>NC_088319.1:12728771-17728771 GCF_910592395.1 Lineus longissimus | reverse complement strand
AATAAACATCCTCTCAAGTCTAAATTAATGACCCTTAACCCCTTTTCTCAGGCTTGACCGGAAGTCTACCAAAAGACCACTTGTGACTTACATCTGTCCATAAAATCAACAGTGGAGATGCGGCTTTATAGCATTTCATTGTCTCGGCAAGGTCTGATTTGGAGGTCTCCTCGATCGTTTTGAAAGGAGGTAATAAAACAAATTCACCAGTCACGTGATCTTTATATGTTGCTGCTCAAACCAGAGTCCTCTCTGGCCGGAATCTCTCACCCGTCCTTCACGGCCTGCTGTTCTATGTTAAATTATTTGTCCGGTAAAAGCATTATTTCACGAGGCTTTGCGGTAAAAAAATGAAAAATGCAAAATAGTCCTCGAGCGGGTTCGAACTCGGAACCTTCGCCACTTGATCCTTACCGTCTTACCCACTACATGAAGCCGTTGTTACAACGGACATATTTTTCAGGTTTTCATTTCACATACAAGCGTGACAGAATGGCGTCTTTTGTGCCATCTGTACCATTTTCAGTTTCAAAGAGGTCTTTAAATTATGCCCTTTTACAATATTGGCAAAGTGAATTCATAAGATATATATCAGGAGATGAACATGACACCCTCTGATGATTATAGGAGCACGCAGCTATGTTTCGAGTTTTAAAGATGCAAAACAATTTCCCGCTTTGCTAGTATCAAAACCATGCGTGTATTGAGGAACTGTCTGATGAGGTGGCATTCGATTCGACTTGCTTCAATAGTTGCGCCACTGCTCTGTTGGTGAATACGGTAGCGCCACTGTGGCCTGCTTGTAGTCTGCGGGCGTTTGCAACATGGCTGACCGGTCATTCAAAACATGGGACGAGCGTTCGTGACGGCGCTCGGCTAATGAGCCTGGCATTGAGACTTGCCATTAAGATGCTGGGAGCGATAATGCGGGTGATTACTTGACCCAATGAAACCTAATTGGACGCGGTGAATTGCCTGTGCATGAGTAGACACCATGATATCCCGTTATAGGAGCCTCTTGGGGATGATGCATTTTGATGTCAGTATTATAATTGGGATTATCAAGGAGTACATGTCATGATGTAGGGTATGGATAGCCTAATTACATACTCCAAAGTAGCTTCCATAACATCGAGTTCGGGGCATGCAGAGTAGCTCGGTTGCTTCATTGCGCTGTCTTTGCTCGTGTGGCAAGGGAAGACTTCTTCTTGTGGTCCCAACACACAGCGCCAGAATTCAGCCTGATCAGAGGCCATACTTTGAATGATCTCGAAACGAATATGTGATGCCCGTTGGGGTGGGGTTCGGTGGTCTGAAGACCAGAATGATGTGCGTAGTGCGGCGCCTTCCTATCAACTCTGTTGGTGCTAACTGTATGGTGACATCATTCGAATCCTTCTATACATAGTCACTTCGTGTTTGCCCCCGGTACCAGTTTTGCTCCAAGGATGATATACTGATAGAGGAATTACTTGCAGTAACCTGAGCAGGGCAGTCATCCACATCGAGAATGACAAGTATTGTCTCAGTCATCCACCTAGCATAGTGGGACAGTCATCCACATCGAAGCGGGCGAAGGAAAAGTATTGTCTCAGAGAGTGGGACAGTCATCCACTGAGAAGTGGGTGAATGACTAGTATTGTCTCAGTCTTTCTATCTTGTTGTCCAATTAGGGCCACAGGTGGTTGGTGGTTGGAAAGAGGATATGGTTTGAAGGGAGTTGGATTCTATCTCTTAAAGGTTTATTGAACCAAGCAGCTAACGAGCGGCGGCCATTCGAGACCACGTCGAAATGCTTTCGACTGTGGGGCTGCGTGTTCAATTAGCGTCAAGAATTGCCTACCAAGTAGATGAGAAGACTTCCCTCTCAAGTTCTCGACTGAACCACTCTTGAACGCTTAGAACATGTTCGAGTACTGGTCTGCACTGAGATAGAGAGGTTGGCGATGAAGGTTTAATCGACACGGAACCATGTAAAAGTAGAATGCCGGGTCGTAAATTGGTCTACAGTGTAGTACGTAGTAGTAGTAGCCTTACGTAGTCTTGATCAACGACGGCCAGGGTTCCATTTTTCGTCTGGAACTGCGATGCCAAGGGCATCGACCCAGCATAGGGTCAAGTTGTCCGATGATCAAGCCTTGGAGGTAGAAGTACTTATATCTACGCAATACTTGCTGTTAAGGAAGCGCTCATCCTGAAACACATGACTCCGAGACGATCTCTCCGAAGTCTTGCCTGAAGTGGTTGAGATCTTGGATTGTCGGGGTAACAAGAGGAACGCTGGCAACTAGATTAGTATGTTTCTCCGTGTTCTCTAACATGACAAGTCGTCGTTATCATTTAGCCGCCTTCTTCTGCTTCTTTCAGAAAAAAACGTTACACCGGGTTAAAGAGATAAAACATTATCATCCTTTAGCCTGGATTGAAAGGTTCCTGAAGAAAATTGTCAACCCATTAGACGCCGGGGTCAACATCAAAGCATCAAAGCGCCTCGCTTAGAAGCGTTAATGCGGCGGCCATTATCCTAGCCAGTAACTAGGTTAGTGAGAAGATGCGTTAGGGACATGATTGCTACCGTCTTTGGGTAGTGATGTTCGTGGCGGGTTCTTCATCACACATTTATCCATCAAGGATTTGAGAGAGGTCATCAGCATGGCTGGATAGTGCGAAAACCTGCAAGGGATGTAACAAGTCTGGCAAAGATGATCGATGGACCAACCATTGGGTTTAAATGAAAGGCTCATTGATCTCGGTTACTCTTACTATTGGTCCCCAGTGAGAATGTTAATTGCACGACTTCAAATGATGCTTAGTTCTTGGCAAATGATGAAATCGGATCAGACGTCTAATTCAAATCGCATGGCGTTCTCTTGTGGTATGTATCGATCGAGTAGTGGTTATAATCATATTACGTTGTAATGTTGAGGGCTCACGAGCTCTTTTGTAAAATTGCCATGCCGCGTGTTTTGATAACGTGAGCCAGGGGGTTTGTCAATAGCGAAGAAATGGTAATAAGAGTTCTCTCTTGTAAGTCTACAGAATGTACCGCCAACATAAATGCCATGCCTTGGATCTAGTCAACAGGTCCGAGTAATTCATTCATGTTGCTATGTTTTGTGTGAAATTTCCGCACTTGCAAATTAGTGTTACGATTTCGGATAAAACATTGTTTTTCATGTATTAAGCATGAGTTATTCTAGATTGCACTCAATTTACCTAATGCAATTCAAATGGTGAGTCAAAACTGGGCGGTGTTCAATATAAATAATTATAGCCCGATACAAAATGAGGCAAATTGCGTGATATTCAAATCTAATCCATTTAGATATTACATATTTGAGGCTTAAACGATCGATCTTGAAACGACTGTAATCAGATTTCGCTGGAAATCAGTTGAGGAGGAATGTGATCAAACGGTGATTTTGTTACTTGGTTTTCAAAGGGAAACATGAGATCCAGATGATGAACACGTTTCTGAGTGTAACAATATCGATCAGAGGTTACCATCAGATATCCGTTATGTCGACTTACTTCATGTGAGTGTCGAAGGCTTTGCAGCTTCCAAAAGGCTTTTGTGGAAAAAACATTTATTCCCCCCCCCCCTCCTCATCCGATGATCACTGACACTGATATTGATCGATCATCATTGGCCCTCCCAACTTTTGTAGTCATAGGCTGACTCTTTTGTAGAGTCGTAACCAGCGATGGCATACCCTATATACTGCCTATCACAATATTATTGCTGATGCTAACGTCCTCATTTACTCTGAGTTATGGTGTTGCGAAACAGTGGTCACTGTTACCCAACAAAAGGTCGGAAATCCGTTCCAACCTCTGATGGATGGGGCCGGACTTTTTCTATTAATGGTTGATATTTTATCTTGATCAACATACAGAAGTATCCAAGTCTGCCACAACATCACAGTCAGAGGTACAATCTGCAAAGAGTTAACATCAAAACGAGAAGAAAAACACTTCAAACAAATCAATGTCATTTGACAAAGTCGTTCAGTTCTCATCATTCGATGAAGTGGAGGAAAGTGAGTCAATGGTATTCCCTTTTAGCCATTCTATAGCATGATAACTGTTCATTCATTCCATGCGATCGTGTCAGTGTTAATATCGCCTGTGGTAATCGATGCAGTGCGCAAGTGGAGTCATAAAGGGTGGCGGTGGTTTTTGCTGCCATTCCTGGAAACGTCGATGGTGGAGGTGCTTGAACTCACAGTGAAGTTACGCTAGGTCGAGAGGTGTCCATATTCGGTGGTGAAGACTGGAGTTGTTCAGATAGAGTGATGGACGACTTCAACTCTCGAAGAAATTTGTAGGATTGACCAAATTATTGCGTGGATGCCACAAGAAGCATCACATACCATAGTATTCGACAGCAATTATCACATACAGTGTATTCGATGGACCCGAAATAGACGGACCTAGTTTTCGTGTTAACAACGCGCTGTTTCGTCGCTAGCGACCATTCGTAATATCAGGTTATGATGCGATTGACTTGTGATGTGGTTATGAGCAATTGGAGTTCCTAGGATGATGATCACAAGCAGCTTGAGTGTGGATGTTGAGCCAGCATTTTTTTGATGTCATGATCTAAAGTTCTGTCTGCTGTTTATGATGTGGACTATTTGCACCATTCTTGGATGAAACAGGAAGATAGAATTCCATTTCGATTACAAAAGTCTATATCTTGTGACAGGATTCATCTTTTGTATCGTTTGAATATACCATTCCATTCTTAGATCTGCGGCACAGTATTACAAAGCATTGCTAACGATCAGCAGGATCACATTTGACTGAAAATTTATGATGATGATTCCTATTTGAATATCGCCCAAGAATATGAAAAAAATAAGCACGAGTCAGTAGTCAGATTATGATTCTTGATAGGAGCAGAATGCTGGTTTATTCCTCATTGGTCCAGTACCATTTCTTGTTTATCTCCAGGGCTACTTGGATTTGAGGTATAGCACCAGAGTTGCATAGCATGTATAGTAGCATTCCTGGATACAGATCTTCATTTTCGGATAGACTTTCTGTTGATGTCTCTTGGACCCACAGCATGATTCTGTAGAGTCACTAAGAATCGTGCTTGTGCATTCTCAAAGCCTCGACGTTCAGCTGATGGTAACAGGGGTGGATTAGATATCACTGGTGTTACCCCTTCCCTCGCTGGAATGACACACTTGTGAAGAAGAACCTACGATTTTAGACGGAAACAACAAAAGGATTAACCTCTTTAGAGTGATACAGGAAACGGATTTACCTCTTGAGATCGAAACAACTAAAGGATATACCGATGTCTTGATGCTCTCACGATGCTTGTGAGAGGTGACCCCTGGTTGTGTCGGTGTTGTGGGAATGTCATCCCCTACGCTGTCATTATTACTGTCATACATTTCAACATGGCTGGGCTCGTACTCGGGGGTAAGTGAATCTTTATCTACCGCTTAACACTTGACCAGTTATAAAAAGGTCTGAGAAACGAATTCCTTTCACCCAGTGCCACATGCATTTCTGTTATCACTCTCTTACATAGTTATTTCCATGTTTCAAATCGGTGCACACAGAAGTATTACAGTCATGGTTGCACCTATATTGATACCATTACCCTTTTAAGTCGAGACGGAAATAAGATAATGAGCCATGATTGTGCCACCACAATCAAACAATTTACATCGAAAATGAGGATTTTCCTGCGTTATCATCGTCAGTAAAGTACCTCTGGCAGTATATTACTGTTAACTGTGACAGCATAAGTTTGCCTGGAGTTTACAGACTCCATATAGTGATAGTACAGCATAGGAGCTGGTCGGTAATTTCTTTTTTATGTTACAAAACAATCCAACGTCATCAGACGATGCAAGCTATAAATCATGTAAATCAAGAAATAAACGGCTCACACCAATGTTGGTTAGTTACACCGCCTCTCGGGTACCATGGGTGCAAGCCGTGGTGTAAAACCATAGCCGAGGTGGTGGTCCGCTTGTGAATAATATGCTAAGTTTGAGTAGTTAGTTGGTTTAGAATTGGGGAGAGAAGTGCTCTTGTACAGTGCTGATATACTGTGAGATAGCACAGACAGATACCGGCGATTTCCGGGGACTTGGGATGGCCAACTGATCTCTACCTATATATGGTCCAAGGACGCAGGATAAACGCCATGCACGTTGATCCTTATTTAAACGTCGATATGGGTATGAACCCGCAATTGTGCCAGGTCCACAAACACCATTGGCTAAATAGATTATCAATAGAAATAGTCATCACTGACTGCTCATCTTTCAGTAAATATTTGAAGTTAATTCGATCCCGCCGCAGGTAAAAAGGCGGTTCAGTCGATACCTTAAATGAAATACATGCAGTTTGACCTTTAGAAATGTGTGATATTGATGTTTTTTTGTGTGATCAGGTGTACAATGGCACAAATGTCCTTGGCGAGATATTTGATATGAGGAAATCTCGTCATGTAAGGGTTACTGTCCCTCAGCACATAAAGGATGTCTTTTCCTCGCGACATTGCAAAGTGGAGTGTCCTGCCAGACATGCCGGAGAAAGGGTGCTTTGCCTACACTCAACTCCTCAGGGTATCGAGTAGTGTAGTGAGTGGGGCGGCCCATCCATAGAACAGCCCTCTGTCCCCATTGTTTGGTGTTGAGGGATTAGGCTCACGCTTCAGTCGGGAACAAAAGACGATGATACGAATGAAACCGAATTACATGTACCTTTGTAAGTTAATGACTAATGCACATCATTCATATTAAACAACCCATCATCATGGATTTCAATCGGACGAGGTGAATGTTACTGTGGACCTTTTCCCGACAATAACCACATCCTAACGCTATATAATTGAAATGTCTGATTAGGCAGCAACAAGACGATTGTCATGACAACCCAATATGTACCTAATGTTCCACAGCATTACCGGACGCAGTGGCTAATTATTTTTGTGCTATTTGACCGTAAAAATCATGTCCACATTGGCTATTACTTTGTAAAGGTACATTTCACTTCTGTTGTTCTGGTATCAGTGCATCATGTTCGAAATGTAAAGTCGTTGCCATAGGAAAACTGAAAGAAAGTTATTGTGGATTCTCACGTGTCGGCCCCCCAGCAACGACACTTTATACTCTACTGTGTATCATTGTGTAATACATTGTCATGGTATATTATAACATTAGAATGATTGCACCCTTCGTCTAATTAATGGCAATCACTCACTATGACATCATCATCCTCACATGATACAATGTAATACAAGTCATATGAAAAGAAAAATACATGTAATTGTCGGAAAGTTGGTTTGTATGACAGAACAAATAAGGATTATTTGTTTGTTTTCATCAATAACAACGCCATAGATAAACCGTGTGTTCTTCGAGAAGTAGTTTTTTGAAATATTTTTCGTGACAAAACTGACAAAGGGACATAATACGGTTACAAAGGAGCTACAACCCTCCCCCAGGCAACGAACGCGTTCAAAACGTTTGAAAATTAGATACATGACAACCAGTGTTTAGAATAACACAAATATTCGAGAGATATAAATATCTGATATGAGTCAGCGAATGTGTACAAACAGTTCTGGTAGTTGTATTCGGTAACTGATGCGTTAAACTCCATCGTAAATATGTAAATAAGATGGGGAGGCGGGAGGTCAATTCGCTGCCATTGTCGGCAAACCTGACCACAGAGAACCACCGAGGGCCTGGCTGAATTCATCGGATACCATGGCGAGTTTCTTGCTCCAGGCCTCATAAGAGTGAAAGGCCCTGAAGCTCAGTATGGGCAGAGTTTTGTGTGACAGGGCCAAATGACCATTTTGTCTTTCATTTAGGTTTCTCTAGCTATGAATCCCTGAACAATCAATGGATAATGATGAATGGGGTAGGAGCCGTTCTATTGGGCATGTGCCGAATGGAAGCCCGGCAAACGCTCCCCGACATCCCGGACCACCATCAACACCAGCCAATTCATTACCGCCAGTGACTCTGCCATGATTAATCGTGACCGTTTGCCTTCCCTTCCCGTTTGATCCATTTATTTAATAAATATTATATCGAATGAACGCTATGATTTATTGCTCTGTTTCATGTTTGTGTACCTTCATCGGTGATGAACGCGTAATGTTAACCCCTTTATGAATCAAACCAGTGCTGACCTTGGCTTATGTACGAACATGGACGTATAAACTGCACCTCTACTGAAGCCACTCAGCAGCCACCCCGCATGCGCAGTAGACTGTCAGATAGTAGTGACACCTTTCGGCGACTTCATGTGACTTACCTGGCCATTTGGCCCCATGCCCCTTTAGCCATACTTAAGTTTATTTACCGCATGTGTCGATTCACCAGTTACCTTGTTGCTGGCCAGCGTCCCGCTGTTGCGAAGGCAATAATAAACCAACCACACAAACAACTGTCAATACTGACCACTATTGTCGGAGGAAAGTCCCCAAATTGGTTTTACCGCCGCTTTCATATCAATATGAGAGATATCACTGAGTAAATAAGGCGATATGGCTAATGGACTGACGCATTTTGTACTCTCTGCTATTGATACCAGATTCCTGTGCGTATGTAATGAGAAAATCACTACTTGTTCAGTTGGTAAATACAGCATCAAAAGGACCCATGGACTGTTTATAACATGCAATGGTCGTTTAAGGTTTGTTGTAACAGTTTTTATAGATCGTGATGACGATTTGATATATTGTATCTGTTCTTGAGGTCTTGTCGATGCATCCTGGACACGCCAGGTTCTGAAATACCAGCGTCTCTTACCAGAAGCAGGCTTTTTTCGACTTCTCAACGGTTTCTCTAACTTTTTGCTTGTTTATCCGACAAAAGTTTGAAATCCGACCTTTCAGGGAAAGTTGGACTATGTCGGACTTAAGTCGGATAAATCTGGAAAAAATTTAGAGAACTTCGGAACAAGCATCCTACTAGTGTGAGGAATGGACCAAAGTTATTATTTGACCGCGATTATTAAACGGTTGTTGGACGTGCTTGAGATAACTAACCATTTCACTACTCGAATTCTAACGATCTTCCCCGTATGTTTGTCCGTGATATAGTTGTACACGTCAGCTCTTCCACCTAAAGCCTCTCAGGATTTTGTCCGTCTCAACTGCTTACTTTGTAGTTGATGATGAAAGCTCAGATATCGAGTGCTGAGCCGAGTCTAACAAACGGGCCGTCGCTACTCCGGTGGCTCTTTGACGCGAATGCTATGCTCTTTCTGATCATGCTCTTGCACGAGCAAACGGATGAGGTGTTCCACATTAAAAATTGATGGTAACGTTCGAGAGAACGTTTATGACTATGTGATGTAGGCTTGGGTGTTGCTTAGATGGTCCTTACGACTACCAGGGCTGAATTCCACCCGGAGCACTTGAAATGTGATCCGGGTGACCGGGAGGTGGCGCAACTTTTGTAATCAATCAATCGCGAGATCGTTGTCGTGTTTTTGTCTTCTTAACCGCTGGTCGACCACTCTTCCATCCTTCATCACTTACCACTAATCTCTCTTGTCTGTAATGTGATTGCTATGGTATAGATGGCGAGAGCTGCAATAAGTCGCAGGACAATCAATCACTTCAGTCTATATTGATCTGTCAACGAATACGACCAGCATCACAAATACATCAGGTTGTTTCGATGGCTGAACTTTCAACCAACTTTGTTTGAGGCCTGCAGTCATGACGAGTTTATACGACGACCTTGAGGTATAGAAGTTTCCTCCAGTCTTCGGTGTAACTTCGTATCTGATAAGTTTTTGGTTGTTCCTTATATCTCATTGTTTCCAGTTTTCAATAAACAACTAGAGATACCAAAACTTTTAAATACAAAGAAGCTTGTCACACGTATTTCTAGTGTTCCCTCAACCACGAGGGAAACTGTCAGGAACGGAAACAGTCGACACAATACACCGGACTTGGACCACACGAAGGAGGTACGACACTCTGCCCAGTTGCTTCGCATTTAATTCATTTGGTAGCCATCCACGCAGCTGTAGCAGTCGTCCAACTTGTGATGCCTTGGTTGGGATCCGTGGTCTTCACTTTCAGTAGTCTTCACAGTCCTTACTGAACATTTTCTCTGGATAGTTTGACCAGAGAGTTGTTCGCAATCATCCCAGGTAACGCAGCCATTGACGTCACAGCATGCTGGTTCTAAACTGAAAGCAGACTGCAGTATCGAAACAACCTCGCGGAGTACATGAACAGTTTCTTCTGTTGACAAGGATTATGTGTTAGCATGGCGGGAAATTCGTTATTCAGACTTGGAGAGTAAAGGGCGTTCGATTTGATAACTTTGGTAAGTTTATGTTTCTTCATGTCACTATGGTAACATTTGTTAACAATGTGGACTGATATCTCGTGGAAACGTTTTGGCAATTCCTTTGAAAAGATGAGTTACATTTGAAAGTTATCGTAAAAATATAGCTCGGGGTGAACATTAGTCATGTTAGGCGCCGTAACAAGGGTATTTTTATCTCGTCCTTGTGCTTTTGCTGCTATGTTAGTGTCTGGTTGTGAATCAACGATGAGGCTTGAATGAGAATTGTTCGCAACTTTCTTGTTGGTAGAAACGGTTGGAGGATGCTTGTCGTCGTGGTTGTCCGTGTGGTTGTGATGGTTGTGACACTACAACGACAAACATGGTACAACCTCGTATATTTCTGCCACTGACGTAATCTATATGATGTAAATATCAAAGACACATATAGTCTGCATTATAGACTCTTGAGAAGAATATGGCATCCTGTTGTGGTGGACTGAGAGGATAAACTCTGACACAATATGTAGTTGCACTAAGCAACGTGTTTTTTTCCCAAAGTGGGTATGTTTAATAAAAACACAAAGCCATTACTGTCATATTCAGACCATATGTTGATGACAACATTAACATTGGAAATGGTTGTCTAGGCCAAGCTGTCGCCTTCAATGATTTACAAAGTTCACTGCCAAATGGTACCAACATATAACAATTTTAAAAAAAATTAGCGTACACGATACTTGACAGGGAATAGTAGATATGTTTCACATGGAATTGAGTCGAGGGAAGTATCCATCACTGGTGTGTGTTTTTCACACTCCATCGTGCCGCATGAACCCATTTATGGCAAAATAACTTCGATACTGAACAAGCATTAGTGTCTACTAGGAGCATTTCATCAACAACAAATGACAACCACCAGACAACCTGATAGCTGTAATTTTGAGAGCAGACAGTCAGCGGATGAGAACAGTTCCGAGGTCCATCATGACGCTCTCATTGGTTGGTGATGAAGTGCTCCTACTAGGCGAAGGAATCAAGTGAAAAAAGCTTTTACAACATCCATTGTAAGACCAAATAGCGCAATATTTTTTGTTGAAACATAGAGTATTTTTTGCTGATGAAGTTTGGTAGGTCTCCATGGTTACCCCATCACGACTTGTTGTGCAATAAGACAGGGTTGGTAAATACATATGAATGAAGGTGAAAACTAGCCGAGTGTGGGACAATGGACTGAAAGGCTTGTTGACATGATGTCGGGGATGGCTGTTGTAGAACGTACAGCCAATTCACCTGTGCAAAACAGACATGGCAGATGGACTTTACAATGAATGGCTATAACGTCATCTACTCTACCCAGGGGCTTTGCACCAAAAGTTACGAGTTAGTTGATGCGCCTTATTTATTATGATTAGTAATTACATCCGAAATGAGGGTCATAAAATTGTAAGGTACTTTAGGTTGGTTCAAGCAAGTTTATGTTTATACTCGAATTTTTAAACGAACCATCAGAAGTTCAATGCTACTACAAACACATGGTGATATTTCCATATTCATAAATATCGCCGCATGCAATAATTTATCGAGTTTATCTTGTTGATTGTCATAAGTGTTACATCCGTCCCATTAGGGTGCCGTCAAATACAGCTATTACATATACATGGTATCGCAGACGGTTTTTACACGGTTTCTAGCGTCCGACAGTAAATACAGCTTATTGATGCTAATGATGGACCTCGCGACTGTGACACTTTGGGATTGGTCATATTAGCACGCTTATTCTAATATTTACCTTCGTCAAAGTTGAACCAGGCTAAATTTATCGCTCATGATTGGACAGGCCTGCATGTGACAGAAGATGAGACCTTGTCATTGGCTCAAGTCTTATTAACTACACCAGTGATGATGAATTCATCTCAGTTCGGTAGTCTCCCAAAGTTTGCTTCGGAAACTGATCTCTCATATCCACTCAGTAGTATTGGGAACTGTACATGTTCAGGTAAACCCACGAATCGAACCATGCTTTGGTGTTTATCTCCTGGCATCTTGTCAGTAGTTTGATGTACTGGATGCGTTACTTATGGATCACATATTGTGGAAACATGTGCCTGATAGTAGAGAGTTACCAAGAATTTGGTGCAATATGATGAAAAGGGTATGTTTTATCCACAAAGCTTGAACGAAGAATCATCACTGGATGTAATTAGTTGTAACTTGCCTTCGGTGGAGCTGGAGGGGATGTCGTACGGGTGAAGTTAACCCGTGGGAAAGTCAGACACTTAGACATTTATACAAATCACTGGAGCTTCAGCATTTCATCTTCATCGTCGTCGTCATCTTCATCGTGATCATCATCATCATCATCATCATTAGGTTGACTAGATCCCCACTTGTAATATGTTTCTCTCGGGACAATCAGACACGCCGTCCAAACAACTGCAATGCAATTGAATAAACATGAGAAGAAAGTAATATCTACCTGAGTCTGTTTTTATTTACATTTATCAATTTGATTAAAGATTCATCCCTCCCCGAGCTATAGAACTTAAACGCCCACTTCACCACAATAATATCGATAACATCACACACTTGGCTCTATATTGAATTCATCTCTTCAAATAAATTCAATACAACACAATTGGGAATTCCATAACTTTATTGAAGATTCCTAAACTTGTTAGATTTATTGTTATCTACTTAAGTGTGTTTCTTTCATTTTCGAAATGACAAATATTTCAAAGAGATTATATGCCTTACATTATTGCTTTTGAAGAAATTTACGAGAAGCGATTTTATAGCAATCTGAGCCTACATGAGGATACTCCTAAAGTATTTCCCTACGTTGCCATCATGTAATGATGGTAACGTAGAGTCAGAACTTCCCTGAGAAGTTACACTTCCACCATCACTTGGTCACTACAGAAGGTGACCCTAGCTATTTCTTTGGTGTCCCTCTCTCATAACAGACTCTCTGCAGAGGACCTCTCTGAATTGATGTTTGGTGCATGCATACCTAATAATGACTGTCTCCACCACAGCCAGGAAACAATGCTTTCCCTCTTTCCATATATCATTGCATAAAGCTGAACTTGGCAGCTCGTGATCCACGGAATAGACCTTGACATGTTGAATTTCAATCATCACATGTCGTTCACTTGGTATGCATGGTCAGAACTGTGTGGACTGAACCCAATGCAGTTCATCTAACACCTGTTACCCTACAGTCAGTATGCTTGACGCATTCAAACAATGACCTGGAAGAGGATTTCTCTGCATAAAGTCCTGATTCGACGTAAACATCATCAGCCCCAAAGCATTTTGACTTTGACGCCATGATACCTTCAGGCACTGAAATGATGCAGTTTGGCCAGTTTCTCTTAGATTAAAGTCATTTTGGTGCATTCCGCCCAGAAAAGAACCTGATATGGAATCAATATGTATTGGTTTTTATACAGGATCAAAATATCAATATATATATATATATCGTATATTGTTGTCACATTGTAAGTATTATTGGTTCGCTAATGGATTATTTAATCGGACTGTTGATTTGGATCTTAACGTATCGGTGATAGTAATTTAACCCTTGGCAATGTCGCAAAAGAACAGGTCATCAGTGAGAGAGGGTGTTGTAAATGTCATTATTTGTGTTTTGATGCACAAACCGGGCTTTCATACACGAATAGCCGTAGACTCCCATGAAATTCCCATCGTAATGACTCGTCCGACAATAAGGTTGGGAGTTGTTCATCCTCGTTGCTGAATGAGGCACGGGCAATGATTGTAGTATTGAGAACTGTCCAGCGGGAGACACGGTCCTATTCGCATCGTGATTACAAGGTGGACATTCATGTGCCTGCTGTACAGTATCTGTACTATAATCCCAGGCAAAAACATGCTTCATCGGATGTTGTGGAGGTGTATTGAAGAGGCAGAGATTTCGTTGTTGTTATATCTCTTACCTATATTTCACCAGGCAGTTTGACAAGGTATTTGTAATTCTACTTTATTATTCTATCAATGTTTCATTTTGCTGTCTGAGTTAAATAACGTACAATGGGAAAACTGTTATTTTCTTGAACGCTCAGCACAAGATTGATAGAAATCGTCTATACGCCTTGGGGCGTTTCTAACTTATAACTATACAGAAAAACGCCCAGATATTATTTTAATTTCGCATTTATATCGAAAAAGAGAAATTCCAATGTTGATATCATCATTTACCAATACTCCAACCACTTTTTTGATTGATCAAAGTATAGATTTCATCTCGTAGGAGTAGTGGTATTTCTGAATCATTTACTACAAAGCGGACTTCTTATAACCTGAAATCAATGGCCACGTAAAGTACATGCTCTTAAAGTTGAACACAATCGACCCCGTATCAAGAGTATAATAGATATTGGTATGACATTTTCAAAGCCCGAATCCATTTGCTGGAGGGATTTGTTGAAATGGCCACATGAGCGCAGTAGATATCCCGATGAGATGCCATATAAGGGCATATCAACAACACGTGACCATAGATCTGATCGAAAGAAAACAGTGGCAACTGAGACAAGAATTGTGATAACTTGATATGTAAAAACGATCACGGAATACTCCATGTTTCCATCGCCATAGTTTATTTGAATGTTTTCCGGTATGTTCACTACTACTTGTCGAGGTTGCCGTCAGGTAATTCACCAAGGGGAGACTTTTTTGCAGCTCTTCATTGGACGAAAGCCATGAATCGTGTTGAACCGGTAGATGAGCATGTTTACATTCTGGATAATTCAATCATGTTCCACTCCGTCATTCCAAGCTTGAAATGTTTGCAATAAAGCAACGACATTCATTTGTATCTGTCAATGTCTTAATGTTACTCGGTAATGCTCAACACTCTCCGAAATTTTTTAATTCCTCGAATAGAAACGTCTTCTACCCATTCATCCAACTTCTTCGACATGAATATCCAACAAAGTCGCATTGTCATTCATCATTCTCAACGCTGTAGTGAGGCATGGAGAGGCTGTTTCGTAGTTTGCTTGCTGAGAAAGATGTACATCTACAGAGCTCGCTACCAAACATTGCCACGGTCTACAGTGCGTTTTGGTTGTGAGATAATCTGGTTCTTCTTGCAAACAGGTTGTATCTAGACTTCGTCTATGGCGTTTTTCAACTGCTGGTCCACAACTAGTTCTCAGCGCACATTTCTCGATAATGTGTATGAGACATGCTGATATTTCGGCGTTGTATGTCAATCCTAAAGTCCGTGTCTCCAGGAGGCTCCGATAAGTCGTAAATATGACCTGGTTGCTCTTTGGCGATGATCAGATGGAAGCCGCTGCGTTCGATCTGCCAAGGTATTGGTAGAAATGCACTCTTCCGTTGGGTCGATACAGCAAATCTTTACCTTGTTGTTGTGAAGATCTAACTGATGGAGTTTACATACTTCCCACCTGTTCTGTTCCTTTAACATGAAGTTGGTCTGATGGAACATGACAGAACACCAACACTGACCGCCTGCTCTGCATGGTAGTTCGACCGCACGTTTGAATGCAGTGTCATTCAGTAACCAGGTTACTTCTTGGTGGTTCCTGTGGTTTTCTGGGGGATGCGTCCCTTCCTCTTTGTAATCAATGAGGAGGGAAGACGGTGATCTGAAGATATTGTCTGAAATTATACATTATGTATTGTACACCGTCCAACTTACAGGCAAAAACGCGTCGTACACTTGGCATATATCATTGTGTTGCCCTGAATGTACCAGGTAATTAGGACGAACACATTACTTGGATGGATGGAGTAATTAGACCCGATACCAATTAGAATATAAATCATGGGCCAAATGGACCAATCGATGATCTGAACAATAGCCTATACAGGCACAATTTAACACTGGTTAGTTGCAAGTAACTGTATTGGAGTTAATTGTCCATGGCGATACAGTATCCAAACGAAAGGTCGATGGTTTCATTTCTATGCTGATCGATACGGTACCAAGTGGACCATATGGGTGTAATCTGGACGGTGGATCAGTATACAGGCAGGACAGTAGCCATGATGACACATTCTTCAATGAGTGACAAGTCACGCAAGGAAATCATGTCTTCACTCATGGCTAATATGCTTTTCGTGACAGAAGTTAGCTTTGCAGGTTAATAGCTCGTGACAATCACAGTCTCAGGCGGAGTTTAATTGACATTTCTCACGCAGTAACATGTTCCACGATCGTAGCCCAAGTCATAATCCATGGACATGGTGAAGTCACACTATTGGGTGATAATGGGCTGGGCTGAAGCGGTCATGAATATGTATGGCGGCACTGAGACGTCGTTTTTCTGTGTAGCCTTTGCCGAATGTCGCATTATGAATAATGATCGGTACTGAGCTGCAAGGAAGCCTTCTGTTCTAAGGCAGGCGCTTCTTCGCCCTACGTAATCATCCCTTTCAAGTCTAAACCTATATCAGACATGGCAGTCTAAATTGCTTCGACTATAGAGATAAAGGTTATTAAGTTTAGTTCGTCATGAAGCTTACCACTAATGCCACCTTAACAGCCCAGCAATGCAACTGCTCATTCCTCCAGCTCCCTAATCTCGTCTATATTCACAGGACACCATCAGTATCCCAAGAGCATATCAATCACCTCTTATAGTACGTCACACAATCTCTTTAACCGATCTTGGGCTGGAAAAGTCGCCGCGTGGGCCCTGGTCCCAGCGCTTTCGCCAACGTATCTCCTCCCATTGCAATGCAACTGCACATATTCCAAGGCAATCAGGAAGCAACCTGACAGCTCCCTAATCTCGTCTTTATTCAAAGGACACTACCAACATCCCCAGAGTATATCGATCGACTCTCAGACTGCCACACTTAATCTCATCTTACGGATTATAGCTTTGGCAGGTCGCGTATTCCTGGAGACTCTCCCCATTGCAATGCAGCGGCACATTCCAGGACCGGTCGATCAACAACCCATCCGACAGCTCGCTGATCGCGTCTATATTCATAGGACACCATCAGTGTCTCCAGAGCATTAATCACATCTTCAACTACCGCACACAGTCTCTCTCACGAATTATAGCCTCAGCTTAGTCACTGGGGGATTTCTGGTTCATTTTTGATATTTGCTTCCCAGTTCATTGGCACTATGGCAAGTTGTTATGATTGATGCTCTAAGGATTGGTATATTGCGTTGACTCCAAGTGCTAATAGTGACAGGGCGAGGCTTTCAGACTATGAATCATCGTCGTAATCTGGTTGACCCAAAACTCTCTCTTCGTCAGTGTCGCTTTCACCACCTTGACCGTGGCGAATGTTGTTGGGACACAACAACATCTTGGAACTTGAATTTGAGACTAAAGCAAAGCTTTGTCCTGTCAAAGGCTTTTGTGAAAGTGGATGCTCGCAGGGCAACAAAACCACTAAGAAATCCTCACCTGAAAGAAAGGACAGTCTTTTAAAGCCGTGCTTGAACATCTAGAGTACATCATTAATCCCCTGTCTTGATCCGCGACATCAGGGCTCACAGCTCCTTCGACATTAAGGAAGGAGCTGCCGGTTACAAGCAGTGGATACGATTAGGAGTTATGGGACGTTGGGTCGTAAATGGCTGTTTAATTTTCCGCCGATATCTTGGGTGATGTTTCCCCGATATGGGTTGCTAGGGACCGTATTATGTCAATCCGTTGCCGGTCAAGGAGTCGTCTGGTCATGAGAGGATTGGAACAAAGACCATTTTATGTCTTACACGTTCTCAGTAGCTGAGAGGTTCTAAGTCACAGACAGACAGTGGAGTTCTAGCAGTCTCTCTCAGTGGCCTCAATATATATACCATAGGGTATCAGCCTGAAGGAGCTGCAGCTAGTTCAGAGCTCAGTGCATCTCGACTTGATGGACCTGGCGACGGATAGACTGGGGTTCGAACCGGGCCAGGCACCTTGGATTGCCACGCTGACGTCTTAGCCAGTACGCCACAGCACTCGATTAGCTTTCCAAGGACACCCACCGACTCTTCATCTTCCAAGTCACGAGATACCCAAGATGAAGTAAACTCGATGGCAAACATTTGTTTAATTACATCGTACGCTCGATTTCCTAGGGGTCCCCACACTTTATTAGAGTCCGATATGGTTGTTAAATCACCCAGGCAATTAATGTTTGTTCCATGAGATTACTGTTTGAACAGTAAATGATCCAGGCATGATGATGTACTCTAATACACTGGTCTAAGCAATGGTTGTTGAGAAAAGCTGGACCATATGAGTTTTCACATGCAGAGTATATGTCTGACCACATGTGCGTAGAGTCACAGCGTATATCTATTGTACAAACTGAAATCAATCGGTCGTCCACCCTTGTACATCGTTGTTTATAGCTTTCCGAAGCCAACCTAGTGATCTAGCTCACGAACACAGACACGTATACATCAACAGACAAGGAAAAAAACCTGAAATTTGCAATGTATGCAATTTGCTGGAGCCTAATGGTTCCCCATTATCGTTTTGAAACGACATCTTAATGAGTATGAATTGGCGAATTATTATAATGTCGTGTTGAGCCGCAAAGCTTTGGTGTTCCCAGTGAGATCACCAGCGTGATATTTCTGAAAGTCGAGGACGTCTGACGATAAGAGCTGTTTATCGTAAAATTGAATCTCATTTTGGCTTGCTTTCGCCGGTTGTTGTTTATTGCCCTATTTTGGGAAGCCCTGGTATTTTTCACAGGTTTTTAAGAAATCCGACCTTTCGGGGAAAAGTCGGACTTTTGTCCGATGAATCAGGAAAAGTTAGAGAACGCGCTAATTAAGTTGATGACACGTACTGTTATTGATGCGTCACATGATATCCTCAAGCACAGGTAAACATGACTATTGATCGCAAAAAGAAATGTCGAAACATTGAAAGCTGAAACATATTGAAACTGGTACCGCCGAGTGTAGAGGTTGCCTCAACTTTGATTCAACAGTAACTGATACTAGCTAAAAAGATGTTATGCTTTGTACCGGCTCCGTATATTGTATATCTAGGTAGCTTGTAATTAGTAAATCTATTGTTTAGCTGCAATCAGTTCAAATGCTTACAGTGTAACAGCTAGTTAGCATCAAGTTGACGTGTTTAGGGCAATAACGAAGCAACCCTAAACCCTTGGGCTGGTCGTGTTTCAACTGAGGGAAGGATTCTGTGGAGTTTGGGTCGTGGGGTTAACTAGTGAAAGAATACCTGTTTGTTCAAGCGGTGGGGCCTCTAATTAAGAATGACAGGTAACATGGGGAATGTGTAGGGCTCTTCAATCCAACTTCAAAGTAAAACTGTCTTAACTAAAGCTGTGAGAACACCGAGATAAATATGTAGGAGATCATGACACAGTGGTCTTTAACAATTGCTAGTATGATCTCGAAGACAACCCAGTGTGCTCACATCTTTAGCCCAGTCTCACTTGGTGCAAAACGTGATCCTTTGATCAATATGGTAGCCGCCACGAACTGTTCTTCTTTTTCGTAACGGTTCCCGTGGCGGCAAAACAGGTGTCCTCTCGAAAGCAATGAGGTCTTATTGTGGCTTTTTCTGCTTTCCTATCGCGAAATATTTTACATGTACTTACTTTTAGATGTGTTATGGTGTTATCGTACATATATCAAAGGAACCTACTTTCTCCTCACTTTCAATCAAATACATTGATTGAAATGCTTTTGTAATGGCTGTCTCGCATTTTTCTTCAACAGCATCTGCATATCCCTGTGGACAATCTCTCCGCTGACAACAGCGCTTCATCGTTTCAACCTGACAGAACGTCAGCCTGGGAAATGCCATATCCTAGACTCATGCCGCGTTTTCAATCAAGTTTGCAATGTCGGATGGTTATTAAGTAGAGTTGCTTCAATTTCAAATACTGTATGACAACCTGTCTTTTGTCCTGTTAAATTAAGTGCTGTAGACAACATAGACCATCTCGGAATATTCTGCGGTGTTTTTATCAATGTTTGCAATCTCTTGTATCAGAATCCCTTACATCCACACAAAGATGTGACTTATAATTTATTTAGCAATAATTCTTTATGTAACAGCGTGCCTTGATTGTCATCTGCTGTTCAGTAAACATGTCATATATCAACACGTCTTGACCAAGTAGACGTGCTAATTTATCGACCCCATGATGGAACAACAAGTAATCCTATCGAATATTTACTGGTATTTATCCTCATCATCTACAGGGTGGCCCAAAAAATGTAATCATTTGACTGACATATCTCTTCCATTTTGAAATATACTTCGTAAATCTTGATGTGAAATTTCACGATTCCTCAAGATTGGCCAAATTCTTTAAAATGTTGAAGGGTATATTGGCCCCACCAACAGATAGTGAACCAGTACATTTTGGTGGACCAAACTTTACATGTTTCATGAGAGATACTTTTTTGTTTCTCTTGAAAATCCATCTTTTATCAGCCGTATAGTGGGTGTGGTCAGAATTACATTTTATCAGTGGCCAGGCATGTTCTCTAATAATCATTAATAGGAGTGAGGTTTTGTGTCGGAAACTGAGAATATAGGAAATATAACAGGTGTCTTTATCATAAGATTTTATGCTGGTTAAAAATAATGAGCCACATGAGAGTAGGGAGAATTGCAAATTAGATATGCAAGTTTCTTGCAGTACAACTAGAGAAAAAAGTGGTATTCGGGATGTAATACTCTTGGGTTTTTTAACGAGATGCAAGGCTGGTACTCTTTACTAATATAGGATGTTCTTTTTGATTTGATTAAGATCCGGTAGGCAGGAAGTGATAATAGGGCCGTTTAGACGACGCGAAAAAATCCGGATGCGTCCCGAATCCGGATTAATTTTTCGTCGTGTAAACGCAAAAAGATCCGGATCAATGTGGTTGCATCCGGACTAAAAAGGTACCATCGCCTTGGGTGGTTTTAATCCGGATTCATCCAGATTCGATCCGAATGCGGTCTTTTCGCCTGTCGTCTAAACGGCCCTATAGACGTATCAAATAATGGTGGCTGCACGTATAATGCAGATGATCTAAGAATGTAAATGAACTTAGGGTTTTTGGTAAGTTCTGTGATGTACCCGGGACTCGGTCTTCTTTATAAGATTTGTTCTACTACTGATAAGAACGGTTCATACCACGTGACACATCAACATTGTTTGCTTGCATCAGAACATTTTAAAATACATCGCAAGCAGAAACGCTCCCTCGATCTAAAACTCCTCCAACCGTCTGCCTCCACCAAGTATCGGGTTCATTTACCGACGTGTGGGGATATTCCTTCTCCGCTCAGAAAGTTGATTCTAACCACTCCAAAGATTTCACTCCAACACAACCCAAACCTGCTTCTCCTGCTTACGTCTGCAGTTTCCCGAGTACCCCCCCCCCCCCCCCCCCCGGGAACTGTCGTTTCGATAATAATGATACGAGGCTCACATTATCCTAGTATTATTGAGATATATTTCCTTTGACCAGCCATTGAGACGGGTTTGAGTTCCGGCCAAAGATCCGGTTGTATTCCCGGTGGGACGTGATGACAGGGATAGCTCTGGTATTCCCTGCAGGGCGAGGTAATATGGTAGTAAGCCTGATGTGTGGCGGAGCGACCGGTTGAGCTTCGTGGATTTTCGATGGTGCGGCATTGGTTCCCGAACCAAGATTGGTGGTCCATTTTCAGGTGGTGTAAGTACTCTTATAGAAGGGTGGCAGCGCAATCGGGCATTATCGTCAACAAGCATGTTAGCGCATTACCCCAGGTCAAACATACCTCCTTTGCTTCTTTCGCATGCATGCATAGAAACTATACCAGCATATATCGAACATGTCAGAAACATGACAAACATTGACAAAAGTAACTGTCTCCGGTCTGTTTTAGCTTAGCCATGCACGATCTATCCCTTGGCCTTAACCTCATCTCCTATCATCAAGGATGGGTGGCAGTCTATTGTAACCCAATCGCCCAGGGACTGTGTCTCACGTAGTCAAGCAGACCATTCTAGCACCGTTCTTGTCCTCTTGCCCCTGAGAAGTGGGATCCAGGCTATTACTTGCTTCAAATCACTCATATTATTTACTACCACCTCTAGCAATCACGAGAAACTGTCTTCAGCACGATGAAATTAAAACTCCCCAATATCATCCACTCAGCCACCGGATTACCCCAGGGTATTCCTTTGCATGTTATCTGCATCACTTGATCTACTCTTATTCCATTGAATTGGTGTCTTCCCCTGATTATTAGCTTAGGGCCTGCTTCTCGCACTGCAATTTGACCAGTACCACATAGAATAAAAGGCGCTCTAGGGAAATGTCGGGTGTTCATTCGCGGCAAAGTCACTTGGCTTCTTTATACATATCGCAGTCTCAATATCCAATTTAAACGTATTTCTACTGACTGTGTCCCTTGTGAGAACTGGTGGATTGATTAACCTGCAAACAGAGAACCTCAAGCTCACACATGAGGCAGCCTAATTGCCTTTTTCAACAATCTATACTCAGTGATAGGGGGTATACCTTTCATATTAACATGATAATCAATCATAATTTGCGCTGGGCATGTAGTATATCAAGTTTATCTTCTATTGTTGTGTAATGTGGTTGGTCATGAGATACGTCTCACTCGCGTTATCTTAATTTTCTCGACGATCTCTATTAAAAAGCTTATTGATTCTCAATGGGGCTGCAGCCTCAATGGCTACAGACGGTGTTACATTCATATCAATATGTCTCGTTTTGATGTATTCACTGATATCAGAACCCGTGCTTGGAATCGAAAGCGAATGAAATATAGATCTTTTTCTCACGTTCCACCCAGGAATTACTAATCGTCATGTTGGGAAATAACAGCTGGGCCAGTATTTGACGGCAACGTGGGACAAACTCTTCACTCCTGCTATTAATTAGTTCCCTATTTGTAGCATACAACAGGACGACATCCTCTCCAATTCGGCAGGTCATTGGTGGAGGTGTCAGCGGCTGATCCGAGGGAGGGGATTACGGGAACTGCTCGAGTAATCCCTTGCTAATGGTCTCAGAGGCGAAGTCTTCAGCACCATGTAGTGACAGTAAACAAGTAGTTTCGAGACCTAAGATTTGTCAGTCTCTCTATTACCCTTATGACGGCAAGATCAGCTCGGTGACATATTGCGATCTCGCCACTGCCTGCAACAACTTCATCACAGTCATCATAGGCAACGCATAACCACTTGGGAACTTTTGGCCGACCACCGACACACATTGCCCTCTCGCCAGGAACTGACATCGAGTTAAACCCATTGAATTGAGAGCTGATGGTGAACAAAGACCATTGTTAGCCCTATAAACAATGTTGGGCGATTGTGATGATTGTAGTAATTGAATACATGGATTAACTTATGGTGTGTATGCTACAGTCCATTGACTGTCAAACAATGTGGTGAACCTGTACGTTGGTCACCAGTGTTTTCACGTGAGGTCATCATCTGCCATGCGGGGAGGGGAAGACAAAAGTCAGTCATGACAAATCATTGTTCTACCCGCCATCATGGTGGGCCGTGAAATCACGCTTAGTGGTGTGAAGGTGTCTCAAATCAGCATATATCCTACGTGACATCCATGTCAATTTAAGATTTAGACACTGATCGTGAATGTTAGTGTTCTATATTCCATTGATTATTGACCATAAAGTGAAACTGTATCGAGCATATAACTGGAATGTGGTCTCTCTCATGTTGAAACTGACATCCAATATGATAGAGAACAATTCAGTGCGAATCTAGATTATAGAATCAATGAAATTGTATATGAGATAGCTTCATGGGACACCTGTTGACAATGAGCTGTTAATCGACGTCCAACGGCCTACTTTTGAAATCAAATGCTCTTTGAATGAAGACTATACACTCGGTAAAAATGTACAGTTCTATGCACAAGTCCATTAAATGTCAGTACCACTGGCGTCGGGCATGTTTGAATCAGATCTACACTGGCGGCAATAAGATGTGCACACTCCCTTCTTAAATGACAAAGAATGTGGTCATTGGCCTGGTTTTCATGTCTGTTTGGCAATGTATGATTCTGAGGCCCTTTTGCACCATGTTATATATTGTGGCTGGCTCGTTTTGGAGGAATGATATTAGCACATGGAAGTCAATGTACTATTCCATGTCAGCCCTAATAAATCTGCAGCCAGATTCAAACAGGCTATTGGCAAACATGCTGAAGAAGTAATGAACAATAACAACTGAAAATCAACACTTGGTGACATGAAAATGCATGTCTGTGTATTAGTAATGAACTTGAGTCGTGACAGGCTAAACACAGGTATTGAGCTGGAACTGAATGAATGCCTTAATGAAACAATGCTGCCGCTGTTTGGACAGTGATAGGGGGCATCCTTTACTATGCCATTCCAGTCACTACAATAAACAACTCGCATTTTAGTCACAGCCACACCCGAAATCCATCCCAGTTTGCCCAATTTGTTTGTTTTAAAATGACAATGGCGAGACATGACACAAAGAGACTTTCTGTCAATGTGCTATTTTCCATTTTGAACTAATGGCAGTGACGCCGAAGCAGAATTTTTCATTTTGTCATCATCCACGTCGAGTGAATCCGCTCTCGATCCAAACTCCATTCCAGTTCACACATTTTCTTGACGAAGTGTCTGTCTCCGTTGCTGAGAGAAGATGCACTTGGAGTGTTTGCTAGCTCCTTCGATGCGGAAGCCTGAGGTTCCATTACTGATATTGATGTTTAGAATGCGAACGGAGAGCTAAATGGGTTGTTCTGTGCAAGGTTGTTGCAACTATTTGCCGTACTTTAAAGCCCTTACCATTTCACTGTGGGAAGTAAATGGAGTGAGAAGCACTGTTAAAATATTATTTGGTTTTGTCAGGTCCGTGCCAGGGAAGAGAATGTCTTGATCTCGGGTTGTCGCTAGAAACTAGTTCATGACTAGTAACTAGCCTGGTTAAAAGGCACGTGATTACACCTGGCCGTCACTCAAGCTTGTTTTCGGGCCTACGATGCCCCATCGTCAGCAACACTTCTCTGACTTTTGTCCCGGAAACACAGAAAGAACGTTAAGTATTGACAATAAGCGACACCATTTTGGCTGGTACATGTACTTTGAATCTTAAAGCAGTTATAGAAACGCCTTCAAAACGAAGTGAGTGCCATTTCCAAGGTTGTGAGTCTGGTCTCTGATAGACAAAATGCTGTCTCCCATCCTTGACATCAGCACCCACTTCATTTTGAAGGAGTTCTAATTGCTTTAGAATTTCAAGTCCGAGCCACAATGATGTTGCCTGTGGTCACACTTAACGAACTTGTTCTTCAGAAGTTATGATTCTCCTTGGTAGAAGAAGAACCAAACCTTGGGGAACTGAGATGTATCACATCATCACCTCTTCTATGTTTATTTACCATACATTACCAAAGATGTTTGCACATTCCTTTGAGTTCTATAACCAACACGCAACTCTATGAATACCTAATAAACTGAGGTCAGGTAACTGGTGATAATGACGACGGATGATAAAGAACGCCAGAGGAACACAAACAAATTCTTGATCATCAATAATCAAAAGAGCCAATTAGAGAATATTGATGAGAATGCCATTCTTAACCTTTGTTTTTGCAAGTTATTATGTTTGATTAGGTCCGCAAGCTCTGTTGGATGATGTCTAATGCAAGTTTTGCCGTTGGGAGGGTTTTGCGGTTTCGTGTTTATAGTAGATAATGTACATGTAGTATGTTGGCCTGTGGCTTGAATACAGGAAATATCAAATACGACGTATCATAGTACGACGTATCAAAGCTCAATGCAAGAAAATCTGAACACTAACCGCCGATGGGGAAGTCTCCGGCCGGATACCACGTCAGGAGCAAGTGGTTAAAAGCTGCAGGAGGCCGAGGAAAGTAACGAAACTTGACAAGTTAATGCTCAACACAAGGCGTTTGCTTCGACAAGCAGCGACCTTGGCAGAGAAACTCAATTGCCCCTAGCTGTCTCTTTCATCAATAACTGCAGCACAATCTTTCCCACTTTTTCCGAAGAGCGAGCAACGACGCATCCGTTATAAGAAACGGAGACAGCACTTCGTCAGTAAAAAAGAGATGGGGACCGAAGATGTTCCACTTTCTGATAGAGAATTTGGAAGTGGTTGGCGATGGGGGTAAGGGATTGAGAGAAGGATGGGTGGGGGGAGGTGGTATTGTGACAAGCGTGTCCCCAAGCATTAGTTTCTCTCACCTTTAGTCGAAAATAGACACCCAAATATCATAGCCCCAATAATGCATTTGAAGAGCTCAAAGGTACGGCTTGAGGTATGGTCGAGCTGCAAAGATAAACTCGGAACATAACCTTAACATAAAGCTTTGAATGCAATCGAATGCAAAGAACATCATGATTTTTCTTCAAACAGTCTCTTGGAGTTTCAACATCACCTGCGTTACTTCAACCGAATAATCTACCAGATTAGCAACACTTGATAAGAACTCATCAGACTCGTCGCGTGAAGGCTTTTTCCTACACGATATTGGCGAAGAATGACAATCGCAAAGGATGCAAGCAGCGTCTTTGAAGGCTTTTTTGATGATGCGCCTTTTATCTTTATATCCTTCATACCTTAGACTGTTCTCGACTGGAAACTGAACAGATAACTAGGTTCAGGTCAGTATGGGCGTTGAATTACATCAATTATCTGGGCACTGATTCTGTTTGGGCCACAAGACTGTTTGAGGAAGTCCGCGCGCGTCTCTATTCTATAGTGGGCACGTTGCCTTGATAGGCGCTGGACCAGTGGGCCACCAAGTCCGTTGGAGGAGGACACGTTGCCTTGATAGGCGCTGGACCAGTGGGCCACCAAGTCCGTTGGAGGAGGACACGTTGCCTTGATAGGCGCTGGACCAGTGGACCACCAAGTCCGTTTGAGGAGGCACGTTGCCTTGATAGAGCTCAGTGTCGTACTGGGCGTGTGGGCCCCCAAGTCATGTTTAGGGATCAGCACGCTCACACCCATGTCAGATTCTGTATTTGTTAATATATTGACAAGACATGAGCTGGAGGTCAATTGGTGTTCTTATTATCATGCATGGTCTGGGAATTGGTTGACGTAGAGGTAAACACAGTAAATGTTCTGATGTGTTGTAACGAATATCAGGTTTGCGATACGTTTTCAATCATTGTGGGTCACTTCTCTTTTGGTTATGTGGACTGAACACTGTTAGATGTTCGGATTCCTACGCAGCGGTGGCTATTGTACGATTACAATACAACCTCTCGAAGCAACTTGAAACCATATCGCTCTTCAGTTCTTAACTTCATTTTTCCTACAGCTGGATCATCTTTTGTTACAGAAGTGAACACATGCAGGCAGAATTACAATCCCGTTGATAGACAGCTGTTAAAGAGAGACTACATGAAGGAATCGAGTGGGCCAGAGTAACATTCAGAAATTGGCCAACAGGTGTCTCTACTCTCATAAAACATCTGCACTAGTCACGGCTTTGCGAGGACTCATCAAGTCAGACCACACACTGCACTGTAACTGTTCCCACCCAACACATCTTGGTTCCCTGGAGACCACCAAACCAATTAGACTCACTGGGTCTTTCTTACCAAGTATATTCCTCCTTCAAGGTGATGATAAGTTCTTGTTTCCTCATATCACCAATGGTATCAATATGGAGCCATAGAACTGCAAAAACGTGCACCGAAACGAGTACTGCCAGAAGATCCGTGTTATCACCAACATGACATTAAGGCAGCCATATAAATCCACACAGGAACATTAGGAGACGATGTTCAGCATCCTAGACGTAGACAGAAGCCACACGACTGCTTCACCAGCTTACACTTTTTCTCCATCTTACTGTTTCTTTATCGTCATATTATACAATTTGCGAAGTTTTGACACCAGAAAGAACGGGATTTTCACGAAGCAAAATGTGAAAACTTTGCCTGGATTCGTTCCGTAGTTCTCAAGGCTGGAGAGTTTTTAACGCTTTTATGATAGCTCATGGTTGGCAGTAATGTGATTGAAGAATTCAGAAGCTGTACCAGCATGACCCAACCATGAGGTTATCTCATCAGTCTATGAGCTTCAATCAAATAAGGGCCAAGGCCAATAAAGTCGTCGTATTCCCCCCATCACCATTAAGGTAGCTAAGGACCTGCATTGTGAGACACGATATAGTCGCCTTCGGACAAATTACCCAATCGATGACGCATTCGCCCGAACAGTGCGCAATTGAGCCCGCTTGCCATTCCCTGTAAGGCATACTATGACAACCAGAAGATACGAAATAATCAAATCAGCTACGCACCCAATATTCAGGATACGGACCTAATTTATAAGAATTATCGCCGGGTTAATAAAAGCGTTCCTTAATGTCGCTTATATAAACCTATTCACATAGCGCATATCAGAAGAATTCAATTAACACGAATTTCATTTGGTGTGGAAGAGTCCTACTGGTCATATCAATCTGGGGAAAGTGGATTCATTTATTCGGTGCTTCCGTGGTTATGGTTGAGGTAGGCTTATGGGCAAAGTCAATGTGGATGTGAAATTGGGCGGGTAAACTGGTGGAAAAAGGCAGATGACTTATTGAAATGATGAAGTCCAGATTCACCACCTTGTCCGAGTTGGGTCATTCTTGAAAACGTCGTGTTGCTGTTGTTATAGTGATTTCAATACTACACTTTTTGAGAAGATTTCGAATGTTACGTGGCTGTCTCCTAGGTAACCGAAAGATGCCACGGGAACATGGAGATACTTTGGCGATTCAGACCACCGGTGACCATGCCCAATCAAATAGAGTAATCCTGTGACTTTCATGCTAATTGTTTTTAACAAACTTTTCATTTTTTCATTGTAGCCGCACCGAAAGCCCCCAGCAACCTGACCGTCACCTACGTTACCAACAACTTCGCCATAGCTTCGTGGAGGTACACCGGCGGCGCAGAACAACCAGTGTCGGCATTTGAAATGACAATTTGTCCCATTCAGACCAGGACTAGTCATAGACAAAGAGACGTTCGAACCTACTGCATGTTGATACCCAATTTGGAATCATTCCTTACCCAGGTTCGCCTTGAGAAGTTACAGCCGGCCACAGTGTACCTCGTATATATGACAGCTGTTTATGACGACGCCTATAGCAACAAAAGTAATAATGTCTCTTTCACGACAATATCAGGTAGGAGCATTCTTTTCTTGCATATTCTTGACATTTTTATGTGCCTTCTTGTAACACTGACAGAATCCTATCACTTTTACAAGACCCTATAATGTGGCGATCAGTATCCAGCTAAAACACGTTAGACATCGCCAAAACCACCTCGAAAACATTGGCGACTGTTATGCATTTCGATGTAAGTCGTAGTTTATTGCTGAGGCGCTACGAGTGGCGGTGCATAGTGGCCATTTGAAGTATTACTCTCCGACCTATTAATACCACCCTTGTCTCTTCCCCTTCATTTCATTGAGTTGGCCAATATTTGCTCAGATACCCGCCTTCGGGCATTACAGTGAAGACTTGATTCGATCAATCTGATTGATGATAATAGGAAAAAAACGACTGCTGGAATCGAGCAGTAAAATCGAGTAGATGACCCCAGGACATCAGTTGCTTTTCTGAGCAGTTTTTAGCCCACTGCTCGAAGGAAGATGTTAATGGAGAAAAGATAATCGAATCAGTTAGGAATAGTTCTCTCTTTCATCTGATACCACTCTCTTTATTGTTAAGGTTCTGCTAAAGGGCGCATCAGGCAATGGGAATTTATAAATTGGACTCTTTAAAGCTAATCTGGCAGAGGTTCACTACACCAAGCATTGCCCAGCCAGCCAAACCCAATCATCAGCAACTATTCATATATTCATTACAATTCGTCTTCCCTGCCAAATGTAACACAATCATTTACGTCTTTGATTAAAAAAAAACATTGCAGTTCCCGGCGAAGACTCAGGCCCTAGCGGTCTCTCATACTGGATGGAGTCGCCATTGATTTCCAATACTGCCCGAATATTTCAATCACGGTGGTGAAACCAAATTAAAAACGCAGCAGGCCAAAGCGCGTTTGGAAAGATCAATACCCGAGTAATATACTGTAGCTGGTTAAAGGCCGCCTGTACGAAAGGCCTTTATAACGTTCAAACAGTATATTTCATTGACAGCTTCATCCTTCTTCGTACAGCCAACCCCAGATGAAACCCGCGTTATCATAGCCTGTGGAAGAACGATGGGTTTCTCCGGTTCTGCGTGGACTATCGCAAACTTAACAGTTTCTTCCTGCTATGTTAATATCCCATTTCGTTTTTACGGAAACAAATTGCACGATTAGCTCCGCAATTAAAAAGGCTGTATTCGCTTGAAAAAGGCAAGATCGTGTCAGCTAAGAGCATAGATGGGGGCCTGGACACGACCGTCAGTTTGTCCATTAGTGGATTGGGTTGGGTTTCTAAAGAAAGCAGCAGTTAGAAAAATTTGATTGCAATCGAGATGATCGTGGTATATAAGGTGTAATGTGGTTCGTTCAAAATGGGCTCTTTTTGCTATTTATGTACAATATATATCACAAAGTGATAAAAGATATTTGGGCAAATACATGGATTTAGAGAGATTTCCTAAGTTTATTTGGTGGTGTGGTGCATAAGACCATAGCTCTATTGCTGGGTTGAAGTTGTTCCTTCCACGGAATAGCGGCTAAGTAAGCTGACAGGATCTCCTACTATGGTATTGATACAATATACCAGTTATCAGCAGCAGATAGATCCTAAAACTCAACCCTCGAGTGAGACATTCCAAACGTTTCTTGTTAAGGTGCTTTCCCTAACAACTTAACGAGATTAGTAACGAATTGGAATGTGTTGCGGCCACTTTGACCTCTAATTGGTGGAAAGTCGGTAAATTGTCGACCTCCCCAATGAAGCGACAATAACGTACGCATTGATCATGTTTCAAGTCGAAATCCAGCATCATTTCACATCGAACTGCGCTTCAGCATCCCCGATGACCCTTCATGGGAACTCTACGTGCTTTGGGGCCTCCAATCGTATGTTGGTATCGGCAAAGCGCATGTCATTTCCAACTTAAATGTATCTTGCCAATCATCAAGCTCCGCTGGGAAATAAGAAATCGGCTGGAAGCTCGTGTTTCTGCAATTGAATCAAACTTGGGTGACATTGTGGCCAGATGGAGAGGAGATCAGCCCGGGGGACCATTTGGTTGACACAATAACTTAGAGAATATTGAAGACTTTCGCCTTGGGAAGTGTTGGAGCTATTCACTTCGAGCAATCATCTTGGTTGATATTTTGCGGTGTTCTTGCAGGATGGACTTCACCAAACACAAAGGCTCTTCATTACGGGAAATGAGATGCACTAGACTTGCTGTTTCAAGACAGGCCAAAGACAGCGGTGACGTCTTTGTACCACATTGATGCATGAGAAGTTCCAATACTTCGACATGGAATCCTGCATCTATCTCTGTCCTAACCTTAAGAGTTCTTCCCATGTGCTCCAAGTGCATCTTGCCTAAATAACCCTCGGCCCGCTGGGAAATAGGAGATTGGGAGCAGTCTCCTCTTTCTCTGATTCAATATTCAACCACTCAATACGGAGTGACAGTTTGGCCTGGTGGAGATCACCCGTTAAGATCAATATTGTCCGCGCTCAAAGTTGCTTTGTCACGTCCAGCGAAGCTCCCCATTCGTGACTCACATCTGATTCTGTGGACAATAACCGTCAGTTCATCTAGATTAAGACGAAGTGAGATTTTGCCCTATCCCATATCACTCGTTTAGACCATTAGCTCTAGCCCTGGTTGCTTATCGTAGAGCTTTATCGTATTGGACTGGGCAGTCGGATTTGTGTTCTAGAACTCAACGGCTATTTGGGGAATGACTTCAGATTGCTAAGGTCGGGGTTTCTCTCGGATTGCTTTCCTCCAATTAGCTCATTTCTCATTCGCTTGAAGGCAAGTTGTCTTCCTCTGTCATGGCTGTTGTCTGTGTTAGGCGTTAGGCACTGACCTTGACTTGAACTTTAGCCATGTAGGCTGCTAGCAACCTTGGCTCTATATGAATATAACACTGTTCAATCAACAGCCAAACCGTTACAAACTACTACACCCCACCCCAGCCTTGTTATGGAGGCACGTTTCACTCCTCTCAAGATCCCGAGGGTAAAGACCTGCGATTCGACTTATTACGAGAATAATGAACCCCACAGCCATTGGGGATAATGTTACAAACGATCGGAGGGTCTTTAACTAATGCATTTCCTTTACGAAGTACAGCGTATTCCAATCAGGTGGAAAGTCAATACAGATTTGATCATCGTGTCTCTGCAGTACGTTAAAGGCTTTCTCTACAAACGCCAAGATGCGTACAGGCCTAGTCTAGATTTCCAGAGGATGACGGGGAGGTGATTTCCAAACTACGACAGGAAGGCCTATAGATAATGAATCGTCCAGTCAAACCTCTCATCGGATGCAAGCCTCATTGGCAATCAATATGCGTGACATGTGACTCTCAAACTGCAGGGCATCATCAGTGTTCATGCGTTGCCGATTCAGTCAATGGAACGCCTGTTGTGACCAATCCAACGTCGACCCTTAATCCATCTCTCTGAAGCCATCGCGTGAATTGATGCGCCACCATGGCCACGGCCTCCCTATTGTCAGACCACAGAATCAATCACCGAGTATCATCGTATCACTAATTACTCGAGGTCGAAACATGCAACACCAGGACAGACTATAGGTTTCACCGTTATCTGTGTTATCATTGACAGAAACCCCGGGGGACAGAATATGCCTGGAAATCCATTACAATCGCCTCGATATGACAGGGAATGGTTCGAAGAGCGATTGTTAGGTGAACCCCCCTGGTACCGAGATGACACACGCCTATCAATCTGGTCATTTCTATCAATGCTTTTATTCCTATCAATAACTGTTTATCGTTATGGTCTCTTTGTCAATTTGATCAATGAGCGCTTCCATCAGCCATTCGTGCAGTGTTCGATGCATCTCAATCAAAGGCCGCTACATTTCGTGTTGTTGTTGTTTTTGTTGTGAGAACATGTTACGACACTACCGTTGAGCAGATCCAGGTTTTGATTCATCAACACTCTCTTGCACAACCACTCTCCTGCAATACAGAGAGTGGCCCGCTGCTGTGAAACTGAGGCAATACTGGAATGAGAGATCAGCTACCGTGGAAGCACTTAGCAATCCAAGATGACTTTACAGTTTGATTTTGATAAAAGGGATGAGAGAGAGGGGATGCTTGGGATTCGATCGTTACCCAGCTCTGCTCCGGGCCAGTTGACGAGTTTTCCGTCTTCAAAGGCTGGGGAGAGCATTTATCGAGGTTTAGCTTTCAACGCTCATCGATTCCTCAAATTGTCAAAGTATAACTTTCATTGCTCATCGATACTTCATTGGTTTAATACTCAATTGTCAAGGTTTGGCTTGCAACGGTTTGATATGGATACGAGTTGGCAGCAGAGTTGGCAGCATTGGAGCGGATGCGACTAGTTATCACGACAACAACAAGAACGGACAACCGCAGTTTTACCTATATCTTATTTCTCATTGTGATTATATCTCCTGCGCAGAAGAATCATTACTTCCGTCGTTTACGATCATGTGATAAATATATGTATTGATTCCAACCTGCTGATACAAAATGATGATCGGCGCCTGAAGTCGAAATCGATGTGAAAGAGAAATACTGTTGTTATTGTCGCTGGCAATCTCTATCCCTCGACGTTGGACAAAGTTGCTAAGGCTATTCCTATCCGTGCTCGATCGAAATTTGAAGGCTGCCGAAAGAAGAGAACAAGTCCTTGACCGGAGTCCTTGTTCGTCGTAGCTTTTCAGAGAATCAAACCGGCTTGGTATTGGTTACCTAATCAGTACCCATGGTCAAAATCGATTGTCACATCCGTGGCTGCTTCACCCTGTGACTAAATCGATTTCCTCGAGATCCAACGAGCAGTTTGCATCATTTGGGGGGCTAGGAATTCTGTTTTTCACTCCCGTGATTTCATTTCTTGGTGGTTATTCGAAGGCATCATAACGGATCCAGGGACGCTATAGATTCGGAGTCTGGATGTAGTGGGGGCAGAAGTTCAACGCGTCAATTGTCTTTCCTTTCGTAGGTTCGATATAAGCTACATATCTGATGAATCGATGAGATTACTGTAACTATCCAGCCAGCAGTTGTGATAATTGAAGTGCGAGAAATTCTTCAGTTCATTGCTTTGTGGGGATGCACTTCGAACGGATCATCAGCGAATAAGATTGATAGTTTTCATTTCATTCGAGTGACACATTTCATACGATCAACCACGCTGTGAAGACTACCAAGATTGGCGAATCAAATAGGATTCACAGGACGGATATTGAATTCTATCGAGCTTTGAATGTGCTCTGTCGTGACCAAAATCAATTTCAGCTTTATTGCAAAGATTTCACTTTCAGTGGGTATTTCATGGTTGAGGATGTCAGGATCTAGTTATGATATCGTCTGTCTTCATGATTTCATGAAATATTGAAAGGCGTCCTGACTAAAAGATATAGCCCATTTGTTCGACAAATGATAGGTGTGTAACTATGAGATGCCACCTTGGATAGTCCGCGTTTGACAGATATAGGGGGCATTTACCAAGATTGCACTTGAGTAACTCAGAGAATCTGCATCTGACAATGACATAGGCGTATAAAAACGACGAGATAAGTGCTTTGGTAACTTCGACGATCCTCGTCAGCCGATACAGAAATCCATAGTCATTTACTGAGTTACGAAGTCACATGCCTTCCTCCTGCGGAATCTGGTCAATCAGTCGGCTGGATACAATCGAGCCACAAGCTGGGATTGCTCATCTGGGGCCAGTGGAATGATCATCAAGGATTAACGTGATTTAGTGACGGATATTGCATGATTGCAGCTGAGCTTTTGACGTTTGTATTGTGATGAGAAGAGAAGATTGGATATCACTATTGTGATCAGAACACCAGACTCTGAGTGTATATTCATGTTGTTGTGGTCTTTTATGGAATAACGTTATTTTTCTGATGGTCGCGCTGGTAATCCGGAATGAAAGGCAGATGACAATGCCATACAGGCTGATGAGAATGTATAGAGACTGATGAGAAAGACTTTCATTGACCATTGTACCGCTGCATGCAGTAGCCTGGAGGGTTAGCTGTAGTTACAGTATATCAACGACAGTCGCGGATTCGTCATATCATTCATTTTTAACAGGAGTGCGGTGATAGACGGGTAGAGACTATAATACTAATGGCAATGACTTTCATGACCAGTAGGTTGAAAGGAGGACATCTTTCTGTACACAAACAGTAAGCCTATGGACAGGGTCTTGGAGAGCAAAGTCAAGCACTCGATTTGTCATATCAATAACAGGAATACAATACAAACAAAAAGCTACAGGAAAGGCTTTCACTATCCAGTTGGTTGCATTGTGTGAGCCCGATGAGTTAGATATGGTTAGTAATCATGCTTTAGAGGGAAGGCAAACAAAGTTCCCTCGTCATAACACTATCAATCAAGCTAAAGGATACAGACTAATAGGAAAGACTTTCATGTCCGGTTAGTTGCATTATAGATCCATTACCAGGTCATTGAGTTGAGCTGAGGATCTCTCTCATCAGACGTTTATCATCAGTAGGGTACTGCATACCAAACGCGCCATTAAGTTAAGCACGTTGTGACGTTTTCTTCTCTGGAGTCATGGTTGTAAAGATATAGCTATTTTAAAGACACTGCGCACTCGCGACTAAGCAGAATGTGATGTGGATGTGTTCTCTGACAGGTTCATCATTTCTGCAATGGGAATATTTACTATGTCATGGAATACTGACAGACAGCTCACTTTCGACCAAGCAGGAGAGGTTTGCGGTTGTATTGTGTAAGAGTGTCAACCTTCCTGTGAGCGGATTAACCTGCGATGGAATACACTGGGGGCGTGAGGAATTCCACTCGTTCTATTCGCATCTTCATCTTCCGGGGAAGGAATGTTACGCAATACATCGGTGAGCATGATCTCAGTGTGTTGTTGTGTTTAGTATAATCATGGCGAAAGATGTCACGAGAACTCATGGTTATGAGTTCGCTAGATCTGAGCTGTCATTCTAATCATCGGCGCCGTGGCTGTCATAAGCCTTATCACCATCATCATTATCATCATCATCATTATCACCATCAGTAAGTGAATTAGTCTTTCACTGGCTGATTTACTCTCCCTGCTCCCGGCGTGAAATGCCTTAAAATCAAATTATGTTCAAAATCTCATTGGTAATTGACTGTGACTGCAAGGACTGATACGCAAATGAAATCATCTTCATCGCTGCTTTTGGTGATACATAGCTGGTTGTTTGAGCAAATCGTTAAGAGAAAAGCTGCGGCGACCAATGATCTCATCTGCTCACAGTTCATCTCCTGCCGGAAATATCATGAAAGCATATCATAGACCATCTGCCAACAAGCTGTTTCGACGGAAAGGCCATCTTTTTTCTCGGCTTTGCCGTTTTCTCCGTTATATTGCCTCATTCGATAGGCAGTGGTCATCATTGTTGAGGAGACAGATTGGAATGCGTGGTAGCGATAACAATCAAAGTTGCGATTTCAAAAAACAACTGCCGATGAATTCGTCAAGGTCATATATCCGTGTTACACTTTCACTCAGTCACTCAGTCACAGGCTCAGTTTAAGCGTATCGGGGTCTTGCTAGTAACCACCAGTGAGTGGTCCTGGATTCCCGCCCACTGCGGAATACGTAGAAATGAAATGGCAGACCGGCTGGGAAAGAAGAAAGGCTGCAGATGCAACCCATTGTAATGTACAACAGTCTTACAGAGAAACAGTAGTCTTAAAAACAGACGCATCTTCGTCACAATGTTAGTTCTCTGTTTTGTTAGACCCCTGGATTTCCACCGAGCGAAAACTTTTCTTGTGACCAATGTTAGACCCCAGGCCGATAGCTGTCGTTCCTTCTTCGTATTGACAACTGGCAGTTGTCACAAGACACCAGTTGACACATCACAAACCACGATTTACTGTTTGTCTTTCGCCTCATGGAAAGTAAATAGATCCGGGCGATCTATGTTTTTTGGTTTCATTAGCAGGCTTGGAGACGAGCCAGATTGTTTGATGAGAGTCTGTGGATCCACGTTCAGAGATGCTGAAGATAATGATTAACGATACAGTTTGACTGTCGCTGGAAATATTGTTCAGTTTGTGGCAGTGCTTTTTGGCGTTTATCCATCACTTTTGTCTAAAGATGAGGTCGATATTGCAGCCGTCATGGCGTGGCCTCTGCAAAGGCCACACGCTGTGACAAGAATCGATGGCTGTATCTCAGCATCCAATTCATTAACTGTGTTGATCTTACTGAACCAATTCATTGAGTTCTATTTGGTTTGATGATAGACCCGAGCCATATTGGAAATTGATGCTGAGCTTTGTGTTGACAGAATCACATCGACTATAACGTGCTCCGTTATGGGTTCTGTAGCTTTAATGTGGCACTAAAATCCGCTCATACACAAAGGCTGTGTTGGTCAATTTTCATTTTCTGTGGAGTCTCAATAATTTAAGCCCGGTGACGATGATTGGGTGGATGTTAAATGATGTCGCCAAAGTTACGATGGTGTCACAAAAACCAGTACTTGTTATCTTTGGGAAAGAGGCGCTGATAATCGCTGCAGCTCGGACCTGTAATACTCCCAGAGAGTAGAGCTTGAAGGAATGTACAGGCCAATTTAATCAAATGGATTTAGCGCTATCTAGAGCTCTCTATAGCTTCCCTAAGATGCCTCTCACTGCACATCTGCTGCGTCTAGCTCCAGACATACCAGACGCTCGTAGATTGCCCACCCAGGGACGCATCCACTTTAAAACCTGTTAGGCTCACTTGGCTGTCGCGTGATCGGCCATTACAAGCTCGTAGACATCCCAAGGAGTATTTGCCAGTTACCCCAGAGATGTGAGAAGTTGCATCTTCCGTCAATATGTAGAGAGCTATCTGCTATCAAGATAGCAGTGGGAGCGTGTTTTGTAGCATTGTCGACAGGGGGAGCTGCTCTTCAAAGTCAGGATTGCGACTGCAATGCCCCTGTGGCAGAGGTTGTGTTTACAGTAAGTCATCAGCCGGTTGGTCGTTGTCGCCTTCACTGGATGTGACAGTCAAATGCATTTGAGAAGACAGGCTCCATCCCTACCTGCAGTGTCTCAAAATAAAACCTCTGCCACAGGAGTGATGTCGCCATTTGTTTTTTTATAGACAGCATAATCTGCAGAAAGTCCAAGACAACAGCGCAATGCTGTGTCGACAACGCGAGTTTTATTTGTGCTATTGTCGGCAGAAGTCTGTAGAATAAACAACAACGGACTGTGAAACTTTCCATTCTTTATTTGATTTGTTCAGGACAAATTCAAATGTTCAGCTTACAAACACATTGGTGTCTTGATCTGTCGCTGTATATAAATCACAGGTTTTACAAAAAGATATTTTCAATTAAAAGTTCTGTAGGCGCTACATGTGGGAACAGGTGGCGCTCCAGTTTGGATTGTCCCCTGGACAAAGTCCTTCCCTGTAGGTTAGTGCCGGTCAAGGTACGGTTCAACTGTGACCATTGACCTTCAATACCTCACTCCGGCAGAGATTAAACTGGCATCATGAAATTAATCGTCCCCGGAACTTTATCCGAGGGCATCTGAAACTGTTACAAGCACTTATACAGATTTGTCAATATTTCTGTTCGAGAGTTGTTTCGTCTCGATGGAGGTCTTGTCACGTGGGTAGGAGTAGGGCAGGTGATTTGTAAACATCGATGGGGGGACCCAGAATCGGTCGTTGGAAGGCAGACAGTCCAAGACCCTGAAACGAAATAACATACATGTATACATGCTTCCCGAAATTGGTGGCTTGCATTGGAACTAACTTTTTCTCCCTTGTCCGCCATCAAAGGCATTCAAGTGTGTTGGTCAACCATGACTATCTCCTTTGTCCCTCCACCATAAGGCCTAGTTTCCCCTTATGACATCACTATTTCGGACACTCAGCGCCCCATTTCTGGAAAGGTGTATATAAATAACAGACAAGCAGATTTGGGAGAATAGACATTGTTATTCACTCAGCATTTGCCATGGCATTGACATGCTCTAAATACCAGTCTCCTAGTGTGAATTTGCTTTACTGTACATTTGTTGCTGCCACCTCGTCATTGTGAAGATGACACCAACCATTCTCGCTTTCTCACCTCATCGGCCGGGCACGTGGGACATACTTCTGAAATAACAGACAGATTAGAGTTAGGGTCAATATCAAAATTTCCTTCCAACGATTTCTCACTATGCCTATCTTGGAGTGAGAAAATCTCCAACTGCCTCAAATTATGCTGGATCAAACATCATGCTGGGTCTCCTCAGGAATAAATATTATCTGGATGACGTATAATATTTCACCTATTTTTCATCGAAACATGACGATTAAATGAAAAAACATTGTATTTTACCTGCTTTTATTTCGCAGTCAGCTTATTAGTTACCACTATTTGCCTTAGAGGGGGCAGAATGGTACTGTTCAGACAAGAAGTCTCTCCAACAGCCACAAGTATCTCTTCAAAAACATCTCAGCAACACGTTCGGCCCAGGTAATCTGTCAGCTGGCTGACGAGTAGGTTGGGAATTGTGTGTGATCAGTTCTCTCAAAGACACCCGAGACAAGGATTAAAATCTTGTGTTTATAATTTACCATTGTTATGCCTTAGAGGGGGCAGAATGGTACTGTTTAAACAAAAAGTCTCTCCCACAGCCTCAAAGAATATTGGATCGACGGCACACAGGGCCTCCCAGAGATACTGTCGATGACGAGATATGACTGGGCCTTCTGTAAGATTAGTTTCTCCGCCAAACTCGAGACTGAAGGATTAAAATCTTGTGTTTATAGGCTAACAAATGCAAACACTTCCACTGAACCCCCTACAAGAGACGAGTGGCTCTTCGTCTCTCCGACTTTGACACCCTGCTACGAACATATCAATAGACCAGCCAGCGGTCCTTGGTGTCGCCGCGTGGGATACGCCCAGTGGAATTGTTTGCAAGAGTCAGGGAACCACTATCTGACATCCATAACCAGCGTATTCCCTATTCATGCCAGTTATAGTCGGGTGCTACACCACAGTCGGGATAGTGGGGCAAAGGGAATGATTTTTTACTTTATATTACTGACATTTTTAAAAACAATATGACAAACAAGGTTTGAAGGTGAAAACGACCTCAAGTCATACAGACCCTCAGGTGTTGTCCTACCATCCTCCACTTGAAGGGAGAGTCTCACTGCTTTGGCTTCGGTGAAAGCATGTCCACTGCTTCTATAGCACATGTTAACATATCTCTATCATTGACTGCCTAGTAATGGCTTCTTCACAGTTAATTGATTTACAGTAAGTGGTAAAGGTGAACATGAACCTGTCTAATAAGGCAAAGCCTTCATGAATTCAATGGAGTTTTCCACATCACAGGACAGAACACTATCAATTGAATCACGCAAATATCCGCCGAACACCTCTTGCTCAGATTACCAACTGTTCAACCTGCTTTTATTTCGCGGTCAGTTTATTAGTTACCACTATTTGCCTTAGAGGGGGCAGAATGGTACTGTTCAGACAAGAAGTCTCTCCAACAGCCACAAGTATCTCTTCAAAACATCTCAGCAACACGTTCGGCCCAGGTAATCTGTCAGCTGGCTGACGAGTAGGTTGGGAATTGTGTGTGATCAGTTCTCTCAAAGACACCCGAGACAAGGATTAAAATCTTGTGTTTGTAAGTTACCATAGTATGCCTTAGAGGGGGCAGAATGGTACTGTTTAAACAAGAAGTCTCTCCCACAGCCTCAAAGAATATTGGATCGACGGCACACAGGGCCTCCCAGAGATACTGTCAATGACGAGATATGACTGGGCCTTCTGTAAGATTAGTTTCTCCGCCAAACTCGAGACTGAAGGATTAAAATCTTGTGTTTATAGGCTAACAAATGCAAACACTTCCACTGAACCCCCTACAAGAGACGAGTGGCTCTTCGTCTCTCCGACTTTGACACCCTGCTACGAACATATCAATAGATCAGCCAGCGGTCCTTGGTGTCGCCGCGTGGGATACGCCCAGTGTATTTGTTTGCAAAAGTCAGGGAACCACTATCTGACATCCATAACCAGCGTATTCCCTATTCATGCCAGTTATAGTCGGGTGCTACACCACAGTCGGGATAGTGGGGCCAAGTGAATGATTGTTTACGTTAAATTACTGACATTTTTAAAAACAATATGACAAACAAGGTTTGAAGGTGAAAACGACCTCCAGTCATACAGACCCTCAGGTGTTGTCTTACCATCCTCCACTTGAAGGGAGAGTCTCACAGGACAGAACACTATCAATTGCATCACGCAAATACCCGCCGACCACCCCTTCCTCAGATTACCAACTGGGAATTATTATGAACACTTTGAGACCATCATCGCGAGATTTGGGCCTTCAGTTTGTAAGGACGAATTGTATTTGATTGGGAAAGACAGTTAATATCGGCAGTGAACATGTACATGTAGTGCATGAAGTGAACATGTACTTGACTGCATGACTATAACGACAATAAAAACCTCTTGAAATCAATCCTGACCATTATCAAACGTATGTAATGTGCCCTACCTTCTGCTGCAGCAATCTTGACTTAGTTTTCGAAACCTTGAAGGCATTTTGATGTTTGAAATCGGAGAAAGTGCTCCTTCGAAATGGCGCCGGTTCAAATCAACCGCGACTGGTTATGACCATAGACAATACATTTAACGTCACGCCATCCGGGTATTACTTTCTTCCTTCCTTCCTTTCTTTCTTTCTTTCTCTTCCACTCCTGTAAAGACAGACCGGCTTAGTGTCAACTTGCAGATTATGTTTTATCAGCTAATGAGAGTCTTTTGTTCTGTCATTGGCTCAGTTGACTGGCAATGCCAAAATGTGGGACTTGGCTGTAGCATACATACTAGTACAAGGACGTTTAGAACCTCCTCACTTGTACATGTACTGAGCTGGCCATGGAAAGACATTAGACAGGTTTCGCGAAGTTTATCAATGCATTTTATTGATGATTTCCCCGATTCTTCCTACAGTATGACAACCAAATATTAATGATCATTTACGAGTACCGCATAAATGAATTTGACAGGACCTGACGACCACCATCCTCGCTTAACCAGTGGTTTTCAATATACATTGCTATGTTCCTCAATCAGATGGTTGTTCCTCTCCCCCCCCCCCCCCACCCCCCCCCCCTGCCACGACCTCAGTATAACATTGAAGGCAGGGTTAAGTAACGAATTATGGAATTGCTCCTGAATCATTGATCGACGGTCGCCAGTCTCTTAATTGGGTTTGACTGAATAACTTGTCGCCGTCTCAAAGTCGGCCTTAGACGTGCTGCGTCTGTCTGTCTGGAAGGCAGCAATGGACATCCGCATAGGGGCGCGGCAATCGCTGCTGCTGTTGTTAGCTAATCTATCTCAGCCATCTGGTTCTGAGGGAGAAAGGTGCTGCATAAACGGACTTCTAAATGATGAAATCTGACAGATGGTCGACCAGAAATGACATTTCCGCAAGAAAAGACTGACGTCAGAGTTCCACAAGACACAGCTGGGAGTTGAGGTCTCCTGTGGTAAACATGAAGTATCAGCAGTTTCAGTGCGGCAGTCTGTCTAAGCCCTGTTATAGTATAGTGATACATCATAGTCATGTTCTGGTTTTGTAAAATAAACATGTTTTTCTTGAAAGTGCATGGTACCAGCTGCTAACTGTGACTTCTTAGAGCAACTGGGCCAGTATCAACAAAGTGGACCTGATATGTACTTTGTAGCAAATGTAATAAAAAGGGATAATCAAATACAAGATCGAATATCTGAAAAACAAAGAGTTTATCATTAACCCTCGAGGGCTCAACGTCAGGGGTATCCCCTTTCCATGATAAAAATACTTTTATAAATACATTTTCCAATAACTTGATAAAAGCTAGGTATATATATTGGGTGTTTTTCCTAGTTTTCAATAACTGAATGTCTACTGGTGGAATTTTCTTTTTAGTTTCCCTTTTTTTCCAAGATATTAGCTATTTTTTAAGAGAGTACTGTTGGGGTGAAATAAACAAATTGATTTTCACTTCAAGTTTGGCCTATTGTTTTTGTCAAAAGAACGACGTACAAATAAGTTCTGAGTTCCAAAGGGATATCCCAGTATATATTGTATATGAATTGAAGCCACTACAAATAGGCCTAAATCGAAATTTACCCATGGAAAATTGCATGAACAAAGTTAATATTTAATATCCCACTGTCATCTGTAAATGTAGGCCTACTTTGGATGGCATGAAAAGAAGTATATTCTTTACTTTTTAATCAGGGCAATGACGCAAGCTCGTATTAACTTAAAAAGGGCTATGATTGTTAATAATTAGATCAATCGTGTACGCATCGATATCATTAATAGAATAAGAAGAGCGAGATGAAAGGGGTGAGCTCTTTCCTGTTTCTACCCACATAATGACATCATACGCAATGACGTCATTTACTGAGAATGGGATATCAAAGTATTTTAAGATATGACGGAGATCGCATGAGGAAACGTTACAACATCAACAGAGACAGGAAAGAAGTCCTTATCAAACGGCAGTTTTCTCCTTTACGATACATTTCATATTACACTATCTGTCTTTTTTAGAATCGATTCGTCTCACCGTTGAGTCGTTATTTTCAGATAGCGGGTATTCCGACTCCTGTGCAGCCCCCCTTCTCAAAGTTCCAGCTTTGTATTTTCAGATAGCGGGGTATTCCGCGCTGGGGACGCATGTGTGGTTCTCATCGTCATTGTCATGTGGATCGTAGCCGTGGTGTTGTTTCTTCAGAAGTGGGCCAGCATTCGAATAGTCCAGCCAAGAGAACTGAGGTAATGAACGGCTCCACTATAGAGCAGTCTTAAATGACCCTTTCCCCGCCTGACAAGTGTATTTCCATGGCGACGGTTTAACATAGAAACTCATTTTGTAGTGGCCCAGAGATGAACCGTAAAATGGTATCCGTTGGCGCCAAGACACTCTTTCCGTGGACGTATACCTGTGTTAAACCATGCCACCTGGTTGACAGCCCTCAAACTGTAACATACAGCTTTGAGATTGCCTAAAAGAGACGTCTATCGGTGACTTTTTGTGACTTACTCCGACTCCTGCCAAAAGCCTCCCTTCAATGGCCCGATGTTTTACCCCTTTTAATTCGTATTTTCATATGTTTCAGATATAAATTCAAACCTAAAAATCTGGATAACATAAAGGTTGTGAAACGCGCGACAGATAGTGTGATATATAAGAGTTACAGCAGACAGTTGTCCTTTACCATGGAAAAACGTGAACAAAAGTTAGAAAGAATGAATACATTACAAAGCATCCAAGTGGAACAGGATGCCAAGGAGAGGGTAGAGAGAGAGATCAGACTCAAACAAATGACCAAGAAAGAGAGAAAAGAAGAACTAGAAAGTGAAAAGCGAAGAGCGGCGATTGCCAAGGATAAGCTTCGAGAAACGAGAGAGAAAATGAGAGAAAAGGAAAAAGAGATGGATAGGAAGTTTAAAGAGCAACAGAAGGAGAGAGAAAATGAGAGGGAGAAATTAAGACTTGAAAGAGAAGAGACTTTAAGAAGCCAGAATAGAGAGAAAGAGAAGCTGAAAGCGCAGACGAGTTTACCAGCTAGGATGGGGAGCCAAGAAAAGGAAAAGTTAAAAGTGCAAATGAGTTTAAAGATGGAGAACATTCGAGAGAAAGAGATAAGTATTCCAAAAGATAGTTATGTTTTTCCAAGGGACACTCATGTTAATAAGCCGAGTTTAGAGGGGAATGGTTCGCCTCATTTGACCAGTGTGCAGATTGAAACTGCAGTGCCATCCAGACTGTCTGATTCGGGAAAGTCCGGTGATTTGTCAATAACTTCGGTAGATTTGGGAAAAGAATCGTTGGATTCGGTAGATTCCGGAAATAAACAGTCCAGTTCGGTGGGGTACGAAGAAAGGTTGCCAGATACTGTGATACTAGACACGAAACAAAATGGTAGTGACGTCAGCGGAAATGACGAGACTGTAGTTGTCATGATGACGACGTCTACGTGATCGTAGTCACGTGATGTATATGATATAATTGAACCATATTATGGCCATCCCGGATTACCTTCAAAGAGCGGAATCCAACATAGAATGTATATATAGCGCACTATGCATGTTTGTGTATATTTTGTTTAATAGTGACAGTTGTACAAATAACTTGATTGAGTTCGTAAGTTGGGTAAATCCTTTGATTTGGATTATTATATTGATTTCTAGTGGCTGAATCACTCGATTTTGTACCAAAGATTTTGATGTGGAAGAAGAATGTCTCCCATCCTCTGTCATATTCCAGATGTAGGCACCATGGGTGAATCTGTTGCCAGAAGATGGTAGTACTATAACCATATCCTATCTCATGATGGTTCTTACAATGCATTAAAGGGAGACTCATAGAGAGGAGCTACAGCCAAACCCCTCTCCAATGCGTCAATTGTGCTATTTCAATGAGAGTTACAACAGTACTAGAGACATCTATTGGCAACTTGGCATATCATAATCTGACCAATCTCCTGCATATGGTCTCCCTTTAAAATACTTGCGACTTTTGCTGAGTAAGCACACATTGTGGCCAGGCCAATGTATCCACCAAGTGCTATCTAGCAGGCCATGGGGGGGGGGGGGCTAGAAAGTCCAGAGATGATGGTACAACTGTACTTTTGCCCCTGGCGGCAATGTCAGGAGGCTGCAATTTATTTCAGCTTTAGTTTACCTGCTGAATTTAAATTTCATGTTGGAAGTATGTGCAGAAATTGCCGCTGGCAAACTATTGGTAAATGAATTTAAAAAGTGTACATAAACTAAAGATTCTGAAAGCTATACATCTACGAAGAAGGCTGTGCCTTCGGTGGCGAAAGATGAACATGTAAATAAAAAACAATGTAGTGAAACACTAAGTATTATCAGATTATACCAGCGCACATAATCATAGTCAACATGTACGATCAGGAATGTATATATAACTCAAGAATGTAATTCTAGAACTTAGTACCAATCTCCGACAGTAGGGGACTCTTTATCCCAGCCTTGAGTGTCACTCAAGCGCGAGATGCGAGATGCAATACCACAGACCTGTCCTGACTATCTAATTTCAATGCAATATCATGATAGAGCTTGTTGATTTCGTACATGATTCATTTAGCTGCGATTTGTAAAGAAAACGCTCTTCATGGAATCACTCTGAGCATGCAAATGTTAGTGTCTAGATAAGACACAGGCTGGGGGTTGCTTTGTCTTCATCTTTCTGAACCATCAAATAAACGAGAGAAATAAAGCATTCTATCAGATCATTTGTTGTTTGTTAGTCTGATATCAACAAGATGATGGCAAAATACGGTCCACCGTCTTGCCGACACGATGGGAGACATCGCCGACACAGGGAGAGTGATGTGACACCTGTCCCTTTTGTGTGGGATGAGACAGCCTTCTTGAGAGTAAGAAATAACCTTCTCATCATGGCATTCAAAGCTATGCAAGGTCTGGTAGGGATGGAGAACAATCCTCTTGAAAGACACAAACCTATTCCTCAATGTATTCAAACGTTTCCTATGTCATCTCAAACTTTTTTTGATGTCATCTCGGGTATCCAACTCCACTTACTCAAGAGGTGGTCCTTGTCTCGATAGTCAGGCCTGTCCTGAGGTTGTCCTTGTACCCTACATGGTGTCCTTGAGCTACTGGAGGGAGACGAGTTGTCTTGTCTAGTCAGACTGGTCTCGTCTTCAACAGCAAACTTCATTGTGACTTCCTCATATCTCTCATCACGTTGTCAACACGGTGGAGCAGCCAGGACTGATTCGGTCTGGCTGTGACTTCCTCATCTCTCTCACCATGTTGACAACTTGGCAGTGCAGCCAAGACTGATTTGGCCTGGCTGTGACTGTCTCATCTCTCTCACCATAATTATTGTCAACACGGTGGAGCAGCCAGAACTGATTCGGCCTGGCTGTGACTGTCCCATCTCTCTCGTCATATTAACAACTAGGCAGTGCGGCGAAGATTGATGCGGCCTGGCTGTGACTGTCTCATCACACGCATCATGTTGTCAACACGGTGGAGCAGCCAGGACTGATTCGGCCTGGCTGTGACTTCCTCACCTCTCTCATCATGTTGTCAGCGCGGTGGAGCAGCCAGGATTGATTCGGCCTGGCTGTGACTTCCTCATCTCTCTCATCATGTTGTCAACACGGTGGAGCAGCCAGGACTGATTCGGCCTGGCTGTGACTGCCTCATCTCTCTCACCATGTTGACAACTTGGCAGAGCAGCCAAGACTGATTTGGCCTGGCTGTGACTGTCTCATCTCTTTCACCATAATTATTTTCAACACGGTGGAGCAGCCAGAACTGATTCGGCCTGGCTCTGACTGTCTCATCTCTCTCGCCTTATTAACAACTAGGCAGTGCGGCGAAGATTGATGCGGCCTGGCTGTGACTGTCTCATCACACGCATCATGTTGTCAACACGGTGGAGCAGCCAGGACTGATTCGGACTGGCTGTGACTGCCTCATCTCTCTCACCATGTTGACAACTTGGCAGAGCAGCCAAGACTTTTTTTGCCTGGCTGTGACTGTCTCATCTCTCTCATCATGTTGTCAGTACGATGGAGGAGCCAGGACTGTCAAACAGTTGTGTGAGCTCACTAGAGCTTGCACTTACATAATAGTGTAAAACTAAAATTTATATAATATATATATTATGTATATAAAACCGTCATCGGATGCGCATCCGATATGCCACGAGATCCTTCACCGTCAATTCCCTTACCGTCTTCTGATCCGATATGCCACGAGATCCTTCACCGTCAATTCCCTTACCGTCTTCGGATGCGCATCCGATATGCCACGAGATCCTTTACCGTCAATTCCCTTACCGTCTTCGGATGCGCATCCGATATGCCACGAGATCCTTCACCGTCAATTCCCTTACCGTCTTCGGATCCGATATGCCACGAGATCCTTTACCGTCAATTCCCTTACCGTCTTCGGATGCGCATCCGATATGCCACGAGATCCTTTACCGTCAATTCCCTTACCGTCTTCGGATGCGCATCCGATATGCCACGAGATCCTTTACCGTCAATTTCTTTACCGTCATCGGATGCGCATCTGATATGCCACGAGATCCTTCACCGTCAATTCCTATACCGTCATTGGATGCCACCAGATTTTTTGTAACTTAACCGTCAATTCCTATACCGTCAGGGATGCCACGAGCTTTGTTGTCGTTGTAAAGGTTTCGGGGATACGACCAATGCATGCGAGCACCGTCGGCGGAACCCCAAACCGCCCTCTCGATCTATCCGTAAGGACAAGCCACTCTCGTGACCGTCACGGTTACGGACTCCGGACCTCCAGACTTTAGAGACCGAGCTTTTCTTTACCTTACAATTACTGTATACTCGGCGCCTCACTTATATGTATTGTTTTTTTCACATACATTGTTCTCGTGGTTTACGGAAAAGTAGGCCTAAAATGTTATAGTGTCTAAAAACAATATTCAGTTAATGGAATTACACTTTTTTCCATTACTGCTTGCTTGATATTGCCCTAACAACTTTTTCATGAACCAATTTTGAGCATTATGTTTACAACGTAGTTATCATAGCACGAAATATGAGTCTAAAATGCCAAATACTTGCAACTATTATGTTAATCACTGAAATCTTAGTGTACTAATTGCTCGCTATAAGCTAGGTTATTGCGCCCCTAAACCAACGTACTGACAACGCTACCTCCCCGGAACTCAAACTTTAACGTGAGTTAATTGTAATCTTACTCTCTATATACCAAAGTGATTTACCTAGGAATACAGTTGCACTTCATATTATGTATATAAAACCGTCATCGGATGCGCATCCGATATGCCACGAGATCCTTCACCGTCAATTCCCTTACCGTCTTCGGATCCGATATGCCACGAGATCCTTCACCGTCAATTCCCTTACCGTCTTCGGATGCGCATCCGATATGCCACGAGATCCTTTACCGTCAATTCCCTTACCGTCTTCGGATGCGCATCCGATATGCCACGAGATCCTTCACCGTCAATTCCCTTACCGTCTTCGGATCCGATATGCCACGAGATCCTTTACCGTCAATTCCCTTACCGTCTTCGGATGCGCATCCGATATGCCACGAGATCCTTTACCGTCAATTCCCTTACCGTCTTCGGATGCGCATCCGATATGCCACGAGATCCTTTACCGTCAATTTCTTTACCGTCATCGGATGCGCATCTGATATGCCACGAGATCCTTCACCGTCAATTCCTATACCGTCATTGGATGCCACCAGATTTTTTGTAACTTAACCGTCAATTCCTATACCGTCAGGGATGCCACGAGCTTTGTTGTCGTTGTAAAGGTTTCGGGGATACGACCAATGCATGCGAGCACCGTCGGCGGAACCCCAAACCGCCCTCTCGATCTATCCGTAAGGACAAGCCACTCTCGTGACCGTCACGGTTACGGACTCCGGACCTCCAGACTTTAGAGACCGAGCTTTTCTTTACCTTACAATTACTGTATACTCGGCGCCTCACTTATATGTATTGTTTTTTTCACATACATTGTTCTCGTGGTTTACGGAAAAGTAGGCCTAAAATGTTATAGTGTCTAAAAACAATATTCAGTTAATGGAATTACACTTTTTTCCATTACTGCTTGCTTGATATTGCCCTAACAACTTTTTCATGAACCAATTTTGAGCATTATGTTTACAACGTAGTTATCATAGCACGAAATATGAGTCTAAAATGCCAAATACTTGCAACTATTATGTTAATCACTGAAATCTTAGTGTACTAATTGCTCGCTATAAGCTAGGTTATTGCGCCCCTAAACCAACGTACTGACAACGCTACCTCCCCGGAACTCAAACTTTAACGTGAGTTAATTGTAATCTTACTCTCTATATACCAAAGTGATTTACCTAGGAATACAGTTGCACTTCACTGAAAACTAATGATGTGTTGATGAGTTCAATGAATCCTTCGATTCCTTTGGTTTTCTTGGCGAACTGACGTCCGACAATCAATGAGTGACCCGTTGACGTGTACCTGCAATACGCCATTGCCGTAGTGTGTAAACAGATCTATTTTTGGACGAAACTCAGCCCCTCACAAACTTTGGTCCATTTCGCCAATGATGACACTGCTTCTAGACTGTACCACAGCACTTTAAGCTGTAGCAGCGCTAAGCAAGAGTCAAGACAAATGTCCGCTGCTGGACCAACCCCCTCGCCCGCCCCCCATCATGATATCAGATTCAGAGGCCTGGCTGAGCCCTGTGATTTAGCCAAATTCAATATGATTCTTTTCTACTGTGATGTTAAGGCCCTTGTGTCATGCAGCGTATTCGGTAGCACCGGTACACAACTTATGTTAAACCGCGACGTCTGCTGCAATTCAAATTGCATATGACGCCAACGGAATTGTGACGACTTGTTTCTGGCAGTGGCACCATCTAGGAGTACAGCAACTACCACAACTATTGATGCATATCAGAGTCAGGATGCAAGACAAGCGGTTGTGACATTGTCTCCATCACAACCAGCCAAGTGTTGTGCCTGCCCTGTTGGCACAACTTGCCACATCTGTCCTAATCGTATCTCACCATGAGCATGTGCGAGCAGAAGAACAAAACAAAGTGATAAGTTTCCCGTATTTTATTTCTTCCCAAAACCGCTAGAAGCAAAGCTGTTACAATACAAGCTACATGTAGCATGGGTTGCTCTGTACAAGTGCTGTGTTTGTCTTAAGAACAGAGTCAAAACCATAAGTTAAAGGGACTATTACAGCAAGACATCGAGTAGTTGGTGGTGACTGTTCTACCAATTTTTACAGGTGGCGCCAGTCTTATAACCAGTGAAAGTTTTGGGCATGAAATCTGTTGGTGTAAAGACTATGCACTAGTTGGCAGCATTGCATATCCTGGGAAAGATATTGGTGCCCCTGGTGGTGATGGAATCAACTACTTCAAACCACAGTCACTGAAGTTGATTGGCTAATTTGTAATTGCATTGAAGAGAGTTACCTTATGAAAGTCTCTAGTCTAAAAAATCACAAAATCACAATATCACATCACTTCACGTCACGTGGACAATAAAAACTGTATAATACACAAAAATGTGAATATTATTCTATCTTCTGTCAAAATACCTGGCTTTTGTTATCCCAAATGAACCCACAAAAATGGTAGACTAAGAAATTCGAGAAATATTCAATATGAACCTTAGCGTCACTCAAAATACCCTTTCTTGAAGGCGCTGCACCCGACAACTTGTGTACATTCACAAACATACCAAGTCATGGCAGGTATTAAGACAAGAGAGAAGAATCTTGTAGCAAACTTGTGGACAAAACATGAATTAAAGATAAAATGAGCATAAAATTTAGCAGTATTTCCCACTGATGTGTATTGCTTGGACGAATACAACTTGACACACCAAGATTCTGACATGGATAGTTCTTACTGCCATTCCTAGATGGCAGCACTGTATTGAAGTCACCTGCGGTGGGTTGAGTAAAAACCTTAGAGGAACCAGTCTGGTGTCGACTAGATGAGTTACACTCACATGTAGCCCATGTCTATTTGTCTGCAACTTGCTGTCACTCCCGATAGCAATCAGACATCTTGGCATGTCAAACTCAAACTCAATCAAAAATGAGTATCATCATAGGTTCATAAATTACAAAGGGTTAAATATTACATCACAAAAACACAACTATATCACTGGACGCACAACAGAAGAAAGATCTGTCTATAAAACTCACAAAACAGAGGCATGGACTATTATTCATTATAACAGCAGTGTGAATCAACAACTTGGACACTGATAAAGTTAGAATATGGGAAAGAACCTGTACGTTATCGGTGGGACGCGTTCGGTTTAAACAGCAGCGAAAATACACTGTCAGCAGCTACGCAACAATGCAACCTTGTTTGTTGCCTTTTTCAGCAGCGGTACTCAAATGATGGCATGACGTCTTGCTGGTCTCTGGCTTGGACTCCGACCTTGTTAGACCAGGTAGAGCACAAAACGCCACCCAAACAAATTGTGAAGGGCCCGAGGTTTAGGTCTAGTACATTCAGCAGGGGGTCGACCAAAAATTGTTGATTTTGGATGGAATATAACATGTAAATTCAGCAAAAGATTAAGACAATTAAATATTTCACGATAAAATATCACTTAACACCAATAATTACATTAGCTGACTTTGTCCCGTGTTCTTCGAGGAAAGGGTGGAATCTGCCACTTAAGAAGATGAGGAATAGAAGGTTTCAGTTTGAATGATGACTGACCTGTCTCTCAAAGACATTTGTTTGAGAGTCTTTACGAAAGGTTCTGTTCAAACAAGAGCAGAGGTATATACATCAAATGATAATTCACTAGGGATGTTTTCTCAAAACACTCGAATAAGAAAGAAGTGCCTCCTAATTTAGATGGATTAAAATGACCATATCTAATATTAGACTCGACAAAGTGATAATTCCATGCCCCTGCGAAATGAATTTTACCTTAGGTGGATTTTGTTGGAAATAGCTGGAATTTCCAGCTCTTGGCTGGAATAAGCTGACACTTTGAATTTAGAGAGTTTCATCGAAAAGTTATAGCTGGCAAAAGCTGACAAAAACTGGAACTTTATCCATGGGGTGGAAATTCTTGGCATTTTCTGGAACTTTACTTTTTGTAAAAGTTCCAGCGCTGGAAATCTCTGTCACTTTACTATGAGATTGTCAGAGCTGGAATTAGCTGGAAATTTCAAATTCGATGTTTCTGACAATTGTTGGAAAAAGCTGGCATTTGCTGGCATTATGCAAATTGCTATTATGTTATGCAATTCTATCATGTGGTCTTATCACCTGACCTATCCCATGATGCATTACACCTCAGACAGGAACTGGTAGTTTGAATTTTCAAGTCAAACAAAGAAATCATGTGGGAGCTCTTCTTATTTCTTGATTTTTACCCCGAATTCGATATCAAGATATCCAAAGTTTACAAAAATTGAATTGGAACACATAAGGATTCAAATGAATGCAAAAAGGGTAATCTGGACAGGCCTTGAGGTTGTTTTTTTAGCATATGAAGAAGCCTGAATCAGTGTATGTGCTGTAAGCCTGTATTATTGTATGCATGATCGTAGACCCGGACGGTATCATAACTGTAAGATTTTGCATGGGAGATGTCCACAGCTCATGACTCATGTAAGTTATGGAGTCAATCAACAGTCGGCTTGCTCCATCATTCTTTTCAAGGTCGTGCAGTGATGTTATTTGGACATCCATTTTGGACGTCAGTCCCCGTCCGTAACCCAGTGCCCTCCAGACATCAAAGTGACAGAGTGTGCTATGTGTGGTTAACATCATGTTGATGTCACGGTATCCAGTTAAAACGGCCCCTCTTTTTTATTTGGCTCACCTTGTGAGCCTATGCGATGATGTGGCGTCCATCGTCGGTGGCGGCCGTATTGTTAGCGCGGCACGTTTCGTAAAGTCTGGACTTAAAATTGGTATAGGCCTACATATGTTCCATGGGCCCTGGGGCAATTCACACCAATCTGGTCAATCCATGATCCTCAAACTTACGAGCCTAATATTACAATGTGAATACTTTGCACTATCTATATTATTAAACGAGAGGCAAAATTTTCCTGTCAGTGATTGTCAATGACGTCATCGTATCAACTGATCACAATTAGCTATGATGTAAATGACGTGCTGTCTCCAGGATGGGCATTGAGCCCTGACGACGCCAGTCGGCATTGACGAGCACTCCAACCCAGGTCATGTGGCAACTTAACCATCTGCAATGGGGAAGTGTCCGCCTGGCAGAGGTGTCTGCAAGGAGCCTCAGTGAAGCAATAATCTTACGTTTTATATGATAGGGCCTCTTATGCTCGTGTAAGTCCATCGTCAACACACACCAAGAATGATATTTACATTATAACAGTGTGACAAGATTGTGTCAGAAAACTAAGGGATTAGGTCAGTGGCATATGCTCAAAACTTGATAATGCCACAGCAATCATGTTTGCAAGTGACATAAATCACTTGTTTGCATAGATAATTTCAGGTGCCCGCAACAAGAACTGGTCATCCTAGCAACCTCTGTTGGAAGCAAAATCAACCTGCAACCTTTAATCATATTTCTGTGTGACAGAAATTGCTTGTTTGCAGTTATAATTGCAGATGCCATCAAAATTGAATTAGAATTGGAAACCGCACGGCCTGGGATCAAGCAAAATCAACATGCAATCATGTTTGCATGTGAAAAATTGCCTGTCTGTGGTGATAATCGCAGGTGCGTGTGACAAGATTGCAATCAGCAAAGTCAAAACTAAGCGATTATTGGTTTTACTCCACGACAAGAGATCTTCTTGTTGCATATCACAACGATTCTAATCATAGTCACTGTTGAGTGACAAAAAACGCCTGTTTATTAGTGTGCAGTGCTCTGATCGATTCAAACGTAGAGCAGGTCACATACTCAATATTAAATTTCCAGCTAATGTCAACTAATGCCAGCTATTTCCAATAAATGACAGCCCTGACATTCCTCGTTGCATGCTGAATTTGTAATTTCCAGCTAATGTCAACTAATGCCAGCTATTTCCAATAAATGACAGCCCTGACATTGGTAATCAGCTGGAAGGCCTGGGTCAAGATTTTTCCACCTAATTCCAGCTCTGGAAATTTAAAGGTTCCAGCTAATGCCAGGTTATGCCAGCTTTTTCCAGAGCTGGCATTTTCTGGCACTGCCATTTACCAAAATACCGCCAAACTCCAGCCCTGACATTTTCTGGAATTTCCAGCTAATTCCAGCCTCCTGGCAAGGAAAAATAGTTTGGAATTAGGTGGAAATTGCCGGCTTTTGCCGACAATTTCCAGTCGAATTTCGCAGGGGTGACTGTCTCAGTTCGTGGCAAAATCCACCTTCTGTTCCGAAAGGGTCAAGGGATGAAAAGCACCATAAGCTTGTCACGGACAACAATTAGTGCACAATAAATAGCTACAAAGTGCATCAATATATTAATTTGTTACAAAGTCATTCAATAAATATCATTACATCTGGACGGATTATGATATGGGCGGATGAGTGCAATGCTAAAATTGCATCTCAAAAATTTCAAAAATAAAGTCTAAGAATACATGTACATCACAAGTGCAACTTCCCTTTAATCCCCAAATGGTACAATCCAAGAGTGTCTATCTTCTCTTGAATGTTCCATTTCTTCTAGCGACAATGGAGTAGGCCGATAGTGTCTGTGAGCTTAAAGTTTAAAGATCTACATCACAAGTGGATCGTGGCCTGTGCTAGCAAGGCGAGTCACAATGTGCAGATCGTCTTTTTGAGTGTCAAATGATTTGACGAAAGCAGCATTATGGCTTTCTGTAAACTTTCTGTCAGCGTCACATCATCTCAAGCTAATACAAGGCAGGTATCATGTCAGAGGAGGAAATGTGTAGCTTCTGACAGAATATGAAACTCAATCTTCAAAATACTCATTACAACTCATTTGCCAGCATCGGTCACATTTGCCTATTGCATACAACAATTCATTTGGTGAGTCAATCCCTTGTCCATTTCAAAAAATGCATGGGAATCAAAACAAGTATCGGTAATCAAATGTCAATATTTTGCATTTACGTTCGAGTCAAGGCTGCCTGAACTATTCTAAATCGACATCGGGTACTGGTAACATGATTTTATTGATTGGTCCTGTAATGGACAACCCCGGTTTTTCATGATTAAGACACAAGAGTCAACAGATGTACGGGGTCTGAATAGACGGACCAGTTCATATTATAATATCATAAACAATAAATTAAACCCTCAGAGAAATTTAGTTTTAATTACAAATTTCAACAATAACTATGTCAGGCTTATAAAACCGTACATGGAACTGATTGGAGTATTTTTGGAATGTTCTCATCTTACACCATGACGGTGGTCAGGTGCTGCGTGTCTTCTGGTGATTTTTTCACGCTCATATTCCGAAGATGTAAGTCTTTGTTTTGGTTGTTATACTGATGAAGAGTTGTCGAGCGCTCTTTCTGTGTTGCGCATCGGTCCTTTGTCAGGTCAGCCTTCTTGTGTTTCAGGTAACTATGGCGATAGGTGGTTTCATAGTCGCCGTGGGTTTCGTTAGCTTTCATCGAGTCCCATTTCTTCTGGAGACCTTCGTACAAGCCGAATCTCGTTGGAGCTCCTTAAGAGATAAGAAACAGAAAAATAAACATAAAGGAACTGATTTGTTTTATATTATCTTAAAACATCCAGGTTAAACTAACGACACCCATGTGACTGACACATGCTGTCTTCATCAGAGAGCTCTCCTGAAGACAGAGGTCAGACTGAATGGAAATAGTCAACTTAGGACCAAAATCAGTGTGCTTTTTAAAGAGAGAATGTCATGCTAAGAGAGATGTGTGTGCCTGAAATTTGAAAAAAACTATGATAAATTATGTTGGCACTCTTCGTCTTAGAATGAGTCAGCAAGCCCAGATGTGATCACCTGCAGCTGCTCCCTACAACTGCCCCCCCCCCCCCCCCCCACAGTTCGAAATGACGTGTCCATTATCGTTTGGACCAAAACTGATGTTTGATTGTATTGTCCCTTTCAAGCAGATTGAATCATTTCTCTGCAGGATTGCCTTGGATGTATTGTTACCTTGACAATACATCATTGATTGATAATCTTGAAATTTATCGATTTGAAAGAACATTGCCAGGACAATACATTATTGGCTTCAAGGTGCACTTTCTCTTGATTATATTTGAAACTTAATCAACCTGATTGCAAAGTTCAATGAATAGTAGCTGAGTCGGTGTCCCATTGTTGGAAGGTCTAATCTTTGAATTTTCATCATGAAGGACAATGGTTGTGCGATAAATGACAAGAATAAAACACATGCACTATTCAAGATTACTCCACAATGTTCAGAATGAAAACAGTATAAGTTAGTATGGCTCGTCAGGTGGAGCTTGGAGTCTGTGGCATTCGGTGACGACGAGTATAACACTCCCCTGGACGTGGTCCACACAGAACCTCTTGTGGAGGAAATTGACATGGGGTTGTAAATCCATTATTGGACCACTAACAACTGCCGCGTAACTGGTACCTGCTCACGGCTGCACCCTCCCCTCTTATCTGGTGTTGTCAATCTCAGCTCAATCAAAACGACCCACAACTGAATCAAATGACAAAAGATTTCATACAATTTCCTGTTAGCACATTCACCTCGACCACCATTAAAGTGTTCTGATGAATTGGACCTGCCATTAGCGTCAATTAAACCGCATTAGGAGGTGATCGGATCAGCTGCCCGATGAAATCCGAGAACCATTAAAGGATTGAAGAATTATCGCTTTGAGTGTTGGATATTTTCAGATATTCTTCAATTTCATCTGAGCGACGAGCAAAGCAAGCAGTTTGAGCAATCGATCAAATGCATTTGAGAATCTGATATTTGGTGATTTTTTTGCTGAGGGCGAGGATAAAAGCAGTGATTGTAGTAGAGTAGTCATCCTCTGAGCATGGCCTTGATTTTCATCACCTTTGGTTTGAGAGCAGATTCCTTATAGACCACAAGGCATTATTGCTGTAGTCTGCTCTCTAATCCAAATCTCTTTCAACCCCAATACTGCTTGATTTTAAAGGCCCTCAACCCTCTCAAAAGAGCCCTCAGTTTAACCCTCAAATAACCTTCAACAACACTTACGTCCTGCGTATGTACGCGGCAGTCACATACATAAAATAAAACACAGCTTATTTTAGAGTCAACATTCAATAGTTCTATTTGACAACTAATAGGCAGACCTGGCCAAAGGCCTGCCTAGAAATAGGCCTGTGTACGTGTATGACTGAATAGCTAATCACTCACCCAAGACATAACAAAGCCGCTATAGATTTTAAATATGCGATCGTTCGGCATGGAAAAGCTGCTAACAATGAAAAGCAAGCCCAGTTCACCCATACATACAAATGTAGACCCACGCGAATTCGATCGATATGAGCACAGAATGATTCGGTACAAACTTTCAATGTTTGAGATCTTATTCGAACTCTGAAATATTTCGCTTTAACGAGATTATCATAACCCATTGGGCATAACCCAACACAGTTGATTTAAGACTAAAATTCAACAGTGTATGGCCAGATTTAAAAATGAAATCTAAGCCCTGGGCTGTCCTTTATCTAATATTTTAAGCTGTAATCTACATCTCTTACATTGTACTTGTCTGACACAGTGTATGGGAAACCAATAATCACCAGGAAAGTACAGTTTTCACATGAAAGCAACAATGCCGTGCCATGTTTAATCAATGACCTTATAAATTATTCAGTCTCCTGCTATCTCGCTCCAATCCCAGCGCAGAATTATAAAGCTCTTAGCTCTTATTAAACCTGCAGGGCAAGCGAAATGTATTCAGCAGGTTTTGTGTCAAATCCAGGGAGTGATAAACCCAGCGATATTAACTGACTGTCATGAAGCAGGAAGGGAATCTAGTGTGGAAGTTTGCGTGTCTCCTTGTCTGAGCAGTTGCAGACAGAAGGTTGATGGTTGTGACTGATGTCATTTGGAGGTTGTGTAAATAAGATTTGAAGGTGTTTCTGAACCTCATAAAATGGAATACAAATCACAGAACATGATTCTAATTACTACATTACAGATTCAGGAAGTCAGCAACTATTGCTCTTCTTCAATCTGTCTTTGACTCATGTCTTCAGGTTGTGACATGAGACAGATGAGATTGTGACATTGTCTCAGACAAAATAACCATGAATTGAAAGACCAAAACGATGTCTTAATGATTTATTTGTAAATCCTACCCAGAGGCATGTCTATGAACACCAATAACAACATGCATAGACAACAACACAAGATTGATCAGATATCATCACTTGCCCCAGGACGTATATGAAGAAGACAAACAAGACTAGAACAAGCATGGATGTGGCGAGTTCAACATGGATGGTAGACCCAGGAGAAAGAACATCAACTTGCCAAGGATGCAGATTTGGTGGAGTGGAAAGTCAGTGTTGTCTTTAGATGGGAACTGATGAAAAGATGGAAGATCGCTACAGGGCAAACATGTCTGTGTCCATGACAACACCTTCTTGAAACATACAGACAGTTTGTCAGTTGTCGGCCACAATACTTTCCACCGAGTCCTTGGCTATGTAACAGACCTCTGTAACAGACCTATGTAACAGACCTATAATAGGTCTGTTTAACCAAGGACTTTGAGGAAGGGTACCATCACAAACAGCATGGTTCTACACACAGTTCATTAGTTCAATTCAATGTGATCAAGAGAGAAAGAAAGTGATAGTACAACGGTAAATCAATATGAATTACTTTCCACGCCAGGTAGATCACTATTAGTGCCTATGGCAACAGACACTGCTTCACCAACAAACCCCTGTTCACCTGCAGGTTTAACAAATTATCGCCAAAAGCTACATGGCATATTATTCACTATTCATGTTGAATTATTGTATGTCAATATTGAAGCTTTTATTTTCAACTTAACTGACAATCAAGCAAATGATGAAATGAAGGATGAAGTGTTGTTTAAACAAAGGTTCAAGAATAGCTGGTTGGGAAGAAATAAGCCCATTTTTGCGAGCACGGAAGTGACCACTTAGCGGTAGTTCAGGTTTACCATAGCAACAGGTTGCAGGATTTTTGAGTCCAGCTCATGTATTCAATTCTGATCTGGGTCACTCGAACTTTTTGTGATTGAACTAAAATTGATCAAGTTTGAGAATAGTAAACGATACACACCTTGCATCGGGTAATCTGATTTCTCCGGGATCCAAGCTAACTGGTTGCTGTCCCACGTCCGCAGTTCAGGGAGTTGATCCCATGCCTCCCTTGGCCGATGATTGTAATGCTCGTCATACCATGAGATCATATTATTTGAATATTTATTTCCGTGATGATAGAAGATGAACTCTTTCCCAAGTCCCTCGTTGTTGAGCTGTGCACGTCGCCGCAGAACAACATCAGGCTTCCAAGGGCTGTAATCTTTGAAGTCTGTCCGATGGGTGCTGTTGTGCTTGTATTCACCTTTGTTGAACTGCAACGATGAAGACAGGCAAATCATGAGCACATTTGTAACATGTAAACATTGCTGGAAGCCTCAATTCAAGTTACAAAATGAAGCCAAATGCCACCAGACCTATGAAGTGCAAGCATTTGATAGTATAGGTTAACGTTTTAATACAAATAAGTTGGCAGGACTACATTGTATACCACAACTTGTGCTACAAGGATGCCAATAGCAATTGACAAGTTTTTCCAAAATTTAAAAGTTGTATTGTATTCCAAATTGTCATACATAATACAACGTTACAAGACACAACATAAAACTGACTATAACAAGAGTTCATAAGAACTTACTTTGACTTGTGCAACTGGTGACAAAAACAAACATTGTCACAACTCGAGAATGAATTCAAACAAAAGTTGCCCTAGGACAATCCACAAATCCCAAACTCCAAACACAGAAGAGGGGCGGCCGCTATGAGCATTGCAGCCACCCCATCTCCCTCCCCAAGGGTTCGTACACAACTGACGGACCAACATAATCCAAGAGTGAACTCACACTGTTGCCTGAATGCGATTCGTCAATTCTTGCTAATTATTCATGACGTTGTCATTGTATGTAGCAAGTTGAGAAATCCAGATAGAGTTTGTTCATTTCACCTTAGCTTGCACGGAATCAGAGTGCATTTAAGTGCTGCCAGTGTCCCGACATTACCATAACCACTTGATGTGGAACAGAAATCTACTTGATTCACCTCAATACAGTGTAGGGTGTAAAGGAGGTAGGTGGACACTCGAAACAAGCTGTGGAGAATCAAATGGACAACACAGGAAGCAAAGCTTAGCGAGCATTCAATTTTCATTATGCAGCCATGGTGATTACCATCAAATAACTCGATGTCCGTTTTGATTGATCATCCATTAGACTGAAGGGATGCATCATGAATAAACAGTAGGAACAATGAATTACTGCACAATACAGGACAAACAAATGGTTCCATAGTTAGAGGAATTTGTCATGCTTCCATGACTTAGCTAGGTTTGCCCTCGAGTCAAGGACAGTCGGAATGGACTGTTATCATTTATTCAGAAACACTTTATCAGCCATCGGATCGTTCCTAACGTTTGACACAACAGTCCCAAGTCTCTGCACCAAGACTGTCCACGTCACAAAGCAAATGCAACCTCAGACCACGGCCTTGTTTAGAGGTGGCCTCAGTCTGAGGCTGCATTTCCTCGGAGAGGTGGTTGACCTTGACTCGGAGAGGTGGGAGATACTCGAAAGGGTTGCTGCTGACTTCACAACTCCTTCAATCCTTGAGTGTGATGTATCTTTTGCAGTTGGTGAGGCTGGACAGACCCACTGGTCTCCAAACCGCAGAGGTCATGAAGACAATAAGTACGCCCCCCCCCCCCCCAACTCCAAATAAACCTGGTGGCCGCTGTTAGTATAACCTATCCAGCAGCATCAACCAACAGCGCGTGATGACGCCCCCCCCTTCCCAGCTGCTTTTGCTGGCATCCCATGATGATGATGAAAGCATGATGATGAAAGGCTACAGATTAACTGAAAACTTTCAACACCATCACCATAATCGACCATAAACTCACTCCATATCTGTCTTCAGACCAGTTTCCTATCAAAACGCCAGGGGCAAATCGTTGTTCGATCCTCCAGCCTGGAAGATACCACTTGTGTGGAAGATCACCCATGTTTTGGTCCAAATTCAACACTTCGAAGAGGAACTCACAAATCCCCCAGTGTAATGCTGTGTTATGACATGTATGAATAGAACTTCCAGTACATTTGCGGCAGGTCACCGAAATGATATTAATGCGCGACAGATATTCTCAAATAAAAAGCTCAAATTCAACTTATTCGCAACGTAAATGGTATGTAATTCATGTTCATTTAAAAAACATTAGTAAATTTAGTTTTTGGTATCGCATCAAAGAAAATATGTAATGGTTATGTGAGAACTATGTCTGTAAGTAGCGGCGTGATACTAAACACTATTACGGTGAACCGTCGTTGCCAATGCGGTTGCTAGGCAATTGGGTTTCCCCCAAAGTTTGGCATAAAAGCTGGAATTCAGAAGTTGGGATCCAGTGAGGCTGAAGTACTAAAAACACGTCATATGCTTCGTTTTGAAATGAAAAATACTATAATCTATTCCAATTCAACAAACATGACTATATTCTATGCATGTGTGCGTGATTAGCGTGGCTTTAGAAGTGTGAAAAGGTAATCAGTGCCGTTCGTTCCGCATGTTACCAGTTAATGTTTTATACGAAACCGCTGGTATCCAAGGTAAACAACGTCCATTCATAGCTGACCTGCAGGGTTTGGTACGTCATTTACAAAGAAAGTCCTTTGATTTTGGATTGACACAAGAATGAAATGATTCAAAATCATCAAAATACGTGAACTTATTAGAAGGATGAGAAATGAAGAGAAAAATACTGTAGTGGCTCGAGTTTGCAGAGATGAGTTTGCACGAAATATTGTACATTGGGTATTATCTAAACCACGACATTCTTAAAGCTAGAAAATTATATGATGAAAAGCCTTTAGCCAGTCTCCACGCGTCGTCAACGGTGAATATTGTTGCCAAGCCTCACTCGACCTACTGTCTCTGCCACAGTTGGCCAAAGCAGTCTGGGTTTCCCCTAACCCCCCCCTCCCCACACACACACTTTCTTCTCATAGTAGCTATCTCTAACCATGACCTTTGACTTTGATGCTATTGCTAACCCCAACAACAATTACCCAGCCTTTTCATGCTATAGCTAACCCCAACCATGACCCTTTCTTCTCATAGATAGATAGCCAATTGTTATTCCAGGTTCATCAGGCAACCCCATGTCCTCTTTCTGTCAAAGCCTCCACTTAGGAAAAATGTGTCTCAATTTCACCATGGCTGCGCCCCCCCCCCCCCCCCCCCCCCCCCCCACCCAGCAAAGCTGGATCTGCCCCTGCTAGCCTCGGTTTGAGAATTGAGTTACGAAATAAAGGACATTTCTCATCAGAGCAAAAAAGTGGCAGTGAATTTGAATTCTCCAGTCAGGCCAAAAACTCCATGACTATCCAACTGCCAACCTGGAACAGCCTACTCATGCAATTCTCTTCACGACCACTTACTCGGACGATGGAGAGTTGATGATCACTTGGGAAAATAACGTGAAACAATCAAATCAACAAGACGGGCCTCTTCATGCTCATGGTGTTTTATTTTTTATATGACATATTCAGAACATAGATCAGCACAAACTGAAACATCATCTGATTCTGGCTTCATCTACGTTAGACAGTGATGACGAGTAACAACATATGATTCAACAGTAGACGACAGACATTTACTGGTGGATATGAAGCGTAATATCTTGCACCGCCAATATATAAGTACATTGTAAGATGGTGGCGCCACTGTCTCAGAAATTAGAATATCAGTTATGCAACTAATACGACCGGAGAATGTCTGGCGTTTGGTTGAACTCATGCTTTGGTTAAAGACCAGAGACAAGACTTTGGCTCGTGCAGAATTGACAAAACGTTAAATTACAAAATCCTCATCTAAAAAGCTGAAATATATTTGACCACTGGCACTTCTATTTCTAGGAGTTTTACAGCCCCACTTCCCTGGAAAGAGACCAACTGGCATAAGGAAATCTTTCCAAGTCAGTGGTGCCACCATTTAGAAATCTCAACTACTAAGATACCAATTCGTCACTTGCTCCCATCACAGATAATTATGACTAGCATCTTCTCAATAAATATCTTTAACATAATAAATGCAACTAAATTAGTTTTTTAACCTAAGTTTGTCCGAGCTCCCTGTAAAAAGAAGGTCCTATGTTGAGGACAGACAACTCATTCAGACAACCTGAACTGGTAATGAAGGCCTAGCAGCTAGACCAAACTTTCACATACCTCAATATCCCTCGCCTGTACAGATGAACTAGCTCAAGAAAGGGAATCAAACTATTGGTTATGGGACTAGACAGTCCATTGTTCAAATATGTGGCCAAAAGCCCCACTAACAAATTTTAAAAAAATTCTGTCGAATGAATATAATGCCGTAATAAATAAAAAGAAAACTGAGATCTAAAAAGAAAATTTGACTTTGTTAATGTTGTCATGGCAACTTGAACAACAACTGCCAGCATAAATGGCTACCATAACAAGCACAGTTGCTATGGTTACACTGATTACCTATTCCACCTTTTTTCATCACTTTTCTTGATCACAGCTAAAACCTCGTGTCGTTTCCAACTACCGGTATTTACAAATTAGATCTTGGGTTTCTGCCCTTCTCATAAATGCGCTCATTATTTGCACAAAGTAAAATAAAATCTCAACAATAACAAAATCAGAACCAATTCAAATAATAACTTGCTTGATTGTATCCAGTGATCTTGTCTCCAGAGCCAAATCGATTCAATCTGAATTCAATTTTCCCAAGTTGCATACCCTAACCCCCCCCCCCCCCCCCGATCCCTAATTCTCCACTTTTCTAGATAGAGACTTGCAAACTTGATAAGCTTTCAGATTGTTTCACCTTACTAAAGCTGCATAATATCCACAGTTCTATGTCTCGTTCTCTTAGTTCTAGTCAAGGCAAAATGTACCACTCACAGCACAGGGAAATCATCTTGAAACAAATACATAACAAACTTGAATAAAATGAACCCTTCAATAAATAGTTGACAATAAATGTCATTTTCATACCGACATTTGACATACAATTTACATACTAATTACAGTACGTCACACTCACTGTACAAGTACATGTACATATTTGATTGGAAATGCAACCCAGGTATACCAAATCTGTGGTATATTAAACACATAACATGAACAGGTGGTATTCTCAAGTTTAAAGTACAGGGTTTGCAAAACTTACACCTCCACAGGCCAGGCTCCCAGGTGATCTTACAATATGCTGGTTTGGTAGGAAGAGAGTTAACCCTGTTGTCACAGTGATCACTTGCAAAGCGGGGAAACCTCTACTGCCATTTCATCCAGCTGTCGGCTAATGTAGTAAGGTAGCTGGCCGAAATCTTAATAACGCATCAACATTTGAATATACGAACCTATAAGGCAGCCAAATATGACATGCCTAACACTCGACCAAAAGGACCCCATTCATCGACTACATCTGTTCAAATTCTATATTAAATACATCTTTTTATAGCAGTTTTATTAAAAGTAATTTCTTAAAAGAAAGGTGAAGTTACATCCAGCAAAACTTCCTACTTTATGCTACATGTACATGTATCTGTAACATTACTCGCTCTCAAAAACGATCCTCAAAATTCATGGGTTTTTCATCCAGAGATATCGAAATTGAAAAACCTAAAGAGTTATCCCATGCTAGACCCCATGCCTGATCCCATGCTAGTAGGTATTCTTGTGCCGTATTGACAAACTATCCTAACAAATGTGGGGAGGGATGTTGGACCGAAATGATCTTACGCTATCGCAAGAAGCCCTCCCCACTCTCAACCTACTACATTGTTACTGTCCATCATCAACTACACAAACTTTTGATCAATTTTCATCATCTATATACCATCTCGATCGTCCTATCACAGACAAAAAATAATAAGTTATTTTGGCCTACCAAACATGGAACAAGTTGCCCATACAGTTACTGTACATTATGTACAGCCAACCTGGTCCACATTGGCCTGGAGTACACTATACATATCTACAGTACACATATCATGTCCTAATACCAAGGAAATCAAACGTGTCCTCGTTTATACAGCAGGCCTCATCGGACACCACAGCCGTGTGGACACACCTCAACCAGGAACAAGCCAATTGCAAGATTCCAACCAATCAAAAAACTTGATCTGCCAAATGATGCGAATCGACTGTATTTCTTCGACAGCCTTCAAAGACGCCCCAAGAAGAGTCCTCAATAAAGTCTGAGTACTCATACTAAGTACACCTCAATTTTTTTAAGCTTTCGAATATAAGTCCAACACTTAGGAAAATGTACATGATCGATCAAACTCCCTATTCATTTTCACATCTATATTTGATCTGCGATTCTAGAAAGCCACAAGTTTGACAAACTGCATAAAAGCCATGCACTGCATAAATACCCATTCCCAGAAAGTCATGTTCCCATGGTAACTCGAACTAATCATTTCCATGATACTTCTCCATCCTTACAATGTACATACATATACATCTGCACCAACATATACAAATATATTATCTCTTTTATATATATATATTTCATGAATTCATGATCATATACTTATAACCAGTTATTGGCTTTTTAAATAATATACACTTGGAATACATTATGTTGATTATGATAGACAGTCGTCCAATAGGTACGCAGGATGAGGATGCCATTACTAACATCGAGAGTTAAAGATGAAAGAACATGTCATAGCCTCACTCAAGTAAATGCCGCATACAAGTTCGAGTATAGTTGATTTTTGATCCAAAATGTTTGGGACTTGCAGGCTCATGCGAACATCACATTATCAATGGTTCAATTCACAAATTCACAGTGATATTTAAGTTTCAACTCGTTGAGTGAGACTATGTATAACTCGTACATTCATACCACAAACATCACAGAGTTTTTCAGAGTATTATTAGACTAACTACGTTATTTTATATAAAGGTGGTGCTCTGATCATGCTATTTGTTCTTTTTCCTTTTCCTATCACTCTCAGCTAGAACCCTCTCGTTACTATCCTTAGACTAGACACTTTATACCAGCGATGGAGCCACGACAGCCTCGAATGTTCCAACAAGTCTGAGGTGATTTGAGCTAAAATCTCGGGCTCTATGACCATCACATGGATCAGTAAGCTATACCAGGGCAGCTCCCGCATGGGCTGACAGTAGCCCATCATGTGTTTGCCTTCCTACGCCCAATAGTCTTATGCCAACACCCCAAACAAACCACCATGGCCATTTACCAGAACCAAAGATGGCAGCATTTAGAGAACAAAGCATACAAAGCAAACTATCTCGGTGGGTTATCGTAAAAATCATCGATTAAACGCTGGGTGGATCAAAAATGAGGAATGCAAATTAGTCACAAAATGGAAACTGAGATCAAGTGTGTTTAAGACTAGCCTGCTCGTTGGGATTTGGTAAAAAGGTCGACAAAATACAAAATGAGGTATCACCTGTTTACATAACTGTAGAGACAATGCCAAGGAACACCATAACATACAAAAGTCAACAAATTGAGCACTGACTGAACTGCACAGAATGTTTGCACAGATTTACACAGGTTGGTATAACAGCCAAGATGATCTGCACAAACGTTAAGTGAACTGGATCATTATGTACTGCAACAAGAAACCAAAAAACTTAATGAAATGAGAAAGTTGGTTAACATGGCCACCATTCTAATAAGGGTATCAACATTCCAATAGGCAGAGCTGATTCTCACAAGGGTATGCCTCAAAACAATGTCGACTCCCGGACAAAAGTCAATGAACATGTTTGACCAATTGTAAATCCTCTCATCCAGATTTCACCCTGCCTCTGTTCAGATTGAAAACACCGTCCATAGATGGATCCTCCCAGTGGAGATGATGACATATATCCACAATCATTACTTCACAAGCAGACAAACTGTTATCCAAGTTCATCCACGATCCCGAACATGACATCCTGCTAAACAATGATTTTTAGAAGTCTTCTTAATAAAGCCAATACGAAATGCAAAGCTGGTGCAAAGCACTGCCACCTTTTGAGCAAGCGACTAAATCTGCTACCCGTGACACCCAATATGTAATATGGGACCATTAGTCCATTAATGACACTGATGGGCAAGTCCATCATGGCCAACCAAGGTGTTGGTGGTATACACTTGACCACAAACACTCAATGTTACAATGTCAAGACAAGGTGGGTGAAGAAGTCAAGACGGAAAATGAAATCCTCCGTCCTTCGTCCTATATCTGGAGAGCCTGTTTCCTTCTTGCCAGTTTCGATCTGAAAACAAGAAACAATAATGTTAACTGAGTCACACAGAACAGCCTGAAATGTGATCCTACAGATAAGATTGGAAAATTCCCATCTGCAGAGACTGTGCCCCATAAGTCATCAGGACAACTCTGTCAGTACAGCTGGTGTCCTTATCCGTATTGCATGCTTCAGGAAATGTAACAAACCTGATTTGTCCAGCAAGTAGAGGGTTAATCGCGTAAAGCCAGTCATGGATATCCTTGTCTTCGATGGTCTGCAGCAGGAATCCACGGTGTTTCGTCATCACAGAAAACGTGTTATGATTCTGAAAGATATAAACGCCACCCTAAAAATTATGTTCGTTTGCCGTTATCAACGCTACCAACTCTGCTGAAAAAAATCTAACGTCAGATTTGAATCGACGAGAACCGACCACTCTATCCACCCTAGGAATGTCCCCTATCAACTCTATCTCCAAACCTTACTCTTCAAGGACTAATGGGATCATCAGATCCGATGTCAGATGCATACATAAGGGCTCATACATGAGACTCATGGCAGAAATCAATTCAAAACTTCTTGTTTTTAAAACCTATGTACCTGACCATTCATCCTAAAGCTGTCAATCAGCTCTTAGTCATGTCAGCTGTTAAATCATGCTATTTTTATCATGACTCATTAAATTCCATTTTGGTTGAATTATTGACTTTTGAAACTTTTGAACCAACATCCGTGGAGCTGCAGCTCACCTTCAACATCGTCTGCTGTTCCTCGTTGTACTCGACTTGAGCAGACGCCAAGTTGATCAAACCTCGTTCCACAGGATCCTTGTCGTTGTTGTAGAAGTAGACATAGGGACGTCTCACAGCCTGAGAAGAGAAACACACATGTACAACTACTGCTGCAGACAAGAGCCTTCACTTGCTCAGATGGACAACACAAAGTCTCATCAGAAAATGTGACTTACACCAAGCTGCCAACAGTAGGACTATTGTCAACTTACCACATATTTCTTCACCCATCCATTTGTCTTCTCCTCCAAGAAGTGTAGATATCCACGCCGCGACACAACCGGACTGACGCGGATCTCCTCGACGTCTGCTACATACAGCGGTGCATCTTCTTCCTTGTCACGGAGCGTCAGTGACTTCTTCCGTGCACTCGCCTCTGCCTCAGACGCAGTCGTACTCAGGCTGTCACTTGTATTGGACTTCTTGACAAAATCTTTCATTTCTTTGCTCGGTGAAATCGGCCTGGAAAGACGTAGATTTCATTAGCAATCTTCAAACCAAAATCATGAACTGAGCACTGCTTAAGGGCGAATAAGTAACTCCTGTAAGATCCTTCGCTTGGCATTGAGGCCCCAAGAAAGGAATCATGGTTTCATGTCTCATGTAGAAGATGAAATAGGGAATACCCATTCACAACATCTAGGCTAATACTCACTTGAAGAGCTGATCTGACATGGTACTACTGGTCATACTGCAGGCCATCCTCTCAGACTCCGAGCTGGACTGGATGTCGCTCTCATCCGTTGATGTAGGCGTTTCAGCTATCTCTGCATTGGGAAGCTGGAAGACATTCAACACAAGATTGTAAGGAATCAAAGATGACCGGGGACATTCCTAGTTTTCATTCAGTTGGCTACAGCTTTCCACAGCGGCAATGGTGGTGATGATGTAACACCATGCAATGTGTCATCATAGTACACTGTGTCGTGAGACTGATACTTTGCCCATCAGTGTGAGTAATGATGCATCAGACCAACTAAATGGGGTCTGTCATGTAAAGTGGTTAAGTTAATATGAGCTATTTTGGAACTCACAACCAAGTTTCTACACATAGTTACATGACGAATGGCATGATGATCTACAGAAGTTACTGACTACCCTACTGGCTATAGACAAACCACAGCTAGACTTCTTACTCAGTCATTATCTGCTTCAACAGATAACAACCTCAATGGAGGATGTAATGAGAAAAGATCACCATTTTGGATCCTCACCTTTGGAGGTATAGGATTAATCGGTATGCGGCCCTGCATCAATAACTTGAGACATCTTGTTGTCAGTTGCTTCTCCCTATCGCCATCACCCTCCAGACTGAACATGCTGTCTGACATTGGTACCTTAGCGGCACCCTCTTCAGCATCTTTATTATCCTTCTCCTTATCAGCTTCCGCAGCCTTCCTCATCGCCCGAACCTTGGCGAACATGTTACTAGCTTCCTTGTCCAGCTTGCTGAGCTCTTGGGTCTTGTTCTGTTGGTAGTAAAAGGTGGTTAAGGCAAGTTTAGAAAACAACTGCCCATTTTCAGTTGTTGAACACTCGGGTGATACAACAGAGCTTGCTTATAGATGATTCTTGTACAAGGTCAATAATAGATTCCGTTGATGTGTGATGCATTAGCGACTTGTCATGTATTCGGCAGCCCTGGTGGGAGGCGCAGTCACTACTGAACTACACCCAACTGTAGTCAACACAGGCTACCAAGATGTACAGGATTCTACCCTAAAGCCTCTTACTCCATAATCAATACATCTTCACAAGCCTAGCGGTAACAAATCCTTACCTGTTCTGTTAACTTCTCTCGGAGATTCAGAATGTGGCGTGCCTTCTCTACCATCTCCAGCCGTGTGAGTTTCTCAAGCTCCCATTGGTGGTCCAGAATGAGGCTGTCTCCGCGCGGTCTCCAGCCCTGGAGGTTCTCTTCTCCACGTACATACTGTGATGATGTATCAAGGACGCGACGCTGGCGACGTTGGACACCTGAAAAATGGTCATTTCATATTTCAGATCTTATTGCCGCATCTCTTGGGATTAAGTTTCGGGGAAGTGAAAAGAAACCTTATTCTCTAAGATCGTGTTTGAATCACTACCATCAACTATCCTGCTATCTATAAACCAATAGTGGCCAATACTTGGTCCATTCTTTTGAATCAGGCTATCTATACAGGCTCTCTGGGCCTATCAATACAGGAAAAGGAAGCAAGTGGCAGTACTTTTAAAGTCCACAAAAGAGAAGAGATTTTGCCTTGCGGAATGACTTCACTTTAACTTGCAGTGACGCAAGGTTTTCACTGGGTTTTTATTGAGTTAAATTTGGACAGAAGATGAAGACGACGGCCATAATGAAATGCTGGGAATTCAACAAAATGAGATTATGGTAGTGACGTGTCAACAGGAGTGACATAAGTGAAAAGATAGCAGTTTGTTTAGTTTTTAAACAGTAAGTGGACATTCCGATTATAGTGATAACAGAACTGAAGAATCCAGTTGACAACTTGAAGTGTTCTTTCGTCCAAAACTTAGGAAAATATTCAAATGAGAAAGAGTGAGTGAAAAAAACAAAGGCAAAGTGCGAAATTGTTAAAATCAGTTTAAATACTCAGCTAAAACTAAACTTACAGCCGGTGGGGTGGGACGCGAAGCTCAAGGGTCTACGGGAGCTAACTGGAAAAGTTGGGGGGCAGTCGGTTAGAAGGTGGTCAGACAAACGGGTGCACTTTATTGTGAGTTAGTGGGTTCATTTTACCAGAAATTGTTGAGACCATGCTTTGTGATTTGGCAGAAAGGAGTGCGAGACAAGTCAGAGAGCATTCCTATATACAAGACTGGAATCAGATTGGGCCAAAATGTCAATGATTACGATGACTTAACCCACTGTAACCAGTAGGTTTGTTATGTAAAGGTGTGTACATGGTTGTTATTCCTATGCTGCACACTATCAGTGAGGACTGGGACCAAGCCAGGGGGTCTGCCACAGATGATAGAAGAGCAATGAGAGAGTGGGAATGAAACAGGCCTCCAGTGACACTAGTGTTATGAAATTGACAATGACAAGTACGACTGACCTGATTTGACACAATTAATAGCAAAAGTAGCAAGATGAACAGACAATAAGGTGGTCATGAGTGAAACCACAAGTAAAGAAAGCATTATTCGTCACCCATCGATTCCAACGGTTGGCTGCCAACATGGTTGCCTGGTAGAAAACACAAGGTCTACAATGCTGTGTACATATCAGTGAACAACTGTGTCAAATTTCTACCAGGTCTCTCTGAAACCAAGTCAACCAAGATGGCAGACGGCCGATGAAATCGATGAAGAGCCCGCCCCACTCCTTCTTAAGAATACCACGAGTCTCTTTAGCCGTGTCGTGCATAGTTAGTGACCATCTCAAACGTGCCTGATGCCTTGAAGGACATTTACGCTGAGTGGAGGCAATTAGGGTTGGTAGTTGATCATGACCTCAGCAGGATTAAGGTCTTGGATTGATGTTCCAAATGGATTCCCAAGTGACCGCACTGCATGGCCACTAATTGAGAAAGACACGACAAATATGTTTAGTCCTGGGGGCATCAGGTAACTTTGAGATGGTCCATAGCGTGAAGTGAAACATAGAGAGAGACGAACCTGGACTACCTGCGTCTGAACACTTCTTTAGGCTCAACTCATAGATGCCGGTCACTCGGTTGCAGTCTGCCGCCTTGTAGCCACTCCCGAACAGATTCCTCAGGGACCTGAAACGACCCCTAAGTCAAGACCATGGCGTTTTAGTGAAACATCTAACACTCAACTCTCACAACAGTTACTACAGGTGTTCAGAGAAGCAAAGGAAAGACAAACAAGGTGACCTAGCTCATTCAGCTGTCCTGTTCAAGTTGGTCACTTGTAGTTACATACCATGGTGAAGCTGACTTCAGAAACATCATCGTTTCTAAAAAATATTTGAAATTTTTTCATAAGTTCAAAATTCTGAAAAATTTTCAAAGTCCAAAAAGTTTTGGGACTGATGATGTTGGTGATGTTGGTTCATTTTGAGCAAAAAAAAAAAGTGAAAAAAATATTTGGACTTAGAAATTTTTTCTAACCCTAATCCTTTCATAAGTTCAAAATTCTGAAAAATGTTCAAAGTCAAAAAGGTTTTGGGACTGATGATGTTAGTGATGTTGGTTCATTTTGAGCGGGAAAAAAAAGTGAAAAAAAAATTTTGTACTTAGAAATTTTTTTTCATCATTCAGTATAAAGTTAAAAAAACTTATAAGAGGAACAGGGTCCTGAATGAGCTAAGATGACAGTAAAATGAAACTGAACAGTAATAACTACATCTTCATTGCAATACATGTATCATGGCAATTCATAACTGAGTAGTCAAATGATGTATGAACCTAGACACTAAGAGAATAGGTCAAAGTCAGGCAATGTGGAAGAAAGAAGAATGATCGAAAGATATCCAAGCAATCGTTGACAAATCAAGTATTGAGGTATTATAGCTGACTTCAGGCTTGATTTCAAAAACAAATTCTATAAACTGAATCGACGACATGAACACTCTGACAATGCGTGACTGAGCTGGATGAGGTGGACTAATTCTACTACAACATAACATCTGCTGACAGTCCTACGTCTGGCTGATGGGCTATGACTTATAACTTCCAGAAAATAATGGTGTGGACAGATTGTTCAAATTTCAGCACCAGGACACCGCCCTTTCAGAGCCCCATCATTTGTGTCAGCAAATGTGGCATGCAACATTTCCCTGAGTGGTCTACCAACTTTCTGCTGAAGGAATGTATATGATTTGGTTCAAAATTCTGAAACAATTTCAGTCAAAAATTTGTTGGGACTGATGATGTTTATTCATTTTGAGCAGAAAATAAAAACAAGTGAAAAAAATTTTTGGACTTAAAATTTTTTTCATCTTTCAGAGTTGAATTTTGTTAACGTTTATTCCTCTAGCAGAAAGTTGGAAACAGACACTCATCTCCCACCAGAGGAGACTCATCTCCCACCAGAGGAGACTCATCTCCCACCAGAGGAGACTCATCTCCCACCAGAGGAGACTCATCTCCCACCAGAGGAGACTCATCTCCCACCAGAGGAGACTCATCTCCCACCAGAGGAGACTCATCTCCCACCAGAGGAGACTCATCTCCCACCAGAGGAGACTCATCTCCCACCAGAGGAGACTCATCTCCCACCAGAGGAGACTCATCTCCCACCAGAGGAGACTCATCTCCCACCAGAGGAGACTCATCTCCCACCAGAGGAGACTCATCTCCCACCAGAGGAGACTCATCTCCCAACAGAGGAGACTCATCTCCCACCAGAGGAGACTCATCTCCCACCAGAAGAGACAAGTCTCATAGGTGTTCATCAGACCTTACCTTGGGATGTTGATCTTGACGTCACGGGCGTAGATGATCATGCAGAGGTCCTTGGTGATGCACGCTGGCTGGGCACAGTTATCAACCTGAAATAGGAAAGTAACTTCAAACAATGAGAGGTCTCTAATTCTCCAATTACACATTCAAAACATCTTTAGCTGTATATGGTTTCATCCTGACATCATAACCCATTCAACTGATCCGAGCCACTCTACCTAGCAATATAAGAGCTAATGGAATCCAGAACCCAGTGGTGTCTTGGATTTCAACAGAGCCTGGTAGAAAACTGACGCACCTTCTCCCTGGCAACCAAGATGGCCGCCACACAGTGGATTAGATGAATAAGATGAATAAGTACAAATGGAAGAGACCATGCTGACAGGTCGTCCAGATACAAAATGTAAGATGTCTGATCAGACAACAGAGCAGAGAGCCATGAGAGAGCAGACTTTCACAGTTTCCTGGAAATATTACGGTGCAACTACTAGGCCCCATTGTCTAAGACTATAACTGACATGTCCCATACTTGGTCAAGAGCTTCAGTAGAACCCCTCTATCAAGGACACCCTTGGGACTGACCAAAACTACTGTCCTGAGGAAGGGTGTCCTTAAGAGGTGTCAACTAAGCGAGGTTCCACTGTATACAATGATCCGTATTAGACATTTGCCATCATGACATCTTCACTCATTCATTCGATGTAAGGTTCATACAACAGAGTTTGTTAGTAAAGCAAGAAGAATCAACATTAGATTTGAAAGTACAAAAAGGAATTGACACTGTACACCAAAAACAACAGTTTTGAAGGGCAAGGAAAGGAAAAACAAAATCACATGACAAGCATGAGTGAAACAGCTATGCGACTACAAAACTATCAATCCTAATGAAACAAGAAGTTATCACGTGGGGCCGTTTGTCCAGTCAGCTGTTATTGGTAACACCTTTAGCTGATAGACTACCTGCCGGTGGTGGAGGGGCAGCCTGACCATGCTACCAGGACATGAACAGGAGGGATCAACAAAGGAGGGTACCTAAATACTCAGGATTGGGGACAACTAATCTGACGTCTGTTAGCCATGTGCAGGGTGCTGGTGTCTTCACAAGGTGACCCCAAGCTATCATGCCATAAGACAAACCCACACCAATGTTCATCCATCATTCCACCATAACAAAATCCACCCCAGACAAATTCAGTGAAGGCAAGTCGTTAAGTACACAGTTTTGTATAGCGTTGAACTTTTTAAAGGAACCAAGTCATTTTCCAAGTAACTCCAAAAAAATATCTCAAGTATATCTGTGTTCAGAGTGAAGCAGACAATACTTCATGAGTTGACCGGAAAACCTTTGTCTCAATCTGTAACATTCCCCCAGTTTCCTTCCAGAATTCGGAAATTCATTTTCTTTGTCCAAAACATTGAACATTACTTCACAATATCAGCAAATGCCCCCTATCCACAGCCACAGAACTATTTACCGCACACGCAGGGTAAACATGTTCCTTGCCCCTCGGGTGAAAAGTGTAAAAAATGGATTGCTCACAGTGGTGCGTACCTCCAGATATGCAGAGAGAGTCATGTAGATCTTCTCACTGTACGGTGTCACCATATTGAGGAGTGGGGAGTTGTGCAGCGAGCTGTCCCACGCAGCCTCGAACCGGAAGAAAACTCTGCAAGAAGAAGAGATTTATGATATTAAAGGAACACCATTCAAACTATTCTAACATCTAAAGGCTTAGTCCGTCTGGGTGAATTGTTTATATAAGTCCAAGAAGTCCGAACTAGGCATGCTTGGTATTCAAATTCACAATTCAAGGTTGCAATTACATAAAACTTGGCCGCAGATATTTCCGTGTTTACAGTAAGAGGTAGATGGCGCCCTTACCTGTCATCATTCGGTTGCTGAAGATAGTGCGCAGGAAGAAGATTCAGCGACAGTACCGAATTCTCGCTGTCCAAGTCATGATAATCTGGCGTATTTCTGATGCGGCCAACGACAAGCTCTTTGACATCACGCCATATTAGGTCAGGTCCGTTCTCGTGGACGATGGTTATGGCAAGGCGTCGTTGGATGCCCTGGTGGAGAAGGTAGGTACCGGTGCAGGGCATCTCTTCGCTGTGGTCCACGACGGCTGGAAGATATCTGTGGAGAGATCGCAGAGAAAGTGAGCACGACTTCTGCAAGGTTGGAGACAATCAGAACATAAAACCAACTTACAATTTATAACAGAAAAGCATGTCTGCTCCTTGATTATTCAGACAATTGAAATATATTTGAAGAACTTTCATCAACGTGATCAAAACAAACAACTTTTCTTCAAAATGTTCTTGAAAATGTCCGACAGAAAAGGAAGTTTGTCAAATTGATGTCAACCAATCAGGTGTTGCATACTTACTCTCCATTTGGCGCCAACTCGCAGATCTCAAACCAGACGAGCAGATCGAACTTGTTGTGAACATGGCTACTACATGTGGGCATGGTGAGTGGGCCGAGCTTGGGGGAAGGTACGGGGTTGGAGATCGGCAGAGTCATCGGGAAGTTACGCCTGGGTGGGGGACGCGTCGTTGAAGGGCTGGACGTGAGGGAAAGAGGAGAGGTTAGAGGCGGAGCAATCATATCTGTTGCAGCAGGAGATGAAATATCATACAAGTCGTGATTAGAACTATATACAATATCACTAGGTGTGAGGCTATTTATAGAAAACTGTCCAAAACTATGTCGTCTGACATGATTTGGAGAGATTTCTCCAACACTAGCAGAACGTTTTGATTTGTTAACATGATTATGCAAATGATCTGCAATATCTTCGCCTAGGACAAGGTCGCCCATTTCGTAAAAACCATCACCAAGGTCTCGATTAGCATGATAGGGTATGTATTTAGTGTCGACGTAGTCCTCACAGCTGTTAGCAAGATACGTTTGTATCAGATCTGATTTGGTGAATTGTGGGATATCGATGTCACAAACGAGAGTATGTGTGCCATTTGACTTTGGAACAGAAGCTTTTGTACTGGAATGGAATAGTACATGATATCATCATTTAAAACATGCACTTTAACTTCATTCAATAAGTGTATGCAATAAACCCGCTGCTGATCCTAGACTAGTCTTATGGAAGTCACAGGGAATGCCGAGGCCCATAGTGATTGGTCAGCTGATCCTAGACTAGTCTTATGGAAGTCACAGGGAATGCCGAGGCCCATAGTGATTGGTCAGCTGATCCTAGACTAGTCTTATGGAAGTCACAGGGAACGCCGAGGCCCATAGTGATTGGTCATGAGATGTCATCATGGAGACATGAAATGCTCATTCGTTCCACATGTCTTACCAGAAATGACTGAGGATGAAAGGTACTACAGTTGAACTATACATTTTCTCCATTGCGAGTCATATCATTTCAAACCCCGACAAAAACTCAGACAGTGAAGTGCCTTGTTCATTGTCACAATCGACTGGGATTGTTACTTACTATGGCTGGTGAACCTCGCGGGCTTGTTCATGAAGTGGATGTGCATTGTAATGGCCAAATACCTCGAATACGATTGGCTGGCATTTGACGTAGTCAATCAGGGCCTTCGTGACAGTCACGGTGAACTGCAAGAAATGATAGATACATGTACAACACAGCAGCATGGACAACAGATCTTCATCACCCAATATCTTCCTCAATTAGATCAACTGTAGCCGCTGGGATGGCAGGCTTGGGTAGAGTGCACTAGATGGGCTCCACAAGATACTTGATACTACAGGAGGTCACGTTGACTGTCTCAGCTGAACTTTGAAGCCTTCAAGTGTAAGTGAATTTCATTAAAAGATTACAGAAAATCACTTCTGTTTCTCTCAATTTCAAGGTTTGCAGGCCACAGAAGGACATAACCATCAAAAGCTAGACTCTAGACTTACATTCTGTACGTGATAGAAGCCTAGTGGTGGTCCTTTGCCCGTGTTCTTGAGAGGTTCCGTCGAGAATGCCTCATCATGGCGGTGCAGGAAGCTGCAAAGGAAACTCACAAGTTTTGGCAGGGTCGACTGCAGAATCCAGGAAGCTGTACAGTGGAACCCCGGTAACACAACCACTCATGGGACCGAGGTTGTATGGACGTGTTACCGGGGTGGTCGCGTTAGTGAAGTTGAAAATCCGATTGATATGATGATTGTGACAAAGAGCAGAACTTACTTGAACTGACAAAAGATATCGGCATATTCAGGTGAGATTCCGGACGCCTGGAGAACAGTCACACGGAATGTGAACGTCTGCCCGATCTGGAGATGGTCAGGAAGGTCGTCGAGGTCAAGGTCACATAGCTTGTCGACCTCCATTTCAACTTCGTGCTTCTCTTTTTCTTGAAGAGCTGAAAGAGGAGAATAAGTTTGTAGATCAGCTGAAAGTGTATTAGTGTCAATTTCAACCAATTTTTCTCGAAGGGGCTCGGGTAATTTGCTGCACCCCTCATGCACCCATACCCCACTGCATCAGCTACAACCATCAGTCTACAACCATCAGTCTACAACCACCAGTCTACAACCATCAGTCTACATGACATAAGAACCCAAACTACCTTCTCCTTCATTAGTCCCGCTCAAGTCGTCTTTCTGTCCCTCGACAATACGGACCTCATCTTGGGGCGCAACGTCTGCTTTGGTACGGGAGAGGGGTCCAATCTTGACACCGCATTTCTGAAATACAAGTAGCAACAATAAGCTGGTGACAGGTTCCACTTTCCAACTGGTTGAACAGTTTACTGAATATTCATATAGGCATTTCTGTCAGGAGCCATTTTGTCACTGAGTCAACACAAACCTTGGCAAAGTACTCCTCGTCGTTGAAGTTAATCTTGGCATTGCCTGACTGTCTGACACCAGGTGGTGTCTCTTCATTCTCAGTCACAGCTTGTACAGAGACTCGGATGTAACCCTTGACGTCTCCCTTCTCACTGACGATGGCCACACGGTGTACCAGGGGAACAGGGTAGTAGAGATTGCTCAGGAAAACAAACGCCCTAAAAGGAAAGATATACATCTTATAATCCATCCCATGATCATTGTCTCACCAAAACACAATAAGGTATGATGTTTTCAAATGATGATTATTCATTCACTTCATCTTCCCCGCACGCACCCATAAGTGGCAATAAATGGAAGCAAAATCGAGGGGTTAACAGCCTACCTCCCCACAAGCCTAAACCACGGGAATCTGTCGTAGAATGGATCGCCACCCGTCATGCTGTCGATGTTTGGCTCTGGAGACGTTGGTGACATCTCAGCCTCATTGTGGTACATTTCCCGCATCAGCTCAAGACGTTGCCTGAAAACATATACAGACATATGATCCGAGTTTTGCCAAACTATTCAGATATAATATCCATTATGAACTGGTCATCTTGTTGTAGCTTCAAAAGCAGACGCTCACCTCAAAAGTGAATCAGTTCAGAGACAAACCAAACATTTTTCTCACAATCTGATGTGCGAAAACAGTCAAATGAGACGCTTTGTTCTTAGTAGAATGCTGAGTTTTGAATGCCTTCTTTCATGAGAAACCTCTCAGTCTGAAGTATCTATAGGAAGGTGACCAAGTTTTAAGATTATAAAGTTTCTGAAGGATGTGAAGAAGTTTAGATAGTTGAAAGTGTTGTCTCATTATGAGTTAGTAGAACACGGAACACTCAGAATGATAAGCTGCAACATAATAGACACATGAAGTTAGTCGACATGTATAAAGGAGGATGTGTGCCAATAAGCCAACTCAATAAGCTGACTTGTAGCTATAAGGAAGAAAGTGGCAGTTGAATAGGAGGTGAATGGAACTGAGCAAACCCATAGCTTTCACAGGTCACACGCCACCTTAACTAAAACTTTTGGCAAATTACATGCACTTGGGCTCAAGCATCCACACTCTAGCCTTTTTTATTTATCATAAACTTCATTGTGGCATTTTGATGTTTTGAAGTAAGAAAGAGGAAGAATTGTGTCATCTACAGCAAGATTTAGAAGGACAGAGGAACAAAAAGGGTTAAGAGGAAGAAAGTGCACCACTTTTATTGCTGCAATCTGCGATAATTATCACTGAGAAGTTAAGAAAAGGAAGAGTACTGAACAATAAATGGTCTCAACAGATTCATGCTTGCTGAGAGGCATCCTTTCCACACAGGCCTATTACAGGTAGGCCTACTGTGTGGGCGCACCTCAGCCAGCATTAACCTGCCGACACACCATGAAGCAACGCAAGGTTCACTTGCAACAACATCTTAAGTCAAAACAACACAAGAAATGAAAAAGTGTCCCACCACCGAAGAGAGAGCAAAAGATGGCAAAAGTCCACAGAAAGGTGACAGGAATCCGAGTCAAAAAGTATACAACTGACAATAACCACGGTAACAGAAGGTAAACAACTAACAGACAGTAACCAGTAGTGATCTAATACTAATCATGACGCGTACAGGAAGTCTAGTCGGGGCGCTTTCGTATAACATTCACTGACAACATGGCGGATGGAGGTCACGTGATCTAGGACAGACCTTGACTGCGGAATCAGGTTGTAAAAATTGAAAACGTTGGCTTTTTGACTCGTGCAGCCAGCAAGGCAGTTAAACGGGTCTTCCGACGCCTCAGGGGTTTGAGGTGACAGGTCTTCATTGTAAATATGACGCATGAGTTCCAGACGTTGCCTGTAGGTGGCAGCAGCATTTAAAAGAATGAATAGAGATCGTTATTGATAATGATTACATTGATAACGGCCATCACATATTTGAGGTTAGACATTTTGACATGCAAATATTTGGTGAAGTTAGTCATCTGAGTTGGACAAAGTTAGTCATCTGAGTTGGACAAAGTTAGTCATCTGAGTTGGACAAAGTTAGTCATCTGAGTTGGACAAAGTTAGTCATCTGAGTTGGACAAAGTATGGAAGCTCATGCGTCAAGTATTGTTTGAAGAAAAAAGCAAAAGTCTTTCAAATCTGGTTTACTTGAATTGTTGTAGAGTCTGGTGGACTAGACATCAGACGATAACACTAAGGTCAAGTGAATGTCAAGTTAGAAACACAACTTATTTTAGACAGGTAAACCGAGGGTGAAATGACCAACGTTATTGCTAATGCTAATTGAACAAGAGGGGCCAGGTCGCCGGGGTAGTACTTGCAAGTAGGAAGGCGGGGATGAACACAGCATGCTCTTGGGTGGGGAGGGTGAAATACTCCTTCAAGTCTGCGATATCTTCATGGCGAGTGTTTGCCTCAATCCAACTTAGTCATTGCAAAAAACTGATTGAAATCAGTAAATGTTCATGTCATTGAAAGAAAAGTCATGTGGTGCTTTGAAAATAAAATGTCTGTGCTTAAAATTCAAGCATTGAAAATGATTGCATCAAGATTTAAAAAACTATTTCTACACAATTAGATATCATAGTACATTTTTCTCTTTTTACACAAAAGTTTCGTTCAATTCACAAAATCGTCAAATAAGTTTGGGAGTACTGTGCTGGTTAACCTTCGCACTGCGCTTTCAAACAAGAGAATGTACATTGCGTGCAAACTACAATTGACACACATGGTTTCCATACTTTGTCCACGATTAGGTCAATCATCGTACAAACATCACAACAATCATTTTATCTGCTTCAAAAACAAACCTGGCATCCTAGCCAGGCTGGTATGTAACGCGTCATAACGTCAAGCAAACAAATACATTTCCATCTGACTTTGAATTAGCCGAAAAGTATGGCAACTTGAATGTTGGATTTCAAGTTTACTTTGACCTAAAGAAACATGATCCCACCCCAAACATCAAATGACAGAAGACACTGAACAATCTCATACCCTGATTATCAGCAGCCAGACTTATCATATGATTGGTTGTTCTAATGTGATATGAAGTGTTTAAACAATTCACTGAAAAGCACCCCAAACTAGGAAACAGTGGTCAATGAGACTTTGAAGTAGGACACATTATCAACTAGATACAGACCAAGACGACAAGCACAGACTCAGAAACAAGATTCCACCCACCTTAGTTTCTCTAGCGACCAATAATGTGTAGCGCCATTCTTAGTGTCCTGGACCTCGACAGCGACGACAGTCCGAGGGAATGGCCGTGGTTCATCTCGTTCTTCAGGGGGCGTCAGATCGGGTTGTAGAGGAGAGTAGATTGTGTCCGTGAGTAGTATGAACTGGAATTGAACCTGGGAAGAGATGGAGAGAGGTCAATAACGATCGCTTCACCATTGACAGCTGTATGGCAGCAGCCTGACATTTGATGTCACTCAAAGAACCTCCATATCTAACAAGAACTAGGCTTACAGTCATCAAGGGCTACATCCTCACTGTTCTCACTCCCCTATCTCACAAATACTGAAGAGGATTGGTCCCTGAAATCACCCCTGAGGAACACACCAGCAAACTGCTCATACCCTTAATTAACATTGCCAAGCCAGTCTCTCTGTACTGACCTTCTTCTTGAGCTCAACACTAATAGCATTAGCTTCCTTCAGGAATATAGCATTGCCCCAGAGATCATCCTGCAAAGATACAGATTCATAGAGAAGTCAGATACGTTATTTTGCTGTTTCTCACAACCATCAATACGGTTTGTCTCAATATTCCGTCCCAGTAAGCTGTGCATGTGCTTACTGGGTCGAAATTTGCCGTTCTGCTGGAATAATATACCAGCTTAAGAAAGTGATTTATACAGAATCGTGTGATACAAGAGGCAGAAGCATAAATAGAATGCAGTCTTCTCAAGCAGAATGCAACTGATGATGAACCAGCAAATGAGGATAATAGAGAAGGTGAAATGAGTCAAGCTATGGGATTTGTGTGATGATATTTGATAAGGAGACCGATGGTATTCTCAGATTAGATATTTCCCTTCCTGATAGGAATATCCATCTAGATAAGGTTTAAGAACATGGACTATAAAGAATAACAAAAACATACAGATTAATTTAACATGCAGGAAGGTTGGTCAGAGAGACACTGCAAATTAAAATGTTTGTCAAAATCAACTTAGTATGATATGACCTAGGACCTGAAGGCTTAAGGGAGTGAATGTAGCATGCCCACTGGGTAGTATAGTCTGGTATTAGGTTCACGCTATTCGTTGTAGGATACCTTGAATGAAAGGAATGACAGCCAAATGAATGTTTTTGTAAAACTTACAGCCTACCTGGAAATTCTATTCATGACAAACTGAGAAAAAGTAGACAAAGAATTGAGGTGGGGAAGAAGGCAAACCAATCCAAGCAAAGAGTTCAACTAAAAAGCTCACAAAAACTGACGATCTTGCAACTCTCCTCATAGGGTACTGGCCCCCCCCCCAAACAAATGAATGTGTGTTTTGCTAACATTATGCAGATCATTATGGCCACTTTACTAGTTTGAATCCGGAGAAAATCTGCAAGAGGAAGAATAAAGTTTGCACGGACTAGAGAAGGCTAACAGAATAATGGGAAGGTTGTCGACATTGAGGAGCACGAGTTGGGGTTGGGAGGACTGACAGATTAATCAACAACAATACTGGTCCATGATCTAGTTTATACAATGATATGTTCATATGACTGAGCAGAGCACAGGTACTTGAATCATTCACCAATGTGAATCCCTTTGAAACTTGACCAGAATCAGGATTGTGGAGGTGTGGTGTCTTATCAACAGCACATGAATGCACTCTTCCACAAAGTGTCTTAGCCAAGGAATGTTATATCAATCTGCATGGTCATAGGAACATTTAGGGTAGGTTCATACGGTACATGGGCCTCCTGTGACAAGATCACATACAGGCCTACTGAGGCCACATCACATCACCACCAAATACCAACAACTACCTACCGTCACAATATCACGAGACAGAACTCGGGACGAAATTAAGTACAGGTTGTGAGTAGAGTGAGAAAATGTGAAAGTGTAGTAGATTAGGAGCCACAGGGCAAGGGGTCCATCACTAGAGGGTCCATCACTAGAGGGCCCAAAACAAGGAATTAGTTCATGGAGAACAACACGATCAAATTGACAGGTTTGGATGGGTTAGTTTTTTTGTATGTTTCACCAGGTAAAGAATTTAGGCATAGGGCTTCTTATCTCAGCTAATTGACAAGTGTTTAGAACCAAAAACATTGAGTATGAAATTAAATTAGTCTAAACAACCCAAGGAAATAACCAAAATTGGAATCTTAAAGAAACGAAAATGAGATAAGGATGTCCTTTTTATCAGTGTTTCTTACACAACTTGGCCAAGTGAACAATGTAATGTGGTTAGAGGAAGTCGTGTAACCAATCACCTCCAATCTATAGAATGAAGCCGGCTCAGAGATATCTCAAACACACTGACAGTGGCTGTCTTGGAGAAAGTCATAATTTAAGCTAGTGATGGACTCCAGCCTTCACGACAACTAGATCATTTATCGGTTGCCATAGATACAGACCTGTAACGGCCAAGTTGGGTGAATCCTGACAGAAAAGTTCTAGCAAAACAAAAGGGTCAAGATCAAGTTCAATTGGAATACTTCTGCTAAAGTAATCAAAGTCGCAATTTTGATTAAAAAAATTCTTGTTCTTTTTGATCATGCTGTCTTTATTGGATTATTTGTTGTTCTAAGATGCATCGAAGAAGTATTTCAACTTGGCACAGCAGAGACGTCTCAATTGAACGAAAACCTTATCGTATTGGGGCAGCAAATGATGCAGAAGGAGATATCAAGGTTTATAACACACCGATATTGTCAACATTTCAAAATGATGGTACTAAAGATTGTCCTCCTGGAAGTGTTATGACATGTATGTGATAAACGGTGTTGTGATGTGACAGATTCAACATAAAGTGGATAACATTATCAACCAACAATGCCTCATGTTGGAATCTCCTTTTTAGGGTCATAAAACAACCTCCAAGTTCCAATTTCTTTTCTCTCATTGTGTTTCCAAAGCATAAAACAATACCATTAAAAAAGATCACAAATCTTAAAATCCTCCTGACAAGTCAAATAGTTGATGACAATTAAATGATATCACACGTTTTACCAAAATTGTCAGTGTTTTAAGGCATGCAAACTAAGTATTTCTAAGCAGACTATAAGAAGACAAATAAAGAGGTTGAATAATAAGCAAAACAGTTATTGATGGCACCACTTATTTCCTTTTCTCCACATTTTAAAGATGATAATGATGAGTTTTCTTCATACAGGCAATTACGTGAAACTCAAATTGAATAAACATCATCAAACCCAAAAAAATTTTGTGTTAGAAAATTGATCAGAATTTTGAACTTTAATGAAAAAATTCAACTCTGAAAGATGATTTTATCATAAAAGCTTTTATTCCACTTTTTTCACATTTTCTCACACGGACCGTTTGGGCAGAATGCACTCGGTAAAACTTTGGCTCTTCTCCATGACAAATTGTAAAAGGTTTCTGCAGAATTAGTTAGTTTCTTTCATGTGCAATCGTAGGGTAGGGAGGGTTGTCCAGAGAAGAGGCAGATGCAATACGAATACTCAGGTGCATGCCACTCGATTGGATACAAGTTTGACCATCTCTAACCCTTCACTATTTCATTCAAAGGTATCATATGGAAATCAAACATCTAACACCATGTTGGTATTCTGAATAAGGGAGGATGCTATTATCTACAAATGTCAACACAAACTGACTGTGAATGGACCATGAAGCCTCTACCACTAACAGCAGATTCAATAGAAAATGGCACCAAAACACAGAACCTACCCTCAGAGACGTGAACTGATGATATTTCCATTTTCGAAATCCCCATTCAGCGAGCTGGTATTCTCTCTCAGTCCACTTACATTCTTCTGTAATAGAAAGAAAAGAACAATTCAGTTACCTGCCTAAGAAGGGGCTAAAGTCATCACAGAAACTTGTAGAAATCTTTGTAACAGCTTGATTTTAGCAAGAAGATGTGCGACTGAGTGAGGTAGACACGTACCGAATGCTTCATCATCAGACAACAGGTCCTCTGCTGTGCAGCTTGACATCATGGAAACTCGCTCTACTTGCTCCTGGAGTGAGATGATCTTACTCTCATACTCCTGAAAGACAAAGACAACCTGCTGTGAAAAAGGGTCATCAGCACTTTCTATCGGCAAAAGGGCAGATCGCATATCAGTTCTAATAAGTGGCAATCAAATCCCTGGGCCTCAGATCCTTATACCAGCGATCAAGAGGTCCTAAGTACAAACTCCACAGTCTGTGGTGTCCAAATCAGTACCAGCAGAAATGCTCAGGTTATGTACAGTATTGCTAAACTGTCACTTAAAACCACCCGTACCTTTCTTTGTAGCTCAAAGAGTTGATCCGCCTCTTCTTTCTCCTTTCTGTATTGTTCCTCAATCTGCACCAATCGCGTCTCCATCTCCTTCCTCAGATCTATGCCCTGTTTCTCCAGCAACTCAACCTGTGCAAATGACCAGTCCACAGGTTGTCCACCTGGAGAAGAAAGAAAATATATATCAGTCTGCTTCGTAAAGAAGGTTACGAGTTTCAGTCAAGATTTCTGACCTTTATACCACCCATGGAGACCACTACCCCTTATAACTCAACCTCAATATCTTCTGACAAACAATTTCATCCCAAACTTACTGGTTGGGGTTTCCGCTGGAGACTTCTTCGTCTCTCCCATCTTCCTCGCTTGTTCTGGGTTATTGAACCTGAACACATGGTTCTTGCCAAGGATGACTCTCGCCCTGGCGTTAAGTTCTGTAGGTTCTGTGATTGTTCGGCCGTTCACGTAGCACATAGCACCTTCACATGGTATGAGAGTAACCACTCCTGGAAAAGAGATACAATATAGTAAGGGTGCACCCACACACTTCTTCTCTATCCCTCTCTGTTTTCATACAGAAACCGATCCTGATCTCCTTGTGTTTGAGGCATCTGCCTTGTGAGCAGAAGGTTCAAGGTCCATGGGAAGCTTGGTTCAATGTGGCTGCCGTTTGGTTAGCTGCCAGCTTATTAGATACAGGAAACAGACTGCCTTCACGCCGGGTGCCTTCACGCCAGGTGCCTTGCACAAGACATAAGTGTCTCAGCTTCTTCCTCGATGGAACTTACCCTCTTTATTTTCAAACATGCAGTGTTCTGGTTGGATATAAGATCCACTCAGTTTAATCTCCTTTATCTCCTTGGAGTCATCATCAGCTGAAGGCGCACCGACCCTATAATGAAACACACAGTCATGAATCAATCAGTCCAAAACACACAGTCATGAACCAATCAGTCCAAAACACACAGTCATGAACCAATCAGTCCAAAACACACAGTCATGAATCAATCAGTCCAAAACACACAGTCATGAACCAATCAGTCCAAAACAGACAGTCATGAACCAATCAGTCCAAAACACACAGTCATGAACCAATCAGTCCAAAACACACAGTCATGAATCAATCAGTCCAAAACACACAGTCATGAACCAATCAGTCCAAAACACACAGTCATGAATCAATCAGTCCAAAACACACAGTCATGAATCAATCAGTCCAAAACACACAGTCATGAATCAATCAGTCCAAAACACACAGTCATGAACCAATCAGTCCAAAACACACAGTCATGAACAATCAGTCCAAAACACACAGTCATGAATCAATCAGTCCAAGACAGACAGTCATGAACCAATCAGTCCAAAACACACAGTCATGAACCAATCAGTCCAAAACACACAGTCATGAACCAATCAGTCCAAAACACACAGTCATGAATCAATCAGTCCAAGACAGACAGTCATGAACCAATCAGTCCAAAACACACAGTCATGAACCAATCAGTCCAAAACACACAGTCATGAATCAATCAGTCCAAGACACACAGTCATGAACCAATCAGTCCAAAACACACAGTCATGAACCAATCAGTCCAAAACACACAGTCATGAATCAATCAGTCCAAAACACACAGTCATGAACCAATCAGTCCAAAACACACAGTCATGAACCAATCAGTCCAAAACACACAGTCATGAACCAATCAGTCCAAAACACACAGTCATGAACCAATCAGTCCAAAACACACAGTCATGAACCAATCAGTCCAAAACACACAGTCATGAACCAATCAGTCCAAAACACACAGTCATGAACCAATCAGTCCAAAACACACAGTCATGAATCAATCAGTCCAAGACCAGGGACAAATCAAATACTTCAAAAGGCGTAATGTTTGCCTCACAGTAACGTCTAATGGGGACTTATTCTGTTAGAATAGCAGGAGGCTACTTTACTGCTAGCCAAGTGATGATGGGAGTCTGGCTTCCAGGGCTTCAACAAGCTAAAGCAGCAATAGATTCACATATCTTGAGATTACCACTTGTAAAGCAAGTCGATGAAGCACATCAAGAACAAAATACACTGAAGCCCAGATGCGTAATTGGCAATGACAGTTACTGAAAGCCAGAATCCCTTACTATCAGAAATTGACATGCGACAGAAAACTGAATCAAAAATCTACCAAATGCTTGCCTTCAAATTTTGTTTTCCTCGACTTATTATCAGGATCGAGTGCCTTTTAATTACGGCATATCTTGCCCAACAGTGTGTTCGTCTTACCTTGGCCGTGTATCAGAGCTTTTTACCAATTTTTTGTCTTTTTTCCAATTCTCTGATACCAACCTGGTTTTCCCCTCTTTGATGTAGTAGATGAGACACTCTGACATGAATGGGTCTTCGTTCAGATTCACAAGGTGCGGAGTCTGAAATTGAAACATGATCAAGATTTGAACATTCCGTATTTTTCTAAATTTTCATATACTTTGTGACCCAATGCTAAAGCGTAGGCCTCTTCAAATTCAGACGGTAGTCAAACAGGGCCAGGTTATCTAAATGACTCTCAAAAGTGTCAATCTTTGATATAACAAGATGTACCTTCTTGGGTGAAAATAAGCCCACAGTGATTCCATCCTCCCTTAGGGCTACCCCCATTTCAGCCAACGCCAGTTCTCTGGAAGGAAACAACAAGAAACAGGTAAACTCAGATTTCTTCTCATTGTAAGAAATCAGAAAGTCGAAGAAAGAACAATGAGAAGGCAAACAACAAGTTCTGAGATCTTCCTATCTAATTTCAACTGGTCTACTCTTCTGTTTGATATTGTAGTTTCCTTGTCACAAACAGAATCCTACCTCTCATGTCTGATCGACTCTGTCTTCCGGAGTTTCTCCTCCCAAGTTTCATTCAATTCGGATATCAGCTTTTCCGACATTTTCAGTCTCTCGATGGCATCTTCACCTCCCTCGATCTTGACAGACTCTTTCCGAGCTCGTGCGATCTCCCTCGCATCCGGGACACCGGAGAAACCTAAAGGGTACAGACGACTTGTCAGTTATTTTCAATATTTTGATTATAAGGGGGGAAATGCACAAACGATAAGAAACATGGGCCAAAAATAGAGCAAGCAGATCATTCCAAAGTTTGTGATTTGCGATAGATTCCACAGAGCAAGCAGAAAAGGAGCTAGGAATTTAAACATGAATTCTTGAGTTGTTAGTCTCTTTCATTTAAATGGTTTGTATCTTCTGAGCTGTAGAAATGGATTATCTTTATTTCATCTGATTTGAAATATTGAAGTATCAGAGTATTTACGGCTGGAAACAAAAACTGGTCTTGTTTAGTTCACACAGGTTAAGTTTCGCATGTGGGAGTTGTTTAGTTCACATCAAACAACACGAAGCAAATAAAGTGTTTAGTATGAAGTTACTTGAAGCGTTCAAATACACAGCCAACAAGGCCATAACTAGAGTGTGGTGTGAGGCATCAGCTCAACTTTAGATTATTGTAATGCTTCTTTCAATTCCTCGTATCATTCTTCTTCTCCCAACATTCTGTCAAGATTGAGGACAGTTGGCAGTAGACTCGGTAGACAGTGCTTCAGTATTGTATTTAACTGATGGAATGCACTTCACTGGAGTCAACATCAGGGCTTGAAGTAGCCAATATTTATGAAAGATGACCTCATGAGTTCGATCATGCCGCTCATTTGATCTTCTACAGTGTAAGGTGAAAAGCAGGTAAACCAGAACAACCATGCATACAACACTAATGTCATTAAGAGGAGACATGCCACTTCATATCTTCCCTTCTCACAACAAGAAAGCCAAGAGAACCTTGCAAAGATTTCGCCATGACATGTCAATACTGCCATGTGTCGCAACCGACACAAAATGATTTCACCTCTAAACATGGCAAACCTTTACAAACCTCCCTTTTTAACTTGAACTTATCATGACAATAGCTGCTGTCTGGACACTGAGTTGCAGTTAACCATACTGATGTGATTACCAAACATAATCTTAAAGTTGTAAAATCAACGTTTGGGCAGAAAATCATGCTCTTCAATCATGGGTTACATCAATCTCAGATGTCATTTAGTCTTGAAGTCTTGCGTGAGTTTTTATGTCACTTTGGCCGTCATGACGTACTTTCAGAGCTATTGTTATCTTGAGCGCAGAGGAGCGCTATTATCATCAATATAAGGACACAGATGACAACCACACTGCATACCACATTGTTGATTTTACAGACAACATCAAATTAGTACTCAACACTATCTAAGGGACCATTCAGCACAATGACATCAATATGAAACTAACTGTCTTGTCTTGTTTGGGACATAGGGACAGTAACCCCTGGTAGTATATTACACTGACTATCACCTTGGCTGCTTATATCCCCACACGAATCCGCTATAAAGTGAAGAGGCAAAAAAAATTGAAGAGAGATTGAGAGAAGAGACCCCTCACTTGGTTCAATGTTCAGTAACACTACCTCATCTGGCCATCTGATTGAGTAAGTCCAGATGACACAGTGGGGTGATGTCATCTGCACATCAAAGGTATTAGTACACAAGATAGAGCCAACGACCAGGGTAAAAGAAGGCAGGTTTATTATATGGGTCGAGCGCCTCAATCACAAGAGAGTATAGGACCCAACTACCAGTGCTAAATAAAGAGAATGGCTGTCAAATGATATCATAAGCAGTCAGACTTGAATATGAGAAAAACTTTGTAGACTAACTAGATGTTTGAGAGTGTGTATGATGAAGAACCTCTACCAACGACTGTTGGTCTCAGCTAAGCTGACTGATAAAGGACCATGGTCCCTCTTCCAGCCACCCGAGCTGAAACTCAACCTAGACTACTGGGAAGACGTGGAATCTACTTTTACTTCTGGCTGACAGAGGGAGCACTAAGACAACATCTAATACACCTCACTGCTTTAAAGTTGGAATCATTGATGCTCACACCATGAATAGAGAGATACAACTTCAACAAATTCTGACAGATTTCCTTGACATTTCCTTATCAGGCAGAAGATGAAAAAGGCTTTTATCCAGAGAAAGTAGTTTCAAAGTCAAAAAAGTTTTGGGACTGATGATTTTGGTGATGTTGGTTCATTTTGAGCAGAAAAAAAAGTGAAAAAAATCATTTGTTTCTACAAACCTTCTCCAATTTCTATCCCCTCCATTTTCAATATCTCCCGTAACCTGTCAACCTCTGCCTTGAGTTCTCGGATAAGCCGAGCATTTGGATCCTCGTTGACGACGGCCTTGCAGACAATCTGCTTGGCCCGATCAGCGTATCTTAGCGTGCTTAGTGTCTCGTCATAGTTTATGTCTGCAGGACTCAGGGCGGCCACCATGGCAGTTTTTGAGTTGCCACCTGAAATTTAAACAAAAATTGAAAGAGAAATCATCGACGATAAGCAGGCTACTACAAAGACCTGAAAATGACAGCCAAGATATTTGATGATGTGTTCTTCATTGGGCATAAACAGGCCAGAAACTCAGTGCCTTGGTGGTACAGAATGATGGTTGTGGCATATCTGAGCACAGGGCATAAAACTCCTGCTTTTAGTCATTCTAAACTTGGAGACAAACATTCAAGCTTTAGCTTGATAACTCACCAAGGTTCTCTCTGAGGAGCCATGTGAGCACAGAGTCCCGATATGGTATGAAGTCAGTTCTCCGACTACCCCGCTTCTTGGCCGACTGGAAGAGAGGATGACAACTGGAGACACAAACAATAACATGAAACATCATCTTGATAATCGTATTGTGCTTTTTGAGATGGGTGAGCGGTCTAGTTTGATCTATAGGAGTGTGCAGTCGAAGACAGAGTGGTGGATGGCCCGCGAACAAGAAGTAGAGTCTTGGAATCCCCCCAGAGCTTCTTTCCCATAAGAATTCCAAAGGTCTGCGAGTGTGAGTGCTAAGTAGCAGTTCCGTAATACCCTCCTCCCCCCAAAATTGTCATTCGTAAGATAACAGATTTCATAACAGAAGTTCAAACCATTGTTCAACATGCCCAAACTACACTTAATTCAAAGGAAGAGAGATGATGGTTTTCAGGAACTCAACACAAGAGACTCAGCAGACAGATAGTAAAAGCAGGAAACTCTCTTGGAGGAAGTCGGGAGGATAAAGACATATCACATCCAAGCCATCAAACCCCGGCATAACTATCACTGCTCTAGTAACACACCTTAAGGTTATCACCCAAGCTTCAGTCAGTCAGCTGAAACAACCCTTACCTTTGACTGACAGTACTCTTTTCAGTTTCAGAAGATAGATATTCAAACAGACAGCAGATGTTCATCATCATTTATCAGCCAGTTAACAGTGATATAGTGACATACATTATGATAAGGTCAATTCTGCAGTCCAGCCAATGTGAAGGGTTAAGCTATTGATTGGATTGCACTCAATGTGTTCATCTAATGACTGACACATGAAGATAGAGTAAAAAAGGCATTCACACTGAACTGGTCCACCCAACATTGCATGCATGACTTATGATAAGGTCGATTTTTATCTTAAGAGTCGATATGGATCAGCTAGCAGCTGCGTGATATCGTAACCACATCCTTCCATAGCATTAGCATTGTATTACAAGTCGTCATGTCATGCATCGTGCTGCCACCAAGTGGTGAGAAGAGGAACTTACAGTGTTTGTACGATTATTGGACTAGGAGAGAAGAATGAGTGACAAATATAGCAATGTTCTGATGAAAACGTTATGCTTTTGACAAAAAGACACATTAGGCGAGAGTTTCAAATACCTTGTTTAGCGAACCTTTTATTTCAAACGTTTTGAGAGGCTGTCACCATGGGAAAATCTGCTAAGAGCTCATCTGGTTTCATTAGGACTACATGAAGTTTTATGAGCTTCAGTTCCACAGTCAAACCAGCAATGCAGGATTCACATATTCACCACTTCCCGAAGCAAAACGAGAGATTGTACTGACTGCTGCTTTAAACGGTTTATAAGTGAACCAAAATATAAAATAACCTTACCACTTCAGCAAGAGCCGATATGACCTTGCCTAAAGTCGTCAACGACTTGTTGATGTTTGCGCCCTCTTTTAGTCTTGTTCCCTTGGCTCCAGTTGAGTCGGCCCTCTCACTTCCTGCCAGATCGACGAGACTGATTTTACTGACCTGAAAGATGATTTTCAGATATCAGTTGGCGTTCTTGTTTAGTATGAAATGAATTAGCATTCATTTCACTTTGCCTGATGCATGAATAATATGTTAACAATAACTGAGATTTCAGTTGGAAGGAAATTGCAGTCCTAGTTGGTCAACAAAAAATAACAAAAAGAAATGAAAAAATAATCAAAGGATCAAGAACAGTATTTGTGATGAAGTTTAAGTGCTGTGAGCTGTCAGTCAGCTGACAATATCAAATGTGCTACACGCTTACAGAATATTCTAGAACCATTTTATACATATTTATATCAAAGTACTTTCCAACACCATAGTGAGAAAGACACTTTTTGTCAATGATTATTTGCAAGAACAAGTAGAAATCTCTGCAACTGATTTTCTGAAGATGCCAAATTTTGAAAATTATCGATCTTAAAAATTTGGAAAATTCACACATTTTCATTTTACAACACTTCCAAGCAACATGAGAAATTCAAACTAAAGTGAACTGACTACAGACACAGACCAAAAGTCCGAGTGCTACATTCTGACAGAAGCCCCAATCACAAGCAAAGTGAAACTGTCACCACACCTAAAGGCAAGGAAATTGCATTCAAAATTTAAGAGGACAAATGTGTACATCCGACACGTTGATTCACTCTCGGTGGTCCAGTACGTTAGGACATTTGCTTGGGTTCTGATGCGACAATGATGTAACACAGTGCAATGCATCATGCATTTGCAAGCACTATGTCATGAAGTTATGACATGCTTGAGGCATACTGGTCCGGCGCAGGAAGTTACTACCCAGTGAAAACTGATGGAAAAATTCAACCATATTCTAGCCTGTGGCATTTTCTTCTGATTAATATGATCTACCCCAAATCGTGTAAACAAATCTGCCAATTATTGTCACATCATGATAATAAAGCCACTTTTATCTGATTATAAGAAATGTCATCTTCTAAATGCCAAAGGGAAGATTCTACCAAGCAGAAGGCTGACTCATCAGAAAAGTCAAGTGAAGCCATGAAATTGATTCAAATTTCAGCAACGGAAAAACACCGAGAAATGTCACATTGCTCTTTATCAAGCATGTTCGGCTTCATTTTCTCAATATTGCCTATTGTGATAATCTTTATAAGATTTTTTTCATATTCTGACGTTGTTTATTTTGGGACTCTTTTACTTTTGTTCGCATTTTCTAAGGCTTCAAAAACAAAGAAAAATTGGAAAAGATTAAAACACTACACAAGAGTTGTTTTCGAAAAGATGACTTTGTGAGACTAATTCGCAAAATCTGCAGAAGGAAAACTGTTGCAAGAGTCTGCCGGTTTCCTCAGATACACAAACACTAACCCACCTGGACAATTCAACTGGAAACACTACGATCGTACTGCTACTTAGAATATCATACATTATCTCAAGGCCATGAAAGCAACAGAAATTCTCATTCCACACAACTAAGACATAAATGAAAACAACTGCAATTTCCTTCCAAAAGAGCCAAGGCTTTTCAATTGCTCGCTACAACATTTTAAATCTATCAAAATTGAGACAAATCGAAATGCTGGATCAATGCTTGGAAATCTAAAAGTTAATCCTGTGATTTCATGCATGGTAAGTACACCAGTCCTTTCATTGCTGTTTTATCAACACATCACAATATATTATTGCCAACTTTTCATTGGAAATAAAAGAGTGATGTAAATGAGAATAACAGGGCTCCTGTGAGAATAGTAGGACGTCTGGTGTTTGGGGATAAGGCAGAGTACAGAGGGTGAAGCATTTCCATCACTGTTCCTTCATTTCAGATTTGTACAGGAATGCATACACGATAATGGCCTCCTTGCAAGTCTGACCAGCGAACATGTTTGGGTTCCTGCAGGGGCAAAGGTTAAATGTTATAATCAACACTAAAACACTTGATTACTGATGCCCTGGGGTGAGTATCTCTATTTGAATTGAACCCCACACGAGGCAACACTTTGATACTTTTAAAGCAATTTCCTATACAGAATCAGTATTGGCAAGTTGGCCCCTCATTGGATCAATGATGTACCAGACAGTATAACCTCAGCAAGTTGGCCCCTCATTGGATCAATGATGTACCAGACAGTATAACCTCAGCAAGTTGGCCCCTCATTGGATCAATGATGTACCAGACAGTATATACAACCTCAGCAAGTTGGCCCCTCATTGGATCAATGATGTACCAGACAGTATATACAACCTCAGCAAGTTGGCCCCTCATTGGATCAATGATGTACCAGACAGTATATACAACCTCAGCAAGTTGGCCCCTCATTGGATCAATGATGTACCAGACAGTATATACAACCTCAGCAAGTTGGCCCCTCATTGGATCAATGATGTACCAGACAGTATATACAGCCTCAGCAAGTTGGCCCCTCATTGGATCAATGATGTACCAGACAGTATATACAACCTCGGCAAGTTGGCCCCTCATTGGATCAGTGATGTACCAGACAGTATATACAACCTCGGCAAGTTGGCCCCTCATTGGATCAATGATGTACCAGACAGTATATACAACCTCAGCAAGTTGGCCCCTCATTGGATCAATGATGTACCAGACAGTATATACAACCTCAGCAAGTTGGCCCCTCATTGGATCAATGATGTACCAGACAGTATATACAGCCTCAGCAAGTTGGCCCCTCATTGGATCAATGATGTACCAGACAGTATAACCTCAGCAAGTTGGCCCCTCATTGGATCAATGACGTACCAGACAGTATATACAACCTCAGGGCAAACATGGTGTAATGCTACCATCACAGATCACCATATTGGTTAATCAATAAACTAGCACTAAATTTGTAACATCGATACAAAAAGATCAGATTATCGCTGATATTTGTGTGGGTAAATCTTCTGTACCCACACTGATGGTACTGTTCAGAAGAACCTCTCAAGCAAGGTGACTGATGAGTCACACATGCTGCCATCGGCAGAGGGAAGGTCCTGATTACAGAGGTTAAATGGAATTGAATCCTGTCTCTTTCAAGATCAGCACCTCTTGTGGTGTGGTGGCTCTTGGACAAGTTAGGGGGTCAGCCAGACCATGCCGCTGATGTTATATCAGAAAATTCTATAAATGACCCCATAAATCGACCTTTTTTTCCCATGCCAAAGCTCCTCCACTAAAGGTTGCTGATCAGGAAAGAATAAATCTTGAACCTAAATATGTGTCCTCAACTCTAGTGATAGAGGTGTCAGCTGAGCGAGTTACCACAGCATATCACTTCATAGAAATGTGATACGTGGAATCAGACCATTTGATTAACTAATGGTTCTTAATTATCAATACCTTCAAACCAATATTGATTATCCATATAGCGCATTTGGAAATAGCATTATAGCTCAAGGTCATTGCATTCTGAGAATACCTTGTCAAAACTCTACAATAATTTATATCGCAATTGATCCAAAGCCTATGAAAGCCGCACGGTTTCCTATTTTTGCTGCTGCAGTGGCTAATAAAGCTATTCTGCCGGGCTAATAACATAGTATAGGACATGGCAAACAGCTTCAATAGAGAAACCTTAAAGTTACCTTTTCACCGCAAAGGTTTGTTTCTTGGTCGTGTTTCTTCTGTGTGAAGACAATCGTAAAGACAGCATGGGAACGACTGCTTGTCTCATTCATATTGGTGGCTGCCACCGTCCTGAAAATAACAACAACGTTTTGAATATCACTGATACTACACCAAATATGCTGTGAAAGAACATAAAGAACCAGGAGTTAAGCTTAAGTGAAGGCTGTATGAACACTTCTCTCATGCCCGAGAGTCGTCCATGGAAACTTATGATATTGAGAGTCATTGTTCTTCAAGACCAAAGCTGGTCAGGGAAAAGTGTGACTGCCGAATATCACTGTCTACCATATGGCCTTGCAGAGATGCTGTTTCAGAGTAGTTTGGCCTAAGATATGGATATGGCTAGAACTGTGGATGGATAACCCTACTTCAACACACTAGTTCTCATCTGGATCAGATCATGAAGTCAATGTGTTAATCGTCAACCATTCACATGATGTCAGCCTAAAGAGTCATCGTGACAATACAAACTAGACATTTTCTTCTATTTTTAGTCTTTATTTTTGGATGAGCAGAACACAACAGTTTCCGAGGCGACAGAAAAATATGTTAATTTTCACAGCCAATATCTCTCAGCAAAGACAGACGCATTCTAAGGTGGTCTCCATGGTAACACAGAACAGGCTACGACTCGGGAGGTGATGGCCTGGAGCCAACAATGGTGGAAATGTTCATTAGCCAGCTGGAATACTAAGCGGCCGGAAATGAACTCTTTAAACGTGATAAAGTGTTAACTGATCCGAATTGCAAAGTGAACTTTCAGCTTCAGCGAAACCTTTTAGAATTTCATCTCGATGCATTTCAACCAATTTCACTTCAGTCCAATTCAACATCTAAAACGTTGCCGCTTTTAGATGCACTTTGCCGGGAGCAAGCCTGGCATTGAAAAGACAACAGAACAGTTCAGAAACAAAAGCCACTTATTGTTTTTGCTGTAAAAGCTATTATGTTCCTGATCATGAAAATTAGCTCAATTTTAACACCCACAAGCTCACTTTTTCCACAGCTCCTATCAGCTTCAAAGGAGTTTCTTTCTTGTAGATTGCTGTGCGATCTTACAGGTAGTAGGTTGTGGTAACGGAATACCATATCAGATTGAGTGGGTGGAAGGATTCCATTACAGAAGCAGTTACAACAAGTCTTATTTTAAATCTTTGCATTTCTACCAAGGAAAGAGTAATTCAATTTAGTGTGGCATTTAGCTGAATATGGTTCATTACAATTTCACAAGCAAAATGACATGGCACTGTGAAAAAGATTCTCTCATATCTTAGTTGGCATAATGATTTAAATCTATCGCGTCGGCGGGAAACTTTATACCGGTATGAGTCACACGGAACTACTAGAACATTGTCAGCTTAGCAGCAGTATATCACTATAAAAGATGTAATGGAATTTTGAAAATGAAAACATTTCTCCACTGTATTGCACGACAGTGTTATTTCTTCCCAAGTACCATCAGGGTCTCATGTAGACATTGTCAACAGACCTGGCCTTTAACAATCCTACAGTCAACAAAGATAACAGCACTATAACATATTCATCTAATGTGAAGAAAGTGAAATGGATGGCTCTTTGACGAACACTCCTGAGTTGCCATGGTGATGAAACTGGTGGAAATCGCCACCACAAAAAGCCATCTACTGGTGTTATATTTAGACTCACAAGATTACCAAAGATTGCCCTAGGTTTACTTCGAAGGAAAGAAACATTTACCGCCCCCTATTGGCGTCTGTTGAAGGCAGTATAATCTATCAAAAGAGTCCTGCGTTAAGAAGGGATCTATTAACTCACTAAAGAATGATCACAAGGGTGACCTTAATCAAGTTGAAATGCCATCAGTCCGAGAAATTGCATTTGGAATTCAATAAAATGTCAGATTTTTGTTCACCCTTTAGAGACGGTGAGCTGCAATAGTTTCTGCAGGAGTTCTCATAGAAGTTCTGATAAACTCAGGATTGCCAGCATCAAATGTCAACCTTACTGAAAGTGCCAGCCAGACTTCGTCACTGTCACCGTCCTGGTGAAAACACCAAGTGCCAGCCAGACTTCGTCACTGTCACTGTCCTGGTGAAAACACCAAGTGCCCGCCAGACTTCGTCACTGTCACCGTCCTGGTGAAAACACCAAGTGCCCGCCAGACTTCGTCACTGTCACCGTCCTGGTGAAAACACCAAGTGCCCGCCAGACTTCGTCACTGTCACTGTCCTGGTGAAAACACCAAGTGCCCGCCAGACTTCGTCACTGTCACTGTCCTGGTGAAAACACCAAGTGCCAGCCAGACTTCGTCACTGTCACCGTCCTGGTGAAAACACCACCTGTGGTATCTGATTACCTCCAGACCCATTCATCCGTTGTCATATGATGGGAATTAATCCATGGATTCAGTGTATTGAGGAATATCTCCTAATCATCACCATTACCATGGTAACAGACAGGATTGGCGACCATGATAAGGTCAGAGGTCACGTCACCTCGTACTTCATCAAGGATTTGTCGCATAAGTGAATAATTCCACACATCAGCTCACGGCTGATTCCACTAAGTTGACGCCGAATTGGAATTACTGGTGTCAACATGGAAACAATCCAATCTCATTTTATTTACAGACTGATCAGGACACAGATCAGGGTGACACATCAAATGTGCCTTTGAACGAGTGGCACAAAACACCCATCAGACCTTCAGCCATTTGATAGATCATATTTTCACTTCGCAATATCTGCCAAATACAATTTGTCCTTGTTTGTGCTTGGATGTTCAGATTGGGATGCTCAAGTGTGGGTTGGGACATATAGGTAAGACAATCATGCCAACAAAATCAGCAGTTATGAGAATGAGAAAACTTGGCCTAGCGAGCAAGAACATGTATGGAACCTCACCTGGCCTTGTTCCCAGCATCTATCAAGTCGTTGATGTCATTAAAAGATTGTACGGCGAGTTTTGACAGATCTTCAACATACGGTCCAAGAAGTGGGTGTTCTCGCACACGCAGGTTGCCTTTGTTCTTTGGGTTGAGCAAATCACGTACGCGCTCACAGTAAATCTCCATATAGCTCACCTGGAAGAGGGAACAATGTGATGAGAATTGAATTGTGGACATACCGGCTCTCCGGTCCAATTTTACTTTCCCCTACCAACGAAGAGCCAACCTCAAGTTTCATAGCGCAACATATCACTAGCAATGTGGCCAATGGCATGATTTCTGGTAATACAGGAGAATGAGTCCATTGGCCAACTTCTTTGTTCATTTGAGTAGTCGTTTCCACAATAAAACGTCCATCCTCAATGAGGTGACATCTCAACTGCACCAGTACATTTGCTACCTCCAAAGTGTGAAAGGGACAGTTGCAACAAACCCCATGACCTTTCAATTTGAGAAGCTGAGACCAGATTGCTAACCCAACAACCTGTTGTTTACACTTGTTAAGCTGGCTCGATGCCATTTCCACCCATCTACTTCCATATATCTTGTCCCTAAGTCCTAAGTACATTGGTCATAGCCCCTCGGCACTCGATAACTTGATTAGGGAGATGAAAGCCTTAGCCTCGGGAGTCGGCAAAGCTTGTTAGTCTATGTGAGAACCCTAACGAGGGATTCTGAGACAAGACCCGACATAAACACACAATTATCTTGAAAGCTTTCTGATTATGAGAAGGTCCAGGTGCCTCGAAACTGGCAAGATGGTCAGCAAGGAAGTCGTACTGCAGATATTCCAATCAAGCCATCAATATACTCTAAGAAGGGCCCCTATAAGCTGTCTCCATCCTTGGCAGGGCATTCACTTCGTTTTGAAAGAGCTCTAGTTGCTTTAGGATTGCAAGTTCTAGCCAAAATGGTGGTGCTATGTTCAAATAAGTCAGGAAAGACACTGCACTCTCTTTGACTTACTTCCACAGAAAATAACGTATCAATGTTTGTCTGCTCATGTATTCTATTAAAGAGATCTTCACATAACTGCAACGATGAAACAGACAGTAAGGATTAGGTATAAAACGGACAGGCATGAAAGGTAGCATTTACTAGTGAACAGGATTTCATGTCTCAAAGAGAACAGCTGGGTGAAGAGCTGCCTTGATACTTCTTGACCTGACAGATCTTCTCCAACGCTTCACTAGGAAACAAGTCCCCAGATTTATAGGAATATCGAATATCTTTCAAATGCATGATAGCAATATCAGTAACCTGGGGCCGCTAATAGATTTCCATACATATACCTGTACAAGATTACTAAGATTGTGAAAAATGGCCAATATATCTAAGCATCCATGGCTATTCCATTATGACACTCCGAGGGATTTTCTGCTGTGCTGGTATACAGCCTGATTAAGGAATGTTTATTTATTCATAAGAACTCATCAAAGCAACATGTATAGGGCAATTCATTATCAACTTCAAGCTTGAGTTTCAGTAATTCATTTGTTCCTCAGAGTGGACATCAGAGCAGAGTTTTTACCTCGCTGATTACTCACAGGTTGCTATCTCCTCGAAATCGGGAGAATATCTGGTTGACCATCTCATGCGAGGACAAATATTCATTGCAAGAAATCTGTCTCAAACACTGATGCTTTCATAACCAAGTAGACAACAAGCTCACCTGCGGAATGATTCCTTTTTGTCCGGGCGAGTCCTTCCCCATCATTGTGTAACTTTTACCCGAACCTGTTTGACCGTAGGCAAATATACAAACATTGTAGCCTTCAAATGCATGTTCCAACATATCAATCCCGATATCTTCATAGACTTTTTTCTGCGAGGCGAAATTAGGATCATCAGCCTAGAAGTAAAAAGATGACAATTTGATCAGAAAATATCCAATGGTGTCATTTTGAGTGGCTGGATAAGGAGAGACATTCTTATTTACTGAACAACGGCAATTGAAATTGCCTAAATATGACATCTGAAAAAGCCTGAAAATACTTGCTACACTTAACAGACAACATCAAAACTACAGTGGAACCCTAAACTCTGAAAGATGATTTTCAAAATTTTTCAGAATTTTGAACTTTACAAAAAAAAATTTTTTTTTTTCCTGCTCAAAATGAACCAACATCACCAACATCATCAGTCCCAAAACTTTTTGGACTTTGAAAATTTTTCAGAATTTTCAACTTATGAAAGGATTAGGGTTAGAAACTCAACTCAACGGTACATATGAACTGGCTCCTAAGGACTGGGTAGAACATAGAAACAGTCAATCCTGGAATGACTGGAAACCAAGTTTCATTGATCAGAAATACTAAGCCCCAACAGCATCGTCATGAAATGTATAGTAAACTGTAGTCAACTTTAGGTGATATCAGCTGAGCAGAAATTTTACTTTTTTTAGGTGTAATCCAATTACACCTGAGGGCGGTGGAAGGCTTCAAAAACACTTGGCACTCGAGATAATTGAGGTGATGGTCTTGTCAGCTGCACATGTCAGGCCAAAGACATCTATGGGCTAATGGAGCAGTAGCTTGTACCTCAAAAACGGGAGATGATCAAAAAGTTCTCATCTTGTGTTCATGGCAGGAAGCTCTGGGGTATTCTTACAGTCGTCTTAGCTTGTGACTTTGGGCCACAACTAGCCAACAACCATTAACTCTCATGTCTTTGAGGCAAACATCACATCCTTTGGTGACACTTGTCACATCCTCCGAGGACAATGTCACAACTGTCACATCCTCTTGGGACAAATGTCACATCCTTTGGTGACACTTTCAGATAGCCAGGCACAGCTTCACGTTACTCTGACGCTACGTCTTCAACAAGCTAACCATGATGCTACAGCTCCAAGCTAGCAATGCATAATGTACAGTTGTATTGATTGTCATGTCAATAGCAATCTACATGAGACATGGCACACATAGCATGCATAGCATGCATAGCATACATATTGTATGGAAGTAGCTTACATTCCCACATGCATAAAGTAGCAGTTGAACTCTCTTGTGTAAGGTCAGGCTCGACTGTCATCAAGTTGGCAAGCAGTAGAGTCATTGGCAGAAGTGTTTGGTGGACACGCATGCTAAAGTAAATGACATAGATGATGGCTCAAAGCATTTGGGGGTAAATAGGCTATGTTCAAGAATCATATTTCATCCAACAGAGAGAATTGGCAGTAGAGTTTCATGTTATTGAGGCCTATTCCAGGCTCTCTGATTCTGACATGATGTGACAGCACACAAGACAGGCTCTCACATCAAGGCAACATTAACTTTACAGAATCGTATTTGTGTGAGCAGAAATAGTTTTGCATGTTCTGCAGACAGAACCAGTGGGAGAGGGAAGTTGATGACGTCCGGAAGTGATTTTATCCTGGTGACCTAAATGTTGGTCAACTTGAGGGTTCGAGCCAAGACTCCACATCCAATTCAGGTCAGTAGTCGACTCCCCTTAGAGAACCCCAGTCGACTCCCCTTAGAGAGCCCCACCCTTGCCTTTTTTTACTGCTGAAAGTCCAATATAAGAAGCAGAATTAACCCAATAAGAATAAGAAGGGTCATCTGCGCGCGGCATGCAAAAACGACAGAAAGAAATTGCATTCGCTCGCCGTTTATCGATTCTCAGAGTCTCAATACCATAGAGCGATATGCTGGTAAAAATCTCAGCGGCTAGAATTCATTGCCGTCACTTTAGAGAAATGACGTTGATTGCTTTTCTGATTGGCAATGAGCCAGAACCCATCTCTGTGTGCCATACTCCATGAAATATGCAAATCGATTTAGATCTCGTTTTATGACTTTTCTTCTGATATAAGGCGGCACCTCAATTTCTGCTGTCATACATTCCATCCACTCAAGGTTTAAATTTTAATCCTTTTGTATTACAGTGGTGTATTTGGAATTTTCAAACTGTGTTTTTCATCTATGTTAGCAGCTGTTTCCATGGTGACACGTATCAACGGTGCCCTGGCTTTTGATCCCGGACTAAGCCTTTGTAGGAAAATGAAAGAAAGTCACCTACATTCACATTCTCTTACAAAGGCTACGTCTAAGTTACTTTGATCCAACTTTGCCAACCAGAATTCAAGTCTTAACCCTAAAGCAGTTCCCAGGGGCTGTGTGCCATATGTTTGAATGAGGCTGGAGGCAGATTTGTATTTAGAGTTAGCAGCATCCCTAGTTAGAGAGGGCTGACAAGTACCTACCAGTGCTGACTAATTCGCATCTGACATCAAAGCAACCAACAGGATTCAACACCAAACATTGCTTAAACAATCTATACCAGGTAATGTTCTCATAGCCTGTCAATCCCCTTCAACATCAATCAAGCAATAAACTCATTACAATGTCAGATGACCAGACTTTGTGTGGTCCCCTGTGGCCTAGTGGTAGGGACTCAGGCTTCCATGCAGGAGGTCCCAGGTCCCCTTGGGGGTATACAGAACATTTTTTGAAAAAATTTCACATATGCATTTTTTTTTAATGGGCAGAGAAAAGTAAACAGTAGCTTACTTTTCTCCACCCAAAGAGCAACAACAAACTATTCTATGTTAAGGGAGATAATCGATTGTAAGGAGATGGGAGGCCAGATTATATATTTTGAATCACATCATGAATGCTCATGCTTGAACAAGGCATACTTCTTAACCAAGTCCAAGATTGAGTTCCAAGAAGCTAAAGGCAAAACTTGTCCTCTAGTGCAATGATATCATGGCAAGACATGAGAAATGATTGAGGACAGCCAGAGTGACTGTGTCTCTAGCATCAGAGCAACCAAAAGGATTCAATATACACAAAGCATGTAAATCATGGCTAAAACAATCAATGCTCATATGCAATGTTCTCAATGCCTGTCAATCCCCCTTAAGATCAATCAAACTCTGAAATCATGCCATTGTCAGATGTCCATACTTTGTGTGGTCCCCTGTGGCCTAGTGGTAGGGACTGAGGCTAGCATGCAAGAGGTCCTGGGTTCAAAGCCTGGGGTGACTGAGGATTTTTTTCAAAAAAAATTTTCCTCAGATTTTTTTTTAATTGGTATGGTAGAGAGAAGTGAACAAGTGTTTACCTCTCTACCATTACCAATGGAGCAAACAAAGGAAAATAGTCCCAGTGCAAGTATGTACAAGGGAATGCAATGAAACAACATACTGTGATTTTCATTCACAGAAAATGGCTGATTTATGGCCAAAGTGAGATTGATTCAAGTCTTCAGGCCAATTATTCTACGAAGAATGAGAGTGAAATTGGAGCCAGTATGAATCACGCAATGTTAAGAGTGAAAGCAGAAATGTATCTGGATGAAAACATGAAATGTCAGAGGTATTGAAAGATTATCTCGGGGGAGATGGCAATGCATTATTAGATTTGATTGGAATGGGACTAGGTTTTCATCCGGTTTTCGTTATTGAATGATGTGTGTCTGGCATGTCTGGTTATTGAATGGTGTGTGTCTGGCATGTCTGGTTATTGAATGATGTGTGTCTGGCATGTCTGGTTATTGAATGGTGTGTGTCTGGCATGTCTGGTTATTGAATGGTGTGTGTCTGGCATGTCTGGTTATTGAATGGTGTGTGTCTGGCATGTCTGGTTATTGAATGGTGTGTGTCTGGCATGTCTGGTTATTGAATGGTGTGTGTCTGGCATGTCTAGTTCTCAGTATCTAATCAACGGGACGAAGGCTTTGTGTACTTTTGTCAATAGGTATTGAAAAGCTGGGAACGGACAAACATTGGTTGCATTTGTTGACTTCTTCTCTTGACTGGAATCATGGTGATGATTGATTACACGAATGATCAAATCTGAAGTTGTTGAGATGTACTTACATCAGTGTGTGACCAGTAGGAATAGTCAAAGTTGAAGCTTTTCACTTTCTGATCGTGTGCTCCAGCTTTTGGATTCTGGATTGCTGAAATGATAAAGAGGATACACATGAGCTTTAGCTTATGAATGTTAGAGAGCTGAAATGATAGGTTGAAGGCATATGAGCATTGAAAGGATACACATGAGCTCCAGCTTATGGATGTTAGAGAGCTGAAATGATAGGTTGAAGGCACATGAGCATTGAAAGGATACATGAGCTCCAGCTTATGGATGTTAGAGAGCTGAAATGATAGGTTGAAGGCATATGAGCATTGAAAGGATACATGAGCTCCAGCTTATGGATGTTAGAGAGCTGAAATGATAGGTTGAAGGCATATGAGCATTGAAAGGATACATGAGCTCCAGCTTATGGATGTTAGAGAGCTGAAATGATAGGTTGAAGGCACATGAGCATTGAAAGGATACATGAGCTCCAGCTTATGGATGTTAGAGAGCTGAAATGATAGGTTGAAGGCATATGAGCATTGAAAGGATACATGAGCTCAAGCTTATGGATGTTAGAGAGCTGAAATGATAGGTTGAAGGCATATGAGCATTGAAAGGACACATGAGCTCCAGCTTATGGATGTTAGAGAGCTGAAATGATAGGTTGAAGGCACATGAGCATTGAAAGGATACATGAGCTCAAGCTTATGGATGTTAGAGAGCTGAAATGATAGGTTGAAGGCATCTGAGCATTGAAAGGATACATGAGCTCCAGCTTATGGATGTTAGAGAGCTGAAATGATAGGTTGAAGGCATATGAGCATTGAAAGGATACATGAGCTAGCTTATGGATTGCTGAAATGATAAAAAGAAGGTACCGGTACATTTTGCCACAAGGACAGAGATCACAACATTTTCTGAAGAATTTATCAATCAGCCACAGACTGACTATGCCTTCAGGGCACATTTCCAATTTCCAACGGAAGGCAACAAATTGCCAAATTTTTCAAGTGCTGTTGTTTTACACGGTTGTTGGTATGCAGTTTTTCATTGGTTTATTGAATCAAAAGAGATAATTTGAGGGAAATTGAGTTGATGATGTTTCTCGCACAGTAATTTGTTAGACGGAGTTGGTTTGATTTGATCGGCTCGTTCAAACATTTCGTTTTCATTAACGAAACACGAGGGATTTGTTTTTATCACTAATGACGTTTTCTTCAATTTTTTGTTTTCCCAGCAATTTGCCCTGAAGGCTGTTGTGCTGTTTTGCTGCCTAATGCTAATCACTTCAACTTGATGAAAATTTCAAAATGGATTACAGTTATCGAATCGTTCCGCATGGCGTTTTATCAGGTTTCTATTTCTCTACTCAGAAATCCATCTGTTGCTTGGCAATCAATTCCCCCTTGAGCCATACTAGCAACTGCGGAATCGAAATGCAACATTGTCAAGAGCAATTGCATCATAAGAACCATTATCCTCCTCCTCTACAGAATCTCGGCTTTCAAAATGCCAGAGTTGCGTATCTCAATATATGGGTCGTATCCATGGTGACCCGCCATGACGGCCAGCTTGCTAGCGGATCACCGTGTTGCTCATTCTCGGCAGGTTGAGATATTTGATGATGGTAATTGTGATGTGGCATACTGCCGAGCGGACCAGCTTGGGTGTTAATATACCGCATTTCCTAACATTTATTACCCCAAGATTGAATGGGGAAAATGAGAAATGGCACTGAAATTTATGCTAGTTGTTGAAAAAAAATTGACCATGTGGTGATATGATATGATATGACTGATCAGCTGGTTGATATGGGCTGGTAGTGGTATTAAGGCTGAAGATAAGATCACTTGATTGGCTATCATTTGTCAATAACACTGTCAAAAGTTGATGAATCAGGAGTAGCTATAATTGGAATATTCACTTTGCTTATAACCAACCCATCAATAAGAATAGACTGTTTGTCTTTGATTAGTATCTGATTCTGAGTACAGGGCGTATATGTCAAAGGGATGTATGCCGTGGGTGTAATGAATGCTAGATCAGACTTGTGATGATCTACTCTGAGACGCTGGGAGGAGAAATGTTTAGAAGACACAAGCGGGAATACAGCTATCAGTCTGACATGAGAAGTCTCATTATATTGCTGGCCAAGGTGTAGGCAACTATAATTCTACCACTGGTAGGCCCAACTAGTCAGACATTGTCACCCAGAAGGAGGGCAAGTTGTACCCGTTTCTGAGACACTCAAGTCAGACATGGTCACCCAGAAGGAGGGCAAGTTGTACCCGTTTCTGAGACACTCAAGTCAGACATGGTCACCCAGAAGGAGGGCAAGTTGTACTCGTTTCTGAGACGCTCAAGTCAGACATGGTCACCCAGAAGGAGGGCAAGCTGTACCCGTTTCTGAGACACTCAAGTCAGACATGGTCACCTAGAAGGAGGGCAAGTTGTACTCGTTTCTGAGACGCTCAAGTCAGACATGGTCACCCAGAAGGAGGGCAAGCTGTACCCGTTTCTGAGACACTCAAGTCAGACATGGTCACCTAGAAGGAGGGCAAGTTGTACTCGTTTCTGAGACGCTCAAGTCAGACATGGTCACCCAGAAGGAGGGCAAGCTGTACCCGTTTCTGAGACACTCAAGTCAGACATGGTCACACAGAAGGAGGGCAAGTTGTACCCATTTCTGAGACACTCAAGTCAGACATGGTCACCTAGAAGGAGGGCAAGCTGTACCCGTTTCTGAGACACTCAAGTTAGACATGGTCACTCAGAAGGAGGGCAAGCTGTACCCGTTTCTGAAACGCTCAAGTCAGACATGGTCACCCAGAAGGAGGGCAAGCTGTACCCGTTTCTGAGACACTCAAGTCAGACATGGTCACCTAGAAGGAGAGCAAGCTGTACCCGTTTCTGAGACGCTCAAGTCAGACATGGTCACCCAGAAGGAGGGCAAGTTGTACCCGTTTCTGAGACACTCAAGTCAGACATGGTCACCCAGAAGGAGGGCCAGTTGTACCCGTTTCTGAGACACTCAAGTCAGACATGGTCACCCAGAAGGAGGGCAAGTTGTACCCGTTTCTGAGACGCTCAAGTCAGACATGGTCACCCAGAAGGAGGGCAAGCTGTACCCGTTTCTGAGACACTCAAGTCAGACATGGTCACCTAGAAGGAGGGCAAGTTGTACCCATTTCTGAGACACTCAAGTCAGACATGGTCACCCAGAAGGAGGGCAAGCTGTACCCGTTTCTGAGACGCTCAAGTCAGACATGGTCACCTAGAAGGAGGGCAAGTTGTACCCATTTCTGAGACACTCAAGTCAGACATGGTCACCTAGAAGGAGAGCAAGCTGTACCCGTTTCTGAGACGCTCAAGTCAGACATGGTCACCCAGAAGGAGGGCAAGTTGTACCCGTTTCTGAGACACTCAAGTCAGACATGGTCACCCAGAAGGAGGGCCAGTTGTACCCGTTTCTGAGACACTCAAGTCAGACATGGTCACCCAGAAGGAGGGCAAGTTGTACCCGTTTCTGAGACGCTCAAGTCAGACATGGTCACCCAGAAGGAGGGCAAGCTGTACCCGTTTCTGAGACACTCAAGTCAGACATGGTCACCTAGAAGGAGGGCAAGTTGTACCCATTTCTGAGACACTCAAGTCAGACATGGTCACCTAGAAGGAGGGCAAGTTGTACCCATTTCTGAGACACTCAAGTCAGACATGGTCACCCAGAAGGAGGGCAAGCTGTACCCGTTTCTGAGACACTCAAGTCAGACATGGTCACCCAGAAGGAGGGAAAGCTGTACCCGTTTCTGAGACACTCAAGTCAGACATGGTCACCCAGAAGGAGGGCAAGCTGTACCCGTTTCTGAGACACTCAAGTCAGACATGGTCACCCAGAAGGAGGGCAAGTTGTACCCGTTTCTGAGACACTCAAGTCAGACATGGTCACCCAGAAGGAGGGCAAGTTGTACCCGTTTCTGAGACACTCAAGTCAGACATGGTCACCCAGAAGGAGGGCAAGTTGTACCCGTTTCTGAGACACTCAGTTCATAGCAGAGATGGATCATCGCTGGTTGTTGATTGCAGCAACTAGACATTTTAAAGCCTTTTGAAGCATTTCCAATGATAATCTTTCATTCTAAGAATCGTATGGCCATCTTTAGAATAACAAGTATTGTCCAACATCCTCCAAATGTGATTGTTCTGGAAGAGATCATCGTTTCAACTTCCTGCAATCCTGCCACGCCACATCGCATATTGCTTGTTGTCATCATCCTGCTTCCAGATATCACTACAAAAGGACACTGCCCACAATAACATCACTGCCATAGCAACGATTTCCTCAAAGGTCAGACAGCACCCCAGGGGTGGATGAGAATAAATGATACACCTGAGCATTAGCGTTTATACTAATTCATATCAGTTATAATATTATGCAGCCTCAAACATGCGTTATTGCCGAAGCGGTGTTCTGTCACTGATGAGGTATCGTCAGGAGATGTAACCACACACAACATTAAGGTCAAGGGATAATTGGAAATTGATTGGGCGTCAGCGTGAGGTCACGATAATGGGGTCGGTGATGGAATGAGTGACTAACGAGGAGGACTGCCAGGAGAACAGCAATATTACCATCAGCAATATGTGAGAGGTGCTCAGCAGACACCAAGTGTTGACTGAGGAGGGCACATGTGACTGCGGTTGTGACCAGAGGCAGAACATCAGTCTGAAACCAAACATATGCCTTGGCTGGCCTGGTATATCAACAGTGATGGATCCATAGAGTTCAATACAAGGGCCCAGTTTAGGGGGGTAGCCTTCGATCTGATACTGGAGTCACTCCAAACATGCCAAAAGGCTCTCAGTGTTAGCCTTGACTTGGAGGAAGGCACACTTTTTGGAGAGATCGTTGGTGATACCTCAGTGTGCCAACCCCTCTTATATGGCAGTATGACCTCCCTGGCATAAAAACATATGTGACACAGTAATTGAAGCTGGGATATGATTGCTTGATGTACTTTACATCAACAGCTACAATCAGATGATAGGTGATGATGTGATTCACGACAATAACAGCTAATAAGTGGAGGCATGTGATTGCAATTCTTGAATAACAATGCCAAGTTTGCATCCAGATGATAATGGCTGTCAGCCTTTCTGCCTGTATGCTCCAGAGCTCAGTGGTATCTGAACAAATCATTTGGGATGACCACGTCAACAAGAATGTCAAGTAATAGCTACCTCTATATGGACATGGTTTTAAACTGACCCATTACAACCCTTTATTCCAACAAACAAACAGCGAACATAGATTTACCAACTCGTGAATGAAACAACAGATTTCAACAGCATGTCAACAGAACAGAATATTGGTAAATGGATTCTGCGAACACTAAACTATGTATTACCACAGTCACCATCATGGCTAATCTATCAAGGTGATCAGTAATCTAAATATGGTCATTGGATGACCCTTGGGCCAGCATCTAATCTGCTCCGTGACTGACCCCTACTTCAGATCGCGCTGGCAATAACAGCTGAGACTGATGGGAAACGTCCATTCCAAGACACCTTTAGAACTAATGTTGATGTTCTCAACCTGAATCACTACACCTGCATTCAAACATTGTGACTGATGTGATGCAAGCCTTGTCGCTGACGCTTTCTCTTTGCAGTCAAGCCGTAAAATACGCAAGATGGAAGTGCTTGGCAATAAGCAATTCTTGTTGCAGCAACTAGCTATAGTAATCGCATGAGACAAAACTTGCCGTGATCATAACAGCATTGCAATCAGCCGGCTTGGGACCGATACAAACACATAACTTTACATTGACCTGCTCAATAGCCAAAAACAACATACCCAGTGTCAAATACTAGATTAGAGTAGATGAATTAATCATGTATGTCTGGCCAGTATTACCAAACATCTATATGACATTCGATGTGTGCTTTATACAACTTCTCAGATCAATGCATGTCAGTGGCTGCAAGCATACAAACCTGGCAGACAGACATGCTTTTTTCAGTTGGCTTATAAAATGTCCCGATGACCTGATAGAGGAGAGTTGTGGGTACAGCACCCAAATGCTCACGTAACAAATGCAATGTTTTTCCAAGCTTCGGGTGACATTGCATCCAGGGCAATATTTGGCATGTTTGCCTCGTTACAGGCAATATGCTTTACAAATGTCAATGTTTGCCGAACCTAGGGAGACTTCGCGTCCAAGAAGGGTAACATTTGACATGATAGCCTCAGCAATATTCATCAAATGTCAATGTTTGCCTTCCCCTTCGGACACATATAGGCAAAGATGATAAAAGACTCTGATTACCAATGCTAGTTCTAAAGGGGATTCTTTGCCTTTCCCTGGGACATGAAGACAAAGAAATGTCCAATGCATCATTGTTATTTTCGATATCAGAGACTCAGATCTGAATCTCCAGGATACTCTTGTAAAAAGGCAATGGTATAACTTCTTGGAAAGGGGATGTTCTTCAAAACGGATGTTTCACAAATGGTACTTCTTGGGAACACTATCGAGCAACACTATCAAATGGCAAAGTGCATCTTACCCCGAGGGAGGTGGACTCTCTCCAGGCAACAAAGTCCAAATAATCATGGAAAGGATACATCACATTTACCCAAGCGGTTTGTTATTGCCGGCAGAATCATGAATTAGACAAGTTGCCATGGAAACGCCATCTCGAGGAGATCAGACTTACGTCAAGGAAGTAGGGTTCTGCTGATTGGCTGAATCTATTGACTGCTTACATTGAGATGAGTGATCTTTTCGATCCTAATCTATGAGAGGATATGAATATTATATATAGGTTTGCCTCTTTTTATTGTATTTTCAAAATAGGCTTTCGTTCATTGACATATCTCTTTAACGTAGACTCGGCTTCAGCATAATGTCCGAGTCAGGCGGATTTTGACAATCTGATGACACTGACAGGACTGACATTGACAGGACTACTTTATATTTATACTGAAATTGATATGCTACCTGAAACAGAACATGAACTAGCAATATGAAACACACTCAATGGAACTAAGATATGAAATGAGACGGAATATATTTGACATTTCATTGCTATTGGAAAATCATGTTTCAACAATCATCCATGGCAACATCATGGATCCGTGAATGCACAACGTGACTGCCGTTATTACTAAATGTGCTGAAGTACTCTGGGTAAACATCCAGCAGAACAGCGGATAAACTGTCAGCTCTTTGAGTTAAAATGGAGAAGACCACAGTGAATTGATAGTCGTCAATGTATACTCCTGCTGTAATGTTGGCCATGGAACTTCAACTATGTTTTAAAAACATATCACAAATTGGCACATTTAGCATAGCACTAGGTCATTTTGTGGTAGACAGAAATGTGAGTTTGCTGCAGAAGTTGTAATTGTATGGTTGGTTATGAATTAGCGGTTATTGAATTTCAAACTTGAAGTCAACTTACTTGTTGTGTTTCCGGTCATCTCTATGATTGGTTTGGCATCGCGGGACATCTCCCGATTGTTGAAGGGCCGCACCCTCACAGCTACTTTCACAGATGACATTTTATTCTGGAATAAGAAAGATGTTTAGTGAGTTGTCATTTCAGAAAGTTGATCTTGTCTCTTATTCATGCATTTCAATTTGACGATAAAGACGACAGACATGACGGAGTGAGCCTGCCAGCACATCCAAACACCTAACTCCTTTTTCAACAAAAAGAAAATGTTTTACAAATCTACTCACTTGTTTCAGTTTCTTCCCGTCTTTCAAGAATTTCGTTGGCGATTCCAGATATCACCTGCAAATCCAAACAAACGAAGACATTTTGAGCAAAAATATGTCTTCTACTTAAACATATGGCAGTCAATCCAACGTCTGAATACACACTCCCTGAAGTTTCAAAATCGTCCTCCTGGAAATAGGAAGTGGATGACAATCGTCAATAGACACCAACACTTTTACTATTTAATCATCACATGATTATAGATCCTTGTTAGTGTTCAGGTTGACTAGAAACGATAATCTGGAGAAAATAAACAACACGAAAATTGTCGCAGAATCGTAATATTTAAGTACGACACACAGACAGGCAATTTAGTTAGGCACAGACGTCACACATTTGGGCAGATTTCCATTTCGATCAAGTTAAACAATTCACCCGACGTCATCCAGCGTAGTCACAGAATCCTGAGCATCGCTAACAAGATGTCTCTTCTATCATTCTGACATCCTCCCACTGATCACAGTTGGTAGATGATAAAATCAATACCTAGTTCATGCATTAATTTATTCATGGGTTTACCCGTGACAAAGGCACAGATTATACTCATCATTCATGCCAGTTGGATAGCCTGACAGTTAAGTGCTTGTGCCAAATGCCACATTCCCTGATGTCTACAATATTACTGATTTGGCCATAGGCATTGAAACTAAGTAAGTTTGTCACAGTGCAGCCTTGCTATTGCTTGCATGAGGCCAACCTCTGACACGTTAATGTCTGCTGACTGCAGAATCGGAAATAATATTTTTGCCGACAGTCTCTGCAAGTATACATGGCTCATGATACAATCTTATCATCTTTTATTAGCCCAACAGACACAGTAGCTATGGCAACACCAGTAGGAGGATGCTTGATCATCAGAATAGCCTTCTTATCACAGATTCACCAAACCTTAATGCTGGACATTCGGAGCCAAAATATTGGCAATTCGGTCCAGAGGATAGACTTCAACATTTCCATCAATTACAATGATTTTGTGCCCACACAATCACCAGTGTTGTTGTAAAGATCTTCTTGACATTTAAAACAACAACCCCCACAATATCCAAGAGATAAGTCTCTTACATTAGCATAATATCTGAGTATCATAAACGGAAAATTAGCCCCGCGCTGACTCGATCTTGCTTTTTGTAAGGCTCAAAACCGCTGGAGACTTAAAACTTAATACACATTTGACTTTACATTTTTTAGATAAAACACTGACTGACTGATTGATAGTTTTATGAATAAACGTTCCAACTCATTAGCATATCCAGTCACAAAGACAAAGTTATGAATCAAATATAGTCATTTTATGAATGATCTACATGTAGACTGCATATCGATTATTTGTTATTGATCATTGATTTTTCTAAGAATGGGCTACAGTTTATGGATATACGAACTGGAAGGATGGGCGATGATTACAAACATACTACTGTTCTACTAACAGTAACACGATGTACAAAAGTCATGATTTTAATGCAACTTAAGTTAAGAGACCAGCATAAAGTGGATATTTCAAGTTGTCTCTGATAGTTTGTCCTACACCTGAACTTCAGTCTCTGGGCTCCTTCCTAAAGGAGATTACCTGTGCAAGGTCCATCCTCACAACAGTATCCCCTTGATAGAAATACCTCTCTAGAAATATTCACGTTTCATTTTCAATAGGCCTACTTGTACTTGTAGCAGGGTCATTGAGTTGACACAATATTTTCCAAGTGGTTTAGTTTTCCGAAAAGCAAGGTCAACCTTGACCAATTTCAACACAATATTCAAGTCATCATGTCAAATGGTGAAACTGAGGTGAAAGGGTTACCTCCTTATCATGTTATGAAACAGGCCACAGGCTGGTGAAACTGAGGTGAAAGGGTTACCTCCTTATCATGTTATGAAACAGGCCACAGGCTGGTGAAACTGAGGTGAAAGGGTTACCTCCTTATCATGTTATGAAACAGGCCACAGGCTGGGCACCAATATTGGCAACAAACAATCAAAAACATCAAAATTCACTGACAATAACACCATTCAATCCCTATTTGTACATTCTATGATTGATTCAGTGGCCAGACTGTCTCAGTCTCCATGTCCTGCATCTGTCACTCTGAGTGCTGTGGCCTGCGACTGTCACTGTGACTAGGCCTAGGCTATGTCAGTGAAGAAAAGTGGGAGTGACTGGACACCAGGAAAAATGTCAAAAAACTACATTGAAAAACAATCTCCCCGTGAAAACAACGGTTCCAATTAGAAACCACTCTAATGATCTAGACTTACCGAGATCTTCGGGTCTTTTCAGCAAGGAATTTACCCTGAACTTTTCATTTTTGTTGGAGTTTTTCCCAAATTTCTATTTCTGGTCCGCCATCTTGTTTATCCATGTTATGATGGTACACGGTTGTTTCGATCCCTGACATTTTCGCCCAATGTGTTTCGCCCCAAATCGAAGTCGTTTCGCTCCCTGGGATTTTTTGTTGTCTTGTTTCACCCATGTAGAACGCGAGTGTAGTGTCTTGTACAGCTAAAGAACCCTTTGAAGGTTGTGTCAATGTCTTCCCAACCTGACCAGATAACCAGCTGGAAGAGGTTGGTTGTTACGGAGGCTGTCCTGTCGTCTCCAAAGTTCATTAGCGGTAACCTTGGTGTAATTTTTAGGTTGCGCCAAGGTCTTCCCAACCAGACCAGATAACCAGCTGGCAGAGGGTAGTTGTTTCAGCGCTTTTTAGGTTGTGTCAAGGCCTTCACAATCTGAATAGATAAGCAGCTGGCAGAGGTTGATTTTTTCGACATCCCACAGACAGAAAGATATTGGGATTTCACCACTAGCAATTGCAGCTGCCTGTACCATGACAGAAGACGGACGAAACAGTGCGGATGCCTTCATGATTTCGCTTAGGTTGGGGAGTCCTGGTCTGATAAGGGCAGGCACGGCATAGGCGTTGGTGCAGGGGCCCTACCCTTAGGATAAATGTGTCTCAATTTCACCATGGCAAACTGACAGCACTTCATCATAGTGAATTGGGACGATGAAATACTTTAACATGGTGAGCATGGTAAACTCTGCATTCACCATGGTGAGCATGGTAAACTCCAATCTTACCATGGTGAATCATCTGAAATCTTTTTCGAAAGGGTCATCTCCATCCAAACCAATTCACCGACTTAATGTTGCCCTCTTTTAAGGCAACAAAATAATGAAAACAGGAACGACAGGAGACTAAAGACGGAATACAATGTACAGAACACAGCCTTGTTATTCATGAAACATAGACTCTTGTCGACAACAAACAGTCAACAGAATTTTGGCAGGCTTTTTCAAAATAACAATGATGTGAAGTGAAAAAATACAGCAATAAAAGTAAGTCACTCTATTGCAAATTACTTCCCACTAACAAGTTGAGGTGTGCCCACAAGTTGCTCGACAATCAAAATGGATTGATATGACGAACACCAGAGTTCAAAGGCGAGAAAGGATTCACTTTTTGCCCACATCAACGCATCATTTATTGAAATCGCTGTTGATCGAGGAGCGACACGTGGCCATCGGAGTGACTAGGGAGATGAGAGCTGGCGATTCAGTCCATGCCTGTTCGAACAGGCCACCATTCCTCTCCTGCACTGCTTTGAAGTCTTTGGTAAACTTGGATGAGATCATCAGTGGGTGGCGACTTCTTCCTAGATTTTCTGAAGACAGAAAATAGAATTCAATTCAATACAGTATTTGGGCATTTACATGATTGTGGCAGAGCAAGGGACAAGGATGTGACGTGACAAGATCGAAGAGCAAGACCAGCGTGAATCTACACGACACACTATGGACTAGTGGCTCAGACCCTCAACTAGAGGTCAAGAGGTCCCTGGTTCGAATCCTACTGTCGGTGAGAGACTCAGGCAGGTCTCTTAGACACTTGCCTCACTACCCAGATGTATAAATGGGTTCTGGCGCTGGGCATATGGACAAATGGGACAGCATTTTTTCCTTCTTTTTTTGTTACTAACAGGATTGTGTGCAGCCCAGGCTTCAATCTCTTCATCTATCTGGACCCTCGACGATGGCACCTTTGGTCCTTCCTTTTCTAACAAGTGTCTGAAACAGTGAAAACAAAAACACAGTGGAAATCATTGACGGCGTTGTAGGTAGACACTGCTGCTCAAATGATTTGAAATATTCTCCTCACAACCCAAAGAAGAAAACCTAGGTGGCTTTTTCGTTATGCATTTCTTTGCAGTGAATTAACGAGTAAACATCATCTCTCAGACACTTGGGAAACGCATCTGAGAGCATCTCAGTTTCAAAATTTTCCTGCTGGAGACCCCCAGACCTCCCTTCGTGGTTGAGCGCCTACTGCGCTTTCATGTGATTGTGAGGGCGAGCCCTCACCATATTCAGGCTTCGCCCTCAACGGGGTCCCCTCTATCCAGCTGTGCTGGATCCACTCCCTTATTTGATGGTGACCTACCATGTGCTCCAGCCACCAGTCAGACAAGGATCCCCTTTTGCGAGTTGTTGCTACTTCTGGCTGTACCGAGGCTACTTTTTGCTGGGTCACTGGATGTACCAAGTCATGCCCGCTGAAACGACGAGTGATCATATCAACATTGTTGTGGCGATACTCTACACCATCCCTTCGCAATTCCCACAGCCCGTGATCACTGTTCACTAAAAGATTGGAGAAACAAGTCGTCACAATTCCGTTGGCGTCATATGCAATTTGAATTGCAGCAGACGTCGCGGTTTAACATAAGTTGTGTACCGGTGCTACCGAATACGCTGCATGACACAAGGGCTTTAACATCAAAGTAGAAAAGAATCATATTGAATTTGGCTAAATCACAGGGCTCAGCCAGGCCTCTGAATCTGATGATCATGATGGGGGGCCGGCGAGGGGGTTGGTCCAGCAGCGGCTGGCAGCGGACATTAGTCTTGACTCTTGCTTAGCGCTGCTACAGCTTAAAGTCTGATGGAGCGCGGTTGTCCAATCTAGTGCATGATTCAGTTTGAGAACTAAGTCACTTGTCCATCTTATTGAAGGGTCATCATTTCATTTCATTTCCTTCGGAAATCAGGGGTTAATGTATGTTCGGTTAAAGAAGACATTTTGGGCTTTTATTATTTTAAATGATATCAAATGTAACAGAATTCAGGTCGATTTTGAATTAGGAACTCCTCTCCGATATTCTCTCACAGGCAGGATACATGTAGATATTCGAAGGAAAAGTGGTGTTCTGCACCTGATATGACACAGCAAGATCTAGATTGACAGAATGGGTTATATGGGACAGTTATCTTGTTGACTTTAATCCATGTAGGCCTACTAGTGTAATAACATAAGATATGATACATGTGATCTCCTCATGTGAAATCGTCTGTGATCGAAAAAAGCAAAGCTTGAGGAATATATGAATAAAGTATAATAAGGTAAGAAGTAACTTTGAACAACATTATTCATAAAGCCAATTATTTTCTGCAAATTGATTTTTAAGAAAGTTTGATTGAAACAAAGTTGACCAATAGGGCCTATTTCCTGCATGATACATATTGATATTTACCTTGTAAATTAGGAGATAACTGCCTGTGCATACTTAGGTGAAACCTGATGACGTATACATATGCAGTAGAACGGTCTTAACTTCTCGGTAAATCAGTTACAGTGTCACATTGGCCTCATCAGGCCTCCGCAGTCAACAAGCTGGGCCTTCTCCGCAGTCAACAAGCTGGGCCGATGCTGGCAGCAGCAGTAATATAACACGGCCCCATTGGTCTCATCAGGCCTCCGCAGTCAACAAGCTGGGCCGATGCTGGCAGCAGCAGTATTATAACACGGCCCCATTGGTCTCATCAGGCCTCCGCAGTCAACAAGCTGGGCCGATGCTGGCAGCAGCAGTATTATAACACGGCCCATTGGTCTCATTAGGCCTCCCCAGTCAACAAGCTGGGCCGTCTCCGCAGTCAACAAGCTGGGCCGATGCTGGCAGCAGCAGTACGGTCCCGCATTGTGTCAAATTCTGACATTTCTCATGAAAACCCTAATAAAACAATTTAGAATCATTGAAACTTTTTCAAATTTACTTATGACATTGACAAGATATACGACTGCACTTAGAAGTCCCAGCAGTGGGCGATAATGCGCCACCTAGTAGGATTATATTAGGCCAGTGACATGAGAAACACGACATCGTGACAATTTCTTAGCTTGGATGGCGGTACCTGACAGTGACGAAGACTTGTAAAGATGTGACACTAAATGCATAAAGATTTACCGTGGCTCCATGTTGTTTATATGCTGGGGAGGACCATGTTCTTCAGAAATGACTTTTGCCAATGAGACAGTAGACCGGCCTGGCCCTTCCCTCTAATGGATGTTCCTTTTCGCTACTTGGTGCGCCTTGTCTTCAACTGTGTGCCATTGCTCTGATCTGCAGAGTGTGTCAGGTTCTGCATGGTGCCCCATGTCTCTTCTGGATGTGCCCTCCCCCTTCATAGCGCACCATGGCATATGCTGTCACAACCAGACCTTTTAGAAAGGAGATGCAGGCACAACCAGACCTGAGGAGAATCTGGTCGGAAACACCGATGCTATTTTGAGAGTAGATTGTGACCACCACCAATGAATTAAGTACATGTATGTCCATGACCAACATCACAATATTCCGTATCGCGACGATACTCTTATCTTATCCATGGATGTACCCCATTTCCCCTTTTCAACTACATGTACTATCATTCTAGATTGAAGATGGGGAGGAAGAAGAAATTACAGGCTGAACAGAGGCCCTTGTTACCAGTGGAAGATAGGCAGGGACATCCTGGATATAATGAATCCTCTCGGCTATTACCAGGTATAGTTCATAAGTGAAACGATTTCAACACTTCAGCCACCTAGCAACAGTATGGTTACACTTCAGCCACCTAGCAACAGTATGGTTACACTTCAGCCACCTAGCAACAGTATGGTTACACTTCAGCCACCTAGCAACAGTATGGTTACTGTCTCAACTGACTACGTAATAAACAGCGGACATTGAAAGGTAGACTTTAAATAAGACAGCCAGGCACTGACTGTTTTATGCTCTCTCCGTACAGAGCTATGAATTTGGGATGATGAAATGACTGGTCTGGTTATTTTGTAGCTGATGCAGCTGAAAACACCAATGTCACCTTTACAGTTCCACAGGAATCGTTCTCGGAAGTAGCCCGCGAATCGTTCTCTGAAGCTCATCGGGACATCCGGAGAAGACGAAGCACTGTACCAGGCCTAACCGATGTGGAGTATGCCAAGCGAACAAGATACTGTCAGTTTTATTCAGGGTGAGGGAAATATTTGGTTTGTACTTGTTGGTCAGGAGTGACTTGCCGTACGTCACTCATTTGGAAAGGACGATATCACTTGAATGTGTTTATCGTTGTCAAGTGATTCTGACTGGTCACATAGACACATGATTATCCAAAGTGAGTACTGCTCCTCGTTTCTGCTGTCTCAGGATCTTTCAAGCCTGACAGTGTAAATGAAGTTAACTTTCTTCTTCCAGAAATGATATAGATGAAGAAGACGCAGGTAATTTGATGAGTGAAAATGTCGTAAAAGTGGCCATATTTGAGAGCATCCAGTACCACATTGAAGTATTGGAAAGCTTTCGTGAACAACCATGGCCAATGAAGAAGAAGCTACGAGCAGCGAGGCAGGCGAGGGAGTTTCTGAGATGGCAGATCAAACAAGTCGGGGGAATGAAACAGTTGGACAGTAATCAACGAATGGTAGGCAACTGGTTGTGACTGTCCTTTGGGTCTCCTTCCTGTGACAAAGGAACACGTAGCACTCATGTTTGACCAAGTCATATCCTGTAGTCCCTCCTCTTGATTGTGACTGCTCTGTCTCTACTATCAATGTCATCTCCCTGCGTGGAACACCATGTTTCTACAGGTGTACTCTGTCTGATCTGGATGTGTACTCTCCCAACTAATTTCGTGCAGTGGTGGTTGTGACATTGTCTCTCCTCAGACCTCCAGTCAAATCGAGGTCCATCAAGTTATGTCCCGATCACGTCGTTTACAATACTCTGTCTATTTCAGAGAATGAAGAAGGTGTCTAAGGAGGTTGATAACTCTCTCAAGAAACTCACAATTTGGGGAGGTCCTATCGAGAAAATTGAAGGTTCGTTAAGTTATGTTTGATCAGAAAGGTACAATCATCCAGTCTGCCAGCATCACCACGCCGTCTTGTCTGACATTGGTTGCTGTTTTTCAGGTTATTTTGGCAGCAGCGTAGCTTCGTACTTCCTTTTCCTGCGGACTCTCCTCTGGATCAACTTTGTGATGGGTGTCCTGGCTGTTTGTTTCATCTCAGTCCCGCAGATTATTGTTGGTGAAGACACGAAGATTAACATCACTGATGGTCTAGTAAGCAGTACAGTGTTCCCTCAATCAGACATGGCCTCGTGGCCTAACCGTGGCATGCGGCATCCCTCAGGCAGACATTAGGAATACTGCAATGGCGTATTTTCATAGAGTAACCAGACTGGCTACCTAACCAACACAGACGATTGACCTGCTACGTTAGTGAGTCCCGATTTCAACCCAGGACAGATCAGTGCCAGCTCGGGGTGATGGTTTATTGGGGGGACCTAACTTGGAGACAGATCAGTGCCAGCTCGGGGTGAGGGTTTATTGGGGGGACCTAACTTGGAGACAGATCAGTGCCAGCTCGGGGTGAGGGTTTATTGGGGGGACCTAACTTGGAGACAGACCAGTGCTTGCTCTAGGCGATGGTGAATTGGGGGAACAATCTATCTTGGAGACCGACTGCAAACAGTACCCTACAGTCAGCCTGAGACAAGCCTATTTTATAATTCAACGCTCCTCGACTTTTTCCAGGACATTGTGCAGGACACGATCATTTTCTACGGTGTCTATGACTATCATGAATATCTCGGCATTGGATACATGCTACCAATGGCTTACTTCATCACAACACTAGCTATATATCTCTTCTGTATCATCACTATTGTAAGGAGGTAGGTCAGTCAGTCTTATCACCATGAAATCCCACTTCTGGTCCTGTCTCCTGTGGTGATGGTGGAGTCCAAGCTTGTGAATTTGCCTTCCCTTTAACCAGTTGTGACTTTGTCCCCCTATAGCTGATCTGAGTTTATCATCTCTTTATTAAACGCTTGTGACTTTGTCTGTCCTCCTTTCTCTGATTGTAACCATGTCGTCTCTTCTATCTAACCCTTTCTGGTCCTCTTTCTCTGATTGTAACCATGTCGTCTCTTCTATCTAACCCTTTCTGCTCCTCTTTCTCTGATTGTAACCATGTCGTCTCTTCTATCTAACCCTTTCTGGTCCTCTTTCTCTGATTGTGACTTTGTCGTCTCTTTAAACGCTTGTGACCAAGCTTCAGCCGATTGTGACTCTGTCTTCTCGTCTGCCTTCAGGATGACAGTCAAGTACAGAAAGACCAAACGATCAGCCGACTCTGAAGAATATCCATTCACCTGGCGATGCTTCGTGAGCTGGGACTTCACCATCACATCGAAGGAGGGTGTGCGCGACAAGATTCATGCAATGAAGACAGACTTCAAGGAACTAGTGCGAGAGCTGAAGGTGCGAGGGAAACTGGTGACTCTCAACAGGCAAGTGACAAGATCGCAAACATTATATGACAGCATTATGTATTGATATCAGTCTCCTGTGGCTTTGATTGCACCGTAGATATAACCACAGACGGTGTTCATTTTAGTGATACTTCTTTTCTAGGGGTTTCATCTACTCTGTCAGGGTGCTCATCAACATCATCACCCTGGCCATCCTCGGAGGCACAGGCTACCTCATCTACTTCTTCGTCGAGAGACAGGACACGCCCCTGGAGCTTGGGATACCGAAATTTGCCGAGGACCTTCTCCAAAAATACCAAGTAGGCTTTGGCAGAAGTTTCTTGTTTTCTGTTTTGCACTTGCTCTTGTGAGCACCATACTGTGAGCTACTACCAATGGGTAGACAGGGGATCTTTTCTTCTGCTTGCAGCCTGTCCAAGGCACCAGGAGTAAATCTTGGCTTCCGTTTCTTCCAGAGGATATGCGAATTGGAGTCATGTTTGTAGTTCACTTCACTATGACAAAGAAGGGTAGAGCTCACTTTGCTATGGATGAGTCTGACCACCGCACTATCACAAGAGAAGGGTAGAGCTCACTTTGCTATGGATATAAGTCTGACCACCGCACGTGCACGTCTTACGTTCACATCTTTTAGACATCATTTGCAATTCTTCGACGCCCTTATTCCGCTCCTCGTTTCAGTTATCACTGGTAATGGCCTGTCTCAAGCTGGTTGTGCCAGTCCTGTTCTCTCTGCTGGTCAAACTAGAAAAGTGGCATCCTCGGGTCGAGCTGAAATGGCTCCTTGCGAGAACGACACTGTTCTACTATGGTAATCTGGTCATCCTCTCCATATCGCTGTACAACGTCTCCACACAATGTGTAAGTCCTCCTTGAATGATCTAGAGTTAGGCCTCTTCTGATCATCGTTTGTGTAACATGCACCAGGTTCTACCGAGACGGGTCACACATTCGGTACATGCTATGAACTAACCCGAGTGAAATGAAATAAATGAAATGAAATAAAGTGAAATGAAATGAAATTTATTGGCCAAAACACAATCAGATGCTGATCATCTACTCTCTCTCTATTCCAGGAGTCTGGTGAGATGCCAGCTCACATGTCGTGTTGCTACGAGACGGTGGTCGGGGAGGAAGTGGCTAAAGTTTTCCTGTTAGATCTCGGTGCGATGTTTGTCTCTGTCTTGGTGCTGGACGTCCTCAGGGCTGTGACTGTCAAGTCTTCCAAGACACTCAAGGAGAAGGCAAGTACAGAGCACTAGCTCTCATTCGTTGACATCATCAAGCTCGATTGAAGCACAATATGACAATAGTCCTAGTCATGTGGATTCTACCAGAGCTGATGAAAGTTAACGGAATAGTTTGGTCCAAGATCTTTCTGAACTTTTCAAACCGGTATAATCTCTTTCCTAAAGCAATGATAGGACGAATGGAAGGGATGTCTCCAGCCAACTGACCATTCACAATGTTCTCACACTAAAACTGAAACTCTAACATTGTACTTGTTCTCTAGATTGGTTTCTCAGAGTTTGACATATCCGCCAGCGTCCTGGAGGTCATCTACGGCCAGGGCCTCATCTGGCTGGGCCTCTACTTCTCACCTCTTCTGCCTGTGGTCGCCATGGCAAAGGTCATCATCGTCTTCTACCTCCGCTACATTGTTGCACGCACCTGTAACATCCCACCAAAAAAGATGTTCCGGGCAAGTCGATCTGGGAACTTCTACTTGACGTTGCTGCTTGTGACATTGTTCTTGTGTCTTGTGCCAGTTGGATATGCTATCATTGCGTAAGTGAAGGAAGCATCTCCACCAGAGTGCTTTCTAGCTTGGGTTGACATTCTATAATTCAAACGCTTGATAGTTAAGTTAAGTGTGAGCCATGTCTTTTTCTTCCATGAATTCGTTTGTCAAGTTGTAACTTAAAGCTGAAGAAGTTTATGTTTTCAGTATCAGTCCGTCCCCTGATTGTGGACCATTCAGAGAGCGTGACCATGTTTACCAAGTGATCACATCCAGGATTGGAAACCTGCCAAGTTGGTTGTCCTGGATCATCAACTTCATATTGAGTCCTGTGGTGGTCATACCTGTCTTTATAGTTCTACTGTAAGTGCTGATCGATCGTGTCTCCTCTAGGTTGTGACAACAGTTGAGACTGCCTTAAGGTTGTGACTGTCTCCTGGTTGTGGCTTTGCCTCACATGGAGACAGGTGATTGTGACAGTACACAGGTTGGTACCAAAGCCTTATATCAATGACTAATAGATTGATATCAATGCCAGAACAGTCACTGTGCTGTTTTCTTCTTTTGTCTGTCTTTCAATGAATGGAACATCACCCAGTCGTTCACGGAGCTCTGAATACTTTCAGATTGATCATCATCTACTACCGGGCGAGGGCCTCCTCATACCAAGACTTAATCGCAGATCTCCGAACACAGCTTCATTTTGTAAGTACACACAGTAGCAACATAATCAGTTCAGACGCATCCTGCTGGGGCCAAGTGCCTTATAATCATTGTAACTCTAAAACACTTCATGCAGTAGCCAGGTTTCCATCTATCTTTAAACCACAATTCTTTTCTTTCAGGAGCGTTCAGTTGGGAAGAGGAAAATCTTGGCTGCGGCACAGAACAGCAAGTTTGCCAAGTTTGGGGAGTCAGGGAGTGAGACGGACATATCAGTGGTTTGATCAATGATGGCACTCAGACCTGTCCCTTTATAATCATCATGAGGGGAGACTCGAACTCTGTGATATGTTTTTACTCACAAAGATCAGATCATTCAGGATATTTGTCTGAACCTCCAACATGGCAGGCAATGATGTGAAACCACTCTATAGTTCTTGCTGAAAAGGAGTAACTGTGACCTTACTCGGACCACCTGAATGGGTTTAATGAATTCAACTTGCACAAAATAAAGACAAAGTGATTTGTTCTCATTCATCAATCACTCATTTATTGAGACCGACAACACAGTAAGGCATTATCATCCTATAACATTCTATACAACAACTTTCACTAAAAGCGAGCAAGCTAATTCGTCTTCTACTTCAGCTAAAATCAATCGAGAAAAGTAATAAAATAATATTATAAATATTCTCTTAAAACAAGAACAGCGCTGGTTCCAGGAAACTCGCCGAGAACAGATTGGGAAAGTTGCTCCATTTGGTGTCAAGTCAAACATCGTTCACCAAGCTCCAAGTTGGCCGATTTCCCAAGGATTCTCAAGAGTACGTCAGGATCAGAAGTGTCGTCATCATTTAACATAATTGCAGCGTCTCGATGTCACCACAGTAATCTATACAAGCTACACATTCATAACCAAGGACTGCATCCCTGGAGGCAAATTAGGAGCAGAACAATACCAGCCAAAAATACCCCATCCAGGTCTAATACCTGGTCCCAGGGAATCTGTGTCTTGGCTCTCCCACATGATGAGGAAAACCAGTTAATCACAACCACAACAGACTCAACCATGTTGACCTACATATCACCAACATCAATTGGAGCTACACCAACTTCAGGGCTCTGTGCAGCAATGATAAGATAATGATCAAATTCCTAATTTGCCAAGTTCATGCATGTGCAGGGTTGAAACATGGAAACTGGCTTTTAAAACGATCTCCAGACACCAAGGGTGACATCATGACGTTGTGAAGGTGAAGGTCACCATGACCTTTGAGGTCAAGATCAAGACACTGTGAGAAAGTATTGTTTTGCATCAAATGAGATGACAGATTCAACATTGTCAGAAATATCCGAAAGTCCAAAAATTTACTGAATCATAAGAAATTTGTTCTTCGACGGTTTAGTTCCACTTAAAATAGAGCAAAACTTCCACAACTGAATTCTACAACCAGCCTTCTGAAACCCAACCAGAGTCTACTAGAACCTGTATTAAGCACAAAATAATAAAAACAACACAATTCCTTTAAGAAACCTACCAAAATACATGACCTTAAAACTCCATAGGCTGAAAGTGCACCGCTGGGGAAATTTTAAAAACATCTGATTCAAAAATTGGATGACACAGAATGTTCATTTTGATTCTGACTGTCTGGTCTTGTCCTAGTGATCGAGACTGATATCTCAGTCTGGAATTGGTTGTACGGTGGGCTCATCTCAATCTCTATGGTTACCAAATAAAATGAATAAATCACCCATTTTCATAATCAATACTGAAATATGGATAAAACCATTTCATTAAAATTCAAAATTCAAAAATCTTTAAAATTCTGATTAAGTGCATGAGATTCTCTACAAAAACTCCCCATAAGCACACGACAAGGTTTTGATTAGATTTAATTAGCTAATTAAGTGTTCAGACTTGTTCACGTTTCCCTATCATTTACATAATTATATTCGCATAAATCAACCGCCCTCCTGGTCCAACGTAGGCTCTCCGAAAAATGTGCAGCGAAAAGTTCATTTTCTCTCATTTAACTCCGGCTTAAATCACTTCTGCTTAGAATTTGAGAAAATTTAGTTTTTGGTTAAAGACGCAAATTGGGTATATGAAACATCCAGATCACCTGACCTCCGGTGATTAGGACTCGGTGCACTATGAATGTACAGTGAGTGACGCACGCGTGTCATCAATGATGCTACTAACTTGCACCCAAACATATTGACGTCTTTAAATCAAATCACCTCCATAGTGAGACCACCGGCGTTAAGACCACGAGGGCAAACCATCAAATCAATCGGCCATTTCTTCAATTACGGCACACGCAATATTTAAAAGTTTTTTAGAAAACAATGTGATTACTTATATAGTATATGGAATTAAATACAATGAGAATTACTTCCTAGATCGCTGGCCCAAAAAGTGCGATTATGAAACGACTACACATGGACGGCATCAAATGATTAAAAAGTATGGAGTTCAAAATTTATGTATACAAAAAAACCTGTCACCTATTGTAGCTTAAACCACTGCAATGATTCATAGAGGTGGATCCAATATGGCGGGGAAGGGTTGCAGCCAAGACCTTTCAGTGGGGGATCCATGTACAGCCTCTGGTCATTGGGGCCATTCAGTAAACCCTTTGGATCCACCTCACGATTCCTGAAATAAGTACACATATTCTACACTTGAATATCACAGTAGTGGAAAATTAAACTGAACTAACTTTTCCCCCTCATTTCCCTGCATAGACTCTTCTAGCTAATGCATTAGAAGAGTCCAGTTTAGAAACTGGGGTTGAAAAGGTCCAACATCTCCTGTCGTTTTTCATTCTCTTCCCGAGCAGACGGACTAACCCTCAAAGACAGCAGGTGATTCAGAATCTCCAAAATATACTTGGATGTTCTTGTTAATTTTCCCCAAATAGGCTTACCCTTCAACAAGGATATGACTATGCGAGGCTCCTAAAGGGTTAGGTGTCTGAGGGGTTCATGCAAGCAGGTACAACTGGTCTTAATACTGCTTTATCCTCAAAACTTGTATAAATGTAATTCCTATCATTTCTAAAATGTCTACTCCTTCCTCGTAATAACCTACTAAAACATCCTTCAAGAGATTTACAACAAACAGAAGTTCAATAACGATATAAGTCACGACCTCATTTTCTGCTGCTGCCACAGTATCAACAGTCCTTCCTTGTGACTATGATCCATATTTTACACCAACCCTTGATCGCAGTCCATATAAAAAGTGGAATTCAACCAGGTATCTGCACCCACGCTCTCTTCTCATGTTCGTTCTTAGCAATACTGATTTTCTAAAGAAAATAGTTCATATGAGCACCACCAGATGGCATTAAGTAATGATTTGCATAGTCTATTTGTCAGATGGGTGGAATGGTTGGGCGGACGGAGATATCATTTCCCGCCCGCAGCATTCTTGGATGGAATGATGGAGTCTAGTAATAAGATTGATCTGATGGCAGTGTCTACTTCCTGATGCTGCGTCTGATCGGACTCGTAGCTCGTCGCAGCGATGATGACCGACCGGTGGGCGTAGATGTCAGACGGCGCTGTGGGGAAGCCGCACGCACGGGAGACCTGTGGCGAGGTGATAGCCTGGTCGGCTGGTGGTATTCCATACTTTCATCAAGCTTACGAGCTTCATGCTCCAGAAGGACAGCATCGAGGGCTGGATCACGCGAAATATTGGTCAGAGATCCGTTAAGGATGCTGCGTATGTTGCTAATCTCATCACCGGTGTGAGCGCTGCGCGAGATGTATTGTTGACGTTTCCGCATCTCTTGTGCTAGCTGGTCCTTGAGGGTGGCAATCTGAAAGGGAAAATGGAGAGAATGAAGTCATGAACAGGATAGCTTCATTGGCTCACTGACATGTTCCCATGAAGCAGAGTTTACACAGGATTCCATATAAACCCAACACCATAACGTAGATCAAACCTTTCATTGCTGGAGGCACACATGGGTACATAACAACAACAACAACAACAACAATCAACCAGGTCCAGTCCCAAGCATCACTAACAACCATCAGTGATGTACAGTTACCATGGTGACATTGATCCTAGGCAGAAAGTAAATCTGTCATAAATCCAAAATAGTACAAGCATTGCTCCGACACTGGTGACTCAAACTGACCTGTTCTTCCATTCCTTTCACACGCTGTCTGTGAGCACGCTCACGGGCCTCCAATGTCCTCTCTGCCTGGAGCTGTGCTGTACGGAGACGTTCAGTCTCCATCTCGGTTTCGGCACGATGACGAGATGTCAGGTCAATCAACCTGAAGAGCCAAAAGATGGAATGAATGAAATGGACAGGATTCATGAACCTTGACCCCCAATTACACAATACCTCAGATTTGACCTTGACCTGGAAACATCAGATAACTCACCTTCCTGCATGACCTTGTTCAGTCTCAGCCAGCTGTGCTGACAGACTCTGCAGTGTCCGCTGCAGTTCCATGTTCTCCTCCTCGAGACGACCAATGCTGTGATCTAATTCATTCTTCTCGAAGACAGATTTAGTGGCGACCTCTTCAGTTCTCATCTTTTCACGCTCCACCTGGAATGAAAAGTTTCAAACTCGCATGAGTGGAACAGTGGCAAATGACAAGTCTCTGGTACAAGGTCAGGAGTCCAACCTTCCTGTCTTATTCTGCACCAAAGCCAGGGAGACATTTCAGCCTAAAAACTCCTAATAACTGTCTCCTGATATCAATTTCACGCACCTTATCAAGAGTTTTCTTCAAGGCTGTCTTATCCTTCTCCAAGCGGACAGCAGATCGTTCCATCTCACGTTTCTCTGTCTCGATGTTGGCGAGTGTCCTCTGGAGGGACGACGCCCGCTCAGCGACGGCCTGCTTCTCTAACTGTGACTTCTGTAGTCGCTGTGTCAACTCTTGCTCAGCCTCTTGGCGCTGCACCAACATCTGTAACAAAGATGGACTGATGATTCTCACCCAATGCAATCTATACCTGACATCTTTACATGATGTGTCTTTGCTGCCCTTCATGCCAACTCACTTCACAGCGCTTCACCAAAGCTAATGGCGGAATATGTTACAAACAGACCATAGACAGATGTGGCTGAGCTTTCAAAGAAAGATTGGAATACATATCAAAGTTTTGACTTACAGCATGTGACTGTCTCATCTGGCCCTCCAACTCGGACCGCCTGACCTCACTATCACCAAGCTCATTCTGCATCGCCTGAACGCGCTCCATCAGACTGTGGTTCTGTTTCTTGCTTTCGTTCAACGCTTGTCTGCAAACGAAGAAAGTCAGTCTCAGGTTGAAAGTCTGCTGTCAATACAGTAGAGGTAATATGCAGTGAAACCCCGGTAACGCGACCACCCCGCTATGACGACCAAGAATCGCCGGTCCCGATCGGTTTCCTCAAAATGAAGAAACATCATCAGCAATGCAGTATTACATTAGCGTGTGCTGTGACTTTGACTTGCATACCTTGTTGTATCGAGCCTCTCCTGCAGGACGCGGCGGTCGTGTTCACTGCTGGTCAGTGCCCTCTGGAGCTGCTGGATACGCTCCTGAAGCTCCTGAACGGTACCCGCTGTGTCTTGGAGAGACATGTTCAACGACTGAACCTGGAGAGGGAACATCATTGTCATGTCATCCAAGTAAATAAGACTCTGATGCACAGAAGATGTTAGAATGAAGTCACGTTATGACATGTTTTTAGACTTCACACAGAGAGTTTAAGAACATGATTTATAGCCCAGTAACGTGTGTTGCAAACTTGGACACAAATAATGTTACTTTTGGTTACAGTATATTTTGTTGCTATTGAAGATGATGAAATACACTGAAAGTTCAAGTACATCTACGTGTGACGGTAATGTTTTAGTTTGTTTAGCGACACATTACATTTACAATCAAAAGTATGGAATCTTACTTCATAACGCAAGTTTTGCACCTGAAAGAGATGTCAAATGGTTTTTACTTTAGGATTTATAAAATAGTTTACATTATTCTTTTGTCTAAAACTTAGTTTTCCTTTCCAAAAACACAACTTATGGATTATTGCCAGATTTGAGATGATGTTTGTTCAAACCATGCTTACCCTGTCCTTCTGTTCACTCTCAGCCTCTTCTGTCTTGTTCAACGCTGATGTGAGACGATCAACAGTCAGCTGAAGACTCTGTGACTTGTCCTCAAGATCCTGGATCTGCCGCGTCATGTTCTCAATACGATCTTGCAACACCTGAAATCGACAACAATCGGTCAGGGATTCGTTCATAACACAGAAACAAACATCAACTCTTCAGACCTCTAAGACCTTGTGACAGAATTGACATTAACACGGCACTGTTGGGTCCCTGTACTCAGATCGAGACCACCTGCAGGTGGAGTTAACATTGAACCACAAAGCTTGTTTGGGGCCTACATTTTCACTCCACCTCTTCACCTTGATCTTGGTCGTCAGACCCACCAGTGCAGTGTTAATTCATTGAACTCACCAAGATCACATGCAGAAGATGAAGGTCTCATGAGAACAACATGCACTGTGAAAACCTGAGATTCTTATTACCATGTAAGAATGAATTTTGCCCACATCGATCGGTTCCAGAATGAAATACTGTGGCTTGCCCTCCTTGCTCCTACCCCCGACGATCACCACTCTCTGCCTCGATACCATTTTGAGAATCTTGAACACCAAGCATCAACTATCTATCGTTCCTGTCTTGATGCCAATAAGATCAAGACTGAGACAATCACAGACAAAACACTCCACAATCTAGCGCCAAATCAACGTGTCATTTCCAGATTGAGATGGCAGGATTTCAAAGAACCAATGCACCAACACAGAGAGGAACCTCAAGAGTGGGACCAACAGAATAACGTACAATCTGGCCAACAACAAATCTCCTCCCAAGAGGGTCTCGTGACTAATTCATTAAAACCTAATCAAGATATAACGAGTAATTGCCATGAAAAGTGTCATTAATTATTGACAACGTCTTGGTTCTTGTCGGACTCGTGGCCTGTTGAATCCCAGGGGGCAAGAGTAAATCAATAGACCATCTGTTTACATATTTGGCTGGGTCGTAGAAGAAAATAAGACTTAGTAAGACAGTAAGGAGGTTTTGGGCATAAGATAAATGTAGGTTAAGATCAGGCCTCAAAACCCTTACATTTCATGCAGTCCAGATTTCAAATATCGTTTTCCCCTGCTTTTAGAGTATTACTCCACATGCATTCCATCAAGGGTGGTTAGAAAGTTGAGGACCAACCCACAATGCTGTGTTAGAGGTTATAAGAACAGCAACATATTCACCTTTTGTGAGTTCTAGACAGTTCAGTTCTAATCCCAGCCATATTGTGAGACTCAAGGTTTAACTTTCTGATCCCACCCAACCTAAGTTTGAGATCAATTTAGATTTTAAATGTGAGAATCTAGCGTCCCAAAACAGCAGCTGGAGAAAGATATGTACCCTTTGTATGCAAACCTGGAAGAACTCCACCTAAACATGAACAGGAAGAGGAATCACACATGAGCAGACGACAAGAAAGAAGCTTGGTTACCTCAGTTCCCAGCGCAGACCTGGTAGAAATATGCCGCAGATCTGTACACAGACTTGTACACATTGTTGCATTATCTACTAGGCAATCAAGATGGCTTAAAACATCAACAAGGGACACAAATGCTGAGTTTGAAACCAGCATTTTTTGAAAAAGTGCCCCATTATAGGCCTGGTGTGGTCCACTGCATTAAAAACAAAAAGGAGAAATTCTGCCTAACATACAGTTGCACCAAAGGCAAACACGCTCAAAGCCAACTGTATCAAAGTGAGATTTGCAACTTCCTACCTGGTTCTCAGTCTCTTTGTCCGTCAAGGTCAACCTCATCCTCTGAAGGTCACCTTCGAGGGATCGCCGATTCAGCTCAAGCTTCGTACACCTATTCTCGGCGTCATCCAACATGGCGCGGCCCTGTTTCTTGTCATCCTCAAGCCGAGCCTCGTTCTGGCGTAACTTCTGCACCCGGTCTTCCATCTGGCGTTTCTCCGCTTCGACGGCTGTAAGACATCGTTCCAGATTGTCGATCTTGTCACAGAGCATCTTGCGCTCGCGCTCATTGCGACGAATGGTCTCTTCTTGGAGCATGAGGGCGGCCTGGGTGCTGGCAAGACGACTGTCTATTCCTCGCTTGTCTGTCAGAAAGAAGTATTGAAAACTTGAGCATTCTGATATTCAGTACTTTACAGTCTTATCGCATCAGCACCAATGTTATCATCATCACCAGCAGCCCTGGGCAGTCTCGTTATTGCTTTATGGTGATGATAGGGTATAGAATATTGATATCAACAACAGGAACTCTAGGTCACTTAATACAAACCAAAATACAAAATCTGGGAAGAATTTTCAGTTGTATAAGATCGAGAAGATTTTAAACATCTTGATTTTAAGACTTTTTCGAGTCGATCATCTTGGTTGTCAAGCAAACACTGCCAGCTAATATTTAGGCCTTACACTTTTACATTTAGAATGCAGATTATGTACGTAGTTAAATAGGCCTAGTAGATGGGAGCAAATGTTTGCACACCAGACATGCAGAGACCAGGAAATTGCTAAGGCTGAAGGAAATGATTTCTTTGAGTTGGACGTCAGTAGCTCTCACACAAACTTGACAACTTTCAGAACTAGAAACAAAGAAATTATTGATTTGGCCTAAGTTTGGGCAATCTTCCAAAAGGCAGCTTGAACTCGCTTACTCAAGCAAGAAACCCTGACCTCTGGCTAAATGCCAAAGATGTCTTGAATGAAATCACGACAAATGCTTTTTGGAAATGTGATATCGTGAGGTGTCATTTGATATTATGATCAATGCACATAGATCATTTATCTGCCGGGACACCCACAATTATTATCAGTATAATCGCCATTCAACATATTTGTTTGGCAATTGACGGGAACATGAAATGTGCCAGTCAAGCGTGGCAGGTCAAACTTCGTAGTGATTTATTGGGCGGCTATAAAGTTTAATAGCAGAAGGTGGTGCACCTCAGAAGTGTCACTGCTCTATGTGTTTGAAGGCAGGGAAGTCCGTCACACCGCTATTGAACTCAATACCCTAAACCCACAGGCCTGAACTTCTATTCTTATTGGCAGAGGAAGGTCAAATATCACAATGACAAGAACATATGTTTGAGATCTTACTCATGACCCTCATGCACTCAGACTACCTCAGGCTACCTAAGGAGCCAAATCACAATCACTGACCTTCCTCGCATTCTCCCAGTGACCTCTGGAGCTGCATGAGACGACCTTCAGTACGATCACGATCCTCCTCCATCTCCTTCAACTGCACCGACAAGCTCCGACACGCGGCCAAGGAGTCGTCACGTTCACGCTCTGCTCCGGCCAACTGCTGCACGAAATCACGCAGGGCGACCCGGACAGCCTCGGGGTCGATGTCAGCGACGTTGACCTCACCGCCACGGGACGGTGAGAGGCTGCGCATCGGGCTACGACTGCGGTCAGGAGAGCCGGTGCGTGGGATCGGGGATCCACGGCCATCAGTGGTTGTGGTGTACGTGTTGTCAAAGCCTGGAAGAATCAGAGAAAACTTTCTTATATTATCGAGATACTACACATGGCACTTGACAGTTAGTCCATCTAGGTAAGAACTGAGCTGAGTAAGTGACCCTGACATCACATGAGGCTGGCTAATGTGCAATTCCCAGTAGCCAAGAACAGATACCTCTTGGGTGAGACCAGTCATCGGTCCGACACTACAAGTGGGATCAGATACACTGCTGACAATGCCAAGGACCAACCGAAGGAGTACCACTTCTCATATGGTAACCTTGTAAACACTGCTTACCTTTGGTTGGTGACGATGGCCTTGATCTCCTTGGGCTTGGGCTCCTAGCCCGAGCGACTGGGCTCGCTGACCTTGGCATCTCCTGACGGAACCCGATAGTACGACGGAGAGTGGAATGAATGCTGGCCAACTTGAATGCGATATCACGCTTGGCACCTTCGACACGTGCAAGCTGCGTCTCAAGAGCATTGATGCGTCCTTCTGCACCGCTCAAGTTTAGTTTCAACTCGGCACAATCTGCGTTGGTGTTTTCCAACTGGATTTCAAGATTACGGCGATTGTCTTCGAGTTTCTTCTGGTCGCGTCGGCCGTCTTCCATGGCCATGCGGTAATCCTTCTCCTTCATACGGATCTCGTCCTCGAGTTCAGCCATCTTGCGTTGGAGGTTTGCCAACTCCTTGCGGAGAGCTTCACGGCTTGCTTCAGTCTCCACAACCTGAACAATAAGAGACATGAACAAAAAAAATTTCAAAGACAAAAAATTTGGGGGGGGGGGCTGATGATAATTCTTCATTTCTTCATCAGCAGAAAAAAAAGTGAAAAAAACGTTTGTACTTGAAATTTTTTTTCAAATTTTTGAAATTTTGAATAAGACCAAGTATTCAGACAGTGGTTGTATTGTTACCTTCTGCTTAAGTCCAAAGTTCTCCCGCCTAGATTCTTCCTCTTTCTCCTCATCTCGCGCAACGCGGACCTGGAGGTCGGTCACCTCCTTGGATAGTTTCCCGCGCTCACCATCGAGCAGCTTCACCTGGCGACGGAGTTCTTGCAGCTCTCGGCGGGCATCAAGACGAGCCTTTTCAACCTCGCGCAGACTGGCGCGGAGATCACCAGCTTCTTTCTGGACTCCTTGCTTTTCTTCATCAAGAACTGTATCAAAAGGAATCTATTGTTCATAAGCAAGTCAAACCCTGTATCTTTAAATCAACATGGAACCTCTCTTAGCGGACACCTCTATAAGCAGGACACCTTCTCTATTGAGGATGCTGACCTCTATAAACAGGACACCTTCTCTATTGAGGATGCTGATTTTGGTTCCAAATTGGTCATTCTCATTCGATTTGACCTCTGTAATCAGGGCACCTCTCAAGAGAGGACAGCAATTTCCAGTCCCTAATAGAGAGGTTTTACTGCACATGTATTAATTGTATCATTTAGTCTCTGTGAACTGTCATTAGTGCAGGACTTGTGGCACTTTCTGTGTTTGCAGCCTACGAGTGGCCAGACTGTGGGAACACGAGATATCAATGGGCAAAAACAACATCACTAAACCCCAACCTCCATTGCAGTGGCAATGCTAAAGGCTCCATTTAAACTGCTCATTTTTGTTTCAGCAACTATTGGGAATTTAGCTACATGCCATCAGCAATTCTGCTTGTAGACTTTTTGTATCTATATTCTGGTGGCACTTGGTTGTACCAAGAGATTTGTATTACAATTTGACAGCAGCCCCTCCCCCTGCCCTATACATCCAACACACCAACCACATATGGCTGGACAAGCACTAGAGTAAGTTGTAGCAAGAGATTTGTAACTGCATGCCCTCCCCTTGTCCTTTCCTTCACATCCAACACACACTTGGGCTAGCCACACTTGGCTGCACAAAAAGCACTGGTCTATGTATGGCTGATGGCTTGTCTAACTACTAAGTGAAATCCACTCAGTTATAACCCAAGACAATGAGCTTCAGTACCTGGTCACCCAGGACAATACACATGAGATTAGACAATGAAGGAGAATGAAGGAGCTTGGGTCACATGACTTAACTGGATTCAACTGGTTTGGGGGCACAGTTCAGGCTATGCTCTGCACTGGAAAGTCTGTGTAAAATGAGAATCTTTAAAAGATCTCCTTCTACTTTGGAATATCTAGGTTTTATTCACTTTGGATACATGAGGATATATTACTAAATAGCCTGGGGCCATTTAAAGGTTGGTATTTGGATGCAATGTCCTCACAAATCATTAATTATTGTCACTTTACTTGAGAATTTCTTTCAGGACCTTGATAACGTCAGACGCTTGTTTCGTAACAAACTGATTCATATTCTACTGATTTCATATCACCCTGACCTGCGATGAAAGTCTAACTAAGTTTATTTCTATCTGTCTTTCAGGGATGTGCCCCAGCCTCTGCTTGTAGGGTAAGTTTTAGTCCTCAGTTTTATCCCCAACGCAAGGTTTTCATACACTCTCTTTTCCACCTCTTACCATTTGCAACCTCCAACCATAACAAGCTCAACACTCACTATCCTCTGTGTTAGCAAACTAAAGTAGAGCAAATTCAAAGAAAACTTTGATAACCAACTTACCCAAGATCCTCTGCTTGGCGTCTGAGAGATTGCGTCCAAGGTCAACCTTGTCGCCCTCACACTTCCTGACCTTGCATCGGAGCTCCTCATTGGCTTTCTCCACGGCCTCTTTCTCACGGACCTCATCATTGCAGCAGCGTTTCAGGTCCGAGATGTCTTTACGCATCAGCTCACGGCATTCGTCACCTGCAAAAACAACAACACTTTTTCTAAATTTTTGATTTTTTTTCAGAAATTTTTTTTTTCTTTTCAATATTTTTCCAAAAATTTGTAACCCTAAGTATGAGCGTGACAAAAGATAAGTTGGATCCGCCATATAGCATTTTTTTGGTACGTCTGGCCGAGATGTCTGCCGTACCTTCTCTGATCTTCCTGTTAGCTTCGATCAAGTCGCGTCTGATGCAGTCACGAGATTCCTCAATCATCTTCAGCTGAACCTTGAGCTCAGCCACCTCACGGAGGGCCTGCTCACGCTGCCTCTGAAGATCAATGATGACATTCTTCAGGTCTTTTAGTTCCTTCTCATGCGCTTCTCTGCAAATAAAACACATCAAAACGGTTTTATTCCTCAATCTTTGGATTTTGGGGGCAATCTTGGATAAGGGCAGCCATCTTGGATAAGGGCAGCCATCTTGGATTGACCTTTAAAACTTTCTGCTATTGTCAGGGTTCTTACAAAGGGGATGAATGCGTGTGAAGTTCTCATCAGTGACTGTGCTTCACCATAAAGCTGTCCAACTCTAGATCGATGGGTCATGGGTTCAAACACATGCCTGCTGGCCACTGTGTCCATGACAACCTGAGTAAAGGTGAGCAAAGTACTTACGTTGCTTCCTCAAACTGTATCCTGAAGCGTTTAAGATCAGCCTGTGTACTATTGATGGTTGCCTTGTCCTGCTCAGAGCGGGCGATCGCCTCACGTTTCAGGCGGTCGTAATCCATAGCGAGGTTGGCATGTTCCCGCTGTGCGTTGTTCAATTTCTCCTGAAGAGTGGACTTCTCTTGTTCGGCCAGTGAGAGAGACTGAAAGTGGTGAGAAATTTATAAACATCACGTATAAGGATGGAAGATGAGGAACTCCCAACTGGACTGGTCATCTCTTTCTGTTATGAGACTTAGCCAGCACCCAGGGAGATAATGATTCGGCTATGCAAGGGCGGCCCCTGAGTCAAAGGGTGGTAACCAGATATATGACTGATATTACCCTTTTGGAGCCTCACTTCCAGCCACTTCTCAAATCCTGCATAAGGCCATTGCCTTGCTTCAAAGCTTTTGCTGCAATAATGACATAACACAGGCCTTCTGAGTGCCCGATTGTGTTATAAGTCTCAGCATGGTAACAACGTACTGACCTGCTGCTTGTCGTTCTCCGCCATGAGGAGTGAATCATCTCTGTCACGCTGAATGGCCACAATCTCACATTGAAGTTCATCCTTCTCACGTTCGTATCGACTGACGATGTCCTCCTTCTCCATGCTGTTGGCGTGTAGGATCTCATCGCGCTGGCTTTCCAACTGGAGACGCTGGTTCTCCTAGAAAGAGAGAAAATGGAGACTTGTGACGAGCAGACGTGATCACCTGGCTGGCTTTCCATCCGTCTCATACTGTATAATGTCAACAAATGAAGACAGCCACAAAATACTTGATATTTGAACCAACCAGCTGCCTGAAGTACAAAGGTTTTCTCCCAAGTCGCATTCTTCCTCTTCAAATCTAACACTTGAAGTGAATGGGATATGTATCACAGAAGATGTATTATCTTTAGTCATTCACTTGTCCTTCATTAAAGGTACTGACATGGCCTCTGGGGAAGCAAATGGTAATGTCCTCAGATTTACCATCTCATTATTCATAACCTTCTCAGACTTGGCCAAGCCACACTGAAGACCTGAAGACGGGCTACTGCAAAGTATTTTTTGGTTTTCCTGCCGATCACATAAAACATGATCCAGCAGACTAATGGGTGAGCGTATTGAAGACATTTTGTTCTGTTGGTCAATGTGATCAGGTCATCTGCTCGTGTCCAAACGCACCTTCTCTCTCTGGACGCGCTCGAGGTCCTCCTCATGGGCCTGCTGCTCCTGTTTCAAGGCAAGCTTGAGGTCCTTCTCCGTCTGCTGGAGGCGCTGATGAAGCATCTCCTTCTGGTGCTCCAGCTTCTCCACCTCAATCTCCATTTCTTTGCGTAGACGCGAGATGTCCGCTGAAAATGGAAAATACTTTTTATACGAGCGTCAGATTGAACAAATCTTGTTCAGATGGTTGATACAACCAACTTCTGTTCAAATATTTTCTGTTTAACACTTTAGTTTTTGAGAAAATAAGGATGGCGTCTGCTCGTGGGGAATGTCTGTTTCTACCTTGACCTGCGTTTCTTTGAATGGACTCACAAAAACTGCTAAAAAAATAAGTCAAACCAAGGCAGAACACTTGACTAACTCAATACGGACATACTCAGATATGACAACTTTGGTTGCAGCTGGACATTTGACTTGTGATTTTGAGCTGAAATACAAATGTTTGGGGTCCCTCACACCAGTATCATGAAAATCTAGAGATGTCTCTAATTCAAGTCATGAAAAGCATGTGCTGCCCCCTCAGTTACTCAAATGAAAACTAAAAACACAATTACCTAACAATGGTAGCCATATTCTGACAGGAAAAAATATCAAAGCAAGACATTGAGCATAAAGAGCAATAAGCTCAGATAATACCGCCAAAAAGATTCTAGCACCAGCCCCGATATCATGAAATGAAAATAAAAATCACATTACCTGGGTCTGTTGGTGGTGGATTGTCATTCTGGGCCTAGAGCGGAATGATTAGTCCAGGAACGCTATCTCACACAAGTTTAGTCTTGTCTTTGAGAACACCGCTATGACATTAGGCCGGAGCTACTGATTCTCGGCCACTTAATTTTCTTAACGTTTTCTTGGATGAGTGATCACCATCATGACTGATTTATTTACTTTCTGCAAATCAGCGGCCACAAAATCTCCCCATGTCACGGAGGGTGGACTCTATTGTGTATTATTCATAGCCTTTTGTATGATTTACATACCTATTTCAAGCATGTTTAGATTGAATTGGACTCCAGAAAGTCGGATTACTGAGTACACAATCATTGTCAAAGGACTGAAGAAGTTTACAATGGTTTGGGGATTTGATGAGATCAGGCCGTTTTGTACACAAAACTATTTTGTTAATAAAATTAGTTTTTAAACGGAGGGTCTCTAACTGTTCTTATGTGTGACGGCCAAAAGCGGAGTTATTCTGAATAAAGGCAACTTTAAATGGATTAACATGTTTTAATCCTTTCAAGCTTTAAGAAGTTTGTTTTAGTTAAGCCTGGTACTTTGAAAACGACAGAAAAAATATGATTTCTGTGCCGTATGGTTCATGCTGGTGACATTGACGTTGGTTATCAACAATATTAAATCAATGTAAAGAGTGACTTCACTGCTTTAATATTGACTAAGTTAACGAGTGCCAAGAACTGCATTGTGGGACATATACATGGTCAGGTACGGACTTTAAACAGAGATTGTGGGGCAAGTTGAGACCTGGGGTGTGGGGGTCAAATCTTCTCAAAGGACACACCTTATGAATTTATAGAGATTGGCACAATGAAAGTTTAAACGGACAGTTCACCTATGCACTGTTTCATAGGTGGTGATAATGATGTTCATCTGAAAATCAAGAGCATTCTCTATTCCCCATTCAGAGGTGGGTGGATTGGGTCAAACTCACAGTTGATAGGTGTCAACAATAATGTTGCCTACCTTGCAATGATTCCTTGCGCAGCAGAAGTTCTTGGTTCTCTCCCTCGAGCTGCTCCTTACGAACCTCGAGTGCTGCGTTGACCTGCTGCGTCTCATACAAGTGAGACTCCAGACCATCCTTGTCACTCTTCAAGCTCGCGATCACCTCAGACTGTTGGCGGTTCTCGCGCTCAGATGCTGTCAACTGAACGACCAGAGATGCCTTCTCCTTGGTCAAGTCTTCCTTTTCTTTGGCGATTCTAACGATCGTATCACTCTGGCGTTCAATCTCCCGACGCACTTCCAGTACTTCCTCCGCCAGGCTGGACTTCTGGCGCAGAATGGCGTTGAGTTGTTCATTCAGTTCACCTTTCTCTCGGTTCAGGATGGAGATCTCCTGCTGGAGATTGTCCTGAAGATTGTCGTTCATTTCTAACGTCTGGTTCAGGCCTGCAGCAGACAACATGCATATTGTTACATCGCGAACAGACGACACAGTGATCTGCATCATGTTCTCAATCTCAATTTCGAGAGGCATCGAGATGACGTTAGTATTATTTTTGATTGAAAGATGGGGTTAATGTATCACAGAATATAAGTGTATATTTTCAACAACACATTTCGCAGTGTCGAAAGCTAAATCCATCGCAACACTTTTGACAGAAACACCTCATAAATGTATCACAGAAGATCACCGTCAGGAGGCTGAAGTTTCTCCTCAAAGTTCACAACATCAGACTCCATCTTGAATCATGAAACGTTCCTTTAGAGTCAGATTCTAAAACGACAACAGCATGACGATAGCATGATTGATGATATCGTTTCTATGATATTTTTTTCAAAACACGTCAAACCCACATACGATAAGTACTTTAAATCCTAGTAGAATGATTTTTATAGATTTTTTCATTCAAACCAACATTGGTTCCTTCATGTCACCCTGGAAACGACATTGACCAACTGATCACTGAAACATTCATGAACAGGATGGTGAAGCCTTCAGCAGAAAGGGCCCCCCCCCATGACTTCCCCATTCAAGTGGTTAAAAGTGATAGAATTTCATGAATTGTGTTCAATGAAATATCCAATCGTTGAACAGAAGCAGCAATGATTTACACAGTCTTGCATGCGTTCATTTCTATCGCTTTATTTATTCCAATTTTACATCCATCTACGCACCACATCGTTATATTCCCGAGTGTTTTTTCATTTTCTGAATCAATCAACTATATCCGTCCTCAACCCCCAACTGAGGTCATTCACTCATGTGATTCTACATCTGTTGATTCTAAGCTGGCATGATAACATAGTCAGTGTTTTCCTTGCGTGGAGAGTACATGGTCCACTCTCTGTGAATGTGAAACAAACACCAATACTGTCCAAGGCTGACCTCAGAACATCCTCAAATTACTCAAACAACCCCCAAACAGAATAGCAAGACCTGAATGACAACATGCCAACAGAATCAATATCCGAACCAATCGACTGTAAACATTGATTGGCGACGTCAATAATCTTCATGCGACAAACTTTAAAGGAGGTGTCTCCCAAGATATTGCCTGGCCAGTACTTATCAGTTCCTGTTTAGAGGGCAGTTCTTGCAAGAACCAGAAAATGTTCAAAGACAGTCTCTCAAATGGTTCTTTCAAACGTTTAGATATTTACTTCAGCAGTAAATAACATGAGTGCCTGCCTGATATCATCTTGGCACACGCCACCTTTAAAGCCTCTTCACCAGCCGAGACCACTTCAGCACGAGATTCAACCATTGTTCTTAATATAGACTGATACGACTAATGCAACATTAATTCGATTGGATCAATAGAAATGAAAGGCTTCTTTCATGGCTTAATGCGGATAGTCAATTGCCTGTCACCAGAAAGTAACAAGGATCTCTGGGTGATTGATTTTCCATTTGCGGGAAATTACTTCATTTTTTTAAAAATTGCCTTTGCATTGATAAAATATTGGCCATTTTCTTCCCTACTATGCCAGATCTCCACTGCTAGAGGTGCTGGCTGGGATTTCCTCTCCATGGCAATAGGTTGTTGGTTCCTAATGTTCAAAATCAGGCAGAACATCTTCAGCACTTGCATGTGTTTGCAATGGACATGATTTGCAATCTGCTATTTGCTACGGTGAAATAAGAGGCCAATACAGACATCACCTATCTTACGTAGGCGTTAGGAACCAACATGTAGCAACAGAAACAACAACCAACTCACCCATCTTCTCCGTGTCTAGTTCCATCTTCTCCTGTTCGACACGCACGAGATCCTCACGCAGCCCATACTTCTCCTGGAGTAGAGATTGCTTCTCGCTTGCGAGGGCCGCCACCTCAGCCTCCTTCTGCATGATGATCTTGTTCAGCTCGATCTTATCCTGGCCGAGACCTTCGTTGAGCGCCTGCATCTTGAGAAGGGCGTCACGGAGACTTGCCTCCTCTGTCTTCACCTTGTTGATCTCAAGTTCCAGCTCCGCTTTGCCGACCTCAGCACGGGAGAGGGCTTCAGCTGAAAAGGCAAAGCATCAATCAGTTGACAGATAAGTAGGACTTATTCATTCGGGTCTAAAGGCCCGATTCCACTGGCAAGTTTTTAAGTTCTCGTACAGGTGCAGTATTCTTCCCCATGGCAGCATCAACGTGCACAACATGATGCAAACCTTGAGGACAAATAGGCAGGGATCTTTGCTTGGTTTGCGTCTCTTAACAGAGACAACCTTCTGTCGAGTGGTAAAGTGCCACACTTACTTATTTCTGCCTTCTCCTGTTCCAAGCAATCCTTATCAAGGAGGGCACGGTTGAGGGCTTCCTTCAGTGTACACCCGTCCTCCTTGAGGGCCGAAATCTTATCCTCAAGGCTGTCGATAGCCTTGTGGCTGAAACATAACAAACATCTCATCAAATGATGTCATATAGACAACAGTCAACCCTGTCAAACAAACACCTAATGCTAGTTTGCCATGCCAGGTCACTTTTTTCACAACAAATACAACTAAGTGTCCTGCCTAAGGAGCAAGGCCGGTTGCCCAAGGGTACAAGACACTAATTAATGAATCCACCACCAGGAGTCGCCACTCACCATCGTTCGTTCTCCTTGATCTGGCGATCTTTATCTTTGATCACGTCATCTTTCTCGTCTTCGAGATTATCACGGTGACGTTGGAGCTCTGCGTTTGCTGCCTGCAGCTTTTCATTCTCCATATTGAGATGTTCGATTTGCTCGTTGAGTTGCATTCTGAGACGCTCGAGTTGACCCTTCTCACTGGAGACGACGTTGACGGCATTCTTCATCCTGTCACGGTCGCGGGAGGACTCGTCACGGTCACGACGACTGAAGAACAAGAACCGAATGAGTAAATCACTTAATCTATAATGGTCTAATAGTTACTGTCAGTGGCAGTACGTCACAGGACCTGATATTCAGACAGAATTCACCATTTACAGAGCTCCTTTTCAATGACTTGGGCCGGTCTAAAAACTCTGGATGGTAAATGCTGCCCAACCAGAGCATCACTTGAATTTGCCTTGGATCTGACCAGAACAGGGTTCAAACTCATCACCCTTGGAGCATTCTAAAGACAGAGAATCCTGGTAACTTACGAGTTTTCCAGCTCCTCCCTCATGTCCATCAACTGATGTTCCAAGCGTCGTCTCTCATTCTCACTGTCATCAATCTGCTTCTTCAACGTCTGACCGTGATCCTTACACGAGTTGAGACGTGCACGAAGCTCCTGGACCTGCAGTTGTCGCTTGTTCAGCGCCGTCTGGACGGCAACGAAAGTGTTGTCACCGAAACATGGTGACCTTGCCCTGATAGGTGACCTTGATTGACCTCTGCGTGACCCTGGCCTTGGTGACCTTGACCGCAGAGGAGATGTTGACCTCGCTGACCTGAAACTTGGTGAGATCTCTTCACCATCATGATCATCAATCTGACGGTCCGTATCGTCGATGACGGCGTTTGCGATATCCCGCAGCGCAGCATGCATGGCCTCTGTTTCATCTCCCTCACGCTGCACCTCCATCGCGTCTGTCTTTGGCTCACGAGCGGCATCAATATGGGACAGCGCCTTCTGAAGTGTGTTGGTCGTCTTTTCTTTCTCGGTAAGCGTGATTTTCAGTTTCTCGTTCATGATGGTCAAGTCGTTTATCCTGGCGTTCAGATCTCCAACCTGGGATTCGTAGCGTGTTTGGATCTCCATGCATTCACGCACCTTCTCCCGTACTTGGTTCTCGAGATGGGATCGGTCGCACCGTTCACGGTCAATGGCATCCTGGGAATAAACAATGATCATTGTTACGCATGGAAAAAGGTGGCACTGATTAGGTCATAAAATGCTGCTCAAAATGAAGAAACATCATCAGTCCCCCAAAAATTTTGACCTTGAAAATTTTTCAGAATTTTGAACTTAGGAAAAAATTTTCCTACCTGAGACTGTGTTAGAGAATGACGTTGGTTGGCATTCAAGTTGAGACAAGCGGCATGCATGCACCGAGCGACCCGTCCAACGTCAGTCTTGACGTGCGACAAATCTCGCTCGGTGGCGCTCTTCATCTCGCCAAACTGGCGCCTGAATGCAACAACGGCTCTCCACAGGGAGAGAAGGCGGGAATGTTCGGCGCTGAAGTATTCGTTGAACGACTGCTCCTCATCACGCCATTCAGCCTCCTTGGCTTCAAGCTCTTCACGGGCGCGCTGCCAATCCTGAGTCAGTTTGTGGATGTCAGACGTCAACGATTGGTTGGCGGCGGTCGCCTGATCAAGCTGCTCACGGAGCATTGAGTTGACATGAGCGAGACTTGAGCTCCTGGAATGAAAGGCAAAGGTTTTCGATGAAAACAGAATCAGTGATTTAGCCATCCCTGATGTCTCCATTTGTGAAATCTGCCCCCACATGTGGAGTTTGGGCAGGCATCGGCCACATCAGCCAGCAATATATTGAGACTCCATGCAGAGTGGCATTGGATTTGACTTGGTGATAAGCCATCCATTCTTGAATCACAGACGGCAATATGCAGCTAATCTGGCCATTAGCAAAGCATACCTCTGTTGTTCCTCTTCAAGCTTGATCAGGGCAGCCTCAAGGTCACTGTCATCACTATTCTTCAGCCGTTGTTCGGCAGTCTCGAGACGCGAGTGCAGGCTGTCAGTGGTCACCTGAAGCTGTTAGTTAAAAAACAAATCGCATGAGACAACAGATAACATCCACCACCTAGATTTACGAGATTCAGTGCACTCAATAAGGCTGGTGTTAGCACAGCCAATAACTTCTTTACATCATGAAACCTCTTATCGAAATCATTTTTATACAGTCAGATCAATTAACTAATTTCAATGAACTTGCTGATTAATTTATAGTTGCAAACCAAGTATCGAACATCTATCAGATTGTTTTTACTGTCATCAGTCTGCCAGACGATTGGAATATCTCTCCAAAATCACAGTGCATCCTGGGGCTAAATCAGAAGACAGTCGGATGTACAACAAAGACCACCATTTGTTGACAAAGATTTGGCGAATAACTTGTGGTACTTTTCAATCATACTCACCCTATTATAATGTGACATAATGAATGTAATACTAATCCACCACCTCTAGAACACATCTAATATAATCCTAATGTTAGTCCTACAAGCCGCTAGAGTTACAACACAACCCAAAGCATATCATTCCACTTTCAAATGATGCCAAGACACGCCACTCTACGCAGGACATGTCAGCACATTTCAAAGCGTTCGGACACTGATCAGAAATTGGCAAACAGGTTTGATCAAGTCTTCACAGCAGGAGTCATAGCAACATATGGCAGAATGCATTAGGACGGTGAACGCCACATCTGAAGATATCTGGTTTGGACCACACTCTCCAGTGAAGAGGTTGGTGACTTTTGGTACAAATACTGAAAAGTCCCATCCAAATTTTAAAAGTTTCCCACCAGATTTGTCACCAAAGTACATACCGGTAGGTATTATAAGTTTTGAATACTCCATATTCGGAGCCTGGGTCATTGTAAACAAAACATGACTGCACAAGAAGGTTTGCTTTGATCCAAAGTAAACAAACTACCATTCCTCAAAAGCAGCAGACGACTTCATATCGGAAGCAGACGACCATCTTGTTTGCTCAGATCCCATAGCAACATAACTGTTGGCTTGATCTTTGTCTCTCATGTTTGATCAGTCTCCAAACGCAGGGTATGGCTGTGTTGTACAAACTGCACATGTTGCAGTTGACTTTCCTTAGGAGAGTTTGGTCAAGTTCATGCAGCAGCATACACTGGAGAAACTCCCAAGAAGTGAATTCTCTGATTTGAAATTTAACGAAATGTGATTCATCTTCGATAACTTTTCATTGACAACGATTGCAACATCCGACATTCTGCTCAAGCTTTTTGGATTTCAATGAGACAATTGAGGTAGGATTAGGACGTAGAACCATACTTGGAGCCTTACTGAGGGTAGAGGAACAGTTTCATTTAATGAATTAGGCCAAATCAAGCAAATTTTCTATGCAGTTTACGGTAGTTAGAAAACAAAGATTATCAAAACAACCAAATATTGGCAACGAAATTGAAATAGGATGAAGTTATAAAGGAAACAAGAATATGGGATTGTTCATTTCATCTTCTGATAGATCTGTACCTTTTGTCGGTGGTGGGTGGGGGTGTGGGCAGGCTGAATATAGGGTGGGTATGATGTTTGGGTGAAGGTGCTTCGTGTGTATCTTACAACATGCACATGCAACAATTAGGTGAGCATTTTGACAACACTGATACCAGGAAGGGTGGAGCGCGTGTCCTTGTAGGGCAGGTTATGTGTTAGTAGGGAGGGTGATTCATGGAGAAGGGGGATGAATTAGATCACAGGCCCACTTGTCACTTCAGGCAACTTTTCATCCATACTTCAAAATATGCAAATCATACATTAGTATGCAAAGGAGCCTCATTATGCAAATCACATCCAGATATGCAAATTCAGCTCTTGCGATTCAGTTAAGAGTTAGTAAGATGGGTAGGTTAGTGAGATTGACATTACAGGAGGGACAGCTCGTTGATAGAGCGCCCCCTACCTACCGATTTACTCGTTTTGTTTAACTCGGCCTCTAACTCGGCGTTTCTATCCTCTACATCGCCTACTTTGCGCTTATATTGCAGCACCTGTTGTCATGGGAACAAGAGAGGGACGGTGAATTTGGGTGAAGGCGAAAATATGTGACTACTTTGTATCAGAGCATGCATAATCGTAACTAGAGGTCGTATATACATATGGTATAAGCGTCTGCAGTTATCAGCAAAAATTGTGTTTTTTGCAAATCGGCTTGTTACAAAACTAGTCCGAAATGAAAAATGTGGAAAAGGCCCCCCCCAATCTGTTTTCTCATATTTTGGAAGACTGGCACTGGCACATGCAATCACTGTACACATGCTGTCATGTCAGACTTTGATAACTGCAGACATAGCGCCCCCTAGCAACTACCAAATCACCTAGAAAAAGACGCAGAGGAGGATCTATGAAAGCGTTGGAAACAGCGCATTGTGGAATCACGAAGCAACAACAGAAGTCATGTGACTCACTTTACGCGTTCGGTCAACATTTACCCGAGTTTCCGCGTATTTCCCCTCAAAATCACTGCATTTCTTCTTGTACTGTAAAACCTGCATTGCAGAAAATCTCATTTGAAATATTTTTGCAAATATGTATAAACAGAATCCTAATCTCAACTAAATGAAAATAAAGTGACTTAAAGTAGCTTTTCAATTAACAAAATATCAGAATTTAAAATTTTTCAAAGAAATTGGACAGCAAGGTAAAGAAAGAAATAGGTTCATATGCTGAAAATCAGAAACATTTGACAAAATACAAATTTGACGATCAACAAATAGTACTTCATACCAGTCGATATATCATAGTTTGTTCTGCCAATCTATTACCAGTACCTGAGGGTTGATACACTTAAGTATTTGGCATAAACTTACTACAAATCAATAAGATTAGTTAATAATTAACAAAGGTGATTATACAGTTCATTAGTGAATTCATTAAAGCCAATAAGGACTGTTTAAGGTGGGAACACCAGGTACAACCAATGAATTTGTTATAAAGATTGATTGCCGTCGCTGACATGTTAGAAATTGGCGAGTTACGGCACTTAAGTTGTTCTACCAAGTGAGAACTTTGATTCAGTCCTTCATACATGATACGGACTCATTCATATGTGAAATGATAGAGGAATATACAGTTCAGTGTAGACAGAAGTAAAATACCAGAATATCTCAAACTTGAAACGCCAAAAGTTGGCATGGATGCACCTTTTTATCAGAGAAATTGATGTAAAAAACACTGGGGTGCCCTTTCTTCTACAGGGGTACCCCCTCATTCTCGGAGTTCTGGATCCACCCCTCCCTTGCCAAGCCTGAGGCTCAACAGGAATAGGCGGAACAGGAATAGGCGAAACAGGAATACACCAACATCTCAGTGGCTGGGTACGCCATTGGTTTCTATTTCTGGCTTTGGTATATATTCTGTATATTCCTCCGCATGCCGAGTATTGGAGGAAGGGTCGAGAGGGTCCGTGGAGATGATTATCAGTCACAACTCAACATCCTGGTACTATCATGCTTAACCCGCTACCTGCTACAGTCAAAGCTACAGTCAAACTGGTAGCAAGAACCCAGTTTAGACACCCCCAAAGCTTCTTTGTGCAGCAAAGTGGAAGGTTACAGCCTGCAGTAGCAGCAGATAACCTCAGCCAGAGACATTCATACACTTTCGAAGGGATAGGACTTGATTGAAATTGGCTTTTCTCCATGGATGCATACAAGTTAGTTGCCCATGTACTCCATGTTGACCATGTACCCCAATTTCCCCCCCCCCCCCCCCGTGGTTTTCATGCAGAGAGGACTGACATTGGACAGGGCGCATTCAATGTTACAATACCTTTGGGAAACCAAAATAAAAATCAGCCAAGTCGATCTTTAACTAAATGAAATAGAAATAAAATTTATCAAAAAATATTCTTCATCAGCCTCTGCACAGCCAACCTGAATGATGTCTAAATCAAAAAACAACCATCAATCGATTTGATTAAAAAAAAAACATACTTGTAAGATGACTTTAGGGACAGGGGAGTCTGTGGCGTCCTGACTTATAAGTGAAGCTATTTGAAAGGTCCCGTTAGGTCCTGGAGTCACAGAGCCCACAGATCTAGGGCTTGGTGTCCGTGACCCAGTCACTGGTGGACTACAGGTCCCCGTACGTCTCAATGCTGCACTCGGGATTGGGATTCCTGAGCGTGGACTCGTGGCGTCTCCCAGTGGTGAAGAACGCTCCCTACGCTCCCCTGTCCTTCGCCTGTCCATGATTCCCTTGAATATGTAATCCTACATGGGCTGCCTAGTCACGTCTGGTCCCCCTACACTGTGCACTCCTTACTACTGACCACTACGGAGAGTACGACCCCATATATAAAACTCTGTGTCCTTTACCATTAACTGAACTACACAGGATGCATAATTGATTTTATTTGATGTTTGGGGTATGCTACCCTTGCCTTAGAGTTGGACACCTGCCGGACGGATGTGAGTCTGATAACTTCACAACTCTGTACACACGCTACAAATGTTTAATATTTGCTTTTTGAATAATTAACAATATTTAGCAGTTTTATTAGCTGTGCCTACATCGGTTGTACTCACACTCACAGGGGACCAAAAAGGACTTATTTCATATAGGAATCAATACCGTGAGTGTGGAGCTTTTTGATACCAACCCATCTTGGGCCCCCGTTGGTAGTAACTCACCGCCGTTCATAATCCAACAAATGGCAACAAATGAGCGTGTCCAAATATGATGGTGCGAATGCAACTTCCCATTGTTATCAAAAATTCATGAGCACGAGGCACATGGACGTATTATCGAGTAGAACATTGACAGCCTTGTTTGACAGCTCATTTGGCAGGGAAATACATTGTCAATGTAGTAATATTCATTGTTATTACGACAACGGAAGCTGATGATAACGATCACTGTCATTGGTTTTGAGACGTGTCAAATTCTTTTGGCAATTTCAACTAGGTTTTTGAAGCAGCTTAGACTTGGAAGGACAAGATCCACATGTAATATGATGACTGGTGAATGTTGTCCCCAACTCATGTTCTTTTCACGTTTAAATTTTCATCATAATATCTGGGTTCGCAAGTAGTACTTTCACCATTCCTCAAGAACCTCATGAACATTTAATGAATAAACAGCCTGATATGATATACAAGATTCTATTAGAATGTAGGATGGCTAAGGTATAGACAACACCCTAAGCACTCAGAAATATCTTATGAATACATGATATCTTGTTGGATATGCACCAACATGCACAGGATTACCTGTGTGTATGATATTCCTTCTCTGTGCAGGTAGAGTGGCCTGTGTCACCCCAGGATATGTCATTGTGAAACATATTAAAAGACTTGGTAAAGAACACTAAAGCCCAAGTTCAACAGAGTAGGCCTACAACCCTGGGTCAACGAGAGAAACCTTGCTTACTCTGAATAATAGCTTAACAGAGTAGGCCTACAACCCTGGGTCAACGAGAGAAACCTTGCTTACTCTGAATAATAGCTTAACAGGAAACCTCAAAATGATAGATTGATAGTTCGTAAGATTTTACGCAGGACTAGATTTGGGAACAATTGTTGGGTATAGATTTGATCGTTTAGTAATTTCCGAGAGTCGGTTGTAGTATATTTGGCATTGTGGGATAGTATAAATCACATACTAAAGTTAGCCACGAAATCTACTACAAATAGAATGGGCCAGGGCAGGCTCAACAATTTTTTAATCAAACGTTTGATAAATCATAAAATGACAGCGAAAATCATATTAACATTTCAGATTACAAAATTCTTATGGGTATTTAAGATTATGACGTGGAACGAAATGACGTGAGCCCATTGCCATTTGCTGGTACAATATTTGGGCATTCGCCAAAACGTAAAATTCTGACCTGGATGCCCCTTGCCCTCCGTCTATTCGTGGAAAGTTCTTTGATATATTTGTGAACTAATATACATGAGAGACAATTCAATGAAAGTTGCGTACATTACTAACAGTAAAATACACAGCTGCCCACGTCCTACTAAGGGTGACCTACAGTCTGTTTTTATGTGGGTGTCTCCAAGGTGATTTAGCATCGCCATACACTTTCCCTTTCAACATACTCCAGTCACAGCCAGTCTATTTATTCAGAGAAACGATTATGTCCCCAGAGAATTCAAAGTCCTTCCGTCTTCTAAAACAAGATGATATCTAACCCTGTTTACCTTTCCTAACATATTGATAGTAGAATAGATCAATTCATTCCTAAAAGTGATCTCTGACCCCCCATAGCATACTGAAAGGCCCATCTCACCCGACTTCTGTCCAGGCCTATTCACCTTCCAAACTTATTGATCTATTCACTTCCTTTTATACCTATCTTTGTGAAAAATTCTTCAGTCTGACCTCAAGATGACATTGCGTTTAATATACTGCCAACCAGTCATGAAATTCTATTCCTAATAGTGCGCTGTAAGAGCCAACAGGTTCAATGCACTTTCAACTCATCCTACATAGTACTCAGACCAATGAAAACCTAGAAGTATGTGTGTTTTTATCCCTGAATGTGGTTGTGCTAGACCAGAGAGTCAGAATGCTTCCCAACAGGCAAAACATGTTGAACAAAAGACAATGTCTCTGCTGCAATCCATCCAAGGTAGCAGCTGTTCTGCTGCCATGAATAACCTCTCCCCAAGACTGCTATCGGCCAGCTCTCATCCAAATCATCCCCGACCTCTATCCCCTGTATAAGTTTCACACTAACACTGGTGTCCTAAGCTGGGATTTTGATACCATTTAAACCCAAAATTCCGGCCAATCAGAGATTACAAAATTCCTATACAAAAAGTAAAAGCATGCATGTCGTGGCTCCACCTATATTTGATAGGATAACTGGAGATTAACAGTACCGGCATGAATAGGCCTGTATAATCTTTCCGTAAAATTATCAAGATATTGGCCCAGGCCCTTTGACATAAGCCCACAAGCAAAACGAAGATTTTCACATGACACAAGCTGTTTGCTTTTGTGGTGTAGAAAACTTTCAGAGAAGACAACAAGTTTTGTCAAAATCATAAAAGACGTTTTTCTCGGTCACACTTTTGAACTATTCAGCTAAGTGAGAGGGTAATTGGATTAATTCTGTTTGATTTCAATATTTTCTTTAAGAAGGGTGTGTTTGTAGAGCAGGGGCTTGCCAACTAAGACATCTCGTGCAGGGTCTCCAAAGACTTGTCAAATTATACTGAGAAAATCAAGTGAGGGGAAGCCAAGACCCTATTCCGTCTCCTTTCAATGATTCTGCAAGCAGTTGGGTAAGAAGCAGAGACCAAATGATACATTTTAACTCTGCTGATCCTGTCATGCAATAAGAGTATTAACTGCAAATGAAAGTTAACTGTTGTTTGAAGAGACTTCCCTACAACTCCCAAAGAAATTGCATTCAAGAGTTAACAATGAACAGAAGTGGATATAGTTCAGTGAAGGAGGTGAAAACAAACACAACACTCCGAGCCTCTCATCATGCGTACCTTCGCTTGGAGCTTCTGTACAAGCTGCGCCTGTCGCTGCTGGCCATCTTGGTACGCCTGAAGCTTCCGTTTGTACCCAGAATGCTCTTCTTCCAGCTTCCTGCGTAGCTCGACGTTCTGTTGGACGAGGCTCTTGGAAGCGTAGTCCTCTTGCATGGCATCACCAATGTCAAGCTTCAGAGAGGACTCAAGCTAGAAAGAGAAGAGGGGAGAAGACTTGTTAAGATGATGGTGTTAAGGAAGTTTCTGAAAAGGGGTGAACTTTGGCTGGGGCATGGTCTCTATAAGGCTCTCATTTCTAGCAGTTTTCCCTCCCTGTCTAACGCTCTCTTGCCTCCCTTTTGAAGGGTTGGGGAATAGGCAATGGAAGTGAATGATATCAGCTATGATATCAACTTGCCAAGGTTTACCAACGTTGTGCTTCCTATCGAAACCATCAACATATGGTACAAGTGTTTGTCTACAAACATGTACAGTCATAACCCAGTAGTTCTACATGTATGTCCAAAAACCACCCATTTCCATTAGTTGAACACTTTAGAAAATTGCCGACAGTTTTAGCCCCTCATATAGGTGGGACACCACATTCACGCACCCCGAATCATGAAGATTGCGATCAAGTCAACAGAAAACGATTAATGTTGATTGCTTTTTCTGAACCCCAAGAGAGAACTTTGAACCACATGAGTGGTTTTCTAAGGAATACTTGTTGAAGGGTTTCTTGTCAGCTCCACGGGGCCTAAACTGTCATTCGGTTCAACAGCCGCATAAGTTGCAAGAGCAACTTCAAATTTGCCGATCAATTTGGCTGATCTTGTGTTTTTCTATTGAGCAGTCCTATCCACCTCCTGTTCTTCCTTGAAGTGGCCACTGGTATTCAATTTGATTTTCTCTAATAATGAATACACTGCACATCAAAATGATTTTCTCAGGCGGTCAATACTTGTCTCAATCAAAAGAGGTCAATCAAAAGAGGTCAACCACTTCACATCAAGAGGTTATAGAGTGGCATGCTTAACTAGTATTATCATTTCTTCCAAAATATGAAGTATTTAATCATAAATCAATGTTCAAAACCTCAAATTATTGATTGGTTGTTGTCAAACGAGAGGCATCAAACTAAAACTCAATGTGGCTTTGTGAAGAATTTGCTGAAGTCTTTTTTGTGATGTGAAGTGGGTGGGGTGCCAACATGCTTCTTCCCCTTCCTGACCCTTAACCCAGAAATAGTCAACATGCTTCTTCCCCTTCCTGACCCTTAACCCAGAAATAGTCACGGATATTTCATGGTTTTGTGAAACTGCCGCCTCAGCATATCTTATTTTGCGTTTTGACGTCAGTTTTGAATTGGTCGGAAACCATAAAATGAAGCAGCGGAGACTGTTGAAGTAGCAATAACTTGTACATAGAACTTTGAAAGATCGTTTGAATCAACCCCAAGCCAATTTGGAAAGGGTTCAAAATATGTCAAACCAGCCCAAAGGGGTTAGAGCCCTTCATTGTTCATATATCACACATGAAAGCTAGCACATAGAAACCATGTATGCCACAAGGCCTGGGCCCCTCCTGGGATAGGCTTTACGATGGGTCGCCTGCCAAGTTTTTTGGCAAAGATTTGGAGATAAAGTGGGCGTGGTGTATACTCACATCGTAAGATGGGTACCAGGTCATCCTTATTTAGTCCACACGGCCGAGATTCAGAGAAAGGTCATCCGTCCAATTATAGGGTTAAGAATATGCACAAGCCCAATACAAATATGTATTCTAGCTGCCTTTACTGTTAGCCATTCACTAGGAGTGCAGGCACAAGCTTGTGGGCCTATGGTCAGGCCTTTGACACTCTCCAAGGCGAGGTAGGAGATCAGGCTTGGCTAGATAAGGCCTCCAGATTGGAGAGTGGCCTAAGTTAAAACAGTTTTAATCCTGCTTACCTGTTATAATGCCCATGTATGGAGATTGGTTGGACTCTCCAATGTCAATGTTAACATTTTATGGGGCAGGCCTAGTATGACTCTAACTACAGCTGCGCTTACACCACGAAATATTGGTGGACCAATTGCACTTACACCACCACATTGCCGCGACAAATTGGTTCGGCAATCCATTGCCGATACAAATTGCCGAGCGAATTTGTCCCACCAAGCTTGATGGTCCAAATTCGCCCGGCTTGTTAAAAGCTCGGCTTTGTCGTGGTGTAAGCGCAAATGGATCGGCAATTAGCTAGTTAGATGGTTCGGCTCCAGGCGGCGCTTTCGAAATGGCGCTTTCTGCCAAGGCTTTCTGCGTTCTGCTTATTGTTTGCGCGCCATCTGTAGCCGGATTTTATAACTAGCTGCAGCGCTGGTGTAAGCGCTTGGTGGATTTTCGATGGTGCGGCATTGGTTCCCGAACCAAGATTGGTGGTCCATTTTCAGGTGGTGTAAGTGCGGCTATGGAGTGTGCCAGCACTCCAGGCTAAGATCTGTGCTTCAAATGCTTCAATGCAATAGGACCATTGCACCCCGTCATTGGAGAATGCCTAGTATTCTTCAATGAATATTCAATGAGACGCTCGGCCTACTCTCCAAAGAAAGACAGACAAAGTGAACCCCATCAGAACTTTTCGAACTTGAACTTCAAAGCAAAGACCACAAGCGTCTTTCAGAAAGAATCCACAAAGCCAGAGATCTGAGAAAGCCGTATTAGGCATCAAAACCTTCAGCGCCCTAAACTGCCAGTCCATCAAAACCGATGCCAATGAGGTATAAAAGTTGCTGGACCGATGCTACAGGTGCAAAACGACTACTCAAAGCAACTGGTTTGACCAATCAGGACATACTTCAGTATTCTCACTGGCAAGTTTATATATGTACCATCAACTTAGTCACACATGTTTCAGTGAAGGGGATTGGAGTGTAATGACCTGGCTGCAAACATCTCTTCTCTTAGCACAGAGACATCAAGGGTAGAGTAGAACCTCTCTCAGGACACCCTTGTGACCGACAGCTGTCCATATCAAAGAGCTGTCCTGATTACGGAGGTCATAATGAATGTAAGGCCAATTTGGGACCAAGATCAGTGTCCCTAATATAGAGCATGTCCTGCCATCAGAGATGTTTGCCACACACTTCCTCAACTGAGTTAACCAGAGCGGGCACAGATTTGATATTTACAAATATACAACACGGATCTATATGCTAAGTCAATTCGTAGGGATTAAGCATTTAAGATAACACACAGAATGGGTCAAGACTTGCTGCAGGCCTAGGGAAGGTCTACAAGACATATTAAAGACTGTGAGGTTCGACAAGTCATTCAACCAACTTCAAGCTAAGTTAGGCCAGAATAGGTTTACATTTTAGTCCCAGTGATGTGTGTAACTCCACAATGTTTGGACTGTGCATACGAACAGGAATTTCCCTGCTCATTTTTATCTGTTTTGTTTTGGTAACGGGATAAAAAATGATTTTCATTTCGAATTTGCTTAACCTTTTGAGGACTAGGGAGATGTGAGAATCTCAATTGTTATTTACCCCAGGAGTAAACCTAACCAAGAGAGAAATGGCAGGATGAGCAAGAGCTTTCCAATGAATGGTCATGTCAAAATAATTCGATAATCCCATGTTTCCTTCAAGGCAGGGAATCACTGCCACATGGCAACGTATGCCTCATCCAGGTAGCTTACTAATGCATAATACCATGATGCATAAGGCTGATGCACTATGAGAACTCTGCCTATGGTGCTGAAGGAGTGAATGTTTGGCTATGACCCGGTCTCCTTCTACAGGCGACCAATTATCAAAGAATGTGAAAGACTTACTGATTTTGTACGGTGACTGTGCGGATTGCTATGAAATGGGTTCAGATGATGGTTGTTTTGAATCTTGTTGTTCAAAACATGATGACCTTGATAACGATGAAGATGACCTTGGTGTTGATTGTTCAAAAGATGATGCTGACTCTTCTGATGACCTTGAGATGACACATGGTGACCTTTGTGATGATGACCTTGAACTTGAGAGTGATGACCTTGTGGATTATGACGATGAGCATGAGAATGCATATGATGGTGACCTTCAGGATTCTTATGACCTTCTAGTTGACCTTGGAGATGATGTGGTTGATGATGATGAAAATGATGGTGAGGATGACGGCGTTTCTGCCTCAGCGATTTCTCCGCTAGTGGGGGCGGCCTCTCCATAGTCCTGTGCATCTAAATATGCATAAATCCCAAAATAGTTGCAATCCAGCACCACAAAATCGCGCAAAAACAGAAAGCAAAAAATCTCAGATGATTACAAGTCAAATGCAGGGTCAAGATAAGGCTCCAGGCACTGCACAGTCCAATAGCTAAAATTAAAATGATTTCAACAGATTTCACGCATAACTTCCAAAATTACCCCTCTTGTGTCAACCTCCAACCACTAGGCAGATTTCGACATGAAACCCGTCCTCTCATTGCCCAAAACATGATTTTCTTCCCAAATTATCGCAAACCGTGTCCTCTGAATCGACACCATCCTATCTTTACCACCTATTTCAAATACCGTGCCGTAGAAATCTCACTGCTGTACGGAGCTAACTCAAGATGGAGTGGACAATCTCTTGACTGCAAGACTTACAACCTGACAAACATCAGGACAAAGGAAGGTGATTAAAATTCCATGTATTCTATTAAGCAAAAGCTATGAAAACTACTCAGATAAAGCTGCTGCGATTGATTTCATTATTTGCTTTCCTTTGGTCATTTATCATCGGATGAATCAATCCAGTTATATCTGAAAGGAGCAGCTATCCATTTGTATTATCATCTGTCAGTATTGTCACGCCAATTGTTGTGAACAGCAGATTATATGAAAGACACTCTTGAGGTTGCAATGAACCATGGCCCTGCGTCTTTCAAACAGATGAACTTGCAAACACGTACAGTGTGCCTTTATCATTTCATGAACCATTACTATACCAATTTACCACACTCTGGGTTGTAATCTTACTATCTATCTTACTACATCATATTGAGCTTATCATATCAATGATACGACACAATGTGACTTTAACCGGACAAAGTGTGTGACAATACAACTCTTTTCCACAAAGCCACTTTGATATAAAGTCTATGTGCTGTTGTTATTCATGGCCGACATGGTATGCGGTTCCACCATTATTCCGTGAGCCACACTTGTACTGACCCGGCAAAAGCTGACAGCAGATGAACATATGATTAATTAACATTCGGGTACACAAATATACCTGAATGAAACTGCCCGATTGTCCACAGACAATTCGTCCACTTGTGCTCACACACACTGGCCGAACAAGCCCCATGAGATCCCAACACGGGATGCTCCACATTTACCCATCTAAAGCTTCTGTTAACCAGGCCGACAAAGGCCTACAAGACATCAGCATGGGGTCGGTTGGCCCCACGAAGAAAAAACAGCAGTTTAAAAACTGACTATTGATGATGATGATGGCATGTAAGGATCGTGACAATACAACACAGCGTCTCCTTGTTTGTGTGTCAGATAGTGTGCAGTTATTCTGCATAGTCATTTTGACATTTATGGCCAGGAATCTCCTCTGGTACCAACAATGCACAATAACATGGCAGAACAAATGCGATATGTCTAATAGAAGATGGGCGGGCCACCGCTGTCATTATCATCAGGGTGTACCCTGTGGTTATCACAGCATGTTCGCATAATTAGGGCACAAATGAGCCAGACAGCTAACATCGAAAGTATACCCATTTCAACAGCCTTAATAGTGCTTGCATGGGCATGAAATGATATTTTGAAGTTTACTATTTTCTCTGTAAATGAAGATGCATTGTGATTGACGATACATGCACTTCTTACCCAAGGGCGATATGTACACTAGAGACTTGAAATGAAATGGAAGTTATCATATAGTGCCTTTCACTGTTAAACAATCAATCATTCCCAAGGCTTAACCAGAAACCTTTATGCACTTGGCTATTTGAGAGTAAAGAGTGCAAGACTCAGAATTCGGTCGAAATTGCTATGGAGAACAAGGACATGGTGTTTTTATAATGGTACCTGAGACCCTCTGTACCCCTCTAGTATAATCGCACCACTTACATCTCATCAAAGGTGAAGACATGTGGTGCCACCTGTCAAAGTCTTGGTGAACTAGCAGGACAGGTGTCAGTGTCACCAACCTGGGACTCTACCTGGTGACTTCTCCAAGAACAACTCACAAGTTTTTCATAAATGGTCAACACAGAACTTCATGAAAGCTAACAATAACAACAACCAATTTTAAGAATTGAACAGCAAATCAACGAGATTAGTTGAAACAAGCAACAGTTCACTCGATAACTTCAATGAGAATGGAAGGATTGTTCATACTTGCGAGATACGTTTCCTGACAATCCCACTAGGGGGACGTACTGTGTTGCCATCTGAAAAATCCTGTGGGAAATCATAAAGATCAGCGGCCATATTGATAAGTGGTCATCTAGCGGGCCAAAATCAGCCCAGAAATATGCCATCCACACCACATCAAAGGCGATTCCTTCAAACAGGAACCGTCACACTGGACGCATTTAAAATGTAACAATATCGACAACCATACACTCATTTAGGAAAAACATGACCAGACCAAGTCAAAACACAGGGGAATCGGCTCCCGTATTTGGATAAGATTTCGACCCTATTGACGATACTTGTTATTTCTATTTCATATGAAAACATTGTCATGATATTGGTGTGCTGAAATTCATAGCTTGAAGGGTAACAGGTTATAACGGTAATCGCTACGACAAAGAACTTGGACACACCAAAAGTATTGACATGCACAAGACATAGATGGCAGCACTTGCCAAAGGTGATGTCTCCAATGGCATGTCAGATTGCCTTATCATTATGATACTGATTGATGCAGGTCCAGATCCAAGGGGGAGGAGGCAATGCCTCCCATATTTTGAGTAAACTAAAGTCTAAAGCAGGATCCCAATGGAAAGCTGGACAAGCCTGACATGCAAATATCATGCATTGTCACGAGAAGATAAACGATAGGTTCCCCATGCAGTTTCTCATGCAAAGTCAAAAGTTTCATGCATGGGAACTAACCCTGTTTATCTGTTGACTGAATGCTGTGCTTGCTTCAGCTAGGTAGAGAGGCGTGAGCTGAAAAATGAAGCAGCCAATTTGGTTTCATACTAAACACAATACATATGAAGCCAAAAGCATCGAAAATGTTTGTCACCTTACGATGTCATGGTACTGGTAATGGTAACCCGTGTATCTTTGGTGTATCACTACCATTAACCAACCCCTAGAGGAAGCCATTACCATGGCAACGGTACAAACAACTCCTGTCGGATGGATTTTCCATGTGCGCTCATCAGTGTCGGTTTTAGCAAAACGAATGGCCACTATCAGTTTCTGGTTGTAGTGTTACGATTTCAATCTTTATCATTACATGTAGCAATGGATAACAAATCTGCTGATGACACATTATAACAACACTATGTGTCAATCACTTTCACATTTGTAGCCAGAGATTACTCTCATCACTGATGTCAATTAAGAACTCGTTAAGGGAATCAATCAAGGTCTGGATCGGTGAATGGAACATATGCCGATACCACACGACACAGAGCGTGATCCAAGACTGCCAACTTGAAATATTCCCCATGGCAGCCAATATGACAATCAATCAAACTATTTGATTGATTATGATTTGCTAATAACCTGTCACCTCGATAGCATGTCATTTGAGAATAGCCAACACCGCCCTGCGTGATTATCTGCCGTAGACTGATAAGCCAAGCTTGATCACATATTATAAATCAACAAAACCAGGAAAGACAACAATATGGCTAATAACCTGACGCAGCGGGTGAGTTGCTTGAGAATAACCAACACTGACGACTGATAAGCCATGCTTGATCGCTGATATTACATGGCCGGCAATGACAGCAGTATGTGGTTCAATGCTTGTACCAGAAGAACCTTTTCAATATTTGGTGCTTGTTTCCAACCCAGCACGTCAACCTCTCGCGTAGCAGAGGCAAAATACATGACAACATGGGTAACCTACAATGTTGTCAACTTCATCACTGGTTGATATCTTGACATTCTGCAATGTATAGGACAACAACAATCAGCCCGACCAGTATCACTTGTCAGGCTAATAGATGTATCTCCTCCAAATACGTCATGCCCAGCTCGATCAATCCCACTTTAAATCCAGCCCATACGGCCAGTAATTCATAAACCTGGTCATCCTGAGGAAATAGCTGAGCCACTTACCAGCAGGCTGTCACTCAACATAAAACCTTTCTAATCAAGGCAGATATGGAATAGGCACAATGCACGCAACAGGTAACTTGGTTCAAACAACCTTGGGCTAAATCCATCAATCTCGCCGGCTTTAGAAGTATGGGATTGTGATCTCAGAGAACAGCTCTTTGGACATTACACACTGCACTAACCAAGCTCGGGCACTGTGCAGTCATGTTGTGGATATTGGAGGGTGGAATCGCCAGATGAGAGACATGTCAATATCTAAAGCACAAAGTCTGGGTTGGATTCAGAAGTTGACTCTAGTAGTACTAGCACCAATGCAAGCTTCATTCAGACTTCTTTTCCCTCCCTGATACTCTTGTATTGCTATAGCACCCACAAACAAGAGGTCTTCCTGACAGATCCTCATCTTATCTAATCAATCTTCATTCCTCGTGGGACATGACACAACACACCAATCTCACCACTTCTTTTCGTTACTGAGACGTGGGCTTATGAGCAAGAAAAATATCGCTTGAATGCGCATAAAACCTATCATCGCAGAGTTCTCAGATTATCGTCTTAGTGGGGTTGTACTTTGGCTGCCACAATGACGGTCAATTCATACTTTTCTTCGTTCTGATGCAAATGCTTCCAAATGGAAATCGGTGTAATGGTGGTTTACAGCCAGTCAGGCCGGTAATATAACAACGTGATCAATAAGTCATCCTTTGAGAATATGTTGATCAAATGGGTCGGGGCTGGCAAAGAAAGAGAAACCTGATACTTCAGAAGCGTGACCAGAAATAGGCCAAGACGGCTGGGGTGATCATGATCAGACGAATTTGCCAAGCTGAGACCCAGGAAATTGCCCCACCTCACACAAATCTAATTTTGATTGATGAAAACCATAATGAAAGGAGCGGGACATTGTTGTGCAAATAAGAACCAATAACAGGTCATGTTTGTACATTTCTCTAGCTATGAACATCTTCAACACGATCCTTTGATATTGTCAATATGGCTCAACCAGTCATTTCAATTCGATGAACGGACTAACAACTTCTCATTCCAAGCTGAATGTAGGACCATTCATGGTGCAACAGGATATTGATTTCCCATGAACATGGTAATATTTACATTCAGCGGTTCATTTACTTTGCTAATTATAGGGAGTAAATCATTACACGGCCAGGGACCAGAATACCTCAGGTGTGTTTTGGAGCCTCTGCAATGTGATCAGCGCAGGACCATACGTGGTTATAGCGAATCTGTCTGGCATAACATATGATTAGTCTCCACGGAAACAAGCCATCGCCAATGGTAATCAATTGTTTATTTTTGGGTATATTGGAGACGATACGCCAACAAAGGATGTTCACACATTTCAATTGTCTCCACTAAATCTCGGCCTTGGGGTATAAACATTTTCAATATTTTTGAAATGTCGGCCACTCGAATAATGACGAGGCACAACATGGTCATATAGTGGTGCTTCACTGACAGTGCCAGGATATTGAATAGTACTCTGACCCTACTTCCTAAAAGGAAAGAGAAATTACCTAACCAATGAATGTGTGAGAGGAACATGTTGTAGGCCCTCCAGATAAAATCACTCAATGGATCATGGCAGATGACCTAATTCCATTGATAATGATCAGTTGATGAGATGGTACACAGTGTTGGGTAGATGCAGCCTACAATCAGTAATAATGAATCAGATGATAATATGATAATGATGATAAATACATTGATGTATGTCATCTAAACAAGGCTCCGTATAAAACGTGGCTAATACTTCCAAGTGGGACAGTAGTATTCATATATCAGAATCCCCAATTTAATAATTACCAACATTCTGTGCATTACTGTCTTTTTTTCTGAGAAATTGACTACCAGCATTTCCAAGTAGAACAATGGTTTAGTATTTCTCTTCTTGCAGTCAATTATTACGTTTAAGGGTTGTGACAATGTTGGGGTGTATTGATGTTCCGTAGTTCAATTCTAAATGCTCATCATTTATGTAAAACAGTTGACACAGTGTCAGACTACTGTACTGCAACATCATTGAACCAAATATGAGTACACTATCGAGGTCCTCCAATGACTGAATTGTTGCTTCTGCACTATCAGAGTTGTATCATGACTCCAATGACTTTCTTTCACTGATACCGCGGCACTCCACTTCCATCTATTTCAAACTGAGAGCATGTGTGATCAACCACCATTGAAAACAAGCATGACCCAAAAACGCACAACGGTTTGTTGTCTTCAAAACAGTATGCTGCATCAAGAGGTGTCCCATCCAGTTTCCTAGACCCAGACAACTTCAGGTACTCATCTCTCTGAAGAGGCATAAATAGCCTCCTAGCCCAAATACTGTGGGAAAGAGTTTGGGACCTCTTCTTTGTGGGATGGAAAGGGTTATTCTCTCTATCACACACAGCATACGACTACCTGGAACCACATTGTAGACGGCTCTTGAATCATGCAATAGGTGTAGTGAAGACTGTTTCAGAGCCAGGCATGCTGGGCCGATAAGGGGTAAACTCATCCAAATGCGATGAAGTCTAAAATACGCTGGTTCATTGAGCGTGACTTGAAAAGCAAACATGCAAAGTGGAGAGCGAGTCTTTCGAAGGCTTTATTTACAGCTCATATCATTCAGAATCAGAACCTGGAAGTCAAAGGAAGGCAAAGAACAGGCAGCAAAATGAGTATACATACATTCAGTGTCTGTGGAGAAAGAAAGAAAACAACTTATTTTAGCAAATTTAAAACAAAGTGCTCTATCTGACTGCTTCAGATATGTGGACAGTTTTGATAAATTCAGCCCATCACATGCTCAGCCAGTTTTATCTTCTTGAGGTGTTTGATTAAACAAGTTCTTAAGACACTGTCTATTTGTGTTGAACCTCAAATAGACCTGTGCTTTTGCCACCTTCTTCAGGTGACGGTAGAGGGAAGTTCTGAAGGGCTTTAGTCAAAACCTTCATAACACATACCTTCTCGCTCAGCGCATTATACTTGATGCCGATCTCATCACGCTCAGCCCTTGTTGCCGCCAGCAGATCCTCGACGCGGCTCAGCTCCGACTGCAGCATACGATTCTCCTCTTGAATGTGTGTCGTATTCAACGACGCCATCGTGTCGAAATCTCCGCCGAGGCCGTAATCGTCAGAGTCGAAATTCTTAGTGATGATCCCTCGAACCCGGGCCGGAACCGTCTCTGATGGTGAATCGTCTGTACCCTTCAACGTATAGTCTTCGCCGTTCTTCAAAACACTGTCCTCCAACTTCTGCAAATAGTGAGAATAACAGATTCTGAGAAACAAGCCATTGGTTTGTTAGCAGTTACCATGGTTACTTAGGGTTATTTCTACAGACCATGCAGACCGTTCTATCAGATGGTAGCTTTAAATTCTCAGATTTGTCTTCGTCCTACATGACATTGATTCCAACTCATAACATTCCTTGTGGCCGGTGACCAAACCAACTGTCTCTTCAGCTGACTTAGGCAGTGTATCACAGGTTGTATTCAAGAATAATCAACAGTACGCACTTGAATTTGATTGTTTGTAAACATATTGCTTGGTAGTAACAGGTTTCATACAACTTCACATACCGGTGCAGAAAGATAACCAGGACATATGAATTGAACACATTCTAATTATGGTCAACAACCATGACACGAGTTAAAGGAGTGTTTGTAATCATACACACTGCCTAGTTGATACGTTACATAAGGAATAAAAGATTGGTGAACTTCACTCTTTGTTGGCTCAGTGGACTGAGTGGTTGATTGAGGCGAGTGAGACAGCCTACTTGGCCAACCAAGCTGAACAGACATAGAGTGGTGATCAGCACTCACTTATCAGGCCAACCAATCAGACAGCTAGGCCGGTTGTTCCATCGCTACAATCGATGATGTCACAATGAAGTGTGTCCAAAACAACCAAACACACTGACGGCAGAGAAACAGACAGTTTAAGTGAGCTATTGAGCATTGTGTTGGAAATCTTTCGGTAATTAGGTTGATTGCTGGATTTCACTCACTATGATTTTAATTTTTAGGCCATCAGAATTTAAGGAAATCAGGAGAAACACTCCCTATGGCATATATCGATCATTAGTTCGAGAAGATATCTTCAGGGGCGGGGCATTAAGATAGCTGGAAGCATATTCTGCGCTGCAACTAAAGACTGCTGTAACTGCTGTAGGCCTAACTGAGGACAGTTGTTCCCATCAACTTCTTTACAGAGTGTGCTGTCAGTGTGCGACAGCAGAGCTGAGCACTGCAGCACCAGTGGAATTTGACCATACAAACTATCAATTTTCTGAATGCAGTGAACCATTAATTTCAATATTGACAACATATTCACAAAGTACAACATACACTTTTGCATCAGCACCTCTCAATTCTGTATTTGTTTCTATAGAAACATGGTAAAACAGCATATGAAGTTGGTAGTAAAACAGGCATTTCAACAAGTCGGGACAAAGTGAAAAACATAGAAAAGTTATGCACCTGAATAACACTTTCTAATCTTTCCGACATTGGACCCGATGTTTCGTCCGGTGTGATTCCAGCCAAAAAAGAACTCCTTTTATCACATATCAAATGATGTATTATTCCATGAAAAAGAAACCGTAGTGCATAAGAGGCAGAATAACGAAAAACATCAGCGTTTGGGAAACACAGTTCGGGGAAAACCCGGGATGAATGTTACAGCCAGAACAGATTTCCAATTATGTTGAACTGTCAATCAACGCGAAATTTCCTGAAACTTTGGCTCTTTTTGGACCGATGTTTCGCCACTAATCGAACACTCCTCACGTGGCAAAGACTTTCCCGTCCTAAGTCATCCTGCTAGACAGTTGAGAGCTGTGAAATCGGAGATGGACGGAGAATAAGGTCAAGCCTGTCGCAATTGCCCCAGCCCAATTATAGCAGCTGTGTGACAAACCAGGTCGAGGCGAGAGCAAATTTGGCGGCCTCTTGCGGATGGCGTCTGAGTTGCTAAGTTACCAACATGTGCCACTGCACATTAACCCTGGAACGTTTCTGTCAGTGTTTCATAATAGCCTACTGAAAAAATGCCACCACAGGGACCTTTGAAGAACATCTTGACAAGCCATGCCTCGTGTTTAGTCACTCTTTGGCTGACATAGTTGTACAGGCAGTTTGGCTAATTAAATAAAGTTTATGTCCACTTCAAAAATAATGATCATTTATGTACCCAAAGGATTGGGGAACACGACCTTTGTGGGAAGATGGAATTAAGTAGGTTATGTTCATTTTGATATTAGTTTAATGCTAGGTTATGGCCAAATCTCGAAGTACTGAAATTTGATGCTAATTTATTCCATTGTAAAAACAGCCCCTGGGACCAATCCCCCATGAAGTTTTTCTAGGCAGATTTATCAATGTCGTTCAACAAGTTCGGGTCACCTACAAAAACCACCCCAGGAAGTAAATGTTAGATCTTGACAATGAATAATACAGTTTGTAAGAAAAAGCATCCAGACCTAGAGGATTACACTGCTAATGTTCCAAGAGGAATTTGGTGCAGAGTTGGCTTGTCTTCTCTAGTTTAGTTGACTGTGCAAAATGCAGCCTCTTAGCTAAAAGTTGTTTTCATTGCATAGATGGCAAGGGGATTCTGCATCTGGGTGAGGAGGACCTTTAATCTTACCTGATCCTGAATGCTAGAAAACCCAACCCATTCTCAATTGGATATCAATCAAGCAATGAGTCTCAGGTTTACTTAACGACAAAGAATGAATCGGAACAAATAATCACCTGGACCCTAAGTTAATTTCAGCCTATTCAAACACTTTGGGAACTGAATAAAGCTTATGTATAAAATCTTTAGTATTCTGTTGGCCATTCCCATACAAAGCCATTTAAGATCATTTAGGGGATAAATATTTGGAAATTCAGAAGTTCGTGATAATTGACTTTCGAGAGGTGCCTGGTACCTGTTGGTGTTGGAACCTAAATTCATCCAATTAGTTCACAATGTTGAAGCTAGGGTAAATCAAATCAGATGGGCTCAAGTAAATGAAAAAGCTTTGAGAAATTCAGGATAACAAAAAGTAAATCTCAACATATGAATCACAAGTTTTGCAGTGACTAATACTTACATAGTCCGACATATTGCATCTCAGTCATAGGCAAACCTAATTCCTAAATGCCTGCTGCAACATGCACCCCACAATGCAGTTACCCAGTTCATTAGCCGTCCAAATTCATTTCAAGTCAATAATTCATCAAGCCACAAATGTAACGAAGTTCATTATTTGTTTATGGGTCACATTCAACAGGTTGCTTACACCTAAGTCTTATAACTGTTCCTAAAGGGTATCCCATTCTGATATAAAGTGTATCAATAGCCATTCAGGATAAAGGGAGAAAATCATTAAGTGATTATTAATTGATTTTGTGTAATTACCATTAGTGTGTTGATCAGGGTTACTTCAGGTAATACAGGGTGTGTCTGAAGTATTGTTTCCAACTGACAGTTTTGCAGAACTTGACCGTCTGTAGAAGAGTTTGCAATATTTGACAATATTTTTTGTAACACACTGTGTTGTATGTTATTGATAATCATGATTCATTCATGTAGCTATTTGAGGTGTCAAGAGAACCCCCATGCATAATTCATGTAGTTGCCCCATGAAATTGATCTGGCATGAAATCTCACTCTGATATCACTTGTGTCTCCATCTAGTAAAGCACAAGTGAACCTATCATATTGACAGCACTCCAGTGAGACTAGTGACAGAGAACAATTAACCTGGCAAATGTTTAAACAACCTGTTTCAATATCATTATTTGGGTGAAAATTAGATTTTGGATTCAAACTGCTGAAATTAACAGGGCCTGGTACATGGTATGGTGGCTTCTTATGTATGTGTCCTTAAGATCCTCACTTAACCATTTCAAGGTCACCTCTACTAGCTGAGTACTGAGGGGCTATCGAGGCAAAGTACTTTTTAACTCTGTAAAGGAGTGTACCCTGTACATCTTGAAGCTTATGACCAGATCAGTTTGTGAATGTTAACCCTTGATGAGTCAAAACGTAGTGAATGGAGACATAAATCTCAACCTGGAGGATACAACACAAGATATTGACTGTTTGATCAAGAACAGAGAGAAATTCACCTACCTTCAGATGAAAGTAAGAAGTATAGGTAGGATTGTGAAAGATAATCCTACACCAGGCCTGAGATATCTAAACCAAAACCTCATGCTCAGACAAGGATGACCACTATAAACTAAAAGGCCTTTAGAAATTATGAAATCTTGCATTTTTATCTCATCGATGTTCAAACATTACCGTGTCATATTTCAAAAGATAAAAATAATATCAAACAAAACACATTTACCTGGCTTATAAGACCCACTCTGGGTGAATTTGACAGATCTTTAATCCTGTGGACGTATAATCCGGCCAGAGCTCTAGGTCTCAGCGAGATATAAACCGAGACAACTTGGTCTCTGGATGTGCAAGGCACATCTATCCGCTGTCCTAAATGCACAACCAACCGTGAAACCATAGTAGTATATCGGCAAATATATTACTATTCTGTGTCATATTGAATTAAAAAAAGCACAATCTTCAGAACCAGGTCAAAAATATTGTCCAAAATGCATGATGCATATCATTGTAGACTGTTTCATTGGTTGACTGCTCCACTGGAGAGTTCAATTCCTATTCAGTTTGTTGTCTGTGATTGACATTGACTGTGTTCATAGGTTTCTATCATTCCTGCGAGCTCTAATGCGTTTTTATTATGATATCTCCTTGCAAATATATATCCAAACCTGGAATGATTGTCACTCAAATTACAGCACAGCAAGACTTTCATAGTCATTTGATAACAGGGTAGTGGTTTGTTGTGTTATAGTGTGGCCTTTTGTCTCAAAGATTCTTGACAGGGATATTGGATAATATTCAATAATGACAACCCTGGGCTCCCTATTCCATGTGTTTCTGGCTTGGACATAGAGTTAATGAAGTGCTATTAACTCTTTTTTTCCACTAATTGAGTTTTGAGATTTGATTGTAAAAATGCTTTTGATTGTTCTCAGGGAATTAGATTAGGAAGATGTTGATTTTATATCTTGAAAACAGCACACACATCTCTAGTTGTATCACTGGCTTGCATGTTTTCCTCTCTAAACTGAGGTGCAGTGGAACATGGGGCACATCTGCTGGCAGGAAACCCAAAGAGGATACTAGTTTGGGTCCCAATAGTTATAGTGGGCAATCAAATCAATTTGATCTTCCTAACCAGGACACCCCTCTTCTGAGGCATTTCCCAGTGTCAAGTGTGTCCCTAATAGAGATGTTGAAGAAACGGGCACTAGGGGGTTTATTGAGAGATCTAACTGAAAATATATGACAGGTGTTGAATAGGGACACAACTAAGCCTAAGGCTCCTAAGGACAGGGTATTGATGTATATGAACAATCATGACAATAGTATGAGTGTGGCGGACACATGCCTTAGCTTTATACCATTGTGTCTGACACTATAGCAAAGGTTGACATAGCCCACCCAAAAAAGAACAACAAAGAATGCCAAGATGCCCCCTGCTCGTTTCCCTGTTGCTAAGGAAGCCAACAGTACAGTGACAGCTGGGTTAAGTTGGGAGACAGGGAAATGACACATTTGGGATAAAAAAATAGGGTTCTAAGTTATACGATCTTACCTCAGGTCTATTCCCTGTGTATTGTAGCTATGGCCCGGTTCACACATAAATTTATTCAAAGCCTGATTAGTATTTTGTGCAAGCCTGTGCACATCCTGTCCTTTAACAAAAGCACGTGCGTTTGTTTACAATCTTGGATGACCTGGTTGACCCATTCTTACACGCCCTTTCATTGGCTGAAGAGAAACCTGGGAATCCCACCCCCGATGATATTGGTCTATGTTTAGAAATGTTCTGGCTGAACCAATCAGACGCTGCGTTGTATAGGGCTTCGGCATTGTCATTGACTCTTTCACCAGTCTCCGCCATTCATTCGTAGCAGAGTCTGGTACTTGACGGCATTTCACTCGTCATGAGCTAGATTAGGGGGCGTCGGCTTCCGGTATCCGATCGCCTGTTTCTGACAAAGTTGGCCAACCTCGAGTCTAGGAATACCAGTGCGGTGGTATTGGCAGTACATTCACTGTATACACGGCTCGCCTCGGGTAAATCAACGAGACCTTCTCGACCCTCCGCTGTGCCGCGGATAGGGTCGAGGTAACCTGGACTATGGAGGACATGACTTCAGTTGCTCTTCGTATTTCTCAGGTAAACTCTGATTTCTTGACATTTGGTGGTTCAATTTCTAAAGTTTTTGGTTCTAGTGTTAGCCCAGATCAGTGTCTCGCTCACCATATCATTGTCAGTTTGTAGTGTTATCGTGAATACTAAGCAATTTGATATTGAATAGTATTGTGTACATGTATCATGACATGATAGCAATCAGCATGTGACCTTTGGCAAGTCACTTTCCTACTCTATGGCTCAAGACCAGTTCAGAGCAAGGTCTCCAGTCAGTGCCCCAACCAACTGACGAAGAGGCATATTTGATGGAAGCTCACAAGACTATTCGTCAAGAGCAAACACTTCTTCCAGAACCACCAGTCCAGTCCCAGAGAATACAATCTTCTTTCTTCTTGATTCCAGTTGGATGCTTCAGAACTAGACCATGAAATACACAACATTTTCTCAGCACAGTTTCGCAATGTCTTCAAATATTTCAAAGTAAGCAACTGTTTGGTTTCCAGTCAACGGAATGTCCAAAGAACATGTGGAAATGACTTCATGTGCCACAATAACGGGCCTACTGTAGCGAATCCTTACCTGCCATTCTGACCTTTCTGATCCGAACTTGAATGGTACACAATATTCTAAAAGTTCTCCAAAGAACAGATCGAAAAAGAGGCAGTCTTGGGTAACAAGTTGGCCTACAAAACTGAAGCTATAGCTCTTCCATCATCCAAGTTAGAGCTTGAGAAATCGGGGGACAAAACGCTGATGATACGGCCGGTTTGAACCAGCAACTATTTGATGCGATGGGATCCCCACACTACCCGCTCTCTTCTCTTGCGTCAGCAAAGTGTTTGTTTTCTTCCAGCCGCATCTCCTGACCAAGTATGAGCCAGAGATCAACGCAGCATTCAGATTTGTCATTTGGAAGGTATGACTTACATTGTGGGTTTGATTTCTTGACAGTTCAATTGCTGGTGACAAGTCACATTGCCTCACTTGGCACTTTCATCAAAGTCTGTTGTGAGTGATCTTCAGCTTGTACTTAAACTTTGAGTAAGACATACGACCAGAAGAAGGTTTCTGATAACCTTCAGCTTGCCCCCCCTCCCCCCCGCAGCCAAGAGTGTGATCTATTGTAGCCCATACATTAACACCTTCCATCTCCCAGACACTGACTGTACTACAGTACCCGCTGTGAGTCTTTGCAACAAATCCATAATGAAAAGCTCATTAGTGAAAGGTTACCTGGATAACATCCTGTAGCTCTGCCGCCTCCCAGCCATCATCTGTCCTTGGCACCACTCCCTCCTCCAACGTGACAACCTTACTCACATAATACAGAAAGCCATCTTTAACCCAAGCTGTCATGCCGATGGTAATTGGCGACAGGGTGCAGATATCATGGCCTCAAGGTTGCAGCCAGAATAGCGGTTACAACGTATTTACATTGTTACCGTGGAAACTTACTAATCGTTATTGTTGTTTTCATATCTCTCAAGATCCACTTTATTGATTTGTAACGAGATATGGAAAAATAACAGTTGTCATGGTGATGATTTATGTCACACTATGGTATTGATTGATAATGTGGTACTTTGGAATTTTTAATTTGCAGTATAATCATATTCTCTATTGGTGATAGTTTCCCCATAGGTTTAATTCAATGGGGGGGGGGGGGGGGGTATTTCTAGAGATGAGAGCATGTGTCGTATTGATGCGTGCTAAGTCTAACCACAAGATTGTGCCCCCCAAATTCTCATTTCAGAGAGAAGATACCCGACCGGTTAATCAATATACACTCTCTCATAAAACACAAAACATGAAAGCTCTTTACGCTTTTTGAGCTTTTCTCTTGTGTGTGCCTGGTGCTAGTGTTAATAGTTTGTCCACATCCATTGACCATATACAAAGTAACTACATTGCCTGTATGTATATGATTAAGTTCTTAGCGCAGTCAAAATCAATCAATCATGTTAGTGTTCGATAAATGGACTTGATCAAATCCCCTTATATCACGTTGATTAGGTGATTGATTTACCCGCGTACCTCCTGGGTTAGCGTACTACAAATTGCAACAGACTTGCTATTTTCAATCAATTTTAACACCGATGTGTGAGTATTAGCTGCATGAAGTGCTCTCATTGCTTTGAACACAGTCTATGCCCTTCACCATGTTTGCCCTTGTGGGTTTTGCAGCGACATTCTTGAGGAAAATGGCCTAAAACTCACTTGTAGTTTGATAGGCACAAAGTAAAAACATCCTGAAGCCCAGGGTGTGATGCAAACAAAGCTTACTAGAAGGTTTTTATTTTACATCGTGGGGGTGAGAGTGAGGGATGTGGTCTGAAGTATTCTCCAAACATAACACTGGGTCATTATTGGCATTGTCTAGAATGGCATCAACACACACCTAGGCCTATATAGCTAAGGATTTGAATATCATGACAAGGTTGACGGTCATTTCAGGGAAAAGAAATAGGGAAAAGAGTCCTAAATCAACAATTCTATTTCTAACAAACTTATGACTATCTCTACTATCTCAACCTACCCATGTGATCACATTCATTTCCATAGTCTTGCATACTGTACTCAATGTACTGGTTGTTGTTGTGACTCCCCTTGGAGGGAGCTGCTCGGGCCGACCCCCCTCAGCCCCACGTAGCACGCTATCCTGTGGCGTTACCGGTGGTCTTGGGACACCGTTGAGTGCCCTGATGCACAGCATCGCTGTTTAGCTACAAGTGTCCTTGACCTACGAACTAGCTACATATATATCCTCTGTCTTCATGTTTCGAATTCTCGTAGCAGAGGCAATGACTTTTCAGAAGTTTCAACCTCTCAACAGCTTGGTTTTAGGCATGGTTATTTGTTCCATCTTATACTGAATGAAGAATGGGCTGAACTATTCCGTCAAAATAAACTTTTGAAAATCATTTGAGTATTTCCACACACTGTATCCTGAGTGTATCCTGACAGGTCAAAACCATCAAACACATTCCATTCACAAGACATTTCACCACATCTCCTGTTGGTACTCAATAGCACTTCAGAATTCAAATTATATGATGGCGGCAAAGGTGTTGGGGGAAGTATCCGAAACAAAGAAATGGATGGCCACATTCTTGTCTCTGCATGAAATGTACACAGTAGCTCTCTCTTTGCTTCCTCTGAGCTGAACTGTCCCCAGCCACCAAGTACGCCTCTAAATCCCCTACCACTATCTCCTAGTCACTGTGTTTGTGATCAATATGAGCCAATTGCCTCCCATTGAGAAATAAGAATGACCAGAATAAGAAGGATTAGCGAATTGATTTACTATGAATAACCTGAAAAGATGATTTAAGATGCGATCTAATAAGAATGACTTGCTGCAAGCGGCTATCCTTACCTTCTGGTTGTGACTTTGTCCTCGTAAGACCAGTTAGGGAATATCTACAGGATCTCGCGGGGAGGGGAGGGGGGCTTACATGCACAGCACATGCAGTTTGGGAACTGCATGGGTCTGGGTTGCCTTGGTGACAAAAATGTTCCTTGTAAGTCAATGTAAAAAACTAAAGTTACTCTTTTCTGATTACTCACACTCAGGTTGGCTCAGTTTGTTGATAAAAAACTGTTGACTTTTGGGCGAAAATCAAGTCCGTTAAAAGCCAGTTGGTTTGTTTTGGGCAATTTGTTGATGTAAGTCACTTTCACAGTTTGTTTCAAAAGTCTGGCTGAAAATGCCACAAAAGGTTTCACATATTCATTTGGACCCTGCATAGAATCCCTTCTTCCCAACTGCCAAAGGTCTCAGGCAGACTGTGGGGTTTGAACCAGGTACCTTTTGACCGCATGCCAAAGTGTGAGTCACTGGTTCATTGCAGCTCCTGTCATGTTGAGAGTTATGACGTATTGAAAAAATCAGCAAACTTGACTTTGGTAGAACCCCCCCCCTTCGGAAAAAGACCGTATAGACCATTAAATTATCATATGGGTATATTCCCATGATTGATGGTCTTATTTTCAAATCCACAAACCATGAGAAAGACCAATGTCAGCAAGAAAGTGAAATAAATTATGATTCCAGACAGGGTTATTGAATATTGTGAGCATGGTAGAAAAACAGGAAATGAAAAAAATTATATCGTGTCTGTTGGAGCAGAAAGTGTCTCGGTTGACTGTGGGACTATCTTATCAAATGTTTGATCGCATTTGAATAGGGAAATGTCGCAAGACATCTGATGGGGTGTCTCCTTGTGATGTGTCTTGCCACGGGGAAATCGTGTAAGATAAGTTTAGACGTTTTTCGATTCTGAGATTGAATCGAGACCAGATAGGCCATATAAGTCTCGCCTCACCTGCGGTTTCCCTGACCAATCAGCTCTCAATTAAGATGCAGTGTGGCCTGGTTTGTGAAAGTAGTCTACTATCATGCCTTTGGCTTTTATCCTTCCTGGGTAGGGGCCTATAATCTCTATAACTATGCTAAGGGTATAGGCCATATTGAACATGTAATGCTAAGAGGTTTAGTAAGCAATATTCTGAATGTCTGAACTAGTTGACATTTTATTTGATTGTGAGTCTGATGGCTTTAAGAGAACGACAGAATGGCACATAAAATCGCAGATAAAATGATTTTGAAATGGTATTCACATCCATATGATGTCTCTCGGACTCTTCACAATGCAATGTCAATGACAAGAATAGTATTTTTTGGTGAAATTTGTAGAGTTTAGATTGAAAAGGGCAGTAAAGAGAAAATTGGGTAGATCTTTTATGGCTTCTTGTGACATAAAATAGCACCAAATGTTGTGAGAATGGTCTGTTGAATATCTATCTCCAGGAATTCCGATGAGAACATAAAAAAACGTCAAATTGGAGAACTTACCTTGCCGTCCCGTTCCCTGGTCACCAGTCCCAGGCCTAGCTCTCGGCTTATGTTCACCTCTAGTCTCTGTACTGAGGCTTAGTTTGTTGGCTTAGTCTCTGGGACAGGCCTAGATTCAAACCAGGGGTTATGACAAGATTGACTTTATCCTACTTTATATTATATCTATTATGATATGTAAGCTGGAAGGCCAGCGATGTTTAGTTTTGAAATAGTAGGCCGGGGACTGTCTTGGCTATGACCAAAGATAGTTTAGGGAAATGCCTGGTAATGACAAAAATGCCTGAATAACAGCACCTCAGCCACATATGCCTAGATAGATCTACAGACCAGTCAATGAACGACTAGCAATGACACCTTTTAACCATTCAGACAACCATTTATCAAAAATCTCTGTCCATCTCAAATTAAATTCTACCCACGCAAACCACAGAATGAAATAAGTCTTATTATTACGGTGGTTGGTTTTCTACAATGCATGTATACAGTTATAGAAATGAATTGTGAAAAGGTTCCGGCCCAGTCTTGAGAACTTTTTAATCTTCAATGGCTAGTCTAAATAATCATCATAATTCATAGAGCATGTCATAGATGAGACGTGCTCTTCTACCGCAAGTAAAGATTTGGAATAAAAAAAGGTTTAGACGGTTTGCTAGTCATGGGCATAAAACCGTTTGCCAATAACTCCTACCTTGGATATACAAGGTCACTACGTCTAGAGACAAAATTTCTCCATATAAGATATTGACCTAGAGTATGACCTTGAAAGTGTTAGAAGGTAGCTGACCTTGTAAGGTGACCTTGGTTTCTCACGTCAAAAGGCATGCTCTCTAACCCAGATCAAATCCTGTATTTGATCAAAAACTGTATTTGAAAACCTGCTAATGGGGCTCAAATTGTTTTCATATTTACAGGAGAAGATGAGTGAAAAAATGATCTCCATTTCATCCCAGAATACGCAGACATGGGTCTCGTTTTACATGTTTATGGAAATCAGTTGACACAGATAAATATACCTTGGAGTGGGCCTTTTGGTTGCTATGTGTGCATTTTAGTTGAAGTTGTGTACTAGGATGTTATATCCACCATTGTTCGCCTCACTGAGGCTTGCTGCCATGGAGTTGATTGATTTTGGAAATAGTTTACATTGACTTTTCATTGCAGTTTTTGGTTGTTATTGTTACTCTAAACTCTGAAACATCCAAACTGGCAGATAACTTGTGCTCAGAAACAACAAGATACAAACAAAATATGAAGTAATACCTGCAGTACCAAGAAGTTGTTACCCTTCTAATGTTGAAGTAAATGCTTAGATCTGGAGAGTGATTTCAAGACCAGAAGGCGTGTAGAAAGTCATGTCTACAGTATAAATGATGGACTTATGTTGAACAAAAAGCTGACAATCAATTTGTTTTGAAGATTCGAATATGATTGTACAAAAACTAAAACGAAATAAATGCGAAATGTCAGCCATACCTCTTGGAAATTCTCCTCAGCTGAGGTGACTTCCTCCACTTCCTCTTTAACGTCTGACAGTGCGTCCTCGGGTTGTTCACGCTGGTCGTCTGTGTGTCCTTGCTCGTCCATCGCCAAACACGTCCGCCGCTGCCCAACCCACAGCCCGTCACAAACGAACAACAGCTTTCAACTTGCAAAGGCCTACCAATCAATAAGATCTCAAATCACGCAATTGTATCAATATGTCTTTTATATGTCTTTTATAGTTGTGTATACTTTATTCTATTCCAATGTTACTTGAAAGGAAACTCATAGACTTTATTGGTTCTTTAGACACATTCTATCATGCTATTGATGATTTATGTCGAAAAGATTCTTTTTTACTCTGAACATAGATATGATGGTATACCTTTTTGTCCACAGTACGATACAATTAATGACATATTCTACTATTATACGGTGCATTTTATATCAATTTCAAGTGAAAACTACTTTCGATTTGTTATGCTTCGGGTGAATACTCTTGTACAGATGAAACAGTGCATTTCTAATCCTCGATAGACTGTATGATACTTGTAAATGATTTCACACGAACATGACTGTGTATTCTAAAACAAATGTACAAGATGAACTGTGCATTGACGCTGGGCTCTCAGCGTGAAATTGAGTTTGCTATTTGCATGTTTCTCGATGGTTTCTATTGGAATATCGTAAAGTTCGCCAATAACTTTCTTGCCTGAGGCTTCGTTTGTTTACTCTTATACTCTTAGGTAAACACGTGAACATATCAACTGGCCGTTGAGAAAATACCACCGGGCTGTGCATCAGGCAGACTCCAAACGGACACATCAAGTCCCATTCATATCTGAGGTATCAGTTGGTAATATCAGTTCTGCCCTTCCGTACAGAGAATCCATGGTTTTGTAGGGCTGGACGAGAGCTTTCCCACTGACAACCTGATCAATCGATCCAAGGCACGACTCATTCTGCAGTCACAGGTCTCACAGGGGCTGGGAGCAAGAGCCAGTTCTCATTCTGCAGTCACAGGTCTCACAGGGGCTGGGAGCAAGAGCCAGTTCTCATTCTGCAGTCACAGGTCTCACATGGGCTGGGAGCAAGAGCCAGTTCTCCCCCAGTACTCCCCCTGCCCTCAAAACAACTCAGCTTAACTGTCTGTGATGGGTGAAGGTATCTGACGGATGTCCTCACCTGACATGAAGGACGTCTCCAAGTTGTGTGGAATTTATTCATATTTCATACAAATACTGAGGCCTGGTATCATAATATATACCTAATGGCTCACACATTGTGAGAGAGATTCGCTGAAATACATGATAATTCTAGCTTAGAGGCTCGGCCTGATATTTGCATGGTTTCTCTGAATGTGATGTCTGATCAGGCCAGGGGAACAATATTTCTTGTTTCTGATTCTTGCCCTCATGTGCCCTCTTCTGAGATTTGCCAAGGATTTTCTCCTTCTGTTATTGATCAAGCTGTCATCAAGGGCAACGTTGCAAGGAACACAAGATGATTAAAGAATTACAACAAATAGATTGAACATTTGCCCACAGAACCAAGGCACGAGTAAAGTCTTTCCTGCACTAATGACCAATTATAATCTTGTGCTAATACTAGATTTGCTTACATGCAGATTAGAGACCAGACACCGCTGAAAATACCGTGACAAAAGATGAAAAGCCCATTTCAAGATTTTGTTTGTTGCAGTGCCCATTCACCTGTCTGTCATGAAAGTGGTTTGGTGTTCCATTGAAATTTATCAACCCTTTAACATTCAGTCTATGTGTGATAGGCCTATACAATTTGATAATCACCCTTCTGTCACTACTGTCAAATTGAAGTTTCATCGGTATGATATTGCTGTGGGTTGGCTTTTGGTGGCACTAGACCGCTATGCATCACGACACATTGCATCATGACACATTGCATCATGACACATTGCATCATGACACATTGCATCATGACACATTGCATCATGACACATTGCATCATGACACATTGCATCATGACACATTGCATCATGACACATTGCATCATGACACATTGCATCATGACACATTGCATCATGACACATTGCATCATTTACTTGCATTGATTGTGTCATGGCATCATTGACTGCAGATACAGTTCATCCATCGTAGCAGATGCAGTCACCCCGAAAATGGTCCGCAGAGTCATTGTTTAGATGGCCCCAGACACTATCAAAGATCTCCTCAACCCACCCCATCTTATCCTAATTATTCTACTGTGTGGTAGGATGTGACCTGAACCCTGTACTAAGACATCTCTCTCCGTCATTTCAGTGTTCCATCAATGTTTTAGAGTCGACCATCGGACAGCAGATCCTCAATTTGAAGTACAAAGATGGCCGGTCGAGTATTGAGCGGCATTCATGGATGTCTCCGCGCCAGAAGCTACTCTACGCTGTGCTTGTCATCGGTGGAAACTGGGCCAGTGATAGGTCACATGATCTCAAACGAGTGACGAGTGACTGGCCGCAATCTTCTGTGGTATGTTGTACCTTTAATCATAGTAGTGTTGTGGGAACCAGTGATAAAATCTGGTAACCTCAACCTGTTGAAGAAATCTGGTAACATCAACCATGACATCATCAAGAGGTGGCACACAGTTCAAGGACACAGGTCACTAAACAGCCTCTTTTGATATGAAATAGTCATTTTTATTTCAACCACTTTAAACATTTCCTGCGAAAACAGTTCCAACATTGACAGTTAGCCTTCATTTTAGATCTCAAAAGTCCTCTCTTATGCGGAAGATGGATGGAAGGTGGCATCCTTGTTGAACTTCCTTGTATTTCTTCTGAACGGACGGTACCAGTTACTGGTCGAGAGGATCCTGGGCATCAGGGCCGTCTTCCCCAGGCCCCAGTCTGTGAGGCAGGTGAGGTTGTTAGCTTAGAGAACAATATGATATCAATCACATCGGGCCATCTTCCCCAATATGTCAGACTTGTCAGGCAAGTTAAATACCATTACTTGGAAAGGTTAATCCTACCCAAAGCTAGTACCAGCAAACACCATTTTGATCTGGTGCATCAAAAACCAATCTTGTTTCTGTTTCAGGTTGGATTTGACTATGTCTCCCGAGAGCTGCTCTGGCATGGTTTTGCTGTAAGTATTGGTTGTCTTCACTGTTTATCTGTCCTGATGATGGTTCTGTCGTCGTCTTCATTATCATCATCAAATCTGCACCATGGCCGTGGATTACATCTTCATGATATCGAAACTACAGTGGCTACCAGAGAGGGTGCTTTCCTGAGGAAGAGGTATAGTACTGCCACCTACGTAAAAGCAGCTGAACTATTCATCTACCATGCAGAACTGCTGTCGTACATGAGGAAGCTAACTGAGACCCCCAATCGTCGAGGTATTTCCCCAGTTAAAGCATGTAAAGTCTTCTCTAAACTGCATGAAAGATTCTTGAATTCTTGAAGCGTTCTTCTTCAGGAATTCCTATTCTTCATTCTTCCACTTATCAACTTCCGACGAATCAAAAGTTTCCTCAGCCAGACATTCCTGCCAAAATCACGGACACTTGGTGGACGGCGTGATTACCAAGAATGTACGATATGCGGAGAGTGGCCAACTAATCCCCACCACATCGGATGTTCGCATGTTTTCTGTTACTATTGTATAACGGTAGGTCTATTTATTGGCAAATGAGAAAACAATGAAGAGCTTTTCAAGGGATCTTGTCGCGTCTGTCTGGTTGTGACTTTGTCCTCACTGATCAGGTTATACACAATCACCAGTGAATCTGTCTTAGTGCCCTGACAAGAAACTTCTACACGCTCTTCTAGGCCTATAATTGAAGGTACAGAAATTAGAGAGCAGCACTGCAAAAGCCCCAAAATGGCCATCACTGGGATCCCTTGAAACAAAGCAAAAGTGAGGCCACTGATTTGCCGCTATGACAGGAGACCATCATGCATACCAACATTTGGCCAGTTAGCAAAGGCTTTGTAATCAAAAATGGCTGTCAGTCCTTAGCGATGCTTCAGTTGAAGACATGCTCGTGTACACTGCTGATCCTGAAACAACCCTGAAATACATTTCTGACCTGTTTCATTGTTATGTTTCAGAGCAACACGATGGCGGACTCTGGTTATCTGTGCCCAGGATGTCGTCAACCAGTGGAGACTATAAACAATATCAGACTGGTACAGTTAGAAGTGGGTGTGAATACATGAATGCACTGACCAAGATTTGTATGGACTTGAGATGCTGGAGATGTTCCACTGAAGTGGCAATGAAGGTCGGATTCTTATACACCACACTTGGTATGAAATCAAGTCGTGATGGCAAGGACTTTGGAGAATGTGTCCATGGAAGAGTCTGTGAAGGTGGTAGACACTCGGTATGTGATCAACCTGATTTCAAGGACTTAAGACGACAGAAAATGTGTTGATAAAGGCAGGTTTTCTCTTCAGAGAAACTCGAGACTGGATTGATTCTCTGCATATTGAATTTGTACATAGCTGTCATTCACAGAGTAATTTATGACCCAAATTGGGTTTGTTTTGTAAAGATTTCAAATAAAATTCATGGTTTCTAGCAGATTCGTTTTCTTGAGGTTTGTTTGGTATGATGCTATACTCATTTCTTTGGACTGAACAAGCTGTACCACCAAGCTTGTCAGATGTTTCATACCAGTCACTTGATAAACGAGAGAGATGGGCTGTGACCCAGATTCATGTTGTCACAGTGTTTGCTCACAACTGAAGACTTGGAGGTTTACATTTACTGAGCTGAATCACAGCTGTGACCTGAACATGAAGGTGTTGGCGGTGATTGGCACAACTTGCCCGGTGCCAAGTACCATTGCTTGTCTCCCAACCAGAGACCTGGATGAATCTCCATGCAGCTTTGATGTCACCATCCTCAACCTGCATGTATTAGTCCCCAGTGATTGTCACAACCAGTGACTGCACAGATTGGAAGTGATGGTCTGAAACTCCAGTGATTGTCACAACCAGTGACTGCACAGATTGGAAATGATGGTCTGAAACTCCAGTGATTGTCACAACCAATGACTGCACAGATTGGAAGTGATGGTCTGAAACCCCAGTGATTGTCACAACCAATGACTGCACAGATTGGAAGTGATGGTCTGAAACTCCAGTGATTGTCACAACCAGTGACTGCACAGATTGGAAGTGATGGTCTGAAACCCCAGTGATTGTCACAACCAGTGACTGCACAGATTGGAAGTGATGGTCTGAAACTCCAGTGATTGTCACAACCAGTGACTGCACAGATTGGAAGTGATGGTCTGAAACTCCAGTGATTGTCACAACCAGTGACTGCACAGATTGGAAGTGATGGTCTGAAACCCCAGTGATTGTCACAACCAATGACTGCACAGATTGGAAGTGATGGTCTGAAACTTTGATTTCCGAACCAGAGACAATTCACTAGATGGTGGTTGTCCCCACTGTCTGGAGGCTATATAAAAACACTATAGTGCTCTGAATGTCTCCACAGAGACTGCCAAACCCCAAGAGTCTGTTGAAGCATGAGTGATGAAAAAATGTGTTGGCCGTTTCTGCAATATAGCGCCAGGCGGTGGTTTGTATCCAAGTACAAACAGGTATACTGTATGAGGTCGTAGCTCTCACCACTGGGCACATCAAGTGACTTGCCCAAGGACGGAATGAAAGCCATCACCACATGCAACTAAATGGCAGTTTGCTTTAGCTGGTTAGGTCATTCGGTGGAGCTGTTTTTCCACCACTCCTCCTCAAATTGCTGCCAGGCTAATTCCCACATACAATATGAGAGCAGAGTTGGCGACATTATAAGTTAATGAGACGCTCTGTGAGAGCGTTTGTACAATGGCTAGAACAGGCAATCTCGTCCTGTTGTGACAAATGTACCTATTGGAGCTCGTGTGTCATCATGAATCGGGAAGCGCTCCGGGGGACAAGGGTGATATATTGGTTATTGATGAATACACAACAATAGTCATAGAGTTAGTTTTGAAATGCTGCTATAGCAAAACATTCTAATTATTATAGATGCTATCGTCAGAGAGTGAATATAAGATTTGGGACCATGCAGAGGAACAACCTTATATGTTTCATTGGATAATATTTTGGAACTCTGCTTCTGCTGTGAATGGTGCAGATCGAGAGCAAGCAGCATTCTTAATTGCAAAATATAAAATTCATGGTTCCAGTTTGTAACCATATCGTGTATTCGTGTTGAACCCTCAAATCTAGGGATGATAAACGTTTAGTTAGTCGCATTTGAGTGGAGTCCACCAGCTGCTTCGGACGTTTTCTCGCGATTGTCCACTTGGAATACGGTTGTTTGTAATTGTCACAACCTGAAGACACTTTGTCAAAACCCAACGACAGTGTTTGGATAACTGCTAATATAACCTGAGTTTTGAGCCATCTTCTATGTGAAAAAGCTCTGCTACTGATCAGTGATCTGTTCTCCTGGAGATATACGAAGACATATCGTGACTTCGAGGGTGTCTTTCGCATATCCCGCCACATCAGCAGAAAACTACAAAATGGTGCAAGGCATGCAACAAACTGGACAGATTTTATTCTTGTTTGTAGCGATGGTGGTCGTGTTCGGTAAGTAGGACTTATTGTTATCAAGGGGCGGGGGGGGGGGGGGGGCGCTTGTCTTCTCATTCCCTTTCGCGGTCAGATGCATCCTGTGGAAATCAGAGATTCATGTTCGCCCCCTGGCCCTGTTTGTGTGCAGGACCGGAGAAGCGAACATTGACCCCTGATTCCCTCAGGATGGATGAGATGACGACCTGTCCTCGCTTACAGTCATGTCAGTGCGTGCAGGAGCAATAACGGCATGTGTTCAAGGGAACAAACGACGGTAACTGGTACACAATCAACGTAGATGCAGGACGCGTTGTTGCCACGGCTAATTTCCTTCTCATCCTTCTTCAGGGCCAAACTTGTCCTCCCCATTTTTGTTCAGTACCTCCAAGAGCAAATTAGAGCAATACCAAAAAGTGATCCACGGTAACTATGGAAACTGGTGCGGCAAGAAGAACACGTGGCTGAGGATTAAGAATAGCAATGGTTGTTGTGGGTGCGGCGAGTCCGTGGCAAAATGCAGGTGAGTTTCCCGGAACCGTTATGTTTCTGGATCAGTGGATGTTATGAAAGCCTCGCAAACGTTGCATATTGCTGATAAAATGCCGCCTATTGTGAAGTCAGTCAGTAGCCAGTCGGCACCTGACTGACTTTAGACTTAAAGCCCTCTATAGCTACCTTCCCACTTTTTTGTAGTATATTGGAGTAACTTTCGTCGCCCATTTGCTGAAGGTTTTTTGGAAAATATATCACCAGGCGTTCCTACCACAATTAGCTGAACGCTATCTAACCTTTGTTTAACCCTAGAAATACCCATCAATATTAGGAAAGAGTGCATTTCACTTATTTTGCTTACATAGACCCATTGCCTAATGATGTAGGCTCGGTTATGTGCCGATTTATTCATTGTCCCTGAGAATTGCAACACGATACACATTTTTGTGCATTTCATTGATTCGAAATGGGGTCAAGCTTTTCATTCGGCTTTCCACAGCATCAATTAGCCGAATCTGTTGATCAAAACGCCAATAAATGGCTAGTCGTATAAAAAGTGAAGTCTTTCATAAAAACGGAATGTTGTCGTTCTCTCGGCAGTTGATGTACTGTAAAACCAGTCAGGAGTCATCAGGACACGAGTTCCGCAACACCTATTTTTTCTGGGCATGGGCAGTGACCTGCTTTTGAAAGAGAGCTAATCGGTTGGCTATATAGTGTCAGCCAGGATCCATCAGTACCTCATCGAGGACATCAATTGACTAGCTGTCTGTTGATCACTAGTTTTATTTCAGACGCTGTATGCGACCGATTGATGACCTGGACGATGCTTGTTTACAACATGACTTCTGCGTTCATTGTAACCGCACGTAAGTAAGACGCTCTCCACCCACCCGTTTATCAAATGTCACCTTTTTTCTTACGTTCTATGATTTTTTTCTCCAGTTGGCTATGGTTTAGTTCAATAGCAAAGAAAACATGAAAGTTTTATTTGAAGCCATTTTGAAGACCGTTACCACTGGCTTGTGAGTGTAGTCCTTCAGCCACCGGTACTCGTTACATAACAGGGGCTATTTTGAAGAACTTTTTCGCCAAGACTTAATTATGAATTTGTTAAACCCGTCTTTCTTGGTAAACCATGCATTGCAGTCTCTCTGTCTTCTTCCTTCAGGGGAGTAAAATTTCAGCATTTCTGCGAATGCGAGGAATTGGTGTCTCACCTAGCACAGCGGGCGTACTGTGCGGAGGGTTCCTTCTCCGTTTGTGGGATCTACCGGACCGCACTGAGAGGCCTCTTCAAACGTATCCCATGCGTCTGCCGCAAGAAAGACAGTTGTGACGCATCTATTATTGGGTGGAAGACGTTTCAAAATAGGCCTACGCCTTGCGTCAAGTCAAATTATCACCAATGTCTCCACTAGCCAGGCCTACAATATTCGTTTGAAATATCGAGAGGCGGAGTATATTCAAAACCACTGGTTTATATGTCGAGAAGCAGGTACCTGGAGCGCGGAGACCTCACACATAGGAAAATCTCACATATAGGGGAAGACATTTCAGTGCATCCAGGCGGCGGTGTACACTTACTCATAGTGTGGTTATTTAATCGAATCACAGGTGGTGCTCAAGTTGTATGTATCCACTATGGTCTCCGGTGTGAGGTCTGGTGTGAGGTCTCCGCGCTCCAGGTACCTGCATGCTTCTCGTTATGTCCACACACATTAGGCCTACACTCCGGACACAGTGGACCGGCCTCGGCCCTCACCCAACACTGAGAGTGTGTGAATAGGATGGCGAAATAGACTGCCCCGGGAGTCTATAGTACACATCGACTCGTCATATCGGCTGCAAAGATTCGTCTGACGCCATTTCCATCGTTTCTAGCTCAGTCTAACCTTGGAGGAAGTATAATTCCTCCAAGGTCTAACATTGCTCGCTGTCGTTTCCATCTCAGGCTCATCATTGAATCATGGTATATAGCTCTATTTGAGTCCATTGATACCAAATGAATCTTTTGAGTGAGTCGCAATCAGAATGTCGGCTTGCTGCTGCCCCTGTCTTCGAAGACGGCTGAAGAGGACATCACCAGCAACAGGAGAAACTGCGTCAGCTGAGTACCAGGCCTCGAGGACTTTTGTTATATATTAGTTTCTGACAGTAATGATTTATCCATTTATATCAATCCCTATGTACAACGCATGTTCTTGTTTTTCACATGAAAATACTCCCTGAGGAAATCGGGGCAAGGTTCGCCTATTCTCCGGCCTCTGTTGTTTCCTTTTGGTTGGTGTCTCAGATGAAACCAAGGAAGTTTTGTAGGAGACAGTGATGTTTCGACTGCCTACGATTTGCCTTTACGTTTCAAAATACACCATATACTTCTCAGTACTGTATTTGTTCTTTCTTTCGTTCACAATGTTTATTTAATTGATCGTTAATTAATTCACGGTTCAAAGATGATTGAGTCATGATTGACAGACTGTAGACCGAGTGAGTCATCATTTCATTCATTCAGTGACTTTGAGGGTGTAAAGCATCTTCCAATAAGCATCTTAATGTTTATCCCTACTATCCAATACCCAAGAATGACATGATACGCGTGGTAGAATAATTTGATTTTCGCGGTTTGGGGCTTATTTCGAGCAAATAAAGAGATAATGTGACATTCATTACAAGCAAGTCTGGGCACTTGGGTGTTCCCCATGTGACGTCACGGATCCTGACCAATCACGTCAGTCTTGGCAGCGCTCCTGCCAGACATGTGGGTTCACCCGGTAGCAGTGGAACAAAAGCGAGCTGCAAGAGAAGTCCAGTGACACGCGGGCTACCGTTTTAACACCGGATTTACCATCAAATAGCCATGTCCGACTCAGAAAAATCAGCTGAGAAAGAACCCGCTGCCGTGGAGAAGAAACTCATAGGTAAATATCGTTGATCCGGCCGGATTTTCAACTCGAAAACCACATTTGTAAATCACCGGTAATTTTCATCCTACATGCTTTCCATCAGAACATGGCCGCCGTTCGGGAATTTGTGTTTTGGATGACCCACTTTCAACCCCAGTTTTAGTGAAAAGTAAGCCGATTGCCCTCCCAATATTAGATGTATTTAGACCCTATGACCTATAGAATAGGCTGGTGTAGTTTATTTTCCTTTCTTTTGTGTGTTTTAGCGGAAAAAGTGACTGGTACGGTCAAATGGTTCAACGTCAAGAGCGGATATGGCTTTATCAACCGGTGAGTCATTGACTGAGAGGTCACGTGGTACAGTTGAGTGGGCTGGGCATGCATATATGCATATGCGGTGACTGATGATGGGTGCCATGCATATTGATGATGTAGGGGTGCTCTTTCTGTGCATCCTTTGTTGATGTTATGGGATTTGTGTAGGAAGATACCAAGGTTCAATTTGTAATCTTTAAAACTTCGGTTTTATTCCAGCTTCTGTTTGCTAACCATGGCACTGATGGTCAAAGGACCAAGTCTAAAGGAACAAAAATTGATTCGAGGATTTCGGCAAATTTGACTCCTTAACTTCATTAGGCATGAGCTTTTTATATTCATTGCCACTGAGTGCCAGTAGTATGTAACTGTAGTGAATAATGAAATAAATCATCTTAACTGAAGCACACCAGATTGTGAAGGGTTATCTGCTCAAATAAAGACAATCTGGACGACCCTGGGCATGCACGGTGCTCAAAAAAGATGACTCATTTGCAAAGCCATACGTGAATCGATTGAAGATCTAACATCCTTTGTAGAACAGGCTTCAGAATGTCTCATCTCTTGAAACTTGTAAATGTGCCAAAAATTGTTGTCAAACATTTCCTGGAACTTGAGTTGGGATGAATCATCTCCTTTGTCTTGGTCGGAATCTGACATTACCATATTTGTCCTGATTCGCACTTGTAGCCGGTATATGCAATCCGGTTACCATGGTAACCTGTGATTAGTCCCCAAATGATTTTATGGCTTGTATATTTGCTGGGAATCTGGTAGTTCTTCTGGGTCTTTCTACTGGTCTCTGAGTGACTTAGTTACTTCTACAAGGGTTTACTACTGCTGTCAAAGTCCTCTGGGCTGCTGGATATCTTCAGTCACCATATTTTCCAATACTCAACTATCGAACAAAAATCTTCTTCAGAACCTTTGTGGTGTGCTGCAGTTAAGCCATACTGTGCACAGAATAAACCAATAACAAAATGCCATGTGTTTTAGTACAGAACATTCCTACCTCTCTGTGGACCATTGATTTTATGCCGATTCTGACAAACTTCTTGTTCATGTTCTTGTACAATACGTATTGTAACCCCCTTAGTCTTACACATTTCCATTTGTTTAGAATTCTTGCTGTGTTTCTTTCAGGGATGACACCAAGGAAGATGTGTTCGTACATCAAACGGCCATCACTAAGAACAATCCCCGGAAATACCTAAGGAGCGTGGGAGATGGTGAGAAGGTCGAATTCGACGTAGTGGAAGGGGAGAAGGTATGATCTTTTCTTCATACCCAAGTGAAACTGATCTCTTATTGTAGGGACATATCACAGTCACACATCAATTGCCTGTGACCTGATTGCAAAGCTTAAAAGCACATCTGGTCAAACTGGTTATTTCAGTCGCCTGTGAGATCACGACAAAATATGGTTTCCCAAATCTCTTGATGGACTGATTTAAGAACGACTCCATTCTCCATTCGTAGGGCAACGAGGCGGCAAACGTCACTGGACCTGAAGGGAATGCTGTGCAAGGAAGCAAGTATGCGCCAGAGGGTCGTCGTTTCCGTGGCGGTGGATGGGGTCGCCGGGGCGGCTTCCGTCGTGGCGGCAAGCGGAAGGAGGAAGGCCAGGGCGATGGTGAAGAGGGAGAGGAGGGCGAAGAAAGCGAGGAGGGTAAATATTCTTATCAGCCGACATTTTGTTGCTTGAGGGGCAAAAAGGACGAATATGGCTGCAGGGAAAATGCCAGTCGTGGTTTCGTTAGGGACTTGAGCTGTTTTCAAGAATTGGTTTTACCTGGAGCCTCAGTAGTAGGTGTGCACGTATTGCAATATTGTGTGCAGTTCTACTGCTCAACATTTCTCATTATTTGACTGTAAAATAACATAAATGTTCATGTTTTGCTTCATCTTGCAGGCGATGAAAAGAAGCAGAAAGGAGGCCGACCAAGGGGAAGACGTCCTTACTATGGTTACGGTGGATACTACCCAAGACCTTACTTCTACCGTGGACGTGGTGGCGGCCAGAGGGGCAAGCCTGTGAAGGAAGGAGAGGAGAATGGTGAGAGCAATGGAGAGGTAAGCATCGGTCTTGAGTAGTTGTTTCGTGGTCTGTAGGCCTGTTGTCATTGACCAGTTTGAGATAATGATTTCAGCTGATCTACCATATTGATTGCAAATTTTCTAACATTACACGATTATACCAGAGCCATACTATAGTAAGGACTATCTTGATTCTAGCCTAACCTTCTTATATGATTTGCAGGAGCGTCAAGTTCGCCAGGGAGGTCGAGGTCGCCCACCATATGGCTGGTACCCCCGTTATTACAACGCACCAAGGCACTACGGCCCACCTGGCCCGTTCGGATTCCCACGACGAGGGCGTGGTGGATTCCGTGGACGTGGAAGGGGTGGTCGTGGTCGTGGTGGACGGGGACGGGGACGTGGAAACTACAACAACACCGAGAAGGGAGAAGGAGAGAAGGTGAGCCAGTTCTGTTGTGGTTGATGATAGATAGGTACTGACATGGCACCCAATCTGCCCCATGTCGATGTGTCTCATCTGGTTTCTGTGATCTTTGTGATGGCGTGCAGTGTTATGCTGCTGACGTTGGCTTGTTACTGCTAGTAACAAAGGAATGGCCACATCTTGGGCTGACCTCATCATGTTTGCCAGATCGCAAGATTTTCAAGGCCAACATCAATCAAGTTCATTTCCAAGTCAATGTTTGGTCCCAAAATCATGGACAGGACTCGCTATTAGTACTTTCATAAAAGTAGTGTCTCACATTTTCCTTCCACTTTTGACATGACATTGTGTCTTGCTTTCCTTCCAGTCTGAATCCACTGGAGAAGAGGGAGGACAAACCGGAGAAAACGCTGAAGAAGGCCAGACCAGCGTTTAGGAAGCGTCAACGAACAGAAGATAGAACATCTGATGACAATGGACATGCCTTGGTTACCTGCTTGCATGCCTCCTTGGGGTATCCAGAGAACTTTGATAAATACCATGATCAAATTGTGTTTGAAGCACTAACCGAGTTGCGTTAGACCTCGAATGCATTGTGGCAGACCGTCAGCTGTCAGCCTTTATGTCAGGAATGAATTGATAGTGGAATTTATCAACGATTTTTGGAGTACCCTGTATATTTAATTGTGAACACACTTCATCTTCTCTGTCGTGTGTCATGAGAACCTTTGTAAATGAATTGCTAAGATTGATCTTGGACACCAACTACGGTCGGTCTACTGCTCCAATTTGTTCACAACCGTTCCAGGATACACCAGTATTCAAAAAATCATTCAAACCAGGCGATTGCGTTCCACCCCCTTGAGAAAATAATCTAAAACCCCTATTTATCTAATGTCTTTGTGATGCATTTGGAAGTGATTGCATTGGAACTAAAAGTACAGCCAGCAGTGGCTACCAACAAACTGAAATTATTGCCAGTAATGGTGAACAAAAACTAAATTATGGCAGCATGAAATTTTGATAAGTTTTAAACGACATTGTGCTATTAATTTATGAAGAATAAACAAGTGTACCATGCACCTCGGCAGTGAGCTGCACTGGCACAGCTGCACCGTACCCGTTAAATGACCTCTGCGACGCCATCTCGTGGTCGAACGACTAACCAATACTGCCTGAAATGATGAGGTGTGTGATTGAATCCGATAGTATCAAATGTTTGTTTTCCTACCTAGCGTCTTTTTGAGCCTTTTGACTTGTTTTCTATACACTGTTTTTGTTTTTACGACAACTTTGTACCAGCAGCTTTGGTAAGGCATGGATGCAGTGCATTTGAGAAATAAAAAGAGAGCACATGGATGGAATCCATACATTCATCTTCTTGTTAGTCTTTAGAACAGCCAGTTGTTCACGCAGGGACTGGGCTTACTGTGCAGAGAGAGTTACCCCTTCTCCATGCTGTGCAGGAGACTGGTTGTGCTCTTCTATGTTGTACTGTGCAGGGACACTGATGGAACTTTCACATGGGAGAAGATTTACAGTCAATGGTATGCTTTGATGTTTTTAAGATCGGCTTGTAGTCGTGAACTGTCAACTTGGCTTCGTCCAAATCGACGCTTCAAGTTTGGGGAAGACCACTACGAACGACCTCTCTGCTAATACATGTAGTTGTCATAATGGAGGAAGAGGAGAATTGTATGTGACATACTGGCTGGGCTGTGGTTGTACACTCCCAAGATAGACTAAAATGCAAGCTCGTAGATAGGAACGAGGCCTGTCCACTGCGTCCGGAGCAATTCAATATTGGTTCTGGTTCTTCGATTTGCCGCTAGGGTTCCGTCGTTGGACTGGTGCCCAGCACACTCGAACTTTGTTGGCCTGTCCTTGGCTATATATAGGCCATGCACGAAATAAAAGTTGGTTTTTCGATCGTCTCGGTGTATTTATATATAATCATAAAATATCGCCATGTTGTTTATTGACGTTCATTCACAATGAAAACTCTGCCCCTTCCCCTAAGGCTAAAGCAATGAATACCACCGAGTTAAAAGAACGGCGCTAGTAGTTGTGACTTTGTCTCCAGGCTCTGTCAGCTGGCGCCTCCTGGTGTTTATTGGGATAACCAACCGGAAGTTGTAGGTAAACGTAAGCATGGCGGCCGGTCCGATTGCCGAACGAAATCAAGGTACAAAACGCTTCAATTTTTTGTAAAGGAAACGAAATATCGGAAAAAAGGAAATTGTGTTTTGATTTATTATTAATCTAAGAATACGGACAGTCCTGTTTCAGTATTATTCAAGGTCGTTTTCGGTTGAAAATCGAGAGTTTATTGTGGGCGGTTTTAGGTCTGTGCATTGCATGTATTGTATGTATCGTACATTGTATTGTATGTAATAGTAATGTAGAAGGGCTAGATAGGCCTAATTGCGCCACTAGAGGTTTAGCCATGTATTTTTCGTCCCAATGTACTCATTGAGTTGTGTCGTTTTTTTCAGATGCCACAGTTTATGTGGGTGGTCTTGATGAAAAGGTATCGGAAGCTATATTATGGGAATTATTTCTCCAGGCAGGGCCTGTCGGTAAGATACTCCCCTCTACTCTACTCTTGCTTTGAAAACACCTTAACCCACTGACTGTGATGACATACTCGTAGGGGTCTGACTCAATCCAATGGTCGTGGGTTGGAGCAACAGTCTGGTTATTTCTTTGTCCTTCACAGGACGAGCTTGGGTGTACTTGGCACGGGTAACGGAATACCCCAGACCTCATTCAGTCATTGACACTTGTTGTTCTGACAAAGAGGTGAAACTATTTTGAATGATCCGGAAGATATGTTTTGGCTCCTCATCTTCTTATGATTTCAGTGAATGTACACATGCCCAAGGACCGAATCACACAGTCACATCAGGGCTATGGATTTGTGGAATTCATGGGCGAAGAGGATGCCGATTATGCAATCAAGATTATGAACATGATAAAACTATATGGGAAGCCGATTCGAGTTAATAAGGTGAGCAGCGTAGACCTAACAGAGCAGATCGTTTGACATGTTTTAATGTTATGATACCTATATTATATGATTTAGGCTGAAGGAATTCATACCATACCTTCTTCTTCCTCTTTAGCATTTGCTCCGCACTAGGAGTTGATGTTCTCCAAGGAGTATTCCTCTTCCAAGGCAGGATTAGTGTTTTGGGCGAAATGACTACTAACAATGATTGTAGGATTTTGCAGTGTAACATTATTCCTACTTCTATTGCAGGCTTCAGCTCATCAGAAGAATCTGGATGTTGGGGCAAATATATTTATTGGGAACTTGGATCCCGAGGTGGATGAGAAATTATTATATGACACATTCAGTGCTTTTGGTGTGATATTACAAACACCTAAGGTGAGTCCTGGCTGAAGAGAAGATTTCAATATCATTTCTTATGTCAAGTGAGAATAGATTTGAAGAGATATGTCTGTTAACAAGTTTGGATTCAAAGTACATGTACTGATAAATTGCTTGCTTGTCAAATGAAGTGGAGGTCTTACTAGATCTCCCAATCTAAGACTGGCCACAGACAATTTTAGCACTTGGTTGAAATAGCCGACGTCACTTTTTCCTCAGTAAAAACAAGCTGAAAGGAAACAGGTCTTCAAGTTTGATATTTTCTTGTTTAAGTTGTTTTTTCCTAAAAATGAGTGCCATATGATAAGTCACATGTGATTGCTGCTATCGTCTTCAGATCATGAGAGACCCAGAGAGTGGTAATTCTAAAGGCTTTGCCTTCATCAACTTTGCCAGCTTCGAGGCGTCAGATGCGGCCATTGAGGCTATGAATGGACAGTACCTGTGTAATCGACCGATATCCATATCCTATGCGTTTAAAAAAGATTCAAAAGGCGAGAGACATGGGTCAGCAGCAGGTAGGTCTAGGTCATGGCACACAGTTGAATGGGAGGGTGACCAGTCAGATCGCCATCACTGATGATTGGTCAGGAATGAGTCAACTGACCTCTCCAACCAAATCAGTTCTGTTAAAAATCAAGTTCACTCTTTTACACAGTTATACTCGGATGGTTTGGATGCTGCTATCCCTTGGTATTCAACTGTGGAGCTGAGGGCAGTGCTGTTTTTGATCTACATGGAGAACATTTCCACGTACCTTAAAAGTTGACCAAAAATAGTTGTTTCAGACACTGATTAAGTTCCTTTTGGTGCGAGATATTTCACTCCCTTGATCATAATTTTGAAAACTTTCCTTGTTTGTTTTTCAGAACGTCTACTTGCTGCACAAAATCCATTATCACAAGCAGACCGGCCACATCAGTTGTTTGCTGATGCTCCACCACCTCCGCAACCACCAGCACCACCGGCGCCACCACACGGGCATGGAGGAAGCGGCCTTCCACCTATGTCGCAGGGGATGACATCTGAGTCGATGCAGTTTGGATCAGTGCCTCCTCCACCTCCACCTATTGTATCGGGCATGTCAAGTAAGAGCTTGAGTTGGTCGTCATCGTCGCATCGGACAGTCCTGCCGAAAGTGCCCTGGCACTTAGACACCAAGACCACATTGGCAAAAACCTGTTGGATTGAGTCCTGTCCCCTGTGTGGCAATGATAAAGGGTATTTTTGTAGGGAATCAATAGACTAATAGCAGTTCTGAAGCTATAATACTCCTCTCCATGTACATGCTTTTCCTGGTGACTATCTCTTCAAACAAGATTGCCAAGACCTCTTCACGTCAAGCACTCCATAAGCTAACTTCTTAATCACCCCTTTCAGTGGCTTCATCCATGGACACAGATGTGCCTCCCCCTCCAGTACCACCCCCGTCTGGAGTACCGCCTCCCCCAAATGTACCTCCGCCACCAATGCCACCACCTGGAGTGCCACCTCCTCCGTGGATGCCACCTCCTCCAGGTAAGAAATTGTCCAGTCATCGTGCTGCGTGGAGTTCAACACTTTGGCATTGAATGCATCAGCATGTTCAGTATATCAAGATCAGATTGATGCCAATGGGATCTCATTGGTGTAGTCTCTGTAGTATTTGTGTCATGCAGGGATGTGACCTTCCAGTGTTTGTAGGACTTCCATTCTTTCTCCTCCTGAAATTGGTTTAATCTAACAGCAGAAATGGAAAGATAAACTTGAGAGGCCTGATGTTAAAGAAATGTTTCTTATTTATCAATGCTATTATTTGTCACTAGGCGGCCAAGGACATCCCCCAATGCAGCGGCCTCCGCCTCCTCCATTCTCGACTGGCGACTCTGGATCATCAGATTCTCAGATGCAGAACCAGATGAGAGGCATGCCCCCACCACCAGGTGAGCTTGAAAAACCCTTTGAATGTTTCTTTCGACCCAAAAAAAGAAAATCAGAAACATCAGATCGTCTTGACTGGGACTTGAACAGCAGATTGCCGGTCCACTACTCTACTGTTTAGCTGTCGAGGTTTTCAGGTTTTTAGCTCACCTCTTAGCAGAGGTGAGCTTATCCCATACCGTGGCGTCCGTCGTCCGTCGTCGTCGTCGTCGTCGTCGTCGTCGTCCGTCGTCGTCCGTCGTCCGTTAGCAGGGCACGTTTCGTAACTGTTAGAGCTATTGAGTTGAAACTTGGTACACATGTACCCTTATGTAATGACACCTTGGAGACCAAGTTTCGGTCCGATTCGTTTCATGGTTTGGCCACCAGGGGGCCAAACGTTAAAAGTGAAAATATGCAATATCTCCCTTAATAGTAGTCGGGAAATTTTGAAAAAAATATGGTAGGTACTTCTAGCAAAGGTGCATCATATATCCTCCGGGTTTTTGATTTGACCTCCTTTTCAAGGTCACAGAGGTCAAATGGTGTAAATTGGCCGTTAGGATGTAACGATGGCACGTTTCTAAACTGCAATGACTATTGATACCAAATTTGGTACACATTTACCCCTTAGTCAGGTGATCTCAGGGACTGAAGTTTGGTCCAATATGATTCACCACTTGACCACCAGGGGGCAAAATCCAAAAACCTTAAAAATGTGATTATTCCTTAACTTCTTGCCCGATTGCCACCAATTTGATATCATGGGTACATCTAACCACCATACAGTATATGTCACACAGGTTTTTAATTTGACCTTCTTGTCAAGGTCACAGAGGTCAAATGGCGTAAATTCGCTGTCAGGCCGTAACTATGGCACGTTTCTTAACTGCAATGACTATTGATCACAAATTAAGTACACATGTACCCCTTGGTCAGGTGATCTCAGGTACCGAAGTTTGGTGCAATCTGATTTGCCGTTTGGCCTCCAGGGAGGGGGCCAAATCCTAAATACTTCAAAATGCCATTATTCCTAGTAATGACTTGCCCGATTGGCACCAATTTTATATCATAGGTACATCTAATTCTAACAACCATTCAATGTGTCACCCGGGTCTTCTTTGATTTGACCTACTTTTCAAGGTCACAGAGGTCGAATGTACTGTAAATTGGCCATTTTGGGGAAATTGTAATTGCTTGGACCTACATCAAACCTAACACTACATGACACAATACAATGCTCTTTATCCATCTTTCCTCCACATGAGGTGAGCACAATGGCCCTGGCCATTTCATCTGTATTTCACTAAGTTTGAATGAACAGCTTGCTTCACCTACAGTGCCACATTTTCCACATTTGACTCTTAACTTCACCTACTTCACCTACAGTGACACATTTTCCACATTTGACTCTTAACTTCATTTGTTTGACTTGTAGGTTATCCTGGACCTCCGGGTATGCCACCCCCACCAGGCCCACCTCCTCCAGGCATGGGACCAGGTGGTCCACCAGGTATGCGAGGACCTCCACCCCCAGGAATGCCGCCACCACCAGGCTGGGGACCCCGATGGCGAGGACCCCCACCACCATTTGGTAAGCATCTGAAAAATCTTTGCGGTGTAATAAAAAAAACCCACAAAAGCTTTGTGTAAGTAACTGTTTGAATGTGTCAGTTCACTGTGTTCTGGAGACCAATTTAATCGCATTCATTCAATCATTAACTTGTCCTTGCTGCCCTCCAAGTCCATCATGCTAACCACAGGTCCTAAAAAGTTGTGTCAAATAACTTACTGCTATAAAACATCTGGCAGTCAAGCTCCAAACTGTGTTGTCAACACATTGACAGGCAGGCATCCCATGAAGAATACTGACATTATTTCGTCTCTCCGAATCTAATCTGTCTTCATGATTGCAGGTCGACCACCTCCACCACGTGGCCCACCACCAGGTGGCCCTCCACCACGAGGAATGAGGCCACCGCCACGGATGCGGGGACCTCCACCCCCAAGACCGCCTCGGATGAGAGAAGGAGACTGGGGCGACTCTTGATCACAGCTGCTGCCTGATCAACGCCTAGAACTTTTTGAAATATCGAGTCTGAGGATTACCTTGATTTTTATGTTTTGCACAGAGAAGAAAGTCAGTCCATGCGTCATACGTGGAAAAGAAACATTGCAGGAAATGAGAACTGTGTGTTATCTCTGCCTGTTCTGAGTTTTGTTACCATCTTTGAAGTGGATGAGACTTCTCACTGAAAGGTGAGAATCGATAATCGATAACTGTTATTGTCACTGCCATTGGGATGACTTAAAGAATTATGGTGAGGGTGAATTACAGACCTGTAAGGCCTTCTCAAGGGAAGACAGTATCCAGTAAAAAAGGATTAAAGACACTGCGAGGGATATAGTATAACTTTTCTATTGGTGGAATACTCGAGAACCTCATTTTTATGCTGTTCATGTGAAATTTCATGAATCTTTCCTAAATACCAGTGACTGAAATCAGCAAGAGGATTCTAGGGCCTCGGTAAAAGCATCCATCCCGGGGGCTTTTTTGTGAGTAGCATATTCAATACATGTATATGTAATGGAATAAACTTATTTGTGAATATTTAGATATTTCATTTCATTTTGTCTGTGCGCTGATCCATCGATGGATGAAGTCTTCCTGGTTGGGTTGAGGTCTGATCTTTTCTGACATTCTGACTGATGGCTGCCCAATGTTGTGATAACTCGGGCACCTCCCCTGATATAAGGATGCCTAACAAATAAAAACAATACTTGTAAACTGTGGGACCCAATTTCGTCTCAAGTACATGAATCGTGAGGCCGGGTACTCCTGTCCTTAGTCACAGAGCTGCCAGGAGTGGTTTTCATGAAACAAGCATGACTTCACATTATAAGCTGTTGGTTCACTTTCTATGGTCAGTGTAGCAATCGTTGGAGGTTCTGTATGTCCACAGAACTCTCAACATACACTGACAAACTTCTCAAGTCATGAGATGACCCCTGGTTGTGACTTTGCACCTAACACCAGGCTAAGGACTGATTACAACACTTAAAAACATGTGATGTATGGTAATCAATGAGATCATGATAGTAGTAAAGCCAGAAAGTGGGTCATCAGAGGCTTTAACTTGGTCTCCAATATCAAGTGTCATTAATTCTTTTGGCTTAGGACAGAGGAAGGTCAGCCATGGCTCTCTTCAAATTGGCCGTTCTTGTCCTTCTCGTTGCTTTGGTGGTTGTCCTCAGAAGAAGACGAAGTCTTGAATTTCATGTTGACGGATTCGTAGCAGCTGGATTTGAGGAAGTGGACAAGACTTTTAGGTAAGAGCTACCGGCAGTAAGCTGACTTGCTTGGCCTGTGCCTTCATGCCCATCCTGACAATATCAGACCATTTCATTCGATACATACTTACTCCCTCAATGGAGACATGAGTAAGGAGAAGTCGTGTTGTAGGCCCTGTTTGCAAGAGGTTGAGTAAGGAGAAGTCGTGTTGTAGGCCCTGTTTGCAAGAGGTTGAGTAAGGAGAAGTCGTGTTGTAGGCCCTGTTTGCAAGAGGTTGCTTCATGCCATACTCGGAAAATATACATCTCGACGTAAAAAATAACACCAACATCAGAGTTCTTGTCTTTGACTTTGTTGCATTGATAAGAATCTTTAGATCCTTGTAACCCATGGACGGTTACATTTTGATGGTTGACATGGTAAGCCTAACTTTAAACAGCACAGTGAGGTGTATAAAAGAAACCTTATCCTGGGATACAGGTTTTTGATACTCCTACATCGTGTACAAAATATCGAGAGGCGGAGTGTATTTAAAACCACTGATTGCGTCAGGATGAAGAAACCTGTGCCAAGTTATTCAGTGACACCCTGTAAACATACAGTAGATGGTCTGTCATGGTCATAACTGCATATTAGTCACTTGGATCGAGGTTAGCAATCCTACAGAAAAACACTTCTCCTCGTCTGTGGGTCCTGCGGACGAGGTTGGTCTATCAGGGACTGGCTATGAACAATTACTTGGCATAATGACCCGTTATTAAGCAAAATGACTTTCATAAAATATGCTGTTTTTGTCCTCATTTTTGCGTGTGCAGTGATGTTTATTCGCAAGCAAACGGCGCCAAAACTTGAATTTCATGTTGGAGGATCTGTTGAGCCAGGCTTTGAAGCTGTCGACGATGCTTTTAGGTGTGAAAACTGTAATTAAAGTATAGGCCTAGGCCTAGGCTCCCCTGGTAGGCCCTGGCTCTGAATCTGATCATTAGCTGGCCATTTTGCGACAGGCGAGTGAAATTGATAGCGGGCTCACTGTTATGTGTCGCATAAGTTGGGCCCACACGGGATATCACATGCACATGGCCAATGGGAAACCTGGGCTGTTTGTTCAGGTCAACTAATCAATTACGTTGTAATTATTATGCTCAAAATCAATTAATGAAAATAAGAATTAGGGTAATATCGACCAAACAAGTGTGAAGGAAGTGTAAGTTAATTGACTAATTCTGGTTACTTGACTCAAAATGAATTCAAGTGTTTCAGAATGCAAACCATTGGCATAAAACATCACAGAAACATCAGATCCTAAATCTTTCATAAGTGGTGGTTAGCCAATGAAGACATCAAGGCTCACTCCATACATTTTACCCCTTACACCCTGCAGAGAGGTGAGTGTCCAACTCATCTCACCCAGGTAGAAACTGGTAGAAACTGGCACTGTTGGGGGATTTATATTCAGAAGCACTACCTCGTGCTGGAGGTTTGGCCTACACTGTAAAACTGTAGAGAAGAAGCTAAGGCCAAAAAAGGTCCAATGTACACCCGTTTATGTCTTATCAGTAGACATCCATTTATATCGTATGTCGCCCATCACTCCAAAGAAAAAAACACGATCACACTCACAGCCATTTGATGAATAATATCAAACTCTGATTTTTTAAGGGAACTGATCAAAAATGGCATGTACGGTGGTGCCTTCACAGCTTATTACCGGGGGAAGCCTGTGGTTGATTTATGGGGCGGTTATGCAGACGTGGATAGCAAACAACGCTGGGAGAAGGACACCATCTCCATGGCTTTCTCAACGACGAAGGGGCTGGCTGCTCTCTGCATTGGAGTCTTGGTCACAAGGTGAGGTTTACATCAGAATTCAACCAGGCATCCTCTTTTTAAATTCCCCAATCTTGGTCGGGTGTAAATGGGGTAATTGAGACAAAAATTAAGGATATGAAAGTAACGGCCACATTTGAATCCCCCCTGGCTTGTGAGCCAGACTGTGAAACCAGGACGGACCACCTCCAACACCAGTTTTATATTCTGTGCTCTGACTTGAGTGTCCTTTGATTGAATTCATTGATGACTTTGTTCTGATTGCAGAGGTCATGTGAAGTATGACGATCCCGTGGCATCCTTCTGGCCAGAGTTTGCTGCCAATGGGAAGGAGAGTATCACTTTGAGGACTCTTATGAATCATGAGGTGAGTTGCATGAATCAGGCCCTCGAACGTCTGTCAAGGATCAGGGAGCCTGAAAAAGAGGGGGCATGCACTACATTCCCTGCAAGTTTTTAGTCTGTTTTGGTATTTCTCATGAGCATCTTTGTTTTCTTTCAGGCTGGGCTGATTGGTCTTGATGAGCCGCTGAGTCTAGAGGATTTGTTGACAGATTCACCGAAAGTTAGTCAATACTTGGCCAAGCAGAAACCTTTCTGGGAGCCTGGCTCTGGACATGGGTACCACGCCATATCTATCGGACCCTATGTAGACCAAGTAGTCAGAAGGGTGGACCCAAAAAAGCGAAATGTGACACAGTTTTTTGAGGATGAAATTGCAAAGCCGCTTGGTAGGTTAAAACACAAAAACTTGATTCTTCTTAAGCGGTTGTCCCTGTTCACGACCTCGAAGCACTTTGTCATCCCAACGTCTTGGTGATGGTTAATTTAAAGCAGCATCTACCCAGCATTGACATGCAGCTCTAGATGGAGTGTTTCAGCAGGCCTGTCCATATGTTGGTCATTGTTCAAAGCTTCAGTTTCTGCTCTTCTACTTTCAGGAGTCGATTTCTCATTACACCTGAAGCCGTCTGAGCGTTACCGAGATTCACGGCTCGTTGAGCAGCCTGGTTTTTATGGTTTGCTTGATACGATATGGTGTGCCTTCGAGACGTGGGACTTCCAGATGGTGCAATGTTTTTATGAAATGGTCAGCAATCCTGCTAGTTTGATAGCGAAGGCAATAGGAATGATTGACATGCCCGAGGTACAATTTTTAATCATTTCTGAATAAGTTTTGATCAAGATGTGTTCCAAATTGAAGGGAGAGTGAAGGCTGTTACTTGGTGGTCCAGATTGACTTCCTTGTAGGAGTCTCGACTATACATGTGTCACATTACATCGGCAGTATTCAAACCTGTACAAGAAATATTATCCGCAAATTGAGGTTCCACTCTACTTCTCCAAAGCTATACCAGCAACATTTTCAAACATTTCAGTTGAAAGATATTTAACGGTAATTCATTGATTGTAAAATAGAAGTGTTGGACGGGAAATGACCTTTTGAAACTATTCCCTATTTGTCCTTGATGGATTCTACATGCTTCCCTCGCCTACGGCGCATGCTCATCCAATGGATATCGTCTGCTTATGAAAGTCGTATAGAAACTACAAACACTATAGTTGACCTTGTACTTGACCTTGTTTTCCAGTCATACAACCACATTGATAAAAAGATAGTTGAGATTAGCTCTGTTACTGGGCACGGAACTGCAAGAGCACTTGCCAAAATCTATGGCATGATAACGATGGATGGCGGGATGGTCAACGGCAAACCATTGATAAGTGACAGCGTCCTTTTAGAATTTATGCAGGTGCCAGATGAGATTACCAAGGACAAAGTTGTGTTGTTACCGATATCTTATTCAGGAGGCATGTCACACCTTCCAACTCCAGCAGTAAGTAAAAAATGTTACACAAATACTGTAATAGAGTAGAGTCGAGGTTAAACAACCAGTTCGTTATTTCCATTAGCACACCCACAATCAAAATGGGAGTGAATAAAACATGGAAATAATGAACCGGTCGTTTAAACTTGCGTCTACTGTATCTCCTCAATATTCTGTGTTCAGGCTTTTCATCAAGTCAGAAATAAACGACCAGCACCTCAAAAGTTTTTGATGATGTATTTGCTCCCCCTCAAGTCAGCCCACTTACATGTATCGTATAACTTCATTTATATTAACCAGAGCCATCAGTTGAAACAAATGGCGTCCTCCTTTAAAGTTGCTTTAACCATTACACTCTGTTCATTTTCAGGGCGACTGGATGTTTGGTACGCCGGGATTCGGAGGGCAAATGGGACATGGTGACCCGAAGAAACAAATTGGGCTGGGGTTTCTGACAAATCATCTAAGGACGTATATTGTTGTATCAGATCCAAGAACACAAAGCTTATTTAAAGCTGTTTATTCTTCCGTTAAAAAGATGGAAGAAACCAAAAAATGATCTCCTGTCCAGCCCATGATTTGAGTTCTAAGTGTGGATGTGTACTTTATTACTTCCGTTTATCATGATTGTTGTGACTTGCATGGTGTTTTATAGATTTATTCAATTATTAGAATCTTATCACTATTTGATTAATCCTGTGGATCATACCTTTAGATCTAAGAATGATATGTCCATGTATTATGTTATCCATGCGTATGAATAGCCCAGGCAGGGATGACATCTTCTATTGTATAGACATGTTCTCGGGTATATTGACAGGTGTTTTATCAATGCAAGGAGCCATCTCTGCAGAGATAAGTTGTTGGGTTGGAGAGAATGGTTCTGAATTTGGAAGTGGTGGTCGACAAAAGTTGACGTCAGACTAAGATTGCAAATACCTAGCTCCGTAGGGGTTAGAGGACCCGAAGCAGATCTTCCAGCCATTGTTTTGTTAAGAGTCATTTTAGCCCGGTTGATCGCCCTTTAGGGCAAGCACAATCATTACACATCATGTATATTGTCTTGTAGAAATAAAATAGCTCTATTTTCAAATTTATGCTTGTTTCATGTGTTCTGGCTGTCTTGGAAGTGCTGACCCTTATTTGGTTGTTTCTTGTCACCTTGCCAAAATCGGCAGCTTGTCCTCCGCTTTTTACCATGATCCTCCAGTGGTTGGAAAAAATGACAAAATGGCAACAGTTTGAATTTACTATTATATTCATATCTTATTAGAGAAATATGACATGGCAGTTTACAAAGAACAGTCAAGCTACTACATGTAGGACATCCTCTACTAGATAGTTTTAATTCCACTTGGGCTGAGTTGTCACAGGTCTTGTCTTCCAGTTGACATCATGATGACAATGAAGTTTGTTATTGTCTGCGTTGTGGAATTAGCCACTTGGCCATTTCAGGCCTGTTGAAACTACCGAGGGTTGAACCAACAACCTTTCTATAACACGTTGGATTCGTATGCTCCGACGCTGTGCCACCGCGCTTCCAGGGGTTACTGCAGTAAATCAAATGTCCGTCCTGTCAGTCTCTGCTGTTGGTCAGTGTGTGCAGTACCTTGGCTTTCACCATAGCAAAGCCTACAATCAGTTTGCACAGACTGTTTACAGGCAAAACTAGGTCCGTTTTGTACAAAATGTCATGTGATCATGTCTACAGAAGGTGCACTCTGCTGTGTGGATCTTGAACTAGCACATCCAGGGCAGGAATGTAGCGTATCGTGAATAAACATATCACAGTCGGAGCAGAAGAGACACTCACACTTCTCGCAGAGGTAAACCTGAAAGGAGATCAGCAACATTGTATCAAGGAAGATAGAACCTGGCCAACTATGGGGACTTGATGGCTATGACATGTCTTGTAAATAGTGCAAGACAGTGAGACCACATCTCGAGACTGCGGTCCGCTGAAGCTGACCCGATACAGGGCAAGCAAGTCATCACCCTATGGCCAAGCCGAGAAAACAGGCACCAAGGAGACTGCTATGAATATTGGTTTTTATCTTTAAGAAAGACAAATGAGCATTATCGGTTTACTTACGATGGTTTCAGTGAAGAGCACCTGACAGGCAAAGCAGTGTTGATTGAGTGGCATCTGATGAAGAACTTGTGGTGAGATTTCCTTGAACACAGGCAGTGGGAAGAGATGGTGGTACGACCGCGCCAGATGGGGTGCTGAGACGAGGGTTAATCCTGCAAGTAACAAGTGAGTACATGAATACATGCACATACAGTGAAGTTTGTACCGGTCGAAAGCAGCTATCGAGAGCTGTAACAAACCTTGATATATACCCTACAAACAAACAACCATGTGGATAATGTCACTGCATAAAAATCGGCCATCTTGACAGTCAAACTTGCATCAAAATATGTCACTGACCCATTTGTTGCCATGGGGAACTCACCACAAGCCTTGCATTCAACTGGCAGCTCACAATATTTACTCTTGCACTGAGGACAAAAGTATCCACTCGTGCTGAAACCCTCGCTGTTTTTACTGTCCAGGTGACTACAAGGGAAAAGAAACATCAGTTAGTTGGCTTAGAGAAATAGAAGCAGGAGAAGTGTGGTCTCAGATGTTATGTAAGTTATTCATCAATCTGCGAGATCAGGTAAGGAACAAATCTCAGCAGCACAGATTTTCATCATAGCAAAATCGAAACACATTTGTGCTTACCACATGCACATGGATGATTTTTCCTCCTGGTCCGATGCAGCATTCAACTTATGGTGAGGGAAACCTTGAAGAAGGGAAGAAAATGTGATGCCAGGGTGCCACATCTATTCACAAAGACGTTGGATCGGCTACTTTTGGTCCTGGTTGCAAACTTCTCAATTATTTACTACACTCTCAATTACATGTACCAGTAATTGATCTGTTGCTTCATCCATGTGGTCTTATGTATGTCTGTTATCATGCATTTTGTGTTCTTTTGCATGAACGTGTAAAATGCCTTTCATTAGAATTCCATGCAAAAAGCCAAAATCCTGAAATAGCTTACCCATTCGGATTAGGGATGATTCCATATTCGCCTGAAAAAGAGACAAAAATTGGACCTACATAGATGCAGGAAAGGGATAAAGGTAGCAAATAAAGTGGCGCCTAGCATCTCTAGGAACGGAATACAGAGACATACTACAATGATATTGATAACTTACCGCACTTGGTGGTGGGACCACATGCTGACAGAGAAGATCTTTGAAATGATGCTCATCAAGGATAATGTCATATTTCCCTAAAATGTGGAGAAGCTAAGTCAGGTTGGTTATCAACTGTGGAGGACGGGGGCAGACCTTCACTGCGGCCAAATGTGTTACCTCCCCAGATCCAAGATAATAGCGTCATCCTGTGCTATTAGGCAGTGCCGTACAGCTTCTTCTCTTAATCTTCTCTGTTGGAATCATCTTACCTTTGAGGTCAAGTGAATCTACAAGTATGGAACCTTTAAAGAGATGACCATCGGAGATTCTACTTAAAGTATCATCTTGTTAGGTAGGAGGAAATTAAATCAGTCCATTATTGCTCAAGGACTAAGAGAAACAACCTTTTGTCAAGTAATCATAGCTACCTGAAGTTTTGAATCAACGTACCATGTGTGACTTGTGTGAGCTTCTTACACACTCTCACCTCCGCCGACAATCCAACAATAGAGCACCGTATATTTTGTTCCTTAAGTGTTTTAGCCGTCACAGCAATGTCGCCAGGGTCACAAGTTGTCAAACTTCCAAGAACCACCAAGACTTCTCTGCTGGCATGACCAGGCATGTGTCTGAAATTTGTGCAATGATAGTGATACTAATAATGGGAAATACAGCCTATTTGATTGTTTGGGTAGGTTTTAACATTCATACATACATGTAGGTGTTCACTGCCTGTTGCTGTCATACATCTATTGCTGGTGTTTTTGGGTACCAGCCTAAAGTATGTTATATATAAACTGGCATTTTTCTTGGCCTCTCTTTCTATTTTCTAACAAGTCAATCCTCCTCTATGTTCTTCTCCCACTTTTATTCTAAGCTTTCTTACCTGAGAGTCTGCAAAGCTAACTCTAGAGCATTCTGCAGTGATGGCTCTCCCTGGCATGTCTTATCATTCAGAGTCTCCAGTGCTTGGACATGTCTTTTTGGATTACCTCCTAGTTCTGTCACCTTTTCTGCACGTTTATTCCGTGATACAATAATACCAAGCTGACTGATAGGATTCTGGTCGAAGAATTCTTCCACAAAATGTTCCAAGAGCTGAAATAGAAAGATGATGTGTCAATACTAAGACAAGTTTTAAGTTGAACCAGTCGACAATGCTGATGGGACCAAGCTCATCGGAAGACTTGGCCTTCAGAGTAAATAAGGCATCTCGAAATGGTGTGACAGCTGAGGAAGAGTAACACTAAACCCACTTGCCTGCACTAATGGGTCATCTCTAGATATATCTGCATTATTCTGTCTGTCACTTTGGCTAGATTAGAGTAGGCTGATACAAGAAAACTTGTTTTTGTTCTCCTTACCTTTAAGGAACATATGAATCTTGTTGGCTTTAAATCCTGGTCCATCATGGCATTCGACATGTCAACCACCAAGAAAAAGTGTCTCATCTGCATTGATCAAGAACGGACAAATGTAAAAGTAGATAACATTGAAATGAGAAATTTTCCGTATCACAATATCACATATCTTTAGATCAGACTCGGGGAAAACGTGTTTGAAAGCTTGAATTGTCCACCTTGCTAGGACAGATATTCTGTGAAACTAACACAAAACAATTGAAATCTGATTTTCGATGCTCGTCATTTTCACTGTTAACAATGGATGGTTCACCTTACCATTCCCAAGCGGACATTCCCCTTTCTCTCCTCCAGTCTTTTCCGCTTCGCTCTCTGAATAATTTCATCCACGCTAGCCTGTAGTGATCCATCATCATCTTCTTTTAGGGCTTCCCTAAATAGAAAAGAAAATGACTATGAAAAGAAGCATTCGGGGGGGGGGGAAGGGGTTGACCTATTCTCAGGCCAACAGAAACCAAAACCCCTACTTTTTTCTTCTGGCTTGTTTCAGCGACCCCCAATGGATTTGACCATCAACATTTTACCATACCAAGTTCATGCAACTCCAAAAGCTTTGTAAGCATGGACGGTATTCCAGGCTAGGGTAGGCTGACATGCCCAAGGCCAGGCTGACATGCCCAAGGCCAGGCTGACATGCCCAAGGCCAGGCTGACATGCCCAAGGCCAGGCTGACATGCCCAAGGCCAGGCTGACATGCCCAAGGCCAGGCTGACATGCCCAAGGCCAGGCTGACATGCCCAAGGCCAGGCTGACATGCCCAAGGCCAGGCTGACATGCCCAAGGCCAGGCTGACATGCCCAAGGCCAGGCTGACATGCCCAAGGCCAGGCTGACATGCCCAAGGCCAGGCTGACATGCCCAAGGCCAGGCTGACATGCCCAAGGCCAGGCTGACATGCCCAAGGCCAGGCTGACATGCCCAAGGCCAGGCTAGCTACTGTAGCTGCAACTGCAAGTGAAAGGCCAGGGAGGGAGTCGCAGTTTAGCGAGTGTCAAACTATGTCGATAGCCTTGCCATTATAACTTAGTTTTCCAACACTTAGAAGAACCATCCACTCCAGTTCCATCGACCATTCATGATTCAAAGTCGGCATTTTCATTTTTTCCACACTCTTCCTATTTTCCCTGTAACACGACGGTGTAATGATTTCAAATTTTCAGGGATTACGCATCAGATCATAGTCTATAGCGTGGTCTCATTTTTATTAAATATTTTTATCATTACCAGGTTTTTTCGTATTCCGTTTCCCATGTGTAGCCTTTTTCAGGCTCCGTGTCCTCCATCTTTACTGTCCAAACAAGATATTTGTAGGTCTAATTTGATGGTGACCAACTGAGTGGTCCAATCATCAGTCAGACAAGGATCCCCTTTTGCGAGTTGTTGCTACTTCTGGCTGTTCCGTCACTTCTTTTTGCTGCGTCACTGGATGTCCAAAGTCATGCCCGCTGAAACGAAAAGTGATCATATCAACATTGTTGTGGCGATATTCTCCACCATCCCTTCGTAATTCCCACAGCCTGTGATTTTACTGGCTGCCCCCCCCCCCCTCCTTCTTACAGGACCTGAGACGCCAATCATATTTTACAATCGGAATTACCTTTTTTTCGCTGACAATGAGAAGAAACCACGAGGCAAGAAGACCTATCTACTTCATGGCATGAGACATTGTCACAACCTTAACTTATAGCTTATAGTCTGAGTATTAGTCTTGTCTAAGATGTTCAGGAATCATGAAAATGCTCTTTAATTAACAATTGCATATTTTACATGGTATCACAATGCTGTTGGCGTCTTATGCAATTTGAATGGCCGATTTGAATTGCATCAGACGTCGCGGTTTAACATAAGTTGTGTACCGGTGCAACGGAATACGCTGCATGACACAAGGGCCTTAACATCACAGTAGAAAATAATCATATTGAATTTGGCTAAATCACAGGGCTCAGCCAATCCTCTGAATGATCTGATGATGGGGGGCGGGCGAGGGGGTTGATCCAGCAGCGGCTGGCAGCGGACATTTGTCTTGACTCTTGCTTGGCGCTGCTACAGCTTTAAGTGCTGTGGTACAGCCTAGAAGCAGTGTCATCATTGGCGAAATCGACCAAAGTTTGTCCGAAAATAGATCTGTTTACACACTATGGCAAAGGCGTATTGCAGGTACACGTCAACAGGTCATTGTCGGACGTCAGTTCGCCAAGAAAACCAAAGGAATCGAAGGATTCATTGAACTCATCAACACATCATTAGTTTTTAGTGAAGTTCAACTGTATTCCTAGGTAAATCACTTTGGTATATAGAGAGTAAGATTACAATTAACTCACGTTAAAGTTTGAATTCCGGGGAGGTAGCGTTGTCAGTACGTTGGTTTAGGGGCGCAATAACCTAGCTTATAGCGAGCAATTAATACACTAAGATTTCAGTGATTAACATAATAGTTGCAAGTATTTGGCATTTTAGACTCATATTTCGTGCTATAATAACTACGTTGTAAACATAATGCTCAAAATTGATTCATGAAAAAGTTGTTAGGGCAATATCAAGCAAGCAGTAATGGAAAAAAGTGTAATTCCATTAACTGAATATTGTTTTTAGACACTATAACATTTTAGGCCTACTTTTCCGTAAACCACGAGAACAATGTATGTGAAAAAAACAACACATATAAGTGAGGCGCCGAGTATACAGTAATTGTAAGGTAAAGAAAAGCTCGGTCTCTAAAGTCTGGAGGTCCGGAGTCCGTAAATGTGACGGTCACGAGAGTGATTTGTTCTTACGGATAGATCGAGAGGGCGGTTTGGGGTTCCGCCGACGGTGCTCGCATGCATTAGTCGTATCCCCGAAACCTTTACAACGCGAACAAAGCTCGTGGCATCCATGACGGTATAGGAATTGACGGTGAGGTAACAAAAAAACTCGTGGCATATCGGATGCGCATCCGATGACGGTAAGGGAATTGACGGTGAAGGATCTCGTGGCATATCGGATGCGCATCCGATGACGGTAAAGAAATTGACGGTAAAGGATCTCGTGGCATATCGGATGCGCATCCGAAGACGGTAAGGGAATTGACGGTAAAGGATCTCGTGGCATATCGGATGCGCATCCGAAGACGGTAAAGGATCTCGTGGCATATCGGATGCGCATCCGAAGACGGTAAGGGAATTGACGGTGAAGGATCTCGTGGCATATCGGATGCGCATCCGATGACGGTAAAGAAATTGACGGTAAAGGATCTCGTGGCATATCGGATGCGCATCCGAAGACGGTAAGGGAATTGACGGTAAAGGATCTCGTGGCATATCGGATGCGCATCCGAAGACGGTAAAGGATCTCGTGGCATATCGGATGCGCATCCGAAGACGGTAAGGGAATTGACGGTAAAGGATCTCGTGGCATATCGGATGCGCATCCGATGACGGTAAAGAAATTGGCGGTAAAGGATCTCGTGGCATATCGGATGCGCATCCGATGACGGTTTTATAGATATATTATATCAATTTTAGTTTTATACTGTTATGTAAGTGGCATATCGGAAGCGCATCCGATGACGGTTATATATATATACATGTATATATATTATATTTATTTTAGTTTTACACTATTATGTAAGTGCAAGCTCTAGTGAGCTCACACAACTGTTTGACAGTCCTGGCTGCTCCATCGTGCTGACAACATGATGAGAGAGATGAGACATTGAGTCACAGCCAGGCCAAATCAGTCTTGGCTGCTCTACCAAGTTGTCAACATGGTGAGAGAGATGAGGAAGTCACAGCCAGGCCGAATCAGTCCTGGCTGCTCCACCGTGTTGACAACATGATGAGAGAGATGAGACAGTCACAGCCAGGCCGAATCAGTCCTGGCTGCTCCACCGTGCTGCCAACGTGATGAGAGAGTCACAGTTAGGCCACATCAGTCTTGGCTTCTCTGCCAAGTTGTCAACATGGTGAGAGAGATGAGACAGTCACAGTCAGGCCGAATCAGTCCTGGCTGCTCAACCGTGTTGCCAACATGCTGAGATAGATGAGACAGTTACAGCCAGGCCACATCAGTCTTGTTGGCTACTCTGCCAAGTTGTCAACATGGTGAGAGAGATGAGACAGTCAGAGCCAGGCCGAATCAGTCCTGGCTGCTCCACCGTGTTGACAGCATGATGAGAGAGAGATGGGATAGTCACAGCCAGGCCGAATCAGTCCTGGCTGCTCCACCTTGCTGACGACATGATGAGAGAGATGAGACAGTCACAGCCAGGCCACATCAGTCTTGGCTGCTCTGCCAAGTTGTCAACATGGTGAGAGAGATGAGACAGTCACAGTCAGGCCGAATCAGTCCTGGCTGCTCGACCGTGTTGACAAGGTGAGAGAGATGAGACGGTCACAGCCAGGCCAAATCGGTCTTTGCTGCTCTGCCAAGTTGTTAACATGGTGAGAGAGATGAGACGGTCACAGCCAGGCCGAATCAGTCCTGGCTGCTCCACAAACAGGCCAGGTTTTTAAGCACAAATATCAGGAATATCACATCAAAAGAATCAATTGATTTATTAAGGCAATGTAACTTTTCAAATCTTGATACATGAGAAATTTCTTTGATATATCTACTATGACATCTCCTCTGATATATTCTAAATATTAAATGTCGGCCCCACTTTTGCCCACCCAGACCCAATGTGGAATATGCACCCGGGTTTTCGGATGGGGACCATGTGGGCAAACTGGGCATTAGGTTGCATAGGTTCTACATGGGCTTTCTTTTGGGTTCATTGAATGGCATTTTCTTATAAAATTTTCATTTAATATGTGTTAACGGATGTACATTGGCCTTTAGAGCTCATTTCTTCTCTTCAGTTTTACAACGTAGGCCACGCCTTACCTCCAGCACGAGATAGTGCTTCTGATTACAAATCCCCTAACTGCGCCAGTTTTCACCAGCATGCAGTCCCTGGGAGAGATGAGTTGGACACTCACCTCTCGGTAGGGTGTAAGGGGTAAATATATGGAGCTAGCCTTGATGTCTTCATTGGCCAATCACCACTAACAACTTGTGGAAAGATTTAGGATCTAAAGTTTTTGTGATGTGTTATGCCCATGGTTTGCATTCTGAAACACTTAAATTCATTTTGAGTCTAGTAATCAGAATCAGTCAATTAACTTACACTTCCTTCGCACTTGTTTGGTTGATATTACCCTAATTTTTATTTTCATTAATTGATTTTGAGCATAATAGATGCAACGTAATTGATTAGTTGACCTGAACAATCAGCCGAGGTTTCCAAAAAGTCCAAGGGAGCGAAACGACTTCGATTTGGAGCGAAACGACTGGGAGCGAAAAGGTGAGGGAGCGAAACAACCGCAAATTACTGGGCAGAGACAAGTTTCGCAAATTCTCAACAATTTCGTCATTTCTAAGCCCGATTATGAATCCTTCTTGATAGTTTTGGTGATTTAAATGATTAGTTAATTGCGCACCAAACATGATGAATGTCGGAAAGCTTGGGTAAGGACGAAAAGTGAGGTCTAATTCAGAAACAAACCAACAACAGCGCGTAGCGACACACACACTACACAGTCTCTCAGATTACAGAGATAGACTGAGTCGGGAGTGGTGGTGTTGCCACTGACTCTGACTCGAGTGTCCACTGTTCAGTCCATCAGTCTGTTGTCGGTAACAGTGTTGATGATTCTGACAAATTCTGATTTTGTCAAAAATAGGTTCAAATTGTAGTGAAAATGAATACAGAATTAGAGAATAGGGCCTTCATATTAATGTCATAAAATAATGTCTTGTCTTCTTGTGCTCGCCTGCCTTCATCTTCATGTAGGCCTATGTACATGTAGAATTCGAAGAAGTTTGACCAGCCTTGCATTTCACCTTGAACAAACAAAGGATCGCTCTGTCTCTACACATTGTCCGGAGTCGGCTTAGACCTTCTAATGTGTTCTGAGTGTGCGCATTTGATTTGTTTTGGCGTTCTTCGAATTCGTCTATACAAGTTACAGCATCAAGACAAAAGAACCAGTCCATATCATCCAGTCCCAGTTTCAATTTCATTTGTTGTCTCATCGCAATGTCTGGGACATGCGTCATGCATGACATTATTTCTGTCAATTCCGATATGATATGTTGAGGTTTGACTTGACTTGGGCAAATAAGGCTTTTGGTACGTGCCGCTTGCAAGAGGCCTTTTTTCGAAGAAGACCAATCGGCCCCAAAACAAATCAAATGCGCACACTCAGAACACGTCGGAAGGCCTAAGCCGACTTTGGACACTGCCTAGACACACGGCGATACTTTGTTCAAGGTGAAACACATATGACTGGTCAGCTTTGAAATGGCCTATTGAAATCACCTACTCCTCAGCCAGCCTTGGTGTAAGGAAGGAAGAACATGCAGTGCCATGCCAGGCATTCTGCAATGAGAAGACATTACTAATATCAGATATGTCTTTTTTCTTTCTAGGTCTGTTGGCCAGAGATACCTTGTCAGACCCCTTGGCCAATGCTCAACAGCTACTGTGATAAAATCTGGACCTGCCCTGCGAGGATCTCTTCAAAATTCCATCAAGTCTGCTGTAAAGCTGCCAAGAGTAACCAACCCAGTGCAGCAGCAGACATGCAATTTCAGTTCACTCCGGTATCCAAAGACAATAGTTTTCAATTCACTTCGGACGGCCGGAGTTGGTGTTCAAAGACGGGAGGTCGGAACGATTGTGCGGGCTTTTTCCAGGATCCTGAAGTTACGATACTTGATATTTGGTGGCGCTGTTGGAGGTGGAGTGGCTATAAACAAGGTAAGTTGAGGGAACATCCAGTCATCGTAAAACGTCCCAAATTTGCTGGGGAATTTTTAGACGGAGGGAGTTGCCTGCTGTCTATTTTGCCAGCCCCGATCCTGGATCCACCTCATGCTGACATATATGTTAACTGGCCGTTTAAGAAATGTTTTTTCAGATGAATTGAAAATGATCCTTCCTGCTGACAAGTCAATGGGTGATATGAATAAAGACTAGCAAATGCTTTTTTCTAAATCTCCATGTACATTTACACTAGGCCTTCCTGTACAAAACCGGAGTAAAAGCATTTGCTAGTCTTTATTCATATCACCCAATAGTTGAACTCTCAACTTGTAATGATATCTATCCAAGGAATAAAGTAGAAATCTGGTTCCTTCTCCCTTCCAGAAATATGAATCGTTTCGTGACGGCCTGCCTGATATTGGATGGTTGAAGAACTACCTGCCAGAAAATGAGAAGGTCGAGCAGTGGCGTGAACAGTTCAGGAACAAATGGAATCAAATGGGTCTACCAGAGAAAGTAAGTATAGATCTACAAGGTTCTCCAGTGGCAAACAGGCGTATAATCATCATTACTACGATGACAAATGCAGATGGTTGTGCTCCAATGGCAATTCTCTGTTCAAGCATCACTGGTTTGGCCACTTTATTGTTGCCGAGGCCAAGAAGAACACTAACCGGCCTCCTATACAAAACTATGTTCCAATATAGCGTGATATCAAGCTCGTTGGTGAATTTGTGATTACAGATCATATTTCTTCTTTTCTCCAGGGCTGGATGAAAGGCTATATAAAGACTGCCAGCAAACCATTCAAGTCGATATCAGAGTGGCTGGAATCTGCATCGGATGAAGATATTACGAAGATGTTCTCAGAAGGTACGCAAGAATAATTTAAAGAACTTGAGGGAGGTCCCTGGCAACTGTGTGGCCTGACAGTTTCTGCAAAGCTTTTCATTTGCAATAATGTAGTCTCAAAGGAACTCGAATTCTTTCAAGTTTATCTGTGTATGCTTTATTTGCCCAACACCTCTTCGATTTTTTTGTTTTTTTTTAGGGAGCTCAGCTGCACAAGGCAAGCTACCTTTAACTTGTTTGATAAATTGTGCTTGTGCTTATGTATTGTAGTTGTGAGCATGTTGACAGTCCTGCGTTGCTGTGCATCAAAAATGACTGCACCGGTACATCAGTTTGGTTTAGGACAGTCAAAATTTCTAACTTCTGGTGGCTGATAGATCTTTTCTTTCAATGGTTTTCATATGGCTTTTTGACCATTTGTCACCGCTCATTCATTGCATGGTTTTGGTACATGTATCAGGGGCACATTGTAAACTAATGGAATATTCTATGGAAGATAGCTTTAATAGGGACTATAGGTTGGAGCTTCTGCCTATAATCTTCCTCAAAAACTAGCACTACATGTATGCCTGACTCAACCATATTACTAAAAGTTACAACAAGTTTGATTTTTTTACTTTTTCTTCTGTGTTAATGTGTTTTCTACTCATTCACTTCTAAGTAAACACCACAAGTATTGCTTCTCACCTCCATGCCTTGTTTTCATTTCCAACTGCAGGTCTTCAAGATTTGTTTTTCCTTGGTCCCCAGGCAGGTGTGTAGAATCCAAGGTTCTCTTTGAGTGTAGTTACCTCTTCTTGAAACCTGCAGGTGTGATTGTTTGAATCACTTTCACCTGTTCTTTTCAGATGTTTTGCTACAGATTGAGTTGTTTCAAAGCACTGACTTCGACTCGGGTTTACAGCCAGTTTTCTAACTTAAAATTCAAACGACGGTCGATGACTTTTAAACAAAGCAGATGGCAATTTTCTGTTTCGTGTATTTGTTATAACATGACATAAACTCTTTGCTCAGTTTGCTTTCTGAATCAGAATCGGGCTGATCTTCTAAAGTGCATGCATGTACATTTCATATGTTCTTTCAAGTGCGTACTTCATCTGAAGAGATTTACTGCCTCTTCCTCTAGCTTGTATTCTGCACACCAGTTCTAACTAGAATACATTCCTTACGACCAAGTCGATTGTGATCATCCATATTAGCAGAACTCCTACAAGTTCGGAGTGATTCAAAAGCATAATCTTGTTCTACATTTACATGTCTAACCTTTTTGTTTTCTCTATTCCAGATAGTGGGAGTAGCGACATGGTCAACCATGCTTTGCCTTTTGGTAAATTTGCAAGAAATGAGGAGACAATAAAAGTGGTAAGATGACTGTTTCCTGGAAGTTCAAACTTTGATCTACACTTCTCAGTAGCTAAATGTCTTATTTCATGTGCTTTATCTGGTTCACAGTCGTTTGATTAGGGCTGAACTTGGAGAGTATGTACCCAGTGTAAATTCTAGGGTAAGGTTAAGATCCTTGCAAGGTTTAATTTCATATATTTGATATTTCAATCTAAGACTTGTGAATTTTGTTTCAGCCGCGGAATGATAAAGAGCGTCTGGAGCAGGTTCAAGATGAGCTCCTTCAGGTACAGATTAAGTACCAGAAGGAGATCGAGCGATTAGAAAAAGACAACCGCGAACTACGGAAACAGATGTTACTCAAGAAACAACACAACCAGAAACGACGCCAAATGAAGGTGGGTTTCTGTCATGGAGTCAAGGAGGCAGTTGACCACAGTTTCTTGGTGATCCCTAACAACAAACACTGTGAAAGTTTGACCAATCCAAAGCATTTTTTGTGGAAATGCATCTCAGCTTGCATATCCTTTGAAATGGAACATATGCTGCCTCAGACTATTGTCAGTCATTCCTCAGCTCACCTTGTTGAACCTTTAGCCTTGACTTTCAGAAATCTCCTATTGACATGTACTCTGAATGCCTGGATGAACTGGCTGATTACGACTCTAGTTACAATACACAAGATCACCTACCAAGAGTAAGTCAAACACTGTTTTGTTGCGAGCACTAGAGTCTCGGGCCAAATGTGGGGAGGCCACCAGGGACCTCATGACGGCTAGAGCAACCAAACCATCGTGGCTCTTGTTTTACAACGATTGTCACTATCCTAGGTCTCTGCAGAGGCACTCCTTGTGAAGCTGGCACAAGACTGGCATTTGCACCATGACCATTTGATTGAGAGTTGGACACCTTAACTACGACACCACTGTGCCCCTCATTCATTTTTCTGCTAGAAAATCATCATAGTTTTTGGTGGCTAGGCCTTCGCTCCCCTAAAGGGAGCACGATCTTTTGTTTGGTAAATATGAAATCTCGATTTTGCTTGTTAGGCCTGCTTTGATTTCCACTTCTTTGTGTTTCCAGGTGGTGGTAGTTGGAGATCAAAGCTCTGGGAAAACTAGCGTCCTTGAGATGATTGCGCAAGCTAGGATATTTCCAAGGTGAGCAGATACTAAGCTAATGTTTCCGGATTGCTACATACATATTGCTGTTAGCACTAGGTTGATGTGGCTCTTGGCACAAACTGTTCTTCATGCTAACTAGTTTCCTGAATAACAAAGGCTGGCGCTGGTAGATCTGATTTTAGAAACTTTCGTTTTTCTTTCAGGGGTTCCGGTGAGATGATGACACGCTCCCCTGTCAAGGTCACCCTCAGTGAGGGACCATATCACATTGCTACGTTCAAGGACAGCTCTCGGGAGTTTGACTTGACAAAGGAATCGGAGCTGGAAGCGCTGAGGAGGGAAGTTGAAATACGTATGAAAGCGAGTGTCAGTCAGGGGCAGACTGTGAGTGAGCAGGTCATATCGATGAGTGTCAAGGGCCCCGGCTTACAGAGGATGGTTCTAGTCGATTTACCAGGTGTCATAAGTGTAAGTGTCACTATAGTTACCAGGTGTCATAAGTGTAAGTGTCACTATAGTTACCAGGTGTCATAAGTGTAAGTGTCACTATAGTTACCAGGTGTCATAAGTGTAAGTGTCACTATAGTTACCAGGTGTCATAAGTGTAAGTGTCGCTATAGTTACCAGGTGTCATAAGTGTAAGTGTCGCTATAGTTACCAGGTGTCATAAGTGTAAGTGTCACTATAGTCACCAGGTGTCATAAGTGTAAGTGTGACTATAGTTACCAGGTGTCATAAGTGTAAGTGTCACTATAGTTACCAGGTGTCATAAGTGTAAGTGTCACTATAGTTACCGGTAGTTAGGTGTCTGCCTGAACTTCTTGAGAAGATTATAAATGTCGGCCATCAAGCCATCAGAACAAATATAGTCACTTTGCCGCATTGGTGGTTCAGAGTGGCACACATCTTCCTTTAAGACAGTTAGAAAATTAGAGGTAACTTCTCCTGCAATGTGCCCAGAAGATCCTGAATTGGCTTGTGTCGGGGTCCTGGTCGTCAGTCCTAATGTGTGGAACGAGTGGACGACCCAGCTGTGACAGGTTGGTCTTCTGTTATAACGTATCTTGTTGCCACTTCAGACTGTCACCACGGATATGGCCTCTGACACCAAAGATGCAATCAAGAATATCTGTAGACGGAATATGGAGAATCCGAATGCTATCATCCTGTGTATACAAGGTATGTGATTATTCGGTACCACTATGGTTGGGAGCCGATTTGGATTATAGGCCACATGACTCGGAGTTTTGCCCGTAAGAAGAGTCCTTCTAATCTCCCCATTATCTTGGCACTTGTGTCAAACAAGGATGTTGACTTGTATGTTTGTTTCAGACGGCTCCATTGATGCGGAACGTAGCAACGTAACAGATCTAGTCAGCCAGATTGACCCGGCAGGGAAACGCACCATCTTTGTCTTGACCAAGGTGGACCTCGCCGAGTCTAATCTCTACAACCCAGACCGCATCAAGAAGATTCTGGAGGGACGCCTCTTCCCGATGAAAGCCCTAGGATACTTTGCTGTGGTCACGGGCAAGGGTGAGCATTCTGGCTATTCATGTCATTGTTTGCTTGTTGCTTTTCTGATTGAAAGAAATTTGCCAGAACTGGTGTTCAACTAAGAAGTAAGGGTACTGTTATCAGTATTCAAATTGATCTTCCAAGGTACTATTTCTACATAGTGGCTAATGGCTGTAATAATGGATTCCTTATAGAAGGTTAAGTCAACATCCACTTGCCGTGCCTTGTTTTGACCCACTCCCATTCCACTCGTTTGCAATAGGTAATACCAACGACAGTATACAAGCCATCAGAGATTACGAGGAGGATTTCTTTAGAAGTTCAAAACTCTTCAGAGAAGGAGTACTCAAGTCGACGCAGATGACCACAAAGACGTTGAGCATGGCCGTGTCGGAGTGTTTCTGGAAGATGGTCAAGGAGTCTGTTGAGCAACAAGCTGATGCATTTAAAGGTAGTAGATACTCCAGCTGTTGGGATTGAAGAAATCGCTCGCTCTTCTTCAGTACTCGCTCTGCGCTTGGCGGTGTTATTCTCCGGGGTGTATTCTGATCCTCCTCCGAGGTGGGATGATCATTGTGACCAGCCACTACTGTGAGGTGTCAGTTGCGTTTATTGATCTAGTGACTCGGTCTTCGTGGCAGTTCTTACCAGTGACACATTTAGAGTCGTGCAACCAGCAGCAAAGTCCAGATCAGACCAAGGTCTTGTTCTTACACAGAGTAGTCTGCATACTTTGATCAGCAGCTTTGAAGTATGTATATTAGTAATGATATTTCATTGATTCATCAATTCCTTCCAGCCACCAGATTTAACCTGGAGACAGAATGGAAGAACACATTTCCCAAGCTGCGGGAATTGGATCGAGATGAACTATTCGAGAAAGCGAGAGGGGAAATATTGGATGAAGTGATCAACCTGAGTCAGGTCACAGCAAAATATTGGTAAGTTTGATATTGCAGGGCTGATGGCTTGCTCTCACCTCATCTACAGTAAACTGAATGTGTGCGACATGTGCAAAATAAGCAGCAGGCCTGGTAACCTTGCATTGAGATTCACTATGACAGGCATGAGGTGTATTCATATAATTCATGACATTCAAGCTGGCCTGGGCTTATTTGTATTATAATTGAGTTAGGCTACATTACAGCTATGAGTGATATTCTCTGCTGGATATTGCTTGGTGAATGTTAAACCTCCCAAGTAAGATATAGGAAGGGTTGAAAGTGCATGCCCTTTATCTGTCTGTTTACATCTTCAGGGAGGAGTTATTCACGAAGACTTTGTGGGACAAAGTGTCGACACATGTGATTGAAAATATCTATTTACCTGCTTCTCAAACAGACAATATTGGGTAGGTGAGAAATCGGGCTGAATTCATGCACGCTTGAATAACATCCAAAATACGATTTGTACTATTACCAGGTAACCTGCATCCAGTGACAAAACTGTTCGACTGGTTGAAGCGATGACTCACCCAGGTAGCTTTCTCATGCTTAGTGTGATGATGCATTGCATGATGAACTACGAGAATCTCTACCTGTGGTTCATAAGCAGGAAATGGCACAGCGAGTTGTTCATCTCCACTATTCATAGTGCAGGCTCCCTCTTTCAATACTCACCCTTGCAACACTTGCCTGATCATTTCTTTATTTCTCCAGAACGTTCAACACGGCCGTTGACATCAAACTCAAACAATGGGCTGATGCCCAGTTGCCAGCGAAGGCGGTACAAGTCGGCTGGGACACTCTACAAGAAGAATTCAGCAAGTTCGTCGAGAAGGATAAGAAGGGCAAGGACCATGATGATATCTATGACAGTCTGAAGCGGGCGGTGCAGGAGGAATCCAACCGGAGGCATAAGTGGGACGAGAAGGCTGAGGATAGTTTGGTAGGTGCTCCAGCTCTTGATGAGGTCGTGGCTCTTTGATTTGATTATGGTGATGAAGTACTGGTACAGAGAGTTGCTTGCCATATCCATCTTTTGAGAAAGTGTTCATCTTCAGAGCCATGCTCAAACTAAAAACTGCTTGATATTGTTTTCCTGACCTATCGTAACCATCTGATATTCTTGTTGTGTGTTTCAGAGAGTGATCCAGATCAATGCTCTGGAGGACCGGTCCGTACCGGACAAGCAGCATTGGGATCAGGCCATCAAGTTCATGGATGTGTCCCTGAAGAGGAAACAACAACAAAGTAAGTGCGTGCTGCCTCAGAGAGCCGCGATGGCCTGAAGATGATTGCGTCTGCCTAAGAAATGGCAGACCCGGGTTTGATCTTGCACCGTTTGGCTTAAGACCCGAGGCTCTTTACATCCATCTGATCGGACATTAAGCCATGGTCCGTTGGAGATGGTGTCTATGCCAGGACAGCTGAAAGACCAAGCACACATTAAAAGTGGTCCGTAGTGAGCTCTTCTTCTACACACATCAGCATCTCTTAATCCATTGTTGCCTTAACTGATAACCTGGTGATATGTTTGTGGTGAGCTCTGTAACTTGCACATCTCATGCATGTTTTCATTCTCATCCTTCCAGTTGAGGATAATATCAAAGAGATGACCGGTCCCTCTACGAGTGAACAGTGGTGGCATTGGAGGTACAAGACCCCGGAACAGAGGAATAGATCTGCAGCCAAAATAGAATTAGAGAAAATGTTAAATGCTGATCCAGTGAGTAGACTATTATTGTGAAGACAGGGGCTGGGTCGTTCAATAAACAATTTCACAACCTTGTATCTAGAGATCAGTGGCTTGTGGAATGATGGGAGGTGATTTCACTTCTTAACCAACATGATTGTGCCAACCTCTTTTTCTTGATAGTTTCAAATTGGGCAACGAAATGACAACCCTCTTCTTTCTCTTTCAGAAACATAAATCTCAGCTTGCCTATGATGAAGTCACGACAGTCAGGAAGAACTTGCAGACAAATAATTTTGATGTGACGGACGACTTTGTAAGTTTGATTCCCAGGTTTAATGGTGACATGTCATAAGCAGGTGTCTTGCACCGTAAGTTTGCTTTTGCCCTATTTCGTGACCATCAGTTGGGAAAAGAGAGCCGTATATGACATGTGCACAACTTCTCAGTTATTGCTAAGGTACAGGAATACTTTGTAGAATAACCCTCCAAGTGCAGAGCAAATGGTGAAGAAAAAGAAGTCTCTATTTCTGGGTTATTTACTTTCCAGATCAAGGAAACGTGGTACCACTTGTACAGGAGCCACTTCTTCAAACAAGCCATCAAGACTGCATCAGACTGCAAGAAGGGATTCTATTACTATCAGAGGGGATTCATCGACTCGGGGGTAAGCATCAATACATTGGATCAGCTAATAGTGCGGCCCTAATCTGGTCACTACTATTCCCCGCCAAGGTACTCCCTCCTCGGCGTGTTATCACCAACGCTTGGATCCACCTGGTCTGCACCCTGTCTGGCATAGTTGGACCTGCCAGGAGCATTGCCTTAAGGGTCAGAGGGACACTCGGTGCAGGACGGCAAGATCAGGGTTCGCGACACCCGGCTACAGGTTTTCTCTTGTTTTACAGATGCAGTGCAGTGACATTGTACTCTTCTGGCGGATTGACCGGATGTTACAGATCACTAGTAATGCTCTCAGACAACAGGTCATCAACAATGAAGGTAGGCAATGGTGTCTGGGGTGAAGCCCTGATCAGTGTTCTTGAACTAAGGACTTTAACAAACCTTAGAAGGCGAGAAAACTTTTCAAAAAATGTGAAGTGTAGCAAGGTGATGACATGAACTTCACTTGTAGAGTTCTGCCCTCAAGGATTGAGGCCTAAATGGAAGACAATATTGGTGTGAAATCAGTTAATAGTGCAGCATTGATTTGCCCCTCTGCTCTTCAGCTCGACGGTTAGAGAAGAACATCAAGGAAGTCTTAGACGACTTCGGTGATGACAAGGCCAAACTCCAGGAGTTGCTGACAGGGAAGCGTGTTCTGCTGGCTGAGGAATTAAGTGAGTAGACTCTGGCGTGAATGTGTGGTTGAACTGTAGTTAGAGTGCGCTTCTGTCCTTATCAGTACATTATCGTTCGCTGTGAAAATGAACCTTCTTCTGTTTCTTCAGTAGATTAAGATGGTTGTTTGATGTCTGTTTTAATCATTGTTGTTAGCATGGAGACTCTGTAGTGTTTTGATTATAATGTCTCAAATTGGCCATATGAAGACAAAGTCACAACCAGAATGCTGGAGTAAGATCCAGTGAATGCCAGCCTTGAGCACTGAAAGCATACATCTTGGACATGTGCTACTCACTCCCCAGGGAGTTGAGCCTGCACCAAGAATGTGCTCACAGGCTTCAAGGCTGTTCTGCTTCTTATCTCCTAATCATATGCCACCTTACTTCCAGAACGAGTGCGACAGATTCAAGAGAAATTAGAAGAATTCATTCAAGCTCTCAACAAGGAGAAGTGAGGTGATGGATTGAGAGTTGTCATCTACAGCTAAATCATGTGTGCTAGTTGGTGCTTGTTAAAACCTTGTCAGCTCCTGGGAAGTTAGACAGTAGATTGAAAATGTGACCAAATAGAATGGCGCATCTGCAAGGAGGACGACTTGCTTGAAGGTGAGCGGATGGGAGCGGGTGAGACTTGAAAAGTCCCAAATCAAACGCCTAGTTTTCCTTGTTATTAGACCACTTGTGAAATGGAGGCTTTCAAGGGAGCCTTGTGAAGGGTGCCTCTGAGGGGAGGGCCAGACATTCATGAGGGGAGGAGGGGAGGGTGCTGAAGGGCACTGCAGACTGTAACATTAGACACTTCCGATTGTCTCTTGAGCCCCCTGAAATGGTCCTGTTCCCACATTTACTCAGTTAAGGAGTTGGCTCCATTGTGATGTATTTATGTCTGCCAATGGATTACTTATGTGCAAGATGTATTAATAATTATTTGATATCAATAATAAGTGTAAATATGAATATACTTCAGGCATTTTTGTTGTTATTATTTCATGAAATGAGCAATGAAGTCAAGACGACCTGTCAGTGTCATAGTCAATGTGATCATGGCTGATGAGACATGGTCCAGTTAATGTGAACATGTCTCTGTGGCCATCCAGACCATCTGTCACAACCAGTATGGTCTTGGCAGAGACATATAATGGTCACAATCACCATAATGGTAGAGACATCATATTACAACCAGTGTGGTCTTGGCAGAGACATATAATGGTCACAATCACCATAATGGTTGAGACATCATATTACAACCAGTGTGGTCTTGGCAGAGACATATAATGGTCACAATCACCATAATGGTAGAGACATCATATTACAACCAGTGTGGTCTTGGCAGAGACATATAATGGTCACAATCACCATAATGGTAGAGACATCATATTACAACCAGTGTGGTCTTGGCAGAGACATATAATGGTCACAATCACCATAATGGTAGAGACATCGTATTACAACCAGTGTGGTCTTGGCAGAGACATATAATGGTCACAATCACCATAATGGTAGAGACATCGTATTACAACCAGTGTGGTCTTGGCAGAGACATATAATGGTCACAATCACCATAATGGTAGAGACATCATATTACAACCAGTGTGGTCTTGGCAGAGACATATAATGGTCACAATCACCATAATGGTAGAGACATCGTATTACAACCAGTGTGGTCTTGGCAGAGACATATAATGGTCACAATCACCATAATGGTAGAGACATCATATTACAACCAGTGTGGTCTTGGCAGAGACATATAATGTGTCACAGGTTGTGACAAGTCACTTCCGAAATTCCTTGTGTGTCTTTTACATGCTTTGTGGAGGTCAGCTCCGGGACTCCTGGAGGCACACATTAGCGAAAGCATCCGATTTTGTGAGAAGAAAGTGAGAAGATTTATTAAAAGAAAACGTTTATATAGTTTAATTACGGTGTTGTTTGATTGAACTAAGTACTAGAATGACACCAGTAACAATTGGAGGTTCTACCGAGATTAATAAGATAATGATAGACTGTAAAAAGTAGACTTTGAAGGTGAAAAACTTGTGTCGATCTCGCGAAATGAAGTCACGATTTGCGAGCCTCGTGGGCTATAGTGCATTTCGCCATACATTGAACTGTGTTGCTGCCGTGTAGCAGGGAAATTCTGTCCCTGTATGCTGATGTACAGTATCCACATACATGAAGTGTGTGCAATGCCTGTGCAGTGTATGAAATCCAGGGTGATGATGGTGACTCATTGACTGACTGGATCTAGTGCTATGTTGAGAGACTTGTATGTGTTGTTGTTGTTGCTGACCAGCTGGTCTTTGCTGCTGATGCTGCCTGTTGAAGTCCTGTTTGTTTACTGAACTGTTCGTTTCGACAATATCGTATAGCACCGTCTGGTTGTGATTTTCGAGGTCTAATCTCTGGACTCTTGTGGTGTAAAAATTGTCATTGTTTGCACTGCAATCATGTCGCAGGATAACGAGGACTGGGAAGAGAATCCGAACGTCGATGAATTCTGGGATGAGGAGGTGATTACGCGTGAGAATTTGGAATCTGAAAACGAAAAGTTACGTAGAAAGATAAAGGCCATGGAGACGGTAGAAAAGGCGCGCATCGAGAACGAGGAGCTGCGACAACGTCTGGCGGACCTGGACAGGATCAGTGGTGGAGGTGGGGCTCCAGTGTCCTCATCGTCAACACATGAACCGGATCTGCAGAAGTTGCTGAAACGAGAGTTCAAGATTCAGGGGCAGATTGGGAAACCGGGCGAAAAGGAAAAACTGTCTTTCTCAAGTTTAATCCATCAAATAGACATTGGTCTAGACAAAGGATATTCGGAGAGAGAAGTGGTCGCAGCAGTGGTCAAGTGCATTTCAGCTGGGTCAACGTTCCGTTCGTACCTAGAAGGAAAGGGTTATGTTTCTTTGTCATCTCTAAGGAAGGTTCTCCGTACATACTACAGCGAGAAGGAGCCGACAGCGCTCTACAAGGACCTGGTGAACATTTGTCAAGGTGAAAAGGAAAGTGCCCAAGAATTCATCTTTAGGGCAATGGACTTGAGGCAGAAGGTCTGTTTTGCCTCAAAGGAGGCTGATTCCTCTTTAGTTTATGATCAAAAGCTGGTTAAAAACATGTTCCTTCATGCAGTGGCCACAGGTTTACGTAACACTAGTATCAGTCTAGAGTTAAAATCCGCGCTTGAGGATCGAGACATAACTGACGAGAAATTGTTAGAAGCCCTACATCATGCAACAGCCAAGGAGCAAGAACGAGAAGCGAAAGGGGCTGGCGTTAGTCACGGTACGGGTACTGCTGGTGCAAAAGCCAAAGTGAACGCCACCACTGGTTCAAAGGATCCTGAATTTGAAAAGCTTAAAGCGGAAATGAGTCAAATCAAGGCTTTAGTCACGGAGGTCAAAAATTCTTTGACCACTCGCTCTGTTCCTGAAGCTTCTGGCACTAGTAAGAGAAACACTGAGACAGGTGCCAAAAAGTCAAATACATTTAGGCAAAAGAAATTATGTGAAAAGTGTCAACAGGCAGGTCAATCTGAATGTGACCATTGTTGGGCCTGTGGTTCCGGTGAACATTTCTCCCGTGGCTGCAGGAAGGGAAACCGGAGAGGGTCTCCCCGAGGGGACACGGTGTAGGCCCGGAATCTGTTTGTAGTCAGTCCCATGTAGAAAAGACGGAATTTACAAGTTCGACTAGTAGTAGAATTTCTGACAGTGGTGCTTATATAAGTAGTGTATGTGAGTCAAGTATGAACATGTGCAATATTAAGAAGTATTCGAAATTGGTTTCATTGATAGGCAAGCAGTGTCTTATCAGATGCCAGTTTAATGACGTTGCTACGATTGCACTTTGGGATACAGGGGCGCAGGTGTCGATAGTGTCACAAAAATGGCTAAAGGATAACCTGCCCACCACAGAAATCAGAGATATAGTTGAATTGCTGAATGAGCCTTTAGAGCTGAATGCTGCAAATGGACAGCAAATTCCATACTTGGGATGGGTGGAACTAGATTTGAAACATGTAAGGAGCACTAAACATGAGCCTGAGTCTGATATCAGTACTGATAAACCTTGCTTTCGGGTCCCAATTTTAGTCAGCACCAATGACATCAGCTATCCAATCATAGGTTACAATGTGATTGAGGAGATCCTAAAGGAATGTAATGCTGACTCTGATGAATTGAGATGTTTGTTTCCTACAGTGAAAGAGAAAACTCGGGTGGAACTTTTGTCTGTTTTGCAGCAGGGTCCTACTAAGGATAGTTTTTTAGTCAAAACTGGTAGGAAGGACATTGTAGTAGGTCCTAAGAGTGACCTCAATGTAGTGTGTCGTGTACATGCAGGGCCAGTTATCAAGGAAACTCCAGTGCTGTTTGAGGGATTTGATGTGGTTGATGAAAGTAATGAACTCAGTGAACTTGTAATCCCAGCCTCTGTTGTGTCGTTGTCTCAAGGTTCTTCATCAAAAGTTCAGATATTAGTGAATAACCCTACCAATCGTACAGTTCGACTCCGGGCAAAAACTGTTCTCGGAACTGTTAGTTTTGTCAAAGCGATTTATGAATGGGATGGGTCTTACTCATGTGATTTTGATAGTGATTCTAAGAATGCCAGAGTACACACAGTTGATTTGGGAAGTCATGTGGATGATCGGAACGATAGTAGGAATAGTAAGCATGCATCCGAGGATAAAACTTGGTTGCCTCCAGTGGATTTAAGTCATTTAGAACCTGAGCAGAGGGTCAAGGTCGAGGACATGCTAAGGGAATGCAGTGATGCCTTTGCTAAGGATGAGTCTGACATTGGTTGTATGCCTGGTTTGCAAATGCATATCAAACTCAAAGACCCTACCCCATGCAACCAGCATTACCGAACTGTGCCTAAGCCATTATATAAAGAACTCCGTGAGCATTTAGAGGATCTCATCAGGAGGGGGATCATGTGCAAATCAAACTCTAGCTACTCATCTCCGCTAGTCTGTGTTCGTAAGCGCTCGGGAAAACTCCGAGTATGTGGGGATTACAGGTTACTCAACTCCCGATGTTACCATGATCGTCATCCAATAATGAGAATTCAGGACATTCTTGACCTTTTGGGAGGTAACTCGTGGTTTTCTGTGTTTGATTTTGGTTCCGCTTACCACCAGGGATTTTTAGACGAGGAATCGCGTCATCTTAGTGCTGTGGCCACGCCGTGGGGTCTGTATGAATACCAAAGAATCGCATTTGGTCTCCAGGGGGCGCCACCAGCATTCCAGCGTCATATGTTCACTATGCTTGATGAACTAAATTTCAAAACTTGTATCCCATATCAGGATGATGTGATAGGTTTTAGCAAGACGTTCGACGACCATGTTGACGATGCACGTCAGATTTTGAAAAAAGTTATCAAGAGTGGGGGAAAGCTCAAGCCGTCAAAGTGCAAGATATTTCTGCGCCAAGCACGTTTCGTTGGTCGTTTGGTATCCGAGGAAGGGTATACTGTTGATCCTGCAGATACTGCCGCAATTCAGGCCTTGAAAGAGAAAACACCAGAAAACATAGGACATTTGCGAAAACTGCTAGGTTTCTTGGGGTACTATCGATCTTTTGTGCCAAATTTTGCTAAGAAAGCCAAAATGTTGTATGATCTGCTGAAAGTGACTGAATCGAAAGTACCAAACAGTAGTAAAAAGACTGACTCTCAGACCAAAACTGGTCAATTACCATCTAAAACGCCCTTGAAATGGTTGCCTGTGCATCAGAATATTCTTGAAGACCTGTTAGACAACCTAGTCAAACCACCTATTTTAGCTTTCGCTGATATGGAAAAGCCATTCATTCTCAATACCGATGCTTCAGCGGATGGGCTGGGTTGTGTTTTGTACCAGGAACAGCAAGGACAGCTTCGTGTGATCGGATATGGGTCCAGAACTCTTTCCCCAGCTGAAAGGAACTATCATATGCACTCGGGAAAACTTGAGTTTCTTGCTCTTAAGTGGGCGGTAACGGAAAAGTTTCGAGACTATCTATTCTATGCGCCAGAGGTAACAGTCTTTACAGATAACAATCCTCTCACCTATATATTCACTACCGCTAAGTTGAATGCGACTGGCCACAGGTGGATGGCTGAACTCTCTCAGTTTCCATTGACATTGAAATATCGCCCAGGCAAGCTTAATATCGATGCTGATACCCTGTCTCGTTTGCCTATGGACATGTCTAAATACATGAAACAATGTACAGAAACTGTACATCAGAAGGATGTGTCCGCTACACTGGAAGCTATGCAGACCAGTGAGAAGCTGGGATCAGATTGGGCAACTGTAGCTGCAATTAACCCAGTTCTTTTAGCTGAGCACTCGCAGTCAATCTCTGCAATGTCTCGTGATGACATTAGGACAAGTCAGGAGAAGGATTTAGTCGTCGGTCGGGTACTGAATCTAATGAAAGCCGGGAAATTGCCAACTTCCAAAGTTCGCCGTCAGGAAAGTCGCAAGGTTCAGGTTTTACTCAGGAGTTGGAACAAACTTGAGGTAGACAATCACGGTATTCTGTGGCGTAAAAGTGGATGTAAACAGTTGGTATTGCCGGAAACGTTTCATTCTCTAGTTTACATAGAATTGCACAAGGAAATGGGTCATTTAGGAGCCGATCGAGTTGTGAATTTGGCTAGGGACAGATTTTATTGGCCTAACATGCAATCAGACATTGAACACTTCATCGCTAAAAAGTGTAGTTGTCTGGTGAACAAGCGACCTCAGTTGCCACCGAGGGCACCACTAGTGAACTTCAAATCGTCTGCTCCTTTTGACTTGATATCTTTAGACTTTCTCCATCTTGAACGGAGCAAAGGTGGTTATGAGTATGTCCTTTTGCTCGTGGATCATTTCAGTAGATTTGCAGTTGGTTACCCTACTCGAAACAAGAAAGCTAAAACTGCAGCCGAGAAACTCTTCAATAACTTTGTATTCAGATATGGTTTTCCTCGGAGAATTCACCATGACCAAGGTGGTGAGTTCGAAAATTCACTTTTCTCTCATCTACAGCAACTTTCTGGCATGTCAGCAACCAGGACTACTCCCTATCACCCGCAAGGGGATGGTCAGGTTGAAAGAATGAATAGGACTCTTTTAGGAATGTTGAGATCGCTCAATGAGAGACAGAAAAGTGCTTGGAGTGATCATTTGGACAAAGTGTTGTTCGCTTATAATTGTACAAAGCATGAATCTACCTCGTATTCTCCATACTTTCTATTGTTCGGACGGTCTCCTAGACTCCCAATAGACACTCTTTTTGGGCTAGTTGAAGACTCCAGCAAAGCATCGTATCAGAAATATGTCGAAAACTGGCAAAAGGCTATGCAGGATGCACATGACATAGCCAAGGACAAATCAGAGACTGCAGGGAAAAAGAGCAAAGCTCGCTATGATAAGCGCGTACATGGTAAACCTCTCGAAATTTCTGACAGAGTGCTGGTCAGGAATCTCAGCCAGAGGGGTGGACCCGGTAAACTACGATCTTACTGGGAGGATAAGATTCACATAGTCACATCCAGGAAAGGCGATCCAGACAACAGTCCAGTCTACGGTGTGAAGCCGGAGAGTGGTTCAGGCAAGGAACGTGTACTTCACAGGAATATGCTCATGCCTTGTCCAGAGCTAAACCTGGACACAGATCTCGCGGACACTAGCAAACTGTGTAAAACTAAACAATCGAAAACTGTGTCGAAATCTGATCCTCCAAAGTCAACTAGTGCCGATCCTGAATCGGACAGTGATGATGAATTTGATGAACTATGTGATTTGGCTGCACCCTACCTTTTGAAAGCAGGGAGGGGTAGAGATAAGGTGTCTGTAACTAGAGAAATTGAAATTGACTCTGAAAATGGTTCGCAGAATGGTACATTTGAACATTTACAGGAAAATCAGCTAGTTACTGAGGATATCAATCGGTCATTTTCTGAGGAAAATCGGTCATTTCCTAACAGTAGTAGACAGCCGTCTAGCGCTGGTTCCAGTCCTGGAGTGTTTGAACAGAATCGATCCAGTATTGAGTCTAGTCCTGGAGTTGAACAGAATCGACCTAGCACTGCAGAGTCCAGTCTGGGGAGTTTAAGTCCGGAGGCTCAAGAATTTCAGCCTAGAGCTACCAGAACTAGGAATGTGAGAAAACCGCAGAGACTCACGTATGATGAACTAGGAAAACCGTCTGTCTCTACAGTACCAGTTAGTGTGGCAGGTTCAGTCACTGGGCATGGAGTTTCACATCAGAAAACAGTTCTCATGAATCTTCAAGGAGTTCCAGTACAACAGCCTGTCCTATGGTGGCAAATGTTCAGACCACCAGAGCCGTTATGGAATCCGACCCTAGGACAATGGGTGTATCCAGTTCGAGGCTGATTCATACACGAAATCCAGTCAGGATACTTGGTGAATGTTTGTGACAATATTATATGAAAATTTGCGACGATAAAACCGCACCACAAGAGGTAATGTTCGAAACTTTGGGCGTGCATCGAGAAAAATAGTGAAATATGCATATGGGTGAAGTACTGGTAACCTCTACCCATTGTGGTTTATTTCTAAAGTGTTTCTGGTGACGTTTAGATGACATTTTAGATGCTGGTTTGAGTTTTGTTTTGAAGGACTTCAGATTATGTTTATTTTGTCAGCATGTCTTTATTTGGGAATGATTTATTCCTGGGACAATCTTGCATGAATATTGTATGGTTGCTGAAATTGGTGAAATTGGGAATAATTCTGAAGTCTAGAAGATAAAATGATTTCCAGTATAGTGTTTGTCGTACTGTGCAGGTATATACTAACCTGAAGTTCACAGGTGAAGTTTACATGTATTTTTAAAAGAACTGACTCTTGCAAGCAGAAACTTGGAGCCATTATAGTCTGTGGACTTTGGGACAAGATTGATCACCTTGTTCCCTTTATTTGGTGAATAGAAAGCTTGGTGGTGTTTACACTCAGTGATGAGATATTTTGTGTTTTATCATGTCATAATAGTGGATTGAAGCACTGTTTAGTTAATGTTCTTTGATTTTAGTGTTAGAAGTTTACGTCATTAGTGTTTTTATAGTAGTGGAGACTTTAAGTCATATCCTGTGCAGGAGATTTGAGTTTTAAGGACTGATCTTAATCATGACAAAAGTTTAGGCAATAGGTTTTGCATCACCATAGCTTTCCTATAGATATTAGTGTATAATGTTTACTTAGTACTGTATGTCTTTCAGTTGTCTCGAGCTGTGGGGACACATCTTTCTTAGGCGGGGAGAGTGTCACAGGTTGTGACAAGTCACTTCCGAAATTCCTTGTGTGTCTTTTACATGCTTTGTGGAGGTCAGCTCCGGGACTCCTGGAGGCACACATTAGCGAAAGCATCCGATTTTGTGAGAAGAAAGTGAGAAGATTTATTAAAAGAAAACGTTTATATAGTTTAATTACGGTGTTGTTTGATTGAACTAAGTACTAGAATGACACCAGTAACAAATGGTCACAATCACCATAATGGTAGAGACATCATATTACAACCAGTGTGGTCTTGGCAGAGACATATAATGGTCACAATCACCATAATGGTAGAGACATCATATTACAACCAGTGTGGTCTTGGCAGAGACATATAATGGTCACAATCACCATAATGGTAGAGACATCGTATTACAACCAGTGTGGTCTTGGCAGAGACATATAATGGTCACAATCACCATAATGGTAGAGACATCGTATTACAACCAGTGTGGTCTTGGCAGAGACATATAATGGTCACAATCACCATAATGGTAGAGACATCATATTACAACCAGTGTGGTCTTGGCAGAGACATATAATGGTCACAATCACCATAATGGTAGAGACATCGTATTACAACCAGTGTGGTCTTGGCAGAGACATATAATGGTCACAATCACCATAATGGTAGAGACATCATATTACAACCAGTGTGGTCTTGGCAGAGACATATAATGGTCACAATCACCATAATGGTAGAGACATCATATTACAACCAGTGTGGTCTTGGCAGAGACATATAATGGTCACAATCACCATAATGGTAGAGACATCATATTACAACCAGTGTGGTCTTGGCAGAGACATATAATGGTCACAATCACCATAATGGTAGAGACATCATATTACAACCAGTGTGGTCTTGGCAGAGACATATAATGGTCACAATCACCATAATGGTAGAGACATCGTATTACAACCAGTGTGGTCTTGGCAGAGACATATAATGGTCACAATCACCATAATGGTAGAGACATCATATTACAACCAGTGTGGTCTTGGCAGAGACATATAATGGTCACAATCACCATAATGGTAGAGACATCGTATTACAACCAGTGAGGTCTTGGCAGAGACATATAATGGTCACAATCACCATAATGGTAGAGACATCGTATTACAACCAGTGTGGTCTTGGCAGAGACATATAATGGTCACAATCACCATAATGGTTGAGACATCATATTACAACCAGTGAGGTCTTGGCAGAGACATATAATGGTCACAATCACCATAATGGTAGAGACATCGTATTACAACCAGTGTGGTCTTGGCAGAGACATATAATGGTCACAATCACCATAATGGTAGAGACATCATATTACAACCAGTGAGGTCTTGGCAGAGACATATAATGGTCACAATCACCATAATGGTAGAGACATCGTATTACAACCAGTGTGGTCTTGGCAGAGACATATAATGGTCACAATCACCATAATGGTAGAGACATCGTATTACAACCAGTGTGGTCTTGGCAGAGACATATAATGGTCACAATCACCATAATGGTAGAGACATCGTATTACAACCAGTGTGGTCTTGGCAGAGACATATAATGGTCACAATCACCATAATGGTTGAGACATCATATTACAACCAGTGTGGTCTTGGCAGAGACATATAATGGTCACAATCACCATAATGGTTGAGACATCGTATTACAACCAGTGTGGTCTTGGCAGAGACATATAATGGTCACAATCACCATAATGGTAGAGACATCGTATTACAACCAGTGTGGTCTTGGCAGAGACATATAATGGTCACAATCACCATAATGGTTGAGACATCGTATTACAACCAGTGAGGTCTTGGCAGAGGCATCACAATCAATGTAATGTTCGAAACCGCCTGGCACGACCAATGCGATGGTGATTAAGACGTGGTAACAATCAACGCATGGTCGAGACAAACCGTCACAACCAATGGTATATTGGCAGAGACGTTTTGACCAAGACAACCTGTCACAACCGGTAGCCGGTCATTTCGCTCCAGGACCTTTTCGCCCCCAGTCGTTTCGCTCCAAGTCGTAGTTTCGCTCCTTGGGACTTAATAGGGGTGGTTTTAAAGCAAGGCAAGTACGGGTTAATGGAGAAAACCCGGGGTACCAAATTGCTTTCTAATAATATTTTTGAGTTGTGAGGTTATACGACAAAGAACGGGAAGATACGTTGAATCATTCAACTGATCTCTTGGCGCAGATCGAAAAACACGTGACCCGTCACCGGAAATCGATTTCATTACGAGTGAATTGCCGTCAAGTACCAGTCTCTGTAGTGAGGGTGAAAGAGTCACCGCCACTGACTGGTGCTGCCTTCTATGTGCTTCTGGCTACACTTCTTGTCAATCTGTTGTTGTGGATGGAATGGTGTGGCAGGTTCACATCGGAACCGAGTGGTCGAGGACAACGTCACATCACGGGCGTCTAAGATCGTTAAAACAAGGATGCCCTCATCGAAGGAGGAGACTGATGAGAGGGCGCCGAATACATTATCCTAGGCAGGCTCTGGGTCGTTTCTAAAGTCACTCACTCATTTCGATTACGCACCGGACGCCTCTTCCCTCGCCCATAATGAGATCCATTTAGGATGACGCAATGGACTTCCCTGCGAGTCTACTTTGATTGAGTGTAGGAACGATACAAAGGCTTACTGTGGGAGTATGGCCCTGTCCTAGGAGGCTGAATAGAATCTTAGACTAAGGAAGAGGAACAGAAATCACAGGCACGACGCATGAGGAGATCTGAAGACGATCGGACTGTTATGTTACATGCCGACTTACCGGCAAAGAGGGTAGAACCTTTCATCCTTGATGATAGCCTACGCTCAACGCCAGTAGATCGGCATGCCATGCTTCGTTACTTCAACGTGCATTGGCTGATCATCCATGGGGACAGCCCACAGGACATTTTGACCACCAAGGTTCTCGCATCTTATCTTAGAGTAACCAGACTAATCTAAGATCTTATCAAGGCTCCCGACGGGCAGTCCACGGCCATCTTCGGCCGTCACTCACATACTAGCAATCCCCAATAGACTCCGGGTGCAGTCCATTTCGTCATCATATTTATACTGTCTCATGAACTAGACCGGTCCACTACGTCCGGAGTGTAGCAATTCCGGATATAATCTCGTTGATGATGAAAATAGAGAAGTTTCTGGTGTTCTTCGGGGGTTTGTTTGACCACGGAGTTGTTATTAGCTATTCGGCACAGACGCCGGTGTAACATATGTGGTTGTTTCCCATGTGTCAGTGTTTCCAAACAATAGGCAGCTAGAGAGACCACGACTTTTCAATAGGGGGGATACACAGAAAAACTTGTCAATCTATTTTTGAGCGTTCCCAAATAATGAGGGGAAACACTCAAAAATAGAAACACTCAAAAACATTACACCGGCATAAAGTCTGCCAAATCATACTGAAGGCCTAGGATTATTCTGGGACAAAAATTTCCCAGAATACCTTTACTGCCGTCAATGTTATTCGCCACCAAAGCGACGGTGACGTCAGGAGGATGGCTCAAGGTGGCACAAAAATATGTTGTTTTTAACGCCCCTCATTCCTGAGTGACGACTATTATGATTATTACGGAATTGAGTAACATGGACTAAAAGTCGTCCTTTATTCCCTGCTTCGACCTTGACGCATGTCAGGGTCAATAACTATGCTGTCAGTCACACTTCATTAATAATACACTGCAATCGTGTGGTATTTGGCCTTGTAATTGTTTACATTTGGTGGTGTTTATTTGGTGTAGGTCATTGATCGTTCACCTGCGATGTGTCCAGGAAATCAGCCAGTGTCATTGTCTCGCTCAAACCGAAACGGTGCTTCTTTGCAAAGGAATCAGCAATGAGCACGCCAATCGCGACCATCCTGATATCAGGTTTTTTTTACTCCTACGTCATATACAATAAAATGTTAATTAAAATATCGACTACATCCGTAGTGTAATAGACGCAAGATTACTTGAAAGCAGTATAGCGTCCGTCTCATCGTTTGTACCGAATCGTTAGAATACTTTTTTTATGGTTTCCCCTTAAAAACATGATAGCTTTGGTTTGCGCGAGACTTCTGACCTTGGTTCAAGATATATATATGTATAGTGACGAAAAGAAAATATTACGTTTGGATTATTGTTCATTAATGCGGTAATCGACTTGCGTCAACCGGGGTTAAGATAGATATATAAGCTTAAAATTACATGGATTAATTGAACAGGGCAGGCGTGTGCGCAGTGTCAGTTCGATTCGTGGCACGACCCCAAGTCAGTCACGGCCTTGGGTTAATCCGGGTCGGAATTTCGGCTCGAAACGCGTCCAATAGCGTACCTGTTGGGCTCATCGCGTGGCTATACATGTATGAAAATATCATACGAGAATTTGCCGTCATCCGCAACACCCAAGATTCTTTCTAAGACTCTGATTTGCTTGGATTGAAGCTTCGAGAGTAGAGGGAAATGTTCCCCTAATTAACCACCAGAGCTCATTCCTTTGCCTAAAATACATGTATTCACAAATGGACACTTTTGCGTAAAAATCGGGCATATTTGTCTGTTTGTAGGACTCAATATACGACATACTTTTGGGTATCAGTCATTGCCTTTTATGACTTTCAGGTCGGCGGGAAAATGTAAAATCGAGCAAGTAATGCCATTCGCCAAGAACATTCATGATACAGAGCTACGGTGCTTGACCGCTCTCCTCAGCCAGCAGGTCCAGTATTTCTTGATCCGAATGCAAACATCAGCTTTAAAAGTACCAGCATACGCCGATATGACGGGGAGACTCGGAACACCAGATGCTCCTCGCGGGATTTCGATTCTCCGGAATGACCAGGCGGTAGTGATCCTCCTTAACCCTCACCAATTTAGTGATTGCGCGACCATAAACGTTCCAAAAAAGTCAAAATATGCGCCAAAGGAATGCTGCATTAATGTAAAAGATAAAATAGTTCTGCAGCACGGCGGCTAGGTGTCACTGATGTATGATAACCTTGCCGCTCGGGCGCGCATGTATATGATTATAGTCCTATATACGGAGTATTGATCATGTCAATGGAATGTCCTTTTATCAACACCGTTTTGATACAGTCGAATGAAAATCGCATCAAATCACTCATTCTTAATCATTTTCATAGATTTTTTCAAAGAAATATCTTGAAAAGATTCAAATCCGCTCAGGAGTTTCCGGAATTTGTGTTTTTGATCTGGAATTTGTGGGAGAAAATGTGAATTTGTTTGGATCATGGCCAAGGTCACATCGAGAGACGGTTGCCGGACTGTCGTCTGCGATGCAACACCGTGAGTGTTGACCATTGAAACCAAAACAATCGTCTCGAATGCACGCCTGCCTCGCACCATCACGCAGCGAAAGCTCTCTGGTCATTGGAACTCTCCTCTGGAGCAGATTAAAGAGGTTTTTTAGCAACCCCGTTACCAGACAATTTTTTGGAGAAATATTAAAATAGTCTGCGAGTTTACACGCTGCTTGCGAGGATATATTGACCTCATTTGCATGTCAGGAATTGGGTCAGTGCAGTGCGTTCAGAGGTGCCGCATGTTAAGTGACTGGATGACGACCGATTATACACAGGGACTTTTGGACTAAAAGGACAAAACTCGTAGGAGGTGAAGATCATCCATAGTTTCGAACTTAGAGAGCGGTATAACTGTACCAGAATTTGATGTTCTGTAGTCATTTTAGGAATGATTTGGTAAGGATTATTTATATCTTTCCCTCATTTCTGTCATATTCATATATTCTTCTTGCATGTTGAAGTAGTATTGGCCCTGTTTATTGTAATTTCCATGGTAACACCAACAGCATCACCAAATGCTGCATACATTTTGTTTACTTAATTGTGATGGGACAGGTTGCCATGACAGCACATAATATGATGCGAGGAGATACCTGGTGACAGACTGGCCTGGATTTTTAAAGAACTTTCTACAACACAAAACTTGTAAAATGGTTTCAAATTTCTGATATTATCGCGTTGGCGCGAAAAAGAAAGTCTTCATATATATTCCGCCACTTTGTCGCAACTTTATATGACGATTTTTCTTATGATTTCATGGCCAGATTGGGTTTTCGAGGTAAAATATCATTTCGAAGGCGCGGTATGTATATCCTACATGAATATCCTACCTTGGTTCGATAGTCATCAGCATGGGCGGTTGATCGGTATAGTGAAAGGAATTTGTGTATGTCCGACCATGACTATCCCTCTTTTTCGGTTCACAATTAAACTTTATATATTTCCATTGCAAGTTAGTTGAAGGTGAATGTTACTTAAATATTGGCTTTTAAGTGGGTCTACTTCTGCTGTGGTCAGCAAGGACTTGCCAAGTGATTTTTAAAAGAAGTGTGTTTTCGCGAATCACTCGTCGGAAAAATATCCGGATTTTTTCGCAGACATTGTGCGGTAAGCTGTCTGGTGAGCTCCCGCTAAAAGAATCTTTCAATATGAGATCCTTTGACTCAGGGCTATTCTTACCAAGTGGTCAAGAGAAGGTCAAGACCTGGCCTTGGATTACGTAACAAAACTGACCACAGAAAACCTGAGCACGGGTTCCTGAACTAAATATAGTTGACCTTTGCTTCCAGAAGTGACCGGGCTCCAGTTTCAGTGCCTGATATCAGTGTTTGTGTAATGTGGAATAGTCAGGTAATGCTAAATAATGTAAGGTTTAAGTCAATTTATAGACGACATTTTCTGTGCATTTGTTGACTTTTCAGACTGAAATCTCCAACATGTTTTAAGGTTAATCTAACACAACATGAAAGAGAAGGAAAATGTTTTTGATAAAAAGTTTCTGGTTTCTTCTTTGAGGGATCACTTATGTAATATTCTGTTACCAGGCGAAAGTAAGACGGAAAGGAGTGTGTCTCGTGGAGTAGGTCTCCAAATAAGCTTGACCTCTACGTTGGTCACGGGTCATCTCGGATGAATCATACTTAACAAATAGTTCACCTTCCTGTTGATCAGTTATTCGGGAATTCCCAGAAACAATGAGAAAGATACCGATCCTGTTATCCTTTCTTCTTGATAGAAGGCCTATTTTTGTCAAATTATTCATGAGATCTTCTTGCTTTAGTGTTGACCTGTAAACAATTAGGCCGCCTAATGTCACCAGCTGATGTTTATTAGTGATTCGCCTCAGCGATTAGTTCCCGGGAAAAAAAGTTCGTGCCAAACCACATTGCGGATTGCCCGATACGTAGGCGCAGTTATGTTTCTGTTTTAATTGGCATCTTTAAGGCCTATTTAAGTGGCACAACTCAATGGACATTGATTTGTTTTGCTGTTATGAAAAATCAAGATCGCCGACAACAGAGAAACTAATCTGAACTTATTCTCGGCCTGATTACAAAAACTGGGTAAGATTACGCCTATTTCCACCTGGGGAGTTCGTGACCGGGATCTTGGACGGGGCAAGGCCTTGGGACCACTGCCAAAGCACATTCCAACCGATATGACCTCGAGACCTTTTTGTCCAAAGCTCTTGTTTGTTCCTGTTATGTCCCCGTTTTTTTCGGGGATAATGTAGGCGCTGCATGAGTCATCATGTAACCAAAACAAACAAGGTAAACTGACTTGATATTGTGGGCCTAATATGATTTGCCAGTGCTCGTCATAGAATAGGCCTATAGATCAACACGTTTCGTGGTCAGCCCGACAGAACCATCTGGTTCCACAGGACATTTCACCTTTAAAATATAAGTCCGGTCAAAGTTTTTGCAGGGGTCAACATTCGCCGTGGTCAACAAGGCCAGACGCAATTGCGCAATTTAAACTCTATTTAAAACTGGGGTTATGGCCTTCTTTGTGTCCGATGCCCTCTCGATTCTTGGAATTAAGAGTGTGTTCAAATTAGGCTTATATTTCAACCGCGGTTTCTCTTTGTGCGTAATCTTCACAAAGGCCTACACTGTAGGCCTATATTTCAGGGTAATTGGTAATCATTCACCCAACATCACCCTCTGTCAGTCAGATAGCACTTCAAAATATTATTGTTCGCTCCGCGGGGTATGCCCTCTGACCCACATTACTCTAGGCCTATAACATATACCTGTTTGAGGTCGAAGTCGGGGGCATCACTCGCCATCCTTCCAAGATCGGTGTCGCACAAATGTCGCATTGGTCAGATAGTCACTCCGAGGACAGAAGCGCATAAATCACACGAGCATATTTTTGGTGTTTTTTAGCCATGGTGAAAAATGCCTAGTTGCATTATCCGTTGACCATCTTCTGACCACCTGGGGTGTCTGCATGGGCGAGGCATTTTCGTTTTTCACAGCACGTTTGCTTTGTCAGCAGAATATTTGACCCCATCCACGCGGCCTTCAACAGGTCGTACTGAAGGAAAACAATTCCTCATCACTCTCTCACGTGAAAAAAGCAACAAATCACCTTCAAGTTGGCTATTTTCATACCATACTACCGTTTCAAGATTTATTTCTGGACTCGGTGAAAAAAATTATATCAATTTCAAGCATCAGAAAGTACTTTCACCTTCAAGTTGTTTCGACGCGCATTGTAAGTAATGATTTAGTTTCTCATCCTAACGCTGGGTGGCAGCACTTGTCTATGCGCCAGACGACCGCACAGAAGTGGTATCGGGCACGGACACAAAACCAGGAGCACATGAACCGGGAATCAGATCAGAAGCAAGTCTCCGTCAGAACAGGATACCCTTAGGAAACAACTAGGAATAAACTTGAAAATTCATAGAAACTTGGGACTGCATCATTTACAAATGAAGGAAAAGTAGGGCTATGGTATCCAGGAAAAAAAGCTGCCGGATTTATCATTAGTTTATAGGAGTATTATATAAACAGTTAATTGGAAGATTCTGTAAGGTTAGGGTATGAGGACTGTTAAGGAAATTATAAACAAACATTGGATATAGATTAACACGCTAAGGACCTTGCTGTCATCATGCACGTTGGAATATCGAGTTATGGTGAGCATTACATTAAAACGGTTTTTTTTCGTATGTACAGTAGTTTTTAAATAAAATTAGGGGAAATATTTTTTGATCTGATGTCTAGATTAGACTCGACGTACTTTCAGTCAGGGTGGTCATGGTTATCAGCCCAGTACTGATGGGTCGGAATGTATTTGGCCTTTGGCTGTACGTTGCACTCAGTTTCCCATCTTTACAGCAGTTCCCGAGCACTTTTGATATTCTAACACAGTTTGGTATTAGTCAACTGGGCGCGCTCAGTCTTTGGAGTGAGGTTCATTATTTAGTTTTATTGGTATTAATATTAATAAACATTTATGCTTGCCGGGAAAACTTTTTTGATAAAATTAATATGCAGTTTATGTCTTGTGTCAACGTGTTATAATATATATATGGTAATTCATAATTTTTTTGGAAATATTTTTTATGCGTACTGGTCAAATAAAAGATACATGTGAATGATACATATGCAAGCAAGTATCTATACTTGATGCAGGTAACTGTCAATAGTAACATAGCGGTATTTTATACAGCTGACCAGTCATCTAATCAAACAAACTCTTATCTCCAACCCTAGCTTTGCGCAGAGAATGAAAGCAAGAAATAAATTTCGGCCTATGTATATAACTTTGAAAATACAGTGAAATATATATACGACCGGGGGACAACCCTTTTCCGTTGATCCGCGAATCCCATACATAAGGGAGGAAGGGCTAAAGATTCACTTTTAGATATTACATTTTGACCCTCAATATAATGACATTGCTATGCCTACAGACAGCGCGTGTCCAATGGGCGGAGGCGACGGAGGCAATACCGCTGGAAGTTCAGTATGAGAGTCTGCCTCACATGAACCTTCGGATTCGCCCATGATAGACCTGCCGGTCAGATCAATTCTATACACGGCACAAAGGTCTGAAACCATCTACTATAGTATTGCCAATTAAAATGGGAAAATCGTCTGCCTTGTCATCCATCGAAGTTCGGTGAAACCTCGACCAACACGATTATTCCTTGAACTTGTTCGTAAAATCTTGTCCGAAAGTGCCAGTCTCGGTGATTTGAAATTCCCGGTAAAATCTTGTACGAAATGACCATTTCTTGCTTATAGGTGACATGAAAAGGCGCTCGTGAGTCGGTTACACGTATATACATGTATAAAAGTAAAGTGCTGACCTCAGCAGTCCACTGCTTGTTGCAATCTGCTGCTGATAGGCCCAATGACCTTTAAAACTGTCTGCAGGTTGGTGAATGTAATGACTAACTCAGGATGGATCAGTGAAATAATTGAAAGACACCATCAACTGCGCATCTATATCATATGATATTTTAATTCACACCAGATTAAGTTAATGATTATTACGGAGACAGTGCAGATTGCATTGTTTACATCACGTGAATTTGGTTTAAGGACTAAACTTGACGGAATTGGGCTATCTATTAAATCATGCCCTTGACTGGGGTTATTTTTAAAGCGATATTCAACTCGTCGTTATTGGACCAGTTAAAATGTGTCATTGTCTTGGCCTTGACAGACGCTGGCTCGTTGCCACAACCAACCGAGTCAGCGCAGACTTCATCTCAAGAGCACTTCCCGTCTACTTAACCATCCATAAGTCTGACTAACCTGCCACCGTGAACATACATCATAACATACAGACATGAACCGAACCCGTGACTAAGCATGCATGATACACCCACTAGAAGACAGAAACACATTATCGTATAGGATAATTTATTAGAAAGTCCAGTACAAATTAATGAAATTTGCACTTATTGCCTGCAACGTATATATCAATTGGCTTGCCCACTTGTTGTTAATAATTTATTCAGGTCATTGACTGCAATAACAAACTGGGAGAGTGTTCATACTATATATTATGTGTGCAGCAAGGGATGATCGTCAATGGCTGGTAAGCTTTGCTGTGGATTAAAGGGAGATGTTATTCAGGACGAGGTATGGTTTCATTGGAAGGTTTTGTTGGTGAATGGAAGAAGCGACGAGAGAACGCAGCATGTCCTCTCCAAGGTCATCGATATTCGAGTCAAGGGTGAATTATGTCTGGCGATGGCGTCTGCCACGGCGTGCATGCGCATCGGCAGATCAGACGCGGCCAGGTAGCCAGGCTGTAGCAACCAACCATCAGCAATGTCGGCTACAGCATTAGTGAGATTCTGTTAGTCAAAGATGGAAGGTTTTTTAGAGGATCTTGGTTTATTTCTGGCGCTTCTTTGAGTGTTTTTGTCCATTGTTGTGACTGGCCGAGGTACATTCATGTGTCGGTAAGTCGGTTTATATGTAGTGAGTGACTGGTTTATTATGATTCTGGTGGATTTGTTTACGCAGTATTTTGCTTCGTTCCCCCGAAATCGCGGTGCACTTGGAGAGCAACTGGTATTTCATTTCTTTATTCAGCAATGCTTTTGTTTGTGGAGATCATAATATATTAATAAGGGAGGGTCACTCCAGCTGGTGTAGTTGTTTGAACCCTGGTGACGCTCACACTAACGGGCTCGCCTCAGCAGTTGATAGGCCTTTTGACTCAAAAACGTCATATTGGCCTTGGAGCTACACGGTTCTCCTGCTCGGTTGAGTCTTTGGGTCGAGTGCCTAGCCTAATTCTCATATTATTTTGGTAGACTAAGGAAAGTAGTTCAAAACTTGATGATATGGGCAGGAGGGAATATAAGATTTTATAGGTTGAATGCGTTTTTGCTTACTCAAAATACATTTGGATATGGAGACCGACCGACACCTAATGAGTAACATGTGCACCTCTACCGATTAAGCTGTACATCCTGGTCGAATTAGCTTTATTAATTCGTAGTCGGAGTACAAATGATTACGTTTTCTTTCATGATTATTAAGTCGGTAATATCTGTCAAGTTGATGATGGCATTAAATGGCTCGATTAATAGTTTTCAAAATAACCATGTCGGTATAACTTCAGCAGGGGTGAAACACTTCTACTTTTGACCACGCTCAACGCGTCCGCAAAGCATATTCATTTTTAATGTATAATTAGACTCGATTTAGTATAAAATATAGGGGTACATGCTGAATTTAACTTCAAGGGGGCCTTCTAGGCATTTTGACCATCACGGACGCTGCAAAACGATTGACAAGTTGGTTTAACTGGCATTTCACCAGTATACAATTGGAGTTGATTTGCACAGAACAATCAATTATATAACTCTTTAATTTACGGCCACTATGTTTCATTTGATATGGGACTCTGCTAATTAAGTGGTTACGTGTATCTATTATTGAAGATACTTATCTCAATGACACTGGTTAAAATGTTTACATTTTTTATTACGATTGAATGGGGAGGCCTACTCACGTCATTAGAGAGTCTTATAAACAATTACATGTAATGAATAGTGAGGCAGGCGGGTAGCATCGAAAGTCGAGTTCTCTTTTGAAAACCGGTTCGGGCTTTAAGCAAAGAATATTTCGGTCCAAGGTTTCATGTATCCAGAAACGAAAAGAATTAGAAAGTCGTACACATTATGTGTATAAATATTACTGCATGTAGTCTATCGAATAAGCTCTGTTTGTTGATGTTGACAATGCCGAAGAGACATGCATCAGATGATTTTTACGCGTCTGTCTAATGCCCGACATGAGCTAATTTCCAATTGTCCTCTCTCAGACATGCAGTAGGCCTATTTTCCATGCCACAGCCAGATTATTGTCAGCATATAAAACGATTTATGCATACGTTGCAGATACAAACAGTCGACACGATTGATATATATTTTGATAGGCACACGTATTGTGAGATACTATTCAGTCATTAAAGGCGACAGCTGTGTTGGGTTGAGACACTCTGGGTGACTGTTCCCCTCGACCGTGGCGGGCGGTTTTGCCCGCAATTTGCAATGGCAATACTGAGGCAGGAGATTTTAGCTTGATATTCAAAGCGGCGTGAAAAGTCAGCTACAATAGTCATTTCCGACAGTGATATCTGTGGTCCACGGTCGAAATTTGTCATTCGAAACTAAGCTAATCGACAGTTAGCGCGCGGGAGCTGACAAGTTTTCCCCCTAGCGGCGATGATTGCAACTAAGAACAAGATGACCCCATCACACGCTCAATATGTTTTGTATTTGTGAATAATATGTGTAGGCCTATATCTGGGTGATTTATACGACTATTCGGGGAAATACTGGAGTGAACAACCTGGGGTGACTCAGCAGCATCTTTGAGGTGAACAAACTGATATCTTTATGTGATGTTTGATAACTTCTCATAGTCTGACCTTCGGAAGGCAGTGCTCGTCACTTTCACAACAAAAACGATGTCGTCATGGTTTCTATTGGCGATAACTTATTTAGCATTTGGACTTTGCAGGGTCCTTAATCAAGCTCGCTTACAGGCCACTACTATGTTCCTAAAAGGCACTGTGATGTATGGCCTTGAAGACTGGGCACGAGTTCCGTTTACAATGAAGGTTGCTGGGCAAACTCATGTGGGGATCATCTAGGCCTGCTCTCATTGGCTGGCGAAGGATTCTTGGTGTCGAGACTATATATATAAGGCAGGACCGAATGAGATAGTCAATTCTGCTGCTGGAGATTAATCAATACAGTCGTCTGGTATCGTCTGGTATCGTCTGCTCTCTTAATTCTCATATCGATCTTTCTCTCACCAATTGTAAAGTGAAGAGAACTTCACCATGCATCTCGGTAAGCCTCGCTCGCGGATTGATTTTTGTGGAATGCGTTGTTTTGCACACTCCTGCTCTTTTTCGTATCTTGACTTGTATTTTGGATTGTTTCGGGAATTCCTTTCAAAGGTCACATTTCATTGCAAATGGCCATTTCTGCTGTTGTCACGGACTTTACCGAAGTTTTGTCTTGATTTTTAATAACTTGTAATTTTCAGATATTTTTCAGTCCAACTTTAGATCATGGTATGAATACGTGATATTGTCTGAAACTCATGTTCCATTATTTCTGTCGTTACAGAGGACTTCGGTACAGTGTTGAAGATGTACAGTCAGGAAAAAGATTGCCGAGCCGAACTGCCCGCTGCCAATGGTAACATCCTCTCCTCTCTGCTTCACAAGGGGAAACTCCAGCACGGAGGTCACCATGACTTGTGTGATAGTCCCTACCAAACTGCGCCCATCCAGAGTCGAGTACCGTCTCATCTGTACAATGCACTCCACGGGAAGGTCCCGAGCGGAATCCACTCTGCACGGGCGAGCCCTGATGGGCCACCACTTCTCCGGCCGGACTACCGACCGCCTCCACAGCTGATACAGATGACAGGTCACTTCAGAACGCCGGTGTCTCTCTCTCACACCATCAGTAGCCCTTTAGGACATTCTGAGGATATCAAACCCGTGAAACATGTTCTCGACAATGATCGGGAGCGGAAGTTCATACGACACCACACCCACCATCACCACCAAGTGGACACAGATCTGGCCAACCAACGATACTTGGAGCAGGTTCGGCTCGCCAGGGCGCAACAAGTACAGCAAGCGCAACAACAGACACAAGTCTACGAAGCTGGTAGCTATCAACGGAGTTCCCCCGGACGGCTTGAAGCACCCCGGGTTGAAGCCACACGGGAGGAGCCACTGGCGCATGTGGAGCGGCGGGAGCACCGTGATTCGGTGGAGAGTATGGACACTCAGTCATTTCCTCTGTCACTGACTACGACCCGGGAAGCTCTGACTCCGGATAAGACAGACACTGACAGTGGTGTTTACACTGACTCGGAACAAGACGAACCAATGGACTTATCCTGTCGGAGAAATTCCACTCCCATCTCGGTGTCGGGATCGTCATCACCGCCGACACCTGAACCTGTTCAAAACGGCAGTCATGGGTGCTTTAACATTGCCATCGCGGATACGCAGTACCTGAGAGAGCTCCTCTCGCGGACCGGGGGACAGGAGTCACCACGAGCACAGAAAGAACAGTCACAAGGCAATACAGCACATTACACTAAAGTCACACTAGCCAAGAAAAATCTGTTACCGGTGAGCGCACGCGTGTCGGACTGGTTGATGAAAATTGTGCAATTCTCAGAATCGATCCCCGAATTTAAGAACTTGACCCAAAATGATAAGGTGACGCTTCTTCTGTCATCCTGGTCACGGGTTTTATTACTCTATATGGCAGAGAACAATTTCCACTTTGTGGTCAGTCCAGATAATAAAGACGGTTCAGCAGACTCGCAGACGCCACCGCCCCCTAGCGTCCCGACCGTGAAGTCAGTGGAGATGGTTCTCTCATTAATAAGGAAGTACCAGACCCTTAATCTAGACGCTAAAGAATATCTGATGTTACGGATAGCAGTGCTTTTTCAATGTGGTAAGTGACTTTCTTTATTTCTTATCTTCATGGACATCTTGCACAACATCATAGGCCGAGTTTCGCTAAAAACAAAACTTCACATGGACAACGCCAGGTTTGATGTACGTATTGGCGATAACCCCAATGAATGTTTCAGAAAATAGCAAAGAGAGTTAGGCTGTATCTAAAAACATAATCTGGTGTGTTTTCGAAAACGGCAAAGACAAAACTTAATCCGGCATTTCCAGGTTCAGGGAAATATCAGCCCTTGGCTCCGGTCTATTATTTTCACATGCTGTATAAATCGAACCAAGGTGTAACTATGAATATGGTGATGATGCCCCCCCCCCGCACCCCGAGTGACCTCGTGTCTTCACACTATCTTCACCAACAAGCTTTTAGAATGAAACTAGAATCTTCTATTCATGACGTGCGCCTACGCACCACACTCACTTCTCGCCTCGGTCTATTAACACCATGCAGATGAAAGGTCTAAGTTCCAGACTGTTCCACTACTTCCTTCGCCCTGGGACTTTCTCACCTTCCACACCAAGGGGTAAGGTGAAGGGTACCGTCTTTGAAACCAAATAGAAAACCTTTCTTATGCCGAAATTGAGCGGTTTTTGGAAACAGAAGTATATTTCAAAAACAACCTCTTTGTGCCAACCGGTGTCGTCTAGCCGAAAGTTTTTGACAGCCAATGCCCCATGATATTAGGAACCTTCCTTTGGCTTTGACATGGAATTGGAACACTCTCAGAATGTGCTCACAATGCCAGCTAAAGGACGCCTGGCAAGGTTTTTTATCCACCGTTGTTGATTGATGAATGGTTATATTAAGCTATGCATTATGCACTGTCTGGGCCATACTATTTCACTCATGCATAATTAGTCTCCAACCTATTCATATGGGACCATGATTAATCAATAATTTAAAAAAAAGCGCAGCCATGGCAACGAGTGTCATGGCTAATATTATGTGCATAATGATCCCAGTTCGGTGACCTCGGTTTTTTGCTTGAACCAATGGAAAACAGCATACAATTGCAGACGCAATTGCCAGGTGAAATACCAAGTGCAGCCCATGGATTTAAAGAGAAATGTTCAAATCTTTCTCGACCATGCCTACTCTCCCGGTATTACTTTTCAGAGCAATGATATATCATAATCAGGTTTCAATCATTCCCAAACCCTTTCCTTTGGCTTCAAGATAACGTTGACTTATCTCCCATAATATCTTGTCTTTGCAGATGCTGGGTTTCTCGAAAAACCAGAAATAGTGGACAGTGTCCGACAGCAGGTGCAGGAGTGTCTCCAGCAGCACGTGCAGGTCACGCGACCCGATGACGTCATGCGCTACGCCAAACTTCTCATGTCGCTCCCGGTCTTATACAGCATAGACGACAAAATGATGGAGAATTTATTCTGTAAGCATATCACTGGCGACACTGACGTCACGGTCTTATTGAAGGAGATGCTGAAGTCGGTCTAGTCCACTGATTCAGCTAAGAACGCTTTATTTGCCAAATATTCCTCTTCAAAAGAGCATTTGGCACAACTTTGGCTACTGGTCGAAAGTTACGATAGGATCTCGTTCGAACTCTCGTCGCTACGTGACTTCGCACCATGTGACTTTTGATCTCGATGAAATCTCGCACAGGTGGTTCACTCTTGACTGGTTGGATCTCGTTTCTGTTCTTTGCGAGACTTGCCAGGAAATGTGAACAAACTTGATATGGTTCTGTGGTTAGACCTTGAACTGACTTCTAGTCTTCACTGACCATACTGGTCTTGCTTTAACTTCTCAACTGGCACGACGGGATGATTGCCTGGACAACTTTCAAGACTATATCTTTACATTCCTGCTAAAACTCTCCTGATTCGAACATACATGGACTTGTTGCTCTTAGAGCATTATCATGGTGTTGTTTTGTGATATAAGAAGAAAGTTAAGTCGCTTCAAAGTGGTTCACTTGGCGAACTGTGTCAAGCATTGTCTAGCAGTGTATTTTGTCAAAGGTCGCGGACAGTGGGGCCGTGTTTATAGCTCAAAGAGGCGTGGGTTCGAACACTTGGTAAACGCTCATAAATGGAAAGTGTGTGCAACATGTGCTCTCCTTTATGAATATATTTATATTTTATTTATTGCGCAATTTATTTTCAAAATTTGGTAGTAATTGGACGCTTAGCGTTACTACTCTATAAGCATGTACAGTATTTAAATGAATTCCACAACGGGAAATATGGAGAATTACTATTTTTGCGAAAACCCTAGCAATACGGAACTCTTTCAGTAATAATGTCCAGCATAAAGATTAATGTGACAATGTTATGAAACACACAGATGTAATGCATTTCACAGAGATGCATATCCTGGGTGTGAGGTTACTTGACTAGTATGCTGTCATGCTTTCAATGCTTTTATCATCAGTGATGAATATCATCATAAAAGCTATGCTTGTCGTTAGCATCCAGATAACATACTGGGGATTCTTGCAAATAATGCATCTACTGCTAAATTTACAATAGTTGCACAAAGTTTACTCTGAATCCAAAAAATTCTTTTTATAAAACAAACAATGGGTATTGGTGGATTTATGGGGAAAGGTATGTTGAAAATATTGGTATTTTGTAATAATCCTCAGTGCATTTCAAATCCATGTATTACCTACATCCTTTAAATCAATTTAATTATAGCCACAGAAGACTAATTGCTGGTGTGGTCTGCTTGGTTTCTTATTGTGACGTTATTGCACATGTCTTTCTGACGTCATCGCTGCCACAACCAATAACATGATTTGCCGTGACCTATTTTAGATGCTCAATCCGCTATGCAACTTGTAAGGATGGATCCTTCAACTTAAAAGTCCACCTTTAGTTTGCCAGAATGCTGTGAACATTATCATAACCGTACCATCATTGGCAAATTCACTGTGGTATAAAAAAGTGCAACTTCGAAAAAATTTCAACTCCAATGGTAAGTCAAGCTTATTTGTTACATCCCTCTGGGTTTTTATTAAGCATGGCGTTTTCCTCAGGTAAATTTGCCTGCTCTTTCAAATACCTAACATGGATCTATCAAAGATTTACAGTTTGCCGGAATGGGCACTGATCAGTTCAACTCCCTGTAATTAACAGCAAAAGCACAGATCGAATCACTTTTCTCCTTGCTACTCTTGGAGACGATACACATAATTCAAATTGGGGATCCATCCGTTTGAATATTTTGATTTTTTCCGCACATTGGGGAGACTAGGACTCCCGTAACAGATGTATGTTAACCCATTAGGGACTTTAAACTATTCGAAGGATGACACCTTCAGATTATCTAAAAGTGTGAGCATTTAAAAAGTTGACGTGTCAACAGGTATTTCGATGAATACATTAAAACTCATGATAAATCAAATCTAAAACTGAGCCACGTGTACCATTGATCAAGTTCCCAAGAGGTTGATAGGGCAATATCGGCTTAGACAACACGAAACAAGGTCGGTGATCTCCAGGCCTCTGCTTCAGAACAAAATGTTTTTCGAACGCTTCTGCAAATATTTTTTTTAACGATGTAACTGGTGTTGATGCTTTATCACGTGCCAATTTGTTTAGTCACATGATAAAGTATCTGGCCAATCATATTGCTGGTTTCTTAGAACACCGGTTTTCACCCATTTTAGGTAGATTTCCGTTCCAGACTGTGAGGATAGTCATAGGACGACTATTCCTTCACAGTCTCAAGGTCCCTGGTGAAATTATAGACAATTGTCGGTGACTGAGAAGCTTCTGTGATTTGCATAAAACTCGAGTGAAATACATTGGTGATGTTGAAACTGTTGTCGTTACTGTATTGGTCAGTTTTGTCCGTAGCAATGGCAACGTGTCGTGACGTCACATCCGGCCTTCGCCCGGTGCCCAATGTATTGACAATTATGTGCAAAATACATTTGAACATTTTAAAAGCCGTCGCAATTTTTCGTCTTGTCTAGCTTAAACATTTTTGTGGTCAAGACTTCAGTTTCTGTAGGGCTTATTATTGCAAGCGTCAAACGCTACACATGTGCTTCTAAGTTGCCCTGTACATTCCACGTATATATGGAAGCCAAGACGTGTTGGTGTTTCGTGTCCTATAAGAAATACAGTTTCACATTTTTTATTGACCAGGTTGGTTCGTTTCGCTTGATGGTGTTTATAAAACACGAACTCATTAGTGTGTAGATTATTCAGTTGTTGAGCGAGTCATTCAAAATGACGTCTAGGCGCTTATTCATTGTGGTTTGATTATGACGGCAAGCACACAATACGTACAACGACATTTCAGCATTGGTTAAAATGCTTCCAGAAACAGAAATATCATAGCATTCGTCAACTTTTCTGCTGCTTCCAAACTATTCATACACAGCATCACGTGACCATTCTCGCGAGAAAACGACCAGCTGGCAGTTATAGACCATTGTGTAATCCATGCTTAATAATGAATGAGAATATCCCGGTAAGTTTGCTCAATACGATGAAATCCAAAGATTTTGAAATTGTTATATTATTTTCGAATTAGATAGTTTCAGCAGCAGATAGTCATCCCGCAGTGAATGGTCACGTGATACACACATATGGTTTCTGTACTGTTCGGAGTAGGGCTATTGTGGTTATAATATTGATCATATTTGTGTGTTTTTAATCGCCAAAAATCACGTCGACGAAATGATGTAAATTTTGAACGTTGCTAGCTTGTACCAAGTACCAATTTGAGTTGATTTGAAATGCATTTGAAGGCACACAGTACCAACATTTCAAGGTCGAATGTTACATCATACCCTGTTATGATGCTTTTTCTCAAGAAACTGCATAATAGTATCAGTAAGTGTTCTCTCCACGATTACTCCTCGAGGGGTATTTTGGGACCTCGTCATTGGAGGTGACATCCAATTCGACCTCATTTTTCTTGGTACTGTGTCCCTTTTATGGAAGTGTCAAACCGACCATCTTCTTTGTTGATGGATTCAGAAGCCAGTACACTATAATATAATTAAGTATTATTAAGTTGGATCCCGGTTACCATGGTTACTGTAAGAACAATTGTTTAAATGACGTCATCAGTATTGTTGATTTCACATACTCTTTCTGAATTACGAACTCCTGTTGATTGAAAGTCTCGTGAAGTCACAAATGGCTTTGTCACCCACGTGACTTCCGGTGAATTATTAATGGCTCTGTTTGATTGCAACTGGTTCCCTGTCCGCTCATCAAATGAAGGACACGGGATCAGTCTACTTCTGTTTGGTGACTCCTTTGTGAAAACATGATGGGCATTTGGACGAGGTTAAACCACGTGATCTGTTTTCTTATCCGATTGCTGGTCAATCAGAGTGGTCGTTATTTCCATGGCTACAGTGCCTTTGCATTAAGTCGAGGTACGAGGTTGATCAATCTGGCCGGGCTAAAAACAAATTATGAAGGCTATTTAGCGCTTATGCGCAGTACGAAACTCAACTGCAACTTTATACATCACATAACCACTCAGCAAATGAACTTGTTGACAGCACTAGTTAAGTAATAACAGCCGCAAAAAACAGCCACATTTATGACATATTTAATTCGTTTTGAGTTTCAATTCAAGTCAAGTAATAAATTCCTACAATTCAGGAAGAAACCATCAAATCTACTGCTGGCCATCTTGTTGTCAGCCATTTTGTTCAGCCTCGTACCTTGGGCACACATAACACACAGCAAGGCGTTAACACTATACTATTCATCCATTCAATCTCGACAATCATTTTTGTCCCCCGATTCGTTTTCGTTGTCAGATTCCGGTTGACGAAGTGCTTGCAACAGCGCATGCGCACAATATCTGCTCGTTTTTAGATGTCCGTCTTAAATACATGTTAATGTATATGAATTATGCTTAACCCGGTTATGATCGTCCGTTGCTTTGCGCAGACACGCCTAGCAACGGGACGACTCCTTTTAGTGACTAAATGAGATAGGTGTGTCTCTATCAATTACATCATCATCACTTGTGTGCTTTGTCAGAAAACGTCAAAAGTTGTGAACTTGCAAGTAAAATAGTGAATTTTTATTATATTGAAATATCTCGTTGGTTGATTCTTTTTCTTCAAGGATTCGTCTCTGTGGCCATTTTCCCTATTTCGAACGTGGACGTTCGTTTACAATATGACCCTCTTCTTCTCATTTGAGTCTCCATCACTTGCGAAAGGACTCGACTAAAACTATCGACATGGTAGATACGCTAGGTGGGTTGTGGTACGGAAGACTCGTACCTACTCGTACCTACTCGAAGACTCTTCCTGTCCCCGACAAAAGGATCCTTCAACATGTTCATTGAAAGACGATCATTGAGCTCTCGTCTGTAAAATTGGAACATATTCATGCGGATCAGCAGCATGCATATCAACCTCTTGGTCGTATCAGCATATCCATCTTGACCCTCAATGTATTGACACTGCTAAGCTATACAAATTCAAATTCAAATTCAAATTAGTTTATTAATCAAAAGGCCCGGAGGGCAAAGGTACACATGGTACAATAGAAATACAATGATTTTGATTGAAAGTACATAAGACATACAAAGGATACATGACAAAAGTAACAATATAAAGTCTACTACCGGGGTCAAACCTGGAGTAGATACTAGTAGGTGGGAGAGAGGAGGTCCTTATTTTATGCGATCAGAAAAGCATTTCTGTAAAAATGATGATAGCTTCTGACAAATTCCAGGGTCCTCATTTGAAAGAAGCCAGATAAACTTATTTCCTGGTGAGAGACCTGAAAAGTTGATGTTGTTCTCATTGATAACTGAGAAAAAATCGTTCCTTGAAGCATCATATTTTGGGCAGGCAGTTAGAAAGTGAACCTCGTCTTCTATTGAAGTCCCATCACAAGAACACACCCTCTCTTCAACTTTAAGTTTTTTGTATCTACCTCTTTCAATGGCTAGATCGTGACAGCTAATGCGGAAACAACAAAGGGATCTTCTTAAAGAAAAACTTGAAATTGAAGTCAGATATTTCTCACAGCAGAGTTGCGTTTTGAAGGACCTATAAGTGCGTAATTTGTTTTTAGCATTTGGATTCCGAGAATCATCCCAAATTTCTAGCTTCCACTTTCTGTAAAATTCTTCACCTATACAGACAACACGCGTCAATCCATTGACGAAAAGTACAGCATGCATTTGTATGCAATCTATTTCAAACGAAGTTGATCTGCTATGACTCACTCATAAACGGCATCGTTGTACACACAATGGTAACAAGTTAGCGTGAGGCCACTGACCATCGTTATTGCTCGAGCGGGCTGATATCTCGGCGAGTGTAGCGTTTTTGTGTCTCATTCAAAAACCACAATATGCTTCGAGTTGAAACTTACGCAGCGTCTAGAGAAGATTAAAAGGGCCAACCCTGTGAAGTTATTATTAAATCCAGCTCATATTAGCAGCGCAGTGGCCATGAGTGATCGAAAAACGGGTTCGCCATATCGTATACAGATAGTGTACATTGCATACGGCAGATTCAGATCGAATTTTGGTGAGGTGCACCGTAAAGTGAGGCGCGCGATATGAAAATACCACAGGAAAATGACATATTATTTCTTCGAAGGTATTTCTTGAGTGGTATTTTTATCACGTACGCACGGCAGCATATTCTATTTTCAAGGGCCAGCTGACTTGTATTTGCTGCATATTTTACTGAAGGAAAAGTTAAAGGACTTAGATCGCTCGTTAAATTTGCAAGTAGGCATACACCGATGTAACCTGGTACGATTGAACTTTCGCCTACATATGTTCCTAAAAAAAAGTACACTTGGACACAGCTGACTCCGACTGCCTGGTGTACTTTAACCGTACATTCAACATCGAAATGGTTCTGTTCTGGTATTGGCGTTCTCTTACGAGTAAACATGGTACAGTAGTGCATCATACCTCGTTAACACGACCACGCACTATCAGAAACATGTGTTCAGTTTAGTTAATCAAATGACTGGCTCAGACTTTTGAATATGTCACCACTGATAGATAGTCAAACTGAACACTAACTGATCAGGATAGGACACTGAACATTGTATCTGCAATCACCCCAAGAAAAGCGTACATATCGATCGGTCGCTCAGGCCTTTAAAATGAATGATAGACTGTCTAGGTCCTGAGATCGCGAGACAAAAAAGTAATAAACATGCGATCAATACGCACGTGTCTGTCTAGGATACTAAAACCTCGTCCGTAGTGATTCATTGATCCTAGGTACGTGGTTGCTGTCTGCGTAAACATTGAAGTTAGAACTTGACGCGTGAACGAACGAGAATTATTATAAAAAAACCGTGTAATGTGGAGAACCTTGGTAGAATCGACAACAGCTGAAGACTATCGATCGAATAAGAATAATGATATTCAGAAAAAATGCACAAATCGCATGAACACTGCAATGGCAAAGCTGTTAGAATGTTTTTTCAAATGCATAGTTCCTTATAATGTTCATATACATGTACACGCAAGCCTTCGATTGATCTGCGGGATATGACATGAGTTCGGATGAGTAGTGTGGCATATGTTATTGTCAATGTAGTGTCTGTTCTCAGGGAAGCCGCTGGAGATGCCACAGTGAAAGGAAGTGGTCATACTCCCCTCAATGGGGCTAATATATAAAAAAGACAGCCAAGTTTAAAGCTGACATGCATTCATGAAAACCCTAACGGCCATGTGAAAACACGAAACACCCGTCCACCAAGTTTTGAACGACCGGTCGGCCATGTTTCAAACGCCCTCAGCTATGATCGACTACCACTCTGAGCAGGCCGTAGTGGCGCTACCGTGTTCACCAACAGAGCACTGGTGTACCTGGCGCGATCATTGCCACCTCATCGGACAGTTCCTCAATACTCGCATGGTTTTAATACTAGCAAAACGGGAAATTGTTTTGCATCTTTAAAACTCGAAAAATAGCTGTGTGCTCCTATAATCATCACAGGGTGTTATGTTCATCTCGTGATTATGTATCTTATGAATTCACTTTGCCAATATTGTAAAAGGGCAAGTATTAAAGGCCACTTTGAAACTGAAAATGGTACAGATGGCACAAAAGACGCCATTCTGTCACGCTTGTAAGTGAAGTCAAAAACTGAAAACTATGTCTCTGTACAACAACGGCTTCATGGCATAGTTGGTAAGACCGCTAGGATCGAGTGTCGAGGCTTCCGAGTTCGATCCCGCGCGTGGAATATTTTTCATTTTTTCTTCTCTGTGACCTGTCCCGTCAATGAATGTCGAAAGGCTTGTGTCACATCGACAGAGATAGAAATCTCTCCATCCCAGCAACACGACTCCAAGATATCCTGATAACTCCCATTCAATCTAGCCCGCTTGTCATCCTATGATACGCCCCAGAATCGCCTCATTTCCTATGCCCCTTTTCATCTCACAATATTCCCTTTTTATCAACGGGACAATAAAGTACCAAGTCAACCCCTCAATAATTTTGTTGTGAGCAAATTTTCACCCCCAGCCATACGCTCACAATGAAAACCAATAGAAATAGTTATGAAGTAATTTGTAATTTGATATCAGGGGTAACAAAGGGAGAATTGGTGTCATGGAAGGGCCCGCCCATTACTCGGAGGTAACAAGTTTCAAAAGAGGGGCACGGTGAGGAGCATACGCCACACGACGCAAGGTGCGGAGACTGTCCCTGGATGACCGAGTTTTCAATTATTTGCCTGTAGCCTTGCGTGCTGACCTCGGCGTGCTTCTTACGATATCCTTGTGTACACAATGCAACGAGTCCGCCGTATGCATTGATGGGTATTTCATATGCAGTAATTCTTTTGGAAGTGACTACTTGGCAAGCTTGGCTTACCAAACAGCGACTTTTTCTTGTCCTGAATGGAGAGCCGAACTCATTAATATTAAAGTAAAGTCTCCAGCTCGCCAAACAGGGTAGATTCTTTACCTGTTTGGCAAGCCCGGCTGGCCGAACAGGGTGGCTTTTTAGTGCTGTTTGGTAAGCGGCTCTCCAAACAGGACAAAAAAAGATGCCTGTTCGGCGAGCGGCTTGCCAAATAGACCCGGTGTAACATCTGTGGTTGTTTCCCATGTGTCAGTGTTTCCAAACAATAGGCAGCTAGAGAGACCACGACTTTTCAATAGGGGGGATACACAGAAAAACTTGTCAATCTATTTTTGAGCGTTCCCAAACAATGAGGGGAAACACTCAAAAACAGAAACACTCAAAAACATTACAGGAATTCGTTGGGTTGGATGTTCGGCCTATCGTGCACAGTGGCAATAGAGATCGCTGTACTACAGAATACTTGAGGCCTACATGTTAACCCTAAAATAAATGTTTTACATGGCTTGGCTTTCAGACTAGGCGGCATGGAGAAGATGAAGCTATACGGGAGGAATGGGACCAAACCTCTGGAAGTTCAAAATCGCTGGAACACAGAAGTAAGTAGACTACATTGGAAAGCATGAAAAACATCAGGCCTAAGCTTATTTTAGATAAATTTCAAAGAGATTTGAACCAAACACATCTTCAGATCAGAAAAAATAGGAGCAAGTCTAATCTTTTTATCCTTCTCACGAACGGTATTGGATGAAAAATATTGGCGCCTGGTGGTTACCTTGCTGTTGAAGCTTGCCTTGCCTACAGATGCAAAAACTGATTGCCATAAATATGAGGTGTGGCTGAATATTGCACCAGCTAATCATTTTAGTTTTGATTGAGGATGAGGTTAAATGCCAGTGCAATGGTACTGGTGTGATAATTCAGTATTCTGGTAAGAGTGTTGGTAAGACTGTCATGATGCTTCACCTGTCTGTTTTGACTGAAGAGGTCACTCGGTACTGTCTACTGGGTCTGAGTGGGCCTATGCCAGGACCAGCTGATCCAATTATACAGGTCACATACCAGAAAATAAGTTTTGATGTATACTGCACTTTAAACCTTCGATTTTTGTGTTCGAATAAGTTTTGCAACAAACCATACGCCAGAAAAGGAATGCTGAATGGAATACCGCTGATGTCTTATTTAGAAATGTCATATTTGATTGATTGATTGATTTGATTGATGTGTAAAAAGTTGAATTTTTGAAAGTGATTGCTCTTCAGGAGGCAAGACTGCTGCTGATCCAAAATAGGTTACTAAGCAACCCCTAAACGAAACATCGAAACCCTTCACGCCCACAGCCAACTGCGTGAACGCTTTAGTGGGGTTTCGCAACCACCCGTTTAGGCCCTACGACGAGGTTTATCTATTGTGTGAGTTTACCTGAACAATAGATAAACGTCGTCAAAGGGCCTAACCGGGCGGTTGCGAAACCTCACTAATGCATGGCGCATGGTCTACTACATTTTGTACACCCATTGGGTTTGATTTTTTCATTGACAATCCCCACATATTCTCGTCCATCATCGTTACGTATTCGCTCATAATCTGTTACCTCAGAACAAAAATTTTGTATCTTCACTGCAATATTGTCGTAATTTCCGCCCCGGGACAGACTCCGACCCAGATATGTCCAGTTCCGTGGCCTGGGACCGCACTGAACCCAGCAACCGGCCAATGCATAGATTGTACTGTAATGATTACGCCAGCTTGACCTGGCGAACCAGTGGGCGTGTCCCGGGACAATTGGCTTGGGAAACTTCGCGTAACTTTCTGAAACTTTTTTCCGCAGCAACTCGTTTCCATGTTTAGTGTCGGGGAAGTTGTATGCCTGTAGCTGGAATGAATGAGTATGCAGATTACGTCTGGGTTCGCAGCAGACGATATCAGCAACGTACCCCACCTGGTCGCATAAGGTAGGACTCCTGGTTTATTAATTGTTCATTATTACGAGTAGCAGAATAACATTGATTATGTCCATGCACCCTCGCACTATGAAAACCACTGTAAGCCAACTTGCCCTGCGTTCAGTATCTATCCGTCAGTCGGTTTCAGTTAAGTATGGGACTGGCTTAGGTTAGTCTGTAGCAGCCTCTCGATCCTTGAGGATGACTCTTAGATGAATATTAACATTGCAAAATTTTTTGATCTCTTGGCGAGTTTCCTCTTCAGATCTTTCTATCAGTACATCATCCGTCAACGGCTGGTAGAGATCTGGCTATTCATGACTATGAGAGTACCAAACAGTCACAATAATGATGTAATAATTCACCCAGACAGTTAGGACTCGGCTTGTCAGGAATAGTCAACAGTTCTATTCATTAACTGGTATTGGTGTCATCTACATAATATATTTCCTCGTCCAGCAGTATTCAAAAAAAGAATTATTGTAAATATAAACTAAAAAAAGTTAATGTTGAATTTGACTGAAAACTGAAATGGATGATAGTATCAAATCTAGTGGAAAAGGTGAAACAACGACCATCCAAAAGTTCATCGTTAATCAATGTACTTTTCAAATGTCTTTGAAAACATATTTCAACCCACCCAGTTTTCAACCAAGAGCTCTCCTGGACACTCACAACTTGATGTTGTACCTAACAATTCCGATATATTTTACCATTCATTCAACTTATGTATATTTGACGTGTTTCTGCACCACTTCAACAACCTCACACAGTTCACTTCCCCTATCAAGGCCGCTGTACATGTACTTTCGATTAGATCAGGTCACGTGCTTACTGTGAACTTTTGGTGCGTTTCGAGGCCTTTGTACTTTTAGCGCAGATCACATCTCGTGCTTGGAAACGCATTTGGCATACTTCACGGCTCGTTTCGAGACCGTTGTACTTTGGGTGCGGAGCAACTCGTACTTTAGGCGGTAGAAATGCTCCACCCCAAACTCGACAACACCCTCTGTTCCATACTCTCGAATCGAGTGATCCAGTAATTAGTCCGGGCGACAGGGCCATCTGAACTTTAGACAGAACGCGTATCAGGAAGTGATTGTTACATCATTTCTAGCAAAAGACGCGGACAGTTTCTCCCTATACCCTCTCCGCGCCAAGAATGTTAAATGGCGCTTCTCTGTCAATTTCCCGTCAGTAAATACTCTACTCCCCTTACCTTTTTTATCTGGATTCGGTATACATTTATATACATTCACATTTGTTAAGTCTATGCTGTACCCGGCCATAGACGTAATACGTTGCAATGAAGTCTCTCCGAGGTTACCTTGCGATTGTGTTGCTGAAGTTATGTGGTTGTCCTGCCTATACTGGGCATGAATGGCGTGGATCCCGCCGCTGCCATCGCGCAGTTCAGGCAAGATCTCCCCTCCCCCGGGATGACCCACCACACTTCACCAACACAATCGTAAGGCAACCTCGGAGGAACTTCACTCCACGTCTTACTTCTCTGGTGGTACAACATGAACTAACATACATTACACGAATTACATGAAGGGTTAACAAAGGGCAAGCACGTGTGAATGTATAATTACAGTCAACAGCCTTTTAACAATATCTATTATGACCACTGGTGCTCAAGAACCAAATATTGTATTGAAGTCACGCTTGAATGAGAATAGGAAGGTTGAGATCAGGAACGCATCACGATCCTCATACGTATACCGATAGAAATGTACTCAAAATCCGTCCTCTTGCTCCAAAGTTTCACCCGTATACGTATAAGGCTCATTGAGAAGTGTATGTTCGCACCCTCCTCAATGTCTCTCAAGGAAATAGCTGAAGCTTTCGAGGTTGTTGGCAGATTAGATGTCAGTCCCCATGAGTGGACATTGGTGTATACATTCATTGAATATTGGTCTGTCCGTTCAAGTCGACAACACAACACTTGATAACTATCAATTACATTGTTTAATTCATCGTCAATGCCGGTGAAATATTTGAAGTAACTGCAGCTGTGATTAGAATAGGGCACTGTCGATTTAACCTGGTTATATAAGTCCATTTGATCGATCTTAACATTTGGTTGGACTTCAAACACTTCCAAGATTTGCTATACATGTGTAGTGTGTAGACGCTATTTCGCTGACTGAAGGGCGCCTGTACAAATAGGCCTGTGTGAAACAGACGCACCAAACTTCTTTGCCTTATTATCTACAGTGGTCAGATCAATTCGAGAAGCAATGTTGTTACCAATTCAGACTATTCAGACTAAGTTCTCCATGCATTGTTTGAATGGAGTCTATTTCGATACACCTGCCTGTTTGTCTGAAGTGGTTTAGTGTGGCAGAAGCCATGCGAAATCGTCAAGTGTTAATCGAAATAATTTTCAGGAAAAAAAAATTAAACAAGTAAATTAGGCGATTTTCCTCCAAGCTTTTACATGTACTTTTATTTGCTGAAATGTCGGCGATGACTTTAAATGGGAGGCCGTGTTTAAAAAAAGCTACCTCATTCATGGCTATATTTCATCTCCCTGATCCTCAGATGGGTCGAAATGCAATTTTTTGAGTAACGAGAAATTTGCTATACTTAGATACCAATATTTCCCTCAGAACAGCCGCTGGAGTGTCAACGAGAGCCATCAATTTGCATTTGTTGCCACCGTGACCGCTTGAAGAGCTCCGTATTAAATAACCTGACCACGACTGTACATAATGCACATGTATATATACTTTTGTCTGTTTACTGTATTGATCCATTTCTTTTCATTCTTTACACTTTAAAACTTTGTAAATCTTCTTTAAATAGGAGGAATAAACAAAAAATATTATGTTTTTTCTTATTATTACAAAATTGTGACCTGTAAAATGTAGGCACCTTCTTCCTTTCGCACCGTGCACTACTAAACTATGTAAATATTACTGATTTACATGAATACAAAATAATATAAAAGAGATGCACATGGCCTCTTTTATAATGGGGCCATATTTCCAACTGTATATAGGGTACACACAGACCTTCACCTGACCGCGTCTACTGAATCGATTTTAAAAAAATCCATCAGACAGGGCATTCAAATACACGCCAGCTTGCTGTGTTAACAATGACAATTTTTTATGATATTCTATTTTATGCAAGAATCGATATCTGGTCAATTGAAAACGAGGCTGCGTCGTCTGCCGTATTGGTTTACGTCACTTCCGGTTTATGACCTTGCGAAAATCAATGGCGCTGACCTAGAAATTCCCGTGAGCAATCACACAGTGTTTTAAAAGCATTGATTAAGTTATTTCGTCGACAATTAAATATTAATCAGACACAACGCTCGGTCTATCAGAAATTCAATAGAATTTTTTCACATGTAGTGGAGAATGGTTTATCCCTGTTCGAAAATTTTTCTCAACTTAAATGAAATGTTTTGTGTCGTCCGCTAGGATTCATTATATCAACAAAGGAATTTAGAAATCTCTCGAAAAATATCGGCTGTCATTGTATGGGAAAATGATAGCAGTTGAGTTCAGTACAAAAAAATATTGGTTGGATTAATTATGAGACCTAGATTATCAAAAATAACCAATATAATCGGCACACAGTTTACAACCAGTGACCTTCAAAAAGTTTCTCGTCGATTATAACAGCGGTATATCATTAAGTTTCTTGACCTTGGGGAATGCATTTTACTAAGAAATGAGGATTTTTCATTTGTCTTTCGTTTCATTTTGCGTGATACGTAAAAGTGTTGTCTTTATTGCCTTGGTTTCCTGCCTACATGACCACGTTGGAGAAGGCAGAAGGAAACTCATATTTCACTGCAAACAATGTAGTTAAATCTTCTAGTTTATGATTTTTGTCTTCATTTGAATTCCGTGGTCAAAACATGTCATTTGAGATGCCATGATCGTCCTTGAATCACCCTTACCTACGCTCCGCAGGTGATTGACGTGGTCACTCGGTGCGTTCCTCACGGACGCGCCAACAATGGTCACCGTGAAAGTCCTTCCCTCACTCTACGGGGGAGTCCGCAAGATATTCTATTTCAGGCCAGTTATGACTTAAGTATAAAAGCACCAATTGCTGCTTCGTGAGTAAGAATAAAAGACATTAACTTTTATATAAAAAAATCAGGTCAGGGCGTAGCGTGAAACCTGAAGAGGAGACAGTGATAGACGCTGGGTCATAAAACACTTTTTTCGCCATCATTGTCTGAGTTTTTCAAGGTTTTTGCTGAACAAATATCGGACAGCGTCAGATTATTATGTGGATGGTGGCGATTCCACCGTTAGTTCAATGCAGGTCGCATACAATGCTGCAAGGACGATCTCGACATTTTTCCTCTTATGAACGTATACGTATGAAGGTGACATTTTGTTAAGTGTTTGTGGCTGCCCTAATGAAGTTTGGGCACGAAATAAAATGTTTGTAGTTTTGTTAAGAGTTTGAAATTGACAATATGTTTAGTTTTCGAACACATTCTGATGTGAAAGTAATATTGTTCTGTCTCTGCGTGTCGAAAAAACCCAAACCAGAATTGTACATTTCACTTTATAAAATCAATTTCAGCTCAAAAGAGAGAAAGAAGACATATCTACTATGAACCTCAGAAGTCGGAAATCGTGGAGAAAGTGTCCCTCCAGCAAAAACTACAAAAAATTTCGTTTGAGTCTATTGGAATACTGTAATCCATGTACGAATTTATCATTCACAAATTGACAGTACGTTTTTATAGATCGTTTGGATAAGACGTGGTTTAAAGGCCCAAGTGGTTCAACACTGTACATCATTGCATTCCTGACCGTACTGACCTAAATAAAATGTTCACCTATAAATCAACACTAGTCACTGGTGCAGGTTGGACTAAATTTCCCAAACAAATTCAAATACAATTTGATTACAGGAAATCTGTATTTTTCATCGTTTATTTGGTCTTTTTTTGCTCTACATTTTTCATTTTGGTTAAGTAGCTGCCACTTTGTTTGTGAAGGCCACTGTACATACCTATACGTGTTCTATTCGCCAACCTAGGCTGAAATAAATGAAGAGAATGTTTAAAAAATGACAGACCACGCCATCTCGCTTTGCAAAGCATAAAAGTTTCCCAGACGATGAAAAAACGAAGCGAGCATCACAAATTCGTGTCGCGATAGTGGGCGTGGCTTCGCATCAGAACGAGTCACCCTACAAAAAGAAACCTATCACAGACATCATGTGACCTCTGACGTCACGCATGTATCTTCTGCTGCTGCTGCATAATAAATAAACCAGCATCAAGGACGCTTGGAATGGCTAAAGGTCAATGCCAGATTTGTGAGAAAATCGGGATATAATCAACATAACGAATATTGATTCGTTTAGAGACTGACGTATGCAAATAAGAGAACATGTCTGGATTCAAACGATTTTTAAATCGGGGTTAAGAAAAATCGCGATGATTCACAAAGTTCGCAGTGAACAACTGCTTTGTAAAATGGTAGCTTTGTCTGCTTTTTGCCAGAAATAATCATAATCTGACGAGATATGATTACTAGTACACTTCCTCTTTATGGAGTTTTTATGAACAATTTAACGTCAACTCTGACGAAATTCATCTCCTATGATGTTTGTAACATTTAAGCCTGAAACAGTTTTTTTGCATATTTATCTTCATTTCAAATGTTCTGTCATCAAAGTACACATGTCAGTGGCATTCGAATACGATAAGGTGCACATTGATAAATTGTGTTTTTCTCAAAGGGAATGTCCTCCGTTATCACCATTTGATGGGAATGCAGGGGAGCGTTGCATTGGAGAAACTAACAAATAACATTTGCTCTAGTTATCGTTATTAAAAGGTATACAAAACTATATAAAGTACGAGAGAACTTTGAATTTCGATTTCAAAAACCTTTTTTGTTTTGGTGAACAGTTGTTTGCACTATTTCTGTATATTTTGATCTGAACGCTTTGAAAGCGTCTGGTGTGGTATATCAAAGTCGATATGGCTGGGAATTTTAAACGCTAGGTACAACGAAATATTAATAAATCTGCTTTTGGATATTAATTTAGAATATTGAGGTATAGGTTACTACAAAAATTGAGTTACTATAAAAGCCCTGAAATTCTCTAAATCATGATTTTGACCGACCGGATAAATACCTGATCCATTTTCGGGTCATGGCGTCATTTGAAAGTATGAATGCAACTTATTTCGCCTTCTTTTTCATCCTTTGAATATGTCTCCTGTCTCAGATGTTCACCAGCTTAACGAAACATTTTGATACAATTACATGAATATACATTGTGTATTTAGATATCTTATTATTCAGTTTTGAAAGTTGTGTCAATTTTTGGTTGTTGAAAATACGCCTATAGTTTAGCGTCAATGTATTTTTTGTGTGTTCGTCACTCTCTAAATGTGGAGCCGGGATGTTGCAATGGAAACGTAATGTGATGCATTCATGTGAGGGCGAATTCGTTCATAAAAGGATTCTTTCGCAAAGTACTGGTTGTCTTTAACATAGATAATCTTGTGATGTGTCTCGTCGGCCTGAAAAACTTCATCACAACTCGCCTACGAAGTGAGGCTAATCATATATGAAGGCTTTCTAATCATTCTAACGACCACGACACATGTTTCAAAGATACAGCAGAGGCCAACAACCAGTGTGATGTTACCATGAAAAATTCATAAATGTTACATCTGAAAAAATGAAATACAACATTCGGTTTCGTCTCTGCATTTATTTTATAAAGGACGTCTTTTTTCCAAGGTCGTACGTCTCTGACGCGATTATGAAAAGTATATTAATTTATGTAATCAGGCCAAGGTCAAACTATTTATCCCGTCGTGGCAGTATCTTCATTTCATATATAGACTTAAAATGCCAAAAAGACGTAAAGGTTACTGAAAGATAAAGTCTGCAGGTACTTGGAAATATTCGCCAAAAACCTGGGTGGTTATAATTTTTATATTTGGCTTGAAAAGTATATCAATATCCAGAAGGCCAGCATAAACTACCCTTAGACTAATATTTGTGTCATCAGCTACCTGAAAACCTTTTGAAATCTTCCTGAAAAACGTGAAAAATATAACAATGTATGTTGAAATGACCTTCCCATTATTGTGGACGTCGTTTGGTTCCTGATAAATTGTTGAAATTGATTGCGGCAAATTTGTCATGCTACAGTTGAAAAAAGAAATTCAAGTCCACATTTTTTTTCTGCTCAAAATGAAGAAACTTCATCTGTCCGAATATCTTTTTCACTTGTATTTTGCTCAAAATGAAGAAACATCATCAGCCTCCAAAAAAGTTTGGCTTTGAAAATTTTTCAGAATTTTGAACTCATGAAAAAGTTCAACAATTTTGGCGGGAAACTTAATCATGCATTTTGTCCTCGGATTTTCAACTTCACTAACGCGACCACCCCGGTAACGCGACCATTCAACTTCGGTCCCATGAGTGGTCGTGTTACCGGGATCCGCTTTGATATGAATTAAAAAATAAGGGTTTCTTTGTTGGGGGTGAGCCTTCATGATAGTCCAGTGTGATCTAAGCTACTGATTGTTTATAGAGTAGGAGGGGTAACCTTGGGCAAATATTGTGGGCCGTTGATGTGAATATACTCATAAAAAAACCACTGGCAGCGTTTGATCATTTGTGAGGGTTCTTATGCCAGGCAAATGTCAAACGTCGACATTGGTATAAAGGATGGAAGAAAAAGAAGAAGGTATTGGAACTGACGGATGCAAGTTGTTTTGAATAGTCATAAGAAAATTGGTGAAACTAGTACTTAGCTTCTTCTTGATATAACATTACAGTGAGTGCTATATAAATCTTCATTGCTGAATATCCCACTGCGTTGACAATGAAGATCGCAACGAATTTAGGGAAGGAAAGTCTGGACCCAGCCGCCCCGTTTGTCTTATTCAAATATATGTTTCGAGTGTTGCCTGCGATGATATCTCTGTCCACGATCAATGTTGCTGTTTATAAGGAAAGTTCTTACTCTGAGACCCTGCCTCTGCTGTCTAGTCGACTTTTTATGTAAAATGATTGCGTTCCGATATTGACTAGAAACAATTGTCTCCTGTAGTCTATGCCTTAGAGGTCCACCAGGCGAATTTTCGAAGTTACTTCCTCACTTTCAGAATTGTTAAAAAATTAGATGTGCACACCGTAACAATGTGTTCTTGTCCAAAGAAAATGATCGTCTGTTAACACCGTTACCTTTTAATCCAAGTCGAGAATGGATCTTCCTCGGCATTAAGTCATATACCTCTCATCAAGTCTTTGTTATCATCACTCGGAGATCGTCCTAAGAAACCCATTGCTATCTGGAGCATTAATTAAACCCCAAATCAGAAACGCTGAAAATAGGAAAAGCAGCGTTCGGAGGGGTAAGTCCGGAAATCTGTGGAACTAGGTCATTTCCTACTGTGATGCGTTCTCGTCATCCATTCAATTTTTTTTGGAAAGTTAAAAAATTAATTTATTCGCTTTTTAGAAAAAAATATCGAGAATCCTTCATGAATGGTTAGACTCTTCTTTCCTTTGATTTCGCAACTTTTGTTATGGTGGTGATTATTCTTATTTAAATTTACAGCTTCTAAATAAAGATGCTTCGAAGTTTGTTTGCATTATTGAAATGTAGAGAAGCGTTTTCCGGGCAATGTGCCTGGGAGTTAAACTCCCACTCTGTGAACAGTAGAATGATAGTTCAGAAGCTGACTGCACAAGGTCATGAATGTTTCGGTATGGAATTTTGTTAACAAAAACTGTTAGGCCACATAGAGGTAGATTTATATCAAAACCATCGCAATTTTTATTGTAGAAATCTGCCAAAAATGAATCCAGAGAATAATAAAAACAGGATCAATGCAAATGGGACGCACAATATTTTGCCTTTTGATAATGAACGATTTCTTTGTCATCCTAGGGATAAACTTACCCAAGCAGTGGGTTATTTTCATGCATGCGGACCAACAATAACGTCCAGCAAAGATAGAATGTATTTGCCGCAAATTTTCCTGTTTCATCAACGGCAACAGCAACCATATCATCTTGGCCTCTCTCCTCCCCGTACTCTACATTTCGTGTCCCACAAGTGTTTCTCTCGGCCGCGTCCTCCTTAGTTATTTATCTGAAGATGTTTGCATCGGTCACAGCGTTTTTCCCCAATAAAAAGCAATCACTTGCCTTACCCATCCCGTCCGAGAAGAAGTCCACGAAACGCATCGGGAGGTTTCCTGGCAAAATTGATATCAGCATAACTACGTGTAGGCCTACATGTAATAACATGATCACTACACTATTTTCAAATCATGGCCATAGAGGGTAGATTTCACTGAAATTGAGAGAGAATACAGAATTTCGAGAAAATATTTAATAAACTATCAATGAAACAGGCCTGGTTAGTTTACTTAAATTTATGCGGCCATTCGATTTTTTTTATTACATAATTAATTTACCAGAATTCGGTCGTTTGATTTCGGAGTGGGGGTTTGTTCATTGAATGCTATTTCATAAGATACCGACAGAACACGATCGAAAGATGGAAATCTTAGCAACAGCATTTCGAGTGAAAACGCTAGTGGGATTTAATCAAAATGCATATCTAGATACTTTGAGTACAAGTTCGCGAACTTTCTCCTGGAACTCGTTCAGAAAATTTCACACTGTTCGCTGCTATGGCGCAAACCAATATCAGCCGCGCCGGGAATATGACATTGAATCTGATTGAATCAAAAAAGATTTTTCGATTTCTGGATACACTTCACAGTATAATTATATTTCTTGTTTCAGATTCGAAGAGAATATCCCAACAGAATTCAACTTTAAATTACTTGTTGACTGATTTATATAGAAGTGGGATTTAGAAGCAGGTTTAGCATCTTCGGGCAAGACAACTGGCTGGCCTTTGTTACTGTAGGCCTATATAGGCCTAGATTAAGGACAGTATCCTGCATATTTATGTCAATGTTTATAGATGACGCAGACACAGCTGCTACTACATATAGGTAGTAGCTATTGAAAAAGAATAAAGGAAGATGTGTGGGATGTTTCATGGTCTTTTTGAACTTTCTCTAATCCTGTCATGTAATCTACTCTTGGCAGAAAAAACACTCCTGTCTGAGGCATGTGTTACCCATTTCAGAGTGTTTGATCACAAATTCACATACCCGATGTACGGTACATTGCAATGTGTATCATATTATGATCATGTGACTGGCAGGAGAAAGTTTACATCGCAGATGAACAGATATGTCAAATCATTGCTGGGCCTGCTACTTCCGTATCTAAAGTGCAATCTAAAAATAAGGTTTAGACCAATCATTTCAAACAAAATACGTACTAAAACCACCCCATCTCTCTTTATGAGGTTCTTGTCGATCTAGTACAAGTGCCCAAGTTTCCAGTGCTGCCTACTACAGCCTCAAGTGTCCCAAGGAGTCTGAACCAAACCACCTTCTTTCATTATGGAAAATCGTTAAGAGAACACGGGACGATACACATCAATAGAGAAACAACTTACTCTATGTTCTCGCTTCCATGTACATAGAGCTAAAAAACACATCGTAATAACATTGGCGTTGCCATGGTGATAGCGTTTTTTACATCCCCATCTGGCGCTGACGGGAGCAGACGAGAGGCTGTATTATTCTATATTCAGGTCGTTCGAGCCAAACATACAATGGCGGATCTTAAAAAATCACGATCATTTTTCGCCGCCATCTTGGAATCATTCAAATGTTGACCTCGCGAAGGTCGCACTATTGTCGTAAAAAATGCACCTTAACAATGGAAAATTTCGCATTATTTTTACATTGTGACACCATCAGTCAAAGCTTTGAGGACAAATGGGCCAAAATTATTTAAAAAATGATGCCACACAATAAGAATGCCGCTTCATTGTTGCGGCTTTCACAACCAGGTTCACTGCCAAATGCTTTGTGATAAAAAAACACAAGTCAACAAAGAGACCTTATTCAGGCCAGGTTGGGTTTTTTATTAGCGACTAAAGAAAGAGTTGATGATGGATTATTGTGAAGAAAGACCAGCTGTCACAAAAACCACAAAATGTCGAAAGTAGAAATAATTCTATTTTGACGAATAGTTCATTCTATTTCTCTATAAGAGACAAACACTTATCCGGGTTCTGGCAGTTCGACATATCAAAGCTGATTCACATACCTAATGTACATAACCACAACCTTAAGATGACGATTTATGAAAAAGCGATATTTCTTTCGTACCGGTGATCTAAATAATGATATAAAAAGAAATCTCAACCAGTAACCAAACTGTTTTCCTAAATATAACACAGCCTTGATCTTTTGGACGCAAACGCTTCTGCCAATGAGGACGGTTCTTATGATTCAAAAGACTCTAAATGACACACACACACAAGGTGTTTAAACCAAGACAAAGAACTAATGAGATACGTCTCTCGCCCGTTTTACCTTTGGCCTTTGTGACGTTTTAGATGTTGGCCGTATATCAGTGTTTCTACAGCTACAGAGACCTTAACCTTTCAATATGGAAACAAGAAGCATGTCATTCCTGGTTTTTTAGACAATGCGATAACGTGCCCTTAAGAACAAGGGGCAACAGTAAAAAACGGAAGCAGTCAAAATCATAATTGTGACAGCGGTCGCCCAGTATTGTTTATGCTGTCCCTGTTGGCGCTCAGCTCTCAACTCAATATTAACAGCCCTTCCATGGTTTACTTTCATTATATACAAGTACTTCAATACCATGTACGAATTCACCCCATATTGAAACCATGTCAGTGTATACGACATCCTGTTACACAGTCATACATTATTTTATATTAAAAAACTGAGTCAATAGGCCTTTATCATTTATGACGGCAATCCTATTCACAGCGGGATCCCTTTGTTCTTGATTTGAATGGGATGATCTAAAGCTGGTCTGAACTTGACTGGAGACTATACATTAAGCCAATGACTATGAACAACAGAGTATTGATAAAAAATAACACTTTATAACGTGTATATTTTTTATTTTCAACGGTGTGGACATCTTGTGCTCGATTTAGGTGAAGACACAATCTTACTTATCAAGCCTAGAAATCTTTCTTCTGTGACCATAATCAAGCGAATAATGCTCTTAACCCAATGAGAAAGGAATTTATTGATACATTTGCAAATGTCAGCAGATCAGGTCATATTTATGCTATGTAACATAATTTATTGATTTCAGTCTATAGTCTCTTCGTAAGTCGTCCTACACGAACCGAGTTGTGGGGCGAACCTCTGGAAGCCATCTGTCGTACGCTGCAGCGGCTCTTCAGTGTAGTCGCCCAAATATAAATCTCAGTGCTGACGACCTTCTAAAACAACGCCACATCAGCCTGATCATGTCAATTCCACAGTGTCTGACCTTTTCCAACCTGGTCGTATTGATGTATTAACGTATCGACTGAAAATTGATTGAAGATGAGTGGTTTGTCATTGATGAAAGGAAGAATCAATGGCATCACTAATAGTTCTATTGATCGAGGGCTATAAGGGGAATCGGGTAATAATGACTTTGTTATGAAAGGCCATTCTCTGGGTGGGGGACGATTGTCACGTTTTGAGGATTAACCTTGGTCGTTTACAAAGGTTATGGTTGAGGTGGAACGAGGGTTTGTTTAGGGGTACCAATGGGCGGACTTGTGTATGTTTGTAATGCTTCCATCAACTACTGAAGATGATAGTATAAGAAGGACGCAAGAGCCATTTATTGAGGCTCATGGAAACAGGAGAAGCAAGTTAAATCCTTCAGACTGGCTTATTGGCAAGGTCAACATGAGTCTTCATACCAAACCTGAAGATGCCAACGTAGAAGGTGGCACTTGATGAGCCTCATGCGTTAGCTTCTTCTATTATGCAAAAACAGGTTGTGAGCAACGCCCTGATTGGCTAGTTAAAAAGGAATTATCTTAATCATTGTCATTACATCGATGCTAAGATGTGCTGTAAAATGCATCTCTTTTGGTGAATAAAGTGGCTGTAGCAACAACGTTTAGGAATTCCTCTGGCCCTAACAAATCCTGTCAAACCGGAATTGTCCCTTTTGTCATATTCTGCATCAGTTCCTATAGTTAGAACTGAATTTCCTGCAGCGATGTTGCTTTTGTAATCTCAAGTGACGTCGACGTCAGAAATATTTGTTCCATCCCCGAACCTATTGTCAACATCTAACTGTACATTATAAGCCAAACATTTTTTTTGGGTTGTTGTTTCGGATGTAGGGTCTCAGATGTATGACTTCCCTGAGGGACCATAGCTATTACGTGCCAATTTTATAACTAGAAGACAATAGATGCCAACAAAAGTGTCACACTTGCATAAGTCCACTTCAAAATACAAATAACACGACATGACTTGTACGGTTTATAGATATGAAACAGAACGAGCAGTAAGCTGCAAACTTTCTTACTTTTCCCGAGGCTAGCAATATATTACAATACACACCGGATATCTAAAGGGAACAAAACCATGGTGACGGTTTAGATAGCTATGCTATTATACCCCAATCGGAATCCAACCGAGCAAAAGTCTTAAGTACATTTTTTCCCAGAGTACTTTTGACATCCCTGTAGGCTTCGTGCCACATGTACCACACAGACTTAGCGATAGTTAAGAAGTTCTTTTGTGTTACTGATTTCCCCCCGTCTCGGTTATCTATAGTTCATATGTCTCCTGACCATTGCAACTAATCTACGTACATTTCCTTTTCGTCATCAGTTCACTGTAACCGAAAAATGTAACCACGCAGTTAATCAAATGGTCAATGAACCCCTTGGAACCTGAACCCTGATGGCCACTGCACAGGAATGTTGGAGATTTGCCACAGTGTCCTTTGTCCAAATGATCCACTTGGCATACACATACCACTCATGGCCTCTTCAGCTAATAAGTGCAGCATTTCTGGCAGTTTGACTTTGCTGTTGATTCTCCCTGTAAGAGTGACATTGGCTGTGCTAATTAAATACAGTCGTTTATCAATTATTTCTGTCATTTGATAAATATGAAACCGAACACACACACTAAAATACCCCTGGTCACCTCATTTGTTTACAAATGACGTCATTGGCGCGCAGCTGGTTAATCCTTGCAGACGACAATCAGAGCCAATTTCCATTGATTGGTGGTCACGTGACAAGCTCAGGAAGCAGTGGCAGACGATTATTGATTATAAGATATATCGTTTAACGCTGCTTTAGTGATGGCTTGTACATGTAATGTACAGGGCTGCGTACATGTGTTTGTTCATAGTTAGATTGGAATTTGCTTCTCCACTAGAACATTATCTAAGAGTTGGATCAAGGTCCAGCCTCGTTTTCAGACAGCTGGGTCAAGGTGAGGCTCAATCATGTCAATGGGTGAGGCTTAGCCACTGATAAACCTCGTCCGTAGGGATTGCATCGTATTGGATGTGATCAATATTTGAAGGAGTAAACCTCGTTTTTCGTCAGTGGTTTCATGACTAACCGATCAAATACATTAAAAATCCCCAAAGATTCAACGCAGTACATTATTTGGGGGAGGGGGGGGGGGGGCGCTATTTAGGAAGGTCGTCTTTGCTGTCTTAGCACCAACAACCTTCCGCTGGACACGGGAACCTCGCTATCAAAAACGGAAGTGCGCAGCTCGTTAAAAATTGCTTTTTTTCTCTGTCTGTCTCGATTGAGAATAGGCCTTCACCACCTGCATGTGTCATCGTATCAAATACCGATATTGCTGGTACCAGTAAAAAGTTACCTTCCCACCTGGACCACCTAGGAAGGTACACAAACTTGATAATGGCTACCTGTGAGGTGAAGACCCGAGTAATAGGCTCTTCAGACAGAGGAGTAACCCTCACGTGCTCGAGAGTACTTCAAAGGGAATTCGAGGTTGAATGTGATGTGGTTGCCAAGTCATGGTGTTTTTAAAAAATTGTTTTTTTTATGACATACTTGATATCATTTAAATGCGGTCTTCTCCAGGCTTGGTGTGTATATAATGAAGGTTTAAATGGCCAGTACCACAATTTGAATCATGTTGTTCAAAGTTTCTCATTAGCCTTATCGTTGTTGTTGCCCATTTTGTCGAAATGGAAAACATGGCTCCTCCCGTATCAGTACTGCTCTCCATCAAGTATGATGGAAATTGCAATACACTGCAAATCACGGTCAATACGAGTAGAAAGCACTACAGGTGTCTGGTTCAAGGCAAAGAACTAATCGATGTACGTATTAAACTACATTTTGGTATTTGAGTCGGTCACAGCACAACAAATTTAAAAATCGAACATTGAATTGGCTCATTCAATACTGTACATTTAATAGATTGTGATACAACAAAGGACAGCGGTAATTAGATAGATACTAGAGCGGACAGGACATGTCGGACAAGTGCACTATTCAATGTCAACAGCAGTAGACTCGGTTTGAAAGAATTGCCTGGAAATCTGACAGGCAGGCAACCACCCCAACTGCATGTGTATTAACACACTGGTCGACTACCTCTCGACTTGTGTAAAGAATATTACCCCTTCGCGAGTTTACTGCTCACAGCAGGGAAAGTGGCAGAGAGACGATGTAGCCTACGCAATGGCGGTAGGCTTTTCTGATCTTTCTGATCATTGGTACAAATGCACATCCAACAGAAACTAGGAAGAAGTTCTGATAAAATTCTTTCAACATGGTCGACCATTGTCTTTGGCAGAATCTCTCACAATGATCGACCCGCCGCGGGTTCTGTACTCTCCACTCGGTCTCTTTTCCGTAAAGGCCTAAGTAAACCCGCGTATTTAAAAAGAGTGGTTCCACATGTCCGGAGGGAACTGCGTGATGTAATCAGATCACAATAGCATGCAGAAAGCAACATTTTCTGCAGACTTACGACACTTTCCTCTTGCATTATCGGTTTTGGTAGTTTGCAGACAGCCTGCAGCTTGATGCATGCACAGAGAAAAAGGAATTAGCGAAATGGTATCGAAAAATGCAATCCCCCTTTATTTGATACCGTTTGCCTGAAGCATGAAGCATTACTTCCCACGTACTCTGCCATTTATATTATCTCTGTTAGCGGAACTTCAGTTTGCTGCACAATTTATCTATGCATTCCATATTTCATAGGTCTTTGCTTGAACTTTACCCAAAAACATATTTTACGAGAAGCGCGGGAAGAAAGTTTCTTATGAATGCAAGTTGCTATTGACATTTCCAGATGAACTGAACATGCAACGCACATAAAATTACTTACTGATATATTGAGTTTTCCTTTTTACACTTTTTTACGGTTTGCATCGTTGAAGTCTTTGTTAAAAAGGAGACAGGGTGTTCACCAAAATACAAATTCTTGATTTGTCCATTTTTTAACATACTGATAGCTGGGAGCTACTAAATCCGGCTGATCTGATTGGACAAGGGAAATGGTTACCTCTCAGAGTGCTGGAAAGTTATACTTAGTTCACTCAGGGGTATATTAGAATTTGAATAGTCTGTTTAGTTACAAAACAGCGCATCAGCTTCAACGCTGAATTGCGACTTTTGGAGGAATGTTGTGTAAACCGATGTGGTAACCTCTAACAGGCATATCTATTGTCATTCATTGACAAGAATTCGTGTAGGAGGAGCTGGTTTTCAGATTGTATAACTCAACACATTTGCCTCTTCATACAGTTTTTAAAATATACTATGAATTTTTTTTCATGCAGTATTTACTCAATGGCGCTGAATTAGAAGATGGCATTTGACAAATAGTTTCTGGAATGCCTAGGGCTCCAATGCTAAAAGTTAACTTTGTAAGAACGAAGAGGCGGGTCATTGTGTCGTGTGGTATTTGGGATCGTTGCGGTGTTGTCAGTTATTAAATGGTATATCCCTGGATGAGAGTCCATTTGCTGTCTGAGTATTCGATTTCCTTAAAGGACAACCTCCACACAGCTTAGTGTCGAAGGTGATTCCAGTGCAGATTTCAATCTCCAAAGGCGCAGCCTGATCGCCTCAACCTTGAATGACTCATGCGTGGAGCATGTAGCTCCGTGAGACGAGTGCTTCTTCTCCCCCTCAACGAGTCTAGACATACGTACAAGTACAGCTGCCCCATCGCATGCCTCACACTATTTACATACACAGACCTAGACATAACAAATCAAACTCAGGGATGGATAACCAAAAATTGGCTCAATTTGAAGATGAAGTCCTTGGCGTTCAAACCCCACCTAAAGTGCCAGGTGTTCAATAGCTGGGTAGGTCAGATGAACCTAATATGCCGGCATGCAAATTCAACCAAACATTACTAGCCATGCATGAGGCAACATTGATGAAGTAAGAGCTAGGGCGCGGTTGTTTAAAAGAAATTAACACTCATCTCGGTGTTAACTTTAATTTGGCGTTAATTCAAATGGTATAACGTCAAATTAAAGTGACATGCTCCGTGCAACCAGGGCCTAACCATACAGTTGTTCAGCAAATAGAATGTAGGTGTACTTCAGATGACTTCAGTAATAGTTCCCGCAGTTGTCAATCAGGGCAGAAATCACAACATCTAAACTTCCACATTTTCTTCTGACGAGGTAGTATCTCGAGAATTTGTAGCTGGATGTTGTTGTCTGAACTGACAGCTTGCAATCTATCTATCTTGCCAGGTAGGCTGTTATTACCAGTCAATGGACTTCTTTTATCAGGTTTTTCTCTTCAGTATCCTGAAGATCTTGCAGTGCTTTACCAGAAATTGTTGTGGTAGTGACATGGGCAACCTCTCCCATGTCTCGTTGAATTGTATTTGAATTTTATCTCGAGCCTACAAGGTTGAAGCTAACACGGAAAATGACCAGGAAGTGTAAAGTTAGTCTTATGGTCGACAATCAATCTTCGACAAATCTTCAAAAGTTTATCTCGACCAGCTTTGCATTGAATGGCAATGAAAGCTCTGAGAACGGATACACACCATGTTGCCTGTTGTTAGTGTCACAGGAATGTTTCAGGATGTAGCCTGGTAGCCTACTTTGGTCGTGGCTATGGTCAATGGCACTTCGAGTCACATCGACCAAAATACTTCATGACAACATACCACCCACTCCTAGGTTCAAGGATTCCTTGTTTCCTGGTCGGATGGCGTTCCCTATATGCAATTCGGTTAATGAGTTCGTAGAAAAGAGATATCATGTGGTTGTACGACTCGTCTATGGTCGCCTAGTGATATTTATAAATAGACTATGAGTCATAGATTTATATTAACTACCATTTAGATTCACAAACGAATAACAAAATATCGAAACTTAAAAAAAATATTTGGTAAAAATATTCCGAGTTCAAGTCATGATACTCCTTTGAGGACTTTGCAGAAGTTAGAACAAAATGTCTAGATGTTGTAACCTGTGGCGCATGTGCTTGGCATTTACTGTGGTAATCATTCGTAGGCATGCACAACTTGCTACCAAATCTGGTAACTTCGTTCCAACTTTTGCCAATTGTGAAGCTGATTCAATATCCTGAAAGAAGTATTGCAGCTTAGGCCTACACTTTCCATTGAAATAACAGTACGGAGGACAGCAAGTACAGGCAAAAGAAACCCCCATCTTCAAGGAAGTATTTACGTGTGAGAGCTTTTATGCGGCAAGGGGAGTGGGTTGGGTTTAAAAGACATTCCAGAATGTTCGATTTTAACATATCATTCATGCCATTTGACTTGGTTCAAGACAAAGTCTTTTCTGATGAACAGGTTAGTTTCCAAAAATATTACCTCAGTGCACACGTCATTCAACCTTTATCGTTCGAGAACTGTGGCACTTTTTTCACACAAATATGCAGGTATGAATTTCGCAGAAGTCTGTCGGAATACCGACCTGCATGCAAAAAACCAAAACATCTGATTGGATGATACGGTTGCAAGAAGAGCATCGATTGGTTGAGCCCTCTCGTCATGTTATATCCAACCAATCAGGATGCTCTTCTAACATGGCCTTGGCAAGGTCATAACATTTCTCAGCAGCGTTTAAAAAATGCTCTTGAAATAATCTGACAGTGCTTCCAAGGCTGTTGAGGTGTGTATTTCCACTGTACCTGGATACCCCTAAAAAACCAAAAGTACAGAGCACTTTTTTGAACTAGTGTAGACTAGTTACAGGTACATGTAGCTTGTACATACTTCAGTAATGTGATTTAGGGGTGTAGATACTAGTTCGACCTGTGGGTTCGTCAGAAATCCAAGCTTATGTACAGTGGACCATCCTCTCAAACTCCATGAAAGTCCGAGTATGAGTAGTAATAGAAATTTGGGTACCAATTATCATAGCGTGGGAGTAGTACTTTTGTCATCCTAACCAAAGTGGTATGATGTCCCTGTCAGGCCGCCCAAACTGACATTGTCACTTCTCCTCGTCTTTCGTCTTCAGTATGGAATTAGCTTATATAGGTTGCGTATTGAATAAACATAGAGTATAATAAAGTTACCATTTCAAGAACAAAGCTTCCTTGCAGAGAAAAAAATAAAAAAATAATATGCACATTTGTAATTGTATACGGGTATATAGACAGTGATCGCGTTGAGACCATGCAGCATCAATGCCTTTTTCTTAAAGCATACGGAGTATTGGAAAGGACCCAGACCAGTGGAACTCGAATTTCAACTGTATCATATTTAAAGTACCAACAACACCCGATTACGGACAGAGCTGGAATATACCAGTATTCCGAGTCATTATAAGTCTTCTGGCTGATATAGAGGGCGCTTCTAGGGAGGTAGGTGCCCTGTCTTATCGGACATTGCCTCTTAAAAGATGATATACAATGCACGAGTTCAACGATTGACAGGGAAGAGGGAACAAAAAAGCTGTTAACTTATTAGTTATTGAGACAAGACAATACATGAAATTAACCTGTATTATCGGTCTCTGGCAACAGTTCAGAGAGTCCTGTGCACTTCGAATACGTTCTCTTGCGTTTAAAGGGCAACGGCCTACAGTTAGAGTTACACTATAAAATATATCTTTATTAGTGCAGAGTCAACGTCCTCTTCCCGATTCTTTATTACTTGATGAAGGACGTAATAGGCCTTGCCATAAACAGCGAGATAACACCTTCTTAAACACTATTACTACCAATCAAAAGTTCTTGCTGGGGACAACAGTATGCTGCAATATGGACATTGAAGAAGTCTTGATTAAATCTTAAATCCGAGGTGAATATCATCCTGTCGTCATTTGGTCATTTCGCCCTTTAACAGCTTCTCCTTCTCAGTAGCGCTCTATAAATAATAGACATTATTATTGTTGTCATTATGATTCTCTGTTTTAAAGATTCGATTGAAACAGTGTCATAAATTAATACAAAGAGTCGGTCCCCAGTAATGAACATGGAATGTGAGAGATTCGATTTGATCACAGCACATTTTGAACAAGAAGGTTTTCAAACCATTTTTAAAGGAAGTATTTATCTCATACGGAAGACATTGTAATAGGGTTGAATGTAAATTTCTAGTTGAAGTCACTGAACTCAACATGAAATATAAAAGTAAAGGACAATGCTAAGAAACAAATAGGACAATATTTCATCTTCTTTTATTTTCTGGTTATTAGTTACAAAGTACATTTATGTATAAAACTTCCTGGGCACCAACCTCAATGAGACCTTCTATGACTGGTGAGGAGGCGTTATGAAGTCAATGCCCGCTGAATTGGTTTTATGTTTGGTGAAAAAAATCAAAGTGCGATCTCTTTATTTGTCGATAACCTGGAATCAACCCCAGTGTAACCTTGCAAAGATTTATGTTAGGTGAAGAACCAATGCCCACCAAATGGTAGAACTGCGAAAAAAGAACCGATAAAAAACCCCGTATATTAAACAGATTTTCTTGATAACAAGACGATCACCCTTGTTTCATCCTTGAACGCATGTTCAATAACTCGGTGCAAGACAACTAGTTTGTACTGGTTTTTGCAATTAATTGCCCCAATGTAAACAAGAACTAATCAAATTAATATATTTTGTATAAAAGATACTGTCCTCATTAGAAGACGTTCACCCCAATATCTTATTTGCACAATCGGTGATACGTAGGGCCCATTTCAGTGTGCGATGCAGCTGTGACGATAAACACTGTGCAGGCGTTTTATTGAATTTTAGAACTGTGGAACTGTTAGAAAACAATATTTTACAAGGTGACATATGCGCCCAGGATCTAGACAGTGTATTGCGAGAAGAACAATGGAATATTATGCCCATTAAAAAAAATCGATGTATCACAGCTGGATCTGATAGGTAGAATGAAGCGCTTTGCGAATCGGTGCGAAACCACCGTTAAAATTCTAATTTTGGTTAATTAACTAAAATATCATGATTAGTAAAACTATTTCAATATAATTATCTATAAAAATGGTCTCATTACATACACTTTTGTATCATATACAAATGCTTTTATGCTGATGTTATTGTTATTAACACTTGTGTGTATGATTATGACATGGAATTCACGCCTACGATTATCAGACAAGACAGACACAACAGGCTTCGAATATGACCTGGTTATGGGACACGGTCTCGACCTATTTGCAAACAAGTCCATCTGCTTGTCCTGAATATAAGAATGACAGAAAATGGATATTCTTATACCATTTTGTAAGTCTGAAATATTCCCCAACGTGTGGCCTGAAACTTAAAGGAAAGTTTTCTAAGAGTTTCAATTCCTTTTTTTTATATTAGTGACAACGGGCTCTTTGGCACGACAACATACTTTTTACTCTTTCGATATAAAAAAGTAAAAACCATGCACCCGACAACACATAATTTACATAATAATTATCGATTTACTGTCAATGAATCGATGTACCCATTGATAGTGAAGTCTCTGTCATTATCAGAGAGTACATCCACTTCTTTTATTAGATTTGATTGGTTTTTATCAAAGGACTGTTTTGACATAAAAGCAATGATGTTCAACGTGCTTCTCTTTTTCATGTAAATCAATGACAGCAGAAATGATAGATGTACAATACTAGAGATACACTGCTGACAATACTCATCATGTTGTAAAAAAGGAAATAACGAAATATTCATGAATCCGAGGGGTTGACGAAAATTTCCTTCTTTTAGCCAATTTGAAGCCTCAATCAAAAGTCAAGTAATCAAGCACTCTAATTGGATTTGCAAATATTTGCTACCACAAACTATCGGCTTTTACCTCAGATAACAAGCCCGTTTATATATTCATTTACATTTATTGCCAGACCAAAATTAATGGTTTACCACTAAACAGGAAAAACTTGCAATATTTTTTCTAGCAAGATCAACCAAACCAAAGAAAAATACAACCAGACCAAAACGAATTCGTGTTTACAAATTTCGTGATATTCCGTGACTGATTCTCGCACTCAACATTGTAAGCCATTAAGCGTCCTTTAAAACTTTCTAAAGATCCCAGTCCCAATCTAATTTAACTGTCATAGAGTGTAAAGATTAGCCCATATCAAGATCTGATGGCCTGTGATGGAGGCAGAGGAGGACAATCGGTCGCCTTGACCTGAGAGACCGTCAAGGTCTTCATTCTTCGACCATATTGAACTTGTCTCACCTGATCTAGCCCTGATATGTTTGAATCAAAGACATGAAGGACCTACCGCTAAGATGGGCGGGAGGGAAACTATCACAGAATAAAGAGACCGAAGAAAGCTAGAACACATTGGGCAGCGTTGCATTCTCAGGCTATCTTTCTGAGAGTAAAAATGATGGACACTCCTCCAAATAATCTTGAGATGTGACTGTGACTTACACTCGAACTCCTCTTAAAAAGGGCGATACGTCCTTCAGGATGATTTTCAATGATGGCTTGAACATGATGTTATAGAAACGTGGGAGATTCCCGCTGATGAAGCCAAAACACAACAAAAAAGTTGACCACCTTGCGCAAATGATTCAAGACATTGAATATGACCAACGTTCTGCTGTTTAAAAGATAATTGGATTGAGATGATCCCAGTTCCTTCAGAGGTGGATTCCATTGGTTAGGACAAGAATACCGGCTGTCAATTCCTCGCCTGGAAATCGTCCCCGGCGGGTGACATTGGCCTAAATAAGCGAACAAAACCCGGGACTCCCCCTGAAACCTCGAACAACATAATCCCAAGATTTAGTGCAAGCTACTTGAGGACACAGACAGTTGACCGGTTGGGAGAGGACATGCCAAGACCCTGTGCCCAGGGGTGTCCGTGAGCATGATCTCTTTTCATATCAAACATTGCAATATTGTGTTAGAATATTAAACTGTGCCACTTCACATTAAGGCCGCATGGAATGAGAATATATTTTTCTGTACTAACCATGGTCTTAGCCGGTAGAGCTTGGGCAACGTAAAGTGGATAATATCTTCATATTTCAATGTGAAGTTGACAGAAATCATTTATATCAATTATTCTTATATGGAGTGCGAGTCTTCCGTTGGTGCTGATATGAAAATTGCACAATTTCTGTTCAATTATTATTAACCACATAAGACTTGAACACATGTCCAAGAGTAAAAACAGAATGGAAGAGCCTGGGTGATCAAAATGTGAAACTGAGAATTCGTTTCTGTGGTCACTAAATCTTTAATTAGCACGACACAGTTAATTTATCAATCTAAAATTGGCCGAAGAATGGCCGGCCGTTCTGCAAGGTCAAGCGAACGACCTTGCCGGTTCTCAAGGGCGTATGACCTCCCAGAGTGTCAACGAGCCCGTAAAGAATGGCGCAATCCATATTTTTTTTACTGCGGGACCTTGACCACTGCACTGCGAGACTTGAGAACAATGACATCACGGGATGTCTCGTGAATTTCTGTGACGTTTGACTTCAATGAAACTTGGGTAATAAAAACAAGCTGGCAGCGTTTGTGCCATCAAGGTCGGATGAGTGCTGTGTTTGTCCTTGTGACTAATGTCCCCTGCGGCAGCTGTAAAAAAGGAAAAGCAAACATCAAGAGAACTTTTACATTTGATTTAGAGCAAAATTGACAAATAGAATATGCGAGATTCATTTGAGTTTGGGTGGAATTGACCAGATTTACCAAATTAAAGCTGACATGCATGCATAAAACCACTAAAGGCCAAGTTAAATGACACAAACGCCCGACCACCAAACGACCAACTGCATCTGAAACATGATATACACCCAGCGACTGGTCTCACTTGACTGCACAAACAACAAGTTCATTGACGACCCTCTCGTGAAAAAAAAAAATGAAAACCATTCCTCCAGCGGATTCGAACTCGGGACCCCCGACACTTGATCCTTGCCGTCTAACCCACTTTGCTATGAAGCCATTGTGCTCTCATGGTGAATACGGTAGCGGCAAGGCGGCCTAGTGGTAGTCTGTCATATCTGAGGGCGTTTGAAACATGGCCGACTGGTCGTTGAAAACATGGCGGACGGGCGTTAGTGTTTTCTTACTTGACCGTTAGGGGTTTTAACACTAGAAACCCGTTAGTTGAGATCTTATTCGCATCATACGGAAATGAGTATTGAGATCTATACAATGTACAAATAAAATATTTACAAGATTCTTACAAGATCTTTATCTTAGAATTTTACACTGATCTTGTGAAGCCCTTAAAAATACTAGGAACTAAATAAGATCTTAGCTAAGAAACCTGTGGGATATATCTAAAGTTCTCTTTTTCGATGAATACAGTGAAACAACGTTCGACCTCTCTCAGTTACAAAAATAGCTATGTCAATATCTATGTTATTGCCAGTTTTTCTATGAATTACTCAATTGACCACTCGATTGGTTGTGATGGCTGTAAAATGGGATTTCCCCGGCGCTGTATTCTTCCTGGGTCATAAATCAAAATTGACGCGAAATCCATGATAGGTAATCATTTTCTTAGAAAGAGAATATTGACCATAAACAAGAGATAAGATATTGCTGTTTATGCAATAAGTGACGTCCGGTACTAAACAAACTGCAGTTGAACCTCCCTTAGCGGACACCTCTCCATTAAGGAAAACCTCTCTCTTGAGGACACTAGTTTTGGTCCCAAATTCATTGTTTCCATTCAATTTGACCTCTCTAATCAGGACACCTCTCTATTAGGGACAGCACTCGTCAGTCCCGAGGGTGTCCTTAGTAGAGAGGTTCTACTGTATATGGAAGCGTGCTGTCACATTTCGTAAAATTTTTAAGTGTGGTAAGATGGTGCTTCCAAAGTTGGCACACCGAAGTTGTGGTGTCACCACTCAAAGTTTGATAAACCTCAATACATTGTACTGTATTTGACAATGACAATGTTGTCGTTATCTATTTTGATGACAAAGATTGCACAAGTTACCCAAGATTTAAAGCTGGTTGATTGTGTCGATTCCGGGGAAACCGTGGGCGAGATGCAGCTCGCATATCCCGTTCTTTCACCAATCCGCGGGCCAAGGTCAGACTGTAAAGTTTTGAAATATGTGTCCTCCATTGGAAAAACACTGGAAAATACGTATTGATCAGAGTAATAAGTGTATGCTTGTCACACGCTGAGTACGCCTGTGGTCCATTTAAAGTATTATATAGGAAATGCATGCATTACATTAACCAGAACACCTGCAAATATTATAACAATTTCCCGCATCTTTGCTCTAGCTGGGTGTCGGCTCTCGGTGACAGACGGTGACCTACTCTCGGCGAAGCGGTCATTTTCAATGCCCCAGGCGTATCGTGCTGTTTGTGAAGAAAGATAAAAAAGACAAAAAATGACCATGAACGCCGACCATGAAGTAAATCAACTCCTCCGTTGTGTCATGTTACAAATAACAAAAAGATAAGGATCTTTTTATCAAATTTGACGGAGAATAGAGATTGGGGGCAATTGGCAGATTGCGTGCTTAAGTTGAAAAAAATTACAAAATGAGATTTTATATTTGACACTTGAAATGACATTTTGTCTCTCTTATCACATTTCTCGCCAAGGTTACGCTGATCTTCTTAACAAATTTAAAACTTTTTTCCAAAGGTGTGAAAATTGAATCCGGGGACAGTTGGTCCTTTGTTAAAAAATTAGATGACGCTTTTTGTCACTCGTGTAGTTAGGTAGACAAAGAGGCTATATTGTTTTACAAAGAGAGATTTTGGTTTTTTTTCAAATAGTATTCATCTCCTTTAAGTAACAGTGAGATAATCTTCTGACAGATTTCATGTTCAGCAAATGCAGGTAATAAGAAGGTTCCACAGTTTTCTCCATGCATCAGCCGTTGGATGGGTGAAAACCTTGTCACCTTTAACTAGCGGACCCATGTTAATCAACATCATTCTGTTTCACACCCCAGTTAAGGTCATTTTTTTCTTATTAGAATGATGTCCATATTAACATCAAGAAACTTTTTTTGTCAGACCGGTGTGACAGCGGATATAGTCCCCCTGGAGTCATAGTCCGGTAGCATTGTATTTGACCAAGTAAGCAGCATGATCTATTGTACCGCTAACCCTAACCAAAACATTTAGCAATGCGGACTATTGTTACACGGACCATCAGCCCTAGGACTACTATCCCCGTCACATCGGCCCTAAATTGAACATAACTATACCGTAACAGTAAACGAAACGCTTGGTTCGAATTAACAGGCATTGTTTGTGAGTTATGTCAGTAGATAAGTCAATGTCTATGACGAACCTGGGGCGTGGGCCTTATAATTATGATGTGGGTCCGTTTGTCCGGTCAAGGAAACCCCTTATCACTTATTACATTAACCTGTTAACGCCATCGATTTGACCCATCTTTTTTTATATTTCCTGCCAAGGACTCGGTTATCTTGTGTCAAGTACGACAGAAAAAATCCCACTGAAATATAGTGCGATTCTGATGATCTGGCGCAATCTGGGAACGCCTTGATACTTGTACTAGTGCGGCAGTGCTGGGGTTGATATGAGTAGACATTGGGGGACTTGTTGATGACGATTTACCATATGTTAGTTTTATCAAGTATTCTCAAGAGAATTGACTTTAGTATATATTTTGTTCTAAAGCTGCACTCCACAGTCAGATTCGAGAGAAATTACGTGTACAGGCCGGGCAGATGGCAGTTTGAGGTCCTTGCCTATTTTATGCATTATTAAATCATTTAAATCGACACGATGTTTCTTCACTTGTTGTCCTCGTTCAGGACACATGGAGCAAAGGCCTACACGGCATGGTTAAATATTTCCCGGGAACCCTAGAGCAAATTAATGTTTTATAAACAATTGAAAATAATTCACACGGTGCATTACTACCTGGGATGGACACGTTATCAATGTGTTGTTCCAGACCATTTGTCGGTTATTGAGGACGTTACTATAGAATTAGTTAGCGATGTGGTTCATGAATAAGATAGTGTTTGTGTTTGGACAGCCTTCACTTCGTAAACACATCTACATCAATATGATAACGTACTTTAAGGTCAAAACGTGGGCTTAGTGTCCAAAATACATAAATCATATTAATGTAAGTTTTTATATAGCACTTGATACTGTGACGTCACAAAGGGCTTAACATTTAGTCCTTAATCCAGAAACTAGAGCAAGGTCTGTCAGTTGCAGAAGTCCAACTTAAGCGGGGATTCAGTGGGATTGAAAAATAAAACGAGTGATCAGTCATTTCTACATTTTCCGTTTTAAGGGAAATACGTTACTCCTAGGATAAAACCCGAATGACTTCTCCACCTCCACCGAGTACTCCGAGTACAACAATAGAGTCAAACTACACTTCCTACACAATAGATATGCAACTAAAATTCAGGAGTTAATCCTGTTGTTTACAAAATAGTAATTGACAATACATGGCTGAATGCTCTTTGAAATGGGCGAGAGCTTTTGAATGGGTTTAGTTAATTAAACATACCATTGGCCAAGACGGAATTTTAAGGCGAGTTTTTACGGGAGATTTTTGCGGGAGGTATATTCGGCAGGTATTTTATCAGGCGTATGCTTCTGATTTATGTCCCCTACCGCCCAGCATATACGCGGAGTATGCCAAAACTCTTTTAGAACTCTCTTCGATGCCCAGATGGAAACCTGTTGACTCCATTCCCGCCTTATCAGTTCCATTAGCAAGATACAGTCCCATGCCATGTCATATTACTGAATATACACGTCTTGGGCCTGGAGTGATGTAGTCTGTATGATGAGAAGAATACTGTAAATCAAGCCCCACGCAATCATTCAGAGTATATATCCCATGAGCTCGGCAAGGGAATGAATGCCCTTGACCTCTCTGGCACAAACCATTTCAACTGACTGTCTGCCGCGTATGAATTTGAATATCCCAAGGGATTACTTTGCCGACTCGTCTACTCTGTAGGCGGATGAATACAATACGAGTGATTGCATGTTACCATGGGATTGATGGTTTGATTGTTACTGACACGGACCTAGAAAATATCCAGCCAGAACAAAGGATGCGCTCAGTCCTTTAAGACCGAGAGCCAGCTCAGTTGAGAACGAAATATTTGATGTTCTTATTCTCTTGACAGTGTTGGGAGATGAAACAAAAGCGATTTCTTGCACGTCACATTTTACTGGGCCAATGCAACAACCAATCAATGCTCCGCACCCGGCATGTTTATTCCCGCTCTCATTGTGACTGAAGTACTTGTACAGATGTATATTGGATAAGTCATACTGACCTTGAGGCTCTTACCAAAGTCACGAAGCGTATCCTGCAACAGGGTTATCCCGTCAGTTTTTCCTCATTAACCATACTTGACGACACACCGTGGTACAATGATGAAAACCATAGATATCGTCCCAGTTGATGGTCATTTACATTTACCTAAGGGCATTCTAACCAAAGCAAGCAAACATATCCTGCAGCTGGGTCAGTTTGCTTTTCAGCAACCGTAGGACAAGGATTTTATTCAAATGGTGATAAGGTATCCGACTGGTGGTTGTTCGTTCAGACTTTCAATGTCACTCTAATTGTGACATAATCATACTCTCATAGTACGTTCATTGTCAACCTGAGATCCAGCAGACTCGGCCTTCATCTAGAAAAAGGTTACAAAACTGAGAACCCATCATGGTCAAATATTCGTGGTCATTTGTCGGAAATCTTTGACAAAATCGTCCGAGAATGATGCATTTACCACAATTATTGAAAGTGAAAACTGTGAAAGGACATTATTGATCGTATCTGAGTCGAGTCAGTACATATTCTATGACATCAGCAGTGTATGACTATTGCATGAAAAAACATCTGTACCACAACACCAACAACGTTGTGGGGGCTCGTGGCAAATACATTATCATATTTGGGTTAAGTCCTGTCGTACAGATTCGCGGCCTCGAGAGGGGAATTGGTGAATTGGGAACGAAATGCAATATTCTCTGAGGAAATGAGATCGTTACGTTCATTAGACGGGCAAGGCCGCGGGAAGGCCCCGGGGGTGACAGCGGATCATTACTGTCTGGAAGTCGGGGTTGTGAGAGAACCTGATATTTACTGCTATCGCATATGTCTAAATGGAGGGCGTAGTCAATAAAAGGAGAGATCACGTTGCTGGAATATATAACACATTTGCTCTTTTGGTGTCAACAGTAGGGGGCCTTCTTGACAGGAATTTTCTCCTCCGTAGAACAGGGAAGTTTGCAAGAGGATCGGCCACTCGCACTGACATGGATCTAACCTGGTGTTATTTCATTTTGTAAATATCGTGACGTATAGGGTGTAAAACTAATACGTTTGCGTTAGAGTCTCATCTATCGCCCCTGGTGGTAATGATGCGAACTATATCAAGCCACTTTGATGATTTGACGTAAGATACCCTTTAAAGCCACCCATATATTCCTCGAGGAAACTTTAATGAGCAATTATCTAATAAATTTGATGTATACTTTATTGATTACATTTTAGATCTCGTGTCGATGCTAGAGATAAACAACGACATGTATCTGATTTGTTTTCTTCAAATAGACCTCATTCAACGGTCACGTCAACACTAAATGCTGATTGTTGCTGTAAATGGAGATAAGTGAAAAGTCATCATCTCGTGTAGCTATCACCTTGAAGTTTTGCAGAAAATTTCTCATCAATGGAACCGTGATATGGCGAAACATGACAGGCATCACGTGACTGAACTGTTTAGTTTTAGCTAATGACTCAAGCGGCGTAAATAGTATTGCTATTTACGTAGGCGGCTGATTAATTGCTCTGTCATTCTTCACGCCTTTGGGAAAGATGGGGGGGGGGGGGGGGGGGTTGTCATGTAGCATGTTAATAATATCATCAAAGAGTCAACGTATTTCTAACAAATCTTTTCTTACAGAGAGAATAAGTAAAATGATGTTACATGGCCAGTGTAAGCAGAGTCGTGTGGGTCGGGGAGTGATGGCAAGGACCGGGGTCGAGCCAGCGAGAGAGATGCTCTGTCGGTCTCATATGAATCTGTTCTAGGTTTCACCGTTGGTCAAGGTTTCAGGCAATAAGTCATACAGCAGCCTGTTAATGGCCGATTAATTACGGCATCATGTCAACATACATCATGTACCAATCAAGTCTAATGATCACATCCTTGGGGCTTCCTTTCCACCTATAGCCCCTGCTTGACCCTAGTATAGTTGACACCTACTGTTTCCTCACTGCCAAGGTTGTAGATTAATTGATCGTACTTGAACCCTGCAATTTCCTATCCTTTTTCCAGATTCAAATTAATATACCGCTTACGGGTATATTACCGCTGGTGTATGTTATACCTTGTATGAATCAACGAGCTTTCTCTGAGATTATACAAAGTACAAGTATTTCATAATAACCTCTCAATGTAATGTTATGCTAAGTGACAGATAGCCAATATCCAATAACAAGTTCATGGTGATTTCATATGCAATTGGTTCCGTGTTGTTGTCTGCTGCAGTTGTTGATGTGGCTTCCGGGCAAAGGTCGGTAGGAGTTCAATACTTGTTGATTACCAGTGTCTCGATATCTCAAAGGAGAGTCCAAGGTTGCACTGTAAGCGAACGCTAAAAGCACTGCATCGGCCGGGCATCATTGAAACTCATCCGGCTATCATTCAGCGGGGCATTGCAGAAAGAACATGTGGTCATTTTGTCATATGTAACTGCAAACCACAAGTAGAAGTTTATCACGTGACGTGATGACGCAATCAGCCACCATCTTGGCAGCATAGAGATTGCTATTTAAAAAAGGCATTGGCTCTTTCCTATTTATGACAAACGTTTTAGCTCTCTCTCTCTATTTGTCAATCTCTCACAAACTACCGCCGCTTGTTCCTTCATGCACGAGATCGGAGTGATGAAATGGGCACGATTCTATGTCGTGTAAGACTAATAAAAGTATCATGCCTATATTAGACCACAGTAACGTTGAGGTAATACGGTTCTTCAGTAGTACAAAGGCGTCATGGCTAAGGTTGCATCACCCTTTCTGCAAGATGAACGTGTGTTGGTGTCAAAATGTGACGCGAGTGACTCGAAGATTATAGTTATGAAAGCTAGTTTTTTTGGTTGATAAATAATACACGTCATAAACCAATGGCTATTTCTAAGTATAGTCTTTAAGTGAGATTGAGCAGACACGCCCTTCATCTTGTAACTAATGGTTCTAAAATCGCATCACCCTCGGACAACGCTCTCTTGGTTTGTAACTACTACAAACGGCATTATGATTGTAATAAAGCTAGGAGGATGTAGCGAGTTGGTAGGTTCGTGCCCATTCATTCATCCCATTCGTTACGAAGTACATTATTTCTACGAATCGCTATCGAAAGAAATCGACCTTGCATTTTTACCATTGCATTCAATTATAGAGATAATATCAGATCTGGAATTCAAAAACACCGATCTTTCTCCTAAACAAAAGACTAATTGGGTTGTATTCCTTACCTTCTTTCTGCTGTCCCAATGGCATGGACTCGTTACCATTGGAATAGGATAGACATTCATGAGAGTTAAGATATCTCCCTCGAAAACACATTGGGAGTCTGATTGTATAAGACTTCTTGTGTTTAGGGACAGACCAAATCCGAGTACGTCCTCGGACCAAGTCAATAACCCCTACCGCCAAAATACGGTGAAGCTGCTGATAGAAATTGTCCTCAATTTAACAAAAACTTCTACCAAAAAATCTCTTCAAATTCTTTGCCTTGAAAAGTATGCATGCAACCTTATCTTATTTTCAGCCAAAAGCCTGATGTCCTTTTCGCTCCATTTTCACCAGCATAGGTTAAGGTCCTCTTAAAGACGTCCTAACCGTAACACAAAAAAACCCAAAGGGGATACTTATTCTTAACGCTTTATTGTTAGTACCTGGTTTCTTTGTACCAGTCGAGCTCAACAGACTGCACCTCGTGGAGGCGAGGTGAGCAGATTTGTTTGCCCAATGAAATAATGACCGCAGCTGTTTTGGAGTGTCTACTTTATAAGGTTCAAGTACTGTTGTCACACAAAAAACCCCACATTGGTCCGGACCGAGTCGCAACCAAACCTTAAACGACAAAGCAACTGAGAAGATTGTTAAAACTGTCTTTGGAATAAAAAAAGGCGCTCTCGTGGTTCTTTGCGATGGACAAGAGCCAAGTTTCAAGCAGTCTTAGTTTAAATCGTTTCCATAAGTGCTCCAAGGCTGTGAAATACGCTTCACAGTGCCACGAGGAGAATCACAGTATGGTACATGCAGGAGACAGATAAACAATGAACCTTCCAGGAAGTACATACCCCTAAATACAGGCTTGACAGATGGAAGGGTGTACTTTAAGGCCACGATATATAGAGTTCATGTTTTCACATGTAACATGTCACTGTTCAATTCATGCGCGACATGAAGAACGAACAAGTCATTTCCAAAGAGCGGGTTACATACGATGTCACCTTTCCCCTCACGTGATGTTTTCAAGCCTGAGTCGGTGAAATCGTGACAAGTGAATCCTATATAACTCCAGCCTGAAAGGACTCTTTTGCCTGGAAGGTTGCGCAGTGCGAATGACTGATTTGAAAGCTAGCAGCCACGTCCAGTTGGCAAACACAGCCCATCTACGACTTCTCTGCGACACCACTCTATTACAGCTCTCCAAGGCCAAAGCATTGACCGTGTTTAAGCACTTCAGTTTCTCGGCGCTTTCAAAGCAATTATGTCATGCGATGCTGAAGGACCCGGGCGGAACCACTGCGAAATGAAAGGTCAAACTTGTACATTGGATGTAAGATTCGGCTCTGCTTCTGTTTATGATGGTGGCTGTCCCAAGGTAAAATAGAACTTGCCAGAATTGCGTGGTCATCTTGTTCATATTCAGCTTCAGTACCTGTACGATTATGTGCATAGTTATGTCGGATGCATGTGTATGTTATCAGTACAACATTGTTTTTGGCGGTACATGACGGAGCAGACCAATTTGCTCTGTCGATCACCTCTCACCTCAAGTGTAAGCCATGCTGAAGCACCATCGGAATCGGTACAGGAAAGAGCGGTGAGCGCTCCAACATCATATCAGGTGAAGCACCTTGATCAATTCACAGGTGACCACATAGAGCATTGGCATCTACATCTCTCTTGGAGAGGTCAAGTCCATATCAATCATTTTTTTATACATACTGTACGGACATTGCCTTTGCTCTTACAAAAGCATACACACCAGAATACAGGAAGGCCAAATAAAATTGATGGCGTGAGGTTTGTGGGGTCAAATACTCGCCTCAATATTAAACGTATGACCTTCGATTTCCTTCCCTAACTACTCCAGCTGACTAGGCCTATATGTATCCTATTTGTTCAGATACTTGACACTGTAAATAAGCTGATCGATTTCTTTCACACTCGGAGTGCTGCTGTGTCAAAACAGTTGACAGACCGATGTCCAGAGCGTGTTCAAATGTCACAAACGGAACGTCCTGCAGATCCAGCGGTCGACAGTTGACACTCTGCAGGCCTACCTAAGCGAACCTAGCCTCAACTCAGTCCAAAATCGATGACAAGTCAATGAGATTTTCTAATTATGTGAACAAATTAATGTTAAATGCATTATTGTTCAAACGTTTAGGCCCTAGTTGATATTAGTCAATCGTATCTATACGTATAGTTACTAACGCGGGGATCCTTTGAATTTTGCTTGCGATGGAGTCACTTGCGATGTGGACCTCGCAAAGCAAAATCTTTCGGTGGTTCGGTTTGGATGCAATTCGATGACGAAATGTTCTTGCAATCGCAGACGGTGGAAATCTACCCTACCCTGTAGGGCCTACATGCAGTTTCCATGAGCAACAAGTTGATGCTGATGTAAGGTGTATCCAAATCAAAACATTTCCGGCTGGAAGCAACTTCTCGGCGAATGACCGTCTTCCACCTGGTCGAAAAAATACGACGCTGTGACGATACATAGATCAGAAACTGCCGTTGGTATTTAACAACCGAACATAACAAGTTTGTCATACAACGTCTATCGCTGAAGGCCTACTTGTAAACCTACTGAAAGCTTGAAGAGTGAACGCCATGCATCAAGTGTTGGCAAGATTTTAGGACAAGGGTGCACGAAGGTTTTTTGATTTCCTCTTTGAACAAACATGAATTGAAAAGTCTACCCATTGCCCTAAATAGAGCTGGATCATTCCGCAAGGGTGTGCAGAGAAAAAAGGAGAACATGGAGCCATCTGTAGTTTACTAAGTCAGTAAAAAACAATTACCACCCTGTAAACCTTTTGGGTTTTTAAAACAAGAATAAAAAGCTAACACACATTACTCGGTTATTTGTCATCGCATTTCTGAAACTTTCATCGTGCTTAGTTCCCACAATCCATTAGCAGTGGGATTATTATCTTTCTGGAAGTTGAAAAAGAGAACAAAACTACCGCAATGCAACATTCATGCAATCGTTTCCAACAACCCTTCTGATTGGTTCTTTTCTAATGAGTATGTCACCTGTGATTATGACAATCGGCCACAACGAGTAACCCCACTTTTTTTGGCAATCGGAAATCCCTGATTTGGCAACACGTTTAGTGGCCTGGGCGACTGAAATTAGGTCAAGGGGCAATGACTTACTGTCCAGGGCGTGTCCCAAAATATGAGCATGGACTTAGAAACAAAAATCTTCCAGGCGATGGATGGGGGTGTCGTCAACTAAAACCTTAGAGAATCATGGAAGGGTGACTGTTAACAGGATGACATTATCAAGATTCACGACGTGTCTCTCTCTATCTGAAAGTACGTCTGCACTGTTCACGCTCGCATGAAGAATATTTTTATCACTAAGTGAAACCAAACCCAGGTATATCCACCAATTTGACTCCCTTGTTCTTGCCTATAAAGGCATCTTGTGCGTCTGTCTCACATTTTTGCAGATTGTCATTACCAACGTGTGGAAATGGTTTGTTAAGAAAGCCTACGGGTGTGTGAAAAACAGAAATGCATGGTAGAAAACCATGGCAATTGCATCGTTTAAGCAGCTTATGATGAAAGCCTGTGCACGACATGTCGTGCCGGAGGTATCCCACCTATCCCTATTCCCAGGAGAAGTAAATCCCTCCGTGTAGGATTAAGTTGTTCATCTTGAAAATGTACATTATATTTCACCGCAGTTAAGAGCACTGGGTTCAGAGTTACTGTCGGTTTTATTTAAAGTTTTGGAGATTCTGAAAAACGTAGGTTTTTAGCTGAAAAAGCTCTAGAGATAATCGCCACATTGCACAGGCCAAGTCGAAGACATAATTTTGGGAATGGCCGCGTAATGGGGTCAGGTCATCTTGCGCTGTTAATTGTCAACTATTTCTTTAGGGAGCGTAAAAAAGCGTTGTCGCTTTTGTCTTGCTCCTGTCCTTGAATTATAAATAAAGGCATGGCGACAAAATGCACACAAAGAGAAGGTTTACATAATAAATCAACTAATCACGGTCCTTCCAAAAGTTGGTTGAAGTCGAGAGAAATGCGTGACCCTGACTTCTTCTATACTGACACCGACTACAAAACTATTACTGTGGCTTCAACCTGCATATAGTGATAACATTCTTTCTCTGCACTGAAAACGTAACATGATAAATATCCGGTCAAAGTTTGGTGACCAACCTCAATTGTAAAATCGACCTGATACCCATCCTTGGCCAGGTGAACTTTGAAGACTTCAGCACCGACCTTTTGGTAAGGGGTCGTTTGAGTAAACGAATTAAAAAAGATGACCCGCCTTCGTCCTGCCATTAGCGAAATTGGCACCAGTATATGATTTTCGAGGTTATGTAAACGGGTTGTCGCCGCGTATTTAGGCCAAGGATGTGAGAAAGAAGGCCACAGCTTTTGTCCAGGACAAGCTTAGAGAGACTGGGACGGCGATTAATTTTTTTGGCCATGTCATGATAGACAATGGACATGTCAACTCATAATCTTTGTCAGTGTTGATTGAAGGCCTTGCTGGTGTACTGGTGCCGGTCATTTTGGGCCAAGGTGATAGTTGTATCACCTCAATGGCATTGAAAATACATTTGTGTATGAATTTCAAAAAGATACAGCAAACATCTGCACACAGTTCCTTATGCACTGAAAACATGAGAAACGCACCAATATTTGTAAGATTTACCAAAAATTGACATTTTTGGCCCATTTACCTTTGTACCAGTAGTTCAGAGAGTGATTATAGATAACGTTTGCATCACGTCTGCGGAGCTATTCTTGGCGAGGCAATTGCAGTTTGCTGCTCTCGGCGCTCTTCTGCTCACGCCCGCGGATGTCTCCATCCCGGCGGAAATGGAAAACGACCATGACAGACGGCAACGAGGAAAAAACAGTGAGTTGCGTCAGCGGAAGTTGTTGCTGTCTGTGGAGTGATTGATGGCATGCAATCAGACGATCGATTTTTGTGCTATTTTAGATCACGTATCGATGTCAAGGTTTTTTCTTGATCCAGGAGTCGATTCGCTGAGTTAGATTTCAATCCGGGTCTACTGAACTCTTGTGTTACGTCTATTGCATTGACATGACAATGAGAATGACTCTTCAATGGCTTCCGATTGAACCGAGAATGAATATTGGCCAGTGACTTTGTAAGAAATAGTAATTGGGAATAGACAAAAAGGCTGCAATGCATTTCCCTGTGTGATGCATTTGCTTCATGATTGAATCTTTTTTTAAAACAAAAACAAACGGCATCATTTTGGGGCTCAGCGTATCAAATGAAAGGTATAATCCCAACTCAAAATTTGCGTTTTAAAGCTTGGCAAAAGACATTTTTGAGGCGGCACAATGTGGAGATGAGTAGAACAGTAGCTAACTATACCTGCTGACTATTCGTCACTGCAGACTAAGGTTCCAGCCAATCAGCATTTGAGAGTGAAATAAAAGTGCAGGTAAAAATACTTTATGGTACAGAATAATCAACATGCTAATAAACATCCAAGCATGACAGGATATGTTTACGAGGAAGCAGTTATCGAGTTGTTTTGAAGTATCAGGGCAGCTTCATCAATGTCTAAAGTGACAAACACGTATGAATCAGTCACCGAACCTCTTTAAACAGTTGCACTCTACCCTTCAGACTGACTACCTCATTGTCTCCAACTCCACATGGAGGATTGATCAGACTAGCTCGTAACGATTTCACATTGGGTGTTGTTTTCAATAGTTAATGATAATTGTCACTTCATTGGTTAAAGTACGTGGCCCTGTACTGAATTCCGGATGCCATCGCCACTTGATAGTCATATTTCAGCTTTAGCGTTTAGTGACTTTGGTAAATAACTTTATCTCTTGCCAATCTTAAGGTGGAAGAAACGCTTTAAAAGATCACCCTCATTCTTGGCATTAGGATTACCGTTTTTAGCAGAAGGGATGGCCGACATGTGCACCAAGTAAAAAAATGAGAAATCTTGCAGTCAAAAATCAATAGCAAAAATTTTTGACTGACGGCAAGAAGAAGACATTAAACACTCCTTTTCGGATACCAGCCGGAGGATGTTTTCAAGCTTCTTCCCACATCCCTAAATAAAAATACAACCAGGAAAAATCGGCCAGTTTTCTCGCGCAATTATGTTGTCTGTGAGACCGAGTTTTTTCGGAGAACGACATGGTGCCGAAAGAAAACTGAGAAAGAAAACCATAATTCTCGTCCATTTCACCAGCGAGGGAAAAACACTCAGACTTTTTTGTGATTCCACAGAGGAAACAAAGTTATTTTGATATTTGCCAAGTCGACAGTGCATGACAAAGAATGGGGGATTTGAAGCGAAACACCATAAAGAAACCCTTTTAGTGGTCAGCTTTAATTTTTTTGCATGCTGCACTGCTAAAGAAAGGGCGTATAGTTGGCAAAGTCTGATGTTGGGGCAATATTTTCTTATAATGGTCAGAAATCGATAAATTATCAAATAAAACTTTTAATATTCTTTTGGCTTTTTCCTTCTCCGTAATTATTTTAGAGAGTATCCAAGCTGTTTGTTGTAGGCCAAAATGAACTTCTATAAGGATGAAGGATGATAACATAAATCTATCACGTCATATTGGAAATTAGGCTCATTTGCCCAGGTAAGAAAAGTATTTCACTCGAAAGAAATCTCTGAACTACCTTTCATACAGATCTCTCACGTTATGATCTGAGTAGTGTAAAAGTACACATCAGAGCCCTTTATAAATCGGTCAGACGAGATGATGATATAGCCTAGTTGTCGGCGAAACGAGCCTCAGTATTCCTGTAAGGTTGCTCGAAAGCCTTAAAAAAGATTACCTTCATTCAGGTCTAGACGAACTAGGCCAAGGGTGAACACGTTTTTGTAAAATAAGGACATTGGAAGGTCACAATAAAGGACACTGCATTGTGACTTAGAAAAACAACTGTCTCGAGTAACGCAGTTAGACGTGCAGATCAGTCAGTCAAATGAGCCAGTATATAAAAGATATGGCCGTCCACAAACCAGAGCAGGCTGTATCGATGTAGACTGGAGGCACTTTGTGATGAGGGGATATATTTACCTATTAACAAATACTATTTAACTATTTACCTCTCACGAGAAAGCTGTGTCCCAAAGGACTTTCTGCACTGGTTCGGGGGCTCAATAATCGCTGGTGTTGCTGCCAATAGGTTGAGGTTTTGTCTTCACACTGGTGTCGGCAAGTAACTGTCAATGTTTTCCCTTCATACTGGCAGGTCACACCCGACCCACTCTGGCGCTCACCTTGACGTATTGTTTCACAGTAAACTGCTTTACATTCAAAGTCTTTGTGATATCTTTCTTGTTTCATCTTAAGGTTTCATGCACTAATATCAACCAGTTCAAACCGAGCAAAAGATCCTCGTACTCTTTGTTGTAAAGGTATATATCGAGCAAGGTCACCTTCTCTCTAGGCATGCTCTTATGCCACGTGTGCTGCTTTCTTACCTTACGAAGGTTACCATTCGCCAAAAAAAGGCTGTACGTCTTTTGAAATGTCAAAGTCTTTGTATCGGCTGTTTATCTTCGGCATTAAAAATGGCAATAGTCCTCCCTAAATATAAAATAAGGTGGCCATTGGACTGTTCCTCCTTTCCGGATAGCAAGGCTTGTGGTGCGGTTGCCATAGTCGTCCAGATAATCTGGCAAAACAGCATTGTAGGAGAGGGTAATGGCTTCTCTTAATGCGCTGAGTGGTGATGGCTTCTCATATTTTCCTGATGGTTAAGTGCCAGTTTGGAACCATATGATAAACAACAATAAATAGCTTACGAAGAACTTTAGTATAGCAGATAAATCAGATGGCGAGTGCATCGAAGTTACAGGGCTGCCTGATCTGATTTCTAGACATATTCAATATGTCTAGTAGTGAGGAGAACCATCTGGGGGACTCCAATCAAGGTATCTAAACAGGTGAAAGCATCATCCAATGTTGGATAGTAAGGGTCAGGTCTGGCTTTGACTGCCTTCTCTTGCTGTCTGACAACTTTTGCGCCATTGACAAATTATGCATGACTTCGCATTCTGGACCACCTTTTGACTCTATTTTCTGACAGTCTGCCGTGTGCTAAATGAGAGGTTATGTTCTATGATATTTGGCCTTGGATAGTCGTGCCCTTGCCATTAGATTAAGCCCAAGAGCCCTTGTTGGTTGGATTACTGCCAGGGCAGGTGCTCTAAGGCCAACCTGCATATACCTGAACTCAGACGGCATACGAGCCATCTGTTATATGGGCTCAAATATAATTCAGGTGTTTTTTTTTATTCCCGTTGTTTTGTTTTTTAATCCCGTATACTCATGAAATATTGATATGTAAATCGCTATGAATATGTCAGAATGCAGGGATCGGCTTATGTAGTCCTATTATGGTTATTCCAATAAATAGGACATGGTTTTTTTATTGGCCAGCTTGCTTTCTCTGCCAGAAGAATGAGTGTAATAAGTATGGATTATGGGGTCAAGGATAGGTCTCTGTTATTGATTCTGATTGTCGATGAGGCCTCACCTGATGAGACACTCAAAGCTGGACAACAGCGCATGATACATTCGCAGCTTTATATCAAGCTCGGTTCATTTCCGAGGGATTAGCTTCAGCATTGTCTCATAGTTGTCAGTCGGACGTAAAGTGCCAGCATATATTGGCTTAATGGGAACGAATATGAAAATGTTATGGAAAACGTAAAACGGACCATAAACATTGATGCTACCAAAGGTGACATCGGTGAAATGGAAGAGCATTGTGTGAGCCATGTGTCGATGTATAGACTCTTCTTACTAGAAGCTGAGGAGAGACAGCGTCAAGATCAGACAGCGTCTCAAAGGTGAATCTAACCCCAATCAATAGCTGAACACATTGTTCCAAGCTAAACCTTGGAAAGTTCGAGAATGCAGTTCGAGGCAAGTTTCGACAGGTACATCCCGTAGTTTGTTTGGCAATTAATCATTTGGGAACCATTTGATATACTCTAAGGTAGTTATCGATCTCTCAGGAGCAGACTGTGGTAAACAACCTGGGAACACGGATAGTCCTCCAGACTGATGGCAGGTAGCACACGCACGATCAGCAGCCGATAAGTCGGGGTCAATCATAGGTCGGTGAGCGGATCGAATGATACAAGTAATTACCAAATGAAACCATGAGCCTCACTGAAATAGCATGACCAGACATTGGCCTTGGTGTACAAGGCCCAAGTGCAACTCGTCGCCTATTCACAGACAGACTTAGTCTCATCTTCATGGTAAACTCGATCAAGCGACCCTCCCAGCATCTTCTTCTTCTTCTCGTTCGCTCTAGACAGTCAAGTCCGATCTTCTGATGTATTCTATGGTGTTTCGCAGCTGTTGGAGGTCTCCATAGAGCTGGTCTTGTGGGCTGGTACCTTCTGGCCAGATGTCTTTTCTCAGAGCTGCCAATCTCGCACATCTTGTCAGGATGTGACATTTGTAAACTTGGTGACTTTCTACTAGTATATGCGCATGCCAGTCCTTATTAACCCTTTGTTTAACCTTGATTCTGACTTCTAAACCTTCTTGTTATGATGGATGTCTTGGGATTCCGAAGCTAACTTCCATGTAATGTTTTGCCATTCCATACATAAAACATGTCAGAAGAAAAAGCGAGGTGAGGGCCGACTTGGCTTCTTCGGTTACTCAAGGCCTCCATCTGTTCTTTGCCGATGAGTTTGATGAGTTTACTGCTTCAAAGAAAGGGCGCAACGGTACATCTTAGAGTAACCAGATGTTTAGCCCTTTCCTGCAGAAACAGTTTTAAAGCCGCAACACCAGTGATTGGTAGCATTAATGAAACAAATGACTAGAGGATGTGTCCTTGAGTTCATATATAAGATGGTGACTGCAAAAGGCGTCCTTTTGATGGTCTATGTCAGTCGTTCGATAAGTCGAAGTGGGGAAAACTTCCCCTTAAATCGCTCAAGAGAGAAACTAAGAAATGTCCTTGTTCTTGGCCTTCCAAAGTTTATGTACAGTTGGGTGAGTGCCCTTCAATGATTTTCGATTGAGGGTCCTCGAGGGGAGGTATGATGAATGGTCAGCTTTGTTGTCATCCTCGGGTAATTGCTATCAGTAGCAATACTAACCTATATCACAACTAATAAATGCACCTCGTCGATAATATCAACAGGTCGATTGTTCACCCCAACTCCTACATGATATAATGTGTGTTGATATGTCTGTACAAGCATATGAAAATATAAAATGAATGCTCTGAAGAGAAAAACATAAATAAGTCTGTAGACCATCTGTCTCCAGCAATTGAGAATGTCATTGGCGTTTTGCCCAGACAGGCCAATCTTTCAAAAAAAAAATGGCCATACAATGTGTAGTTATTGTGTGCATTGAGGCCATTCGCCTCATACGTCACTTGGCCTTGCTCTCAATCATTTGACACGACAAAATATGACCTAAATATATATCCTGAACGGCGCAGACACGAAAAAAAGGATACATATTCATATTCAAGTTCAATAGAGCAAAAAGCTCGGCGTGTAATAGGAAACCCGTCTCATGTCACCTTGCTGGTTCGCCTGTGCATTGTTTGTATAGAGTTGGCATTGATGTACATGTGTCCAATGCACACTTGATATGAAATACCTGACAAGTTACGCACGTACCAAGGGTCAGGTTATGCGTTTCTTTTATCGGCGAACAAAAGCTCTTCTGGACGAGGTCATTATGGACTTTTGCCCTGGTTCGAAACACCACGAGTTTTACACCTCAGTGCAACAAATGGGCCACAAAATAACGTTGTTTTTTTCTCTTCAACATTTTCTTTATTGGACTGTATTTTACCTTTTTATGGGGATATAATATAATGCAGCCTTCTGCTAGTGCCTGGCATATACAGGTTGTAATAGGCCTGGCTTTTAAGGATAATATCAATCCGTTGACACAGAAAAAGAGATGAAATAGGCGAACTCTGCCACCTGGACTTTCGCGGAGGACTTAGTCTGAATCACAGTACTTCTATACCAGCTTATGCCTCAAACATTACGGACGACGGACTGTGAAGGAGTTGTTTTGCCATTCAAGAACTTTGCGATGGCATCTGTCGAGAAGGGTCCGTCAAGTACCTTTAAGCAGGGTTAGGCTAGACAGCGATGTCGTAAGCAGTTGATTTCAACTACTGCGAAGACCGAAGCCATCCAGTCTAATGAAGTGTCGAGCAGCTTGTGGGCCTCTTGGAAATCACAGGTTATGACCGGTTGAAAGCACTGTGCCTTGGCCAGTGAACTTAAGCCCTAACTGCCGACCTTTAAAAACTCTAATTTCGGCCGAGATCCACGGAACTAGATATTTGACACTTGTGCCGTACAGTACACATATATAATGTGTAAATCATAACTGCCGTATCCCTGTTAGGTTGTCTTCAAACGGAACATTCCTTCTTTGGTTTGCTATGAACATTATTGGCCAAGGCGATTCATTTGGGATCAGTCGCCGAATGTGGTTGTTGTATAAAAATACAACAACAAACCTTGAATATGTCGGGCATGATCGTGGATTGTCCAATCACATGTGCCAAAATGCACATCCTAAGAGTTGTCCTTTGGTTAGAAGGAAAAGGTACGAAATCATAAAGTAGCTAATCAAAAACTTGATTTGGCTGGGGGAGTCTTGGTAAATCATGCTATGGCCTAGGTACACGTTGTGGAGGAAAACAACATTTTCTAAAAATAGTCTAAGATGTAGGCTTAGGTCATGTATTAGAAATGAGACGTGTAACATCATATTTTCATCATAATGTTCAAGGCCGATCATGCTAAACAGATCTAAGTACAACAGCCAGGTAAAGGGCCTAGGTCATGCTTACTACTGCTCCAGCAATGTAAACAATATATGAGTTATTGATGCTGGTAGGAATCTGGAATGCTTATAATTGGCTGCCTCTGGATAGGGAAGCTGTCAAGCTTCATTTTAGAAAACAGTTTTCTCTCCTTCTCCTTCGGCGTTTGCACTGCACTGAGAGGTTTCGTTCTCGAGGGAGTGTTCTTCCTCCAGTGCGTGTTGCTCATTTTTTCGGGCTGAATATGCGCGCTATCCGAAAAGATCCAAATCAAAGCTGGTCAAGTTTTATATCGGGAAATGCTCAACAAAAGTTATTTTCTGTAGATCGATGGCAGAGTTGAGATGGCCCTTGTTCTTGAGTACTAAACGTCATATTTGCATTTTCCACATTACGGCGGTAACAGCTTGTTTACTAACAACATTTCAAGGAGACTTGTAACGAGTAGTTGAGTTAGTCCGTAATGCCTTACCAGTGCCCAAGAAAGTGATGAGAAAGAGGTACACTAAGTTCTAAAGCAACAGTACTCCCAGCTCCTTCTATCATTTACAACTCAAATCAAGCAAAATGTACTTTAACTTTTGACAATCAATGGAGCATCTCGCGTCGGGTTCAATGACGGTGGTACATGTACTTCTTGACACACATCTGGGCATGCTGATTAATTTCTCGATAAAAATAATTGCACTCTGAAGACTTGGACATACATACCGGGTAAACATTTTAACGAATTTCTCGTCCGAAATTTTTCTCATTATCTCAAAATCGGGCAGGGTGGGGGGGGGGGGCAAAGCCGACACCTTTCAAGGAGCGATATGTTCAACCACCAGGGACTTTATACTCCCGCTACCCCTCATTAGAAATAAAGAAATCCCCTGGCCCTAAATGTTGCTTCACATCTCCAGAGTGTTGTCAGCCCTGTCAGAGTGCGGTGTCATGTTTGAACGTAGTGATTTATTGACACACGCTGGAGAGGAATCGGGCTCGACAGGCCGATCTCAAAGTGAATATTTGACCTGTCAAAATTGTTATCAAAGTCTCAAATATATATGAGATGATCTGATAGAAATTGACCTGCTCTATCAAACGTAGGCTTTTGGGGTCAAAGACAGATGTCGAGTTAAAAAATGTATTCGTCATGAAAACAAGTAAAAAAGTACTTTTTTTAAATGACGAGGATTTTTATTGAGATATAGACTTTTTTACTTTGAGAAAACCCTCTCGCCCTTTTCCCTTTACTCCAGAGATATTTATGAGAAACTCTCGAAGATCTACCACAACGTTCAAAAGTCTATGGAAAGAGACGTTAGATATGAGACACAAAGGTTACAGCCACAGTTCAGACGAGTCATGTTAGATGTCCTGAACACTCCCTCATCTATACATGCCCAACTCGGTCTATTACATGTTTTGATCACATTTGCGAATGTCAAGATCTATGATACAATTGATAAGTTGATAACATGATGCTCCTCACATTCAACGGGCAGTCAGAATTCTGACTTTTTACCCTCCCTATACCCCAATACCCGTTTGCTGATTTGAAGCAGAGATACCACCACCTAAAAAGTTATTTCATCTCGGTTTGACTTGAGAAAGTAATTTTTAAATGTCATAGCAATCACACAGGGATTGCTTGATATAGTAATGATCACTAGTGCGTCGTCACTTTTAGGGCCGATCAGACGACTCCAACTCTTGAATATAAACATTGCCCAACTCGTCCTAAACTTTGCAATGTTTAGTACAATGGAATAAGAGCGATAACCCAATTCTTCAGCCTGTCAACTAAATGTTTACAAAAGCTCCATGATGTACGAATGTCCTCAATCTAACTTGCAACGACATTGGCCTCATTTTTTTCCAAGGTTTGCCAAGATATTTATGGAACGATTATCGACCAATGAATGGGCCGTACTTTTTTTCCTCTTCTGCATGTCTGGTTTTCGCACAAAGGCCAGGCAAGGACAGGAATGCACGTGTTGTTCCAGTGATTGCATATGAATGTCCTGGGTATCGATTTTTTTCAATATCGCCCAGAATAATCGATGAATATGTAAAAAGTCCATATGACCTTCTCTGATCAGGCCATGGTATTCACGAACAACATCTAACAGGTGCAAGGATTGGAGAGGTTTAACTTTGATGGCAACAGTACTATTAAATTTCGTCATTTTGAACCTTGGTGATGTTATTTTGTACCTCGGTTGACATTCTCTCCGGAGGAAGAGAAAACACTGGCCCTATCAACGCGACTGTTGTTCAGGCCTTTAGGCCTACAGTTGTGCTAGCCTGGAACAAAACGGAAAAAACAAGTTTGTTTTAAACTGAAACTCTCTTGTTTGGGTATCCGATAATAAAATTTTTCGCACAATAATGAGAAATGTTTCACCCTTTGGAGCGGCGATACTGAGTGGTTGTTATCGGATGAGCAATATTTTGTTGGGCCAGGCTCGTGAGGACAGCATTACACAATGCTCGGATATACTCCAGTTCACCAAACTAAGACCGATATTAGTTATGCCAAGCCTTAACATGTCTCCAACCCACTGTCTATCAAAATTGGATAGTTTTAATGTCATATAAAGGATAATCGGAAACGGTATTAGATATTGTGAAATTAGAGTATGTTCACCGTGATGTGGTGTTAGGAGAAAACTGGTGGATATGATTCATTTCATGAATACAGACATCATTACTGGATCAAAACGTCAGTTGATCTTACAATAACAACTACCCAAACCAAATCGCCAATTAATCGAGTTTCACTTTGTGAATGAGGTCATCATGATTTTGATATTAACTTCTCACACGACCTGCTATCATATTTATTGGTATTGTCAGATTTAAACAGCGCATTACCTAATTAGAGCCAGAGACAACATCAATAGTCAGGTTTTTCTGTCAGAGACAGAGCGAATCTGCAGCATCTATTATCGGTCTCCCTTTGGAAAAAATGTTATTGCCTCGCAATTTGAGATAAGGGTGGAATCGAGAGTCTCATCCTGTGATTTCGTATATTTCAGAACAGAAAGAAGAGGCGGGCCGAGCTTTTCCGATTCCTCCTAGGAGGATTTCCGAGTGTCACGTAAATGAATTGAAAGCATATGATTTGATGACACCACAGACTGATAAACCTTTGGACTTCGTTCGTACCGATTGCAAAACCTTTTTGATGATGGCCTTGGACGAAGCGGGCATAACGGAAACTACAAGTTTATTTTCTTTGTTAGCGTGCAATTTTCGAATCTGAATTCGGAGAAACTGGACAGAACATTACCGGATACGGCAGATGGTCAAGAATGTTAAAAAATCAAACTTCTCAAAAAGACGCGTTTGGTTTCCAGGAAGAATTACTCATGCCTGAAAATATGTTATTTGTAACTTCGTTGAACTCTGTCCTTCTTTCACAGTGCTTTCTAGCAGGGTTTTATAACAAATTGACCTCAGGAAACGAGGCTGAATTTACGTTTGGCCTTGGCCAATGCCTACGTCCTGCTTTCGAATCAGGTGACTCCTCTCATGCAACTGGGTTTGTGTGGGATTGGAATGTATTTTATTATTCGGTATAAACTGGGGTACACCTATGGTGTCACCTTGTAATAGTATGTATCAATTATAGTAGGACGACAAATGCAATATGGGCTCAGGATTACACAATATTTCAAGTAAAGTGATTGGCCTGTTTGGCCACAATCATATACCCCGCCAAAATTCAGAATTTTTTTAAAACAGGGCAGGCGAGGATTGCTTTAACTTTCCTGTTCCTCTGTTCATGAGACAGCTGTTACTTCTGATTAGAGAGAGGGATATGTACTTGGGGATGAAAAGGGATTCTGGTAGAGGGTGGTCGACCCAAAAAGTACTTCAGATAACCTGTTTTTTCTTTGATGGTCAGAAGATGACATGGGTTGTGTTAGCGCTTGTCAGCACTGACATGTACTTTCGATTCGACCCATATGACCTTGAGAGCTCCCACTCAGACAGCTCGTGATCATTCCGACATTTTTTACTTCCGCTTGTTGTCATACGATCACCTACATTGTCCAGTCGCTTCCTCTTTATACCGGATTTGGGCCATAAAAAGGGTAATTGCAATATAACGTCACATCATAACTGCGTATTAACAATATCCATACTCCAAGGCGATACTGACTGACCAAGCCCATTTGGGGCCTGCGTGAAAATTGCCTTTTGATGTCCCTGGACGAGACAAACACCCACACGCTACGTATTGTTGTGCGTGTTTTTGTGCATTGAAATAGTCAAGATTGTCGATATTTTATCCTTACAGCAAATACATATGCCTCAGGTTATGAGACCATCGCAATGAAAACACATCAATAAAGCCATAATATGAGGGAGAGAACGCTAATGTAGAATAAGAGTGACCTCGCAGTTTGTTAAAAAGTTATTTACCTGGTTGACCTTTTTTCACAGTTACAATGTATATCTAATATTAGCCTGATTTGCGTCAAATCGCTCCGACACGAGGTGGAGGCCATTTACAGTTGAGTAAAGGTATGCTGCTCTGGTAACTAGCTATTGCATGCATTTACGGCCGTTTCTGAGTGTGAATGCCTATCCTGCACATTCAGCATTCAGCACCACATGCTCGATGCCATTCTACATGTTTAATTTGCATGGAAAATGGGCAGACGACATCAATTTCTCCAATGATCAGGACGTCATGTTTGGCTTGAGCTTTGCGTCAATTTGCCCTGAAACAAGATATTTCCGAAATGCTAAAATCCACATTTGACTTGGCATGTATTGAGCAAAGCTAGTTCAGAGCCACAGCAATACTGCAGTCTTTTTTAGCCTAAAACATGCCAGGGAAAGGTGAATTTCTCTTGAAATTTGCCTGGGAATGTTGGCATATTCTCTCAAATCAATGTCTAGCTTTTGCTCTGACCTGTCTGGTCTTCATGTTCAACAGGCCGTACGCAAGGTTAACAAGTGCATGGCTGGATAAGAGAGAAACAATGAAGATACTCTTCCTAGGCTCTGTGTTGCTGCGTCCTTTAGGGGGGCATACAATCAAGTTCTTACTTCGAGGTTAGGTGTGACTGAAATGACTATAGTCATTGTGTGTCGCCGAACATCACAATAAAGGTTGACTGTTTGCCTTACTTCAATTGAAGTATCCGTAGGCTTTAAATCAAAATCGAGAAAAAAATGTCTGCGCTGTCAAAGGTAGTACCAGGCATGGGCGATCGCCCAAAATGTAAACGCACATTATTTTTAATCATTTGCCTACTAAAGTATAAGTTGTATTGACGCTTTCTCTAGATCTGAATATAGGTCATCTGCTCACCTGGTGTGGCGGACTATTTATTATCTAGGCCATGTTTATTTTTTTATTGAAAATATGAAGGTCATAGGCCGCGTGGCGCCGCCTGGTGATAAAACATGTCATTCATCCTTTCCGAAATCCATTGTCTTGCGAGAATCTTTCACACCAATATCCAGGAAGTGTGAGTAATTGCTTTTCTTCTCCTAAGGTAGATAGCTTCTTGTCATTTGGTACCATGTATTATGAGAACCTCTCGTTTTGGTACTCAAGCACCAAATTTTCAGGTGACCTGCTTACCTTGACTTTTTACAGCCCAGGTGTAGGCCTTCGTCTCGAACATTTGCTTGCGTGATCTCAAAATACTCTACATTATAATGAAGTGAATGAAAACAAGAAAATGTTTAAGTTGGCTATAAAATACATATTTGTTGTAATCTACAGATGGCTCCTCCTCCTAATAGGTGGGTGTACTTTCCGGTACCATCTGCTTGCAGAACAATCCTCGTCCCCATTACACACGTCCGTACCTACTTGCGTAAGAGCCTCGTATCTTAGGGGAAACCTGGAAACGAGTATACGACAACGCACTATTCCGTGTTTGCGGTTTTTCATGGAAGGTTTTCAGAGCAGACGATATTCGAGGAATCCTCTCACCTTGAATGATGACTCATACGTCCCGGATATACCTAGTATATAGGTCTAAAACGTTGAGCCATACCCCTCTCGTTGAATGCAGATGGTATGCATTCCTCTATTTTTTGGTAATTTTGAACCTAATCTGTGAAATTAAAATACTGAGTTCAACCCTTTCATTGCTGTTTTTTATCACCGGCCAAAAAGTGAATCAAAGTAACTTAGTAGTCCCCATGGCGAATTTGCTCTCCAGTATTTGCTCAATGACGGATTGAGGGGGGTGGTTATATTGAGAATAAAGTCTACGACCTTCGAGACAACTATACATCTGATAACTGCGTCTTTGGCCCGACCTTCGCAAGGCCTGGCTGTATTTACCGATTCTTTCCAAAATAGCAGCCCACGTCTATCAATATACCGCATCAATCAGCCTGTGACCTTTCCTCGGCAGGTACCGGCACTTTTTAGTCTCATTTCTTCTTGTTCTTATGTTTCGTTAAGTTAGCTCCCCCAGACTGAACACTTGACGGGAGCATTTGTTCGTAGTTTACTATTATGTGGAACCATCTGTGGAATTCTACCAACAGCGTACAGCGTCCTGGCAGCACATTTGTAATTGAGGGAAAGCTCACTTTTGTAAGAAAGTGTTTCTTGGTACGATTCGACAGCATTACCTATTCTCTTTGTTGAAGCGATCCATTTCAACATCGTTGCCAAAGCTAACACCACGAGTAGGCCTTCAAGGTCATCAATGTATGTTACCCTCAGCCAAGCCTGAACAACCAGTCCGGACCTTGAAGTAAAGTTCGGAGAGGGCAATTTTGTTGATACTGTTGCACTCCTCCTTACCTTTCGTACTGATAGCAGCACAGGTTCATCTCCTCACCTGCTCAACTGCAGGGTAAAAACATAATTTCGGTTCCTTGGTCTGCCGCCTGGTTGGAACCTGACGAACTGGTTGAACCACAAAAACTGAGAAAAGTCAGTATTTAGAAACTTTCATCGGAAAAGAGATAGGTCATATAATAGTCCACGTGAGTTGGGACTCAATCAACCAAAATGGCAGTCAGTAACAGTATTTTTTACAAGCATATCGAGAATTTTTCTCTGCGCCAATTTTGACACGTTACCCCTGGATCTGATGCATACACTTCGCTTAGAATCAATACAGTCGGTACTTATGCCGCTGACATGAGCGTTTCGACAGTGCAAGCCACTCTACAGAAGTGCTGTACACATGAACGCGGTGCACTTTTGACTTGAAGAGCTGTTACCCTTGATTCACTCTGATCTAGAAATCAATGAGACTTCTGTTAACTACTGTATATGTTGCCTCAAAGCTTACTAAATAGTATACATTGATATAGTCTACAGAAGCTGACACCCCCCCCCCCCCCCCCCCCCACACACAAACACACCTTGATGTTTTCTTATACTTTTCATGATCTTGATAAATGTATACATTGCATAATGTAAATGAGTCTGACTTCAAAAGAGCAAGTATACGTATGTGTTCCCTTTGGATTGAGACACTGACATAAGATACCGGTACTGGTCACATCGTCAGAACGCCGCTCAGGAAGATATTCTATCGGGAACAGCGTCTGATACATAACACGTATAAGTAACACGGGAACGTTAAAAAGAAGACACTGGTATGAAGAATACAAGGATAGGAGCCCATTGTGATATGTGACACCATGATATAAGATATCTAACAAAAGAGTAGGCGGGACAGCAAGTTGCCGGCTTGTTATTAAAAAAGGTATAAAAATAAACCTTGGGAAGTATGCAATACATCTAATAGCAAAGCCTTTTTCAATGTGCTTTCTTTATTGCCTTGCTTCCTTTACATTTAGTTACGGAAATGATACTGTTGAGGCCTAACGACTCTGAGGAAGTTTCTTCTAAGACCTGAAAAAGGCAAGGTTGTGTCGAAAGAGCTAGTTTACATCTACCAAAAAAAGTACATTGCTAATAAATGTTATAGTTAATTTCGTTAGTGTTTGCCCCACTCTGCTCGTAACAAATCTGAAAATCGAAAATCTGACCATGTTTTGCTTCATCGCTCGTTCTTTTGTGAAATCACAAAAAAAAAGGATATCATTATCTCATAAAATTGACTTTTTCGTCGTTGCTGAGTGAAATTTCTCTATTAAACGAATCATGAAAGGAAATCAAAAAATGTTCTTCGATACTGGTATAATCATGAACAGCCATGATTAAGGAGCCAGTTTCCTCGTAAGCAGATACGGATCACCTTGTCCCTCCCGGCCCTCCGAGCCCAGAAGTTGAAAAAACTCGCCAACAAGGCACGTGTATGACAGGGTAACTGAGGAAAATGTCGATTACGAACGCTGCTCCCGCATGACATGAAAGCAAAAAAATGCGTAACCTGAGGTGGTACAGTGAACTGCCGGGATAAAAAATGCTCCTCTATTCCGGATTCAAGGATTTGCTTTGTGTTGGTAAAAAATTCGTTAAAAGCCCTGTCAACGGTCTGATGGTTCCAGGTCAATTTTCACTGCATTTCCGCACTGCAGATGTCGACGATGAAAGGAAAAAATACGCTGCCGTTATTATACAATCTTTTGAAAGATTTGAAGTGCAAAAAATGGTCCCCTATTTTTTACATCAAGGTTAGTCTTTTGTGCCGTGAAATGAAATAAAAAATTCTCCCACCACCACCACCATCCAACTGCGGAGTCTGTTCTCGGATTTGAAATTACTCACGGCTTGGCGCGGAAACTAATTTTAGATTTTCAGTTTTATTTTTTTGCTTTTTGCTGGTGTAAAAAGGTATTTGACATTTTATACGATACGCACACCATCTTCCACTCTCTTGCAATATTTTTTTCTAATTGAAAAATTTGCAATACTGATACAGAGAAAATTCGGTTTTTGGTTAGTTTTGATATTTCTGCGTTACTCTGTCTGTGATTGTGAACATGGCTGTAAAGGTATTCGGAATTAAAGCATAAAGTGTGGTATATCTCTTCCGGTCGAACGTCGTGAATCGAGACAAATGGAGCAGTCTCTACTCAGGACTTTGGCCATTTATTTTCATAACTTCAAATTGATAAAATAATTGAATGTATTCTCTAAAAATCATATGATCGTTTGTGTTGCTGTCACTCGACATGAAATTGACATAGCATCTGTCGTTTCTTTATTAACACAAGGCGCGTTTTCAGGAACACAAAATTAAAAAACGCGGAAATTTCATTAAAAATGCTCGAATTTCTTTTAGCTAAGCTTGGCATCCTTTGTGTTGTAAAAAATGATCAAAAGGTCTTTTGTTATGAAATTAGGGCCATGCATTAACCCCACTCACCTCTGGACAAAGCCTCAAAAAATGATTACGGTCAAGGATAAAGTTTAATTCGTAAAAAACGAAATAAAAACCTCGAATTTGAAAGAATGAGTAGGCCGGCGTCTGGCGTTTTTTTATTACTGCAGAGGACTTCCCCGCAGTTCTTAATTAATGCTATCATGTTTTTTCGTCCTCAGAAGAAGTCCAGCAATTTTTCCAAATATTCCCTTTGTATACATAAAAAAGAAAATAACGGTCATTTTTTTATTGTCACACCCAGCAGATGTTGAAATTTTTTTTTAAATGCTTTAAAAGTCCCGAGCAGCATATGGAGTATTTTGAATACAAAAAAAGAAAATCCAACATCTTGCAAACATTACCGAAGAAATGAAAGTAAAAAGGGGTAATCATGATACCGATCGATGCTTGAATATAAATGAAAACCAGGTAATACGGATTATAAAATATTGTGTAAGAGAAAGTCTGTTGGAAAAGAATTTCAACGGTTTTATCGCTTCGTACAACTACCTACCGTCGTGAGAACCTATAACACATCATCCTGATAGAGAGAGACTTGGACTGAAAGACATAGAAAACCTGGCAAATAACCCGTCCAAGTCGTCTCTTGTTCAAAGGTGATTTCCGTCCTCGAATAGGAAATCGTACTTTTTCAAATGTTGATCCCAACCAAGCTCTGGCTGGTGCACCTGACGCTCCCAGGGATGGAAGTTCCAGTCCAGACGGCACTCAACCTTACTGTGGACAATTTCTACCATTTATCATTTTTTATCGTACGAACGCAAACAAAGTACTCTGGTCCTGAAACAACTGCGGGAAGCATTGTTTCGACTATTCCCCTTCCACCGGTTCGCCGGACATAAATGCAGCATGTTCTGTGTTTTGACTTCTGCAAGCAGTGTACTTCCACGGAAAATTGGAATTTTTTGCTAATCATATGGTTTGGCCTCGATTTCATTTTTTGTAGTTGTCATTCAATCATTTGATTAATCGTCTGCATCAGGGCAAAATTAGGTTGAATCAAAAGCCAGACGCAACGGGCAGCCGGGTAGCCGTGACAACGATGCCCTGGGCGCGTATAATCTACGTAATTTGTCCTTCACTTCGTTCCAAGATTGATGTGCCCTTGTAGAAAAAAAATTAAATTGATTTTGAGGCGGTTAATCCTGACGTCATAGTATCCGTCTTGAATGGAGTTTCTTGTAATTATTTTTCCCACTTGGGGCTATGATTAGTTTTTTTTGTGTAAGAATATGACCGAATTAATCACAGCAATACAAAAGGTATGTTTTAAATTGCCAATCGTGGCAAACGAAGATATTGAAGAATTTCAGTTTTGTGGAAAGCAAATTGACGGTGAGATTTACAATAATGTAGATATAAAAATTATAAAATTCGATCATTTTTACGCCGCTTGCAGTGACGGAAACTAGTGCTTTCATATCCTTGCAACACAACACACATGTAAACTGAACTAAAAGGACACATAAACTTTCATAGGCCGTCGTCAATATCGTACGAAACGCTTCCGAAATTGAGCACGTACTCGGCTGGGATCACTTGAAGAGTTCTCAACTGCAGCGAGACAAGTACTTGATGGCTTTCCTATATCAAAACAAGGCAAATATGCGTATTTGTTTTTTGGAAAACCCGGCCTTGAAAATACTACTGACTACGGGTGGCACCGCCTGTTGGTATCACATAGACTAGGAGATAGCCCCCCCCCCCCATTTATTAAAATTAGATTACTGGTGACATTCGTCATGGAATTACCTGAGACTGTTCTGTCAGTTACCTCGGAATATATGCGTATGCACTGCCATCAATTACTTCACGAAGTTTTCCCTCCGAATTAACTCACCTCTCACTACTTCGTTACAAACAAAAATCTTTTAAAGATTAACAAAGTATGTATTAATTTTTTTCCCACGTTCATGACTTTCAAAAATACCATTTTTTTGGTCGCGTATAGTTCTGATTCATGAATTTTCGTTTCTTGGCGGCGTTTAATCTTGATTAATTGATGTAAGTTAATTATAAACCGAGAAAAAAGGTTCGAGGCACTTCTGATTAAAATATTTTCTAAAAAATGAACCTTTTGTCCCAAATTAGTATCCATCTGGCGGCCATGGAAGTCGATAGGGAAAATCAGCTGAAGATCGTAATCCGCACGACAAGAATAGAAATTTGAGAAAAAAAATTACAAAGAATTTTTTGGAATTTTGATCCGATATAGTTCACAATGGAATAATGTTATGAATCAACGCGATTGTAATTTTCCCTTAACGTTCTCTGCTCATCGCCATAAGATCTTGATATTTTTTTGCAAAATACCACGTCTCAGGTTAAAAATAGCTATTCCATCCTGCCACACAACAATGGGTCCTTTAGCTTCATCATTGGGTTTTTTACGCCACAGTGGGGTGTGGCCTTCACAAATGCCTTGCAAAAAACGCGAGCGTTTAGATAATAGCAACGCCGCTGTCGCCATTGTTGTTCAGGTCTAAAAAACGGCCAGGAACGCAGGTCGCTCCGGGGTGCACCGTATCAAGAAATCTGGCGTGGAAAAAAATGGGAAAAAGGCGAGTTAAATACAGGATCGGCGGATAATGACTGGCAAGGTTATAATAATCACGCACAGGGAAGAGTTATAAATCTTTATTTTATGCAGCGAGCTATCAGAACATTGATCACTCGGGCAGACGATGCCGAAAGAAAGTCGTGCACCTGCGCAGTAGGTCAATTTCGTGCCCTTAGCGACGGCTATAACTGCAGATTTTCCTGTTTTATTTCTCACTTTGCAGTAATTATGGCCTTTCTATTCAAAGTCCACAAAGAAAAAAACGGATGCTTTTATTTTTGAGTGTTTTTATGTAGGCAATGTGTTTGATTTAGTTGGGAACAAAATAGCCCTGCCACAATTAGGGCATGTTTTTATCTCAGATTCGTCGCCCCAGGCGCTAATGATAAGATCACAGAAAAAAAAACGTAAAAAATATTCGAGTTTTTTGGTTGCGGCCTTCCCTGAGGCTACATCTAAGTGGGGGTGAGGCACCTCATAAAAAACACACCCAACCCTCCTTCCACCTACGTGGTCCATTTTTTGCGACAAATAATCGTTAGACGCCTCACATCTGTCTCTATGGGCGCCATAAGGCAGCGGGTAATATCATGGGTTTTAAAATGTGAAGGAGTAAAGTCGTAAAGAGGACTTCCGATCAAATATACGATATTCAGTACTCTACTTCCTATTTGTTAACAGTCTACTATGAGTGTAATTGAAAACCTGTCATATTTGATGAGGTAACGCCTTAAATGAGTGTTAAGAAGATAAAGTACACGTTTTACTCTCTTTTGTTGAGTGTTGCCTGGTCATAGGCTGTAAGTCTTATTCACGACCTGGGCCGAAAAAGGGCCGAAATTTAGCGAATTTGCGTCATAGTAATTGCACTACGGCAATAACTATTTCTATTCACATGCGACACAGGAAAATGCACTGAAAACGAGTGGGCTTTTATATGATGAGTGTATTACTATCAATAGTACTTTAGTCAAGCTCAAGCAGTCTCCATTCTCTTCCTCCAAGGAAGCATGACTGACCTTGTACCATACGAGCATGTTGACAATTTTCCTATTTTTGCTTTTTTCTCGTTTTGTGAATGAGCACTGAAATTATCCTGCGATGGTCCTTGACACACGTACTTGATGACCCGACCTCATCATACTCCTGAGTGCTGATGGTCACAGTGGCGACTGACTGTGATCATGTCCATAAACTGTGGCCTAGCCATATTGAATTCTACAGCATCCCATTGTAGTATCGACTAGCTACTACAGCGCGTGTCCTCGGCATTGATTTCCAGGCAAAACTAATCAATAATAGTGGCTGGGTGACAGGTGTCATGAATGACCTTGTCTGTGTTATTGTCGAGACGGTGGAGGTACGGAAGGGAGCACTTATTAAAAGTGATGGATGGTTTCGGGGGCCTGAAAGGTGCAACAGATAAACGTGTACGCTGATAAGTAATGACAGGTGATATCATAAGAATTGTAATCGTTATGTGTGATGATGTGCCATACGTTTCCAACGGGCTATCAGAGTATGGCCACGGATATGTTGAGCATGCCTGGTTAGCTGTTGCAGGCGTCACTCACTGCCCATCGTCATCAGAGTCGTCTCGTCAAGAATCTTCTGCGTCATAAGATAAGGGTAAGGCGTGGTACCACCACCTAGACAATCCGAGGAACAACAATACAACGTTCTCAGATTGGTCCTAACTGTCATTCTCGATTAAGTCGTCCAAAGTGCAGCCTCTTCTTGCGAAAGGGTAACGCAGCATCACCGAAGGCCGCGGATGGCTCATTCATTGACAACTTAGTACGAGGATCCACACCCAGTTCCCTAACTGCACGAATCACTTAGATTCGACCAAGGAATATTTCTAGCTCCTAGCGCCAATTGTCTCCCTAGGTTATCTGACTAGTTACGGGAAAGCAATGGTAAGCTACTGTCCAAAATCTCTTAAAACGCCCGACCTTAGAGTTGAGCTCAGTCAATCATGGTTTCCCCACTCACCCAAAAGAACCACTGATCCACTGACCAAGCAATAACGCGCCTTCAGAGTTCAAGAACCTCATCGGAGACGGCCTTGTATCCTTGTACCCTGTCGAGCTATCGATCGCATCCCTGTTATGTTTATAAATATATACGATCGACCGCGGCTGTGTTCGTCTGGAGTAGCTATCGCCAGAGACCTTGGCATTGACCTTCAATCACAGCCCTCACGGGGAACGCTGGAGATACAGGGGATGTCAGCGGAATCGAGAATCGCATATAACTTGGCATATAACTGTCTGTGAGGACGTAATGTGCTACCTTCTTCTTTCAAAGTGCATGTAATGACTGGAAGCCTCATAAAGATACTCATTGGTGTGATCGGTTCAATTCCCAAGACTATATCCTCGGAGAATCCAAATCAAGAGCCTCTGGTTGACCAACAAGATGGCATGATGCCGTTTGATCGAAAGTAGCTGTTGCTAGTCGTCCAATGCATTCCTATCTTGACAAGAAACTCTGGCTCGGCAGGTCAACGGCCAACAGACGAATCGATGAACTTGGCAAAGTTGGCGACTTGCTGTAATTCTGTGACACCCTGACCTTGGACACTCAGAAGCCACTCAAATCACTTGTCTTGGCGGCCGCACCTCATTGAGTCTGACATGTGTGATGTATCGATCATGGCCGCAGCAATGTGAAGGATTCACTGAACAGAGGAAATGGTCGAGCTTCTCGTGATAGCTCAATCTCTACGCGATGTTATTAATCAAAAAAGTATCTGATTCAGTACTTTAGTGAAGCTTCACAAAAGTACATTTTGATACTATGACGATGTTAAAAGATGATATGGAATATGTGACATTTTTAAATCTGGGTGGTTGAAATGTCTTAGTTTTATTGTCTAAATGATCCATTGTCCCAAGAACATACGTCAGGTGTTGTGTCACACAAAGAAGGGGTGAGTGGTTGACAGAACTGTTCAATGCAAAAGGTTAATTACTAGTATTATGGTGGTAAGCTGTTGGTATGAAAAGGCCATTGTCTGTTCAGGGTCTCAGTCTTAAAGTACAACAACAGGTTTTCTACTGGGCATGACTGGAACGCACTGGTGAAGGACTGTAATATTCTATTATCGCCCTGTGATATTGGCCCAATTGTTCTTTGAATACAGCAATTAGCACTGTCAGGTGATATTTAAAAATATTTCCATGAATCTTTCTTGTTTCCAATGAGCCGACACAAAAATTATAGAAACAGATATAAGTATATAGTGCCGTGTTCGACTGATGTCTCATCAAAACATGAAGAACACGTTTTTTTCTTGAAAACTTGGGACGATGGATGTCTTGACCTCTTCGGCCTCTTCCTCCTCCCGCTGAGAGACCCTCCTTCCTGGGCCCAGAGGGCTACCATCCACCTGACCAAAATCTCACAAACAATCCTGGTACATGCTAAAGTGATAATAATCTAATGTACTATTGGCAGTTGTTTATGGATTGTACGAGATTTGCCTTTGTGAGCGTCTGAAGGCCAGTCTATATTTACATCTTTGTGGTACAAGTACGTCATAAGGAGATGTCATCCACCTCATCAGAAAGTGCGGATGGCATTCGTATCATTGAGTTGAACTAAGTCATGAAGAGCTCCAGCTCTTTAAACGGTACAGAGGTTGAACACGTTTTCAGCTTTCGCATTTGAAAATTGCAGGAGAGCTGTTTTTTGCTCCCTGGGTTGGTTTTGGAGAGTTAAATCACTGGGGAGTGATTAAAGCTCTCCAAAGTATGAATATTGGGGGAGGAGCTGGAGTATGACTCTTAAACGTGCCAAGAGTCAAGGCAACTGTGTGGCACATCCATGGACTCCTTGTAAGCGAACACCGCAGTCCGGCTTAATGGATTGATATCACTAATGCTTTCAGGTTTATAGGTAGGCGTAAAGTTAGTGACCATGACCTCTTTTTGGTCCACCTTAACCTTGTTCTTTCATCAGCAGTCTGAGATATCCATTCTGAAATAGATCTGCCATGGTCTCGGCAAGCATATATCCGATTGGACAGTATCGATTAATTGGCTTTGTACAGACCAGTCAAACGCCCTTTTACAAATCCATCCGATAATTGGAACCGTCTGGTCTGCGTGGCCTCCGGGTTATATTCTATCTCATTCCATTAGGCTCACAGAGCCACAAAGACGTCGACTTAACCTTCTGTCCTCACCAAAGCCCTTTGATCAAGGAAGAGCTCAAATCAAGGGAAGCTACTCGTGGCTAGACGCTAAAGCCTGGGCGCTTCCTACGGCTTTTATCCTAATACCGCCTTCACTTTGGTCTGTGGCCTTTATACTCTGACTACTCTGTCTGACTCGGCGAGCAGTCTGATTGGGGATATATCTGGCCAAAGTAAAGCAAGGAACCTATCACGATCGACCGATAGGTGCCACTGTTAGTTGAGAAATATGTCTTGGGAAGTTATGCATATCACTTACTTCAACCATGAGTGTTGAGTTTACCTAAATGTTGTCATAGTGTTTATTTGTTACAGTGTTAAAGTAGAAAACGATACTTAAATCATAATTTCTACTCATCAAAAGCTTTAAATTCAAACAGATGGCTATTATCCATGTAGTCAAGTCATCAGTCTGTTATCTATTATGTTTGTATCTGCTGGAAGTAAATCTGGCTGAGAACGAATGTCATACGTCAATGGTTGGATGTGAACTATCGAAGTTCTTTAATGTCAATATTGAATATCTATTTCAGTCAGTGACAGCCAGACAAAGGTGGTCCAAGCACAGGACTCGAACGATCACCACGGCCGATCATATTAGGAGCGACATCCTTAATTCATCAGATGGATTTATATATACAGGTACACCGCCAGAGGACAACTTTGGAAGGGGATATAGAATTTACCTCAAGGTGCTGAAACTAAGGCTGAATATTATCGATCTCTCTACACTGCCAGAAAAAAAGGTTTCAATGCGCAAAACAGACAAGGCAGTTCTTATATGTCGACTGGAAATGCCGTGTTGAGGTCACTTGTCCTTCCTACCTTCCAAATCAAGTTGTGGTCCAAAAAGCCTGACGATATAAGGTTGTCAATGGGCGGAGCAAGTGTATGGGGTGACTTGGTCTGGATAGGTTTTGTCTTATTCTAGCTGCAAGCGTTAAGATGTATAGAAAGTTCAGCTGATTACACGTATGAGCATAACTGAGACTGGTGGACGTGACGAACTTCCGTTTCCTCCTCTGGGGAGGTACAGTATGTCTGCATGTTATATGATAGATGGAACTTATCAACAGGTATATATTTTCTATATTGATAAGTAGTGTATAAACCGCCAACAACATCTTTCCCAATAAAATCGATCCATCTTTGTTACGTAGGCCTTCGAGCCCCAGATATGCCGAACTTCCGGTTGTTGCGTGGGTCTGCTTCCGTTGTGCCATCAAGGTTACGTAGAGGTCGTTCATAGTATGTTTCGTTTTCATTTGTTTTGTTCTGGATCAACCGATGAGAAATCGATAACTTGGAAACAAATGACAGCCCTCTAACAATACAGTTGAGCTTTGTGGTGAATGCCACAAATTGCGTCACAGAATTGAACAAGCACTAACAACTCTGTTTTGAAGTAGAAACTTCCCCAGGGCTAACGCAGAAACTACTATGTCAACCGAATATCTCTACGAGCTAAAAGCGATCAAAATTCGATAATATGTAAAAAAAAGCACTCTGCGTTGGCTGTCTGGAATAACAACATAACAAGCTAACGAAAAGAACGAACATGAATGATCATACAGTTGGACCTTGGAGCCTCGATTTTCCATCGATTTGCCTACAAATCTGTCTCGAATGACGTCAGCATCATATTAATTATACATGCAAAACAACGCTATAGTAGAGTTTTTTTAACCTCCATTGTATAGAGAGTGCCATTTAAAGATGGCTGACAATGACGTTCATTGATGTTTTTTAAAACTCAACAAAAAGTGTCTGCATAGTTCCATTGTTGTTTTACAGGTCGAAGACATTTCTTCAGGGTATCGATGTTTTCAATTTCATAAAATAATTTATTGATCGGTTCAGGGGGGTGGAGTTATGTTTTATATAAAGAACATCAACGATAGATAAGGCGATGCCAAATTCGGTCGTATTTCCAAAGCGTTTTATCGGTTTATTGCAACCGACTACAAAGAGTGTGATGTTAGGTTTCGGTTATTCAAACTGCGTGGTAGGTATCGGAAAAATATGCAAATAGATCACAGGGATTTCATAATATTGTAGTAACATTATTTGGCTGGTACAATATTGGGTAATTTGAATAGCAGGCATTCAGTGCGCTTGGTTTTTTTTACAGCGATAACTTCCGTTGGAAGGTGCAGAACGTAGATTCTGGCGCTGTCTACCCATGGTGGGTTCAGCAGTAGCTCGGTAAGTACTTCATCTCTCTTTGTTATGACCAATGTACCTTGAAAGTACTATAAGGAAGCAATCAGATAGATTCCAAACAAAGTGATTGTCATCGAGTGCTATCTTAGATATTAAGCGGCTAGCTCCATTTAGCTCTTAACGGTCGTGGAGTGCGCATAAGTCATGAACATTGAATATGAAGATAGGTCGGTAGGAGTTTTAACTTTTAGACAGTTTAAAAACTTCTGTGAAGTTATCGATGATAGAAGAACTTTTTACGTGTACAGTGGAACCCCGGTAACGCGACCACTCATAAATTTCCTAAAAGGCCAATCAATGCATTATTTCTTTCCATTTTCCGATTGGAGTAAGTTTCTTTCCACTTTCGAGAGACATTGAGCTTCTTTCTGTTCTCTGAAGACAGCTATATAATCATTGGTGCCCTGACCTCCTAATACCCTTCAGAGAAACTAATGAACAGCCCGTTGCCTTAGACGTTCTTGTGACAGTTCATTTGACCATCGAGGCAGATCAGCTCGTCACTCCGAGACACTTATATAAACAATCGTAAAGATCGACCGAAAGAGCTAGACGGAAGCCATAGTATCGACCGCAGGGTCGCTGAGAAACGATGCGAGTCCAAACAGTTTCGAATTTGATTTTTTCGATTCTCGGCCATTTTTAATTGATCCTTGCGCGTTTACACATCAAGGCATCCGTGAGAGGGTATTATACGATCAATTAACAACAGCGAATACTTCCGGTCGTATTTTCAAGTCAGTAGCGCTGAACCGCATCTTTGCCGATGTAATCCTTAGAAACGAGACATCCGGTTTACTGTGATATCTACCTCGTCCCGAACCCTTTACTATACAATGTGGACGCGGTTCCCTGCATGTGATGTTCGGTCATGTTATAATGCTTTAGAGGGGAATTAGTCAAGCATCCTTGATGGCGGAATACCAATAATTGGCCAACATTCCATTTGCCCAGACTTCTTCTCCGTGTAGCAGGCGATACTGACCTCGTTCCCATCGTTCATTGAGCTGCACTATATCCCGGGAACGAAAGACCCGGATTGAAGAGGCTGAGGTCGCAGACGACACTAAGCCGCCGATGGACGTGGCTAGACGCTACCCAGACCCGTGGCCCAGGCATCATACTGGTCGAGGATCGATTGCACCCAGGGCATCAATGCGATATAGTTGTCTGTTGTTTTAGCCACGGCGCATGCAACCAACTTCTCGTTTACCAAGAGTTGGCAATCGAGTTATGGACGGACACTTTTTCTATTGATGTTGGACAAAAACCTAACCCTGGTGGGGTAAAGCAGGCGTTGTTTTAGCATGGCGAAAATCAAGGAGCCGAAACTGGCAAATTTCACTAGCTTGGTAAAGGAGAAAACGTATATCATATACGGGAAACTGGTTTTATGATTGTGCCATTGGATGTAGGCTATCCAGTTCTCATGACTTCCTAACTGAATTTGTGTGATAAGAACTGTTTTTCAACCCACTGTAATGTGTTGCAACTGGAGAACTAAACAAATATAAAACAATCTACAACTGTATTTCGACTTCAAATCATTGGTTCCAACTTCTCTACCTTCCCCTAAGCCCTCAGAGCACTTTAGGAGCTATTATTAAATGTTTTTCTGCCGCTACTTATTTCAATATATAAATCTTGAAATAGAGCAGAATTGTAACAAAGCCAGACAGCGCTGGGAGCGACAGACAGACACCAGTTACAGCCGGAACCATGCCTCAGTCTGGGAGCTTACTTCTTATTAGTTATTCCTGACAAGGAACATATATATCGGTTACTGGAAAAAAATTGTATTATGTATCGTGTATGTTAGTATATCTATTTCTTCTTTCTCTGTAGATACGGTTCATGTTGAACTTTCCAGTCGCGTTAGGGCTAAATAGGGCCTACAATGGACAAGATACAGGCGAAAGTTGCATTTTTAAAGAATCGGGACAAGACTAATCTAAAAACGCTTCATAATTATCTTTCCAGTCGAGCTGGGCTTAGATAAGGCTTGAATGCAGGCGAAAGGCGCAATTTTCAAGAATTTGGACAAGTCACTGATAACAACGCCGCGCCCAAAAGTACAGCTGACACCAACATGACCAATGCCCTTGGAATTGACAAATACAGACATTGGTTATCATTTTATACCTCTCATTATCGCTATGTTTATCGCCTAACGCACTTTATTCCATTTCCTTCCAGACTCCGCATGATAACGTCTGGACCAATCTGCCCACGCCCGCGAGATTACGACCAGATAACGAGATCTCAGAGTGATATTATAATCAATTGGAATCATTCGGGATGCTATTAATTCGTCCCAAGGTTACTCTGTTATGCATCAGATGCGTGTTGCGGTAGTGGTGTTTGCCGATCATTTTGGGACGGGGTTGTTAAAGGGAGATGCAGCAATGACCTTCTTGATTATTATGACATTCACGTACTTCTATAGTCATATAAACGTACATCATGATGATAAGAACTATAACAAAAAGTGCTTCTATAGAAACGATAGATGTCAAAACCGTACGTCAACATTATTAAAAAAAACTATTAAAAACAACAACAACAAAAAGAAAAAGAAAAAAACTTTAAAAAAGTTAATGTTACGGTTTTGTGTCTGTTACGAGTAACTTCACGCTTGAGCGCGCCACTGAGGCCCTCTGAACATGCTAAGTGTATCTCCATTCGATCCTCCCAATAGGAGACTATGTTTCGGATGACTGTGGACTGCTTATGGAGTCTCGTTGACATAAGGTCATCATGGGACCTCACCGCCATCTCTACTTGAAAGCTGTCTCAGATAATGCCCTGCTTATACGACCGATATATACGCAACTATAAAGTACATATGAACCCAGATGGCGCGTGCGCAATGCGAATAATTATGATGTTTATGAATGTTATGGCGCCTAGGTCATTCCTAAATCTTCTTTAATGAGCAAGTTGAAGATGTTTCACCACTGCTGCCTTGAGACCAATTAAGCATAAACCGAATGTTTTGCTGAGCAAACGTGCTTCCTTTAAAATCCCATTAGAGCAACATGTTGTCCAGACCAGTTTAAATCGGTCATCAAAAACCTATCATAGCCTTAATCAGTATGGGTTTTGCGTACAGGTGTATGAATGAACTGTTCATTTTCTGTATACAGGGTGCTCCAGTGGTATTTTAAAGAGGGCGCAGTTTCTCATGCATTTTGTCCTTTAACTGTCCAAGCCGATTCGGCCTTAGCTCTTCAAGCAAAGAACTTATTCAGGAAAACATGGAGGCCTGACTGTAAATTCGCCAAAGACACAAGATACAATGTAAGCCTACTTAAACATCGAAAACTCATGTCTTGGTCGACAAAAAAACTTGCAGCTGGGGTGTTCTCTCTCACTTTTACCAATGTAAAAAACCGCCATAACAAAACACCCGTAAGCTGAGAAGAAGCGTCGGTTTCACGGGTTATACTAAAGTACATGATGAGACGCCTGCGATTTTTTTGCACTTCGAGTACAACAATATTGTTGATAAATTTACAAGTGCAGCGTTTGTTAAATAAAAGTTTGGAGTGGTGTTATCCATGCAAGTGTTCTTCATTTTGTCAGCGGGCTGTGACAGTGGAGCCCGAACTTCTCCACGAAAGCCTGCCGGTGTGACAGCGGATATAGTCCCCCTGGAGTCATAGTCCGGTAGCATTGTATTTGACCAATTAAGCAGCATGATCTATTGTACTGCTAACCCTAACCAAAACATTTAGCAATGCGGGCTGTTGTTACACGGACTATCAGCCCTTGGACTACTATCCCTTGCACACCGGCATGATACGGCCATGGGCACGGCCTGCGCTGTCTGAGGAAACACGATGATTTATACACTATCACGAGTGCACTGGAGGATTTTGTTGTGCCTGTGTAATAACAACAAGAATACTGTGATACGATTACTTTAATCAAATTGAATTGCTTTTACATTTTGCTTGTTTTGCAAACGAACTATAATTGGACACCAAACTGTATTGAAAAGAACGTCTGTCTAACGAATGTTGTGCAAAATCGAGGATGTGTTCTTTAAAAAAGATGAACCTGCGATGAATGACATGGCAGGCACCAAAGAAGTAAATAATGACTTGGTTCATTTTATTTTCAAAACGTCTTTCGACTGACAAAAAGTAGCATGTTCCAGTTACTGTGTTTAAAGTTTCTTTCGTAAGTGAAATTGTCGTCATTTTTATATTTCTAGCTGTCTGGGTCGGCGCATTGTGTGGCGAATTGTGTCCTACAATAAGATAATATTCTGAACGTTCTAGGTCGGGTAAAACCTAGTACTTTTAATGAAATAATGTCTTCTTCCCAATAACTTTTTGAAGAAAACTAGTTACGATAACTGGACATTTCGCTTACCATTGGAGCTGAAAATCAAAAGGAATGACCTTCTTTGCCCCGTTGACGGCGCCGCATCCTATACCCAATCAACTGACACTTGTATATTTGAATTGAATATACGGAAGACGATCAGCCCTCGGCGTAGTGACGGTCAAGACTCTTATAAACCGTGAACTAACCAACACTGACGTTTATCAGTTATTGCCAGTCAAAATATTCAATCCGTGTCTGAGGAGCCGGGAGGTGCGCGTCACTGTTAGGACGATCGGGTGGCTAAATGGATATAAAGCATATACAGAAGAATTTGTGTGTTTTCCTTTTGAAGGCTGGCGAAGAACAGCAACACTACCAAAGAAATTAAAATCTGCCGCTCAGCCTAAAACAACAAACAGTGCTTGAAAATACGGTCAAGACCACATCGGGAACACCCCAGACAATCCCTGCCCTGAAAGCTACTTGAAACACAACATAGTATTTCATATTCCTCCCCTACCCTTAAAGCTTAAGAGCCCTCAATGATTACGGCCTGATATCACCACTACCAAGGACCGACGACTAAAACAGATGGCGGGACGCACCACCACGCCCTTCACATTGCCAAAAACCAAGATAAATCATGCCGAAAAAACCTCAATTTCTCCAAACGAAAGTTCATCTGAGTTAAGCGCTGCTCCTCTAAAAATAGCCCTTGTCCTTGACAAAATTTAACAGCATAATTCACCTCTTTGTCGTAAAAAATGATTAGGTAGCTCTCCCAATAAACACCATTATTCCGTTAATAATCGCGTTATTTTTTTCTGGAGGACGGTCATGAAATGCACTCAGCACAAAGGACGATTTCTGATTGGTTTCCATGAATATCTCTGGAACGCCGTCCCGTAAAAAACGGAGACAAAAGCTTCTCCTCAGTGACCTAATCTTGCGCCGATATAACCTGCGCTGGCCTTGAGAGGACGTGGGCCACGAACAGCTGCGAAACAAAAGTGAAGACGAGCCAACAATGGTAGGTGTCCAGTGTCTGTGTCGCGATCCTCCGAGCACTGGCGGAAGGTAAGGTCTTGCCGCGTGCGCCATGTGGCGTCCAGTGGGTGGGGCGAGTTGCGTGCAGAGCTAATTTTCGCATTTTCGTATTTTTTATCTCCAGGGATTGTTTTTGACGTTAATCCCATCGGCATAAAAACAGGGAGTTCTGTCATTCATGTCATGATAATATCACCGATTGCTGGGAGTAACCTTCGATTGTTTGGGAACGCAAATCCCATTAGAGTTGATAAGACAAGGAGGACTTGGGTCCAGCCGTTTTTTACACGACAATCACGTTTATTTATTATAGTGGCATTGTTTGGTTGGATACGGATACAAAAGACAGCAAGGTTCAGTGACCTGTGTTGGTGTGTTGAAGGAGTTTTAATCTCCTTTTATATATGAGTTTTATCTTATATCGCAGAATAACGACTTGCCTGTACTTTCGATATGATTAAAACTATCAAATTTCCTTGTTTAAACATCTTTATCTATACCTACATGTATAGTTTAAACTCTTAGCGAGACTTCTGCATAATGTCGAGAGCAGGCATTTGAATAGACACAAAAAAATCGATGTTCGCCAAGGCTGAATATATTATTGATGAATACCGCTGCGCCATGTTGGCTATTTTGTGGCAGAGTATAATTCAAATTATCATGCTGCGTTTGGTCGTTACGATGCCGTTGATATTTTCTGACAATCTCACGAAAACTCATCGTAATGCAGCAGAAAAATGAAAATGGCACAGTGCCGAGCCCGTTCGACCCATTTCCGTTACACGTCTTTTACCCGACCCGGGTCGAGCCCCGCAGATTTTTAGTAGTGGAAAAGGGTCTCGTGACTCAGAACACCTCGACCCTGGGATGTCATTTCATTTGACACAATTCTGACGCATAAAGTTTCCACGCACCGCATTGGATAAAAATTTACAATAATGCAAAACATACAAGATAACAATAGAAGGTAGCATTATATTGATGTTGGATGTGAGCCGGAGGAGGCTGAGAGGTGCGTACACCTTCTGTTTGCTGTTCCTGCAGGATGATCATGTTAATATTACGCTGGCTGCAATAGGGCGTTAGGCGGCAGTCAAACTCGGGGGTATTCCATTGTGTTGTGATGCTATTATTCAAATATCGACAGGGGAATTATGCAGTCCCAGCCACGAAGCAGGCTGTGGCATTGTCCCCCATTGACCTGGGGTGTCCCCTCTGTATCATGTATACATCTTTGCTTTTACTAAAGATCACGCATTCAAGGTAGGCTTTATACCAGATGATGCCGGCGTTGGGTGATCCAACCATCGTTGTTTACATACACACCCAAAGCTGAAAGGGAGCTTAAGGTTATGAGCCACGTCGCTTATGTGTGAGCGGGAAAGGGGGAAAAGAAAAAACGGTTATGTTTCAGGTTATTTGGTCTGAATGGTTTGACAGAGGTATGATCAACAAGAGACAATGGATTAGATTAGGGATCTTCTCTCATGTTATTATAGGCCCCACATGCAGATCCGCCTTTTTTGAAGTAGCGCAAACCTTAGGCATATTTGGGATGGATACCGAATGTTGCTGATATTGTCCATAAATGAAAACGGTATATTTTGTTCTATAAAGCGTGAGAAAGAGCAAACTAGGTTTCCTATTTGTTCAAACTTGCAACAGCTGTTTTTTCTTTGGTAACCGTTCAGCAAATACAACATGCAAGTGAAATGATTTTCCGCAGTGTTATTTATTACACCCGGGTTTATAATTCCTTCAAAAAGTGAAATGAAATTTATCATGTGAGCTATTGTTTATGTTTCTGGCGCGAACAAGTGTTCAACGAAATGATATTGAACTTTCACCGCCTCTGACGCAAAGTCCAAGTGAATGCGAGCCAATCTCTCTCTAAGGTATTTGAACCCTCATTAAAAATATTGTTCGAATTTCAACCTTTGCGTTCTTCCCGTCTCGCTGTCTGCTATCTGTATCAGTACTAACGGTATAAGAGAGAAAAAACCCGTGTATACCAGACATGCTAGACGATCGGCGTAAAAAGACAATTTAATGCAATTTCGGATGAAAAATCACACGACTCCGACTGAGCCGCGCGTGTGAGAGGCCGAGTTTCTTTTAAGAGTCGATATGTTCTTTGCGGCGTTTTTTTCCTAAAATCAATTTCGAATTCTAGCAGCACTTAAAAACCTTTTACCGTCTTGTTTTTTTAACGTGGGTTAGTGAAATATGCAGTTAATGAATGTATGGGTCTTCGCTTTAAATGTCAACGTTGCTGATACAAGATAGTTTGCACTCCGGGATCTTTACTTGTCTTGACTTTGCCGCTTCGCTAAAGTACATTGAACGCGACAGTATGGTACGGTTATTGTATTACATACATGGTTCATCAATGGCTGGTTTTTGCAAATGTCTTCGGAGTATGCTTACATTTGCAGCTTAGAACAATACTTGAACGAAATGTTTAATGTTAATAGACCAAACACAGGTCGATTGAAGATTATTACAGGCAGAAGGTCGTGGGTTCCAGTTGGTGATTTCAAGGCGACTGAGGTGCACAACTCGACTTGACCAGAATACTCGTAAATACACCATCAGCGACTTCGTTCGACTTACTCAAATCCAACAGGTCACTGCTTCCTCACTGACATATTCCTGTCGGACCTCACCCCGATACGAATGGTTGGGTCAGCATAATCAAGGCTTATACACATGATGATGAAATTGAATTGTTGCTGGCGCGTAGGTAACACATTTAAGACGATATATGTTTTCTAAGCCTACGTTTTCCATTGTTTTATAGTTTAAACCTTATGTCCTCACGGATGTGTTGATCGTCTGATCCAGTGTGTTCTGATCCAGTGTGTTCTGATTCTGATCGTCTGATCCAGTGTGTTCCTTTCAGATTAGAACTTATAGAGGTTTTTGCCTAAGGCTGGACGTCTTACCAATCTTGAGAAACAATTCAATAGTGTTGTCATTTACCACGCATTAAAGGGTAAGATGCATGGGGAAATGTACCCTCCATAAGACATATCAAACAGAAGAGGAACTGCTACACAACCCGGCGCCGGACTTGTTGGGTTGACCCCATCCCGTAAAGGACAGAACCAAAGGAAGTCAAGATAAACTGGCATTCATATTCGAAGTCAAAATCAACATCAAGTGATTTAATCTCGGTTGTGACTAGGCATATGGTTTCCTTCCTTCCAGCCGAGTCTGATGTATACATGCACAGTCGTTGCCGAAAAAAACCGTGGGAGTTGGTTGGCTCTTGGGGCACGAAATGAATATACATTCAATATCTCCGTCATACTCTGCCGTAACCATGGTTACAGACAGTCATTTTTTACGACTCACGATATTTTCTGTGTTGAAGGTCATGGGTGCATTGTACGGCAGTGCTGCGGTGCATTGCGCTGGCGGAGACTGAGCCGTTTGATGTTGATATTATTGCTTTTTATCATATCTTTTGGGTTGATGGGACACTGACCTTTAATGGTCGCCTAAAATAAAACTGAGAACACTGACACTGTGATTCATGATAAAAGGGCCACGGCCACTCTCCAGCAGACCAAATACGGACCAGAAAGAATATATCCCACTCGAAAGGTAAATTTTGATATTAGAAGACTCTTAATACATGTACGTGTAAAGCAATTTCAATCATCTCTAAAGTTAAAAAAAACCCTAGTTGTCCATCTTTATGCACAGACACGGTGTAGCCTATAGTTGTCAGTTTTTATGCACAATACTGTGTATGTCCTTTAAATGGTCATGTTAATTACTTGCAGTGTCCAACATGTCCAAGCACCTTTATCACACGGCCGCCAGTGGAGTTCCAGGTTGGAGGCCGTGTGAAATCGCCATGAATTCTGACCACGAAACTATAGGCTGTTTGGCACAGGCGACGACTTCGGCATCCTGTCGTACCGGGGACAAGGCCGATCCGCCAGGTCCGGAGTGTAGGGAGAGGCGTTACGGTCTTAATGGAGTATAACACTACTATCTTAGACCGACACGAGGTATTGGCTATCTCTCAACTATGTGCGTGGGTCGTTCTAGGAGATTCTATGACAGAGACGTAGCCAGGGAGGTATAGCGCTCAGAGAGGTGCCGAGTCCTCGCGATTCGCAGAAAAAGGACCCACACCCCGCTTATGAGGTGACCCCTTGACAGTGTCCTGGGGGGACCTTGCTAGACGGACTATCAGGAAACCGGAAAAGGATCGCTTTCTGCAACATTTCCTATCTGGAGGGTTGAACTTTCATAAGCCGCCCACTTGCCCCACTCTGGCAGGAACTTTTTTTTTCATAATCAAGACTTCCTATCACAGAGTTATGAGGAAAACGTCACAACCAGGCGGTCGGTAAAGCTGAGCGCACACGGGCAACAAAATGACAGCGAAACTGAAAACATTTGTTTTCAGTTGTTTTCGAAATGTTTTGCATCTTTGTCGTGTTTGTTTCAATCACTCGCACATGGGAGACAAAATGACACGGTCACGTCACAGATCACGTCAAAAGGGGGTAACCATGGTTGCGCCATACGTCACACCCCCGCTTGGTTGGTATCACATGACGCTGAACGTCATCGTGATTGGCTAATGACGATGATGACGCAAAAAATGTTTTACGTTTCGTTGCAGTCACCCGGAAACGGGCGACGTTTTGACGAAAAACATTTTGACTAGGTGAAAAATATATTGCATGTTTAATATTCGATAACTGTTTCAAAAACAAATGTTTTCGAAAAACATTTGTTTTTGTCGCCCGCACGGCCATCGGTCATTCCTGTTAACCGCTGCTTGATCCCTACTGAAGTGTCGCTGGCTCAAAGATGAAGATACTTGAGCTTGCTCGGTTTACCGCATCCCGAGGAAATCAGGGGTTAACGTTCGCTTCTCCGGCCCTGCCTGTGTGCTGGGCCGGACAGGCGAACACCCCCGATTTCCTCGGGATGGTCTACCGAGAAGCTTTGCCAAGTGATGCTTTATTTCCACTTTCAATCCTTGGGCTCACTCACAATCAGCCGAGATAAATGCCAACTGCTAATCAACTGATATTTTGTGTTGTCCTTGAGAAGTTGCCAACGGCGGCCCAGAGTCATTATGCGGCAATACAGCATTTTAGACCAACGAGGCAAATAATAACATTCTCTATGGATGCAGAATTGATGGCCATGCCGTCTGCCAGCTATGCTAATTCGTCGATAATAAAAAAATGGAGAGAAAAAACTCCGTTGCCAAGACGACGAGATCTACGTACCATCTGACGTGGGGTCAGTAGCGAGGCTCTGTAGTGATGTGACAGTCGTTAGAGGACACCACCTACCAGGGTTTATCTACATGTATCTACAATTTGCTTGATGCATCCAATTCAATTCTGGGTCAATCATTAATATGGCCAAGGTTTCTTGATAGGGGTCAGCACTGGCTTGTAGGAGACGGGTTTGCTATCCATCTTTGGTATCAACAGCCGTCACGTTGGCTACATACAAAAAATGATTTACTGAGACGGGCACATCAATCGCTTTTGCCTTAGATAGAGAAGTCGGTTACTCTGAGCTTTTTCTCTTTGTTCGTATCAACGGCCGTTTAAAAAATCGGAGGAGTCTTAGGTTCTGATCATATGTACAAAATGTATGTTTCAAATGCAGAGTCAGACTCCACATCGAGCAAGACGCGCAGCTAATCAAACCAAAAGATCGGTTAGCTTTATTTCTTTCTTTAGGCTGTGATCGATCCATCGCCAATGCAGGCGTTGACCAGAAAGGTTCCACGAATTCCCGTACGAAGCGCCACTGGATAGTCGTCTGCGCCGCCGGGCTATCAATAAATTAGTCGTGTCCTTGGTAGTACTGTCTGAACTGATTTATTGGCAAAAATAAAAAAATAAATAGGTCGCTAATACTAAGGCAGGCGATAGATGGCATTAGCAGACGGCAACTGATCACGCATTGATTTTGGTCTTCTTGAGCAGAAGCCGTTCAGATCAGTGACGGAGAACCGAAAATGGAAGACCGTGGCCATGGGCTGGGAGGCCGCGGACCGTCGACACTAGGATGGAGGCGCCGCATGCCTCTTGTGCGTGTTTTTCAAGGGACGCAGAGGGGGAGGGGTCCGTGAATAGTGTTGCCAAACTCCATACTGCACTAGTTCGAGCCGGCCGGGGGAGTCTCCGGCCCTCGAGAAATCAGCATAGAGAGGGTGACTTCGGGAGGGGCTGATTGTACAAACAAAGTTTCTAAAAGATAACTTCCACGGCGGAGAGTAGAGCATTTTAGCGTGGTCATCCTTTAATAGAACGCTGCATGGTGCCTGCAATCGGGATTAGATCAATGAGTTAAGTTGATGTTACCTTCTCACCTAGAGCGCACACGGGTAACCCAATCGGCGTCCCAGCGGCGGAGCCAACTTGATCGATACAGTCTAGACATTAATCATAGATCGCCTAATCAATAGCTCATAGTATATACGCAAACGTCGACGAAGTGGTAGCCCTTGGTGATCAGGTTTGGACTATGATCTTAGCTTGACGGAGACAGATCATGCCGACGAGACTACGCGCCCCCGGTCACAACCATGCAGACTAAACTGGGTCTGTTCCTCCAGCCTCTTGCTTGTCAACACAGTGGGAGTGATGAGACAGGGCACAGCCAGACCAAATTGGTATTGGGACCTCTACCCTCTTGCTTGTCAAGACACAGTGGGAGTTGTTAGTCAATAGGGTGGGAGTGATGGGCACAACCATGCAGACTGAAGTGGGTCTGGTACTTCCAACGTCTTGCTTGCAAACACGATGAGATAGATGAAATAGTCACAACCATGCAGACCGATTTGGGCCTGGTTCCTCTGCTGTCATGCTTGTTAACGAACAGTGAGAGATGGGACAGTCACAACCAGACCGAATTAGTCCTGAGACCGCCACCGTCTCCCCCATTGTAAGAGAGAGAGGAGACAGTCACAAACAAGTGAAATGGGCCAGTCATGTGTCCTGTGCTTGTCATTACTTGGGTGGAGCATGGCACAACACAAAAGGGGGAACGGCTTGCGTCTTTCTCTCACAAACATGCTTATGACTGTCTGTGACGGGCAGCTCCACAGTCTTGCATCGCACCATCTCCATGAAAACATTCGACATGAGTTAACGATACTCTGGATGCTTCCAAGAGCCTGGTTGTTCAAAACAAGTTTTGTTGCTTACGCTGCAATAAACTTGGTGTGATCTCCTTCAGTTTAAAGTCAGTTAGACCTAACACCCGTGTTACAATAAGGCTGAGGTGTTGAAACCCGTCTGTTTCCTCTCTTTCAGGATGATTCTCAATAAAGACAACACAAAGCTAGGCATATAATCCAATAGACTTTAATTCATAATATTCATGAATAACAACAACAATAAAATCAAAATGATTCATTTACATGCTTATGTATTGCTGAGGAATAGAAATATACCATAGTTTTAGCTTGAGTCTGGTTTGACGATGTCAAGGCGTGCTTACTCGTTGAATCAAGAGAGAATGGCAGTGACACCTGTCACAACAGGGTGTTAATACATGTAGAATACACCTTATTTGAATACAGCAATTGCATAGTTATGAAACTGATAATAGGCTTTCCAAAGAATACATACTGTAACTTATACAATCACCAAATCTCCCTTATTGTTCATTTAATGACAAGGATACTTCACAGAGTTTGGGACAAGACCATTCAAAAAGGAATAAAGCCCAGGGTTTCTGCCCTTAAGGCAAAAGATTAACACCACTCTATCGTTGTCACTACAGTGATAAGAGCGGTCAGGGACAAGATGGGGAGAGATGGTGAAGGCCTTGTGTCCCAGCAACAGAGACGCCTAGGGTGTCTTATTTCTCTCCACTCATGTACAAAATCTCAACAGGACTTGCGCTTTAGACTAGGGCTTATCCAGTCTTGAGGATGTTACATGGAACAGAGGTCAGCACAACTTCTCCTTCAACCTTACAGTAGGAGGTATCAAGAGGACGTTTAAAAACCTCTCAGCACCAAATGTTACACTACAAGATGTTGCACCATGAGAACCAGCCACCAGGAGGCTCTGATGACTCCCGCGATCTCTGACGCCATAATCGATGCCCATGCTTTGCGATCTCTCCATCACTTTCCCCAGAATCGGTTTCCGAGTCTAGGTCCGAGTTATCAGGCGTGTGGAGGAACCGTGGGTCATAGATAGTGTCAACGACATCTTCTTGAGAGCTTGAAACAAAGAATGCAAAGAGTAAGTACATTGAAATAGCTGCCATTCCTTGAAGACACAGGATACTAAAGCACAACCAGTGAGAGTTCTCCTAAACGGGGGTCAGCAGTAAATCGAGTACAACATCTGTACAGAATGATATGGCTAACCCTGCCTGGATTTTTAGATGATATTGCTAGGCCCGAGCCATAACAATTCTGTGATAATACCCACACTTTCCTTCCAATTATGCGAATACTAGTCTTGTCTGAATAACGTATCAATTTTACACTTTATTCTTGAAATGAATGATGAACAAGAACTTTATAAAAACCTGTCACACCTGGTGGCAACTGACAGTGACAACTGGTCCCAGACCTTCAGCTCATCACCTCCGGTAACCCAACGCAATCGATTCCCATGTCGCATCTTGGTGCAAGACATACAGAGGATGCGTGAAGTGTCTTCATCATTTAACGTTCCCAGATATTCATGAGTCGTAGAGGTATAAACTGAAATGAAACAAAGGCATCAAGATCTTACTATTCACAAATTGAATGGACTACAGTACATGTAAGACAAGATGGTGCCGTCGTGGAGGGTAACACATCCAATGTCCCCATGTATTGTTTAGTTTGGCTCTCACGACGCCATGATGCAGGAAACTGTAAGCTTGTCACAAGCAAGTGTGGCTAGCCTGTGGATGTCTTTACCATTATTTGTAACGTGTTAGTGCTATCATTACTATCACCTAGAAAGTTCAATTCAGAAAACAAATTGGCCTTGGTGTTTGTTTTCATGGCAAAATGGCAATGGCAGGATGAAAAGTGCACCTTTTATCATTTTCAACTGAAGAATTTGTTTTTTCCACCTAAAGTTGAATGTCTATTTAATCATTTTCTCTCTTTCTAAAACATTTTTCTCATGGTGCAGGTTGGAAATCAAAAAGTTAGACAGAGTGTTGGTTTACCTACCACTTAGGAAGCCATACGCGTTGTCTAAATCGAAGCCAGAAGCGACGAGTAAAGGGTTGATCAGCTGGAGGCAGTCGGTTATTCCAAACTCACACACGTGGTTCCTGATCTTAGTCACAAAACCTGAAACGGTCCGAGCATTAACATCATACATCAAGTTGGTCAAGTCAGCTTGAAATTAAGTGAAAACTAAATACAAGAAACTGTCTTGGCCATATCAAGAGAGATTTGACATGGTGGATGCCAAGTGTATTCTCCCAAAAAGGTTAGATGAGCCAGCATAACGGCTGCACCCAGATAGTGACTCAGTTGGCTTTAAATCATTTTGCAATGCGTGAGTCAGTTTTTTCATGGTGGGAGCATTTCTGAGGCCTTCCAGAAAAATCTTAACTTAATCTTGAGTTTATCTCACCTTTTTTCCATTCCAGGACCTTTATATTGAAACCTTCATCTCCATAGTAAATGTGATCATCAGCAGTGGTTATGCAGCGAATGGGCGTTGGCGTCAGATTGACTCCGGGTCGAGTCCTCAACACCTCTGATTCGTACCGTTTATGGAACGTTCCATCAGCGTATTCATGTATCTTTATCAGAGAGTCTTTACTTGCAGTGAAAATGAGATTCTCTGCAGTGACCTGAAACAATACAGAACAATCTTAATCGTTTTACTCTGGGGGCCCACAAGAAGCCCTGCTGGAGATCATCATCCCATGCTACAGAAATCTGTTGGTAATGTTCACTCCTCAAGTCAGTGGGTGGTGACTTGGAATTGTTGATGATATAACCAACTTAGTTTACAAAAGGCAAAGATTGGCAAAAACCATTAACCTTTGGCAGCAAACATGGAATTTAACTTTTGGCCTAGAAAACCCACGTAAGAAATAGAAACAAAGATTACAACCCTGTTATGATCATGACGTTAGTTGCCAAGCTACGTTGGGAAAAAACCTCACACGTTTCCCCCACCTCCATTCATCTGGAACGTTCCATTCATAGCAATTTATCAAACATTTACTGGGGTTTCTTGGTTGCTATGCTGTACCAACTGGTGACCCTCTGAACTAGTTGTGATCATGTAAAGTATGTCTTTGATGTTTTTTAACCTCTTTCTCTGCCAGGTCTGGAAATGCCAACATGCTATGGCTGGCCAGCAACTTGTGTATTCAAAACCTAATAGCGATGTTGATTTTATCTTTGTTACCACTGTTTACAGTATTCTGTTGGTTTTACCTGAATACAGTTGATGCAATCTTCATGACTTGTCTTAGAAAGGACGTTATTCCCCGTTAGTCCATCCCATAATTCCAGTTTGCCTCCATCTGAAAAAGAGACCAGCTTATCTTGAAGGGGAGTCATGTTGATAATCTTTTCATGGTGCAAGTAGTTGGGTTGGGTTTTAACGGCGGTGTTTTGAGTGCAGGAGTGACTCACCTGATCCAGAGACTATGAGATTGGAGGCAGCAAGATAACCAAGGGCAGTCATACTGTTGTATGTGTAGATAGAGTGAAGTAGAAACCCTGAAAACAAACAAGGATCATTTCACTTTAGCTCAGCCTGCAGCAGTACAGAAACTCACGTATTGTATTCAAACTACAAAGAGGAGGAAGAAATGTTTCAAAGGCTCAAAAGTGTAACTTGCAACACTGATGGAAGTAAAGCCTCGGGCAAATGGACAATTTTAGTTGCTGTAACCTGCAACGGAACCACAACAACGTGATGATTGTGGTTAGAATATGCCGGCTGATGGGTTAAGGTCATGAGATGTTTCTGATTAGCACCACCTGACTCTTAGTTCGTGACCCAAAGTCTGTTGATACGGAATGACCAAGGCACCCGAGATCAAGGAGGCTCAATATGGAGCCGCACATACCAGCTTACCTGTCTTCAATGACCATAGTTTGATGCTACAGTCAAGGGAGCCACTGATGATGATTCTGTCCTTATCGACGAGCTCATATGTGTCGGCTGAAAAAGGTGCCAACAAACATGATTACAAAATATGATAAAAGTTAAATCAGAATCTATTTCATAGCTGTCAACAAACATTATTTAAGGCCTCTTCAAGAATTTTAAAAAAAAAACATGCTCAGAATTGTTCTGTTTACTTATCGCTAATTGCTAAAGCCCATCTTTCATCCTACCAAATGTCTTCGTCTCTTCCTCTGACAGCAGCAAGACAGCAGTGACTGTTCCAGTGTGTCCGCCAAAACTTTTCAACTCGGCACAGATATCCATGTCCCACACTTTGACCATCGTATCACGCCTGAATGTAGAGAAGAGAAGCTTTGATTAAAGGAGGACTACAGACATGAGCTGGGAGTTCAGTTGGTTGTCTGCATGGCACTATCTTCAGTTACGGGTCTCACTAACCATGATTGTCTTGATGGACTGTAAGACAGTAGACACCTTTCAGTGACTCCCGAAAAATGACCAATACCTAGTTTTACTGGTAGATAAGTGATCTTATTGTCGCCTATTGAACCGATAAGTATTGGACAGAAACCTCTAGTTTGTGAGGTGCTCAATCTTACCCTCCTGAGACCAAGAGATGGCTGTCGGCAGCAACAGAGAGGACTGTATCGTTATGACCTTCCAGGTAACGCACTCTGAATGGACAATGTTTCCAAGATTCACGAAATCGTAATGCATCCTGTTCTTCTTTCGTTAACTGTGGCACAACTTTCTTCTCCTGTTTCTTTTCTTTTCCTAAGATTGAAAAAAAGAGCATAATATTTGCTAAAAATCAATACAGAGACTCGTCAGTGCAGAGGTGTTGTGATTGACAGAATGATGGGATTACACAGCCAACCAATCAAGGGGCACCACAATCGTGCAAATCCTTCCTAACAAGATCACACCCGTCCTGCTTACCTTTAGCTTTTTGTGTTGTGACTGTAGCCTTGGGTTTCTTTGGTAGCTCAACATGAGCTGGTGAACTGGATGATGGTCTGGGGTCACTGGATTTTGGTGCAGACTCCCCTGTGGCTTGTCTGAAACATTAAAAGAATCTTGATAAAAGGATTCTATCGGCCAGGTATTGTCGTGAACAGGCACCAAGGGTGGCAAACGCAAACATTAAACTTGGGAAGTTGTCAATTCTAACCAATCATATCTCAGCACTCAAGAGAAAGAATAATCAGCAGGTCTCACAGCAAAAATGAAATCTAAATCAAAATGTAACACTCCTTCTTACTTTTCTGACTCCTGTATCCGTCTTTTCCGTAGGTTGGTGTTCTCCTCAAGTGTCTCCTTCGATGGTGGTTCATTTGTGACATCATCATCATCATCATTAGCCTGGTTCTGATCGCCACCAGCATCACCACCACCATAGCCTCGATCCCTCTCCTCTTCATAATCATAAGCTATGAAAATATCAGGTGGAAGAGCGTGAAATGTTGCATAGGGATTGCGGACATCAATGAATTCAGTGGAAGAAACCTGCTAACTCTAAACTGTGTTCTGAAGTCTGCATTTTTGCATTTTCACAAGCCAGGTATTCTCTCCAAGCATTTTTTCAGCCACCAGACATGTTTCACCTTAGGCCTAATGTTTTTGACCACAGGTACACCAAGAGTAGATGGTGCCTTCACAAACATATTACTGGGATGTGGTGAAATTGTTAATTAAGGATGTGCAAGCCCTTTACCAGAAGCCATAATCAAACAAAGGAGACAGCTATGAGATCGGAGGTTCAAGTCTAATTTGAAGATTTTGAAAGAGAAATCTTTACCTTCAGGCTGATGTTCAACTTGTTCCTGTATCTCCTGCATTCGTGTCACTGTCTTACTTGGCGTGTCTTTTGGCGTCAGACAGGGATCCATGGATGAACCCACACTGCTTACTTCCGAACATTGCGTCAGAAGCTCCTGGATATGGCTTCGGATTTCAAATTTTTTGAATACCTAAATCAGATAAAGTGAGTATGAATTTCCGAAGAAGTCAGATTTTAAACAGGTGTAAGTTATAGGTTCCGTCTGAAGCTAAACTTGCTGCAAACCGCCGAGAGTGGACCAGTCCAGAGGCAGAACAAAACATTATGTCACAAATGGCGTCCCATATATCCTGAAAAATTATGTTCAAAGCACAAACGCAAAATAACTACAAATCCAAACGATCTCATACTTTGTCCTCCTCATCCTCAGACAGTTGTCTGTCTAATCTTTCAAGTTTTTCGATCTGTCGGAGCTTCTTTCGTAGTCTTCTGAGCTCATTTTTGAGAGAACTATTCGCCAATTCGTTTTCCATGGGCGCAGCCATATTGGAAACGTCGACGATAGCGAAAATCTTCGGAATAAATCATCAAATAAAAAACAAATACTTGCAGTAGTCGCCTTATATCTCCACCCTAACCCCAAAAAAATTATTTATATGTATTTCTAAATTATCAAAGTGCACAAATTCCTTGGTTCGGCTGGGATTTGTAAATTTCATTGGTTGATGGAAATTGTCACCTCGACCCTATCCGCCGCGCAGCGGAGAGTCCAGGACCTCGTTGATTTACCGGAGGCGAGTCGTGCATACAGTGGCTGCACTGTCAATACCGAGTACACTGGTATTCCTAGGCTCGAGGTTGGCTATCTTTGTGGGAAATACGTTACCGGACACCGAAAGCCGGCGCCCCCTAATCTAGTTCATGACGAGTGAATTGCCGTCAAGTACCAGCCTCTGTAATGTAAAATTGTCTCCATTGTCAAATATGTTGGGCCTGACTTGGATGTGACCTCTCTCGTGAGACATCAGAAGATTGTCAGCATTAGGAGACAAAGTCACAACCAGTACCTCATACGTCTTTGTATGATGAGCCTGTTAGCACAACCATTGACAGTCTCCCTTGGTTTCCTGTGCAATCTTGCCAGCATCTCAAATAACCAACAAAATCATTTCTCATGAAAATATTTTAATGAAATGAACATTACAAATCATACGTAACCATGGCGTTCCATTATAACTTCCATTCATCCCAAATCTGGTCTTTTGAGGACAAAGTCACAACCAGACGGCCTGCATATGATCACTTTGATAGGTCTCTTGCACACCGTCTGTCATCTCCCTGATCTTGGAACAGGTCGACTTGACCTTGACCTTGACTTTTTCCGAGGAGCAACCTTCTCCGTAGCACCAGATCTGTCCAATTTATATATATAGCAGCTAAACTTCTTCATTGGGCCCTTGACTATGTGCACCACTGTGTCCATGTCCACACCAATCACGTGATCGTGAAACTGCAGAGGAAAAGAGATTGGTGAGAGGACTATCAACTCCAGATCAACATTGGGAGATATCCTGCTTTACATGACGCGATGGATGGCAAAGATCCTGCTTTATGACACGATTGACGGCCAACACGTGATGCACGACTACAATTTCATGAAACCTCAAATAAAAGGGCAGCATATTGTGTTCCACCAACTCACCTGATTCCACGGCTCATCTAAGACTATTTCCTTGAGAAGCGCCCCATTAGCGTTGTCGTGGAAACGCACCATGCCCTGGCATGCATCGCCATGTTGATTGACAGCTGTCACCGCAAGGATATCTAACTCATTTTCATAGTCAATCCCTTGGATGCTCTGGAAATGGAACAGAACGACAAGCTTGAGAAAACATAACCCATCTAAATCCAGGCAACTTGAGATGAAAACAAAACAAGTAAAATTATAACTGTACCTACATCATAATCACACTCCACTTCATCTGCACGATAAATCTGCCTTCGGACAACGCGTCCGGACGATGTTGTAACGGTCTCTGGCTCTGCGGTAGTATCTGTGTATGCATCCCTACCACTGGCGTAGATAGAGAAACAGTTTTTAATCGAATAGAATCCGTCCAAAGCATCTTCTTTGATACTGTAGATTCTGAAAGCAGAGTCATGTAAATCTTCAACTGGCTTGAAATATTTGATGGCCACCGAGGTGATGTTCCTTCTCCCCTAACAAAGGCCAAGATGGACAAATCTTCAACACGAGTAAGAGATACGTGGGTGATCCACCAATTCCTGTCTCAGGCACATACCCTCTCCAACAGGGCAGCCTAATGAAGTCATTGTGATGGGAGTATGATGGGAATGTGGCAGGTGAGTCTGCGTTATAATAGAGGGAGGAACGACAGAAGGGGTCCTTTCCTCTCTCCTTGTAATCGTATTCAGGAATTTTCACAAGAGCACTTACTTTATTTCGTGAGCAATTATGTGTAGGATCCTACCAGAGTCGTCAGGATGGAATATGGCACGCTCAGCCTCAACAGAATAAATACTCGACTCCAAAACACCATTTTTTGCCTGTTGAAGAAAGGATCATCACCAATTTGGCTACAGTGAATATTTTGCAATATCAGATAAGAAATGGCTGCTACGCTATGTTATAACAACTATAACAAAGAGTGAAATCGTAAGCCACCCTGACCACGATGATGTGCATTTAGTTTTGGTGATCACGTATCAGAATCCAATGTGTCCTTACCAGTTGATCATCTTTCAAAGCATATGTCTTGAACACTCCACTATGGCCATGTGGTGATATGATGTAGTGCCAAGGATTACCACCCATTTGAAGATTATGATCAGCACACTTCACTTCAAATAGCACTGCCGGACATTCTGTTGACAAGAAAACAAAAACAAAATAGTTTTTTGGGCAAACTACGTCAAGTCTTGACCCACTTATCTGATTACGGTAGGGCAAGGCCATCAAACTAATTTGTACCTCTGCAACAAGACAAATGTTTATGGCACAAAATGGCTTACACCAGAAGAGGAGACCTTATGTATGTCATGCACTCTGCAAAAATACCTCACACATCATTCTAGTCTAGAGCAGGTTTGGCAAACTACTTCAATGATTGAATGAGGATCCTGTTACACCGATACAGCCACAGTGTAGAGACTGTGATAGGATATACTGAAATTAGCATACCTTTTAACTTTATGTTAATTGGGAGACCAACTCCAGCCGAGCCAACGATGCCATGATCGGGGATAAACTGGCCAAGTTTGGCGGTGTAGAGTTTACCATTAGCTAGAACCTCCTCCAATGAGTGAATACTTATCTTCCCACGCTGGTGCATGATGAGTAGAAGACTGTGAGACAACATCACGTCGGTTATATCTTTGCCAAAGATCTGTAAAGAAAACAAAACTTTCATACAATAACACTTTACCAATCTCTAAAAAGAATCAAATATAACAAGTGATTTTTATCACAGCGACTCCCTGACATGATGGTTGAGAAACTGAGAAGAGTCACAGAGCAAAGATGCTAATATTTCTGCGTACCTTTTTCTCTATCTCGAGCATTCCAGTGAACTCGAGTGGGAAGATGGTAAACAGAGCTATTGTCATCAGCACATTCAGTGATGAAGCACCAAGCTGAAACACAAAGAAAAGAGACATTAAAAGGAATACTCACCTTTACAGGAGATTCTTGTTCTCGAAGGTCACAAGACTAAAAATCTACATCATGAGAGTTGTTCTTCAGCAAAGAAGAGGAGTTTCTCTCAAGTTATTGTTCACCTTGATGAGATGATTTGCTCATGATACCATAGGCACCAGGAATGCCCGGTAGAGAGCGGTTTTATTTTTCATTCGAAGGACAGAAAACAACTAACAGGACCTGGGGATGAATCTAACCATGTTTACCCTGCTGTTTTTCTGGTGAACTGACTTGAGGGTGAACCGTTCACATTCAGTTTCTGGAAGAATCCGCCTAAATTTACAGAAGGTTGAGAGATAGACTCTCTGCAGCTCCTCACCGGTGTCCAAATCATACCGCATCAGCCAGTTGTGAGCAGTCAGGGCGAGAAAGGACGGTTTGTATCCATTATGGAGCAGGGGTAACTCATCCTGAAATGAAGGGTCGATTTACAATTCAATATCTTCAATTCCATGTTTACTAAGGGCTCCAATGGGAAGCATTTCTTACCACTGTATCCAACCATGCTGTTGGGCATGATATTGCTCCGTTGCCTTCTAAAAATTGTGTGTTATTGAGGATGATATATCGAATGAAACAAACATTTGAACACTTACCAACTAAATATCTGCTGGGCACGTGACGCTTTCAGGCAATATCTGTCAAATCAGGTCTGTTAAGTCACCAAAACAGATGACAGTTATATCCTTTACACAAGAAGTTTTAAGCAAAATACCACTCACTAGATATGCATGGTCCATCACTAAAGGTTCCACTATCTTCTGTGAAACAGGACATGATGGCAACTCGTATATTTTCTGAGGAATGCCGCCATGGCCGTGTCTGTGAAAGAGAAAGATCAAGTCTCAAGCAGTTTCCAACCACAAAACAGCAATTGTTATGAATTGAAAGGTTGGTATCAATCTCACTTACATGGCATAACATATCCGGTGCTGGTTCAAGTACAGGCGATCTCTGAAAAAGTGTGTAAAAAATTAAAAGACTTGCATTGCATTATGACATACTTATAGTCCTGAAGCCAAGGGGTGTTTGCATGCATCAAAGGGAAGTTCCTCCCCTGATTCTGATAAAAGACCACTTGGGACATCGTTTATTCACCATTTCTGAATTCAAAATGCAATGTCAGCTAATATTTAAAATTGTGGCCTATCGTACCTCTCAAAAGTTATAGGATAACCGCTGTGCTTTTCAAACATTTTCTTGAACTTAGCATCTTTCTGAAACATGACAATAATACATAGAATTAACGAATTACAACGAATCAATAATCATCAGGATATGCAATTGAAGTATAAAGACGTAAAGTGTCTTGCCAAAGATCACAACCATCAGGTATATATCACTGGACTAGGTCTTTCTATTGTAGCCATCATGTTATTCATTTTATTGTTATCATTTCAGTTGTTACAGACTCACCTGCAAAACTAACTTTCTGAAAATCTTTAAGTTTCTCCGATAAGGCGAGATACTTCCACCATATTCCCTCTGGTACAGAGAAATGCACACATTCTCACCCTGCTTCATAAGCATCACCCCCGGGATCTCTTTCCTTTAAAGTAGGCCTACTAGTCTATCAGTCACTATGAGACTGAGCAAGAGACTGAGAGGATGCCGACAAACTCCAGGCAGCTATCTCTTTCCTTTAAAGTACTATGAGTGGCCCTATCTACTTCATCGATGATAGCTTCTTCTAGTCTAACTTGGACCCCAATCAACACTGACAACTTTGGCGAGTAAACTTGTCGAATTAATTTTGTTAGCTATCATATCAGTGGTGTTCGCGTCGAATGAAACTCTCCTTAATAAACTCACTACAACGTGTACAAAATGTACGAAGAAGTAAAGAACGTCAATATTTTCCACATTTGCCGGGACTGGGACAAGGCGCACAGCCAGGTAGCTTAAAGGAACATCCATTAGAGAAGGGACATGCTATGGAGTAGCTGGGGAGGAAAGACTTTCGTTTAAGTTGACCATAGGGACCACCATTTTGGCTAGAATTTCTAGGGTGGGAGTCAGTTCTTTGTTTTCTAGAGAACAGCCTCGCATCCTTGAACTAACATTCACTTCATTTTGAATTGGTTCTAATCGCTTCATGATTTCACATTCTAGCAAAATGGTGGTGCCTTTGGTCGACCCTTAAATTGACCAGACCTGGTATAACAGTGCCTTAAAAGACTAGTCCTTATGTTATTAAGGGTGACTTTGATCTCCTGCTCTCCTCAGGTGAAGCTAGAATCCTGGAGAAAAGACAACCTGGATCATGTCACATCTAGTCGAGACAAGGTACAGATTACATGACACATCAATCTTGTAGAGACATGTTACACCCTGTAACCGAACATGACAGACTCCGTCGTGGGATGGCACATCCAGGGAAGACCTATCAGACCCTGAAGAAATAACTGTGCACCCTTGAGAGCACATCCAATAGAGACAAAGGCGATCCATGTAGAAACATGGTGCAGTACGATGAGAGAGCAAACATCCAGATTAGACAGTAGAATACCTCGTACATGTGTCGGCAAGACGGAGAAGGAGCCAGGGCCGATTGGTTTCTTATGGCTGTCTCACTCTTACCGTGTTAGCAAGACGGAGGCAGAGCCAGCTGGGCCCTTTTTGGTCTAGTTATGGCTGTCACATCTCTCTCACCTTAATGAGAAGACGATGACACAGTGGAGCCCAGATCGGTCAGTTTGTGCCCGTCTCAACTCTCCGACTGTTGGAGACACGGTAAAGCAGCCAGATTTTCAATCTGGTTATGACTGGCTGATCTCTCTCACTGTGTCACCATGATGGTAGAGCAGCCAGGTTAATCAATTCAGTCAGAATGTGACCGTCTCTTCGCCATGTTGGCAAGATTGTGGTGGTGATGGTGGGGAAAACAGGCCCCATTAGCAACCTTGTCCAAGTCCCAAGTAGTGTCTCCAGCCACTAGTGCTGTCACCCACACACGGGCAGTGTTGTTCCGAGTCCCAAGCAGTATTGTCTGCTGTCGGTGGAGGGTCATTCTAAGCAACAGGCAATGCTGTCTCACCCAAAGACACAAGTACGAAATAAGTTAAGTTTATTTGCCTTTCATCATTGTCCTATTTACATTATATTACAAATTCCAACTGTTTTTTAAAGTTAGCCTATTTTACAATCTTCAGATGGGTCAGTGGAGTTTACTTTGAGATTGAACGAAAATTCAATTTGGATATTCCGAGATCATTACCACAGGCAGCCCAGTATTGCTGCAAAGCAGTCTCGGAGACAAAGTCACAACCTGTCAGACCTCGTTATTACCATTCTTGACAATATCTCGCGTATCCAAATATTACCTTAAAGACAAAGTCACAACCTGTCTGAACTCCCTAATTTCATAAATCCAAAAATAGTATCAAGACAAAGTAAAAACCACTTCTACATTAACAACCTAAGACCTGTTGTGACATGATGACATCACCCTATATTTTCAGTGTTCCCATTCCATTCACAACTGTCTCTTCTGGGTCTGAACTGTCACAGTTATTCACAACCTGGCCTCCAGGACCGGAAACTTTTTGCCGATGTCTTTCCGTAGCGCGTTGTTTCTTTTGTTGTTTTTTCACAACACGTGTTTGTCTGCTGCCCATATGTGCCTGAAAATGGAGGGAGAGATGATGAGGAGATGATGACATGAATCATGATCATGACACCCCACAACTCGAGTACTACTGTCAGACTGCATCCATAATGTGGCCTGTTGGAAGGCTTCATATTCCACACAAAGACAAGATTTTACCTGAGGTTTCGTTTTTGGTCTCGCGCCTGTTCCTCCCTGACTGTTTATTGAATCGTAGCCAGAACTTAAAGATGCTTGTTCACACGAATCACCGTTGGTAATATCGCCACCAAATATCCTTGTCGCCGTGCCGTTTTCCGACCAAATACCGCTATCGTACGTTTGGTGAGATCCTAAAGATGAGGTGTCGTCTGGAAGAAAGTTGAATTAAAAATTTTGAAAATATTAAAAATCAAACTAATCCAGATCGTCCTTCTTCCTCAGCATCTGCACTTGTTCTTATGTAAAGCCTGCGACTGCAGCTAGGGGAAAGTTCAAATAATCACACCTTATTTGACTATGTTCGATCACGACACCGCCTGGAGTGAGCTAAAGGTCGTCTCACAGGACTATCTGGTATTCCATTCTGATAATGTCCACCTGATTTTTTAGGGCCGACACCAATACTCGCCAATTTGCCATGATCGTTCTCAAATGCAAAGGGGTTTTTAACAGGAAGAAGTTCTTTTTTTCCACTGACCTTGTTGCGTCCCATTCGACACAGACATGATTGCTAAAATGGCATCGACGGAGGAATCCACGTTGTAGAAATTATCTTGTAAAGTATCACGGACCATCAGCCGATCCTAAAGAGGAAAGATATTGAACTCTATAAACACAACTCGTAGAGATTATTACGGTCCTCCTGTTCAGGCAGAATGGACCCCACAGGCCCTTTATTCTTGACTCAAAGACAAGACCATTCATTTGACATCACTCAATCAGTTTTTTCTGATAGTTTCAGTTCTATATGATTTATATCATTTGGATATTTAAGTTACAGTCGAACCTCCTTAGCAGACACCTCCCTATTAAGGACACTTGTTTTGGACCAAAACTAGCTGTTTCAATTCAATTTGACCTCTCTAATCAGGACACCTCTCTCTTAAGGATGGCACTTGCCAGTCCGGAGGGTGTCCTTAATAGAGAGGTTCTACTGTATATAGCACTTACTGAGCAACCCGTCATTTTCATGATATGGTCCTCGACATCATCGGCACTTTTTACAACACGTGCCACGTGGGCTTCTTCATCTTCAACATAGGAATTCATCACAGTTTCTTCAAATGTTGTGGTGCCATTCGGCGTGTCGGCCGCTGATGAGATTGGGGACTGGAAAGGGAGAGATCAGAGTAAGCTCTCTATACAGTGTACTGCTGTGGGACAGACCACACTCAGTCACAACGCTTTATACCCTCTACTTTATCACAAGGAGGTCAGGTCTGTGACAAAACTTTGACATGTTCGGCAACGATATTGTAATCACCATTCTGAATCTGAATCGGACGGATATCCATCTCTGGCAGTGAGATTTAGATGCCACTTTGTATCATCGTATCACCCCTGGGGTTTCCATTAGAATGCATGTCTCCTATTATTACCTTTAACTTGATAAATGCCGGTGACTCTGTATTGTCGCCAGTTTTTCTCACGCTGGAGTAATGGTCGCCATTGTGGTAGGAGATATGGAGTTGGCGCGATTTGGTGTTATCATTGCCCTGAATCTGAAACAGATGAAAAGATTAATCAAATGGAATCCATGTACAATATAAGGAATAAATGCAGCTTTCGTATACATGTAGCTATCCAGTGTGAGTCCTCCTCAGATTCCCTGTTCTTGTTATTGATTTCAGCAGAGGTACACTTGGTCATCATGAAGCCGCAGCTAATGTAGTAAGGTAAAGGTTACTCTATCGAGTTCAGCTGTCACAGGTAAGATATATTACTCACCATCCAAGGCGGGGAGTTCATTTGGTGTATCACAACATTGACGCCGTGGAGACGGGCAAAAGCAACAATGGAATCGTTACCTCCGTACGTAGCGGGTTTCTTCAACTGAATAACTGAAAATGAAACTAGACATGAGCCCTTCAGGCAACAGCAAACTTCTCAGGCTGAACAAACACGTGGATACCGACATGTTGAGTATTAAAACCTACAAATAAGCTGAGAATGAAACAAGGGTTGAACTGACAATGGCATCCAATCTAAACCTTTGATGACACCCCCAGTTCCACTGAACTACAGTCACCAAGGTCAAACTTACTGTATCGTTCAAAAGGCACATCATCTTCTACAAACGGTTCGAAGTCTTTGCGATGTTCGACCATAAACTGACACGTATCGAGCCGATGTTTGTAGTGGTTACGACAGTGACCTTCAAGCTGGTCACCAAGGGCACGGAATAGACAATTCCTGAAAGGAAGGTGCATGATTTGAGAAGGTCATAAGCATTCATGGTTGAGTTGTAGGGTGAAAATATATGGGCTAATGTCACTCCATCTTACAGAACCTCATTGGAGAGTGTCCTCCCCTCAATGTGTGTTAGTGACCCCGAGGGTATTTTCTTTTGTCATCCCTTGTCAAGAAATGGAGCCCTTCTCTGAGGAAGTGACATTATACGTGAAGCCCTCTGCCGAGCAAGGCAACTCATGCATTCCTACTACTCACCCGTCACCAGGAATATCCCTGAGCTGTAGTCCCATCTTGCCGAGCTGCGACGTGAAATTCCCATAATTTTCATCATCGGCCAAATAGGACTGCATCATTTTCTCTTGTTGGTAGGCATGGCGGACCTGCAACACATATTTGAAAGGTCAAGTCAAGGTTATTTGACAACAGAATATAAGGCCTGAAAAAAAGTGGTTGTTTTTTGGTTATTTTGAACCCTAATTTGGTTGCCCCCTACTTCGAGCAGACACAGGGTATATATTTAGAGTAATTGAGAGCCCTGTCCCCGAACCTAAACTTGAAAGGTTACAATTGCTTTCATAAAACCACCTTCTTCTGTCTGCCTGAGCTCTGCTTTCTGAATACCCATCATGCAACACTTACCTGACGTTCGACTTTCTTGCGTGCCATCTCTTCCAGCCGCTTACCACGTGTTTTCTGTTGTGTGTGTTTTGATCGAGACTTTGCAGACATGGCAGGCACGTTAGCATGGGGGAGACATCGCCATTCTGAGTAGGAGGAGTCGAGGGAAGGAGGAGTCGAGGGAAGAGATTCTGAAGAAGTCTTGTCTTTAAATGGATGAATTCAAGAGATGTTATTGTCTAGTAGACCTGAAAGTGAGAACATGAGAGAACTAGTGAAGGAGTGGAGCGCTGTAGTTCTTATCATATCCTGTGCCTGTGATCTTGGGCAAGCCTCTTCGCTACACCTAGAAATTTACAAACTGATGACTGAAATGATTAACTTCAGTCAAGACTTAAGTACACTACATGTTTGTATGTTATTGTAGTGACCCAATTAGGAGAACAACAGGTTCAAAATGCTAGAAATATTTAGCAGATGCATAATTCAACACAATTAGACTTGAGGCTGTTTGATTTGAAGCCAATGATAGCCAGCCAACCAAAACCGGACAGCCAAGATAAGCACAAAATAACAAGCAAGGAAGGCTGAATAAATGAATAAAGTTAGTGAGAAAGAACAATTGAAGACAACCCCTGGAATTTTAATACGAATTGCGGACACTTGAACATGAAACAACATTGATTTTCCCACAGGCCTCGTTAACATAGAGAAAGCAACCTTTTGTAATATTCTGTTGGTAAATTCAATACTTTTTGTAATGGGACACCACCAAGATAATCTATAGGCCCACACCAGCCCTACACTGGCAAATCATAACGAAAGTCATTTTGCCTCAAAATGGAAAAAACTGGCAATTCCTCAACAATAATAGGTTCGATTTTGGTGGACAAAGCCGAGAAGGCAGGCCTGGGAGGGACCAGGGTCATTGCTTTGGACGCGGGCCAAGCCATTGAAGAGAAGCCAAATATGACATGGGACTGACTGCCACAGGACTCAAGGAGACAATCAATGGGACCTTCAATAAACCAAAGCATCACTCAAGGTCTAAATGGCTGTGATATACATTAGTTCAATGAGTGTACAGCATTTATGAATGGCTTGGTTATTCACTCTAATTACATATAGAACATCCGGTCTATTCAAGTGAAACCAAGAACTGACAGCTAATGTATGAATCGACCCCAAGCCCATGAATCAATGACAGTGCTCAACCCAGTCACCTCGTATGTTCGGGGATGACCTGTTTGGGGATGACCTGAGCAGGGTGACCTGAATGATGTGTCAGGGGACGAGTTGAAAATACAGTAGGGTCCACCTTACCCCTGTCCTCCTTCCACCCTCACAGTGCTTACCTTGGTGAGATAACCATTCTCCTCAAGTTTGGTATCAATTATCAAACCAACAGATAGAAAACATGCCTAAGTCCTGAGACAATCAAAATCCAGGTGAAAATAGAAACAAACCAAAGAACAAATATCCATGGAACAAAATCTTACCTCAGAATAAGGGATCAATCCAAAATGAATAGTGATGATGATTTGATAAACAGTGGCAAACACAATTTGGAGCACAATCAGAGAGAATCTCAACCCAAAGCAGCCTCTGGTTTGTTTTTGCTGAGACACGTATTACCTCAAGTGAAGTCCAAACTAATCCAGAATCAAATGTTTATCCAGCGGAAATAAGATGTTTTGAGCTGTCACACCTCCACCGATCACACAAATATACTGACTCAAGTCAAGTAGGCCTCACAAAACATGAATGAGTTGACCTAATTTCAACATTTCCTATGTGTGGGAAATGAACATGCATTTTCGTCACAACAGTCGTCATAAAAGGGGTGATTAAAAGGGATCAGACCAAAATTCCTAGGCTATTGTGGTGGTCTAGGCCAAATATTTCTGGAATTCCTTAGCCCTCAAAAGCATTGGCCCACATATTCATTTAAAAATGACATTATGAACGAAGGGTTCTCTTTTATCTGAAGGTATTGATATGACATTCATGACACAAGAACACCATCGTTATCATTATAATCCCATTCACTTATTGAGTTTTTGACGTTCTAACAACTGAATTCCAGTGCTGACGTGACAGAACGTCTCCTTGATTGAAGTCAGTCAGACTGACATGACAAACAGTGAAACACACCTCATCAAGAATACAGGCTACATTTTCTCATTTTCAATTGAATAATATAATCACCATGAAAAACCATGTACAAAGTGAATTTGACCAAAAGAATACAAAAACTTTTTTAAAGGCGAACCTTTTGGCTAACCTCTTGTCACTCCTTCAATCCGTCAGTCCCTAAAATGTCTAATACTATAGTAATACGGAGGAAAAGATCTCCACTCCAGGGGAAGCGTTTAACTTCCACATTGGACGTCTTGAGAGGGTAGCCTTGAGAGGGTAGTTCTTTCTTTGGCTTTGTTTTCAGGTTTTCCAGAGAATGTCAATGACAATGTGATGTCATGTCAAGACATCACTCACTGCCTAGGGCCTATGATTAGAATTGGGTTCATAAAAGTCCGTCAAAATGTAAGGATATGTAGCCCAGTTTACCTTTTTCACGAGCCCCTATATACCGAATCGTCTTTATCTATGTTATCTGCCAATGTCAAGTAATGCGGCAAACTGTCAAAAATATCTGCGAGGTTTTTATTCGACAAATAATTCGAAAGTCCTCACTGTTTTTTTCCTGTGACCCTTTTGAGAAAACTTCAACGAGTGAAATAATTTTCAGTCTCGCTTCCAGGATAAGCTTTGCGCTGTGGTTTTCTCTCAAAAGTACAATAAAACGCAAAATACACCATGTGACAATTGTAAATCTTTGTAAGATAATCACAAGAAACATAAATAAGTCAAATCTGGAAGAGAAAAATTATCACTTTATGGAGTGAATCGCTGGTAAAATATGTACCAAATACTGGGACGAGACTAAAAATTTACAATGGCATGAAGAACAGCCAATTAGCAATTCGTTGTGGTCGTCGCACCGAAAAAAATTCTCCAAAAATATATATTCCATCAAAACCGCTTGTCGCTCCCATCAGAAAAAGGTATCTGCATAACGTGTGCGTGTGATTTAACATCCTGCAGAATCAGGGGAATCGGGCGTTTCCAGTGATATACAACACAAATGGGTTTTCCTCATGCATTCACTTTGGAAACGCATTTTAAAATAGATGTTACGCCCTGTTAATGGGGCACGTCATCATCGCGTACATTTGGGAAAAACTCCCTAACGAGACCTTAGCAATTCGTTGTGGTCGTCGCACCGAAAAAATTCTCCAAAAATATATATTCCATCAAAACCGCTTGTCGCTCCCATCAGAAAAAGGTATCTGCATAACGTGTGCGGAGGTGGTGCCAAAATTGAGGCGGGCAAGAGACATAGTTTCCTATTTTGGAACTTTGCGACTTATTTTCGATTCAGGACTTCCTCAATATTGGGCCGGCAGTTGGCTGGGTGCCGCCTCTGGTTATTTGTCTGTGGATGACTAAAACTTCAGCAGGGAGAAGGTGTCTGTTTCTAACTTAGATGACTCCTCTTTTGCATTACAGTAAGGAAGAAAAGACAAAGTTTTCGCAGATAATTTATTTCCGAGATAAAAAAGTACATCAGGTGTAATACATGTAACATGTTTATGCAGTGATTTTGTCTGTGGTACATGATTATTTGTTAATTAATCACTTCCGAGTTGCTGTTTCTTAACCTGGCTTATCAGTATTCACCCATCCTGAGGTAAACACTATAAACAATGGATGCTATGTCTTCTTGCCTCGTCACAGGCCTGTGCAAGTCTTTTTGTGATACAAGGACAACTCTCACTGACAGTGCAGAATTCCTCTGGTGTCTCCTAAGTCACTTTACAATTCATCCAGTATTGTCTATCAAGCTAGTAATTTCCTTGCAGTCACTCAACTCCAACCTCAATATGTATCATAATTAGGATGTCATTTGTGAAGCATGATGTATTTTTGCATATGAACACCTATACCAGAAACAATGTCCTCAGCAGTTTTGTTTTGTCCATAGTAATCCACAAAGTCGCCATCAGGGTTCAACAGGTACATGATAATGGTGTGATCGACCTGCAAATTAAGGAGAAAATCTAAGTTTTTTTGATGAATTGTTACCAATATGGCATTAATTGAAGTGAAATGTAAATACTCACTAACTCATCAAATTCTGTTTTGGATATTTACACTGTGGAAACTTTTACTCAAGGTAGTAGAAAGGATGAAGGGCTTAATCAGTTTCATGCCACTAGCCCCTTTGCTTGCAACCAAGCCAGCACAGTAAATGGACACCTTGAATACCAGATTGGTATCTTGAACTTACAATATAATCCTCATCCTCATCTTTCGGTCCTTGACTGAAGTACACTCGATACGCTCGTGTAGCCTGCTGAACTTGGTCCATACTACCAGTGAAGCCAAGTAACTTAGGCGAGAATTCTGCAAATAACAAGCAATTGATAATTATCAGAAGAAGCAAGTTCATGAGGAATGAATACATTGTTTGAAAGAGACTTTGTGATACATGTACTTTGAGCAGACAAAACGATGCAGGCTTGTTGGCTCCTCAATGTTTTCTCTCATCCACTCATTGTCTCCCAAATTGATCTTTGACCACATTCCTCCATGCAGTGCTGACCGGCGAGTACAAGTTGTTTCAAGTGCTCTGCCCAAGGACACAACTCACCTTTTACATACTCTCTCACCGCCTCCACATTGTCTCTGTACGGATCAACTGTTATGAAAATCGGCGTCAAATTTGGAAGAACCTTCTTTGTCTCTGGAAATAAGAAACATCAGAATTGTAGAAAGAGTGAATGATGATTTTCAGCCTCTGTTCAGTTCTTCTATCCAAAATTGTAGCAGATAAAACCAGGACTCTGAAACAACAGGTAAAACCAGGACTCTGAAACAACAGGTAGGTCAACATTCCACATGGAGATGTTCATCACAAGCAATCTGAAAGTACACCTACCCATTTTATCAACCACCTCGACCATTTTCTCAATCTCATCAGGGCATATATCGGGGCAATGTGTGAATCCGAAATATAGCAACACCCACTGGCCAAGGAAGTCCTTGTCTGTTCTTGTCTTGCCATTATGGTCGACTAACTCCCAGGGTCCTCCTAATGATGCCTTACCGAGAGATCTCGCCCTTTCTCTAGCTATGGCTGAAAATGAAGAAGAGGACTTGTAGAGGTTTTAAGCTACAAAAGAACAAAGAGCTTCAATCAGATACAAATGTGACAAATGCCTGAAGTAGTGCCTATGATGTTCCAAAGATTTTTAGTTGATATTTTCACACCATCCTACATCCAGTTTTAACAAACCATATCTATTTCTTCATATAAACATGGTAAGACCTCACTTTGAGATCTCCTTGTCCTGAAAACTGTGCTCAACAACTGCCGACCTGGTGATTGTGACCTACCTAGTTCTTTTTCCTTCTTCACATAGAGCATTCCCCCAAGAAGTGCACCTCCCACTCCAAATGTAACAGCTAAAGTTTTCCATGAGATTGGCTGAAAATGGCAATTCGAAAATCAAGATACCTTGTACCTTGTTACAATGATGTTTCAGCTGTCATAGGTAGCACTGGAATGGCAAGACTAGGGACATCTACTTTCCAGTTCCAAGAACAGAGGTTACAAATATTGAAATTCAAAACGAAACTTGAGGAAACAACCAAATCATACACTTGCATGTATCTGAAAGTTTTAATCTCGTGCCAACATTGGCAACAAGACCAATTTTGGAATTATTGCATTGTCCCCGTGACATCATATAGTGTGGTCGGCTTCGGTCGAAATCGTTTTATCTGTGGGTAATATTGAGAATGAAGACTAACCCCTTTCCCTCTTCCGTCTTTGACTTCTTTATTAGGTTTTGGCGTCTCACTCGTCCCCTCCGACAACCATCTACGACTATGGACACAGTTTAATTCTGTGTTGCTGGAATGTGCTGTTGGACGGAAAGTAAGTAACGTTCTCCTTATTGAACAGGATGTCTGAAAAATGAAAGGCCTGGATATCAAACACAACGACGAACGTCACGAGACATGAATTGAACAGATTTCTAGGCTACAATGTCAATGATAACATTAACAAAGGAGAGTTTAAAAGAAGACTGCTTTTTGGGTTATGTTCCCCTAAATGATAATTGATATGCCATACCCATTAAAAAACGACCCTCCATCTCCCTTCTCTGTCAGACACACAAAATGACCTTGCCTTTGGTGACATAAGTCGAAACAACATCATGTGCATCTAGTGTGTACATAACAATACAGTACAGTACAGTAAACTTTGACAGCATACATAAGGGACCAACTTAAGACCGACAAAAGCTTACCAGAGGATATATCTTTGCCAGAATAGTGGAGGTAAGCTTGCGAGACCTTCCCACAAAGTTTCTTGATGCGCTTTGCATGATGACCACTTTTTAGAAGATTCTCACGCAATAGAATTTTTGTTGATGGGCGCAGCCATGACACTTTTCCCAGTTCCTAGGTGGTCATCACTTCTGTACAAATGTACATGAGATTGTACACAAGGGTAGAGGGAATAATAATAAGGCTCCGACAAGGGTACGAGGTTAGAAAAATTGAGAGCGAATTTTGAAGCAAGTTACTTGTCATCATCAATATTGATGACAGATTTCTGCTAAAGTCTTCGATAATTAGTAGATACATTGTGTTGTACTTATTCTTTAGTGTATAGCCGACAAAGTAAACATATTTTGAACGCATTCAGGGGTGAATTTTTGAAAGTATCTGCTGTAAAAAATATTGAGTTTGAAAGGATGTATGAGGCCTAGTGTAGTGTGTTGGTGTACAGTCACAGCTCATCCCAACATCCTCACCCCCCCCCCCCCCCCCCCCCCCCATGATAATGATGGGGGGCAGGGCATAGCCTTCGGGACATGATCGGGCATTGTAAGCGGTTTTTAAAAAAATGCCTTAGACATGATATCTGTTAAAACAATAAAAGCTTTGAGGTAGATTCTGGTCTCTTAAGTTTAGTTTGGCCCAAAGTTATAATTGGTGCAGCCTGTCTTCATAACCATGGTCTTATCAAACGGTATACTATTGTATGAATTCTAATGATCCATTCACTTTCAGAGCTCTTTCATGGTTTCCTCCCAGTCTCCCTGATCAGGACTACCTTGAGGACAACAAAGAAACAAGGCATTGCCTGAACACCAAGAAATCAAAATGGAGCCTTTAGCAGAGTCTCGTCAGAGATTAAATTCGGGTATGCTACATATAGAGAAAGAAGCAGGCGACTGTTGAAATCTAACATCAGTCTTCATACTATGGAGCAAACAGACCAAATTTGCCTAACAGTGAACACCAAATTTTTTAACCTATGATATTATAAACAGATAAGAGTGCGAAGACATGACTGTAAAGTGGCCAACTAGGGGTAGTGATGCCCCTCTCTAGAAACTCACAATATCAGTACTAGACTTTTTGTTTCACAGAGGTTGCTGCCTTGTCAGAGAAGGATGAGCGCTTGTTCAAGGGCTTTGTAGAGAAGGCGCGGGAATGTGCCGCCAATGGTAATGTCAAGGCTGCCTTGGAGATGAGTAGAAAAGCTTACGGAATGTGCCCAACAGGGAAACTGAAAAAGAAGATAGCGAAAATGGAGGTAAGTCAAATACAAATCATAATTGAAATCGCCAATAGGTTGGTATTGTAATAAAACATCATCGATAAGCATTATTAATTTGTGACCATAATAATTGGCCTTTTCTAAATCAAAATATTTTGAGCATTTTAATGACTTTTTCATTTGGTAGACAGTTGAAGAACATGAAATTGAAGAAGACACTGATCCTGCTGTAATTGTTGAGAGTTTCTGTCGGGATCTCAAACCAATACAAAATCGATGATGAAAAATGTAATTGATCCTGATTAAACTTTCCCCTTATGGTATGTCCCCATATTTTAGGCCTGGTTGGCAGACAATGAATCCGACGCAGAAGAAGAGGAGGACAACATGAAACTGTTGGGTAATGGTTTCTACCTGTACCATGAGATATACGCCAAGCTCTACCAACATCAGAAAGAGGGTGTCCTATGGTTGTGGAATTTGTACAAGAAAGGCAAAGGTGGAATCCTTGGTGATGATATGGGGTAAGGAAGAGTGAGAGAAAGTGAGAAATGAATTGAATTGAATTCGCTAGTGCAAGGCAGTCAAGGGCAAACTTTAATAATTCCAGAGAATAGGCCAAAACTACAATGGGACCGAAGGAAAATGCATCAAGGCAGCCAAGTTCAATGTTTCACTCTCTTCACTGGCAACAAAGTTCTCAAATTCACAAATGATCTCTGTCATGACAATCATTGTCTGTCTCATTGTCAGGTTGGGAAAGACGATCCAGGTGATAGCGTTCCTGTCCGGAATGTATGATAACCAAGAAATCAATTCATGCTTGATCGTCATGCCGGTATCCGTCATCCCCAACTGGGAGAGAGAGTTTGAGAAATGGTAAAGTTGGCTTGATTTAGATCTAAATACCTGGTCATCACCAGTGGGACAGTGCAAAACCATTCAGTTAACCTCTTTAGAGCGCATGAAATTAGATGAGTCCATTACCGATGCTGGGATGTGAAGCTTATTGACTATCAATAACCAAACCACCAAAGGTTTGGGAAATCTTCACTATTAGAAGCAGTTTAAGATGCCATTTTGACAAGCTCAGGAATATTTTCATTTGGCACTCCTGCTGTCTGCTCTGTTGAGTAGTGTAAGATTTGTCATGAGTCTTGAGAAGTCACATTTCTTACAAAACTCCTTCAAGTCTGTCTTGGTAAAACTTCATTGGTTCAATTCTTCAGGGCCCCAGGCATCACTGTGAATTCCTTTCACGGTACCTCCAAGAAAGAGCGTGAGAGAGTTCTCTACCGGACGCAGCGACGAGGCGGAGTACTACTCACGTCATACGGAATGGTCATTTCGTCGTGGGAGCAACTCAAAGAGAAGGATGAACGAGAGTTTGTTTGGGTGAGAATTGATCCAAGTAATCTTTTTGTCTTAAATCCTCAGGCTGTGGTCTTCAACAACGTTGAGCATTCACTGTGGCTTGTTGGGTGAATCTGAAAGTGCACTCTTTAGCAATGTTAAAATTGAAATTTGACTTTTGAATTCAGCCTTAGTTTCAGATTTTGTTGTTGATTTCAGGATTACGTGATCTTAGACGAGGGACACAAGATCAAGAACCCAACAAAGACCTCCAAGGGTGTGCACGCCATCCCGGCGAGGAACAGAATCATTCTCAGCGGTACACCGATTCAAAACAATCTGCGGGTGAGAAGTTGCGACTGTTGGAGTGTTCATATTGATCAAATCGCTGCTGGTATTTTACATGAAAGGGTGATGTTCTGCTTGATTCAATGTTCATGTAGATGTAGCTGTGCTCCACAATAAGAGCTATAAGGAATGAATACGTGATGTTGGTTTTAGATCTTGAGGAGGTTTTGTTTTGATTGCAGGAACTGTGGGCGCTGTATGATTTTGTCCATCATGGTCGATTGTTGGGCACCCAGAAAACATTCAAGATGGAGTACGAGAATCCTATAACAAGGGTAACATCAGTTTGTAATCTTCGATTTCTTTCTTATCTGTTTTCTTTCTTTCGAATAAAGTGCCGGATCAAAAATAGGTACAATCACAAAATGGCAACCTTGTTGGACTAGATTGACTCCATGTTGATGGATGATCTGTGGCCAAAACAAGTCACTGTAATGTAGGAGGAAACCTACAATCATTTGGGAATATCCTGTACCAGTTTCTGTGGGATCAGGTTAAAACCAGTTCTGTTTTTGTGTTGTCTTTATGTTGTAAATTTCCGTAGGCGGAAGTTTGAGGTATGTTCTGACTTATTTTCAGTCACGAGAGAGAGATGCCACCATGGGAGAGAAACGCCTTGGTCAACAGATGGCTGAGAGTCTCAAGTCGATCATCGGGCCGTACTTTCTGCAGCGAACCAAAGCTCAGGTCAACAGGGAGAATAAAGAGAACGCCCGCCCTGATGGAACCGGCTCGCCCAATGCAGTGTAAGCCAGAAAATAAACCGTTGGTCCTATTCTGTACTAATGTCCTTTCTGTTGAGGCATTCCACTTTTGTTTCTACTCATTAAGCTATTCATTAACTCATTCTGTTTATACCAGCCTGTGTCAGTACCATATTCAACTCATTTCAGGATGCCAACACTGAGCAGAAAAAACGACCTGGTCGTCTGGCTCTTCCTAACTGCCACTCAGATCAAGATCTATTCAGACTTCCTCGAACTCGACAGTGTCAAAGAGCTCCTCATGACCACCAAGTCACCACTGGTGGCACTGACTGTGCTCAAGAAGATTTGCGACCATCCTCGGCTGATGACGACATTGGCATGTAAACAGTTGGGGCTTGCCTCGAGCTCGATGAATGAGTACGATAGTGATGATGAGAGAAGCAGAGAGTGTGCAGCCAATCAGGTGAAAGCAATACCAGTAAGCGTGTTGCTCGAGGAATGCGGCAAGCTTGGGTTCATAGTGAAGTTGTTGCGGCAGCTGCGTATGGAGGGACATCGGTGCTTGATATTCTCGCAGTCACTGAAGATGCTGGATATTATACAGAGGGTGCTACAAGAAGAGGTAAATAGCTCATTAAGGCCATTGAAGGCCCATTGTTTTGTTGGTTATAGTGTTCAACATTCAAGCTAGAAATGTGGGAAAAGAAGTTATGTTATATTACCCCTAGCGCAGCTACAGGCATTTCCACGCTCACCTATTTTCAGGGTCACAAGATCATGCGTCTGGATGGTACGGTCAAGTTCACATCCGAGCGGGAGGAACTGGTGCAGAAATTCCAGCGCGATTCGTCGTACAACGTCTTCCTGCTGACAACTCAGGTTGGTGGAGTTGGCCTGACTCTGACTGGGGCCGACAGAGTAATCATCTGTAAGTTGGCTTCTCCTGTTTCCTCCTACAATCTTTCTCACCCTGTGATCAGTGCTTTGAACAAATCCTTTGGTGTGTTGCTTCTTCATGTGTATGTCACCTGCCAATTCGCTGTCTCCAAACGTTTGCAAGAACTAGTTTACCTGGGCTGTATTTGCTGCTAAGTGAGCTGCTCTTGCATTGATGTGTAAAAGACATCACCAAATATTATAAAAAGAAACTGCTCATTGATTCTAACACAAGAATCAAGAAAAACCTGATGGCTAGACTCAAACAGATGCTCTAATCCAAGTGTTGAGTATCCATTTTGCCACCACATATGGCGGCAGAGACTTTACACTCTAATGTTTCATTCTGTCGCGATTCTTCTAGTTGATCCAAGCTGGAATCCTTCCACTGACGCTCAGGCAGTTGACAGAGTATTTCGTATCGGCCAGGACAAGAATGTGGTCGTGTATCGTCTGATTACGTGCGGGACTGTTGAAGAGAAGATATATCGCCGTCAGATCTTCAAAGATTCTATCAACAAACAGACAACAGGGAATTCTACCAATCCTTACAGGTAATGTCTTGAAGGTGTTCTAGTATTCTTCAATAACGAAAAGTCAAAGAACAAAATGCACTTTACATTTTGGTTTTTTCAGAAACACGGTCTCGCAGTTTTGTAAGTAAGTCGTAAAGAGAAGGCTAACCTCAAAGTTGAACTTCATGCAAACTTGGCCTAAGAGAGCAGATAAAGGCTTTTCTTTATTCACTATTTGTTTTCATTCAGCAAATGCTTGTAAATCTGGCCATGTTTCAGGTATTTCTCCAAGGGCCAGCTGCGTGAGCTGTTTACCATGGACGACCCCCACCACTCCACTACTCAGCTTCAGCTCCAGGACCTACACAGTGACAACAGAAAGACAGACCCCAAGCTCGATGACCACTTGGCATTTCTCTACTCAATAGGTATGAAGAGTGTTCTCAAACTCTTTGAGGATCCTCAATGTCTTGTTCCTATCGCTCATTGATACTCTGGGCTGCTGCTGTGGGTGCTTACGATAGTGATCATTGTTGGAAAGCTTTTCAGGGCAGACCCACATCAGTGGAAAGCACTTATAAAAGCCTCCATTATCATCAAATATAGAAGTTAGAATTGCAATTTGTAAAGGACAACAGTATTGGTTTTATCATGGAGTTCAGCCTCAACTCACAATGTTATTTTCAATTATAATAATGTTACTTTCAGATATCTTTGGCATCAGTGACCATGACCTCATGTTTTCTCAGGAGCCAGACGACGTCCATGAAGAGGAGGACGAGGGACATAATAACTACATTGAGTCACGAGTACGTACACCAATCGGGCATCCACCATGAAATGGAGGAAACATCTTCTTTGTCATAATTTTAGATCAGGAAACGTTCAGTTATAGCCAAACATTCGCTAATCTTCTGGACAATACCTGAGAATTTCAACTTTTTTCAGGTGCAGAAAGCTCGACAGCTATTGTCCATGGAAGCAGATCAAGCAGCACAGATTGATGGATTCTCGCGACCGATGATCCCTGATGAACCTAAAGTGTCACGACCAGCTGCTCCTCGACAATGGGAGGTGCCATCATCCCAGCCTCTCCCTAGACCTCTCCCACTGGAAGAGGATCTGGTGGACCTCGGCAATATGGATACATCAGTGATTGACGATGATGAAATCAATCGCACTTTGGAAGAGCTGACTCTAGAGGTAATGGGTCAAGATGTATTTTTGTCTCAAGATATAAAACCTTGATTTCTTGTGTTTGTGTTTTCTCCCGAGGCACTCAATGCCGTCATTTGCCAAGAGTTGCAGGCGGAACCCCTTGTTAACGTCAGTTCAGTCTCATGTGGCATTGGCATGTTAAAGGTGGATGAATTGAAGCGGTGTCCCAGGACGCCGTATTGCTCTGCTGATCTTTGCATCTGGATTGGGTGCATTATTCCATCACAGAGTCTGGCGTGGAGTAGGATTCAACTGATGAAACAATTGTTGGTTGAATTTTCACAGTTTTCAAAATACCTCTGCTTCAGGAAAAACCCGATCATGGGAACAGACGTCAACTGAAAGAAGAAAAGGGTGGTTTTGCTGAAGTTCACGGTGCTCATGCCATTCTTGAACACCCTTCTCCAATGATAAAGTCTGCTTGGAAAACTGAGGTGATCGAGGTCCCAGAATCAGCAGAAAACAGTTTGATTGAGCAGACGTCTGATGATTCCCTGAATCCTGGCGATTCGCCAGATATGCCCATCGCCATTGCAGATTCAGATGAGGATGATTTACCTGTGATTAGGCGGCCGAAACCGCGTAATAAAAACAATCAGATTTCTTCGGAGTCTGAGAATGAGGATTATAAATCTCCAGTGAAGGTGATTGGAATTGGTGCTGACATTCAGATGGAGAGTCCGGCTCCGACGCGTATCATGGCAGCAAAATTAGAAGCAGATGAGGTCCAAATGTTCTCTCCAATTGTTGAGAAAAAGAGACTAGCTTTACATGATGATGAGATGAACTCACCAGAATTTCCTGTGAGAATGATAGCGGATAGTGACGTGGAGATGGACTCTCCTATTGTGAAAAAGCGAGCCATCATTGCCTCGGATGACGAGGATGTGAATATGGCGTCACCCGTCACCAATCATTCCCGCAGATCTTTGTTATCGGAAAGCATTGATGGACGAGGCCTAAACCAGTCTCTTAACACAAGTAGGCCCCATCTCCTGCCAGATTCGAAACTTGCTGAAGATAACGGTTCTCCTGTTAGGACGGTCTCCAAGCCAACCAGCAGCAGACGGATCATCGAATCTGATTCTGAGGATGAAAGTCCAGGAGCAGACGTATCTGTTGGTCGAGAATCCATAGACCTTGATGGAGGCAAGAGACAGTCAGATTCCTGTATGGTTTCTCCATCTGAAGAACAGCCTGGTCAAGGAAGGGAAGGCCCAGAAACCAGAGGAGTTGATAGGAGGGTGTCTCATCGGGCTGATTCTGCAGTTAGCGAGGGTGATGAGAGCATTGATACGGAGGAATCTGTCGACGATGAGACTGATAATTCTAGGAACACTGGACCTGCTGGTAATTTAGTGATAAATCTGCAACATATTAACTTGTTTGACAAAGTGTTCCTTCTGGTTGTTGAGATGTAGTGCTAAAATCCCCAATGATTATATTTTGGTGTCTTATACGTGTCATTAGTTTTTGAAAAGGTAGTTTGTGTTTCTGTTGAAGAGTTTGAGAACTCTGTCATATGCTTCGTCATTTCACTTTTCAGATTCAGAAAGTGATGAGGGGTCTGTGCAGACTGCATCTGGTGGTGAAGGAGACGTCATTGATGAAGCAGATGCCATTGAGGAGGCTGCAGGTCATGAGGGAGAAGAGGAGGAGGAATTGACAGAATACGAGGAGAGTGGAGAAGAGGAAAGTGAGGAAGAAACGGAGGAAGAAGAATCTGATGATGAGGTTGCTATGGAGATGAACAAACTCAAGACTAAAATGAAGTAAGCATGTTTTCCCAGTGTTTCCACTGGGATACAATATTCAAATAAGCTGTTATCTTTTTGATGAAATTGACACACCTAAAGTACTTATGATTTGAATTTGAAAATGCTACTGTGTCGTCCACACTTCTTCACAATCTTCTTTCACTTCTTCCTTTAGAGAACACATCGCCGCCAAGGAGTATAAGAGAGCTCTAGGTTACGCCATCAAGGCCCTCAACTTGGACCGTTCCGATGAAAAGATGCTCGGGATTGTTCACATTCTAAAGAAGAACTGCAATCTTTAATCACACGGGATCATTTTAGGAAGACGAGACAATACTGTGGACAATATCCTAAATAGTTGTGTCTGTATGTGTGTGTGGGAGCTGTGTTTATATCAAAGCAGGTTTGACATTGTATGGAACATTTTGAAGTGAAATCACCAAGTTGTTTTCACAATACAAGAATTCTCTACTGATTTGTTTTGAATAGTGTTTGTGGAGAAACTGCTACATCATGTGCTCAAGTATGTTTAGGGACCATTTATGAATGTCTCGCTCTAAATCAGGTTCACCAGTTGTGTGTAACTTTGTGTCTTAATTCCTACTTTAATCAGATTTATATTTGCAATCATGTTACAATCATAACTTGAATAATAGTCAATCATAGCCAGGTGAAATACTGAGTTTGTTTTTCTTTCCATTGTCAAAGAGATGGCTGCTGAGACCATGCGACAGTGGCAGTGGATGAACGGCAGCCTTGTGATTGAGATGCTCTACATTAAACACTTCTCCCAGTGCCCTCTTTGTTCCCATCCTGGCCAACAAGTGCTCGGAAACCATATTCAAGATGTGCCAGTGAGGTCGTGCTTTATTATCGTCCTTGGTTGGATTGTCACTATGTCCTCAGTCAATCATACTCTTTCAATGAACAAGATTTAAGATGTGCCTTATAGTATGGTTGTGCTTCCTCAGTCCTCAGCTACGTACAAATGTCTGAATGTCCTCAGTTCAGACAGATATGACTTGTCCTTTCCCATTGGTCAACCAAGAATGTAAGATGTGCCGAGTTAAGCTTATCTTCACTAGGGCGAGTTGAGCCTTGGTGTAGTTGTGGTTCATCAGTTTCCTTGGCCAGAATGTCCTTGTCCTTTCACGAGGTTGTGCTTCAAATCTGTCCTCGTTGATTTTGTCTCCTCAGTTCAATGACCAAAGCCTTGGTCAAAGGATATTTTTTGTTACATAAGTGCTTTGATGAGGTTGTACCTTCAATTTGTCGTCTGTCACTGATATGTCCCCAATATAGACTTGATGACAGACCTCAGTGGTCAGGGTATGAGATGCTTATCAACGGTACTGGGGCTAGTCTCCTCCAAATGTACAATGGCTTGCAAATATGTAGGAACGATTTCAACACGACTCCCAATAAAGTATTTCTGAGAAGCAAAATCCAATTCAATACTTTATTTCTATAAATCCGACATTTACAACATCCTACAAATCCTTTTCAAAGAAAACAAACTGGCCAGCATCCGTCACTGAGACTCGATATCTTGTGAGTGCTCTTCTTCATAACTTTGTAAGGCGAGTTCAAGTTCCCCCTTGTGTGGTGCATCTTTGGCAATGTACGTCTGAAAGAGATGTTCAAATGTTTTAGAATAATCATCTGGGGTAGACAAATAACCTCCCCCTGTTTGAATCAGTCACGCTTATCCTGCTCCGCTGGTTAGCTGGGCAAACTGGACTCTAGATCAAATGTGGAATAAACAGGGCTGGTGACTATATACAGTGTATAGAGTGCCGAGTGATATTTGGCCTCACTCAACCACTTTACCACATTGCTCTGGGAATTCTTGCAGTAAAACTTGGACTCAACTGGACCAACATTTTGTGCAAAACCCATCAGGATTTGGAATCAGTTACTGGGATGAATCATACCTTAATCAGATCCATAGGGCTCTTGACTTTCTGGTAAATGACATCATTTGCCGTCTCTGAGTCGGGATGAAGGATGATATGGAGATGAACGAGCTGTACAGCATCTTTGAAACTGAAATGTAAACAATGGTAAAATATTACAGCAACAGATCATAAATGTTGTATTGCAGTTCCATTCATTCATGTCCTCTTCACTGTGACTACAAATTCACAAAAGTGAAGTACATCTCCAATACATGTAGATCATATCAAAAACACAATGCAAACAAGGATAATACTCTACATCATGCTTTTTACATCTTAGAACCTTGGATCAAAAGCACTTCAGTTACTATCAAATCTAGATAAACCTCTTTTAAAGTGTTAGAGCTAATAACATATGAAATAAGAAATCGGCAGTGATTCAAAACTTACAAATCTCTCTGCAACATATCTGCCATGAGATAATCCACCTTTCGATGCCAGGCCAGATAAAATGCCATGCCTCCGAAATGCCGAGTTGACCGCAGCACGTCATATTTCTTATTTGTATCTATATGTGTGTATGTTCTCCCAATGACCTGAAACAAGGGATTACTCTCATCAGATAATCATCATTAGTCATTACCCATACATGAAAACCGTTGCTAATAAAGATGATGTACAGTGCCGCTATGTCTATACAACACTACAAGATAGGTAACCCTTCTTCTCTACAACACTGGTAGATCAGCATGGCCACTGCATCTGATAGACTGTTGTAGTGACTTACCCTTATATAAAGTGGATCATCTGGTTCAAACTGAATAGACGCTCGGTCTAAAACATATTCATAACGCTCTTCATTCAAGACATCCTGCAAGAAAGAAATCAAGGCGTGGGTTGGCTGTTCATACCAAAATGACTTCCAGTAAGACCACGACTTCTCTAACAAGATAAATAACAATTCATTAAACTGCAATGAGCTGTGCATGAGAAAGGAATGTTCCTGAAATTCACGAGCCTTGTCAAAAAAGATGACCTTGGTCATACCTCAAGATTTTGCTCCTCAAACATTTTGGGCATTCTGAGTTTACGGCCGTCGTGTGGGAAATATATCTGTAGGCACCTTTGTCGTTCCTCCCAAGAGGCTTTTCTCAATGTACCGCCAGGTTCCCTCACCAATATGTATCGGTCCTGGAAATAAAGGCAAAAAAAGGTAATTATTACTGGAGCAACTTTATCCCCCTTACTAACAAAATGCAGTGGAAACTCCCTTACAGGGCACCTCCCTATCAAGGACATCACACTTGGTCCCATTGGTCATTTTCACTGATTTGACCTCAGTAATCAGGACACCTTTAAATTAAGGACAGCAATTGTCAGTTCCAAAGGTCTCCCTGATAGAGTGGATCTACTTTGTATATTAGCCTGTCTACAAAATAGTGACAATAAACCTACCCTGTCAGATATTCCGAATGTGATATCCGTAAAAAGAATGTTGTGTTTATTGAGTCCTTTAAGGTCAGGATCTTGAGAGAGGATTTCATCAATTGGTTCACAGGCCTTCAGCACTGGGGGCATCTGGAGTTTCTCTGCAGCTCGAGCTGTGGCATCATCTTGAATCTACAAACAGTGAAGAAATCTTTCTTTTTACTTCTGTCTGTGGATTAACAAAAGCGATCATAATTCTTGTCCATCTTCTATTTTCTACACAATGCGAAGAATCTCTTTGGAAACAAACATGATGATGATGATGATGATGATGATGATGAACAGAGCTGGGTGGCAGGTGAGTGACCAATTCCACGATGTCAGTCAGACAAGACAGGGGACTGGGGAGAACCAAGCTCAAATGCAGCCATCAAGGTCAAATCTCTGTGGCGGCCGAGCATTGCGGTCAGCCTAGAGCCAGCTTGACCTTGACCTACCTCTTTTAGTTGCTCATCAGTCAGAAGAAGATACTTCGGTGGCTTCATCGGAAGTTGGCGCGGATGCATCACCTTCTTGATATCAAGCCCTGTGATCTGATGGAGAATGGTTTGCACACGCTCATCAAGAAATGCCTCCTCTATATCACGAGTTGGTGGGTCTGTGGGTGGAAACGTATCTGCTAAGGAAAAAAACAAATGACGTCACGTCATGACGTCTCACTAAAGTATGCAGTAACTGCATCTGCATGCACGATGTATTTACACTACAGCATGCACACGGGACAGCAGTTCTCAGAGGAATTCAGAAAATTCCACATAATAAAACACGTTTTCCACCAAACCACCACCTACGAAATAACTTACCATTATGACAAGATATCCGGGAAGTTACATGCAATGTTCGTATAAAATGCTGGCGTTGGCATTCAATGCATTTGCCTATATTTGATGATAAATTCACAGAAATTTTGCCAAAACGTGAAAATAAGGAGGCTGACATCTTGGGAAATCCCAGCCTCGATTTCGATAATGACGTATTTTAGGGAAAGCCAACATGGAAGTCGAATTTCAGAAAATGATATTTTGGCCATAAAAATGTCGAATTAGTGCATAAAGGATGACCACAAATCGCACATCGAAGCAGTATGAAGTAGCACAAGGTTTGTAGACACTCTTCACCTTGTTTGATTGGCTGTATTTTGAACTATTTTGCCGAAAATAGGTGATTGAATCAAGGCAGCTGCTGCATGCTGCAGCACTAGTAGCAGTGTAACTGTAACACTGCAGTGTTGCTTACAGTACGTACAAACACACTTAAACATGCTTTTAGCCTGTTCTGTATTATAGTGTGCATTGTGTATGTATTGTGTATGTATTGTAGTTCACTTGACCTGTTGTAATGTAGAAGCCAACAACAGTAACAAATCAACTGGGCCTGGGGCAAAGTCAAAAAGGCAGCGGTGAGCGCATCTCCCATGCCATGGTATTTTGATGTTCTACTTTTTGGTTTGAATTTGCTTTTTCTTCAGTGACCTCCACTGGCTAGTGCCATCAAACGTGATGCTTGGTTTTCAACTAAAAGACGAACAGTCCATCTGTAAACTGGTAAAGAAGTTTGTAATAACATCCATCATTCTCTTTCAGTTGCCACCGACATCTTGAGTGAATTCCTTGAGGTTGCCTTCCATTGTATTCTATACGCCAGGGAGATTTATCCAAACAGCGTGTTTGAAAGATGTCGCAAGTACAACGTTCCTGTTCAGGTGAGCTTACTTGATAAAAGGTGGTGAAACATGCGGCGAGTTGTTAAACCATAGTACTAATATGCACGATCATATGTCTGACACATGTTACTTAATTCCAACATTCCTTTTCCACCCTCAAGTAAGAAACAAATTCATCAATTCCCTAAATCAATGTAACTGATTTTTGGTGCTACACATGTTCACCATTATTTTAACAGTTGCGCAACATTTCTCTTCTAGATGTGTTGCCACCCTGAAGTGAAGCAGTACATCGTGGATGTAATCCAGAGTCTGAAGCCCCTCATGGATAAACAACAACTGGACAAACTAGCCCTACTCATCCTCAGTGTTGATCAATTACCAGTAGAGAAGTTTGTGTTTGACATATCTCCTGTGTCTAATCCAATGCTCAGGTAACACTATTTTTATCTCTAGTTTGTATTTGGCTCAATGTAACACCCCATCACTAGAACAGGCTACAGTTTATAACAAATGTCTAACTCAAGCAATACCTGCAGTTTGTCAAATGTCTAACTCAAAAACAACTATGATTGTTGACTTTGGTGAATATTTTGCATTTGTGGGGAATTCGCCATGTTCAGAAATTGAGAAAATTTTGTCATCTACTATTGTTCTTTTTCAGTGAGGACACATATCTATTGAGATTAGAACAGGCATTACGAGCCTTTCTTCTCAAGCTGAACGTCTGTGATGCGAGCCTACAAGTCCTGCCTGAAGACTGTACCTGGGCCGTACAAGTCCACACAGAGAATGCCGCCCTCCTTGGTATCGACGAACAACAAATCTTACACGAGTTTGCGTGGATTGAAGCTGACGAATCTCAGGTTAAAATCAACAATGCTAAGTTGGTCCCCCTGAAGGCCATGACATCACCCATCATGAAGGTGAGTCTCAGTTATTGGAGTAGCTTCTCACGATCTCTGATGAAAGTATGAAATATACGGTAGGCCCAGTGTTTCAAGGACTTAATGCAAATATCAGCTGATAACATACATATGCAGGTATGCTGGAAGCCATTTTTGCAGAGAAACAATGGAGAGACTCGTAACTTTTTGAAAAGCAATAACCTTTGATGATTTATTTTCAGATGCAGCTTTATATCGAAGAGAGTGCATCAAAGACGTGATGCAGACAATTGATCTCCATTGTGACATCATCAAAATACGCTGCTGAAATCATCAAAATATGAAGTGGTCTGAATGGTCGAGCAATTGGGCTATGAAGAAGACTTGTAGCCATGTGGACTGAATGGCTGGTTGAATAAGCATGGTGCTTATTTCAGCAAGACACGGTCCCTTTGACATTGCATAAAACATTTCTTCATGATTTTAATGATGTAATGGCTATATATTTTGTACAACTTACTTTGTCATTTTAAAGATTTTAATACGGCAGCAAATGTTCAAAGTGTAATTGATGATTTTTCTGTGGACTTCAGGAAGAAGTTGTAAAATATTGCTATGTGCAATGGAACTGGCAGGCGATTTGTGGCAGCCTTGAGAAAGTCGTAATGACTACTGGGAATGATTTTGTGACGGCCAGTATGCTATGGTCACTGATGGTGGCACATTTCTGTCCCAAATCTTGATTAACGGATGCAGCAATGGACTTTGTTGTGGTGAGATCAAGTGATGGATCAGCCAGGAATTGTGTAAAGACAATCCCCAATGTCTTTTCTCAAATGATATTCTACTCCCAAAATGTACATGTGCTACACTGCAAACCTGTGTATATTTTGTAAGTTTGATAATATTGAGGATTTTTACCAAGCAAAGTGTGAAAAAATATTGTTGTTTGTGAAGGCTTAAAAAAGAACTTCAATTGCTTTAAGATACAGGTTCCTTTACTGCAGTGCTTACAAACATGTGCTGCCTAAAACGACCATGCATGTAGATCACCTATACATGTACATCAGTTATAGGCTTTGACATACTTGTACCTCAACTTTCTCTTCACATTATAATACCAGAGGGATCGATACAAATTTATTGATTATTTTCCTTTGTATTTCATTGTAAAGTAGAGAGGTCCCAGGATTTGTTTGTAGGATTTGAAGTCTGTGCTATCAGAATATTTTGTAATACTAAAATACACTAAATGTACTCATTCTTTTTGTTAATTTTTCTTCTCTCAAAAAAGCCTCTTGAAATAAAACCCTGAACAACTACCCTCTGCCAGCTGGTTATCTGGTCAGGTTGGGAAGACCTTGAAACAACTTAAAAATTATACCAAGGTTACCACTAATACACTTTGGAGACAACGTGACAGCCTACGTAACAACCAACCTCTTCCAGCTGGTTATCTGGTCAGGTTGGGAAGACATTGACACAACCTTCAAAGGGTCCTTTAGCTGTACAAGACAACATTACACTGTGATACAAGACAATTGATTTGGTTGTACCGTGGTAATCATCTCACAAGGACGGACAATGGAACAACCAACATCTGCCAGCTGGTTATCTGATCTCACGAGACTGGTTGTACCCAATATCCATCTGACAACTCAACTTGAGTACTACAGGGACCACAGTCATCTTAGAAGACTGGTGAATCCTCCCAAAGTCCTTTCTCTCACGCAGAACGTGCCACCAAAAATACATCAATATAGCCAGGGCAGAACCAGGCCTGGCCCAGGGTGGCTCACTGACCTTGGGCAGCCAGGTGTGGGCCAGGTCACATTTTCCCTAGGGGTGGAGACAAGGCCCACCCAGTAGAAACATGGTGCACTGCGTTGGGAGAGTACACATCTAGGTCAGACAGAGTACGCATAGTGAAGGGGCATGGCACATCCAGCAAAGACTTGGTACACTCTCAGGCAACATGGCGAGCTATGAAGTGGGTCACATCCACAAGAGATATGGTGCACTACTGTCTCATTGCATTTGCAAGAACGTCTTTAAAAAATGTATTGGGAATTCACCAGTTTGTTTGTATAAGAAATACATATACATGCCACAAGCAAGTCAAGAAAGAAAAATGCGTCATATTTTGTATAACCTACGTGTTTAAGATGCAGGCAGATTGTCTTATTCTAATTTTCGGCACCACACCATTGTTTGTTTCACTCAAGTACAAATGTCAGGTATTTTTCATTTGTGGTAAATTATAATTTTCAGGGCTGTTTCACTGGAGATGACTACCATTGCACCCTGGTGGAAGTCTCCGGAGAAACTTGACCCCCAGTCAGAGTACTAGTGTCAGAAAAAGATCTGGCGTACCAGGACTGATTCGGTCTGGCTGTGACTTCATCATCTTTCTCACCATGTTGACAACTTGGCAGAGCAGCCAGGACTGATTCGGCCTGGCTGTGACTATCTCATCTCTCTCACCATGTTGGCAACACGGTGGAGCAGCCAGGACTGATTCGGCCTGGCTGTGACTGTCTCATCTCTCTCATCATGTTGGCAACACGGTGGAGCAGCCAGGACTGATTCGGCCTGGCTGTGACTGTCTCATCTCTCTCATCATGTTGGCAACACGGTGGAGCAGCCAGGACTGATTTGGCCTGTCTGTGACTGTCTCATCTCTCTCATCATGTTGGCAACACGGCGGAGCAGCCAGGACTGATTCGACCTGGCTGTGACTGTCTCATCTCTCTCACCATGTTGACAACACGGTGGAGCAGCCAGGACTGATTCGGACTGGCTGTGACTGCCTCATCTCTCTCACCATGTTGTCAACACGGTGGAGCAGCCAGGACTGATTCGGCCTGGCTGTGACTATCTCATCTCTCTCACCATGTTGGCAACACGGTGGAGCAGCCAGGACTGATTCGGCCTGGCTGTGACTGTCTCATCTCTCTCATCATGTTGTCAGCACGATGGAGGAGCCAGGACTGATTTGGCCTGTCTGTGACTGTCTCATCTCTCTCACCATGTTGGCAACACGGTGGAGCAGCCAGGACTGATTCGGACTGGCTGTGACTGCCTCATCTCTCTCACTATGTTGGCAACACGGTGGAGCAGCCAGGACTGATTCGGACTGGCTGTGACTGTCTCATCTCTCTCACCATGTTGGCAACACGGTGGAGCAGCCAGGACTGATTCGGACTGGCTGTGACTGTCTCATCTCTCTCACCATGTTGGCAACACGGTGGAGCAGCCAGGACTGATTCGGACTGGCTGTGACTGTCTCATCTCTCTCACTATGTTGGCAACACGGTGGAGCAGCCAGGACTGATTCGGCCTGGCTGTGACTGTCTCATCTCTCTCATCATGTTGTCAACACGGTGGAGCAGCCAGGACTGATTCGGCCTGGCTGTGACTGTCTCATCTCTCTCACCATGTTGTCAACACGGTGGAGCAGCCAGGACTGATTCGGACTGGCTGTGACTGTCTCATCTCTCTCACCATGTTGGCAACACGGTGGAGCAGCCAGGACTGATTCGGACTGGCTGTGACTGTCTCATCTCTCTCACCATGTTGTCAACACGGTGGAGCAGCCAGGACTGATTCGGACTGGCTGTGACTGTCTCATCTCTCTCACCATGTTGACAACACGGTGGAGCAGCCAGGACTGATTCGGACTGGCTGTGACTGCCTAATCTCTCTCACCATGTTGTCAACACGGTGGAGCAGCCAGGACTGATTCGGACTGGCTGTGACTTCCTCATCTCTCTCACCATGTTGACAACACGGTGGAGCAGCCAGGACTGATTCGGACTGGCTGTGACTGTCTCATCTCTCTCACCATGTTGGCAACACGGTGGAGCAGCCAGGACTGATTCGGCCTGGCTGTGACTGCCTCATCTCTCTCACCATGTTGACAACACGGTGGAGCAGCCAGGACTGATTTGGCCTGGCTGTGACTGTCTCATCTCTCTCATCATGTTGACATCTTGGCAGAGCAGCCAGGACTGATTCGGCCTGGCTGTGACTGCCTCATCTCTCTCACCATGTTGGCAACACGGTGGAGCAGCAAGGACTGATTCGGCCTGGCTGTGATTGTCTCATCTCTCTCACCATGTTGACAACTTGGCAGAGCAGCCAGGACTGATTCGGCCTGGCTGTGACTGTCTCATCTCTCTCACCATGTTGGCAACACGGTGGAGCAGCCAGGACTGATTCGGCCTGGCTGTGATTGTCTCATCTCTCTCACCATGTTGACAACTTGGCAGAGCAGCCAGGACTGATTCGGCCTGGCTGTGACCGTCTCATCTCTCTCACCATGTTGGCAACACGGTGGAGCAGCCAGGACTGATTCGGACTGGCTGTGACTGTCTCATCTCTCTCACCATGTTGGCGTTGAAGCCGATGGGGACAGGGTCGTATTTATCTGGGGGGGGGGAACAACTGCCTGATCAGACCAGACACATCAGATGTGTTTGAAAGACAGAAAGCAAGCAACGACAAAATTTCACATCCTTATTTAGTTTATTCAGATAAAGAAGATTTAAATACATGCTTAAAGTACAAAGACTTGCCCACAGGGGGCAGGGCGTCAACATGTCTGAACTGCACGCCTCAAACACCAAATCTGCACAAGAGAGGCCGCAAAAACACCAACAGAATATTGTCCCCCCCCCCCCACAAAGATCTAATTTCAATACCAAAGATCTATCACTGTGTATGAAAATATTTTATCAAAACTGTCGCCATGGTCCCCATGATCACCTAATTGAAGACAATTATCCAAATACCAAATGTTTCGCCCAATTTTGAATAACTGTTCTCCAGACTTGCAGTATTATCTTTTTTATTTATCATTTTTCATGATTTTCATTCCATAATTTCAGTGATAGTTTTTGCAGTTTATTTCATATTGTGCTTTTTTCTTCACCAAGTAGAACGACACACAAGAGTGACAACGTCAACTAAATGAGTCACAACAAAAGAGTGCTGACTATACCAGCAAGTCTCATGACAATTCTTCATCAAGGTCGAAAGGGAGCAATTGAGAACAAAATAAATGCGATTTATGGGACGCAGACATGTTAATATTTTGTGTAGTATTTTGACAGAATTGAGGCTGACAGAAAATCAGTGTTGTAGCCTACTTTGTGGTGGAGGAAGCAAACTCTATCAACATGAAACCATTTCCATTTCTACAACTGTTTCACCCTGCCAAGCACTTTACGACTGAGAATGAAATGAAAACACCTGCTGGATAAATAATCAGGCCGTAAACTAATTAAGCAATTAACAGAATATTCTCTTCAAATAATCAACATTAATGATTTTATAAACCTCACAACTCATCTTGACCCTCAAGCGATCAAATAGGTATCAGTTATCACAACAGATGGCGCTGATAAGCAACTTGGTTGAACTCCAGGTACTTACAGTCAAAACAATGAGGACAGCATCAGTTACTTGATGTGTAAAACACATTCCTCTGTTGAAGGCCAATCCGCTGACCTTGACATTGCCCAAACAAATGCTACATCGTCTGCTCATTCAATATTGCTACTGTCACAGGATTGGGTAGCAGCCATGCTATTAACTACACTGGTACCTCAGTCCAACTCATCTTACTCATCTTATTCATCTCATTCATCTTATTCATCTTATTCATCTTATTCATCATATTCATCATATTCATCATATTTCAAGAAGCCATTCCTCTGAGATATATTAATGAAACATGTATTGGCGTTCTACACTTGACAACATAACATCTCGAAGACTGTCACTTTTCTATATGAATATGCAATTATACGTCAGACAAGAAATCATATTCAATTGTTAAGCAACTACAAACAAATTCAAAGTTATTGCCATAGAACTTTCAAAGAATTTTAACAATGTAGCAACAGTAACCGTGGCAACTGTAACCATAGCAACTGTAACCATAGCAACATAAAGAACAGGCATGAAAATGAATGCACTTGAACACTTTCGCTACCGGTGTAAAGTAGAGGTCATGGGATCACTAAAGGTCATGCAAAATAACCTTAACTTTTATAACTTCAAAGTTCAAGAAACCAGGCTTCACAACACAATAAGCTAAGAGGAAAGTATCTACTCGTGGTGAGGCAAGAACAACATCAGTGATCACTGAAGTTCCAAGTCAAAATCTTTCAAGTTATCACCATGGTAACAACACTATACAATCACATATCAAAATAGAAAAGGCACACTTTACAATATCCCGGACAATAAGGTCATAACAATGTCTGTACACTTTTTAGGCTTCAATTCAATTCAATGTCAGATCTAAATTTGATTTGCCATTGAACTGAACTGAATTGGATATAGCACACCTTGACATATGTGAGTTTATATAAACATTTGAAATTTAACTTGTTTCTCATAAACAACTGAAGGCATATGGATATTCAGGGATATTTTCAAAATAATGAATTGAGCGTCACCAAATTTGATTTAATCTGATCCAGTAAGAAGTGTATTCTGGCTGTCTGTAACGAGAGATTTAAACTACAGTACCATAGTACATCTACACTGGTAAACTAATATCAACTTTACATGAGAAATAACAGTTGGAAAACCACGCTGAAAAGTTTTAAGTACCAACGCTATATACACAATATAACTAAACTCACTGTTGACCTGAGAGAGACAAAATGATGAGGTTAAAAGTGGCCAACTGATCTGATTCAGCCAATTCACGAAGAATTTGATCAGACAACATTGTTTTACTGTGCACACGGAAACCAGTAGGCCTACCTTCAATTTTGTCACACTGAGGTCGGACACGAGTATATAACAATAACAATAAATATTTTCATAGATCAACTAACAACAGTACATTGGATTGGTAAGAACAATGAACATTTGCTCGTATTTTGGGGCCAAAACATCTGACAATCATCTTAAAAATATACCATTTGAGAATAAAAGGGTCTGTGAGAGAGCGGGCTGTCTATGTGTACACTCAAGCAAGGTCTAACCTCTACTCTTTCCTGAATGAACTCTCCCAATGCATTTACAGTAGACTAGCAGAGTCTATTCACAGAAATGGGGGTGACAGGTTAAAAAGTACACCTGGTAAGTACCACTGGTGACCTTGACGTAAGTAATATGCACAAACCTCAACCGAAAAGGTTTTTAACAAATTTCCATAAGCTCAACCGTCATTCAAATGGGACAGACAACCCTAGGGTGAGGTTTAAGCATATATATCCATCTGATTTAAAATATAGGGAGCCAACCTTAAATCACAGAACATCGGCAGTTGTTGGCCGAGTTTCACTCCAAGTAAGTAATCTGTCTGATGAGATCGTTAACTTCAAGCCGTCAACATTTAGAAACCCAAACAGCCTCTTATATACTACTGAGAAGGATGAAGTCTAAATGATGATTACGTACAGCAAGCTATGAATCTCTTTTGAGATTGCGATTGTTGAAGAAGAGAGAAAGGGAGCTATTCTATACTGACATCACATAACAACATTGGCTTATACTAGATGTTTGAAAGAGAATATCACAACAGAGAAGTTTCGCTAAAATCAGATTTAATACAATAGTGTCCCAGCGACTCCTCAAAAAAGTGCCCCGCAGAAGCAGCCACCTGTGATAATGATCATAATGACAGATGTCAGCGGCAACTAGAATCAGTCGTCACTACAAACTGTGATGATATCAAAACCGATGATGACAAATGTTACTCGCAAACAAGCAATTATGCTGTTGCACATTGCAGCTCAGATTATCACAGGTTACAGCAGATGAGGGCACCTGAGATGAGCCATGAAGTGGGCATTGTTGGCTTCATCTCTCACACATGTTCATACTGAAGCACAAACTGCACCAGAAATACCAATTGTTGTGAAATGTACTCAAGCGCCCTCTGATTTCCAAACATCAAAATATCTTATCTCATAAAGCTTCAAAAACAGCATAAAATATTAGTAATTTGAAATTTTAAAAGTTGGAGAAATGTTCTAATATCACCAAACTTCCTGTACATTCCATGTTCTTCAGATTCTCAAACACAGTGTACAGGCTGCTATTTTTAAAGGCGACATTTTTGCAATTTAAAAATGATTACAGATAATGCCCTATTACCATACCCCTCTCCACTTTGTTCCCCAACAACCACTCAACATGTTTAATTCCTGGCCTGTTCGACTTTCGTATCAAAAGGTTAATAAAATACACGTGACCTTGAATAGTAGATCAAGGTCATAACAACTCGATTCTCTTCCTGCCAGAAGTAACAAATATATTTCAGTCCTGTCAGTGGCTAGAAAAATATCATCTTGATTGTCATGGGATACTAGGACCAAGGTTATCCTAGTGTTAAACCTACATTAAACCTTGTGAGAAGGTAGACACTGTTCGCCTGTTCTGATTGTTACCGCAAGACTAAAAGATGGGTAACCTTGAAGCTCTGCTTATGTGCAATTGAAATGTAGACACATACTGGGTACTGGGGTGTTAGAAAGAATAAGACAAGATCATGATAGGTGGCGCTATAAACTGGAAATGGGCCGGCTGTCAAAATGTACACTCAAGGAAAGTAACAACAATTGGTATGTCTGTAAGGACAGAAGAGTAAATTGTGTCTCAGACAGAAAAAATAGTTCTCTATCAAGTTGCTTTTGTATAATGTACCTTTAACTTCCTGTTACAGAATATTTTTCAAATTTTCTTTTTCACTGGGTCTTATTTTCCTGAACTTTGCTGGTCACAATGGACACAAAATAAAAATTCATGTGAAAACGTGTGGCTTACAGTTTTTTATGTTGTTGATATAATTATGACATTGAGTGAGTGTATATTACCATATGTGCTAGTTACCAAGGAAATGGTGCATGATGTAAATGACATTTACACGAGATCATATTCAAATTTGAAAAAAGACACAATTTCTTACTTTTCTTACTCATTTATCACAACAATGAGGAGCATGTATTACAATGAAAAACAGTGTTAGGTTTCTGTTCAATGATAAACTCAACAGTGCCCATCTTGACAGAATCACCAACCTGGTCTCCCCTCGGCACTCTTCGTAACAGGAACACATTTCTTGAATAGCCTATGAAGCGGTGTGTTCAAGAAATTGTGATAATTATGAACCAACTATGAATCAACAAGAAAATTTCACCCAAGTTTGTATTGGCACTAGCACTGGATGTATTTCAAGTGTCAAGTGTCAAGTGTCGAGTGTTGAGTGTCACGTGTCGAGTGTCGAGTGTCAAGTGTCGAGTGTCGAGTGTCAAGATGGGCATGCCAAGTCGCAAGGACGGATTTCAGAAATGTTCTTTTTCACAAAAATATCCAAATTTCCATCGTCAACCCTCTCAAAATAAGAAGTGCAGTTGGTGCAGTACATTTTCAACTTTCCAAAAACAACCTCAAAGTTTCAATCGTTTTTAACCATTTTGAATAAATTGTCACTGATTCAGTGTTAAAGCCATTTTGTACAAAAACCATGTGTTAAAACACAACGCAATGTCACATGACAAAAAGTAACACAGCGGTTACCGTCACAGTCTTTCTGGTCAGTAACATTAACCAAGCCATTAACTTGCATTGAAAGTAATCCAACGCCTGTGAAAGCCACACAGTATCCACTGCAGTGGGAGCTGGTCATAACAAACCTGCTAAGTGCTGGTGATGCACTCAGCCATTTTCATTCTTGCCGTTCCCAGGACCAGAGTCTTTGATCGTCTCCAGCACCTTACTTACATTTGTCTCTTCGGTGGCCTCCTCCTCAGAAGCCAGCGCACTTGGTGGTGTTGTAACCGTGGTAACTGGCATAACATTCAACTCCTGTGGTACCAATCCTCCCATCCTCACTCCCTGAGACAACCCGAGACCCCCCGCGTCGGGAAACTCTTTGGCCAGATCAACATCAGACATTGGCGGAGCAAACCTTTTTGAACATTCCTCCAAAGATAGATAGTCTGCTCCGATATCGCTTGCTTGCAGATAATCCAAGTCAAACTCGCTCAAATCAAGCGACGAGTCCTCAACACTACACAAATCCCCCAAATGTTTGTTGTCAATTTCAACCCCAGTTTTTTCTGTACTGGCTATTTCTGGTGTAGAACCTTTTAATTGTTTGATTGTGTTTTCACCAGGGTTATTTGCTGTACATTCAACACTTGGTATATTTCTCTCGTCTGTTCTGAGTGCCCCCTGGTGGCCAGATGATACACTAGACTCTTTCTTCGTTGGTTGGTTTGGACGGTCGTCTTTACTCAGTGACTCACGAGGCATCATCGTATGTCTCGGTGGCCCCATTTCCGTGGGAGAAGTCGCCGGTGGCCCCATTTCTTCTCTGCAAGTAATGATCTTTGGATCTAGACTCGCAGCTCTTAGCTCGCGATTTAACTGAGCCTCATACGGTAAGAGACACTCCCTTGCCTGTGACCATGGCTCGCGACTCAAGGACTGCGACTCACGTGACACAGGTTGAGGATCCCGTACAACAGAACGCGGCATTCGTTTAAAACCAGTCCCAGCTTTAGCACCACATTCACGATCAGATTTCTCTCTATTTTGACATTCAGAACTAGACTTGCGAATTGGTTCCCGATCGCGATCTTGTGCACTCGATTTATGCTCGCGAACCACAGAACTCGAATCACGACTCTTTGACCTTGTCCTCGACCTCTCATCTCTACTGCTTGACCTTGAACCTGACCTTGATTCCTGACCTCTCCCTTCAGAACACTGCTCAGAAATGGATGAAGATGAATGTGTTTGTGTATTGTCATAGTTAGATGAATCACCACTGGGTGGCTCCTCCGCATCAAAACTAGCATCAAAACTGGCATCAAAGCTGCTGCTAGCCTCACTGGCTGTTCTGTCGCTTCTGTCTGTCTCTAAGCTTCCCTCCTTCTCGGAACTGAAACGATCAACATGGAATCATTTTAGTGAAGGAGACAAAAATCAGTTGAACGGCACTTGCTGAGATGTTTTCAAAACGTTTTAGACAATGATGACCATCTGTACTGTTGTGATGACCAAGCATTGTTCAATCCTAGTTTACATGCTATGAGCCAGGAACCAAGAGTAGAAAGAACAGTGTTCTATTGTGGACTCTCTTCAACTGAAGTGTCCTCCAAAACATGACATGGATATCGTAAGAATGACGCTGCAACATTGAGCAAAAAGCTCAAAAAGATAAACGTCAATCAAAAATGTGCAACATTCATTGTAAAATCTTAAGCCGAGTGCAAGCATTGCGCGCACAGATACCAGGACTTGACGGGAAAGCTCGCTCATCAGTATGACTAGTGAATCATCAGCTAAAGTAAAACTTACATGTATAAACTAGGGAGAGCATAAACAAAAGATTTGTAACTGAGAATCAAAGATACTGTTACAATTCATTGGAACACAGCAATAGCAGCACGTTTGGCGGAAATTTGACGAAATAAAGCACTGCACTATTGTCGCCAATTTCTTTACTGAAAATGAATATATTATAACTTGGTGAAGTTAACAGTGCTCTCCTAAAGAAGCTTCGCAGAGACATCATTTGGTCATCCAACTCAAGCCTTTGACCCTGCTGATGTTGCTGATGACGTCATGACTGACTACCACACTTCAGAGTGGGTTCGGCGGGTCAATCATGTGAATTCAACGTCCAAATGACATCTCTTTCTGTGATGACATCACCTACAGAGTCGTTATGCGATGAGAGGGAGGGAGATATGGAGAGGAAGATTAGAGAGACTACATTGGAGCACAGGAGATGTGAGCTAACTTGGTGAATATGATGTGATTACAACAGGAGAGATAGACAGCCATGCCGACCACTCTGATAAGCGGTAATGCACGACACTATGAGAGAACACATAACAACATCCCCCATTGCCCTGCCCCCAACCCCTGCTGCCCCACCCCCAACCCCTACTGCTCCCATCCAGATCCCCGTTCTGTCCCCAGTCCCGACTCTAACACAAGAAGTAGACAATGAGACATGACAACACCGATCTAGTGAGACTCACCCGAACTGTATGCATCATATCCCACAAATCTCTACATATGCCGCATAAAATATGAGAACATAGCATTATGTACTGAAGACAGGAGTACCAGTGACAATAAATATCATACCTGAGCAGAAGAAAGCATTTTTTGTCAGAGATTTGTTCGTCACAAATGCACGAGATCTAAACCAGCCCGCAAAAAAGAAGATTCTCAAGACTATTAAAAGGAGAATGCACCAAATCCCTTGTTTCCATGCTACAGGCAGCAATAACTATGTTTACTGAAACTACATGAAAACACACACAACCTTTCCCCATTTTAACAGCAGCTCTCCTGTTGAGAGACTATTTCAATCTTTCATTGACAATTCTTTCCTAATCCACATTGCGAATGTCCAAATGCACTTTGAGGAAACAATCAAATTGAAATTTCTCAAGATAGACAAAATCGGAAACGTGAGAGAAAAATTCTGTAAAAATGAGATTAGTGAAGTGCATATTAGAGATATGAAAGACTGTTAAAACACTACCTAAAGCAACTTGTAAAATGGTGCTACAGGAAGAAGGTAAAACTGTCAAGAGTAAATCCAATTAAAACTATGCTGGTTCAAAGAGAGATCAACACTGTCATTTGCCCATATAGAATACACTGAGGGCCACACAAGTAACAGTTGAAAACTAAAGTTAATCCCCATACTGAAAGGTACAATTGAGAGCATAACTAAGGTGCCCAAGGCCTTGGTTTGTGGCCAGAGTGGCGTAGAATAACAAAGAGCTTGGGTGTTACCTGAATGGTGTCAGTAGTTAATCATGGGGCTTAACTCTCCAGATCTGGATGAGAACAAAGACCCGATTTCAACATCTCTGGTGTTCTAGAGCAATGGAGATTGCTATCCTCATAATCAAAAGGCTGCCAATTTGTGAAGAATTGTGTAGTTCTCAGGAAAGTGGACAGGTTTCCTGACCAACCCACTTGGGTAAAGAAAACAAGCTAACCTATCTTTAGTCAATCCTATGATAATATGCTGTCTGGTGTTTAGGAAACCATTGAGAGCCTGGCTCATTTAGATTTTGAAAACCTGGCAGCAGTATGTGTGTGGTGCACAAAAAGCAAAATGGAGAGGATTCCTGTTTGAGCCACATCACTATAAATGGGTGAAACATGTACCAATCTAAGGGATATCATACACTGTGGAGCAAGGTGTGAACGCTGTCTCAGTTATATACACATCACATGTGCTCAAGGGAAACACCATCACCAAAAGCAGAGTTGCGGATATCTAAAATATCAAAGATAGTTAGAGTGATGTAAATCTTAGCCAGGCAAAACTTTCAAACGAAAAATTCTTCTAACTTTCACGCAATCGTTAGACTGCAACTTTTTAAAGGGAGACTATAGACAGGAGGTAGATTAGGTTACACAAAGTTGCCAATAGGGGTCTCCCCTACCTCGAGGTTTATAATCAACACTATTCATGATTAAGAGGAATAGTTTCATCACAAAGTCAAGCAGATGCAGATCTCTATGAGTGCCTATTAGTGACGTGGAGACCACCAATGACATCATCAGCACCTGCCTCTCCTCCCTATAGTCCCCCTTTAAAAGTATCACAAGTTCAGCTTAATCTCTTTAGTTTTGTGACTCTTTCTCTTGTTCTCTGCAGTAACTTGTCAACAATATGAATTCACTTTAAGACAACATAAATTCCACATTATCATAGTAAAATGAATCTGAACAGATGTTGTGAAATTTAGAGTAATTTTTGCATTGAAGTTTTTGGCGGCGTATTAGGTGCCGCATGTACCTACGATGAATGATGTGCTATGATGTCTCCGAGCTGAAACAGAACGGACGAGAAGCACATCACAGTTAGCAGTACACGACACAAACTACCTTCACAAGGTACCAGCAAGTTTGCCCGTCCAAGTCAAGGTTTGCTCTAGTGTGCCGGTCAGTCATGTCTGATCAACACTGGCAGAAGACTTCACATGACTTAGCGCTGGCAGCATAATGGCCGGAGATCGCTAGCTGCAAGGCTTTCACTTCAAAGAACTACAGCTATACGGGAGTCGCACAGTTGTGGGTTCCTATCTCAGAAAAGCTGAAACATGGCTGATTTACTGGTACCCCATGAAAGGAAGAAATAGATCTAGCATGCAATTAGTCAGAATATCTTTAATGTGTTTGGAGCACATTCATTTTCTTATTTAAATCCAACCCTTAAGGCTAAACAACATGAATACATCTTATCCAAAGTCGAGTGCAATCTTGAAAGTTTAGACTTGTGGTACATTGTGCACACTGACAACATCAATTGTGTTGAAACCTAAGTGCAGTCCTGACAACAACGACAGACGTGAGGTCATATATAAACAACGACTTACAGGCCTGCCTCCCTACTCAAATAGTCACACACTATAGAGCTAACAGAAAACAGACAGTCAACAACGTATTCTCAATAGTCACATTTTGTCACGTTAGTATGTCATCAGTTTCAGGGCCAACTTTGCCCGTTAATAGTCACTGTGGCTTCCTTACTCATTCAATTATGACTTTTAACACAAGACAAAGCGTATCACTGAATATGACAGTTTTCCTTGCCCATGATAGAGCCAAATTGTAACTGTCAGCAAGACACACCACTCAGAAGTATCAATGAGAGAGGGTGAATAGCACTGTCACCGCCCCAAATTCAAGCCATTAGTAGACAAACAGGTCCACACAAACATGTCCTCGCAGAGTTTACTATCATGCTATTTATAACCAATCCACAGACACCGCAAGATATCCCAAACAGTAGAAACCCTGCTCCAAGCAACACACATTAAACAAAGCTAAAGCATGGACAATACACCATACAGTGAGGGGATGCACACACACAATCAATCCTCCGTTCTATCACCATGCCTCAAATCGTAAAGCCCAAGAGATCAACACACAATATCTGTGGACACGTCCAATATGCCTCACACAGCCCTGTCGCATGTCAGCTCCGGGTGACAGGCATAAGAAGTAGGGAGAAACAGGCAAGTTTAGATACCTACCCATGACTTGACTGCCTTGTTAGAGGGTGGCCCTTCCTTGACTTCTCGCCGCCCTGTGAACGCTGATAGTGACTCCTGAAACACGAAAAACACACCATGTGAAAAGGAGGGTAAAATCTGCCGAAAGGAAAAGTCAGATGTATCTGGACCTTCCAAAGGTGACAACTTCTACTTCTCTTATCCTATTTCAAACGGTACAGATTCACAACTCATCAGAACACAACATCAGCAGGCAAACCAAAATGTCAACAATAACAGATGATCAACCACAGTAAGAACAAACACTGTTATGGACAGATCAGCGGAGATCAGCACTGGCTTGTGTTGTTGTGTCAGACAGTGAAACAGATAACAGGTAAATCATCCTTGTGCTATTGATGTCATCTTTGTGGGGCTTGTTGACTTACCTGAACCTCTGTTGAATGATCTTGGCCGCATCTCGACTCTTCTTGAACCTCTCGTGTTCCTTGTACGCACGGTACTGGTTCTGAATGACCGTTGCCGCATCTCGACTCCGTTTGAACCTCTTCTGCACCTGATAACTCCTGAACTGGCTCTGGATCAACACTGCTGCCTGACACATCTTCTTATAGTAAGCATACTGGAAGAGGAGGAACATAAGGCCTTAGTATCACCCTCCCTTCCTTCTCGACACCTGCACTCAAGGGCTATCAATCCCATTCCTCAACAGTACTGAAGTACCATCAAGTGCTATCATTGACAATACATGACTACACTGACATGATTACCACGTGATTACGTACAAACTGACTTCAACGCTTCTCAGCTATTCGTTGAGAGGGCGAGTCAAGGTTTCACATGACAATGCTCTGTGTGAGAGACTCGTGTTCTGCTTCAGGAGGTGAGATTGCGTACCTGCTTGTATCTCCTATAATAACTCTGAATCAACACGGCCGCACTGATTTCCTTCCGTCGCTGTTGTTGTTGTTGCTGACGATCTTTGTACTTCCTGTAGACATCTTGGATGATTCTTGCCGCCTCATACAGGTGGCGCTGCTCTTGATCTGAAAATAGGAACTTCTTATGAAAATAAGGAATTTCAGTGGGAGTGCTGCATCAAATATCATCACATCTGTCGCCAAATCTTGTTTCTAGAAGCTGGTTTATGGAAACTAGGATGCTGTCCAGTTTACTCATATCATACTGTGATTACACTGACATATCTTACCCGATAGTGTCAGCTGTGAGAAATCTTTCTCCATGAACGTCGACGGTGCGTTGAAATACTCCTTGAAGTCAGACATGGTCGGTGGAGGTGAGTCTAATGTGAAGCTCAAAGGACTCTGTAGGCATGACGACTCTGGGCTCAAAGACGACGCTGGTGTACCATAATCAGGGTAACGGTACTCATCAAATGCACCAAAACCTTCGCCTTCCATACAAGGTGGTGTTGTACTCGTCGAGCTGAATGACCCGTACGAGTTGCTTCGATCCCGCACGATACCAGAGTCATCGCTCCGGCTTGGTGACAATTTGATTCTCTCCGGCATTGCAGCGATAATCTGTTTTGCCAGGGTTATCATCTGGTTCTGACTGCTCGATGATTCTGAAAGAACAATACGGATTGACCAGCATGAGCAAGCTGCGGAAAGAAGGACAGTTCAGTCCTCGGGGCGGACTTGTTCAAACCAATAAAGTCAAGCTGGTGATATCTCCAGCAGACGCCACACTCAATTGCCTCTGAATAATGTCAACACTCAATAGCATCGTCAAGAAGTATGCTTACCTGTTTTGATCTTGGGTGTAACTTCTGTAGTCGTATCCTCTTCATCAGACGACACCCGCTCCACGTCAATAAACGGACTCGAACTTCTCGTTTCGGAGACTTCATCTGTGTCCATGGCAACAGGCTTGTCAGAATCCTTACTTGCGAGCTGCTGTGGTTCCGTCTGCATGAAGATGACAGGACTGGCCAGGTCACCTGACATCATGGGATTCTCATCCGACGTGAGAGCGGCCAGATGGGGGTCGGAGTTGACGGAGCGTAAACTCTTCTTACCGAGATCAACTGTCACTGCAACTGGAGCAGGATTGGTTGGTGAATCCTGTGGTGAACCCTTAGAGGGTAAGATTTCAACTGAAAGGCGTTTCCGTAAACGTTCCGATCGTTTGCTTGACTTGGATGCCGGTTTAAGTTTTGGGCTGGGCTTGGGACTAGTGCTATAAGGCGGAGTCTCCACCGTCAGTGTTGACTGGCCCTCTACGCTTAGTGTCGATGAGAATTTCGAAGATGTTTTGAAGGAAGCCTGAGATCGTTCCGGTGTGGAGGTCAGAGGTTGTGACAAGGTCATCGAATCTTCAGATAATGTTGAACAGTTAAATGATTCCAAGAAAGATATGATGTTCTGTGAACTGTTGTACTCCCGCAGATTTTCTAATTGGTCGATGTGGTCGACGAGGGACACGTGACCTTTCTCTCTTGCGAGGATCAGAGGCAGAAGACCCTCTCGTGTGCAGACGTTAACGGCACTCTGATTCCATTGGTAAAGGACAACTGCAGCATCAAGTCGATTCAATGCACATGCCCAGAGCTGAAAATATAATTTGAATATTCCCTGAGACATCATAGTTCCTAAGTACACATTTTCATTCAATTCACTGTTTACGGCATCACATGCTGACTGATTATTGTCTAATGCGACCACTGAATGGGTGGAGTGAGCCATGTTGGACTAGGAGACCTGCCCAAAGACTCAAGCCAACTCTGGGCTCTCAATCCTTCTTACTTACAAACGGAGTGCAAGAGCAGTCGTCCAAACTCAACGCATCAACCTCGTACTCCAAGATCATACACGACTTCTCCGTCCGCCACTGAATCAGTGTCTTGATGAGACGACTGTATCCCAGCGCCGCCGCTAGGTGGAGTAACGTCATGCCTTTGTACGAGTTCGGCAATGGCACAATTGGTTCACTGATCCACGCTTGACGACTGCAGGCCTCGCAGTAGTCAATCATTCGCTCCTCAAATATATCACAGCTTTTTACCAACAACTTGGTCTGAAAAAGAAAATTTAACATTCGTATTTGATGACCTTCATCCAATGATACAGTGTCTGCACTCAGTGAGGACAACATTCAACTCTAATCAAAATCACCCCTGTTGGACTAAAGAATCCATCAGTTGAATCATGATGGTCTGTAGTCTAGCCTGTATGTTTGTTTCTAAAGCCATTGCTTCTCAATAAACGTCAGCTTCCAGCGCCTAGAATACATACCGTATTAATAGCCGATGCGGTCCGAAAACTGGCCGGACCTTTGACTAATCTCTTCTCTAAACCTTCCATCCTTTCAAGAAGTGCCAACTTAAACTGCTTATCTGAAAATACCAACATTTTAAGATGATCTCATTTTTGTTGCGATATGATGAGTTTACATCAATTGTGACCGGGATTGAATGTGAATTGTAATATTGACAGGAGCTGAAGGCAAGAAGAAGCTGTTTGATACATACCTTCATTGATAAGCCACCTGGTATCCTCACCGAGCCCATCCACTGCTTGACTAGGACTACGCACTCTGTACTCAAAGGCACAGTCTTTGGAGATCGCATAACTCTCTGAGGTCACTTGGAATGTCACAAAACCAGGGCCATGTGCTGCAAAGATAAAGACAGACTTACATACTTGTACTTGCTATCATCGGTTGAAAGATATGTACTGTCATCACTGCTGGCCAAGCTTTCTCTCAAGCCACTCTTCACATAAAACGCAGCAAACTGCATTTCATACTGTTTCTCTCGGCTAACAGAGACGGCACGTTATACGTTGGTGAGACTTACCTGGACAAACACAGCGTAGTACACCACTCTGTATGAACTGTGCAGACACGAGAACGCCATCAAAGGTACAGCCATAGGAGGCAGAGGAATCGTACCACGGGCCTGTGATCAACACTTTTGTTCCACCCTGAAACAACAAAATAAGTCTTCTCATTTAGATATTGGAGTACCTGTCATCATGCAACTTTACATCATGGTCAAAGAATGGTACAGCAACCTCCCAAAAATGTCAACCTGTCTGTCACTTCATACTGACATCACACCATGTCACACCTTTCCCTTGTAGAAGACAACACTTATAGTGTCACAGAGCAGATACGACCAAACTTGGCAAATCTGTCTTTTAGGCCAGCGATAATCTTAATAGCCAATGCCTCAGATCATTTCTATCAACTTACCTCAGGGTAGGACCAGTCCGGACTGTAATCTGACACGTCGGCCTGCCCCGTCTTTCCTTCCTCCCCCACAGAAGAGTTCTCATTCAAATCTGGATCGTGCCCCAAAGTAGCATTCAGTCCCAGTTTATCTTTCTCACACGACTCAGTGATCATAAGGTCTGCGTTCAGACTATCAAACTCCCCTAAATCGTTCAGATCCAACAAATCAAAAGCATCAAAGTTCAAATCGGCACTCGTCGGTGTTGATACATTCTGCTGCATGTCTGTCATATCAGCTGCACTCTGGGTAATTTGTTCCTCGGATGATTCTGACGGCATGTTCGCCGCGAGTGTTTTCTGTATTTCCTCCTGGGTCAGGTGGAGACCAGGAACATCAATGTTTTCACTCTTGACCTGATTGGGGTTGAAGTTCACCAAGTTCATATGAAGTTTGTTTTCATTCTGTGCGTCAGTCATGAACGGTGCAGGTGAATAGACTGATTCCTTAATCCCTGGTAGCTGGTCTGGTGCCACAGACATACAAGCAGTGGGGAGAGATGATAAACTAACTATTGACCCGTCAGACGCAGCTGTATAAGACATCACAGGCGTTGACGTCGTGAAGGATGAACACACTGTTGCTACACCAGGGGGCAGTGTAGTATAAGCATGAAATGTTGATGACGCAGGATCAGACGTAGGAGTTGAGTTGAACACAGACGAGGTTAGAGTTGTATCACAGACAGACGAATCAGGCATATCTTCCACTCCCACGACTGGCGACACCTGGCCAACATTGACGATCTTCGGCGCCACCCCTTGAGCCGCAGTGGCACCCCCTTGGACATTCTGGCCATTACTAAAGATTGAGATCCGGGCAGCATTTTGCCCACTTAAGATGATTAAGTCATTACTGCCTTGAAACTGTGAGAGATTCAATATAAACGGTGTCGCTGACATCTGATTGGTATTATTGACGGCACCAGGCAGCAGCACAGCTTGTCCTGGTAACGCTGCTCCCTGCGGCATGACTCTTGGCGCTGCCTGTAGGAGAGGTAGACCCTTCTTCTTCTTCCCAGCATCCTGGACGTCATTGCCCATAGCGTCACCTGGCTGCTGCTGTAACAGATGATTGACAATGTGCTCGACCTTTTCTTCCATCTGAAATATGGAAACAGAGATACAGAATAAAGCCCATTGATGTGTGTTAGTCGTACCTCCCATCGACAGGCTTTTTACAAAGAGCTTAGTGAGTAAAGGAGATATTCCGTATTCAGTACACCAAGTGGAATGAGTAAGACCTCTGTAATCCAGACATCCTTCTAATGAGGACAACCTTTTTAAAGTGTACCAGCATACTTCGCCCTGACTTTTGAAATTCATGTTGTCTTTTCCCCACTGCAATTAATCAACGGAAAAATAATTTTTGAAATTCAGATCACGTACGATCCCCTGACTCTTGCTTTACTTACAATTTGTTCAGCTGCGGGTAATTTTTGAAAATCAGACATCTTGGAAGTTGAGACTGGAATGAGAATCAAGCTTTAATAAGGCAAGGCACGCCATGGTGGATGTCAACGGGCACCACAGCACATATTGGGCTGTAAACCCTCATCAGTTTCGTCTTTTGGGTTGGACTGTGAGCACTTCTATGAATTCACAGATTTCTATAACAACAAGTTCTTGAGTCAGAAATAAGCTAAAGCATCAACTCACTCATAGGCCTAAGCTGGCCAACCAATTCCTCTCTCGTCCACTTCTTCTTCTCGGCCGCTGATAGCGTTGTGAGAGCCACCTTGTTGTCATCCGTGTACGGCACATTGAGGTAATGGACCAACACGACGTCGGGATTCTGAAGGAGCCAGTAGCACCGCCGGTGAAATGTCGGCAGAATCGCAGAGTGTGAGTACTTTCCGTAGATGCACTGGAATAAGTCAGAGAATAGCATTATGCAAGGAAAAATGCAGCCACTTCACCCTGCCCGCATTATGGGTAAGTTGCTAGAAGCACAACTACTTGATCTGATGAAGAAGAACATCTACCCACCTCGATTCCCTGAACTTTCAGTTTCATATGGTCTTCCCGTGTCGTTTTCCCATCGCGCCGTTTCTTCCAAAAGTAGCCATCGTTGCGGTACTTGACTTGGGCACGGTTGTACAACACCATCGACCCACTGGTTGGTCTGCAACAATGGACAAGATATGTTGGAAAGAGAAGAGAAAAGGTGCACAGTAATCTCTAGGCGAGGACAGTGTCTCCTCCAACCCTCTTGAGCAATACATGGTGCTAGGCCTAGGAACTGTCCTAACTTTGTAATGCATTTCCAGATGTCGAAAGCAGGCTCACATCATTCAGTGTACGACAGCACAGCTGTTGAAAGACGTCCACACAACGTCGTCTGCTTATCTATGTGTGTTTCTCACCTCTGCTTGACCTCGGACGACTGCCATTGCGCATGTCGATCAAACGATATCAACAAGCCAGCGATCTCCTGAAATCACACATAAGGTATAGCACATTATTTTCAAGGATTGTGGCGAATCAATAAGCATTGATTTGATGATGACTGCTCTGCTCTGGTAAAAGAAGACATTTGGTGGGTAGGGAAGGAGAAAATGTCGATATTTTAAGACTTTTTTCAAATTCAGGCGAGTCAGTTCTAAAATAAGTCAACCATTCACAACACTGTGAAAAGTAATCAATAAAAACCGTGCCGTTCCAGACAGATACAGCTAATTAGAAACTCAGCCTCCTAATTAACTCTCTCCAAATCAACAAACTTCGATTCGGGCGTGAAAAGAAATTATAGAATTTTCTATCTTGTCTCAAATTATCCGCCAAATTTATTCCACAACACACTTCTCATTAGAGATTTTTGACCGAGACTTGCTGTTAATTAACAATGATGAACACAAGTTCTTATCCTTCCTATCCTTGCTAAATTGGTGATTAACCCTCTGCACTTCAGACCAACAAATCAACTAGTTCACAAGTTCGCGATACGTCACACAAATCATTCGTAGTTGCCTAGCTCTTAGCCTGATTAAAATGTCATCATCCTTCGTTCCTGCATTATTACGTTAATGGCCAAACACAGCGATTAGTTGCTGCTCCATAAATCACGGGGAATATGGCAGCCATATTGGATTAGGTAGTCATGACCATGATTTATGAGAACAGTCCTAATCATACTGTCAATAACAAAAGATGGTTCAGAAAGTTGAAAACCAGAATTCAGTGTCTTTTTCCACAGTCAAGCCATCCCTGACATCGTCCTCTACCAGCCTCTGTACCCTCTCTGATGGCCTTGTTGCCCCCGAAGTATACATTTTCTTGAGTTCTGATCTCGACTGGCCTCAATCAAAGGAGGCATCGTACAAACACTGCATCTGTCAATCCCGGGATTTTCATCTCACTGTGATTTCACAGACATGCTCTAGCAGCCAAGTTGGCAAAGTGTTAACCATGACCAGGGAGTTATGCATCCTTGGACGACAGAAATGATCGATTACCGAGATGTAACTCAAATGTCAACTAACACCACCTATTAGAAGATCTAGAACTAAAATGAGATGTCAAATCAAGCCCTTCATCCCCCTTAAGATTTCCTGCTGACATGTACATCACCCACATACGCCCACTTACAGCTGTATATCAACAAACATCAGGCTCTCGCCCTATTATGGCTACCAGCAGTCACAACTGGTTTCCATGGTAACAGCCTATCCCATTGGGAGACAAGGACAACACCGTTTCAATGATTTCTCTGGTGTATGCTTATCACAAAACTAACGTGATATTTTCGGTGATGAGTATACGAGCATGAAGACAGACACCAATAGGCTGCGGTGGCACTCATTCATGTAGTTACCACCCTTTTGATGTTCACAGTTTGTTCAGTTTGCAGACATCACAAAAAAATGAAACTTTGGGATTGTCAGGGAATGGAAAATGCTCAACCGGCTCTAAGTGGTTTTGGATTGTCAAGACACGATACAGAGATACACCATGTCATGAAACTGCAAGACATGTTTACAGCATCTTCATCCATCTAGCTTGTTTAGACTACCATCTTCTGCTCGACAACAATTCTCCCTGAGAAACGCTTCAAAAACATTTGCCAGAAACAAAAATATCACCACGGCAACGCTAAATAATTCATCTTTCATTCATAAATGTATCTGGTGGCGACGTGGTTGTGACGTGCGCAGTTGATCATTTTGAGGTCTGTTGACGTCAGGAAGGTATTGGGGACAAGTGGGTGCAGCCAGGGACCGGTCTCAGCCAAGGTTTGGAGGACCTAGAGATATTGTGTCCTGGAATTGATACCGGACGCTATATGCTGATGAAAACTCCAATGGTGTGAATCTGTGACATATCAGAGGTCGTGCGCTGGTGCCCCTATATCCTCACCATTTTTGGTTTTCCTCAACAAAATTGTCCATGACACTCTCAAAAGCAATCATTTCAGCTTATGCTCAGCTTTTGATAAGATATTTTGACGTCAAGCATTTTGAAATACATCATGCACTAGATTGTTTTCACCTGATACAATATAACATGCCCCAAAGGTGGAGGTTACCTCCCAAAGGTCAGCTAATAATGAGGAGACATGGACAGTTCAATCCCATCATTAATTCATACATGTTCATGTCAGGATGAAATAAACATGAAGATTTATCCTCGTGCCCTTTGTGAATGATGGTTGTAACGGCCTGAAGGGAGCCCTCATTAATTGAGAGGAATAGAAGATGAAAATCGACACATACCTCATTTGTATTCCATCGGTGATTTTCTGTTGGAAACTCCAAAGGTTTGGGAAGTTCCTCCAGTTGTTTTGGGAGCACAATGACCTTGGGTTCATCTGAAAGGTCAAGGTCACAGGGTCAGCAGGAATACAGCTGTCACAGGTATGGATTTCAATGATAAAAAGCACGAGCTGTTAACAGGATGCAGTTAGTGTCACTGAGCTATAGATGCTGTCCTAAGGTACAAAGCAAATGAAATCATGGGTTTTTAATTTGAATGCCAATTCGTAAAAAGCTAGAAATAAAGATGACAGGTAGGACATTCCTGGGGCAGCCATTTTGCCAAGAATGTTAACTGCAGCCGCAGTTTTGGCCTATCTTCTGGTAACTGGTAAGACAACCTCTGTGAGTTCGGTTTCAATGTCTTAGACCACAATTTTATCAAAATGGTAACAAAATCACACAGTTTGACAATAAAGGTCCAGACTAATACACGGCCAAGAAAGTTAGAACTAGAAACAACTGTAGAGAAGCGAGAGTGATTTGGTGATTGGGTTGAAGATCTTCATGCAAGTTTAGTGGTCATTCAAAGAAGCACAAAGGCATCAAATTTCATGCAAAATGTCTGTGAGTTTTCTTAACTTTGGAACATTTTTGAACCAACTTAACCAACCTGCATGAACAAGGGATAAAAGTAAGGACAGAGGAAGTCAGTTTCATGGAGTATTATACACATCAAATGATCCAAGAAGAAGAAGCAAATGACACAAACAAAATACAAAATTGGTGGATGGTTTCTCAAGGTTTTAGGGCCTCCACCTGGGGACTCTTTTAAAAGGTAGGAGGAAGAAACTGGAGGGGTTAGGCATGTAGGAGCCCAGATCATCTAAAGCCATTTCATGCAGTCATGTCATAGTTGGAGCCAGCCACCCTTCTAAAAGCACTATAACCATCAAAATAGTTTTCCGGGCAAGTCAGATCGTCAATAAGCTTCATGAGTATAAAGACGAAAGCATAGCAAGATCCCTTGTGGAGTGTGTTGGCAAGCTATGACCCTGCCTGGTGCGGTGCGTACTAACCATGCTGTTTGTTGGGGTTTTCATCAACCTCTGGGTAAGGGACATAAGCAAATTGTGACTTGATCAGCGTGTAATAACCTACAACAAAATAAAACATCAGCAAATAAGGCACAGAAAAAGCTACAAACCAGACAAACCAAGTGTTTAATGATAGGATACCCAACCTGTCACAGCTCTTGGTTATACATGTAGAAAGACAAGGGTCATTCCATCGTTTAGTAACTGATATATTGTGTAGAGGACGCCACAGATACTCATCTAAACATTTACACAAATATCCGTTGGTAGAACATTTGTGTACAGTTTTGGTTGCAGCTCATAACTGGATTCTATGGGAATCAGGAGAGATAGGTTTGTCTGGAGTTATACAATGCAAAATAACAACATGCAACTACATCAAAACAATACATGTACCATGCAATATATATTACAATTGATTTCACGCTGAAATCTTCTTCAAATCAATAATGTCACAGATCAAGTTTGATTGTGTTAAGATCGCATGGCATCACATGACCTAAAATCATAACTGGATTTAAAATACCATCAAACGGGGTTCACTTATTGGTACTAAAAACAGTCACACACCAACCGAGGATGATACAGTGACGTGCCATTATATCCAGTATTTTTATCAAAATATCATCGACATTGATTAATGGATTTTCGTGTGGGAATAGGAGAAATGACGGCACTACACGAGTTCAGTGTTTGGTTTCGAGGGGTTATGATCGTTATCAACATTGAAACAATTTGAAATAACACATCATACGATTGTGGAGATTTCCAATATTGGAGCTGTCAGTGCCCTTTACATCAGATGTTTGTTTAAACTGTTGACGAATTTGAAGTATTTGCATTCTAATGTGCGTAACACGGAATTTGCTTGCGTTCAAATTCAATGAGCAACAGACCAGTTATTTCAGAGTTTGAGACTTGTAAACAACTGGCACAGCAAACATTGAATTCTGCTACAGATTTATCTCAGTAACAATAACAACACTAGGACATGTCACAGGGACTCTAAATCCATTTACACCATCGCCAACATGATTTGACTGACCATTCTAACATTGATGAGAACGTTTACCTTTCGGCCTGTTCTCAGCGTCTTTCTTGGACTTGGAGCCCTCCATAATTAAGGGTCCTTCGACCACCACGGCTCATACGTCACATCCTCAAGCTGGAAAGATAAAAGGTGGGCATATGATCAGCAGTGGGAAACAAACTATAGAACCTCCCCGTTAACCTTTTACAGACGATCGTCTCAACGATCCTTACCCAAATGTTTCCAGGATGTACGTTGCCTGGAAAAAGCGCTTCTGTGCGGGGGAATTCGCAAAAACTATTGAAGTAACCTAACCATTGGCTTAAGAGCTTTTCCAGGAGCCTGAGTTGGTAATTACACACACCGATCACTGGCTCAGCACCAGAGAACACTGATCGACCTGTCACACAATCAGGTCAAGTCTCACTCAATGTGTATAATCGTCCATTGATCCGCCATGATTAATTATCGATCGATGGATATTCAAGAAGTGATTGAAGTAATGTCACTTTTACACCGAGGAAATAACATTGATTTGATTGGCGGCGATGCAATTGGATGAGGGAGCTAGATGTTTCGAAGATCATTTTTTAGGACTACCGTACAGCTTTTGGTCTGGGCAGTGTGTATTGCTGAAGGTTCAGTATTTGATTGAGGCTTCCATTTGGCCCGAGCTTTCCCTCAATCTGATTGACACAGTCTTTCAATGTCATGCAAACCAAACTACAATGTGACACAACCAGACCAACATTTTTATCCGTTCCACAATATCTGTTTTACACATCAAAACAGACTTGGCATGTCAATTACTTGGATGACCTTCTCCTCAAATGAGAGGCTCTGGTTTAAAAAGTACTTGTATGCATACATAGTACATACACAGGGTTTCCTGTATCGTATTCAAGCTTGTCCACCAAATCTACCATTGCCCCATTATTTATCAGGTTATAATTGAATATGTGTACATTTGTAAGATTTTGAGATTCGTCTAATGGTGTGGCATTACCAAGTTAATGACCCATTGTATTTGTTATGGTATTAATCACCCAATCATAGTATTTGTGTAATCTGGGTTGATTGAGGCAATGTGATTACACTCATTGCATTCACTTTCATAAAGTCAACATACACATTTTGCTACCACTCATAACTGAACAAGGCCTCGTGTCACCATGTGCCAAGTGCAACTAAAGTTGTTTGCATCAAAGTTAATGCTGAATTCATGTTGAAAGCTTCCTTGTACCCATTTCACAGCAATCATCCATTGTTCACAAACGAGGTTTGTCTTGACAACCTCAACTCCCTGTAGAGTGGTGCTTGATTCTTCACATGACAGTGTCTGCAAGTCAGGAGATGGAACTGTCTACAACATTTTGTTTTAAGCCATCTCATTGACATTCTGCCCTTAATCAGTCTGCTTTACTTTATCATATGATTTCGGCTTCGAGGGGCAGAAAATTCATACTATCCATGAACACTTGATGGATAAGTGTGGGCAAGTTCAAACTCTCTTTGATTTGACGTAACTTGCCTTTGGAAGCTGAGTGCGGTTTCGTTAAGATTTCTTTTACAAAATTTGATCAAAATGATACATGTCTGTGCACACTGCGTCAAAAAATGCTTCAAGTTTTCATGCGTGCCAGAAATCTGTGACGCTCCGGTTGATTACGTTATGTTCAAAACGTTGATACTTCAATGGTGTAATGACTTGGCAGTGAAATGCCAAGGTATCTGTTTCTGCATGGTGGTAATAACCTCCTCCTCCTCTGAGCTCCTGCATCTAATCTAATAGTGAAGGCAGTAATAGTGTATCACTGTTGTAAGTACTCCTTTTAACAGCCAGACTGAACTCATCAGTTCAATGAGCAATACAATGCAACAACTCAACTGTCACAAATACAGATGATTATTGATGTAATAACAAATTATTTTACCAATTGTCTGCTAAAATAATTGTTTTTGCTTTTTGCATGTAGCCAAATAACAGCTATAATGTGTAGTGCCATTGTGCTCATATTACACAAACACACCTATATAATCACCACATACCAATTGAGTCATATCAGATGGATTGTCAGGGTGCTGAGGGGTGTAGTTCCAAACTTGGTCTCTGGCGCAGTGACCTCCCGTTCTGTTAGTATTCAGAAACGGCCCAAGATTGGTGAAGCCAGAGTATCAAGGTAAAACTGAAGAACATCCTTTTGTAAGGTTTACATGTGTGAACCATCACAGACCCTACATCAAATCAAGTAGGAAGATCTCAGCCACAGGCCGTTTGAGAAGAAGAAGGCTAGATTACAGGGAAAACAGGCCTATACACTTGCTACATACTGGCTACAAGTGCAACCATGATTAAGATAGACAGCATTCAGCAGGAGAAGAACTTTGTTGTTCAACTAAAGTGCAAGTTGTGAAAGAATAGCACTACAACTTGAGCATTTCAAGGCAACCAGACTATCATCAGTGACGGCAAGGTTCTCGACAATAAGACAGCCCCACCCTCACAGTGTTTGATGTAGCCACCACATCTTCCATTATCAATTCCTTTCCTCTGAATGAAACACTTGCAAAACAATACTCACCAAGAGAAAGCTCCTATTTAAGTTCAGTGGTAATCCACATCAACTACAACCATAAGAGGGCAGAATTCAAGATGTAAAGTGTTTCCCAAGTCACTGCACAAACAATCACACTCTTATGCTGGTCTTACATTGAAGGAACCCCGATACCGACCATCAGTTCCATAAGATGACACCTCATAGCTCCCGCTTCCAATGAACACCAGATACTGAATGACTTTCAACGTGATCCACGCTCGCAATATTCTGAATGAATGCTTTGACGGTGAATAGGCTGCGGCATGAGAGTCACAATGTGTGTCGTGGACGTGGTTTCAGAGTCGGAATGATTTTAAAGGAAAGTGGCAGAACAACCAAACGACTTCAAATCACCATGTGGCTGCACAGCTGAACAATGATACAGAATTCATGACAACCAATCCCACCATCCAGATGATCACAAAGAACGACACCAACATCATTTAAAAAATTGACATGATTCAGCAATCGACATAAAATGTGGCTGCAGGGTCAAAAAGCTTAACAAGAATTTTGCATCATTTCAATTTTCATTCCATTCATAATTCTGCCGGCAAACACGAGGCCAGGTTTCAAAAGATATTAGTTCTACCACACGTTTTTCTCACCCAATTGACGTCATAGCAGGGCAAGCAGAGAGGCAAGCTTTGTGCCGATGGATGTATTGATCATGTATATGATAACTGAAATTAAAGCAGTCATGAGGTGCGTGTGTAGACGATGGAGGGTGGGTCCTGAAATCCACATTTACGTAGAATTTGTTAAAAAATCTATCGAGTGGGAGAGATAAAATACATCGTCCTTTTTAAATTCTTTTGCCTGATTCATATCAAAATGGTGTGCTGCAATTTTGAGCGGTGCATAAAAGTGATCAATTCATGTTGCCGGGAAAACAACGGACCTTTGATCATGATTTGAATAGATTCTTTGGATCAATGATGCCGAGTCCTGTGCAGCTAATGGAACCAAATCAAATGATATTGATTGACGGATGAGATCCTGTCATGTCAACACAGTTTAGCTGCATATTTAAGTACCCAACAAACAAGTGATTTTCATCCCCGCGACCTATCATGATTATAGATGACAAAAATCCTATTTTTCTTATTTTTCCAAGATCTGTGGATGGAAGAAAGCCGAGGTTAGTTACGGAACCAACAGACACGTCCTGATTCCCAATGCACCAAATGTATATTTGGAACCATGGAAGAGACAATTATCCCAGACATGACAGTAAAACATAAGATGATACAAAGATATATATAAATTGCTCATGTTTATAGTCTTTTTCAATAACTATTTCACCACAACCCAGAGGCAAAGAGCTCTCTGACCTACTCTTATATTCCAGTCCGCATAAAACGATTCCTCGCCATGGAAGACAGCTTATTGGAAACCTTTTCACAACTATAATTTGCCAGGAGCTAATCAAGGGTTAACTAATGGCTTGAACACCAGCTGATGTCATCAGCCACTGACGTCAAACCTGGCAATCGAGGGACGATTGTCGCTGACAGGCCAGTATAAACAAAAGTCTTGGCAGTGACGCAGGCAGTGCAGTCGTAACGATGTTGGTAATTATGCTGTGTATGCTTGCTGGAAAGAATGACGCCAATACGTCGATGAGTTCTTTCGTGCTAGGGGGGGGGGGGGGGGGGGGGGGGGGAGGGGGGGAGAAGAGGAACAATCAAGGTGATATTAACCTGCAAGTTTTATCTATCATATGTTCAATGGTAAATCAAATGTTTCTTACCTCTTTCTCATCACTATGTGATTTACCGCTCGTCCTGAAAAACATAACACAGAAAACTGTCAAGTTTTGGAATCAATCCTCAATCAATCAATTATTTGTGATGATTCAAATTCTTGAAGCTACAGCTATGGGGCATGGTATAAAAGGATGGGGGGGCACTGACAGTCAAAGACTTCGACTGCTCTCATGCCGTTTAAAGTTGAATGTTTTCATAACCTCCACCAATGAAATTTTTTATTGGCAACAGTATTTCTTCTAATAATTACAACTCTGTCATAACCTTTACAACTCCAAGGGTTGAAAAACAACCTTCTTCCTAAACAGTTGAACACCTGGCATATCCATTTAGAAAGCATCCATGGCCATCATCGATGTTTGCGGATAACTCAAGAACAAGGCCTCAGCTGGAAACTGGGCGATATTCTTCACCTGTTTCCAGCGCTGAGGAACATTAGCACCTTTACTCGCCATCAGGGGATTACATGGATTAGATTGCAGAGTTCGGGAGCGCACTGGCAGTACTGATGCATGTGCCCCTTCCCCCAAAATTGATAACTCCCTGCCGTCAATACTGGTTGATCTGGCAAAATGAAATGAGTTGAACTCAGCTTGTGAATAGATCATTTTCTTCATAGTTCTGTTGTCGAATGCTGGACTGTCACTATGAACAACTTCACAAATAAATTTGGATGTTTCAGACACTTGAGAGACAGATTTGTTGAAAGTGTTCATCCGGAGACAATATGAATGAACAACAAATGCATTGAATACTACACTGTCGGACAGTTCGGTTCAATGGAAGATGGATCCTCTTTTTATTTGCCCAATGCCATACACATTCAGGTCTGCAGTAGATGAGATACCAGGTAACCATGGAAACAGAAAATGATGCTATACCAGGTATATGGAGGGATTGGATATGCTTGTGCTGGTGAGGACAAGCGGTCTAGGGATTGGGGCTGCCAAGTGATCATAACAACCCTTTTAACACCTTGTGGAAAGGCAGCAAGAATGTTTGATTTCTTCAAGCGAAGTCTAACCTGATAAAATCAAGTGCGGTGGACATTTATTGATGAAATCATTCCTTTACACCCAACACAGGCTGCCACTACCGAAGTTTTAATACAATATTCTAGGAGTGATCACAGGCACATGAAGATCAGAATCATAACAGCAATTGATGAGCCTCCAATCAACTGATAAACATATAAAATCCTACAGATACATTATACATGTATGACTCTCTTATCTTATGTCCAGGCTCATCAGAACTCCACACGGGGATGTCGGGGCAGTACAGCAGGTGAGCTGAGGCACTCTCTTAGTGTTAGTCCTGTCTCCTTCAGAATCTTGACTTTCCTCATTGATGTCCCCATCGCCATTCACAGACGAATTCGAAGAACGCCAAAACAAATCAAATGCGCATGTTCCGCGCTAATTACCGATCGGCGCTATCTTAAGATTGCGCTGCGCGTTTTACCGATCCTATGATTGCGCGGCCATCTCGAGATCGCACAAGGCCGGTCCTGCGCGTTTTTAGGATCTGCGCTTTTTTGGATCCGAGTTTATAGTCATTCCATGGCGATTCGGTGGTGGTTTTTTTACATTATTATTGACGGCAATATTGAATTTTTGCTACACCACTACCTACCCATCTATGGGGCGCTTATAGTTGGAAATAATATAAAATATAGCAATAGAATTGTGTTCCGAATCATGAATATTTGAATATTAGAATGACACAATGCACACTTTTTGGCATTGAATTAGGACACCTCTGAATTCAAGGACAGTATGAGCAGCCAATTTCCCAGTCCCAAGGGAAGGGTGTCAATAAAGATGTTCAAACTGTAGTAGCAGGTCAATTGTTGTTCCAATATCCACAAAATTTTGACGAGACAGCCACCCATATCATGACCGACGACCATGACCTATGCAAATTAAATTAGAATCGTCATAATATATTCACTCATAAGAATACTCATAAGAATATTTGGATACACTCCAGGACCTTCAGAGAGAAGTCCGCGCAGCACAATCTTACAACCAGCACAGCATAGGCCTAAAGTCTAAACCACCTTGCGCGATCTCGAGATGGCCGCGCAATCATAGGATCGGTAAAACGCGCAGCGCGATCTTAAGATAGCGCAGATCGGCAAATTGCGCGGAACACGCAGGTCAGAAAGGCCTTAAGCCATCTTGGACAATGCATCTTCGTTCAAGCTGAATCGCATTTCTGGCGTCTTTTGCCGTGAAGATCTATTGTAAAGATGGTTTGTTGGTCCGACCCTAGCCGTAGGGCACAGGTGGTAAGAATGTTACCGGTGATACCGACAGTCACAGTGCATCTGGCATGCAAATGTGAAATGACATGACTAGGCCTATAACTAAACTATAAGTCTAGGCCTACCAACCACCACTATTTGGCAGCATGTTCATTTATGTTGGGTTCCGTCCTCCATTCAAAACATGGAGTTACTAGCTCACTCAGAGATGGTTTTAATTGCCGAGTGTAGATGTTTCAAGCACTGTAGTGTAGTGTTGGTGTTGAAGTTGAATTTGCTAGGCCTAGGCCTATATGCATTTGACTTTATCATTACATTTGTCAAGATATCTGAAAAAAATTAAAAAATTTCTCGATTTCCCGACCAAATCAAAACACAACGAAAGAAGTTATATAATAATTGACTTTACCTAGTCTAATCGACAGTGTAGATGATTTAACCACGCAAATGAGAAAAAAAATTTTGGCTTGGTTTCGAGATATTCCACAATTTGCAAAGTTAGGGCTTGTCAAGTCAGAATTTTCTGCAGGTTTATTTTCCCTGTAATGCGCGTGCGCATCCGGAAGTAAGTATATGAATTGCGGTTGTTTCGCTCCCTGACCTTTCGCGAAACGACTGGGGGCGAAACAGTCAGTGAGCGAAACGACCGGATACCAAGTGGGCCGGTTCATGCCCATTTCGCCTTGTCTTTTTTCGCCTTTTCCCATTTTGCCTTTAAAAAATATACATTTCGCCTTCTCCTATTTCGCCTTTTCCAATTTTGCCTCTTCCCAATCCGCCTTATTCTATCTCGCCTTTGTCTTTTTTCGCCTTTTCATTTTTCGCCTTATGCTATTTTGCCTCTGTTTTATCTTGCCTTATCACAAGTTGCCTTATCCATTCTTGCCTTCGTCTCAGTTTGCCATTGTCTTAATCTGCCTTCTCCTATTTCACCTTGTCCTAATTTACCTTTGTCCTAATTCGCCTTCATCCTATCTCGCCTTTACCCGCCCCGCCTTTGTATTATTTCGCCTTCTTCCCATTTCGCCTTCTTCCTACTTTGCAACAAACTTGGTGTCTTTACCCATGTTTGTTGAGTCAATCTTTCATATGAAAGTGTCTTCAACAGTGTTGAAGGGCTTCTAGGGTCCATTCGGGGGTACCCGCAACCAAAACCCGGTGGACATTGCCAAAATTACAAGTGTAGATAACTTCTCAGCCATTATAGTCATATTACATTACATACCATATTACAAAAGACTTTTGTCTCTTTTACCCATGTTTTACCCATGTTTGTGGGGCCAATCTTTCATATAAGAGTGTTTCCAGGAATTATGTTTTGGTACCCTACCCAAGGCTGTTGCTTAATTACCAATATTTTCAAATCTTCATAACTTCTGAACCATCTACATGTAAGCTTACATGTATCTCCAAAACCAACTTTTGGATTGATAAAAGGCGAGGTGAGATATGGCGAAACGGGAGAAGGCAAAACGGGAAGAAGGCGAATTGACATAAAGGTCAATCAAGAAAAGGCAAGATGAGATAAGGCAGGATGGAACCAAGGCAGAATAGGACAAAGGCGAAATAAGAAAAGGCAAACTAGGATGAGGCAAGATGAGAGGAAGGCGAGTTAGGAAGAAGGCCAATTGGAACAAAGGCGAGATAAGACGATGGCGAAATCGTAGAAGGCGGATTGAGAAAAGGCAAGTTAGGAGAAGGCTAAATGGGAGAAGGCAAAATTGGATAAGGCGAATAAGGTTGAGGCGGAATGGGCAGATACCAGTGGGCCTAGTCAACTGTATGCTCCTCCCCTCGCACAACTCGGTCATTATGATAGTCCAGTGCAGAGTGTTGCAGCGGGAAGTTCAGGATGCAGTTTACATTGGTTTGTTGCAAAACTTAAATCTTCGTCTGAGGTCTGGGCAGTCTGTGATTGTTACGTCAGTCCGAGTGATGAGAACTACCGCACAATGTGACAATGGACACATGCCAGAGCACTGGGATCATTGGTCCACTTGAAGGAACCTAAAAACTCTGAAACAACTACCCTCTGCCAGCTGGTTAGCTGGTCAGGTTGGGAAGACCTTGAAACAACTTAAAAATTATACCGAGGTTACCACTAATAAACTTTGGAGACGAAAAAAGTCGTCACAATTCCGTTGGCGTCATATGCAATTTGAATTGCAGCAGACGTCGCGGTTTAACATAAGTTGTGTACCGGTGCAACGGAATACGCTGCATGACACAAGGGCCTTAACATCAAAGTAGAAAAGAATCATATTGAATTTGGCTAAATCACAGGGCTCAGCCAGGCCTCTGAATCTGATATCATGATGGGGGGCGGGCGAGGGGGTTGGTCCAGCAGCGGCTGGCAGTGGACATTTGTCTTGACTCTTGCTTAGCGCTGCTACAGCTTAAAGTGCTGTGGTACAGTCTAGAAGCAGTGTCATCATTGGCGAAATGGACCAAAGTTTGTGAGGGGCTGAGTTTCGTCCAAAAATAGATCTGTTTACACACTACGGCAATGGCGTATTGCAGGTACACGTCAACTGTCTCATCTCTCTTACCATGTTGACAACTTGGCAGAGCAGCTGAGACTGATGTGGCCTGGCTGTGACCATCTCATCTCTCTCAGCATGTTGTCAACAAGGTCGAGCAGCCAGGACTGATTCGGCCTGGCTGTGACTGTCTCATCTCTCTCATCATGTTGTCAACAAGGTCGAGCAGCCAGGACTGATTCGGCCTGACTGTGACTGTCTCATCTCTCTCATCATGTTGTCAGCACGGTCGAGCAGCCAGGACTGATTTGGCCTGGCTGTGACTGTCTCATCTCTCTCATCATGTTGTCAGCACGGTGGAGCAGCCAGGACTGATTCGGCCTGGCTGTGACTGTCTCATCTCTCTCATCATGTTGTCAGCACGGTGGAGCAGCCAGGACTGATTTGGCCTGGCTGTGACTGTCTCATCTCTCTCATCATGTTGTCAGCACGGTGGAGCAGCCAGGACTGATTCGGCCTGGCTGTGACTGTCTCATCTCTCTCATCATGTTGTCAGCACGGTGGAGCAGCCAGGACTGATTCGGCCTGGCTGTGACTGTCTCATCTCTCTCATCATGTTGTCAACAAGGTGGAGCAGCCAGGACTGATTCGGCCTGGCTGTGACTGTTTCATCTCTCTCATCATGTTGTCAACAAGGTGGAACAGCCAGGACTGATTTGGCCTGGCTGTGACTGCCTCATCTCTCTCATCATGTTGTCAACACGGTGGAGCAGCCAGGACTGATTCGGCCTGGCTGTGACTGTCTCATCTCTCTCATCATGTTGTCAGCACGGTGGAGCAGCCAGGACTGATTCGGACTGGCTGTGACTGTCTCATCTCTCTCACCATGTTAACAACTTGGCAGAGTAGCCAAGACTGATTTGGCCTGGCTGTGACTGTCTCATCTCTCTCACCATGTTAACAACTTGGCAGAGTAGCCAAGACTGATTTGGCCTGGCTGTGACTGTCTCATTTCTCCGTGTGGGATGACGAAACAATCAACCTCTGCCAGCTGCTCATCTATTCAGATTGTGAAGGCCTTGACACACTGACACTTAAAGCCTGGCGAACTTTAATTGACGCAAAGCAATTTAAGATCAGAAAAAGAATATGCGGAAGAAGGATAGAACTCTTTCAGTCATTTTTATTCCATTCAATTCAAAATAATAAATATATTTCTAGATGTACTTAACATACAGTCATTTTTGAAGGACAAGGCAAGTTGCCAGAAGATGTACATCATGTTCGCTTTCATACAAAGCATCCTGAAGAAATCCTTTAAAATCTAATTTCTCTGGCTTTGTAGTATTGTGCATGGTCAGAGAAGCAAAAATAACCTATATTTTCTCAGGATGACACAAAATGACACAGACTTGGTTGTTTACATTTAAAATAGCACCTATCACACACACAGGACACAAGTTGAACCGGACATAAAATACATTTTACTTTTCTGTTGTACACTGCGTCTCTTAAAAACACATATTGAGACGCACTCATTGCTGTACTGAGGCTGAATGTGATGCCAGCAGCCAATAAAATGAACACCTTTAAACAGAATCAAGCAGTCATGTCACCAGAAAACAGGAAATCATTTCGCAATCTTCACCATCAGACAGTACACAGCAATTCGCAATCTTCACAGAGTAGAAACTGAGGAAAAACTCTCCCAGCTGTGTCACAGTATTCTATCACAGTGAACCTCAGGCAGTATCACCATCTGCTTAACTACCAGGGAAAAGTATACCTTCGCATCATTTACGATATCATGGATCACAGCTCATACCCTCTATTGTTGAAAGGATACATGTAAATTCCATTGGAATATTTTGGACGGATAGGTTCAGTTAAATCATTTCTGTAATGGATATGGAGGTTCTACATCACAGTCAAGCTATGGACGACCAACAGCTGCCGCGATTCGTTTCCGACTATCATTCATACTCTTCCCCTTAAATTTATTCTTAGAAACACTTGCAACAGGTTCTCCTTCAAAACCCATGGTTGTTGAATTGACAGGCTCTCGTTGTGAGGACTGTGCCACAGGTGGATGTGGTGGAGGCACCACACCATTCAAACTTCCCCTGCGTGATTGTTCTGATAATGACGACACGCTAGACGTGCGGGAAGCGTGTGTTGGGGTCTGATAACCCCCAGCTGGCTTCTTTAGTGTCAAAAGTTCCTCTCTTGCTAAGCCTAGAGCTTCTGTCAACTCGAAGCGTTCTTCACATTCGCTACGGACAGTGTCCTGGAGAAATCCCACCTCCTCTTTCAAGTCAGCTAGCTTTTTTTCCTGAATGTTTAACTCGTTTTTCAGATTAAGAATTTCAGTGTCTTTTTCCTTTCCTTCAAGTTGTAATGCGACAACCTTCTCCTGACTACCAAGATCAACACGACCTGAAATTGGAAATATATTGAATCAGAGTGTTACTTCTCAGCAAATGGAACATCTTCGAATACAGAGTGCAGTAAGAGCAACAAACTGCGCACAGCCACGATTTTTTCCAAAATTTTCTCATTTCTTACCGAGTCTTTCCTCCAAATCGCGAATGATCTTCTTGAGACTTTCAACCTCTGCTCTCAGCTGCTCCTCCATAGTCTTGGCTCTTTCTCTCGTTTCTTTCAGCAACCTCTGCAAGTCTTCCACCTCAGCCTTGTGCGTGTGGTGCACAGATGACAGCAGCTGTGATTTCAACTGGAATGTGAAATTCTAATGAAGTGTTGAAGTGCATGTCACATGGTTTCTTGAAGAAAGGAGCAGACACCTGTGTGTCCACCAACTTGGACACTGACATCAGGTCAGAAGACTATGATGGTGACCAAGTTGTATGTGTCAGGTAGACTTTGAATGACCGCTAGGTATATAGCAGTCGGGTGTGAAAGCAAAGAAGATCTTGGAAGAGTAAAATGTGTCCATGGGTACATTTGGAGAAAGTTTGACGAACAAAAATTCATGTTCAAAATTGGCAATCCCCTATTGTTGGTTCATTCTTCGTAAACTGGCACCAGCATCGCAACCAAGTGATTACTGACCTTATTTTCTGTTTCCTTGGCTTCCTTTGCATACCGATCAATCAACTGCTGGTGTTTCTGTTTCTCAATCTGCATTTCCTAAAACGGAATGTTTTGATCTAAAGTGGAAGCATCACTTGATGTAACACTGGACAAAACAACTGGGTCTAATGCTAAAGTACTTGTAGACATGACATGGACATCCTCAAAAGATAAGTGGCTTGACCTCCAAAGCTGCAGCTCAATTCCAAAGATCGATCCCAAAACATTTCTTACCATAACAAAGTTTTCCCTCAGTTTCTCCTCTAGTAACTGTAGTTCTTGAACATGTTTCTCCCGCTCTCGTCGTAGCATCTCCTCCATCTGCAACAAGATACACACAATATGTAGGTAATGTGATCCACTACAACTGCTGAATGAGGGCCATGTGGTCTAGTGGTGGAGATGTCCAACTTGTTATCTGAATACTATGAGTTCGGTACCAGAAAGGGGAACATCAGTTAATGGACAAGTCACTTCTTAGGCCATGATATTTGAAAAGGGTTAAAACTGGCATTCCAGTGCCAGGGCATGCAAAATAGCCTATCAAAGAGGGAAACATGAGTATTTCGGATGGATTTCCTGGGTGAAAATGGAGTCAGAATGACCCCATTTACAACCCTACCACTACAAACCAACCTTTTCTGGCCATTTCTCTGCCTCTGCCATCTTGTTTTTGAAGCTCTCTCGCAGCTGTTCAATACGATTTTGATGAGCCGAGATCATGGCCTCACGCTCAGCTTTTAGTGACATCAACTCATCCTGACTTCGTATTAATGACTCCTTTAACTCCTCTCTTTCACCTATGACAGAATGGAATACATTATTTATTGACAAAACAACAGTTTCTTACTTGATCAAGGTGACATTATTTTTTCACCGAGATGTTCGCCAACATGGAAATTTACACACTCTGTTGCATTTTCTACCAGGCACCAACATGGCTGTCAGCCAGCGGATGCGATGAATATTTCAAGTAAGGCAGATACCTTGAGACATGGCGACTTTCCTGCTGATTTCGTCTCCCCGGGCCTTGTGCTCCTCTGTCTGTCTCATCAACTTTAGACACTCTGCCTTCACTTCTCTCCACTCTGTTTCTTTGTTACGAAGTTTGTCTTGTAAGCTGAAAATATGGTGAAGTTATCAACTGAAATACTTCAGGTGAAGAGGGAAAAGATGGTGTAACTGTCTCGAAGCAATTAACATACAAAAAAAGAAGTCAAAAAACTTAATTCCAGCCTTCTCATTGCGACTGACCTGATAAGACAAACTTGGATGAGTGATGGATGAGGTATCACCCTGTAACTTACATTTCAATGCTTTGAGCAAGACTCTTCTCATTCGTCCTTCCTGCTGACAAAATGTTCTCCGTTTCCTTCGTCTTGGAACTGAAAAATACAAAAGCAGAAATGTCGAACAGCCTAGTCGGCTGGTGCCTTATGCAGTGATATCCTTGAATAACCTGTACTTATGGTTGTAAATGATTTCCTGGGGCCAAGCTAGGACTACTTTCATCCAGTATTCATGGTAAATCTTGAGGTAAAATCATTTGATCTCTTTTGTATCATGACTTAGTTGGACTTGGTTATAACCTTGTGACAATGTGTATTAGTGAGTTATGGCTTGATAGAGTCCAAGTCAGTATCTCCTATTAAGGTCAGAGGAAATGAACTTCAGTCCTTCACTTACTTGAGCTGTTCTTTATACTGATCCGCCTGGATACTGATCATCCTCCTCCTTGAGATTTCTTTCTCCACTAAATCTTTAGAGGCTGCAAAATATGGTGAGCAAATATCAATTCTTGAGGACAGTAGGCCAAATTTCCAGTAAGGTTTGAAAAGCCAAGTGTTTTCAAATTTGCTCATTTCACTACTGTGTTTGCTGCCAGAATTAACTGGTCAATGTATTAGAGTTTTATAGCGAGTTCTATATTCGTGTTTGCTTCCCAAATTGTGAAAATAATATGATTGTGAGCATTTACAGTAAATGGCTTCACAATCACCAGTCAAACTCTTCATACATCCTACCTTGCAAGTCCTTCTCAAGCCGGGCATATTTCTGCTGTAAATCCTTAAACTCATTCTCCACCTGCTTGAGATGTTTCATGTGTTCAACTTCCCCTTCTCGTTCCTGTCTGATTTTCTCGTCTTTCTCTTGGAGAGACAGGTTCTGGGCTTGAAGGGAGGACACCTGCACCTCCATCATCGATTGAACTGAAATTTGACAATTTGAAGATGGGAAAGGTGCCAAACTATCGCCTTAGTTCGGATATATTGGTATATTACTACACTAAGTCTTCAACAGTGACACTCTTATAACCGACAGCTGAAGCTATTAACAACATTTTTCATTCAAGACATGCAAGACATGAAAATAGGACCGGAGCATGAACACGGAACATCCTACCTACCCTGCTTTTGTTTCTGACAGAACTCCGACATCACAGCATTCATCTGTTCGCTTCTTTCTTGGAGAAATCGGTCTGAATCTTTAACTTGTGACTTGATGTAGACCAGGGCAGCTTTCTGATTGGTAACAAGACGCTGTATGTCTGGCAGTCTAGCGACTAATGAGGTGTGCGACAACCTGAAAAATATTTCAATTACGTGTAGATCGTTTCACTAAATTGCATACAGTGTACAAAGAGGCTAAACATGCAACAGTTATACCTGATATGCTGTCCCAGTTTTCATGTTATTTGTGCAATAGAGCGTAGTATTTAGCTACAAGGTTCTGGAGAAGGGGTTGAAGCAAATGGAGTGCTATTGTTTGAGACACGTTACCATTCTAGTTGAGACCACTTACTTATATTTTTCGCCGTCGCGTATTGCTTCTACTAGTTTATCCTCAAGGACCTGCTTGGTTTTCTTCAAGTCCAGTATTTCATCATCTAATACTTTACTATCCGACGTCAATGTCGATATTCTGAAATATGCATGAAAAACATTATTCTTTGAACATGCAAAGAACATCATGTGTATCTTTCAAGACACCAGGAGAGAAGACAAAGTGAATTCTGTCATACAAACACAGATTAACTGTCAGATAAAACTACTCTTATGAAGCCTAGACAAACAGAAATATGAATCTTTACACCACCAAATTGTCGTTCAGTAAAATCAGTTTGAAAACTTGTCTCCAACTTGGATGTTGACTGAATCCTCTTGAAGACTTACAAGGCCTCCTTCATCCGTAGTGTTTTCTGATACTCTTCCACGGCGTCCTGATATCTTCGCACCTCCTCCTTCAACTGGACCTCCCTCTCTACAGCACCTGCAAAATCAATCGAATATTTCAGGGACAAGGTAAAAATGTTGTCCCTATAGAAGAAATGGTTTCATTAGAAAGATATGATAATTAAACAGACTCAAGAAAACAACCCAACCACCAGCCTCAATAACCAAGCTGACCAATCCTTTGAGTTTTATGGACTTGTGAATTCAGTTGCAATGAGCACCATCTACCATGCTACAGAATTTGGGCTGGTCCATTGTCCAAAACTCACTACAATACAATGTCACAATTAAACAGACAAACAAATGTTCGTCCAACACAAAGAAAGGACAGCCACATCAACACCCACATTTGAAGCAAGACACTCAATATGAAGTGTCTATTCAATCAAGGTCCTAGCGGTGCGGGAGATGACACATGACATGGGATGAGAAAGACAAGTACATGTATCGTATGTACCTTTATAATACTTCAACTCCTCCTCAGCAGCTTTCACCCGCTCCTCCAGCAGCTTCATCTCATGATGGATGAGGTAACTGACACCACAGAATTTACAAACAGTGTCATCTTTCTGCATCTTCTGTATCTCTGATGGCAGTGGATGCTCTGGTATGTGACGTTCTAGGGACTCCTCTGCCATTTTAAATGTTTACTGTTTTGGTAATCCAATTTCAAAGGTAGAGCTTGTGTGTTCGACTTTTTCGAAATAACAACATCATTCATTGATTGTTTAACTTGCCTTCACGAAGAGCTGGTACATAACGATTAAAAAGAGCTCTAAATATACAAAATAGGGCAACAATATCATGAATATTTTGTTAGGAGTGAAATGAAATGGTTCCAATGAAATGAGGGACCACCATTTTGAAACCAATGTAAATTCATCCGGGACCTTTTCTTTTCTGCGGTCATTCTAAACAGCGTCAACCAGCGTCCACCAGGTTTAAAGTCAGACCTTATAAAGTCATCAAGGCCGCCGACTGGGTGGTGGACGCTGGTACATTTTATACAATAACTCGCTAATCTAGCACACAAATGTCATGAAACGATAAGAAAATTTGGAAAATGTCCTGCTTATTTCGTTTATGACCATTAGATCAGATATTTTGTTGACTTTAAATATGAAATCCGGTGGACGCTGGTGGACGCTGGTTGACGCTGTTTAGTGTGATCCTTTTTCTGATCAAAATAAAATAGTGAATTTATCAAAAATATTTAAAAGCACAGGCAAGTCTATTAAGTTAAACTTTTGCAAGTGACAGCAAATTGTCTTATTTTTATCGATGATATTTATGAATCTTGAGGGCGCGAAGCTCGTAAACAACATGGCGGTCTTGGGACAAATTTCTGAGTTTTGATGTTCAAATTCCCCTATTTGCTTCGTTCTCCAAGGACTAAATCTTACAACTGTACGTGTAAAAAAAAGAATGATAAAAGTTCTACCAATAAGATATTAGTTGAATACGATGCTAATTTTCGTCTCTGAGATATTTGCCTTTCTCTGCTTTTCCATGACTTGTGGTAAAGCCTCAAGCCTGAGTGAATCATGACAAACACTTGACTTTCATGACTTTTAGGCTACACTGTCGCGATCACGGCCTAACTACAGAATAGCCGGGACAGTAGTAGCTCTGTACATTATGTACACTCTGTCCCTCTGTACATTATGTCCACATTCCTATCATTTAGCACAGAGTGTCCCGGGTATTCTGCAGTTGCTCCGCAAACAGAGGCAGTGGCCTGAGTGTGCATACGCTCTGGACTTTTTTCTCCCAGCCCCATGCCGCGCATGCCAGGCAATGCAATGCATTGCACAGTCTTTGCAACACTCCAACTGTCCAAGGACAAAGTCCAAACTTTGCCAATTCTTTCTTCTTCTTTTCTAGAGTGATGCCTCCTAAATCTTCAAAAGGTCCATCAAAAGCTAATGTTGAAAAGTTGGCCTGGAAATGGGCTGAGACGACTGACCCAGCTGACATCCAGGAAGAGCACGTCCAGCTGGCATATCGTCTCAACCTGAAGCGGTGTGACCACACTGGACAGCGCCGCAACTGTAAGGGCAATCCTATGTGCTTGATTGGCTTAGGAGAGAAGGAATGGCTTGGAGAGATCGCTGATGAGAACTGGCACGACATCGAAGATCCAGAGACAGAGAGGAGACAAAAGGTACCAAACAGACATGTTTGAGACAAGAGGAGTAATCAGCAAAGAGCGTAGTTGATTGAAAGTAAACTCAGATGAAATCATGAGTAAAATGGATGTGAGACTTCAGGCTCAGCTCAAAATGTCTTCGGCTGTTGGCCACTGATGTAACCTTAGTAAAACAAACCCTGAGGCCTGATATCCATTAAAGAGCTTTGCTAAGTCAAAATATTTAGTTACAATACAACAACCGACAGTCGATCTTTGATGACTCTAACAGACCTCAAAAAACGTTTATATACTTTTGAATTGTTATCAACTCTGTCTCTTCCAGAATTTGTTTGTTGGTCTAAAGAACCTCGGTGCCACCTGTTACGTCAACTCGCTCCTCCAAGTCTGGTTCCACAACCCCATATTCCGTGCAGCAATCTATCAGTATGAAGAAGAGCCATCAAAGTCAGATAAAGACTCGTCATCTGACCCACAAACTATCTGCGGCCACTTACAACTAGTCTTCGCCTTGCTCGAGAAGAGTATGCGTCGATACATTGACCCGACACCGTTCATCAACTCACTTGGTCTGGACACGATGCAGCAGCAGGACGCCCAGGAGTTCAGCAAGCTCTTCATCTCACTCTTAGAAGACATGTTATCCTCTCAGATGAATCCTCTCGTCCGGAGCATTGTGCAGGAGTTGTTTTCTGGAGAATATGCCTATGTTACAAGGTGAGAACAACTTTATGATAAATGCTGTGAACAGCTTCCCGGATCTGGACATCATTATCAAGTCCACCAGTGCAGATGAAAGAAGCTGTGAATCCTGTCCAAGTAACACGCAAGGGAGAGGATATATTTTGAGAGGCGGTGGGGTTGTGTAAACTACAAGATATGTCTGTTGCCTCTTGATGTCATGCTACCATGACTAGAACAGATTCCTAGTGATGACCTTTTGGGGAAGAATAAGACCCTAAGTGTGTATACCGGTAGGGATGATGTTTTCAGTTGTTTCTATACATTTGAATTTCCAGATGCACCAAATGTGGAAACGTCTCCAAGCGTCCTTCAAAATTCTATGAGCTTGACTTGAACATCAAAGGTCACAAAGACCTTCATCAGTGTTTAGAAGAGTTCCTGAAGGTGAGTCTGTTATGCCTTTAGACGACTGGAAACCACAATAATATTGTTTTTGACACTTTGATTTTACATTAGATACACGAAAGAAAGAATCCAAGCCATAAACCAACCCCTCCGTGGCATTTTTGTGTGAGATTTTCTTGTTTTTCTCTTCAGGAAGAGAAGTTGGAGGGCGACAACCAATATATGTGTCATGTGTGCCAGTCAAAGCAGAATGCTGGAAGGAAGATAGCGTTGACTCATCTCCCAAGAGTACTTAATCTACAACTACTCAGATTTGTATTTGATAGAAATACGGGCCACAAGAAAAAGTTAAACACGTGCATTCAGTTTCCCGAGGAGATTGATATGAGTCAGTATTTGGACCATGACGTTGGTACGTATTGTCAAGAGAGTAGCTGGACCCAAGGGCAGTATATGTCTCTTTGTCGCACTGCCTGGAAAGCCAGCCAGTCAGTGCTAGAAAGAGTTTGATAACTCTGTCTAGCATGATGCCTCTTAGAGACGATGTCTGCTGTGACCAAAAGTTTACTTTTTGAGTACTGTAAGCCAAGAATATTCTTAGCCGGTTGGTTTCTGCAATTCGGGAGGAAAATGTGAACATTTCAACTCTAGTGCATTTGATAACATGAGAAAAGAAAACCTTTTTTTAATTGAATCTCTTCATTTTACAGAAAATGCCGAGCCGTACAAATACGAACTGAAAGCCGTTCTAATCCACCGTGGTCCAACAGCTTACAGTGGCCATTACATCGCCCATATCAAGGACAAGAAGAATGCAGCCTGGTACAAGTTCAATGATGAGGAAGTTGAGAAGATGAAGGGCAATAATCTTCAGCTTGGCAATGAAGAGGAGATAGAGGTGAACCCAGGTAAGAACTTGGAGATTAGTAGCTGAGTGGTTCCACCAGACTTTCAATTGCATGGTTTTGGTGTAAGAGGCACCAGATGTCCCCAATTTAGCAAATGAATTCAGAAAAAATTTCTGATTACTCCATTTTCAACAAGATATTTACATTTTCTATAGACAATGCCGCCAAGCCCAGCAAGAAGCCCCGCTTGATGAAGGGCACACATGCCTCCAAGAACGCCTACATGTTGGTCTACTACAAGAAAGCAGATGAACTAGGCCAGTCTACAGACGCCATTGGCTATGATATCCCAGTATCAGTCCAGGAGCATGTCGCCAAGGATAATGTCAGCTTTGAGGAGTGGTGCAAAGAAATGGTGGAGATGAGGGTAGGTACTGCTCAATGGTTGAAGGATATCTGCTCTTAACAGTGTTTGCCTTGTGTTGGTAGGAGGCATGCTCCTAGAAAATGCATTTTTGAGAGCTGTCAGATATTCAAACCCAACCCCTGTAAAGAGGGCGATACTGCATTTTGAAGTTGTTTTTAACCCTTTATGGGCTTCAATTTGTGAAATGTTGATGAAGCAATAACAGGACTGATGTGTGATATTTGATCCGATTTCAGGACAGGAATGTAGCTACTGGTAAAGCAAAGCAGGAAGAAATCAAGACCATGTATCACCTGATACAGCTCACAAAGGGTAAGGGCTCGCATGCATGGTTGTCGTTCTTGTTCAGAAGTGCTATCCAGCTGAGTAAAACAAGTCAAGATTATGTACAAAGATGCTTCCACATACTCGAGTACAAAATGTGAAATATGACTTATGAATACGATTTTCGATGGACGATTTTTCAGATTGTGACTATGAGTGGCTGAGCACGGAGTGGTTGTCAAAATGGCTGACGGATGTTGACAACGTGAAGAAAATTGAAAACACAGCATTGCTTTGTGTGCACAAGAAGCTGAACCCAGACATAGTCACCAAATTCAAGTGTGTCAACACAAGAGGGGTAAGTTTATGGATGCCTGAAACACAAGGCCCCAGTAGAGGTTTTTGGACGTAATTTGAGGTCTACCCGAACAGTCTCGATTAGACAATCTAGGACCTACAGCATGGTATACACCATTTTCCCATTGTTCCTCTATCCCTAACTTCACCCCAAAGCAGCTCACCACTTCGGTGGAAATGTTTGAATTCCATGCGATTATTCCTTTCACATCTTCAGGCAGACCTTCTCTATTGCAAGTACGATGGTGGACCAAGGCTGACCAGTGATATGCTCTGCTTGGACTGCGTCAGAGAACGCTGTCGTAGTATTCGCCTCAAGACCAAGACGACTGAGGATAGTCTCTTCATCTCCGCGGCTCTCAAGAACTTCACTCCAGAGTTAGTATGTTGGCCTAAGTTTGAATATTATAGTCCTGTCGAGATATTGCGAATTTGTTGTTGGAGTTTCAATGCAATGTTTGTTCTGTTTGATCAGAGATATTTTGTCAGGATAAGCGACTCTCCCCACTAATTGTAATATTTGGGTTGAAGTAGCTAAGTTATGAAATGTCTTCATTCCAGAGGAACATGCTACTGGGTCGGGAAGGAATCGTTACGCAGCTGGAAAAAGATGGCGCTAGAACAGCTGAATTCTGACGAGTCGCTTACAAACGGCCTGACGCAGGAAACTGCCGAGTATGGCTCAGCATCACAGAACACAGCAAACCGTAACAAAGATTCTGGCATCAAAGAAGAGGGTGAGAGTTTGACGGCTAAGGACAGTTCTGATGCCCCTAGGTGTGTTGGTGTACAGTCTCACCACATTTCTTCTCTAGCATGCGAGGCAGATGACACAACATCAGAGGTCAAAGGTTGTGGAGCATGCGACATAACATCAGAGGTCAATGGTCATGATAGCAAATCATCAACATTGAAAAGTGTGATTGAAACGACTTTGGAAGAATTGTCTGTAAGTGCTGATGTGAGGTCTTCAGGTGGAATTAGTCAAGGAGAGAAAGGAAGTTCTTCCAACGATGGGGATCATTCTGTTGGTGTTGAAAGGTCCCAGAAACCGATCAAAGACTCTGAGGTAGATGACCTCTCAGACTCTGTTGGACTTCCTTGCACATCAACAGATCAGAAAACATCCAAAGATTCTGAAAAACGCTCTGGCGATAAACGCACTTCCCAAGATGGCGGCGAGAAGACGTCGCAGGTTGCCAATGGCAATGAGGAAGAAGAGGCGGAGGATGAGAGTTTTGCTTTCAATGAAGATCTCCTCTGTGAGGAGCATGGTGAGTCAAGCGCGGTCCTTCTCTTTGTCCAATTTGCTTCAACCTCAAGAATAAAACATACTATTTGAGTGAAAGTCACATATCAAGATGAGCATTCCTTTCTTTGCCAGCTACTAATTGGGTCGGCCAACCTCTCTTAGTCAGTTATGTTGTTGTGATGGTGTTCTAATTTCAGGTAAGCTTTGTACTCAGACAGCCGAGCGTCGTCTGGTCTCTGAAGAAGTGTGGAAAAGATTGAAGTCTTACTTTCCTGATGCACCGGAGTATCTTGAGACGAGTAATCCTTGTGAGGATTGCACAGTAAGTTAACGTTATCCTGGCTTCTTGTTGTGACTGTCCTCGTAAGACCACTTCTTTGAATCAGAGATAATCGAGGTTATCTGGTCAAGGTGCCATTGATCAAATATTCAAAGAAGAAGAAATTGATCCCCGATACAGTTTACGTGTAAACAATTCATTTGTATCTTGCTTTAATCATTGATGGTACCAATATTTACACTTAAGGCTAAAGCTCTTGAAGAGGCGAGAGCCAAGGAAGACAGCAAGACCTTCGCTGCTGAACAGAAGCAGTCTCTTCCAGACCTCTATCATGGCAAAGTGAGGCCAAAACTCTACACTTCACAAACAGAACTGTATGTTGTCAACAACATATTCTTGGAATCTTGGAGAAAGTTTATAAGGTGAGGACATGAAAGGGTTCACTCTAATGTCACCACTGATGTGTTTGTTTATCATGATTTTGTTATTATATTCATGCAGCGACAAAGTGGCTCATAAAACCACAGGTTCTGGAGGGTGAACTGGTTAAAAGACTGCCTGATATTCGCTCAATAGGGAGATTTCTACAGCATCTATAAGTTAGTTACTGCAGCTACATCTCACTTAGGAAGTGAATTCAAACACAGACAAAAGGACCTAAAATCCAACTCTGACTTTTGATTTTCAGGAATCCAGGCCGCGGTGATCGGATCACCGACCTGAATAACTGTGTCTTACTCTGCGACCATGACAAACTAACATTCCAACCAGAGACGCTGAATGCCTGTGATGCCAGTGAAGACAATGCGTAAGTTTGGCGCCTGTGGCAGGCTGGGTACCATTTGCACGCCCTCCATCCTGGCAATGGACCAAACGAGTCTCAAACACGATGCGATAGCTTGGCCGAAGAGACGAGGCGAATCAGTAGTCAAGAGAGGCAGAAATAATCACAATTTATCGGTGGTCTGTGAGGAGTTGGTAACTTGCTGGACCTTCCCTCAAGTAAAATGAAATGGATTCCTGTAGTAATACTTCATTCCACTCAGTATATGTTCAGTCTTCTCTTTATTCCAGTGTAACACTGCTAACTCCCATTGAGTGGGAAATCTTGCAACGTTACGTGGTCGTGGATGAAACAGTGACGGTCTTACCTGTAAAACAAGAAGACAACTCGACAATACTCATAACAAACCCAGACGTCTGTGATGACTGTATAGCAATGCGCCTCAGCGCCGCAGACTTTGAGAGAATGGATTATAAAAACGCCAAAATATATGTGCAAAGACTTTCTCCTGGGTCGGACTTTGCACCATCGGGGAACGGTGATGGGAGTAATTCTGGGAACAGCTCTGATCGGGAGGATCCAGAATTTTCAGAGGTGAGGATGAAGTCATGTGTTGTTTTTTAAACACTGATTCCTTTGATTTTGTTAGTCCTCTGCAGTTATAAAACCTCTGTTTATTCACACTTCAGTCAGGACCAAAGAAGAGAAAGCGTCTATCTGGTGAAGATGGCCAACCTCCAGTTCCAGAGGAAGTCATTCCAGCCAAGGTCACACGATGCAATAATGCGTCTATTCGGCGAAGTTCTCGTCACCGCAAGGTCCGAGGGGAGAAAGTTGTGACTGTCGATTCTAGCCATACACTGAGAGACCTCAAGTTACAGGTAACAATCTCATACCTCAAACCTCTCTTAACCTAAATGAAGTCCTGCAATGTCCATGAACGTTACCACACGCTCACTGACCTTGTTATCATTCCTCTTCCAGTTGATGAAGCTCTTCTCAGTGGCACCATTCGACCAACACCTTGTGTTGAACGGGAAAAAGCTAATGGACCAGAGCGCTACGTTGGCGAGTCTTGGTGTTTTACCTGAATCTGTGCTCAAGTTGAAAGTGGACGAACCAATGGATGGTGCTTATCTTATCGAGGAGATTCCGTCATCTGCACCGGAGGAGGGATTCAAGGGCACTGGGTTACTAGCGGGCCGGTAGGGTGGCCTTACAAGACACTGGGTTACTAGCGGGCCGGTAGGGTGGCTTTACAAGACACTGGGTTACTAGCGGGCCGGTAGGGTGGCTCTACAAGACACTGGGTTACTAGCGGGCCGGTAGGGTGGCTCTACAAGACACTGGGTTACTAGCGGGCCGGTAGGGTGGCTCTACAAGACACTGGGTTACTAGCGGGCCGGTAGGGTGGCTCTACAAGACACTGGGTTACTAGCGGGCCGGTAGGGTGGCTCTACAAGACACTGGGTTACTAGCGTGCCGGTAGGGTGGCTCTACAAGACACTGGGTTACTAGCGGGCCGGTAGGGTGGCTCTACAAGACACTGGGTTACTAGCGGGCCGGTAGGGTGGCTCTACAAGACACTGGGTTACTAGTGGGCCGGTAGGGTGGCTCTACAAGACACTGGGTTACTAGCGGGCCGGTAGGGTGGCTCTACAAGACACTGCGTTGAATTGCATTTCTCTAGTATTTTAAAATATTTCTTTGGAAATCATTTTTGAGGGAGATGGCCTCGGGGGAAAGAACAAACTTGTTTAACGCTTGGACTGATATGAAAAATGAGTGAAGTATGATTTGTTTAAATCTTCTTTATTGAAAGAAATAAGATATACACATGAGACGCTCATTCTATTACAAAGGCTTTGCAATCTTACTCCTGCATCTTTAGTTTTTTCTTCCTAATATACCACAGTTAAGAGTGAACAAGATGACTAAAATGTGAAGCATGTATATATGTATGCATGAATGTATCATCGATTCATCACAGTTGAAATGTTCATGCTTTCTAAGTTTGCATTTGACGGTACATTGGCGAGAATTGAAAAAATGAAATGCTCACAAAAGGTTCATGGTTCAGAGTAGGCGATGTGATCCTCATGCAGATTTTGTAAAATGACACTTTTTTGGGACATACTGTATCGTGCAGCTCTTTTGCCACAAAATACTCATTTGTTCATGACTTGTTGTGCTAATGTCTGATTTCTTGTTCTTGTTGTGACTTCTATAACGCGTCTATTCATTAAGATTCCTTAATTGCTTCAAACAGGTCTCTGTTAGTTCATGTATTAAGAGGTTAATTCATGTACTCTTATGCTGGTCTACCTCAATATGACTCATGAGTGGTTTCTATTGTTGTCATTTGTATTGACATCCTTGTTTGTACCATGGTTTGTTTGTTCACCAATCCATGCATGATTTGGAAACAAAATATATGGGGAGTCCTATGACTTGCATCTTGGTACTTCAAACTTAAATCATTTTCTGGGCACAACATTTGTCAAAATGGTAACTATCTCAGTCAAGTTGCCATACTGGTATTCATCTATTCTTGACACAAAGGCTTTCTATTGGAGGCTTACCTGTTAAAGATTTGAACGGGAGCGATCAGCCACTTCCATGGACATGTTGGAGATTTATTTTGTATTTTGGAGAGCTTCACACTCCTCAGTTGGCGTTTAAGATAAGTGATGAAAGCTCTCCATGGGGTGAACTTCCTGGAGTCATCACGAGTGAGAGTTGTCAACACTATTTCAAAGAAAGCCTGATATTCCAACACCTGTCGTGTAAGTTATGATAAGGCCAAATCATGTTAAAACCCTGGTAGTCTGAATGTCCGATTCGTTGCATTTATATTATTTGATTTGTCTTGTAGACAAAACTGATTTCATTAATTTGAGACTGTTGTTCTTGCAGTGTAGTTTATTAGAATAAATGACGAAATCACATTGGATGGAAAGTGTTCTCTTTTTCCCTGGTGATGTGACATCACTTGAACCAGTCAACCTCAAGAGGAACAACAACATCTGGTGGTTTTCACAGCAAATTTGGCAGGTTGAGATACCGTCACCCGATTGGTTGGCGTATATGTGACGTCATCCACAGTGCCTGAACTCTGGTGGCTCAATGTGACCACAAGTGAGAGGAGTACAGTATAATCAAAAATTCGCTGTTTATATTCTTGGAATCATTCAACAACACACATTTACTTGTGTATATGTCTTATATGTACAAACCAATGATATCATTTAAACCACAACATTTAGGAAAAAAACTGAGAACGACCCACCCACTCTTGATTTTTGTCAAACACTGACATATCCCAGGGAAACCGTCTATTCACACTAGATGCCTTACAAAGCAGGTTGATATGAACCCAGAAATCGACCCCCCTCCATCTTTAACCATGTAAATATTTTGACTTCACATGTAATTCAAAAACCTTTGTTAAAGCCTCTCCAAGTAGATTTGATACCTGAACGATATTTTGGACGAGGTAGGCCTTCTGTGCTTTTCCCAGCCAAAGTCACCTCCGTTTACCGCACTTACTTACACAGTGGCCAATCGTAATGAATACGGGCCATAATAAATCTGCCAGAACCAATCTCTCAGGCCTTGTGAAGCTGAGGAGTGTGTTTCATCCCTCTAGAATTCCATTGAGAAATTTGGGCGAGTCTCTTGTAGCTCGTGACTAGTAACTCAAGTGAAATCTAGCTCTGCCACTGTGATTTTGGACTAATTTTTCCTCATGTTAGTGCTAATCTCTGACAAATGAAATCCCTCTGTTTTCATTGCTCCAGTCTAGAATCATACCATCCGCTGGTTCCTCCTCACAACGTGTCATTCTTAGCGATGCGTTTGACTTTTCTCTTCCTCTTCTTCTTGTCGCCACCTGAAAGCAGATAATTAACCTGTTAAGGTCTGAGGGTAGCTTTGAGGAGGAGGATGGGAAACAACATCATGTTACGATCATTTATTCTTAAAGCCCTCAGAACTTGCAAGGTTAATATTGCAAAGCTGGGTGAGAAAGTTGTCGCACATGTCCGTCTCAGAAACCATGGCGACAGGAGTAACTGTTCTTTCCGTCCAAAATGTGATCTAATCTATGCTTGGCCGTTTTGTCTCGTTTGAATTCTATCCGATCCTCACCTGAAAAGAAACAAGTTATGCACTATTTCTAGTTAGAGTTCCTGGGAATAACGTGATCGTGGTCTTGGTCCTCCTGTCTCAAATTTGAAACTTTGTCCCGAGACTCAGGCTTGACTAATGATCTCAAACAGTATAATGAGGATGGAAGACCACCGAAGGACAGTGCTCACAATCAATTTTCAAAACATTTTATACCAATGATCCAGAAAAATTATTTACATGGGCTCAATTGCGGAAACTTTGACAATTCCCCCCAAAGAGGTCATCACTGCCGAAACGTTCAATGGCTAACACTTCCTTGACGTATTTGTCAGGGATTCTGCTATCAAGCCGAAGACCTGCCATACAAACCTGTATTTCCAAACTCCACCCCGACACTCTGTGCCTGCTTCAGGAAGAGTCGCATGCATTCATCAAGGCATTTGTGGCAGTGGTACTGGTTCCTTTCAAATCGGTAGACCAGCGTGTCACATCGCTGGATACACTCCTTGCGACAGGCTACGAACGCTTTGACTTTTGCTGGAAGAGATGGCACATCGAAATAGAAGCTTGTCACAGATTTCTGATTGTATCCCACATTGACAGATATAGGAGACTGGTTCTTTTTAACCATGGCTCGGTTGCTCCATCGGCGGCAAAAAGACATAGGGAAGATCATGGCCACTTCAGAGATAGGACGACCCTTTCTACACCAAGAAAACGGCTGAATGTCTCGGTCATTACTGATTAGACTCCATACATATTTCAAGTCTGATCAGCTCAACAAAGATCTCATCATGATACCATTATAAATCATTTCATTTCCTCTCATATTATGGAGGGTCTTGATTAATTGATGGGATCTTTATCATATTAACCATCTCTACCCATAACCAAAAGGTTAAGAGTCACTCGTAGTCATGGAATCTCTGCTGATAACAGTTCCTTCTCCCAGGTGAGCGCAGAGATGTCATCATTGCATTTAAAGATGGGCTGACTGAAGTGACCACCAATGTCTCTCATGTTATCAACCTGTCATCTATCAGAAGAACGCTCCACGAGACCAATGACCGAATGTCTTACTTAGTGAAACCAGGACAAGCCTGGCGGAGGAGGAAGTCCATACTGTTGGTTGGTGTAAGTGACCATGCACCATTATATCTCCTGTCGTCTGCTCACACATGAACGCTCCGTGAGGTTAGTGCAGCCTCTCAGTGAAGTCGAACAAGCTTCGCAGCGAGTGTTGTTCTATTCGACGACAGTGTAGTCTCGGGGGGGTCTGCAAAGTTGGTTCCTACCCCAGTTCCCAGTTCCTTATTTGTGCCCATTTTGAAAGTTGTTATTTTGCCGGCCAATACTTCCAGTTCGGGCACGATTATAAGGAACTGGGAGTTAGGCTAAGCATTGCCCAGTTCCCAATTCAAATTTCTTTCAAATATTAACCCTCCAAAGTCCGATAACTCCATCAATTGGTTTTAACCGATTGTTATTCCAGCTGCCGATTCAAATGCTAGCTCCCGATTCAACGACCAGTTAGTTTAACCCTTTCTAACTCCAGCTCCCGATTCGATTGCTAGCTCCCTATTCAACTACAGGTCAGTTTAATCGGGAGCTGAAGTTAGAAAGTGTTAAACGAATCGGGAAACGAATAAGGAGCTACCTTTTCAAACCGGGAAATGGAGTTACAAAGGGTTAAACTGATTGGTCATTGAATCGGGAGCTGGAGTAACAATGGGTTAACCAATCGATGGAGTTATCGGACTTTGAAGGGTTAATATTTGAAAGAAATTTGAATTTGGAACTGAGGAATACTTATCCTGATATATTCGTGGCCGAACTGGAAGTATTGGCAGGCAAAATAACAACTTTCAAAATGGGCACAAACAAGGAACTGGGAACTGGGAGCCAACTTTACAGACCAAAAAAATGCATTATTAAAGTTGCGCTAGGTAGGATTCGAACCCGCAATACAGGTCATGCCAGTCCGACGCTCTATGCTCTGGGCTAACGCGCCACTATTGCTGGTGGATGTTCGACTGCTTTGTAAAGTTTGATTAACCCTTTGTTCGACGATTTGCGCATGTCCCTGCCACGATTAGCCCTCATCTGGTGAAGTCCGCCTGAAGTCGCCTGAAATCAACTCCGAAACGCTCTTGACACCGAAATTACAAGTAGGGTTACCGATTGGAGGGTAACTCTTCCTTTTAAGACTATCATGATAGATTTGGCCACGGGTAATTGGGTTTGCCGACCAAATTTGAGAGGTGAATCATATGCGATGTCATTGCGTTATGGTCCAGAACGTTAACACTTGAAGAAGGCGGTGGTAATGACTCTAGCATACTCAGCTGGGTAGCAAGGAATGCAATTATGGCCTTGCCAAACGCAGTTATTACAGTGATTTGATAGATATCCTTCAAGCGAGGAATGTGATCAGTCTGAGTGTTGAGGTAATAGATAGGCTTAGATCTCAAATGACAACGCTGACGTGGGAAGAGACAGACATGCTTTCTATCTTTCTTTCGAAATCCTGTGCGATGGAGGCAAAAGGGTTAATCCTGGCGCCACTAGGCTCCACTACAGTATTATGTTTCTGGAACAGAGGTCGGTTGCTTTGCCGCGATACTTGACTAATGGGAGGCGGGGTGGCCCCATGGCGAGACACGCTCCCTTCATGACAAGCTTGAAAGTCTACTGGAGTGAGGAAAGGAAACCAACCTCTGTAATCAATAGTTCTCCAAGATTATTTCATCTATTTGATCAATAATTTCCCCGGCCAGATCTCGGTCTGCCAAGAGCAAGGTAAATTGACTTAGAAAAACTGATTTGGTGGCCTCCGTATACAGTTTAGTAGAGTTAGATCAAATCACTATAGCCAAAGTGTCAAATATTTACTCGGGTCTAATCTTTTTGGTTGCTTGCTTTGTGATAATATTGTCAATACCGGTCAGGAGGATTGATATCAGGACCGGCACGAATATCTTATGGGTGGATGAAGATTTAGCTCGGTTAGAGACGCTGCTCATCCAGAGATTCAGGTTTTTTTCACTACAACGTCATACAAAAAAATATCGAGAGGCGGAGTGTGTTGAAAACCACTGATTATGCCAAGATATTTGTTGCTAAGGTGGCGGGCATCGAATGTTGGATTAAATCATTGGCGGCATAGGAAGCGGTCAGTGTCTGTCAGTCCAGCAACTGCTATTTGTCTTGATTTTCAACCAATCACGCTAATCCAATCATAGCCCCATTAATCTGTCGTCTGCTAGATCATGTGACAGAAGGCAACCTCCAAGCATGTATACAAAACTACGCCTGTGCACAAAGCTTTGACTAGGCTATACATTATCTCAGCTTGGAGAGTGGTGACAGGGCGTATAGCAGGAAAAGATTAGAAAAGATGAGCAAATTACACTTCTTACAAGATGTAATTGAATTAGTAGGGGATTCCGCTCCTCATTTATCGGGCTCGACAATCTTTTGTAATTAGCTGAGACGCACTAATTTTCAATTCTATCCAACGACGGCTTTGCTTGGTGCCAAGTCGAGCAAGTAGTTTCGTATGCGGTTCATCTGTTCGTCTGCCTGATGATGCGAGATTAGGGCGCAGATAAGTCTGAAAGCGGGAGTTGGGAGTCGGTGAGAATAGAGGGGAGGATCGCGCCAAGGTCGCTTTAGACTCCCGGGGCAGTCCTTTACGTCAACGATCGGAGGCGGTGACACACTGCGTCTGAACCAAAAGGTGATCACCACGCACAAACTGACTGGTATCAACTGACTATCGGGCGAGAAGGTAGATAAGAGATGAGTTGTTATGGGGGCCGTCTGCGGTCAGTTGGAGATGATATCATTATAGTCGCAAACATTGAAAAGGGACCAAAGCGATGGCTTTTTCTATAATGATGCGGGGTCTGGCCAGCTGCTCATCAGCTAATTAGGTTAGTGTGTGTGTCTGTTGCCATCACGACCACCTATTGTTGGCCTTGGATTTTCGTTCTTAGTTTGATATAACGCAGGCAAGAACGACGATATAGTATTGCAAACGATAAAAAAGATGAATGGTGCAGTGTTTTATCAATTTTCTTTGAAGGATTGGCAATGGAACATGCATCAGGAATGCCACACACTTACTTATTGGCGACACCAGATCCGGCGATGGTACACCTCAATTTCAACGCAATAACCTTCTTGCACCAGCATCTCTCGATTTTGTCCTCCTTACCAGACAAGCCTGGCGGCGGTACAGTTCACCTTTCTAGAACCGATATAGAATGATTTTCGTGACCGTCTGTCATAAAAACTCGATTTGTTGATATTGGGGGCCTAATAGAGGCGGGTCACGAGGGGCATGAACGCCCCTAGACCTCTAAATGTATATGTTTTTATCAATCTATAAAATAATAATAATGTTGACTAAGCATATCAAGCATATTCAACATAAATATTTTCTTTTCTAACGATCAGATTTGGGTTATTGGTTCAGTATTCTGCTGACATGAATGGCCTGAATTGGTATGGATTAGCTAAGAATGGACTTAATATATCATATTGTGATATGAAATGTTTGCTAAGTGTAGTGCCAACAATTTTTTCAGGTTTAAAGGTAAAGTTCGGCATTCATGATATAATTTATTTTTATTGTCACCCATCATCAGCATACCGAGGGCGACCAGCGCATTCATGGGTACCATTTAACAGGTGCAATTGCGCAACTAGCATCATCGTCATCATCATCATCATCATCATCATCATCATCATAATCATCATTCATCTTGCGAAGCATGGTCACCTAGTGGTCGTAAAAGTGGCTATTTTTTCCAACTAACGGCAACAGCCCTTTAGGGCTTTCGCCTCAGAATGGATCGCGACATTATTCATATCTAGGTTGTGGTATAGTATGCCATTCAAGCATATCTCATATATAGAGTAATAATACACAAACATTGTCGAGCAATGTGCTAACACGTGTATTCCTTTTCATACTGGTGGCTGAAATTAACTCTGCTCTTTACGATATTTTCATAATATGAGTAAAAAAACAATTGCACTTTCAAACCAGCGTTACTCCTAATGATTCGTTCATAACACTTTAACCGAGAGGTTGTTTCCCTCGGATCAATATGATTATATCACGAGTACGATTTGATTCATCGCAATATGAATATCAAAACATTGGTTTATTGGTCAAATAATAAAACTTCCATGGTGCACGTCACAGTCAGGAGGCTGGTTCCATTCAAGTACGTTTATGGCAGTTACATAGACGAGTTTTCGACCAGAGCATTTCGGACCTGAACCGCTTTTGACCTAAAGGACTACTTTTCAGCAGGGGATAGGCTCTAATAACGCTTTCAAAACCAGCCATTCATCATTTAAAACCTGAAACTATAATGAGATGTCTATTCCCACACATGGTACGCGTTTGAGAGCGCTTGATGCTCAAGACCTGGGTGCTATACGCTTTGTTAATCGCGCATGTGGGTATAGGCCTTGAAGTCATACTCACCTGGCCTCGATGCATTCTCTAAAATATCATTAGTGGTGTATCCTGATCCTAATCGCGACAGCATCAGCAGCGTCACCAAACACATCCAGAAGCCACATCGCCGATGTCTGAAATACATCCCCATTGTCAAAATCATCAATTTCCTAACCGGATGACAGTCAACCGTATCCTAAATCAGCTCATGGTACTATCCATAATGGCATTAATGAAATCCTTAGAAGCTCTACAGCCAACAAATTATCAAAAATCTTTACATTATCCAGTCAAAACTACGCATTTTGCATTATACCTTCAAGACAGTTTGCCCATTCTGTTGAAGAATCCAGTCAAAGTCTTTCTTCAGTGCATTTGATACGTGATTATCACGAGTTAATGTAATTAAGACCCAAGCAATGTTGTCTATAATTCCAAGCACCTCAGCTCTTGTTACCCATCTTGACAAATATCCTTGGTCTGAACGAAAGGAAAAGAGAGTCTTCCATGCAGTAGGCTGTGATATTCTTCGTTATATGCGATGCCGCCAAAGCTTTATCCTCAACGAACAGGCAAACAGCGACTGATTGATACTCTGCTTGAGTCACTCTCGTAATCTCCATAACACGACCAGTAAGGTTCACGTTATGGACAGGTTAGTAAACGTCCCCAGTGTCACCAGATCTTAGAAAGAGACATCCAAAGCCGCCTTGATCCAAAGGGAGATCCTCACCGCAAAATATATAGATTTGATGTTTCGTCGTTGACTGCGCTTCTGGCGTCCCCTATTGGAATTTTATGATATAGTGCGTATTTGGTTCAGGAGTGTTGCTGGTTTTCAGCGCCAAAGCGTCGTTAAAGCTGAACTCATGTTTCCGTCATTTCCTTAAAGCCGGGAAGCAATGTGATGACGTTGCTATCGTAATCTCACGTGACGGGACAGCTGACCGCTGACCACACTGGTCCCCTGTTATCTCTGGCTTCTTACAAACAACTGCTCGCTACTTTTTATCCTTTCTGTTCTCCAAGTAGATTGATAGCAGTAATGACCCTCCAGCTGACCAGCCGGCCTATCAAGGTATAATATTATTAAACCCGCTATACAATTCACAGTCCGTCACATAATCTTCCGCTGAAACGAATCCGATGACATTCCATTCGAACCTCCGCAGATTTGTCCTTGTTCTTTCTGAGTTCATTTCCCTTCTCTTGATGCCAACCGTGGATCAGCTTTGAGGAATATCGGCCTTTCAAGACGAGTTCTCTCAACTTAAACCTTCCGCCAAAAGTCGAGTGATCCACGCGCTACTTCTATCGATGTGCTAACTCCTCGGACCGAATTATACGCTGAATTCATGCATATATTTGTGGCAATTCGCGTTAACTTGGCAATCATGTATTCCTTTTATGATTGAATTGAATATTACCCATGCAGTTGGAAAATTACTTAGGACGAAGTCAGGAGTTTGACCTATCTCGGGACACACTCTCTTATATTATTCAGTTGCGATTCGATAAGTCTTGTATAATCAAATTAATTTTCTACTGCTGTCTCTTCCCGTATAAAAGTTTTTCGGTCAATCAAAACACAACTAGCCGCTCTAGTGTTGCTTCTATTCGGTGATAGAGTCGAAAGCGCCAATAACAAATCTACAGAGACCTCCTCCATGAAATAGCTGGTTAGCCATCACCCTCTATACACGTCCTAAAGAGAGTACATGTATTTAACAACTTCGCATGGCATGAGCCGTGAACGTTTTGCCTATCAAGATTGTTTTGGCATATTATACTCCGATCGAAATGACGTCATCCCGTACCGCCCTCACCTTCCGTCGTCAAGAAGGACGCATCGATACTATAATATTGAACTTCCACATTTTGTTGATTTCGTGCGTAAAAGCGGAAGTGTAATGTTTGGAGATACTCAGGCGTTGAAAGCATGCATTTAGACAGTCTTGCCGCGCACGGTTCAGCTTTGTGATTTGGCCATTAACTGGTATAGTTGAGGGAACAGATATTACCCGGCAGCTATATTTGGTCTCTTTAGAATAAACCTTGCCTTCTGGCCAGTGATATCTACACTTAGCTTCTATACCAGACTCGAAGCGTCCTTTACCAGGCATAAAGCGTACATAATTGGCAATCAGGAGGAGGAAGAAGAAACGGTCACTTTTTAGGAGTGAACCGTGGCGGTCGTAACCTTGGTAGAAAAAGGCATAGTGACTCTCTTGAGACCTAATCGATGTCTGGCAGCAGTCTGGCGTATTTTCAAAGCCATCATACGCCGTACGCTACGTTACATCACTGAGTGTTATGTTGTCTTGTACAGCTAAAGGACCATTTGAAGGTTGTGTCAATGTCTTCCCAACCTGACCAGATAACCAGCTGGAGTTTCCTGCATCTTGTTGATGTCTACCTCTTCTTGATGGAGATGTACTTACACCACTTCGAAGGTGTTCTACAATAAAGCTCAGGATACCCTTTGACTGATTCTGACAGGAAAAGTCACGGTCCGACACTAATACTTTTTTGCCCCAATGTAGCCTCGAAAATACCAGCTGCCGATTAGAACCATCCTCGGTAGTCCTCGAACGCCCGGAATCAGTATGTGCTGCAGTTTGAAAAGTTTGGGTACGGGGTATGATAATGATAATAATGAAAAGTTTCACATCTGTACGTGGATGGTTAGACAACAAGATAAGGAAGAAGAAAAAAAAAGAGAAAACTGCGGCAGATCCACAGGGAGTCGAACCTGTGACCAGCTGATCCACAGTCAAACACTCTCAGCGCTGAACCGTCAAGGCTTTCATGCTGAAGTGACGATTTTATTCGCCTCTTATATGCGATATGCAAACGAGCGCGCCGCAATTGTGACAAGGTCGCGCAGGCGGCAGAGTGATTTACCGAAATAGTTCCAAGTAATCGTATATTTCGATAGTTGTACAGATTTTTCTCAACATATTGTATCTATATACCTCAGTGATATAAAAGATTATCTTTGCAGTTGATTTAACGTTTAAATGGCCTTTTTTTAAAGTTTTAAAAAATCGAGGTCAGCAGGGTCAGAGTCAATCAACAGAGTGTTGCTCTGGCAGGGTCAAAAGACATCGTTGTTGGCGCCGATGATGTCAACAATATGGCAGATTTCCGCCCCACCCGTGAGATTTGCTCTCGTCATGTCATGAGCACATTGAACTGCTTCATAGTGAACCGTGCTGAATATGTACCGGCGACCGCTCTCTCCATCATCACCGACCATATGTGCCGGTGCCGGTCGTGCGAGGTCGTTTCAATGAAAAAGACGCACGCCACTGCCGTACCAGTACCTGAGAAAACTCTTTGACTGATTCTGATTTGAAACTCACGGTCCGACACTAATACTTTTTTGCCCCAATGTAGCCTCGAAAATACCAGCTGCCGATTAGAACCATCCTCGGTAGTCCTCGAACGCCCGGAATCAGTATGTGCTGCAGTTTGAAAAGTTTGGGTACGGGGTATGATAATGATAATAATGAAAAGTTTCACATCTGTACGTGGATGGTTAGATAACAAGATAAGGAAGAAGAAAAAAAAAGAGAAAAGTGCGGCAGATCCACAGGGAGTCGAACCTGTGACCAGCTGATCCACAGTCAAACACTCTCAGCGCTGAACCGTCAAGGCTTTCGTGCTGAAGTGACGATTTTATTCGCCTCTTATATGCGATATGCAAACGAGCGCGCCGCAATTGTGACAAGGTCGCGCAGGCGGCAGAGTGATTTACCGAAATAGTTCCAAGTAATCGTATATTTCGATAGTTGTACAGATTTTTCTCAACATATTGTATCTATATACCTCAGTGATATAAAAGATTATCTTTGCAGTTGATTTAACGTTTAAATGGCCTTTTTTAATGTTTTAAAAAATCGAGGTCAGCAGGGTCAGAGTCAATCAACAGAGTGTTGCTCTGGCAGGGTCAAAAGACATCGTTGTTGGCGCCGATGATGTCAGCAATATGGCAGATTTCCGCCCCACCCGTGAGATTTGCTCTCGTCATGTCATGAGCACATTGAACTGCTAGTGAACCGTGCTGAATATGTACCGGCGACCGCTCTCTCCATCATCACCGACCATATGTGCCGGTGCCGGTCGTGCGAGGTCGTTTCAATGAAAAAGACGCGCGCCACTGCCGTACCAGTACCTGAGAAAACTCTTTGATTCTGATTTGAAACTCACGGTCCGACACTAATACTTTTTTGCCCCAATGTAGCCTCGAAAATACCAGCTGCCGATTAGAACCATCCTCGGTAGTCCTCGAACGCCCGGAATCAGTATGTGCTGCAGTTTGAAAAGTTTGGGTACGGGGTATGATAATGATAATAATGAAAAGTTTCACATCTGTACGTGGATGGTTAGATAACAAGATAAGGAAGAAGAAAAAAAAAGAGAAAACTGCGGCAGATCCACCGGGAGTCGAACCTGTGACCAGCTGATCCACAGTCAAACACTCTCAGCGCTGAACCGTCAAGGGTTTCGTGCTGAAGTGACGATTTTATTCGCCTCTTATATGCGATATGCAAACGAGCGCGCCGCAATTGTGACAAGGTCGCGCAGGCGGCAGAGTGATTTACCGAAATAGTTCCAAGTAATCGTATATTTCGATAGTTGTACAGATTTTTCTCAACATATTGTATCTATATACCTCAGTGATATAAAAGATTATCTTTGCAGTTGATTTAACGTTTAAATGGCCTTTTTTAATGTTTTAAAAAATCGAGGTCAGCAGGGTCAGAGTCAATCAACAGAGTGTTGCTCTGGCAGGGTCAAAAGACATCGTTGTTGGCGCCGATGATGTCAGCAATATGGCAGATTTCCGCCCCACCCGTGAGATTTGCTCTCGTCATGTCATGAGCACATTGAACTGCCAGTGAACCGTGCTGAATATGTACCGGCGACCGCTCTCTCCATCATCACCGACCATATGTGCCGGTGCCGGTCGTGCGAGGTCGTTTCAATGAAAAAGACGCGCGCCACTGCCGTACCAGTACCTGAGAAAACTCTTTGATTCTGATTTGAAACTCACGGTCCGACACCAATACTTTTTTGCCCCAATGTAGCCTCGAAAATACCAGCTGCCGATTAGAACCATCCTCGGTAGTCCTCGAACGCCCGGAATCAGTATGTGCTGCAGTTTGAAAAGTTTGGGTACGGGGTATGATAATGATAATAATGAAAAGTTTCACATCTGTACGTGGATGGTTAGATAACATGATAAGGAAGAAGAAAAAAAAAGAGAAAACTGCGGCAGATCCACCGGGAGTCGAATCTGTGACCAGCTGATCCACAGTCAAACACTCTCAGCGCTGAACCGTCAAGGCTTTCGTGCTGAAGTGACGATTTTATTCGCCTCTTATATGCGATATGCAAACGAGCGCGCCGCAATTGTGACAAGGTCGCGCAGGCGGCAGAGTGATTTACCGAAATAGTTCCAAGTAATCGTATATTTCGATAGTTGTACAGATTTTTCTCAACATATTGTATCTATATACCTCAGTGATATAAAAGATTATCTTTGCAGTTGATTTAACGTTTAAATGGCCTTTTTTAATGTTTTAAAAAATCGAGGTCAGCAGGGTCAGAGTCAATCAACAGAGTGTTGCTCTGGCAGGGTCAAAAGACATCGTTGTTGGCGCCGATGATGTCAGCAATATGGCAGATTTCCGCCCCACCCGTGAGATTTGCTCTCGTCATGTCATGAGCACATTGAACTGCCAGTGAACCGTGCTGAATATGTACCGGCGACCGCTCTCTCCATCATCACCGACCATATGTGCCGGTGCCGGTCGTGCGAGGTCGTTTCAATGAAAAAGACGCACGCCACTGCCGTACCAGTACCTGAGAAAACTCTTTGACTGATTCTGATTTGAAACTCACGGTCCGACACTAATACTTTTTGCCCCAATGTATAGCCTCGAAAATACCAGCTGCCGATTAGAACCATCCTCGGTAGTCCTCGAACGCCCGGAATCAGTATGTGCTGCAGTTTGAAAAGTTTGGGTACGGGGTATGATAATGATAATAATGAAAAGTTTCACATCTGTACGTGGATGGTTAGATAACAAGATAAGGAAGAAGAAGAAAAAAGAGAAAACTGCGGCAGATCCACCGGGAGTCGAACCTGTGACCAGCTGATCCACAGTCAAACACTCTCAGCGCTGAACCGTCAAGGCTTTCGTGCTGAAGTGACGATTTTATTCGCCTCTTATATGCGATATGCAAACGAGCGCGCCGCAATTGTGACAAGGTCGCGCAGGCGGCAGAGTGATTTACCGAAATAGTTCCAAGTAATCGTATATTTCGATAGTTGTACAGATTTTTCTCAACATATTGTATCTATATACCTCAGTGATATAAAAGATTATCTTTGCAGTTGATTTAACGTTTAAATGGCCTTTTTTAATGTTTTAAAAAATCGAGGTCAGCAGGGTCAGAGTCAATCAACAGAGTGTTGCTCTGGCAGGGTCAAAAGACATCGTTGTTGGCGCCGATGATGTCAGCAATATGGCAGATTTCCGCCCAACCCGTGAGATTTGCTCTCGTCATGTCATGAGCACATTGAACTGCTAGTGAACCGTGCTGAATATGTACCGGCGACCGCTCTCTCCATCATCACCGACCATATGTGCCGGTGCCGGTCGTGCGAGGTCGTTTCAATGAAAAAGACGCACGCCACTGCCGTACCAGTACCTGAGAAAACTCTTTGACTGATTCTGATTTGAAACTCACGGTCCGACACTAATACTTTTTTGCCCCAATGTAGCCTCGAAAATACCAGCTGCCGATTAGAACCATCCTCGGTAGTCCTCGAACGCCCGGAATCAGTATGTGCTGCAGTTTGGAAAGTTTGGGTACGGGCTATGATAATGATAATAATGAAAAGTTTCACATCTGTACGTGGATGGTTAGATAACAAGATAAGGAAGAAGAAAAATAGAGAAAACTGCGGCAGATCCACCGGGAGTCGAACCTGTGACCAGCTGATCCACAGTCAAACACTCTCAGCGCTGAACCGTCAAGGCTTTCATGCTGAAGTGACGATTTTATTCGCCTCTTATATGCAATATGCAAACGAGCGCGCCGCAATTGTGACAAGGTCGCGCAGGCGGCAGAGTGATTTACCGAAATAGTTCCAAGTAATCGTATATTTCGATAGTTGTACAGATTTTTCTCAACATATTGTATCTATATACCTCAGTGATATAAAAGATTATCTTTGCAGTTGATTTAACGTTTAAATGGCCTTTTTTTAAAGTTTTAAAAAATCGAGGTCAGCAGGGTCAGAGTCAATCAACAGAGTGTTGCTCTGGCAGGGTCAAAAGACATCGTTGTTGGCGCCGATGATGTCAGCAATATGGCAGATTTCCGCCCCACCCGTGAGATTTGCTCTCGTCATGTCATGAGCACATTGAACTGCTGGTGAACCGTGCTGAATATGTACCGGCGACCGCTCTCTCCATCATCACCGACCATATGTGCCGGTGCCGGTCGTGCGAGGTCGTTTCAATGAAAAAGACGCACGCCACTGCCGTACCAGTACCTGAGAAAACTCTTTGACTGATTCTGATTTGAAACTCACGGTCCGACACTAATACTTTTTTGCCCCAATGTAGCCTCGAAAATACCAGCTGCCGATTAGAACCATCCTCGGTAGTCCTCGAACGCCCGGAATCAGTATGTGCTGCAGTTTGAAAAGTTTGGATAGGGGATTGATAATGATAATAATGAAAAGTTTCACATCTGTACGTAGATGGTTAGATAACAAGATAAGGAAGAAGAAAAAAAAGAGAAAACTGCGGCAGATACACCGGGAGTCGAACCTGTGACCAGCTGATCCACAGTCAAACACTCTCAGCGCTGAACCGTCAAGGCTTTCATGCTGAAGTGACGATTTTATTCGCCTCTTATATGCGATATGCAAACGAGCGCGCCGCAATTGTGACAAGGTCGCGCAGGCGGCAGAGTGATTTACCGAAATAGTTCCAAGTAATCGTATATTTCGATAGTTGTACAGATTTTTCTCAACATATTGTATCTATATACCTCAGTGATATAAAAGATTATCTTTGCAGTTGATTTAACGTTTAAATGGCCTTTTTTTAAAGTTTTAAAAAATCGAGGTCAGCAGGGTCAGAGTCAATCAACAGAGTGTTGCTCTGGCAGGGTCAAAAGACATCGTTGTTGGCGCCGATGATGTCAGCAATATGGCAGATTTCCGCCCCACCCGTGAGATTTGCTCTCGTCATGTCATGAGCACATTGAACTGCTAGTGAACCGTGCTGAATATGTACCGGCGACCGCTCTCTCCATCATCACCGACCATATGTGCCGGTGCCGGTCGTGCGAGGTCGTTTCAATGAAAAAGACGCACGCCACTGCCGTACCAGTACCTGAGAAAACTCTTTGACTGATTCTGATTTGAAACTCACGGTCCGACACTAATACTTTTTTGCCCCAATGTAGCCTCGAAAATACCAGCTGCCGATTAGAACCATCCTCGGTAGTCCTCGAACGCCCGGAATCAGTATGTGCTGCAGTTTGAAAAGTTTGGGTACGGGGTATGATAATGATAATGATGAAAAGTTTCACATCTGTACGTGGATGGTTAGATAACAAGATAAGGAAGAAGAAAAAAAAGAGAAAACTGCGGCAGATCCACCGGGAGTCGAACCTGTGACCAGCTGATCCACAGTCAAACACTCTCAGCGCTGAACCGTGAAGGCTTTCATGCTGAAGTGACGATTTTATTCGCCTCTTATATGCGATATGCAAACGAACGCGCCGAAATTGTGACAAGGTCGCGCAGGCGGCAGAGTGATTTACCGAAATAGTTCCAAGTAATCGTATATTTCGATAGTTGTACAGATTTTTCTCAACATATTGTATCTATATACCTCAGTGATATAAAAGATTATCATATGCCGTGGTCACACTGGGGTTTTAACACGAATTGAATTCGAATTAAAACGTTGATACGTATTGGGGCGTCACACTCAATTCGGTTCATACCGATCTCAATCCGCTTTAACCAACACGGTTCTTAAACCGAATTGAATGCGAATCAGCTAATCCGAATCAACGAAACCGTATTGAGATTTCAAGTGTGACGCGCTTGATACGAACTAATAATTTCGATCGCACTGTGCATGCGCCCGGCGCACTTCCTCTTCCGTTAATTCTCCGCGCCAAACTTCTATCAATTCAATTGATTGTGCTAGTCTTGTGGGATGTGCTGAAGTGAATGCCTGGTAAATGGTAGAGTTATGATCTGCCAAACACAATATGAAGATGTTTTTAGAATAATTTTTTCATGCAATTTTGAATAGATTTATTTTTGTACGGAGTAAAGTTGATCTTATCAGAGGTTTGATTGTTTGTTACGCCACAGAGACCAAAGATTGAATGGTGAATGGCCTAGGAATGTATGCTGAATGAAACTGTTCTTGTATTTTTTTATGTATGTATGTACATGTACTAGAATTTGCCTCTTGCAGGATCTGCAGATTGAAATTGAATGCTTGATGTTAGTATACGCATTGAGTGTAGCGCGTTTTAAACCGATTTGAATGCGTATTCGGGTCAGTGTGACGCGACCGTTCTGAAACTGGATTAACCAATTCGTATTCCGGAGAGCGCTCTACGGAATTCGGTTTCAATTCGCATCCAGTGTGAACACACCATTTGCAGTTGATTTAACGTTTAAATGGCCTTTTTTTAAAGTTTTAAAAAATCGAGGTCAGCAGGGTCAGAGTCAATCAACAGAGTGTTGCTCTGGCAGGGTCAAAAGACATCGTTGTTGGCGCCGATGATGTCAGCAATATGGCAGATTTCCGCCCCACCCGTGAGATTTGCTCTCGTCATGTCATGAGCACATTGAACTGCTGGTGAACCGTGCTGAATATGTACCGGCGACCGCTCTCTCCATCATCACCGACCATATGTGCCGGTGCCGGTCGTGCGAGGTCGTTTCAATGAAAAAGACGCACGCCACTGCCGTACCAGTACCTGAGAAAACTCTTTGACTGATTCTGATTTGAAACTCACGGTCCGACACTAATACTTTTTTGCCCCAATGTAGCCTCGAAAATACCAGCTACCGATTAGAACCATCCTCGGTAGTCCTCGAACGCCCGGAATCAGTATGTGCTGCAGTTTGAAAAATTTGGGTACGGGGTATGATAATGATAATAATGAAAAGTTTCACATCTGTACGTGGATGGTTAGATAACAAGATAAGGAAGAAGAAAAAAAAGAGAAAACTGCGGCAGATCCACCGGGAGTCGAACCTGTGACCAGCTGATCCACAGTCAAACACTCTCAGCGCTGAACCGTCAAGGCTTTCATGCTGAAGTGACGATTTTATTCGCCTCTTATATGCGATATGCAAACGAACGCGCCGCAATTGTGACAAGGTCGCGCAGGCGGCAGAGTGATTTACCGAAATAGTTCCAAGTAATCGTATATTTCGATAGTTGTACAGATTTTTCTCAACATATTGTATCTATATACCTCAGTGATATAAAAGATTATCTTTGCAGTTGATTTAACGTTTAAATGGCCTTTTTTTAAAGTTTTAAAAAATCGAGGTCAGCAGGGTCAGAGTCAATCAACAGAGTCTTGCTCTGGCAGGGTCAAAAGACATCGTTGTTGGCGCCGATGATGTCAGCAATATGGCAGATTTCCGCCCCACCCGTGAGATTTGCTCTCGTCATGTCATGAGCACATTGAACTGCCAGTGAACCGTGCTGAATATGTACCGGCGACCGCTCTCTCCATCATCACCGACCATATGTGCCGGTGCCGGTCGTGCGAGGTCGTTTCAATGAAAAAGACGCACGCCACTGCCGTACCAGTACCTGAGAAAACTCTTTGACTGATTCTGATTTGAAACTCACGGTCCGACACTAATACTTTTTTGCCCCAATGTAGCCTCGAAAATACCAGCTGCCGATTAGAACCATCCTCGGCGGTAGTCCTCGAACGCCCGGAATCAGTATGTGCTGCAGTTTGAAAAGTTTGGGTACGGGGTAACTGCAAAGATTATCTTTTATATCACTGAGGTATATAGATACAATATGTGATAATAATGAAAAGTTTCACATCTGTACGTGGATGGTTAGATAACAAGATAAGGAAGAAGAAAAAAAAAGAGAAAACTGCGGCAGATCCACCGGGAGTCGAACCTGTGACCAGCTGATCCACAGTCAAACACTCTCAGCGCTGAACCGTCAAGGCTTTCATGCTGAAGTGACGATTTTATTCGCCTCTTAAATGCGATATGCAAACGAGCGCGCCGCAATTGTGACAAGGTCGCGCAGGCGGCAGAGTGATTTACCGAAATAGTTCCAAGTAATCGTATATTTCGATAGTTGTACAGATTTTTCTCAACATATTGTATCTATATACCTCAGTGGTATAAAAGATTATCTTTGCAGTTGATTTAACGTTAAAATGGCCTTTTTTTAAGTTTTAAAAAATCGAGGTCAGCAGGGTCAGAGTCAATCAACAGAGTGTTGCTCTGGCAGGGTCAAAAGACATCGTTGTTGGCGCCGATGATGTCAGCAATATGGCAGATTTCCGCCCCACCCGTGAGATTTGCTCTCGTCATGTCATGAGCACATTGAACTGCCAGTGAACCGTGCTGAATATGTACCCGCTACCGCTCTCTCCATCATCACCGACCATGTGCCGGTGCCGGTCGTGCGAGGTCGTTTCAATGAAAAAGACGCACGCCACTGCCGTACCAGTACCTAAGAAAACTCTCTGACTATTTCTGATTTGAAACTCACGGTCCGACACTAATACTTTTTTGCCCCAATGTAGCCTCGAAAATACCAGCTGCCGATTAGAACCATCCTCGGTAGTCCTCGAACGCCCGGAATCAGTATGTGCTGCAGTTTGAAAAGTTTGGGTACGGGGTATGATAATGATAATAATGAAAAGTTTCACATCTGTACGTGGATGGTTAGATAACAAGATAAGGAAGAAGAAAAAAAAAGAGAAAACTGCGGCAGATCCACCGGGAGTCGAACCTGTGACCAGCTGATCCACAGTCAAACACTCTCAGCGCTGAACCGTCAAGGCTTTCATGCTGAAGTGACGATTTTATTCGCCTCTTATATGCGATATGCAAACGAGCGCGCCGCAATTGTGACAAGGTCGCGCAGGCGGCAGAGTGATTTACCGAAATAGTTCCAAGTAATCGTATATTTCGATAGTTGTACAGATTTTTCTCAACATATTGTATCTATATACCTCAGTGATATAAAAGATTATCTTTGCAGTTGATTTAACGTAAATGGCCTTTTTTTAAAGTTTTAAAAAATCGAGGTCAGCAGGGTCAGAGTCAATCAACAGAGTGTTGCTCTGGCAGGGTCAAAAGACATCGTTGTTGGCGCCGATGATGTCAGCAATATGGCAGATTTCCGCCCCACCCGTGAGATTTGCTCTCGTCATGTCATGAGCACATTGAACTGCCAGTGAACCGTGCTGAATATGTACCGGCGACCGCTCTCTCCATCATCACCGACCATATGTGCCGGTGCCGGTCGTGCGAGGTCGTTTCAATGAAAAAGACGCACGCCACTGCCGTACCAGTACCTGAGAAAACTCTTTGACTGATTCTGATTTGAAACTCACGGTCCGACACTAATACTTTTTTGCCCCAATGTAGCCTCGAAAATACCAGCTGCCGATTAGAACCATCCTCGGTAGTCCTCGAACGCCCGGAATCAGTATGTGCTGCAGTTTGAAAAGTTTGGGTACGGGGTATGATAATGATAATAATGAAAAGTTTCACATCTGTACGTGGATGGTTAGATAACAAGATAAGGAAGAAGAAAAAAAAGAGAAAACTGCGGCAGATCCACCGGGAGTCGAACCTGTGACCAGCTGATCCACAGTCAAACACTCTCAGCGCTGAACCGTCAAGGCTTTCATGCTGAAGTGACGATTTTATTCGCCTCTTATATGCGATATGCAAACGAGCGCGCCGCAATTGTGACAAGGTCGCGCAGGCGGCAGAGTGATTTACCGAAATAGTTCCAAGTAATCGTATATTTCGATAGTTGTACAGATTTTTCTCAACATATTGTATCTATATACCTCAGTGATATAAAAGATTATCTTTGCAGTTGATTTAACGTTTAAATGGCCTTTTTTTAAAGTTTTAAAAAATCGAGGTCAGCAGGGTCAGAGTCAATCAACAGAGTGTTGCTCTGGCAGGGTCAAAAGACATCGTTGTTGGCGCCGATGATGTCAGCAATATGGCAGATTTCCGCCCCACCCGTGAGATTTGCTCTCGTCATGTCATGAGCACATTGAACTGCTAGTGAACCGTGCTGAATATGTACCGGCGACCGCTCTCTCCATCATCACCGACCATATGTGCCGGTGCCAGTCGTGCGAGGTCGTTTCAATGAAAAAGACGCACGCCACTGCCGTACCAGTACCTGAGAAAACTCTTTGACTGATTCTGATTTGAAACTCACGGTCCGACACTAATACTTTTTTGCCCCAATGTAGCCTCGAAAATACCAGCTGCCGATTAGAACCATCCTCGGTAGTCCTCGAACGCCCGGAATCAGTATGTGCTGCAGTTTGAAAAGTTTGGGTACGGGGTATGATAATGATAATAATGAAAAGTTTCACATCTGCACGTGGATGGTTAGATAACAAGATAAGGAAGAAGAAAAAAAAGAGAAAACTGCGGCAGATCCACCGGGAGTCGAACCTGTGACCAGCTGATCCACAGTCAAACACTCTCAGCGCTGAACCGTGAAGGCTTTCATGCTGAAGTGACGATTTTATTCGCCTCTTATATGCGATATGCAAACGAGCGCGCCGCAATTGTGACAAGGTCGCGCAGGCGGCAGAGTGATTTACCGAAATAGTTCCAAGTAATCGTATATTTCGATAGTTGTACAGATTTTTCTCAACATATTGTATCTATATACCTCAGTGATATAAAAGATTATCTTTGCAGTTGATTTAACGTTTAAATGGCCTTTTTTTAAAGTTTTAAAAAATCGAGGTCAGCAGGGTCAGAGTCAATCAACAGAGTGTTGCTCTGGCAGGGTCAAAAGACATCGTTGTTGGCGCCGATGATGTCAGCAATATGGCAGATTTCCGCCCCACCCGTGAGATTTGCTCTCTTCATGTCATGAGCACATTGAACTGCTAGTGAACCGTGCTGAATATGTACCGGCGACCGCTCTCTCCATCATCACCGACCATATGTGCCGGTGCCAGTCGTGCGAGGTCGTTTCAATGAAAAAGACGCACGCCACTGCCGTACCAGTACCTGAGAAAACTCTTTGACTGATTCTGATTTGAAACTCACGGTCCGACACTAATACTTTTTTGCCCCAATGTAGCCTCGAAAATACCAGCTGCCGATTAGAACCATCCTCGGTAGTCCTCGAACGCCCGGAATCAGTATGTGCTGCAGTTTGAAAAGTTTGGGTACGGGGTATGATAATGATAATAATGAAAAGTTTCACATCTGTACGTGGATGGTTAGATAACAAGATAAGGAAGAAGAAAAAAAAGAGAAAACTGCGGCAGATCCACCGGGAGTCGAACCTGTGACCAGCTGATCCACAGTCAAACACTCTCAGCGCTGAACCGTCAAGGCTTTCATGCTGAAGTGACGATTTTATTCGCCTCTTATATGCGATATGCAAACGAGCGCGCCGCAATTGTGACAAGGTCGCGCAGGCGGCAGAGTGATTTACCGAAATAGTTCCAAGTAATCGTATATTTCGATAGTTGTACAGATTTTTCTCAACATATTGTATCTATATACCTCAGTGATATAAAAGATTATCTTTGCAGTTGATTTAACGTTTAAATGGCCTTTTTTTAAAGTTTTAAAAAATCGAGGTCAGCAGGGTCAGAGTCAATCAACAGAGTGTTGCTCTGGCAGGGTCAAAAGACATCGTTGTTGGCGCCGATGATGTCAGCAATATGGCAGATTTCCGCCCCACCCGTGAGATTTGCTCTCGTCATGTCATGAGCACATTGAACTGCTAGTGAACCGTGCTGAATATGTACCGGCGACCGCTCTCTCCATCATCACCGACCATATGAGCCGGTGCCGGTCGTGCGAGGTAGTTTCAATGAAAAAGACGCACGCCACTACCGTACCAGTACCTGAGAAATTCTTTGACTGTTTCTGATTTGAAAATCACGGTCCGACACTAATACTTTTTTGCCCCAATGTAGCCTCGAAAATACCAGCTGCCGATTAGAACCATCCTCGGTAGTCCTCGAACGCCCGGAATCAGTATGTGCTGCAGTTTGAAAAGTTTGGGTACGGGGTATGATAATGATAATAATGAAAAGTTTCACATCTGTACGTGGATGGTTGGATAACAAGATAAGGAAGAAGAAAAAAAAAGAGAAAACTGCGGCAGATCCACCGGGAGTCGAACCTGTGACCAGCTGATCCACAGTCAAACACTCTCAGCGCTGAACCGTCAAGGCTTTCATGCTGAAGTGACGATTTTATTCGCCTCTTATATGCGATATGCAAACGAGCGCGCCGCAATTGTGACAAGGTCGCGCAGGCGGCAGAGTGATTTACCGAAATAGTTCCAAGTAATCGTATATTTCGATAGTTGTACAGATTTTTCTCAACATATTGTATCTATATACCTCAGTGATATAAAAGATTATCTTTGCAGTTGATTTAACGTTTAAATGGCCTTTTTTTAAAGTTTTAAAAAATCGAGGTCAGCAGCGTCAGAGTCAATCAACAGAGTGTTGCTCTGGCAGGGTCAAAAGACATCGTTGTTGGCGCCGATGATGTCAGCAATATGGCAGATTTCTGCCCCACCCGTGAGATTTGCTCTCGTCATGTCATGAGCACATTGAACTGCTGGTGAACCGTGCTGAATATGTACCGGCGACCGCTCTCTCCATCATCAACGACCATATGTGCCGGTGCCGGTCGTGCGAGGTCGTTTCAATGAAAAAGACGCACGCCACTGCCGTATGATGTTATGTGGTTAATTGATACTGAGTTGGCGTTCATGGTATAGCGCTGCTAGTTTTAACTGTGTATGCGTGTAATTAAAAAGGATAGATAACCCATGTGGCATTTGTCTCTGTAATCCGGTGATGCCAATATTATTAGAAGAGTCAAATAGAAAGAGGAAAAAGAGGTTGATTTATGGGGCGAAGCTTTTCCGAGAATAATCTCTGTAGTACTTGCGCGCTGAGACGTATACTGCAGGGTGCATTTTACCAAGGAAAAGGTCAAGATAAATTTTCTTTCGGGTGGTCTCTGCGTTCCCACTCCGCAATGTACGACTGTGTGAATGTTACATTGCGCATGCGTGGTGTCAGGGACCACAGCATGCCTGTGCCCTCCTGAAGGTGCCAACGTTTCCATGGTAAAGTGACAAACGCACCAAGAATGGCACGGAACTTCCAAATAGACGCAATACTAAGTAGAGTTCTACTTGGATGGTTGAGTAACCAGCGAAGGCAGACAATCGATCTTCAAATTCCGTCTTTAGTTTTATCATTAGACGACTGATGATTCCAAGAACTTCAGAATGGAGAGGGAGTAAGTCGGTGAAGGTTTTCTTTTATTCTTAGGTTGTTATTTCACGACAAATTGCTAGTAGCGGTACCTCAAATATTTTGATTTCGTATGCGGTGGACGCCATTTAGTCTTTTGACTCTCATCAAAATGTTTTGAACATTAACCAGGCTCCATTGCGTCGAAGATTCCGGTATATACATGTGTCTCTGTTGAAAATAACCTGAGCTTTATGTTCTTGTATAACCAAAGGTATTATTATCATGATTACTGGAAAGCCTACGTATTTGCATAATGGCGGCCATATTGATTTCGAAGTTGATACTGAATCGAGGAAAATCGGAAACCAACGCCATTCTCGATATTGCAATTATAAGGGCCTAACTCTTTCGTCCATTTTAGTTTTGAACTGCAGTCTATTCATCATTCCACAATAATTGTTGTTGCAGTGATGGAGACTCCATGAAAGAGAATGATGAGAAAACGACTAAAGTGCCGAGCCCAGATTCCATTCACTCGCAGCAGCCACTTGGTAAACACATATTCTACAAGAGTAAAATGACCAGATAAATTGTTAGCTAAAAAGTCCAACAACTGGATGCTGAGCTAGGCAAGGAAAAGTTTCCATTACGTGCGCAATGCTTGTGTTCGTGGAAAATAAAATTAGATTTTATAGGCAATGTTCTTGCGTAAACATTTGTTCGATCCACTGGTTTTTATTTTGAGAAGTTTAATCAAAGATGAAAAGTTGATTATACCATAACCATGGTAACCAAAGATGTGCCCTTTTTCTACGACATTAAGCCTTTAAAACCGTTTATTTTAGTCGATCAGGGAACGACGATGTTGGATGAGGTTTTCGCCGACGGCAGCGGCCGGGACAAAAGGCGGCAACAGTTCAAGATGCTCATGCTGACAGGTTTGCCCATTCTGGCCCTTGTGGCTATATCGCTATATTCCCTCCAGGAAAGCGTCCAGGCGCGGATTGATTTGGTTGAGGTAGGTTGAAGCAAGTATAGAGTATTTCATCGCGCTAATTGTAGGGTTGGAGAAACATTCTGGCAAGACGTTTATTGTGTGCCATGGTGTTCATGTGTAGTTTATATCAATCAAAGGCTCAGTCATGCTTGCAAAAGATTCGCCCGAATTCGAGTTGTCCGGGAATCGCCTGAAAATCAGCTGACATGAATTATGTTGAACGATACCGCGTCCCATAGAACGATGCGCTTCAAATATATATGGCACGCAGATGTTGTCATAATCAATGCCATATTTATAAGTTTACTCATACGTTAAGACCAATGCCATTCGCTTATTGCGATGACGTAATTGTGGAGCCAAAAATGAGCAGTACATATTTAGTCAATGCTGATATTGTATTCAGGAGGCTGTATATGGAGACAAAGTTTCGTATTATTAGTGACGGTCCGTGCACCTCATATAATCTGGGTCCATTATGGTGTGCCGATGCTGTATTAATCAGAAAGTTGATTCTCATTTCAGGCTCGTCAGACCGTCTATTTCACGGTGCAGGTCGGCTGGCTGATCCACTTGCTACAGAGAGAGAGGGACATGTCCGTGGTCTACCTGACCAGCACAGCAGGCGAGGATACAAAGAATCTCCTCTCCGAACTCTGGGTGAGCACAGACTCCGAGTTGGTCGGGCTACCTGACTGGCCTGTCAACGTTGATCATCAGAAGCGGCAGGAGTTCGAAAACAAGGCGTCGTTCAAGGCTCATTTGGATCATCACAGGGAAATGCTGCGGGTCAACTCGGCCTCCCTTCATGACGAGATCTTGTTCTATACGTCGCCGATGAGGATCTTCATGAAATGGCTGACGGACTCGTTGAAGAAGTCGGAACACGGGACCTTATGGAAGACGCTCATTGCCTACCAGAAGTTGATCTCATGTAAGATAGAAGCCGGGATAGAACGTGCGTTGGGAGAGCTGTTCTTCAGCTCTGCTGGATTTCAAAGTCGCTCTGATTTTCTTTGGTACAACAAGGAGTATAATGCATACAAGGCCTACTTCCAGTTGGCACAGCATTATTCGTCGCTTGTGACACCTGTGGTGAATACGCGCACTAACACGACGTCTGGTCAAAACGTGGTGGAAAGCATTACCGAAATGAGGAACATCATACTCCGTCAGCAAATCCACAACACAACGCTCAACAAAGGAAAATGGTGGTTCAGTAACATGACCGAGTTCCAGCAGGTTCTGCTGACCATCCAGAGTGATTTGGCCAACCTCATCTTCAACCAGATCAACGAATACATCTCAGAGACCGACACGAATGTCGCTATCAGTTGCGTCATGATGGCCCTCGCCATCTTCATGTTCCCTCTGTTGCTGCGTTCCGTCCTGCGGATGACTGCGGACATCGAACGCTATGCCATGGTCCTCGCGGACAAGACTAAGGACCTGAACCATGAGAAGAGACGAACTGATGACCTCCTCCACCAAATGCTCCCGAAGGCGGTGGCGGAGCGACTGAAAAACATGGAGAACTTCAACGCGGAATATTACAAAGAGGTGACCATCTTGTTCTCGGGGATAGTGGGCTTCAATCGGATTTCTGCCGAGTTGGAGCCGATCCAGATTGTGACGTTGCTCGGATCCTTATTTCGAACGCTTGATGAGAAGATAGAGGGCCATGAGGTGTATAAGGTGGAAACTATCGGTGATACCTTACTCGTTGTATCAGGTAAGATTCCCCGCTTTAACTCGTAATCTCCAATTCTTTCCGATCCTGAACTTACGCAGGTACTCGCCACATCGTTGTCCCTAGACATAGCCATGTTTTGTGGTTATGGATGTGTTTTCTGTCTCAGCTGATTGTGACCTTCTGTACCCTAAGTGCGTGTCCCAGCTGATAGCCCAGTTGATTGTGACAGTGCTCTGTACGTAAATTAGTCTCAGCTTTTTAAAGGTCGTGATTTGTATGTGTTTGTCATACAGAATCCTTCTCCCACCAATACTCTGAACTTTAGGCCTACCATCAACATGGAGGTAAGATTATAAAGCTGAAGTTGTCCGCAAGTGGAATACCAGCATTGTCTCATCCACGAAGACAGGAGACTTTAGAAGACTAAATATCGGCACAGCATAGCCTCGATGATGGGAAAATGCCAGGGCTTGTACATATGTATTACACTCCAGCTTATACCACGACTCTCGGACGATTTCAAATTGCCTTGTAAATTTCAGGTCTGCCAACTCGGATCGGCCACAAACATGCGGGCGAGATTGCCAACCTGGCCCTGGACATCCTGAATGTCACTACTTCGGACATTCCGGAATCACCAAATGGCAAGGTTCGACTGCGTCTTGGCATTCATTCAGGTACGTACCGACGCTGCCAATGGCCTCGTCTTCTTTCGTTCACCGTGATCACTTTGAACCACCACCAACCAAGTTTTCTTGTGTTGTAGTCACTCTACATCAGTTTTGTCATCTGGACATTCTCGTGATTGAATGCCCCCAGTATTTTTCCGACATTCTCACAAGGACTAGTATTGCCATTTTTAAAAGTGTCTTGTTGTCCGGATGTCCTCGAGGACTCAATATCTTGTCGTCTGGACGCCCCAGTATCGTTTCATCTAAAGTCCCACTCGAGGATTCTAGACAACTCAGCCTGTTCTATCGTCTGGACACCTTCTGTAACTTATCGTCTGGACGCCTTCGCCGCTTCGGGGGGCAATTGATAACGCATTGTCCTGTTGTCTGGACGCCCTCTGTATTTAGTCATCTGGACGCCCCGCCTAGTTGACTATTGATCATTCAGTATCTTGTCGTCTGGACGCTATAGCATCTTGGATTTTTCAGGTCCGTGCATGGCCGGAGTGGTCGGGCTTAAGCTGCCAAGATACTGCTTGTTCGGTGATACCGTAAACACTGCTTCGCGGATGGAATCAACTGGCTTGCGTAAGTAGATGCGACTCGGCACCCTCAGATTCTGGAATGTGTGCGTTAACGCAAACGTGAAATGATTAGGCCTACATTTTGAGCTCTCAGAGCACTCTATTCATCTGAGTTAAACGGGCCTCAGATTCACCCAAGGTTACCCAAAAGGACGTGCCTAACCGATGATATCGGGTGGTCAGTTTCACACTAGCTTCGGTGGACAGAAATGACATAGAGACCTGCGATTTGAGCGAAATACTAGTAATTACAATGCAAAAGCTTGATCAGCCTACGACCGGTTCATTGAGAATTCTTGCCCGACTCGTCAATACGAATGTTCTAATCGCGCAACCTGTCTGCATCTCATTTCAGCAAATCGCATCCACATCAGTGACAGCACCAACAAGTTACTGGTTACTCTAGGCGGGTACCGCACTCAGGACCGCGGCAAGATACAGGTTAAGGTAGGCAAACAGTTCACTCGACCAGGAGCCGTCACGATATTCTTCAGATGGCAGCGTATGCGCAATCCATTTAGTTGTTGCTGCTATTGTTAGTAAATATTATATGGAGGTTGCTTTTCTCTACAATTGCTAGTTATACTGCAGTGCGATATTTTTCGAAGAATACTCCGGTATGATACATCGTACCTGCAGTTACCCAATATAATATTCTGCCTCTTCAGGGCAAAGGTTTGGTGAAGACAAGTTGGTTGGTCAAACGACTTTCTCGCGGCCACGGATCAGAGAAGACCACTGTGATGAATGCCGTACCGGGTGGTGACGTCCATGGAGCAGGCAGCGAGAGCGACGACGAAAAAGCGCACAGTGCCTGGGGGATCGAGGGTCTACCCGACCCGAGACCGATGCTGAGCGAACCCATCATATCCATTGCTGATGTGGAGAAGATGTTCCATTCAAATGAGACACAGTACCCGCTGATCGTGCAGCTGCATGAAGGCTTTCATTTCTAGGCGACTGGTGGTTCTTTTTTCGATACAGGTTGCTCCTCCAATGAAAATACTGCTCACTCAAAGAGGACAATTGCTCCTCCGCGGACAAATTGCTCGGAGGAAAATACTGCTCGATCATTCAAAGAGGGCATGGTTGCTCCGCCAAGGACAATACTGCTTCGTCCAAGAGAACAATCACCCTAAGGACATTGCGTCTTCCCAGTAATATTTGTTGCGGAGGGAAGTCCTGCAGAGAAATTCAAAAGTACATTATTTACTGTCCTCATAGTTTTGCACCAATGCCCGGATTGTCCGTAGTTCTTCATTGAGAGACCCGCGACTGCTGTACCCCATGTTTCCCCCTCAACAAATTGTTGTAAAGAGATCACTTTGAAGTGATGAGATGTGTTGTGACAATCATCACTTCAAACACAACAAATACACTTTATTAAGTTTTGTAAAAGAGAGTCATCAGTGACCCAGGCTTCATGGTATTTGCTTCTCCTTGAACAAAAACTATTGTCCATTGGTTTCTTCAATAAGAAACATTTAATGTATTGTAACACTAGAATGTCACTAAAAACAACAAATACACTTTGATGTCGTCTACATTGTTTTTATTAAAATATACTGGTTGTCACACTGGAGAATCAGCTGCCCAACAGGCCAAGAATCATGTGTATTCAGGCCAGGCCTTCCAACTTATCAAGTGGCCTGGTCGGGAAAGTCCCAAGAAAAGTGTGCATCACAAGGCACCCAAAAGGTATGCTCAGCGGTAAACTGACTGTTGAACACTCCAGGAACGCCAGTTTTTAACACTGCTATCCCAGGACAAGACAACTCGGTGAGTTGGAAGACCAGTCTGATTCTCGCAACACTGGAATATTGATTCTCAAAGCAGCTTTATTTAAAAATCATTTCATTCATTATTACAATATATCGATGTCCACATCACCAATAAACAATGCAATCAGTAGTTAAGAAGCGTTGTTTCATATTTAAAATGCCTCAAAACTGCCATACCCTTACATCACAAATCATAAAAACTAAAAACTAATGTAAGGCAGTAAAGCAGGCAGACAGAGGTCATGTGCCCCTTTTTTCAACCAGGGGGGGGGGACTGTATAACCTGTTCGGCAGAAACACTCATCATCTCATGATTCCCTGACAATATTACAGATCACTTTACTTTGATGAGACTTATCACTGACATGATGTCATTGACAAGCCGGGATTCGACTAGCGGCCCATCAACAGCAGAATGTACATTCATCAAACGTCCTTTTGCGAGTGATGACTTCCAGAAACGCTGATGCTGCCATTCAACAATGGCGATGTCTCGTCATCGACATTGATCGTAAGTTCTCGAATCGCCGACTTCCGATAGTACCAGAACTGCCACATTATCTGGGTTGAGGTCAAGGACAGATAGAAAATTTCAGGGCCTTTTATTCCATTTTGAGAGAAAGACAAAAATCGAAAAAAGGCTAATAGAAATGCATTATGAGGAGAGCCAAGTTAAATGCACCACAGGAGCTCACTGGTCATGTTAGCCGTATTTACAACTGACCCAGGGAAGGCTTGGCATTGCTAACTCTCTCTTCCTTGACCACTTTCTTGCATCAGCAATTTCTATTGTCTAACTGACTTAAAGATAATAGAAGCAGCTCACTGATATGATACGTCAAACCCTATTGAATAACTTGAAGAAAAGGTCGAGGGGAAAATTCTTTCTAAAAGGATACGACGAGATCAAATGAGACCATTCCAAAAGCACCAATGAGCCAAGGCAGGGAATGAAGCACCGCGTAGAGTTCTGTGGAGTGGCAGAGAATGGAAGTCCCGTAGAGGCAGTTGGAGATAATCAACAGCAGGAACAACCAAATGGAAACACCTTCCGTCGTCTGCCGTTTCCACTGAAACAAAGGCAAAGTTAAAAGCTGAGGTTAACTTGAACATTATTGAGAATCTGGCATGGTTTGACCTGCCAGGAGTATTTACCCAGCTAGCATTGCGGTATTGGTCTCGCAAGTCATACACCACTTCAAGGTAATGTACTCAAAGGTAACAGACAGACTAAATAGCTATATACAGGAAGTGAAGTGTAATACAATAAGTGGGTCAAAACTACCCTTGCAGTAATCGATTAAATGCTCCTGACAGACAGGTATATGATAATTATCAGGACGACATCATCTGGACATACTTACATTTTGATATATTTGGGGCGCTCTTGAGGAGATATAAAATAATGTCGACGCACACCCAATGCCAAAACCAACTTCATCTATCACTCCCTGGAAATGATAACAAAGTGTCTTCACAATCATGTGTTGCACCTGTCAAGGAATGATGTTACTACCAAAAATAGCTGCAGAGAGAATTGAAATCTTCTCCTTCGTTTGCTCAGATTGAAAATCTTTTGTCAGCTTCAACCACAGTTGGGTGTGATAGGCTCCGCCTCAGCCTGGTGGAGAAGTCGAGCTAGATGCATTCTCACTCAGATGTTTTCATCTTTTACCACCTGAGACAGGAACCTCAGTTGTCTCAAAGGACAAGGCTGTGGCCTTCATAATAAAGTCACTTTTCCAAGGGCAAACATCAAAGTTGAACGTACGGTAAAGAATGGTCCATTGGCCGGCGATCCCACATTGAGTAAACTCCTGCCAGCAGGATGTGACCTCACAGTCATCATCTGTTCTCCCGGGAGCACGCCATATCCAAGGAACATTAACCCCCAAATTGCCATTATGCAGTACATCCCAGTACGGCGGGGTTGCCTTTCTTCTGTTGAACTGTTCACTAAAGAATCTTCCAATAATTTTTGGGCTATTCTCTCTGGAACAGATCAAGAGGATCGGATTGAAAATACAGACGGCTTGAAAATTCATGAAAGGAAATTTAGCATTAAGTAAGACATTTGTTAAACAATCACTGGAAGTAGTTGGAAAAGTGCAGCTTGAGAATGATTAACCACCAAAAAGTTCCATATCAAAGGTTTAACGACAAGTTTGTTTCATACCTGAGTCACGTGAATTATTACCAGAATCATACGAGTGGTCATGCGGCAATGAGTTACCAACAGAGTCTGAGTAGGCACGGTCATGTGGCAAAGGATGATACTGGGGATTCTTTTCTGTAAATGAAGCCGATGCAATGGACAATACATGGATAGCAGCAAGCATTAATACAAGCAAAATGTAAATGTAGCGTCAAGCAACACTAACAGCAAAAGCATGGAATACTGCACCAAGAAATAGCTATACATGACATGTGTAGCAGTAATCAAAGTAATGGCTATACATGTGTAGCAGGAAGTCAGAGCTAAATCAATACATCACTTTTGTGGGCAGAAGTTGAGGTCATACCAAGCAAACAAGTCATCGGAGTCAGTAAGTGCCGAGATTTACAGATTATACAACCAACCAGTTGGCATATGTCGTCCTGCATCAGAATGACCATCATTTCGGTGAGCAACAATAACACCAGAAGAGGAAGGAGTCAGGTATCACAGGAGGGGTGGCAGGTATCGCAGGAGGGGTGGTGGCCACTGATATGCTATCATGCATGGGGCAGCGGTATGCTATCATGTGACGGACGATGGCCATATCTTACCTTCATACGAATGTTTGATCTTGAAAAATGTGTACTGAGACAACATACATACATCCAAAGACACCATGAAGACCGCATAAATAATCTGCAAAATAACAGGAGTTATGAGAAACAGGTGTTTTATGATGAAAATGGAAATTTAGCGAGGATCATTTCACCCTCCTCCCCCACCCACCAAAAACAAATCACTACTTTTATTCTGGCGAATTACAGAATTGCTTTCTGTTCTTCCAATCAAAGGATATTTTTCATGCGGTCACCACAATTATAATCGTAGTTTTGCTCTTACCTGTACTAATGTTTGTTTAGAGAGGAAACAGCCAATTAGATTTAGTGCATCACCAGAAAACCACTGAAGGAGGAGGTAGATTGACAAGGCTTTGTCTGGGATACCCTGCGCACAGTTGGTGTAGATCTGACTGAAATCACAACAGGCAGTTATTATTGTTGTACCCAGACATGTCGGTCCAGGGCCCCAGCTACCCACCATGCACCAGCAGCAGTAAATGCTGACTTCATACGCACAAGCTCATGTTGTATTTTTATACATCGCCCATCGGACTAAAATTAGATGACGAAGAAGATGAATATAAAAATATAATAAGGTTAAAACGAATGATACTCACGGAATACCATTGACGGTAGAGATTAATGTTGAGCCTAGACCGCACATGACGGAGGCGTATTCCCGATCGGTGAGGACACATTGACCAAGAACTGTAAATATCCATTGTACGCCAGCGGTACAGTTTGTGGCTGTGACATTTGTTGAGGGGTCACTATTGTTGCCGAGGCTGACATCCAACCCATTGTCAGAAGTCATCCATGGTGGTAATCCATACGGCATGGCAGCGGATGATGTTGCTCAGGCCAGTTCTGGAATACATCAACAAACACAAGTCATAAAAGATGATTACAGGTTTGCTTGAGATCAGGCAGTGTGCTCATCTCAGAATGTCCCAATGGTGTGATAGAAATCGCGATATTTTTCAAAGCGTTTTCTGACATTTACATTATAATTTGGATTACTCATGCCATTGTATGATAATTGGGTCAGTCATTGGTAAAAACACATCCGTTATCATTTGGACTGTGGTTAAAAGCTCATGTCAATTCAATACAAATCAGCTGACAATGTCAATTAGTTCCAATGATGGCACAGTGACACAAAATGGAATGTAGACAATATCCCATTGGCCATTGTCATCATTAGGCCTATGATAAATGAGGCTAACCAAATCTGATATGGGGCACAGTCACCTGTCACACCTGTGTATACCATACACTACAGCCTATACAGCAGGGATCTTGTGGAGGGTGGGTTTAAGAGCCCTTTTTTAAGAAGACAAATCAGAGCCCAAACAAATCAAATGCCCACACTCAGAGGCCAAAAAACACGCGCACACTTGCGGTATCTGTATTGTCATGGATATTGTCATGGATTGATGATCCATGATCATAATCTACTCATCATGTCATGACAATATAATTTCCGGATTTCCACCAGAGAAACAGTAGGCCTATTATTACGCCCCCCGTTTTGACGAAGTTCTTTAATTCACGTCGTGAATGCAGCAAAATTAATCTAAACATACTATATCTTGGGGACTTTAAGATTAATTTGGAAATCTGGAAAAGAATTTACGGAAAATTAGCGACTTTGTATTTGATTTTGAGCCAAATTGAATGTCATTGCATGACTTTTGTTATGACAACCTCGGCCACTTCATCGTGAACCAGCAACCTCGTCTCCATGACACACTGTCATATCTATGGAACGCCGTTTCCACTTAGGTAGGGTTGTTTATATTGGTTGGTGGTCGGTAAGTTCGGGATAGAGGAACAAAAAGGCGATAAATATAAGTACCTTTTGGAGATAGATTTCCAGGCAGGGAGTTGCAGCATCCCCGCAGTATCCTCACTGCCAGGGTCATCCCGCATGCTCCTCCCATTGTATGGAATTTGTGAAGATCTTGTCATTCTACTTGAAGAACTTCCTCTCCATTCCCGCGTGGGGGTGGGGGGAAGGGGTCGAGGCTAATCCCAGAAGGTGGTGGAGGTGGAGGTGTGAGTGGAGGGGGAGGATTAACACACACTCAAAACCTCCGTTTGGCGGTGTTGGCTCCTGAAACGCCAGACGACAAGATTTATCAATGAGGAACTGTATAGATCTTCATCACAAATCACCCTGGCTGTTCTGATTGAAAAATGCCGCTAGGCAGCACCCCTGCTGTGGGCAACATGATATGGTATTTATCCACGTTCCATCAGAACTCCTCCATTCACTCATTACAGAGACTGGTACTTGACGGTAATTCACTCGTCATGAACTCGATTTGGGGGCGTAAGCTTCCGGTGTCCGGTCCGGTGTATTTTTCTGTAGGATTGGTAACCTCGATCCTAGTGAATAATCTGAAATACCAGAGCGCTCGGCACGAAAGTGCATCCACTGTATGCACTGAAAATGTATGCGGATAGGGTCGAGGTTACCTGGACTACGCCTGGACTAAGGTCCACACTTTGCGGTCAGACTCTCACAATTTGTGGTCCTTGCTTCTTCGTTTTGACGCTTGGCTCGGCTCATTGTACAAGCAATTGGCACTGGCATTGATGCTACCCTTACATACCAGGGACAGTCGCATGATCCTCCCCTCGCCCGTATAATACCGAGGGAGCTAATCTACTGGTTACTGGTTACTCTAATAATCTACCGAGCATGAAAGGCCTCATTAGGATGGATTGATCAATGCGGCTTGCCAGACAAATGAATGTAGTCTATCAGGACGGTGTTCCAACTATTATGATAATCATCATCACTGAGCATTATACAGGTGTGTCACATATATAGGTGCCATATGATAGGTCTAGATCATGTACACACTCCATTTCTGTAGTATCTGTGATGAGCTACTAACCTCCATCTCGTAACAAAAAAGGGTGGCTCAGAAGTAACCTAGTTCATCTACCTGCCCGCATAGCGGGTAATTTGCCTGTATAATAAACTAATGCACAATCGGCATCCCATATTTAACTTCATTGCTGATGCGCATGCGTAAGCTGCTGAGCGCGGCTTTTCAAACACTTTTAACATCTCTGCTCTCGTCAGTTAATCTCTTTTACAACTGTCTGACGGGCATTTGTCCTCCAAAATATAGATATATTTATATAGTAAATATGTAAGACTTATTTGGAATGAAATATTTGGGGGCTTATAGCTGCTTGATCATCAAATGAAGTGATGAAGTCAGCAAAAAAATGTAGCCTGTAGTAATGGTTATATGTAGTGTAGCCATGCATTAGCCTACATGTGTTGCCGTTGGCCTAAGTAGGCCTAGGCCTATACGTAGACGAAGTCGCAGGCTCAAGGCTGTAGGCTACTCCCAACAGTAACAGTGCAGTGATTGTCATTAAATGCCGACACTGCATAGGCCTACTAGTCCTGGTACTTTGTAGCTAGGCGTACAACACAGTGATCAAAACACATTTAATCATCAAACACTGTTCAATCTTCCTCACTGTTTTTATTTCTCCCTATTGCAGTAGTTCTTCACTAAAGCAGCAAGATGAGTTATGAATTCATTGTGCCGATGACCAAAGATGATTTACTGAACCGGACGACGTTCAGTCAGTATGTAGTGGATGAAATCTACACCTTGAGACAGCTCCCAATGAAAATACAAGGTACTTTGTCAACCTTTAAGTAGGATCCCTTTAGATTGAAACCATACCTTATTGCTATTGGAAGTGAAATGTTCTGAACTAAAGATAAGATTAGCCATGTCATGTGTCTTGTGATTTGATGAATTTGTGCAGGCAGGAATTGTAGCAGGGTTAAATATTTCTACTGCCAGCCACCTCTGACTTTCACCCACTATCATGGACACTTCATTCAGGGATGGTACCTCTCCCATTCTGTGTAGAATGCTGTTGCTTCCCTGACGACATTATCCGGCCAGGACAAGTCTTGTGCTGTGCAGAGGTCAAAATGGTGGCCCTTACCAGTGGTCACATCCTGTTGTAAGATTATATAGAGCTAATTGGCCAACATTTTTTTCAGATTACAAGAATTTCTATCGATCCAAGGGACCTCATGCGATTCTGGAAAGATTTGATACTCTTTTCAGTATTTTGATGTAAGTTCTATTTTCATGTTTGGTCTCAGATCAAAAATTATTCGCCTGTCATACCTGTCACCTACTCCCGGTAAATGTGCTAGTGTGTAAACTGGTCTCACCCACTTTCAGGAATTTTCATGACGCTGATGCTACCCTGAGAGAAGAGGCCTATGACATGATACTGAAAGGTAAGTCATCAGCTGAGCACATGACTCTGAGCCTGACTCGGTAACTGTTACACTATCACATCACAGTGTGCCTCAAAACTAGCAGACATTTTTGGCAAAAAGTGCCTACATGTAGCCCTTTTGCAATGAATGTTGAGATTTGATTCTTTCCTCGTTGGTGGTCCTCCAAGAGGTAGTAAAAGTGCTCTTGTGATTGTATCTTCCATTACCTGTTGATTTCAGGCATCATGAAGCACACCAATGAATTGCCTCACTTCATCGACGACATCCTCGAGAAGCAGGATCGTGTGGACAATCTCAACATCGTCAAGATGCACTGTTATCTTCTCTGTCAGTTTATTGAGATGTTTGAGGCTGAGAATAGTAAACCTGGCATCACCACAGGAAAGGTATTGAAATGGGGTGCTTCCAGGGTTCAGGTTCTCACCCAAGCTAAAGCTGTCAATTTGATGACAACATGTATTGTAGTTTTCTGCCAAGTTGTTCTTTAAAGCCTGTTGCAACCCCTCCTTGCAGCATTGACTTGGCATCAAAGGTACTGCATGTCCAAGTCCTGAACACACTATCGCTGAAGAGATTGAAAAGATTCTTCATTCATTATCATTATCAATATTTCAGGGTCGCGGTAAAGCACAGAAGAGACCTGACAACCTGCGATGGGATCATGATTGTGAGCGAGGTGTCCATGCTCTGCTCAAGATAGTCCAGCAGAACATCTACCGGCTCTGGGATCCACCAGTCATTGAAGAGGAGTTTGTTAAGTAGGTCTCTCACCATCAAAATTCTCTACTTTGCTTGCTACGGCTGACAGAAACCAAACAATTTTGCAGCTTCATCTTCTGATTATCTGGTTTTCTCAATTTCAGTATGCTGACCACCTGCTGTTACAAGTTACTGGAGAACCCTGCCATCAACCGTAACAAGGCTGTCAGAGACATTATCTTCAACATCATTGGTATCATGGTCAAGAAATATAACCATGCTTTGAGTAAGTAAACTTTGCACCTTCAGTGCTCATGCCTTGACATACCATTGTATGGCAACTCTTATACTACATGATTTAGCTGCCATGCTTCTCTTATCAATGGTCCTTAGAGTAACTCCTCTCTTTGTTAACAGGTGCTACCTTAAAAATCATCCAGCTCCTGCAGCATTTTGAGCACATGGTCGGCCCGCTATCACAGGCTGTGGAGTTGTTTGTGAATGAGTATGGAGCACACACTATTGTGGGTGAAATAATGAGGTAAGTGGACATGAGGTTCTAGTAGTATTGACAATAAAAAGGTAACTGGTTTGTGTAGCAAAGACATGAATTCACTAATCAGGTTCAGGTTCTCCTTGCCACTGGTCTAAAGAACCAATTCATTGCCTTGATCCACTCAGACCTCTCCCTGCATTCATGCACCAACTTGCCTTTTCAGAGAAATTGGTCGCATGGACACTCGTGATTTGGCGCGGGATTCCTCCGGTACTCATGCATTTGCTCAGTTCATGGTTGAATTGGCGGAGAAGGTCCCTGCTGTTATGTTACCGAATATGAGTGTGATTATCCCACAGCTGGACGAAGAGGTGAGAATGATTATTTAACATGCAGTGAGTTAACTGTCGCTCATCAAGTCACTTCATGTTAAAGATGCCTCTACCAGTTGAATTTGAAACGGGATGGAATAATTTGGCCACAGACGATGTCAACATGGCCATCTGCTGTAATTTTCACACTTGGGTTCAAATCTTGATCATTAGAATCAAAAGATGCCTCTACCAGTTGAATTTGAAACGGGATGGACAGATGTGGCCACAGACGATGTCAACATGGCCATCTGCTGTAATTTTCACACTTGGGTTCAAATCTTGATCATCAGAATCAACATGAACATTCGGTTATATTATGATGCCTTGACTTGAGTTTTGTAAAAGTGTATCAAGCCTGGTGATGTTCACCAGCGGTGCACAGGACTATTAATGGTGCTCACAACTGACCCATGATATTTGATGACGACTGTTTTGATGTTTCAGCCGTACACAATGAGGAATGGGGTCCTCGGTGTGATGGGAGAGATCCTCATCCAGACGCTCAGCAAAGATAACCTGGATAACAAGCAGAAGGCAACCAGGGATACTTTCCTTGATAAACTTGAGGTAAGGAGGCTGTTGATCCAATTGAGAATAAGCCCTGCAGCCATAGCTCACCTGAATTCGCTCGAGAGCTACTTTTTTGGGCTTGGGGCAAAGGTTTGTAGAATGTTGGCCAGAATGTCTCTTACATTATTAAAATGTAAGATTTTCTTCTTCAGGAGCATATTCATGATGTGAATGCATTTGTCCGTAGCAAGACCCTTCAAATCTGGTTGAACATCGTCAAAGAGAAGGCCCTCCCCCTGACGAGGCAGGCAGATGTCGTGGATCTTGTGATTGGCCGCCTCCAGGACAAGTCGAGCCAAGTCAGGAAGTATGCCATGCAGCTGGTAGTGGCCCTGATGAAAAGCAACCCATTTGCTGCAAAGGTAGGCCTCGTTCCTTTTTCATGTCGCCTGTGTATAGAAAAGTGGTCGTGGTCTGGGTACCGGGGTGGTCGTGTTACGGGGGGCCTTGTAATGGTAATTAGAGAGGAAACCATTCTTGGTCGTCATAGCGGGTGGGTCGCCGACCAGGGTTCCACTATACATGTATGTCTTGCTATTTTCTTTTGTAAAGCTCTCCATTGAGGAACTCACCGCCAGCTATGAAAAGGAGCGAGAAAAGCTGAAGGAGATGATGCCTGACGCTCCCCCTGAACCAGTGGTTGATCCTACCACTGCTGCTCTGGAAGTATGGACCGGTCTCCAGGAAGGGGTTGAGGTTGCAGTGATTGAAGTCGTGGAGGAGGGTCGCACCCCTAATAATGATCTTATTGATGATGAGGACACAGCACTTGGGTAGGTTGTTTGACTTGTTCAATATGAAGCCAATTGAAATACTCTTTAAGTAAGATGATGTGCATGGTGTAATTTTGAACGTTCAACCTTCATCCTCTAGGGTCATGAAGAAGATCACTGCGCACCTGAAGAATCATGAGATACGAGAGGCTGTGGTGCTGCTCCAGGTGGCCAAGGAGGCATTCACTGAGGAGCCGATGCTGATGGATGCGCCTGCTGATGAGGAGGACGGGGAGGAGGGGGAGAGGGTCGAGAGGAATCTTGTGGATACGATGAAGGCAGTCTTCATGGGTGAGATATGCTCTGCAAATGACATCAGCACAAAAAGACTCCATTCTGGACGTCAAATTTATATTGTTAACCCAATGGTTGCATTTTGTCATCCTATCAACAATGGCTGTCATGAAGTGAGGTGACCTTAACCATGACTGATGAGCCTATCTATCCTTGGAGTACATTGTCAGCAGGGTCTGAGACTCGCATTCAAGTCAAAACTGGACACACCACTAATGTCACAGCATGACCTCTATTGATGATAGTAACTTTTACTTGCATATGATGCTTGTACTTATCTATGTTCGATGGTTTAGACAAAGTCATCTTACTCTATGATTCCATTATAGCTTGTTCTATTGATCGAGTTCCCTCAATCAGTTCACCTGGTGGTGGTGAATCACAGAACCCGATGTTGAATGAGATCCACAAACAGCAAGTTCTAGTTCAGTATCTGAAGGTAAGGGCCCAGGTCTGTCAGCACTTTACAGGTTTTCTTACCAATGTGGAGGCCAGTCACATTGATAAAACATGACAACGATGAAGAGAGTCAGTTACAAGAGAGACCAGTGACTTATTGGTTAGTGCCCTGGGTTCAATCACCGCTGTTTCATCTCTGTGTCCTTGTGTCCTTGTGTACTTAACCCCTTGTGGTGCCTCATCCGATCACGTGTATGTTGAATTGCTGATTACTCTTTGCCATTGCAGGATTGTGTCACGTTCATCAGCCAGATTCAGAAAGCCGTGCAGACCATCTGCCAGCTGCTCGGCTCAAAGATCACCACAGACATCTTGGAGGCCATCCAGTTCTTCGTGACGAGTTTTGAATTTGGAGTGATGAACGCGATGATTGGTGTGAGGAGGATGCTGGCACTTGTCTGGTCCAAGGAGGGTGGTATCAAGGATGCTGTAGTCAATGCTTATAGGAGGCTTTATCTGTGTCCTTCTGAGGGAAACCAAAGGTAAAGGGTGCAGTTCGAAACTCATTTTTGGTTTGACGGTAAAATAGGTATCTCCTCTTCCTGGCCATTTGATGTTCAATGCAGATAGTTCACTTTATGTCACAGTTGGCTGTCCTCAACCAGACAAGGTATTTTACTGATCTCATAGTCTCTGCTTCGCAAGTCGATTCAGGCAGATTTTCATCTTTGATTGTATTTCAGGACGAAGGCTATAGCTGTAGTGAAGAATCTGACAGCTCTGACCCAGGGTGCCTCGAAAGGTGAGCTGACGTCTCTTGAGGAACTCATCCAGGAGTTTGTACGCAGCGGCGACATCAACCAGAGCGTGATTAAGGTGTTGTGGGAGAAGTTTGCCATGAAGATCCCTGCGACCACAAGTGACGAGAGTCGCGCGGCGCTGGTACTCCTCGGAATGGCAGCTGGGTAAGTCGCAAATCGCTGAAATAAAAAGGCGTGTAGCTTAACACCTAGGGTATATTCCGTTGGGTATATATGGGCCTCATCTTGTTCTTACCCTTCATATTGGCTCAGTTTCTATTGCTGTTTTTCAGCGCTGAGGAAGGCATTGCTGAGAGCAACATCAAGGTGTTGGTGCAGGAAGGATTGGGTGACCGTGGCGAGCAGAGCCTCATCCTTGCTAAAGATGCCTGTGCTGTCTTACTCAAATTGGGGGGTGCTGGGAAGGTAAGGTTGGATTCATCCACGGCCAATGTTGAGAAGGAAATTCTATCAGATAAGATTCCAAATGAAACCCTGATTTTACCCTGTTTGGTATGTCTTCTTGTTCAACTGAACTGTTCATATAGATTGCTTCCTTACTCATATGAGTGGTGTCTATTTCAGCCAAAGGCAGGTTCTATCGTTGAGCCATACAAACTGCCCCAAGACCACGACATGTTCATTCATCTTCAGCATCTCATTGTTAGAGGTAAGTCAGTCTCCCAAAATGAAACGTTGCCCTGATAGGTAACCTCTGGAGTTGGTTCAACCTTGTTCACTGAGCGCTTTTGTTAGGCAACAGAAATAGACCTGGCAAGTTTAAACTTCACGTTAAAACCTCTGTGGGTATCATTCCTGAAAAAATGCCACTCGTGAACTATTTCTTGCAGGTTTCAAGAATGGTGAAGACCCTTACTGGATTCCATTCACTGAACAAGCCATCAACGTCATCTACAAGTTAGCAGAACATCCCGATGTTATCGCAACCAACATCCTCAAATCACTGGTGGCGGCCATTGCTGAGCAGACGGCAGTTCCGACAGAAACCATGGAAACGGTACAACTAAGTGCTGAGGGTGAAACGGAGGGACAAGGGGAGGAGAAAGAAACTCAAGATTCTGGTACGTTACCATGGTTACATGCGATTGGAGCTGCCAACTTGGATGTGACGAACACATTGGGCACCTTTTAAGATCACTTTTCAAATGTGATCACATTGGATCATCTTTTATGCTTGCATTATGTTGACTGATGGTGTTATTGTAACCAGTTCCTGAAGATTCAGACCCCTTTCCTTACAGAACAAACAGACAGTCAAACCGTAGACAAACCCGAGGACTCCGAGCCCACTTCCAGCCAGTCTTCCCAGGGCTCCCAGGCACTGACCCAACCAGAGCTCAGCTGTCCCGCCAAGTCCTTGACCATGTTGGTCTCCCTTGCTGGCCATTGTGCCCTGCGGCAGCTTATTCACCTTGACGTGGCTGTCTTTGGGGAGTTAAAGCGACGACATCAGGTACAGGAGGAGCAGGCAGTGACGAAGAAGAAGAGGAGTTTATCTGCTGCCACGCCAAGAACTAAGGTAAACATCGTGGATGTGATGTTTGGGATTTGGGAGAATTTTAGAAAATGGGTTGATGGGATAGCAGCCACTCAAGGAGATAAATGGAGGCTATCTGACGGCAATACTTGCGTCAGTTGTTAAAAAACTTCTTGTTTGATTGCAGGAGAGTGTAGCCGAGACGATTGAAGAAGAAATGGGCCTTGCTGGAGCTGCGGCAGAGGATGCTGAGGCAGAGTACATCAGGAAGATATGTGAGACTGATATCGTCAACGGTGAAAACTTCCTTGCGATCTTGCGGCCAGTTATTGTGACGATTTGCAACAATCCAAAGAAGTATTATGACCCTGACCTTCAGACGGCTGCGACGTTGGCTCTGGCAAAGTTCATGCTGGTCAGGTGGGTGCGATTGTTTATCTGGCTAACTCTCTTTTTAAACTGCCACTTGTAACTTCGGGGTTCATTTTTGAGTAACAGGATTAATGTGACAATAGTAGGCTGCAACTCTGTCCCTCTGTACATTCACAGTTCACAATAAGGTAATATCAAATTTTGAATGCGAGGTCAGAGGCTGCCCTCCCCAGAAAGGAGGCTTCAAATAGCCTCTTGGTAATTGACCTCATGGTTAAAACCTTATCGGTCTCTGTCTTCCCTACCAGCTCTGAATTCTGTGAAGATCATCTCCAGCTGTTATTCACCATCCTGGAAAAGTCTCCCAACCCTGTCATCCGTGGTAACACCATCATCTCACTTGGTGACTTGACCTTCCGCTTTCCCAACCTGATCGAGCCATGGACCCAAAACCTCTACGCCAGACTACGAGACGACTCGCCACAAGTGCGCCGAAACACGCTGATGGTGCTGACCCACCTTATCCTGAATGACATGGTCAAGGTCAAAGGTCAGATCAGCGAGATGGCTACATGCATCATGGATAACGATCCTCGGATATCTAGTCTGGCTAAGTTATTCTTCCTGGAACTTGCAAAGAAGGTCATTATCAGTCTTTCTAAACTTGTCAATTGTTGGTTGGAGATTATCCTAGCTTCGTTCCATGTGTGGTCAGAATAGAAAAGAACAAGTCCTTGCTACTGTGTTGTTATTGTGAGTTAGAAGGCTGCTGGTAATCATTCCTCACAGCCTGTGGGGCCAAGTCTGGCCAAACACTTCAGGCTACCTTGATGAGGGTTACAAGAGATAACCTAAGACTTGTATTGCTTTCTCTTCTACTTCAGGGTAATGCTGTTTACAACATCATGCCCGACATGGTCAGTCGGCTCTCTGACTTGGACGTTGGTGTGACTGAAGAAAGCTTCCGCACGATTATGAAGTATCTATTTGGTTATATCTCGAAGGACAGGCAGTGTGAAAGCTTGGTGGAGAAACTTTGCCACAGATTCAGGGCAACAAGGTATGGCACTTTTCTTTCATCTGCCTTGTTTTGACTCTCTCGGACAGTCAGCCTGTTTTCGTTATGGAGGTCGGTCGACTGTCCTAGTAAGGTCTACCATAGGTGCCTTGAGCCTGCCTTTGTGGTCAGGGTGGTGTCCTTTGGCAAGTATTTCTCTCTATTCTTCATTAGAAGCAGGTCTAAAGCTGGTGTCTGGTCTGCAGCGAGCCTGGTGAGCCAATGATGTGACAGGTGTTTCGTTAGGTGACAGTTTTCTCTCCAATAACTCCATCTGTTTCCTCTCTACAGATCCGAGCGCCAGTGGCGTGACATAGCCTTCTGTTTGTCGTTGTTGACGTACTCTGAGCGCAGCATACGGAAACTCACAGAGAACTTTGCATGCTACGGAGACAAGTTGGCCGACAACGATGTTTTCAATTCATTCTGTGTTGTACTGACAGCGTCAAAGAAGTTTGCCAAAGCAGATATCAAGGTACGTGAACCTGTCATGTTATTTGTTGTATCAGAAAGTCTCTAACTGTACCTAATTGCCCAGGAGTTATGACTCCCCATTATCACCATTGTTAAAGTTAGGTCACAAATGGTCAAAGTTAGGTCACAAATTGACCAAGTTAGATCGTGAATTGTTGGAGTTGTATCCCAAATTTTAACAAATAGTTTACCTACTACATTCAGGCATTGGTCGAAGAACTCGAGGTGCGAATTGAGGAGTGTCATTGTAAAGGTCTTAACGATGAAGAAGTTGCTGACAAGGCCAAGAAGGCATCACAGGCTGCTAAGGCGTTTAGACAGGCACGCTCACCAAGAGGTAAATATAGGACTAGTGAAAACAAGTACTCACAGTAACCTTGCTACAGTTATTGTCTCATCCCAAGTATTAGAGTTGTCTTTTTGTGCAAACGCTATTCTGACTGCTGTTACCTTTCCAGGTCGAGGACGATCACCACCAACTGCGAGAAAAACACGACAAGGACTAAAGAAGGAGATTCTGAGTGACGATGACATCCAACCAACGCAGCAGCACCAAGGTGGCAGAAAACAGCGCCCAAAGCTGAGATTCAGCTCTAGTGAGGATAGTGATTTAGAACTGTTTGATGTTGATGACAGTCAGAAAGGTAAAAAGTAAGCTTGGCTTTGTCTCTGCCCTGATACATGTCTTGCATGATTGCACGTCACATTATTTGTATCACTCCGCTTCTCATATCAACCACATCCCCTCTCACATCCTGCTGTAAAATGATTTGCTTGCAAACCACTGTCACCAGAGTATGCAGTTTGGTACTGCACACATTGTGAGCTGAAATCAGAAAAGGCCTTCATCATTATCTGTACATGGGAAGGCAGAAGTGACACATGGTTCTCTTACCTATCAGTTGAACCACTTGGTAACAATATCCAGCTCTTCACCCAAACAGGGCTTAAGTACTTTTCTGATGTGAACTGCTCCTTTTCAGATTCCGAATGTCAGAAAAGCGCTAGCGACAGTGAGAATCATGACCCTGGAGCTTGCAAAGTGGAAAGTCTGGAAGCAAAGGTTGTCAAGAGTGCCAAGAAACAAAAACCTACGGTGAAGAGCGGGAGTACCAGGAGGACGCCGGCCCGCCGGGTCAGGAGTGTTCGTACGTAGAGGGGGAGGAAGGTTAGATAGACAGTGAGGTGCTGGAAGACCCGAGTGACAATGTTCAATGAACTTTTGATGTTTATTGCCAATGGTACTCTTCCTGTGCTGCATTTGGCTCTTTTCCAGAGTCTAGTTGGGCAACATACTAGCCCACAGAGTTCAGCTGATTTGGATTTTAATGAATTGTGGTCCACAGCAAAATGTGTTTATCCCCAGATCTTTAGCCTGGCACAAACACTCAGTAATGGAATGTGTCTCTTCTGGACTCCTGCTGTCACTTGAATTATATTACTCATAACTATGCAATATTTTAATATCTATATTTGAATTCTAATAAAATCATGTTAATGGTTTGTACTTCAAGACTTCTTGTTCCTCATTCACATGGGCTTGTACCCACAGGAGCGTTTGATCAACACTCTGTCCTCGGGCGCCAGCTGGTTTCAGTTGGTCGCAATCCTCCAGGATAAGTTCAGATGCTGATTCCCGAGAAATGTTGGTCCTCTTTTGGATAGAGATACTCTGGCTTAAACTACGGGCGTCATGAACCTCCAGTGACCATTGTGAGAGAATGGACAACACAAAGACAAGGTTACTATTACCATAACATTATTTTATTTGACTGTAAATGTCTTCAAACACTTGGATGGAAGATATGCGGGATAATCTCTGTAAGGAAATTGATTTTCACGGATAAACAGACTAGTTGCATACCGATAAGGATGAACAGGGCTGCCACTTACAGACTGTCTCAAGAACAATGTCGCTGCTGGCAAGTATGGATTTCTATACTGCTGCTAGTTCTGTGCTCTTTGACCTCTCAAGAATATTGGGACATATTTCTGCAACATACCAATGACAGTCTTACATTTAGGCAACCATGATTTTCCTGACCAGAATAATGTTATTTGACTAATGGACGGACAAGACTCAGTACCATGATATAATATATACAATAACATGTAAACATGACTTAATTTGCATAAAAATCTAAATACAAAATGGCTCATAAGACCAGCTTACGTGCCAAGGTACCCAGCCTGCAGATTATATATTACATAACACGAACCATTTACTATAAAACAGAATAGATTTGTAGAATCAATAGAATAAAAGGCAACCCTGTTCCGCTTTTGGCACGAATGAACGTTAATTGAAGAGCTCTGAGGGTACAATGTAATAGGCCAACAAGGTAGGCACCAAGAAGCATGACACGGCCACATTGGGACTGGTAGGCATGGACAGAGAAATTTACCACGACCCACAACTCCAAAACAGGAAAATATCAAAAATCTCATGTTTTACAATCTACAGTACTGAAATCTATGATTTAAACCTTTGAAAAATAAGCTATATTGTTAAAATATCAGATTAACAGATTAAAATATCACAGTGAATAAACATGTAGAGGTAGACCAACAGGTAAACATACCTTAATATGCTGATAACACGGACACAAGACCAGAATGCACCAGATTCTAAATACAAATGCACATACCCTTATTAATCTATATAAATGACCTACTGCTCGTGTCACCTCTTCAAACATCTGACTCCAAATCATTAGGATTGATGGGGACAGCCTTGGCAGTGCCCGGTTTAGAGTGCGATCGATCTAAAACAAGCAATTCATGTTCCCGCTGTTTTACAATTCTCTGTTTTTTCATCAACAACTTTTGCCTCAGACGTTCTTTTGTTACATCTACTATCGGGCTAAGTGGTCTTTGATTGGTCGGACTCATCGACCTATCACTGGGCAGAGATGATACCGATCCAGATGGACTTTCCGACCTACGTTTTGACAAATGTTTCAATTTCACTGCAGTTGTTTCATTCCAGTTGGCAGGACTTATCGGCCTGTTACTGGCCACACTGTCTTCCTGTGCTGGGCTTAGATTCTTTGGAATATGTGACCTAGCAGGCAATTCATCAACCCTCCGACTGGTTGAAGCTGCCAATGTGGTTTTAGCAGGACTAACTGGTACCAGCTTACTAGGACTTTTCACTCGTACATCATGTTTACCTTGGCCTTTAACAGGGGAGTTTGGTTCTGTAATGGTAAGGTTTTCCTCACTGAATTCATACATTGGTTTCTCTGGCTTCTGTGGCTGGTTGGCTCCACTTGTTCTCCCGGTCTTGGTGGGTGATCGGTGCAGCTGGGTGATAGGGACACCAGGCCTACCTACTCTACTACTCCCTGGCTCTGACTCTGCATGTGGTACGACATCAGAGTGCTCCCGTTTGCTGAATGACGTCTCTGCTATCCCACTTTGTCTCCCAACATCCTTCTTACTACCACTCACCACATTTTGATTTTGAGGCACATGTCTACCAACTGCCTCCTGATGTTTGAAAGTCTGTTCGGCCAGCATCACAAATGATGTCTCAGAAATGTTACTTGATTCATTTCTTGCGCCCTCTGGCTGAACCCGAAGAACTCGCCCAGGTTGAGGACCACTCTTTGCTTCCGGCCCAACCTGTCGCAGTTCAAAGGGACGAGTTTTGTAGTTATGACTGCTATCAGTAGATGGCGGTGGGGACCTAGCAGCTCTAGCACCCATGACAGGAACGGATCGCTTCGAGGCTGATCTCACCACTTCCCTGGCTCCAGTGACATCATCTGCAGCGATGGCATGAGATGGTTTACCAGGCAATGACCGCTTCTCAGTGGCACAAACTGTGTCATTCTCCAAACAAAACTCAGCCTGCCCTGGTAGGCTTGCAATTTCATCAGACTTTTGCAAATTAATGGGTCGAAAACTCTGCAACATTTGTGGAAGATTCATCGAGATTGCCATTGGAGGATGATACTCTTCCTCTTTAGCATCTATGGGGATTTCACCAGTGATTTCCAGGGGTTCCATGTAATTATCCCAAGTCGGCGTATCAGCACGGGAACTTGACGTAAGATAACTCACTGGGGAGTCAGGACGGGATGAACTGGGGGAGATCCAGGAATTCTTGGAAACCCGCAGTGGCTTCAAATTCAATTCCTCAACAGTATCGAACTTGGTCATGTGACCATCTTCAGCAGATGAGAAGGCATCTGCGACCCTTGACCCCTGACCACCCTCAATATCTAACTGACCCTTTGAAACGGGATTGGGTTCGCCTTTCTTTGGAGATTGCTCTCTCAATTTCATCAGTGGGCTAACAGAGAGATTTATGTCTCGTGGCGCGTGTTTAAACCCACTGTCAAATGGCTCTTCCTCTACAGACACACTACACACACTGCCTAAATGAGCCTCTTCAACGGACACAGACTGTAAACTATCTGTGTCACTCGGGTCCTCTGTAGGAAGACTAAGAACTACCGCTTCAGACGGAGAGCCAACTGTCACATTCTGCAAGTCTGAGTCACTGGCCGCTCTTGGTTCAGTTGGAATGAACAAGGGGGAAACGCGAACATTAGGATTACTACCACCAAATAACCGATAATTACTCATGACTTTCAAAACATCCATTGGATATGGCCGCACTTTTTCCTGAATGTTTGTCTGTAGACAAGGTTTCAGTGCCACTTTCTCCCTGATCAGTTTTTTCACTGCATCTTTCAACGGCAGCAGTAACTTGGCGATCATGAAACTTTTCCTGGTGTATTTCTGCACAACACACACCACGATCTCCACGGTTCTCTCTGCTACCATTTCTGGAGAAACTTTCTCATAATCTAGTGGTTTGGAAAACCTGAATGTCATTGGTTGGAAGACGGCATGAAGGCTCACTTCTTTGTCATGTGACATGGATTTGTAATGTGCTCTTGTAATCGGATGATCTGGATTATCCAGTTTTATTTCTTCGGTTCGTCGTTTCGTTTGATGTTTCTTGTCAGGCTGTAAGTAGCTCTTGACGTAAATGGCACTGAACATTGATGTCTCCACTGCAAGAAAGACAAAGATAACATTGAGATACAGTCCCAAGATACTTAAACAATCAATGCTTATCTCTAAAGCCAGGAGGCAACATGGAAAATATAGAAAGAGGTGTCGATCGTACTTAAGATACGAGTATCCTACTCACCAGGAGGAAGAAGAATCTCTGAAATCTGCCAGATCCGGATCTTCAAGCTCGACTTCTTAGAGTTGTACTCAAAGGACAATTGGACAAAACCAGCAACTGAAAGGATGAGGAATATGTACTTCGTACTGTAAAATAAACAGCATGAAAATACACAGAGAGAAATATGCCCCTCTGCTTCTCAATTACAATACTTCAGGCATTTAACCAAAGCGGATGATATCATGCGACTTGGTGGATGTTCCTGGTCTGAGAGATCACAACTCCAGCTGAAGTAAAGCTGGTCCGGTTGTGACATCAGAGTCGTTGTCCGTGGTGCCACTGCTTTGAGTCCCAGTCATCAACCAACTGTTCTCAACCAATACTTTAAGATGTTACCGGACGAAAAAAGGGCATAAAATCTTACTTGGTTCCTGATTGTTGTTCTGTCCAAGATCGCGAACCCAGGTTGGTCGAGGGGAACATCTGGTAGGTTCCTTGGGGAGAATCTCCCCATCAACATCATCATCAACACGAGGATCAACCCTAGACGTAGTCTCTTTTTGGGATTGCACACTGGAAGTTTCCTCATTGTGACCTAAAGGTTCATCACTGACATCAGATTCTGAGGAATCAATGATCGTCTTGATTTCTGAAAGGAAAATGGATTTGGTAATACCATACCAATATGTCACTCTAATCAAAGAACACCAATTTCAGAATCTTGTCCCGATTCCATCCAAATTCGAGGGAAGTAGGCAACGCACATTTTCAACTTACTGTACTTTTGTAATATTTGCAGACACTCCTTTGTAGCCACATCAAAACAAGATTCTCCGTTGTTTGACAAGATGTCAAATTGACCACCGTTTTCGAGCAGTTGCTTGAGACATTCGTTATGTCCGTTCTTAGCAGCATAGTGAATGGCAGAGAAGCCTTTCAGCAAATCTTTCTTGTTTGGATTTCCTGAAAAGTATACAGAGTAACTCGGGTTAAACAGCCGATGTAGAAAAGATGTAAAATGGGTAAATAGTTCTGTGTGGGCCACTTTAACAATTCAACAAACCATCTTTACAATAGATCTTCACGGTAAAAGACGCCAGTCAATGGCTCGCTGGCAACGGGTCTATTGTGACATCAACTATGTACTACTACAACTATAAAGTAGTCACTTCCTGTCCTTTTCTGTTGTGTTTTTGACTAAAAATGACACCCAAGATGTACCTCCGTTGTCCAATAACTTCACCAAGATGTCCTGGTCCCCATTACAGGCTGCTTCGTGCAGTGGAGTCCACTCATACATTCCAATCTGATTCGGGTCCAAGCCATGTTTTAGGGCCACAACTACTTCGTCTATGTCACCGTATCGTACAGCATCATGTAAGTCAGTGTCCTGAAGATCACAGGTGTCTTCACCCATGTTGTCTGAAATTGAAAGTCTATCAGACTTAGTGACACACCTACAAGATATTTTGCCACAACACAAAGTATCATTGAACTTTTTTTCTGGGATACCCTGTAGTGTACGTGCATGTACATGTAAGATGTACTTACTGAATAATGCATTGCAAGAAGTTTTGGGAGTGGGGATGTCAAACTTTAGAAAGAGAAATCACCCTTTTCAAAATAGAACCTTTTTGGGAAACTTTGTCAGAATAAACAGTTACATACTGATTTATTTATCTGCGAGGAGATTGTGAAGAATTATGTCAGGATTTGTCATTAATTTCCATTTTTAGCCGAAAAGACTTCCTGGTGCTAAGGACGCCATAAGCTTTGCTGTCAACCTCGTAATTAGAAAACTTTGCGCTGTACATTTGCTGCAGAAACTAACACGAGATAGTCCTCCTGGACGTAAGGTTGGACGTGTTTACTTGATGTTGCAGAATAAAAAGTGTAATTTGTTTGTCAAAGTCTGGACAAATTTTAGTTCTTTAATGTCTGATTCGCAATTATTGTAGAATATGATAGCCAAAAATTTATATTTTATATCAATAAAATGCTAATTAAAGAATAAAATCAAAAAATTGTTTTGCGATTCAACTGCTTTTGCTATACATGAAACAGGTGCGCGCATGCGATGCGCAGAAATTTCTCAGGCCTCATGGGTAATTCAAATGGCGGCTTGAGTTCGAGCAGTCGAGTGATTATGCCACAAAAACATTCATAAAACCACTCTGTTTTAGTTCCGATTCGAAAATCTGTTTGATATTTTGAAAGATAAAGACCTACATGAACTACCAATGTTAACGCACATTGCTATGGGCCTTCGTGGATTCTTTTTATTTGCGGCCAAAGTATGGAGTTTTATCTGCTACTGTCTCCGAAGACAGATCCGTGCGGTGAGCATCATGATATTTTTGTAAACCGAAACCTCTTAAAAACATAGTTGTAACTCTTTGTTTGTGTGTTTCTTAATCTTATTTTATTGCCTGATTATCTGTTCTTGTTTGCCGGTAACAATCGTCTTTATTTATGTGGTGTTTTTAGAGGGTTTCACCCGAAAAAGCATATTGTGATGATGTTCCTGTCTTCACATTCACTCAATCACTGTCAATACTCATGTCAATTGTCATCACCAGGCATGTCCGATGACATCTCATGATCTCGCTCACTCTACCAGTGGCAGTGTTGTGCATGATGTGTGAGTGCCATGGCTTAAATTCCCATTAAAAAGTGGCGATACTACGCACACTACTCTTCTCACGACGTGGTGAACATTGAACATTGCCCAATGACAACGTTACATACCGTACCTGTGTAGGACTATGCCCTAGGCACTAGTTCAGTTTTTGACAGGCTGGAGATGTCCAGTGTTTGACCTTTTAATGAATCTGTTTGCCCCTTGTAAGATACACATGTACTGCCTTCATGTAGGGTCGGTAAATCAAACCATCTTTTGACCATGAAAACCTGCTAAGGTGCATGATTTGTTTTCCTGACCCTACGATGCTCTGTTCATCACGTGCTCCGATTAAAAACTGTATGATGTGTATCTTAGGCCTGAGAGGGTGTGTACCCATCTGCCATGCCTGCTGCATGTGCACTCAACATCCTCCACAATAGGCCAATACAATGTATCTGTATCAAATAATCAATATCTCACTGGCGATATACAATGTAATTGACCATGTTCGGTAACTATGTGTACACTGTGCATTCATCATAACTGTAAGAATTGTGGTAACTTCACGCTGTTTTAGCTGACGACCTGATTAGCTCCGTGCTTTGCACAACCTCACATTCAATTCAAGTCTAATCCCATACAACTCTCATGACTTCCTGATCATTTGAAACATCCCATTCTGACTGACAAGAGTTTCCTTGGGAGGAATGATTGTCCATGACCTGTGTAGATTGTTGTGTTACATAGCGTAATGTTAATAGCGGATACCTATCCCATCTGTGTATTACTGACTAACAATAAATATGAATACAATCATCAATGATACATGTCAAGTTTTTAAACGGTTGGCAGATCAAAACCATGGCATAGAATATCATTCATAATATCACCATGAGGATTGATGTTCACTCGATTTAGTCTTAAAGTGCACGACTTCTATAGTATGGAACTGTGCCATTTCATGTCGGCATTGAACCTGATTGCCATATTGTCCATAATTTATAGTAGTAAAAGAATCATGATCAGCGTCAGAAGGACATAAAAACATGACCTGGTGTATTACAGTCTAGTTCATAAGCCTAAATATGTCAACATAATGTGAGGTCATTTCCATTCATGTGCATGCAGCTTGGGTTTAACACAGCCTGCAGAATTCCATAATATTGTGAAGCATGTCACGTGGCATAGACAGAGACAAAAGGCCCTATTGTTGGTAAACATGTGCATGACAGGGAATCAGATCGAAAGTGAAGGTCATCCATATGCTTTTATTTGTTTTGTTAATGCAAAGCAACACTGATGTTGTTCTGACATTTAGTTTGTAGAGCCCTAGACACTGGTATCACATACACAAGAATTGGTGACCTTTCATTCAAAAGAAGCCTTCTTTGACTCTTCCCTGTCAAAATTAATGATAGGGCCACATTGTTGCAGTGTTTTTCTATTGGATAAAATACGACTTTTCCGCGTGTCATAGTTATGCTCTTGAGTTTACAGTGTCAAATCACAGCCTGTTGTAGCTTTTGGGGGGGGGGGGAGGGGCATAAATGAGGAGTCGTAATGTTATGGCTAAAGGCATCTTTTCATGAAGTAGAAATAGTCGCACAACGTAAAATCCTGGCTGCCTCTCGTTTGAGAACTTTTTCTTCTCTGGTTTCTTACTGTTAACTGTAGGCCGACATGTATGTTCCAGTGACCCATAATGTACTGTACACCTGTCTAACTACAGGTATCTGTATATCTTTATTAGTTCAGAGTCATGGGCCTGGTTTCTCACTAGGCCTCACTACACCTGTACAGGCCTATTCTACATGTACGTTATTTATCAGAGTTAATGAGATTGAGAGAGAAAAAAGAGAAGGTTTCTCCTGTGTTGTTACCTGTGAGGAATATTGTCAATGGTAATGTAGATATCAGGGTTGAAAGCCTTGGCCAAGCATTCTTGACTGGCGCCGTACAGCACTTCGCTACCCCAAATGACCTTCTTTCTTTCCTTATTTCATTGCAGGTTCTACGTCACCAGACCGTTCGTTATGAAATTTTACCTCTATCTCCTATATCAAAACACAGGCTTAGTAAGTATGGCAATGCTCTGTGCATAGTTGTTATTGTTAGAAGGGACATCAGGACAACCAATCTCAAAACAAATCAGAATCAGGAAAATATTGGGAGCTCTCAAATCAAAACATTTTGATAAGCCAGCTAGATTGTCTTCGATTTGTAGCTAATACTACATGAAGTGTGAAACTTTTGTAAAACTAACTGCTAATGATCTCTTTCCATTCCACTTCCAGGTATGGTTCGGCGGAAAACTCTAGTTCTCGATCTGGATGAGACCCTTATACATTCTCACCACGACGGGGTATTACGACAAACAGTTAAACCTGGCACACCGCCGGACTTTGTACTCAAGGTAATCAACGTTTACATACCAAATAATCCTGAGCGGCAAAGTACACAATGTAACAGCGGATTGCTTCTTTGCTAATGTCCATGATACAATCGATATAAGCAGTCAGCAGGCTGGTGTGGTTGGCATCTTTTTATAATACTTCCGCTCCCCATCAATAGCGCTGTTACTAGTGTTAGTGGGTCATTTTACCAAGTTTCGGCTGGACCAAAATGTAGTTTTGCTGCAGCGGAGACGAAAGCAGAAAAACACTGAGTGAAACTCGTCCTTTTAAATCCTGACCTTATATGTTGCAGGTGATTATAGATCGGCATCCTGTTAGGTTCTTTGTATATAAACGGCCACACGTGGACTTTTTCTTAGATGTGGTAAGTAATGATATCAGTTGTTTGATACATGTAGCTGTATCTGGTAAAACCAACAATTTTGTGTGTAAAGCAACATTAACTCAGGACTTTGACCAGAGGCAGAGTATCAGGTGTATGTGAATGAACCTGATCCCTAGACAGCTGTTTGCAAGTGCGATTCCTATGATATTAGACCCGGGTTTGAATTAGCGCAATCTGCATATAGGAATATTCCATTTGAATTCGATCCGGTGAAGCTTAATATATTCTACATGTAATGAGGAGAATATGAACTTTTGAATCTAGATGTTATTCGATTAGACTTGTAATGAGAATGTGCTCTTAGTATGGTATTCACTCACATGTCATGCAATTTGAAATAACGCCAGATATGTCGGTGTGACCCCTCCCCTTGGAATTCTTGGGCTCATCAATTTGGCTAGGAACTTTGAGGCATCGGCTTGATTTTCTTTGAAAGTCCATTTGTGCAACAGCACTTCACCTTTAGCCGAGTTACAGCGACATTGTTACATCTTACACTTGAAGTTTTTTCTCTCAATGACTTATTGACATGTGACGTTGTTTTCGCGTGTTTTCAGGTGAGCCAATGGTACGACTTGGTCGTGTTTACTGCCAGTATGGAGATGTACGGCACTGCAGTTGCCGATATTTTAGACAACAAGAGATCTATATTAAACCGACGCTATTATAGGCAGGTGAGTGATACATACAAACCCTCTCATCTCCATTCCCTGTTATGCCTCTTCTAGATACTGCACCAGTTATTCCAGAAACTGGAGGGGGGGGGGGGTATAAGCAACCCCTGACTTGAAATTTGTGGTTGGCCAACTCATTGTACCCTTGGTTGTTAATGCTGAAGACTGTTTCTATCATTGCACTGGGTCCTGAACAAGGCAAGGTCTGTAGGCGTAGACAGTAGACCATCTAAGCTCTGCTCAAGAGGTAAGCTTATAAACAGGCTTCTTGTAGAAATGAATTACCTCTTTTCCTTTTCAGCATTGTAAACTTGATATGGGTAGCTACACAAAAGATTTATCAGCGATAACAAGCGATTTGTCAAGTGTAATGATATTAGATAACTCACCGGGAGCGTACAAAGCATATTCAAGTAAGTCAATATCGAATGCCTTGTTTGTTTTCAAGGCAATGGGAAATTAGGTCTGTAATGATTGCAAGGGCTTTGAATGAATGCCAGAATAACACATCAATGCAAACAGTGTGCATCTTCTCCCCTCCAAGTGTATGTCAGATTATGAATTAGTAATCTTTCACTAGATTTGTCAATAACTTTGTTCTTGTTAGTGATGGCAAAGATGGATTGAATTGCATGCAAACTTAGCCATAAAAATTGTTCCTTTTTTTGGCCAAGTTCTAATGACTCACCAAGGATTTGAACCAGCTACCTCCGAAGATTTGCCATTCAGCTTTTAAACCATTACCAGAGTTGGACACACTATTTTCCCTCCCTCTTCTTAACATGTTCTTCTTCCGTTGCAGATAACGCAATCCCGATCAAATCCTGGTTCTCTGACCCCACAGACACAGCGTTACTCAACCTCCTCCCCATGTTAGATGCTCTCAGGTTCGTTCATGACGTCAAGTCAGTCTTGAGCAGAAATCTTCATCATCATCATAATCAATGGTAGTTATTGTAGGTCCTCATCATGTGTTTGTACAGTTTAGATACTGAGGCGGTGGTGTGTTTCAGGGACTGGGGTCGTATATTTGATGCCTGAATTCCTCTGGAATGAATTGGAGTTCGTGCCTGCCATCCATGAGACCTGCAACGAAATCTTTCATGAAATTTGGACATCTTTTGGAACAGCAGGATTTTTGGCATCAAATAGTTTGACAACGGTCCCTAGAGGTCGCTTGGTTCTGATACGTCATGTTTAAAGGCTTAAGCAAATTGACTAGTCTATTTCTGATTAGCATTCGAAGGCATGTGATGGTTAAATTTCAAACTCTGGCATTGAAATCAGGATACATTGATCGTCGTCACTGCCGTGAAAAAGATGTTCCATTTGTGCCTAATTTATTCTTCACTTGTATATGATCATTTTTTGCATTCAAATGTTCATCTGATTCTTGGGATGACTAACCCATGGATAGCCTTCATGCCATTTTCAGACCATGACAATGTTGGTTTCTAGTCAACCATACTTTTACCCTTTTATTTTTGTGAGCCTTCTATTTCATTGAGAAGGGAGACGGGTACAATAGCAAACTAAAGGAGAAGGGCCCAAGCCCCATTTACAGAAATAGGGGGATGTGTATCAGGAAGGGATGTTTTTACAAACAATTAGTGGTCATTTGTCTTCATTTGCTCCATAACATTGTCATTAGTAAAGTTTGTCTCCATCAAGCTGTGCTCAACTGTCTGTGGAGTTGTAAATGTTATATTACATCAGAAGTAATCAGGGATTAGATGAAGTACTGCCACTCTCATGAGAACCATTTACGAGGTGGTGTTGATTATAACACTGAAATTACTACAATTCATTACTCAAATTGTGAATTAATCACCGTGACTATAATTCCATGTTCTTCTCCTTCTGTGATGCTCTCTCAGAAGATCTCTTGCCAAGGAACCTTCTTACAACCAGCATTTATGAATTTGTCAAAGTGCCATGTATGATAATGACCTTTCATACACTTCTTATAAGGTCACAAACTGTTACCTGTATCAGCGCACAGCAAAAACCTGTTATGAAAACACATGAAATGAATCCTTGTTTATTTTGATTATTCCATATGTATTTTGTATTTTTCTAGTTGTTAAGTGAAACATAAGTCCATCACATCAGTATGTATGTTTGTGACGAATACCTAGTCCACAGCCAGGCTAGTTTGTAAATGTATAATGTAAAATGACTCGTGCAATCCCAGATGAATTCAGATTTCTCAAACTACTCAAAAGGAGGATCTGAGCGAGAGCCACCTCCCTCTGTTGCCTTTACTATATCTTAACAATAACACCCCTGCTTTCCCGAGTGCACTCTTCTAATGCACTACCTGGAAGAGTCTATTTAAGGAAATGAGGGTGAAAAGGTTACATTTTCTTTCATTTCTTATCAAGGCCAGACCAATTTGTGAGCTGTTTACCCACCGACATTGTTCTCGCCAGACAATGAAATGAACAATCAACTGGAAAATTAAGATTTCTCAATTATCATCAGATTTTTTCGCACAAATATTTCGACTCAATTGAAAACACCCTATAGACTAGGGGAAATTGACCAGTTAGCAACCTTATTTCTACTTACCTTTCAGATAACTAATTGGTATAGGTATCTGGCAATAGCCTTCTGGTCGATTTGTGAAGTCGGAAACTTTCACAAATCGAGAAACGTATCATCTTTGCCTCCATTATCTCGAGAGGGCGTTTCTGTCCGAGTTCATTTGGGCCCAAAAGAGTCTTTTTGCATTGTATGTAGGCTTAGTTAAAGAATACTATGTATTCCGTGCAAGATTAGAACCAGTGACCTCTACACAACCATTCAATTGTACATTAATGTGTGTGTTCAAATAATTATTTCATTGATCTGTAAAATGTATGCTGTACATAGATTCATGTCTGACTGATGGCCTTAGAAATCATGGCGAATGAAATGAAGGCCAAGGTCGGCCATTGATAAGGGTCAAGGTGAACTGTTCATGTTTAGAACACAGGGTTTTGAGGAACTTTGAAAAATCTTACAGTTTTAAAATCCAGCGAAAATCATTGATTAGTTGATATACTTAGTTTCGTTGCTCTTTTACATGAAAACCAAGTGAAGTATACAACTTGTGATGTTTGTACATTACACCGTCTATTCAAGATTTAGCTCAAGGGGCATTTGAGTGGAACAGTACACCAAGGGGCATTTGAGTGTGACTGTACACTATTAGATGGCCTGGTTGCAAGAGCTCAAAACTATTTAAGTGATGTTATGGTATGAATTGTTAACTGACTCCATGGAATACAGTGACTATCAATACGTTGTTCTGGAAAGTACTGTAAGATAATTGCGGCTCTATCTCATGTCTTGTGTTCATGTTAAAAAGATATCTTTCTTCAGGTTCAAATGTGCTTCAAATATCTCGGTCAACTGTCCACAGTCCAAAATATCTTTAGAGCCTGGCTGGAATATTCTCCACATTCCCAGCGTAGGAAGAAAAGTAGTAAATTGCCCTAGCAGTTTCTGATTGTTTGCATAATATATGAACTGAAAAGTACTTTTCTCATTGCCAATGCAAACTGGGGGATATTCCTAGTCGCACTGTATTTTAGAGTGGTCGAGTTGTCTCGCTCACAACTAGGCAAGTGAAGTTGGACACTGTACATCTCTAAGTGGTCAAATCATCAAGTTCTGCTTAGTGAGATAACTTCACTGTTAACAGAATGTGATGTACGAAGGCGGAAGCGCCTGCTAACCTCTCTTTTGCCTTACTTGATACCAGTGATGGAATTGAATCTCATCTTAGTCGCGACAGTTCAGGACAAGATTTTCACGTGGTATCGTTGATGTGTGACAGCTGTGACCGAGGTGATTGTTGGCAGGTTTGTCCTGGAGACTTGTTAGTTTCACCAACTTGATAGTATTCAAGTACTGGCTAGTTGAATAAAGAGTCAATTGTTTTGATGTGTAAATAAAGAAACTGTAAAATAGAATGAAACTGGTCTTGAAAAGTGTTTGCTTCAGCGAAGGACAAACTCCTTTGTCTACAGTGGAACAGGACATTCTGCACACAGGTCCTCCAAACACTTCACACAAATGTCCTTTGCAGAAGTGCACATAAGCTGGATTAAAAGGCTTCAATGAGTTTGTTATTACAATGTGTACAGAGGACCAGTGTGCAATCCCATGGTCAACTGTCTCTTAAAAGAGCACAACCCCAGGAGGAGACTGTCTTCATGTCCCTTTCCCATTACGCCCCTATTCCCATTTCGCCCCTATTCCCATTTCGCCCCTTCCAATTCAAGACGGGCTGGGACCATGACTGATGTCTCGAAAGGACAATTCATTTCCTGAAGGAGATCGTCTGCAGGACGGGGACTGGCCTCTAAGTTGAACAATCTCCAGAAACTGTCTTCAAGACAGCCCGGAACTTCCATCTCGGAAGAACAATGTGTCTTCTGGAGGAGACGGTCTTCAGGACAAACAAGGTTTGATACCCAGAACAACAACAGATTGAGACTGATCTCTTGATTGAGGACATAGACTCCTTGTAATACCCTGATATGTACCCGAGGACCTCTGGTTGGAAGAGCTTCTATCTCACTGCTGTGGACTTAGACAGACTCAAATACCCTCCTTGAAGTACGTAGTTGTTGTACTTCAAGCATGTTTGTCTTTTGAAGGTGACGGTCTTCATGACAGACAGGGCATGATGTCTTGGGACAGGCAATGCATCACACTGAGACTTATGTCTCGATAGACAAGTTGTCTTCTGTAGGAGACCGTCTGACGTCTTGGTCCAGACTGTCGCCACTGGCAAAACAGTGATGGACAAGACTGTATTCAAAACACATTGTGACTGATGGGTAGAAAGGACTGTCTTCTGGAGCAGACTGTCTTAACGACAGACAAGGAGACCGGTAGAGATTCCATCCCGCTGTGCTCTTGAAGACAGGCCAAACCACCCTTGCCTCCTTGAAGTAGCATAGGTACCCGAGCACGGTAACTTTTGTACTGAGACAATATTGTGAGGCCCCTCCACTCTGATTGAATCTAAATCTCACTGTATTCTTGAAGACAGACCTGGCCATGAAGACACCTCAAGTGGCCTACATTTTCCGCATTGTGTACCTCATCCAACCAGTCAACTATCATCTACCAGAGAGATCAGGACCCTTCTACCTTTGGTAGAGCTTCTGTCTCGGTGCACCCTAGAGGATATAGCCACAACCTGACCTTGGAGACAACTCTGGTAGGCTACCTCTCTGTCTTAAACCTCATCCAACCAATCAACTATCATCTAGCTGAGAGATCAGGACCCTTCTACCTTTGGTAGAGCTTCTGTCTCGGTGCACCCTAGAGGATATAGCCACAACCTGACCTTCGAGACACTTCTGGTAGGCTACCTCTCTGTCTTAAACCTCAGGCAACCAGTCAACTATCATCTACCAGAGAGATCAGGACCTTTCTGCCTATGGTAGAGCTTCTGTCTCGCTGCACTCTTGAGGATAGTCACAACCTGACCTTGGAGACAACTCTGGTAGGCTACCTCTCTGTCTTAAACCTCATCCAACCAATCAACTATCATCTAGCTGAGAGATCAGGACCCTTCTACCTTTGGTAGAGCTTCTGTCTCGGTGCACCCTAGAGGATATAGCCACAACCTGACCTTGGAGACAACTCTGGTAGGCTACCTCTCTGTCTTAAACCTCAGGCAACCAGTCAACTATCATCTACCAGAGAGATCAGGACCTTTCTGCCTATGGTAGAGCTTCTGTCTCGCTGCACTCTTGAGGATAGTCACAACCTGACCTTGGAGACAACTCTGGTAGGCTACCTCTCTGTCTTAAACCTCATTCAACCAGTCAACTATCATCTAGCTGAGAGATCAGGACCCTTCTGCCTTTGGTAGAGCTTCTGTCTTGCTGCACTCTTGAGGATAGTCACAACCTGACCTTGGAGACAACTCTGGTAGGCTACCTCTCTGTCTTAAACCTCATCCAACCAGTCAACTATCATCTAGCTGAGACATCAGGACCCTTCTGCCTATGGTAGAGCTTCTGTCTCGCTGCACTCTTGAGGACAGTCACAACCTGACCCCTCATCCAACCAGTCAACTATCATTTGCAAAACTCCCGCGCAAACAAACCGAGCGCCTGTCGGCGTTCCGGTTACCCACATTCCGTTCCGGATTTTCTCCAACCCGATGAATATGTCCATGTGGAAGTGTATACAAAGTACACACGTAGTTGACTGTACACCGTGAAAATGGCTGGGCGACTTTCTCAGGCCCTTATTTTAATATCTGCGTTATTCGCTTACTTTTGCCCTGAAAGTTCTGCTGGAAGTTTGGAAGATGGCAAGTATCGTGGTCTTTCAATTCCCATCTTTTTTTGCAAGCGGTTCACTTTTGAGATTTCTTGTTTTCACCCCAATTTTAGCAGACGCATTTTTGAAAAGGGGTCAAAATCATGCCCTTGCGGGCTTTAGGCTAGGCCTACAACATGTACAATGACAATGTGTAGAATGGGCCTATCTACACACATATGAATGTGACTAAGCATGTTCCATGGGTGGAGTCCTTTTTGGGGGGAGTAACCTATGGGAAACTTGGGGTTTCTGAAATTAGGGGCAATTTAATGAGAGTAGCCCTAGTGCTAGTATATTGAAGGAGTTTTTTTAGGCAAAGAGGCCTACTTAGTATGCAAATACAAACTGGACCGTATTGTATCAAAGGGCAACTCTCCCAGATGTTTCTAAAAAACATGATATGGCCCTCTTAACCCCCCCCCCTCAAGGGCATAGGCCCCCCCCCCCCCCACCAACCAACCAACCAAGCCGTTTTAAATATGGCCCTGACCAACTTTTATATCAAACCAACTTCAGGCCTAACTTGAAGTCGTTCATATCTTGACTCGATCAGATAATTGGACAGCCTGTGCCTGTTCTGTAGGCCTACCCCGGGCCTCCACCCAGATGGACCTGCAAAGGGTATTAACATTATAGTTATACATGTACTTTCTTCTTCTCAGTAGGAGTGCGAGGAGGGCATTATACATGTCCAGTTTGTCTTAATTAGCCAACATGTACCATTGGCAGCATTATGTAGGCCTGCGAGTTGTTTAGTTTAGCTGCCTTGTCTAGACTCAATCTGACCTTTTCTTTGTCAAGTGTTCTACTTTCCATCCACATCAGGTATCTGTAATGTCTATCCATGGAATGATGTTTCAGTATAAAGCCTACCCGCGTGTATCAGAGGAAGGCAGTTAGTTGTTTGCGATCATGTTAGTTTCATACATCCTGTCCTATTCATTCGGACCCTTTGCTGCCTTCTTGTCTTAATCAAACTGAAACAACTGATGGGGCCTTTTTTGTCAACAGACTGCTTACTTTTCTGATAAGAGAAGTTTCTATTTGAGCAAATAAATCAACAGCAGTTTCCTAATAATGTGATATTTCTGAATTTGGACACTGTCACAATCATTGTTTTTATTGTTTTATATTCTAGGTTTACTTGTTATAACCGTAGCCACAGAGGAGTCAGATGGTTTCAAGAGGTTTATGAGATCAGCACAAAAATACGGCTATGATGTCGAGGTGAGAGAAACGTCTTGTTCCATCATTCTTCTCTCCGCCTGTCCTTTGCTGTGTCCAAGTGGAGAGGGTGTCCTTAAGAGGTGTTTGCAAAGAGATACTTTACTGCAATGTTTTCATATTCATAAAGCTTGGTTCGTTTTCCAGGTGCTTGGCATGGGTTTGGAGTGGACCGGGGGTGATATCGATCTGCACCCCGGTGGAGGTCAGAAGGTCAAACTGCTGAAGGAGGCCATGGAAAAATATCAAGATCGAAAAGATTTAATCATTATGTTTGTAGATAGGTGAGACGTTTATTTTTTGGTATTTGATTTATGTGTTGTTTAGACAAGTTCGTGCTATGGATTATCTTTCTACTACAGGTGGTTGTTGACTGTTTTAACCTGTGTCTGTGATGAACCAGTTTCCTATCTGGCAGAAATCAGAATTGGCCCCAGACTGATCTTACATGGCTCGAGGAAGTAGCTCAGCCAGCCTGAGATCATCAACTACAAAATGCTTGAAATATCTGCCTACTTGTCACAATTCGAACTTTCTTCCAAAGGGTTAATCTCAACATACTAGTACATGTACACAGTGAGCACTGACATGAGGCATTTTAAACATGCAGTGTCTTTTTCAGACAGGAACTCTGCTCTGACCTAGTTTGCTTCCTATTCATTGTCTTGGAATGATGGTAATTGATAAAAGAAAAAATCTGCTGGTTGGATGTAAAATATGGCTGGAACAGTTTACGGCTCATGGGCAGTGTCGAGGTTTCTGATGCCATTGCAGAATACCATTAAACTTTCAATTCCATTTTTCTGTATTTTCCCTTTAATTGCATTTTCAATACTTTTTTTTTCTCCCTTCAGTTACGATGTGGTGTTAACTGCTGAATATAAAGAAATCCTGAAACAATTTAAAAAGTCTGAATCTCGTGTCATCTTCTCTGCTGAAGGATTCTGCTGGCCGGACCTATCTCTAGCTGTAAGTAGCCCTAGGATTGGGATCAAGCCCACTTATGTGGGACAAAGTCACATTTGGTGCATGGAGGGGTATTGACTTGTTCATATAGCCCAGAGTAAAGATTTACATGATGTTGTGTTGGCAAAGATTGTGCCATATTAGGCCTGGCATCTTTACTACCTGATTTGGTGATGTTTACATTTGAAATCGAGTTTTGTGCAGATGGTGATTGTGAGCACTAATAATCTGGAAGTCGGCGATGATTTTGAGAAAACTTCATAGAATATGTATAATTTTTCCTTAATCAGTAATTGAAGGCTGTCTTTAAAAAATGTCATTTCAGGAGCGTTATCCATTGGTGAAGTTGAACGAGAAGAGATATCTCAACTCTGGGGGTGAGTTTATTTTCATCATTCTTTTCTTATTTTACTTATCACATACAACTGGAATAGTCTGAAGGAATGTTCTTGTTATCGATGCTTTGTTTGCAGGTTTTATTGGTTATGCCCCCGAGTTATGGGAGATTGTGAGCAGTGCCCCTCTGGATGATGCGGATGATGATCAGCTCTTCTACACCCGCATCTTTCTTGACGATAACCTCAGGGTAGGCATTCTTGGCATGATTTGTAGCTTAGCTGATGGCCACTTTCCACACAGAGTTTGGCCACCATCTTGTCCATTTTACTGGCACAATATCTGGTTTGGAGAAAGTTTTAGCTGTGTGCCAGGCCCTTGGGCCTCTTGTTGGTCATTTACAATTATTGTCTCAGTAAGTAAACAAACCACCTGCTGGGTAAGGCTAGTACTTTTCCAAAGGTTTCCTCAATAAGTAGGTTATACTACTTACAAAGTGTCTGCTCAAAGCCCAAAGTTTGTAATTATCAGTAAAACTCCAGTGCTAAGGGCTGCGAAAATAAAGGGTTTTACACTATATTAATGCTGTCAGCTCATTGTTGTTGTTAGGAGCAGTATGCAATCAAGTTGGACAGCAAGGGTGAGATCTTCCAGAATCTGAATGGTGCTCTCGATGAAGTCGACCTCAAGTTCAAGGGAACCGAGGCATTCATGTACAACACGAGGACGGGGACGACGCCTACCGTTATCCATGGCAACGGTCCGATCAAGGTGATGAAAATGTTTTTGACGATATCAGCCCTTGAGATAAAAAGTTACATGCTGCATGCGTCTTATGTTGTTCTTGCTTGAGACTTTCAACTGATAGAACTGCTCATCTAAGCGGTCTTGAAATATCACATTAGATTTCATTGCATTGATACAACTGTTTCAGTAATGTCGAACTTCATATTTCCAGCATGAATTCAACCGCCTCGCTAACTACCTAGCGGGCCACTGGACTCCAACCCATGGCTGCATCTCATGTAGTGAGGACACGTTCTCACTGAAGGACTTTGCCATCGAGGACTACCCCTCAGTAACCATGGGCATCATCCTCCCTCATCCAACGCCATTCATCAACGAGTTCTTCCAAAGAATCGCCAAGCTGGACTATCCTAAGCAGAAGATAGATCTCTATGTCTTTAACAGGGTGAGACTCAAAACATCTTAAGTGATAACAACTCCATAAAAATCAGATAACATCTTAAAGCATAAATGTGAGATACAGACGTGGCAGACTGCTGGTTTCATCTTTGTACAGGTAGGCCTACTGAATATAAATTTGGACAGTGTTGTGATGTGTACACGTACATACCTGCCTTTAACACTGAAATTGATCGTCTCTCTTTTTAGGTTGAACACCACAGTAAGGATGTGACTGCTTTCCTAGAAACACACAGTGATGAATACCACTCAGTTAAATCAGTAACGCCTGACCAGAACCAATTAGAAACTGAGGGCAGGAACAACGGAATGTGAGTAGATTAAGCTGTGGAACCTGCTTCAGGTCTCATGAAGAGGTTTCGTCAACAGATTATCAAACCTTGGGAAATCTTGGTATATGCAAAGCGAGAATGGAAAACTCCGAACAGCAGTCGGCTTCTGGTACTGATGTCTTGAGAAACTGTGCCATTGGAGTCACTTGATTTTGTCATCGACGACACCTTTCCAAGAACTGTGAATAAAATATCACATTTGTTCTTTCAGTGATTGGTGCATTCACAACAACTGCAAGTATTACTTCTCTGTGGATTCCCTGGTGCAGATGACAAACCCAGATTCACTCAAGTTGCTCATCGAACAAAATAGGTGAGTTATAGCATAAAGATTCAGTAACGTCTGCAAAGGTAGACTCGTTTGTAACAAACTGATATCACGAGAGCGATTTCTCACTTTTGCTGCCACGGCTGGTACCGTATGATATCATCCACCTGGCATAACTGAGTTAACAAGCGAGAATAACAATGCAGCGTAAATATAAAGCAAGTGATTAAAACTGTAGATGTGGATGGGACGTCTTTTCTTGGGCTTGACCCAAGATTGTAGTAGAATTCCTAAAGGTGACTTTTATGTTCCCAGTGAGTTGGTAAAAGACTGTGGATGTCAATTGCACCAACTTTCTCCCTCTAACAGGGTGTGTCTCCATGTGCTTATACTATATTTGTTTTCAGGACGATTTTGACTCCTAATATTCACCGCTATAGGAAACTATGGGCGACATTCTGGGGGGCAGTGACCCCCGACGGTTACTATCTAAGGTCACCTGAGTATATTGACCTTGTTCAGCGAAGACGTTTGTAAGTCGATATGACGATGTTGTCACACTGTTGCTTGTGCTGTTGTGATAGTTGATGTCAGTGGGTGGTGATTGGGCATTCAGTTGGAAGTCATGGTGAAACCAAAAATTGGCTGGTTGGACAAAAAAATTCAAAATGAAGTTTGATGGGAATATTTTCGATAGGGAGAGTAATAACTGCCTCTGTTACGATATTATATCAGGGGATACGAGTTCCTTCGAAGCCCTCTCCTCACCCAGTTGCTCCTCGCCCCACTGCTTGCCATTTGCTGCTGTCTTCTGCTCTTTTAATTTCGATTTTCACCCTGCGATTTTCAGAACTTTTATTGCCCCTCAAATGAGCCGTCGTGGCAAGTATTGGTCCAATTTCTGGGGGAGTGTAACCCAGGGTGGTTATTATGCGAGGTCAGCTGACTATCTTGATCTTGTCACCGGAAAGAGACAGTAAGTAGGCTTTCCTTGGCAACCAATGGTCTCGCCTTCTCGTACCACCAATGACTTTTCGGACTATTTTGAAGAAGAAAATGTGTTGTTTAGTTTACCCTGACAAGCGATCATTATCATCTGAATGTGCTCATTGAGAGCTTTCCAGTGGATGGTCATGGCAGTAGGTTTACCAATGGTAACATCAGAAAGTGCTCGTCAATAACTTTTCAATGCCATGGTTAGGAAACCATCAATCCAATATTCCATACATAACAGTAGTTTCATCTGAGTATCTGCCCCCTTTTCCTTGCTTTCGCATGGCTTTTTCACGCATGTAGATTTACTTTTTCTTTTCACTTTATGATAAATATGTTGTAGATATCGAAAAGATCTTATTTGAAAGCACTCGTTTTCTTACTGAAGTACCAGTAGGGTAGAAACCTGTTTAGAAACAGGTCTGCAATGGATAGAACGGTTCTTCTCCTTTTGGTCTGTGTCACCTCTCCAATGAAAACATTTCAAAATACAAGACGAATACAGAATATTTGCAACTCTTTCTGATGACCGCTGTTTTATACATGTACCATCATTTCGAATATGGAGAGGAATGTTGTAACAACCTTTGTGGTAAAGATGTCCAAAGCTGAAACTATTTAAACGCACATAACTTCCTCTTTTACTAGGGGTCTTTGGAACGTACCTTACATTTCTAACATCTACCTGATCCAAGCTAGCAAGCTGCCAGCTTTGGTTGGCGCATTCACGACCATCCGGGAGGATGTGGATGCTGACATACAGTTTACTTTCACCCTGAGAAGAAAGGTGAGTCCAAACTCCCAGATATTATCTGATTGTCGTTGAGTATTCCCATAAAAGATGTCAGCAGTTTATACAGCTCTCACTCAGAAGGTCGTCTTAGTAAACCTGCTGAGTTATAAATAACAATGAATTTGTTGATGTTGGCCAGTTGACGGCAGGGGACTTGTCTATCATAGACAATTAAGTGACTACTGAAATATCAGTATTTTCTACCTCCTCAATACCTTTAATATAGGTACATTTCAAGATTTCATTCTGGATAAACAACTTAGCTGTGCACGTGTTTCAGGGCATTTTCATGATAGTGACCAATTTGAAGAACTTCGGTCACCTGATCAACTGCGACACGTACGGGACCGATCACCTACACAATGACCTCTATCAGATCTTTGAGAATCGCCACGACTGGGTGGAGAAATATATTCATGACAATTACTCGCAGGCCCTCAATCCACGCACCGAAATAGAACAGGTAAGCCTGATTTTGGTAGATGTTGTTTGTATATTGTTTCAGAATGGTTTGTTTTTTGGCAAGAGGGTTGGGTGTTGGGTGCTTTTGCCATTGAGATAAATCTAATGAGCTCTGTGATTCATTCCAGCCATGTCCTGACGTCTACTGGTTCCCCGTGGTCTCAGCGACGTTTTGTAAACATCTCATTGAAGAAATGGAACATTTCGGCCAGTGGTCTGGTGGCAAAAATAAGGTAGGCTGGGTTGGTCTTGGCACACTCTTGCGTTATGACTTAAATCCATCATTATCTCATGATTTAGAACACATCGAGAAGCTGGTGAATCACCGCTATAAAAACAAATTCTGTTCTACGCTGCCGATTTGTCAGGTCTGTGGAGTCGTGCAGTTGTCAAGTTCATGAAAACGTTAATTGTTTTTCTTGACTAAGAAACATTCTCTCTTCAGTCTCAGAGCAGACTATGCTAGTTCTAAACAAGGTCAGAGGTCAGAGATTGATTTTGTTTATTCTAAATTGGTATTTTCAGGACGATCGTTTGGCGGGCGGTTATGAGAATGTACCGACGGTGGACATCCACATGAATCAGATAGGCTACGAGCGCCACTGGTTACACTTCTTACACCAGTTCATCATGCCGATGCAGCAGAAGATATTCATTGGATATGTCCATGATGTAAGTGAGAAATATGTCGAATGGCGGCATGCCAGCAGTCACCCATGTTTTGTTAGGGTGCTTCAAGGATACCTTTGAAAGCAACAGTTGTGTGTGCTTCAGATGATCCTTGTAGAATCCTCAGCACAGAAACTATGCCTTGCCGGCCACTCAGAAAGCTACGTGCCAAATTTGGCAGAATTGAATGTGCTCGTTGAAGGCAAGGCACTTATACATCTGGTTTGATAGATGTCGTACTGTGGAGCATATCAGTCTCAGCAGCCATGCCAGATACTGGGGATCTAATTTGCTGTGTTTACCACAATATCTCTTATTCTTTATGTCACATCATTCCACCTTCTCTTCCAGCCACCAACAGCACACATGAACTTTGTTGTCCGTTATCGCCCCGGTGAGCAGGACCGGTTACGCCCCCATCATGATTCGTCCACCTACACAATCAATATCGCACTAAATCAACCAGGGGTCGACTACGAGGTAAGCCAGTCAATTTAATGGACCCATGGCGGGTCCGATAGGATTGTTTTGTTTGGTTATTGTAACTGATCACAAAAGCTTTTGAGAGTGGCAAAATCTCTACGGTAAACTCCTGCAGTGGAAACAGGCCTTCCTTGAGTTATGTTTTGCATGATAAATATGTTTTTTCGCTGACCCATCCCTTGGCTTTCTTGCTTCTTTTCAAAGCTTTGTGTTCAGGAACCTGCAGCCATTCCCTCCTTGATCGGGAACCAAATGATGAAGCATCAATGTGGTTTGGCCTGATTTTGTGCCTTCCAAATCAGCGTCTTCAACGTCAATCAAAGTTTTGTCACTCTTATCTTGTAGGGAGGTGGTTGCCGATTTGTTCGCTCCAACTGTAGTGTGACGTCATCACGTCTCGGCTGGACGGTGGCACACCCTGGCCGATTGACCCACTACCACGAAGGCTTGCGAACAACTGCTGGCACACGTTATATTATGATTTCGTTCATTGATCCTTAGATTCAATGATAAGAGAACACAACTTGGGTAAAGTTTAAAGTCAAATTTCATCTGGGTGATGTGTTCTCATTACTAACTAGGTGGCAGTGAATTCTCATCGTGATAAGGGTAGAATATGGTCCTTTTCCCATACATTTTAGATAACACTACGTCTACTTTCTGGATCAAGGACACTGAGATGAAATGTCTGTGGTCCGTCCAAGAGTTGAACCCTCATACTCCTGATTTATAAGTCCAGCACTCTAACCACTATACCACTGATCCCCGATGCAGGCACACATTGTATTCTTCCATCTTTGCTTCATAATTCCCACCTGCATGCACTATCTGCACCTGCTCCCTAAATAGCGACAAGAGGCAGGAGCTCTGCGTCCAAATGAGTGGTCTTCAGATGACTAATAGGCTCAGTTAGGGGACTCGGTTGTGTTCGATTCAGGGATGAATACATTCCTCTTAGAATCTAGAGTAGTTGCGATGTACTGAGAGGTGGGAGAGACCCCTGTTGGCAACTATGGGTAACTTAATCTGACCTACTTCACTCCTGTCTATAGTCTTTCTTTAACATACATTGACACGAATTTGCTGTGATAAATTGTTGGATATGTTGAGTTCATTGTTAACTTGAAATTGATGTTCAAATCTTCACGTCTTCTTTCAGGGTGGCGGTTGCCGATTCGTTCGTCAGAATTGCAGCGTGGTGGATTCGCGTGTTGGATGGTCCCTTATACAACCTGGTCGGCTGACGCACTATCACGAAGGTTTACTCACGACCAAGGGAACGCGATACATCATGATTTCATTTGTGGACCCATAAGTCAATGACAGACATTTTATAAAGACCTGCTGCTCCACCCCAAACTTTCGGTTCTTGATGGTTGTACTGCCTATGCATGTTGGGTTTTTGCCTGAGGTTTGATACAGTTGAAGTTTTGTAACTGAAGGACTACTTTTTGCCAATTTTAGTGGCTTCAAGGAAATTGTATAAACAATCCTGTAGCTATATTGAGTCAACACTAATACTCCTCGACTTACCCAATCCATCGTGGCTCATGTGGGGCAATGCATCCTCCTGGGTTACAACTATGTTTACCTTCGGCCATCCTTAGGAATATGTAGGTGCGATAGAGTTGAAAAATAAAAAGCTCTCCAATTCGTCGCCTGCACGAACCTACCCTGTCCACAGAGCAGTTAAAAACACTGTGGCCAAGCCATCTTTCCTAGGCTATGGTTACTGTGAACCAACATATTCTTAGAATGATCTTGGTTAGAACTTGTACCTATTTTAGAGTTAATCTTATCATACTCCGTCATACTAACTAAGAATCCTCATATAACCTGCAAATACTCTGCGTCGCAACAAACTTTTTATTTGTTGTTACGTGTTGCTCATCATCATTTTGTAAACATTTATATCATCAGTATAAACATATCGTTGTGAGGTTTTGATAGAAATCGCCCCATGAATTAAATTATCTGAAATTTACCCCTGAGCAAATTGACCTGTCATGTAAGCTTTATTGAAAAACGAAGGTCGATCAATCAATTTATGAAGATCAACTTAATTTACCAAGTTTTAAAAGTTAATGACAAGCACACCACTTTGTTAGCATGGACTGTCGTACTTAGGATCACATTTATAAGAAATCAAAAATATTTATCAAACATTGACTCAAACTGTCTCGTGTTCTCTGTTACTTTCAGTGTATGTTATTTTGGTTCATTTAGATAACAAAATGTTATTCTTTGTAAAAATTTAACCGTTTGGAGATTAGTTTTATTTTAACAAAACTTGTAGAGATCACTATTATAGTCTGTAGTTGCCATGGACGTGAATACAATTTGAACACTGGAAACTTAGGAACGGTGGGTCTGTGAGAGACTACCAGTGCGTCTAATGGCACAGTGGGTCTGTGAGAAACTAGCAGTGCATCTAATGGCACAGTGGGTCTGTGAGAGACTAGCAGTGCGTCTAATGGCACAGTGGGTCTGTGAGAGACTACCAGTGCGTCTAATGGCACAGTGGGTCTGTGAGAGACTACCAGTGCGTATAATGGCACAGTGGGGCTGTGAGAGACTAGCAGTGCATCTAATGGCAGAGTGGGTCTGTGAGAGACCAGCAGTGCATCTAATGGCACAGTGGGTCTGTGAGAGACTAGCAGTGCATCTAATGGCACAGTGGGTCTGTGAGAGACTAGCAGTGCGTCTAATGGCACAGTGGGTCTGCGAGAGACTAGCAGTGCATCTAATGGCGACGAGTTTACTCTGCCTCAGCCTAACGGGTACTCCTTGGCTGGTACTGAATCACAGAAACACCATGTCTTTGTTCCAACATGTTAAACCTCTAGATATTGGCTGTCATGGCTTGGTCGCACAATGTTTTTCTCCTGCACATTGTAAACCGTGAAATCTTCGCAAGCATTTCATTTCTGAAACTTTTTGTGAATGAAATTGACATTGAATTTGAAAAGGAGCAAATTTGCCAACTTTTAGCTTTGCGAACATTTGACGTTTTTACTGAAATCTTTAATAACATCTGGTGCTACTGTTTGATCAGTCTTACAAAAGATTCGCGTCAAATTTAGTTTCAAATTTTGACTGATCAGAAAGACAACGAAAATTTGTACACATTTGTAATTTGATTGTGTGTGGTTTTTCATTGGATTAAAAGTGGATCTTTTGTAAGAGAGGGTCAACCTAAGTATTTTTCATAAGGAATTATTATAATCAGCATGATTTAAAAACTGTAAATACTCAATTATACTGTTAACTTTTACCCACCCAAGCTTTTAACTTGCATGTATCAACATATAACTCTTATTGTCAGTGACTCCAATTGTCCTCCAGGTCTGCTTGTCGAGCATGGCTGCTCTGCACTTGTTTGGTCACTTGTGTGATTGGCCCTTAGACTTGCCTGTAGTTCAGTGGGAATCAGTTGAGGGGCTTATCTCTTGTCAAATAACTACTCCTCTATACTACTGTATACAGTCATTTGTAACAATCAACTTTGTAATAAAGAAGTTTTCTATACATAGGTCTACGATCTAAATTCTTCTTCACAAATTTGTGGAAGTGGTTTGCATTGAAAGGTACAGGTCTGAGAATAAGTTTGTCTGGCAAGTGCCTTTTCTTGCCTTCAAAAGTGAAGTCCACAAGCTGATTATTCATAATTGGTCCCCATCTGTCTGGAAGACAGTCTCCTACTGGAGAGAAATTGTCCTTCGAGAAGCCAGTCCTTTTGGTGATGGTCGACCAACACGTCGGAGCCCAGTCCCGGCCCCCCCACTTCCATAGTCAAGGGGGCCGCAGGCGCGTTCCCGATTTTTCGGGAAAAGGGGGTTAATTTTCACTCTTGTTTCGGGGAAAAATCCCCGAAAAATCAATAAAATAGGGGTGTTATTACTGTTATTTTCCCTTCAAAAACTGAAAATAGGGGTATATGTTCTCATGTTTTCCTTCCCTGGGTCTTCTGAGGATCCTCAGCAGCAAGGAGATGATGTTCAGGAACACGTTATGCATTTCCATGAAGATCCTGATGGGGATGTGAACTTTGCTGCTCCAGAAGTGCAGACCCACCTTTGACATGTTGCTCAGGAAGCCCTTGATGATGATGAAGAGGAAACACAGCCTGCTATCACCAAGGTATCAAACACAATCCTCGGGGTAGGGATCTAAGACTCCCTTCAATTAGGGGGGTAAGATCAAATCCTTCCTTCAAATAGGGGGTCAATTTCCTCACAAAAGCCCGCAAATAGGGGGTACAAAAAAATGCTGTTTCCTTCCATTAGGGGGTGATTTTAAAACTTGGGAACAAGCCTATGTACCCCCTAAATAAGGGGAGTGGGGGGGGGGGGGGGGCGGGAGCCCAGTCTCCTGGAGAGAGTCTCAGTCACCTCCAGCAGACAGAGGACAAATTTTCCATTGAGACACCAGTCCCCGTAGTGACAGTCGACCAACACATCAGGTAGTATAGTACTCAAACGCCCGGAATCAGTATGTGCTGCAGTTTGAAAAGTTTGGGTGTGGGGTATGATAATGATAATAATGAAAAGTTTCACATCTGTACGTGGATGGTTAGATAACAAGATAAGGAAGAAGAAAAAAAAAGAGAAAACTGCAGAAGATCCACCGGGAGTCGAACCTGTGACCAGCTGATCCACAGTCAAACACTCTCAGCGCTGAACCGTCAAGGCTTTCATGCTGAAGTGACGATTTTATTCGCCTCTTATATGCGATATGCAAACGAGCGCGCCGCAATTGTGACAAGGTCGCGCTGGCGGCAGAGTGATTTACCGAAATAGTTCCAAGTAATCGTATATTTCGATAGTTGTACAGATTTTTCTCAACATATTGTATCTATATACCTCAGTGATATAAAAGATTATCTTTGCAGTTGATTTAACGTTTAAATGGCCTTTTTTTAAAGTTTTAAAAAATCGAGGTCAGCAGGGTCAGAGTCAATCAACAGAGTGTTGCTCTGGCAGGGTCAAAAGACATCGTTGTTGGCGCCGATGATGTCAGCAATATGGCAGATTTCCGCCCCACCCGTGAGATTTGCTCTCGTCATGTCATGAGCACATCGAACTGCTAGTGAACCGTGCTGAATATGTACCCGCTACCGCTCTCTCCATCATCGGCGACCATATGTGCCGGTGCCGGTCGTGCGAGGTCGTTTCAATGAAAAAGACGCACGCCACTGCCGTACCAGTACCTGAGAAAACTCTTTGACTGATTCTGATTTAAAACTCACGGTCCGACACTAATACTTTTTTGCCCCAATGTAGCCTCGAAAATACCAGCTGCCGATTAGAACCATCCTCGGTAGTCCTCGAACGCCCGGAATCAGTATGTGCTGCAGTTTGAAAAGTTTGGGTACGGGGTATGATAATGATAATAATGAAAAGTTTCACATCTGCACGTGGATGGTTAGATAACAAGATAAGGAAGAAGAAAAAAAAGGAGAAAACTGCGGCAGATCCACCGGGAGTCGAACCTGTGACCAGCTGATCCACAGTCAAACACTCTCAGCGCTGAACCGTCAAGGCTTTCATGCTGAAGTGACGATTTTATTCGCCTCTTATATGCGATATGCAAACGAGCGCGCCGCAATTGTGACAAGGTCGCGCAGGCGGCAGAGTGATTTACCGAAATAGTTCCAAGTAATCGTATATTTCGATAGTTGTACAGATTTTTCTCAACATATTGTATCTATATACCTCAGTGATATAAAAGATTATCTTTGCAGTTGATTTAACGTTTAAATGGCCTTTTTTTAAAGTTTTAAAAAATCGAGGTCAGCAGGGTCAGAGTCAATCAACAGAGTGTTGCTCTGGCAGGGTCAAAATACATCGTTGTTGGCGCCGATGATGTCAGCAATATGGCAGATTTCCGCCCCACCCGTGAGATTTGCTCTCGTCATGTCATGAGCACATTGAACTGCTAGTGAACCGTGCTGAATATGTACCGCGGCGACCGCTCTCTCCATCACCGACCATATGTGCCGGTGCCGGTCGTGCGAGGTCGTTTCAATGAAAAAGACGCACGCCACTGCCGTACCAGTACCTGAGAAAACTCTTTGACTGATTCTGATTTGAAACTCACGGTCCGACACTAATACTTTTTTGCCCCAATGTAGCCTCGAAAATACCAGCTGCCGATTAGAACCATCCTCGGTAGTCCTCGAACGCCCGGAATCAGTATGTGCTGCAGTTTGAAAAGTTTGGGTACGGGGTATGATAATGATAATAATGAAAAGTTTCACATCTGTACGTGGATGGTTAGATAACAAGATAAGGAAGAAGAAAAAAAAAGAGAAAACTGCGGCAGATCCACCGGGAGTCGAACCTGTGACCAGCTGATCCACAGTCAAACACTCTCAGCGCTGAACCGTCAAGGCTTTCATGCTGAAGTGACGATTTTATTCGCCTCTTATATGCGATATGCAAACGAGCGCGCCGCAATTGTGACAAGGTCGCGCAGGCGGCAGAGTGATTTACCGAAATAGTTCCAAGTAATCGTATATTTCGATAGTTGTACAGATTTTTCTCAACATATTATATCTATATACCTCAGTGATATAAAAGATTATCTTTGCAGTTGATTTAACGTTTAAATGGCCTTTTTTTAAAGTTTTAAAAAATCGAGGTCAGCAGGGTCAGAGTCAATCAACAGAGTGTTGCTCTGGCAGGGTCAAAAGACATCGTTGTTGGCGCCGATGATGTCAGCAATATGGCAGATTTCCGCCCCACCCGTGAGATTTGCTCTCGTCATGTCATGAGCACATTGAACTGCTAGTGAACCGTGCTGAATATGTACCCGCTACCGCTCTCTCCATCATCGGCGACCATATGTGCCGGTGCCGGTCGTGCGAGGTCGTTTCAATGAAAAAGACGCACGCCACTGCCGTACCAGTACCTGAGAAAACTCTTTGACTGATTCTGATTTGAAACTCACGGTCCGACACTAATACTTTTTTGCCCCAATGTAGCCTCGAAAATACCAGCTGCCGATTAGAACCATCCTCGGTAGTCCTCGAACGCCCGGAATCAGTATGTGCTGCAGTTTGAAAAGTTTGGGTACGGGGTATGATAATGATAATAATGAAAAGTTTCACATCTGTACGTGGATGGTTAGATAACAAGATAAGGAAGAAGAAAAAAAAAGAGAAAACTGCGGCAGATCCACCGGGAGTCGAACCTGTGACCAGCTGATCCACAGTCAAACACTCTCAGCGCTGAACCGTCAAGGCTTTCATGCTGAAGTGACGATTTTATTCGCCTCTTATATGCGATATGCAAACGAGCGCGCCGCAATTGTGACAAGGTCGCGCAGGCGGCAGAGTGATTTACCGAAATAGTTCCAAGTAATCGTATATTTCGATAGTTGTACAGATTTTTCTCAGCATATTGTATCTATATACCTCAGTGATATAAAAGATTATCTTTGCAGTTGATTTAACGTTTAAATGGCCTTTTTTTAAAGTTTTAAAAAATCGAGGTCAGCAGGGTCAGAGTCAATCAACAGAGTGTTGCTCTGGCAGGGTCAAAAGACATCGTTGTTGGCGCCGATGATGTCAGCAATATGGCAGATTTCCGCCCCACCCGTGAGATTTGCTCTCGTCATGTCATGAGCACATCGAACTGCTAGTGAACCGTGCTGAATATGTACCCGCTACCGCTCTCTCCATCATCGGCGACCATATGTGCCGGTGCCGGTCGTGCGAGGTCGTTTCAATGAAAAAGACGCACGCCACTGCCGTACCAGTACCTGAGAAAACTCTTTGACTGATTCTGATTTGAAACTCACGGTCCGACACTAATACTTTTTTGCCCCAATGTAGCCTCGAAAATACCAGCTGCCGATTAGAACCATCCTCGGTAGTCCTCGAACGCCCGGAATCAGTATGTGCTGCAGTTTGAAAAGTTTGGGTACGGGGTATGATAATGATAATAATGAAAAGTTTCACATCTGTACGTGGATGGTGAGATAACAAGATAAGGAAGAAGAAAAAAAAAGAGAAAACTGCGGCAGATCCACCGGGAGTCGAACCTGTGACCAGCTGATCCACAGTCAAACACTCTCAACGCTGAACCGTCAAGGCTTTCATGCTGAAGTGACGATTTTATTCGCCTCTTATATGCGATATGCAAACGAGCGCGCCGCAATTGTGACAAGGTCGCGCAGGCGGCAGAGTGATTTACCGAAATAGTTCCAAGTAATCGTATATTTCGATAGTTGTACAGATTTTTCTCAACATATTGTATCTATATACCTCAGTGATATAAAAGATTATCTTTGCAGTTGATTTAACGTTTAAATGGCCTTTTTTTAAAGTTTTAAAAAATCGAGGTCAGCAGGGTCAGAGTCAATCAACAGAGTGTTGCTCTGGCAGGGTCAAAAGACATCGTTGTTGGCGCCGATGATGTCAGCAATATGGCAGATTTCCGCCCCACCCGTGAGATTTGCTCTCGTCATGTCATGAGCACATTGAACTGCTAGTGAACCGTGCTGAATATGTACCGGCGACCGCTCTCTCCATCATCACCGACCATATGTGCCGGTGCCGGTCGTGCGAGGTCGTTTCAAAGAAAAAGACGCACGCCACTGCCGTACCAGTACCTGAGAAAACTCTTTGACTGATTCTGATTTGAAACTCACGGTCCGACACTAATACTTTTTTGCCCCAATGTAGCCTCGAAAATACCAGCTGCCGATTAGAACCATCCTCGGTAGTCCTCGAACGCCCGGAATCAGTATGTGCTGCAGTTTGAAAAGTTTGGGTACGGGGTATGATAATGATAATAATGAAAAGTTTCACATCTGTACGTGGATGGTGAGATAACAAGATAAGGAAGAAGAAAAAAAAAGAGAAAACTGCGGCAGATCCACCGGGAGTCGAACCTGTGACCAGCTGATCCACAGTCAAACACTCTCAGCGCTGAACCGTCAAGGCTTTCATGCTGAAGTGACGATTTTATTCGCCTCTTATATGCGATATGCAAACGAGCGCGCCGCAATTGTGACAAGGTCGCGCAGGCGGCAGAGTGATTTACCGAAATAGTTCCAAGTAATCGTATATTTCGATAGTTGTACAGATTTTTCTCAACATATTGTATCTATATACCTCAGTGATATAAAAGATTATCTTTGCAGTTGATTTAACGTTTAAATGGCCTTTTTTTAAAGTTTTAAAAAATCGAGGTCAGCAGGGTCAGAGTCAATCAACAGAGTGTTGCTCTGGCAGGGTCAAAAGACATCGTTGTTGGCGCCGATGATGTCAGCAATATGGCAGATTTCCGCCCCACCCGTGAGATTTGCTCTCGTCATGTCATGAGCACATCGAACTGCTAGTGAACCGTGCTGAATATGTACCCGCTACCGCTCTCTCCATCATCGGCGACCATATGTGCCGGTGCCGGTCGTGCGAGGTCGTTTCAATGAAAAAGACGCACGCCACTGCCGTACCAGTACCTGAGAAAACTCTTTGACTGATTCTGATTTGAAACTCACGGTCCGACACTAATACTTTTTTGCCCCAATGTAGCCTCGAAAATACCAGCTGCCGATTAGAACCATCCTCGGTAGTCCTCGAACGCCCGGAATCAGTATGTGCTGCAGTTTGAAAAGTTTGGGTACGGGGTATGATAATGATAATAATGAAAAGTTTCACATCTGTACGTGGATGGTGAGATAACAAGATAAGGAAGAAGAAAAAAAAAGAGAAAACTGCGGCAGATCCACCGGGAGTCGAACCTGTGACCAGCTGATCCACAGTCAAACACTCTCAGCGCTGAACCGTCAAGGCTTTCATGCTGAAGTGACAATTTTATTTGCCTCTTATATGCGATATGCAAACGAGCGCGCCGCAATTGTGACAAGGTCGCGCAGGCGGCAGAGTGATTTACCGAAATAGTTCCAAGTAATCGTATATTTCGATAGTTGTACAGATTTTTCTCAACATATTGTATCTATATACCTCAGTGATATAAAAGATTATCTTTGCAGTTGATTTAACGTTTAAATGGCCTTTTTTTAAAGTTTTAAAAAATCGAGGTCAGCAGGGTCAGAGTCAATCAACAGAGTGTTGCTCTGGCAGGGTCAAAAGACATCGTTGTTGGCGCCGATGATGTCAGCAATATGGCAGATTTCCGCCCCACCCGTGAGATTTGCTCTCGTCATGTCATGAGCACATTGAACTGCTAGTGAACCGTGCTGAATATGTACCGGCGACCGCTCTCTCCATCATCACCGACCATATGTGCCGGTGCCGGTCGTGCGAGGTCGTTTCAAAGAAAAAGACGCACGCCACTGCCGTACCAGTACCTGAGAAAATTCTTTGACTGATTCTGATTTGAAACTCACGGTCCGACACTAATACTTTTTTGCCCCAATGTAGCCTCGAAAATACCAGCTGCCGATTAGAACCATCCTCGGTAGTCCTCGAACGCCCGGAATCAGTATGTGCTGCAGTTTGAAAAGTTTGGGTACGGGGTATGATAATGATAATAATGAAAAGTTTCACATCTGTACGTGGATGGTTAGATAACAAGATAAGGAAGAAGAAAAAAAAAGAGAAAACTGCGGCAGATCCACCGGGAGTCGAACCTGTGACCAGCTGATCCACAGTCAAACACTCTCAGCGCTGAACCGTCAAGGCTTTCATGCTGAAGTGACGATTTTATTCGCCTCTTATATGCGATATGCAAACGAGCGCGCCGCAATTGTGACAAGGTCGCGCAGGCGGCAGAGTGATTTACCGAAATGGTTCCAAGTAATCGTATATTTCGATAGTTGCACAGATTTTTCTCAACATATTGTATCTATATACCTCAGTGATATAAAAGATTATCTTTGCAGTTGATTTAACGTTTAAATGGCCTTTTTTTAAAGTTTTAAAAAATCGAGGTCAGCAGGGTCAGAGTCAATCAACAGAGTGTTGCTCTGGCAGGGTCAAAAGACATCGTTGTTGGCGCCGATGATGTCAGCAATATGGCAGATTTCCGCCCCACCCGTGAGATTTGCTCTCGTCATGTCATGAGCACATTGAACTGCCAGTGAACCGTGCTGAATATGTACCGGCGACCGCTCTCTCCATCATCACCGACCATATGTGCCGGTGCCGGTCGTGCGAGGTCGTTTCAAAGAAAAAGACGCACGCCACTGCCGTACCAGTACCTGAGAAAACTCTTTGACTGATTCTGATTTGAAACTCACGGTCCGACACTAATACTTTTTTGCCCCAATGTAGCCTCGAAAATACCAGCTGCCGATTAGAACCATCCTCGGTAGTCCTCGAACGCCCGGAATCAGTATGTGCTGCAGTTTGAAAAGTTTGGGTACGGGGTATGATAATGATAATAATGAAAAGTTTCACATCTGTACGTGGATGGTTAGATAACAAGATAAGGAAGAAGAAAAAAAAAGAGAAAACTGCGGCAGATCCACCGGGAGTCGAACCTGTGACCAGCTGATCCACAGTCAAACACTCTCAGCGCTGAACCGTCAAGGCTTTCATGCTGAAGTGACGATTTTATTCGCCTCTTATATGCGATATGCAAACGAGCGCGCCGCAATTGTGACAAGGTCGCGCAGGCGGCAGAGTGATTTACCGAAATAGTTCCAAGTAATCGTATATTTCGATAGTTGTACAGATTTTTCTCAACATATTGTATCTATATACCTCAGTGATATAAAAGATTATCTTTGCAGTTGATTTAACGTTTAAATGGCCTTTTTTTAAAGTTTTAAAAAATCGAGGTCAGCAGGGTCAGAGTCAATCAACAGAGTGTTGCTCTGGCAGGGTCAAAAGACATCGTTGTTGGCGCCGATGATGTCAGCAATATGGCAGATTTCCGCCCCACCCGTGAGATTTGCTCTCGTCATGTCATGAGCACATTGAACTGCTAGTGAACCGTGCTGAATATGTACCGGCGACCGCTCTCTCCATCATCACCGACCATATGTGCCGGTGCCGGTCGTGCGAGGTCGTTTCAAAGAAAAAGACGCACGCCACTGCCGTACCAGTACCTGAGAAAACTCTTTGACTGATTCTGATTTGAAACTCACGGTCCGACACTAATACTTTTTTACCCCAATGTAGCCTCGAAAATACCAGCTGCCGATTAGAACCATCCTCGGTAGTCCTCGAACGCCCGGAATCAGTATGTGCTGCAGTTTGAAAAGTTTGGGTACGGGGTATGATAATGATAATAATGAAAAGTTTCACATCTGTACGTGGATGGTGAGATAACAAGATAAGGAAGAAGAAAAAAAAAGAGAAAACTGCGGCAGATCCACCGGGAGTCGAACCTGTGACCAGCTGATCCACAGTCAAGCACTCTCAGCGCTGAACCGTCAAGGCTTTCATGCTGAAGTGACGATTTTATTCGCCTCTTATATGCGATATGCAAACGAGCGCGCCGCAATTGTGACAAGGTCGCGCAGGCGGCAGAGTGATTTACCGAAATAGTTCCAAGTAATCGTATATTTCGATAGTTGTACAGATTTTTCTCAACATATTGTATCTATATACCTCAGTGATATAAAAGATTATCTTTGCAGTTGATTTAACGTTTAAATGGCCTTTTTTTAAAGTTTTAAAAAATCGAGGTCAGCAGGGTCAGAGTCAATCAACAGAGTGTTGCTCTGGCAGGGTCAAAAGACATCGTTGTTGGCGCCGATGATGTCAGCAATATGGCAGATTTCCGCCCCACCCGTGAGATTTGCTCTCGTCATGTCATGAGCACATTGAACTGCTAGTGAACCGTGCTGAATATGTACCGGCGACCGCTCTCTCCATCATCACCGACCATATGTGCCGGTGCCGGTCGTGCGAGGTCGTTTCAAAGAAAAAGACGCACGCCACTGCCGTACCAGTACCTGAGAAAACTCTTTGACTGATTCTGATTTGAAACTCACGGTCCGACACTAATACTTTTTTGCCCCAATGTAGCCTCGAAAATACCAGCTGCCGATTAGAACCATCCTCGGTAGTCCTCGAACGCCCGGAATCAGTATGTGCTGCAGTTTGAAAAGTTTGGGTACGGGGTATGATAATGATAATAATGAAAAGTTTCACATCTGTACGTGGATGGTTAGATAACAAGATAAGGAAGAAGAAAAAAAAAGAGAAAACTGCGGCAGATCCACCGGGAGTCGAACCTGTGACCAGCTGATCCACAGTCAAACACTCTCAGCGCTGAACCGTCAAGGCTTTCATGCTGAAGTGACGATTTTATTCGCCTCTTATATGCGATATGCAAACGAGCGCGCCGCAATTGTGACAAGGTCGCGCAGGCGGCAGAGTGATTTACCGAAATAGTTCCAAGTAATCGTATATTTCGATAGTTGTACAGATTTTTCTCAACATATTGTATCTATATACCTCAGTGATATAAAAGATTATCTTTGCAGTTGATTTAACGTTTAAATGGCCTTTTTTCAAAGTTTTAAAAAGTCGAGGTCAGCAGGGTCAGAGTCAATCAACAGAGTGTTGCTCTGGCAGGGTCAAAAGACATCGTTGTTGGCGCCGATGATGTCAGCAATATGGCAGATTTCCGCCCCACCCGTGAGATTTGCTCTCGTCATGTCATGAGCACATTGAACTGCCAGTGAACCGTGCTGAATATGTACCGGCGACCGCTCTCTCCATCATCACCGACCATATGTGCCGGTGCCGGTCGTGCGAGGTCGTTTCAAAGAAAAAGACGCACGCCACTGCCGTACCAGTACCTAAGAAAACTCTTTGACTGATTCTGATTTGAAACTCACGGTCCGACACTAATACTTTTTTACCCCAATGTAGCCTCGAAAATACCAGCTGCCGATTAGAACCATCCTCGGTAGTCCTCGAACGTCCGGAATCAGTATGTGCTGCAGTTTGAAAAGTTTGGGTACGGGGTATGATAATGATAATAATGAAAAGTTTCACATCTGTACGTGGATGGTTAGATAACAAGATAAGGAAGAAGAAAAAAAAAGAGAAAACTGCGGCAGATCCACCGGGAGTCGAACCTGTGACCAGCTGATCCACAGTCAAACACTCTCAGCGCTGAACCGTCAAGGCTTTCATGCTATGACGATTTTATTCGCCTCTTATATGCGATATGCAAACGAGCGCGCCGCAATTGTGACAAGGTCGCGCAGGCGGCAGAGTGATTTACCGAAATAGTTCCAAGTAATCGTATATTTCGATAGTTGTACAGATTTTTCTCAACATATTGTATCTATATACCTCAGTGATATAAAAGATTATCTTTGCAGTTGATTTAACGTTTAAATGGCCTTTTTTTAAAGTTTTAAAAAATCGAGGTCAGCAGGGTCAGAGTCAATCAACAGAGTGTTGCTCTGGCAGGGTCAAAAGACATCGTTGTTGGCGCCGATGATGTCAGCAATATGGCAGATTTCCGCCCCACCCGTGAGATTTGCTCTCGTCATGTCATGAGCACATTGAACTGCTAGTGAACCGTGCTGAATATGTACCGGCGACCGCTCTCTCCATCATCGGCGACCATATGTGCCGGTGCCGGTCGTGCGAGGTCGTTTCAATGAAAAAGACGCACGCCACTGCCGTACCAGTACCTGAGAAAACTCTTTGACTGATTCTGATTTGAAACTCACGGTCCGACACTAATACTTTTTTGCCCCAATGTAGCCTCGAAAATACCAGCTGCCGATTAGAACCATCCTCGGTAGTCCTCGAACGCCCGGAATCAGTATGTGCTGCAGTTTGAAAAGTTTGGGTACGGGGTATGATAATGATAATAATGAAAAGTTTCACATCTGTACGTGGATGGTTAGATAACAAGATAAGGAAGAAGAAAAAAAAAGAGAAAACTGCGGCAGATCCACCGGGAGTCGAACCTGTGACCAGCTGATCCACAGTCAAACACTCTCAGCGCTGAACCGTCAAGGCTTTCATGCTGAAGTGACGATTTTATTCGCCTCTTATATGCGATATGCAAACGAGCGCGCCGCAATTGTGACAAGGTCGCGCAGGCGGCAGAGTGATTTACCGAAATAGTTCCAAGTAATCGTATATTTCGATAGTTGTACAGATTTTTCTCAACATATTGTATCTATATACCTCAGTGATATAAAAGATTATCTTTGCAGTTGATTTAACGTTTAAATGGCCTTTTTTCAAAGTTTTAAAAAGTCGAGGTCAGCAGGGTCAGAGTCAATCAACAGAGTGTTGCTCTGGCAGGGTCAAAAGACATCGTTGTTGGCGCCGATGATGTCAGCAATATGGCAGATTTCCGCCCCACCCGTGAGATTTGCTCTCGTCATGTCATGAGCACATTGAACTGCCAGTGAACCGTGCTGAATATGTACCGGCGACCGCTCTCTCCATCATCACCGACCATATGTGCCGGTGCCGGTCGTGCGAGGTCGTTTCAAAGAAAAAGACGCACGCCACTGCCGTACCAGTACCTGAGAAAACTCTTTGACTGATTCTGATTTGAAACTCACGGTCCGACACTAATACTTTTTTACCCCAATGTAGCCTCGAAAATACCAGCTGCCGATTAGAACCATCCTCGGTAGTCCTCGAACGCCCGGAATCAGTATGTGCTGCAGTTTGAAAAGTTTGGGTACGGGGTATGATAATGATAATAATGAAAAGTTTCACATCTGTACGTGGATGGTTAGATAACAAGATAAGGAAGAAGAAAAAAAAAGAGAAAACTGCGGCAGATCCACCGGGAGTCGAACCTGTGATCAGCTGATCCACAGTCAAACACTCTCAGCGCTGAACCGTCAAGGCTTTCATGCTATGACGATTTTATTCGCCTCTTATATGCGATATGCAAACGAGCGCGCCGCAATTGTGACAAGGTCGCGCAGGCGGCAGAGTGATTTACCGAAATAGTTCCAAGTAATCGTATATTTCGATAGTTGTACAGATTTTTCTCAACATATTGTATCTATATACCTCAGTGATATAAAAGATTATCTTTGCAGTTGATTTAACGTTTAAATGGCCTTTTTTTAAAGTTTTAAAAAATCGAGGTCAGCAGGGTCAGAGTCAATCAACAGAGTGTTGCTCTGGCAGGGTCAAAAGACATCGTTGTTGGCGCCGATGATGTCAGCAATATGGCAGATTTCCGCCCCACCCGTGAGATTTGCTCTCGTCATGTCATGAGCACATTGAACTGCTAGTGAACCGTGCTGAATATGTACCGGCGACCGCTCTCTCCATCATCGGCGACCATATGTGCCGGTGCCGGTCGTGCGAGGTCGTTTCAATGAAAAAGACGCACGCCACTGCCGTACCAGTACCTGAGAAAACTCTTTGACTGATTCTGATTTGAAACTCACGGTCCGACACTAATACTTTTTTGCCCCAATGTAGCCTCGAAAATACCAGCTGCCGATTAGAACCATCCTCGGTAGTCCTCGAACGCCCGGAATCAGTATGTGCTGCAGTTTGAAAAGTTTGGGTACGGGGTATGATAATGATAATAATGAAAAGTTTCACATCTGTACGTGGATGGTGAGATAACAAGATAAGGAAGAAGAAAAAAAAAGAGAAAACTGCGGCAGATCCACCGGGAGTCGAACCTGTGACCAGCTGATCCACAGTCAAACACTCTCAGCGCTGAACCGTCAAGGCTTTCATGCTGAAGTGACGATTTTATTCGCCTCTTATATGCGATATGCAAACGAGCGCGCCGCAATTGTGACAAGGTCGCGCAGGCGGCAGAGTGATTTACCGAAATAGTTCCAAGTAATCGTATATTTCGATAGTTGTACAGATTTTTCTCAACATATTGTATCTATATACCTCAGTGATATAAAAGATTATCTTTGCAGTTGATTTAACGTTTAAATGGCCTTTTTTTAAAGTTTTAAAAAATCGAGGTCAGCAGGGTCAGAGTCAATCAACAGAGTGTTGCTCTGGCAGGGTCAAAAGACATCGTTGTTGGCGCCGATGATGTCAGCAATATGGCAGATTTCCGCCCCACCCGTGAGATTTGCTCTCGTCATGTCATGAGCACATTGAACTGCCAGTGAACCGTGCTGAATATGTACCGGCGACCGCTCTCTCCATCATCACCGACCATATGTGCCGGTGCCGGTCGTGCGAGGTCGTTTCAAAGAAAAAGACGCACGCCACTGCCGTACCAGTACCTGAGAAAACTCTTTGACTGATTCTGATTTGAAACTCACGGTCCGACACTAATACTTTTTTACCCCAATGTAGCCTCGAAAATACCAGCTGCCGATTAGAACCATCCTCGGTAGTCCTCGAACGCCCGGAATCAGTATGTGCTGCAGTTTGAAAAGTTTGGGTACGGGGTATGATAATGATAATAATGAAAAGTTTCACATCTGTACGTGGATGGTTAGATAACAAGATAAGGAAGAAGAAAAAAAAAGAGAAAACTGCGGCAGATCCACCGGGAGTCGAACCTGTGACCAGCTGATCCACAGTCAAACACTCTCAGCGCTGAACCGTCAAGGCTTTCATGCTATGACGATTTTATTCGCCTCTTATATGCGATATGCAAACGAGCGCGCCGCAATTGTGACAAGGTCGCGCAGGCGGCAGAGTGATTTACCGAAATAGTTCCAAGTAATCGTATATTTCGATAGTTGTACAGATTTTTCTCAACATATTGTATCTATATACCTCAGTGATATAAAAGATTATCTTTGCAGTTGATTTAACGTTTACATGGCCTTTTTTTAAAGTTTTAAAAAATCGAGGTCAGCAGGGTCAGAGTCAATCAACAGAGTGTTGCTCTGGCAGGGTCAAAAGACATCGTTGTTGGCGCCGATGATGTCAGCAATATGGCAGATTTCCGCCCCACCCGTGAGATTTGCTCTCGTCATGTCATGAGCACATTGAACTGCTAGTGAACCGTGCTGAATATGTACCGGCGACCGCTCTCTCCATCATCGGCGACCATATGTGCCGGTGCCGGTCGTGCGAGGTCGTTTCAATGAAAAAGACGCACGCCACTGCCGTACCAGTACCTGAGAAAACTCTTTGACTGATTCTGATTTGAAACTCACGGTCCGACACTAATACTTTTTTGCCCCAATGTAGCCTCGAAAATACCAGCTGCCGATTAGAACCATTGTCGGTAGTCCTCGAACGCCCGGAATCAGTATGTGCTGCAGTTTGAAAAGTTTGGGTACGGGGTATGATAATGATAATAATGAAAAGTTTCACATCTGTACGTGGATGGTTAGATAACAAGATAAGGAAGAAGAAAAAAAAAGAGAAAACTGCGGCAGATCCACCGGGAGTCGAACCTGTGACCAGCTGATCCACAGTCAAACACTCTCAGCGCTGAACCGTCAAGGCTTTCATGCTGAAGTGACGATTTTATTCGCCTCTTATATGCGATATGCAAACGAGCGCGCCGCAATTGTGACAAGGTCGCGCAGGCGGCAGAGTGATTTACCGAAATAGTTCCAAGTAATCGTATATTTCGATAGTTGTACAGATTTTTCTCAACATATTGTATCTATATACCTCAGTGATATAAAAGATTATCTTTGCAGTTGATTTAACGTTTAAATGGCCTTTTTTTAAAGTTTTAAAAAATCGAGGTCAGCAGGGTCAGAGTCAATCAACAGAGTGTTGCTCTGGCAGGGTCAAAAGACATCGTTGTTGGCGCCGATGATGTCAGCAATATGGCAGATTTCCGCCCCACCCGTGAGATTTGCTCTCGTCATGTCATGAGCACATTGAACTGCCAGTGAACCGTGCTGAATATGTACCGGCGACCGCTCTCTCCATCATCACCGACCATATGTGCCGGTGCCGGTCGTGCGAGGTCGTTTCAAAGAAAAAGACGCACGCCACTGCCGTACCAGTACCTGAGAAAACTCTTTGACTGATTCTGATTTGAAACTCACGGTCCGACACTAATACTTTTTTACCCCAATGTAGCCTCGAAAATACCAGCTGCCGATTAGAACCATCCTCGGTAGTCCTCGAACGCCCGGAATCAGTATGTGCTGCAGTTTGAAAAGTTTGGGTACGGGGTATGATAATGATAATAATGAAAAGTTTCACATCTGTACGTGGATGGTTAGATAACAAGATAAGGAAGAAGAAAAAAAAAGAGAAAACTGCGGCAGATCCACCGGGAGTCGAACCTGTGACCAGCTGATCCACAGTCAAACACTCTCAGCGCTGAACCGTCAAGGCTTTCATGCTATGACGATTTTATTCGCCTCTTATATGCGATATGCAAACGAGCGCGCCGCAATTGTGACAAGGTCGCGCAGGCGGCAGAGTGATTTACCGAAATAGTTCCAAGTAATCGTATATTTCGATAGTTGTACAGATTTTTCTCAACATATTGTATCTATATACCTCAGTGATATAAAAGATTATCTTTGCAGTTGATTTAACGTTTACATGGCCTTTTTTTAAAGTTTTAAAAAATCGAGGTCAGCAGGGTCAGAGTCAATCAACAGAGTGTTGCTCTGGCAGGGTCAAAAGACATCGTTGTTGGCGCCGATGATGTCAGCAATATGGCAGATTTCCGCCCCACCCGTGAGATTTGCTCTCGTCATGTCATGAGCACATTGAACTGCTAGTGAACCGTGCTGAATATGTACCGGCGACCGCTCTCTCCATCATCGGCGACCATATGTGCCGGTGCCGGTCGTGCGAGGTCGTTTCAATGAAAAAGACGCACGCCACTGCCGTACCAGTACCTGAGAAAACTCTTTGACTGATTCTGATTTGAAACTCACGGTCCGACACTAATACTTTTTTGCCCCAATGTAGCCTCGAAAATACCAGCTGCCGATTAGAACCATTGTCGGTAGTCCTCGAACGCCCGGAATCAGTATGTGCTGCAGTTTGAAAAGTTTGGGTACGGGGTATGATAATGATAATAATGAAAAGTTTCACATCTGTACGTGGATGGTTAGATAACAAGATAAGGAAGAAGAAAAAAAAAGAGAAAACTGCGGCAGATCCACCGGGAGTCGAACCTGTGACCAGCTGATCCACAGTCAAACACTCTCAGCGCTGAACCGTCAAGGCTTTCATGCTGAAGTGACGATTTTATTCGCCTCTTATATGCGATATGCAAACGAGCGCGCCGCAATTGTGACAAGGTCGCGCAGGCGGCAGAGTGATTTACCGAAATAGTTCCAAGTAATCGTATATTTCGATAGTTGTACAGATTTTTCTCAACATATTGTATCTATATACCTCAGTGATATAAAAGATTATCTTTGCAGTTGATTTAACGTTTAAATGGCCTTTTTTTAAAGTTTTAAAAAATCGAGGTCAGCAGGGTCAGAGTCAATCAACAGAGTGTTGCCCTGGCAGGGTCAAAAGACATCGTTGTTGGCGCCGATGATGTCAGCAATATGGCAGATTTCCGCCCCACCCGTGAGATTTGCTCTCGTCATGTCATGAGCACATCGAACTGCTAGTGAACCGTGCTGAATATGTACCCGCTACCGCTCTCTCCATCATCGGCGACCATATGTGCCGGTGCCGGTCGTGCGAGGTCGTTTCAATGAAAAAGACGCACGCCACTGCCGTACCAGTACCTGAGAAAACTCTTTGACTGATTCTGATTTGAAACTCACGGTCCGACACTAATACTTTTTTGCCCCAATGTAGCCTCGAAAATACCAGCTGCCGATTAGAACCATCCTCGGTAGTCCTCGAACGCCCGGAATCAGTATGTGCTGCAGTTTGAAAAGTTTGGGTACGGGGTATGATAATGATAATAATGAAAAGTTTCACATCTGTACGTGGATGGTTAGATAACAAGATAAGGAAGAAGAAAAAAAAAGAGAAAACTGCGGCAGATCCACCGGGAGTCGAACCTGTGACCAGCTGATCCACAGTCAAACACTCTCAGCGCTGAACCGTCAAGGCTTTCATGCTGAAGTGACGATTTTATTCGCCTCTTATATGCGATATGCAAACGAGCGCGCCGCAATTGTGACAAGGTCGCGCAGGCGGCAGAGTGATTTACCGAAATAGTTCCAAGTAATCGTATATTTCGAAAGTTGTACAGATTTTTCTCAACATATTGTATCTATATACCTCAGTGATATAAAAGATTATCTTTGCAGTTGATTTAACGTTTAAATGGCCTTTTTTTAAAGTTTTAAAAAATCGAGGTCAGCAGGGTCAGAGTCAATCAACAGAGTGTTGCTCTGGCAGGGTCAAAAGACATCGTTGTTGGCGCCGATGATGTCAGCAATATGGCAGATTTCCGCCCCACCCGTGAGATTTGCTCTCGTCATGTCATGAGCACATTGAACTGCCAGTGAACCGTGCTGAATATGTACCGGCGACCGCTCTCTCCATCATCACCGACCATATGTGCCGGTGCCGGTCGTGCGAGGTCGTTTCAAAGAAAAAGACGCACGCCACTGCCGTACCAGTACCTGAGAAAACTCTTTGACTGATTCTGATTTGAAACTCACGGTCCGACACTAATACTTTTTTGCCCCAATGTAGCCTCGAAAATACCAGCTGCCGATTAGAACCATCCTCGGTAGTCCTCGAACGCCCGGAATCAGTATGTGCTGCAGTTTGAAAAGTTTGGGTACGGGGTATGATAATGATAATAATGAAAAGTTTCACATCTGTACGTGGATGGTTAGATAACAAGATAAGGAAGAAGAAAAAAAAAGAGAAAACTGCGGCAGATCCACCGGGAGTCGAACCTGTGACCAGCTGATCCACAGTCAAACACTCTCAGCGCTGAACCGTCAAGGCTTTCATGCTGAAGTGACGATTTTATTCGCCTCTTATATGCGATATGCAAACGAGCGCGCCGCAATTGTGACAAGGTCGCGCAGGCGGCAGAGTGATTTACCGAAATAGTTCCAAGTAATCGTATATTTCGATAGTTGTACAGATTTTTCTCAACATATTGTATCTATATACCTCAGTGATATAAAAGATTATCTTTGCAGTTGATTTAACGTTTAAATGGCCTTTTTTTAAAGTTTTAAAAAATCGAGGTCAGCAGGGTCAGAGTCAATCAACAGAGTGTTGCTCTGGCAGGGTCAAAAGACATCGTTGTTGGCGCCGATGATGTCAGCAATATGGCAGATTTCCGCCCCACCCGTGAGATTTGCTCTCGTCATGTCATGAGCACATTGAACTGCCAGTGAACCGTGCTGAATATGTACCGGCGACCGCTCTCTCCATCATCACCGACCATATGTGCCGGTGCCGGTCGTGCGAGGTCGTTTCAAAGAAAAAGACGCACGCCACTGCCGTACCAGTACCTGAGAAAACTCTTTGACTGATTCTGATTTGAAACTCACGGTCCGACACTAATACTTTTTTGCCCCAATGTAGCCTCGAAAATACCAGCTGCCGATTAGAACCATCCTCGGTAGTCCTCGAACGCCCGGAATCAGTATGTGCTGCAGTTTGAAAAGTTTGGGTACGGGGTATGATAATGATAATAATGAAAAGTTTCACATCTGTACGTGGATGGTTAGATAACAAGATAAGGAAGAAGAAAAAAAAAGAGAAAACTGCGGCAGATCCACCGGGAGTCGAACCTGTGACCAGCTGATCCACAGTCAAACACTCTCAGCGCTGAACCGTCAAGGCTTTCATGCTGAAGTGACGATTTTATTCGCCTCTTATATGCGATATGCAAACGAGCGCGCCGCAATTGTGACAAGGTCGCGCAGGCGGCAGAGTGATTTACCGAAATAGTTCCAAGTAATCGTATATTTCGATAGTTGTACAGATTTTTCTCAACATATTGTATCTATATACCTCAGTGATATAAAAGATTATCTTTGCAGTTGATTTAACGTTTAAATGGCCTTTTTTAAAGTTTTAAAAAATCGAGGTCAGCAGGGTCAGAGTCAATCAACAGAGTGTTGCTCTGGCAGGGTCAAAAGACATCGTTGTTGGCGCCGATGATATCAGCAATATGGCAGATTTCCGCCCCACCCGTGAGATTTGCTCTCGTCATGTCATGAGCACATCGAACTGCTAGTGAACCGTGCTGAATATGTACCCGCTACCGCTCTCTCCATCATCGGCGACCATATGTGCCGGTGCCGGTCGTGCGAGGTCGTTTCAATGAAAAAGACGCACGCCACTGCCGTACCAGTACCTGAGAAAACTATTTGACTGATTCTGATTTGAAACTCACGGTCCGACACTAATACTTTTTTGCCCCAATGTAGCCTCGAAAATACCAGCTGCCGATTAGAACCATCCTCGGTAGTCCTCGAACGCCCGGAATCAGTATGTGCTGCAGTTTGAAAAGTTTGGGTACGGGGTATGATAATGATAATAATGAAAAGTTTCACATCTGTACGTGGATGGTTAGATAACAAGATAAGGAAGAAGAAAAAAAAAGAGAAAACTTCGGCAGATCCACCGGGAGTCGAACCTGTGACCAGCTGATCCACAGTCAAACACTCTCAGCGCTGAACCGTCAAGGCTTTCATGCTGAAGTGACGATTTTATTCGCCTCTTATATGCGATATGCAAACGAGCGCGCCGCAATTGTGACAAGGTCGCGCAGGCGGCAGAGTGATTTACCGAAATAGTTCCAAGTAATCGTATATTTCGATAGTTGTACAGATTTTTCTCAACATATTGTATCTATATACCTCAGTGATATAAAAGATTATCTTTGCAGTTGATTTAACGTTTAAATGGCCTTTTTTTAAAGTTTTAAAAAATCGAGGTCAGCAGGGTCAGAGTCAATCAACAGAGTGTTGCTCTGGCAGGGTCAAAAGACATCGTTGTTGGCGCCGATGATGTCAGCAATATGGCAGATTTCCGCCCCACCCGTGAGATTTGCTCTCGTCATGTCATGAGCACATTGAACTGCCAGTGAACCGTGCTGAATATGTACCGGCGACCGCTCTCTCCATCATCACCGACCATATGTGCCGGTGCCGGTCGTGCGAGGTCGTTTCAATGAAAAAGACGCACGCCACTGCCGTACCGGTACCTGAGAAAACTTGCCGTTTTAGGCAGATTGCCGATGATTGATACAATACATGCATCTATAACTCCTAGTTTATGTATTCTCATATCACAAACCCTGTAGTACAAGAACTTGTCACCCTGTTCAAAGACATTGGAGCGAAAGTGAAAAACGAGGACATTTCTGTTTTCCACCGCAACAGGCCTGTTGCTCTATTGTTACCTGCAGAAATGACTTTCGGCCAATGAGACAGTAGTGCACCATATCTCTTCTGGATGTGCCCTCCTCTTCCTAGCTTGTCATGTTACCAGAGTGTACCAAGTCTTTGCTAGATGTACCAGCCCCTTCACTATGCATCTGATCTATGTCACAATCAGACGTTACAGACAGGAGATGCTATAGCACAACCAGACCTGATGAGATTGCAGATGATGCCACAACCAGACACGATGAGATTGCAGATACTGTCACAATCAGACCTGGCGGGATAACAAATGCTGACACCCAGAGCAAAGGGCAGCACGAGCAGTTCCACACCTGATAATCCATCTCAAAGCGAATTAGCGAGCTTGATACCAAAGATTACTTCGGAGCAATCCTCAACCGTTCATGTTTTGCAACATACTGAACCTATAATATGACCAGGCCAATAGGAAGGATGGAGGCCCAAGTCTGAGTGCCCTTCCTTAAGCATTTCGTGATGTGTTTCCCGGTAAGTGACTTGACGAAGGATATATTATACCCAACAGCCAAGCCATATTAATAAGCAAAGATTAAGTCAATATGCTTTAACATGAGCTGCTGTAAAAGAAACGGTTATTGATACAAATTGGGCTTTGTTAGATCGGTCTACACCTTTTACAGCCAGGTGACTCTGGCATCTTTGTCACCTGCTCACAAAACATTCACGGCCAAAGTAAGAAATAAGGGCAATCGTTTTTTACTTTGTTGATCAAAACAAGAAATCAGTGGTATTATGAAGAGTTTTTGTTAATTTTTCATTACAAGGGTGCCAGCAGAGTGATTTGCCAGGCCTAACAAACGGGGGAATCCCTTAGCAGACGATAGGATTTGTAATGAAAATTAATAATGACGTTATAAGCGTAGAGCGCATGCGTCCAAGGGAAATTAATTCTACGGGGTTTACTGTATGTCAACGCAGGGGCACCGCACCCTTCGGTAGAAAAAATCTAAGTCCACTTTATGTGATCGAATTGACAGCGAAATTTAGGAGTTTATGCGATTCTTGTTGGATTTTGCTACCTAGGGTCTATCTTTAGGGTAAGTTATAGACCCCCTCTAAACATCGGTAGGGCGATCTAGGCCAGAAATCGTGTATTTGCTGCGATATTTGCTTTCTTGTCTGGCTCGGAGAACCCGATTTCGATGTCGCTTCCGTGTTGTGGATAGGTGTTTTGTATGTGAGCTTCTGTCAGTATGCATTGTTTTGTGCTGAAATCGACCTTATGGCTGCTTTGTAGGGTCTATATTTTGGCTGTTCATAGAATTTAGGTCTGATCCATAGCACCTGATCGCTTGTAGCGGTCTTAATACTGTAAATATGGCCACATAAACCAGCAAAATGGCGACCGGTTTTCCGGCGCTGTTGTTCGATCTAACCCGACGAAACATCGTCGAGAAACGCTTTTAAAATGCCGTGCCCCTTCATTTTGCCCCACAGTTCATGATGTTTAGACCTGTACACCATCTTGAACACATTATGCCCAAAAACTGGTCTGTTTTCACGATTTTACCATTGTACATTGGGTGTCGTCTCACGCTATGCATTTTCTGGGTGTGTACTGTGTGTACATTCCCACAGACTGACTGGTGTACATTTCTGCATACATTGTTACCCACTAATGATATGCACTTATGGATGGCTGGCTGCTTTCTCTTGTCGGTTTGAGCTTTGTTTGACCCACCAAATTGCTCAATCAAGGTTTGTGATCAGTCCGTCTGGACCATCAGTAGGCATACGTAGTCTGGGCTTGGTATAAGTTGTTTTGATTTTAATTTTGTGTATTCGCATGTGTTTATTGGGAGAAATGGAGCCATGGGGCTGGTAACATCGCATTGTCCGGATGGGCCATAGAATTTAATACATGTGTATTGAATTTGCTACAGCAAATCTGTTATAAATGTGATATCGTTGGCTTGGCTTGCAGAGAATGGTCCTTGTTGACATTGCATCAGTCGAAAGCCCAAACATAACCTGAGTATGGGCTCAACGAACAAAAGAACATACATCAATTTCTTGCCTCATCTCTTGGAGCATTTAGGCTCGTCTTCTGTGGGACGTGCGCCTGCTCTTGCTGTGACGGATCACACATACTCAATCTGAATTTATGTCCGCAGCCTTGAGATTTCAATGAGTCTATTATGAATACCGAACAATATAAATAAGACACACCATTCCAAAAGATGGCTTCCCCCAGGCCTCTATATAATATAAATATAGCTATAGATTCGACATGCAATTGAATTAGATCTTATGGACGGGTGATCACTAATAACATTGGGCCGATATGGATTATGGCATTGTAAGGTGACAGATTTATACCACTACCAGGGATGTCCAACAATTCCATAATACGCTCAGGCCTGGAAAGGTACAGTGTATATGTACATGCTTACCATGGCAATAATTGGTACTGTATACAATAGTTTTGTATAAATGAAGTAAAACGGAAAAAACGATTACATGTTTATCTGTTTGATCTTTATTAGCACATCGAACTATGCATGTTTGTATAATGCAATCTGTTCTATGTAAATTGTTCACAAAAAAAAGTGTTCAAATTATGGACAATAGTTGTCTCATGTAAAAAAGATAATGGGTTAAAATCACCACAGTCAACTCGGCATGGGTTTCATCGTGAGGTCATAATTCCACTAGAGATTTCTCGACTCTATATCCTCCATTCCCATACAAGGATATACGTATGTCACATGTGTGTTCTCGTAACCACACCCAGATTTCTGATGATGAAGTTTCTATCACTCTCGTAGCATCAAGCGATCACTATTGATTGTCTTTTTCAAGCGGAATACCTAAGCTAATTGTAGATACATGCCTCTCCCATTTACAGATGAGTTATTCGGCGCTGATTTGGTGATCGGTGAAACATAGACTGATACACTCTCGAGTCTACGCAAGGGTTTTTTATTTGATTTTCTAAAATTCTCTGGACTGGAGTCTATGATGTGATTATCCCATTGTTTTGAATGTTGTGTAGTTATTGTGGATTACAATATTTCCGGATAATCATTTGAATTCAGGAAGACTGGTTAGTATTTCATGTATTCGTGCGCTGGATTCACTGTTGAATTACCAGTCCTGCGTTGTGCTTCTGTCCCCCTGTTTCTTTTAATATACCGAAGAGTATTGGACATGAAGGTCGTTTCCCCTCCGTAATCTTAAAAAAGGCATTTCATGGTAAAAAATGTTGACGTTGTTTCTCTCCTTTTCTCTTTACAGCTGTCCCTTTTTTATAGTAGTTTTTAAAAAATATAAAAAATCACCATGAGTGAGTTAGACCAACTACGACAAGAATGTGAACAGCTAAAAAATCAAATTAGGGTAAGTAGAACTTATTCTTTTGTTCTATATGAGAATTTCTGAGCTCCCATATATCACCTCGCCAAAACTGGCATTTCCATGGCAACTTTATTCCATCCCAATACAGCCACATTTTACGAGCTGTGTATTGCACGTTCCTTCCAACTGCTGGGGAAAGACATAGTTCCAGTGCTGGCGTTGTCATGGTAACAAAGACAGTTTGTGTGGCGAGTTGTTGATCAATTGGGTTCCATCGAACCTGATTGACGTCATCGGCAGCGTAGAGTATTCGTCCACTGTTTTAGTCCTGTGGTGTAAAAACACAATTAGTTCTTGAATCATTATACCAAGTAGGTGGTTATTGGATGATGGTAAATGTAATTGTACATATTCCAGTAAAATTTCAAGGGAACGATGATTACATGTGTGTTTGATTGAACGCAGAATAGTTGAAAAATTTGTGTTTACACTTCATTCTTTCAAGTGATGTTCGAGGAAAACGTGTTCCTACTTCAATGCACACGAAAGTGCACATAATGCATTATAGGAATTCATTTACCTTGTATCGCTTGATCTGATAGATAAGATACCGGTAAAGTTTCTAAATCAAGACACAGATTGTTTACTTTAGCCATCAGAAATGCATGTACTATTAGTATAGGCCAGATCGTAAAGTAATGATTTCTTATTTAGAGTAGGCCATTGACGTAGTATGAATCAGAATAGACTAGAAGCTACCTTTGGCTGCATCAGCAACACAGCCGTTGCGTTGCACTGACTCAAATGCACAATTGTTACTCGGGGTCTGGTGTAGGGTGCAGTCCACCGAAAAAAACACCCAAGGGATCTGGCTATTTTCAAAGAATATTTGTTCCAGCTAGCCCAGCTTCCTACCCCTCACAATACGCCAGTCTCCTTCTGAGAAATAGAATGCACTAGATTGGCTCAAGCAGATTATGGATTACTGTGACGTCAGTAGTAGATTATTGATTGCTGATCGGCATGGTTACGCGGCTTGGATGTCTCTATCGCTACTGTGTAATGGAGCGATGGAACGTTTCGTAGAATAGTGGGCACCATGTATCCTGACAGTTGTCTGTTTGAGGGTTTTCGGTGAAGCAGTTCTGATGATATCTCGCTATGTTTTCGTTGCATTATTGTCACAGCCTCTCTCTCACCTTGCAGAAAGCTTGGACGAAAAAGATAATTCTCTTCATCTCTCCATTGTTGCATGATTTTTGCTGTCTCTCTTGTTGTAGGAAGCTAGAAAAGCTGCTGCTGACACCACATTATTACAAGCTACAGCAAATGTGGAACCCGTGGGTAGGATACAGATGCGTACGAGACGCACCCTTAGAGGTCACCTTGCCAAGATATATGCCATGCACTGGGCAACGGATTCCAGGTTAGTAGACGCAGCAGTGTGATGACATCCGGGAGGTCTTGTTTGTAATGTAAAGAGGAAGTTTGATACGAGTTCTGGCCGTTTCCTTCCTGCATGGAAGGCTTTTTCAACGAATTTCTAACAGAAATGCAACATGCTAGAAGTAAAAATCACGAGTTGAACTTTTGGTGGTGAAGTTGGCAGTTGTTGCCAGAAAATTTCATGCTGCTGTGGACAAAAGCATGTTCTGACACAAAATAATCGCCCTGGTGAAATGAAATCTACATTATGAAAGACCTTTTTGATGTCAATTAGTCAGTGTGGTTGGCTCAATCTAGTTATTTTCTAAGCATAATATGAACTAATAGCTATCAACCATATAGTCCATGAATTGGAAGTTGCATCGGAAAGTACAATGCATGTTGTATCCAATGAGCATTAGGCCTGGATACTTTGAATAAGGGGACTGTCGCTTCTTTGACAGCAAAACCTGTTACCATGGATACTCGCTTCATTGTGAGAGTATTGGCATTGCAACAAGATCTACGAAGACAGTTCATGATAGTCTAAAGTATCGAGTTCGTGAGAGCGTAGGATCTCTTTACCTTGTGGCTTCTGGTCTCTGCTGATCAATCTAATCTGGTCCGCAGCTTTTAGTTTTGCTTGTCTCATTCTGAAATGGATGGAATGGTGCTGAAAAAGGTACCTTTCATTGCAAAATCTCTTTCAGTAGTTGTTACTTTGAATCGACTTGTAAAGTTAGAAACTAGACGCAGACATTCATCCGTTCGGTTGGCAGTGCGACGGAGTCTGTCTCTCAATATGAGGTCCTGGATCTTTTGCAAATAATTTCTCAGAAGTTAGTTGTTGTATAGCTTAGTTCTATCTTGTATGTGAATGTTCTGTTCTGCATTGCTTTGTTACTGAAGTTCTAGCTAAGCAAAGCCACCTTTACACTTTGACAGTGATTTCTGTTCATTGAATGTGAAGGGGAAATAGACAGTTTGCCACGAGTACTCGCAGTATCAGGAAATCGGAGCGTTGACGGGCTCGGGAGTGAATGTGGAAACACGAGGATGTCTGTTGCCGGAGGGAATTGGCGACTTGAAAATGTTCTGGCCATCCATTTTGATGAGGAGAAGTGCTGAGAAACAATCCAACTTGATTATTCTTTGAACTAGAAAATCACTGTCATTGAGGAGATTTGTGCATTTGGACTAGATTTTTTATAACGTTACTCAAGGAATCACCATTTGATCCATATCCGATCTTAACTTTCCCTTTCAGGGAAGAATAATGAAATGACCTTCTCTTCTCATCCAATGAGAATGATGAATAACTTCTTGTTGTGAATGTGTAATTACTTATTGAACTTCTAAATAAAAATAACCATTCTATTTCTACAAACCAGCAACATGTACGTATGAAAAACTTTTTGTTCTTGATCAAATGCCTGGAAATGTGTTGGGGTCATTCATCCAAGTCGAGTCTGGTTTAATTTTACACAAGAAATGTCTTCATTTCACCAAAACAACGTGCACTGATTGGATGCATGCTTGAGCCCTCTATAATACAAACAATAGTTACCATGTATGCCCAAGACTTGGCTGGATGAACCCTGGTCCATTTTTTGTTCACGGTTGAAAGAATTCTCTTCTCAGACCAAACTTTAGTGTTAGAATTCTACACATTTCACAATCTTAGTCTTCAAAGATTCTATATGGTGGCGTTGGATGTTAGGTGTGATTTTTATCGTAATTGTACTATTTGTTTATTTCACATGTTTTGGGGCTGTAAATTCTCTTCAAAGAAACCATGAAAAGACGTAGATGGGAGTCCAACTTCCTGCCAGAAACTTATTTTACGCCATTCTGAAAACAAAATGGTGGCCTCCCATCTATTGTCTTTCAATTTAGATGTCCAGATGGTTGGGTATAACAAGAGATGTTTGGTGCCATCTGTGCAAAACATCTTGCTTGAGAGATGGGGTATTTGTAGCCCTTTCACTCCAATATCTGTGTTGTCACCTGGAGGAATATGGATATGCTTTCGTGGGCGATTTTGTTTTAAATAATCTGACCCCCAAAAAGTACATTTCGAACCATTTTATAGACTGATGACGATCAAAGGGGTCCCCATGTTCAAAACCAGACATGTATTGTCCTACCTATGGATACACACCTATTCAGTACAGCATTTTGCACATGTTGGCATAATTGATTTCTGATTGAAATTTTCCCTTCCAATTCAAAAGCTGTGCTGAACTAGGCCTAAACAAACATAATTTATAGTTTATTCAGTTGTGGGCCTGGCGTTATCAACATGAACTATTGTTGGTATAATCTCCGTGCCGCAGTTCCCATATCATGCTGATATGTAATGAAAATATTGAAATGATTTAATTCGAATGTCAAGATATTCAGGTTGGGATATGAATTGTTAAAATGGTCGATAGGCTTTCGTTGACTGAACGTATAAACTGGCCTGACATAGTAGAAAGTGTTATACGATAGCCATGCTCTGACACACAGAAACACATTTTAAGACTTATAAAGAATCCCTTGGAAGGCTTATTCCGTTAGACCGGCGTTTCCATGGATACCCATAGATTTTAGCTCGTCGCAGAGAACGCTCCTCTCTTGCAGCCTTCTTAGTAGGTCTGAGCAGGTTTAATCTTGTTCCCTCGTGTACTTGGCAACGACTAAGATGAGCTTGGCATATACATACGATGAACACTGGCAGAAGTGCTCTCATCAATCTTGAGGTAGATGATGTGGTTCCGCCCTTTCTGCCATTTCAGCATTCGAAATACTCCTTGCTCTGAATCAACATGTAATGGTCTGTCTGATCATAAGAAGTCTCCCAAAAATGGCATTGAACATTTTGTTCTGTGTACAAATTACTTGACATTTTCTCCTCGACTGGTTTTGGTGTTCAAAATCGTTCCTCACCACATCGTACATATTCCTTTAGCGTATGATTTTCCTCCTCTATGTTGTGACTTGATTATTTTTCGGCTGGTACTGGTAAGCCATACCTATTTCACTGCCTACTCGGTCCCCTCACCAAAAACGGCAAAACAAAACACGCCCGCATCCATCAAAATTGTGGACGCCAAATATATCACTTTCATCTTGTTGTGCTTGTTTGTCAGTGGAAAGCCTGCATCTGATGGTATTGTTGGAAGTCGGGGAAACTAGTGACTTTTCAACCGCTTTTATTTCTAATTCAACCTTTTATTTGTTCCGTTTCCCTATGGATTATAGAAGGTAGGCCACGATTCCGACTGACCCCGTTGACTGACTTGTTCGTTATATGCGTGTATTGTCCTAATCGATTGATATTTGGTGGGGTTACCCTTTATGCTGAAGTTGGTATGACTGCTATGCTAGCCAGGCTTTTTGACCCTGACATACTCTGCATCATGCACACCCTCCTATTAAAAAAAACCAGTTCGAAACTTTTGATTTCTCATCTGTTGTGGTTAGACGGTGCCGATCGGTGCCAATTTTCCTGTCAGTTTCTCTCTCTCCTAGTTTATTTTCAATTGACCGTATTTTCACATGAAGGATATATTTACTAGTGTGTACCTTTGAGAAGTCTCTTAATCGTAACTACTCATGAATTGTATATCACAATGTGTAAGAGGAATTTGAGGATCTTGCAAGATATTCCTGAACTTGCTCTGCTGAACAGATTGCTGCTGCTCAGATTGCTCTTTCAGTCTTTCTTGACATGGTTCAGGTTTGCCCGTTATTTTCACCAGTATAAAAATAACGATATAACAAATGTGCTGACATATTTTTCATACAAAGCACCTTCTTCTTACTGAAAAGCTAACAGACAACTTGGCAAGAGGGTTGTGTTTTAGAAACGAGAAAATGTCCGAAATTTGAAATATTAATTTTTGCATGACCCCGAAAGCATGGATAGTGTTGATTGTTTTTGGTGGACCACCCTTTTCGTCAAACTTCGGCATATTGCATGTCATACTAATTTCTATGATGAAGAATAGAAATATATCAGAATTGCAGTTCTTGACATGAACTTAGAAGATACCAACGATGTGCCGTTGAAACAGGATGGTAACCATGGTGACTAAAGACTCCTCAATGGATTGTTAAGCCCTGTTTCCAAACGCTACACCGCTTTCCTGTTGTGTGTTGGCTGTCAGCATGAGAACGATTGCTAGCATGGGATTCTACCGTGCTGTGTTGTCTGGTACTTGTGTGCCAAGTTCTGTCGTGTTCTATCTGGTGATGAGTTCGTTCTATGAATCTAACACACTGATTAGTTCGTATATCTGTTGTTGTGATATAATCATATATTGGAATCATGCCTCCAGCCACACCCAGTTTGACGTGCGGATTATAAAAATGAAGCCTTGCTATGGGAATTATTGTTGTGTTTAACACAACTGATCAATAATGTCAAAACAAATATAATTCTGTTCATTACCATCAAATGGTTTGCCTTGTTATCACCATTGAGTTTAAAACCATTTATTCAAAAAATACTATACTAACAGAATGATGCCAAGTTTTAATTTCCTTTAAAAGGGCAAAAGGGGTGAGTCAGAAAAAAAGCCTGGAAACTTTAAAGAAGATTTCAAACTCTCTACAAAGAACTTGATGACTTCTTTGTGGCATCATATTGGAACAGAGCTAATCGATAAAAAAACCCATGTTGATATCTAAGATAAAATCTGGCCAATACCCAAGCTCATCCCAAAAATCTCCATCAAAAAGCCATTACTCTTCATAAATTGGGCATAAACCTGACTTGGTCATTCATCGCGTCTTCCTTTGAGGAAGAAATATGCTGATGGTGATACATGTATCTTAGCATGATCCGCTTCTTCAGCGGCCATTTTGCCATGTTGCTTGGTGATTCATCGAACACCGATAAAAATAGACGAGAATCTATTCCTCGGTGATTGAGCCTGCCGAACCTGATTATAAGATCTGGGCTGTGGAGCTGGAAGAACAACGTGAATAACAAGGTTCTGCTGAATGTAGCTGTGGCTTAGTCATAACGTAGCATATCTTGCCGGCTGATGATTGACTAGCCGAGCTTCGTTACTGATGTAGAAAGTGATGGGGCGTGGAGCCGCATGCTAATACATGTACTACACTCTTGATTGCGTTGTTAGTCATGTTGCGGTTGCAGGATTGGGTTGAATGTTCCATACCTCAAATATGCCTGGACGCAGTGTAATACAGGTCATACACTGCTACTGTATGTCTAGCATATTTCAAACAGTGTTTTGAGCACTTGCCTACAATAGTTGTACTGGAAGCATTTCAGTGCGCAGAGCCAGCCCCGTCATTCCGTATTTATGTCTTGCAATTGTTGTCGCGGACAATAGCACAAGTCCCTATCAGCTGGGTCAAAGTCTCCAAGTTCATATCGGGTCGATTTATCTCCCAATGGAGGTATCCCCTCCATGCTGAATCTTTTTGTGCAAGGGAATCCATCTTGAACCAATCAATGCAATTGCCTTTGCAAAAATGTGATGCTCAGAAAGATGGTTTTGAACGAACATGATGAAATTTAGTGATGCGGTTAATCATCACTAACTCAAGCAGGCACATGAAGTTGTCTCATGTTTGATGTCGAAACCCTGGAAATGTTCCACAACAAAAACCAAGCCGGCAATAATTTGATAAAATCTTCTTTTATCGCATCTATTTTTAGTCCCACCCTGGAGATATGTTTCTATAAATATCCAATATATACCTTAGCACCCAGCGTCTAACCTTATATCAGGCTATTTTTAGCCATGAACGAGTTATATTTATGCCAAGCGCCATTTCTGAGTAGGCTGGCCTTTTGTACCTGGCTTGCCTTGCGTCCTCGAATCTGAGCTGAATGCTTTGTTCTCAAAAGTGCCCGGGTTCCTTTTGTTTGGCTGAGGAGTCACAGAGGCGCTGCGTCTTTTGGGACTTGTTAAAGTCATTGCCATAATCATCTTGCAAGCACATTGAAATCATGTTGCATTTACCAGGCTGCAGAAAATGATATACATTCGTACCACTTTCCTGGTTGGAATATTTGCCCTCATATTCTGATTCTTGAAGGTTTACCGTAACAAATGCTACTTCCACCAGAAATAAAAACATAAGTTTCCGAACACTGTCGTTCGGACATTTTCCTCTTGCCAATTTATGCTTTCTTCTCGTTACAGAAATCTAGTATCAGCTTCACAAGATGGTAAATTAATTGTTTGGGATGGTTATACAACAAACAAGGTGAGTTCTGGCAAGGTCCTCCTCAGTTTGATCGGGAAGTTGTCGCACCAATGAGGCAACCCAACTGAAAGAACTGTTTTCACCAGCCCTCGGCATGGTCTGCTCTTTCATTTTGAACTCCATCGACTGCAGACTGCATTGGTTGATTTTAAAAGTAAAAAAATGTCTGGAAAAGCTCGAATCTTGTCTGTGCAGCTTATTGGTATTCTACAACAACGAGCTTGTTACAGAACCAATGTTTTCATATGATGAGATTTTCTCCGTTGTTGGAGATTGGGAGTCTCAGGTGGCTGCATGAAACTGTTGTAGAATCTATTGGGAGAGTTATACCGCCATAAAATGGTAATCGTACGAAGTGGGGAATGGTTTGCGAAAGGTACTTAGAGTGCAATTTAATGAACTGTATTATATTTTACCCTAAATGATGGGATGCGCTCACTTCACTTGAATTCACAGTTCACCTTCTTACCAGTATCTGTGCACCCCCATTCAGCAGATCAAACGGTGCAAAATAGCTCTCGCGATGGAAAGTTTATTCCTTGCGGATGTCAGGTCTGTGCCTGTGACTTCAACCAGTCTGTGAATATACTTGTGTGTACTGATCTCCTCATTTTAACCCTTTGCCATCTGTTCCAGGTCCACGCTATACCCTTGCGATCGAGCTGGGTAATGACATGTGCCTATGCACCATCAGGCTCTTACGTAGCGTGTGGAGGTCTCGATAACATATGTTCAATATACAGCCTAAAAACACGAGAAGGAAACGTGCGAGTTAGTAGGGAATTGCCAGGACATACTGGTTATTTATCTTGCTGTCGATTCCTCGACGATAACCAAATCGTTACCAGTTCTGGAGATATGACATGGTAAGTATAGTGTCTGCTGAGAGCCATACCTAGTCCCCGAAAGATCAACATGAGATCGTGCACTTGCTGGACATCCTAATCCATCAAACCAAAATCCCCATCAATAAACTAGTGATATTACTAACAACTCGATACACTCAAGCTCCTTCTGTAAATTCCTGTGTATCTTTGACATTTGCGTCGGCAACCATTGTCGTGCGCGCCATTATGATTTGATCGAGTGTGTACACAACTGTACATGAGCCTTGCCGCCACCCATACAGAGTATTGATTCCAACGGTTGCCTTGGTTTCCGTCGATATCAAAATTTCTGAGTGTGTTTCTAGCATTGTGCGAGTTATGCAAGCTCATTAGCTTCCTATGTGCTCAAATGGGGTTGTGATTCTTTTATTAGCAATCATACTTTAGCTTGCATTTGTGCCATTATATTTCCCCGAGTGGCATATTCTATTCACCATAATGAATTCTCTGTAGTGAAAGAGGGTCGAATGGATTGCTACTGAGTCTATGCTGAACTCACGTATGGCCATCGAGAGCATTGTCTACCTTTTCACACATATGTTCCATATTGTTATGAGCTAAGGTCATCGGAAACTAAGATGATCAACACTCTATAATTGGTGTTTTGTTATGTTTATAATGTGCTGTTAAGGCGTTGCTCTGTTTTAGCTCGGGGGAAGGGTGGATCAGTGTATGCGTGATTGAAGTTGAGCCTGGGGGCGGCATTCAAACTTTGAGCTTTCAAACATCAGCTGAATGACTGACTACGTTCAATGCGTATCGCGAATAATAAAATCAATAAGATGACTTTTGAATTGTGGAATTTATATACAGTCTGTCAGTTACCTTTGTTTTGATATCTTTATACACGTTATAAACACTAAGACTGAGATTAATTGAAATAGTTGCATTTCGTATGAAGCAGTTGTCCAAAGTTTAATTTTAGTTGGAAATTGGTAACAAATTTAACCATACCCATTGATAGAAGTGCACAAGCGCATTTTGTCTACTACATGCACTGAGAATGCATCGTGAAAGTTAAAACCTGTTTCCAAATAGTCAGTTATCAGTAAACCGTGTCGTTACGATGGACTGCTTCCACACAATGTACAGCAGTTAAGTCCTCCAATGCATTATGCATTATGTCATTCAGATTGATCTGCAGTACTGGTCCCATTGTATACATAGTGTAAAAAATCTGCTGTAAAAGGTGTCACAGCCAACTTTCGCATAGGAATTCTAAATGTCATCATTCTTGAAACACTTGTCCATTGTTTACCGTTTCCTGTGCTTGTGTTTTCCAGTGCACTTTGGGATATAGAAACAGGCCAGCAGACCACATCCTTCACCGGCCACACTGGTGATGTCATGAGTCTGTCCTTAGCACCAGATATGAGAACATTTGTATCTGGAGCATGTGATGCCTCAGCTAAAGTAAGTGCGGAGATCCGTTTGAAAATGTCGTTTGGTTTTGGAAGAATTGTATCATTTAGCGTCTATTCAAATGCTGAGAACAATTTGAACAAAGTTTTTAACTGTTTTTCAATCAATTTCTAAACGAGTTCCTTCTCTTTCAGCTTTGGGATATTAGGGATGGAATGTGTAAGCAGACATTCTCTGGGCATGAATCTGATATCAATGCAATTACTGTAAGTATACACACATCTGATCATTTCATACAAAATGTCTCTATCATACAGCTTCTTGTCAATGTACCTGTGTAGACTGCCCATACAGAACAACTCATGCAGAACACAGACCTTATGAAAACTATGCAAAACCTTTAAAATCTATTCTTGTCCTACTCTATTATTCATGCAGTCCAACACCCATTGTTTCATGATGTATGATGCATCGCTGATTAGTGTTATGTTCAATAAACCACGTCCCCGGGCAGACAGTGGTTGGTCCCCAGGGAGACATTGGGTGGTCGAGCTGCAGACATCGGCTGCTTCTGGCGCTGATTATGAGTCATGCTTACACAGATGCGGGATAAAAATATCCAACCCAGAGAAAGGGAAAATGTGGGACAGAATCTGTAATCATTATTCAAACAAGGACAGTTGGTGTGCTCCAAGAGTTCTCTGTAATTAAAGGCCAGATGTGCATGGTTCATTGGGTGATATGAATGAAGACTAGCAAATGACTTTTTCTAAAACTCCACGTACATTTACACTAGGCCTTTCTGTTCAAAATTGTAGCAACACTTGGTGGGTAACATGGCTGTTGAATATGTGGTCAGCTATAAAGAATGGAACTGAGAAGTCTAGTTTTCACAGACTTTATCGTTTTCCTTTCTCGATTCCAGTATTTCCCTAATGGTTATGCATTTGCAACTGGCTCCGACGACGCCACCTGCCGACTTTTTGATATCCGAGCAGACCAGGAGATAGGCATGTATTCACACGATAACATCATCTGCGGCATCACATCTGTGGCCTTCTCCAAGAGTGGTCGCCTACTCCTTGGCGGTTATGATGATTTCAACTGCAACGTCTGGGACACTCTCAAACAGGATCGTGCTGGTAAGTGGCGCCACCTCTTCTTCTTGACTTGACCCTTGAAAAATACGCTCGCAAATTCTTAGATTTGAGTCCCAGAAAAGCATTTGTTTTAATCTAACGCGAGATCATGGCGAGTCATTTCTCACTGTGACCCTTTGACTTGTTCAGGTAATGCCTGACTGATCATAGCCTCCCAAAATGTTCTTAAACCCGTCTATGAATATGATCAGCATACATATCTGTTTTGGTCCATATGGTGACCAGACACAGAGTCCGGCCTGAATGGGTTAACGATAGATGTCTGTATGAAACATTGAACACTCGGGACATGGTTACCAAGGCAAAGGTCTCCTTCCACTGTTCATGTCAGCGGTCACCTCTCCTATGCCACTACTAACACTGGTTGCTATGGTGACCGTACTGGAAGCAATGACATGTACATGAATTTACAGCATAATGAGACGATCGGATGGTGGAATATTCAGCAGACGTCGATGTGTACATGAACAATGTCCACACCCAGTAGAGCTTGGGAGGGGAGTGACGTTAGGTTTAACCCTTTGATGACTGGTCCTCACGTCTGCTTATCAAAATACAAACACCACTAGCTACAATATGGGGCATGTAATGAAAAGAAGGCAGTAGTTGGCATACATTCGCCTAGCAGTTGCAATGTCTGCTGTATGTACTGAATGGACAGCTGACAAAATGGACTGAAAATGGTGTACTATTTATCATTCCTCCAGTTAAAACGTAAGAATTGTCCCATCTGCCGAGTCGGATACCACCATTGGATACTGTGTGTTTCAGTGTTTTGTACCTAGGTCTTGTCTCTCTCTAATCCCATCTCAACTCTGTTTTCAGGTGTCCTAGCTGGCCATGATAATCGTGTCAGCTGCTTGGGTGTAACTGAGGATGGTATGGCCGTTGCCACAGGTTCCTGGGACAGTTTCCTTAAGATCTGGAATTAAACATCATCGGAATGCTCATAGTGTGCATGTATCCAGACCCTAGTCGTAATCAGGTGATATGCAAGTTACATATGTGACTGCGAGATCTTTCGTGTAGGACACAAACGGTGTATTAGCACCATGGTAAAATCGCGCACTGGATGGATTCAACGTGGTGATTATCGTTAGCACAAAGATGTGATGGGACCTCATTATGGAATCAAAACGTGTTGTGTACATGGGTTATTTGATCATCATTCAATCAGTATCTACAACTCTGGCTTTTGTCGGTAATTCGTTACACTAATTCACAAACCGCCACCCATTGTTTTAATATTGAATCAGACGCCACTCTATGTCAGAAGATAGGTGTCCTGATTTAACGTATACCCAAATTATATCGTAGACACATTCATTTATTGTACTGTGTGTTGCTAAGACTTCAAGGATATTGACACTGAGAGTTGGAAAGATGCAGTTTGCTTGGATTATCATGACTTTGGAGGAGCAGACGGTAGAAGCCTTTGAATGTGTTCCGTGAGCGTTGACAACCAAGAACATGATCACACGATAAAATGTTGTCTTTAGAGAAATTGTAACTTGCATTTCATTCTCGCTCTATCCATAGTTTTCACCGCGGTGGAATATCGTTTCACACCCAAATGTGCTAAAGATTCGTACACGATGTCGTACTAATGCACGAAGTCCGTCGAGCACACTGTCCCCGACCAGAGAAATATGCAAAAGATCATAGGGCGCCATCTATAGGAGAACTATGGGACAACGTGTATGACTGGCGGTCGCGAGGGTTCAAAGTGAAACTAAGAACGAATAATTATTATGATAATAAGTCAGTGAGGATCTGTAACGAGAATCCTTGTAAAGTTCTGCGAGTCTTAATCGCTTGACGGCGTTCTGTTGGAATGTCGTCGGCTTTCGTATGTACGAGAACATTTTTTCACTTCGTAACAAATCATGAGGCCTGAGTGTAGTTACTTGTAAAACACTGCTTTAGAATATAAAAGTATAAAAAAAGAATTTAAAAATGAAGAGATGTTGTGGAATTAGAATGACTGTAGGTACATATTGCCATACTTGTTTAACAGTTTTATTTATTTGACTCGCCTATACATGTACTTTGATATATTTCATACTAGTGCGTTATCACAAACCAAAGTGGTTACAGTAGTCGACGTCTAACCTAAGTAGAGGAACTGGTTTAATCCTCCCTAGTGGAGGATCATGGGACGTTACTACATGTTTCATTGGGGCGTTAACCCCCTGTTTCGTTGACGAGTTTGGTCGGCCCTTCATTTCCGAGTCCATTTGTAAAATACTGCCATTAAGCGCCGAGCATTCTCGATTCTCATCCGTTTCAAATATGTCCTGGTGGGTTATGAGCATGCTCGGTAAACCCCTAACCCCTGTTGTGTCCTCTGTGGATTAGTCTGTAACAGGATTTCAATGCGTTGGCATAGTCCTATTCAGGCTCTAAGGGGTGGACAGGGTGTCCAAAAATGTCTTGTCTGAACTATTTGATAACTTCATGATTTTGTGCAGTTTTGTCAATATTCAAAGCAGATATTACTGATATCAAGAGTGCTGCTGGCATGTTTTTGGACACCCTGTAGGGTTACGTTGATCACCAGTAGATGTGTCGACAGCAGATATTATCACAGCTGCACGACACGGCCACGACGACCAAGTCATGTCACTTCACATCGTAAATATATTTTTCAATCTACTGTTGTGTAATAAAGGCATGGATGTAACTGTAGGTTACTGTTTATTTAAGCCTTCATTTGTCCACATAAAAACTGGATGCAAGGAAGGTTGGCCAATCTTGGTTTTTAAAAAATCTCAAAAAGACAACTAATTCCCGGCGAATACGATTCCCTGTAATAACTAATATCACGGTTCGAGGTCAAAGTTATTGTAGGTGAGAAAGATACTAATACTTTGGTCAAAAATACTCAAGAAAGGGACATTTTTGGAGACGGTTCCCGATAGCTCTCATTGGGGGTTAGCGGCTCTGGACGGGACTTTTTTAAACGGTTTGTCTCTGGGATAATAAGTCTTCTTGTTGTCATTTAAAAACAAAGTATGGTCGGCGTTTCTGTGGCCAGTGCACGAAGCCTACTACTTGTGAAAATAGACTAGTTGTATTGTAAATGTATAAAGTAGCCTGAGAAATCTGTATATTCACTTGTCTTCATGGCTCGAAAGCAATGCTTCACTTGTCGCAACCTTTTAGCAACTTCTATAGACTGAATGCTTTGACTGTATACGAGAATTTTTGCATGTAATTATTTATAATTCGGATGATAGCAATGAAGAAAGTACGCTCCGTCTTGGCTGACGCTGTCAGTCATCATATCGCCACGTCATCGCCGACGTTTTTATCGCAAATCAAATCATTGTTGCGATAACAAGTTGTGCAGAAATCAGAGCAAAGTTGGCAATATCATGAGAGGCAATGTTACAAGTCAAATGGAGGGCAATTTGGCATATTCAAGAAGACGTCCAAGAAAAAGATGTCCCACTTTCCTCGTTAGGTATTGTCGGTGGGGCATATTTTTCTAGGACAGCCTTTGTTCTTAACACAATTTCATGAAATTGGGTCCTCAACGAAAACTTATCCCTGTTGGGCTTGACATGAACTGTTCCAGTGCTAAGAAGTGAAGCTTTGGACAAGTCCATGTCATCTTGACAGGGGGTGTAGGGTTTGTATACTATAAACCAAAGGTAATCCTCTGTGAATGACATTGAATATTGTTTTGTGTAATGTGAAGTTACGTCAATAAAAGCTATCTTGACTTTAAAAAATAAAATTTTTGCCTTGGCGACATTTTTTGGCATCTTGATGAAAAGATTGAATCAAGTTTGGTTCTAGTTGGGGTGTTGGCATTCTGTGACAAATGATTGCCAATAGCGGTGAATATTATGTGGTCAATATGAGATGCCTTTGTAGGATTTCAGCCAACCTTGGCTATTAAGACCGGTGGATGTACCTGTAATAACCTCGGGAACGAGGGTGATTTTAACGAGACTTGCTGGAAGGATAAAACGCTGCCTCACATTCACTGTATATCATTGTTTCTATGTGTACCACTTGGTTCCCCCGGGATTCCAATTTCTGGCCGACAGTCCCAAGACGAATACTTGAAATCTAATTGAACCTGTTTACTCCTTGAGGACAGAATAAGAAGACATTTGTCTCGAGAGATGTGTGGATATTGTCGAGTGCAGCTTCAAACTTGACTTCAGGGATTTGAGTGGACTGTCTTCGGAAAATGGACTCCTGGACTGAGGCTTGATTGCGAGTCTGACCACCTTGCAGAGTTCTGTTAATGTAGATAAAAGCGCTCTGTAATTCGTAGACCATGTTTCGCTCTGATTCTATTCGTTGCGAGTTGACTGTTCATTGTATTCAGTTCACCGTCTTTCCACTATTTTGCCTCTTGTGTCTAATAATCAGCCGTGTTCATCATAATGTTTCACCCTGTGTTTACTTTGAGCACTTGTACATTTCAAATGGAAAATTGCACATCAAATACAGGCGGTCCAGGCAAACTTCGGGTGAAATCTGCAATATTTACTTATGTTCATTTCAGTGAATGACCACCCAAAGCACAATTTGATTAAAAATCTCACTTGTACTTGCACTTCGTTGTGCTTGATGGACCAATTGTTTTAATCTTTAGATACGACTGCTTTTGGCAGTCGCGGGTGCTCAAACGGTCAGTCAGAAAAACACCAACTGCAGAACGAACAAAATTTGCGAATATGACATGGTGGAGAACTCAATTGAAATTTTTTCGGAAAATTAGACATCTTAAAAAGATTTTCAACTATCTTGACATTTCTTGACTTGATTCAGTATGAATTCCTCTACTCTTCATAGACGAGCAGACGTATTGTACATAATGACCTTGACATTGTATGAATGGCCTTGACCCCTTGTAGCATTCTGCTCACCCGGTCTGTACCATATTTAGTCAAATGTGAAGAATTTTTTCATTCGTATTTAGCCTTCTTTTCCAAGCTTTCATAATAGGGAATCCTTGGTGATTTTTTCATGATTGGGAAATGACTGTTACTATGGCAACTGTAGTCTTATATGGTCATTTCCAGAATAGTGAAAATTTCTCGACAATTTGTATTTTCTCCCGAGAATTCAAAATTCGTGCTGTGGTTAGTATCCAGTGTTTATAGGATTAGGATGGGGTCCGAAATTCTGCCGAGGGTGTTATTTACCCTTCGGCAGTATAATGTCTCTGCGGTGAAGGTATATCTGACAAGGTTTTTTCCCACGCACATCTCCAGCCATGGTAAGCAACTTGTAAGTTGACCTGCCATAGATTGGCTGCAGATGACCTTTCAAAAAGGAGGGCCTTGTTGGACTAGTTTCAATACTGTGAGTTTTCTCACTGATTGAAAGTCCAATTTTGATGGGTGTGAGGAATTGTGTGTGCCTGACTCTTCGTGCACTGTAAGTCTCATTCTTGGTGTGAGTAACTTCACCCTTTTCCTGGACATTCATCCGCGTATTGTCCTGAAAGTTTTGAAAACTAGAAATGCTTGTTATCAGGGTGATTGGTGTTGTGACCTTGATATCATTCTTGTCTTTGGGTTAAATGTGGCGCTGAAAATCAGTCTTGCAGTGCACCTATTCAAGACTAGGGCTTTGTTTCGAAGGAGACTATTCGGACCCTGCCAGCGCTGCAGATAGCGCTAACTTGAGCAGGACGGTGTCTAGTTGTCTTATGGTCTGTGTCATCATTTGTATGAGCAGGCCAAGTTTGTAAGTGTATTCTAAAGTGTTCAGTGAAGAATAATACAAAATGAAACTGTCGGGGACTGAGTTAATCAAAACATGCACTTTCCCCAACATTTGAGACTTCTTAAAGTATGATTAATGACAAATGGTGAGCGATGTACGGTGCTCTGATTGCGGTAAGATTTCAATTTCGGAAAAGATATTCAAAAAGTAGAGGGGAAACTTCACTTGTTGTCTTCACCCTTGGTCCCTGACAGTTAATGGACTCGTCCCACTCTATCATGCTGGAACGGCTGTAAAGAAAATTCCAACGATAACCACAAATTTTCAAGGAAAAATTGCCGACTTAAAGCATCTGAAATGTAATGCATTATGGGATATTGTTTTTGGTCTTTTGTCAAGTTTCAGTTGGAAATGTTTGGAATTTTCAAACCTAGGATGGGACGAGTCTGAAGAAATGTGGTATTTATATCTGAACTTGCGCTATCAAGTAACAATAAAATGTGGAAAGTCTATTAATTGTGTCTTGTGTCCTTATTCCATTGTAATGAGTTGCAGTTTGATCGTGACTTGATGGGCGATGCTAGTTCACTTGGGCAAACATCCCCACAAGTCGTAATGGAAGCAATATCAGGACAGTCCAATTGTTCTCTTTCCATTTGTTTCCAAAGTTCAAAGTTCAAAATGAATGTTCTGTACTCGAAACGGCTTCATGAGGAGATCACTTGATAAGTGTTGATCGTCGATACCCACTACCTAATTCACCAGTTCCATTGATACAACTGAAAATGGCTGGCAGTTGCCTCGGGTAGCCTTGGCTTGTTATACTAAATGACTTTTTGGGCCCGGCAGGTGTGACCAAGTAGGACAGCGCCAACTTTGCCCCCTCTGTACTGAATAAGGTGAATGTACTCCACTGCAGCCTGTTTCCAGTGGCTGAGCTGTCACATGACGTTGGATCGATGTTGACCTTATATATTGGGTGTGACTGTGTGGTACGGAATGGATCCAGGGGATTAAAATATCATAATATACGTCTTCGATTGATTATTGTGTCGATATATCATATCTGTGCGTCAGCATTGGAGGAGCTTGGCAAACTGCGCGAGATGTTATTGGTGACTTAGGATCAATTTGTTCCGACAGACATCAAACGTAAGGTTTGGGACTAAAATAAGCTTGGTGTTCCAGAAATCTGTGTTTGTCAAAATAGAAATTGCGGGTAGATTCACTCGGTTTACTGCTCATGGTATTCAAGCAGCATCACAGAAGCAGGAAAAATATTTTAGCAAAAACCATTTCTAAGTGAGACTTGTGCCTTTCCGGCCCTCACTTGGTTATTTGAATGGTTAGGCACTTGATTGAGCTAATCACAATATCTGAACGCTGGAGAACTAGCTGACATTTCGTAAGGTGCATTACTTGAACTATTTATAACTGTTCATCGCAATAATTGGCGACTTGGACTCATATCGTGTGATAATGCCACACTGTCTGTCCATGGCATCTTGATTGAACAAGGATTATGGTAACTTGGCCACTCCTTATCCATAAAAGAGCCAAACTGAGGATAATCTGGTCAAAGGGTACATGGGTCAATCTAGTCCTCCTCATCCATCGAGAATGTCATAAGGTGAAACAACTTTTGTAGCGGTAAGTGTCAAAACCCTGGTTCACTGGTATAGTGACCTCAAGAGGACAACGACCTGTACATTGTCAAATTTATTCCCGCTGTCGGTGAGACCAGGGTCTCCTGAACACGATAGAACTAGCAAATTAGTTGGGGCGTTGTGTTACAGGTAATCTCCAGGATTTCTGTTCAATATCACCTCTGTAATAAGGACATGTCTTTACCAGGACAGCATCTGTCAGTCGCAGGTCGATTTACGCATGTGACATTTATGTCGACGACCTGCAAGACATCCAGTGACTAAACAACCAATCAATATCATATGGCGACCCCTGACATTTCTCCAGATATTTATCATTCGATTGCCTGCTATCGGCAAAATGTTTGCATTCCAGTGGGTTATTAATGACTCTCGTTCCTCGTTAAGAGGCACCTGATATTGTACTCTCAGGTATCGTCCTTCAAATTGCATCCTTTGGCAAGTCTCTTCACTGTGAATAGCCACGGATAGAAGGATCGGGAGATGGTTGAGCGTTTTTCACCATGCTGTGCAGATTATCTGCACGAGTGATTACAAAATGTTTGTTGCATAGGACCAACCCCAAGAGCCCCCTCTCAGTTTTTCCACCTAAATGACCAAATACATTGAAATCTTATGATGCGAACAGAAACATTCCAGCTGTTTCTTTAGCAGCTTCAATTGATGCCAACTGAAATTGCATTCTGGAGTACCAAACCTCCTCCATCATAGTCCTGGCTCCTTCAAGGTCATGCGAGTAGCTAAAGAGTACCCCACCCTGAAATCTTGGCATCCGTAATCAGTTAACGTGATTCACCATAAACCGAGGATACAGTGCTGCATCACAAGATACAGGCAGACGTGAACCGCTTCTGCAGAACATCAACGCCCAAGTCTGATTCAGTTGCCAAGCAACATGAGCATCATAGGGCTGAGAAAGATCTGGGTTCCATACATCATTATTACATTCCATGTCGCTAGAACTTGACATGCATTATCATGTAGCAGGAGGTGGAAAATGTACACAGAACTGTTCCCAAGTTATTCTGGAACAGACTTCCCATTTTCCACCAGCCTGTAGTTCATCATTTCTCCTGGAGGTAGCAGCACCAGTGAGTGCCCCACCCTCATCTGAATATTCCAATGAGGTATGATCTGATGTCTGCTTGCAGTAATGAAGCCAGAGAATATATTATCTTCATTTCTCGAGACCTTGAACCTTGGAAGGAATCTTAAGTGCACAGGGGTCGGTTGGATGAAAACTGGGTTTTTCTGAGTTGCGGGTCGCCGTGGATTCTCATCAGGGGGAGGGTTTAGGCAAGGTTACGAGCCAGATGAGACAGATCACCGACGGGCCATACATGAAAATGGAAGGCCTTTGATGATGCAAGAGATTGTCCAGCAGACCTTCTGTCTCTGGATGTCCGCTGTTTCCAACTTGGTCAGTTATAAATTGCCAAAACAACAACTGAATAGACAAACCAAAACCATTTTATTTGTTAACATACTAAACTATTCTGGAGAAGTGACAGTATATAAATATAAACATTTCCTATGAATAATATAGAAATCTGATATTCTTTTTTGAACTTGAAAATATTGCTTGGACATAATGCATCACTTTAGATTGCAGTGTTTTACAAAACAAACATCAATGACTCTAGCTAATTCATTACATCGGTTGTTTGTATACATGTATTATCAAGCTTCAGATTTGAAAATGAACACCTCATTCTGCGCTGTGCAGCTTTCAAACATGACATACCTAGGTCTCCATAGATACCCACAATGCTTTCACTTTTAGACATTGGATGTACTGCAAATAAGGTTGAGATTCATAACAGAGCAGAGGATAAAATATGACTGAGTTCAACCAGGCTGCAAATGCAATATTACAATCTACCACTGGTACATGTAATTCACCCAATTTTTAACTTTTCTCAGAAAAAAAATCACAGAATAAACGTGTTCTGTGAGTTTATCAGTTGTTTTAATACCTCCAGCCTGAAGTAAAACACAGCCATTTCATCTCTTCTGGTTATAATTCAACTTATGTACGACTCCACCCAGTTTCACTTAAATCACTGCAGAATGCCTGTCCTGACATCTGGTGCCAAAACCTTAAACTGAAAGTGGCCAACAACATTCAACTGCCCGAGTGCTATATTACAAAATGATTGTTGGTTTCTTTGGATTTCTTTCATAGTGATTATCAGTGAATGTGATGAAAAAAGGCACATTATTTCTGGGTTAACAGTCTAGTTTAACATCTATCCTGAACATCGCGTATTGAAGGTGAAAGGTACATTTATTCCACATGTGCTCATCATACATACGACACATACAAGGTCAGGAAAAGCCCAGTCCTGTGTAAGTCATAGAACTAAATATTCTGTTTCCCCAACATTCAGATACAACAGCAGTTGTTATACAAACTGATGTTGTCAACAATGAATAAATGAATATACTCTCATAAGCAATTTCTTTGGAATGCTAATTGAAATACAAAGTACTCGACACTTATGTTATAACATATGCTTATCGAAAAAGCAACAAATTGTTTTGAAAAAATAATCACCTATCTGAGAAATTCACACACAGATAGATGGACGGACCAAAAGCGTATTTACAACCATAATATAAAACGATATTAACACTCTATACTCAAATTGTTCTTATTACAATATAAAACATCACTTTAATAAAGTAATAGCCGGGGAGGGACTGCGACTACTGTCTGAAATGTACAACCTGACTGTGGCGATTCCCCTCTCAACTGATACTGGTGCCTTGAGCCCAACGATAGTAGAAATATCTGTTGTTTTAGGACACTCTGCATCAAGTTTGGGTGGACTGTATTCAGCAGGGGTTAAGTGCCTCTGATCAAAGATTGCCTCAAGGTCAGGTATCACTGGGACAATCATTGTACATATTCTGGCAAAGACCAAAGATGAAATTCAGACTTGAACTTGATATAAATTGTAACAGCTGATTGAAAGCAATACATTGGATGTAACTGCTGGACGGTTCTTAAAAAAAATCTATACTATACATTTGAATATGGTGACAAAAAGAAAACCTTTTGATTCAGCTGAACCTTCAAAAGAGCTGAGGGACCGTCTCCTCAAAAAACCTTGAAGAAGAGTTATCTTTTTAGTACCGGTAACCAAACATTTGATAAAGAAACAGATATTAAATCAAACAATGGAGAGAAACTATCAAGTAGCAGAAGTCACTCACTCTTTTATATTTATAAAATGGACGCGATGTTATTTTGCAAGTTTTCCTAAATTTTCGGCAAGACCGGAACACACAATGTATCAACCGAGGTAGAGCTTACAAAGAAAATTACACATTCATGTTTGATTCCTGGTATGGCTCTAACTAAACACCCTGTTCCATCACAGTCATCAAAGACTACACACTCACCACACTCTCAAATGTTAAGCTTTTTGGACGCCATTTTTTGTATCGTTCTCTCCAGCCTCCATAGCCGAAATAGTCGCTGTTGATGATGCTAGCGCCCTCTGTTCACGCATCTTTACCATTGCGTAAAGGAATGCACCGGTTATAACAAGGAGATTACTACACCACCACAGGAACAGTTTAGTCTCCTGGTACCACAGGACGGCAATAACAGTCTGTAGGACCGCTTTGGTGTTATTACTGATATGATGTGTAATCGGGGACGTATAGTCGATTTGCATGTTACTAGCCCAGCCAATCAGGAAGCTCAGCATACCTGATAAGATTAAAAAGATCCAAAATGTAATATCGCTGGATTTCTCTTGGAATACGACCATCAGTTGACTAGTGGCGATAACCAGTGGTATAAACATCACCGCCGAATTCACGTTGTTGTAAAATGTCACTTTCACAACATCCTTCTCTACTAATTCGAGTGCTCTTTTCGTGAAGATCCCGACCAGCGACACGAAGAGACTGGTTGTGACGCCATAGATTACGCCGCGGTAGGACAATGTCCCTGCAATGCCCTCCTGATTTACCCCAAGACAGAACCCCGAGACGACAATTAAACAACATCCAATTGTCTGCTTTGACTGCGGCTTTCCAAGAATAAGTGCCGAGAAGATCACAGTGAAGATCAACGTTAGGGAACGGGCAACTTGGAAAAACGCCACACCAACATGTTTCAGGCAAAGGTTATTAAAAGTCAACATGCCAACAAATAACGCTGAAAGTATCAACATATTTTTTGACAGTAGGACTTTCTGCGAGACTAGTGGGATTTTAGCGTCAGATCCGCGGCATATCCTCGATGTGTATGTCCCAATTATGACGGAGAATACTGTTACAAGGCACTGGAACCAGGCCACGAATAATGATATGTCACTTTCAGAATGTTTCCCTCCGAGGAGATACTTGTTGGCGAATACCATTGATATCGATATCGTCCAGTATGACAATACGACGGTGGCGATCTGAACCACCGTCTTCTTCTCCCCCGACATGCTTTTGGTTGGTGGCTCCGCCTGGTTGTTGTTAATCAAAGGATCCTTGTCAGATGACACCTTTCCCGCTCTGAAAGAAGTGACATGATAAAGGTGAGTGGCGATGGAAAAATATCATTGAAAAGTTTGTTGATATAGCTTAGGTTAAAAGTCACAGGTATAATAGTGAGTTTTTGCAAATCCCCTGAATCGCCAAAGCGAACACCTGCCCCAGCGTTCGACATGATGATCAGGTCATTCAGGAGCTGGTCATTCAGCATCAAACAATGGGATGGGTGATTCAGTTGGCGTTTCAAAGGCTTTATGAAAACTCCCTATTTTCACAGTCACCCATCCACCAACCACACTCGGCATTGCTTAACTTTGCCGACAGGGCTGGGTAGATCAACAAGAACTCCATGAGGAAATTCCTTATGGAGTTCTTGTTGACCTGGATTCAAATACATTACATATATGTAACATGAATCTTGTTATGAAAGAATACATTTCATGGGGTATGGTTGCATAAAAAATTAACATGTATCAACAAAAAACCTTCAGATAATTTGAGAGGATAGCCCAGGGCTGGGCTCTGGTATCAGAGTTGCTTGGGTTAATGACAACCACTTCCACCAAGACTGTCACACGGTCAAACCTATCCCATAGCCAAGTTCGGCCTACATACAAAACCTATGAAGCACTCTGTAAGTGGAAAAAGCCACTGTATTGTTCTCAAACAATACACAAACAGGGTATGGATGTAGGCCTATAGCCAGTCAGGGAGACATTGGACTGGTGGAGAATTGTGTTTCTGGTTGTGGTAGTTCAATTCTCAGACCTCCACATCAGAGGGCAGTAAAACACGGTTGAATAGTTGAACTGTATTTGACAAAATGTGAAATTTGACAAATCCACAAAATCTGTACCTTACCCCATTCCATTTCCAACCACCATATTGCCCTCCTTTCCTTGGTCTGATTCAGACATGCCCATTCAATACAAGACCTCCACAAGGCTTGAACAACTCCTTTCAACTCCAATTGACCAATAACAACAGGCCTTTGTCAACCCCCCTATTGTGCAAGTGGCGTCTATTCTATGGAATTAGCACAGCCATACCAAACAACACTGGGCATGATTTGAACTATCATGCAGCAGAAACTCAGAACATAAATTCTATGCAACACATCACAGCATCCACTACATAATGCAAGTGTGCCATGCTGTGTACTTTCCTCCTGCTGCTAGTTGTCATGGTAGTGGAACTTGACTATTAAAGCAGTGTAGTCAAGTTCGTAGTGGAACTTAGATTTAATTCAGTTACATACTGCAGTTGTCTGGAAAGTCAGCAGGAACAAACACATGCAGTGCCATCTCACTTCAGAAATTTTGATTACTTTCAAGATTGGGTATTGACACCAATGAGATGCTAATTGATGATCTCACATGAGTCACCTTGGCGAAGTATGTAGGCAAAGAGAGGAGGTACAGTGGTCGCCTAGTTGGAATTGGAATGGGAGGGTGCATACAGGTCGAGGGATGCTTCCTCCTATCCTATCATTACAATGTACATTCACAAGCATTAACATGAAAAGGTTGTGGTGCAGATGAAGAGGCTGCCTCTTGATACAAATTTGGCAGAGATGTCACCAGCTACCAGGGTGCAAGTTACAATAACCATACATGTGGCAACATCAAGGAAGAGAAAGCAAAATCTTATCTCTTGCAAGGCTGCTTGTGGAATGTTAGACTTATCCCAAATATGACACAGATTCTTAACAGTACTTACACAGATGCCATATTTCCAATCAAAAATGAGAGCTGTAGAAAAATCAAATTAAAAATCTATCAAATATAAAACTATTTCACTAACATGGCTTGAGGAATTTTTACATCGCACTGTCCCTGTCCTAAGGGTGGAGCTAAAATGTTGATCCTAAACTATTAAACTAATCAAATTACCTCATTCCAACCTTCCAAATACAATGCAATATGTCTTGCATTACTGCAGATGCTGTAGAGAAACAAAAACTGACATGACTATTGACTGAAACCAAGGAAATCTATTGACTTTTGATCAGTCGACAACTGAACCACTGAATCTGATAGAGACAACTGGAGATTCACTGCCCAGCTGTCTTATCATAGATCATGCCATCTAATTCAGAAAAATGGATTATTACAAAATGGACGACTTATTAGTTCACCTGCAAAGCTGAAACAATGCTGAAAACACTCAGCACTAAGAGCTCTATTATATCACTAATAGTGTGTTTCCGATGAATAACACAACAAGCAAGACATTCCACACCTTGTACAGATTCGGCAACACACAAAAACACATTACTGTCAAGAAATGTGGTTATGCCTCAATGCCACACAAGTCAAAAGATCTTCAGCCTTCTTTATTAACATGTACCTAGTGAAGTAAGTTGGTACTGGACTTCAACAAAAGAAAGAGCTATGTTCTCTCTCTAAATTAAAAAAAGGACGAGGTCGAGGTGAGATGCAAGATCATGAGATAATAATTGAAAATAAAAGAGAACTTGTTAGGTCTACATTTTACTAACCTGTATTTTGAGAACACTGCCTTCAATTCTAACCTATTAGACTGCAAATACCCCAATGCCTACTGGATTTTGAGCAGTAACTGAGTGACTAGACTGACGCGGGTACACCTCTCAAACAAAAGGGTTTTTCACAGCTTGTCCTGAGAACCTGCAAGTACAATAACAACTGATCACACAGCGTCAGCGACATTGAGTGACTGTGTCACAGGAAATGATTATTCCTGTATACTGCCACAAAACTAGTATCAGTGGTAGACATCCTAACACATGGTATGCAACCACTCGTTTGTTGGCTGCAGCTCTTAAGTTATTGTCAACAACTTCCTCTGACAGGTACCTTGTGGCTTTTCCTTGAGCTTTTGTGTAACCATGGTTAATGCTGAAATAGTGAAATCCCCTTAAAGTCTTAGGCCTAGTGTAGTAATGGACGACTTGTTCCCCCAACAATTAGAAAACAAGACTTTGAAGAAACCGGCCCAGCAATGGTTTTCAAACACAACACTCAACAGCGGTCTACTCTAGACTAAAGCGAAAGGGACTTGGGGACGTTTACTCCTGAAAAAGCCATGATAATAAACTTGATGTAGCATGTTCATGTAGGCCTACCCTATCATTAGGCCTATTAATCATTATTGCAAGTCCTGCCATCTTCTCTCGTCTCGTCTACCGGTCAAAAAGAGGCCTAAACAGTGAAACCAATCCCAAATGCCATGTATTGTATAGGCCTATGCATGAAGCCTATCGCATGTTATCAATCAATGGCATGCAGTAATCATCCATTACACCAATAATAACATAGCACTGCGTGACAAACACAATCAGTCGCATTCATCAAACAACGCTGATTAAAAATATGTCATTTGCAGCATAAATTACCGGTTGAAACAGGAGAAATCGGCTCACTTTTTGACAGAAACTGTAGTTACTTGGCAATTTGGTGGATTAGACGGCCATTTTGACGCCACCGTTACTTACACTCTTTGCCCTCCCTCCTGTAACTCACAAGCAATCTCATAAAATGGCAATTGAAGAAAGATTTACCAATGTAAATGCTAAAATTTATATAAAAAATATGATTATATTTATTTGTGATCAACTTGTGAACGATTGTTGACTATACAACCAAGAAATCATGCATTTAAGTGGCTGTTCCATCAATTGTAACAGTAGTTTATTTCGGCTGCGCCATCTCAAGGCTTAATATGGAACTGAACTTGCTGATCGGGTGAAATTCAAATTCAAATTAGTTTATTAATCAAAAGGCCCGGAGGGCAAAGGTACACATGGTACAATAGAAATACAATGATTTTGATTGAAAGTACATAAGACATACAAAGGATACATGACAAAAGTAACAATATAAAGTCTACTACCGGGGTCAAACCTGGAGTAGATACTAGTAGGTGGGAGAGAGGAGGTCCTTATTTTATGCGATCAGAAAAGCATTTCTGTAAAAATGATGATAGCTTCTGACAAATTCCAGGGTCCTCATTTGAAAGAAGCCAGATAAACTTATTTCCTGGTGAGAGACCTGAAAAGTTGATGTTGTTCTCATTGATAACTGAGAAAAAATCGTTCCTTGAAGCATCATATTTTGGGCAGGCAGTTAGAAAGTGAACCTCGTCTTCTATTGAAGTCCCATCACAAGAACACACCCTCTCTTCAACTTTAAGTTTTTTGTATCTACCTCTTTCAATGGCTAGATCGTGACAGCTAATGCGGAAACAACAAAGGGATCTTCTTAAAGAAAAACTTGAAATTGAAGTCAGATATTTCTCACAGCAGAGTTGCGTTTTGAAGGACCTATAAGTGCGTAATTTGTTTTTAGCATTTGGATTCCGAGAATCATCCCAAATTTCTAGCTTCCACTTTCTGTAAAATTCTTCACCTAATTTATGAACAAGACTGGAGGTTGAAACACTTTCAGCATTGTTTGCATCCAGATTCAGACAACCACAAATAAATTTTATACAAGAAAACCAAGACTGTTTTCCTTTGTTGTCTAGATCCTTACTAACTTGTAAGGCACTGGTTAAAATAGACTTCGAAGTCCCATCACAAGAACACACCCTCTCTTCAACTTTAAGTTTTTTGTATCTACCTCTTTCAATGGCTAGATCGTGACAGCTAATGCGGAAACAACAAAGGGATCTTCTTAAAGAAAAACTTGAAATTGAAGTCAGATATTTCGGTGACGGTGTCTGGTCGATTTTACAGTATTCAACGGCCATGACACTTCCATGACCATAGAAAGTCGGGGCGGCTCCTGGACTTCACAGTAGGGTACCCTGCTGCGCTGCATACTCGTCTCTGCCCGGATTATCTTGTGTCAAAGACTATTTTAGTGTTAAAGATTCCCAACACACAGAGGACAACACAAGCACAACCATTTCGTCATTTTCGAAGACAAAGACGAAAAGTCCGCACGCGAGATTACGCGCGGGATTCTGCGAGATTTCAGACCAATACATTGCCAATGCGGTTTTCTTGAATCCTCCTATTCGAAAGTATTTTGTGTACAAACTCCCTTTCTAAACATGCCGAAACAGAAAAGGAAGGATGATTCGGACTCTGAGGATGTGTTGACCACCATAAAGAAGAAAAAAGCCGGTCAAAACGGCTCGCATTCGGTTGAGGAAGAGGCGGTGGGAGACAATGAAAACCAGCCCGTGTTTTGCACTGGCCAGCCTGCTTCTACTCCCTTCACTGATGTCAGTGATGAGGAGGAGGTGGTGAAGGACAATAACATCGTGAGTGATCTCTACTCATCAGAGATATGTGTTGTGGTGTCATTGTTTGTTATGTTGCCTATGACATTGCACTTACTGTGTGACATGACATGAATGTTTGTTTTTCGTAAACGCTAGAACAACAGCAAAGTGAGAAGAAAGAAAAACTGGCCAAAAATTTTTCAGACATCAGTCAGTGAGTTATCAGCGTCATCGACTGTGTGATGTCACACTATCAGTTTGTCGTTATCAGTGTCCTCTTGACGACGTCATGACCTCTATCATGGGGGTGCTGTCGGGGGGGCCAGAATGTTTCTGACACGATGTGTCCTGCTTTTTCATCTTTTACGACTTCAGTGTTCACTTCACCAACAATGGCAGAATCCAGAGACATCATGATGTTTTTGGCATTAAGACGTTTGCCCCTTGATTTGAACGTCTGAAAAAAATGGCCAAATTTATTTCCTGTTGCATTATTTCAGCCAAGAAATATGGTCATTAATGGTCTCTTTTTGTCTCCACTCTGTAGTCAACGTTTTGAACTCTGCACTGCCACTGTTAGACTAGGCTTGCTTTGGAGTGATGACCATCTATCTCTGGCTTGATATTGATTTCTGTCAATCCTGGCTAGATTCTTTGTGTGCTGTTTAAAAATGAGGTATTGATTTTAAACATCCTGGTATTATCTGATTCGTGGAATAGTGATCTCTTTGTCTTGTTATGACTGGGTGGTTGGATGAGTAATCTTCTCTGGTTGGGGAAATTTTCACATTTTGTCTAAAGATATTTTTGAAATTATGTAACAAATAAGCTGTTAGAGTCTGACGCCTTGATGTGCAGTATAAGTAACGCAATCCTTGTTTGTCAGATTCTTAATCCAACATTAAGGCCAGGATGTCAAATGGTGTCATCCCTCCAACAGCAAAGCATTGAATTGAAGCATGCAAGGCCATGAGGTCTTGGCTCTCTGCCACTTCACATGTCAATGGCAGTCATTTGTATCATGAAAATTGACTTGTGCCAACTTGGTCTAGGGCTAGCTTTAGAGTTAACTTATGAGTCAATATCCATATGTAAACTTCATTTCCAAATAATTTGATTTTGGAAGTTAGTTCAATTCAAATCTTTAATTTAAGTGTATTCAGCTTTGACGTGCCAACCATTTCTACTTATCAATGTGATTTCAATAAAGCTGCCAGTTATGATATTTCCTCCACATTCAAAACTCGAGCCTGGGTGTATGCAATCGACCAAGTGACATCCCAAGGGATGTACCACAACATTTTTAACGCAATCAAGTGACAAATCGAATACACGGCACCAGAAGATGCTGCGTTGCCAAGGAAACCTGCATAGTTCTTGAATTGAAGAAACGATTCTTTGAGAAGGATCTGTTTGTCATATAAAATGACCCGCTTGTGCTGACATCAGTAGGCTAAAGGAAAGCTCTTAATACTTGAAGATGACATATTTATAATGGATGTAAATTTGAATTGAGGGTAAATAGAATGACAACTGCAGAAATGTCATGTGCCACAAAATTCCCACTTGTGATTGTTGCTGGCATTGATTTATACCGTTGCACTCGGCTGCCTAAAAAAAAGACGCAAGATACAGTTTTGAAATAGATTGTGACCTTGGCTCTTGGCTTGTTATTGAAATCAAGAGTCAACCTTGACTAAATGGGTTAGGGCGTAAGGAATGTTACTGAAGATTAAGTTCGTCAGTGGCCGGGAGGGACTTTATAGTTGAGGTCTTGCGTATAACCTGGTGATTGAGATGAAAGGATATGGATTATCCTGAAATCTTTCTTGAACATTAGAAGAAGAAGAAAGACACTGTAGTGTTGCTAGTGATTAGGGCACTGTTCAATGGAAGAGGACAATCAGCTGAGTGTCGTACAAACCCTGATCATATTGAAAGATGGATGGTTTCAGCTTGTTTGTGCAGCTTCCTTCACTCAATGCTGGGCAACTCATGGCAAAACGATTATGATGAAGCACAAAGACTTTAATCAATGATTGATCTTTCAGTTGAATGTTCGGATATGACTATGACTAATGTTTGTCTACATGAATGACTTGGCTGAGTGATGGGGATAAATGGTCCCTCTGGTTCTCGCTTATCTCAGTCGTGTCCATACTTAGTGGACTCCTGACGGCACTTCCACTGACGTCACCACAAACATGTTTTTCATGCTGATTTCAGACAGAAAATGGTGAAAGTGGCAACCTGGGTCCTGTGGTGAAAGTGGCAACCTGAGTCCTGTCGTGTAAGAATAGAATGAAACAAGACATGCACAGCTGCAGTGTCTTGCTCAAGGACCTGTAACAGCGGCGATCGAGAGTGGATCCCAAAGCCTGAGCCTTGCGCTCTGACCACTGACCTATAATGTCCCGGGATTTGGTCTCAGAATCTTTCTTAACTTGGCTATTTGTTGAATATTCTGCTTTATATTTCTAGGTCAACAAATGTAATGACTTTAGTGGTGAGGTCTTGGTCTGCGGTGGCATGAACTGGGATTTAGTTGGACGTCACAAAGTACCAAAAAATGGTAAGATTTATGGATTATGAGATCTTAAATTGTGGTAGTCCAATCAGACAGGTGGAGCTTGGAAAAGTTGAATCGTGAATGTACTTGCCAATAGTAAGGGGATGTGATGCTCTTTAAGCGATTGAAACCTTTGTATTAAGGGCTGTCTTAGTCTTGCCAGTGTCATTCAATTATCATCTTTCTTTGCAGTGAAAAATGGTGGTGGTCCAAACTTATGGCAGCCTCATCGGATTGGGTCGTTTCAGGGTATCAAAGTGTCGAACGTCGTATCAGGGTGTGGTGCCTGCCATAGTGTGGTCATCACAGAAGATGGAAAGGCTTACTCATTTGGTAGGTGTGACTGCCCTGTTACAGGGCTAGCGAACACTGTTATAGCAAGGCTAACAAGCCCTGTTATTCAGCCTCATAGCTGATCGTCACCTTGTCATGCAATCTGGAGTCTACCAGCCAACAGCTCTAGAGGGGTCATCATGTGAGGCACTTGGAGCAAATCGGCTGGATAGTAATGAGAGTAAACCTACTGATTGAAGCTGAAAGTGAACCTGAACAGTCAAATTTAAAAGACACTGATGATTCATGACAGGTAATAAAATACATTTACTTGAATGTATTTGAAGTGTTACAGCTTAGATGTGCTCCGTGTAGTTGATATTGTATCTAACAGGTATGATTTTCTCTCGCGCAGGACGCAATGACAAAGGACAGTTGGGTCAGGGAGACATGGGGCGAAGACGTGATGCACCAACGCTCCTCGAATCATTGAACAACATCCGAATCGTAGATGGAGCATGTGGGAAAAATCATACACTTCTGCTCTCAGGTATGTTCTAGTTACTAAGGCTCTTCATCCCTCGTGAGACATGAGGCCATCACATCGTTTTCTGTCCTTGGCCGTTGGGATTGAAAGAATCACTTGCTGATCATGACATGGCATCGATTGTTTACTTATTACTGAACTGCTTTATCTTTCAGACACAGGCAGGGTTTTTTCATTTGGAGACAACAAAATGGGTCAGCTTGGCCTCGGACATCAGACAGCGACAGTGCCAAGCCCGACAGAGGTGAGATTTTGATAATGGCGACTTAGCACTTTCACTGAACAAGTTCTGTATCTCTTGGCACTTTACAGCAACTGACAGTATTATAGGTCTCTACAAAGGCCCACAAAGGTGCTTATGAGTGTAAAGGAGGTGCTCATGCAGGGCACGTCTTTTGGTGACCAGACCAAGGTTGGTAGCCAGGACCCATGGATAGACAGTCAGATACCTCAACCAGTATGTCACTGGGCCACAGCTCTCCAGGACACTACTCTGATGACAGGCTCCACGCGTTGTGGAGCTCGAAGGTTAAAATAGCTCATTTGATTGATATACACTCTCACCTCGGACTGATCATCATGGATGCAGCGTATCTTAAAGGAAACAATATCGATATGTTTTTCTTTTCTTATAGGTACACATTGGTGAGAAGTATCCAGATAGAGGTCCAATCAAGAAGGTGGCCTGTGGTGGCGAGTTCACCATGATGATCACTGCAAAGGGGACGCTATATTCCTTTGGTCTGCCGGAGTATGGACAGCTAGGTAATGATCTCCAGCTGTCGTCCCATTGCATGGGTCTCTAGGCTAGTAGTCAAGGGGGCCTTGGTTCAAAACACATGAATCGTGGTGCAAAAATTTGATAGTTTACAGCAATTTTCAATAAGCTCCTTTTCTCGTTTTTCAAGGCCACAACACGGATGGAAAGTATTTCGTGACGAGTAACAAGCTCTCGTATAACTGTGAGATGACGCCACGACCAGTCAAGTGCTTCTTCGAGGTGAAAGAGAGTCGTTATATCAACATGCCAGATGTATCCATCACAGATGTGGCATGTGGCACCAACCATACAGTGAGTAACATGCAGTCAAACCTCCAATAGCCAGTCAATTACAAGCTTATGATTTGTATGGCAATACCAGGAGATTGATGTACTAACTATTTTGTGTATCCGTTGTTGACAATAAGTCATCTATTCTTCTTGCTTTCAGATAGCAATAGACCACAAGAAGCGAGTGTTTAGCTGGGGATTTGGCGGTTATGGCCGCTTGGGACATAGCGAGCAAAAGGATGAGATGGTACCTCGACTGATCAAGTTATTCGATGGTGGTTATGCGAGGGGTGCTGTGATGTGCTCGGCTGGCAGCACGTTCAGTTTGGTTGTCTCTGACCCAGGTAAGAAGGGTCAAATGTCTATTGATCTCGGGATGAATAGTGGTTTCACTAAGCGCAGTTTGATTGCTTCCATGCAACATTACCCGCTAGCGCATTGATGGTGAGCGGAAGAATCTTCAAAAGTTGCCAAGTTCGGCAAAGTAAACAATATTTTGATATCTCATGTTTTCATTGGAAATAAAGAAATAAAAGTAAAACTAGATTTCAAAGTGTTTTAGATTTGGAAAAGTATTGTTGCTAAATCGAGTATTTATAAAACCATGTCATACCGTTGGTGGTAAAGTGTATTTGTCTGCTCCTTGCAGGTCGCATCCTCTACCTGTTTGGCCAGAACAAACCAACTGGAGAGGCAGCAATGTATCCCAAGGTGGTCACAGATGTAGGCGGCTGGAATATCAGAAGTATTGGATGCTGGTATGTGCACTTAATCCTCTAGAAATGTGACACAAATTGAGTAAAATCTAGCTATAAAATGAATAAATTAGTATCATGACTCTTATCTAAAGAGTGCGAAGTTTCATAAGTTTTGGAATTTACCTCTCACATTTGTCTCTTATTTTCAGCAATAAGAGTATAGTTGTAGTGGCTGATTCGAGCGTCATATCATGGGGACCTAGTCCTACCTACGGAGAACTGGTAAGTGATCACATGTGATACAAGCTGCAAATCGTCTTACTCCAGGGTTACGAGGAGCATAAACCCAAGTCCTCTGGAGAGCGGAGGTGATGAATTCCAGCATTCAAGTAACTAAGTGTGCATGTAGATGGGGCCACTGTCCCTGGTTCAGCGTGTCTTATTGTTTAACATGTTATCCTTCAGGGTTACGGCGAGCATAAACCCAAGTCCTCCACCAGGGCGGAGGTGATGAAATCCATGGAGGGTATGCACATCCACAAGGTGGCGTGTGGCTACGGTCATTGTATCCTCATCGCCAAGTGCGACACAGACGAGGAGAAAGCCGACGTTGACAAACAGAAAGTCTTCACGCCAAACCCAGTAACGGAGGCTACAGCATAATAAGGGTGAGTGGAAAGAACTTGTGAGCTTCTTCTCAAGTACTTTCTCATCGTCATGCAGAGCTTTTCACATTCAGTAGGCCTGGTAAACTGCTTATCTGAGTTGCTCCTGAACCAAATCAACTATGAAATTCATTTAGGGCGTGGTGAAAAGTGGAATATGCGGGCACCCCAGGGGATATTTCGTGGGCGTTTGTGGCTCTCTTGTGATTCATGAATCTCTCCTTTGTTTATTTCAGATGCCTCTTCCTCACTGTACCCCAGGTCTTCATAATCAGACAATCTACACCTCAACGACCAAACATTGGCATCAGTTGCCTATTCAGGGAAATGCTCATACTATCTCACTGCAGCAAAGACGCAAGTTCCAGCAAACCTTCGATGTCTTGCACCTTCAAGCATGAGCGGTCAGGTCTATCTTGTATTGTATGTCTATAATGTTGACATTTTGATACAGAATGCATTTGTGCCGTGATTTTCTGGCCATTTAATGTGAATTAGTGGTTTGACCTCCTTTTCTAGAAAATCATTGGCAGATTCTCTACATTCAGTCGTAATATTTGAGTGGATTATCCACAGGTGACGTCACTATCATGTTGATACATTGTGCTCAATAACTTCTTTTTTTGTGAAAATCAATTCCAATTATGCATTTGTCATGTTTGTAGTTTGTTTTTTTCTCGTCAGTTCTGGATGGGAGGGAGTTATCGGTTGGTATTTATTTCACCAACTGATAAGTTGTTTGATTAATTTTTGGTCATCAGTTTGTTTGACTGTTTTAACCATGACCAGCACTGACTACTTACTTCCTTTAATCGAATTTCTTATTGTTTGCACTCCGTTACTGATTTGCTGTGTCAAATTCTTCTGCCAAATTCCTCAGCGATTGGTCGAAATGAAAAGCACAGCCCTTCCTGTTGTCTTTGAGTTGGTTATTTTGGGGGGTCACTGCATATTTGGGTTTGATAAACATTTCAGATTTTGTGCCACTGTTTAAGGGTAAGATAAAAAACCTTGAAAATTCCTATGCAATTCTTTTGTGTTGAGATCTCTCTGAAAACCAAATAAACGGGTCCAAATTGTTTCCCTTTGCTTTGTAAATATCGTATAATTGTAGATTTTTAGAATTGTCAATCTTGTATCAGTGGTTTAGCTTCAGGACTGAGGCAATCAATAACGCTTTGAAGATAGTAGTTGCACATCCAATTGCCACTTGGAGGATGGGTCATTCCACATCTGTATTTTGCGCCGTTGTTTGAAATGGGATGTCTCCTCGCGAATTCCGGTTGTCATGTGGCAGGGTTTGATCAATAGGATGTCTCCAGCCAAACAATTGACATCTTCCTTCATAAGGCAAGCGGCAATATCAGGCACTGCGCTTGAACCCCCGCATTAGCACAACAAGTAGAATCTCCTTCAATGAATACAGTAGTAGCTTTGGGACTTGATACCAACGTGACTGGGAGCACACATTCACCAACCTGGTCAGATCATCGCTTTAGTGTCTCCACAATGTTTTTGAAGAAGTTTTATTCTTTCATAATTGGCATTTTTATCAGTCCTGAAAATTTGACTAATGTTTGTAATTAAATGCTCGGTGTTGTCTTGTGTGTTTCTTTGTCGCTTATTAATCACTTGTACAATTATGTCCTGCTCGGAACATGCAGCCTGTCTTCAGCATCCAGCAGTCTAGAGTCACTATTTTGGGAATACTTCATGAAATCATGGGCATCGCCAGACTTTCCAAATGGGGCTGTTTTCCTAAACCACAAAAGGGTGATTCAGTGTCAGTTCGAAAATGTACTTCAGCTCAGGGAATTTTCTCGCTTCAATTTCAACAGTTTTTTCCCCAAATGTTGGTAGGTCACATCCCCCTGGAGATTCCTATGATAGAATGCATATTTTCCCCAGAATGAACCGGTCACAAATGACACCATCTGAGAGTGCTGATTGAGGGCTGTCCAACAAATGGTCATGTCAAAAAGCCATGGGGAGACCTTCCTTGCTGGTAAAGAGGCGTGGTGGACACCTTACTTGGTGAGTCGCCACTGAATATTCTCAGCTTGGCAAAAAGCAAACATGTTGTTTGGCAGTTGTTTATCATTTGGGGTTTATTTCTATGTGTTTGACGTGGCTGGGTGATGGATTGGAGGCTGCCTCTCCTATTTAGATCTATATGCACCAACACACTTCACTTGACTAGTTCATCTTTTAGTAGCATTATTATTTGTTTAGTTAGTCTTTTGCTCCTTCTGTTTGATTTTCAATGTTCTTTCAAAAGCATTTCATTTTTGAGCTAAAATCAGAAGAAAACTTGTCATGTGCTGAAAAATAATGTCAATTGATAAAGCTCACTTGCCACTTTTGAATCAATGTCTGTATATAATTGAACCTTTAGTTTATTTTATACATTCCAACATTGCAATAAGAAAGGGTTTACTTGGGAGCAAGGTGTTTTGAAACAGGACTCAAGGGTCTTATGATAACAAAAGCGATTCCAGGTTACTGGTAAACAATCTGAAAATGGAACTTGTCTGGTGTTGGTCTAAATTACGAAACGCACAAACAGGTAAATGTCGTATTCCAAACCATTTCCTATTTGACTCCAAACAAGACACCATGAAATGTATTTCAGAACCAGTTTGGCTGTGAATCTTTTAATTATTCTTTTGTTTTTGACTTCACATGTATTGAGCTGAATATGAACTTGGACCTTCCTTGCAAAGACCCAAGTCTGGGCCATGACCCCTGATATAATGATGACAATGATAATAAAATATAAACTTATTGAATTTGAAAAATCAAATGTTCATTGATGTATCATGTCTTTCTCTTGCACTGCCACACTCCTCTCGTTCGATCTGCTCCAATCTCCTTGTCAAACATCGCAGACACTGTGTCGTACGAGGTGCTATTCAATGATTCCTGGCCAGATGGCACTGTGAGAATCACAGAGCTCATCTGATGTTGGGATTGATTTGTAGTTCTGTACCAGGTGTCAGTAATCAACAAATTAAACCTCATTTAGAGTCTGCATCAAAAGAGACTGAAGTCTGGAGCAGCAGACTTGGTGAAAGGAGTGTACCTTGTCTTGTAAATAGGTCAACTTATAAACATTCATACGTAACATGATTTTCTTAGTATAATGGTATAAATGAGATAATAGAATGAATACATTTTGTAGTTGAACATCTTCTAAACGGTAAATTAAGCTGGACGGACTAGGCGACAATAAAGTTATCAACCTTCCAGAAATATTTTGTTTTTGTTTTTTGATCTGTTGATTGTTTAAGGAATTGATACCAAGCTGGAGGCATCCCTTGCGAAAATGATCAGTGATTCACCTTGGTGAAGTGCTGACGCAAGCATAGTGAGATGATAGCTCAGACCAAGGGGCCTTGGTATCTGCACTATAGAAGAGACGGTCAGGTTGTATCTGTCTTCACAAGCATAGTGAGATGATAGCTCGGACCAAGGGGCCTTGGTATCTGCAGTATAGAAGAGACGGCCAGGTTGTACCTGTCTTCACAAGCATAGTGAGATGATAGCTCGGACCAAGGGGCCTTGGTATCTGCAGTATAGAAGAGACGGCCAGGTTGTACCTGTCTTCACGAGCATAGTGAGATGATAGCTCAGACAGACGGGCGCTTTCCATTTCATAACAACGTTGATCCATTAGCCTAATGACCCATTTATGTTTTAGTCTGGTGTTTTAACATGACTTGATACCTGTGAACGGGTTTGTTGGCATGGTTTACGATGAAACTCCTTATGTCTCTCCTGCTTACCGGTTTAGTGACTAGATGGGAGGTTGTCGTGACACACTACACTAGCATGATAATGGATGAAATGACTGCAAACTTATACTGATATCATTAACTCAACCAGTATGATAAAACGTTTTGTCGAGTCTTCATTTGTCGTCACTGTCATGTGCTGCCCCCTGAGCTAAGAAATTGGAACTATACTTTGAATAAAATCAAAAATATCGCCCGTTTTTAGGGCGGGGGACGATTTACAGCTGGAACCCCAAACCAACTACCGCAGATCCGTCATTCATCATGTCTAAGCAAGTATGAACCTGGTTTAATCATGCGGCTTATCTTACTATACATATGCAGTCAAGTTGTTTATATACCACCCAAATTCGGCCCGCATTGCTCCCATGGGTACGTCGTCTGTTCGTTTCTTGTAGTACCGCTGGTCCACGGCAGGGGAGCTACAGGGCGGGAATGACCCAGATCCTGGTATGAACACAACAGGGGAGCTAGGGAGGAAGGACTTTCGTGTAAACTGACCAGAACCTGGTATAACTGTCCTAAATGTCTGGTCCAGAGTAGTCTCTTTATGTAATTAAGGGTGACTTTGATCTCCTGCTCTCCTCAGTCAGATGGACAGCTAGACAAAACTAGAATCCTGGAGAAAAGACAACCTGGATCATGTCACATCTAGTCCAGACAAGGGGTGATATGAATAAAGGCTAGCAAATGCTTTTACTTCAATTTTGTACAGAAAGGCCAAGTGTAAATGTACATGGAGTTTTAGATAAAAACATTTACTACTCTTTATTCATATCACCCTCTGTTACACCCTGTTATGGAACACGACAGACTCTGTCGTGGGATGGCACATCCAGGGAATTTTGAATATCGTCAAAATAGAGAAAACAGCATGGGCAAACCACACACACATATAAAAATGCGTTTTATTTCTGATACAAATTTGAATCATAACCTGACATTTCCCCTCTTTGTTGGTGAGAGAACATCGAAACTCTCTGGACAAAAGTCATGCTCGTGGTGACATCCTCTTCTGGTCCATCGGAATTACAGTCTCGAAAAAGCAGTATTTATCTACATGTATTTTTATTGGACGGCTTATAAATGTCATGATTGTATCAAAGGTCAAGGGACAAATTGTGCTCAGATTCAAGGTATTTTGTTAACAAATAAATCCACATTAGCATAAAGCCGCTTGCTTAACTTGGTACACGTTGCTCTGGTGATTCTGAACTCGTCTGTCCAATCAGAATTCGAGACGGTTATCTCCGAGTCCCCGATCGCACGACTCACTCTATACGGATCTCCTCCCGCGCCCTGGCAAAAGCGCTTGATATCTTTCATCAAAAGTCGATAAAACCTCAACTCCGAATAAAAAGTCGAGCCTTGGAGTTTGATTTGCTGCCATAAAGTTTGATTAAAATGATCATACAACATATAGTCTGCCGTGCTCCATTGTTCGTGCAGACGTCTAAGGTAACCGTACATTTCTGTACCCTTTTTCACCGCGTGGACTTTATGGTTATTTTTGTTCATATGCAGAACAATAATGTCTTCTATCTTCCAACAAAGCAACCGGCGCAACAGTATCAACGATTCATCTAAGTGTTCAAGGATCGCCACAGTCAGAAAATTATTGTCTAAATATTTGATGTACGAACTGATGGCCGCGACATTGGTGACGTCTTTATCCGCGTAACCGAACTCCGTGAATTGAAAATTGCGGACCCACTTTTTGCTAAAAAACGGCTTCTCATATTTTTCTGGGTTTTCTAAATACTCTTTCATGGCATCGAACTTCTCGAGTTTGACCTGTTTGGCGATATTGAACTGATAATAGTCAAACAAGGACTGGAAGTGGGAGAACGGGCTCCGGAGAATACCAATGGACGCGGTATCCGCGGGCATGACGGATTTAACCGTATCCCTGTTGTAGATGGAATGCATAGCGATGACGTTTATAAGCGGCCCACCTAAAGTCAGTTTTTTATCAACTATGGACGCCTTCCATAGATGCTTTGGCATCATTGGAGAAGGCCATCCGATCCAGCCCGTCACACGCCTGGTTGTCTTGCCCAGAATAAGTTTGTGCTTCTTGGCGTGGCGAACGAAAATACTGGCCAAGGTGGTGGAACCTGATTTGTGGACCTTCAGGAAGTAGATGTTTTGTTTCCGGTCTTTGATGGTGCAGTGGCATCCGCTTCCGCTGTTTCGGAGCACTCGGTGATGGAGTCCATTTGCCCTGAAATAAAAAAAAGAAATCCATACAGTGAAAAAGAAATAAGTATGCTAATGCCAGTAACATGCCCAAGACGATCTTGAACCCTTTGACTGTGGATAGTTGCTGTTAGTATCTGAAGTTTGCACAGTTGATACAATCGAATAGGTTGTGGACACCATAACCAGCGAATATACCCTGTTTCATACCTAATGACTATTCTGCATGGTTACCAAATGGTGCTTGTACAGTGGTCACAACCACATGACAGTTCTGGGTAAAAGTTAGGACAATGTCACAACCTGTAAACACAAATGACGACTAAGTGCTGCACCCTGTCGGAGGAATGACAACTCAATTGAATGGCATTTTTGTTTCGTCTACCGTCGAAGTATAACTCACTCATGGTGGTTGTCCCTGGTTGTGATTTTCGTGCAACACAGACACGATAGCAATAGCTCGATTGCTAACATAACCGATATAGACCCCCCCCCCCTTGCCATCACAAAAAGTTCCGCCAATACGGGAGATGAGTGACACAAAGCACTGAGCCTGGGTGGCATAACTAACATACACTATGGCACCGCTGGCGGTACGGGTAGAAAGGTGAACTACCACATGTACTGGGCACCAACTTTCAGGAGTCCCTAAACCTATACACCTTTCCAGAAATGGGGCGCTGAGTGCCCGAAATAGTGATGTCATAAGGGGAAACTAGGCCTTATGGTGTAGGGACAAAAGGATATAGTCATGGTTGACCAACACACTTGAATGCCTTTGATGACGGACAAGGGGGAAAGGTTAGTTCCAATACAAGCCACCAGTTTCGGGAAGCATGTATTGCAAGCACGCTTCTAATAGTCTACATCGAAGAAGATTCAGACAAATCGGAAATCTTCATCCATTTTTACATCTCTGGGCCAGTAAATCCATGTATTCGTAATCATGCTCTCTTGAGAGGGTTAATCGCCTCTTATCTAACAATCTGTCGAATGTCCCATCAGTGACCACATTATTCATACTAATAATCGATACCCAGTAACCATAAACGCTTGCACGCGGCATCTCTGCGTAACGCCACATGGGTGGCCACTAATTGCCGATTGTTGGTAAGAGTGTCATCTTGGTCTCTAGGATTGGTGTTATTTTCGCTGCCTCTGAAGGCTGAGTTCACCTGCCTTCAGTGACAGGGCAGCTGAACTAATAAAAAATGCCCCCCCCCCAAAGTTTCCGGCCGTTCTGTATTCTGGCAGATTGTGGTATCTGGTTCCAAGATCTAGTTCTGTATGGACCAGCGTGTGATGGAATCCTTGTTCCTGGTGGTTGGTTTATATCATTAGGAGGTCATTAAGTACATAACAATGATAAGTACATATAATGCATTCGCATCAGATGGTAAACAGCGTATTTAATGTTGATATCCGTAAATGTAAACGCAAGTGATTTAAATGTATTCAGTACCATTCTTCATGCATCCGACGACATATACGCTTTGCGTCAGCTGAGAAGTGGGGCCGTATGATACTGCGTGTCAAATAAAATAGTCACATATAATCTGAACGTTTCAGAATTCCACCTAAAAGGACAAGAACTGACGTTTGTATTGGTAAACAATCGTGAACGAGCTAGAGTGTCGTACAGGCCAAGTTGTCACAGGACCTTTCTGATATACATCCAGGACAGACTTTCACCTTGTAGTACATACTTACCTGAACCATATGGTCCGGTGGAATGCCGCACCAGCTCCCAAGTACCACACAGACAGTCCAATGAATAACCCGAGCAACGTGTATTTCACCTCATTGTATCGAAGAAGACGGAACATCCATCCAAGCAATATCGCAGCCATGGCGCGGAAGCGTTTGAAACTGATGTGGCAGTCCGCTCGCTGTTGGTGAAACAATCCTCTCACATTAGTCTTCGGCTTTCGTAATCCAAGTTTGTGACGCGCACATGGCGCGGTGGAGTTACCTAACAGGTGTTTAAATGGCGACATATTTGCTAAATATGATATGAATTGTCGACCAGATTTGAGGATCGTATTAGCTTTCCCAATATTGTTCATGAAAAGCTGTCGATGACAATTTCCTATGACCCGGCCTGATACTGTATTGGTACCACAGACTTGCTTCTAGTATATACTATTGATGCATTTGCAGAATGATGGACATGTATAAACAGCTGCTAGGCCTTTTTAAAATTATGACCCATTTTGCATCGTTTACACAGGTGAAATATCGAAATAACGAGTCCAAACTTCTTATTTGGACGTATATGACAGTAGCGATGTAATAAAGCTCATAGATTACAGTGATAATGTTTATCAATGAAAGCTTATCACGCCTATGAAACAACTTTCAGGTGGCTCGAAAGCCCAAACTGACAGAAGCAAAAAAGTCATTGAGGTTCTCAGGACAGGAGTTATCTCTGCCAGTTCGTTTCACAAGGGCTACCACAGAGCCAGATCGGACGCATTCTCCTGTTAGATGTATGCAATCATGTACCTTATTTCTGCATCTTGCCCCGCAATGTTTTGAGATCGCTAAATCACTCACCTATGTGGATCCCGATAGTAGTGACGCAAACGCATGAGAGTCAGGATGTAATGCTGTTGACATATCAACGTCAACACTGGGTTTTCCCACCTGACAACACGATTTCGGACTTCATAAAAACACGACGAGTTGCTAACGCACTCTTGACGGAGTCACATGGCTGTGCGGAAAATGTAGATGCAACTAAACTCAAGTACCTTCCGGGTGCGTTTCCGCACGCCCTCGATAGGCCTTGCTGTGGCATGAACTGGCATCATTAGAGGCTGACCCATGCTGATCCACTGGAGGAGACTTTAGGACTGATTGGCCTATTCACCGCCGATAAGTCGGCATGAGGCTGACAATGATCGCAGTCACAGGGCGAGCGACGTTCCCTGGCAGAGTGATATTTTAAAACGTGTTTAACTGAAGGTGAGTCAATTTTAAAACAAAATCTGTATTCAAAGTTTTGCTCACATTCACATGTCATACTATCTCATTGGAATACACAGTCAACATTTGTAATAAAGGTGTTAACGCAGTCTCAAATCAGAGACAAAATTGTTTCATTCGTACGCGATGTGCTCATACATAAATAATCGTGTTGATTACTTTGGCAGTTGTTGAGGCAGGCAGCACGGGTAACAGTGTATTATGCAATCACCCGTCACCCCTTCCATTTGCCAGATCAACTGCAAATACGACATTTAAAATTAGTTATGCATGAGCGACAACGCGTTATTATGTCTTGGATTGGACACCGTGGTTAAGCGAGATTTTTTGTAAAACTTCGTCATGAGGCTTAGTTGCAAACCTATCTCTTTCAGGTCATTAGCCAACCAAAAACCAGGAAGCTGTCACCGTCGAATCTCCTCGAGAACTGAAGACTCTACCAGCATGCCGGACAGCATCTCCAGTGCAGGAAGTTCAGGGCACGTGCCTCTTCCAAGGTCGCAGAACCGTGGCAATATCAAACCGAGTCAAACATGGGCCTACGTCCTACTGACAGTCTTTCTTGCCTTTGCCTTGTCTCTCATAGCATCCAGATGGATCATTGCCGAAACTGCGAAGTACGTCACCAGTTTTACCCTGGATATGTTCTTCACAATCATAATGACAACAGTGATCGTCTGCAATGTCTTTTTCTACTGCGTGAATGCGAGACCTGCCCAGTTCGTCACGAGTTTGTGGCCAAGACGTAGTATCTCGCGATTGGCTGTCGCAGGGATGGGAGTGTTTCTGATTGGTGCAACAATCTTTGACATCATTTCCGCCATCAGTAACTTCAACTGCCTCCCAGTTTTGGTGGAAGTCGGCTGTGGCGTCAAAGCGGCCATTGGTAGTACGGTTTATCTAATTCTACGTGGAATCCACATGGGAGCACAACTAATGTTCGTCATCTGGGCTGCCACTCAAGTGCATCGTGGGGGCGGGGTTCGATACACATGGGTCTTTTTCATCAACATTGCAGTTAACCTCGCCGCTTGGTTGTATTCAGTTGTTTACGAATCGAAAGATCTGTTCAGTGATACGATCCGCCACATCGAGTGCAATGACACGCTGCGATCGGGGAGGAACTTTACGACACGTCAACGAAACTGCATGATGGGTGAGTGCGCTGTAGAAAAGATAAAGGACTCGCTGGAGACGTATCTCTACTCCTTCCACACAGAGTTCTACTTGATCGCGACGTCAATCCTCCTTGCCGTTTGGAAAAACATTCGATACGTTCACAGCGTCGAGAAAGATCTGCTCAGGAGGTCTGTTGGAAATTACCCAATCACAGAGGATCCTGAAAGTGACGACTCACCTCATTACCCTGTTATGGGGCTTGGCGGTGATCGGATCCGTGGTGATACTTTCCTAAGTGGAAACGCCACCTGCCGCCTTTCGAGAAATGGGAGTGAATTTACAGACTCTATCGAAAGTATGCATGTGGAGGAGCCTGTCTCTGACCAAACATACACCGCGCAGGGTCTTCGGGATGATTTGTGGATCGTCGACATTCGAGGGGAGTCCCCTCGGCAATATTCCGAGGACGGAGATGGCGAGTTCTTCGAGAGTTCGCCTCTGCTGCCGCCAAGTGGAGGGGGTAAGAATAGGTCGATTCGTCTTCCCATCTGCCTCTCATCCTGCAGTGGGGGCTTGTGGTACATTGGTCTTATCTTGACCTGCGTCTTCGTGGTCCTTGAAGGTCTCCTCTACATCAACGACGACAGCACATTCATGGCACTTTTTTTCTATAAGCCTGTTCTATATTTGATCATGACAGTCACCGCAAAGTGGCTCATGATTAAAATGACCAAAGAGGCGCAGTCGCTCCACCTAACGGCGAGTGACTGGATCCTGCTTCTGACAGGCGGTGCCATCTTTGCTTACAACTTCTTGTGCATCCTGGCTGAGATCAATGTCATGGCCAACCGCATCAAGGTCAATGACTTTCCCAGCCGCACGTTGCTGTACGTCAGCTTGTTGACAGGTATCCTTGACAACCTGCAGACGATATTCCAGTGTCGTCTGCTGTTCTTCATGAAACAGTCCTCCAGCGTCGCACTGGTTGGCCCAATGGAAAAACAAGCCTTGCTCTTCCTTCTCATTACCAACGTGGGAAAGTGGTTGACCGGAAGTTTCGTGGAGATTAAATACCCCGGGGCAAAACCGGTTCAGAACTTTTACTATCAAGAGGCTTGGAAGTATATCATTCACGTCACATGTCCTTTCAGTGTATACTTCCGGTTTCATTCTGCCATGTCAATGGCAGAATTCCTTGGGAAAGTACGCCTGAATGATTGAAAATCGTGCTATCAAGGCGACACATATACAATCAACTGTACTTGTACAGGCTTCAGAATGGACCCATCGTTTTGATATTAATCGAGTCAGAGGTTTACTTGTGTGGTACATGACATAATATACATGTAATGAACAGGCTTATCGAAAAAGAAGTCCCACCAAATAAACTGCTAAAAGTACATGTATGTGCTTGGAGTAACCAACGAACAGTGTGAAAGGTTAACGCAGAGAATGGAGAAGAACCAGGAGGACCAGATATGTAACTATACATGTATATATTTTTATTGTATAATCATACGAAACTGTAAAGCTTGATCAGAACTAGACTGAAAGTATCTTGTATCTTTTACTCTCGTCAAAAATAAATCATAGACAATTTTGCCACTGTTCGTCTACTTGACCTTCGTGTTATACGCCGTGGAGAAACAGAGGGCCTGATTGGTCATTGCCAATGTCACGTGTCACAAAGCGGATGATTTTGAATGGCTTCAGTCCCGTGCCGTCATGGCCGTTGCGTTCAGCATCTGGTAACCTAATTACTATATGAGTCTACATCCAGACTCTGAGGGCGGATTTGAGAGGTCAGAATGATGTAGTACTTGGGCCGCCATTTCCCGGCTCAGATGCTACACCAGATACAATGCTGGCCGCCCTTGACCCTTGACCTTCTTTACCGATCAACCAATAGGTGATCATCTCTCCCTTACCCTTGATCATCACCTTGCCCCGGTATTCCGTGATGTAACCCCCTATCTCACTCAGTAGACGTTCCGTTTTGCGGGTGATGTGGATTTTTAAAGCTGCAAACGGAATTAGAATACGTTGATCAAAATAGCTAATGGAATACGCGTTGAAGTAGCAAGACACAAGACACAAGCAACAATGTACATAGTTCATTGTACTTACGTAGACTGTTGGTCTGCATCCTAGCAGCCACATTGACAGTGTCCCCAAACAGACAATACCGGGGCATCTTGGTCCCCACGATGCCAGCCACACAGGGCCCTGTATTGATACCCACGCGGAGCTCCGGGCCCACCTGTCTCAGGTGTGGTATCTTGAAGTCTGCCATTGACTCCATGAGATTCAGGGAGAGATTGGCTATCTCCTTCACGTGGTTTTTGCCGTTACGGACGGGAAGGCCGCTGCACACCATGTAAACTTCGTTAATGGTCTCCACCTGGAATAGATGGTGATACTATTGAAGTCCTTATTTGAATTGCTATCTAATCGTGGTGATTACTTTGGCAGTTGTTGAGGCAGGCAGCAGGGGTAACAGCATACTATGTCATCACCCGTCACCCCTTCCATTTGCCAGAATAACTGCGAATACGACAAGCAAAATTAGTTATGCACAAGCGATATCGCGGACGCAATGAAATAATTTTGTCTTTGATCGGACACCGTGAAGATGGGTGTGATGGTCTCGACCATGCTCTCCACTCACCTTGTAGACGTCGTAGCGTTCAATGATGTTGTCGAGGTGGTTGTAGACCGCGTTGAGCAGGTTCACCATTTGCATCGGGGTGCTGATCGTGCTCACGTATGAGAAGTTCTTGATGTCCGAGAAAAAGACAGTGACACAGTCGAACTTTTCTGCCTCGACCTGAAATGAAAAGGTTTCATACCTGTGTGCTGCCATGGAAGTTATTCGGAACCAGAAGTTTTGACCAAAGGCACTTAGTTGAACCCAGGGATGTGACCAGATCACATTTACCAAAAGATAGTGGTGTTGCACAACACTAGATTATCCTTAGGGTCGGCCTAACTAATGCCCTTTCACGATGTCAACTGAATATGATACCTTGATAGCCTACCTTTTTGTGAAACTTAAGCTGCATAACAACTGATTTCGGAAGCATTTGATGCAGGAGTTCTTCCGTCTTCCTCTTCTCAAACTTAGCTCTTTGCTTCCTATCTATAAGATACGTTACATACGATATGACGTTGTTTACGATGAGGATCATGATTGAGCAACAAACAGGAAATCCAACCAAGCTCAAAATCAACACCACCAACTCCGCAATGCAACGCAAGATGGCGGCATTATGATTACTTCCAGAAATGGCAACCAGTGAATCACGGACGTCAATTGTTGCTAGACTGTACGCAGAAATCTGTCTAGACATTTGAAAATACCACTGGTTCATTGTTTTAATCGTTGGCGCAATTTTCTGATTGGCTATTATTTCTTGTGCCATGTCGGTGACGTCACATGAGCAGTTTTTGAATCGTCTGCTGATGAAACCTTCAATAGCCTGGTCGTAAATAACACTCGAAACAAAACTATCTGATGCCACTTTGTTCGAACGCACAAACGAAACCATCTCAGTTCTCGTCAACGTTCCGATTAAGAAATATCTCGTGCCAATAGTCCGGATAATTTGAAGACGCTCTATGCCTTGTTCCAACAACTTGAGCGACTGCAAGCGGTTGTGAGTAAAACTAAACTCCTCAAAGTAATAGTTGGTCAAGACGGCAATAGCTTTGGCGTATTTGGTGAAGATTTGGAAGGAGATGTTCTTGGCGTTGTAATCCACTGCTGCCTGGCGAGCGGGGTTGAGGAACACGCGACAGTTGTTCCTCTTCTTCACAGGAAGGACGGAAAACTGAAAAATAATATGACAGATTTCTGTAAGCAGCTGATTCTTGGCAAGATTGGTAGAAATAGCAAATCATCGAATCCGAACCGGCTGCCATCTTAGTGTTTAACAGAGCCTGGTAGGTACCTGCTGCCCAGGTATACATAGCGATGTACATGTGGGCGAAGTACACATTGTTTTCTACCAGCCAACCGACATGACAACCACCTGGTTATGCAATAGCAACGATACCTGCGTCCCTGCAAATATTGCGTCCGTTTTCTCGAACTGAGCCAATGCAGTGAACTGAGTCGTCTCATTTGAGTACAGATGTGCCATCACGATTTCCCGTTCAGTTTGGAGAGCGGCGATTACCAGCCCCAGTTCCTGCATGTCCTGAAATTGTAGTTGGACACTTGGTTATAATTGGCTGAACCGATTGAACCCAAATAGTGTATTGAGCATTGAGCTAAATGGAGGGGACACGAGCATTGGAAATAGTTAACTATTGACTCCTCAGTATGTTAAAACCATAGAAACATTCCTCCCCACACCGTCGAGCCCAAACCTTCCGCCGCAAACTATTCCCTCCTTCTCCATATCGATTCCCTTCTTGTTACTGAACATATTACGCAGTGGGAAACTCGTCACTGTAAGCACACTGTACAGTAGAATCTCTCTATCATGGACACCCCTGAGGCTCAGGGGCAACTTGCATCAGTGAGAAGTCAGAGAAATGTTAGCGATACTAGTTAATTTTGCAAATTTTTGACTCCAGGTGAAGTGTTTTGAATATCGTTGTGGCCAAAGACACTCAGTTGAAGTCGGGAATGTGACCACAGAACACATTTACTATAAGATAGTGGTGTTGCACAACACTAGGTTATCCTAAGGGTAGGCCTAACCAATGGTCTTTCACGGTGGCAACTCAAGCCGGTCAACTATGACACCGGTCAACTATGACACCGGCCGCCCCGGGCTGTGTTACATTACTATTTACGTGAAGAGTCAACCAAGAACCATTGGCCAGATCTGTCTGAAAAACACTTCAAGCGACGCTTGTCAACCAACATTATCTGAATTTAATGCAAGCACAAAAGTTCTATTTACTCACATCTAATGCATCTATCCATCTCTGCACTCGATATGCTTCTTTCGCCGCACTCCCGAGACGAACAGACGATTGTATAAACAGCGCCGTCAGCGGCAGAATCGGGAGCACAACCATCTGGAGCTTCTGCCAGCGCTGACCCTTTGTGGTTTGAAAGAGGTAGTTTGGCGGAGGGATACAGCCCATGTCAAAGCAAGATTCCGTCTCACTGCCTCTCCGCTCCACTGTGGCAGCGAGTGAAGTAGCTCGGCTACTTATCTGCATCGTGTGAGGTTTCTTTAACCTGGAACGAAGATCCGTGTATGAGATGTTATTCTTTTCGTGACATCACCAGATATCCATCTTTGGATGACCACTCGGAAAGTATCTTTTTTAATCTTGAGTTGTTTTGGGCAAGGAAGACCAAATAATGAATTGGGATGGGTATTCCAGGAAGGGGGTCGTTCTGTCAACCAAACGGCGTCGTTTTGATTATTAAAGGAGGTCGAAGCAATAGTCCCCGGCCCCCTCCATGCTGTCGTCCTTCTGTTTCTTCACCAGCATTTCTTCTCGTTACCAGATAGGCCTACTCATATGGTTATATTTGAGACCCGAAGCATACGTATCCGCTTGACCTACCACCGTCAAAAGCACACATAAATATATGCAAATCAATATCTCTGCAACTCATAGCATCGACTCAATAAACATAGGTAATTATCACCAGAAGAGTCTTCTGCATCTCTTCTCAACAGGAGCAATTATTTCCCTGATTGCTTCATGAAATATTCAGAGAAGTGTGCACGATTTCTTTGAGGATGTCGTTAATTTGGCACGGGTTCTTTCGACATGACCGGTCATATCTTTTTGACAGGTCAGACCTTGGAAGTTATTCAGTCATGTGAGAATGGGCAGGTTTTGGCAAGCCGTACGAACGATGAAGTCCACCTTTGGTAACAACTGATGGAAAATGGAAGAAGAAGACATATTTTAGTGACGCCTATGAGGACATTCATCTTCGCCCGCCCCTCTACATGTAGCTACGGGCCAGGTTATTTGAAAGACTCTGTCTTTATCAACACCAACATCAACTACCGGACTAATAGATATGTAACTGTCGCGTCATTGTTATCATCAAGTCCCACAGTAACTATTCTCTTTTGTTTTATGCCTCGTGTTTCAGAGTCCCATGTCGTCAGTAATCGTTTGCTGCCAAAGTACTATGATTAGCGAAGCTTTAGCTGTTTTATTGGTGAAACAAGAGAACACAGTAGGTGGCACCGTGAACTGCATTCTCCCTGAAAAGAGGATATTCTCTCTGCCAACACACATTACCATTCAGTATCTGGCCACAAGTAGCGTACTACCGGAAGAGAGAGACGGATATTCCCTCTGACGACAAAGACTTCCAGATCTATGTGAAAAACACTTTAACAGACATGATATGCGTCAGGAATCAAATAGGAAAAACCGTGGCTTATTTTGTATATTTTACCCACTTTCATCTTATCACCAGCCTCTTCACTGAGAAGGTAAAGTGTCGTCATTGACTGACATAAGAGTCGGTTTTGAAACCTGCCGAGACCATGCGGGTTTTCGCAGTCCATGCTGATATTATCAGACGGTAAGAAGGCAACATTCCACGACACGTGTATGCAGTATTTTGAAGATGGTTATACTCACTCGTGAATTACAACTCCTGGTTGGTCTGTCTCAAGAAGACTCCGCTCCTAAACTTCCGAGGCAGTGTTCAGGAAGCTTCCAATGTATCCAAATTTCAACTTCAAGACAACGACTCAGAGTTACCAGTCAGAAGTCAGAAAGTGGCAAGATTGTGATGAGAGCGGCTGTGCCTCCAATCGCAGTTCACACCACGGCTCAGGGTCATCAACTGCTCAAATATCGACACATTCGCCAGATCTCTGTTGGCGAGGAGGAGTCGATACAAGAACGATATGGTATTTTTTAAATTGATATCCCGCCTACACAACAAAGTCGATTCCGGAAAAATTCCGTAAAATAACCTCTCTAAACGTAGAAGTACGACTGCCAGACTGATTTAATCGTGTCCCGAGAAGGCGAGATGCTCTGACTGAGTGACAGACAGATACCCACCCCAGCGTCCCCGAGAATGATGAGACCACGCAGGGGACGCACCCAATCAGAGTGATCAACACTAATTAATCACAGTAATCAAGTTGTCATTGCGACTGTAACGACGTGTCACGGCATTGCTGAGTGGGTCTGAAACATGAAAGGCATGATTGATCGGAATTCGATGAGCCGTTGTTCATTTCGTCAGTTATTCCACAGACGGTACCTTTCCAGACAAGTCTGACAAATGATGCAAATGTTCGCATGATCCAACTACGGGGATGGGGGGGGGGGGGGGGGTTCCTCGGAACTGTGCTTGCTGTGATCACCGAACTTGGACAATTAGTCGTCAAGATCACTTGCTCTAACCCCACACCAGACGCAATGGCGTCTGATCCTATACACACCAGCAGTAAGGTCTCTTACACATGCCTAAACAAGCATTTCCTTGGGGGCTCTGAAAGGACAACATTCATGATACTTCCCAAAGGCCTTTCATGGACAATCAAGTGACAATGGTTTGAAGAGATGTCGAAGTCATTTCCCTTTCTTGGATCCTCACAAATTATGCAAAGAATACATCTTTTATTCTAAAAAATGTTCAGAAATAGCTACTCCGTGTTTTCACGAATCAACGCAATTCTGTACCACGTATACCTCATGGCGGCCAACCTGTCAACCTTCACGAAATAAGAGCCCTGTCTATCAGTAAAAGGCACATTAAGCAGATAGAAACGAGATTTCAAAGGGAAATATTGATGAAATTTATCATTTCCGTAATTACTTTTAATATTTAATGAAGCAATTTCACGATCAGAGACAGCAATTTGCAGTTTCCTTTGGAGTCTAAATCATATAAGTTGATAAAAAATGACGAAAATATGGATTACCGTGTAGTTAGTCAAAAATTTATAATTCTATACACTTCTTGTTGCCATGGATACACTCTGGTGGATCTAAAAACAAATAGACTACAAGACTGATTGGCCCAATTTTACGGCGGCAGTAGGTTCAAATTCGGCTCGATTAAATACTGCTATCTTCAAAGAGATCCTATATCATGTTTTGGGTCATGGCAACCTTGTTGAAAATGTGTGTGAGGTCTTCTTCTGGTTTCCAATGAAATTTGGCATCAATGGCAAGCCGCTTGGCTTCAGTGTCGCCACACACACTCCACACACACTCCACACACACTCCACACACACTCCACACACACTCCACACACACTCCACACACACTCCACACACACTCCACACACACTCCAACCAGACTCCTCCAAGCACACTTGGTCAGCCGTCCATCACACTCCAAGCAGAGCCGGCGTAGTCCCAGTGAGGATACAGATTGCAGCATCTAGCTAGACGCCACCTCGGCTGAAGTGGTATTCAGGCCGTCTTTCATTAGTTTAGTGAGCATCGGTTCATATTCCATGTTTTTCAACACAACGAGTGCACATTTCCTGCATGCAAATCATCTACCTGAACCTTGGAGCTTAGAGAAATCAGTGTAGTCCTTCCAAGCTGCATGTGCAAGAGGTCTAGCAAGAATACACCCCAAACCCAAAGCAAGAATACACTGATTGCTTTGGCCTGCATACCTGAAGAAGAGCGCGATTGGCCGCTCACCTGGCTGGCGCAGTACTCGCATACCTCTCGGGGAAGCATGCCGGTCGACGAGCACAATCTGTTACAACTAATGTACAGGACCTAGTTCTGTTAGCTGTAGCCGATCATAAGCAGGTAGGTAGGCCTATGTAGTTTTTCTTTCTCTGAACTCATAGCTCGACAATGCGAAATGCATGATACCAGTATATAGCACGTTATTCTGATGATACTATAAATCATATGCATTCACAATGTAAACGATGAACAAACAAGAATCGACTAATGATCGCTGCAAACATTGAGTGCGTATGGAAAATAACATTACATGATTTCGTTGGCCCAAATCTGTAGATCTCAATAGATTCGTAACGGTTGCCTTCAGACGCATACTGAACTTCCAGCGGTATTGCCTCCGTAGCCTCCGCCCATACACTCGTTGTCTGGAAGCGGAGCAATGTCAATACATCGAGGGTCAAGATGCTTCAGAAGCAGCCGAACCAGGCGCGAGTCGCTTTCCATTCGGTGCTGAACGAGTAAGGGAAGAGGTAGTGGCGACCATGTCAATGTGGAGGAAGAGTATTTCGGATTTGAGAAGGTGTGACAGACATATACCGGTAAATTCCGTTTCCATTTCCTTCAGATTGGCCACAGACCAGTCACAAATCGCCGCCCAGTTCTAATCAGCTTTAGATACGGGCTTCCAGGACCTGTAGACACCGCAACAGTCAGTATATTGTCGATTATAGATTTCCCTTTCCCTTCAGAATGGCCATGTCCATAGACCAGTCAGAATTCGTTGCCCAGTTCCAATCAGCATTAGTCACAGGCCTCCAAGACCTCTATACAAAGCAGGAACTAGTGGACGTCACCCTTACCGTTGAAGGGAAGGAGTTCCCATGCCATAGAGCCGTCCTCGCTGCCTCCAGCCTGTACTTCAGGTGAGTCAAGAAGGGCAAACTGACTTTCAACAAAGTGTTCCGCCACCCTTCGAAAATGGGCTTCACCCGTTTGGAGAGAAAACCTCAGAAAAATTAGTAGCATTCAACTTCTCCTCGGGTTTCTTGGAACCACTCTTGGCAGTTTATGCAGTTACAAGAACTTGTGTTAAATGTTTGTTTCATCCAATAGAGCCAGCGTTCTTTTTGTAGCATCCTCCTTGTATTCCTGTACCCCCGGATTGTTAAAGTACAGTATGTAAACCACAAGCGACTTTTTATCGTTATGATAATATGTATTTTCTGAAACAAATAAATGCTGATTTCGAGTACTCAGTTGCGTTATTTGTTTATTGTTGCAGCGTCGCTCGCGAAATTGAGGACTAGATGACCGAATTTCGAACTTTCAAACGATGGATGCATCAGAAACGCACGACAAAATGAACGACAGCAAAGCGACTGGTGTACGTCTGCAATTACCCGATTCGAGATGTCCTGATCGGAAAAACTCCCGATCAGGTTTTGCTGCGAATGGCAACAACGTGGAAGAAGTTCGTGGATTTCATTCTGACACTTCCGTTATTTTAGAAAACGAAACGCATGTCTGTCAAAGCTGTGATACCGACGTTGCTGACTCGTTCAATGACATGAAGGAGACCGGATCGAACGGCGTTCGAACTCTCGCTTCTCTTGGTTCTAATTGGGTGTCTGAGGTGCTCAAGCAAACCGGCCTTGCCAACAGAGCTGATGAAGTTGGAAGCCTTGATATTGGTATTGATGGAGAAGTGGTCGACAGAATGGTTGCAGACCAGAGACTTGACAGTCGTGATGGGGGCTCTTTGGTCACCCTTGACACACATTCCGGAGAGGAAATTGATCCCGGTACATTGAAACCTGTTGACTCGGAAGACTCGTCTTTCACCGGTGCGTGTTCAGTGCCAGCAAGGTCTGTGCCAGAGATGGAAACCAGAGAAGGAATTCGCGGATGCAGAGATGCAGAGATCCTGGAATTATCCGCTGCAAAACAGGAAACAGACGGATCTGTTGATGTTGACATTTCAGAGTCATCTACCGGAGAAAAGGAAACTGCTGCCCTTGAACAAACTGGGTCTGTTGGTGTTGACATACCTGGTTCATCAACTGTAAGAAAGGAGGTCACAGACCTTGAACAAATCGGATATGTTGATGATCACCTTTCGAAAACGTCTGCTGGACCTCGAACTGCAGACCTCGAACAAATCGGATATGTTGATGATAATGTCATTTCGAAATCGTCTACTCCAGAAGAAGACAACCCAGAGGTTCAAAGACTTGATTCGATTCATGTGAATGACACTGAATTGTCTGCTGCTTTGCCGAATGACGAAACAGATGAAAACCAAAGTCCAGAAACTATTGCTGGAACATTTTCTTATCTTTGCGGTGCTGTTCTGAACGATAATTTGGAAGAAATCAGAAGGCTAGTTTCTGAAGGTCTAGAGGTAGATAGTTTCAGGGACAGTCGAAAGAGGACAGTGTTGCACTATGCTGCGGAACGAGGGATACGAGACATGATAGAGGGCTTGGTTGACCTCGGTGCATCGGTGAACACAGCAGACATTGTTGGGAAGACACCGCTTCACTGTGCCGTCGGTGCGTTAGCAACTCACTTTATTCACAAGAAACTTATTGGCGAAACCGAATTCAAGGAGTTGGAGACATTAGATTCAGAGGAAGCTGTTTTCGAGAGAGTTCAGACTGAGAAGATAGAAACGATAGAATGTTTGCATCAACTTGGTGCCGATATCAACGCAAGATTTGACCGTGAAGTGACTTCCTTACAAAGGGCTATTCATTTTGGGATTTCCCCTGCAATAGAGGTTCTCCTTCAGTTAGGAGTCGACGTGAATGTCATGAGGTTCACTGGCTTGACGGCGCTGACGTTAGCTATAGATCGAAATGAGCTACCAGTGATAAAATGTCTGTTAGACCTTGGGGCAGATGCTAACGCCAGCTATCGTCAGGTAACAGCTCTACATGATGTTGTTGAGTCAGGACGAGCTGACATGGTACATTTACTTGTGGAGCATGGCGCCAATGTGAATGCAAAGAGATACGAGAGGCTGACTCCACTGTTGCACGCTCTGCTTATGAAGGTTACAGATGTCGACGTGTTCCAGTGTTTCGCTAAGCATGGAGCTAATTTTAACGCCACACTCGGCAGCGGGACAGCAATTCATGAAGCCATTCTTAGGAAGGACAGAGAGACTCCGACTGCGCTGATTCAAAATGGCGCCGACATTCAAGCCCCGCAGATGAACATTACTGCCCTCGGATTGGCTTTTGTACGAAATGATAGAGACCTGATTGAATGTTTGGCTGCTTGTGGCGCCGATGTGAATTTCAGATTTGACCTCTGTGTTCCAGCTTTGATTGTTGCCGAACGGGTAGGAGATACAGAAATGGTCAAGGAATTACTCGGGCATAGGGCAGACGTCAATGACTGTCGCCTGCTCGAGGGTGTGACCGCTCTCTATCAGGCTGTTGACAAACAGAAGTCCGAAATGGTGAACTTGTTATTGAAACTCGGAGCTGACATTACTACCAAATATAGCCACAAGGTCACAGCGCTTCATCATGCAGTGTCACGTGATGATATAAAAATGGTGAAAGTATTATCCGATTTCGAACTGAGGGTTGATTTAAATGCCACAAGAGTTGAAGAATATAATGTATTTCAACTCAACGTTGAGAAATTCGTAGCTGGGGAAGGTGAAGATATTGCTCTGGCACTTTTCAAAGCGGCAGACGATCCAGATGAAGCATGTCAGTGTTTGGAAGGTGTGACGGCACTTCACGACGCCATATTGAGGCTCTCGAATGCGGCCATTTTGGACCCAGATGGAGATCTGTCGGCTAAAAAAGAAATGGTCGAAACGTTGGTGCTATCTGGGGCGAACATGAATGCCACGTTTGGTAGAGGTGTGACGTCACTGCACACTGCCGTTCGACTCCAGAAGCCAGAGGCTGTCGAGGCTCTATGCAAATCAGGTATGAAGGTCAACAACATGAGGTTCGCCGGTATCTCACCCCTTTCGTTGGCATTAGACAGAAAACAGGTATCAGTGATGGAGTACCTCGTGGAGTTTGGAGCCGATGTGACCACCTGTTATTGCCAAGTGAACGCATTACATGATGCAGTAGCGGCAAAAAGGAAAGACATTGTAGAAATCCTCTTGATACACGGTGCAAATGCCAATGCAAAGAAGTATTATAATGTTTCATTGCCCTTGCACGCCCTCCTGATGAAGGTCGATGACGGAGAAGTGTTCGAGTGTTTGGCAAAACTCGGGACGGATATGAATGGGACACTTGGGAGTCGTGCGGCCATCCACGAAGCTGTAGCATTGCAAGATACGGAATTGGTCGCCATCTTGCACAAATATGGCGGCGATGTCAATGCGCCAAGAATGAATATTACGGCCCTGAGTCTGGCGCTTGCTCGCAACGATAGCACAATTCTCGAGTGCTTGGTCAAATGTGGTGCTGACGTGAATTTCCGCTTTGATCTCTGCGTCCCTGTGTTGATTGATTGCGCCAAAAGAGGGCAGGTGGACATGTTGCAATCTCTGGTGAAACATGGCGCTGACATCAACGACTGTCGTTTATTACAGGGAATCACTGTTCTTTATCAGGCTGTCGACAAGATGAAGTCGGAGATGGTGAAACTGTTGTTAAATTTGGGATCTGATGTTAATTCTGTCTATGACCACAAGATGACAGCGCTTCATGACGCTGTTACGCGTGGCGATTTCACGATGGCGGCGGTATTGGCGAATCTTGAAGTAGATCTCGATGCAGAGAGAGGAGCAGGTCACAACGTTCTTCATCACCTTTTAGAAAATAACTTCAGAAAGGAATCCGACCCGCGGCCACTAGGGCTGAGGCTCATTCGGACCTTAGTGAAGGCTGGAGCTGGCGTTGACATGGGGTGTTCTCGAGGAGTGACGGCCTTGCACGATGCTGTCAAGCAAGCTAACCTACAGATGGTGAAGTTCCTGATCTGTGCTGGTGCTAACCCCAGCCCCGGGCGTGTCCAAGACTACCGACCCATTCACATGGTCACGAAACTTGGCAGGCAGGATCTTGTGAAATATCTCTACGTGTTAGGTGCTGATCTGAATGCCGCTTACAGCATGGACGTACGCCCACTCCATGACGCGATTCTCCAAAGCAACTTTGAAATAGTGAAATGTTTATTTGAAGCTGGGGCGGAGAATGCGTTCACGAAAACAGATGGTTTGACAGCGTTGCATGTTGCAACGGAAGCTGGTGACATCGAAATGATACGGTTTCTTGTTGGAAAAGGCGCCAACATTAACTGTGACCACTGGGTACTTTCCCTCCAGGACGCATCTTCAAAACAAGACATGTCAGACTCTATTGCGAGTTCAGGTCCTGGTGCCATCTCTAAACTAGAAATTGGTTCCTTATTGGATGTTGCAGATGGAAGGGAAGCTGTTCTGCAATGTTTACTAGATTTGGGCATTGACAAATGTTTGCATCAAGGTGGCCAAAAACGTCCAGTTTTTTGGCCCGATGCCGCACAAATTGCAGAAGACAGTCTAACGCACTATGCTCGCAATGCCTCAAATGACCCCCTTTTGGTTTCCCATATGAAGAACGGTGACCGAAACAGGGGTGCGGCCAGTCCCGATGACGTCACAACTAACGGGCCTCCTCCAAGTGACAGTGATCAGAGGCACAATGAGGAAATACCGCCAAAGCAGGCGGATGTGCCACGGAAGCGAATGGGCTGCGGAAATGGAGAGTGTAATCTCTTGTAATGTGTATGATTTACTGGGTAGTCCACGTGCCTCATATGACCCAGTGTAAAATATCATACCAGATACATCGATGATTAGATAAATGATTCATGTGCAATGCTAAGTAACTGTATCAGCGGGAGGTGACATGTTTGCCTACGGCGCAATTATAGAAATAAACATGACCTTTTATAACATTAAAATGTCCTTCTTAGTTTTTTTGAAGAGAAGCCCCGGCCCTTTACTCCATATTCCCTCAATGTTGAATTTTGACAAACATGCGTATACCTCTTTTTCGCAGGGCGATGTTTCTGGCCAACATGGCGGAGACTCACAGCAAGGTCATCCCGTTACTCGACCTTGACCCTGACTCTGTCGGTGACATCATCAACTACTGCTACTTTGGATCAATCGACATCAACCACGACAACGTGCAAAATCTCATCATAACATCCGGGATGTTCCAGATGCTCACTCTCCGAGACAGGTGTGCGAACTACATGAACAAACACATCGATTTGACTAACTGTGTAGATCTCTACACCTTCGGCGAGTTTCACGACTGCGCGATCCTAAAAGAAGCAGCCAAAACATTCATTTTGCAGCATTTCCAAAAGCTGGCGCTGGGGGAGCAAATGGGTAAACTTCCGGTTGAGAGTTTGGTTGACGTCATCAAGGACGATGACCTTGACATTGAAAATGAAGCGCACGTGTTCGAAGCAGTCATGAAATGGATCAAACATAATCCGGAAGAACGCGAGAACTGTCTTTTCAGGCTAATGGAAGAAGTCCGACTAGTTCACCTTGCGGATGAATACATTGCAGACATCGTTTGTAAAGAACCACTTGTAGCAAAGAACGCGTTTCTAACCGGACGCATTGCCATGGTGAAGTTATTTAAATCTACCCAATCAACTTCAAGTGAACCGGACCTCGAGTTGGCAAACGATTTTCAACTTAATGCAAAGCGTCGGCTTGGGATGTACGCGAGAGATATGATAGTGTTTGCTGGTGGTGGTCGGCCTCCGAGTTGTCGCTCGTTCACGTGTTTTGACCCCGTGACCAAAACCTCGTACCTCGGGCTTGAACCTCATCCATCTTTCGATCACAAATACAAGATTGACAACCATCAGGTCGTAGTGACAGAAGAGAATCAAATCTATTTCCTCGGAGGAATATTCTACTCGGATTATCACTTCGAAGATGCTGCGTCTGCGTTTAGTGACGTCATGAAGTACGAACCAACGACTCACAGCTGGGTGCGTTGCCCCAATATGACTACGCCACGCTGTGCCTTTGCTGCAGTTGCAAGGGGTGAAGATATTCTAGCTATTGGTGGAAAGGCGACTTTCCCTGGCGGAAACGCTACGTCATCAGTCGAGTTCTTTGACGCTGATACAAACAAATGGTCTGTCGTTAAGCCGATGCCATTTGGTCTGTACCATCACAGTGCCGCCAGGTGGCGAGATTTTGCTTTCGTTCTTGGAGGACAGACATACATAGATGAGGTTCAGAGCGTCAACTTCCAGTTCAATTTCGAAACAAACACGTGGACGCTCTTAGAAAACATGCTCAGACCTCGCACGGAATTTGGAGTCGCAATCTTTGGGGACCAGGTTGTCGTCGTCTGCGGAAGATCGGAAGTAAAAACGGATTTGTTTTCAGTAGAATGTTATAATCCAGTCACAAATAGGTGGCGTTTTCTGAGAGAGTTTCCCGAAGATAGGAAATCGCCAGTTGTCGTTACACTGGCGGGGAAATTATACGTCTGCGGAGGGCAACAGACGTACATGTCACGCACTGCACATGCGCCAAGGACAACCGAACGGACTGACGTTTGGTCATATGATGTGGCGACAGATGATTGGACAAAGGTTGCCCGGGCTATGATGTATCCGAGTTGCCATGGGTATGGCGTTGCTCGCGTTAACACAGGGCACGTTAGGGAAATCGGTATGCCCATGTAAGAATGCAGTGAAAATGAAATAAGATAACCAAGCTGGGTTTCATGTAAACATATATTGCCAAATTTCTTACACCAGTACGGGATGAGAAAAAATCATGACGTTCGCAATTGAGCTAAAACAGTAAAAGGTAGTGGCCCATATCATCATCCGAGGCCAAACTAAAAGAAAATTCCAGACCCACAGCAGACCATTTAATGGTGATACGGGGGTCAGCCTCGTACTTTACCGTCAGAGCGTTATCGCCAGTGTAGCTCACACTAAAGAACCTTGAATCGTCAAACTCCGACACGTGGTTCGACACTGGAACGTCCTTTCGTGGCAAGTAGCCGTTGTTGTACTGATAAGTCGTTGGAAGCGGATGGTATGAAAGATCAATAGATGGCGCTGGCCAACATCACACGATCTCCTCAATCCTCGTGCTAAAGCAAATGAGTCAATCTGACACATTCGAGATTAAATTATCGGGAACTATTTGTCATATGGAGTCCGCAATGTCATCATTTGTCTTCTCACGTGACGCGAGATTGTTTGTGATTTAGAGTCTCGTCTGTGTGATAAACTGTGAATTTCACCAAACACTGCCGGATTCACCAGGCAATACTGTGTACACAGTATGTATACTACGTTCCTCATTCATCCGTCTTACGACTTCCTGTCGTATTGAAGACATCGTCAAATCTGCCCACCGCAGCAAGAAAAACAATAGAACAACATCATACGTAATCGATTGATATTTATCTACAAGTTCTAAATTTAAGAAGAAATATCTTACAAACTCTGTACATAAATGATCTATTGCAACCAGTCAATATAAATCTGATCAAATTATCCAGCCTGTGCGGTGTCAACCTTTTCATTGTTAACAATTAAGGAATTTCCGAGAGCAGGGTTTGGAGTCAATTCGGTTGTGGTGGCAGTGCCGAAGTATGCATCCCCGGCGCAGTACGATACAGCAGTAAGCGGCATACTTGAACTGGGCACCGCTCTGACAATATTCTAAAGTTATTCAGATAATGTAATTAATCCTCGTTGATTACTTTCTAAATTTTCTATAATCTCGAAGCAGATTTGCCAATATCTTATTCATTTTGATTGCATAATCTCTCGACACGAAATAAATTACACCAATATAACCTTGTCTAACTATCAACCAAAACTACATCAACTTCTGAATAGGACATTCAGACTCGTGTATACTCGATATGTACATGATTACAAGACGCTTTGCATGATATCAAAATACACAGAATCACTAAAGAAATTCTATATGGTGTTCTTAACCGAATGATCATACGATTTGGCCTAAATTTGGACATCTGGACCTTAATCAAATTAGATCCTAAATGTTGTTGATTTTACTAGTCGAGTTGATACATAATTGTGGGAGGCAAAAGGCTCAGTCATGAGCGTAGCAAAGAAGATTAATTGTCAATCAATATAATTTAGTACAAACCTTCCAAAATGCAGTGCAAGACCGAAATTTGTTAGGAAAATGTTGGCCTACATTTCGACAGGGTTGTTCATCGAACCCCGAATATTATTAGACAAAACCTAGCACTCCTAGTAGACGCAAAATATACAAAATATTATGAATCTGCGCATAAAAACGTCATTCATCAAGTTTACAACAAGTCATATCAGTATATACATATATCATGAAAATGACTCCTTGGAAGTTATGGCATCGCGTACGCGTAGAGGCCTCCGTGAGTTTTTGGAGCACATGAGAAAACGTCAGCCACACGTCATCAGAATTAGGTCGAAATACGAAGTGTAGCCTCAGTGAAAACGAGGCTTTCGCCATCTTGATTCCACATCGTGATGCAAATCGGTTTGCGAGAACATCGAACGGCGATAGCACAAACTATAGTTCACCAATGTTCTGTACTCTAACCTTCCCTTGAAATACCGGTACAGGCTTGATTGACAACATCAGGTTTATCTGGAATCAGACGAACAGTGGTGTCACTTTTTATTGATCTATTTTTGTCGCAGATGACCTTGACCTTGACTCTCAGATACAGCGATGCTCCTCGACCTCCTTCCGGCACTCCTTGCACTTGACGTAACAACACCAATAAAACTTACAATTACAGCGTTCTATCACTGTCCGCTTCTTGGTCTTGAACCCGCGACCACAACACATTAAGTCACAGCCATCGATGGCTTTAGAGTCCTTGTTACAGAGCCTGCCATGCGTCCCTAAGGACCCAGTCTCTTTGTCAGGCTCACAGAAATCGGGGGATGCATCCATATAGACCAAGTCACCCGTCGTATGAGGTTTATACTGTGTATTAATCGGCATCAACTGGCGTCGTGTCCCAACTCGTTGCTGGTCCACTTCCGTTGCTCCGTCGAATTTCTCTTTTAACTTGGCGCCAACTTCTCTAAAAGAGGGCGTGGCCTTCCAGCATGTTTTTAGCTCACAGGAACCGGAAACGCCGTGGCATTTACACTGGACTTTCATGTTGTCATGGATGGCCTGAAAAGACACGGAAAGATGGACTATCAGAAGATGAGCAAAGTGGTCATGTGTTCAAAAGACGTCTAATGTTGCTTTAGTAATATCTCATATATACATGCCATGTCGAACCTGAAATAATGGATGACTGCAAGCTTGGGGTAGAGACAAAGCAACTAAGCAACTAAGCTAGGTCCTCAGCTGAATCTGAGATACTGGCATATGCATGCATTTGAATAGGAGGAAGGGTTTATCAGTGGAAAGGTTGGCAGTTTTGGATGAAGAAGGGGGATATAGGGTAACTTCGCTCAGTTCAGAATACACACTCCGAATGTATTATTCATTACATTGTCAACGCAAGTTTTCTTTGAGGCCGGTTAAATTTATAAATTAGCATACCGTTTACGATGAACGCTATAACTAGATTTACAACTGTTTCGATATGGCTAATTTGAAGAGGAAATCAACGTCTGGGTGGCTCTAAAGTGTTACAAGTTACTAACACTATGGATAACAATCGACTTGAATTTCTGGCGAACAAATTTGCTCCGCATGGTGCGTTATATGATCATTGTTGGCATGTTAAGATGCCCAGCCTATCGATCTGCCAGAAACAGGTTCTTTTCAACAACGTGATGAGACCCAGACGTGTAGTGTCGAAGATAACTTTAACCTCGAACCCAAGGAAACTGTTTCATATTGATCTATATTGGGTTATGTATTCATAAAGAATCCTGGGGATGATAACCGCCCTGAAACCACTTGCAGACGATCCTATCTTCAGGTGTCTGCTGCTTTGAACTCAACAACGTAATTCAAGAAATTAACTTCCTGGTTCGAATTTTGCTTCATTTTAATTTTGTTTATGAACTTTTTCCAGTCGCTCTCCCACTTCCGAAGTCAATGTGCTAGAGATCAAATGAATGGCAGTGATCCTTATAGAACCACGCAGCAGAAAAGGATGCTGCTGATTAGCCTATACATTCTAGATATCCATGCTTTGCCGTTGGTAACCGTCGTTAGGTGCAGACCCGCTCATTTGACTGCGTACTGAGATAACAGACTCGAGGTGAATAAGTAAGCGACAACCATTGGTGATTGGTTGGCCTTCTATTCACAAGAAGGCGGTGGCCATGATGAGAAGCGCTATGAGACGCATCTTCGAAAGAATAAACAAACAGAAATCAACAGAAAGCCCCCTCACTCTCTAGAATTGCATCTGCCGAGGCAAAACGCATTTTGGCCGATGATACGTTGACGCCATAAAATATAGACTGAATTAACTGTTGGCGCTGATCAACAGATCGATTCGAAGCAACGGAAGGAAGTACAAGAGTTTTGAAGACTCGAACCTACAAAGTATGGGTTAGTTCTCTTTGGTTTAGTATTGTCCACCTTTAAAAAGTCAGGTTTGAATTTAAACTCTTCGGCAGTCCGCGGAGCCATTACGGTACCACTGATTACGAAATCACCGTTGATTGATAACTCTCTTCTTATATCCTCGCCAACAAACAGATACATATAGAACGCTGTGATTATTTCACTCATCAATCAACTAGATAAGACACCTTCACAGACGCTTGTACCATCCTATTGGCAAATGTTCACAACGTATTTTTGAAGGAACGATTTTTCTGGGAAATTGAGTAGTCTCAAAAACAATGAAAAACGGGCTTTTCGTTGGAAGCCTAAGCTGAGTTTCCATTGCAAGCTTCATGAAGAAATTTCGGAAAGTTGGCCAACTTAAGACTAGTTTCTTGCCTTCAACCTCTTGAGATATGGCATTTAAGTTTCTTGTCAATAATCTGATAATTGTCTTCAACAACGAAGTGTTTGACGACGAGCGCTTGTCCAGTGTTAGCTGACAGCATCCTGAGCAAAGATAATTGAAGAAAAAACAAGGAAAACAGTTTCTAGAGAATCTGGTTCCGGTTTACAGTTTGGCAATATAAATTGACTTGTTTATCACTGATGCTTTTAGTTAATTTCCCCATATGTTCCCGCCATGTCCTTATCGTGTTCGGAACCAGAAAACGTCACGTTATCATAACTTGATGGATGAAACAGGGGTTGGGCAGGGTGTTCTCGCATTCCGGAGGGGAGGAACATGTGCCCTTAGACAGGTCATGATTAATGGTGATTGGCTCCTCTGACATCTGACAAGATGTTGTCAGATTAGGACGCTGGAAGCTTCTGAACCAAGTAACCTTTGATATTTGGCCAGAGACACACAAGTTTGGCTTCTTATATCATCTAATTAGCTCGTGTAGGCGTAGATCTGGTCAAAACATTCGCCATTTTATGCTTAAATATCGTGCTCAAATATGGAGACCATATCTCTGTTCACATTCCGGTCTGCCACCATTTTGTATGTTATGTCATGTGACTTCCATCGTTTTGATTGGTCATCGTTGACCATGTGGCATGACTGTATGTAAAAGAGCCGCAGCATCTTTAACATCAAAATGAAGCGTGCGCTTTCTCAACTACAGAGCAAATTGAATGACATTCTGCGGGCATATCTTGTTTTACCTGGTGTGTAAACTATTTACTCCTGGGAACTAACTCGACCAATATTGCGCCTGATCACAAGCGAAACAAATGATAAACCTCTTCATCGCTGAAGTCCTACTCCGCCAACAGACTATTTCAAATATGTGGAATGCATCAGTTTAGGATGATTGACATGGATCGTCGGTCAACACCCCCTCGAAACAACCAAGAACACGAAAATACATATTCGAAAAGATAAACGAGAAAATATTTCGGGGTTGCAATCCATAGAGTTAAAGGGGAATTGAAAAGGTGAGTTGGCGTTAACTGGAGAGCAATGACGTTCTTTGCCTTGATTTCATATCTAATATATTGTTGATCATCTTGAAAAACATTGTACACCAGACAAACTTGTTTGGCTTATTCCGCGGCCATTTTGGAAACCTTGGCGACTGTAAATAGTGTACATTAAACAGCATTTTAATATCTGATCCATTCACAACTTAACCCCACCAAGTGAACCTCAAGAGAAAACACGAAATTGTCAACCGGTATAGAAATTTACTATTAGCTTATAAAAACAACCCATGGATTAGGAATGGCTAAAGGTTACAACAACATTTAGAGTTAGGCCCCAAGATTTCATAAATCAAACAGATAAACACAAATTTTACACATTTTGTCCGGTCATTTTTTTCGCGGTCTACATCGAAGTGAATTTGGTGTGATGTGTAAATACAGGCAAGTTAGTGCTTTTGTTCAGATTGACTCGTTTCTTTTACGAAAGGGCAGTCCTAACGAGTTAAGTGTTGATACTGGTATATTTTCACTTGCCAATGAGAAATAAATTGCGGTGTTTTTGGTAAGGAAACGCTCTCTGTTTATGTACCTTAACAAGGAATCTTAAAAAGAAATGTCCGCGATAGCAGCCCGCCCACATCTAGCAGTTAAACATCATCGGTCGTGAACTAATTTCTTTCTGTCCAATCTTATGCAACGATCGCCAACTAAACATTACAATAAAACCATTTAGCTAAGATTTATTCCAACTTGGCTATTTTAAACCGTTTGCCTTCGTGGACTCGCTATGGTATTGGTATTTGGAACCCTGCGGTGGAGGCTAAAGGTGACATGACACTTATAACAGTGATCTAAACATCGTAGGGCACCCCGAACTCTGGAAACTGGCTTTGAAACCGCCGTCATTTTTGAACAAATACAAAGGTGTTGTAGAAATTTAGTAGGGGCGGGACCTCGGCGCGCAATAAACTTGTCCCTGTCAGTCAGATTAAGGCAGGGGTCAGCTGCTTTGGTCACTCGATATGGTTCAACTACCATGTCAGGAGAAACAGATAAAAAATATCTGACTTAACCCTCTGTGGGTTGAGTAATATCAAGCACGAAGCCTACGTATCTTACATTAAGGTTCAGAAAGCCGTAGCATCGACCATTAGCCACGTATCTATTATCATGCCAAAATTCCTAGTGCCCAATACTTCTTTGTTCAACAGATCTGTGCGGGATGCAACCCAACAGACCAACAGAAACGGCGAAATAACCAACTCGGAATCATATACATGTACTTTTATGAACAATCTCAGAGATTCTGCGCTGCCATGAAATCACACATCAACATAGTCTTGCTACCGTAGTTTCCAGCAAGTTTGAGCCCATGGACACGATTCATCCCTAACCAAGCCCAAAATATTGACTTAACGTCATCTGGGGTGTAATGATCAAATCACTTGAACAATCCCTCAGTTTTCTACACGGAATTTCACAGAAAATGCCAATCGAAATGATTGACAGAATCATGACACGAACGCTGTCATCTTGAATGGAAAATGTACACAGAATGTACACAAAATGTACACAGAATGTACACAATTTGTCAGCTTTCAATTTACATTGGGCATGTGACAATGAGTGGACAAATACTCAACATGTCCCATCACTGACAACAGATTAAGGTCAGATTTCTCAAGCAATTATCATGACAGTTAATTGATTTTATAAAACTATTTGTAGATTTTAGGTTTAATGTAAATACGGCATGTTTAAATGTAATATTGCAAATGATAGTTTTTTAAAAAAATCTGTTCGCACCTAGGTCAATGCTATGTTGACAGGTTCTTGACCCCCTAAATGGCCTACAGTTCGTATGACTACGAAGCACAATATTTCAAATTCCAAGTAATCTTTATGAAAGCATTTTTAAGATGGATGCTCTACTTTTTATATGTAAGAACCCTCGCCATGATTCTTTGCAAGTAAAGGGGTTCTCCACTGATGACTTACCCTTCTTCCAGCCTCATTATTATGTAAATTCATCAAGGATCTGTTGGTGCCTGCGTACCGCTTCGCCCTCTCCCTCGCGTCCACGAACGCTTTACTAAATGCTGCGCCAAACGCGATGTTATCTGAACACCCCGACCACTCGAACCCGTCCGGACTCCTTCCTCGTACGCTCCGGTCGCACCCACACTTGCGTAGTTCCCCACTGCTGCAGGCCCTGGTCACCGCATGCGCCACGCCCGCTGATGATATTGAGTGTACAAATGCTGCCTCTCGCGTACCTGCAAAGATGACAAAAAGTAAGTCTGGCTGTCTATTGTATGGAAACACTGAAGTATGGGGAACAAGCAAGAGCGTTCTTTTTACACCGGTGTAGAGTTTGCATGTCATCTCTAAGGTCGTGGGTTCGAGTCCCAGTCGTCGGGACTTGTCGTCATGTGATAGATTGAGCGACAATCTCGAACAGCGTACGGGTTTGCTCCGACATTACATTACAAATTGCATCACATCGTTTATAGAGCTAAGACTCATTGAATATGTTTTGATAGTCAAACCAAGAGGCCAACTTTGAACAGAGATCAACCAAAGGTTAAAAAGTCATCGCTTCTTTACATCCGGTTGTTACATGCCTTTAAACCTGACTTTAAAAAACCTCAAATTAGAAAGAGACACCCGAGACACCATCCTTTCGCCTGGTCTAATGACTCGGAAAGGGTGTCTCTTTGAAAGATCAGATGAACCGAGACATGAAAGTCTGCCGACAATCACCCATTACGAATTGACATTGTTGCCCGATTACAGAGGAAAACAAAGCGGTTAAGGCTGTCATATGTAATTTGCTGGTCATTTGTACGCTGCTATGACATGTAGAATTCCTACGTGTCATCATTTTTCGTCAGGGCATAATAAGATAGAACTTGGGGTAAAACCCACTCGAATATGGTCGAAAATGCCTGAATAGAGTAATCCTCAAGATCGGCGTGCTCCCGAAGTTAAAACTATCTGACTGACATTGATATCAAGGACTGTAATGCTTTGTCTTAGAACAACGTATTGACATTGAGAAAATAGCATCAATAAGCCCTACCACATGTAGCTACTAAACCCTTATGACAAATGTTGTGGACGCAGTGATAAATGTTAACGGGCGTCTTAATCAGGGTATGTTTGGCCAGGCCTAATCTCCTTTTGATATCTGGACAGAGGATGAGTTACTGCTGTCATCTATCACGCCAAGGCGGCATGTCGAATTTCATCCTCCCGCCAAGATTGAGCAGACTTTGAAACAGTTCCCCCATTAATTTGGGACAGTCCATGTCAGATAACTTGACCAATACATTCAATGCGAATCATGTACCCAAAAGGCTGGTATCCTGATTCAAGCTGATGTAAGGAGGTCTGACCGAGCGTGATTGCTGCTGTTAATGTTCAACATTGTAGACAATTGGTGCTTACCATCGCAAGCTAATCAAAACGTTGTGCATTTCTCAGTGGTATTGTAGTCAAGCTTATATCTAAGAACTGAACCAGTACGATCGTCTGCCTATTTCTCGAACCTGAGACAGAGTTATCATTCGTACACCATTTGTCATTTTGCCATTCTCAAAGATTTCATGTATATCTCAACCATTACAGAAGAACGCTTTCAATAGTCATACTGGTGTGATGTTTCATGTTTGCTGAATTTCATCGTCCTCACTAATAGAGTCAATTCATTCCCCATTTTTCTCAAGCACCGAATCCTCCATTGTGATTGGTGCACCGGTGCAGCAGGATCGAGGGCTGTTACGGATTGGTTCAATTCTACAGACTGCGCCGGTGAAGCAGGATCGAGGGCTGCTGATTGGTTCAATTCTAGAGACTGCACCGGTGAAGCAGGATTGAGCGATTATCTCGGCCAACACAACAAGAAGCCTTCAGAATACGCCAAATTGAGCCGAAAATTCAACACAACATAGAAAAGATGTAAAATGCTCCCTTACCCTGCTTAAGTACGTTTCCAAATAAGTTAGCCTGGTTAACTATACTACAATTCCAGCGCCTATTCCTGAACTGATTTTGGCACTCGTCTATGGCTAAGTTGGCTCCTCGCCTCAGACTCTCCATTACTTCCAGATTCCGCCGGCAGATCTGCTTCTGTCGCTTTACAAGCCCCTTCAGCCGGTTACAGAAGTCTACGTTCTGGATACTGCTGATTTGTGACATCTTAGCCAATACCCTGAAAAATACTGAAAACACTTAGCAATTTAATCTTTAATAGCACACCGAGTGGCATGGGTGGCCAATAATCTGAAAATATTGAAAATACTGTTTCTGATTATTTCCCCTCTTTGTTCGAGGAACGCTAGAAGCAAGAATGACACCGATTGAAGGTTGGGAGAATTGACCGAGCATCGTTGTGTGAGCATCATTGTTACAGATGATGTATTCACAGGGCGTTCCTGTACTTTCGCCTTCTGAAATTGTTGAACATGTTAGTATAGCATAATGGGTAGTTGCATAGCCCTGCAAGCGTTAAACTAACCAACTGTTCAATTGTTCCTTGAAATATCAAATCTTATCAGGCACAAGACAGGTGTAATGTGTGCTATCCTATGCTAGTATTTCTTGGGGCGATACAGCAGCCACACGGAGGCGAGACGTACTGTTTACAAGAAAAAAGCGCTTCTTGTAGTTTGGCCATGTTCTTGCTAATTTACCTGCGTGATCTCAAGTAGGGAAGGTAACAGCTTGCGGGAACTGTCACCCGCATATTAGATTAAAGCTATTGGACTATAGGCCAGGAAGAGATACTAAAAATGTTACTACTGGAGAACGGAGCGAGTTTCGTACCAAATTGCTATTGCTATTTCATTCACGATTCTTGCAAAATCTTGAACTGGCCTACCTTCACCCACTAATGTTTCTGAGCTTGCTTCCCCCATCATCTGACCCGGAAGTGACCCGAACCTGGCCAAACTCACTTATAACTTGGCCAATGTATAACATGGAGATGTTTGATGTATATCGATGACAAATAGGTTGTAAACACGGCTTGTGGGATTAGGGTAAGCCGTCGAGGCAGGCAATTTGTCTTTAAGATAGATGCTCCAGTTATATGATAACCGTAACCTCTGGAATGACATAGTTGGGATGTTCTTAAAGGGATGGTCCCAGTTTCTGGTACAGATAGAGGGAATAGTAAGCTTGTGTTGGTGAAATATACCTTCCATCCCTCTCATATCAGTTGGGCGCGTGTGTGGAAGTTGCGTGTGCGATTGACAACACTGGATGTACGAACTCAGTTGACAAAGATAACCATTTGAACAGCCTAATGACATGTAAGTTTAAGTTGTTGTCAGTATCATTTTGGCAGCAATAGGCGAGTGAGTCTGGGGCAAGGGAAGCAGACCTTTAATCTAAGTCAACAGCTTCAGATGATGACAATGTTCCAGGAATTACGAATTGATTTCACTAAGATGCTTTTGCATGACTATTATGTTGTCGAATGAGACCAGACATCGCCTTTTTATCAGATTTCTCTTCTGAAATAACGACAAACTGATCGATCAATTACCGGCCCGTGACCAAAACAATTCTGTTCCCTCGATCTCACCACATCTCTTACCAATCTTGGTGACTGATAAACTGGTGACTGGTGACGAAAACGTGAAGTAGATAGTGTCATGAGAGACCTCGCTGTTGGTTGAAAACACCCAAGACCATATTCTTTATTTCACGTTTGTAAGATCAAGAACCAAGGAATTCACTTTTTCTTTAGTTGTGGCTGCAAGTAATCGCCTGACACTGATACTACAGAACCTATGAAGAGGTTTTCACCCAATTAAAGTGATTTAAGGGGCGAGCAAGTCATGATGATTTATTCACTTGTTCCACAAGGCCGAAAGTTAGCTTTTTCGTCATCAGAACTCGATGCTTGTTGTTTTACAGCGAGAAGTAAAACACAGCTTGGAATAAATCTCGTGCCTGGGTTAGCATTTGATTTAGTGAGAACAGGGACTGTAATTTACTTCAAACTGTGGTAGGTAAGCGGTCTACAACATGTTTCTTATACCAGTACTATCTCCCTAATAGATACATGCTGTCTGAGCCGAACAAGCATTGTAGGGGACTTCTGATTGGTTGATAAAGCTCACTGAAGAGGACGATAATTTGCGCAAAAGGTGGTGTGCAGTGAGGAAGCAAAAAAACTCACTGGAAGAAGTAACCATTAAGTAAACTCAAGATATTCAGACTTTTACACGAAGCAAATAAGGAACCGGTATTGATTCAAAGTTTCAGTAACTTTCGTCTACAGTCACCGTTTCCTGGTACTCAAATATCCATCGCAGCACAGCTGTTCAACTCTCTCGATCCATCACTTTAAGTCGTGTAAAACCTCTCTATCTGGCGTATTAAACAAATATAGTTCGCGAAAATCTTCCAGCAAACGACTTTAGCATGTTCAGTGCCGCTCGTGTTGGGAAAACTCTAATGACAGGCCAGGTCTCTAACATTCTTAGCTTTTGTCTGGTCACAAGGGCGATATCATTTTAAATGAAGGTGATTAATATCATTTGCTTAAATTGACTCGAAATAAATGGTTTTCTTATTGTTCATTGACAGATACGACCAAGGCATTGTCGCCATTACTGCCAACGGGGGCACGTGCGATAATGTGGAATTCCGGCTCTTTAGGTGACCAGAACGAGGAAAGGGCAATTGAATGAAGACCCTTCTTGAGCTATGATAGGCCTATCGTATAATCTTTGTGAAATCATATATATCTTTTGTTCAGAGTGTGTCCTCAGCGAAAACTCTAAGCGGCAGGCAGTTCTTGATGACCATAAAATACACCGATTTACCTCGGATAGGATCGCAGATGCAAACACCATTCCGTGTCGCCATTTTTGGATCAGTAAACACCAAATCAGTTCCACTGCAATCAGCGTGATGCTAGGCGGGGAACAGTCATTAAATTGTCAGATTCTGACAAAGATAGACATATACATCATCATCAAAAACCACTAAAAGTTGACTTGATCGCCCAAATAGAACACAAAAACACCAAAATATGGGCGATTTTTTAGCGTTTTTCTCTAGGCAATTTTGGGATTAGGCGCGACAGTGTTGAGATTGAAGAGATAACCGATGACTTGGCGACAATGTTGCTCTCAAGGGGCTAAAACAAAACCGAAAGCCCTGAAGTGGTCAAACTTAATTATTCTGAACTGATTTCATGCTTATGACTCTGATGGTTGCCTTTAGAATGTCTCACGGATCCTTCAATATACCTTCCTACTACAATTTAGTTCACCCTCATTCCAGACTTAGTTATTTTGTTCAAGTAACTTTGCATCGATGCCAACATGCCCGTAAAGAGCCCCCATCAAGTCTGGGGGGCAAACAGACTGGCGGCAGTTCATCCCACCATCAGCTCCCATTGTACAGTTATGGTGAGAAACCCATACACACAACAATGCATTGTGCAGTGTCCAATGCATTGTACACCGCCACTCAGTGCTAAATTTGACAGAACAATTAATATTTCACTTGTTCGGCTGACAAATCTTGAAAAGTGTGTTGTGCTTTCCGGGTAATTTGTTTGGTAAATTAATCACCGATTCGATTTTTAGATGACATTTGAAATAGATGGCCTTAATTCGAGGTTTATGCTAATGAAGAGGGTTCACCACCCCAACATGGGGTTCCTGACGGGTAGCTAGGCTATACTATCTGGTGTTGTTGTTCAAGATTTTTTACAGCACGTATGGCCATGGATCTAAAAGTGCCATTTTAGGAACGTATGGATCTATCGACTGCCACGAAGCCGCGCGCAGGAGGACGCAATGAGGACGTAATGTACATTGTATACCATACTCTCGGCAGGATGATGACCAATGGCTCAAAAGCGTATCATGCTTGATGTAGCATCTCGTCATGGTATACTATCACAGGCATGGTTGGTTACTGATTAGATACGTCACTTGTTTGCCTCCCAAGCTTAGCATTGAATGCCTGGTTGAGAGAAACCATCATTGGGAAGGCGTTCCCTAACGACACTTAAAAGACACACGGGCAGCGAAGAAGCAGTTATACTGATGTCAAACTCTCGACTTCTTGTTAATGAGTCCGGCGCAAATCATCACAGTCGTATGATTTCTCCCCAGTCGACGATGCCCGGACCTGACTCCTGCAAAATTCTACCAGGACCCCGGGGCGACATGCTCAACAGCAAATCGCGGAGGACGGATAGGAAAACACTTCTTTCAAATGAACAAAACAAATATGAAATTAATGCAATTTCATCAATCATCTCTGAAAGAGTTCTACAAAGAATGTGTTGATGTATGTTAGCCCGCTTTATGCTCTATTTCAGTTGAAAAACCTGGAACCATGCATCCGGCATCGTCTTTGTCGATCTGATCAGTTGCCCACCTAGTCAATTTTTGACACAGAAAGTTGAACAAAACCCTCCGTTGCCTTCATTTATGTCTCCCACAGCTGCCCTAACCCCGGGATTCTTGGGGTGACTTTCCATCCATCATTACCACTCGTTTCCTTAAGTTTTTTTCGGGTCATTCTTGTTGCGGAAAGCCTGTTCCTGATCTAATAAGCTGGTATGGGTCTCATAAGGCTTATGTTTTGGTTTTGGCCTTCATTCTATAGCTTCACCACAAATACCTCAAGTTCTGTATCAATTCCTTAAGTCAAGGATTGGAATACAGAATACTCTTCAAGCCATTTCTTCAAAACAAAACCACTCCTTCGTTTGTTTTCTCAACGGAATTCAACTCAAGATTTGTATCGTTATCGTTATTGACAATCTTCCTACTCTCCCCCTGTACACATCAGTGTTTGAGCGTGGGTCAACTGAGTATGATCCCAAACATGTTTAATTCCTTAAACCCATTAAACATATCACTAGCTACCTTTCTATTGTTCTTACACACCTAAGCCCATTAAACTGATATCTCATGCGACAGTATGGCGACCAATTCGCAAATATACTCATGATACTGGGAACGGATATAGTTAATACTGTTAATCTCTTATGAGGAAATAATGTTGATTTTTAGCAAGATATTTCGTTCTCATACTCCGATCCTCGTCCCCATGTATCACTGACCATGAGGTATATTGCAATGAATATTTGCTAAAGAAGTGGGCAGAATCATATTTACTTTGTCAGCGATAAGTTTAACTTTATATGACTATAACGGTGCAATATGTAACGTCACTAAGATATACCCACATTACGATTAATGAATATAGATATTTGGACAGCGGTAATACCAATCATAAATCAATATTGCATGGATCGATATAATATTAAGTCAAGATATCAAAAAATCATGTTTAGGGATTAAAGGCGTTATCAACAGATAGTAGAATTACGAAGGGAAATGATAAAGCGAGTGTACCGAGTGTGCATTGTCTCTGAGTATGGTTTAAATACCTCTGGTTGTTTAGAATGGCATATCGTAGTTCAAACTGTGGTAGAATTGCCAAAGGAATTGACACAGAATTAGAGATATTGGTTGTCTCCTATATCATCTGTTGATTTCAGGCAAATCGAAACTTTCTTGTTCGTTAAGTTTTATTGACAATAGATTATAATGGATTCATGCAAAAATGCTGTCGTACAGGCTTAGGAAAACTAAAATATTAGCTCCTCGCGTATTGACTTAATGACGAAATGTTATGAAAAAGAACAACATTAGTCTATTAGACTTTGATTATTCTGTTAACCTTACCGATTATTCTTATTAAATTTTAATTCGAAATGACATCTGAATGTCTCTCGGTCATAACTATGTAAGCTATTCAATTAAAATTGTGGGATATGTCTGGCGAAGTGGACTTTGTTTAGACGAGTAAAGACATTCGAAATAAAATGCACTACTCAAAACTGTTCCATTTTGATTTGTTTTGTTTTTGCATGATATATTCTCATGAGAATTTACGTTTTATTCTGTGTCAAATTCACATCAGCATGTTTCGAGCCATGCTTTGTAATAGTCAGAGATTGGGAAAACGAGAGTATAATGTGTCAAAACACTGGCCAATATCGTAAAGGCATCTGAATAATGAAATGACAGTGCTTACACACGTTTTTAAAACAGTGTAATTGGTCAACACGTAAAACGGCTAAGCGTATTTAGAGAACAATTCTCTCGCGCCTGGACAGGTCTATAATCAACAATATAACAGGCCCCATTTACTCGGATGACACGAGGTTGTTTAAAATCATCGAATTGCCGCGTTTGTCACAGTCTCAAGTGTCTCCCTAACCTACAATTTTCACTCAGGAATCTTGGCGAAATGATGAGTTGTGTTTGTCTCTTAACGCCTGGGTGGCGATAGGGCATTTTCAATCAATGGTAAAGTGAATTGGTTGAATTTAAATAAAATTGTCATCGTTAATTTTTCAATTAAATTTGTAACACCATTTCCACTTTCAGATAGGAAGGTTTAAAAAACTACACGAACACTATTTTTTTACACGTGTCACCTTTCAACTGGTTGTGCTTTTGTGACACATCACATGAATGATTAGTTTCATCCGGAGTGACTACCTTGATGTGAATATGTTGCAATAAGTCATCAGCATATTCTGACTTTTCATGTTGGAAAAGGTTTCAGACGTTATCTATCTTATCTATCATGCTATGACGCACTCACCCTATAGTGAGAAACGCCCACGCTGCAGTGAAGGATGACCAATGTTACATATCGGTGCCAGTTGGCCTAATTAGTACTTCCTATTAAGAATCCTTACCGATAGTACCTGAACACACCCGAATTTATGACTTCCATGATCCAGGACCCGCGATCGTAAAAATGGGTGGACACGACGAATGCACTCATTAGCCTGCACTCATTAGTCGGCTCATTAAGTCTTTCTTGAGAAAGATGGAGATCCGCCATAGTTTATGACCCTCCTTTCCTGCTTCTTGAAATAGGCCCGGGATACCATAAAGACGGGATGGACTCTACTATGCGAGCTTCTCTGATGTCATATATTTCCACATAATTGTAAGCTGACATCAGTTTTAAGTTCGAAGTGTTTTAACTACATTAAACTGCAACTTTAAAAACTATTAAATGGATTGTAAATATCGCAGTGTTACCCTAAACCTCTACTTTCCATAGGTTATCCACACTTAAAGTGGACATCTTCCATATTTCCCTAAGAGGACATTTCCACACTATCATTTTGTAGAGAACTGTTACTGGTGATACAAGGTCTAGAAAGTATTTGTCATTTCGAGGCAAATCCACTCGGTGATCGTTGTAACCCAAGTACTGTTGACAAGATCGTGAGATATTAATGTAAAACTCCGATGATGTATTTATCAACCTAAGGTATGACTACGCTAGACCTAGACGCGGTGTTTTGGAGTGAAAACTAAGGATTGCCCCTGGACGCTGAACTTTTGACCGGACATCGGAGATTTTGGAAAATTATGGATTTCTCCAGAAAAATCCATTTGTACATGTCGAGTTTTACTTTCAAGTGAATATGGCGTTGAATGCACGCATGTGTGAAAGAAAGGGAGAACAGGGCATTGGAGAACAGCAAAATTTTGTTCACACAAGCAAAAATTTCCGTTAAACGTGTAGTTTTATATGATGTACGTGTACACGAAATTTTATTTAAAGACCTTTTTCTATAAAAAATCTATGAAAATTCAATTTGGAAATTTTTATGACGATTTGGTGTTTACCTTTTTTTGCGTTAAGAAGTATTGTCAAAATTATATCATATTTATAACATGACTTCCATATGGGACTTTTCTTTTCCGGTTATTCATGATAACACCATCACTAAGTTAGTACGAACTACAAAAGTTGAAGGTATCTTCAGAATATCATAACACGAAAATGTACACCCACTGATCACCTCCAAACCTGGCTGTCATCTCTGTCACAATTAGTCAACAATTAACTGTAGATTTAAGATCTATTTAGTTCTAAATATGTCACTCAAGTCAGCTATCTGACCATTTTAGTCATGTTGTCATAGTTGACTTTTGGTCAACTGGCGAATTCTTTCCGAATAGGTGTTTGTGCAAAGTGCGCACGTGCTTTACAATCGCTGGTGGAATATTTGTCTGTACTCTTCCAGTGTTTCCCTACCATGATGTGAAAATGTAAACTTTGTGTTGGTTGTCAAATTATGATTAATTGCCCAAGTTTAAGGTGTTATTCGGGTGCACCTCCGAATTGACAAATACTGAAAGCTGAGGTAGACTGAGTTGTTAGCCATGGGCAGGAATAAGACACAACAGCGAGATGGTATGCCGGGGAGGCAGCCAGCGAGTGTTCTTTTCCTAACTATTGCTTCTCATGGTAATGAATACTTGTATATTCTGTAGGAAACATTCAAACATCCACTTTTCTTATGTTTTAGACGGATGCAGAGCACAGCGCATGAAACCCGTGGTAGTCTTCAACGCTGTGTTGCCTCAACGCGTGTAAAGCACAATGCTGAAGAATTTCGCAAAGCTTAATCTCGGCAATAAGAGACCAATCAACTCTATAAATTAAGATGATTCAACAAAATCGCGTTGAATGATATAACAGACGAACGTCCACCACGTGGCCGCTACAACCTTGGTTGTAAGAAACCAGCAAAAACTTCTTACGCGCCGCGCAACCTACAATACGCATCTCTCGAGGTTCTATCAAAGTAAACACGTTCCGCTGCCGTTTTTTTTGTAAATAAAATGCAACATTTTGAGATGTGCTAGATATCTTGACGTCTGTAACACGTAACAGGACTAGCGGTACGTTTGAAGCCTCAGGTTTTTAAGCTAAGATACCTCGAACACGATTTCATTGAGGTTACTTTCACGTGGTGGCAATACTTTGCTGTACTACTCGACTGATTTTGAAGATAAACGGTTTTTCTTCTGTGCAATGTCACGGGTTCTTGTTTCAAAACATTGTGCGGGTAAATTTATGAATGTAGACTGAATCGGCGTGGTTTGATTTGAAAGACGGGTAAGTTAGAGTAATCTTGTAAAGTTAAGCAGGCTATCTAGTTTAAAACAATACCTGGCGGTGTCTCTTCACTGAGTGCAAGAGGATTCTATATCAAATTGACTTGCGTAGTTTGGACTTAAGTATATGTCAATGAAAAAACACTAAAATACACTATACATGTTACTCTTTTAAGTTTCGTTTGATGAATATTGTGACATTATAAAATGGTTGAAATCTGCTATAAAACTATACTTACAACCAACGGGTCCCTGTGGTGAGGTAACATTTCAGGAGAAGTAAGGCCGCTAAGAATATAAAACTGATGAAAGTCCGGGTGTGCATGGTACTCCGCTAGCGTCCGTCAGGCGTCACAGGCTATAAAGCCCCCTTAAAAACACCAAGGGCAAGACCCAACCCAATTTTCGAAAGTTAATCCTTAAACTCTGTATCCAAAGTCAAAATTTAGTGAAAACTCCAAGGAAGATTTTATCCAAAGGTTGTTATAATCGGTTGTGGAAAAGCTCCCCGCTGAGCGAGCGGAGATCTCAACTCGTCCAAGCTATCTCTGCCTTCAAATGACTTCTTGATTGGACTTCGTCTGCTCGAGCAAAGTTTGCAGACGTACGGGCCGTGATAAAATGCGAAAATGCGGTTGGAACGAAGTCGCCGAAAATATCGTCTGCTGTGAAGTCGTCGATGTTGTTCTTTTCAAGTTTGTCAACACGAATGATAAATAGCGACCACAACCTCGTTTAAATACTAATTTCGCGGTGTAATTAGGGTTCCTGCGCCGCTTGCTCATTTTGATGGTGCCAGACGATCGGCCCGTTTACTCGGCCATGTCCGGCCGTCATCGGAGCGTGCGGGATCCCGAGCGAGAAAAGCGCAATCAGACGACAATAACACCAATCAGAATCTCAATGGGCGGCCTTGTTGTAAAAACATAAAAGGAGACTTAAATTATGAAGATTAGTGTTTACAAAATATGTTTTATTGTTTATCCTTTGTTTTAATTCGGTCTATTCGTGGCTAATTATGCGCATTAACATATTTTACTCGGTGTCCCGACTGTTTGTTCGAGGGGACCGTCGCCAGTTCGCGTCCCGATGGAGACAGACGTCGGAGAGATATTTGGCTAAATCTTTGAATTTTGAAATGTAATTACAAGACCGTTTCAGCTTACCAACGTAAGGGTTTTTTTCCTGGAAATCTTATCATTGTGTAGCTTTAATTATGAATAATGGCATGAACAGAGTTTTGACAGGAGGCTAATTTGTCGGATTCTATCAACGCTTTTTTAACGTTGCTGTTTCATTTCGTATAGGCCCACATTTTTGCGCTATTTTCAGACCCCAACTGATATTGAAATCTGACTGCATCATACCAGACAATCATGTGTCCTTGGCTAAAAAATGTGCGTCAGTTTATTCCGTACTCAAAGACATTCAGTACATAAGTCTCACTCACATCTCAATCACAATCAGAGACATTTTGGTGGTATTTTTATATTTGGAAACATTGTCCTTCGTCTTTCAGCCTAAGCTTAGCGCCTCGATTTGCGAAATATCATTTTCTCTCTAACGTTTCAATATATCACCAAAATCACGGCCGGTTTTGACTCAAGAATGATGTCCGTTTTAAACGAAACAACATGAAGACATTGGCACAATGATGCCCTAGCGGTTATTTTTGGAATCACTACAACAAAAGTCGCAAACAAGACATTTCGCTCGATTCTGCCAGTAATCACACAGTTCAAAAGGATGTTGTTCGAGCAAGGTCTTTGTCGATCATTGCCAAAATCACAATCGTTTGTCTAGCATATGACCGATAGTGTCTATTGCAAGAGTTGTTTTTAAACAGGCATCACCGCCCGGCAACACACAGGAACAACCTTTCTGCTCGCTGTTACCCCAGGGCTGCGACTAACTTTCAATATTTATGATGGTTCAAAGCCATCAGAGGTGCGAGAAACCAGTGTCTTCGCCAGTGTATTCTGTCATTAGCGGCTTCACCAGGTCTTCACCAATACCAAGGAAAACCAACCTCCTTGCCAATACCAGTTGCGCAACACAACAAGGCCCAGTCGCTCCAGGTGAACGCCTCGTGGCGACGGCCATGGGCCTTCCGCCGATCGGATGTGGGATCCCACCCATAAAACGGCTCAATACCTCCGGGTGAACGCCTGATGGCGACGGCCATGGGCCTAAGGAATACTACAGGTGTAAAAGCTATCACCCTTTCACGACAAGAGATCAGATGGGGGGGGGCAATCCTACGACTTGATATACCTCAGGTGAACGCCTGCTGGCGACAGGCGTGAAATATGTCGTATAGGTGTTTGTCATACTTGATGGGATGCAAATTATGGAACCTGTCAGGTGTCCAACCTCACTGGCCGTCGGTCACAATGAGGGTTCTGTAATGCTGCCGCATCGCCCAAGTGGGTGGTTTATTGCTACACCTCCCGGGCTGCACTGCACCTCTGGTCAGAGAAGTTGACCACATGAGAACCCATATATGATAGTTTGATGACAAATGAAGATATCTAGGGCGATTTCCCCTTTATTACACGCTTATTGTACATACAACACTGATTTTAACGATACTGTGTGACCAGTCGTCACAATTACACACCAAAATCAATGCAATGATAATGAACACATTGGTACAACCTGGCGACATAGGCCACGTACGGGTCCGAGAACAATCACAACACACAATCTGTCACCTCCACGCAATCCCGGCAGACATGGCGCCCACCACACACATCCTTGGACTAGCTGTCCTGTGTTTATTTTGCTTTATGGTATGTTTTGGGATGAGACCTTCAGAATGGAGCAACCTCCCAGACTCCAGTAAGTACTTTTTTAAATTCCGCATTTTGGTTGTGATGATTGTGACGAGAGAGCGAGATATTGGTATCGCCGCTGATCGTGTAAACGTTTTGATCAGAATCAGTACATGATTGAGGCTACTGATAACTTTTTAAAGCCTCGCATCACTAAAATAAGTTGATTCGATCGTGTCCGGTTTCACTTCAAATCAGTTCCAATCAGAGAGTCCCGTCTTGTCGCTATACACAGGTCGCAGTCGAATTGGCCTCGTCCGGACCTTGCAATTTTCGGCATATTTCCTCATACTGCACTTCAAATGAGTTTTGTTCTTATAGCTACCTGTGACGTCTGTCCTTTATCGTTTATTCCTTTCCTTCTTTCAGAGATAATTTGGAAGGCGGCAAAACCCCTGCTGACCCGGGAGCAGCATATGGAACATGAGGACGAATGGACGAGTAAGAGAATCTTTCAGTGCCCACTTGTTAAAAAAATTGCACACGCTACTTTCTTTCAGGTATAGACTTGTAGGGGACTACAGACAGGAGCTTGGTGGTCTCAAAGGGGTTGATTATTTCTACAGTTGGGTAACTTGGTCAGAGTTGACATGCCAATGTCAGATGTAGCGACATCTACTGTGTCCTGAGACAACCACCCACTGATGAATTGGCAGGACGTGTAATAGGCATATCATATCCCTGGAGAGAAAATCCAAGGAATTGTCTCCCGTCGTTGTTTACCTCTCAGCTATATTTCCATGATAATCATTATCCGTATTTATAGAGGGACACCCTGATGACCCCTACGACGGTATGGCGAAATTCTTCGGCCAGGACAAAATCAAGATAGGAATCAACGACATTGATTATAAGGAGCACGGGGAGTTCCCTTATAGAGTTGTCAAGCTGGACGACTTCATGATGGACAAATATCCCGTCACTGTCGGCCAGTTCAGGTAGGCACAACGTGGTATCCTCCTATCCCCCGCAGTGAACGTTTGTTTCAATAGACTTGGGGTTGATAACTGCGCGGAAAGTGGTGTTCTTCTCTATCTCTCCTCCTGACAGCCTTTTGGTCTCGGTTGATCCGAGACCATGGCTGGTCTTCAGACGCAGGGAGATACCAAGTAGGTCGAGGAGAGGCTCTTTGGTGTCTCTCTAGGAGGATCTAGAAATCCCGTGGAACAGAGTCCTCCTACGTTTTATATTGGCAATCAGGAAGTCACAACCTGTCCACGACACAATGTTCGCAGTTGAAAAGTGCAGCTGACATTTGCAGGTTTCGGGTGAGGGGAGATGCAAGTTTGGTGATATCTGGGACAATGTAATCGACATCTCCCGAGAACACAGCCGGTGTCCCCAACCGTCTGTTTCATGGTGACAACTTTATATGAATTTTGGGGGGAGGCAATATAGCTGTTCTTCAATATATCTACTCCTTGTCTCTTCTCCAGACGCTTCCAGCAAAACAAGCCTTTATTTCGGAGCACTGCTGAAATGCATGGATTCAGCCACGTGTTCTTCAGACATGTCACCAACCCCATCCAGTACCCGGAGAAAGATATGAAGGACGTCTTTTGGAGGAAGGTGCCGCTTACAACGTGGGCTATGGTAGGTCAATGTCAACAGGCGATTTTGATTTTGTAGGCAGGTCAGGGGAAGTTTTCATAGAGTTCAAAATGGAGATTGTTGGGCTTGGTTAACTTAGAGTCCACACAGAATATAACAATATGTTAACTTGTAACTTCTCCTTGCCGAACCCCTCCCCTCCCCATGGTCTCAGACTCCAAGGGCAGTGAATTTCGTCATTCGATTCATACTGTCGCAGGGTTAGGGTGAGGGACGAAGCCGGTCCACTGCAGCCGAAGTGCACGTGGTCTGCGCGTACGTCTTGCAGCAGGCCAATCTATAAAAAATAACATTTATGTCATTCTTTTGTCCTCTTCTCGCACAGCCGTGGGGCCGCAAGGACACCGACGAGGACACACTGAATGAGGACCTGCCCGCCGTCCACGTCAGTCATGATGACGCGTCGAATTATTGTAATTGGAGGGGGAAGCGACTGCCGTCAGAGGCAGAGTGGGAGTACGCTGCGAGGGCGGGAAACCCTGAACGTAAGCAGATTCCATGTCTCCACCTTCTCCGGATAACCTCCTCAGACATCAGAGACTGTCCACTCATCAACTGACCCCTACGAACAACAAACGCGATCAGTTACACCCAGTTTCATCTAAGCTTAGAGAACTCCAACAAAATGCCACGTATTCACTATTTCATCGTTCAGGGATTAAATTGTGTCTCCACAACACGAGGTAGTTCGCCTTACCATCACCAGGGGTACCAAAATCATTCAGACTTTAAATAAACGGCATAACAATACGATAGTCTCAATGTCCACCATGATGCTGGTACCAGTTATTTCAGTTTTGGCACAACCATCACAAAAGTGTCCATGAACGTATTGTTCTTCCACTCCAGCTATCATCTACCCCTGGGGCGACCACTTCAAACCGAAGCGCATGAACCACTGGCAGGTATGTCTCTCGGCCTAGAAACAGATCCTGACCGACTTTACAGTATAAATTGTCCGAATACTTCAACTTTAGTTGTGCAGTTGTGCGAGGTGTTAAAGCACCACGACATTCTAAATATACTCTTTTCTTAATCATGCGGGTCTCTGTCATATTCATATTTCAAGGGCTATTACCCAGGCGAGAATCTTGAACATGATGGTCACGGGGGCGTCGCGCCAGTGGACGCGTTTGAAGCACAGAATACAAAAGGTACGCTAAGAAGTCGTTAGAATACTGAGTACTACAACGTATATCTTTCAAACGCAGTGGTTGCGACACTGCGATGTAAGGTTTTGTCGTAAATGTAACACCATTGATTGACGCAGCTCGAGAGGTTGCAGTGTCGGCAGATCTATAAGTCGTAAGCCGCAATCACTTGTATCTATAATCATGAAACTGCTAATCAATTGGCAGTGTGGAGACAAAATCGCGAGCGCCACCTATCAACAGCTTGTTTACCTAAACGTCCAGACGTTTGTCTTCGGACCATCGTGACGGTTTTCTGTTATCTCGCCACGCTGGTGTAGCAGTCAAAAATGTCCCCTGGAAAAAGAGTCCGGCCTTATTTTATTGATACGTATTGTGACATATGGTTCTGTAGAGACCACCATGGCCGTAACTACCTCAGAAAGCCCATAATAGAATCCTTAGTTCTCCCGACATCCTATCCTAAGACCTTCAAACGTTTACACCGGGCTCTACTTTTCACCTCCACATGCTAACCAACATACTCCTATACACACGTACACTCAAGTTTTAACCTTATTTTTCAGGGATGCATGACATGGTCGGGAATATTTGGGAATGGACGGCTTCATTCTACATCCCATATGACCGCACAAACTACACCATGGCAGATGTTGGAAAGACATTCGTGACGAAGGGGGGCTCCTTCATTGACACGGTGGAGGGGAACATGAACCATCCCATCAGGGTCGCCTCCAGGTGAGTTGTCGAAGGCAGTGGTGGATTAAAGATTGAGGTGGGGGTGGGGAGGGGGAGCGCACCCTCTCCTTTTCGTTGGAGAGCAACGATGTGTCGGGGTGCTTCTCTAAAAGCTAATAGCGACTTTTAACCATCAGATGACGTATAGTTGGCACTTGAATTTCTAAATGTTTCCCTCTATTGCAGATGGCCTCAAGGAATCAGCTATACCGCGGAGAATGTCGGATTCCGCTGCGCCCGCTCGTGGGACGTGGATGTGTCATGGATGAAAGCCATTAAACCAGACAAACCAAAACCACAACACATCCGCTTTGAGGACACATGGGAGTTCAAGAAAAATGAAAAGCTGCGGCTGGAGAAGATGGAGAAGTTGAAAAACATTGGTGAGAGGAAGAAAGCTCACAAGATATTCAGGAAGGACGAACTTTGAGTGTGTTTCTCTTGTGTGAGGACAACAGTGGCCAGAGTCTTAACGCCACCAGGGGTAATGGAATCTCACCCAGAACGCTTTATCATGCACATTTTATAGTACTTATTGATATTCATTGCCGCACCCGTCGGCGTTCAAAGATCGCACTGGATTGCATGCCTAATTTTCGTGTCTGGTTGATATCACACATACTCCACACGGGTACAAACATGGTCGTCTTTTCTCCAGCCCGGTTGTCACAACCATGCTGTCTCATTTGGCGAAAGACTATGGCATTATAAATGTACCCATGGGTATGTTATGTCACGACTGTTGTGCACTGGACAAGACCTGGTCATATCTCCAATTCAGCCAATGTCACAAAAATGCCGTCTCATACCGGTGAAAGACCATCGAGACAACTTGGGTCATTTCTTCGATTCAGCCACAACCATGCGGTCTCGTCTTGTGAAAGATCATCACATCCTATAAATGTCCCCACATCCCAATCTGGCCATGTCACAACAGTTGATGCATTAGGCAAGATTTGTGACACAGTTCGGATTGTGGGTACATTTAATCTTCCTTTGTTGAAACTTAAGAATTAAAGCATACCACATTTCATGTCACCATTCTTTATTTCATTTAGTGATCAACATGATTTAGACAAGAGCTAGGTACCTGGTGGATTACAAGTCTGATCAGCTGTTAACTTTGTCTAGTATTTTCTGCCATCAATCCAAGGACACTGACTTTTAGACTCATCTTTATTATTTCATCATTATTGTCTGCCTTTCTTGGGACATTTTGAGCAAATGACATGATGAGGTTGATGTAATCAACCTTGCATACATCGCACACTGGTGTCCGATGTATGCAAGGTTGATTACATCAACCTTGCATACATTGCATACATACCTTGCATACAACCCCTACCACCTCTACCTCCCCCGACAGTTTGTATTTAAGGAATCTTATATCCCTGTTTGATCCTCACATGCAGAAGGGGGTGCCCACACCCGACTCCCTTACACCATAACTTTTTTTACTGAGTCTGGTATTCACATGCGTAACTCGCTGAAAAACAACTTCTATCGAGCAAGGAATGATTTCAAAGTCTTCACATGTTTTATATGGACACTCCTTTGCTTTATAATTGACTAGTCTCACAACGAATAGGGGAATAAGCCATTCACATCTCACTTTGACTAGAAGCCATTCTCAGCACCCAGTGCCAGGGCCTGAAAGATAAGGAAACAATCAGGCAAGGTACCGGTAAATATCAGGCGGATGTTCTGAAAGTTCAATGTGAGTTTGATTCAAATCTGTGTACTCTGTGACAGATAAGAAAAGATCACCCATCACGTACCAATATGGCTTGGGTGCAGGTAAAATATTAATCAAAATTGGCAGCTGAGGGTTTGGTGTGAAATAAGATAGTCAGAGAGTCTGACTGACAACTTATCAGTTGATAGCTCAATTGCTGATTGGCCACGAATAATCATAACCCCTTGTACTACAACGCTTCTATAAAAGGAATCTTGATGAAAGCGAACATACCAGAGAGTCAACATGGCTACCATGGTCTGTAAAACGAACCAAGGAAGGAGGCAAGATAATAAACTGACCTTTTTGGCAAACTGTGGCAACACAAAAGCAGCCCGGTGGACATCCGAGTTGTAATACTTCCAACCTAACGTGTCGACTTCTTCATCACTGAATATCCGCACGGGCTCCTTGAAATTCGTTTCCTGAAGAGCACAAGCAGTACATACTGTAGAGCAGAAAATTGCCGTGAGAATTTATCTCTGTGATTGTCACAAATGCGCTCTCAAGGACCAACTTCAAAAACAGGAAAATTGCAACTGTGATGCCTTAATCACTAAATCGAGTCTATCACCAATTCGAAATGAACAAATTCGCTAACTTTTCGTGTGGCAAAAAATTTCAATTTACACTAGATGTTAAACAATTTCACAAAACTGCAAACTCAAAAGACTGTAGGCCTATAGCGGACAATTAAGGAGGCCTCAAATTTCCTTATAAAATTGAATGATTTTTTGGTTCTGTGAGAAGCAAAAGTAATTGAGGAACACATACCTTATTGAGACTACACATCATGAACCCAATCTGACCTGATGGGTATGTAGGAATAGTGGTGTATCCATAGGCAACCACGGGGTACAATGTCTTACAGAACTCGGTCATTGACTTGATGAGCTCTAAGTGCAGCCACATACACTCGCCTGGAGAAATAAAGTAAGGAAAACTGTGAACTTTTCCCTGCATTCTGGTTGTGACTTTGTCCTCGAAGGACAGATTTTAAATCTCAAGGACTATATTGAAATGACAGTGAAGAATGCTTAGCCTACCTTGTGTACAGACGATTCCCCCTTCCCTCAGAGCACTCTTCATCAAATCATAATATGGTTTTTGGAATAGCGACTCAGCTGGTCCTGAAATAAATCAACAACAACATATAAGATGGTAATGTGGGGAGGGGGGGGGGGGGGTTAGGGTCAAAGAATCTCGTTGATTCCTTTTATCTTTTTTCCAACCCTCGCTGCATCCATCAATGCTCAAAAATGTTCTTGAGTACATTTAGCAATGTAAACCCAAAGGTAATTTAGTCTCTTGGGAGGGTGGGGTGAGGGGGGGGTGTGTGTCTGCAGAGAGACTTCTGCGATGCTCCCTTCACAAAGAAACCAACCAACAATCTTACCAACTGGATCCGAAGAATCTGTGATAATGACATCAAACTCGCCCTGGTGTTTTCCCATAAAGACAAAGCCATCTCCCACATGAGTTGTCAGCTTGGGGTCAGAGTAACTACATGACATGTTAGGCAGGAACTTCTTGGATACTTCTATCACTCCCTGAAAAGTTCAGTCAATATTTAAACATGATTATGATTTTTCGTAATGTTGCAGACTAGACTCCTCATGCAGTTGTGTCTATAGATGAAGATACTGAATACACTTGACTGAGCAACACTTGCATGAAACCACTACCTAATGAATGCTCAGACAGATACACTAACACTTGGCCAAAATAACCCACTTACGAAATGGCAACCGATGACAGCACAAGAGGGTTTTAATTTTCATTCTTACAGCCTTACTTGGAAGGCATTAGTAAGAGTTGGATTCAAGAAGAAGAGGAAGGAATCAGGATATCAGCATTGAATTTACTTAGAGCTCATAAACCTCTGATAATGAGGTACCGTGTACTCTCATATACGGCATTGAATCTGCAGAAGAGCAATGATTGGTTTGTTAGGAACTTATGCTTGCATCCAACCATTCCAAACAGTCTCTGAAGATTCTCACCTCATCAATCTCACATTGTATAACTTGCTTGACGGCAGGATGTTTCACGATCTCACGTAAGACTCCACCATCACCCCCTCCGATCACGAGCACCTTCTCAGGGTTCGGATGGCTGTTCAGAGGGAGAAGCGCTATCATCTCTTGGTAAGAGAACTCGTCCCGATCTGTGCACTGTATGACCCCGTCAAGGACAAGGACGTTGCCATAGTTTGAGCTGAAAAGTTGAGGGAAAGTTTCCTGTTTACGATTTACTACAAACTCTGAATTGCAACACTGCTGGGAGCTTTGTTTTTCTTTTTTGGAAACATTTTCTAGAAAACTGTGCCCTTACCTTTTTAAAACTTGAATGTGTTGATATTTAGATCTTGCATCGTAAACAACCTCTTCAATCTGAAGCGACATGCACTGGCCCGGCCAGAGCTGGTCACTTACTTCACTGAACCATCTCTTGTTGGCGTTCTTTAGGGCATCCATGTAATGGTTTTAAAGGCAATCTGAAAGTGTTTTGTTGAAAATGTTGAGTACATACAGTCTGAAGGCAGCACTCTCCAGAATTTCTTAGAAGGTGGGAAAACCAGCATAAAAGGTATGAATGATCATTTTGATTGGAATATCTATGATGCTGGTACTTGTACACTGTGTAATACAGAGCATGATGGAGGTATGATTACCACCTAGCGCAAGGGCCTCTAATTAGAGTCTATACTTGTGAGAGGTTTATGTAGCCAAGATCTGATAAAAAGTCGATAAGAAGGCATGATAAAGGATTTAAACACCGCCACCACACTGGTTGTATCTGTAAATTAAATGTATATCGCATTCACCGGTACCACCATGCACCAGTTCTAGCCTAATCTATACATGCTTCCCGAAATTGGTGGCTTGCACTGGAACTAACTTTTCCCCCTTTGTCAGTCATTAAAGGCATTCAAGTGTGTTGGTCAACCATGACTATCTCCTTTGTCCCTCCACCATATGGTCTAGTTTCCCCTTATGACATCACTATTTCGGACACTCACCGCCCCATTTCTGGAAAGTGTATAGCCAGGCTAATTATACGATTTGAGCCTAGCTGGTGGTCTAGCTATCTCACTGTTAATTTGACAACTTTAAATTGCCTTCTTCTTTGATCACACCATTGAGGTATTGTTAATAATACCTCCATGATCACACCTACACTGTTCCACAAATGTACAGCTGGAATGGTAGGCCTACATGCGATGCCTAACAAGAGTGCTTGCTGTTAACACCAACCCGTGTTACTGTACATTGCTGTACTGTTTCCCACGATGGTACACGTGTTAACTGGGGTCTGTATGGGGCGAACAAGCCTCATCCACCCCGCCATCATTTCGAATAAAATTCAAACTTTAAAAATAGATAACGAAATGTTTATTGTGTACTTATAATTGAGAATATATAAAGTTGCAACATATTCACTTTTGAATTAGTTTTGAAAATTCCCTTTAAAGTCACAAATATGGATTTTATATTATTTTAGTTTCAACTGGGTGCTGCAGAGGGCGCTTTACAAAGATGGCGGACACCGACTTCGATTTGCAAAATTTGGCCGACAATCTGAAGGCAACAAAGCTTGAAGATGATATCATAGACATGGAGAGATACATTGCCTCGTACAAAGAGTTATGCAGGTACTTTTGGTAACCAGTAGATTCAGTTTAAATCAAAGTAAACATCATTTCAAGCCAAATGAATGACTTGGCATCTGTCATCCGACAAACGGGTAAAGATGAATGCACCGACCGAGTGGCGAGTACATGTAGTAGTGAACTTTGTCGGACATCAAATGTCGCTGTCAACTTAGGTTCCAGGCGAGTCTGATCCTTATCACTCCACTCACCTCTTATTGTTCTGATTATTGGCCTGACTGAAGGACTTGAACTGTCTCTTTTTTGCTACTTATGATTGATAAATCGAAATGCCTCTTATTTCCTCAGTCAATCGACAACCAAATACGACCTTGGCTTTAGGGTTGACTATAGGTACCACCACTTGGGCTAGAACTTGAAATCCTAAAGCAATTAGAACGATTTCAAGACGTCGTGAATGCTCATTTCAAGGGTGGGAGTCCGTTCTTTGTTTTCTAGAGAACAGCCTCCAAGACCCGTGTTTGGGTTTTAAATGAGCATTCAATTCATTTGGAAAGAGTTTAAACTGCTTTAGGATTTTGAAGTCTAGCCGAAATGGCGGTACCTATGGTCAACCCTTAATGAGAATGACCTCTTGACTTTTGCCTTTGGGAAATGGCAGTGAAGTGTCAAGTCACTCCAGATTATCTATTTCTAAAATTCTATAATTTCACTTCAGATTCTTTGAACTCCTTGGATCAGTTTTTGGATTTGTTGTTAGTGACGTCAAATCCAAGATGGGGATCCTTACCACTCATCTGAACTCCGACCTTAAAGAAGAGTACAAAACGGTACAGAAAATGATAGAATATGAGGTGGCAAATAATCTAACATCTGGCAAAGTGAACGGCCAACTAAATGGATGCCGGACACTCCTGAGGTTGCACCGTGCTTTTGAATTCTTCATAATCTTCATGCAGCGAACAGCTGATGCCCAAGATGATGACAAGTTGTCTGGTTTGGCTGGTGAGGCGTATAAGAACACACTAGCCAAGTATCACGCCTGGATGATAAGACAAGCAGCAAATCTTGCAATGTATGCACTACCAACTCGAAAGAACTTGATGTCAAAAATAAAGAAATACGACCATGATAAAGCGATTGAAATATTACGAGAGGTTATTCCCGCTGCTCAAGCTGTTTATGATATTACACAGAAACTTTATGAAGAGAAGAACATTTTAGATTTGCCTTAAAGGTACCAATTAATGTGATTGTCTAGGCCAATAAGGCTCTGAAAAATGTGCAGTTCAGGTATAATGCTGATCGATACAAATGTAACCTCACATTGCAAATTCAAGATGACCTGTTTTCTTGTCATTTTTGGTGTACTTATAAACTGCCAGGTGTACTTAGTTCATGTATGTACCAGACGTTTTAAGATAGATAAGTTTATACCATTTTAAAGTTTCAAGCGGTTTGGTTCCCATACCTGAACTGCATATTTGTGGCCTCAATTTGATGTTCGTGTATGTGTCGTTCTCACAATGGTAAAAAATGCACGCATGTCTGAGAGTTTGCACAAACATGTCTTAGCTTGTTAAACTGGCAGAATGAACAAAAGTGTTCTTGATTGATTTCATCCTGATCTACGGCAGTAAAAGTATTTTCTAACATAATGACAGCTGATTTTTCAACTGTCAATTTGTGGTCATTGTGTCAAAACCTGGATAAGTGTAACAATCAGTGAAAGAATATATGCGAAGTATTGAGGAATGACTGACCTGGGTTCAAACACTATATGTACTTGCACTGCAGCCAAATTTGAAGTCAGTTTCACAATAAGCCAGACCCGAAAAATACCAAAGTATTTCTGTACATTAAAATACCATACATCAATCTCTTTTTTCTCTGGGTCTTGTTTTGAACTTTACATATGCAGGTGGGCTCTTGTAATGAGCTGTTCAGCAGTAACATATTCGTCCTGTACATTGAATATCTAGACACTGTCTTTTGACAGCCCTTTTTTGTTAACTTTATTGCTGCTAAAATGCTAGGTTTACCTGTGTTCGCCTTTAAAAGTCTCATGATAGTTGAAGGTGTCCAGGATTGATCTTGTTTTCACTGTAGTCAAGAGCTTCACTTCAATCATGAGCACAAAACTGCTATTTATTACTCTTGCTTGAATCTTTGTTAATAAAGATGTGTCTTATAATTACATGGTTTTAGTTTCTTATTTCGATGAGACATCAGTCCTTGTCGAGACTGAGATGAGATGGTTGTGCCCTTAAATAAAGGTGTGGAGCTGAATAAGGCTTTGTCTTGGTCTTTAGTTACATATTAACTGGTTGTGACATTGTCTTCGTTAATTCCTTACACAGAGTTCTTATTTAATTAGTCAGCTGGTTGTGATTTGTCTTTTTTTGTTTTTTCATATGAATAGGCTGTGTTGTAATAGCCTTTGCTTCAATGCACAAGGTAAAGGTACAATACACTGGGTGTGACATTAGGTGTTCAACTGAGCTGTGTTTAACATGAAGTGACTCTTGTATGAACAGGCTATGACCTTTATCTTGTTGTCTGAGACATTTTCGTCAAGAGCAGCTGGGACATCATCTCAACCCCCCTCAGTTGTGACATTAGTCCTCGTCTTCACTATTCTGTCATGGTTTGCAGAAACTGGTTGTGACATTGCATTGGTATTCATCTCCACTGCAATGAAATGGTTTGCATTGACTTTGTCTTTCCCAAGATAAATACACTAGCCACAATCGACGACAATGCTTCTATTGACTATTGTCTGTTGTCTTCTTGGCCAAAATGAATTGACCTGGGCTTGTATCAACTGCATGGCTGTGGGTTGTCTTTGACAGCATACATTACCAGCTATTGCGGGCCTAGCACACTCTGTATTGAATAGAGGGCGACTCCATCATTCCTATTGTTTGAGATTGGAAAGGTGTGAATTAATCTGGCAATTAGCCTCCTGTGCATTGGTGCATACAAACACTAAAATGTTTGGTTTTTGCTGATTTGGGGTCAAATAAATCAGCCAAAAGTTTTGAAAGCTTCACAAATGATTGTCGCAAGGAATTACTTTATGATAGTTTGCGAAATTTTGATTAATTCTAGGTGGAAAGTAATATTTTTCGCATATTTGTTGGGCAAAAAATTGAAAATCCTCCAATTTTCAACCCCCCTATGGACACTATGAATTTTTCTCCAATAAAGCTGAAATCTTGGGAATATAATCCTAAGAGTTATACCAACCACGTCTAAAGTCGGGAGTTTGTATCAAATGTATAGTTTCGGAGCTAGCGCAGCTAGAAAAGCCCCCAAAACCCACTTTCTCAGGAATTTACACTACAGCTACGAGTGAAGCATTACAGATTTACCAAAATTTTCAACCTATAGATGGACACATCGAATTTCCATCCAAATCACTCCAAATTTTGCCAGTAAATACCTAGACATATATAGAATTATGTCAGAAGTCGGGAGTTGGGATTATTTTTACACCCCGCCCAAAAAGCCAACTTTATTGATATTTCCTATGCATTTTCCATTAGGCTTGCCAGGACCAATTAAGCAGGTGCACTAATTGGCTTAATTGGCTAGGCCCGCAATAGCTGTTAATGATACATGTACACCAGTACATAGATGATTAGATAACAAGTTCAGGGAGAAAAGAAAAAAAACTGCGGGAGATTCACCGGGTGTCGAACCCATGACCAGTCGATCCACAGTCAAACACTCTTAGCGCTGAACCGTCAAGGCTTTCATGCAGAAGTGGAGATTTTATTTGCCTCTTATATGCGATATGCAAACGAGCGCGCCGCAATTGTGACAAGGTCGCGCAGGTGGCAGAGTCATTTGCCGAAATAGTTCCAAGTAATCGTATATTTCGATAGTTGTACAGATTTTTATCAACATATCGTATCTATATACCTCAGTGATATAAAATATTATCTTTGCAGTTGATTTAACATTTAAATGGCCTTTTTTAAAAAGTTTTTAAAAATCGAGGTCAGCAGGGTCAGAGTTAATCAACAGAATGTTGCTCTGGCAGGGTCAAAATACATCGTTGTTGGCGCCGATGATGTCAGCAATATGGCAGATTTCCGCCCCAACCGTGAGATTTGCTCTCGTCATGTCATGAGCACATTGAACTGCCAGTGAACCGTGCTGAATATGTACCGGTGTAATGTTTTTGAGTGTTTCTGTTTTTGAGTGTTTCCCCTCATTGTTTGGGAACGCTCAAAAATAGATTGACAAGTTTTTCTGTGTATCCCCCCTATTGAAAAGCCGTGGTCTCTCTAGCTGCCTATTGTTTGGAAACACTGACACATGGGAAACAACCACAGATGTTACACCGGCTACCGCTCTCTCCATCATCACCGACCATATGTACCGGTGCCGGTCGAGGTCCTTTCAATGAAAAAGACGCACGCTACTGCCGTACCGGACCCGGTACCTGAGAAAACTTGCCGTTTTAGGCAGATTTGCGATGATTGATACAATTTATCATAGCCTGAACTAACATGTAGCGATCGGGAAAACTTATTCACGCACCAATTGTGTACAGATAGCGCTCTAGCGTGTGACTGACTATTAGAGTCGATTGGCGTTAACTAGATATCATTGGACCAACAGTAAATATACGTCAACGACCGGCGTACCCCTTTAACCATCCAGGCACCAGTGGTTTTCAATATCCTCCACCTCTCGATGTGACGAAGGTGTATAAAAAGCCTAAAGCTCAGGATAGCCTTTGACTTGTTCTCATTGGAAAAGTCACGGTCCGACACTAATACTTATTTTGCCCCAGTGTAGCCTCGAAAATACCAACTGCCGATTCGAAACATCCTCGGTAGTACTTAAACGCCCGGAATCAGTATGTGCTGCAGTTTGAAAAGTTTGGGTGCGGGGTATGATAATGATAATAATGAAAATGTTGGCATCTGTACAAAGATGATTTGATAACAAGATAAGGAAGAAGAAAAAAAGAAAGAGAAAACTGCGGCAGATTCACCGGGAGTCGAACCCGTGACCAGCCGATCCATAGTCAAGCACTCGTAGCGCTGAACCGTCAAGGCTTTCATGCTTAAATAGAGATTTTATTAGCCTCTTATGCAAACGAGCGCGACGCAATTGTGACAAGGTCGCGCAGGTGGCAAAGTGATTGTCCGAAATAGTTCCATGTAATCGTATATTTCGATAGTTAGACACATTTTTCTCAACATATCGTGTCTATATACCTCGGTGATATAAAAGCATATCTTTGTAGTTGATTTAACGTTTAAATGGCCTTTTTAAAAAAGTTTAAAAAAAAATCGAGGTCGGTAGGGTCAGAGACAATCAATAAATTATTTGAAAGGCTCTGTCAGGGTCAAAAGAAATACATGTAGTTGTTGGCGCCGATGATGTTTGCAATATAGCGGATTTCTGCCCCACCCGTGGGATTTGTGCTCGTCACGTCCTGAGCAAATTGAATTGCTGAACCGTGCTGAATATGTCTTCTTCTTCCGTTAAGTTAAGTCATGTGTCTTCTTATGTTATGTACCGGCTCCCGCTCCCTCCATTCCAATGTGCTTCGATAGCTCAGTGGTCCGAGGCGCTGACCCGATTGGTTTTTCTTTTTCCGCAACCTGAAAAAATTGGCATGTGGGTACGTGGGTATGTGGTATGTGGTATGTGGTTTTAGATACTGCCGAAATAAACGGTTGCGGTAAGTGTTGCGAAGCTTCATCCCGTACTCTCTTAAATTGCTGTCTATATCTTGTATGCGGGATTGCCGGTATGGAAACACTCACTGGAAATTATGGAGACAACCAAAAACGTTTCACCGGAGGTCCATTTTTAACCTAAGTTGTGGCTTGGTTACTCTTTGTAGTAACCTATCTCTGGTTGTGGATTGTAGTCGGTTGTCCCTTTAAATTTTTATTCCACTGAGTTACTGTGGCACGTGCGTTCCAAGGCCAGCTGTCCCCAAAATGCAAACAAAAGCAGTTTACATATATGCAGTCACAATAGTCAACAATACCCAATCAGTCAAGCGCATCATAATCAACTCTAAATCAATTAAGTAAATGCTTTGTTGTAACACGTGCGAATTTCCCGCGAGTGACGTCATCAAAAAATTGTTCGTCATTGGTGTGCACAAACGCCATTTTGTTTTTGTGTATACTTGGACAAGACTCCGACCCTGATCGGCTTTGGGAATTTCACAAAATAGCCACGAATTTTAGGCAGGATGATAATTTCACTTGCGGATTGGTGACCTTAGGCATTACTTTTGGTGTCGAGGTGGACAACAGGCCGGTTAGTATCCGATTTCGGTGGAAAAACACCATCTATTTGTGAGCCTTCAATCGAGTTCTCTGTCCTGTTTATGGAGATACATTGTATATGCATAATGTACAGTCTACCTGTCGAACCGGATGGCTTCCGACCTTCGAAAATAATCATTTTTTTCCCTAAAACGCTGAAAATCGTTGATACCAACTGATTAATTTGGTCATTCTCATTATAGTCTACAAATTAAGCGCATAAATTCGTGAATTTGATGCAATCGTTGGGTGTGAGAGTGATATGTTTTGGCATGTTTTGGGCGAAATCAAGCCCGTCCCAAGTTGGTTCGCTTTGGGGGAAGTCCACTCTCAGACCAGACAAAGGGCTTTGTACATACCTTGTACATTGGACTCTTTTGTCCATACTTGCCTTTTTCATCTTAATAAAGGCTGATTACTCAAAGTTTAGGTGTTAGTTTGCTGAGATCTTACATTTACATTTGTTTATTTAATCTTCTTCTTGCATATGTTTTGATGTTGTGGTTTTGACTTGTAATAATCAAAATTAATGATCGATAACCTTACTAAGCAGTCGAGGAGATTTTCCTTTAATTTTTTGGGTGATGAAAAAACTTTAAACAATGTCAATGAGAATGATGAACCACCCTTTGTCTTTGCTTGTGATTACTTAATCAAACTTCTAATCTTGAAAACGTTAAAATCGTCCATCCTAAACATACCATCTTTAAATACGAGGTTCCGAGATCACAAAGATGTAGGACATTTTTCAAGAAGTCTCGATCCCTTTTCTACATCAAGCACAAAACCTACTGAGGTTCCATTTATTTAGGCTACCTTTTGCACTTGGTTCTGCTCAGACCATCCCCCACCCAAAGGGTATGTAGGATGTACACTTCTTTGTCTGAGGATGCAGGCGATCAGCTGGGCTGTTCTTACATGTGCCAGACCACAGGCAGGTGTAAAGCACACACCATAGAGTTCTTTGTGTGCTGATGTTCTGCTCTATCAGCTGTTGGGCTGATGTGGCCTTGCTGTTGTTCACATCTTTGTTATAAAGGGTTTCATCAGTTTTCTGTCTTGCCTGTTCATCATTGATATTTTGTTCATATGTCTTGGGAGATGGATGGTAGGGATTTTTGTCTTGTCACAATATTTGTTTGATGTATGAAGATCTTATATTCTGAAACAGCCCTACATTGGTGAAACTAGAGTATTTACATGCACCTTTAATGATTGATGCATCCTGCATAAAAATGCTTCGTGGATTGGTCTTTGGTAATCACGCATGAGTAATTTTCAATCCTGCTGCAGATCAACTCAGCATTTGCAAGCATCAGTCATGGATTATACTATAAATTACTCATGGTTCATGCTTGTGGTTGAAAAGTTGAGGTCGTGAAGTACATTGAGAGGAATCACATCTCTCAGGCATCTTGCATATGTGTTTTATAGGGCATGTCTGATTTGCTTGCCTTCAGATTCAGATGAGGGCGTACCTGTGATGTTTAAAAGAATGTTTCTCAGTAGCAAACATTGAGGGGTTTGTACAACTATTTTCATAAGAATCAAATTGAAGGGAAATGAATTAGCCTACTGATTAAAAGATGAAGGGAGAAATTGGTATTGAAATTGATATTCAAAATATGTATTGATCTTTAGGTCATATGAAAGGCATTTCATAAACCATATCTGCTTTGTTGATAACTGTGTCAGGTTATTATGAATTAACATCCCCAATTCGTTTTGACACAGTTTGAACCTAAATATGACTCAGTTACCAATAATATTTTACGCCTCTCTCTTGATGCATTATATACAAAACAGTCATTATAATTTTATGGCTTCATTGACAATTTTGCCCAGTAGTGTTTTGTTTTGTGTGAGAAACTAAACCTGGTTGCTTAATCAATGTTATTAATGCATTCGACCTGTGTCAGTATATGTACATGATCAAAACACACACACTGTTATAGTGTTATGGTTAGTATGGCTACAGGGTGACTAGGTAAGGCATTGTTATGAAAATGCACAGTGTTTACAAATACAATCATACAGTGTTGGATGCCTCGATATTCTTTTTTTAGGGTATGTGGTCATCAATAAATGTTAGGCTTACATTCCTTTTAGTCTTAAAGAGTACTCTTAGGCCTATCGCATGTCCTTCCTTCCTGAGAGCCCAAGTCCCCAACTGGTCTTGATCAGTGTCACATTGCCATTGTGAAAAAGATCGAGGTTAGAAAGGAGGCTATTTCAAGCTTGTGTCTTGAGTAACAATGATTACATCATGAAATCCAATTAAACTTGCATTTCAATGCATGTACAATGTACATCTTGTACAGTGAACATGTAGCATCCCCAGATAGCATGCTATGGTTCTGTAGATGGGGAAGTGAATCAATAGAGCTAGCCAACTCATCCCTAGTCATCCCTTGGTGGCCTCGGGCTCTGTCATCTATATTTAGTTACAAAACAATGATAGGCCCTTTGTTTGTATCTTTATGATATGTACAGTATCCACCAGGTGAGGGTGGTGTGTGCCAGGTACCTAGGACAATAATGGGTGATCACAGAGACCTACAATCGACATCAACCAAGCGATTGCCGCTTGTAAGGGAGAAAGCGTTTCCTTTATTTGGTTAAAACTGAGATGGGTACCCTAGTCAAACCATCTGCTTTCAGAGTGCACTCCTGTCTTTCGTAACAGTTCTCATTTCTGAGCACTGCCACTATTTTAATCATAAATTACCGGTAAATTTGGTCATTATGAAAGTGCCGATTATAACCATTGTATTTGGGTTAATTTGTGATGTTCCCTCGGCTCCCATTTTTGTCTGCTTTTGTTTGTATGTGACGGGTTATGTCAGCATTATGAGTGTATGACGTGGGAGGATATATATGGGTGATGTACTTTCATTGACATGTTGTGGTGATTCCAAGGGAATAAAAAGGTCTTTGGTTCATCGCAATTTGCACCAACACTTTCCAGTTAGTGTTAGTCGAGTCCTGGTTTCACTGTCTGATTGTGACTTCATCAGTCAGCTTGGTCACTCCTGGTCCACGTTAAACTTCTCTACAAAAGTAAGTATCCAGCTGAAATTGACATTGAGTCTTGACTACTTGAGTCTAAAGTGGCATTGCCCATACCCGGTAGTCCTCAGTTTCCTTCTCATAAATGGAAATCTGATCTCTTCTGTCATCATTGTGACATTTTTGTGAGTTCATGGTTTTCCTCATGATATCAAATTCCTGAAGATGTGGAGTTGATACTGTCCTCCTTGGTTCCACTCATGTTTAGGGTAGGTTGCCTAGATGTTGGTGACAATAGACACCAACTTGGAGACGTGTATAGCTATTTGATAAAGTACGAATGTCGTACATGTACATGTATAGTAATCAGTTGAAGGAGGAAGTACTTGTATCTTTTGGTGTATAGAGTAGGTCATGAAATCATGAGGAAATCATGATACCCTGATTAATCCAACCCTGGTTCATGAAAGATATTCCAAAAAGTCTCCAACCAAACGATAGAAGTCAAAGGGTTGGTACACGTCCTGTCAAATCATTATCCTGTCCATGTTATGTTTTATTGTTTCATCAATATGATTGTGTTTGTCACAGGCCACAATGGCGGTTACATCGTCCCGTAGTATTGACCCAAATCGTGAATCAGACAGTTTTCTTTGAAACACGTGGGAGGGTAGAACTCGTGGACGGCGCATTTGTATTCAGGAAGGACAGGTGTTGGGGTTAACAAGCCCCTCCTTTATCTGATATTTTCAATTGAGGTAGACTATACAACAGCTGTATATTGATATAATGTCCTTCGTTAAATGTATGCCAACTATGGTCAATACGATGTGAAACGCATTCTAATAGTTCCACCCCAACCATGGCAGATGTTACAATAGTCTGTAGACACAATCATGTGTTTCATGTTCGATGGATCCTTATCAAAATCAATTGAACATATTTCCCTGGTTTCAAAGTGGATGAGTTGATGTTGATTCATATTTATAAAACTTCTATCATTCATTGATAGTGTCCACGTGGTCTCTGACTGCTTCCATTTTATGTTTGGTTGTTCTGTTGAGGAGCTGTGCTTCAAATTCAGTTGGGAGAATTGGATACTTTCAAGATTGGTTGTGGTTTAGTTGGTCAAGATGGGTCAGTATAACTGGACTTCAAAGGTTCCATGTCCTTCAGTCACATGTTACCCCAGTCCTGTCCTACCTTAGCAGGCAGTTCAGACATTGTAGAAGGGACGCTGTGAGTTATTTGAATATGTTTACTCAAAGTATCATTTCACAAATCCTAATTCTCATTTTCTTATCTTTTCAGATTGTCAAGCGAGGAATATTTTTTATCTTTTTCTATCCAAGTGCCGCCTGAAATCATTCAAAATTCAGCCGCGAAAGCGTAAATACCACCACACCAGTCTGTTAAAAGTCTCGTCAAGTCGTTTGTTACGACAACGAGGGGGGTCCAGCCCGAACAAACGGTGGCGTGGAACTGTGTCAAGGTCATTTGAGCAAATGAACATGGGTCAGAAGGTGTCGGGTGGAGTAAAGGCGGCCGAAAGGCAGCCTTCCTACAAACCCCTAAATAAGGAGAACGTATATCACCCAGACTTCCAGAAGCCGAGCCGTTTGGACATGCTCTTAGATATGCCGTACGCACCAAAGGAAGTGCAGAATGAACATGCGTGGAACGCCGAGGATCGATCGTTGAATATATTTGTGAAAGAGGATGATAAGTTAACTTTTCATAGGCATCCCGTTGCCCAAAGTACTGATTGTATTCGTGGACGTAATGGCTACACGAAAGGATTACATGTGTGGGAGGTATATTGGAGCACACGACAACGTGGGACACACGCAGTTGTTGGTGTCGCCACTAGTGAGGCGCCGCTGCACTGCGTCGGATATCAATCTCTAGTCGGAAGTAATGCTGAGTCATGGGGCTGGGATTTGGGGCGCAATAAACTCTACCATGACTGTAAAAACAACCCAGGAATTACATATCCGAGTATATTGAACTCTGATGAGAATTTCGTTGTGCCGGACACGTTTTATGTGGTACTAGATATGGACGAGGGGACATTGAGCTTCATTGTTGATGGACAGTATCTAGGGGTGGCCTTCCGAGGACTAAAGGGCAAGAAGTTGCATCCCATCGTTAGTGCTGTGTGGGGCCATTGTGAAATCACGATGAGATACATTGGAGGCCTTGATCGTAAGTGGTATCCCCAGTCTGTTCGTACAGTTACTGACCAAGTTGTTGAAAAAGTTTGTCCGTCCCTTGAAGTAAAAATATTCTATTCATTTTCACTGCTGACACAATTATTTGGTGTGGATGCGTTGCTCAAGTCATACTCTCTGAATCAACGTGTAACTTTCCTTTCAAAGACACTGCCTTAGAGGTGGAGCACTTCTTTGATTTTCAAACTAACAACGATCTCCTTCTCTTTCAGCTGAACCCTTGCCACTTACTGACCTATGCCGACGCGTCATCCGACAGACGATCGGCAAGAATCGCTTAGAGGAAATCAACAAGTTACCATTGCCGACAGCGCTCAAAGACTTCTTACTCTATAAGAACCACTATCAGAATCATGCCTTGTTGAAATCCAACAATAATGACGGAGAAAAGATCGTACGGTGATCAATGTTCTTCGCTAGAGAACTGTCTAGTCAAATGGTTAGGTTGTGAGGGTACCCTCTTGCTGCTGTTTTTGTACCTTCAAGTTCCTTACAAAAGATGGCAACAAATGCATTTAATGCTGCCATTGGCGATTGCTGACAGACAAAGTTTGGGTGGGCGTTCTTGTTAAGGAATTACTTCCATGGCTTATCTGCGTTTTCCAAAGAATGGTGTGAAGTGCCCGTCGTCGAGGCCCTTCGCGTCCATGGCACATTACAGCCTCTGACTGCTCACCAGGCCAGTTATGGGTTTCTTCCGTATTTTACCGTGGAAACTATCATCATCCTGAGGTTATTGGACAGGTGCAGTGCATGAGGAGAGACTGACATGAGGTATGTGATCGTGTGACAAGTGGGTGAGCAGAAATGGACGAGGGTTGACAATAACGGGTGACCGACGTACACTAGGTGCTCTGGCATGAAAAATAAAACGAGTTCCTGTTAAAGTCATCCAAAAAATCTTGTTTGTGTGATGTCGTAGAAAGATCCAGCGCATAAAAGGCAGAGAGATAGTTCATGCAGTCATTTCCTAAGTCATTGTGTACGGTAACTGTACATTGCTGATAAAGTTACCTCAAGTATTAACAGCTTGCATTTCAAGATTGACCAGTAGGGAATTTGAGGAGTAGGTTTTGAGGTATTGCTGAAGTTTTGAACCCTGAATTATTATTTTGCGTTCACTGTTCTTGTCATGAAAGGTCTGATGAAGAAAAAGGTAAACTTGTTGGAAATCTATTAGCTGTAGCAGAACAATCCTTCTTGCCAAAATCCCCTTTGATTACCACCCTAACTATTAGGTGTGCCATTGAAGTAAACTGCTGTTGAATGCTAAAATGCATTTTGGTTTTGAAACATACGTGTGTAAGTAAAATGATCGTCCAAGTTTGTGCAAGAGGAAACTGACAGACAAGAAAGGTATGTTTGTTACCTCAACAGCTCGTGGTGACCTGCGATAACTGTTACAAACCATTCGGGTACAACAAGTTATTGCCATGAGCTCATGGAATTACAATTAACTTCACCTCAAGTTGCAATAAGAGTAGGTCACATGCACTTTGCTGTGACCTTCGCTGACCTTGACTTGGGAGAAAGTATCCAAATGATCTCAAAACAATGCAAGAGTACATTTTGTCAATAACTTATTCGATTGCATGTATTTTCTATGAGATCTCCATCTTTATTGCTCAGTCCACCTATAGAGCCTATCTGCTGTACATTTGAACAATTGAACGATTGCACTTGAAATGTACATAATATGTTTTTGCTCGACTGGAGTATGTATACAATTCATGTATGTAATTGAATATGCTATCAACTGCAACAACCCAAAGAGCATGACAGTAATGTCACTTTCACCAACTAGACAATGCTGCCCGAAACAAGAGAGGCTGTACACTGTTTTTTGTTCTGTTTGATTCTGATGAATGGTCAGTGATTGGATCAAGAATTTGAACATTGCAGAATCCGATATGTTGCATTTTTGCATCACGGCCTTGTTCTGGTTGTGTTGGTGAGAGGGGAATTATCTGAGAGTCTCTTTTCACCTCTATACATAAGCATACTGTCTCTTTCTTTGTAACGCACCTTTTTCCTAAATGAAAATGACACAATCGGCTCACATCGCATATCCAGCAATCAGGTCACAATAAATCTTGTGAGAAGTGATTGGTTTTGTGTCGAGCAGATTCAAGTGGTCATAACCTCATTTTAACCTTGCCATTTGTCTAACACCAGATGCCTGTGAGTGGTGCATCATGGTGCCTGTGTTCAGGCACAGCATTTTATACTGCCAGATTAGTGTCATAATCGCAATCTTTCATTTCATTTTAAATTGGTCGTGGAGTTATTTTTTATTCATATTTGTACATTAGATTTGAGGTGATTTTAAACAATGGACTAATGATTCTTTTATATTGTGTGTGAACTTTCAAAGAAAGTTTTGAGACTAATTAGTGTTGTTTTTTCAGTATGTTGCAGGATAAGTTTTTAACATCGAAACTGATGTAGGTAATAATAGAATAAGATGGTATAAATGTATAAATACAAGTGCATTGTAATATTCTTGGTTTTAAAATGATTTCAGCTGATGATTAATTTCTTTTGGATTTCTTTGAGAAATGAAATAATGGTTTGAAAACTATCTTATTTTGACAGATTTGCTAATGGCTGTATTTCAAGCCAGGTTTTAAATGTTGGAGTTTAATTTGGACGAAATCATGAATTGCTATGAAACAAATGAATTGAAGATAACCATTTTTATTGTAATTTTAATGAAATGTTGCCTACTATAATATTGAATCATTTCAGGATTTGAAAATTAATTTATAAAAATCTGAATTGACTTTTCAGTAGTCGCTGTGTTCGAGTGCTGTGCATTCTGGACCTCATAATTATTGTCATGCATGTAATGTATTTAATCTTGGGGAGTGTGTTTTGTTCTATTTATTGTTTTAATTTCATTTTGGGCAAATATGCTCCTTTTAATTTGTCTTTCAGTCATCGTCGTGGGTTTTGTTGATGATTCATCAGGTCAAAATCTGCATTGGGTGAGATTTAGTTCCAGTGTGACAGAAGTTGAATTCAAGTTGTAGTACGCGTCTCTAGTGTAATAGTGGAATTCTTTCCTTGGGTTTTGCTGGTTTATCATTTGGCCATCGGGGCTGATATCCACACTAAATTGACGTACCTGGTTATACAACATGCCACATTTTCCGTCTCCTGACGTCATGATGCTCCTCAAATATTCAAACTTCGAGCTCATGTTGGAATCTTTCCACACCCAGTGTTCACAATAATGCCATTGCATTTTAGCTCCACGAAGCTGCTTTCAGCTCTCTCTAATACAAATCAATGAGGCCCTGTTTCTTAACAGTTTCTTATGTAGCAGCAGAGGTAGTTTCTACGTCTTGTCGCTGACCAAGTGTACACAAAGAGTGAAGTACGTTTGCATGTTCCTATTCACTACAAAGGAAGAGTAATGATTTTTAGGAGAAGTTTCTTTATAAATTGTCATTTCCACAATGGGTTTAGATAAGTGCTGTGTAGTCGCTATGCTCCATTGTAATATTTTGCATGATCTTTTTAAGAAATCAGTGTGGAAGATATTTGAAGCTACTTATTTCAAACTTTCAGGATCCAGATATTCAGGGACATTTTCTGACATTTTTGATAGATTATCGAGTTCAAGTCCGTTAGTTCGGGTCCAGAATTCGAGAACATCGTGATTGCATTGAACCACTGCTCACAGTGTCTGCTGTGCCTTGTTTTGACGACAGCGGTTGTGGCCAGGTGATCATAACTGCTCGAGTTGGTACAAAATATGGACGCAGTCAAAAAGCTAACGAAATCACACTTCTTCGTGTAGTTTGAGGTGTTTACGAACAGAAATTGATACTTCACTGTCTGTATTGATACGTCACTGCTTGAGAAGTGATTGGGGAAACAACCAATACCTCCAGTTTGGTATAATCAAGAACTGTTTCAAACATTTCATTGCCGGGCTGAGGCTATGTAATCATGTTGTAGGCTCATCACTACTTCAAAATGTAATAAAATGTCCTTTAGCTAGTCAAGTTTTAGTGTCTCAGTTGCATCTGACCATCCAGCTTTTTATGTGAACCTAGGTTTTCTATTCATCGCTTGTACATATAGAATATTTATAATCGATGTCGACTATGTTAGTGTTGTCAATAGGTCGCCACACGTTCTGCATTGCGCCACCTGGCAAACTTAAACAAAAGCATTTTATCATGATTGGTATTGTACATTGTACGCAGTGTATGGTTGTTGTACTATAGTGTAATTAATAGTAGTTGTCTTGGGGTGTGGGATGTGATTTGGGAAAATTTCGGACCCCGATCGGTTGTCCAATCATTGTGCATTTCATTACTTCATTTGTAAATATACCAATCGTCTAGGTCATTTTAAATTTGGTCGATGTGAGACTGCCATGTGATCTGCATTGTATTCTGTTTGAAAACTGTAACTGTAAATTGCAAAATTTGGAGTTTTGAAGGGTCATCTAAGATGACATTTAGCATTAAATAGTCTTTCACCGTAATCTATACAATTGGATCGCATAATTGAAATTTGCAGGGGATTCCAGCGAACGTCCATGTACATAAATGACCTACAGTTGTCTTGGACCAATAAGATACTTCTGAAAGTATTGATTCAATAGATAAATAGAGAACTTTGTATGTTTCATGGCGTGTTTCACCGACTCTTTCATTTCTCCATCATTGTTCTTTAAAAGAACTGCATCATGGGTATTGCTACAAACCAGCTGGGGCGACCATCTTTTTGGGAAATCAATCACTGAATCTCTTTCATTTCATCATAACAGAAATTCCAGTTCGCATTTAATAATCATGTGGGCGTCATTTTTTTGTTGAATTCTGTAATCAAAAGTTTGCGTTATTATGAAGTATGATGTTTGTCAAGAGTTCCCTGAAATCAAGATGAAGGTAAATACTGTTCTGTTGCACTAAAATAATGGAAAAGATTTTATTTGTGCATTTTATCATAATCTGTCTTAAAACATCTTTCAACACAGTAGCAGATTCAACTTCAGGTGAGTTTAACCTTACAGCAGTCAATGTAAATTACACAGAAGTTCACTTTCCTTATAGTCAATAAGAAAGGTATTTGTCAAAAGACATTTGTTTGTTTGTCAAATATTGTCATTGTCCGCAGACACTGGCCAGTCGTTTGTTGCATTTAAAGTAAGTTGGTGCCCCCTGGTGGCCAATGCAGGCAATTACAGCGACCTTTTCTTCCAATCTTATTTATTATGATGTTGTCAGTTGAATCCATAAGTAGTGTGTATAACGTTAGAGCTAATATCAACACTTTGAAGCAGAAGTTCTCCCCTTTCCTTGGCCGGAAATAAGTATCAATTTTGTCTTATCATTGGCGAATTGGAGAATTTCTTCTTGACAGTGAAAGAGTGACATAGTGCTTTATTTGCTGAGAAAATGTGAAGTAATATATTATACGTGTAATTTATCTCTATGTAATCACCATCCTATTAAATTATTGGTATAAAAATTGACATCTTTCTTTGTGTTTTTATTTCCCCTTTCATCTGCACACAAGCAGCAGATCTTCACGCTAGTTATCTTGCCTTGCCATATTATTCTGCGAAAGGTGGGCTGTGAAAATAATGCCCCTGCTTCCAGTCCAATACATGTATTGACTGAACCGGTAATGGAATTCCATAACAAATTCTCCCAGTTCAGACGGCCGTGCTGTGAAAATTCAACTCGTCCCGAAATTGGTCTCCGGAGAAGTCACCAGCAGAATGCCAGGACACTTTTCACCACCTGGACCAACTACATGTCTGTCTAACTAAACTGGCAGTGCAAGCCCACCAACACCACACTGGTCCGACTACGCATGGATCATTACAGGGACCCTTGGCTGCAATCCATCCTTCACAATGATGTTTGGCCAGCAGGTCTTCTCTTGTCAGGCCGCTATATACCCAAAAACACCAAACTAAGACGTTTTCTTTTTAGAAATATATTATCAAACATAAACAAAAGTCAAAGAAACCTTGTATAAATGCAGCAGTTTGACTTCTCGTTTGCTTCAGTTGGCAGTATCATGCACCAACTAGAAATCAAAATCCTTTGAACAGGACCGACTAAAACTGGGTTTGAAGGAGTCCCGAAATGGCAAAATGTCTTGTCATCTGACACAGTATCAACAGCACATAGGACAGTAGACTCTCGAGGTAGTCTTTCCCACAAAGGCGAAAGTTGACTGAGAGATTGATTTTATTGCAGTCGCAGGATGACATCTTTCAGGGACAGTTCTGTCATCACCTCTTCCCATAAAGTATCTGGTTGACCACTGATATATCCATGTCTCCAATTGCTGGAACAGCTCCTTCAGGCAGTGGCGAGGTTCCTACTTCTTTGCTGTATTGATCTGAAAACAAAATGAAAATCTTTACATGAAGATTAAAGTTGGGATATGACGCTAGAACTTGCTTTTCCAGGCAGTCAGTGGGCCAGACTTTTCCACTGTCACTGTTCCATCGGAACTTATTTGTATTGCCATGCAAAGCATGTTTGAACAAGATAACTCACCTTTTAATGTAAGCATAGAGTTGAGTGGAGCTGTGATTGTCATGTTGTAAGCGAAGTAGAAGATCAATAAAAAGACAAATGCCACCCAGAAGTATGTAGGAGCAGCAATGGCCCAGTACCTGCAATGCAAAAGGAAGGTTAGAGATCTCTATAAACAAATTCAAGATGGCTGCATCACAACCTCATTTTTAAAATAAGGAATGAGGAATACTTCTACGAGTAAAGTTAGAGAGGCTATTGACGGCCATAAGAAACTGGTACAAAGTCAACTATGTAACTGGCAGCCAAAGTGATCTTGGAACTAACCAGTCAAGCTGAGTAAGACCTAGACAATTTAACTGGTGGTGAATTTTATTTGCAGCACTAATAAATAGTAAGCCAAACAAGTTGAAGGACTATTACTGATATCGATACCTACTTCTGTGGCCAATAAGTTAGGCCGATCGCATGGAGCCAGCTGTCCGGGATGTATGCCCACACCAGGTAGATACCTACACAAAAAAAGATAATTTCCATATTACGCAACAAGTAACTTGTCAACCTCTAGGCTCTACACCCCCACTTCCCTGAATAGACTCTTCTATTGTATTGACGAGAACAGTCTATACAGGAAAACAAGGGTGAAAAGGTTACGCGAATATAAAAGCTCACCACTTATCATCTTTATTCAGCAATGGTTTATGGTCAGAGGTTAAATTCAAGTAATGTTCAGAAACAATTATTTTCCTCTGTTTCTTCTGTCTGGTCAAATGTTCAGCATCATGATATCCCAGTCGACCCGTAGAGGCTGCAGTGTTAGTGCCTGTAGACAGAATTGAGCAGTGACAACATATCTCAAGGAGGTTAGTGGGAGGTAGAGCAGTGGCATGATTATTTCAGGTATTCCTTTGTTGGTGAAGATATTCTCCTCCAGGAATTATGTCCTGCAGATTAAAAACCAAAAGAAGCATCCCTTCATCTTCCAAGTCCCCATCAAATACTCACCAAATGAGACAATTGATCCTAGATAGAGGACAAAACCATAGATGGCACGTTCAGGAGCTGGGGATGGTGTATGTTCGGGCATGGTGATTTCAAATTTCTTCTTACTCTTGCTCATCTTTGGAACAACTATAGTGGGAACTATGGCTGACAACCCCTGACACCCTTCCAATGCCCTTTACGACACTGCACTCAAGCTGTGATGAACCTCAAACTCACACACTCCGCCCGGTTGAGGTCAAGTCTTGATCGATGAGGATGTGGCCAGTGCTGATGATGATATGGAAAAGAATAAATTGTCAGATTGTGACCGTCCAAATAATGCCACAGTGTCCACATTGCATGTCAATACATGAATGTGGATTCCAGCCTGCAATACATGGTCATGAACATCAGATACATGAAACACCCCCTTTAGCATTACATGCATGTTACAGCAAAACAGCCTCAACAGCAACAAGTCTGGCTTTACTTACATAATTCTTGCGAGTCAAATGTCATCAAATCGGTATATTCTTGGACGAGCTAAAGTGTTCTTTAATCGAAGAAAACTACAAATTCTTCGAGTTTTTCAAAAACATGGTCGCTGACATCTTGAATAGAGAAAAAACAACGCGTCCGTACCGCCTGCCAAATGTGTAATTAACAGATTGTCGCTTATTTTGGTATGTAATAAAAATGTAATGTACATTGACTGTAAAACTATTTCATTTTCATTTAAAAAACTTTAACTAATTGTGATTTTGAAGAAATTTTTTGAATAGTTGAAGATAAATATTCGGCACTTTCTGAAAAGAATTTGCGTCCTGTACAACCAACATGGCTGCCAAGGGACAAGTTGAAGCTTGGAAAAAGTTTCTAAAGTCACATTTATCGGCTCCAGCGGCATGGGATCGAACCCAAAACTCAGGGAATCAGAGTGCTGCATTTTGCCTTTCATTTAAAACAATCGAAGGTATCTCACTGAAGGTAAATGACCATGAAAACCCCTCGACTTATGAATTTGTTGTTGTTTTGGCCCTAATCTCGGACAACTCTAATGCATTTCTATTGTCGGATATAGCTCACAAACCCACATCAGTCGACACACGAGGCCTTTGGGGTCTCAAGAACATATTTTCTTTGGCCAGGTTTATCCAATAACGTACTGCTGTTATTGATACACTCATTGGTATTGGCCCTCAAATGTTGGGCATGCTATGTCACTCGCACTGCCACTGTCACTGACTCAGTCAGTGATAGGCCGACGAATCAGAGCCAAAACAAAACAAATGCACACACTCAGAGCATGTCAGAAGGCCGACATCGACTTCGGACATTGCCATAAGCAACTGTGACCCTTTGTTCCAGGTGAAACACGTGACTGGTCAGCGCCCAAACAAACTTCTCAGAAAAGGTTGATTCATCAGTTGTCTTGACCCCTTTGCATCATAATGGTCAATGATATGTTTTTGTTCTAATCTCAGTTTAGACATATGACATGTTTTTGTATTGTTTTCTGATAGTTAGTTTGTCTGTCATTTTCCTTATTGTATTTGTAAAGAGATGGCAGCACTGTGACAGTAAAAATAAAGCTGTTGCACGATGGGTTGAGGTGAGTTCATTAAAATCAATACAGATGGCAGCACCAGTTCATCTGGCTGCCGAATGCTTTTGTCAACTCTTGTCTTTATGTCATTTGTGTCGGTGTTATCAGAATTGTTCGTTGTTTGAGTCAATGAATATGGTGTCCAGTTATGTTGTTCTTCAAAATATATTGTAAATGTGAAGTCTGCAGCTACCTGTAGGTGCAGTTTGAGCTCAGCATTACTAATAATACTAGTATAGTTAGGTCAGTCCAGACAGAGACTATTTATGAGATGTGTGAAATGCCTGAGTCCAACTCCAAGTCCTTACTGAAGACACGACTGTGTGCATTAGATACACGGCCTGGACTCTGGACACTTTAACAGGACTCTTGCCTGGAAACTTGCGCCATAAAAACTTCGACATTTCATTGATGTTTGAAAATTTAGATAAGGCTCTTTTTGAAATTTAACTAGTTATCTTTCTCTACAAAAAGATTGAATTCTTGACAATTATTGAAGACCGCCTCTGTGAGGGACTTGAAAATTCACAATGGAGAATCATCATCAATTTTGTACTGTAACTGTTCTCCGACGTCATGTCTGACGATGAATTTTGCTTCTGTAGTGAATGTCAACTGATGTAATTGTTTGGATCAACACCTTTGAACAGTTGAAACTGACTCACCTGTCTTGGGTTGTCCCAGAGAACCAATTCAGTGTAGAGCTCCTCCAAGTCATGCTAGGGCCAGTGTCTTAAAAGCAAAAGAGTTGCAATGGTGTTAACTTTCTTAATCTCGAACCGTCTTCTGACCTGTGGGTCAAAATGGCATGCTATATAACCAATAGAACTCTATTGAGTCCTCTTGAGAAAAGTGAAATATCAGGCCTAGTCCTGTTCAGGTTTAGATTGAATGTCATCTGTTGAACAAATTCAAATTGATCAGAAGTACAATGCTTGTTTTGGGTTTCACATAACCGTAGCTAAACTCTCCAAAATCAGCATTCAGTCTTGCAAGCATGATGAGCACACAAACTCGTGTTTTGGAGAGTCTCTAACAAAACTCTCCAAAACAGAGTTTGAACATGATAAAGGAATCTCAACATAATGATATCTGTATTTGTTGCTTACTCCATTGTTGGAGAGTGACATAGCTGTCACCATGTCTTGTTACCAACAAATAAATTCACAACAATCTAAATGTGGGACGACTCTTTTCAGCCATGTCTCAGCCCTGAATAAACCTCTATTGTTGGTTCATAGTGCGCATAGAAACCTTTATCACTCAGGAGAAAGTAAAATGAAATTCTGTTATCCCTAGTATGGGTTTGATAAAGTTTGTGGGTTAACCCTCTCCCTGACTTATTTGTCATTCTGATAAAACTGCGCAATGCAAGTGCAAAACAGACCATGCTAAGTTACTTAAAAAGTCAACAGTGTCAACATGAAGGTCAACATGTTATAATAACCCAGCCTTTTACCAACATGCCATCTCTGCTTTACCATAAGACCCTGTTCAGATAAAATAAAAAACCTGAGGCCTGAGCAAATATTCTACTGAACTATTAGCCCTTAAGCAAACATATTATTCAGTCCAGCATGGGCTTGACTTGAGAAATTTTATAAATGTACATTTAAACAGTGAAACATCCTACATGTACACTATTGTAATTGGAGAAACCAATAATTGTGTATCGATACAAATCAGCTTACATCAGTTGTGATGGGAAATTTGGAGTGACTCCCCCAACATGATTGATTCACCATGTTTTGGCCTCGGGCAAACTGTTCGCTGGGTGCCTCCAATAGAAAGAAGAGCCATTGATCACTCTCGCTGTGGGTGTGTTCAGAATATCAATAGCTTTTTATCAGAGTGAATGTTTGATATAAATGTAAATTAGAGCATAACTTGGTGACAGACTGTAATAGGAGGACAAAATGTCAAATTCCTGATTCTCGATAGTTGTGGACTTCTCCATTGGAATACGGTATTTTGATAAACTGTGGATACCATTTTATTGGAGGTTTGTCGCTAATGGAAGAGTTATTCGAAAGTGGTTTTAAAAAGTGTTCATGTTTCATGTATCTTTGAAGTTGTGTTCAGTTCAGTTAGTTTATTCTTTGGCTATACCCCGTTCAGATTTTGTGTTGACTATTTGGATCAATATCCTACATGGATCACTATTTTCATCATATCATGAAACCTCTTGATCTTGTTGTGTGACTCTGAGTGAGAGTAGACGTGATGTAGCTTGGCATTTCATGAAGCTTATGTCATGTATGTTGTTGATCCACTTGTGGAATTTTGTGACAGGGTCAAATTCCAGCCCAGACTCACACTACCTCAATTTGGCCTGAATGTGTCCTGTATACCCTTTGGTATTCACTGATTGGTTCTTGTTTGGGTTGCACTACCGCACCACCTCCACAGGGTTTTATTTACCTCTTACACCTTACTTTGACATGCGTAGGTGTTTCAGCCACTAGATTGGCAGAAAACGGTACAGCCTAAAAAGCAGGGTCGTCCAGCTTAATGAAGGCATTGGCCTCTGATGAAAAAAGGCAGGGCAATAAGAGAAAGTTGAGACAAGGCAGGGTGCTGTGAAACACCATACATTGTTCATGAGTTGGATGTTATTTCATGTATGTTATTTCAATAAATATTATCTTAGAGGTGATATTCAATTGCTGTCATACATGTAGGTTCCATGTATATCAAGAATATTGGTCAATCTCTCTCTGTCTCGCTCCTTTTAGAGTAGTTATACACCCAAAACACCACAGTTGAGGACAAGGTTGGGGTCTCCATGTCCCATGACCCATAAAATCTTCTAAAATGGATTGAATTTGAATCATGCATTCATGGGTGCCTTAGCTACATGCTGATCACCCAGTGTTGGCATATCTAGACCGACCGGTCAGCTAGCCTTGGCATCATTTGTCCACTCTGCTAAGCTAATGACCGAGGATTGATAGGGGAAGTTGTTTATATGTTTCCATGGGAACTGACATGTCGGGTTATGTCGGGGAAGTAGATTTTGATTGAGTCTTAATGTGTTGCTTCATATCATAATCAATTGTCGACCTGTTAGTTCGAAATGTACGCTTTGTGTTTCTCATTCAATCAGTAGAGAGGTTTTATAATGTTATCTTTTTGCAAATTCATTGGATTCTTCCTTATTGGTCCCCTCAGTCACATTAGGTGGTCCTTAGAGAGGTTTGATGGACAAGGTGGTCCACTGCATCAATCAAGGATTGCACTCTTTGGGCTAAAAATTCTCCAGTTTGGAGATACTTTAGCCCTGCCGTCACTGCTCTGATGTGTGACATCTTTAAAATGTTTCTGCAGGAACGAGACACAATTTGAATTCGAACTTTAAACTTTGATGAATCACATAAAACAGAGCAGAAGTGAAACATGGAGGAACTTCTGAATCAGCTGAAAGCTCGCGATGCCACGACAGACCAAAATGCCTCTGCTAGCCCTCAAGCAGGGCGAAATCTCAAACCACCAGGTAGTCCACGACTGTCTCCGAGTCATAGTCGGCAGCCGTCTGGGAGCCGGAGCCCCCGGCCACCTGGAAGCCCAAGTCACAGTCGGCAGCCGTCTGGCAGTCCACGTCCTCCAGGGACACCCTATGCACCAAGCCAGCGAACCGACAGCCAGGTCTCCATTGAAAATGACAAGAAACGAAAGTCAATAACGTGGGGGAAAGATCAGATGAAGATGGTCGAGGGACAGCCTCCACCGTCTCATGTCGTCCATTACATAAAGATGCACCAGTTTCCTGAGAATGAAGATCGTAAATACGCTAGTGGTGGGCCCAGTTTTGATGCACCATTTTGTGTGAGCTTGAACTTCATTGTTAACTTGCCGGATCCAACGTTCTTGGATGACCAGGATAGGCAGTACAGGGTAGGTATACGCACCTTAAAAGGGTAGATCTAGTATCTCCAGGTTCGGCGGAGAGTTCACTTGTACTAATCTATGGGTACACATGCTCACGATTGAGATTCGGATTCCAGTTAGACCTTTATCTGCATGTGGTCTAAGGGGTTAATTTGATTGCTCTTCTTAATCACACCGATGTTGAATACATCCGTGCAATGTTTTGTTCAATTCAGCTAGCGATGATTAAATTGAACATTCTCCGATTACAACTCAATATCCGACTCGTGTTGGACAAGTTTTGTTAGAGTATTTCCATGGTAACGTGTTGCTGTTGGTGGTAAGACAAGTAGGTGGGTAGTTGTTCTCTCGCCCAGGTACCCCAGGGTTGTTGGATGTATCTACTGGAGTTGAATTGGATCCAGGGATTACTTTCACTTGTTGCCCTGTTCTGTTGTGCACTTTGTTGGAAAGGTTCATGTATTGTTATGATTATGTTGTACCAGTATTGAGAAGTGTGCTGCGTCGTTGCTTTGAGCTGCCTTGTTCGTAACCTGATTGTGCTGTGCTCCGGGTGGGTCTGTCATATCTGTCACTCAGTAAATTAAAATTTACTCATGAGTCTTAAATCACGTCGAAGATTGAGTGAGGATTGTATTGGATATTGGAGGATTAATCTTCTTAAGTTGCATACTTCCCTGCAGATGTAATATTGATTTCAGATAATTTACATAGCGTAAGAGGCTTTGTGGTGATTAACTCTGAAATTGTAATTGGAAAAAAACAGCAGAGTTAACATCTGCAGAGTTTAGGAAACTCCCGAGTTAATATCTGCAACAGTCCAAATGCTTAGTGTTATTCTGCAGTCATGTTGATTCTCAGCTCCATGTTGTTCATTATAAACATGACAACAGCGTTACAAAAGTGGTAAAATCAATGGCCGTGTCAATGACCTGTGACGGTGTGCTTGTTTCCATCCGGAGTTAGTAACTCCATTTATCATTGATGGCAATGGATGGAGTGTCACTATGAAGTGGACTGATTGTATTAAAATGTGATGAATTCGTGTACCTACTTAACAAATTGATTTTGAATTTGACATGAATTTTAGTGGTTAGGGCGCCAGGCTCGAAATCTGGTGGGTCGGCTCTCCCAAGGATCACAACCTTCTCATTTTGTGTCTTTGAGCAAGACACATAACCCTTTATCACACCTCTTTTCCCAGCTGATAGCACATGGCTTTAGCTAAATCTTTTGGAAATTGCTATATTTTCAGGGCGACGCCAATAAGTGCCAGTACCAATTACTCATCAGTTTATACGACATCACATACGATCGGTTCTTTGGTCGGACCTGGCATGGGCCGCCCGTCAACCCCAAGCCAGTCCCTGGACAGAAAGCTCGCCTTAATTACAGTCAGGTTGGTATATCGTTTTGGTTTCAAGACATGAGCACACTGCCCTGCCCGGGGGAAATGAAGGAAAGTCTGTTTTAACTCTGTTCTAACAGCCAAGACCGTCACTGTCAGTTCTCAGTTCAGATCTTATGATAATTCCTCTGATCTTTAGCTCTGATTCACCAAACTCTTCTCATTTCCCGCTCTTTCCAGAACGTATATTTCCACACGACAATCAATGATACCAACATCTGTGTCGTCTGCGAGCTCATCGCTATCCAGGCCGACACTGCTGGGAAGAAACAGATCGTCAATGTCGGCTGGGGATTCTTCCGGCCGTTCAAATGTGAAGGGGACATGGTCGACACGATGTCTTCAACTCCAGCACCGACATGCAAGTAAGAAGATTTGAGTGCTTCTCCATCCTAGCAACCCTTGTTATGTTGTCACTGTAATATCAAATTTGAATTAGAATACACTTGTGTACCATCAAAGTAAAAAATAGCTCCAATATACTTCCATCTTCTCCAAAATATCATCTGAACAGTTGGGTTGTCTGCCCTCTCCTTAAAACCATAACAATGTTAGTCTTTCTTTGTTACTAAGTTCATTCCATAGCTTGGTTCCCTGGAGAAGGAACTCACCAGGCTATGCATCTTGAGGTGACACCCAGTTTTGCAGCTTTGTCAAACTTTGTCTCTTTCAGAATGGACCTATACTATGGTTCGCCAAGGGCACTGCTGTTTCTGGAGGACCCCATCGAAAACAACCCAAACCTAAAGTTCATTGATGGCTGTAGCCTTGCCTACACCATCCGAACTCACAAGAACTTCATGAAGGTCATGCACCTTATCCCGGAGAACGTCATTATCGGTCCAAATGATATCGTGCCAGGTGTCGTGGAGGCGCGCCTAGATCCAAAGAACCCACATCTACGTAAGTGTCAAAGAAGCTTTTGTCTCCGAATGTTGTCCTGGGTCTCTCTGTAATGAATACAACCAGTTCTCTGAGGATAGCTTATCCCAGTTAAGTTCCTCTCTGGCAGCCAGTTTAGAAGTGTATTTTACTATTTGTTTATTATCAGACCCTGTGGCTGTTAACGGTTTTGTTTTAATATGAATCTTTATCCCTCTCACAGCTGTCGATAGTTTCCGTCGTCCAAAAGCCGAGAGAACCGTGCCATGTTACATCGATAAACTCAACATCCGACTGCAGCCATCGGTGGAGGCTTTCGAGGATGAACTGTGTAAGCTGCTGAATGAGGACAGAATGAACAGAGATAATAAGGTCGCAGATGGGACGAATGTTACTGTGCTTGAGAGGAGACTACAGGTGAGATATATACATCATTACCCCAACGTCAAGCAAGCTTCTCTGTCAATAAAACCCCTCCTTGATTTATGAAGAGATTAATCTATCTGGGCCAAGTTGCTCTATCAGAGTGAGAGGCATTTGCCAGCGTTTCATGTACCTCATTTGATCGTATTTCCTTCTATAGGTTGGCATCCACAATGGTTGGGGCTACATCGAGAAGCCGCAGACAGTTCACTTGACCACTGAAGCTGCTGGCAAGTCTGGCACTGCATCTTTGAGACGAGGACACAAGAGGACCTCCTCCTCCGCATCTGGGTAAGTCTCAAGATGGAGAGCTTTTTGCGGAAATGATAATAAAAGGCAGCAGACTTTGTTGTTCTGATCATTACAGCTACGGACTTGTTTATCATAACTATCTTTGTTTCAGCGATGCCCTCTCCTCAGTCGGCCTCGTCCTGAAGAACCGTATTGAGATCGATCATCTGGTGCAGGACCCGATGTATACGATTGTATTCCTCTTGGAGTACGTTATGACCGAACCGTTGAATCGGGAGGAGAGAAAGGTGAGATTTACGGCATTCAGAGGATATTTAACAAAGTATTTTTGTTTAACAAAAACCTAACTGAATGTGGGGAATAAATCTAACAGAAGCTGCAAGGTTTAAATTGGCTGCTTTGGATTAACAGTTTTCTTTTACTGCCATTGTTTCTGTTGCTATGCTTCCACAGCTTCTCACTAATAACTTGCTTTGCTTTATGTGCTTATTTCTTCAGGGTGGCAGCAGTGTCTCGGTAGCCGTCCCTTTATCAGTCAGTCAATGCATGTTCCCTTGTCCTATGAGAGTCAGTCAATGCATGTTCCCTTGTCCTATGAGAGTCAGTCAATGCATGTTCCCTTGTCCTATGAGAGTCAGTCAATGCATGTTCCCTTGTCCTATGAGAGTCAGTCAATGCATGCCCCCTTGTCCTATGAGAGTCAGTTCTATTGCATACTCAACACGCGTCACTTTGCATGTAATATAGTACACACTATCACCTTTCATATAAAATCTGCCATAGGTCCTCCAATGGAAAATATCTCACTCCTGAAGCATTGGCAGCTATCTCTTCTCCAACAATCCTCTATTGTTGTTAGGTGTTTGGATTGTCACCTGTGAATACTTCAACAAAGGAATAGGTTTTTTTGTTTGCTGTATATAAAATTCCCCCACCATTCTCGGCAACCTTGACAAAAAGTAAGAAAATTGATCAGTCTGATCAGACGACATAAGTTGTTTTGCTTGAGGCCTGTTTGTGTTTTTGCCTAACCTGTACTATTCTGGATTGTTAAACTTTAAATCCTGACTATGATATATCCAGATGTCGATGGTGCGCACCCAGTCCCTCACGTTTGCCGTCCGCTGGTCAGCATGGAGTCCCTTTGTTAATAAGAGCGGCGACGCCACCCTGCAGCTGATTGGAGGCCCATCCTCGATCCCTGATGGCCTGATGGTCTATAAGAATCCATCCCTTGAAGCTGGGGTTGAGTCACAAGAAGAGTCCAAGACCAAGCTGAATCCTGGCATCATGAACTTTACGTTTGTGAATCAACGCGAGGTAAGAACTCTCAGATCCCCTTGGTTTGGTCTTGATATTGGTGGTCTATCAGCTGCAGAGAGTTGAGGAGTGGGGTCTGTTGTGAGAGAGGGGGTGACTCATGATGATCACTGGGCCACCTTGGCAGTTGACACCACGGTCTTTGGGAAGTCACTGCCTGTCTGTCACTGTTTTATGGTGTGTACCAAGTTTAAGTTTGATATGGACAGTTATAGAGACATACTATATGAACAAAAGAGATCTTACGTGTTCCTTCCAGAAACTTGCCGAGAACCTTAACGTTGATGCTGGTAATTTCGGCCGTGGAAGTCCAACGGAACTCATCAGTCACGAGTCGGCCAGCTCACTGCATGCAGAGTTACCTGGGAAGCCACCAGTCCCCATGAGAGACTCAAAGTGAGTAAAGTGCATATGTTGAGTTAAGCTTTCTTTAAAACTGCTAAGCGATTTATGATGAAATGTTAATTGATCTCAGAATTACTTTAACTGTCAAACTTGCCAAATTTTAAATGGCTTTCTCATATCATACCATTAGGTATCCTGCTGTGTAGTTCGCCCCTAGTATTCCCTAGTCACATTTCCTTGTAGATTTCCTCTGCTTTTTACCCAGAAATTCAATATCAAGGGCCAAACTAGGGTATTACTGTTGTCTATACCAACAAACTTTGCGCGAGAATTTGTCAGTTACAGTATTATAGATAAACTTGTTTAAAGAGTTGTTGACACTTTGTATGATTCTATTCAGTGCGGAACTGCAGACAAATGTTGAGAAAAAAAGGTAGAAATATAATGTTTGGTGATTAGGTGCTAGAGTGAAGGATTGGTGGCTAGGTGGTTTGAGTTGGTTGCTAGGTGATAAAGTTAGTTGCTAGGTGAAACGAGTGGGTTGCAGGGTTGTAGAGGACTAGAGTGTTTACTAGCTAGAATTAGGATAGGGTAGGAGGTGGTTGGGAGAAAAAGTTCCAGTTGAGCTCCTCTTGCGGTGGAGTGACAAAACTTTGTCAAGATACGTAGTTTCTAGATGAGTTTTATGGTTGCTAGGAAGTGGTTTTCGTAACTATGGGATACCTTGGTATCTAGGTGGAAGGAAAACAATGGACTGTCACTTGACTGATGTGCATGGTGTCTTACAGCAGGCTTGATGCTGATAGCTTCGACGGGGTGACCGTAGAATCGTTTGTCGTCCCAAAACCACACAAACAACAACAACAGCAGTGAGTAAAGTTCTGCCTCTGTCAAATTGATGTCACCTCCCTAATTGATGTTTACGACTATAATGTGTTCTGTGCTGTAATCCTATAACTAGTAATCTGTTTTTGAAAACTAACAATCCATGACCCAGTTGCTAACTCAGCCTTAGTCACCGATAATGGTGTAGCCTCCTTCAATATATTCCATTTTATAAATCACTTAAGGACTTTGTCATGCCGGTGTTCGGGTAACGGTGACTGATCATGCCATGCTGGTGTTTGGGTAACGGTGACTGATCATGCCATGCTGGTGTTTGGGTAACGGTGACTGATCATGCCATGCTGGTGTTTGGGTAACGGTGACTGATCATGCCATGCTGGTGTTTGGGTAACGGTGACTGATCATGCCATACTGGTGTTCGGGTAACGGTGACTGATCATGCCATGCTGGTGTTCGGGTAACGGTGACTGACCATGCAACTGGGTCAAGTACTGTAAGGTTCTTTGAGAAAAAAACCTTAATTACACTTTTCAGTTTGCAGCAGTAACCAACTTTCGCAGTTGTACAAAGAAGACACTTTTCAGCTTTTCCTGTAGCTTTTGATTCAAATATCAGTCAGTTTTTACATGTGCTTTCTAGATTGATAGAGCAAACGTGTGAATAGTTATCAACATCAATCCAGCTTGAAAATTATTTCGTTACCCATTATTAGAACTAGCCAGTTTTGAATGTTAAGTTCCATGCTAGTTTTAGAATCTCAATCAACAGATAGGTTAGTCAGAGCGAGATAGTTTGTATGTGGAGTTTGTATGTTTGTCTAGATTATATTTATCTGGTACAAGTGCCGCTGATGCCTTTAGGAGTTCAGCGAGTTGCTGATAGGACTGGAAAGGTCTTGACTCCAAATAATCATGATGGTTTCACTTGTTCCACAGGCTTGGTGATTAGTTTCAGTTGCCGAGACAATGACTTACATTGAAATTAATCCAACGCCTGTGAAAGCCATGCAGGCAGTTCCCGCTGTAGTGAAGAACACGCTTAACAGGCAGCCAGTGTGAAATCTGCACAAATTAATACCGTTATTATATTAACAACGCTATTAAAACGCCTAACTAACCATAACATTTTGTTATTTTCCTACCCAACTCACGAATCAGGTTGAACATGCAGACTGTAAGACAACATCTCATACAACAACAGAGGTTGGTATCTGCACATCAACAACATGCATGTTTTCATCCCTTCTTTAATACCGTCCAGTTATTGCTGAAATACCATACAGTCTCTCTAGAATTGGTTGTCACTGATATCTTTCTCTCTTTGTTTCAAATGAGCATGTGGTGCTTTTCATTCATTTACTATCAGTCCTTACGGTTCTCTTCAAAGGTGTTGGACAGTGACCGTGTTATCTCTGCTCTGTTTCAGAAGCCAAGAACCCACATTTGGCTCCCCGCAGTCTCCATTAATGGCCCCGATGTCACAATATCCATATAGCCCTGGAAGGTGCGATGACTTGCAGAAACAAATCACCTTTGAGCCTGTTTGAAGTGTGAACCTGTCACCTACAACCCGATTGCATGATCACTTAAAGCGCAACTGGAGTTCCCAATTCCTTCAGCACCCTTCCCTCTGCACCACAACCCAGCATTGCATTCCTTCCCACCTTTGAGTTGCGTCCCGTTACGTTCCGTGCACCTTTGAGTTGCGTCCCCTTACGTTCCGTGTACCTTTGAGTTGCGTCCCCTTACATTCCGTATACCTTTGAGTTGCGTCCCCTTACGTTCCGTGTACCTTTGAGTTGCGTCCCCTTACATTCCGTGTACCTTTGAGTTGCGTCCCCTTACATTCCGTGTACCTTTGAGTTGCGTCCCCTTACATTCCGTGTACCTTTGAGTTGCGTCCCCTTACATTCCGTGTACCTTTGAGTTGCGTCCCCTTACATTCCGTGTACCTTTGAGTTGCGTCCCCTTACATTCCGTGTACCTTTGAGTTGCGTCCCCTTACATTCCGTGTACCTTTGAGTTGCGTCCCCTTACGTTCCGTGTACCTTTGAGTTGCGTCCCCTTACGTTCCGTGCACCTTTGAAATACTTTGCACCCTGTCCAAACACTGTTGTTGCCTGACTGCACCAATGATGATTTATAATCAAGCTCTTGCTCTTTATTTATGGCACCTTGACCGGCGAGTTCATGGGTTAGGTTTGTCATCGTCCGTGGTGGGACAAACAAATGTCTCAGACTATAATATAAGTCAGCTTGTGTTATAAACTGTGCTATAGTCTTGAGCAGGTCGGGTGTGCAATATCTGGGAGTAGCGGAGCCCTTCTTTTTTTCTGTGAGACTCTTTGGATACAAAATGCTGTCGACTTTATATTACCTGCAAAATTTTGGGTGAGTTTTTCAATTTTGCGGAATCTTTCAGCCAGATACGCACAGCTGGGCTGACTGAAACCCTTTCCTTTGTTCAATGGTGGGTGAGGTTGTAGGGGCGGATCCAAGGGAGTGAGGTTGTCCGCCCCCTTCCCCCCTTGTATAATTTTTCCGGCAATTTTGAAAGTCTTTGACAATGATTATGTGATCTTTCAGGAGTGAGATGGATGCGCAGATGATGATGTCACCGAGAGGCATGTATAACCCCTATACTGGTATGATGTATCCACCAGGTCCGATGGGCTACCCCATGCCCATGATGGGATCAATGGGTTATCAAGAGGTAGGGTCAATGTCGTCTGTGAACTTTCACCGTGGACTGCCTGGCGCTATTTTGTGAAAATTGCGGAGAGTTTTGGCTAATTTCTGCGTCTGGACACTGTTCATGACAGATGCCACCTACAGTCCTAAGGAGTTAAGCATGCTGTGCCTTCTCACAGACGTCCTTTTGTTCTTCCCCTCATCGTGATTAGTTAAGATCACTGTGGATGCTGTTCCCCTCATACTCTGATTAGGTATTCAAAGGTTAACCCACACTGCTTTCTCCCTCTCTCATAGCCTGGGTCTGCCCGCCTCGACCTGCAGGAGCTTCCATACCAGCCGACCCATTCTCCCATCCTGGCTCTGTCGCCCCACATCCACGCCGGCCAAGGCCTCTCAAGGGCGGCCTACGCTAGGCTTTACAGCGTTGGGTTCCCGACGATACTTGACCGAGGTGGTGAGCCACCCGATGTGGTTGATCCGTCTGATCATGTGACGTACCGACCAGAGAAGGAGGAGTATGACCAGTTGCAGAGTAACGAGGTGACGTTACAATTCCTTGCTTATTCAAAGTAAGTCAGTGTCAGTGGTTTTGTTGAGATGATGTTTTCAAACTACTTGTGCCATTTGAGGTCCAGGTGCAGTTGATGTTTACACATACATGGATAGGGAACTGCCAATGCTGGCGTGGTGAAGACGAGGTTCGGTCTGTACCTAATGCCTGACATAGCAGCATGAGCTGATACTGCTGATAGAGACACGCATGATCACAAAGAAGGAGAAGAAAAACAAAGCATGGCTTGCACGTTGGGTCATTTCCAGTTCTAGGTACGAGCAGCTTGGTACACATTTGAACTATTTCATTTATTTGCAGGATGTTTACCCCGACGGCTAGCAGCTCCAAGGCTCCAGGAACTATCTTCTTCACGTTCCAGTTCTACAGATTCCCACAGGTTACGTCAGAAAGGTGAGCAGAGATTATTGATTGTGTCGTAGCTGCACTTTCCTGTGCCCCAGTTGCCGAGTAACCTTGCTCCAACTCTGATTTAATGGTCCCTGCTTGCTCTTCACATGCACCATCCTTTCATTGTAGGCTGCTGTTGGGTGACCCCGAGTGTGAGTTGAGTGCTGATCCCAAGTCCATGCCCTGCATCCTGAAACGCTTGGAGAAAGACAGTACGGCTCTGTCGGGACCTCCCGGTTATCAGGTGAAATACTACGTCGACCCAGCGTTCCTCAAACCAGGAGAAGGGGCATTGTTTGTCAAGCATCTTTCACAGCAGACGCTCCATATTGACGTCTGGGATGGCGACTCTCTTCTGTTGATTGGCTCCTGTGCTGTGGAACTGAAGCACCTCTGCCGCCAAGGTCGCGAGGCCGTCCAAATAACGTACGAACTCGATGTGATATCGACTGAGTATGGTGCAGAGGAGACCCCGAATCTCACCGGCGATCTTTCCAGGAGCGGGAGCGTCAGACCTGTTGGGGTCACCACAGCTGTCAAAGGGCGTCTTCACCTTCGGTTGGCCAATGTTGGTTTCCCGACCGACAAGTCACAGAGAAGTGAGTATGGCTGAACTCGTCCAATGTCTGGTAGTACCCTGTGTTGATATTTTAGGAAAAAAGATGTTTTGGGTGAATTTTGATACAAAAGAGAGTTTGAATTTCATACCGTTCAGTCATTTGTTAACTTGAGTGACCTGACTTCATCTCTTCTCCAGCTGATACCACCGCCATCGCCAAAAAGCCGCAAACTGTCATCAGCTCCGACATGAATGCCACCGGTTTCCACGGCGGCAGCCTAACAACGACCTTCTCCCAACTCCACAAGGTCAAACGCACATATAAAGCACAGCCATTGGCCGAGACGAACCATGAGCTGGCAACAATGCTGGTGACCAAGCATCGCCCGCTGCAGCAGAAGGAGGAGGAGCTTGAGAAGATGGATCCTGCAAGGAGACGGAAGCTGGCTCGCATGCAGGCGGTCAGACAGACAGATGGAGAGGAGAACGAAGTGCCGTTTTCGTTTTCGGTGAGTTGATTTGATGAAGAGACAAAGTAGAATGAGCCGAGTTTAAGCAGCGGCATGTCTCATTTCAGCCTTGTCCTCAACATGACAAAGTTACTATGATGCTGTGCCACGTTTGGATTGACATTCTCCAGGGTTGACGAAATGACAATGTGACCACATTGACAGAAATTGGCAGCTGAAGTAGTTTTTGAGATAACTTATATCCACTGCTTCTCCATCCATAGGCTTACAAAGTTGAAAAAGCTGATCGAACTCGTGACCTCAAGACCATCGAGTGTTACCGCCAGACCACCAAACGCGAGGGCATCCTGAACATGCTGAACCAAGCTATGACAACCGACCATACCCTCTACCCGTCGATGGGCTCTGCAGAATTCTTTGAGTATTCTCTAAAGAATCCGTTCAACGTGCAGCATTCTGTGATAGTGTGTGTACAAGATCCAGATCTACAGTAAGTACCCCTGAAGGAATCGGGCCTGATTCTGGAAGATATCGTAATCAATGCAGCCAGTCGGAAGAAGATCTTTAAGCTGGAGCTGTTATTCCACCAGAATGTACCTCAGCCGCACGTCACATTTACTTCTAACCTGGCACCATATCAAGCCAGTCACACCCGACTCTATAACGCTTCTCATCTTTGCAGTGTAGTTACAGATGCCCTGGCACCATATCAAGCCAGTCACACCCGACTCTATAACGCTTCTCATCTTTGCAGTGTGGTCACTGATGCCCTGGCACCATATCAAGCCAGTCACACCCGACTCTATAACGCTTCTCATCTTTGCAGTGTAGTTACAGATGCCCTGGCACCATATCAAGCCAGTCACACCCGACTCTATAACGCTTCTCATCTTTGCAGTGTGGTCACAGATGCCCTGGCACCATATCAAGCCAGTCACACCCGACTCTATAACGCTTCTCATCTTTGCAGTGTGGTCACAGATGCCTTGGCACCATATCAAGCCAGTCACACCCGACTCTATAACGCTTCTCATCTTTGCAGTGTAGTCACAGATGCCCTGGCACCATATCAAGCCAGTCACACCCGACTCTATAACGCTTCTCATCTTTGCAGTGTAGTCACAGATGCCCTGGCACCATAACAAGCCAGTCACACCCGACTCTATAACGCTTCTCATCTTTGCAGTGTAGTCACAGATGCCCTGGCACCATATCAAGCCAGTCACACCCGACTCTATAACGCTTCTCATCTTTGCAGTGTAGTCACAGATGCCCTGGCACCATATCAAGCCAGTCACACCCGACTCTATAACGCTTCTCATCTTTGCAGTGTAGTCACAGATGCTCGGGAGTGGCGTCATTACAAGATGCTGAATAACCTCGTCACGCCCGTGGAGGAGGGCATGTTTAACGTGGAGAAGACAACCGAATATCCTGAGATCTTCCTCAGGCCAAAAGAGAAAGTCAACATTCCGTTCAAGTTTGTGTCGTTCAAAGCAGATCACACCATACATCCTCAGGTAGGGAAAAGATTGATGATATTGTTGACAGACTCTGCTGGATGTGTCCTTCGTATAATCAGTCACCATTTTCAATTGCTTTATAGCTTAATTTGCAAATGGAGATTGTTTTAAAGAGGATTTTGTCCATATTCTATGTTGTAGATTCGGGAAATTTCAACACTTTGTCTCTTCGTCCCTGGTTTACTTTGCGATTTCGTAATGACCTTGATATTCCTTTTGCAGACACCAACAGATCCTTTCCGCCCTGCCCCTAATCGACCACAGGAGAAGTCCAACCCGGACTCAGACACTCGTGTCATTACCGTCCAGTTCCTCACCAAAGATGGTAAACTCATGTCTCAGCTGAATCTGCGCATCGCCCCACAGCCACACGTCATCGACCAGACGTTCCGTTTCTACCACCCAGAGCAGGCGTTCTTGAAGAAATCCATCCGTCTGCCGCCATTCCATACGATACCTGGAGCTCCTGTAGGTGGCGCTGGCTTCTCACAGCTCTATATACGCTGTAGTGATCCGAATGTGATATGTGAAGCAAAGAATACCCAGAGCGGAGAACCACAGGATGTCTTCTTGAAGGTGGGTTAGCTGCTTTCTCATGTCCTTTCATCAGTAAGCAGGCCGAAATAAACACTTCAAGTTTAATGTGTATTCATTTTTGCATCAGGTGTCAAGTTCAGGATGCGAGATGAAAGGTGCCGTTTCATATTGTGTTTGCTTTCTCCTCTTTGGGACTAACTGTCAACTCCCTGCTTGCCTTTTTGTACATCTAAACTCATCATTTTCACGTCGAAATCATTTCAATAAGTTCATGAACTGTTCCAGGTCGCATGCGGTCCATCTCCTCAGATCAAGAAGTTCTTCATGGCCATCTATACGGACCTATTCCTATCGAAACCCATCCAGATTTGGCAGTTCTTCATCCACTCTCTCCAGAGGGTCGATGTGACGTGTACCGAGGGTCAGACAAGTCGGTTCTCACTTATTCTCAGGTAGGTAGAAGAAACGTCTTGAGTCCCATTGTTTATGTGACAATACAGTGGAACCTCTGGACACCTTTGTAAAGGAAGGTAACATAAGGACACTTGTATCTGTTCAGAGTTTGGTTACACCAACAGGACTTCGGTGAATATCATGTTGGCGTTACCCAAAGCATATAAGTCAAGCTTACTCATTACTGCTTTGACTCTGTTGACTCACACATGTCCTGTTTTGATTGCAGGGGAACTCAAGCATCCAGACTCGCAGCATGTTACTCCTCCCACCCTAAAGAACTACAAATCGCACCAAAAGATTCCTTCATGTTGGCGGCAAACACCGTCCACGAGTTAAACGTTGCTGTCCGACCGCTGCAGGTTGGGTCAAAATACATGTTCCTGAATGTTGTTGACGTGGAATTTCACCAATTGATCAGAACGTGGCTGATCTGTCTTTCATGCAAAGCTCCCGTTGTCTCCAAAGCCTTTGAGTTACAGATCCCAATAGGGGGCGGCAAGGGTTCCAATAAACGTATCACATACACGAACCCGTACCCGACCAGGAAGACGTTTAACTTGACAACGAACCGCGATGACTTGCTGCAGTTTAAGGAAGCACGCATTGAGATAGCAGCAGGAGATACGTATACGATTGGACTGAGGTTTACACCGAGTATGATGCCAGGGGCGGCGTCCATCTTGATCTTCATTAACGACGACGAGGGGAAGAACGAGGAGACCTTCTGTGTGAAGGCACAATACGCCTGACTCCTTCAGGACTGACCAGACATCTGTTGTTTGTGTCAGACGTGGGAATAGCCAAAAGCTGCACAGTATTGAGTCTCAATCATGTGCTTGACATTAAGTTTAATGGACTTAACTGAAGACGCCAAGTTATTGTTTTGAAAAGCGGGGTCTGGGCCCTGATGTCTCGGTTCTCTCCTTCAAACTTGTTTTCTAAGTTTATAATGGGAGGAGATGGGGAGAGGGGGGTTCATTGTGTAGTATAGATTTGTAGGTTAGCTGATGAAGTTAGCATGCGTAGAAGTATTGATTGTAGATTTGTTAATTCACCATTATTTATACCGTCCTCTTTTACAGTATTTTATATGGAGTTAGTTTGTACATCAGATGTTAATATTATTTATGAAATCAGTTGAAGTGTAGGCTTCGCGTAACTGAAGTAAAACTTCTATATGGTGCATTGGTTATATTCGAATACAGTTCAGTGCAGTAGACAGTGTGTATCAAAAAGAATAATTGCGTCTCCAAAATCAGCTGAAAACACAGGAGACTAGGATAGTACATGTAGTAGTAGCCTCTCCTGCTCTCTCCACTAACACAGCCTTGAGGTATATGCAGTGTAGTGTATCCAGGTGTCATTGGTGTGTGCAGTGCCTTCAGATGTACAGGATGTCTCACATTAAACAATAACAGCCAATTTTCAAAGTGTAACATTCTTTTTGATACACACTATAATACAGACAAACATCAGTAGTAAAGGAAGCGCATAGTTCATTGTAAATTGCAAATAGACTGCAGTATATTTTGAACTCTTTGTTGTTGTTGTTTTTATCACTAAGGTGCTGTGCTTTGATGTGACGAGGGACTGTCTGAGCAAATTGGACAACCTGGGACACAATCGGAACCCTTCTAGGGGAGCTGCCAGGTCTGATTTGGTCTGGTTGTGACTGTCCCGACTCTTCTACCAAGTTGGCAACACTGTGAAGCAGCCGTTTCCAATTTGGTCTGGTTGTACCTGTCTCAACTCTGAATTGACAAGATGGAGCAGCCAGGACCGACTCTGCCTGGTTGTAACTGTCTCAACTCTTTAACGAGTTGGCAAGATGGTGGAGCAGCCAGGACCGATTCTACCCGGTTGTACCTGTCTCAACTCTTTAACGAGTTGGCAGGTTGGTGGAGCAGCAAGGGCCGATTCTGCCTGGTTGTAACTGTTTCAACACTTTCATCGAGTTGGCAAGATGGTGGAGCAGCCAGGGCCGATTCTGCGTGGTTGTAACTGCCTCAACTCTTTCATCGAGTTGACAAGATGGTGGAGCAGTCAGGACCGATTAAGCTTGGTTGTGACTATCTCAACTTTCTCACCAAGGTGTTAAGACGATGGTGCTGCAAGGCCCGATTCAGATCTAGTTCTGACTGTCTCGTTGTTGTCAATGTGTTGGCAAGACAGTGACACAACCAGGTAGCTTTGTCTCTCATCTTTCACCATGTTGGTGAGATGGTGGAGCGTTCAAGTCTGTTACTTGTCTGGATGTGGCTGTCTCATTTCATTCGCAGTATGGGCAAGACGTTGGATCAGCAAGGTCCGATTCGGTCTGGTTGTGACAGTCTCTGCATTTTTGGCATCACCAGTTTGAATCGACGGTGGGCCTGCCAGGGACAGCTGTGACAGATGATGGCGATGACAAGTCTCGTTCGGCCTGGTGTTCCTTGTTTCTCCTCTCTCACCGAGTTGGTATGACGGTAGAGTAGCCTTGCTTGATAGACATGTAGGGTGGTTATTCTCGATCCTTTTAGGCCTACTCATCACAGGTTCGGATGGAGCTTCCATATCTGATCAGGTCTGATTCTGTCTCTTTAATCTTCCTCAATGTGCTGCCTCAATGTGCTGGCAACACGGCGACGCTATCGGTCCCATTTGGTGTGGTTGTGACCATCCCATCCACATCGATCTCATGTCGGTGTTGGCAAGACAGTGGAGCTAGCCACTGTCTGATCTGCCTCAATGGGATGGTAACACGGTGACGCTCTCAGGTCTATTCGGTCTGGTTATGACTCTCTTTCTTTGCTCATCGCGTTGAAAAGCCGGAGGAGCACCATGTCCGATGCGGTCGGACTGCCGTCTCAACTCGTTCACCGAGCTAACATGGTAGTTGAGTAGCCAGGTCTGATTCAATCTGGTTGTGACTGTCTTAACTTTTCACTGGGTTGACAAGACTGTAGCCGGGCCGTGGAGTTGGATGCGACTCAAGAACTGGAACAGGAAAAGGTGGACCGAGTCAGACATTCAGTTTGGATGTGACTACAGGTCGACGCCAGTGCCCGGGCGCCAGTGACGAGCGCCAGTGACGGGAATAGTGGACAGACATTGAGCTTCGATGTGACCGCTCGTAAGGATGCAATATGTTGCTCTTCTTGAAGCTACAATCATTGTGATCCGATGAAGTAATTCAATGTGTTGTGAAAGCGATAAGTGTGATTCTTGTCAATATGATTATATATTAGTAGATCAACCAACGGTTTTCCATTTGATCATGTGCTCTATCTGACCCTGACCCACTAGAGCAAGATTAATAACCCGATTTCGGTTAGAAACGGAAAGGCATTGACGTACGGTATGAACTTGGCCAGGCGAAGAGGAAGTGGTTGATTGGAAGAATAGCTATGAACCAAGTGAAGTCTTGGTAGAGAAGTCACTTGGTAAGTTTTTTTCCCTGACGTACACCTATTTGATCCCCAACTGCAAAAAGCAGGGCTGTCAATCTCAGCGTTCTGCTTATCTGTACTATAAAACCAGGCCTACGTCGCCCCTACGGCAGTCGTCTCTTCTTCCTCTCTTGATCCCAGATCGAGCTTTGTTTCCATATTGGTGCACCATTCGGCCATCCCATGCGGCCTAGTCTCTCGATCAGTTTCCCAACAAAGCAATTACATAGCGCCCTATTCTTTTAGTCGTCCATTCACGTTATCATCTTTTGTCAGGTCTGTTATGTCTTCATGCGAGACCCACAATCGGGACTCTTCATGGTCTCCACAAGGAGCAGAGGCTGCTCTGTATAGTCTTTATTAGGCGACAGTCACAACATTGAGACAGTCTCGGAGGTCCGTCACAACCCGGAGACACTACAAACTATGTTCATTTCTTCATTCTAATACTGCAACATAGGCCTACGTTGATGTTAAGCGTAAATTTGACGTCATCCCTTCTTTGTGAAAATGAAACGCCTTATATCCTTCAAATAGTCAATTTTATAAACTGTTGGAAACACGATAACCTTGAGCGAATTGGCGTGCGTTTTAATTTCTACGACATAGAAAACATTTACCAGTGTGTATATAAATATACAATTGTTCTTGCACTACAAAAACATCTTGACCCAAATCACGATACTATCATGTTGACTAAATGAAAGTATTACGTCTGACCATTGCCTAAATAGGCTACTGATGATAATAATGATAATATTTTTAAAATAATTATTCATCAAGCCGACTTCCAATCAATTTGATCACGCAGTCTAGTTCGCCTAGGTGATTAAGCCGATGCTGTTAATTCAAGAGACGACTACACTACAGTGTAATATCGTACAGTCCCCTGTGGGTGGGCATTTTAACTAACATCGTGAGAGGTGCGGTGTTTTCTGTAAACATGGCCAATGGCGTGGAAGAGAACAATCACAGGCCCCGAACTTGGGTTGGCATTTTAATATTTTTTTCGTTTTAAGATCGGGGAAACTGCACAATGGAAGAGTCTTTAGATATGCAGCCTAACAGTCCACCGGTGAACAGTAATTGCCTGGGTAAATATATGCCAGGCGAGTGCAATATATTCCAATTTCCTTTTTATCATTCCAACAGATCAGATCTTAGAACAAAGATGGCCGCCACCATGACAACAGAGATGGCAATGAATACGACAGCCACACCCCAGAATTTCACAATTATGACATTGACACCAGTGAGGTTCATGCCACCTGTGCCTCTATATATTCTCATAGTAACAGCTATTAGTTGCGTCTTATCGCTGTTCGGAAGCTTCGCAATATTCTGGACATTTTTCAAATTTCAAACCTTACGGACAACGAGCCGGAAGTTACTTTTATATTTGACAATTGCGGACTTTTTCACCGCGGCAGGATATCTGATGGGGGTGATACGGTATTGGGTAGATTACACATCTGGGAGTGGTGCAAAGGAAGACCAATGTCCAAAAGCTGATGCCGTCTGCGTGGCGCAGAGTTACATTACCACCTGCTCAAGTTTGTGTTCATTCTTTTGGATGATCGTCATCAGTGCGTATTTCATTATTGCCGTCGTCAAGCAAGATGTGGAAGCAGCCAATAGGATGATGGTACCGAGTCACGTGATATGCTGGGGACTTCCGGGTGAGTATTGACCAGAACCGTTTCAAGATACATTCTGTTGCCACCGATTTGAACTTGCCAAGTGCCGTAAATCTCTCAACTAAAAGTCACCATCCATCTCTTGCAGTCTTCCTGACCTCCCTGGCATTAGGTTTCGGTGTCCTGGGCGAGGATCTCTCCTACACCAGCGGCGGGTGGTGCTGGATCACGGCATGTGACCTCTCCAATGATGTCAAGCTTCTCTGGATGCTGGCGACAGGAAAGTTCTGGGAGTTTGTCACTTACATGGTCCTTATCGTCAACTACCTGCTGTTGAAATATTTCATTTGGAAAAGGGTGCGTGCGTACTCGCCGTCTTGACGTCATTTTCTTCTTTGATGAAAGTAAGAATATGGTAGTCTGATTCGACGATCTTATGGTAGTCCAAAACTACGAAGACCAAAGTATCTGAAAACACTTACTTTACCAGAATCGGACAAAGCACAAGAACGAGCAGAATTTTGTAAACTTTTCAAGCCATCTAAGGCTTTTTTGCCTTTGTGCTACATGTAATGTTCATGCTAATGGAACATGAGCACGCGGTAAAGAAAGTATCGGTATTCTATAGACACCGTCGACTACTACTCCCGACGTTAAACTGATACCGCCAATCCTTGTTTTTTTTAAATTTTAGATGCGTTACCACAGCTCACTCCGTCGTCAAGGTATCAGTGTTCCAAGATCCGGGGAACAGTTGTCAGGCAACGACACCATGTTTATCTTCGTTCCCATCATCCTACTGGTCCTCCGGATTTGGGGCAGTTTGAAATTTCTGATTACCATATCACTGTCACCTAGCCAAGGCGGCGACCACGAGTTTGAAAGCAATAAGGGCATCGAGGTGCTCACACTTTTTCAAGTAAGTGTTAAGAGGCGGCGAGGCAGCTCGGTTTCAAGAGTAGCTGGCGAAAGAGAAACCACTAGGGAAACACAGTTCAGCGTATCCCGACAATGCAGGCAGAGTTGCTCATCAACCACAATTATATTTGGTGGCCATTTTCGGGTATTGGTGGCAAGTGGAAGCAAAAATACAAGTACTGCGTCCAGGATTGGGAGCTAAACTATGTCTTTTGATGCGCAATACCGGTTAAGTGTTTCTTGAAGAAATATGGCTCAAACCGAACAAGCGTAGAGCCCCATCCTTGATGCTATGGAAATTTGACTCGGATGCAAGTCCAATGAGGAAACCGAGTCAGAAAAAACCCGCTTCCAGTTGAGATAAAAACATCGTCTGCCATTAACATTATCGCAGAAACTAGTTTCTTTTCATCTTCCAGGGTATCGGCGACAGCGGGCAAGCTTTCTGGAACTTCGTTCTGTTCTGCCTCATGACGCCCGAGGTCAGGGTCGCCATCCTGGCCTCATTCAGGCAGCAGTTCTCCTGGCTGAGGGTCGATTCCATCACGTCGGACACCAGCACGGCAAGCGAAGAGAGCGTGAACTCACAAACCAGACGCCTGGTGCCCTCTATTACCGAAGAGGTGCGCGAGGAATATAACAGAGAACGAACTGCTCTATATCATAAACAGTTTTCAAATTATGATTCCACTTCCTTGGGGTGAATCGGCAATGGTGGAGTAAAATCAATTTTCGTTTCTCCTTGATGTGGAACGAAATCGGGCGACGGGGGCCGCCACTTCCTAGCCAGAGTTTGGGACAATATCCTTGGACAGCATCCTGGACTAAAAATACCAGAAGACCCATAAAGGAAGATGAAAAAGGCACGGAATTCTTTGTTAAATAAATTACCATATTATTCTTATTTCTACAAACAAAATCATCACTTCTAGCTCTTTTAACAACAAATGAAATATATCTTATTGGTCAACATAGCAAATCAAGCTTTCTTGGTTAACATGCAACGTGTGCTCTTCATTCAGAAAATGTGAACAGATTGAAAAAATATGACGAATATCGTATACAAGATCATTCTTTCTCCCAGGTATGGTTTTCATACCGTGTTTGCCCGATGTACAGGTACAGCAGCGAGGTGACTTCCCCAATGACACCAACAACACTACACATAATACATAAATCCCTCTACCCTATTCTAGTCTAGTCTAGTGACGAAATCACAAACTCAAATTTTCTTCTCGTCAGGATTGGTCAGTCTTGAAACATAGAATCAATTCAGTTGTATCGGCCGCTACCTACGAAACGAAACGTAATTCAACGTAGATATACTCTGAAAGATACTCCTTAAAGGTGAATTTGAGCAAGCAGTGTCGAACTATAAAACACTGGTTATGGCATCAACTGTCTGTGGTGTTGCACATGATCATCTTCAATTCAACCTCTAATGTTTTGAGCCAAAAGGCTGCCCGCTTCCTCGTCTTTGTGATCCTCCCTGTGACTCCGCACTAACCTTTGCGTCATTTCCGGCGGCGGGATGGGATCCAATAGAACTCTTTCTTCTTCTGATAAGGGGTATGGCCTCGCCTCGGTGCTGTTTCGAATGCCGTAGATGAAGTATATCAGAACTCCTGGAAGAAAGAATCAGAAATGAGATATGCCCGATTTGAAACTTGGGGATGCCGAATGCGGCTTCAGATGCCGACACTTGATGACATCGTATTTAAGGACAACCTATGAGCGTAAAATAACATCTAATGCCTACTAAGATACCGGCAATTTGCATTTAAGATAGCGGAAGTACAGTTCGCTAGGATTTACTATATTGCTAAGAGACCTTTGGGTCAGTATAGCTCTTACAAAGTGCTTTTCATTGGGAACCGTACAGCTCAAAGAGCCAGCAGAACCTTGTAGTGCAATCCAAGGGCAGAAAGAGCCACCGAAATATCGAAAGGACCGATTTCCTTTAAGCTGAACTGTTCAAATAACTCACCTACTGACATCCACACGATGAATCTTATCCAAGTCACCCTAGACAGCTTAATCATGAGGTAAATGTTTACAAATATAGTCACTAGAGGGAGCCAGGGGACTAGTGGCACTTTGAATGAGAGTTTGGCCGCACCCTTCCTGTCCTGGGGTTGTAGTCCTATAAATACTGCAAGAGCCATTATGAACATGGACACCACGATCATGCTACTAACTGCAATTGGATTCCTTCCTTTCAAAGCGTCTATGGCGTACGTAACAATAAGAGAGAAGACCAGAAACAAACACGAGATGACAAAAGTTGCTACGGATACTCGTCTGCCTGTAGTGGAAGTTGGCCCAGGATACTTCGTTGTTGACTTCCGGTCATGCCTTTTGGGACTGATTTTGACCTTTCCTCGATACTCATTAACAATGGCATCAATGTCAGGATCGGACGAATCTTCCTTCTCGATCAGATTTTGATTTTCATTGTCACTGAGACTAGATTCAGAACTGTCGTCTACGTCTTCACATGTCGGGTCATAGTGAGCACCACTGCCGTTAGGAGACGCAGCCAAACCGTTGGTTGCAGCAGTAGACCCGGACGGTTTATCTGGTGCTCTTTGGATGGTAGCTTTGATAGAAAACATATCACTTTTCAAGATTTCTTTGACATCCAGTTTAGGTCTGGGCCGTCGCCGTGGAGACCGTTTTGGCGTCAGACAGGTGTCCATAATTTTAGTTTCGTCAGGCTGATACCGTAGAATGAGCACTGACGTACACACTAATGTATACGCCAAGAGAGTTCCAATCGACATCATTTCCACCAACTCATGAAGGTCGAATAACATTGTAAAGAACGCCGTCATGACTCCAGGAACTATTGTGGCTAGGATAGGCGTTTCCGTCCTTTCGTTCACTTTACTAAAACACTTAAAGAATAATCCATCACTCGCCATTGCATAGATAATCCTCGGTAGCGGGAACATACTGCCCAATAGGCTCGAGGCTAGCCCGAATACTGCACCGGAGCCGATAACATATTTCGCCCAATGGACCCCTATAGCTCCGAAAGCCTCCGCTAGGGGTGCGCTTGAGACAAGTGTTGAGACCGGTACGATGAGAGATATGACAGCTGACACCCCGACGTAAGCAAGGTAACATGAGACTAGTGTTACCACGATTGCGATGGGTATGCTCTTGCTTGGGGTTCGAGCTTCCTCGCCCGTGGTCGCGATGATGTCGAAGCCAACGAATGCATAGAAACATGACGCAGCACCGGACAAAACCTGGAGAAAAGAAGAAAATGGTAAAAAAGACGCTAAAGAAGATGGTCAAGTGCCATTTCTGTCAACAGTGAGTTTGTAGCGCTACATAACCGGCAATTATAGTCTTTCTCCATGTCTTATGGGAATATACTAAGGGTTGAACTTGGCTCTCCTGATGCATTTACCCAGCATCCTTGTGGTTTTTCTCCATTCTCTCGAAACGAATAAATGACACTTGACCATCTGAACGGGTAGAATAATAATGCATGCTTACAAAAAGGCGGCTTTAAAGATGATTTACGGTACCACCACCACATACACAGCGCCGCTATTTTTGCACATTTCGATCATGTTATTTGCTGATGCTGAGCCGAGTCGCAAACAAAATCTGATTAATTTCGCGAAGTCAAAAAGAACGATATTAACGCTTGGATGCGGCTGCTCGGTTTGGAAGAAGTCGTCTTTCAGCGATGCGTATATACACACGATGAATGTCCGAGTAAAAAGAACGGTCATCAGTGTTCGTTCTAGAACCATCGCGGAAGCTGAAACCTTATAACACAAGTCATCACAACATGCATGTCGTGACTTCCGCAAGACACAGCATACATGTTGTGACTTTTACTTGGGCGAAGATTGTGTAAGATTTTCTGCGAACCATCTGTAACCAATCCAAAAGGGGGCTGTCAGACTGAGTCCAATGGAATAGTCGTCATATACGCATAAAAATCGCCCTGAGCCTTTTTTAATCCATAAAACATAAAATTTCCTGTCAAAATTAGTATGACTTCCGCGCACAACGAGAGAGCGGATGTAATAGTTTTTACCGTACTGAGATGCTCACTTCATTCGAAAAGCTTCCGACGCCGTCGCCGCTATCAAATGAGTTTGATAGTCGCGCGTCGTGACAGGAATAAAGTCTCGTTCTCTCTCGGCCAAGGCGCTGGTTTGTTGCTTCTCAGACAATGGCAACACCAATCTACTCAAAGCGACTGTGAGAATACAATTTTGATTCAATGCGATTGTTTCTAAAAATATCTGAAATATCTGGTAAAGAGAACAAATTTTCTCGAAGCTGTTTACCAGGAGTCTTTTTCTAAATGAGGATTGAACGCTCCGGCTGATACTGACGACTTGGGCATTATCCCATAAATGTTCTCATTCTCAGAGGCAAATCTAAACAGTTAGCAATTCAATTGGTTTCCTCAAATGCGCCAAGGGACAAGGTTGACGCGATCTTTGATCTTTAACTTTTATTTCCCGATAATGAAACATAAACGATGAGAGAGGAGCCCGGGGATATGAATGGTGAATCGATGACGCTGTTAATCATCAGCCGGCGCTGAAGGCGACCGACCTTTACCGATTGCCGAAGGTACCCGACCTTTACCGATCATTGCCGAAGGCGCTGACAGTGTCATTAACTGCTTTTTACAGCATAAAAGCTGTGAAAATGAACGATACTAACAAGAGTCAACAAACTTTCCCTCAAGCGATGGCAGCATTTTTTGTGTTTTGTGATTAAATTACAACATAATCTGATGCAATATGCCTGTCAAACATGTCAAGTGCGTGACATTTAGGAAGGCGTCTACTTAAACACAAAAAGTCGTGTATGGTGAATGGTGAATTTAATAGGTTTTGGTTATCAGTTGTCAAGCTAGTATTATACGCGGTTTGCGGCTAGCATCAATGCTCATCGTGTTTCGTTTATACGTTCGAAATCTTTAATCATCCATCAATTTCAGTCGAGAATTTCGCGACTTAGGCTACGCCATGAATCAGGCAATCGCCTCAGATTTTCCTACAGAGAGTATGGCGGACCAACGCCCCTCTGATGAAGAACTTTTTAAAGGTCTGATTAACTGCGGCGGAAAACCAGTTTCGAAGGCGTTTTGGTCAGTTACTTCAACTGCCCAGCAATGCCTTACATCGAAATGTATCGCCTGTGTTAGCCATGCGGTTTCTCGGGTTGGCCGCATTTTGCCGCTTTAGTGAAAATCAAGCTTTCGGGAAAATTTGGTTAATTTTGTGACAGTGGCCTGAATTAATGATTATCTCATTACGCCAACCTTCAAACCAAGTATTCACAGGACGATATCTTACCCCTTCAGCTCCGTAAGGGAAGAACCCAGGCGTTCCCTTCCAGTTGTCAAAGTTGAGGTGAAACAATCCGAGAATGATGATGAAGACGACCAAACAGATATTTAACGTATTGAACACTAAGGTATACACAGCAGACGATTTGACTCCGATGGCCAAGACGGCCGTCACGAGAATTGTCACGAAGAAACCTAAGAAGTCAGGATAGCTTCCGAGGGTCGGCACCCGTCCTATATGTTCTAGAGTCCAGTATTGTATCTTATTGCCCGTGAGGAAGTCCAGGCCTCCGCTGAGCGCCCTCGCATCTGCAGCAGTCCCGATCATGTATTCGAGGACCAGGTTCCAGCCGATGACAAAAGCGATGAATTCCCCCACGGTTTTGTAGCTGTAGGCGTAGGCGGAGCCTGTGGTTTTGGGTACCCTGGCTCCGAATTCAGCATAGCAAAGACCTGAAATGGGCAAGAAAATGGAATCATGGAGTAAGTAAAATGAAATTGAGAGTCTTTAACATAAGACTGTAAAAAGGCAAAATGTAACTACTTGCAATGCACCCCACATTGCTCAAATAGGCGACTTGTCAATGTTTCATTATGTAATCGGCCATTTTTATCATGTAACCGGTCATTTAGACCTTTTCATGTCGAACGTTTAAAAAAAATACTTTGCTTAAATGAGATAACACAAAACTCTCAGTTCTTCGATACTAATGTCATCAAAATCAAACAAGTGCTGGAAAAGATCCTGTAGCCTCGACCCACATTATTTTTACAATGCCATTCAATGGATCCAACGACAGAACAAAAGTCTCTCATTTGCTGATAAAACATAGTCTGCCTGTTGACACTAAGCCGGTCTGTCTTTAGAGGGGTGGAGGAAAGAAAGAAAGGAAGGAAGAAACTAATGCCCGGGTGGTGTGACGTCAAATCTATTGTCCTTGGTCATGATCGGTCGCGCTTGATTTGAACCGGCGCCATTTCGTTTGTGTGTGTACTGCGGAGAACATCGCAGGAACACTTTCACCGATTTAAAACATCGATTTAACTAAAATATTCCAAAAACTAAGTCAAGATTGCTGCAGCAGAAGGTAGGGCACATTACATACGCTTGATAATGGTCAGGATTGATTTCAACAGGTTTTTATTGTCGTTATAGTTATGCAGTCAAGCCGGCAATGAACTGCGGTTGGAAGCGAATGTATTACTTCACGGAATATGTACAATGTACTTCATGCACATGTTCACTGCAAATATCAATTGTCTTTCCCAATCAAATACCATTTGTCCATTTCACTTGGCTCCACTCTCCCGACTGTGGTGTAGCACCCGACTATAACTGGCATGAATAGGGAATACGCTGGTTATGGATGTCAGATAGTGGTTCCCTGACTTTTGCAAACAATTCCACTGGGCGTATCCCACGCGGCGACACCAAGGACCGCTGGCTGATCTATTGATATGTTCGTAGCAGGGTGTCAAAGTCGGAGAGACGAAGAGCCACTCGTCTCTTGTAGGGGGTTCAGTGGAAGTGTTTGCATTTGTTAGCCTATAAACACAAGATTTTAATCCTTCAGTCTCGAGTTTGGCGGAGAAACTAATCTTACAGAAGGCCCAGTCATATCTCGTCATTGACAGTATCTCTGGGAGGCCCTGTGTGCCGTCGATCCAATATTCTTTGAGGCTGTGGGAGAGACTTCTTGTTTAAACAGTACCATTCTGCCACCTCTAAGGCATACAATGGAAACTTACAAACACAAGATTTTAATCCTTGTCTCGGGTGTCTTTGAGAGAACTGATCACACACAATTCCCAACCTACTCGTCAGCCAGCTGACAGATTACCTGGGTCGAACGTGTTGCTGAGATGTTTTTGAAGAGATACTTGTGGCTGTTGGAGAGCCTCTTGTCTAAACAGTGCCATCCTGCCCCCTCTAAGGCAAATAGTGGTAACTAATAAACTGACTGCGAAATAAAAGCAGGTTAAAAACAATGTTTTTTCATTTAATCATCATGTTTCGATGAAAAGTAGCTGAACTATTATATGTAGCTGAAAGACCATGAACGGTTAGCATGTTATTGCCAGGAAAGACGAAGAGCCGGACAGTCCTGGTCTAAATTGAAAGAGTGTTTGATAGCAAGATAGGCATTTTGATATTGACCATGACCCTAACTCTATTCTGTCTCTTATTTCAGAGGTATGTCCCACGTGCCCGGCCGATGAGGTGAGAAAGCGAGAATGGTTGGTGTCATCTTCACAATGACGAGGTGGCAGTGCCCACTTTGAACATGACGTAAGTGTGTAAAATGTGTTACCAAGCTAGATAACCATTTCATTTGACTGAGAAATACAACGGAGATCCAACTGCACCTGATGCATGGGTACAACCCAGTGCAAGCAAAAGAAGCCTCCAAATGAGAAACACGAGTATCTCACCAGGGGTTTTTTGATGCAATTTGTGCACAATCATAGTGGCACGCAACAAATGTACAGTTTCACATACTAGGAGACTGGTATTTAGAGCATGCCAATGCCATGGCAAATGCTGAGTGAATAACAATTTCTATTCTCTCAAATCTGCTTGTCTGTTACATGTATTTATATACAACTTTCCAGAAGTGGGGCGCCGAGTGTCCGAAATAGTGATGTCATGAGGGGAAACAAAGCCTTATAGTGGAGGGACAAAGGAGATAGTCATGGTTGACCAACACACTTGAATGCCTTTGATGACGGACAAAGGGGAAAAGGTTAGTTCCAATGCAAGCCACCAATTTCGGGAAGCATGGATACATGTATGTTATTTCGTTTCAGGGTCTTGGACTGTCTGCCTTCCAACGACCGATTCTGGGTCCCCCATCGATGTTTACAAATCACCTGCCCTACTCCTACCCACGTGACAAGACCTCCATCGAGACGAAACAACTCTCGAACAGAAATACTGACAAATCTGTATAAGTGCTTGTAACAGTTTCAAATGCCCTCGGATAAAGTTCCGGGGACGATTAATTTTATGATGCCAGTTTAATCTCTGCCGGAGTGAGGTGTTGAAGGTCATTGGTCTCAGTAGAACCATACCTTGACCGGCACTAACCTACAGGGAAGGACTTTTTCCAGGGGACAATCCAAACTGGAGCGCCACCTGTTTCTACATGTAGTGCCTACAAAACATTTCATTGAAAATATCTTTTTGTAAAACCTGTGATTTATATACATTTTCATTGTAATTGTCTTTTTGTAAAATATTCAGTCATTCTTTTACATAGACCACTCTTGAAAACAATATGTCAGTAATTTGAATATGAATTTGTCCTGAACATAATTATGAAATAAAGAATGGAAGATTTCACGGTCTAGTTTGTTGTTCGTATATTTCATCATAGACCCCACATAAAACAATTAACTTGTCTGCAACAAGCGACCCCTGCAAATAAGCCATCAGAATCAAATGTGTTGTCTCATCCCTCGCAGTCACAACGGCATACCAACATCGATGACGATATTTTTTCAGTGCCTTAAGATGGTCTGCTGATACTTCAGGGTTGGTGCTAATAGCTGGGTGTCGCCACAAGAGGTGACTTGTCGTCAGTCTTCTAAAATCAATTTGACTGTCACATCCGGCGACACCAGTGACTGCGACAAAGACTAACCACCAACTAATGACTTACCCAACCTTACCTCTGCCACCGGGGGCGCTCAGTCGCTATTGTTAGTTTCATTCTCCAAAGCATACATACTATTTAGGTTTTTATTCAATATGCTGGATCCGTCAACAAGATCGTTGAAAGGTTAGAGTGAGGCAATGACTAGCGCTCAAAGCGAACTGACTCTCTATTTGCCCGCGAATCAGAAAGAACAGTTACCCCACAGCAAACCTGCCAAAGGATATCGCCATGTACCTCTATGGTATCGCCAGAATGCACAGTCACTCTCGGCCATGTATCTATCTCACTGAACAAACACTTCCACAAAATATTCCCTATCATCCGTGGACCCCGTCTCAAAATCCGTAATGGTTACCACAACATCTACGGTCGCCTTGGAAACACGAATAACCAATTTTGATATGGCTAGTGGCGTGGTAGAGTGCAGATAAAGCACATCTTTTAAAGATTCAGGGCGATTTTTTTCTCATGTGGTAATAAACGAGAATTCCTCAACTTACTCCATCTGACACAGGAGTCTCCGCTTGCTTTCTACAAAAGCAAATCGCTAAGTATTTAATCGGATGTCAGCATTACCCAGGAAGTAAAACATGTATACTTTGAAGAATCTTCACCGACACTTTCGAGACGATTCCCTGACTCCTCTGCTACATAAAGATATAGATATATTTACAAAAAGTGTCTTCCTATTGTCATCGGTGCAGCAGAAACCGTCTCTTAAGACTTAACGAAAAATGGCAACCCTCGACAAAAACTTTATTCCCGGCACAATTACTTAAAAATGACTACAAACTTAACCAATGTTCTGCAATGGACGCAACAAAGGTTATTTCGTTACCATGGAGACGAGAAAGCGCTGAAACCGGTCGTCATTCGATAATGGTCGCTTTTTGCCGGCAATCATCGAATTGACCGTAAGAAAAAGTCATGTAACTCTATCCATTACTATAGGTTGGTAAATAAATGTGAGTCAAAGTGTTACTGGCAAGAGTTGCTGGTAATGGCGTTATGGGTTGATTGAGACTGTGTACATGGGTCATTTTCAGTATTGTTGACAGTGACTAAATAGGAAACTGATCAGATACCAAATGGTGGCCGCGCATTTCTGGATGAAATTGCCGCCTGCGAGACTGCTCGTCTTCCCTCGAACAACTTCGGGGGCGTATTTGATCATAGTACTGTGTGGAGCGATAAAACGTTTAGGCCGGTGCTGATGATCAACTATCAGTGCCACAACTCGGCAATTGATTGTTCCGAATGGTAATAATGTGATAATCACACTTTTTACTGCATCACAACTGTTCATCACGATAATGTGGAGGGATAGACCACCAATTGAGGAAGCTAGTGTTAGATGCATGTAGAGAAAATGAGCAAAACCCATGATTAGGCGAACTGACTGAAAAAGCGTTAGGGCAGCTGAGTTCAATGCTTTACACTGGCGTCTTTCCCTGGTAACCAGACCAGGAAAAGGTTACACAGTCGCAAGAAAATTTCTAAGCCAATTCTCACAATGGAACTTGATTACGTTCTGCATTACATGTAATATCCTCAATGAAATGGAGCTGGGAGGCGTCAAAAAGTACGCCCTATGCGGCATGTCTTAGTACGACATGTGTTAACACAATCAATAAACGATGATATAAACTTTATCGATTTGATATGAATTATATCGCATGTGAACGAGGAAATGGTGACGCCCACCTTAATGATGCAGACACGAAGATGCTGACGCGAAGCTAATGAGTGTCGGTAACATCGAGTATAGCTATAAATCCAATCCATACTTGGTATTGTCTACAGTTCAATATTCAGCAAAATGACACAATCAAAATGCTCAATAATCATTGCTTTATGTCACCTACTTGCTGATAGTTCAGATGTTACGGTAGCTTTCTGGCATTAACTACATGCAGATCCACAGGAGTTCTCGAATAAGTATCAGCATTCTGTACACAAGAATGCTCAATATCAAATTGATATATTCATCGCTGTGTTGTGGAATCTTGTGTTGAATTGTCTGAAAGTGTGTTGCGAAATTTTGTGATGGATTTCATGTTACCTGTACCGATAAGTTCTCGGGAATCTAAAACCAAGTCCAGTGCCAGTAGAAATCGCGGGTCATATTGTAACTTATGCTAAGGTAGGCCGTTAAACAATTGCAATAAAGGGACGACGAGGATCAATTTTTGCGGAGCAGCATATCTGAATCAATTCAAAGGAATAAAGTAACGCTCAATATCAACCATACAATGATAATGTTCTAGTTGATATCAACTATGGACACTGCGCAATGCGGGTATCAGGGCACGCCGTTAATACCACTGTCGGTGGCTCAGCGCTTTATGAAACTTTCATAAGCTGTCACGAAGCGATCTAAGGACAATGGCTATGCTGGTATTAGATATCGCGTTGTTGGAGATTACTGCGTTTCTTCCTCCATTGGTATAGCGAAGCGAATGCTTGGTTTTTCTTATGAGAAACGAGAGTGGTTCTGTGGCATCAGAACGTGCGATATAGTGTCATTATCAGTACCTTTATTATCAATATCATTTTTATCTTGAAAACCCCTGAACCCGAACTTTACAAACTCAAGTACACACTGATTTTAGACTGCAAACACACGTCACTCGAAATCTGAAGAGGAATGGAGAATTCCAATCTATTCGTTAAACTGTTGAACGTGGCATGACTCGTAAGGTCAATCTGTGAGTGACGTACATCGACGATAGTGAAATCAATAAAAAGCACCCGGTTCTTGGCAATGTCAGTTTTTAGATTGATACCTCAACTTCTCCTCTGCAGAAAGCGATCTTAAACCAATTGTAATTGCTACATGACCGCGTTATATCCGAGGCATCCTCAGGTTTATGTGATCGAATTCATTTCTTTCATTTGAAGTTATCATTCTCTATGTCACGAATCTGATTTGTGTTGTGACAGATTTCCAATAAATGTGAGAGAAACGGGAGTTACATCAAAGGCCGTCTATTTGAGCAATGTCACAATCGTTTATATTATTACACATTACAAGTGTGAAGTTCTATAGACCGAGATTTTGTCGAAAGGGGCTCTGGCAAGTTTTGAATCCTTCAAGACCTCAAGCCCACTCAAGAGGAAGAACGTGGCAGCCTCTGGAAGGTGTCTGCAAGTCACCAGATGAGACACCAGAGCCTGTGCTCCAGAAATTCCCACTGTGGTACACCGAAAACAGTACATTGATAGAGACGAAGCACTGCTGATCAACGGAGGAAGAAAAGACGACGGTCAGGCTGTCAGAGGCATATACCTGGTTCGGTAGCATAGCCATAATAGAAAATCGAACGCTGAGAAGAAGATGGAATCCTTGCCAATAAAATTATGTCGTCTGCTTCAACGACGTCAAGCATGTCTTGACCTACTTCAGCTTGGAATATGCCAATACGATCCCAAAGGCCAGGGGAACTGCCGCTAGTCAAATTCATTTCTTCAAGTAACACGTATATATCTAGCGGAATGTGTGTCAGAGTATTTTTGTGTTATGCAGCAACCAGTAAGCAAAGTTCTGACTTATTCAATAAACTAATACTTAATAATCAGCATCGAGAATAAAAAAATATAATACTTAATGACAAATATCCCAGCAGCTGTTGGTAATTGAGCAGGTGCATCTCCGACAATACAAATTTGATACAGTTTGTCAGGAACTGCAGTGTTTGTATGACAGTGTCAACTTGCGTGGGGCAGGCAGGACTCTCATTTAATTAAACTCCCTGGACTGATGTAAGAAGTGCTCAAGTAAATGACATTATACTTCCTCCAAAGTGATCAATATCATCTCAATGATATCTGTAGAGCCCTATGTTAGATGACAGACATTACCAGACTGATTTCACCCAGTTGGTTAGAATATCATGAGAGATATCCACAGGCAAATAATAGTCGAAAATATTAACCAGGAGGTCAATTTCCTCGCAGAATGACAGTCGTTGTAAACCACTTTTTTTCTTATTGATGGAATCATTCTATCAGTTGGTAGCGTGATCGCCTTGTCTTTCACTTTGTGTCACTTATTGACTTACACTTACCTGACAACAAACTCGCAATGGCAGCAATAGTAAACGAGAGAATCACAGCAGGTCCAGCAATATTCTTGGCCACTTGCCCGGCCACCACGTACACCCCTGCACCAAGTATACTCCCGATCCCTAAACTGATCAAGTCCAGCGTACTCAGACATGTTGAGAGGTCCGAAGGCTCACCGGAGGGCCGATACTGGCGCTTAGTTCGGAACAAGGCGTGCCCGAGGCCGCTTAGGGCCCGGCCAGCCTGCTGGAAAAACACCATGGCGATGGAGTTTTGGTTGTCACACAGTTGTTGGTGAGAGAGGAAAGCTTATGATCAGAGATATGGTAAACACATGAACGCATCAACGGTTTCTCATTAATCTCTGACCATATTCCAGCACCAATGTTTTGACCGATTTCCCTCAACTGCAACTCCAAAGTATTCTTACGTGTCACCGTCACTTAACTATTCCTGTTCCACACAAATATGACTAAACTCGGATCAAAGTTCAAATGTCTCTGCAAGAATTCACTGACTCCAGCTGTAATCTTACTGAAGGTTACTCATCAACCTTGCTTCTTGTCTATTCCACACAAAGCAATCCCTGAATCATAAGTTTTGCTCTTAACACTAATCCACTAAGACCCTGAACTTAAACTTGACCCTGTTCCCTTGAATTGACCCTCCGCAGCCAGGTTCCTTCCAATCTCACTGACTTTGTGTATATGATTCGGTCCATCTGACTTCTTTCTCCTAAACTGCATTAACCCTGGTTCTAATATATCACGGCATCCAATGTATCCTTATTCTTGCCGAAGATTGTCACGAAATCCAACTGGATACATTATTCGCTCAAAATCTGAAAAATACCACACAAAAGTAAAAATGAAAATATAAAAACTACGACACTGGTGTTAAATTTCTTTTCTGTTAGAGATGATAATTCCTCCTGTGTTGTAATTCCTGTGTGCAGATATCCCTCAGGGAAAGGTATTGAAAAAAACAACATCAATAATCTTTAAAACTCACAACACAGCATGATCTAGCTGTTGTTCCTAGTTCTACCATTATTATCCTGCTTGAAAAATTATAAAAACAATATCTTCCTTCGACATCCGATTAATCAACGTGGATGAATGTCCATGGACAAGAAAGTACCTTGCATATTCACCATATCATGGCCAATAATAAGCAGATAAATATAATTTCCATATATAACATTTCCTATTCCTATGCCTATGCCTGTACGGGACCACTGGTATTGAAATTTCGCAGTGCACTGCAATAACCCATATGCCGTGCTGGAAAAGAGAATTAGTTTGCATACAAAGTGGCAAACCAGTTTTGATAACCAACCTGATCAAATGGATACTCTGGCGAACTTACCAAGAGCAAGATCACCAGCAAGTCCATGCATAGGGGAACAGTTAAGCATGTTGGGAATCCACAAGCTTGCCAAAGAAGGAGATTTGCCGTCTAAATCTTGCAGACTAAATATAAGATCTCCCTCTAAAGCAGACGCCTTGACAGTGAATACTAACGTCGCATAAGGGCCATCATTGAGTGATTATATCATTATGTCATATATTGCAACAATTTGGGCCCCGTATTTCGAAACATTAAAAATAAAACCCCCAGATTTGAACACATTCTCCTTACTGCCCATTAAATAATAGCACCAATGCTTGTTTCAAATCAAGCCACTGCCTCAAACACCAGTAAACAAATTCGCAACGATAAACTCAAAATGTTATTTATAACAATGACATCATAGAACGCGTCACACCAAACAAAACCAGCTGATTGGTGTAGCAGTAATGACAGCGCCGAGGAAATTGAATTCCGCATCTACTGATTGGTACATTGGCAATCACGATACCGGAGAAACCAAATTTGTTACTGCTGATTGGATAAAACGAATGCGTGTTTCTTCAGTCTACTATTTGCAATTACACTCTCCTTGCTGAAGCTAGCTTTGATCATGATGCACTCTCAAGGACAAATCAACCTGCGTTTTAGAACCATTGATGACGGACTTTTGTCGGATAAATTAGGATAAGTTAGAGAAACTGTTAAGAAGTCGGAAAAGCCTCCTACTAGGTGAATTGAACTAGTACTATACAAACCTGACCGCGGAAATCCCTCGATGATATCATATCTATTATGAATTTACATGAACAGGTTCATTAGTTCACAGAGCTGATCACACGATTCTGCAACTCCGACATCAGTATCTGTTCTCTTTAAACGGAGGTTGGGGTTTTCTTCATTCTGCTTTTGCGCTATGATAGTTGCCAAACTAAGATCTTCCAGTTCTGTTACCAGCTTGTCACCTGGAAAAAAAAGATAATAAGTTTTGATTGAAATCAAATTACTAAGCTTGTAGGCCTAAAAACCATAGTTTTGGGTGAGAACTACTTGATATCATCATATTTCCATTAGCCATGAGTTGCAGGAATTACTCCGACTTTAAATTTCTATTTGTGTACAGCACTTTCTGGATTATCTTTTGACACTCCTATCTCGTATACAAAAATTGAAATATCGAGAGACTTAGTATACTGAAAATCACTGGTTATGTCAGGATGGTAACACATGCGACCATTATACAATTACTATTCATGGCAATTTTGAGAATTCTCGCCAAGGCCGACACCATGTGTCGCATTCCTATAATCATGAAACAGTACATCGTTAGTGTGTTATCTACGGGTTAGTTACTATGAATATAATTATCATGTGCTACATATTGGACGGACCATCGTTCAGTGTACTACCCATCCGCAATAGCAGCTGCACAGTTCGATTGTTGTTGTGAAAGCCACAATATGGTACTTGTCGCCTTGTGTTTCCCTTCGTCAATTGTAATGTTGAAACTGTCAGCTCTTCAAGTATCACTGATTTTTCTCTCCAATTTTTACTGAGTGCACGCTCGTGTGACTTTAATTGGCGCACATGCGGCACTTAAAGCAAACGGCCGATTGATTCACCGTGAGTAAGCGGTTCCACCAGCAGCTGTGTTGGGAAATAATTAGTGCGGACACAACGTTGACCCGTAGGCCTTTTGGTGAATCACTACGGTTGAGCTTCTGGTTGACATATGTTAAATACATGATTTATGTATGTACTTTGACACCGGTTTGACACACGGCGCAGACTCAATCGCGTTTCCGCATGCACGGCTTAGCCTATCCATATTCATGCAGTTTTACATGATTTTAGGGCACCATCATGAATACCACATGTTTCTATGTGTGTCTGGTGACTTCTGTGCATAGTTAACGTATTCCTCGTTTGATTTACATGTATATATTTTCGGATCGCATATATCATGGCGAACATCAACTTCGAACTCCGCCGGTTTTTGACACAGCTACGCTCCCCCTTTCGTGGAAAGAAACACGAAGTGATAAAAAACACTGGATTGGGGTGCTAGATAATGATCTATTTGAGAAAAATGAATCGGAAGGAGATACTGATATTATTATCATGTAGGCCTCGACGCGGAAATGACGTTCTGCACACGTTCTCTGTTTGCGTTGTATTGTCGGTGTCGCCAACATCAGATACGGTTGGGAATTCAACAGCTGGATCGCCTATTAGATTCAATAATGAATAATTCTATAAGGAATTTCCAATTATGATAACTATCAGTGCTGATATATTGGAATACGATGAGAGGAATCTATGTACTCAACCACAATCTAAGATCATCTATTAGACAGAGGTTGCCTCATACCAAGGATAATATTTTGATAGGTTTTGTCCCTGCACAGTAGAAAATACACATTTCCTGTTCCGTAGCCAAAAGGTTCAAACTGACGTTCCATGCACCAGACATCAAATGTTTAATAGACTTAGATCGATCAGACACCAGCAAATCAAACTATGTCGAAGTAAAATGAGGTTACGAAGATCTGAATGTTTAATTTAAAGGAACGGTCATCAACCAAATGCATTCTTATTTCTCGGAAGCTGGTGGATTGTACGGGTATTTCATCATGTGGTCATCATCAACAGACCAATCACGTCATCGCTGCAGCTATTTGATTGGCCGAGTCGGACTCAGATCTCTTCTAACTAGACTAACGCGCCAATCAGCATTCTTGATACATTCAAGCATGACTAACACGGCGTCAACTTGTTTCATGCTTTCTTCTATCAAGAAAACGAATTCGTACATTCACCCCACGTCCGCCACGCAATTATTCAATCGCCGAAATTCCGATACTGGCCTATTAGCAACTCGCAGCTAAGTTATCTACCCAATCAAAGACGTCGTCATGGTTACGACAGTCCTAAACGTCAGATTTTGGTCATTTCCCCGACTTTAAGGGATCGCATATTGTGTGTAGTATGTTGGTATCTTTGCTCAGTGACATGAAGCGCTTTAGCGCTTTGACCGTAAAGGCCAATGACAGAGATTGAGAGTATTTTATCTCACCGCTCATGCTGTCTATCAATGGCCTGGGAACCTTAAGGGTTGACCATAGGCACCACCACTTTGGCAAGAACTTGATATCCTCAAGAACTTGATATCCTCAAGAACTTGATATCCTCAAGCAATGAGAACTCACCGCTCATGCTGTCTATCAATGGCCTGGGAACCTTAAGGGTTGACCATAGGGACCACCACTTTGGCAAAAACTTGATATCCTCAAGAACTTGATATCCTCAAGAACTTGATATCCTCAAGAACTTGATATCCTCAAGCAATAAGAACTCCTTCAAAATGAAGTGCATGCCACTTTCGAGGGTGAGAGTTAGTTTTCTGGAAAACAATAAAAACTGACCACTAATCTTGAAATTGGCATTCGCTTCGTTTGAAAGAGTTCTTCATGTAATTGCTTCCAGCCAAACTATGGTCAACCCTCCATCTCCCAGTCGAATGAAAAAGCACGTAACCATTCACGATTCCCTGTACCACGAGGCGATTATTGTCATGTTTGCCTTGTAAATCATAAATTTAAAAAAGAAGCCAAAGCCATAGCCCATTTCGTAAGTTGTTGGCCCGGCGCCCTAAACGGCTGACCATGGCTTGGAAAAAGGTTTTGCTTCAAATGCTGATTTTGGACAAAGTTAGTACTTTAAAATTCAACGTAAGGTACACATCAACTCCCGTGTATTCTGTGTGAAATCATATGCAAATCAGTCTTGTGGAATCGACATCACGTGAGCCGAACTTTTAACAATTTAACAGTTTTAGCGACTTCTGGTTACGAGCGACGTTGTCAATTTATTCTGTATTCTTGAGTAAATATATATGTTTAGTGTTACATTGCCTGGAGCATACACAAGAATGTACTGTGATGGCTGGTCTGTTACAATAATATTATATTTCAGAACTACATGTCCCGGAGGCTTGTCTAATGCACATTTAGATAAAGTCTCGCGTTTGTTGATTTTATGAGGTGGCATTCATAACGTAACACAATGCATTCGAAAGAACGCGTCAACAAAGTAGCATGGAAAGATGTCGGCCATAAAGCTCGTCTACGGTAGCTGTAGATGATATGTGATGATAAGGACTTTTCCTGATACTAACTACCGCATAGATAATAGCCAGGGGTCTCATTTGAGATCGGGTATATACATGCAACAAACTTCAGCATTCCGTTGCCGTGTCGACTGTTTATGCCATTGCTACTGCTAGTACAGTAGTGGCCAAGGCGACACGACACGTGTTTTACTTTCAGTTTTTCTAAACTTTTAATGTTCTTAGAATAATAATCCAAAACTACCTACATCTACAGTCAGTATATTCGACCTTCTCAAAAAGATACAGGCAATGAAAGAACCATGACAACATTAGGATCAAGAAATATAAAAACAACCAAACTCACCTTATTCTGGTGACATCCCGAATCCTCAGGACACGTTTTCCTCACAAGAGCTTATCATTCCTCGTCGAATTCACCAGCTGACTCCCTCCACCACTGATGTAGCGTGTGTGCATTGTCATCGATCTGTGACGTCATCAGCAGTCTCGTTCGATCAGACGAGAGACCGATACGAATAGATTGATATAGACTCTGTTCGAAATTCGCATGGGAATACTTGAGACATGTCCACCTGCTTGAGCGAAACCTACACCAGAATATAAGTGGGACATACTCTCTCAGTGTGAAGCTCATATAAATTTAACCACCGGCGTGAAGTTTAACGTAGAGTCAAGCTTTATAGAAGTTTTGGTTTATGGATTCATTGCTAGAGAGACATATGTCATAACTCTAAGATTATGACAGTAAACTTTTTCATTTCTCGGGCCACAACAGCTGGGCTCATTTATTCCTCCCACCTGGATTTTTATAATGAATGCGAATTCTTTCATAGCGTATTGATCCTATCGCGTTAATCATACCAGTTCATGTACTATGGTACCAGTACATGTGCTATTAAACCAAGTGGCATTTGGTCGACATTTGTTCACAACCCACATGAACATATGCTGCTAGATACCACTGGTTCATCTGCAAGAGTAAAAGAACATAGGTTTGAGATTTTCTGGTCAGGCCATCCATTTGACCACTTCGCATCGAGGAGCTTCTTTTTTTCTGCTGACAGTTCAACTAACGAATGTACTTTTCCCATGCGACCATACCCCATGCTGGCGTGGAAGAGTCGCTTGTAGGGAATTTGTGCCAATAACAGAATCAGCAACAGCGCAGAGGCTGCATGGTCGGCAACAATGCCATCTACATAGAAGTTCTCACAACCACTTCGCCAAAGAGTTTTCCACCAACTGAACATCTTTCAAATCGATCACTTTCAACACAACCATACCACGGATATTGATATCAGAAAAGGCTTCTTGCCATCAATCGTACACTTGATACCGCAGCTGCTGTTACATCAGTGCTTAATGCCAAGAAAGGCTCACAACAAACCCGGGAAAACTTGTTTTTTTCTCAATCATTTGCTTCGTCGAAAACATAACTTATATCTAAATGGAAGCCAGTGAGTGACCTCTGTACCGAAATGGCATTGGAAGTTGGAGGATGATACAATTTTCTTGATGTTTTTGCCCTTACACATGAGATCGGGGTACCATAGCCGCGTTACACTATGGCAACTTGTAGAGATACATGGAACGTAAGTTCTTATCAACAGTGCTCTACTGAATATACTGTCGACATTCATGCATTCCCCAGCCCACTTATAATACGGAAGGTGCACGTGGAAGGTGGTAGAAGTCCGTGCCCAGCCTGATCTAGAAACATTTCTGTACTAGAAACGAACGAACGCACATATTGATTGCCCTACACTTGGCCAATTCAAGTTGAAAGTATCGGGCAATTTGACAACCGTTTGCGAAGACTTCGGATTTCAAGCGTTGGGGACACGGCTATCCTAATCGAAGGGGGACATTTCACCATGTCCTCCTCCACTTCGGGTAATATAAAACTACAATAGAGGCAGTAGCTGTAGTGATAATGTATTCTGTCAATGCTCTCTCAAGTCACCAGAGTGTTGCGGATTTATGTGGAAGACACGTTTTAAGGGTGGGATGAATATTGATGAATCGTATGCCGTGCAGCTGAATGTAACACGAAGCCAAACGCCAGTCTAACGGTATTAACTGGAGCTCACCTGATCAGCGACAGTTAGGGCGTCAGGAGTGGCTTTCGTCGCCCGTAGTCTTTAAGTCTGGAGCAAGCACCATCATCAAACAAGGTCTGACAAACTATAGATTAGTTTTTACTAATAAATGTTTCTGCCGGCTGAATTTTTCACTTTTGTCCCGTGTTCTTTAAGGAATGCCAGGTTCAACTCATTCCAACTAAGATGATGCCTCGTGGGTTAGCAAATAACTTTTCTCACTACTGTTCCCCTGGCCTCTTTGTCCCTCGCCGAGCTAAATACTCTAAATTTAACTGCCACACTGGCGCTGATTTCGCTGAAATGTCAAACCTCCATAGAGTCGTCAGCTTCACAACGCTGACACAGATTGGTTGGTATGGCAACGAGAATCTATAGATGATGTCCGTCTGCTTACCTCATGCTATCACAAGAAGAATCGTGCGCGGAGAGTTGTTTAGACAGACTGAAGACCGAGCTACGTGCAGGACGGATTTCGTGGGGAAAACAGTGCAAATTACGGTTACCGTAGTAGACACCCGTGATTTCTGAAAAGCAGCCGGATACAGGAGAGGTAAGTATATGGACGTGTTATTTTTCCAATACAATCGTAGGGATGCAGGACCGAGCAGTGGGCATGAAGGATTATTTATATGGTAAAGCGAGGGTAATATCATGCTCGCATCTTAGCCGGCGGTAGATAAGAGTAGGTTGGGTTAGCATCCCACAGCAGGAGGGGTGTAAAGGTCACATCGACAATCACAATCGTGACAAGAGAATATGCGCATGATTTGTAGATTGTTTGATGGTGGCCGGCGAAACGTTTCAGATGCAAAACGCCAGTACATTGTGCACGTTTGTTACTGTTGGTGTAGTTGTTTTGTACGAATGAACCTTTCTGATCTATTGGAGGGAGGGGCGACCCACGATTTTTATTTTGGCCAATCTAGGATAGACGATTAGGTACCGGTTGGTAAGATATGATCCATCTCTTCTTCTACTGGCATATTGCCAGACGATATTTTCGGGGCGACGAAGACGTTTATCCGTGCGGGAAGATAATACTTTTGACGAGATTTAACGTCAGTGATATGTTGACGTGTTGCAAAAGCTCTTTTGATTTCCTGAATTATCTAGATTTGCTCAAGATTTATTCGAAGGACACTAATCAAAAGAGCTTTTGCAGTTACAAGCCCATTACGGGAACCACTTCACACGGCGACAAGCATAGATTCAAACCCATAGCAGGAACCCATTACTCGTATATGTACATTTAGATTCAAGCCCATTGCAGAAATATTTCCAAGTGTCGACTAGCCACCTCTGCTTATGAAGGTGGATACAATCCCAATGCAGGAACCATTCCGTGCGTCAACTAGTATCTCTGTTAACATGACCAATGTGGATACAAGCCCATAACAACAGAAACCATTCCATGAGCCGACTCGGACCTCAACATCATTATTCACAAGATGCAGGTCATTTCCTCCCAAACCACATCAATAAACCATGTTCAATTTCCTCTAACCATTACCAAGACCGGCGACGGGCGCTAAATCAATGCTTATGACAGCTCGAAAGATCAGTCTGACTGCTAATGGACCTGGGTAAGTTGTCGCGATAAAATGTACCAGAAATCCAAGCGCAAGCCTGGAAGTGATTCTCCAGGGAGACATCGAAATCGTTATCTCTCCATGCCTAGTGCACACTTCGCCTTACCGGAGGCAAGGTAGTACGTGACAACGAAAAGAAAACCTAATAATAAGAAACGTGCCAATAACACATTAGCTCCTGTCACCGGACACTGAACTGCATGAATACATGACAGTCAATAACGGCTATAATTAGCCATGAATTAATGAGCCGATGTCTTGATTAGAAGGAAATTGACGTCCAACTTATTATGACTGTGGAACGCTTCTCCAGTCACATTATCGCACTGACAACATTAGATGACATCTCAGACAAAATATCTAATCAAGGCACTTGATTGTGGGGCGAATCATTGACTACATGGGTTGCCTTGCATTGCAATGAAAATTCCACAGATAACAAAGAAAAGACAGGTCAACCGAAGACATCAAACCGATTGCTAAAAACCGATATCCAACAACGAACTATTTTACTGCAACGGCTTTATTTGCGATATGAGCTGGGATAATCGGCACTTTGATACCAATCTCCGACATACCCTCCTAATCTCTTGACACTCAATCTTTGAATCGCATGATACTTTTTCGCATAACTAAAATTTAAAAGCGAACTGAAATTAATGGCCCTCCCAGTTTCCGACATGCTGATCGCAGAGGAAACGGACAACTATTTTGGTTGAGGATATCTACAGATTAATGTCTTCAGTTAGATCATGTAGGTAAACTAGAAACTCAGTAGTCAGATCCAAAGGTATTTTCTGAATCTCTTCTAATTTGTCTATTTGCAGGAAAGATGCGATTCTCCGACGATAGTACGTGACGGATGCAAGTGTTGACAACCAGAATGGACAACAGAGACTCTACTGTTGATGACAATGACGATGCAGATTTGAAAGACATCACTCTCCGCCTCGTTTCCGACAGTACCAAGAACGAGATGGTGCGAGCTTGCATCAAAGGAGACGCGGAGAGAGTGGCGAGTTTGATCAACAATGGCAGCTGCTTTGTTGACATGAGAGACAGCAACGACTTTAGGGCGCCACCTATACTCCATATCGCTGCATCCAACGGCCACGTGGACGTAGTTTCATTGCTTCTCGCTTGCGGGGCTACTGTTGATGCTGTTGACAAATACGGCTTCAGCGCGCTTCACAAGGCAAGTAAAAATGGCCACCAGGATGTAGTTGACCTGCTCATCCAACAGGGGGCAAAGGTGTACTTGAAAGACAAAGACGATGGTCAATTAGAAATTGCTTGTAAGAATGGACCGACGGACGTTGTGGATGCGCTCATTTCTCGTGGATGTTGTGTAGGAGAGCGACATCTGTACGCAGCATATTTGGGCAGACGGCGTGATGTTGCAGAATGTCTGGTCAAACATGGCGTCCTAACTCCTCGTCTGCTAGATGATATTCACATCGTTTGTTTCCTTGGTCTAAGGGATAGGTTCGACCATTTGATTAAAGGGGGCGTTAACATCAATCAGTGTGATTCAGATAAAATGACGCCATTTCTCGTTGCCGCACGATTCGGTCACGTCGACCTCGTTCACATGTGTTTGGAATTTGGGGCAAAGAGCGACGAGGTTGATGGTCGAAACTGGACCGCCTTGCATCACGCTTCTGTTGGGGGTTACGAGTCTATTGTTAGAATCTTGGTAGAAAGGCGTCTAAACATCGAAGCAAAAGATGGAAAGGGGCGATCATCCCTCCATCTAGCGTGCGAAAGGAAACACATCAATGTGGTCGAGTCTTTGCTTGATTTTGGAGCAGCTGTGAATGAGATAGATATATACGGACGAACACCTTTGTATTATGCTCGGACAAGAGATGTTGCTGAAGCGTTGCTGGATTGTGGCGCCGATGTGAATGCCAAAGATTCTTACACCCGGACGCCATTGCACGTGATCTGCGAATCACAGGACGCTGACGCATGCGTAGTGGAAACACTCATCGAACATGGTGTGAAATTAGATGCGCGCGACTGGCGAGGAAACATCGCTCTGGTGAACGCATGTACAGCAGGAAATGTGACAATAGTGGAAACGCTGCTGAAATATACTTCAGCTACAGACAACAAAACTGGTCAAATATTAATCTCCAACCTCGAGGATGCTTTAGTAAGGAATGCTGGTCTGATCAAGAATATGAAAATTGTCGAAACGCTTTCGAAATATGGCGTGAACCTTGACCGCACTGATACCAGAGAGACTACCAAAGGGAACACACCTTTGATCAACTCTCTCGAACTATACGTTGACCTGATGCATGATTTCCCTGACCTCCCTACCCCCGAGTTCCTCTTGACTGACGTCCGGTTGTTCGTATTCGCCGGATGTAGAATCGACATCTTGTTCAGCCGAAAGTTCCTCCTGATGAACGCCTACCAGGCCAACCCAGACACGCTGCATTTGATCCTAGCAGCAGGGTGTGGAATCAAAAGAAATCTTGATGAAGACCTTCTATTTGAGATAATTAGCAAACGTGATTGGGACACCTTAGGGTTCGTAAACGAGCTAGGCTACGAGATACCCATCGAATCAGTTGACGCATTGTGTGAAAGACAGGATATGGAAACGGAGAAGATAGTCCGTCAGGTTATATTCCGTCCAAGAGAACTGAAAACCCAGTGCAGATTGACTATAAGGAAGGCACTCAGTAGCAAAGGCGAACCGCTGGGTTTGCCCACAACGGTTAACGGTACAAGAGGTCTCTCTCATCGCATCAAGGGGTTTGTAAAAGACATATTTCACACCCGGCAAAAGTCTGCGAATCATTTTATTGTCAAGGCAATTCCTTTGTCGACCATTGGCCAGTTACCTCTTCCAAAGAGAATGAAGGATTATATCTCCTTCGAATCACAATGGTCTGTGCCTTGAGTGCCAGGTTCGTATCTCAACACAATCTAAAAACTTACATATCGCTAAATCCAACTGGTTTCAGTCGTTCAAAGTGCTTTAAAGAACTACCCCTATAGCTGTTGGCATGAACATCTACGTTTCAAGTTCCGCTCTCGGGAAGTAATACAGGTCTTAGCTAAGGACTTACACCCATACTTATCAAGTATTTCAAGTTGGTGTTCAGTTGGTCAATATGACGTTCACAGAATCTATGATGACCCATGGTAAATCTATGATGATGATCACAAACCACTCTGTCACCCCATTGATTGGCGTGGGAGGCCCCAAGAGGCATCAACCGTTCGCCGGACTTCAAGTATAACACGTCCGAATCAAACCCTATTTGAACTAATCACAGTCATTGGCGCCTCTGCATCTCGACCAATAGAGCACTCTCAAAGGAAACAGTCCCCTTTCACTGAGGCGAGAACTCCAATACTCTTGATTTAAGTTTATGAAGATCAGGTTCGATCAGCAACACATAATGTAGGTGGCGCACAAACACGATGTAGGTTTTCTTGAGCAAGCTTGAAAGAATACTAGTAACTGTACGCTGTCACGGGTCTATGGGCGCTACTGTAACACGAATATACTCTAACTAAACAGACCACTCTATTTTCGAGCAGTCCCCAAACGTGGAGAAACGACAGTCTGAACATTTCACTGCGCTGGTATGATTACAGTAATCTAAGAAAGTGCACATTTACCCAGCTTGTATTTTCTAAAACAGGAAACCTTTCAAAATGTCTGATACCAACGGTGGCCATTTGTCTGGAAAGTGATAAATTTCTCCTCCAGGCATTCGTATTTTGATTCTATTTTGGTATTGTTCTTTACAGCCAATGAAGGAGACATGCTCGGAATAGATATGATAACGATAACATAAACAACTGACAATAGGAGAGGAGTTTTGTCCAGCCCATTAAATACCTAACATTTCCACTATAGAATGCAGTCAATTTCGATAAAGTGGTCCACCCACGCCGCGACTACGCATCACTGGACTGCATATTAGTCAATAAAATAACAGTTGTTGAACTAAAACGCAGACCTTTGTGTTTCAATAATGTTGGTTATTATCGAGCAACAGTTGTGTCTTTCCCATGTTGACTAATGTAAATCTGATGTTGCGTGTTATGAATGACGAGTTAGTTAGGTCTAGTTGATATTCATCAAAATATAAATATGTGCTCTGTGTTTGGTTCCCAGTGTGGAAACCAAGTGGCATGAAAAAAGGAAGCCAATATGGAAGTTCGCTTATAGTGCATAACACTCGCTAAACGCCTGGTAGAAGAACAAAAGGACCCACAATTAGCAGCCCACGAACACTTACAAAATAACAGGGGACAATGAATCAATTGTGATGAAGTCATATTACCAAACATGCGGTTGGACAAAGACTACAACTAAAACACAAAGAGAAAACTAACTGAGGCATGCAGATTTGAATAGACACGATAGATGGCCTTTTCATGCCAACAGCTTAAGATCATTGTGTGTGTCAGGCAAATACTAATCATTTCTTTGTGTAACACAACTCATACGTTCTTCGGACTATGGATCATTCAGACACTCGCCAGCGCACTGCGCAGACTGTGCGAAACTTGGTGAACGAAAACTATTAGAAGGAAACCAGAGGCCTTGTAGAGTTACCCTAATGATTCTTTGGTTCTCCTTCTCTAGTTTCCTTTCTCCTTCTTCTGTAAAGTTACCCATTCTAAACATGCCGTCCGAGGATGTTTTCAAATGTATCTCAAAAACGAATACAATAAACAGCGTCATGATCTTGAAAAAAACGTTTTCCTCTTGTTTTTTGTAAGCGTTCACTGAACGATGTGGAGGAACACTGAGTCAGAAAGGGGAACCCACAGTACGAACTCTAGTAATAAACTACGTGGATATTCCTCGCAAGCACTTCCCCGATTAGGTCAGCCATAATCAGCAACAAGACGCAGCTTATTAAGAAGATATGTCCAATTACCTGGGTGACATTTCCCAAGTGGGTGTCTGGTGTTTCTACCACTAGTCAAGCACATGGCCAATGGAATCTGGGTAAGAATAGTCGGCTTTCCGGTCCTTCTTTGCTTTTACGCTAAAAGCGTGAAAGGGCACATCCTGACAATTAGCTTGTTATTGTAGGATGGTATGCGCCGATCTTCGAGAAACAATCTCACAAACTAAAGGAAAAGTCTGCCTAGAGAAGGTTTTATTGGCGTTTCGCTCTTCCAACAAAAAAGTTCATGAAATATATGTAGAACAACCAATAATCATCATGTATATAGTACCTATGTGACGATGGTAATCTTGTATCTGCGGTCATCGTTAAATGGTTATCGTGTTGATCTATATACGACGATCTCGCTTCTACGAAATGCCTAGAGGAGTGATCGTGGCCTATTCAACACGAAAAAGCCACAGAAACGAAGTAGCTCATGGCTCCAATCGTGTTCACAGATGGTCACTTGACCTTTTAACGTCTTCAGCATATTCTATGGCGCAAGATGGCAGCGTGGGTTGGTCACATGACTGGCGAATGCTGCTGACACAGCATGGGTTGGTCACGTGACTGGCGAATGCTGCTGACACAGCAGCCCCTACTGAATACTCATAAGTTACTACGGTGTCTTCAATTTCGACGCGTTTCAGTCGGTTATAACAGTTATCTCGACTTGGGCCGTGTAAGTATTAAGTAATCGCAAGTAGAAAAGACATTAACTTTCGTCATACAATCCTCCCCCGATATCAAACGGAACAAAGCCAGCCTACATAAAAGCCAACGCCTCAAGCAACCTTATGAAAGTTATACAGATAGAAATGGGGAAGTTAGAACAACAAGAGACGAATGCAACGCTATAAACGGATCCATTATGCGCCAGAAGTCTCGGGAAAGGAACTTCCAAAGAAACGCACGCTTCTTTTATAAGCGTTATGGTAACGTTCCGAGTACGGAGAAGCAAGAGGAACAATGGTGTCTTAAATGATGGATTTAGACAATGGTGGTTCGCTGGACATTTGAGCCTAATGCACATATTTAGCGAAATCGTCCTATAAGAATTATTTCACTTGAAATGGACCCAGCGTGCACCGCCCTCGCTAGCCTCAAGACAGTCGTTGAACAGATAATGAAACAATGCGATAGAAACTCCCCTGTGGACTGTAGGAGAAATGCTGAGTTTTCTAGACGTCAAGAAGGTTTTCCTTCAAAGCGATTAAACTCCACTGCAGGAATGCTAATTTTCTGCTGTGTTTCATCTTTTGTTTAGCTATCCAAATACAGAGTAGATTGTCTTTTATAGAAAAAGATAACCATTTATTTGCTCGTCTTTTCCTCGTGTAGCAACACAGAATTTAGGCCAGGGGCTGCAAGATGTACCAATGCAGCGAACGACAGTAAAACAGTACCCAAAATTTAAAACAGAGGAGTTGACTATACAGCAGAGATTACTGTGCTTCGGTGCAGAGTAGGATATAAGACATATTAGTGCTAAGTGAAATTACGCCGAAAAACTACAAATGTTTGTCCAGCAGAAGTTCCATGGTACTTGATGAAGCAGTTATAATCATTTCTTGATGATTGTGTGTACTTTGATTGTGTGTTTGCTTTAATCGCTGTATTACATGAATAACATGGTCATACAAGTGATACAAGTTTATTGCTGGTGTTCTTAAGTACCGTTAGAACAAACTGAATCATCTCTCCGAAGGTGATATAAGAATAAAAGAGGCAGCGATTTGTTTCACCACATATGGAACCGAGGACAATTGGTATGGAAAGTAATGCATAAAGTCAACTGAGACATGGTTCCTTTTTTGTGATAACTAAACATAGTTTGTCTTTGTTCGCATAGGCGTGGGAGTATTCTGATGAGATATATTCGAGGGACTGGTCTTCCCTCGGGTTAACTATATTTTCGGAGCATAATATAGACATCTATTAAAATTCAGTCTCCGCAGAACACAAAGGGAGCTATCTCCGGACCGCTCGCCTCCCAGGAGAATATCTTGTATTCATCCCAATGTCGGTTTTGGTTCAAACATATTCAAATTGTATTAAACTCTCTTGACTTCGTTCACAAGTTCTTGCAGCGAGAATATCAAATAAGCCGCCGTGGTCAGACCACGAAACTCTTCTGCCCACACACGATGAATCATCGATTTTACCGGAAGACAAAAGTTGGAGAGTCAGAAACAGAAACTGCAAGTTAAAACGTTTTTCGTGGTCAATTAACACTTTTGGTTTGTTCAAAATATTGCCATGTCCGGACCCAGCGGCAATTTCCACCTTTTATCTAGATGAAAAGAGAGATTTGCCCGGCAAAGCTAGCTGTCGGAATGGAGACCTTCTCCAAAACAAGGAAGGGGGGGGGGGGCAAGGAAATCGCGACAAGAACTTTCTGAGAAATCAAACGCCAACCTTTTAAACCTGCCAATTGCCTCCGTAAACATGTTTTTAAAATATTCTTTTATTTCGGAACGGTGTGTTCTTAGTACACCACACTACTAATTAGTCAGCCCCGTGATAATTCGTAATGATATGGATGATTTATAAGTGTGGGAGTGATGCGAGCAGAAGCATGAGGAGTCTACCTTAGCCTGAAAATCAACGAAAATAACAGTATGGTCGGCATGAGCTGTTGATATGGACGGCTGTTTGCTTTGCAATCCACGGAACCACAATACCTAGGAGACCAACCCCCGCACTATTCACATCTTTCTTGAGTCTATAATTCATTTGTTAACGCGTTTACACAATGGACGTTGATTTACAAAACTTGGTGATGGAGAGCACGGAGACGGAAATTAATTGTCACTGAGAAGTGTTTATTGTAGCGGCCATGGTGTGGTTTCTGTTCAATGGCAAACACACTACAAGGCTATACAGCGAGGCCCACAAAACCTGGACAAGCATATCTTCATCACCCTCAGGCTCCACGCACGATACTAGGAGGCACAACAAATAAATCCTATTTGACGGTTTATATATTGGCCTGATGTCAAAATCGTTAAATCGATCAGGGAGTGTGATTTGATACTCATCAATTTATTTCAACCACAATTATTTATTTTGACGGTCATGTCTGAGAATTTTTGCTATTGGTTATCGGGTATACGCAATTGAGAAAAACCTCGTTGATTTCTTTAAATTCTTGGTTAAAGTTTGTCCGATGTGGACTTTTCCTGACTAAGGGTATACTAGTGTTCAGTATGGCCAAATATATACATCTAAGCAAGAATATTCAGCGACTTATCATCATTAATTCTTGTTTTTAGTTACAAAACTTCTTTAGAATGTTTGATATTTTCAGGGTTTTGTAATGTGTTCAAATCAGAATATCGAAAATTGTGGCATAGTTTATCCCGTTATTCGATATCAGAGGGGACTGATTATTTATTGAAATCCTTTAGGCACCGCATTCAAAACTATGCACCTGATTGTTTCCTGATATTCCAAACACCATTTTCTTTTTTCCAGTCTTGCACTGGCATTATTTTGGGTTGAAAGGGCGGGTTAGGTGACATTTAAACCTTGTTGGTAACTGATAAGTGGTTCGACCCTAAAATAAGATATCCTTCGGGTTTCGTTTTTATATCTTTTTGAACAAAGATTTTGTTGAAATTAGCAACCTTTTCGCGTTTTAATCAAAGACGTGGAAATTTCGATTGATGATATTATTGTGGATTTCATTTATGAAATTCGCCCCAAGGCCAGATACTTTCGGAAAGGCCATGATGAACCGACGAGAATCGTTTGGCTTATTACATTTTTAATAGGAAAGTTACAAATATATTCCAAAACAAAGTTATGGTCGTTTTGAAATGAGCAATTGCAGAGCAATAAGGATGTTACTCCGAACAGCAGCATGTACTGAGAAGCCGAAGCAACTTGTGTAAACGAAGGTAATGATTCTCATTGGCAAAAACTCAAAATCCCAGATCTCTCATAGCAGCATGTAAAACATCAAACATCGAAAAACAAACCGACACCGCCGGTTTCCAACAACTAATGAAGATATTCAAGACTATACTTCTAATCAAATCAAACTCACGATACAACATTTGAGATTATAACTAATTAAGTAGATAATCTTTAGTACTAATGACCAGTCTGTTAAATTAGTTACCACTTACTACTGAGGTACCGCCGGCTAATTTGTCTGGGGTCCGAGGCTCGTGTTTACAAGACCGGTGGCTACTAATAGGCCCAGACAACACAGATAGTAACTCTACGTTTGTATACCTTGAACGTATTTTCTCACACTTTTTCGCGAGAAACCTGTTATTTCATGTTTCCACTGCACGAGGGGTGAGTGTACGCGATCTGCGTGAGTACGGGAGGTTCCACTCATTACCGGGCATCAACCACTGGCCTGCAGATACCTGTTGATTTGTTTGCTTATGTTTTTATAAGTGTGAGAGAGCATTGCTTCGATTCACAGTTTAGTCTATCAGCAATAGAAAGGATAACTCATCGGAATCATCGTTTTCGTTCATTGACGACGACTTGAAAACCTGACATGACGGTACTGATGTGGACAATCACGGTTTGCTGTCCTGTTCGAACAGGAAGAAGAGTCCATAGGAGCAAACAACAGTTTAACATGAATTTCATAATGCTCTCGTGTACACCCAGTTGCACATTTACACAGTTTTCTATGCGTTGGTTTGGACGCAGATGAAGTTCGTGTCCACTTAGTGGCAAATGTCAATTGCAACGTACCCTGAACAGGACTTGATAAATCATTCAAAATATTCAAGTCCAAGCGAAGAGTTGTCAATCGAAATGCACCCTGACAGTAGCGAGAAGTACCGATGCAGGAACTGACACTCTGCGCTACGCGGCTAGCTTCAAACGGTCCGTTTGTGCCAAAGATGCCTTGGTTTTTAGAGTAAACGTATTGATGAATATTTATTAGTAGTAGTGCACGAGCATTCACTTTAAGGTGAGCGGTTCGACTCAAAGAAGTTGGTTAACTATAGTTGCCCTCGTTTACAGGATCTGTCAGGAGCAGTTTCGCTGTGAATATGATTGGTAAAGTGGCCTGCACACTTTAATTGAATGAACTCAATGGTCTGTGGGCCAGTTATGGGAACTCTTCTGATATTGGAAGCAACAGTTTTGGCATCAACAACGCATTGGCAATGAGAGTGAAATTGGACAAGAAAACTGGATTACATCGACGGTAACTCATCTTTAAGTAGTGTGAATTTCAGTCAATATGCGAGAAACTTTATCTTTAGAGGATGTACGTTTTCTGATTCACATCAAGTTTGATTCATCTTATTTTCGTATTTGTTCATAATGAATGTATAGAGGGATACACGCTAGGTGTTGTGACTGCACATCAGCGTACGAACTTACACTTTTGTTTCTGAAATGTTTCGTGACATCAAAAGACGCGCTGGCTAAAGGTAAGTTGTTCAATATCCTGCATATTCCTGAATAATAATTTTTGCGTGTCACCATTTGAGCTCTTCAAAGTTATTATCGTTGGAATAGGCTGTTACAATTACAACCCGAACGACCCTGTTGTAGTGGTTTCCAGCAAGTTTAGCTAACGAAGTCAGATATGCTGTGACTAACTACTTACAATTGATCTGACGAGAAAAAAAGAAGAAGCATTTAGCCATATAGGAAGAAATGTCTGATGTTAGTTTCGTAGCCTAAAATAGTCGACTACAAGGGTCTGGAGCATAATTGTGTTACCAAAAGTGAAAATGAACCTATCCCCACTTTGTCCTCATAAGACCAATTAAAGATGAACGGAATGGGAATTTATCTAATCAATCCACCTTTGCGGGCTCATTAAGTTCAAGTGAACCAATCCTGGTCTCCTGGTTGTGACTTTGTCCTCATAAGACCAATTTGAGATGGACGTGATGGGAATCAAACAAACAATAGGGTTTTCGCAATGTCCACGAAACGCCAACGCGAACGCCCATCCCATTATTGTGCATCGTAATCAGGATGCCCAACAGTGGGCTAAGGGGTCGGCGTTGGCGTTCTTGAGCTTTGGGGAAACTTCCTAACATGAAGTCTCTTTCCGTACAATGGGTTTTTAACGTGTTTCAGGGGCATGGTAGATGTTCACAGCCTATAAAAGATGTATCTTTGTGGAATATTTGCACGACAGAATCCTTTAACACTTCCATAATCCATCGGTTCGCCCCCTACTCCCAAGCACTCTTACATAACTACATTACGCTGCGTCTCTTTCGGGCAACCGAACGATCTAAATACTTATCATACGCTTTCGTATACCCTTAAGACTGTTTTAATGAATAAGTAAGCGAATGCTGACAAGGCAATTGAAGCTGTATCTGTATCAGGCACCGGGGAGTCTTTTTAGACAATCAAAATTTCAAGCGCGTATTAAAACAAATAATAAACTGTTGTAAACGGAGAATGAAACGAAATTTTTCAAAAATAAATAATTTCTAGAATTATTGAATCGATAACTCATCTAACGAATCAAAAACATGATCTCTATACTGATCCTAAATTTAGACAAGAAAATGAGATGTATTGTTTGAACGCCGACGATTCCACCCGTAAGCAGTTTTATCCCCTTGAGAGACGGGCCATCCGTTAAAGAGTCGACTGCTGCGTGAGCTGCACGCATTCATTCTCACTAGCCACGCGCGTCAGAGTTACCATTGCCGACGAAGCACCGGGAAAGCGTTGTGTTGACGGCTGCCAACTGTCAGTGGAGCATCGCCGGACCATCTAGGCTTAGGAGTCGGGGGAGTGGTGAGGAGAGAAACTGGGTCTAACTCTAATAGGATTAGCTTAAGATCGCCACCCGGACAATAGAGAAAGCAAGAACTGTGTTCGTGATAAGATTGATTCTGTGACTTAATGTTTAAGGACTTATAACGGGACGAAATACCACTGCTGTCCAGTTTATAAAGAACGTGTTACAGGTCGCCTGGAAGTTGTGATAGTTGTGATTTCCCTCAATCATGGATGGAACGAATTTCATGATTTGTTTGCAGCTACTGATGCATTGTTTCTGCTGCGAGGTTGTGTGTTTAGAGGTTGTTGCTTGGTGATGAGGCAATTTAGCGTGATAGTTAGTAGTGTTTGCACCAGCAACTCTAATCGTCATCGTCTGACTTCAAAAAGGATTTTACCAATGGTGGAGTTGGTCAAGTCGTACGGACCCGAAGTTATCTATTAATGCTCATCCCTCCTCTTCAGGACTCTTGGTTGTGACAATATTATAAGCCGATGTCAGAAATAAAGACTATTTGAACCGAATAGCTGTAGCGTTAACGGGACTGTGCATTATTTGACTTTCGCCAGTAGAATGGTAGTCTGTCCTTGTTTTGCTAGGGCCTCTGGTTTCAGGACTGCAGTTAGTGAGACATTCTACAATACGTTACGAAAGCTTAATAGACAGATATAAACTGATATACTTGGACAGGTAATACAGGAATCGGGTGATATTGGGACCAATACACGAAAAACGTTTATAATTTGATTTCGAGTTAGAGTGACTTCTTAATACGGGTAAACGGATTTTATTCTTACTGCTGTGGTACATGCTATGTATTGATGCTGGCACTGTGATACGGGGTCGCTTGATGATACCCAAGAGGTCGACTAAGGTGCTATAAGAAAGGACATTATCGGACAGGGACCAAAGCGTGGGAGGGACGTCACTTGAATGAACTCAGGTTAAGCCATCAGGATAAGGTGTCACATGCGAGTCAATTCAACATTCTGGATGAATGAAATTTCCAACTTATAACAAGTCGAGCACTTTCTATTGTTGGCGTTAACACTTTGATAGCTGAGGAGAGCAGTCAGACAGAATAGGCTGCGGAGACAGTCAAAAGGAAACATATCATACATACGGTAAAGTAAAAAACACTGGCATGACAGTTTTGGGAGTTGATGCTACTGGACAAAACCTTGAAGTGATTACATTTTAGACTTGCTTTGGACCAAAGGAGAAAAGAAACCAAGCTGCATTGATCCGGTATCGCGGTAGGTTGTGATTCAAGTGAAGACACTCTTCGAGAAGTTACCAACAATAGCAGCTAATGTTAAGTGAGGCGTTGCTGTAGAAAGGATAAAGGTATGCTGAATGTCATTAATTATGGATGGGTTTTATTTCTGTGTGTTTTAGCTACTTCATTTTTGAGAATTGTGAGTGGTACGGTGTATTGATTAGTTTTCGTTTACATTTTGTTATCTGTGATCTGTGTAACTGTTTGACAGTTTATTTGTTATGGAACGTTTTGGATGGCGGGCAAGTGGGAATTGATCACAGGCTGGAAAGAATATCATGCGTAGCATTCTTTTTCAACACGTCTTTGGTTGGTTTCCGTCCGGACTTCTGGACATATGTTTCTTTCGGTCCTGTCATGCAAATAATGTGGGTATTTCCTCATATTTCCGTGAATGCGCTCTCAATAAAGTCAGTGTGTGATCCAAATTGACAGCCGTTTAAGGTTACTGTTTTACAATAATTGATAAGTCAAAGCGATTTGTGTTACCACGCTTGATCAGATCATATCGGTTTCTACATTATGGGTTAATAGCATACCATTGTATCATAGTTACCTATTAGTATCTCTAAGTATCGATTTTTACCATGTCAAAATAAATATGGTTAGATAGAACAACAGTTAAGCTATCATGGCTATGTAGCGTTCTTGTGTCGCCATCATTGAAAAGCCAAGAGGCATATGCCATTTTGTAGGTACTGAAGAAGGCTCACTCGATGAAAAAAACCGCTGATATAAAATAGACGTGAACTTTGTCAGATGTCGGTCAGATAAGTCGGATCAATCAGGAAAGTTAGAAAAGTCGTTAAGAAGTCAGAAAGGTGTCACAAGAGCAGATAGAACAACTCATATTACAGTTCCTTGAGGGTTCGCTTTTGCTAATGTTCTTCAGTTTCAGGATGGTTCTTGTGATTTAATGAGAAGTGAGAGATCAAATACTGTTTGAGAATCAATCCAATCTCCGTGTTTACGCCTCAGTGATTTATAGCTGAAGTAATTCAGATTTGATCCCATTTGAGGCAGTTCTAACTGTCATGTATTGAGCGCTGACTACACACGCACGCCGCGCCAAAATCGCTGTAAAATTTGAACCGAATTAGGCAATGCAGATGGGTTCACGGTAAGAGATAACAGCACCCTGATGACAGAAATTCATTTGCGAAGAAAAAGAAGAACATGGGGGGGGGGGGGAACCTATTCACATACCCGAGAATTGTGACTCGAACCAGCTTTTTCCCGAGGCGAGCTTTCCCACTATTTTACTCGTACTGGTTAAATGATTGAGCCAATTATCCTTGGATGGACCACACTAAAATGTCATCTCCCTGAATAATTTTACCCACTGGCGGAATTTCGGTCGACAATATGTTGGTACATAGTACCGTGTAGGCAATTGTTGACACGTGACCTATGAAGCACTGTTAGTACATGTAAGTCTAGGATTGGTATCACTCGTCGTCATGGATAAAATTAACTAGTCTTTTTCTAGTGAGTTATAATTTCTTCGCAAACGTGAGCACGTATTGTGAAAGGCTAAACTGATACCGTAACCGTGATGGCCTACTTATAAATCTGTGTTTTGGTCCAATCAAAGCTGATAGATAAGCCGACTTCCATTTCGGATTTCCTAACGATAAATGCTCGGGAAATGTGAAAGAGACAGCAGTATCGACGACGTCAGGAACCGGGTACTGAATGAAAAAATATTGATAATCTCACTAGATCGCAATCAGATGATCTCCTCCCCCACGTTACATTTCATCATTTACTGACGGCGGTATACATCATATCATAAGACCACGTCAACCGCCTCGTCGACAGGAATGATAAATAAGGATTTATTGTCCTTTTAGACGTTTAATACGCCGAACTCAACATCTAGTTTGCATATTTTGGTTCGAATACTATTTTGGTGCGGAATATTTGATATGACAGTTCCAATTTCGTCACGGTCGACATTTTCTATAAAGACAGAACTAACCTAAAATGTTCAACTTTAGTACATCGGAAAAAGCCTCAATGCTACATGCATACAAAGCTTGCGTGATTATTCTATTATTGATAAACCAAAGCTAAATTTCAACATCCAATTTCAAGTTTTAATGTCACGAGTTCGCTTGAATTGAATTGTCGACTCATATAGCTTTAGGAGGGAAAAAGCTTCGTATGTTTAGGCTGTAATGCATGGTAAATGCTTTTCTGCCTTTCATCACGTTTCTTTTCGCAAAGTGCATGTACAGTATTTGACAAAAGATAATGCTCACAATGTCAATGTGGAAAGGTACAAATGGTCTCCGTCGTTGACGGAATTGGTCATGTTGAATTTTGGTGTAGGAGTCGTCATATGCCCTACTCTGTTCTCACAATTCCAGAAGAACCGTTTGTGTTCGTCTAAAGAAGATACCATCCACGGCTAACAGTCGGCTTTAACAAACGGCCAGCGAAGAATAGAAGATTGGTTATGGCGAAGTTAGCTCATTGTCTTCGATCGTCAATCTCACTTTGAAATTACGAAACAAATGGCAGCCAGTGCTATTTCTCTTACTTTAAATGTACATTTCTCAAACTAATAGGGCTGTCTTTGTTCAACGTAACGCGCCATACATATTTTTTACTTTGTCCCGGAATAGGATGCAGTGATCTTGAAATCTGTACTGTGCTTCTCAAAAGGCGGAAGGCTATCAGCACCTTAGACATCTCTGTCAAGTTTCCAGGCTGTGTAACGGCACCGAATTGTTGGCTGAAACGATGTCGTCATCCCAAGTATCGCCCAAATACCAATTTTTGCCAAATATCTTTAACAAAAAACGCAACCCATTTTCTTCTGAACAAGACTGCGACAATAGGCTTGAATCCATGTCTAAACCAGACATTTCTACTTTCAATAACTAAGCTAGATATGTTGCTTGGTTATTGAAAGTAGACATTTCTTATTTAGACATGGATGTGCATTAGGCTTGAATTTATATCTGTAGACAATTAATAGTGTGGGAGGGAATTCATTGTCATCGCGCCAGTCTCCGCTCGCTACTGGTAGTTATAAGTTCTTATGTCACCAATACAGAGAAAAATATCTTTTCCCAGGGCAATTAACTCGTTCCTGCAGCTTTGGGAATGTGCAATATGTCTTATACGGTATCTATTCCATTAGGTTTACCAAGAAAAGTAGACATATATAAACAAAAAGTTTCGCCCCCAATTAAAGGAAATCTTTCTTTTTACCAAGAATCTATGTCATAAACGACCTCTTCTTGAAGATTTGCACGAAACAGGAGGTTCGTGTCGAATGTTTTAGCCAATTAATTAACTACTGAGTATTTTACCTAGCATATAATCTATGTCTGGTCGTGAAGGGAGCCAATCCGCAAGTGCTTTTTATTGCATACTTAGTCAAATCGATCCCCATTGCCAGACTTGGCATTAATTTTCGTCCCGGTTCAGCCGAAGCAGCACATCGAGTAGATATATCGCACTTTCGAGATCTAGAATCAAGAAAATATAAAACTGTGAATAATATTGTCACGAGACGTCGCACCACGTCTGTCGCTTTAGGCCTAGCGACCCCCATGGAAGCTGATTCGTCTGGTCGGGGTTATAGGTCTCCCTGGTGATCCTAAGAATGTGCAACAATGGCAATTTAGGCCCATGTGTTAGTCGGCTTTGTTTTAAGACAATAGACCGTGTAGTGCGCAAGCCCTGAATAATATGATAATAATATAATAGTTTAATAATATAATATAATATAATATAATATAATATAATATAATATAATATAATATAATATAATATAATATAATATAATATAATATAATATAATATAATATAATATAATATAATATAATATAATATAATATAATATAATATAATATAATATAATATAATATAATATAATATAATATAATATAATATAATATAATATAATATAATATAATATAATATAATATAATATAATATAATATAATATAATATAATATAATATAATATAATATAATATAATATAATATAATATAATATAATATAATATAATATAATATAACAAATGTTTTTATAATAATAATATACCTGCGAGGTAATACCACAATTACGTAATGATCCATTCTACTTACTGGTTTGCAAGTGAATAGAACCGAATGTCTCAACTCTCACAGATTAAAACGGGACAAAGGCCGGTCCAGTATTTTGTCATTACAATAAAAATAATAGTGGGATTCTAAATCGTGTACAAACCGTTATAGTGGGCCAATAATCAATACAATAATTTGCAAACATATGCTGAACACCATCACCTAGCTCCAATAACGCGAAATCCACCCTTCTAATTTTATATCAGTGTTGACTTGCGTTTGAATGAATGGACTACTGCTGCCATAGAGTTAATACGACCGCACTATAGATGGCTAGTTTGCAAATAGAGGAGGCCATTTACTGTGATGAGTGTATCACTAACAGTTTAGTTGCCAATCACGATGTTAGTTAGACATGTGTACCAACGAAGGTTGGCCGGGAACGCTGTAGGAGCCCGATACTAGTGTTGTTTTTCCGGTAAGGAACGCCCACGCGGCGTGACCCGGGATGATAGTGAAGCCATTTTTGTATTATTGGTACTGGCTAACAGACTGCCATTAGCAAAACATGCTAATTTGGCCAAAATCAATCTCTGCACGACGATATGCTGGCAATCTTAGCTTGATTGCCAAACATGCCGAACCATACGGCTAAGTGTGTAATCGGTTCGGGAAGATAAAATCGACGACAGTGCTGTGCTCAGGCAAAATTTACGTCATTCCTCTTCATCGTAATAAAATGGGAGAAGAAAAAGGGAATGTGCAGCGGTATTTTTGTGTAACCCGCTCACTATGAAGCAGGCCTTCAACTACAAGACACAAAGTATTGACATTTTTAAGGTCACTGTCATCCTCAATGAATCAAAATGGGTTCGTGGTTATGTAGCTAGTATATATTGTCGAAATAAACTGACCAGTCCTGAGCGGTACGCGCAAATCGAACGAGCGCTCCACCGACTTAGACCCCAAATCACCGTCTACTCCGCCACCCCCAGTTCCGCCAATGATCGATGTCCTCTTCCGGCGGATCTCTTCATTGTGATTAGTGTTAATCCCTTCGCTAATCCGCCCGTAATCCTATTTTCGACTGGGCAGACTTTCATTCATATTGATAGATCAAGATGTGTCAACACCTACACCATATATGTCACTTTGAGTCGTAATTCTGACAGAGTAGGGACATGGCCATGATAAATATGTCTGTTATAGGTAGTGACATATCGGGCGGAAGAGTGCAATATCATTCATCAACCGAATCGAAATTGGTTTTCCCGAAATATTGTCAGCAATGATTAAAATCTGTCCGCTGCATCTGTCCCTTCATCAGTTTATGCCTTACTAGAAGCCAGATTTCACTGAGGACGTTTTCCCACTGCTGCCGCCGTTGCGGGATACAGCGAGTCCTTCGTAGTTGCACTAGTTTGTTAGATCTCCTACCAGGAATCCAAGGTCCTCGTCTTTTGTGGATTCCAAGTGAGAAAAGACTGCCACCAGGGCGAGCTGTTGCTCTTTTCCTTTGGCCCTTATTTGCAAAGCGGTCAGCACTGGAATATACGTTTACGCCTTGTCAAAGATAAAAATGGCATGAAACTATATTTTTACCCAATGGTATCATAGTTAACTACATTTACCTGTCATTTTTAACGCCGATCAAAATGGTCTACATTATCGCATCGCATACCAGCGGGCAAGATCTGCATCCAAGGCTATTCAGTTCTAATTTTGTCGTTCACTGTTCAGCCCAGAGACATCCGGCGGCTGCATGTGGCATACAAGATTCTGCAAGGAAGACCTTTGTCGCGGGTGATCAGAACCTCCCTCAAGTCAACCAATGCCCCCAAGAGATATTTCTGAAGTTCATTTGTCTAGAGTATAATACACCAGCGGTGAGACCTTTGAGAGAATCGCGCAACGAATAGATTTCGCTATGTAATGTGATTTCATATTTTGCTTTTGTCTCCATGCTCTCTATCTGCCAGTGCTTCATACCTCAACTCTGAACGGATGTGTCGGAGGAGGAGGTCCAGGCCTGCCGCCATGAATAAGAACGATTTCGTTAGCGAGATGATATAACGCTATTTTATTAGTTTCTGCTGCTGACGATGTTTTCCTCAAGACAATGTTTTTCTAACTACATGTAATTCCATCTAGGCGTCTGCGTTGGCGTTTCGTTTAATGTGTCGTGACTCTGATTGTTTTCGTTGAAGAATCATATGCGTGTGATATTGCTTACAATGGAGTCTGTGGGGGAGTAGTTTCTTCATATTCAAAGAAGATGCGGGGGGAGGAGGTAAATAGCCGATACGATGATGATGATGATGATGGCGGTGATGATGATGATGCTAACGAGGGCCAACACGCCGACTTATCCCTTCCCTCCGATACATAAGCATGCAGAGCGAAGTCTCTCAATAAGCCTTGATTGATGGTATTTGCAATCATGCTGGGCCTGATCGGAGATGAGAAGTTACCCATACCTTAGCATCGCACACAAAAGACTAATAGGGCATGATCTTAAGAAATTGAAAACGCTATAAAAACTAGAATCACTCCAACACGAATATTAAATGAAAAAAATAGTAAAGCAACGAAAGCGATAGCCTGCGTGATCGCAGATAATGCACTGCTAAATAGCCCATCTACAATAACAGTCTGCGGCTTTCGGTGTTTTTATGATTTCTCCATTTTTATCTCCGCGTATAATTATAACAGTATGATCTTGAGGGAAGTTCATTAGTTAGAAAGCGGCGGTTGGATGCCATGTGGTATTGTGTCGTTTGGCTAGATGACAATGGAGCACTTAGGCCTAGCAGCTATGGAAGGTGGGTGTGGGCGGGGAGCAGAGAATAGTTTCTTTCATTTGAAATTCTTCCGCAACTAGGTACAGTAAACCTAATGATATCATGTGCATTTCTATGCACATGATGGAACCAGAAACAGTGGAAACCAGACATTGGGTGATATGAATAAAGACCAGCAAATGCTTTTATCTAAAACTCCATGTACATTTACACTAGGCCTTTCTGTACAAAATTGTAGTAAAAGCATTTACTTGTCTTTATTCATATCGCCTATTGGCTTAATACCGGGTAGGGCCTACTGGTGGGAGAATCTGTACGGACGGTACTTCATCAATAGATAAAGCAATGATTTTCGATTCCAGTGCATACTCGTTGATGCCAAACCATTAAGTTGTATGTCCTACTTCGAGAGAGAATAAGGCAATGCGTGAAGAGAATGTGTGATGTGTCGTGGACATCCCCTCTTCTCGAGATTTATATCATGATACAATTCGATGAAATTAAGACAAAATCCCAGAGAGTTATTTTGTAAAGGGTGACTTCTCGTCGATGCACAAGGAAATACAGCACATCGCTATACTAAAGGAATACAGGGCCCAGCTCTGACCAAATCCTAGAGGTGTAAAAGCGCTTTTGTGTCGAGGAGGTAGGAGACGTAGTCGTTCGTCCCATTCGCCGGCGGTTTCCACTGTAGACATCCTGAGGTTCAGTGTGTCTTACTCCTACGTCCTGTATAAAATTTGAAATATCGAGAGTGGAGTTTATTGAAAATCACTGGTATACGAGGATGCACAGTAGATCACTGTAGTGGAAACGAAGCTTTATATGGCTTTATCTCTTATACTAACTTATGAACAAAAGTACACAAAGAGCACAGGATGGGTTTACCTACTGCTGAACAGTAGTACACCATTTAATATTTTCTAACCCTATCCGTATCACTGGCAAGGATGATAATGTCAGGGCAATTAACCAATATCTTTGTGACGAACGTGTCCTAGTAAATAAAACAGTTAAATTGATTAATCTTTTGGAATGCCAAATCATTTGAGAACTATTGGTCTGACCCGGTGCGTACACCTGCGAACACTCTTTTTTATCCTGACGATTTTGATAGTTGACGGTCTCTAGAGTTATCAAAGCTGAACTGTGTGTTAAGAGCCCGTGAATTCGAAACATTGACAGACAACCAAGTGATAATCAGGTGATAAAACGAAGTCTCCCAAAGATTCACGTCATCAACACAACGTCGACTCGTGACTACAGTTTTCAAATGAGCCTGTGGTCTGTATCAAAACAGCAGCCAAGCCCGCTGCTATTTTGAGTGAAGGAAATTAAAGGTCGCTGACCAAATCCACTTAACTGTTCTACTTCATAGAGACTATTCAATTATCACACTGATACTAAAATAAGCATAAGAGGCGTCAAGGTAGCGTCTAACCTTACTTATCATTCCAAACGCACAGTACACTCAAATGCACGTTTAACACGTTAAAAGAGACAAGCTTAATCATATCAAGTCATAACAAAGGCGTTCGTTCTTTGAGTCTCGGAGATATAGGGATTCACCAATCCACCCACCTCGCCGTATCAGTAATTGTCAATCGAACTCCACGCATACAATGTACTCTCAAACTCCCCCTGCCAATACTAATGATGCCATTCGCGTCACTTCACTCCTATTGTGACGACACCCTCGCTTGATTTAGATTTTCCAACTTTTAGGAGTCTTACTGAAGTACCGTGCCTTTCCGATCTTAATCCCGGCTCGATCAGGTGAGTCCTTCGTGCAACTTTCGCGGCGGGTGGTCAGATTATTGTAATTTCCAGGTGCGGGATGCTGACCAAGAGAGCCTTGCAACCCTTGACCTACTATCTCTCCACGAGAGCCTGGCCCCTTGACCCGGGACTTCTGCCTCCAAGCCTCATTGAGACGGCTCAATGAGTGGTAGTTCGTCTGATCCTCCTGAAAGAGGTGCGAACCCAGTAGAATTCGCAGTTAAGTTTTTTTTGCCATAACGTGGGAACCTCAATAGTACCAGCTTATATTACAAAGAGTATCATATTTGTCAAACTGCTGAAACCGATATTTACTACATGATATCACTTTAAAGCTTCATTGGAGAAAAATCTGTCTGCCGCTTTAGATGGTTGTGAAATATGACCATAATTACATTGGCCCATAGCTCTTGGTGACTTTGCTGTCCCTGTTCCGTGGTCCTTAACGTATGAAGTTAGCTTATGAGAAACTTTAACACGACGAGTCTCCACAAATTTTGAATTTCTTAAGGCGCTCTTTCACCAACATTCGAAGTCTGTGCTTCAATTCCTCTTAGTCAATTTGTAGCAGGTGCAATAGCTACGATACAACTTCACCTCAACTTAATGTAATTGTTGCTCCAGGAAGAGCAACATCGAAAAAAGTCGCCGCTGCCAACATGTGGCATGTCAGCAGACGATTACATATTTAGTTGGTCGCGTCACGCAAAAGCCATGTTAGGATTGGTAAGTGGTCAATTTGTACAGTTCACTTGTCAACACAAGTAGGAGGATTTCCTGTTATCATTAGTAAATGAAAATACGGCTGATTGCGGGGGCTGTGGTGGTCTAGTACAGTAATTCGAGTCGCTCAGGTCATCTCGAGAAGTAGGAGATGCGGGTGGACTGACTTGCCTACCTCCTTTCTCAACTATCAACACAGAACAACCACACCGGTCCTACGTTGTGGAACCCAGATTTGCAATTGCATGTGGGGAATGAGGCTAGAGTCCCAAAGTACCAGTGACCACACATCTCCGTCAAGGGACGCTTAAGTCGACGTGATGGCGGATGGTCGTTTACCGAAGACGACCCTCGGGACTAAGGTGGATGACCCATTCCCACATTTATACCTGTCCCGACTCCGCGCGTGATCTAGAACTGTTATTCACTTCACTTTCCTCTCCCACGCAGAAACTCCAGATGATCAATCACTGTCGACTCTAGATATCGATTGGCCCTGATCCGTTTACACTTTGCACTCTCAGTTCATGATATCAAAGCTGTCTCCCGCACTGAACCAGCTCGTTTCCCCGTCGATTCGATTACTCTTTTACAAGAAAAGTAAAGAAAAAGGAAGAGGGCATGAACACTACACTACGCACGAAGATCGGTTGTACCAGTAACTAATCAAACCTAGCTAGAGTTCGCCACGGAAATGGCCTTACATGACACTCAACTCCGAGCATCACATCGCAAGCACCCACTGGTCTAAAAGGAATGATGGCTTTCATTGTGGAGCCCAGATTTGATAGTATGTGCATACGCAGCATAGCGAAACATACTCACTTCTACCCTATGACATAACTCCCCCTGCAACCACTCCCCTTACTTTGCAGCCTCTTTAATACTGATATTTTCGCATTGGCGCATTCTGTGGTTCATCTGCTTCATTTCACCCACCCACGCCAGTCCCGCCGATCACTCCCGGACGGATTGATAAACGCCCGATTATTCCAGGGACGGCGTTCATGGAATATTGTTTTATGGGTTATTTCTCACGGGTCCTCCCTCATATCCCCGCGGGCTCTTGATTCAATTACTAACTGGAATACAGAGTAGCTGGCCTCTATTTCGGTATCAATGTGCATGTCATTCCATTTGTTCTCCATGTCAATCATGCAATATTCAAGGGGACAGTTCGGTAGTGAAGGGTTATTCGGGCCAACGAGAACACAAATCAGGAAAAGGGCTTCAATATTCATCGATGGTCTGCAACAGATGAGCCAATCACTGGGAGAGATGTTGACTTCCAGTTATCCCTTTCGGCCAAAGGGGCACATTGAAAAGGTTAATGGATCAGAGGCCGATATAACTGACACGAGGAGCCTCATAGCCTATGGGTTAACACTGCTAGCTACGCATTAGGACCCAGGTTTCATCCCAGAGAGCACCCGGGATTGTATTTCTGGATGAACCGCCTTGGCTCCCAAGGAACGAACAATTCCTGGCTGTTCACAACACCTACAAAGTACATTGTATAGATAGATACATTCATTCGAGAGTCTGTTGGATGAGACGAAAAACCGCGGTCCTGTCTTGTACCCGAGTATCTATGCCACGGCAAGTTAAAGATCCAACATCCCACAGGTGGACAGTAGCCGATAGTGGACACCATGCCACCGGCAAAAATCCAATAGGGTTACGACGCCGTTAATGATATGATAAGACATGATATGACTGACGGATCCCTTGCCAGACACATATGTTAGCAGGAGACAACGCCGACTATTGATTTTGGTCCAAATTTGTCATTTCCATTCAACATCACTCTCAATCTGTTTACTATCCCCTTCAGTGGTCCAACAATTTACAGGTGCCATGTCGCAAAAGGCCAGTCGGTAAACTTGTGATTCTGCTCGCACCATCAATGAACCATTTCCCGCTGGCTGCGACAGAGGTGGGGTACCTGCTACCCTCGTTTTACCTTCTCGGAAGGAAGTAAACATCGAGGGATTTCTCAACCATCCTATGTAATCTTGATTAAAGCACTGACAAGGAAACCTGGACGATAGTTTTTTTCCTAAATGACGTACATGAGTTAGATCGAGTTTCCCCCTAGGTTTCATACACCACTGAGACTAATTACAATCGAACAAGAACATAACTGGCCTGGGTTTGATTTTTTCCCATAAGCTACATTGCTATTGCGATCTTTTTAACTTTGAAGACTTTGTGGGGCAAGTGTTTAAGGCAAGTCGTGGTTAAGTATAATGGTTGACAGTTGAGAGTTTGAATCCGAGGGGTTAGGGGGCAGCGGCAATAATGGGGGAAGTTCATGGTAATTGGTTCAAATCGTCGGCTTAATGGGTCAGTGACAAGGTAGTGTATGTCCTGATCCAGAAACACCTCTGCAAGCAGAAACCAAGGATCAAGCTGCTCAATATATTATTCGGCTGTAAAAAGTGTGATAAAAACCATCCGCATCTTCAGCATTGATGCAAACTTTATCAAAGACCAGGCAGCCACATTCCTATCTTGAGGTCCTTACAACATTTCTAATATAAAATTAAATTAGATATCAAATGCCGATAAATGCATTTCGTCGTTTATGAGCTCAATAAAAGAGGATTCGAGAAATCCAATATTCGAAATAAACATACATTCACTATTTTTGTCTCCCTTGATCAGTACATTATTACCGCGAAGGCGGCTTTAAAATAATTGGAATTTCATAGTAAGCGTGTTATTATTTTTAAACTGAAGTTAATTAAACGTATGTAACAATACCACCCCCGACTCGGCAATAATAGTTCGGAAAATATCCGATTCTCTCGAGGCTACGAGAACATGCAATCTGGTGGGCAGTTGCACAAAAATCCGCTAGGGACCGATGTCTGTATCGAGTTGATAAAATAAACTTGGGTCAGTGTTGGAAATGTGTGACCCTGTTTCTGTCAAATCGATGCGATTGTTTTCGCTTTTTTACGACATCAAGTCAAGTCGATTGTTTTTTTGAATAATTGTTTCTCGTATCAGACATTAGATACACTATTCCACTGCTTTTCACACAACAGGCAACCCGATATTTGTCGTTAGAATGCACCTCGTTCTCGGATCAAGATCTTAACCTCTTAAATCTTCACGACAAATGCATACATTACTGCCTTGGAGTAGTTCCCTCCTACTGATGCGCTGGACGGGGATGAGCCTTAGGCTGTGGAGCCATTGCCTTTTACAGATGAGGCGGTTGCCATCTCGCATAATCGCTCTTCGGGCATTTTGTCGGATTTGAAGATTTTTTACAGAGGTCGAAAAGGGCAGGCATCGCCTTTTGATTTGACCGAATGCAGTCTTGTCAATTTTGCCGCACAAGTACAACATGTTTATGCTCTATGAGAGAGGCTCGCTGATGCAGGGCTCTTGCGACAGGAGGCACTGTGCGAGCTATGGTGATTAGCCTTGACGGGGAATATGCTCCCCATGGAAATCATCAGTTTTATTGACTTAGCCGATGGAAACATCAATCAAATGTGGTGGCATCCCGGTAATGTTTTCAATGGGAGACTTGGACGCGTCTACCTTGAATGGTGTTGAAGCTCGGGTCTACATAGGTAGCACGTTGTCACTTGAAGGGTCGCTTTGGTGTTTCGGCTATTTCGTCACGCGTCACTTTTAGAACGAACAAGTCATTTTCAAAGAGTGGGCTACGATGTCAACTTTACCATCTTCATGGCACGTCCAGCTAAGTTAACGGACATGCTCGCAACCAGTGTCAAGTGACAGAAGAACGAGTGATAATGAAAAAGACATGTACTTTCTAACTGATATTTCGCCAGTCAATTCCGTCATCAATGTCTACCAAAGATAGACCTGTAATATGACTACGACTGTTTCTAACTGAACATTCGAATTCCGTCATCAATGTCTACCAAAGATAGACATGTAGTATTTTAATCGCACCTATTTGAAGAGCTAAGCACGTCTGTTGATGGCTACCGTCTTAGCAATGTTGGTGAGGCCAGAGAGGTGGTCCCCGGAAAAGAAGATGAGAACAATATAAGCTAATGGCGACTGTGAGAAGCATCCGTGTTGAGAGAATATGATTTTCATCATGAGGCTGTAGATGTGGAACTTCATAATTTCCTCTTTTGTTGTAGGTTTAAATCATCTTGGATGTTCTAATTGGCATTATGAGGCTGTTGATCGATTTGAGGATCTGAATTTTTTCAGTCTGCATCAGGTGGCTGTACGTTTAACGATTTGATTGTTTGCATTTTGCATCTGTGGCTGTACCATATTTGATAAAGATCTGGAACTTTAGTAGTCCCTGGTTTGATAGTGTTTAAGGACCTTGGATTTCATAGCCATGCTAGATGTGAGGATCTTGGGATTTAATAGTTTGCATCTTTGTAGATGATGTAGACAGAATGTGACTTCGTATATTGAATCCAGGATGGTTTGGCTGTACAGTAGAACCTCCCTTAGCGGACACCTCTCTATTAGGGACAACCTCTCTATTAAGGACACTAGTTTTGGTCCCAAATTGGTTGTTTTCATTCAATTTGACCTCTCTAATTGGGACACCTCTCTATTAAGGACAGAACTAGTCAGTCCCAAGGGTGTCCTTAATAGAGAGGTTCTACTGTAGTTGTATTTCTGATCGTTAAAAGACTCTTGCCAGATGCACATATCCAAGGAATCCTTTTTTTAGAGATTTATTTCACATTATGAGACTGCTTACAAATGGAGTTTGCTGTGATACACATGTAAATTTGTTAGTATCACCTCGTCCTGAAGTGTCACTCGGTTTCATTACCGTGTCAGAAGGAGAACGAACAATGGATAAGGACTTCCCAAAATCTGGTTCACAGTGCTTTCGAAAGTCTCTCTGCAAACCCTCCTCACGGCAGGAGAGAGAATTTTTCAAATGCTTTAGGGTGGACGTTAAAGAATTAAAGCAATGGCGAGGGATTCCGAAAGCTACTTCTGTATCGCGTAGATAGTGTTGAATAAATGATGCCAGGTATTCTTCTTCTGTGACAAGTCCCCTGGCCGGGTGATGGACTTAGGATATCAACGTGTTAGGTCCATGTAACATAGACGCTTATATCATCGCGGTTATAGGAAGTGCTGGATATAGGATTTATTTAGAAATTGGCTAGCGCCTTCACCCATTCTAGTTGTGGCGACCACGTTGTGTCTGCGTTTGGGATGGTCTACCATATTATTTATTATGGGTAAGTTAGCATACAGTTATTAACTTTTTTTGCATTGCAGTATCGATCACTCAAAGGTAATACCCCATGGTGGGAATTGATTTCTTTTATGAAGGGATCCTTTCAAAGTATTTGAATTTATAAGTAATCTTTCGCACTTGGCTGAACCTCTGTTTAGTCTTAATGAAATGGCCAGGGCCATTGTGCTCACCTCATGTGGAGGAAAGATGGATAAAGAGCATGGTCTTGTGTCATGTAGTGTTAGGTTTGATGTAGGTCCAAGCAATTACAATTTCCCCAAAATGGCCAATTTACAGTACATTCGACCTCTGTGACCTTGAAAAGTAGGTCAAATCAAAGAAGACCCGGGTGACACATTGAATGGTTGTTAGAATTAGATGTACCTATGATATAAAATTGGTGCCAATCGGGCAAGTCATTACTGGGAATAATGGCATTTTGAAGAATTTAGGATTTGGCCCCCTCCCTGGAGGCCAAATGGCAAATCAGATCGCACCAAACTTCGGTACCTGAGATCACCTGACCAAGGGGTACATGTGTACTTAATTTGTGATCAATAGTCATTGCAGTTAAGAAACGTGCCATAGTAACGGCCTGACGGCGAATTTACGCCATTTGACCTCTGTGACCTTGACAAGAAGGTCAAATTAAAAACCTGTGTGACATATACTGTATGGTGGTTAGATGTACCCATGATATCAAATTGGTGGCAATCGGGCAAGAAGTTAAGGAATAATCACATTTTTAAGGTTTTTGGATTTTGCCCCCTGGTGGTCAAGTGGTGAATCATATTGGACCAAACTTTGGTCCCTGAGATCACCTGACTAAGGGGTAAATGTGTACCAAATTTGGTATCAATAGTCATTGCAGTTTAGAAACGTGCCATCGTTACATCCTAACGGCTAATTTACACCATTTGACCTCTGTGACCTTGAAAAGGAGGTCAAATCAAAAACCCGGAGGATATATGATGCACCTTTGCTACAAGTACCTACCATATTTTTTTCAAAATTTCCCGACAACTATTAAGGGAGATATTGCATATTTTCACTTTTAACGTTTGGCCCCCTGGTGGCCAAACCATGAAACGAATCGGACCAAAACTTGGTCTCCCAGGTGTCATTACATAAGGGTACATGTGTACCAAGTTTCAACTCAATAGCTCTAACAGTTACGAAACGTGCCCTGCTAACGGACGACGGACGACGACGACGACGACGACGACGACGACGACGACGACGACGACGACGACGACGACGACGACGGACGACGGACGCCACGGTATGGGATAAGCTCACCTCTGCTAAGAGGTGAGCTAAAAATGAAATGTCCATGCAGATGTTCTCAGAAGGGAATAGCTTTTAGCCCTAATCCGAAGTATTCAAAACACTTACAACTACGCTAACATCTAGAAACTGAACAAGGTGCCGGCCGGGAGTGGTAGGTTGGTTACAAGTCGCTGGAAGTGTGCAAATGCCAGTTTTTTGGGAATGAATACTAGAGCAGGCTCGACTTCACTAATGTACGAATACATTTTACTGTTCTGCTACGCAGTGTCTATCGTTAGCTCAGGTGGCTGGACGCCGAAGAGGTCATGCACCCTCAGGACGTCTTCTTAAACCGTCCTCATACCTTTGGCAGGTTACAGACCCACAATCGGATCCACTTCGTTCATTCATAAAGCCTCCTTAATGTGCAAGTGGACACCGGCGTAGAACTCAGGAATTACTTGAACTTTCCAATGAGGGCCACTTCAAAGCAACTGTACACCCCTAGATCGCTGAGATTTCTCCCAATGATTTATTCACAAAGGTAAACCCGAAAGAGAGAGGGCTCACTTCAGATTCGATAAACTAAATTTGGGAAAATCTTTTTCAATGTGTCGACTCGCACAACATGAACTATGGTAAAGCTCACAGTGAGAAGTACTTTTAAACTTCACCAAGAGGACACTCCACTTTGTTACTTTTCATAGGTTATAGTTCCGGCAATATCAAAAGACACAAGATCTCTCTCTATATCCAAACTTTATTCCGAAAATATAGATAACCATCCTTTCAACTGACAACATGCCCTGTAGGCCCGGCAACACCTCCCCCACAAATGTACGTCAGACACGCGTAGTTGGTGGCATTAAGCGCGAAATCGAGTTATTTTCTAACAACAGACTGCACTCAGGCAACAAAGATGCAAGCCTCTCTATCTCCTAGTCTCCACACCCGCCTATCCCTGAGCAGATATGCAGGAAACACCAGTATTTGTCCTACCATCCTGTCTACAAATATCAAATACGATTACACCAATAGACAATTTCAACCAGTATTTATAGGAAGAACATGACCGAAAAGTACTAATCGATAATAACGAGTAACTAATGACAGAAGTCAATTTTTTTAATCAATTTATTTGTTTTCCTCTCTCATGATTTTACCATTGGTCCAGTAAGTCAAATAACGTTCCTAATGAAGATTTTTTATCTACTGTCGCTCCACAGGAAGGTTGGCTGGGATATCAAGGTCACAAGAGTCATGACACTCTCCGGCTGGCACACTTCACTAACAAGCGCCTCTAACTGGGTCGATTGCCATTTTTGCACGTTTTGAGTGTTCTTGAAAAGCTTTTCGGACAAAATACATTTTGAAATCAATGTATACTACTTACAGCTTCTGTTAAGGAAACAAAGACGGGGAAGTTGTTCCGAGTTGTTCTGAGAAGGTTACTCTTGACCCAGTGACATATAATAAATATCGGAAGATGTTTTATTCACTAACAGGTTATTACCTTCGTTAGATCAAATAAATTAAAGCTCAGATAAAACGGGATTTGACGATCGGCTCCGCAGGAAAAAAATATATGCCTCGTTCAGTTCTTATGGCCAATACGTAAGCAGCGAATGAAACAGACTGCGTGACCCCATAGATCGAGTGCCAGTGACGTCACATACGGCATCCTCTGTGACCGAACAAAAAGTTCAAGTGACAAGCTCCAAGCCACACCATCAGTAACCGTCACTTAGTGCTCGGTTTACGACAAGACTTTGCCTACTATGCGCACATTCGAGGTGAATAGAGCTTCCTCCTTTCATGACATATCCAAATACGACAACACTGCCATTGAGAATGCATCATATTTGGTGGTTTCTCTGAACGACGTGACTTTTTCGCCTAGAATTGAAGGAGTTCAGGTCAATATTCTCGAGCGACGGATCAAGAGCTTCAAAATACCAATTTTGACAAAGTAGGTCAAGTTGTGGTCATTGAACTGAGTTTAGAATCACGATCTATTGTCATAAGAATCTTAACACAAATCTACATATACATAAAGAACCATGAAGAAAGCTAAGGCGTGAAACCTTGATGAAGAGTGTCCCAAGTCATCCGATGAAATGACAGCCATTATTTCCGCGTTATTTTTGGTCCATTTTGTTGGCTTTTCTTACCTGTTGGTCCTTTAAATGAGGACAATGACTGGTGGCATCGGGTGAATATCGTGAGCATGGTTAAATTAATTTGTTACAGCTGCAACCTCGCCAACATGTAAATAATTAACACGACCTGGCCTTTAACTTGATGGTAGCTAACTGTATTATCGCTGTTATCCTCTGGGTGACTTCCCGCTCCCCATACGCCGAGCACATCGTGTTACAAGCGTTAATTTGACCTTTCAATGATGAGAGAAATGGTACGCTGTTGTTAGGTTTCTTTGACAAGAAGTAATGTACGAGGTTGTAATGTTTGTGGAAGGGTCCCGCAGGGAGTGAGCTGTGATCGAGCACGCTGCAACTTGTATCAATCAGAACGAGGAACCGCTAGCTGATGGTTGCATTGATTCGGTTCGGTACCACCAGAGTCGGATCGGCTCGAGTTTGGTCTAACGACGAATCCTAGAGTTAGACACATAGTCTACATACTAATAGTAGGTTATAGGGTTCGGATTTACAAGGGTTATCAGAGTCTTAGAGTGGCAGTCGAAATAGATGTCAAAGATTGACTTTGCAAGAAATCTTGGAGTTATATCGACCATCTCGACAGATGTAAGGGTTTGGTCTAACAAGGATTATTGGAGTTAGATCAACCATCTCCATAGACGCTGGTTCGTTTTACAGGGATTCTTAAGTTAGATCGACTGTCACCATAGGTTAGGGCTTTGGTTTATAAGATTATTACATACATTACCTAGGCCCACTCGAATCGAGCCCGGAGAGTGGGACCAAACATCAGGTAAAATGTGGTTGCTGATGGATAGGAACACGTCTGAACATTTCCATCTTAATTTAGACATGTCACGAAGATCCATGTCGATGTAGAATCATGCTCATTCGACCTGGTAGCTAATATGAATGGGCGATTCCGATTTCCTTGCCCAATACAAGGCAGTGAAGACTATAAGCTCACAATCTTGTACTGTATGGTTAAAACCAGTTATTGACATCCTCCTGCACCATTTTTTTCGCGCACTTAATCACATTTTCTAATAACCTTCAAGACATCATTTGAGAGTCAATTATGGTCTTATGTTCTTTTAAAAATAATTCATGTAATTGCTACGTTGTTTTGAAAAGGAGCCATTTGAAACGCAATCCCATATAAAAGACCGTAGTCTAATTTCACATGATGCTTCGAGCTATTAGGAATATCTCATTTATTGTGTGTGTTCTAGCTCGGTATCACGAAGAAATCATAACATATAGACCAACAGTCGGTAAGAATCACTGGTGCCACGGCTACGACCTCAGATGCAGCCCAGACCACGTTATGCATCACGGAGGAAGACATTCATCCCTGACCCCCACCCGTAGGGATGTCGGCATATTATGCGTTGCGTACTACACAACCATCTTGATGATCATACTGTCCTGCATATGACAGTTAGGACCCGGGATGACAGTTCCCAACACCACCCAACCAACTATGCTAGTTATATTGAGCTATATTCGCGCAATCTCCTTCCGAAGTCTAGCGAGATAAGCCACGGCACAAATTAGCGGACAAAGATTGAGTAGGGTAGAGGTGTAGCAGGTGGTAATATGATTGAGCTGACGGTAGTCGATAACGAACCACATCAGTCAACTTCACTGGTACCTCCTTCCCTACGATACCAAGGAACAGATTGGCCCAATGAGGGTGCACAATTCCAACCAAACCATTCGTTTTAGGCCGTGTCTACGTTGAGCTATACGGTGTGTTAGCATGCCGGCGAACAATAGCTTCTTGACCATAAAACCTTTGTTCACCGATGATGACTCTTATGTTAACCTTACTTGAGGTGTATGGACATGCCGGCGAACAATGGCTTCTTGACCATAAAACCTTTGTTCACCGATGATGACTCTTATGTAAACCTTACTTGAGATGTATGGACATGCCGGCGAACAATGGCTTCTTGACAATAAAACCAGTGTTCACCGATGATGACTCTTATGTAAGCCTGACATTTAGACCGGCCAGACTTTCTTTTGGAGGATAATTTGTAGACGGCGCTGGACAATAAGATTTGGATAGCGTAGATACGATGTGTACTGTTCTTGTTCAAAATGATTAACATATACCAGGGTATTTTCAAGCATTTTCGTGATCAAAATGATTTGTCAGAAGGCGGTGGAGGACTACTGTGTATTGAGTATCATATCAAGCGATACGGATTGTGACAGACTTCTGATGCAACTGAGGTTCAAACATCTAATGGGCGCGGTCAATAGGCCTACACGGACCTAATTTGGGCAATTGCGGCAAGATATTTTCAATTTGATCAAAAGCTGAATAGCAAAAATGCCCAAAATGTTAAGAATGTCATTTTTCTTATCATTAGGGCAGCACTAAACATGTCACCTGTATTCAAAACTATTCACGTTTATAATTTTCGCACTTATGACGTCATAAGGATATATGCACTATTAGGTCATGTGACGTGTATACGAAGTGCTGAAAGACTCGTATTTATAACCTGGTAAATCTATATTGAATTGGTTTAGAGCATGATGAATACAAGTGTGGTACTATCAGAATATCACATTGGCCGTACTGCATGCAGTGAATTTGGACAAACAATCAATGAATTGGCATTAGCTCAAAGTCTCTAGCTTGGAATGTGGGCCCCGGGGACCAGCGTATTGGGGCCTCAATCGCACGGGTCAAACCTCTGTCGATTCGAATTATGCATTTACAAGATGAAGACGAGCATAGAATGTTGAAGTTTGCAGATGAATTTATTGACATGTAACTGAGTAAAGTACACGTTTATGGCTGGACTTCGCTGGGTATATGAGGCATTATGATCGTTTTATAGAATACTTCATTCTTCTCAGACTATATACTATATTGTAATGTATGAACGTGTCTTAGATCCTGGTCTACTTCGGAAATGTCAGCTTGGTACTCCTTCCACACCTTTTTGAGATTGATGGAGACAAAACGACGAAACTTCATGTCCATCCTAATGGTACAAAAGAAAAGTTCTGTGTCTTACACATGACTTTTTCTTGCCCAAACATCGAATGTTTAATCGGGTCTCCTATGCACAGAAAGCCATTTTTGGCATCGGTGTGAACAGACACAGAAAACATCGCTCCTGTCGTTCAGTGTGCTCTCTAGACTTCCTCATGCAGGGAGGCCGGGGAGAGAAAGGTAAGATGAGTTGGGACCTCTCATGTGTCATGCTTGTGGCCTATGCGCTCGCTGACAGACATTGACAAGATAGTAGGCCCTATACTTCTAACTAGGCTTACCTAACCATCCCGTCTTACAGCCTTAGCAGCAGTGAGAAAAAACACACTGGGCCAGTCTTCACCGGCCGTAATGCTCACGGACAGACTGCGACAAGGCGGTCTTCCTCTGACCGCCGGACCGTGCTGCCTAACAGCCCACGGTCATTATCTCTCTGTCTTCCCTTACAAAGACCAACAAGAGAAAAACCAACATACAAGAGACACCTGGTAAGCCATTATTAATGGAAAGACATAAATAATATCCAACAGGTCTCCTGTCCTGATTCAACTTGGGAGGTGCACGGAACCTTTTTAATGTCTCAAATATAGTTCTATTTATAGAATTATATGGATAACTATCACACACGAATCTTGAAATGCCATTTCTGTGCAAAAATGCGTTTCCTGGAACAGCGCTGATTCGACTGCAATTATTTTTAAGTCTGGCATTTTGGTTGCTATTTTTTTCATTTCTGTTTAATGGGTTGTGATAAGAACTCTGCTGTTTGGCATGGACTCTTTCCTGATATGACACAAGGTAGGGATACTATCCTTCTTTTTGGTTATTTCTGATAATCGTGCGGTAAAATGTTGTATTAAGCCCATTTAAAGACAAAAATGATTTATGACAATTTCCACCTGCAGTTGATAAAGAAACCTTTTAACCGCCCTGGAAAATCCCTTACAAACGCCCATGCTTGCAAGAAAATGCTCAACTGCTTGCATGGAGCTTCTGTGTCTAAAACTCGAAATGACTCGGTCATGTCAGTATGAACAATCAGTTACATATAGGTGAAGCACAGCGCTCTATCAGTGTTAAGTGTGGTCCATTGAAATATCTTCGCCAATCTTTTGATATTTGCTGCTCTTACCAAACACTCTTAATAAGAGGCTAGACGTTATTTTAACACTCAGTAGACAATTCGTAGACTTCTCAGTTGGTACGGGTATAAAAAAATGACTAAAAATTAACATAGCGTTGTCAAAAATACCAGTTTTGGGCCGCATAACCAATACAACGGTTTACTCCCCTGCACAGAGAAGGACAAATAGGTGATGCCTCGCTGTTATTGGAAGTGTCAGTCCTTCTTTGTGCACCAAATAACCCATGTTTTCTTTTGCAAAGAAGAATATATAATAGAAAACAGTAAACAGGTATATGAAGTATTGACATTTCAATTATTAAAGGTGACACAGAACGCCAGCCATAACTTTTCGAATCATCTGCGTGTTGCTTCTGTCTTCTGTCTAGTAAAATACGGACCAAACATCGCAACAGGCTGCTGGTAGTATCATAAAGCGGCCGCACTCTGAGAAAATGCAACACGTTACATTTTTTTATTATATTTTGTAAACCGACATCGAAAGACATTGGGTGATATGAATAAAGACCAGCAAATGCTTTTATCTAAAACTCCACGTACATTTACACTAGGCCTTTCTGTACAAAATTGTAGTAAAAGCATTTACTTGTCTTTATTCATATCGCCCAATGACTTCTTTAAACTTTAGCATGGCATGTTGCCTTTAAATGCGCTTCCAAGTTCGATTCATCATATGTGGCAGTTCTTTATCCATTTCATTATTTAGCTACAATATAAGGGTAAACGACGGATAAACGTTCCGAAGGCAAGCAGTAATTAGAGGGTCAACAGTTTAGAATGGTGTCAGTCCCAAGGGCGATCAAAGCTGTTTGCACAAAGGTGATGCATTGGCTCAAGTCATCAAAGTCTACCCTTGGGGGCTTTTCAACCGGTTATCATAATCTCACACGCCGTGAATAGAATTTTGAGTAGAATTTCTGTGTTGATGTACTCGTTTACGGTCGTGAAGAAAGGTCGATGATATTTGGGAGTAATCGCCTGGACGTAACTCAAATACAATCGCTGGTTTGTGTTCGGAGGTATTTGGTAAAGATTTCGATATGATATGTTAAATATTAGAGCTACAACGACTTTAACATCGAGTTTGAAAACGTGTGAATTCTATTGAGGATGTCAGGTGCACTGTAAACTTGAAGGATTGAGAACGATGGGGCTATGGGTCCACTTGAAAGAACATATATAATGTAAAATAGCGTTGGTGATGATGGGTATAGTGTCCAATTGCAACCGCAAAAAATAATTTTGCAAGTGCATCGCTGTCATGTCTGTGCGTGTAGGAGTTGGTTATTTTGCTTTGAAAATATGCCACAGCAGTTTGTCGCTGTTGTGGAATCAAGCCTTATGCCGGAAATCTGCCCTGGTCTTCATTCAGAGACATCTAAACAGAACAACCACTTACCTAGACAGGTATCTGCGTTATTTCACTTAGACAAGACACAACATAGCACCTAAAAGACGCGACCGTCCAATTTCAAAACCATCCTTTCTGTTGTCTGAAAACGATATAGCCGAACATCCTACGAACCCCGCCAAAGCCGAGTCGAATTGTCTAGAATAACATGTCGGGCCTTTTACACTTAAAGATTCAATTTCGACCCAATTGTATGCAAGAAAATTTGACATTTAATAGCCCTAAGGACACTGCATGTTTCAAATTTTCTTCGCTCCCATGATGTTCTTCGCCAATTTCGTTCAATTGCTCTTTCATGAGTTGGTGATACTGTCGCCGACCAGAAACTCTGACAACCTGTGAAGGGTTGAGATGACTACAATCGAATCAGGTACGATTGCATTTTCAAAACTCATCGACACTGACCCAGTGACCAAGAATCAAAAAATCCCACGTGCAATCATTCAATCAAAAGGCATTTCCGTAGGACAATTTTATTGGTATCGTGCAGGGAAATAGTAAGTTTATCAGTACGTGCCGTTATCACCTTTCTTAAAGGTCAGGTAGGGATATGGCGTCTGAATCACCGTGACCAATTCCACACCGTCTTCCAGGGGCCATGTCACGGAGTATCGCGGCTTACGTTTAAATTCTTTTTCTTTTGTTTAACACTGTATTTCAACTGTGAGGAAGTTTGATAGGATTTCAGATTCTTACAAAATCTGCTCTCGAATATGGTCCCCTGAAGGAATGTATCGCCAGAACCTCTGCCACAAGAATAGCCAGAAAGCTAACGAGACATCGTTACAATCACTGTGACAAACTTAACGTCACGTAGTCGCCACTAATACTCTAAGCTTAAATGCTAATTTATGAATGGCCACGATGTCGTACGTGCTTGCTTTAACGATTTAATGCAACACGTTGTAGCTTTGTGGCCCGACATAAGCGAGGGGGAGCATCATATTACCTCGAGGAGATCGTGTAAACAAACAAGAGGAGCACTCCCACAATGAGTTTATTATTTTCTTTGTTCGTTGATGTTGTTCAGTGGGGCCAACTCTGATTGTCAAAATACCAGATGTCACCTGGTCTATCTCAGGGAAGTGACGTTTCTATGGGACAGCAAATTGCACTCAACAGGTGACTGTTAAAGAGATAGTCACAGGTGAAAAATCATCTTCTTACTAGTCATCGATTGTGTAGTTTTATCTACCACATTCCTTTGAGAAATCAGGTACGTCGTGGCGTACATCGATTTATTTAGGAGTCATTAGTATAAGTTCTAAATATTATACTTTGGATTAGTGTTAAGCATAAAACATTACAAAGCATTTGTTCAGACACATCTCAAGAATTTTGATATAACTTCTTTAAATACAACTAAATAAGGTCAATATAGCGTCTATTTGTAAATACCATCAAAAGTTTAAGGACATTTTTCCAATTAGTTGAGAAATACGCTTCAATGTACGAGTCATAAAAATATGTAAACACGGAAGAAAGATCGCCTATCGCTTCCACAGAGTAATCCGCTCATATGGCATTTTCATCATTTTTCTATTAATAAACGTGATGCTTTATATGGCAAAAAGTGTATTAAGTACATGAATGACAGATATAGTGATAGCCGCATTATGTCATGAAATTTGTCGGCAGAAACCGAATGTTAGTTCAACTCACTTGTAAATGCCAAAGGTAAGACATGAAATAATCTCTGGATTGGTTTTGATATTTAAAGAAGTGTGGTTCTGTTGTCTTTAATACGGGCACGCTAAGCGGATTTTCTATGCATTCCAACGTCACCCTAAATCTTGACCCATTGCCTGCCCCCTTCAGGCTTCTATCAAATATACCAGAGCCTAATTTGAGGTACCATTTGAAGGCCAGCACCTCTAGCTCCAGTAAGCATTCGCCATTATCGTGCATTCCTCTTTGAGATCTACACACTTATTTTGACCCCTGCTGATGCCACTTTAGAAAGGCGGGTTCGACAGTCTATTTCACTCGTTCTGTTTTTTTGTCACATTAACCTTTGGTATTCGGTGATGGTTTATGGGAAATTGAGCAATCGTCGAACGATATGTGCTGCGTCATGCCAGAGTAACAATTTTAAAAGTCCTAGGATTTCTAGGATAAAGTGTCACGGGGACGAAGTCTATTATGCACGTTTAACATCAGAGGTATTGAAAGATACGGGTCCTTCTAGAACCATACCTTAATTCGTCACCGTAAATTAGGAAAGGACCCATTTGATACGGGAGGGCTGCTACGACTGGCACACCAGATTAAAAACTCCATGGCAGTTGATCGATGTGAGATGAGGGCAGTTTGGGGAGGGGATGTGAGATGAGGGCAGTTTGGGGAGGGGATTTATACAAAAGAGAAGTTGAGTTCAGCATATAACAAGACTTATTTGAGCAAGCCTTATCCGCTGTCATTCGAACAACGAGCACACTGGCAGTCCTTTCAATCGAAACGCTGATCGCATCTTGTATAGACCTGTACTTTCACGAGGGAGTGGACAACGTCGACTCCTGAGGACCAGTTTGCTCCCCGACCGCTTTGCTGTGAGAGGGGGACGAACCAACCTCTGTCATGTCTGTCTAAATCATTGCCTCAAACCAATCTGAACCGGCCGCAACACGTGCTTGAATAGCCACCAAAGTGAACACAATTTTCATTTAAAGTCTAGAATATGCTCACCAAGCATGATAGTCCTCATTTTAGTATCCTAATTGAAACCAGGCCCCCTGGTAAACACTCACACATTACAGCGTTTAAGCATTCTTTAACCTGGCAAAATTATTTCAAAGCCCATTGTCGAATCAGCAAAATAGACATTTTGTGCATTTTAATATTTCACTGTTCGACTTCAACGCTTATTGTCAGTTCCTGTAATGGGTTTGAGAAAATGATGATAACAATTTTGAAGAGTTCAAATCAAGCGTGCATAGCGTTCATTATTGGTAGAACACGCTTAGTTAGGCATACATAGTTACACTCGAAAAGTGTGTACGCATATTGAACTATTTCACTTTGAATAAATGACCTATATATCGCCAACAAGAGTACTAACGAACAGGTCTCAATCAGGTGTCTGTCCAACAGTATAAACGGAAAATAGCAGGGCCTTTGAGATTTAAATCGATTTTATAACTATTTCTGTCAAATTTGGCCAATATGCAAGCGCATCATCATCGTGGCTATCCAATCGGATAACAGCTTTCAAATTCACATTGTGCACACCATTTTGGGTTTTGCACCGGTCAAGTTCGGAGTATTCATCTCGTGTGTTCAAATTAACACAGAAAGGGATATTTTGTGGATTATATAAAATGGATGTTAAGTGAAATTATTAGATGTTATCACTGTCGCAGTGTCAATCTTTTGTTTAACTGTGTCCTTCAGTGTTTGTTTGTCAATGACTGATACGGTCTTGGTCCTGATACAATTCGGACTGGATCCGGGGTTGTCCGGTCGAAGGTCTTACCCTTCTTGCTGGCTTAGAAGACATGCGGCGAACCCCACCCATCGCATGGGTTAAACAGGTACGTGATCGATAATGTACAACATTTCCATTAATTATGCTTCGAAGTTCCTAAGGTTGGGCTTGTGCGAAAAAGTACCGATTGAAACGGACTGCCAAAGTTATGCTTTGAATATGACTGTAAAAAACATAAAAAAAAGTACAATCAAACAATTTAGTATCCAACACCTTTCACTGTTCGAAGATTTCACTCGATTTATTATCCAGAACATAACCGTACAACAAATGCAACTGCATCAGTGTCAGTTTTATCTACAGCAACAGTAAAGAGACGGTTATGGGATTATTATGGAGTTGTTTTTAGTACAGTTCGTCATCTAGAACATTACAGTTCAACGAATGCAACTGCACCAGATACTCCGCAGATATCCGTTTAGATCAAGACACACACACACACCAAACTAGTAACAAGTAATACCATTATTAAACATTTCTCAATAAAAGGAGCCGAAATCCGTCATATTGCTTCGTACTAAATAACTCTCATTCGAGGGGCAAATTAACATTTTCTATCGCATCTTGGACGGATATGGTAAAGTGGTTTAGATTCAGAAATCTATCCTTTACTAAGCTTCCGAAGAAGATCAGCGATATGCACTAGATCACCAACAAATATCGTTAGTTCCTCCTTTGAAATTACAATAATTTTCAAAGTGTAACTGAGAAGATTTAAATTTTGAGAGATGAAGAGAAACCCTTAATCAAATAATACAAATATTTCTATCAGCGCTAGGTAACAACAGGGATGAGCCCGCTCAAACCTTCCAATTGGGTGAGCAATGCCCACATAAACCACGTGAAGACTTCACCACCATTGGAATTGTCTTAACCTGGTCTCCTGGTTGCGGCTTTGTCCTATTTGCGACATGATCTCGCTGACATTAACCCATGTGCTCTAACCAACAGTACGAAAGATATGATACTCCTCGACTATGAAATATGTTTCATTCTTAACAGTTAAGATAAGATCTCAGAAAGTGTACAGACAATGACAGATCAGAAGGTTACTTGAGTCGTGCCATAGGAATTTCTTGACTTCTTTGACTCAGTCAGGTGTGCCGAGAGCTTTTATTGCTAGCATTCTGATAATATCAAACTGACCCCAAGAAGTATAGCTTCTCCTCTTAAAGGTTCACCCCGGATGGCACTGACGCTACTACACAAGTCCCGTAGACATTACATGCCATTTTTCTGACAGGAAACTTAATAAGTCACCGTTGTCCTTTTCATGGATATTTTATGAATAATTGATACTTCGTTTATTAGGTGATTATTACCAGTGACATTTATTACCACACCGCCTACTATATTCATACGAGTATGAGGGAACGCCAGGGTCGTGCCAATCCCGATCGACAGGTGCGGTTGGAAATTCTCAAATTTATATTTAGCATATATCCGGATATGGGCGGCACAGATGCTTGCAACCGTAAAAATTGTGGTTCTCGATTCCCAAACTAGGTTTGGTCAGGTTCTTTTGATGATAGAGTTGCGTTGTTGTCGGGGCGGGGTGCGCCAGACATGCCAGTTACGCCAGGACCTGTATGAGTTCCAGCAGGATCTCCATATTTGAGTTGGAGAAACTTAGTTCCGGGAGCATCCTTCACGAGGACATTCACAAGCGGACCTGCTGCTCATGTCGGAACAAGCAAACCCCGTCATCAATTCATATATTTGTCCCGGAGTGTGTAGCAGTTAGAATTACATGACGGTCGGCGTCTCGAACAGGCCACTTGACCCATAGTGAGCCTACCTCTTCAGTCTGTAATATACTGCAAACAATATTGAAATACAAAGGATAGACCGCACATAGGAAAGTAATCCTATTGTCGAAGGATCGACTTCCCATTTGAAGGAGGAATCTTGTCTTTCGGAAGCAGGGATATCGTTGAGTTCTGAAGGTGAAGCAATTGACCAATATTTGAGTCTCTAAGGGAATATTTACCGTCCTTAAGCCGTCAAATGAAAGTGTTGACAAGTGGTGAATCTTTTAGAGAGTGTGTTTACCTCTTTTTAGCCTCAAAAGGAAAGTGTGTACACTTGAAAAGAGATGTATTTGGATTTTATTTACATCGTCTTTCCGCACCGGAAGGACTGGTTTACCTTTGTGGAGAGATGATTGGGGGTATGCCTGTACTGAAAGCCGCTCGGGTTGTGCACATATTTAATTTGAAATTAACAATTAGGCCATAGTCTGGGTGTTGACCAGTCAGGGCTAGCGCTTTATTCATAATTTATGAAAAACATTTTCATTTTTGAGAATAAAAGTAACGTTGGTTTGGGTTACATTACGTTAGACATGAATGAATAAATGACACTCGCTTCGTGTCGAACGAATCGATCACCGAATCGAGATTATTCGACATACAGGGGATATAAAATGTATTCTCTGTCAATCATTTGGTAGCCGCTTATCAGTTCAGTTGCATTCAGGGTTAGCTACCCAGTGTGACTTTCCCCTGCTGTTGATTTGAGTTGCAATGTTCTAGATCTGTTGCTTTAGTGTTCAACGAAGAACTTTTTGTGCGAAGTTGGTTTGAACCCTGAGGAACACAGTTCCAGGTCTAACTCACTATAATCTCTACTCCATGCCAATTACATCCACAAAACTTCTGGACTGTTTTGGACCGGTAACTATTGCCGCCACATTTCGTTACTAATGCATCTCATTGTATTTGACAAAATTTTGAAAATTTCATGCCGATGTGATATCCGGATGAGTACAAGCTGTCGTTACTGCTGATTCAATCTTTAGTGCACATTGGCGAAGTATATGTCAGATGGGGGGAAGCATGCCTGACGTCTTTGTTTTCGGTCTAGTCTCAAATGGTAATGGCACATGTGAAAATGTCCCTTTAGGACATTCCTTCAAAGAGATCACCCGCTGAGGACGTAAACCTTAAAAGAAACCGAAACAGTGGTACAGTGCAAAAGCTAAACAGTATAGCTTTGCCGTTTACATACGAAAGTTTAAATGCATTATCTCAAAGTGCGTCCGAACGCCAAATAAAAACCGATAGAAATGTATATGAAAGGTCTTCACAAAAGTTCTTAACACATGAGACAGTAGAGTATAAACGATTCTCAACTTTAAATGTATAACAAGTATAAAAACCCTCCGCGGGAAGTCGAGCTAAACAAAACAAGTTATGCTCGCACTGGAATTTGTTTTTTCTACCTCTTCTATTTTCAATTCAATGTACAAAATACCCGTACACTATTTATTATATCGCTCTCAGCTGACTTATCTGTTAAGTTAAATAGTAAATTAGCTGGTCGGCTACAATGAGAAGTATTTCTCACACATTCCGTGAGATCTATGGGATTAAGGTTATCGGTCACCAGAACTTACATGGCACAAAAACAAACTGAAGATGCCAATGGCAAGAAGATGGTCAAATGCGGTAAAAACTGAAATATGGCCAATGGAAAATGCTTTAGGCCAGCCAAATCCAATGCTCAACACTGGTTTTCAGGAACTTACATTTGTTTGTGGTTTCTTCACCAGACCTGAAGATGGCTACATAGATATGGTATGTTACCAACTCAAACTCAATAGTTACAAAATTGGCAATTAATCACCATTCTACATAGGCTTCCATAATTCTCTATAAGTTGTTTGTCGAAGTGACTTTGTCCCTTTCAGAACAACATAATGTCTCTCCCAGGCAAATCAACTGTGATTGCCTTAGAATTCAAATTCAAGGGGTCCCAGAATACTAGGTTACTGTTGATTGTCTCAAAACAAGCCAGTGTACGTCATAATAGATGATGAAGAACTGCAATTCACGTTTGGATCAAATCGAAACGATCCTTCGGATACTTATTATTTAACACATTTCAAATAGATTTTCTCACAACTTCTCACCTTTGTGAGTTTTAACATAGTGACTTTCTATAGCACAGACATTGGTGGCCACGGCTTACACGATGAATAGCCTCGGTATCTAACACATGTAAACGTCAGGTGAGAGTCAATCAAGGAATGAAAGATCACAGAGCAACCCTTCACAAAAACATGTCAGCTCGGCTGATCTCTTTATTGTCACCTTACAGATTCACACTCGATTGCCAAAAGGTCACTCATTATAAGCAAGTCGAAAAGTGATATGTGCACAAAAAGGCAAAAGACCATGCTTTCTCTGACTTAAACTGATTTCAAATATGTCAAGAGGACGTTTACAGTTTTAAATGTGAGGTATCCTTTCATATCTCTGTGCGTTATACTATATGTCTAATACTGCTTTTGATTCCTCGCGGCGCTTGACTGGTCCTAAAGTAACCGGCAGACAACCAGCAAATGTTGGGGTAGACTTTTTTCATGAAGTACGTAAAGTCAAAAGTATGGAGAGGTGTTGGTTGTACTAGGAAAATGCGACATCATGCTGAGCTACGACACTTATGTTTGGTGCAAAACTACGCAATGGTTCACAAATGCATGAATTCAATGTTATCGGGGTCGGGAAGTGGTGATATCCTTTGGTAGCAGGCAGTGCCAAATTGCAGTGATTCGGTTATGAGAAAATTTTACCTAGGAAAATATTTTACATGTTAAGACATAGATTTCCATTGCACCCACATTTGAAGTCCTTCAGACCCGGGCCTGCTTGTTCGAAAAGGTTTACACTTACTTAGTGTTAAATTTAACCTGGCATTATCTCGTTCAGTAATCCACATGACTGAGTTAACGTAATATAACTCTTTAGAACAACCGCGGACACTTATACAGTTGTCTCCAAATGTTGTCACAGCCAGCACGAACCGAAGACAAATACTGCTAATAATGATGTTTTTATAGCATGGTGTGATGGTTGGTCTTTACAAGCGCGATGACCAGTTTGAACAAAGCATTCAGAGCAAAGCGTGGTTACTCCCATGGCGCCAATTGATTCGTCAGTGTCTATTTTGGCGAGTTCCTGGTAAGGGTTACAATTCCGGTACAGAGGTCTTTGCTTTGCTAAAATAGAAAAATCCTGGAGGTCTGATACCGTTAGATGGAACTGTATATCAAGGCGAAGGTAACATTATCTTTAGCACAGTTTTCCATCTTTTTGGGTTACCAGTTTAAACTGGAGGTAACGAGAGCAGCTAATTTGCTATATTGCTGTTTTGCCCTGCACTCCATCAATTAGTCGAACCATTCATTCGGTGATAGAATGTTTTATTGATGATTTGCGACAAACTTAATATCACCAAGGGTTCTATAGCATGCGAACCATCCCGTGTAAGATGGCTGTGTACACAGCAAGCGGCAACTGTACACGTCAAGTCGTTCTCTTAACCAAGAAAACAAACTAATCAAACAAATGGGCCTTTATCTACTGCAGTCAGGGATCCCGTTTTTCCATCACCCTGAAGGCACATCCCGGTGATCATATCACGCCTTTGTAATTCACCATTTCAACCTCGAGTTCGAAGAACGGAAAAATTTGCCTAGGAACTTTTACCGCGCTACGAAAGCCTTTGTTTGCGAGGTGTGGGAGGGAGAAGGAATATTTGTCTATTTCCCCTTAAGGTGTGGTTGCTTCGCATGGAACAGTTTTTCCTTTCTTGTCCTTTGTTAATTTCTACCCGTTGCCTGTGCCTTTTTCAAGACAGGAGGCTGGACGTCATCAGACTTTAATGGCTTACACAATAAGAATGATTCATTCAAACCAACGGATGCCTATTCATTGACTTGATCATTAACATATGCGTATAGGCATTAGGCATAGGTGCATAGGATTGGTCTTGCCTCTAATACTAAGCCTTGCGTCACGAAATAACCGCATGCGTTTTCAAAACTTATAAGAAGCCGTGAAATCAGAAAAGGACAACTTACACATGTATTGCAATCGGAGAGCGTCCTGACAGGTTCGTATTTTGGGATTCTTAAACCGATTTCATAACACTTTGCTCTAGGATACTGAATAGTAATATGGAAACTGGAATATATGTTTCAATCACCTTGATTTAACAAGATCAGTGATAATTGTGCAGTGTCTCTTATTTTCCCAGAACACTCTCCCACAGTTCGTGCTCGACGTCAGGTCAGTGAGATGTGCGTGGTTCGTTTCATCACCCATTTTTCAAAAGGATCGTATAAAGCTTCCGGATGGACTGGTTTGCTGAAACCTGTAGGTTTTTAGGAATACAAATTAATTTCAGATGCGAGATATCATGTATCCATCTTATGTCTGGTAGAATTTTCCTCGATTGTGGTCCCTATGTTCCCTTCAAGTATATGATTATGTTGTCAAATTGGCCAGTGGAGAAACAGAAGTTCGAAGTTCCCGAATCCTCCGTAAATGCTTGGTTCAACTCCCAATAGGAGCACATTCTCGTGAAAGAGGATGAATCTCCTCCTTCCACATTACATCACATCGCTCAAAATTGTTGAACTTGATAATGTTCTCGTTGCCGTCTAGCCCTCAACTCGATAATTCAGTGGAACTCATCAGGGAAGGCAAAATCTACAGGGCCCTCGTTGTCTCCAACTTCATCTACGGCTAAGGAAATTGAACGACAACCACCCAGGTAGAGCGCCGCAGAACTACCGGCGGACACTACTTGGGATCCGCATTTAACGTGTCAGTCATTTCATGTCCTACAAGGTTTGGAGACAACTTGTTGGGAAAACATATTTACCATCTCCATTCACCGGCAGATTCGTCTTCATGGTTTGTTTATCAAGATGATAAAACACTAATTTGCGTGGCACACTGTGCATACCTTATGGCTATTTCCATTGAAACGTTCATATAGCTCCGAGCGAAACGTTCTTTAAGTTATTTTATTCTCGTTGATGCATTTCGCATAACTAACTTCCCATTGACAAAGACATTTTGTAGACCATGGCACAACATTGTACCAACAAAAACATTGGTGAAAAACTTGGTGGTTTGGTTAGGACATCCTTAAATAAATTGCTGGCTTCGAATTCATAGAGCAAAAATCATGACTATCCAACGACTTAGTTGGCTTTAACCCCCCCCCGCCCACCCCCTAAATGTTTAGTAAAAAAATAACTACTTTCTAGAGTATTCTCATGTTTCCACTTGCTCAACCGGAATTCAGTTGAATCCGTATCTGACAGAAGGTTGTACATTTAGTCTTAAGAAGGTGCTTATGGCTTGAATGTGTGTGGTTATTTGCGTCCCTTAAGTAAATTCCACTGAAATCCGCTTACCCAGTCCTTGGCTACCTTTGATTAATAGGTACTGGGGTAGGTCAAAGGCGACCAGACGGTTGGAGTGGGAGTGGTAATGTTATAAGCACGTGTGATTAAATTATGAACTGATTCCACTGCGGCCATGATCAAATCAACTTCCAGGCAAGTAGATGTGGTCTGCGTATGTATCTATCTATTTCGTAGGCTGTATTGTAAGATGGGCAAGAGAATATTAATAACATGCTAGAGCTAACCCGCCAGGATCCGGATGTTCAAAGGCAAGTTTTCACATTACTCCTCACGGTGAATCCTTAACGACGTTATCTCGCCCAGTTAATCCTATTTGAGTTCTCGTTAGCAAAACGACACCGTTAAAGCAAACGCGATTTTGAACAACCCGGCCGAGGAAAGAGACATGGGAGACAATGGTCGACCTCCGCAGATCGGTAACACTGGAAACGGTCCCCAAACCACTGAAGCTAAAACGACCACAACAGCTAAATGTCTTTAATGGCGGGGGTGGCGGTTGCATGATTAGACCCAGGTGACTTCGCAACAAATTGAGTAGAATGTGGCAATAAGGTCTAGTGGAAACAAACGTGATTCAGTTGCCAAGTAAATGTGATGGTTTCAACAATGCTCCAGCCATTGAACTTGTCGGCTACATTCAGCATCTACGTGGGTGCAAAGTGGGACTGTGGCTTGGTCTAATCAGACAACAAGTATTGGTTTATGGGTTTGGAAGTAAGTTGATAAAAGGAAGAATAATTGCGCCTCGTTTTATTGTAACGTTTTCAGTCATATCTTCAGAACTGTTGCAAAACGCATAGCTCTCGGCATTGTTTGCATACCAACTCAGCCTTCTCATCCTTCTTTTATTTCCAATTGGGAAGAGGAACTGTGTGTTCTTTAGTCACACTGAATCAAAGCGTTGGAGAGGATATGGTTGGTTTTCCCTTCTACAGCTTGTTGAGAGGTCGCTTAAGTCTCTTACTTCGGCGCTTGTTGACTGTCGCTTCTTATTTTGTATTTTTTTCATTCTCCAATGATTTTGTTTTTCAACCAACACAACTCATCTTGTACTTAGTAAAAAGCCGATCGTCCGAAATATCACGTTGAGGGTTCTGAATATGGAAAGAGTAAAACAAAATCTCAGCACTGACCCGCATCGAGAATGTAGATGCACTATTCAACGATAGTAAAGTGTAGTCGCATTCTTCCATATGCAATGTTTCATTCTGTGCCTTTTGAGGTGAAATAACATGACATAGTTATGCGTCTCCGTGCTCAAGATCCCATCAGGTCTGTCAGTAGACACGCAAAACCCACCCAAGCAAGACTAGCATGGTGCCAAATATCTCAACAACACTCAGAGGTCTTAACAGGTGTTTTGGGTCGCATTCCAGCGTAGCGTATCTTCAAATAGAAGTATGACGTTATGGCCACGTCACATGCCGTATGTTCATTGGCCCATGATGTCAATATCATGGCAGGCCGCCATCTTTATCTTGAGTGCTAAATGTAATAATGGGGCTCTCAAGTCGCCTGTGCTGACTTTATGTTTTGACAGTTCACCGCCCCGTTTGTTGTCGTGATTGATAGTCTCGGGGTATGGTCTAATATACTCGCAGGTTTTATTTGGGTCTGGACCCTTGGGCGCACATAGGCCAAACTCTAACATGCAGAAAAATGCCGTCCTCATTGAACTAATTATAGAGATTCTCTACGTCAATTGCCTAAGGGCCGACGTTGAGATAATGCAGTCCGCATTGACGTCTATTCCACTCACATTTTTACCAATCTTAACATTTCACTTTTTTAACAAGTATGGCTCGGTTCCGGATGCAACAACCCCCGCTCCATTGTCTCCCCGTCAATAGTCAACCAACACTCTTGAACCCCCAGTGTGAATCCAATAGCAGTGGTTTAATAGATCGTCTGGCCGAGTTCCGTCTCATGGTGCTTTTCGGCAATGCGACTTTTTGGTGGGAATATCCATTAATAGGTATTACACATCAGCAAAATCGACATCATACAGTCAGTCCTACCATGTTGTTCAAACTCCGTTCAAGATCCGACAGATGATTAAGGTAGTGATCACATGACTTTGCACAAAACATTAGCTAGCAGTCCGGTCCTCACATTAAAGAGGATGCTCCATTGCTCTATTTGGTAACAAAGGTCAGAGTCTCTCTCGACACGAACACGATGGTCTCAAGTCTCCAAAGTCTGGGTTCCCCTGCAACTTGACATTCTCCTCAGTGGTGCCAAAACGAAACGCTTCCTTCTGTACTGAGCAAATGTCATGACGCACATAACTTTAATTCCTTATTCGTGATAGCCTCTGCTGGAATAACCTAATGAACTTCACGATTTCCTTCATTTGACCTTAACAGGACACCACAGGATCGTTCGCCTTGCTTCACCGCTAGTGTCATGATGAGCAGTCACAGCTCCGCCATTACAGATCGATCAAACTTCAAACGAGCCACCTGCCCCCGGGAGACTGCCTCTTAGGACCAATAAGTCTCAGATGACAGGCATGTTTGTGAGGGTGGCACCGCGGGCTATCTATTCCGGTCATACTCAGGGTGTGATAATAAGCTTCGTTTGCTTGTAAATATCAGCACCTATTCTAAGTTCGATGGTGCAAATTTCAAATTAAACGACCGCTCAGTCTGGTAGATCGTCCCTTCCATATTTACGGGAGATCCAACCGGAGACCATGCCTTTGCCTTGAATCAACTTCTTCATTCCATTTATCGAGCAAATTGGGCAAGTACGAAGAAAGCATTTAATTCCTCCTACCTTACTGAAGCCACATTTCGTCACTTTCATATCGGGCCAAAGGTCAGAGTGAGAGGTACTTGATTCTTTACTATATCATTGGAATATACGATAACTTGTTGACGAGAAGATCGCACGGCGATAGGAAAGACACACTCGTTTTTCTGGTAGCGGAGCTGAGGTGGCCGAGAGTGCACTGTCCGATTCAAGGTAATTCAATATGCGAACACGATCAATCAATACAAACGACGGGATAACAGACAAAGCAGAGACCTTTTGAAAAAAACATTAAGATGCTTCAGCCGAATTCTGCACCAATCAGATACGTAGTGGCTGTACGGAATATATCTTTATACCTCTACACAAACTTCGTTCACGGCGTTTTTCCTCTTCATCTGAGCAACAAGGTTAATACTGGTCAACTGCTTTCGACTATATCTGTGCTCATATCTCTTGGTTCAAAATAAAGCGTTTTTCTTCAGTTTGGTTCCTCTCATAACGTCCGATGTACACCCATTGGCTCATCTAAGGATGTACATGATTGTTCAATAACGTAGCTGAATTTGGGCATACGCTTAACGCTTGGTAGAGGTAGATCCGAGGCAGAAGTTAATGGCTGGCTTAAATCCTCACGAAGTCCTCCAGACGAAAAAGTAGTAATCTCTACCTGTTAGTGGCAGCTCCAGTAATCTTACGAGATGGCCACAGCAGATTAGCACGAAGCCACGAATAGAATTCAGTTCGCGAGTTCTTGACACACACAGGATTCCGAGATCGTAACATCCCATACAGATGGGGATGGGACTTACTTGGGAGGACATTCCTTGGTGTTTCATTATAATTTCAATATTTGCCAAATCTGTCAATTCCATTGGCTGGCCTGTTCTCTTGATGGCAGCAGCTCGTGCCAAAGTTGCTTCTCAATACCCCAGACTGAATTCTTTCATCGAGTAATTCGTGTTTTTGGGCTCGACCACCACTTGTTGCTGATGGTTCATTGTTTACTCCGCCAGGTCTATCTTTTGCCACGTTTGTGAAACCACCTCAGCCCAAATCTCGTTTCTATTGTCTAAAGCAACTAGAGTTGGTCTCTTTGCGCCTAAACCAAATTCACTCTCTGATTGATTGAGGTTTCTGCTTCAAGTTCCTTTTGTCTCCTGCAGGGATCGTCTACCCCAGATTTGTGACACAGTCAAAAAGTTAACCTTGTGGGTTCACTTTATTACATCCAATCCTGGTGACTACAGTGGGTCACTCCGAGTCTACTCTGGCTGAATATGTTCCCAGTGAAACTCAGCTGAGGACTTCCGTCTCAGCATCACTAGCTACTCCGATCATCAACCCCGCTTTTCTCGGCTGTTTACTCCGCCTCGGTCTATTTACCAACTTGATGGCCCTGAACCGATTCCATCATATCTGCTGGTTAATCATGGAAGTGACAATGTAATAGAGATGCGGAGAAGCTGGAGTCTGCACTTTGTTACTCCAGTCATTCATTTCACCCATGGCTGGCCAAGCAACCAAACCACTGCGAAGAATTCATTGATTCGTCTACTGTTCATCCATAGTGCTGTGGTCTACTACAGAGAATGTTACCAATTTCTGTTCGTTTAGAACGTTTTGACACTGAAACATTTCCTCTGTAATCTGTAGTAAGATTTTAACTCATGGCCAAGCATCCGATCATGCTAAAGGTTTCTCAAGTAAAGTTAAGGTTTTGATTGAATTCCAAGTTGCTAACAGAAGACAGTAGTTGTACACTAACTATGATTTTGTGAGCAAACCAATACGGCATATCTCTCGGTAATAATGTCTTGAATTGGCTCCGAGAAGACATTTAGTGAAGATGATAACGTGCTGGTGAACACTTCATTGCTTTGACCAAAATCGTCGATATACATTCAGAAATACTGTTATGAGAGATATTCATAATGTGAATGGTCTCCTTTTTGGACCACATACCTCTGTCTAGACTTAAAAAGCCAATATATGGTGCGAACTGTGAACCTCATTACATGCTAGCGAGTCAAGTGCGGTAATTTCAATAGTTCCTGCTGTTGGAAATATGGAATTATTGGACTAGTTGAACCCGATCTCTTAACGAAACCTGAGATTTTTCTAAGTCATGTTTAGATATCAATGTGAGTGTAATTGATACCACTAAAAAGTATTGTACGACTATCCTCTGTACCGAGTTAACCCCACAGACGCCAGCCCCCACAGCATTCCAGATATTATGTCAAGGAATGGAATAAAGTTCTCCTTTCATGACAAAATGACAAATCAAGAGGTCACGTTATAAAGACAGAACTTCGCCTTTGTGGTTCTGATAAACTGTACTTGATGTTTTACATTGATTCTTTCCCACTTTTGTCACAATATTGCAGGCTGGTGTTGTCAAACAGCGGTATACCAAGTGCAGTCCTCCCAAATGGTATTGGTTTCGACATAAAGCCCAATGTTTCCTATCCCCACCCACAAATACAGGGCTTTCTCTTTGATAAATAGTATTCAATTTGGCCATTGAGAAATCTCTCACAAGATTATAACCATAAGAGGGAACCACAGCAAGGCTCCTTTGAACCATTTTAAACCTATTCGACTGGACTTCCTTCAACTGGAAGTATCACGAACAGTCATAATTTCTTGTTATTCATTTACGTTGTGATATTCGGTATCACCTCCGGCTATTGGGGAAACACAGTCATATAAACTAGTGTGAGAAAAAGTTTGCATATTGTGTGATAACGGTTTCTAGGACACGTTCAGTTTAAAAGGCCTCGGTAAATAGATGAACTTCATTTGGTGAAGGGGTCACCTCCAGGTCGAAAGTACTGATGGATTCTTCGAAAGATTCTTGGCTAAGATCTTATTCAATTTCGTGTAGATGTACATGTAGATTCGTTTCAATATTATCAGTTAAGATATGAACTAAGAAACTCAGAAGAATCTTAAAATCAATGTAGAGTGCCATATATACGAAACTGAATAAAACACTTACAAAAAAATTAAATATCATCTGGATTTTCGACGTGGGAAAGACACATTTTCCGAGTTTCAAAGGGTTTCTCTGACCTTTTCCAGATTTTTCAGACAAACACCCGAAGTTATCCGATATTTCCTTACAAGTCGAATTTGGTAAACAGTTGACAAACACCATGGACATCTTTGCTACAAGTTAAAAGACGACCCATTGTATATCAATGGGTCGCCCACCCTTGATAAGCCATAACTACAGCTTTTTCTATCATTTACTGCATCCCCCTACAGATTCTTAACCATTAATTCACCTAATAATCCACATGCACCCAAACGCACTCGATTTAGACCATTTCCAATACCAAGAACACAAACACCTAAATAACTATCGCCTTCCTCTCAATAATTACTCCGACAATTAGAATGCTGAAAGGAAATGAAACCAAGACGAGTCATCAACTGATCTGCTACCCTGGAAGCAATCTGCAACTGAATACCTTCTCCTGTCTTCAGTCATCAGAACACATGTTTCGTCAGCCTATACCGCTTGCCCAGATCTTTGATCATCACCGCACAAGCATCACCAATGGCATTACTAAGACAATTTTCTAATTGCAAAGCAAAGACCACCAAATGATGCCAGAGATATCTCTCTTACCAATGATATCGACTTACCATAGAGTCGCCGAACAGCCACCATAGACCATTGATCCCTTTTCACACAATGCACGCGAGGAGCCTCACGAAGACTACACACGACCTGAGCATGGATGATGATTTTTTATGAATTATCAATCCGGGAATGATCGGCTTCTTGCCATTGCCATTGCTTACTCATCCGAGTGTGCTACTGCTTTGATTCGTGCTAATGTTGCGCCAGGGTGGCCTCTGATGGTTATGACAATTACAGATGCACATGCAGAAGGAGCAGTGCCTGGCTATTACAGACACGACATATACGTGCATGCTCATTCGTGTAATGTAGCTGGATGTGGTAGCATAGCACGGTGAGGATTACACCCTGGGGAACGGGGACAGTTGATGATGGCATGTGACCGCGCGAATGCATATTGGGAAGGTTATGTAGAGAAGGATAAGTGGACGTGCATGTGTTTGGTAATGTGAAGGAGCTGGAGCAGTTAGATGTAGCTTCGAGAAGGATTACATCCGGAAGATGGACCCTAGATGGACACGAGCTAGCCTGTGATGCTGATAGTGGAAAAGCTCGGAGTCAGTGAACGAGCAGCGACAGATTTAATACGTGTATTACGTGCATGTGCATGGAAAGGATTAAGTAGAGTGTGCAAGGACATGTTTTGCAGAGATCGCCCGGTTGCACGTCATGTTCACAAGATTACACTTTATGTTCTGGAGCAAGTTCATACAAATACGGCTCGGTTCCTTTCACTGCCGATGGCGTGCAAAAATTTATCCCTGAAACAAATCACACACAGGGACGTAAATGGTACATCAATGTGTCAACATGGAAAGCCTTTTGTGAATATCCTCTTGAGTTAGTACGGCAGCATTGGAGTGCTATTAGTGATCCTGGTCAGTCAGTATGCAGCTCCCAGGTTCGCCGGGGACACAGTATGCACCATGTAGCCTACTTGCCGCGGATGGGAATGATTCGATAAGACGGTGTTGGCTGCCTCTCAAAGGAGTTGGAAGAACCGCGTAGTCTGGTCAACCCAACCGGGTCGATAAGAGCTTGTAATGCTCCGATCATTCTGTCTGTCAACGGCTTGCAGTGTGGTGGTAGTTCAGTGTACATGTAAGACACGAGGTAACTGGTATGGAGGGCTATGCTTGTGCCACGTCTAAACCACCGTAAACGTGTGACTTCTTGGGATTTGTTCCAGGTCCAGGAATGACGTGATGTGACGAATTTTTCCACCGTGAGCATCAGACTTTTCCAAACAGGATTAGATCAGCTGTTCTCGAATGTAATGTTGGGATTCCCTGCACGTGGACGTTGTGCACGAATGTAGCTCGTAGTGAATTGTTTACTCTGCTCTTCTTATGAGGATCCACCTACGTCGTGGTGATAAGGGAGACCATTCTTGCATAGCATAGCAGTTCCGGGCCTACTGTCACATAACTAAGATGGTAATGGGCTGTTAGCGCAGCGGATATCTGGTGACCAAGTGGTTCGCGCTGGCTCTCCCAAAGAAAGAGGGTTATTTTTAGACGTCCTAAAGGATCCATTTCGTCAAGACTTATTCACCGGCAACCTTCTCTGCTCAAGCTAGGATGGCGCATTGACAAATTCGAAGTGTTACTTAAAATCACTTGAGAAGCAGTTGATCAAGCTCGATATCTAATCAACTGAAATGCAAGGCACCTGACATAGACCTCCTTTTGATGTGAAAATGACTAAAGCGAGGATAGGTTCCCACTGAAACCGTTGGTTTACATTCCTGTTTTCAAAGCCCTTAAAGGGCAACTTCTGCTGTGATTTCATGCATTGTTCAACAACAACGCCAAGCGGATGACGTCTGTAACACTATCGAGGATACCGTGTGCTTCAGAAAGTCGGGTGACAGTAACCTTAATACCTGGACGTGTCGAAGTATGCACGTGAGCAGGCTCTACCGTGATTTTGTGATTTTGTAAGTAGAAAATGTCCTACCCAACCCCCTCCCCTCCCCATCGTCCAACCCCAATTCATTCCAAGGTTTTCTTACGTGTAAATTTGAAGCAGGATAATAGATTTCTTCCTAAAACCAACTGGTTCCAATCGCTTAGAGCTTTTCCCACAAGCCAGAGCTAAACCTAGTGCCCTGAAGACTATAATTCACGTTTGCCTATATCTCTAGCATTTTGGCTAGACTGAACTGGTTTTCTACATATCATTATTGTCAAATCCGATCTGAAAGAGCAGCTGCAATTCACCATATCCTTGTATCCCAATCATATCGTACCCAACGAACGAGCAATCGTATTAGGCCATTACTGGGCTCAATCACTTACTAATTGCTGGTTTCATTGCACCTACAATGATTAGTAAGTTCACTGAGTATAATCAATAATGTGTGATATGTATTTGACCTATTGCCTCCGGGCTAATGTCCGACCAATGTTACAACGATAGAGTACACAGCGTCACTAAGACAATTGAGAATCGAACTAGGGCACCATCAGTACGGCCACAAAATCTTACTAGAACGTTCATATTTTTCCAGGATGTTTCCGAATTTTTCTGATCAATGTCCGAGTTTTCTTTGATAGAGTCGCCAAGTGCTCTATAAACTCATGGGTCATAAAGGATTGTCATAAAGCATGAGGATTTCTCTAATCTATATTTTAGAGCCCTGGCAATACCTGCCACAGAGAAAGACCGTCCTACATCATATCATATCACATATACAGCACATGGAGATGACATATCACAGTAGGGTCATTAGCTTTGGGTGATGTAGATCGACCAGAACACCAATGACGAAAACCCCGCTACGATTCCTATACGATTCTCTTTTAAGATCTTATTAATTTGCTCATATCATTTTACATGATCCTTGTAAGCTTTTAGCTTGAATCTAAAATCTTGCCAGAAATGTATAGCGAAATGAATAAGGTCGTGTGTGTATGACGTTCCATGTATGTTGGATTATTGGCAAAGTGCCTGTCTTTGTAAGCCACATAATATACTGTCTCCACAAACTGATTGATAAGCTAATGCCCTGTTTCAATATTGAAGTTTGTCCTTCACATGTAATGAAATTAACATGCACTCCTAACGTAAAACCATGGATCTGATATTCATGATATCGTTAAATATTGACCAATGGTTCACTGTACGCAGAAAAGGAGCACGAGCGGCGTGTAAGAGGTTAATGCATTGCGGTAATAACAAATACATTAAGCGCCGATACGACTGTGCTAATGCAATGATAATACAAAGGGATTACAGCATAAAAAAGGAGATGGTATTTGCAATCTAAAGTATTACACGCTGAACACTGTTACGCTATAAAAGAGAACTATTAGCGGTTTGGCTTTTGATGTATTGGATGCACAACATGGTTATATTTGTTGGTGACAATGTTATAGATTTCCATCGGAATAAAAGCGATTGGTATCGAAAAGCGCTAGCTTGGATGTGATTTAGTGTAAAAGGCGAATAAGAAATTAATTTTGAGCAAATCTTTTTTGTATCGAATAGTGGTACGGTACCTCTGGTGCAAATGTACAACAGATTTGACGGATATACACCCCGCGTTAGCACATACTGCCAGTCGTAAGTGCACTCTGGCCATCATGCAGACCCCGTGTTTAAGGCCAGTCTACAGCCTGGACCAGGTTTGTCCTGTACACCCCGTGTTGATGTTTGCCCACTGCATGCCGTCAGTCAGAGTGCATTCTTGCCATGATATATCTTGCACAACCCGTGTCAATGTACTAGATATCCTGCACACCCTGTGCTGATATACTACCGGCCGTCAGTGCACCCCGGCGATTAGACAGGTTTAATCGGCGGGAGAATTACCGATGGCCCGGCAAGTAGCAGATTATCGGTGGAAGTAATAGAGCTTTAGTATCACTATGCAAGAATAGACATTGGCGCTAAGTGAAAATAATGTCAACGACTGAAGGCCAGGGTGCTTTGGCGAATAGTATAAAGTACCTGGTTTTATTTCCTGTTCACCAGAAAGTGACATAATGCAAATACGTGTTGCTCGATTCGTACTATTCCATCTTCCGAATCAATATTTCGAGTAAACAAAACGGCCGTAAATTATGTCTTTATATTGATACAGTGCAAGAGGTGGAAAGCCTCAAGGCTCCTCATGCAATGGGGCATGTAATTGAAAATGTAGAGAACATATCTATTGATGCAATCCATTTCTTGAGGTTTCGGGTGTGTCGTAAAATCTTTCGACCGAATCCAAGTGCTATGTTTGACTAACTCTCGGTGAAGGCAAAGACGAGACAAGGCAAGATCGTAGTTCTGTTCGTAGTAATTCGATTACGAGTTAATTTCCCTCAGCAGGCGTGTACAGCCGGATTGATCCCGGACAAGCCTATCAACCCCAGCGTCACTGGTCAATTTGGTCGGCTTACTGTGGCTCACGATGAGGAAGTCATCGCGTTCAACACATCGCTCAGAGACGTGATGATGATTTAGACTGTTGTTTACGGGCGCTGCGTTCATGGGAACGTCACAGCACTAAGGTATTATTCAACTTCAATGGTTCACCATCACGATATTGCTGGTGAAGAAATTTGAAATGCCAATGATATAATGTCTGGGGAACAACGGATTCATTTATGCGCTCTTATCTCCAAGGTGTTGACGGATGATTATACACTGAATTTCCCCTCATCTATCTGACTACCCATCTAGAATCCTTATCAATTGGACCAACAGGTGTCCTTATCTATATGGTTACCCTCATTATAGGTGTCATTAACCATGGACTACTCAATGTCTTCATCAACTACCCATTGCACATTACACCCCCCCCCCCCCCCTCAACACACACATCAGTAAACCATCCACGCTCAAACATCATCCGCAGTGATATCTGGCGCTTCCATAAGCTACACAAGCCGTATTAGCAGCGGCACAACATTGTTCACCGAGGATGAGGAGAATAGTGATTCAGCTCAGCCCCTGCTCACAGTAACTTACAAATTCAATTAGACGGCCCCTTTACCCGGGAGATTGCGTCTGTGTATCTAGCAAGTCAGACAGGGCCGCGAACTCAGTGTGTTCGATATTCATATTGTCTCCTAGCCTTTCTCTCGTCCCCTTATTTACAAATCCCCCGGGTACATATAGAATATGAAACAAATATATCAGTCGCTCAGGTTGCCAGCAGGAGATTTAAAGGCTCTTTGGATGTGGGGTTAATGTGCGGTGGTATAGTTAGACTTATTTGTAGACTTCCTAGATGGCCGGCCTCCAGAAATCGGCGCCATTTATCATCAAAGTTTCTGGGCAAACCTTTAGTTACTTCACTTATCACCCGGTGACAGAGTGAATTCAGTCATGCTGGGAAATAAATCCCAACTTATCGTTTTGTAAGATTATAAAGGAAAGCAAGAGACGGAATATCGACATGATTGAAGAAAGCGGGAGTAGGCATCTCATTCAGTATTGACGTCTTTCATGGTATATACATTACCGATACGTTTTCTGTTTGAAGAATGATATTTTTCTTCCTTTGCGTCGGCGGTACACCACCATAGAACGCAGAATATTTACCAAGTCTTTATCCACCGCAACAAAAAAGAGTGCATTGTAATGCAAGTATTTTTCATAGAAGCAATTCTCACTTTATGTGATTGTCGATTATTCTATGCTCGAGGATGGATGTTTCTTTTTTTAACATGACTGATATATTTAGCAAGATGCACACAATGTGGCAGGGCTTAAAAATTACGATCTTAAAAATCAGGAAAACCGGCCTTAGTTGCAGCTTGTTTCGAAAAAATGAACTGGTAGAACCGCAGAAAGGGCTTGGCGAATACGATGGAACAACCTACACTCCTGAATCAGACTTTCAGTGCTTAATTTGTGATAATCTTTTTGTACACTTCTAATCATTTTTTACAGCACTCAGTCATCATTTTAGGGTACAATCAGCGAACACTCAGTTGATTTGAGCGACATTTCCCAAAAGTAATTATATTGAGAAATTATCCTCCTACTCCATTCCAATGGAAAAACAGAAAATAATGTATTAATTAAGTTGCAGGCGAGAGCAGTAGAAAACAGTGATTATTTTGTAATATTTCGGTGACACATGAATGAAACATGTATTTCTTATACACCTGCATTCGTTTTACAACGAAATGATATATCATGAAATTCTCCATCACTTTAACCTAAAACATAACGCAAGGATTATATTTGCTTTGAATAAAATCGGTGAACCTTAAAACTAATTAGCAAATAACATTATACCTGAGGCTCGTATCTTCTTAACGAACTCGCCCACGCACCATTACGGTGAAATGTAAAACAATGCACAGATTTCATAAAAAATTATTTGAGGTAAATTGTATAAGGTGGTTGTTGTTTAATCTTCAGTATTCTGGTTTCGTGCTATTGACATTGCTTACAGTAACAGGTTCAATCGTTGGGAAGCAATTGGAAGGAGAAACTCGATTTTAAACCGTGTGTTGATGCCCGGGTGTTGATGGCTGAGCAATAAAAGCTGCAATACCATTAGCCAATTTAGCTATACGTAGCAGGATAGGCCATTGTTCTTGATGATTTAGTAGAGCTGATAATGAGGTGGAGCTAATATGGGTACATCTCGGTATGAACAGAAGACAGAGTGATATACCACCGTAGTTCAGGGTTCGTTTATAGTTGAGCATCGTTCAGCTGCCATGAAGTAGAAGTACAGACTCTCTACTAGTTCATGGGAGATGCCCTTTCATGCCTGATCTGGATCCGACATGAATCGGCATTCCAAGATATCAGATTAGGCAGTGTTCATTTGTAGCCTTCTAATTCTCACCCACAACCTACCGCCAATAATATTAACAGTTCTTTCAGCCACTTCCAAGAGTCAGGTTAACACAAGCCTTTATTGGTTTTGCAAGAATATACATGGTAATGGTTTCCCTGAGGAGACCGAACACTTTTGGCGTGTCACTGCTAACTCAAACACAGACTCAACACAAAAATCGATGACACCAAAATACATCAGCGAAACTAGGCGAGACAAAAATAGGTCTCTTAGGAACGATGTAACTGTCGTGATTTAACCAGGATGTAAATAAGCAATCATACTTTAACCTTGTCACCAGGGTATTTCGATTTGATAAAATCTTTGGCCGCTTCCTGGCCCCATGGATAGTACGAATATGAGGTAGGGTAATATTTTTCTCAGGCAGAGTTGTGATATGGGGACACATAATGTATACTGAACCTTTTTTTCAGAAAGAGTTGGCATACCTTTTTTTATAGTTTTCACAATATCTTAACATATATTTTTTCTTACCACATCAATTGCGTTAAAGGGATTGAAAGAAAGCTGACATTTGTTCCCTAAAAACCCAAGCAAAGCCTATTTTCAAAGATTGACCCATTTCCCTTCAATGGTTAATGCTGAGCTGGAGGGACGAACCACATTTCTCTTATCTCTGTCTCGACAAGGTCGATTCGGAGCGTATTCAACGCTTGTCCTGGTGGGCTGTGAGGAGAATAATTCAACAGATCTTAGGCGAACACCGTACTGGATCAAAGTCAACACTACAGTCTGGGCCAGATGGAAAGTAAGCATTCGTTAGGCGGATCAGTGATGAGAAGCTTGGGCGAAACACGGCCTGGAGATCATTGGTTCAACACTTAGTCGTGTTAAGACTCATCATAATGTCAATAATGACCTTGTTAACTTCAATAACAAGGAAAAAACAACCTTCTTTCTTCCATATGGGAAGAGACACTTCTTTTGGCCTCTTGGAGGCAAGATTTGCCAACCAATTAACAACGCCCTTGAGGGGATAATGAATGAACATTTCTGAGATCATAAGATTTTGGGAGGGAAACAGTAACGCGTGTCACGATCCCGTAACAAGCAATATCTTAACCCAATCACTCACAGCCAACCATCAACATGGCTCTATGCGATGAATCTGTGGATAAGCTCTTATGCTGCTGGCCTCTCCAGCAGAGATCATGGCTAGCCTGTTAAGCAGAAGAATAGACAGATCCATTAGCGGATAATGGTTTTTGCCTACTTGGAAGTCCCCTATAATGTTACTACTTACATTGGGCAGACTGAAATCTGAGCACTAAGTCAGGCTGCTGAATACCTCAGTGACCTTGGGCTTTGGTAAACGGATTATAAAAAATAAAGAAGAGGACAAGAAGGGTTGTGGCTTAGCAGGGCAGAGGTTAATACCCCCAATGGTCACGTTGAGCCGCTGCTTGTAGCACCAAGAATGTGAAATTTATTTTCAGACGTGAAATCAATTCGTCAATATTATAATTCTCCGCTCTATCAGTGGTCATGCAATTGAATTCGTCATTGTAGCATCGTGAAGGTCACCTCTGAATATCGTTAGCATGTTTTATCAACGCTTGCGGAGACGGATTTAGATTAAAGTGCAAAGTCTTTTACTTTTTTGGCTTCGCTCGATGGCCGAGTAAGGTATTTCACTGACCTTGAAGTATTTCCTTGAGATTTAGAGCTGAAAAGTAACTGTTGCTTAGGATCAATAAGCAGGGATAGCAAATTAAATTAACTTCACATTAGATTCAATTAATATCAAACCAGCTGATTAACTTCTATTAATTCACCGTTTAACCTTTGATTCTCTCAGCGGAATTTGAACCCAATGAAGTTATTCATCAGTGTTGTTCTAAGCTGATGGACTGTTTACCATCAAACACCTTTTTCAAGAGGGCATGAATTCGACAGGCTCGCAAATTACTTTAGAATGTTTTGATCGGGTGTTTGAATCTTTGCACCTGTTGGTTCGGATGCCTTGAATAGCTTTGAAAGAAACGCCAGCTTTACTATTTGACTGAAGTTGAATGCACTTCTAAACGTACTCCACAGGCAACAATTGACTTTAAAAATTTATAAAAAAATGGCCTAGAAGCTCCATTGATTTGGTAAAGAAAATTCCCTTCAGAGATATTTAAGTACCGCGATGTTTTATCTACCTTTTTCGCATAGCCTTTCTAAACGATTTCCGTATAGATGTTTCATAGAAATATTTGCCAAAGTCTGTAGATTCACTATGAATTCGATATTTCGTTAACTGGCCGAAATAATGCCAAGAGATGGGTTGAGAGGTGTAGGTTGATAAGTACTAGCGCGTACTATAAGGTTGATGTACATGTTTAGGACTTTTCGTGTAGGACTTTTCTTGATCCCAATCCTTCGGTATCGACCATTCATATTTCAACCAGTACCATCCCCAGTCCCACCCAATGCATTATTTACATAATATATATTGTCATATCCTGCTCTAGAAAACACTGGCCAAATGTCTCTTTGTGATGTGACGGTCAACAGGAAGTTTTTCAGACTTCCGAACGAACCTGAGTAGAGGTTTCATTCCACATGCCTGACTGACAGCATCCACAAGTACCTCACCTCCAGGTGTTTTCTGTCGAGTTTTTTTCATAGGCAACAGGAGATGATGGGGTTATCTAAAATGCCAAGAGCATAAGAATAGATATTCAACAAAGACTTTCATTGAGCGGTGAGCCATCGCCGCTGAGAATGGTTCGTTGGGGCTCTTAGAAAAGCATAGTCTCAGACGTGCTTCTCAACCAAGTACATTTTTGATTTTAATCTGTATACCTATCACTACTTCAGCTTAGCTTCCATCATCAAATTATGATAGTTCTTTAATCAATTAATAAATTGTGGTCTATATTCTTTCGTTCTATTTCTGGTATGACTCGACACGATTGCACTGATTATAGAATTGTTGCCAAATATTTTCCTTCTGGCACAGATTTTTTTAATCTTAAAGCTGACACGCATGCATAAAACCCCTAACGGCCAAGTTAGAAAACGCTGACGCCCGTCCGCCATGTTTTGAACGACCGGTCAGCCATGTTTCCAACGACCTCAGAATTGACAGACTACAAGCAGGCCGCAGTGGCGCCACCGTGTTCACCAACAGAGCACTGATGCACATGGCGCGATCATTGCCACCTCATTAGACAGTTCCTCAATACTCGCATGGTTTTAATACTAGCAAAGCGAGAAATTGTTTTGCATCTTTAAAACTCGAAATATAGATGCGTGCTCCTATCATCATCACAGGGTGTGATGTTCATCTCCTGATTATGTATCTTATGAATCACTTTACCAATTTTGTACCAGGGCAAATTTTAAAGGCCACTTTGAAACTGAAAATAAAACAGATAGCACAAAAGACGCCATTTTGTCAAGCTTGTGCGTGAAATGAAAAACTGAAAAATATGTTCATTCACGACAACGGCTTCATGGCATTGTGGGTAAGACGGCAAGGGTCAAGTGGCGAGGGTTCCGAGTTCGAACCCGCTCGAGGAATGATTTTATTTTTTTCTTTACACCCGAGTGTCTCCGTGACCTGTATCGTCAATGAACCTGTTGTTTGTGCAGTCGAGTGAGACCAGTGGCTGGGTATCTATCATGTTTCAACTGCAGTTGGTCGTTTGGTGGTCGGGCGTTTGTGTTTTCCAACTTGGCCGATAGGTTTTTTATACATGCATGTCAGCTTTAATTGGGAAAGACAATGAGGAAAACTTGGGAAAACGTGCCTTATCTATTACAATCTAGTGTCAAGAACTAGGAAAATTTACAAACAAATCACACGATTTCAAAACAAATACCAGCGCCTGATCAATAATTCAATTGATAAATTAAAAGTGTGGTCACTTGATTAAGGTAAAACCCGATCATCAAAATAAAATTGGAATTCCTTCACAATTCCAAGTCACAAGACTATTCGACTACTTACACAATTATGGCGATTCGCGTATAGTAGTAAACTGATCTGCGACATGGACTAAATAATCTGTTAGATGTATAAGCTTCTCACCAAGGACTTTCAAACCAAACGCCGAGACTACACAAGTGTCAATGTACACTACTACGGTGAGTGATGTATTTCTGATCACGATTCTCGATAACATGGAAAACAACGAACCAATATGTTTTTAGTTGTCAGTTTTTTCTCGTCAATATTGAAAAACGGCTTATAGACATTGTCCACAAGTGAATTGTGCCTGCAAGAATCACCCAAGACTAGTCTCGTCTTCATCTATTTTCTTGATATCACTGACTTGGTGCCTAAACATGACCAATAGCTGGTCAAGGGAAAAAGACCCCAAGCGAATTCGTTCATGGTAGATCTCTGGTTTATGTTACCGTGCACTCGAGGTGTGCTTGACTTGGGAATGTATTGCTAAGCCTGTAACTGCTATGTTAACTAAGCATTCTTCAGCCTTATCGTCAAACTGACGGCATGATCCGCATTCCGTGTTAATAACAACTCTCAGAAACACTGACAGAAACATTCGAACACCATCGGTTTAAAGTGAACGATAAAATATAACTTAACTATAAGTAAGAAAGACATCTGAGACGTCACGATAATGATATGGTACTGCTGTAATGTTTTTAAATGTTCCTCGGTGATTCAATACAAAAGCCAGCTAGACCATGACTTTCCAATAGGAGGACAAAGAGAAACGTGTCTTTCTTGTTAGCATTCGCTAATCAAGGGAAGCAGGACCGAACAACTCAAACAAAATTAAGCCTACAACTATATGATTTGCTTGACCATGCTTAAGAAAAATATGGTGTCCGACTGGTGGCAAAGCAACACCCTTCCACCTGTAATCTCGTTGGGATTTCCGCCAAAGATTATCACGTGTGCGTTCAGCCTACTCGGAAAACCCACTCGAGGCTTTCATCATCGCATTCACTTTCTAAGAACACTATCAAATTCCAACACCTAGTAGTAGGACGACACTCTAAAGATACGAACCCATAGCATGCAACGGAAACACTTCAGCGCCTACTTTATAGCATTCTTGATGAACGAGTGAATGGATTTGGCATACCAGACTTCCTTATTCAAAGTATGTGAAGGTCATCACAGAAAGTGTAGTTTCTATTTTAATACTTTTTCGAAATTGACTAAGTTTCTAAGTCACTTTTTATGGACCGATGCAGATGGAGTTTGGCGAAACTGATTGGTTTTTCAAGACCATGTCAGCTAAAACAGCTTGGAATCACTTCTGCATTTTCTGAAGCAACTGTACATGAAGATCAGTTACATGATATTTAGATTGGACGAAGACAGTTCGACAGTTTTGAAGTTTAGACATCAACGCGAAAGTTGGTTCATAGAAGTCATTATAAACTCTGCTGAACATTCTAATTGAAACTTCAAGGTGAACTCTCCTATACTTGATTCATACGTCCGTGTCACATGAATCATTAGGAGGTTGGATATAGTTCCCTATACTATACTGAAGCAATACTATTGAACCAATCATCTGAAATGCTGTTCCGTTAGCGTGCAATGTTTTGATTTTTTTCCAGCTTTAGGTTAAAATGAACACAACTGCAAGTTTTCAGATTCTGATATCGTCTAGTGCCTTTGCCATGTCGAGAACCTCGCGGTGTAATTGAAGTATACACTGGCAGAGGAAAGATGCTTTAATCTGCTTGGAGATGACTTATTGTTTCTCTGTCTTTGTCTCATTCCAGGATGATAAAGGTGCTGTGGCTAGCCATAGTTGGAATGGCATATTTGCAGTCACGTGATCGAAGGCCCGGAGAAGAGGACCCTCGACTTCCGGTTGTGACAACGGAAGTGAATAGTGAACCGGAATACAGCAAACAGTTAAGTGCCATAAACAAGGAAAACACACGGACTTTCACACACATAGGCAATTGTAGGCGAATGTGTGCGTTCTGTAAGACTCGTATGGAGCGAAGACATGGCATGCTTTGCCGCAGACATTGTGAACGAGGTAGTGGCAAGGCATATGAGGTATGTGATCACGTGTGGGGATTATACCATACGCGAGGGACAAACAGTAACAATGAGGTAAAACTAAAAAACAATAGTAATAAAAACAGAGACAGGGACAAGGACAAGGAGAAGCAGACCACTATTAAAACAAATGATAGCAAAAATATTTATACTATAACAAATAGGCCCAATAACAATAATAGAGATAGATGGCGGCAAAGATACCGGTATAGGAATCGAGGTAGAAATGGTTTAAAGAATCGAAACAGGGCACGGAATCGTCATGGAGGATCTCGGAACTCGAGCAATGGCCGTCAAAACGGCAATGGCCGCAGTGAAAACAACGGAAGGAGCAGACATAAGTGGTGACGTCAGAACATTTAACACATGTGATTGGATACTAAACTTATGTCTGTTGTGAGTGAATAATCAAAACGCCTGTACATGTCTGGAGTACGCATAATGTGAACGCCGTTGTGTTGTTTATGCTTGGAAGAATAGGTCGTCTTCTGTTTCAAGAGGTCGTGAGCTTGACCTTGACCTTCGGAATGTATGTTGACCTTGGTGCGGCACCGTGATACATACAAAAACTTGCTGACAGGATGGATACGTTATGAAGCTGTGGAACTCGAGGTGGTTTGAGGGGTAATCACGTGGTATACCCAGGATGCAACATGAAGACATCAAGCACCGCCGTAGGTGTGGCGCCATGTGTTCCTGCGGACACCCGGAGCATCAAGTACCACGTGACAGAGTAGCAAGCGGTACATCATGACTGATACGGTTATCGTGCCATCATGATCGTGTGTGATGTGATAGCCCGGGTGATATGAATAAACCCGTGTTTTAACTCAAGGGCTCAGTGTGACATCATCAAAACCACTATGACATCACTTAGTACTGTGTGTGACATCACTTAGTACTGTGTGTGACATCACTGAAATGTGCGGGGTGAATTATTCAAGTTGAGAATTTCTGTGATCACCTTCCTTTCGAGTTCAGAGTTCAATATGGTTATTGACTAAGTAAGATAAATCTACCCAACCTAATATCTGCTGATTTTGAAAGGATGTTAAATTTAAAATACTAAGTATTGTGCAATTGTTATATTTGTGTTCGTGTCGTTGTGATCTCCGTACGGCACCCAATCACCCTTCTAGAGAGTGTCGAGATATTCTCAATAAAATAGTATATTCCTAAGATAGAATCTCATGGCCCGTTTCAAAATTAGTTGAATATTCCTCGGTTTTAAAACAAGAAAAAAACGCCCTCTTTCAATATGTTATTCTTAAGTGCCTTTTTCGATGAAACATGGCACTCTTTTGAAATGTGGCTAACCAGTAGCCGAAATCCAAAAACACACTGTTTATTTATTAGCTTCGGAAACCTAGCAACTGATATGCATTTCAATCATCAGTATTTAACCAGAACATAACCCTGGCATGCCTAACTGTCTACAAGTTTAAATTATGGGCTGTGATTTGCCTACTTTTCATGCCGCAAAATGGCAAAGTGTAGCTCTTAACGCGAAAATGAAGTGACATCGAGTAGTTAAAAGACAACTATTTTTTCTTCACCCGCAAGACCAAAAATCCTAGTTGACTTGCACACGGCCTAGTTGACTTGCACACGGCCTAGTTGACTTGCACACGACCTAGTTGACTTGCACACGGCCAGAGTTCCTGTGATTGAAATGCGTATCTGTGGCAGCGGTTCCATATCATTTTCTTGTTCCGTCCTCTACGCGATAGAGCTGTCCCGCTCTAGCCATAATGACCAGCTTCATCTTAAGTTAATACCGAAAACTCGAAAAGATTATGAACCTGGCTAGAATCCTCTTGAACACTTCTTGAACACATAACCAGAGCCAACGAGAGATGTGTAAGAAAAGCATGCTTCATTCGCCTCTTTCCAGATGACCGCCGCTTGCTGTGCAGTGGCCAAACTTCACAGAGGTACGGGGTCTGGCGTCACGTCCGACGTAAGTGTTGAAAACATCGAAGGCTTAACCCATCAGGCGGTCATTTTGTTGCCTCACGAGCGATCGAGCTTGATTCATCGCTTGAGGCCATGGTCAGGAAAGAGGCGAATTGTATAACATGACGTTGGGATGCATTTTTGGAAAGGAAAGCAAGGGGGCACGGCCAGGTCAAGAAAAGTAAGCGGACATGGCAAATTTTGCTGAACTCGGGCCAGTTATCGAACTCAGTATGGTTTGTACCCCTGGATTTAGATTGTTAACATCTACTGCACCACCAAAACATTGGAGTCCAAACGAATCAACATCACCGCAATGAAAAAAAAACTCGACAAGAGTCGTCGAACTATATCATTCGGCTAACAACACTATCAGTTGAAAGGGAAAATCGTGAACATTTCAGACAGCATCCGCCATCTTTCCTTGGCTTGTGACTGCAACACAACAAAACTACTACCAGAAGCAAGGTCGAGAATGCGAAGTCCCCATAACAAACATATCGTTGAAATCATTTAAATCCAGACTTATTTGTCAATATTCCAATGTTGTCCACTAGAAAAGGAACGTTCAACGTTCATTCATATCAGATATCGAACAGCCCACTGAGAAGGGGAACTTTCAACTTTCATGTAAGTTGTGGTCGACCTGCCAGTTGGATAAGGGGATTTTCTAAGTTCATGTGAAGCGGTGCATCTCCTCAGCAACTGTTACTGAAGGCGAAACTTGGAGATTGGGTAGATCCTTCTGCCATGGCATGGACATGATTGATGCTACAGCCGGGTTTGAACTAATTCCACGCAACAGATTTAGATTGTATCATACTATTGGAGTTGTATATTTATTATTTATTCGACAGTTGCTCTTGTCTATCAAACTTCTTGGAAAATAACTGCCATATTCCAACCGGAAATACATAACATCCGAATACGGGTCAATCTGACCACAAAACATTAACTTCCGGTTCCTCTGTGTATAAACACAAGCTTGGATGGCCATATCAAATCCGTTGAAAACATGAAAATAAACAACTGCATTTGGAGCAGTGATTTCAATGTTGTTGGTGATGTGACTAGTTAAGAGCTTGCATGATTTGTAACGGAGAAATCGTTTCACGACAGACGAAGACAGCAAAAAGCCTGGCAGAAGAACGCAGATGTATATTGGGTGTTATGTATTTCTGCGTCTTGTACATAGATAACGACTACGGGAAATGTCTAGTCCTACGTATTTAAAGGAATCGCCAAAAGGTGGCACTTCTGTATATAAACTGTATAACTGTATATCGCAATGTATATTAATTGACACCACTAATAAAGGGGCCGCCATTAGTAGGTCCCCAGACGAAACCAGTCCAAATATGGTCAGTATGTGAATGATTGATTTATGTTTAATATTTGTCACGAATGTGAAATAGGAGGAATTAATTACTGATTTTATGACGCAATCAACGATTCACTCGGCTATCGTGTAGTTGTATGGTGCTATGTTTCACCTACGACACCATCTGGAATTGATAACCAACTAATTTAAGGTGCATGACCAGTGACACCCTTTCATTTACATCCGTATTGTCAGGTTTAACATTGACTGTCTGTAAGCAGTATATACTGTTGTTACTCAGTGCTTTGGTCCTTTAACAGACCACATGCCCGACAGGCGATGGCCCGCTAGATGGCGTTGTAATTGTTGCTACCCGTGTTATTTCACTAGCCACATATATTTCCCTCTAAGTATTTGTGATGATGCTATTAACTTACGTCAGTGAACTTAGATTTTTATTGTACTAGTAAAACAGGTTAGCGTCTATATGGGTGCCACCTAACGACCAGAAAAAAAGTTAGTAGATGATCGTGAAAATGTATCGGAAATATCCCGTAAACCAATGGAGGTGTTAAGTGGGTTGCTAAAAGACTTGAATTAGCAATGGTGTGAGACAGATAAAATGGGCATTATTTCGCTGATCTCAATCCAATGTTGAATTCAAAGTCTATGTGTTTGTGCTGTGTACGATGCGATGCTGCGTACCTACGTACATAGCGTGAGGATCAATTTGGACCTAATCTAATATTAATATTAGGTTTCTTATAACACGATGAAACTCAATCTAATAACTAAATTCGAATTTACTGGATATTGTTTGCAATTCCACCATTGTCAAGAAATGCTTCTTCAGGAATGACGCTGTTCACGTCCAATCTCACAACTCCACGTCCGATCTCGCAACTTCTTCTCACGTGAAGTTGCGAGATTGGATGGGAGCAAAGTCAGCCCTGAAGAAGCCATTAAGGACAATTCGAATCCAGTGATCTGATTGAACCCATTGTGCTATTGCAAACAGCCCAGATGATTGAAAGCATACAACAGTATAGTCGTATGTTGGCGCCTCAAACATATAATCAGTGTTTCCTCCTATATTCAACCATGCAAACGACTCGATGCTGAGGCGATTCCATCTCAGTTGTTGTTTTTGTGACGTAAATGTACAGTATAACAAAGCCAGTGTAGAAAATCTAAAAAAAGGGGTTCTTGGACGGAGAGCATTCTATCCAGGCGTCTATCTACTGCAAATTTGTCAGAATCACGTGGCCAAAGAGTCCCCTGTTAACAATGAGCAAATTGAAACCCAAACAAAGTCTTCTTTCCGAGACTCGTTCGATAGGGTATTTCACTCGCGTGACTTTGAGTCTGACCAATTATTGCGTCACTGTGTTTTAAAATTAAACTCTAGAATTGCGTCAGTTTGAATGTAAACAAAGGTGCTGTAAACATGGATGACCTTCATTCCATGATTTGAGAATATAATGAATGATTATTTTGTAATATAACCAGTTTTGATTCTTAGCATTTGTTGTAAAGTCCCTTAATCTGTACTTATTAATGGATCTAGAAGCTTCATTTTGGTCTTGTCTCGTGAGCAATAAACACGATCGTGCAGACTTGCAACAATTTAGAATAAAGCGAATGAGTTTGAAGGTGGTCGACTATGACCACTTTTAAGTATGAACGATTTTAAAATGGAGACGAAACACCACACGAGTCACATTACCAGTATCTATAGGATTATCGTCGATGCTGCAATTCGTTGAGCCTTAAAACTTCTTCCAGTTACAATAGCCATTGAAACAGTAAGGCACAGCCACCGTGCTTGGGAAATTTACCAATTCAGAAATGGTGATATGTATTTCATCACCATATGTATATGTACCAGGTAATAGTGGGATGAGAGTGAACTGAATCTCTAAGACTGATGCCGTGAATACATGTATCAGTTGATGACTTTGACGCCATTCCTTGCACACGCTGCCTGGTTCGTAGATTTAGTTAGACAATCTTCCGCCAGATGCCTCTCTGTCATTTACAGTCGGCCATCTGGTGGCGAGTTTGTAAGTTAATGACGAGGGCGATGTCCTGATGACTGGTGTTATCCATTTGTATCATGTTCATAACTAACATACACCAACGTATTATACAAAGAATGAAGATGAGTGCAAGGACCGAAGGTCAACTTCTTGATTAGGTTTATATCACGAAGATTGTAACTGACCATTTTGTGGTTTAATTTTGAATGTTAGTTCAGTTCTTTCGAACGCCAACCGATGATAAAAGTTTGTTGAATGAAATTATAATCACATACTTTGATATTTGAAGGAGTCATAATCAAGACTGTTCGAGAATATATCTAACATTGTCCAAACTACTGAATAAACTCGTATGTGAGCGTATCTAACTAGTAATTGGTTAATACTTGTTTGTCATTGGATGGGTGAATAGCCGGAATGATGCTGGACATGTTAGTGGCCACTGAACAAAAAAGAAAAGTAAAGTGGACAACAAAACGTCAAGTATTTCACATTGAATCCGCGAAATCAAGACTTTTTCGAACTTTTTTGCTTTCTCTATTACATGTACTGTCATTTTGAGTTTTTACAAAACTAACAAAAGACTTGGAAGAAAATGCCAATGATAGATTGGGATTTTGTTATATAGCTTTTGAATTCAATTGTTGGTTGTTGAATATTATATCTCTTTGGTAATTGTCAATAAATGATATCTTTAAATTCCCATTTCGAATTTTACGGCAGATGAGATAATCATCTTTCCCTATCTTCTCTGAATTCTAAATAAAAGCATATGCACAAGTCTTCTTCCGGCGTTCAGGCCACCATTACTGTTGATATGACGTCATATTTAGAGGTCACGTGTCCCTAACCAATGGATTTCAACCCACTAATTCGATATTAAGTGATAGCTAATACATGTATTGCTAACTATATTTATAAGTTCCCCTCTTCGTGTATAAATTATGCTTTGAGGCCACCAGCCCAATCTGTAGATAACAAGGGTGATCTTTAAATTTTTCCGGTTTCAAAATAAATCGTATAATATTTTTCAGTAGACTCATGTTCATCTTCCTTCATTTCGATTCCGCCTTGCGACAGATGTTCGAGTAACCAACAAGTCAATTAACAACACGATTATCACGGCTGTTGTTCCTTTTATAAACATGGAAATTGCGCAGGTGGAGTTGCGCATGGTCACTCATAACCCATATATGTTTTGGATCTGCACGTTTCCCGAGAGAAGTTCAGGTTAGCAAATTTACCCGAGGGAAGGAGGACAAATGAGACCTGCTAGTTTCTCTAAAAGAATCGTATGCCATCTCTTGAGTGAATCTAATATCAAAAATCTTCTCAGTAGATAAAGGGGGCCATCCAGGTTTTGCAACAGCATTATAAAATTGTGGAACCATATCCAACAGCGCCATCTGTGGTATGAAAATGCGGTCAGTCACTTGATGTTTTTGCACGACAAATACGTAAACCACACCATTTAAAAAGCATCCACCTTCATGTCAAACGTTCCGACAGGAGCAAATTGGTTCATTGTTCAAAGTTACATGACTATATACAGCCAGCTGCCACACATAACTAACCTCTCTAATAATGGAAACAGTCTTAGCTCATTCAGCCCCCTAGGGCTAGGTCATGCCAAAAGTACTTGATCGAACTTGCAAACACCTTTTTGGCTAGAGTACTGGACACGAGATATCCTCATCAATTTCGGCAAAGAAGAAGGTCAGTTTCTTTCAGTCAAAAGCGTAGGTGACCGGCAATTCTCCATCACATCAAAAAAGTATTGCCAGTCACGAAGTTCAGTGGCAAAGGCGTATTTTGCCTCTGAGCGACTGGTGTTGCCTCTGTATATGGAGGCAGTTTACGGCAGATTGGGTGTGTTCGTATCATTGTTGGTCATCTATTCAGTAACGGCTTGACCAGTGTCAAATGATATGAATCAAGGAACCCTCAGCCGGTTGTTGCCTACATTTAAAAATGTCGGGTGATGGGATTAGCTTTTATAAGTTGGTCAAAACCATCAATCGGCGCCCACTACAGAAATAGGCCACATAAGAAACTTTGGTAAGAGAAGCCAATTCCTTGTTAACAATTTTTCTAAAATGCTATGGCTCTACCTTAATGAGTGGACATCATTGGCGTTGTACAAAAAAAGTTGTACATTCAGTCCAAAAAGCACATTCAGTCTAAATCTACTTCCTTTAACACTAATCGAATGCCTCTTCCCATCTCACAATTGGAAGAACCCCGGTCTTATGTCGTGTGTCTGCAATAGCAAAATGATGTCACATGGTCGTGGTGATTAATTCTAAAATACCTTGGTACCGTAAAGTCAACTTTTAAATGGAAAATGCATAAGCCTCGTTCTGAGAGTGGAGTGTTTTGGACACGCAACCAAGATGCTCTACCAAAGTTCCCTCGGGTTGCACTAAAATGTGGAACCATGCACACAGCTCACTTCAGAAGTTTGAGGCTCTCAAAACACTGCTTCAAACACAAATCAGCCAAGGAAGCATCAACCACCCTAAGTTTTTTAATGAGCACTACACATATTTGCTGAGAAAAACGCTCCAAATAGCCCATTTGCGCGGATTTTAGCGTCACTTGAGCGAGCCGATCCGGACTTCCTATACGGGCTGCCGTAACATAATGTAAACAACGGCGCTACCGGCGCTCCGGGCAGGCGATGGATGGAATTTGCCAAATTCGCACATATTCAAGTTATTTCGTGGCCTATCTTTTTAAGTTTGAGGTATTTTAGAATAGAAATTGAACCCTCGGCTTCGGACCTTGGTTGAGTTACCAAGACACTCTCGGGTGGAGCTAAAATTTCGTCCAAACCCTCGCCTGTCGGCTCGGGTTTGGACTGTATTTTAGCTCCACCCTCGAGTGTCTTGGTAACTCAACCAAGGTCCTCCGCCTCGGGTTCAATTCCTTAAGTTGAATGTTTCCTATTTACGCTTTGAAAATATTCACAAGCATGCAGGGAAGAGTGCGCACTCTGAGAAAATAGTTCTGGCTCGGTATTTCGGAGATATTTCAATCGGAGATTCACCAGAGCAGGTCCCGTGGTGACATTGAGTCAGGTGATCTCATATCATCTTCTCAAGTGGTCATCGCTTGGATCGGGTTGATCCCACCCTCTTTATTTACCTAGCTTACTGACGTCATAACAGCGCACCACCCACAGGGGGCACGCGTTTTCATGTGAGCGCACTTTCATATAGTATTCTAGACGAAAAGTAAGAAAGGTGATTCGTTTTTCTCATATGACCATTGGCGGATGACGCTTTTTCTCTAAATAGCTTAGAAATATCAATAGAGAGCCACCTTCCCTCAGCAAACTTCACCCTGCCTCCCATTCACCATTGAGGAGTGTTGGCGTATACACATCGAAAAAAACACGGCAAAGGGAAAGTTTTTCGGCTAATTACGATGCAAAGCAGCACCGCGGTATAAAGAGTAAGAGAGCGCCGGTATCGGTCAAAACTGCTAGGTAACTTCTCGAACGGACACGGCTTAACCTTATAACGTAAACGGAACCTTTCATTGGATTTCAAGATGTCCCACCGAAGACAACATAGATCTGTTTGCGGAGCTATTGGGTTTCTGGCCATATGCTGCTCACTATCACAGAAAGCTGTGAGTATTTTTTGATACAAAATCATGTTTTGTTTTGTTTCTTATCGTGGTGATTATTTTATATTTTGTAATTTGTATTTGATATCATGTTGGTGTTGTATTTTTCGGACCCGGTGCTTGCATTTGGGCATGTAAGTCCCCTCCCTTCAGTCAAACCTTATACAGACACGATAAACACCCAGTCGCCCGCCCGGGTTGCCCTCTGGCCTGGACTTGATGGTCTATTCACTTACCTGTCCCATCCATTGCGTACGGACGGTAGTTATTGTCACGCTGCGGAACATATTTCTATATTATCAGCCAACTAACACGATCAGTACGCCAGCCTGCCAAAGTGAGTCAAAATCAGTCTGCTTCTCAGATCTAGCAGGTAGTCCTATCTGCCAACTAGATGAAATAATGACCAAACATGTAACCAATGGAGCAGGCTGAACGGACTTTCATTTACCTGGACCATATTTGTCAAGGGACTTAATCTCCGGCCATAAGATGTAGATATGCACCTCAGATAGCCTCGTAAAGGCACGTTGCTATGGTTTAACTGCCACTATGTGGTTTAAGCATCTGCTTAACATGTCCATCGGTTTACGTATGTAATTAGAGACCCCTCCATTTAAGCCCCAATTATAAATCGTTTTGATTGGCGAGCCTCGTCTGCCTGTGCTTGTAAGACACCAACCGTGATATCAGCAAACAAACATACTGAAGAAAACCCCTGGATGAAAGATTTCACAGCGCACCATGTGTAGTTGAAATGACATTAGACCCAACGGGCTGCCTGCAACACCTCAAAGATGTCGTCCAGGCGATTAATTCTGCGTTCCGACCGATACCGATGTTCTTTGAGTAAACTTGCCTTTCCAAAGATGATTTCCCGTTCGTTGGTTCGCATAGGCCTATATATAGTCGTATTTCAATGGCCCGGGTGCCGTACAAGAGTATCAGTTAGCCAAAACCTTTTGTAACGGCTGATATCGTGGTAAAATGATACTTTCAGGCTCAAATGGACAGGCGAACAAACTCGATCGAGGACTAATTAAGCTAATTCTGCCTCCTTTTTGTCAGAAACTTGCTATTGTGGAAAAGCACCGTTTTGGCGTATCAACCAAGCATAACTGTCGTTGAGAGACACAATTTTGCGATTATGTTCTTAGAAAGCTGCTACGAATCTCCATATTTCAATCCCTTCTCTCGTCGACCTTTATCTAACGCTCGAAGTGTAAAACCTGAAAGTGAAATATGTGCCAAGAGGATGAGGTCAAGTCAGTGGACAACTTGAAAATTGATTATCATCAGACATCTGCAAATTTCTCTGTGTTGAGAAGGAAAGAGCTATCGAAACTCACCAACCGAAGCCCGACGATCAATGAAAAGTCAACAAAACTAGAAAACACATTTAAATCAGCAAAACCCAAAGGTACGGGAAAGATTACATGTACCATGCATGAGCCCATGAGGTTGCTGATAATGAATTTCAGACACCAAACTACTTGGCCCAATGGGAAATACGACTCTCCTAGCTGTCAAGTTAGCGCTTTAACAAATAATGCTGTTGTCGAACAAATAACATCATTGGAGTTATGAACTCGCTGGGGAATTCGCACGTCCAGTTCTGATCATTGTGATGAGTGAGTTATGCTGATGATCTACCGACTTCGATCTCGACATGCTACTGAAACAAAAGATGATTTTCTGGCGCGCTACCAACACGCTGAACCAAGTTTCCTTTCGTTACGCTACCAACACGCTACCATCGAAGCTTTCTTTCTGATGCGCTACCATCCAAGTTTCCTGTACGCTGCATTACTGACAAGCTACCATCAAGTATCCTTTCAAATACGCTACCACATCAAGATCTTTCCGACGTGCTACCGACCACTTCATCCATTGTTTCCTTTCAAACACGCTACCGACAGGCTACATCAAAGTTTCCTTTCCAACGTGCCAGCGACCCGTTACCATCCGGTGTCCTGTCTAAGACGCTTCCCACATGTTGTTCATCCACTTCCATCCAAGATTTCCTCCGATGTGCTTCTGCCACTCTGCTGGAGAAGTAGGAGCTGAAAGTAGGAGCGAAGCACTTCCACTCTTAACCAAAAGAGAGTTGGAAGCGTAAAGCAAGATGACATTTAGAAACACGACCAGAGAGTTGCATGAAAGGACTGACTATTGTATTACGAGAATTCCGAGATTCCGTTGATAGCCTTCCAAGTTCTGTTCTTCGGGTTTTTAGTTCAATTTTCAACCCGTCAAACAGCGTAAATAGCAATCGTGCCAGCATTGTGTTGACCGACAACAGACGACGGACGATAGACGACGGACGACGGACGACGGACAATGGACGACGGATGACGGACAATGGACGACAAACGATGAACGACTGACGACGGACACCAGACGACGGACGACGGACACCAGACGACGGACGACGGTCAATAGACGACGGACAGACATTGAACGATGGACAAGACGTGAAGAAATACATGTAAGCTCGACCAGGTGAGCTAAAAATTGCTAGTAGTCTTCAACTGCTGGCCGGATGGGCATTAATTTTATACCATGGCTTAACTTAATGAAAACGGATATTTAACCTGACCTGCTTTTCAAGGTCATAGATACGGGGGTTGGGAAAGGACATCACATGATTTATTTATTTATCTCGAGCGATCGACATATCATCTCGGGCGATCGAGTTATTTATCTCGATTGCACGAGATAATATCTCGAGCGCTCGAGATAATATTTATTATTATTATATATCAGGTCATCGATCGAGATATTTCCTGAAAAAAAATCATTTGTTGTCCTTTCCCAGCCAACGTACAGAGGCCAAACTGGCATTCAGTGGACGTTCGCCTGTAACCTGGACACCAACAGTGATGATCATTTATGTTTAACTCGGTACACACGTATCCTACATACCCTAGGCCATATGAAGGTTGGTCCGGTCTGATTCACTTCTTGGCAAACAGGTGTCGAAAACCAATAACCTGACACCTGCAAAGTGTCATTTTGGTATCTTGAATACCTGGGTGGCTTACCATGTATAGAAGTTACATGAGCTAAAATTCACGACATTCCGGCCTGTAGTTTTGAACTAAATTGCAAGGTATGCTCACATCACCCTTAACTGAGAGGTGATGTGAGGGCATAAGATACGGGCTTCACCTATATCTGCATGTCATAACTGATATTTGGACAGGAAGCATTAAAATTCAGCCCATCTGTTGATGAAGTTGTTATAAACTCCGTTTGATATAACTGTTGGTAGCAAACGTGTAGTATTAAATCATTAATTACATGTGTGACTCCAAAATATCAATTCCTCAGAACAGGATCAGGACATCAACCTGGGCGGGATTTATAGCTGTATTCAACCACTCTGAATGTGGCAAGGGGATTCTAGGTGCAAATGCGTGGAATATATTCTACTGAAATTTACCAAAGCCATCATTAAAATTGACCGTGAAAAACCTTATTTCTGAGAAGCGACCCCCGCTTTGGAAATCCCGACCAGGCCTTTGCCCGCATAAATTACATCATATAATATTACTGTACATGCTTTGAATGAACTGTATAGGCTTTGCGTTCTCTCAAGATGACCAACGAGTATAGGACGTTATTATACCAGTGTCTACAGTCTTCTCGGTGTGCGCGTTGTATCATCATGGATCGAGGTATGAGGGTCGATCTGGATAACGAGAGAAGAGACATTTGAACTTACATTTATCGATCCTATCTTCTCGGTCAAACTTCGAATCAGCTAAACATCTGAGACAGTACATGTCCTTGATGCCCGCTACCCTGGCCGAGTAAATGCTCAATGGACTCGGTAGTCTGCTACGTCCATTTACTGTGCCCGCCTACTGTGATGATCCTGCAAGCGCCACGATCTAAAGTAGGTCAGCGCGAGGAGCCAGACGGGCGCGTCATCCGTAGCGCTCCTGAAGGGGGCCTGGCGTAATGAAACAACCGTTGCCATCTAATCGATGATTTTGAGGCATTTTTATTTCATGGACACTTTTTCATCATTTCATCATTTCATGACAACTAAAAAAAACAATCCTCTTTATCATTTTCGAATCCCTCAGCAAGTCATTCAAGGAACCGAGTTTGTTTCGGCAAGGTTTTAGATCTTTTGCAAGGCAATTACTGCAAAAAAGATTTGGACAGCGCAGTTTGTCCTACCGTTTGATATCAGATGTCTCGGAAAGGTTAGCCTAATAATGCTACGCTACCGCCACTCATTTATTGTAGACTAGCGCGGCTTCCATTAAACTCATCATCGTTAAAAGATAGCAGTATACACCATAGGTTGTTTTCGATAATAGCTTTTCCACTCTTTTTGCTCCCCGGTTCACATTTTTTAGCTCGTTCTGTCAGCTGTTGATTCTCCACCTGCTAAATGTGCGAGATGAGACGCATCGGAGACAAGGTAATTGCTTCCAGGGTTTTAGCTGCCGTTTCCCGCAAACGTTTTTTTCTGAACTTTTTTCTGTGTTCAACCCCCAGGCAAAAATAAGGTTTTGCGGAGGTTACTTACCCATGTCTTTGGTTCTTCTACAGAATGCAAACTACCGAGGCCCTGCAGACAACATGAACCTCCGATCATTAGACCCGTACGCAGAATGTTGTCCTATCGGCTACAAGAGCGAGGTCCGGCTAGATGATTTCGGGAAGGAGGTTGTCTACAATCATTGCAAGGTCGTCAACTGTTGCATTGGTCTGAAGGAGATCCTAAAGCTGGGATCAAATGGACTAACGTATTCCATGTGTGTCAGAGACGAGGTATGCGATCACTGACTGACTTCACGTTTCTCCGTTATCTTGCCGTTGCATTGTTACTTATAAATCTGTATTTGGGCATATCATCCAAACTGCATTCACATTTGAATCAATTTCTTGTTTTATTGTACCGTTGACATTGTACCCACTTGGAAGGGTATATTGTAAAAATCCCCTTTGCGACCAGCAGCTTAGAAAAGGTTTTCGAAGTTTTGAAAAAAGCTAAAAAAGGGGGGTTCCGCCAACACAAAAAAATGTACTCCGCTGAGGCTTTTCAATAACGAAAAGCACAGAATGGTTTTGCAATTCAGAAAAACTACTGGCAAAGAGTTTCAATTTCTCTGAAAGACTTCTACGGGGTGCATATATACTTGTTTTGGTCGAAAAATCCTTTCACGGTTCTTCAAAACACCAAAGTCCTTCTACGACTATAGGGTTAGATACAGAATTCCTTACCGGCGCACTGTTCCTTTCAACTCTGTTCGATTTACAATAAACTTACTTATTTCCAGGGTAGATCTATGCACGATTTGAAAGGCCTGGCTGAGTTGGCGAGGATTCTGAAGAGATATTATGGAGATGAACCCATGCAGAAGAGGACTAGACTAGCCTTCCCGTCGAATGACTATTACTAGGAGTCGTCGTACTTCAAGGATAGGAAAAATACTTGACACATACTCTTTCGATCAGTGGACTCAAACTGTCTGTGTCGCACTCATATTCTGCTTTGTTGTTTTCAAAGGTGGTAAATTCTACTTGTTAAGGGACGCGGTCAGGTTCTATCTGGACTGCATAAGGATGTTCATTTGCCAGCCAGCAATAACAAGTGCATGCAATATAGTTCTTCATTCGGGCCATAGTTCCTGAAAAGGCCTATGAGCAAGTGTACCTATTGTTCACTGTGAAATGAGATCGATTGGTTTCGTCCAAACGGAAGGAAGAATGAACACCACATTATGTGAGTGCATTTCGTACTTTGCGGTAGGATATCCTGGAAAGTTAATTCCTTTCCACGAGGTCATCTCGCTAAACCACGGAAAATGCAACGTGTTTTCTTGGAATTGCCGGACATGCCGCGAATGATTGAATTGTCTCATCCGTGAAACTGAAGTATAGTTTGTATAAGCAGACACCAGTAGTGTTCATTGGATATCGTTTGTTGTTACCATCAACTGCTTGCACGTGGTGGGTGAAATAAATGTCAAAGTATTAAGTTACGCGTATAACTAATATTGCGAATTTAAATCATGTTAAGGTTTAAAATGAAGATTAAAACACGTACCATGCAGGTGATTCCTGGTGACTGACTCATGCATACGCATATTCAAATTTACTTAATTGCTTAGGACAATGTTTTGATCATTTGACATGTAAATCTACAGGTAAATGAAAGCAGGCGAAATCGACAACGGACAGATAGACATCCAGCCATCAAACCATCTCTTTTTTACCTTGCCGGCAATCTTAATTCCGAGTTGTAAATCCATGATCTGTCTCAGTGAGGTGACTGGCGATACCTATAGGCCGGTGTTATATAGGATTCACGTTGTCACTTGTAATGATTCACTTGTCACGAGTTAACTGACTTAGGCTGGTGAAATCGCCGTGAGGGTGAAAAGTGATATCGTGAATCGTATGTAGCCCGCTCTTTGGAAGTGACTCGTTCGTTCTTCATGACACGCATGAATTGTGAACAGTGACACAAGTGAAAACATGAACTCTACATGTATATCGCCAAATCGCAATGGTGGATTTCCCTCCTCAGCAGCTTGACACATATGGAAATGGTACTGTATTGATTCGTGACAAGATGTGAAAAGGATGTTTTGTACAATGGGTAACATGGAAATAGTATGAGTGCGGCCTTCAACAGGAGGTTAAGTATTACCAATGCTAAAGATAATGTTCCATCGTTCGTTTTATGACCATATCCGAAGTTATGGCACAACCTTATGTCACGTGATTGCTGTTCATTGAGTTATACCCTCGAACATTCGAGGCAAGCGACGAAAGCTGTGGTGAAGGCCCAGGCTGCAACATCGGCCCGTCAGTATCAGAGCCGGACGAAGATACGCTTCCTATAGAATTGTTATCAACAGAAACGTAATTGTCCGATAAGCGGTGCCTGGAGAATACCTTCTTTCGGATGTCTTCTGTGAGGACGCAAAAGAGTATGAAGTTCCAGAAGCCTTGACCGCTGTCTCCGATGCCCTGAAAACCGAAACGCCAAATTGCAGTTAGAATATTGCCTCGTCTCGTATAGGTAAGGATGTCAATCCTCATGGTAAGTCGGTCGATTTCTGTGGGTCCATGTCTTCTCAAGAGGAATTGAAGTCGGCAAACTACTGCAAACTGGTATAGAAGCACCAACTATGGCAAACCAATAACTTTATATGTACCTTTCCAAAATTGCCAATTGCTAGTTGCCGCCATCTTGGTTTATGAGACCGACCCGAAACAGTTCTAGTATATGCCTCGGTTTGGACAGTCTAATGATACTGATGTGATGAGGTCACGAGGCTGATTGAATTCTAAGATGGCCGCAACTAGTTATGCAAATCACTTCCTCAAATATACTGTAAGTAGACTGCCGCTGCGGGACTATTGCTATCTTGAAGCAATTCCCCGTATTACTGGTCATCTAACAGTCAAAAACCGCAATTACCTGTAAAACCGTCAACACCTGCTGTCCGGTGTAGATGTCATTGCCGACAACGTTCTCCTCCAAGTAGATTGAAGACAATATAAACTTGACGGTGCCCCAGATCCTCAGCACGATTAGGATGATTGGAACGAACACGAACATTTTGTCGTTGTGGGAGAGGTAGTTGGCTCCTTGTGGCCAGTTGCCTTGAAATCGCTGGAATCGAAAGCCATGATAGATTGCTTCCGTTTACGATCAGAAGAGAACATTCTTACTGATCTGACTAGCTTTCGCCAATCAGATGCCCTGAAACCTCAGTGTTTCAACGGGGCCAGGGGCTGTCTTTATGACTGATTCACAAGATATTGCCGTGTTTAGGTAAGACATCCCCAGTTTTGTCAGAAGAAAACCCTTCACAATGTGGCCGACCGCATCAGTCGTTTACATTGACTAGTCGACGCATGAGCCCTATAAATCTAATTTGAGGCATTTGCAGAGGTAAAGTCCTATGAGGAACACAAACTATCAAGGACATTATTAGTCAGTCACAAGCCGGGGTGTTCTTGATACAGGGGTTCTTCTGTTATTTCTTTCAATATGTGAATGTAATGTCAACTTACCCGCCTCCAAACCACAAACTTCAGCAGAGCATAGTTGATAATCAGAATGATATAGGTTGCAAATTCCCAAAACTTTCCTGTCACCAGCATCCACGCGAGCTTGGTACCTCTCGATAACTGTTGGCACTCTGAGATCCAACACCACCCACCGCTGGTGTAGGACAGATCTTCCCCCAGGATGTTGAACCCCAAGGCCACAGAGACGATGATAACTAAAAAAAGAGCACAGAAATATCTCGTCCTGTTTTATTACATGCCATGGCTATGAATTTCACAAGGTCCAAATGTTAACAGGCAGTGAAATTGAATAACAATCTGGATGTGATCATCATTAGCATCATCATCATTATCGTCATTTTTGTGATACAAAGGGATCACAGCATTTGCTCAACTTAATTTAGGATTAAAACGAGGCTTTATATGACCATGAACTTACCTGGTAGCCCCCAGCAGATCACATGACTAGCCACCATTATCCGCTCCGCCGTCTCTGTTGTCTTCACGACAGCAACAATGAAATAAAAACTTATGACGCACATCCAAAAGAATGAAGACAAGTTTGAGACAGTTGTGACATAACTCTGCGCCCTGCAGAGGATACTTTGGTTGTTGCAGTCGCTTACAACACTACCATGGACTGTGAATACGATGTAGTACCTCACAATACCAACAAGGTTTCCCGCAGCAGTGAAAATGTCCGCAATAGTCAGATACAACAAGAGTTTTCGGCTGTTTGACCTGTATTCTGGGAATCTGAAGAAAGTCGAGAATATCACCACGCAGCCGAAGATCGAGGCGATGCAGCTAATTCCTGTGAGCATAAGCGCGTAGTCCGGAACAAGCGGCAGCTTCGCTGGGTGCATGGTTGGTTCAGTGGGCCGCAGGTGCGCTGTCACTAGTGGAACCCAGGGGATGGTCGCCATATTGATCGCTGCAGTGTTTGACTCGAGATCTCTTGATGGGAATAAAGCTCGTTTGATGAATCCCAGTCAGGGCAGCACGATGCCAAAAGAGTAATCAGCTTCTGGTGGAGCGTTGCTGCCCTGTAAAGCGGCAAAGAGTTCCTAAAAGCACGGTGCCATTACCTTTATCTTGGCTTTAGTTCCAGTCTGACTTACACACTGTCGAGATTCAGACTTTTGTTCAACATCATATAAAAAGCCTACTTGAATTGAATTGAACTCTGTGACTCACTGGATATGATATTCCATTGCTCTAATAAACTGTCTAGGCCATCGATATGTTCTTTATATATCGCGTGCATGGTCGATGATATTATGAATTAGGGCATCATGACAATTCGAAAGCGCACGAATGATTCTTAAAACTTCCTGGTCCGTGGCGATCCCGGGTCGCGATATTGTATGGTATTGTTATTGAGTTATTGAGTTATCAGTTTCTGAGTGTTTCCCATCATTATGTCGGAAAGCTGAAGATAGATTGGCACGCTTTTCTGTGTTTTCCCCTGTTGCAAAGTCAAGGTTAAGAGGGAGATGTAGTGAAAAGCCGGAAGCTCGATATCATAAACAGTGACTCGGTCTACCAAAACTAGGCGCTTGTCGCATCTGAACTTGACAGGTTGATACGGACTTGTTGTTCATTTCCCTATTGTAGACCTTTTGTGAAATCTATTACAAACTGATTTGGTCACATTTCACAAAAGGTCTGCAATAGGGAAATGAACAACAAGTCCGTATCAACCTGTCAAGTTCAGATGCGACAAGCGCCTAGTTTTGGTAGAGTGGGTCACAACAGTTGAAGACATAAGTAACAAACAGCACTTCATCATGTAGCACTTGATCATGTAGACCCAAATCATAGCTTCTTCCAACCCGGATGTGGGAGAAGTTGATACGATGATGTTCAAGGAAAGTCAACTATCCTAACATCATGTCAATGTAGTTATTGGATTTTGCCAGAGACGGCTCTGGGTGTTACTCGGCGGCATCGAAGTTGGCATAATGCAGAGATGATGGAAGGCGCCGTCGATCTCTTGGCAACGATGGAATCGGAAAGGAGAGTGCGCATGGCCAAGGCTTCTTTGAATATATAACGTGAATTAAATACTGCTATTACTATCATCAAGGCAAAGAGAACTAAGAAATTAGGCTGACTCTCATCGCTGTACAGTTCTGACTACTCCAATGGACAGAGTGAATTGGGAAATCATCATCGCAATCAGCAGGACAGGAGCATACGTGGGTGTGGCTTCTGCGCGAGTCATAGCGAGAGTTCGGCAGGGATCTCACGAGACGAGGCGGGAGTCGAATCGGCGGCTGTAAAGTGCGACATAGCTCGAACGGGCTGCGACCCCGCCCTTGAGACAACATCCTTTCTTGACGGACTCCCGTTTCTTCTTGGGACAAAGGTATTCAATAGGCTCTGAAGGCATGCGGTACAATCCAAGAGGCCATGAAATTAATCGATATACCTGGACGCTGTCCTTTTGATCTGCTGCGACAATTTGGCTCCTCTTCTGGAGTATATTACCATAATTTAGCAACGAATTGACTAATACTCAGCTGTTTATTCATACAATGACTTATTTATTCCATTTGATGATTGATGCGAGATGGCCCATTCAAGCAAGTTCATTATGATGACCCGAGTTCAAAGATCATAGATGCACCTTAGTTCGTGGGCCGGGAAGGTCTAAGTTCGTAAACTACTGTCTCTCATTGCCAACCAAGTCGATAAACCATTGAGAACTTCTTCAAGGCAAACCGATACGTTCATCCACCTTGGGAATTGGCCTTGCCCTTTGAGTATCACGATGCACTGTGCACAAATAGATAATTCTGCAAACAACATTATGTTCAGCACTAGGGTGAACAGCATTGTCACAAATTGTCCTATATGACATCAATACTACTCCCCAATCAGCCCAAGTGACCTCGATACTACATATCTCAATCATCCCAAAAAACGTCGCCTCCAGGTATCAGTTTCCGATGGGTGGCCAGTGTGTAGCCAGTTTCGAAGTTCAGGCCACTCTCTGTGATATAATGCAAGAGAGTGGTTGAGCAACGCAAGGACTATTCCGTTAAGAGATGGCATTTTTATCTTGCAAGGAATCAGCTTAATGAAATCAATAGCAAATCAGAATCCTGATTCGCAAAGAAGAAGACTACTGACTTGAAATGAGACGGGCGGAGAAGAGGAAATGACACAATGGCCCAAATTATTGCTGACTTTCACCGTAAAATGGTCAATTTACATCGTTCTGACAGGTTACAAAGGGTCGAGGTAATTCAATGTACGCGTTGTAACATACACTTTTGATGCCAAAGGTGACTGAATCACGTCCGTACAAGTTCTTGATGTATAATGGAGACAGTTCCTATCAACATCAATTTGACATTCGTCATATCTCGCGGTATCTCATCGCGGTTTCGTGATTTGGCATTGACGATTAGTGGAAAAGGTTCACCTTAACTAAAGGTTTTCCTCTGAATCATATTATTCATAACTTTGGTGAAAACGAGAAATCCTAGATTTGGTTATAGAATGACGCCTAATATCATAGGAATTTGCACCACTTACTCAGGATGGTAACATCTTTCAAAATGGTTCATCAAGCTCAATTTGTGCCTTGAGTGACCTCTCATCGTACAGCAGAGCTTGAGAGAGGTCGGGTTACAAGTGGTTAGGGCTATTGAATCCTGTTTAAAGATAGGAGGTCCAGTGATCTATACCACTTTGGAGGCCTTTTAGTTATTGAATATGTTCATCAGAGGGACATACTCAACGCTAATGGAGAGGAGTGCTAGTAATCATATCAAAATCAATATCAGATCAAAGATAGGCGAGTCAAAGAAATATTTCGATTTGTTCGAAGTGTACTGTACGCCGATAACCTTTCGCCCCTTCATTGTTCAATTACGTGTGTAATCTTTGGCATCATGATTGGTCCCTAAACTGTTCTATTGTAAAGAGATCATTCATGCGTGACTCTAATCCGCTGGACAAACTTAGCTCCTTGACTCTCCTATTGTGTTGAAGCAAAGATCATTTTAATCTGGCATCATGATTGTTCCCTGAACATTGTGAAAAGAGCATTCATTCGTGAGACTAATCCGCTGGGCAAATTAAGCTCCTTGACTGTCCTATTGTGTTGAAACAAAGATCCTTTTAATCTGTGAGGACGCGTTTCATGGGGAGTCCTCAGGCCAACGCCAGCAAGGGTTTTCATTTCAGCATATGCCTTTTTTTAGTTTGACACCCTGGATAACGTTTCTCTTTGAGAACCAACACCAAATGATGCCCTCGGTAACCAAATTTTAAAAAAAGGACACCAATTTAACAAAGATAAAATCCACACTTCGTGACCAAGTAACTAAACCGCGTGATCAATTAGATCATCTGAGGTTCCTTTACATTCGCTCCAGTGAGGATCCTAATAAATGATGGATTGAATCACTTCCATGTCTCTCGTGTCTGCAGTTGTAGCTACTGGGTCGTGGCAGTCTCTTCTACAATATATGAGTTACTAATGAGGGGAGCTAGATAAGTCACCCACACGCATACACAAGGCGACTTTCAAGCGGGATTAAATTGACAGTGCTACTAAAAACTAAATCTCAATCCAGTGTTGGGGTGAATTGTGATGGTACTTCGCTTCTCATTAATTGGTTACCAAATGCCAGGAGGTAAACTTGCCCAGAGAAATCCAGCCGTTATACCGAAATTGTATTGCCAGACAGGGCTAGTGTTGATGACATCGTGTTCCGAGGCATGGAATTTCGACCGATGGCGTCATTGTTGAAGATGATACCTTTAGATTTAGTTCCGTTGTAAAGTTGGTAATCCCCCTCTGCCAACCAGCAGCCGCATCCGTCGCTAAATGCCAAAGACCCCATCTCCCAACAGTGAGTCTGGAAAAAACTTCAACGCCATAACCGTTTAACCGGTCGGTGTCCACATGGACTGAGTAGGAAGGGCTATTCCTGCGGTGCCAAAGAATAAGACTTCACGTGGATCCATCCATATGTTCACTTTTACTAACCTTGTCGCCCAATCTTTGGTACTTCTTTACGTAATTGCGTTGCCGAGGTAGCAAAATGGCTATATCCGCCCCTTGCATCCGCGCGCCCTATTTTGAGAGAGAATCTATCAATCGCTTCCTTTCTCTCCTTTGCCAACTGTTAACCTCCGACACAGAGGGTGGCTTCAAGGTGTGTTCTGGTAACTTCCCTTGGTTACTAAGCATGCTAAGTGTCCTTCATTCGGCGGAAAGGTCTCATTCTTCTCGCCAGTTGTCAAAACATGTATTGTGAGTAACGGTGAATGAGCATGGCCAGTTCTCTCGCAATTCTGAAAAAGCTCAATCTGGCTTTCCGGATGTCTGCCTCGCTGGACAGTGAATGCAAAAAAACCCCGCTTTTTAAGTGCGGGGGGGGGGGATCTTTAAGCAATGTCAACATGGATCTGAGACAACTTCTTGTCATGAATTCAGAGTACATAGCTTTCTTGTGACAAGGACCACCAACGACAGGTAAGTATTCGTCATTCGAATAAAATTGTTATTCGAAAAGGAAAAAGAAAGAAAATCATCCCATATATAATTATTGTTTATTTCTCTTAAAATGTTTAGCCCCTCAAACTAATGAACTCCTGTCTCACATGTAGGTCGATTTTCAAGATAATGTAGTGGATTAGAGGTGACAGGTTTGTAGCAGTGTATAAGCACCGGCCTCAATACCATCTGTTAACACCTTAATACGCCTCACTTCCTTTTTCGCAGATTCACATCGATTTGGAAATGTGATTTCATTAGTCAAATGAAAATTATAAAATATCCGCTGGTACGTACACTGAGAAGGCAAGCCAATCAACTTTGGGCCTTAAACACGTTAAACGTGACTATATTGGCTGCTTGGAGGACCAAATAATACCAGGATGAGGTGACCTAATTCAAATCAGCAAGAGAGGTGTTGGCAGGTGTGTTACATCGGGTCAATCTTCATGTAGATGATTTTGTCGTACAGTGTACCATACAATATCATCTTACTGGGCTAGCCAACGGCCTCAAAGGCTGCAGTTTTTGGTATGACGTCATTTGTTTCTGCCTTCATGTATCACGTGGGCGTGACGTCAGAAGTCATCAATCCACACCATATTGCAGATACTTGTGTATATAACCTGAAAAAATCCTAACCGGGAGTACCCTAAAATGTTGTATCATATATCTAAAAATGTTCTACATCATCTCTGCATGATTTCCCTAACATTTCTCGGGTCCAGTTTCAAATGCCAAAACAGTAACTCTAAACGTCATCTTCACATACTATACCGTTCACAGCCAATAAGTAGCCCTTTTGACAGTCGAGGGAAAAGGCTTCGAGGTGAGAAGAAGCACGTTCATGTTACCAGGACCAGGTTTGTCTGTGCTATCTGGCAATCACAACTCTCCGAGAAAAATCGCTCTCTTGTTTGGCCAAGATAAGTGAGCTGTGTACTACTGGTGCAAACTGAGATGCATAATAGAACGTGATATGACTGGGAGTCAACATATCCTTTTGTTACGATTCGTAAACACGTAACAAACAATGATTTGCGGTTGGAAGTCTCTGAGGCGTGAGAACTTTGATAGTTATATTGCGGTGTGTGAGGTGCTGCGCCTAATGTGAAAGGATTTCAAGAGTCACCTTTGAGCACCAGGTCATACTCCCACACGAAGAACCCATGCGTGATTTTATACCATGAGAGAGTGTTATCGTTTATGACGAATTTAAATGTTGGTGGTTAGAAAGAGAAAAGTCTAATTCGCAATCTAACGGTAGAATCACTGCTCCATTCAAAGTTTACTCGCCGCCACGGTAATACTATGTTCGACTCAAGAAGTTGTTAAAAGAACAATAATTGAAAGGTACCCTCCCGGTGCGAAGTTCGTGAAAATATGCAGCTCAAATACATACTGCATGTAACCAGATGGCGGTTTTGCCAAGCATCTGGAGGTTTTAACATATAAGATGTCTCTGTTTAGCTGTCAGCCACAATGCTCTGTTCCGCGTGGTAGTTATTGTAGCTCCCTGTTGTCGCAGCTTCGGTTGAAAGCGCTGACGAATCCCACAACCCGACACTGGTTGCGGTCTCATCATACGCTGCTTCTGATTGGACAAAATGATAATGGTCGTTGATAACGTCATAGCTCATTCCTGCATCGCGGCTGTGCCAGAATTTTTTTGCACGTGACACTTTTTATGCACCATGTGACCGTTTTATTCGTCAGGCTATCAAGTCCTCATGCATTGATTGCGGAATAACTCGGTCTTTCTCCGCGAAGAGAGTAGATCTTGTCAGCTTTACCATCAACAATCCATAAAAAGCAAAGGCAGCATTTAATGTGTGTGCAGGTCAAGCTAACAAGAGAAAAGACTCGTGCATATGGTAGATTTAAAGGTCGGCGATCAATAATTGCACAATTAAAGGAACCAAAGATGTCCTGAAAAGGACCTGTTTTTTGTCTTTTTTTATAAATGTTATTCCTGTTGCGCAACTCCGACGAACGACTAAGCACGAACAACGAAGATCACCCTGTGCTGGTGAATCAACTTTACGACACTCGTGAATCATCTTCTATACTTAGCTCAACGAGGAACTGTGGACGGGAGATTTAAATACCTAGCTCTACGAGGAATTGTGGAGATTTAAAAAGGTTTGCAATAAAACACATTTAAACACTTCGTACTTTGTCTTACGTAGCTCTTCGTAATGGCTGGGAAACCAGCCTATTTTCGCACCAAGATCTCAGCATAGTTATGTATTGATTCTCTCTGGCTTTCTCCCCGAAATGGGACACAACCACATAAAAACAGTTTCTTGCAACATCAACTACTTATTGCACGACTTGCCCTAGCTATCCTTCCGAGAGGAAGTACCACTGACATTTGAAACCCGAATCCGTGTACAGCGAAGGCTAAGCAAAATGCTTAGTGCTTTTCCGTTCAGTTCGCAAAGAAAATTATCGGGAGAGTAAAAATGCTTCAAGTCACAAATATTGGGAGAGATATACATGTAAATGTTTTTATGGTGCGTGTACGATTGAACGTATCCATGAACATCAAGGGATAAAACAGAAGCAATATCCTACATGAGCTTCCTAGTTTGGTGGGTTGCGTTCTTTTTTATAGAGTCAAAATTTGTTACGAAATGATCAGGATCCTAACAGTAAAAGAAACGATGCACACAGGGTATCAATGAAAATCGAAATGCACGTTGTACATGTATATATTACTCGCTGTGTCAACGCATTTTTTAGACCTGTGACTTGGAGGGCAACGTAAAGCAACGAACATTATCCGCGGACCCGGCAAAAGGATAATGAATAGTGCAGCGTTAGCCCTATTCCATATATTGTAACACGTTTTCCCCCATGTTGTGTCGGCTTCAAAGGAGATGGCTTGAAAATGACGTTTTTGCAATGCATCCTTTGCCTGACGTGTCAATAAAATACACAGAAAAGAAGACGAATATCTCAACTGAATGCCGACCAGCCTTCTGTGCATGGTTTGGGGATTACCTCGCAGTTCATGACGAGCATACGATATATACCGCCATCGTGCAAGAAGAACTAAGAAGAACTATACCGCATTTGGTTATTTACTAGGACCGGTGTGACAGCGGATATAGTCCCCCTGGAGTCATAGTCCGGTAGCATTGTATTTGACCAATTAAGCAGCATGATCTATTGTACCGCTAACCCTAACCAAAACATTTAGCAATGCGGGCTATTGTTACACGGACTATCAGCCCTAGGACTACTATCCCTTGCACACCGGACTGATTTTCCCCTTAATGCAGAAACATCTTTTACGATTGTTTGCAGCACGTTGGCCTTATATATATCGCTTTGCCTTATGCGAACATGTGTGCGCGACTTAGTTCATGAAGTTTACAGCCTAAATGACGTTACGAATGTTTTATTTGCCTTAGACATCTTAATGTACGGTTCATCAAATACGTAATTTATCAAACTTTGAGGTTTTTTTAATTATCCGAGGCCGAAATTAATTAGTTGCGTATTCTTTATCTCAGTATCTACATTAAGTTGATGCAAGTTCATTACAGGTTGACATTTTTTTTCGTCGATATTGCCATAATGAACAAGACATTAATGATGCCTGGCTAAGCTCATTTCAACCCAATACGTAGTCTCTAATGCACACCATTACACACGCATAAAAACAACTACAGAAAAAATATCCATAAAATACTATCGAAACCGAGCAATCTAACGCCAAAAGAACACCACCGCGTCATCGCACGTGACCGCCCACGCATGCGCAATGACTCCTTCTGTCATTTGAATGATCCAAAGTGTGGGCATTTAAGACTACCGGAGGTCTCTAAAGGGTAATACTCAACAACCAATACCCGCGCAGTCAGTAGTGATTGATATAAAGCACGAGAGATCTGCGTATCTGTCCTTACTTCTTCAACAGTCACTCTACAGATAAGATAACTTAAGATGCTGCGGTCAGAACAGTACCTTTGGATCGTTCTGTTTGCCTTTTTGGCAGTTTGCTCTATATCACAGGCAAGAGGGATACAGAAACGAAGTGAAGGATCCAGCTTTACGAATCAGGTAGGAGAAGTTTTATACGACTTTGAAAGTCAAATACGGTGACCAGTTTTGTATCGATTCCACAGGGCTCAAAAACTATCACAGCTATTGGCAATACCTTTACTCCGTCATGTCAACAGCTGTTTCTCTATATTAAGTTTCTGATCTGATCTGTTTCTAATGTGATCGCGGCCGAACAATTAAGTTTTTCTTTATCTTCTTTTTACTTTTATCACTTTTTTTCACTTATCTTTGCCATAAAAGCAAAGCTTTCCCTCCAGTTGACTCGAAGGCGTTTCATTGAAAGAATTTTGAGTTAACATCATCTTTATATGAACCAAACACTCCGAATCTATGTGATGCCGATAACTGTCTTCTTTGAATCTAATGTCTCAGTTAGCGCACTTTCTCATCCACTTTCTTCAAAAACAAATCGAATATTCTTAGATATTCTTAAATTTTGCTATTGCTTTTAAGACATTGAATAATATTCACAGGTTAAATCTCTTTGTCATTAGAACTTCACCGATCTTTTTACCAAAAGACGCCGCTATTTCGAAATGTCAATGAACTTTTCGAAAAAGGGCGATTCACGCGCACACGACACCCCGTTTCATAATCACAGCGTTTACCATTGTTTTACAAGGTGCACTTCAGATGTGGTAGACAGTAGATCGCACTGGGATCTCGAATATTTAAATGCCGTTTTTTATTTTAACCTCTCACTTTATTGAAGCGATGAAATTTATGTGATTTCGTCGAGTTACTAAAAAGAATGTTCGACAAGGCTTAAAGTGTAAGGAGCTTTTAAAGTAGATGGGGGCTGGTTTTCCGAGTTTTCTTGGGTACTGAACTAACCCCGTACAGATTCGTCTCAATCGCAGTGGAAATGTCGTCTGTTATTTTCACAAATTTGACCTAGCCGCTGAGTGTGGCATTAAGTACTATATTGATACTTATTTGCCCAATTCCATATGTGTAAATGTGCCCGTTTTTGTGGGCTACCCAATATATTGATTTCTGGTAAAAGTTAGGTCAAGTTTCAAATGCTTTGTAGATAATTTATTAACTATAATGTGCGCAAGAAACGCCCAGTTCTATAACTACGAGACATCAGTTGACATGGAAGACGTCACAACTACTTTCAAAAACCTCCCACAACTTTTACTGTTGTTATTTTTCTTCTCCTAAGAAATGCTATTTCGCCATTACATGAAATTTCGGTCTATTCTAAAGTGGCAGTGAGAGTTCTCGCGTCTTCTCTACAAGCTTAGAACTTTCTTCTCCAATAACCGATACGGTGAAATTGACAACAAGCCACAATCATACAATGGTGTGTCAGCAACAGAATGGAGAACCTAACGGTAGTGATTCAGACAACAAATGAAAAAATCCGGAGACAAATTGACGTCTGAAGATAACAAGCCTGTCTCCGGATATTGAGGACGAGAACCTTTGAAAACTTTTCAGATGTACCCGTACGAAATTAAGTTCAGACAACTGAATGCTTGCGTATTCTGACAAGAATCGAAAGGAAACACGTCTTCCGAATGAGCATGTTCATTTCTATTAGTTGAGAAGACAGAAGGTTTCAGAAACGTGTTCGGGATTCAACCACCTTTAGAAATGTATGCCTGCATATTTAGCATACGTCATGCATCGTATTCTGACATGAAGACTCCACTGTGTGCATTTAAAAACGAAGGCTTCCATGTCACATGAGCCTGGCCTTTATCATCAGCGGTTTTAACCATTCTTCAAGACTATAACGTGAATACAAATGCGAATTAGTAACAGTAACGGTGAACAGTAACACGAACACCGAACCAATGTTATCTAGGATCGCTGAAACGTTCTAGCCAACGATCCCAGTGCGATGATTATGCTGGTTATGGTCCGCTGGAAATTGACAATAGGCTCGCCGGAATCCATTGTGGCTGATCGAAATAGAGAAACCCATTGAAGCAGGCTCGAAACGCCACGCTGTACGAATCATATTGGCGCAGAAATTAAGGAGTAGGTGGACAATAGACCTGCCGACTCGAGGACAATAGAATCGTGTTCATTCAGTGCGGTGATTCCAATTATTATGCTGGTTATGGGCCATTTGGAGATTGACAATAGACCCACCGTAATCCTCCACTCCTGGTCGAAAGTAAGGGAAAATAGTGCCTCATAATCCTCGAAAGTTGCTTCGCCCCTCAACTACAACCAGCCACAGAGAATTTAGGAATCAGTCCAGTAATCATGCAAATTCCCGCGGCCCGTAACCGGCTCATTTGATTTGAACCACCAAACCGGATACCAATAAATCGTCCAAATCATGAATCAGATTGAAGAGATGATATATTTCCGGCACTGCATTTTGTTTACCAGTTGCTGGCGAAGGTTATTGACAAAATTCAACAGTCTCAGTAATTTGCCTGTCCTATTCGTTTGGCATGGCGAACGCTTTCTGACTATCAACTATACCTAATTAGTGAGTTGTGGTGGTCTAAGATGGTGTGGGGCTTGGGGTGCAGTTGACGGATCATAGATAGAAGTAGGAGCGTCTGTTTCCTCCTTCCGAGTGACACTGACGGTGTTCGTGGCTGGCTTCCCGGCTGTTACATCTGTCCGCCTCACCTGATCCCCCCCCCCCCCCCATTTATTCAGAGGAGATCATTGGTCATATATCATTGCAAATTCCTGACACTCTTGCACCCGAAGGAGCATCCTCGATATCAATTACAAATGTCATGGCTTATTTTACTCATTTAGTGTAACATTCAAGTATGCATTATTTTTGCGTTTCGTACAGTTGATAGCTCGATCGATATTACGTGGTCTGATCGAGATAATAACAAGTGTCACTAGGAGTAGGGATACCAGTAACCTTTTGCGTTAGTCGTCATACCGCCGGTATACAACGGGTGTCGGGCTTAAATGTATCTTTCTCGTTCCTGACATCATGACATTGTATTTCATTTTCAAGAAGGTATTAATACGATCTGTTATGTCAGTGTTGTATTCCTGACAAAATCGTTGTCGGGAGATGAATTACATAGATTTGTACACATTTTGCAAATAGACCTGATTGGGACGATAATGGACCAGTGCTGCTGTGAGCATTGCGAGCGTGGCTTGTACACGGGATCTCTTCCAGCGTGGCTCGAAAAACTGGACGACCATAGTTCACAACCGAGAGACCCAAAGCACCTTGACAGGAGGATGGGAATCTTTCTTCACGTATGATACCATTTTGAAAATGTATATATCTGTATGATTTAGTCTGTTTCCTTCATCGAACTACACAACATGAGGAAACTCACTGGATTGTAGGAAAGAATAAAGCTTTGAAATTGAAAAAAATCCCTTTAGAAAAGGCTTGCCTTGGTGTTAGAAGATTTCTGCAACAAATACCACGATATGCAGTCGGAGATTAGCATCTGGGTGGTACAAATACTAGTAATTCCACTTCGAAAAGGCTTTGAACTTAGAATGGGAGGATTCAAGTTTTTACATGAGTAATGCTTTTCTCAGAAAGGAGACGAGCGCCGGAATAGAAAGCGACGCTGTGCGTTGTCGATTACTGTTACTTTGCTAATTGAGGTCCTTATGCCGTGACTACAAAAACCGTGACCTCGGGGTTTCAGTCGGTTCGCCGAAATGTGACTGGGGGTGAATAAAGCATATTACATCAAAATGGTTGCCAATTCATTTTTCAAACAGGGAGGGCAATTCGGAGACACCTCGCCTGGTCACGTTTTAAGCAGAGTAGTTGCTAATTGCAGGACATGTTTACCGTGTCTTTAGGCCAGGCTTGAATGTCAGAAGGTTCTGGTTACACCATTTGCTTGCCGGTCGAGATCGTTGCTCACTGCAGAGCAAACTCGCGATAAGAATTCCGCGGAATATCACAATCTCTGCTTGCAGAGATCCTGTTGCAGAGGTGTTAGCGCGTGTGCAGAGGTTTGAAGGATCTATTTGATACATATTACCCGTCATTGTGATCAGCTTCTACAGTATGCGCGCGAGTACGTGAGCAGTTAGTCTTTCGACCCAGTCAACCTCAACAATAAACCCGCTACATGTATGACTGTTACATCGCCCTAAGAGTAAGTTGAATGATATCATATTGTCAGCAGGCTCAAAGACCAATCAGGTAATATTCGAATTACCGTATCTTAATTTGCAGATTCTGGCTAACGATCCTGACTATCTGGTCCCTCTTCACTTACTGATGACACATTATCATCGCAAAACACGACTCATCAATTCGTATTAATGTATTCCAATCGTAATTACATTTCAATGGTTTCTAACGAATGCGATGAAGGAATGTATATGATTGAGTAGTTTGGAACACGTATTAGTTATATCATCAGAAAGGCGTGAAAGTCCAATGATGTATCTCTCAATCTGATATCAACCAGCTTTAGCTAGATGTCAAAAGTCCTTAACTCCTTCGCTACAGACACTCTATGTCTGTGGCCATATACACTACGCCACTCTCATAACCCAAAACTCATCGCACATTTATCTCGACAACTCCCACATAACACTTAGAAATGAAAAGAAAAGGCTTTTACTTGAGATAGTGAGACACTCTGATCTATTGATGAAGATGGAACCAAGATGAGGAACAAGTGATTCCATTTATCCTGAAATGTCTTTCAGAAAGTGCCACAGGAATTGTTTCACCAGTTTGATCGAACTATATAATACAACATTAGTTCAGCTACCGGTGGGCACTGATAATATTGACTCATGACAATCAAGTGTCGATACCAAACATCAGTAGCGTGTTTCCCTTTTGGGCATCTTGTTACAGAAGTACCATGTCTCTCTCTTGAAAGTGCACATATATCTAGTAACAAAGAAAATTGAAGTGTACCCCAGGCGTGTCGACTATGACATTTGTTTTCTTCTTGTCATAATTCAATACAAGGAGCGCAGGACATAAAGGCAAGTACAGGCTGAAACAAGGATCGGTGCACCTTGGGGAATACCTGTGATCGGCTATCACTCTAGACAACGCCTTTATCATGCTCCAGACAGCGCCATTGCTGACTGTTACTATAATGCGTAACACGACTGCTGATGCACCTTGTGCACCTAGTCTTCGCATTGATTGCGTCCCTTAATCACGTATATGGTGAGTTCTCAGTAACTTTGAACGTCTAACGTTAGTTTGGTATCGCTCAATTCAGTGTTACAGATGAGATATGAGCAAATTTTACAATTTTGTCACACACGATTTGATAATATATACCTTTGAACATTGGTTTGATGCAAAAAATGGTGAATCCGATAAATTATACTTTCAAACTTGATCTAATTTATACCATAGACGCATTGTCGCGTGACTCAGGAATTCCTGTATCATTTGAAAAAAGATATAATTCATTCATTTAAATCTGCACATTTAAAATCTTCAAATATGTTTTTACCATCAGATGACGCTCTATGAATATTAACAGAGACACTCTCCGAGCTACATGTAAATTTGAAAAATAGTTTGTGAAATCGAACGCCTACCACGCATCCCTCAAAGGCAATACTTAGTTGTGAAAGACGAGCGTCGTATGATGTCGGACAAGGGTATAAGGACTCATGATAATAGAGTCTCAGGGCAATTTTTGTAGAACGCGACTTCCATTTGCCTATACCCCGTTATCTTACGATAATCATGTCTACTATATCAATCGATAGTTCATGGGAAATAACTTCCAAGAAAACGCCCCGGGGAAAGGAGACAGGTCTGTCGAGTATTTTGTGCGATTGGTGGCCGTGTAACTAAACATGTACAACTAGACATAAGTCCAACATTATAAGTGTAAAGGTGTCAGTGTTTATCCTTTTTATAAGTCTCTCCAAGGATTCAAACCCATTTTCCCATCCTGATAAGGCACTAAAAATCCCTACGCACATCTTACAACATTAAAAATATGCATTGTATTGAATTCAGATGTTTAACAACATGATACTAACGTGCCAACATACAAAAAGAGCGAGAGACACCGCGATATTTGAGATTAAACCGTGTGGCATACCTTGTGCATTCCGCCTCCGCCCACAAGGGGAATAGTGGCTAGGTGAGGAGGTATTAAACGACCTTTGGGATGCCTCTGCTTGCTCTGTGTGACCACAACCAGGAGGCACAACCCCTTTTAGAAAGTTCAGCTAACGGCTGGGCTGGCCGCCACGCGGGAATTTGTGTTCGTTGAACAAGGTCGTGCGGAGATGGTCGATCAGCGAGGCAACTTGATAATGTCTCGAGGATGAACGATGCAAACATTCTTCGTTGTTCTAACCGCATTCTAGTGTTTTCCACATCGTTCTGGCCAAAGGTACTCGGATGAACTACTTGTGATCACACTATTACAGTTTAGTGACAAGACGTCAGCCAAGTACCTTTGACCATATCGATCTGAAAAACACTTTAATGACATTGCTACGTCCTTTTGGCTTCAAAGCCACTCGCGAATCTTCGTCGTCTGAACCAATTCGGGCGTCATCAGTTCGAATGCCAAATCTCGTGCGACTCAGCTTGATTCCAAAACATTTCAAATCGATTTGTCCTTTCTGACTTCACCGACTTCATTCTTTTCATATTAGGTTTACACCCACGCTTAATTTTCTGGACGGTGTCGTAATTCGACTTCGTTCTGTCATGAATTGAATTGAATACACCAAGAGGCCCTGGCCGTTTGTCGAGGCACCGGGCATGGTGTATCGTAACGGAAGATGTAGTGTCAGAAAGAAATGCCACGTTTGATTAAAATGTAGCTGTCTACTCTGAGCGGATGTCCGCAGTCTCTGTCGACCTTTTCATTTCTCTACGGCTACACTACACTTCCCTTCCATATTTGGGTTCTTATGCCGGTTATTGCAAACGACGATCGACTAGTCAAAGAGGCAGTCAAAGCGATTGCGACCAAGATTTATCCGATGCTGTGGCGTTTCGTTGATGCAGTCACGAATGGGCGCTAATGACATGTAGTTATTGGCTCATTGTGCAAGGCTCCGTGCATGCTAGTTTCTCACAAGTGAGCATCTCAAACGATTGTGACCATCGCCACAGCCCATTGAGAAGGATCACGTTGAACCACCTTTGCTTACATGTGCCCTGAACACGTGTGATCACAGCTGCTGAGATTCGAGCTGATCGACTTACTTTTCCCCAACGAAAGTGGAAGTGAACACTGCACCACATGGATATGTTCGCATAGTACATCGTGCAATGCATTTCCGTGCTATACCAAACAAAGCTACATGTACCTTGAACTCAACGCAACCGACTGGTTCAGATTCCCCCTTTATAAAAGCATCTTGACCAATTCCAAAAGTTGCGCCCAAGTTGCAGTGTCTGTACATTTCAGTCTGCACAGCTGGGTATTAAAGATAGCTTACTCTCTCTTCCCATATGGCACCAAATGCTGGCATATCCAACTCTCCAGTTAGAAATCACACCGTGTGAACACAGCTTCCGTTAGGTCTCTCTTGCCTGGTTGTCATCTCCCGGCGACTAATGTTAAAGGGTAATAACGTGAGTGAAGGATTAAGCGTCAATCCAATTTTTAGTCTGATGTTAGATCTATTAGATTAGCTCGAGATCAGATAGTGATGAAATGAACTTCTGACGACTGAATCGAGTTGGTATTAAGTTAGTCTTGAGATTGATACAAAGAAGGTGGTAAAACGCCCATTGATTTCATTCTATTGGCATAGTTTAGTTTAGTTTATTCGTAGATACATGTACACAGCAATATAAAACATAACAAAACCGACACAGTAAATAAAGTGCACTTGTAAAAATATACATTGGTAAAAGTACATGCACCACTGGTAACCATACAGGTCATAATGACCTTTACAATGGCACCAAGAAAGAAGGACGACAGAGCGGACATTCCAGATGATAACGACATGTGCATCAGCCAAGTTGGGCGGCAATTGAACCAGCGACAAAAGCATGCCTCCACCTCCACGGCGTATGATTCAAGCGAGCATTGAAGATTTGGATCGAAATCAACATCATCAAAAGTTCAGCCAATGAGGTTTTTACAACATATTCCGATTTAAATTGTCTGACGCCGCTGTAGTGATTGATGGCTGATCTTCATCTCGCCTGTATAGAATCATTTAAACTCTGCATAAGAATTTGATATGAATCTGTTCAAGTCTTATCCCTTAACCTGTTTGAACCTAAAAGGGAAAAGCGTAGACCTTCAGCAATGGGGAAATAACGCTATTTCCACTTGCATAAGCTTCTATCCGTAGGCCTAATTTTACTCGTAGTTGGACTAAAACCAAATGTAACAGGGCGCGGTTGGAGAGAATCAGAAAGTCAAAGGTATACATTCATTGGATTAACTCCTCTCTAAGGATCCTTTCCTTATGTTTTCCTTATATTGGTGATGTTTTCGGCAGTTAACGCCTTATCTGAACTGGTGGAGAACATCATGTTTATGTCGCCTGGCCGCTGAGAGAAGCCAAAACCAGAATTTTAGAGTAGCATCCTGCCTTGCAAGCCGACAAATGAGAGTAAAGCAGACAATACTAGAATTCCTTTCAATAAATTCTGCCTTTTGTCAAAGGAAGAATACTATCTGCCTTCTTAATGGGTTTGACCTTAGCGTAAAGTTAAAAGCACTAAAGCTAGATGCAAGTGGAATTCTTTATGGATTAGATGTTGATCTTTGGATCTTGATGCCGTTTGACAAGATGGCATTGATGCCTCGTTTAAAATACCAACGAACTAGACATCACGGACTTCACTGCATGTACGCGTATTTATGTAGAAGTATAGCAGTCGGTGATGCTTTACAAGGTTGCTGGGAGTGAGTGTCCTTTCGTCAAGTTTACGGAAAGGCAACAGCTTTTATATCATGAATGACTACCAGCCTGCATTTCCTTTGCTTCTTTATGGTCAAAGCTTGCATTAGCTATGTCATAAACATTAGCCAGGCTCGTCAAAATCTCACCCGCTGCTCTCTCAAGCGATGGTGCTCAGATCAATAGTCAACACCCTGTCTAATAGGTGAATCTGGTTAGATTATTTAAAGGTTTTCGATGAGAGAAAGTATAGATTTTATCTAGAAGTTATTTTCGGATTCTGAAATGAAATTTGAAAGAAGATGTAACGATAGGAAATGCGTGATATCATGTGTTGCCTTCATGAACTTCTTGAACATAACCTGTCAGATATTGCACACGTCAGAGAGTAGAGAATATTGCAAAGCATGCTTCATTTTCTGGTTTCTTGAACTTTCTGAACCGATCTTTTTATAATTTCTTTTAAATGCAGCACGGCCTCGGCGGATGATTACGCAAATGCAAAACTGATTGGTCACACCAAGATATTTCCCGTTTTTCTAGCAATTTGTGTTGTTACCAACAAGAAAAACTGAGAATACTTAGTCAAGAGCTCATACAGAAACCAACCTGCACGCAATCGAAAAGAAGACGTTTCTTTCTAGAATATTACTTGCCATGGTTACAACTAATGCGAAATGAATAACCACATATTGTACACTTTAACGTCACTTACACCGGAACTACACAGTCTTATAACAAAAAGTGTTGAAATAGACAACGTGCGTGAAACTCAACCTAACACGACTTTACTGAAGTCCTGTGGGTTTCAGCGGACCCAGAGGCAAATCTTTACCAGCCTTATAAACTGCGAGTGACACCATGAGTTGGTTGTCGAATGTGGTGCTAAACCATCCGGGAAAAAATTATATAAATAAATGGACAGCTCAGACAATTCTTTTTAGTTCAACACTCTGTTGAGGCCAGACGAGACTTTGGAGGAAAGCAGTGTTTTTGCCAGCAAGTTGAGTTTTAACTTTTTGCACTCTTATGTACCCTGAAGAGTAAATACTCCACATTCATCGATCCTGGACAGAAAGGCCAAGCCAGGACATGACGACATGACCACAGGACAACTTGCTATTGCCAAATCATTGTCTATCTATGTTTAAACTGACCACAGCACCCCTTGGTAGTCCACCATATCACTCCATAAGGGTGACACAGCATTTGTCATGTTTGTATATTTGACGGAGCTGTGGTACTACTCGTCGATGCTACGTAATTCACTTCGTTGTGTGCAAGGAATTAAAAGACAGTCAGTCATTCAAAATCGACGAGGCAAAATTGAACATTGCTTAAATCCGATGTGAGTGTTTATAGCGAAATTTATTGATACGTTTGTGAGTTATGTCCCGGTTGGGTAATGAGAAAGGGAAGGCTGTAGTTGCTATCATTAAGTGGAAACCACTCACCACGGTCTTGCAAAGATTGGTTGAGTTTTAGGTCATATCGAGATCGGGGAACAAACAATGACAGCTGGACAGTTTCGCACTATGACGTGGCTGGTGACCTTTACCAAAAGTCCCTTTCAAGAAAGAACATTGTAACTGACTTCGAGTTACGAGCAAGGAACACAATTATTATTTATCATTTGACAATTTTCTTTAAGATGTAGACGAGGAGATGTCTAGGCTTTTCAACCGCTTTGTCCGAAGGAAAGAAAGATATTGCTTTTGACAACCTCCCTTTTTTGCCGCTCTTGAACACCCACCATTGCCTTATACATTTTCCCCTCGACTGCTTCTCAGTAATCGGAATATAAATGAAAAAAGCTTTCGTGTATTTCCGAAGGCGTATAACGCTTTGTGACTGGATTAGTTCACCGGGATGAAGATGGAGTGAAATGTTGAAAAGGGCGTTTTGAGGATAATTTTAGGATATTATCTACTCCATGTTTTAGTTTAAGGTGTTTTTTCTTATTACTATATTGAGTATTCTTCTTATCAAGAGGTCCGAATATAATGACTACTGTCTTTGCTGAGCAAATTTATGCTTTATAGGAGCAAACTGTTCCCTAATGGTGGGGGATATTTCCCTATTTCCCTTGTTGATCCTGTGTTAGGCTGCATAACTTACCATATTTAAAATCAATTAGCATAGCGTCTGGCCAAACTCTATCATTAGTGCTTGACTCCAGCAGTAGTAATGGTAGAGCCCCGAGGAACGGTTTGCTTAATTGAAAATCAAAGCTTCGATTATCAGACTAGAAATTCTTTCAAGCTTCTTATGTTACAAAGCTCAAACGGTGAAGCTAAAATGTACCACCAAACCAGATGTTCGAAGGTCTGGACAGAATTTGAGCTCCACTCGACAGTCTCGATTTTCGTACAGAGATGTTACACCTAACTTTTAACGAGTTGTCAGCACAAAACATATTGAAAACTGGCTTCGACCGCGGCTTGTTCTGTCGAAACCAAGACAGCATGCACATGCAGCTTAGGTAACCATCCGAAACTGTGCTTTTAAAATCCTCTTAGTGAGGAAAATTCGATGCCTGGTTCGTTACAAATATTCACGAGCCGGGGGAAATGACGTCATCAGGACGCTATTATGTTTTGATCGAACGCGTTTTCTATCGCTTTTGATGTGTCTACAGACATTTGAAGATATATAATTCATCATACTCTGACTGATCTACACTTTGTTCTGGGCTCACCTCCAAAACTTAATCAATTCTCATCCATCATTTAACCAAAGGGAACCTTTGATTCCACTTGATTACGAATATAACGGCTATGATATTTGAGTGATCTGCCCAGGGTTTCGATGTTCAAAAGCACAACATTCCCGTTTTCTCTAAATGTTACATTACAGGCAGACTATCGGGAGGAGCTTGGTGGTCGAATTGACAGTGTTCCAGTGACGATTATTCACAGATGGGGACTCGGTCGGATTTGATTTAGCAACCAATACATTCCTCATACAAGCGATATACTTTTATATAAGAGTCCCCTATCGGTGACTTCGTGTAAGTTAATCCGATCTACCTGGTTCCAGCATGGTCGCCTTCTCATGAACGATACTGAGTAGCTTGCCTTCAGACAACTTGCGCATAGGTGAGACATACCTTTTGTACAAAAATAATACGCTATAATGCACATTAGCATTTCCCTCTGCTGGGAAAGAACCTGTAGCAAAACGATCTGGTTTTAAAACGGCAAACAATGATACATATAACGAGAAAAAATTGTCACCGTCAGGTTCAGAGTCCTGATGAGGATGAAAAAATAACAAGTCAGCTCTGTTATGTGCAGGTCTGGTACTGATGTACTTCTTAAAGTGATGTCATCCCGCAGGGCAAAAGGCATTCAATGCATCATCGATAAGCGCATAATTGAATCTTGTCGCCTTGTCACGCCTGACCCTCGATGGCTACTCCGTAATTTACTGTCAAAGTATGCGTAATCATCGGTTTTCTCACTTGGAAAAAGTGGTTTGTGGTTAGTAGTAGATGGGTAAGTGTTTTTAGAGATAGCAATTATCCCCGTGTAACAGTGCTGGGCCATTCTCATCCCCGCCCCAGTCAAGACCATCGACGACCCATGGCGCCCGGGGAAGCTTCAAATGCTATTCGACTAGACAGGCCGGCAGGGCGGGCGTCTCAAGCCATTAGAACTAGACGACTATAATCAGGCTGATAATTGCTGAATGATGCCCAGGTTATGATGGGAGATGGAAATTTGACAACCACAAATTAAGTCAAGGGGAACGAGTAGTTCACGTTGAGAAGATATCTTACGGGCGAAAGCATGCGGTCTGCTGGGTAATTCGTTCTGGTCACCATAAAATTGGTCCTAGATATACAGGTTCCTGATGATCAACCTCCTTCCCAAGGCCGTTAGTTCTCGGACTTTCGTCAGGATGTGGTTGACAGTCAATGGCTCGATGTTTATAGAGGAAGAAGTCGTTTTCTGCAATTCCACACTTGTGGTGCAAATGATGTTATAATCTGCACTGGCGGAATATCATGACCTGCTCTGTTTCGGTGAGATCGTGGTTGTTGTTGACCTCTTCACCCACTCCATTCATCAAGATCCTAATAGCCTAGTGTCATAGCTCCAATAGCTACATGTAAGAGCGGTCGTGACTACCCATATCTTATCACAAACTTCAAGAAGACGAAATCCGGCTATGGTACACAAGCCAATCAGAAAATACCAACCTTTGAAACGGGAAAAAGGAACATAGATCTTGCTACTCGTCTCTTGGCAACAAACAACGTTTTTATGTCGCAGTTTTACCTTGCCAGTTGCATATAGTTGTTGACTCCCTTAGCTATCGCCTTGGTATGACCGAACCGATCCAGGGTTCCTGGGCAAGACACTTAACCATGTACATGTTTAGTTGCATCTCTCAAGCCAGGACTCAGGAGTATCAATGGAGTTCCAGTTTGCAATGATCAAGAGTGGTGAGAAGCTCATAAGTCTCCCTGAAACGCAGCTCCTTCCACGCCCTTTATCAAAATTTGAACTACTCTGAACATTTTCACTTACAGAGTTTCCCTCTGGAACCTTTTCTTTAGAAGACATTGACATAAATAATAAGTAATTCATGTAATCTAAAATAAGAGATTTTATTTGTAATACATTGCCTTCATATCTGGCAGCGTACCACGGGACATAAAAGCGGAGGTTCGTGACCTTACTGACGGTCACCAGCTGCACGAGAACACGACGAGAGTCTTGACGGGATCATGATGGGACTCGAACCGCTCGCCGACATCATGAATAGGATTCCTCACTTTTCTATCTCTTGACAATAACCATTCCCCAAGGCACAGTGCTACCGGATATCATAGCGGCAAATGTCAAAGGTTTGCCATCCGCACGGTCTGAAAAATGCATCTATTATGACAAGTTTCTCTTTCTTTCCTTCCACCTCAAGGGATTGCTGAGGTGGAGTGGAAAAACCCTTCGTTTCCGTCGATTGCGGCACCAGTGATATTAGTAACTGAGATATTATTGCAAACAAAAGGGAGCCTCCGATATCACACCATGCCTTGTCCAAGGTTTGACCTTTTTTGACTTTCTGAGTAAGAGTCAACTAGGAATAAAATGGCCGAGTTCATCTGGGGCCCGAGGGTAGAGCAGGAGTGTCACGCGGGTTACATGATGTCAAAAATGAACATGTCGTGCAGGGGCGAGGGTAGGGTAGAGTGTCACAAGGAATTACATCATGACTGAAAATGAATATGTCTTGTGGGATTAACTGGCCCCTGATTGCCGAGTAAAGGTCTCTTTGTTCTGGTGATTGTGTTTGGAAATAATCATTATAAACCAACAATGTGATCCTTGTTAATATAATTACAATATTACGAAACTGTATCTGTGTTGGTCAATGATCTGAAACATGACACAATAGTGGAGTAATGTGATTGAATGATGTCATATTTCCCATGGTCGTTTTGCGTCGGGTCACGTGCTGTCATTCACGTTCACGTCGTCGTTCTCGAGTAAACCTGAGGTTCGAGCCCACGAGAGGTAACCGGGCATTCAAACGAACCTTTGGACTTTTGTACCGATCCGCTCGGGTCCAACTCCAGATCACACCCGAACTCGTCAAGGATGGCGGTGCCAGTGTTCAGTGACCAAACATAACTGATTGTAACCGCCTCTTTTACAGCTTAGTTTACCATGTCTCTTCCAAAGGTCGGCGTTTTGACTTTCTGCTTAGAATGTCACTATGAAATAAAGAAGGCTCGCTTCCATTCAAGAATCTCCACTAAGTCTAATTGCGGCACCAATGCTGATGAACCACCGCATGAACATGGGAGTAGTTTCTACCAAGTATCGAGGCTTCCTCAAGGTGCAAACTTCTTAACCCCACCACTCAAGGAAATGAATCGCCAGCTTTTTCGTTCATCGACTTTTCTTCCTTCACTTCAAAATGAAGAACTTTAATTTCCGTCCATCAGAGACGAACTTTAATCGATCGGATTTGTAGGAAGGTGAATTATCAAGAATGACACTAACCGATGAAGTTTTAATCCTATAAATCACCCGTGCCCTTTAACAATGACGTTAGAATCGACGAAGTCTGGTTTTAACTCGATGGATATCAAATTATGCAATGTTAACTAGAATTTAATCTGTTTAACTTTGTTAGGATAGATATGGTTCACCTCTTGGGACACTACATGTAATGATGTTTGGAAATCAAGGCAGGGACTTCCCATTCTCGTTTATAATAAACATCTGTGGATGCATCGTAGCAAACAAGGCTCGGAGACCGCGACGTACCTGACTTTTGGCGGGCACTGGCTGCATTGTGGTTAGATGCTAGAAATGATAAAAAAAGAAATTTCAACCTGCAAATCATAGACTGTCATTTCAGATAGCCTTGGACAAGAAGTAAGGGACGTGATATTAAACTTAATTGGTTTTGTATAATTGTGCGATAGCTTAGTGAAATACCGCTTAATAATTCAAAAGCAAATTACTGTAAGAAGCCGATCACTTCTAGTGATGCTTGCTAAGCGCGAACACAGACACGGATAAAAGGGGCATCTGAAGCGTTTCCTCTTGGTCTCGCTGAGAAAATGGCATATGCGGTATATGTAAGAAGTGACTTCAATGTAACATATAATCCTACTATTGGTGGATTAGCAACGCAAACTACGACGTTTAGATGAATTATGCCGTTTATGTGATGACCTTACGGCAGAATATCGACTCATGGCCTGATACATGTTGAATCGCCAGCATTTGTTATTCACAAAATATCCCCCGCCAATGCATCAGAGTAGAAAGGTTAGCGTCGAAAAACTCACTTTTTCTAACCTAAAAATTGTGTTGGGTCCCAAGATTATGATTAAGAAAAAACAAACATTAAAAAAATCTGCCAAGTAGTTTTCGCTGAGCGGCCAAAAAGGACAGTGACATTCATGTACTCGACTCTAAACCGTACAAACAGTTATCGACTGACAGTCTAGCATGCAGTAAGTATGGGCCGCATTGGAAAATATGCCTAATTGCTTCTGGGGGAAAATAGTCCAATACAAAAGTCTCAAATGCCCGTCGGTGCAGATGACGAGTCTAATGACAACTTGGCATTTACTAGACGGAAAAAAATATCATTTTGGGGAGGCGATTGTCAGAAATGATTACATATCTCATATCTAATGGGGGATCTATGTGTCTCCGTAAAGAAAGAGACAGAACCCCGTCTCGACACTAGTATGTTGTTCCCTCTCTCATGGTTGGTTGTGCATCATGTTTTAACTATAAGCACAAACTTTCCTTAGCGGCATCCGTTTCTTTATGGGGCCTTGTTGATTTCGTTATAAGGTTATACAGATGCTATTTCGATCCTAGATGTTGCTTAGCATCATCGTTGAGGCAGAAAATAGCAAGTTTTCCATATTCGCTTGCCAGTGCCGGAGAATCATTGTATTTTTATATTGGTTACAAGTTCACTATCTTCATCAGCATTCATTAGCTGCTAAACTTTCACAGTATTCGTCTTCATGAAGAGTGCACAACGTAACTCTGCTAAAGCGTATTTAACGAGTAACAAAAGCATCGAATGATTTTGAAAAAACCTGCTTGGTTGGTGTCGATGCAATACCCTCAGCTTCGAACATATCCCGTACCGACGAGAGGTCTGAGGTAAAAGAGTAATTTGTAAACAAGGCATTAAGATTGGCCCGTTCCCTCTGCCTGGTTGCATTCATGCATATCATAAATATTATCAAAGATGTCATCCAGCGGCGAGATGATATGTTAACCTTTCACATACTGGGGCTGTTTCAGAATTGGTCTCCTGAACCAAGGACGACATATACAAGCATTCTTTGTCGTTGATCGGATGATCTTGAACTTTGTGGTGCAATATGTTCCCACGCCTGGCATTAGATGGTACAAACCATTAAGAAGTTAGCCATTGATTCTTGGAATGGCTACTCTTGTTCAATCTCCAGGTGACTTTCTCCTCGACTTTGCCAAGACGTCGAACAGCAATCACTGAAAACATTTCTCATTAATGGTTTGCAGCCCAAGTGGCACTTCATGTCCCCTTGTCACGTTTCTGAATGTTTAAGCAGCATTCTCTTATGCACGTCTCATTGTTTTGTCAACGCGTGTAATAAGTTACGGTGTTACCTCGTGCGATTTCCACTTGAAAACGAGACGTACGGTATACTCAACGTAAATAATGTTGGCATTAGTCATAGACTGCGACAACGCATATCAGCCAATCACTTTCATGACTTTACCATGCATTACAACTGATTACTAACCCATCCCTTTTCTGATAAAGCAGCAAACTAACGCAAAGAAACAAATGACACAGATGACATGGATGACATCACCTTATGTCTCTTGAGTAAGCCGTGATCTGTGCGCACTTGCAAATGATGAAGTACATGCAGCACCATTCAAGTTGAAGTGGAATGATTCCTATTGCAGAAGTTTCATGTCCTAGATGCCCATTGAAACAATTGACAATATCGTATGCCCAATATGCACAATGCTATCATATTCACATTTGTTAAGTTGATGGTGAAGGGTCAGCGTTTATGGAAGCGAAAAGTGCACATGATGTACAGGGAATCTAGGTCAACTTCGGTGAAACGATTACGAAGGCAATTCTCCCATTCTTCTATCTTTCTGTATCTTTTGCATTCATGATTCCATTGCATTCATGCTTTAGTAGCACAATCAAAGCGGATATGGGTATACTTTTATACCTGACAATGAGTATACACCTTTCCAGAAATGGGGCGCTGAGTGTCCGAAATAGTGATGTCATAAGGGGAAACTAGGCCTTATGGTGGAGGGACAAAGGAGATAGTCATGGTTGACCAACACACTTGAAAGCCTTCAGTGACGGACAAGGGGGAAAAAGATAGTTCTAATGCAAGCCACCAATTTCGGGAAGCATGTATAGCATACTATGTCGTAGGCCTCCCCTGTTCAATGCGAACTACAGGCCCGACCTATGCATTGTTGAATTCGGACCTTCGTTGCCGGCTACTGTGTCTTAAGGAAGCGCTTGACAGCCTTTGGATACCCCCGCCAACAATTGTCACCTTCCCGTCAGTGAACTCAACAACATATTTCTTTGGAATATCATTTGTCGAGATGAATGGAGATAAGCCACGACTTTCGTAGAGTACTTTTTGTTATTCTTTATGGAAGCAAAGAAGACAGGAAACAGCGTCTCTTTGCTTTGAAAGCGGTCTTTATGGTCTTCTCCTTTCTTGAAACCACAGTATAAGGCCATTATATATAACTTGGAAAATTCGAAATAACGATAAGTACAATGAATGTAACAAGTGAGCCACTTGAACATGCTGTGAGGCGGCTTTTTTAGGGATATTTCTTCCAAATTCTGCTATCAAATAACGCCCTTCATCCACATATTCTTAGCAGTCTCGCCTGTTAATGTCTTGAGCTGAGTCGTGGGCAGGTCTACGACGCGATGGATATGGAATGAGTAGTTTGGGAAGCCCACCTGTTTCAAGATCGAGGACTGCCTATCTGCTTAACCGGAATAAGGAATGACATTTCAAGCTGCATGACCAGGATGTGAATTTATGAAAATGAAGAGTAATATAGAAAGTGACCAAATAGAATTGTCAGGTTCTTTGGACATCACGCAGTAGAACCTTTGAGAAGTGATTCTTGTGACTGAGACTTGGGAAGAGTAATCTATTGTATACGCATGCAGCCTCTACCCATCTATACTACTACATATAGATGCTCCGTTATAAGAAAGTGGTTCCATGACGCTCCCTGCCATACGTCGTCTCTTCCCGTATGTTCTGAATAAAGAGTAATTATGGAATCGGGACCTTGGATCAAAATCGAACATTTCCCTCTCGGCTTACCGGCCAATACTGTTTTACCCTATCATGCGGACAGAAATTCCCTTTTACCTTCGCCGCATTTTCGTCCAGCGCGTATCATATCATTATTTGCGTCATGTTCATTATTTCCTCACATGCCGTTCCGCTGCAGCAGGTGTAGCAACTCACTGAATTAACTGGTTCAATATCACACCACATCGGTGCTGATCGTTTTTACATCATGATATACTATGATAAACTGTCTTCCTTTATTGCTGTGAGGGGAGGCATTTTGTGGAGGAGAAGTAATTGAGTTCAGGTGTCTCGGAGACGGAAAACGCTTGTTGGATCTTGTTGACGCGCATTAAAGGCCACCGTATGCAAGGCATCGGACAGAATTAACAGATTCTCCGCCAAAATCAATTGATATGACAGTTGTTTGATTCAATTTACATGTCTGATACTTGCTTAGGTGACTACAATAGATGGAGTCTGACAAGGTCATTATCAGAGTCATCAGCAGGGCTCGAATCCCTCCAAAATGCTTTAACAGTCTCGCAAGTCACGAGCATTATTGGAGCGCCATTGGCAAAACGGCCAAACTTTTACCACTAATGTTTCCCCTTTGAAAGCATTTCTTTGAAATTTTCAACTTAAAGTCAGTAGTGATTCATGAAACATGCATGGTTTACCCCTAAGCCAATTCCCGTCCGTTAAGTAAGTACGCTTAGCACTGATGAATAAATCCCTTAAGTAAACGAGGGTGCTCTTATCTCACTCGCAACAAGGCGCATGGTAGGATGAGCGTCTTTGCAAGCGATACCCTTCTGATCGGGTGGCTGGAATGCTTCTCTATGTTTATTAACTCTAGCGGTAACAGATCATTAATGCATAACCGACTTCAAACAAACCCCTCACAGCGCACGGCATCCTAGAGGCACGGAAGTTATCAAAGCTCCGACGACAGTCAACCTTCCAGATGGCGATCCAATGAACACGTCAAGGAAAAAAAACTGAACCTAAAAGAGAAACTATGAAATAATCATTAGAATAATTTCTCCATGTTTCTCATTGATCCGTATTTCTGCAAGTGAGAAGCTGTTTTTGATTCACTGCTGCACAAAATGTAAAACAGGAAGCCGTATGTTTCAATGGTGACGTTTTTATGACTTCCGTGTGATGGACGCATTATCGCCTTCAGAGTTTGAAGAGTTCATGTTCTTTGGTGAGTGAAGCAGTTGAATATGACTTCAAATACCACAAATCATTCAGCATGAAAGATAATGGGTTAAATGTCTTTCACCATAGATGGTATTTTTGAGATTCTGTCACCTGTTTACCAAAACAGGCCGGCACTATTTCAATCAATTCGCACAAGGAGATGCTTCCTGTACCCGAGTACCACATGCCTAGTAAATTAGTTCTAGTGCAGAGTGATAAAGAAAACAAACATGGTTTAAGGTTCGGCTTCTGCTTTGAAACTATAAACGGCAGTTGTTCGTGCAAATGCATTTTTCTTTCCGTAGCGAAAAACTCTGGTATGGTGGTTCTTTCCCGTTTGCTTTCAAACGATCACTGATGTTATGCTGAGAGTTCTGAAATGATAGCCAGGTAATCATGGATGGGGGATGAGTAGTCGATGTTCTCTTGGCACGCTTGCTTCAGTGGTTCTTTTCCCGTCATGTAAAATACCTAAGAATAAATGTCCATTTCGTTTTCTGTGAAACATACATATACCTTAAAACGTCCATCTTCTACCCTTGTGACCCTTGTTGACTTTATTACTTAATACATCTGATAGCGGAATAGGTGGGACCGGGGTGGGAAGTTCCACCTGATTATTATGCGTTCATTTTCAGCTGCTTTTCCTTTTTTTCAGATTGGGGGGCTCAGCCGATTAGATTTATGGAGAGGTATATTTGATATTTTCATCTTCAAGATTTCAATACCTCCAAATCTTTTCTCTCTCCAGGTTGCGACAAAAGAAGAACACGAGGCAACAGGTAGGATGCTGCTGCGGCTGTTAGACGCCGCCATCGAGGGTCTGCGAGAGCAAGGAGATGATGGGAACGCTGTAACAAACCTCGTCAAAAAGAGGGATTACGTACGAGATTGCTTCTTCCACGCTGTCAGTTGCTACGGGCGGAAGTAGATGAACATCAGCGCCGTCTGGTGTGAGAAGGTGATAGCAGTGCCATCTAGCGAAAGAAAGAGGAGGTGTCCGATGTCAGTGCCATCAGTGGAATATTTGTAAAATAATTGTAACTTTTTAGTTCATGTTTATTTGCGTACGTAAAAGGAATAACTTTGAAAAGAAAAGCGCACTGGAGATCACTCTTACTTTGCTCAATACATCAAACACGAGATATCACCAATACTTTTCAAAATGGCTTCTTTCTCCAGAGCACCTGCTACACAGCATCGTATGATAAGCATTTACAGATCGCCGAAATAACAACTCGTTGATTTATCTGCAACATCAGCCTCGTGAGAAAGTAATGCGGCCATTCTGACTGGATATGGAGACACGAAATCTCGCATGAAAGGAAAGTTAGCTTGGCAACACCAAATGGACTTATACCGATAATCTTCGTTCCTCAAATTGTTGACACGTGGTGATGAATCTACGAAGTTGCATTCCTGTCCGTGGATCGACATTCAGTATTGTTGGTCCTCTTGTGACTTTTCTGTGTTCGTACATGGATGTAAGAAAACGGGCTTTTAAAGAACTTTAAGATAGGTTGAACTGACTTCCTTTTACAGCTTGAAAGATGCGCCAACATCCAAAACCGACAAACCAGGCTCGCGCGGGAGCGCCATCAGAGGGACCTGGTGAATGTCTCCATCTAGATATCTATATGACTTCAGCCAAATACATTCGGTCGTTACATGTATTTCAAAAGACAGGCCAGTCAGAAAATAATTGTTTATTCACACAAAGAGGTGTAAGATTCCGTTTTCAAAGTCTGAAATAAAATGTTTGTTTCCTAATTGTTTAATCTTGCGTTATTTCTAGTGCTGTGATAGTCTGGCCATCCTCCAAACAGCTATCCTGAAGAAACAGCTCCACCGGTGTATCCAAAACAACAAATTCCGGGGTTTGCACCAGAGATCGAACTGAGAACGTTTGACGTTAGAGCCAAAAGTGTTAACCTTCGGGTTATGTTACGCCCCTGACTGAGATATGCCTATCGATCAAGACAATTCCCTTCTCACTGGTGCTGTACCTTTTTGATGACATCACATTTATGAAAGCAAATCAGATGTCGGTAGGCCTATCTTGCCAACAGCTAGATCATATATGTTGCTGATTGTACCTTTGTCTATAGGCCCACTGCTGAAAGTACCTTTGGCCATAGTTAGTGTCTGGTCTGATGGAATACCAATTTGTGTAGAAACACAGTAAATGAAGATGTTTGGACATTCGACTCTGATGTTCGATTCTAAACAGCAGATGCCCTGGGGGCCTTCTGATGGGCCTGTTCTGCATACATCAGTGCAATTTAAACATATTTAGCACTGTGAGTGCCTATCATTTACATGTATATATTTAACAACCAATAGGCCCATGTCGACGTTTTATGCAATTCCTACTGTGCACACAATGTCGGCTGATTAGATATTAAACTAAGAATAGAGAGTACAGCAGCTGGGTAGATGGAACAGCTGTTCGGGGTAAGAGTAAGCCAACAAGCCAATACATGGACAGAACTCGGATTGAATCGAGTAAGAGGTGAGTATATACTATACATTTATCATGTTTCGATGGTGTGATCTCCCTCCCCTCTCCCTCCCCCCTCTTCGTAGACGGGGGGGGGGGGGCGTAGGGAGACCGGCTATTTATCGGCTTATAGGTAAAGAGATAACACCCGAGAGACTGTTTCTTTTTCGTTGTCCAATCCATACTTCCAAGCACACCTACGACCAGCAATCTGAACTCAGGCCTCTCCCTTTGCTAAACACGCGCGAGGAGAGGAACCTACGACTGAACAGGGTGCTCGAGGATGGTGACCACAACAGCCACAGACCTGACCACGTGTGGTGCAGTCGCAGACACATTGATTATCCTCAGGAATTCATCACCGCCTTGATTGGAATGATGTGATAATTGATTTTCACCAATCAGTCAACGATTTGTTCAAACCAGTACAATATATAGTGCAATTATTTCAGCAATCGTTTATTTGTGTATATATCTTCCCTGTGTTCTCAATAACCATATCCATATATCTAAAAATAAAAGAAGCCATGACGCCCCAGGGAATATAATGATACAGTAGACATATTTGTTTATTTCCTTTGTCATTCTAATAGTGTTTTGGGTGTAGGCCTAAGTGGGTTCTCTCTGCCAGTGGTCTGGGCCATTTGCCATGCGTTTGTCCTAGTGACAACATTAAATATATGCTTCTATATGATTTACAGGTTAGTGCAGTTTCATCCAATTTCTGTGTATTTTGATATTTTGTTACTACTCGCCATTTGCCATGCTTTTGTCCTAGTGACAACATTGAAATATATATTCAACGCACCAACGCCATCATTTCCTTTCAGAAGTCCGAGAGGAAAAGACCTCAGCGATGCTGAAACCAAATCAGGCTTTACTGGTGAGCTAAACATTGACAACGACACTCGAGGATTGATAAGCCATAAACAAATATGGCGATCAAAAGTGGCGGCTGCACGTGCGACCCGACCTCGAGGAAACGTTACGTAGCACTAGGCGTGGCATGTCTTGCCAAGTTGGTCGCGGGCTCCACCTCCGTATTCAGCATCTACGCTAATTCGCTGAAGAAGACATTCAACTACTCACAAACGGAAGGTTCGTAAATATGTCTTTGCCTCCTTTCAGCCATGAGCACTCCTGCGACTGAGAGAACATAATTGCTTTGTTGGCATGGGCTGCTGTCCACGTCAAAAAGACTTCCATAGTTGTGTCCAATCAGACCAATGTATTTCTGTTTCACCGAGACAGTTGCTGGCAACTAACCAATCGCCTCCAACCTGGTGAGGTGACCGGAAATAGGAAGACATGGGTCCAATAGTCATTGGCAAGAAACCTTATGGCTGGCTCTTGTAACGATAACATCTGTTCATTTTTCTTCCAGTTGCTGTGGTGGCTGCGATGCACATTGTCGGCACGAACCTCGTCCTACCTGCTGGGATCATCTACGACAAATTCGGCCCTCTCTGCACCAACATTATTGGCTTCGTCCTGAGTACAATTGGCTATGGTCTGGTTTACAGTGCCGTCCTTCAACCCGACTATTACTCGACACGGAGCTCTTTGTTTAGCTTCTACTTCTTTCTAGCAAGTAAGTAAACCGGCCTGATCACGCGTTCGTGCTGTCACGAGAGATACCAAATATGATGGTCCTATCCTGGAATTCCGTTAGCTGAATTCTGGGGATATCTGATCGTTATCAAGTCATCTGTGCCGCTCAGGTCTGTATCGCTGGTGTAGACACGAGCACGGCGGAGAACGACTTGGTCGAAGGATCAAAATGCCATGAAGAAGCTGTGGGGAACGGAAGACAACGGTGAAAACCACACCTGGATTCGTGACATCTACCGACCTAATAATACGTTAAGAAGAAGAATTATTTACATGTATAAGCATGAGTCTGATGAGTTGGTCAACATTGGTGGCCATTTTTGTCAGCTGCACGCCGTCTAACGGACACAGATGTAAATCATCTGTGATCATATCATCCTTAAACATAAATCTAAACTTTCACGCTGGCATTGGTGTATTCGACATTGTTGAAAGGTAACTGAGAACTCACAATTTCCTCGTTGACTTTCAGATCACGGCGTCCTCTATATGTACATGGCATCGCTCGTCACGAGTGTGAAGAACTTTCCACAAAAACACCGAGCGAAGGTCGTGGCATTACTCGACACGATGTTCGGATCAGGCTTGATGGTATTTTTCAGTTTGTATTCCGAGTTTTACATAAATGGACACGAAATTGATGTGAGGCACCAAAACCTGTCAGGATTTATTTTAACGCTGCTGCTTGTGACTGCAGCCGTTTATATTCTGTGTATTTTCTTTCTGCGAATCTATCCTAGTGCACCGGAAGATGATGAAAACGTAGAGATGGAGCAGCTCAACGATTCGCCAAGCTCGGAAGATCTCTTGCAGGAGGAAGGAATGGAGGATACGGAGACGACGGCGCGCGAGTCACATCCACGCGCCGTAACTATGGCGAGAGAGGATAAACAAAGTCAATGGGAGTACGTAAAACCTGGATTATGGGGGACATTCCTGAGTATAAAGTTCCAATGTCTGATGTGGGCTTTCGTTCTTCTCGCGTCAACGACCGGTATGTTTATAAACAATCTCACCGCCATGACGAAATCTGTGCATCAGACTCATTATAACTGGCCGTTGACTATGGCGATCTCTGTGGCAGGAATCGTGATGCGATTCGTTCTGAGCCCTCTATCGGACTATCTGTACCCTAAAGTCCCCAGAATAGTATTTCTCATCGGGGGTGACATGCTTTCGGTAATAAGTTACTTTACTTTAATATTCACTATGGACGAGTTTGCCGGATTGCTCTCGGCGTGTATTATGGTCGGTGTATCAATTGCTAGCTCTTACACATTCGGAACAACGATTCTCAGCGAACATTTTGGAACTGCTCATTTAGGTTTACACTTTGGGATTATAAAAATTTTCGACGCGTTATGTGGGTTCGGGATGCAGACCGCCTTTGGTGAGATTTACGATGGGCAGATTTCAAACGCAACTTCCGGTGCGAAGGACTGTTATGGCGTCCATTGTGGGGTAGGGCAGATGGGCCTTGCGACGCTGGTGACATCTCTGGCTGTTTGCGCCGCAGTTGGTTTTCTAATCAAACAGTTTTGGGACAGAAGGCAGCACGTATAAACACAAAACCATGACGTAAACCTCAAAAAGGTTGCTTCACGGACACGGGCACGAACATGGAAACATTTTCAATTGTAACAAATCCTCCATTCCGATAGAACCTCAGAGCAGACGATTCCTGAGATAAAGGTTTGTGGTTGGCTTCTTTACGATGATAGCTGAGCGGTTGTGAAGACAACCAGAAGTCCCCAAAGTATCGCATTCGGAAATCCCTAAATGTGTAGTCGTCGTAATCCGAATCTGTGATTGTGTTTTTTGCTGTTAAATCAGAAGTCGATAAAACACAAATAAAGGGTGAATAAACTAAAATCTACTTTTTTATTGTACAATAAATTTACACTGAAGTTTTGTCAAAGAAACATCGTCACGGATAAACCGGAAGTCGCCTGTCCGCCATACTGCGTCAGGTGTCGCCATCTATTTTCCGATTGGCCCAGGGAACAGAATTCCGTTGGCTCCACAGTCGGTACAGCCGCAGCATCTTGTTGAGCTGAGCTGAGCATTGTTGATGGACTTGGGGAGACTTCTCCTCTGGACGAACCGCTTGCTCGGCTTGGCGGGACAGCAACGGATCTCGCACGTGCAGATCATCCCCATGTTGCCGAAGTCAATGTTATCTGGAAGAGAAAGGTTGCGGTTGAAAATGGTCATGAGTAATGTTTCAGGCAATAGAGTAGATATTGCGGATTCTTTCAAATCCCCTGTTCAGCGTACTCATTCCGTATTGCACTCGACATTGTATCTCTCAATTAATTGGTTCGGTGAACTGTCTATCCATGGCGTAACATCGATTGAGAAAAGCTATACGTATATATAGCAAGACTCCCTATGTAGTGTCTGACCCAATCAGAAGTCGTCAATTCATGTTTCACCAAAACTGTCCTCTGAACCATTCAGAAAGAGGCATTCAAGACGTAGTTTTGGAGGACTTCCTCAAACTTTCGACCAGAGGTGATCGAATGGTAAAATCTACATGTTGTTCTTACCCAGCAGCCCCCTGAGATGCTTCTTGAGCAGGGGCGAGGCCAGAAGGGGCTGAGCCGCCAGGCAGACAACCAGGAAGATCAACAACTTATCCATGCTGAAAAACATTGCAATAAATGTTGTTTTAGACATTGCATCGAGCTACCAACAGGTCAAAGGCCAAATCCACATAAAGCCAAAAAGCGGCATGTGAGACTTTGAAGTTTCACTTGACCTGACCTTTTGGTCATTAAGATTGGCTAAATTTAGCCACAGTGTGGTTGTTAAATTGCTTTCATACAGTGTAGTAAGCTAAGGGAGGAAACCTCATGTCCATCCATTTGCCCCTATCATGTTCTTTTCGCAGTAAAGAAAGTAGTCATTACTGAGATTGATCTGAGGCATAGCTTCATCGCCAGAATACACTTATTCAAGAAGAAATATGAAGAAAAACAAACAAACAAGTAATAACTCACCTCGTGGGGGTGGCTTTGCAGATTCCGAAAGCTTGGTCGAGAGCTGCACACGTGGGATGTTTGTCAATAAGTGTAGCCTCCTGGTTATGCAGCCGAAATCGCCTTGATTATATCTGCAATCACAAGTTACATTTTATGAAGTGATTTGGTCATGGCCATGGGAACAGTCCTTATGGCCAGTTTTATGAGCTATCAACATTTAAATGACTCAATTTAGAATCTTATCAAATATTTATCGGGAAATCCAGGATTAACATGATCAAAGACTTAGGTAAGGGCAGAGAAAAGATAGGACCGTTTTATTTTTAGGCAGATAACAATGTTTTGACTTGAAGTAGTCAATTTGTGGACATCGAACAATTCGGATATTTTGCGGCAGTCTGCTGTTCTCCTTGTCATGATTGACATTTCTTTCTGTTGCACATTCATTTGAAAGCACCAAACCACGGTTTCACGTTTTTCGGTGTTACCATACAGCAACGAAAGTTAAAAATGCGCTGTTTGAAATGCTAACATAAGAATTCAAGTAGATACCATGGCCCTTCGCTCGGTAGAACAAAACATTACAGATGTTCTTATTCGGTATGAGGTATCTTTAAAACCTCTAATTTCATGACAAAGACTTGTTTTTAGACGGTATAGATACCATTGCTATCTATGTCCTGTTTTAACCTTAGTCAGGCCCGGGAATCATGTCATTCAAGGTCATCTCTCCTTGAGGAATTGTTTCAATGATTTCTTACCTTGAATATTTGATCAGGCAAGATTCTTTACTCGGCAGAGACTTAAAGTCGGCAGGGAGCCTACTGAAGCCAAACACCACATTCCATGAGGGTGATGCACTATGAGGACTAGCTATGCCTCGTCACGCTGGTCATCTAGGAGTGAATGTCAGACTAACTAAATAAAGCCTTCTTGTAGAGGCGACTGGAGTCGACTGGAGAGGCGAGACGAGATCAAGAAAACCCTTGTGGTCGTAGAGTCGCATTACGTGCACTGTTTATCCCCACGTCCCGTCCACTCTAATGAACGCGCACGGCTTGTCAATCGCAGAGGCAAACTTCTGATAATCACCTGCACTCATCGTTCGCGAGTTGGTCCACTGCCAATAGAAGCCTACCTAGACCCACTTGAGACACGTCAAGAGTAGGGCCGGCATAGCATGCATGTCAGTGATATCGAGAGCTCTCAGTACGTGAATATCGAAGCATTATTCAGAGCCAGCCTGGCATAAACCTTTCAATGAATGGTCGTGTTGTTCACAGAATGAATACGCCTGGTGGAATAGCATTTGGTGTGTGCTGTGTCGGAAAGGGTTTGTTGTGGATGATGTCACATTCTGTTCAACATCAGTGGCAATTCGAAGCCCGGAACAACACCAGTAAGCTAACTGGTTGTTCTGTATGCCTTAGAGTAACCAGTAGTGCCAGTACTCAAGGATTGTGAATCATTATTGCTGAATTGGCTTCTTTTCTCCTGGAAGATTACAGATAGCATATGCTGTGGAACCAGGAAGTCTGACCAAGCTAGGTAAGAATGTCTGCATGATCATCTACGTACATGTACCCTCCCTGACTCAAAGACCACTGACTCCAAGTGGACGGGGGCGTGAGACTTGATTTGGTCAAGTAGTTTCGTACCACAGCCATCTTTGTGAGGCGAATTCGGGAGAACTGAATCCGTTCGGATCTCAATGAAGATTACGCCCAAACTTCCTCCACAAGATTGGATATGGAGCTATGTACGGAAATATATACATGTTCATGTACACGTATGATGTTGATAATAGCAAACAATCTCACTATTTGCTCTGTGCAAACATAGTTAACAACGCTGAATTTGTTTACTTTCAGATATTTCCCTTCAACATGGATTGGTCATCAGTAATTAGAGTTATGACATACAATCCACTGAGGGCAGTACTGCTTCTGTGCCTGATCATCTGCTTCGTCTGCGGCCTAAGTCCGACGCATGTGACCTGGACGGGGAATAGGACAACATGCTTGGATCGACCATGTTACCTTCCTCAACAATGCAAGGAGGAACCGGAACAAAACGCCACGTGCACCTGCGGGGCTGACTTCACGGGTGATCGATGTGATGTCATTAAACTGAAACATATCCTAAATTGGAACATTACTACCGAAGACGTAGCCTTCACTTGGAAAGACCCGATCATCCTGGTAAACTATCGTGCAGCGTTATACAAAAAATACGTCAAGAAACCCCCCAAAGTAATAAAATATTACGACATTCCGAATGGAAATCACACCAATCTGACATTCGGTGGCCTCGAGGTTTTCACGACCTATGTCGTCTGTATCGTGAGAGTGGACGAGATTGAGCCATTATGGAACGAGAGTACGTTCACTGTGACCTTAGGCAAGGACAGAGAGTGTTGTTTCTCCTTCACGACAAGTTACAATGGCCGCTCGCCCGAGACTATTGCGGCCATTACGATGGGGATCACGGTGGGGTCTATCACTGGCATACTGTTCCTTGTAGGAGGTAAGTTTGGTACGACAGTAGAAAAGCGCAGTATTGCTATGGTTCAGCTGGAAATACACAGCCCTCATCATTAGACGATCACTTGAATGAACTCTTCCAATTACCTTTCCTAAACAGCAGCATCTTTAATTGATGACTTTATCAAGGTACTTCAGTCCCCAGATATAGTTCAGCCTATATCTCAAGACGGACGCCATCCAGTCCTTGCCGCTCGAACAGTAGGCTACTAGTATCAGAGAAAGCAAAACTACTCCGAAATTGCATGTCCAAACATGTACTAATGATTTCTCCTTTGTTTCTAGTGATCAGGGCATGCATGGCAAACAAGAGAGAGAAAGAGAAGCCACCATCGCAGCCGCCATCAAGGACATCGTCAAAACGAGGCAGCAAGCGGTCTGTTCGGCCTCGTTCTGGATCCGTCAAAAAGACTGCATGGAAATATGAGGGCACGACGCCTCTCGGTACTCCTCGGGCCAGTAGGGAGAAATTGGATACATCCGAGTTCGGCTCATGCGAAAGTGTTGCGAGTGTTGCGGGTATTTCCGTGACTGTTCTGGATGAATCGGGTCGAACTTTGGAGGTGGACTTGAGTCAAGTGGACGCGGATGATCAGGCCGTCCCAACGTGAGGCAAAAAATGGAAGCCTGACTTTCTTACGGACTGTGTGAATAGTTAAACTGTGATATGATTAAGAGCGAACAGTATATGTAGGGCATCTCTACTCGACCGCATTCACCCTTACAGAAAACATCTTATTGCTTCTAGAGTTCAGTTGTATAGGTTGTTTATTTCTCATCTTTATAACGTTTTGAAATATAATGACATGGCCAATCTTTTGAAGAATTTATTGCACTTTCATTTCTTTATTAAAATGTCGACAATTGAAATTGCTTCCTCACAGCGAACACATTTGGATCAGCATGCAAGACAAGGTATGATTGAAGATACAGGTGCATTGGTGCTGCCACCGGCTCTTCAAGGCAGACCAGGAGTAGTAACATGTGTCGCGGTCACGCAGTGGTCAAGAGCAATATATTTGGTTGCAAGTTGTTTGGGGACGCAACGCCAAACACGCGATGGCTGAATCTTATTTTTGTTGAATTTAAATGAGTTGATGTCATACGTCTTATCAAACTTATCACTAGCGGGAACGTTTTCAAAGCCAATGTCATTCAACTTTTATCTCAGTGCCCTTTTTATCAAAGGCTTATAGATTTCAATCTCGAGAGTGCTACAGTTATAAGGTAAAATGTAACAATCTAAAAACAGCTGGTACTATCCCAGATAGGAAATATAGTGCAAGTAGGTGTCATTAATCAGAAAATGTTGCCGCTTGCGACCGGTTTGGCAGGTTTTGATGATGCTTCCTTTGATGGAGATAGACATCAGTCGTTTGTTGATCCTTCTTCAGATGGACATTGATGGAATTCGTTTCCGTTTGAACAGAAAGATTCTAACTTCGATGTACTAGGGTGAATAATGCTGATACAATAGATTGTGTTGTCATTAATCGCGGCTGAAGATATCTGATCTGGACTGATGAAAGAGACACTGTAAGGTGAAGAAAACGACCCCAAACCTATGATTCGAAGTCACCGAGTTGTGGCGGCGAACGACTCTGCTTATTCCGGCGGTATTATGGAATGTGTTTAAGTGAACGAGTTGTCTATTGTCTTAATGCTTCTGTGTTGATTCGCTTCGAGATCCTAGTGACGTTCGGTTAGCTGTAGCTGTATAAGTGATGATAATTTGGGATATTGCGAGGAGTTTTGATTTCGAACCGGCTTGGACTCTGTGCCATACGTCAGTCTCGTAACACTGGAGACATGCAAGTGTCATAAACTACCTAGTGATACCTGTACATATTTCGACTCCCAAACTCGGACTCTGTGTCCATACGTCAGTCTCATAGCACGATGAAACGTAACGCACAGTGTGCGATACTTTCATGCTTAGAGATGCACACCAAATTTACCTTCATGCTTCTAAGGGTCTTGGCGATGCAGTTATTTCTTGTGCCTCTCATTGCCCTCCCGGTCCATGCGACCGGTTCACATACCAACACGGTGCTAGAATCAAAAGGCTCATGCGACCTAAACTGTGACGAGACACCAGGCTCTCCTAACTATGGAAGTGGAAACTGTCTGTGTGACGTAGACTGTTTGATACGGGACGATTGCTGCCCAGATTACAACCATTTCTGTCTCAAGGAAAATCCGAAGAGTCGACGAAGAGATCCGCTTACTTTAATGGCTGCTTCTTCCTTGGGGATGACTGTGTTGACGGATTGTTATGCTTTACCAGATTACGACAAAGACCCTGTCATCTTTGTCAGTACGTGCAGAAGCGGCGAGGACACGGTCGTTTCGGAAAAAAAGGACAGGTTGTTATGCGAAAGTAAAAAAACTAGGTGTGACGATGCGAGCTGTTTTTTACCAGTTACCGACCAAGATGGCTACACGTACAAAAACTTGTACTGCGCACGCTGTAACGGAATTGAAGCTAACACTATCGCATTTTGGAAGAAACAAGTCGCATGCGAAAAGAATGAACACGTGGCAGGCATTCTTTCGTCAAATAATCGAACGCAACACCTGTTGCAGATGATTGAGGAATCGTGCCGCGTTGAGTTTCTTGCCCCGAATCCAGCCTACCCGCCACTGTTCTGTGGCCTGAAGCCCCGGCGACCTGGCCGCACTAAACACCCCAAGGACACCAAATTTAATGTCGTTGATAAACAACCTGGGCTCCTAATTATCGGTCCCCCTGCACCTGCCCCAGCACCGACATTCACCGCCTCGTTTTCGATCCTGATGAACTTCGGCTTCAATGGAAAGACGCACATATTGTTCAGCGGCGCAAGTCAGAACCCGAGTGCCTCTACGGTGGCCTTGTGCTCGGCAGACGAAATCTACGACCCATTTGCCGAACAGTGTCGGAAAACACACTGTGAAAAGGGATACGAACCAGTTGACGGTCAGTGTACTCTGCTGACGGAGATTGCAAAGTTGAACAAAAGTTCAACTAACGAACGAGTCTATGTTGTTTTAGATGTCGTTGTCCCAAAAGCGGACGAGGAATTCTACACCTCGGAGGAGTTCAAGGAAGTCCAGCTGCGCGATAGTGTCAGTAGCTACCTTAATATCACCAAGGACAGGTTGACTCAAGTCCATGTATATTCCCCGGACAGTAATGTTAGTGTTAACAACATACCCCAATTCGATGTTGTCGACGGTGTGGAAAATGTTGCATTGAAAATATGTGTGGAATTAGAGGCCAATCCGGAAGAAGCAGTCATCTTTGAAGCGAAATTGAAGGACATGTCGACGTTGACAGTAATGAACACTGTCGTCTTTAAGGTGAATGTGACTCGGTTGAGCGACGATGCCGAAGACGAGTGGTGTTGGAACGGACACAAGATCCTCTACCTTGATAAGGACTTCACGGTACTGACGAACTATGTTGTAAATAACGAAACAACAACAGCGATTTACATCAACAAAACGGACACGCTTTATACCGCTGGGAACTTTGATTTAACGGTTGTTGTGCAAGGTGATATTTTGGGGAAAGAAATTACGGGCTTCGTTTTTGTTTGTGCTGTAAGTATCGCGGAAAGGTCGTGTCCGATGGTGAAACTAAACCCCAAGGAATACAAGATCCTTCCAAACAAGTCGATGGTCTACCATGGAGAAATATTCCCCGAAAATGCCTATTCAGATTTCGAAGACGGGGTGGAAATCTGCATAGCAGATGAGGACACAATTCGTCGTATTATCAACATGACAGCTTTAGAATTCGCGTCGAATTGTAACTTTGAAAATCAATGGATCTTCTACAGCATCCAGAACTACGCCACTGCAGTTGTTGGTATCCTGTCCATTGTAACCATGGTGATTACCTTGGTGGTGTACGCCATCTTGGATCAGCTCCGTAACCTTCCAGGCTATTGCACAATCAACCTGACCTTGGCCCTTCTGCTGGCCCAGTCGTTGTTCCTGTTTGGCTCCAGCAAGGACGAATGCCGAGGTCTTTGCATCGCAATAGCAATGACTCTTCACTACCTATTTCTGGCCGCGTTTTTCTGGATGAACATCTTGGCCTACGATGTCTTCCGAACCTTTAGCCAAACTGGCGCTGGAAAACGATGTCAAAAGATTGGGCGCTACCTGTGGAAGTATATGCTGTACGCCTGGGGTTCTCCTGCAGCTATCGTCGGGGTATGCGCTGCAATAGACTTCATACAGATCGCAGATAATCAGGATGCCAGTATTGGCTACGGTTGGACCAAAGATGACGACGGAATCAAGAATTCCAATTATTCTGGATCTGAAACTAACTCCACCAATATATACGATTTGGCCGACTTCGCATCGGGCTTCGCAAACGTCAGGGGATGTTGGATACGGCAGCCCACTGCTGCCCTGGTTGCCTTTGGCGGTCCAGTAATCATCATCGTCTTCGCAAACGCCGTGCTTTTCTCCAAGACAATCATTGCGATCAGGGCGTCTAAGAAATCGTCTGCCCAACACGAGGTCCGCCGCGTCTCCATTATTGACCAAGTCGTCGTCTCACAGAAGCTTGTTGAGAACGACTTCAGGATTTACGTGAAGATCTCGACCTTGTTGGGTTTCACCTGGGTGTTTGGTCTGACGTCATCATTCATCAGCGCCTTTGCGGGCGACGACGCAACTGCTACTGTCTGCTACATGTTGCACATTTTGAATTTACTATTCACGCTGGCCAACTGCTCACAAGGAATCTTCATTTTCGTAGCGTTTATTTGTAACAGAAAGACGTGGAATTTGTTCAGGGAGACGGTGTCGCACTTTATGTCCAACGGGAGGCTGCGAAATGCAAGGCCCAGTAGGCTGTCATCGTCTTCCAATCATCCATTCGTAAACTCGGACCGTGAGAAAGACAGGGCAGGTGATAACCCGGGCTTTGTGGGGAGTGAGCAATTTGACAATCGAATCTGAGCAAGCCATCAGGGGCGAATGTACCACATGCCACTATGCACTTCCCTTTTAGAGTGAAATGGGCAGGTCCCATCGACTGCACTTTCCAGTTTTTGGTCCCATCGACTGGACTTTCCAGTTTTTGCTGACGTTAGTGCTGTTTATCAAAACTAGTCTTTGCATGATAATAACTCTTTTAACTCAAAAGCTGTGAAAAGCGAGAGTTTGTAACCGTAACTGTATTTGCGATGGTAACCTGTACCAACGTGTACTATACTGTGTAAAATGGCATCATAACATTACTCAATGTAAATAGTGTATAGACTAGAATGAAAGCCACGTGTTGATAATAAAATATCATGTTTGTTTGTATTTAGTCATTCAGGAATCAGGTTTCTCTGACTTCTGCAATTAAATTGTATGGGTCGATTCGCCATTCGAAGTCTTCTTCGGCCATCGGCACACCGGAGCACTGATATGACTTCGAAAAAAGAAACTCTACTAAGCAGTTATGGGAAGTCTAAACGGATCATTCGAACCCCTGTAGAATAACAGAACGTACAAGACCTGTGGTAGGCCTACGCTTGGTTTAGCATTGGCGGTAGGCCCGACTTAAAGGTAGTATGTCGTGAATTAAAACTATCAACACAGAATTCTGATGTGAGGTCTTTAAAAAATAGTATGCTGCAAGTTCATTGAAACAGTTACAGACACATTCCTGTCATTTGTTACCATCTTTTTGGGAATGCATGTCCTTAAGAATGTCAAATGTCAAATATAACTCCATTTTCCTTAAAATGAGACTTTATTTTACTTTTGATTTTTATCATGCACACCTTTAATTCTCTCATAACACTAGCATACGCTTTTTAAATGTAGGCATGTAGCACATACATGCCCTGTTTTATTTGGGTAATTAAAGCTTGCCAACAAGTCGGTACGTTACCACACTTTAGTGTAAAAAGGAGAAGGCAGCCAGCATAGCTTATTGAAACTCGAGTCTTTTGCCGTCTGGTTTCTTGGCGTTCGGATTGGACCAAAACTTGCTTGGACTTACTCTTGATTCGGCTTCCTCCTGTCATATCGGGCCCCTATGGTGAGTGATTATTGTCTTGGATACTCATTTTCTTGTGTGGATGTATATACGGTTCGAAGATGAACACTTCACCAGAAGTAGGCCCACGTCCTTATGGGCCGCTGTGCGAAAACAGCTCATTTTATGGACCAATTCTTCCATTGAATATTCGGCCACTTTTCTGCTAGATCTAGCTATCTCTTATAATCAGTGAATCTAGTAGCGATATGCCGGGCTATGTTAAAATCCTGCTCCTGGCGTAGAGGAGAGGAGCGACGTTCTCCTTCTAGGAGCCCAGTGTCAACCACCCTTGTGGGTTGTGGAAAATGTCACAGGACGGTCTGCGAAATCGGCTTTACATCCTCTCCAAACCTTTTCTCACTGCAGTTTATTTATTCTGTCTTCTTTGTTTCCACAGGAGGCCACTGAGTCTACTCAATCCATGGCGCAAGCTCCGACCACGCAATCACCAGCTGTTCCTTCAACCATTACAGCCTGGACCTCTTCGGCGCAAAATCAAACGATGGCCTCCACAGACCAACCCACGGCAAATATTCAACCGATGCCCTCTTCAACTGGCCCTTCTACCTTTACAGCATGGAGCACCACGGCCGCGCAAATGCAGCCCCGGCCGGCGTCCGTTCACGGCGCAGCATTCCCTCCGGGTGTAATGCCATCAGCCTACCAAGCCAATCTACAACTACAGGTACTTCCACCGTACCCGAGTATTACAGAAGAACCAGGGCAGAGTACCCAACATCCATATTCTGGTCCTAACACGAGCGGTGGTTTACCAAGCCTTGTCCGTGTAGCACAGTTTGAGAATGCCTTATATCCGACAGACTACTCCGTGTCGCAACCAATACCTGTCCCACAGTATGCTGAAGCACAGCCCTTGCCGAACGCCCCACCTCCGTCGTATGAAGACACGGTCAACAATCAGTTCATGATCGTCTCAGTACCGCTGAACCAGCAAGTTCGATCGCATGGAAGCTCTGTCGTGGGTATGTCTACCCTTCCACCAGTGGCCAAGCCATCCGCGAGCTCAGAGAGCGCGCCTGCTCCAAGGAACACCCGACAACGACAGTCAACCTCACAGCGAGGAAGACCCACACCCACTGAACAACCCCTACCAAAGGTAGTCCGCATTCTTCACCTGTTGATATTCATCGCAGGGTTAGGTATCTGTGTTATCGGCGGCCTTGGAGGGATGCACCTATTGTACGGATATGAGATCTACACCGGTTGTTGGGCAGGAGCTCTTTGTATATGTATTAGCATATTTTGCAACGACCCTCGAAGCCGTAGCAGCAAGGACAAACAGAGGAACGTTTACCTTATCTTTCACCTTTTCACTGCGGCTGCCGTGATTTTCTTCGTTGCTTGGCATGGCCGTGGGCTCGTCCAGGACAGTGATCTATATGGATGCACTTACAATGGCAGTATTTGGGTAACATGTGATATAATCAAACACCAGTGTTACAACGAAACCGCTACAACTGTAGCCCCAGGCGTAGGAACAACGTACACAACAATCTGTAAAGATTACACCGAGATATACGAGTTAGACCGATGGAGTCACTTCCCGCCAGATGTCGAACAGGTCACAACACGGATTGTCCTCCAAAGTGTCGGGGTTGTTCTTTGTGTTGTAGTGTTGGTGATGACCTGTTGCAGGTGGCAGAAGTCCAAGGATGTACAACTTAGGAACACTGTCACTTCAACGTAGAACTGTCACTTCAACTGAAACTCAAGCGACTTCTCCCCTAAAAAGGATGTACAGTAGTTTTCTGGCGTGTTTGCTGCCATTGGTTTTATGTGCATTGTGGCATGCAACATGAAGTGTTAGAGGATGCACATGTAGAATCCATCGTGTAGTAATGTGTATTCTGGATGAAAAAGCGGGAAGCAGCAAATAAAAATTACATTTCAATTCCTAGTTTGAGGTATCTAAGTCTAGAAATTGATACATGACTGTCGGCATTGGTTGCAATTGTCTCACCAAACACCATCGGGTAGAGCTGTCATTTCGCCTATAGCGTCATACTTTATACCAACCAAACCACTGCGGACTAAACCTGGCGCAATGAACTTTGTATAACAATGCTACGACCAAAGATGTCTTAGGTTACTGAACCATCGCTGGTTAAATTCTTATATTGCTTAAATTGCTTAAAGTAGTTTTTTGTCGGTCAATGGTCTAGTAACTTGGTGGACTCCCCAGCCCCCAATTTATCATAGTAGTCCAATGATTTGACGTGCACGAAGGTCTTTTTCCGTAAGCAGCAAGGGCTGCACGGAGAACACTTGGACTTGTTTCTGTCCCACGGGCTGTCGTTAGGGTCCGCCGAGGTATTCCGACATGGAACACACTTGAAGAGATACAAAAACGATTCTTTTAACTTCTGTTGGATCTTCGTAGTGAGTAAACAGTACAGGATGCAGTTTGCGCCACCTTGGAATGAGTTTCCTATTCCCTTGAAAACAAAGAAGCATATTCAGAAGTATGAAAAATTTCAATTTATACCTCCCCAGATGATATGAACTTCTCAAACCCAAGTTGCATGGTCTCTCTCTCTCTTCTCGAGGCGGGCAAGTAAGGTTCCGAAGCTGACGAAGATAACGACTTCATTACGTTTATATACCTTTGCCGATGAAGGCCTATTGGAAGCTGACTGTTTAGTCGGAGTCAATGTTATCACGATTTACCCTTAGTAACCCTTGATAGGACAGTACGGTAAAACAATTTGTGGTTTATTGACAAGAGGTCTGCCAAGTTCCCTTGGTCAGAACTATCTGAAAACACCTTCCTGGCTCAATACTTACATGGAGGGTGACCAGCGTTGGGTCTGACACGACAGGGCTGTCTGCCAGGTAAAGAATAAACCGGAGTGTCCCCCAGATTCGCAGCAGGATGAAGACTGTTGGGATGAAAAGCAGCTTCCTATTGATGCGAACCAGGGCTTCCATTGTATCTGTTTGTATCATCAATGTGGACGGTCGGCGCCTCCTCTGTAACGCAAAACATGTAAAAGACTAACGATATGCTTGCTGCATGATTTAGAAAGAAATACTTTGATAGAAACCCCCATCGATGTCCATAGGAACGAAGCTATTCCATCGCCCAACGACATCCAAGAGAAACATCGCCTTCAGAATTACTTATCCTGCCTTGCAAGCACACACTGCAAGTACGGTAGTTCCTATGGTATACGTTTATAGCTCGTATGTCTACTATGATAACATCGTACTTACACGTTGTTTGTAGATGTGCACTTTCATCAGAATACACAGCAAGGGTATGATGATATAGGCAACAAACTCCCAAAACTTGCACGTGAACAACATCCAGAAAACATAGTGTGGATTCTCCAGATAGACCCAGCACCACCGTACGGAAGTGTTGGACGAATCATAGCCTAGCCCGTCCAATGACCCAGCGATGATGACGATTGCCAGCGGAAGACCCCAGCTGAAGGCGTGAAAGTATCGCTGGAGCTTCCCAGCTAGAGTGATGTCCGCTTTCACGATGGTAAGGTACAGGTAGACTGTCACAGAAGTGGTCCAGAAGAAGGAGCTAGTCTGCCCGAAGCAGACGAAGGCACTTTGGATCTGACAAGCCAGACAGTTCTCTTGGAAATTCCCGATGATGCCGTACAGGAGACTAGCAGCGGTGATCAAGTCTGCGATGGATAAGAAGACCAAGAGTCCCCGGGATGTTGTTCGTATCTCCTTGAAGAAGATGAAGGTGAAGATTATTGTCAGTGCACCGATGATTGAGAGGGAACATGATACGATGGTGGCGATGACGGAACCCACAAAAACTTCAGTTCCTGACGGTTCAACTGTAGCTCCGCTACTGTTGGAGGCGTTGAAGAACTCTAACTCTAACGGGTCGAAAAACGCGTGCGGTGAAGCTGTAGAATGTTGTAAAGCGGCCTTATCGTGTGGAGCTGCCATGATATCGTTGTCTGTCGACGTGTTGTCCTCGCCTCGGAACCAAAACCGATTTTCCAAAAAACGTCAAATCGCAAGTCTCATTGTAGTCTCAATAGAGGACTGATACAATCCAAAGGAGATAAGCTTATGTTCGCTGATTGCAATGCTGAGAAACGAAACTAGCCTTAATCGACGAGATATTCAGAGTCTATTCGCCAATGTTTCCTTAAATATCCAAGATAAAAATCGACACCATGTTCCCCTGTCTTTAATTCGCATCGGTTCAAGAGGTTTCCTGGGGTCTTAAGTAATCAGACAGGACACTCATGAATGAATCACTTCCTGTGCATAGAAATCGTGTCTGGTGGTCAGTGGTGACGTATAGTCTTCTATTGTTGTCCGGTATGGATGTTGATTATCTAGTTAAACTATGTATGACGTTTATAAGTTTAAATAGGTATACATTGTGTAGACCTACATGTTTTGACCAGGTCACTTCTTCCTGTATGATAACCTGACCCGTCGAAGTTTTAGTCAGTGTCGACCCCAATAAAGCATATGTGTCAAGTTATTTTACAAGTGTATTATGTAGCGTCGTGGATGTCAAGCCATAAATCATCGATTATTCAAGGGGCCAATATATTGGCTGCCTCTAGTTCTGTATACTGACATTGAAACCGCATGAAGGCGCTGAAATGCATGTCAAAATCAGAAATACCTTGATATCGAAGATGTAGCTTTACTGCATCTAACCCTGCATGAAGTGTTTTTCAGATCGATCTGGCCAAAGGTTCCTGGCTGACCTCTTTTCACTAAACGGTAATAGTGTGATCATAAATAGTAATGTTACACAGTGCTGGGCAGCTGGTGTCATAGTTGACCGGCTTGAGTTGACACTGTGAAAAGCATTGGTAGGCCTACCCTAAGTAAATGTGATATGGTTCAATTAACTACCTTTGGCCAGAATCAGATGAAAAACACTTGAGACAAAAGAGAAAAAACACGTTTTCTGATTGTTATTCATAATTTATTTCAGTTAATATATATTTACATCAGTTTTCTTGTCACACACTCGCCATGTATTCATTACGCTGGTACATCTCAACTATGTTCTAAGGTATTCACAACCAAACGTTTCGACGGACGCATATCACTTTTACGAGAGAACGAATGACAACTAGACCATAGAGACTAGCTGGTTACCTCGTCCCTCCTGCTGGTCATGACCTTAGAACGAGATAAACAATGATTGAATGGAGAGGACTAGTGACAGAGTCTAGGTCATTTGGAATCTCGTTACTTCCCATGGACTGCGTGAAGTGGCGAGAATCTCGACGTTACCGTGATTGAGACGATGTTGTCACGGATCAACGAGAGTAGACGTATCAGAGAAAAGATCCCTGCTATGGGAGGATGGACTCAATTGAATAATACCTGAGAAGTCCTAAACACAAGAGAGATGTCATCCTAGATATCCACAATGCACATGTATTTACAATTGGTATAAAACATTTCCCATAAAATAGTACCAATTTCACACTCTCACGCAGTCGATTTAGTAACCGTCTCCATGTCGATTGTCAATAATACTGTTCGGTACGAATGGATAAGGCATCACCGGTTAAGAATCAAAACACAATAAAGACCTTTTCTCACTTTCAATCACCACGGGAGCTCCTGACGCATGCGGCATAACTTCTCTCCCCAACCTCAGCAAAGTCGAAGCTAGACAGGTGCCATTATCAATAGGAAATAACGTATTTTCCTCTTGACAGTATACGAAATACAAAACCTGTGATGGTAAAATCTTTCCTATACCCGAACCGACTTAATCATCCGAGGACTCCCATGATATGGATGGTGCCTTGGACTAGTTTTTGTATATCTCTCGCCATTGAAATCGTTTGGGGGACACTTCGTTGCCGAGCCCTGGTGGGAAATACCCAAGTCAGGCGAAGGTCCTGTATGATACATAGCGTATGCATTGGGTATCACACCATTGCTTCCTGCAAAACCCGGATGGTCATTCTTCGCAGTCTGAGATTGAGTCGGGCTGACGTCATCGTCAACGTGACTGAGTTTAGGCCAGCAATGGCCGCACACATTATAACACAGGTCGTTCCTTATTTTCTTCTTTCTGTCGCTGATCGACTCGGAGAAGGTTGGTCTTTTTATCTGAAAAAATGGATGAAAGGTAGTTGGACAGATGTCGTATCCGGGATGAAAAGGGTAGAGGAAGGGATAAGCGATACAGCCGATCAATTTAACTAAATATGAATGCTAGCCTTTGGGGACAGTTATGTAATAATTGGTCAACTGCTCTTCGGACAATACACCTACCTCACCCGGGTCTGCTTCTTTTGACCGTCGATAGGAGGCGATAAAGTATTCACAAATCAGGACGATCATGCCGATGACGAAGAGACCAAGAAAACAAAAGAACACTCCGGCCATGCTCCAGAAATTCAACTGGTCTCCTCCACTGTTGGTCGAGGCTGAAATGAACAGAAGGGGTTGATGTAGATTTACGGAACTATCGCATACAGTACGGAGGCCATTCGGCAATGTTCGGAAACAAGAGCCGATCGGAATCACATGGGAAAGATTATTAATGGATCCTCTCACATCTTGGCTGGTGACGTCACGATAAGGCTACCGGCACTGTACACTAGTCTGGTTACTCGATGATACTAGTATTGGAAAGTACACGTTTATATAAAATCGCACCTCAACCCGAAACAGCTAGGTTTGAGTACACGTAAAGTGCATTACCGGGTAGGCCATTGTAATAGGCTCCAATCCGCTGTACATCTTGAACAGGGAGATGGGTAAGGGGATGAGTATGTCGACCTAATTACCGGGACGCCTTTAAATGGCGGATTGTTAGTGTAGTTAGTACCAGCGATGAAGACAAACACATGCAACACAACACATGGTCAACAAGGAGGAAAACCATTTGTATAAGGTTTGTGGGGCGGTTAAGTCACACCAGTTTTTGTTTTTTGCAAAGCGAATTCGACTACAAATGGGTGGTTTTGTAGCACACTACGCACATTCGAGCACTGTAGTTCTCTGGATGAACTGGTGACGAGGAAATAGTGAGATTGTGTGACATGTCTGGTCTACCCTACTTGATAAGACAACAGGTTATGGCGGATAAAACACACCCACCCTCACATTGCCGACACTATACTAAAAAAACATACCAGAGGCTTCACCTGAAAAATAACTGACTTTAATATGAACAAATCAATCCGAAGACGATGCCAGACTTGGGAATGAGAAACCCGTAACAGAACAGGCAACAAAACACGTATGGCATGCTGTAGGTAAGTAAGAGTCACCTCCACAATTCTGTAAGCTTGGACACGCTGTAATGAGAATGAGATAGAATAGCCAAACGGGGGTCCCTTTCATTGAATTTCCTGAAGCGCTGGCTTGGAACGCATCATACATATGGATCCCCTCCGCTAGATGTTTAGACTGTCTAACTGTGTCAACCAAGATCACTCCAATGCCATATTATCAAAAGGTTTTGGCCCCGCTTCATTCTCATCTCCAACTGATTTAATAAGTGACCTTACCGATCCAAATGACCTTCACATGACCTTTATGGTGCCAATGTGACCTTTACCGTACTAACCTGAATCTGCCGCTGGACAGCCCCCTTTGAACCACGTTGTGTGCAGACTCTCCAACTTTCCCTCATCACGAAGTGCAATCACCTGCTGGTTGAAATCGTGCAAAAAGGGTGAGTTCTTCCGCATAGCTAATCCGTAGCCTGCTTTTGCAAACACGCGGCCAATGGTCAATACGTTGCACGGCTGTGATTGGGCAGCGTAATCCAAGATGGTGGAATCAAAGATGAACGCCTGTATCTTGCTTTTTCCTGGAATATAGTCAAGTTATACAGAATGATGAAGAATGTAGACTGGTACCCGAAAGGCTAATGCAGATTGGCAACAGGGCAGAAACTGTTTTTCTTGCATTCGGGCCCTGAAGTGTGGCTGAGTCGAAGAGGGTACGCTCAAATGTTGATCTAAGGAAAATACATGGAACACATGGCTAATCGAATCTGGTAGTGGTTTGCTCTCACATGTGTTTCTAATTCGCGACAGATACGACGGCTTCCGTCAACTGTTTCATGATCAAGGCGGACGAATACATCAATAGACCAACCTTTTGAAGTGACCGACTTCCTAACCTCTGCAATTCCCTCCGCGGCGGTCGCAACATTGGTGTTTTGATATTTCATGAATTCATACATGGTCCCGTATATGCTGGTCAGCCGGCGCTCGAAGAAAGCCTCGGGTTGGCTTGAGGCGACGGTGCCATACTTAATGTCTGTTTGGGTGGCAAGATCCTCAATCGAAGATACCCCTGAAATGGTGGTACAAGTAACTCAGTCCGCGTATACGTAAGAAGTCTATGAAAGTTCACGACTCGAGGTTGACGAAGCCGTTACAACCTCAGATGTGGCTAGGAGATGTGGTGACCTACAAGGCAGGGAATATGTTCCTTTGAATGCGAATGCGCCCTTACCTGTGTTAAGCCTTGCTACTGTCAGGAAAGCAGCCAAGTTCGCCGTGTATGATGAGGTAATGAAGAAAACACACAACCACCAGGCGTTGCCTATGATACGGCCAGATAAACTCCGGGGTATGGCATCCGTGTTCTGTTCAAATGGAAAATAGTAAAATATTGTTGTCTTTTTTAACGACCGACAACCAACATTATGATGAGGGTTCAGTTTTTTAAGATTAGGTCGAAGTGGCATTAACAGTAGCACATGAGCTGACTGTAGCTGAGGTAACTTGACCGGATCTAAGTTCAAAATAGATCCATCCATAGATCCATCTCATTGGCTCATTTCAAATGAGCATCCCGGGCATGCCGAATTTGTTACTTCTGGTTGGACAATCCACCAGACGAACCTCAAATTTTACTTTTCGTAGAACCCTGAACGGAAAACTGACTACCATTCACTGCCCAAACTCCACTTACCGCGCTGACTATTGCCGCAAAAGCGAAGTGTACGCTCTCATAAAGCGACATGGCCAAACTCTGCGAGCGCCATCTTGTATCGGAACGATCTCGCCGCTGCGCGTACCGCCCCCTGTATCCGTACGGGCTAAACGTGGCGCATACCCAAACACTGACCGCGGCGAGGCAGAGAAAGCCCGAGAAGCCCAGCCAGAGGTTCAATGAGAATGGGTGCAGGAAGGCGAGGACGTCCTTCTCGGGGGTAGTCCGGCCCATCAGGATTGTAAGGCCGAAGTCCATGTAGGGTTTTGTAAAGGAGACGACTTGGGACCTGTCGTAGCTGATCGTGAGTGGTGCAACCGCTATATCTGCTTCCTAAAATAAAAGTCAGTTGGTGGTTACTTTTAGTACTATGATATTCTGTATGGCAACGTTAGTCGTGCCCCTTCGATATTGGAAACAGAACATTGATCATTACTGACCCTGCCTGAGCTGTTTTCGCAAACCGCAAAAACAACACCGTCTTCTTTCAAACAGTTTGCACTATTGGCAACAGCAGTCTTGTACGACAGTCTGAAAGGGACTTCAAGCCTCAGTGACAGGCATACAATCGTTAATATTATTTCTGTCCGCAGCTAGGAGTTTAATATCAGCCTTCGTCACGTTCAACCTTGAATGTAAGGCGCCAGTTGATTCCAATGACGGTGGGAGTCCAACGTCGTATTCTTGATTAACAAACTTCGTCATGTTGATTACTTTTAGAATCTATTTATCAAGTCTCAACCGAGTTTCATTTATTTCATATTCGTTTCATGGTACGTATTTCATTCAGATAAAGACAGGGATGTAATGGGAAATGTTCACATCGTTGAAATTCTACCAGGGTCACCCAGGCAACCAATGGCGAAAACGACAGGTTCAATGCACATACTGGAAGGCGTGCTAACACCAGTTATTCATTTGAACACGTTTAGTGAGAAAGAAATAATAGTACGCACATCATCCAGTATTTCTCTCACAATGCCGTTCCACTCCTCTGTGACCGCGTCCTGTGCTCCATAATTGCCATCCTTGACCAAATGGATGTCGTATTTGAAGTTGATCTTCTCCTGCAGTGCGTCCAACAGGTCGATGCAGAAGCCTTGATACTTTCTTCCAGGAAAGGCTGTGCTTCCGTTATTCTCCATGACGAATGGAGCTTCCTGTGAATGGTCCAAAGGAAAATAACTAATGATATACAGAAGAAATAATGAAAACTGCAACAAGAATGGAAAACTGCATTTCAAGCAGTGCAACAACCATAACAACCATGATATGACACAAAAATGCAGTCGAGTCAGTGTAGAATAGTTTGGCGTTTTCAATTTTAGATATGTTTACCTTTTGTTTTGATTGCTGTCACTTCGACGTCATGCTTTCTTTCAGGGCATGTGAAAGGTCCCCACAGGGAGGCAAGGGTAGAAAATTTATCTATCAGACTGACATAGCAATATAGCAAGAGTTACCCTACCAGTATCGTGACTATTCTTAGAGTTTTGTTCTTCAGATCCAGTTGGAAGTCTGCTGGTTTCTCTAGCGTCCATGAAGGGAAGTAGATATCGGTGGAATTGGAGAGGTAGAGGGGAGGATTCGAGGTCTGGGACCAGTTACCAACCTGGGGAAAGAAAACTTGAGGATTAATACAGGTCGTATTGGAAAATCTGTAATTGAAAACCAACGAAAGTGTGAGGAAACAAATCAAAAACCCCACACGCTACGTTAAGTCAACTTAAGACTGAAATGTGAACAAATCTGCCGTGAATTACAGCTGTCATATGGACTTGACTGAAGGCGATAACGCCGACGCCAGCGTCAATGACAAAACGTATTCGAGCAAGATTATAAATGGTATACGAAGACAGTCAAGCACATTCTGAAGTTTAGGAACTAGTTTATTCAATCCTGTGCCATCTTGGTTTATATCCTTACCACTCGCCATGATTTCGAGTCTAAATTGACTATCTGGTAGTCGCTCATAAACGGCCTGTTCTGCTCCGTGAAGTTTAACCAGTTCATGGCACCAGGGATGTTAACCTGCAATAGTTAAAGGGGGATGAGGCATTGACAAACCATGCCGTAGGTAGGCTAGTAGGCCCGTAGACCTTTTTTTCGGAAAGGTTATGGTCAAAGCAGTTTTAGTTTCAAGCACTACTATATCAAGTTCTTGGGTCACTTCTTGGTGGAAGTTCATTTCATGACAAATTCATTCTCGCTGTTTTCTTAGAAACCAGTCGACTCACCTCACGAAGGTACTTGAAGAGCAATTTGCCATCGGGACGCGCTTGAGCGAATATGTTAGCCAAGTTGGGTGGGTTTGCCTTATATTCGCTGAGGTTGTTGCCGTCGCGTAGGAAGTTGTCGAGTCCGTGGGCTATCACGAGGACACTGTCGTAGGTCTTCACCGCATACCCCTGGAGGCAATCAAACGGGTTAAGATACTTCAAGATATTTCGTAATACTGATTGTGACGATGAAGTCAGTGAAGATCATATCAGCGAATGCAGTGGTATAAGCCCGGATACTGGCAGGGCTCGCGAAATCATCTTTTTGTACATCGTTCCCATGGTCGCACCTGCCATCTGACATTGCGCTGAGACGTGGAACTCGCCAATTCTCTGCTGATGTCTTGTCGATAGGGTCTTTGAGGCTAATCTGTCCAGGCATGGTGACATGATGTGCAATCTGAGTGAGTGTGTCGAAAGATCTCACAGGCACGAGATGAGATGAGCCAAAAACCAAGCTCACTTTTGAGAGTTTCTCTAATTTCAGCCCGAATGCCGTTGTAAAACTACGTTTCACTAATCACGGACTTCAGAATCTTAATCTATTTCGACTTACCATAAATTGTAACGATGTGATATCATTACAACAGCTATTCTGATCTCCAGACATATCCTTGGTGATATTCTCCCAAGCGCTTACGAACTCTGGGTACAGGTCGCCAGCTCCCATACTGGGCCTCGTACCCAGCAAGCCCCTGAGGTGTAGCGGCGTCTCCATACAACTGTTAGATATGCTGCTCTGTAATGGCAAAGCCAGTGAAATCATAAATATTTTGCCCTCAGTTCTCAATGGCCTCACGGTAGATGTACGCATGTCAGGGTTTAGGCATAGCCGGGACACCTACGGAAGCAACGCTGTAGGTGTAAGACCCGGAGGTTGCTCGGCATCAAAGAGTTGTTGTTAATGAGTTTAGTTTCATATTTGTTGACGCCGATACATGGTTAATGAAAGGGAATGAAAACTTATATCATGTTCTCAAAAATATTCGCACTTGCACGACTATAGGGATATGATCGCCAATTGGAATTCGTTTTACCTCACATATTTATACATGCAGATCAAATTTGATCAAAACTTTGAATTATCAAATATAAGCAACTGAACAAAAGGACCGTTGGTGTGAGACGGTATGTTGGAATGTAACATGATGTGTGTATTGGTGTTGAGCCATGCGGGTGTTTGAGCATGCAGCAAGAGGTAAAAAACAATGCAAAGCATAGTTTAAAATAGACAGTGAATGAATATTGCAACAAATGAATTCCTGTGTGAAGCTTACAAACAGGAAAGAGTCGTTTCTCCCGGCCGTTTCGTATCGTTCGATTGTTCTCGGTGCATGGAATAGTTCCAACTTGATTGATACAACAGAACTATCCTGACCCACAATGTTTTGACATAGCTACTCACTCGGTAGCCCGTGAAGTATGAGATGATAGAAGATCCTTGAGACCAGACAGATGTCTTGATATATAGAACCGGTGATAATATACCACAGTATGACAGCAGTGCCTCAACACGGCGTAGGTTTACATGACAGCACTGTCTAATGGTGTTGGACAGCCATTCTTCCGACCCCGATGATATTCACCAACAGCCAAAACCCGAAATATCCCAACGACTCTTTCCCATGAAACAACCATGCAAAACGTATACTATGGCGATACAGACTGGTTCCAAATGGTGATCGCGCTTCTCAACAGGTGCAAAAAGATTTTGTCAATTATTTCATCGATTCTCAATTCCTTTCGAACCCAACAATCTAATTCCTGTAGTTTTAAGGTCAAGTGATCGCTTAGTACATGTAGCTGTTCCGGAACATCCCGGCTCCCGGAAAACTCTGGGATGACGAAACGCTTCGAGCAGAAATCTGTCCATGGAAAAGTGCTTCTTCTTCTTCTCCTAACCATCAATTTTATATTCTTTTCTCCGCGCGGGCAGAGTGTTGGAGCCAGCCTATATGATAGGTATGCTAATGCTGGTAGGCGAACAAGCATGGTTCTTCGTGCAGGTTCTAAAGGGAATGATGACAAAAATCTACATAGAGCTTTACCGTGCAGTTCTTAATATCGAACTGTAAAGAGAGGAAAAAACAAGGTTTTACTGCAAGTGCAAGTAGGGACATTGCTACGAGGTGGTCGCAGGTCCGAAAGGGCATCCTAAAAGCATTATTGAAAGGAAGACCTATATCCACATAAACCGGTGTTTTACGTCTAGTATCACTGACGAACCAGTCAATTTGTTCGAATGATTTTTTGCTGGGATGTAATGATTTTACCGAGATGTGTGGTCAAAATATAAGCATTACACCACCAGAAGACATGGGTGATAGTAATAAAAGACTAGCAAATGATTTTACTTCAAGTCTGTACAGAAATGCCTAGTGTAAACGAACATGGAGTTTTCGCTAAAAGCATTTTGCTAGTCTTTATTCATATTACCCAATGAATATGTTTTGACTCTTCCAACACACCGTCTAATTGACCATGCTGAACTATTCACCATAAACATTACAAATATATGCTTTTGGAAGAGGTGACCTCTTTAAAAGCAAAAGGGATGCTACATGTATGTTAGTACAAACATTAAGGTGTGACAATGGATAACATGCCCATGTTATCTGTCCATGGTATGACCATGAAAGAAACTACCTTGGCTGTGGTCAGTGGTTTGCCTCTAGATATTTGAACGGTGACGTTACAGATTGGTTCGTTTGAGATTGGCAATTCCTGGAAAAGGATACGAGTGGGATTAAGACAGATAGCCGGCGGGACAAGTGGCTGCAGAGATAGCTCGTCATTTGGAAGCCAGTGAAGCGTAGCATATCGGGCAGTAATCTGTGTATCCGTGTACATCTATGTGCACATCACCTAATCACTAGTCTACATCTACGTCGCATCCATTACCAACGCTAAAAGGGTGGATGTCGTCCTGGGTGCCGACAAATGGTATCCAGGTTCAAGATCGACTGGACAATAAGCACCCTGGGTGCCATTATACTAGACAAACAGCACCCAGCTTCTTTTTGCCTGGCTTACAGATCTTAGGGAAGAGGACGTTTATTGCCATCTCTCCCTGTATCAACGATCTCGTTCGCTATCCTGTGTTAACTGTAGGAAGAAACTTCTTTTGAAACCGAACCTCTTTTTATTGTTTTTAGACTGAAGGATTTCAAAATAAGTTTCGAACTGATGAACATATGGCCTGATATTGAATATTCAACCTTCGGCTAATTGCAGACGCGCCAAGTGCTACGTTTTCAAAATCGCCTTTGATAGACGAAGTATTCATTACAAGTTGTTATGTCCTTGAAATCGAAGCGAAGCACTGCAATGATATTGAAACGAGGTTGTTGGTAAATAATTTTAAATCTATTTTGACGAGGCCATAATTGAGTACGTTTCACAGCGAATAATGAATATTAAATTAGCACTGAGGTAACACGATTAATCTCTTTATACACTGTGTCCTTTGTAATAGCTGCGGTTTAGATAATAATGAATGAGTGGTTTAGCGCTAATTCGCAGACACTAAATTCTTTGGTCACATTACTCACAGTTATGTCATGGTATAAAGTATTTATGTTTCCTAGGTAACTCATGCGTGATATTAGTTTGCGCTTTTTTATGTTCTCCCACAGTAAATTTCAATTATCATACCTTCCATTAGCAGGTTCACCAGAGAAATCAATATTTTATGGCTTTATTATGTTTTATGTAGAAGACAATTTTTTTTCAATATCTTTTTTCTGATTTAAAAAAAATCTATAAAACAATCAAAAATATTTTTTTGAGAATAAAAGTTCTTTGGGCAAAACAATAGCAGAGGGGGAGGTCTGGTGAAATATATCTTTTGAGTATCCCTCCAGCCATTACGCAACAACTATTGGGACTAAAAACGAAAACACTCATCGATTAAACAACCAAAGCTTCTACAAAGACTTCTAACTACAAGTTGTCTTGTCGATTTTTCAGAATATTACATATATTGCAAATGGCACATCGAATACTGCAAAATATCTGTAGAGTTTTTTAAAAGCACTTTTTTCCATGATCAAGTTTTCAAATTAGATAAAACTCATGCAAAGGACTAACAATAAAACGAAGTTGAGCCATGCAGAATAGAAAATAAAGACGATGTGAGAACAGAATACATCTAAAATCGTACACGTAGGTGCTACCTACCACCGTTAGCAAGCCATTACTCTGAAAAGTCAGGAATGTGATTTGGTTACCATGTGAGTTGAAAGAAACAGCTGAAGATGAGGTTCGTTCGTTTGGAATTTTGAAATGTTAAACTGAATTTGAGGTTTTCTGATACTAAACATGCAAGCGCAGCAAAATCCTGTGAGAAGTGAAAGAACGAAAAGAAGGAAAGTAAGAATTTACACTGCACGCCATAAAACATACTTTTGACCGAGATGGATAGTGGAAGCCTAATGTCCTGACCACTACCGCATTCTGACTCTAACGTCTTTTCACAACTTCAACGAGTGACCTATGCCTGATACTGAGCAATGAGCCGATAAGTCAAGATATACTTACTACCGATGTGACTCCATCCGTCACCAACCAGCCCCAACCTTTATTCAGCATTCCCAGCTGGGCAGCCTGCGTCAGGATGTGGTAGGCATGGACGGAGAGGCAGTTCAAAATGACAATGCGAGTACCTAGTAAAAAGTAGTGAAGTAAAAGAGGGGCGTGGAGATATAAAGTTGCTCGGAACCAAAGACCGGGTAGAAGTCGGAAAAAACCGATTCTATTCATTGTACGATCGTAAGGGCATGGTCACTTCAGTCATAGATCCAGTAATGGGAAAACACTGACAAATGCCACTGCTGTCCGGTGCAACATCTTTCAGTGTTTCTCATATTTCAGTTTTCCCATATTCACGGATAAGGCGACCACAAACCGAAACAACGGTTCGAGGTATGATGCTCTGCTACCATGTTACAAGAAGGGTTTTAAACTGTCCCAGCCCAAATGTCAGTTGGCACGAACGATGATGCCCACCATATATTCCATTTTCTGGAGGCCGCTTGTGTCTAAACGATATCAATGACACATAATGACAAGCATCGACACGTACATTGCACATCCAACTTCTTACCTTTGGCGATGATAGCCTTCAGTTGTTTGGTGGCGTCCGTCAGCGAGGCATTGTAAGGGGCGTGGAACATATCAACACTGGTGATAGCTAAAGCGTCGCCTCTTGAGGCCAACCGCTGGAACTCTGTAAGGCCATTGCGACCTGGAATTTTAAAGGAACGTTTGATTTGTTTGATGGCAGCTCTCATTGAAGCATTGAAAAGGTCGTGCAACATATCAATACTGATGATAAGTGTCGCCTATTGAGGACTGTCGCTGGGACTCTCGCAGGCCATGGCGACCGCAGTGAAAACAATAATGGATGGAAAGTTGAGCTGAGTTGGTTGTAGCGTCAGTCGTTGGGCATCAAGGGGTGTGGAACATTATCAACATGTCTCTAGGCGGCAGAGAATAACACCAGGTTTTCAGACAAAACCACCAACTACCATCGACTGACGAGCGGATGTTCACACCTCACGACCTCTCTCTTCACAGAATCATGATTTCGATCTTTCTCGGATTTGTGGACTAAATTGTATTGTGAGGCTGCGAATGGTCATAGATAGACCTATACAGTTCTGTCATGAGTGGGTCTTACTGATGATTCTGATTACAAACAAGTATGATTAATGCACATTGCACGGCTGTCGTTTACATACCTCACACGATATCAACAACAGCAGGAGCGAGCAGATCTTTATCAAGGTGTGTCGGGTCACCTTAGTATCGATACTGAGAACCACAAATCAACTTTAGTGCATATCTGACCATTTAAAAATCACCATTCACGTTCATTGCGCAGCTGCCATGTGTTCATTAGTTGGTTTGCAATCACATAATATTGATATACTGTAGGATATCAATTTTCACTCCCCAGCTTTTAAAGAGAAAAGTTGCAGGAAATATATTGAGTAAAGAGAACATGAGCTCTCTTTTGCCTCGCTGTCGTGTATTTAGCCAAGATTTACTACGGACACGTGAAAATAAGAGCTCAAATAGCCCCAACAACCCCCCCCCCCCATCGACTGACCACCTCCTCCCCACCACTGACATGACCACGAGTACTATGGCTTGGTCGGCGATATCACCCATGATGTCCAAGCTAATCCTTGCTACGTGTTAACCGGCCTTTAATGATTCATCCATTGGTGCCACAGACATGACAGAACTTATGCTGTTTAATGGTGTTCACCTTGAAATAATGGACGAGTTTCAGGTAATCACTAATAGCACTTGCTCGTTGGTTCACCGCCCTTTATGATTGCACCACACTCGATGTTTAGGATATGATATTGGTATAAACAGCAGCTGTACGCGTTCAATCAGACGCTTAGATGATAAATTGTATTCGGTTATAATGGAATTTCAAAAGACCGCAGCAGTTGTTCAGCACGGTGTATAGAATTTGTTTTGATTTGAAAGATAAAGAATGAAATATCGTCCTTTAGAAAGAGGACACTTTTAGAGGCTTTACCCATGGCTTGTTAGCGAATGTAATGAGACTAAACAAAGCCGACCCACTGTAAATTCGATAAATTGACTCTCCCAGGCCAAACATCAATTTCTTTTGCATTTCGGGGAAAAATATATTAGTTTGCTCATACTCAACAAAGTGTGCTTAGCATTATCGCATACTAAATATGAGTGCTCTGCAAACGTGGCTGGAGAGCTGATAGAAATTCTGATGAAACCAAGCTCAAAGATTTCTTATGAAACCTACGATAGATGGAACACTAGCCCTTTTCCCAAGAAGAGCGCGATAAGAACCTTGTCACTGATCGTCAGCGTAGCGATAGGGCATTGTTTCTTGCCTCTATTCGTTACCATGGTCAGATAAACCACTTTTCCTGTGGTGAGAAGTGATCAGCGTACTGGAGAAGTGACAAGCCAGTGTTGGCAATTGCTTTTTGATGCAGTTGAGAAATTTGCCAATAAAAAGCAAGAATCCAGCAGTATGATATGAATGTCCAGCTTGTTCGTCATCTCCGTCATCCGCCAACTATGCCACTTCTTCATTTCCAGAGAAAAAAACTTAAGGATTTTAAAAATCTTGTCCAGCAAATATGTTGTGCTAGGATTTAGACCATCTTCACTCGGGCCCCTTTCCCATCTACAGTCGGCACTTACCGTAATCTGAGGACGACGTCAGAATGGCTACTCTGGTCCAGCGCATCTTGATCACCAGGTCATACAGGGCCGTGCTCTGGAGAGAGTCTGGGGAACTCATCTGTTCAAGAGAAAAGAATGATGAGATTCTGAAATTTATGCAGCGGGCCGCTGAACACTGCAGCAGTTGTTTGCCATTCTGACCGTGAGTTCTGTCGTGAGGCAATAGAGACCGATGGAGGTCACGCTACGGCGGCCCAAAACCAATCATTCTAGGTCACCTAGTCATTTTCTGGCTGATGACTGTTGACCACTTGACACGCGTAGAGATTCGTGACAGAACTTCTGTGATGAGTTGCCAGAGCGAAGTCGATGATTCTTATTGAAAACAATTGTTTTGACGCAATCTGTCTGATTTCGCGGGGTGTTGGTTGGAGAGTACGGTAGTTTTTAACGTATCCACATACTTACTTTTAGAAGATATGGATAGAGATCATGAAAGCTGGAAAGGATTGGGTCAGTGGCTGAGGGGGCCAGCTGTGGGATATGCATCCCTTGACAAATGGGCTGGGTCGCCTTCACGGCCGTCGAGGAATCGGGCCCAACGATGAAGTGGACGCCATTGTGGAGGAACTCCGAAACTGAAAGAATAAAGGGCGATCAGAGGAGGTGGGACATCATAGCAGGAAGAACAGTGAACCCGTGGATGCACTAGGCCAATTAACGCTGATCGACCTTGGAGGATGCCGTATTCCCATCAAAATCTCACTTAATGTATAATTGATACACCCGTCCGCGTGGCAAACTGGCAATATGAGGAGCCCGTAATTGGAGTCGGTTCCACAGTCTATCAAACTAATTTAACTCACCTGCGGTGATACTTTGAAATGTGTCGAGCTGACTGTCGACCATTTTGAACAGAGGTAGGAGGTTGATGTTTGGAAGAAGGGTTGGATCGTTTGCCACTCTCTGGACAGCGAGATCCACGGCCAGCTTCATGGCTTTGCTGTAAAATCCTCCCGTCTCTGGGATGATGACGCCTGTAAGTAAGATACTTGGAAAGTTGTTTATCTACTATGGTTCTACATGTACATGGGAAACAGCTTTGAAGAACCTGCTTCAAGCTCGCCGAAAAACGACATCTCGACCTCAAAGATCAGTCCATGAAACCTGTCAGAACTGTACTAACAGTTCGATATACAGAGAGGTGTGCGGAAGAAGACGACAAGAAGGCAGAGAATAGATCGTTTCCCCAGCCTCATTTTGGTCCGTTGTTTAGGGCAACTCGCATGCGCAGTATGCTGGGTGGAAGATTCAACAATGCTTCCATCCGCCGCAGTGAGTTACTGTGCATCATCCCCGTACGCCAGATATCCAAGCGATGGTCTTGGGAGGACGGATCTATCAGAATCAATGACAGTTTAAAGAAAGTCGCTTCGTCTGCACGACAAGCATCGTTGTAGTAAATTATGTCAACACCATGTATGGAACGTCCCGATGCGACTGCTGGTAGCCCAAGCATCGTCGGGAAAGCAGTTCGGTCAACAAGTTGCCTCATATCATGACCGGGGTCCACCCCGCACCAAAGTCAACATCGTTCAATTCCCACGGCATAGCATTAGGCGATCACCGGCAGAATCATCAGTGCTAATTCGCTAAATGAAAGTTTGCTTTTCATGCGACATTATCGGCATTGGCAGTATCCGTCCCAACGCCCGTCCATACACTGGCATGGGCGGTCAATATGTCGCACAATACGTTTGTAAAGGGGCCCGGAGGTAGAAATATCGAGGACTTCGACACAGACAGCGGGGAGCACGCGTTGCTTTGATTCGCACAAGGCCATGGTTCGGCTTTTTCGAAGCGATATGACCGAACTTGGAAAAATGAAAACACTTAAAAAACTTCACATGGATAAATTTTGCGGAGATACTGAGAAATTAACAATGATTTAGCGGTGTTTCGTTGTAAGGTGGGACAGATTTCATGTGTGATCACTGTCAATTGCACAGGGGTAATCTAAAGGTGTCGAATAGTCGTCTAAGAAACATCACACGTTGATACGTATGAGACATCTATCTTACTCGATGCCTAAACTGACCTCAACTGCTGAAGTCTAACAGACATCTGTAGATGTCTGTATGATATCAACCAGTTGATTACTGGACATTACATCCAAGGAATCCCATTTGTGTTGGCAAAACACCCTTGAAGGTTAAAAACCGTTATCTCTGCGAGCGTGGGCTTGATGTGATGCTGTTCTCCGCACATGTCACAGTTCTGAGAACCATGTATCCGAAGATTCAAGGGGAAACGACTTAAAGTGCTTTAGTTTCAAGGTACAAGCACTGGCAAATGGAGGAAACTGTATTGGAGTTCTAAGTCGCTTAATTGTCAAACACTACACCATTAGGGTAATTGCCTCGTGGTACGCTACAATGATAAGCAATTAGCCATTGGAAAGTTTTAACGTCCTCGATGTACATCAGTTACTTAAATATTAATGTAAAGTATTGATCTATTGGCGACCTTTTGACCTATTCTGTTTAAACTAAATTATGATCAACAAGCGCTTTACGCGGCTTCAGGATATTCCATCCATTGTTTCGGACTGCTGCAAGGCTCGTCCAGTAACGGACAATATTACTTGACACCACTGAGGTATGTGAGAGAGTTAGACCATGCATACATCATGAAATACAGTACTGTGTATTCTATTCTTCTGGGTTGTCGAAAGTTGCACAGAGTACCCCGGCAGCACAACGATTCTGACAAGTACTCGGGCAAATCGGGGGTATTCCGACTTTACACGGACAAACCGGGGCCACTACGGAAGAATCTGTAGTTTCTTAGAAGACTTCAGTGGCTACCAGTGTTACCTTCAAGCCCGATCTTCCGCATGCTGTCTCACCACGAAACTCGTGTTCGTGACAGACCACAACATCCAGACCCAGCGGACGCCAGACTTAGCGATCAGTGATGCATGAGCAGTGCTTGTCATTGATGGACTTATGATTCTGACAGATCGTGAAATGATTGCGTATAACCGCAATTCCGGAATTTTACTCTCGGCATCATGTCAGCAACGCGATAGCACGGAATTATAGTATATAATCGTATTATGTAGTATTCCAGTCTAGGTGTTTAACACTCACATTGCAATGTTTGTAAGATCTGTATGTCACCGTCCTTTGTAAGCAAATGTGTGAAATTGTTTGTCATGTCACTGTGATATTCAAGAGGTTCAAAAATATATGCAAAACTCGATTAAAGCACGAAAATAGGCCCAAACAATTTATGGTATGTTGACACACAAGGATTATAACATTCCAATATCATGTCCAATGCAAACTGATTAGGCCCTAATTTTGGGTGATACATTGTGTTTTAACATAATTAGGCATCGTCTAATGGAATGTAGGGCCTTGCAACTGTTGTATCATTTAAAGGACAAGAGGTGAGATTTAGCTGGACAGCGGATTATGTCCCATATCAAACAATTTGTCGTCACATGTAGTTCCTCTCGACCCATACGCTTGAAAAATTATGATGACATACTTTTGCCAGTTGTGTTGCTCTGTGTACTATTGCAGCTTTATTATTTTGAACGATCTGTTTGAAGAGGTTATGGTCCAGCTAGATTTGCAGGAAGGAGTAATGTATTGGCGAATGCATGTCTTGTTGGAGTTCCGCAAACGATGGCGGTTGCTGCTATCTGTCACCATGACCCGGGCTCCATTTGTCATGCAAGCCTTGATTCTGGGAGAAGTTGGGGACAGCTTGTGCTAGTCGCCTAATTCATAGTTTAAGTACCCCCCCCCCCCCACCCCACCCCCTCCGATAGAGGTAAATGTGAGCTCACTTCGACATCAGCCATATATCATAATCCCTTCATAATTCAGCAATAAACGACACTTTGTATGACATCGAGTACCTTCCTGTTCAGCCGTTACGTGAATCGAATTCGAAAGTAACAAATTTAGCTTCATTGTCTATTCAGTATAACCCGAAACCAATGGAAATTCCCGGGAGATTGACACAACAATAGCTATTAGCCTGAAATTAACAAGAACGCTTTATGACAAACAGTCACCTTAAGTAGGCATTAACGAGGGAAACCTATTTATCGTAGTCTTTTCACGTTCGAAAGTCAATTACTGAGGTAACAATGAATATACTCGATGAAAACTATTGATAGATTTTGTTGTCCAACATTCGCTTAGCAATATAATAAGTGGCCTTTACAAAGAAGACCCGTGTTCAATCGTCATTCATTTATTATTAAGGTACCATATTATCTGATTATCACTTGTTGAAACGACCCAATAACATTACCCACAATGCTAACATTCCCAAACAAACGATTTGTCATTTGGTCCAGCTGGTCAATCACATAATCACCAGCTCTTCTCTGATTGGCTCGCTGGTGTCGCAAAACTTCAGCAGCAAACATATTTTCAAGAAAGACTACGTCCAAAGATTTCGAAACTTGGATGATGGTGTTTGGGTACACGTCCACATTACCAAACCCGTGTAAACTTTTTGTGACAAACACGACCAACTACAAAATTTTCTGATGTTAAACCATCCTCTACATCATCGAATAGCGCTATCACCGATAGCTAGGTCAAATATAATTGAATGATACATGTACGATCAAATCACTGCTGATAGAGTGGTACTTGGTTAGTGGTTCCGATGGACCTAACGGTATTAGTACTACCGTGACGTTGCCATAGCTATGATCGTTTCAAGCCAGAATGTGCCATCGTTTTAAGCCAGAATGTACCATTGGGACAGCCCAATTACCGCTAATTAATAGGTTTTTTCTGACGGCTTTTGGTTAAATACAGCCGCAGTGGGACAGGATGCACTTATGTCCGTTAACTGGAGCCCTTTGTGATCTAACAGCATGAATCGATAAATGTCAATGTGCTTTTTTACATAATGCCCGGACTGTGTCAGATTCATGATTTCTGCTATCATTTTCACTATGACGTTAGATTTTCACCGAAAAATGACATGTGCTAGTGTTCGATGCTTAGTGATGTTCTCCCACGCGAAGCTGCTGTGAGCAGGTCACCTTGGACAAGTCATTTCATCATTATAAACTGGGTAAGGCCATCATCTCGAGTGACCTGTCTTAGCTTCTTTCAAGGGGGACTAACTTTCCTTTTTGACTACAACAATCAGATCCTTAGATACACCCTGTAATAGTATTTCAGTGATCGCACTAATCATTACTGAATACCATTATTATGTTGTTGACCATATTGCCCTGTTTTCATGTTTGCACGAACTGTGTTGCACCATGGTTGCGATCGTAATACTAGCCAACTAATAATAGTATATGCTCAGGAGATCATGGGTGTAAATGATTTCACTGGGAATGGAATACAGCCGAGTCACACCAAGGACATCGCACTGGCAGTATACAATGGAACCTCCCTTAAGTGGATATATCTCTATTAAGTACACCCCCTCTGCTAATTAAGGACACTACTTTTGGTCCCAAGTTGGTTGTTTCCAGTCAACCCGACTAATTATGTTTTGCCTTGTTGGTTCCGGATTCTGTTGACACGCACTGACAGAATAAGAGGAAAGGAAATTCTCGGATAGCTCAGTCCCGGTGAACGGAATATCCGCGAGAACTCAGTATGTTTGAGAAATGGTTTCCAATATCGATGTACTTACTCGCACTTGGTATTAGGAGGATCAAATACGTTAAATAAATGTATTTGTAAAATGTGACTTCGAATTGTGTGTGGAATTTGTTTGCATGGTGTCCATTTACCAAGAAAAAATTTCGGACTTGGCAACTCGTGTCTAGCAGCCATCTTGGATAGCGGGATTGGTCCATGACCTTCACTCTCAAATCATCGTTTTACTAATCAATAATGAATGGGCGCCATCTTGTTTATCAACAGAGCCTGGTAGTATACATGTTGGGTTACTATTAGATGAATAGTTTGACCCCAAATGATGTAAATGGTTCTTGTCGAGAGTGAATTTCAAACCAGCAGCCGTCTGATAGATACGCAGCTTTGGTGGAAATGTCAAAAATATTAATTTACAGTCATTAAAACAGGGACCGCGTGCTTAATTGAAGATTGATTAACTTGTTTTTGTCCTGTTGATGTCAGATTTGAATTCCACTCGTCCTTTGATGGCGGCAGCAGGCTGTGTGTAAACAATGTCATCATAACCAAACGACCGCAGTTAACTTGACAGGCTTAGAATAAAAGTTACAAACACGCCACCAATAATGAACATGTTAGTCATACCATTCCTCGTATCATGGGCGGCTTCTTTGACTTGTACAGTTGGTAATAAAATGCATAAATTTGAACGTGTTTTATGTCTTATTAATGTCGTCCATACTTTTGGTTTCAGTCTCAGCTGCTGGTAGACGAGTGTATTACAAACCTTGTAGCCTACATGTACCTAAGTCTGAACAGTTGACATTATATTGGATATTTTACCATTAAAGTAAATGTGTCATATCAATGACATCATATCCTTATAGAACTACATTGTATGTACGAAGCCACTATCGGTAGTCAAATTGAGAATCAGGATGAAAAACGAGTATGAACCAATTCATGATATGAATCGATTACTCTGCCTATTGCCGTGTGAGACAGTCTGACATGAGATGTTGGTTCAGAATCCATGTTCAAATTTCATGTTGTCAGATGTAAATAGGTTTGTTGTTTCACTATCTCTTACTGCTTCCGCGATCAGATCTATTCAGCTGTGGGCTGAGTGTCTTCTCGAACATTGTTAGGCTGAGTTTACACTCTCACGAAGAGCTACGAACGACAAAGTAGCGAGGGAAGTATATGATGAACTTTATTGACTACGTCTTTATGAGAGTTCACTGATTCGACGTGCTACTATGTATGAAGGTCGATGACACCACAAACCTCTGACGTTTGTAGTGCTGACGGACCTCTTTCCAAGGGATGCAAAACCTCCCTAGCTCAAATAATAACCAGAATACAAATGCCAGATAGAAGTGCAGACAGCAGTTGACATTCTACAGGACTGTCCCGTCCACGACATAAATTCGGGCCGTAGACACCAACGTCGAAGAAAAACTCTGGAGAACACAGCAAGACCTCGAAACGACAAGCCGCTTCATCTCCGCCACAGGACTGAAGTTACGCAGGTTGAACACCATATAAGAAGAAGCTCGATTGAATGTCAACGAAGGAACCAGTGCCCAGGAGAAAAAACTTGAGCTGTTTCATAGAGTAGTGAAAGTTGTCCTTCCTTTACATTGTCCTCTTAATGACCCTGTTGCGCAGGATAAATGACATGATGCTCGTTTTGATTCCCGATCGTCATTCCAGAAAGGTCATTTGGGGACAAAGTTACAGCCAGAGACCGTTATAAAACTATACGCTGCAGAAACATAATTGCATTGAGTTCTCATCATAGCCCGCTTGGAGGTGGTAGTATCAATGTGGAATGAATCAAGACAAAATAAGTACACACTTACCAAATGTGACGTTCTTCGGAGCAGTTCCATAAGCAGCGGAAGCAACTTGAGGCAAGAGAAGACAGAATCCGGCCTTTAACAGCCAACATAATGCTACACCCATGGTCACTTTATCATGTCTAAATCCATTTGAATGTTTCCGTTGCTTGATACTATATGTATCCATTTTGATGTTTGCACAATTCGAATCGTATAACTCACAGATCGTATGAAAATTTATCTAAAACATATTTTTGGGTCCTGTTGATGAGCAAGTTTTGTTAGCTCATGGTCATAAATCCTTTTCTTTAGTCCATTCAAACGATTTAGACTGCATCGCGTTACTTGTATACCTCATAAATAACTCGTCCCGTAAATGGAGAGTCGTCCAATGAATTGATGTATTGATATGATGCTCATGGAGCCGGGGCACACTACAAATCCGTTATTACGTGCCACTAGAATCTGACTAGTCATTAACGCCACCGCACGGTACGGAATGAAATTAGTGTAGTATCCCATCCACAAAAACAAAAAGGTAACGTATCGTGCGTGAATCGTACAATCGAATCCCGATGACTCGGAATGATGACAAGCTTTTATAAATGACCCAACCAATTATTTCAGGTTTTATCCAATAATGCTGTGACCAAAACAATTATTTCGGTGTTATATCAAGAAATAGTTTAAAATTCATCAGTCTATAATTCCGCGTGTTGACTATGTAAATACGAGAAACTCGATGTAAATACGAGAAACACGATGAACCACGCATACGAATTCACGGAAAATAAAACTCCATGACTCCGTGTTCTGCAAATGTGCATGACCAACTGCGAACAGATGCCGCCAAATTAATCATCAGGACTTGTTTGAAAAATAATCAAATTACAAACGTTGTACAATTGCTGTATATTTTATGCACAGCTTGAGACAGTAATAATAAACCAACATGTGTCCCATGTTGATGGAATTGTCCATGTATAGTACCCCCAGGTATATGGCACGGCTTAACCCGCCGGCCATGAGGGAATTCCTTTATGGCCTAGTGGTTGGCGCGTTGGCCCCAGAGTGGAAGTTAAGCAACGTCGAGCGCGGTCAACCTTTGGATCGGTGACCGGCGCGTATAATACAGTCCACACCAAATCAAATGGCTTTGGAACTCTTCGGTATTGGACATAGCGCTTCATTCATGATACCAACTCAGATCGAACTGTAGCTTTGTAACAAAATTGTTTCATAGTCTGTGCTGTCAATATTCCTGAATAGATTTGTAATAATTGCCAGAACTAATGAAAATAACAAGGTATCTATCACAAAAAAATGAATTTATTAAATCGTCTCAATAAGCCATAAATCCAGATACACGTCGTAATTAACTATTAATTAGTTTTACATTGAGCATTTCATTTTTCATTTCAGTATTTACATCATAGCGATTGCAAAAGAAACATCAAATGTACTATTTGAATATCGAGATCATACTATCACTAGTTGGAGATGTTTAGATCAGTCTGAAAGAGGACAGATTTCTACACTTAACACTATGGACAATATAGGTGTACGGTGTACGTTTTTATCAAGGCTTTCGGATATTCATTCCAAAATGCTGGGTATAGATATCCACTACGTTCCAGACTGGCAATAGGTTCATCTCCTCTACATTTCGTCATGATTGCCATTCGCGAGTTATCACCTCTCCAGTGTGAAAGAATATATAGTCCCCTCGAGAATTCACTCTACCCTTATGTCCTAATACGGATCAAGGTGCATTGTTATTGAAACATATTTGATGTTATTTTGTAATACATGTACATGTATTGAGTACACCACGAAATACAAGTTGTCCAATTATCACACTGTCAATAACATGTCCATTAAACATCATATAATATTTGTATTTGCAGCATTTGTTCTATCAATACGCAGGGCTAGCAACTCGGCAGTTACGTACATCCAGCTCCAGTCACGTCTTTTGCCGCCGGTTTCCTCTTCCGATTGTTGATACTCGAACAATCTCGAAGCAGTACGGAAACACCCGATGCTGAAAATAACATTCATTCGTCTTCTCAACACAGAATAAACTTTGCACAACAGCTTCGTTCTCGTTTAAACAATCAACATTTTCGTCTCATATGCCGAGCATGTGACTCGTTTGACCAAATAGTTTTTTGGTAAGTTCGTAAAAGAGTCTTTCAGTAAAGAAAAGTACTGAAAGCCGAGACAAAGAACCTGATCCACCACAGAAAATCTTAAAAGGAGACCAATCATAATCTTCCTCAAGCAAGATTTTTGATACTTCCCCAGTGTCTGTATTGGTCAATCAGAGGCCACCTGCCCAGGCCAATCGGAAACCTTCTCTGCTCCCCCTGCTAAGAAACATGATAGACGGCTTCTGATTGGCCAATAAACCGGAGGATTCAAAGATTCTACACCAAGAAAGCAGCGATTGCTCGTTGTTACGCACCGCTTAGATGTCTCCGTCCTCCTCCCCCAGAGATGTATACCTGCGAGCGGATGACTTGTACAGCGGTAACTTCTCTCGGCCTCGTCGATAGAAAAAGACAACAAGCAGCAGAAGGAAACTGGATAGTGTCCCTAAGGCTGTGAGCGCTATCGTCATAATTAGCTTGGAAAGAAGATATGGATTAGTCCAACACGCGCTTAAGAGTAACTGGGTATTTATGACAGTTGGCGCCCGTTGTCAGTATTTGGCGTTAAAATCTGTTACTCAACACGTGCTCCAGTATTAATGCTGCACTATTTTTGTGTTGGGTAACAATTTCAGAATTGTCATCTACCACATTGCTGTCTAGCTCAGAATCTATTCGAATTGACATTTGAATGAAATGAGCACCGTGCTTCTCGAGTGGAAGTGTGTGGTACCCTGAAGTCAACTTAGTTGCTTTTTTACTATTTTTGGGTTGGGTAACAATTTCAGAATTGTCATCTACCACATTGCTGTCTAGCTCAGAATCTATTCGAATTGACACCAAATTGAATGAAATGAGCACCGTGCTTCACGAGTGGAGGTGTGTGGTACCCTGAAGTCAACTTAGTTGCTTTTTAATTAAAATGACTGCCATCAGGATAAAGTACCGCCACCTAGCCTCTCACCCCTACCTTCATCCATCTTCACCTTAGCCGGAAAGCTTCCTTCACCAGGTCTTACCAACCTTGCCTCGCCCTCTCACCCCGACCTTCAGTCGACCTTGACCTTAGACGAACCGGTCGCATAAGCACTGAAAGGGTAGTCAAGACTACTCGTCTGCTGATTGAAGACTTTGCATGATCAATCCGCATTTATGTCAAAGTATGTATAGTACTTTCGAAAACTGTTGATTCGCTGTGCCCTGAGGACTCAAGATTAGCCGAGATGAAGTATGGATAATTACACATTGTTCGGTGGTTTTTACAGTTGATATGATATAGAAAATTATAACATAACACAAACACGGACCTCATAACAATGGCTGTTTTTATCTTAGAGTAGCCCTTTTTCAATGAACAGATTTTCAGTGTACCTTAGCACTATATGAAGGTCTCAACAGAGGCTGGCCGCAGTAACGCTCCTTCTAAGAAAAATGCGGAATCCTTCACCAAGACTGGGTATCAAAAGACCACCAGGCTTTTCCCCTATCACCATAAAACCCTTGCCACGGCGCAATACGTCATCAGTCATATTGCAACAACTTTCAAACCACTTGATATTTGGGTTTTTGATTTGAGACCACTTCAAGTACAGGCGATCGAGGCGCAGCTTCAACCAAAAAACAGGTATAACATGACTGATCACATATGGCAAATCACCAATAAATAAATTCAAATGCCCGTCATAAGCATAGTTTGTAAAGTAACATGCTGAGTATTGTCAAAACAGTCGATACTTTTGATGCGGTCCCTTTCGATGACATCATATCCGATTGCGTCATGCAAATCAATCCATCACCGATCCGCACAACTTCCGGTCTGGTGCAATGGTCCTGATTTGGGCCAACGCAGGCGGCGTAGCCCATGACGTGGGCAATGTAGTGTTGTTCATGGACACCATGGAAGAGATGCGACATTGGTCCTTGGGCGTAGATTGTGACGTCTTCGCCTCCATGTGTTTCGGATCCAAGGGGGACGGCTGCTTGCTGCTTGTAGTGCGGGTCCTCTGAAAAACAGATGAAGGTAATAAAACCAACTCAATGCACATGTCTTTGTACGGCGATTTCTATGATTCTCTCATTTGGAAATCATGTATCAAGGGCAATAGGAGACATGGTCGAAAGCATCATTACCTATTTTCTTCTATTCAACATGTCCCTTTCATGACTACAGATATCTTCACCACTAAGGTTTAAACATCTCATCAACATCCAAATGATATAAAACCATGAGAGTCAGGATGATTGGGATCATACTCCCTATGAGGCCCCGCAACAAGGCTAGAAGGAGTTTGGCTCCTTAAAGTCCTCCTTAAAAATCTTTACCGGTGTCTTTGTCTGTGAGGTTAGCCCTGCCTGCCGGTGTAATCTCGTAACCAGGACCATTCCCATATAGGACAGATGTAAAGGGCATGCCGTCGGTCCCATTCGCGTAGTCAGTTATATCTGAAAAATATGATTAAGTTTCGTGTGAAATATTTTGATAAAAGAAATAAGTATTTGACAGCTGTCAGCTTAGTATCCCGCAGGCTGAGGGGGACAACAACGGGACCTGGGCCTATTTGTGGCCAGAGGTCATCAACATGGTTCAACAAACATGACGCTACAAGTATCTCGAATCCGAACTACATGTATGTGGAAAGGGTTGCATTTGCTTTCGCTGACGCAAGGCAAATAAATGGCGATATCCATAAGCACAGGAGAGCTCCCCGCCAGGAATGAATCTTGTCAAGTTGTGTTTTCCCCACTCCATCGCCAACCGATAGATTGTTAGTCCACAAAGGAAATGTTGGAAAGGCATTAGGGGCACAACCTGTTTGGAAACCACATGAAGGAATGGCTTACCGAATAACGGGTGACCCCGACTCGGGTATCCAGAGAGGACCATCGTATGCGAGTGGTCAGCAGTGACAACGATCAGTGTGTCCCTCATATCAGTCAGGTCGATGGCTGCCTGGACTGCCGCCTCGAAGGCTATACCGTCCTCTATCGCGTATCGGGCAATGCCTTCGTGGTGAGCGTGGTCAATCCTACCACCTAGAAAAAAGAGATAATTTAACATTTCAAGCAGGTATTCATCCTGATTTCCAGCATCCTGTGAGAACCAGGGAAAGTTTGCCCAAACATCTGTGTGCAGGCTGTAGTAGAAGAGAGCATCAACTCCTGACTTCCTCGGGATGGACCATCAGTACCATGGAGCACATTTCAACCTAATATTTCGTTTCTAGTGACAAAATTCTTCCGCTGACTCGGAGTGGTAATCCCGCTGACCAGAAGCCTATGGATGCCTAAGTTTTTTTATCAATGTCAAATCCAATGTATATGAAGTTGCATGGTTACGTAGTGTCGTAAGGTTCTTGTCATGTATTCTTTGTTGTACATGCATGAGAAACCAGTGTCTTTCCACTGTAAAAATGAGAGGAGCTATTCTACACATTGACACCCATTCTGTCTGTCATGATCCGAAACCAACCATTTACGTCTCCCTTATGTACAATCACGTATCACCAAACGCACCTTCGACGAACAAGAAATACCCCTTGTCATTCTTTTGCAGCATTTTGATGGCTTTACTCGTCAGCTCGGCCAGACTGGGCTCTTTATTCCCACCGTTGACACGATCCAGTTCGTACTGCATGTGAGACGGCTCAAACAGACCTGAAAGTTGAATAACTGAACGGGTAAATCATATTCCTACGCGACTACGTTACCAAGTTAAACATCTGACCTATTTCATACTCTACTCATCAGTCTGCAACTCTAAATGTATCACATGTGTCCTTGCGTGCCTTCTCGTGAGCCATTTTAAGGCAATTCTTACCACGGGAATGTAGCTTGACTGCCGACAGACTGACACTTTCTAGCGGAGTTTGCAAAGAGCTACACGGTATGCGGACACGCCGGCGAGCTATGTCTTCATGGTCATGAACCCTTTTAGAAATCATCGTTCGCCGGTGTGCCCTGCAGCTCAATTTACACTCAAGAACGATGGAAATCGGTCACCAACATCTTCAACATAACTTCATTTACGTGCAAGATGACCTTATGGATGACCCTGTAATGCGAGAATGGTATTCAACGAGCTTACCCATCAGAAAGTCTGTCTTCTTCGGATCCACCTTATCAAAATCCTCTATATTCCACACGTACTTTGCCTCTTTGCCACGGGTGCTTTTATCCTTTTTCCATTCCTGTCGGAAACATGAAACAGAAGGCTTATATTATGTCCCCATCCACGTTTCCGTTGTTCAAAAATATGGTAAGAAGAACAGAGGTAGAAGTTAGATAAGAAAGAAAGAAGTAGTCCAAGCAATGGTTCACAAAAGGAAATGCAACCTCTCATCCTTTGGCGAACCCCCTCCGCACCCAAAAAGATCAAATCCATTAGATTGCACTGTTCCGAGAGAACCAGTGTCGTCAGATATACAATGTACTTGGACGAGGTGGACTTTTACCACGGGACGGAGATCGAGACTGGTCCCTTGGTCGTCGAACCCAAGGCAGGACATGCATTGCACACAGGTCAACAAATTTTCAAGGATGGTCGGAAAGTAAAGTTGCGGCAGCTGAGTTTACTTCACACGGCCTGAACGGGTACACATACACTCCGCTTCATTAAATGTTTTCCACTTTTGATTGTGGTGGAACATCACGCGCGAGGAGATATCACTGTGACTTACCTCAATAAGATCTCTACCATCTAGTCTGTTGCCTTTCTTGCTAGTATATTCTGGATCAGAAGTAGTTTTTGGCATCATCTGCGCCCTTCCTCCCCCAAGGATGACCTACAAACAGATGCATAAGACGTGTTACTCTGGTCATGCCCAATCAGACATCTGAGACACACCACGAAAATGGCTTCTATACAGAAGATACGCTGGCAAATGCAGGGAGTGTCATATTCTCAACGTACCGATATATCCTTGCCCCTCTCAATCAGTTGGGCGGCGATATCCTTACACTTCCCTTTCGCAGAGGCGGGTAGTTGGGCGTCGTCTTCCCAGTTCCGGTGAGAGGACTTGGCGTATGCAGCGGCTGGGGAAGCGTGCGTTATCCGGGCTGTTGAAACCACTCCAGTTGATTTGCCTGAAAGAATGCATATATATTGGTAAACCTCTGACTTCTACACCTGGAGGAGGTATCATGAAGCAATGTCAAAGAAATGGAGGTAAATTTCCGTCGACTAACCTTTCGCAGCAGACCATTCCAAAATCGACGAGACCTCCGCATCCTCCCTTGCCGAGGCACAGTCTCCAACAGTGACCGTATCGTCGTAGGCTATGATCCCATACCTGCTCTTAGCGCCGCATAGGTAGGCTGTTGCCGTCCCAGCCGAGTCGGCTACCTGCCTGTCTGTGTTGTATGTCTGGAAATGCGCAGAACACGGATAAAGCCCCCATGAGTTGCCCTTTGACTTTTCGGGGGAACTCTTTTCCAGACAAGTTTCTGAGAGACCGGGAATGTGCACTGCGAGCAGTTTTTTGGTTCATCAATTGTCTCCTAGGTGGCCGAACCTACATGTAAAATCATTCCTTAGAGCTAGGAGCAGTTTGATAGGATGTGCCGGCTACTTTGTCATTATATCTGGTTTAGGACGTGGGACGCTACAATAACGTTCGATGATGATCGCACTCAATTATGGTAACATGGTTAGTTGGTGGTTTAATTTCGTCATTGAACAATGGACAATAACTATCATCATTTAAATAGAATGACTGTTGAATTATGCAGATTTTCACCACATTAAACAATTTGCAAATAGCAGGTAACAATACTTAGTCACCTTGTGGTTATGTAGATGCCCGGTTTTTAAAAATTAAGGACACGAAACTCCTGCCCCTGACCTAGAAACCGCCTCTAAACAAGATCGTAGACGAAAAATTTCAGTACCCCATTTTATCTTTGGCTCAAGACGTCAATCTGCTACTCTGATCAGTAACTCTCAAGGCTTCATGACTTCAAAGTTGATAAGCCAAAACTTACCTTTGACAAGGCTACGGACGGGAACTTCTCAAAGTTGAGCTGTGTCTCCTCTCCTTGCTTGCCTTCCTTTTGTCCCTTGTAGATCCGCATGGCAGTGACGGTGGAGACGCCCATCCCGTCCCCAAGAAACATGATGACGTTCTTAGCTACACCATAGTTCTCAGCAATTTTCAATGATTTTATGAGCTCGTCCTGACCGCTGGCTAACCATTTTGCCTTTGCTAAAAAAGTAATTGTTTTTAACATGTGCTTCAAAATGTGTAGGCCTGCATTATGACACACACGTTTTTCAGTGTGTGCCCAACAGCAACATGTTTTCGCTACACATGTTCAGCCACCTGTTTATTTCAAGTGTAAGGTATCTCTTTACATGAGTGGAGGGGTGAACCCTTAACGACGTGCCTTTACATATTTTAAATTTCATTAATCAAGTTTATGAAATTGCATGGCCACACGTTTACACACGAAATCATTGAGATATATGCCAATGTATGATTAAGTATAGTTGCAGGTGTAACATATAGCTCAACATTAAAATATACTTGAAAATTAATCGGACATTGTCGGGCGAGGGCTGCCGATTGATAGCGAGTGCTTGCATACAAGTTCTATTTGATTGATTTTGGTTCACGTAGGCCTGCAATATTAGAGAGTTTTCGCTATCCCGTCCGGGAACCAATCCGCCGAGAACGGTTCTCGTTCCCGTTCCCGTTCTCGGAAACGTAAAAAACGGTTTCGCATTCCCGTCCGACATCCGATATGCGTCAATAGATGGCTGCACTGTTCGCTGTCATGGAAACGATAATCATGGCGCGCAATTTGATCAACATTGCAATTGAGCATGAAGATGACGATTTATTACAGTTTGCGATGGACCATTTGGCTTACGAAAGGAGAGAGAGTACTTATAACCCAAACTGGCCTCGTTTTAACCTAGACAAACTCAGCGATGCTCAGTGTCTTGCAAAATTTCGCATGCATGCAGTGTACGTGTGTACGTGAGCTCGCTTTGGGTGGTGCCGTCCGCTGGCTCAATCTCGGCTATCCTCAACTTTTATCGACTTTTCAAACAATTGTATAGTTGCCTGATGATTTTTTGTGTATAAAAGGGTTGCCTTACCGCAAGTGTATCCCACATATTTGCCATATTTGCTGCAATTGTATCTCAATTGATCTTGATCAGTTCTCGGGATGAGCAAGCGGGAACCAAAGCCTGAATGACGAATTCCGATTTCGAGAACGGGGAAAACTCCCCGAAAATTGATGACGTCATACGCATAATCCCCGATTCCCGGTGAATTTCTCGGCGGAACGGGATAGCGAAAACTCTCTATTAACAACAAACGGATCGATTCCAGCTTTATTGATCGATATCGTAGTGATGAAAACGTGTCGTTTATTCCATTGGCATTGAAGCCATAAGATGTGATTGTGACATACGGTGACCGAGAGAGAAGCTGTCATACATAACGTTAACCTGCATTGATATGCCTATACGATTGCATGTGGATTTATAAATTCTTGACATTGTTGGCATTACAATATTTATCTGTGGAGTAGCGCAGAGGGAATTTCAGCGCCTGTCTCCTCTGATGTCCCGGGTTCGATTCCCGGTACGCTCAAGTGATAGATATAGGACGCTTTTCGTCGACAGCGTAGAATTCCTTCGGAGTCTCTAGTTTGCTCCTACTAACATTACAATCGCTAAATTACTTAACTAAATAAACCATATCTCTGGCGTGAGAGAGTAAACGGTATCGGGATCTCAACTTCGCTAATCTTGTGTGAACATGCTAAATGATATACATAGGCCTACACGTTATTTTCTTATCAAGGTCCAGCGATAAATGTCGGATTTTGATTGGTGTCATTATGCATCAATAAACTTTTAGTATAGCCTATATAATTTTTAAAGAAATCTAATGCGCGCCTTACCCTTAGAGCCCCAAACCATGCGGATAAAACATCTATGATTGGAGTAGTGGGCCACCTTTAATGACTAAAAGACACACTATTGTCACACATGTTTGTATCTTTATCACCAATCATTGTCATATACAATGTTTCATTGACACGCTGTTGGGAAGACATTGTTAGGCCCTAATTTGGGAGAAATCAGAAAATGTTATCTTCCACTTACGTTCAAGTTTTCGTCCAAAAACTACAACTTGACACGCCAATAACACCAGGAAAGCCATCCGTGAGACACATGAGGTAGAATTCATGACAAGAATCGAAAATCTACAGCAAAATTGATAAAACACGTTTAGCCCAAGCCAGCTGAGCTCGAAATGTATCCCGCTTAAAATGACAGATTTTCACACTTATCTAACCTCGCGCCTGTTATCTACAAATATTGTACGCGCTATGCTCAGCGCGCTTCGCAAGCACGGCGTTACCACGGCACTGGCTGCGGGCGAGGTCGCGTCATCTCTTGCGCGACCACGAGTGACAGGTTTGGTGACGGGCGGGGTGATACGACCTGTCGGTCGGGCTAACATCAGTGGTTTTGACAGCATCCCCACTGTTTTCAGGGTCACAACAAAGACGGTGAGGACAATGTTCCGCGTGAACTGAGAATGGAAATAGCGCGCTGAAAACCCGACTATTCAGACGATTTCCATGAACCTCAAAACTGAGAACCGCAGGGTCATCAAGGTACGCTTAAAGGAGGCCTATTGGCAGGAGCAGAGGGTTGAATTGGCCATCTGCGGTTGACTATTATGCACAAGGGCACAGGGTCATGTTTCATTCGTTACTTATTATTCAAGCTTATCGTACAAGCTTGACTCATAGTTTTTTACGTATATACAAATTACGAAGACCAACACTATTTCAAAACGATAACTTGTATTTTATCACCTGTAAATAATTAAGGTGATATAAGAACCAATGAAGGCATGTTTCACGTAATCATGTAGCAGATAAGATTATAAAGTATGAGACGTCGACTTTCCACTGTTTATCAAATGACCCGAAGGTGAAATCAGATCAATTGGAACGGGAATCAATAGGTTCGCACTCGTGTCACTCATCCTAAATCATCCTTGTCCGGCAGCATTTGATCTGTGACCAGTCACGAACACACACTAATTCTGAAGAGGCTCCTCATACTGCGATTGTCCCTATTAATATTCTGGTGACGTCCTCTTCGGGATGCGCACGACACTAATCGCAGGGAACTGTCTTAAACCAGCAGTGGTTGTTTTCGAGCATGAGCAATATGTTGGTACGTGATCTTCTCACAAGGGGGCAGCACGAGGGATCGTGAATGCCTGAAACGTTTTTTTTCGTCTCATCCATCGTGCTGCTCTCTTTTTAGACGATCGGGCCAAGACGGAAACGAATCTAAAACGTGTGTGCACTACACTGTGTCTTCTGCCAAATAGAGAATGTCACAGGGATGCCAATAAGAAATCATCCCACATTGTATTCAATTCACTGTTTATCCTTTTCAGTGCTGCGTTCGCTACATCCGCTACATCGCTACTAGCCCTGTTGATGGGTAGCGGAAGGTGCCGACCTCACTTGTGGGTTGAAAGATTTAATTACCAGACAACAACTTGAAAAAGGTGAAGTCCTGCAATGACGTGGGACAATCCAAATATGCAAGATATGATTACAAATGCCCTGTATTTGATTCCGATTGAAATTATACTTCCAACGTTGGAAATCGGACATTTTCCCTTCCGAGATTGATACTCCTCCTTCTTCCGCCAGGAGTCGCATTTACAATCAAACCTTTGACCTGGCATCGCGTCCTTGCACTCCCCACCTGCCGCACTTAAAAATGGGTTTCCACTGAAGGGCGTGTGTTCCAAACCCGGTACGTAATGAAGATTCGAACCTTGGTACTTCTGTGGTGTGGCGCAGCTCCCCAGAACTGTGACCACCTGATACTTTAGTTGATCATACACATCACAATCACAGTGAATTGGATTGTCGACGAGCGATATATCAGATCCTTCAAAAGCACAAGGCGATCCGTCTGCTCCAAGAAAATCCAACGAACCAATCAAATTTGAATCAAGTTTCAAACTGAAAGGCTTCGGCTGTTTCTGGAAGGAGTCGGCGGAAATGTTCGTCAAACCGTTTTTCTCGAAGCTGAAAAACTGGTTCGCCAATTTTGGCAGGCCAATGAAAGACGTCGCTTTCAGTACCTTGATGTTGTTTCGGTCCAATAGTAGGTTCCTGAGTTTGCGCAACGACGACAGTTCGTCACGTGGTACTTCTGTGACTCCTACCTCCGCGATGTAGAGAGTATTCAGATTTGTCAATCCCACAAACATGTCCAGTGTAAAAACCAACGGATTTCCACTGAGGTCTAACACTAGTAATCCCGTGGCAAATGAAAATGTATTGATTGCAATGAAACCAATTCGGTTTCCAGCAAGGTAAAGAGAGCGCAACTGCTGTAGCTCTTTCAAAATAGGTGGCACTACTGAAAGGTTGCAGTGGTTCAAATGGAGACGTACCAATGAAACCGCCCCATCGAATGACCGACTGTTCAAATTTCGAAGGGGATTGTAATCAAGAATGGCCACTTTGACATTGAACCTTGCGAGCCATTCTTGCGGAATCACACGAATATAGTTCCTACTCAAATTGAGTTCTTTGATGACATTACTGCGTTTAGGTGACGTCATATTGTAGACGGGTTTTTTCCAATCTGGTACCGAAGTTAGTCCACGATTTGAACACTTAATGAAGTGGCCGAATGCTGTCTCTGCACATGTGCAGGGCGTTAGTTCGATCAATGCGCAACGCGCTTGCGCTATCCGCCATATTGATGTAAAGAAGATGGCGTAAATGGTTATAGAAATCATTGCACGAGGTATTGTTTGGAAATGAGTTGTCTAAACAGAAGGCAAGGCATGTGCAGTATTTTTAACTTTCCACGTTTTCATCTTGAGTCGACTGGTTTGTTCATTCACGATACTAGATGACTGAATGGGACGTTATACAATGGACACCTCTCCTCCACAACAAAAAAGAAGTCACGTATCCTACCTTATACAACTGAAGTAATGTCCAAATGGTTGTTATTCCCTTAAACGCGATGGAGAATATGTGGCCGTGATGCTGGGCAGTGGAATGCGCATGCTCGGAAGCCACTGAACTGTCGTCTAAACTCGCCAGTACTCTTGGTATCATGGTATCATTCGCAGGTGTTGAGATACCGCTCACCTCGTTACATTGCCGTCGGAATTTACCCGGCACATTCCCACCCATGGCAAAATTAATGAGAAAATTAGCGCTGTAGATAATGATTAACTGACTGATGTTTATACAAACCAATGTCAAAACCAGGTGTTTTTGAATAAGTAAACGCAAAATGAGCGACGTTTCTATTGGTTATGACATATCAGATCAAATTACTACAGTTTTCGTTTTGAACGATATATGAATACAGCATCAATCTATACAATATTCAATATAGCAATCTACACAATTAAATTTGATAACAAATAACTGTTCGTGCCTTTCACCAGATTTATTTGATAGGGGCAACCATTACATGATAATAAACGAACGCCGACAGATTTTCGGGTGGTCATGGCACTTCTAGCACAACTCTGGCCCGATGCGGGTCACACCTTTACGCGACATAATGCCGTTTAGAAGAGGCAGCATTATTCAAAACTACCCCGCCTGAAGCGTGGTTAATCGTTCATATTTTCATTAACAAGATAAAGGTTTTGACCTTCCTGAAATCTTGGCAGAAGGTTCTGAGTATTGTGAAAGAAGTCACGGCACACCCAAGCCTCCGCCGAGTTGGTGGTGGCAAGCGCGTGAAATAGACTGACCCCGCATGGTAATTCCCCGGTGGGTCCTTAAACGATTATCATAATCTATGAGATGGATTTATAGGTGATTATCAATACTTTATGAATATCAGGATCATAAAAATCAGTGGAGGATACTCGCAGGGGCCGACAACGACGCGTTTGTCTAACGTAGGTCTTTGGGTGTCTCTGAAGGGCGGAGGCAAGGGTGCGACCATGTCTGGGTCGGCTGTTCAGCCGAAGACACTCTAACTTTCTCTCTCACATCATGGAGTGAAAACAGTCCTCCGAATCCTTGCTCATCTGCCTTCCTTGTGGTGACACCATTATTATAGCCTGTCATGATTGAGCAACTAATTGCGTATTAAAGAATTAAGCAAATGAGCAGTCCTTTCATTCGGGGGCCTTGAAATCACTGCATTGGTGACTAAAGTTTTAAAAACTCATCACTCAAACAAAAAAGTTTTGCTATTCTGACCAATTTTAACCGATTACTCAAATTTATAAATGTTGCTGTCAAAAAACTCAAAATCACGTCCACCTACGCACGTCATTATGGGTCATTTCAACTAGATACGCACAGCCGTTCCAGCTCCAATCAATTCCATGGGCGGCCCGACCCCGGAAAAAAGGTCTTGACACATTTGATGTGATATTCGACGCCTTTCATGGCGGTTCTGTCGGGCTGTTTCTCCGTTTGATGATCGTTTCCTTGTGACCTGTTTCGATGTTATCTCAAAACCTTTCCACAATCAAACCCAAAACTCAACTGACTGGCGAACAGTACCCGGGATGAAAAATGCTAGGGTCGTATTTTATGCCTGACACCTTATAATCAGCGTGAGCGCCCGGAAAATGCGACAAGGAACGAATCAAATGTTGCCAGCGAACATTGTGTCGTAGCACTGCCAAAGCTGTCCGTAACCATGAAACCTGCAAGCGTTGGAGCACATTGCGTGTGTTTGCCCTTGTCGTTCAGGCCTACTGACCCCCATAGACTGTTTCGTTGGTCAATGGTATCCATATTTGATCCGATAACCCTTTGATAAGACAGTAGAACAATGGGGATTTAGGTAGAGGTGCGAGCGGGCTTTGGTTAAAGACAATAGACTGTGTATGACCCCCATAGACTGTTTCGTTGGTCAATGGTATCAAGATTTGATCCGACCTTGCCGACAACCCTTTGATAAGACAGTAGAACAATGGGGATTTAGGCCGAGGTGGGAGCGGGCTTTGGTTAAAGACAATAGACTGTGTATGAGGCTAGAATTCTTTTCACTGCGAGGTAAGGGCAGACAACGTAATGTTATTATGTCATGAGGTGCCGCTGCGGGGAAATCGACATCTTTATGGCTGGCCAGTCGTTGGCTGCCTCGTCTGATGAGTCGCTGGTCAATTGTTAGGGTTGATTAAACGTCACAATGGGTTTAACTGCGCCAAATTGGATTATATACCTCTAATCTTTTCTTCGAGTTGGTGTCAACACAAGTTTACAACTGATGACTGGGCATTATGAGCAGATTTGTGGAGATTACGCAGCGAATTTCTGTCATGATGAGATGGATTTGACTCTTGGTGCCTGAGTGAAAGCTTGTGTCAAAGTCAACAAAATGTATCCCCCAGTAACTGAAACCGCACTGAAGCGCCAGCGCCAAAACACCAGTTTCGGCGATGTTGTGACACGGGGTGTCTGGTGATAACTCTCTAACAAGAGATGTTACGTAACCTAGAAATACTATCACACGCCATCTCTAATAAGATATAAATCACGGTAAATATTTTAATCAAATTAGAAAGTGCAGGGCAATTTTCCTCTTATCTAGAACATGCGTAACGGAACGCATGTTGACAAAGCCGCGGGAGCGTTTGGAATCCTGTTTTGGACGTGTTAGTAAATCGTTTCGGGTCTTTTGATAAACTGGTTCAACGCAAGCTTTCAAAGAAATTTTATCTAAAAATGCCGTCATGAGGCAATATTAGGATGGTTTAGGTAAATCTGTATGAATTAACTGACGAGTAGGGGGACAATCAGCAGACCGACAAAGGCCGAAGCTAATGGGTTTTAATGATAGGATCTCTTACTTTGAATTGATAATCATGTTTCAAGGAGACTTGAGTATTTCACCAAGTCTTATTTTGTCACGTATTTTACATACTTTTACTTTAGTGGCTTTTGCCAGTGATATTTCGATATCACGACACCCAAAAGGCTCAGTTCGAGAATAAAAACTTGACTCCCTGTGGGAAACAGACCAATGGTTCTTGGCTGATTTATGACAGTTGTTCCGCCTGATATCGGTCATGTCGGTGGTATGGTGTCACCACGGCAATAAAAACCTTGCCACCTGTTTCACATGGTGCTATAATTCCTCCCTCGTCAAGAAAGAATCGGAAGATTCCGAACGATATGGTAAAAACAAGGCGAGATCCTATCATATTGATTACACTTAGAGGTGGATTGTTATCACAATAATGCATGTACTATAACAACTGATCATACCCACCTTACCCTAAACCCAAATCTCTTGTCTTAACTGATTTTGGAAGTCTCATTTCACCTAGGTTAACAACCCTTGGCACTTTCTTTGTTAAACTCTACATGTAATGACCTCTGATCTGATTAAGAGTAGTTAGGATAACTCTTATAAACACAAATGATTAGCATTCTCTGTGTGATATTTCTCGGTAGCCTTAACCTTACGAACGATATGGTAAAAACAAATCAAATCCGACCATATTTCACGAGAATAACATTAGTAAGCCTAGTCAAAACACTGCTATAAAAACACGGTGGGTTACCAGGAGTATCCTAAACAAACTGGTTTACCCTGAGGGCACGGGCCTCGGGTGAGCGAAGCCCCCAAAAGAGTTCTAGGTCTTGGAGCGTTACTAGGCGAGGTTTTCACATCATCATTAAGGCCATGCCTTTTGAACCAACAATACCAAGGTATTTCCTTAATAACCAGGTATAGTTATCAAACGTAGTTTCTGCTTGGTTTAGGCTGTGACTTTTATTCACGAATCCCGCAGCGCCTTTGGCGATACCTTCATTTCTATTTCACTCTAATCAAGCGTGGTCAAGTCGAGGATGAATTTTACTTTCTGTTGACATGCAACTGAATGTAACTGGTTTCTATGTTTTCTTACCAAGTGATAAATGCAAAGTTTACGGACCGTGCTTGCTCTTCCATTCACACATCTTGCTCATAGCCAACGGCAAAGCGACAGATTTCCGTCAGTGAGACTGACATTTGCTCAACGATGATTTACGATGTTCGCATTACATACGATTCTGATAGGAATTTGCCTTGGCTGGTAGAGTACAAACCCGGGCATGTCGGGCCTACTGATCTGCAATCTACCGATGTCTCTTAAAAGCAGTGTCGTAGGATATAAAATATTGGCCGGGTATATTTGGCAAGTCGCTCGCCGAACAGGCATCTTTTTTTGTCCTGTTTAGAGAGCCGCTTGCCAAACAGCACTAAAAAGCCACCCTGTTCGGCCAGCCGGGCTTGCCAAACAGGTAAAAAATCTACCCTGTTTGGCGAGCTGGTCATGGACCTCGAAGATTGTCGTTGACAGGCCCAAACTGAGAATCAGGGTACAAATATTTAATGGAAAGTCATTTTATTTCCTCCCCTGAAAGGGTCAAATCAATCAACGTAGCCACCAGGCGTCGCAAAGCAAAGTATCATAGTCCATCCCGGAAAGGGATTGTTTACACGAGCAGCTGGATTGACAGGGGCTAAACTGATAATGACGGTTATCAGTACCCGTGAGATAAGCAGGGAAAGGGCCCACAATCGGGTGTGGCTAGGGGGGACAGACCGCTCATTCCGGCTGATAATAGCCCTAGTAAGCATTACCTAACATCTGTCCTGGCTATTACACCAGACGCGCTGGACTTTGTTTTCACGTCAGCAGCGAGATTTCCCTCGTAGGGACAGCTCGTTCGATTTGCTCAAGTGAACATGAAAATTGATAAATTAGGGCCTTGGGGAGGCATTCCTCTGATAATGTGTCATCATTGAGGGTAGGGGCCAAAGGAGTGAAATTCGGAAATTACATGACTATTTAAATGTTTCGAGGGTGATATTGCAATTTATCAATTTGGTGCTGGTGTTATGGTATTGTATAATTTATAATGGTGGCCGACGGTGTAACGGAAAACTCGGCCGATCATCAGTGTATCAACAATATTATCACGAAAGGCCCTAAATAAAGTCTTCATTTCTTAATTATTGTTATTGTATACTATTTGCAAGTACAGTGGAACCCCGGTCGGCGACCACCCCGCTATGAAAAAGTTCAACAATTTTGACGGGGAAACTTAATCATGCATTTTGTCCCCGGATTTTCAACTTTGCTAACGCGACCACCCCATGAGTGGTCGTGTTACTGGAGTTCCACTGTACATGTATAACGATCGGCAAAGCTTTTTGCTGTTTACCAAAATCTGAAAGTTGCCGTCACCAAAGACTTCCAAAGAAAAACACCAATTCAACGAATTTAATAGCAATTTACCAAACATTTAAATCGTGTTTGAATTTAATTTCACTGTAAATTTCAAATGAACAGATCTGGCGACTTTCCCATGATCACGAGACAGATTCGGTGTGACGCGAGCTAAATTTGTTGTCATTCTTTATGGTATCCTAATAAAGCCTTCCCAAACTCAATTAAGCCTTCGCTCGTTTATAAAAGACCCACAAACAATCAACATAGATGTTCCCCGATTAGGGGAAATCCCGAATGCAAATATTACAAGGAATCCTTTGCCCATTGAGATTCGGCAATCTTTTAAAGTATTCCGCACGCCCCACTTCTTACGAGGCAAACTATCGCTTTCAAAGTGGTCGCGCGGCACCTGTGATCTCGCTAAGTAGGTTAAAATACTGCTTAATCTTTGTAACAATATGTTCAGGAATGCTAATGTTGTCGTCCACCTATTGAACACGCAGTCTTCAAGATGTGTGTGTGTAATTCAGTGATTTCGAGTCGCAGAACAAACCTTCTGGGCTAGGCAACTTTGGTTTTGAACGACGAGTGTTTTCCCAGCAACACCATCTGCACTGGCATCAACTACCAAGTGCTTAGTCTTCTTCTTCTTCGTCTTCACGTTCGAAGCTCGAGTTTCGCTATCACATGCCCAGCAAAGTTATGCTACATCCTCTAAATGAACCAAAAAGGACCAAAGAGGAAATAAAAAAAGACATTTCTCTTCACGATTCTTTATACATGTCAATGGCGTTTACACGCAACCCACACAGGCTGGGGACTTATCGAGAAGGACTGGAAGGGGGCAGGGGGTGGCTGTGTCCATGTTCATCGCATGAACCTTCGACAGACCTCTGCGCGGTGGATTTTGCACCCCAAGAACTCCCCTCGTGTCCTTTTTTGTGTGAAAAGGTGGCGTAACGGCCTCGTCTTCAGCTCTAGTTTGTGAATAGTACGTGGGTTGTAATTTGTGTGACAGAGATTAGGAGCTGAGACATTCATTGTCAATTAAAGAAACGATTTATTGTGGGGTAGGTTACACTTCTTTGTGAATCACTATCACAATGAGTAATAACGGGGCCATCTAGACTGATTTTGGATGTAATCGCAAATTATCACTTAATAGAAAAATAGAATCGACTGAAAGGGGTTTAAATTTCTAAGGAAGAACGGTTCGGAATGTGAGGAAAACCGTGAGAAATGGAATTTGATTAAAGGAAATGTTTACAAATTAGTTCGTAATAGAAATTTGTGTTTTATAAACAAACAGTAAGATTGGATAACATGATCTGTATGGATGCGCCAACAATGACTCAACAATGATTCAACAATTGAAATCGAGTTGGATCGTTTTGTCAAAGTTTTGTGATTTTAACAGGTTATTTTACAATTCAATGTCGAAGTAGGAGTTGTCACCTAATTCTCCCCTGTTACATTAACACAGAGGAGTTCGAAATTTCAATTTAGATAACGGGTAATTTTAGTAAGGCGGTGATAGTTTGGGCAAGTTGAATGTTTTCTGTAAACGTTGCCAGGATGTTTTGGCTAATCAGCCGAAAGTTTCACCATACCCCTGGGCGGTGAAGGGACAAATCGAGACATTAATTAACTGATCTTGCAGGGTTTACGTAGCGTCCTGGTAACGGTTTATGGCCAACGTAAAATCACCCACCAACTAAGCAGTGGTCATTTTTCGGTAACTGGACATTACCCGAGGGTGGATTCGGAACAATTGACCAACTTTAGCCATTACCAGCAGGCGCCGGCTAGGCACTGCACCAATAAAGTCTTCAGGCCTGGGGCTAGGTGAGACAATGGGAAATAGGGGTAAAACAAGCGTGTATAATGTTTCGATGAGAACCATGATTACCTACAACTAGTCTGTCACACCAGGATATTTAAATTTACTCAATTTGAGCACAAATTGAAAATCACTGGGTTTCGACGACTGTAATGACACAGTAATGCGTCTCTCACCACTTTCCAAAATATCTTGGGTAAGTTTGAGATCACTCGCGAAATTATGTCCCTTCCAAAGTGTTTTAAAAGCTCGGAAGCATTCATTTCGTTTTCGAAATTGTCTATGAAAATGAATACAATTACTTGAGCGCCGTTTCCTGGTTGTCCTTTTCAGTGCATTAATAGTTTTTTTTCTTAGGAATTGCTCAAAACACAAGCCCATTAAAGGTGTTCTAATTAACTGTTGAAATCGTGCCGGGAGTCCACAGACACATGCACAAATATAAAATTGGTCGCTTTCCGTTGAATGAACCATCATCGGCGTCTCTCGCCGACACAACGTTGCAAAAATCTAAGTTCTGAAACAACAGGACTATTAAAAGTGTCTTAATCATCCGTTGAAATGGTGCCGGAAATGCTAATTATCTTAAAATTGTGGCGATCAAAACTAATTAGTGGTTTAGTGAATGAGTGCAGTCTCACTTCTAGTGTTTTAGACATCCTCCAGTGTAAAAACATTAACAGCCAACAGTGAACGTTTAGTTTCTCAAGAACAAAGAGACCATTTAAATCGTGCAAATGATAAACTGTCATAATGAAGTAATAATTACATGTAGTTCTAAAACGTAGTTCATATCGAAATCTTAGGTCATTAAAGCCTGGTAGTGTTTCTACTGTGGAGAGACTTTACAGCCATAGAATAGTTTGAATCAGCTATAAGATTGCTGTAAATATTCTTGTTGAAGACCAGGACACACCCTGCCCTTCATGGACATGTCAGATGTCAAGGCGTGAAACAACCTTGCAGAATTTGCTCAAATCCTAGTTTTTATGGCTCTGATTTTGTACGAGGGGTCATTTTGTTCCTGGAACGAATAAAGGCACAACTGAAACGCTGTGTGCCGGCAAATTGTCAACAATTGCAAACCAACTCTGGTGTAAAATTAATTTCAAAACTTGCCATCTTTGAATCGAACTTGTAGTTCCGAGTTGAATTATGAAATTTCCTAGTCAGTGCGTGATTGCATTCAGATTTATCATGACGGAAAAACCACGGCAAGAAGAAAACAAAACGGGAATAAAAAACAAAATCGCCATCGGCTAACCCGAAAATTGGTTGCAACACTTCGTCTGACTTGAACACTATCTTACGCCTCTGAACAAGGAAGTCAAACGTGATCACGCGCCCGAATAAGACAGCCGAAGGACCATCAAAAGTTTTGATACATTAATATGTGTAAAATGGCATCAGATGGTCCATTTTTCCTTAGCTCGCGGCGATAGGAAGTTTTCTTCTAGGATCCGCGACAGAGGGAGACGCATCGCCTCGGGTACATTGGACAACTTTCGCTCACGCCGGACTGTTTTTCTCAATCAATTTCCCCTTCGCGAACTGCCCAGGCGCCACTGGTGAAAACGGCCGACCAAGCAGCGGACTCGATTTTCCGCTCGGCTTGCCTCTATGCTGCAGAAGCTCATAACTAGCACAGAGCAGCCAAAACACCAAATTAACAATTATCAAAATTGTGAACGAACCCAAAACATGGCCGCAGGCCGTATGTTGATACGGCCATGTGATCTCGGGAACCAATCATGACGCAGCTCACAGGGGACTACAGCCTCGTGTCCAGTGGCAGTACAGGTGTAAACATATAAGTTTTCACATTGTGTTCCTTGTAAACAAGTACAGTTCTGCTCCATTGATTCCTGGAGCGAGGTTTTAACATTTATCAAGCATGGATCTCTTCTTGAGGTCATTTCCCCAAATCTTGGGAACCACAATTGTAACCAACTCGGAGAACACGATTAAGGAAATAGCAGTTGAAGATTTGGGCGACTTTCGTTGATGATTGCGGAAATAACATGCTTAATCCGGCTCATATACCGTTCACATTCCTGCCAGGTGCCCCGATGCCTACCGCCTTTCCGATACATCCATATGAGGGTAAGTAGAAATCCAAAAAAGTGACATTGGTACATTTTCCAGTTATTGTTGAGGCTTTGTTGGGTGGTCCAATATGTCCACAATATCAAGTGAACAGCCACCGTTACCTTCAAACTCTATGAGTATAGACAACGACGGGAAAATGTTGTGATTGATTTTTTGAAATATTGTTAAAATATGTGATATTTGGTTCGATTTTTTTACTTGTACTCCAAAAAATGCCAAAGGAGTGACAATAGAATGATTACAGCAATGCAGTGACAGTTTTGTAAATATCGTCGCACAATATTCATCTGAAGTAGGCCTACTCGCGAGACGACTTCGAGAAATTCACTTTTAATTCAAGCCAAACTAAATGATGCTACATGTAGTTTTACTTTCTCCAGAAGCATTGGTTCTAACTTTCTGTTAAGATTTTCTATAGTCCATAATTGATGATGGCTGTTTACAAAATACTGATGTGTTTTTATTGGAATATTTGTAAGTCGTTGTGTGCCGATCTAAAAGTTGATAATCACTATATACCAACACACTTGACTTGCCGTATAGTTCTATAAATGTTAGCAATCGCTTTTGGAATTCCATAATTTGTGCATTACATTCTGCTAACTCTTAGAAGTATCGTTTATCTACTGTGGTCTTCACTCAACTCGTCACTCAATTCATATTTTTATAATGTGAGAAGTCCGCATTTATTACAGAGTGTTCGAATGATTGCCAAGTTTGGCAAATCATTTCGCTGTAAGTCAGGTCTAGTTTTCTATATTATGACAACATCGATTTTCCTGGGATCGTTTTAAACTACATGTTTATCCTTGTTTTATTGTTGTTGAAGAACTGACGTTCGCCAAGATACTTCGTCACTTTCTTTACCGCTTTCATGCAAACTTAGCCGCTCACAGGAAGCGATTGGTCAAGTGTGATAAAGGTTATCTTTACATTAATTAAACTTTGTTCTAATCATGCTCTGTGACGAAATTAATGGCTTAAACGAGTCATTAATTTTACGCCAATGTTCATATACTTGCAATTAATGGTGATGCATGTGTTTTAAAAGGAATATTATATTAAGTGAATACGTAAGTGACAAAATTCCAAAGTTTATCTTACTAAATGCAGAAAAGCAGAAAATTGTCGAAAGAGAGAAAAGTCAACAGATCATCTCCGAGCTACAATAACAGTAATTAAGTGATATATTCGATCTTATTTATTTGAAGAACGTTTTCATATGCGTTCAAGCGATTGGTGCAATCTGATATCGTTGTACCTTTGTCATAAAAAAACCTCGCAAACCTTCCGCGGACTGACTGCACAAAATCTGGCCACGGGAAATCCGTTTATCGAGGTGAAAACGGTCTGGACACATTGTTACAGGATGAATTATCACTCATACAGAATATGCCACGGTGTGGCCTTGCTGCATTCAAACTTAATTATCCTGGAAAATCAAATGCGGGACCGTTCCAGAAAATGTCGTGAAAGAAAAAGCCGGTCACCCTGCTCGAACTAACTCGCCAAATAATTTGGCAGGAAATTCATAATCAAGCCTGAAGTATAATGTAGAAATTATGATATCATAACTTAGGTTATATTGCAACTCTTTGACGCGTTGCACCTTTAAAGAGTAACTAACCATAATGGATTCCTCTGACCAGTTTTTTTTTAAACCTACTTTCGCTGAGGAATCACTTCCAGGTCAGTGGGTAAGATTGGCAAACCGACTGCCGTAAACATTCATACCAGGGCCTACATTGTTGTATATAATCGTTCAGGTCTCCATCAAGCGTCTGCTGTAATTGAAAAAGAGATTGGAACGCTAGCGTAATAATTGAGAAACGCCACTCGAACGCTTCCGTGGTAATTGCTAAGTTACGGCCTTTTAGTACGACGAAGGTGAACTTTCATCATGTCTTTCTATGGCCTGATCAAGCTACGTGGAATTGAATTAAGATATCTTGCCGGAAACATGTTATGCCATTCTTGACTTCTTTTCTGTTTACCAACAAAAAATTACTCTATCAATCCAAATCCATCTAAATATTTAACCACTATTTTTTCAATGTCAGTTCTAGTCATTGATTGAAACAAACAACTCGAGTCGCCTTCGCTGATCATGGTAAAATTTGTTCTCCAAACATCTACGCTTCCTCATTACTGTAAAAACCAGGCTAATGCTCTCTTTATAAACTCGTATCCTTTACCTTCTTTGTTAGATTCGGACACATTTTGCGATACCTCAATAGTTTATGGTGTGAAATGTCTTGTCGCGACAAAACTTGACTGCAGACCGCACAATAGACTCAAGAGGTGTTGAGATGGTTGGGTTGGGGTCACATGGCTGGTCTCTGGAGATGTTGTACAGGGTGAATCAAAGAAGGAACGATTCAACAATCGACTATACTCTAGGTTTGTGAGCAGCCAGATTTTGATTGTCGGAAGAAGGCCTTCTTATCAAGGAGACGACACACCCAAGCTATAGACACCGATACAGATGATCATTTTGAATAACTTATGTTTACTTTTCTTTTTAGGCCAAGGTCGAGTAAACCAACTAGGTGGCGTTTTCATCAACGGGCGCCCCCTACCGCAGCACATCAGACTCAAAATTGTAGAAATGGCCGCCCAGGGAATACGTCCTTGCGTCATCAGCAGACAGTTACGTGTGTCCCACGGTTGCGTCAGCAAAATACTGCAGAGGTACCAGGAGACGGGCAGCATCAGGCCGGGAGTGATCGGGGGAAGCAAACCAAGGGTAGCCACGCCAGACGTCGAGAAGTCGATCGAGAACTACAAGAAGGACAATCCAAGTATTTTCAGTTGGGAAATCAGGGATAGATTGTTAAAGGAGGGTTTGTGTGATAGGAACTCTGTCCCGAGTGTGAGTTCGATTTCGCGGGTGTTACGCGGGAGAGGGAGGCTTAGTGCAGAGGATGAGGCAGAGGAGGAGCGGGTTCGAATCAAGGAGGAAGAGCAGGAGCAGGTCCAGCGAGAGGAGAAGCGAGTGACGATGAAGTATTCTATCGATGCTATACTTGGACTTGACCAGAAAAGAAAAGGTAATTACTGAAAACTTGTTTTGTCACTCGGCGTAAACTCTGGATAGAGAGGTCATGGTTATCCCGAAAACGAGATACAGGTGACACTCTTTGCATTCCAAGCCATCAAATGCTGAGGGGTTTCCCGCGTTTCCGGGGAAACTTGTTTGCTAAAAGTTCGTGAATTGCCCGATTCAAAGTCGTAGGCGATTTCCGTTGTAAAGTCATTACCATGTTTCTGTATACATTGATCTAATGCATGATGTAATTCTTGAGGAGAAATCTTAGTTTCAAACTATCTCTTTGCAATGAACCATGTTATCCCTAACTCGCGTGACTATCTCATCAAATACGTCAAACACTTTCTCACCAAATGGTGATTTTCCGATCCCATTTTCGAAGCAGTTAAGAATAATTGTCCCTGTGATCAAAATTTTATGCAGTTCCATCCGCCGGGGCGATGGTGCGGTCTTTCTCCGTGGTAGCCCGGAGAGAGCGTGCCCCCGGGGGACATCACGAAACCAGCAGCCCCAGCAGTGTTAATTTGCAACAGCGAGAGCTAATTAACAATTTAATGCAAAACATATATTGGTGGCGCTTCTGGTTGAGTGGGCAAGTCGACTTTTACTACAAGAGGACAAAATTAGTCAAACGGGTTAGGAAAATTGGGGAGCTACAACCGGCTGGGATGCACATGTTTTTATAGAGGAGATACGTTTGGGTATAATGAAGTGTGGGCCCACTGCTGCAGTTAATGATAACAATGGGAAGTTAATGATGTTTGGTTCTTTTGAAAGAGAGTTTCGGACTTGTTAACGCCAAGGAGATGTCAGCTGGGCGGAAAAGTCAACTAGGCTGATCGGACGTGGTGCCTTGGTTGAAGGGTTGGGAGACAATACAGCTGGAAAGGATGGTTTTGATGAGAAGATGGTTGCACCCTGTCTTGGATGACCATTATTGACACCAAGATGGTTACATACTACTATCAATTATCTAGTTATTGCAACCAAGGGATGGCACTAAAGATTCAAACAGAAACAAACACCATTGGCGTATCGATGCGAGGGCGAAGATGTGTGTTTCTCTCAATAATGAAACGATATCAAAAGATATAACGTTTATAACGTTTAACAGTTTAGTACGTGATCCTTCTGTTCTTGTGTATACTTCTGTACCAGTGTGGAACAGAATTTATCGTGGCACCACCGTTCTGTTTAGTCGCAGTGCTTGGGCCTTCAAAAGGATGTCGAACATTCCTCCGTCACCCAGTGTTCATGTAGATGTCAATTTTGTCTTATTGCGCCCTTTTTCATTTTACATGTACTTCACTGCTGATGGTCCACTCGTGCACCAGAGAGTCTGACAAGTTCACATCCAGACAACACCGCACGGAATAACATCAAGTGGATACACTGAACCAACCCACAAAGCCCCACTTGAAATATCGCGGATTAAATTCAATTTTTCTTGTTAACTAAAGAAATCTTTAACAGTCCGTGTCTCCCCTCTCAAAGAACTGCTCAAACGTGACACGTGTGCTCCAAGTTGAAAGCAGGCATTTTTTGCTCGAAGACGGATCAGTTACAATAGCCACCTCAGGCGATGTTACCCTATCATTATCAATTTATCCAAGGCACTGACTTCTTACTCGTAAAACTATTCCTTATTGTCCAAGATCCGCCGGCGAAAGATCCCAGCCATTAAATGTGTCGGGGAGCTAGCGAAACCTATGATTATCCATCACTTATTCAACGCATCTCTCCGAGTTATTACAGAACGCTGTCATCACTATTCCGGGCTATTGTCGCGCGGCGCATTCAGTGCGACACCATAGACACCTAGGCCCAGTCGCCTCAGGCCAATGCAACCCAGCCGCGGTGCTTGCATTAAACTTCTTGCAGCACTTTTTTCATTTAAATCCATGAAACTTTGCACTAAAGCTGTAGCTACTGCGAGCACTTCAATCTTACGCCGGATTCACGAGGATACCCCGCGGGTGACGCCTGGGTTTTGTACCAAATCACCTGCAAAGCTGGGGTGAGAAATCGCAATAGCTTCTATACCCTCTTTGTCACAAAAATGAGATGATCGCATAAATCATGTTAAATAGTGTTTCGGTGATTTTTCATCCATCGCCGCAGGCTCCACGCGAATAATCGGATGCCGAGGCCATTTTCCGCGCTTTCAGGGCCGTTTTATGCGGAATTTAACAAGCAGCGCTTAGTATTCTCAGCAAGATAAGATGATAGACTTGAGAAGAAAGGGTTTTGTTAAGTTAGTCTAAACATGCTTGACGGAAAATGATGATAGATGGTCATAATTCCCCATGAAATGGCGCGACCCCTAGGCTTTCAGTAGCAAGGGTGTCAGCCTCGACATCTAAACACTAATGATTATAATGAGAATGATGGAAGGAAGTCTTTGATGCGCTGGGATCCATGTATTCAGGAGGAAGGTTTTAAGCCTACACTTCTCAAGAAATGATGGCATCGGAGACGAACAAGACCAGGCGAGAGTTGCAATGATACTTATCTATTGTTTGTTGACTTAAAATTACTCTCAGAACCTTCGTTGAAATTTGCGGTGGAAGGAAACATTTGTCTTCCCAGCACCAGGGCCCAGCATCAAAGCCCCAGCCTTATGGAATAAATGAGGCCATAAAGCTCAATGTTCTGCCGAGAGTTCGGGAGAAGGACCTGTGACGCTGACGCACAACAATCTGTCGGTCAGAAAACCCAAGAAACAAAGCGCCGCTTGAAACAAATGACTTATGTTCTGGGACCGGGTGCTGGGGCGCCACGAATTGACGGCACATGCACGCGTGCTATGGGCCATTTGCGTTTCATTAAGGAATCAAAATGCCATTTAGGATCACCTCAGGGCATCCAAACCCCAACTGTGGAAAGCGTTTATCTTAGAATCACCCTATCAATACCCCAGAGATAATTAACAGGGTAAATTTAGAAGTTTCACACTAAAATCATTAGACAGTTGCGAAATTCTAAGGCGTTGATGGAAACCATTGGGTGGCTATAAAAGCAGATCCGCCCCGCGAAACGGAGCCTGATTTTACAATAGGTTTATTAGCTCCCTGACTAAATCAAAATTTCACTTAAAGAGATTAAATTTAGATTATATGGAGATTGTCTTCGATCTCAAGAGTTTTGTTCAAATAACTCTTTAATGGTGAAATGGGACATTGAAAATTGATGGAGTCCTTCTCGAAATAATTAACTGCTGTTCTTTTGTTGGGGTTCCGTCCACCGTGAACGTGAATGACCACCATTTTACTTTCTGAAATGACCAGAGTTAAATGACTTTTGACCAAGTTGTTGGGGGCAGGGCGACAATGAAACCTTTCTCCTTCTCTAGACAGGGGTGAAGAGCTGACGCCCTGCTGGCGCAACATGGGGACGCCCTTTTTGGCTCCCAAGGGACAAAGGAGGGCATTTGTTGTGATGAGATGCGGCGTTTCGCGGACCAGATTGGGTTATCAACCACCCTTTTCGGACACCCTGTACTTCAACATCAACTGTCATTCCTACCCCGACACAACCCCGGTCACGACACTATCAAACCACTCGCTTGAAGAATGGCAATTATTCTATCCCTTGGCATTCCAGCGACCCAATCAGAATCTTTGCTCACTCTGAGAACACTTCTTCTAAACGGCATCATTATTTGTTTACTTTCAGAAGAACCACCGCCAGAGGCAGACGACATGTCAGACGAAGCAGACGACGACGACGACGAAGAGGTCGACAGCAGCTCCCCCTTATACCTACAAATCAAACGAAAACAACGGCGAAGTCGGACAACATTCAACGTAGAGCAGCTGCAGGAGTTAGAAAAGGCTTTCGAGAGGACGCACTACCCTGATATCTACACCAGAGAGGAATTGGCGCAACGGACGAAGTTGACCGAGGCCCGAGTGCAGGTTTGGTTCAGCAACCGGCGAGCAAGATGGCGGAAACAGATGGGATGCGGGCAGGCGTCGCTGTACAGTTGGTTGCCTGGGACGCCGTTCTTTCCGCTGCCGATTACTTCTATGCAGAACCATCTCATGGCAAATGGTAAGAGCAGTGATGATACGGTTTCTTTAGATGAAATCCAAATGGTTCTTCAGATAAAACACAACGTACAGCTTCTGTAAGCAGCATCAAGCATTTTGTGTAACGTTCACGCTTCATAGGTAACGTAGACTACTCAGTCTTCCTCTCGTCTGAAATGTAATACCTGAATATATCGCTTTTGTTCTCCTTTCAGAACTCCGTATGTGTCTGCCGACGAACAGTACTGCCCAAATGAAGCTTCCCTCGTCCAGTCCGGGTCACCCAAAGCTTTCGCCGTCCTTGCGGTCATAACATACGAATACACAACAATCCATGGAATAGAGACTTTGGTTCCAATGTTCTCCATGCAAACGTTTAGTCTGGTCATTTCGCATGTAGTCCCACCTTGGCTCATCGGATGCAACACTAGTCAGTGGTAGGCCTACACTTGTTGACAATGTGCCCACTCACTAGCATTTCAGGGTACAATGTTCCACTCGAGAATTGAAAACAAACACTGGCAATGACACTGAACTGAAGAGATGGACAAAATGATGTATTTGGAGTGTGGCATTGACATTTACTATGCAAAGACTAGTCAATCACCAATGTGTATATCATATGCAATACTTCGTATACACTGAATCTCTAATGTAATCGCATACAGTATCATGCATTTGTTTTGTACATGAACATCGATGTAAATACTTGTAAATAAATAAATATTTTCAGTAGATCAGATTTTCCTCAGTCCCATTTCAGATTTTACATGAAAACGAAATCGAAACTACTGTTTCCCGACAGTAGCTCGGTCGTTCTTGTTTTATCATGATTACGCCTACTGGCGGTCGTCAAACGACTGACTTCAGAACGTCCTTCTTGCTCCATAGGCGGCCGTAAGTCGTCCAGACCTGTTTCACGACGTATAAGGTCCTGTTTCGCCACGGTTATGATCGTCCTGTGTGCCTGTTTCACTAGACCCGGCAACGAGTCTTCCTGTTTCACGACGTACAATATAGGTACAATGTAGTCCAACATCACTGTGGTCGTCCTAGCCGTTTCACCATATGTATACGACTATAGATCGTCGTATTGGCTTTACGCCTGTCCAACGTTGGACAAAGGTTACACAAGCCTTGCTTGAGAACCACAGGTAATCAGTGTGCACTAACTATCCTCGCCTATGATTGTTGATTGAATATTTACTGTATACAGTGTACACAGAACCGTGCATCTGACAACAATGAAGCAATCGCATTGACCTAATCAATAGTTGATGAATACGGGTGGTCAGACAATTTCACAATCTCATCAGCCATGATATTGCGGCCACCTAATGAACTTGGACAGGCCCTCGTGCAATAATAACTTGACGTAGCAACTATGATAGGAATGCCTCGACCGCTTTGATAATGACGTGGTGGTTGTGGTAGTTGTGTTGGTTCACAACAATGCCGACAGGTGGCGCCAGCATAATGTATACAACCCCGTGTATATGTATATTTCCCGCCGGTGTATATGTATACGTTGTCAACTAGAGAAGAATCTGCCACCCTGGTGGTGGAGAATTGAACTACAGTTGACAAGGAAGTGCATTTAAAACACCACAGATAAGAGCAAATCCATAATATGAAACATTTCATATTTGTAATTTCACTAAACATATATACATCACAAACGTTTTCGGTAGTTACCTTCTACCCTCATCAGGTGAATCCTTCATAACTGATTACTGCGTTCGACACTCCATTCAGAAATAGTTTTTGACAGTTATCCATGGCGAATATAAAAACGCTCAGTCAGTGTATCTCACATTTTATTTACCAATACAAACAACGAATCGGATATCCCGCCCAGCTCGATAGAAGCTTTTTGTTACAAACATCAAACAGATGGTCGTAACACTAAAACATTGGTTAACTATGGGTTGTCATTACTTTTGAGGCAAGCTAACCGGGAACTCATACATGTCATACTCTGATATATACGCATCTGTGTCATCCCTGCTCTGTGACTGGTATTCTTTTTACCAAGGATTTGTGAAAACAATGTTATTGTAGCCTATTCAGGTGAAGAAGGCCATGAGTTGGTATGTACATTACCAGAGATACCATTGTTGCTGACATCACGTGTGCAAGGGGAGGTGTGTAATCGTGCAGTAGTGCCGGATGATCAATCTCTTTTTGTGAGCGGATTAGTCATTTTCACTGCACTAACAATGCATGCAAGTCACAGGTTCAACAACTTTATTTGACAGTGATATATATATATCATGTTCAACATTAAGCTTCGGGTGCCATCCATCTACCCACTTGGTATACTTGGACCTGTTAACAGATAGGTATGTATCATTATTTCATCTTTGACATTGACAATCTAAATGCCGATTTCCGCTGAAATGAGAAAAAGAACTGGGCAGATATGACGATGATGATAATGATGATGATGATGATGATGATGTCGATTATGATTTTGAGAAAAAGGTTAAAAAACAATGAATCAAGCTTCACGACACTATGACAAAACAAAAATGCATTGTCCGGGAATCGAACCCGGGCCTCCCGCGTGGCAGGCGAGAATTCTACCACTGAACCAACAATGCGCCCATATCTAACACCGCGTGTTCGAATGACCCATTGAATAGAATTGTTCATAATTCTCAGCCATTGTTTGCCTTCGCCGGCCATTGTCATTGCGTTGTTTGCTCTAGTTCTTAAAGCTGAACTGACGCATGTACTTCAAACATCGAGCTAACAATATCTGTGGATTCCGCCAGGTATGCCTAATTTGTGAATGGAGAGAAAAACTGCCACACTGAAATCCTGCGAGGCACAGCAACTTGCTCAAGAGTTCCTAAGATCTCAGTGCAAAGTGCTGTAAAGTCCATTCATTTGGTGACAGTGACTGTGATTATTCTAGGCTTTATCATACGATCAATCGTCTGTCTACATTCAACTCTTCTATTTGCGCTCTATCTTTTACCGAGCAACACGATCAGTAAACAATTTACTACGATCATCATGGATGTAGAGATCTACATTCGTGTTATGATCAGCTAGGTGTCGGTTCGAACTGGCCAGGACTAAAGAGTATAGATGAAGTATCCGGTAACAGATGAGTCTATTGTGCAACTTCAATCTCTGAGGTATTCAAGGTCATTGGTATCTTTAGAACCATCTTGATCCGTCAAAATAGTAGGCACGGACACTTTTCCTAGGGGAACTTTAGACCGCTACACAGGGTGTGAAGGAAGGTTAAGTCCACATTGAGAACAGTCGTACCCTGTGGCCAATTCAATGGTTTACGAGGGATTTTGTGGGTAAAAAGAGACAACTGCTTTATACATGCTTCCCGAAATTGGTGGCTTGCATTGGAACTAACTTTTTCCCCCTTGTCCGTCATTAAAGGCATTCAAGTGTGTTGGTCAACCATGACTATCTCCTTTGTCCCTCCACCATAAGGCCTAGTTTCCCCTTATTACATCACTATTTCGGACACTCAGCGCCCCATTTCTGGAAAGGTGTATAGAGGGTTAGTCGTGTTTCAAAAATCCTACAGTCACGTTTAATTTCCAGGATGTGAAATATTCGCTATGCCATGCTTGGATCTGTTACAGCTAAATATCGAGTGTCTGCCTCTCAGTCACCCTTTCAGACTTCTCCCGTAAATATTTAATTCATTTACTGACAACCAAACAATGGGAACTCTTCTAATGATGTATATCCTACCTCGCTCAATAGATTGTGTGCATGCATTCGTGACAGCTAAACCGGTTTCAGCGAGTTTTTGCGATCACAACTTAACTCATTTTATGTACACATGGTTTTTGAGAGAGAGAACCTACAGTGTAAGATCCTTTCCTTTCAGATTGTCCGAATTAGCCGTTAAAACGAGAAGAGTCACACCAAAGACACATGAGGTAAAGAGATACTGATGGAAGTTATTAATTTCGACACCAGAGGACCCAAGTGTTGCTGAATCACGTGATCGTCCCTCTCACGGCCATGCGGAAATGAGCTGTGTTGTGACATCCGCATGGAAGGAAGAAAACAAATACAAAGGATAGGTTCCATGTAAGAAAATGATCCAATATGAGAACCAGTCAGTAGACTTAAGAAAAAATTAAGTTTAGCAGCAGCCTGCTTTCTTGTCAGTGACCCCTCATTTGGCTTTCAAAGAGAGACACGAAAGCCACCTAGCGTCAGTGAAGGGAACTAATTGCAAAATGGAGTACATCAAAGTTCATGGATCCGTCACTGGGTTCATCTCCCCTATCGGTGTCATTATGAACCTCTGCTCGATCGTAGTATTTTCAAACATGTCCTCAAAGACAGCCACCACCCTTTTTCTCCGGACACTTGCGTTATCCGATATCTTTTACCTCGCATTCAGCTTCGCGATCTGGACAATCGCATCATCATACATCACGCGCGGTGACGTGACGAAATACGTCACTAATGTTGGGCCAATCAGCAGCATTCTTCAGATTTGTTTGGATATATCGCGAATCTACACCACATGGATCACGTTCGGTATAATTTTCTTACGTTACTTGAACATCCATTATACGTTTGTGTCACAAAAGCTTTGCAAGTCTTCAACGGCTGGAATCGCCAGTGTGTTGCTTCTGTTAGTAGTTACGTCATCCCGGATCCCGTTGTTTCTCTCCTCTCGCGAGAGCTTCAGTAACCAAAGTATTCAAAACGCAACAGTTCCTCAAACAGAGATTGAAAACATGATTTTGGGCGTTTACTGGAATGATGCATACTTCCTGATAGACAGCAGTGTCAACTTAATTTTACCGGTCGTCCTTAGCTTCATTATCACCCATCGCGTTAAAACAGCATTGCATTACGCTTATGAACAGCGCCGCAGAATGTCAAATTTCGGCCAAGAGCCAGAAAAAGGTTCAGGAGCAACTATGACCCTAATCACGATTACTTTCATGCACATCATCTGTAGCATCCCTGCTTTGATATTCTTCGTGCTGAGAACGATATCAAGTGAGCAACACAGACCAGACACTGGCGCCATCCCATTGAAATCTAGTCTACTTCCCACAAAAGTTGTATCCAACATGTTTTTCGAGTGGAACGCTTTCGTACATTTTTTCATCTATTACATCGTCAGCAAAGAGTTCAAGCTCACTTTCAGTGCCATTTTGTTCCGTCCTGATAGCTCTCCGAAGAAGAAGGAAGAAAATGGTGTGGTGCGACTGCCGCATATATCAGAAAACAATGTTTAGAAGATGAAGTTTGTTGTGCATTACTGTACCCTAACGAAAGTGCCTGAACACATTCTATGGGGGGTGCAAAGCGAGGGCATGGGATTGAAATAGTGAATTGGACTTGAGTAAATGCAATTTGGACATCACTGACGACGTCAGTATCAATATATTGAGGTCAACCAAGTTTCGTTTATTTCCGTTACCATCTAGTTCTTTGTTTTTCATTTCATTTAATCTCCAGATCTTTCGGAAAAGGGTTAATAAATAAATCGAACGCCTGCTTTAATGCTTTTTCCGCTCACGTTTTGTTGCCGGAGATACAAATGATATTTATCAATACACAGGAAGGTGTAATGATCAGTTGTAGATAGTTAAACGTTTACGTTAATAGGCTTCACCCAGATATGGCCCATTAGGATGTCGTTGATGAGCAGATCACGACCGTCTGTTCAGGACAAAATGGTTGTTGAGTGAGCACCGGGGAGGACAGTTGAGCAACGTCGCGCCTTTTCTGCTTGTTTTGGTGAGTTTTAACATTATTTCGCTTTTACATGTACTTGCACTTACACGTACTTGCATGTTCTTGCACTTATACTTACAACTACACTTTCACTTGTACTTGACTACTTGTACCTTACTCTTACACTTACATCTGCACTTTTAGTGTCTTACTCTTACGTTTACGCGTGGTCGCTACATACAAATATAGTGACCATGTCTGTTGCTCTGGTTCGCCTCTCTCACTGCACCGTTTTGACCGAGTCCCTCTCGTGCTGACCAACCCCAAAAGTCAATTTCCATTACAGTAGCAAGTGGTTTTCGATCGCTTCTGCACTAACCGAAACAGACATACTCTCTTTCTTGCGCGTTCGTTTACTTTTGCCACTGAAGACACGACTGATTCTGTCACTGGGGACACGGGGACATGGCGATCCTTAAAACCATTACATCGGATACGAGTCCTTCCTAACAGTCATTGTGCCTAGTTGGTGACAGGAAGCGTAACCCACTTTTTCCTAAATGTCATGAGCTCGTGAAATTGTCGGGTCTATGCACTCACTAAGTAGATTTTTCATCAAAATGTAGGCTAATTATGAAAATTATAAACATACAAATACTCTCTGTATCATGATGAAACCATCTTAATTGCGACGGCCTCAAACTTCATGTATACTGATCTAGGAGGCTTGCATGCAGATGATGAATATCGTAATCAAAGTCATCATTCTGAACCAAGTATGTAACCAGATCCAAAGCTCGAATTTCTTTAATCATGTGTCCTGCCCCACTTCTCTGCAGAGACCCAATACCCAATATCATTTTTGTCGGGTGACTGCATCCGTTAAGTTCTTAACAACGCTTGATTCATACAGATATTTTGCTGGTTTCCTTAAATCGCACCAGGCCAATTAGGTAGCCTGGCATGCCTGGTGAGTTAAGGGAACCAGCCGAGTCATGCCAGTACCAAGCTATCCATCAACAATACAGGCCGGGACATTCTCCTAACAAGGCACTAACTATACGCAATTCGTTTCAGACATACTATATCCGCGGTACTAAATGATGCAGATGATGTCGCCAGGCGGCGTGGCCGTCGCCCTCGCTTTCATCTGCCTCCATACCCTCGGAGCCGGCAGTGTGAGAGGTAATCTCGAACCAACAGCGCAGACGCACAACACTTGCAAGTTACACTGCGAACTTAAAAGGCACTACATAGACATCAGTTTCTTCCTAGTTGGGGACCACCCACTGAAGAACTACCTTTATGTATGCGAGACTCAGGGAATCACTGCCTTGGATAAAGTAGCACAATGTGTGCTTGACGTTCGTGACATCACCAAGGACACGCCTCAGGATTTCGTGGCAACGGCAGCAGTTATCGTAAAGTGTCTTTTCCCGGCCGAACTTGTGATTGTTAATCCTAGTGGAGTAAAAATGAGGACTATTTCTTTGCTTGAGTTGCGTCATTGCGCGGTGGCATGGTCTGCAATCGCGACTTTTGGGAAGGCAGTTGGTTTGCGCGGGTTGACGCTCTTCCAGCCGCTCTACGTAACCAACGACCTGAACTTGAATGACTCGAAAGCAGCTGTGATACCAACAAACCACATATTTCCTCCAATACCTGGGTTCAATCGAGCGAAGCAAACGTTGCCCATGATATCAGGACTACATACTTTAGGGAAGCTAGAAATCCAAAACCCGAAGCCTTGTGGTGCTAATGGTACCTATCTCCACTGTTTTGAGCCAGGTAAAGGAGTGCTCAAGATCGTCAATCTCCCGAGTATAATCTCTGAAAATATCTGGCCCGAAATGGCTGAATTGGTTCTCCATGACATGAATTTAACATCGAAAGATATCGCATCATTGCCAAGGACCATGCCCTTCCTTCAATCCATGAACATATTGCGCAATACCGGAAGCTTTGAATCATTCCCACAATTCCCTTGGTGCAAAAAGAACATGTTCCTCCCGCATTCAATGTCAAGGACGGAATATGGGACCTATGAATACACTCAAGGCGCTGAAATCCCACCAAACCTATATCGTCGATTCTTTACTCTCGAGTTTTTGACTCCGCAGCAAGCGTTGCCTGTGAAATTCGAAGGGGTTTTGGACAAACTAGCCTTGAGGAATACGGTGGTAGACTTCGGTAATGAACCTCCGAACCCATTTGAAAGTGCGTACGGATTGCAGATCCTTCTGTTGCAGAATAACCGCATCTCACGCTTGCCAGACCACGCTCTTCAAGGCCACCCCGGTTTCATACACATCAACCTGACCAATAACAACATTATGGATATCGGAAGCAAGGTGTTCCGGGGCAAAACACGACTACGAAAACTGGCAATAGCGAAAAACCGAATCAGCCGATTGGCCAAAGATGCATTTTCTGACCTTATCAGTTTGGAGGAGCTAGATCTGTCCTACAATCGTCTGACAGACATCAAATCAGGAACGTTCACTACATTGAAAAAGTTGAAGAAATTGTGCCTCAACGACAACTTGATTGATTCCATTGAACAAGGAGCTTTGCCAGATACGAGGGCGAATCTTCTCATTCAACTCGACTTGCAGAATAACCGTTTGAAAACACTGACATCGTACATTATCCTATTTCCTTTCGCTTCGAAGATCGACCTTTCGAAAAACGGGATCACATCACGTGATTTTATGAGCCTATTAAAAGGCTTGCAACGTGACGTCACGAATGACGTTATGAGTAGATCGACCAATCAAAGCGACCATCGAGCAGTCTTGTTTCGTCTCCCAGGAAGCAGAGTTATCCTTTCGTTAGCAGATAACTTTATTGACAATATCGACATAAAAGATTTGAACTCCCCGGAGAGCAAATCTTTGGAGTGGTTACTGTCATATTTCACGATTGATTTGACGAATAATCCCCTGAACTGTGACTGTGCCGTGTACCCTTGGTATAAATTCATCAAAAAGCATCGAAAAGACGATGAGTATGGGTCATATTCCTGGTTGAGTTTTGGTGAGCAAAAATGGCGCTGTACCAAGCCACCTCATTTAAAGGGGCGCCCCCTGGAGCACATCAAGGAAGACGAATTCGAGTGTCAATTTACTGGGTCAAACTGTCCAGAGCCATGCGAGTGTCATGATCGTTTGAACAATGACGTCACACTGGTCAAGTGCCATGGGAAGAACCTGACAACGTTACCAGAAGAGATGCCAGAAGGCCTCCTCGAGCTACATTTCGAGGATAACCAAATCACTCAGATTCCTCCGCGCACCTATTTGTACAATGTCACAGAACTATATTTGGCGCGGAATCAAATAGAAAACATAACAGATGATGTTGTCAAACTACTTTCAGTGAACGTCAATAGAATTCAGTTACAAGACAACAAAATAGAACGAATTACCAAAAATGTCACCAAATTTCTCAGTAATGTCACGGAATTTAATCTATTGAAAAATGCGTTGGTTTGTAACTGTAGTTCCAAATGGCTTCAAGATTGGCTTCGCCGAGCAGACTATCTTGTGAGAGCAGACGATATGAAGTGCATTGTGGGAGGAACAATGAAGGAACTTTCCACCTTGACCCCTGATGACTTTGATTGCCCTGTGAGGGGCCCAGAGGTCAAGGTCGTGGCCGGGATCGCAGCTGGGGTCATATTGTTGTTATTGCTGATTGGTGTGTTTTTTCCAGCCATCTTAAAAGGACGGAAGAAGAAAGAGGACGCTTACAAGTTGAGGACTGTTTTGTAAGGGAGAGTCTTGAGAATATCTTTTTGCAAAAATGCTTCTATCAGTGTGAGTTGTGGCCTATTTTAGTACAGTATAAAAGACATGGTTCAAAATATTTTCCTTGCTGTGATTCGTGGTGACTCCGTTGTAACCAGCCAAATTATTGCATGCACAACAGCCTCAATAACACAGCTATTATGAAAACCGCTGCATCAGAAAAAATGCTTTACATTTTATATAACATTGACTACTTCGATCATTATCATTACAAATTATCAACACTACTCGTCGTCGTTAATAGAATGATGCATCTTCCTCATCTTTCAAAGTGCTTGCATTCGGATTTCAATTTAAAAAAAGAAAAAGACCGACCTTCCCAGGACTCGAACCTGGAATCTTCTGATCCGTAGTCAGACGCGTTATCCATTGCGCCAGAAGGCCACTGTTGGTGACATCAGAAATTTCAATAAACCATTTTGACACACGACAGACATTTGTTCAATTCAAGTTATTGTTGTGTGTAGTATCGATTGTCAATAAAGACCAAAATGCACCGAAGATTTGATGGCGGCATGAAACCATGAGGGTATGATAAGCATCACATGACTGATTATGATAGTATATGTACATCGAATATTGCATGGCAGACCTTCTGACAATTTTCACTCATTCTCCTAGCAAATCCCAAGCACGTGGTCGTTGTTGTGGAGCCATCTGAATTGAGAGGTGACAACTAAACGTCTGAATGGCTTGTCTTTCTCACCGATTGTGGCTGTGACGACTGACGACACGGAATGGTACCAGTCAAGCCAGGCCAGGCAAGAAATTCTTGCATTAAAGTGATTTTGTTGTGAGTTGTGGAGCCATTGGTATTAACGAATGAAAACTAAACGTCGTTATTACCTGCCTTCCGGATCCTTTGGTGATCAACCGTTAGTAGCTAAATACCTTGTCATCCAGTGGTCGATTTCCTCTATTTGTCAAGACACTTATGGTTGTTTTGCCGAAGGTGTTTATGAGCCATTTCTATCAGAAACTATTCGTCTATTACCGTTCGTCATTACGATTATGCGTGGTCGAGTTGTTGAGATCACAGAAAGGTATAGGCGACATCATCCTACGTCTGTAGGACTGGTTTCATCCACGTGTACGAGTATCATCCACACAGTCATCTCAACCTACATTCACTGATGTCGGTAGGTTTGGTGGTTTTCAGATATACTTGCCTGGCCTCTTGTCACTGAATTATGGTGATGATACACAGCCCTCTGCAACCGGTGAAAGAGCATTGATGTAGTGCTCCCAGCCCGAGCCTGGATGGGTTTTTTTTCGCCAATGTTCATTGCTATATTCTAACTTTCAAGCCAGCGTATTTTTCAAGATCATGGCAGAATGCCTTGATTTCTTCGGTTCAAAGGGAACACAGACGACTCCAAGAAACAAGATGAAGGCTCAAGATCTGACGAAACGATTTATTGGGCACGTTAGACATGCATGTCGTCTCATTTCTCATTTGATTATAGTTTTTTCAGCAGTAAAGTTAATGCGCTTATCTGAGAAAATACATTTTCATAAAATATGTTATTTACAGTTACCTATAATAATTGCCTGTAGCTACCATACCCCAACCAAATAATATTCATAAAAATTATTTTGTCTAAAATGCCAAAGCTTAATTGTTGTTGTTTGAAAGTGAGACTATAATCAGCAGGAGGAAGGGGTCAAATTAGCGGTTTCGGCAACTAAGCCCACTCGCAGTAAAGAAACTGGGCTACGGGTTTGACTTGGTGATACAACTTATTTATCTCATGCAGTGTGTATGGATGCAAGCGTATTTTGAGCGAGTAGAGGCGCCTGTTAGCAAATTGGTGAAAATTGCTAGTCTCCCTTCAATTTACAACAAGGAGCAACAATCTAAAATGTTACCCAGGAAATAGCGTAGATTAAGGTATACATATATGATTATATAGAGACCATGACCATCAATGCCTCGGAAATTGACAGGGCAGATTATCATCCTTTGTCCCCGGGCCTCTCTAACCTGACACTTTAAACTTTTACATCGGCATAAACTTGTTATAAATATATGTAACACATATTTCGGTCAATAGCTATATAAACTAATACTATAAACTATACATTTGCATATTAAACACACATTAAATAAAACGTGACTCCTCTTATTTTAATATAGAGAAAATTATACTTAATACTTTTTTACACCGGGGATATACTTGTATTCATTCCAAATTGCTTCATGGTCCCTTTTGAAATACTGCAAGTACTGTTATACAGCGCTTCTTCTATCAAAACTAAATGCAAGTAAAATGGTGAACCATAGTTCAAGTTAGCTTTCGGCCTCGTGACATAGAATCAAAGATGGCGTCCAAAATGGCCCAATATAGTTAAAGGAGACCATATTCGTGGATATACCTTTTGTGTTTCTCACCACTCAGACTGTAGTCTTAGAATTTATGGCAGTCAACCAAAAAACATGAATCTTGATTCATATTTCATTTTTTAAACTCTGAACTAGTGAGATCGTAGCTGCATTAACTTGATTAGTAATGGGCCTATTTACAACATGAATATATGGTATAGAAAAATATAATGCATGATACAATGAACTAATGACGAGGTCACCAAGAACTATATTGACATACACAAGAGTGGTGATTTTGAACAAAACTGAAGTCACCAAATTGATGAATTTCAATACCCGAATGCTATTTTTGTGAATTTGGATGAAACATGTGTATTTGGGGATGAGATTTATTTGCGTTCGATGTCATTTCTGCAGACGTGTTTTTAACACAGTGAATTTTGAATTCAATTTAAAGCAAGCTACATGTACATTCTCTCATACGGCCAGCCGTATAGTTTAAAAAATATAAAATGAAATGCTCGGCCGTCATGGTTTTGAGCTGAACATTTATCGTATAAAATTAGATTAGAGCAAAATAGAACGATTTTGTAAAATTGCTTAGAATCAACAAACAGATAGCCTATCAGTGTCGAATTTGTATAGAATATGTGACAGTTATAATGTTGACCATAAGTCTCAGTGAATCGACAGCTTTGAAATATAGGAAAACGTGGTACTTCATTTCCCTGATACACACCTGCCGCAAGTTCGAATGTAAGTCTAGCCAACTTCTGCTTTGCCACTAGGTGGCGTAATTAGCACTACGTGTAATTAGGCAGGAGACTGTTTTAATCATGCCTTTGATATTGTTTTCTCACAGTTCAAAACCAAATCTCGATGAGAACATAATTATTACTAACAGAAGTAGTTAGTGACCTAGACAAAATCACCCGCCAGCTTTTCTTTACAACGCCCTCTAGCGAGAACTAGTTTTGCATATAACGCTCTTTCGTGAACATCTGACGTTTTAAACACATTAGACCTTCCTCTCCTTGTTCACTACTTCTCTCTGCAGACTCCCTGCTCGCAGGCCTGGCATAGCTCCTTGTCGTGCATGGTGGCAGGTTTCCCGTTCCTCCTCTCCTTGCGCAGGGCTGGTTTCTCGAAGGCGTAGTAGACCTGACCCACGCGGCTGTAGATGTTTTGGATGACCTGAAGATGGAAGACCATATAATAAGGAAATGTCACTGCTGCAGAGACCGGAGGCACTAACGTGTTTTGAGACTTCAAATCAAAAACCTTCACCCACGTTTAGACACGTATGCTTTCGATTACCTAAGTGACGTGCTTTAATGACGGAAAATAATTGTTCTTTCCTAATTGGGGGTAGCAGCATCATATTCATTCCGTTTCTGGCCGAGAAAAATAACTGGTGTAATGCGGTACATCCCTGAGAGGCAGCAGTGGTTAGTTGTCAATACACAATAGATTTCTAGCCCATGTGAGGCCTACGTCAATTTCATCCACAGAGGGTGCGTATCCGAAGCGAGTACCTACCTTGACCACCTCCTCCGGGTACCACATGGCGTGCTCGTACTTTCCGCTCTTACATGTCTTGCACTGCTGGCCGTAGAGTTTGAACATGACATTGCCTTGTCCCGTAGTCAGGTCCAGGTAGTACCAGAAGACGACCCTGCCCTTCATCGAGGTCCAACCCTTGGCACACTCCTGCAATGATGAAAGAAGGGGAAATTAGAACGTAATACAACCTGAAGTAAATAAGTGAATACTGTAATTACTGTAATATTCGGCGCCTGTACACAACTGGCCTTCTGGCGCAATGGATAACGCGTCTGACTACGGATCAGAAGATTCCAGGTTCGAGTCCTGGGAAGGTCGTAAATTTTTTGCCATTTGCGATAATTTTTTCACTAGGTTTTCCTGTATTTCTTTTTTTTGTGGTGTAAATTTAAAAGATTAAGACACCATCTCCACCTCGTTATCAATAGCATCAAAATTACCTACCGAGCACACAAATCGGACTTTTGCACTGTCCTGGAATGTCCGCCATTTTCCCGTGGGTTGCGTGAAGGTTGGAGCGAGGGTCCATGAGTGGGCGGCGAATTGAGCGAAGAGTTGTCTGAAATGGCCGTGCCAGACAATTTCCATCCTGAAAGAGAAAAAGGAACGGCATAGTGAGATTGTGTGGGTGAAGTTCATACCAGTGCGCCTAGATTTAGAGTTGGAACGTATGTCAGTGTCTTCCCCTTCTCTGTCGGATGTAGAGGTGGACGCGATGGTCCATTGGTGGGGCGGAGGAAATGCGCGAGACTTTTTGAAATGACCGAGTCAGACTTTTTCCATCCTAAAACGCTATGGAAGAAAAATATCTAGTAGGGATATATCGGATAACTCGGAAGGCATGGTCTTGCTGTCTTGGATTCTTCGCGAATGTGTGTCCTCTTGGACATGTTTGATAGTTTGGATGGCTTAGGTAGCATGATGTCCATCGCTATTGGTAAAGTGTTTGCATATCGTTCTGGCCAAAGGTACCAAAATGACCCAGAACACATTTACCAAAATAAAGTGGTACCACATTCTTGCAATAACACCTTCAACGTTCAAAGTCCACACAACTTGATTTAATTGATTTTTGATAACCTAGTACTCCTGGGGTCGTACCTGACTCAGACAGGGACAGCGGTCAACGGAGATAGAGTTCTTGGAAATTGATTGATTAGTACCCAAATAGATCAGAATTCGGGTCATTGACATTTTTTGTATTCGTGTGTAATATGACGACAGAAGACGACCGGTAAACCGACTACCAAGTGGATGAGTCATAACAAAACAAGAATCAAAAAGTCATTGAGAAGTTACCTTGAAAACGTAAACATGAATTTGACTGCGACCACGTAATTTATCTGGCGATCTGCAACCACTAAGTTCAATTTTATTCTTGATGAAAACATTTCCCCGAAGACCGATTATGACCCAGTTGTTCGATGTGTACGTGGTAATCTGTAAGAGCGATTTTGAATTTATATTTAGCTTCAAGAGAGTAGGGGAAACCCACAGAAGGAAGAGAAACAACAAGACAATTGCATTGGCCATGCATTTGAATGTAATGAGAAACACAATTGATCCAGAAGTTTTTCAAAGTTGACTGACGATTTGCTTCGCTGAGATTGGTCAAAAATCTGATGACGTAGGCGCAAAAATTGAATGGGGTTTTCCGTCTTCTCGGCTGTTGTGATGAATGCAGTACATGAACCTTTTTTCTGTTATTAAACTTATAATAATCAAAGGGTCATTTTCTTGTCAAACATTTTCCTGTTAAGAAAAAAAGGATCTGCCATTGATAAATCTTAGCAGTTTCCCCGAGCTTTTGTCCCTCGTTCCACACAGTTTCCAAGAGCTTGGTAATGTGGACGAGCATCAAGGTAACATCAATCTAGACAGTGAGCGACATTAGACTAGGTATTGTCAAAGTAAGTGCAGTTGAGCTATGTCATTGCGATCAGCAAGTCTAAATAAAGCTCTTGCACTATGACTGGATCTCTTTAAGTTTGATAAGAACCTATTAGCACTGCTCCATTCTTAAATATCAGGCTTTTTGTATAAAATACCCTAACGCATCACTTCTTAGTGGAGTAAGAGTGAAAATAGCCTGAATCTAGGGATGGCACAGCACATGTGCCTCAATAACCTTCTGTCATACAAGGTAAATTTCGCATCCAACGTACCTCGGTGGTTGCTGCCCCTGACGATGCACACAGCAGCTACAATGCTGCACATTCCTCCTCTGGTGATACATCCTTGAGGTGCAATCCTTCCCTGATGCTGTACCCGAACTAAATGACCATAACACCCACAACCAGATGCCTTAAGACTCCAGCCAATGACGTCAGAAACGACCACGGAATACTCAATTTGACAATTTGGGTATTCCGAAAAATTAGTATCCATTTTTATAAAAATATCGGATTCGCTAGAAGTGAATTTCCGGATTATGAATCCGCGTTTGGACCAATCTGAATATAGGTGACATTGTTTTACGTTTACCTCGTCTGCTGTGGTAATACTAGTTGCTTCAAGCATTACAGTGTCATCATTGTCAGGTAATCACGTCCTGGTGGGTTTCCAGGGACAAGTTCTGCTTCGAATTACGATACGAAACAACAACGATACGATAACATTGGGGAAGGATGGTTAGGGAAGTAAATAAACCTACGCAACCCTATTGGTCATAATCGTAAATCAAATACGCGCGCCATTCTTTGTTTTACTAAATACTGCTATCAAAAAACGAGAAGTCCAATTTTAAGATTACAAATCATATTGACTGGGCATAAAAAAGAGTAAAAACTCATGGGAATCTTTCATCGTTTTCACTTTAAAACATCTTCAATTTAAGAAGCATGACCATGTTTAAAAATTGGTTGAAAATAGACTTGTTCAGTTTCGAGTATACATGTACTTTCCTCAAGAAAAACTAAGCAAGTGAGAACGATGGTGGGGCAAACCGCAGTTGTTACTAACGACCGCAGTGAAATCATTGTATTGTGTCAGGTAAGTTTGGATGGCCAAGGTAAAGTCTTTACTATCATGGTAGGCGGATTTTTTGGTAGCGAAGTGGTGCAACACCACCAGAGTACTTGTCGCTGTTACTTATGGCCGTAAAATCATGTTTCGGGTGGTATGTTTGGTAGAGAAGCTTGCTACGCCATGATGATGTTGACCCGAAGAGCCCAGGCCAACTGTTTTGACTGACTCACTAATTTGAATTTATTTCAAATAGCCCGAAGATATCAAGAGGCCTTCTGGCGCAATGGATAACGCGTCTGACTACGGATCAGAAGATTCCAGGTTCGAGTCCTGGGGAGGTCGTTTTTTATTTTTTAATGAAAGAACACAAGAATGAACATTCAAACACTTTTTAAATGTTTAAAAATTGGTTGAAAATAGACTTATTTTTTAATGAAAGAACACAAGAATCAACATTCAAACACTTTTTAAATGTTTAAAAATTGGTTGAAAATAGACTTGGTCTGTTTCGAGTATACATGTACTTTCCTCAAGAAAAACTAAGCAAGTGAGAACGATGGTGGGGCAAACCGCAGTTGTTACTAACGACCGCAGTGAAATCATTGTATTGTGTCAGGTAAGTTTGGATGGACAAGGTAAAGTCTTTACTATCATGGTAGGCGGATTTTTTGGTAGCGAAGTGGTGCAACACCACCAGAGTACTTGTCGCTGTTACTTATGGCCGTAAAATCATGTTTCGGGTGGTATGTTTGGTAGAGAAGCCTGCTACGCCATGATGATGTTGACCCGAAGAGCCAGGCCAACTGTTTTGACTGACTCACTTATTCAAAATTATTTCAAATAGCCACTAGATATCAAGAGGCCTTCTGGCGCAATGGATAACGCGTCTGACTACGGATCAGAAGATTCCAGGTTCGAGTCCTGGGAAGGTCGTTTTTTATTTTTTTTAATGAAAGAACACAAGAATCAACATTCAAGCGCTTTGATAGGAGTAGAAGTGACACTTTGATTCTGTTGGAACAATCAACGCACTTGTTTTTCTTTCTTGGCCTAGATCATAAACTTATCCTGGTTGTAGACGCAGACATGGCGGACGCCATTTTGTTTTATTTTCAGCAAAAGCGTTCAGCAAAATCAGCTAAAATAGCTCAACATCAGCTTTATTCCCCTCACGACAAAATGTCTCCCATTTGAAGCTTTGCTGAATTGACATATTTTGTTTTTATTTGAAAAACTAATAGAATACTCTTCAGAATAAAGAATTTGACAACAAACAAGTCATGTGTTCGGCTAGAGAAATGCAAGGAATAACTTAATATAAAGAATGTGTTTTGGGCCCCCTGAAATAATGAAATTTTGCATGAATGTTTAGGTTCCATAGAAGCTTGCCGGATTTATTTAGGAATATTGATCTTCAGCTATAAAAAATATTTTAAACGAGTGTGCAGAAGGATTGCCAACGCTAAATAATCGCTCAGAAGAATCTTCACATTTCTCGTTCCAAAACCGGCAAATTGAAAGACAACATACCTGAAACTGATGAGAGCATCATGACACATGCAATAACGGCATCTGCACGTTATGTTCATTTTGTAAAATGGAAGCAGTGTTCCAAAGTTGGCAAAAAGTTCTTTAATCCATCTTTATTCCTGCCACATCAAGTCCAAACTCGCTCCATTCCAAATTTCGTCTGCCCGCCCGTGACTCGCGGCAAGTTCAAACTACACTAAACATGTCTTTTTCCAACCGAATGCAATGCACGATAATCAACACATCTGCATTGTTTATCATTCTAAAGTTATCCATGTTTTTTTGGCTAAATCACACCAAAAGACCCGTTTCTACGGAAACCTTGAGAAAGACCGTCCCATTGCTTCTTCATTCAGTAACGTAAACAAAGAGAAAACCATCAGACGACCGATGTAATGCGCAGTGGGCCAAAGATGGTCCAATGCGCAAGAAGTTGATTTTCCATCAAATGACTACTGGGATGAAATATTTGGCATATTTGACAATTTCGTACTAGTGTGATGAACTCAGATTGCTCCGCAACCTCTTCTCTCATTAAAAAGGGATGATTTGTGGAGGGGGTATGAATAATCAATGATTCAGACGGAAGCCTAAAGTTTAGGTCTCCAGAGTATTCTTGGCTATATTCTATTAGAGGGATGCCACGTTAAGACATTAGTGCCGTGAAGTATTTTCTTTCTTCCACGGCGGGGGGGGGGGGGGGGTCGCCACCTGAACACCTTACGTCCAGGGCTAACTCATTCATGAATAAAACGACGATGTGCCTCATCATTTGATACGATAAAAAGATATCTGGAGTTCAGAGGTGGGCCATTCAGATACTCTGAAGCTTATGAGTGCATTAAATAAGGGACGATACAATATAATAGCAGTTCTACATGTGATGGTACATCAGTGAACTAAAGCTCCAGTTGTGTTCGAAAAAAAAATGCTCTTAGCTTTTTTGGGACAATCCTGAGACTACTTTTCTGTGCAATTATACAAGTACCAAGTACTTGCCCCAAAATTCCCAAATCTGGATATATGATTGGTCAAACACTTTATAAAACTGGCCAATGAAATGAATGAATCAGCCATACACCGCCACCAATGCTTCCTTCACGCAAGGCTGGACTTCAATGGGTCATAGATCATAACCCCCTTTCAAAACTAGGCTTAGGAATTTATCCACTCAGGCGAATGAATGAAAGCTTTCAAATCGAATTGAATAAAACCTCTTTATCCCGTAAGGTAGTTTCCCAGTTAACATAAAAGGTTGACAAATATCATGATGTGTTATTGAAAAGCGCAATCAACTCTGACCAAAATTGACCCACATCAGCTAATTACTGCCACCAGAGGAACTTAAACAAGTTAAGTCACCTCAACTATAGACCTGGGCCACATCCAGGGGCTGGGGTTTGACCATCATCTAAATGGTCCTAAAAAATAAGCCACCCGTTTTATAAAAACTTCCTTTGGTCATATCAAGGAGTTGTAATATGCACATCCCTGTTCAAATTATTACTCATGAGGCCTCGTTATTATGTATTGTTATAATCATGTCGTCATGTTTCAGTTCACGAATTCATACAAGGTTCAGTTTAGTTTAGTTATGTCATTGTATTACGTCGACATGGCACGGTCTCCAATCAAAGACATGAATTCGTACGCGATGTCGCTCATGCGTAACAAATCGTGGTCAGTACTCTTGCAGTTGTTCAGGCAGGCATCAGGGGTAACAGCGTATCATGCAATAACCCATCACCCCTTCCATTTGCCAGATCAACTGCGAATACGACAACCAAAATTAGTTATGCATGAACGATATCTATTACGAATAAAATAGTTTTGTCTTTGATAGGATACCGTAGTGATTCGTGTGGAGCTCGAATGAGCGCGACCATTTACTGTTTGGCATGAAATCCCATAATATGACGTGTGAAGAAATGCAAGAGACCTCCTCTTGACTTGCAGACAGAGGGAGAATACTCATGATACCCTGCCTTCAGTGGCACTCCGCACGACATGGCGGATTTGATTGTGGAACTACAGTGCAAAACATAGGTCTACGGCTAGAAACTCCTGGACAATTGGCTTCAAAGAAGTAGGACTATTTCAATGGGAGTGTCGCTCAGGGTCCACCTATGGACAAGACAGTTTCAATATACGTAGAGACTTATAAACAATATTAAAAGCTATGGACAAGACATCTTCAATGTAGATACGTATAAACAACAAAACATATACTATACGCTATAAAATGTATAACAACATTATATAGGTTGTCAAAATAGCAACATCAAAATAAGTATACAAATCATTGTCATTCCTGCCCTCACATGAACTTATTCTTTAGTGAATCCGAAATTAGAGGATGTTGATTTTATACTGATCAGGTTGTTTTCGTGAAACACAATAATTATTATGATTATGAATCGAACTATGTTTGTTTTACTCTTGTAACAAAATGGAGATAATTATGATGAAGAAAAGAGTATTATTCATAAGGCTTTTTACGAAGAAGTGTCACATTATCACAATGATCTCAGACAGATGTCTGAACATCCGAATCAAGCCCAAACTAAGTTGTTGCGAATATAGAAATAAAATGCACGACATTGTCTGAACGATATTGATTTTGAAAGTTTTCATTCTTGTCGATATAGATCTGAAACTTTAAGTTCGTGAATTTTCAAGTCTTTTGACATATCTCGATATGTTCGGTACGGGTTTATCAATGAAGGCACTACGGACAAAGTGGTCCCACTGTAAACCTTGAAACTCAAAATTTTCAAGCGAAAATGATGCAATAAAAGTTCAGTCGTGAAGAAGGTGTCGTTACTACATGTAATTGCCGATAGAGAGCTGTTGAAAGTGTCCACCGGCCGCAAAATTATTGCTGCCCAAGCTTTTACGATGTGACATCGACTAGAAGCAAGCTGATTTCACCACTCGTGACTGCAAGAAGAGTTGTGATTGTTGCAGTCAAAACCGTGCGCGTGGTATGTTACCGATATCTTCTTATCACTCCACTTTGAGACGCACTGACGTTGTTAGACGAAAGGGTATGAACGATATTCCATTTCCCGCAGTTAAGAGGTTGGTGACACTAACTGTTTCAAATATGAAAACTTGTTCAACACAAGGGAATACGCTTTCGAAGTAGCGTCATGGAGGGAGGCTCTGGAGCAAGATTCTTAAACAGTGTAACTTACATTTGTGTGACTGAGACTGCCGCCCCTTCATCATCCGAGGTGTCCTCACTTCCGCTGCCGCTACCCGTGCTAAGGCTTGATGTGGTGATGGTGCTCAGGCTGGGGGTCGTCACGGTGTTGAAGCCCTGGGGTAGCGTGCTAAGGTTAGGGGCTGGGTATACGGATTGGGGTACCTGGGCCAGCATGTTTGGTGGAGGATTCAATAGATCTGGCGAAGGCAGTTGCTGCGTCGTCGGCGACATAACAACCGGGACGTATTCAACTCCGTATGGCGTTTGAACTAACTGTGCGTAGACGACCTGTTGCGTATCAATTTGAGGTGAAGTTGGTAGATAGTATGGCTGCATTGGGTACCCCTGGGCAAGCATGACGTCATCTATGGGGCTCCGGGAGGAAGATGGAGGGGAGGGGCAGGTAGAATCCGTCGGCGTCTGACACAACTTCTCCAGAGCTTTGGTGTATTGGAATTGTAAGAGGTCGTGGTCGCTCCAAGCTGGTTGCATGTTTTGTGTGAAAACCATATTGAGTTGGCGATATCTCGCGAGATCAGATTTGAAAAGGTGACGTCAGGGGTCAAAGGTCGCGGTAAGGCCCGGGAGATCCTCTATAAAAGACGAATTCTGAAATGAGAAAAGGGAAGAAAAATGTACCCGGTAGTTAAGTTCATGATTGAATTTCTAATTATAAGAACATGATTCTCCCGATGGCGCCGGGTGCAACTCGAAGTAGCATTGATGATCTTGAGGCGTGTGTTAGAGATGCCGTAGGGTCAGGCCCGGCCAAGAGACCTCGTGAGGAGAGAGCTATTGAAATATACACGATGGTGGACAGAATTTATTCCTGGGGTGATTAAGCAGTCTGAATATCAATGGGCAACATATTGCATAGTTATGTCCACAACTATTACGTTTCAGTCCAGTCAGAAGTGGTGGCAGCTTCTTGCAGTAGAATTTGCTCAGTTATCATAATCTATACTTAATTGATAAACCATATTGTGCTTTTGCTTCGTGAGAAACATGACAAATGTGAAAATCGGTCTACAAACCCAGTCGTGAGGGCGTGATCAAGTGCAGAGCTAACAGGGAAGTCACGAAGACAGAAATACCCGCACGCTCCGGACTTCCCGCTTCTGGTGACAAGAGCGACGCATGACATGATCTGATAAAAAAACAGGCCTGGGACCTGTCTTTCTTCACTTGTGATTCAAAACCCTTCCAGCCACCCTTGCCGAGCAACTGAACCAAATCGCTTAGTACTACATTCTCAGAGATACAGGTTTTTGAGCTCTTTCAGTAACACAATTTTATGCCGCACACAGGTTTTTCAACAAAATGAAAACCCTCACAGTTGTTTTGAGAATCTAAAAAACATAAATGCCCGGCGTTTCTGAAGAATCTTCTGGCCGGATAGAGTCTCAAACAAGGACCACCGAGATCGGGCCAAGACAGAAGAACTTGCCTGTCAAGTGCAATGAGACTGGGGCTGGCTCGGGCATGTCTTCCCAATGAGCCAAGACGACTGCTAAAGGATCCCATGGTGAAGGACAATGACGCCATGGCGGGGCTACATATACAATGCTACGCCATTGATGTTTTCAAGATGCGCCGTTATGTTTAATTGATCCATTAAATCATGTCACCCCACCAATAATCAATCACATATCTTGCAAACCTCTGATATATAACTCTGCACATGAAGTGTCGTGACATGAAACCTCTTCACATATCTTAAATATTTTTTTTTTAAATCCATGATAATGGACAAAGTCGACCGACAATAAAATGTGATTTACGGTTTTATGTCCTTTCGAAACGAAACCAACAACACGTAAACACATTGAACATTCCTATAGTACTTTTTAAAATGTTAATGGATAGTCATTGTTATTTGAATTGTGTACTGCCATGGGTACGCATGATATCTCTAAAGCGTGCATCATCACAAGACATGTCGCAGGCAGCAATGCGTGGACGGATCATGAAGACATGACGACGACCAGTGATGACACCGACTGTTTTAGTATGTTTACATTTCGGTGTCGTGGAAGCTGTTACTTGTTTTATTACATCTAAGTAGAGTGTGTCACACGAGTAGTTTTGTGTAATAACAGAGGAGCTTAGAGTGTGTAACACACGATTTTGAGTCATATCAGATTTTGAGTAACGATGGAGTCTGTGTATTTCAGTGTTTGTCAGTCACACAGTCACATGAAGATTGATACACCAGCCCAACTGATAGTCATATTTTGTCTGCAAAAATGCACCGCCAGTTCGTCCCGTGGATAGTGAAGAAGTAGAAACTTATGCCCGAATAGATAACAGGGTAACAATGTTATTTTACGTCAATACGTCAACATGTCATGATGTCATATTGTCCAAATTAACATGTTTCCAAATGGACATATGTTATCATCTTTACAGAAGATTTACCAATGAGCGCACATTTTGGTTGCTTGTCTTTTGATGCTCACATGTATTATCCGGGGCAGGCTGCCCAGTAAGATGGAAGGCCTGCCATAAATACACTTAGATCAGACATGATTCTCTGTGGGCTGGGGAACTGTTCCTGTACGGTGGATGTGGAAGGATACGAGGAGCTAGAAAATATTACAACCTGTCTTCGAGGGTCTAATCAGCCTACTTCTTACACTATCAAACATAGCGTCCTTGCTTCTGAGAGAATACCGGCCTCAGTGGTTTATCAAACCAGGTTGGGGCATGAATAGAACGGAGCCACAAGTGTTGACAAGTCTATAAATTGACTCCACCTTCAAGCCAGACATTCCTTACCTGGCAATGACAGGTTCTTTCTTCGCGTTCCATTCAGTAACATCTGAAGTATATTCATATCGTTTGAAGAGAAATGGCTTGTTGTTGATAACAGTAAAAAATTAAAAGTCAGTCGTAATTTGAGGGTTTCAAAGACGATCGTTGCGTGAAGTTTGTGTGTTTGTTGTTTCGGTTTTATCAAAAGCCAGGGACTGCTCAGGTCGTTGTTGAGAAGGTAGTTTTTGATACCACATTAGCAAGACTGCCTTTCATTTGATTTTGAGTGAACTATCTTTCGTTTAGCGTTTATTAAACCGTTTTTGGTGATATAGGGGATCAATTTGGCAAGTTATAACTTTGTGCTTACTCTTACCAATGACTTCATTAAGATCATTTGTCGATCTGATAGGTCTACTCTGACACTTAAGTCATGGACGGGATACTTACTATACCAGACATGGACAAACAAGAGACAAGGCATGAAACACTAATTAAGCCCAACTCGTTAATAAAAAAACATCATCTAGAAATATCTTCATTTGGCAAAAAGCCCCAATACATACGAAACCTCACTTTTCCTCATAAGTCGTGATTACCAATCGCAGCAAATTAAGACCGATTTCTTCGAACTAATTAGCTGTTGGCACTTGACCTGCATGGCCTGAGGAAGACAATGTGATCATGATAGCACTCTGCCAAAGGAAAGCCAGGCAACATGATCCCAGCATCCTGTTGGTGACAATGTTCGGAGCTCACTCGCAGATTTAACTCTTTCAAACTGAGAATATTATATAGGCATGCGGTCGTGTTATTACTTCTCTTAAAATCATTCCCTGTATATACATAAGTTAATCTGGCGCCAAAGTCGTATAATCGCGGGAATATTGATGCTGGCCTTCCCACACACCTACAACATTGCGTGGGCTTGGGATGGTTTGTCTAAGGTCAGAGGAATTTGTGAAAAAGAAACCGGTATATATCGTAAAAATATTCGGTTGAGGGGTCATCAGCATCAACCAGAACATTTTTAGCTCTAGACCGTTATTGCCATTGCAGTTAAGTAATTGATCTATTGAATGCATTAATGAGCAAAAATGTATCAATGTATGCTGTCTTTATGCATTCCTGGTATGAGGTATATTTAGAAATGATGGCTAACAGCCTTAACCATTCCAGGACGAACACGTGCGGTTTACTTAAATTAGATTTGATTTGTTTCGCCTCATATAATTTGGAGTTGCAAAAGGAGGCTACATGTCAGGGGCAGGACCATCCGGTTAAATGGTTCATGTCATGTAAAAGGAACTACGACAAAAACCATTTGATCAGACAACACTAGCATCAATCATTGTTGTTTTTTTAAATCATCTGGAGATTTCCATTAAGAAGCTAGACGAGGATTTCAATAAAAGCAACGTCTTTTAAAAATTCAGTCCAGATAACTCGAAAGAATACAAAATGGCGCTAACCCAAAACACGTCCATGCATATCTTGATATTTGCAAAACAGATTTTTTAATTTGTCTCGCAAGATATACCTTGAACCATGTCAAGGAATAAAGCTGTACATCTATCAGGACCCCGTATATAGTATTGAAAGTGACTAAACAGTAACATTTGGATTGATTCCTGATACCATTGATGCACATTTTAGACCATTTGTTTATCTTACAAGTACAGAAGAATTACTAGGCTCACATGGAGCAAGGAATAACTCGATGGCTGATACACCCTTCGCAAAAAAACGCCCGGGACCCAGTTGCTCAATTGGTGTGAGAAAAAAAGGTCTGCGTTAGCTCAATTAAAGCTGCTATAGTAAATCAAATTTACTTATTAATTGGTAAATTTGATTTACAATAGCCGTATTAGGACGAAACAACAACGTTACCGCTATCTCTAATTGAGCAACTAGACCCAGGCGTATATATTGCAAGTGCAAGGACCAAGTAGAAAAAAAATTGGATGTTGAATAGCAAAATTGAAAAAAGAAGAAATTGACGGCAAAGCAATTATGTCAAACGATGCGTCGACGCCAACTTACCGACTCTGGGTTATGTAATAAACTGTGTCACTCTACAGCTTCTCAAAGTCCGTTCTGCAAATTGCCACTGGTGCCTTTGGTCACACACTTAGCACAACCGTCCAGGACAAAATGACAACAAACTCGTGAGAATCGTTCTTGAAAAGTTACGGGTCTTCCTTGTTGATGTCATGAAGTGTGTCCTATGAATGCGTCATGTTCGATAAAGTAGGCTTATTAACATACGACACGATCCGAGGCCTCACTTCCTCGTTATAGGCCTATACCGTATTTTCGTCAAAACACGTTTTGCATGGGCTAAAAATAGCACGGCGGGAAACTCCACAGTTCGTATAGGGCAGACAGCTCGAGAGTGTAACTTGAACGGCGATGTCCCGGGAGATAACGGCAACGTTGGGAGGTGCATGTGCACATTGCAAAAATCGAAATATTTGCAAGTCATCAAATATAACCTTTATTGATATCGTTGGTGATTTCACAGTATCTGGGTTTCCCCGAATCTGGCCTATATCTTTATTGAATATTTTCATTATTGTTCGCGTTTTAAAAGACCGTTGGACATCGTGACCTCAGCGGCATTGATAGCGAACAAACCTCGATAGCGGGACTGTCCTGATGTACTCTGAGTGTATGGGTGTGCTGTCGGATCGAGGTCGTTGTTTGTTAGCGGCTGGCGCGAATGTTGGCCAGTGGAGCTTCCTGTCCATTGATATACTTCTCATTTGATGTACAGGGTCACATATATCGGGGGGGGGGGGGGGGGGTGTACTGATATTGAAAACTCATGCTACATTGTTGTACTATTATAAATGAAGCTAACATGAACTTCATTTCATGTATCATAAAAAGATGAAATATGTGGCTTGAGGACTCGTGCGGTTGGGGATGAGGGCGAATCATATTGCAACGGGATTATTAGGGGTAACGGGCGATGAATTATTGAAAAGAGCTGAAAAGGGCCGAACGGGAAAAACAGCAGAACGTTATACTATTTAAAGGAGGAAGGAAAAAATATTTCGAGAAAATGGGTAAAATGGAAGATGCATAAGGAGGTGAACCTTCATTGTAATTAGTACACCAAACCTTGAGAAGGCTTCATATACAGTAGCTGTCGGATACTTAGTACGCTGATAGCGCAATAACACAAACATAGGCCTAGCAATTTGCTGCCATCTTTCACTGGTATCCACTGGATCACTCCAGGGGTGCCAAAATGAATATCTAAAATCAACCAGAGACAACCGAGGAACGCTTACCGTTAGTCCTTCCAGTTCCGTCCTTGATGTCTTTTTCATTATTGAACAAACATGAGTATGTGACATCGGTATCGCGCATGCCCGGCAATTCCGACAACGTGGGTTTCCTCGAATACCATCATCGAAACGAAACCTGTTTAAACAGCGACAAGCTGATAATGCAGTCCTGGACTAGTGCTATAGTGGAGATGTGCTTTAACTCTGATGAAAGCATCTTTGTGAAACAACTGGTTGTATGTGTCCGCAATCAGGAACGGTTCCCTGTGCAGCCGGGCCTACACCTGTGTCCATAGGACTCGGACAGGATAGGTCAACGTTAACTTCGTTCTTGATAAATGTGGCTTCCCATGTCAACATACTTTACAGCGTAATCAATTAAACAGTTTATTAGGACAATATTAGAGATCATGAGCCAAGTTGATGCATAATTTTGAGGATATGACATCTTTTGACTCGTATCTACGGACGTGCTTGAAACACAGGAAGCAGACGGCGCTGGGGTCGCGGGTCAAGATCATGAGGTCATGACATATATCACTTCATATGTAAAAATCAACCTTCCCAGTGATTTGTCACACATCATTGTGTCTAAATAGAAAAAAACGAAAAAGAAAAGAAGATTCGGGTTCAATTGGGAAGCGAACTCGGCATCAGACGACCAGAAATCCAACACACGACCACTAAGCCAACGGATCTTTATTAGATGAGGGTATTTCTTCAATCCTGCTATTAGTATATTAAAAAGCAGGTGCTGTCAAATTTCAATAAGATTTAAAAAGGGGTAACACACGAAACAATAAGTGATGCCGGGCCTGTATAAGTAGAAATGCCCCACAGGAAGTGTCCGGCCCTATTGTATTCCGACGGATTATCGTATATGGTATTGTAAAGCCATGGCCATCAATACGGGCCGGGAGATCATCATTTTGTGATCATTTTTTGCGTGACATCATTTATGAATGATAAGTTCATATAACAAACGTTATTAAATTACACTGTGTAAAGGCCAGAAAACTGTGCCAATGTCCACACTAAGCCAGTATCTAGTGACGACATCTTTGCGGGAAATAGGTCAATAGATATCCAATATCGATATGAACATCGTTGATACTCAATCAAATTTGGCGACCAGACCGGCAGAGGGAATCTCCATCAATTTTGCGACCCTAGACAGGCAGCTGATGGCGTCTATCATTGTCTGTCAAAAAGACTTGTTTCTGTCAATACGTAATTTGAGATCTTTTGATATTTAGCTCTCAGCATTGGATGGCGATGGAAATGAGGATGCGGGCATCGATCTGGGGTGATTTGCTGACAACCCGTTGTAAATACCAAAATATGTTTATTATCGTGATACCCGAAGAGATATTTCGAAGTTATGTTTGCATACGCCCATTCATCCTGCATTAGCCTTTGGAGAACAAAGTCACAACTAGAACGCCTGGGTGAGATCACATTAAATCAGAAACCGACACGAAAGTGAGAGGAACTCATGGGTTGCCGGCGAATTAAAATTGCGTTTGAATAATTTTTGTTCTTTGCGGTGAAGGTTTGAGTTTTAAAATCAGTTCATTTTCTCTCGGCTTTTGTGCTGGTTTTCAATGGGTCTGCATGGCCTTGTGACGGCCTCGTCGTTATAATCTCAGAAATCCTAAGGTAAGTTTAGACGTGTGACAAACACGTCAATCACCAGCGCGATTACTTCACCGAATCTCGGTTTGGGCGTTGGGAATTTTGTCCACAGCTTGGCCTCGTGTATCCGTATGGTATTGGCATTGATACCACCGCATGCATTTGTACTATACAATCTATTTCAAGCTGAAGTTGATCGGCTATGACTCACTCATAAATAGCATCGCTGTACACACAGTGGTAACAAGTTAGCATGAGGCCACTGACCATCGGTGGTCTGATATCTCGGCAAGTGTAACGTTTATGTGTCTCATTCAAAAACCACGATATCCTTTGCGTTAAAACTTACGGAGTGTCTAGAGTAGATTAAAAGGGCAAACCCTGTGAAGTTATTTTTAAATCCAGATCATATTAACACCGCAGTGGCCATGGAAAGTGTGGTCTGTGTGATCGAAAAACGGGTTCACCATATGCTGTTTTATTAACCGCATAGAGATAGTGTACATTGCATACGGCGGAATTAGGTCAAATTTGATTGAGGTGCATTGTAAAGTGAAGCGCGCGATATGACACGTATTTCTTCAGTGGTATGGGCGGACCCCGTAGGTATCGCATGGAGGAGTTCAGTCTGCCGTGCTTCTTGATACATTGTTCTATTCTGGCTGGAGCCACAGGAAAAAACGAGTCAATTTATCTTCTAATTTCAAAACAACGACAGAGGAAACACTCAAGATCGGAAATACTCAAAAACGTCACACGCCGGATAGGTTTGCTATTATATTTCCAAATTTCCAAATTTCTCGATTACATCTATGTATCGATTTCATTTCACTAAAAACGTACTTGGGTTGCAGCCACGTGCATATATTTGCAAGGTTGTTAGCTCACCTTCAGGGGAGTTATACAAAATTGTGAATTGCACATGGCCCCTGAACGTTTGCTTCATCATCGTGTATATACATGTACATGATTTGCGTTGATTGATGTATAGTGTCCGTACTTGGGTTGCAGCCATGTACATATATTTGCAAGGTTGTTAGCTCACCTTCAGGGGAGTTATACAAAATTGTGAATTGCACATGGCCCCTGAACGTTTCATTTGTTAACATTGCTTCATCATCGTGTATATACATGTACATGATTTGCGTTGATTGATGTATAGTGTCCGTACTTGGGTTGCAGCCACGTGCATATATTTGCAAGGTTGTTAGCTCACCTTCAGGGGAGTCATACAAAATTGTGAATTGCACATGGCCCCTGAACGTTTGCTTCATCATCGTGTATGTACATGATTTGCGTTGATTGATGTATAGTGTCCGTACTTGGGTTGCAGCCATGTACATATATTTGCAAGGTTGTTAGCTCACCTTCAGGGGAGTTATACAAAATTGTGAATTGCACATGGCCCCTGAACGTTTCATTTGTCAACATTGCTTCATCATCGTGTATGTACATGATTTGCGTTGATTGATGTATAGTGTCCGTACTTGGGTTGCAGCCATGTACATATATTTGCAAGGTTGTTGGCTCACCTTCAGGGGAGTTATACAAAATTGTGAATTGCACATGGCCCCTGAACGTTTCATTTGTTTACATTGCTTCATCATCGTGTATGTACATGATTTGCGTTGATTGATGTATAGTGTCCGTGTATGTGTCCCGCCCTTATTGGGTGCATTGGTAGTCACATTATGGGGCAGGCAATTGCCCATCGATGGTTATTCCCCACATTTCAGTGTTTCCATACATAGGACTGCTATAGAGACAATGACTTTTCAATAGTGGGAACACTGAAAAACGTGTGAGCCTATCTATCCTATGAAACGGTAACACTCAAAAGTGTTACTCTTGTGTATATGTTTCCCCTGGAAGTAGTATCCATCCATATTGTATCGTGACGGGTATGATTCTATAGACTCATAACTTTTTATACCTTTGAGACCAAAAGCGACTAAGTGTGTGATCCAGGGACATTCTATCCAAGGATAGGCCTAACTAACACTGTTACACCTGTGGAGGGCCTAATATCCCTCTTTTAAGATCTGTTATCTCTTTTTATCAATGAATTGAGATGTTAGAAAAGTCTGTCACAATCAATAACAGAACGTGGACTGATAGACGCTACAGGGTGGCCCAGAATTATTTTCCCCTCACAAAATGGATACACAATAGAATCCTTTTGTGCAAGGGAAAATAATTTTTGGCCACCATGTATAGTATTCCAAGGACAGAAGAACTCTAGCGGACCTTTTCATCTGCGTGGACTATGGATAACTTACAATCTTTTTCCGTGGACATAGTGACACTAAACGAGTGACTTCAAACATCATCAAAAATGACATTGGATCCAATAACTTTTTATGAATGCTTCATGGACAATATACGTTTGATAGAGACACATGGACTAACTTTAAAAACGAACTTGTGACCTGATAGATCTTGATGATGATACTGACGTGTTTCCTAATATCTGTAAGTGCCCTGAAACAAGCCGGGCTTGGGCAGTGCACCCATTGCATTGTATCGTATTCTTGCCGATAACGCTGAGTGGCGATTGTGGGTATTTTCTGTTTCTTCAGCAACCGATTGCGATGTTGGTAAGTTCAGTTGCAATCGGAAAGGAAAGAAGCGGGGTGTATCATTCGTAACGTTCAAGAGTTTCTGGTTATAGATACCAGGAGCTACTTCCTTGAGTGTCATAACACGAGGGGGTCGGAATAACCGATTGCGATGTTGGTAAGTTCAGTTGCAATCGGAAAGGAAAGAAGCGGGGTGTATCATTCGTAACGTTCAAGAGTTTCTGGTTATAGATACCAGGAGCTACTTAGCTTCTTGAGTGTCATAACACGAGGGGGTCGAAATAACCGATTGCGATGTTGGTAAGTTCAGTTGCAATCGGAAAGGAAAGAAGCGGGGTGTATCATTCGTGACGTTCAAGAGTTGCTGGTTATAGATACCAGGAGCTACTTCCTTGAGTGTCATAACACGAGGGGGTCGGAATAACCGATTGCGATGTTGGTAAGTTCAGTTGCAATCGGAAAGGAAAGAAGCGGGGTGTATCATTCGTGACATTCAAGAGTTGCTGGTTATTGATACCAGGAGCTACTTCCTTGAGTGTCATAACACGAGGGGGTCGGAATAACCGATTCAGTCTTGGTTACAAAATGTGGGAGTGATAGTTCGATTCAGCTGCGTGGTCAGTCAAAGGCATACCGTGCGATTAGCACAGGTGTGTACCATTCTTAATCGTCGTCAAACTCGAAGGAGGATTTCATCGGATCAAATCGATTTATTAGTTCTGCCTGATACCATGAGGCGTCAACGTGCTGGAAAAGTGTTCTTGAAAGTAACGTTAGAATAGGAACGTAACGTGCTTGGATTACATCCTTGTGCATTCTTTAACCGTGTATTGTGATCTTGATCTATAGTGTCCGTACTTGGGTTGCAGCCATGTACATATATTTGCAAGGTTGTTAGCTCACCTTCAGGGGAGTTATACAAAATTGTGAATTGCACATGGCCCCTGAACGTTTCATTTGTCAACATTGCTTCATCATCGTGTATATACATGTACATGATTTGCGTTGATTGATGTATAGTGTCCGTACTTGGGTTGCAGCCATGTACATATATTTGCAAGGTTGTTAGCTCACCTTCAGGGGAGTTATACAAAATTGTGAATTGCACATGGCCCCTGAACGTTTCATTTGTCAACATTGCTTCATCATCGTGTATGTACATGATTTGCGTTGATTGATGTATAGTGTCCGTACTTGGGTTGCAGCCATGTACATATATTTGCAAGGTTGTTGGCTCACCTTCAGGGGAGTTATACAAAATTGTGAATTGCACATGGCCCCTGAACGTTTCATTTGTTAACATTGCTTCATCATCGTGTATATACATGTACATGATTTGCGTTGATTGATGTATAGTGTCCGTACTTGGGTTGCAGCCATGTACATATATTTGCAAGGTTGTTGGCTCACCTTCAGGGGAGTTATACAAAATTGTGAATTGCACATGGCCCCTGAACGTTTCATTTGTTTACATTGCTTCATCATCGTGTATGTACATGATTTGCGTTGATTGATGTATAGTGTCCGTGTATGTGTCCCGCCCTTATTGGGTGCATTGGTAGTCAGATTATGGGGCAGGCAATTGCCCATCGGTAGTTGTTCCCCACATTTCAGTGTTTCCATACATAGGACTGCTATAGAGACAATGACTTTTCAATAGTGGGAACACTGAAAAACGTGTGAGCCTATCTATCATATGAAACGGTAACACTCAAAAATGTTACTCTTGTGTATATGTTTCGCCTGGAAGTAGTATCCATCCATATTGTATCGTGACGGGTATGATTCTATAGACTCATGACTTTTTATATCTTAGAGACTAAAAGCGACTTAGTGTGTGATCCAGGAACATTCTATCCAAGGATAGGCCTAACTAACACTGTTACACCTGTGGAGGGCCTAATGTCCCTCTTTTAAGATATGTTATCTCTTTTTATCAATGAATTGAGATGTTAGAAAAGTATATCACAATGTCTAGGCCTATGGTATCTTATTTTGTCAATAAAGGACACGCCGCTCAATAACAGAACGTGGACTGATAAGACGCTACAGGGTGGCCCAGAATTATTTTCCCTTCACAAAATGGATACACAATAGGATCCTTTTGTGCAAGGGAAAATAATTTTTGGCCACCATGTAGTATTCCAAGGACAGAAGAACTCTAGCGGACCTTTTCATCTGCGTGGACTATGGATAACTTACAATCTTTTTCCGTGGACATAGTGACACTAAACGAGTGACTTCAAACATCATCAAAAATGACATTGGATCCAATAACTTTTTTATGAATGCTTCATGGACAATATACTTTTGATAGAGACACATGGACTAACTTTAAAAACGAACTTGTGACCTGATAGGTCTTGATGATGATACTGACGTGTTTCCTAATATCTGTAAGTGCCCTGAAACAAGCCGGGCTTGGGCAGTGCACCCATTGCATTGTATCGTATTCTTGCCGATAACGCTGAGTGGCGATTGTGGGTATTTTCTGTTTCTTCAGCAACCGATTGCGATGTTGGTAAGTTCAGTTGCAATCGGAAAGGAAAGAAGCGGGGTGTATCATTCGTAACGTTCAAGAGTTTCTGGTTATAGATACCAGGAGCTACTTCCTTGAGTGTCATAACACGAGGGGGTCGGAATAACCGATTGCGATGTTGGTAAGTTCAGTTGCAATCGGAAAGGAAAGAAGCGGGGTGTATCATTCGTAACATTCAAGAGTTGCTGGTTACAGATACCAGGAGCTACTTCTTGAGTGTCATAACACGAGGGGGTCGGAATAACCGATTGCGATGTTGGTAAGTTCAGTTGCAATCGGAAAGGAAAGAAGCGGGGTGTATCATTCGTAACATTCAAGAGTTGCTGGTTACAGATACCAGGAGCTACTTCTTGAGTGTCATAACACGAGGGGGTCGGAATAACCGATTGCGATGTTGGTAAGTTCAGTTGCAATCGGAAAGGAAAGAAGCGGGGTGTATCATTCGTGACGTTCAAGAGTTGCTGGTTATAGATACCAGGAGCTACTTCCTTGAGTGTCACAACACGAGGGGGTCGGAATAACCGATTCAGTCTTGGTTACAAAATGTCGAAGTGATAGTTCGATTCAGCTGCGTGGTCAGTCAAAGGCATACCGTGCGATTAGCACAGGTGTGTACCATTCTTAATCGTCGTCAAACTCGAAGGAGGATTTCATCGGATCAAATCGATTTATTAGTTCTGCCTGATACCATGAGGCGTCAACGTGCTGGAAAAGTGTTCTTGAAAGTAACGTTAGAATAGGAACGTAACGTGCTTGGATTACATCCTTGTGCATTCTTTAACCGTGTATTGTGATCTTGAATTTCTGGAGGATTACTCGTATTCTACTGGTATTCAATCAAGTACATTTTCAAGACATCTACAATGCATTCAGGTAAGAACCATTTTGAAAGCAAAATACCCTAACAAGCACTTTCAATTTTTGATGATCTCTAACGTACGTTTGCATTTGTTTTATCATTGTTTATAGGAAGATAAAGGCTTTCAAGTTATCATTAAAATTGTCAGCACTAATCTTTGAGAAAGTTGTTGACTATTGAGATAACGATACGACGATAAGGTATGAGTTCCAGCCACCTAACGAGTGTTTCATATTAAACGCGCTTTTTGTTGGATAGCAGCTTATATTCACCTAGATGCTGCGCACTTTTACTCATAGCGGATGCAGCTCGATTCAGACCAGGCAGGCCTTGGTATCGCACACATCTGTATGCACCTCGAGTAAACAGGGATATATCACCTTGGGTAAGGTAGTTGATTTAATTAGCCAAGAATCATTAGCTATCTCTACCTGCAATGATTAGTGGGCAAGAAGCGCAACTTGTTACTTTTTTATATTTTCTTTGTTCGGGACTGATATCAAATCCCTTGTACAGGATGGAAGAAATAAACACCGTTATGAAAAGGCTTATGGAGAAGAGTTTCCTCTGTTCGTGAACATTAGGTTCTGTCCCCTCAGGGTGGTTGTGATGGTTGTGATAGCTATACCAATACTGCCAGGTGGCGCCAGCACAAAGCTTGGTCTGTATGTTGCCCTTGGAAAACTACTGATTTGTCAAAGGAATGTGTGATGTGAACTAGTCATTATGGCACAATTTTGACGCCCCTGGTGGTGGCACGACGAACCAATTCGTGCCACTCTTTTGTGACATTTGTACGTCTCTTTAAATGTCTGATCAGGTCAGATGGTACAGATGGTCAGATGGTAAATCGTGCGGTTATTAACCCTACAACATCAACCTGTTACACCTAGTAAATCTAATACTATTTACCATATGATTCAACCTGGGGGATTAATTTCATATGCTAGATGCTATCATTGAGAGTTTATATAGCGATCCGACCGACGCTGCTAGTGTTACATACTTTGAGGTGATATAGGGTGAACCTCTTACCACTGTATAAAGTTGTTGAGGCCACTCACGAATGAGATACGTTGCGCCGTATCACAAGCGAGATGTAGTCAACCTCACGTTTTTATGACCTGTGGTGCATTCTTTCAGATGGTATCTAAAATCTTACAAACAAATGTTGGAGTGGTGATGTTGATCATCCTGGCGGCTTACCAAACAATTCGAGTACTGGAAGGCCTCACAAATGTAAATCACGTGTTGCGGACTTGGTTCTGTGCTCTGTCCTATGAAAATGAAGTCCGACAAGACAAGACAGGGGCTGTCGTCCATCTTTGCTTGCCTAAATTGAATAAATTTTGACACGTGACCTGTTGTTTATGTGAGATTCTTTTACGTGCAGTTTCCTCTAAACAGCTTCATGAGATAATATCTCCTTCGCAAGGTAATAAAGCCTAACGGTATTTCACCTGATGGTGTATCTATACCAATGGTTCCAATCAGATCAAGACCAGGGAAGGTGGGTACTACAAGTACTCTACCAAGTTAACGGAGTATGCTAGGATCAGTTCTTACATTCTAGGTCCAACACCGACACCTGTAAGGTGTTTCTTCTTGAATGAACGAGCCAAGTGATAAATCGGTGTTGTGTTCTTGGCAAGATTTTTAGCGTTTGTAAATAAAGTTTTACCAATGTCAGGTGCAATATAAACAACTAGTGAGACAGAAATAGCAATGGCTTGCCGGCTACAGAATGAAACTTGTTAAAAGAAGACTAACGGCAGGATCGGAGCCACTGAGGTTGACCAGACGGTTGGCCAAATTCGCCAATATGTGTCACTGCTATATCATAGTACTACGCACTACCGCTAAGTCAATTGATACCTAGATCATTAACTGTGTATTCATTATTCGTCACCAGCACGCAACAATTTGACTCCCTGGCTGACTCCTGCCTGCATGTAATTCCCCTTTAAAACGATATACATGTACATGTATTTTCATCTCCTAAGAATGTACACTTTAAGTTCAGAAGAAACGGTTTCCCCTTTCTGATGTAAGGTGTTAAGCGCCGAAGAAGCTTCAGATACTTAAGCTATCTGCTGCAGGCCACTTTCCTTCAATAAGCCGTTTTTTCGCACTTTTGTGGAATATCTTTAGTCATCCAACGCAGAGTTGATATAAGTCAATTAGTTGATTCATCAAGATACACACTCACAAGAATCATGATTCTGGAGATGATACTGATAATTATGTGGATGATGATGGTGATGATGATGATGATGATGATGATGATGATGATGATGATAATAGGTTTTGTTGCTTTAGTATTTATCAAAAGATGTTTTGGAGGCGCTAAATATACATATATAAATTGGCAGTGTCGACGCCCTTAGGCCATGTTTATAGGTACAAACATAAAATGGCTTTGAACAACAGTTCCCCACAAAGATTCTGTTCGTGCCCTGGTCTAGGCCTATATTTCTTCATAAATCATCATACATGTATTGTGTAACCATGTAGGTTTACCGGTGCCTGGAAGTTATGACTGGCTCCATGTCCTAGTGATACATGTACGCTGATGAAAGTGTGGCCGGGAGCGGGTACCAGTGTAGGCAAACATCTGATTTTGCGAAGAAAAAAATACCGTAACATGGTTTAAACAACATCAAACTTTATGATACATGTACCCTGAGGTAATTATCAATACTTACATACCAGAAAGTATTAACAACCTTTAAAGAAATTCCGTTTATCTAGGGGTGATATTTGGGCTTTACGCAGGTTCATCGTCTTGTTGACGCGAAGAAGACTTCCGGTAGCGTTTCGACGTCTGCTTCCGGTAATCATTTCTCCTACTCGTCTGCTCGCGGAAGTCCACGTCTGTTTGCCAACAGATGTATTCCGAGCTAGCATCTTTTGGGAAGACAGCTATCCCTGGTGTCTAGTTTGATGTGGAATGAAGCTTGCGGACGGTAATAACAGCAATAACGTTCATTACACTCTAAACCTAGGTAATCCTTCACAGGTGTTTTGCAATAAAACAGGCTCACTAGCCAGCAAATGATCTTTACATTTAAGACCTAAATGTTTTTGCAACTTGTAGCTAAATAAAACAGCAATTCTATTTCCGTCAAAACAATTCCTCCGCCACGGAAGGTGAGACATTTTTTCGCGTTTTAAATATACTGACAATGAGATGAGTGTTGAGAATATCGCCTTGTGACGAAGCGCACAGGTGGTTCATTTCATTCTCTGCAGGGTTATTATGTACTCTGAGGTATCTTTAACAGACAATTGTTGTTCAAACTTATTTCCGATATTATTCCTTCTTCGTAAGTTTTGCCATTGTGATTAAGAAATCTGCCGTTGTTTTTAGGCTGTTGAACGTCTATCTAGCTGAACCGCTTGTCTAACCCTCTATTACATTAACCATCCACGTAATAGCTGCAATAAAACTCACATCAACAATCGTGCAACTTTTTAAGACAACCACATATGTGTGCTGACTTTATTTAAGTAGAAACTGCGCATGCCGCGCAAGGAACAGCTGAGATCGCCCCTAATGAGCGAGACGCTGTTTTGTTAATTGCTAAAATGATGGTAAAAATGTTAGTTGTGATGAGCGAAATGGGAGGAAATACCCTCATAAAGTTGATCAATGAGATACGAAAGGTGCATAAGGCGGAAAGTTTTTGTTTATTTCTTCTAAAGTTTTCCATGTGTTCAACTTTCCCAACGATCTATTATCCCGAAATGAGCTGAACCAGGGCCGACACTCATGGCCAGACGCCGTCTAATGATAGTCGTCATTTGGGAAGTGTTCAAGGTTTATATGGAGATCAAACTCCAGATTTATTCAGAATCAGATACACGTACTTCACATGGTTCTAGGCTGATGATTTGCTTTGCTAATGAGACATCATTAAGCAAATTTTATCCGAGGACTGTAATACAAATGTACATGGATACTAGTAATTACCTTTTGAGCTTCAACTATTCCGTAAAGCATCAACGTCGTATACATAAGTAATTGAGAAAGGCATGAAATATTTTGTTTTTAAGGAAAATTGAGAATAATCTTCTAAGATTGGTGAGTTTTCAGACTGAGGTAGCCTAATAAGTTGACGATTTCATTGGTAATCAGCCAAAGGTTCATTTTCATTTCTGATGAACATCTCAAATATCCTTGGCGCTGGGGTCGACTTGGCGATATATTGGGAAAATTGCACTCGGTGGTCAGGTCGAGATTTGGCCGCTGAGATCCTACGTCTGAGGCAGGGCTGAAGTGACACTGTCATTGATATTCTACAGTTGCGTCAGACAGTGATCGTAAGCCACAGCAATGGCTGTCAGACTGCTTTGAGCGGCATGCATGGCATCGTACGAATTCAGATCAACAATTTCTCCGGGAAATACGCCATTACCAAATATCTCATCTTTTGGCATTTGACGCTGCTTCTTCCCAGAAATGTGACGTTTCACAGACACCATCTACTGCATTTTATCATCCCATCATCATCAGGTCAGCTTCTGTTAGTTTAAATTATTCACCCACCTCAGTGTGTTTAAAACGTCAACAACTTGTCAAAATTTCATGTTTAATTTCAAACCTCTTTCCCGGATTGTGACAGATATGTCATAATTGTGATAGTATGTAACACGATTGGGATCAAATCTAAATCTATCTTGACAAGAATGGTTGCCTATACCGTGTAGGCTCTGTATGAGCGAAGGTCAAATGAAAGTAATTGGTTTCCATAAAGTTTCAAGTCGCTTTTGCCCTGAGGGCTATCTGCTAAGTAATAGTAAACGACGGATCTGGGCTCGGCTTAACAAAATTGATGACCCTATCGATAATGTTTTGAACACTCACTCAGGAACTTGTATTTCTTCATATGTGGAACTGTAACTGCTGGATCTGACAGTATAGGCCGTTGTAGGCTTTAATTTGCCAATTGGATGGGTATGTCTAGCTTTAGCGAAAGTAATTAACAGGAAAGTCAAACAGTTGATTCCATCTGATAAGATGAAAGTCGGAGTCTGAGCCGGGACAATGGGTAAGCTTAGAATTAGATGAGTAAGAGCCGCTATGGATTAGAAAATAATTGAAATACCTCTGTAATTAGAAAGGAATAGGCGCTCGGGAGCTGGTATCTGAATAGGCTCTAGATGAGAGGATTGACAAATGGAATTGATGTCTGAGCTGTATCGCACGTACATGTACTTACTAGCTTTAGCCCTTGAAAGTACATGTACATTTAAGGCTGAACAAATTCCTGATTGTGAAGGCAACACTTGAGTTCCTTGCCTACGAGAGCAATGACGCATCAAGGCTCAAGAGACGCTTAAACAGGGCCGAACCAATTGCCTATTTTGGTGGTGATTCATGCAGCTCCTTCATTTCACACAGCCAGAAGTCATGCCAAATCCGATGCTAATAAATGAACCCTCTCTTGGTCGAACCAGCAGTGACAGTAACCCAGGATTAGTGATCCGCCGTATCCTTCCTTAAAAGTGCTTTGTGCGCAAACTGGATGCGATTCCGAGTCAAATGTCGTCACGGGAAAATCACTATAGAACGATTGAAGACCAAATTGGCTGCGACATCAGCCTTTGAAGCCATTAGGCCGCCGGTAGGATTTCGGTCCAATCCGCTATTTTTGAAACCCTGATTTGATCAAATCTATAACGAAATAACTAGCCTGGTTTTCGTGCGCTGTATCGACTTCGATATTAATAACAAAATATTGGATGCTGGATTAGACTACAGCTACTACCAACGGGCATAGATCTTGGCAAGGCGGAGATATCCGAGTTGACATTATCATTTGCGGTTGCAGTGGAAGCTTAACTTCAAGGGGTGCCAAACTAAAACCAAATGTAGTTTTTGATGGTTAATCGGTTAGGGTTTCCATAAGTGCCGTACAGCGTTTAAGCAGACGTTCTAGGGGAAACAAAATCGAACGAAAACGCGCGCTGCAATCTCTCGCTTGTTTGATATTTCCTAAAAGGCATTGGGAACTCTTCAGAAACTAATTATAGAAACATTGCTCTGGTGTTGCAATCCACGGGTTGATTTTATTGAAAATAGCATGGTAAATTGTCTTTAATCCTCTTGGGTTATGTGGTAATTGTCTAACCTGATTAAAGTGTCGCCTGTGTCTAAGATAATACGTATTCTGATATTGCAGACAGGCGGTTTCATTAAGGTGCATTTTGATTGGTTCCTGGGGATTTAACCGCCAAATTAACTTTGCTGCAGCATTTGCATGTAATCCCATGACGCGACTTCTTCTTGGTGTCTTTTTTATTGGAGGCGAGCGCTAAATAAATATCTGATATCTGATAATAATATTCTTTGTAGTTTTGATACTCCCTCTTTATTCACAAAACTATTGCAAATTCCCGGGCCAACCTATCCCTTTCACAGCCTCATATAAAAACTGCGTGAAGAAACCTTATCCTTTGAAAATCGGAATCCGATAGCCACGTAGGCAAGGGATATTCTCCAATTTTAGCTTGGCATTAGGGGTATTTGATAATGAATGACTGTCGGGAGGCTGGTCTGCGATAAACTGTCATTCAGGCTGGCTAGAATTACAGTTGATTATAGTTCATCTCACCTGGAAATCTCGAAAGCGCAATAGCTCTAGTGACTTTTGCTAAGCATTTGTTGATTAACTCTAGATAGTTCACCTCACCTCTCAAGTATGGATTCCCAACAGAAGAATCTACATCACTACTCATGATAATTCACCATCTGCCATCTGTCTGGCACTTCTCGCCTCCTCAATTACTTTCACAGTGACTTGAAGGAGAATGTGTCGTATCCTCATGTGGGAAATCTCAACCCTCAGAAGGTCTTGCACTCAACACATTGGTGGTGCTGCCAAGCTATAAAAGACTTGCAAGAATGTCGTCATATGCAGTGTTCCTGATGGGTATACGTCCGTTTCAATATCTCTCTGTAGGGTTTTCAAGCTCCTGACTTCGGATATTCCTAAACTGGCTTCCCGTATAGCTTTGATGGAATTCCTTCTCCGTACTCACTCAGAGTCACAATTCGCCTCTCTGGTGTTGTCTAATCAAAATTGTCGAATCATGGATCTCTTTGAAATGAGAAAGCGTCGGGTTGGTTTCGGTCAATTTTGCTTTAGGAATGCAACAGCGGGTACCATAATTTAGGTGAAAATTGCCGGAGCAGTTACAAAAAAGTGGTTTATGGCGTTCTGATGAAGCAAGCCAGAAGCCGTGAACAATTGCTGATTTACATGGCGACTTCAGCCAGTTTGGTACACCGCTCACATCGATGAATTGTCCATTAAGTCAGTGAAGGGGAAGGCACTGTCACTGGCAGCTGCTGCAGCAGGCAGCCGGGTGTCAGCAACCATGCTTCAAAGAAATGCCAAGGGGGGAAACTATTTCCGACCGTCATACAAAACGACAGTTGGTTTCTCATTTTCTTCGGTCTTTGCATGTGGGTTTGTTCGAGTCTGTACAGGCAAGGAACAGGGCCTGTTTGTTCAAAACATTTGTTTTTCACTAAAGCGTGCGTTAACTTAAGGGTCGACCATACTAGTGCTGTAGGCACCACCATTTTGGCACTGGAACTTGAAATCCTAAAGCAAGTACAACTCCTTCACAGAATGCCAATTTCGAAGGTGGGAGTCTGTCTTCCGGAAAACAAAGAACTGACCCCCCCCCCCCCCCCACTCTTGAAAAGGACATTCACAAGTTCTTGCCAAAATTGTGGTGCTTATGGTTATCCCTGAACGTTCCGTTCTATCTTTCAGTCACATGTAAGTCCATCAGCTTATGTAAACGCAAAGTCAGTTTAACGAAAGCATTAGTGGCAAAACTTGTTGAAAAACTTGGCCTCTTGACTATAAAGTAGGGTAAGGGAAGGAGAGTTCTTGCGGCTTTGCGAATACTTGCCTGACCCGAGGGTAAACTGTACTGATGCTCTGGATGGTGCTTGGCCAAGTAGCTATATACCAGGATGCCTATCCGGGCCGCTGGTGGAGTATCCATTATGGGGTCATTAAACGAGAAGTGGTCGTCCTTACCAGCTGCTTTGGGTAGACGGGACATGTTAGGAATGACCCTATGAAGAAATTGGTAACTTACCTCTCGACCGTGTTTTTCTTCTTTGGCAAGTATGTAAGTCCAACGTTCCGCCAAATCTCCCCATCTTCACACCGAAATGTACTTAAAGATTCATTCTACCCATCCGCAATGTTTTGGCAAGTTCTGTAGTCTAACTCTCTGAGAAGTATTGCGGTAACTTTCAAGTAATGAATGATTCAATGTTGCTTTTAAGATCGAAGTCATTAGCGAAGAGGAAAAAAAGTCACCGAGAATATCGGGTTCGTGTCTGAAACTCTAATTAATTTTATCACAGCTGCCCCTGGGATGGTTGTATGTTCGTGACAAATAAGGATCGGAAGATTTGTTCCTACCTTGTCTTCTAGAGTCTTTTGCTCATTGATCTTAGAAGCCTTTTAGTGAAAGCCGCTTTCTCAGGGTAATGAATGGGGATCTTAAAATCGGCACATTTTTCGATACATGGAAATCCTCTTTCGCGATATCAGTTATGTCTTGCCCACGTAGCTTTCAGCTGAGGGAGTCTGATGTCTAAAAATGAGAGAAGAACTTGTATAAGCCTGATCGATAAATCGCCTAATAGCTGGTGAATATATGAAGAAACGCCCACTGATAGGAGTAATCAGCAGTAAGGATTTGCTTAAGACGCTGCTTAAAACATCTAAGCGGGTTGACCTCAAGGGCCAATAGCCTGAGCCTCACAGCGATAGCCGCTGGCTGTGGGCGTGAACTCTGGCCTATCATGTCACATTTGCTATCACGTCCAGCAGCAAGGACGGTTTATCCTTCCATTCAGGACAGGTCCTTGGGGATCCTCTTGCCTTACCTTCAGTTGGATATACACATTGATACTATTAGGTTAGGTCACCTTCGGAGTCAGCGATCTCCGAAAGCAGCAATATTACGTACACCAAGTCGTGCTGGCCAAGAAGATGTCCTCGATTCTGCTTTAGGGGCGCAGTCTTCAAAATCGTGCTTACGGAAACTGGTGGATTGATCTAGTATGTATGTGCCTCATCCATCCGCTCATCTCACGAGAGCAATGATACCTGTGGTAGAGATGATCGACCTGAGGCGAGGTGCTGCCTTTGACATCCAGCCAGGCATAAGGGTTAGGACCCTCCACAAAGGTCATCTATCACCGCCTGTATTGAGTTAGCCAGAGGCGCATGGGCAATACCTCACTTCAAAGAAAACTTTGGGACATTCTGCACTATCGGCTGATAATCTCAGTAAGATGGGTTCATAATTGAGCATAGGTAGCAGCCAGGCTTCTGATCTTGTCGCTAAGGTTCTTAATCATCTTAATTACATCAGTCTTTGATAGCAATGTCATCCCTGATCATACACCCCGGAGATTAGTCAACGTGATTTAATTGCGCTTTTGTTTTGGTGATGCTGACTGTTGAATTTCAGCAATGTCGCCGAATTGTAGACTGATATTCAAATGCTGTCGATGCCAAGTTTAGATGAATTTGCGTGCATATTTTCATCAATACTGCAGAGTTTATCACAAGAAAGTACAATGGACTCGAATGCTGTAGACCTCTAATGCAGTTCGGCATTATGCCAAACTATGTTGAAAAGAAGTTGTTACTAGTAGTGACAGACAGTCCTCTTTCCTTAAATAACATGTTGTCATCGAGGGGCCGTCAACGCTTGGGGACAAATAATGAAAGTACATGTGGACAAAATAACTATTTCGCACGACATGACATGAACTCAGACTTCGTGACAAGGGTATCAACCAGGGGCATGGGTAATCCATCGTAATGATTTCAAGAAATCTCCCTCAGGACTGAGACGACTGATGAAACATGGCGTGCTTGCCGGACAGATAATGCAATAACGTGATAGGGGAATCAAGTATTGGTCATAGTAGAACGAGACATTCGCACAGAGCAAAGGAATAATCGTGATTGGGTTATAACAACATGACTGTGTACTCTTCGGGTGTGTCCTGTCAGTGATGTGGAGAGGTGACATTTGTGATAACTTGTTTTGACTATGAAACGGGAACGGAAATCATTCAACGTGAAATCTTCTTGTTATCGTTCCTCTCATGTATAAAGGCGGTGAATACTAACTTTTTCATTAAGTTAATTGAATAGCTGAGCAATGAAAGACAGCAACAGAAGATGTAAACTATGCTCTGGGCTGTAGCTTTTACGTCTATACTTATCACCAATCCGTTGTCCTTACCTTTTTGAGCCTTTCCCTCCGCACTTCGCTATGTGCTGAATTGGTTAGGAGTTCCTTGACGTGAACACCCTCTTGACCTTGTTTGCTATGTTTGATCGTGGCATCTTCAATGCCTGTACCGACGCCGACTAAATCCTTGAACTACCTTCCTTCCCTGCAAACGCATTTCTCGACAAAAATGTCTTGAGAAGGCTGCAAGATGATCTCCATCTGATAGAATGACTTCCCCACCATCAAAACATTCGACAGATCTATCGAGGCTGACGACTATACAACCTCCGAACTCTGCTTCCTAACCAGTCTGACAGTCTGACAGCCATTAACTGATCGCTTTGAAGTTCTGTGTGCCAAGCTCAGGGCTTAATGGTCTGAGACGTTGATAAACCGCCTTTGTCGTCCATCATAATCATTATGCTCGGTTCATGATCAAAGGTGGGATACAGCTTCCAAGGTGGTGGGGATTCCATGATAATTTTAAAGTGGAATATCACGTTATCCTGAGTTGGTTTTTACCGAAAGGCCACGATAACACTTCTCGCCCATGGCCTCATCAGGCAGTGTCAGGCTCGCGGGGAGATCCTTTACATGGCCTTAAAACCATCTCCTACTTTACCAATAAAGTCGCGTAAAGGCTATCGAACGATTAATGGTAATGGTCCCCCACTATCACCAGCCAATACAATTTGACAAATGTGTAGTGGGAATGTGATACATGTATCTTGCATCTTTACGAATACATGTTCGGTACTAGTAATTGATTTCATAGATAAGTCCCCTTAGCATGGGCCACGACCCCGCCAGGCACATCGCTCTGATGGTAATAGCCATTCGACCCGAGGCGAACCCGTAAGTAGAGGAATCGATAAGCCCAGGCCATCGAAGTGGGCAGTGCCCCAGAAGCCAAGGGTATCTCGCCGGATTGACTCCATGTCATTAGAGAGGCTGCCGTAGAAGAAACATGTCAGGGGTACAGTAATAACAGCTTTAGCTGGCGTTCCCCGTTGCTTCTAGCCAAATGTTGGTGCAAGAACTTCAATATGTATACGGGAACTTCACGTCGAAGATATCGAGTGCAATCGAAAGAAAACCCGCCATTGAATTCCATCTTGACCCTCGATGTATTGCCATTGCCCAGCTTTCCGACCCGGGAACCGGCGGAGGCCACGGAGTTCAGTATGTGGAATTCGCGCAATACATTCACCGTCACGAGTCACTCCCACCTGCCGTGTACAAGTTTCGTTGATCAGCAAAAACAAATTACCTAAATCTTTTATATGGCATCGGCATTCTTTTCGCAGTCTTTCGCATTATAGGTTTTTCCTGCCTCGGGCTTAATTATCTGTTTTCCCGTTCGCTCCAGTTAGCGTCGATCAGATGGATTATGCATTTGGCAATGTGTTTTTATTTTGTTATCGGAGACATTGACGTCAGCGCATCAGATGAAGGCAGAATTGAGAAGAAAAACGAATAAGCTTTCTGTGTCTCTCTACGGCATCATAGTGCTTGGCTCCTTATTGAAAATAACAAAGTACATGTACAAACAACGTAGATACACTACAACCGGACCAACTGGTTGTAGCATGTTCACAGCGCTATTACTGCGTGGGTTTGGTACATACGTGCGTTCTTCTGGAGTCCTATTCCGAAATTCGATGCCGTACTCGCATTTCGAAAGGGTAGTGGCATGTCCATTCCTTCGCCCTGTACCATCAGCTCCCAGGGCGACAGTTACGATGGCTGTTGAACTTTACATTGACAGAAGGTTGGCGTTCCTGTAGCGTGTTTGGATGTGCGTAGTAGACTGTCGTCGGGGCCGAATGCCTGACACTTAGCGTTGAGCCCGCTAGCATTAACCATGTGAGCTATCGTACAGTCTTTTTCTGATGCAATAGATACATGTACATGTATCTTCTTTACATAATCGTGTTACCCTGGATGAAAGCTTTGTGCGTATTTCCCAAGAGATAAAAGCGACAAATACCTTTAACGGATCGAGGCAAGAGACAATACGCCTTTTAAAGATGATAGCATATTGATAGTCTAGTTCATGCTATTTTCTATCGAAAAGTAACGCCCCCTGATATCACGTGACCTTTTGTGTTGATCGGCAGTTTCTAAGTTCATCGTTTATGAAAGAAGGACTTCATAGTCGTATACATGAGACATACTTGATAAAAAAAGGAACGTTCACTTCAAAGTGTCATTTCTTCTTTGTCTATCCTGGGAAGAGAATAGACGATAGTTGATCTCATAAGCTTAGCGAGTGTATCAAAATGCATCGGCAAAATATGATAAAAACTTTATCCCGATTGTGTTCTGTGCTTTGTCTTTGAGTCTCTGGACGGGGCCAGGCTAGAGAAATTGGACAACAGGTTTAACGCAGGGGTTTGATCATCAAGGCTGTCTGTGGCTTTCATCACTGATATCCCAGTTATCCGAGGAGCACCCTCCGGTTGTCGAAGCATTGGTTGGCCGATTTGGGGTTTATATGGACCAACTCGAGCAATAAAGGAAGGATAGGCGACTACTCGTGATAAATCACCATGCTCGCACTTACCAGAATGAATGAAATCAACCATTGATACAGATGGGATGAGGAGCCATTGTCCGAATGTAACAACCTGGTTAAGGAGAGGATAGATGGGCTTCAACATAATATTATATTGGTGGATATGACGGTCTTTGGCAATGATTGTGCGATATTTGTTACTTTTATTGCCAGGCGTGAATAGATGTAACACTCACTATCTCTCCCTGTGGATTAATTACAGTTGAAGACTTGGGTGAATGGGTGTCGGAGTGAATGGGTGTCATTGAGAATATACCTGTCTTGGTGGTATTCAACGCCAGCATTCGTCATCTAGCTGACGCTGCCCTCGCGTGATCATGGATATTATTTACTGGTTTATTGCCATATTCTCGCTCAGTCAAATCAATCGTGGTTTCACAATCAATAAATATCAATATAGTATTATCAGTATATCGTGGTTCTAAGGTTAGAATGCTGGACTTTGATCTGGTAGTCACGGGTTCGACTCTCCGTGTATCCGCAACATGTTTTTCTCTTCGTTTACTTTTTTTATTCATTCATGTACATATATTTATATTTCGATAACCCTTGGACGCCATCCAGGGGCCTGACCCAGCATTGATTTGGATTAGCCAAGAGTGCGCTGCACACATCTTCACTGATATCGATTTGAAATGGCCCTCGTACATATGCAGGCACATCAGCTTCTGGTGGAGAGTTTGTGAGAGCCTGGTTAATGAGCAGTGGAACCTTAAGGGCACTTCAACAACACTTGTAGCAGCTGGAAAGGACGCAAAACACTTTTTACTGCTGTGTTTTGAACGTCGCGTTTAGAATGAATTTGCTTGCCCGATGATGTGGGCTTAACGCTTGTGACCGGATTGTGGTACTCAACACGCACAGGAATGCCCTCTCCATGCTACTTGATGGACATGTGAAATGTTATCCCTATAATTGCTGGCCATCCGATCTTTTTGTATGTGCTTACCATAGCTGGACTGAGTAGATCTCCCGTCAAGACGACTAGGCCTTGCATGAAATTGATAAATATATGGCCTGATGTTGCCAACATGCCAAACGCCTATATTGTAACAGGGACTTTCTATTCAACGGACGGCACTAACCTGTAACTACTCTCCTGCAACATTCGTGCAGTACCACCACGCCGTTTATTAACGACTATAGAACTAAATTATCGAGCCAGATCCTGGCAGTCGACACATGGCATGAGAGTTCACTCTGGACTACGTTGTAGAGAGGATATTACAATCGATATAACTCGGATATCTTAGTGAAATATCAAGTGAATTCGCTTGGATCTAAATCTGATAAAATAAAGGTATGTAATGCAGGTTAGCAGTTCGTGTCTGTTTTAGATGTTAGTCTGTTTTTCATTCAAGGCGAATATAAAGGTACATTTCTACTTGATAGACCATTAATTTTGGTATTGGCGATAGATAAATGCTTATGCCCTCCTTGGCATGCCTTTGTAGTGTGTTACATAAGGGGCTGTTAGTATGTCGCGCGTCAGTATGTATTATGTCATGTTATATCATATGTGTGTTATGTCTGATTTTCAAATAGGGAACATTATTTCAGATACTTTCAGTTCAGGCATTTGTCGAAACCTGAATAAGAAGTTTTACGTTACTCCTGTCATGGTTGTCTAACTACCTTGATGTAGGGTAGAGAGGGGGGGGGGGGCACTTAATCGTCATGTTTGATAATGAAAGGGATACTGCTAACAGGCCTATGCCGTCTGTGGATAGCCTTAACGACGTTAGTAGAAATCGGCCTGGTCCTACCTCAAGTATGAGCGTACCATGAACCTTCTTTTGACAGTTTTCATAAGAGTGATTCATCCGCGGTTTCAGGACAGCCTGTGAAAAATCGCTGATTGTCATACCACATCAAATGACACCGATATTAACAATATATTGTTCAGCAGATTAAAAGCAATTTGCTGTAATTTCCTGATCGATAATGCTACTTAGTGGGTCAGCGGCCTACAAATAGACTCTGTTTGTTGATAAATAATGAGATTGCTGAACTAACATGCATTGCAGTCGCTATGAAACTGTAGACTATAAAACTTTCATGATGGGCCTCAGTGTCTATATTATCATTCGTGATTTTTATCGTCACTGCAGGGTACGTACATCGTTTGTATCTGTGATGTTTAATGTGCTTCCGCTGCTCGATTAAGAAGCAAAATGCATGAAGTTCTCCCAAACCTCTCTCGCATGAGATAACGCCCATCCCAGATAGAAAAGTCCGATACGAATCTCAGTTTAAGTCAATAAATGTATCTTTAATCAGTTTTGTATACGGTACACATGAAATCTTAAGAATATTCTTTAATTCATATTTGAGATCAAGTGAGAATCTTCCAAGAATCTTCTTATGATTGAATAATGTACTTGTTCACATGTTCATACAAAACAGAAAAGCTTTTTACTGTTCTTAGAAGAGAATCTCCAAAATAATGTACAAAATATAAGGAATAAGATTTTGACTAGACTCTTATTGGGATTCTTTACCCAGCTCCACCTCCATCAGCCGGGCTTATATACAATAAAATGTAGTCTTTTAGATAAATCAAATATTCCTTCAAACAAAAAACAATCCGCAAACGACAAAACCTTCCTGCCCTTTCCTCCATTATTAAAATCCGCCTCGGGCAATAAGAACTCTTCGCTTTCACTATTGTCGTGTCACATTGATTCCGATAATTATTAATTTTGCCTGAGGGATAGATTTCTTCTATTTGCGATGTTCTATTATGCAGAATCTCTCGATAGGTTTCGTTCTTTTTCAATGTCAGACAAATGTGTCGCATGGCATTTTTTTGCAATTTTCATAATAAGGAATTATTTTCATTTTTAAAATCACTTTGAATTGATGAGAATGTCAATTTTCTGCGGTGGATTACATGAGAGAATGGAATCGATTTATTTGTTTAAGCGAGGTTCGAGCTAAGAAAAGAACGTGTCAAATGGAAATTTTTAATTTTTAATTTTGCTGAATTTTAATTTTGGATTTTGAATTTTTAAGTGGTCTATTTTTTTTAGTTTAAAGCATAAGTATTATTTCTGATTTATGTAGAATCTTTTTATATCACTTTGCAACTCTTGTTTGTGAACACGTTGAAGCCCAAATGCTGGCCTTGCCTTCAGTCTCAGAAGCAGTCAATGATTATACCGGCACCATGTTTCCCTTCCTCAACAACTTAAACCGCTTGGTAGATGCACGAAACAACTATTTTGAAAACATCGCGTCATCTTCACAGTTTTGCCGACAGCATTTTGTGGACGCACACAACTGCGCTCCGCTGTGCCATAGGTTGTCCAATGGGGCCAAAAAAGACAAGATACCCCGTAACAGGACGTATGTTGCTGTTGAATTGCTGTAACGCAAGTCCTTCTAGTGCTAAACAATACCATGTCGAGTTCTTCTAATCCATCGCATCCTCTTCCACCGTCTCCCGTCAACAGATCAGGTGTCCAAAAATGGCGTCTACATAATTGGTTTAGCAAATAGGGAGCTATAGTATTTCTCCGCGATATTGATGGGCCATCAGATATTATATTTGCTCGTTCGATCGGTTTTTGATCAGATTTCGTGATGTGGGGAAGAAGTAGAAGAAGTAAGAACAAAACATGGTCGTGACTAGTTTTTAGGGGAGTTATTGAATTACCAGCTGAGGTTACGGCTGCTTCCTTCTTATCAGGGTGACTCGTTTCCGGACAGGGCTTTTGTATGAGGGAACTCCGACTTAAGAATGGTCATGATTATGGATTTCACTGGGTGTCTAGACGTTTATCATACATACCTTTGATGGAATCTTACATCTTTGGTTGACTATCGTGACAAACGGGTGTAAATTCCTATGTGAAATACCAAAAAATCTTTGTAATAGGTTTTTGGAAGTTGACTACAACAAAAATAATATTATGATAAACTTTGGCACAAATGATTGACGGAACAAGATTGAAGAAAGTTTCATCAGATTTGTTCCAGCCCACTCGTTCCTTTCAGAGACACTCAGAATAATATCTAATCAATAATCTCTAGAATGGCAATCCATTAGATGATGAATAAAACACAGAACAAATCCACAAATCGATAACGCTTTGAGCAAGTTCGATAATCTTCCCTCAGTCCTTTCGTGACTCAGTTTTACATATTGGAATTTGATTGTTGGGTTGTGCCAGGGGCGGTTATCGAACGTCAGAGCGATGCTGGTCGATTGTTCTTATTTCTATAGACAGCATTGCTTTTTTACACCTTTTGGCACTTTCATGTTCTCGCTATCAAAGCTGAGAGCGAAAAGGTGTATTGTGATTGGCAGTGTTGCTTATTATTTTGTTGCTCTGACATGTTGTATTCGTGTTAATGTCAAACATAGTTACTAGTGCTTGCTCTGTCTGCGATGTCTTCATCATGAAACATTTGAAACATTGTCAAGAAATCTTTGTGTGTGCTTTATTTTGATGTCAAAATAGTCACTGTGTCTTTGGAAGATTTCCTTGAAAACTCACCGCATCAAAATCTGACTCGTGTCTCACTTTTAAAAAACTGTACTCACATTCACTCACAGTCATCGAAAGAGAATGTAAAAGCAAAGATAAAGTCATCCTAGGATAGCAGAGCGAACAAAACCAAAGCTATGAGAACCCAAGATAACTCTAAAACCTCTGGAGTAATCTTTGAGATTCCAATAGCTCAGACGTCGCGACAAAACATGTAAAAAGTGGTTTTAAAAACAAACTTTTCGACTGAAATCGGATGATCTTGTAGATACGAGTTTACGCTTCATACCAGGCTATAATCGTTTTGTGAAACCAACACCCGCTCTATACCTGAACACGAGAATTCGTTTGAAATCCCAGTTTGAAAAAAAATCTTTGAAATTCTTCTTTTGCCAAATTGTTAATATTTGTACGGCGGTTTCAAATGCTCTTGATCATGATGTGCACTATTCGAAATCACAGAATATCATTGGATCAAAATCAAGGAATAATCATCCTGGCCTCTATTATCATATGAGCCTACAAGAAGACAATACTTGAAATCCAAGTTTAAATTTTGAATTTATGCTGACTCTGAGGTGGAAGACGTCAGGTTATTTGAAAATTCTTGAGTTGATTTTATTTGAAATCGATCCAAATCAGGTTAGACCCAGTGAACTCGCTAAAAACACTTCACAGGTAAAGCCGTTGAAAATAACCTCATCTTATTGAACATGTTTTAAGACCGCTGCGCTCGCTGGAAAAGAAAACGTTTGAAAACTGTTCATATCTTTAAGTTAGCACTTGAGTAATCTGGAAAATAACACTGGCTAAAAAAACAGGTTTTAAATATCTTTATACCAGGGTTTCATGTACTATTTTTTCTGATCCACTTCTGCTTAAACAATATGGGTTAAACCTGTCAGATCAAATGCATCACCCATCCTTTGCTGAGCACTCATCGTATCGACAGGTTCTATCTGCGCCCGGAAGCTCATCACAAGCGTATTGATATCATAACAAAAACACGCAAATACCGATCAGAGGTATTCACAACAAATTCAATCTCTCCTTCCAACCACGAAGAGAGTTTGTTATCAGTGATCGTGCTCCTTGGGTTCTGGGTCTGTTTCTCTGGCGCTGTGCCTCCGCGTAATCCGCAGTGCATTGCAGTGCGGCCGCCATCATGCCGTGACGTGGCTCCTTGGCTCCTGGGTCTGTTGCCTCTGACGCTGTGCCTCCGCGTGATCCGCAGTGCATTGCAGTGCGGCCGCCATCATGCTGTGTCGTGGCTTCTTGGCCTCTGATTGCAGTGCGGCCGCCATCATGCCGTGTCGTGGCTTCTTGACCTCTGGGTCTGTTTCCTCTGGCGCTTTGCCTCCGCGTGATCCGCAGTGCATTGCAGTGCGGCCGCCATCATGCCGTGACGTGGCTTCTTGGCCTCTGGTCCTGTTACCTCTGCGCTGCCACTGCTGCCCTCATCATGCCGTGATTGCAACCCCTCTGCGCTGCAGTCACGCTATATGTGTACATCTTGGCTCGTACATGTGCCACTACGGTGCAGAGGTTATAACCATCATGCCATGACATGAATGCAATCCCCCTGTTTACCATTTCTGGCTGCCTAAGTGATTCAAAATGTATTTCGGTTGATAATATCAAAACTGGAAGTTTTGATGAAGTTAAACAAAGTTCAACAAATATTCAAATATTTAAAAAACAAATCTTTGTGCTTGTTCAATATTCTATATGTCTGTTTTCCATCGATCTCAGTTGCCTCGATCTGTGTCTCCATCGATTTTGCCTTTGGCTAAATTCCTCATGGCATTCTGGCATATTATGATGAAATCTCTATTCTCTTGTATCTTTTAGGTAACTATTGTTGCTGCAAAGTTTATTGTATAAGCTTATCTAAATGCGTTTCATCGCCTCATCATGGCCGCCTGATGTTCAACCTTACTGTGGATGCAAAACAGGCTCGTGTTGGTGAAAGGCTCAATGTTGTCGAAACATTCGCTGCCTTGTGAACCAATTCTCTTCAACTCGTAGTACAGTGCCGAAGTACTATATAATTGCTATTGGATGAGATTTCCGGGTGATAACCAGAAGTGGTTGCCACTATTCATGAGAGCCTCGAAGTGCTCACTACATTTTTAAACGAGTTCGTTTTGGAGCTGGCGGCGTTAATAAGGTCCCTACATATACGTATTCTGTAATTTCATTTTTCACTCCGACCTCTTTGCCGAACTGGGGAGCCTGGAAAAATGAGGAGGCAGGAAGACCGTCGGTCTATTTCCAATAGCCTGTTCCCAGTAAGTGTGTAGTGATGATTAGGCTGGTTGCCATCCCGGACCCATTTGAACCAGAGTGGTATAGGATGCGGCTGTATGCTACCATGCCTCATCAGAATACATACCTGACAAAACACAACAATACCGCTTTAACCGTCCCTCAGTCATATTTTCTGTCTCTACAAAAAAACAGAATCTTCTGTTTACTGCAGAGGCAGTAGATGTACCTGTCCGTTTCCTGCACAAGTGTCACGCCGACAGACCACATCCTTTTTCTCGCGCCCAATTTCAATATTCCAGCAGTGATTAGTGTCCACCATTACCAACTACATCAGTTTTTGCCCAGCTACTTTTTTTGCAGTGATACGATTAACTCACCGGCTAGCTAGCAATGCAGCACATACACGGACAATGCTACATGTAGCTGTGCTATGGTGATGATGAACTGCTTTGCATTGGTCGGATTGGACATCTAAGCAGCAGCATGCAAATGTCACGGTCATTGGTGATTTGCAAAACTCGTTGCACTTAATGTCGGTATTTGTCTTCTTTTGCCAGTATCATTACCTTAGTGAATGGCCAGCATTGCTGCTCACGTCTGAGTTTAATGCTTACTGTGGTGAGCGTAAAGGTAGTCCTGTTGGCTCTTGTCGGGTCAGGAATGTTAGCGCTAGCGTTAGTATGCTGATGTCATTTTCATAGGCGATTGGAACATTTGTCCAATTTAGTCGCCAGATTAGTTTTTGCCAGTGCATATCAGCTTTTTGCAGTGATTGATTACCTCACTGGTCAGCACACTGCAGAATGAGGCTAATGCCATCGATGTAAATAATGACGTCTATTTGCATCCTGTAGGTCAAGCAGTATTAGCCTAACCGTGAGATGGTTGACAAAGCAGAAAAGGTTTTATGATTGAGGAGTCGGATCACATTTCGTCGGCATCTTTTTTGCCTTCATGTGATCACACAGCTCCATGGAAAGATTTGTTGTTGCTCAGGATATCAAGGCTAATTGTAAATGTATCATGGCGACATCATTTGCATCGGTCAAAAAGAGAGAAATTGTCAACGACTTTTTTGCGGTGACACGATTATTTCACCAGTTAGCATTGCAGCTGAGACTAATGATCGTTGTGTAATGGTCAACAGCACTTGCATCAGTTGACAAGGCAAATCAGCTGGCTATTTGGAGAGACAGATTAGCAGTGGCTATTGCTTTTTTTGATAGATGCTGTTGCTATGCTGGCGAACATGGCGGGACTAATGCTGTAATGACGTAAGCGGCCATTTGTACATCGTTACAGCGACAGAAAAAACACACACCAAAACAGGCGAATCTTCAGTCATTGTAGATCCAAAGTATATCCAATCTACATCCATTTTTTACGACATCTCCCTTAGTTCTCTATAGGATATAAAGAAGATTTGCTGTGAACGTGCCGTTGTTTATTTATTCTATCACTATAATGAGATGCAGACCCATAATATCTGGCCTGCCAATAAGGTTCCGTTGGTGAATTTGTTCAGCGCTTGACTCATTCTACCACGTGTAATTGACTCTTATCAAATACTTTTATTGGTTTCTCCCATCACGGTTCTCACATCAGTCATCATTGTATCAATGTGCATCAAGTGACTCATTCATTGTAAATTGCTTGATATTTACATGCCCTGGCTTTTAGATAGGGGAAATATATTCCAATAGAGGATAGCTTCATATGGCGAATATTCCCAATGGAAAGATAAAACCTTTACAAAATGGAAAATTCTCCCATTTGAATGAAGAGAAACCTTACACACGTTATTCTGCAACTGACTCCAAGTAGTTCACATGTTATGCTGGCTGGCGTCCTTGTCGAGCCAACTATGTGGTACAAATATTGCTCAACTCTCTCTGATGGTACCAATTGTAATCATATTAACATGACCATTCTATGGAAAGCTCTTGATTCGATGCATCTTTCTGTCTTGTAGGCCAGATCATAGGGTCCCGATTATTTTCCCATTCTTACAAGTGGGAAGTTGTTCTCTTGTTAAGTACAATGCAACGGAACTCTCCATCTACTAATAGTGAAAGTATACCAGTCGATATCCACTGGATAGAAGTATCAAGTGATCGTGTGGCGACTTAAATGAAATCAATTAACTACTGGATGCCCTGCATGCGGGTTCCAATCAAGGGTGTAATTAGCCATTGATTGGTTAATTAAGGTCTGATTGATTGATTGGGCGCGTGGTGGAAGCTGGCTCGTATCACAATCTGCTGAGTCTTAATCCTTCATTTTGTCTTTCATGAATTATTAGTTATTGCTGCTACATGTTGCGTTATGGTGACAGTCGGTGTTTTATTTGGCCGGGAGACTAAGGTTGAATTGGAAAGTTGGATGATTCAAGGGACATCTTTCTTGTTAAAGGGTAGGAAGCAAGTAGATCCAGGGGGTGGATTGGTTGATGAAATGTCGTATAAAGTCCCTAGTTCTTGATAGCACTATGATATAGACTGTACTAGAATGTCGGTGGTATAACATAAAGATAGATACTACCTTATTTTAGAAGGAAAGACATAGTAATTTTGTACACAATAGAGTATAAACGTGCACACTATTACATTTCTTCGGTGGGGCTTTCAAGAGTTCCCTTGATATACAAACACTTGGCAGAATTTGACTCGACACTGACTACTACAAGCATGTTGTCACTTAACATTAATATCTGTTTGTAATTGGGACTTGAACTATTTCAATGGACACAATAGCAAATAAATATTAAGAAAAAAATCCTCTCAATAATTTCACATTATCGCCGCAAGATGATGTTTTTCATAGAAATATATGAGTGGCACGATTCGTATTTGCTATGAAGTGTGCAGTATACTTATTTGCAGATCACCAACAGAGATATTTACCAATATCATTTCGGTGATGAATCGCTAGGAATAACTATGTAATAGTTCAATTATGTCCAGTTTGGAATTGCTCAATTTACAGGCCGGATCTAGATGTATTTTATCTAAATAATTCAATTTCAGAAATGAATCAGAAAAAGATGCTTGATCGTAGTTTATTACTTGCAAATAATGGAACACGCATTTATCTCTGAAACTGTTAAAAATTAAATCCCGTATGCATTACCTCTCCCTAGGGTAAGCCAAACCATAACATGCCAGTCTATCAATCAATTATTCGGTTGCATCCAGAATAATATTACAATGATTCCAATTTATAGTCAGTTGCACATCAGGTGAGTTGACCCATGTGCATTTACGTGTGAATGCACAATAAATACTGCAACATGGAAAATTTAGAGTCAAAATTTAAAAAAAATCGTTAGTGAAGTTGTTTCGCATTACTTTGAGCTGTAGGCATCCCTGTTAAGCCATGTAATCGTATGAGTACGTTATATAGGAATTTTCAGGCCAGCTTCGAGCAAAATTAACGTGGACAACAACATATTTAGTTGCATCAGGATGACACGGCCATCTGTACACTAATATATGAAATAAGCAATGCACCTGTTTGATATGGAAATGAAATGAAATCTAACCGAAATTTGTAAGAACTGATCAGACATGCGCATGATGTAAATTGGTATGAAATTATAAATTTGTGTTAAAAATGACTTTGACATCTGCTGCTCAGTTAATTAGAGTATACGCAGTGTAATTAAACATTTGATATCATGATATGCGAATGGGAACGTTACCTGTGAATCTCTATGAAATGATAAAATCTTTGATGTAAAATGATATATCTATTGCAGAATTCTTCCATGTATGTAGTCAGGTGATAGACCTCTCTAGTTCAGTTCTATGCATTATCTTTAAGGTATAGTGCAGTATGCAAACAGTCATGTAGTCTCCCTTAAATATTCAGAAACTGTAGGATATTGATTAACTATAAGAGCAACCTGTTTTTATCCAAACCTAAGTCCAAACACATCATTTATTGCCGATTCGTCTTATCCCAATAGTCTCCAGGTGCAGAAACGGCATTTCATACTAAAGTAGCCTAACCATGCTATTTCAACATTTCATTGATTTTCCCGTCTGACTTCAAAATTGATTGATGAAGTTGCCAGTCCTATGCTAGTATACTATACAGCTGTGTACTGCGTAACCGGCGTCTGCGGTTCTCTCTGCATGGCTATAAGAAAGAGACAGTGTCAGTAATGTCACTATTTTATCCTGAGGCAGAGGGAAAGTGAAAATCCGTGTAAACAACAAGAAGTGGTGGAGTATATCAAAAGGCGTAGTAGGGAGACAATAATTGCAGCTGTCTAAGATAAAATGGTAACGACATCCCTGGATATGGCAAAATATGTTTGCCATGTCATCCAATAAAGCACTATATTCCAGTATACGTTCCTGCCAAAACATATTACTTTGAAGTGTGAGGTTCTAGGTCGTAGCCTATTCTATTCTATGGCTTCACAAACATGCAAGTCCTCAAGATGAAAAACGCAGCTAATTCTTTTCGCCCAACAGGCTTTATTTGTACTGAATGCACAACGAATCGCCCATCTGTCGCTTTTGTAAGCACTCCCAATATGCCCAGTCCGAAAATAAACAATCGTTTTCACTCAAGGTTTAAAAAAAAATCAATTTTCGGGATTACTTTCGAAGAGTGATGGATTTTTTACCAGGCCATGTTGTCATAAGTCATGAGTGGATTATTGATTAGATGTTCTTGTCGGGTCTGCCATGTCTTCCGTCAGGATAGGATGTCGTGAAGTGTGGCGATGTTTTCCAGTTTGGTTGTGGTGCAGTGGAAAGTGGTATCCTCCGTGGTCCTCCGTACTGGCAGGCAGATTATGCTGTTATATTATGTCTGCTTCGGAGAATGGGAAAGAGGATGTCACTGGGTCTACGCCGAAAAGAAACAGTGAGTTGTGAGGAAGTTTCTCAAGATGCCAATATCAAGCAATGGCTCTTACTCACTTGCTTGGGCAGAAACTACGGATTGTCCACCATAACTTGCCAATAAAACTCATGTACATGTCAAGTCAATACATGTAGAAACCCACACATTGGACGCCATTCTACAAACTGGAGCAAATGTTTCCTCAACATGATTGCAATGAAACTTGGTAATGTTTCATTTGCTGCCAGACACTATTTGCACAGATCCATATTCTTGTAATAAAGCAGCCAATATACCACGTATCCTCTGCCATCGGTGGTAGGCAATAATGTATCACTTTTAATGACAGGCGTTCTGATCACTATTAACTGGAGAATCTTGGGTAATTGTGATTTGTTAACAGCGTTTGTTAGTTCAGGAGCATAATAATTCTGGGGTCGATCTAAGGCATACTCTGTTGAGAATGTGAGATGTATACATAAAGCTTACAATTTCTGAGATCTGGGAAATGGGGTAGCTTCCTTAACCAACCTATGTATGCATGCCTTTAAGTGGAACTTGACCAACAAACTTCACCTTTGCCTAAACTTGTTTTCTGTGACCGTGTACCTCTAAATCATTAACCGCTGGTAGAAAATCGTTTTGTATTGTTGGGTACTCCATGGAGGTATTACCTCCATGGGTACTCTAACGATATTGTGTGCTGAATAACATTCATAAAAAAACTAATACCATGCATTTTGCCAACTATTTAAATTGGGCAACTAAGGCTTTTTGACTGATCTAGATTTAGCCTCTCCGTGTCAAGTCATGAGCTTGTTTTTCACTTCAAGTAATTTTCAATTACATCAACAGCTAGGCAGGTGGATACTCTGGCTGCCGAGCCCTTCGCGGGACAATGCGTGATTTTGGCTTGCAAGTTTATACATAACTGTTTGAGTAAGGAATGATCCAAACACATTTTCTGTTTCTTGAGTATATTATGTTCCTAGACCACTCACAGAAAATGTTATTAGGCCGGTGTAACATCTGTGGTTGTTTCCCATGTGTCAGTGTTTCCAGACAATAGGCAGCTAGAGAGACCACGACTTTTCAATAGGGGGAAACACAGAAAAACTTGTCAATCTATCTTTTAGCGTTCCCAAACAATGAGGGGAAACACTCAAAAATAGAAACACTCAAAAACATTACACCTGGCTACAACTCGCGTTGGCATATATCCTCTCAGTCCATCGTAATCATTAATATCACCCAATAGACCTAAACAATAACACGAAAAGAACGACAACGGCTCGTGTCTGGCTGTACAAAGGCCTAGGCTATAAACAGACATGTATGCATAAAATCAAACATGGTCAATTACTCGACACGAATCTCTAGTCAAATTGAGTGAGACAAAAAAAAACGTCTTAAAATTTGAACGAGGTATGGTCTACATGTACTTTGTCCACATATTTGAGGTTAACCGAATAAAAAAAAAGTTCACCCAACTGATTTTAATAGAATGTCTGCAAGCAAAAAACTAAAACTGAAAACATATTGACATGGCTTTTAAAGGATAAGAGGTGATTATCGAATGTTTATTACTTGGTGTTGTGCATGGGATCAAACTAGATTAAGGGAGCTTTAGAACACCACTGACATTTCTTAATTAAATTTCTGCAGAATTAGTGTAAACAGGAACTCATGTTGACCCTATTTTTCATATAGAATCAGACTAAGCTTGTAGCTACGTAACCCATCAAGTTTCCCTCGAGTCTGAATGAGTAATCGCAGTAAAAATATCTTGGCGAAAATAATTTTGTAAAGTTTAACAACAAGTTTATATTTTCTTTTTCTTTCTCGTTACAGGTAAGCAACTGCTGAAGAGTGGTTAGTATCAGCTTGGTCAAGTAAGAAAGCAAAATACTCTTGACCCTTTTTCTGTACTAATACCGGTACTTGCAGCCAGTTATTAGACTTTTGCTGGAAGATATAATAGACCAAGGCCATCAAATCATGCAGGGGTTCAGAGGGTATCAAAATAATAAGCTACACTGAGGTAGTCTCATCATGTAGCTTGTTCCAACCCGGTTTCCCTGAAACCTCTCTGCTAGTTACATTAGCTCTCTACTTGAATCAACATTGTTTTCCTGAGTGTTTCATCAGTACGTCCCTTGACTATAGACGATTGGTGTTGTTAATGGTAAATTCAATTAGTCTAGCCTACATGTAGGTGCTATTTACCACGTCTTTTCCCCTGCTTCCCCTCACCCTCAACAAATAGAAGCTTCGGTAGCTTGAAATTGTTTGCTGGGTACAAACAAGACATCAAGTCAGTCAACATCGATAATCTATATTGCATGTTCTCCGTGGATTATGTTGCCAACTATCTGAAAGCCACGGTTCTGATTATATTCATTGGGGAAGGTTGACAGAACATTTTGTCAATATGTTATGACTGTTTTTGAGTGATATGCCAGGTCCGTAGCTAGGTTTATTGTCAAGGGGTCCTCATCGAATGGTGCTTTTTCTATCGGTCTCCAAGACGGCAGCAATACAACACAAAAACCAACGTCATTGGCACCCACTTGTCCACGTATCAAGGGTGGCAATAAAAGGACTGCAACAGCCTTGCAGATTCTGTCTGAAGGGCACGCCTACATCTTCGCCGGCGATGACTCTCCCATACAATACGTTCTTAAGCTTTTCACTCCACTAAGAGCATCTGCCTCCAACATATTTCCTCCAGCGTCTTCTGTACTGGCTGATCAACAATTAACCGTAGAAGAAACGTGAGTGCCCTATAGAAAAATATCAACTGTATTCTAAAGAGTAACCTTATCTAGCTAATGTCAACGGCAACCCTCCTCAATTCATATCTGATGAAGCTAATAACATCAAGTTAACCAACTGAATTGTAAAATTGACGTTAATGATGTAACATTGAAATTAAAGGAGCTTCGTAAATCGTTCTGACATTTCCTGATTTGGACAATCAGCGGTTGATACTTGAGTATTTGTAATTGGATAAAGTGCATTGCTTGTGTTGGTTGAGGTAGGTCTCTTAGGGTGGTTCAGTCTTATTGTCGTGGTGTTGGATGATGGGAGTTTCATATTTCTAGTGCATGACATTTCCTAATTGGTCATATCACATGTTAGTTCGTTCTGCTCTGTATTCGTGATGGGACATTTTCGTTTTGCTCAACATTTTATGATTTGACAATTTCGTTAGCTTTGCATTCGTGATTAGGAAACCATTATTGAAAATCTTTGTAGAGTAAATGGTTTCATTGAAAGGAATAACGCGGAGAAAGTGGATAGCTTGCTGTGTAACCAAAGTATGCTATTGATTGTCAGATGCAGATAATTGGATGAGCCGGTCTTGTATCTTTCTATTCACTGAGTAACACCCGATTCCATGTAGTGGTAAAGGCTCGACCCCCGCTGGTTGCTCTTTCTGTTGCGACTGGTTGATCCGCCGCCAGCCTGTTGAATAAGTAAGCAAATTAAGTAAGTAAGTAAGTAAATAAGAACCTTTTATTGATCGATCTCACATCAAATGACAATACAATATCGAATATACATATAAATACACGCATACAGCACATGACAACACACACTGGTGAAAGGGCAAAACCAGCCGATCAAGCCATAAAAGTAGTAAGAAATAACCATCAAGATGATTAAAAATTACCACTCCGATAGCCAAACCAACCAGCCACTGCCTTCTTGCCTGGCGTAAAGCATACGAGCAAGTGAAGAGTGCCCCATACACCAAGTCTGACTTCTCTCTTTCACAAAGGGTAACAAGAGTAAGCTCTTCCCAATTACCCAGGGTATTTAACCAACGCCATACAATGAGTACTGTATTGTGTGGTCAATGTCTCCATTGTTAACATGTCACTATTGTATTAATCAGTAGTTCTCATTAATTGCGCTGGCGCATTCACCCAACTGAAGAACAACCGTGACGGCTAATCCCGTTCTGGCTGGGAGCTTTATTCGTAAACAGTCCTGTCTTATGTAAAAATTTGATTTAGTTCAGTTGTACGTATTGTGTTCGCTCCAAGAATGTGTGTTCTCTGAATATTGGCACAAGGCGTCATCAGCTGTCCCATGTACATTGCTTTCCCCAGAAACCCTTCAATCGTCCTTCTCAACAACCTTAAAGAGACCAATTGCACCCTGCATCATTTCCTTGTGTGGACACCCACTCCTCTTGAACCGATCCAAGACAAGATTACGCCCGTGCCTCCCAATCGATACACTACATCTCAACATGTTAGATAATGCTTCTACATGCTGTCCCTGGATAGTGCACCATCGATCTTGTACCATTTACCCAGCAGTGATTGTATTAAAGATGTTTGGGAGCCGAGAATGCAATCACGGTCTGCAGCTGGAATACAAAAGATGGAGGCGATGAATATCGGTTAGAGGCAGGTGGGGCAGACTAAAGATGGAGGCGATGAATATCGGTAAGAGGCAGGTGGGGCAGACTAAAGATGGAGGCGATGAATATCGGCTAGAGGCAGGTGGGGCAGACTAAAGATGGAGGCGATGAATATCGGCTAGAGGCAGGTGGGGCAGACTAAAGTACACGTAGTCGCCGATAAGTCTCTTTGCTATCTCACAGAACATTGACTCTGAGCACGTAAGAGGAACATTTTATCACGAATGCAAACTAGACAGAAATTCCTATTCAATTGTGCAAAACAGTCAAACAGGAGAAGGTCACCAACAAACTGAACCCCCTCTGTTCTGCCTTTAAAAATCTACATCATTGCCTTTCCCTGTGGTTCTTCCTGAAGGGAAAAAAGTTTCTTCCTTTATATATTGGCACGACGGATATTGAACATCTTTGCTATTCAAAAGTTTGTCTTAATGCCTTATTTTGGATGTTCTGTATAAGAAAACTATCTGCACAGGAATGAGACAATGCCTTTCAATTCAATACAGACATTCATTACAAACATTTGCTCGAAGCGAACATGAGAGTATTGCAAACAATCAGTTGCTGCATATTAACACAAAGTCAACTTACTAGCCTCCTGGTATCTTGTGTGGTGTGGCGTAGACGTCGGTTGTGTTGCTTTGGATGCTAGAAAAGCAGTCATTAGAATCACTGGGCGGAAATTCGGTCACCAAGTTAGATACAAGCGCTGCATCTGGATAGTCACAGCGTTAATATAAAGCAACAAAAATGCGATCCAATTCTCTTGTCTTCAAAGTGGCGTGCTCTTAATAAATGTACCAGCAGATGAGAGAAACTTGGTTCTCTAGATATATGCTAAATAGGTCAGTTTGTGGAACATTCTGGTAGATTTTTCGGCAAATGCATCATAGCTGACTACACCAGGCACTGAGAAATGGTACCTAGGCAGATGACTCATTTTAGAACGACAAATTTCTTGTCAATTGTTTTTGTATGGTTTGAATTGAGATGGTCATTACGACAGCCATCCTGTTGCAACTATTCCTGGTAGGCATGCACATTCCCTAATATAAGTTAACTGCTGTTGATAGCTATATGACGATATGCTGGCTTTCGTGTTACCTTAGAGTAACAAGCCTAAGATGTTACCCATCTCTATCCAAAGGTACACGTACCAGGAATAGACCTGGAGTCACGTGGAGTGTAATTTGCACTCGATCATAGTTAATAAATTGCAAGAACATGGGGAATGTTTAACCTTAGCAAGTGTAGGGGAGAGGAATGGGACCTTACTGTTGCGAACAGGTGCAGGGCAGCGCACCGCTTAACGATATGATGCCATGCCAAGACCGATGATGGGCATGTTTAAGAAAGGCACGTCTAGGTATAAGTTAGCGTATGAGGGATCCATTGGATTTGCTGCTCGTCTGTTCTCGGCTCGTTTAATTCAGAGTCTCGGCCAGAATGACTCTTGATACACTAGGTTACATCTTGAATCCCAAGCCCACGTCTCAAAAATCGCAACTACAGTATTCATATAAAAAGTACGGGAACTGAGAGAGCATGGGTGGCCCAGCTAGTCACTCAATCGCATTGGTTGGACAGCCAAGAACTGAACGCATTTGAGTGATTCTGCGATTTGGTGGTGGGATGATCAACAAATCAACCAGATTCCTTGATGTTCTTCACGGTACCTCTCGAGAGGGAATCGTGCCAGTTTCGTGCATTGGCCTCTTCTGGTTATCTGGTTAAAGTAGCAGAGACCTGTCTGATATTCTTCATAGTCTCTGGTCATTCCCAAAGATTACTCTACATGTAGCAGCAAGGTCTCTGGTCATCTGTCATCTGTTGGATGAACCGAAAAACCTCTCAAAGTGCGTTATTTTGGGAAAAAATGTCATCCCTCTCACCTTCAACAAGAAATCTGGCGTCGAGAGCAACAACCCTATATTCATCAATGGCAATTTAACGGCAAGTTACATCATGTCTGGTAGCCTTCCTCTCTGACTCGGAAAACATCATTTGTTATTTGGAAAATCTGATAAATGCATTTTTTATGTTGTCACTTCGTACCTGTGCTATCTTTATAATTCTCTGAAAGCTAATTCCTTATGATACGTTTGACACGATCAGAATAGCAACTAATGTTTCTCTCTCTTCCTCTTTACCTAAGTTTTAATATCTAAAATTGAAATTCTAACCAATCCCGTCTAAAGATAGGATGTACTGAACTTGTGATATATGTATTAGCTTGGGAAATGAGTCATCTATGTATAACATGCCATTTCCGACTGTCATGTTATTGCACTTTATAACACGTTTTAAAGAGATTTGTCAAACATGACATTTAAATGAGGTGGTAAAACGTATTTTTATGGCTAAGATATATCCTGTGATGATGCCGATTGAAAAATGAAAATGTTGCTGATGACACGATCGGCTAACAATCATCAGGTTTCAACCAAATGGAGAACGATATTCTATTGACTTTTATATGTGTGTAGAGGATTGTTGACGGGGAAAATCATGGCATCAAATGTTTGCATCAAATCTCAGAACTACGACCTTTTAAGGATAGCCTACAATTTCCAGGGCTGTTATAGTATGTAGCCTACACATTAATGACTGCACTACAAGGATAGGTAGCAAATGACAGTCACCTAAGCTTCCGAGCACATAAATGCATATACCTCTGTTACCATTGTCTTGACCACAACCCAAGAAACAAAATCAGTTATCAAACCAGCACATGGATTTAAATTCCCAGCTGGATGATTACGAAGTCTCTACATCAAGTTGAGGCAGTGCTATTGATTATTATAAAACCTATTTACAAAATAAATTGTCCAGCGGCACCGTGATCACGAGAAGATGAATAAATGATGAGATTTTCAATAAAAATGTCCAGCTGTGTTCATACGACACGAAAAAGAGCACACGGGATGAACAGAAGGAATAGATTTTGTGATTATGATATCTCTAGCAGGCGGATTCGTAGCCCTGTCATACCCATCCTTTCCTCGGTTTTTCTCCACACCCAACCAGATTGAAATCTGGCTTGCAATATTACTAGTTGGCTGTGAGACAGATTCCGAGATACATACTGACAATTCTGTTGATTATCCCTCCAGTAAACGACTTGCATGTTTTGGTGATGATACCCTATGAACAGCTGGCGGAAGCAATCTCAGATGGGCTGAGATCCAATCATTTCACCATGTAGAAACCTACGACTCAGTTCCTGTCTGGAGCCAAATGATGATACAGAACCTGAGATGTGCAACCATCACAACTGTTGGTCATTCCTCTCGTAAACGACTTGGATGTTTCAGTGATGCTATCCTGCGAACTCGCGGAAGCAATCTCAGTTGGCCGAGGATCTAATTATCTGCACCAACTCGGTTCCTGTCAACGATACCGAATCTTAGATGTGTTACCAACTAGACTGTTGTTCAGTCCACCAGGAAATGACTTGCGTGTTTTGGTGATGACATCCTGTCATCTTACGACACCAGCTGGCGGAAGCGTTTAGGATAGCAAGATCAGGCGGACTTCCATCGTCACCAGGGGATGATGGCTACTAGTAATCTCCTGCGACATTCTAATGAAAGCGGATGTCCGCATCAGATGGGAGCCTGTGTTATACTAAGGTGTAAGCTGTTAAGGTTTCGACATCCCTAGAACATGTTGGTGTGCTAATGGCCCATGTTGCTCTCATTGTAAGGTGTAAGCTGTTAAGTTTTCGACATCCTCAGTACATCAGTAGGCTGATGGTTTGCTCCTGTTGTGGGTCTTATCCCCCCCCCCCCCCCCCACACACACACACACATGTAGCTGTGTTGATGACAGAAGGCAGGAAGGGGGATATTCTAGTAAACGTTAGACAGTCCATGATACAGCAACAACAGTTGATAGCAATGAATATGTATGTTTTAAACATCATTAAGAAGAACGACATCTTGCAGTTAATGCTTGACTCGTCCTACTTGAGCCTTTTCTAGAGCGGTTGCCGAAGTGTAAAAATTAAAGTTGGCTCAAGAGGTATTTGGTACTAGTATTTTAGATTACTCGTTGGCGCGGCATGTGGCCACTGTAATCAAGAGACGCTAACCCTCCAGCGGAAAAATGATTCAGTGGGATCCAGGCCTTAATTGTGAGAAATCGCACCTGCGATTTGTTTCATCTAAATAGCAGCTATTCAGCCGCATGTCTTGTGGCAATGACACCAGTCCTGTCAATATAAAAAATACCAATGATAGAACGCTCCTGTTTATATCTCCAGAAACCTATACCTTTTTTTACCTGAAAGCGACGATATGCTGTAAGATCACACAAGACGGCGAAATCATTTCGCTGTGGTCAGCGTGATGACAGGTATTATCTGACGGCGGGAAGGTTTTTTTCTGATGGGAAATTGGTTACCAGTATTTTGGGAGAATGTATAGGAGCGTAAACAGTTGATGTGGTATAATTGAATTCTTTCTCTGCGGGGTGTGTTATTACTGTAGAGGACGTCGATACGGGGAGCCTGAGATAGATTTTCGCCTGTAATAGGATATTGGATACTGTCTGCGACTCGTGAGTGACAGATCCAAAAATGTTGGAAAAGAGGGGCCCCGCTCAGGGTGAACTGAAGGTTCGGTCTTTAGGACGAGAGGAGTCTGGAGCGCCTCCTCAAATGAAAGAGGGGCCCCGCCCAGGGTGAACTGAAGGTTCGATCTTTAGAACGAGAGGAGTCTGGAGCCCCTCCTCAAATGAAAGAGGGGCCCCGCCCAGGGTGAACTGAAGGTTCGATCTTTAGAACGAGAGGAGTCTGGAGCCCCTCCTCAAATGAAAGAGGGGCCCCGCCCAGGGTGAACTGAAGGTTCGATCTTTAGAACGAGAGGAGTCTGGAGCCCCTCCTCAAATGAAAGAGGGCCCCGCCCAGGGTGAACTGAAGGTTCGATCTTTAGAACGAGAGGAGTCTGGAGCCCCTCCTCAAATGAAAATCATTTCATTTCAAGTTCATAGCTTAAAAAGCAGACAAATCAGCAACAATATGACGAGCAGCTTCTGGACTAAGATTGCGATCAACAATTCATGATGGTGTCGACAGCATTGAATCCCAACCAGGGAGCCTCTTCGTCGAGTATTGATCCCGTCACAACGTTGATTGTGGTGGAGCTAGCCATGAAACCTCAGCGGAAATCAAGATGGACTTCACGTCTTCTCCTGGATGCCATATGTCCGATCAGGGAGCGCGGATTGTAAGAGTGTTCGCTGTTGACTGTGGAAAGGTGACAGACATTCAGCTGGTGATTTGGCCCCGATACAATGGCAGATACTTCATGGCTCGGCTCGTTCGAGAAATAGCATGTCTGCATTCTGTCTGCTTCTTTCGGATAGTCTAGCCGTAACGCTGACCCAAACCCCTAACCTTCTCTAACTGCAAGCTAACACATTGATCTTCTATATTTACAGCCTCTTCACAAAACTGAATAATCAGTATGTCATTCAAGGTTATCAGACATCAAAATTCTTTTTTCTGTTCGACGATATGTAAGGAAATCACACATCAGAACAAAACGTATCATATTGAGAGAAGCACTAACGACAATGGCCATGGTTACATCCCCGTGAAGCCAACTATATCCATTTGGGTGTGATCTATCTTCGCTTTGGACAAAATATGTCATCCAAAAATAATGACAAATGCATCGTGGCGAAGTGTTGTTGGAGCGATGGGTGAATTGCGTGGCTCGATGTGGAGACAATTGGTGGTAATTGAAAATAAGGGGGCCGCCGAGGCTTGAATGATAAAAAGCGGGACGCTTTTTATGAAGTAAGAGAGTGATCGACGAAGTGTTCGTGGGTGAGGATAAATAGTGATAGATGTTGGTTGTTATTTTCATAGTTGTATACGAGATGTAGTATATCTGTGAGTGTTCTTTATACTGTTTCTACTGCAGTTTATCATGGTCCGGCTGTTCAAAACCTGGTTGGTTTAGCGACCGTTAAGTTTTAGTGTCCGCTATACGAAACTTCCTGATGATCCCTTGAGGTTCCGCTTTGAACAACCGGGCATATTGTTGGGTTAGTTGTCGCCTTGCACTGCCGATACAGAGGAACTGCTCTCGTGGTCTGTATGTGGCATAGACAGGGTCAACACTACATGTTTCCAACTGATGATATTACCTATAATGTGTATTCATGTAACAGCCCATAAGTGTCAAATAATTCCGAGTAGGAGGCGAAGATATTGAGGAGGGAATACAAGTGAATTCTTCCATATACATTTTGCTTTAGATGTTAAAGTAGCGAGTACAATGACCACAGAATGTTTGCTGTAGCACATGGCTAGCTATTGAAAGGCATTGGCGATACATGAACTCTATTAGTGTGGTATGGATGAAAGTACTAGTTGTGAGACTTACTGGGACAGCCAGCAGGATTTATTGCCACTAGTCCTTTTAACCACACTGAGATGAGCTGTCAAATCGAGTGCAGGTTGAAACAATCTGACGGTAATCGATCATGTGATATCCATGTGCATTGCATGTCTAACTCGAGTAACACAATTTGCTCCCATATAATTCAATCAATTCTATATTGAAGTATCAATTCTCTTGGCTAGTCTTTCAGATTCAGTTTGGGAAGCAGTTTATGATAGACCTACAGGCTAAAGTCGTCGACTTCAGTTTGTGAATATGATGTAGCTTTGGAAAACTGCAAAGACCAATTAATTCTGATCTTACGAAACCGAGGACTGTCTAGCACCCATTTGGTTGACTGAAAATGCTCAAAATGTCTGAAAGGGTTACAAGCATTTGCCTTATAGATGACAGAGCCCAAGAATTCTGCCTGTCAGTCTTCACCATGCTAAGACCGGGCTACAGTGCCAAGACGGGTGGTCAGTCCATATCACCATTATGGACGAATTGGATTTCCATAAGTATTCGGTGATTGCTGTTGAAATATCAACGTTCAACATGTTTATGAAAGACACCCTGCATTCATCCATGTAAGTGGATAAAATATCGGAGGTTTAAAACTTTCGCTTGACATTTTGACTTAATCTCCAGCACGAAATCGTCACTTTATATAAATCCCAGTTGCAGGAAATACTGATGAATGTGAAAATGCGATCAATAGGTGGGCGATCAAAAAAACTGACAACATGTCGTGAGCATATTGACATGGGAAATTGTCCAAATTGATTTTGTGATCACGGTCGTGACAAAAATCAGCGAAAAATTTATTTTGATCTTGTGCTGTTGACTGAGGCTGTTTTTGCTCGTCTAGTGCAAGTCTACAGTTCCTGGGAAATGGTTAGGATGGTATTGCAAAATTGTACGTGAAGTTTGTTTATCACAGCGTCACCAATTACGAAAATACAAACCCCTATCTTTAATGCCAGGGCCCTAGCGAGAAGGCAGTTTGTACCATATTATTTAACTGTAGCTGGCTAACATACCGGCATCCATCGGAAAGAGCTACAAAGGGGGCTCAACCTTCGACCTTTCCAAATCACTTGGCCAGCTTTCCGAATCACTTTGCCATCAAGACAAGAATAATAACTTAGGGTCGTGGTGCGGTTATGTGGGCAAAAAACATTTTGGAAAATACTATTTGTGTCGGTCGATGGGTGCTGTTTTTAAACATTGGATACATGTAGTGAACACTTATCGGATTGGTCCAATGATATGTATACATGTAGGCTGTGCGTCACATGTTGCAGCGCTTAGAGATGTAAATCAGCATCTCCCGGAGGAATTCGTTTACAAGATCTTTGAGTAACGCGAATAGAGCTGCAGCAACAAATTGAATATATTTGGTCCAAGACCAGATTGTGCATGAAGTGTCTGCAAATGTTTCATTTATATTCCCCAAACGGCAGCTCTTATCCTCCTTTAGTCCGGCCAGTGGTGACGGATTAAGATTAATCACGCTATTGGTCAACATCAAGATGCCATCGCAAAGACTTCATGCAAGTCCCCTCGTCATTATCTCATCGAGCACAATATTTTTCATATTTCCATCGGCGCGGTGAAGGAGAATCGGAAATTGAATCCATTCAATTCGCCATCATGCCAAACAACAATCTCAAAAAAACACAGGAGAACGGAAATTAGGTTCAGCTTTTACGGCCTATGCCCGTGATGATGGTGCAGGCCGGATCGTCTTTCTCTGAATGTGCCTCATATACGCTGAGCTATTTTTTACCGTCTGCTGCAAGTGTGACATTCAATAGGAAATTAGGTAATTGAAAAATCATTGCGAGATGATCAGTAAGACAAAGTGTTGCCATGGTAACTAAAAAATCTCCCTGGGATACCAATTTATTTTTTCATGTGACGGAATGGCATGGCTCGTGTCGATTCCCGCGATTCCTCGCCTATAGCATTGATGACATTGGTGGACTCTGTTGCATAATGGTATGTTGGGTGAAAGAGAAAAAGCTCCCCTCATACCGATATTTCATCTTATATGACAGAATGTTGAGATTAGTTAATGTATCTGTGTTTTATGATTATCAGATAATACGGCTACATAAGAAAGTCTTCCTGATCGATGAGATTTTGACAGCCAGTCATCGCGCAGAATGTTGATAGCGACTTTTGAAAAGCTACTTCGAATGTACTTGAAGTATGTAACCATTGGGTGGACTAAAGATATGAGCTGGGGGTCAAATTGAAGGTAGTCAGGTAACTGTGATCAGAAACTGATAATCAGAACCTAATAGCAAGCCATTTCATGCAGTTTCAGCTGATTGAGTAATGAATTAGTATATTTTTTCCCTTAGTAATAAACATGTGTGGATTGTAATAGTGCCGATGTACTGTAAGACCGTAGAGACAGCTATCGGCAAATACGTGCAACGTAACCTAGCCTACCCTGACTCCTGCTAACAGTCTACCTTTAATAATCAGCCATTGTATTGAAAGAGGTATCATACGTACGTAGTGGTTCTTCTCATATGGTGATAAGATGGTTCAGTAGAATCCGTGATGGCCTTGTGCTTGCTATAATCATTTACGGCTTGTTGATATGTACTGATGAGCGAGCCTCTACAGGAAATTGCCAATATAAGCCGTTTATGAGAACTTGTTATGACCTTGAACTTTAAATGCGCAAGCGCGCTGATGAAGGCTTTGTAGGAGATTGACAATGTGTGAATGGAAGGTAGTCGTGGTGAGATTGCATACACCCCTGAAGGATCAGTTTAAGAAAGGATTTGGGTGAGTCCATTATAATTGTGAACGATTCCCTACTGACCACCGGGCTTTCCATGCTGCAATCATCTTTACACAGACCCCCCCCCCCCCCCTGGCGGGGCTGACTTACAGCAATTCAACAGTCGGGATACCAATAGACATACTTAGAGCTTATCGATGAGGCAATTAATCGTGGATGATTTGAGACTGGCATTCATCATGGAAGCCTCTGCTGAACGTGCTTAATCCGATGTCGACTACTGTAGTGATAGAAAAGCACAATCAGAACTTTATACGGAGATACGGAGATAAAAAAGCCGCTATCAGAATCAGTGATGATCCAGACCATGCCGTGATCATTCAGTGGATCATTCATGGCAAGCCTGGGGAATGATGCTTGATGAGATATTGAAGATAGATGTAGAGATGAGTCTACTCGAATTGATCCTGCAGTGCCATTCAATGATGTTGTTGTCATTCGTGTATCGTGCCAGGATGACTACTAGATACGCTTGCTTAATCCTGCGAATGGATCTGATGCAAAAACTCAATACAGCAATCAGAATGTTTGAGCCTACCACATGGCAGAAAGCTACCTAGCGTAAGTCGCAGTCGTGTTGTATTAAATGGGCTCGCATATACCGCAGATGATATGGCTGTCAAGGCAATTAATGTTTTGGTTTCATGCTTGATTCAACCGTTATTCTAGAACGATACTGATAATCATGCGCTACTGTTGGCTTACTACCGTAGGCTGTTTTAAAGATGGTAGATATTGGCTGTTACTAATGAAGTCTTTTGATGTATGTATACGCTGCCGATAGTGATTAGTTATAGAATGGTTGTCGATATGATGTTTCAACCTATAGAGTGCTCAACTGTCGCTATATTCTGCTAACATTATTCTAGCGTCGCATATCAAGCAGCGACAATAGCTGTAGAGCTGCAAGGCAAAACGAACTAAGTCCTTTACATTAACCATATGCAAGTCATATGCCTCATCATCGACCGCATAGAATGTAGTCCACGGTATCTACCCTCCCTCTGACAATAGCTAACAGGCAGATGTTGTATACTGGGATTCAATTCAAAGCCTTCACTATATGTCAAAGCCAGTATGGCTTTGGTGACAATATTCTGATCGAATGCACTGTGTAGTGTTAGAATACATACAGACCACTTGCAGATGTTCTTGGGGAGGCTAACTCAAATATCGCCTATTGACGTACATTGATCGTCAAGATCAACAGTGACGATCGGATTGTGCTTGTATGGGTGGTATTGATCAGCTAATTAGTGATGCCTTTAGGGAAGTGGGAGATGGACGCAGCTCTACTAACGCAGCTGCGCATGTAATGTTAACCCATGTTTGTGATGGCATTCGACATGCTGACGTCAGTTTATTAGTGATGTCTTGAGGAAAGTGATTGATAGATGCAGCTCTGCTAACGCTATAAACCACTGTGGTGACCTCGGACATGCTAAAGTCAGTTAATATCAGCAATGCCGTTGAATAGACAGATATACATGTACAAAACCATAGCTCAGAGTTTCAGCAAATTCGTATGGATGATAACGGTGTACCCAATTAATGAGCTACACCATCAAGGCAACAGTTAAAATGGAAAGCACTAGGATCATGGCAATTGACCAGTGAACCATATATTCCCTCAGCCAGATTTGTATATTTGATTGATGTTGCAGCGGTTAATAATGACATCCATCGGGCATGTCATCATTACTAAGTCCTGATATCAATTATGCCGGTTCAATAGGTTTGTTCATTCGATACAGTGTGACGTGACCCAAGCTTCACTGTCAGTTTCAGGGCAACGGCACACATCACGCAAATGTCTGAAACTGCCTGAAAAATGTCATTCATCGGTGCAGAGTTGCCGGATGTCATGATACCGAAAATAAATCATGCAGAGTAAGCTACTCCGCCTGAAAAACTGCTTTATATTAAGCATTATACATCTCAACAGTTTTTAGGGTGATTTGATGTTCGTATTTGTGAAAGCGAAAACTGTGGAAATGAGGTAAATAAAAAGTTGTACTGCAAAAATATCGCTTTTTCAATTAGCCTCGATAGAATAATAATGTGGACTTTTATGGCTAATGCGCACTGATGGATTTCTTGAAAATACTCGGAGGTTGATGAATCATGTTGAGAGCTCGAAGAAGAGATTAGCCGGGGTGGGGTGGGGGCATACTAAAAAAATGCCAATGACTTTATAATGAGCTTTATCTTCCAAAAGTACAGCGACGGAAGGACTGAAGGCATCCTTCAAATGTGCCTTCGCGTGATAGCGCACCAAGGAAATACGAAAACAATCGAATAAGGCACCCAATTGTCTCAATAACTGATTGCCTCTCCGAAATAAGTGTGATATACTGGTATCCAGAATTCAGTTAGTAATCACCATACCATACCAAATGATTATTTCCTTCAATGTGACCAATTTCATTAATTGTAAATGATCCTGCAATATTATAAATTGTCATCTCCAATATTTTATCAGTGGTTTATGATGACAATTTGGCACACGGGGTCAAGGAAACGTAATTACGTTGGCAGAAAGAAGACCAGTATCGTTTGAATGGCCAGGAGATGATAAAAAAACTGCCCAAGAGTGTAAATTCGAATAAATAGTAGTCGCCAAGAGCCACCTTGGATCCACTCCGCCGACCCGGACTGCGTTGGGAGGTAACGGACCGAGTAACTCTGATGGTTCAGAATGTCAAGAGCCCTTTTCCTATTGCATCCATCTGAAATGGCCAATTGTACCTAGTCTTGAGTGTTTTGGAATGCGTTAAGAAACATTACTTTAGTCCCAAGCCGGGACTAAAATGTTTAGCTCATTTCAGATGGAAAACAAGTGTAGCCCTCTAATAGACATTAAACGTCCTTATTATTTGGTTGGTTTCTCACGATTATGTCGACAATTTTCCCATCCTGAGCCTCGTAACTAAGTGATCTACGATGGGGGAAATGATGATGTTTTCTTTGACGATAAATTGCTGTAGGATAACTGAGAATGGTGGGAAAGTGGTGGGGTAGGGAAAAATTGAGTTGAATTGTGGGCGTTTGGAGAAATGACATGGCGTTGGTAAAAACTGCTGGTTGTGGTGTCTGTTCCGATGTGATTCTGACCTCAGGACATTGACCGCTGAGACTGTGAAGGAGTTGCGTTCGGTATGAAGACTCCCTCATACTTATATCCTCGGTAGTCCCATGTTAAAAGAGAAAAATCTCGAAGTTCACTCTTAAAGTAGCCTCATTGGAAGGGGGTATTCGAAAAAGCTGGATCAGAAGACACAGGAGACTGGACTGCGTTGTTGGATTATGAGCGTCATTTTTCATCGCCGCCTGGGTAAACGACGGGGTAACATGGATTGTCACTTAGGCCAAGCTACACACTGCGCACATGTCGTATTCTGTTTCAAAACATTAATCAGCCTAAGTTTGCTTTATTCATTTCCTTCTCTGGATGCAGTGAAAGCGAAAGAACTATTTTAATCAAACACTGGATTGAGTTCTGCCGTTTGTTGGGGATCAAGTGGCATTGGTGACAAAGGAGGAATCCGGGAGGTAGCTGCAGACTTGATCACCTTGACGGGTTGTGATGCCTTTGATGAGGAGAGCTCCACGAGCTGTGGGTAGAAAGTCTCCTGGGTAGCTACTGGTTTCTGAGCGCTAGATCTTGATAAACACATAGTCAGAATCGGTGTGTCGGATGATTGGAGTATGGATTCTGACATGCTATAGACTAAACCATGAACTGCGCGAGCGTTTAAGCTGCTGAGAATTTGAATGTGGTGCCAAGTTCAACTATCATTATCAAGAGCTTTAGTCAAACGGGTACGAAACAGAATCAAAACATACCCAAGTTGAATTAGAAGGACTTGGTTTTGATACTGAGAAAAAGCGTTACAAGCCAAATGCTTGTTCTAATGAACGTCTACATATTAGAATAGCAATTTGAGCTCATTATTGGCATCGCTGCTGAATACTGGCTGCACTGCACTGCGGAAAAAGCGGTTTGCGTCGGGCATTAATTTCAATCGGCGCTTGGTGTTGCAGCTTTTTTTGTGAAATTGAAACACATTGGTGTGGTAATGTGTAAAGTGCACTCTGACGTGTCGTTAGGATAGATCCCATCTGTTTCAGGCATGAAGTTGGATGATGTTGAAAATGTGATTAATGTTTTCAATCATGTAGAAACCGGACCGCTGCGGATTTATCATCAACAAAATACTTATCTCTTTATACATGAGCAGTGCATTCTACATATTAAAATCTCACAAATGAAATTGACTGTCATTAATTCACTCTTGATAACATAAAATCGTTCCAACCGTAATTTAAAAATAATTTCATGCTGTGATTACAAAATTATTCCTCTCATTATTGAACAGTAATAGAATTTACACCCGTTTTGAAATTGCTTTTCCTCTATTTAAAGCATTGTAAAGAGAGACTAGATTCTCCCTTGTTGACTCAAAACACCTCGCTTGATTCATTCCCTCCACACACACTGTCATAGATTATACACGAGCACTTACTGATTACAGAATCGATCACCTTCCTGAAATGAAAACTTTCATTCTCACGTAATTTGAGGCAATAATTATTCGAATAATCATTATCGAATTTTCTATGCGAGTATGATCAGCTTTCAGGCGATATTGAAGGTCTTCTTGTAACTGTCCCTGCATCGATCTATTTAGTTAGCGGCCAGGCGGAATAATTATGTCTGAGCAGGTAATTTCCTGTGGTAGGCTAGCCTAAGGTTTCGTGCATTAACTAGCCACACGGAGGGTTACATGAGTTGAGAGTCTGGAAAGTTCTGCTGTTGTAGCCTGGCTAGATTGTCCTTGGTCCCACACAGCTGTTCACGACGTGGTGCTGTCTGTCATGTGAATTTTGATTCCTTATGATGAGGACCGATGACTGCGAGTCAAATTCTAAGACACACTTTCGGTAGAATATTGCTACGGCCAGACTTCAGTTTAGACTTAGAGAAACCATACTCTAAGGTTAGACCAGTAACACCAGCCAGTCTCTTGAACTAATGGATCACACTATCGTCAATGATAACTCAAGTAAGGCACATATTGGATACAATCCTCACGTTCTAATAATGATATCACACTTAGAGTACAGTAAGGAGATTACCCGCCGCCATATTGTTGCAATACCATCTAATTGTTCCGCCCATAAAGAGTGCATTCACATCCCCTCGATCAAATACATTGCGCTATATGGACAATTTAGCATGATGAATACCCCATACTTATATTCTGCCTGGCCTCCTAGCAATATATTATCTGACTAGCCACCATGAAATGAATGTTATTTCCGCATTGCTCTTGCTATAGTCAAGATATTAATCGCTCCTGAAATGCACAATAGCAACCTGAAGCTTGCTATTGGCTATTAGCTCAGCTAAGTTCAAATCCTGGCTTCAAAGGATTAAACGTTGTGGAAGTGATTTGTTACAGTCGAGAGGGGGTAATAAGGTTGACTCATGGAGGTAAGTCGTAGTGTTAGAGAGGAGAGGACTGTGTTACACATCTTTGACTCATCAAAGATGAACATTCGTTATTTTTACGATTCGCGAAAATGTTTGAGAAAAAAATTCACGATTTTTATTTTCGCGAATTAGGAAATTCCTTTTCGATTTTTCGAATTAAGAACAAATCCGTATCTGTCCTTTGTGAGAGCATTTCACGAATTACGTCCTTGCCAGCACGATGACTAGGAATTCAATTCAAATGTCTTCTGCAACCAAGATGGAATGCGACCCTCAACTGACTAGCTTAGCTAATTAGCTCGCTTAGCAGTAGTATGTCCAGCATGTGTTATTGTCATTAGCGTAATGAGAAAACAAGGTCAAACACATTAAGCAAATGAAAGGATGTGTCGAGTTGGCTTGCCTTGATCGACAGGTGGCCTGAGGTTGGTGGCTTGAGAAGATGGTTGGCTTCATCTGGTAGGATGTAGCCCATCATTATTTGTCCAATGCACCCCTTGATGGATACTGTGGCGTGGGAGTAAATAGATCCTTTACCAGTATTAGTCTGATGCAAACCATATTTCAAAGACTATGGTATACCTAATTGCCATATAATGGGATTTATGAGTGGTCTGGTCAGACCAGGACAACACTAGGGGATAAATTCAGGAGGAACGTGAGCAGTGGCCTTAACAGAAAGACCACTACCCTGGGAGACAGTCTAATACACTCTCAACACAACATAGGAATAGACTCAAACGTCCCCTTTGATTGCGCCGCAAGTCAACTGGTGTACTGCCATGAATAAACCAGCTGCTTTCATTTGGATTGCCCAATACATACGAGTGTTTACCTCATTCACATGCTATTGACATGAATGTCACGCTGGCAACCAACTCGTGAAGATGCTCCACTTGAGTATTTTGATGATTACCGACGTGTCAACCACGGGGATAAACTGGGCTGGAATTAACCGCTGTCGGGGTTCCTACCAATGCTATTGATGAGAAGTGTTCGACATCATGGATGAAATGATGTTTCTTATACTGTGTTTCGGATGTGAAGGAAATGAATGGCTTGAATCTGCTGGCATATCTCCAATAGGTCTTCAAAGCTACGCATTTCAGATTTGGACATGCTGAATTTGTGGTCCGGTATCGTTCGTAATCATCTCATTATCAGGCTAACAATGCTCACAAAGCTAGTTCCCACCTGATTTAGTATTCATGATGTGAGGTGGTTTCTGCTATAAATATTGTGGACTACACCAAGTTTATTATTACTGAAGTTGTTAACTATATGAGCCGCCAGTTCAGTTTATGTATGTCTGCTACTGCTCGCAACAGGTCATTCTTGACGGAGCGTGTGCTTGTTTTCGGCGTTTGGGCGTTAATATGGTGCGGCGCAGAGCTGCCAATCAAAACGTTCTCGTGCCAAACGTCATCAGGTTGATAGCCAAAACCTCCTAATTTCTTTTTTCTGTTCAAACTCTGAGAATCATCAACACATGAATAGAGAAATCATCCACCCAGACGATCGACCTGAACTACAACATCACGTTCCTCCCACCTCGCTTTGTTCCAATCTCTTTACCTCCCGAATAAAACTCTAAATGAATTATGATATCGCGCACCCAGAATCGACAATCTGATCGGGTCGCCACAGCATGAAATCGACTGTTTCTCCCTCATGGGCACGACCAATAATGGCTATCTTCGATTGTGTTATTTTTAGCAAGTGTGGAATGAGGTATGGCCATTGACGGACATGCTAATGTAATCTTCCCTGAGGGATCACTGGTTATAAGCTGTATCAGAGCAGTGATGGCGTGCATTCCTATTTGATCAGCGCCATTCGAAATAATATGCTGACTAGACTGATATGAAAGCTTATAAAGATGGACGCCTATCGTCTTCTATGGTTTTACACTATACAGCGTACAGTACGTAAAACAGAATACAGCTTTGGTACCACAATTGCTTGGCCCTTCGCAGAAACACTGATGTTTTTCTTTTTATGTCCTATATTCAAAGGATAAAACACGAGGTAATGGTAGCCTCCAAAAGACACCATAAGAGAAATCGACAAAGATTGCTTTCACATCGTAATAATAGACTGAGGAAGTAATAATGCTGGTGGGTGCAGACAAGTTCCGCTTACAACAATAGCAGCGTTATCGTCCGCGCTTGATATCTCGGAATGGCACTCTTTATCTTTTCTCCTTTATCAGAGCTCACTGAAGGTGAAACTGCCTTCCTGATACCTGTTGATCCACCCGGGATACAAAAGTTTCATTCAAAAGAAAACTGCATTGATCTATAACTAATAATCCTTTGAAAATGGAGAACTTTGATGAGATGCTGTAAGAGCGCGTGGAGCGTGATGGCTGCTTCCGTATGTTTGGAGCTAATGAATTAGCTAGATTATAAGATCAGGCTAGAAGATGATTCTGCACGAAGCTGATACGAGAACAAAAAAATGGTGAGCGTGATTTAGTGGATGATGAATTGATCTTTGCCTGTTTGGTGAATGAAATCAGTGCATGTTGGTGAAGCAGTGATATGGGAACTTGTTATAAGATTGAATGATTCAGAGTAAGGGGTTGCAGTTATTGTCTGTTTAATCATGAGAGCAGAAGAGTACATTGGCGAAAAGTTTGTGACAGGTTACGAGCAGTTCTTTGTCTCTAACGCCGATTGAGCAACTGGGGCCAGATGAAGAAAGGTTAATCAGTCCCTAGTAGTTTTGCATAGACTGGGTGGAGAACCCAGTAGCACCAATGGTTGTCTGTCCACTATCCTTTGTACTGCATGCCCCGTAGATGTACTTTGTTCGGCATCCAATGTTGACCGACAGGAATGGCTTTGGATTTGCCGTCAGGTTGTGGTAGTGGTCACTGCATCATGGCTAATGATGATGGATGTGGAGGTCCGTAATTCTTCTGCACAACTGATGATTTGCTAAGATAAGGTCATGAATGCTGCAGTACATTTGCAATTCTGTACATTGGCAATGTGATAGGATCCCGTACGTTAGGTTAAATGGTGAATCATATGGGCGTCTGCTAGCAGACTGTACATCCGACTGTTGATCGTACTCTAGAGGATCACTGAGCATGCATTCTTGAAGTACTGAGTAACATTTTTAGCTGACTGTTCGGGTGTTTTTCAGAGTAGACCTATTATACCTAATCATTTCTACAGTATGCAGTCAATGATGGCAAGCTGAAATCCTTCGAAGTGTCTGTGAAGTATGTGTTGATTTTGGTACGAGAAGTATGGTTGGGTATTATTACAAAAGTCGTGTGATTGTATTTTCTTGTAATGTGGTCTCTCCTTTTCTTTTTTTAGGCTATCCAAACCACGGTGAACCGCTACAGAGCTATCGTACAGTGAGTCACCAAAGGAGGGCGCCACCCCCTCCTGAAATACGCCCCAAAATGTACGACAACGGATACTACGAAAATTATGAAAACCACGATTCTAATGGATATTATGACGATGGATACGATCAAGGATATAATGAGAATTACAACCGGCCTCCCGCTAGGGGGCGACCTGGTCCGCCACCTCCTCCACCCCCGCCACCCCCAGGAATGAATCGTCCACCTCCCCCACAGAGACCTTCATACCCCACGCGACAGGGTCCAAAACCGAGGGACCAACGCCAACCAAATTTTCAAAAACGTCCAATGAATGGTAATGTTGGTGGCCGGTTCAGTGAAAACGGTGCCGTTAATGGCCGACCAGGTCAAGGTCTAAAACGTAAATATCCCGACCTCCCACCACCGCCACCCCCACCGGCAAAATATATAAAACTGAATGGCGTTCATAATAAATTTAATCAGAATAATAATACGATATTCAAAAATAACAATTTGAAACCGAATCATTTTGCGTTAAGAGAGAAAAATCAAAAATTGAACAATATTTCAAAGAAGCCGCTGGCAAAAGTGCAAGATATGGACACAGCGCCACCTTTTAAGCATGTCTTAACTGAAGAGGAAATGGACGTCCCAAAGGAATTGATGCAGCCGCTCTATTGTAAAATTTGCTCTGTGTCCTTGAACGCGCCCTCTCAAGCACAGCAACATTACACGGGGAAGACTCATGCCAAAAAAGTCAGACAATATTTGGATAAAGTGAAAAAGGGGGAGATGAGGAGAGATGGATCTTTGATTCTGGAGGAGGAACGAAATATGTCGCCTGTACCGGTAGCGCCACCTGAGATACCTGTCCCACCCATTGCAAAAGCAGAAACGGTAAGTTGACTTTCCACATCTCTTACTTCTTTTACATTCCTACAGGGTATTGTGAAAATTGTACTTCAGAATGAAAACACTCACGGGTTTACATGAATTGAAAATTATGTTACCCTTCTCCAACAACAAGAAATACGTAGCATTCGTTATGGGATCGGCTTATAGTTCATGAAATGGATGTCAACAATTAATGTGATTGATGTGCTGACCTTGTCCTACCTGACCAAGAAATGAAAGCCATGATCATAAATTGAGCGTCCAGTTCATTATATGGTTGTTCAGAACACCTCTAAGGCCGGAATGGTCAGTCTCATTTGCTCGATTCATCACCAGGAAGCCTGCAAGACGACTAATTCCCTTTACGCCCAATCCCCAAATGAGCCTTGATTGTATGATGGGCAGCGTTTCCTTTCCGCGGGTTGTTGATAGTGAGCGATACGGAGATACAATGATTGGCCACACTGCGGTAAAGTCTGTCAAACAAATATATGACCACAAGTCAGAATATCACTTTAAACTGCCACACAATGGATCAGTCCATTTTCAAATGAAGCGCATTTTCGTTACAGCGTCTCGAATCACTTTGCGGTTATTCTTAAGCCCAACCCACACTTTCTTAAACCTTACTGTATATAGCAAGAAAGGAGCGCACGAACTGTTTAGTCGATGAAGTATCTCTCGAAAACAACCTGTAATCTATCGCAAATGATTATCCAGTATCAACCAGCAGCCTCCGCTGCTTCTTTGATCCGCGAGCGCTTGAGAGATTTTCATATCGTCTTAATTAGGGTATACCATTACCACATTCATTTCAACAATCAAAAATATCACTTTCATATAATTGAGTGCCACCATTATCTTGGGAAATCAAAATCAGCTGTTATCTGAATGACACTCCATTGCCTTCTTTCTGTCCGCATTTGATGTGGGGCGCCACTCGAGAATGGAGTAATATTCCATTATGCTTGTATATGATGGGTTTCCTTTTTTTCCGAGGAAGGAGAAGAACATTTTCTTTGTAATAGTTACTGCACCAAATATTTACCCGAACAAAGTATACGATGCCGTTATTTGCAAAACAATGGCAGATCCGCTATAGGCCAGTGATCTACACATTGGCAAGGTGGGAGCTGATGTGCTTGAATCAAACAGGCTCCTCCGTTAATCAAAATCTGCCAATAGGGGGACCCTGTTTTAGAGTATACGTTTAGCATTTCCATCTTTGATATTGAAAATAGTCGTAATGGGAGCTTTAGAAATATGAGGATACATACATCGGTTGAAAGCATACATGTAGTCTCTGTAGACTTGTAGTTATCTCTTCGCTGATGCAGATTATGTTTATGAAGCTTTGTTAAGCAACATATTTTTGCTCAAGCTTTCAAATTTCTAGATGTCTCTCGGCGACTCAATTCATCGCCAGCCTCCTGTAAAAAAATGTCTTCTTATTCGCTTTCCTCATGCGATTCTTGTTGAATGTGATTCTGATGCAGCTATAGAAACCATACCATTCAATGGACGATTAATCTTCATCTTGAGTGGGTTTCTGCATGTGTGTTTTTATAAACCAGAAGACGATGCATTAACTGTGTGAATAATGCCAACTAATATTTCCTTTTTGCCTGTTGTTGCTTTTTCTTTTGGTTTGTTGAATTATAGTTTATGTAAGCACAACGTGGAAAATCATTATTACGTTGGTTTAATATTGACAAAGGATATCTAAAAGGAATGGCTTTGTATATCTGAACTATTGTGTGAAAGTGCTGGACTATTTTACAACGGTTTGAGTCAGCAGTTAGCAGAATTCGTAGAGATTTACCCTACGCATTAAGACGTTTTCTGCTACCATGAGACAGCCCATCCTCCAACAGGAACTGTGAAACGATGAGCATGATTTAGTCTCAGCCAGTCACACGACAAGTCCTAACATGGCCATGTTATGACAGAAGTCACCCATCTTTAGTGAGATCACTTTGAAGCCATTAGTCGTTTTATTTATTGTGTTGAAACCAAAGACGATCATCTTCCGTCGTGATAAAATGCACGTTTGTCAGTAATACCAATGGTAATGAATGAAATTAGTTTTTTTCTTATGGCTAGACAGATTGTGAGTGCTTTTCTGGACGACATTATCCAAGCGAATTCGATTAATGACTCTGACCTTTTCTTATAAGCCTGTCTTACCCTTCCGTAGGAAAGATGGAACCATATTGAGACCTGAGAAACAGCCGCTGTGCAGTGAGAGTACTTTCAAAGACCATTTAATACACCATCTCATCTTGTTGTTGTCGCATTATAAGGTTGAGGTTGTAAGGTTTATAGCCTAATATAGTCTATTACGTGTGTTCGGCCGGTGTTCCTCCTAGCCTGTCTTGAAACCTTACAGGGGAACTCAATGAGCTGCTCATACAATGGTGTACACTGACCCTCTCCCGCTTGATCCATTCAAACTCCTTGGTTTAGAGAAGTTACTGCCTTGTTCATGGACACGTAATCCATTTGTGGTTTTATTGGGAGTCAGACCTCGAGTTCAACTAGAGTATACACTGCTTTGCTAACTTTCACCAGCAATTCCCTGTTCTGATCTAATTTTGGAGGCTTGTCTCTTCGTACAATACATTAAAGAACAAATTCCTAAAGGATTACTGTTCTTAGAAAAGCAAGCTTGAAGTCTGTGTGGCATTTTAAGCAGCAGCTTCCCTCTAACCAATCTCTAAACACGGCATCCGATGCGCTGTAGTTAGTAATTAGCCAAACAGCAGTATACCATGGAACAAGAAATTAGCGCCACTTCGTTTTGAAAACATAATTTGTAGGAACATGTGTTGTAGGTACAAGCTTCAATTAGGAAAGAAATGTTCACTCTGAACTTAATGAGTTCTACTGCAAAAACTGCAGCGTTTATTAACCTCAAGAATAGGTCAGAGGTCAAGCTTGCTGTGGCATTTGAGGTTGAATTGGGTTCAGACAAACTTCAATAGCGTCTTCGACTGAATGTCAGTTCATCTCAGTGGCGTACCAGGTAACGGAGCTGTTCATTGGTCTGGGGTTGTAGTCTGAACCGGAATAAAGCTGTGCTCCCCAGTCAGCGTAGCCCATCTGGTTTTAGTTCTCTTTACCTGTAGGTGGCAGCACTGCTCAATACCAGTTTTTGTGGTGAAAGGTAGGTCACGTGGTAGGTGATATCAGGATGCAGTGATCCTGCTGGCACATTACACCAGTAAGGCACATCCACCTGTCAGGGTTGATACCTTCTCTTTCTGCTTCAAGAAGGCAGCACCTGATTCCGGAGAAGCGTTCGCTGACATGACGGCAGCACTGTAGTAGCTATCAGCGAATCGGTTTTTACCCACAGGATATCGGATTCCGGCAAACATTTTCTTGCGATATCATTTGATGCTGACTACCTGAGATAGCTGCACCAAATAATTCACCACAACAACAAACCTCGTAACATCAGCCGACCAAACTATAACTTCTAACATAAGCCGGTATTGTTCTCATATGACGAGGTTTCTGCAATGGACTACCAAAGGAATGCATACTGGCTTGCAATGTCAATATTGTGTGAAGGATATTTTCTTGAGCAGCGTACATGTATGTTACTATTCTCTGCAGTCTGAACGTTGTCTTAACACTGTTAAAACCAACTGTGTACTGAGGGTAGGCCTAGAAGACACTACCGAGATGCGTTCCGTCAGAGGCATTGTGTTAGCTAAGTCTTTGACAACACGATGCCATACAAATGTTTGAGAGGACTTTGAGCTTTTAGTGATAGTTGTTTTAGAGCCCACTGTGACACGACCTCATAGACAACTACCTATCTGTGCTCCAAGCCTTTGCCTCTCAGTTCGGTTCATTGTGATAATATAGGAGGCACTCATCTTGGCTTTGTTTCATCCTTGCTCGGGAAATAGTCGCCGACATCATACCTGAGATAACGAAATATCATCTTTCGCAACAGCAATTCTTGTACATGTAACATCAGTCAGGCATGTTCTATGATGGATGGTGATTACAGTTTGGTACAATATTGTGCTACCCAACGAATATTCCCCAAACGGCTGAATATCCTGTGGTGTCAGGTTTCTTAAGAATGATATCTTGGTTATGGTTTAATGACTGGTGGATCAATAGCTGCGGCTAGGAACATGACAGAGTTATCACATGACATCGAACATATTTGAAGACATTGGTTGGTGTGTTGCCTGCAAAAAAACGACGCTGCTGAGTTGGGCTGTAAAACGATCCAAGTGATTCGCATGGTTCAAACCGAAGTGGTGAGATAATTGGACTGCTCAGGCTGACTCTAGGCCTCTCCAAACATTGCATCAGCTGCTCTCTGGCAAATTTTTCAATGGCTACCCTCCAGATATATCTGCACTTTAATGTTATCTCAGCCAGGTGGAACATTCATTGTGCAATATGTTTGGTAACTATGCCGAAAGAAAAACAATGACTAGAGCATCAAGGCTCTCGGTAACATAAAAAATGTATAGGAATAGGCGTCGATCTCTCAAGCCCAGCCTGTATCTATCTGTCCAGCCTAATTCCTATCATTTGAAAGTGAAATTGATTTGGTGTATCATGTTTGAGGGAAATATTAATACCATTATCTAGTTGAGTTTACTTATCTTATGTTTGAAGGAATATTGCGCCATAGCGATATCTTGCTCTTCGGTAAGGAGCAGTGCTAGACTAAACAAGCTTGAACAATATGCCGTATCTCTAATCGTGTATCAAATCCCGACTTGCTGTGCCATGGCTGAGACAATTCTCCTGTTTTGTTATCTCGGTATGTTCGTGAGGAATTGTGGGTTATCGGGGTATCCTGTCATACAGCAAGGTCTGATTTCTATCTTCTCATGAGTGCTATGATAAAGGCAAAAAGCTATTTCTTTTGCAGCTATGCAGGAAAGAAGGAGGCTCAACGCATGGTCGATTGGATAGGCCCCTGGTCTCGCTTTTTATCTAATAGTTTCTTGATGCATGGTTTCTCTCTCCTGCTGTAATGTATCATGGAACACAATGTTTAAGTCTAAATTCATGTCTGAAGTTCAAAGTTCCTGACTTCCAGTTTGGCGAATTCGTAAAAAATTGCAGAACTTGCATTTCCTGACCAGCACGTGGTTTGATGGTTTTGTTTGGGTCTTCAGGCCAAATTCCACTTGACTGGAAGCTGAATTGATACAGATTTCACAGCCGACCAGGTGAAAATCTCCCGCTTGGCGTAAACGTTACTGTAATGTTCCCCATACATCTCATCCTAAGGCAATAAAATCAGCTACCTGCGAAGGCCGGTAAAAAAACGTGATTTATCAAAAGTTTCAAGGTACCAAACTAAAAACAGCAAGGTACTGTGTAAACACGGAAAAGCATTGTAACGCTGACAACGTGTGGATAGAGAAACAATGCTTTTGTAGATGAACGGAAGTGATTTTAGCATGTTTAGGAGAATTTAGGAAGGATCTTCTCTGGTGATGGTATTCAGATGCGGATACTTGGTTGGATGCAGATAGGATGTTGAATGGGAGTATGCTGTACCAAGGTCTCTGGAAGACCATTTACCCCTTTGTTGTTTATCCCAAAGTGGATTTATTGCAGTGTTATGGTGTGCAGACGCAGACATATCAGACGAGAACAATGGTAAGGATATTTCTCATTTGCTCCTCTGTCACTGCATGTTTAACTTCAGAGCGGATTTCGCCAGCGATGACTTTTGTCAAATTTACAAAAATGCTTTATCACTGCTATAATGGCCAAAGAGCAGCAATTGTTTGTTAATGAAATGTTTGGAATGAAAGTTACATAGCTTCAAAAAAGGAAGACTCCATTTCCTCAGGCTTTTGCGCCAGACTGTGGATGTGTTCCTTTTCCGAACTTGTCAAGCAAGAAGACGTGACTTACAATAGGGGTCTTATCTGAAAAACGCACCTCCCAGGTCCCCAGCGTGTTGTGAAATATTTACCAAGAGGTTCACTTCTTCTTCATTTCCATCTATCTTTGAATATACTAATATGGAAGGACAACGAAACGCCTATATCAGTCCCTACCGCTGTTAACGTTATGAAAATTGTTTACAGCACCTTTCAAATACGTGAGACACTTTTCCCCCCGGTTGTTGCCGCCAGTTCAAACAATACCTGATCTTTGCCAGCAAGTGGACGTGATTGTTTCCCACGCAAATAAACAGAATACCGCTATTTACTGTCGTTCTTAAACAAAATAGTGTTTTGCCGACTTTGAGAAAACGGAGCCGGATTGGCGTTCAAAGCTAAAGTGCTGCGGATCAGGTACCCTCAGGTGGAAGATCAATCGCTTGGTTCAGGTTGGCCAAAGCTTCTCTGACACTACGTCAGTTTCGCTTATGGAATCCCTTGTGCCTGCATATTTACAAATTTAAACAAGCTGTTTTAAAATCCTAAGTGTTCAACTGGCTCCTACTATCACTATTTCTGTCGTCTGGTCACATTTTACTGACAAATGTGTAGACCTGTTCAATAAATTTTGTTCTAGCTCGGCTTCTTTTAATTTTCTTGGTTGGAAGAAAATGCTTTATAGCCTGTAGGTCAGGTGCGTGTTTCTCTTGGGCGATGAATGTAGCATACCTCCTAAATCAACAGTTTTTTAAACAAAACTCGTATGATTTGAATACCGGGTTTTGGATTTGGACAGTGCTTTATTGCTAAGCTAAAAACAGTTTCCATCAGCTTTTGTATCAGGATTGATGAGTGAGGTAAGAACACGCTGTTCTGTGCTGTTGACTACTAGGTTGATTTGCCTATGCTACGACCGTTCCATTATGATTGTAGTCGCCCGAAAGAGTCTCTACCAGTATCCGTTGTCGTGGCGCGGATCTTCTTATCATACTCTCTAATATTGGTTTGCGTGGCTTCTTCGTGTCTTGCTACCAGACGTGTCTGCACGATCACTTTCCCAATATTTGTCTTCCTGTCCATTGACGCCTTCTGTCATGCCATCCCCTCCTAAAGTGCACGCCTATTACAGTCGATGAGAAATGGCGCATGTGTCAGAGTAGCTATTAGCCCCTGTGAACCCAATACAACCACTTGAACCTGTAAATATCACACTCAACCACCTGCTATTGGAATTGTCCTCTTAAATTATGTCAATTGGCCAGACACGTAAAAGTCCAATCAACAGCAAAATGATTGACAAAGCTACAGAAGATCACAACTACTAGAAATGTGAGGACAGTGTTTCATTATTGAGCGTTCCACTCCTGGTCCACTTGCAGTGCGCAACCTTATATTCAAAGTATCAAGGGCTGTCAGTATATGTGTTCACCTAACACTTTGGAAAAGCGTTGATGCTAGAATACTGGCATATAAGTTTTAGATGCAGAGAGTTTCTTTAACACGTCGCTTGCCTCTCGTCTTCCACCAGCGCCTTAATTCTGGTAAGGTAACTCAATATATTCATATGTTCACTGTGTCAACCTTGTCAGCAGACCCAACTCGAAATATGCCTCAGCGTATATTCAGTCTTGATGCAGAGAGTTTCTTTAATATCTTTCATGTCTCTCGTCTTACACCAATACGCTTCAATATTCTATTTGTACGTCAGCTAACTCAGAAGACACCTCGGGGTATTCTCAGTCTTGATGCAGATACATTCTTTAACTTCTTTCTCGATTCTCGTCTTGCCTCGATGGCTCCCAGCACAAAGCTGAACGTGCACCTTGCACCTGATCATGTTGATACGAAAGCCGAGGGCGTCAAGCGTGTAATAACAGCCATCTTTGCATTGCTGTAGAAACTGTTAAGGGTGGGAACGACGTTGTACTTCTCCGGAGCATGGCCGAAGGCGTCGAGGAACGAACACCCAGCGTTGCATTTCTTCATTCGCCTTCTGTTAACTTCTTTCTTCACCAACAGAGTTTGTTATTTCAGCATTATCGAATATTTTTCTTCCAAATTCTCTTCACCTTCTCGCAAGAGCACAAGGAGAGGAACCGCCACATGATAAAACTGATACTAGCGTAGGGCGTCAGCGAGCAGGAGCTGCTGTATTCCAAGCAAAACCTGATTTTTTCCCGTCTCCTCAGATCACGTCCTGCGTCACGGGAGGATTACCTGGTTTTAGACAATCTCACACTACGCGCTGTTGCTACATGTATATATGGATATCATTTCTTGCAGGTGTATCGGCTTCTGATAAGAGTATTGGGTTGGCTGCAATCTCATGCTAACCAACAATTGTTCTGCCATTGATATGATAACACGGTTGGCATTTAAAACATATGTTACTGGTTCTCACTTAAAATATGCAAACTAGAAGTCTTTCACTCGCGTGATTTGGATATACATGTATGTCACGCTGCTCACGGCCTGGTCGCCACGTACGCTGCTGAGAGCTACAGTTTTCCAATATACGCAGTTAATTCAGACTGGTTAAATCTGTTATTGTTTTTACAGTCACTAATCACCCATAACGTGATTTAATCTACATATTCACCTCAAGTTAATGAAGAAGCTTTACCGTACACCAGTCGCAGGCAAACGTGAATAAACAACTGAATATCTTCAATTACTTCACAAATTCCTTCAAATTCCTTCAAAGTTTTCAACGTGCTCAAGAGGCGTGTAAATCCGGTACATTAAGAAAATTGAATTTCTTGAAGTGGATTTAATTAACTTTGTTGATTACACTAATGGCTTTGAGAGGGCTTTGTGGAGTATTTCCAGCCTTTGAGTACAAAGTGACTGTTCTAAAAACGAAGCATTTCTTGCCAGAGGAATGCATCTGATGGATTGGGAAGGATTTGGGGAAGTTGATTGAAGGTAGAAGAATAGTGCATGATTGGGATGTTACAGAGAATCATAGGGGAGGAGGCCGTGTAGTGCTGGACTTGGTTTCGAATCAATCTGACTAGAAATGTTTTGTCTTTCGTATGATTTTTGCAGTTCGAATTAGTAATGCTCCAAGTAGCACTCCTGACATAACCCTGCGACCCCAGAATACTAAAGTGTTTTCAGTACGGTAAGGATTCCATGGAAAGGCATGATATAAATTGACTGTTAGGATGCAGATACACGTGTGCTGCTCTTTGCAAGACGCACAATGGTTTTAAAGAAACAAATAATTTCGAGTCACTCGGACACCACCCTCTTGAAATAGTATGCCATCCATGCAAGCTCGTAGTTGAAAGTAAAACTTCTGATGCAAACACGCCAAAAAATGATTGCGTCACATCATTAAAAAACCTCTGCCACGAGCGAATATGAAATGTTAATCCCACGTCAATATGTCAGGTCGAGTTTTTCCACGATCGAATAAATAATTCCAAATAATGATGTTCTGTCGATTTCTTTTACATTTTCATTTGTTACTGTTATCGATTTCCAGACATTCGTGTGCTTTGTTAGGTTTTATCTCGATAACAGAAGCACTCCTGTCAATACTCATGACAAAGAAGGTCGTGTTTACCATTGTGCATTGGAAGTCTCTTGTTTGACGGAATTTTCCTCAAAAATATTTCAGTTTGCTGATATATTTTCGGCTGAAAATAGCAAGCTCTATTGAGACGTGGAATTTCTATATGGATCATGTATTCTCCCGAAAGAAGGTGTCCCAGAACATGCACCAAACATATCGGGATGACATTTCTATTGTTGATGCACTCGAAAAACAAGTTCAGAACGTTGACATTTGTTTACTGAGCTTTTGGGGCCTCACCTATATTTTTCTACAAAATCAGTATTTTTGTCGATGTTCTCTGTCAATTTTCTCCAGGATGCAATCTTTTTCAAATCCAGTTTTTTTCGTTAGCATTGTTGTAATTTGCGGCATGTCAATTTTCTATAATTTAGCCCCCATGACACCAACGCCCTAAGACTTATTCCCTGTCAAAACGTCAACTGCTTTTCTTTTCATGAAGTGTTGATTATAGCAGAAATTTGTAGCCCATGGCTCAAAAGGAAATAACATTTAATCGTCGATTGCTTAAGTACCATGCCAATGTCGCACAATGATGATAGAATATAATTGTGATTTTAGAACATCAATTGGCTGATGACTACTCTTGAGTCTTTAAAACAAACACACAACGTGTTTACGGCTTGAGCATCATTTCCACAGTTTAAAGGTTTCTAAAACTGACATACAGCGCAATTGAAACTTGCAGTCACACTAACAAATTATCCCGCATTGAAGGTAAAACACGCCCAGGAGGATAACACCTCTTAGTGCAGAACGAACGCTGTAGAAGGGAAGAAGAACTATAAGAAGTAATGGAGAAAGACTCGTTAAATAATTAAGAATGTTGTAATCTATGTCTTTTGTATCATCGGTTGATGCCATTGGCAGATTGTGCAAGCTAATGGAAGTCCGCACTTATGTGTCTTTCAAACAAGTTAACTGCGTAATAATGGTAAACTATGACGAATCCTAAAGGCAAGGAAACTTTCTATTCAGGGAAGTATTACAATATTTGTCTTATTGTCTGCCGTATAGAAAGGCTTGTGACACTCAAAGGTTAGAAGTCAACTCGGTAATTGCTTTGCCTCATACATGATATATACGATGTTCAAAGTATTATATGGAATTAAGATAGTTTGCAGTTAATAGTGACCATTTTTTTATTTCTCAAAAGTATTATATGCCAAAGGTTAGAAGTCAAAATTAGGCATTTGATGAGAGACATGTGGGTGCGGGAGAGGTTTTTGCCTATATACACGATGTTTACCATATTTAGAGTCTAAATTAAGACGTTGTTATCAGAAAATAAGCTACTGCGGGCAGTGGAATGACTTCGTAATGATTTCTGTTGCTTCAAGTAGGGCTATTTCTGGCTTTGAAATCAAGACGACAACGGGGTTGCATTCGTACTCTAACTGATACCGATACCACATTCATTTCATTAGTTTAGATGTGAAGACGTCCTAAATCTTCCAATCTTTGTATCTGATACTGTACACCACCGAAAAGAATCCTTCATTCGCTATGAGTATGGGAGTCTCTACTATCCTTGGCTTCCTTCTTGCGGCAAGACTCAGGAAGTGAAGGAGGTGGACTTGAGCATCAAACGCCCAACCACCATGCATTTTCCGCATGAATATCATTGAGCGTACGTAGATTATGAAAAGAAATGTCAAGATCATGCTGAAGCGTTTCTAATGAACTGCGAATATCAGCTGACAGAAGAAGCCGTCCATTGCACTATGCGGCAATGGTTTCCGAAACGTAAAATAATTTGCTTTGGCACCGTGGTGGCATAACCAAGACATGATACAAGGCCATTTGTGCTAAAATGCGCAGATTTTTCTCTGAGGCAGATGATTTTCCACAACGTTGATTTGCCATGTGTTAATTTTTCTCTGAGGTGGCAAATGGAAGTTTTGTAGGAGATGAAAGGCTGAACATCACACCAGTTAAGATTTTTCATTCTCAGTGACAATGTGAGGTTGTTTTTCTTAAAGCTGGTTGTGTCGGCATTGCCAGAGATGTGTTGAGGACCCTGGAGTAGATTTAGAATGCAAAGGAGTCGGGGGTAGTTGTAAAACTGAGACAATTTGTCGAGAAGTGGACTGTGGTTGTTAAGTACTTAGACAACGTGTTGAGGAGCCTATCGTAGTTGCTAATGACTCAATAGCAGTTGTAGAACTTATAGTCGAGAACCTTTGACCAGTACGCCACATCGCTCCACAAAAGAAGTTCGCCAGCTTTTACTGATGCAACGTCGAATGTCATGTATAAAAAGAAGTTTTGAACTGTTTGTAAGAGGATTTATGAGAGCTCCCAAAAAGCTTGACTCTGTGAACTATCATTGAAGGTAACAGATTTTATACAGAACTTTTAAGACATCGCGATGCTGCCGGCGATGAGAAAGAAGCTTAAGTCAGGAACTGATAAAAAATCTCAGTCTTAACATTGTGCTGAAGGTTGCGAAGAAAAACATTTTCAATTTTGATAGAACAGGCAATTAAAAGAGTTACATGTATGACATTAGGTAAAGCCTTATCACATTGAACAGCTCTACTTCAGCTGGCGTGTGCTTCCGAAGGGGTCACCTTCAGATCCCCTGACAGTGGACCGCTCTTGTATTTGGTATCAACTGGCAGCAGCATCGATGTCGATTAGTGTCAAATGGTCACCAGTAGCCAACGTGATTTTTACGCTTCCTTCACTGGCCACGTTTCTCTACAAAGAAAAATTCTTGGTGGCTCAGCTCTCAGTTGATGAATGGGGGAGATAAGCACCTTATCATTGAAGGATGTCGGAGATAAAAGCAAAAAAGCGTTCTGATAGGTCCCGACATTATGAGCTTTTTCTCAAAAAAGGTTTGATGAATGGTGCTAAGCTTTATTAGGATTGGTTCGCGAAGATTGAATGTTTCGTGCTGTGGATGAAAACTTGATGCTGTTTCTCGTAATGGGGTCGCGTAATCTGATGGTATCGAGGGAGAAAGCTTGGAAAATGGTACCAGTCTTTCTCTAAGTGGGCAAGTGGTGCTTTTTATGGGGATAAGATGCTTAACAATGCATGATGGCGAAGATGAACCTGTGAAAAATGATAATGGGACGTGACATTTTATTGCAACTTAAAAAGGTGTAAGCGGCTGTTGCTATGGGTTGCAAGATGAAGTGTGCTAGTCGCTGTTGATGTGTGTTTTTAGGTGTGTTGACCACTGTTGCTGTGGGTTAAGGTGGCGTGTTAGCCTGGTGTTGATGTTGGTTTATGTGTTAGCCTGCTGTTGATGTTGGTTTATGTGTTAGCCTGCTGTTGATGTTGTTTAGATTGTATTCGCCACTGTTGTTGTGAGTCTGCGAGGTGTGTCAGCCGCTGTGACGTGTGTTTGGAGGGTGTTGCTGTTGCTATATATTGTATTCCTCTTCCCGTTGCTTCATCATGTGGGATCATGTTTTATCCCTGCTGGTCAGCAAATTAGTTTAGGCGGCGTATACATGTAGATGTCTTTTCCTGTTATTACAAAAGTGGTAATGAGGCGAAAGCAAATATGTATGGAGATCTTATTGGTCACATGTGTTATGGCGTTGTGATTAGTTTTCCAAGGGAAGCAGATCGAGCAAATGACAACATTTTGAACTTAACTTTTTATATCCAGTTAGGGGTATGAAAACCCTTCGCCTTTTCTCTTCTGATGTTGGAGCTGAAAAACTCAGTTGCAAGAGCCCTTAAGTTACCATATCACCCCTTGATAAGTATATGGGTAAACATGGTTAAATCGATAAGAAAACTTTCCACTCTAGCTAACAACAAACCTGGCCTTGCCCAGCTCAATAGCCTGTCAAGAAGGCTCGCGACACAGGGGATCAGGTATTCCGAATTCATCAGCGGAAATCACCTCCATCGGAATAGTCATGTTTAGCCCCGGGCAATAAGACCAATAAGACCAATAAGAATGGGCCATTATGTCGGTTGATCACCACAACGAAACCACCTGACAATGTGTTCTTGTAATGCATCCTTAGAATAAGACAGCTTAACGGCCAGGCTAATTACAAATTGCCAGACGGCAAGAGACCGGCAGCTAATCATATAGTGCTACACTTGATAGAGTTCGTGAATCAGTTGGTGATTCCACCAGGAGTCGAACACACAACCTTTGGCTTATGAGACTGGCGCCATATCATTATTCCACTAATTACCTGATACAATATCCAAAAAAGGCAATACAGTCCTAACCAATGATGGATATGTTTTGCGAGCTATCAAGCGGGTTCTTACTGTGATTCTGAAAGACTAGTTCAGACTGGTGATGGAAGGGATTGGAACCAGACAAAACCGCTCAGATAGGTTTAACGAAAGTAAAAAAACTAGGTATAGTAAAAGAAACATGTCATTTTGATCAGCGCTTCCTGTGATTTCTAAAGATGTTGCCTGCGGATCCAAGCAGTCGTTTTTCCAGCACCTTCTATCATCAGCGTAATCCATAACTACCAAAAGTGGGCGTAGAGAATCCTTGGGTCAGGCTATTCATATCCTTCAAAGTAAAAAAGCCCCGCAACCTCATGATGTTGCAAGAAGCAATAACGTTATGTTGCGAGCAACAAATCATGAGCGAGTTGGTTCCGAACAAACCAACCGAGGGGGATTTGATTAGACAGCTGGTATCATCCTCACAAACCACAAGCTGATTCCCATGGGTGGGTAGAATAAAGACCATGATGCGTTTTCTTCATGGCAATCAATGCATGTGGGAGAGCGGATCAAGCATGTTCTCAGTGGTCGTGGTTAAGGTAAACAGCCATATCATGCTAGAACTGAAGACTCTTGTCTCTTGTCTCTTTTCGAAATGATCCCCGAAGTAGCAACCAGCATCGTTTCACAACCGATTAGCAGAATCTGGTAGCTTTGGAAAGAGGCAATTACAATTTATCCAAACGAATCAAGCTTGGTCACTAGACCAAACCTGCGTGACTAAGATAATAATTTCCCCAACCGCAAAGCGCCAAGTCTGAGAAACGTCTAGCTAGCTTTGGCATGCGGTGTTTACACATGGATGAAAGCGACACGCTAGCGAATAACCCACCTGTGTGGTTGCTGAGTCAACCGTTAGAGACCAAATTACTTCTGGGCTGGAGAGCTGTGTAATGTAATAACTGGTTATTGGCTGTCCTTGTACAGATAAACTAAGCTTCTCGGATCCTACGAATTACATTTCTGGCAATACGGATGCTGGATATGTCCCTCTTTCAGCCATATAATCAGCCATATCAAAGCCACATACGTGGAAAATGTGGTAGTCGGAGTGGTGCAGTCGATGAAAGCAATGCTTGAAATCAGCATCGAACACTGCCTATTAATCAGACTTTATGGGTTAAGTCTGGTCTACACTGGCAAGCGTCTCCAGACATTTGTTTGCAAACATCACTTAATGCAGACACTGCTTCAGTTTGGGTTGAACGTCCAGACTATGAAACAAATGCTAACATTGCCAAACAGATTATTGTCAATTTCGTCTGAATGGGTTGTTGTCACAGTTTCAAGAAAGTACATGTCCAGACATTTCGAAACAAGTTTTCAGCTGTTTGCTCGTGTTTGGTAACACGCCCACATTACCAAGCCCATGTAAATCTATTCATTTCCTCATAATGGTCTTGCTTCCCACAGGGGCTCCAGGTTTACCTCAAAAATCTTCCGCAGCAACATGACTGCAGCACCTCAAGCAATCTCATTCTCACTCGGCGCGACTGGAAACGGTAATGAAGGAATTCAATAGACTCTTCAGATGCCCCTCTGGTTGCAACTATTTCCATTCGTGATGAGAATGGGTTTATATAATCACCGCATTCTCCACAGCTACCGCTTCCTTGCCTAATCTGCCCTTTAGCATGTACACTGATGGAATCTAAACAGGCGTATGATTCCCGTGAGGATCGTACCATTCTGTGTTCCGAAGCTGAAGAAACTGGTTTGAGTATCAGGCAGGATATGAAAAACTTCGACTTATTATAGTCAACTGCGTGATATCCGAGACTACGTCAACACTTATCTCTGCGCCTGAAGTGTTTTCTTAAGTTTCTTCCACAAGATGATATAATGAAAGAAAGGGAATCAAACAACTTAAAGTACTCAACCAAACCTACCCAAACCAATGCATACTTGATACCATATCAACTTCAGGTCCTACCCAAACCAATGCATACTTGATACCATATCAACTTCAGGTGCTTTCAAAGTGATGATTGGAACAAGCTGAAGGTCCTTCTCTGGTCTAGCCAAAAAAAGCCAGCCTTGCCTCCGACCAGCATACTGATGAAATGATTCCGGCTTATCGAATACCCAGGAGGGCTCACTTCGCGTGTAGTTGGTGTTGGTAACTTGTCTAGGTTTTAGAGTGATGTCGATCACCAGCGAAAGGTCTTGCTGTGTTTACCAACAACACGAATAAATAACCCTATGGCAGAACCATTGGTCCATTGAGACTTGCCATGCCTCCGGCTAGCATACTGATGTCACAAAACCATTTAGCTTATCAAAGCCATGTAGCCTAAGGAAAAGCTGACTTCGGTATGGTGTTGGATATTGCAACTTGTCTAGGTTTTAGAGTGGTGTTGGTAGTGGTGTGAGCTAAAGCCTAGCTACCCTGTTTACCATCGAAAGCCATAATCCGTTGGCACAATCATTGGTACATTGAGACTAGCCATCCCTCCGGCTAGCATGCTAATGAAACGAACACAGCTTCTCGTGAGTGCCTCGAAGCCTCGTGGTCACTTGTTGTGGCCAGTCCTAATGAATTGTAGAATAAGTCATATTCCGTATAGAGTAGCCTCAGTCCACCCTGTGGCAGATCAATCCTCCATCAAGTATACTAATGGAATGTGATAGATTCAACCCCACGGCCTATGGCACGTGTGGTCATGCCTTGCAAACAGATTTCTTTCACCTTTTGTGTCGACTTCAAACACACCGTACTTTCTTCTCATATTCTGTATTCTGAACCTGGCAACAGCAACAACAGCATGTTGTTTATATATTCTACCTTGATAAGGTACTGTCATGTCAATCAGTTTGACGTGCGGTATTTATATCGATATGTATAAATTATGTCTCTCAAACATCGACCGAATCTGTGTCATTTCCTATTGAGCGTAGGCTGGGCTGTGTATGATGAGATGCAGACCTGCTGGATAGCATGGCGATAACTCAATACAAGGATCTGTCAAGTGTGTGCCAGTTGAGAGTAGTAGTAATTGGTTCCGTCTGAGTGTCTTGATCAGTCAGCAGACAGTACTTATATCTTGATCAATCCATCCTATCTTTCGTGATGATTGCTCTCTTACATCCTCATATATCGTGGTGATACTGGTTATTTTGTATCTAAGGTCTAAATTATTGCGTTGTCAAAAGTATTCTCCACTGATAGAGCTCAGAGAACTAAAAACTGCCAATACACAACCTCTTGAATACAAATTCACCTAAGGTGATGACAAATTTACAATCCTTCCTCTCAGCACTACAATCATGTCTGGCCGTAATTGCTGTCACTCCCATCCCCAACTAATTTGACGCCATTACCCTTTTTTACACCAAGCATGATTCCCTTACTGAGCGATCCATCTCTAGGCGACGTGAAAAAACAAAGGCTCGTTACCGTATCAATTTCCCCCTCCTTTTACTGGCGACTTCCCTGATTTGGCGCCAATAGAAAAACATGGCCTATCCAATGTATCGCTAAGGTGATTGTGAAAACGTTGAGCGAGCCTAATGGATAAAAGTGGTAGGAGATGCTGTTGCTCGAAATCTAAGGCTGACTTGAAGAATGCAGCAATGTCATTTGACATTCTTCGCTAAAGGCAGTCATGTTATGTAGAGAGCACATCGACAAACCATCCCTCAACAAGAGATGTACAGCGGATCAGAGGCTATGCAGAGACCAACAGTTATGGACTTATCGTGCTGTTGCTGGATGTTCCTGGTGCAAGAGCTTCGGCAGACGACAGGCCAGGTCAGAGAATGGAAATTTCAGAGCAGATCAGCTAGCAGTTAGAGTTCTGGTCATATCATGCAGGTGGGATGCTCCTAGCTGCCGGATCTAGGACGTGGACAGCAGATAAGAGGACTGGTCATAGAATGATATGAAGGTCTGCTGCTGGCGAGCAAGGTGCAGATGCTTTACTTGGAGGCAGTTTGATTGCAGTGTGTTTTTGGCGGTTCTAATGGTACATGGCAGTGTTCTTGGTCACCTTCCGCAGTAGGTTATACCATTATTTCCCCCCTCGTATTGGTCATGCCCTCCAGTAAACCATTCAGTGAGTTGGGTGTAACAATCTGCTCTACCTTAAGCCTGAGGTAGCCAGTGATCGTATGTACGTTTTCTCTTTGTTCTAGTCAATAATTTGGGTGACATTTCGGCAAGGTTACTCCAGTTCTTATGGTCTTCAGCAATTAAGGAATTCCCTTATGGTTATTGTTCCATTCATTTTGCATCCCTCCGGTAGTCCTGCCCCATTTGTAGGGATCACTGAAGTAGAAAATCCCTGCCCTTGGGTTTATCTCTTGCGACCATATCTATCGTGAACCATTAGTTGGTTGGCTTAAGAATTATTCTTGTCCTGTCAGGAACTGATTAGATGATGGTATCACCCTATGTCCCGCTAGTAGTCTTCTGATAGGTGAACTGGAAAATTGCCTTGTCGATGTGAGTTACTGTGTTGTGTTGTTGTTCTCATCGTGATGATGGTGAGGGTGTAAGGACATGCTGATGAATACAACTGAAGGTCATTCCTTTGTGCAAATAAATGCTATTGAGCTTGGATCTGCTGTCAGTAAAGAAGCTTGAAGGTGAACGATACGTAGCTTATATGGCGCATAGAATGATAAGCCTTTCAGGCTTTACTCTTGCAATTTTGCCATCAAAGAAAGTCACTCTACTTGCTACCATCTTTCATGCGGTTATTTTCAACAGCGATAAACATCGCTTAATCGGTGATGATGATCTTGTTCCATTAAGTAATTGGCAACAATTGAGCACAAACTCGTCAAATCTATTTATTCATTCGCTGAATCACTTCTTACATCAACGAGTTTTGGGAAAAACTTCCAGAAAGCTACAATTTCCATTAGCAAACATAAGAAAAGAATCACAGCATCGTGATCTTGGCGTTTTATCTATTTTTGCGCTCAATCTTCCTGTCATGGGAGAGCACTGAAAACAACCCTGGGATTTCTATCTTCTTGGAAGTCAGATTAGTGTATAATGCATCGGCATAAGATGGCACTCAGTCGGGAGGTTGAGATCTGTGGCTCATCACGGATCCTATACGTGTATACGGATTGAAATGTACACAAATTCGTCCTCTTCCTACAGAGTTTTATAAGTATACGTATAAGGATCTGAGATAAGTTGATGTTCTCAACTTCCCTAAGTGATGCTGATCTGTACTTAGGAGCTCTATCTACAAAACAGAGCTTATTCTTGTGCCATCTACTGCGTGACTAGGAGGAACACTCCTCCTAGATGGGATTCTTTTTAATCCGATCATAGATTCCCTGTGCCTGAGCCAGAAACTTATTTGCGATGCCCTGCATCGAAGTAGCACTGCACTACAATTTGCTGCTCGCTAAACTTTCAATTTAGAAACTAAAATGTCACCCAATGATGATAAGTACCTTCCTCATTATTCCGTTTTTGTTGTCACCACACAATGATTGCGATTGCTGTTTGAAATGCACACCCTGATCAGATAACCGGTGACAGGCATTATTTTATAGATTTCTGCCTCATCACAGGAAAGATGAAGAAGAGGTTGGTGAAACACGATCTGTTCTTTCTTTCTGCTTTGTTAATGGAAGTGACAGGTTGTTCAGCAAATCAAATAAACTGGGAAACCTGTATTCTGTAACGTGTAATTAGTGTGTGGTGTTAGAGTTGGTAGAAGCACCGGATGCGTTACCTAAGTACAATTAGGTTATGGTGTTACAGTTAGTAGAAGCACCGGATGCGTTACCTAAGTACAATTAGGTTGTAGTGTTACAGTTAGTAGAAGCACGGGATGCGTTACCTAAGTACAATTAGGTTGTGTTGTTACAGTTAGTAGAGGCACCGGATGCGTTACCTAAGTACAATTAGGTTGTGGTGTTACAGTTAGTAGAAGCACCGGATGCGTTACCTAAGAACAATTAGGTTGTGGTGTTACAGTCGGTAGAAGCACCGGATGCGTTACCTAAGTACAATTAGGTTGTGGTGTTACAGTTAGTAGAAGCACCGGATGCGTTACCTAAGAACAATTAGGTTGTGGTGTTACAGTCGGTAGAAGCACCGGATGCGTTACCTAAGAACAATTAGGTTGTGGTGTTACAGTCGGTAGAAGCACCGGATGCGTTACCTAAGTACAATTAGGTTGTGGTGGTACAGTGGTATCAAAGAGCACAGGATGCGTTACCCAAGTACAATTAGGTTGTGGTGGTACAGTGGTATCAAAGAGCACAGGATGCGTAACCTAAGTGCAGTCAGGGTGTGGTATTGAGAGAAGCAAGAGCAGAAGATGCGTGTTTGAAGAGCAACACAAGTTGCATAGCCTAACTTTCCGCTGTTTGAAACCCAGCTTTTATACCCAAGTCTCTAAAGCCAGACAGCTATAACTCTGACCTGCTTCAGAACTGACCCCGTTTTGAATTTCGAACGCTTCCTTAGGGAATCTACAATTCCTATTATACCCTCCCTGTAGTCATTCACTCAATCAGATAAAACTTCAAACAGTGCCATTCGTTTGATGTGATCGGAACAAGCCATTTCAATTCCCACACCTCTTTCTTTCCAATCAAACGCCTTCTAAAGGAAAGTGCTTGGCTTTCATAGTGTAGGAAGTTTTTTTCTCCGTCAAAGACCAGATGCTTGCTCGTTGACCCAATCGTTGCAGCAATGTTTCTCCTCATACTTCGACGACTGAGGTGCCGATAGCGAATCCAGATTGTAATAGGATCTTAGGCTGTTTCGTGCAATAATCTCCGTTGATCACTCATAAAAGGATAGTACCAACTCGTGTATTTACTTGTCGTAATAGACACAATCTGCGATCAGCCTAGTCCATTGGTGTGTCATAGCCTTGTCAGACCAACAACATCAAAGACAGACTGATCACTGGCTCTATTGGGCTATCAATAATTCATTCCGGATAATCCCAACATTGAATAGACATTTGCAAATTTGCTCTACAAGCCGCCGTCTGATCCTAAACAGATATCTGTCCAATGATATAAGCGTCTCTCTTGGGTACCCATCACTGAGGCGACCTTTGTTATATCCTTCCACTGAATGATGATAAATGTTACTGCCCTTTCAATTTTTGTTTCGTGAATATTATTATTGCATTAGAAGTCTGATATTAAACTGCTCCATAATATCGGCAACTCTCTTGGGTACCCATCGGTAATGGCGACTTTTGTGACGGCTTTTCATGGAATGGTAGGAAAAGTCGATGACCTGTCATTTTTTCTAGCAAATCACTTCGGTGAACAGCCTTGAAGGAATTTTTATGGCGATATTGTGCAATATAGCACACAGAGGTTAATGCGTTCGTAAGGAACTGACACCAGGTCCAACCTCCCTGAGAACCTCTCGTATTCCAGATCGATCGGAGATCGATACAGACCTTCCCATAAGATGTCCATAGCCATCGGTCCCAATGATTAATCACTCACGAGATCAAATATGCAGCGACCGATCGGGTGTGAGGATATGAATAATGGAAGAAGGAATGCATCATCGTATATCATTCTCTGTGACAAGCAGATGAAAGGTTGGTGGTTTTTTGACCACATTTATTATTGGTGTGGTTCTCGTCAATCACGTAAGTGTGACGATACTAATGTGTTGACTACCATTACCGGTTAATAATAAGCTGTGTACGAAAGCCCAGAAGACTCCAAATTAGTTACTCGACTTCTCAATTAAAAACTCGACTGAGGAACTCTTACCTCGACTTCGAAATTCAAAACTCGAACTCGAAAGTCAAGACTCTTTATCGAAGTTCAATACTTGAAATTGACCAGTTGCAAACCGACTTACAACGGTAATTGGCGTTTAGAAAAGCTCTGCCATTGACAGTATATATGGTTTTGTGAAACCATTGCTTTTTGCATTCTTGTATCGTGTGACGGCAGTTCTTGATGAAAATAGTTCGTTTATGTTGACTATTTAGGCCGGATCTCTTTCGGGCGAACGAAGTTTCTTCAACATCTTTCTCTTCTTTTCTTGGAATCTATAAGATATAACAGTCAACTGGAAGTAGCTTGGGAACCAATTGGTAATAAAAGTGTATTCCCATTGGGGTTGTATCTCGTCGTTATTCTTAGTGAACATGCTGCTTCAATCTTCACTTGGATATATCATACCAGACAATCAGAGAACCATTAGAGTGGTTGTCAGATTTAATGGAACGAATACTACAGCAATGTTGACAGAATTCCCAAGGAGATGGTTTCAACTGATGAGGCCGTTGGGTTAATTCTTTGCCTAAGCTCAGTGAGTGTTATACGTTTGTCACCAGATGGATGTTACTGGTATACGACAAGATACAGCATTAGCGATCGAATTCTCAAGGATGTGGATTTAACCACTGTCCGTCTTGGCCTCACCTCACTGAATGCAATAAGCTTGTCACCAAATTGAAGTTACTGATACACAACAATAATAGATGATTGTAGCAACGTGGATGGATATTGTTGACTACGGGTGGGCATCAGGCTGGTGTGACGTGTTATAGTTGACATGTTAACTCTGAAACGCTCGGGAAAAGAAACAGCGATCTGATATCAAAGCAATACATTGAGTGTTAACAGTACATCAGTGGCTGGTTAACCGACCTGGCTTGTTAGAGAAGGCTTTGGGAGGAACGAAATTGACGTGATCAATTTGCAACACCCACAATTGCTGTCCCTGGATTGACGAAGAAGCGTAATAGAAAAGCTTTATGTACTCTCTTCTCACTGTTATTAGGGCTGTCATATTTAATTTGTGGCTTTTTCGTGCCAGTCTTGACAGTCATATTATATTAACTGTGTGCCTTTATTGATGTCTTACCGGTCCTGGTGTTATGACGAGTGGACCAGTCCGGGTACAGTGACTTTGACAAAAGCTGTCCTGTATAAGGCGTGCTCATACATAACAAACTGGCATTATAAAAGCGAATATAGAGTACTTGTAGTATGTCATATCAAAGGTACCCCTGGCTGAACAGCCTCTCATGGGACCAACAACTAGTCCTTAATTTGTTCCTGTCATCCTATAAGTGATATTAATGGTCTTAATATATTTGTCCGGAGTATAGTAAGGGTCATTGATCAGTAAACGAGGTCCCGGTGGACCAACAGTCATCCTACAATAGCGCGGATATCACAATTAGTAAATCCAACAAAACGTAAATGGATGTCTAGTTTAAGACGCGATGGATACATATTGGGTCAGTTTATTCCATACTCTACTCTACCGTATATATCCCCTGAGGTTTTAGTTGTTTTGGCTTCCTTCACGGTCAGATTTCTGGATAAGGTGTTCACCAATTACTTTCTTCAAACGAATGTAATGTGTGATTTAAATGATTCTCAATCTATCATGCTGTCGAGTTTCTATCAAGGTTTGATATTTGCAACTGCCACTGGGAGACTCCAGTTCCATTTGAACACGTTTCTGCTTGAGTTCACAAAGAGAGACTTCCATGTCTTGACCTAAACGAGACAAACATCCCAAGCCTTGACCAGATCAAACAGGGCTTGTGGCAAGTGATTCATGTGTTAATTCTAGAAATGACATCTCTATCCACCCGGAGCCGCTATCCCTTGTCGTGTTACTCATTTAGATCGCTAAGCGAATGTCTAACGATCATAACATAATTCGATAAATCTCCCATTATCTTGTGGTGATGATCATTTTATGCTGTCCCCCGGCCCGCCACATGCTCGGCTCTCGCCCTTCCTATCGTACAGCTAACATGAATTATGGATGCGTCAATTTCCTTTTGGAGATGACTGTCTCTGTTATTGTATATATAATGTCATAATATGGTCGTTGTCTGTGATGGTTCCGCATTTATTTTATCATCATTCATCCAAGAAAATGGCCCTGTGTTCCCTGTCAGTAGCCGTTTTGCACTTCCTCCTCACCAACCTTAGTATATGTTCAAATATATTCCCGGTCGGTAGTGGTTGCGCATTTCCTTTTATGGACTAATGCACTATTCTGGTAGCCATGTTTAAATATTTAATGTTTCTATTACTGCTGAAGAGAGATGAGTGTCTGTATTGGTAAGTGTAACATTACACCCACTTTGGATCAGAACAGATGCACTTTCACGACCACCTGTTGTCGTGTTATTTCCTCTACCTGGCAGTGCATATTCGCAGTGCATATTCGCCATTTGCTAAGATGAGGTTTGGTCAAACCGGTTGGGTAACTATGACATGAAGCTTTCTATCATCAAGATCACGACATTGTACGAACACAGAAAATCAGATATGTGCCAACACAGTCTGTTTGAGCAGCTCCATATCGCTCATTATACGATCTTGTTTGGTTTCGAGCCTTCCTTGATGTGGGCTTCTATAGTCACGTAGTCAGTCTGCCCCCACGTCCATCCGACAACACTGGAGGTGCTGCCCTGGTGTTGATATCTTTTGTTGTAACACAGTTCGTTGTACTTTACATCATTTGATCCTGACTAGACATCAATCAGATATGTGCCAACGCTGTCTGTTTGACCAACTCAATATTATTCATTATTTTCCTTGGTATGAAGCCTTTCTAGTTGGGGATTTCGATAGACAATTTTGCTATCATAACTGATGCTCGAATGGGTGGGTGTTGCAATATTGTAGAATGTTATTCCCTGTTCATTTATCCAGAGAGGTATTTGCTTGCTACCAAAGCTATTTGTCAGTTACAGTGTCGGTATTGATTACCTCGTTGTTGGATGGAAAGGTATATGTGGATTATAATTCACTACGACGATGTCCTGTACCAAACTAGTTTCAGTTCAGGTTTGAAAAAAATTGAGTTTTGCAACTATCCATGGCTGTTTCTTACCTAATTCCCCAAGCTACAGTTATGAATTACGTGACTGGAGTGGCATTCATTTGAGCATAATGTAACATGCAGTGCTATGGAAACTTCCATTATGCCCTGGAGGTTGATATCAAAGAAGGACATTTCAGTTGAATTCCGTGCGTTTTGTTGATTCAATTCGAGCTTGATAATGCTAGGATGCTTGGGAGCAGTCTTGAAGCATGCGATATTCTCAACATGATTTATAATGATCTTAGTTGAATGAGCAGGGTACTAATTGCAAATGCTGGAAGACATCGGTACTTTATAACGAACAAAGGTGTATTAAAGGGGAACTGGTGAAGATGTAGGACCACCAAGCTAAATATTGGGAAACCAAATCAGAGTAGATTTCTGCCCAGATTTTTCCTCTCGCGTTAGCAATCCGATACCATGTTCTCGGGTGGTCCTATTGATTGCCAATACAAGTGGGAATTAGATTACAAACTGGAAACTTTCAAATATCTTGATGGGATTTTAAGATTATTGAAAATTGGAAGCGACATTACTGGAAAAAAGATCATAGAGCTATTCTGAATAAAGACTGAAAGTTTCAAATGATTTTGTGGCAAAATCGATATCACGTGTTTGTGGTGTTGCCATTGGTTCGATTGACGGGGGACCGCTTAATACCAGATTTATGCTGGACTTGGACCATTTCCCATCATAAGAACCATATTATCAAATTGCAGACGTCACCATGTTCACATCAACAGCACCACTCCCCTTCATTGAAAGAAATATACCTCTCTTAAACTAAAACTCATTCTCCTTGCTCTATCAACACTATCATTAATTTTGCACAGCAGAAGTAACAAACAGCTCATACAATCAAATAGTGCGAAATTGAAATTTATTACTGAAAATTTAATTTGCTCCGGTGTTGTCGACAGTAAGATTTGCACAGGGAGATTGATTATGTGCGGCGCTTTGCTAATGTGGTCGTGACTCATATAACCAGCCTCTGGTGACCATTACTGAAGAAAACAAGTAAATTGATGACATTGCATGTTCACGTCATGTCATCCATCCGATTCCTGGCTGCCATGAACTTGTTACAAATCATGCCAGTTTACTACATGTGTGGTAAAGAATGGTAAGGATTTATTGTAGTGGGAGGGTCTTGTAGCTGTCTCCTGCCGAAACCTACAGACCTGCAGAAAAGGCAAGTCGATCACCTATTCCAATTCCGCAGAACAGCAATGTCACATGTTGACTGCCGTGAATTTGCGAGAAAATAATGTTGATAAATATACAAAATTTCCTCTTTTTCATCATTCATGTAACTGGCAGTATTATCGTCAACACTCGGCCTCGTAAATGGTAGAAAAACGATATTTCTCGTTTGTCAGAAAATTTTATGAAATAACAGGACCCGTCGTAGTCTTACTCCGACTCAAGGTTATCCAATTTAATTTCGAATATCAGCTCTTCTAAATGTCAACGACGATCCCCGCCTAGAGATGTGAGCAAGATGTTGCTGGTTCCTAGCTAAGTTGGGGGGAAATATCAGTTGGTTTAGATGAGGAAATGTGTGGGTGATGTAGGCAAGCAAATATTAGAGTGCATTGAAACTGCTTTAATAAATTGCATAGTCTGTGCTGAGTGCATGAGAAAGATGAAACACCCACAATGTTTTAAAGTACCCAAACGTTTTCTCATTGTTTCATCATCGTGTTGTCTATAAATAGACATGTGCACAAAACGAAAATAAACAAACTGCAAGATGAAAAATTTAGGTAATTCAACAAAATACAGCTAACTTTAATAAGATGATGACAGAAACTTGCCTCGACCACGAAAAGAAAGAAGATGAAGACAGTATAAAGTATGAGAGATTTTTGTTTATTGGCTTAAAGAACGACTTTGTCATCGCAAATCCCATGTTGTTAAAATTCCATCTTGATGTTGTGGACACAAAAGAAGCTTCATCACCAGCCGGTGATGAGAGTGGACTACAAAGGATGCGAAAGGTAAAATCATAAAAGTCAGCTTGTTTGCTTATATTAATAAACTGTTCTCTCTTTTGTAAGAGTTCGTTGACCTTTGAGAGAACTGAGCGATTATTCCGATTTAATGCTGGGATATGATGAAAATGTTATGTTATCCAGTGATCTAAAAGACACATGATAGGAAAACAGCGCCTCGATCAGTATTCAATAATAGATACATCTACGCTAGTTTATAGAAAAAGTCTAGTCTGGTATTATAAGTTATCTGTTTGATCTTTGAGTCAAACGAAGAAGTGTATCTGATTTTCTGCAAAATATCCGTATCAAAGACCATATGACATTTATAGTTTGATTGCAATGTCTAATCGAGCTCTGGCTTTGCTTTCCTGCTTGTTATGGTGTTGTATTCTATATCTTCCTTGACATGAACCCCTTATCATCTCAGAGGTGTGTGGCAAATAAATCCTAAAGGCTGACGAACTCCACATACAATGGTACAGTAACTCCATATACAGTCATAAGTCAACGTCGTTTCAACATCCTCTGCCGGAATTGTCCAGACCTATGGATTAAATACATTGATCGAAATACGAGCACGGTGTCATTTGAAGCCAAAAAGCAATATCACACTTTGATGTTACATCCGAGCTGTCTCTAAGCTCATAAGACATTCCTTTTTAGCTCATTTTACTCAAAGTTAGTAGCTGGTAATCTTATATCAGATTCTGATCAGAAGATTAGCACTTTTTATGTGTTTTTTTTCTCAGATGATGAGAAATATAGCAGTATGTTAGTATTCACAGATGCTAACATGTTGGGAGAGAAGTTCTGACAAAACATCTTTCTGTTGAAATGTTATTTTCTTGTCTTGAAAATGAATCAGGGCCTACGCTGTTCTCGTCATTGCATTTTTGTGGCTCTGGTAAATAAGAAAAACCTCACACAATCTATACAATACAGTACACAAGAAAATGAAATATTTGCTATCGCCTTCCCAGGTTGCCCTGCTCAAAGCCTGTGAAATATCACTATATTTGTACGTGTCAACAGAAATTAGGCGACAAAAGGACATGCAGTAGTAACATGAATATCGCTTGGGTGTATGAGTCTGAGTCGTGTTCAGGTAGTGAAATGGCAAATGCCATAAATGTAAGCCCGAAGGGACGTCAAACTGGCAACAGCTAGCTACAATGCTCATTTGGAACACGACACTATTTACTAAGTAAGATAAGAATAACCTGCACGATTTATGATGCCAATACTACTATGTTAGGCAACTCAGATAAGAAATGAAACATTGAGGAGAAAGTTGAAACCCCTTTGGGAAAACGTGATTCCGTTTTATGATTAAAAGTCTTGTATAGCTAGCTGTTCAATAAAGAAAGAGGGACTGAGGAACAACCCATGCTGAGCTACAGTCGGCACAGGTGAATGAACTCTTCATTTTATGTTTCTCACCTTAAGCCAAAGCTCATTTCTAAAGCAAATTGACTTGCAGCTCCAGAAATTTACTGATAACCTCTCATTGATCTGTGACTCGTACCTACACACGTCATAGCATACAGATATAAATACGAGCAATATTTGTATTTCTTTCGACTAGATTGTTCCAGATGGAATTTCAGGTGGCTCCGACAAACCATCTCAAAGAATGCTGTCACACAACCCAACTTCTCTAGTGCTTGAGCTTATCTAGAATTTCGATTCTTTCTTTGCAGTGTGTTAAAATCGAACCGCCGTCAGTCGCAACACAAATCAACGGTAGCCCAACAACTGTCTCAACGCCATCACCAACATCGTCAACCTCGGAACCAGCTGAAGAGGTCTATTGCAAGGTCTGTGATGTTTCATTTAATTCGACGAAACAGGCCCAGCAACATTATCAAGGAAAAAATCATGCACGGAGAGTTAAAATTGCGGAATACAATTCGGAGGCAGTCAAGGTGGAACCAGCCGTCGGAGGAAAGTAAGCATCATTTGCATTATTTTTAGCTCACCTCTTAGCAGAGGTGAGCTTATCCCATACCGTGGCGTCCGTCGTCCGTCGTCGTCGTCGTCGTCGTCGTCGTCGTCGTCGTCGTCCGTCGTCCGTATGGGAGAAAATGGTTAACTCATGCCACGATGGTGAAAGGAGCAATAGAAATGTTCTGATATTGATACTTGGAACTTGGCAACCTGATGAAGTGATTAAAGCAAAGAACCTTTTAAAAATGTTTAGACTCTCGAAGACTAACTTTTGACATATTTCCCCTCTCTATTACAATGTTAATATTAGAATATTTGCTCCCCTCATTGACGTATTGCCAGATGCTTTTTAACACTAGGATAGCCTTTGTATTTGAACAAGCTAACATTAGGTTGATATTGGAATAGAACACTTGATTTAATAGACGTTTCTTTGCACAAGAAGTCTTCAGATCTTGCCAGTAATTTAACAGCGCCTTGCAATGCTCGGAATCATTCCGAGGGCTCTTTCGACGTCGAATCATTAGTTATTATTGCGTGAGTTCGGTTTTTAAAGGATGCTTGAATTTTGACTATGGACTTGGTAGACGACTTGTCCTGCAGAATCTCTTTCTAAAAAGAATTCGGAGAAAATCTTAGATTTGGTTTGAATCGGGTTCAAACCTACGTCATCTTGCCTGAGGTCTGTAACTCGAACTACTACACTACGTGATCCTTCTCAAGAAGAAACATGATCTTCCCTGAGAATTCCAATAAATAGATAACTAGATATAAGACAGACCCGCGTTGTATCTGCTACGGAGATGGGACTGTGACCTTACCACGGCTTAGGCATCCTCAAACATCCAATTATAGACCACCTTCCTTGAAAAAAAGTTGGCTAACATTGGGGAGTTCTGCTTTGTCGTTTTTTGCCACTGTCATTTCCGAGTGGCTAATTGACTGTTAAAAGACTTAACAGAAGTTGGTCAGATGGCAGTGAGAGAATTCAATTGTTTGAACAAGTTCTTCTAGAGAATGCAGGAGGACACATTTGTAGGGGAGGGGGTCATGAAAGGAGAAAGCCTGTGGAGTTGGCTGGGTGGAGGGCCTTGTTCAAAGCCACGATATGACCACTCCTCGGCTGACCAGAGAAACCAAGACAGGCCTACGGGTTTGCCCTTCCCCACTTTTCCTGTCATTTAAATGACGTCTTGCCCATTACACTTGGTTAGTAATATACCTGCTTGGTTTTATGATGCTGAAGTCACATTGCCTGTCAAAACCACACGGCCTAGTCCGTCGATATTAATGGCCAAAGATAGCCAGCAACGAAAGTGAATATTGATTCCTCTGGATCGTGCGTGTGGATGGCAACGTAAGGAATACTAGCGTAGGGTCACAATACAGGGGCAGTATCGGTAACGAATATGCTGCCGGTTAGGGAGGAGCTGCCCCTAGTGTGGATTGCCCTGATTCTAGATAGCTATTTCGCATTTCACCATGAATTAGCTGTTAGTAAGAAAGTTGGCGTGAGGTATTGAAAACTGCTTTTCTAAAGTAGGTCATCGCGAAGAGCTGTTATCCATGTTCCACTTCGGTCTGGCTAAAGAATTCAGTGTCACTTTTTGCGCTGATGATGTCTCTTATTTCGGATATCAAGCGAGGCTGGGACCTTTTCTCGAGAAGTGGCAGTGGCTTGTCAAGTCACTCTTCCACTTCCTGAATCCATGTATTGGATATTCATCGTATTCATTAATACCTATTGATCTAAACAAAACCTCCAGGCGTTTTCAATTTTAAAAAAGACATCTTCAATCCCAGAAAACTTAGATCTTGCCCTATCTACTTTCTAATCAATTCCAATCCGCAAACTTCAAAGTCAAATGCGGTGAATGACTAAAAACGTCGCCAAAGAAATCCTATTGATTTCCCGATTGGCTGACGAAATCGAATTGTGTAGTCCAGAGGGGCTGCATCGAGTCATCCATCTTAAATGGAGGATTTTTTCTCAAAACTACACGGGAAAGCTGTCGCAATCACCCATTACACGTCGTTTTAACAACGCGTGGTAATCCTGAGATACGTCGGACATTAAAAAAGGCAATTTGTTGAAGTCTTAAGCGATTAGGTGCATTTTCTTGCCAGGCTAACTAGTAGTGGTACCATCAATCTTTCTACCATGCTAGTTTTCGTTGAGCTGTTCGACCTTTTAAGGATTTTGTTGGGTAGTTGTGGTGGGTTGAATTAAAGTGTCCATTGCTCGCCCGGCCTATGAAGAGCAGCCAACATAGCGACGTGTTGCGTCTTCACAGAGCAAACCTACAAACAAAACACCTTCTCACATTCCATGTGGTCATGCAATGGGAATTATATTTCTAAAGGATTAGTCATAGAGTTAATGGTCGTTTTCCGCCGTAAGGATTCTTCTCTTGTCTTGTGATGTCGTGCTCCAGGTCCTCAAAGGCGTGGTTCATCTCTGAACATTCTTTACACGTGTCCAGCTGGAAATCTAAAATAACCATTGCCGTACATTTATAGTGATATAACCACTTATCAGCATGATGCAAATTTGCTATCGGTCCGTACATGTACAGCAGCATTATAAAACCTGGTGAAAGTGTTTTCGGAAAGAAAATGTGGTTTCTAAAAAACTGCGTTTCTAATTCTCACTTTCTAATATGACGGCAAAAAACTGGCACAGAACAGCAATTTGCGAAGCCATTTCTCGGCGTTTTGAAACTTTAAACCCTGATTGCAGTGCAGATCTTTTACTTGCGTATCAGTTGCTAGGTTTCTGCGGGAAAATTGATTTTAAGATGGTTACCGCTGCTTGATGGAAAAAAAACTTTCTTAGTATGGCAACTTTGACAACCTTTAATGCCACGTTAGCCTACGAGGTAATGAGAATTATGAGGTTTTCCACCAATCTGTAGTTTGCCTGGTAGTTTAAAAATTTAGATTTTCTCCTCTCCCAATAGTACCACTCGATTTAAAGGTGCAACGAATTTAGATAATCTGTCTGTCTGAAGAACACCACTGTCCAAATGGCCTACTCGGGGTGTGCTGGACCTTGTGGCTTCAGATATTTTCTCGTTATCATATGCACACCTGGTCTTCAGTGATTAATAAATCTGATGAGATTTCGACCATTGGGATCAATGAAGGAGAAATCTAGCCTTATGAGATGGATAAAATGGATAAATTTGCGTTGCCTGGAAGCCGGGCGATTACCAAATTACAACCGGGTATTGATTGTCAGTGTAGGATATGTCTTCTTGCGACTGATCTGATTAGGCACGTCTCGAATCTGGAGGCAAGTTTGACAACGGAATTGTCTTAAAGCCTGCGGGTTGTTGTCCAAAAAAGAATTCAGTTGGATGGAAGGGTACAATGCACTCTTATTTCTAGAAAAAGTTGGATCCAGTTGACTAAGAAAGTATAAAACCGGGGGGGTATATCAGAGTCTCAGATGATTTGTATGCCAGCGAGGAGGCGTTTGTTGTAAATTTTTGCATTAGTGATCAAGATAACTCGATTTTGCCCGACGCCTGTTTCTGTGTAAACGAAAAATGAGATGATAACATTGTTAGCCTTGTCCGCTTCTCTGTACTTCACAGCTAATTAGTTGAAATACTAATTAGATATATGATGCCGCACATCAAACAGTTTCCTAATTAACAAAGGCACTCAGTGACAAATATTGACATGACCTGTCATGTATCCTCACGGAGAACACGAATACTAAAAAAAAACACGGAAATCGGAAACAAAACTCGGAACGTGCTAAATAAAAACCGACATCAGATCCGGTAACCTTTTCCTATAGCCTATAGCATATTTTTCTCCATATTCTTGTTATTGGTCACGTTTGCGTGCAATACAATTAAGAAACCGCAGTAATTACTATCGGTGGGAAAGGCTTTCGCCAAAGAGGTAAACGTTAGTCTCGTGAGATGATAATTGTTGGCTACAGCTGCGTAGATTGCGTGATGAGGTGAAAGTTGAGATGGATTAAGGTCTTTATATGAGCACGATGGGATGTGCCGGCGGACGAGTTTTCGAGAAGGTTTTAACCTTCATTCATCATTCATCTTAAAAGATGAATGATGTTTAAGGATTGCTGCATAAGGTTAGGTTAACATAGTGTAGACTGGGTAAGCTGTAACGCACTTGTCGATGCCGTAGGCACTGACGCAGAAGGCTGCCTTTCGTAATCCGTGTCAACTTATGAACGAAAAGTCATTTCTAAAGATCAATTCACGAATGATGTAACTTTTCACCCGGTTGTCATGCCGTGTCAACTTTTCAAACCGAGCAATCCACACCAATATCTCTTCTATATGAAAGGAACAATACACACATGCCTCTGTCTACCTAACATTTCACGGCAGTATTGATGGGTTGAGGTACCTCCCCATATTGCCAATAATTCATCTGTATTGGTAACTCCTTCTCTAGCTTCTTCAAGATCATACGTTAAGTGATTAGGTTTCTCTTAGATGGTATGTAGCTAGCATCTTACCTTGGCTGATGCAGTTTTAGTGAAAATCTATCGAAATTGATGAATAACGCAGTGTTTGGGAAAACAAGTTCCATCCTTGTTGACAGTGAACTTGGCCAATATTGTATCACTCAAGTTGTATGTGCTGATCGCCAGCTTCTTAAGAGGCTACGTTACTTGATGACGTTTCTTGTAGCTTGCATTAAAGCTGAATGCATGCATAAAAACCCTAACGGCCAAGTTAGAAAAATGATAGACACCCAGCGACTGGTCTCACTTGACTGCACAAACAACAAGTTCATTGCCGAGACAGGTCACAGAGACGCTCAAGTGTAAAGAAAAAATGAAAAATATTCCTCGAGTGGGGTCCCTAAATTTAGAACTCTGACATTGGGAAGACATTGCGAACCCTCTTTGGGAACAATTGGCAACTGACAAGCCTGTTCTTTGTAACGATTGGCCGGGTGCGGTTACAGATATCGGAAAACAATACCATGAAGCCGTGTGGGCTGAATATTATAGCTTCGCTGGGAAAGTGTTAACGTCAAAGGGAGATCTAGTGCGAGTGCTAATCTTTCTCGGATGGTTGCGGTGACACCATTATAATATGATACCATTTTGCTTCCTCCTGTCACACCCTACCACAAAGCATCTCCGTATCTCCGAGTTTGGCAACCTGGTCTGTTGTTACACTTGGTTGCCTAATGGAAAGAACGACTGTTGTTACTCAACCACAGTTAGCGGTAATGCACTTTCGATGCTGATGTTTTCAACGAAATTCCCAGTAATGGAGATGATGCAAGTTTTGGTTTTTTGTCTCATGGTTTATCTGATGCCATTAGTTATTTACAGGTAAATCTTACAAAACAGTAGCAAATCTTCAATTAACGGCGAACAAAAAACGCTCTCTCCGTGTTTACCTGATCTTGATGTTATAATGGTGGAATGATGGAAAGATTATTAATAGTTCCTTTCAACAAATGCACTGTTATCCATAAAAGGACACGCCAACCGCTTTGTTGGGTAATCCATTAGGCGAAACTAACACTACAAACTTCAAAACAAGTTACACCACCCTTGATTGCCTGACTCAAAAGTAACAGTTATAGTCTCGACAATCTCGAGTCTGGTTGTGGAGGAATCAGAAAGACCTGCTGCAGACATCATTATATTAGAAGTGTTATGTAATACAGAGTCTCAACACTTCCCGAATTGTGCCACAGGTTATAATTATCCCAATTATACCACAAGATATGAAGGAGCCAAATTCATCATTTTCAAGTCCCTTTATCACCGCAAGCAAACAGTCGGTGCCAACCGGGAACTTTTCGAGAGCGCATCAAATATTAAAACCAATCTGCTGGGTTAATTAGCTTACTCTTTGGCGAAGTTATTGACTACATAAGTTGAACAGGGGTTTGCTCAGCAACTCACGGATAAGCAAATGAACGGGTTCCATCAGAAAGAATCCTGCTTCCAGTCCTCGTCTACAATAACCTCACGTGTCCACAACAAGTGAACAGTCTACGTATTCGTTGCCTGAGGTTGCAATGTCTCCTAAGCCACGAGCATTGCCTTCCTCTAAGATGTCCTTCTGCTCAAACCTGCCTGCTGAACACTATGAGAGCTGACTCATAGTGACATTTGCCGGCTGCGGTACGCGTTGGTAATTCAATCAAATGTGGTTTCTTTCAGAAATAACAGGCTTAATATCGTCAATTCAAGTCAGTTTCCATTTCCATTAATTTAATTTCTTCGTTTTTGCATTGACACGTACAAGTGGCTTAACGTTAATGCAATTTACAGCAAACCATTCTATCATTCGGTGAAGAAAAATAACGTCTTTTGATGCTTTCTGCGAAAGAAACACTATATTCTGAAGAAAGAACTAGATTGAAAGATGATGATTGTTGTGACGATAATAATCTGATGGATGATGCGTTTCTCGTAAACAATCTGCGATATCAGCTATGGTTTATTTTGTGGTTGGGTCTGTGAGCAGTTGTAGTTGTCGAATGTCGATCTTGGCTTAGTAAAACAACCACTCCATCGGGTGCACTGGCTCTGACTTGCGTATGGCATCTACATTTTCTTCTGCTGAAGACCCTGGGCTTTCACAGGGGAAAAACGTCAGCCTCCATGTTCATGCTATAACAATTAATCAGCGAAACATTTCTTAAATTACAAGGGAGATGCCACAAACGTCAAATAGAATTCCACAAATCACTGCATCGATCACCCATCTCGACAAGTAAAGTTACTCTAATCCTCTGTGACATATTTTCAAACGAACATTGCGGTATAACAACTTTTTCTGTTTCCACCTCTCGTAGAATTTCACTGCAAACTAAATCTCTTATCATTAGTTCAGTTGTAGCATTATGTTTTTCTTGGGTGTGCCTGTTTTACTAGAGCATGCCAATCCTCAAACGTGTGAGATGCCGTTAAAGTGCAAACCATTCAGGGCAAACTTTCCTTAATTCCCGCAACCTATATCTGGCAGAACATTGCATTCACATCGGGGGGAACATAACTCCCGTAGCATTGCACTGCCGCCTCAGCTCTTCATTACGGCTCCGTGCTAAGGTACAAAAAAATCGTACCATTAGTCTTACCACCGCTAATAACATTGCGCTATTACCAACCAATTTTAAAATCACGCTGAAATTAAATTGGAGGATATAGCACACTGTAATCACATTCAGATTCTTCAATTACCATCCCTTGAAATAACAGAAAAAAACAGATTTGATTAAAACTCGATTTCCTTTCTGATAGTCTTTTATGCCGTGGGTTCATGCAACAATCTAAGAAAAATTTACATTTAAATTTTTAGGCGAAACTCAACTTTTTCAAAATCTTGTCCAAGAGAATAAGCTTTAGGATCAAATTTGACGATGTTTACTAATAGTAAACATCTTTGAAAGGGCCAACTTTTGTTTTCTCTAAAAGTCTTCGTTACACTTCTTGTGGATAATTAGTGGTGAAGTAAAAAGATTGCTGAAGTGAATGGACAACGACACGGAATTCTCCCGAAACGCTCATCTTTAAGGATGGTTTGGACGTTTCAGCTTCGACATTTTACACTTTTTGCAGAAGAAGTAGACAGTTGGTGTGGTAACACGATTGCTAATGGAGCTTTGAGCTTGTGGCCATGTCCGTTCCTTTGCCGGTTTTACACCAGAAATGGACAATTGATGTAAAAATAAGTTCTCTCCTAGGAGTTTTAGCGAGTGAATCTTCTGTTGTTCACCCTTCGGACATGAAGTAGACGATGACTTTTTTTCCTCCATGGAAACTGCATTTATGGGTCTTTTAGTTATCTTTGGAAACAAAACAAAATCTGAAAAATATTACCCACAGCATTCCTACCTTGACTTTCTTTTTTCGTTGGCTGCCCCTGCCCCGTGGCTGCCCCTTATCTCTGGAATCGACTCCCCAAAGCAATTATATCTGCTGAGACCCTCACCCAATTCAAATCCCTTCTTAAAACACACTTGTTCAATCTTCACTTCAAAAAATAGTGGAGGTAGCGCTTTGAGCAGGGTGACCTGGAAAGGCACTTTACAAATTCTATATTTATATATATTTTTTTTTCTTTTTTTTTTTTTAATGCGATCAGTAATGGCAGTAAAACACGTGTCTAACTGCAATTAGCAATTCCGAACGCCTTTAGGTATCTAAATAAACAAAAAAACAATGGTGTGCATCATATATCTGACGGGATGATACCAACTTTATGGTACGCCTATCTTCTCGTATAATGGTTGCCGGTTGTCAATACCAGCTGATAAACGATACGTCAGTGCAACATCACGCGGTGAGACAGAATGATCGGAAAATTGGACGTATCGTAGCCAGTTGCGGCCTGATATTGAGAAAAGTATCAGGTGGATCAATTTTGTGGTTGCTGTCAGTTCCGATATCTGCTGGATAGCATTCGTTCTGTATCATGGTACATTGTTGAAGTGCTCTTATAGAAAGCCGATGGGGTGATTCTGAGAACTATTCTGGGCTTTGAGATCCAGGTAAATAAACCTCAGGCCATAAATCATAGTGATCAAATCCAATACAGGACAATACCTAAGCTTGATTGTATCAACTCATCATTCGAGGTAACATCTCGGTGGTGATCGAATATGCATGTATTGGACTTAATCCCTCACCCCGTCACCAAATCAAAAATGTATTGCTCATCACGCCTTATCTACTTGCGTCGAATCTACGTGGCGTCGCTTTCTGATGAAATCTTGCCACACTCTCAGTGGCAACATTTGAACATTGTCCAATACACTGATAGCCAAGGCTAACAGGGTATTACTTGGTATCAATTTTCAAACCGTGGAAATCCCTTGTACCATTATCGTGATGTTCCTCCATTCTCTGAGCCCGCTTTCTGAGACTTTATGCAGCTTTTCTCTGGAGGCCAGTATGACAACAAACCACTCCAGCTTCAAGGTTGCCATTCAAGCTCTGTGATATCTGCATGCCAAGGTCTTTCCGAGGAATGATACCTACCGTCATTGAATCAAAACCAATATCCGCGGATAAAAAGCAATACGCAAAGTTCTTTGATGTAGAGCAGCCTTTGTGAAGCTAATATTGACTTAGACGTTTGCCAATAGAGCAGGAAATCAGAGAAAATGTTAATACGAAATGTAGAATCCTACAGATAAGGCTACGATGGGTTGGTGTCTCCTCACAAATGGAAATGTTGTGGATTGAAAGCCAAAATACTACGGTTATACCCAATCAGTAGAAGTCATTGCTATAACCAACACATTAGTAACAATCTTCGTTACGTCAAGCTATCATAATCTTAGATTTTATTTGGTGTCATATTTTCTGATTTCCTGAACTGTCATGCACCTGCCTTAATGAGAACGATATTGTATGTTCAAAGATATGGCATGCCATACCCCCTGTTTGAAGCCAACTCAAGGCAAGCACACTTCTTCAAGGCATCATGCAATATTTCTTGCACATCCGTATCCAGTTTCTCATTACTGACCGAGTTACATTTCCACACGATCGGAGCAAATAAGGTAGATAGCGTGACCAATGTATCCTCAATTCAATCGATATATCAGTATCAGCACAATGCTGGTAGTAGATCTGGAGATATTCATTAAGATCTCAAGTGTACTTCAGAATCTGCAATATATATGTCGACAACTGACGCTTGGTAGAGACTCCCTTGCATGCTTCATCTCCAATGACATCGGAGCAGTAACAAGAACCTTTAGCGACTAACTATGTGTCATTTTACCAATAGTTCAAAGCAGTCTTTTTGCAAGACATGAGAGAAATTCTGTCGTCGCTTGTTCTTTTATGCAAAATCAGGACGCAGAAAAAGACTCCCACACGCCCCACAACTAGTCTTTTTTTTTTGTTTGCCCCTCATATGGCAACTTATGCGATTGGTCTCAAACATTTCAACCTCTCTGCTCTTTGTTCCTAAGGGCGCCTTAACCGCAACCAGAACAAATGGACCACGTCACGCAGGAAACAAATTAGCCACGAGAATAGCCACAATGTCCAGGTCAATTAACAACCCCGTCCATCCTGAGGCCTTCTAGCTCGATTATCACCCACACGAGACCAACTAATGCAACCAGCCACGCCAAAGAACTTTTACCATTTCACGCAAAGATCAGACGCGTCCAGTACAGGCCTCATGCCCCAGATAGCAATGACCACAATATACGCGGCTGCAGCCAATGTATAATTCACACCATCTTTTGTGACTAGCAGAAATTTGTCGCGATCTCCCGATTGTCCGTACAAATTTGCTCTTGCCGTGATCAACGACCTTTGATTCGATCAGCAGCGACAACAGTTGGTTGGGAACCATGATCGGCGTACTTATGAGTCTTTTCACTGTCACATTATTCACATCTTTCATGTGCTCTGCTCCAAAAAAAATTGCTTTTGAGATTGCGTTCTTGTTTTTTCGCCCCAAAGGTGTTGGTAAGATAAAAAAAAACATGTTCAGGACACCAAAATGGAGTTGAGAATGTAACAGTTATTGCTCGGTGAGGTTGTTGCCCTGTTGGTCTACCATTGGTCTGGATATTTGCTCACGTCAAAACTATAAGAGAGTGATGGTGCCGCGCGAAAAGCAACGATGGTGTGAAAACGAGAAGAGAGTTGCAGAAATAACAGTTACTGCTGTACCGTTTAGTATAGAATTGCCGTGTTGGTCTGGCCATGGCTAGAGGGCTGTCTGCTTTGGTCGTTTTTTCCCCACTATCCCAGAATTTCTTATAATAGAATTGCGCAAGCAAATCATGGCGGGGCCATTAGTAGAAAGCAAATGGCTTGTCATCATAAACGTTTAACATACAGGACACTATCGTTTATCAAGCCGCCACCACAACTCATGTTCATCCACAACCTTAGCATGCGTGACACTACCACAACATCAATTAGGGGACTTACATTGTCTGCCAGTCTTTCAAAGGGTTGGCAGGGTTGATCAAAGTATTAGTAGCATGGGGTATCTTGTGTCTGAGGTGCACTTAGCACATGCTAATACGGGAAGTAGCGTACAGCTTCGGAATGATTAGTGGCGTGTGTGTTTGGCAATGTTAACCCTAGCCACGTGCCATTTCTGATAAGAGGATGTCTAAAAGACATGCTGCTTAGAAAAGCCTTCAAAGTTTTCCAACGAATGGTTTTGTCAATAACTTTTTACAACTTTGAACTTTGTTTATCATTTCTGTGTTCGGTTTGGCCAAAGATATACTGTCATCAGTCCATAACTAATAAGTCGGTAGCGTAATCCCCTTGGCTGTTGGGTCGAGGAGGCTCAAACATTATTTAGGTATCACATGTGGCCTACCCACAATATCATGAAATCATTCAATTACCCCACATATCCCGTATATAAGCACTTCGTCTCGCCTCATCATTGATGATGCGTCACTGCTCATTTCTTTTAAGAAAATTTCTCCTTACGAAAATTGGATTACATCTCCTACTCATTGGTGAGCCTGAAAGAAACGCATCATTATCACAAGTGTCTTTGAAATGTGTCGCCTACGGCCTGGTAGCGTGTTCTTGAATTGAAAGGTGATCCATTTGCGAATAGTCGACTGAGCCGGGTTTTTGACTGGTAATGCATTACCCTAGCAGATAACATGCGGTGTTTTACCAGGTGATTAGAGTGACATGCTGTCATGTGTTGGTTTCATTCAGTTAAGAAATTTAAATCAACATGTAGGTGAAACAAAAGGAACGTGGCAGATAATTTCCTCTTGGTGTGTGTCGGAGGGGGATCCGAGCAAATGTACTTCGCGATTCCGGCGCCGCTTTTGAGACTCAATTACGGTAATCTAATGACATCTTCTTGTTCATCGATCTAGAAAAATTCTTTTTCGGATTCAGTAATGTCGAAGATGTCACTTTCCTTATAATTGAGGTGGTGTAAAGCCTGCTGCTCTCTGACACTTACCTTCGTCACTTCGTTTCATATATTTGACTGTACTGCAAAGCTAACTGCTCTGTCACTTCATTTCTTTATTAAGTTTATCGAAATCAGCTTCCCTGCCACTTCCTTTCATATAATTGATACAAATGAAGGCAGCCTGACTGTGACCTACTGAATGAGAAACCCTAATTGGCCTCTTACCGGAGGCATTAGCATGCCCTCAGCAACATGTGAGAGAATGACAAATCTGACTGACTTGCTAATGATTGTAATGAGAAGAAAACTGCTCACCTCTACAGGGAATAATAGGTTGTTACGTTTGGCTGACTAGGATCAGATTACTTGCAGGAACAGTAGAATCATATCCTTATGAGGCAGTCCAACTGAGATTGAGATTGTTGCTTTCAAATCACTGCTTTTAGATATGAACAATGACCATTCCCTCTGGTTAGTAACACAACTGCTGTAGTTAAGACTTTTCTGCAATACCTTATAGGAGAAAATGAGAGACAGGAAACTGCGTTAAAAAAAATGGGAGTGTCTACGGGCGATATCAAGTCTGTTTCTTCCTGTTCCTTAATAGTAGTAACAAAGTGAAGTCTTCTCCGTCTCTTTTCCTATCAATGGTGCTTGTGGCCCTAAAGCCGGAACATCCACATAAGGAAACACAGAGAAAAACACAACTCACAAACAAAACTCTGAAAAAAATTAACAATTCTGGCATGTTTGCCTCTGCAGAGGTGTAAAAAAGGACAAATGTTTTCCATCGCTTCTTCAAAGGCTACAATTACCATATGTCGTTTCTCACATTTTCTGTTGATCATATGTACAATCAATGTACTATTACCATAGCAATTCGTTATTCGTTTGTACTTTCGTACCTTAGAAAAGATGTCTTGATAGTTGTCATCAGTATTTGGATAATGAGCCGGTCCCACTCTTTGTTGTTGCTGCTCTTTTCTCTGATGATGTCCTCAAACAATAAACCTGTCAAGACAAAAGGCTTCCTTGCTCTCTCGTCACACAGGAGGTGATTGCACGCCCATCCTCTGTTTATGTAGAGTCTGGTGTCTTCATTCAGGTGATCTTAGACAAACAATTGTTCCAGCGAAAGAGAAAGAAAACAATGATTGTTGCCGTACAAATATACCGAAAAGATGTCGCTTATCCGTCCTTCTTTCTCAAATATTGGCATTCATGGCCATCCTATATTTTCTCAGCCCTCATATCAAACAGTCTTACTTTCATCTTCGTTAGGTGTTGGGTGATGAGTTGTTTGATCTAACCAATGTTTATTAGAGCAGATGAGGGAGACTGGAACTTTCATTAGTTCTTTCCATTGTTAGTTTTTTAACTGTTCATCGGTCAGGATTGTTGTCGGTGTCCGCGGGTACAAACGACTTAAGAAGATCCTCCTTATCACTTAGCTTAAAGCAGGGGCATATCCGCATGAACCTTAATAAAACCTACATCCATCATCACATAACACAGCTGTCTTTCACCCACATCATATTCACGAGGAGGTTTACTTCTACCTAATTTGCTTGGTGTTTTTCTCTCCCCTGTGGCGACCTTTGACCGTCATTGCGCACAAGCCCACTGGTAATCAATGTTTTTTCTCATAGGGACTCTTCGGCTGATTAGGTGGTACCTGCTTTTATCAGATTTTGTCTGCTGTGTTAGTCTTCGATGAAGATGGAAAACTCTGATTCAATGGCAGTAGAGATTGATCAGATAGTAGTTCCATCAGATGATCGGCGGATAATGTTAGACAGTGGTTCCACTTGGTGGCAGATAAAGGTTCTAAAATCAGACAGTGGTTCCATCAGCTATCGGGTCTTAAGTCAGGCAGTAGTTCAATTTGGCTATTTGACCGTTAACATTTAAAGTCATTTCTATAAATTCCCTGCGACAACTCGAGATTACCTTAGGGACTTGTCAGCAAATCTAATAAATTTTAACGTGTGAATTGAACAATTTGATAAGTGACTTGAACATGTTTGGCATAATGACATTACATTGTAATATGGTTAATGGCCATTAATGCTTGTCAGCTTGAATGAATGTACTGAAAGTTAGACTGGGTAAAAGAATGGACTTTTTCGAAATTCATGAAGATGATTCTATGCACGTCGATGATGGGCCATGGATCTGCAGGCCAGTTGCCTTTGATATGCCTAAGTCAAGGCTTTCTTAAATCATATTGCCTGAGGGAGATATAAAACTGTATTTGAGTATTTGTCAAACTGCCTAAGATGGCTTTTCGGACTGATGTTGGTTTGGTCCGACAGCAAATTGTTGTTGGTCAAGACTAGTTTGGTAGAAAGGGCCCAGGCCTTGGTTCACAAAGGAGTGTCTTGAACAACCGTTCCCTGATTTATCGATATTCTTGCTGCAAGCTTGAAATAAACTTTATGAGCAGCCTTTTTTAAACATTTTCTCATTCTCCTTTGAAAAAGCTCTTGAAAGCTCCAGAAATCGGCTTATTCATGAGCAGTTTTTATTTGCTCTTACAAATGCCTCCTAACTTATCCATTCCCATCAAAAGACTATGGTTACATCTTAGAGTAACCAGCTTAAACTCTAAGTTTCCATAAACTCTTGCATGAAGATGCACTCACGCTCTTCAAATTCCATCTATTCAACAGTTATAATCAAGAAAAAAAGCAACACTGGTGCCTGAATAAATTTACTTTATTCGCTGCGAAATCCCCTTGAATTAAAGTCATATTCTAAATCACTCCTCTTCAAGACGTCTCTAGACATCTAGAACCTGTTATTCGTTTGAGAGAAAGTCAATATGTCTCTTTGATCAGCCATTAACGGGGAATTGCCTTTGATGAAACAGTTATTGCAAAAATTGCAAAGAATGTTAGAGCAGCTATGCAAATATGCCCAGGGGTTGCTGGGTTGTGAGAGGGTATCTTGTGTTGGTGATTGCTTTGATAGTTTCGGGCTGACAGGGAGCCCAGGGCAGCTGGCTCGCACCGTTGAGTCTTATATCAACCACGACGTGACCTTGACTCGCTTCTCCGGCTCTGCACACCCAAGGGCCGGAGAGGCGAACATGAACCCTGATATCCTCAGGTCGATGACATAGAAGTCTAACAATGAGACGTTTCCATAAAAATATAAATAGGTTCCATCCGTGTCTTGTCATTTGCTTTGCCGTAAACATCTCCCTCCGGTTTGGGTTGTGTCTTCAAATGTTGTATTGGTAATTCATCCTAGGGACAAGCGCTAGACAGTTCATTCCAGAAACATCACCCCCAAGTCATTGCACTGTTTAGTAACCCTGACTTCCATGAGGTTAATGGCACTAATAGCATTGATTCATTAGGAACAGACATGTCAAAGCCTTGTATTAATCATCGGATCTCCCTGAGCACTTAGCTCAGGGGGTCTTGGGCTAAAAGTCTATCTAGTCAGCCTCCATGAGCCTGGTGTCTGAGTTAACATCATCTGGTGACAAGAGACTGTTCCATTAGAGGTAAAACTGTTGAGAAGTTGATAATGTGCCGGTTGTCTAACCTCGTTAATATCTTAATCAAAGTGCCACGCCTACTCAGGGCAGTAGAGGTGAAGGAAATGTAGCTAGTTTCGTCTCTTCATCAGTGGTGGTGCTAGTGGTCATGATGTTCAGATTGACATAGGCCATACGTCTTGATCATGTACTGGTCACCAAGCTTGGCTTATCTCCTCCTAGGTTCATTACCAAGATACGATTATGATTATTCATTAAATCATTGGGTCTCTCTAAGCTACTGCTGGACGTCTTCAATCATTGGTTTCATCAATTGATGGGTTCCAAATATTCGACTATTTGCAGCTTGACTACAAGTCTGAGAGAAGATAAGCTCTTTACTAAATCACCTGGTCTCGGCTTGGCATTTTCAGTTATTGCTCTGGTGAACAACTCGTCACGAAATCAGGTGGCCATCTCCATTCACCTGATGATATTCTATCAGACTTGGGTGCACCTTGACTGGCAAAGGGTAAAAGCGTTATCTTGGTTTGAAGGTCGAACTCCACTTCTCCCCTGCAGTTTTCGATATTATCACATCATACATTTTGCTTTAAGAAGAATCGGGACCGAGGATATAATATGTATTGGCCGAAGAAAATTGAAGGTTCTTCAAAAGGACAACAGTCTCTGTTTCTTAAGAGTGTACCATTGATATGAGACCCATCAGTGAGGTTGGATTCGTGGACCAGAATATTGGATAACTTTCCGGACAGAAGCGTGTTGTTGATGAATCAATACAAGGGCCGTAGGTAGTGAGTGCTTCAGGGAAGGTCAAATGTTGCGATCACGATTGCTGTGGCTTCGGTGGGTGTTGTCAATAATGGCAGAGAAACCTCCCAAGACCGTTCGTCCATACCAGGTTTTTTCTTATTGGAGATGGCAACAACACGTAATGTTTTATGGTGTACTCGGGTCATATCAGAATCGCAAATTCCATGAGAGGGATACCGATCCATCCAAATACAATTATTCTAATCTCGTCTCTTGCCAAATTGGCAATATTGTGACTGTCCGCTCCAGGGAAGCTGCCCAGCTAAAAAAACAACGGAATTTGATCATCTGTTCCGACAAAGGTTCTGTTCCGACATCTTGATTTTTGCTGACGAGGGTCAGAATCGGATTTGCAAGTTAGAGGTGAAAACGGGGCAAAACAAAACGGAACGAACTGTGCAATGATATCATCGTCAAAACAAAATGGAGTTTTCAACAACAAAAATCGAAACTTCGATATTCGAATGAAAGTTCGTAGTTGTCAGTGGTGGCACTGTCTCTCTGATGGTTTTTACTGCTATCCATAATTTAGAACTTTGACTAACTCGTTCCTTGCTTAGAGGGTGAATTTCGGTTCTTGGTTTTTTAGTTTCGTCGATCTCCTAATTGGTTTCATGAGTAACCTTCGCTGGAGTGATACTTAATCGGATTAATTGTTTTTTACGGTTATTTGCACGTTGATATATGGTCCACAGAGAGTTGGCTGGGATGATTTTCTGCGAATAAATTGGCTTTTGATATCTCATGATTGCATATTGAATAAATTGGATATTAGAACTTGAAAGTGGATAGTAAAGTTAACAGGATTGGAGATATAAGATTGATACATTTATAACGATGACGTAGCGTGATCTTGTTGATGAACAAACGAACCGCCATTTTGACCAGATGACACTGAGCTTCAACGTGCCTCTACTCTGGCCTACTCCAAGCTAAGTACCCCTGGAGAACATTTTCTTCATGATGAAACTCGGCGGTTACATCGTCATTGTATCTAGAAGATAGCTTTATTGGTATCAGTACCACTGCCTCCATTATGCATACCAATGATTCAAATGAGTATATGTAGACACTTCATCACTGGCTACTTTTAATCCATTAATACTAGTTCTGGGCAATTGTTATATTCAGGGAATATGGTACAGGGGATTGGTTTTGGATGCTTGTAGCATACTAAGTGACTTAACGGTGGCAGCAGGTGTTCATCTAGAACTGTATTTGGTGTGGAACCGGCTCATGGAGTAAGCTCATCACGAAGACAGCTTCTGCTGAAATTGGTTACAATGTCTGTAATATTCTCCCCCGTTTTTCTCTTTACAGAAAAGCCACGTATATGTGCACGGTGTGTCAGGTGTATGCCACGTCTCAGGAGCAGCTCAACAGTCATTTACGAGGGGCCAAACATGCAGCCAGGCTTAACCTTAAAGAAAAGGGCAGCTTTAAGGCAGCAGCGTTTGTGAGGCCTCTAAAGGGACGATGGGGAACAAAAATGAATGGAAATGGAGGTAAGCGGTTGTCTGCTGTCAGGCGACAGGTCAAAATTGCAATACTTCAAATACTGTGTTTATGAGAGGAATTCCTAAGCTCTTTAAGGAAATCTTATCTAAGATTCTTCTCGAAAGGTTCTCTCTGTGGGTTTCACATCTCAATGATACTTTGATCTACGACAGTTCTCCGTCCTCACCAACTTTGTTCGAAAATCGCACACGTCCTCATCACAAGTATTTGCTTTGTGAGGATGTGTCCCCTTACATGTCTCAGCCGGGAGCTGCGGTCTCATCGATCATGTCACAACCTATAAATGTCTTCTCACACCCATTCCGCATTTCTAGTTGTCTAGACCGTGGCATGAGAAGATTATCCCCCAACGACAACAAATGACCCAACAACATGTCTTCACGCGGTCACCATGGAAAGTGACATATTGAATACCGTCTTCTCTCAAACTAGGTTTCCTAAGCATTGGCGCCAAAACGATTATCTATTCATGAAAGTGGCGGGAATGTAATCCGTCAGGTGTGCTATGAATATCTGCTCAGGAAATGCTATCACAGCCTGTGCTGTCTTTCCCAGGGCTATCATCAAAGCACTTCATCATTTCACGGAAATGACTAGAAAATTGTTCCTCTGCTTGCATTTAAGCGGTCTATTGGGTCATTACCGGGAATAGCAAGTCCTAATTGGTCAGTGGCTGGGTGTCATATAGCCTACCTTTCATAAGAGATTGAGGAATATGGTTCAGCATAAAGACGTTGATGAGAATGACGCTAGTTGATGATATTATGTTTTGTTTCGTTTCTGCATTTACTTTGGCTAAACAAAAATATGAAGTAGGTTTGAAGTCGGAGTCAGTCTATGTCGCGGACCCTGTCCCTCACTGGGTACGCTACGAATACAAAACTCATCAGCCGTAAGTCGTTTAACAGCTAGCACCATTTATTCGCTTGACTACACACAGGAACCCAAGTTTCACTCTTGTTAACACACACACTGAGAATGTCCTTCTCATACAGGCAACAGCATCAAAAGGCCGAATACTGGCCAACCTGGCCACCTGATCAGTAGCTCCCCACTGACCAGTGGCTTAAACCCTAACTAAAATATGACAACAACCTGATTTGTGACAGCCTGTGTCTACACAAAAGTGGTGAAACTATATTTGACCTCTCCACCACCAGAGGTGACAGATTCTTCCCAGTCGTATGTAATAATGATTGCTCGTCTCACCTCGTTTCATCCTCCCCGTTAAGTGTTAGAAGATACAGTGTCTCCATCTCCTCCATAATACGAGTACTGAAATCTGACTCAGCACAACGCTGCCATTTCTTGTTTTAGTTTTATTCCGATAGATGGAATCGACAACACATCTGGTACAGTGGAGATGTGCTCTGCTGGCATTGACGAGACAGGTCTAGTGTAAAAAAAAGAAAACTATCCCTCGAGCGGGTTCGAACTCGGAACCCTCGCCACTTGATCCTTGCCGTCTCACCCAGTCTGCCAAGAAGCCGTTGTTGCCAATGAATATATTTTTCAGATTTTCATTTCACGTACGTGCCTGACAGAATGGCGTCTATTGCGCCATCTGTACCATTTTTAGTTTCGAAGTGGCTTTTAAAATATGGCCTTTTACAATATTGGCAAAGTCAATTCATAAGATACATAATCAGGAGATGAACATGACACCCTCTGATGATTAAAAGAGCACGAACCTTTTTTTGAGTTTTAAAGATGCAAAACCATTTCCCGCGTTACTAGTATTAAAACCATGCGTGGGTTGAGGAACTGTCTGATGAGGTGGTATTCGATTTCGAGCTTGGAGAGTGCTCCCTTGGTGAATACCGTAGCGCCACGGCGGCCTGCTGGTAGTCTAACGTGTTTGAAACATGGCTGACCGGTCGTCGGGCGTTAGTGTTTTCTAACTTGGCCGTCAGGGTTTTTATAAAACTATAGCAATGCGGCGTTGCTTCTTAATCCTCTTCTTATTCTTATTCTTTTTCGGCCTGACTTCTAAGTGAGCTGCATGCCCGAGTTTGCATGAAGGAGAGCGAGAAGCACGTTTTAATTTCCTTGGCATCTAATCATGATGATTATGGATCGGGTAGACGATATTGTGACTGATCTGAACATTTCCTTCTCGGATCCCTCACAGATGTTGTGTGAGGTTGATCATCACCATTGCGGCTCTTGACTCTGCGATGTGCCGTCTCCCAACTACATTTCCTTGGTATACACGCAGCCATCTGGTATGAGTAACACTCCATTGCAAGGGTGATGGAAGCCCGGGGGTGGCAGATGGTTTCTGCGCGAAAGAGAGGCACACAGTGACCAGTCACAGGCCTTGGATTACCCGTGAAACCATAACCCATACCGAATAATGACTGCACCTCTACCCTCGTTTATTTCGAGAAATGCCATCGGGGAAAATTCACGAAAAATTAAAGTACCTTCGAAAGGAATATCTAATTTGCCACTAAATGAGGGTATAAATCCCTAAATTACACACTAACAACCTGGAACAATGGTTCTTCCTCGTTTCTGATCTGTGATCAGGACCTCTCCAGGCTCCGGAGCCTGTTTCAGCCCTTTCCCTTTGATCGTACCTCCCCAAGGTCCTTAATTACCCAGATTGTTCACTTCCTGTCACGCCGTAGTCATAATTCGCCATTGTTCAAAATTGTATCAGAGTTGTCCCTGTCTACTAATCGTGGTGACTTCCTTTGCGTGATTGTCCGAGTTGTGCCTGTGGGTACATTGATTGTTAGTGCAGCATCTTTTCGGATTTGTGTCTGTAAGTCTTTGGTTGAATGTGCTTTTTGAGGGAAAGCAGTAGGATTTAAGAGCTGAGCATCGTACATAAGTCTGCCTTGGGCAGGGTACCAACTTGGTTCGCTGTTGCTGTGCGGTCCACGTTATCTAAAACATGAGGAGTTGCTAGTGTTCGTTAACCTATAAACCCCATCTTGAATTTTACCCTCTCGTCCCATGATTCAGAGTAGGCGTCCATGATGGTCTACTCTCACGAGGCCCCAACAGAAGTCAAGGGTCAAATTGAGAAGAAACATAACAGCACGCAGGGCCTCCTTCGCTGGTCATTGACCTACCGTGCTAGCTCTTGCATGGGTAGTGTCACGTTCACTGGTCTTCTCTCTGTTTATAGAAACCGCTTTGTCATGTTTGTAGCTCAAATCACTTTCAAATCAAATCAACGGCCTGTCTACCATGGATTATCAATGAAAAAATAAGAAAGCATTTTACCTTTCGGAAAGAAATTGACAAGTCTACTGAACCAGGGTTAAATCGATCCCATTCTTTCACCACCAAAATGAAAAATCGAGGGCAATGATGTTTTCTATTGTGACACATGATGGCTTCCTTTGGAGCCATTGAACTGTAAAGGAGTTATATTCCTCCTGCCTCTCTGTCTTTGTGTGTAACCACCGCACCCTAACCTTGCGATAATTTTAATGGTAATTGTGCTTTCAGTGCTTTTTATGCGATGACTCATGTGGATCTTATCTGGTCGGCATTAATTGGCTCTCTTGTAGAAGTTATCATTTTTCGTCCGCAATTCTGATCCACGGTTGTGACTGATTGTGACGGCCAGCGCCATCGCGGAATACTCACGCTCCGATACTCACGAGATGTCGCAGCAGAAATTGACTTATTATACAAAGTTTGTCAACTCTGGATTAATTCTGAAACGATATCGTAACAATTATCGCGGCGATTCGCGCGACCAGTCAATATGGGTTAGTCACTCTACTGATTGGTCCAGGGACCGAACAATCGCCAAATGGGGACACGCGGAAATTAGGTATTCAAATTTGATTGATAAGAACCCGGCCTAATTCCTGTAGAATTGAGTAAATCACGTTGGGATTTGTCTAAATTGCGTCACAGGCCCCAGATGAGTGTTAAATCACTCGTGACATTTCGTTTTGTTCGGATGTCCCGTGACGGGGCCGCGTATCTGCCGCGATGACGCAGTCGCGGCACCTGCCTGTCCCCGCGTTGAGTCATCTTCTTATCTCGCCATTGTCATGCCAACACGTCATTATGGGACCCGATGTCACATTCCGGTATTAAAAATGTATCCGTTAACGACTGACTTGGCAGCTAAGGGTCTTGGTCATTGTCAAAACATCCATCAAATGTTTTCCTTTTGATGGGTATATTTCTTGACCCTTTCTGTCAGTGATGTTGGCTTTCTTCGATTGAAACAGAAACAAGACATTTCCATTACCAACGGCCCGCCTTGAATAAATCCGTTTCATGTATCTGACATTTCTTCCCACAGTCAAAGCACACTGTCATAGTTTGGACCAATATCATGCTGGCTTACTATCGGGTATATCGTCTTTGTACTTCATGTCTATTAGACAGAGGCGACATGATCTGACGGCCCCAGTTTAGTCGGTGGACCAATACCTTCATCATCCCGAAAGCTTCACCCCTGACCAAAATCCTTTGTTTCGTTGAGGCCACAGAAGTAGCTGTTAAATACTGTTCGGCATCATCTCGAAAAAGTGCAGTTTCATCTCCAAGTCATTAAGTTTGACTTATCACTGACACCACTTTACTGGATCCATAACCCCAAGGGAGAATTGATTGCTCAATTCTCCATGCCCATTATCGCCATTGTTCAATAGAAATTAAACAGATATTTCAGCAAACTGCACAATCTCTCGTGTATTAGGACAATAACTCTCGCGTAAGATCGATACGTGTGCCAGTCACGACACTAGAACTCGTGAACAATGGGTAGGGCTCTTGGGAGGCGAGGATTAGGTGGGTTTGGTGAAAACCTCCGAAGGGAGATTAGGACACGATGGGTTGGGATGTTTGTCTCCGCGAGAATTGGGAGGGAGTGATGATTAGGCTTCAACCAAGACCCATGGCTACTGTCCAAACAAAGGTTCAAGGAGACCCAAGCCACAAAAGTACAATTGTATAAACGTCGGCCAAGCTTGCGCTAGTCTGTGTAAGTCTGCGCACGTCTGGACCACCCCTCTTGCGCTAGTCTCTGTGGCCCTTAGACAGCAGGGATGCTCATTCCTCTACAAGATGAACAGCGGATCGGGGCCTACTAAAGTGGGTAGGATGCCTATTGCTAACTCAAGTGAATATGAACCCAATGGAAGATAAACCCCTCCCTTCCTTTCCGAAGGGATAAGTAGCAACGACATACCATGCGGACTTACCTTCTTGTAGTTGCGTAACCCCTAAAAAACATGTCACTGCTTTGTCTTGCCTAATGCACATTTATCTCATCAGAAATTTGATGTCATCTACGCTAATGGCCACAGACAAAGCCCCTCGAAGTTTAAGTGACTGCAATTGCATTAAGTCATTTGCGGGCAACCTTTGCCATCAAAACGCTTGCCTTAAACCCTAGAGGTTAATTGCACCTGTGTCAGAATGATAAAAACTTTCATCTTGAAATATTTGGCGATGATTCATTTAATGGGTTGTTACTGTGTTCTTGATGTGATGCATTTTGCTCCTTCTGTTTCAGAATAAAGTAGAGTGTCCTTTTGTACCACAACCGTCTCCAGGGCCTGTTTTGTCCATGACGGATAGTGTAACACTGTCACAACTGATTCATTCTGTCTTCGTCGTCTCCATTCTTCAACAACGAGACGAACGATGCGGAATTCCGATCAGATTCACCGAATTACTGCTTTGAACGTTTCTTATATCCGTGTGCAAGAGACTTTCAGAACTGATGGGAGACCCAAACTGCTCTGATGGGAAAGGCCAAGGAGGCATCGGCAGTGGTGGAAAAACCTTGCCAACTGACCGATGTGGCTGAAAATTTGCAGCTGCGCTGTTGGCGAAGTAGTCGCCACAGTTTCCGAGTAAATGCTGATGATGATGATGATGATGACCACTTTGACTTCGGCACTGGCTTAGCATGGTCGGCAGCGCTCCCGAGCCTTTGTTTAAAAGAGGTCGCATCATCGATTGCCCCTCACGTCCTCCAACATCTCATGATTATAAGAACAATGCATTTCATTACAACAAGAAAGGCATCTTAGCTTGGACATCGCCCCAACGGGTATCATCCGCCATTTATTGTCCAGATCACTTCATTATGAAAAGTGCCCCTCAGGAAGTCGGACCTACATCCATAAATTGTTGGATAGCCCTTGGTCAGATGACGACTAGTTCAGTTTCAAGCAATAAAGAGCCAAAATCTCAAGGCATCATGTAAAGAGATGTGCACAAGTTTCGGTTCAACAAAGGAGACGAAAATGAATGTCGAGTGGGTTGGCTCATGAATAAGGTAGAGATGTCAATTAAACCCCTCCCGGGTAGCTGCAGAAGGTTAATTGAAATGGTGGTTATGGACGCTGGCATTATGTCCTTGAGGTTCTGAAAGAACTGAGCCAAATAATCAAAAAGCTGAAGACTCTTCGGTAGCATAAACAATTTATGATCTTCACTAGCCTTTGGTTAGTCAAGGTCCGTTCTGAAACGAGAAGCAAAATGTCGCGAATTCGTAATTTGCAAGCTCCCTAGTGGAATATAATTGGTACCTCGCACTGTGTCCTTCGTGACTGCTAATCACCTATGTCGTGTTGTGGTAAAGTAGCTGCAGCAATCATTTTTGAAAACTTTCTCAGAACTCAGTCGATACCTCATTCTTTTATCAGTTAAAAGACAATCTGTTCCCAAAAATCACAATGTAACTCGATTTGGTTGTCTTGTGATAACACGAAACCATCAAAGAAATATGGAAATAGCTTCCACCGATTCAATTGTGTCAATTTCCAACCCAGACTCCATTCTCATTGATGCAGATAATTTTGTAAAGGTCTCAGAAAGTCACTGCTATTGTTTGAATGAGTCTGTTTGAAGAAGGATGTGTTAATCGTCTATTAGATTCGCAAGCTGCGCAGTGATCTCGTTCTTTCATTAGGGGGCATTCCGTTCTATTAGTTAGCTTGAGGGTAGCGCCGCGGTAGCACCCGCAATCAGGTTCCGTTCAGTGTTTCTCTGATTAGTAATAGTGATTGAATTGTATGGAATTAATGCTACAGCTGTTTTTATCTCAGAGAGTGTTCCGGCGGCTGAGACTGGGAGGAACGATTTCTCGCTCTGGAATTCTTAAAGGGTACGCCGTTCGTTGAAGTTCCAAACAACGTTATTGTCACCATTTATCACCAGGTAGCGATCTCCTCCTCAAAAACCCAATTATCAGATCATTCCACGCTGCATTCCACGATCAAAGTCACTTAAAAAAACAATGTTTTACCCTTTCATCTTTTGTCCGAAAGTTTTGAGGAACCTAAATACTTTGACCCTAGAGTCCCTTCTTATCTTAAGTTAAATCTGTTTGTGGGTATTTAGTTAAACTGTCTGCTTTTGTGTTTTCCTGTCCAATTTTTGTAGGCCGTTGTGTGCTTAACAAATAGTTCAACAGGACACTGATATAATTGGTTGTTAAATGCTTAGTATTTGAGAAATATTTTGGGCATTCTTTTCTAAATATAAGGAAGTCATTCAGTACACCTTCGTGTTAGGGCTTAGTTTGAACTCTGATATCTCGTGCTCTATATTTCAGTGTAGATACACCTTATTGATTCCACAGACAATATAGAGTGCTCTTTGATTCTGGCGTAGGGCAATTATGTACACTTGATAATATCCAATACGTGTCGGCCTGGAAGGGTCCTTTTCTTGGAGACCATGACCAACCAAGTTTGCGTTTGTTATACTAGGGGACAGCACTTGTATTCCTACGATCCACCATGACCCATTTTCCACAGCACCTTCAGCTTGAGAAAATATCATTTTTGAAAGTATTTGTGTTCAAACGTGACTAATTGCCACTTATTGATAATCAACTACATAATCAGCCTCAAATGATCTAATTAGCCTCTGAAGTTCTGTGGCTATTCTTAAGTCATGAACACTTAACACCAATTTTCAGTCCAATTTTGCTCATTATTGCAATCAAGTGAAATAGATCGCATGCAAACAGTGTTCTCTTGTAACCTTGATGAGAGTTTGGGTGGAAAGCTGTTGTTATGTAGTTGGTTGTATTCTGAACCAAACACCGATTGTATGGTTAGGGCACCCTCCCATTGCCATCAGACCCTATGGCATATACTTCGATCAGAGCCATCCAAAAGCAGACTTCTATCCGAACCATCCATCGGCCTGCAGGAGGGCGTAGGTTGGCGGTCTCTCCGTCGTCAAACGCCGACGTAGATTGTGAGGGTTCCTATTGACTACGTTCTCCCTTGCCGCCATCTTTGATTCGTGCCTGCGGGAGAAAAAAACAGGTGCAAAAAAGTGCATATTTCTAGCTTGCATGGCGATGGAGTTACACCACTGTTTCAACAATGTACCACCACTGCGTAATGCTATAACTAATAAACATCGAAGTGGGTTATTTATCAAGAATTTCCCAATATTAGTTCAGAAAATGATCATAATATAAGAAAAACACGCTACCAAAGCGGAAAAACATTTCAGTAAGGGGTCTTATTCAACCCTTGCGGGAGTTGGTTGCGATTACTCAAATTATCGCCAATATAACGCAACTGTGACCCAGACTATCAAAATAAGATCATGTTGTTTGAACAGTTGGTAGTTCTCAAGTGGTGTGAACCTTTGTTTTGACCCCTTCTTTGTAGTTTGGTTGAACAGCACTAGGTGGGGATGATACCAGTTGGGACTATCAGTCTGTACAGTCTCAGTTGTGTTCTTCAAAAAGAAGATATTGGACTGAAAAAATAACTGTCGCTCAAAAAAGACTTCTCGTCAACAAAATACAGGGGCTTTAAGGTTTACGATATCGATCAGTATTTTGGTTTAAAAAAGGTTAAGGAAAAGAATGTCACCAATCCGAGATAATTCCTTCTTCGAAAAGGGTGATATTTCATCAAACAGTTTGTTTTTTGCCCAATACCCCAATGATTGGACTTATTTCTTCTCTGCACACACATTGTCCCTTTGACATGTGATATCAAAAATCTGTCAATTTCTTTCGGAATTTGTCATTTCTTCTCACAATCAAGTCACCATAACTTTGACATTTGACGCTTTGCCAATCTGCTCACCTCTTTGATGGTGTTTTATCCTGCGTCGGATCGATGCAAGGAATTATTTATCATTAACACTTGGACTTAATTGCTTGTATAGAATTTGTTATGGCTGAGTCGCGAGATGAAAGGTGTTCTGAGTCATAACCAGTGACATAGTAGCGGTGAAAACGCCATCTTAATGTAAACTAAAAGTAGAAGGTGAGTTCCATTTTTTGTTAAAGGGGCTGCTAGGGTTCAAAGGGGAGATATGATTGTTGAGAGCAGATATGATCGCCCAAGCAAAGAGATGACTTGGTTAGCTATCTATCCGATGTCTCTTTTTCAAAATGCATTTAGTCACAGAGCACAGTGACACATTCACGACAAGAAGAGAGTTTTTAGCGACTTTTCATCTGTCTGTATCTTTGGATAAGATTGGATTATGAAGTTAAAAGACTTGGAAATGAATATGATACCTTGTTTGGTATTCATGTTGCATATTTTTCGCCCCAAACAGGATAACCTTGGCCAGGCACATTCTTGGAATTCAGTAAGGGGTCAGATGCCCCTGCCAACATAATTTAAGTTGCTCAGCTCATTGACCAACGCAATAGTCCGGACAGTTAAGAACAGATTTAAATTGACGGTCGTTAACATAACGTCCATGCTCAAGCAGCATGTGTTAAAAGGGCGACAATAGAAAGTGCCCCACGTCAAAAGGATTGAGATAAGCTTAAGAGGCTTGGAAGTATTAGGCTAGCTTATGAAATAAACCATGTTAGCTGTCTCAAGTCTAGGATGGCTTTAACCCGTAACTGTTCATCACATAACGGTTTGACTTAAGGAGGGTTTAGGCATTGTTCAGTAGTGTTACGTTGATTTGAACAACAAACACAGCTTGTTCTTTAATTCGTAGACTGTTTAAATTCAAAATGAATAATTATGGTTTTTTCGGTTATCAGTCTAGAAGAAAAAAATTCAGAGGGCAGAATAGCCTTGAGAAACCAGGCCGTGTACTTCAGGTGATATGACATAATTTTGTGTAAACCTGAAACGACCAACTTGAATGCGTACAAAATGTGAGTTTTTAGTTCATAACCACCAAGTGGTTTAGTCATGGCCACACCATATCTGCACCTAGTGTTTTCATAGTGCCGAAATAATGAATAATGAATCATAAGGATTAAGCAACAAGGATAACTTTTCAGGAGTAGTGACCCTTTCCCTTCCTTATAAAGCATTCTAATCCCTTATCCTGTCAGTATCAATGCTAATAGTATCGGATAACGTAGAGCTGTTGAACAAATAAATGAACAATACGACAAATATGTTGAATTTTATATAAGTATTTGGAATCGTGAAGAAAGGTCCGCCCATTAGGGTCCTAACCCGGAAGAAAAATATTGCTTCAATACAATGAAAATTTCCCTCATATCATGCTCTCATAGAAATACCCCGGGAGCATGTTTTCCTGTCCTAATTGCTTTGGGGTAATTATTACGACTTGATGGGCCATTTTGCTGCTTTAGGTCAAGTAATGAATAGGCAATTTTGTATATTTTGGAAAATATAGAAGTAAATATGGAAATAGTCACACTTATAATAATGGCGCTACTGGCATGTTGTTGCGTTCAGAACAGCCCCGGGCATTACAAGCTACATCTAACGGAATATTCTAGCTCCTGCACCTCTTTCTGTTAGCATGGTGGAGTGATGCCACTGATCGACAAGAACCTGTAACATTCGGAGCATTACTCTTTTTCTGTCAGAAAACATACAACATCTTTGGGGAGTTCGTTTTGCTCTAGAACAAGCGCTGTAGCCATCTGATCAGTTATGTGTGTCCATGAACAGGTGGTCTTTAGAAAAAGAAGCGTTAAGTTGTTGTTCATACTGGCTTGGTTCATTTGATCAGTCTTTTTTGTACGACTCTAAACAATAGGTGGATTCTATTCGGTTAACAAAGTCATGTTGATCATGTAACAACATTCTTCTCTTATGATCTCTTCTGGTGGGCGAGCACAGCAGCAACCAGGCTGCTCTTGCTGCTAGAGTAGAGCAAGTGTAGGCCCCGCTATATCTTGTTCAAAATAAAAGGTTTAAACACCTGAGGGTGAATGATCAGCATGGCTCTCTAACTTCCAGTCTGGCACCGCTCTTTTGAATAGGAGACCAATCTCTTAGATCATTTTCTCAAAATATCTTAACATGACCCGTTAATCCTAGCCAATTATGGAGCCAAGTTTTATCTCTTTCTATTGAAGATGGATTAATAGCCAGATTCTTCAACAAAAGTCGCCAATTTGCCTGTCAGTTCTGTTTTGGTTCTCTGAATTGTAGGCCGGACAGGTCTGGTGTTGCTGGGGATAGAACCTTTTGCATTCATGATTCCCTAATCCTGTAATTGCGTGTACGTTGTTGAAAAGAGGGACAGTTTTGTTACACCAAAATGCCATCCTGACCAGCACAACATTACCTCACAGTTTATATTTTGATTTCACTTCAGGCACTCTCACATATATTGATGATACATGTACTGCCATATTGGCACCCACTACCACCCCCAACACCGCACCCCACAAACTTTGAAAATTGCTTCTTTTCAGCAACGTTTGTTGACTAGTGCCTACAGCTTTGCATTTTGTATCGTTCCAGGTCTGACCAAGTTCATACCAGGAGGCACTCTCACCCTCAGGGGGACAAAACACACCCATAACACCATCCCCAACCCTCATAACAATAACAACAATACCACACAAGTCAATAACAACAACCAGGTCACCGTTGATGCAGATCCAAGTTTCTCACCGCCCGCTGCGAAGAAGATCAGACGTGATTTCACCAACTATCGGACGCCAAGTGGTCAGTTTTACTGCTCTGCCTGTAACATATCGGCCAACTCAGATACTCAGTTCCAACAGCATATAGAGAGTAAGAAGCATCGAGTCAATCATTCGGCGGCGAAAAAGACGAATTTCGTTATGAAGGAAGATGAGGAAAGTTAGGTGTAGGCCAAGGTCATTGAACTGATATTCAAGATCAATTTTATACATATAGAGAAGACAGGGAGCATCGGGTCTGCGACTGCAAGAAAGACGGACTTCGTGGTGAAGAAGGTTGATGAATGTTAGATGTAGGTCAAGGTCATTACTGTGATGTTCAAGGTCAAGTTACCACCAATAAAGGTCAAACTACCCACCACACATTGTCAAGCTACCACCCCTTCAAGTATATTCAGGTGATCACTACCACTGGAAGTTGGAAGTTGCAGATATGACAAAACTGTCAGTGGCCAAGACCAATTTGCAAAGGACACTAGGATGGACTGGGCCAATGACTTTAAATGTCACGGTTATAATGACCTGCTAGCCTAAGGTCGAGGTCGAATCAGTTCTTGAGTTTAGAATGTAAGGGCAATGTGGTGTTGTACGATGAAAATTGAACACCAAAAGCGAGTAGATCGCTCAAATATTCCTCAATACAACTTTGTGTGCTTTAGAATACAATGAAACAAACAATAAGATTCAATCGAAACATTTACGAAACAAATACCACATTTCTCTTAACATTGCCCAATAGGCACTCTGTGAAAAGCGTTCACATTGTTGTGTAAATGTCATAACATTCATGCATCATGCATCTTACATATTATTTATTCTATTGTATAGGTTCACATTATGTGACGATAAGAATTACCTTTTTCTGAAGAAAAAAAACTTAAGCTATAAATATATACATATTATATGTTGTTGCTGTACATATAATGATTTTTTCATGAGAGTTAACTCGTATTTTGAATCTGGTCAAATATCAGTGTAAATAAATGTGTTATTATATTATGGTCAAAGACCTTTTCTGAGATGTAATCAAACTGGTATTTTAACTTGTTCGACGATGCACGTTATAAGGATACCATTGGTTGGGATATTTGTGTTGCTTTTAAAATTAACCAATCATGGCAGAGAAGCTTTAAAATTGGCCAATGGCTGCACAAGGTTCATTTCAAAAGCACCATCATCGCGGAACAGCTTTGAAATATACCAATGGCTGCAAATGGTTGATTTGAATGTAACCATTCATTACATAGACTGATTTTAGTATTTAACTTTTTTTTTAATTAATCAATGGCTGCACAAGGTTGCTTACAAAGTGACCAATCATAGCAGAGAATAGGTTAGAGTACATGTATCAACCAATGGCTGCACATGGTTGCTTTTAAAGTGACCAATCATAGCAGAGAATAACTTATCAACCAATGACTGTACATGGTTGTTTGCAAAGTGACCAATCATAGAAGAGAATAACTTATCAAGCAATGACTGCACTTGGTTGCTTTCGAAGATAACTTTTGATTGGCTGCACTAGACAAGGATTCATTGACCTGATGATATTACAGATCATATTTTGAGTATGCACCGTATATCAATGTCTGAAGGTGACAAATTACTGGCACTTCACAGGATTCATTGGTATCAAAATACATACAAGGCTTTTCTTATTTGCGTTTGTAGTATATTCAATAATTTATATTAAGCATGATTTTGACGCAGGCTTCACAGACATGATGTACGTGCAAATGTACATGTTCTTTTAATGCAAAGGCTTTGATGAAAGGAACATTGTAAGACAGTTGCTGGGGTACGTATGTGCACGCCAGTTATGTTCAAGTGGGGAAGGGAATGCATACGAATTGCCACGCGGTTGCTGTTAAGTACAGCACACCTGAAAATTTACCATTTAATGATAGATAACAGCAATAATGTTTGGGGCAGCTACACTGGTGATACTGGTGGTTTCTGGTTCAATTCTAAATCTGCCAAGTACTTTTGTTAACTTCTTGTTGCTTCTTGTGATTAAGTGATCTCTGGTGTTTTTAACTATATCTCTCGGTTCATCATTTTTCGTTTTTGTACCCAATACTGTCATTGGAACACAGAGTATCATATATAGTTGATAGAAAACTGCAATGTACCTCAGCTTGTTCCGTCGTTTCATGACTGTCCGCCATTTTCTTTGCCAGTGGGTAGAAAATGAAACGTAACTGGTATATATCCCCAATTCCAGAATAAGATTGCCCCATGCTATGTAAAACACGAATCAATCCACCAGTTGGTAATAAGTGTTCTATCTGCTATTCTGTCACGAACCAGTTTATTGGAAATGTGTTAAATGTTTCAGTTTTGAGCCAATAAACCAGTATTCTTTACAAACGTACAGTTGGTCTCTCTCTTCTTGCCATCATCGAACCTGCGTGATTGCAATATTTGTTATCTTTGTGATCTTTTTAGTTAAGAGTTCCTTCTCACTCTGCGCACACTCAACCTTTTTACCAAAGGCACAGTCATGGACAGCTATGAAAGTCACTCTGCACACACCCAACCTCTTTAGCAAGGGTACTGGCATTGACGGTCGTCATGAAGTCACCGTGCAGACAGCCAACCTCTTTACCAAAGGCACAGTCATTGAGAGCCATGACAATCACTCTGCGCACACCCAACCTCATAAACAAAATGGCACAGTCATGGACACCGTCACATCCCTTAACTTACACACTTTATACGAAAGTTGCCTTCAACGAGAAAAGACAAACTTCACTCGAATCCATCGATATGACGGAAGGACAGTTCCCTGGAAACTTCATTATAGATTCAAGCTCCGAGGTGTTGACTGTGTACTGATCTTTATGGAAAGCTTAAAACACGTGCCAAATCGCTAAATAAACATTTCAGGATTATACAAAATGAATGAAAACTTCATATCCGACACTCCCGTGTCCCGGGGCAGGTCCTGTCCTTGATGTGCCTTCTCGCAGTGAAGGTGTTGTGGATACTGCAACAAAGATAAGAGCCGCCTGCCCCAAAGCAGTTCGGCGGGGGCTGCTGAAAACACGTGCCTATAAGAATAGATTCTTTCTCCGACGTCTTCGGTTATGCCAAGGGCCTAACGGTGGCAAAGCTTCGCCCCTGTAACATCAGACGGCGCAGCCTCCATCATGACAAGACAATGTTGGATTCACTCCCGCTAACAGAACGAAGACCGTAAATTTAGGACGAGTTTGCATGCTTTGCTTAGTGCCTTTCTGCTTGCTAGTCATTCGTCGGTCGAAACTATTCATTCTCCGACCAAACCTCCGGATATTTGCGGAACGGTTTCATCCGAAAGAACCGTGTTTTCTCACACTAAATCGGGCTCATTCACAAAAGAGAAACCTTCATCCAATTTTCGTAGATTAGCGACACCGAGTACGCAAACAAGCTTTAGATCGTTGGCAAAGAGGTTGCGCATTACGCCATCAGTATTTGCAGTGATGATGTAACCAATTTTACCCCGATTGGATTATCTCAAAATATTTTGAGGCTTGACGGGAAATAGTTTCTGTGCAATGTGTGTTTTTCTCAGGGCAATGTCCGTGGAGAATCGATAACCTGCTTGGTGAGTTTTGGGGTGATGTAAACGCATGCTGTGCGTTCTTGTGCAATTCCGGAGAGGTAAAAGCAACCACTTCCAATATTTGGGGAGCAGATCTCTTAAGATTCTACTCACCACCCCTGATTCAACCATCATATTTGATAATCCTGCTATTTCTGCGTACTTATCATTCCTGATAGAAACACCTAAACGTGGTCGTCATCGTGATGGTAGTCATCTATCTTCGCCAAAAAATGTCACTGCTTTGATCCCAAACGTCATGTTTTATCAAGACGATTGTCGCGACTGGAATTATAGGTTCTGCAATATTAATAAGTCAGGTCTCGGGTGACACTGGCTTGTCAACGCAATATTTTCAAACTCTCATCTATCTTCTAACGCCAGTCCCCCGATGTTGATCTTGACAAGCCACTCACGCGAGCGCAATCTTGTATTCAGCGACTCCGACCCAACCGTGGCAACCGCATTGAACTGGACAAGACGCTTGTCACAGACGCTGACGACTGAGATAGTCTGCTGGATATTTCTTTGGCGTCGGTGTGGCAGCGTTTCGCACTGGTCCGAGGCTCACCATGAACAAACCCTATCCCTTGTGAACCCATGCTCTCACCCAATCTTGCATTCAGCGGATCCGACCCAACCCTGGCAACCGGAGAGAATTGGAGCCACTTCCTAACACTACCCTATACATTTTTTTCTACTTAAACCAGTGCGCAGTCCTGGGGTGGTTGTGGTCCCCGTGGTCCGGCCCCATCCCATCTGACGCCAACTCTTACTCAAAATACGCCAATGTTTATCCGTAAATCATCCTACGAAATTGGTACAAAGGGTCGGATTACTCTCCAAACACCTTGAATGTCGGAACTTTTATCAAATTAGGGTTACGCAACCCTCGAGAGAGCGGAAGCTTTGATCAGCATTTTCCTTTTTGCTAAAATCCCATGAGATATTTTCGAATTGGTGCAATCGGTGTCTGTACACACATGATTTGCTGGTTATCTCGAAGTATCGCAACTTTAACCATCCCGCTTGTCACCTCACTTCGAGCAGACGACAGTTTGTTTACCTTTACACCATGTTGTCATTTCGCCTTGGCCGTTCATTACGTTATCTCTGTGGCACAGACAACTTGGGATGATGATTCCAAATACTAATCGGGATTGACGAGGAAGATGAGAGGTATGTCGTGTATGTCGAGTCTCGGGGTGGAATCTTTGGGAGTGGAATTCTTCGGTTGCCATCCCTATTTAGGGATAACCGATAGCAGATTTTTGGAAAAGCAATCACAAGGCGTTATTTCAGCGCGGCGGGACTTCGTGGTGCTTTCGGAGGAGGTGATAAAACGCCATCCTCTACATGCACATGAACATGCCGCGTTCTTGCGTTCAGCAATCGTTCTCTACCAACAACAAGAAAGAAAAGAAATCATGCTTGAAACATTAAGTGACATTAATTTCATATCAGCTGAAGACATTTGCGCGAAATTTGGTTGAGGTCGAGCGATTAGTTAACAATGATGCCATTTTGATGACATCGCAGCGAAAATAGAATTTACTGCGGAGCTGTAATGGCTGATTGCGCGACTGTCTTCTGCGCCTCTCTCGGCGTGCCTAATTGAGCCCATTCTCACAAATTTCACTGGAAATGTTTATTTCTTGACAGCCCTTGCAAAACTTTTGTAGTGTTGATAATCCTTGCAATCATAATTCGTTCTATTGCGATTCTTGAAAATGAAAGCGCAGCCTCATATCGGCTGACGATGATGTTGTTATGATGTCGGTCGAGTGTTACCAAATCCGACGCCATTTTGAAATGATAATGGCGTGGTATCTAGCCAGCTGTCAGTTAGACACAGGGCATTGTTCCCGGATCGCTGCCTTCATTCTCTAGGGGGAGATCGGAGGAAATTTCGAGTGAGAGTTTCGGGTAATTAGTCATCGGGCATAATAGCCTATTTCACGCCAGGGTTGAAGTAGGGTAAATATATCGAAGGGCAAAAGCGAAGGGACCAATTCCGATATCATAAAGTTACAAGGGGTGGACAAGTATCATTTCGACATTTGTAGAGCTAATTTAGGGGCTTAGGGTGTAATTATGGGCAACTGAAAGGGTTCAAACCAAAATTGACCCCTAGGGTTTCACGGCAGGGTTTTTCTCACGGACGACACCTGTCCTGTTGACTTTTGGCCCCTCACGATAGGGCAGCTATTTTGTAAGGCCATGGGAGACCGGTCCCGCTGTTTGAATTTAGGTCTACCGTTACTCTTGACGCAGTGCTGACACCTTCGATGCACAGCGAATTAGCAGTTGCAACGAGACCAGTCTTCTCACGTGAGGTTGCGAGATTAGACGTGAATTCCAGATCGAGATTCCAAGTGTCGCTTCCGCGTAGCAATGCATTTTTGTATTCGCGTAAGGAACTTAGGGGCAAGCAGATGTTTGCCCTTCTCAACCTGAATACATTCCAGAGTCTGAAATGTGGCATCCAGATTACATTCTCTGCACTCGATCCTCCCCTTCCGTGTACCAAAATTCTTGCATCGGCGAGAAGTGCGGGCCATTTGTTCAATTCGCCTCCCACTCAGACATCCTCAGAACATGTTGATAACTTTGATACTTTTGGATTTTGAACGAAGTTGTGACCTTGTCAATCCAGCCTTTTCACCTAACATGTGAAAGTAAGGAGGTAGTAGCCCGTAATGCATCCCAGTGTTGTATCCCTTGAACAGCCAAGATTTCAATGCAGTAAACACATGCCTTTACTCCATCCCTCTGATTACACCCAAAACATCATAGATAGCATCCTTGGCGAAAACACCCAACCCTCCTCTGGTCTTGCGGGTCTAACTTCGGCGTATTCCCGCAAAATTACCATCCTTTTGCCCTTAAATGCCCAAAAGGCAAATCTTATTTGCAAATCCCTCCCTTTTCTTGTGTCCCTTCCTGATTGCGAGCCACCTTAATATCAGTATGAATGGGAATGATCCCCTTCCTTCTCAAGACTGTGATAACCCGCGAGCATTCCGATAGAAATCTCAAATGCCTTGGATTTGATAACGGAAAGTCTTTGTCACAAATGAATGCCTTACTTTGACAATTTGTCAGATCTGTTCTCACACAGAAGCCAATTGTCTGAGGCCTCGGAGGATTCCAACAATAAAAGGCATGCGATACTAAGTTCTGAATTTAGTAAATCAAATTTCCATATCGGAGTGGTAAGAAGGATGGGGATTAACACATCCCGACCTCCCAATATCGCACCTTCTGTGGAAGAAACCTGCCTTAAGAGTAAAGTTGGCCCCGATGACAACTTAACCGAAATGTTAGCAGCTGGAGACTCCACGGCTGGCCTGGCCACTCTGTTTGCTGGCCTGACTCGGACCACTCCGTTGGTAACCTGACCGAGACCACTCCGTTGGCTGACCTGGACCATCCTTCGTTTGCTGGCCTCTTGACCCACACACTCGTGGGAAAGTAGTAGCCGAAGCAAGAGGGCAGATTGCACCTTCCACTAGATTCCGACCACTCATTTGTATTCTGCGCAACTCCGTCAGCCTTTACTTCACAGAGTTGCAAGCCAATAATTTCATTTCGATAGATCAATTTACCTCGCCAGAATGGTCAAATGGGGCTGACGAGCGGTTATTGTAACTTTGTTTCACTAATATGGTCATTTCTTGCTGATCAACACAACTAGATTGCCGTAAAAAGTACATCTAGTCGCTCGACAGCTTTGGCCAGGTGTCAAGTTTTTTAGTGTTTCTTTTCCTTACAAGTGTTTCCCATTACTGTTTGGGAAACGCTGAAAGACAGATCGAAATGTTTTCCACTGTTTCCCCTATTGAAATGTTATAGTCTCTCTAGAAGTCTATTGTATGGAAAACACTGAAATGTAGACAACAGTCAAAAACTTAAGCAGCTGGTAGGTTCCTTGACAGCAGTTGCCTCGGTTACTGGCAGCTATTAGACCTTCAGGTCTTTAATGAAATCATATATTTGAACGAAATGACTCGATGGATTTCAACAGATTGCCATGATTGCTCAGCAGACGTAACATAATTACAAATCAACACATGATACCCGATGTTTCAGAGCAAATAGAACTTGTCGGAATGGGGAACATGAGTCGACTGTAAAGTGAGACTGGGTTTGAGAGGGAGAGTGAGTAACTGTACCAGTCATCCGAGGCACTTACCATCCCGGGTCGAGAGCTTGCCATGGTATGAAGACACTTCAGCTTCAATATGGTAGTTCAAGAATGGGAAAGTCATTCAGAAGATATATTAATGCAGCCAAGTGCCTTTCTATGACTCTTTCGCGAGTGGATTTTGGTCTTAAAGACTCGAGTGTTTGGTTTGAGAGCAAATGTGATCCAATTTGAGATATGCATAAATAGTTAAGGATAATTAAGACTTGGGGAAATGGTTGAAAGTCTTCAACTGGTAACACAGTCATTCGGTTCACGCAAAAGAAATCGTCAGCTACGTAGAAAAACATTGCAACTGCTTTATAGTTTAACTCGTTCTAATCGGGGGTAGGTTCTGTCGTTTTAAAAAACGGCACTTATTTGCAATGTCATCGCCACATTGTAAGCATCATAAAGCTTTCGAAGCCATTTCGTCGATTGTCGTGAAGATTGATTGAAAGTTCTGGAACGCTCTGACCCAGGAGGCTGGTGGCTGCCGACATCAGTCCGGGTCATCGTGACTGGACAACCAGCCACCGGATCTAGAAGTATTGATGACGTGGGACCAGTGGAGATCGGGTGACTATTTACTCCGAGAAGGCATGACCCAAGTCCCTTTCAACCCTAAGTGCCCTATTGCGCGGCAGAAACCCAAGAAGTGTCGCTGCCCAAACAAGGTGTCAGAACCAGCCGGGATCAAGTTCCAAGGGACACATCCTCTAATTGCTCGCCAAATCTTTCTGGTGGCGAAATTGGCAGATCGTTCGACCACGTGACATAACAAAGGCGCAGACGACAGCTTGTTCTCCGGGATGACTTCCGGTGTGCGTGAGTCACCTCCTCGAACTTTCTCACCTTCCCTTTGAACCCTCCTGCAACAAATCTTACATAAACAGACGACAGGCCAATATAAACAGACGAGAACCAAAAGAACAATTATGTTTCTCAATATGACTGGACTCGAGGATGGAGCAGAAATTATGAAATTCCGTGCGAAGTTTGCAAAGGATGATATTACCGGGCGGCCATTTTGGTTTGTTTGAACACCGCGCGATTGTTTAATTTGCCTCATCCACCGCTGAAGGCTGCTTAATATTCTCCATCCCAACTAGACAAAAAAACGGTGCCTCTACTTAATACATATTGTGCACCTTTCTGGTCGTCTGGAGTGGAACATTTTGAAATTCGATTCATTTTGCTGCTGAAGTGGTCATCAAAGTGTTTGTTACCAATGGGGTTTGGGATGTTTGTCGGCAATATCGCCATGTTCCTGCAGCCTCAAGGTACTACACCTTAATTGCGTGAAAGACAATGCCTAGAGAAGCAGTGAAACTTGTACAAAATGAATCACCAAAAAGCAATTAGAACTGAAACAATCAACTAAATACTTGGAATATGACATTTTGTATTGGCGTCATTTCGTTTGCATTTCGCCCCCACCCCGTCTTGTTATTCCTTCCCTACTGTTAATGACTGTTCAGGGAATTAAAGTCGCGAAACCGTGGTCTTATTATTTGATCGCATATTAGAATCTGCTGTGAGATTTGACTTGTGCAACGAGGTCTGAAGTCTTCACACGAGCCAAAAGTGCATTGCACGTGCTTTAAGCGCATGGTGTCACCTTTGAAGATTCGTCCCCTTATACACATTGGACGATAGTTTGAAAATAGATTACTGTCACATTAAAAATCTACCTTAAAACTGACTCATGAAGACATTAGTTGAATGATCTTTGAGAGTTCTTTCGGGTTAACCGCGCCTTTTAAGAGTCACTAACCGTGGTTTTTGTACCCAAAGGAGTTTTCATCGTAAGTACTTTTCTATAAGCAGTCGTTGCGTGAGTCAAACGGCAAAACACATTCTGCTTAGCCATTAATTGGGACTTGACGGAGGCTATGTGACGTTATTGATGGCGTCGAATAGATTGTGACGATTCCTGGGTGGACCGCACATCAAGTGGCAGCACTCGAAAACGTTCTTGCCTCATTCAATGCGTAGACATACTCGTTCATGGTCTTGGGTTATGAGCAACATTTGGAAGAGAGCTGCTGTCAGTAAAGGTATTAGAAATCGAACGTCTCTGGACCACCAGAATCGAGTGCGGCGCTCAACCGCACGGACGCAGCTGCTTAGCCATCGTCCAATCATGCCAATGCATGCTTGGAAAAGTTTTCGTCCCCTGCGGATCGCCCCGGCTTATTTCCTATTTCATAGACAACCAGTCTAGTGAGGTGTTTTCTGCAGAGCACTCTGAATAATTCATGAACCAATCAGCGTTCCTGCCAGGAGACCAGATTCTCTGCATGGCTCAGATCTGTATCGTCCTCAGTAACAGCTTTTTTACTGTCCTCAATAGCCGTCGGATGTTTCAATGGTAAATGTTATTAAAAGTATGGTGTCTGCATAGATTTGGCCACCAAATGGATGATTGAAGGAACTAACAAGGAGTCGAATAGTCTCAGAAACGTCGATGCTCAGAAGATTCTACAGTTTTGTATCCTGTGTAGGAGCAATCTCCAAGCCTCGTAATTGGTAACGGTTGCCTCGTGGTATTACCGTTTACCGTTTGCTGCTCCGGAGCAAATGCTAGCTGTCCTCTCATTGAAAGATTGGTGTAACAGAAACAATCGCAGTCCCCGAGTTCTGTAGTCGCTCTTTGTAGTTGGAGATGGAGATTTTCCTCTCACACAGTCTAAATAGAAAAAACAAATGCCCTGAGAAGGAGTTTGAACAGCATCGAGTCTATACTTGTGAATTGCAATGGCAACCAAAACAATATACCCCTGTGAGTTCTCATTTATCTAAAATGTATCGAATTTCTCCTCACATGTCCTTATTCTCACAACTGTCCCGTGATGCAACAACTCCCAATAAGTGCATGAATCACCCATCGAAATCATCTGCTGCATTAAAAACAGCGGAAAATATTTAAATCTTAGTAACCTGATGCTCTCAGGGGAGATGAACGCAGAAGAGACTGCTGAACCACACACAATGATGGATGCTCTGTGTAAAATAGTATTTTTCCGTTTAAACATCCATTATAAGTCGTTGCGCCTTGGTAGACATTTTGTCACTGTATTCCACCCAAGGTCATAAAAAGGGATTAGAAATTCAGGAGGGATGCGTTTGGCCAGTCACTACATTTTTAATTGCGCAAGGGACCGCTGGAACATCTGACCAGAAACTCTGCAATAACATCCCTTAACACTAACTTTAATGGAAACAAAAACATGTTATGGAAGGAGCCTAAATCTCGCGTAATCTCGTGAAATGAGAAATCTATGAAATGCGAGAAATTTATTAAGTGCGATTTTGTTACAAACAATAGAACTAACACCAGATATTTCAATCAAAATTCTCTACCAAGCTTCATGTCCCAACGCATCCATTTCCTCAGAAAAAAAGGAGGATAACCCGCAATAAATGAGCTGCCTTTGGCACTGTTATCAGTAGTGTTATATTTCCCCTCGTCCCAGCTGATCCTGCTGCCATAAAAAACTGATAACCGGCGTTAAATGTGGCGTGTTATTTCCTTCCACCTAGTAACCTTCGAGATGATATGTCAATCTTCCAGATGTAATAAAAAGCCGTCTGCCTTGGGCAGCATACACGTGACCAACAGAAGCCAATCCGATGGAAGAAATGTCGTCTGACTTGGTAACCGTATCACGTGCCCGACCAAAAACAATCGACTGGAAACCGTACATGTTGTCGTTCCAGAAGATGCCCAGTTTAGGAAGTTTATCAACGCAAGGCACACGAGGCTTGGCACTACAGAGGCTGGTCCTCTGTCCCCTGTGGAGAGAAAAAGACGATCTACATGTATTTGTCTGGCCCCTTGGCTTCGCGGAGAAATGTCTTGAGTTTTTCGAGCTGATACTGCTCTGTTTGATTGGAGGCAGCGACGAAGTCTCGGGAGATAGACTCTTCCGTCTTATCCCATTAAAAACACAGCAGATGATCAATAATCGACGGTGTGCAGAGAGATTAAATCGATTCTGAAAACACATCATTTTTTATCTGCTGCGTCTTTTGGTTGATCAGTTTCTCAATTGTCCGGAGATTCTGCCTTTGTTTGAACACGTTACTTGCAATCAGCTGCGGCGAGTTGACTCGGTCTCACGTAATTTGCTACAGACTTGTGCCTTTTACAGCCTTATCACAGGAAAGAGTCTTTCGTCAACATCCGACTTCCGACTCATTAAGATCTAACTATCTTCCATCTTCTTCCTTCGCTGACCAAAACAAACTCTTCGTTGACACATTGACCTCATCACTGCATTGTTCTTTGACCACCTCATGACCGTCTCCATCCAAAGAAACCAATAAATTCAGGCTGGTCATCCCCTTCATCGACTTTTGCCATTGTTCTCAGATGAGACGACATGATGAGATGGAGAAGACTTGATTGAATTCTCTGACCCAGAATAAAGCGTAATTAACCAAATGATGCAGGTTTTAGGTCAGTGGACATTTCACAGATCTTTTGACCAGTTTGATGACAATGAGTCAGGCATCAAAAATTAATTTGTCCTTTCGTACGATGACAGTGTTAAGACATTCTTGCCTGAAGCGATATTGAAGTGAGACTGGGGTAACATTCCTGGGAAAAAGAAAGTTACCGCCTCTTAAAGACGCCATCTTTTGAGTAGAAGACGAAATAGGTGTAGTTCCCATATTGTCCAATGCCCTCATTACAATTGAACACTAATGACGCAATAATCTTACAATATCACTCTGCGCGGGAGGTGGCATCGGCAGACGACACAATCCCCATGCATCTCCATCACTAATCATCTAATACACCTAACCCCGCCAATGAAATAAGCCCTGTGTTATTGCTTTTTTAGGAGATAGACGATGAGCAGGGGGCAGCTCGGCCGGGAAATAACCCAATTGTTCCATTGTTTTGAAAATGTGTTTCCTCGACTTTTTGCTCTACCTCCCCCTGAGATCTGCGGAAAGTGACATGTCTGTGACGTGTCGACAGCTCTGGACAATGTGATGTCGCAAAGTTGAGGCCGGATGAGTTCCACTTTCTCTCGAAGTGATAATTATATTGGCACCATCAGGGGAGGTTACTATTAGTCAGGCTACTTTGCTAACCTACGGTAAAGTATTTTGGATCTGTTCATGCCAAATCATGAAAACAAATCTGTCGAAGTGAGCCCAAGCGGAGGTGTTATTTTCTGTATCATGGTTGCACAAGGCTTTTTAGGTAATTTTTTGGGAGACGACCGACCGGATGATATCTACACATCTACATTTCACTGACATCTAATGAACAAAAATCGTAGAGGAAAGAGTTAATATGAAATGGGAAATGGCGCAGTTTGCGAAACACGCAAGTCACCACTTGAGCCCGAGGTGTGGAGAAGCAGCCGATCACGACGAACAAAGAAACGTTTAATGATTGAATAATTCCTGGGCGGTTATTAAACGAAACCCGACACGCTGAGACAATTATGAAGAGGATGAGACATCGGAGTGGTATGTTTTGTTCGGCTTGCAATGGGCGTGAGGTTTAGTCCTGTCGAACCACTTTGCGATCGGTTTTCAAATCCAGAATTTACCATCGAAAAGGCCTCGATGATGTTTTTCATTTGTCTTCTTTCCTCTTTCTCCTTATCTCCTTGATGGCAACCACTCGGTAGAAATGTTTCGAGAAAAGGAATTGAACTTGAAGGGCCCTGGAGAGGGATTAGCGTCTCTGCCATTCGTGTTAATTTCAAGGAACGGGTGCTTTGCGAAAAACAATACGCTCTCGTCAATCTTACCTAATTCTAGTTGCGGTCAACAGAAAACCTGTGCCATAAACTACAGTTAAATTAGCCAAATGAAGGGTGAATTCAGGAGACACATTTTCCAAGTCGATTTCAGTTCAAGTTAAAGATTCTCCCCTGTATTTGTATACAGAAATCCTCAAATAAACAACAAACTTATGGGGATTCGAACCTATCGACTTTACCAAAACCTTGGCAGAATATCACGTATATTAAACAGCAATGCCACATGTATTAAGAATTGCACTCATTATCCCCAACGTTCTTTGAAATGGAAAAAGTTTACATGTGCTGAATGAAGATCTTCTGATTTCATCACTAATTAACTCTCCTTTCTGATTATTTCATTTGTGGGATCGTCCAACACGCGATGCATAAGTCAATTCCTCAAACAATAGGACTTGATGTTTCCGGCACGTGTGATGGCGATGGGCGTCGGCCGCGTTCCTTTGGGCCTCTTGAGATTTAACCCGTCAGTAATCGTGATACTAAAAGCGAGGTGATACATTACTAAGACAACTAGCCATGCAGTTGCATGACTCTGCCTTGCTCAACTCCATGGGGAAGCTATACATCACGAATTTAGATTTCTCGGTAGATGTTCAGCTAATAATGGTTTGTTCCAAAAATTCTCGGTAAAATCTTGTCCAAAATGACCATCCTGACGAAAGGGTTCAATAAGTAAAACTTTTCCTCACTAGTGTTTACTGGGAGAGAGTCGGGGCAATTCTGAATCATATCTGCTAGCCGTTTTGGCTATGTGGACGTGTTCTTCTTTGAGAGGGATGATTTTGTTCCGACCTAACGCTGTGTAACTTTGACTTGTTCCCCTAGTGGTCAAGCTCACTATCCGAATCGGTCTAGCTCCGACTATTCTGCAAATTCCAGAATAAGTTGCCGTAGAGATTGACGTAGTCTGTAAAGATGACATCACCATTACGTAAGGGTGTGTTCTGAAAAGCTTCCAGCCAGAGAAAGTATGGGTCATGTCTAGCTGGCTAACAAAAGCATCGTAAGAGACGTGTTTACCATCAAAATACCAGCAACAAGCAGGTCCAAAGGCAGGTTTCGTTTTCACATTGTGATATTTGTGGCGAAATTTTCTCAGTACTTTGTCTGGTGAACTGGATGAATATCTTTTGTCCGCGGTAAATTTTGTTGATGTAACCTTTGTTTAGCTTCACTTAACTTTCTGGATTACATTTTTCACCTGTTCACATGGTCAAAGACAAGCTGATTTTTCACATTAGGGTATTTGTTTTGATATGTTTACAGTGTGTTTTTAACAAGCTAAGTATACAAACCTTTGACCGGTGTATTTTGCAGTTGATTCATGAAACAAAACTGCTGGTTGGAATACGTGTGGGTCGAATGACAAACAATTAAGCATGCCCGAAATCGTGACTGCCGCCAAATAGCAAAGCGCACTCCAGAGCAAAGTCAAAATAGTATATATTTTTTTATATGTATAATGTATAAATGATATCAAGAGCACGTTTGAGGCTGATCCGAAGAAGACAGTTGTCAAAACCTTTTCCTAATCGACAGATTAAACAGAATCTTCGCTGCAATAGGAAAATCTGCTCTAAGAGTGTTCGACTTGAGACCGAACTGGTGAGAAATCAGCCCGGCCTCTTTTCAATTTCTTGAAGTGGTCCAGCAGACGACATCGATACGGCCATGTTTCATTCGATTTCACGCAGCGGCTGTCGCGTATTGTTTCTGGTAACACAAGCCATCTTGTCCATCCGGGCATTGTTTGCAAACATCCGGGCATTGTTTGCCAATATGGCGTCACGCAGCACGCACCCTCGTCCATGTCCCAACGGGCGTCCAATCTCCAACGAATGGTCCAAGTGTACTTGAGCTAGGGATAAATGAATTAGGCCAGCATCCACACTGCAGTGTCAGGCTTTGTTTCGCAATATGACATTAGCCGGACGCATCGAGTTAGTTAACTCTTTCTAATTCAAGGGTACTTGATGATATCAACATTATCATCATCATAAATACGCTTATGTTGGGTTTTTTAAGAAGTGGGTAGAGGCAATTTCTGTTGCAGTTTGCCAGCTAGTGGCGCCCTCAAGATGGCGCTAAATGTGCATACCAACAAAATCAGTCATATTTGAGAGTCAATTCCTTGCAAATACCTTTAAAATTGTGCAAATAACTCAAAATTGCATTATGATTGCTCATGCAAACAGTCTGTCATTTTAGTCATGTTTGTTTTGTTATTTACAATGAAAACACGGGATTCGTGCGCAGGGATCAAACGGTTGAAATACAAGTACGTCTCCTACTGTTTTTTCGTATCATATCAATGATCTCTACACTCTACACTATTGCTTCCCTTCTCGGAAACCTAAAGTTGACTGGACCCAAATTGTGAGTCAAATGCTTCATTTCTATGACTCGTATAATAACTCCATTGTAATGCCTTTGGCCTTTACAGCAATTCATTTTATCCCGTTAATAAACAGTGACACTAGAGCTGGCGAGTTCTCTAGGCGGTAGAAGGTTACTGCAGGCTACAGGCTACAGGCTTTTGTTACATGTAGACCTGTCTGTGCGTCCAGAAGATAGATGGCTGATACAGATTGGCGTCTGAAACACCTTAATATTCTATCGGTGAATGTTACGCCCTTTTGTTGGTGGGAAATGTCAGTCATACATTTGCACCTAAATATCCCCAACTCTGAGACAAAACAAAACCAATAGATGTAGACAGATTATCAGGAACCCTTTCTTCCCGGTAGCCTCCTTGGCTAGGCCTCTGCTAAAGGCTTTAGCTGTCACAGGCCTCAATCCACACAGGTGTATATTTGAGTAAAGACGTGGGGCTTCCGTGGAACAACAACGAAACGACCAAAATCGGAAGAGCAACAACAACCCAAGGCCTAGCCACTCCAATCTCCCTGTTTCGGAACTTCCAAAACATGTTTTGTTTTTCTTACCCTGAATCAAAATCCCTTTGAGAAGGTGTTAGTTTTCTTCCATGGTCAATCCAAGGCAAGTCTAAACGAAAATCGTAAGCCTATTTTCGTTTTAATTCGCTTAATTCTTTAATTTACTTAAGATTTTCTTCTGAACCCCCTGAGGATTGAGAGAATACACTAACAAACCCCCTAGCATGAAAACACTGCAGTTACCTAAGATTTCTCAATAGTTTTCCGCAGACGACGCGAGGGAATGCGGTGCTACCGCGTGATTATTGACCGTCGATTCGGATGTGACTTTTCCATGGCAACACAAATTCTATCAAGCTAAACCTGCGCTAATCGATGATTTTTATTGTTCCACTTTATTTGGGGGCACAGATCAATTAACTAACCGGAGCGAGAGAACTGGGGTGTGCCTCCAGTGTCGCCATGATCACGGACGGGTTTCCAGGTGATTAGTCTTGTTTCCCATCACTACAGACACATTCTCACTCGGCAAGTTAGTATGCCCTGCGCTCAGCAAGAAAATTGAAATAGGTTTGCAAGGTTCGTTCAGTAAGACTTCGCCATTCCTGCGCAGTGCTGAAATCGTTCCATAGTGTCTATTGTCAAAAGGTTCTCTACGAACGCAAGCAGTATTCTGTCAACATCTCAATGTAGACTCCATCAATTCAAAAGTATACCATCAGATCAAACTACATGGTTAGATATTTTCCTCGAAAGCCTTCTATATCTACACATCGGCATCAGTGATATCCGATACCACAGGGCTATATAAACCAAGCCTATCATTCATGCCATCAGGTCTTTACGCGATATTAGAATTCCTGACAAACTTCTGCCATGTTGATAAATTTTATTGAGTAGAAAATCAATCTAAAGTCACAATAGCACATTTAGTACCAATGCATTCCCATTAGCCAACGTTTACCAACTAAAAGTAAGTAAACTTTGCAGAGAAAATCGGACAACGAAATTAAAGGAATATTTGCTTTTGGCTGACTCCAGCTGCGTGCGAGAAATACGTTAGAGCATGAGTTGGAACAGTAAATGTCAATATAAGTTTGGGCTCGCGAAACGTCGACTTACCAAAGGAACGATATTAGGAGACAAGCAAAGTGGAAGGTCCTTCTTCCGTAACGGACTGTTACTTTAAGTAGCTTTCAAGTTCGGTTAGTTGGACCTATAATGCCATGTGATGGTGTACAGTCGAGTGGTGATTCCTCCGACTGTGGCCATGGAATCCCCTGGCATGTTTGATCAGCCATGCTGGTTATCCTACCAAAAATACCCATGGTATCTATAGGAATCGAATGACAGACCTGGGCAAGGACTTCTGATTTTGTATCAGCAAACATCAATTATTTCTCTCCTGTCGGTTAAGCTATCAGCATGCTTGACCAGCCATCTGCTTAGGGTCCTAAGCACTCCATTCTCTTGCCTCAAGTCCGTGATCGTTTGAGAGAAGTAGAACCACATAAATCTTGCTTTTTATCGCCGCCCCGCCCTTCCCCGTCCACCACCACCATCACTACCACCTTGTATCTCAAGGGTCCCAAAACCCATCAATCTCCCAACTCCGTTGTGCCGGCTGCTTCTAACCGCCAACCACCCTCTCCCCTTGCTCACGTCCCCCTCCGCTTTCCCCCGCCGCCCTCTCTATTCTATCAGCATGAACGACCAACCATCTGGTTTAGGGTCCCAGCCTCCCCAAACTCATCTAGCTTCAACTCCGTGACGTTTGTATTAATCAAATGACTGCTCAATACAAATATTATCGTTCGATTCTTATGGTTGTCATGTTCGGCCGGAGCAAACCTGAACATCAGCAGAGGTTCGATCATATTATTAATTAACACATGGAGTGACTTGAAGGTCAGGCTGAGTTGGCACTATCTCACTCATACGCCATTCAAACTCATTGTTTAGTTGTCATGTTTGACCAATGCAAACCAAGAAGCCTGATTTCATCGATATCACGAACTTTAGTTCATTTCCATATTGATTGAAAGAGTCATGCAGGTCACAGCTATTCTCTACGAGAGCGACAGCATGGCAAAGCTGTTGAAAGAAAGGCATTGGTTGCGTACGTTGTCGAGGTTTTCCTTGTCGAAGCTGCCGAAAACGACAGTTACTTTGAAATCTGCTGTGGCCATTGGTCTTTAACAAACAAGGTAAAGTCCCCAAGTGAGTAAGGTATTATGACATTCTTCCCTCGAAATCAATAGGTAAAGATAATTGATAATTGGTCAGCGATTAATGAATTAGAAGCGATGACACTCATTCGGTAGTACTACTAGTACTACTACTAGTAGTACATGTACTTTCTATTTCAAAGTCAAGGTCATTACGTCATGACTGAGTCACATATCCATCTTCTTCCACTATTCAAATACCTCAGACAGTTAATCTGTTAATTGCCAGCGCCTTTAAGACGATTAATTAATTCCAACTACAGCGCTTCATTCGCCCCTTCATCTCTTGGCTTAATGATATTGCATATTCAAACCTTCCCAGACAGTATTCAATCCATTTATGGAGATGTTGTTTAGGCCAAGATTTAGATTCCTCGCTGGGTTCATTTGCAAATTGGACGATGTTTCGTGAATCACTTTTTCTGTCATTTATCTGAGTACAAAAACAATCGATATTTCATATTGTAAACTACAACACAATGAACTTTAAAAAAGCTGTTTGTGAAATTGAGAATAAAGTTTAACAGCTTTTTTCTGTCGTCTGACGTGCTGAAGATAACATTCTTCAGCATTTTCATTAAAATTGTTTTGAAAATCCTTCTAGCATCTCAGAGTTGCTTTTTAACAATTTCAGTCAAATATATATAATCCCAATGCAAGATGGAGACTGCTTTTCAACTCTGCCTGAACCTAACTAATTCATTTCAATACGTCCAATTTATGCCAAATTGTAACAATTTCCAAATCATAAGGCCATGACAGATTCTGTTTCTTTCTACAATTTGTTCTGTATCGGTCGACGCAAATAACTGCTTCGAAACCCAAGCCCGTCCCGCTCCGCTCAATACCCATAATTCCCCCTTCACCTGTCATCTGCCTGTCGTCTGCTTGTTTGAAATCATGACATCAAGTGGAAACCCAAACCAGATTGCTCCCTTCGTTCTACTAAATGAGGCCTTGTCAACATCTTGAGAGCAATCCACTTGTGTTTCGTTTCAATGTCTGTATCGAATTCCATGTTTTGTACCAATCCTATCGGCAGCCATGTTGATAGAGTTTAAACCTCGTGGCAAGGATTGTTTGGTCACTTATTTACATCGCTCTTGCACATACAGATACCGGCCATTCGGGAAGAGACAAACTGGTGCAACTTCCTTGCAACGCGCAGCTGTCTCAGGCAAATGGCTACGTGCGCTACGTCATCATTTCCTGTGCTCGTTGTTGGCGCAGAGGACACTTGGCTGGCAAGTTCCACTTGCTATTACGGCCAAGCAGCACAAAATACTGCGCTATTCTTGGCTAAACTCGATCTGATTTACCCTCTGGTGTTGGAAGTGTTGCAAACAAAACCTACTCACAGCCTAATTACCCCGTTAATTGCCAATTGAAAGCGATTTAATCCTCTGAAATAGCGGAAGGGTTGCAGTAATGCTTGGGAACAATATGGCCGCCCGACTGTTACGGAAGGACACCATGGAGACAGGCGTGTGCAGCTTTGATCATTGTCACTCTAATCACTCTGTCACTTAATGAACCCTTCTCAAATTTTTACGCCTGTCGCATATCAAAGATGCCTCCTGTTTTGAATCACGAAATGAATGGCTTCAACTTGACTTATTTCACTTTTTTCAACCATGATAAAAATGCTATTGTGTGTCTCTCTTGCTGGTCGTTGACGCTGGCGTTCCTATACCTTGGTCGTGGTGACTGAAAATCGTTGGCCAGATTCGCATGATTTTGGCATCGGTCTTGCTTTGTGTCGGCATTTTATCCTTCTATTTGTGCTTTACTAACACCAGAGGGACTTTTGGCTGAGGCCGGGGCAGCTTCTGTGAATGGTAGAGCACGTTGAACACCACCATTGGCTGTGGTGACCATTCGCCATAATCGTTCAAGACGAAGTCCGCCAAAGATCCTAGTTCTTACATCTCAATGTACTCGAAGGTCGGCGCCGTTATACCAATTTCGATATTCCTTGGAATTAGCTCACCAAGGTGGTGGATGAAGCAGGCGTGATTTGACAGCGATCACGTGATCAGAATGAGATCTACGGAAGCAGACATCCCCTGGGTTTTGAAATGTCAATATTGAAAGTACATATGTGGATTTTGTCTGAAATCTCATTGTCATACTCTGATAAATGGATTTGGGAGATAAGTACACAAGGGGATGAAACAGTAGAGGAACAATGCATATGTATGGCAGATGTTGTCATTGATAGATCAGTATGGAGGAACTTTTGTTTGAGGAGTTCTGCGAAAAACAAAAAGTTCATCCCTTGCCATGTTGAGTTGATTTGGTTGTATTGCCTTGGCAAGATTGAAAAACACCAAGCGTTTGAAAAAATCAACTGAACAAACTAGGCATTGCAAATCAATTTGGCAGCAGTGTTGCATAATCTCCGAAAACCTTCTATAGTGTGGACTACCCCCCCCCCCCCCCGCTGTCCCCTCCCCCTCCCCCTCTCTCTCACAAACACACGCACACACAACATACTAGAAGAAGAAATCTCATTCAAGTTCAAATGTTTGACCTTTTTATTTCTAACATGTCCGAGATAGCGATCACATACGATGTTTGCATTTTTACTTTCTCTCTATGGAGCCTCGTATTTGGCCAATAGACGCAAACGGGTGTCAGTCTATCTCAAATATCAACTGCGACACTTTTAATCTATCCAATTCTTTCCCAGTCAAGAAATGGTAATTGGCTTCCTAATTTTTCAGATGTTGCTGTTTCATGTTTAGAGGAATATCAAGAAGTACTTCCACAACCAAAGGATCTGTTACGTTCTTTGGCATTTCATTCGCGCTCTCTCAGTGGTAGGTGCTAAGATGTATCTTCTTCCAAACGCTGCTCCTCATAAACATGTATTGCTTTACAATAGTGCACCTTAGTATATCGTTTCCACATGATTCTCCCGTCCAGGAGGACAATATTCCGAGCACGAACTCTGGTAATTGAAAAATGAGCAGCCAGCGACGAGACGAGGTGATAATCAGCTGTATTGCTTGCAGGTCTGATGATGGGGGAAATTGGCTGTACTTGGCACAGGACCTCTGCAAGCCATACAGTTTGTTAATGGCTGCATAAATCTAAAATCCAAGGACAAGGCTTTCATGGGTGATCAGAGCCTTCTGTGCTGAGGGAGTGGGATGGGGTCGTTGGGCAACACATGAGACATTTAGGTTGCCCTTTGGTTTGGAAGTGACAATCCCTCACGCAGCATACGGTAGACGTGACTGTAACCAAATCGACTCATATCACATTATGATCACTTCTTTTGCCAACCTCCATGACGGTGAGATCTTGTGAAGAAGGCAAGGATAAGTAAAGCCTATTCGTAGCCCATTGAAGTGGTCTTGGGCTACTCCCGTACTCTTGGGACCTTTGAGTCGGATATTTGCAGACAATAGCCCCCGTAGCAGCATAAGGCAAGCGGAGCGGACTAATCCGGCTCAATCGAGATTGTACGAGAGATAACGGTTCATAGCTGCACAATAACATCCCGAAAATATGACGACAAAGAAGCAGAGAAAGAGAGCAAGACAAGGAGACAATAATCTGACCATGGGTTGGAACGCTGGACCAGGGAATCTGGCACACGAGTAAGATGACACTCAAAATATCATAGCGGCGTTCTTTAACTTCCCCAGGCTGTGATCGGAGGAGTAGATAAGGTCTAAAATTAACTGGTGATTAGTCTTGCGTATTCTTTCGTTGTCGCTGGACCTGACAGGACCCTCCGGCATATGGCGGAGGGACCTGTTCAGTTTACTTTCCGATTTGACCATGGGTTTTACCTTCGGCCGAGTAAACGAAATTCATGGTTTCTTATCGGAAACGATGCTGGCTACGCTCCAGACAGAGTTGCAAGTCTCAAAGCCAGCTTGCCATTGGAATGTATTGGTACACATACCGACAGACCTCTCTTCAGAGAGTTGAATTCGAAGTCTACTTATCTCAAAAAGACCACATAAGCTACATGCATACTATCGAAAGTAAAACATGTATTTGGGCCTGGAATCATTTGGGCCATTGACTTGGTGTCTTTGGTTGATTCATACTATGCTTCCCACGAATCGTGCTAACGGATAATTCTGGTCACAAAAATAACCGTTGGAACAGAGGGATCAGGTCAACGCTTCTTGAACAGACTCCAAGTGTCGGAATTCGCAATACCTCTGAGTGTGTCAACAACGAACATAAGTACATCAAAAAGTACAAGTACATGATTCAAGTCATGATGAAAAGCCAGAAACGAGAACAGCTGAGTAGAGATGAAAACTAGATTGCTCTTTCCTTTGCCTTCTACAAGAGCAGGTCGCTGATGCCCCTCATTACTGTATGGGTGTATTGTGGGGTCAGTGAATTAGAGGGAGCCCGGAATAGCAGGCCGATCATTCTGCTCGACCAGATCTAGTCTTGGTTGATTTATCTGCCCATCATTTACAGATTTGTTCTATTTGGGCCAGGATGCTGGGAGTATCATCTGATGCACCTTATTGTAAGGGTTGTCTATGTGGTGAGAAATGGCGCCCTGGTCGTGTTTTATGGTCAGATAACTCATGAGACAAAATAAGGCTTTGAATTCACTACTTGATAAGATTTGGAATGGGCTTGAGAGACGTCACTGTCTGTAGCTATCTAAGCAATATGCTGAGTTCGATAAGACCTGTAGTGCTTTCAGACTGCCAGATTCTGAACTGCCAGCTGCTGTGTTGGCCCGCCCGAAATTCATCATTTTCTGACTCACTCCGAATCATGCTCATATCCAGGTCATCAGCAGTCCATCATTGCTCTTATTCTAAGGATGTTATTTCATTCTTGTAGCCACGTAGCAAGAAGGACGACCGGCCATCGCTTTCAATTTCCATTCCGGTTTCCCATTGCATCAAGTCCTGCTTCCTTCTAGTTATGGTCATCCTCGCACCCGATACGGCGAGAGAAAAACCACCGCCTGCCAACCTTCCCGATATAATCCCTCTCCTTTGCATCAAACGTGTCGATTTCCTCTTCCCTTTGTGTTCGTCGCTACAAACCGTGTTCGAGTTTAAACCCGATCACATCGCTTTAGTGACAGTCGCAGACAGTGCCAGCAGCGCATCGCCGGATACGCCGCGATTGTCGGGAGCTGACTGGTTGGCAGTTAGTTCACATTTCGGTACAGGGGAGCTGTGAAGATGCTGCACGGTGTTGAATGCAATGCGATTTGTTTTGGGTGGTACTTCGACTGGTTAATAAATGCTTTTCACAGCGTGGTCGTGGTCAAACCTCGGCTTCTTGTTCGTTTGTAGAGTGGCACCCCAAGTGGCACTGGCTGATACAAAGATGCTGATACATTTAAGTGGTTTTCTCCTTCATGGTCGTATATTTCTATTCCAATAATCTGGAAACGAGAGAGCCATACTAATAGTTCTGACAGCTCATTGCTGTCATAGAGACACAGAAAGCGCAACAGTTAGCAGAAAGATGACAATTATTTTTTCCTCAGCTTTGTAATAACAATCTGAGCATCTAATAGGCAATAGGGAATAGCTTTTTACTTTTGTCACAATGTGTAACTCTGTGCATCTAGCTATTTTAAGCATCTCTTCCGTCTGGTGTATTGAATATTATGTCGGAAAAAGCATCATTCTTTTTGTCCCTTGATCTGAGATTGAGACCAGGAATCAGCAAATATCATTTTTTGTATCTGCTTTGGGTTTAGCACTCGCTCATTCACCTGGCACACGGAAGCAACAGGTCGGGAAAAAGCGGTAGGTCTTTCCACTACCTTTGAAATGCCAAACCGTTGATGTTCTCTCTGGGGGAAGAAGCCAGCAGCTCAGCTTACGGTGCTGAGATAACTGGTCTACAAAAGTTGCTTTGTAGTTGACGGAGTGCATGTACTATGAATGGCACTACTTTAACTGGTGCGCAATCGTTTCTGTTTATTCCTTCACGTTAGTGTTATGTTCTTGGGAAATGCATACGCCCAATGCTACCTTTTTCTAACATGCCTTACTCAGGATAGACAGGGGTTGATGTGTGATGTTGGTTGAGCCATGACACCTAAAAGGAAACTTATATATAGTTGATCTCAGAATACAAACACCATCGACCATTCTTCCCAAGAGAGTTTTGGATTTTAAATGATCACCTCTGATCCGTCTCAAATTCAAGGTTAGGTATATGATTGTTGGCCCTAAACACATCTGATATTGGCCTTTGGGATCATTTCGCCCCACGGTATTCATATCGGTTTTGATAGATGTAATATAACTTGGCAGCTTCGATAGCAGCTTGAATAAGATTGCTAAAGGAATGTGTGAAAATATCACTTTTCTATTCATGGTCAGATTTTCTTAATTAGACCTATTGGCCACTGCTCGCATATGATATTGCCTTTCGCCCTCAATTTCTCCCGGTGGACATTCCTTAACGTTTTGATAGTCATTTAACTTGGCAGGTTCGATAAGTTTGATAAATAAATGCGCTACATCGTTCTCTACGAAAATTCGTCTGACTGGTTCTGTCGCATCTTCACCTGCCAAGGCCTCCACCCCAAGGTAACACCTCTACGGTTAGTGCAGGCGAATGCGACCGGAGACCTTGGCAAATAAGGCGGTTCTATCGATGACAGATCAATGAACTTTCATTCAAAGTCACTGCCTTCGACTTGTTCGTGTCACACCAATGTTGATCAAAGCAAAGCTACTCTTAACGAGGAATTAGCCAAGCTATCAATAGCAGGAGGCCAATTTGGCTCCCGACTTGATATGCCTCTTCAACCCTAACACGGTTTTAACTATCTCTACATGTTGATCAAGCTTCATTCCATCCACGATTCTCTCTCTCCGCGGGTCATTAGTCCTCCGTCGTTTTTATCCTTAACGGCTACGTGACGTGAATAACTAATTTGCATAGATAAATAAACAACACAGCGTGGCGTCTGCTTCGGGAGCAAATCCATAAATCTCGCCCTAGACGTCAAGATCAATCATCCACTATACACAGATGCTTTGGGAATGTGGTTTTAAGGACACTGGGTGCGTGGTTTTGGGATGAGATATGCCATCAGTGCCGCGATCCTTGATCAATCAAACAGTTCGTTTTCTGGACACGGAAGCCATCTTGGAAGCCATGTCGGTTCACACTTTGTGGACTTGGCCTTTGATATTTAGCTTTACGCGAGATGGTTGCGATACCCGAATCGATTTCCGCCGCTTTGTGCTATGAGATCCAGTTCTAAAGAACAGTGATTGGCATTTAACCAAGAAAGAATCACCCCACAGCAGACGTCAACTTCTGCTCCTCAATTCCAGGCTGTTGCTTTGAAAGCTTGTCAAGGAATGAAACCTAGGATGTTTGATTTCTCAGAGGTTTGCGTCTTCAGATGTTAGGCAACAGCCTTGTTAACATTTGTCACACTTCCCATAGCAGCATTGAGTGACCTTAAATGGAAATTTTGGTAATGTTCTCTAGGATTTAACAACGACCTTAGGTGACATTGAGTGGAGTTTTTAATGTTGTGGTGTCAGATTGAACGACGACCTAGGGTGACAACGTTACAAACCCTTGAGTGATCTTGTGTTGAGGACTTGATATGGAGGTTTGATTGTTGAGGTTGGGTTTGTAATGTGTTTTCAGATTGAACACATCACAAGTGATCCTGACAGGCAGTTAGGACATGTGAAACCGTGACAGTCAAGGCTTTTTTCAAGCTGTATGGAGGTTTGGGTGATCTTGTCTCAGATCACACTACATGTATATCAGAATCAAGCGGGCCTGGTTGCGATAGGAAGTACAATGTACGTTGTGTATCTTAATTGAGGTCTGAAAGTTGGAGCTGCTCCACTCTCATGCGATACCATTAATCAATGCATTCACCGATACTGGACCTGTCATTCAAGAGACCATTGTCGGCAACGCTTAGTCCTTATTCCCACATGTTTTGGTCATTAACATCAATGAGCCGCACCAATTATAAATAATCATATGAAACAATTAGCCGTATATTGTTTACTCGTACTATTAAGGACTATAACGATATATCAAGTGACAAATCACTTGGCATTTGCAGTCTGACCGGTCAGTAATAACTCATACTTATACATTTGCCCTCAATTTCGAGGCAATCATGAGTGCCTATGAAAGGGGTACGTACGAATTCTCGCTCGCTCGAATGACAACTTGAACTTCTCCATGATCGAAGATATTGCTGTTGACGGAGAACTGTAAATACGTTCTTGATGCATATTTCGAATGCGCAGAATCTTTTCTATGCCATCGAATTCCTTTTGCCTGTTGCTTCCGAGTTGTGAGTTCAAGAACCCTCAACAAGCAGGAGACAATCCGTGAATTCATTCTCCCAGAAGGATGAAGATCCACCACTTACCAACTCAAAGCACCGCAAATGACCTAATCTGCATATTTGCCGCGGGATGTCTAAATAGCGGCAGCTTCTTTTGTCTCGTGATAACAACTTCCGTTAAACATCCTGGCGGGCAAAGGCAACTACTTCCGATCTCGAGACATCACTCCATGTCTGAAATTTTCTGGATCCTCGTTCCTGAGGTATACCATACCTTATGGCTCTGACTCTCAAGTATTATATAAACTCTTCGGGAGCGAGGTTGGATGATCAGTTAAGCAGACGACAAGTATTGATGAAATTCATGCATATGAATGAATGCAAATAGGAGAGAAGAAAATCGAAGCCAACAAGTCGTATCTTATATATCCCCGGGTGGTTCAAGTGGGATGAGAATAACGGATAGGATTTAGCCACGATGGGTTGAAGTGGGATGCGATAGGCCTGTGGAGGATGTGATATAGTGCCAAGAGGTTCAAGGATGCTGATGGATGGGTGGTTGAGACTCCAAGTAGCGGAATCTATTGGCTTCTTTTTGATCGATTCCTGGCAGTTTTACATCAAGCAACATGGCAGCCAGAAACAGCAATTGGTAGCTTGAGTGAACTGTAATAAGGCCAAATCGTAGTGATAGATGCTACTTTGACGTAAAACCACAGGCCATTTGCCTTTGATATGCCTAAGTCATGGCTTTCTTAAATCAAATTGCCTAAGTCGCAATTGAGAATTGGTGGAATGTTATAGAGCAAAATTTACCAAAGGCGCCGTTACCAATTGAAGCTGAGTGATATATTAGGACCCATGGACCACTCCACTAATAATCCATTAGAGCTGTACATACACGAGTGAGATAAAGCTACAATAAGATAACGCTATTTAAACGCCAGATAGACGACGACAGAGCCAAACCGGGAAGCATATCACGAGATCGGGAAGTAAAAGCAAAATAAATGCGGTAATAAAACGGTGTGTGATGTTTGTAATGGTATAAAAAGTATCATTTATATTCTGGGAGGGTGGGGGTTTGGTCAGAAATCACTTTGTAGTGACAAGTGAGGTTGTAACAGGTGATGGTTTTATTGCAGTTGGCGATAAAGAGGAATTATTGGTTGGCTAATGGTGGTGAAAGGTCACGAGAGGTGTACGGTTCCTAGAGGAAATCCGCGAGACACTTTCGACTCGAATGTAACATTGGGTTATTAAGAAAGTCTGTATGCCGCTTTTAGAGCAGCCCGTCCCATCGACGCCGAAGCAATTACTAACCAGCCGTGACGCTAGAGCGATTAGTCCACTAATCACCCGTTTTTTAGTCAATTACCCGTTACTAATCCAATGAGCCTTATTTAATCCTCCCTGGACCCTAGATACATCGAAAGCCTGGAGATCAATTTACAAAGTGACGACGTCCAGCGAAAGTTAGCCCATTTTCTTTAAGAATCAGCATGTTCACCTCGGGATGACACATGTAGTTGACAAATACTTAAAGTCTACAAATACTTAAAGTCTGCGCAGAGAACTAAATAGAATCTGCTCGGAAACTGAAGAATGCATCATTCTATGAGCATCATTGGGCCAAACCGGTACCAGCCACCAGCCAAAAGGCTTCAGCCCAATGATTACCATAAACATGTACTGAACGAGTTGCCTTCCGAGAGCACTTTGTAGAGTTGACATTTGGTGTCAGGATATTGCTCGTTGATGCTACCGTATTTCGTCATGGTTTCCTTTTGGGAACCCTCAATATCATTTCCGACGTGACCTAAACCTTGTTTAATCGATTAAACAATTTCTGATAAAAATAGTTACAACCACGAAACTCATTTGAACTTCAAACTCTACACTTGTTGACAATGTTGACAAAGTCTGTCCCCTCATCAAACTCAAGTAGTCTTCCAATGGTGTCTCAGGGTGGGCTTGCTCTCACCTTGTAGCATTCCTCGCCTCAAGTAGCAGCCATGAATGACCCCTGTCCCTCACGCATGTTACGTATCCTCGGAATGCAATATATCGGATTGGACGTGGGTCTGAAGGATTCTTTGGGGGAAAGAATGCTAGATATTCGCAATAACCTAATTGACTGGCCTGAAGAGGGGCTTGTGTCGCTGGTCGCATGTTGGGAGCTCCTGGCGTTGGTGCTTCGGCGCCATCAAGTCATGTAAGTGGCTTCCGTTTCCTCGAAGCTTAGTCACAAGTTTGATTTCATTATTGTACTATCATAAGGTACATCATGGCTTGGAAAACCTGTGCTGTAACACTGTTACAGCTAGTGTAATCGTAAAGGGTCAAAGAAGCAAGAGTTATTTCAGTCAACAAATTGTATTCACCATTGGAGAGGCTGCACTACAATGTTCATAAAAAATCTGAGCATTATCTTCCATCCTCCTATTGAAAACAGAACTATATTTAGGGTCTTTAGGTAATAAAATTGAGCGAGGGAAGAATTTACCACGCCGGTTTATAATGACCCAAGGGCCGTATGAATCGTGGGAGGGGGCCAAAGAGTCGTCGCTTAATATCAGTAATTGGGCCTAAAGATGCTAATTTCAGCCGCAGGGGTCGCTAATCGGGTGGTCCATGTTCAGCTAAGCTTTAATTGAGATTTGGCTGGTGTATCGTGAAGGCGAATGTCGCCTCGTTTTAGAATGTTGCCTCTCTCGAAAGTTGGCGAGCGCATTGATCCGGTGTGTGAATTTCAGCATCACTGATCGATCAGAAGCAATAATCTCAAGCGAATCATATGTCCAGTGAATTCCTCAAGGGCTTTAAGGGATTAATTTCCTGCCCTTTCTGGCCCTGAAACCAATACCCCTCGGTTAGAGGGTATCTGACATGACTAATCATTATGGGCTGCAGATGATCCCAAACCTCGTTGCTAGGATTTGTACTGACTGTTTTTGATATGACAAACACAAACGCCCGACAAGTGGATATGGTCGTCGACCTCATCTTTGATTTCACAAAAACTTTATGATTCAAGACGTATCGTACTAATGTTCGAAGCATTAAGATTGAGTCATGGGGACGAGGATGCATTACCAGTATTTACGTTCGTCGTCTGCAGCCCAAATGAACAAGTTCAAATTTCTTGATTAGTCTGGCTAGTATTCCTACACGAGGGCTTCATTCGGATTAAAACCAAAGTGGTCCAGTGTTCGATACGTTCCATTTGTAACTTATCCACCAAGGTCGCCAAAGTCCCCGTGTCTTCATAACAAAAAATAATCTTATACTTCTATAATTCGATGACAAAACAGTGACAGGAATTCATGCTGTTCCTATTCAATAATAAGAAATTAAAAAGTGCTTAAAATCTTTCAACAAAGGAAAATATGATTTTATTTCTTGAATATTGATATCAGTTTCACAAGGAAGCACAATGGTCCATTGTTCTCTGATTCAATCAATTCTGATGCCGACGAGGAACTTTTCTTAATTACTGATTAATTACATGATGAAGAAAGGCTTTAGGTTTCAGGGTCAGCGTGGATTGCAAGCAGACCGATATTATGGATGATTAATACAAATTTTACTCTGATTATTAAAAAATGGGTATAGTTTTCTTTATTTCATCAGAAGGCTTGCGGGAGAAAAGGTGTTCTAGTGATCTTTGGTGATATGCTTTGTAAAATTAAGTCCAACTTAAGATGAGCTAAATCTGATGTACATTACAAAGGAGATTTATACCAGATTCCGGTTCTTGTTGAGTTTGATAACATTTCCAATATCCTGCTCACCCCATTCAAGGAATACGATATGTGGTATCACCTTTCTTGCGCTAGGACAATGATTATTGAATGGAATTGAATTTGCAGCAAACTATCGCGTACGCAGTGATGGTAATTAACAGTTACTGTGGCAAATTAGTGTTTTGTAGCGATTTGTATTTGTATGGGGATATGAATCATCTTTATGCCTTGATTTTCTTCTTCTAAGCGTTCGACGACAACTATTAACAATGGCTTAAATCCACGTGATCTTTGAATGAAGTTCTTTACAACTGCAATGCAGTGTAGATCACGAAAAGAAAGAAAATTATGACATTTTGTCGCCAAAGTACATCACTCTGGTGAAACTCTGTAGGACAGGCGACTTATTGAAGAAGCTGAAGCACTATTGACTTGTTCTTCCATTAGCTTCAATGGACCGTCCCATCGACACCGCATCAACTCTGGTCTCTACACCAAAGCCAATGAGACAGTCACTAAAACATGATGACAACCCACAAACCCACACTCCCAACTCATTTCTTTTGTCTCCCATAACCATCGCCGATTCATGAGATCAGGAGACAATGGACCCTATTACTGCCATCCCTCCTCCCCATTATTGACACCTCTGGCATATTACAATGTCACTCTGGACCACACAGCGTCCCGTCACGTGCAAGTCACGTGGTCACGCGAAGATGGTTGACACAGGACGGTGACGATTGTCATCCTCACCATTATTATAAGGTTAAGCTGTGAGAGCTAATTGAGCTACATGTATGTTGAAGTTCAAATGTTTGGGATGTATTGGCTCACTACAACAATTTTTTAAAGCAATCCAAACAAAGCTGGCTTCTGGAATTAGCTTTATTGGGAAAGCTATCGATCCTGACATTATTATTCGTGGCGTATCACCCACCCTGCATCCAATATGTTCATTGCCGAAAACAGAACAAAACACCTCCCCAGTTAAAACTATTTTGTCTGTTTTCAGTAGAATATTGAAAATCGGTGTTGTATTGAAAATTGTGTGGAGCTTCACTTGCCCTTGAATATTTCAATTGAACACTGCTTGTTGTCGTGTAAAAAATGAAGATTAAAAATTACCAATGACGAGCAGAATTGTTGGGAAATCAAATCGATTTTGGCGTTTGATAAAGTAATTTTGCTGAACATGGTCTGGCCATGTTCTCCTAAATGAAACCCAAGGCCCCATCTGCTCGGCAGGAAACCGATATTGAATGCTTCATTGTGGGACTGTCTCAAGGGACAATTAATTACTCCAGAAATAATGTAAGAAAGTTGAAGAATTGATACCAGAGTCTGCTGAAGTCGTGCTTAGAGGTACCAGTGATCCTTGCTGCCAGAAGAAATTCTTCGTTTCTTGATTTATCTGCAGTTCGTCTTTGGCATTTAGTTAAATAAAAGGAATGGAAGGTTCTGATACCTGCTACCACACCACGGTCAGGGAGTGAGCTCGAGTTACTGAAGGGTAGGCCTGACCAATGCTCTTTCAGCCGGTCATCTATGACACCGGCTGCCCAGGGAGGACTTCTTCGACTGAGCTGAAAAGGCATTCAAGGCCACATCCCAAGCTCTGTTTTGGGGAGGTGATACCATTATCAAAGCATTCGCACGTGTCTGTCTCCTCTTGCCGAAGAAGCAAGCAATTCCCCTTGTGTCGCCTCCCACTAAACAGTCTTCTAATTATACCGTGTGTCTTCACCAATTAGGCTATAGATTCATCTTCTCTTCGTTTTTCGTTAATTACCCGCGACTGGTTGGTTGTGGGGAATAATTGACTTGAGAATTGTGTCTATCTGCTGGGTGAAACAACAATAACATCGCAAACGTCATGTTTTTGTATTTCGGGTCCCTCTTGGTGACAGTGCAAATCGTTGCAGTTTTGTCGTGGCCGATGATTCCGACGACATTGGGCAACCAACTCGTGTCTCTCGGATGAATGTTATGTGAACTGAAAGTTATGGGAAACTTGATGAAAAACCCGTAGAGGTTTTCCACGAACAACTCCATGGTTTGTTTTTGATACACTGAACCTTTAAAAGCAGCTTCAAGGATTACTATAAGACCGAGACAGCTTTGATTACCAAAACCAAACGAGATTTAAGGTGGTTTGCTCTCCTGGTCAAACAACCCTCCCTCTGGCCGAATTAACCTCGAACACGAAGTAAAGGGTTAACACTGGATCATCTCAAGCCATTCAGGCAATCATGATATCTACGGGGGTTTCATTACCGTTCCCCACGGAATAGCATATCCCGTGATCCATCATTTTAAACTGTCATGATAAATTCATGGACGTTTATAAATTCCGCGATTAATTTTCCGTCGCCGACCCACAGCGATCAGCTTGAAGCGTGAAAATTTGTTGTGGGTATGCCACGGTAGATTTCATTAGAGCGCTATGGGTCCAAGGTGTGATGATGTGGAGCAATTGGTAACATACTGGGACTGGTGGGAAATATATTCTCCATTGGTTAAACGTGCACCAGATTCCAATAAAATGGAAGTGATAATGTACATTGGAAACGTAAGAACGAACGATAAAGAACAACATGCTGAAGCATATACCAATACTTCCATCTATGATCGATATCACCTTGGTGGTAACAAATAAACACGAATGGAATTTAGGTATCATAAACAAAAGAAATGCTATAAATATCCAGACCCAAGTCACATAATGTCAACTCGGATGTACTCTTAATCTGCTGGATAAGCCATTCATCCCGTGTACTCCCAAAATAGTTGTCTTGGCGTAGAAATCACTCTCTTTCAGATGAATTTTTAAGGTGGTTCGCAACCAGCGCAAAATATTTTGATGCTTCTCCAGATATAAAAGACCTCTTTATTATCTACAAGGGAGGCTGAAGACTGTGGTGTAATTAATTTATAGGTACTTCGCCTCATTCCGTTGTACATTAGGGTAAATTATTTAGGTGCCGTTACTGGAGAAGTGGGGGACATTTGATGAGGTTAGCTGGTGATGGGCATCAACAGGTATGAAAGCAACGCCAAGGGTGCACCGAATCGAAAATTGTATAACATATCGGATAAAAATATGAAACCCGCCCCCTGGCAGCTATAGAATCCCATCAGTATCCACTGGACCCGTGGTCGCGCCTCGAGGCGGACGAGACGACTTCGACCAATCCTTGCTGAGGCTTCGGGGTTATCCACCAAAGCGCCGAACTCTCCCGCGGTGACTGCCTGCGAGGAGAAGAGTCATCCCCTCCTGGTCAGCCAGTTCAGGCACAGCTTAGGGAATACCTACAAGCGAGGAGACAGTCCCCGCTTTGTCTTGCCCCAGGGCAGAAAGTTACTTTGGTAGTTGCCTGGGGACTGCTTTCCCATTATTTGCCCCTGGGAGGTTCGACGAGAGAACCGATGTTTTCCTCTTGGACACACTCGGTGTTTGGAAGAAGAAAGCAGTATGTGCAGTGCCGTGGCAAGTCTTCGCTCTTTCCTCGTCATCTTGGGTTTAGTTTGAAAGTGCCGAAGTCAGATTCTCCAGTATTGTTTGTGGCTTCCTTCTTCCTTTTTTGCCGAATGTGTTGGTCAGTGGTTATTCCAACAGCTGTTGGTTGCAAGTGAATTTGACCCACATCCGAGCCCCTACTATCTCGTTCAACCTTGAGGACTCGTGGCAGAAGATGTGGTCTGCAATGGGGAATCATTTAGGTTCATTGTTAAAAAATGAGGTAGAACTATCTTAAATCGTTTTCTTCCTTTCAATATCCAAATGCATCACCATTATTTGCAACATCCCTCCGTTGGGACCACTCTAATTGGGCAGCACATCCTCTGGACAGCACCGATAGAAATATAGCCTTCCACCTAGCATACCCTGTGGTACCACAACTTTTTATTCAATCATCTTGAAAAAGTTTGGGCGTTTTGTTTGTACGCATCGTTAAGGACCGGAAACTAAAATTGTTGTCAGTGGCCTCTGGTGGCGGGGTCAAAACATTTGATGCAGACGCATTCAAAATGGTGGCCACCCGGGGTTGCTGAGTTGGTGTCGGATACAGGGATCTCAAAAATGTTTGTTTTTGTATTCATAGTTTTTTCACGGGCAGGGAACCTGATATGCACAGGTCACTGAGGTCGCCATTGAGGGCAGTCTACAATATTCTATCAACCAATATTCAAAATGGCCGACCCCTCCTGCCATCATCATTCAAGATGGCCGCACCCCACAGCGATTTAGCATAATTTGAATGTTAATGACGCGATGGTGCTATTTGGCATGGCTGTTCAAACTTGTCATGCGAGCTCATGGAACGCTCGGTAGGGTATCATGATCGTTAGGTGACACCCGGGCGAGGTCCTGTCATATATTGAACGAAATCTCCGGGACGGGCTCATCGTCTGCGCTGCTAGCGTGACCACGCTTACAGCAGTCACCTAATGACCTGAGAGTGAAAGCTTTTTCTGCTAACCATTTTGGTGTGAAATATCGTTCATGGGAATCTGTCGAAGCTTTGTTGAAACGAACACAACTTGATGGGGTTGTTTGGTACAGCGTAGATGTTGCTGTTAAAGCACCTACAGTGCAAAGCTTTTTGCTACCACTTTCTAACTTTTTTACCCACGTCTGTAACGCTAATCAACAATAAGCAAAGGTACAAAAAAACGCATCACAGTTTGCGAAGGACCATCCATCTGCTCTCAAATCTTTTATTGTAGCAAACGGAGGCAATAGTACTAGATCCATCGTCCAAGACGCCAGGTTGTCCCTCTACTAAGCCATCGCTCTTCTTTACCATTTCACCACCTCGTCACTGAGGAAGAAACAAATGGAAAAAGCAAGTCAATCCGGATTATTGCCGCTCACACCATTATCATCAGTGAGTTCTTTTGGCATTGTCTGTTTGTATTTATCGCGGGTAAGACGGCACGGTGTCCGGCTTATAGGGTCAGATGCATCATGGCCGTTCATCATCTCTTGGCACGGGTCTGAGCTGGGGAACTTAACGCGGGGAAGCCATTATTTATTCATACTAATGTCATATTTGGCGCCAGGGTAGAAGAAATCATGGAAAACAATCCGATTCGCAGGTTCGCTTTTCGGATGAGGTGGCATTAAAAAAAGATTGCAGATTGTTTCATCTGTCCAGATCAAAATGACAGTACATACGGTTCAACGTTGTTGAAACCGTCTTGGCGTTCTGACCTTGTCCGACATATCACACTGAGTTAGTGACTTAACTAAGTCCTTCTCAACTGGCACCAGAGACGAATGTCAGCGTCAGCTAAAGTAAGCAACATCTCCTTCAGTAAGATTGTTTACGCCCGAGTCCACTGCTATGAGTTTTTCGAAACATTTTAGTCAAGACGTCCTTGAAGATATCCTCAACAAACCTCATCACTTCACATGGCAAAAAGGTCGCACCGAATTAAGCCACCGCAGCTTGAGGTATAGTCTCTCCGAGCCAGCTCCCGTGGTGACTACAAGGCTGGAGCGAGGAAAGCTATAACATCATTTATGTTATCGCCTCAAGCAATGGCATCTTCCTTGTCCTCATTGATTGCGGATTCATTGCACTGCTTTTAGACAAATTGCTTCTTCGATAATCTTTCTCGATGGGTTTGACGTTTTTTGCCCCCGGAGCCTCACAGTAGCATACTTGGCGACGAACGAATCGGGACTGGTTGGCGTCTCAGCTAGATCCCGGCTGCGTGGAAGATGCGTCTCCCTCGAATGGTGTGTGACAGTTCTTTTGCAATGTAGCTTTTCAGCGAAATTCTTGGTGATGAAAGCTCGGTTGGCAGAGTATGACATACCATGCCGTAGCGTGATAGCGTACGCTTAGTGTTTCCGACGTATGAGCCAAGTGACGTGGGTTCGAACAGTTGCCACTTTGTCCTTTGTTCTCTAACTTATCCATATCCAACAGATTACTTCATATTTTATTGTTTCCATGGACATATTTCCGTTGGCCGCCAAGAAGACCGAGTCAATATTGACCATTCCTGAAAGATGAGTTATTATGAAGGTTTTTAATGAACGATGGTCGGTGTGACGCTAACGGCCCAATGCGGTAGGCTGGAGCCATCATAAATCCCAAAGCACCGTAATATCATCATTTCTTTTTACATATTACGCAAATGGCATTTGATGTGGTGTTGATGACGTTTTTGTTTTCATTTGGCGCCATTTTTATTATTGGTGTCGGTGTTGATGGGGAAACTAAGACCTACATACATCACATGTGATGTCCATATCAGTTAGAAAATGAAAGGGACATTCAACCCAACCATCCAATTCATACCTATTTCATCCATTTTAATGCCGGTTTTGCAATCCATTGTTGGTACGAGCATTCTCTGTGTCACCAGAATATCATATTTCATCAAAACCAACAGAAAACTGGCCACCATGTTTGCAATGGCGTCAGCTAACTGTTTGTAATATCGAAAAGGAAATAGCAAGCAAACACCATCGATGGCTTTTACTGGAATGGTTGTTGACCGATTTGCTAAAAGAATGGCCAGCCCATTTCATCCTATCAGGTCAAGTCGCTGTGTGATTTTGTGAACAACATATAGCACGAAAGGATATTGAGGACATTAGGCCTACTCCAAGAGAAATTATTTGTAGCAATCAGAACTGGGAAGGAATGGATCATTTCTAGACCACGTTGGACCATGTCTCCAAAGCTCTGAGAATGAGCAGTATCACTTTGCCCAACAATCTGTTGACCTCACCCCTAAGATCGCGGAATGGACACACACTTCAGTTATTATTAGCCTCCGCGTCGACCACTCGGATCGATTTCGCACCGAATTTATTCCAAGTCGTCCCGAGTGGTTCGAGTGTCCGTGGGGCATCTTGACCGAGGTGATGGAAGTGCATGGCTAGTCATCCGGAGTCTGACCCGCGGATTTCGACACCGGACCGGGCAATACTATCTGAATAATGGCAGACGAATGGAGGTCAGCGGACTTTTTAGTGGGACTGACAATCCTTCTTCGCCTCCATATGCACACTCGATATGAACACTCGAAGTGCGATTGTGGGGGAAAGCTCAGCTGAGTTGTCTATCATCGAGCTAGTGTTATATACTCTTTGGTACCGACCCCAGTTACTAATACCAACCAAAACCTTTTATCTAAGGATCTGATCCCCGAGAAGTCGAACTCCCATGGAGAGCAACGAGGTAGATCATCCTCATATGCCAACACCCGGGGTGTGATGAGGGATAGCTCAGCTACGTAGCTAGGCATCGTGCTACCGTTACTCTTTCGTACCGACCCCGATTACTTATACTAACCAAAACCCTAATCTAATCCCCTAGAGGGCTAACTCCCATGGAGAGCAACGGACAACTGATCTCCCATTGGCAGCAGGGGTCGGGCCTTGTTGTGGTCTCGGTCCGTGCCTACCGGGAGCTCGTGCCCTCGCCTCCTTTGGCGAGCGGCGGGGTGAGGCAAGATATCCGGTCTTACCAGCAGGGGCCTTGGTCCCTCTGTTGCAGAGGCAGGTGGGTCCGACAGGGTATTGACACGGCTGGCCAATTAGGGGGATAAATTATAACTCTTGGGTCACCTCCCGCGAGGGGCTTGGGGTACATGCAATGTTAAGAGGGTAGAGACCATATGGCTAAGATTTGTAGCTTGATCTCCATCACTGTTGGTCCTTGCACAATGTATTACATGACTTTGCAGAAGTGTCTCCATGCTGCTACATTCTTTGTCCAAGGGTTTATCCTACGTTTCTTCAGCCGAGAACATTCTCGACTGGTATACAAACGAAAACTCACTTGACAGATTGGATAGGCAAATGTAGACTTGATTGTTCTTGCACGCAAGGCATCTCCCTCGTGATTTGGCAGTCGTCTGAGAGCGAATGCAAGATGGCTGCTTGATTTGCTTGTCGGTGAATTTGAAGGTGTGATTGAACGACAGGTGGCATGATGAAACATTATCATATAATAGATTAGACATTTGAGACAAGACCTTGACAAGAAGTATGGGAAAACGCGTCAACCCCCTTGTGCAGTCCTCGACGGACGCTAACCCTCAACCGCCAACACTCACTTCCAAGTCCAAGCAGTGAGTCTAGCTTCCCCCAGAACAGTTTGACATCGTCCTCATCTGTAATTGACAGCATTTCACACGAAGACATGCATCTTCCAGTGCAAGAGCATTCCGCCAGCAAGGATTGAGAGCAGCCTGCCAATGTCACCAAGGGATGTCCCTCTCCTCATCTTCTGAGGATCATCTCTCTTTCAGGATGGTTGATGTTTCTGACGTTCATCATCAAACCATTGAACATTTATCATTCGTGGATAACAATGGAATTACTGAAGAAAAGCTCAGCCCCAGTTGTTTTGAGCCGTCAGTTCATTTTCTCGATATGACCAGTCAATACGTCACCGGGGCATGTATCCTTTCATCCACGTATCCACAATACTCTTCAAAGAGGACTGCTAATAATCAGCGAGAAGTAGAGGAAGAAGTATCATCTGCATACCCAGATGATGCTCCTGCCACGTTCGTCATCAAACCTTTGACAACATTAAGCCTTAATGGCGGATAACAATAGAATTACCTCATTCCCAGTGACCTGACCTACTATTCATTTCATTGAGGTATCATACTCCAATGCACGGCGGATTGCGGCAAAGGTAACGTGCGATAGTCTGTAGCATGCTTCCCCAACATTCCTGGAGGAAACACACAGGGTTTATATCAGAAGAACACTCAACCACTTAGCGCATGGCAGAACCTGCCACTGACGTATGTCATCCCAACATTGACGATCCCTAACCTGAAAAGAACAATGGTACTTGTCTATTTCTTCCTCGCATTTCTTCAAGGAGCTGTCTGCACCAGACATTGCGGTTCCTTTGACAATGACTAAGGTACTCGATCTTGAATTAGATAAAGCCCCATTTGAAATGTTCATCAGTTCAAATCAATTTTCCTGTCTTTCTGAAGCCTTGCATTTGGGATTAGAGCAAGGCTTTATCACGACAAGTTCAAGGACTATAAGATTTGCTGATCAAGGACAAGGCTTTGCTCTGAGAAAGGACTGGTAAGCAGTGCACGGATTAAAAAAAGAAAATCGAGACCAAGAAATGAGAGTTTACGATATGCTGTTTTCATAACTTCTACCTCGTTGACGATTCAGTACATGAAGAGATATGAACGGCAACCACTTTCCCCGATGGCAGATGGTTTTGTTTTGGAATGCGTTGTTTGTTTTACTAGAAATATTTGGTGTGTGCAAACAAAATGGCCATTAATCGTTCCTTTACACACCAGGCTGATAGACCAATGGATAGAGACCGACTTGATGACACTTCAACAAGTTGAAATTCCCTCATGTCACTTGGATTGTCTTCAGATCGAGGGGGAAGGTGCTCGCCATGCTATTATTGGTGTATGTCAACACAAGAACCCATCAATTTGGGAATAGGGCATAGCCGTCTCGGCCACCTTCCAAGAACCTTGGACTCACAGCTGTTAACTGAGGGTGAAGACAACTTTGCGGTAGGATGCCTCTGAGTACGGTGAAGACACTGGCAGATCTCTCTTTATGTTGACCATTGCTGTCGAAGGCAATAATACTGTTACGCGTGCAACAAGTTGCTTCTTTAGCATGTACCGCTACCCTGAATCCACATGGGGTCGAAATCAGAGCCAGCAGTCTGCACACCGAAATGTCATCATTTAGCAGTCTAATGCACATTCATGAGAAACATCCTTTGGGCACGCTCTTAAAGATGACATCATTACCGGAGAAAACGTGTTGCACAAAGGTCTCCACGTTGAGTCAACTTACTGGATACCATGTACTGTGACGCCTCATGGGGATGAAATCAGAGCTACGATCTTTGCAAGTCGAATGACATCACTTAACCTCCCATTACTTCACGATGCTGCATCAATGGTAAGGATCCTTTGGGATCGGCATCACCAACAATACGGTTCATGTTACTCACTTGTTGCATGTAGCATCGATAAGGAAACCCGCCGAGGAAAGCAACCAGAAACCGATATTTTCGTGCAACATGTAGGAGATCGACTGGTCGATCGACACTAGGAGAAACCGAAGACATCGAGTCGATGCACAAATTCGAAGACACAGTTCCGAACATCTTGATTTGAGGTTCATCTCGGCAAAGATATACTTGAATTGCCAGTGTGCTACCAAATGATTTTCCAATTGTAATATTCAAGCCTGATATAAGTTAAGCATTTTCACTGACAGCAAATTTCTCCTTGATTTACCTAAACCCTGCAGTTACTCCAAGTGAAGCATAGGTCGTCAACAAGATATGTCCACTTCCACCTGTCCTGGGCGGTTCTACCAACGAGGGCTCAATGGCATCTAATCTTTAGGGTCAAGATGCACAATCACCAAACTAATTGATTAAACCTATGAACATGTGCAGCAACAGGTCTGGCTATATAAGCTCAACAATCCCCTGCTGATGACTGAATGCTCCTTTATCCGATATTCGATATTCCTAGTTGTGTTCTAAAAGAAAGCAGCCCTTGGATCATATTGGCAGAATCTCTTGTAGCATCTGTGGATGACAAGCTAAAAATAACCGCTGAAGCATGCAGCATTCTCGTGTCGTATTACATCAAACGGTTTGCAAAGGAAGAAAAAGGTGAAGGATTGTGACTTTGTTGCACATGTGTGTCACCAACAGTATACAAGTAAGCCAAGCCTTATATACCTTTGAGCTGTATTTGAGTAGACGAAACTCAACTTGTTGAACTTGAGCTGTTATCGGGAAACCTAGAGCAACATTGCTGAGCAGTAATCGGGCAGATATATTTTGAACTACGTTGGACAGTGAGGTTCGTTGGTTGTTAAGATGTTGGACAACTCGCCATAAGCCTGCAGATGCATGGATGAATCTTTTCCGAATGGAAATGGTCAATTTTTAAATCAACAGGCGGATATAGACATCAAAATAATTGATTCAATACTATCAGCTACAAACGACCAGGCATATGACATGTCGATCTGGCCGGATCACAGTGATTGAAAAAGATCGGAGCAACAGATCGAGGGAGGAGCACACAATTGCACGAAGGTATTCCAAACTTGTGCCGGAAATTGGTGAATCGATAGGCTGACCACAGTTGAGCAATGTTGATCAAATCATTAGAATTGAAATTGTTTTGTATCTGCAGTATCATCTATCAGTAATTGGCTTATTTCCTCCAACGCCATTCATTTGGTGGCCCGCACATCCAAAACATTCCCAACATTCAATTCGGAAATTGATAATTCGAGATGGCGCTCTTAAAAGGGCAGACGACACATTTGGTTTGTTGTCATTAGGAAAATCGCGTTATCGGCTATGATGATCAGGCGAAGTAATTTGGAGCAAATCATTCTGAGTAGAGAAAATTGCTGTCCATTTCCTGCAAGCTGATAGCATGGACTAAATTCGATTAAAGTGCTTGGTCATTATGGTCCGATTGTCCCTCGGCCAGTTTCCTGGTAGGAATCTCGGATTGTCACGTACGCAATCAGGAGAATCTCGGTCATGATGAGTCTAATTGGGTTCAAGTAGGCATAATTTGGTGGAAGGAGCCTGGGTTCTTGGTTTGGAAATGAAATACTGCATGTAGTGAATGATGGGAAAGAATACGAATGAGACAAACGGTAGCAAATGGTCAAGTAATTGGTGCAACATGACAGACGAGTGCTGTTTTATGCACCAGTAATGTAGAGATGGTGCTCTCTGCGCTTTCCAGATAGCTTCAGTCATCGAGGAGAGTTTCATTTTACCATGGTTTGGTCCACTTGTTCAAATGTGAATGACATTACAGCGATCGAGATCGCTTGAAGACACGAAACCGTTGGCTGTGTCACCAGTCAAAATAGACCGTAATGATGCTAATGACCACGTTTCGTGGCCGGAAAACCCCATTGTAGCTAAGAACTATCGCCTTATGATGTCACATTGGCACAACACTTTCGTCTTTTATCCCAGGGTCTAGAAAAACAGAGCAAAACAATATTGTCAGATAACATCTTTACATTATTATCCGGTGCACAAACGGTACATCGCAAAGGGCCGCTAAGTGGAGTCACAAAAAGAGTAACTTTCGAATTTTTTATCTGATAAGTATCCCCAGGACTCCAAGACAAATAAACCAGGGGTCAGAGTGTGACAAAGGTCCATCACAGGAGGTCAGACGCATGTCCAGACTTGTCGCGTTTTTGTCTCAAGTACTGCAACAACAGATATTCTTTTACAAATTTTGATAATGATAAGACGACAGAGCAATGTCTCAAATCCATTTTAGGATTTGCGGCTTAGGACTCCTGTAGCTCTTTTTACAAAATATTTTTTCAATCAAGGTCCATTCTTTCATCGGTCAGTAATGGCCGCCTAAGTAGCTGCAATCCCGCACCGGTAAAGCATTCAGCAGCAACGGTCTAATGAGAATCTGGTTGGCTATTATTCGCATTACGCCACTTTCCTATTTCGGGGGCAATTATAAAGCGTCATGCTGAGATCTCAAAAGAAGTGGCCACACTCGATTAGAATTTAACTTCATCAGCAAATTCACCATTTAATTCGTTTTATTTAAAAACTTAAATTCTAAGCGGTGGTGCTTGAAGTTGATTTGGTCCGCTGCGCGTGACATGAAGAGGGTTGGTTACGGCATCGCCCTGATCCCAGGCCCCGGAGAGTGGCCGCGAAAGTGGACCCTCAATGTCAGAATCCGTGAATAAGGGGCCCGCTGCTGCGATCTCTTGAGAGCGGTTCGCTTCTGAGGGTCATCGAATTGGACACATCGGGCGAGCAGTGAGCGGGGTCGAATCAAGTCCATGGTTCTATCTTTTGTGGCAGTTTTGATCGCCTTTGCCGACATCGGGACTACCCTCCTTCCTAATTCATCACGAATGATAACTCCTCGGTGCCCTTGCTGTACCGGAGAGTACCCAAGGACAGTTCAAGTGACAAATGCAGCAAGCTTTCAAGAAATCACACCAACCCTCGTGAATCAGATTGAAAGGTGAAAAAAATATTAAGAGAAATCTAACTGTCAAACACATTTCCGGAAAAATATCGGCGTAACTTCAAGGAACCTGTGATTTCGCTGAGTCAGCAACAAATCGTAAATCAACTGGTAAAACGAGTTGAAGAATTAAAGTGAGAATTCCACCACAGAATGATAAGTTCAATTGTCAGCCATCGTGTCTGATTCATAAGTTAATATAAAAAGATCTTGATGGGTCCCCTGTGCTTGAGTTAAGTGCCGATTCTTTTATAAAACCTGGTTGGCACTGAGCTGCTTTGGCGTTGAAGTGAGATGGAGGTGCTCAGAAATGCCGAATCATCCGTTAGATTTAAAAACAAGTGCGATTTATTTCTGAATAATGGTCGAGAAAGGTGCAAAGACACTTAGATCAAGAAGGAGTCTGTGAATCATCATGGTAAGAAAGAAAAACTAGACGTGTTTGATACGAAAGATAAAACGTATGTAAAAAATGACGAAAAGTAAGTTGTTGCTTTAACTTGCATTTTTGACATCAAGTAAGATTTGATGTACAAACAAAGCAACCAGTTGATGGCTAACCTCTGAATCATCGATTTACAAAGCCAAAGTACATGACATTTCTCGTCCTCATTCTTTTGCAGGAAGAAAGATACCCGGGGAAGGTAAAACACATAGAACATCAGCGCGCCACCAAAGGAGAGTTCCGGTGTCATTGATGTGATGCATCGCCGAGTCAGCAGTGATCCTGTGATGATCCTTTATCAGTCGCCGAAGTCAATACTGATTTGTGTCGCTGTCAGAAGCCAAGAAGAAAGAATTCCGTTTTACAACAAAACAGCAAATTGAAAACGATCTCTGAATCATCGGTACAAATAGATACGTGACATGCATGCCTTAAATGCTTTTACTTTGGCAAGAATGTTTTTGTTTGACTGTAACTTGAAATATGAACTTCGGTGCATATTTGTCCACGACAGAATGATCTTTTCTTGGGATCGATCGTGTTTGTTGGGAGAAGAAGGGGGCAGAGAGACTTCAAGGAGTCGGGCCGGGCAGATAGGCAAATGATGCAGTTTAAAACCTTGCGAAACTCATCCGCATCCTAGAAATGCGGATCTCATATGTTTATATTGATGACAAGACAACTTATCGCAATATTCATATGAATCAATGTTTTCAAACTTCAAAGAGATAGATGAGTACTCCAAGTACAATACCAGAAGTCATTTATCATTCCATGCCAAGGATGGGGGAGGAAATGTTGACTCTCAAGCAGTAAACAATAAGTCATCTGACATCATTTCCAAAGGTACATTGATAGGCCTACCCAATTCTTTGAAATGATCATTTCCAAAGGTTCGTTGATAGACCTACCCAATTCTCTGAAAGGTACAAACAACGTTTCTTTATAATGTTTGAGATTGGTATCGTTCGATTCCTCCGATTTGATCTGGTCAGATTGTCGGAATCGGAGTCGGTAAAAGTGAATAATTAAGAAGTTCAGTGATTTGATTCCTACTGCAAAAGTCACCTTTCCGAGGAAATCGGGTCGAAGGTACTTCTGACACATGGCGTAGGAAATGACCTCGTAGATACTACTGCAGTCACGAGATAGGCTGGGGCACCTGGCGGAGAGGTTTGAGAGGCATCTGGTCAGAATGGTCCAGTTCCGGAACAAAGGTACAAACTGCTTTCTGATTGATTTATTGTTTGTTTACTAATAACAAGAAAAGGAAGCCGCTACGCGACAATTAGGCGCTAATTAGTCAAGGGTCACATACCGTAGTGACTTGCCCTGGGGTTGCTGTGGGGTCTGTAGGGATAGGAAGCGGTGAAATATCTATATGTCAACACGGCCAGATTCACCAGTGTCACTCGGCTGGGGTCGCCGGGTGTCACGCCAGTTTTTCCAGGAATCGGGCAGGTTGGGTTCGGTGGCAAGTTTGTTTAGCCGACAAGAGGGAAATATGATAACTCTGGACATCGGGGTCCAGAGTCATGACATTTTCTCAAAGTTGTGGAGGTTACTATCCAAGCAATACTGAGACACTCTTTCGTAAAAGTGGTCTGATGTGAAGTGACACTCTTTCTAATTAACCAATTTCCTGATTCAATGTCTTAAGTAATTGGACAGACGGTGGACCATTTGGGAGGTCACCATCCTATCCTTCAAAAATAAGTGTGACGTTTCTTCCATCTTCGACCACCTAAGTTCCGTACAGATCTTTCTGATTAAGCACCAATTTCCGATTAACTTAACATTAGCGCTCCGACCTAAACAAATATGCACCGAAGTTTATTTTCCGAAAATTAAACACTCATCGTGAAACTTGATAGACGATCGATATGGGATATTCCGCGAACTGCTCCTGATGTCCTCAAAACCTGGTTAAACAACGCATAGTTCTCACTGAGATAAAGCAAACAACGCCATCAAGTACGGTGAGGTCAATATAGCGGTGTGCTCAGTTTAGTGTGATGGACCATGGCTTGGGTCCACGACAAAGAGCAGTTGGTTTTGAAATAGACTTATTAACGTTTACAGAGAGAATGGAATGAACGTAATGGGGCCAATTGAATCTGATGAAAATGAATATGACCCTTATCTCAAAATCATACTACAAGTTGTAAATGAGTCCGCTGAAGTCAAGTGTGGGAGTCCGCTAAAGGTAAGTGTCAGAAGCGCAGTGGCACAACGGTGACCGTCGGCCCTGAGATCGGGAGGTCCCGGGTTCAATACCCTGCCGGTGCCACTTTGCAACTCTTCAGTCATTGCTCTTTTTTTCTTCATTTTCTTCACTTTTGCTTGATTGGTTCATGCTGAGGGCAGCTGCTTCGCCCCATCTCACAGACGACAGCCATTTAACAATAAAACAATACAAATTGTATCAGTAACCAAACCACACAATGGTAATTGCCTTTAAAACACTCGTACGGTCACTAATTAGATTTATTGTTTTATAAACCTTGACTAATTAGGCCTAGTTGCCTGAATTACCTGCACCGACTTGCTTTTCATACACACCGCGTCATTTCCTCCGACTGATTTGTGATTCTTGCATTTAACCCTTTAAGAAGCAGACCCGTCACACCCTTTATGCTTTTGCGGTGATTTTGAAGTGATTTTTGCAATATCTTTAGTGCATGTTATTTTCTGAGCATGGGAAATTAACCCACACGTATCAGATTTTAACACCTTTCTTCATGTTCAAAGAGGGATTTTAAGTATCAAAACGCGTTCCGGCAAAACAAAACCTGATGCTTGCAGTTAATAACCTGATTAACTGGAATAAAAAAAGGGGATTTTACTAGTTGGCAGGTGGTAGTCATGCTGCAGCTGCAGAAAAGATAAAAATTCCAAATATTCCCTTGCTCGTCCTCCTGTGGAACTAGCAAATCTGTTGCGACGAGTACCACGCGCGCGCAAAATCTCTATTTGGGAATTGGTAATCAATTCATTTGATTTGTTTTTGTTTTACTTTTTTGCTTGCCTACACTAATCAATTATCAATATAAATGATTTATACATGTATTGATGGTTTAAGACAAATATACTTTGGATGACATCGATTATCACCCCAGGCGAGAAAAGAGCGTTTTTTTATTGCCAGTGCGCGCAAATCACATATCTGTTTTTTCTCATCAGGCCTTATTTTCCGGCATTCTCATAACAACTTCAATATTGCAAGTTATTATATAGTGATCAAATTTGTTCAAAATGGTTACTCTGGTAGCTAACCACATCGGGGCAGGATAGCCCCCCCCCCCCCCCACGACGACACTCTAAATATGACACGTTAGGTGTAAGGACCCATGTGTCTATACCCTTTCAAACTCAACCCGTTGCGAGTAGTGCCACTAAGGTCTCAAAATTCACCCAGACTTTTAGTCATTCCAGAGCACGTCGTGGGACTGTGTTGACGACAATCATATTTGCCCACTTGGTTCTCATTTCAAACAAACATATATCAAACTCATGTCAAATAATAACCGTTTAACTACTACGCTTTCCAATCAAGGTTCTGATTGACATCAACAAAACGTTACTGGCCCAACCTCCTTCTAGTCATTTCGCCGGTAACCTCCGTCGAAACAACACCGCAGAGACAAGCACAGACGGAGAATTTCTCATTGAATAACATTTCAAAACCCTTTCATGGAATAATGTGTGCCTAAATTTCGCTGATAATCGCGGATTAGCTAACATAGAAAACTAAAATCGGATTTCAAACAAACGATTTTCTTAAAATCCGCGGATTATTTTCATAAAAAGCAAAAGGGAACTTTTGTATTGTTGCGGCGATTTATAATCGTTTCGCCGCTTTCCACTAGGAGTGTGAGCGTTCTGCGATAGTTGTCGGCAGTAGAAAGTATCACGATGGCGGCTGGGATGGACGCGCCGCCCAAACTCGCTTGGATTTTATCATTTTTATGCGGATTATTTACAATAATTTACGGAAATGAAGGTAGGTACCTCTTTATAATTGTTATATCTATCTATCCTGCAAAACTCAGCGGTTAGATCGTGTTCTAAATAGTGTTTCTTTGCGATCGTTAAGGCGCGTTCTCAGCTACTGTGTACCATTCTACTGTGCTTGCGTTTGTAGAACGATAGGATATAAATGTAGGTTGCGACTATCGCCTCGGTCAACTATGGGTCGCTTGAAAATTACATTCGACGCTGAGTTTTAGTGAAAATCCTCTTGGCTGTTGAATTGAGTCTTTTTTGGAAAAGGCTATCATGGCTATTTGGGCCAGTTTTCAATTTTTTATGCAGGCCTAGATCTCAAAGTTGTTGGGAAAGTGGCATTTTGTTTTAGCACTAAGAGCTCATAAGATAATGCAATTTATTATCTGATGCTTTTGATTATATCAATTTAATTCAACTACTCTGTTTGTTTTTTAAAAGATTTCTTCATATTGGTCAAGGTTTGCTTCAGAATCTATCATCATGTTGTTAGGTGGAGAGAAAAATGTCAGTAGGCCTACATTTTCCCATAGCTTTCAAGTCACCACAGTTAAGTTGGCTTTATTAAAAATCTTTTTGCTGTATTTGACATTTTTGGGCCACTATACTCAAAGTAGTAAGTAGGCGTAGGCCTATAAAACAGGTATTTTTCCCTCCTGGATACAAGATGAAAATTGATTAAAGGTATTTTCCCACATAACATCATTCAACCCCTGCCTTACAACCAAAAAGGCCTAAAATCACAACTAATTAGCAACATAGTCTAATTAGAAAATAATGCAAGCTTAAAAAATAAAACCTTCATTAGTTCCTATTAAACAGTTTTAACCCTCACAGATTTTGTCACTAACCCCTATATTCTCCCCTTACCCCTGGGGTGGCAATGACTTGGTGCCCCCTTGGTGCCCCCTTGGAGGAAGGTGCCCCTGAGTCTGGTATGGGGTCCCTGCCACATAACACATTCAAATACAGTTGCTGTGGCTCCTGACAAAGGTCTATAGACTGTGTCCCTTGGGCCAACAGGAAGACCTCTGTCCTGGGACGTGTAAACATGGCAATAATAATGACAGAAACCTCACAAATTTTTTTATTGTTGGTGTTCGTGGACTTGTTAAATTCTGGTGTTAGTCTGAATCAACATTTAATCGAACGTTTTCATCGAAATCAAATTTTCTGACCATCTGCTTCAGAGAGAAAATTCAAAATGTACACCTTCGGATTACACCACAACCAAGGTTAATGCCTCCGCTCTTTTAGTCAGCTCAGCTTGGGACGATATATATCACTAGAATCGGAAAGTGAATCAGCTCCTTGGTCATCAGGTCCCGCCTCCTGATCACCGGCCATTTGCCAACTCGCGTAATCTCGCTTAGGTCCGGTACGCGATGTATTCTTGTGTCTCAGAAATCGATAATCAATATCACTGTCTGTACCAACTTATCTCTGTTTTTAGCGGTGGAAGAAGTGTTTTCTTAATAATAGGAAGTAGTAATAGGAAGTTAACACACAGTAACAGGATTTTAAAATCATTTGAAATATTTTTTTTTCTTATTGCAATTTTATTGTCGTTTGAATATTATTATTGAATTGAACATATTTTGGAGTGTCTTGAGAAAACTTTTCGATCTGGGAATTGATCACTCAACACTTCAGTCAAATTGATTCCCTACATTCTCATGTGGGCAAAATCATTATCAAAATGTTTAATAAATCAACAAATCAGTACCTAAATTATGAATAAAGACACCCAGATGAAACTGTTTATCTGATTATTGGGAACTAACACCCAATAACAAACAACATTCAGTTTCCGTGCCTGAATTGGTGATTTTTGTCAGTTTCGAAATGATTTCCTATATCCATACCTTTTTTTCTAATTCTCAACACACCCACTGCAATTCTTTTTTTTCTTGGTATTGGTATTTTCCACTGAAGTTGATCTCCCCTAATTTAAGGCACTGGGCACTCATGCTGATTAAACTTGACTGAAATCTCTAATTAATTTCTTACAGTCATTTATCTGACCAGTTTGAATCACTATAAAATAAATCTCTTTTTACCAATCTGGATAAAGTAGGATATTTCAGCAATAAAATTGTAGGACTTCAAACTACTAATGATTAGCATTGAAGTTCCCTATAGTCACTGGTTTCTCAGTTGAATACACCCTTTTGTCACACACAAAATACCTTTAAAATCCCCTTAAATTTCTTACACTGCCACAAAAACACATCCTATTTCGGGAGCCTTATCCCTCTTTATATCTCCAAAGCTCCATGGTGGGATTTATACTTCAAGAATGCCGGATTTCCCGACCCAGTGCCCACTGGGAAGGAATCCAATATGGCTGTCCAGCGGAGAAGTCACAACATGCCAAATAATGGCCGCTTTTGCCTGTGTTTTCAAATCACTTTCCCTATACTTTCGTGTGCCATTATTTGTAATTATTATGCATGATTTTGCCTAGTAGGCCTATTTTTCCAGTCAGTTTTGAGGTACTTACATGACATATCACATTGCGTTCATGGTAACTTGGCTGATTTATACACAGCCATGTAGAACTTGACCATGACACAGTCTGTAGTTGACAAGCATGAAGTTTCTGCCAGTGTTTCTCTTGGCTAGTTGTAATTCGTGCTCATTTAAGTCAAGCAAACATTCACTCTCTAAGTCATCATGACTTGCCAAACAGTCATAGCATGTATTTAAAGCATCCAAACCAGAGCAGATGGAATAACCATGTACCCAGCCTCCGCGGCTCTCCAAATATCATGTACAACCTCAACCTGTCCTCCTACATGGATGTCTTCACCCACTGTCTATCCACATGGCTCTAATTCATGGAATGTGAATAATTCAGCGCCACATGTGCGGAGAGCGCATGGCAGACTGGCGTCCCCACATCCCCTGACTCCACCAAGTCCCGAGAGGACTTTGGCAGCGGAGAGATTCAGTCGCATCTGGTTACCTTATGAATTCTGTATCAGTTCACCTGATTTAGAATCGAATATTGTGCTGTGTTTGCTGCTAAAATGTCAACATGAACACTCTCTATCAGGATTGGTACTTAGTAGTACAGTTAGTGTACATTTTCAAGCCTGAAAGTTATCTTTGCTCCCATTGTCTTCCCCAGTATTTCATATGATATACTAAGTGAGATTTTGAGAGAAAAAAACGCAACTTTGTTTTGGCTTAGTAGTGTCAGGATGCATCAGACATTCCTATCTTGAGTGGTTTAGTTTTTTAGAGAAAAAAAACTTGTTAAAAGATGTGAAGTGATAATTTTTGTGGGTTTTTTTGGTGACGCTCATTTTTTAAACATTTTGCTGACGAAACATCCTGGCTTCACCCATTGTTGCCATTCCATCTGATTTTTCACAACCAGCCAAAAAAATTCGAATTTCAGTTTCATTTTGAAACAGACTTCGTTGTCTCCAGTACCATTTATCCTCAATTTCAAAACTTGAAAATAGTGAAATTTTGTTTTCATCCAGTACCCGGCCGAGTCCTCAGGGGGTCTTCCCCGGTGACGAACACCATGTCGAATAGTGTCATCTGCTTCATTATGTCGCCTTTTCCATTCAGCTTCCCATTGAAAACATATGCTGGCTCACTCGTCCTCAAAAAACTTATTCCACCTTTGTGATCATTGCAATTGTCCAGTATTTTTCTGTGATGTTTTTTTGAATCCGTTGGCATGGTTATAATCTCTATCAATGGATTCTGTGCAATTTCACGGAATATGGGTAATGTTGTTATAACTTAGACATTTGTCGGAAGAAAGTGAAGTTTGTAGCCTCGGGGAGTAGGTCATGTATTTGGTTATGGTTGTATTGGAAAACCTAGACTGCAGGGGAAAATGGATTTTGTTTTTCCGCACTAAAAAAGAATGGAAAATTGGATAATGAAATGGACTTACGAGTGTTGCCTGCAAGCTTTTGTGGAGAAACTAATATGAAAATGGATCCTGCATAACTTGACTCGGAATTGGGCCTGATAGTTTTTGAGAAATGTTTAGAGAGCTCAGGGCAACATCAGTCATAACATCATGAAATATGCTTGACCTCGTATCTTTGAACTTTGAAAGAAACCTTGCATCGCCGAACCATGCAACCTCCAAACTGGAGATTCTCCATATCGTAACAGCCGAACAACTTTACACATGGACGAGTACAATAACGCAGTGTAAAATCCTCCGTGCCATTACTATTCATCAACGAAGCCACCTCGAGGCAGTTTCGGATATTTTCGTAACAAATCCCGACTCCTGCCCGCTGTGGGCGAAAGGCCACACTAGAACGGCAACACGTAGTTATTATGTTCAAGCCAACGATAATTTGCGGACAGGTTCTCTAACCAAGAGCGTGCAACTCTCACAAGGGCGCAGACGACAATGATGCAAGCCTGGAGCAAGGGAAGACAACAATGGCACCAGGGTAAAGATGACCCGTGACAGTTTTCCATTCTTGACTCAAACTGCGATAGTTGCGCTCTCACAAAAATGGATTGCCTTCCTTTCCTGCTCTAACCAAACAAAGCAAATCCTTGTAATGCTTGCATTCACCACTCATGATGCCAAAGTACCATTTCATTTGAGAGGTCAAGAACATAAAAATTTCCTAAAAGATATGTCAAGCAGGTTGATATTCATAACTTGTTCTTTAATAGGACGTTTTGAATGACAAAATGTTTGTCTCCTTCATTTTGGGAGAGCAACTCCGGTATTTGCAGGCTTGGATGAAATTGGTCGAGTGTCAGCAAACAGATGCTTGCTTTGTCTTTCAAGAGCATACAAGGATCTGTTTAGTCTTAATATTGTCTTCAATTTATCCCTCCTTTGTGTCGTTTTGGCAAAACCTGCTGAAATGTTCTGAAGTGGATCAGTCAACTTGAAAAAGGGGTAAACATTGAGATAAGAAGAACAAGGGAATCGCCAAAGCAGTGCAAGAATTTCATCGTTTGTTATTCGGCTGCAAATGGCTTTTGTCTAATTTCACCAAAACTTGTTCAAATTTCCCAAAGAGGGAAGAAGTGCCCAATATTGAATAAGGGTTAACTTCCAGACAATCGAATGAAGGAACACCCAACTGTAAATCAGTGGACCATGGTTCAAGTATCTCTTGAAACTGTTCGAGAAACATACTTGAGAATTGCCAAACCCTACCAATGAAATGGCCAATCAAGTTATATTCAAGTTCTTGTCAGGAATAAGGGGCTGAAGAGGATTATATTGTCATGGTTTATAGGTGGGCCTTGGGCATATTTGGATTTGGCCCTGGGAAACCCTCAAGGGTTCCTCGTTGTTGACCTTTTGGGGCAAGGAGATTATGAGATTGGCCTTTTCAGCGACCTTCAACACTTTCTGTGTCTGGAGCTTGTATATCCATTGACCCAAGACACCTCTGATAACTATGGCATGCCATACCAATCAGCTCGCCTGGAGTCTGTTGCTACCAACTTAAAAGCAATTCAGACTGTTGGCTATTGGCAAGGTTGAAATTAATTTGTGAGAATTTCCTTCATGAGAGGAGGGTCAAGACACCCCAGTGGTTCAGTGGTGGCACGGGCATCAACACAGACATCCCACAGTCCAACTATCTCCATTTTGTTCTCTCTTTATGAACTACTTGATGAAGTCAACGAGAGTTCAAAATCCAATGATATGAATGCCTCGTTTATAACTTTATACTGCAATTATAGTTAGGGTAGGTACTAAAGTTTGCTCAGATAAAGTATCATCTGCTTCAAATGGACTCTTGTACAGCATTCTGTGTCCAAATAACTCTCCTAGAGTTCAAGCATTATCAGATTCTGTCATTTTATTGTCTCGGAAGAAAAATGAGTTGGGTTTGCTAGCGAGAAGGACAAAGAAAGCGATGGACACTCCGTCATTGTGACATCGGTGAGCACCCCAAGTCATCAAAAACATTACCGTGCCAACATTGTATCATTGTCCAGAATCTGGTGTTGCCAAAAATATCAACCAGACAAAGAGATGTAAAATTCGAACACAGAGATTTTACACCAGTTACGAAACTTGGAATGATCGGTGATGTCGCTGGAGTTTCAGGGATGTTGTACTGACAATGGCGCTAAATCTGTGAACCCTTTGTACGTTATTTTTAACTCCATAGACCAGAACATCGCATTCAGACTGTCCAGGGCGATTATGCAGTATTCTGAGGGTGATGGTGGCTGCATCTAATGCCACAAATCAGGCGAGACTAAGACCCTTTGGTAGAAAAATAGGGTGTAGTTCCATGGTCAGTGGAATATGAGGGGTCTTGTCCCATGTAGGAGATCTGTAGTCTCACAGATAAGCCCTTCCTGACAATGTCCAATCCAGTACCTGCTGATGTGTTTGCTGTCCAAATCTCCGTGAAATTTTCTGAACATTCGCGTAGAATTGCTGTTCTTCGCTCAGCACTGACTGTCCTTTGAAGGTCACAAAGTAGAACTAACATGTCTGGCTTCAAAAGGTTTACACTCATTGCTTGGCATACCATGATGGTCTCAGCGGAACTAACGAGACTTTCTCCAAGGCTGTCTTTAAAAATCTACTGCAATTAATTCTGTCTGGTTGACCTGATCAGGGACCAATCGATGGAATGTTTTGTAAAATCTACTGTTTTCCATGAAGGCAAGCATTTTTGTCACAAAAACCTCAAAACTTTACACTGAGCACCTTGGAGAACTGGGAATTGGCAATTGCTTTGATTCCAGTCAACACTGTTCCTATCGATATCAGTGGATCCACTGCATTTTTGCTCTAGCCATACTGATGAACCCTTGGCTAAAAAAAGCTGTGAGGAGACATGTTTTGTTTGGGGCCAGAACGTGAAAGGTTTGCACTTAAACCTGTCAATTGCCTCTAACTAATGATTGGTGGACAACTGAGCTGCCAATCAATTGCAAATCAATTACCGGCATCCATACTTTGGATTTCCGATAGATGCCTCACGACAGAAGTGAGAGTATGTTATGCTTTTCACTACCTTTGACCTTGCTAATAATACTTGATGGACAGGAAGGACCAATTCGGTCAAATGAACTTCAAATCAGATGTTCCATACTTTGTTGATGAAATACCAAAGTGATGAATAGAACTTTGTTGGTGCCTTGCCTTGATTTACAGTTTTTGATTTTCGATAGTGCTTTTGAAAGGCGATGGTATCGTATTTCACGATGCAAGAGTTGTACAATTAATTCTATTTACATATGTTTTTACTGCAACTGACTGTTAACTGGATTGCACATCATTCTCATTCGTCACATTCAAAATGGCGAGGTTGTGCTCATTTGCTCATGCAGCTTATTACAATAGTTGCGACCACAACAAACATTACGTGAAAGTTTCATGTCTTTCCAAACACGGCCAATAATATTTCTATATTAGTCTTCATTATGTAGTGAAAACAACGGCATGGCCATCGATAAATAAATGATCACGTTTTCATTATTGGGAGTTCTTGGTCTTTGATGACGAAGCTCTCAGGGGGCTATTGATTGGAAGGGAGGGGGTTGACTCAAAACAAAGGCTTGCTTCTGGAGAGTGATTGAAACGTTTGTGGTCAACAGGGGGCATTGTTAGTAATGCTTTGGGGAATTCGTGAGGGCTGGGGGGTTGTGTAAATCGCCAGGTGTTTGGAGAAAGGGTAAAATAATAATGAAAGTGTGATCAGTGAAGGTTTGTCCAGTTTTAACCGTGAGAGGAGATTCCATTACAATGAACAACATTTCTGGACGAAAATTAATGATAAACTTGTGAAACATTCTACTGATTGATGTTCTTGATGTTGAGGATTGATGGTGATCAACAGCCAGTGTAGTGATATTGTCGTCAATTCTGTACCAATGATAGATTAGAGATCCTGGGTAGTAATCTACCATACCAAATCGCACCCCATGCACACCAGGCAAAGGGCTTGGCCCCCTAGTGGCTGTGCCCCAAATGACCAGTGCGACCCACACCTGTGCCGGTCACCCCTTGTCCTGTTGCCACAAACAATGCAAAACAACAATAGGAAATAATTAACGCAGGTAGAAAATTGGAAACAAAGACTTCTCAAAGGAAAACCAGCTAATTACCAGGTTAAATATTATTTCTGTATTGTCCTTACAATCTTCTTGAGTGGTCAACTTAGCCTAATGGTAGCCAATTACAAAAGCTTAAAGACAATGCTTTGTGTTTTTCAAGCGTTCATTCATGTTTGTGCTTATTTCCTTTACATTGCTTACAACTTGTTTTGTAGTTTTATTTGGTTGGCAAATATGGCCTATTTTTAATTTGTTGTCATTAAACCTAAACCGAGAGTGATAAATGTCTTATGAGTGTAGACTTACTTCAATTACTTAAATTTAGTTTTTTCAAAATCTGTCATTATCACAAAATGATTGGCAATTACACAAATCTGTATTTTTAGTTGTTCTCAATTTCAGGGTTATCAAAAAGAGCGCTGTTCTCAAAGTGAAATGAACAGCCATCTCAGTAATTTAAGTAAAAAGATCTAGTAATTATGTGTAAAGCAAAATAACCAATTAAGGTGAAACAGCCAGTTAGTTGGTTTCACATGTCTGTTGATGGTAGTACTGAAAGTGGTAAAGAACAACACTTGTGATCAAATTTAGAGGTCACTCTATCAAGGAAAAGAAACACTTTGAAAACCCATCATCATAATTGGCCTCGTAAGGTCTGTACTAATTAGAGCAATCTTGTTTTACTGTGTGTTTTGTCTGCCAATTATTGGTCTAATCATTTCTAGATCACTGGAGCAGACTCACTTTGCATGTTGATATATTGCAAAATTGGGTGCTAATTATCTCTGGCTCTGTTTTATGAGGTGTTTTTCCTCATGTGGGATAGAAAATAAATATAATAGGCCAGCTTTTCAATTATCTAGAAGTGGTCATCCTGTATTTGCTATAAGAGAGCCCAAAGGATCTCTCCAACTGACATTTTTTTTAGAAATTTTAAATGTATCTAATTGGGTTTGTTGCTAAATGATGGACAGCAGGCCTAGCAGGTCCATATTTAATAGGCCTAAAGAAAGGGGCCTGATAGTAAAAAGGGTGTCCTCTTCCCATCCTAGAGAACCAATGCTACTGCCTGCCCCCCCCCCCCGACCCTGTCCGCCTTATAGCACTAGAGATCGAAAATAGATTGGTCAGCAAACTGGTCTGGAAAGTTATCAGTTTAGCGAATCCGTGCCAAAAAACGTAATTTGCTCTCTATGTAATTCGAATGTTTCGTTGTAATGATGCTGTAACAGTTAACCATCACTTATGGCCCTCAATAACGTTACACATAGTTATCATTCTAAATGATCCTAATTAAACGTTACCAATCATACAGCAGTTTGCGTAAATAAATGGCTAAAATATAGTGATTTCCAACGAGTAAATTACCATGTATGCTTACAGAAAGATAAGTGATGAAATCAGAAAATTGCACAGTTTTCCTCTTGGTCGTACAATAAGTGAGAGTGAGAGAGTCGGATTGTTACCAGGTTTCAGTTCGTCAAATTCTGAAGTTAAATCCATGTATCATTTTAACGATTTTGTATCTCCGCTGAGATCTCATGCAAAATTTCCATTTCTAAACCTGCGCTAGCCTTATGCATTATCATTATCATATCGGCCATTCTCCGCCTATGCCTTCATGCTTTTGATACTTCTCCGGCCCAGATCATTAGTGACTCGCGGCCATTCTCCAACCAAGAAAATTGGAATGTCCCGCTGGGTTATTTTTCCCTCGTCCATTCAGTTCAATCAGGGCATATCGAAGCGACCAATTTCACAATGGCCTGGTTATCATTACTTTCTCTTAGTGTGTATACATTGTAATTTCAATGATCCAAAGTATACATTCTTTGTTTGATTGTGATAAATTGTCTCCAAGTTTCGTCTTTGCCTTGTGGTCATTTTAGATTGTTTTGATCTGGCGTGCTGGCAAGTGTGGCCAGAAATCGTTCGGACCCATGGAGTGTCTACACAGACGTGACTGAGTCGTAGTAGATGTCATCGCCTGTACGTTGAATAGCACAAACCTATTGTCCGCCATCACCACAGCTTAATACAGCGATGCACGCATCAACTCTCAAGTGTTCCCGCGAGCTCGATTGTGTCTTCGCGAGTTTTCATTGTGGAGGACCTCGTGAGTTTGATTGTGTCTCGTGAAAACCTTGCAGGTGATCTTGGTTACATGCGGGCTCTTCATCGACGTGAGCAGGAAATCCAAATAAAACAATTGTCGCTCATGCACCGAACGAATCAAAGAAAAGTGCACAGTTTCCTGGACTGATCGATACTATTCTACACTGCATTGGAGTTGTATCATTTTCCCATTAACTAAGGACAGACTTTTGTTACGGCGATGGGAAAAATTCAAAGTTTAGTCGGTCGGTCGCTTGGTATCATTGAAGTAATGTCTCGCAAGAAAGCATTGGCGCCATTGATCAGCTAGCCTTTCTTCCTGGTTGTTCCTGAGATTGAAGTGAAGGAGGCGGTCTGCTGTCTCGCTTGTTTCTATCAAGTTAATGGCTGCTGTCTGGTTCCTAACCCAGTTCTCGTATGGTTCCACTTTCCTGCTCAGAGCTATCAATGATCAGCTGGGCCTTTCCTTCCAATCTGTTCTTGAGAGCATACAACAGTCTGCTGTGTCCTCTTATGTTGATGGCTTTAGTTCCTTGTCAATGATCCTAACCCAATTGTCCTTCTTCGCGTTTCTGCTTTATATCTCCTAAGAGCTAGATATCTGCGTCTTTGATGTGCTCTATACCTAGAAAATCATCTCAATTTCATCCAGTTATGATAAAACTGCTAAATCTAAAGAATCAAAAAATGCCCAAAAGTTAGACTTCTGAAGACAGTTTTTTGGTAATGTGGTTTATATCCATTAAAATGTACTTTACGAAGACCCAGCTCAGCTGCTTCTAAAATCCATTTAATATAATGTTGCATTAGGATAGTTTGTATATTTCTGCATTTGATGACCAGAAAACATACAAGTAAGCAAATAGACTATTGGTTATAAAAAATTAGGCCAGCTTAATTTGATCCATTATATTTAATGGTGCATTTATTTAGCTGTGAATTGGAGTAATGGATATGCCATGATGCAGTTTTTTTTAGTTCTGTGATTTTTCCAAAACAGAAGGAAATGGCTAAAACATTGTCCAAACTCTTCCTATACACATGTAGTTTTGTGTGAAGTTGTCTCAGTCATGTTTGGTCCTCCATTGGCAAAATGACTTGAGCTCTTGACTTTTAATCTAGGATGTTTGTTCAAGAATGAACAAACCCGAAACATAAGGAAAAGCATTGGCACCACAGTGCTGAAAGTCACCCAGGGACGTCCGACAAGGCACACGAACCTGGGCATATTTGCTCATCCATTTTCTAAGTATGGAAGTAAACATGTCTCATATTCAAAAGCACATTCGGAACCACAACAGCCTAGACTCGATCTTTACCAAAATCTTTTGCAACCTAGAAATCTGGAGTATATTTGCTCCTTTGCTTTCCAAAGCAAAGCTCCAAATATGCTACCAGAGCCAAGAATGCTCAGCCCATGGCCACGCAAACAGTCACAAACAAACTCCTTCAGCTCCCTGTTTACTGGTCTTCCTTAGCCCCTTCTTCTAGTGTTTGCATGTCTTTTCTTGGGGGCCGTGGAGGAGCCAATGTTGATCCTGGCCGGAGAACCTTTGTCTGTGAATATTGGCCTAGCAATAATGAAAGTGATTTATACATGTTTGGCTGGCCGAGAGCAAATAACTTGAACATACTGTGTGGACTCTTCACATACTTTCCTAGGGCGACGTGTGTTTTAGTGTTTGTTTGATTGATTTTGGAGGAAAAAAAGCTTTAGATCGGATCCACGAAACCAGGTATTGGCCACAGATGGAGAGGCCTTCCTCATCTTTGCAACATTTCAATCTCATATTAGAGTAACTTCCGAAAAGGAAGTTGGCCCTTCAGAGGTTTCGCTGATTGCTTTTAGTTACCAATTACTCTGGTGTTGCTACCAAAAACCAACTGTCTTTACAAAATTTCTCATTTGTTTAGGTTGAGAGTATTCCTCTTTACAAACAGCTCCCATCCATGTTTTGTCATTCAATCAATACTCTGATTTGATTACGTTGGTAACAGACATCCAACCAATGCACCTAGATTCCTCCAGTGACTTCAGGCAGTTTGGAGGGCACGGGCATTTCCATCAATACCGGCGGCCATCCTCCCTTGGCGTCTTCCTCTTCTCACGTTCTGCCCTGTCCTTCCCTCAATCATGGCACATGACACCCAGAAAAATCTCTTGACCTGAGATTTAGTGAGAACCAAATGTTTTGTTGGGAAACTACCTGCACCAAGATCAAAGCGATCACAACAACCATACTACGTTTGCAAAGCGATTCATTCTTTCAGAATGATTCCTCCATTCTTGCGGACAAAACACATTTATTGTGGGATAATATTGTTGCAGACTTTTACTGTTGGCTTTATGACATTTGGTGGTTCCAAAAACATGGCTTGATTTCTAGATCTGAGCTGACAATAAGGCCATCTGTGCATGGAAAACGCACATTCCGCTTTTGCATGCCACCTGGAGGTGGTAATGTAGGGCCTGACCCAATCCAGTGCAGCATGGGTTATCTGTTCATCATGATGACCTGTTTTTTTCAAGTGCCTAGTACCTTGCTATCTTTATTGCTGGGGTCAGTCCATTGAATGGAAACAGACTATCATGATTGATATCCAGGTACTTGAACGTCCATGTTGTGACTAAAGACCAGATGTCTAGTCTTTCGCTGATGTATTTCATCTCAAATATGTTTAATTTTTTGTGGCAAATGGTTGAAAGCTCTCTTGATGATGGCCTCTTTGACAACATATCTCCAATTCCCCTGCCACCAGCTCTGGTCAATAGATAGTTCCAGCTTGTAAAAAGGGAATCGACCACTTTCAATACGCTACACCCCCGTCCAGTTCTCAAATGGGTAATACCGATAGGCGTACTGAGTGTTAAAGTGCAGTGAGGAGATTTGATATATTTCATGTAAAAGCCTTTTGGGTCTCCTTTGCTTGTCTACGAGGGGTAAACTGGGGCTGTGTCGCCTTCCAAACAGCATGACCAGACCCCCAGGACCTACATTACACTGGTATGCAGCACAATACCCACTCATTAGTCAAAATGAAAACACTTAGGTCCCTGCATTTCCTTTTGACGAATTGCCCATGTAATATTGAGAGGAATGAATACGCCCCCAGGGACTTCGTGCATGGACCCCTTGTGGAAGTAGTGCATACGGGGTGTGCCAAGCATAGCAACTTGGGTATGTTGTATTGAAGGTCTATTGAATACGGTGATTCTCAACACCATGTAAGCTATGTTCTTGCCCTTGGGGTAAAAAAATAAAGCAGGGAAGCTGTTTTGTTTGACTTTTATACCACAGCACATGCATAACATGGCAACTTGGAGAAAAAGGGTGGAAATTGGAAAGGAAATGTGTTTTATTTGACTGGATGAGAATACATGTACCAGGTTGTCAGTTGGAGGTTTTCCATACATGGCACTTAAACTCTCGTATAAGATACTCCACAAAGTTAATAAACCTTTGACAATGTGACATCTTGCAAGATTTTATCCTCAAAAGGACCTTACCCTGTATCAAGTCCTAGCCATATCATATCAGGCATGTGTGTATGAAAAACCAATCAAATTTGGATGGTTGTTCCTGGTTTTGACTAAAAAAAGCAAATTTCCTTTTTTTGCTTGCACCGGATAACACCCGAATTATCGGACATTCTCCCATTGGGTGGTATAATCAGGATGTTGTTATAATTGCTCCCTTTATTGGCCCAATATACAATTACATTCAAATCAGTATCATAACATAGAATATAATAAGTATAAGTATAAGTAACTATGTGGCCAAAAAAATGGGAAAATTATGTTTATATCGAATATTTTCAGAACAGTTCAAGCATTTACTCGCCTTAACGAATATTCCAAATTGGCGGTATCAAAGCAATGCCTTTCCACTGTCGGTATTTTCGATTATTAACTCAACTAAAAACCAATTACCCCGAACAATGAATTTGGAAATTTCACTGCACAGCAAAGAAGTGTCGAACTTCGAGATTATATCGTTGTTTTGACAGCTAACATTGGCCGCACTAGTTCCCAGTGTACGGAATGCCTTGTATTTTCATAAAACATTTCGCACTGTTTTCCCTCTAAGTGTATGTCGTACATTGAGTGCTACTAAAGGCCCTATGATTGCACTATCAACAAGGTTGTGTAAATTGAGAAAATTCCATACCATTTGGTGGTGCAGTGTATGTAAAGGCCTGTTCGACTGACGGAAGCCTTTTGACGCTATCAGTGGAAATTTTTGTAAAGCACTCTCAACAGTATTCACCCTCAATTTCCAACAAACTGCTGTTCAACCAAATAACGTCTAGATAGCTAAATTAGCTTAATAAGAACTCATGAGCTCGCGAATCGATATTTCAAGGTGCTACTCCTTCCCTTCATTGACATGTCTTAAGTATGCTGCCTGGATGAAATCCACAAGTCAATTCTGATAACAAACTGGCTTATGCTGTGTTTATTAAACCAGTTGCACGATCAGGATGTGCTTCCATAAAAACCATAACTCCAGATTGATTTCCTGAGGAACACGTTTCTTTAGTGTCACCGGTCATCATGGTCAATGCCTAGGTCAATGCGGTCGCCGATCAAGCCGTTGGCATGGTAACCAATCATGATCACAAACCTGGACCCATAATTCAATTTTCTCACGATCGTGAAGACAATACCGATTTCATATCTCCGTATGTTTACCCCACCTCTAAAACAATGGGATAATTCGATTATTGGTCAAGCTGTTCGTTGCTGTAGATTCCAAATCACAGCAAAAGCACCTCAATGTTCTTTTTCACCTTGTTCTTGTTCTTCTCCTTGGAGGAACTAGCTTTGCCGGCGAGTGTCTGACAAAGGCAGTAGCCTTGCTTCGGTTGTTCTTGTCCCCAGTCGGTTCAAGGTTAAGGATATTGCTTGCCGAAATTCTTTCCCTGTTCTTGCGTCAGATTGCTAGAGAACAACCAGCTCATCATCTTCTCAGACCGAACCCAAACCCCCAATGTTGTGAAAAAAAACCTTCTTGATAGTTGACTGTGGGGGACTTTTTGGCACAACCTCTGATACTGCATGCATTTGGACCAGCTTTACTCTCCATGGAACCTTACTGAGCTCCTCAGCTGGATGAGAAGTAATAAAAAAGTACCGGTTGCATCTTCTGCTCCACTGCTTGCACACATCCCAAACCTAGATGGAGGCGCCCTGCAAATCAGCAATGGTACAAATTGTTTTATCTCCCCATCCCATAAATTAGTAAAAACCTAACCTGGTTGCCACGGATTCCAAATGAAATTGACGCAAAAAAGTGATGAGATACTCTTCGTGAATGCACAACACGCTACTAGTGGCTCACTCCAGCTCTAAATCATTCATCCACTGTTGCAAGTTACCTTGTTTGATGACAGCCAGCGCAAGCCACAAGTATACCCTGGCATAGATTCAATAATCCGCTATCTGGCTATTGGGAGGATCTCCTTGCTGTTTGAGCATTATCTTTGCGTTTCATTGACTTTTTGTTACTGTGGCCAGCGTTGGGTGACAGAGGAGGTAACTGGTGACTATTGGGATTAGCTTTCCCTATTGAGGGAATGGCCAGGGAATGGCTACTGGGGGTAGCTGTTGGTTGAGCAAGATGATCAGCTCGAACAACTTTCTCCGAAGGTATAGAGTGACTTTTATGTGACTTTTGTTGGCTTCGATCAGATTCAGAATTGTTCAAATGAGCTGTGGTCTTCATGATGGCTCCTCCTGAAAATCTGTCGTTTTTGACTTTTGGTCAAGTTTCATAGCTGCACTCTCTTGAACAGTAACTTTGTCTTGATTAAAGTTGAAGCTTCTTGATCTTCCTTTCACAGCTCTGTATATTAAAAAGACTGACCTTGATTGATGGCTGTGCCAGGATAACGACTTTATCATCAGACCCTTGGCTTCTGTGATAAGGATTCCTGGCACCATCTGGTCAGTGGTCTAATGCCCAAGCCAGATCCTGTGGATAATGTCAGCGGTCGGTTGACAATCCATCTGTCATGAACACAATCTAATACCTTACTTGCAATATCAAGATAGCAGGTTCGCCAAGCTATAACCAATAACATTGACAGGTCCTCTATTTTACAATGGCTGCCCAGTCATGCAACGCTGGTCGACATGGTTGATATTAGAATCGATCTAAGTGGAATCATAGAGCATATCAAGAGCTTCAACTTAGTCAAAGTGGGCTTTTCAGGAAATTGCAACTAATGCATTATTACGATTGACGTAGAAAATACAGCCTTCCTCAGAAAAATAACGTCTGTGGAACTTATGGCAATTATGAATTTCTACCCTTGTCATATTTTTCTGTGTCAAGAAACATTGATAAAGCAGGTTTGCTAACATTGTGAAAACAGCTTCTGGATCACTGCAGATATATTCTTCGAATATCATATCATGGCTCAGCCACTATTCGAAGTATCACTTCACCTTCCTGCATGCAAGAACCTTCGTGAAAAGAGAGCGGACACCGACAAACACACGTCGCCATTGACATAACGATGGACCAAAGGATTCGTCTTCCTCATCCAATGATTCACATGTTCAGTAAGGGAGAACACCAAATCATCTAAGCGGAAAATTCAACAGAAACGATTCTGCTATCCTGCAACGCATCATTCACTGCCGGCATGATGCAGCAGTCCCAATGGCCAAGAGGTCTCTTCATGGTCTGTCAGTTTGTTAGACACTATCATGGCAAGGGGGAACAAGAAGAGGTTTCTTCTTTGACAGATAACGAGACAGTGAAATCCACTCCACAATTGGAGCGACTCTCCATTGACTGAGAACAGTCAGATGTTCATAAAAATTCCAGCCTACTCCCGAGTCACTGGGACAGGATAGGACCGGGGATGATTCGATTCTGTCTGATTGACTTGTGTCTAAATTGGCAGACAGCCCTGCCTAATCTAATTTCACACACTAACAGAGTTAAAAACAATGTCCATTGGATTTATAGACTGGATCCACTGGTGAAAGGTCTTCCAGTATCATCAATCCGATGTTGACCTTGGCTAGACATGTGAACTGCTTGGAGAAGGGTTGGTGAAAAAGTTTTGCCCACGTCCGATTCAGGGGACAGCTTGATCCAGCTCGGTGTCAGTGACTGGCAGATACGATTCCTGAGGTCATGGGATGAGACTTGAAACATTGAGTCACCTTACAAGTCATTTGTGGACACACAGCGATGCGATAGATCTAGCCATGTAATCCATTCAAATTGAGTTGGTGTTCCTGGCCGGGGATCAATGAAGGTGCTGCAGACCAGCACTGAGTCACCTTGACCAGTTGCTAACCATTCGAGGACAAGTATCAACTGACCTAACAAGAGATTCAACAGCGTAATCCATTGAGCTCCTGTTAAAACTTATTGATGGACAGCGTATTGAACCTGGATCGAAGGTTTGGAGACTCGGTCAACCTTGAGTCATTCAGACCAGTTGCAGTTCAGGGTTTCCCGCCCTCTGTGGCAAGGTCAAGCTTAATGGCATCAGATGATGCATTCAATGGCCAGAATCTCATCAAGGAGACACTAGTTCGACTCGTCCACATATCTCTGAACGTAATTAGATTTTACGAAGAATACGGCCATGTACAAGTAGCATGCAGCTTAACTAACCAATCAGAGTGGTCATTGCGTGGAGTATTCCAAAGAGGGATCGAACGGTAGCGGAGATGCCGGGAGCAATGCAGAGATTTGTTGTGTTGGAATGTGGACATGGTGAATGCAGCGTTGGTAATGATGGTGTCGATATCGGAGGTTCTGATCAAAATGGAAATGACTTGTGATTCAGACTGGTGACCACTGTCGAAGTCGCTTAGTCAGCCATTCCTAATCTTTGGTAGATGGAAGTCGAATGAGATGATGAGGTGACCATATGCTTGTTTTGACATGCCTATTTGCATTCAAGAGCCAAGAGGTTATATCGAGTTTTCACCCAAATCAGTCATCACCAGCTCAAGCAATCAACACTGCCAACTACTTCGGACCAAGTCCACTACCTATCGGTCATGGCTTTGCTCACATCAGCGATGTTACTTGAATGCATTCTTCACCCCATCGAATCGGAAAAGTTTGGACAGTAAACGTTGCCAAACAATTGCTTGGATTCTGCACCCTTCCCCATCTATATATTCTGTTGGTGCCTTTAGCCACATTCAACAGCGGATGTGTCATAGGTTGTGCCAGGGTGTTGCATACCCTGCCCGAGATGTTGGTCCATCGACTGCCATCGGGTATTCTCTTCACCAGTCATTAATTCTTTTGCGTTACTCAGGGTTGTCACATGCGATTTGCTTCAGCTGACTACTGGGGCTGATAGGGAGTAGAGACCATTAGAAAAGAGGAATGGCCAGCGATTAAGGATAAGCTGAGATTCAGGATAGGCTGTTCCTGATAAGACCTTTGGTATGGTAGATGGTTCTTCTGTGTTTGCACTTCACCACCAGTGTATAACTTGACTGTGTTGTTGTTGTTGGGTGCCGCACTCCTTGTTCTAGGTGTTCTACTTCAGCTTGAAGGATGGGGTCCAAGGGTTCGACATGTTGAAACTTGATTCTCTAAAACGAGGGTGACGTCCCGATTCTTGCTTGAAGTGCTGTCAGTTTCAAAATTTCACACGATTCCACTAAGCATTTTCAACTTAAAATAATGTCATTCAAATGTGCCAAGCATGAAACTGAAACTGATCAGTGGGTCGATTGTTGCGAATAACAAAAAACAAGTGGGAATACTTGGTTTCGGGCAATTGTAGTGGCACCATGTATTCTCTCCAGTTGTGTTGGAGAGCTAACAAGTGGCGTTGCGCTGACATTTTTGAAATAGTGCGTCTGGTGAATGACGTAGCGCTGATTCTACCTGCTGCTTACTACTCTGAGTACCTTTGCAGTGATGTTTCTCAAGTGTGGTTCACATTTTCATCATATTTGGTGAAAATTCTCTTTCAATGTTTGTTGGTCAACTTCAGTTGCATATGATGTATGTAATACAGTAACAAAACTAAACAAATAAGGCTGAAATAGGCACACTACTTGAGCTGGCAATGCTTGTATTGCCATTTCAGTTCTGGCTCGATCTGGCTAGAGTGGACAAGCATGAAAAGCTACTTTTGTTTTTGATGGTGTGCAGTTTCCGAGCTTGCCACTCGATGAAATGGATACCATTTTCGAGTGCTTACAGTTAGGGTTGGTCTGCTTCTGACAACGAAATGTTTTATAAATCTTCCTCTTCTGCTGTCAAGTCATTTCAAGTTCCTTTGTTTGTGTTAAAGTACATTTTGAAGCTGGCCATTTTGAACATCAGATTGCGACGCTTTCATAGCATATTCAATCCCATGACATGACCACAAAATTAACACCAGAGCCTTCAAACCTGATTTCACAACACATAAATCCACAAGTGTTTCAAAATTTCAAAATCGTCCTCCCGGCAGACCAGAACCATGTACCAACGAGTCGACTCTGATGCATCCATTTCGCCACTTTGAGTTCAATTTCCCCACGGAACTAAATTAACAGTGAATTTTATTTCATTTCCGCGAGTAAGTGTAAAAGCCCATTTGCACTTGCCGGAATGGTACAAGAGAAGCATCGGTACTCTTGGTCATTAGACAAATTGAAGAACACCTCGCGTAGGGGGTTTCAAAGTCATCTATAATTTAGATTCTGAGGATGGAAAATTGGAGGTAATTGATCAGGCTAATGTGATGGTGAGGTATGCCAGATGTGTGTTTGAAGGTGTTTGAAGGATAGCTTACCAGGGAACTGATGCCACCATCTCTATGAAGTGACTGATGGTGCCAATTCTTAAACCTATTGACATGACCATTCATATTTTCTGATGCCTTATGATGATTAAAGTGTTCTGGTGATTTAGATTTTACATTTACCTTTAACTCAGTTGCTTGTTTCAGAAGGCCTCACTCCCTCCTTAGCAGTAACGAGTCAATGTGAGAGTGGAAGAGCCCTCCGTGGGCAACGTCAGCAGTAGAAATGGGTTAAGGCTTCCACTAATGTTGATTGCATCGAGATTGTACAAAGGCGCAAGGCAGTGCCATGCATTCAATAATGGACTGGTTATTAAAGTGCATTGCGTGATCTCGTTTAATTGTGATATACAACAGTTAGCGCTGCATGGGCAGTCACCGAGTGGTACTTGGGATGTGGAATCGATATTTTACACATTTTTGCTGTGATTGATTTTGACAGAGATTTCGTGCTGCCCCGCTTTGGGTGTGCTGCCATGTCTTTGTAAAGTCCTTTCCGGAGTGTTGTGCAGTAAAAATATGAGGCTATCCACATGGGTATTGGCCAAGTCACCTTCTCTAAATCCAAGTGACTTTCTTATTGATGAAGTGTCTGTTTGACAGTCATGTAATGCAAAACAGTCGGCAATGCAAAGTTGACCTATGTTACAGTACTGAATAGCGATGGGTTTTACTGTTGGTAATTCATCGAGGCTATTCTCAAAAAGCCGCAAATCCTCTAGGATTATCATTCGCTGAACATTTCTTAGCTTTTTCGGCTGTTATTACGTTTTTGACTATCTGACTCATGAATACAGATGAACTTGAAGCTAGAAGCACCAATCATAAAAAAATTGGCCGCAGCATGCAAAATCTCCATAATATTTTTCACTGGGCAGCAAAAGCCAAGTGATCTTGGAAAGCGATGAATGAAACTTGCTTTGAATCCTCGTCAAAGACCATCGATGAGACTTGTTGAGAGTGGCTTCTGCGCGTGATCCAGGTGTATTATGCAAAGGCAAGGTTGCTAACGAAGTAATTAGTCTTAAAAAGCATGTGCAGGAAATGGAGAAAGGTAGCATTAGGGAAAGAATATTCCCTTGTCAGTGTCACCTGAAAGATGAAACGACATAGCAGTGAACTTTTTATTAGATAAGTGATGTTGAAAAAGCTCTTATTGAATTTTCATACTGAAAAGTCAAAAGGCTTCGAATTAAATCTCACGGAATTTATTTTCGATTTTGATGAAATTAAAAAGTTGGTCACTAGATCTGACTCATCTCGCGAAAAAAACTGGTATGTGAAAAAAAATGCGTAAAAACGTGGTGTTCGGATTAATCATATCGTAATCAACTTGACGCTATGATCTTCCAAGGGAATTTAAGACGAGAGGGTCCATGATCGCTCTTCCGTTTCAAGTTGAATCATTGAGTCATAACTCCGATGACATTCCTGCAAAAACTTTAATACCGTTGAGCAAAAAATTGCTGTCTGAAGTCAATCCGTTTAAATTTGAGTAATTTTTTTCTAATTTTTTATCAGAGTTGTCATGAAAGATCATGATAGCGCAGTGACTAGCTCTAACACTTCTTCTACTCTCAAAACACATTTTAGTTTGGAGGAGAGGTGGTCGATATCAGTTCTAGGCAAAGAAATGCTTGTGTTTTAAGGGAGGTATTTTGACTTGGTAAGCTTTTCAATTCACCAAAGAGGACGCTCCCTTACCCAAACCTGAGATTGAAAGTTCATCCATATCCTCACAGATGTCTTATCTCAGTCTCTAGTCGCCCATGACACAGGTACGAGGTGGGTGAGTGCAGGGCTCCTATGTCAAGGTGTGTCTGGTTCAAAACACCTGGTCGGTCTAAGGTTACAAGTGGACACACTGTTACTGTTTCTGATTTGACTGATCAGAGCTATGCATACATTAAGACAGAACTTTACACATTTGTGTACATGTCAACTGGCCAAGTTAGAGTGAAATTGAATTGGACATTTTGATAAACGTTGGGTATATCCTTAGTACATCTATGTGCAGCTAATCAACCATTCCTATGGTGAAACCACGTCCAGTCCCCCGTGCTGTTGCGTATCCCAGGAATCTATTTGTAATCATTATCTCGTTAAAGGGGATCATTTATCATTCGCTCTTCAAGCATACTTCCGTATTATTCTGCTGTTTCAGCATTTTTTGTGAGTTGAGACAATATAATGATTATGAAGGCTAATGACATATAAAACTGTATATTCGCCTCAATGAAGAATATTTCATATCCATAACTCACCCATCATGTAAAGAACAGCCTCAGAAAGGCAGGATTTTTTTCAAGAACGTCTTACAAAATATGACAAAGACGGCATCGTACTTCAAAGTTTGGACATTTTCGCTTTCAAACAGGGATCATACAAATTGGCTGGTAATTGAGTCTGAGGTCAAGCCAGGGACTATTTACCATGCTGGATTTTGTAACGGTCTGATTCGTGCGATGAAAAAGGTCTTTGTGGTTTTCAGATTCGCTATCGAAACGAGACAAAATTTGGCGCTAATTGTGACAACATAATGAGGTGGACAATTTTGAAATGGGGCGGTCTCGACTTGTCAATCATATGTTGAGAGTCTAAGTCACAACTATCGGGGCTAGACATTGAACCATCAAAACTGTCAAATCAGTTTTCATAGCTTGATCAGAAGTTTAATTTATTATATACAGAGCTCGTCTTTGTAACATTCATTTCTCTCATGAGGCAGCAATGCCCATCTTTGGCTCTGTCCTCATCTGAATAACGGTCATGTTTTGAAAAGCTAAGCAGAAATTTCGCTCTCATATCTCCCTGAGTCATCCGAAACCAATCACTCTACTAGCAAATCCCATCGCCCCAGACGTCTGTACCTCACGCTGCGCCAACTGACCCATGCTGCCCCCTACACCTAATTTCATCCATGGTCACCCAAGCCTTGGCAGACATCTCAAAATGCACAATCAGTGACCATTTCCCCGTAGAACATCTTCGATTATCATAACCGATATCTTACGGGTTTCTTTGTTAGGGTCGCTTCAGTACCCCTGTTGCTGTTAGCGAAGACTTGTTCGGGCTTCCGGAGATAATCACAATAATTGCTTATACATCGCCCTTTATGAGTAAGACTTGAGTTAGAGGGACCCATTGATCTTGGACCCATTGGCTGCAGGGCCCTCTCCAGAGTCGTAATGGAATTGCCTTTGTGTTAACCCTTATGGTCATAGTGAGATATTCGATATCGAAAATTAGTGTGATTTCATCTAAATGTTATTCTGAGTGCTTTCTGAATTGAAATTTTAACCATTTGGCTGGTGAGAAACTTGTCAATTGTTATGATACCAGTATTCATTGACATTTTCTCTTGTATTGGTATAATTTTCATGTACATCTCCACTATATTCAGTGATATCATCATGCTACCCCCTGACATGGTATCTCCATGTCACAAAAAGCCTTTGGAATAACAGCTGAGTTCTTTTCGCATGGAAAGACAAGATACATAGCCAAACGAAAAGTAACTATTATGATATATTGATATTATCAGATTACGAAATATGTCCAAACTGACATCTTTGCCATACACTTTTTGTCATGAACATATTTGACACGATAAGGGATATTCGATATAAGTCTGGCTCTCTTGAGCCTGATATTTCCATGGTTCCTGTTGGAATTTTTCTGGCAAGAGTTGTAGCGTGAATTGACCAAGTTCTTAAGGAAGGCAAAAACGCTGCATTGATAGCTTCTTCACACCAGTTCTTTGTTCATGTTTGGTAGATCGTGTTTCGAATGGCAGACTTGCCCAGGGCAAAAGGTCTGTCATGTTACCGTCTTGCGCACTGCCAATGTTAGCAATATTCATGGAAATAGGGTACTGTGCTGCTCCACTGTGTGTTGGTTATGAGGGTCTTAGTGGGACTAGTGAGAGTGAGAAACTAAAGTCATCCAAAAAGGTTTTTTCAAACTATCAAAGCTTTTGTCATGGCCGTATGTGGAAAATTCTGAGTGTGATGGCCATTGGAAGCTCTTTCAGATCATAGTAAACATATTACCTTGACCATTCATCGTAAACTTTCAATAAGCACTTTCTAATGGTATCATTTTTAGAAATTTTAAGAAAATATTTTACTTCTAGGCCTTTTCCAAACTCGTCCTCTTGTACTTTTATTTATTGTCTTCCATAAAACAATTTTGCTTATCTTTCTCCTCTTCAATATTTGCAGGTAAGAATTCGGGGCTCTGTTCATTAACTTTTCCATGAAGTTACTTGGTAACAAGGTAAGGGCATGTTTATGATGTAAGGTACAAGATGAAACAATCTGGCCCAGCTTTCAACCAGCAGCAAATACAAGTTCAAACAGGAGATAGAGTACATGTTCTTGGTCCATAAAGAATTTGAGTTACCTTCTCTCAAAACTTGGAGCGTAAATCTGGCTGAAAAAGTAGGTTAAATGCAGATCTACCTGTATTGGTAAATTGTAAATGGCAGCCATTTTGACTGATGGCGGCCATCTTAGATTTGGAGCAAATATAGGGAGGCCCCAAAGTGTATTTTCAGGAAGTCAATACCACTACTTATCTGTTAAAAGACCTGATTTTGAATGGAGTACAGCAGTACAAAAACTTCACTCGTTGTACGAAATGAATGGAAACAGTTCTCGTGTTAATCAGGGGCTTCTTCTTATAGACGAGCTTTTGGGAGGCTTCATAACAACGTACACAACTTCGCTTCCAGTATTTCGCTATTTCTTTCGTCTGAGTTGAGCTTGGCTGGCAACTTCCAACTGCGGCTACGCTGTGCATGCAACAATTTGTGTCTCTCCAGACTTCACATCATATTGACGAAGAAGCTGTACAACTCATAGCGCAACAAGTAGCTAAGATGGCGGCATAATTGATGTGATTTTAATGACGGCGAGAATAGATGATAATTTTATACCCTCTCAGGAGATGGGGATGCAGAGCAATCTGTATGAATTTCTCTGAAGTGTCATTAAGTGAGACATTTCTTGGATTCTCTTGGCTATGGATTAGAAGCTGAAAATATATTCACATCTTTAACCCTCTGCATAATTGATGTCAATGAATTATGTAGAGAACTTGCTTATGAAATGATATTTTGCCTCTGTGACCCATCCATGATGAAATCGCTACAAACAACTTTCACTAGTAACTTGACCAACTGTCTTCCATTGATATCCAAGTCCTCAAAAACCAACAAAGGCACTCGAAAATCACACACTACTTGTTCAATTACCATACTCGTTTAATTACCATAAAGTCATCATAACCAAAAGTAAACTGAATTGATATGGGAATTTTTGCCTTTGTTAGTCAAGTGCTATGCGGCTTATAGTTGAATCTTAAGAGCTCTCCTAAGGAGGGCGAAAGACTGGTAAGAGCCACGGGTCGTCAACCTGCATTATGCATTTGGAAGAGCAGCTGCGGACGAGTGGCGTGGCGTGGATTTTACGCAGCCTCAATGGAAAATTGGCACTTGGTGGCGACCTCTTGGTTGACAGTGCAATGTAGTGTGGACCACTCCAGAAGTTTCAACCAGGAGCAGGGAATGCGAACAGAAAAGATGCCCTCAAAATCTGGAACACCTACAAACACCCCTGACCCAATGGTCTATATAGCAAGTCCTACACACCAGTTGAACCAGCAGTGTGTACCATCTCTCGATAATTTCTACCGAACTCCAAACCCTCCAGGCCGCGAAAAATCTCTCGAACAATCCCGCCATAGAATTTCAGTGCAACCATTTCAATATCACCACCAAATCAAATAGTGCATATTTGCATTTCATGTGACCATCGGCAAGAGTAGAATCTACTACTGATGGCCACGGACAGACCGTGGCCATGTGGATTTAGCTAAAACATACTCTACATATGTCAACATGGCCGATTCCGGTAACGGCGTGCGTATCCAATCCTCTCAGGTGGTGACAGCTGCGCCTGGGAATAGGAGACCTAGATACATAGAAACGGAACGCCAAGGACACAAATAGTCGGGAAGAGATTACTGTTTATTTGTATCAGACAGACTGACATGGTGCTTGAATGTTTACCAAAGAGCTTGACTGTCCTCTGAACGCTGACACAGCCATCCCGAGGGTCAGATTTTGTGCAGTCCCGCCAAAATTGAACTGCCCTGCAGACATGTTACCTGACAAATATTCTATCTACTGAAACTGGAAACCCGCCATCTCCGACAGTTCAAATCGTATCTTTAAACTTTATATTCCGCATCGATTTGGTCCCAGGTGGTCCATGTCAGCCATAAGTGTAAGTGCCAGTTGTATCAACAGAAATTACTATGGATATTTCTTCACGTTAAATCCCAGCCTTGGGCGGGATTGACGTGTCTCGTCTTTCCATGGAATCAAATTCCAGAGCGGGAAAGTCACATGGCTGAATCATAAACTCAGGTATAGACTTTTCCTGGTGTAATATATAGGCCTAAAGAGACATGGGTCTGTCTGAGGAATTATTTGCTTATCGCGAAAAGTATTTGAAATTTGAGCCAATCGATCAATTCTCACAGCGGAGGTTTGAAAAACAGGCAAAAAGTTGCCATCGGCATTCATTCACATTACAAGTCTCTACCATCACCCTTTCTCTATGGGAATGTAATGTAGTGTATATTGTGGAATTAGTTTCCAAGGTGTGTTGCGCAGACTAGAAAAGAGCAACTTTACCACTTTCTATGTCAATATTGTTCCGGTTTAGAATTTGAGGTTTGAGATTCACCTGGGGTGATAACATGGAGAAATATCTTGTTCGATCTGAGCAACATGGCAAGGGTAAACTATCCGATGCTCTTGTTCCAATGTTGCAAGATATGCAGATCTTACCCATACAAGTGCCAAGTATCCTGTTCAGGGAGAGAAGAACGGGCCTCATGCCAATTCAGACTGTGTTCTGAAAGCATGAAATCGATGGTATCAGATATACGGCAAGCCCAACTTTGGAAGGTCGTGATATATTCTTTGGAAATTCTTGATGTAATTTGATGGCACACCAAACACTGGCCAACCGCTTCGCCTTATTGCCATCCCTGCCAAATAAACTCGAAAGCATTTTGTCATAATCGGTGCCAAATAAAAACAAATCTTAATGCAGATTCATAAAAGTCAGAACATTGCCCGGAAAGCAGTCTGATTTCTTGATTGGGATATCCACTTCGGGACCAATTGTGACATGATCCATTATCATGTTCTTGTCTCTCGTCATTGGCTTCTTATCTGACTGGTGCTGGGGCCAGTTTCCTTCTCAAGACAAGACAAGCATCTTGCCTTAGGACACAGACATATCTCACAAGGTGCCAGTGTTAAGGAAGCAACAACTCTTATCTTTGAGAAAAGTTATACCTATCTCTGAGTTCATATCATTTTACTCCAGGTTAGCTTTCTATCTAGCTTGATCTGCAAAATGACTTAGTAATCATGACTCCCTGTCAGCAAATGATATGTGAAGTTGGGAAAAAATCAGTTAGTCTACCCAGGCCCACTGACTGATAAGATTCTAAAAATGTGAAAAGCAATTTGCTGATAAATTTGTGTTATGTTATCATAAATCGAGACTGCTTGTCACCACATAAAGAAGAATGATTTGTTTTCTTAAGAACCAGTTTACATAGTGATCTCTGGTGAGCTTCTTCTAGTTCTGTGTTAGATGTTGGCCATCAATTTTCAATTTTGTAGCTGGCAGTCAAAGTCAGCTGCTGTGGTGACCTATTAGAGTCCCCTATGATGTTTTGCCCTTGGGCTAGCCATTATATTAACTAACGTTAGTCAGAATACCAAATCAGACAAATTCCTTCAAAGTACTTTAAAACCTAATGATGTTTATAAACAACACCTAGACACCTTTGAATCAAATTCTTGTCTACAAGAACGCAATATTACAAAATCTGACCACGACCACTGCTCAAAGAACACATATCTTACAATGATCGTATAAAGTACAAGCTTTGATTCAGCTGCTTTTGAGTTTGGATTCCAAGACGAGATAGGCATCTTTATCTGGAATGGTCATCATAATCGTTTCTTCAGAATAAGAAAGGGTAATGCCATGTCACAAGTGGTTTGGAGTTTCTCTTTCAAAGATCTTCATAAGGTTGTTACCCATCTACAAAGGCCATGTCCAATCATCGGTGGACATACTAACAAAATAACTACGATGCAATTTGTATGCACAGCAGAAGATTGAGGCAATTGAGTTAGGGCAAAGTTTGCTCTCAGCGAGAGATGGCTTCCATATATTTGCTTGTGTAGTATCCCTCGTGCAGGCAGTCAGAACACTGCACTGAATATATTCTGGCAGCAAAGTAGTTACAAAGGTCTGCTTCTTTCTCTATTTGCACTAGTTTGGTTCCACTATGTTTGGGCCCCAGCTTGTGTATCCGCCGAGTAGATAGTAATCTGAGATTGATGAGAGTATTGCGTTACTTACACTGCAAACCATCAATATGTAAAAAAACACACAAGTAAGTCAACAGCGCGGTGAATCCCGCTGCCACATCGCAGCATCCTGACAGCTAACCGCAAGTCTTATAGATTTTTGCACTTGCCGACAGCAAGAAAATTATTTATAAGTGCAACCATCTTATGTAGCTTGGAGATATGTCTCAGAATATGTATGCTGTGTCTATATTCATCTTAACTGTCAGAATAGATTTGCTTCAGCATAATATTCTGTCACGAAAGTTTGTTTAGGAAACAAAGAACTTGACATGCCCGACCTGGCACATAGCTTTTACCTTTAAACGAGACAGCCCCCAAATATCTGTATTGCATTGACAGAAAAGGGTTGAGACTGTGAAGTCTGACAAGATATCCACATGAATTAGCATGATCTGTCGACTTACACGCTGCCCCATCCATGAGGGAGCCAGCTTGTTCAAAACAAGAACTGTTCTAAAGGAGTGTTGAACCCAACCCACTTGATCCAATGGCCAGCACTCCACCACTACGCAAAGTAGATCCTTCCTGTAACCGCTAAACCTACATTCCTCCATTCCCCAATGGAGCCAACCAATTTACCTCAAATGGCCAAAGTAAAAGGTTTCCATGGCAACAGAATTACCTGGCAGATGCAAACTATCCCATAGGGCCCAAATCAACAAGTGCGCACACGCCAGAAGACTCGTTTTACCACCGTCTTGATGAAGTCTGCAGAAGACATCCCATAATGGAATGAATTCGTCATAACTCCAAGTTAACGTCTCCGTGTGCGAGTATAAATTTGGTGCCTTGCCTCATACAATTGTTTAGGGGACCATCTTGGATTTATGGGCTTGTTTTTCGTTGTCGGGCGTTGGCAAGGATTGCGGGTGTTTCCTGATATGAATTTGAACCCATAATATCGACTGACTTGTGTCGGCAGTAAGTTTGATGATGCCACCAAATGCCAAGGTCTCTCAGTCCTAAAAAATAAAATCCTCAATATTTGATGTCAGATGCCATGTTTTCATGGCAGATAATAAGCACACGCTTCCTGTTCCTGTTTTTTCCCCAGTGGCCGAATGCTCATTACAGATTTGGAATATTCTGTTAATCTCGTTATAATTTCCATCCGATCTTGCGTTCGATAGCGTCGCTATTCTGACAGACCTGAGGGGTATGCTGTCAATTGCAATCGTGGCTCGTCGATTTCACCGATACGCCACAATCAGGTAGTTCTGTGCGCGAAGCTGTTCTTGGCATCTCTTTCCGATGGCAGCGATGATTACGTTGTCGGCAACTGGTGATCGCAGATTGCGATGTTGTACTCAGCAATCCCCGAGGCCGGATAATGGCAGGATGATGATGGGAGATCAGAAGAGATTATTTTTGTTGTCCTCTTTGACAAAGCAATCTGAAGGTGACCTTCAGTGTCAAATGTTCATTTATGACCTTGACCTATATGACAGTTTGATGACCTTGAACCTGCGTCAAATAGGTCACAATCACCTGAGGTATATCCTATTCTTGACATTTGACCTTCAGAATCCGACTTTGTTCCCCTTTTGATGGCAAGTAAGATACATAAGTACGGGCCACCTCAATGCAAGTACAGGTTCTGAAGGTTATCACTCTTTATGTAAAAAGTCCTTTTGTGAGGAAATATTCTTCCAGACATGACTGCCTTCTTGTCACTTTCTTATCAACCGGGAGCATGTTGGACAGGAAGAGGCTTGTTCGTTATGTATATGGTGTTTATTTCCTGATGAAGAGTTGCATACCAAACTGATAGAGCATGCCTAAATATTGTCACGGATAACATCTCTTGGCATCTACGCTGATAATGACTCCTTGTGATGGGATGAGCGGAATTTTCTCTATGCAGCCAGATGGCCGTTGACTGGCAGTAGCAAGCCATGGGTTCCTGAAATGTTGGCTTTCCCAGGCTACTACTTAGTAAGAACCGAAAATTGCTCTGAGGGGTTAAAGAGTAAAGTTAATTTCAGAACCTAGAAGCAACACTAGAAGTGTTCTTTTGAAACCCGACCAGCCGATTTCAATAGAACACCAATCTCAATAGAATTGAAATCCTGCCTCATCATCTCTCATTTATACAAGAAGAAGCTCTTGATAGATATTTGTATGACTTGAGCATCCCTTTTGAAGATATTAGAGAAACTCTCCAAAATCACGGTCAAAGGCACTGCAGTGAAAACCAGATTAAAAAGTCAATCCCGGTACTGGAGAATGCTGAATCTTCTGAGCGATTTCCGATTTCTATCTCAGAGAGTATGTAGGAGTATATTTCATATGAAAAGGCTGTCGGTATCTATTTTGACACAATTATTGTCCTATTATTGCAGATGTAATTGAGTTTATCGGAAATTTAAAAGGATTTTTATAGCTTATTATCCATTTTATCTGCCTTGGGGTGAAGTTGCCACTCCCACCTCCCGCTCAATGTTATCCAAAGAAGAGAAGATAAAACTGTATGTGAAGCTCTGCAAATGGACGGAATCCTGGTTCTTTTTGGGGTGAAATGGAATGTGCTACAGCCTAAATAATTCACTGCAACAAGGACTGAAGCCAGTGTGCATTTTGAACAGTCAATTTGCCATTCTGAGTTCATCAAACGAGTCTTATTGAAAATTCTATTGGAGATCGAACAAAATTTATTGATTTTTGGTTATGTTTGCTTTTTCGAAAGTTTTTTTGTTGTTGTGACTATGTAGATATCACAAAGCCTAGATCTGGAATTCTTGAAAAATGCTCACCTCGTAAAAATATTGAGTGGATTTTCTGGTTATTCCTCGTTTCTATTGTGTAAGGTTGCTAAACTCATTTCAACTCTGGATCATATTGGAAATATCTGATAATTTTTCTGAAATTTATCAGATCATGGGTTATGCAAAATGTTACAAACGAATTTTTTCATAATCTCGCCAGGCTTCCACGTACATAGCAGCTAGGTATTTCAAGAGAAAAAAGACCACTCCAACCTAAAACTGAAGAAAAAAAAATCTCAAATCTTTTATTGAAATTTATTCCAATTTCCCATGAAGAATTGAATCTGTTGACATTTGTCAATTGTTGCCATCCCAACTTTGATTAAACTGAATCACTTGAATCAGAAAAACTCCTGTGGTAACCAGCCCCAAGATTCATCATTCGCTGTTCCATTCGCGCAAATATTTGATGTAAACGTTCCATCTTGCGATTAGGACTGCAGTCTGTTTCAATGTAGATTTCTTGTAGAAAATGTAGAAAAAGGCATGGCTGATATGGGTCAACTTCATTTGAGACAAAATAGTTTGCAGCAAGACTTGCATAAAACTGACTTGGAGAAACCAAGCCTTGGGCAGAAATCTCCGAAAATCATCCAAGTCATCCTTGGCAACTGTTTACATTGCCACGGCAACCTTTGGTTACAGACCTAGAGTGTTTGTATAAAATGCGGATTGATAGGTTGTCGAGTTGGCAAACTGAGGAATCATGGATGTTGTCACCCATGGGCGGACTGGATGTTTGACTTTTCCCCGGCGTAGAATTGGCATTCCGTCACAGATTTTTGCAGCGATGCCAGCCTCAGGGAAGCATGTAGCGGAATCTACCGCTGTATTCCCTCGAGCCTACCAGCGTCAGACCGGTATATCCTGGATTTTAATTTGCATATAGGGGCAATCAGAATGGCCACTTCCTGTGTGGCGCATATCGCATTCTCCAATGCAGTGTTTGATACTGTATTTGTGAAAATCAATAAAATCGGACACTATATTGGAGAGATAACCACTCTCCATGGCAGATGTGCTTCATTTATGGCTTCCCTTCAGTGAATGACTTCTGACACCCTGTCTGCAGAGTACTTCACAATCTCCAATACAGAGTCATAGACACAGCCTGTGAGCTTCCACTTAAAAATCCTGATCGTGCTACCAGAGAGTCGCAATCACCTCAAGTCAGATATCATTAGTCTCAATATTTTCTGCGGCAAAAACACACAGTTTGCTACTTTTGCTGCGCACGGCAAGATTGCTGCTTCTGGCATGGGAAGTCATTGAAAGCACTTCACGTTGCTCTCCAGTTGCGGAACTAAATGGGGTTCAGATGGAAAAATTGGTATGTAGCTCAAGAGATTGATGCCGGAGAACGGAAAAGGTATTCCGAAGTAATCTATTAAATGAAATGGGGTTTGCTGCAATTGGCAAAATCAATATGGGGGCTCTGCTGATATCATGAAATTGTCCAGGTGCTAACTTTTTGGTGAAACATTTTAAAAAGAATTTGTCCGAGTGCTGCGCCTGGACAAAAGCATGCTGGAGAAGCTCGCAGTAAGCCCACAGCGCTGAAGCCTGCAATTTGGTTACAGGCACATTCACTGTGCCCACAGTATGCACGGCCACAACTGCTCTGGCAGCAGAAGGTATGGTCTTAGGAAGATTCATTCGCAGTATTGATTTTTTTATCGCCAGCAGCTTTCCCACAATTTAGATTCATAAATTCATATTTCAATTTTAGAATTGATGTCCACATTGATACACTGAAAGATAACAAGTGTGTGTGCTGCATTGTATGGAAATCATATGCTACTGTTAACCATTCATTGTCTGAGACTTGTCTTGTTGGCAAGAAATCTTAGATGGTTGATCTAGGCAAGGAGCAAGCCATTTCCGATAATCATTCAGAAGTGGGGGTAATTGCATTACTAGAACAGCATTTGTCAATACGTCAATCGAGCAGAAACTAATCGAACAATGCCGATTTGACGGCTGTCACCGAGGCATTGGAGCTTCTCTGATGATCAGACATAAATTTCTATTCATTTTATGCTCTCGGAAGATTCCCTTTACGCATCAGATAAGCCGCCGTTGTTATTGATGAATTATCATTGAAATGAGATGAAGCTTTGAAAAAGGGCGGCCAGGGGGATGAATTTGACTTTGACAATGAGAAAATCCTGTGGGCGTGCATAGAGAAAGCTAACAATGGTTTGAATTCAAATCGGCCTTCTATTAGTCGACACATTTCGTAACTTTGTTGATTTCAACTGTTCAAAGTGGCCTACAGCAAACAATAGATACACTGATACATCAAACCAAAAAGGTTTCAAAACCAATTTTATGACTGTTTCTCTTCAAAGGTATATTTCATTTCAAACTGCCCCAAGGTGAACATTTGAAACTCTTTATCAATGTGATTAAATATGCACACATCGACTAATTGAGTTGAGTGCACTTTGGTAACAGTTATTTCAATAAGCCTTTGTAGTTTGCAAAATTGAGATAAAAAGCTTGTAGAGGTTTGCATTATTTATTATCGCTGGTTAATTAACAAAGCTTGCTGTAGATGCACAACTCAGTATAAAAACGAACTATTGATAGCAGAATTTTAAATTTGTATAAGTCAACAATAGTAAACTTCCATAGAAAGCTTCCTAAATTCATTCACCTGTGTGTGTCGGAAAGAACGTATTTCTCAATATTTGAGGTTGGAATCACGCATCCGGAAAAGCATGGAATCGAATCTAATTGTATCCATATCATAGGAGATCCGTTCCTAGGTTGCTGAGGATAGCTTACACCTACTTGTGGCTGATCTTGCTTACACTACCTGTTGATTGCTGCGGGAAACCAAGCCACCATACCGTAAACTGAACCAGCTGTGCTGAACATGGTAACGGTACGTGAGATGGGTGGCAAATTTAAAGCTGATTTGAACTTGATGGGATCCCCTTTTGACTTTCTTCTCTCACTACAGGGGAGTATCGGCACTGGCTGCTGCTCCAGCCCTGCTCACTCCATCAGTTGTCTCAACATCCTTTGGCTGAGAACTCCTTCCATCTCGCTGTGAAGTACCCTGCCAATTACGACTGGCCGTCTACCACAGTAGTCCCGTCCTCTTTCGACAAGGCTCTGTCAGTCAAGGGTCACCAAGGACCTTGATTGGTTACTGACTTCTTCATTCCTGTCATCATCAAACTTAACCAAATTATACTTAGAAGGAAGTTCACTTGCACAGCCAACAACTTGAAAAGCGCAAGGAATGCATTGAAATATCATTTATTATGATCTTGCTTACCAGACAAGCATTGATGTTGAAATAACATACAAACCAAATTCTAACAATAAGAGGCCAACGAGTACAGAATTTGAGAGTATGACACTAAATGTCATGACAGGGGCATGAAGCTATTGAAAACCAGTCACTCGGGTGATCTGATCAAATTTGGCTGACCAGCCTGCACCGTGAATGAACGGTACTTGATCTGAGGTTATGAAAGGCCTTTCATAAACTTATTGTCAACGGGTGCCATCATTGGTTAACCCTGGTCATCCTATCCAAGATCATGTAGACCACAGATCCTCTTGAAACCTGGAATCTTTCTCTAAGTATTCTACCCAAGACAGCTTCCAAGAAGGTTCCACTAATTCGAAGTAAAGCAAACGATCTGAATGTGAAAGATTCCCTAGCTTGTCCACAGCTTGTCCATCTCGGATGAGAGACGCCAAGCTGTCACGGAGGTGGTCTCCATATCCGAGACAGAACCTGTTCTCTATAGAAGACACCTTTGACTGTTCAGTTGTGTGCGATTGAAGTCAAGGGTCACTAGGCGATGGGTCATCCCCATGTGACGGACCCTTTCTCACACCTCAATTGAAGACCCTTGGTCCTTAGAGGGGTAGAAGTGATAATTGTCGAATAAACCAATTTTCACGATACTTTATTCAGCCTGAGTATAGCACGATTAGCATTGTTGGAACTCGGGCTTCATCATGAAACGAGAAAGCTTTTTGTTCGAGAATGAAACGATTCCACAATTGACCAGGTTTGTTGTAAAGGCTTTCACCAAATGACAGTAGTCGTCATATCATCCTGATAGCTGACATAGCAAATGGATAGAAATGCTCCGGGACAAAGATGTTTTGTCAAAGATAGGTGTATAGGTCTCGGAGATGTCTTGTTAAGATTGTAAAGCCATGTTCAAGAAGAAGATATGATGTGCGCTTCTCATTTTGAAAAGATTCTGACACTTTTGGTGCCAGAATTTCCATGATGTCGGCAACTCTAGACAGCACAATGATGGGATAAGGCTTGAACAGTTAGCTGCCGTATTGTGTTTCGGAAATTTAGAAGAACTGAGAATATCATTCTGTCAGTCAGTAATTGAATGCCCTCTATTGTGAGATAGGTCATTCAAAAGTCATAACAAACGAATGATGTCAACCTCAGCTTCAACTTTGAAGGTGTGGTCCGCTCATCGTCAAATTCAATTTCAAATTTAAACTGCACGAACCTGACTTTTTGATATATGATAGATTTGAAGTCAAAACATCTGACTGAAAGTGGTATCAGTTTATACTTTCCGACTTCAAATTATCGCGGGTTTCAGAGGAATCTTTCCGCCCTTTGACTATTTACTTTGCGGCCTCCCTTCAAAACACACAGGGAAGTCTCCCGGGTTTCGGAGATGTAATTTCATAACCATGATGCCTGCAGCAATCTGACAACTTCTTCAAACATTGTAGAATAATTTCTTTTGTGACTCACAGAAATCATTCCCATAAGAATTGCAAAATTCAGGATCAAAAACCTGTTGACGGCATAAGATCCCTGTTGGTCAGTATCGGGTTCCCTGGCGCGTATTAAATGCGGTTTCATCTCCATGAATCAGCATCCAAGGCCGCGATTGCCCGTCCCTTGGGTCTTTAAGGTTGCATCCTGCCTCCACCAATTTGCACAATTTCATCAGGCGTTATCATAACATGATTAAAACCTTGTTAATTGCCGCCGAGGCTTGATTACACGCTGTGAGTGTACTGCGTGATTGCGCCAACTGTTCCGTCTCAACATAACGCCTTATTACGGTATAGTCCGGGTCCCAGTAGACTTAAAGGGTTATGTAATCGGTTGGTATGTCGATGACGTTACTGTTAAACCATACTACAGCATTGCTATGTCACCTAAAGAAGTTAATCAACAGCCTTACATAATCTGTTAATTTCATATTCAGTGACTTGAGGCATATGGTCTGCATATGACATCATGGTTAGAATACAGACCATTAGCATGCTGGCCTCGGGGCGATTGGAATGCCAAACGGATGCCCCTATACTGACATTGATTGGAACTTTCGTACTTGCTTAATCAATGCGTCTGTGTCGGTGTCTATCTGGTCGGTGGAGTAAAGTAGGGGAACAGTCCTGGGGCTGAATGACTGACCTCTGTGACCAATAGCTGCAGAAGCCGATCCCAAGTCACTGATACTGTCTGGGTGATGACCCTGAGAATTAGAGTTAAACCAAATGACTCTACCAGCTTGACCCTTATGATCACTCCAGTCACTTCCTGCCCTCACACACTTCCCTCCCAACAGGGCGACCATCAAATCATATGCTCTCAACAACTCCATCCACCCTTAGATGAGTAAGCAAGCTCCCTATGGATATCGCAGCCTGACGTACGCTGCCAAAACAATTCCGTCCAGAAACCAAAATATCAGAAGCGGTCGGGAAATAGCGCCGCATCGAATATCAAATGAATTCATAACGTTTCTTGATGAATCATTTTGTAGAGAAATGATGAAAAAAACTCTCCTGCTTTCTTGATTGCCGATTATGTTGGGCGGTTGGTCACCAGGGTCATGTTTGCATAGTCAGTCAAGACAATCGTTAGCACTCAATCCATCTAACATTGGAAGGAAAATCATGTACATTTCAGTATGATATTGCCTTACAAAACTGTGTAGTTAACTTGTAATTCACTCGAAGAGAGTTTCAGCCCAATCTGACATAGTATTCTTGTGTGCAAACATTGTGAAATGCACTGCACTCCTGGTTAATTTGACTGAAATGATGAGTTCTTTCAAGTCAATTTTTCTTCGATGCTCCCTTGCTCGATTTTAAAAATTGATGCATGTTCTGTAACCTGACAAGCGAAACATCTCTACGAAAACACGGAAAGAATTACGGACTGATAAAGCAAGAATCTTGTGCATTTGCTGGTCATGGTTTTTTGCGAAGGTGATTATCTGCTGGTGTAGCTCTTCTTCGAGGGGATCCGTAATCAAGTTACTTTGTCCATAAGACTCCTTGGGAAGGTTTGCCGTCCAACTTGATTCAAAAAATCTCCTTATTGTCTGAAAATTACCTATCAGAGACGGCAAGTTTGACTGGCAAGTCACCCCATGATAACTGCAGAGATCACTAGAACCGAAGATAGAAAAACATAAAAATGAGTGCTGACACCTTCTGTAGCCTAATTCCTATTCACAGAAATGATATTATGTTATAAAGCTGAAAATGCTGTTACGGTGTTCGATTTCATGAGCTGTATTATGGGATAAAATCTGACACCGTTTGGCATCAAGGGCCTTATGTTATGACAGGGATGGAAACCCAGTGGATTTGATGGCTGTAGAAGTTTTTGTCGTTGTCAGCCATGTGGTTTTGCTGTCAGCTTTGTTTGGTCCGTCTCTCTTGTAAAGATGACACTGCAAGGTATTATGTTTTTCTGAAAGCGTTATGAGAAAGACATCATATTTCAGTCCGGAAATTCCTGTGGCGATTTTGGTGTTTTTGAGTTTGGAGTGATTCAGCTTGATAGCAGTTACTCAAACCATAAATTCCCCTGAAACCTCCACAACTCTACTCTAAATGAGACAACGTGATTCATTGACCACTTGAAAACGCCTCAAACTGATCAATCTATCGAAATCATGACAAGAGGAACGTCCAGACTTGTGCAATCATTGTTCAATTCCACAGAGGCTGGCTCGTTCATCTACAGTCCTGATCAACCTGTCACTGGCAACGGAACACAAAGATCAATCACGTTTCTTCAGTCATGGCGGCTGGTGGTAAGAGAGGTTTCGTGACTGGTGCCATTTTGTCCGGTCCTATGTGGGTCAGGTTCTGAAAATGGAAAAATAAGGTTGAATCTATCCATTTGTGGAAAGAAGACGAAATGTTGCTGTTGTTCGTGAGCCATTACTACTTTTCATCAAATCTTTGAGAGGTCAACGGAGAGCAGTAGAGAATGTTGGGTATAAATCTTGAGCGAAATTGTGGTCATCATTGCCGTGCGGAGCAATTCTGACAAACATTTATCATCCGGGCTAATCAAGAAACCCATTGGCCAGTCGTGTACCTGAGGCTCATGGGAAATCATCGGAAGTTGAAGATCGTGTATTGCATGGATGTCGCTGGCAAGAATAGGCTGCAGTAGTTGCCGATCGTTCATCATTCTGGTGGGCACATTAAGGCAGTTCTTTGAGAACAGCAAACTAACATCTATCTGGTATGGCCATTGTGTTCCCAACAGTAACCTTCTGGTGCTGCTTTTCGTAGTTGGTTCAAGAAATAACATCAGGAAGAACAGATGAATGGGAACCAACCAACAGTAGTAGCAGATCCTTTCTGGTGCTGCTGTGAGCAGTGATGGCCATCAAACATAACATCAGGAAGAACAGATGAATTGGAATGGTCAACCAACATCTCCTGTTCCACATAGCTGCAGCAAAACCGGATGTTAAGGCAGAAAACGTGCATCAACTTAATGGACATCAAACATGACTATTGGTCATGTTTCTGTTCAGTAAATCATCTTGCTCGGACACTGGGCAAACAGTCGGCGTAATGGCCATGATCGTTGTTTTCATGATTATGACCATTTCCTGCAATCAAGATGATCTGCCTTGCCGAGTTATGTTGTCATCGACTCGGCTATGAATCAGCAAGACCTACAGAGGATATCCTGGCGAAGGATGTCTGGATGGATTCTGTCCGTGCAAACATAGACAATGTCTTTCTGGTGATGTTTGCGATGGCCTTCTTCATTATCTGTGTGTCTCTTCCAATTGTGTAAATGTCTAAACGGTGTCCATTGAATTTGTAGAAGCAACAAAAATGAATCCAGAAAAGGCAGGTTTCAGCTCATCGAGTAGAAGGGTAAATTGTTGTGGTTTACCGTATCAAGTTATGCAATCCACATATGTCGAGATGTCGGTGTACGATCCTGCCGAGTGACAGTGAAAGATGACTTTCTAATCAGCTTCCGTAACCGCCTTTGTCTTCCATGTGACAAAGCGGAAACACAAGCGCGGAAATCGCTGGGAATCTTGTAATGTCATCAATGCAAACACTAAGAATGAAATATTGCTTTCTAACGATGATGGCTATCGCTCCCAGGATGATGATGACTCCTGCAAATATCGCGTGGACTTCCTTTGTCTTGTGGCAGAGGATTTTAGCGAATTGGTAGGCCGATCGGCATGTATCTTCGGATGATGACTTTCCTTATCTTCTTGGGTTAAGATGATGATTTATGGGGTGTAGGGCTTAGTAAGAGTACATCGTAGCGTTCTGGCGAGAACAGTGTGTCATCCGAAGATTCCCTAGATGCTTGTCTTGTTTTGCCCCATGTTTGTGGGATATCCTTATGCATTTTATTCCATGATGTGTCACTTTTGGTATGAAGGATGTTTTTGCATGATACAGTGTGAATACAAAATGAGTGGGCCTGGTCTACTTAAAAAGCCCACTAGCTTGAAAAGTGTACGACCTTTGGAAAAGTACCTCCTCACAAATGCTTGTCCTGTCTTCACCTGACTACGTTGTTACATTCCAATTCCACCACTTCCGTATTTCATTACCCCGTGGTATTTTGAACATTATCGCAAAGCTAGTTAGTGCATTAGCCTAGCGTTGCTCGCAGGGGAAGGTAGTCCAAGAACCGAGCTAATTGGGGTCCAACGTCTTGAGTGGCACTCTCATCAAGGGTGGTCTCCCATTGTTTAGTTGTTCTGCAGAATTTCGTATTTCCAGCTAATTTGCAAGGCGGTTCTGTGTATAATAAACATACTTGGCTTCAGAATGTCTCAGTAGACATTCCTGTTGCCAGTATCCATCACCTTGGTAGTTTTTCATTTGTCTGGTAAATGCAGGCGTTGTGTTTGTATTTTTCATTTTGTTGTTGTTTCAATCTTGACCATCTTCTGCTAGAGATCGGTCCTCATTGAGAACTGGTCGAAAAGGAACCAATTCGTCTCATTTCGTATTAATGGGGGGCTTCATGCACCACCACAGTTGTTGCCGGATAACATTCATTGAACTCAAACCTAAACAACCTCATCTATGTTACCAATATGGAGTTGAGAACTGAGCATCAACAAAGCCATGAGTTGATATGCAGACCTTCAGACCCATTTTGTTGCATTCTACATTGTCAGATAAATTACTGCCATAAACGATTTCATTGATTAGAAAGTTTCATTAAAGTCGTATACCATTGATATGATGCAGCTGTAGACCCTACAGATTCGATAGAGACCTATTCCACCCAATCCCAGTCAATACATTTACTCATATACTAAGCACGTTATCAGCATAGAACAAGCCCTTGTGCTTCAAGCCAGCTACACATGAAATGATCCATCCAATGGAGTCAATTGTTCTAGACATTCCTAACAGCTGCAACACCCAGTGTTTGAACGCTAGCCCACAGCAGACCATAGCTTCATAAATTTTAATACAAAATTCATGTATGCGAATGATGTAGTTTCACTGAAGTCACATTTCACAAAAAAACTCTTAGTAGAATTCATAAACACGCATCTTCTTCAAGAAGAAAGTAAACAGACTTTACAGCATATGTCCTCCTGAACTACATGTAGTTCTCCCTCTCTCTTTCTCTCTCTCACATATGAAATCATATTAGCAACCACAAAAGGCAGCATCTGGCCTTCCACCATGAACCACGCTTCGGATGACACCAACACCATCTTGCCTTTCATCCAGCACGACTATACCCTTGAAAGCCAAGGTCGTATCCGCGATAAATTTCAATTTAAACACTTGCCTAAAGCACTAAGGTTGTTGTCTGACTTTCCTATGGTAAATCCTCGAGGAACTGATGGAATGTTGAGGAAATTAGATTTAAGACGTGATGACTTGCGATCATGTATCAAGCGTATGGAAAATGCCAAGGCGTTTTTTTAAAGGTTTCCATGTTTACCTTTTAGTCTATTGCATGATTGGGTGCAAAGATTTACTCTGTTTGTGCCTTTATGTTATGCAAAGGAAAACTTAAGAGTGCCTTGAAGACAGGAAAAAGACGCTCTAGAAGATTGCTGGCCATGAACACAAGCAAAAAGAAGCTCAGGGTTGATGTTAACTTGAACACAAGCAAAAGAAGCTCAGGATTGATGTGGCCTTGAACACAAGCAAAAGAAGCTCAGGGTTGATGTTAACTTGAACACAAGCAAAAGAAGCTCAGGATTGATGTGATCTTGAAACCATGCAAAAAGAAGCTCAGTTGTTGCCTTCAACCCATACAGGACCGGACTACAATACATTTGCCTCTACGCACAACACATAGTTTCCCTGTTCCGGAGTGATGCCAGTGACATCACTGAGACATAGTTGGCCACATATAGATAGTTCAACCAACATACCTTGGACATACTACAGCCAGCTAATGGTACAAGCAGGACATGATAGATTATTGGCAATATACCACATGCCTCATAAAGCTGACCTTTTGACATCAAGTCCGCATTACCATTACTATAAATTACCATTAACGTGACAAGATGATTATCCTTTCACATTTTATGGTGTCACAAATCATAATTTGTTTGTGATATTCAGATTCGGTAGTCCTACTGCACTGATATCTCCGCTGATCTGCATCCAGAGGAAGGATTAATGATAGTCAAGGGATGAACACCGAATGAGTACAAATCGGAATCGGGTGCAGGGGTCATGAATTTAACAAGATATATTCCACTTGCTTCAGCATGATAAGGTGTATGGAATGTAATGGCCCCTCTAGTTTTCTCTTGCCCCGGAGTAGTAAATTCAAATCATTTATATTGGGGACCTCCTACAGATTTGCATTGGATTGTGGTATTCTAGGATCAGTGTTGGTTCTCGAAGTGACCGATAAGCGAAGATGGTTAAGAGAAAGTAACTAAACGGTTTGTAGCAATCTCAGAAGTTCTACAGCTGTCTGAAAACTAGATCGTCTGCTTTTCCTCAAACCACTTCTTTCTCCAACTTCGACTCAAGATCTCTCCAAGTGTCACTCATCCTCAAAGCAATTAAATTAGCCCTATTGGCACTCTAATACCAGAGGCTTTGCCAAGCCCTGATGAGATTGATCAAGCTTAACTTGTATTGATTTTAATCATGGTTAACTAATACCGACAGATTGAAATTTGTACTTGCTTGTCATTGAAGATGTCAGGCTTCAGCGATATTGATGGCTGTGTCTGTCAGAAAGTCCTCTTTAACAATGTTTAAGACGTCAAGGTTTTCTTCTTGGTTTTTATCCTGAAACTTGCAGTTTTTCTGAAAAGCTTTGGGCCCCCTTTAATCTCCCTTACATCAAAGATGGCTGCCAGACTCCAAAATGGCCGCCATTTTCCCATTGACCTTTCAGAATGTCTCATGTTTCTCCTTTCTTTTTACAGTGGTACTGCTGGACACAACGAAAGAGGAGAGCCTCGACTGGCAGACGTACCCACAGAATAAAGGGGTAAGTTATATTGAGGTTTGACTTCTTGTGGTTGACTTTGGATTAGGAACCGTTCATGTCTTTGCTAGTCTTCCAGTCTCACGCGACCTCAGCTCAGATTTTGGAAGGCATGCCAGACCAATGAACTGCATGTAAACGAGCAGCTGGGCACCCTGAATATCAATATGAATAAAGTTCCATAACATATTTACACCAGACTTCTGATCGAGTAGGCCGCTGACAAGACCGCTGGCATATTCCGACGCCAGGCTCTTGCCATTTTTACGATATCTGATCCAGTGAACATGCTCAATGTCTGAAGAGGCTGTCCTCAAACCGTGCTGAGTATTTACTCTGTGTTCGGCTCGAGTGTTTACCCAAATGGACTCCATTTTATCACTGTTGCGCTTCTCGCTGGATATGGGAGTAGGGAGAGAGAAGTGTGCAATTGATTTGATCTTTCAGTTTTACTCCAATGGAAGCCATAGTGTGGTCATCAGTCTTTCCTCCAGAGTTAAACTGAGTTCCCTCTGATCTGTAGAACCGATGGTCATGAAGTGTTCAAATTCAAGGCGAAAATCATACCATTGGTTCTTCGTTACTGATATGTGTGACTTGGGTTGTAGATGAATGCAGTCAGAGTCACAGATCATTATCTGTTCGACGATTTTTGTCTATCATAACCCATGATCATGCTTATCTATCCCTCGAGGACTGAGGCAGGTGCACTAATACCTTAGACGTCCCATACCGCTTAGTCTAATAATGGACCATGTCTGTGCAAAGTCACGTTCAGACATCCATCCTTGACGTATCCATATGGTCAGTCCTATAAGAGCAGTTCTTCAGGGACAAGATGATCTGCTCCTATCAATAAAGCCCCAGTCCATGAGGACCATGCTGAATGACCAGGGGCCATATTGAACTCTGTCCATTGAATGCGAATGGATGCTTGTCATTCAAGTGTCACGTTCAGACATTCAGCCTGTCAGCATCATATGGCCAGTCCAGATACCAAGCTCTCTTGGGACTTTGAGGAGACTATGGGCACTGGACAGTCCATGTGGGACCATTGGCATTCACGGTATCGCATCCAAGAGTATTGCCTTAACCACAGTAAGACCTTTACCCATTTGCCTTGGCAAGTTCCACCTTCACAAAGCAAAATTGCATTTCAGGCTGATGTTAATTGCATTATACCATGAAGTCACACATTCTTAATGTGGTAAATGGATTTTCTGCTCTTCATGATTGGGTCAAAGGGTCCGAATATGATTCGTGCACCTGTCCGTCAACTTAATATGAACAATGCCCCAGTAGAGATGGTGTGAAAATCAGTTAGCAAACTCGATGCATTGACTATAGACTTCATCTCGGCATTTGCCACATTAGTGGTCCCACAACAGCAGGGAGCATCAATTATTCTCATTGGTATTGTAGTGCTAAAACCTAATCCTGGACTGACTTGGTCTGAGTCATCTGTAAGGTCCCAACTGCGGATGCTATTTGCGATAACAAAGCATCTTTGTTGGGAGATTTCTTGGCGCTGAGCGGACATGATGGTGATGTTACAGATGGCATGATTAAGTTGAGCTAACTTGCATTAAGACTTCTGTGGTGAGTCTATGATAACAGTGTGTCTAGTTGAATTGAATCGAATTCTTTAATGAGTCTGATCCAATTTTAGTCCGAGCCCTTGTACATTTTAGTGTAGATAATACACATTCATCTTGACTCAAGTTGAAATGAAATAGACTTGAAATAGTGGATGCAGATTGAAATTCCGTCTTAATATTCTTCATCACGTTCTTCGCCAAGAAAAATTAGATCAATCGTCTCCGTGGATATCTGAATCAACCAATCAAATTGCAATTGAGTATGGCACACTTTCGCGATTTATTCCAAATCTATTACAAAAGACGTGAACCGTGCCGTCAGTAGCTTAGCTCTTATAAAAGCTACTAGATGCAGACTGTGGCGGCTTTTTCTCACCGAATTATAAACCATGACGTAAAAGAATGAATATTGCTCCCCGGGGCCATTTTAAACTTCTTTGCTCTAAATCCGATTTTTGAATCAAAATTCAATAATGCATCGTGAAACATTGAGGGGGAAATGAAAAAGATTGCGTTCATTTTAATCTCGGTTTACAAGATGCGGTGGAAATTCCATTCTGTTTATTTCATGCTGGCGTAGATACTGAGGCAAAGAGGAAATAGGTTAACCCCCTACTGGCAAACTACTTTGTCATATTTGTAAAAACTATTTGAGAAAGAGATATGAAATTTGTTCCGTCGTGCACTTGAAGCTATGAGAGGTCTGGTTGTTACAAAGGTTTATCAAATTGAGCACTTAAAGTTATAGAGATCAAGTTCTTTTGAAGCTTTGAAACAACCTTTTATCGAAAACAAGCGTTTCCTGTCCATCATCATTTTCTTCAGTTTCAGCTTTCTTGTGACTTCAAAGCTTATGGATAAGAAGTTCTTAAAAGCAAATTTTATGAAACGATCCTTACTTTTGAAATCTGGCTAAGACCATTAAAAGTGTCATCTGGGCTGGCAAAAGAAGGCTACTCTCTCATCAGAATCTCCAAAATGGCCAAGATTTGGTAAATCCTTCCATGTTTTCATTATATCATTGTAATTTTCTAGCATGATTGCGCCTGCGACAAGGCTTAACTCTTGACCTTCAATATCAGATATGACAAGGTCACTGAAGAAATTTAATTCTCAACTGACGCCAATAAATTTCCTATTAATTACGTCTGAATACTCAGGAGAGATCCTCGACACTCTTGAAACCAACGGTATTGTCCAAGCTCGCCTTCCGCCGATTTACGAATCCTGAAAAAGATGGGATTTTGACGCTCCGTTAGCGCCCAGCGCCTTGCGCCCGACGATGCGAGAACTCGGATTAAATGGGCTTATGGGATATCGGCGAGAGTCCGTGCGTCTCCTCTTGACGGGGGCGTTAGTTCAATGTAGCGGACGTTCGTACCAAGTCGAGAGTGTTTGAGAAAATTGGTTAAGGAGATGAAGAGTTCGACATTCGCATTTCCTTTTGATCTGGTGTTAATTCACTTACATTTTTTGCCTGCAGCGGATGTGGTCATCTTTGATGGTTGTTTCAACGCTCTTGACCAATTGTTCCCATTCGTTTTCATAGGTAGAAAGATGAACATTTTCCTTTGAAGTTAATGGATTTATTGCATTGTACAAGATGAGTACTTGTCCTGCGGTTTGTCATTAGATCTCTCTTCTTTCATTTTCGTGATTAGAGGAAGGGAAAACATTTCCTAAGCTGAAGTGGTGTCCTACTTATTTGGGGACTAGCACGTATGTATCACTGTGGGTTTCCTTCCCTTATATTAGGGTATCTTGATTTGACCTGATGTAAACACTGGCTTTACATTGGCATCTAGTCGCAAGCGACAGAGCTTTACTGCTCATCATGTTAGAATATATTGATAGTTTTCACAGTCTGACGTGTGTCGAGAAAATGCTTCGTGTTCTCCGATCAACGTTCAGCATCACAGACGAACAGACACACGCAGAACCCGATGATCCAATACTCTAATTTGCTGGCTCGAAATCAGAGGAAATGATATGAACGCCGTGATACTGATCACTTGATCGCTGCGACTGGGATCAAAGAGATGAAAGTCAAACTCAACAAGGTTTCTACTGTTTCAAAGAATCTGGCGACCGTGTCAGTTGCAGATGTTTTGTTTTGAAAAGTTGTTGATTGTGGATTGCATATAAAACTCGGTGTACGTGATGCATGATTTTAGGTCCAGTTAGGCTGGTTTGGTCTTCCAAACAATCCATATTTTGTGAGTTTTAAAGTGCCTTACTGTGGATAAGATATAAAACGATGTATATATTTATGAACATAATTTGATACAAGTTGTTTTGAACATCAGAAAAAAAAAATTTAATTTTTTGAAAAGACTGTATTTCACTGAACAATCTTGTCGAGAATGCATCTAAACTTGCCTCAGGTTAGACTGGAATAGAGTGAATTAATAATCGGGTTTAAAAGAGATTTAACTATGACTTCTGACAGATTTATATTCATAACTTTTGAAATCCGAAATCGCATGATACGTCAGAGTTGACTTATCTTTAATCACTTAATCCTTGGGAGATTTTCGTTTTCATTTTCCATTGTGATCATTTCACCGACCTGCGTTGCCCCGCGCGATTGAGATTGAAATCGTGCTGTGTGGATTGCGCCATTGGGATGATCTAAATTAAGGACCAGAGTACAGATGATGGATAGGGTGGGTAGAGGTTACTCACCAAAACTGCTGATTCCGACAAGAGTTAGCTAGACAAACCTGTACATTTGACAATTTAACATGGAAAATGTACAAGATGTTCCCATCATCGTGTGCTGAAATTCCTTGTACCTTCTGATCAGTTTAATTAGAGTTGAGGAAGTTTTGACGATCTGGCGCATGGCGGAATGACGTAAGTTGTAGATTCTGTCACTTCTGGCGCAGCCGGATGACATGAAATTTACATCGTTTTGTCATTTTATGCTCCAGAGGTTACGAAATAAGGTGAAGACTGAGTCAGTGTTAGTCGGACGTTAGTAATAGATCCCGAGTGATGAATTTTCTTTTCGCCCTCGAAGTCAGGAGGATCCATCTCTGTCAGATAAAAAAACAAGCAATCGCACCTCATGCAATTTGCTAAGGCTGAAGATGAGACCCTAGCAATAAACATCAGGCAGAAAAAGTTCAATAATTGCTGTTGATGTTATTGCGTCTGCAAAGCAATATACCCAGGATGCAATCTTCTTGCGTCCTGACACGATTATGACATCAGCCTCAATTTCATTCCCCAAACAATTGAATTACTTCCTCGCCGTGGCAACCCTATTAAACCCTGCTTGATTGGTCAGAAAGACCTCATCGTTTGGCGAGATTAGCGCGCCGCAGATTTGATTTTCGTGTGACAGGAAGTGATTGAGTGCTGACCTGCGATCGTGAAATGCTAAACCTGGCCAGAGTGTCAAAGAAGACAATTTGTCATGCCAGCGTTGCTTGACCAAGGCATGAGATGGAAGTTGCATGCGACAAGATGCTGTCAGTTACAGGCGCTGTTTAAGTATTCTTAGGGATTGAGATGTTCAACTCTTCTTAGGCTGATTATGCTGACAAAGCAAGAGCCTATTACATGACCATTCATTTGAGTGCTCTCAATGACACATTCTGGAGGTACCATCAGTAAACATATTTACATGACCATTCATTGGAAAGCTCTCAATAAGCACTTTCTGATGGTACATGTATCATTAGTGAACCTAATGACATGGCCATTCATTGGAAAGCTCTCAATAAGCACTTTCTGATGGTACATGTATCATTAGCAAACCTAATGACATGGCCATTCATTGGAAAGCTCTCAATGAACACTTTCTGATGGTACATGTATCATTAGCAAACCTAATGACATGACCATTCATTGGAAAGCTCTCAATAAGCATTTTCTGATGGTACATGTATCATTAGTGAACCTAATGACATGGCCATTCATTGGAAAGCTCTCAATAAGCACTTTCTGATGGTACATGTATCATTAGCAAACCTAATGACATGGCCATTCATTGGAAAGCTCTCAATAAGCACTTTCTGATGGTACATGTATCATTAGTTGACCTAATGACATGGCCATTCATTGGAAAGCTCTCAATAAGCACTTTCTGATGGTACATGTATCATCAGCAAACCTAATGACATGGCCTCTCATTGGAAAGCTCTTGATCAGCAACATTAGTTTTGTGACATTTTAAAGCAGTCCCCCATGTCCCTTTGTGCTCTACGCAAAGATTTCAATATGATGTGAGTGGCAAAAATCTAACTTTATAGCCTCGCTCTAATACATTAAATCACCTCAACCTTGTGGGTACAACAACAGTTTTTGCCCAAAGGATGTAAGAAGTACAAATATAATAAGTTGAGCGACGCCTTTTCAAATAGATAGTTAAACCAATCACCCAATATCCACTAAATTGCTCAACTTTGTTAACAACTGATCAGTGATAACAAAGTAAGTTTTTTGAATTGGTTACGGCAGCTTAAAATTGACTTAAATCTCCAATTAGGGTCAAATGTATCTTGAATATATGACTTCGTGTCTGATTTCTCAAACTTTAATCAGTTGATTTATCTTTGTGTGAAATTGCCTTTGGTTCTCTGATCAGCTTGTGGTTGGTTTTCCAATCTATTCACTGCTACTTTCTTATCTTCTTTCCTCAGCCAAGTTTGATAAAGCTTGGTAACTTTTCAAAATCAAGACTATCCGACTTTCCAGAAACTACAGATAACCACTTTGTATTAATATCAGTGAAATTTCTCATATTGTGTATTGATGCAATGCACTTTGAGGACAAACACCCACTTCACATTCTATAAATGCACAACAAGTTGAAACCAAATCAATTCAACTGCAAAAAGTATCAAATTGAAAAAAGACAATTATTTTCAGAGTGTTGATAGACAATGAAGCTATAGCTCAATACAACGCATCCCCCCTTCCCACATCGGAAGAATCAGATATCAAATGTGAACCACAATTGAAAATACACAACTCACAAACCAAATCAATCAAAATATCAAGTTGATAAACATGTAATCTTAGGATTTCATGCTTCAATATATACTGTCACTTGAGACAGCTGCAATTTAATTGCAAGTGCTGACATACGAAAACTGCTACGTTTTCCAAACACAGGTTTTATTTTTCTGAACCTGTTATTTTACATGGAGATCGGATTCTTACACGAAACTACCATTTCCACAAAACACACTCTTCTCAATTCCATGTTTGTCGAGCCCTGGTTTTCTTTACCTCAGCCTATCATTTAGTGGAAGGATTCCGTCAGGAAAGAACGATTTCAACAAAAACACCTACGATTCTGCTTCCTTTCATTTAAAAATAAGCGCTGACGATTTCTTCGGCTTTTCTCCACCCGACACTATCGGAATGATCTATGCTTACGTGTTAGAAATAGAATAATTGGATCGCAGAGTCGTTATTGTCTGCTGGTATCGAATCTTCGTGAGATTAGCACGGAAAATTAACTCGGTATATTTGGAGCTGCCAGAAATTTCCCTTTATCTATTTAGCTCCACACAAAGCAATTTCACCCGCAATAAATTACGGCAAACGTGCCTTTATCCATGGCATTATCCGCGACTAATTGCGGCGGGAATGAATATTTGTTTAGTACGATGTTTGATTTTGTTTTGCCGTGTTACGTAATTGCGTGAAATGACCGGATGTGTCATCCGTCAAGCTCAGCGTCCACAGAGAGATGTCGAACAAAGTGGATCGTACCCGTAAGAAATCACCAAATGAACCTGTCAAGAGGTAATTATATGGGTCCTCCCTATGAGGGGGTCACACACAGGCCACTTTGGACCCTTCAAAGGGGTGACTTTGAACCTTGTTTGCCCAGATTTGCATGTTTGATGGAATTTTGTCATCTGCTCAACCTCAGTTGACGTCTGCTCATGAGGTTTGGTTGGGAGAGATTGGTGATGAGTTGGCCAATTTCATTATGATTATGGGACAAGTTTGTTCGAATCCCTGATAATCAAATGTGGCATTACCCAATGACACAGTCAAGGGACTGCCACAAATACTTTGGACCCGTCAAAAGGGTCACTTTGATATTTGTTTGCCCAGATTTGCATGTTTGATGGAATTTCATTTGGCGACTTTGATGTCGACTCGTGAGTTGTGAGTTTTGGTCAACTGAAAGATTGTTGATGAGTTGACCAAGTTTGGTATCGGCAAATAAGGTTGAATTCATTTGGGCTTTGATTATCAAATGTGGCGACACCTAATGACTCAGTCGTCATCAGTCAGTGGGCCGAGGGGACTTGCGTGACAAGTTCAGTGGACGAAGGCCGGATTATCAGGGTCAGGGATGTATTGATTTGAAAATCACCAATGTGACAAAATCACTCTCTCACACACATTTTAGACAGATAATTTATTAGCCTTCTCTCTCTGTAGCGGTTTAGTTATTCCTTGTACAGGTATTGTATCTTTCTTGATGGGAAAAAAGGGTCAAGTCACTATTACCTAAAATGGTGACAGTGGATCTTTGATATGGCCTATGAGCAATTATTAGTCACTTGATTAGAGTATCTTTGGTCTGACAGGTTGAGAAGGTAATTAAGATCATACTGCTGATTTCATCAATTTCATGTTTTTCTTGTGGTATTTCTCAGTTGAAGCGAGGTCCAAGCCATCTTCGTGTTAATTTACCACAGAAAGCTGTACACAAGTACAAATGAAATTCAGTTACATTACAGCTGAAATTTCTTGTTCTCATTAGTCACTTTGACCTAACAGATTCATTACATTACACCTGTCAAAATAGGCTAATTAGAAAACCTCGTTAGGAGTGGGTATCAATGTTTTTAATGACAACCCAAATCTTGGTGCAAATTTGATTATTTTCATAATAAAAATATAAAAACGTGTTATGATTCCATTGAAAATATCGTCGATAGGTACTTATCACAGTTTGGATTATATGATGTAGGTAGTTTCATATCCAAGAACTCAAGTGGTCAGCTGATATGACTAACTGCATGCTGTCACTAAGAAATCATATCTTTTTGGCTTTGATTGCCCAGAATTCGCTGTTTTCCTCTACTTCTAAATCTTGGAGGGAAAAGTTGCTGAAATTTATGAATCTTTGAATCTATCTTCCATTGCATTCGTCATCTCTTCTACCACCATTGTTCTTAGGCAGGTAGGCGTATAAGGGTTTAAGCTCAGTAGCATATAAGCCGGGCATCTCCAACACCGGCTGAGTTGCATCGTCTTCGCCAACGAATGTTGCAGTTGAGCCACTTCGGCTTGCTGCTCACATCGCCTACGCTTTTCCTAAGCAATCTCGAAACGTCCTGTCTCTCGCCAATCTATGCAAACATCCACTCCGGAAGCCATCGCGAGAACAGTCGCAGACAACAATGGGACATAACGCGATAACGACTGATAATATGCGTCAAGCCGAAGAACGCATCTCAATCTTACGAACTTGATGAATATTCAGGAAACGAAAAATGGTAATTTCGGATCGTTATTGCCGGGTTGGAAGAGAAAATGGTGAACACGAGTCATACGATTGCAGGTGGAACTATCATTAACCTCTACTGTATGATTGAATGGGTCCCAAGACATTTCTACATAGCAATATTGATGGGGAGAGGCTGTGTCGATGAGATTAACACTTCAGATCCGGGAGCATTACAATGCATCAAGAAATATCAGTGATGAGATATCCTTCAATTTGAAATTTGCCTTCTGAGCCCGACAGCCTTTCCAGAGATCTGGTCAACCTATCAATCAGTATCACCAAGATCACCATCACTCTCTCCAGTATGTTATCGACAATATTTGAGGAATTCGTTTTCAACTGATACATGTAGCTAAAAATCGATGCGAAATCAAAGTAACTTTGAACACTAAGGTGTGGGTTCTCCAAAATATTGGTTGGGTCGGTCGGGAAATTGTATGGTCAGACATCAAAGATGCCAAATCAATCGTTCAATAATCAAAAGAATGACTTGCCTCAACTTCGCTTTCTAGCTTCTATCACTCTACATTGATCGATGATTTAAGTTCTATTTTGAGTGACAGGGAAATTAATTGAAAGCTATTTGATAGTAGCGTGGTATTGGAATAAGATTGTATGTCATGCATCAGTTTAAACCTGTATGTTGGATAATGATTTTGGTAGGCAAGAGTAAAGCACCAGCAAATGAGCTGGATGTGGTTATCATTGCAATGGAGGTCGATCTTTGTTACAGGCACTGCGATGATCCAAGCAGCTTTGCCTCATGTTAGAGTTATTGCAGGCCGAGAGAAACATATCTCTAAATCGTTGCATGCCGCTTCATCTTAATCAAAACCATGTTATATTGGAGAACATCTCCTAAAACTCTTTTTGGAATGTGTAAAAGGTGATTGCAGAACAGTCGCCCGTGTTCTTAAACAGCAGGTGCTCTCCTAGCAGTTACATCACACCAACAATGCATCTAGACGTGCTTTTCTTTGCGTTAAAAAACCTCATGCACATCCCTTGAAAATCAAAAATTGGCCGCAAATAATGCGGACAGTGTTCTTACATAATCTATGACACTTGATTAGGAATCTTCGACACCTCGCTCAGCTGGTGGTAAGGTATTACGAGGTATTAGTGCCGCCACCTTTGTTCAGACAACAATATGACAATGGCGACTGTGAGTCTCCTTATTGCCGGCAGCAGTCAGCGATTTGTGCACAACTTGTCAACTGGGAAAATTAGCGTAATTTGAGATACATGGTAGATGAAACAATCTGAATTGGGATGATACTGTGATAATGATGGTTGTATGTGGAGTAATCATCATTCCTCAACAGAAACTCAGCTCAGGTTGGGTGTATGGAGACTTGTCGAGCAGTAAAGAGCAATTTCTCACGGTTCTTAGACTTCTCGGGCCTCAAGGCCTTTCAGGTTTATAGTATAAAGCTGTCCATTTTTGAAGAGAAGTAGCCAAATGCCTACGAAAAGGAGTCCTCTTTGGGAAGGATCCATTTTGAGAAGGAGTCATCTTCCACCTTGATGAACGAATTGTCTTCAAATTGTTTTGTTTGATTCGGCAGCTTTCTTCTCCATTCCAATTACTTACCTGTACTTTGTATCTTGACACACCTATACCACCCTGCTGATATAAACTTGGAATCATATCCTCTTGTGGCTTACATGAAGGTGACTCTTCCAAGCATATGAGGTTGATAGAATGAGTATTCTTCTTGACCATCCCGCAAAGACACACCCGATATCAGTCTTACTAATGACCACATAGAACACCCTATCAGCTTGACAGGTTAAGAAATGCTGCATTCAGAATCCGACAAATAAAATCCATCATCGTTTCTACCCCATCCACTTCATCTACTGCCAGATGAGTCTTGATGTCACTCCGAACAAAGACGAGAAGAAATTCTCACAAAGACGTCTTGTAACTGTAAGTCGTTGACCCCAGACTCGCATAAGAAAACAAGAAAGGCCCCCTTAACCCGATTGATTGCCAATACTGAACAAGCTATTAGATTAATGAAAGATAGATATGGTTGCGTTGGTCGATGGCACCTTATATGTAAAAATCGTTCTGAAGAAGATTTGGTTGGCGCTGTATAATTCTTGAAAAGGAATAGTCTTGAGAATAGAGCAGGCTGTCACGGGATCTCTTCAGACATTATGCCCCGAGCAGCAAAAGTAGTCAAGAAGCAAGCCTGCAAATGTCTCCCATCCCATCTTGGCCTCAAGCGAGCAGGTGATGTGTTTCAAGCACAGCCGCCATCTTTGACAGGTTCGTTATGAAGCTGGACCTTTTGGTCTTGGAAATGCAGGGTCTTAGCTGACTCATTCATATGATGTTTGTGCTCCGTGCCAGTCCAAGAAAGCTTTTCAAGTTGATTCTAACTGTCAGGATTGGGCACTCAGACTGGGTCGTGTGTGTGTGTGTGTGTTTATCTTGTCCAAGTAAAAGCCTCCATTTCCAATTAGCCAAGAGGCCTTAAGTTGTCCCCAGTGACCAGAAGCAGGTGCAGACTTAATGCCAACTCTCTATTTACCTGGCGCTAATATTTCAATTAGCATGCTAACCTCTTCTGACCCATTGCTTTCAACAAGCACATGTGTGAAATTAATCAAGACAGCTAATGTTTAGAAACAGCCCAAGTGGAGACTGGGGCTAGGTGCTTCAGGGTTGGTACCACAGAAAACATGTCCCCATCTACTGATACTGAACCCAGAGGACGTTTTCCTAAGGTATCAATCAAGATAGACGATGTTAGATTAACGGAGGAGCAAGTGGAGTGGAGAAAGTGACTTCCAATTGTCGTGTCAAAAGGTTTAGATGCCTTTTCCCACGGATAAAGGTACAGGATATGGTTAGCAACAACTAGGTGGAGACAAGGACAGGTAAAATCAGAGCTGAAAACAAGTGACCTCAGACCTGACATACATGAATCAAGCTTGATGCTTATCTTGTATGCACCGGGCGACAAGGCTTGTGGAGACCGTCTTCTGACCCAGCAGCCCAGCAGCCCATGGGTGAAATTAATCAGGAGAGATAATGAGGATGAATTACAAACGGACCATGCGTGCATCTCCTCTCTCTGTATCAAACACCATCCATCCCTGTCCCCTGGATCACTCACCAAGTTTTTGGCCCCGAACAGTTCCAACAAAACGCATGATAGAAAAACCACCCCATGTGTATCTTCCCTGCAACATCGCTCATGCACGAGATTCCTCCCGCCCGACCCCGGATGTGGGAGATCAAAAACCATCCATCCGTACAACATTCAATCTCAACTCTAACTACACTATGATGTTCTTCCCTGCTGCAAGTACTCTCTATGAGATCCCACGCCCAGTGACCCCTCGTCGTGCGAGGCAAAAACCATCCATCCATACCACAGGAATAACACTTCCATCTTCACGCTCTCCAACTCCAACCATCCATGATTTCTCTCCCTGCAGCAAGCACGCCATGTCCATGCATAAAGATCCCTGGGTGACCCCTGGCTACCCGATCAATCAACAATCATTGCTGGAGCTACCGATAATCATCAATAACGCAGACCCATAAATTACATTCTTTGCATGTCTCATTTCATCACGGTCAATAATGGACAAGATTTATAGGTACTGGCGTCTATGGAGCAGTGATTTTGATTTCGGGGGCAGGGGGAAGTTTCGAAAAGGGCAGCTTCCTACACTTGACCAAACCACAGTAGCCAGAATTCACACTGTCTACCAAAAGAAGAGCAGGCAGAGACACCAAATCTTTCAAGACTGTGCTCTGTAGGAAGCACAGTAGAGAACAACCTGACCAGAGAATCCAGATGTGTGGAACGGGGGAAGACTTGAGGCCACAACCTGATTCGTGACAGTAACAGACCTAAGAATTCGATGCTCTCGTTAAATGTTGAGAAGAAGAAGGTCCTTACTACCAATAACAAAGAAAAAGTAACCACCATTACTCATGAACTGCTTTCAACCAATCTTGCCACTGAGCAGCATCTTTACAACTAAAGCAATCATGAAATCATTCATTTGGTGACTGATCCTTATTGAATTGGATGTGAACCATGGCATCAATCACTGAAGCACGTCTAATCTACTATCGATAGTAAAAGCACTAAAAACTCTCAAGCAGTGCTCAATTCGTTCCAGCGGTTCTCGCATCTTCGTTTACACACTCTAAGATGAATCCTCTGTACGTTTAGGTTGAGCAATTTGCTGAAGAATGTATCCGCGAATGCACATCAGTTGTGAATTTATGTTGGATCTATTTGTGAGGATATGAGCGCGTCTGAGCTTGCTAAAGGTAACAGGCTTAGTATTGTATCTTCAGGCTGTTAAACCACCAATGTATATGGATGATGCTACGTGACTCTACGTGTTATCCTCTTCTCTACTCTTCACACAAGATGGTAATGCCGTTCAGCCTTACATCTCAACCTTGACAGCTAATCCATATAATTCAACCAGTTCTATTGAATTAAACCTGATTGGCTTTTAAACGCGGTCATCGCATGATTCAGTGACTGCCAACTTGGTTGATGCGCAACGCTAGCTCAGCTGAGCTACTGGAAAGGCTAAAGTAGCGTCTCGAAGAAATGACATGCGTTCAAGTAATCTTTGAGCATGGGTCCAATTTGAAATATTAAGATATTTCATGAAAAAGTTTATCTTGATATCTTTGACTGTACAAACAATGTTCTTATTAATTGTATCATGAAAACCTTGCTTTCTTTGACCGGCCTTTATGCTTGCTTACGTGGCCAGAAAAAAGCTATATTGAATGTGACATTTGTTGGAAGCAACCCTCTGTCATCTTATGTCATCATGCCGATAAGAAAGAACCCACCATTAGGTTCACCAGCAATATTTGCTGGTGGCTTTTTCAGGGTTCATTTGATGTCTTGTCGTTTGTCGTGGAAGTTTTCTGTAGTCAGACAGCAAAAACAACAAGTCATTAGCTTTCTTACAACATCATTGTTCTTGCGTGTTCCTTTCTGGTGGGCGCTATTTGATGTGTTAGCAATCTGATGGTTGTACCATTCTGTGATCTAACGCTATCAAACGATGGTCGGTTCCATCCAGAATGACAAGAACGATGTACATAGCTGTATGATGATGTATGAGTGGCTCTGGCGTGGTTACGCCGAACCAGCTCTGCTATACGAGCAAGCTACTTACTTCTTTCTGCATTCAAACGATCGCCGCATGAGCTAGTTTGATGAGGTTAATTGAATGGTTGATGGTGAATACTGCCGTGTCCAAGAGAATAATGGTCAAAATCAAGCTAAGGCACATGTGGGAGGACACTTTGATGTAGCATTCAGCAGGATTTCTGTTGAAGTTTAGATTTCACAGAGCTTCCCTCAGCAGAATCATGTTTAACCGAGAGCGAGTCTCAAGCTCACGTTACAAAGAAAGCAGCCACTTTACTGCTCGTTCAATCCGATACCATCTGCCACAGTTGAACCATCTTTACTCAATAATTACTCGAAGATAGTCTCAATTCAGTCGTGAAATTAAACAACGAAAAAACCTCAATCCATTCATGAAATCTACCGATAAAAAACGAGAAGTGAGTTTATCCAAATATCGTTAATTGTGAACAAATTTTAGGTGAAGTTTACCTGGCTTGTGAAAGTAGGCAAATAATTTGATTTCATCTTTCGGTGCATTTGAAGACTTCCAATCCCGCAGGATTACACTTTTGTAAGGGCAAACAGAAAGCATCCCTTTGAGGGGGCATTCAGGCGAAGGGATAATTCGCCATGACAACATTTGGATTCTTGAGATTGGTTGCTTTCGGCATTGGGATTTATTAAGGAATTCGAGTTCTGAACATGCTTTGAGAAAGATGGAAAACCGAAAAGTTTGCAAAGTTGTAAAGCATTTTACCTCAGACGTCCAATATTATCATCTTGTTTTTTGGGTCAAATTGGTAATCATGTGTTCCCCTTCTCTCTTTTCAGTGGAAAGAGGCTAGTTACAACATGGCCACCGATATGGTTAAAGTCTACGCCGTCTGTGACGTATCAAAACAAAATGTCAACAACTGGTTACGCACACCCTACATTCCTGGTGGTGTTGCACAGAGACTGTACATTGAGATGAAATTCACCATGCGTGAGTGCACGCGGTACCCAAGCCCGGACAATCTCCAACAGTGCAAAGAAACGTTTCATTTAATGTACTACGAAGCAGAATCGGACTTCGCAAATGAAATGATGCCGACCTGGGACACAAGGACATACAGGCACATCGACGCTGTGGCGGCAGATTATAAATTCTCCGACACAAATGACGCAAAAATAAACACAGAAACGCGTAGTATAATGTTGTCGCGGATGCGCAAGGGAGTATATTTCGCATTCCAAGACACTGGAGCCTGCACGTCCTTGATCGCAGTTCGAATCTACTACATCTTCTGCCCAGAGATTACGATCAATTTCGCTACGTTTCCTGACACACCGACTGGACCTGAGCCAGCTTCAATTGAACAGACATCGGGGCAATGTGTCGCTAATGGCGCCATGTTTACGCAGCCCTCGTACCTATGCAAGGCCGATGGCACGTGGTATTTGAATTCTGGCCGATGTCAGTGCATGGCCGGCTACCAACCAGAGACACCCCAGAGTGACCGCGCATGTATTGGTAAGTACAGAACCATCTTTTTTAGTGTTGGCAATGTCCTGAATGGGTTAAAATTATTGATTGATTCATGAGCATCTATAAATTGCGGCTATATTGCCCCAATTACTAAATTCCATGACTGTACAGATCAGAGCCAATAATGGCTACCCTAAGGGTACGAAACCCGCCGTCACCAAGAAAATCCAATAGGTGACGCAATCGGGCAATCTAATTGGGTAAATATTACCCAATCGGATCATTGCATCTAAGTGCCCTCTCATTGCCAATATCGCTGGTGCAGTATTCCCTTAATCTATGGATGACTCAACCTACTTGACTGGTCAAGTTTTCAGAGTCCCTCTTTCGTTTCTTGGTTATTGAATCATAAATTCCATTTCGTTGCGTAACCTTCCCGTGATCCCCTGTGACGGTTTCATATCGTTCGGAATTATGCCGAATATGATGGAATGATTCGTGTTCATCTGGCGGGATGATCTTGATCCCTGATCTCGATGAGGGTCTTAAAATGTGATCGATTTCTACTCAATGTGAGAACAAATATGACAAAGTCTCAAATTGATCTCATCTCGAGTTTAGCCAAAAAGCCTGCTGTACATTCGTCTATCATGTACAAGTGGCTTTGTCAAACTGAGAGTGAAACTGAATCGGATTGTGTGTCACTCTAACTATGCTAAAATAGCCTATCGATTTTGTGTCAGAATCACCTTTCAGTGTACCAATCATTGAGGTAAAGCAAGGGTGGGATCGCTTCACATTTGAACGGATTGAATGGGGATTAAAAATCAATAACAAATCTTTCAAACTGGTCCCTGGTGATCATGGCGCTGAATCAGCGATTACTACACAATAACTGCATCTATCATTGAGATTGTTACGAGATCAGGGCAAATTCCACGGAATGAAAATGTCAACAGCCATATATGTGATGTCATCATAACATTCCTTAAGCCTGCTTTGTCATCATTCTTTTTTTTACAACTTTGGTATGTTTATAATTTCCTGATAATATGGCACTGTCACATGTCATTTCAAGTGATTAAAAGTGGCCATTTTGATTTCCAAGATGGCCACCAAAATCCAAAATGGCCACCAGTTACAATCACATTGTTTTCTTATACTCCCTGTAGACCGTATTAAAACACATGATCTTGTATCGAAAAATGCAAATTTGCTGAAAAATACATGATCAAATTTCCGGCGCTGTAATTGAAATTCACGACAAACTTCGCCGAACGTGTTCTGTCATGAAACGTCGTTATCATAGAGATAAACCATACGTTTGATCTCGCATAATTAAATCACACATTTGATCGTTGACTTGGGGGTGAGGCGATTGTTAGCATCTTGGGGGGCTAGCAACGTTTGATGTTATGGGTAAATAGTTTATAACTTATCATTGATATTCTTTTGTGGTTTTCATACAGTTTTGCTCCAAAAGATTCTGCAAAGGACAATGTTTGGATAACTGACTTTAGACTTGTGACTTTTGCACACAAGTCTCCCAAAGGCTAATCCCTTGCGCAATTCTAATGCATGAAAACTGCAATTTTGCTCAGTGTTTTACAAACTTTCTCGCCTTTGTAAATGCAAGACTACAATTTGCTTAAGCTTCTGTGCACAAGGGATGTGGTACAATGATAAAGTGTTTGTTTAGGAAAGGTTATGTAGAAACCAATTTCATGGTTCACGTCCCAATAATTGCACAGCGAACGCACCAATCTCGTCAGAATTGCAAATCATTTCAATATCGCACTGTTTTTAATTTCATCGTGCTCAAAAATCATCTTGTCGGAAAGTTCAAGTGCTGTGTGAAATTTCTAATTCTGTTTCTCACATGTGAAATCTCTTGGGCGTATCTGGTAAAAAGCTTACTCCTGATTTGGTTCAAGTTAGGTTAGGTGAAGTTTTGATGAAGTTTAAGTCCATGGGGTCTGATAAAGGACGTGTCTTTGGAATGATACAACCAGGGACATAAGACGATTATGGAGGAAAAGTCTGGAGAAAAGGCGCTGATAAAGAGGAGAGTCATCTTCCCTTTCAATTAAATTAACTCAAATATGATTCACCCTAACAGTACGTGATGGTAATGGTGCCATGGTACTGTGTGGGCAAACAACTTGGGGCAGACATTAACTTTTTATGGCTTTTTCGCCTCAGACAATTATCCCATTTGCGTCAAAATACATAAACACAATAAATAATCTTTCTTCATGGGTAAACAAGTGAAGTCTAATGCACTGTCATAACTCGGTAGCGCCACCGTCCATCATGGCACCTAACATGCCGCCCCCGTCAATCTCCGAAACCATTACAGCAGAAATGGCTTCAGACAGCAACAGCTGCTGGGGAAAAAAGTTACGGAGATATCGCCAGCAATATATAGGAACATAGTTTTTTGTATTCATTACAGGGTAAGAGAAAAACTGGTGGCTCTTTGCAGCAGATGTTTTTAGATTAGACGTAAAGTGGCGATCTTGGCCATTGGAACAACATGGCTAAACGATATCTGTTTGGTAATAGTAACATGGGTGTGATAGCAGTGATAGCCGGGTAAGAGAGAAATTGGAAGTGTTCTTCAACAACAGATGTTTGTGAAGCAGATGCTGATTCTTTAAACTCGTGTGGTTGAAATGCCTTGCTTCTTCCACCTACTGCAGGCGTGGATCCAGAGGGGCACACACCACCCCGACGTATGGATCGGCATCTTTCTGACCATCTTCTCAAGCTCTTTCACACTCATGAGCAGAATACGTTTGACGCCCAACATTTCTTGCCTGATGGTATTACCTATAATGATTTCTCAGGAAGGTGCAAGTTAAGCTAAATAATCAAAACTGCTTACATTTGCTTCATATGTTATGTGAGTCACTATGAAAGTTACACCTTGGGTTAGAAAGTCGCTCAAGGGGTTGTTTGGTAAATAAACATAAAGTTATTACAAATAAGTTTGTTTGTTACCCTTGGCACTGTACCTTTGCCGATTGCTGCTTGATTTGGCTCATTACGAGATCAATTACTGAAACATCTGGTGCATCCTTAGGCAAGGTGTTTTACCATGCCTTTCATTACAGGATGCATGGGGTAGATCATCTTCCTTTGTGTCCTGAGGCTAAGTACTTGGCCATATTGGCCCAGTTCTCAAGGTAAAGCAATACCAAATCTTGCGAGATGCCGCTTTGAAACCAGTACACCCACTTCGACTATAACGCTGTACATTCTCATATATCTTAAGCAGGCACACCGTAGTAATTACCGGACTAATGAATTGAGACCCGACCTATTTCTCAATAAATTGTTTACAGGGCCAGATTACTGACCAATCGATGTTAGCAATATACCTCGAAGGTTATTAGTGATACTACTGACCATATGGCATATATGTAAGTCACTTTATTCCCAATGAGTAAGTGACTTATGTGACACTATGAATATTTATGACCGGCTTCATGTCCAAGCGATATTAAATCAATGTTTTTATTCAGGGTAACCTGGCCAGTTGGTCATTGTGTGTTATACGTAGAGTTAAACTGGATGCTATACACTATAGTCCATTTCATGGCGGATAATGTTCACGGCGAACATTAACCCGTGATTTCCTCAGGATGGCATGATAATGGATGAAATGACTGCAAACTAATACTGATGCCAGTAACTCAACTATTATGATAAAACATTCGTCAAAGTTGTCGTCACTGTCATGTGCCTCCACCTGAGCTAAGAAATTGGAACTATACTTTGAATAAAATCAAAAATATCGCCCGTTTTTAGGGCGGGGGACGACTTAAAGCTGGAACCCCAAACCAGCTACCGCAGATCCGTCATTCATCATGTCTAAGCAAGTATGAACCTGGTTTAATCATGCGGCTTATCTTACTATACATATGCAGTTAAGTTGTTTATATACCACCCAAATTCGGCCCGCATTGCTCCCATGGGTACGTCGTCTGTTCGTTTCTTGTAGTGCCGATGGTCCACGGCAGGGGAGCTACAGGGAGGGAATGGCCCAGAACCTGGTATGTACACAACAGGGGAGCTGGGGAGGAAGGACTTTCGTTTAAACTGACCAGGCCCTGGTATAACTGTCCTAAATGTCTGGTCCAGAGTAGTCTCTTTATGTAATTAAGAGTGACTTTGATCTCCTGCTCTCCTCAGTCAGATGGACAGCTACACAAAAATAGAATCCTGGAGAAAAGACAACCTGGATCATTGATCCCATACATGTTGCTGTGGCACATGCCTATCTTCTTCATATATCAAAAAGTGGTTACTCTTAGTAGCTATGTAGGACATGCTACTGACGAGCTGAGAGCGCTGGTAGTGAGTGCTGAAAGCTTGAAAATGGCTTGGAGGTTTGCTTCTCCGCCAATCACCTGCTCATCATATAGTAGAAACTTGGGGAACATTTGCAGACTAATGGAACTCAATATGTACCTGTGTCAGGGGTATTAACCAAACTCGAACATGATGATAGAGAAAGTAATGGGGACAGTAGAGTTATATCTTTGAATAGAAGGAGAGTGACTCCGTGATCTTGATCTAAGACGACCCCCTCCACTCGATATCAAACCAATAAAGGTTATTTCGGCTAATCAGTACATCATCAGCGCTAACTCCATCACCCAGTAGGAAGTTTACGACGGCAAATCCGCACCATTATTGCCAGATCATTCCGAGGGCGTGGGATCAATTGACATTAGGAATAGTACACATCGTAATAATGGATATCACAGTCTATAATGGAATCGCAATGAGGTCATCTAGGACAGACATTTTGTTGTCCCGGCATGCATTTCATATGACGCATATCACTGGCAGATAATTGATATACAGATCTTAGTAGAATGTTGATGCATCCCAGAGTGGTCTGACTTTTGGGTTTTCAAGATGGCTGGTGTTAGCCAACAGGTTCTCATCATTTGAAAACTTCTGTCAACTTGTAGGAATGTTAATTTTTCATCTGTAAATGACAAAGTCAATAGAAGATGACATGGTCAACAAGTTTGATTAATTCTGCATGAAACACCCCAGCGAATCCGGCATTTCTTACAAGTTCTACCCCAACCCCTCGACATATTATTTGCTTAGGTTATCTTCAAGAGCGGTCACCAATATACATTCCTAAAAATGAATTCATCCATCAAGCAATACTCCCTGTGGTAGATGTTGTTATCCGTCCGTTATTTCTTGTCATTTTCAATAACGGTCAGCAGCATCAGTTGCTTTCTTCCAAACACCGAGAGTGAAAAAAGAATTCATCTTCAGGGAAATATTCCTGTTTGTTGTGATTTCTCATTCCTCAGATATTGCCATGGGTAAACAATCTTGATGTACCATGAATAACTATCTTGGTATCTGCTGGTTTGACCTATGTAACTTTATCCCACTTCTGTCAGTGTTTTGTCTAACGTAACGTAATGAATTTCTCGACGAAGATGAAAGTTGGAAGAATAATGACAAAAGTGTCAATCGCTTGACAGATTTCTACACCTGGCAGAACCGGTAACGTTTCTGTACAATTAAGTGACGATGTTAAACAACACCGCTACCATGGTAACCGGACCTCTTTCATATTAAATGCTAACATTGATTACAATTGTAGTTTTAATCGCTTCATCACATCAGCTCTTTGTTAAGGAAATATTTATCTTTCCGTTTTCTTGGTTTTGGATTACCTCCAATTACAGTGGACGATTTGATCTAATTTAAATCAGGGTTGCTATGGTAACCGCGATCGGCCAAACTCGATTTTCCCCAATCCTGGCCTGAGCCAATACGATGAGATCTGACAGATGAGATTAGCTTTAATCTTAAAAACAACACTAAAAGGACGAACATTAACCCATTGTTGTTAGCCCATTATGGGAGACTTTTAGACAGTGGTCAATCAGACATGGACAAGCATTAGAAAACGAGATAATTTCATTTACAGGGACAAATATTGCTTGATTATTTGTCCTCTTTTGCCCGCACAGCCACTAATTAGACACTAATTACATGCATCATTACTGCTCGAATGAGATAATTGGTAGGTATCGATGTCTGTGATACAAATGCATGGATATCGATGGCAAATCGTTTTGTCGCTGTGAGTGTTTACAAGTCAGAAAGGAGAAAACCATTGGTTGAGACAAGCAGCTTTTGCTCACAATCATTGTTTACAAGATGATCGAATAAAACATGTCTACATATCAGACACATGAATAGTGTTGTGTGAAATTTGACCCAGTTTTCTAAACTAGAGATTCCTTTAACACCCTTGACACGATTTGAGTACGCCAAAGGAATCTCAAGCCGAACATTGGAATTCATTGAACCCTCTAGCAATGATGACTCCTGCAAAAGAGAAATGAAATTCTGTTATAAAATGGATAAACTGTTTTACTGGCCATCTTTTTGATCAATCATTCTCATAACCAGGGGCATTCCCATCTCCATGAAATGAACATACCATTACAATCATGTCACCTTAACTTGGGAAGTAATTGATAACCATGCACATGCAGTGCAGTACATCAAATGTACAGGACATTGGTCTAACACTCTGAAACACACTTTCAGTTTGATTCCAGTGCAAGTTTACACATATCGTCTGTGCATGAAATGTACATAAAATCTTGAGTTATACATTGAAATCAACTTGAAATTTCATGTCACTATAAGTTGGTTATGGATTCATGTCTTGTTCTTTAAGCATTGTACATCAAATTGTTTCAAACACAACTCAAAATACCCTCAACCGATTATAAAGTAAGCTTCTTTCGTTCCAAGTTTTTCTTCTTTCGCACACTAATCTAATAAGATACACAAACAAATTATTTAATTATTTGAAGACTTAGAAGTTTCTGTATGAATCACTACAATAAAGCATTAGACAATTATCCATGTTATTATGGTGAGGTGTCTAACGAGAGAATAACGAAAAAATGATAAGAAAATGCGGAGATTGGATAAAGACTTGAGATGGATGATGACAAAGAAGTGCTGGAATATAATTCAGTTTTGGATAATTAGGTAATCAGTGACATGTAATTAACTGAGTTGTTAATTAGTAAGTCTGTCTCAGTGATGTCATCATTTTCTCTGTGCCTTGATATGGTAGTAAGAATAGCTGAGACGAGCTGCTGCAACATTGGCATCGACAATTCCGGTTCTATCCAGGCTTCCAGGTGCTGCTGAGCTCTAGAGAAAGTTTGGGGTTCTCCCTACACTACTCATCTTCTTGCCCATTGTTAAAGCCTCATCTTTCTCTTTATCTCAAACAAAAACAAACAAAAAATTCGACTCGTTGTCACTAAAATAGACATTTACGTTCCCTCCTGTGGGAATCATTTGTGATGAACACAACATCAGCAGCCCTTGGGTGATATAAAATCTACCCCAGGCCACCTGCGCTCCTGCCTGATTACGAAAAACATCCCAGTACGAATCAGTCGTTTCATTTATTGCTTTGTTTTCACGACGGTTTATTGCGTATTGATGCACACAAAGCAGCCCTCGAGCAACCCCGGAAGGCTTTGGCTTGTTTTAACGTCTTGCATTACGCCAAGATTCACGAGTTACCGACCTTTATGACTTTCAAAGCAGCAGTGCCCACACCTCGAGTGTCCTGGCCTCGGGGCAGACATGCGCCAGCCCCGTAGCAAGACGGAGCAGAATCTGTGCAGTCTGTCCCTTTTTAACAAGAACAGAACGATATGCTCATCTGAGCCAGTTTCGATACAGAACTTTCGTCAACTTGGTGGATCGCCGAGGAATCCATGACAATCACCTCACTTGGATCGACCTGTGACGTTTTTAGAAGGGATTAAGCTCATCTTGGGATGAAGGGTCCTCTGACTTTTCATTGGTAAGAAGGAGACTCATCATCTGTTCCCAAACCAGAAGCCACAGATCATGCAACTCATCTCGAGGTCATTAAAATCTCTCTTGTGGCTCATGACCGCCACCTGTAAAATGATATGTATCGGAATCGACAACCACTTGCTGCAAAGTGAAGACATTGGCGTAAATGGACACCTATCCGGCCAAAATGGGAAATCAACTCATTGACGCCACTGATATAATAGCAACGTGAGTCACCGGTTCCAACCACCTTGCTGATTCACGACAATAAAACCACAGGTTCATTCTCCCGAGCCGAGTCGATCATCGCTTTCACCGACTCATTCAATTGTTGATTGCCGGTTCCATTCTTACGAGATCGCTCTCCCAAGTACATTGATCCACCAGACTCTGCACTCTGATTCGACCAACTACAAATCATGAATCTCAATTCTCAACCAATCTATTGGAATCATTATTGACTTGTATAGCGCAGAACTCAGCATGGCATCCCATGAAACCAGATGTTGCTTCTCGCTCTCGCTTTCATTTAGATGTTTTTGCAGAATGACTGGACTCAGTAAAACTTCATCTGTTCAGCTTCCGTGATATACGAATCTCGTTGCATACCATTTGTTGGTTGTGCGAAGCAATGATAAGAGCAAATTTTACGTACTATATTTAAAAAATGGCATCAAAGGTAGATGTTCATACCTCCGTTTTGTAGTGGACAGCATGGATGATAGATCATGCCTTGAAGCATCAACTACTCTTTCGATCAGTCATATCTATGAGTTAAAATGGGAATAGTTGTCATCCACTTTAATACTGACGGCAGAGTTTCAGCAGAACGATCTGGAGAACCTCAACAAAAGCTTCTGTTGAAGTATTTAGACTTAAAGTGGTAAACAGCTTTCAAGATCATGAACAGACTTGAGATAGAAGAAAGGATGGATAGTCTAACAGCAGTTCTGTTTCTGTTTTGTTTAAAAGAGATAATGGGTAGCCTACTGATGACGTCTGTAAGAATATCTGATGAAAAGAGAAAAACTAAAGCATATTCAGAGTAAGGTACAGACTCTACCCAACAGACGTTTAGCAAGTCATCGAAGTCGTCAAAAGAAGGAGTGCATCATCCAAGTGCACTGCAACAAGTACGTGAGGTAGGACAATTCATCTGAAGCATGGAATACTTCAAGCACTGCAACAAGTTATTCTACATGCAGAACTCGTCTGCTATTGGTAGCCAATGATTGCATTGTCTTCGTTTCCGGAACATTTGCATAGAGGAAGGTACATTTGCATACAGCAATGTGTAAAGGTCATGAAATCGACAAAGTAATCACCGTCTCTTGGGATGTACATGCAGCAACAAGTAATGACAACAGCAAAGAATACCACTCGTGAATCTGGCTGCATGCGACAGCTGATGAAGCTGTTCATTCAGCATATTCTAATCATTACGTTCATGGCTTCTGCACACAGTCAACATAGATCACCTTGATGTGCTCTCCATGAAGGCAATCAGTATCCGTGCGTCGAATACAAATACAGCGCTTCGCATGTCTCCCTAGCTTCAGCCCAGCCGATCCTGGCCTAATCCAGATCATATTGGAAGGCACAGTGATTGGTTCACTTGATTAGATTGTCGCGGGCCGACATCCAGTGTGCACGGCGAGCAAACTTGTTGATTTGGTAGGACATTTGTAATCAGGCGAGCAGGTAGTTGCCGCAATCTGTGTTATGGGGTCTGGTAGTTGATTGGTTTTGGGGATTGTTTTCTAGACAGTACTGGAGGCAGATTGCGTATCACTGGGTGTCCTATGAGCCGAATGTCATCTGGCCGAGGCTAACCCTCTCTTCCAAACAGGCATTGCCTTCTTCTCTGTGGTCTTGGAAGTGTAGAGTGTACAGCCATATTGGTGCAGTATCTCTGACTTCAGCCTCCAGCAATCACCTCATTGGTGCCAACCTGCGCTGAAAGTAGCTGGTGTCGAATGCTGCTGATCTTTAGTAGCATTGGCGCTCTTCCCTTCCGATTCGACCATCTGATGTCCTTTTGATACCAAACCAGTTTTGTCCAGGAACAAAGCAAAGATATTCAAAGAATCAAACATCGCTTTTGATATACATCAGTAAGGCTTTCGCTTGGGATTATTGAATTTTAGATCTAAGTCGTATAACAAAAACACCTTTTCCAATTTCCATTGTCAAGTTCTTCTCACTACAAACATGCAAGAGATTCAGAGATGACAACCGTTTGTGAATTCTGATGCCCGCCTTTGGAATACTTAAAGGTTTTTGAAGAGGGATTAGTGATGAAAGAGAGTGCTTATCAATGACACTGAAAGTTTCAACAGGTGAAACTGAAAACACATCATTTGGTGTCACACAAGGTTAGCAGCAGTCGAATTTGAAAGAGTGCCGTTCCTAGCTCCTACTAGCGATACTACATTTGAGAGAAGGCCATTTTATCAAAAGTATACAGGGAAGGCAGTGGTTTGAATAGCGATACTGCGATATCGTCTAAGCTGTCCAGATCCCTTGTTTCCTCTGTAGATGAAGACATTCATAAGGCGACTCGAGAAGCGGAAATGGCTGTTAATTATTCTGCTGCTTGCGGAAGAGACTGGCATCTACTTCAGTTGGGAAAGGGATCAAATGCCCACGCTCCTTGTCCACTACGACATGAATACTTGATGATGGCCTTGGGTTTGTTGAGGCTGGGAGCTGACCAGCTGGAAGTAGGGGTAGGATGGAGGGCAAGTGGCATCTCAAGGGAACGAGATGGTTTGCTGTTGCTTTTGGTGAAGTATTCGCGCTATGTTTGGAGGAAAGGTATGGACACTGTCGCCTTCCTCAACTAGAAAATATTAAGGGAATATAATACCACAAGTGTTGACTACTGTTCCAAAGGAAAGCGTGAGTTTCCCTTAGCCTAGACAGGGTTCAGCCTCTGTAGGAAGGGATGTCAAGAACAATGGGAAATGGATTGTCTGGAGGATGTCTTGGCTTGGCTAACTGAAACTCAAAACCAGTCTTAGCAGGAAGGCAGTGTAATGCCTCGCAAGAAACAATGCTTCACCAGCATTCACATGTTCTGTGTTTTTGTAGTTGTCTTTGCCCGGAGTTGACCAGCTTGCACTTGATGTTACAGGTTGCCATTATGGTAGCTAACTTCAATAGACCGAGAAGACATTGACTCTGGGAACACTAGCTGTGAAGATCCCACTGAAGAGCCATCTCTGTTCAGATTTGAAACGTTCCACCGAAAAAAAAGCAGTCAGCATACTCAAGACATTGACCCAAAAGAAGTACATCGTCTACGATGCACCCAATGCAATCAAAATCATACTCGCTGTAAAAATTCTCCTCCTCTCCTCGTAAAGAACGAGTTCCAGCGTAATCATTACGTTGATGAAGTGTCTCGACTGAGTGTATTTGGTCTCCACTTGAAAAGCAACAACGATACCTGCTCGACTCCTGACGACGGATTATGAATTATTCAGCAACTCCGCTGAAATGCTATGCGTTGCCATAGCGGAGCATCTGCTCTTGTCGATTGCGTTTTAATGATGAGTGTGTACGATGGGTATTGTAAATGTATGTCAGTTTCAGCTCTCCTTAGATTGAGATACAGTTTGGACATTCCAGCCTAGCTTAAACAAGAACTGCTTGGTATACAATGCGTCAATTGTACAATGAAGCTGTTCTTCTTCGTTTGAAAATGTACTATATTTGGATGACAAAGAACAAGAACTGTGGTTTATAGTAAACTGCAAATCTACAATTATGTTGGTTCAGGATAGGGTGGAATCGTCCCAGGTCATCGAGGGGAAGAGTTGTAATCCATGGAGGATAGCGTGTGTTCCCTTGAAGAAAGCACTGCTGCACGTTTCGCTGGTCTTTGAAAATTATTCATGAAGCGGCATTACCGGGTGAATACGGAGAGAGGTACTGGATGCATTATGTATCTAGATGTGAGGTGACCTTTTCTTTTTTCTACGGTTGTCTAAGGGAGATGGTACGTGTTGTGTTTGTGAAGTCTTCGTGAGAGAACTCTCAGAGTTGCCAAGGGGAGTAGAGTTCTATCTTATGCTGTCAGAAGTCCAAGTCTGTGTTTCTTCAACATCAGCTTGGGGGTGAATCCTGAACGCCATGGTGCAGACTAACCTGCTTTTAACCCAAACAAAGTCTGCTGACAGTTGAGTCATTGCCTGCCCAAAGTCTAAGGAATTGTCACTGACTCGAGAGAACCATGAAAGAAAATGTGATGTAGACACCTTAACTTTTGAGAAATTCTTTGGCTGCGATTATTTGTGTTGGTTTTCTTCTTTACCGGAAACAGGTCTGGGCAGATTCGAAACTTGGCAAGATCACGGCAAGTCTTTGATATATACAGATTAAACAGAAAATTATGAAATTAGAACCTCGAGTTTTCAAGTGCATTAGCGGGAATCAAAACTGTTAAGGACTTCGCTTCAGGCATTACTTGAAATTTGTTCAGATATATTTGCACAAGATGTGGCAAATTTCAGATTTACATATAATTTGCATAAGAAAACTTGTCATTGGAATAACCTTGAAGAGTAAACAGACAGAAATATTGGTAATTTATGCCATTTCCGTTAAGATCCAATAACACCAATGTTTTAGAACGCTTCGTTGTGCACGGTTGAAAAGAATGCCAAATGGCAGTAACTGCTCCGTCTCTTTTCAACTTGTTGTAAGGATAACATGACCGTTGCCATTAACACGGTGCAGGGAAGTCTTCCATTTACAAACAAAGAAATATTCATCATCATTTTCCATTCCTGAGCAAGAACATCATATTCCTTAGCTTTTGAAAAACTGCAATGCCGCCAGCTATGGTGAATGCTTCGCCTTTGTAGATGAGAAACGTTTTTCTCTCCGCAGGAGCTACGACTGAGAGACATCTTCATGTTGTAAATACCTTACTTATCGCAGCATCACAGGAACCTCACTTTGACACATCTGTAGCTCTTAAAAGGCACGATATTACCACTATTAGAGTCTAGTACACTGTCAAGTCAATTCCATATTGCTTGTTCGTTTCTCGGAACAACCATGGCACCACTAATGTTCTCCAAAAAAAGCCATGATCGGTACGAGCATTGTGTGATGGTGTTACTAGCAAGAGTGTGTTGTCAAAGCTGTTCTGAGGGCTATGCTTCTTCTTCGAACCACTGCTTCAGCAAGAGTGTGTTGTCAAAGCTGTTCAGAAAGCTATGCTTCTTCTTCGAACCACTGATTCAGCAAGAGTGTGTTGTCAAAGCTGTTCAGAAAGCTATGCTTCTTCTTCGAACCACTGCTTCAGCAAGAGTGTGTTGTCAAATCTGTTCTGAGGGCTATGCTTCTTCTTCGAACCACTGCTTCATCAACGTGTACTCTCCCCAAGGCCACCCCCGCTCGCCTCGGCCATTTTCTCATTAACGAGCGAGTTAATTTGTTCTGAGGAGACGAGAGTCAACAGTCCGCCATCACAGCACTTCCAGATTCACCTGGGCAGGTGTACTGAGTCAGAAAACATCAGCTACAACCGAGAAATCACCAAGGAATTGCCGCGGAAATCATAGAAATCAGCGGTACAACATGTTGCCAAATCCTATTTAAGATGTAGAGAGAGTAAACCAACAATGGATTATTACTGTTCCAACTTATCTTACTTGTAAAATTGCATTGGGATTTATTGATAAATGTATGGTCGTCTCTGATCAACTTGTCATGGAACAGGTTTAAGGTGCTATCAGTGTTGGAAAAAGGTTGTGATTATCAACGTTTCTTTGGTAAGGATGATGAGGCGTGCAAACAAGAACAATTGGCTATTTCAAAGTGATGCCAACTCCTATACTGCATGTGATTCAAGAAAGAAAGAAATCCTTGTTTGCGAAACATCACAGCAAAATATTTTTGATAATGCTCGAATCTTCAATTTCATCACAGTTATTGACAACTCAAAAACAGATGGAATCAGATTCCAGTTTTTCATGGAAACAATTTTCCAGTTGAAAAGCAGAGTGTGGATAGAGTTCTTGGGATATGAGGAAAGTCTTTCATAGATTTTAACAAGATGCCTGGTATGTCATATGATATTTGCTGTCAAGAAAGGATTTAAAAATGCTTTACAGCTACTGGAATTCGATAACATTTCTGCGAACGAGTGTATTGATAATACATATATGACATAAGTGGAAATCCCTTTGCCTTGTCAAGATTTCATTGACAATGGTTTCTAGTATGAAATCTGACTCAGAATTGCTGGTCAATTATGATTTACACTTGGTGGTTTGCATGGGAACTATCAGCAGTACCCAGTGAGGAATATCACAAGAATCATTGCGCTGTTAATCCCCTGTAGTGAGACAGCAATGCCAATAATGAAATCCCCACTTCGTCTTCACAAGTATCTCTGCAGAAAGTTAATCCGGCATTATGTAGCCGAACCAGGGATGCAATCTTGCGGCGTGAGAAGCGACCAAACTGTTGCTTGCACTTTGCCACTGCTAAGTGCCAGAATCATTACTTCACAGAAAATGCCATCTACTTTAACTCCTCTGGGCGTTGGCGGCTTGAATGTCAGAGAAATCAAAGAAAACGCTACAAATGTTCCGTTATTTCTCGCTGGGAATGTCACAACCTGTTGCTTTGGAATCGTTCGGACGCCCTTAGATGTTAGAATGACTCATCCCGCCATGACTGTTGGTCTTCCAACGACCACAGCGGGAAGCCATTTTCAACAATTGCGAGATGTGGTTTCATTGTGTACGATGCCATCTGGTGACTATAAGTGGCTTAGAAAGCAAACTTTTGATCTGTTGTTTTAAAAGCGATCATGACGATGAAAAGGCAACTCATCTCCGATGTAGATATATAAAGTTCCATGTATGATGATATTGAAAGTGTATCCACCCTTATTCATCATATATGATGTCACTACCCCCTGCAGAGTATCTGTTTAGATATGAATTGCAGAATCGAGATGGCCATTTTCACTTCTATTGAGAAAGGTGTGAGAGAATTATATTGATATCATCAATCCGAGTTGGTCAATGCGGTGACACATCTGGGCTGGGCGGGCTGGGTCCTACTGTGCTTTTGAGGCAGACTGTAGGCCTCATCTGTAATCTCGGTACATAAGAGCCCAGCCTGGTTGTACACACAGTGCAAGAGGTCTTCATGGGCGCAGCTCGCCCTAGGCGGAGCTGCTGTGATTGACACTGATAATCGACTTTAGGTCTCACTTTCATTACCCGTGTCTTCGTCACCTTATAACAATCACACAGATTTTGTGCTCTCACCTGATGTCTCCTAGTGGTTAATAAGATCCCTGTTTGTGACATTATCTATTAATCTATCTATCATCTTTTCAAAATCAGCCGTTCTTGGCTGTTCGCTTGAAAGTCTCATGACTGTTCTCCTACATTTATATGCCCAAGGGGTTAATTAGAGAGTTCACCATAGTGAAATTGAGTGAAGTACAGCCCGACAAGCGCTAGATACTTACCAACTGTAATATCACGGGTCAAAAAACTTCCGCGAGAAAACGTTGAAAGCTAGTAAGAAATGTACAAGGTGAAAAACCAGAAATAGTCCCGGAGCTAATCAGCCATATTGGATGCCAATAACACGTGTTGCTAAACTTTCAAATGAAATCGACTCAAGTTCCACTACGGTCTCGTTGCGTGTAATTAAATTGAAAAGAGCTTGCATCTGGTAAGGATACCCTTATTCCTTGAGTCCGATTCACGGCAAGCACACTAGATCTACCTGTACATTTTCTTTTGATTGCTGTGCATTCTGCATTGGTGATTTGATCCATCTTGAGGTGGAATGCAATGCCTGCTCTCGCTGTGTGAGTAGAACCAAACTGGTCAGAGTAAGGACCTCATTAGCACTAAGTTGTCGAGCCTTTAACTCGTCAGGAACTGTCTGTATTGGTAGGAGAGTGTACATGATTCGTTTAACACCATGAAAGAAAGAAATGCGAAGAACGTTCTTTTCAGAAGTGTTCAAACTGACCACATTTATAAGAACTGTGCAGTCTCTACCCAAGTGTCCAAACAGTCTACAGCCAAAACAGTCTCTACCCAAATGTCCAAACTGTCTACAGCCAAAACAGTCTCTACCCAAATGTCCAAAGTCTACAGTCAACACAGTCTCGACCCAAGTGTCCAAACAGTCTACAGCCAAAACAGTCTCTACCCAAATGTCCAAACTGTCTACAGCCAAAACAGTCTCTACCCAAATGTCCAAAGTCTACAGTCAACACAGTCTCTACCCAAGTGTCCAAACAGTCTACAGCCAAAACAGTCTCTACCCAAATGTCCAAACTGGTCACATCCATGCAGTCTCTACCTAAGTGACCAAACTGTCGACAGCCTAAACAGTCTCTATCTAAATACCATTGCTCAGAGAGAATAAAAATTCATTGTAATGAACGCAAGTGTTCTCGAGCGGAGTGGTATGATCCCGCCTTAAGTTATTCCTAACAAGCATCGAGTTCTTTCTCTGGCGACAGAACCCATATCATTTCCTGAGAATGTGTCTAATCGTGCTGAGGACATCTCACTTCTTTGACTCAAATGCCAGAGAAACTTAACGAAGGACGTTGAGTGCAGAGAGCATTGGAGAAGCAATGACAGAAATGCAGAAAGTAATGCCTCGCGTTGACATGTGTCTGTTTTGAAAACCCCTGAGACTAAAAAACAGTGATCATTTCGCTGCGTATCTCCATTGTATCGTCAAGTCGCCGTCATGAGTTGACGATAACAGGAGGGAAATGACCAGTGGGATTTATGGTCAGGTTCCTTGCGACGTCAAATCACATGGCCGACAGACGCACAATTCCGCTTTGGCGTTTTTTCCACTCACCCATCGGAACCTGACGCAGGAAGTAAATGAATAATGGCAGCAATCCCCATGGTAATTTGCAAGATTTTCCACATGGCTTTTCATCCATTTGAGATAAGTCTCGGCACATGTTTATTGCTTTCTGTGTGAAGTGGTAGTTGGCGCTGGTTGCTATAAGTGTGTTTCTTTCGACATTTCCTGGCAATTTTGTCACTTTTTCAGGTTCTTGTTTATATCACCTTTAGGCATTATGTCAATTACTATAGTAGAGTCCATGTCCTAAGAGTCTTTGACTTGGTTGGTTATACCTTAGAGAGCAGAGCATCCATTACAAATCTGTGCGGTAATGGGCATAGGTGACAATATATCCCTTTCACTCAGCAACAGAATCTTGGAAATTTCTTTTCATTATCTGCTTCTTCTGAATCGATTTAGCTCAGTCCTTTCCATCAGTGTCAAGTGTTGAAGTCAGACGTCTTCAACACTTGTTCTGGTCATGGAAAGTGCAAGGTGTAATGCCAAGGATCATCCTTTCACCTCCTTCTACACTATAACCTGGCCTTCTGTACAATTCGACGCCCTAAGGTCAGTGTAAGCAACAAAGATCTTTTGCAAGAATGTCATCTTATAACTGGGTGAACAAAAAGTTGGGCATCAACATTCCTCTCAAGGTTCTATGGTAATATGGTAGTTATCTATCTATAAATGTTCTTTATTGGGTAAGCAGATAGGCACTCGGAACATGATGATATCTCTCTGTAATAAACAACATAAACGTCGACCATCTTTGACTAAGTGGTTGTGCTATTGTTGTCATTGAGCTGCACAGTTGGGATTTACTCTTTTATTCGAGAAGCCATTTCCATGGTAATCAGAAAGTTTCTTTGGTACTGCATTCTTTCAGATGTGCTATATTAATATATTGCTAAGCGACCAATGTATAAGAGAAGTATTCTTGCAACATCTTTGTTTATATTGTCGAAGATTGTTGAAGGCAGATTCCAGCTTGGTGAGGTTGTTCCAAGTGCTACAGTTTGAAGCATGTGACATCAAATACTTAAGTGAATAGTGTTCAACTCAGAACGTCAGAAACCAAGCTCTGTGTGTGCTTTCCATGGTGGAACCATTTACAGGCGTAAGAGGATTTTGAGGCAAATATAGAATAATTCCAAATCACAGACTCCAAACACTCGGTTTTGAGATCAGACTTAAACCTTGCTTTCAAGTGAAGTTGACATTAGCGAGAGCTGTAAATATTGAAGCGAGAGCGCTCACCCCAGATAAGGTCAGGTGGCGTAGAATGAAATTGAAGAAAGGAAAGAAGGTTCAGGAAATATCACCATTGAAAGCAGATTTGGTCAGAAAATGACAACTTAGCATTAAAGACAAAGTTTAAACTTTCATCATTGGAAATGCCGGGAATGTCCACTGGCTTTCCCAAAATTGGCTGAGCTTGACCTGAAATTTAGAGAAGATGTTTTTTTGCTCCACATTCTCATCAAATGAAACTTTTCAGCAGCAAAGTCATTATTCATTTGGAAGATGTACAGCCTTAGCAGAAAACCTTTGCGGGGAATTCACAAAAAGGCCTTACTGTCAGAATACATCAACGGGCCTTAGATGAGATTTATACTTGAGAAGAAAACCCTGGACGAGTCCGCCCTGTAGCGGAACCAACAACAACAACAAAAACTGACATCTGAAACCAATTCCAATTACCAGAAAAAGGGCAATAAAAACCTCGCAATGGATCCAGTTCTTTGGTTCCCATGGCAATCCAGCCGATCTTGAGAGTTGCACTCGGGAATTTCTGCCGCCGTTCAACAGGTCTCCTTCACAAGAGCGGAATGGGAGGGAGATGGTTGGGTTGGAGCACGCCTGGGACGAAACCGATTGGTTGTTTTAAAAAGTAAAGTTATTGTCGCTCTTAAAACTTCTACGTTTCTTTCTGGCTAATGCAGTTGCATCTATTTTGGTTAGAACTGAGAGGTTGAGAGTTACTGTCTATGTTCGTTCTGGTGTTGATTTTGCTCTCTGGCAATTCTTTGAACATAAACAAGGATTCTGCCATAGCCGCTACCAATGTTTCATGAGTATCGTTGCTTCGACGACAATTCTCTGCTGTGTGTTGCTACTGGTGATGTATAAAATGTGGAATTCCAGCTGACGTTATCAAGCTTCCCCGCTGGCGTGCCACGGATTCTGTCAAGATTAATTCAGGCACTCTGGGAATCCGTGTTTAAACCTTAAACGGCAGATTCCTGCGATTACATCAACTCGAGATTACAGAATTTGAATCATTTCATGAAATTACCGATAAATGTTCAAATCTCGCCAGATATCTTGAAATTTAATCATCGCGTTTAACTTCGAGTTTAGATTCCATAGCGATAAGGTTGAACTGGGGGAAAAAAACAGAAATGTATGCCTTGCTGAAGACTTCGTTTGGCTTTGAGGAATATCTTGTCCAATCAGATTGTTTTTGACAGTAGGCCTACATGTAGTTGTTCTTTCTTCTGGCAGACGATAGAAGCAAATTTAACCCCTGATTATTTGAAACAGTGAAAATACCTAGGAAAAATGGCAGCAAAATAACTTTGCAATAGTTTTTCAAAGAAACTTCAATATGTTGTTTAACATTTCCCGTGAGAATGACGCTACATTCAGCAGGTGCGGGCTACAGATATACCCATAGGCTATCAAACAATTGAATTCAAACATCAACAATTAAAAACAAGATCCCATTTCGAAAATCTCGTGTTTGTAAATTGCACTTTATTTCAAATGAGTCGAATGATAAATCTTGTGGCAATTTCACCCCAGCAATGCCCAGTTCGATGCACCTTGGGTGCACTAAAATGTACAATACTGTACGTGAACGTGAGCTTACAGAGTGTTGAATCCACATCATTAATCCCACAGAGGCTGGACCAATCATGCGTAAACACCCCAACCCGCTCAACAAGTAGCGAAATCGTTCTTTCTCGAGGGCAAAGCGTGACGCTGAAAACTTCACTTACGAATCTCTGTTCTTATTTACATTAAATGCAGTTGCTGTTTACTGGTAAAACGGATTCATGGCATACATCACTGGGTTTGGTCGCTTTATCCAAAACTAATTGCTTGCGACTGGGTATATTACTGGGATTGGTTTGGCAGTAACCTTTTTCAAGGCAAGGTTGATGTCTCATCATGTTTTGAAAAATACTTTTGAGGCTAAAAAGTTTGCTCCAAATACCTGATTCCATCAGGAAACGAGATTAAGAATCAACCAAACACTCTCGTACTTGGAGTACAAGCAATCATATAAAACGAATCATTCTCGTTGGCTCCTTGAATGAATTGTGATTGTGATTTCGTGCAATCTGATTTTCCTTTTGTAATGAATATGACTAAGTTCTAGATTAGCACGTTATGTTACAAAGATCCTGTCATTCTTTCGTCAAGCATCGAGAAAAAAGTTGGAGAAAAGTCGTAAAAATACAAATGTGACAAGTAAATGCGATGTCACAATGACAGAAAAACAATAGTATTGACACTTATCAGACAATCCGGATTCAGATTTCCCGTAATCACCTGAAAGAATGAATGAGGAAAAAAATCAGTATGTTAACCCATTCATAGCCTCATTTCAACCTTTGCTGTTGATGTTGTGTAAGAAAAGTCAAAAGAATGCCGCTTTTATACAAAATAGATTGGATTTCAAGCCGATTGCTTTGGTTTTTGACTCCGCTTACCTGATGGGTGAAAAAGCAGACAGAGCATAAAGCTTGAGGCAGACAAGACTGACGTCTGCTACGAAACCTTTGATTCTGAGTCAGCAGACGTTTAGAGCAAATGTTACATCGGCGGAAGTGAAAAGGCAAAAAGACAACAATGTTGAAATATGTTAGAATCTTCTTCATCCAAATCATTGCTTGACCTCAACAGAGGATAGTCGCACTGGTATCTGGTTCCAAAGTTTCCATTTCCTCTGCTAAGAACAATATATAGGTTATTGGGTTTCATTTCCCTCGACTGCCTCTTATGAATACTCACGTATAACAGCTTCTGGGTCAATATCGCCTGTTACAGACCACCTTAAAGGAAAACGTTGGTTCTTGAGGAGGTTGCCAATGTCTGTTGACCAAGTATCCTATTTTCTTTATCGCCCAATACTTTGTTCACTATTAGGAAGGTAGTATTATGGGAGAGTTCATAGGAAAACAATTGAGGTATTGGTTGACATTGTACTCTGCTAATGTAATTGGTTTTTGTTACAAAAGCTATGAAAGTCAAGCAAAATTTCAAATTTAATTTCATGTCTTTCTTTCTCGTTCTAGATTGTCCAATCAACACGTACAAGTGGAATGTCGGTAGTGATGAGTGCCGCCCGTGTCCCGACAAGTCTTATACGGACAAGAAACACTCGGTCGAGTGTAAGTGTATCAAGGGCTACTACAGAAGCAGGACCGACCCGCCATCCAGGGCCTGTGCTCGTAAGTCAATTTCCTCTCGTTTAACTGTATCAAGAAGCCACATGAAGTCAAGGTTACGAGTAAAACTCTCGTCCTGAAAGAGTTGGTGTTGTTGGTACACCGCAGCATGTCGAATCCCCTCCTAACAATCTTGTCTAGCGCTGATCAAAGAGATTTTAAAAGCCTCATTTCCACATCAGTGCGTTCTTCGCACTTGTCATACATATTGGGGAAACGTTTGTTGAGCGAGGACGAGGAATTGATCGATGCCACCTGCGGGAGGCAGGAAGCTAAGCAATGCTGAGGGTGGTTTTGTCACAGTAGTAGATCGTAGGTTGTATTTTCAAGAGGAAAGGGGTCCGACTTGAAACTAAGGCAATTCTTCTCAAAAAGACACAACACTGAAATTCACCCAAAAGCAAATGGCGTCCTAAAAGCACCAACACGCCATAATGACTTCCAACACAAATAGCATTTTCCAATTTCTTAGCCGAGTGCCAGGCCACCTTAGCATTTTAAAGGTCAACTTTCATTAGCGCAATAAGGCATTTCCATTCCGTTCGCAATTTGCCGCCAGGGTCCTCAGGCTAGCTCTGTCATTTCGGTTAGCTTTGCTTTAGCAGATAATGTTATAATGTTAGTTTTAGCGCTCTTTCAATCATGGATCAGTTCATGCCAAGTTGGCCTAAGTTCCGGTATTTTTGCACAGTTACCTCCGCAGTGTACTCGTCTTACATTGTAAGCTTAAGGTGGAGCAGAATCAGGTTGATTTCACCAGCATTTACCAAAACTTGGATATGCATTGATGTACATTTGTGTATACAATACATGGCTAATATCGGCCTTTTGAGTTGAAATTGAAATTTCATCATCATCCAACTCTAATTTCCAACAAAAGTTCAGACCTTTTATCTGCCAATTTAACTTTTGAAAATTATGAAATTAAAGTTGCTTTTATCAGTTTTAAGGTCTTTGATGATTGATGCAGGCTGATGTCTTTTCTGGCAGGAGGTGACAGGAGTGTGATTGAGTACCAGGCAGAATTATAATTAGAAGTGATTCTGATTGGTTGGATATCAATCCATGAGTGCGAGGCAGGTCCCGTGAGATCTCATGGCTTGAATTCTAAAAAATGAAATTAGCTCATTGCGATTTTGATTTTCCTTTGTTCTTTGGAGATGAAATTTTCGGGAAAAAAACTCGGTCTATTTCTGCAGTCTGTGTCTGAAACTGATAGAAAAGGGTTGACACTGGAAAACGAATTCATTCTCATCAACTTTACCCAAGCTAAATTAAAATTGTTCCTCCCGAATCAAGAAAAAGTCCCAATCAATGAGCACTTCTAATGGATTCCAGAGGAATTAAAATATTTTCTTTTTCGTTTCCCCATTCTCGACAACCCGTTAAAAACACCGTTTTGCATGCTGCTCATCATTGCAGTAACATCCTGGTTACCGACTGCGTAAAGATGCTGAGTACGAAGCTTGGGAAGTGTCGCGAAGACGGCAGCAAAATCATCCGAGGCTTCCATTGGAAGACGCGGAGCTTCCCGAGGATAAAATTTCATTTATTGCGATTAATTGGCTGGCACTCGAGATCGGCTACGTCTTATAGCAACGTTTGCTATCTGAGAAATCGCTCGGCTTAGCATGTTGACAATTGAAGATCTGGTTATTGGATATGTATATATTTGCAGCAGGGTTGCTATTAGGCTGTGTCCTTGTTGACTTGGCAGAATCTTTGCTACAGATATCGTTATAGTCTTTTCCATATGGTGGATTCGACTCATTGTCTGTGTGTTTCAAAAAATTATGGTATTACATGTAATCTAAATGACTTGCATGACATAGTCTGATCAGGTCCAATTTGCTCCGATTCGATTAGCTGCTGCTGTAATTAGTAGCAAGATGCATCTAATCTGATACGAGACATTTATCAAACCCTGTTGCATGTTGTAATAAATCCTGCAAGTGCATTCTGGGTAACGAGCGAGAAGCCGCAAACATGCGATCCCCAAATCAACAACCTGCTCCGCCAATTGTAGAATTATACCTGTCGTGAATTGCGAATTCTGTCACAACCAGCGGAAATCAATCTTGGCTTTGATTGGCTTATGATAACATGTCCAGGGAACATGCACCAGCGTTAATTATTGCTCTGTAGCATGCATGAGTTTGCTTCGATATGAATGCACTATCCAAGATGGTGTTCTGCAGTGTAGCATGCAAGAGTCGTCATTGACAAGGTCTTTTGTCATTATGACTGCGCTTTCAAAGTTGATGCAAATGTATAAACACGGTCAGAGATTCCACTAAAGACAAAACCTCCGGGAAAGCAACCTCACCAACAGGTTGCAACCCACTGTGGATTGCGAAATATCTCGAGATCTATCAAGAGGGGAATTCTAGGAAATTCTATCCACCAATTATTGGTAGCAATATCATTAGAACATTTCCAACTAAATCATTGGAAAATGTTCACGCCGTAAGTCGCAGAGATGCGTTTAGCATTGATGAAATCCTATATGCCTCAACACAACGAACAGAATACTTATTGACGAAATCGGCAAGGAGTTCTATCGCTGACAGAACATTGATTTGCTTGTCAGAGGCGAGTATTCTGGGTGATTAGCGTGAATTTTCCCATTGATTTAATGAGACATCTACATTTAGTTAACGGAAATTGAGAGTTTGTTGAGAGGTGAAAAAATGGCGCTAACGAAGTTTTGACATGTCTTTATTGAATTCTTATCTTTGTGTTGGGTTTCAAGTAGTTTTTCTTGACATTTTCTCTGATTTCTATATTTGGCTGAGTGTGTTGCAACTTAAGTTGCTAGAAATACCTCATATTAGTATACAGTAACCTGTATGCAACTTACAGGTAAACTAATGATGGAATGAATTCATCTTTTTGGGCTGTTGTGCGAAATACTACTGGGCCGATTTCCTCAAAGTTGTTTTTTCTCGGTGTTGTTGGTTTAGGCAATATTTAGATTTTTGGAACCGGTCTGTGTTGATCACTTGCAAAACATCAGACCATGAGTTATAATATCTCATGAAATCTGTATAAGTTCCGCCTAACTTTGCCTATCTCGTTAGTCTTGCTCGACTTGCGCCGTGAAGTGAATTAAGTCCCCATTTTCCTAAATGGAACACCCATTAATTGCTAATTGCGCAATCTGAAAGATGATTGATTAAAGTGCTCTCAGCCGGCAACTTCTTAAAATTCCATCGCGGATAAATCACATGTTCAAACTAGATAATGAAATCTCTAAAGCGGCCGAGATCCTGCAGATTCCCTAACAAAAAACTGATCGCAATTCAAGATTCTTGTTCGGATCTGACGGTGTTTTTATCCAGCATGCAACATGTTCTTCCCGTCCATTAGCGTCAATTAAATGTTTGTCACCATAGCGATGGCATGTTATCGACAATTCGACACGAAAAAAAAAATTGGCATCCGTTATTTTTGGTCCATCCTAAGCCGAACCGAAAGCGACTATGCATTCATTAAGACATACACACCACAATACACAATGTGTTTGGTGTCCTTAGATTGACATCAACTTCAGAAAAGATGTTGAAATCCACTCGCTTTTTCAAAGTAGGTGGAATAATCAAGTTAAGAGATTACAAAAAATCTCAAGGTTTTTTCATCATTCGATCTAAGGATTCTAATTCGGTTTACAATTTGTTGGATTAATATTGATAAGAATGTTTAAGGTTGTTTGACATCATCTCAATAGTTGTCTTTTATCTGAGTGGTAAATTTTTTTCTTCAACATTGGATCTTGTCAGCTAACTACTGTGGAGATAGCAACAGCGTTGACTGGGGATTTGGAATCAGACGAGAGATTTAAACCAAAAGTTCTTCCCAAAGCTTCCTTGCACGACTGTCGGTTTCCTGGGGCCGGTACCAGCAAAACTACAGCCAGCACGAGCGCTGACTGCCACTAACTGAAGCACTGAATTTCTATAAGACTCAAGTTGCCTTTATTAAGGGAGACTGACTTTTACCCCTTTTCCCCTTTAATTTGCACCAAACAGCCTAAACCGATGGCTATAAATCAGCTGATAAATTCATTATTTTTAATTTCTCCTTCGTGAAAATTCGATAAATAAATTCAGCATCCGAGGTGTCGCCAAGTATCCAATGACAACCATATGATTCTTTATGAAGAATGTTCCCAGTTGATGAATTTCCGCTGCGAGGAAACACGCTGAGGAAAATGCAAATCCTTCGAGTCGACGCAACCTTTTGCTAACCTTGATTGGCATCAACACAAAGAATCACAAATCAATAATTTTTCATATTCAGATTATTCCCGTAGGGTAGAATGCCGCCAAATATGCAAAATAACCCTAGTAAATGCAACCGAACGACGACGATGATTGACATGTAATATAAAAATTCATAAATCCGAAATTTCTCGAGCGCAGAACGTCCCGAGGTAATCGCAAAAGCAACATGTGGAAATTGAATTTTTCTCGCCAGATTCAATAAAACGACAGATGAGTTCCTATTTTCCCTCATCTCGGTTGACGTGAAATGCGGAATGAAGTAAATTGAATCAATTAGGCGGGAAGAGCTAGCAATAACTCCGTAATTGGTGCTGTATGTGAAAAAGTAATCAACGTTACCCAAGTCGATGCTAGATCGGCTGGGGTTGCTTGATTTTCGTTTGACTTAACGAAACCGTAACTTGGTAAATTTGGTTGTATTGAAAACGTAGTTTGTGTGGTCAATGGAGTTCCTTTGATAGGTGCCCTGGCCGAGATTTAGTAATTTGCCATTTGGGGTGCTTTTGTGATGACAACTTGATTTAGAAGTGGTAGTAGAACCGGTGTGACAGCGGATATAGTCCCCCTGGAGTCATAGTCCGGTAGCATTGTATTTGATCAATTAAGCAGCATGCATGATCTATTGTACCGCTAACCCTAACCAAAACATTTAGCAATACGGGCTATTGTTACACGGACTATCAGCCATAGGACTACTATCCCTTGCACACCGGCAGTGGTGGTTTGAATCTTCAGAACATCACTTTTGTCTTGCTTGTAGCTATGTGGAGACTAACCTGTATCTGAGACCAGTCTCCTTGATATTCTCACATCTTTCTTAAAACCAACATCATCTCTCACACCACCCACGCCTCGAAAGCTCCTCATCCTCTACCACTAAATCAAATCACCTAGAATTGAAACATTCCACATCGCGCCTTCCCGCCGAAGCAAATACCTCAAGCACCAGTGGCGAATCAAAAAGGCGCCATCGTTTACCAATGAACGCTTGTTGCGCCTCGCAAACCAAACAAGAACACCAACCAAATCTAATTTGCGAAATCTGAAGTATCAAGGCTTCGTACTTCGTGTAATGTTCTGCGTTCCTTCTTTGAACAGTCGCGACTAGCATCTTAATGTCGTCTCATATTGATTTGACGTTTTCGGCTGATTCCCTATTGATCCTCGGAGTGTTGGCTAGAAGTGTCGACACACCTGATGCACGGAGCTTCCTATTCAGAGATAGCGATATTGGATATTTGGTGCATCGGTAACACAGTTGCTTCCCTTTGGATTCGGATGCACAGATGCTGGGTTTAACCCTTTATATCATGGACTCTGGCTAGTCTTTAAAATATGCAAAAGGTTATTTGTTTTGTCTTAATCTGTAACCCATACCCAGAAATGAAAAACACAATTGAACTAGTGGACAAAGTTGACAGCAAAATCGCAGTGATTAAGATCTTTATATCTTAACGCTAATCGGCTTAAATGTAGGACCATGAAATCAGCTTTACCTCATCGAGGTCCACAATGACGATTTAGATTAGTCAGCTTAGTGATTTAATTTTGAATAAAAAAGTTTAAATTTTTCACGGCTTATTTCTTGTTGCTATATTGGATGTAATTAAACCATGGGACTAGTGTTAGGTGGACAGGGTAGTGACAGTAATAACGAGTCCTATAACACTCAAAGAGTTAGCCTGACCAGTTGTGAAAAAAGGGCTTGCAGGCTACATCCTGCACCGAAACTACTGTGGCATTTTGGCAACTGAATGCAATATCACGTGACTATTGTCGCATAAAAAATGCTCCCAAATGTGTCTGAGTCAAAAAGGGTTACACCATTTCTGTCTCCATTACCTGATTCGGCCAATGCCTGAAAGCCCAGTCACAACTGATATGCGCAAAAAGACATTTGAAGAAAGAAAAACTGGATCTTCGGCAAGTTTTCTTTCCAATCTAATCATTGCTGCACCAAAGCAGCACGTGTGCAATCAATTTAATTGAATTCCTAATCAAGTTTTACTCATGGGAGATTGTTTTTTCCTATAGTTTAATGCCCTGTAGAACTCTCAATCTATAATCAGTATGTGGTTGCTCTGCAAAATTTATGAATTTCAAAATGAATGCGTTCGCCCCCGTTTTTCATGGGAAGTATATCTTTTTTGAAAATTCTTCATTCAAAATGAGATATCACAAAAATGTTTGCTCATATTTACATGAAATGATCTCTAATTCAAATGCCTCATTACCATTACGGGACAATACCCACAAGGGTGTATCTTGCTTTGACGACAGGCCTGTCACTTTTAGTTTAGGCAGTTCGCGTTTATTTCCGTTGCACAGCAACCAAATTCCAAGAGATATTTTCAGCATTGGTTTGGAAAAGTTATATCAGTTTTGTCAAGACATTTGAGTGATGTGTACCTTCAGGTTATTCGTAGTTCTGAGAAAACTTTGAAAATAGGCCTATTAGAGTAGGCTTTCGTGGTGGCCGTCAATATTCACATGTTCAGCTCTTTCCGAGGCCTGGGTAGGTGGCCCTCGCCTGGGAGTGCAGCCGACAAACTGTTCGCCCCCTGTTGGGTGAATTGGCCACAGGAAGTCCTCAGAATTATCACACACCCTCAATTATCATTTTCCAGAAATTCGTCAACGGATAACTTGCCAAATTAAAGGTTTCGAGATTTAGGTATTGTTATCATAACAAAACGTTGAGCGTCTTTGAGCTGATTGGAGACAAAGCAACGAATCCCCACCAATTTCCGCACGATACATGCTTTGTATCGATGCATCAATATTTATGTTTTCCGATTAGGGAATTCATCGTCTAAATACTTTCAAACATGCCCCATGTTGAGGCAGTTTTCGTGACTATATCGGCATGCCAATATCACCCTTGGTCGCCCCTTACCGCTGTTCCAATCCCTCATTAGGGCGATGACTCAACCGTGACCTGCACGCCGATACAATCTGCCAATAACTCTCCATAATGACCTAGAGAAAGTTTTCTCGGAGATGTTTTTGTCACACAGGGCCTACTTGAGATTGGTATACTTGAGTTATAACCAGGCGTACAATAAACCTTTTTAGACCACCCCTCGCTGAGCCTTTTAATCGCTATAAAACTTGAAGGCTTTGTTGTATAGCTTTGTGTATTGTTAAGCATGTCATTTGAATTACTGGTCCACTTTCGCCTATTTTCTAAATTTAGGTGAATTTAGCCAATTTTCTCATCATTATGTTTGCTGTAGTTATACTGCTGTTAGAATTTCGACATTTTTTGCAAAGCAGAACTGTCGATGATAAACACTTCAACTACCAACCAACTTGAGATTTATACTTTTAACTAACAACATAAAAACAAGAAAAATACCAGAATATCAAATCACACCTTTTAACGAGGCTAATAAAGCCATGTAAACTATCCAATTATAACCAGGCGACCCAACGCCACCGCGATTGTCTGTGTCCCCGTTGAGCTATTTTGTTAGGAATGCTACCGTGGTTTCCAGCAAACCATATACTGGTTGCCCTCGCTCCCTGGTGGGCCACGACCTGCAACTGTTGACAAACAGCACATGATCACTTTATCCGATAACGTTGCCACTGAGAATAAATATCGCTTCCATAGGAGACCAAGGGAAATCAGATGAGAGCAAGGGTGTTCTGGAGGAATGTGTGGGAAAGAAAACAATCATAATAAACGAAAGGTATTAGAATATCTTGTTATAGCTTTTCAAGTTGGTTTTTCTTTTGGATCTGAATCAATTTGAATGATACTCTTGTGAGGAGATGACAGTAGCCTAATTGACGCGGTAGTAAAACCGCAGTAAAACACACTATTAGAATTCCACAACCAGACACCAGAAATCCTTTGATAACACTGTGCTGCCACCTGGATTTTATTGGATCAACCACTACCCTCCCGGTCTTCGGTCCAAATTACGAATTTTACATACACCCGTTGAAATTCTCTCAATGTCCAGAGTCGGTAGGTTGAGTGAGACTTGGCGGCAATGATCACCATTGACGACGCTTGGAGAATGAAACACGTGGCGTTTGCGATCTGTTATTGTCGTTGTCGATAAACTATCGTATAAATTCCAAGATTGCTGTGTGTTGGAAACTTTTCCAGTATTCCAGTACAGTAAATAAAGTAAACAGTGACATGTGTTTTTTGTTGTTGATTTATTAAATAACCATTTCATTTGAACACTTCCTTCATCAGCCATGACATAAACTCTGGTAATCTTTTATTAACAAGAGGTACATAAGACTGCCACTCAGCTGATTAGTGAAGTGGAACGAGAGGCTACTGGGCCACACATGCAGCTGAGCAAAACTAGAAGTATTCTGCTCCTGAACAGGGATGATACTCAGCTGAGTTGGAACAATGCTCCAGAGCAGCAGCCTCTTCAGAAAGAATTTGAGCTTTTACTAGCTTCAGAATATGTTTATTCCCCTGAAATTTGGCAAAAAAACTCATGAAATGTCAACTTGTGTTTTTTAGGACCTCCAACATCACCGAGGAACTTGACAATCATGTATTCAGACGAGAGGAAAGCAATGCTGAGATGGCTGCCCCCTCTCAGCGACGGAGGCCGCAATGATCTCTTCTACCACGTCCATTGTTGGGAGTGTGATGGTGCAGAGAAATATTCCCCAACAAACTCCGGGTTCAATCAGACGAGTGTGACGATCGAAGGTCTGGACCCAAGTACGAGCTACACGTTTGCGATTTATGCCAGGAATGGAATATCGGCTGAAAGCGGCTCGGATATGGACCATTTCGTTATGACGAAGATTACTACTGATGCAGCAGGTAAGAGTCGACAGCTATCAGTCATTGCTTTCCCTGTTGATGGTTCACAGGGGTCTCCTGATACTTTGTACTTACAAATTTAGATAAGACTATCTATAGGTCAGCCGAATATGAAATGTGTCCAGACCAATTCTGTTAATTTCAGTGAAGCATTTTAGTCGGATCTTATCAGTAATTCAATAAGAGAAGTTCAACATACAAAAAGAATGTTATCACTAATAGGTACTGATAACTTGGCCCTGGCACTTTTTAGGAAAAGAGCATGCTGATGTAGAGATATCCTAAAATCAAAACTTATTCTAAGACAATATCTTGGAAACCTTGTTAAATCATTATCTCAAACGTTTCTGAGATGTTCGCTAAAAGCTTCAGACCTTAAAGGGTTCAGGTATCGAAGGAAACAGGCTTAATGGATAGGTTTAATCTAATAGGCAACACCTCCCACATCCCGGCCACCGAGACGATATCCCAGGAGGCACTAGTCCGTCACTTTAGACCCAGGAGGCATCACAAGTTATTCATATACCATTTATCACCAAGCAGAATCCCCTGAACACAAAACCATAATTACCAATTTCCGCCATATTAAGAGTCTCATATCTCGCAGATCCCAGTGGCCACACTACTTATTACAAATACATAGATCCATTTGGAGTTGGACAATTTTCGTCATTTATATTCTGCGGAATGGGACGAGAAGGATGGGACTGCTAGTTTCACCCCCAGAATCGGTACATCCTAAAGAAAGCATGATAATTTTTTATCATACTGTCCATTTCTTTCAGTTCCATCGAAAGTTGAAGGTGTGGAAGTCCTCGATAAAGGCCTCAGTCACATCACATTAGCCTGGCGCAAACCGAATGATAAATTCAACGTCGATCAGTACGAAGTCAAGTATTTCCCGGCGGACAGGGCATCAAATGCCTCGAGCATTCAAACAGAAGATGTCCAATATCAGTTCCAGGGTCTGCGGGAAAAGACACGCTTCGGATTCCAAGTCCGCGGGAAAACCATCAAAGGCTGGGGGTTATACAGCGATACACTTTTCACAACGACGGAGAACGCTGGTGGTGACGACTCAAAGGTCACAAAGGTCAACCCAGTACAGGATGCAAGCCCAATCGGAATCATTGCCGGATCAATTGTAGCAGTGTTCGTGTGTTTGGCGATTGTGATCATTATGGTGGTCATTCTACTTCGCAAGTAAGTGTAGCACCACCTTTTGTTGATATTTTTAACACTTCTAACATTGACGTTGGGAGTGCACATTTAGTTCTTACCATTGATTCCATTCAGTGTAGAGAAAGCACGAATCAAATGAACCAAGAAACTGAGATGACAGGATCTGATGTCGACTTCAAACGTCGATCTTATCTAAATCATTTCAACAGCCCATAATATTCTGCCGTTTTTCCATTCCAGAAATAACCGTGCTTGCAACGAGAAGAATCCCGCAGATTGTGAAACACTCCAATACAGCAATGGTAAGCTTTTGTCGACACGTGAAACATTAAGACCGGTGTACCATGTAAAAGTATGCATGGTACATGTATGCCATCTTCAATCACAGGCCCATGAAATGTAATACTATTCGGTCAGCATGTTGCATCGGTTTCACCTGAGAATCCCTGAATTGCCTGTGCATTTGTTATGGTAAATGTACAGTGATTCTGGCTTACTTAGTCTGAGACTATCTATCGTTGATGAAAAGTTGTGTAATTGTTCGATGTCACTCGATATGCAGCATGCACATCTCGTTCCATTTTGTCCGCTATTTTGATGGATCGTGGCGCACAAGCTTTCAGGTCAAATGTGGTAATGCACTGATTCTACATAGATGTCGCTACTTGTATCTGTGCACCGATCATCTCCGTCAGACCCACTTGTGCTTCCCTATGAAACTGAGCCCCTTTCCGGGTTTCCCTGCCTACACTAGAACACCTACCAAGTCAGAACTCTGGGTTTCTGAAGCACCAAGTTAGGAGCATCACTCCCCTACCAAATAGCATAGATTAATTAGCGCCAAAACGCAGTTAGTATTATACGAATGACTTTGCAAATTTCAGCTGGGGCCGATCTAGGTTCCATTATAAGAAAGCGTATGTATTTCCCGTCTAAAGTCATCGAGTTCACACTTCGCAACGCACATAAATAGATAATCAAAAATGTCATCTCTTTCATAACAGACTTCAGGGAATCATGTTTCTATTTGAACTGTACTCCTTTTCGAAACCCCTGTTAAAATCTATTTTACAAAATTTCAGAATTACATATTAACAGTTTTCTGAAGAAAATTTGCCTTGTTTCTCAACATCTGTTGAAGTATATATGAAAATTTGGTAAGAAAATCTTATCAAAGTTGATTTTGAGAAACATGCAAATTTTCTTTCCCGGGGCGTCAAAACCATGTGCACTGCCCCACAACACCGAGATTTAATTAGCTGCTGCTCGCTTGAACACATGGTTTTGAGCGCCTTCTGGTGTAGGGAATCATCACATTATTGCATGCATCTAATGCACTATGTATTGCATCTTTGTACTACTTGAAGTGGTTGGAACCGAGATTTTGGACGCCTGCATGCTGTTTCAGAATAACCTTGTGAAATAACAGTGTATACTGTATCTTGTGGAAGAAAACATTTCAGCATTTTTGAACCCTCACTTCTTCTGAAATAATTTAAGTAACAATTGGTTAGACTTTCTTTGGGAGAGATATTTTTCACCCGATGCATGTCGCTAACCATTACGAAATCACAAGGTTCCTGACCACTACCCCAAGGTGGCGTCGATAGTCTCGGTTCGGTGTTTGTTATGCTATAGTCGTCTTATCTATGTCTTTTTCTCCAACTAACAGTACACTGCCATGGCGTCGATCCGAACCTGCATTTAACTGGGGGGTGTAAGTAATCGATGGAATGTCCATTTTCAATTTTTTCAATCCACTGCTGCACCAATCTGCTTTTCCACCTGATTGTTCATCAAATTAACTTGTTTCTGTCGCATTTTAGTTTTGACGAGTTGATTTTTTTCTTCTTCGAATTTTCATCTCATAAATTAATTTGATTGAAGAAAGTAACAGTGTTACTGTTTGTTTTGGGTAACCATTTGTCTTTAAAGATTTGAATCCCGAAAGATCTTTGTAAATAACTCAAGTAGACATTATGAGTGTACACATTTCTGAAATTTGACCCCACTCGTCCAAGGAAAGCTTTCTTGCTTTTGATGTCCTTTGAAGTCATAATGGAATGCCAGTTGATATTTCTTAAATGCCCTTGAAAATTTTGCTATTTTTTATTTCATCATCATACCACTTTTTCTATAGAATTTTTCTTTTGCTGGTATTTTTAACTTCATCCCCATAGCATGAATTTCAATTGGGTTACATTGTATACTCTAAACTCTTTCTAATCCCTTTGCTATTGATTAACCCTTTGCCAAATAACAAAGTACTCATAGAGCTTTTGTTCCATTACTAACTGATTCATGATTTCCGCAGTCGAATGCTTAAAGGCCTACGCCTAAAACTTGCTTTAAGATTTTCGTATCTTGCAAAACCTCCGGTAGCGAAATTTAACAAGACTACTTACATGCAAGCACAATTTCATTTGTCTCTCAAATTGTAAGAAAGTAAGGCAAAGGGAAATATCCTGCTATCTTTAAATCAAATGATAGAGCTAGACTCTGCAGTGATAGATACTATCACTTAGCATATACTCTGCTAACTGCTATCTATTGACATCAAATGGCTTCAAATATGCTTAGTCATGTTATAAATTTGACTGCAGTATCTTGCTATTTGACCTTGACCTATGTTTTGACCAACTGTATTCTATTTTACAGTGACAGTACCCCTCTTCACCCACCCTGGTTCTGTGCGGACGTACATCGACCCCCACACTTACGAAGATCCCAACCAAGCTGTACGCGAATTCACAAAGGAAATCGACGCATCCCACATCACGATCGAATCAGTCATCGGCGGTGGTGAATTTGGTGACGTGTGCAAAGGCATGTTACGCATCCCAGGAAAGTTGGAAATGTCCGTCGCAATCAAAACGTTGAAGCCCGGTGCGTCAGAGAAAAATCGTCTCGATTTCTTGACGGAGGCAAGCATCATGGGACAGTTTGAGGACGCCAATGTGATATACCTGGAGGGCGTGGTCACTAAGAGTAAGCAGCTTTCTAGTAGGTCAATTTTTTCTATATCTAATGTCCGTCGTCAATTTGTGTGTGTGAATCTTTCAAGCAGGAACGAATATGAAAACTCCAGACCTCAGACTGCAGCTCAGTCAGAAAGACTTAGTTCATCCACCATAGCTTTCTTACTAACCCCCAGTCTCATACAAGCAACATCATATCTGTCAGTCAGCTTTGAGTTACTGTCTTTGGTAGCTGGAGTAATCTTGCCATCTTAAGAGTTTCTGTCTTGGAAAGATGGGGAAATCTCACCATCTATGGGGAAATCTCACCATCTGTGGGGAAGTCTCACCATTCATGGGGAAATCTCACCATCTATGGGGAAATCTCACCATCTGTGGGGAAGTCTCACCATTCATGGGGAAATCTCACCATCTGTGGGGAAATCTCACCATCTGTGGGGAAATCTCACCATTCATGGGGAAATCTCACCATTCATGGGGAAATCTCACCATTCATGGGGAAATCTCGCCATCTATGTTCCAAACATGCTGAAATCCAATCCATATTAGCTCATTTTCACATACATGTATCTCGTTTGCCAGCTCATTTTAGCCAACACTCTAGGTCTCATTCTCACCTTGCCACATTGCTGCATCCATCCTTGTGACATGAGCAGGATGATCTTACTTAACATATCGTACTGTATTTTCTTCAGGTAACCCTATCATGATCGTGACGGAGTACATGGAGAACGGCTCCCTGGATACCTTCCTCAGGAACAACGATGGCCAGTTCACCGTCATGCAACTGACTGGTATGCTTCGTGGCATCGCTGCCGGAATGAAATATCTATCTGAGATGGGATATGTTCATAGAGTAAGTTTGACTTTATCATATTTATAGCGGGAATGGTTCAGTAGTTGAGCACCTTTAAAGAAATCAATTCACTGCATGATATTGGCTTCAATGTTTAGTTATGTGCATTGTTTAGCATTGTGTTCTTTTGAAAAGCACTCTGCCATTGAAATCTAATGTTGTTGTCTTCATTCCAGGATCTTGCTGCACGTAACATCCTCGTCAACGAAAACCTAGTATGCAAAGTAGCGGACTTTGGTCTCTCGCGGGAGATCGAGAGCGACACGACCGATGGTGCTTACACAACCAAGGTATGTGGCAGACGATATCAAATTCACTTCTGGCTGAATCTAAAAATCTGGCTTGGTACTGTAATCATCTAAGCTGTCATCAACATAGTCATTGGGCCTGTCTTTTTCTTGGTCGTCAGATATTCATTTCATTTTTCACTATTGCGCTTTTAGGGTGGAAAGATCCCAGTACGATGGACAGCACCAGAAGCCATCGCCTACAGGAAGTTCACGTCTGCCTCTGACGTCTGGTCATACGCTGTCGTCATGTGGGAAGTGATGTCATACGGGGAGCGACCATATTGGAACTGGTCAAATCAGGATGTCATTAAGGCCGTCGAGAAGGGCTACAGACTTCCTCCACCTATGGTAGGTTTTACGATCTTATCTGGTGACAGTCAGCGAAGGAGAGAGAAATTATCCCAAAATTGATAATGGTCTAACCTATTGTATTGACATGACCATTCATTTGAAAGCTCTTAATGAGTGCTTTTCGATAGTGCCATTGGTTTTGTGATTCTGACTTGGGAAACTTTAGATTTTTGTGTCTGTTGAGGACTTTGTCTCTGCCAATTGTAGGCGTACTTTATTGTCTAGTTAAACAGAGAAAGGCACATTACATGAATTGTTCCGAATAATAAGAAATTGTTCTCTGCTGTCTTTCAGGATTGTCCGGAGGCAATTCACCAGCTGATGCTCGACTGCTGGCAGAAAGAACGAAGTCATCGGCCGAAGTTTGCGGCCATTGTACGGACGTTGGACAAGCTCATTCGTGCACCGGAGCTTCTCAGGAAAGTCGCCAAAGCAAGGTAGGTAGACAACGTTGTTTATCTTATAATAGTACAAATGTATAACAGTTGGAGACTGCATGGTCCAGGATGGAGAAAGACAAAGCCCTGAACCACAGGAGAGGTCAAATTGACCACATGTGCCTCATACTTTAGACAGTAGATTTAACAATTCCTTATGTTCCTTTCAGGCCCCACAACATCTTTGATCCATCTCTTCCGGACATGACGCGCTTCGAGACAATCGAGGAATGGCTGACGAGTATCAAAATGGATCGTTACATCGATAGTTTCTTACAGTCGGGCTACAGCTCGATGGACTTAATCGCCAAAATCACCATCAAAGACTTAATTAACATGGGCATCACGTTAGTCGGCCATCAGAAAAAAATCATGAACTCTGTCCAAACTCTACGTGCCCAGATAAGTGGCGGTGCTCAAGTTTCTGAAGGATTTCTTGTATAGGGGGCGCTGTGAAATCAATAAACCTACGAGTGATTAGTTTAACCATGATATCGGAGGTCAGACCTGGGGTCAAGGTCACAGATCAAGGTCAAGGTGGATTTTGTGACCTTGTGACTTTTCTTTGAGGTCACACTGATGACTTAGTTGTGAGGAAAGTGCAGGGGTGCATTGTCACCTGCTCTTAGTTGCTATGGTTACTCCATTCGTTGTTATAGTGACGATTGATGTTACCATGGTAACAGGAACTGCTTGCAGGGACATCTGTGCTGATTCTTTAAAGATTCAATATTGAAATGGGCAGATACAGCAACTGATTTTGCAGGAACCACAAATTTTTGTGAATTTCTCATCATGCTTGGCTAATTTGCACACACACACACGTGCAAGAAATGAGTCAGAATCACATCCATCACAAATAGATTTCATATCATTTCTACGAGAATGTCGCTTTTCTGGTGAAAGATTTTGTTGACCTTTTAGTCAAAATGTTGAGATAGAAACGTTTCTATTGCATTTTAAAGTATTTCACAAGATTCTTCAAATTTTCAGAGTCACAATTTCTTATTTTAATTTAGTAGAAATATTTGAATCTTTGTGATGAATTAAATCAGTTACTCTCAACAACTGCTCTAGTACATCGTGTATGTCACTATTGGTCCCCATTCCGCTCTAAGGGTTAACAATGTGTTATGTATAAATGTAAATATGTTAATTTATTTGCGAGGCACACAATTGAGAAATGTCTTTCCAGGTTTGTGTTTAATGCCTCGTACAAGTCGCTTTAGTTTATCCATAATCAAGAAATATTTCCATAGTTCTGGGGAACTAGCTGAAGAACTTGAATAATCAACTTTCAAACATCAGCATTCAGATCCGTTAAAAAGTGTCGTGATATCTGTTTTGCTTTCGATTCCCTCTGAAGATCATGTTCAAAGTCACAGCTGTGACCTTCAGTCTTTTATTCAAGGTCAAATGTTCCAATGAGAAAGAAGATATTTGAGGCACGTGTTCTCAGATGGGTGGGGTTGGCACGGTAACCACATAAACATTCTGCTGATTTTGTGTATAATCTGACAAACACTTTACGAGTGATTATTTTTTGTAAACCGGTACTAGTTCTGTTGATGGATATTAAATCCTATGCAAAAGTTACGTTCAGTATAAGATATTACGTATTGTGCGTCTTTATTGGTATAATCAGCCTTTTAAAAGCTTGGCCAAAACACACTGTTAAGGATTTACAGCCCTTGATATTCAGACACATTCTACCCAAGTGGAGACCTGCGTAATGACTTCTGGAGTGTATATTTTAACAATCATTGAAATGGCTTTTTCTGTGGCAAGTCGGCGCTGATGATTATTAGCGAGTACTGGGCCACTGATTTTTGGTTACAACGAGATTTATTGATTAGTTGCTACCTGGTGGGTAAAGAATGGAATAGTTTTTATATCAATGCCATCGAGAGTTTTGTTTTCGAGTGAATGCAGCTTTTCAGATGTCAGTTTAGTTTTCAATTGTCTGCTTCAGCCGATAATGTTGGTGGGTTGGGAAGTTGAAAACATAATCAAAACATTGTGGTATTCCTTGTAAATGCCTGCACATTTCGTAGGCAAAACATGTAACTTTAAGACTACCTCTGTGGATTCTGTCTATGGTAGTAGGCTTTTATTGACTGACTGCAAGCTGTGCTAGTTAACTTAGTGAACACTTAAGGGATCACTCCAACTCAACTTAACCTGGATCTGTTCTACGGGATATGTAGAACACTGTGTGATTACACAGTAAATTCAGGTTAATTCGAATTGAAGCTGATGATAGTTTCTTCTTGTAAACTGTAAATATAAAATGTAGTTTTACCCCTGACGGAAAAATTCAAAATTTCAAGTATTTACAAATGTACAAATGTAGTTCAAAGTTTTCAAATGTACATATATGCAGAGTACATGATGTGCATACTACAGCCATTTGTACATTTCATTAACCTTCACAATTGTAGCAAATACAATTTACTAAACTGTACAAAATCGTCAAAGATAATGGATCTCCTTATACGCTTGGATTACGCAAAAGTCCAGACGATCGTTTCTGAATTTAACAGTTGCATTTACTTGGAGTTCGTTTGGATTTTAACTGTAAATAATGTATGCGTTTTCCTGTGTTGTGTGTGGACTTGTATATTTCCTGTAATGTGCTTTGTTTTCATAACAGACCCAGCCACTTATGCTTCTATTGTAAATTATAGAATACTGTAAAATATATGTGTAACGTAATTGTCAACGTCACATGTTTTGGTCGGACGTTGATAGAGAAATGCCCAATTATGGATTTAAAAGTTGATTTCAATTCCTGAATTACACAATTAGCTATTCATTAGCCTCAGAGAGAAACTGACCTTCAGACCATGTTAATAGCTTGGTACAACTGATCAGACAGAGATAGAGTCCTCAAATTTTAGCTACAGTTGCATCACGTAGTGTCAACCTTCATTGACCTACTTTCAAAATTGGACATTTCTTTATTTCATCATGACCTTGACCTCTGTAGCGTGTGAGGGCAAGAAACAGCTGATATTGTACATAGTATTGAGTTTTATACTACTCGGAACGATAAGATGAGTAGACGAGGTTTCCAAGTATATGATAAAATTTAGATGAACGAATTCATGTGTGTACATTTATAGACTGAAGTATCACCAAAGAAACTGAGTCGGTTTTAACCAACATAATTTTTAAGACCAGGTGCAAAATGGGCTCAGTTTCTGCTACTTGTAACATTATGTTGACAGCTTCATTCTGGGACAAGTGTTTGGTTCCTGCAATAGGTGGCCATAGGGCAAAATCCTATTTTGGTACCATAGGTATTCCATCTTTGGTACCCTGAGTAGTGCATCTTTGATGCCATGGGTATTGCATCCTTGGTACTATGGGAATCACATCTTCGGTACCCTATATATGTGTCGCAAAGATGCAATACCCAGGCTAAAAATCAGTCTAGATGCAATTGACACGCTTGGATATTTTTGTTGATACCTAAGACTTTCAAGCTTTACTTCACATGTTTGATCACCAAAACTACTATTCAGGCATAAGTGTGTTTTTCTGGGTTCAGCTATTCATTTAATTGACAATTGCAACAAAAATCACCTTTATTCCTTATTATCTAACCATAGGCCTACATTCCTTTTAGTTTCTTGAATGAACTCTTTTAGAAAAGTCCATCCAGGTGCAAGGCTTCCATTAAAGTTATCTCATTTCCCCAGTTCAAATAGCTTTGGAATCAACTGTGGGGTTCTAAGTTAGTTCTTTGTTAGATAACTCTAGGGAACAATGCTAATAACAAGCCACCTTTAATTGTGTTGCACTTTAAATGCACAAGACAATAACCTTTTGTGACTTATCTCTAATCCCAAAAAAAACTCCTACAACAGTACCTGTATATAGACCATATTGTGTGTAGTGCCACAAGTTTGACGTTTATTTGCACAATATAACATTGCAAAGCTTACAAGATCTAACAATGCATTAAGTCATGCGGACATTCTCAGTCCCTACTATGCTGATTAAACGTGATTACCTTTTGAAGATTCATTCAAAGAACAAAATGTACGAGTGAGTTTGTTTGAAGGTGATATTTGTTGCAACTGTTTGACATGTTTTTGGTTCGTACCAGAAAGAATGGTTTTATCATGAGGGAGTGCATATTGTATAAAATTTTCACATTATTTCTGCCTTTCATGATAAAATCTCAATTCATTCGATCTTTGGATATGTAACTGTAATATCCTATGTCAAATGGGCTTTAGTTTTGTCTAAAATAGCTGACTATTTCATAGTAATGGATGTATTATAAAACCCCAGCTGAAAATTATAACAGAATGTATTGCATTAAGTTTTACAAGTTTTTGTTAAAAACAAAAATTTATCTAATAAAAATCTATAAATTGTATATCATGTGTTTACTAAGTCTTTGAAGCTCGCTTCCTGGCTCTGATCTGCATGCGTACTCTCCTTGAAGGCAAGCCCAAGCACCCTACTTGACAACTCAAGTATTACCTACTTGTCAACACAACCAGTTGTCTTCTGGTCCTTTATGAGTAAAGTTCAGGTGTCCAGTATCAGGAACAACCCGAGCTCTTGTATCATGCAGGTACCACCACAGAAGTACTGCAGCAACGTTGAATTCACCATGGTGAGCATGGTAAACTCTGATTTTACTATGCTGAATCTGAGATCTTTTTCGTGAGGGTAGTGATCTCTACTATACTGTCTGTCAAGACATGCTGTTGAGTGATGCAGCATCCTCCTCCTTAGCCATTTGTTTTGTATCAGGTACCAACCAAGTGTAGTACTCGAGCAGTGGGGCATCTCCTCTCAAAGTGGGACTGTCTACAGAGACGGTTGTGATCCTCAACGTCCTTCAAGATTGTGACCATCTTCAAAGAAGTAAGGCAGCTGTCCCTTCAGTGTTGGACGAGCAGCCTTCTTGAGACGAAAGACACAAAATGAACCTCATTGCCTTCAAACCTGTGTTGTTTCCAAGGTAAGGAAGCTGTCCCTTTAGTGTTGGACGAGACACGTCAGATACATGTTCTCCAGAGAGTTCATCCAGGATATCCCATCCATTTGTTTTGTATCAGGTACCAACCAAGTATAGTACTCAAGCAGTGGGGCATCTCCTCTGGGAGTGGGACTGTCTACAGAGACGGTTGTGATCCTCAATATCCTTAAAGATTGTGACCATCTACAAAGAAGTAAGGCAGCTGTCCCTTCAGTGTTGGACGAGCAGCCTACTTGAGACGAAAGACACAAACTAAACATCATTGCATTCAAACCTGTGTGTTTCAAAGGTAAGGAAGCTGTCCCTTCAGTGTTGGACGAGACTGCTGTCTCTTCAGGACAAGGCAACTGGCCTTCAATGTGGGATGAGGAGCCTTCTTGAGTGAAATAGATAAATGTATCCTCATGGCATTCAAACCTGTGTTTCGAAAAGCTACCCAAGGTTGGGAAGGGACCCCATCCCTACCCAAGAAGGAAGCTGTCCCTTCAGTGTTGGACGAGACACATCAGAGCCATGTTCTCAAGCGAGTTCATCCAGGATGTGCCAGCCATTTGTTTTGTATCAGGTACCAACCAAGTATAGTACTCGAGCAGTGAGGCATCTCCTCTCAAAGTGGGACTGTCTACAGAGACGGTTGTGACCCCTCAATGTCCTTTCAGATTGTGACCATCATCAAAGAAGTAAGGCAGCTGTCCCTTCAGTGTTGGATGAGACACGTCAGAGGCTTGTTCTCAAGATAGTTCATCCAGGCTGTGCAGGCCTTTTGTTTTGTATCAGGTACCAACCAAGTATAGTACTCGAGCAGTGGGGCATCTCCTCTCAAAGTGGGACTGTCTACAGTGACAGTTGTGTCCCCGAAGATTGTGACCGTCTTCGAAGAAAAGCTTACAACAGACCAAACAGGAAGTTATTTGCATAAAATACAGTTTATTTTGAGGTCAAGCTGTCTTGAACGTACATTGCACACAGTTGCTTCTCAAGTAAAATACAGTGTTCTCTGTTTTGGCAGAGGCCATTTTGATGTCACAACTAATACAACGTTAGCAAGCATTCTACATTACATTTCATTGTTTAGTTAGAGGTGTTTTAGAGTGGAAATTTACTCCTCACTGACGGTATTTGTTGTCTCACCGAACACTGCTCTGGTGGAGCTCGCATTTGGCACAAACCCTCGACGAGGTGTCTGAGCTTTGGCCGAGATTTGAACACCAGTCTCACTGTGTTTGATGAGACAACCAACACCTTGACAAAAACTAAGAGAACTGATCGCTACACGATTTTTAAACAAAAAACAAGGTGTTACACATAACCACAACTGAGAAAAAAATCTATATTTTTTGCATTTTTCTTTGAAGCTTGATTATCACAGATAGTTGAGAGAGTTTTAGTCGTTCATTCTCTTGTTTACACACTCATCCACTTACAGCCACACGACACACATACAAGAATTGAGCAAAGAGAAATCACAGAGTGGAAAGATGGAATATTTTACATATTAGCACATATTTCTGGGATTACCTTAGTATGTACTATATCACAGAAGTTTGGCATCTTGAAACTGCGTTGCTCACCGACAAATCAAATCATTTCTATCACAGAACTTAACTTATCCGAATTAACGCATATCATCTAGAGCAAACGCAAACATTTCTGTGTCATTTTTCTGTTCTCCATTATGAACTGTCAGTGTAAGCAGTTTCAGGGAAGGAGTTTAGAAGTCCATTTCAGTTCCATTGTCATTGTCCATGGGGAGAGCCAAATAATCAGATGGTAAAAAAGGAACATTTCTCTTCCGAATTTTGACAATCTCCCTGTTTTTCTCACATATCATATATAAGATGGCGCTGCGTGCCTAGATATCTCCTCCCATCGATCCAGGCATCGTGTCGGAGCTAACAGTGCTTGACACTGACAGAGCCGATTCTCTTCCTGTTTTCTTGGACACCGTGGAGTTCGATGACTCTGGCCTGGACGGCTTCTTCTTCAACCTGGCGATGGAGATACTCTGGATGCGAGTCTTCTTCGGTGTGGGGGTTGGAGTTGGAGACGATGGTTCAGGCGTGGATGGTAACTTTCTGGCTTTCATTTCCTGCAAGAAACCAACAAATATTAAGTTATGATGAGAAAGAATGCAGGTTACCTGCTTAAATCTTAGGTTCTGCTTGAGACATTCGATTCATTGTATCAAGTAGGGTAATACTATCGATTATCAAAGCCAATGCCATATATTAATATGTAGCATCATACTCTACATGTGCATGCAGACATCATAAGGTAAGAGTCTGCAGACGTACCTTCCAGAGCTTAAGGAGCTTCTTGCTTTCAGCCTTGTCCACATTCTTGGCCGCGGGCGTGGCCTTATTGAAGTAGACAGGGGACGGAGCCTCTTCTGCAAGGAACAAAATGACTCAATATAAAAGGGTTAATATACAATGTAACAAGTATATATTAGAGACAATTAGTGAGTTAAACGTTCCTACATGCAAGGAACATCAGTGGAGATGAGGCATCAGGCCAACCAGCCTAAGCAGCCCACGTCACCTGCCAAAAGGAGTTGTGCCACCTGGACCCCAACCTTTCAGTCTTAAAGACAAATGATTTGCCAATATTATATGTACCGGTACTTATTTCAATTTTAGGAAAATTTGATGTTTGATGAAATTTTCCAATCAAACGAGTCCCAATCCTGGGAACATGCAGTGTTTACCTGTCTCTGTATCAATCTGTGTTGTCGTCATTCGAACCGTTGGTGGGGGTTCTGGCGTCCTGACGGCGAAGTCCACGCTCTCCGGGCGTCGTGCCCGACCAGTCGATGGGGTACACGGCGGTGTCACATCATCATCGAGGATTCCAGCTTCTAGTGCCTTGGATTTCTTGGCAGACGTGGTGGTCCAGATTGGAACTTCCTGCAATGAGGAGGAGGTTTTCTAAGACACGTTGGTAGTGTGCCTAAATTTTGGCAGAAGGGCATTCTACTGAAGAGGGTTTAATATCACAATATGATTACAGATTCTTACCCTGGAGTAACCGTCTCCCTTGTTGGCCATGTTCAGTGTCCTCCTCTGCTTTGTGTCGATGTTGTAATAGGCCTTGGTGCCACCAACAGGCATGAGGTCACCAAGCACAACCCTGCAACACAAAACCACATCATTATTCTCAAATGAAATGTGTTTACTCTTGTCTAAAGAAAGGTACTGTATACTGTGAAATGTTCATGACGTGGTCGATTGAATAACCAATTTGCTCCTGAAATTAACTGGTTGATGCAGTTTGTTTTTAATCTTTGCACTTTTTGAGTTTGTAGTTGACGGTTAACGTTTATGGAAGATCCCTCGGACAAGCACTTCAACTGTCATGGAGGGACGTATGGTCCAACCATGCCTGGGTTCGTAGAGAGGACAACTGAAACCTTCCGATGGAATTTATCACTCACTTGAGTTTGCTTCTCTTGTACCACACGACAAAGCCAATCACCACACAGATCAAGATGAAGATAATAGCGATCAACCCGACCGTCAGTGGCGTCAATCCTGAGTCGCAGATCAACCAATCAGGAGGGCAGCCGCACTCGTAACCGTTGAACTTATCAAAGCAGGCATAGGGGTAGATGCAGGGGGCGCTGCTGCACTCATCAAAGTCTGTGTCGCAGGTATCGCCGGTCCAACCTGGGAGGCAGGCACAACTGTATTCGTTGAGGAAGCCGACGGTGGCACGTTTGGTGGCCGTGCAGTCAATGTCGTCCGTTTGACCTAGAATGGAGGAAATGGTTAGATACCAACAAGGATGGACTTGAACTTATGTTTGGGATCTTTAGCATGCAGGATAGAAACTTGGATATGAGGGAAATCTGCCTTCATTCATTTTCACATGAGAGGACCATCACAAAAACGACACATGTATGATCGCAAAGTATTGTCATCTCCAGCACTCAGAATTTCATCAAATTTCAAACTAAACTCACCAACACATGTACTGTTAGATACACATGGATTCTCCGCCACTGCAACTGTCACCTTCAAAATATCCGAATACTTTCCACCAGAATCCTCAATGATGACCCTGAACTCGTCCATACCGTAGTACTGACTGTCCGGGGTGTAGACCAGGGTGGTCAGCTTCCAGGAGTAGGAGGCTTCACCGTGGGCGAGGGAGACGTCACATGGAAGTGCCTCGGCCTAAAAAACACCAAGGAAGCTATTATAACTTTTCCTTCTTCTTCTTCTGACTTCTCAGTACGAGTTTTTATGCAGATTACCCCAGGAGTGTGCCAAACTGGCAAGATATTTTAGTCCTTGGTGTGATATTTGCCCATAGCTGGGAAATGAACTGGTGAGAGACAGGGAGTCTGTTCCAAATTTCTCCAACTCTGTTGCAAGGTACATTTCCTGACACAGATCATTGCCATCAAATCATCTCTTTTGGCCTCTAGTCTACATTTAAGTACAGACGACATTGGGATCATTGATCGACCCACCCAAGCAATAATTACTCATACTTACGATTTCATTACCGTTACAGGCCTGCGGTAGACTTGGTGTGCTAGTCGTCGTGGCAGTCAGCAGGACGGAGCCATGTGAAGGAGGGAGAATATTGACGGTGAGCGTGTCATTGGCGTCAATATCATACGCACCAACCAGTCCAATCCAGGGACTGTAGGCAACGTTCTCTGGAGTATTTTGTTCGACTACGATCTGAAATGGGAGAAAACAAATTTGTAGTCGGGATTGAAATGATGACACTGAAATTCCAATTGTGTGGCAATCTCGTCTCGTCTTTGCAGAACCACTGGATTCTAAGCATGTCTTGATTCAACATAAATGGCTATATAGGTCAGGGAAGCCTCCTATCTTATCCATAACAGAAGAAGCAAGGTGTTTTCTGATGAAAACCTGAATGACTTACCGTGATCTCCTTGTAACTTGCCAACGTTGGGAACAAATCATAGCCATAATGAGCCAGAAACATCTCTGGGTTGTCTTTCGTTGACAAGACCTCGATCGTGATGTTACCGTACGTGTAGAGTGCAGTGACATCATCAGTCCGGTCCTCGTACACCTGGATGGCAATCGTATCGAAGCCATAGCAATCGAGGCAGGGGCGGTACGAGAAGAGACCACTGCTGGTAAGGTTGGCTGATCCGGTGGACGTCCACGCCTGGGAGCTGTCCAGGCCCCAGACCAGGGTGTCACCATCTGCGTCCTCAGCAGAAAGTTGGTATGAGAGTGTTCCTGGGGGAAAACAAATCAGAAACTGATTAACTTCAGGAATGATTGGATGAAGTAGGTTTATTCTTTAGATGTACCAGGTTGTTGAAAAGATTCTTTCAGCTACTGGGAACAATAATGGATGTATCAGACATCGAAAGGCTCTGATTGCTAAGAGGGGGTCAGGCCTACAACTGTTCATTTGGCTTAATGTCATATTACGAAATTGTCGGGAAATTAGTTTTATTTACATTTGAAACTCACGTTCCAAAAAATTCGAATACGTCATCCTTTGACATACTGGTACTAACCTGCATCCTCATTCATGTTGATATTCGACATTGACGTAATATTCGGGTATTGGTTCGGTACCTCGCGTAAGACCGTAGCAACAACAAACTGCGTCTCCTCAGCGAAGTACTCCTCTGCAGTCACCGACCTTCTCCTACGCCTGCGCCTCCTACGACGGGATGCGGCAGACACCGTCGAGTTGCTGGTTCTGGTGCGGCAGAGCTGAGAAAAGGAAGACGAACTTTATCATCAGCAACATTTTGCTCACAAAGAACATTGTTTACATTATAGCTCCGGTTATGCTGATTTATTTTGAAATCTTGGGGAAATGTGTGGCAACATCACAATATGATGTCTTGCCTTTGATAATATGGCATCAAAGTGTTGATTGATCCAAGTTTCTCATGGTAACGCTTTTGGTCCTGATCACCCCTTTAACCATATCTTCCCATTGACTGACTACAAGAGTACAAACCTTGGTGGTGAATTGTAAGTTCGCTGCATCTAGTACGTGTCGGTCAGATACACTGCTACTGCATGTCTCATTCGATACCATCCACGCGTTCGAGTCTGCAAGACAATAAATACACTTCATGACATGTAATGTAGTATAATTTAACGTAACGTAATGTGACACGAATAAGTAAGTTAGTTAACTCATGACAAGTTAGTGAAACATGACAACTGACACTGGAGTCCTACATCTACATAACTTCTGTCTCAGTGGAAAACTCAACGGACAGTTTCATGTGTTACGGATCCCAAGTCAATTAATAAGACAAGGTCTTACCTGGGTCCCAATGGATCAACATGGGCATGATTAAGGTACTGATTTCACTAGACTCGTAAGACACCGTCACTTCCATGACGTCTGGGAGTGCCGTGTGGGCCAGGGGGGCCAAGTAGAAACTGTCAGATGGCATCGACGTGATTCTGTAAAACAGGAAGAGAAATTAATGATCTCTCTGGACTTGTATGACCAACAATATTCTATAAAACAGAAAGAACTGCTGAGCATGACTATTTGTTAAAACCTTTTGACATCATTGCAAAGACCTTGATAGGCATTTTCCAACAGTAAGTTAATTATTATATCGAAAATGTTTCCTTTAACAGTAATATCTTTGGGTCAATTATTCATTTCCCTCCATGCCTTTGAAGTCAACCCAAATGATGATGAAGCTAGCTTACCGATCCTGAAGCAACCGTGCTGTCATATCCGTGGTATCATTGGGGTTGACAACAAACGGTGAGAAGTCAACTGAGCCACCGGACGAGAAGTTCCCAGCAAGATCTGCATCACTGAGGGCGCCGAGGATGATCGACTGTCCGGGCGCCATTCCTGAAAAAGGAACGAAGTGAGAACTATAACAAACGGCTTACTCTTCCCAAGCATTGAACTTTCCAGGTCACTGTGGGTTGTTTTACTTATATCCAAGTTCCACTTATATCCAAGACCTTCTGCGTCAGGATGGTGTAAAAAAGGACCAGAGACGTCATGTAATTGAAATTGGTTCTTGGGTAGACCATGTTTTTCAGAAAATAGACCCCAATCCTCAACGGTCCAACTCTGACATACCTGAGGGTGTTGTTATCGAAACAGACCTCGATGATGACCGTTTCTTCCTCTTCTTGGAAGATGATAGAGATGCCGTGATGGCCTCACCAGAAGTCGACGTCTCCAACTGGGCGCCATCATCAGTCACGGTCACCGTACTGACAAACTTATAGATGCAGACCTCAGCCTCGTTACAAATGCGCATCGTAGTGAATAAGGTTCGTCCCGGCTCCATCGCAAAGCCAGACTCGCCAGACGCAGCGACTGCTGTCAGATTTGTATCAGAGTTTGGAACGACGTATGATGACAGGTTCGCGATCGCCACTCCATCAAGATAGAGGGCGCCACTTTTTATCTCCACCACACCAGAGGAATTGTAGCCGACCCAGGTACATGGGAAGACATCGTCTAGAGTCTCATTGGAGGTACCAAGGCAGTATTCTGAAAACATACAATGGCAATCTAAATTCTAAGTAGCATTAGGTGCAACAACAAGTGCTTCTCTGTAGCTATTTTGGACTATGTTGATACTCTTTTGGACTTTTTTGTTTGATTTATGGACTTTGCGATACCTTTTTTGGACTTTTCTGTTGCTAGTTTGCATTTTGCCATAACTCTTTTGGACTTACCGTATCTGTTGATGGTAGGATCAGACGCTTTCGTCCATGAAACACCGGCCTTGTTCGGGTCCTTGGCCTGCATTGCACTCTCTGGAAAGACGGCATGGTCGAATGCCTCAGCACCAGGGATGGTGTTGTTCACATCATCGACGTTTGGTAGCTCCAATATGGCCACGACACCAATATGATCCACAATAAATGTCTCTAGCCGTGCATTATTCTTGCACTTGACCGTGACGTAATATGTTGTATTATGCTCAATATATCCAGCCAGCTGGTCATTGATGCCAGACGGGTTCCAGCTAGTCGATGTAAAGTTTTGGAGGTTGGTCGTATTTGGCTGTGTACCAATGGCCCATTCGTATTCCTGGAAATCATCAAGTTGAAATCATCAATACGAAAACTGACAACTTTGGAAGCAAGACCCAAGGGATCAAACTAATTAAACACAACTCGGCAAATCACATTCATGTTTTGGCTAACTAACTCACCATAATCATACTCTCTGTGTCATCACACTTCCAGACGGCCTTAATGGTATCGTTTGATGCCTGGTACTGCACGGGGGTGAAATCATCCAGTGACACGTCGACATACATCGGGTTGATCTCAATGGTGGGTGGCGTCAAGTCAATATAGAAAGCCATCGATGTCGCACTGATGCTTTGACCAGAGCCGAGGACTGCTTTCACTGGAAGGTCAAGGTCAGAGATGGATAGGTCAAGGTCAGAGATGGATGAGAGCAATAACAAACTGAAGGATTGAGGGACAGTGTGGTCAAGAAACTCACTGATGTGGCAGTGACACCTCGTTCTGAACGAAGAGATGTCCGTCACAGGCCTCCATCTAAAGGGAAAGCAAAGCAGAGATACTTACGAGAAACAAAGTAGGGCAGAGACTTGTTGTAAGCGGTGACAAAACCAGTCGCATTCATCTCATTTCTGATCATCGGCATTGAGATGTTGGAGATGGTGAACACGATGTTCTCGGTAGCCGTACTGACGCATGTCTCGTTGCAGAAGAAACGGTCACATGGGTTGTTGCAAGGCACACAGGGGACAACGGCCTAGAAATGATAAAATCATGGTACTCAGACTCGAGCAGGACAGATCCAATACCTAGGCAAACTAGGATGAAGAAGGTGAACTCGACTAGGATGGAAAGATTACACACCTCGGAAAATGGCATTATGTCGGTCAGACCAGCTGATGTTCCGATAGCAGCTTCGTATCGCATGATGGCTGTCGTACCGCCCCTGAATGGTGTTCCGTAGCGGCACTCTAACGCACTCGATGGCGGGAACCGGACGCCCTTAAACCGTGCTTCCGTACTGAATGCTGAGAAAGCGTCGGCCATGGCGGGAATGTGGTTGTTGGCGTTCCAGACGTGAAGAATCATCTTCGTATCTGTCGACATCTCGTCGATACCGCAGACCTCTACGATGTTGAATTCATCAGTATAGACATTGAAGCACCAGTGAGGCTAAAGAAAGGAGAAACCAGAATACCAACGTGTTTCCAAAGTGTAAAATTTACTGGTACGCCAACAGCATGGTATTAACCATGTAAACAAATGGTACCATTAGAATACGCATCCAGAGCTTCACAATACGTGCTCATGTCAATAGGTTTTGAGAATGCCCAAATTTTGAGAGACTACGATATCTGTGTCCCATCCCATATATTTTGATGAAAATCAGTTGTATTATCAACGCAGCCCTCGGTCAGCAAAAGACTCCATATAATAACCTCTATGAGACCATAAATGTGACAAATACACATCATCCAAGGCAAACAAAGATTTTGAAGCAAATACTTCCTCGATTTTTCACGTTTCTTACCCTGCTTGGGTCATTATGGTCGACAACAAAGTCGACTTTGTAGGTGTGCCACTCCTTGGGGTCAAATTGTAGGTCACTCTTGGATGTTAGGACATCTCGAGTGTCGTTGGCTGATCTACACCAACCCACGGCGTAGTGCTTACCACCTAGATGAAACAGAGAAGGCACATCAGTTTACAGGCTTTGAAGGACAATTCTGTAGGTGCTATTGCTATGAAAAGATCAAAGATGACGTCTGGTCTACTTCACGAGAAAATGGCACACGGACTGTGTGTTCACCTCGGGTAATGTACTGCATGTCATTTGCAGTGGATATGGGGAGAACAGTTTCTGGCTAGTTTCACCAGTTTTGATTCCATTGAATAATATTATTCTTCTCGGCTCAATGGCACAAAAGAAAATTACCGGTGTAATGTTTTTGAGTGTTTCTGTTTTTGAGTGTTTCCCCTCATTGTTTGGGAACGCTCAAAAATAGATTGACAAGTTTTTCTGTGTATCCCCCCTATTGAAAAGTCGTGGTCTCTCTAGCTGCCTATTGTTTGGAAACACTGACACATGGGAAACAACCACAGATGTTACACCGGTACCATCTAAGGATAGCATTTTGGTTATAAAGTTGACTGAATTTCAGGGTTATTGAAGAGTGTACATGTCACATGGAAATTGGTTGACATCTCCCCAGAGGTGAGCTAAAGGGAAAACGCAGATGAGGCAAGGCAGAGAACCAAATCCCCAACCAGCAAAATCAATGTCTGTGATACTTGCCTGTTGAATGCAGACTCATGCCGCAGGACGTGTATGCAGGTTGTTGCTCCCACGCATCATAAACCACCTGACCCGGTTTCTTATCTTCGACGATGACCCAAGGCACTGGGGCGGACGTTCCCGCTGGTGTGGTTAGTTCCTCCGTCGCCGTGGTCATGTTTGTGATGGGTTCAACTGTCGTTTGATTGAGACGCTGCATCTCGAGCATGAAACGTCGGTCTTCAAGGAATGACGAGCAGTCACAGGGGCATGTCTGAAAACATTATCATCATGATTATTGATGAAGTTAGCAACTGTATTAGGATAGTGTAGTAGGACATTGGGCACCCAAAAAACTACTCTGCTGGTGAAAGTCACTAGCTCCTCCGGTAGCAAAAGTGGAGGAAAATTTTAAAGAAGGGACAGTATTTCCAGTTTGGAACATAACTAACATGAGAACAATGGAGTTCTGTAGTTTTCAAGCTGGCGCCATGTTCGTTTGTCACAGAGATTGGACCTTAAGCAAGCTAATTTTGATGAGGGCTCTCCTTGGCATGATGTAATGGAATTAGCCTGACACCTCCCACCCAACTTCTTCCCCGATGTCATACGCCATTACGTCACTGACAATCATCTTCAAGGTGTTAATGACTAACTTACAACAGGCACAGGGTCTTCATCACAACACTCGCAGTTACCACCAGTCCAGTCCTTTGGCTCCCTGTAGTTGACATCACCGAGAACACCATCTGGCCCATCCCAGAAGACGATACTAGTAGCGACATGGTCGCCTGCAGCTGCCTTGATGTCAATCTAAAAGGATAAAAACATTGATCTAAGCCTCCTCCTAAACATGTTTGAGTTGCCCCGTCTGCCGTTACCCCTTTCAAGGGCAATGAACCTTAACTGAGCTTATGAATGACCTGGCTGATGGATTCACGAGGCCAATGAACCCAATTGGTGTCGGGGCTAACCACAGTAGCATGTAAAACGCTCATTCCACTATGGAGTTGGAATACCCCCCCCCCCCCAAGTGCAGAGCAAAGGCAGAAGGAAGAATAAAGGGGAAGCACTTGTAAATCAGTATAAAGGGGACTCTAGGAATGTGAAGCCTACCTGGTACTGTGCACCATTCACCATATCAGCATTGCGGCTATAGGCCCCAGAATACATCAGCGGTTGCTTCGTGTCCTGCACCATCGTTATAATAATCGTGTCATTGTCGACCTCGTCCTTGGTGACCTCTGCCGACCTGTACTCGATCTTCCACGGTTCGCCGGGAGGATTGAGAAGGCCGGACGTCTCGATTGCATACCAGTCCTCGTCGTAGAGAGGTGCAGCTTGGTCTGGGCAGGCTGGCCCGTTCGGTGACTGCAGATGCAGGAAGTTTACTGGAAGAAATGGACATTATCCATAAACGCACTATGAAACTCAGATTAGATCAGTGAGTGAATTAATGACTCTCTGGCACTGGCACGGCTGCCCTGCCAGACACAAGCCCCCTTAATTCATGAAAATCTTTGAATTTGACCATGAAATGTTGGAACAAATCAGAAATGCTGCACGTGCCCCCTCTTTTTCTGGCTTCTGGATCCGTCCCTGAAAATCAGCTTGAAAGGGTTAACTTCCTCACCAGAGACTTCATCTTCTGCGCCATTCCACACAAGAGAAGAGAGGAAGTTCTTCCCTATGATGACGTCACCTGCCGTCGGTACCGAGTTATCTAACAAGATCGGGTTGGACACTGTCAGAATCATTCTGTCCGCATTGTTGATCGTACGCAAGTGGACGTAGTACGGGGTAGAAGGCTGAAAGATGGCAGAAATTGAAATTACAAAACATCTGATGTTCACTAATCAGACCATAAGCAACTGGCCATATTTTCATGATTAGCGTTAAAGCTTTCGCTTTCCTTAGGCTTTCCTTCTCATACTCAAGAGATACGAAATCAACAAAATAAGGCTGACCTGCAGGTCCAACTCCACAAATTTGTATGTGGTAAAGTTAGCAGGGATGGTGATCCAGTCAATTAGGGTGGTGCTGTTGGCCTCGTCTTCGATCTCACACGTCGGTGAGTACATCAGCGCCACCTGGAATTCCCTCAGGTCAGAATCAGCATCACTGTAACCCTCCCAGTCGAATGATAAGTCGAGTGGCGACCTTGCATAGGTGATGGCCTGAAAATGGAAAGTTTTAAGACTATTCAGTGTGATAGGTTGGGCACTAGCTATTGAAAGAATAACACTTAAGATGTTTACACCTCTGCTCATGTCATGTATCCATAAACTTGTAATGTGCTAAGAAAAAGCAACTCACAGGTGATTCCTATAAACTAAACAACCCACATACCATGTCCCAATAGGGTCCAGTCTTGATAGCACCCTCTACAGGATCTGTCACATCAACAGTGAAGTCCTTCATCGTCATATTGCACTCGCCCGTCCCGTCTGTGGCGATGACGTAGGCATAGTAAGTCTGGGTGTGCTCCATGGTCAAGTTGAAGACCTCTGCCAGCTGGTTCTTGCCGACGTTGCTCAGGTAGAGAACTGGGAAGAGGCCAGCGAGCTCGGCAGACGTTATAGCTTTGGACGTCTGAAACATGACCAATAACAATTACAATGACGTCTGCATAGTATGGTTAAGTTGAAGACTTCTGCAAGCTGTTTACTGTCAACGTTACTCAGATGAATGGGAACACACCAGCAAGCTTGGCAGATGTCATCTCTTTGAATGTCTGAAACACAAACAACAACTCTCGGACAACAGATGTTATCGAACAGGTGATTTTCAGTTCTTCTAATTTGTACAAAAACATGGAAGCCAACAATGACCCCTGAAACCTTACCAAGTGCTTGCACGCATAACCACTAGGATCAGTCGAGTTGGAAATGCCGACGTTGTAGAAGAGAATTTCCACCTCCGACTTGAACCCGCTCCACTGCATCTTAACATAATCGTCATACTGCCAGAAATCCTGAAGATCAATCTCACCGCGTTCCACGCCGTTATTGAAACCGGCGTAAAAACCATTCGAGGTGACTATAACTTCAGCCAAAGATGCGCTGTGCGCCTTGATCGTGACGTAGTACAACGCAGTACGAGGGATCAACTCCAAATCAAAGATGGTGACCGTCTTGTTCTTGCCGACATTCGTGAACGGCAGGATGTTGTCACGAGTTTTTGGATAACGGCGATCGGTACCGATGGCAATCTCGTAATAGTCGACCTCTTGATTCCTATTGTTTTCTTCTTCTTGTTCTTCAATTATGCCAGCATTGCCTGTAAAGGAGTTAATGGTGATTTTCAAATTTCAGCAAGGTAAACATTGAAGTTCCCCATGGTGAAATTTGGAATTCATCACGGTGAATTGGGACGGTAAAATATTTCACCATGGTGATCATATATATGAGTTGAGTTTTCTGCAAGTTCAAATCCTGAAAAAAATTACTAAGTCAACGCAGAATTCATGTTCTGCCACATCACGGGTTTGGTACATGGGATCTTTCACATTGGATTAGTCACTTACCAGATAATGATGTAGCTCGAGCAGTCTCCACTGTTGCCACTCCAAATCCATCCCAATTGGCCTTGACACTCGTGACATCAGGCAAATACAAAAGATCATAACCGAAAACATTGCCGTCATTGACACGTCCCGGGATGAGTGGATCTTTCTGGACTGTGATACCATCAGAGCGGATATGGAACTCCATGCCAATGGCGTTGATGCCCTTCACCCTGACATAGAACGTCTGGCCTGATCCCATGTTCATTTCGTCATTCAGTGCAAACGTGTTCACTGAAAAATATCAAGAGATTCGTTGTTTGAAAGAAGGTGAAATATGAGGCACCTCAATGGCTGTATGGTTTAGACAATTGGAAGGACTGTTGTCGTCTGTCCAACCTGATGAAACATTTCACAAAAAGTTGAAGAAACACTGTAAAGGTGGATAACATGATCAACTTTTCTTCAAATTTCTTCTCACGTTGCCTCACTTTTTGAGAGAAAGTGAGAATTGAACATAGTCTGCGCATTCAACTCCAGACAAACTATTTGAGTCTTGGACCGTGTCACCTGCTGAACCTGATGAAATCCTTCATAAAACACTGCTGAGACACTTAAAACGTTTACGATGACATTAGAGCTTTCTTGCACTATACCTTGAGTGTCTGTCCATGGCTGAAGCTCAGTGTTGTCAATACGGTAGATTGCCCAGAAGTACTTGATGATGGGGCACGGGTCACCAGTGAAGTCCCATCGTGCACTCAGCTGCTCAGAGTCAGCCTGGAAATCCCTGAAAATCACAATATGACACAGACGCAAGAACAACACAGATACTATTCCACAAACTAATGCCAGCTTGACAAATGTGCTCAACATCAAAGTAACATCAAAGATATGTAACGGAAGATCCATGTGAAATCAACCTTGGGCATATATGCCTGTATTGATAGAATGAAGGAGATGCCTTGAGGACAGTGCTGGTTGAAGTTGTAAAGTAATGGGTACTGCAGCACACAAGTCTGAATCAAGAAACTTTCCAATAGCAAAGGAGATGTTAAACATTTTCAATATTCTAACCGACTTACTTGTCACCGAAGGGATCATTGTTGTCCCAAACCTCAACTGGAACAAGCGGCTGGAGGCCTTGGCCGAGGTAGGTCAGGTAGATACCGTTGGAGGTTGTGATGCTGAACAAACCGGCACCATTGTAGCCCTTGAGGGTCACAAACATCTGGGGGGAAAACAGAGGAATTAAGATACGTTGACGAGTGTAGACATGATCCTCACAGAGCAAGCCTCGTGACTTTGATGTCATCCAACAGAGAACTCTAACTCTCATCAGCTTAGAAACAGAGACTTTGGGGATCGAACCAGGGATGTTTTGACCGCGGGTCGAGAGTCCAAGCTACTTGACCACAGAAGCTCCTCAATATGGAAACGTCAAACATGAGAGCTTCTTACCTGTCTGACTCCATTCAAGTCAAGATCTTCAATCACATAGTTAGTTGACTCAATGGGGATCTCAAAGAACTGCTTGATGTTGCCACCACCTGGGCTGGTGCCGACGGCAATCTCGTAGCGAACGACACCAGTCTCTTCGTCAGAGAAGTGGGTCCAGGCTGCAGCAACTTGGAGCAGAGATTCCTGGCAGACCGCATCAATCTCCAGGCATTCTGAAAGATTAACATAAAAGATGAGTTTTTAAGACAACCGTCAACTAAGGCGACTTTGAGAGAATTTCGCATCAGATACACAAATCTTGGAAACAATAGACTGAGTCACCTTCCAAGGAGCTTATGTCCAAGGAATTTTTTTATCTCATAAGTTGTGATAATTCCTAAGTTTTCGCAGCAATGTCTGTACCCTTCACTAACTTAGCAAAGAAGCATTGTCATCCTATCCCGTGGTGGCCGCATTCTAGCAATTCACAATGCAGTTACCTTGTTATTGTGTCAAGATGGGGACTACGTGGACTTTAGTGCCGCTACGCAGCCCTTTAGCTCAACCTGGTGAGAAATAAACAAAACACTTCACTGACCTTCTTCGGTTTCACAAGTAAACGCCTGCTCGTCTCCATACATGCCACGCTTCCAATCAAGCTGTGAGATTCCGGGCGTCTCCACGATGACGCCATATTTGGGCGGCGTGTTGTCAATGGTGATGGACTCAGAGTAGCCCCACACCTTCAGACCGACGCTGTTCACTGCTTCGACCGTGACGTAGTATATACCCTTGTGCTCAAGAGGAGTGAGGAAGTCTGCAATGAAAGAACATTGATTTGGCTAATTGGCAAAATTTTTATGACTTAACTGAACTCTGAACAAAAATTTTGACTTCGAAATTTTTTTCTAAGTCCAAATATTTTTTTCATTTAATTTTTTTTCGGCTCAAAATGAAGAGATATCATCATTTTCGGACTTTGAAAATTTTTGAAATTTTTTCATAATTTTCAACTTATGAAAAAAATCAAAATCAACTCTGAAAGAACCCTTACCCTAACCCCAATGTGAGAAAAAGTTTACCATGGTGAATTCATATTTCACCATGGTGAAGCTAACCTCACCATGGTAAATATGAAATCACAATGGTAAATCTCAATTCACAATGGTAAATTTCAATTCACCATGGGATTCATTGGGATTCATTGGGATTCATTGGGATTCATTGGGATTCATTGGGATTCATTGGGATTCATTGGGATTCATTTTCGTACGGGTAGAACACTTACTCGATGCCATATGCCGATCCATACTCGGGTCAACATCGGCGAAAGCGTAGACATCCTCATATCCTTCCTGGGAGCCAAGAGCAAACCGGAACTTGACGATCTTACTTTGGGCCTCATAGAAGCCATACCACTCACACTGCAACTCAGTCACAGCCTAGAGGAAGAGAAAACACAACAAAATGGAATTATTTGGAGAACATTTTAGAATGTGTACAACTTGTTAAGAATAATATTAACACAGTGATGGTACCATCAGAAAGTGCTAATCGAGAGCTTTCTTATAAATGGTTATGTGAATAGGTTTACTTATGGTACCATCAAAAAGTCCTCAGTCGCCATAGAAACCATACTTACGCTGATTTCTCTTGGGCATACGACAGTTCCCTCAGTAGGAGGCGTTGTGTCTATTGCGATCGTCGCAGAGATAACCTTCGATGCAAGGCCGACAACGTTAACAGCGTGAACCGTCAAAACATTCGGGCGCCCATCAACTACTGGTTTGACCAGCGCATTCGGGATGTTATCAAAGTAAGCTGGCTTGATGTGGGTGATGTTCAGTATGCCACTGATGTCATGGCCGTCGGGGTGTGTGCCAACAGAGTATGAGGCCGCGGTGATGTAACTGGTTTGTTCTGTGTAGTGCCACTCGGCTGAGTAGGAATCAACGGACATCTCGTAAACAACGCCATCCTCACCAAGAGCAGCGGTGTCATCGTTCAATCCAACGCTGTAAACAATAGTATCGTTTCGTTAACAAGTAGTTTCCAGTATCTCGTCTTATGTTCAAGACAAGGAGGTAACATCAACGGATAGGAAGTTTTTCGGAGGAAAAGAAAAAAAATCCCTGAAAATATGACTATTTAAAAAGTATGAAATAACAATTTGCTGGAAGGCTGAAATATTTCAGTAACTGAGGAACAACTTACGTTTCCAAGTTGATACTTGGAGCTGTCCTGTCAATCACAAAGCCATCAGTAGTACATTCTAGGACGTTATCGCCATAGGTGACCGCACGAACTGATGCGTAATACCAGATATCCGTCTCCAGATCAACAGTAGCAGTGGCCTTACCGGTGCCAACAATACCTGGAAATACCAACAGAGGTCAAGAAATTATCAAAATGTTATCATAGTTGCTCAAAGGATTGCTTATGTTAAACTGCGATGTTACTTGCTGGGCTGGAGAGTTGTTCCCAAAATTAGTTCCGCATCAATCCAAATGCAGATCCAAATGACAGTGCAATGGATATCACCGCACTGCCATTACAGCTCTCACTTTCAGTTGATAACCAGAACTAAGGGGAGTCCATGTAGATAAGGTCATGGTTGACATTGGCATACTTCAATACTGTCGATGCCACGCTGACAACAAAAATACCACGTGGCTCAATGACGTAAAGCTGAGATACAAAATGGCGTGCACTTTTATGTTATGACATCATCATTCGTCAGCACAACTTACCTCCTCCGTCGATATTAGACTGTGTTGTCGCGTCATTCCTGAGAATTATGCCCGCATCCATGAAAGGTTGCACATCTTCATGGTGGGGAGATTTACCGATGGCCCATTCGAATCTCTTCAAACCGTGCAACGCGCTCTCAAAGCCTTCGAATTGGACAGTCACGGTCGTTGTCTGTGATGTGTAGGACAAATCAACGCCCAGAGAGAGTTGGGGGTTGGCTTCAGTCCCATCAGGTCCGTCAACAGCAATACCTGTAAAAACAGCAGGTCAGGAAGCTTAAAGGGACAACTTGGGCATGAGATTTACCTCGCCAGGAGCCTGCCCGACACCATGCACTCCCACTTGTAGCATCACACCAATTCTGATCTTTGATAATGATTTCAAGTGTGCCACTACATTGTGATGGAAACATGGCTGATGTATCGACTGCCTGTCTTATTCCAGGTTCAATATTATCTGATACGCACCAATTTTGTCCTCATCCACGACAATTAGCCCGTGCTCACTAGACAAGGCGGTCGACCATAGTCCTGCTCCATTCATGGCCTTGACACTCAAGTAGTAGAGTGGGCTGTTGGCAACTCGGTTGGTCAAGGTCAGCGAGAGTCCGTCGATGATTCCCTGGTCCAAGTTCTTCATCTCGCGATAGTCAGACACATCAGTGCCGCCTACAATCAATACGATGTATTATTGTTACACAAGAACTGGTGCGTCATCATTTTTCAGGCATGTGAACACGAGTCTTGATATTACCATTTCTCGGAAAGCTGTTGATCTGCACTTTTGGACTGAGTTTACTTTGGGGTAAAATTTGGCACTCTTTCTAATATTTGGTCAAAATGGCCTCAGTTATTTGACAATTTTCTCTGACGATCAACTTGAATACTGACCTGCGGAGGTGCCAACTGCTACCGAGTACTTTTCAATTCCGGACTGTCCATCAATAGCCTTCCAGCTTCCAATGATAGAACCGGTCCTGGCCTGCCAGACATGTTCATCAACAACCTCCTCAGTAAAGCCTGAGTAAACGCCCACGTGAACAAATTGCATCTGAAAGGGAAATCAGGAAACTTAAGGCCACTACAGTACGTTTGGTACAAACGGCGCTCTTTACACAGCACACTCTGACAGAGAGGGCGACTCTCTTGACCAGCATAGGTTTCCTCCGGGGTCTCCGGTTTCCTCCTCCAAACATCACAATTGCCTAATATTGTTTGTACAGCTATTAGTCTCCTTAAGTTGACACTCAGCTCTCAACTCAATGTTTTACAAGCAATTTTTTGAACTGAAAAAACACCGTACCACTGGAGCCGTCTTATCGACCTTGAAGCTGTTGGTTTTGTAGACGGCCGATAGCTCGGCCTGATTGGTGGCCATATTCTCGGTGAAATACGCAGCACCGTTGATAACACCAGCGTTGTTCTCCTCAATAGTCTTGACAGTCTTTGCTTTCTTTATGTAGTCTCCAGGAGTTGCTGAAAGTAAACAAAAAACTCACATCACCGATATCGGATCGTTCAGTGCTCCACACACGAGTCACTTTTATCACTGCAACCAGTGACAATATATCACTGCGATGAGAGATTAGGAGATTGCTCGACTGCAGGTGACATCAAGAATTACCAATTTTTGATGCAGGCATCTACAATGACAACCACAATCGCAGAATTTTTGTCATGAAACGGCAAGTGTTGCATAAAGTGGCATGTTCTATTTTCCTTGATCAGTATTTAAGAATGGCACAGGCCTTTGAAGTGTTGACATACCTGGGAACTTTGGCCTCTTAGTTCCTTGATACATCTCCATGAGTGCCAGGTCATACTCCTTAACATCAGACTCATCATCATGGAAATCCCAATTGGCGGCAATATTGTCATTGCTAGAGTACTCGATGTCAACATCCGGGGTCGGGCCATCATTTAGATATAGCATATTCGGCGGTGTCAAATCGACAATGAAGGAGTTTGTTTCAGATGTGATGGAGTTCAGCGCACCGTTGGTTGTCCGTAGTAGTGACTTGACAATGTCGCGATGGTGAAGATGGAAATGGTGCCAGGTTGCAGCTGTGTCGGGGAAGACACTCTCGAAGGCGTGCTTCTCATGGAAGTCAGCACCCATGTCCCTGCATTGAAGATAAAGGATTAACATTGGAAACTAACCAACCCTACAGCAGCAAAAGTATGCTCAGCCCCAGGAGATACTTGGAAATTGTAACTACCGCTAACACCACAGGTGGGACAACATCAAATGAGACCAACTGCACATGCTGCCTCTCAGCACAATACAGACACAACACTCATGGCTATCTCTGCCAGCTAGGTTAAGCCATTTACTCCTGGGTGGAGAGAAGCACTGTGCCATTGATCCCCGATAAATCACTGACTTACTCTGCAACTTGGACCTCTAATTCATAATCAATTAGTCCAGACTCAGGGTCATTGAAGCTCCTCCACTGGGATTCAACCGTGGCGGGTTTTGAACTGTAGACGAGGTCGACAAAGCCGTCCTTGGCACCATCTATGATGACGCCAGCCACTGGAGGGGTCAGGTCAATAAGCACTAGAGAGAAGAAACAAAATGGCGGATAGATTTAGCTGGTCCTGGGTGAATGATGCAGCTATCATTGCCTCCCCTGTATCCCCCTGTTTCATCCTCTCAAACAGAGTCCACAACATGACTCCACCCTTACGCTCTTAGGCATTGTGTTATGCATTGAGTAAAATCAACTGATAAGTCAGGATGCCCTGTTAACAAATCCAGGACATGAACAGCTGTGACATCATCTACTTCTATAGTAATCCAGTAATGTGCCCTTACCGCCATTGGATGAGACATTGGTAAACAAAAGCTTCTGCGCGTTATTCCATGCCCATACGGTGAAGTAGTACATGGTGTTGTGTTGGAGGGTGAGGTTGGCGACGAGGAGGGTGTCGATACAAGCCTGAGAGGTACGGCCGTTGTATTCAATCCTCTCAATGACATCCTCCATTTCAGGGGCAGTGCCGAGCGCCACCTCGTACATGCTGATACCAGATTCTGGATCGGCAAAGTCTCGCCAACTGGTACAGATCTGAAAAGGAAAAGACAACAATTAAAACGGTTGGAGCAGTGCATGGACTCATAATCAGGAGGTCGTGAGTTGAACTTACAGAAGGATCACTGTTGTTTCATCTTCAATCTTAAATTGCTTTGCCCTTCGAACGAGAAGCAAAACCGAGGTACCTTGTACCTGGAGTCTTTGCCGGGGCAAGCAAAAGACCCCCAGGAGAAATATGAGAGGCTTAGACTTTCCTCTGGCCAAGGAAGGAGTCACGAGGTCAATAAACCCAATTGGTGCCTGATTATAGTGGCGTGTTAAAACGCTCATCCCGCCCTGGAGGAGTGACACATTTTGGAGAATACTGCCTCCATGTAGAGAGCGAATCCTGAAGAAGGAGAAGCTTGTCCTAGCTAAAATGATCAGTTTTTATCTCTTGTTACGTACCATAGTAGCCTCCTTGGTGAAGTTCAAATCGTAACCGAAATGCGGGCCGTCAAAGACCTCACCAGGGATTGGTGGCGTCAAGTCGATGATGATCGGGGAGCCAACACCAAGGGTCGTCAGCAAAACTGAAAAACAACATGCTCAATTATTCTTTGTTTATTTATTTATCACTTGTCTTAGAAAGATGATATGCAAGCATCCAAGCCTGAGGTCAATCATGTCATCAAGACAAAACCGATATCAGAATGTTTGACAGAGGTTCCCACTAAAGACTTTATCCGCTAACATATCTTGTCATAGCAAAAACACTCACCATGGTTACCGACTTTGATCTTGGGCCAGGCCAAAATACCACTTGGAATGATCACCTCAAACCACAGGCTGCCTGTGTTGCCATTGAGTGGCACCCAGGGGACGAGGTAACAATCCCTTGACGTCTGGCCCATGCAAGCATCAACAAACATGATGTCAGATTCAGGGTCACTGGAACAAAAATATTTACAAATGTATAGATGATATCAGTTATCTGTAAAATCTGCAATGGAAAATGTTCTGTACTTAGATCGTTGATTTGGTTCCATCCATGTAGCCCAACTTATCCCCCCCCCCCCCCCAACCGATCAGACCTTATCCCAACTAGTCCACTAGTACTTACGTTGCATTGTAATCCAAGGATGCATTGAAGGTAGACTCATCATACGCAAAGTTATACAAGTCATAGAAGATAGGGGGCGTGTTGTCAATACCGAGAGGCGTTGTGTGGCACAGAGACAAGGACATCGGGCCGCCATAGTTGACTTTGTTCAGAGCTCGGATGGTGGCATAATACTTGTCATCTAAAGGACAGAAAGATATACCCATAAACCAGCAGATTTGTACTGTTATTTTGTTTCTGTTTTTGAAATAAAAACTGTAAAATTGCTTTAGAAAAACCTGTTGAATAATCATCTGAAGGTCCAATCACAAGTCCACATCATCTCCTCATGCAGCAACACAAGATTTTAAATAGAATTCTCACCTGGTAAGATCTCATAAGGTGGCGGGATTGGATATATGGTGCCCGAGTGGGTCCATTCCGACTCATCATACAAGTGAGCCTGTGGGTCATGATGAGGGTGGATGAGATCTTCGCACAGGGCAAGACCGACTTTCCATGTATAACCGTGTATACCCGTCTCGTAATCATGGATACCGTCCCAGTTGACCGAGATGAACCGGTTTGCTCGGGTGTACATGAGGTCCTCGAGAGGCTCGATTCCGTTAAATACTGTAGCGGCCCCCTCTCCATCATGAGTAATCCTGAAACATTAAGAGTTTCAAAATATGGAGTTGAGAGCTTGTGGCGTAACTTGGCTCATAGGAGGAAACTGGTCAGCCTTGAGGAAACCTACCCTGATGAAGAGACGCCTTCTCTGTCACATGAGTACCGGGAATGACCGGCAATTGAACACCGGAACTCAGAGGTGACAAGCGCTGATGTTTCCATCTTGAGATGAGCGTGAGTGGGGAACTCTTAAGTTCTAAATGGAGTTTTTGTGACAAATGGAACACAAAATGGTAGGAAGCTTTTACAAGAGCAGTGCACCATATCTCTCATGCAGATAGATTTGAAGATCGAAATGAAAAATTTTAGTTCCTAACTTTGGTAATGCGATCACTTTCGAAAATGCCCTTAACCCGCACCTGTGATTATGGATCTCCTTAGACACGTCAGTGCACAGGTGGCGCCAATCATTCCGATTATACGGAATCTTTGTATGACAGTCAATCCATTCGTTGAATTCAACCGCATTTGGTGCAGGACCAGGATATGGCGGTGTTCCGTCAAATAGGATGCCTTCCGTTGAGATGATGCTCTCGTATTCGATGTAGTTGATGAGTTGTGCATTGATGTAGTACAAGTTGTTATGCTGGAGCCATAGGTCTCGGTAGTCAAACTCTACGGCATGGCCGATGCCAAGACGCTCGTAGTGATAGAACAATCCATCCTAAAGAGAGACTAGAGTGTTAGTAGATCGACAGTAAAATATATACTTTTTAACTTTTGATTGGAAAACCGTAAGATTGTCAAGAGAGTAACTTGAGTGATCCTATTTTCTCTTACCTCACACCGTTAGAAATGACCTGATCATCACCAAACTACATGTAATAGCTATTTCACTTACCTCAGACATTATGTTGCTTGGTCCCTCAATAGCCGCCAGACACTCACACGTTCCGTCACCACTAAAGTCGAAGTTAAAGCTCATACACTTTATCGCCGGGAAGGTGAGACACTGTGATGCACATGCTTGCGCCGAACCCTTTGGTCCGCTGTATGAGATGACCTTGGCATTGACACGGCCAAGCTTGTAACCGGTGAAGTGGGCCAAGGAATCACCAGCTGTAAGAAAAGATTCAATTTCATTTATGTGGACATGCTTTACTAAGTGCGTTTAATCCACAATAGCAAGGAGTGCAAATTGGACAAAACTTGGCATAAACTTTAACTCGACCTTCAATCTAACGGCTTCACTGAATGCCTCTGGTATCAGATTCAGCAATTTGGAGTATACTCACAGGAACCGAGCTGTGCTCCATTAGGCCTCAGGGTAAAGGGGTACCATTCCAAAACGGCATCTCCATAAATCTCCTTTCCATAACCAATGCCAGCATTCTGTGTGACGATTGGCGAGTCCTCCATTGCGACGAGGCTGGCACGGAGCACGCGAGGGTTACTCGTCGACATGAAATCTGTGTTCATGCGTCCAATGGGCAAGGTCACGTCATACGTGGGCAGTTCACATGTAACGTAGACTTCAACCTCAGCAGAATTCTTTGCAGTGATTTTGAAGTAGACCGGCAAACCATCAAGTGGAATCGACTGAATAGGTAACCCAATACGAATTAAAAATCACAAAAACTTACAGAATCCACATAAGATTTAAATCAGATATATTGCATGAGATTAAAGCACAGTAAGGTGAAGCACAGTGAGGAAAGAAGAGAAGACTGAAATTTGCAGAACAGACCTCATGACCTGAAAGCTGGCAGAACAGACCTCATGACCTGAAAGTTGGCATAACAGACCTCATGACCTGAAAGTTGGCAGAACAGACCTCATGACCTGAAAGTTGGCATAACAGACCTCATGACCTGAAAGTTGGCATAACAGACCTCATGACCTGAAAGTTGGCAGAACAAACCTCATGACCTGAAAGTTGGCATGAGAACCAGATGACATAAAGAATGGCATAACCAATTGACATGACCATCAGTTTGAATCTTGATGAAACCTTTTTTGACCGGACTGACTTTTTTTCTTGGCTCATATCTTTGCTGAAATCAACTAAAAATAGACTGCCCAACTCCCAGAAAAAGAGTTAAAAACCCACCTGAACAAATTCATTGTTTTCTCCTCCGAGTTCGAGTCCAGGGACTAAATCGCTGCCACCTGGCGCACTACCGATGTCGAGTATCATTTCAACCTGACTTCTGTCATCATTAGCGCGCACAGAAATCTCGAACCCAGGATCCGTGTAATCTCGCCCAGGAAGTTGAGCAACCTCACATGATCTTGTCGGAGCACCCCTTTTGCCAGACTGAAATATAAAAACATATCAGCTCAGAGGATTAACATCAAATGCAAAGTTGAACTGGCCTAACTTGCTAAAATAATTACTCCAAAATGCTTATTTTCGATCCGATTTTGAAAACTCAAAATTGTACAGAGCGCTGAGACACAGATCTTTCCATTTCTGCTGTTGAATTAGAAGGAGAGAACAGTGACAAACCTCCAAATGTAAGGAATATCACATCCCTGTTTAAAATGAATGGTTCCAGCATTTCTGGTTTGACCTCACTATTAAGAACATCGCACGGTATAGGAGTTGGGTACTGGTTAACATTTCCAGTACTGTGTTTTGAGTTAAGTAAGAGACAAGAAATAATGCTACGAAGTACGCTATAAGCCCTATTTGCCTACCGAGCTGTCCTTTCCAGCAAATTCTGGTGGGGAGGTGTCCTCATCCTTCGTCGATACTGTGAATATATTTGTACGGATGGTTGGTGAAACGTACTCCCATAGATTCATGCTGAATAACACTTTTTTTATCGTTATGAATGCCAGATCCACCTCTAAGGTAACCAATGCTATCAGCTTCAACTTCAACGGAATGATCTCAAGATCCATTTTCAGCCTAAAAGAGGAAATTGAATCGATAAAGAACTGGACCTGGTTGTTCAAAGCTAGTTGTGTCACTAACGCTGGCATTAACATGATTTTTTAAACTTTAATTCCGTCAGTATGAAGAAATGAGTGAGCGAGAAAGAAAGAAAGAAAGAAGCAAGCACAGAGAGAACAATCACCTAGAAACAAAAAAATGTTAACTTACATCACGTCGAATGGGAACTTCATAAACCAAATCTCAGCATATGTTGGGAATCGGAGTTCGCAGATGTAGCCCTCGAGGCGGAGTTTACCGTAGAGCAACGCGCCAATACCTAGTTCGCCCCAGACCATGATACCGGTGTATGGTGTCACCTCGGCAAATGCACTCATCGCAAGAACTTTCACTCCAAGGGTACACTCTGCTCCATAGTATCCATCCGCACCAAAAGCTGCAAGAAGAGAATGGAATATTTGGTCACAAAACGAGATTATAAGAAAACCGACTGAGTGACCGGTCCGAGTCGTCGGATCATCTCAGTCACAAAAATGCGAGCGCCTTGTGACGGTGGCACCATGTAGTTTCACTGGGAGGACTACTTACAAAACGTCATGGGTATAATCATTCCCACCATGAAATACATTGTCCGTTTAAAGAAGTTTACGTTAGTCCTTGGCATTGGAAACTGGCCACTCAAAATCAACTCGTCATTTAGGAACTCCTTCAACTTGTCGGGATTTGAGAAGACATCTATCATCTCGTTGTACTGAAAAGAAAAAGTGAAGAAAATAACAATTTGCAAAACTTTTTTGGGGAAAAATATTTTTGTGATAAGTTTGTGTTCCCCACTTGAAATAAGAGGTCACCACCAGTCAGATTGTGAAGAGATGGCGTATAGGATATTCTAGGATGCGAACAAGAGCCAGGGGCCTCGTACGTACCAGGGTAACAAAAAGGTCCTTCATGGTTACTGCAAGTTCATACATCTGAATGGGATCCAAGCGGGCCATGATCACGAAAACTTCCAAGTCACTAATGGACATGTTTGCCAACTGGATACCAAGGAGATGCAAGCCATTTGCCGTCAAACCCTTGCCAAAGAGGAACGTCTTCACAGCAGGGGTAGCCAGATCAACGTCACTTCCATCGCCCAGCATCTCAATGACCTTGGCAGCTACAAGAAGATCAAGGCGTATAGAAAGCATTCAACCACATTCGGGAAATCAGTTACATATCAATAAAACACCCATCACCTTAGCAGGAGTCTTCGGTTTGACACTCTAAAATATCTCCGCTGTTTACTAGGTACAGTGTCCTTGAGCAAGACACCTCACCCAACATTTCTTCATCCTCACTGAGATATAAAACTGAGGCTCCTTTGACCCAGTACCTGTGCCAGGGTAGCAAAAGACCCATTCAATTAGACAGTAGCTAGAGATGAACTCCTGGTCAAAGAAGATAGTGTCTCTTGACCAATAAACTGGCACCTAGCAAGGGTGGCAATCGAATTACATGTAGCCAACTTTAAATATGTATAAACTTTTCAGCTTAAAACTACACAAACACTTTACCTCCTGGGATTGAGGCTGGCACAGACTTGGAAGTGAGCATCTTTGGCTTCTGATGAGACGCTGGTCCCTTGCCAGCGAGAGCCTTCTGCGCACGCTGGAAGATCGTCAGAACTGGAGGGTATGGCTTGACTTTTGTCATTGTGCCATCGGCATTCTTTCTCATAACAGTGGTCCCAGGATCATTGGCAAACATGTTAGCAATCTGTTCGTCAGTTTTTCCCGTCTTTACCGCGGCTGCGATCATCTGCTCCTGGGCCTTGGCACCAACCTGATCTTTGTTATTGCTGGATGTAAAATAAAGATTCAGTGTTAGGACATTGAACTGAAACATTATGTAGCGTAAATTGACACCGAGGTATATACATGTATGTTGTAGAAGATGGCTAACCTTGGTTTAGAGCAGTGACTCGAGCCCGAGAAGTACATTAGATCGGACATCTGTGGTCTCATCTATGCAGCAAGGTTGTTGTCAGGTTATCAAGTATTAAGGGCTCGAGTGAGTTCAACTGGTAGTAGTGGTCAAATCCACTACAACCATGAATCCACACATAAAAAATGGATACATGTGGCTACTGATATGTGAAGCATTTCAAAATAGGACGGAATACTCACAGACGTCTTTCAATCAGACCGCGACGCTGACGACGCTGGCCAAACAGGGATCGACGTTTTCGCTTCGAGCAGACAGGCTTCTTGTAATAGGTCATAGCCAGGAGGACGTTAACCCGGCAACTCTCCGTTGCATCCCAGTTATTGGAGAAACACGATTTTACCTCTGCACGGACTTGATACCTGCCACCGTTATCGCGGACTATATAAGATAGCACGATCGCGGTCCCAATTTGTTCAGTTTGTGTTACACCTGAAATGAGGATGAAGTAAGTCAGAACTCGGGGTTGTGCAGTCTTCCATGGAACCTCTACATTCTATTTAACCCCAGGTGGAGCGGTGAGCATCACAAATTTCCGATTCCGAAAAATATTCAGCTTCAGCCACCAGTGAATTTGTGCTAACATGATCACCTACTCCAGTGCACCCTAATCAACATAGATTCTCAAACTCGGTATTATCTGTTTATCTGACGACACAATGGCATGGTTGAAATCATATCTAGTACATATTCACACAATTTGAAATTTTCATATTCAATTACTTATTTCACATATTAAACGAATGGCGTAGGCCTTTGAAACTTACCAAACTCAAAACCAATCAAGGACCTGGAGAATTTCTTCTTCTCAAAAGTGTACTCTATCTTTTCCTTGCAGTGGTTGATCTTGAAGTTGAAGAAAAGGTTCTTCGTCTCGACGACCATGTCGCTGGGGAAACAGCAGGCAATGTTGAGGCAGGAGCCGTCCATCACACAGTACTGTTTACCAAATGTGGGTAGCAGGTAATCAGCACAGGTTGCTGGAAACGAGAGAAATCACATCGAATCACACATTGTACATCAACGGAAAATGTTCTCCTAAGCAACTGTTGTTGCCTCTTACAATGCAGATCACTGGTATAGCAAGTACTAGGGGCTAAAAGATAAAATACTTACTGCCGGCTTTCAAAGACTCAAACTTGCACGAGGGATTCTTCAACAGCGACACCTCTGACCCAATAATATTCGGCAGCAGGCTACCATAGGAGCTTGCCGGCCATGACAGACTGCCATCTTCGTTACAGAAAGGTGCTCCGAGTTTCATATTATTGAAAAGGATGATGTCCTCACAGGCTGAGTCGAGGCAGATCTCGTACCGCATGGAGATGATGTACTGTCCCTTGGAGACGGTGCGGTCCAGCATGTAGTACAGCTTGATGTTCTTACCGACCGTTATGCCTTTCTCCTTGCCTGAAAAAAGGGATTGAGGAAATCTGATTATATTTTCTGTAACGTGAAGAATGTTGGAACTCGAAGAAGAATCGTGTTTTAAACTATTCCATTTCATTCCAAACCGTTTTGTTCTATTCTATTCTACTCACCGAATACAAATCCAATCAATGAGAGGTTTCTGAACATTCGCTCAAAGCCAACTGAGAGAGTGTAGTCACATGGGTCAATGTCTAACCAAACCTTGAAGTTCCTCGATGTGATCTGCAAGATAACATCAAAATAGTAAAACCACCTGCAATTTCTGAGTTAGCAGACCACATGAGTGATCGGTCTTCCGCCTAGAAACCCACAAGACCGCAAAGACCTATCACCAATCTGTTTGAATGATTGCGTGTTTTTCATATGAAACTTGTGCTGCCAAAACAACGTATTGGACTCACCTTCAAGTCCATTGTTGAACAACACTCTACACCAGTGCACTTGTCACTGAACGCACACTTAACGTTCTTCGGTAGTTTGGGCATCTTGTAGCCCTTGCACTTGGCTGGGTTGATCGATGTCGGCTGCTGGCACTCGGTGTCCAGTAGCGCCCTCTGTTCAGAACCAAGTCTATTAAGGACGACAGCGCTGGCTGGTTGGACCATCTCACCATTAGCATCAACGTTATCAACTGGAAGAAAAGTTCATCACTAAATTTCCCATTTATATATTTGAAGATGCTAGGACAAGTCGATCAGTGGTTGAATGAAAAAAGCACAATAACGCTAAAGGAAAATGCATTAGATCAACAAAGTTCAAAGCTCCATACTGGCTAACCAGCCACTCCAAACCTCGCTGGATTCCCACAAGACCAGGAGGAGGCTGTTGTCCAAACTGTCACTTACTCAATTTTCACAAAAATGGCACTGTGTATTCATCAAACTTACATGAAGGCCACGAAAATGTCCCATCCGGATTACAGAACGGCACTGGCACAGACGCATCGGTGAAGATCGTAAGATCCGGCTGACATGTGCCATCTTCTTGCGAACAAACCACCAATGCAAGTGAGATGTAGAAATCGCGGCGGTCCACAGATTGGCTGATCTTGTATTTGAGATTAAGACCCTTGCCGATTGGTTCGATTTTTTCCTTAGCTGAAATATCAACATTAGAAATCAAAGCCATGAGAGAAGAACCTGGAGCTGAATTAGCCTGTAGTTTTCAATTGACACAGATTACATGGCACCAGAGCATAGGTTGTGTACAGCTTACGCGAAGCAGAGGATATGTCAATTGTGACTGGGACTGTAAGGCTCTGATCCAGACATGCAGGGTGGCAAACCTTCCACTTACCTTGTGTGAATCCAATTAAAGTCACATTCAGGTTCCACTTCTCAAAACCAACGGACAACAAGAAGTTACAAGGGTCGATCTGGGCCCAGACTGTGAACTTCCTCTTGATGACACCAAAGTCAAGCTCCGTGCAGCATGTCATGCCAGTACACATGTCGCTAAACTTGCAGGAGGCACCTGCAGGGAGACTGCCCATGGAGAAATGGGGGCAGCGGGCTTGGAGGTCAATCGATGATTCGGAGAATGAGCTACAAGCTCCGGTGTTGATGAGTTGTGGGTCGACTCCAAGCTGAGACAAAATCAGGCCACTAGCTGCGTTCCTTTGGACTGGAATTGAAAAAATAAAAACAATTGTGATCACATGTTTTTTTTAATAACTTTCAAGGTAGCAAGTCATTCATAATCAAGGTTGGAAAAGTGCATCAATACCCCATTAAAAGTCAGAGATTGTTGAGTAGCTCTATGGAGTCAAGCATCAAGGACACAGGCCCACTCGGTCCAGAAAATGTTGTCTATGAACTGAAATCTGTTATCAGATCAGGGCACGCACTGGGATGAATCTAACTATATTGACGAGCTATAGCTGTTGAAATTGTCTCTTTGCGATCTAAAGGTTCAAGGCGACAATTGAGACACGTTGTCAACACCTTCACACAAGAGAAAGGAAACGCTCACCATCCTGTGGCCAGCTGATGGTCTTGTCCTCATAGTTACACATGGGTATCGGCATCTGCAACGCGTTGAAGACCACATTGGGCAACGTCAAGCCAAATGCATCAGCATCCAACGTCAACATTGCTGAGACGATGAAATGCTTGCCGGAACTTGGACGATCGATAGTGTATGTTAGGTGAATGGTACTGGCAATGTCCGTGCTGACCTCATTACCTGGAAGAAAAGGTGTGGTCATTTTAACAACTTTTCCATAAAGCATCTGAGTCAAACCTATGTTTATGCTGAAACCCAAATCACTACAAGCACCCTAAGCCCGTCAACCAAACAGGCAATGCTACCAAAACGAAATGTTCGTATTGTTACATGTATTTGGATAGACCAGGTATTGCTGATCAAAAGCTTAATATGAATATCATGAGTGTAGAAACGTCCAACCTACCCCAACTGTAACCTTTCAGTGTTCCGTTGAATTCCCACTTCTCAAATCCAACGTGGAATGTCAGTTTGCACGGATCAAGCAGAACACGGAACTGGAATGTTCTGCTTGAGACTTTCATATCCATGTCAATGCAGCAGTCGAAACCGGTACACTCCTGGTTGTATGCGCAGCGGTAGTAATCCGGCAAAGACGGTAGTTGGAAGTGTGGGCATGACGACTTGGCCAGGCTGAGGTCGCAGGTTAGGCTGTCGCGGAGAAGGTTGCCCTGAAGGGCAAGGATCTTGTCGGCTGCGTCACCGGCATACCCGATCATGGCGGCTTGCACATCCACCGCTGCAATCGAAGAGAAAGACTTCAACATCCTACAGCAGGTTCACAGGCAGAGGACACAGATTTTACATTCGGTGGCCAACATAAAGTCTATTCCCACAAATTTCAAAACAAATCTCTTTTCAAAAAAAGTTGTGAAGACAACTATTTTCAGAATCTTTTCGTACTTACACGGCCAGGTCAATACACCACTGTTACACAACGGCACAGACATGATGGTATCATGCATGAAGAATAACGGATCAGAGCACATGCCGTCCATGCAGTATTGGAGGCCAAAGTCGACGACGAACTGGCCAGGGATTCCCTTCTTGAAGTTGTACATGACTTGGAGGGCGTTCCCATAGGACTTCTCCCAGACAGAACCTGGAGAAGAAAACAAGACGAATACTTTCATAAAACCTGTTAAGAGATGCTAAGAACTTCTAGAGAATCTTTTCCTTCTTCTGATTTCGATTCTGGTCATCGGACTTTCAATGTTACTATCAGTCGCAAAATTAACACGGCAGGCAAGTCTAGTATGCGATTCCAACAGCTTGGTGTTTAGCTCTGCTGCTTCTGGTCATGACCAAGAAGTCTAAGAAGGGCATTCCTGTAGCATATGGGCTGGAGTTTGGGCATCAATCTCACATTGGTACAGTGTGGTGTCTACACATCAAGCTTCTTCAAGTGGTCAGAGTCAACACTGAACAAATGTTCTCCTCAAACTTACCAAAGTTTTCAAAGATATTCCTGGTGACTTCATCCGTCTCAACATTCACCTTGACCTCATATGTACAAGGCAGTATTTCGAATCTCGCCTTGAATGTATACTCCATCTTATCAAAGAAATGCATCGTGGCGCAGCAGTCGATGCTCAGGCAATCCGAGTTCAACTGGCAGCGGAACCCTTCCGGCATAGTTGGGAAGACGAAGTCGGGACAATTTGCATGCGACTGCTGGACAAAGTTGTCCGCTACTGGGCAGGCACTGGTGTCGAATAAAGATGCCGGGAGAGCCATTCGGCGGAGGACGTCGTCGGTTGCTCCTACCATCGTGTCTGCCGGGAAAGTGCCCACAAAGCTGCTTAGGTCTGTACCTGCAAAGGAGGGACTGGCATAAGCTTTTCATCATCGGCCTTAACGGAAGGAGATAACGCTAAGTTGATTAAGATAACGCCAGTTTTACTGACAAATTTTGTTTTGAACAACTGAGCCCTGAAGTTTTAATGCGATGTATCATCATGGGCTTTGTATTCAGGCAGAAAAAATATACTTACCTAACGCGAAGTCATGGTTACATTGGGGCTGCGGCATCTTGAACTTGTCTAACATTGGGTAGGTGTTGTCATCATCGAGATAGACGCTCAGGACCAGGATGTACTCGAGCATGGACGTGCTGTCATCCTTGCTGACCGAGAAGCTGGAAATTCAAAATGGACGCCACAGGTTTAAGTGTTTGTAAACGCCTGTCGCAAACGCTGTAACCGGCAATCATTATCGATGTGATGAGAAACGAAGAGATCTCTTATCTGTGGGTAAAGCTGATCATCACCGAGTTTTATATTCATCACAATATTCAGCAAGTACTATCCTATTAACACTTATTTCATGCTCTATATTCTTCAAGGTAGGATTAGTCACAATCAACACTGTTACACGAAGACACTAACAACACAGCCCACTTACAAAGCACGGACAAAATCCGAAATCTCCAAGAGATTTTCCCGATCCCAGAAACTCGCATCGAGTGTGACGTTATACTGGTATGTCTCGAGACCAGCTGAAACCTTGTTAGAGCATGAATCGACGACAGACCAGACTTTCATTGGCTTCTTCAGAAGCTTGTAGTCGACATTCAGGCAGCACACCAGACCCATGCACATGTCGTCATAGCGACACTGGACAAAATCAGGCAGTTTTGGCATCTTCAGATGGCGGCATCCTGCAAGTGAAACAAAATAATTCTGTTACATGTTTGATGTCGTTTATGATTAGGGAAAGTGCATGACAGTATACGATAGTCACTTCGGGCCCCTATTTTTGAAGATTTTGTTGTTCCAAAAACATCATTAATCATTGTAATGTACAACAAAAAGTGTTTAAAACTAATGATGATAACGCCTCAACTCCTTACGTGATCCGAGCTCTTCCAGAGTTAAGCTTGAGTTAACTTCACACTGGTCTCCTTCAACAATCCAATAGAGGTTCGTCGCCCTCAGGACAGCTTCATTGGCATATTCTGTTGGAGTACCCTCAACGCTGGCGGCAGTCTTTGCCAGAGTACCGCTCGGCCATTCGAATGAATCGTTGATGTTGCAGTATGGGATGGGGAAAGTGTAGTCAACGAAAAGCGGCAACTCGGTCGTTACGAAACCGGGGATGTTCAAGTCGAGCTTCAGGTTGAATTGGAAGTTGGTTGCATCTTTGTCGATGGTGTAACTGTAAGAGAGTTCAGGGGGTTGCATTGATGTGTTATTGTCCTGAGGATAAGCTAAGACCTTGAAGAAGAAATGCTCTGGTTGCAAAAATGCTCTCTGAGTTCTACTGAAAGGTTTCATGACAAACTAGGGAATAGATGCAAAGCTCTGAGAGAATTTTGTACATTATAAACCAATATATAAGAACTTTAATTTTGTTCGTTGCATTTTACTTACACAAGAGCGATGGGACTCGGACTACCCGTCCCAATGTCAATTCTCTTCTCCACCCCCCGTACGAATGTGAACAACGTTGTGTTGAAATTGAAATGCTCAAATCCAAGGGAAAGGCGGTATTCACATGGGTCGATGATAAGCCATGTCTTGAACACCCGGTTGATGATACCAAGATCAAGGGAGGAGCAGCATTCGACACCGAGGCATGGGTAGTTGATCAGGCAGTTGGTACCAGATGGCTGGCCTGAGGGGACCACGAGTGAATTATCGGGACAAACTGAAAAGATTTGAAAAGGTTGAACCAAGATACTTATGCATACCATATTCAGGGCCTGAAGCAGATGGCAAAACAGAGATATGTACATACTAAGGGCAAAGAGTCAAAAGGCACTGTCACATATTCCTGGCCTGAAGGAGGCACTAAAAATATTGCTAAATGTTCAAGTCCTGAAGCAGACAATATAACTTATACATATTTAGGGCCTATAAAGGCAGACAACACTTACCTTCATCCACTGGAAGGTTCGTATCAGGGCAAACCTGTGTGGTTGCGGCGATGATGTGGCCAAGTCCCAGAGACCTGAGCGAGGCCTCCAAAGCTTCAACAGACAGCGGTGCTTCAGCATCATAGAATTCCTGCAAATTGAACAAGAAGGATATTTCAAATGGATGTTAATGAAAAAAGCACCTTCTTGGCGACTGCTAGAAGTCACATTGACCCTGTTGAATGGCGGGTTGAGGTGCTGGCTTACAAAGGATTCAAATCTGGCTCATGTCACAAGCGGTCTGGGGTATATACCTTGAGTGTCTGGTCATCTGGGAGTATGATAGTCTGGCTCATGTCTCAAGCAGTCTGTGGTACATACCTTAAGTGTCTGGCCATCTGGGAGTATGATAGTCTGGCTCATGTCAAAAGCAGTCTGTGGTACATACCTGAAGTGTTTGGCCATCTGGGAGTATGATAGTCTGGCTCATGTCAAAAGCAGTCTGTGGTACATACCTGAAGTGTTTGGCCATCTGGGAGTATGATAGTCTGGCTCATGTCAAAAGCAGTCTGTGGTACATACCTTAAGTGTCTGGCCATCTGGGAGTATGATAGTCTGGCTCATGTCACAAGCAGTCTGTGGGACTTCTGTGTTCTTGTACAGCTGATGCTCAACCTGGCAGGGTTGTCCAGGATCCAGACAGATACTCAGCTTCATTGTGACCTGGTACTTCTTCTTGTCTGGAACTTTGGTCAAGGTGTAACTAAAACAGATAAAAGGTGATGTAAGTACAGGTCCAGTTTATCAAAAAAAACCTTGGTGTTACTTATCTTTCTATATATCCAATGTAGTTAGTTTTCTGATATATCTAATGCCGAATCAACCATGCTACATATGAAAAGATGTCTAAGTCCAAACACATCCCCTCCAGCTTCTGCCTATAGTCCTCCTTTAAAGACTTACGTGACTTTGAACAAATCCATCAAATCAAAACTATCCTCGACGCCCCAATCATAGGTGAAGATCGAATAAGTGAAAGTGAATCGCTCAATGCTTCCTCTTATGACGTAGTTGCATGTGTCCACGATGAATTCCATGTTAAGCGACCTCTTGTAGATGCCGTGGAAATTGACGTCGAAACAGCAACTAATGCCAGAGCAGAGGTCTTGAATGTGACAACGGATGCCATCACCAAGAACAGGAAGGTCGTAGAATCCAAGTGGACAATCTATAAAGATTAGATGAAGAAAGCGATAAAAAAACTTCTGGAGCAATGTACAATTAACAGAGCATTTGAAAAGTTAAATTCCCAAAACTTTTTTAACTTTTTTATTGCACATAAAAGTGTAGCCTACCATTTTTCCATCCATCGACTGCGAAGTCATACGGAGCTCTCAATATGTCGCACTGGTCGGCATTCACATTCTTGATCACATGGGTTTCTTGTAAGAACTGGTCAATACCGGCCTCTGACAAGGGTTCATCATCTGACACACCCATCTTTGTCATCCAGCTCCGAATTGTGGTATCTGTAAGATCAACAGCATAGAACTTATGTAATTACTCGACAGCAACCGTTGGTATCTGGTCCGAAAATGGCGGCATTGATATCCAGTTACATGTTGGCAGTCCCGCCAGAACACAATAACCTCGCTGTTTCTCCAAAAATATGCAACACAACTCAAACTTCTTTGGTGCTAATAAGAGTCCTGGACCTATAGCTGCTATCAGTAAAACGGTTTGGACCCGACGTTGGGGCCCTATCAACAAAACAACAGATCTTTCTTCCATTCTGCACTCAAAATCATAGAATCAATAGATTGACTTGACTTACCAGCATTTGCAGTGTCCAATGTAGCAGGGTTACATCTTGGCACCTTCATGCGTTTGATCAGTCTGACGGGGTCGCTGTTCGGCAGGCAGACCCTAGTGGCATCGATGTCAACACAGAACAGAACATCAAACGACACATAGAAGTCTGTGTCGTCCTGGTCAATATTGTAGCTAAAAGATCAAGGATCAAAAGTCAAGATCAAAGCCATGTTTCAAATTTGTTTTGAGATTCATTTTGACGAACAACTGAATCTCAATTATGGTCAACAGAAAAAGGGTTCAGAAGAATTGAAAAGATATTCTCTGTATTGTTGATACCTACAATGCTCCTTCAAGTTATTGCCCAGCCACACCATAGTTTTGGATATAATTTTGGACATTGTCTGTTCAATTTTGGTGCTGAATGAAGAGAAGGTAACTTACGTGATCTGTACAGGAGAAGTATCCCCATTATCTGTCGATTTGGTTCCAATCTCCAGCACGACTGGTTCACCCCAATTATAACTGATCAGGTCTGTGCTATACGTCCAGCTTCCACCAACGGTGATGTCGATCATGAAGTCACATGGTTCAATGTCGAATGACACTTCGACGGTACGGTTGATCATATCGAGGGCGTTCGGGATGACGAATGGAAGGTCAATGCAGCAGATCACGCCGAAGCAGCTGTCTGTCAGCGAGCAGTTGAGGTAGCCAAGCACGTCGCCGCTGAGATGTGACTGGTCTAGGCTCCAGGCACAGGAGTCTGGTGCGACGGGGAGAGGGCAAACACCTTCTGGGAGAATGTCCTACAAGAGAGGAAGTGAAGGTTTGGTGACAAATTCATTCCACTAAAGCAGGAAAGTCTTAAGTACCAGGTTCAGTTTGAATTCTTCCTGAGCATTTGTTAAGATGTAAAAAAGTGAGCCATAGAAACCTTTGCTTCCCAGTCAACAAGCATCTGGAAATCCAGAAAAATCTAGAAGAATCTTATCTACATGTATTTTGATGGTTGAAGATATGTACCTGTATTTGGTTTGTCTTGAGTATCACATCAAAAGCATCATCCGATAACACACCGTTCATCTCCGACAAGAAGCCAGTGATTGTGTTCCCACCAGGCAGCGTGAAATCAGATCCGCAACTCTGCATCGGGATTGCCAGCGAGCTCAAGATTGTATATTCAGCGAGGCACTCCCTCAACATGACGGGCCCCAAGTCGATGCCGTCTGGATGTGCGGTCGTCGTTGGCGGGTTGGGGTCAACGACCAACTTGCAGACCTCGACGCCCATGTCCACGATGAATTCCTGAGTGTTCTCGTTCTTACTGATGGTGTAACTGAAGAAGAAGGTTCGTTATTACACGACCTAATACCTAATATGCTCTTAACAACATGTAATGTTGGCGTCTGAGTGATTCAGTGACATATCCATCCATACTTTCATATTCGTTGACTCTACTTGAGCTCTGCCCTGCATGACCAGGCCAGGAATCAATCCAAGGATTGTACTAGAACAAATTTATTCCTAACAAGTCGACCCAAACTAACATACATGTACTTACAATATTGTTGTCATATCACCAATGGTGAAATTACGTGGTTCCCCCCACGTGTAGACAAACGTGACAAAGGTCTCCTCATAGTTCTCAAACCCAACACGGAACTCGTAGTTACACGTGTCGAGGTCAATGTATGCCCTGAACGACTTTGTCACGCTGACGGAAAGTAGAGAGATATCGAAACAGGCATCAAATCGACGGCAATCATCAGAGATACTGTAGTACATATTGGATAATTCGCCATCGCTGAGGGTCGGCAAGCTGAAGGCTCTACCGTTGGCAGAACACGCTGGAAAGATTTATTACAAAGTTAACTATGTGCATGTGGTCTTGGCAAAGGTATAGTCGTCGGCAAGAAGGCCTAGTTGGTGGCTATGCGTATTGGAATGACAGGATTTAGGTATAGAATTGATACTGGGCTGGAGGAGTTGGTTGTCTCTCCAAACACCGGGAGAGAGTCGGAGCTCAAATGTGGGCCAAAATCAAGTTTCCACACTGAGCTCCACCAAAGTGGTGTTGCCTCCATCAATAATATCGAAGACTTACAGAAGTCATTGAGCATGAGGCGGTCATCTTTCTCCGACCTGGTACCAGATGTGGCCAGGCCACGTTCCGTTAGGGCGGCATCCATCTTACTGTTGGTCAACGTATCAGGGCGCGGGCAAGGCGGTGTTGGCTCAAGAAGTTCCTGAAAAAATGGAAACGATTTTATTCAGCAAAATCTTTTACCCATCACAACACATGATTTTTAGGTTCAACCCCTCTTACCCAGGAAGAATCACTTATGCCCTAAGTTCAAATTCCTACTTTAGAGAGACACACTTCTTGCCCAAAGTTCAAGTTCTTACCTCGGGGAGGCCAAGCTCTTGCACCAAGTCCTGCGCTTTCTGCTGGGTGGCCACCTTGGCCTCTTGTTTACCGGCCGCAAGCAGACGATTCCTGATAACATCTCGAACTAAGAAATCAGACCAGCTCACTGAAAAAAGATCGCATAAAGTTATTTCCTGGGATCGATCGACAGAGAAAGATTTCAACTAAACCCCTCCACATGGCCCTCTTGACTGAAGAGAACCTGCTTTCGATACGAATCAACTCAGCCCAGACATAATTGTTGATGGCGCGACCGTGTTAGGGGACATTCAAGTTGAAACTCACCGTAAGGCCAGGTCATGGAACCATCAGCATTACACACTGGGAGGCTGATCACTGCGTTATCCATCAACATCTTAGGCTCCCAGCAGTTGTCTGGTTCGCCTTTGAGACACATCGTGAACCCGAACGACAACTCTGACTTGGAATCAGTCTTCTGGACTTTGATGCTGGAAGAACCAGGTATCGGTAATGTAAACTATGCAATATTCATGTTACTAAATATGAATTTTCCTTTTAGCAACTAACAGGAGACAAAGGCTGCTTTTGCTGCAGATGCTTCAAACTTGAAGAGAGTTCAGTGTCAGATAAGACCATATTGACTTATAATACAGCTCTGATTTTAGTGTCGGGGGGGGGGGGCAGAGTAAAACAGTATCAACTTACATAGCCCTGATTTCAGTGTCAGGTAGAACATCAAACTGGATATCAGTCGGTAGGTTATAATCGCCACCTGGAAATGGAAATAACAGATGCTCCATGACGCTCCCCAGAAAATTCTTGGATTACAAGAATGCTGCAACCACTCAGCTCTGTACTAATTTGGTAATTGAGTGGAAAACATGACAAGCACAGCAATAAAATCTTACCGAAGAAAATATCCTTCAGGTCAAAGTTCTTGGACCACCCAAAATTGCTGGCCTTGATACCGAACATCAGCTTGAAGGAACACGGGTCTATCCTGGCCCAAGCTTTCACGGAGAACTTAAACATCTGAACGCCAATTTCGACACAGCATTGGATGCCGAGACACATCGGGTCCAAGACGCAGTAGATTTCCTTTGGAAGAGTCAGCTGGATGAGGGGACATTCTGGAAAGTAGACAATAATCGATGTATTGAAAGAATTGTAAGAAAGGAAGCAGAGGAAAGGTAGCAGAGATAATCGATTCTTATCACATGTACCTGCAACAACCACTGCAAACAAGCAACTTTGTCACATGCGATAATTGGGTCGCTGCAACAAAAGCTCTTGTTTGGAGGGCACGTTTAAAGAACGGAGTGGATACCATGCACTTACTAGCAGCTGATCCCTTATATGTTGACATCATGACGGCTCGGGCACCAACACTGTTCAAGCCACGATCTATCAACTCCAAACGCAACTCTTCATCGGTCATCTGCTCTGGGTTGGAGCAACGCCGGTTGTTGACAAGATTCTATGTGGAAGAAAGATATGCACATTTCACAATGGTAAATCTGAAATCACCATGGTAAATCTGAAATCACCATGGTAAATCTCAATTCACCGTGGTAAATCATCATTTCACCACGGTGATTTGGGATTCATTTTCGTAAGGGTGACCAGAGAACAGGTGCGAATACTGGGTATAAATTCAAACTATGAAATGACATGATGTAAATTTGAGTCGGTGAAATACAACAGTAGCCCTACCTTCATTGCTACGAACAATTTACGAATTTCTTCTTTTGTATCGGGAAGGTTCAGCTTTTCAAGGAATGCTATGATCTTCCCAATTTTCATGTTCTTTATCTTGAACGCGCCCCATTTCATCATTCTCCCAGGTGAGAAAGATGGGAAACCAGCTTGCGCACTTGCTGTGCACTTTCCATTCGACATTTCTGGAAATGTGCAAATCAAAAAATTACAGCAAGAGCTTTACCATTAGAAATTGACCTCTTTCTTAAAGGTAAAGGAGACAGTTGATGGGTGAGCTTCTGCCAAAGATGGTCACATTTTCCTTTTTTGTTACAATGATTATTTCAATTTCCCAGCAGGCTGCATCGAAACAATATGAACATGAATAACCCACACCTTTCCTGCCAAAGTTCATTCATTCAAATTTTCAAACTAACTTTGAGCTTGTTCAATTCTCAATCAAAAGCAGTGATAACAGTGACTTACTCTGGTTCTTCTCGCATTGTTCAGCCGGAGGCGTATTAGTTTTTGCAGTTGAACCAGACGCGGTTTTTGAAGTTGAACCAGACGCGGTTTTTGAAGTTGAACCAGACGCGGTTTTTGAAGTTGAACCAGAAGTTGAACTAGACGACGTTTTTGAAGTTGATGCCGCTGGTTCCGACGCAGCTGCTGTCTTCTCACTTGTCTCTGCTGACTTCAACTTGTTCGAGACGGAGTTGGGATCCGCTGAGAAAGAAAAACATGAGATGAAAATTGGCACAAATAACAATTTGATTAACAGGAAATCTGCAATGTTTATCAGTCAAAGAATACCCAGGTACCCTGACAAATGAAGCTTTCTTTGACTCTTTGCTTTGTGAAGTATATAGCACAACTTGAGTGGTTCCCTTAGCACAACCTGAGTGGTTTCCTTAGCTAAACCTGAGTGGTTTCCTTAGCTAAACCTGAGTGGTTTCCTTAGCACAACCTGAGTGGTTTCCTTAGCACAACCTGAGTGGTTTCCTTAGCACAACCTGAGTGGTTTCCTTAGCTAAACCTGAGTGGTTTCCTTAGCTAAACCTGAGTGGTTTCCTTAGCACAACCTGAGTGGTACCCTTAGCTCTTACACTTTTCAGACTTCTGCTTAGCTGATTCTGGTGACTTGGTGGAAGTTCCAGCTTGTTTCGACGTCTTCTTGGTATTCTTTCTTCCTGGTAGGCCATTCTTCTTCATCTGGCCCATCTTTCCAATCACGCTACCAGCAGCCTTAACGTCTGCCTGAAATTTTACATCTCATTATTACTGTAGTGTAAACCGTTAAATAATCGTACCGCTTTATTTCACAATTTGTATAAATTTCAGAAAAATTTAATCATAATTGTTTTATTTTCATGAACCTAGGATATCATGAAATCTGCAAAAATGAAACAATGACAAAGATTTATAATTTATTTGCGCAGAGCTTTAAGCGCTTTGAGGCAGACATTTTGTAAAACATTGCTACAAAAGCTACCATTATTATCATCATTAGAGTAGTATTAAAATTATATCAACTTGTCTAACATATCAATATAGAAGAGCTCATTTAATTTCTTACCTTGTAGACGACTTTGTAGTCATCACACTCAGCCACCCATCTTGGCAATTCAATCAGAGGTTTCGGAATGAATTTCGTCGGGTCAACAATGAAATTTAACTTCTTCACTGCTACGTGTATATGATTGTTACAATGGGGGAAGGCAGGCTTCATTCCTTTGCCAATCTCTTGACCGGGTACAACCTGAAGAATTTCAAAATGAGAATTATGATGCAGTTAGAAGCTTTTTCATGTCGTCAGGTGGCTTGGGCTCTTGACTAGCGATTAAGAGGTCCCTGGTTTGATCTTCATAGTCGGGTGAGACTCTAGGCAGGTATCTTTGTCCAACTTGTCCCTCCATCCAGGTGTACAAATGGTTACCGGTCAGAAAAGCTAAGGTTGTATGCTGTAAGTCTAAACTCTCCCTAAAGTTCAAGACATGAGACTGCTCTTTCGGTCAGTATCTTTCCATGAATTGCCTCATTACTTTGCGAAGACAATTCCATTTTAATACTCACTGTGGTTTTGACATAGCTTGGATCATTCGACATCTTAATCGTGTTGTTGGGGATAATGTTTGAAATAAAAACGCTAAAGCCTGTGAGACCGCCTTGTTTGATGACAACTTCATTCTTGTAGGGTGTCAGCATAATGTCTCCACCACGCGGAGCAACGATCTGGAAAAGACGCGTTCAAGGTCAAACAGAGGGTAACAGGTAGAACATACAGTCAAGATTAGAATTGACATCCCTTAAATTGCAAAAGTTGTGTGTAGAGCAACAAGTCTGTCAAAGCATGTCACCGGTGCACAACTGTGTGTTCACTGCAATAACTGACACAAAGCAGAAAGGATACTAACTGTGACTGTACCAGCAAAGATGAGAACAGGGCACAGTTTTGTCACCAACACTGGCATCATCATAACTCCAGATTCCAGAAATTCTAACAAAGCCTGCTGATGATGCGAGACAAGGAAAAAGACAGAGTAGTCTGCCTGAGTGACATAACATCAGGAATGGAGACTGCACACAACAATTATTACCAGGTGCAGCTCCAAGAAATGTTCCTACCTTTTGATCCAACCTGACTGTAAGGTCAACGCCCAGCAGTCTATGCTCAACAACGTTTGCCTTGCCATAAGATGAGGGGTAGAATCCAGTTCCAGTGCAACCACTTCCAGCAACTCTCTGCGATCGTGGGAAACGTTTATGAAACTTTGGTCCAAAAACTTGGTCGATAACTTTCTTAGCAACCGTATACCTGAAAAAAAATTTCAACTCTAGACATCATTGAAATTACCTATTAAAAGGTCACCCAATCATTTTCTTCTCACTTTCCCACTATTCTTAAACTTCCCTTTATATGAGTTGTTGCCAGAATGCTTGGTTCCCAAATGAATGCCTACCCATTATCAAGCTTCTCATAGCCTTCCTTAATTTTTTGCATGAGCTTCATGACAGCCGCCATACCGTCTAGGAAAGGTCGGAAAACACCCATAATCGTACTAAAGATGCCCTGAGCGCCAGACAGACAGGTATCAACAAAGTCTGTTACCACCTTCTGCTTCATATCTCGCTGAAATGATCAATTATTTGAATGATTAGAAGAATAGAGAAGAATACTGGCCAAAATACACCACCCTGATCACAAAGCTCCTGGGGCCCCGTGGCTCCTGACCTGCTCCCTAATGAAGAATAGACAGGAATACTGGCCAAAGGACACCACCCTGATCACAAAGCTCCTGGGGCCCTGTGGCTCCTGACCTGCTCCCTAATGAAGAATAGACAGGAATACTGGCCAAAGGACACCATCCTGACCACAAAGCTCTGGGGGTCTGTGGCTCCTGACCTGCTCCCTAATGAAGAATAGACAGGAATACTGGCCAAAGGACACCACCCTGATCACAAAGCTCCTGGGGCCCTGTGGCTCCTGACCTGCTCCCTAATGAAGAATAGACAGGAATACTGGCCAAAGGACACCACCCTGACCACAAAGCTCTGGGGGTGGAACTCTCTAGGACAGCCACCTTCGTTATCGAAGTTCAAAAATTCTAAATGCTGAAGAAGAAGAAACAAACAACACCATATGTAAGATATAAATGGTGGTATATGCCCCCCCCCCCCACACACACTGACTGATTGCTCTGTATGAATGAACATGATAAACATTTTGTATTCTGTCCTGATAGGTAAGTGCAGATTGCCACAATGAGCCACAAACATTAGATCAATGGCAGTTTACCAGTGTTGATTTTCCTGCCGTTATCTTGTAGACAGGATCCTTAGACTTGTCATCAACTTTAGGGTTAGGCGCCATCCAGCCAGTTGCTTTCGTGCTGACGGTTCGCAAGCCCTTGGTGAGCTGGGTGCCGATGTCAGTCAGAATCGGCTTCAGGTTCCACCAATGTGGACGGTTTCCTAAACAAATGACAAGAGTAATTAGCAAGGTCAAAAACCTCATTTCTAATCATGCCAACAAGTGCTTTGAGGTGAATTTTATCGATAGAGGCTCGCACCAAGTTCTCTCTTCAAAGACTAGTGGGAACAAATAAATCAATCGGGAAAAAGATTAATTGAAAAAAAAAATTATCTACCTGATTGAAAGAAAGAGGCCTCCTTCAAGTCAGACATCGACTGTATCATGGAAATGACTCCTGTCTGAGCCCTGGAGAACAAAAAATACAAACTTATAGACAGGTAAAATGAATAGGAGTGATAGCTCTACCAAAAGTTTGCAGAAGCTATTTCTTACTTAAGGTAAGACTTTTTTTATATCTTTGTTAGCATGCTTTTCCATCCAAGGATTAGCTGAGGAGGGTGGAATAAAAATGAAAATAACGACGTCGTCGACAACGACTTCTGTCGAGGCAGCTCAGAGCAGGAAGAAATAAAAATATAAATTACAATTCAAAATAAAAGTTTCTGTTTTGTTTTGGAGCAGAAAAAAAAACAAGTGAAAACAAACATTTGGCCTCAGAAATCTTTTCACCTTTCAGAGTTGAATTTTTCTGAAAAATTTTCACCAAATCTGATTATTTTGGGAGGCACAAGTTTCGATCCCTCTAGACCAGAAGTCAATACTGGCTCACTGGTCCTTTCGCTAGGGCCGGGTGGTGCATGAATGTAAACATACTCACGACATGATACTTCCAAAAATTTGCAAGATGGCATGACCTGGCGCCTCGAAGAAATCCTCGAAGCTGTTGATGATCTTGATGACGGCCTTATAGATCATCTCTATGGCTCGAGGGAGGGCAATCTGAACAGATTCCATCAGAGTCTGAAAGGTCAAAGGTCAAAGTCAGAATACTTGACATTAAACCATTAGTTTCTGATTACTGACGACGACACTGAACACAAGCATCTTTAAAAAGTTTTGCAATTTGTAAAATACTAGTAAGGTTTCCCTTCACATGAAAGCTCTTAAACAGCATTTTGTATGTAACTGCACCAGTTTTATTGAGGGATTAAACCTCATTGAGGGGAATTTTCTCAAAATAGCTTTAGTCTTCATTAGAATAATCCTAACAATGATATTCAGCAAAACATTTTCGACGTAACATACATTGAAGAAGTTCATGACGTCACTCTCGATATCGCTGAGCAGATTGGCAACTCTGAGCGCGACGTTGGCGATGGGTTGTAGGAAAGACGGCAGAAGTTTTAGATTCAATTCCCCAACGATCTTCATTGTTGATGACGCAAAAGTCTTTAGACCATTCACCTAGAGAACAAGAAAAACATTATAGGTCCCTCGCCTAATGAAGTATAACTTCACATGCTTTTTACTTTCCACTTCCTCCCAATAACATTCTCAAAGTTTGGGACAACTGGACAAAACTTGCATGTTTTAACAAAGTGACTTTACAAATCATATTCAGGAGGCCTAGCATGACCCTTGTACTCTTTGATCATATTGATTACGATAGATAAGTTGACAGCACTGTTGTATGACTGGCAGTGTTTCACCCGTTCTTTATCATGTGTTGATGACCTTCGTGAGCTAAAACACAAAGATGATGATGATGATGCTGATCATGATCATGATAATGGTGATGACGATGATGTTGACAATAGATGGAGTTGCCTACTTACCATTCCTGGCAATCCGCCTAACATGTCTGAAAAGTCGTTTATAGATTTACCGGGGTCAATCTCTCCAGTGAATAACTTGCTGATCATGTCCAAGCCACTGTCGATCGAATCGATGACTGTATTGAAGATTCTCTCAAACCTTTCAAGCATCTTGTTAATTTTATCGAAACTGAAATCCTGAAAGAATGATATTCTAATTAGATGCTTTAAGCTACTGTGGATGAGGTGAGCCCCTGTGGATGAGGTGAGCCCGTGGATGAGGTGAGCCCCTGTGGATGAGGTGAGCCCCTGTGGATGAGGTGAGCCCAAGGATGAGGTGAGCCCCTGTAATTTGGCTGGAGTTAGCAAGGGGGACTTCAGTAAATCACCAACAACTTCCCCAAAGGTAGAAGATACTAGCTCAAATCGTGGCTGCTAAATGTTGAACCTGTGCGTAACATAACTGACCAAAACTATTGCTACAGACCTGACTTCAGAAGCCAGACACAGAGTGAATAAGTTCCCATACTCCATATATGCTCTTAAAGGACTTTATACTGCATGTATGACTGAGAGACATCATAGTACCCGCTCAGGCTCCGTTTTCCAATCGCGCAGCACTAGTGGCAGATGTTTCGTGACAGGGACGGAACCAACTTCTTACCTGCAAGATGTTGAGATTATACCCAGCACCACCTATGAAGCAAACCCGAATCTTCATGTAGTCGATGTTGAGCCCCATAATACCAAGATGGATCGTTGCATAGGCCTCGTCATGGACTTCAACCCTCAGGGAACCTTCCAGTAGTTCTGTAAAAAACATCACAAACATTAATTTTTCCAATGTCACCTTGTGGAGGATCATTTGATGATGACATTAAGCTGCAGCGCATAGTTCAGATAGCCTGGGCCACAGAATCAAATCGTCACATAGCCAAACGGTGCATCAATGGAGGCAAAGCTCTGGGGAACCAGGGAGAAATAAGAAACAGCGACCAGGTTCTATATAGTGTAGCCATGAAAGAAAAACAAACACTAAGAAGACAACTTGGTAGTTATTGACTGTAGTGTATTCCTTGGTAACTTACGCAGCTTCAGATCCAGGTTGTTTTTTATAATCAGACCAAAAGATGCGCCCACTTTTGTGCTCCCAAGGAGCTTCCTCCACTCATAACTGGGCGAGTGCAAATGAAACTCGATGTTGAACGTAAACGGTAGAAAACGCTTCGTACGGCTTACGGTCTGATCGGCCGGGATTATCTCACCGGCGTGGTCACGCTCAAAAACGTCGCGGCTAGCATTGCGTGGACTGAAAAGAACAAGACAGGAATGATACCCAAGTCTCCTGCTGTGCTCCTGATGTCCACTCCCGAAATCTGACAGTATCATACTATTTACTACTAATATAAGAAGGAATCGAAGCATAACGACCCAAACTATTACTGACAGAAGAGCTATCATCAGGTGACAAGGGCAGAGCTAGTTACCATCTTCAGATTATGTAGGGGGCACAAACTTGGCATGACAGGACGGAAATGCAGAGGACCGCCTGGTAGAGCTGAAGAACAAGACTGACTGAAGGAATGAAGACGAAGAACAAGGGACTACTTACCCTGGTCCATCCTTCAGCAGATGATGCTGAGCCTTGGGGTGAGCTTGAAAAGTCAGACCAGCTTCGTATCGGACCACCTCAGACTCATCGTGGAGGGCCGAGTGAAGCATCTTCATGGCAGACTAAAACGAGAGAACATAACTTGCAGAACCTTTTACTTTCCTAGCTATCTTTGCCCTTTGTTGCATGCTACTACAGGTGGCACCTATTGGGGTATCTGGCACCAATTGGGGGTACTTGGCTACAGGGGTGTAGTTTTGATAACCAGACCATGATGTCCATCGAACTGTACCAAACAGAACTAACTCTACCAGCATCGCTGACACGTATATTACGCTTACCTCTTCATGTTTGAACTTCCTCAAGGAATGAACGCCTGTCTTCCGCACCCAGATGGAGCTCGAGGAGTTGATATATGACAGGATGTGATGCCACGAAGACTCCAAGCCTGCATTGCCCAAGGCATCCAGCAGGATCACCTGACTGAGATCATGGCGTTCCACTTCCCATTCGTCCATGGTGGAACGTTTCTGTCTATCAGTGTAGGGGTCTAGAAGGAAATGGTTTGAAAGGTTAGATAATGGTGATACGTAACACTTATCAAGGATGAGGTTACCAGAGTGAAAGGAACTAGAATCAGCCTGATGCAGGCACAAAGCAATAAAACAGATATTCATAATTGTCATTCAGCTTTTGAACAGCTGGAAAAGAACATCGGTCTTGCTGCAACAGACAACATATGATGCCATCAGTTCTTAAAGACTTCTTGTAGAAGAAGAATAAAAACATAAAATACAAACCATGCATTCCCAGACTACTCTCCAATCGCCCCACTAAGCGCTTGGCGTGATCGTTACGGTCATTCTTCATGAGGCTGTGCGAGATACTACCAAGAGCCAACATGGCACGATGGACGGTAGTGTCATCACGCAGGCCATCAGGGTACGTCTCAGAGTTGAAGACGAAATGCTCGATTGCCGTGATGAATTCCTAGAGCCAGAAAAGAAGGGATTTCCACTTTCAGTATGGTATGATTACCATATGGATATACAGTAGAACCTCTCTGTTAAGAACAAGTTCAGGATTGAGAAGTACAGTCCTTAATAGAGAGGGATCCTGATAAGATTAGTCAAACTGGATGGAAACATAAAAATTATAATCAAAAACAGGTTTCTTTCGTGGAAAGGGTGTCTTTATTGATAGGTGTCTGCTAAGGGAGGTTCCACTGTATGAGTGGAGGGCTCACAAGAGAACAAGAGAAAATAGCCCCCTCCCCAAAACTGTATTTTTACCTGAATCGGAGGCTTCTCACGCCCAGCAAATGACTCCAGCAGGCGATGGATGAGTTCTTTGTTGGGGATCTTCGATTTGAAGATCATGTTAAGCAGGATACCATGTGCTAGGTCAGTGTCTACTGCCATGAGAACATCAATCATATTTTTGGCATTGCCTCTTAACTTTGGCTGGAACCTGAAGACAGATGGATATCAATAGAATAATGGTGGCCCTGAGGTATGATAAAAGACTGTATGATTACAAGTAAACTCATTTTTTTCAAAGCAACTTCTCTGTCCGAGTGTTATCATACAACAGCGATTCCCCGTCCTCAATGAGGGAATGACATATAATTGCATACTCACACTTTCTTTGGTTCGAAGACTGTCTCGCAAAATGTGACAAGGGCTTCATCCGGCAAGACCTCAGTCATCTTCACAATGTTTGTAAAGCAGGCAATTCCATCCAGGCCCTTGCTGAACGCATCTGAAGAGAAAGCGAAATGACCAACTGATGAGTTCCACAAACAAATCCTATATATTTTCAAAAATATGTTATTGGGTTGGTCAATGCTGACTTTTGCATGTCTCATCAATGGCCTACTACTTCAAGGCCAGCACTGCTGTAGCCATTGTATGAAACATATCCTTGCATAAAGTACTCAAGCATCCCAAAGCTAGACTCCTATGCAGTCTATCTCATCATCCTGACCATCTTTCCTTCATGGGTAACAGGACAAGTCCGGTCCACTGCTTTTGGGGAGTACCCAAAGCCCACCGTGGAATAACAACCAGCTACCACAGTTTACCTGCGTTTCTCAAACACGTAAGGTTTCCCTGGATGTAGTCGAAGAGCTGTGTGGCATTCTGGGCGTACTTGATTGCCTTCTTGATCTGAAACCAAACACAAAAGATCGTGATTTCTGGTGCCTGGCCTATTCTGGGTCATGGCAAGGTGGGGCGATGGCCATACTGACCATCATGTCACAGGCGTTCTTTGAATGAAGGGCACTCCATCACAGTCTACTCATGTTTCTCTAAGTGGGTCTTTGCCCTCGCAATTAGACACTAGATACAAGGTATCACAGTTTTAGAAAAATCAGAATATCGCCTTATTTTGGGGAAATAGACACATCAGTATGAAATCCAACTCAAGACCACATGAGCTGACATTTCATCCACTTCTAGAAAACTTACATCTGCCACATGGATGGAATCCTCAACCAATTTTGAGCTTGGTTTCACCATCTTCTGTGTGAGTTTATTCCTGGCCAGGAAAGATGCTTCGCCCTCACTGACTGCGGAAAACTTTGGCCACTCTGAAAAGTTGATAGTAAGAAATCAGGAACTGAATGCACCAAGGTTGCAACAGAATACTTTAGTGGAACAGGCTCTCTGGTGCTGGCTGGTGGTAAAAGGACTTGCACCACTGCTGGATGTTGTCTAAAACATAAGATGTGGTCTAAAATGAGACTTTACTAGACTTACTCATCATGGTAAAGGTGTTGACTGGCTTGACAGGCCTCTGACCTTCGAACGGATCGAAGCTGAAACAGGAAAAGGTCAACTAAAGATTGGCCAAGTGATTTCCAAACGGAGCACTCAAACAAATTTACTTCATCTGATAGTTCTGCATCTTGACCCTCAAGTTTTGGATCCACTCTGCTGACCTAGACTCCCTTTCACCAAGGGGAGGCTACCCAATAGTGTTCATCTGATGGTCCAGAATGAGTCCTGGAGATCAAGACCTCTTCAACCATAAAGTATGAGTCCTGGAGATCAAGACCTCTTCAACCATAAAAAGTATGAGTCCTGGAGATCAAGACCTCTTCAACCATAAAGTATGAGTCCTGGAGATCAAGACCTCTTCAACCATAAAGTAAGGTTAAAAATAATTGATGATAACTTACTCTGTAGGTGTCTTGGCCACCTCAACATTCTCCTTGACTTGGACTTTGTGGATGATACCAAGGCCTTCGTGATAGTGCACCGTCTACATGATAAGTAAACAATATTTTATGAGTGATTTATTCTGTAATATTCTGAAAAAATTAACGATAAATGAAACCTATCAACATGACCACTCATTGAGAAGTTTTTGCCCTAAACTTTCTGATGAAACTATTTCTATCATAATTGATGGTAATGTTAAGGTACTAAAAATGCGCCCAGTATTCCAAGGTAGTGACTATTTCTGGATTCTGATACCTTGGTGTAATCACTCTCAGCTGTGGGCATCACATGGCCATGCCTGATTTTGGTGAACTTCAATCCGGTCTCATTCGGCTCCACAGTATAGGTGGCGTTGTGCGGACCTGCAATTAAAATAAATTGACACAGATGAGATAACCCATTAAAAACTGAGAGCAGTAAAAGTAATTATCAAATGGTTCAAGAAGATTTCAATGGTGAGCACTAAATCTGCTTTGATCTACACCAATCTCTCCAGCAGAGTTATACTGACTACCAGGCCTCTAGTCTTGGTCTAAACTGCTCTGGAATGTGTTATTGCTAATCTTATTTGTCCTAAGTGTCCTGATTACAGAGGTTTAACTGAATGTGGAAGTCGCCACCTAATCTGGACACAAATCACTGTCCTTAGTAGAAATGGTGACCTAATTATTGAGGGGTCCACATTAAGGAAGTGTCTATTGTTTATGCGTACCTTCATGGCCAATCTCTTCTGTCTGGTAACCATATTTACCCCCATCAAACTTCTCCACAGACTGGAAGGAAAGAAGGTGAATACATGAGCTGATGATAACATTTTGGCTCTTCCTGAAATGCCTTACTTACATCATCCTATCTTTCAATAAATCATAGCTCATATGCTGCAGAGAAATATACAACCAGGAAAATGCTTTCTTCATGTGAGAACTTGCTTGGGAAGTAAATGAGCAGGATTTCACCCTGTCAGTTGCTTAGTAGTGAGACCTTTACATTCGATTTTCTTTATGGTATTACCTGATGTCCGATATGATGGAACTTGCCCGAGATTAGAGCAGCAAATGCCTTCTTTAGGGCGAGAATTTGCTCATCCTCCTTGTTTGGAAAGTAAACGTGGAGGATTTCTCCCTGTTGGTTGATCACAAATGAAAACCTTGAAGAAAAAATCTAATGTCACTGCAATTAACAAGCAGTTATAGATAACCAATTACCAAGCACCAGAAGAAAATACAAAGGTCAAATTTTTAAGGAACAATCAAATTTCTGATAGATGTGGTAAGAGGGAAAGAAACCACCATGCCTAGTCCATTAGCGGGCCTCGGCTGACCCTTGTGTCCTATGAACAATCCAGTTTTAGGCCCCAACCTAAAGGTCTTACAGTATTAATATATACAGTAGAACCTCTCTATTAAGGATACCCTTGGGACTCACAAGTGCTGTCCTTAAAAGTGAAGAGTCCTGATTAGAGAGGTAAAATTGAATGGAAACAACTAATTTAGGACCAGAACTACCCAGCCAGCACAAGTGACCTGGCCCAAGGCTGGAACAGCATTGTATCCGGGACTGGTCAAGGCCTGGCAGGCCAAGGCACAACCAGTGATTGCCAGTCCTCTGCCAATGCTTGCCAGCACGGTTCCAGGTCAGTTAATGGCAGACTTTCTGGGCTGGCCCAAGGTTGGTTGATGGGTCTATAGCATGCGTTCAAAGAAATTGATATTGCTTCAGTAAGGTACCCAACCATTAGATATTTCTTAACTTCGGCCCCTGCTTTCCTGCAAGGCCTAGAACCCATAATCCACCCAACTTGTCCTGTTTACTTGCACCTGTCTGGCTGGCCGTGCCAGTGGACCCAGCCCTGGCCCCAGGCCCTGGCAATGCCCAGAAGGAGCAGAGCCAGGGCTTGCCAGTAAGGTGCCTGGCTGGCCGTGCCAGTGGACCCAGCCCTGGCCCCAGGCCCTGGCAATGCCCAGAAGGAGCAGAGCCAGGGCTTGCCAGTAAGGTGCCTGGCTGGCCGTGCCAGTGGACAAGGCCCTGGCCCAGGCCCTGGCAATGCCCAGAAGGAGCGGAGCCAGGGCTTACCAGTAAGGTGAGCTTCCCTTCAGTGGAGAAGGGAACCATCCTTATGGGTAGTCAGGCTTCAAATTATGCAGCTCGCCTCAGTCTAACACTGGCAAGCTACTAAGTGGATACTTGAATTAGCCACGAAAAAAAGTCTTAAATCTTAATTCAAATCTTAACTTTCGTGGTTTGCGTTATTGGAATTCCGGTTTGTGTTGGCAACTCAACTGCAATTAAAGTCGCTTACATTGCTCTTCTTTTTAGTTAATTGGGTAATTATGATACCTATGTGTTTTCTTATTAATTGATTTTGAGCATTAAAGTGATATTGTATTTGTTGTATTACCGTTGTGTGAGTGGGTCACTCAAGCCAAGCCCTAGACCTCTACAATGAACTCTCCAATTTATTCAGTTTATTCATTACCATAACAATCATTATAATGTATACCAAGGCTGGGCCAACCTTGGTTCCAGCCTGGCTGGCCGTGCCGGTGGAGCCAGCCCTGGCCCAGGCCTAGGCAATGCCCTGAAGGAGCGGAGCCAGGGTTTTGCCAGGCCTAGGCCAGCCTCGGGCCGGGGCCCTTGTGCTAGCTGGGAAGTGTCCTTAATAGAGAGGTTGTCCTTAATAGAGAGGTGTCCGCTAAGGGAGGTTTCACTGTAAATGTAAGGTAAAGTGGTTGTAGTATAGCCTCGATCGGTGGGTATTAATGTCAACTGCCAGTCTTTTATAACTCACTCTACCCATGGCTATAGATGCGTCACATCACCTTACCAGCTATAGGATAACTTACCACTTGGAGAAATCTAGTCCAGTATTCTCGATTGCTGAAACAAAGTAGACATATCAAAATATATCCTGTACAAGAGTCGAATGAAAGCATGCTCCACTGTATCCAGTCACTAACCAAGATATAGCTCTCACTTAAGCGCTATCCCCGTTCCCACTGCGACTATCTACATCGCTCGCAGCTCGTCAGTAGCATGTCCTATCTAGCTACTAAGAGTAACCACTTTTTGATATATAAAGAAGTTAGGCATGTGCCCCAGCAACATCTATGGGATCAATGCCGAGGGGTATAAATGGTATTACATAAACCCCTGGGCTGCGCCTAGCCCAAAAGGTGATACAGTGAATCAGGGGGTACAGCTTGGAGAAATCATTTTGCCCGTGTGCTGCGCCTGGAAAAAAAGCATGCTGAAAACCCCCACACGGATAAGATTTCACCATGGTGAGCATGGTTAACTCTCATTTACCATGCTGAACACTGAATTCACCACGGTGAATCCCTGATCATTAAAATGCCACCTGATTTTTTGTCTTGTCCCGACTAGATGTGACATGATCCAGGTTGTCTTTTCTCCAGGATTCTAGTTTTGTGTAGCTGTCCATCTGACTGAGGAGAGCAGGAGATCAAAGTCACCCTTGCATAAAGAGACTACTCTGGACCAGACATTTAGGACAGTTATACCAGGTTCTGGTCAGTTTAAGCGAAAGTCCTTCCTCCCAAGCTCCCCTGTTGTGCACATACCAGGTTCTGGGCCATTCCCTCCCTGTAGCTCCCCTGCCGTGGACCATCGGTACTACAAGAAACGAACAGACGACGTACCCATGGGAGCAATGCGGGCCGAATTTGGGTGGTATATAAGGAACTTGATTGCATATGTATAGTAAGATAAGCCGCATGATTAAACCAGGTTCATACTTGCTTAGACATGATGAATGACGGATCTGCGGTAGCTGGTTTGGGGTTCCAGCTTTAAGTCGTCCCCCGCCCTAAAAACGGGCGATATTTTTGATATTATTCGAAGTATAGTTCCAATTTCTTAGCTCACGTGGAGGCACATGACAGTGACGACAACTTTGAGTTACTGGCATCAGTATTAGTTTGCAGTCATTTCATCCATTATCTTGCCATCCTGAGGAAATCAGGTGTTAATGTTCGCCGTGAACATTAACCCGTCATTTTCTCAGGATGTTATCATGCTGTCACGACAACCTCCCATCAGTACATTGTCGCATTATCATTGCTGATGCGGTGTATGCTTCATGCGCAATTTATTATTTTACTTGGCGTCGTGCTAAACCTTTCTATTGACTTACGCGATCCTTCCCTCCGTTGCATCTGGAGCAGATACACCCGCAGAAGTAATTCTTGGCCATTTTCCTTGTCGTCGATCGGGATAAACCCAATCTGAAACCAAATATATTCCATTCATTAGGTGGATGATTGGTTGCTTACGTTATCAATTTTATGGAGGGGACTCTTGTCGATTGTTCAGGTGGACTTGGGGTCCAAGAGCGGACTGCTGACACCTAATCATGCATTTCGTCCCCGGGTTTTCAACTTCACTAACGCGACCACCCCGGTAACGCGACTATTCAACCTCTGTCCCATGAGTGGTCTTGTTACCGGGTTCCACTGTATAGCGTATCGCGTCTGTATTCTTATCTTATCCATTGGGCGACCCATAAGAGGACAGATCAGTGCTAGCTCGGGATGAGGGTTTATTGGGGGACCTATCTTGGAGACAGATCAGTGCTTGCTCTGGGCGATGGTGAACTGGGGGAACAATCCATCCCGAAGTCAAGCTTCTTTTTTTTCCCTTTTTTTGTTTCGACAGAGAGGTGTTTTGGAATAAATCAGCAATACAAAAGCGCTTTGAGACAATTAATGATAAAGCGCTGAAAAGCACATCATAGACATTTGTATTTATTTTGAAAAATGAGCACCTACCTTGCCGCTGTATAAAAAGTCGCCAACTTTGTTCAAATCCGCATTGGTATGAAACTTATACAAATACTCGTATCCAGTCTTATATTGAACATAGATGGCCAGGCTCCTCTCTCCCGCGATGAAAATCGCCAGGAGAGCGAAAAGTGCTAGTTTTGTTGTGCCCATCTTTGAGGAGGGACATCCCCCTTGTGTATCTGCCTTGTCCCTTAACCGTTCTGACCAACGGAGCTCTCGAGTTGAGTTATGAAGTCGGGTTGTGTAATAGAAAACCTCAATTAAGAAATGACTTCCTTTTTTTCAGATTCGGGGAAATTATGTCCACCTTAACTAGCCAGATTGTAATCATGTAAATTAGGTCTTTGAGACACATACTTGGCGTCAAGAAGGGTGGAGTCTATTCAGAAACTTAATTTCAAAAGATTTCCACTCAAGTTGACCCAAGTCTCATGTGCTGGTAAACTTGTCCAAGTTAATTCGCCAATACAACAAAAGGGCCAAGGTAGTTCTCAGCAATACTTGATATCCCTTGCCAAAATACTGTTTAGGCCCAGCTTAGCCTATAGTCAGCAAAGAGGGGCTCCATGCGAGACCGTTGGATAATCTGCCTGCGGGAACCTGCCTAATGGAATTGGGCCGAAATCTAGACCAGACCACTTACACACGTGCTAATTTGACCTTGGCAGGAGAACATCGATTTATCACTGATTTTCCATCTCATCATGGTATTAAATATCATCAATTAAACAGTTATATATCCTTGTGATGATCAAAGTTTGGCTCTTCCTGGACGCTTATCAACGTATACATATGATGCTGGAGGAACCCTTTTGACAAAAACAGTCTTTTGTTTGATATTTTGCCTGATGGGTTATAAAAGAACACTCTAAAGCCTTGCTTTAAAGGAGGATTATAGGCAAGAGCAGGGGGTTAAATTGGCCATCTTCCCCCATTTCTGGCCAGGGAACACCGCTGCTAAAGAAAAATTTAAAGCCATATTTTATTTAATACCCTGCCCCATTTTTTTTGGCACAGGTGCAGTTATGAAAATTTATTTCAAAATATTATCATATAATGCAAGCTATTTTCTGAACCGTGTATATAATTCACCTGAGGACCACCAATATATTATCCCCCTATCTCCTGCCTATATTCCTTCTTTAACAACAGCAAACTTCAATCACTAAGATAAAGACAATGATTCTTTTAAAGTCACTTTATTAAAATCACCCTTCACCTTCAGAATTGTGATAACTTGCATACAAGTTTGTTTACTTGCAACCATAGCAACACCACCCTCCTCCCCAATACATTAAGGATGCAGAAATTTACATCTTAACCTACAAAAAAGGGCTGAAGTAGGTTCCATGTGATGATTGGAATTAGCTCTTCAAAATTTATTGTCCTTTTTTCATCTTCCTGCTGAATTAAGTTGTTCTTTGCAGATCTTGGCAGCCAAGGGTGCACATTAGCTGCATGAGATTCAGGAGGGGCTAAGATTGTTGGCCACTGTAGACAGAACTTCTTACTTATCCCTTTTCTTCGGACGCCTCTGGAAGCAACTACAGGAATGTGCAAAACAGCACCTGGCCCCTTGATGTCTTGTGTTTTGGGCCCTTTAGACATGGCTGCAGCTAGAGGGGGGGGGGCACGGGAAGAGGAGAGCAGATACCCCCATGGTCTGCAAAAATTGTGTTTTTTTCATGCAGATTTTGGAATGTATGGAATACAAGCACTTGATACTTATTTTTCATTACATTACAGAAATTTGAAATCTGAAATTCCTAATCAACTTCAGCCCTTCAGAGGTGTATATACAGTATGTATTTATAATATTTATATAGAATATAGACCTATACATTTTGTAACATATTGACAAAGTGGTGCAGTTGACATGGTTACCAAAACAATAATTCAAATTTTCATGGTCAAATTTGATCTGGTCATTATCAGAGCCTTAAAGTCTCTGAGATAGCAACATTTGAAAACTGAATTCATGAGATATTTTGGTTACCATGACAACTTCAGTCAAAAGCCAAGATAAATATATTCATGACAATAATGAGAAAACTTTGTAAACTTTACAATGAAATCACAGTTGATCTTTTATTTTACAGAAATATGTAGAGAATATTTACAGTAAGGCGAAGAAGATGTATGAATATTCATAATATGCAAATACGAAAGATGAATATTCATAATATGCAAATGAGAAAAGTTTGAATATTCACATACATGCAAATGCGAAGGATGAATATTCATTACTGCATATGATGATGTGAAATACAATATAAAGAATGAGTAACTGGATAGGGAGGATTATTGAACATGGAATGGATGTTTCCCGTTTGTGGATACAAAAATGGTAACCCCAGTTCTTAACATTGCTTCCAGCAAAAGGCAGGGGCCCAGCATCCCAAGCTGTTTTACTTAGGTGATTGTTATAAAGCTAACAGCAGTCATCCAAATTAATTTCATAACAGACAACCTTGATATTGACCTAAAAGCCAAGTATTGCAAAAAAATGTACAATTGTCTCGAAACTTTTTTTAACAGGTTGGACAAAGCTAACCACAAGTCAACAAGTAGCAAAGGATAAAGTACTTGGCAATACTGTCACAGAGGACTTAGGTAGCCTACCATTCCCCATGTCAAATTAAACCCCTAGCAATAAAAAATCAGTGATAATAAATTCGATAAATGCATGTTGAAAAATGTGACCGCTTTCTGAAAAAGTGCCAAATAACTGCCAAGGGGTGAAAACAGTAAGCCATTGCATCAGGTCGAGCAATTTCTGAATTAGCACGGAAGTAGACGGTATATAACCAATTCCTTATATAAATATTGAATGCATGAGGAAACTAATCACCTAACTTCTGTTGAATAACCTAAGAGAAGAACAATATTGACACTTTCCCTCAGGATTAAATCTCAGACTTTTGAGCTCTGTTTTGTTTGCTGCGCTCTGCTACTGTCAAAATCAGAAGTTAACCTGACCTGGCCTGTTTGAAATGAGAAAATTGGTAGAAGAAGAATTATCTAAGATTTCTAACATTGACACCTTGGGAATCATCTCAAATTGCTTTAACCTATGAGAAATAGAATCTGTTTATCCGGGGAGGGGGTCAACAATTTCTCTGCCAAACTTTCGTCTTTCAAACTTCTGACATCTTAAGAAACAACTGTTGGTACAGACATGACAATATTCAGACTTCATGATATCCAGTCTTATTTCGTCATTCAGATGCAGGAAGGGCTTCAGAGAGAGATGAAAAATCGTTCTTGGCATCAAGTAATATTGAGACGATCGCCAGGTGAACATGCAACGAAATTCACAACAAGATTTTTGAGTCGTTGACAAAGAGATACAATAGTAGAACAGCTTGAGATCAGCATAAAGTGAGATCAGAGATATCATTAAAAGACAGGGTCTGGTCGCTCAATCAGCATGAGCAGTAGGCCTACCTAAGGAGGTAACGCTTCATTGAGCTAACACTGGTGTTAGATTCTAACGCTGATTGAGTTACTGAGACGAGGACAACAAGAATCAGGACAACAGTCCAGGGCAAGAGGCCAAGTATACGTCTTCGTACTTACTCACTGACTTCAGAGGTGCAACTAACAAGTCAACTTATAATCTGGCACAGATACAGATAGTGATATAGCAGCGGCTTTGATTGGTACACGAGGCAGAGAAGCTCCGGCAGAATGTTTCATGAAACACCCACAAGTGAAATTAAGTAACAATTTGAGCTTTTCTATAAGGAAAATTACACAGCATGTTTGTGTCACCCCTTAAAATGAGCGCAGGACAGTCACTGTGAAATGTTTGCAAAGCTACAAGTTGGTCAGTTCGCCCATTTCCAACTGGCAGTAGACGAAATGATATCACGTCTTCTGGTGAAATGTAACAGTTTAGTGCATTACAGTTGAAATTTTGAGCTTTTTAAGTACATATGTGACAGTGAAATGCAAACTAAAATATCAGTGATACTTCACAGTTGACAGTGGCTGAGAGTATTCAAACCATGGTAGAGGCCAAGAATAGAATGTATCACCCACTCCAAACTGAATCACAGATTGATGACTATTTACAAGAAGATTTACACGAGTTGATGATAGTTATGATAACGTTTTTAACACACTCTATTTGTCTACTGACCATGTTCTACATTTAAACCACCCGGTTAGCTATCGTGACTAAATCTGCTGTCTCCCCCTAAAGATGATGGTCAGAGTTGGTCAAAACTAAAGATTAACTCTTCTGACAACATTTTACTTTATTTCAGAAAATATTTGAGAAAAATTTTCACCAAACATCTTTGGGGTTTAACACTCAATCACTACAGTGGGCCTAATAAGCGAACATGATATCACACTATACTTTGGGACATGCAAAAATGACCGAAATCTTCGATTGGCACAAAATGTTCTAACTATCATTCTAAATCATGGAAAACAAAACTATATGCCATTAGAAAGTCTTCAAGACTAAGCTTATCAAGAACTTCCTGTAAACCCCTTTACTTTTACCAGCCTCATGTCTTTACAGGATCTGAAATATGGAATATGGACATAGTTCTATGGTTGAGGTACTTGGGAACAATTTGGCAACAATTATTCCCCAGACAATTTCAGGCAGTAAAAGTAAAGGAATGTACAGCTTTTATATGCTCCATGGATAAATTATTTCAAATTATACAACAGAGTTAGTGTAAAATATCAATGATCATGAAATATATTTCTAAAACCCTTCTATATCAGTTACATTCTTAATTACCCTTCCCTAAGGAGAGTGCCGCTACAATGTAAGTACTATTAAACGAAACAGCACATCTGAACACTCTTGGATTGCACTATGCATTTGATCATTTCAATAATTACCGGCCAAATACCATCAAGGCATATGACGTAGGCTTTTAGGCCCTTCAAAGAGCAGAATCTAATTAACAGCAAATTTCATTCGTGCTAAAGCAGGAACTTGCGCATTTAGCAAAGTACTAATAACTAGTAAAATAAACTTATGAACTGCAAGCAATTTGCATAAGGCCTTCCTGCCCGGTCAATGTGCGGCTGTGGCTATGAGTGCCAATGGAACTTACCAAAAGCATAATTTTGCAATAAGATTTTCCAAGGATTATACCCATTGGGTGTTAAGGATTTGGTTAATATTTATACTGTAACCAAGCAGAAGAGCAAGCTTGCAGAATTTATACGAATTAAGGAGCTGTGCTGCATATTTACGAAATTATAAGTAGGCCTTTTGGATTCCTTCACCGCATAATCACAGTTTTAATCCAAGGGTTTAAAAGGAAATAGAGGCATGGCCGCAGGCGGGCTAATAGGCCCTCTGCCAGATATGCCTGTACCACCTAGGGTCGGGAAGATGAACAATCTTTACAATAGTTTTTTTTCAGTCAATGATGCCAGACAATGCCTTTCGAGCCATTGTCTGGCGTGATTTACAGTGAAGGTCTGTTGTAATGATGGACTATTTTTCCGTGTCTGGCAAAGGGCCTTTTATGTTATGAAAAACATTTTTCAGTGACAGTCAAACCTATATTCCCCCTTTATTTGTAATCAAATTCAATAGACATATTATTTACAAAACAGAGCCTAACCCATTACCAATCACAGTCCTTTCAGGAGGTAACATTATATTATGACAATCCAGTTAAAGCTTGCACTGATTTTTTATTTCCAACATTTTGCATTAAGGGCTCAGGAAGGGTTAACAGATAAATGATAACAGAAACGAAAAAACAACTAATAAGTACAACTGAGGCCTCTTCCACTTAACCAGACCAAAACATGTGTACAATATCTATGGTAAATGTGCAGCACATTCTGGTCTAGGCCTAGGAGCAAATTCTCTGCTTGCAGCGCTCATCTTGAAAGAGGAGAAGTCATGCATTCCTCTGTTATTTTCTCAACAGGCCTGACAGTTCAAAATTCTGAAAAAAATTTCAAAGCCAAAAAACTTTTGGAACTGATGATGTTTCTTCATTTTGAGCAGAAAAAAACAAGTGAAAATTTGTTTTTTGGACTTATGCTTGATTTGCTTAGCTTGACTTATGCTTTAGCTGGTACAGGTCAGCTTTAGCTGGTACAGGTCAGCTTTAGCTGGTACAGGTCAGCTTTAGCTGGTACAGGTCAACTTTAGCTGGTATGTCTAGCATGATTTCTATGCTTTAGTTGGTATTTCTAGCTTCACGTGTTGAGTTTCATCATCATCGTCATCATCTTCTTTTCCTCTCGCCATCTGGAATGGGAATTCAGAAAAGATAAAGAACCTGAGTTTGCTTGGACGGACAGTTGTTTAGGAAGAGTGATTAAAGCGAGTATGTGCGGGTCATATACATACCACCATCAATGTATCAGTATCAGCAAGGGCTTGTTTGGCCAGAAATCGTTCTCTCTTCATCTTGACCTCCAAACTTTCAGGGATATCCGGCACGAGAATGTCGATGAGTCGATTGATGCCAAACACTATGTGCTGCAAAGAAAACAAAGGTATTGAAGTTGAGAAGACAATACTGTCACCTTCATGATTTGAATGAACTATTCACACTGTGTCAGTGTGTCTCTTATCGAAGGGGTTGGGTTATACAAAGATCAATTTTGCACACACTTGTCGATGAGGAATATATATATTTAACAGTACAAGTTTCTGAAAGATTGAAAGCAAGAAGAAGTCAATATCAGCAGCACACCGAGGGTAAGATCCTCTGCCTTGATAATATCGCTCATGCTATCCAACCATTCCACGCGTTCTCGCCCTCCCCTGAGGCAACGACTGGGGATTCCTTGACCAACCGCCCGATACCTACCTCGAACAGGATCACAAATGCCAACCTGACCGTCAACAAATGCCAGTACCACATGGTGTACTCTCCAGTCTGGGTGTCTCTGTAGTCTTTGTACCTGGAAAAGATTACAACAAGGAGTCAGGGGTGGCTTTATTTGCTGGACGCAACTTGAATCAACTGAGGCAATAGGGAGGTTCAGATTTGGCCCGATTACCACTCCGACTCCGACTGACACTCAGGTCGGAGTCTGATTTCTGCTGCAAGATAAGGTGGCTGGGATATTTCGCATCCAGGAGGTCTGTTCCCCTCTGCAATGACAAATGATACACTTCTTATTTAAATTTTCTCAACAGCTTGGTTGTATCACAACTGGAAAATATGATTTTGAGTGTCAGTCGGAGTCGGAGTGGGAGTCGGGCCAAATCTGAACCTCCCTAGTGTTTTGTGAGGGGGAGTATTTTTGAAGATGCCGGCCGGGTTGAGCCAAAGTTCAGCCGGGGGAAATCAGAGCCCCCAAACTCAAGAGATCTTCTACTAACCTGCAAGTCTGATTCATTGTATGTGGCGGTGATGTCGACAGCGTGAAGTTGACGTAACCCGTCAAAGTCCAGTTGTACCTGTACTGGTACATCATCTTTGGTAAGAACTCCGACGTGAATGCAATTAAGAAGGCCTGGAGGAGAGTAAAAGAATAGGTTAGGTGTCCAGTCCAAGGCTAGTTCATATGGCCAGCAACAAATCCATGACATTCCATATAACAGATGGTCAAGCTTTTTGATATCCAGGTTGTGAAAATTCATTGGGAGCCCCAGCCGTTAGATTCAGCAAGGCAAGGCCAAATAAAAATGCCCCCTGAAAGAGGCCTGACGGCTTGGCTGAGGCAGGGTAGCTTGCTTAGAGAAATGTCCTCAAAAATTAAAACAACCCGCTACGCCTGATCTATCCACAGATTGTTCCCTTGTGAACCTGTGGTGCTGTTTCAATTGTCTCCCTAGCAAGTTCCCTGGTACAACCAATTGCAAATTTGCCAAATACCAGTGCAATAATACCTCTACTTACGTTACTCATAACAGACAACTGCGCTAGTGCATCCAAGATAGAAAACCAGACGCCAATATCCTGAGCTCTCTCGGCGACCGGTCGACGTGTCTCACAAACAAGCTTGGATGCGTCTAGTCGTATCTCGAGCCAGTTGTTGAGAAGGGCAAACAACGGTGCCAATGGGAAGGCAGCAACGAATATGGTTATGAAACCAAACTGGAGCACTGGCAGGTGAGAAAGGAAATGAATCAAAAAGTGATGAGGTCTTACATGTGCCGTGCAAAATCGTTCAAAAAATCCACTGCTGTGAGACTGTTGCCCCTTACTTTCTTTTCCTTCAACTGGAAGAGCCCATGTGGTCTAATCGGTTTAACTTGCTCGAAGTCAACTGTACTGAGTCGGCCCATGGCCGCATGGCTGTGGGACAGATAGATAAAGAGAATCCAATAAGTTATCTTACCCATTTCTAAGTACTCTTCAAACAGACCCTCGTATTCTATAAGCTCGTAGTCCTCCTCCCAACGATCTTTCTCGGTCATCTGATGAGCACTTCCTATCTTTCTTTGATGTAACCACGTCTTCATTTTCCTGAAAATGAGACAAGGTCATTAGTAATGAAACTCTTTACGGAGCTTGCAATTAATTTGGAATTTTCAACCAAAATATATGGAATTCATTTCACAATACATCCCTTAACATTCCTTCAATGCACCTATCTAAAGACAGGTAACCCACACAACTACGTAGGATCCTTCTCCCAGGAGACAAGCCTTGAATCCTGACAGGCAAGTTCAGAAAATCCCGATGCAAACTTCGCCCTTCCCAAATCCCACCATGGTGTCTATCCTGAAAATCTCGGCCATCCCCACTTTTAGAAAACCAAGGTGAGACACTCAGAACATCCTCTCGCTAATTCTTCTTTGATTATCACCAAAATGACTTACGGTACAAGAACCTCTTGACAATTGTTGATCACCTGTTTACCGACCATGATCACAGCAAGTTGCTGTGCCAACTCGACTAGACACCCACCGTTGTTGCACTGAAATAGCGACGGCAAACTGAAGAATCGAGCACATGAAGCTAGTCAAAGTGGGGTCCTGTGTAGGGCCTACTGCTGGCCTGAAACCTTGTTTAGGCCAGCTTCTTACCTGTGGTCCTGAAAGAGATGCAAACCCTGTGTCCTCTTATTGATTCCCTGTCATCCCCCAAGTTGTCTTTCTTGCCATGGCCAATCACAAAAAGCACAGTGATAATAGTTTTCTCAAAAAAGCCGTGTCTTGTTACTGATCTGAACTTGGTTCCCAAGGCAATATTACATGCCAACACTACAGTTTGTGTTGTCAAATTGTTTTGCATTTTTGAAGGAGGCAGAGTTTGTAGTTGATTTGCATTCATGAGGGTTCATTTTGCATTTTGGCCGATATTTCAATCTCCAGAGAGCAAAATATTTTGTGATAAATTTCCACAAAATGACGAATCCCTTTCTTTTCTTCCTCATTACTCTTGAATGCAAACCGATTAGAATGACAATTCTCTCTTTATACAGAAGGAAGGATGTAAAAATGAAATATGATAAGGAATGAGACTGACATAAGAAGGAGACGTGTTGAAGGGAGGTAGACAAGAGGAGTAGATAACATCATCACCACCCTACTGGACGGAAATCACATGGCCTTGGACAGCAGAACAATGACATTAGGCAACTGCAACAACACACCGATCCACGGTTCATAATCACAAGCCAACTTTACGCCTGTGTCAGCATTGTGACACTGATGTGAGACCATCCATTTGCTGGCCAAAACCATGCGTTTGCCATCTAACAAGGCAGTACTGCACGTCATGTAAAAGGCAAAGACATCGTAAGAAAGAACGTGTTGTGAAATGTAAATTGTCTAAGTGTCAAAAACGTGATTTGATGAAGAGAATTGTCATTTTGAAAGTAGGATAAATGAAAATTGAGGATTAATCTTGAACAATCTGTAGCCTAAGCAAAGAGAACGCCTGCTGGTGCAGAAATTTTTGAAAAATAACCTTACAAGCATTTGAAGACGGCAGTTCTGCATGATTAGGAGACGCTACCCAGAAGTAGTTCTACTTCAGGCCTAATTCATGGTCGAGTTCAAATACTCAAAAGGTCATAATTTAAAACACTTATATTGTGTAATAAGACATGAATGAATTATTGTAGTTCAAAACGTGCTCGAAGTTCGCCCTCCGACTTACGGAACAAAAACCTCTTGGCAGTTATTTATCACTTGTTTTCCTATCATGATAATGCCAAGCTGCTGTGCTAGCTCAACCATGCAACCGCCATTGTTGCACTGAAACAGGATCGTAGGTCACGTGTATGCGAGAAAATGAAAAAAAAAAGGAAATGCTAGCTATAACTGTTTTTGCTACATCATAGCTCTGAATGAAACCTTGATAAGAGTGGAGACCTATGGTCAGAAAAGTGCTAACCATTGCCTGTCGCTCCAGGGTGGTGCAGCTATGGGGGTAGTTTGGGGTTCCGCCAACGCATCGTTCCCCATATCAAAAAAATCTTAGCACAATCTTAATTGTTGAATGGAGACACTGGTAGAAAGGGGTTAATAACTCAAATGTTGCTGTGCTTTCGTGCAGGAAAGGGAATGGGTCCTCTGACTACTATATTACCATGCTTTAAAAAGACACTCATCAATGCTCAAGTGCAATAAAAGATGATTTCTTAGTAACAAGACCTTGATTTTGACATCCATGACATAAAATTGTGGTAACAATTTCACACAGATGACAGTCCTTCAGATGATTTTAGACAGACCTCACATTCTCTCAAAGCTGTTGCACCATTCGGTGTGTGTTGAATATACCGGATAGATTCCAGAACTTTGGGAGGTTTATTTTATTGAACAATGTTACCAATCTGGTATGAAACAAGTGAAAGAATTCTATACATACCTCCTCATTTCTGAGACCTAAAAATTTATTGTAGTGGCCGGGAAAACCCACAAACCTGGAAGAGAAATCATATTTTGTAAGTTTTGATAAGATGCGTTTTGAAGATGTGGTTATGGAGCACCTCTGTGGAGACTCCCAAAGGAAGTTCAAATACACAAACTACTTCTGGCCCTATCCTTTAGCTCTACCTCTTTCTCAAAACATGACTCTGATATATTCTCCCATGACTAAACCACCCCAGATTGCTGTCTCATCCTACAAGGAAAGTTACCATGAGGCAGATTAGTCCTGATGACTGACCTAGTTCCTATCCCACGGGAGAGTTACCATGAGGCAGATTTGTCCTTGGGACTGACCTAGTTCCTATCCCACGGGAGAGTTACCATGAGGCAGATTTGTCCTTGGGACTGACCTAGTTCCTATCCCACGGGAGAGTTACCATGAGGCAGATTTGTCCTTGGGACTGACCTAGTTCCTATCCCACGGGACAGTTACCATGAGGCAGATTTGTCCTTGGGACTGACCTAGTTCCTATCCCACGGGAGAGTTACCATGAGGCAGATTTGTCCTTGGGACTGACCTAGTTCCTATCCCACGGGAGAGTTACCATGAGGCAGATTTGTCCTTGGGACTGACCTAGTTCCTATCCCACGGGACAGTTACCATGAGGCAGATTTGTCCTTGGGACTGACCTAGTTCCTATCCCACGGGACAGTTACCATGAGGCAGATTTGTCCTTGGGACTGACCTAGTTCCTATCCCACGGGACAGTTTCTATGAGCAGGAGTGATCATTGGGAATGACCTGGCACCCTATCGCTGCGAGAGAGATCCAAGTAGCAGTATTTTAAACAAAGCCTCACTAGTAGAGGGAGAGCTAAATGAATATCTTTCGGCTTTCCCTACCTTCCTTTAAAAAATGCAATGTAGAATATTGAAGAGTAGAAGTTGACGAACTGGAAGAGGAATACTTTGAAGATCAACTGATCTTCGTAGTCTGTCTGTGTTCGGTGCATCTCTGAAAGAAAGAGGGCGTGATAATTAGATAGGTTATCTCGGGATGAATGATTTGTAGTGGAATCTGTGCGTTTTTTGGAAAAACAACAATCATTTTGGGAAAAAATTGTGACATACTATGGTTTACTTACCCCACTGTGTCAATTTTTCTGCTAACTTTTCGTAAACTTTTCCAAGTGACATGATAAGTATCAAGTTGACAACGGCAGATGACAAACTTGCGATGGTCAGCGCCCGACTTCGCAACAGCGGGTTTTGAAAGAGTGGAATGCTGATGAGGACCCTGTACAAAATGACTGCGATGATGAACACCAGGACAAGTATCATCTGAAAAATAAGAAGAAGAAAACTTTAGACGTATTTTAAGAAGAGAAGAAGCGTCCCAAAGATGTCTGAATCACAAAGATATTGGCACAGTCATGATAAATGTCTTGAAACCTTTAGAATGAATACCAATGTGGCATACTTTCTTGGGAAAACATTCTCGAAAAATCAAAATGATCACACAAACGCAATCAATTTCTTATTTTAGCAGACGTCCCTTACCATGACAATGATACACGCTATACCAGATAGAATCCTTGGGACGCGATCCCTCTTTGGGAAGTGCGGCTCCTTGATGCCAGTGATGGGGTTCTTCTCAAACGTCGGTGCCAGGGCTGCGTATTGAGGCCTTGGTCTCTCCTCTTCCTCCTCAAAGTCCATGCAGTCCCAATGATGAGATAAACTGGCACATTTTCTTTTCCAGTACTCCAGGAATGTTACAGCTAAAGAGAAATGGGAATAGATGATTTTAGGGGTGAGGATTCTTAAGGGTTTGTAACCAGCAGCCAGTACATACAGCCGACATCCTCGTCACATAACAGACACATCAGAAACTGTTTACTCTTGTTGCAAGTTTCTCGGCTGAAACAGAGTTAAGGACACATATGTGAATACGACATTCAGACTCACCCCAGAATGCCACGAATATGGCATAGAAGACAGTCCCCGGGTTATCGAAGAGATACCCTACTTTAGCATAGAGACACACATCAGAGAGATTCCAGTACATACAGCCGATATCTTCATCACATAACGGACACATCCGGAACGAATGAGTCTTGTTGCAAGTCTCTTGGCTGAAACACAAAAGGTTTACATTAATGCAGGTGGTCCACCTCCTTTCCTTCTTGCGCCTGTCGGGATAATGCAACCTTTCCCTCACATGCAGGTGGGCCATCCCCATTTCATTCACAGCAGGTCTTGAGACAGACAGGAAGGAATATGTTAAATATGAAGCAATTATCAAGCCCGTAAAGGGCTTTTCACACTAGCGTTTTAATCTGCATGGCTCGGTTAGAAGAAATGCTGTGTCAAAGATCTTCAATGGACCATGAAGCAACCATGATGACAGATGCCTACATTCACTTCAAAGGAAATAAATGAACTTACCCCACAATATTTGTGTTAAACGTAAAAACACCGTACATGAAGACTAGCACACCCACAATCGAAGCTGGCAGTAACCAGGCGGTGTAGAATCCTGGAACGCAAAAAGATCATGAGTCCTATTACGCTTTCAGAGTTGAATTTTTTCTTAAGTTCAAAATTCTGAAAAATTTTGAAAGTCAAAAAACTTTTGGGACTGATGAGGTTTCTTCATTTTGAGCAGAAAAGGACATCAACTTACCTAGCCAAGCAAAATAGATCCCAATCTTCTCGCCAAAATATTCTCGTATATGATCGAGGGGTTGATATTTCTTCCATTGACCCCATTTTGCCCAGTACTGGTTGAGAATCTGTCGAGGGTTCAGGGCTTCAGGGGCCGTGTATCCATCTGGAAGCTTGTATGGACCCTGCAAGAGATCGTAGATTCCTTTTTGATTTAAAAGCGTGGCTCATTTGGGCACACAGTTTACGCAAAAAGAAATAACCCTCTTCATTGTGATGTAACTAGACACGCTAGTGCGATGAAAATTGGTGTGTGTACAAGGTTATTTTGCCTTGACCGTACAGCCCAAAGCTGTAAGGGTTTTGGCCTCATAATGTTATCCTGGCCTTAGCCTAGTAAAACCTACCTCATGTACTGGGTAGGCAGCTGTAAACACATCCTCCTCTATCAACCGGTCAATACCGATCTCTGCACGTTTCTTTTTCCCGTATACCGTAGTTTGAAGTATCTCATAAGCCGCTTGGTGGCGCTGTGTTGGGTTGAAGTACGTCATATGATTGTCACTTCCCAAAAACCTGAGAAGAAAGAGCTCTTTTAGCAAGGAATTGTACTTCTGGCTGTATCGATACAAAGTTATACATCTAAACGACTTTACAAGTATGACACAGTATTTAGATCTCCCAAATAGTTTCTGGAGAGACGAGTTCTAGTGCTGGTGTTCCACTTGGAGTAACAGGGCTTAAGAGAGACATCGTGGAGCTAGTACTGCTGAATATTATTCCAATGACTCACCGATCTAACTTGGACCTCCTGAACTGACATGTATAGTAGTCAAGGGGTTGGTTTGGCACTTCTATGCTCATCAAGTTTGGTATCCTTACCATCGCTAACAACCGGGCAGACCAGTTCACTGAGGGATTCGGATGAGCCTGAAAGAAGGGAATGAGAGCAAAGTTCAAGCACATTTGGCAAGAAAAAGTTCTCTCAACATAAATTTGGGTTTATTAATTAAGTTTTAGAAGAGTTCTAAATGTTTTAGGATTTCAAGTTCTAGCAAAAGTGGTGGCTTTGGTCAAGCTTTAGTGTCACAACCTACCTGCAGGGGCGCTCTCATACACAGTTCCTCAGCATATATGACCATCACCTCCCACGGTATGAATAACTTGATGTAATGAATGATTTTCTTTTCGCTTTCCACGTCCTCCTAAAAGGGTTAAACAAGGAAATTAACAATCTAGGAGGGAAATCTGCCCAAGTGGAATCAAACTACTGGTAAAGAATATGTAACTGCCAGGCTTGTGACTGCAACCAGTAGCGGACTAAGGGGCAGAATGAGATGCCTGGAAAATGCATTTATCGACTCAAATGAACCAACAAAATCTTAACCTAAAGCAAAAGCCACCAACACTATACAGAAGGCAATTTCCCTTTACGCTGAGTCCCAACCAGTAAAATCACACACCACTCGCACACCAACAAAAATTATCACCATCTATTAACCAATGACTTCTGTAAACTGTCAAATTTTTCATATCAAGGTTACATTTGTACATTCCCAAAACTTAGACACCAGAGAACCCATTAGAGAACATTCTGACAGTTTACAGAATGTATAAGGTTCTCCCCTCATTCTCATGCAATTAAGGCTTGTTTGAGATGTGATTATACATAATTCAGCTTTCACCTCACATCGTAAGATGTCACTAGGGTGGAGCAACATGGTCTAAACCCATGTTCTACATTGAGTTATTCGCGTATCATGGTCTTTGATATGTTTCAAGTGTCAGCTTAGCTTCAAACCAACTGACAGAGCAGTTGAAAACTGGCAATTCTGACCGAACATTCTATGACACACATTCCTACGTACACTACATGTTACAGTGAACATACATGCACATTTGCACATCAATACAAGAGAAAGGGCCATCTTTTTCATGGGGGGTATGGTTCACACCTTTCACTTCCAAGACTTAAGTTCAGAAGTGAAGCTTAATGACAGTACAAGACTAATTCCCAGAAAAATCAAGTTCAGAGCACTTTAGGTATAATTTTCAAGTTCTCAATACTTATATTGATAACTTGATGGTGGTGTTGGGACTAGGGCCTATTAGGGCTTCAGTCACAACAGCAAAGGCACAAGGGGACGGGGGGGGGAGTGTATATAGTGAATATGGAGAGATTGACCATGAGAGGGACAGGAGAGGGGACGGACAGACAGGACCATGAGGCGGGAGGGGGTCGTCGGACACAAACTTTCAAATAACATATGCACATCTCTCCGATGTCACAACACCATTGGTCATTATTACACACATCATATCGCAGCTGTCAATGTAAACCTTGTCCCCCCCCCCCCCCCCCAGGGGTCACCACTAACTTAGAGTTGAATAAGCACCAAGCTCTCAGCAATTAGCAATAAGTGTCAAATCCTGACGTTGGTAAGAAATGCAAAGTTTCAAGTGTTGATCACCTGGGTGTGGGGGGGGTGCTTTACATCGACTGCTGCATAACTAGGAGTGCACCTAACATCAACTTCAGCAACAAAAATGTGGCGCATTCAGTTGGTCCATTCTTTACCCACTCAAACCAGAGGGCAACTTCAGTCAGGCTGAACCAAGCCAGTAGAGTCACACTGTCAAATGGCGATGACATTTTTTTCACGGATTGAATTAGCGAGTAAAATGAATGGACAATTTGAATGCACTCTGACGTTATATACACATGACAACCTATATGTCCATGGCAACTGAATAACAACTTTTTCACCCTCACCATTGGATTAGCAGTATATTTTTATAATGATTTTCATAATTGGACTTAATATCAATCAAATGGATAAGTCCATAGAGGTTTCCGTTACTATGGTGATACTAACAACTTGATTGATTGAGTTGAAAATTTATTTGAAATTGTTTGGAATTATCTTGGGAACGACCTGCTAATGATATGCTGCTACTGACGTGACATGGTTTAGTGGGCCTTTTTGGTATTCCTGCGTGTAATACAGCCTCTTTAGGAGGAAACCAGTCACCCCAGTACAAGCCTACAGAATTTAAGATGGGATCAAATCATCCCTGGCCAACATCTCTGTCAATCGGCGTAGAAATATTATCTTGAACCGATCTGCTGAACACCTGCTTCTATTCCTGAATAGCCATAGCAGAGTTCCATAGTAGTGACTCATGCATCAGTTTGGGAGCATATTCATGCTAGTTTTGATGACGAATGAGGTGCAGAATAGTCAAGACGTTGTATGGACACCTATATAGTTGGCGATATTCACTTTGAATTCGATGAGTTGTTATCCAATGCCAAGGAGTAAAGAGTGTCAGAACCCATTAATTTCACCAAAAATGCTCAATCTAGCTTTCTTGTGAGAATTCTGAAGCTCCTTTTTACATGAAGCAATATCAGTTACAATCATGATCGAGTGTGTTTGTACAAAACACGATATTCATCACTTTAGTGAACAGTCTAAACCTCCCATACCATAACAAAACTCTTGAAAACATCCTATAGAATCGCAGTTTTTGATTGAGTTGAGCCTTCGGACTTAACTTACAAGTAGTAGTGAAGTCTATAACACATAGGAACGTGAGAAATAGAGACGGAAAATTCTGAAAATTTACAGCTTACAAACTAATTTGCAATGGGAGAGAGCTGTATAAGGCCCCATTTTTAGTTCCTGGTTGGAATTTCTGGTTGAGAGCGGTTTAGACTGTCCATGCACGGTCACGCCAACTAACAGGTAGACTGGACCCAGTCATCTGGCAGACGTCGTTGGCTAGTAATACAATCAGATCGTCTTTATTATGAGATGTCTTGATATCAAGAGATTGTTCATTGTCAGTGACTGACAGGGTCAAGGCAGAGGGTGCTGCAATGCAGACCTGTAGCTAGAGTTTGGCAGGGGCCATTCCACACAGATTTGGGGAGATTTTTAGACTGGGAGTGAAGAAAGGGGTGTTTTGCTCCCCTTCCCAACCAAAAAGCTAGCTATGGCCTGCAATCTCATGTCAAGACATCTCATGACAGGCAATGATCGTCCTATTCAGCCACCGTCAGACAACTGGGTCCCAATCCACTAACATGGCAAGTACCTTTATGCCGATAGCCTGTGGAACAAATATGGATGAAAGATTAGTAAAAAAATTGATGGTCTACATATTACGCCACTGAAGACTGTTGACAGGGGAATAAAAAGGGCCGAAATATGCAAATCGATTTCTACAAAGATCTTCATGATAATCTCCACTGAAGTCAATAACTGTATGAACTGACAAAATCTTATTGGTTTTTCTTGTAGACAGCGTAGGGCCTAAAGCTGGGAGCAGACAGACGGTTAGATGTCTGCGTGATCATGACAAGACAGTCTTTAAAATCTGTTATCAACAGAAATGCTAAGGTTATGTTTTGACCTGTCAGCATCTGCAATTATAATAAAATCTTGTGTCACACCTAGCTTTATATGAGCCATACCAGAAAGGAGTTACATTCTAGTGAAGAGGAAAAACAGTCCTGCCAACAGTCTTCAAAGGCGTAAGAGAACATGAGAGAAAACATCCTAGGGTCACAATAGAAATGACTGAGAATAAGGTTGACACAAAAAGCAAGTTATTTTGATTGAAAAACAATATGAAGATCCCTTAACCTGTTTGACAACTGGGTAAGAAATGGGAGAAGCCTCCTGAAAAAGAATGAGCGATGCGTGAATTTGAAAATAATGCTGTTGGTGAAAGACAGCAGCAGAGAATGGAAAACGCTGATCATCATTTGTAATTAGTTTATCAAAGCGATATTATAACAGGGCAGTAAGCTTTAGACAGAACAAAATTTCAAGAAGATACATTGAAAATTGCTCCCTAAACCTCGCTCAAATGCAAGAACTTCTTGTTCTTGGTAAATGATTTATTAAAGGGTTGGGTTTAATCCTCTCTGAGATGTCAAGATTTTTCACGAAAGTGACCTAGCTTCTGGCCAAAGCTAGACACAAGACGCAGCTGGCTAAGATGAGAGGATACTGAATGGATCGAGCAAACGGCAATCGGGAGAACTGCCGGCAATGGCGCTTATTAAGAAGAGGCTTACCGATGTAGGAATTTTAGGCATTTGTGCCGCATTACTTTGTGTTGTACTCTGGTATTGAGAGAATCAAGACAGTTCATATTCCTTATCTATTCTCACTACTTTTATACTTTTAGTATAGATTTTATTGCCTTAGAGCAAAAAAAATGTACCACTTTGATTGGATTAACAGTGGAGTAATTAGCAACTGCTTATAGGAGCAGTATAGTGGAGCTGATGAATCTTTATTGAGGGGAGTATGAAAAAGACACCGTGCATGCCAGTCAGCTTAAACCATCTCAGATAAATCTGGAAAAATCATGCTTTAAAACTGGGTCTTTGTGAAAATAGTGGCAAAATCTGAAATAAGCGTATGACAATCTGTATTGGATGTGCTTTTAATGCATTCCACAGTATGGTAAAATGCGGTGCTTAGCTTGATGTAAAATGTCTAAAAAATGAGTTTTTGAAAAATTTTCAATGACATGTAATGTAAAATGTCTGAAAAATTCGATCTGAATAACTGTGTAATGGAACGTATAATGTCTAAAAATTGAGTTTTTGAAAGAATTTCTAGAAATGTAATGTAAAATGTCTTGAAATAATTTTTGAAAGAATTTCTAGAGTGCATAACGTATTGTGTAATATCTGAAAATGAGCTTTTGAAACAGTTCCTAGAATGCGTTTAATGCAATGTAAAATGTCTGAAAAATGAGCTTTTGAAAGAATTTTCTCAAAATGTAGTGTAAAATGTCTGAAAAATGAGTTTTTGAATTTTCGAGAATGTGTAATTTTAGGACTGGTCAGGGAGGATGCAAACATGCCTGAACTTCCTCAACCTCAGTTACCTTTTTTCGCTTCATGAAGATTTTATGTTCAGACTTTTAGGAATCAGAAAAAGAAGTGAGTTAAACGTGATCATTTTGTTGTAAGATAAATCATTCTTTCACATAGCTCCAAAAGGAATCGCCTTATGATTTACTTTTTAGCCATTAGCAAACCCATCACAAACTATATTTTTACCAATTGAAAGCACAATACATTTTACCGCTGGACTCAAAACATGCCCAAATATGATAGTGGAATTGACTTTCAAAAAAAATTAACAAATATGGTAAAATTAATGAAATCAGTCAAGTTTTGTTATTACAACTACACACAAAAACCAAAAAAATTGTTCCAGAAATTCAACTTCCCAAACCCTTACGTACCTCTTCCATTTCTAGGCCTCCACGCCGCAGATTGTTTAAAAATTTGTTCCGCCATAAATTCTTTTTTTCCTCGATTGTTTTGATGCGTTTCTGTCCTGGTTGTTGTGCAGAAGTGGGCTTGGTGTCTCCACCTATCAACTCTTCTTCCCAGACCAAGACAAAATCTGAAATAAAACAAAGAAGACATCATCAAAAGATATAACTATATAAGTCTTTGCTTAATTGTCATCACAATAAGGTGTTATTGTGCCACGCCCCTTGTACGATCTACCAGTTGCTGGTCCAGTTCATGTCTTATATCAACTCTCTGTTTTTTTATCATACAAGCAATTCAAATATTCAGTTTCATGGCTGTCCTGTCAAAATAAGATGAGCTGGGCGCCCAGCAACCATAACCAAATACTCGGCAACCAGCCAGAGAGGAACCGTTGCCTAGCAACCGTGTCTTGGCATCGTATTCAAGTAGACTCATATCCTCCGTGGAACGGAGAGTCGACATTCTAGATGAGACTTACAGGACCACTGTATCTTCTTAAGTAACAATACTCTAGTTTCACTGCTCTAAGACCAGTTGATCAGTTGCTACGAAGTTGAAATAAAAGGGCATGCAGTTACCCTGCCGTATCAATACAATCTCGATATTGACAGTAGTGTTTCTTATCCCCACCCCCAGATGTCACCAATACCTTGTATAAACATACATCCCAATAGTGTGATGTTCAGTCCTCGAAATCATAATCTCAAATGATATAACGTTCACCTCAAATCTACAGGATTAATGATAGATGGCGCCATGTGCATCTGACCATCGATGGAGGCATTGATTAGTCACTTAATACATATTGATTTCTACAGGAGCTTAATTGTACAGACAATGGCTGCATAGGCCTTGGCACAGAGGTAGAGCTAGGCGCATGCTGTACATGCTGTGTGTGTTCAATAGGCCACGGTGTAAACAGATGTCGAGGGAATCATACCATAGACACCACAATATTGCGATAATGTGATGTAAAGCTGAAATAACATGTAATTCAAAGCTGAACCGGCTCGACACTTGAAAGAGCTGTACTTGTGTGCTATATTTTATGATAAAAACAACAACAGTTGGGTAAAAGAGGAGTCAGTTGCTGACAGCTTGGTAATAATGCCCTTGATAACTCTGTTGGTCCTTTAACATTTGCCACCAAACTGGCTTAATTATGACAACAGAGTATGCTGGTAACCTGACAGTGATCATCCTGTCGCTGAGGGAGATGACATGTAAGAGGGTTGGCAGCCTTCTCCAAAACCCAATCAAATAATCAGGCAATTGTTAGAAATGCTAACAAGTTTTGACTAGGATTGATTGAGCCAATTCTTCCTCTGCTGGTACTGGAGTGGTCCTGTTTGTGTATTTACTGGTGGATCAGCAAAATAGAAATGCTGTTATACAGAATGTCGTTGTGCAGTTATCATGCAAGCAAATTTGCTGAAACTTGGTATTCATACAATTAGGATGTTAGCCTCCAGAATTCTGCTCTGGATAGACCCAACCTTACCTATTCTTCTCTTGCCATCCCTGAAGAAACATGATTTTTCGTCCTTGCTTCTCGTGTCGAATGTGATACCACCATCTTCCTCGTCGCTCTGAAATATGGAGGACAAACTTTGAAAATTAGCAAAGGAGAGAAAGATTCAGCAGTCAAGAGTAAGGGCTCGTTATGCTGTAACAGGCACTGTACACATTCAGGTCACAAAAACTGATGATAGTGCTTTCTCTTGTAACATCTGATATGGTGAATGCAAGATATAGGTAAAAGTGACTGGTGTATAGGATTATCCAAATACCTTTTCCCACAGTGGCTCAGAAGCCATTGTCATTATGACTCAAATTACGTACTGAACTTGATGCAAGGAGGAGACAGGGTGACTCCAGGCCACTGCATGACAACAACTTTTATCTCAATGAAAACCTCCCCAAACTTATACTGGTCGTAATAACTAGGCCTAGCTGTGTGTGACATAAGAAGTTACTGTCTGAATTCTCATTATTAGGGCCTACCAGTATACCGGTAACAAAGGTTTCGATAGGCTGGGTCATTTCAATGAAATAAGAACATCGAAGGCCTGTTGAATTTGACTCCTCCTACATGTTTTGATAAAAGTTTGAAGCTTCTTTGTCAATCGTTTAAAGGGACACTAGAGGCAGAAGCTGGGCATTCAATTGGCGGTCTAAGTATACACAATTTGAGAATGGTCAGGTTTGACGTATGAATGAAAATCTTCCTCGTACTGGCATGAAAATAGTGCTGATGGTAAGAAGATACAGAAAGCATCTGCCTGCTGAGCTTCTGCCTATAGCCGCACGAGTCCCATTAAGGAAAACAAGCCACACCAGTCACAGCTACAGCTAAGCTTACCACTGCTTTTCAAGCAAAAGTGGAGATAATTATTCGTTGCTTCCTCAAAGGTTTGGATCACTTATTTAGCTGTTTGCAAAATTCCCCACATTCACAACAAACATGAACAACAACATTGATTATATCAATCACCATCGGTTTCACCAACATCGTCAAACGATCAATTTATCGATATTTTCATCCAATCCGACATCTTTAATTGATCAATTATACCATAACTGTTTGCTTATGATACCAATGGATCTGTAGGTTAATAACACAAATCAATAAGTGAATAGCAGCTGTTTATTTCCTTCAGGGGGGTGTGAGGACTGGGGAGGGGGGTCTAAAAGGCAGCATCAAATGCAACATGCCTGATGTCGTTTCATGATTGTATGGTCATTTTGCAGTTGACAGGAGTGTAAACCACTTATTTTCCCAGGCTGGGGTACCTACTTTCAATCACAAATCATCCACTATTGTTCAGAAAGCTGATAACATCATAGTCAACGCTCAGGTCTTAACTCAATATTTTTCAAACCACTCCCCTGGCCAATAATAAACAGCTGTACCATATTCCAATCAGACGGTCCCACATCTAGATCAAGAATGACACTTCAGTTCCAAATAAAGTGGCTTTCTATTGAGTTTATGGTGTGGTATTGAATGATTTCAACATATGACATGGGATGATCAAAGTGTAATGGGTTTCATTCCAGATGTGAAAATGTTGTATGGCAACCTCACCTTATGGATACCACGCATTGAAAAAAAAGTTTACTCAGACCTGACCGGTTGTGAAATCTGGACCAGCCTACTTTAAGAGGATTGACATGACTGAGTTGAGTCAAAATGTGTCCTTGACAAGTGCTCATGAGTGATTTTTATCACTGCGGCCTGCCATTGGTGAGCAATAAAAGCATGCATGATCTCAGATTGCAGCAATTAAAAACGCTTGTCTGCAGAGCGCTTTAGAGAGAGAGTCACTGTCAAAATTAAGTTCTCTAAATGACAAAGATGCCTTGACAGATGATCATTAGGTCTGAAAGTCTGAGAGATATTAGTTTTATTGACATGCGTAGACTGAGAGTTGATGGTATGAAACATGCGTGTACAACATGAAGTACATCTAGGGCAAAATGTTGTGTCCCTTGAGACGAAGAGTTCACAGACAACATCAAAATGTCTTGAAAAGCTGTCAAATGATTACAGATGTAAAGTAAGTGCTGATTGAGTGTATGAGATGAAGATAATTGTTTTGATGGTTATGATTGGTTCGAAAGCTAGAAGAACCCTGCTTCTTACGACGGACAAGAAATATCTTACATAAAAGGACCCCAAGAATGTTTCCAACATGCTTCTTTTTCCTGTGTTATCATTTCTTGAAAACGTGACAATTAAAGAATGAATTGATCACAATCTTACACCAATGGACCCCAAGGATGGTTTTGACACGCTTCAGGTATTCCCTGTACATGTAATGTTATGTTAACCCCTTCACTGAGGGTGGCATGCACTCTGAAAGTCATATCTCTTGTCCTCATCACGAGCGAGTGACATGCATCGGTATCCAACGAGCTAAGATTAGTACAACTCTTTTATCAGAACATGTTTTACTTTGCAAGAAACAGGGTTAAAAGAAAACAAAAGTGTTCTACAAAATTACATTAGATTGAGTATTGATAATAGCAGAAAACAAAATAATGATTTTTGACTATGTTAAAACAAACTGAAGATATGTATTGCAATGTGTCTGCTGACATTACTTACAAGGTATGCGTCATTGTAAAAACCCTGTACAACGATATTTATAACAATAAACACTCAGTGCAGATTACACAGTAAAAGTGAAAAAAGTGCAGGCGTGAAAAAACTAGTACTTTGTGCCTTTTCTTTTAATTTCTGAGGACAAAAGCCTTTTGCACAGATTTCAACTTTTCTCAGCAGTTTTTTAATTAGCTCCCAGCAAATAATGGAACTTGACGTTTCTGTGGTCATTTATCAGGTCGTGAGAAATAATGGAAAGGGCCCAATTTATCTCTCCTCCTATTAACCTACTAAGTTAACTTGAAATAAACGCTGATCATTTAAACACATTAATGCAAAATTTCTGCCAACGATTTAGAAATATGTGCAAACGGCTATAAGATACAATATACACTGATAAAATGGCAAAGTTTACGAGCGTGAAACAAGAATCTATGACAATTCATTCCAATATCCAGATGTTTAAAACTTGGGTTCAAGAACCTTCAAAACATGCCAAATATTCAATACAAAATCTTTCCAAAATGTCACACAACAACATCAGTTCTGGCACCAATATATCAGCAGCTACGGTGTCTATATGATTAAAGTCACCATATCATATTGTCATTCATAACACGTACAGTGAGCAATATAAACCATCTGCCACGAAAATTGATAAAAATTTAACACAGAGTTGATCAACACAAGAGATTTTGAAACAATTTCTGATCGAATTATCAAAAGGATAGTAGAAATAGATTGATGAAAAGGCCTTGTATTTCTATACGAAATAAATTTGCTAACAAATTTGAATACAAAATGAAACTGAAAGGAAATAAAGCAGAAAATGGGTAGAACTATACATTTTTTCCAAACAAGAATTGTAAATATTGTCTTTCTATGAATATTCATGAAGAGAGGTATGCACCCTCACGAAAATGAATCCCAATTCCCCATGGTGAAATGATGATTTACCATGGTAAATTGAGATTTACCATGGTGAATTGAGATTTACCATGCTGAAATCTGCATTCACCATGGTAAATGTTGACATCATGGGTTAGAAAAGACCATTGTGTTCAAATAATATGTAATAGTGCACAACTTTTCTTATACCCTCAGTATTTAGGCATCAGTAGACAGAATGACTCTTTACTGCCTATTGCAGGAATGATATAATCCCTTGATATCATTATACGATATTTTCCCTTATATGATATTATTTCATCTAATTGCCATGAATGGAAGCGACTATAGCATACAGTGATAACACATCATCCATCCTACAATACATTGATATGAATTCTCCATTCATCTCGGTAATTATTTGAGCTGAGACAATCACCCAAGCATGTTATCACTCCTGTGGTTACAATTACAGCTGCCTCTGAGCATTGCTTTGTAATTCAGACACACTAACAAAATTATCATGATGCATGGAGATGCGAGAGATGGTGGTTTTTGTCACATCATCAGAGAGGGTAAGATCAAAGAGATTGCCGGTAGTAACATCTCTTTTGAACGGAGAGCGATTAACCCATAATGTTGGTGAGAAGTTAATATGGTGATGTACAGAGATGATTGGTTTTTGCAACAGATATGGGCGTCTTTCGGAAGCTCTTTGCAACTCTGAGAAGACTGCCCTCACCCAAGTGTTGTCCCAGGATTGGGAGGGGCCTACTCAAAGAGTTATGTAACTGCCTTCTGATGTTGGGTCCCATAGTTAGATTAGAGAAAAATCCTAACTTTGAAGAAAGTTGCCCAGTTGTATTTGCACAGTGGCCCAAAAGATCAGTGACATTTGCTTATGAAGTCGACTATAGACTTTATTTATTCTTGGATTCATCAAATCGATATGATGCTATTCTTGACAGTCATTCGGTCAGCGTACACATGGTGTCATCAACACAGGATGCATAATAATAATCATATCATTCCACCGCGGGGAGTGTGCTTTTAGTTTAGTTTCTGCATAGAATAGCCAATAAACCTGTGGGATTGCCAATGGATTATGTGCTGTCAGGTCTCCGCATAACTTGTCAAATCATGGCCTGCGTCAAAAATGCCAAGTGATTCAAATGTTGTGGCGATGGCAACATACCATGAGAGCAAACCTCATGGAAACCCATGATGTTTGTTCAGTTCATTTTAGCAGTTGAAAACCTTAACCACCAAATATATCCCCATGACCTCATGCAGTGCTCTGAAACATCATTTACTCAAAGCAGACGGCTTGAAATCGACTTGCCAACGCCGTTTTTATGACTTTCAAGTCAATGAATGGCGTATTCTCTTGTGTCATCTTTGTTAGCAGCCGATTTAAGTTCAAGTGAGAGTTTAAAGGTTCGGATTTCAGTTGATTTGTCTAGCTCAATGATCAAAGGCGACAAACTGACACAAATATGTTTGAAGATGAAAAAAGATTTCAGGTAGGCCCAAAACGCTTAGAGGTTGACTTTTACATATGTGTGAAGTATAATTGATACCTTGATTTTGTGTTTGGGAATGATTGCTTTCCTTTTGAAGGGAAGAAAACTTGGAATGTTGAATTTAAAGCAGAATTTATTTTGCTTTGAGATTGTATGAGCTTATTCTCATCATATGCCTGAAGCAGTTGAATGTCTTCCCAACATTTTGCCCAGGGAACTTGGCTTTATGTTATGAAAGAATAGATTTTTGAAGTTATCTCATGTTTTGCCGTTAGAAAACTTAGATTGTAACCAGCTAAAACGGTGCCAACATATCTCATACCCAAATTTTCCCTACTCTTTATCTGGATGCTTTGGCAATTGAAGTTCGCAAATGCTGCCACACCTGTCGTTAGTAATACCACTGTATCCCTTTGACCGCAACAACAGTCGGAAAGACAAGGTTACTCGGAGATGAAAATCAATGTCTGGCTATTGCGAGCATGGTACATATGTAGCCCTGCATGCTAGCCTGTTGCTATGGTAAACGAATGCAGCGAATTGTTTCCGATGGGGATTTCACTTCAAAAGCCAATACAATTGGTAAATTGAAGGTTGAATTGAGTTTAAGTTTGACTCAACAGCATGAAATCATAAAAACGATTAAAATTAGCGAGGGGATGGCGTTATTTTAGTTCTTGATGGATTCTTAGGTGTAAGCTTTTAGAGAGAATGACCACTGCCAATACCCAGACCACAATGTCTCCCTCTGGCAGGCGGTTAAGTGCCTGATGATATCATGTATCATGGGGCAGAATCCCGCCGTAATTCCATGAAATCCAATCACCCGCTTATGGCAAGTGTTGCTGTGGCTAACAAGTGGATGATGACGTGATGTAATGCATGTTGATGACATCCTGTAAAGCATGATGCTGGTCAATAAACCATCAGCAAACAGCCGAGCTTAATGCTTATATCACCCCAGAGGCATAATTATTGTATTCAATACGAGGGGAGGAGCATATTTTATAACTTGACTGTGCTTTTTCATCAGTAGGAAAAGCAGTTGCTGTCAGCTGGGCGAAAGGCCTCACTCGCTATTTTATCAAATAATCAGATAGAAAAGTTCACTTTTTTTCGCAATGCAATATTTTGCAGCAGTGTTGTATAAAATCTGATGTTGAGCCATGTAAAAAATTATCCTCGCATATTGCGCTGTACTGCTTTTATCTATTGGCTCTCACTATTGATCTTTGCATCTCCAGCAAGCTGTCACGGTTAACACTTTATTGGCTGCAACAGTTGGTCATGACTGGAAGGCGCTGGGCTTAATCCGATGCTGAAACTCATCCCTGGAAGGAGGCTGAGATTGACCTTTTAGAAGGCATGGAGGAACCCATGGCCAGTGCTTTCCCAGTCAGCCACTAGGCCTAGAGCAGATACTGCTGATGGACAGCACTGTTCTGTCACCAGGGACCAAGGTCATGATTGTTCTTCCTTGCATCATTGCAAACAGATCTGCCCTCTTTCTGCATGATGGTAGACACATGTACAGTACATCTAATAAATTATTTTGTGTAAACCAATTGGTTAGTTTTAAATCGCAAATGATAAAATGAATATTTCATAAAAACCTGTTTCACCGAGATAAAAATGGTAACCATGGAAACAGTCACCATCTCGTTGTCAAGGCCAACGTCAGAGGAATTCATTCAGATTTAATAAAGGAGGGTGGCGATCGTTATTGCTTTTAACTCATTATTCACCTGTACTGGCTATGAAATATTTGCTGCAGCAGAGCTGAAAACTGATATCCTTTAGTGCAATCGATACTGTACGGTGATAAACTGGTGGTACAATAATGTGACGATATTGAAAACCAAAGTTCCAGATCATAGCCAAAGTACAAGGACTAACAAACACCTTAGCTCACTGCCCAACTCCAAGCCTTCAATCTGATGGGTTTTCTGGTCATAGTTGGCCTTATCTCTTTACTGCCCATTTCTTGTCCCTCCACAGTATCATTTCGCATAGAAATATGCAATAAAACATTACTTTTCTTTGATAGTCGACTCGTACACACAGCTGTAACAATATCATGTGTTTCACTGTACAATCATGACATTGAAGAAAGGAGTGTCCTTTTCACTAACGTCAGACTCTCTAACAGAAAGAAGGTATATGTAGCCGCCTACCCTCTGGCCTCATGTTGCCTTTGTAAGGTAGAGCTGTAGCAAGAAATGCCATGTTGCCGCCTACATGTACATGCCCTAGCCATGTCACATGAGAATGTTCTGCTTGACAAGTATATTCGTTAGATCCATAATCCGTGATATATCTCCAGTACCAGGATAGGCTCTAGATTGGGTCACTCAACCTTGCCATGATGGACTTGACAGACAGCTCAACTCTCCAACATGTTAAAAGCAATGCTGACTGGATGTACTCTGAATACATTTAGGGCCAAACACCCCGAGATATGACAGACTCCTGCCCATCAACAGAAGGTTTTGGGTTAGGTGCAACAGCTTCAAAGCGTAAAACTTGCTAAAGATATAAGTACAGGTGTCACCATGAGCAAGAGTTTTCTTCAGTGACAAACTCCTTACAAGAGGAGCGGACTTTGGAATGGCATGGTACAGGACGAAGGCTATTTCTTACATATAATTTCTTAGTAGTTCTGCATCTCTAAAACACATCGATTCCGATGGACTGCACGTCATAGGTAGTTCCAATGATTTGGTATGCCTCTAGCCTGCTCTATTGATGGCCGCAAGGATGGTAAGAACTGAATTCATTATTTATAAAATGAGATTCAGTGTGGATCGGGGAGATGGACATGACCGACTGGGATTGGATCCCTGGAGGCATTCATACTGCTTGAAACCAGGATGAATGATGCTCAGTCAAATGTATGTTCTGTGTGTGTGTATGACATCTGAGATGAAAGCTTGAAAATTTTTCAGAATTTTTAACTTTTTTTCTGCTAACCCTTACCCTAACCCGGCAAAAAATGTCTGAGTCCAAAAAAATTTTTCACTGGTTTTTTTGTTTTCTGCTCAAAGTGAAGTAACATCATCATTCCCAAAACTTTTTTGACTTTGAAAATTTAAAAAAATTCAACTCTGAAAGATGAAAAAATTCTTAATCATGGTTCTAGTAGCTTCATACACTGATATTGAGGACATCTTAGCGTTTCATTTGAGAGAAACACAACTAAAGCGACCAGCTAAGGTCTGATCAAAGGGATCACATATTCTTCAAACTGTACCCATCAAACAATTTTGCAACAGCTGGATTTACGATAATTCACAACCTACTGCAAGGCGCTTTGGACAAACTAATGACTGAGGCTTAATGGGGCTATATCATGCAAGTGTAGGAAAATGGCTGCCAGCTATATTAAACAGATGGCAGTTATTAACGATCAAGTATTAATGTGCACATTTAGTTCGGCTGGTTGACTTGGTCCAAGTCAATAACATCGCTTCACAATAGCTTTTATGTAAATGACTAACCTAATGGCATTTTTGTGGTAGCAAATGTTATTTGTTCTGGATGGCATTGCAAATTGGGAAGGCCGGCAAAAACTCCATGAACGGTGAAAGCGACAACACTATATCTATTACTGTTTCAAATGCTTTTTTGGTTTAAAGCCTTTGTACGGGTAAGGCAAATCTTCAGATGCTCTGAGATTACAAGCTTATAAAGTTTCCCATTCACGAAATAACAGCATAAAACACATGATTACAATGACAGACTGCGGAGAGTATCTTTAATTTCAATATCAAGTACCTCACAACTTCATACGAAAGCTGCATATGAGGTGAATGTACCCCAATACGTAATACAGAATGCACACAAGCCATGCATGGTTAAATGTACAACCTCTATGTCGAAGCACTGGACCATCTGTATAGCATGCGTTCGAATCAATATCTCTGCCAACTGTAGAATCGACTGTGGAATTGAAGAAGACGAAGAGTTGGGTTCTGATGAATCTTGTTTAAACACTGTGTTACTGTCAGTAAATACTGGTTGTTTTGGTAAGGATTATGTGTAAAGAGGAGAGAAGTTAGACTACTACAGGAATGACATTTGGTAGCGATATCAACGATATTATTGACAGCGTAATCCGGGGCTACGAATAATCATATCAAGGCTTGTGTGCCTTTGGTAACTGCTGAACCGAGTAGCTTTAGTGTTGGTTGATATTTAGCAGAGTTGGAAAAAAGATACTTTAATGGGAATTTGAGATTGGGCGAGACATTGTTGACATCATTAAACAACCATTTTTGACATGATAACCCGGTATCGTCAGTTTGATTATTCATATTGACAGCAACTCCGACGACCTCCATGTATTCTACCAAGTAGAGTTACAATTATAAAAATAGCTGCCCAGGTCTGAAATGTGCTGCAATTACAATAAATTCACAACCATTGATGTTGTGCTATAATAATATGGTCATATTACTTGTCATATTGACTTGCAATAATATGCATTTATTACTCTGTTTGGGTTGGTGTTCAGCATGAGAAATAACGTTATTAGAGCGCAGAAAGTCAATACTGTGTCGACGCCATTGAGTCCCTTGAGTTGCTTTATACTTTTACTGTACAATCTCTGCAGTTACAAGACAAAATATTGATCGAGATATCTTAGCTTCTTGCACAACAAGGTGTCATTTCTTAGATCACCACACCCAACAATGATGTTTTAGGATGTAAGTTAACACAATTTACGAGCTTAATTTAAGATAAAAACAAACAAACAAACAGCTAGACTCATCAACAATTTTTGCAATTCAGCCTTCCTCTTGCTAGGGAGAGAAGTGCTTCACTGTCTCTGAATATCTAAGAAGAGCAAACTGCTAATTAGAGATGTGGTTGCTTTAACATCTAAGCCACGTACCACCAATCAGCAGTAACAAGCACATCATTGCATTTTATAGTTGTGTTGGTGGCTTAATCAAGTTTGTGTAGTGTCGGAGGAATTCGTATGCAGAATACAGATGGTGAAGAATTTCACTGGAACAGACTACATATAAGTTAAGTCATTTCTTTAGGAAATTGCACTGGTCTCGCCAACATCTATCTGTCACTGACCTTGAAAGCAAAGAGTACTGTACACATACATCCAGGATTGCTCTTTGAGACTGTCATCGGAGCTCGGCAAATATCGGCATTATTGGTTGAGGAAATTGATTGATGAATGCATGCAAATGGAATATTGTAGGACAAACTTACCCTCAGGCACATTGCAAACGTTTCAACAATCGGCCCAGGCATTGTTTTTTCGTAAAAATCCAATCTCAATTCCAGGTTAACAATTATGTACCAATGTAACAGTTAAGTTTAGCTGTGTCTCATAGGCATGATCAGAGAGATAATCCACACACAGAGCATGTTCCACTGCTGATCATCAATGCTCCCAGTTTGGTCCCAGGGTAGGACTAAGTGCTCAACCCTCCTTCCAGTTCTACTCAGTGTAAAGAGGGATCAACTTGAAGAGCTTATCAGTATCAGAATGAGAAAGGTTGAGTTCAGATCAGGAAACACATCGATTGAAACGACCAATGTCAGCCTAAAACCAAAGCCACATGAATGGTAGACAAGTTATATCTTTCCAAAAGAATCTCACTACTATGAGCCTTTTGATGTCTCCTATCAACTCCAAGTTTTCAACAACTCATTCAAGACATCATTCAATCACCATCAGCTCATCCAAGATGCCAACAAACAGAGGTTCAGCAACTATCCTGTATCCTTGGTTCCTGATGAAGAACTTAGACTGAATAGTGACGGGTCATATCAGTCTAGCCTGATACCGATATTACGACAAAAAGGCCACAGTACCCAAGGCCAGAGTTACCTCCTCAACAACAAAATGCAATGAACATCCTCCCTGCTAAAATATCTGAGGGAATCTAACTGTTCTCATGTACATTACTACATACCATCATCTCACTTTTGTTTGCTGAGATTTGGCCCAATTAGACCTCGTCGCCCCATTTTCGACCAATAATTATGTAGTTATAGAGCGTTTTTGGGACCCATTTCCAATCACAAGCAGGCATTATCTATTTCATGTATCAAGAACCAAATGCTTCATTTCGGATTTTGTGCCAATAGCAAATGTCAACAATAAATGTTTAAAATGTGGAAAAAGTTACTAGCATTTATGCTTTTCTGTCAAGTGCAGTCCACTAAGAAGATTGCATCAGTGGTCAGTGAGTAATTGTATCATCAAAGAAGGAACTTCGACATAAATACACCATTCTATCAAAGCATGAACTGGTGCAAACAGAAGAGCCAATATTCTCCTCAATGCATCACAAAGTTCCTGCACTGCGATGACCCTGATCAATTGGCATTGTCTTTGGAAATTTCTGAAGATTTTCGAAATGATAAGATGAGATGATGTAGGTAAAAATGGCTGTCATGTCTGTTGGCCCCATCGACTGTTCTCAAATCCTCCAATGACGCACATGGTCAACAACCACTCTATGATACATTTCTCAATATAGCGCCCCTTGAGGGCCATTACCCCACCGCAGACTGACCAATCAGTGACGACCATGTGAATCTAATTCTGTACGATATTAATTATGAATGACAAGCCTGGCGCATCTGCTCAGAGTGAGGCGCTTCCATAACATCATTGTCTCGATAATTGAATAGCGGAGCAGAAACGGTAATCAACGACAGGTGGACAAATTGGCAGTGATCGGTGGCGGACATGGTAAATTTGTGGTAGACATTGATGAAGTGATGTTTTCTTCTCGACATGCTGAACTGAGGCACAACTGAGTCTACAGCAATGGTTGATATAGAGTAAATCACATCAGACTTGACAATAGCATTGTGACCAGCTATGTCGGTTTCCATGATAACATCAGTAGACTCAAATTCCCAACACATGACTTAAATCCATTTGTCATCAAACTGATCCCTTAAGTTGCAAAAGCTATAGACAGGATAAAGAACAGCAACAAATGACATGGATTATAAGAAGCCATAAACAAAACTGGCTCATGTCTGAATTGGCTGAAGCAGAATTGACTGGAACACCAAAGGAAGATTTAAGATGTTTGAAAGATTGCAGTGGAGGAGGCTGTATGTCTGACATGAGACAGTAGCTATCATGCACATTGTGACCATCTGTTTCTGTGAATGAAGGATGAATGCTGTTTCCAAGAACTCGATCACCTCAAACTAATATTGGTATCACCACTTTGACCACAGCATGAAAAGTTAGTCTTAATGATCAAGAACTGACAAACAAACTGGGCAAGAACCAGACAATTACTCATTCAACACGTTCCATCCAGAGTTCATTCAGTGGGGCGAACCACCATCTGCTGTCAAGGGTTACATCATAAACCAAATAAGTATCACACCAATATATCACCATCACACAGAGAAGCCTTTTAAGCCCGACCTTCTGTAGGCTGCTAGGCTACAAATGGCTAGGCTGGCAGCACAACAAAATACATCTTAGGCTTATGATCACACTAGGGATTTGACAACAAAACTTCCGCAGGTAGGCCTACCATGATCTCTCCACAGCAATGCTAACAAGCTATGTTCCAACTGAATCCACTTTTAAGGTTACTCCTAAACCTTCAGCTGCATGTGCCATATACCACGCAATACTGATAGTTGATCTGATAGGCTCACAATCATCTGTTTTTGCCAACGTAGACAAAAGCCATGAACGCTTCGGCGAAAAGGCAGTTAAGTGAACCTATCTGGCCACCAATGCCATCATGTAAGCCCCCATCAGAACCCAGCGTTAACTGTAAAACAAATTGCCTCACTAACCAAGCTAAGATGTAATTTCGTACAAAATTATCTTGCACAAGTGTCCATAAATTGATTTCTGTGCCTCCTTGGCAGTAACTTGACACAGAGAGCTGCTCACCCGGTACCAGTTTCTACACTGAACACAATTTTGTGACATTCAGCAACACTTTTACCTAAACAAACACATGCAGTCATTCTTTCTGAAGCTCATGGCGAATCCTGTTACCAATTTGCAATTTTGGATCCAAGGTCTTCAAAGAGCCATGGCCATTTCTCCTCGGAATGCTTGGAGCGTGCCCAGTGACCATCCTTCACGAATCAGCAACACAGATGTTTATGAAGAGAATTCCCTCAAACGGAGCTATTACACAGAATGAATTATTCGTGCCATCATGCATTCATTATTATTACAATATAATTTGGTTGCTGAATCCATTTTCCTTTATTGCTTTCTGACCTTGCTTAGTTTAGTGCATAGTATACTGATGCAGGGTATCTGTACTCTGGTATTGAATTCTCAGCCAATGTGTCTTTCAAACCCTTACCAAAATATTTAAAAAATCACATTTAACTTACTACCGAAAGTCTGAATGTTCTTTTGACCAGAAACATGGCTCAATATGAAACCCATAGCTATAAACATGACACACTGCTTACACTATTTCAATATCAGAAGGACCCTTCAGCGACAAAACTGATTGATATTCCGATGATGATCAATACTGACATTGCTGTCATGACTCCTTGCATTATTGGTACAGTTTTGGCAGAAGCAGTCAGTATGGCTGGTGTGGGTGTCAGTTCAGCCAAATGGTTGAAATGTCTGAATGACAATTGACATAGATGTCGATTGAGAAGATCTGCCAATATCTAAAAGTTCATCATCCCTTTCTCTCCCCAGATGCACAATCCAAAACAATTAAAGTCAATAAGTAAGTGCTGGTGAGATAGGATTCATCCTTTTCAGAAAACAATGTGACAATGAAGGCACAAGGTTTCAGTGGGTTCTTCGTGGTGACATCGTAGACAGGACAGAGCTGTGTATAGTATGTTTGAGGCCGGGGACTCTCATCTCTCAGTATTTGGTCTTGACCATACTAATATTACCCTTGGCTGAGGCACAACCATGATAGGGCTCATCACTTTCAGAAAACAATGTGACATAAAGGCACATATTGGTTCATCCTAGCCCAGCAACCTATGGGACAAAACTTGTGTTTTAGACTGGGACCCTCTACGAAACCCTTGGAAGCTTGGGCATAGGGTGTGGACTGGGAACTTGGATTGTCCTCAGTTGATGAATGGTGTAGGCAGTGGAAATGGAAAGGCAGACACAAGACATCTTACTTACGCCTTTTAAGCCCACTTTCAACTCTATATATCCATTTGATTTCATTTTGAATTCATCCCTAGCAACTGTGGCGAATCATTTCTGACAACCATAAAAACCAAGTTTGTCACAGACGAACCGGCATTAGAAATCAAATCACTCCAAAAATCAGTGCATTCCAATGGATTCATCAATGACAAGTGAAGTCAAGACCTACATTGACAAGACTCATCAGAAATGGTGTCAAGTAATGATAGTATTGTTTGATTAGAACTATTATGAGATTAAACATGTAAAGGGTGGGAAGATTGTCTGCAAAAAAAGTTGGAATAAGGAGATTCACATTTCCAGCAAAAGGAGGTCTAGAGTGACTCAGACAGTGTCTGGAAGTCCATAACAGAGCAGAGATTTTCCTCATTGGACCAAAAAAGGTAATATATTTGAAATCAGGAACTATCTCCCTTTAGCCTATCCATCCAGTCAAAATGCTGGCCATTTTTCACAGAGCAAGTAATAGCATATTGGTATACCAAACTGAAATGGTGACCATTGTTTTCAATGTATGGATGATATCTGTAACAACTGAATAAAATCACTTTCAATATTTCCTAATTCATTATACAAACATGACAACATGCTGTCAAACGAATTTAGAAATGAAAATTTGTTATTCAATTTACTTGTGCACATCATTTATCATTTACACAGCAATCCATCTCTCTGCTGTCCTTTATTATAACGGAGTATGATGTGTAAATGGTATGCATAGCTGAGATGGGGGAGAGTGAGGGTGAGGGCATGGACATGATCTGGGAAAGAAGGCCAGGGCCTATATTAACCCCTGAAACATGTATCTTTACACCTCATATGAAGAGAGGATCTTTGGGTAATTGGGAATCACTTTCAAATCTATATTGACAGACCCATCGAAAATTATGTGGGAGCATTGAAAATCTAATTTTGTGAAGGTTTAGTGGAAGCTCTTAAGAGCTGAATCAGTGGAAATCCAAATGAGTTATGTGTCCTCTGGGAAAGGTTTTGACACCCAAGTACCTCAGAAAAGGGTTAGATATATGAAAGCAAGGTTTTGGTCAAAGTATTTTTGGTGTAATAAGGGCCTACTGATAGATAGTGTTCTTATAAAATGAATGAAGGTGAAAAGGAAATAAATAGAAACAAGATAGACATTCATAGACTTCTTAATTTTAACCCCCAGAGCATAGGAAAGTCCTGCAATTGGTTCTTTGTTGCTAAATGTTGACTGGAACTGAAAATGCTACAGTAAATAACTAAATGAAAACAGGAATGAACGAATATATATATAGTAGAACCTCTCTATTAGGGACACCCTCGGGACTGGCAAGTGCTGTCCTTAATAGAGGTATCCTGGTTAGAGACGTTAAATTGAGTGGAAACAACCACTTAGGGACCAAAACAGGTGTCCTTAATAGAGAGGTTGTCCTTAATAGATAAGTGTCCGCTAAGGGAGGTTCCACTGTTACTGACAACTGCAACCATTTGATAATAGATGTGCGACTATGGTAACTAGCTCAGTAACTACAGACAACCGGCATATAAGGTTAGTGAAGTATACGGATGAAAGCGGTCTACTTACTGCCATTGGGTGTTCCCCCTGGACCAGTCTCCTTTTATCATCAGCAACTCCTCGGGAAACGCCAGAGATGGTCCCATAGTCATCCAGTGGCATACCCCCATTGATGACATTGGATTCCCTTTGAGTCATTTTCGTCAGTTTCAATTGAGAAATCCTTTGAAATATCCAAAAGTTTAATCCCTTGAAAATGTCATTGGTTTAGCTAGACATGGCCTTACTGAGTTCCCCAATGGAAACTGCAGAATATCTACAACTATTTAATCCAAATAATGTTCACACGATGTTTATGGTTAATAACAAGTCATTGCAGTGAAATTTTTATGCGGGCGGGACTATAATTGAAGTCACCCCTTATTACCCAGTGATCTGGCAGTAGCAGATGTTCAGTCTCCAGGCATGGACTAGATGGGCTGTGTGTGGAGAGTGGCACACCCGCCTGTTACTAGTGTCATCTACATTAGCATTGGGAATTGAAAATGAAACCTGTGAGCTGTCACTATTAATGTCCAGAGATTTCATAATAAGCCTCGCGATCCCCCATAGGAAGACTATGTTAAGAATGTTAAATGGACTGCCACAGGAATTTAATCCATCATTGATGTGACTAATATGCAGTCAAAAATCTTGGTCTTTGATAACGATGACAGTTCCGGGAGCCGGAAAAGTACTGAAAAACTTGAGAGACAACTTGGACACATCCATCAGCGACTCCCTGTGGCATAATCTGGCCCACTTTGGTACCTGCCTATAATCCTCCTCAACAGATCAGTATGTAGCACTTTATAAGGACTGTAGTGTACAGTCGGTACTTCATATCCTTATCTCTGTTTGAGTCGATGAGGAAGGTTAAGGAATGCTTGGAAATTACCAGCGAGGGACGAAAAGTGATGTTCCAATGCTTAAAGCATGCTTGGGAGAGGTGCCGTACAACACATTGTCCCATATCAATGGCATGCTTTCAAAATAGAAGTCAAATATAACATAAAGACGATGTTTTCATACAGAGTGTTTATTTCTTGCTGACGCCAAGAGATATAGATGTACAGGTAGATACACGTACTGGGTTAGAGATAACAGGGTCACCGTCTGAGACCCAAGGCCATACTGAGATACATATAAACAGTAAGATTGAGTACGAACTTCAGATGTTAGAGACCTCAAACATACTATCAGAGATTGCAGTGACTCAAAACGCTTGTGTGCGCAATGCTAAAGAATCTATGAGGCGAGTCAATCTCAACCTTGCTAGTAGGTCAGAAGACTTATGTTAGCTACTAAAAACATGTCTCATAACAATCATATAGCAACACTGATATGTAGCATTGCATAAAAATAACAAAGTCATTGTAAAAAAACATTCACAGACTTTTGACTTGTGACTGTCCCCATCTACCAAAGTGAACCCAACCAGTAAGTTCAATCAATTGAAAACGAAACAGGGTGTATCTGAATGAAGCTCCATGTTGATATTGACCAAAATGCATCAAGTTGGTCAGGTTACAAGACCACTGGCGGGTTAGATTCCATGGGAACCTTTGTAAGGAACGCCATGATAAAGGAGGACAGTCACAGCATACTGAATCATGATAAAAAATCGCTCCAAGGCTGCAAATCTAATCACAATTAAATGCAGAAAACTGAAGGAGCTCTTCGCTTGAGCTAAAATAATTCTTTCTACACCAATCTGTCATCGACAATACATGTCAGCTGAGTTGGCTGGGAGAGCATTCCTCACATCCCCGGTCAATATGAAAGCATCATTTGATGATCATCCCTTTTTTACCAATTAAGTGGGAGCGAGATTAAAGGATGTTGATTGTTGGCCACATTACACAGTTATAGAAAACTAGACAGAAGATGACTGCATGTAAATACTGTGGCAGTAATGTTTTTAAAGATGTGGTACACATTTTGTTTTGGGACCACTTAAATGAACCCAAGAGAGATGATCACCAAGCAAAGTCTGTTCATGAATATCACTATTAAATGCATTCACCACAAGAGAATCCAAACCATTCCACAGGAAAGGTGTAAAATCTTGTTAAAAGTTGTCAGTCATTCCTCGAAACCTTTTCAACATTTCAATATCAAGCTAACTGATATCAGCTACTAAGAACCAAACATTATAAAAAACGAGGGCACCAACATGCAAATTATCCAAGCAACTGGCAAGTCGACATCACAGTTACGCCACCCAGTGGCAGGTTACAACATCAATACCACCGGAAGCCCAGAGACATGTAAAATACATTACAAAGCAGACTATGCACCAACAATTTCAAATCATTATCCAGAGAAACAAGTTCGGAAAGACGTTTTGCCCATGATTTTATTCAGAAACAATTACATATATTTACATGAATAAGCCATGATTAAATAAACCTTAAATCCACTGTCCTGAAAGCTACTAAAGGCATTACCATTGACATCACGTAATTTCACAGAAATCAGGGACAATACAATATTCTTGGAAACCCCCAACGAATGCCCAGTATAACTTAATGGAATCATTCGGAAATGTAGTTCATATTAACACTCCCAAAATTTCCTCAGGACTGTCTGTCCAAATGCTTTTTGATTATGTGAAGATCCAGGAAGTTCCCATACAGGAGATCAACTATCAACTAAATATTTCCTATAATAAATATTATGCTATTTACAGAGGCAGCATTCATAGACATGATCAAAAACAATCTCAGTACAGTTTTTGATATAAATTTTGCAGTCAAAACATCGTAGCCAAATGTCAGAATTAAAATCTTAGTTTAACCACTGAGTACAAAGACAGAGTAGACACAGCTTCAGCAAAGGTCTACAGTTCAGGAAATCCAAGCAAAAGCTTAAAGGGCGAGTACAGGCAGGAGCCAGGTGAACCAGATTAAGTTACTCGAAGTCACTGATAGGTGTCTCTACTATCTCACAGTAAATCAGCACTATTCGCTTTTGTACAAGGAATATTTTTTTCACCAAGTCCAACCAAGCCTTGTCTCCCTAACAGTGCATACTAGTGACATGGAGACCACCAATTGAACCCACTAGCTCCTGCCTACTGTCCACCTTCAATTCCTTCCCACCCATCACAAAAGATTATAAAAAATGCATATATCTCTCACTTCTGAACTCGAAGTTCTACATGAAGCAGACTGGTTTACAAATCCTCAAGAAATTCGCGAAAATTACGATTTCATCACTTTTCATTCACCGCTCGATACTGTACTGCTTCATGGCAGCCCTGAGCCTGGCCACGCCCTCTCTGCACCGCTTCTGGAGAACAACATCGGTGATTCGCTGAACAGGAATCGACACTTGGAATATTTTCGCCCACACCGATGACAGAGCATCCATGAATTTATTCGCCTCAACCTTGGAGTTGAAGTACAGAACCCACTGTTCTGAGCTGACTCGGGCATCCTGGGATTCAAACTCCTTTAAGAGAAGCAACATTTTTTACAAATTAATCACAATATAGAAACAAACTTCAGTTCACAAATTTTTCCCAAACAGACAAAAAGTGCATGTACAGTGGATCATTTGCAAAGGGTAATGAAACCCATTTGGTCCTAGGCTTCTATTGCCAGCAGCACCACATTGCCGGTACATTGATAAGAGTACGTCGGCCAGACTCACAACGTGAGGGAGGAGGCCAGAGCATCTGCCAGTGATGTTACCCCCCCCCCGCTATCAGCCAAACAAGCAACCAATACTTACAATGATACAGTACGTCCTAGCTCCAGGATCCGTCGTGATCGCCGTGATGTCTTCAATGTCTCCGCTGCCTAGGGTGCGGAAGAAGTTTGTCTGCACGTCCTCGTGACACATTAACACCTTGTTCTGGGTGAGGACCAAGCAGCACGCAAGGCAGCTCGAATTGTGCACAGTCGTCTGGAAAGTGAGATCACACGTTTTTACAATTCTTTGTACATGTAGAAAACGGGAAGGGTGGTCGATTAGCAGTCAGATTGTAGGACTTCTAAATAATAGCAGAAGTGGATGTTTTTGGAACTTACAGTTACTCCTTCCGCGACCGCCTGACACAGACACTGGAGCCAGCTCTGGGCGTCTGCACTGTTAGCGGCAGACATCTGTAGTGATCCACCGTTTGCGAGGAGAATCTCAATGCAGTGTTCTCGGTCAGTCGTTGTACACCGTCGACAACCGCCGCAATCTTCGCTGCTGTTAAAAAGAATTAAAGTTTATTTAGAAGAGAGGCATTTTTATGACTATATCAGACAGCTAGTATGGTTTGAAACTGGGGGCGAATCTGACCACATATGAAGTCACAATCTTTTTCAGTCCAAAGGAGGACACAGCCAATAGTTCAGAAGGCACCTCACAAAGAAATCTGTGACATCTGATCCACTTTCTAGACCTTACATTCAGATTAAAAAAATAAACTGAGCATGGCCAAATATGACTTACTTTAACTGGACACAGAGCTTCGGTAAAGAGTTATCATGTCTGTCATTATAATGGTACAAAACACCATCCCTGCAAATACAGTCACGGAAATGTACAGTTCAAAGCTTTGATACACTGGTAAACATCCAATAGGGTTACGACACCAGTTTATAATGAATGAGTGCAATGACAAAGCATAACAGTAAAATGAGTGACTGGCAAACTGTACGGCACATGAATGTCTACAGTCATTTATGGACTGGCAGTGTCTAGTGTTGTTGGGTTGGATGCTAAATCAACAGAACTTACTTGAGTACAAAAAAGGCTGGTTTCCACGTCGGACCACCGAAGTATCCCTGCGCCTTATACAGTAGTGTCCCCTCCTTGCCGACTCCTCGGGCTGGTCGAGCATTGGATGCTGCATCTTCCCAATGGACCAGAGCGTACGAGTGTAACTCCACCTCACTTGGCTGGCAGCGACAATCCTGGGAGACCCACTTCCTAAGGCCAATCTTCTGAACAGTTGCGTCGGTCAGGACACTCAGGCGAGGCAGGTCAGACTCGGATTGTCGCACCACCAGATCGAGTTGACTCACTATGTTCCTGAAGCAGAGAGGTGAGGATTGTAGAATATGGTCATGACGAAAACTTCTGACAAGAACACTTCAAGTGAATTTAGGCTTTTTCATTCATCTCAAAGATACCCTCCAATGTTCCCATTTTGTGCCTCTGCTGGGCTACAATGTCCAGCCAAGTACACTTGCTGAAAGCTAAAATGGTTTTAACAGGGTGAAAGGCACTTCCACAAAAGAGAGCCGGGCTGGTCTCTTGTCACCCAATTTGATGAATCAGTGTGGCCATAAGGATTTGGTAAACATATGCACTTACTTAGTCAACTCTTCATCACCCGTCGTGATCCAGAACTGTTTCCTGCGATTTGTGCAGACAATGTTGATGATTTGACAGTTCATACTTAGCTGGAAGTAAAAGTTATAAATCTTTTACCAAAGATATCATTGCACTATATGAACAAGCTCAATGTGGAACATCAACATGTCAATTGGGTCAGCGAAGGTTTCTAGCCAGCATTACCAGTGTCTCACTAGTCCAAGTAGTTTTTATGTATTCAAACGGGTTGTTTCTGAAACACTCACTGAAATGTAATCAAGTTCCATATACTTGATGACAGCCTCCTTCCTGTAACGAGGGCCGCCCATGTGCCGCCCGAGCAGATAGAGTGCCCGATCTGTCAGCAGGACGAATATGGGCTGGGCATCGCCTTCCATGTGACCAAGGCTCGTGTGGTACATCTGAATTAATAAGATTGGTAAGCTCAATGAATATTGATGACAGCTTCACAGACCGAGATCTGTTTCACATCACTTTCAACAACCCCCATAAAATAGGTCAAAAGAGCCAAGGGGGAAGTATGATACCATTTACGCCGAAGTTATCATCTGACTTCACCATAACCCTGGTCTATCCTCAAATATTTCAGCAGAATTCAGATGAGCTGCTCAAGGCACCTTTGTAAACATTTGGTGCACAGTGCACGGAGCAGCGACATGAACAGAATCAGACTCTGCAATCACACCATTCTCGTACCTTTATAAACTGTTCATCTTGATCTTGGAAGACATCAAGCATGAGAAACAACATGCTGTTGTTGTCAACTCTGAAACAAGGCAAACTCACATAAACTGCTATATTCAAGTCATTCTACCATCTCCATCAGAGGCCAGTTGTTTTTCCTCCACGACCTGCCATAACACTTTACAGTTGCTATTGAGAACAGGCCACAGTAAAGCTTTTGGAGGGAAAACCTCAGTAAGCCACAGTTCCTACTGTCGACGACGATTGTGCATCATCTTCTGTTTTGAAGACACTTTTCAAACTCACGAAAGGTTCGGCATTTCAAACGACCATGTACATACTTTATTTTCGTGTGAGCTAATTGATACTTACTTTATTTCAGCTTCATGTAGATGCTGATCAGGACTGACCACTTGTCTCGCCGCCCGGCCGTCATGGCCATTCCCATCGTCTGGCGAACCTTGACTCGCTCCATCTCCCTCCTCTCGCATAGAAGCTGGATCCAGATACTGACCGACCGCAAGATCCAAAGGCTTTTTTAACGCACATGTTTTCTTCGGACTAGACTCAGCACCGATACCACCAGTTCTTTTTTCTTTGGCCTCAATGTCACTTTTGTTCAAAATCTGTGAATGAATTTCTCCGTCTTGGCAGTATAAATCAACATACGGGCTCACGCATGCATGATTCGACGCCTCGGGGGTTGGGTTTTCTAACGATATTTCCGGTACTTCAGGTAAGACTAAATCCTTATGCAGTTTTCCCTTTTCAATGCGACTAGTCTGACTAGAATCCATAGCATAAATGTCAAAAGACTCGGAGTCCATGTGCTCTAAAATGCTGAGATATTTCTTTGAATTATCATCTGAAATGTTTAATCCGCCTTTGTCTTTCACACATCTACTCTCCTTTTCAATATTTTCTTCCCGAGGCACAGATGCACAAACGTTTGATTCTTTTTCATTTCTATCACAGACTTCACCACCCTCAGCTACGTTCTCTGACAACTTTTCAGAAGTAGCGGAGCCACTTTTGTCCATTTTTCCAAATGGTGCAATAGCACCAGACCCTTCGCTCTGATCAGTAACCAGGAGTCCATTTTCCTTTGGCATAGCGCTTGGTACAAACGCAACATCTAAAATTTGGGTGAACGATCCTCGTTTTTCTTTAAAAGTCAGGTTATCATTCTCCGCTTTAGACTGACTCGATTTCTCTCGCAACTTCACCAACTGGCCAGCAATTTCAATAGTTTTTGCACTAGAGCTATCACATCCATCTACACATTCAACAGATTCCAACTTTGTCGCATTAAAATGCAAATTATCCAACGATAATTCTGCAATTTCATCCAACTTCGGCATGTCCGAGTTCTTCTCCACTGAAGCAGGAAAATCAAACCGCGGGACCTCTGGTGTTGATGGCGTCCTCGGACTTGCGGGGACACTCTCCTCACCCTCTTCCTTCCTCTTACTATTCGACCTTCTCTTACGACCTTTAGATTTTGATTTGACCCTTATGACCTCTAAATCCTGACCGGCACTAATATCATCCATATCCAGAGACATAAATCGACTCCTGACGTCGTTTTCAAATGTCAGACTTGGGCTGCGACTATATGGTTGTGATTGGCCGACGCTGGTGTATTCAGCAGTCCTCATGCTGTCCAAGGAGCTGTTGTCCGATGGTACAATCAGGTTGAGGTCCAGGGGACGAGTATTATTGTTCAATGAACCAACAGACTCTACGTCAAAACTGGTGGTGCGAGGGATGGTGTCTTGTAGACTCATCTGCAACAACATAAACAAGCATTAGAAATTGTGACCTTCTCAAAACTGTCCAAAACGCAGTGATGGCCCTTTGCCCCAGAAGGACAGCTTACAAGTGACTCCGAATTTGTTAAAGAGACTTCCAATTCGTCAAAATACGAGACAAGGGATCCATCACAATGAAGAGGATATTGAGAACCAACACTGAGGACGTCATGAAGAGCCGTCCTGTTTGAGACATCACCAAGACTAAGAATATTTGGTTGCCAATGGTCAACAGAATAATACGGCTGAGAGGGGCATGCCTTACCTGTGAGATGTCACTGTTCATACTACACAGTGACAACCTTTCCTCTGCGTCCCCCTCCGACCCCTGATGAGCATGACTTGGTTTCCTGCTTGGCATGTAACTGGCCAGGTCCAGGTATGGCACATCCTGGAAAGAAGATGCGTAGACACTGGGGGTTAAAGGTTAATCCTTGTAGGGATGGTAAGGATAGTCTTACAATCAGGCGACCACAACTAAACCAGGTGACCAACAAGTGCAGTTAGTTTGTTAGCCCTCAAAATGCATCCACATAGGGTGCCACACATGTGCTCAACCTGGCTAAACAGAGAGACAACCAGACAGATTTGAACCCTTGGATTGTGAGGCAGACACGTGAAACAGTACACTACCACACTTCTTCTGGCTCGCTTCACCATTACTTACATAATCGAGGTCAAAGGTGACAAACTCAAGTCCAGCGGTCATCGTCAACAGAATGTGAAGACGCTGGTCGTCGAGAAGGAGCGCATCTTTCACGTAGTATTTTCCCACCACCTTGGCATTCTCCGAGAAACACTTGATGTAACACTCCAGGAGGTTTTCACACAATGCCATGTACAGCCATGCCCGACCTGAAGTAAAAAGACTGGCCGAATGAACCCAAAAGTTTACCTCCAAGATGAAAAAACTAATTTGTCCCTTTTACGACTTATTACCAGATGCGGCAGACTAATTAAGATGTATTATTAGCAACACAAAACATCCCCAAGGAAATATCTTAACATTATCCCAGCAATGCAATGCAAGAAGTCCTGGATTATTGATTTTTGAGTCAAACTATCTCTTATATGTTCATGCACTGGAAATATGTACTGTCAGAGGAAACGTTTGGAGAATGCAGAATACAATTTTGAAAACAATCCCAGGAAACTTTTCAAATCCACAACTACCCTTAGTGCCAAAAAATAGCAACCAACCGATAGTGATTTGGAATCGGAAGTTCCTCTCTGTCTTGTCCGAGCTGGGCATAATACAAAATGTAGATTTTTTCATTTAAGCCTCACCTCTGCCTAAATGTGTGGTAACTTTTGTGAGTCGAGAAATCTCCTTAATCGCCTCCTTGCGAGTGAACTCTTGGGCCACCTGCCAATAGCCATCGGTGATGTGACGGAGCCTGCAACAACAACCAAATCAATACATCTGTATCCAAGGCAAGGAGATTTCTTGGAAAGTGCCCGGCATCTTCGAATAGAGTTCCTAGTAATTTCATCTTCCAAGGACTAGATTATCTATTATGTATTACAGAAAACCTTTCTTCGCCAAGTACCGGTATTCTAACTAAGAGCACCAGACTAATAAGCTTGGCTGATAGGTATGACCCTTTGAAAGGCTTGCAGCCACACGAATGTTAAAGGAGTGCATTACACAATTGTTTCAGAAAAGACCGGGCATGTCTTTAGTTGCTTGAAATCTTCTCAACACTGGTGGGGTCAACTGATTGGGCACCATGATGTCGAACTTACCCGTGAAGAAAGGCATGGTCCAGGTGTTCGCAGAGTTTCTTCAGCAAGCGGTCTTCATTGCAAAGTGTCAAGATCTCCTCTCCAGAGCAGAACTGCTGTTCTTGAATCTAGAATCAGAAATTTGGGCAAGATTTTCAGAAATATAGGGGAGTCAAAAACCCCGGGCAAAAACTAGCTTCTCATTTTGAAGATGGCACTTGAATGAACAGATAAACAAAGGTCATCCCTAAGTTTTAGGGGCAACCATCCATCAAAATGTCAATACATGTAGCCACAGTTGGCTAATTGGCTCAGAACAATCTTGACTCATTAACATATTTCTTAGCAAAACCCCCCAGAGTTCTTTAGACAAGGAAGTTCATTCCAATGCTCGTCATGTGACAACAACCAATATCAATCATACCAATGACGACAACTCTTGAGAACAAAAACCTCTCAAAGATGGCATAATGGCATAATCTTTACACACATTTTTGTGATAATACTAGTTTGAATTGAACGCATAAGATATCATTAGCTCAATTAGTCATGAGATTCTGAAATTGTAAAAGTAATGACATAATATTATGAGATCTTGCCAGATCACTTCAAAGACCAAATTGACCTATTGTCCAGTATTGAATAATAAAACAAAGAAATGACGATATAGGTCATCCATTATTCAGAATATCATGTGCTTGTATTTGACACAGAAGTATCACTGAGTATGTTGACTTAGGCCTACTCTGTCTGAACTTTATACATGTTATATGTACATACCCAACTGAAAGCTATATGCATGCATATTCCTGTATGATACTGGTTTGAGATTTGCATGAAGTGTGCATATTGAATAATCAGAAGTCAGGAAATTGCAAATCTAGATCTCTGTATCTATACAAACCGTTTCAAACTGGCTTTGAGGAATGGCGGGCTGGCTTAAGGAATGGCAGGCTTTAATACTAATACTAACCCAGGGCGATATAATGTAGTATTTGTAATCCATGTCATTGGAAGATTGTGCATAATATCGCCACTTTTTGGTTCTGCATTAATTCTTATTAAAAAGTGGCGATATAACAAAGTCTTCTCATGACATGGTGATACAATATCGAGCAACCTTACAGTCCACACCCCCGCCTGCACACCATTGCCACCAATAAAACTCAATCTGCAGTGCAGTCGGAGTCAATGTCAAAGAAATAAGATCGCATACCCTGCTCTCCACAGGCACAGCATCAATAATAGACGAATTCGAAGAAGTTTGTTTTGGCTCTGACCAGTTATGCGTTTCACCATGAACAAAGGATCGCCGTGTCTCTAGCGATGTCTAGGCATTCACATTGTCCAGGTTGACCTAGGCCTTTCTTTCCGACGCATATGATAAGACGAGTGACATGTAATTTTGAGTTGGTGTGTGTCAGTGTGCATTGTCATTGTGTGTGCGGAGTTGATTTGTTTTGGTGCTGATTCGTCTGCTTCGAAAAGGCCGATGAATTCACCATGCAAGGTTTTACCGAAAAACAGTCAACTGAGCTGATAATGACACTGACAGTCCAGAACATGACGCAGAAGCAGGAGAAGCCAGTGCAGTGCTCGAGTGCATAACTGCATGCATTCGGGAAGTGAAAAAATCGGTGGAACTTCATATAGATTGATTTTACCTGTTTGATGGCTTTATTGATGCTCTCAAGAATCCTATCTTTCAAACGAAGTCTTTCTCCAACCTGAGAGTTCCTCCTCTCCATCACGACATAAGGAGAAGAGGAGTTTTGACGCGGTATTTTCATGACCTCCCTAAAATCTCATGACCATTTTTCGCCATTCTTGTTTATGTATGGTAAAAAGTGTGAACTTCAGGCAAAGAAGAAACGGCGGAACGAAGCTGTTTGGATGACACAAAATGTTTGTTAGTAGCCACTCGTACCAATCATGAAGCTACATATCATGCAACTGTATAGGAAATTCAGCATCTATCCAAATGACTTTTAGAAAGTTCAGTCAATCATTGAATTAAGTATAAATTTGCGTTCCGGATTTAACCCGGTGCCGGACAATATTGTTCTTGCTTTATACTTACCAAGCGACCTTGACCCTAAATCAGTCGGCGTTTTGCGAAAAAAGACTGAAACATGACCTCGTCGCATAGAGGACAAATTACTGCCAGAGTAATATTTAGTTCAACCGCAAATAATATAGTGCAACCAAAATGTAAAAATAAACGATTGATCAATTGATCAAACTGCTATAAGACTTCAAACAAGCTATTATAGTAGGTTTTTGCTCATTGAGTAGTGTTTGAGAGTTTTCTGGATTTATGAATATATCTTTTATCATGGAGGTATTAATAATACCTCCATGCTTTTATCAAATGAGCAAAGTAGTTCTTGCCTGACAAAAATAAATGAACAATCAGTGGGACCCACCGACTCTGCAGTATTATGTGGATTGAAGGAAGATGCCAACATGGCGAATTTGAGCAATCAATTGCAAGCTTATTTGCAAAGAAATGATAAAAATGGGACGAATGGGGAGGCAGATGAGAGTTTACTGCCTGGGGAATCTTCCAAAGTGTCGAAGTGGTTTTCTAAGATGACGAATAGGCAGGAAACAGCAAGCCCTGTGATCGATGAGACGAGTAATGGGTGGTTTAGTGATGCCCAAAAAGATCCTTGTCTGCCAAGTTTGGTATGCCCCTCACAACAATAACAATTATTTTTTTAATGAAATCTACCCAAAGCGCTTGATTGCCTGATTGTTAGTACTGTTAGATCTATATATTGCCAGCCCTGTGTTAAGCCACAGACGATAGATTTTTTTATGTCTGCAATCACTGTGACGAAATCAGAAGGGCGATTGAGATGTTAGGATGGAGTCTTCTCTATCATTTCAATTTTCATTGAGTCGGGATTGACAAGTTGTGGTCATAAGAGCGATTTACAGGATTATGCCTGTAGACTGGTTCTCACTTATCCCTGACAATCTTTTTCAGTCAAAGAAGCAAAGGATCATTGGCTTTGTTGGCTGCATTGGTCTTGGAGTTTTCTGTTTTGCTCTGGTAAGTTGTGGTTGCCAAAAGAATATCGATGATAGTGTAAATGCGAGGCCGGTAATGACATGGTAACTTCCCGCTGGATGTTGACTATGAAGCCTATTTAAATGCAAACAAAGGTTTCAAATTGTGAGTTGCTCAGAATAGACAGCCTTAATAGTCCAATGGCAGAAATTTATTTTCACAGGGTGTCTATTGACAGTGTTATGATGACATGAGATGACTATCAGAATATACATGATTTATTATAGAGCAGCAGCTTTGAGTCTCATTTCTAAATTTAAATGACTCTGATGGTATATGGTATGACTATCATAACTAAAGTGACAAGAGCTTCATTTTTGTTACCAGTAAGTTTTAAAACATACTTTTCAGGCCTCCTTCTACATTCCCTTTATTGTCCTGAAGGCAAGGAAGTTCTCCCTCCTTTACTCACTCGGAAGTCTATTTTTCATTTCAAGGTGAGTTCATGTGGTTCATTTACTCTTCAACTTAAATATATTGTTGTGTGCGCCTTGGGAATGTGGTCAACTTCATTTTCCCCTGTGTGTGATATGTATAACACTTTCAGAGAATCAATAAATGTGGTCAATCAGTTTGGCACCACAACTCTCGACAACTTAATAATGCCTGCATTTGGTATTGAAAGTTTAGTTTGGGCCATCGATATTGAGTCTATTAGTTTGTGTGACAGCCCGCTCCACCCACATTTACAATCTTACTGACAATCATTCTTTCTCATTTCAGTTTTGCGTTACTATGGGGACCCATGAATCATCTAAAACACCTTGTATCCGGAGATAGATTACCCTTTACTACAGTTTACTTTGGAACAATGTTTGGAACATTATACTTTGCATTATGGGTAAGTTAACTATAATGTCAAAGTCAAACCATAAGACGACAAAGCCAAAATGGAACTTATGGTCCAGTACTCGATATGGTTGTTTTGATAACCTGGTTTTTACCGATTAGGTTTTTTTCTGCGCACATCATGCGCACATTTCTATAGATCTCAGATACACTAATCCAGAAGCACCTAAAACCAACACCAACTACTGCAGTTTCGTCACAGGCCATAGTAGATGAAAAATGCATTGACAAGGGGTGATATGGATAAAGACTAGCAAATGCTTTTACTCCGGTTTTGTACAGGAAGGCCTAGTGTAAATGTACATGGAGATTTAGATAAAAGCATTTGCTAGTCTTTATTCATATCACCCAGTGTCTTTACCCACTTATTTTAAATGTTGTGTCTGAGCTTATTCATTTATTTTTCAGGCCAAAAGTACAGTATTCACAATAATTTTTGCTGTTGCTCAGATTTTATCACTGGTCTGGTAAGTTAGTTACCTAAATAATTCTGACCTCTGTGATCAGGACACTTCAAAGTAAAGGACAGCATTTGGTAATCCTAGGGGGTCTTGAATAAAGGGCTTCTACTAGAGCCTCATAGTCTTTTATACTCCTTAATGTTTTGGTTATGCATCATTCCCAAGTCCTAAAGATCCTAAAATTCAAACTTGTATGTCACAGTTACAAGTGTTTACTCACATGATACATTCAATAATCATTCCACTATTATCTTTTCAGGTATGTTATCAGCTACATCCCTGGTGGACAAACAGGACTAAAGTTTTTCTCAAAAATATTTTACGTCGCTGCATCAAAAACTGTTCAAAAGACTCTTCCAGTGTAGCATATGTTGGTCGGTGGTAGCCCAATTTTGTTTGTTTTCGGATCTTTTTGTATAATGCCTCATCTTAGCCACCAGAGTTCAAGGATCTCCGAACTGACCTTGTTTTCAATGCGAATGGATATTTGAAGTTTGTATTCTCGTAGAGTTTGGGGCCCTTGAACTCTGCAGGCCTGGCCAACTCCTCGGGCGGTGGCCATGTGGGAGTGGCCAAGGCAGTGGGTAGAGTTCACTCATGTTTAGGTATAATTTATAAGAACCTTGGTTTAGAGATAAACTACATAGATACATCAGTTGTTCTCTTTGTGCCATATTTCTAAGTGGTCTTGTGTATGCCTACCAGTACTATCAAGAATTCATAAAGACTACTATGCCTGTACACATTGAATTCATTGTTAATGTTCATGAACGTGCTCTTTCTGATGATGGTAATTTCTTCATCATCAAAACATGGAATCGAGTTGGCCAGTGGATTTCATGGATTATGTTCGTGGTATTCACCTGTTGGGTGATCAGGTTGTAAAGACTGATGATATGTCTCGGCTGGATGGTATATCTAGTTAATTCAGTGGGTATTGCCCCATTAATTATAAATGTCCGGCAATGACATTATTGTTCAAGTGTATTTAATAAAGTATTGTTTTTTTATCTAAATTCTGTGTTTTCGACATATATGTGTTTCACTATGAGAAGGAAGGGTCATGGTTGGGGTTAGCTATAGCATGAAAAGGCTGGGTAATAGTTGGGGTAAGCAAAAACATCAAAGTCACCAGAAGATACCAGTGTGATCGCGAAGAAGAGTGTGAAGACATAAAGACAGTCGGTCTCAAAGACAAAGGCACAACCTGTCCTCAGTTGTTGGGAACATTTCTGCTGAGGGGGGATGGGTCAAGGGCTCAGTGGCCAAGCCAAAACTGAAGGCTCATGATTAAAGACATAGGTCTTCCAACCTAAAACTGGGTAGCTAATGAGATCTAAGGATTAGGCATACTAATGCCACTGAACGACTATGGTGTTGGGGACAGTTTGCACCTTCAAATAGAGACTCTGGATGTGTAAGATCGGACAGAGCTTCGTGGAGTTTTAGTAGATTTCGTATGGCAAGTGACCTGCAGTTCAAGGGCGAGTTTGAGGAGACCATATTCGTCGAAAATGACTTTTGTCAATGAGACAGTAGAGTAAACTGGCATGGCCCTTCCCGCTAATGAATGTTCCGTTTACCCGGCCGTGCATCTTGTCCTCAGTGATGTGCCATTGGCATTGCTCTCTGATCTTGAGGGTCAGTTAGATTCTACCTTGTGCACGGCCATGTCTCTGGAGTGTATAATTGTGTCCGTGTGTTTTATTGATTTTTACCGGAAATGTGAAGATTTGGTGGAACGCCGGGCGTCCTATACGTCTACGCGTTTGACGCGCTCCGTCATGGCGCTGCGTCAGGGTGCGCACTGTTGGTTATACCGGTACTACAGTGCGCGTCACTTCATTTTGGAACAAGTCAGTAAATTTCGTTTCTTCCGATATTTTTTCCGTTTGTTTCGTTCTAAATCATGAAAACGGCGATAATTTCGCCGTTAAATCTGCTCTTTTCTTAACCAAATCATGTTTCCCTCTCATTATTCGCAGAAATATTCTTTACAGTATGCATAAATGTCATATTTGCAATAAAAACATTTATACGGAAACGAATATTCCTGAGCAACGAGGCTGTCACGAACATTCGGATTCTGGTCAACTCAACGCGCAACTCAACCTGAATTTCGGAGGCATACCAGTCGCGGATGAAACCCCAGAAAGTGAAAGGTTGCTGCGTGTGCTACTGCACCGGGCACTTGAAAGAACATCCAAAATTGCGATCGCGTTATTTGAGACCAACATCAGTGTGTTATGGAACAACAAAGAACACCAGGAGGACAGCGATCATGTAAGTTAAGAATTCATTGAACTTGAGGGAAAATATGGAAAAATATTTCCTCAACAGGACGTTAAATAGTTAAACGAAAGTGTCAACCGTTCCCAGAGGTGCGGTGCGTTCTAAATCTGTATGGGACTAAACAGACGGAGGCCATCACGGCATCAGACTGGTCAGGATGATTGTCACAACAGTGACTAATATCCATCTACCATGTCTGTTTGAGTTTTGAACAATATTCACAGCGAACATGTATGGAGACGCCTTCTTGTAGCAGTGGTTCCAGTGCGTTAGATGAGTAAGAGGAAGGGAACATGTATGGAGAAGGGAGATACAACTACATCCCAGCGGAGCGGGAGGGATCGACAAGGCTTCGAAGTATACCTCTAGTCTAATTCTATTTCGACAACTAAACCTTTTAAAAACAAAACTTACGATTTCTCATTCTATCTTTTTTTAGAATCCTTCGTGCTGGTCTCTCCTGGCCTTGGCCACATGGGTCGGAGATGTAGACCATGTCAGGTTATTGCTAACTCGACCCAACGCCTGTAAAGTGGACGCCATCGTTACAAAACCGGTACGTAATGCTATAAGGTTCTGTTGAACTGTCTGGGACTATACTAACATCTATCTGTTCCCCGAGATCGAGACGGCGGACCAGGCTACCGCGGCATACTAGCAGAGGTGGGCATACACAATCAAACACTTGTCGGAACATTTCGCGTCCGTATTCGCGTCCCCTCAAACTCCACTCCACTTATATAGTGGTTTATACCTTTCCGGTTTTGTCGCTTTTACAGGCATTAGGTTATAGTTTATTACAGTTTACTGATAGGGGGTACATCAAAATAAGCCTAAATATTCCAACTCCTGCAAAAACGACTTGTTCCGAATGTTTTTTTTACAGGATAATCTGACTGCACTTGGCGTTCTTGCGAGGCGGTCCACCCACTTCAGCCGAAAACACGAGGAAACCAGACGTGTTCTGATGAGACAATGGTGGCCCAGGATCCCGACGGGGATCCCGACTAGACGTGGAAGACCCGAAACGAAGGAGGTATAGGCAAAATTATGATAAGGGGGGTTCGCAACACACACAAACGACGAAGGACGTTCTGCGATATATTGAAGTCCGGGGCAAATTCATTTTCGGAAAACTCAAAAATCGGCTTTTATAAAGTTGTAGAGATGGGTGAAATCAGGTCGAACTTGCATGCTCCTGCTTACAGTCGCCCTTCAATGTTAATTTCCAGGGCAAAGCGGTTATCCACTTAGCAGCCGAGATCGATGACGTAGACCAATTAAAGTTGTGCATGTCAAGCGATAAAGAATTGTACAAACTCAAAACTGAGGTAAATAGCTTCCTGCAGGCTTGTTTTACAAGACTTCCCAATCTCACCAATGACTTCCTCGCTTGTTTTACAACGCTTGCATAACAAGACTCCATTTCAACCACATCTTTGACGCCTGACTCCCATTACCACGCATGTCGTCAACGCATGATTTACATGACTCCCATTCCATCCAGGTCTCTAATGCTTGTTTTAAGACACCATTCCAACCACATCTTTGGCGCTTGTTTATAAACTCCTATTACAACGCACGTTTTACAAAATACCATTCCTCCCATATCATCCACGCTTGCCTACAAGTACAAGACTCCCCATTCCATCAATGTCTTCCACGCCTGTTTACAAGACTTCAAATTACACCCATGTCTTCCACACTTGTTTTATACGAGACTCTCAAATTCCCCCCACATCTTCCACGCTTCGTTCAAGCATTTTCACCTCAGGAACTATATTTTGCAAATGCCAAAAATCCGAGTTTGACTTTGGTTTTATATTTCATCATTATGACGATGTCTTCATCGTACAACTTTCTCACACTTGTAGCTCGAAGGAGACACGGCCCTCATGGTAGCAGTCAAGGCCAACAGCCTGAAGTGTGCAAGCGTTCTCGTGGATACCTTAAAGAGATGCCACCCTGCTTACCTCGAAAAAGTTAAGAACAGGGTAGGAATTGAGGTTTTGTAATGGTGGCACTGATGCCAGTGAATGGCCAAAATAGTCAATACGTTTCCTCGAAGGTGTCATCTCGACACTCAAGACATTGAAATGATGCATGTATCAACGTCTATGTTGTCGTACCAGGGTTTTTTAAAACACGCATATAACTGATATAGTTCCATATTCGTTCATCAAACTGCCATTTGACTTCTAATCCCTCTCTTTTTCTCTCGATCCAGGACGCAATGACTGCTCTGGGCATTGTTTTTGACCTCTCCTACCAAAGCATGGACGACATGAAGGCTCGGACTGAGATTCGAGACATGCTGCTTGCCCATTTCGTTGACCGTGCGTATCAAGTTGCGATATTCGATTACGACACTTGGCGCGTAAGTTGAGATTCTAATTCTCTGGATGGGTCTATCATCGTTAGAGACAAACTCCAGTATTCGCTAAACTAAGCATCATCGCTTTCAGTAAGTTTCGGAATTCAGTATCACAAGTGCTCCCTTCTGAATGTTTGACAAAGTACTGGTACCTTAATCCATCCCTGTCTTCTTAATGTTTCAGAGTCAGTGTCCAGGACACAACCCCATGTCCTTGGACATGACTATCCTCTGCATCCTTCAGTATCTAACCGAGAGCATTTCATCAAACCTAAAACTACACCAACGACTCCAAGGGACCAAGCCATGGTGTGTCTTGATGAAACGTTTCCATGAGTTCAATCCAGACACGCAGCCGGTAGAAATGCTGTGTCGCCTGTCTTATATCCTGGTCCTCATGATGCAATCATCAGAAGAGGCGGTGGATCATTTCCTCAAAAAACCTGCATTGCTTCGGAAAATTCAGTCAAAAGTTTACGACCATGCTGAGGATTTGAAGACCAAGTGCCTTGTTGTGGCGACAATACTACCATTGATCTATGCTGTTGAGCATCGCCAGTCATTCTGTGACTCATATTTCAAGAGATCAGATGCTAGAACTATCCAGAACCTCAACACACTCTTGAAGTACCAGCAACTGTGTTTAACATCATTGCTACCACGCAAATTGGAACAAGTAGAAGACCTCATCAGTGCGCATTTACAAACGATTGTGCGAAAGAAGCAGAACATGTCAATAATCTCATGCAGTGAAAATGGCAAGATTTTTGCCAGGGTGATTGCAGGCCATGTTCCCATACGAATAGGAGCACTCAGTCACACCGTCTCAGTTTCTGGAAGTGAGTGCCAAAGTGTGCCTGAAGGAAGCAGCGGTAGGGTAGTATTCGGTCCAATGACTGCTGAAATGTACAACGAACGGAACCATAGGCAGATAACAGCAACAACGTCACCTGATACAAATGAGAATCAAGGTAGGGATGAAGCAAGTGAGGCCAATGTTGCCAGCAGTCCTGTGGTTGCAGAAGTGGCCCTCGAAGGTACATTTGTTCCAGAGGTACATGCCCACAGCACAGAAACACCAACACACAGAGAGCAAGAACGCGAAGCGACGACGGTTGCTCCGAAAGTCATTAATACTTTTTCAGATGTCACAATGCCGCAGCAGATAACGGAAGCTCAGATATCCGCAGATGTTGAAATGGTTGAAAGACTCCTATCGGCTTTGACTATCAGTGGCGAAGGACATGACAAAGATAAAAGACTCTGGAAGCCACCTAAAGGTGTCGCACAAAAATGCGTTACAAGGAAGCCTATATCTTTCAAAATTACAAAGCATAGCCCGATTAACAAGAGCAGCATCAGACGTCCAAACACACATGCAACAGGAGAATTGTTTCCCTCATCCAGAAACAGTAGAGAAGGAGTTAAGAATGCAGCAGTCAAACATCGCAAAGCTGCCGAAGCGAATCGTCACCGATCTAAGAAAATTGCATCTCCCAAACCAGGCAAAAAGGTGAATTCAATGGATCAGAAGACAACAATGCCAATATCTAGTGATGAAAACAATGATTACGTTGTTAAAATCCACAGGAATATCAAAAAGAGAGAGCATTCATCAGTTGAGCCGTATCGACCTGTCACTGTCAGCAGCAGTACGGTTGAAAAGGAAACGAAACTTAGAGGGGGCTTGTTAGACACAGCCAAGTCTATGTGGAATCGAGTGCAGGCATACTGGTCCCCTGCCAAGCAAAAGAAGGTTATCGGTGGCAACTACAATGCATCTCAACATAACAAGAGCAGTGTTAGAAAGAGTCTAGCAGCAGAGTTTGAAGACGCGAAATCACCAGGAGCAGAATCTGACGCAACAAGTGAAGGAGTCCATTTCTATTGGGAGAACCTGGCGGTCAAGTACGCTGCCGAGAACATTGACGCAGAGGAGGAGTACATAGCTGATATCCTGGAAACACTGACCGATGTCGAAGTAGAGGCGATTGCTATAGCCCACGAGATGGACCCGGAATTCACCAAGGACGAACTGCTAGCGCTTGCCATTGCCTACAAGATGGCTGTTAGATGTACAAGGAACAAAACAGACTCAGCTAACGTTCCTAATGATGCTGCAACGTTATTGACAATGGACGAGGTTGCAGAACTACCAGATGATGATGAAGTTTTGCCCACAAATAAATCAGGTTCAATGCAAGCGAAGCTTTCACTACGCGAGGTAAAAGCAACAGCGCCACAGGATATCACGGCCACTATACTTACAATGGACGAAGTAAAGGCAATTCCTTTACCAGCGGACTCGGACACTGAAGAAACGGAGGGTAAAGAAGAGGCAACTCCTCAACTGACTGAGGAGGAAATCAAAGCAATTCCACGACCAGTAGAGACAGTAAGTGTACTTACAATGGATGAAGTGAAGGCAATTCCATTACCAGCGGAATCGGACAGTGAAGAAACGGAGGATAAATGGGCAACTCCTCAACTGACGAAGGAGGAAATCAAAACAATACCACAACGAGAAGAGATTACGGCTCCTAAAGCAGACACTGAAGGAACAGCAAAAGAAAAAGAGGCAACACTTCTCTCAGATTACACGGTTACTGTGCCGGAAATGGATGAAGTAAAGGCAATTCCCTTGCCTGAAGATTCAGATACTGGAGACACAGAGGATGAAATAGAGGGAACCTCTCAACTGAAAAACATGACCGCTGTACTTACAATAGATGATATTGAAGCACTTCCCCTCCCAGATATTATGGCCGCTGCACTTTCAATGGACGAAGTAAGGGCTCTTCCCCTACCAAATGTCATAGACACTGAAGATATAAAGGACACAGAGGCCATTCCCTATATACCAGACATGTGGGCTACCGCACTTACAATGGATGAAATAAGGGCAATTCCTCTACCAGATGACATGGACAATGTAGTTGCAAAGGCTGACAACGCATCTATTCCCCAAGCAGAGGCTCCAGCCACTGAAATAACCATAGACGAAATCGAAGCTACTGCCTTCCTTAACGCTACTCGCAGGGAAGTAGATGAAATTGAGGAAACTCCCTCACCAGATGATTTGGCCAATGAAGTAAAGGATGTGATACAATATGATGTGACCAATAATGAAGGGACCACGGATGCAACAGAGGGAATTTCCTTGCCAGGTCACAAAACCACTGCCATCAGAAACGAAGCAGAAAAGGTCACACCCTCTAGAACTGAAGCTAGGGATGTCCCTAAAGATCAGACGGCAAGTGGAATATCCCAAAGTGATCATGACGCAGCAGTATCTCAGGAGACGGATAAGGGAGTTGTTGGGTCAGGAGAGCATAAGACCAGCACACGTCCAACACCAGAGGACATTGAAGACCAGGATGTTGCTGCCAGAGTGGTAGGGTATGAGCGCATGGTCAAAACTTCAGGAACAGGAAGCACAACATCATCAGTGGAGGTATCAAGTTTTGCGGAAGGAATAGCGGGATCAGAAAAGCAAGATGTACAAAAAGGAGCGAGACAAGTAGAATCCTGTGTTGGAGAGACTAAGTTGCCTCACACTGGTGTAAGCACAAATAAGGTGCAAATCATTCCTCCGGGCAGTGGAGAAGCTGCAACCAAAGTTCCAGAGAAACGAGGCAAAATAGAATCGTCAAGTGTCGACTCAAGACAGATCAGCCAAAATGCACTATCTGATACTTGCGAGCATGAATCAGTAAAAGATCAAGAAATGACTCCATCTAGAACTCAGTCAGATAAGGTCTTCAAAGAAGACACTGAAGAAAAAACAAAGGGGAAGCATATCAACCGGATGCCATGGACAGGATCAAGTGGGAAGGTTCAGGGGTCTGACAAAGGTGGCATGGGAGATGCTCAATGCTGGAAGACACCCCATGAAGATAAAGATGCTGCAACTGAAAAGACATTCCATGCAGGGTTGGATCTGGGGACCTGGCCAGGTCATGCATTCATGGCAGAAGACTCGCTGACATACTTGGCACGTATGCAAGCTCGGGTCGCTCGCAGTGAAGGTGAATCTTTCCAAGCGAAAGTCTCCCTGGCAGTTGAAACGGAGAGGAGAGGCCGTACAAAGCAGACACGTTTTAGTCATGGGACAGATTTCAGGAAGATAGAAAGTGATATTCAGAGGCAGACAATATGTCCAGAGATAGGCAATCCGTCTGCTTGTTCTACTGACTGTTGTTGTTCAGAATACAAATACCTTTTGGCGACCTTAGGTACTAGGTATGGATCACACAGAGAACAAGAAAACCGATCTAGTGGCTGTACGCACGGAAGATCTTTCGGAAGTGGGGATCTTGCAAGATTTTGGGTAGAGGAAGGCATGGTAAGGTCCCCACAACAATACGACCAAGGTGACAGAATGGTAGACAGGTCGACACAAACATCCTTTGAATTGATGAACGACCTCACAGAGATTCTCTGCAGAGATACAGGGAGCACTTACGAACCATCTGATTCTGACTCGATGTTGCCCGAATGGATATTGGATACAGCACTAGTGGGACCAATCGAAACATCATCTGCTATGACCCAAAATGGTGAATTCTGCCGTGGTGTTTTCAAACTTCCAATGGCAGAAAGTCCAGCATACAATGATACTAACTCTCACATGTCTGAGCCGCTTCTATTTGGAGGTACATGGTCAACCAAAAAGGATGAAGTCACTTTTCCGGAATGTCAAACTGAGCCAAGTGCAAACCAAGATTTTCAGTCGCAAAAGTGGTTTTCAGAGACTATCAAAATGGCTTCTCAAAGTGAGCAACCACAGGATCACACGCCTGATGAAGCAGATCTTACAAAAGAAACTGATGGAACGTATGCCAATCCATTCCTCAATACAACCTCTGAATCCAAGGAACAGCCTACAGTGCACACCAACCTTAACCTCTCAGAGGAGAACTCGTTCTCACAGAAAGAACCTGACCAGTTACAGGAATCACAATCAACTGCCGACAGCCAAAATGACCAGCAGCCACCTTCACCAATAGAATCCTTCCAAATCTGCAACACTGATTGGTTACTCCGCGGCAATCGTTGGCGTTCCAAACTTGAGGTGTTGCAACGTCTGCCAGTTGAGTGCAGAACAGTCCTAGGAAACCGAGGAGGTCCGTTCATCTGCCCCAACATTGACTTTTTCGTCATTGGAATAGGGTGAGTGGAGTAATCCCTATGGCTTTGTCACATAGCAAATGTTCAAATGGACTTGGTCACTGCACCTACATGTATTTCCTTTCTTATTCTTCTTACTAAGAATAGTGACTCCGGCATACTGTCCTCACAAAGTTTTGCTGACCGAACAAACTGGCATTTTTACTTGTATCTTAAAAACAGGAAACGAGGGGGTGTCACAGTTCTTGGCTCCCAACAGGATACCACCCCACTGGCGGTCACCATCATTCACCCACTCAGGTTCAACACAGAGGCTGATCAGTGGATGTCATGTCAAGCGCTGGCAATCACTCACAAGAACTTGGTCAAACTTATGGTAAGAGATAGACTCTTTCAATGCGCAATGCCCGTCGATTGAGATTATGGAATGAATTTGTTCAAAAACAAATTAACTGGTTCCACTGATGCACGCATCGTCATGACCAAAATAGTACTCATCAATGTTATATCTTCTTTAGTCTTAAAGGTTATTTACCCAACAGGACTGTTTAAGTTATCGGCTCTTAATTGTCCCATCACATTCTGTAAAACAATATTTCAGGGAATCTACTTCACCCATCAAGCAGCGTTCATAACATCCGAGCTCTACCAGGGGACACTTGACCAGTACATTGATTTAACCAACGCCAACGGCGGACTGCAACTGGTACAGAAGCTACGAATGGCCAGGGACATCCTGGCAGGGTTGGACTATCTCCATGACCGGGATATACTGCACAAGAACCTCAGGGTAAGACAGTCGCGATGGCATAACCATTATTGCGTTCAACTATCAAGCGGCATGTCTTCGGCCATTCAGGCTAAAAGAATAGACTCAAGATCATGACAAAGGGATGTTCTAGAATCTCTAATACGCGAGATCTTCTCTGTTACAGCCAACCAAAACATTCCTCGCATCCGACGGAACAGTCAAGTTAGGTCACTTCGGCTTCGATTCAGAAAACACAGTTCGAAAAATGGAGCTTGGAATTCGTAAGTAAAACACTGGTTAAACGTTGAGCAGTCCTTGGGGTGTCCTTAATAGAGAAGTTCAACTGTACTATTAATCCTGCTTTAACGTGATTCGGCAATCACATCTCTGTGTGACTTTAGACAATCATTTTTCTATGTGATAAGCAATCAGGATGAAGCCGGACAAAGGAACAATCACGATTTTTCATGTTGGCCCCAACTGACATTAGTGACAGTGGTACAATGAATTCGGTGAATTCACCTGGACATCAAAGCGAGCTATAGATGCTATTCAGGACATGACAACAGACAGAAAGTCTAGCTGAATGCAGCACTGCTCTGTTGCATTTTCCAATTTTGTCTGTTATCACATCACGGAGACATCTAAAAGCATTTCACTCATTTTGAAATCCCAGACTCCCCAGTAAATGTTATCTTTGTGTGCTTCTAAAATTGATTGTACTTTTTCCAGTGGACTCATGTTGTTGGCAACCAGTTGAGCTCCTTTTCTTTCCATCAATGGCGAACTACACCAAATCCTCTGATGTACAGGTTGGTACCAATGCTAGCTGCTAGCGACATGCCAAATTGTGGCTGTACATTTTTCATCTGTAGCTTTGGCAGAACTACTTGTGCGGTGATGCACTGAGTATGAACGAAGTTATATATTGCACTCATTAATGACGATGCACATCAATTCAGACTAACACCAGCAAGACTTTCTGGATTACAGTTGTGACAAGATGGTGGTATGATGTACTTCATAACCCTAAACAACCATCGATAAATCCATCCTTGCCCACAACACACGTGATCTCAAGCATTCACAGACCTTCTTTTGAGTACTGAGAAACCTTTTTCAGGTTTGTGGAATACTCCTTCACTTCCTCTTCACCAGTGGTCAACATCCCTTTGGACAAGTCGTCTTTGACATCATCTCCAATATCATGTTGGGAAATGTCATACCGCTCACGATAATGGAAACCAACATGACAATCATCATTGGTAAAATGCTCATGAAGATACCCCAAGGGAGGCCAACAGTGAAGCGGGTCCTTAATGCTGCGATCAGGAGTTACAACTGCAGGAAAGCACCACTACAGTGAGGCTTGTTGTCCTTTTGAGAAACACACATCCCCTAATGGGCACCATCATCATAAATTGCTTACTGGCAACTTGCAAAACACTTCACTACCTGGATGTTATCCGACTTGAGAGGCTGCAACAACTGTCACCCAGCACCCCTTTGTTGGGAAAATAAACAAATAAAACTTAGGTATTTGCGTACATGGTTATATATTACACATTTTACATTGTTACTACCGGGTAGTTCAGTTATTGCATTTAACTCAGTAACACTAACACATTTATGGGTTGACCACAGATCTTAAGTTACCATGCACTGGTGGGAGCAGAGTATGTAGATTAGAGCTGACGGGCCGAAGCTGGATCAGACTTACTAATGAAGCATTTTGGTGCATCTTGCTAATCAAAACTGCCAACATATCATCACAGATTTCCAGTGATATTACAGAAGTGGAAATGCTAGACTGTTTACCGTTTGTAGTTTCTGACACAATCCAAGTTTCACCGCTCTTACAAAGCTTGGGCCATGGGATGACAAATGATATGCCTTTGCCAATCTACATGTACTAACATTTTCCTTTCTTTTAAAACAAAGTTAAGCATTTGCCATGACAAACGTATCCAACTTATCCAGGATGATAAAAGCAAATGCCCAGAAAGCATCAGACTGGCTTCATGTCCAATTCAGCTCTGACCTAGGACATCCAGCTTCTATACACTGTCATTACACTGCACACCATAATAACACAGTCGAATATAGGCTAACATTACAGGAGCAAATTAATGACATACATGTAGGTTTGCATCGAGGCAATGTGTTGCTCAGAGTGACAAAAGTCAAATGCATGATATTTGAAAGTTATTAAGTACAAGAGGAATAAAGTGAACCATGCTCAATTGAGGACAGAAGTAGAAACTACAGACATGGGCATACCTCAGCACGATGTGGTTTCAAATAAGTGATATTTATACACAACTTTCAGTACTTTTAATCACTTATTCTTAATTCATCTTTCCTCTTTTATCATGGATAACATAATTGAAATAGCGAGAAAGGTAATGCATCTCAAAAGTATTGATTTACCAAAAACTGACCTGGAATATGTCTTTCAGACTTAGCCACTGATGTCTCTACAGATATGAGTTATCTAGCAAGCATTCACCTCAACTCAAGTTAGTCTGAATCGAGATGAGTTCTACAGCGGCCGTCAATCTAGGTTACATTTCTAATATGACATTTACAGAAACTACGGAATGCACAGGTTCCATTCTTTACTAGTTTAACACAGACATAACGATTTCAACGTTCTGCACCACAGCATCAGTGTATCGCAATCATAACATTTTCAACTGGACTCATCACTTTGCATGCTCACAACAAAGTCATATTTACTGTTATTTCAAGGCAATACAATTGCATCAGTTGAGTTCTCGTGTGACCAATCCTTTTTTGAATATCCAAAGAACAACAAACCTCGATGAGTCCGTACATTTGTTTTGTAGCTATGGATACTGTATAACACTAACAGAATCTCTCATTATTAGTCTATTGTTGTGATAGTCCCGTTCAAGGTGGTGGCATTTTGTATTAACATCTCGTCTCGTACAAGCCACTCTTGCCAATGTATCTCACCCACTTGATCACATCGTGGTCACTGTAGTTAAGCTTCGACTCAAACACTTTCAGGTAGCGTACCTTGAACCCGGATGGGGCAAAAGGAACCTGAAACAAGATGATGACAGATTTATAATCAAGCACAACAATAACCAGGCCATGGCTTTCTGTTAACTAAGAAGATAAATTGCCAGAGGAAATGGACAGAGAGCAAGGTAGATCAAGCATATCATGAAGCTCAGCTTACCTCAAAGTTCATTGAAATAGGTGGTCTTGTCCATTTTTTCTTGTCATTGGTGTTTAGAAGTTCAATCTCAGCACTTAGTTGACATTCCTTCATACCACCCATACGCTTGATCCTGAAAATCAGAAATCATCAAGATCAGTGAATATCCCACCACGTGTCTCTTAAACTGGAGAATTGAAGGGAAATATAATACAAACTTGACAACTTTTAGTCACTGAACACAGACTTACTTCCAGACGATAGCATTCTCGCTGGCTTTGTACTTGGCCTTGCCCTTCATGCAGATCACTTGGACTCCACTCGTGTTCAGGGGGGTGGGGATCCGAACCTGCAAGCAGCACAACCAAAGATAGAAATGAACAATGGTCTAGGAAGTGAACATTTTAAATGATATGGGAAAAGATTAGAGAAGAACAAGTCAACATCGATGAATAAGATATGCAATATTCAACTCTATCAAGGTTTGCAACTGGTTGAAAGGAAGCAATATTCAACTCTATCAAGGTTTGCAACTGGTTGAAAGGAAGCAATATTCAACTCTATCAAGGTTTGCAACTGGTTGAAAGGAAGCAATATTCAACTCTATCAAGGTTTGCAACTGGTTGAAAGGAAGCAATCTATCGACATTTTAAATCATCTGAATGACTGTACTTTTATGATTTACATGTATTTCAAAACTTATCCCTACCTCGACTTTCTGGGCAAGAAGAGATGGCTTGAAGTTCGATTTGACGACCACCTTACATTCCATTTTGGAACGGCCAACCTCTCGAACCAGTGGTATAACCCGGAATGGTAGACTAATGTCCTTCGTCGTACGATACCTCATGAGTTCAAATTCGCCATCAGGAGGAATGAAGTTAATGCTATGCTCCGTCTCAAACTTGCTGAGTTTGACACACTGGTGGAACTGGCAGTCATCAATGGCGATTGAAGTTTTACCTGTAGTACTGAAAAAAAGATAAACTCTTGTTCAATGCACTCTCATCCTAAACCTATGATAGAACACCAATTCCTAAATTTTCAATGCACTGATTGCCATAAAATGTTACAATTCCATCACGATTGATTGGTAAACAGTCTAGCACATGATGCAGTCAGAATCTGAAATCGTCTCGGTGCATGCAATATTAGTAGAAACAGTCAGACTCATGCTGTTTGGTATGAAAAGACTCAAATTAAAACCAGGGGTCAATTTTCACCAAGCCAACAGGGTATCAGCACCAAAACACTATCAAGCAAGGATCCCCGACATTAGACAGACATATAATGAAATCACCAATGGAGAGCTACAGTAAAGTTTCAGCGAATTTAGGATGAAAAACAGAGAGATCATCTTGAAAAAAAACATCACAGATGACATGTACAGATAGAAGGTAAAACGGATCCTTTTTTTACAAAAAGGGGAGAAAAGAGAAATCTTACATCAATTATTAAAGAATGGGGCTTCAAATATAAAAACATATCCTAAATAGATATACCGGTAAAGTCCAAAGGATTGAAAGAGTAATTATCAAAGTAATACAGGCATTTGAAACATTTTAACACTATAACATTCTAGCACTGAGCATTAGAGAATAATTAGGATGCCAAAATAATCATTAGACATTTCAAATCTTGACATGCAGCAAATGAAGTACAGTCCTTTTGGCATTAGTTCCAGAACCTCGACATACAGGACGTCCCAAAAAGCATTAAGGTGTATTTTGCACATCGGTGCCCCAGTTGTACAAAACAGGTCAAACACCAACCCCGCATTATTTCTCTCAGTTAACCCCTTCCCTTCACCACGGGACATTCCATGGTGTTATTACATCACTATGGCTTTCGATGGCAGCATTTGTGGCAATGCCTTGCAAGGGACGCCCTGCCCTGATTGGCCTGAATGTACTGTAAACTAAAAACACGAAAACAGTCCCAAGCGAGGTCTAATCTGGTTTAATCAAACTCTAACATACCTGGTCTTGGAGTTACTAAAACAATGGACAAAAACAAAGTAAGGGCAAAGGAAATATCTCTCCTAGAACCCATTGTAACTATTATATATCATGACTCATGACAGTCAATATGCATATTCAACCAACATGTATAGCTTGGAAGCAAAAAATCCTATAACATTCCTATATAACCTACATCAAGTATGAATACTTGCCTACATGTATTATAATAGCAAAAGCCTATGATACTAGGAAAAGCTTCATCTACTCTTTCACCAGGTATTAAAGACAATCCTTAACAATAGTACAGAGTTACTGGTTATTCCTGTGAGTGTATTGGGTGATCCATTGGTTTGCTAATGCATTTGGACTGTCACATCCCTCTACCCAATGATTCCGCTCCCAAACTGGATGTCTCATTCACCGTGACAGCTGTCAAGAATACCCCACCAACCCCAGTGTGAATTTATTAGTTTGTTTTCAAGTGCATGTGATGTTAATTAGTTCTATGGAATGTTATTCATCATCAAGATTTCAAAATTCAGGTTAGCATGTCTCAAACTGTACTCTAGTATACCATACAACACATTCACTACAACTGAAGGAAAAGGGAATTTTGTAAATGTGGTGATGATCATCAAGGAATCAACTGCCATGCAATGCAAAAGCAATGGCCATGCAATGTCAAGTCAACCTTGGTATTAATTATTCAAAGGTTCCGATAAATAATTATGTCATCCCTGCATGCTTAGAATCAATTGGTGTGTTACGTGTTAATGAGTGTACTCAATCACCGCCTACACAGTAGTATAGCAAGCCATCCTGATTAGCCAAGGGGAAAAGCATTAGTCAAACTGTGGGTTTCATACTACAGACTGTCAGTACAATTCGCCTCTTCCAAGATGAGAGTCACTTGAGGGGGCTGATCTGTGTTGAGGCTAATTCTGTGTGAACACCCGTGTCAGAGAACTGGAGGAGGTGTGCATTTTCAAGTTAAGCCCTAACAAGGTGCACACCATTCCAGCCATGCGGGGAAAATTCTACATTATTTGTAAGCTCTGTGGCTGGGTGCAGTTAAGTCAGGTACGATGCAGAGTATCGCATTCCACTGAAACTGGCCTTACCTTCTTGAACTAAAGAAAAGCAAAACAGAGTGGTAAATCTTAAGCGAAAATCATCCAAACTGTTAGGATTGGAACTTGTGCTTTAAAAGGAATCTATAGGCAGGAACATTAATCACTAAATAAAACATGACCCAATTCCCGTAACTGAGCATATTAGCCACACGAAGACTACCAACTTCAACCCTAGCTTCTGCCTACAGTCTCTCTTTGAACATTTCGAAGTGAATCAGGTTGAAGTGTAGAATGATGCAATTATGCATGAATGATAACATTTTGATAACATTATTATCGCTCTCATGAGCTGTAAACAGACTGCTTGTTTTTCCCACAGTATTTGTCGACCGGATTTGTCAAAACACCAAAACAGTCCCAAAGCAACAGGGAATGTGTACTGAATGCAACTGAAATCAAAGCAGATATGGAACTATTCGAGAGGACCCCAACACATGCTCCCTGTGCAGCTCAAAATCGAGCCACACGCCATCAAATATAGCCAGCAGAGATAGCAACACTGATCCTAAAGATTACTCTATGTGACTGGCATATTCAATTGGATGAACCAGTGTGACAAAGGAACAACCCTTAAATTCAATGTTGCAGAAATCATGCCATAGACCCTTCATGCTCTCACGAGATTGCGACATAATCAGCTCAAAACCCCGAATTAGAAATCCTATAAACTTACCTCTTGAGACTACAAAAGTAAAGAAAGCTCATTTACCAAGAGTTTGAGTGAAAAGCTTAGCGCGATGGGCCTGATTTCAGGTACATCCCTATTACAGAGATGGTTTTGACTATGTCAAAGTTAGATGTAAATTACGAAAATGAATGCAATTTAGAACATTTTCTCACAGAATATCTCATCGCAGCGTTCTTTTAAAATCCTGACAACTTACCGTCGAAATTGTAAATATTAGTAAAGAAGTAGGCAAACCCCTCCACCAGTTTACCTTGATGACCCAGTCAGGTCCTTAGAATGTCCCATCAAGGTCCACTAGGGAGTTCACAGTCAGCCCCTCTCCCCAATCTCACCTTACCTCTCAAGGTAATCTAAGGGAAGGGGCAGATATGTCAGCTATTGTGAGTTATCAGAATGTTAAAACCACTCTCCTAGGTAATCCCATTCTGATAAATTCAGGAGCCAAAACAGACCCCGTACCCCTATCTACTTCAATGGACTAATCCTTTTCTCTCTCAAGGGTCATTCCATTCAAGTCTACAGGGTTCACGTCTTAAAGTCGTAATGAGAGATCTCTTTGGTATCAAAACTGCTCAGCCATTGTTGATAGTTAGTTCAGGTTTTAGTTTTAGGCTATCCTTTATTTGCAAAGTTCCAACATCAAAATGCCCGTAATTGGCAGAAAGTTATTGATCACGTGTCATTGTCTGATTCTCATTTCATTAAAACTTTTGTCATGTTGAATTGGCAGTAGGATTTCAAAAACAGAGTCGAAAGATGTAAACATAAGCAAATTAGAAAGGCTAAAGCAGCATTTATGTGTTAAAATCTGCTAAGTAAAACTTTCAAATGGAAAAGAAAAAAAATTTGTTTCAAAGTATTGTCAAATATGCTTAAGTTAAATAGTAGCGAGCCAGAAAAAACTTAAATCAAAATTTCAAAATTCAAAAAATATTTCAAAAACTTTCAGTGACCAACTAAAGGCATTTTAACTTGGAATAATGCAGCGTAAAGGTTAGCCAATCTGTCAAAAGGTGGCATACCTCCTAGACGCATCGTCGGCAGAACTCTTTCCCTTGCTGTCTAACACTAACTTATCATTGATACCAAATTTACACTCGGGCATACCGCTGAGGTAGCTCTTCATTACGACCTTGCCAGCGACGTGGGCGCTAAGCACTTGGCCTGAAAAACGCAGCGAAAGATTGTATACGGGTCATCTACCTATCTGCTGAAAGAGGACGCATTTTTCCAATTATATCCAGCAAAAAGTTGGCCAATAAACATCCCTGCCAGCCGAAGACTCTGTGTTAAAAAATAAGTTTAAAAGATTACTGATGTGTATCAAACAGTTCCGAGTGACAGGAATGCAACAGTTAAACACCTAACAGTTCACACACACGCTTGTGAAATTCCATACTTTTCTTCTCGAATCTCGAAATGGGAACTACCTATCTTCCATTGCCTTTATTATTTGTACAGTAGACTGTTTCATAGAAGCAAAACTTATCCCAACTGGCCTACCTTGCGGTGACATTAGTAAGTTGACGGACTCCAGTACATCAAGAAACAACTCGTTCCGACGATACTTGATGCCTTCTCGTCTCCAGCTGATCTGGCCAGTGACGTGCGACGTGATCTGACTAGTCTCCTCTTTGGTCTAATTTAACAAAAATAGACAAGCAAACAGACTGTTAACTTAAAACTACGCGTCCATTACTGCATTTTCTATCATCATATCATACACTTGACTTGGTATGGTTGGTCAATGATGCTCTTCCTTTTAACAGGACTTGCAGGTGTGTAGTAAGGTTTATGACATGTCGGGATAGAACACCTAAACCTTGTTTTCTTCTTGTCTTCTGACGTAACACTGTTTTACTGGTTTTAATGATCAAATGCATTACACTGTAACGTCCTGCCAACAGAAGCTGAAATTTGACAGGGGCCAAAAGCAGTCATCACCTTTGACTCTACGATATTGCCAGGGATAGCAAATATCTCACTCTATCTAAGCAAGAATAAATACTTTATTTACATCAACGAAAGAGGACAGCAGAGAAACTATTGCACATGCTAGATCGATGATGTTTTTAACCTCTGTCATCTGCTGAATTATGCGACCTTCCTGAAACTTAGCCTGGATACTGCACAAGCCAATAGTGCATTAGTGGCTCTATAAAGTCTAGGAGACCATCAAAACCTGACGGCCGGTCATGAAGAATGACACTTGGGGGTCTTGGAAAAGTAACAGAGGGTATGATGGAAGAGGTTCGTAGAGTTATTAGTTTAGATTATAGAAGATCAAGAAAAGACAGTCTGGTTAGAAAGATCAGTTTGATTTAACCAAACTATTATATATTCCAGTTTCTGGGAGGTAGAGGGTGGGAACCTATACTGCCCAAGTCCAGGACATAAAAGATACCCTGGTATGCACATTTCTGGTGCCTTGATTTTGTTAGTCAATAAATGAAGAGGACACAAAAAAAGAATGGAAAAATTCTGAAGTTGCTAACAGCAGCACACAATAATTTTGATCAAAATATCACGAAATCTAGAATCTCAAGAACACACATGACAACGAAATTATCACAACATCGTCAATCTGAAGGTGGGGCAGTGACCTGCGAGAACTGAAATTTATACTAAGAAATCATGTTTTATGGTACACCCTTTGCCAAAGATGCAGAATCATCATATTGTCTTTCACGGTCATAATTTTCTTGTCAGAATTATCCGAAATCGTTATTTTCTTTGTTGTGATAAGTTGGTTTATATTCATGCACGAGTGGCATAGGTGGCAAAGGATGTACCGACTACTGACGATCACAAACACGTTAAGCAAAGCCGGCTAACTACCATGCCATGTAAGGGGGACCGCCCATGAACAACACTGCGTACTGCTGTTTGAATCACCTACAATGAAGGGCAAAAAACGCATATTACTCAAACAGGGTATGAATGGAAATAACTCATTATGTGGAAGTGATACATTTTAGCCCTTGTCATTGCCATTGGCACAAAACTTGAATTAAAGTAATTTGCTCTAGTTTAATCAGAATATGTGTGAAGCGGTGAAGGTATACAAAGTATAAGTATCATGCCAAGCCACTATTCTGAAGAACTATGACTGATAAAAACTCAGATTTCCTCATCGTCACGAGTCCAAAATCTTAAGCCTCATAAATGATTTATTTTTGGTGCTAATTCCAATATTCCAAGTTATAGTCTCATATCCGCTTTAGACTGACAGCACCCCCCCCCCCCCCCCCCCACCACCCCTTATTTGAGCAAGTCTATTTTCGACTGAGAAGAAGAAAAATAAAGGCACCAGTATTGAAAACTGCTCAGTCACAGACAGCTGGCATAATTTGCTCCTGAAAATGAAACATTCCAGTCGGAGAATCAAATGCAAAATGAATGAACATCAATTGAAGAAATAACAAATGTGGCAGCAACTACACGACAATGCATAAGATAAGAAAATGATGCAAGCACTGTCTATGAATTGAACAGGAACGAGCATTATGTGAAGTGCCATTGGCTGGGCTCGTCGGTAACTGTTTACTGATAATATAAACTTGTATATTTGTCGTAGAACTGAAGGAGGATTTCTTCTGATCTGTAATCAATATTTTGTTTTGAATGGTTACACAAACCTGAGGTTCGTCTTCTAGAATGATATCGAACATTGAGAAGAAAAATTGTAACTGACAATAGTTACAGACTGAAGAAATCCTCTCATATTTACTTCTGTGTTGGGTCACCAACAGGACCAAGGTTACATCCACAAGCCATGCACGGATGAAAGGACAGCTCCAGCCAATTTGTTTATATTTCCAAGCTCGAGCACTTACCTGACCCTTTAGATTTAGCTGATGTTGAAGTGGAAAAAATAAGCATGAAGCAGAAGACTGTGACAGCAGACGTCACATGAAAACAGCAAGCTTGGCACCGGAAAGGACCACGCTCACCCGCGCAGGGTTTCCATTCACAGGCATTGGGTTTGAAAGTCTGGTCAACAACTTGGTAAGTTTATTGCACAGATTGAAGATCAAATCGTACAGCTTAGCGCTGATCAACAAACTTGATGAAGGAAAAACTCAGACAGATGTGGCAGACGCAATTCCAGCAAAGGTGTCTGACATAAAAAAGAAAGGGCACCTGGGCATTTTTAAGGTCAATGATAAACTTCAAAGAATTTAGCAATTTTGCCGCATGCCCTAGATTAGGATCTGTGGTGGCATGCATTGCCACAAGACCAGGTCTCAAATTTCACTGCAGCCTGTGTGACAATTTCTGTAGATTGAAGACACAAACCCTGAGGGGGTGAGCTCATAAGATATGACAAATGGAGGCTGTTGAAATGACTGACCATAACCAGCGATGGTCAAGAACCACATTATCTGTAAATATGTGAGTCTTTAATGGTAATAGTTTACTCACCTTCTGTGGGAGGGAATAACAAGGGGAAGGAAATTTTTATTTGGTTATTAGAAAAAAATGCTTTGAAGGGTTCAGAAGATGTTAGAGGTAGAGAAGGGTAAGAACAAAGGCCAATTCACACTTTCTTCAACAAAGTTAATAATCCATTTCAGGTTGTTTCCTGAAGAAAATTAACCGCATGATTGATAGAGCTTTCTGATTGGATCATTTCTGAATGAGCTTGCAGGGATGCAGAAATCGACACTTTTGATTCGACAATCCACCAGAATTAACCCCCTTTTTCCTTTCAGAAATGCCTAAATGCGTGTTTGATTGTATATTTCTGGTCTTTTTTGGCTTCACATACCTATGCTTCAGTCCCTAAGGACAAGGCAGGCCTATATCTACATGAAGCAAAGGTTTGCACTAATCAGTCATGCCACTCCATGAAGCATTAGAAGGGGATCCTGAATTGCGGGAGTACAAATACTGTCTGTTCAGGGCTCAAAAGAAAGAGTCAGAAAAGTTAGACGTGGCCATATTTTTTTAGCTGATTATACAACCGTAATGATTACATATCATACAGCACTTTTTGAAGAAATAACTCATTTACCCACCTGCGACTTGACTCCCTGTTGTGTGATAAAAGTCTTCAATATTCCGGTGTCTGTATTCTGGGGGTATCCAAAATCGAGAATTTCTGTAAAAACAATATCAAGTCTTAAATAGCAAGTACATGAAAAATGTGTAATGCACCACTTTACAGTTTATTGGCAGAGCAACTGTAGTCAGAGATTCCATACCTTCCATTGTACATCATCAAATATATTACAGCGATGACTGAGTACTCGTCTCAAATTCGAGGCCAAACTGTCCAACTGCTTTATTGACAATTCAGAGCATGCCTTCCATGTTCAACTTACCATCAAGTAATTCATAAATCAGAACAAAGTTATTCTTGATATTTTCTTCAGAGATTTTTCCAAAGTAGGACTGCATGACCTCACACATTCGCACAAGAAACTGGAAAACCATTGACGCATTGACATTTTGCTTTGTGACGGCTGCAACCCAGATGTTAGATCTTTTGATATGGAAGAAGCTTGTCCTGGCAATATTTGTTACGGGAGACCGCACCTGCTGGCGGGCATGGATAACATTGACCCTGAATGCATCAACAGCATTTCGGCTGGAATATAAAAGATACAGGTGTTTGTGCATGCTAAAGTCTAAAATGAAAAGTTTTGGTATGGAACTTAAAACAAATAGGTTTCCCTAGAGAGTAACATCTGAGTTGAAATAAGGGTTCATCATTGCCTTTTGCATTGTTCTAAAATTCAACCATCTTAAAGCCTCAAGAGATAAAATTCACACAGTTCTGATGTGCTCATTAAACATGTTAAAGAAATTAACAGATCAATTTGTGATGGTGAACACTTCATGGATAAGATGCAATTCATCGAGGTTGTGTAAACCGTAGTGTCACTTGGCCATGCCAGTGCCAGTTGCTACACACTTACCCAATATCGTCCCTGTATACCCGAGAGATTAGGACTTCTCCTTTGTGGTTATAGATAAACAACCCACCAATCATTGTTGGTTGTGGGTCAGGCCATCAACTGCAAGGGAAAAAGATGATACAAATCAGTGGGGACATCAACGAATACTTGAAGCTGCAAGTGCAAAGTTTTGGTGACGGCACTGGCACTTGTCATCACTCATTCACTGGACGTTTGTTAGTCGTCAACGATGGATCCATATCCAACCATATTTTGGAAACTGAGGGCAATCCAGTCAAAAGAGAATTTTTGGAGTGGTGTCCGTCCGGATATAGGATGTACACAAGTGCTATCACATCCGTGTAGAAATAAAATCTTTTGTCGGACATCAAGCCGGCCCGATAGAATTAGACGCTCTAAAAAGCACTTATCACACCATTTGTCTATGTGCAAGATGAATTGACTTGGTAACTACTATCAAAACCTTTCATTTGCATTTTGCCACTAGGTAATTTTTGTCCCTTACCAATAATAAAAAGATGTTTTTATCGGCAAAATCCAAAATCGGAAGGGGAGTTGTTCTAAAGATGGAGACATCCGGGCTCTTCGGAAATTTCCGTACATTTTGAGAAAATCTCGAAATTCAAGTACTTTGCTGTAATCTAGTTTTACAAATCGGTACTAAGAAGAAATATTGATATGCCAGTAAGGTTATCAATGTTTTATACTTTTAATGGCAGTTAGAACCGTTTAAACCGGATTTTACGGAATTTGCCGATTGAAGACCCCCAGCAAAGACCACGTTCTGCCTCTACAACTACCGCCATGGCTCCGAAAGTGGTGAGTGAAGCCAGTGCTGTCTTATTTACCGATTTCCATCCTGATCAAAGTGTTTTTTCAGTGAATTATATATCAAATAAACCATAAAGCTATGCCTCTTTGCTTAGATTACTGAATATGTTGAACTTTAATTGTTAAAGGGACAAGAAATGCTTTTAAAAGAACTATGAGAATCGATCCCGGTCAGACACTCGAGAGAGTGCGTACATTTTGTTCTGTAGAATGTACTGTGTACAGTAAAAGTACAGTAACAGTAGTCCTATACAATAGGCCTACATGTACACTGATGCACTGTTCATGAGTTCCACTTGTATTATTATAGCAGAAGAAGGGCAAGACCGCTGCAAAGGGAGGCAGCAAGAAGAAGAAGACCACCCTCAAGTTCACTATTGACTGCACCCTCCCTGTTGAGGATGGCATCATGGATGCTGGAAGCTATGTAAGTATCAATACACGATGGAATTTGTCGTAATTCGATGTGGAATGATATCTCCATTTTATACACTAATGCTGTATCCTTTAGTTTAGCCAATTGGCATTGAGGATATGAACCTCAAGTAAGTAGATTGTTTAAATAAATTTGTCAGTTGCTGCTTCAATGTCATGGGAAACATGGCAATTACCGCAATATGGCTGCAAAATTGAAGCAAATCATTGATAACAAGTTCTTGTATGAAGTTAAGAGTCCAAATTTACTTCCGTGGCTGGTTCTAATCTGTTGTTGGACTAGGGTCTCCTTCCCTAGATTCAGCCATTTGATTAGGGTGGCCTTCCCTAATCTGTGCTGAACAATAGTCTCCCCTTCCCCCTGCAGGAGCGTTACCTCCATGAACGCATCAAGATCCAAGGCAAGACCAACAATCTTGATGGCAATGTGAGCATTGAAAGGAACAAGTCTAAGGTCACTATCAACTCCGAAGTGCCATTCAGCAAGAGGTGAGCAGATAGTTTCTTCTATGTGATGTGTTGCTGTCATGGTTAGTGTAGGAACTTGTAATAAGTATCAGAAGGCTCTTTGTCTTGTAAAGAGCTGTAGATATCAAAGAGCTGTAGAGCTGTAGATATCATCAAAAGGGACCGTTGTACAATAGGACCAATATTTTGGTTTGGTTGCACTGATGCTGTGAAGCTGGCATGACCAGTGCTGCCACCAGGTGGAACCCGATAACATGCTTGACTTGAACCTTGCCAGTTTTCTGATGTCTCCTTGTTCAACTTTCAGGTATCTGAAGTACCTGACCAAGAAGTACTTGAAGAAGAACAACCTCCGTGATTGGCTCCGAGTGGTCGCCAACCAGAAGGACAGCTACGAACTCCGCTACTTCCAGATCAATAACGAGGAGGAAGAAGACGAGGGAGATGATAATTAATCTAATCAGCAGAAGGTTGATCTAATTGACAATGTCCTGACTACCATTCTGTGTACATAAGTGCGACGGCCTTGTATCCACCTTGGCTTGTAAATTATTTTGTACAGGGACAAATAAATGATCGGAAGAGAAATTTCTGTGCTTGTGTGAGTTATTTCTAACTTATCTTCTCTCTACCAACAGAACAGATGACACTCTGATCGGGAATTTCCGTTGCTCCTCCAGAGGGATGAGGCATCCGTGTCTAGCAAACATTGCATCCGATTTAAACCAATCAAATATTTTTCCGTGTGGGATGATGCAATGATTTCATAATGTTGTGCACCATTATACTGCATTACTAATTTGTATACATGCAACAATGCTGAAATGTCGGATATGTCTTTCAACGAAGACAGTATGTTGGGTCCACTTTCCATGGCAGAACGACTACTGGTCGAACTTGTGACTTTGTCCATAATGTGTGATGAGCCCAGCATGGGACTTCTCTTGCCCAGAGTGTTTCGAATATTTTCATTGGATCTTGGCAGCGAAGGTCATCAATGGACCTCTCACGGAAAGGACATGTCACAATCTTGACCACATCCAGTAGAAACTTCAGAGATCATACTGGAGAGAGCTGGTGGTCACAACCATGTGGTCAACCTTCCTTGTGGTCACAACCGATGGATTGGACTCGGCAGTTCTTGAATACCCATGTTTTCCTCACCTAGCAGGTTCTTATGGATGAGCGAGTCTTCATGCAGTGGACAAGTCAAAAAAAAGTAACCAAAAAGTAAGGTTAATACATCCAAGCTTTTTATTTGTTGGCTGAAATCATAGTTGTGCTCCTGCTGAAGCACTGGCACATTGATCATAAAACTTGAGCACCATTATTTTTAAAGGTCCTTGCTCACATAAGTAGTCTGAACAAGGGACTAACTTTCACACTCGGAACAACCCTCTACCAATACAAATATCAATGCGTTACATAAACCCTCCTTCTCGATAGCTACAAAATGCCAGACTTTAGTATACATGTAGAAGTTATCATCACACCAGTGTTTTGTCCCTAAGTACGGAGAATCATTAGATAAGATGTCTATCTGGTTATATTCCAAATTCCTCCATCATGACGACCCTGTTTTCTACTCGCGCCTTCTCAGCTGCAAACACAATGAGGTGGCTGGCAAGTGTCTCATCCGGCCCAGCTACAATGTTTGACCTGTCATCCTCCTGAAAGGCAGAGTTTTGGAAGTTACAATTAAAACTGACTTCGTCTCGGCAAGTATCCCCACTCCTCGGTTTTCAGCAATAGAAATGTTTGACACGACATACTGGGCTTTTCATGGTATTCTCACTGCATCTTTGTCCTCATGAGACAACGGTATGAATGCAAATTACAATTGAACACCATAGAATATGTGTACCATCATGCAACTCGGAAATGATAAGACATTTCTTTTATGTCTTTCCTTCACCAAAGGGATCACAACAAGTCCTTCAAGGACTTGTCCAGGACAACTGAAGAACTGTTCTTCAAAGAGTGCTGATATCAACTTACTGCTACTGCTTTGACGAATGCTTCGATGAGTCTGTAGTCACAACTACCATGGCCTCCTATAGAAGCAATGTTTGGATCTTCTCTACACGGGTATGTGGCTGAAATAGACAAGCCGTGTCTGATCGGGGACTATTTCTGCGTTCAGTCTTGAGGAGACCATCAAACTCCCGTTTCCAACATGTCTGAGGTCTTTTGCTGTCTTGGTACAGGCAGCAGGAAGATGGAATCCCCATCAGTTAAAGAATACCCAAACCACATGACAATATCACTCCTCAAATCATTATAAAATTCAAGTTGGTATAGATAATCTTGTTCTAAATAACATCTGATCGAAGAGCTTCATAATAACAGACTTTTATACAAAGCAAGAAAAAAGGGCACATTACTTACTAATGTTGTTGGTCAAGAAATCTTTCACCTCCACAGGACCGTCAAACACACCATGTATCTCTCCCTTCGTTCCAAAGACCTTAGTCTCTCGTATTCCAACTTTCTGAGTAAAAGCACCCATGGTCAAGGAAGCTGTGATTCCTCCTGCAAACTCCATGTTCACAATCTAAAGATACAGGAATGAGTAGATTGTACATGTACCTGACATCAATAACTTTCTTGATCAGCACTGACAAGTGCTAACTTGTATCTAATGATACCTTCCCCAAGCCATCTTGTACAGACCCAACCAAAACCCAATTGTGAATGTCTGGTCATCCATGTCTCCCTTCCAACCAGGTCTTTTGAGCACTAAATTTACTTCCAAAAGGCAACAGAATGTACAACATATTACCTTTGCTGAACACACAGACACAGAGAATATGGCTGTGACATGGCACTTGTTATGATTTCACAAAACGACATCAAAAACCCATTACTTCCACGAATTTCATAGGTCATATATTACCTGATGACTGACAACATCATTGTCACAATCATAGACACATCTGCCGTATGGTCCCGTCTTCAGGGCTTCTGTCACACTCTCGATGTCCTTGACATCGGTGATCACACTCACTGGCCAACCAAACTGACCCTGGGAAAGATGAACATTAAAACATCTAAGATCTTAGTGCAAGGACATTAGCACATCCTCAAATGGTCTTGATCCCCCACCATTCAAAGATTTCCAAAAAAGTGCATTGCGTGACCTTAAAAACAATTATATATCAAACTACGAACTCATCCTGAACAACAGGCCCAGCTGAGCACAACTACCATAGCTGTCATTGAAAGGCATATAACAAATCATCCTTCGGAAAGGAATTCTGTGGTGCTTGACTATACTTTGCATTTGTCCCAATGGTCTTTTGAGGACAAATTCGCAACCAAATGAAGTACATAAGTTTTCTGCTGTAATAAAGGTAAACTTACACTTTTAGCTCCGTCTTCAAGGTATATCTTCTTAGCAGAATATGGGCACTGATTTTCTATTGCACAGTCGAGACAGCGGGAGGAAGCGCCTTCAGGCTGTAAAAGGTAAAATTATCTTGTCTTTATCTTAAATCAGGCCCAGAGTAAGAACATAATATGTATATATATCATATGATTTTGGCAGTAACCGCAGGGAACAAGGTGCTTTAGTGAATACATCTCCATATATTCCAACCTGATAGATGATTACTACTTCATAACATATTGTTACAGGATTTGCTGATCAAAAACCTTTTCTCAGTCAGTATTCTGAAAGTCACTAATAAGATAATGTCGGAATGAAGACAGGATCACAACCATTCACTTCTCAAGGACGGTTTCATTGACGAGAGAGTCAAATCCATCAAAGTGACATGTATTAACAACAAAATATTTCTTGACAGTGGGAGAACAGCGCCCAGATGTGCTTGGGAGTTACCATGTTGCCTGCTGAGAAGGTCACACTGTAGTTACCTGATTGTCCTTCGTAAAGTGCATCAGGCTACCAAACGATGAAACTTTCATGCATCTCCGGCCAACCCAGTGATGAATCAGGTCAACATCATGACAACATTTAGCCAATAATGAGAACACCGTTTCTTTTTCATTCCGCCAGTTTCCACGTACAAACGAATGTGCAAAATGCCAAAATCCGACCTGCAAAGTGAAAAACTGATTTTTAATATTTCGGAGAAAATCATACCTTGTTATGTTAGTAAAATCTGTGAAATTACCAAATGATGAATTTTGTCACATTTACGCCCAATCCAGTGCCTAATCATGTGCCAATCATTACAACACTTTGCGTGTAATGAGGACGCTGTTTCATCTTCTTGTCGCCTATTTCCACAGACATTGGACTGTGAAAAATGCCAAGCTCGATCTGGAAGATATTGATACTGGTAAAAGATCTAAGATCCCCATATAAGCCAAGGGCAGAACCTACCGATTCAGAATGCTGAATGTTAACCACATCACCAATGGCGCCACTGTCTATCACATCCTTGATCGTCTGTGAATGTAATCCATATCGTAGAACATGTGCGACAGCCAGGATGACACTGTTATCTTTACAAGCTTTCACTATCTCCTGACAATCACTTGCAGTGACCTAAAGAAACAGAGATACAAAACTATGTATAGGGCCTTATCAATGGGCCTACAATGCGTTTTGTTCTACTTTGTTTTGATCACTTATTTCCAGAAACTTACAGCGATAGGTTTCTCAAGGAGGATGTGATATCCCTTATTAGCAAATGCTATGGCTGGTTCCTTATGCATCTTGTCCAAAGTTGCTATGATGACACAGTCCGCAAATCTGTCCAGGGCTGCGGCATCTTTCCAGTCTGAAATACAACCAAACCAGGATGGAGAGAATTCGGATCAGAATTCTGAGCTTAAGTGACACCTGAATCTACAGGATATTTGGTGAAACACTGGTGTCCAAAATCTAGCTACCATCAGAAGAGCTGTTTCTACTTTTTGAAGTCCAAGTTACATGTACATAAACATTGTGTCAAGAATCAATAAAGATTAGTCTTTATCACTTTTTGATTGTATCAATAATTGCTTCGCACCGAAAAGAGCCATTTCTGCTTTCTGCCATTCATCACTCTCCTTGAACTAATCATGTTCTTATGTGGTGGTATTCAAAACCATTATGTACAAAAATGACTAAGTGTCTCACCTGTAAATACATGTTTGCTCTCAATGGAAAATTTGTCTTTCATGAGGTCTCTTCTAAACTTCCTTGGCTCAGCCACTCCAACTATCTGAGTGGAAAAAAGGGGAAATATACTTATCATTATCAATTATTTCTAATGAAGGTAAGAAAAGTTTCCAAATGCCAAGTAAACCATCACAAGTAGAAACATTTTTGCCCTATCTTGCAGTATTCAATAAAAGGTTTTATCTCTGAAATCCTAAATCCAAATAAGAGATATGTGCTGTGCCTTACAATCAGTAGAACATAAAACTGGATAAGCCTTGACTAACAAATTGTCCTTACTCTGAATTTTTCTGGTTCTGATACGGAGTAATCTGCATAGTTGTTTCCCCGGTTCCCAGCACCAATAACGACAGCTGTGACCTCTTTCACCATCTTCAGTTTCCTGATCTGCAAATGAAAAACATATCATCATGATGTGAACTGCCACAAAAAATGCTCTAGGATCAGGCCAGAAATTCGCAAACGATATCCAAACTGCCTCGCAATAATGGCGAATTAATCATTATTAGATATCACTATTAGTGCAATACTGATATCTTAATCTTTGTGGCAAGACCCTGTTGGCAAGATCTTGGTGGCAAGCAGTGTCAATACCCTCCTGGCTAGATTTAAATACCACGCCCGAGCTGTCCCCTTAATCAGAGAAATCAGCTGAACCAGGAATGAGGAAATGAAATCAGTGAAAAGCCAAAACCTGAAGCAGGAATCACAGGGATCTGAGGCAAAAAGTGCTAAATACAAGAAATTGAAACATTCCAGAGGTACAGATAGTACCTCTGGAAGAGGTGCAGATTACTCTGGATACATACTGATAGTACCTCTGGAATTAGCACTTTTTGCCTCAAGCTCAAAGCTCCAATCCCTGTGTGGCAGCTAGCCTACAGGCCTAGGAAAAGGATAGGAAAGAGGAAGTGAATATTTAGAACTGGCTTCTTCTGTGTGTTTTTTTACTGTTTTCAGCTTCATTTAGCTTTGACAGCTCATTTAAATGATTCCAATCTATTCTAGCATCCATACTTCACGCTAAGTGATGTTCTTTTTCAGGCACAGCAAATTTTGGAAGGAGAAATTTGAAAAACAAGAAGAGCACGGCAGAATATGACAGATGCAAGTGTTGACATGTGTGCGTCACTTTAATTGCCTAACTGTGCAATCAACGTTCTGCGCCAATCAGCTCCTTGGGTTTTAGTCACATGATCATACATCGGTAGCAAGCCGCAACAATCCTCGTGTAAATTTTGCACCAGAGTGCTCCTGTTTCTACCTAATTTTCTCCAAGAAAAAACATTATCATGGCTGCTGCAAAGCCGCATCTTGCGAAGGATAACACGATGAAAGTAACTGCCAAGGTTCGTTGAAATCTAAGAAGCACTTTTACTATTGCACGATGTTAAAGTTAGCGATTCTGCAAGTCGAGTTTCTGCAATGGAATTTCTATGTTGATACTTGCCCTTCACCAACCCCTCGTGAAAAAATTTCCTGACTCCTTACTAAGCGAAAATAAGACCCCATATTTGCTTATTAGATGCTTGAAGTATTCAAGTAGGGAATAGACACGTGATTTCTTCTTACTAACCGCAGATTTTTGCAAACGAAATTCGTTTAGTGGGGCTCTATTTTTAAGGAAGTGTTGTCAAAATGGCCGCCGTTCAGGCCAGTTATTTGTGTGCTTGCCTTCAATTGGATCATGTAGGTGTCTGTTATTGAAGACAGGTCGTGCACTGGTGCGTATCATGCTATATCTGGGTTATCTATCTATCATTTTGTGTATTTTTTAGGCTTGCATCCCTGTTGATCCTGAGTAGTAAATTAATTTCTGGAGTGTGAGTTGTTGCTCCCCACAGAAATTTCTCCCTTGTTGCTTAATTTTTTTCTTCGGTTTCGACCAATTTTTGAGTTGCACATTGTGGCCATGGATTGGCCCCAGTAACAGAACCGTGGATTGTCGACGACATTAGGATTTGTTCATTTGATAATAGAATATAAGGGTTTGTAAGACATGAATTTAGATGTGATTTACTGCTTGATAAAACTGCTAACAAGCTTTGCTTTCTGTGTCTTCTTGCAGGAAGGCGTGGACTTTCTCAAAGCTGAGGGTGCCAAGGATCTTCTGAAGGCGCAGGGCTTGATTCCTGATGTCAAGAGGGTCGGCACGATGGAGAATACAGCCAAGGTCCATATTTCCGCCATCCAACAATTCTGCTAAGTAGCTTGCTAGCTGGCTAGAAACAAATTACGGTGAAGAAAAGGGGTTTCGCAAGACTGAGGTGACATATTGTACAGACTCTCTGCCAGTCTCAAGTATCAAATCTGGTTGTTAATAGCATGGCAAACCAGATTCATCTGGTTGTTCAAATTGGGTAAATTATTGCCCAAGGAATATGCTCTTGTTATTAAAGATAACAGATCAAGAACTATGGTTTGTGAGTTCATGTTTTTGCCAGTAATGCTGGATATCCATATATTCAGTCATCAAATATGGTGTAAAGTGAAAGAAAACGTTGTCTTGGTAAACTAACATCAAGATCTTCAGCTAGCTTGTTAATTAAACTATGGTCATGATGTTGATATCATACTTTACGTAGTCTCATCTGTTATTTCAGGAGGCACATTCATTGTTGGCAGGTATGGGCGGTAAGGTTGATGATGATGCCCAGACCAGAGGTCAGCAGAAGCAATTGGATGCCATAACGTCTGAACCACCAGCGAAAAAAGCAAAATTATCCAAAAATTTAACGATGGCTGCTACTGCTCAGGTAAGATGTGGATATGTTACTCTTGACTCCCTGGACAACACCTTTGAATAGATATACAGTAGAACCTCTCTATTAAGGACACCCTTGGGACTGACATGCTGTCCTTAAAAGAGAGGTGTCCTGATTGCAGAGGTCAATTTGATTGAAAACAACAGGTTTGGGACCAAAATCAGTGTCCATATTAGAGAGAGGGGGTCTTTAATAGAGAGGTGTGATCGCTTAGAGAGGTGCCTCAGTACTTTGTTCATTCCAGGTGATTATAGAGTAATTGGTCACTGGTAATTTGAGATCTATATTCACTTGTCATGAATCTGATGTGTTTCTGTTTATTGTAGGAAGCCAAAGGTCTGCTGGGTGGAGAGAAACTAGGTGACACACGCCAAGTGACAAAATCAACAAAAAAGAAGAACGCTGGTGCTGTTCCACAAAAACAGACGTCCATCCAGCGTTGCATTGCAGAATGTAAGTTTATTTTAAAGTTTACCTGAATTTTAAATTTTTTATAATCATGTTATATTTTTCAGAATTCCAAAGATTGGTTCCTTTCAGGTAGAATTGTTTTTTTATGTCATTTCATATTCTGGTTTTGAAATATAAAAAAAACGTTTTTCATAAGACTGTGGGGATTTGCTATGTTGTACTGTATACAGATTTGACCATGTTTTATGACTCAATGCTCCTGTTTTTTCAGCACAATATTTCGTTGATCCAGTCGATACGAGCGCAGGACGCCAGACCCGTGCCCAGAAACGTGGCGATGTTTATAAAACTCCAGAAAAGAAGGCAAGCAAACCTGCCAAGGCTGTAAGTTGTTAGTGTCAAGAAGATTGAATTGTGTCATTTGGCTTCTGTTTGTAAGATAAAACTGAGAGCCGAAGGGAATGGCTCACTTTAGTCTTCAGGCATTTGACTTGTCATTCTGGCCTCAGGTTTTGCAGCTCTCACAGGCATTGTGGCCAGTGGCCAAGACTGTTCTTTCCAAAACAAGTGTGTGTATACATGTAAAATGTTACATGCTACATTGTAATTGAAGTGTGTTAGAGTTATATTTTCACCTCTTTGCAAGAAATAAGTGGCACATTTATCATCTTATTGTTACATTTTCAGGGAGGTGCAAAGCGAGGACGGAAACCAAAGAAAGCAGCAGCGGAACCAGCAGCTGATGCAGAGTAAACGTTACCATGGTTACCCTTGGGAACTAGACGGGTAGTCGTAGTAACCATTGTTGTTACTATATGGAATAATTACATGAGTGAAAGAAGGTGATTGTGTAGTATTTTGGGTATATATACTGTTAGAGTCTTGTTTCACTTGTGGCCAAACTGAGGCCAAAATTATCTGCATCGAAAAAGTGTGTTTTTGTCCTGCAGTATTCTGTTTCCGTCAGTTCTCCAATCTGCACTCGAGGATAGATAGAAGTTGTAACTTTTACCCGCCACACACCTGTAACTTTCTGGAGTCTCCCACCTATGTTGACAGGTTGGAGATGATATGCATGTGGCATATGTTGTCTGGCGTTTCATCATTTTGGATTGAAGTTCTGTTTTTGTAATACTTGATGTTACTGGTCTCTGTGTACATGTACTCTTTGTGCCAGTTGGAATTTATACTGACTGACTGTAAAAACATCAATTAGAATTTACACAATGTGTAAGCAAACGTTCATTATGGACACGATTTTAAAATCACCTAACTAGAAATTCAATATCTGTTTGGAAGGAAGTCTGAAAGAACCATATAAGTGGACATGTTGGTATGCATTATTATTGACAACCATGAATTGCAACTGGAGGCTGCCTTATACCATTAGAGATTATTATAATGATGCCTGGATACAAACAGATGAAAAACCAACTTAAAAGCACACGAGTTTGTTTGTCCACTTATTTGGTGTATTATACAGCCAGATTCAAGGTACCTTCTATTTGCCCTCCTCTCGCCGAAGCCCGTAGTTGTATATTTTGGAAAGAGAGACATTCCTCAAAAAACTGGCACAGTGACCTACCCTGCAAAAACTTGGGAACATATGCAATATATTTGCATCATTATTTGTTAGTTCAGTAGTAGAAACCGTTGTTGATGTAACTGTAGATCTTTTAATTGAAAAAAGGTACTTCTCGTTGTTGATCTGTTTAGAAAGGACCAAATGTGGTGAAAATTATGATATGCCAAAAAAAACTGCGCAATGATGAAATTGTATGAATAGAATGTTTTACTATGTGTATCCTTTTGTTAGAGCGCCAAATGATTCCCCTGCAGATAAGTTGGGAAATGATTACACTTTCATGACTAAGAATGTATTTGGAACTGAACAAAACGTGTATCAAACTTATTTTTGTTAAGAAAGTGTTATGTTGGTACTGTCATTCCAAACATTCTCAAAAGATGGATTCCAAATTAATATATTTAGGCATAATCAAGCATATTCAGCATTTTAGCCTGCAGACCCTCATTTTGGACTGCAGTGACATTTTATAGAATCAGTGTCGCATATAGAATGTCTATAAAAAGACAGAAAATACTGATCACTCTTATTGCGAACAACTTTAAATAAAAAAATTTATGTATACATATTATACTTATTCATATTTATTTTATTTCTTCATCGTGTTTTAATAATTTTTTTGAATTTTATGCTTTTGGCCTTACTGACACTTGCATACACAATTTACTGCACAATCTTCAGTGTAATATGAGGGTAGTGTCATTTCTCATTTTGTAGTTAGGTCATTTTCACCATTTCAAATTTGGCATCTCGAGTTTTGAAAAGCTTGTAACGACGCTGGTTTGGTTTTTGGCATTAAAAACTGGTATGAAAGTTGTCTAAGTGTTGTCCTCTTCTTCAAAGGAAATCACAGTGTTAATCTGAATATTTATCTTGATTTAATGTATGTCATACTTGGGTAGAAAAACCCGGGGAAATTATCTGACTGTAACTAAGATTCGTTACAGAGTGTAAGTAGAAATCATCCAGTCATGTCATCTCTCACAAAATGTTAGATCTCATCAACCAATCACGTGCAATGTTTATAACTGCCTAACTTTACCATACTTGCCTAACTGCATGACAGGCTACAGGCTGTTCTGAACGATTTGTGTCATTCATTTTCACTCCGTGGCATTGTATTATTTCCATTTTCACAGTTAATACCTATCTATATTATATACAGATTTTACTAGATATATGTGTACTATCATGATCAGCAATATTATGTGACTGACTATTGATAAAATGTAACTTGAGAATTATGTAGTTTGGCCAAAAGTTATAATTCTCTCCAATTTGGCCTTTATGTATGTTGGTAAACTTATGTTTTGTAATGTTTGTTTTGTGGATATAATAAACGGCATTTCTCTCGGAAGTAATTTTCAGCCTTGTTTATTCATTAAACACATTGAAGCTGTTTGTTGATCAAGTTGTAGTCACTCACACAACGTAGTGAGTGTGTACACTGTATGTAACACCACAGTTACGACGTCGGATGTGATTCCGCGTTCATGACGTCATGAGCCATTGACCATTCACACAAGTAGATTTATTCACACCGGCGCCACAGAATTCGGGTGTGGGACATCAGACGATTTTTAAAAAATCGTCTGCTAGGACATACAGTTGTGTGAGTTCACTAGAGCTTGCTCTTTACATATTATCATGTTGGAGGAGAGATGGTGCCAATATTCATGTCCCCAACCAAAGGGAAATGAGTGCGGTTCGTATTCCCAAAGGGAAATGAGTGCGGTTTGTATTCACCATGAGAGTGATTTCTGTCTTCGGTCATCCGGGATGGTATCCGGTAGTGAAGGAATCAGTCAAAGTTTAAAGCGAAATTAACAAAACAATTATCTGATCTGTCAAAAAGTGAAAAATTTACAGTCGAATAAACCCCATTTGCTGCGATGTTAGAGGGAATAGAGACATTCTCACACTTTCAAGTTGTCGATTAACAGGTATTTGAGGATTTTTTGCGAATAGATATATGTTGACGGTCCAGCAAATCAGTTTTTAATGATTTTTATCAATAGTCGGAACTGCTTTGGGGTATCTAATGTCGGACATGTCGACAGCTCTCATGTTGGTATCATCTGCAACCCAACATGCCCTATCAGAATCATTTGGCTGGCTTTCACGCTGTGAATCCAATGCGATACTCTTACAAATCGAAATGACCGGTTAAAATCATTGCATTTTATCTGTCACTGAGAATCTGTTCTCTCCAGTTCTTTCAGACCAAGTCCACCAAGATTCGAAAATGAATAAGAAAATATCAGACGGCTTGGCCATCGTTGTAACCAAATTCTTCCAACAGAATATCTTCTTCAGAAACCAGCTACAAATACGTGGCAACATTGAAGTGTCAGTTGATTCGATCTCGTTCACTTGTTCGTTAGATGAAAGGCTACGAAAGCAGTGTTCTGATGGGACGGACTCGACTCAGTTTGTCTCCCACCCTAATTTGCAAAGTCAAGTTCGAAGTCCACGCACAATTTCTGAATCTACCAATCTGACATTTGATGCAGATGATGCAGCTGTCGATGCTGCTGTATCCATGATTGATGATTTTGATGAGGCGATGTTATCCCTGGGTGACAGTCTGAATGAATCTAAAGGAATACGTGTTGGATTAAGTGCATCTAATTCGTCCCTTCCTTCAGTTGACAGATTCTCTACGACATCGGAACGGAGATCTACCATCAATATGGATTCAATTCTTCCATATGAAAAATCATGGAGTTCAGAATCGGTGAAATCGATTCAGAATGAACGGAATATTTTTGTGAAGGATTCGGAATTACTTTTGACCTCTGAACGTCTTTCTCTCACCTCTAAGCCACAAATGACTCTTGTTCCCATCAGTGTTCAAGACACATCGGTGCAAAATCCTGTAGCAAACTTAGCCCTCAATGATTTATCAAAATCTATGCTATCAAAAGACCGGACGTTTCCATCTGTTAATGCAAGCACTGCCCTTATCCCGATGCAGCCATCACTAAGTCAGACGTGGACTCATATACTTCAGTATCTCGTTGGGCAATCGCAAAATATGGATGCATCAAGCCTGGCAAATTTGATTGACAATATCAACCAGATAATGTTCAATAGAAATCAGCCTAGTCCACCTACGCCTACAGTAAATAGCCCCACACCAAACTTCAGCGAAAGTTTTCTCCAGGAACTTTCGAACTTACTGAATTCAAGCCAAACCTCTGTGGAAATTTCTGACTTGTATAACCCCGACTTTAATTACTTTGTTGACAATATGCGCAATCCGCCTGTGCCACCTAACAGTCCTACAAGACCAGAGTCCCGCCTCGGACCCCTTCTGTCTTCAAGTGAGTTTTTCTCGAGTCTTGAAACGTACCAAATGACAAATAGCACCCAAAATTCTGGAGCAGACCAAAGTGAATTTGATTCTGAGATCCCGACTCCTGGGCTTAGAAAGAGGACGGAATCTGAAATTAGTACGTGGCAGCCTCAGGAAATTCAGACAATTGACACTGGTCATGATGAACTGGATCAGCTGCCACTATCGGGAGAACTTGATGGGGATGAAGGGACTGTAGAGCAGAAACCTCTTTCACTTCAGGAATCCATTGCGGAAATGTTGAGTGGGAAAGACACTAGGTTTTCTGGGTTGCAAAATGATGTCTGGTTTGGGCAGGGGAAGCGTGTTGTGGAAAAAAAAGACGATGTCAGACAATCTCAGGACCAGACTCGCCACCGCCACATGTCGGAGAACTTGCCAATATCGCACCACGAAGACTCATTGCGGCATCGGCATATGTCCGAAAATGTGCGTAATTTGTTCTCTCAAACTGAAATGCAAACTGTAACACCCCAGGGAAATGTGACAGATAACCAAGACATTTTTTCTCGGGTTCATGAAGAGCATGTCCGCCATCGCCATGCATCCGAAAACCTGTCATTGTTTTCTCAAGAACATGCTCCACACACAAGGATGCGACACAGATCGGAACACACTCTTGGTTTCACACAGGTCAATGATGAGCCCACCAGTGTGCGCCACTTGTCAGGAGGTTTCTCACAACTACAATGTGAGCATGATCAGACACGTCACTCATCTGGGAATACTGGCACATTCTCTCCTATGGACAGACTACGTCACTGCTCAGGAAACACTGAAGTTTTTTCCCCGGCGCCGGTCAATACGAGTGTAGAAAGAATTCGACACACGTCTGGTAATACGCAAGACATTGAACAGATTGATTCAGATGTTTCGAGGATGCGCCACATTTCTGGTGAACCTCAAGTCAATCCCCAGCTTGAAATGAGTGTTGGTGGTTTCAGACAGAATGTAGACAGAGATATTGTCACAGAGGGGAACCCAAATATTTTGAATCTGAACCAAATAAATACCAATATTTTCCAACAAATTGATTCTGGTGTTGCCGGATTGGACCAAGTGATTGTGGTGAGGGAAGCGTCGATGTTACAACAGAACCTTGATAGCAATAGGGTGCGCCAGTTGTCTGGAGATACTGAGTACTCGGGAGATATTGCTGGGAATCGTAGTCGGCACGTGTCCGGTTCTGTCCAGGAATGCTCGCAATTTAGTGTAGAAGAAGGTCAGATGTCAGAAAATACACATGAACACTCTGGACTGATTCAAGAGCAAAAGAGGTTGAGGCATTTATCGGGAAATGTTCAAACATTTCAGCCACTTCAGGCATTTCAAAGCAAACCACACTTGGGGTTTGCAGATGGACAGTTTATGCCACAGGTAGATGCAGAAGTCAGCAGAATTCTACAAGGAAATATAGCTCAATCCTTCTCCCAACAAGGTCATGTGGAGGAAAACCAGAGTCATCATGGGACAGAAAGTACCCCTATATTTTCACCAGCAGAGTCGATGAAAATTCGACATGCCTCTGTGACATTTTCACCGGTTGTTTCAGTCCTGCAAAGAGAGCGTGACACTTCTGGGACTCCTCAGTTGTTTCAAGCAACACAGGAGTTCAGTGAAATGCGACCTGCATCTGAGACGGCTGCCTTGATGCAGCAAGTCCAAGATGAGGCCAATAGAATTCGCCACGCATCAGAAACAGCTGTCTTGATGTCTCATTCTCAAAGCCAGGAAGACGCTAGCAGAGTCAGACATACTTCAGACACACTACAGAAAACCAACAAGAAACCCCAGCCAACTGACATGTTGGTATTTTCTGAAATATTGGATAGTGCCAAAAGAAGAAAGCTCGTAGAAAATTCAACATCTTCTAAAAATGTCCATATCTATCCAGAAAAAAATACAGGGCAGGTGGAAGATTTATCAGAAAATGTACACATTTTGTCTATGGAACCTAAAAAAGAAGTTTCCAGCCAACTTGATGCAATGCAAAATCAAGAAACGGGGGGATCTGATTGGATAGATGAACAGGAAGAGGAGGATGATGATATTCCATTGAGCCAGTATCGTTACACATGTCCAGCCTGCGGGGATAAACTCCGCGACTTAAACGCCCTGAGTGCTCATAAGGTGACTGCCCACAATAACCTCAGGTGTGTCGTCTGCAGCAAGAAGTGTCAGAGTCTACACAAGCTGGGGGAGCACATCCGACGTCATACGAACACTCCAAAGTGGACATGCGAGATCTGTGGGAAAGGCTTCATCTATGCTAATAGTTACAAGGTATGTACATTTTATGGCCACCCTCAATATGTTTGGTAAGACAACCAATAGGTACAGTTCGGTATCAGCTCCTTCAACCAAGATCTCTGAGTTTTGCAGACACTATCCACAGTCAGGACAAGACAACGTCTTCACTACTAGTATTACTTGATATGAGTATGTTCTAAGTACCAGAGAGGACAAACTGTCGGCACGTCCCCAAGGCTATCGACATCTACTTAATGGGTACACTATTTCAGCTCCATCAGATGAAGCACAAGAATGAGAGGCCATACTTATGTGAGCAATGTGGCAAGACGTATACCAGTAAGGGACAGTTGGAGACACATAAGAGGGAACACAAAGGTACCTTACTTTCTTTTTAAAGGCATTATCTTTTCGTTCAAAATTTGAAACTTGGACTTGAATTTGAGAACTTCCAATTGTGTAAATTCGTCCTGAATATAACTGTCAACAATGTTGTTGTTTAGACTGATAAACAAATGCTACAATGCCATGTTTTAGTGAATGAACATTCACAACCACTGCACCCTGACAGTGTTTATTTCTGTTTACCTGAGCCACAAGAAAATGCTTTATACACAAATGGCATTGGCCTTTAAATCTCAGCGAGAGGTGGAAGCACCTCTGTCATTATAAACAGCAAGACTCAGTTTTGAGAATTCCATTCTTTTCCAGATGTGAGGGAGTACGGCAACATCTGCCCCCTTTGTGCGAAAGTCTTTAAAACTAAGACACACCTAAAGACCCACTTGATCTCCCACACAGACATTCGACCATGGGTGTGTGACTTGTGTGGAAAAAGCTTCAAGGTTGGCTTCAGTTTATTTTGACTTTTAGCCTCCAAATACGTGTAATACTCCTTCGATGACTTTGAATCAGCACCTGGTTGGCAGAAGTTCATATGCAGTTTCAAGATTTTGCATCCAGTTACAGGTGCGCATGCGTGTCCAAAAGGTGTTGTAAAGTAGTGATGACACAGAGGCAATACCAAATTTGTTTCCAATTATAGCCAATACGTTAATCTCTTTCCAGACCAAGCAGTCATTGACGTCTCATATGAAAACCCATAGCAACATCCGTCCATACTCGTGTGAAATATGTGGGCGAGCCTTCAAACAGGTCGAGGGCCTCAGTTCACATAAGCAGACGCACAAGGATGGGACAAAGGAATACCAGTGCAAGGTAATGTCCATTTTTAGATTGGTGTGACCCTGTCAGTTGATAGGAACAGCAGGATGCAGCCCAGCCTTCTTTTCTCATTTTGTCCCAGAGACTGGCCAACATGAATAATAATATATTACTTTTTCTGTTTTGCAGGAATGTCTGAAAGTCTTCAAGACTTCCTACTCACTTAGAGACCACGAGCGATTGGTGCATAACTGTAAGGTTTTCCAGTGTGCCGAGTGCGAGCAGACTTTCAAAAGTAAGGCAGCTGTTGAGAAACACATCGTGAGGAAACACACAAATGTCCGAAAGGTTTGGGACTGTCCGCTGTGTGAAGGAGTCTTTCCTGAAGAGAGGTACCTCAAGGTACGTTTCATTTGATGTGCTCGCTCATTCCAAGTGTATTGAAAGAAGGGTGTCGTCACCTACCGTCACATGACACTGTACATCTTTGTCAATTCTTCTCTAACCATGCCTCAGGACTGATGCTGGTCATTTCTGTGAATAACAACAAGAGTCTAGCCAGTATTTATCCAGTCATGTACAACCCGTCAGAAGTAAAGCCTCTTCAAAATTTCTTTCCAGGAACATTTACGGTCCGAGCATACTCCACCGAAGAAACGACGGACAAAAAAACAGAAAAGTCAGGAGAATGGACCTTGTGAGGCAGTGCCATCTGTGGGGAATCTCCTACAGGACACCGGCGATCAATTAGATTCTGATTTGATCACAACAATTCAAATCCAGCATCCGACAGCACTCCTGCAAATGGTTCCCATAGATTTGAATAGCCTTCCTCCGCAGAACATTCTCTCGGATGATGTGGGAAGTGGTGAAGGGAATAAAGCCACTGATAGGGCTTTTGTTCAGTATGTGGCTGTTGGGAGTAACATTGACATTGAGAGCAGCGTTACCTGAGCCCTGAGATATCTGAACTTTTCTTGGATCTATTGCCATAATGATTCATCGGCAACGCACGTTTTTATGCCAACTTATTTGCATTTATTTTCCGACATTTTATCTGTGATAGGAATGCATTGATAAAAAACAATGAAAAGGAATTCTCATTTGATATCAAACTTTATTGCCATTTTCTTTGTTTGTCTCAAACAAGGTGAGGAATCACAATCTACATATTGCATCGTATTTTAGACAGATCCTATCAATTGGAAGTGCAAATCAAGACTATTAGTGCAATTGGGCATAATTACTGCAGGAATTTTCAGAAGTCCAAATCTTCTAACATCTTATCCATTGTCGTAGTTCTGCAGCAGGACCAATTTCTGTGGTTCAATCTTCTGTCTGCACAGAGGACAAAGAGGCTGCAAAAGGAAAAAAGAACTGATAACTGAACAATGACTTTTCACAAGCATTGCGAGACAGCACGAAAACCATGAAGGCAACTATTCTTCACTGACTACCTGACAAAATGTCTTCGTGGCCATCAAATTGCAAAGGTTTTCTGAATATGAATCGATTAAGATGAAATCTTTGATCAAGTAAAACCTGATAGAACATCCTCAAACCAAGAAACCTACCTGAGTTGAGCACCATTCATGAATACAAGTCCAACAGAACAGATGGCCACACGTTGTCAGGGTGGTATTTCTCCGCAATTCTAGGCATAAAGAGCATTTGCTTTGGGCTGTGGGTATCCTGGTGTTATTTTCTGAAAGTGTGGGGCTGAAAGAATAAACCAACATAATTTAACGAAAACCAGGGTAAGACATCGCCTTCTCTACAAGTGGATGTGATAATGTCTAGCTTCGGCCAGAGACGAGAGGAAAAGATCATCAAAAGCTATTGCCCAATCTGATGGGAGCTTTTGCTTGTTTTAGCATAGGCACCATGAACAAGGAACCCTGGTATATCTCATTCAAGGAGAATGTGTTTTCCTCCTGGAAACTGTGATGAGACACTGGTGATTCTTCCGAGAGACATCATCATGAAGTATTAGGAGCGACCATCTGAGGCATACCTCTTGTCTTCTGTGGCACTAGTCTTTTCTGGCTGGATCCTGCCCTTGTCTTTCCAAGCACCGTACACACTCTTGCACAGGGTGAAGCCCAACTGAAGCACAGAAATGTAGCCGAGGATTCGGAAGTTGGGAGGAACCTGACTTCCAATATTTCTCACTCGAACCTAAAAGTCAATAGAGACCATATCAATACTGAGTAAAAGTCAACTGTTTTTTTTAGTTTTAAGCTCCATACCTTGTGAACAACCAATGGGAACATCCAATAATCAAAAGAAAGATAATTGTACCGAATGACAAAACTTACATAATGGATATTCGTGGTCCTTTTTGCGATATGATAGAACACGCCTAACAGGTAGAATATAGCCAGATGACATCGGTGGACTATCACAAGATTTTCCTTAAAACATCTGGTAAATTTCATCAGCTTCTCATTCACAAGTGGCAGGAAATTGAACTCATTGCGAAGGAGTTTTTGCTCCAAGGCCTCCAGGAGTTTCTCTAGTAGGTATGGCGTACAGACATGGAGGAGGACAAGGAAGAGTCGCCTCTGTAATGGTAAGAAATCTAGTTGGTAAGGTGCTACTTATAAGGACGTTTAAAAGTCTGATTCTTATTTTCACAGAGAGATCACCTGAGATGGATTTCTCGGATTATTCTTTGGCCTCAGGACCAGATATCTTAGTTTCAATTGAACAGTTCTTTTAAAATTACATGTATTTGTATGTTAAACTAACCTTGCCAGAAGGGATGGCTCGCTTCGTTTCATCAACTTGAAGGATGTTGACATACTCTTCTCCGAGAGTTTGGGAGCCAGCTAAAGTTGTCAGAGTGAAGTATCCCACATCAGCCACCAAGGTCAACTCTTTGTTCCACCTCACCCAGAAACGAGCACCTAGAAGAAAGGGATGGGAATATCATTATTATTTTGCTATATTACTATCAGGAGCATTCAATCCAGTCAGAATAAGTGTCCTGGTTATGGTTATAAAACAGGTAATCTATGGGACAATTTTCTCAGTTGATATAGTTAATATATTCATTCCATTATGTCTTACCATTGAATGCAGAAATACCAATATTTCCTTCCTGATTTCCATGGTTCTTCATACCTGCCCATGGATTAAGCAAATGAACTGCTTTGAACTTTAGATGGGTTGTCTAAGCTGATCTGGACATTGATCCTGTCGGCCTACAGCTTGCCTGGTGGAAGAAAGTGTGCAGACAGATACAAAACCTACCAAATAACGACTGTGCGACATCTGTCAGCCGACTTCTCAAGCTGGCCAAATAATAGTCATCCTTCTGATGAGCCCTCACAATCTCCACCTGGCCAGCATCTGTCAACATCAAGCTCTGCAGAATAAGGAAAGGTCTATTGTAATAAAAACATAATACAAGCAATATCACATCGAGTGCCATAGACTATAAATATTGCTTGGTGTCCGACAACAGGTACAACCACTGATCCGGAAATAGGATATCTTGATTTTTTGTCAAGAAACCTCGACTAAAACATTTTTAAAACCATGCCAATTAAATCTAAACCTTCTATTCAGATAAAAAAAACTCTTATTGAGAGCAAACTTCCGTCTCTAAAGAAACTCAACGTACAAATATGAGTATTTTGAGGAAAAACTGTTTGCAAAGTTGGAAAGTTAATTTTCTTCACGATCGCCATCTACCGGCACTTTCGTAACGAATTTCTCTACTCTCGCGCAACGCAACATTTCTGGTCGAAAATCGGAATTGAAATTGTCGAAGGACTGAAACCACGTCATCGGCTGATTTGCTCATGAAACAATTTCAGTCAACATGGCATCCTGTACTGAGGTCTTATCTGCCACTTTCCCGGCCCTTGATGGGGAATTATTTCAATATATTGAGAGTAATTACATATATTTCTCATTCATTTAATGATTGAATTACTTGTCCGCTTCATAGTACAGAAGAATTCGCGATTACCACTCATTTTATGCCTGAAATTTACATTTCATTTTGGGTCTAATTTTCAAGAATAACTATTACTATACTTTTCACTCTGTCATCGTTTGCATTGCCATTGATTGCATTGCCATTGTGCAATCTAATCGTTCATTTGTGTCCCGTTTCAGTTATTGGTTTGTGATGAAGGCAACATGGGTGATTTAATAAACTGTCTTTGCTCCTACCTCCCCCCCCCCCCCCCCCCCCCCCTCCACAATACAAGGACTGATCTTGAAAATGTGTTTATTGTAGGTATCCTTGAACATCCAGATGACTTCGACACAAGTGACGACATCTATGATGCTATTGCAGACATGCTGTTTGAAGTTGATAGTGAGAAGTCCGAAGACGAAGTCCGAGATCTGTGTGACCAGATGATGGACTTGCTCAAAGAGTAAGTCCCGATTCCTTCAGTGTCTTCATTAGTTTTTTGAGTACCAGTGTGACCTTCTTGCCTCTTGTTGGTTCTCCACGAATACTTTTCATTTGATTATACTGTCCTCCCAATAGGGAATCAAGCCAAATATATATGGGAAGGGGATGGTACTGTGACTACCATTGGTCCCCAAAGGTAAGAGACATAGATATTACTGGTAACTGAAGGCATGCCATGGAAGTTGACAGCAAGCTAAGAAATCTGGTTGTGTCTTCTTATGAGAAGAAGTCTGTTTAGGTGTAGTGTCGTTGAATTTTCATTCTTTTCATCTTCAGTGATGGCGGTGGTGAGAAGGTGAATGGCCATCAGGCTCATCGTCGTGTCCTGGATGCGCCCGTCCATCTTGGTGCACTTGCTGAAAACATGAAAGAGACCGGGCAAAAGACACAGAGTATATGGCTGGTCAAGAAAGAGAAGGAATCGGTAGGTTTTCCCCGTGAATTTGAATATTTTATTGCTCGCAGGTAAAAGAAGGTAATTACCATAAACAGTAACAGTATATGGGTACCATTTGTTAGACAGCGCTAGATTATCACCTTCTGTTTGCGTCTTTTGTGTCATAATAAGATGATTAAACCCAAAGTTATCTTTATTTGCAGCAAGTTGACAAGAGAAAACTTGAAAAAGCAGACGCCAAAATCAAACAAAAACAGGACAGGAAAGCTGAGAAGGAGACGTACGCACCAAAAGTGGACCTGGCCAGTCTCATGGACTCAGCCAGTGCGAGTCAGCAGTCGAATCGTAAAACAGACCGGATGGAGTCAGCAGGGACCAATAAGACAAAAGACATAAGAATCGACAATTTCGATATTGCCTTTGGAGAGAAGTGAGTGTTTCCTATTTGATTTTTGTTGATTTTCAAGACAGTGATTTTCTCCAGTATAATTCTGTGAAATGGACACATTGTGTCATGTGTCACTTCTATATATTTCAGAGTTCTTCTAACTGGCGCAGATATCAACCTGTCATTTGGACGACGATTTGGTCTGGTTGGCCGAAATGGAATGGGAAAAACAACACTCTTGAGGATGATTGCCAAGTAAGACTGGATTCATTTTCACCTGTTTGATTTTGTCTGTTCTGGTGGGGCTGTCATTTGCCAAAAACCTCCGCTGTCACCTCAGTTTTGGCCTACATTTTGGCTCCATCCTCACAGTGTGTGATGAAACAACCAATACCTCCAGTCAATTCCTTCAGCCAAACTACCCTCCGGCTTGGACATTGTGGCATGTAATAGTTTACAGTGATTATTACTCTCATTTGTTGGTAAATAACCTAATGCTTCAAATCAACTAATCATCCCTTACTTGCCTCTAGTCGGCAGCTTTGGATCCCATCTCACATCTCCGTGCTCCATGTGGAGCAGGAGGTGGTCGGTGACGACACGTTAGCTACGGAGAGCGTCCTCGAATGCGATACGGTACGGTATTCGTTGTTGAAGGAGGAGAAAGAGATCACAGCACAGTTGAATGAGAGCAAGTAAGTCAGAGATGGGGTTGGAATTTCGTGGTGGTTTGTGGTGCCAGTGACCAGGTCAGCTGCTGTATGCACAATATGAGAACATGTCATGAGCAGCACCGGCTTAGCAATTTGGAATTTCATGGGCACTTACTTTATGACAGTAGACTGATTTTGTGGTAGAAACCAACCTAGGGCCTGTAGATTAGAGACTGAGGCCTGTCACGCTGTTCTTCGAAGAAACAATATAGATAGGGAAACAAGTTTGTTTGAAATCCATTTTTTTGCTTTTTTTTCCAGTCGATCGGACAGTCGGCTGAGCAGTCGTTTGGCTGAGATATACCATGAGTTGGAGACAATAGAAGCAGACAAGGCCCCAGCCAAAGCTTCTACCATCCTCAATGGTCTTGGGTTTGATCCTAACATGCAGAGAATGACTACAAAGTAAGTAAAAAAGGACTCATTTGTGACCATGTGCAAGGCACTTTGCTCCTCTTTAATACTAACGTTAATAGATGAAGGAAATTGGTTCTTTCTGACTGTGTGGTCTGAACTTCATATTGTCAGATATACTATGTTGAGGTAGATGGCAATGATAGGCCCTTATGACAATAAAAGATTGCCAACGTTACCTTATCCCTTCATGCTGACTACTTCACTTATTTCAGAGAGTTTTCTGGAGGTTGGAGGATGAGGCTTGCCCTTGCCAGAGCTCTGTTTTCAAAGTGAGTACCATCTATGACAGTATCATATCCAATTAAGTGACAACAGGGTTAAGGTTTTAGGTTTTTCTGAACTTGAGATTTTACACTAATGTAAGTAAGCATTCGCTGATATAGAAACACGATGCATGCCAATTTTTATGGCATCTAGATGATACACTACAGTGTTTTCTATTTCTGATTACCAGCGGGCCATGATGAGCACACCATGCCTTGAAGGAATAAGTCGGAGTCAATTAATCAAATTTTCTTTTCTACATTTCTTTTTCAGACCAGATTTACTACTTCTTGATGGTGAGTATTTTATCTAACACATATCAGTTGGGGCTAAAATGCAAATCAAATCGCTGCGCTGTGCATCAAACAGATATCTTGTCGGCACGTACACCAATCACCAGTAATCGCTGGGTGTAATATTGATTGCAGGTCACTTCAATCACGGATTCTTGTCGCATGATTTTGCCTGGATTTTTCATTCCCGTATCAATTCCTCTTCAGAACCTACGAACATGTTGGACATGAAAGCCATTATCTGGTTAGAAAATTATCTCCAGGCCTGGCCCACTACGATTCTAGTAGTCTCTCACGATCGCTCATTCCTCAACTCCATCTGCACGGATATCGTACATCTGCACTCAAAACGATTAGACTCGTATAAGGGTGACTATGAACATTTCGTCAAGACGAGAACAGAGAAGTTGAAGAATCAGATGAGGGAGTTTGAGGCACAGAAACAGTATAGAGACCATATACAGGTTGGTATGCTGTAAAACTGTAATTAGTGGTCACAGTGCCAAAGCGAAAAGGAAAACTTACTTGGACCTCATCACTGGTGGGACATAAGGCCACAACACGGTCCCTCCATTGCTTTCTGTCCCTGGCTGCCTGTTGGGCCTTGTTCTACACCAGCCCATCTCATCTGACATCGTTCTCCTCCTTTAGGTGGCCATGTTTCCTGCTATCTTGGGAGAGTCTCAGATAGGGCAGTCTTGGCTATGTTGCCTGACTTCATTCAATCATCAAAGCTCATGTCATATTCTCTTTTCCAGGTTTTCATTGATAGGTTTAGATACAATGCAAACAGAGCTTCACAAGTCCAGTCCAAACTAAAATTATTAGAAAAATTGTAAGTATCGGTGTACTTACACATTGACAGGCTTTCATTTTCATTCATTCATTTGTGATTGATGATACGCAATTCAGATACCAAGCTTAACTTATAGGAGGAGTCCAGATGTATTGATTGCCCTTTAACACTGTTGGCCATGCAGAGTATATTAGCATAAGAATAATGCCACAGATCATTTGAACTTTGTATGAAGCAATCCCAGGAATGATTGTATTGGCATTTTTGCTAACTCAGATTGATGATCGATTGATTGATTGATGGACTGATTGATTGTTTTATTTTCAGACCGGAATTGAAGCCCATAGAGAAAGAATCTGAAACGGTGCTGAAGTAAGTTTCGTTGTCCTTCATCTTCTTGTGCTCGTTCTTCGTATCATGACGTGTTCAGTCCTCGAACTGAAAGTGCGTGCAGTTGATCAGTCAAGTGATCATACAATTGCTAACTGTCTGAACTTATCCTCCAGGTTCCCAGAGACAGAGTCATTGAATCCACCCATTCTACAGCTGGATGAAGTCGATTTCAAATATCCAGGACAGGAACGGTGGATATTTAAAAATGTCTGCGTGTTTGCGGCAATGGAGTCTAGAATTTGTATAGTAAGTATCATCTCTGATCCAAGTTCACCATCATCATCATTTGGCAACTATGTCAACACCAGTATGTCACTGACCACATTACTTCGCTTTGACTTCATTTGAAATTAAATTTGTGCTTGCCTAAACCTGTTTTTATGTTATTATAGATTGTACATTGAAATTTTCATAAACGTTCCTTTCTTTGCCAGGTCGGTGAAAATGGTGCTGGTAAGACAACTCTATTGAAGATCTTGCTTGGAGAGTTAGAAACAGTCAACGGTTTACGACAGTGTCATCGGAACTTACGGATAGGCTACTTCAGTCAGCATCACGTTGATCAGCTAGATATGAACTTGACGTGTGTTGGCCTCATGGCTTCAAGATTCCCAGGTAAGGCAACATATCAAATCTTGAAACTTAGCCCTGCAGGTATCACTCAGGTGTCCGGTTCTACACAATGCATGTAAACAATGGTTCTTGAGATGGTCACAAATCATAACTGTCATTCCCTGTGCATGTACCTCAGTGATAGGTTAATAATATCACTCGGGAGGTAACTGTAGCCAGATACTTCCTGAAGGAACGGGGCTACCCAACTTTGTATCGTACAAAATGATAATGGGTAACTTACCTGTAGTGGCTTTGATTAGTAATGTTTTTACCATGTTTCAGGCCACAACAGTGAACATTACCGAGGGATGCTGGGGAAGTTTGGAGTTTCAGGAGATCTAGCCCTGCAACCTGTGGTCAGCTTATCAGGAGGGCAGAAAAGTCGAGTAGCATTTGCAGTCATGTGTGCCATGAAGTAAGTGACTTTTCACTTTTTTGTTAGTTGTTTTGTGGGCAGCCTCTTGACTAGGAAGGTTTCCGGCAAATCTGCCCAAAAGATACGACTACATGTAATGTGCTAGTACTATTTGCCTGTTAATGCTGCAGCTTCTCTTTTGTGTCTGCCTACCTGCCACTAAAAATGCTGGGATTAAGGCCTATTGGCTCCTTTATTGTCTTGGTCAACTTGGTGATCGCAAACTGATCAATATGTTTGTTCCCTTTTCAGCCCAAATTTCTTTATTCTTGACGAACCTACAAATCACTTGGATATGGAGACCATCGAAGCTCTCGGCAATGCTATCAACAAATTTAATGTAAGTATAAAGAAGTTATGACACTTGGTCAGATATTGGTTTAACGTTTGCTAATTTTGCTTGGGAAAGATAAGTAAGGAAGTGTTGTATTTATCACTGCTTTTCTGTTCAGATGTATTAGTTGTCCACTTATATGAGTTTTTGCAATGGGTGGGTTGGTCCTGGGTTTCTCATGAGCAAAAGTCATCGTATCAGAAGAAATACTAATCGTGGTCTCAATATCTAATTGCAGGGTGGTGTGATCCTAGTATCTCACGATGAACGGCTTATACGCGTGATCTGCAAGGAGTTGTGGGTCTGCTCCAACGGGACAGTGAAATCTCTGGAGGGAGGCTTTGACGAATACAAGAAAATCGTCGAGGCTGAACTTGCTCTCAGTTGAGGATATATGAGTGAACATTAGAATGATCAGCGACAGTTTGTTATCAGAGTTGTCAAAAGCTCTTGTCGTGCATACACACCACATCTTAATGGATATATTTTGAAAGTTACCAGTCTAGATCACTGTTTCTCAGTCTTTTGAAAGACGATCAAAAGATTATGCTGTCCTTTGGTGTTTTGGCCAGAATACACTGTCATAAAAAACGTATCTTGAATTTACCAATACCTTGTATTATTGAGTTGCACAGTGCCCCAACCTGATCTTGGGTGGATAGGATTTATTCTGTATATGAGTCCAGCCTACCCATTAAATGTTGAGTCAGTCTGAGAGTATAGGTTGCACCAGTGTGAGGACTGTCTGGTCACATAGTAGGGCTAGGCTATGCGCTTGTGCAAGGAATGACCTGGCTTGGGGCTTGGATCTGAAAATATGAAAATATTTCATTCTTTCGATATAATGATGTGATACTTGTTTGTTTTGTGAGATATAATGATACAATAAATATTCTTAAAATTATTCACGTTTTCTTCAATTGTCTCTGAATAGATGGAGGTGTTGCACTCACCCCCGAGGACTTGATCAGTGCCACAAAAAAAATCTTTGAAATGCACAGTATTTATTTGAAGCCTCACTTCATGACTAAGTGCCATGCCCTGAAATATGAGAGTTGTGGCTGTTGTCTTCTCCATGTGGACAAGGCGATCGGACCACCAGCCTCCTTCATATTGACCTCTTTGATTTTGGTCGTTCAAGACAGTTGCCTTGCTTTGAACTGTAAAGATCGTCTTTGGATTCTTTCACAAGTGGTTGTGTCCAAAGTGGAGCAGTCTGTCAAGTGTTGGGACAATCAACACAAAGACAGAACGGTTTCTGGTTGTGACATGATAGCAGGACAGCAGGCCCAGATGACTACTGTGGGAGAGACAAGGCTGTGAATGTCTTCCAGAAAGTTGTGACATACTAGCTGAGACCAAATCAGATTATAATGCATGTGCTGGAATAACGTCCAGCTTATGCATGTCAGAGAGAAGTTAGCTCAATCCAAGGAATTGTCTCATTGGCAAAAGTCTTTCTGAAGAACATGGTCCTCCCCAGCAGAACAACATCATAGGGCCACAGTATACAAATCCGTATGACACTTGCCACATTTTTACAAGTCCGTATCCTCAAAGACATGGTTTATTATCCATGTTACAACCGCAGCTTATACCATAGCTGTGACAAAAAAGTGTACCTAAAAAAATGGTCATGATGCATACACACCATTCCTTAATTCAAATGTGCTACGGATTTATATACCGTTAATCATGTGGAATCAGACCTACCCTGTCAATGTGGTGGGAGAGACAAGATAGTCACAACCAGACGAATTAGGCTAGCGCTTGTCACCACCACCGCCCTGCTAACTTTGCAAGAGAGATGAGACAGTCACAATCAGACTGAATCGGGCCCTAGCATCTCCATTATCTTGTCAACGAGGGAAGAGAGTCAAGATCGTCACAACCAGACCGAATTTGACCTGGTACGACTCATCACTATCAGACTGAATCAGGTCCAGCAACTCAGCTGGCTTATGAACGTGGTGAGAGAGTCAAGACCGTCACAACCAGACCGAATTGGCATCGCATATGGTGAGGAGAACTGCCTATGGTAGAGTTTCTATCTCACAGAGCCCTTGAAGACAGGCACAGGCACAACCGGGCCATGGAGTCAACTCATGTGGTCTTTTGTACCTCGTACTCAAGCCTACCTATCATCTACCCAAGACATCAGGGCCCTTCTGCCAATGGTAGACCTTCCATCTCTATAGCGCCCATGAAAACATGCACAACCTCGCCATGGAGACGACTCATACCGCCTTCATATGCCTGTTCTACACCTGGTACAACCAGCCAGTCGTAACTTGGATATCAGGACCCTTCTGCCTTTGGCAGAGCTTCTCTCACACTGGGCTCTCGAAGACAGGCACAACCACGCCATGGAGATGACTCATACCGCCTTCATATGCCTGTTCTACACCTGGTACAACCAGCCAGTCGTAACTTGGATATCGGACCCTTCTGCCTTTGGCAGGGCTTCTATCAGACTGGGCTCTCGAAGACAGGCACAACCTCGCCATGGAGACGACTCATACAGCCTTCATATGCCCGTCCTGCACCTGGTACAACCAGCCAGTCGTAACTTGGATATCGGACCCTTCTGCCTTTGGCAGGGCTTCTATCAGACTGGGCTCTCGAAGACAGGCACAACCTCGCCATGGAGACGACTCATACAGCCTTCATATGCCCGTCCTGCACCTGGTACAACCAGCCAGTCGTAACTTGGATATCAGGACCCTTCTGCCTTTGGCAGAGCTTCTAGCTGATCTCAATAATATCAAAAAGAGCAATATTTTGGTTCAGAGGGTTAACAAATTAGACAAAGACAGCATTTTAGCACATTTTTCATAAGGTTTTTTTGCTTCCTTTTATTAGATGTGGAATGTCATGCAATGCATATTATATTTTATATCTTCATGTATACATGTCTAAAGTGACCATGAAGTAATGATTACATGATACAGTACATACACCAAGCACCCACTTGGTTAAACTTGATCCAACCCACCTGGCTCCTGCCTGCAGTGTGCCTTTAACTGCCTATGCCAAGCACTGTTACAGAAATTTTTTTACTCTGATTGAAGCCAAGGTGCCAAGGTACGATCGTTAGTCAGTCAAACTTTATCATAATATCATTTGCGGGCGGCCGCGCTATCACATGTGGTTGCTATCGTCTGCATTGTAGTTCTACCCGTTGCCGCTCATTGACTTTGGTGGCACTGCTGGTCGCCTTACGCATACATTATCGGCTAGTTTCCCGCTCGCTTCATTGCCATGGAGTCTCCGGTCACGGGTTCCTCGAATCGTTCGTTGATTGGCTAGTCTCAGTACTGGCGGGATGCCATTCTCGCACATGTTACTATGGGCTAAAAATTCACAGAGCCAACCCTGCGGTCTAGAACACAAATCCAGCAGCAGTATTCTCCAAATATTGCTATCCTACTTCTTGATGTTGAACCTGACAGAAGCACCAGTGAACTTTGGCCCATAATGTCCAGCCCAGAACTGAGTGTCTTTCCCTTTGTGTGTGTATTTGATGAAGCGCACTCCCGGCTTGTATCCTGTGAATTTGTGGCTCACCTGAAATTGAGAATACGCACTAGTGAGATGAAGTTCAGGGTCATATCTTGGTGTATCCCAAGGACCAATCAGATACAGAGGAATCTCCCTCCTAATGAACATCACAATAGGGCAGCCTCTCTCTAAAGAATGCCAGAGGTCACCCGCACTCTTCATGACACAGAAGTTTTCTCACATTAAGAACTGACGACAGGCTTCGCCTGCTTTGTTTTTTGCTTTCCTTCGTTAACGAGGCAGATATCCAGGTTTTATAGCAAGGCCAAGGAGGCAATCTGGACACCTCCCTGATAAGGACAGACTCTGTCAGTCCCAAAGGGTCCTTGATAGAGAGGTTCTACAGTACATCTTAATAGATATAGGCCTACCTGATGCCAGGCTCTTCCTTTCCACTGGACAACACCCCACTCGCCACTGAAGTCGTCAATCACAGTTTCATCAGCCCCAAGAAGTTGCACCTCTAAGACAAATGTACAACCACAGTCGTGCCGACCAGCATACCTGTAACAGGAGGAAACTAGATTCGAGCTACAGCAGGGAAAGACGGTTGTTGCCCAAAACTAGTCCTACGTTAAGACAAGGGCTAATGCACACATTCAAAACCAGAATGTGCATTAGTTTCCAAAGTGCTTGTCACCTCCAAAGACTGTTGAGAGATTGGATTGATAATGTCTTCATTAAGCCTTCTTGTTAACCCCTAAAGTGGTTTGGGCACCTCTAAAAGACTTCCATTCTGGGATATCAATATCAAGCCTTATCTCATCCAATAAAAATTTAGAAGATCCTTCACTGATCATGTCTATTTTCCAAGTTCCCCACACTACATGTATTGACATGGTGCATGAACTCATCTTACCTATAACACCAATTAGATTTGACATAATAACAAGAGAACAGAGAGAGAACATACCATTCCGATATATCAATATCAGGCCTTATCTCATCCAAAAGGAATTCTGAACATCCTTCACTGACCAGGTCTATTTTCTGCATCTTTCCACACCACATGTAGGATGTAGCCCAACACTTCAACTCACCTGAAACACAAAAAGTCACATTGGGTTTATGATGGCTTTTTTAACCCATCTTGGTAAACCTTGAAGCAAAAGGCTTCTCTTCTCTATGCAGTGTGTTTCTATGGAGATGTCAAAGTTATTAAATGATAATTCTGAACCATCAGAGGTACTCCGTCCGTAAATGAAGTTCTTCACACCTACCTCCATTCCAACCCCGTATTTTCAAAAGATCTGAGCCAGCAGCTTTGGTGGGAAAACAAGTCTGAATCTCAAAGTCACAGTATCCATCAACATCCCAGTGCTTCTTGTCCTCCATAGCGTAGGCATTCTTGATAAGATTCCTATTTAATGGATTTTTGAAATAGAATGTCCTCATATCCTCAGGCACTCCTCCTAAGCTGAAGAATACATTTGGATACTCGCGTAGACATTTCAACTTCCATATTGACGGGCGGTCGATGATGGACTTCCAATCTTTACAAACCAGTTGTGCAACATGAATGAGGTAGGGCCCGGAAAGTTCGGAGAGAACCAGCTCCAAGAGGTCATCCGGTAAATCCGTTAAAGGAAATGGAGGCATGGCTTCTGCTTGATTTTCTCCTGCAGCCATTCCTAGCTTTGCCTCAGAATATTTGGTTGTTTTTATTCCTCGCTTTGGCAAGAGGCTTCTTAACTTCTTTGTTAAACCTGTAAAGTTGAGAAAGCCATTACAAACAAGTACAGCACCATCTTTATTGAGGACCAGAAAGCCGAGAGAATCGGGAATGCAATCAATTCCTTGGGAGATGGCGGACATTCTACCTGGTGGGCTGGTCACTATTCACTAAAAGATTTGAGAAACAAGTCGTCACAATACCGTCGGCGTCATAGGCCTATGCAATTTGAATTGCAGCGGACATTGCGGTTTAACATAAGACTAAAGAAAGTTGAGTACCGGTGCTATGAAATACGCTGCATCACACAAGGGCCTTAACATCACAGAAGAAAAGAATTATATTGAATTTGGCTAAATCACAGGGCCGTGCCAGGCCTCTGAATCTGAAGATGGGGCCGGGGGGGGCGATCGATCACCAGGGGGTTGATCCAGTAGCGTTTAGCGGCTGGCAGCGGATATTTGTCTTGACTCTTGCTTGGCGCTGCTACAGCTTTAAAAAGTGCTGTGGTGGTACAGCCTAGAAGCAGTGTCATCACAGGCCAAATCGACCCAAGTTTGTCCAAAAATAGATCTGTTTACACACTATGGCAAAGGCGTATTGCAGGTACACGTCAACGGGTCATTGATTGTCGGACGTCAGTTCGCCAAGAAAACCAAAGGAATCGAAGGATTCATTGAACTCATCAACACATCATTAGTGTTCAGTGAAGTTCAACAATATTCCTAGATAAATCACTTTGGTATGTAGAGAGTAAGATTACAATTAACTACACATTAAAGTTTGAGTTCCGCGTTCCGCGTTCCAGTTGTCAGTTCATGAGTTGGTTTAAGGGCGCAATCACCTAGCTTATAGCGAGCAATTAACACACTAAAATGTCAGTGATGGACGTACAATATGCGTATATACGGTAATAGTTGCAAGTATTTGGCATTTTAGAGTAATATTTCGTGTACAACACCTTCAGCGCCGAACCACGTAGATTGACGTGCCCGGGGTCGACGTGGCCCAAATCGCCCCTCCCCTTTGAGCGGGTTATCGGACTCTCATGGACTTCATGAAAGAACTACGCCATCGCCATCTTCAGGGCAAGGTAGGAACTATAAAGACAAGAAGAGGTGTTTCCAGTTCCTACCTTGCCCTGAAGATGGCGATGGCGTAGTTCTTTCATGAAGTCCATGAGACTCCGATAACCAGCTCAAAGAGGGGGGATTTGGGTTACAGCCAGGCAGAATCAGTCTTTGCTGCTCCACCGTGCTGGCAACATGATGAGAGAGATGAGACAGTCACAGCCAGGCCGAATCAGTCCTGGCTGCTCCACTGTGTTTGCAACATGATGTGAGAGATGAGACAGTCACAGCCAGGCCGATATCAGTCTTTGCTGCTCCACCGTGTTGGCAACATGATGAGAGAGAATGGAGACAGTCACAGCCAGGCCGAATCAGTCCTGGCTGCTCCACTGTGTTTGCAACATGATGTGAGAGATGAGACAGTCACAGCCAGGCCGAATCAGTCCTGGCTGCTCCACTGTGTTTGCAACATGATGTGAGAGATGAGACAGTCACAGCCAGGCCGATATCAGTCTTTGCTGCTCCACCGTGTTGGCAACATGATGAGAGAGATGAGACAGTCACAGCCAGGCTGAATCAGTCCTGGCTGCTCCACTGTGTTTGCAACATGATGTGAGAGATGAGAAGGCCCAAGATATGGGTGAATCCAATGGGTCATTAGTGGTGCTGAATAGACACACTGTAGTGACACAGACTACTGCCTAACAGCTAGCACAGGTATGGTATTTACATTAACTCCTGCGATATAACAATAAAGCAATGTCTGGAAACAACCATCATTTATTGATCATCATAGTCACATTGATGATACATCATCATTTAGTGTAAAACATTTTACAAAAAGTACAAATGTTTCAATATGCAAAATATATAAAAATATTTACAAGGAAATAGAAATCACCTGACCTAAGTGGAATTAAGCAATACTGTACACTGGAACGGCACGAGAGATCAGTACACAGAGACAGATATCAGTCAGAAGACATCATAAAGGGGCTTCATAAACCAAACAAGGCTACCCTTATTTGCCTCTCTCTTCTCAGGACGAAATGGCTACCTAGCAAGCAGGGATAACTGTGTGAATGTTGAGTATTAGTGCTGGAATTTAATCAAGCGTTGATAATCACTTATTTGCAGTCAGGTCATCGTAGGTACCTCAGACAAGATTTGGGAAGTGCAGCGACCTGCAACCATAATCCAACCCAGCGATTGCCTGTTTTACCTGCAGAGGAGAGATCATTTTGTCACACATAGCAGCGATCATCATTGCAGGTTGCAGCAAGTTTATCATTTGTTTGCGCGGTGCTTTAGTTATGACAAATGCTAACGGATACCTGAGTGTGTACATGGAGGAACTGTTCAAATCTCTCTCACAAATTGAAAGGATTAAGTGGCGTTAACATAGAAATATTTATGATATATAAAGCTAATCAGTCAACTAAAGATCAATATTGTACGGATGCAAAGACACAATGTCACAGAACCGATCAGCAGTTTTCGAAAGCAGTCTTTGAGAGCACAACTGTGGAGTCAGGAAGGATGAACATGTATATAAATACTACCACAATATCATAATGTACATAAAGATCTATAAATACTTATCATGGAATAAACTTTCTGCATAAAAACTGATGAATAAACAATCACTTTTGATATAAATATGACTAACACATTTGGAGAACCAACAGAAAATTCTTTATGGTTCTTGAGATGCGGAAAATATGAACCAGTAAACCAATGCCTTCAGGGACTACCATCACATTTAAAAGTGATCTATTCACATGATGGACGGATGGAGGCTATACCCAAAATCTTTCACTTAAGAAACGAAAGCAACTTCCAGATCCTATGCCTGATAGAAATGAAGCACTTGAGAATTTAAAATTTTACAACCCGAGTTATGAATTGGAGCTACCTAATATAAACACCTATGGCAAGAGTAATACATACATTTGTAGGTGATAAAGACAGGACTGATGTTTGTTGTTGCGATTAAGACAAAAAAGTGCAGATGAATTATTGCCGAAATAATCTTAATTGAACAAGCCTGAGCCTGTTTTGTCGACCCACATGAAGCTTTTGATTTCAATTCCCTCAGTCCCAACCTTTCAGGGTTGATATCATATTCGATTCAATCAAATACAAAACTAATGACTAGTTTATTACAACCTTTTTGATTCATGCAGATTCGCCCAGTTAGTGACCATCTTCCTTCACACACCGAAATAAGCAAGTTACATTTAGTGAGTGAGATTATAAGACCCTATCTGGTTAAGATGAAAGTTAAGGCCTTGTATGCTATGCGGGTGATCCACACAGTTCCAGCAGCAACACTACTGATAGTTCTAATCATCCAGCCCATCAAAGGAAGAAGATCGTTCATACGACCGCCCAAAGATTCCATTCTTGTGAGCAGACTGCATCGTTAAGACCGCATCAAGTATGTTATTATCCCAAGATGAGTCAATACTCAAACCGAGGCCGCTGGACATTGTTGAGTGCGGTGTTATTCCCGTGGAGTTGAGACGAACTGGCGATAACGACCTCATCGGAGTGAGAGGGGTCATAGAGCGGGGCGTTTGAACTGTGGAGAGCGGAGTCAAAGATCGTAAAGCCTGGAAAGAAGGATAGAGTTGTTAGAGACTAGTATTTACATAAGCTGTGCTATCTAAGTACCAACCCGTCACCAGATGATGATTTTAAGTAAAAATTCACATGACTATCAACAGCGGGTTACAATGCAAGAGCCCACTTCTTACCTACACCGTTAAGTTTTTTCAATAACAAAGCTGTTGCACATCAATAGCATTAGTCTCTACCAGTTGAAACAAGTTGTTATTTGAAGCTGAAGCAAAATCCAGAGAACCCCTGCCTTTCCTTTTCTGTGTAAGGCACCTCGTACCATGTTACACTGGTAAATATTCTTGAAACAATATTGTGTCAAAACAAAGACATCGCGACATCATGTCGATGAGGCGGTGATACCATACATGTATTCAAATATTGCCTGCAAAGTGGGTCAAACACAAAAATCTGTTGTTTTCAAAGTGGGCATGTGCATTAACAGAAAACACATATATAGAACTCTAGTGATTTGAAAAATTACCCCTTTAATGTCAAAAATAAATAAATTTGTGTTTAAGCAATGTCTGTACCGCGAGTTTTAAATAAAGATTTCAGACATCAAAATTGGTAGCCAATAATAAACTGATGATAAACTAAATGAATGCAACAGTGCTTATCAACATCAACTTTTACTCAGCCTATAAACATCTTACCTAATATGACTTATTCAGATCTCTAAATTTCTAAATATCCAGTAAAAAGATATAAGAGGCCATGCAAATGATGTCATCACGGAAAAGGAGACCATTTTGGACATAGAATTTGCGTCCTCGATCCTCGTGGAGCACGCGGTAAATTAGTGCAACAACGCCAGCAGTGAAGCATGGCATGGCTCACTTTGTCGATGACGTCAGCAAGGTGATTGATGTCCAAAATGATGTCACTTCACAGCCTCTATAACACTTGCATGCAGGTGAAAATAATTCATAGGTTGTGATATGCTTTGGTGTAACATAATCCCTCTATGACTTGGTGATAACCCGTACCAAAGTCAAAGTGAATTAGATGAGCAATATAGACTATGGGATTGGAATGTGATTTGGACTGGTTGTGATCTGGGAGACACAGAAATTTACCAGTCATCGGTCCAATGAACACGATAGCTTGAGCGCTAAAATGAAAATCGATTGAGAGCAGATAAGATTTTCCCCTAGGGTGTGCACATGAACCTATGACACAACAAATATTAACGATTTTCCTCTACGATATATGTAGATATTTGCAGATGACTAGGCCCTATGATGAAAGATAGTTATTTCCCAACAACTCACGTACAAGGACACGTACAACATCGAATAGTACCACAACATCATGCCAGAGCTCTTACTGAATATAGAGATGTTTACTCGATGAGATTAAAAGTCACAGGCCCTTTTGTCAAATTCCACGCGCCACCACCCACCTCCTTTGCTTTATCCCTGCGATCTTTGAGTGTTTTTTCGGCTTCTTGTTTTTGGCGCTGGACCAACTCGACGCGATCTTGTAATCCTGAGTTCTCCTCTTCAAGGAATTTGCACCGAACCTGCAACATGGACGACAGACGCGTCTTGTCCTTGGCTCGCTCCTCTTCCTCTGATAATCTGCCAAGGACAAATTTGATTATATTTTATAAATCAGTCAGTGCAACCAACGCTTTACACCCATCAAAATCTTTACTGACGCAACTCCTTGTTGACATCAGCGGCAAGGTCCCTGTGACTGATTCATGCAGGAATCTAACTCTAGTCACAAAGGAGATAGGTACCTATTGTCTTGGCTTGGAAACTATGTGCATGTGCAAGAAGTATGTCAGCTCATACACTGGCACCCATCGTGGGAGTAGGCCTATCACTTTCAGATATACAGGTATGATGCGACTAAAAGCTAATGCACTTGCCACCTTTTATACAAGACAGACGTACAAACCTTGAAAGTAGTTCCCGTTTTTCTTTCATGAGCATCTTATAATCGTCCACTGTCTTCTCTTTAAACTCCACCTCTTTATCCAAAGACATCTTACTCAAGCGTAACTCCTCCTCGAGCTTATAAATGTACTCCCGTAGACGACTCTTCTCACGATTGTAGATTTCTCTATAAAGGAAAATAGAAAGTTACGATTTTCGAAGTCAAATTGCAACCACTGTACAACAACACACTAACCAATATACATATGCAACTGGAAAAGATCTCCACAGAGACACTTTGGGTAGCCAGAAGCTGCAGCGAAGACTTATTGGCTTCTTGTTCACTTGTGCCTGTCATTATAGCTCATAAGACAAAGAAGGGACCAGAGAGGGTATGAATTCATAACGTTTTGATCGCAAGGCAAAACTCCAAACCAGGACACCAAGCCAAGTGCAAGATTGTGGTTTCCTTCCATTTTGACATCCTTTCGAGATGAGAGAAAGTTGATTTAAAGAAATCCTCACATGTTGCTTTTAAACTCAACAGCTAATGTTTATAACTTACCTCGCTCTCTGTAACTTAGTCTTATGCATGGCCTTTCTATCTTCATATCTGCGCACTTGGTTGTCATAGCGATCTGATGATGCCAGAAGCTCTAGTTGCTGTGTCTCGATCTCCTTTTGAAGTTTGGCCACTTGGTCCGCTAACGTTTGTTTGGCATTTTCAACAACATTTTGCTGGAAGAGGGAAACATGCTCCATTATCACCAGGGCAGATCAGTTCGTATTGAGTAACAGAGTACTCTAGCCTGCAGTTAGGTCGAGTTAACGGCTTCGTCTAATCAGGGTTTCTCTGAGTACCAAGCGGATACAGAAGACAAAAGATCTATCTAACTCACCATACTAGAAGCAGATCTGCTCTGGTCCTGCACTTTTGACATTTTATTCTCCATGTCTAACAGCATGTGCTGCAACTCTCGGTTCTGTGCTGTCATCCGTGTCTCCTTCTCCTTCAGCAGTGCCATATGTTTCCTGAGTTCCTCCGTGTGCTGGGCTTCCAGGGTCCTGAATATGGAACGAATGATTCAGGTGAATCATCAGTCAAAGTTGGTAAATTAAGAAATCAGACCAAGAATTTCTTGGATCCTGATCGACTATATCTGAAGTGATTTAACGTGCTCGCGATCTGTTTCCGACTACCTCAATAACTCAAAGTTGGGGTCCAAATATCAAATGACAATGGGAACAGTTTGCAGCCAAGGCCCCCCAGAAGTTCATGTTAGTGACATTGTTAGGACCAAGAACTCCTGCCATAAAAGTAATGGTGCTATAGCCTTCTAAGATGGACTTCCTTACCCAAAGCTATCAGATAATACTGGCTCATCGTGACGTGTTCAGAAGTGCTTGTCAATGTCTCCACAGATGCCAGAGTATTTTTACTTCCCAGCCCAAAATAATAGATTTGACAATCATACATGCACATGAAAGATTAGCAGTCAGTCACCAATTAACACAATACCAACACAACAGTGTCATAAGAATGATAAAGAAAGAGTAAAAACATGTAAAACAGGTCAACTGCAGACAGAAACTTCACAAGATGATTGAGAAATGCATAGTTAAGATGATTATGAAAGCAACCTGAATGTGTTGACTGATACTGATACTGACAGAATCTGGTTAAACTGTAAGCATGGATTGATTGATGATGAATGACGATGATAGAAGATGTGGCCAAATGAAGAAACCAAGAGCATTATGCAACCTCCACAAGTCTCATACCTTGCGTCATCATCCAGTTGAGGCGAGAAACTAGGACGAAGTCAAAAAGGTATGATATACAGCAACTGATAAACTCTACTACAGTACCCCCCTTATATAACTTTGCTTGTCAGCACACCCACGGCACTACATGTACATTCGAGACTGTACAGACACTCTCCAAACAAAGACATCTGTACACTTTTGTGTAGCTGCCACTGGCCCTCTAATGAAAGGGGCAACTTAAGATGAGAGTCAATATTTGAAAGGCCTCTTTGCTTTGGAGAAAACAAAACCTAGCTGACTTTTGCACCAGTGCTGTCAGAGTGGAAGGGGATTTAAAAAGTAAGGAAATGCAACCTCACCACTATCTAAGAGTAAAAAGTAATGATTTTCTTACACTGACGACTTGGTCTAAGTTATTTTCAAAACATACGAGCTGAGTTTTTTCTTACCTGTTTAATTTCTCTTCCTGTAGTTGACTCCGCAGGTGAATCACTTCATCCTTTGACCTCTGAACTTCGCCACGCAGCGCGGTGATATCCCGTACTTGTCGTTCACTACTCTCCAGCTTCAGCACTGCTTGGTGGAGATCGTGCTGGAGGCTGGAGATCTTCTCCTCAGACTCCTCCAATCGTCGATTGGCTTCCTGCATGCACCAACAAATTTCAAATCATTTGGCGTCATTTGGTTTTCCTTCCAAATGGAATCAACTACAACTCCTTCTTCTAAAGAAGACATCAAATTAAGTTAATTTCTAGCAAGTCAGTGAAGAGAATAATGCCTTAGATCTTGAAAAGTACACATTGACCCTCCAGTGCTTCTAATAGTGACAGTAGCTGAAAGTGCTTTGAGACAGGCCTATTCCAATTCAGTTTTAGTGGTGGCCGGTCATATTCTTACCTGCAATGCTGTAGACTGATCCAAGCTTCTCTGTGCCAGCTTGGTCTCCGTGTTCCTACACGTGATGGACTTTCTGTCCAGCTCCTCTTCGAGGTTCTCTTTGGCTTTCTCCATGTTGGCAACTTGGTCCATCTTCTCCCGTAACTGATTCCACACCTGGAAATGGACCATATTTTGAAAGTTACCCATCACCAATATTACGATACAGGTTGATTTACTCAACACCTTTGTTGACTGCGTGGTGGGGTGCGAGTTTCCAATCTTTGAAACTGGCTGGAGAGGGAAGTTAAGAGCTTCATCAGTGTCAAGATAATTTGTCTTTAGATTGTTATGCTAACTATCACTGAATCATGCATCTCTATCTGTTACAATAAGCCGTGAAATATAAATGAACATTTGCAAAAGTGAAAATGGCGGATCTTCAAGCAAGTTGAAAAGAACAAAAGGATTTTAAACTGAAAATGTAAGCTACAAACTACACAATGATCATGCGAGGCATTAGAATTCCCTTATGTTGAGGCTCTAAGCAGGGCATTTCACCTGGAATATGTGGGCACTCTTTCCACCATGAAATAGTTATCTTAAGCTGAACCCCAGAGTCTCCCCTATACCTCATCACACTTCCAACCATTCACCAGAAACGTTTAAGCAAAGGGACCTTCTCCTGAGCAATTGGCCAGTAAATCTGACCCCAACAGTGGAATACCCGTTTCAACTATTGCAGTACAACACAATTGATAAGACAACAAAAAGATGTAAATTAAGCATTCTATATTACAGCACTCACATACCTCAGGGTCGGACTGTTGCTGGAAGAAATCAGGTTGGGGTGAAAACAAATTGTGATCATTTTATCTACCAACTTCACGGTACTGCATAAAACACTAGTGTTAACACATTCTAAAACAAAAACTAACTAGATTTAGGTGTCTTGCTGCTTATGATATGAGCAGCTGATAGAACAGGTAGTATTTCTAACAGACAGGAGAGGTTCTGGACATAGAAATTCTAATTCTACTCAGATGTCAACCGATATGAATTGAAGATGACACAGCTTCTATGCTACAGCCAGAGACATACAGGAGACTCCGTTCTAGACTATCAACAAATGTGTCCGAGAAGGACATACTACAAATGTAAGTCAAGATCGGCCCTAACACGGAGGGATTAGGCAGTCACAGATGGGAATTTGACAACACAGTACACACCTTATTCAATTCCTCCTCCAGAATTTGATTCCGTTTCTCAAAATCGTGACGAAGTTTGACCTCCATTTCTAACTTGTGCGTCGCCTCACGACCATCCACGTTCATGCGATGTTTCAAGTGGATAGTCTCTTCCTCTCTTTCTCGTAACGTTGCTCGTGAATCGGACAAATCTTTATACGATTTCTCAAGATTTTTGGCAAGATTTTCTATCTCCTTTTTATGGCTTGTTTGAAGTTGTTCGTTTTGCTGTTTCAAACGGTTTAATTCCCGCTCTTGGTCCGACTGAAAGTGTGAAATGATGAAGTTGAAATGAGATACACCCTTGATGTCAAGTGAATCTAGTAGCACTCAAAGCAAAGAACTATCTCCATAATCATTTGAGTCAATTGACAAATATTTCCACCTGAAAAAACATGACTGTACCAGCTTGATATTTACCATAACACAAAACTCTAACCTACCTTACTGCCGAGAACTTCACTCTCCAACTTCGTGATATGCGACTTCCGTTGAATTAACTCCGCCCTCAGGGACGTCACTTCCTTCTCCAGTTGCTGTAACTCTGCCGTCTGCTCTGATTCTCCTGCCTCCAATCTGACCTTCAACTCACAACTCGTCTCCTTCTCACTCCTCAGCTGTTTTTCTAACTCCTGATATTGCGCAATAGAGTCTGAATACTTCTTTGCTAAGTCGTTATTGTCTGATTCAACCTGCTGCAAAGCTTTCTCTAAAAGAGATATTTGTTCTTTTGTTTCATCAGCCGTTTTTTCATGGGAACCTGCACTGGTTAATTTTTGTTCTAACTGTCTCTTCGCTTCGATATGTTCCTTTGATTTTTCACTTGAATCCTTCAATTCTTCTTCAAGACTTGCAACCTTGTCTTCAAGCTCCTGAAACGAAAGTAAAAATCATAATATTCATCCAAGTTATCAGTGAGATCTTGAGATTGTCTCAAGGTCGTACCAAATTTGACTGAAAACATATGACTAGCAAGGTGACTATCTAAGTTATTCTATAAGATGGACCACTAACCTTTTGTAACTGTGCTCCCCCTTCGAGCTCCGCCTGTAAATTCTTCACATTCTTTCTCTTTGCTTTCATCTCCTCCTTATACTGATCTTCATAATCCGTCAAATAATCCTCTAATTCTCGAACACGCGCTCTCTCCTCTTCCAGTTGTTGTTTATGACACGTTTCCTTGGCAACCACCTCCTCTTGTAATGTCACTAACTGTTGTTTTAAAGTCACTATCTCGTGTGATTCACCATCCGACCGTTCCGATAACACAATGTCTTTCTCTTCAATTTGTTTACGCAGTTTTTCTAATTTTGATTCTAGTTTTGCTATTTGGGATTTATCACCTTCAGTTTGTTGTTGGTTTGACTCATCTCGCTGAAGCAGCTGCTCCTCTAAGGCAGCCTTCCGGATTTTCAATACTCTGGCCTGAAAGCAAAATTAGTCATTTGAAGCCATCTTGGGGTTTTTCTGTGATATTTTGGAAGCGGCGGAATTGAAAGTTTCCTTACAGTACAAAAGCCATTCAGAATCAGCTAAGATAGAAATCACCTACCATATATCCAGTGCTCATAGAAGAGACAACAGCCTCAGTAGAATTTGCCATTGTGCCAAAATAAAGAGGGGGACTCAGCCCCTGTCCGGACTCAAACATAACTAACAGCAAAAACAATGCAATCTTCTACCCGAGGACAAGCATGTATGACATTAACTGCATCGCTCAAGCACAGGGTTTTCTACGGGTATTAATTTTTGACATAACTTCGGATTTAATCCCAATTTAGAGAAAAAATATGTCAATAGGTCATTGTCTGATTTCTCCTACCCAAGGGATAGGACAGAGAGATTCACAAGGGGTCTTTGAAGGATTAACTTCAGAGTAAGAGGATCAAAGTGCTAAATCCTTGCTGGTATGATCAGTTCAATTGAAGATTTATTATTCATTAGTAATGGTATCATGGAATCACTTTTTATGCACGATTCATAATGTACCGAGCCAGGCCATTCAAGAAAGAAGCCAACACTCCTTAACAGGGCTGTTTAATAAAATAGGCTGTGTGTACTCTACTGCCCTCTTTTGGATCTAGTGAACCCGAAAACCTCTAAAAAAGTGCCTTGCAAAGTTTTTTGAGTAAAAAAAACATACCATGGTTAACCAATAACATATGCATCAACTCAAAGTATTCTCTCAAGTAAAAATAACTAGTAAAGTTATTTTCACAAGGACACAACACCCACCTGTTCTCTGAGTTGATCACACTCCTCTGCTTTCTCGTCAGCTAACGCTAATCGTTCCTGAAGGTTTGCAGAGTTCTCGATCTCCTCCTTCAGGACGTCCTGAGTTTCGTTGAGCACCTCTAACGCTTCCTTCTTCTCAAGGCCAAGCTCCACGCAGAGGTCTTTGTACTTTTTGAGCGAGTCTTGGTTCTGAATCGATTCCTAAAAGTGACAATCAAATTGGAAAACTCGGTGAAGTTTGATACATCTGTAGCATCTGTTTCTGACTGAGAAATACAGTCATTGGAGAAAATCTCCAAGGTTTTTGATTCACTGACTTTCCCAAATATCTTATTTCTATCCTCAATGATAAACTGCTCATTGATAGACTTTAAAATCGCCCAATCTTATTTCTTCTTCTCTTGAGGGGGAACCCCCTCGGCCCGAAATACATCAACAGGATGTCAGCTAACAGCCAGGCCACTGCAGGCATTCTGTGGTGGCCTCTCTGCTGACTCAGCTCTACTAATTTCCACATATTCCACTCCCAAATGAACAACTAATGCCAGCGAGGACTCTGGGCTCACCTGTTGAGCCAGTAATTAGTTTTCATCAAGGAAGGTTAAGAGGGAGCTCAGGGTTTCAGCAAGTATTATGTTACCTTGGGGGTCATGTGTACAAAGTTTCAAGTTCTTAACACTAGTGGTTAAGAAACATGCCACAGGATACGACGACGACGACGGACGACGGACACAGGGCTATTGTATAGACTCCCCTAACGGTGAGCCAAAAACTTACACTTTTATTGAGCAAACTTTCCTCTTTCTCCTGTAACTCATTTATCTCCCGTTCAAGAGATTCCACCTTCTTGCCAAGAGAGTTCTTCTCATCTGTGAGGAGGCTAATGGAAGACTTCAATTCCTGTATATGAATGTGATCATCGTCAGACTTTGACGCAAACTCACTAATACTGTTGTCGAATTCTGCCTGTCGGTTGTTATTCTCTTCTCGCTCTTTTTCGTATTTTGTGTTCAACTCACGGAGCTAAAGAGGAGAAGTAAAATCAAAATTTCACCAAACCATCACTGGTACATGTTTTCTCTCTAAAGACGTTGCTGACCTCCCTCACAAATGCACACAAACTCTATGAACTCAGCACTATTCCTACACTGTGACAAAAAAAAAATCTTATCCTAGACTGACCTCTTGCTGCAAGGCTGCAGTCACTACAACAAGCCACAAACAACTGAACCAGCTAAAAACGTCATTGAATATTCATTCACCTCATCTAATTAGATGACCTCGTAAAATATTGACAATGACGATATTAGTCAACCCGTGCATCCCTAGGGATTGATGATCCGGGAAATCAAAGAGTGCATAACGTCAACCTGTTAAGCAAAACTTTACAATAGCTGTTTTAGGTTTATCTCACAGATTCAGAAGGCTCTGGGATGACGTAGCACTTCTTACAAAGATCCCTCCACTGAGAAGTGCTACACAAGAACTATAAATTGAACTTTATGTTATGTTTTTTAAATCAACATAACGCCAACAGCGTGCAATCAAATATTCACTGGAATCTGCCGCATAATTCTTCAAATGAATAATAAATGGCTAGTAGAAGAAAATAATGGTGGTGTTGCATGATAGAATGTCAAGCTCATCAACTCTGAGTCATCAGAATATCATTTTCAACAAAATGTGAAAATGTGTGTCAAGCACATTACAACTCAGTGACTAAAAGATAAAGTTAGCTTGTGAGTGCTAATTAGTCGGAAGAAGTGACAAATGGACTCATTCTATGCAAAGCTAAGGGTAGCCCCTTCACTTGGGTGGCTATGGGCCAACAACTCATTCTGTCGCTAATCTATATATGTTACAAGAATGAGAATCGTTCTTTAGCATTCTGATGGCCTACACCACCATCATGTTGCATTTAGGTAGGGAAATCAACCAATAGAGAAAGCTGTTAGTGTTACTTTATACCAATGTTAGCATCAGGCAGTGCAAACGGTTCAATCTAAAACATGGAGGTTGAACTTTAAAGCAGTTGTGTGTGTGAGGTGTTTAGGCAGCTTTCTACCACTCGTATCACACCAACCTGTTCATTCATGGAAGTCATCTGAAGAGTGAGTATAAATTATGAGAAGATTGAGTAAGAATATCAAACTGTCAAATCAACCTTACATGTATCCTGTGCTAATGAGAGGTATAGAAAGTCTGGGTGAGGAAACTCAATCTTAAAGTCTAAAAGTCTCATATATCTGTTGTGGTACTGACAGGATATTATGACTGTTGATGATAGAACTGTTGAAAATTGGTAGACATACAACCATATGACTGTTTGTAGTTGTAGCTTGCAGACACATTTCGATTGTATTTGCGAATAACAAATCAAGCTGACAGGACTCACCGACTCCTGAAACGCCTCATTATTTTTCACCAAATCTTTGACCTGGCCACGCGCAGCCAGTAACTCAGACTCCAGACGTTTATTCTCATCCTGTAGCTGACAGAGTTCTGTTTCCTTGGCATTCTTCACGTTGGCCTCCATGGATTTGATCTTGTAGTTTGCCGACTGCTTTTCTTGTTCAAGGTCGACCGAGAGATTGTTGAGCTGAATCTGCAGGTTATTAATCTAAAAGGGAATTGTATCGATTGATTTGTATTGCTTTGGCGAATGTGGTACTGTACTCACAATAACCACTGCTGGCCAATTCCAAATATACCTGGCAGTTTATGTCTGCAGACAGCAAAACTGCAGTTACAAGAAGGATTATACAAACCTTTTTTCACACTGCTTTAGATATACCATTTTGTACAGTCAAAATCCAATATAATGAGGTTCTAATCTCATCGAAATCATACACATTTGAGTACGATTAAAGATATCTTAAACCAATGTTTTGGTTCAAGCTCTAAGGAATTAACCACTAATGAAGCCAACTCTTTGTGGCTGCATGAAGTGGCAGCACGATATCAGTCAAGTCTTATCAGTTAAGTCAATTTCTAGGACTTACATTAGGCAATGCCTATGCCAAGTGAGGGACATATATTTTCCTAGCAATTTCTCAAGGTATCAATGTGTCATGATTGCTTATGAATCAGTACCAAAGGATTACATAAGTTTCGATTCAAGAAATCAGAAGAGTCATAATTGCACCTGTTTCGATGCCTGGTCCAAGTCTTCTACCATCTTTTCCTTCTCCTCTTTCAAGTTCTCCAGTTCTTCTTCATGAACTTGATGCATGTGTTCTTTCAGCTGAAACGGAAAAACAGAGATATAGTCACATGTTAGCAAAAAAATAACCTTTCAATGGTGTCTTAATCTTGTATATGAGCCCTAGAAAAGTATATGACTCCGCCGCGTAACGAGTTGATTGGCCTCTACGTCACTGAATTTTACAGATTGCAACCCAGCATCACCTTCTTACCTGTTGCATACTATCCCTCTGCTGTCGCAATTCTTCCTCAAACTCCGCCCGCTCCTTCTCCATCATCTGGGTCAAATTTGCGTCGTCTGCTCGACTTGCCGGTCGCGATCTTGACCTATGTTGCTCAAGTTCTAACTCGTCCATGAGTCGCGCTCTCTCGACCAGGAGGTAGGCGATCTGCTCGCTGTTGGAGCTCTTTGCTATATCGTCCAGGCCTTGTTGTATCAGCATCTCGGCCGTTTCTTCATTTTGAAACCCTAAGTTGAATGACGAAATGAATTATTGAAGTTTTCAAAGAAATTGTGCAACTTTTTGTTATTTCTTGTTTACTTTTTGTTGGAAACATGAGCCTTGTGTCTGGCGCAGTATCAAACTCCCTATGTTCATAGTCATGCCTTAACCAATAGATCCAGGCCCAATCAAAAGAGTAACATGTATATCTATCCCATCCACTCACCTGCAAGCTCATGTCTTAGCTGCTCTAACTCTCCCTTCAGCTGTTCATTCTCGGTCTCAAACTCAAGCGTCAGAGCCTCTCTTTCATCTGAGAGCTGGCGGATGTGTTCCACGTAGTTCTCCACCTCCTGCATCTCCTGGGCCTGCTGCTGGCGGAGCTCCTCGATGTTCTCCAGGGTGGCCTTGAGGCTTGCCTGAAAGTGCAGCCAAACATGACGAGTACTTTTCCTAGCTTTTTATCAGAACAGACTTAATTGACACGATGAAAATGGGTCCCCTCGGCCTCACAGAAGCAGAGTGTCCAGCAAGACAAATTGCCCATGCACAGAAACGAAAAAAGTGTGTTTTTTGGTCCATTGGAACTGTCAAGTGTCTGGATGACAGTTCTGTCGCTCAAGGTGGGCTACATAGGTCTAATTGGGATAACGAATCTGTTGGTCTTACCTGAGACTCAAGATAGAGCTGCCACAGATGGAGTAGCTTCTCTTCCACTGACGCTCTGGCATCAAGGCCATCTTCAGTCAGTTTACGAGTGATCTCTTTTATATTTGGCACATCCTGAAATAATCAACATTGAAAGAACCCATGACAATGTGATCAAACAAGCTGCAGGCAGGGAAAAGAGCCTCTTAAGGTTACAGGACATGAATGAATTCCTTTCTGGGTTCTGAAAGTGGAATTGTTGCATATGCTTGCTAGAATTCAGTTCATAAAGTTATTTGACCTTTTCAGTGTCTATCAGGTCTTGGGTAAACAAGACAATCATGAACGTTAACATGAATCTAATCAAAATGATCTGAAGTTATGTTCAACTCCAATTAGTAATCGTGTTAAGGAAAGTAATGACACTTTCATGATATGATTGTTTGTGGTGTCTCCTCAAGGCGTTGTGACCGTCTCTGGAGAGGTTGTGACTTGCACACCAATCTCCTCCTGGTTGTGACAGTCTCCAAGTGAGACACTCTAACACTCCTCCAAGACAGTGAATGTGACTGTCTCTAAACAGGATGTGTCATTTTAACACCTTCAACACTGAACCACGTAGATCTACGTGGCCCAACCCCCCCCCCCCCCCTTGAGCTGGTTATCGGAGTCACATGGACTTCATGAAAGAACTACGCCATCGCCATCTTCAGGGCAAAGTAGGAACTGAAAAAACCGTAGTTCCTACCTTGCCCTGAAGATGGCGATGGCGTAGTTCTTTCATGAAGTCATTCTGCGCCAACTACGCCATCGCCATCTTCAGGGCAAGGAAGGAACTGAAAAGACCAAACGGTATTTTCAGTTCCTCCCTTGCCCTGAAGATGGCGATGGCGTAGTTCCTTCATGAAGTCCATGAGAGTCCGATAACCAGCTCAAAGAGGGGGGATTTGGGCCACGCAGATCTACGTGGTTCGGCGCTGAAGGTCAGGAACCGGAAAGATGATTGCACCAAGACACTGCATGACAAACTCACTATGGGAAAATAATATGTGCATGTATAATATCCTTCTGTAATCACATCAGCCATCACATCACAAATCACATGACCAAGATAGGATTGACCAGAACACAAGTTTCCTGTTGCTTAGATGAACTCAGTTAATTCCATTAACATTCATCGCTCAAATTAAGGAAGAAGAGCCTCTGAATAGTGTTATCCTGATGTGAAGACACAATACGTGTAGGCCTAGTGTAATAAGGCACAGGTTTTGTGGACCTATGTAATTGCCAGGGTCACTAGAACTGGAATGGGTTGAAACAAGACATATTCTTGGCCTAGTATAAACTAATCTCTTAAACTTATTTGTTAGAAATAAAACAAAAGGGATTTGATGGACACTAGTGTTGATATCAGTTATATGTTATGGTAAAACTAATTCCAAAGTACATGTGGGGTGTTACAGCCACATACCAGTACAAGTAGATAAAACAGGAGTTGGAATAATATACAAACCATTATTCCCAACAATCAATCATTCCAGTAATCAACCGAACAAAAGCAGATTTTCCACCAAATGATTAAACCATGCTAATTAATTAATACTGGAGCTCATTAGATCAATATCCGAGGCACACCTCAGCAATTTATCAAATCTAATTTCGAGACCTAGCATTAGCAATATACCCTACGATATGCACGGATAAAGCGCACAGAAGTGCTTATTATGTAACAGGATTTAAGGTACAATATGGATTTGGAAGGAGATCAGTCTTTATTGACATTTATATTGTGAGTGATATTAATGGAATGAAAGGCTAACTTATGCCTGATTGGAAATAGCACGATTGTTCTTTACCCATTACATGTAGCACTAAAGCTAAAAGGGTGGCATTGGTTTGACCAGACATAACGATCATACAACATAGATTTTGTGTTCAAAATTTATTCAACTATTACATGTTTGTATAGTGGGCCATTTCTTTCTGTTGGCAGATTTGAGCTTATTATTTATGAAAATAGATAAAGTAATATGCTTGAGTGTTATGATTGCTTTTATAATAAAGGAAATAGCATTGGAATTCACTCAATCATTGACTTTAATAGGTTGCTATTGTGCAGATATCTGATGAAAGTTGGCACAAACGCAATTTACTCGGCAAAACATTTTGATCATGTCAAATTATTCAACACTACACCAGCTAAGATTATATAGTAGCATTTTTTTTTAAATTTAAATTTTCACAATATTGGCATCATGCAAAACAGGTACTTATTGATTATCATATTTCAAAAATGACAAATGGGAGGCAGAAGTGAGTAGTATTGACCACTCAAGATGAAATACATGTACCAAACTTCTCAGAATGTGATGAATATTTCATTATTCCAATAAATCAAGTACAATGGTCCATGCAGGCCATGTAGCTGCCTGTGACAATACAAAACATCAATACACCGGTAGGCTTTTCAACCTTAGATCCGAGGATAAATAATTTAAGTGTGCTTTCCAAGTACAATGAACTGCTGGTGAACCTTTTTGCTGACGCCCCGTCCCCGTCCCATAGAGACCATTGGAATATCACCGGATGCATTTGAATGAATGGCATTGTCAGAGTTTTTGCTGTATAACTGATTAAAGACATTGCCCTTAAATTGAAGTGAATGCAAGCAAGTCACACTCACAAGCTCTGTCTTCCCTTTATACATCAATCCAATGGCATTCTTTCTTTTTTTTGGGACACACTGTAGAGGACTGAGAAAAGGTGCAGCACAATTTGCAAATAAATGCTGCTTACCGCTTGCGATTTAGACATTCCAACAGCTCTCACGGTATTCACCGGTGTCTTCACACATACAAGAAATATTATGTAACATCCACAGGTAAAAATGGGGGCATTTTATGCTCACAATCCGTAGTTTTTGATAGCAGTACTTGAAATTTTCTACTCCTGTCAAACTTTGTTTACAAATTCACGCACCTGCTTAATTTGACACGTCCGCGGTGAACAGGTCCAAAGTAGCTTCTTCGATATACGTTACATTTTGTACTTACTTGTTCTTAATGCCATATTTTAGGTGCATAGAATAGCTTTAGTGAAACGGTTATGTGAGATTGGGAAGAACATGATGTAAATGTTATAAATGATAAAAATCATTCTTTGCGCATTAATACAAATTGATTGTTGTTGTTCCAATCTCCCTGTCTTCGGTCCGTCTGTCGAATTTTACATGCACCCGCTGAAATTCTTACATAGTCCAGAGACAGTAGGTCGAGTGGCGCTTTATGTCGAGTATCACCGTTGACGACGCTTGGAGAATGTTGTTGTTGGTGCTGAAACTCCACATGCCCTGAATATCACAGACAGCCGAATCTGAAGGAATTTGGGTGTGACAGCACCAGTGAAATCCTCTCCACATACTGCAGTGTTAGGATCAGCTGCGACACTATCTACCTTTGGACATCAGCATCCCCAGGGTTGGCAGACTGGAATGATCACTACCAAGATGAAATCCATTTGCCTTACCCCCAAGTCACTGCCCGCCACACTTTGCCATCCATCCAGGCAGGTGGTCTTGTGCCACAGGAGGCTTTGTCCTTCTCCATCCAATCAATCAAAAGTTGTAATTACCTTTTCTCAATCAAGCAAAACAACTTGCAATACTGTGAGTTCAAGGAAGGACAAGCTTGGGGTCTTATGACCAGATGACACTGGTCAATCCCCATGAGGGGAGGGGAGAGAACAAGAGGGTCAACCATAGGTACATCATTGTTGGCTCTCCAGCCGAGCGAGGATGACGAGGCTTGTTCCATGGTCTATATCGCTGGGGTATACACCTTTCCAGAAAAGGGGCGCTGAGTGTCCGAAATAGTGATGTCATAAGGGGTAACTAGGCCTTATGGTGGAGGGACAAAGGAGGTAGTCATGGTTGACCAACACACTTGAATGCCTTTAATGACGGACAAGGGGGAAAAAGTTAGTTCCAATGCAAGCCACCAATTTCGGGAAGCATGTATAGGAATTCGAAGGACCATATTGGATCATGTTGCTTATTAGGTGTCAAGTAATCCCCACTATGTGGTGTGGTAAGAAAATAATGTAACTGATGCAACTCATCAGATAGTCACTGTTGGAGGCCCATGTCAAATCCTGGAGAGCAGGGGGTGTGACAACGTCTGCAAGTGCGAGATTGTTTTCTCTGGAGGGCAGAGGGTGGTGTGACATGTTGATCACCAGTGGGAGAAGTCATCAGGCACACCTCTAATGCCTAACATCATTGCAAATCCTCTACTCTGCGAAGGATATTAAAGGAAGAACACAACTTTTAAATCCCCAATTTGCTTTATTCTAGGAATATAGAAATGTTTGCTGTCACAGAGACGGCACCAGGTAGAGTAGTTTCATGATAAAAGATGTCCTAGAATCCCAAAAAGTTGAGAGGAAAGCTTTATACCCAGTTCAGTCTTTGAGGAGGGAGAAAGGGTCAGGTGAGTAATCAAACATTGGTCTTGTTAGATTCAGCGTATTTTGATATACTGAGTCCCTTCATCATGTATCATAGACAGTTACATGATTGGAACAACGTAACATTACACTATACACACTACATTTACAGTCAAATGCCCAGACTATTATACTGTAAAAGTTGCATTTCGTATATATTAGTGGCGGCCGTGCTATCAGAGAACACTTAGATTTTCAAAATCTAGGCTTTCTGATTTCACAAGACGGCCACGAATTGCAACCTTCACAGTAGGTCTTCATCAAGCAATATTTACAACACTATTCTCATATACTTGACTTTTTTTTCCAATTGAGAGCGGAGTAAACTCTTGGACAAGTTTTATTGTTCCCAAGAACTGCTACCTCTGCCACTTAAAGTGAAATTCAACAATGAGTTTCATCAAACAGTCAAACTAAGGTGCAAAATATTTGGCTGAACTCATATTCGGCTCCAGTGACAGCATTTCGACTCCAACAACAACATGCCGTGTGTCCGACCATGTGCAGTGCCACAATACATGAGGTGAAATTTAAAGGTGCCAATCTATCTATTTCCCCTGGCCACCCCGACTTTTCCGCGGGTCACCTCTGCCCCTGCCCCTGCCACGCCCACCTCGGTCACCTCTGCCACGTCCACGACCTCGCTCTGAACTCCTATCATCTTGATCTGAACCTTTGCTCCAGTCCTTCTTATCATTGAAACCCCCCCGGGATCCACCGCGAGAACTACCTCGATCTCCACGTGAACTGCCACGACCACCACGCCCACGCCCACGCCCACGCCCCCGACCACCTCGTCCCCTGCGATCCTCATCTTTTGATTCTTGGAAGCTGGACCGCCGTAAATCAAAGTCACCTGTATCTTCCTGTGACCCTTGACCCATCGAATCACCAGGGCCAGAGTCCCACGACCTTTTCATACCGCGATTGTCATTTTGTGCGAACCTGTCATCCCTGTCGCGCGACCCACTGTCCCTGTTGCCTCTCAAGTCAAGATCAGAAGCCACACTGCTCTCAGACCATCGTGGCATCTGATCATCATCGCGATTACCCAAACGGTTCTCACGACTCCAATTTCCAGAAGTATCAGAACCCCGTCGAAAATCACTGTCGCGACTTTCTCTCAAGTCACTATCCATATTTCTGTCATTTTTACCTCGCCCATTATTGAATCCTCGTCCGCCACGATTATTTTGACTGAACCGATTATTTCCAAACGTAGCTCCAGATGACCTGTCGTCCAAGTCTCCCATATTCATTTTCTTCAAAAACCGATTTTCTGTCTCACCGAACTCTGTCTGTTTACTCCATCCATCGAAATCCTGCGACCTGCCGAAATGGCCAAAATCATCAAACACTTCTTTCCCACCACGTAAATCCTCATCACCAGCAAACATTGGGATGACTCGGTCGTCTGTGTCCAAAGGATGTTCTGTAGTTTGCCTCAATTCCTTGAGGCCGGCTTCAACGAAGCTCTGTTGTGGGGCTCGTCCCAGGCCGCCAGACATCAGAGGTGTCACCATGCCTGCAGAGAGAAACATACAATAAACATAGTCCTGGTTTTCAGTGCCGACAGGGCCTCCTCGCGAGGGGGTGAAATGTCTCCCTCTCAAATTATTCAAGGGGGATGTCCCCACCTCTACAAGTATTTGCCTGGGAATGGATTGTCAACTTGGCTTGGACTGTTTGGTGTTGTTGGTCCACAAAACACAGCTGAAGGTCACGTCAAAACATCACATAGACAGAGAAATGTAATAAAAACGTAAGTCCACTTACCTTCTTGCTGTGGGGGCCTCATAATGATATTCTGTCCAACCAAGCCAGTCTGATCAGAAGGTGTCTGGGCAAACAGGGAAGGAGTTGGTGTTGTTTTCATGTCCATGAGGGAAGGCACGCCAGAACTGTTCTTGGTTACTTCAGCTGCTTCTGTAAAAAAAGAAAATGGACTCCTTCGAATTACATCATGGTGATAGGATAATGGGTAAGATGTTAAGACAATGTGTGGCATGAGTGAATCAATGGCTAGAACACTGCAGCAAAATACTCAGGGATTTGTCAAATAGATGATGACATACTACTTCTGCACTGTGGTCCCCATTCTGAAGAAAACAAAATATTTCAAAATTTGATTCAAGTGAAAAGTAGAGGCTGTTCTAATGACCAAAGCCACGGATCACAACGAAAAAAATATTTTCAATTCTCTACCTCTCATCTCGTCTTTTAGGTCCCTTTCGTTATCTCTATTTCTAGCACGGCTTCTTTTCCTATCTCGATCTCGATGACGATCCCGGTCACCATCTCGATCACCTCCATCTCTTTTTCGATCTTTGTTCCTGTCACGATCTCGATCCCTATCTCTATTTTTATCTCTATCACGGCCCCGGTCCTTTCTGTCTCTGTCTCGATCTCTCTCCTTATCCTTTTTCTCATCCTTCTGTGACTCTCGTGTGATTTCAACCTGCTCTTCTGCTGCAACCTCACCACTATCCCAAGCATCTTGGAAATCCCTGGGGACAGGTTTGGCATACGGGATCTTCTTTCGCTTCAGCATATTGAGCTTCTCTTGGCGTTCCTGGATGACAAGCAGCTGGTGATCTTCCTCAGACCAATCCAGGCCAGGGATGCTGGGGCCTTCTGGTTCTGTAATCATTAAACAAACACTTTGTGACACCATGCCTAAGGCTAATGAGGTCACACAGGCAGTGACCGTGTCACTACCTGCAGACTAAAATCCTAAAACTGACACTGGCTGGAGATGGAGCCACTGAACTTATATGGCATTATGGTAGAAACTACAGTCACTGACCAAAGAACTGACCTCATATCAAGCTATACAAGCAATTCACAAATGTACAATTTAGCAAACTATACATGGGAATGCACTTACCCTTAGGCTTCTCTTCCTCTACCGGAGGAATCGGTTCCATTCCCATCCCAGGAATCACGGAATCTGGTACCTCCTCTGCAAGACACAAAATAAGTTGATGAACAAGCTGATTTATTCCATGAAAAACTTCATTATCATGTGAAACATCATATGTCTGTTCAACAGCACTGCACCCTGTGACTTCAAATAACAAACTTTATAAGTTTGATTGAGAAGTTTTTGAAAACCATCTTCAAAACCAGACTCACCTCCATCTCCATCTTCGAGGCCAACAGGTAGAGTGTTCAGATTGTAGCGATCTCTCATCTTATCACCGGGCCGATTACGCGTCCAGAATTTCCTGGAATGATCAGCAGAGAAAATGAGAGGTGAATGTTTAGAAATGGCTTTGTATTCCGACTTGATACTGTGACGTAATATCTCTGTATAATATCTTTAATGGGAATGCAGATGAGGTCAACTTACGTAGTGTGGTCGTTTGACCCTGATGCCAGTGTATGGCCAAGTGGATGCCAGGCTAACTTCCATATCATAGCTTCATGAGCATTTTCAATCACACCAACTTCCTTCTCAATACTGAAACGAAATGGATGAGAACAGAAATGGTTTAATGTTGCAGCACAAGACTGAAGAGAGTCAGAGTCGGGCCCCTCATAAAGAATGCATGCATACATGGACGAGAGATTTTTAACATAAGTTCCCAAGTCTATTAGCCAATGAACTTTACCTCTAATGACCGAAGTTATAGTATCATTGTCTTTCTGAGTCACTTACCCAACATTCCAGAACATGATGGCCCCATCATAACCACCGCTGCAGAACAACGTCTCATGTAACGGATGCCAGGCCCCACATATCACGCCCTGTTTGTGGCCCTTGAATGCTTGTACTTCTTCTTTGATGTTGCGGACGTCGAACACTTTGAGGAGGTGATCACGTGACGCTGTCAGGAACCAGTTACCATTCTGGTTCCACTTGACGTCAAGACAAGTGTTTTTGTGGGCGTGCCTGGAATCAAATGCAAGATACAAGAACAAAGATACAAGAACGCATCAGCAGTCTTGCAATGGGTGGTGATGCCACCAAGAAAACCTGCTGTCCCCAACCAATCCTGCAGCAATGAATGATACACACCAAGGCATGGGTAGCAATTTTGATCAAGCCGAGAGAATGAACTTACAGTGTAGCCAAGCCCGTTCCTGTTCTTGGATCCCAGAGTTTGATTGGTTGCTGACTGTCCTTGCTTCCAGAGATGATGAGGGCCTTCTGTGGATGCCAGTCCACACACTTGACATCAGAGCCATGGCCTAGACAGAGGGAAATTGTATATAGTGTTTGTATCCGCATGGGAGAAATGCAAGCAAGATAAAGTCGGCTGGGCAAAACGGCTCATCTGACAAGCCTGGTATCAATTTACTCCTTGGTGGAGAGAAGCAAGAAGGGTAAAGTGTCTTGCTCGACACAACGATGAAAAAGTGCTGGTGCGTTCGAGTGTCGAACCTATCACCTCCTGGTTATAAGCCCGGTGCTCCAACCACTCAGCGACTGATCCCTCCTGGTCAACGGGGGGACATCCAAAATGGCCGTCCTAATGACATACCTACACAGCCTCTAGCACCAGTCAGAAAGGGAGAGATGAAACATTCATCTCAATTTAATGGTTTCCCCCTCCCCGAGTACATGTGCAGAAGGTCAAAGGATGACTTCACAGAGGGCAAGATTCTCTTTATAAGCCAGCGAAGGAACACGTTCCCGCTCAAGTGTGTTCAGGGGAGTGTCACGTCCACGACTCATCCATATTCTATTCAGTTGCTGAAGGCAGATCACCTTTATCCCTGCTATCAACATGGCAATGTGCGGGGAGGGGTTTGACCACTCAGTACACCTTAATTTTCTCAAATACATCTCCGCAACAACATTAAGTGGAGTTGCCAAATTTTGAAGCGTGTGGACTGAATGGGCAGCCCGAAAAGAAGGGGTGAAGGCATTTGACAACACACCACATTCACACAATCCTGGGTGGAGCTGCTTCCTGCAAGGTCATCGAGGGTCACGAGATAGGGAGCAGCAGAAGAGTTTCCTTTTTCACATCACATCTTTTCTTCTGGGACCTGTCGAAGTCAAAAGATACTATCCGAATGAAGATCAAACGTACCTCGTAGAATCCTCTCTTCCGTGCATTTCATAAAATCCCATATTCGAACCGTACCGTCGTCGGAACAGGTGGTGAATTTCGTATCGGAAGGGCAAAAACTGTTGGAAAATAGACAAGGTGGTGGTGCAAGTTTATTAGAGAAAATACAATCATTTCAACAGAGATATCAGTAAAATAGCAAATCAGAGTATAGCTTTTCCAATCAAAGAATAACTTTCTGTGATACTTTATTTTTGTGAAATCTGAAGAAAAAAATGCTCGCGAAAATTTGCAGTTAACAGTATGAAGATGCTAAGTAGGCCTGAACTTTATTTCTATTTCCATTGTTAACAGTAAATTATAGTAGTTAATTTAACAAAGTAAATCCAAAGCAACGTCCAGATTGAATTGTATCCCTTGAGAAGGTTCTGTGCTCCAGTGTCCCTTGATGACCCAGTGACTGGAAACAACTCGCACCCAGGATCCAGATTCAATTCACCCAGTCTCGGGATAAAGATATGCAACCGGTGCAAAGAATACCCCAAAACGTAATCTCAAAATATATCTTTATTGAAAATGGTTGGAACTTGATATCTTTATTGTGAAAATATCAGTACATGAAAAGAACCTTCTCTGGCCTGTTTATCTTTATTAGGTGGCCATATTTAACATGTTTTATTTGAATCCAGATTCAGTTGCAGACTTGACCGACATGCAAACTGATGAGTCCGATCTGTTATATAGATAACAGAAACGGACAGAGTAATTTTTGAACGAATCTTAGCGGCCGATATTATCTTTATTAGGAAGGCCAAAGATCCGATCATTCATATTAGTATGAGACATTAGATTGGCCAGGCCCAAACAGGCTTTATTGAGTGGCCGCGCTGAACTGGTCAGAATAAACTTTATTAGATACAAGATCCGTTGGACGATGCGATTGCTTGGTTTCCAAATCCTGAAGGTTATGTCTGGATATTTTGATTCAGGTTTAATTTGGCCATGCCTAAACAGGCTTTATTCAAAGGCCAGTGATCTAATCAAGGCAAAAGAAAGGGAGCTGGCCTTGTGTGATTTCATTTGGCGGCCATAGAAATCAGGAAAGGGGGCTGATTGGTCTATCCTAGGTTTGAAATTCTCATTTTATTCAGGTGATAGATATCATGGTGGCTCCTCAAGTATATTTCATCCAGACAGTGTAATCTAATCTAACCCCCAAACCCCTAGCTTTATTGACTACAGTACAACATCTACAGTTTGACTCCATATCTGAAAACATGGAGATCAATTACTTCTGGCACAAGTAATTTTACTTCTAGCAAAAGTAGTTTACTTTATTTTCAAATGTGCATATGATGATAACTGATAGTGCAAACTGACTATAAAAACAGCACAGGATACAATATTTGCACCCAAATATATTTCCAAAAACATTACATTGAATAGCACCGATATATATATGTGTATATGAAATAGACTAAAAATAAACATTCTTGTTCATTAAAAAACACTCTATGAAAATAGTACCCTTAATTTTTCCCAGAAACTACTTCTTAGCTTAAAACAACCCCCTACTCCCTCATTCAAGTCAGATGCACAACCAGAGTATGTGATAAGACTTTATTGCCAAAAAACTACAAAATATTTGAAAAAACAATAAATAAATAACGAATATGTTGTGATCGGTTTGATCTTCCCACCTTAGATCTCTCACCGCCTCTTTATGGGCTTGGAACATCTTAACATTGTTCATATTCGACTGCCAGTATTTAATGAAGCCCGAGTTATCAGCCGTTAACATCCACTGGTCATTGTGACTCCATCCCATTGTACGGACTGGTGCATCGTGAGCCTGGAATTGAAGGTGGAGGGAATTACTAGTTAGTAAGTATGCATAGAGAGCAACAATAGTTGTGGATTTGAACGAAATCTTTAACACCCAAAAGTCGGTATTGCCCGACCAGCTGACAGACATTTCATCTTGGTTTCCTAAAAGATATTGAAAGAAACAGGACGGAAATGATTTCAACAGGGGCAGTGTATATGCAAGATTACCAAGTTTGCTCATTTACATGCAGTTTCTGCAGCTGAACTTGAGGGGATAGGTCTCAACATCATCCTTCACACTGTGAAAAGTAACAGAGCACAGGGCGAGAAGAAAGCCACCACTACACCCAGGCTTACCAAATGTCCACAAATGACTGAAATTAAAGAGATTAGCAGCATCTGCAGTGACAGTTTACACACGGTTCTCTTCATAAATCTCCTAAAAAGTGTTTCAATGAATGGGTTGAACACACACAATTAAGTAGAAGCAATCTGAAATGAGTAACTGATCATTGATCCCAAATCTCAAAGTCCTACATGATAGTTACTTAGAGGATGCAAAGATACAATGTAAACCTTTTAACTGAGGTTGACCACAAGCATGAAGTGTGTCTGTAAGGTCCTCCCCAGCTTTCCGATCACTATCTTTTATCAGACTTGTACTCAGCAATGTCTTGGTTTTCACCTGTCTGTTGAGCTAAACACATTACTCGAGGATAATGTGTTGGATGCCAATTTGAACCGACATATGTACATGGCAGGGTCTGGACTAACCTGTAATATCGTCTCAAAGTTGAAGGTCAAACCGTTCCATAAAGTGAACTCCCCACTGGATGCACCCGTTACCAGTCTTCTCCCCTCCGGTGTCCACTGAAATTGAAGACAGATTTGAACAAAACTGTAAATAAAGGCATGGTTACATCAAGGAATGGTTCCACAGCCAGAGCCAGGATTCAGAGAAAAAAGGGTTGCACCTTCTTGATATTTCTTTTCCTGACCTGACGTGATCTTAAGAATGTCGATTGCCTAGCCGGTACAGCAGTACCTCAAAATATTACCTATGCTTGTTGATGTTTTACAGGTAAAAAAACAGTATTATTGCCTGGGGAAACAAACTCGGTCTTGTAACTTACGCATAGGGAGAATATCGGGCATCTGAGTTTGTTCATGGATGTCCTGATATGTTTGCTGGTTATGCTGTTCATGGGATTGTGATTCAAGCCAAGTGGAGGCACCATCTGAAAACAAGAAAACTTATACAACCCCTTTCCTGGAGCTAGCAAACATAATTTGCCCACCCGATCTCTCCCATCCTGTGGTTGGCAAATCTTGATCCCCAACTGAAGGTCTGCACAGTCCTAAGTGATGATGACAGCAACTCAGCAACGTTAGTATCAGGATGTTACAACATGAACTGGTTGATAACACCAACCTATCAGTACACTGGTTGGACATTGTCAGTGTTTGCAACTTACCTCTGGGTAATAGATATAATCTGGTGCCAGAACTCGCATGTCCCGATAGTCCCTCTGCCAAATACGATTCTGCAATAACAAGAAATGATGAGAACTGGCTCCTCACTGGGTTGCCTTTCATGCCTCGTTTGATGCCACAGGCAATTTATCGACTCTTGGCATAACCGTCTGACAAATCGTTAGCACCTGAACGTACTACTACTAACCTTTGGAAAGATATAAAGAATTCTTGACCTTTACAGACAGGATCCAGTGCGATAGCATGTTCGTCTTACCAAGAATCTACCGACAACAGAAACCTTGCAAGACCAGGTGTCGACCATTCCACTATTCATCAACAACTTCATAAAGGTATCAGATCAAGCCTACATCATAGGGTTGATCGACTCACCTCAAGATGTTTAACACAAGCTGCATTATAATCAACTGTCCTTCTATGTATGGACTTCCTTATTTGCTTGCCGTTGAAATTTGCCCCTTGGCCAGTCAACAGCTGCTGGGACTGGTTGTGGGCCTGCCCATGCATATGGGGCTTGAATGAAGGGCGATGGATATTTCCATGCCATGGTCGCGTCTGGAGGGCAGCATTCTGCTCAAACTTAGGCATATGAAAGAACCTCTGGGGGGGCTGGTAGTGGTCCATCGTCGTTGCCCTGAAAAGGATAGCACAAGATTTCATGAAATCAACAGGAAAGTCAGAAGCCAAAAAAGGGACAGCCTATACCCGGCCCCGGCCCGTAGGCTAAAGGATAGGGTGACCCTTATTTGGCATAGCGTATCGCCGTATGGTGGCGTATCCGACTTGACCGTCATTGGACATTTGGCTTGGAGGCCCCATGACAGGTTCATACTAAAGAGCGTTCATCAGTTTAAGAGCATTTTAAAGTCATCAAAATAAAATCTAATTGTCATGAACGAAATAAACAGAACATTTCCCACATTTCCTGATCGTTTCATGACATTTGTGTGCTAGATTAGCGAGTTGTCGACTAAAATGTTCCACTTCCAGGGACCAGGCATCCAGCGTCCACCAAACTAGTCATGTTTTAAATCAAATCACCACCAAAACTGGCAAAAGGCTAAGCATTCAAGATATTAAATATCATACACTGAACGACATAAACGGACAAGGAAATTGCTTGAAAGTTGAATAAGCTGGTTCCTGAAATGGCCGAAATTTATTTTCGCAGGTCGTCTATACATTCACCGAGCACGCACGTACATTCAGTCACACGCGCTGTTCGAACACTCGAAGTTTGGGCTTCCGAGAAACGTTCTTGTAATCCGAAACAGCTTTTATTGTTGCACTCACTTAATTCTCTAGGTCCTTTTGTATGTTCTTAACATTGGATAAATTGTATTTTATCTTTATTAGTTGCTGAAAAGAAGAAAATAATAGCTAGAAAAACAACTCATTTGGAAGAGTTGGCCGCCATTTTATTTGCGATATGTTACATCCTCGATGAGGGATGTCGGAGTTCTTCTAGTAATAACAGGTGACGTAGTAAGTAATTAGGGAGTTTTTTTGTATTCATGCGCGGCCAACCGTTATCATAGTTCTTAAAAAATATTGATTTTATTCGTCCTCACAGTATGCCAGTGTTGATTTAGCAGTTTCTTTGGTAAATAAATGTTTTTTAGAGTGTTTGAAATCTAGAGCACTACTCAATAGGCAGCTAACAAGAAACTACACATTTTACTGTTGTTGCCGACGTATGTGTACAATGAACTTGGAATGTGCGTCGGCCCCGTGTTGAAATGCCGTCCAGTGCCAGTTGGTGCGTTGTTCGTTAATTTGTGCAAAATACAACAAATCTCAACAAAAGTTGAACGGTTGACCCTAATTTTTTTTAATTTTTGTGTAGCGTAAGAAACTTTCTTTCACGGGAGAATGGTCACGGTAGAATTATTCAGGGATAAATGTGTAATATTTGGGTTTTTCCGTGACTGTCCGGCCCAAATGGCAATATTGCCATTTGGGATGGTGAACAGAGCTAGGAGCAAATGCGACGTTTATGATTTATTTAAGGAAATAAAATGTCCGATTTAACATCCTGCAGAATCAGGGGAATCGGGCATTTCCAGTGATATACGACACAAATGAGTTGTCCTCATGCAATCACTTTGGAAACGCATTTTAAAATAGATGTTACGTCCTGTTAATTGGGCACGTCATCATCGCGTACATTCGTGAAAAACTCCCTAACGAGACCTTACGTGTTGTTGTTGTCGGTGTGCCATCCCATGTGCCGTGTGGCCTGCCGAAGACAGTGACAGGTGGAGGTGAAGTTGATTATCCTTCTGGGCATTGCTCACTCAGGGTATAAGAATGTAACAAACGTATATACACATGTGTAACTGATCTGTACATAATTATCTGTTACAGTAGGTACACATAGCTCTTTCAAGTCCATCGTTCCAATCAAACAAATCAAAATTTTCGGATTGCATTTCAAGATTCAAGATGGCAGCCTCCTTGAGAAAAATTCGGTCGGCTTTTTCGCCACGCAAACTTCCCAAGTTTGTGTTCGATCCGTCAGCCCCATGGCTAGTCATTGGCCTCCTTTTTATAGCAGAAGTCATTGTCAATGTATTTGTCATATTGAAAATTAAATGTTAGTGCTAATTTTAGTTATGTTGGCCTTTTACCCTGAAGGACTTCTCACCTTTTTAGTTTCTTGAAATGTCTCGCTATGGCGCCACTATGTCACCACTGTGTTCTTTTGGTGAAAATCCCTTGTAAATCAGTGTCTGTAATAGCCGTGCTGAATAATTGCAATCGCACCACTCAACTGCTCAGAGCCAAAAACTAAATATAGGTAATGCCCAAATCATTACTGCCTCTCCAACTTGATATTTCCGAAGCATCAACACTGACAGTGACACCAGACAGTTGTTTTGCTAGATCATATGCATGATCTATCTGTCACAGTGTCAGTGACACTGACAGATACAGCATATTTTTACAGTCCCCACAGTTTCCATAACATTTCAAGAACACTTGTTATCATTTCTAATATCAGATACGGAGATTGACTGGGTTGCTTACATGCAAGAAGTGGAAGGTGTGGTGAATGGAACGTTCGATTATACAGAGCTCAAGGGTGACACTGGACCTCTTGTGTGAGTATAGAATGGTCTAACCTTTTCACTGCATCTATGGTCTAGCGGCTCAGACTCTCAGCTAGCTATCAAGATGTCTCTGGTTTGAACCCAACAGTCAGAATGTCAATGAGCCTCGGCTGGTCTCTTTGTCAAACTTGCCTTACTCCCCCCAGGTCTACATGTAATGAAGGCGTTGAAGAGCTCAGTCCAAGTTTTGAGCCCATTTCAACTTTAGCTATAGGTACTACAAACATCAACAAAAAAATATCAATTGATGCCTCATATAATTCATGCACAATCAAATTGACTTTGTCTAGGTATCCTGCTGGATTTGTGTACATCTTCATGGTGCTATACTACCTGACCAATCATGGGGCCAACATCCGGGTCGCTCAGTACGTCTTTGCTCTTCTCTATCTTCTCACCCTGGTCCTTGTGTTCAATATCTACAGGAAAGCAAGAAAGGTAATTGAAGAATGAGTGTTGATTTTTACCTGTTTCAAAACAAAACCCTTCATATAATGAATAACTTTACAATTTGACCTTAAACTACTGGAACGAATCAAGATATCTTGGTGTAATTTTTCTCCAAAAAGGATTCTCTGTCCACTGGTTCTCATGCTTTGGGTATCTCGCTCTCTGAGTGGCGTTAGGAAACTTGCAAATGATTGTCTAATCAGTCTCTATGGGTTTTTTTCAGGTTCCACCCTATGTGTTTTTCTTCATGTGCTGCGCATCTTACCGCATCCACTCCATTTACATTCTCCGACTATTCAATGATCCAGTGGCCATGATATTCCTTTATGCAGCCATCAACTTGATGATAAGCAACCAGTGGGCATGGGCATGTATACTGTACAGGTAAGGAGTTACTCGTACCAACAATGTTAGTCAGGCCTCTCAATTACATCATTTGTGACACACCCTGCTTTCCCTAAGACACCCTTCTACCTTGAGGCAAACTGGTGAAACAAAATTGATGGGGGTTAACTGTAAGTGTTACATTTTCTCCTTGCAGTGTTGGTGTGTCGATCAAGATGAATGTGCTCCTCTTTGCCCCTGCCCTCCTCATGTTACTGATCTTAGCTAAAGGAATGCGTGGAACCATATCACATCTTAGTCTCTGTGCTTCTGTTCAGGTATGTATCCTCTCATGTTACTGATCTTAATAGCTAAAGGAATGCGTGGAACCTTATCTCATCTTAGTCACTGTGATGAAAAGGTTCCTGTAAGATGAAGAAGAGGAAGAAAAAGAGTTAAACGTTGTAACTTTCCATAATAAACCTAAATCATTTTACTTTCAGGTCTTATTAGGACTTCCATTTTTGTTGAAAAACCCCGTTGGCTACATCCAGCGAGCGTTTGACCTGGGGCGACAGTTCACCTTCAAATGGACAGTCAACTGGCGGTTCCTTCCATTGGACATTTTCCTTAATCGTCATTTCCATGCTGGATTGTTAGCACTTCACTTAGTCGTGCTCGTCTACTTTTTTTGGTGTAAATGGAGCATGTAAGTTATCACTGCAACCTCAGGTTGGAACTTATTGTGGCCCTGCGCTGATGCTAATTTCGAATATCTTTCTTATTAGTAGTAATCACCGACAATGAAGGTCTCTGCCGGTTTTCTTCTTCTAAGCTGGTCATCAATAAACCTCAGTTGATCATGAAACAGTTGTTACCAAACATTGTTTCTTTCGCTGTTCAACACGACATCGAACAAACACCTTTTAAAGGCATGATCACAAAACATATTGGGATTTGTAAGGTGACTGCAAAACTATAGTGCCTTTGTCTCAACGTTTCAGTTTGTACGGTGGACCACGGCGACTTCTCAGCTGGCAGCCTGTGATGAAAATACTAGATGTCAATGGTATCCTTTTCATGGTCTTAGTTTTAATACTAAGAGAGCTGTGGGATCGTAGGAAAGGTGCTGAGACCAGTTACCTGAACCAACCACTTGACCAGACAAGCTAGAGTTATGAGACATTCCTGCCAAGATCAAGAACCTACCTTCCAAGACCAAAAACATACCTGCCAAGTCCAAGAACATAAATGCCGAGACCTATTTTGCCTTAACCAGATCTTCAGATATTTTACTGCCCCTTTTTACTGCCAATTTCATTGGTGTGGTGTTCAGCCGCTCACTTCACTTCCAGTTTTATGTATGGTATTTTCATACACTGCCGTATCTGTTATGGTCAACGAATCTGCCGGTGGTGGCGCGGTGAGTCTTCTTTGTCGCTGTCCCAGCGTTTTAAGGTCCCAGCCGCTGACGAGATTGACATGCTATGAATCTTTGTATCATGTATCAGTCCAAGCATTTCCTCGTAAATTCCATCATCTTTATTTCAGGCTTCTAATCCTTGGTGTGATCGAGCTGTGTTGGAACACGTACCCTTCAACTGTCTACAGCAGTGGTGCTTTACATGTTTGTCATTTGGTTATCATGGTCGGCCTTGTCTTTTTCCCTGGCCCGAAGAGCTCTGAAAAGGAGGACGAAAAGGAGGATTAGTGTGCAGCTTTATTGGCATGGACTGGTGTTTTTGTCTTCAAAAAGCAAAAGATGGATTTTGGAGGCTCTACTTGTTCATGAGCCAGACGTTACGACAGAAGTAGATCGCTGGCTAGATACTTATGACATAAGTCTTCATGCCGAGTTGTATGTGATTATCAGTGTGGTGAATTGTCCATGTATTGTTTACATATTTGAGTGAATGAAAAATATCCGATATTTAAATCTTGTGTTGTCATTCTTTAGTAACCATCATTGTCCAGTTCATCAAAACACCAGGAACCAACCAAAACTTGTATAAAGTTTGAACTCATGTACAAGTAATGACCCTTTAAGACTGGTTATCTTATCTGAATCTTGAATAAGTTGACATCATGTCCATGTCCCCTTGGAAGGATCTGTAGAATTGGTCCACAACCACCAATGAGGGCTCGAGCCTCTGGAAGGCAGTCAACATGTAGCAATGCTGGTGTCCCAGTTATTGACTTTCATCCTGTCAAGGGGCTGAGCCCCGTTGGTAGAGCTCGTAAAATAGCATTTAGACTTTCTAAACAGGAAAAAAACAAACAGTATTCTTCAAGAAATGCTTTATTGAATACACATTTGATAGTCCAGTACCAGAAGAGCATGCTCTATTTTGAATGTAGCAGTTTTAAAAACAGATGGAATACTGGAGGCTGAAGACCTTCTTTAAAAGGTCTCTCGATGGGACCAGCACAAATTACTAAAGGATGACTGGAAAAGGTTTTAAAGGCCTCAAAAACAAAATTCCTGCTATTGAAAGGTTCGGGCCTGGTGGAGACTTTCCCTGCCCTGTTGACACAGGCACTCGGGTACAGAGAAACTCGGTATTAAGACTATCTAAAGTTATGGCTCCAAACACAGGAAACTGACGAGTTCTGTGTGAGACTCAACCACTTGAGACAAGAGTCTTTCGAACTGCATAAGGAAATGCCTATAAAACCTTTTTGAGACATCCTGTAGATGTTAACGTGATTACAAGCAGCCACAGGGATTTGCCTCCAGATGGAGATATTTCATCAGTTGACAGTGACATCAAATAACAAGTACTATAAACCCGACACAAAAAAAACATGATGAATAACAATTTGCATTGATATGTCAGACAGGAAAGATCCTGTGGAGCTTTGGCAAAAATAATACACAAACCATTACCAGCGACCGATAGGCCCCAATAAAACCTACAGAAAACATGCATACATCCTAGACATTTAAAGAGTATCAAGTAACATTGGGGGTAAATGGTCGCTTTGATTCAGGTATGTTAGTAGATCTTCAGTAATGGCGGCCTCTGTTGACAGTCACAGAACTACATGTATATCATCATAAAATTAATCAATAAATATCAATGACTATAGTTCTGGGGCTGCACAGGAGTCCAATTCAAGACAGGATGGGGACATTTTAGTTTCATTCAGAACAGACCACAATGCATTTCCCTTTGTCAAGTTAGTGGAGGCAGTTGCAAAATTTTAGCAAGTGGGACTCAAAACATAGCACTAAACACACATGGCCTCATAAGATGTAATCTCTACCACAACAGCACAAACATAACAATTGAACACATACGTTGGAACACATTGTAAACATGATTTCAAATCATAAACAACAAAACAAACAATTACAATACAATTGTTTCACAATGTAGCAACAGTTGTAGAAAATCCTAAGAAGTTGAACACAATATAGCATTGTTTGAAATATAGTACACGTAATACTGAAATGAGCAGGAAGTAAGGCTGTACAGCTGTTAAGAGTCAACCATGCGCAGAATTGGCATCTGTTTTTTAAATAAATCAGTGCTGGATCTGGGGTGTGTTGAGCAGATCACGTGACCAGCTGCTTAATGTTTCAGCAGCTATTTAATGTTGTGTATAGAGATGAGAAAATGCACTCATCTTGGAATGCAACTGGATAAATGCAGATATTAACAGATATTGCTAAGAGATTCTTCTGATTGCGACAGCGAGGGCCAATGAGCACCACAGACATACAGACTGGTTTCAGAACTATCCATCAGAGGGCTGATCTGCGATGGGTAATGCTGAAAAGCATTGATGCAGTGGTCATTGCAAACCCTGCAACCCCCCTCAACAGGTGATCAACACTTGGTACTTTTCTCGAGTCAGCATGGAACAATAGATTACCCAGAACTTGAATTGAACTCATGAGTTCACCTAATATGCCACAGGCTTCCTTTCCGGTACTGAGAAATGTTCAGACCTGGTGTCATTTAGGACATAAGGAAAATCGAAAAGATTCTTTCAGTCGGGAGTGTTGAGAGATGCAAGATAGTTCTTCTCCCGATGGCCTTGTAAATTTTGATTATGAGGCTATGGCAGTGCACAAACCTCTCGGTAAAACAATACCTTAAATGTCATCCACGTGCTATCTATCTAACTTTATTCCAAACAATTTTATTTGATTCGATGTCTAGATGTGCCTTGCCACTAGCAACAATCTCCAACGCTGCAGGGAAGGCGACGTGCTCCTTTTCTTTGACCCTTTCCTGGAGGATTTCTTGCGTGTCATCTGGGTAGACCGGCACCGACTCCTGCACCAAGATGGCACCTGCATCAACTTCCTCCTACAACAAAACAAGGGATTACATGAAATCTTAAGTAACTTATGGCTTGTAATGCACCTGGAAAGGAGCTAACCAGTCCAAGACAAAAATGTTCAATCCTCAAGTCAAAAACAGAATCACTGGATCTTAGGATGCAAACTGGTTTTTCAGTGTTGTTGTCATGAGACTCAAGAACGAACACGCAATGAAATAAGCAGATTCCAAAAGGAAAACTTACTGCAACAAAATGCACTGTGCATCCACTGATGCGAACCCCTGACTCTAAGACATCTCGGTGTGCATGTGCTCCCTTGAACAATGGCAGAAGAGACGGATGGACATTCAGTAACTTGCCAGTCCACTTCTTGGTGAATTCACCTAGAATAAGAAAAGAATAGATATTTTTGACTACACTATGAACAAAAAGTGGCTACCTGAGGAATAGCAGCTTCATACATCGAAGACTGGTTCCTACTCAAAATCATATGTCTTTTATATGACTTTATTTTAACTATTATCAGCGTGACACTAACCTGTGAGAATCCTCATGAATCCAGCCAGGCAGATCAATTCAATCCCAGCCTCGTTCAACGCACTATCTACAGCCATGTCAAAGTCCAGTCGCGTCTTGTAGTCTTTGTGACTGATCACCTGAAACAACCACAACACCATGTTGTATTACTGAGCGCAGAAGCGTCACATGAAAGATGACATTTTGTTCCACGATTGCAGTTTCCGTGTGAAATTTCCCACAACTGAGTGCAATTTGTTTGGACGAGAGGACCAGCTGTACGGTGACTAGGATCAACTACGACAGGTGACAGCATCCGTCACTCAAACAGGACTGTCCAACTGCAAGGTAGAATGAGAAGAAGACAGAGGCCCTCCTCCTTACTGAGAGCACCGAGATGTGGCAAGGATTAAGCACTGGGTAGAAAAGTTAGTTCATGAATCAAACCAAAGAAAATATGTAGTATAGTGTCCCTTCCAAGCTCAATTTTCTACAAACCTTGGTTGGAATGCCCACATCCTTTGCTCGCTCCAAACCTTTGACCCCTGCTACATTAGAGATCACCAACGCGATGTCTGCTGCACTGTTCACAACCAGGTCTTGCGTGTGATCGATCAGGGCTTGCAGATTTGTTCCTTGAAATAAAGAGAAGATGTGAGGCAAATTTGTAAGTGTTGGATTCTGGTTGAATGCTCGCAAAATTCTGACTCTGATTCTTCCTTTGACTGACCTGATCCTGAAATGAGCACTGCAACTCTCATTCTTCCACGTCCATTGACCTCACCATGTGAGGTTGCATGCTTCACCTCAACCTCGGGCAGGAGATTATCGAGCTCCTGTTGCAGATTTGAGATAATCACTTTGTCTTCCATACCATCTGCAAAGACAAAATCCACACAAGAAATCAACACAAGATAAAAGACAGATGTGCTGGTCCTACAATCAATACTCTTATCTCTGGGTGAAGGCACCTTTCTGAGGGTCTCAAAGCCCAATTCCTCTCATCTGCAGATTAAGAATTTGAAGCCATCGATTGAGGGGAGGCCTGGCTGATGTCCACATCTCTCCAAGAAAAGCTACTGGGAAGAGAGGCAGATTTGCGTCAAATTGCCACGTTCTTAAGGACAAACGAGGATGTGAACGTTTAACCAGTCAAACACTAAGAAGGAAGCCATCGGACAAAATGAAGAAAAAAAGATGTTACTGACCCGATTCATCTTCAAGAACTCTTCCGATGCACCAGGCCGTCTCGCCTGCTTCTGACAACATGTCTAACACTGCCTGCTTATTATCTCGGGATACAATCAACGTTGCTCCCACACCACAGTTGAATGTTCGTGCCATTTCTAAATCATCCACATGGCCCTGGAAGGAAAATCAATTGTCCATCTTTCATTTTGCTGGGATTTTCTTACGAGAGTTAGGCCATTTTCTCCAAAAGGGCAAGATGCTATTTCTATATTGAGCACTGAGACATATTGACTCACCTGGGCAGCGATCCAGCCAAATACTGTAGGTATATTCCAGAGGGAAGCATCGAGTTCAACTCGGTGAGAGTCGGGCAGCACACGTGGAATGTTTTCAAGTAGGCCACCGCCGGTGATGTGCGCGAATGCTTTGACTTTGCCCGATCTTAAGGCAGGAAGGACTGTTTTACTGTAAATCTTGGTTGGAATAAGGAGAGATTCACCTGAAAAACAGTGCCAAACATCATTTTCTATCTTGGATTTCTCATCATATGATGTCATTTTCACTAAATTGGCCCATTGTGATTTATCCTCTGGTATCTCATAGGTAAACTGTATATCAAACACTTTTCAATGATCTACTTCGACTTTTTCTAGACCAGGCCACCCCAAGAACTCACCTAATGACTTTTCTTTCATGAAGGGACTTGGTTGACTATAATTCATTTTGTAGACCTCCACAATCTTTCTCACAAGGCTCAAACCATTACTGTGGACACCACTGGAAGCAATGCCGATAATCACATCATCTTTTGTGATGTCGTCAATCTTAGGAAGCAGCTGGTTCTTCCCGACTGCGCCGACCGTAAAGCCAGCGAGGTCAAACTCCCCTGGAGGGTACATGCCGGGCATCTCTGCAGTCTCGCCACCTATCCACGGAAGAAATATGAAAATTAGTAATATGCTAACAAAACAGGAGTGTTGAGGTTGAATTTACAAAGAAGTTGTCAAGATGCTGAATGGCTGATATTTAGAAGTGTCTGAGTCAAGACCACATAGATGAAACCGTGCTGACCAGTCCAAGGGCTGACACTACGCTGACCTACCTAACAGTGCACACCCAGCCAACTGGCAGCCTTCAGCTACGCCCTCTATTACACCACGTGCATTCCACACATCAAGTTCTCCACAGGCGAAATAGTCAAGGAAGAACAGTGGCTCCGCATTGTGGGCAAGGACGTCATTAACGCACATCGCAACAAGATCAATCCCAACGGTGTTGTGAATACCGCAGACTTGTGCTATCTGAAATGCAGATGGGATTACATTTTAGGCCCAAAAAATAATTTAATTAAACGATTTTAAAGCAATTTCAGATGTGACCAAGGTGTCAGAGCATGCAGGGTGTCCCAAACCACAGGCTCTACATGGAAGTTTACCTTGAGTTTTGTGCCGACACCATCTGTACCCGACACAAGAAGAGGATCCTCGTACCCAGCTGCCTTAAGGTCAAACATCCCACCAAACATACCGAGGTCAACCTGGCATCCAGGCCTGGAAGTTGACCGAGCTACGGGTTTGATGGCTTGGACGAGGCTGTCACCTGCTGAGATGTCCACTCCTGAATCTTTGTAACTCAGTCGGACTCCTCGGCTTGACCTGTAAACAAAGAAGATTGGCATCAGATCAAACACCTGAAGTTCACTCAGATCAAAAGAGAAAAAGACTTCATTACTGGTTATGAGAAAGTTAACGTTACACACAAATTCCTCAAACTGTCGCCCATGAATAAAGGAGGGATGATTTTCTATCAATTTCAAACTTTTTACCTGAGAATTGCTCTGTAACCGATATCCTTGCGATAATAGCAACCATCAAACGTGATCATGCTAGCACTGAGCTGAGCCTCCCTGATGGCGTGACCGAGGTCTGACTTGATGGCCACCACGGCGAGGACTCGGCCACCATTCGTCACCAGCTTGTCATCTTTCATGGCTGTGCCACTGTGGAAGATAATGTGCTTGGCGTCTGTGTCGACTCGGTTCATACCTGTAATAAACCAAATATGTCACTCGGGGTGTTCCTAGATCTCATTTAGCCTTCTATGGTGTTGTGTACTTCGTTATGTGTCGTAGTACATGTATCATGCAATAATCGGACAGGATTGTTGGTCCATCATGCTCTTGTGTCGTCCGATGCCTTCTCTGATGTCATGGCCTATAACTGATCAATGTGAACAGCAATGTTTTACCTGTGATTTCAATGCCTTTAGGGTAGGATCCGGGGTAACCGCCACTCACTAACATCACCCCAACAGTGTGCTTCGTCCGATGAAACAGTGGCATGTTATCAGCAAGATCTCCCGCGATACAACTCTTCATCGTTAAATACAGATCTGACTTCATGAGTGGTAGGAGAACCTTAAAGATAACAACAGAAGCCTGAACTACGGGTAAAACAGGTAACCCCTAGGTTTCATATTGATTGCAGGTAGCAGCAATCACCGATTCTTGTCACAGACCCCTGCAATAACCACTGCAAACAAGCCATTTTTGTTGCATGCGATAATGATCACAGGTCACAGTAGGGCACTTAACTTCAGCTACTCCATATGTTAAGATGGCCAAAGAATATGAACTTATAACGTACCTGTGTTTCTGGGTCACCAAACCGGCAGTTGAATTCTAAGACTTTTGGGCCATCAGTGGTCATCATCAAGCCAGCATACAATAAACCTGCAAAACAAGCAATGTCTCATGGTTATCATGGATGTGGTATCTTCATAATCAAGTCGCCTTGCAATGAAAACATCTCTCCGATAAATGACTCACAAAAAAGTCAGTAATAAAAGGTTAACTCACCCATATACGGTGTGCCTTCCGACCGCATACCATCCACTGCACGCTGTAGGATAAGATTCTTTATTCGATCCAGTTCATTCTTATTCACCTGAAATTCAAACAATGGACCATACCAGTCAACGAGACAGTTCTCTTAAGCATTTCCTCGGCACTAGGAGGCATTACTTGCAAACAGTTTTGTAACAGTAGATACAGTGTCATTGTTGCAGTAATTTCAGAGGTTCACTAATGTTTGTTAAATTTTATCAGCTACCAGAGTTTTGTGCTCAGACTTACTATCTGGCAAGGTGCATAGGCTCCCATTCCACCGGTGTTGGGACCATCGTCGCCATCCTTCAACCGCTTGTGGTCCTGTGCCGGTGGGAAGCAGGCCACCTTGTATCCATCTGTGAAAGCTAAACACTGAAAAAAGAATATTGATAGAATGAAAGTTTGGACATTGGACATTGGCCATGCGTTGCTCAATCTCAACTCATGAACAAATTATACTTTACCCATTTCAAGATAGCCAACAGTGCAGACGAACCTCTCTATTAAGGACACCCGTGGGACTGACAAATGCTGTCCTTAATAGAGAGGTTTCCTGTTCAGAATAGAGAGGTCAAACTGAATAGGATCAACCAATTTGGGACCAAAACTTGTGTCCTTGATTAGAATCGAGGGGTCAAATTGAATAGGATCAACCAAAACTTGTGTCCTTGATAGAGAGTAGTATATATCCTCTATATATCTAATGCTTTTTGAGTCTCTAATGGTACTGACCGACACTTCTTCTCCACAGAGGAGTTCCTCCACAATGACAGTGTCACCAGCACTTCCGAAAGCTTTCTCCTCCACCATCTTTTTAACAGCCACACATGCATCCTCCTTGTTTGCTGCAACGACAACACCCTTCCCAGCAGCCAGACCGCTCGCCTTCACAACGAGACTCAGATAGTTACAGCTGGAAACAATGAGAAATAGTATTGTCATTAAAGTGTTTTCCGACAGATCTGGCCAAGTCTGATATAGTATACATGTATTCTGATCACTTCTCTCACCTCATGATGTGCTCACAAGCAGCCTTTGAATTTGTAAACGACTTCCATCTGGCAGTTGGGATATTGTACTTCGACATAAACTTTTTGGCAAATTCCTTGCTGGCTTCGATCTGAGCTGCTTTTGCCGATGGTCCAAAACAATCAATACCTGCAGTTAGAAAATTGACAGATTGAACAATTTCAAGGTAGGTTTCCTCAATTTTGGTAACGCCGTAGTTGTCCTTGTTTGTTTGATGTTACCCTTCAGACCAACAGAAAACACGCCACATTCTACATATTTGATTTGGGGAAAGAAGAAAAGTCTTGTGAATGTGAGGATTTTTTCTTTCTTCCTCTGACATGTCTGACGAAGAAAGTTTGCCTTCTTCCCAACTATTTCAAGGATTCGATTGGTGCAGCTTAAGCAAAGATAATAAGTGAAACCTCACCAGCATCTTTCAGCACATCAGCAACTCCATTTGCAAGTGGATCTTCAGGTCCTACAACCACCAGGTCGATAACATTCTCTTTACACCAGCTCGCCACTGATGGGAAGTCTTTCACATTGATGCCTGCAAAGAAAGAGAAGCAATAATCATTCTTTGGGGTGGGGGGGGGGTCACTCAAAATGCCACGATACATGCAGTCTCCAGATACTTTATGAACCCCTTGCCATAAATGGCAGATCTTTCCATAAATATTGGCCCTTTACTTTAACATTCGCTACAACATGCGTTAATCACAAACAAACAAAACATGTGGAGCCACTGTCTCCCTCATTAATTCTCACTGGAAAAAAATCACATTAATCAATTTTTTATCTGTAATATAGTACTCACCAACGTTTTCCACCTTCTCTATGTTCAGTGTACCAGCATTGCCTGGTGCTACATAGACCTTCTGAACATGCTTGGACAGGGAGAGCTTCCAGGATAGGGCATGTTCCCGTCCGCCACTCCCCAGCACCAACACCTTTGCCATGGTAGTACTCTGTCACAAGATTTAGCTGTAGGTACAAAATAAGACAACAGTCAACATAATACACTATCCCCTTGGACTAATGAAGACATTGAATTGAATCAACAACCACCTCGGTATCACGTAGTATCATTTCAAAGGATCTTATCAACTGTAGTGTGCCCCAGGACCCTTCGTGATCACATGACTGGTCATCGCCGAAACAAACTTCTTCGAAATTGTCCATGAATCGCATGATACCAACATGCAACCGTCCATGCACGATTGATGGATACCGGTACGGTATGGCGATAGGAATACTGTGCACCGAGCATTCAGCCTCAGCTGCCATGCCCTGGCCAATCATGTAAAGTTATGTAGACACATTACTGCATTGCCATTGTCAGTTGCATACTCTCATCAGACTTGAGCATGTTCAGGGTTTTTAGTTTTTAGTTTTAGTTTTCATCCAAAAAAAGGAATGAAACATAGATGTGAAGAGGGGAAAAAACATTATAGTCTAGTTGTGCAGGCCCCAAACTAAAATATTCTTCTCCAATTAATGATCTCTTTATAACACACTTCCTCATTATGATAAAATTTTACTGAAGACACACCAAAAAGGGTATTTATTGAGTTATTCTACCACATGGTATACATGACACGCAAGCACACACTGACACAGTGTAAAATATACATAGCCTCGTTTTGGTCATTCCTTATGGCGAGGAATTTCAACCATAATTTTATCCATTTATGGAGTGCCGATTGTGACTTAATCTTATTTTCTTAAGGCCCGGCCGCGGTCCATTTCATAAACTGATTTAATTTTGACATGGCTCATCATTGACGTAATATTGAGAAAAATGCCAGGCTATGTGAGGAGACCTGCTCTGTCTGCTTATACATGTTCCCAGCAGTTTAGGAGGAGACCTGCTCTGTCTGATTATACATGTTCCCAGCAGTTTAGGAGGAGACCTGCTCTGTCTGATTATACATGTTCCCAGCAGTTTAGGAGGAGACCTGCTCTGTCTGATTATACATGTTCCCAGCAGTTTAGGAGGAGACCTGATCTGTCTGATTATACATGTTCCCAGCAGTTTAGGAGGAGACCTGCTCTGTCTGATTATACATGTTCCCAGCAGTTTAGGAGGAGACCTGCTCTGTCTGATTATACATGTTCCCAGCAGTTTAGGAGGAGACCTGCTCTGTCTGATTATACATGTTCCCAGCAGTTTAGGAGGAGACCTGCTCTGTCTGATTATACATGCTTTCATCAGTTTGCTAGAGGTGGTATTCTCCCAGGATTCCATGCCTAGGCCTACCTCTATGCAGCACTGTCTACCTGGTCAGACGTACAGTAAATCCCACTCAGCTGCTCGGTGCGCCAAGTTATGATTACGTAATCAAGTATCGAACCTGGCATCTGACATAACTAGTGATCACCTCTCGATATTTTTTAAACGAGGTAGAAGTGTCAAAAACCTGTATCTCAGGATGGGAACCTGGGGACCCGGCCTGGGGAACTAGACGCACACGCACACACCTCACCTAATAAAGTAACATTAATAGTAGCGCAGCTGTTTTTCCGTTTGTGGGTTTTTGTTTAGTTTTTTACTTGTGGACACCAAACCTATGATAAAAGCAAGGACTGAAAAATCGCAATGAACGCACTTTTTCAGTCACGAAAGTGCAGTGTATGCTATTCGTGCGCGGATCCAGTATCTACAATCGCTGCACTCACCCGAACATGTCTGGCGCAATCGCCTGCCATAGCAGACGATTTTTACCCGTGTAGCTGTCACTGAGTGTCATGTGGGTTTGTATTTTTGTTCTTTATAATCTAAAAAGTGACTTTTATGCCAATTTTTATCTTCTTGTGCTGAGAAACGGGTTTTATTTCGGATTTTGAAACTCCTCTCAAACTTGTTGGGAAGTTGGCCGGGCTCCACGCCGCCGATCGTCTGCCTTTCTGGCGCAATCAAAAAAGACGCCAAAACAACGTGTTATGGCGTCTTAATTGGGCGCCTTTTGTTGTCAAGATGCCCTATTTGGCTTTCAAAGTGTGTTTCTTGCATATTTCAGAAGGGGTATTGAGTATTTCGGTCCTGTCTGGGACGGGACTCCCCAAAATATCTGCCGTCGTGGGCGCCATCATGGCGCCATAGTCTGGCCACTGACATTGGTTGGTGCTGCCATCTGCTATGATTGGCGCGAATTACAAACCCTCAGTTGTATGTCTATGCAGAAGTCTTTGCTTTTTTCAAGTGTGAAATATCAGTCATGAGTCACTACCAGATGGTGTGGATGGTGTGTGATGTCAATCCTACTTTGATTTTTGCAAATGAAAAAAAAAAAAATAGTTAGGCCTATAAGGTAGAACCTCTATTATATAGTGGACGCCTCTCTATTAACGACTGCAACCTCTCTATCAAGGACACCTTCTCTATCAAGGACACTAATTTTGGTCCCAAATTGTGTGTTTCCATTCAAATCAACCTCTGTAATCAAAACACCTCTCTATTAGGGACAGTATTTGTCAGTCCAAATGGGTGTCCTTAACAGAGAGGTTCTACTGTAATTTCTATGTTTTCAGTTCCCCTTTCTCACCCTCCCTTAAAAAAATCCTGGAGAATTCCTCAATAGCATCCCCCCTTGACCTACACCACAACCTGTAACTATTAACTGTTCTTTGGCAATGCCCTGAAAAGTATTTCTTCTCTATTTCAGGTGGCGTTACAGTTGTGTTGAGATATCACACCCTGGATGATTAAGACATGTCTGAGTCTGAGGCCCAAAATGATGTGATCAGCTGCCAACAACTACTAGTTCAGCATGGCTGATCCAAAGAAAGGTAAACTTTATTATATTCCAAGAGATGCCAATCCTTCCATTAGAGCTTAAAAAGGTAAAATATAAAAGTCCATTTTTTAACTTTTAACTTTAAAGCTGGAGTACTTTCTTAGTGATAAACTGTAAACTAGCAATTACTAAGCTATTGTATAATGGTAAGTAATGTTTACAAAAAACATATAAGACTTTGTGGTCTTCAGACAATCAGTACTTCCATAACATTGATCTCTAACGGGCCCTTCCAGGCTTCTTTCATAGCAGATCTTACCCCTAGTCAAATTTTATAATTCGTTCCTCATTTTGTAGACCTGAAGCCTTCATTTGGCCGTGATATGGTGAAGCCTGGAATTGGTGCTTCTGACGTCACAGATCCTGATGGACACAAGCGTAACCAAACCCCTGCTGCCTTCGGATCACCACCCACCCAAATACCAGGACACGGCCGAAGCATTGAAGATGATTCCCTATTCATTCCTGGTGATCCGAAAAAGCAGTTCATTCCACCAACTGCTTTAGGTTATCTTGGAAAGGTTTCGTCGAAACTTGCTCGTTACTATTGCAAGTACTGTGGGAAATTGTTCAACAAGAACTGCGATCTTGCCAGACACAAGCGTATTCATACTGGAGAAAGACCTTACTCGTGTCAGCTTTGCGTGATGGCATTTGCACGCAAGGACGTTATGCATCTTCACATGCGCAAACATCACATGATTGACATGACTGGTCACGAAAAATACACATGTTTGAAGTGCCAGGCTAGTTTTTATGGAACTGATGATTTGAAGTCCCACATGTTGAGCCACCAAGAGAGTGGAGAAGACCCACCGAGTGGTTCTGATCCTCCAGGAAGGGGTGGAGCCAGAAAAGGAAAGAAAACGAGAGGTCAACCTAAAGGGAGCGGCACGTCGAAATTTGCACCATTTGATACTGATAGGAGTCAAGAGGTAGAAAGACCAAATGTTAAAGTGTGCAAAACGAGTACCAGAGCGCTTGACAGTGAAAAGGCTGTGGCGACACACGGTGGAAGTAGACCAGCAGAACCTTCAGACCAATTGCCTAGGGGACAAGCAAAGGAGCCGAAACCGTCGTCATCATCCCGCTATCGTGTGTACAGATGTAAATACTGCCAGAAACAATTCCATAAGTATTGCACCCTCCTTCGCCATCAACGCATATCGCATAAAGAGAGGGGTACGATCGGCCCAGACTTATCTAAGTCGCCATGTTCAGAATCGGCTGAGGAAGACGTGGCCGACATTGCTGACACTGCAACTGCTGATGCTGCGGACTGCGAGGAAGAGTTGGAATCTTCCACAGAAGAGGTCAAACCAAAAGAAGCCGCGGATGCCGAATTAGACAACACTGCTGTTCATTTAGATTCTATTGATTTTGCTGAACATCCACGTCCATCTTCGTCTGTGTCTTCTCAAAGTATCGATTGGTATGCACATTCACCGTCCTTAGTTAACCGTACACTACTTCCGCAAGAGCAGAACTTGCTAACTTCTAATTCTTTTCCATGTGATTGCAACTTTTGTCGTAGTTGTGAGGCTAATCCTTATCTTGTTAATGGCCCCATCGCTACCCAACATTTATGCAGTCCTAGGACCCCTGATTTATGCAGTCCAGTTAGTAATAGATTTCATCATATGCATGACTTTTGCGGGCGAGCGGCAAATTTTATTAGCAGCTCTCGTTTGGCCCAGATTTATGATTCCAATGCTTGTGTGGTCAGAAATCCACTAGTCAGTCCTTGCCGAACATTTCAAAATGTTTATATGCATCATTCAGGTGTGTCTAATGCTTGCGTGAACTTCAACCAATGTCATAATGGTCACGTTTATTGCTCAAATGAAGTTTGCTGCCATGGACCATTAGCAAAGTACCCGAAATACGAAGTTATACCTTCTGCCACTATCGTACAAAATCCTTTGTGTAATAATGTACTTTCTCGTGGGACGTTTCCTGAGGATGTTTCATTAGGCAGGGAGCCTGTCTGTTCAAGCAGAGGATGTAGGTGCACGACCCAGGTCCCTGTCAAACAAGAGATCGTTGAAGACCCTGGTGTTCTTTCACCACATCATAGGAGGTCAGGTTTGGTCGGAGGAACACCCAATATGACTAGTCCAGTAATTGTGATTAAAGAGGAGCCGACTGTAGGAAGTGATTGTAAGCAACATGGACCCTTGGAAAACCATTGGACTGATACACGCAATCGTGCAAGAAGGAATCCTGCAACACCTTGTCTTGGGTACGTTGCTGCTGAAAACAGACATGGTGATTTTGGTCATGTTTATAATGGTGTCCATGTGGCGGCAATGAGACCAAACTCGAGTAGGGATGTCTACACTCGTAAGCCGATGGAACGGGACGTTGAAGTTCATAATATTTATCCATCCCCTGTGCCAAGTCCAAAAGAGGAGCAAATTCGTCATAATAACTATGCAACACCGTCTATAAGAAGGAGCGCTTTCACTGCATATAACCGTGATAGAACCTCTACTGCTGATAATAACTTTTCTCCAGGAGCTGACGAATTTCAGTGTGATCGTAGGATTCCTCCGACAACATCAGTGCGTGGTGTCCAACCTCTTGGCAAACTGTTCAGTTCAGGAGATAATGGGGCTGAAAGTGTCCAAGGCACATCCTACCAAAACGCGGCACCAAGGTACGAAATGTCTCCTGAAGACATGGATGAGTTTGTAGCCTCTTCAATCACTACTGTCGTGAAAGACAACAATCAAAAAGTCTATCAATGTAACATTTGTAAGAAATGTCTCTCCCAGAAAGGTGACCTAAAGCGTCATTTAAAGATCCACCTCGGTCAGAAAGATTTCATTTGTCTTTTCTGCTCGCGTGGATTCATCAAGAACAGCGACCTTCAGCGGCACATCCGGACACGTCACACACGTGAGAAACCATATGAATGTTCGCAGTGTCTGAGAAAGTACGCTCGCACGGACCAGCTTCTTGATCACATGCGCATGCATCTTGGTGATAAAAGGTTTGAATGTGAAATGTGCCATGAAAAGTTCCTTCGGCGTTACGAGTTACAGAAACACGTGCGAGAACATTACCAGTCAAACAAGAAAGTTGATGCAAAGTTTAAAACAGAGTCGCCAGATATTGGAGATGACGAAGTGGAGCTTGATGTTGTCAAGATTGAAGTGGACTATTCGAGCGATGACGATGATGCCGTACCCGACAGGGAGGTGGACCATGACAGTTTCACTATGGTTACATCTGACAACGTCAAGGAGTGTGAGCTTGCAGTGACTCCTGAGATAGTAAATGTTGTGGATGAATTGGAGAACGCCGGAGTAGAATCCTATCCCAGCTGGTCTAGTCCCTGCCCTGAGAAAGGCTGTACACTGTCTCCTGTCGACTTTCACAAACAAGGTAACTTAGATTGTTATCCTCCGCCAGCCAAGATTAATTGTCATGATCATTCTTGCCCCTCTCCAAAGACTGATTGCCCTGCTCAGTCTGGTCCCGCTGATAAAACCGATTACCTAGTTCAGTCCAGTCCTAATGTCAAGACTGATTCTCCTGTTCAGTCCAGTCCTCTTATCAAAGCTGATAATCCTATTAGGTCAAAGTATGTTTTCAAGTGCGATAGTCCTGTTAAGTCCGATCCTGTTGTCAAAGCTGATACCGGTACTTCTGATCGTTGTTACCCAACTGTCGAGACGGGTTACTCTGATCAGCCACTACCTGTTGTCAAGACTGATTACCCCGAACAGCTATCTCCCGTTATCAAGGCTGATTACCTTGTTCGACCCTCTATTGTAAATGGTGATTACCCTGATCAGTCCTCTCCTGTTCCCAAAGCTAAATGCCCATGTCCAGTGTCTTTAGTCAAGACTTATAAGTCTGATCACGATTGCCCAACTGTCATGACCGATTACCCCCGGCAGTCCTCTATTGTTGTGAAGACTCCTGATAACGGTTACTCCACTGCAAAGATGGATTACCCAGGTCAACCCTCTTCGGTTGTCAAGACTGATTACCCCAAGCCACCCTCTCCTGTAGTCCAGACCGATGACCAGTATCGGTCTTCCCCTGGTCTCAAAACTGATTACCCTGCTTCACCATGCCCTGTAAAAACTGATAATGTAATGGTGTTGCCAGAAACTTTGGCCCGCTTGGATAGCGTGGGGGCTGACAATATCAAATCTGATGCAAAGTTGCCTCAAGTCAATGAATGGACTGATAAACAAGGAGGCAAAGAGCTAATCAAGGAAGAAGGATCAATAAAGAGAAATAAAAAAAGTCCAGCTGTGAGGAAGCCACGTCGATCTGGGCAAAATGTCTGTCAGACTTGTTTTCGTACATTCAGCCAGCGAGGAGACTTGAAACGACACATGAAAATTCACACAGGACAACGTGATTTTGTGTGCACTTATTGTCCGAAAGCTTTCATCAAACGCAGTGACCTCAAACGCCATCTGTTGGTGCACACCCAGGAGAAACCATACTCTTGTGAATTCTGTGACACAAGGTATTCACGCAAGGACCAGCTACAAACGCACATTAACAGACGCTGTAGCAAAAAGAAAGGGTCAGAACCAAAGCAAACACCAAATTCAACGAGTCGAAAACCCTCGAACTCTTCAACCACTGAAAATGCACCTGGTGGAAATGGACTTATGAGTTCAACTGCTTTGAAAACCTCTTTGAAAGAAATGTGTCCTTCTGGTAATTCACAGAATGTTAGTATGGAAAAAACTCCCATCGAAGTTTCCTCCATCAAAAGTAAATCTCTATCTCCAGTTTCGGTTTCCAATGAAAATCCTGGGCAAGCTCGGTGTCAATCCTATCAAAAGTGTATTGAATTTGGGCGGAGAATTGTGGATAATGAATGTGGAGACAAATTAGGACCTTGTACTTCCATGCCAAATACAAGTTCTGAACATTCTAATTATGTAAGTGAGAAAACTAAATTTACTTCCAAGAGGGACCATGGTAATGCCTCGGACTTCAGAGTTGTCCAACCAGATGTTGTGGGCGAATTCAGTAAAAGACCAAGTACTGCGGACTCGAAGCAAGTGGGGGATACTGTTGTGAGGAACTTGCACCAATTTCCATGTAAGCACTGTGAAAAAAGGTTCCTCACAAAAACCAAGCTTCAGATTCATCTGATGACACATGCACATATCATAGACACAGAAGCACCACAGGAAAGGTACCAGTGTACAGAATGTAGTTTGTCTTTTACTGACGGAGATCTCTTGGATAATCATACTGTTGTTGTCCATAAGGTGATGAAGCCATATGTTTGTGGATACTGTTCAGAGACCTTCGTGAACGGTGGGGAACTTGAAGTGCACATTACTGAGCATAGATCTGGTCTCTCGTAGTGTAGTTAACTCTCAACGCCTTGGGTGCCCATTGCAGACAGATTTATGTCTATTTTGACCAACCGTTTGGTGCCCAATGACATAGATATATGTCGTCGGATGGGGGGTTCAAAGACTGTGGTGACCTTCTCTTTGAAATGATCAAAACAACACGAACTCCATCCGATGGGCTGCTCCTGAACCAAAGCAATTCTGCTGCCTGCACTCTCTGTTGTAGTGATTTGGGTCATAGATATTCTTAAAATTGGTGCTTGAGTCTGTCATTAAGAAAATGCTTTTCCGGTATTAATTGAATGAAGCCAAAGATTTTTGTTGTGTTTGTCATGAATAGAATTATATTTCTTCAGATATTTTAATGAACTGATCTGTCTATGTAACATAAGACTTTGTTTGAATGGGAGAAGTGTGTCTCATGCAAAAGGGAATCTGGAGGGAGGGAGGGGGGCATATCAAGCGGACAAGCATGTATCAAAGCCCCAGCGGCCAAATCAAAGCAGTCCACCACCAACCAGCCAACCACCAACAGCACTAGAATAAGGGGCTAGCCTCAGGAAATGCCCTGACGGGGGTTTTGTGCATGCATGTCAGCTTTAATCAGTGATTGAGAGACTGCATCTAGGGGTGTTGGTTCACTTCTTTTATACCGTCTCAAAAGCCCAAGGCTGCAGGGTGGGACATCCTGCTACTGTTCGGAATAGCATTTCAGAATTTTTTGTCTATGCAATAAGTTCAAATTGTAAAAAAATTTTGTTGTTTATAAAAAGTTATTGTACTGACCAAAGTTTTTGTTATAGGATCACATAAAAAATTATATCATTTTAAGCGCCTTGCAAATGAACGCTTTAAATCCCATCAACCTCCGATTTAAATTGCAACAGTGATTGCTTGTTTGCGAAGGTCAACTTTGAGAAGTTGCAGATTACATGGGAAATCAGGTTTCAACAGTGCTGTTGTGTTGACTGATATAGAAGCCAAGTCTTCATTGGAGTCTTCATAGTTTACGATGGTGGGATGTGTCCCGACATATTTACTCTCTTAATGTGATGTGCTGAGTAATGATGTATAATTACTCTTTGAATGTACTAGAACTTTTTAATTTTTCATGCAGGATGATTGATTTGTTGAAATATTATGAAAGATTAAATATTATAACATGCAGATACGAGTCCTGTTTTCTCTTTATGATTTTGAGGTATTCTGATCGTCCTAGTCTCACGAGAACACCAGTGAGTTTTGACCTTGAATAGTCCTCTCACATACCATGATCTGATGTCCAACCCTACAAAATCTTAAGGACAACGAGGTGCAATTCTAGCTATTCTGGATCTGTCGCACTTCTGCAGAGTTGATGAGGAAGAGGCCGAATTGAGCAGGCGGCGGACCAGGCGTCTCGCTGCCAGGTGTTTTTTGGCCTTCATCAGTATCTTTTCCCTGCTGCTGTATGGTTTGAGATGGGCTTTCTCCGAGTGTGGCCGATATACCTCCATTTGCATTAGAGGAGCTCCTCAAGTGGGGTTTACGGAGTTCTCTTGCACAGTTCCTGGTTCGAAATTGGTTGCTGCCAGTATATGTTGAGGATTCTTCACAGACACTTTTTAACGAATGTTTGGGTCTTAATCATGAGAGGTGCTTCTAATGAAGAAGGAAATTAAAAGTATCCAAGTAGGTATTGTGTTGAAATGAAAGGATAACGCTGAAAATTAGCTAAAACAATTGTTTATTGCTGGTTTTATACATCAAATAATCATTTCTAATGACTTTAAATGCAACAGATTTCACTCTTGACTCCATGACTGCACATGGTATGGTATATAAGAAAAGACATGTCATCAATTCTTAGTTTTACATTCAATGATATGTAAGCCTACTACCCTACCCGGCTAAGAGAACACACCTCTTTAGAGGACGCTACATGTAAACAAGATAATTTCACAATTACTGTAAACCATGAAACTTTCCTGACATTAAAAGTTGGCACATTTACTCATTTTCAATTGGCGATAAATAGGGCATTCTTTGCTGAATTTTAATACTTTTGGATAAACTTATACATTTTCAAGCTTTTGAAAATTCTGTTCGACAATGCATTATAAAAAAATTGCGAAAAAAATTAAAAGCTCCAAAATTTTCACAGTTAACAGTATACATAGTAAGTACAGTCAGACTTTACCCTGTTATTAAGTTAAAGTTCAATAAGACATACGTTGTCTTCACTTTTGAGATCGCCAAGCTACATATTAGACATCAAAGGAGTCAACATACTTGTCTCCAATTCTTCTTTTTTCTTTCTCTCCTCTTCCTTGGCTTTCAATCGTGATCTCTTCTTTACCTCATACCGTTCTTTTCCCTCCTCCCACCTCTGAAGCTCTCCGGGTGATTTCACCTGGAAAGATTGAAAACATCAGACTCATCATTCAGGGGTAATTGAGGACAACACAACCTCTGCTAATGATGTTATAGTGTTGTCTGTCTCTCAAGCATTGCCAAAGCATCAATATGCACAAACGGCTCACTTGGAATAAACATCAGGAAGACTTGACAAAACATAATCCTAACTGAGCTATAAGTTTGAAATTCTGATAGATATTTATACCTTTAGCGGCGGAACTTGCAGTGTTTTCCTCTGTTTATCCAATGAAACAAAATTAAAGTATGCATGGACTGCCCTCTCTTTAGTTTGACTGGCAAAGGTCTGGATCGTTTCTACATCCACGTTCACCTCAACTTCAACCGTTCGACTACTTGTGAATGTGGCTCGACCAATCACAGTCAAGAGACTTCCTGCAAGGCAAAAATCAGTTTTATTAGTGTGATGCTTTCCTTACAGCAAGATCAAGATCTGACCAGTGTTGAGCATTTGAAAGGCAAGCTCGCTATCCTCCTCCAGTCTATGGTTAGCAGTGGTCGATTTTTAGGTCAAGTTGGCAATCAAACCTTTGCTACAAACCTTTCTTCGCTTTCCCATGGAAGTTGATTGTGTCAATTGAGGCAGTAACAACATTGGAATGACAGTGTTTGGCCGACACAACGCCAGCACACTCATCCATCAGCTTCATGATGACGCCACCCATTGCGTAACCGTGGACAGCACAGTCTGATGGCATGATCAAATGGGTCAGAGTTGTCTGGGAATATTGCACCGTGTGCTGTTCAGGCCAGAACCCTGAAAAGATTATTCGATGAATTGAGGAGCTGAAGACAACAGTAGGAAATGTTCTTTGAAAAATGCAGCATTGACTAACACTCCTTTGAGGACTTTAAATCAACAGAAATTGGAACAAGATGTCCATATTTTGTATTCAGTGAGGCATGTGCATACAAAACTCTCCATTGGCACTCCTTCCTGCGCCCACCACTGAAGACAATTAACAAAGACTCACCTTGTTGTTGATTGTCACAGATAGGATGAGGTGACATAAGACTTGGAGTTGTCTTCGACCGTTCTAATTTCTGGCGTTCATACGCCAGTCGTCCTCTTTCCTCTATTTCTGGACTTTCATATTCCATCGGTGGAACAGCGGCTACACTGTTTGTTTCGACATTGAATGGAACATACCAGAGAGTGGCTTTATTGGTGAAACGCTTGGTCCCTGAAAATGATAGAATGTAGAATCTGATCAACTGAACATTCGCATCATATTTTCTTGACAAAATATTTAATACTAATATTGCACTAAAATTGCTATGTCATGTCAAGGAACCAATGAGTACTATGGAATATAACCTTGCTTATGGACACCTCTATAAACTGAACAGCCTCCATAATAATGAAGCATCTGTTTTGATTCATAATCCGTTATAATTTCAATTCACACCAAGTTGGCATTGCAAACAAGGACCAGGCAATCAGAGCAATTAGAAAAGGTTAGACCATTATCATAGTTACCATGAAGGATGTCCTCCGCCCAGACATCAACAATAACTTCCAAGGAATGACTAGCCGTGTACCTTATCTCTGCCATGACTTCAGCTACCTCACCTATATGCATTGGCAGCAGAAAGTCCATGCTCTCAACTCTAGCAAGGGCGGCTATCACAGGGTTTGCTTTACTTGACACAGCTTGCTGAAAAATGCAGTAGTCAGTGAAGCAAGGATCCTCAGTGACACGAGTGATAGCCAGATCCTACAGACTGTACATTTTCTAATGACGCCATTAATTGTTGGACATGAAATCCCAGACTGTCTGCTTTCTATCTACTTACTTACTGGTATTAGCCAAGCCACAGTCCTGGATGGTCAATGTACTGTATTTGGCAGTTTACAGTAAACTATAGACCAGACACAGTGAACTAGTAAGACAAAATCATCACGCATACCCTATTGCAATATCTTGTGGCAATGACGACCCCTGCTTCCTCCATCAGTTTCAGGATGACTCCTCCATGGACATTACCAGCATTATTTGCATCATCTGGTAACATCACCCTGCAAAAAAGAACAAGACCTTGAATGATGCGGAGGTAGCCCCTCCTACTACCACTTACCAGTACCAATAAGTCAAAGATCAGCAAAGTCAGTCAGATCAACAAGATGTGGGGCCTAACCCTCCGCCTACCCTACCCTACCGTACCTGTACCAGTTTGTTTTTAGGACCCTAGGCTGTGCCTAGACCAATGTCCGTAATGTCAACATGATGGTCAATGACAATGTCAATCATTTCGTTACATTTGGACGGTCACCCTACAATACATTGGCTACAATACATCAATCATCATCATTCATGTATCAGTCAAGAGTACACCATCATTGGACTACCATGTATGGATCATGGTATATTGTATGTACAATACCGGTATAGTGTCTTACTACAGTACAAGTACATGTACAGCGACAGTGTATAGGCTACAAGCTAGTGTAGTGTAAGTGTACACTGCATGCAGGCTACAGCACACGTCTTGTCATTCATTCATTCATGCATTGCTTGATTGATGATGGAAAAAATACCGACCTGGAAACAACGACTCCTTTCAACAACGAATCTTCTTCTTTAGGACGCAATGCCGCCATGTTTCGAGTCAGTGTATATTTAAGAGTTGTTCGTACTAAAGTTGACCTAAATAAAGCTAACAGAGGTCGATAAATCATGACATTTTATTGACAGTTTCAATCAAGCATGTCAAGGCGTCTGCTACGTGGCCTTGACCTTTTCCAAAACGAGGCATGTTTTCGCGATTTGTTACATCTTCGATGTACACTTCGAGGGATGTCGGAGTTCTACTAGGAATAACAGGTGACGCCACCATTAGTTCATTACGTGGGAAATACGAATTAACCTCGACCCGCTTAGACAAATACTTCGTCCCCAAAATTCTGTCCTCACTCACAGGATCCCAGCTGGCGCCAATCTGAGCTAAAAAAGTGGAACTACTCGATCACCTAAAAGGAAAAATTACACCGTCTTAAGGTGGAAATTTTCTCCCTTTTTAGGGGGGAAACGGGGGACGAGTTTCCATGAACCCCAAACATCCTATACTATAGATAAATCACTTTGGACCATTACAGTGGTGTCTCACTGCTTGAAGGGATTTGGGTCATATTTTCCTTATGGTGCTGACGACCGTTATAATCACAGCTTATCTTTATTCCAACTTACTAAAAGTACCAGGACCTTTATATATGCAATGGCCAGTGCAAATGTCTCGCGGTGTTGAACTTTACGTCATTCAGGTACGTTGCAGGTCAACTGTCTATGCTGCCACCTATTAGCGGAGAGTAACCACTAGAGTCACTCTAGTAGAACTCCCGAAGTGTACATCGAGGATGTAACAAATCGCTATGTTTTCATCGGAAAGTACGCGATAAATGCGGTGAAATTCACTCTTTCTTTTGTGATTCCCGGTTGATATTTAGGAGCTTAAGTTACATCTTTACAAATCATAAAGGTTAGAAAATTGTTTACGAACATATTCGGTTCATGAATGATTGAATGTGGAATATAAGCCACTATCTGACCCCATTCTTATTTTCGGACGCTTTGTAATTGTACACAGCAAGCACGGGATGTTTTCACGTTTTATTCTCGGATGTTGTTTTAAATCTTATCTTGGTCAAAACTAGCCATAGGTATGCTATAGATCCCTGCACTTGATTGGGAACAGCGTTTACATAACGTAGTGTTGGCCATCGTCACGTCACCATGCATTTTTACATTACTGTAACTTGATGTGGTGCGTGCGATGTCTTCGTAAACGTTGTTCTCAATCATTGAATCAAGTGCATGGATCTATAGGCCTAGAGCATCTGGTTTTGTAATTGATATCAAGATTTTTAGTTTAATACCTGTACCACATCTGTACATTTCAGGAGGTGATGACCAGGGAATATGAATGAAACCAAAATGAGCGGTAGCTATGCATCTGAAGTCCTTCACCTGCTGGATGAACAAAGACGATCTGGAACATTATGCGATGTGACTGTTGCCAGCAACGATAACATGGTCTTTAACGCCCACAGCGCTGTACTTGCTGCTTCAAGTCAGTTATTCAATTCCAAGCTCAGCGGTCAAAATGTTGGGCAAGTTATGTTAGATTTGGGAGCAAAAAATATCCAGATGCTTTTAGACGTATTGTATTCAGGCATATCTAACCTTGGACCGGAGGAAGTCATAGACGTCCGCCTCCTGGCTCAGTCATTTGAGATGGTGGATGTGATAAAGCTATGTGATGGTGCCATTGAGTATGATCAGCCGAGGGTTGTGAAACCAGACATGGTGGATCAGTCTACAAACACGAATGATATTTCCAAGCCTGTTCCCAAGCCTGCAAAGAAAGCAAAGTTTGTTGATTTTGATGTTGAAGATGATGAGACTGTTGTGGAGGAGAGATTGGATATGGTAGATGATCCAGAGTATGAGCCGAGTATGGACATGGTCAAGCCACGCATCTGCACTGGTAGGAAGCGTGGGAGGCCACCTGGCAAGAGAAAAACAGATAGTACAACCACGGAAGTTAAATCTGAGGTTGTGGACACTGAAGTACTTGGCATTCATGTAAGCGTTCAGGAAAACACTCTGGTGGATAGTAATGAACCTGGTCCCAAAACTAGAAGTCGCTCTGGCATTTCAAAGTTAAAGCCAGCAGTGCAAAAGATTCTAACAAAAGCTAGAGAACCTAGGAGATCATATCACATAACTCCTTCTATCAAAATTGCACCTTCGTTTAAAGATAAGAAAGGCAAAATAGTACAGACAAGTGGCATTGACAAAAACCCTGGATTGAGTACTGGTGATATTCTTTTAGTAGAGGAGACTTTAGTTATTGAAGATGGTCCAGTTTGTGAAGTGTCACTGGAGGACAGTTTTAACTCCATAGTTACTCGCATGAAACATTTAAAAGACCACGCTAATATGAAAAACTTGGAAGCAGATTCGGACCAATTTCAGAATCTAGTCTCAAGCTCTTTTACTGACATACTGAAAAATATTGCACAAAAGGAAGAGGCTTCAAGATCTGTGTCAGGTAATTCAGTAGACGGTTTAAATAGTGACTGGAAGAGTTGCGACTACTGCTCACAGTTCAAAGGCAAGAAGAAGGGAAGACTAGATTTTCATGAGAAGTACTGCTCTTCAGCTTACAAGTGTTCTTTGTGTTATAAACCCTTCATAAGTGACATTGACCTGTCACGGCACAAGTGTAAAAAGATCCAACAGGAGAGCATTTGTGAATTATGCGGGAAAGTGCTGGTGAATCGATACGCCCTGCAACTGCACATGAAAATCCATCTCAATATTAAAAAACATGTCTGTCAATTTTGCCCGAAACGTTTCATTCGTAAGAATCACTTAGATGGCCATGTGCGTGCTGTGCACACCAAGGAACGTCCATACAAGTGTACACAGTGCACTGCCAGGTTTTCCATTAAGGGCGAGCTAAGTCGTCATGTGCAGAAGCACAGCACAGAGTCGCCAAAATATGCATGTTCTGTTTGTGGGAAAGCATTTTATGAGCAGCATCAGATGACGTCTCACTTTAAGAGTTGTGAAAAGAAACACTGTTACCCTGTCAAATTTGTCTGTTCTCAGTGTGGCGCTCATTTTAGTGATCAAAATCAGTTGGTTAATCACACGAGCATGTGTCAGATTGATGCTAGTTCAACCGTGACACATTATGTGGAACAAAAGCAAAATCCTGACGGTTCTGTCTTGCTTTGCATCATCCCAGAAGATGGAGATGGCAACGTTCAACGGTTCGCCATTCCTGTTGAGCATGATATCAGTGAGGAGCATGTCATTCAGATTGGTGCTCATGACCAAGTCACCCTTGAGGATGTTCTGCAGAACACGCAACAGTTTGTTCAGTCCACCGAGATCCACAACGTCATCGATGGCGATCAAGTCTTCGAGTTACAATCAGTCGATAATGAGACACTAAGCTACCAGCAGTTGACAAGAATGCAAGACTTCCAGACGTTAGAGGTACCAATCGAAAGGCTGGTCTCAGAAAAAGGTGAAGGAATACAAGTTATACAGGGTGTATCGGTCGACACGCAGAGCCATGTTCTACAGGGTGTTCCGATAGATGCACAGGGGCAAAATGTTGAAATTCTCGAACATTCTGTGCCTCAAAATTGTGATGGGAACATGATGGAAGTTGAGACTGTTCCAAGCCAACAATCTGAGAACTGCTTGGTGCATATCCAAGGTGGGCACATTTACACACAATCTCTATAAATTTGTGTGTAAAGTTCTTGATTGTGAAGGTGCAGGTTCATGCCAGAGCTCACTACTTCAAAAGGCCTTGGTACTGGATATTGGTGATTGTTCTCTTTGAGACCTTATAGACTTGAAATATTTACTTTGGTTTACTGAAATGCTACCTTTTTATCAAAAATGTCAAAAAAGGTCTTTTATAATGTACTAAAATCTACATGTACTTCTTTTATTTCTGTCACACTTATTTTACGTCTTTATATAATATATACATTTCCTAAGATTAGATAATATATATTATATATTATCTTTTGTAAAGTGCTCAGGAAATGATATATTACCTTATGTAAAATATTTCTTATGTCCTGCTCTCATTTTGTTACCTGATACATAAAGTTGTGTATCTCTGTTGAGGAATAAATTAAATACGTTGACGAATAAATTTGGTTTCATTTCACTTCAAGGCATTTAAACACGCTATCACACATGGTTGCTATCGTCTGCATTGTTGTTCTACCCGTTGCCGCTACAGTGACTTTGGTGACGCTGCTGGTCGCCTTACGCATACATTATCGGCTAGTTTCCCGCTCGCTTCGTTGCCATGGAGTCTCCGGTTACAGGTTCCTTGAATCATTCGTTGATTGGCTACTCTGAATCAGGTTGTTCCAATGTCTTCACAAGACATCCCGAAGTACAGTACGCCCTCCCCGTTAAAGAGACAATGGCGTTGTTTTAGAATAATGCAAATACTATATCCAGCTTGTCACCAGGGACATGGCTCGGTATGAAGACAGAGGGGGCCTCCCCAGTTTAAAGTGCACCATTACCAACGTAAGTGTCATAGAAACTTGAGAAACTCCGAAATAGCATTGTTACCATATTTTATTTATTTAGATATATAGACCATATATTACAAGTTTGCATACAAATTTCTTATATGTCCTCCAATAAGATGAACTTCTTATTCAGAAAGTGTTGTTCCCAGCAAACATAACCCATTTGGGCAAATCCTGTTACATGATATCCATCGTGAAATGTGAAAAAGGGACTGACTATTTCAGTCTTATTTTGGGGGGGGGGGGGGAATGAGATGGAATTTCTCATGCTGGTCACATTAGTACATATCAAAACCTCGGATTCTTTAAACCGCACAATACAGCTTTTCTTATTCAATCAAAGTAATCTGCGGTGTCAACTTAACTTGTAAGTACCCATGCCCTTCTTGTTACAATGATAATGTTCAGCACTTGTAGAGCTCTCGTTTATACCAATCATAGGCACTCCCTTAGAAGCCAGAGAACAGATCTGTATCTAGATACCATAAGATGCACAGTTGTTTGCTGCAAAACCTGCCCGGGTGTGATGGTTGAGACGAGAGAAGTAATAGGTTTTTGCAGTAATTTTAATAGCACATCGTACAATGTTCATTCTAATTGGTGCACACAACCAAACTAAATCGCAAACTACCCTATTTACGTTGCAACATTGGGGAAGAAAAATTGGCCAGAACTAGTTACAAAGCCTACCCCAATTAGACTGGGAGTCTATTGCAAAGTTTCCTTATACACCTCCACAGTCCCACAGTACTTTGTGATAATAAACATAACAACAAGTGATAACAAATCCTATATAGCTGAGCATCAACCTGAAGTTGTCAGCAGCTTTAGGTCCGGTCACTGACAGTGTCTGCACAAATATTTCATCCTACACTAAAATGTACAATTCAGGGTGAAAAATGTTCAGAATTATCTTTTCTACTAGATCGAAATCAATTATTGGCAGAAATTTAACGTAAGAGGTCTTGTCATGCAATTTACGATACTGATTAATCATGGTTAAATGCAATAATCAAAGAGAAAAGGAGCGTGTGCCACATTCGAAAGACTGACACGTAAAGTTTAGTGACATAACATACCATCATTACCCTGCCCCCTTGACCAAGACGAGGCAACTCTCCTGTAATATCTGATAGGCTGTTTTGCAGCAACACGGATAATGTGAATGTTGGACGAATCGAAATCTCCAATTGTTGAACTCGACACTATCTGCACATACCAATACTTTTTGACACCCACAGCCACATTTTAGACTAACGTGATGCAACCTGTCAAATGCCTCATGGAATTTTTCAAACATTTTCTTATCCTCAGACATCATATTGAATCACAAATTGGTAATCTGAAGAGGAGGCCGAGAGTATAAAATGGATGACAAAATGAAATTGATTTATAGCCCTCACAAGGCTTGTTTGGCGATTAATGTATTGTAAGCCTTATAGAAATGAAATAACCCAAAGCAGTCTTAAGAATGTGACATCACTTGTACAGTGTCATCTACTACTTAGTTTAAGACTGCAGGATATACCTTATGAATCATGCCCAGGTCCTAAAGTCCAGACTACTCTGTCATACACTAAAATTTACACAGGAGAGAAATTATTCAACTGTCTGCTCTTGTGTTAAACTTATTACATAATTCCTTGGCTAAAGCTGCTTGTGGCTTCCTCATTTTGAGGTCCGCGACGCTTCGTAGGTTATTCATGACGTCCTTTGCTTTCCCAAAGTAGATTTCGTTTAATGTAGACCTCATTTTGTTTTCCAAATCCTGAAAATAGGAGAATAGGCATGTTAGAATGAGCTGCCTTAGAATCTGGTGACATCATGTATAAACATAGAAGAACACTGACAAACATGTTACCTACTGCACTTCCAAATCTAGGTGGTGTGGGAAAGCAACAGGAATGACAAGATTTGAGCTCCCCAGGACTCCCGACAGGAGTGAAAAGAATAGCTGAAATCAACCAACAAGAGCAAAGGAATCTTACCTCAATCATTCGACCAATATTGGCAATGTGGGGACTTGCATCGGTGACTGGGGAATCCAGCTCAGTCTGTAATGAAAGCACCAAATGTCATCTGAAGAATACAACCAACACCAGGGCTAGCGCAAGACTTTCTTAATCAGGACTCAAACTGATCTTTTAAACAAAATCTTGGGAGTAATGCCACAGGTATTTAAGCTCAGAACTTCAAAATAATGAGGTTTCTGGGTCAAATTACATGCTTCGAAATACATGTATACTAAACAAAACTGACATTGTAGCAGCTTTACTGACCTGCCTGCACAAGTTCCCGCCAGCATTCATAATGCCTGACTGATCCCCTTTACTCTGCAGCCACAACATCACAGTCGACGTGAGTTTATAATGTGCATTACGTCCATTTGACTTTTCCTGAAAACACGAAGAGGAAGAAATGGGTGATCATAATATGATGTATTGCCTTTGTCTTTGGTTTGGAATTTTGGAGACCGACTTTATCTCTAGGTCTTGGAGTAAATGGCCGTGTTAATTTGTGATTTGTGGGATTCAAGGACGGTCACATCATCTGCATAATCCCCCAAGACTCCTAATATTCTACTGGCTTCAAAACAAATAAGGCTGAACTAAAATTAGCACACGTAATGAACAAAACAAATTGCTTGCTTACCAGCACTTCAATCACATGGATAGAATCCCAGCACCCTTTAACCGCAGCAGAGTCTCCAGCCTTCTTCATTAACACGACCCCAGCAAAACCATGATCTAAATCCCAGAGGTAGACCGATGATACACCACCTTCATAGTACCTGAAACAAGCCAAAAGTGCAATTGTAACCAAGAAATAGTATGTGAATTTATTCTATAATTCATTTCTCCAAAGGCCGAACTGTCAAAAATCGCAAGGTCCCATTATATCTGACCAATTGAGAGTTTGAGTGCACTTGTTTCACATGTTGTAAACAAGAGCCAACTGAAATAGAAGGCCTTTATGCTACACTCATTTCACCAGCAAAACTACGACCGCCGCATGAAAGTACCTTGTGACAGACATGTCGATGTCATTTTTGTTTGAGTTTTGACATAATTTTGACATTAACCGAATGAAGAAAAAAAACCACCCCACTGATACAACTTACATTTCTCGGTACACATCAAAAGCCTCATTAGCTTCAATTTCTAGTCTACGTAACTTGTCTGAAGGAATGGCACCATCACTTAAAGGAGGATTATATGTATTCGTCCATGGAGATCTGAAAATAGAACACATGATTTATGGAAAGAAGAATCGGATATCATCAAAGGAACTGTCAATAACCAACTGGTCTCAAAATGAACAATTTGGTCAAAGCCAGACTGTCTTCCGGGCCCTCCAATCCAATTTTTGTATTCCGATCGACTGCTCTTGCGAATTATCCTTTTTTTAAGAATTGTTTTCCCCAGCTCACCGGTATGAGTCTCCATCTCTGTTATAATCACACAACAGGTAGTCTTTGCCTGTTTCCTTGTCACGTGCCACCTTCAGGGGCTGGTCGACTGATGACAACAAATCTTCCACCAAGGTTGGACACTGAAAAAAGCAACAAATACAACGTGACAGCACAATAGAACAGTTGGGGATCTTTGTCCCAATTCGTGCTTCAAATCCTAAATCTATTTTCTCAAAATGTTGGGGATACATACAACATACCTCAAGACTTGGCATAGATCCTACATTTGGATGTATTGTATGTACCTTTACATGTGTTGGACAATCCAAGTTTTTAAAACAACTCTCACAGAGGGCAAAGGCATAAGAGTGGATTCTGATGAAGTCACAGTGTTATGGTTGTCATGGCCAAAGACCATCATAAATGTACCAACTGCCTGCTACAGGGACATTACATGTGGGAGGATTTTTTTTAAATATAGATCCAGCAAGCATTCCAGTCTCATCTTCAAATACTCACCAAGTCTATGAGATCACTTAAGTTTTTCTCCACTTGCTGTGGAGGCAAGCGTCTCATCAAATCAAGGGCACAATCCAGGTGGCGTTCCTGAAATCAAATCATCACGATTTAAAATCTCTCATCTGGCAATGTACAGGTCTGACTCTCAGTGTGCATGTAAAGGCCAACCAAAAACAATTTTAACCCCAAAAACTGAAACAGTTTCTATGCAATCAATTGTCTTCAACATTACAAGACCAGACCCCCTTTCGGAGGTTCAATCAGAAACTTTACTTGTACTTGCACAAGTCATTATCATATCAATCGACAATCAAAGGACAAAATCAACCACCATGACATGGATGCGAACCATATAACGGAAAACACCTTAGAAAACTTAGAGAAACCAATTGTTTAACACCATATTTTAAGGAAGAATAAACAGGTAAATCTAGAAATCAAAGACAACCTCTCAGACAACCCTTTCTAGTCTCACTCTATCCAAGAAACAAGTATCGGTGTGAATTTCTAAAAGAAAGCACCTTAAATCCCTTTAAAATATCCAGCAAATCCTGCACCAATAAAGCAATAGAGGAAGCAGTTCATACAACTTACTTGACGGGACTTGGCAATGTTCTAATGGACATGAATTACATTGAACATAATAAAGATATAGGACTGGTATGAAGTATGGCTGTAGACAAGTTTTTAAAAGGAAGACAGCCAGAGACACATTTACTACAAAAAATGAACCATCCATGTATAGGCTGAAAAGATCTATATTTTCGATACTGGCCAAGCCTAACACTATCCTTTTCAAAGAAAACACTGTGTTGTGCACCTGATTATGAATGATTTGCAGTTTAGCGCAACGCAGTGTTTTCTTTGAAGGAGTTATGCGTTAGACATCATGTCAATTATGGCCTAACGGACTAACGGACCATTATCATATCCGGGACCAAAGATCTGAAGTATTGTATTGGGCAGCAGCGGGACTCAGTGTGTTACGTCAATAAATAGTCCATCCACCATCATTTCTTTGGAACGAGTTTACAATCCCCGATCACACCCCAAAAAAAGGTCATTGGTTGACTAACCAAGCACCACTGTTCAATGGATTTATAGTTGAATGCGATCAAACTACGTCATTTCCCATCGGGGATTCTAAAGTTTAGCCTTAGATTTCATAACCTGATAACCCTTCATATTCTCATGTACATCATTGACATGTAGTGCATGTATTGTACGTGCGTGCATGGGTTCCCCTACATGGAATGCATCGCAATCGCGATGTACACAATAAATGACAGACCAAGTCGGAAAAGTAGACAACTTCAAATGCATATTACATGAAGGCCGCGACCTCCGATTTGTCTATTTTAGACATAATTGAAACAAGAAAAATGGCAAGAAACGATCGGGCTCACCGTCATTTTGTTTTGGTAAACACTGAAGCCAAAATACCAAATTTTCGAACTAGGAAGTGCAAAATAATGTCGGGCGTGAGTTGATGGCGGATAATCCGGGACACCTGTTTGCTCGGGTTATGACTTTTGAACATCTACGTGCCCGATTTTCCCTATAGAGGCGCAATAGGCACCTCGCACTTCGTCCTTTTGGGGACGAAGTGTTGGGTCACTCTCAGGCCAATATGCTGAGCTGTGGAAATGCATTAGGCAGGTTCCGCAAGCCAAAAGACGATGTAAATGCATTTTATCGACGATTTAAAAAAAAATCATTTCCCCAATTCCTTCTACAACCAAGTATAAAATGAATTTGCAAAGTTACTGACCCCGCAATAATCTACTCCAGGTAGAGGAGATACCATTCGTCATGTAATGTAACAATATCGATTGAGTAAAACTCAAAATTTCCTGTATACCAATGTGGCAGCTGTATGCCAGTAAAATGTCTTTAAAAATAAGTTCATATACACATATTTAATACAAGTCGCCTGTTCATGCCAAAAATTGCACTAATTGCACTAATTGCCTCTAATTAGACTTTTTAACGCCAAAAAAGTATTATAAAAAACTCGCTCTAAATACTTCGTCATACTTCGTCCCCAAAAGGGACGAAACCTCGTTGGGGGGCGCAGCGAGTGTTCATGATTAGACAGTGGCGCCACTATCGGGAAAACCAGGTATGTAGATGTTCAAATGTCACAACCGTTTGCTCGTCCAATCAAAATCATTTTTGCCAAATATGGAATTTCCTTTTTAACTAGAGGGCGCTCTAAACTAAATTCATTACCTTGTAGAGAATTAGTTTTGTATTATCAATCATTCAGACATTCTTTTTATATGATACCTAAGTGTTTGAATAACTTTTTGATTAAAATATTTGAGGATTTGACTTTGTTTTATTGTTTTGATTTTCAAAGTCACATGACTTGCACTCGATCCAAAATGGCAGACAATTTCTGAATTTTTTGGGTTGGGCCAACTAATGTTCACATTCCTGAGTAATCAACGTATCGAATCATCGATATATCACCTTCAGTCGAAAGCTTCAATACCCAGTACTTCATTTCAATCATAGAATTGGGCAGAAAGGAACGAGGACCAAAACGGTGATTATTTAGGCTGAGTTTTTTGCTCTTAGTCTTGGTCTTGTCTTCAATCAATCTTGTTCAAGACAGTGTCACAGTTTTGAACAAGATTGAAGATAAGACAATTTTAAGACACTTTAGTGTGATTGAAGATAGGACAATTTTAAGTCAACAACTTGAAGTTGTTGTTGACTTAAAAATTGTCATCCATTCCAATTCCATGCATCATCATCATCAGCAGCATGACATCATCGTGACCATTCAATCCACCATTGTCCATTGTACACATCATACTTACTGCCTGTGGCATAGCATGCATAGACTAGAGACAGAGTGTTTTCATGGTCAGCCATGCCTGACTTAACTGAATCAAGCCCAATGCTGTCACTGTGTCAGTGTCGCGGTTGACATTGGACTTGCTCTTGTCTCATGATGTCTGTCTGTCCACAAGCTCTCAAAAATGGGTTGCAAACAACATATTTCTATCACTGCAACATGGCATGGCTTCAATTGTCATGTTGTCATTCCTTCTTCGCCGGAGGCAGAAATGCAAGTCCCACATTTGCAGAGCACTTTAGTGTGAATAATGATAATAATAATGAGCACTTCAAGACTTTCACATCTGCTTGGCACTTCAGTCATACATGTAATTACCCATTATTCATCTTCATTATGCTTCATGTTTATCGATTGTTGGGAATACATTTCAAGTAGTGATTAGGTTAGACAGTCTCATCCCAAAGTGAATAGGTCACATATTATTTCAGTCTCAGCTTCTCCTCAAGCCGTCGAGAATCTTAGCTCAGTTGGATTGAAAGTCATCTTTGACTGGTGCCATCTGCATAATTAGGATCACCCTATTTCTGCGTGGCGAGGGTTCCTACTAAATTAAAATCCAAAGGTTTCTCTGGGGTGTTCAAATTTTCTTCGGAGTATCATACAATCTACTTTTCTTAAACAGTGTTACAATACAATAATTTCTGTTTCAAAATGGATCACACTTGTTACAAGGATTTATATACTCTCCAGTCTCGCAAGATATATAGCGATGCTATGGTGACGTTAATAAATAACCATAAAAAAGTGAAACAGCCCCCAGCAGGCGGTAAGAATATATGCCACCACTACTTGAAGAAGTTTTGGGGTCTGTTATTTCAGTGGTTTTCTCCGGAGAAAAATGTGTGTTTAAAAAAATCTCTCACAATCACACGAAATGCATTCTAGGCATTGATGCATCTGATCAGATGACTTTCAAAATGATGTTCATTCAACTGATATCATAGATTTCAGGATCAAACGATGAAATAAGAGCAAAGTCTGGATTTTCTAACGATTGGCATCCTTGTACATTTCAGATCGTCACAAAAGTTCAATGCCTACCCAGAATATGACGGACATAATAGATAACAACATTCGTATGAGGGCCGTCTATGGCGGGTAAGTCAATAAACAATATGCGTTGTAAAATCATCCTTTTGGATCTAATACTGTAAACCAGGAAATATATTTGCAGATCTATATAGTTGGTCAGCCTTTGTGTTCATGAATTAAGAGATCTATATAGTTGATCAGCCTTTCTGTTCATGAATTAAGAAAGTCAATTTCAACTTCACAAATAAAAAACAAATTCTAAAAGGTTTTTAACATGTGGGGAAGATGTAAAAACATTTCTTATGCCTCACATGTTGCAGTGATGTCATGGTGACCACGCTTGAGCCTGGAATGATGTACGAGGACCTTGTCACCGAGATCAGGGAGATCTGTAAATTCACTGCTGACCAACCGTTCACGATGAAGTGGGTCGATGAGGAAGGTAGGATCAATTCTTGACTGGTAGGAGACCATCTCAAAATATGTAGACAGTAAAAGAAGATGCTACATGTACTTGTATGTGCGAATACATAATCAAAAATGTGATTCAAGTGAGGTGTAGTTTCAATTCCTGCCTCCCCATTAGTTATCGTGGCATTATCATGCCTCATGTATTTTGAGATGGTCCCTGATTTTATTTTGTTATTTGTCGTTTGCAATTCAATAGCTTTACCTGATGAATAAAGATATTCTTGCTTTATACCCATGTTATAACCCACTGTTGCTACAGATTTCTTCATAACGGCATAATTGATGAATATTTGACCTCTGACATTATGATCACTTTGTACCTGATATTCAGCGGGTTAGAAACGCTGCAAATAGACTTGTTTGATATAGAATGATTAACTGATGATAGGTGTCAGCACTTGAGCTCAGACGTCTGTTTCCCCACCCCATATTAGTACTGCAATGCTAATGATGCTACTGCGCTATAGGCAAATCCATGTATCACGAAGACAACGGTAGGCTACTCCGCAATTGTCGTTTTCAATGCTTGCATGCTGAATATATTGATTCCAGTGTTTTTTATATGTCAATTTCTCCAGTTTTCTGTCATGTTTCACCGGCTCATTATGCTTGATACTTTCACATAGCTACCAAATACATCGCTACGGTAACCAGTGCAGTGGCCTCATTGGTTCATGGTCATGGAGACTTCTTGTGATGCTGTGTGGTGAATGATGTTTGTGATGCAGTTCGATGATCTAATCTCATTTCGAGTCTGACCTTTAGCAGTGGGGTAATATCAAGTCTCAATGAAAAATTGACTGACTCTCCTGGATGCTCGTCTTCAACTTAGATTTTCTCTTCCTTGTATATTTCAGGTGACCCTTGCACGATCTCGTCACAGTTAGAATTTGATGAGGCGGTACGTCTGTATGAGGTAAACCGTGATTCAGAACTTAGTGTACATGGTAAGTTACATGATACTAACTGTAGAAAGTCAGTAAAATAAGAAAGAAATCTCGTTGAAACCGAGGCCCTAAACAACCAAAGTCAGTGAGGGAGTATTGTAAAACAGACTACAGTATAAGGAGAGCCCTGGCAACCATTTTACCAAAATCTTCAGTCCAGGTTTATCAATATAATCTAAGCTTGTTGATTGCTGATATGCCCCCCCCCCCCCCCCCCCGATTGACAAATTTTTCACTGTGTAAGTCAAAGCATGTAGAAATAGACCAGGTGAATAATGACTAATGTTTGACTAAACTTTGATAAGAGAAATATCGCTCGATGGCCAGCGACACTTCATGCATTCGTAAACTGCTATCCACCTGTACATTATCGAAATTGTGATCATGTTGGAAAGAGGAATTCAAAATATGCTTGGAGGAATAACCTTAAACTTTCCTCTTCGGAGTTCGTAGCCTAAGTTTACCTAATTTCTCCTAGGAGTAGGAATGTCCATTTGCCTTGAACTTATCATGTGAAGCTCTTGCCATTGGGACCAGTGTGTCGTCAGGTCACAAGGACAAGTTTGCTTTCTGCCTATGTATTGCATTGTATCAGCGATGATAAAGAATCAACAAGGCCAATGTGGTCATGACTCGCAAAGTAATGTGTAAAATGAGAGGTTTGATGGATTCATATTTCTTGGATTCAAATTTCATGTGAACGAAGTGTTCAATTGGGCTGATGAACCAGCAGCTAGGGATAGTCTATCTGATAATGTCTGATGTCTATGACAGGTGCTTAAACTAGGGTGTTGAAGGCAGGGTTCATGAAGGTTGGTTCAGTCCTGCTATAGGTTGATTCTCATTCTCTGGTCAGACGCTCACAGTTTGGCTGTGAAACATTTTAAGGCAAGGACCATATTGTGTTCCATGCTTATATACAATAGAATAGTTCATGGTGTTGACATAGAGTGTTGAGTGCTTGATAAACATATGGTCTTGGCCAGCCATCCTGACATCGCAATGCGAATTTGTTCAGAGGTTTGTATGTTAGTCTGCGAAAACAACTGATTGTCTCTGTCTACATGTCCTCTTCTTTACATATTTCATTATTTATTCAAGAACTGTTTTCATAGACATTATCGCTGTTGATTCAATTACGGCCAATCAGATATGTCAGGTTCTTTGCTGTCACCTACATTAACACTCAGGGACAACCGTTCCCAGCGATTAATGCCCTTGTTAGAGTTTATTCCATGCCATGGGCAGCTTTTGGGGTTAGCTTGCATCAGGTTTTGTAGAGGGAGGTTGTTTTGCCCAACTCCCAAAAATTCAGCAATTTTTGGACATTGGGTCTATGCCTATGAACTTGACCATACACTGCTGACTTGACTGCATTCATCAGTATTAAGATAGGAGGAAGTACCAGTATTGTGGGCCGGTTTTCCTTCTTACAATATCTGTTATCTCTCAGGTTCAATGTCCAGGTGTAATGAGTCCATCAATAACATTGTGATTGTGATATCTATCTTGAAACCATCCTGTGAATGCTCAAATCTGACACATAACATGGAATTTGGGGACAGATTGTGCGAATGTGACGTGGTCCATACGAGTAAATCATTCCATTCCAGTTTATCCAAGAATTGTCTATGATGTCACACCTTTTGTAATATTACACTGTCATATCATTGTGGTCTAGACCTTTGACCTAATCAATATGTGTGCCATTCCTTAAAAGTGAATTTTGTTTTGAGATAACACTAACAGTGGATTCCTGTTGTAGTTTTAAAATTTCTACTAACTGCCATGTGATGTTTTTCGGGGCTGAAATCCGTGTATTTAGTGGTTATTCGTGTGTGGATTACATCGAAGCTTTCAACAACCGATGTAAAGGTTAGTTTCATCCAACTCAACATTAGCAGGCATGGGTCAGCCACTTTCGTTTTGTGTCCAAATGGTTTTCCATCCTTCAGAGGCATTTCACTAGAGCACAGTGATATCTATGCTAGCACTGAAAGGTACTGGCTAATCATTCTAGTCCATTGAAGTTGCAACAGCTACATGTTCCTTGGACTATACATATGAAATATTCTCACTCGGGGGAATTGGCTCCACATTTCCCTAGGGCAGCTGCAGGTCCATCGGCACAGAATTCTGTGGGCTGACATCCATACGTCTGACCAGCCACCCAGGGGGGGGGTGAGGTAATTTTTGATGAAACTCACAGCAAAAGCCCCTTTTTCTGAGCAGAATCATGGGAGGCATGTAGCATTTTCTCCAAGTATACAAAATGGAAATTAATGTTGGATATGGATCGTCCCTACAGTGATGATCACGCCTTATAGGGTTAAAAGGGTTAACCATTGAGATGCTCTCCTCCATCAGACTATTGTGTCTCGCCCAGATGCATATGAGCGCTTGCGTGAGCATGTATGTGTGTGATGGTTTTGCCGATACTGCTGGGGATGGTCGTGGTTGCAGCTTAGAATGTTAACGAGTCGTCTCAAGAGGAGTAACAATGACATCAAGATTGGATTAAAGAATGAGCCAGAGAAGGAGAGCATTGTGTCAGGATTATTCCTAACCCTTTTTCTGCCAGAAGGTGGATACATACATCCTTGCTCGCCGTTAGTCAGTAGAGCTTGTGTTGGATTTTAAGCTAGCATTGTGTTGGAATAGCTGTATTGCTGTATCCCCATATTCTCATTGCATTCAGCGGGTTAATTTCTGCGTCTTTCTGATTGATTTCTCTAAGTGCAGCTCGTGGGCTGTGGTTGAAAAAATGGGACGAGTCAGCACTTTCCAGGATTGTATTGCAAAATAATCTGAACACACTCCATCATTCCCAACCATGGATATAACATTTTCAGTGGAACCTCTATATCGGACGACCGCATTGTTCCGAATTGGTCATGTCTGTTGAATGTGGCCTCTGTAATCTGGACACCTCTCAATTAAGGACAGCATTTGTCAGTCCCAAGGGTGTCTTTAATAGAGAGGTTCTACTGTTATAAATATGTTCTAGGTCATTGGTGAAAATGGAGGCTGTTTCATTGACATTTCTATTCAGTGGAATTTGCTGAAAATGGGAGTCCACCTGACCGTTTCTCTTCAATAATACATGTATTTCAATTCATTCAAGGATATTGGTTAAAGTGGAGGCTGTTATGTGAACATTTAACATATGTGTATCTATTCAGTGATAGGTAAAAATGGAGACGACCATTTGATGAACATTTTTATTCAAGGAAAATTGGTGAAAATGGAGACTGTTTCATGAACTTTTTGCATGCGTTGAAGTAGATAGAACCAACTATCACAATGTTCACTTTGAAGGATATGAATCTGGTTTCACTCATGGGTTATGCTGGACTTTTTTCAGTGTTTCCCAATGTGCCACAGCAGCCAGGGCTCACATGTGCTGGCGAAGACCGTAAGTAGACAAACCTTCTTCTCTTGATTAAGTGCAAACATGGCAAAGGGGACTATAGGCAGGAGCTGGGGGAGTCAGATTGGTCATCCTCAGGTGACTTATACATGTAAGCACAGTTCAGGGAATTGGTTCTGTTTATTTCAGTAATCGATATATTCCCTGTACAAGCCTAATGAGTTGCACTGTACTCTCGATAGGAGAGCCCTATTGGAGACTTTGTGTAACTTTATCTTCACCGTGTTGTGATGTTTCAGGGAACATGTATCGCAGAGGTGCTAGAAGGTGGCGCAAGTTGTACCGTGTGAACGGACATCTTTTCCAAGCTAAGCGGTTTAGTCGGGTATGTACACATTGTCCATGCGGAAAATTACAAATTTGAAATGCCACAAACCTGTCAATATGGTATACTGGTATATGACACATAACAGGATGACAAAATGTTTTCAAAAATGGTTTAAAGTCAATGTTGGTTTCACTTTCATTGTCATCATTTTCAGGCTGCATTTTGGCACTGATGTTATTTTCGCTGTCATTTTGTTGACGTTGTAATTTTGTGATACCTTTTTTTTCGTTTTCAGAGGGCATTTTGTGCTTACTGCCAGGATCGAATCTGGGGATTAGGTCGCCAGGGTTATAAGTGTGTTAACTGTAAACTCCTCGTACACAAGAAGTGTCACAGACTTGTCAAGCTGCCCTGTGGAACTACTTATGTAAGTTTTCTAGAATTTACCACTTATTTCATCTCCTTTAAATCTTAAAATGGTCTTTGGAAAACTGCACTCTCTGATGTTTATTTTTCAAACTTTCTGTTTGTAGGAGCCCAATGTCAACACGAGCTCCATGTCCAGTCCTGAGGCAACAGAATCAAACGGAGACAACACGGTTACCAGAAGTGAGTATAGGCAATATGCCCAACCCACTTTAGCCCTTTTTATTACATCAGGGCATGCTGTGGCATCACCTGATAACAAGTAGGCAATAATCTTGCGAGAGTCTGTCTTTAAAGCTTTAAGATAAGACCCGAGGATGTTATGTTGCATGGCCTTCATGATAGACGTCAACACTGCCGGCTCCGTGGATGATAAAGGTCTATTGCTGTCTCCAAACCTGACATGAGTATTAACTGGTGACAGATTGCATAAGATACGACTTACTTGATATATGAAATGTATTTGGACTGTTAGTTTGTGGGACCGTATGTCTCAATGTAAGGAAGATCAAACAAATTTCTACAATCATTCCTATACTGTGTTATTTCTAACGTATGTCTCTCATGTTTTAGATCTAGAATTTGACTCGGAACTTAGTCGAGAGGTGAGTGATATTGACCCACAAGTTGGGCTTCTTATTTGGTATTAATCATCATGGTCTCGATAACACGTTTTGTCCTCTTGAATGCCTTGAGTGACGCAAGAGAAATCATAACTGCCTTGGGTGAAACACTGGGACTTGTGAATGCATTGCCTTAAACTCACCTTGGATGAAATGCTCGAAATCATCAAGTCTGTGAGTGAAACACTGGAAATCATGAATGCTTTCTATATTTCATGCTGCTTATTCCCAGCACGAGGTTGAAGAATATCAGGTATATCTTTAAATAGTGCCAGTCATAAATGTTGTGTTGTTGCTTTGTTGAAAACTTTTGTTGACATGCAGATATTTTGTTGTTGGAATCATGAACCACAAAGACTACAAAGACTTTTTCGGGTTACACTGTAGTGTTCTTTTGGTTGGACTGGGATGATGATGATACTGGGAATTCAATGCATCATTTAGTACATGTATGTTTAGTTGGAATTTACGTCGTATGCTTTCTGCTTTAGTATCCTGATATATCCCAAGATAGCTAGTTCCCTAGATTTGGTTTTGTTCAGGCATGTCAAAGTTTGTATTTTCTGAGACTAGATCTTTTTGCCTTGTATTTAGAATAGCAGACAGTTTGTGAACAGCCTGTAGTACTTCATTTTAGTATGGTGTGAAAGTGCCTGTGATGCCTTTTACCTGCATGTAGTGATACCGGCTTTTATAGAAGGCATCTTGTTTGAAATCAACGGTCAGTCCAATTATCTGGATGGATATGTCACCTTTCGTAGTCGGATATGTTGATTGCAAGTAAATGTTGTCCTCAGATTTTGCTACTTATCAGTAAAGGTGACACTCTCATTGTGAGTCCTGTTCCTTGCTGACATTTCCCTTTCCATTTCTTCTCGCTGCTTGGATAGAATGTGAAAGTAGAGGTAATTTTTTTCCTGCTATTCCTTGAACTTTCTCAAATTGCTGGCTGGTGGGATCCTGAGCTTTGTAGGTTGAGCCCGAGTCATATGTCTTTGAATGGTTATCTATCTGCCATGGAACACGGAGCCAGCTGTCATGGAATTGATCCATCTGTAATTGTATGGATATCTCTCTGTCATGGTATGGATATCCATTTGTCAGTGTATGGATATCCATATGTCGTGGAATGAATATCTCTCTGTCATTGGCTGAATCTGCCTAGGTTTCATTACAGTGATAAATATCTGATTCCTTTGGCAAAATCGCTACTCTGCAGCAAGTCTTGCAACAGCTTGTAATAATTGTTACGTTTATCTCTCCTATTATCTCACTGCAGCCAGTATCCTCGGGTGACAACAACTCGCTTGGGTTGAAGGACTTTGAGCTTTTGCGGGTGATCGGCCGGGGAAGCTATGCCAAGGTGCTGCAGGTCGAATTGAAGAAAACACGACGAATCTACGCCATGAAAGTCATCAAGAAAGAACTGGTCAACGATGACGACGTAAGTGTTGTCTCATACTTGATCACTGCGGCTTTTCAATATACTCCGCCTGTTGAGTTTTCAAACCCCTGGTGAAAGGGTCACCCTTCAGACGCATTGCTGCTGTCGAGTTTGAACAGCCTGATCAGACCATTGCCAGCATCCAATTCTACGAATTTCGTCAGTGTTGCAGATTAACCTTATTACGATTACTATTTCAGGACATTGACTGGGTGCAAACAGAGAAACATGTGTTCGAGACAGCGTCCAATCATCCATTTCTGGTTGGACTCCATTCCTGCTTCCAAACAGCTAGTCGGTGAGTTAATACGCTAAGAAACACTGGAACAGTTGGCAGTTTGAGTATTCATACCTCAGTCTTGTCAAATGTAGACAGCAACATCTCTACGTATCAGATAGTCCCAAGAATTGAGACATTCAAACCAGACACTTCTTTGTGATGGACCAGCTGTTGAAGCCATTTTAAATCCATGGTATGTTCTAATTTGAAATACTGTAGTATTGACTTTTTCACTTTTTCACTTTTTCAGTTTGTTCTTTGTGATAGAGTTTGTGAATGGGGGTGACCTGATGTTCCACATGCAGAGACAGCGCAGACTACCTGAGGATCACGCACGTTTCTATTCTGCAGAGATCATATTGGCACTCAACTTTCTTCACGAGAGAGGTATGCAATCTTACCGCTTCAGGCTGTTGACATGAACTGACGACGTCAGGGCACAAGAATACATTTATGACTGGCACTATTTAAAGATATACCTGGCCTTATCTCCTTCAAAGTCTGTAACTCATCCTCATCTAACTTTACTGTAATTCCATTCTCGTGTTGCAGGTATTGTGTATAGAGATCTGAAATTGGACAATGTTCTCTTAGACTCCGAGGGCCACATCAAACTGACAGATTATGGCATGTGTAAGGTGGGTGTACTTGATTTTGTGTTATTTTGGCAGTGCCGAAAGTGCAGTTTTATTCGCGAACATACATGTATTTGCGTGTACAATATTATATTAATTCTTTTCTCTTTTACAGGAGGGTATCCGACCCGGTGATACAACGAGTACTTTCTGCGGCACACCAAATTACATAGCTCCAGAGATATTACGAGGCGAAGACTATGGTATGTGACGATTTTATTGGCGTGCATTTGCGGCAAAAGGGTTAAAGGTTGTGTTTTTTTCCCTTTACGTTGCACTCATGAAAATATAAGGCTCATGAAAAGAAAGGGATGTCAGTTGTGATTGGGACTGTACTTTTGATAGCCCTTGAAGAAAAGTTGACAACTTCTCGTTTTTATTTCAGGTTTCAGTGTTGATTGGTGGGCGCTTGGTGTGTTAATGTTTGAGATGTTGGCAGGAAGGTCACCATTTGATATCCTCGTGGACAACCCTGATCAAAATACGGAGGACTTCCTCTTCCAAAGTAAGTAAAGAAGTAAATAGGAAGTCTTTCTCTGGTCTGAAATCCATTCACAAATTGAAGTGGTCAAAAGACATACCTTTGCATTTCCAGGCCGATACATCTATTCATGCTGTTTGTTAGTTAAGAAAAAGACCTCTAATTTCAATTCGAATTCAGTGCTTGGGAATGGCCAATCAAAGGCAGAATTGATCAACCATGGCTTCCAGGCGAAGTTGAGGCCACTGCCATAATCCATTAATTGATGACTATTCGTGATTCTTTCTTGATCAAATTCCCATCGTTTTATTTAATTGTAAATCTTTTCTGTTTTAAGTTATTCTTGAAAAAACGATTCGTATTCCAAGATCTGTCTCAGTCAAAGCGGGCTCCATACTGAAAGGATTCCTGAACAAGGTAGGTCCTGATTAGTCAGTATCTACAGTCACTCTACTGGTAACTTCGATTTAATATAAAACACAGCAATGCAGTTATACAGGGAAACACACTAGGGTGTATAGATATTGTGCATTGAAACCAAAGTGAGAAACTCCGTGCCATCGCATCATGTGCCATCACGCCAAGCGCTGCGTACCAATTGTGACCAATCAAGTACAAAGAAGTAAAACTGGTACAAATCTTTTTTCCAGACACCCACTGAAAGGTTAGGCTGTCACCCTCAGACCGGCTTCGCTGACATTCAATCACACCCATTCTTCCGAAGTATAAACTGGGAAATGTTGGAGAACAAACAGATCCCACCTCCATACAAACCAACTGTCAGAGACGAGAGAGACCTCGAACACTTTGACCCACAATTCACCAACGAACCAGTACAGCTCACACCTGATAACCCGTAAGTAGAAACAGGAGGACAAGGATTGGAAAGTAATCAGCAAAGTAGAAGTCTGCTTGAGCTAGACTCTTGAGATATTTGCGTTGACCAGATAGTCCAATGGAAATGATGCTACTACAGAGTCTTATTAGGATTTCCTCTGAATCTGAATTAGATTGCACTGGTGTTGCAATTATGCAAATGTACAATCAACATTCCCTGCCTGTTCTGTTTTTAACGTTTCAACGTTTCTTTCTTTTCAGGAAAATTATTGCGAAGATCGACCAGTCTGAATTTGATGGTTTCGAATATGTGAATCCGTTACTCATGTCGATTGAGGAATGTGTGTAGGTCTGTAGACTGATTTAACTTGGGACATGTCTACTTAAGAGATATGAGGATGAATGCAACAGGTTTATTCATGAGAGAGGTGGAAGCCTGGAATGAGTACTGAGGCTGGTGTTTGCAGTGTGGTGTAATGCAGTTAATCACAGTCTACTTAGAGTGATGTTCGTGAAACATAATCTGAAATCTCATGTCTGTATCCCTGTTAAATATGGATCAAGAATCAGGGGTGGATCCACGAGCCAGAAAAAGAGTGGGGGTGTACAACATTTCTTATGTAAAGTTCTGGTTAATATTATGGTCAATTTCAAAGATTTATCTTAAATAAGGGGGAGCATCTGGTGTGCCCCCCTTTGGATCTGCCCCTGAGAATCAATAGTCATAATCAGTTCTTGATGGAGTAATATGTGCTTAACAGTAATGTCTTTGAACAGTGTGCCTTATATAGCATTATAGAATTGTACCTTGCAAGTATTTCACCACCCTAAATATCAGTTTCCAAGCTTGTCGAGAATCAGGCAAGCCTTCCAACTTGCCTGTCCCAGGAAGAGAGAAGTTTTGATGATGTTGGAAAACATATGTGTTGTTGGAGTCTTCCAACAAAATAACATTGTGTTCATCTGGCAATGTGGTTCTTGCTGGAGGAAGGATGCAAAGAATCTTGACCCTGGAATAGAAAAATTGGGGAAAAGACCCGAAGAGATGCTTAGTGGATTATGAACAATTGTACGCAGTCAAAACAAAAAGGCCCCCTGAACGCCTCTTGCTTTTACAATCTTTTGTTATGTTTGCCAAGTTAGTGTTGAATGTACTTACTCTCAAGAGTATGTCTGCTAAGCTCGATGTCAGTTGGGCAAATCAAAAATGTGCCAACTATAATAAAATATGAAATAACTAATATACCTTTATGATGTAATCAGTATGATACTATGTGTTACAAAATGTATTTGACACTTTCGGTTTCTTATATCTCCAATGACTTTATTCAGAAAGTGTGATGCTAGGCTCGGTCTAGGAGGCCCCTGTTTAAAAGAAAATTGTTGAAATTGATTGAGGTAATCTCTTAATTTGTCAACAAATTGACAATAAATACAGTTGTACACAGGCAAAAATGTCCATCCATGTATCTGTGATGGAGAATCTCCTCAACAAATCCATCCATGTTCCATTTAAAGATCCTTGGACAGAACCTGATGGTCATAACATGGGCTCATCATTGATCCATGAATGGAAAACTAGTTTGAAACAAATACATACATTGTAATACCAAAATGAGAAAATAATGTGTAGATTTCATCCATTTGTAAAACGGTGATATTGTGCACTTACTGTACTGTATTTGGGGTAAAGGTCATGTTCTTGGTGAGTTTTATTCTGTGGAAATGTTAAGTAAATTTGTAACGAATGTCTTGTCTGCAAAACACTCAAATGGAGAGTGTGTTCTATCGATAATTCCCCAAGTGAACAATTTGGGCTGGGATGGTAAAGGGCTTTACACATCCGACCAAAAAATTGGTCAATCAGAGTAAAAGGGTTAATTCAGAATTATTGCTTGATTAGCTCGAGTTGATTAGTTAGGAAATATTTTATATGCAACGTATTCCAAGCTTATATAACAACATATCAGTCACTTCACAGCTTCATTCCATATTTACCCATTTATAATATTTTGCATAAGAAAGTAATCTTTTTCAGTAATAAAGAAATATTTAAGTCTTCATTGTGGAAGATTATGTTGAAAATAAACATGATCAATGTACATGTGATATGAATCTTGTCTTAATTTTTTGAAATTACTGTACAGTCTCTTTGGAATGTCTGTCAGAAAAGGGTGAAACAAAAGGTACATATACCTGGCACTCAGCTGATATTTTGGAACTTCGTAAATGGACTGAAACATTGGGTACTTACCTTTGATTGCCACACCCTTCGAATGAGACAAAAGTGAAACATGGTGTGCCAGGACAGGCATGGGTTGGCCTGTTTAGCGAAAAACAAGTCTTTTTGAAGAGATTATGTGTTCTTCAGACATGACTTTTGCCAAAGTGACAGCGACTTCAAACAGGTTGGTTACTCTAAGCTCGATTAAGTGCGCGTGTGGATCCTGCTAAACGGAAGTACTTGTATGTGTCTGATTGACTGACTAATGTGTGTTAGTTCTTAGAACATACTCTCCGAAGACAGTCACAACCCTACAAAGTCTTTTTTGCTTCATCTTCAAACAGCCACTCTGACCCTTTTCCTTGGATTGAGCCACTTCTCTCTGACATGCATAAACTGGATGTCATTATATACATGCATTAATCTACTGACTTGGTCTAAGCTAGCATCTCACAATTTTCTAAAAGACATTCATAACCTTGTCTCTTCCACAACAGTCATCTGGGCCTGCTGCCATGAACTGACCTACTATCTAACTGTGCTCTAGACGACATGCACACCAGGGCCTGCTGCCTTAGACTGACTGAGCTATCATTACACCATGCTTGTAAAGACAGCTACAATGCAACCTGGCAGTCTCTGCTATACCGCAGGCACAAGGGCCTACCCTAGCGAAAAAGATCTTATATTCACCATATTAAAATCTGAATTCACCAAGGTGTATTTAAAATTTAGCATGGTGAAATCAGAATTGTGACAGCTACTGTCATCAGCTTGGTTGTGACAGGGTCAAGGACGGGTGAAGCCGGCTGGTAACTACTATTCAGATCTGAGACATGGTCGCAGCTATTGTGATCAGCTTGGTTGTGACAGGGTCAAGGACGGGTGAAGCCGGCTGGTAACTACTATTCAGATCTGAGACATGGCAGCAGCTATTGTGATCAGCTTGGTTGTGACAGGGTCAAGGACGGGTGAAGCCGGCTGGTAACTACTATTCAGATATGAGACATGGTCGCAGCTATTGTGATCAGCTTGGTTGTGACAGGGTCAAGGACGGGTGAAGCCGGCTGGTAACTACTATTCAGATCTGAGACATGGTAGCAGCTACTGCCATCAGCTTGGTTGTGACAGGGTCAAGGACGGGTGAAGCCGGCTGGTAACTACTATTCAGATCTGAGACATGGTAGCAGCTACTGCCATCAGCTTGGTTGTGACAGGGTCAAGGACGGGTGAAGCCGGCTGGTAACTACTATTCAGATATGAGACATGGTCGCAGCTGCTCTCATCGATTGGTTGTGACAGGGTCTCAACAGGAGGACGAGTGAATCGTTTTGGCGACCAGTATTCAGGCCATGGACATTGTGACAGCTACTGCCATCAGATTGGTTGTCACATGGTCTCCACAGACCAGCTTTACAGTTCCCTCGTCGTCAACATCGCGTAGTTCCACTTTTTTAGCCCAGATGGCGCCAGCTGAGGTCCCCTGTCTGAGGCTGATGAATAAACTGACGAAACTTTACAGGGTTGCCCAGAAAGGTTTTCCCTTGCACAATAGAATTCTATTTTGTATCCATTGTGTGAAGGAAAATAATTCTGGGCCACCCTGTAGCACATGAACTTGTCACCCTGTTCAAAGACATCGGAGCGAAAGTGAAAAACGAGGACATTTCTGTTTTCCACCGTCGCTCTATATTGTTACCGGCAGAAATTACTTTCGGCCAATGAGACAGTAGTGCACCATTATCTCTTCTTGATGTGCCCTACCCTTCATAGCTCACCATGTTGCCAGAGAGTGTACCAAGTCTTTGCTGGATGTGCCATGCTTCACTATGCGTACTCTGTCTGATCTAGTTGTGTACTCTCCCAACGTAGTGCACCATGTTTCTACAGGGTGGACCCTGTCTCCACCCTTTAGAGAAATGTGTCTCATTTCCACATGGTGAATACCTGACGATTGCATGAAATCAGAACACCAGACATGAAGAGACAGCAGATACTGCAACAATCATACCGCAACATGCTGCCACAACCAGACCTGATGAGATTACAGATGCTTCCACAGCCAGACCTGATGAGATTGCAGATACTATCACAACCAGACCTGGCGAGATAACAAATGCTGTTACACCCAGAGCCAAGGGTAGAACTAGCAGAGCCACACCCGATAAGCCATCTCAAAGCAGACCAATGAACGAGATAGCCAAGATCACTTCCGTTCATGTTTTGAAACATGAACCTCTATATGACCAGACCAAAAGGAAGGCCCAAGTTTGAGTGCCCTCAGGTGGAGTTCACACCAGATCAGGACATTGGCACAACCACGGCAAACAAACAGAAACTAAGACCAAAACACTCACTGCGGACAATACTGAAAATGAAACTTTTATACAAAAACGCAAAATATCATAATACATGTAATTACAATGTTATACAGAAAATGATATGCGAGGTTTTTATACACCATGTACAAATTAAAACCTACCCTCAGTAGGCCTAATGATATGAGAATAGGAAGTTGCCGTGTCGATCAATACTATCAGAAAGAAATTATAAAACAACATTTTTTAAAGATCAACACAGAATTTTGTTGAGACGAGCTTTCGACACTCACTGCGTCTTCTTCAAGGCGCCAGCGGAGCGGAGCGTCTGTTGGAGACATCTATAAGCTGAGTCTATTTGTACACGCTTCGGACGCAATTGACTGCCCCGGGAGTCTCTCACCCGCAGTAGCCTCCACGGTAATAAGGGGAAGTATTACATCATTGCAATTGCCCCCAACGAGAGCGTATATTGACGTCAGTCCCCTATACCTGTCTGAGGTAAGTGACGGATTAGTGCTGAGATCAGGTGGGAAAGTCGGAGTTGGCAGATGTCACGTCCTTAAAACAAAAATCCTTCCTGTCACACTGAAATTTTTCCTCTGTATGTGAAGTTTTACCCCCTCGATGCGTCCTTCAGTCAGAACTGTATCTTTCTGCTTAAAACTTCAAAATAAGCTACGCCGCGCCACACAATCTATTTTGGGACACACGTTTCCTGACTTGACCGCCTCCCAGTCGGTTCCCATTCATTGGAATTGCGTCCCATCGTCTGGCGAGCCGCAAGACAGAAAACATTGTATTTGGGCATGGTGCCAACTATTCCTTTCATGGCGCGATATATGTTGTGTTATGTAATGATGTTTTAGGCAGTTTAAAGAGCCGATGAGGCTGCGACTAACTCTCCGGGAACTTTCTTCAATCTTACATTGTATCTGCATAATTTACGATTGCAGGCGCGATCAAATTGCCGCGGCCGGGTAACGACCCATTTATTAGAAAAGCCAATCGGCGAGACGACCATTGACCGGAATTTGTGTGATTTGTAAAGAGGCGGAAACTTGTGGTCTGATCACAATACTTTTTGCGGAAAATTGAAGTTCATCAATTTCTCATATGTTAGAAACCAACATAGTCTTCCTATAATCCGTATAATTCGCATAAAACGGTCGCTGCATTGTTAATTGGGTCACGGACTTCATAGGGAGTGTAACGGAAGAGCCAAATATTTATGCAAATAGAGATTTTCTCGTGAGCTCAGAGACGTGAGTTAGGCTAGTGAACGAAACAACACATGTGAGACTCGGAGGAGATTTTAGTCATATTTTCCGTATTTTTGGTGTCGTACGTTATCAACATGGACCACTTACCACCACCAGCGATTAATCCTCATCTACAAAGAGTTTTGAAAAGTTATAAAACGGCTGCTATGAGGAGTTTGAGCGGTCCTAGTAACTATATGTCGGCATGGGGAGACGCCGCCAAACTAAGCCCAGCAGAATTGGAAGAGTACCGCAAAGCACTTACTTTACTTGGAAAGAAAGTTGAGGGGGTCGGTGAGTTTAAAGCGCTCGAATTCGACCCGTTTTCACAACCTCCCCCTTTCCCGATTCAGCAGATGCCCTTTCTGATCCCTATGGACAGTTGTAAGTCAGAAAGGGCGGAAACCTACCTGGAAGAGGAGCTTATTGCGTGCTTCAAAGTTGGAGGTGAGAAGCGGTTGTGTCTCCCCCAGATCTTGAACACAGTTCTAAGGGACTTCAGCTTATCACAGATAAATATTGTTTGCGATGACCTTCACATTTTCTGTTCCCGTTGTAACCCCGAACAACTGGACATTCTGAAAATGAACCGAATACTACCGATGAGCGCACCAAGTTGTGGATTGATCACGAAGACAGACGCAGAGCGGCTTTGTAACGCCCTTCTCCACAGGTCGCCACAAAAAGCCCTCGATCCCCCAACGCGCAACAGCTTCAAGGTTTACCACGAGTGTTTTGGCAAGTGTAAGGGACTATTCACGCCAGAACTTTACAAGGATCGTGACAGCAAAGCGATTGAGTGCATGGACTGTCGGGGGATGTTCTGCCCCCAGAAGTTCGTCTGCCACTCGCACAAGGCATTGGAAAATCGTACCTGCCACTGGGGGTTCGATTCGGCCAACTGGCGTTCGTATCTTCTTCTGGCAAAAGACCAGGAAAGTCAGGAGCGTCTCCAAGATGCCCTCGATGAAATGAAAGACAAGTTTGACACCAGCAACAAGTACAAAAGACGCATGGTAAGTCACAACTTCATATATCGCTCTTCAGAAACTCATTTTCGATTCCTATTTATATTTTTCGGTTGAGCTATCCTCGACCTTGACTGGCTTGTAATTTCATTGAGTTGTAAAACTGTCTTTGTTATATTATTTGGATTGTAGTCTTTATGGTAGTTCCCTATAGTGTCATCAATAGACGACTGTTAGAAAAGGGTCGGCCAGCGGGTAATCACTTTTGCCCAGTACTTCTCCGGCTTGTACCATATATTGTGTACTAACGTTACATGTACAGTAGAACCTCCCTTAGCGGACACCTCTCTATTAAGGACACTAGTTTTGTCCCAAATTTGTTGTTTCAATTCAATTTGACCTCTCTAATCAGGACACCTCTCTATCAAGGACAGCACTAGTCAGTCCCAAGGGTGTCCTTAATAGAGATGTTCTACTGTATTGTCCATTAGTTATTACCTGCCAGCCGAATGGTCAATGCCATTTTATGCCACAAATTATTAATTCATTTCAGGTCATTGATGAGAAAGAAAGTTTTATATATTAGAATTTCCCCTTGATTTTTAAAACCTGTTTACATAATCTATGTGGTCGAGCTGACTACAATCGTTTATAGATTCTTTGGAGTAAAAAATAGGCCGAGATAGCCTTTGTAAAGGATCTCCTTGGAAGTATGGTTGTCTTCAAGGTAACTAACCCATTCATGCAATTGTTTGGATGGGATATTTTTGCAGCCATTTCTGTTTCATTGTTACATCATGTTGCAGCACAACAGGGTAATATCATTCTAGTCATTATTCCTGGACTGTAATGTTCCCAGTTCAGCATCCTGGACTGAAGGACAAGGTGACATAATGTTACATGATGTTTACAGACTGCTCTGATTCTGTTAGCTGTGTTCCCTGGAATATTATGTCATGGTGACTGGTATGGTAGCACTGTAATAATAATACTTGGAAATCTACTGTGTGGTTTGCGGGTATATTAGAAACCTGTAAGGCCGAAGTTACATAGACCTCATTCGTTCATTTACCACAAGTCACTTTCCGGGTTTTTCTTTCATTCCTCGGTGACAGGGGAAAGAAAGCAAAAGGGAAAATGAGTCCTGGGAAATGAACGAATGAGGTCTATGTAACTTCGGCCTAACATACTTGAAAGGTGAGGACTTGGCGGTCTTGCCGATTCACATTCCAGATTATTTCTGGGCCATTTTTCTCAAAAATAGCTGCACAAATAGGCCTACATGGACGGTCCCACTTCCCAGTCTAAGATAAACAATGTCTGCCTGTCCATTGTCTCGATACAGACAAGACTGGCACGTACTTCACATGCTTTGGACTTGGACCTTGCTTATCTTCGCATGGTGTTATGGTGTGTCATGATTTAAAAAACACACCTTAATATCCAACTGGTAATGAGGTAGGCCTAATAATTCTTTTGGGGAAAACTGTCATTAGATAGCCTACATTTTAGAAATGTCACATGGTTTGTGGTAGACCTACTTGACAAATGTAACATGTGATTTTGTTCTTTTTTGTCTTAAAAAAAGCTTACATACTAGATTGGCACCACAACATACTCAAGCAGAGTGTGCCATTTTTGACTGGAAATTTAGAATTCACATGTGTTTCTGAACGTTTCAGAGGCTTTTGTCAATTGATCTTGTCATCAGTAAGTGAATTGTTGAACCAAGCTATTTAATATGTGCAGTGCGCATCTGAAAAATGTACTCAGACTAACATTGAATGCGCTCTAGATCAACTGCACTTGACCTAGGTATAGGATCATCTAAATCTGTCTGCTTCATGGCCATCGATCCATGACCTGGACATGACCTGCCATCAAATGGTTAGATATAGCCTGAATATTTCTGCTGTATGTTGTGGCTACACTTTGGTGTTTCTGGTCACTGTCTGGCACTGGTCAAAGTTGATTTCATGTGAATTGAGCTAAAAGCTAATATATAGCTGCTTGAAAATGTGCTGTGAAGTCAGCATGGATTTGGTGTTGGATGTGCAGAAGGTAGCCAGATGTTGATTCACCTGATAGGTCTAGCCAATGGCTCACAGTTGGCTGCAGGCTCCATGTTGCATTGTAGATTTATGTAGAAACCTCTGTTCAGTTCAGCATTCAGCAACAGAAACCGTGTCAGCCAGCCTGTATTCCTCTTGAGTCCAGTGGCGAGAAACTTCAGGCATACTCAATGCCAGAGAGCTGCAAATAGCACTCAAAACTTCATGCATTCTCTTGGGTTGAGAGAAGAATCTGTGTGGTTAAATATCTTGCCAAGGACCGAATCAGTTTGTGGTTCTACCAGGATTCAGACCCACAAACTTCAGAAATGAACCAGTTATATTGTGCGGTTATATCCTTCCACAACACATGACAAATAAAAAAGTATCTGGGTCACACTGTCAGATGATCTCTTGATAAATAATGGTTGGCTCTTCCAACCATGGTGTGGATTCCCACCTATTGATAATTTCATGTAAAAAGCTTCGGTTTGTGTAAACACACACTTCGAGAGAAAAACATGTTTATCATGAAATTCCAGCTGTGGTTTTGATGGCTACCCGGTCTTCTTTCTCATGTGTTTTTACCATAAAAAGCATCCATACTGTCTTCTTTGGTGCTTTTGATATTGGTGGTCTTATTTAGTCGACATTTGTGGCATGAATGACCTTCCACCTTGAATCATTATATCTTGCATCTTAAAACACAGCTGTTCCTTAAAAATGTTTTTTCTTTTCGTCACTCGCGCGCGACAGACAGATTGATGCCAAAAGTTTGGTCCTTGCGCGCATATTGTCTGGCCTCTATTAGTACTCTAGACTTGCAATATCTTGAATAATTTTGAGACAGAATTCGTGGAATTTATGGCTGGACCAACTGGAATGGCTCCTGATCTGCCAATTGATGTCTAATTTATGCGAGGTAAATGTACCCTAGTGGTGTATTTGTGCAGGTCAGTAGAGCCATAAACTTTTCTTCCTCTCTACTACATCAAGATTACGAGGCGGCTGCCAATTTTATGACTACAGCGAGGGGTGGGTGCAGCTCAACTTGACCAGAGTCAAATGCATGTATCTCTCAAAATGTGTGAAATTCTGTCTGAGTTAGCTTGAGATAGCTGTGCCAGCTACATTTCAAGCGAAGCATGAAGAAGTCTCATGTGGATTTTGTAGGTTTAGACGCAAGTAAATGGAAGTTTCGTGTGGATGGACCAGTCGAAAAGTCCTTTCAGTTCAAAAAGGAAGGCGGCAGACATTTAATGTGGAGAACTCAAATGCCATCTTGCACTTTAGGAAGAATATAAAGTGTGAATTCTTGGAAGGAGAAGGACCGTAGAAGTTGTGAATGATTCACACAATGATTGTCACTTTTCTTCCTTGAAGTGCAACCATCTGCGCTAACTCTATCAATGTCTTTCCATGAATCAGTGCAGTATAACACTGAAAAAAAAGCCCATTTAAGGGAGACCAATATAATCTTTATTCATCAAATTTTGTTGTATTTTGTGGGGGGAGGGGTGACCGTCGGTTATGTCATGAACTTTGGCTTTTTTCATCCCCTGCACGGTTTGTTAGTGCGTAGGGCTTAGCATGTCGAAATAAGCTTGTTGTTTTCCCTGACCATGTAGCCCACATGCACCTCCATAACATGGCAAGCCAAGCAAGGCATTAGTGCCTTCAGGGGGTATTTAATCCTTCTGAGTTGGTTATTTTTGGCTCCATTGAATTTAACCAATATCTGGCTAGCCGTTCTATTGTATTTTTAACAACTGTGACCAACAGACGGCCCAATGAGGTTGCCATAATAGAATTATTACACAAGTGTTTTATAGAGTTGGCCCACCCTAAGTTTATGTGGTTTCTTTGTACCTTTACACTGATTGATCTACATCAGACCCATATCTTCATGTGTTTTGTCCTCCCCTTAGAGGTCACCATTGTTGTGTTTGGATGTAAATACAGACTTTATTGGGACGGCTGATTAGGTTTGGCAGGGACAGACTGATTGCTCCCCAGCTCAATGGTATATTTTAAGGTGGGGGGCAAGGCTGTGTCCTTGTCTGGTTTAAAATGAGACGACTAATTACTTGAACAATTAGTCTAATCAGGTGTTAGTTGTGTTTTGTTGTGACAACACTGTATGAATGGTCAGACTGTCTGCCCACAGGTTTAATCAATGTCTATCTGATAAGAATTAGCTTTAGAAATTCATAACTTGACATATTTGTTAAAACGTGTTGAGCTTTGAAAAGGGATTGTCCAACTTGATAAGCGAAATTCTTGGTAGCCAAGGAAAAAATGGAACATACATATATTGTAATTATGTCTAAAGTGTACCAAAAAGTTGTACAATGTGACTTGTTGAAATAATGCGTCTAAAAAGGGATCAAATTAAAAACATTGATTCCCAAAGATAGATGTATATGCAGCAAAAATAACCACTTTTGCCTGACAGCTGTTCGACTGGTTGATAGAAACTACAACTGGATGTTATCAAAATTCATATAGATATGTTCCCACCACCCACATTCAGAGCCACCGAGTGGTCCGGCAGTATCAGTATAGCAAAGGAATAAGTATGGCGGATCCTTCATTGTCGAACCTGACAAAAGTCGTAACCTCAGCTACGGAGAGTGCACCATAACCATGGAGATGGAATATTGTTGTGTTTGATGTCTATATTGATCAACCATGGTCTGTCTAGTCAGAATTACACAGAATATCTCTTGGTTGATGACATTTAAATCATCGACAGACTGCTGTGCATGAAGTCAGTTGCAACGTGTGGGGTTGCAGTTATGGGGGGGTCGACCATGGGGTTACAAAGAAATCAGTACTTTCTTCACATGGTTGTCAAATAGTTGTAAAAAACTATAAAGCTTGGGCTCTACTTCCATTCTTTCCACCGTCGTGTATCATTCTAAATAATCAGCTGGGATAGTGAAATTGGCTTCTAATGAGAATTTTCAGAACAACAAAATTGGCATCATTTTCAAATGTTGCTTGAAAATGTCAATTTACGTTTGGCATCATTCTGAACTTCATGGTCATACAGGGTAGAAAACCTTGATAAGAGGCAAAGACCAATATCACCTAGTTTGCATTAGAGTTGAGAACTTTTCGCACATTTTACTTTTGTGTTCGGATTCGACAGTGCATTCATGAAATTCATATAAACACTCATTGTCGAGTTATTGTGATGCTGCATACAAGATTGATTTTTACTTAGATGAATTCGGTTATTTTTAGCGTAGATCGATAACGTTTTACGCGCAGTAATCTCAGCCATTAGTCAGGCTTGTGAACCGTGGGTGTCGATGATCGTCTGCAGGCATTGTTTTCAATTTATTTACCAACCTCTTCTTGTTACAATTTTCTTGTTTTGGCGCTTAATTGTTCTCGACGGGGAAAGGTGACCTGTACCGACAACCTGTTTTTAAAAAAGTCCGAACCTGAAATCCTGACTGCCAATTTCAGCAAATCCCAACCCAACATTCTGCCGGCCGTGTCCCTTCTCCCAACTGCTGTTGGCAGGTTTTGGTTCGTCCATTTTATGTAGGCCTCCTAGGCCAGTACAGGTGCCCTTCACTGTTTAAACTTTGTTCAGTGAATATAGGCCAATGCATATCTTCAGACCTATAAATCTCCCACCTCATATGATCTACCACTATATGTACATGTACAGTCTATTCCATATGACCTCACATCCACATAACTTCTCTCCTTGTTTACCAAACCATTATCACTTACCTATGTTACATAATCCTATTATCAGCTTAGTCTGAATGTCTGGTGGTCTGGTCTGCTTGTTTGTGTTTATAGCAGGTGATAACATGCTTGGTAGACAGTTGGTTTGGGTCTGTTTTGGGTTTGTTCAATGCTTGGGGCTGAATTATTTAAGCAGAAAACAGCTTTGTGGTTATCTGTTCTTCCATAGGATGGGAATCAGAGGGGATATTTCCCTGCCTCAAACAATTCAAAGGGAATATCTCCCCGGCCTAACTGCAGAATACTCTGAATGTTGAGGACAAAAATTGTTTGACAATCTTTAAGATATTTTCATGGTTAATGATGTTTAAAATTAAAGCATTTGTGAGCGAATTTAAGGAGGCCTACATGTGCAAAAAAACGTTTCAGTAATTTTCGCAGTGGCCCAAAATGACGTGGACATTTACTTATGGAAAAGCCTGTCGGCCTCAAGTTCATTTGAGGTTTCATTTGCGTGGGGATGTAGACCGACCTGCTGTTGGCCCTGCTGTTGGCTGACATCACAGTTATCACAAAAACACACAGTAAAATATTATACATTGTTATGCTGAGTTTTTATACAGTAATCTATGGGTATTGTGGTTGAACGGTGTGCTGGGTGGCGAGGTCAGGAGGCCACTAGGTCTTTCATGTTCATGCTGATCTGGGTTCTCCATGTGGAGAACAACTGCGCAGTAAAATGACCTGGTTTACTGATAGTTTCTCTGCAGGATGATTGACCGCTTCTGTGTCTAAATGGAGCTTTCATACTGCTCTCGAGCAGTGAGTGTACATTGTATAATGCATCTATTGCAGTGTTGCATGGTATGTTTTATTGATTATGCCTGCAGCGATTGTGTCGAGACTGAAATGCCTGGCTGTCCTGCTCTTTGCAAACACTGAATGGCGCAGATGCTAATTGTGCAAAGATATCGCGGATATCAGGAGGACTGTTTTATTTTCATAGACATTCTGTCTGGGGTTTTATCTTTGGACAATACAACTCTATCTTGTTGTCAGGGCCATATGATAAATGTTTTTTTGTCATCTGTTTTGATTAGGAGAAGGATGATAATCCAAGTGTTACACATACCGTGGAATCTCTCTTAACGGACACCTCTCTATTGAGGACAACCTCTATCATGGACACTAGTTTTGGTCCCAAACTGGTTCTGTCCATTCCATTTGACCTCCCTCATCAGGACACCTCTCTTTTAAGGACAGCACGTCTAGCTCGTGCGTGAAAACTTGCTCGCTGACCCAGCCCTCATGGGATGGGTGTGAGCAGCCCTATCAATGCTGGTGTGATTGCAACATGGTAAACCCAGCTCAACTTTCTGTCCTTATTTCCTGACCGCAGTGGCGCTAGGGATATCCTGGATCGACATATATCTTTGTTTCCCGCCCATAACAAGCGTCTGAGTGGCAATTGCTGTCATGACCGCCGTCACCTTGACCGCCAATTGTACCAACACTTTTATCACTTGACACGGCGCGTGATGAAGGGCAAGCCATCATGAGGCTGGGTGCGAGATCATAACGCACCACTTCACCCGACAACCAATCACATAAAAGCAATGACATTGTTGCACCAAGTGACCTTGCCGATATATACGTTTAATGTAAACGGTGATACTCAAGACTTTGGGGACCGGGGATCGATCGGCGACGTTGCCATGAATACTAACAGCCCGATTATTCTGGGAACTCGAGTATTTGGCTGCGTAAGGTACTGCCATCGTTTCTTGACGTTTATCTGGAGAAGGTGAGGCAATAGCAAGCCAGCGGAGGGTGACAGCGTCTATGTGCCATACTAACACTGTAAATTCAGTCCCTTTTAGGACTGTACTTAGGTTGGCATGCTTCCAAGCCACCACCTGCTTGGATTGCATGGTCTTTATGTCATCGTCTGTTATATTACTAGGAATACAGGATCAACAACTTTATTTCGCATTTGCAAATAATGGCACAAATATCTGACCACAAGGATCTGATTCCACAAATCTGTGAGATTAAATGGCTGCTGATATTTCTTGTTTACAGTCCTTGTAACTATTGCCAACGGACTGGTCCACACCCTTGGCTTGCTGTATGTCAATATCACATAATACGTTGAGTGGCCTGGTCTGTAGCATGTAACTTAAATACCTCTTGTGTCCACGCCCTTGGCTTGCTGTATGTCAATATCACATAATGCATTGAGTGCGTGATGGTGTCTGCCTCCATTCATGTCTGTTCAAGTACCCTGTCTCCTACATATTGATCCACTGGCGGGTGGCATCGTGTATACTGGTTGTTGCCAGTGGTAATGCTCCTGTATTGAACATGGCTGCCATGGTGAAAAGATATGCAATTCACCGGCAGTGTTGAATGGTGGCCTATAAAAAAGTCGAGGCAGCTGATAGAGAACTAGAGTGAAACATACAAATTGTTGGTTTGGTGAGAGGTTCTGTGATATTCTTGACCACATGAAGTTTCTTGCTCCTGTGTAATCTGGCAGGAATATCTGAACAGACAGATGAAAATAATCGGGCAAATGAGCTTTGTGACATAACAGTATACACTCTATCATTGTCATTCTAAAGCTTTTTTCCCTTTCCAGCTCTTACCATTACCTTTTGGCTTAACTTGCTTGTGAAGTCTGGAGCTAGCCTATACATCAAAATATATCCTGTAAGCATTGGTATTTTAATGGCTGCTCCAGACATTCCTTACCTGTGGTTCCTCTAACACCTGCCTGTATTTTAACAGTTAACTATTGGTGAACCTGTGTTACGGCTCCAAGCTCGAAATAGAGACCAGAAATACTTTGAATTATTCAGCATTCATTTTGATCAAGTTGATATTTGGAAATATGACAACTCATTTCATTGAGTGATTTTGAATTAATGGGAAGATTTGTGGCAGTCTCTGATGCCTGATTTCTTCTAGTTTTGGAGTCTTGTGAAAAGTGTTACAAAAACAAGCTGTTTCTGTCGCCTCTGCTTGTAACGGAACCAGACATATGTGATCGGGAAGTGGTTGACAATTGGTTAGATTCCAATCGATCGGCATTCACAGAGACAAATCTCGTTATAATGCTCAAGTGGTTGAGAGGACTATTCAAATGGTTGAATGGTATTACCCTATATTATGGGATGGCACTAGACATGTGTCTGCTTTATGATTGATCAGGAAGGTCTTATACCCCACAAGAGAAGACAATACACATACTGCTCTTGACCTCATCCTTGCCAGTCAGGCCCGGCAAGGATAGGATCCTCGGAAGGCAAGTTGTAGCCTAACTGGCATAGTCATTTCAACGGGTGCGTAGGGGGAAACAGCCTTACCCGTGTGAAACGGTTGTTATTCTTCACTGCACACAAATACCAGTGCAAAGTACTTGTGGTTTTTATGTTCATGTTTTCGACCATCACTTGCACTAATAGGTAAGCTCGATCAGGCTGCTATGATGGTGTGGTATGGTAGACTAGGTACACTGAAAAATATCACCGGTTATGCCAGGAATGCTGATGAGGTTGGTTTATAGCCAAATGATGCCTACACCTCTTTCATTGTGCATTTGGTGTATTTGAAGGTGGTAGAGTTGTTTTCTGCTGGCGATATGTTCAGTTTTGGACAGCTTGTGGTGAAACTGCCTTTGACTTCAGATGCGAAAGGAAGAAGATAAATCTTTCATGCGTATTACTACTTTTCAAGATGGATGCCTAGGACATGTAACCTACTAAAATATTTTAATTTTCCCGACTGTATGATGAAGATGCTATGGAATGAGAATTGAACAAACTTCAAACATAGCTGCCTCTCATCAGCACTGATATACCTCATCATGTGAACGGTGTAAATATCTATTTTAATCTATGAAATAAAGACTCATACATCATCAATCTTTATGAAAGCTCCCGCTTGACAAGTCATGTGACCACATTAACGTCAATGCGAGTTGGAGTGCGCCCCTAATGATAAATCACACTGTCAACAAAGAGGCTGACAGTTCTATGCAGAAAATGAAATTAAGCTTTGCGTTGCCTTGGATACTGATGAATTAGTGGAATAATGATGCATAATAATTAAGGAGGTGGTATCACTAGGCAAACCAATCTTGAAATTGACCGTTTTAAAATGTTGTGAAGCTAAGTTGTGCAGAAAGAGCCCTTCTCTAACATCGCCCTTGGACTAATTTTGCTGCTAACAACGGTAGAACAAAAATTGGTTAAGTTGTGTCGAAATATTAGTACCGCTGCTAGGCAAGGCAGTTTGTGGTAAAAAATACTGCACAGGTATATACCTACTCTCATATTGTGATATTTAAAAAATTCTTTTCTGAACTTCGTTCTCTCGGCTTTTACTCCGATCCATCTAGGCACCATTGTTGGCTCCTGAATTATTCAAGAATGCCAACTCAAGATCCCGGCCAGAGAAAACATCACTGCTGTATTATATTTATAGCACTGCATCCTTAGCCTAGCGCTCTCGAATGCTAAATATGTTTACCTACGTTGTTGCATCGTAAGATGTCTCGGCGTCTATTGATTTTTCCAGGAATTTGCTGTGTTGTCGAAAACAACATGGAGGTGGCCACTGGATCAATTGTTACTTAGGAGTCGCTGCATATGCTAATGATGAACACTTGATGGGGACTGTTTGTCTGAGTTACTATTCGCGCTGTTGATGTACATGGGTACTTTTCTGTGAGCAAGCTCCTTCCAAGTCAAGGTGAACCAGTTAATTCCCTGCTTTAACTCGTCCTCACTAGATCTGGAACTTCTCTAGATGATATATATGGCTGGTGGAGATTTCAGTGATATCTCATTACTTTGAAGTAATGAGTTTTTGATTGTGTCAAATCCAATGAAAGAAATTGAAATTTGCAAAAAAAGTTTTGTTGTCAACAGTCTTATTTCTAGTTCAACATGGCCACTTTGTGTCATATTTGACATTTGCAACATGATATTTTGTCCCCCTCTTTATGGCACTAAATTAACAATGTGACATTTATATGATATTTTTTCAAAAAATAATTGCTACAAGCACCTTTGTTATGGCAAAGTTCATTGACGACATGACGAAGAAAAAAATTGAAATGAGGATTGCTTTCTCCTGACTTCTGTGATATGTAGGTTAAAATCCATCTTTGGAAACTGGGGAGAATAGGTTGGATTAGCTCAAAATAAACTGTTACCGTGCATGGGATTTAAGGTTTTAATCGGATTTCCCTTCATGACATTAGTGACCAAAGATTTTCATGTGAAATCGATAGTCGTATAAAACCAATCGATTCTTTAAGTTGGCAAGTCTGTAGAGCATATTTTCTTTTATTCAAGGAAATAGAGATTATGGCTAGACTGTGTGATAGTGATTTGAACTGTAGGCAAATAATGCTGGGGATGGCATGTCTAATGGCCTTCAAAATATTCTCCTTCCATACCGGCAAATCTTGCCTCTGGGCTCAATATATGCATTCTCTTGTTGGGAATGCACTGAATGAACCTGGTGTTTTGACTGTATGGACCTGCGTGTCTAGTCTTGGTTATGGTTCACGAGAATGTGAATCATCATTTCCAGTCTGGGCCAACAATGATGGTTTTACCAGGAAGTCGGATGTAGGTCTGTTGATGGATGTGCGATTCAGTCATTCTGTGCCAGAGAATCACACATGAGAATCTCCACAGCCCTTTGGACTTAAACTGTTCAAAATACTCCTTTGAGGCTTTTGAATCAACGCCATTGTTCGCAGAAGTCAATAAAATTTCCAGATTGTATGTGAAGCTGATATAAATTTGGTGTCCTGGCTTGGGGCACTTGAAATTCGAATAATCGGAACGGCACCAGGTCATGTACGGGCACCAGGTCATGTATCCTGCCTTTGGGTAAAACTACATTGTGTCAAGTTCAGAAATGGCACTGGGTCACGCCCAGATATGTGTTGATGGTGGCAACTATTCACCCCTTCAGATGTGGCACTGCAAAACTACATCCCCGAACCATTCCAAAGGTTCTTGGCTCAACAGAATTATCAAAAGTCACAACAATGACCAGTCACTCATGGCCATGCAGTCACAGTGTGTTATTGTTGATGACAATACATGTAATTCTTGTCAACGGGTTCTACAATTCATTATCATATGATAATGGCCTGTCTTTTAGATTTCAATAGAGCCAGCAATAGGCTTGGAGAAAAGCATTGTTAGATCACCCATTGAATGAGTTTATTTGAGGACTGGTGTCTTTCCATCCTGAGGTACAGGGTCTTTCACTCGGCACGAACTGGGCTTATGCCCTGAGTAGACCAAATAACTTCCATGTGTGTTAAATGCAGCGATTGTTTGATTGAATACCTCGCCAAAACTACATCAGTAGACAAAATTCTTTGTTGGCAATCTGTTGCAGGCCTACTTGAATGTCTTTTCTATAGGCCTGCCATTGGAATCTAAAGATTGATGGGTTTAACCTTAGGCCTGTGTTGATTTAATGAATAGATTCTTGTGTAAGCCTATGTAAGGTTTGATGTACTGGTCACGTCTGTCTGCGTAGGCCTATCCAACAAACAAATTCAGTGAAGGCCACTGCATGGCCTTTGATCAGAAATTGGCCTTGTTCCAAGTGTTCATGTGCAATTGAAAACATTGGTATATGTTTCCTTTTGGGGGGGGGTTATGATTTTAAAACCAACTTTGACCTCTGGTCAGTTTGTGGCTATATCAGCGGCCATATACGACAAACTGCTTTAAACAAGGCCACTGGAACTTTGATAATTGTCTGAGTCTTGTGCTTCAACAACTCGCTTACATCTTGGCAAGTTAATTTTAAGTTATGTGTTGGCATAATATGATTGCAAGTTGATCTAACCAGCTCCTGGCATGGTGCCAGTGGTAGTTTTGTACATATCCTGGGCCAATTGAGTCCTATTGACTATTGGCAGCAACCGGATGTTTTTGCGGTTTGAAATATAAGAGTGGTGTCAGAGCATTTTATGTGTTATAAGGCTTGTTTGTATGTGGCGAAATCAATAAACAGATCAGACTACAACCCATCTGGCTTCAACAGCCTCAAAGTCTGGCACTATTCAGACATTGTTGAAACTTGTTCCCAACTTGCCGCAGACACTGCTTGATATACAAGATGGCCGCCTCCACTTGCCGGGTCGTCCTCTTCATAGCGCAGACTGATTATGAATTCTGCTCTTCAATCATGAATGGCTCGGCGACATGCCGGCAAGATGAACCACCGCAATGAATCAATATCCTGCGCTGCCGTGCCTCCATTTCTTTCCGAATCGGTACAGCGACTGTGGAGCAAAAAACTCTTTCCATGGCCAATCAATGTCGCCTCGTTAGTTGTGCTGTGAGTTGCTTTCCAACAGAAAATTGAACGCTGCATGCCTTGTCAATTTTCATTCATTCGATACTCTGATCTTGATTCTCATTGGTGCGTTGCTTCGGAAAGAAATTTTCATTCGGTGTACAAGATGTTTTTTTGCAGCCAGATCTTTCTCGAGCATGTCAGCCATCACCGAGAAGACAGATTGCTTTTGGTGAGAAATCATTCGACACGCACCTCATTACTCTTTTATAGGGGGCGCTGTCTTGTCTTTTTGTTGGTGGACTGGTAGCTTATGATGTTGTTTTGATGGTGAAAGATGGGGAGTATTGGAATTATGAAGACTCAATGGGTGGGTAAGCCTGAACAAAACAGTTTTGATTTGCCTTTAAAAAAGTATTAACCTAAAAAGATGCAAAACATGATAAAATGTCAGTAGGTCAAATCAAAAGTTCGGGGAAAACACTACACATTGATGTAAAAACCTGCGAAACAAAAAGTTGTTTATGGCAAGATGTTATCATTTGGCCTATAGTTTTAATCTATCTACACGTGAACTGCAATACTCGGAATGATCAATATCACCCAACACAGCGCAGATATAAGCCCACATTGATTTTCTCACATATTCATTGTTAATTCATAGACGGCATGGCGCACTGCCTGTCCTTGACTTGACTTAATTGCCAGACATGAGCCTAGAAACATCAATAACACTTGTGTGTGAGAGTGTTGATAATGGGGGTGCCAGACAGAAAACCAATAGGGGTCTTGCCTGCCAACACACTCTGGAAAACAATTATCGACTTGGCTAAAGCCAGGGTTGCAGGTTTGCAACTATTCATGTTTTCATATTAGTGTGCTGATTGTGAGAAAGTTGTCCTGTGATTATTCTGTCGTGTCAAAATGGACGGAATAAGTTTTCATGGGGGTTAAGTGTCTTTCCCAAGTACTGTGGTTGAATGGTATTTGAACAAGCCACTCCTGGTTTGTTACAATTTAGGGCTGTGTTGGATGATATCAGTTGTTTACGAGGTTCGTCTTTGAACTCTTATGCGCTGTACTTCAGAGGTTCACCAGAAGGTTGTGGGAAAGGCGTGTACTCTCAAAGGCTGTGGTGAATTTATTACAGTCCTCTTAAAAGCAGCATATTATCATAGTCACGTTACAGGTTTCCTTTGGTGCCTACCTGTTTAAAAAAGCAGTAAATTCTTGTGAAGAAGTAGATTTTATTCAGACATTTTGTAATGCTCAGTAACATTCTACTGATATTTCCATCTTGTATGTGGCAACTTTTGGGATTTATGTGCACATGTATAGTGCAGCCTTACATCATGTTTCATGATACTTGGTTATAAAGTGCTCCTCCTATTACACACTGGCGCTTGTAGAAGGTAGTGATTTACTACGAGACATAAAATAAAAGTACACATGCCATGACTTAATAGTTCATTGCCGTCTCTTGTTTACAGGGTGCACCAAAAATATTGGTCTGTTTATCCGATGGTCTATTTCTGTAGTGCCATGACTGCTTCCTCATCCTGATAGGCCTAAGGGGTGAAGGATGAGCAACCAGTCCTTGGACCTGAGGAAGAGGGCAAGTTTTTACTGAAGAAGGACACTGCTCACATAACTTGTCACCTTCTCTTGCCTCCCTGATACGAATCTAGTTCACATTGCACCAGTCCTGCTGTCTATGAATATCAGTATTGGTTTACGGTTATTGTTACTATTTGAAGTGTATTATTATACACTGTGTGGATGCCAGCTGGTTCGGGTAGGTCTATTTCACAAAGGCCAATGACATTTACTAAAGGCTTTTGGTATTGCCGCCCTTCAACTGGGTAAATATCATCTACACAGTATTCTGGAACCATGAATAAAAAAATGAAGTGTCAGCATTAACATTGTTTATTCATGGGCTGTTATTTTGTTCTTTCTCCCAGAAAGCATTTTGTTGGGAAAATGTCATCAGGATATTGATATATCTTTCGTTTTAGTTGATAGTTTTCAGCATGTCGGGCATTCCGAGGCGGTTTGGATACAGAGAACAAACCAAGCGATCAATTTGTAGCTCCTACCTACAGCTCCCAGCACTTGTTTGCATCCACTCAAACAACCCAACTTCAAACTTTCATTAAATCTATCTTTATAGGTAAATGACGATAAAGAGAATGCGAAGCGCGCCAAAACCATTAATCAGGACCTGGCCTCTGATTGGTTGGAACAGTATCGGCACATGTCCGCCTTCCAACCGTGGTCACCAGGGCTACTTAAAGATGGCAAACTGTCACTGCCACCTGGCCTCATGAGAGATGGGTAAGTACAGCAGAAGCTCCTATAGCACACACCCCTGTTAAAAGGACACTCTCTTTATTAAGGACGCTGATTTCGGACCCAAATCTCCAACTGCCATTTGATTTGATCTCTGTATTCAGAATAACTCACTATTGGGGGGGGACTTGTCAAAAGAAAGGGTCAAGTTTTAAGGTGGCGGTTATCTCTCTGCTGTTACAGTGTGTAAAAAAGAACCTGTTTGGCAGCGTCAGATTTAATTCAAATGAAACATTTCTTTGTTGCAGGGTTGGAGTACGAGCCTTGCCGCCATTCTTGCAGACAGGGCCACCAGTGCTGCTTAATCCTGAAAGGGTCGTGCCGCACACTGAAAAGACCAAGTAAGCACTCTTTATGTTTTGGCCAGAGTTGGAGTATAGGTATACTTTATGATATTCACTTACCAATTGGGTGGTATGAAAAGCAGTTGGCATTGACTTTTATGATACATGGCTGAAGAAAATACTTCAGGAAGTTACTCAAAACAATGATGATCTATTTGTCTATGCAGTGCTGGAATTCACGCTGGATTCATTGCTTTCCAGAAGTCAAAGATGCTTGCCCCAAAACGTTAAAGCATGGCATATCTAAAACAACAGTCTCTTGCCAAAAGACTTTCTTGAATGACCGATTAACTTCACCCGCATTTTGGGTCCTGACATGTTTGACACGATGTCCACGGTAGTTTTCTTTAACGATACCCCTGTACCTGATGGCTAGTTTCATGCTATTTCAGTGATCACACAGTGTTCGCTCCCAATGTGAAAATGGCCCCTGCTGATGTGCAGAAAAAGCAGAGCTTGCAGCCCTCACGGGTCGACACGCCTTGTCATCACATGGCACCCAAGCTACGCCACAAGAGTCAGAGTGAGGCCGGCGGGAGACCGTGGCTCAACGCTCAAGTCAACACGGAGCACGGACCAGATACAGGTTCAATGCAGGATGAACAGCTTCAGCGTTGTCGTGATCTGATTGTAAATGCTTTGCCTTCACCAGAGAATCCTGATCCTTTTATTTGCAGAAGTAGCGAACCACATTTTGCGCCGAACGTCAGCCTGGCGCCGGCCAACCAGCAGCAGAAGAAATCCTCTGAAATGGCAGCAGAGAAGGATCCCGATGATTGGGACACTTCTGATTCCGACTCAACTTTGTCAGAATCAGGTAAGTTGTTCATTGATTGTTCAAAATGATAATTGAAATATGAACAAAGTAGTGAGTTAGTGCTGACCAACAGAGCAGGTGGTATACTGTGTATTTCATAATTCATTTCATCGTTGATAGCATAAATGTGGCTATGACTTTGTAGCAGGTGGAAAATTAGTCACTTTCAGCCTGGTGCCCACCTTTATGAAGCAACAGTGCATGTATGTATATCAAAACATTTACGCTTCAGGTCTGAACACACCAACAAAGGCGTACATTGAGGAATCACTGGCGAGCAAGTCGGTTCAGGATTGCTTGGACCAGCAGTGTGAGATGATGCAGTGTGCCCTGGAGGGCAAGGTCGGCGACTCGATGAAGGCCAAGCGGCGCTACATGGATGAGTTCAGACTCCTCGGTCTTCATATCCTTAACGACTTCAACCACAGCACGGAGAGAAGGAAATCATGTGAGAAGGTAACGTGTCATTTACATCAAACATTTTCTTCATGAAATCAGTTTGTTTACTTTTGGCGGGAAGTGTTAGACAGGAAGATTGCATTGGAAAAAAAGAGTCATATGTAAAATATTAACACATTTCGCCCTAGTTCAAACCTATGACTTTGGTATGCTTAATAGCTTTTCTTTATCTATTTGTAAACAATCGCTCAATAAACCACTTATCGTGAAAAACAACATATGACTGAAATCGCACATTTGCTTGTTTAATTGGAATGATTTTCCATGTGTTTTCCAGGAGCTGGAGTTCCTGCGCATGATCAGCAGTGAACACACCCCCGAGCAGGTCTACAGCAGGAAGCGCACCTCCTCCCCTATCATCGACATCAAGGTTGAGATGGAGTCTATGGAAACTAAGGTACACATCAAACGGGAGAAATATCTAGAAAAAAGTGTCTTTGAAATGTTATCTGCACGAGAAAAATGACTTTGAAGTGTTTGATTAACCTTGGCTCTCGACGAAGAACAAACTGCTCAAGTTTCATCTCAATCTTGAGTGCCGGTGTTATTAGTTAATCAGTTTATGTAGCTGGTGAAATATTCTGTTTGTGTTGCTAGATCAGAGCTACTCAAATCTAAACGTAATGTGGGCGTGGCTACTTAGAATCAGTTAGCAGTTTGTTGTTCTGTTAGGTCAAAGTTGAATACAATAATGCAGTTCATGTCATATGTAGGTAGGTTTTATGCATTCATGTTGCTGGTGTTGAACTTGAGTTAAGTGAACGTCTAACCTCTGCATTACTTATGATCGGCACCAAGCCCACTTTTGAGTCAGTCGTTCATTTTCTTGTTTAGAGCAAGCGACCATATGACGCCAAGGACCGAGAGCCAACCTGGTCTCCATCTTCGCACGGCAGCAACCGCAGCACACCCGAACCATTCACACCAACGTCAAATTTAGAGGGCGCCACTGACTTGCCTTGAGGATCTCAGGAAGTATCGAACCTTATGGGCATTATCGCGAAACCACGAGATGCGTCCTCGAAGAAGTGGGTGCCTCGCATTTCTCTATTAATTTCAGTGACCTTTTATTCTATAACCCATGGACTGTCTTGCATATGGACGTTGTTGTGTTTTCTCCTGTGTTACGGGTCTTTTAAACTGGTGCTATGTTACAGAATATAACTGATGTAAAACGAAGGTGAAGGCATGGATTGCCGGTGCACATTCGTACCGGTATGGCAAGTCTTAGACAAGAACAATGGAGTATATTTGTGCAGCATCAGGAGCAGTGGTACGAAGCTGGAGGGAACTTTAAAGGAGCACATGGCATCATTGGAGTCCTTCAAATACCCGCTTTTGAATGCAGTTCCGGTTTTAATAGGGCGTTACGAGAGTATGCACAAGAATCATTAGGATTTCTGACATTGTGGATGTGACATTCTATCGGTAACATGCAGCGTCTGCTGAGGTGTAGAGTCTGTGCATACGAGTGAATCAGACAGATGAACTAGTGTTCTGTGGATTAAGATACAGTCTATATGCTATGGAGAGTTGGGAGATATGGATTACCTGGGGCAGGCTTGCTCAGGAGAATATGTGCTTGGATTCGCTGGCTGTAAGCTCTCATTTACATGCTGAATTATTATTAATATATGCGGTACATGTACCATACTGATTTTGCCAAAAATCATTTGTGTACTTATTGTGGGATTGCTCTACCAAAGTTATGGTGATTTTGGCAAAGTTAGAAAAGAGTCTTTAAGACATTCTTGGTATGTCTTGCTAATGGGATGACACAGGTTCTGGGCAAGTATGAGAGCAAGGGAAGCTGGTACTGATTGAATACCATTGATAAAGTAGACGTTTGGGAGGTGTTGCCAGCATAAATATATATCCTCCGCTGAATATTCAATAACACCTGATTTATCAAATAGGTTATGAACAGTGTCATGCTAGACATGCTTTCAGTTTGCCTTTATCAAGAAAAGCAGCATGCAAAACTCTTCACTCATTGGTAGCTTTAAAATGAACTTCTGTCATGTGAATTTCTTGTTATTTAGTAAGAAGGTTAAAGACCCTTAGGTTCCATAGTTCGACAGAGGACTTCAACCTTTATCTGGCACCTGTTTAAAAAAGTTAAACATATCTGCTATTCCAAAACAATCTGGTTTTATGAAAAAAGCCTGCTGACCTTTCTGGTGTTTACTTTTAATATTCCATTATCTATACATAGTGACATGAATTAGACGCAAAGTACAATCGGAACACAATTAGTTTGGCTAAGATCGCCGTCTTCTATTTCTACTCCAGCAAGTCCAAGTTCTGAATGTGTGTTTGATGAGTTTGCCGCTCCGCTTCACCAGGGCCCTGTCTTGTTTTCGACCGTGGTATTTTCAACTACCATATTATATAAGTAGAGGCAGCATCATCATCACCATGTATAATTGTCCTAACCCCGTTTTTCCCCGCAATGAATTTGATGTGTGATTATATGGAGTTTGCTCCACTTAGAATATGATTTAATCGGCCTTGGTTGAATATTGCAGTGACTCTCAGCCCATGGATGGATGATGGATATTTGCCAATACCATGGCAAACCACAAATTTTTCACACTCCTTAAAAATTTGAAAAAAGTTTAAAATTTCACAATTTTTATTTTGACACATTTATTTTTGCCACTTGCAAAAAATTTGAAAAATGTTTAAAATTTCACAATTTCTATTTTGACGGATTTTTGAATTTCTTTTGGTTTTCCAGTCGAAAATATTTTTTCACATATTTCATTTTCGCAAAAATCGTGAAATCCACCAAAAAAACATCCATGCAAATTCTGCGGTTTGCAGTATTATATTTTTCGATCAGTCTCGATCTCTTTGTTTGAGGAGCCATTGATATTTAAAGCATTAAAGAAAGACGAAAATGTCAAGAACTTTGACGTCCTCGCTGTCTATGAGGCTGAGGGCTTCTTGGCTGTCGATGTCTTCTTGTGCGGGTTATACTACTATTGCATAAGATCGTACTACAGTGGTGTATGTTAATGGTAATTCATGGTGTGGTAAAGCTATTGTACTTCATATTACTTCAAAAAATCACATCTGTTTTCAAATTTTGCCAAACTCAAATTGAAAAGAAATCAATAATGTTAACTTTTTAAATTGAAAATATCTTTTTAAAAGAAAAACTAACCTTTTCATTTTATTCAGGCCAGTTTTATGGTAGATGTGTTTTGGCGTTTTTAATATCGGTGATATTTTTGTCCTGTTTATTGTGTAAAAGGAAAAATAGTCCGAATTTGACAACAGATGTGTTATGTTTATAAATAGAATGAGCGTGTTTTTGTAAATAGATGAATCTATATTAAAGAATATATGAATATATTATATATACACACACATTATATATAAACATGGTAAAGTTTGAGATCAAGTTTGTGGAGGTGTATGTCTTCGTTCAGGCTTTTGCTATCGGCTTCATCATTTCAATATTTTTGATCACAAACCCCGGTAGAGTACCTGGTGCATGTTTTCATGAAAATATAAGGTAAAGATTAGTAAGGAGTCATGTTACCACACATGTGGTGCATCACTAGAAATAAAAGCCTGGTGTCACTCATACAATGATAATGGGTAATTTGAGTTTGCTCGTCACTCTTTTTGGCAAAAATTTGCAACTCCTTGCATAATCAATACCCCTGGCCCTGCAGATGGCATAATTGGGCAACTCTTGGTAACAATTATTTCGTGACTTGAGATGTGTCATGCTTTTCAGACCGGTTTTCAGTTCTAAAAACAATCCGAGTGATGTAAAAATTCTGGTAAGCAAGATAATTTTCTCATGAGTTCACACAGTTCTGTGCTGAACAGAGTACATTTATCTATGTATATACATCCCCTGCAAATCATTCTGTGGTCTTCATTTGATTAAGTGAGTCCTTTGGAATATTATCAGTGATTGTATTGTCTAGAGTTTGCCCAAACGTACATTATATTGGAGTATAACTATGTGGGTGTTTGGTAGTTCTTGCTGGCTCGTGGTCATAATCTTCTCCCAGCAGTACATGTTTCCTGACCATTGTCCAGTGAAGTTTAGGGCTAGAATTCCTGCCTATCATGTCTCGTATTTGTGAATAAATCATAGGCGATGACCATAATCTGATAGTGTAGCTCGCCCACATGCTGGTGTCGTGTCGATGTGCTTCTTACTGCTGGTGACCTTTATGGACAAGGCTTCTTCTAGTGAAGATATAAAAGTGCAAATAATTCATTGTTTATGGTGAATTTATCGAGTAATTGTGGTGACATTTCTTTCGTAATGTTGGTTGATGCTACTCGGTATCGTTCTCATCTTGGCCTTGTCTGTTAATGGCTAGCATGTATTGCGCTGTACTGGTGACTATAAGAAGTAAAGCCTCTTCTATGGTGCTTTAAAAGAATTAATATTAAAGGCGTCTTATTTATTTTCCATCCAGTGTTCTGGCAGGGAGCCTCATAGCTCCTTGCCAACACTTCTCTCTGTACCTATTGTTGGTTGCAATGAGGAATGGTCATGGTTGCTAAGTAACTGGTTGCCGTTGCTAAGTAACTGATCACCATTGCTAGGCAATTTGTGGTTGCTCAGTACTGGTGATGGTTGCTAAGTGACCGATCAATAGTTGCTAAGCAACTGTTTGTGGTTGCTGATCTGAATTGTGGAAAACATGACGTTTTGTTTTCTTTGAAAAGCTAAGAACAGATGACTTCTGCTAGTCCCGGTTATGAATTGAATGTTTATGTTATGATGCATGTTTCTCCATATTTTGTGCAAGATTAGCCATCTGTCGTGATGACATCTCCTCCAAGTTGTGTGTCGCACAAGTATTTTCTTCAGTAAAAGTCTTCATAGCTCTAAAAATTTATTATTTGACGAGATATTTAGCTGAAAGCTAATACAGTGTTTTTCTCATATCCAAACTAATCACACAGGGTTGTCGACCGGCCTGTGTCACTGAGTTTTGGTAAAAGGAGAAATTTGTTGGTAACTGAAACTCCAGAATTATTTTGTTGATTTCATGAGGTTGCCAAGCTTCAATCAAGGCACAATGTGAAAATACTGTGTGACTCTCAGCAGTGTATCATAGCCGGAACTTGGATTCCTTCTAGGGTGTTCCTGTACATGTATTATAATGTGTTGTGTGTTGACTTCAAACTATGTACCCATGAAATCCTTTAATCTGGCGATAATCTTGATGAACTTCTTTGATTCTAAATGCCGTGCCATTGAATTCGCTATAAATAGAATATTGATATTGTAATGAGCTTGTTTAGGACTGATGGTTGAGCCAGGCGTCTGCTGGGAATGATAATGAACTAATCGTAGTGGAGGTACATATTACTTCTTTCCAAATAAGGGTGTAATTGTATTTATGATAAAACAAAAGGAAACCTGCTTAAGCAGTTGTTGTGTGGTACAATAGTGATCCATTCAGTAAATTTTGAAAGCATTGGTGCTCCATATCATCTGATGGGCATGTGACTACAATGTGGTGAGATGAGTAGAATTTGGCTGTTGGCAGACAAGCCACCTTCAGTTCTTGACACGCATGCTTATTGAGATTGAGGATAGACCCTCGTAAGCTGCTTAAACATTTCGATGGCTTCGTTGTGTGTTTTTGTCCCAGTGCGTTTCCTGATTTCTGCTTGACACTTTCTCACTGAACGATATCTTCAACGCGATTTTTTCAAACCGAACTTGAAGCTTCTTCTAAAGCTCAATCGGTGTTTGGAAAAAGCAGATCTTGGTCGGGCATATGTCAATTTTTTATGTATTCCAACACTAAAGGTGTTATTGTATTGATAGACTTATTGTCAATTGAAACTAGCACATTATTTTAATCTGAACATGATTGACTAATGCATGTTTTCGCTGGATTCATTTTCTATTCAAGAATTGCAGCGAGTGTGGAATAATAATGTAATTTGCAGCACCGGGTATAAATACGAGGAAGTTGTGCTATCTGCTGTCACCATGGTGAGTGTCAGCTTAACGTTGCTCCAGGAAAACTCAGGTCCAGATTTTGTGGGCGTATTCTTCCCATGAAAGAATTTTTTTGTTGATTTCGTGTTGCTTTTCACTTTTTGGTATTCCGTAAGGCATTGACTGATGTATTTAAATTTGATGCTTGCAAAGATGACAGTTGGTAGCACAACATCTCCGTGACCTTGCCCTTACTATGCTCATGTTGACCTTGACCTCTGAAGGTCATTAGGATGACCATATTGTAAATTGTGCCATAGAGAATACTACTCATTTCATATTTTGATTTTGTTGATTAATATACGGGTATACATCATATAAATTACGGCTTTCGCACCTTAAATTCTTGATTTTATGACAAGGGTAGTCTGGGTGGGAATAAATTTGCGGTGACAATTCCAGCTCGCTCTCTGAGATACAGATATACAGATCAGAGTCTTTCTGTAACCACACTACAGGGTGACCCAACGTGTCAACCAGTGTTACTAAATGTTAACTAGCATTTGCTTCATTCAATGATGTTTGAACTGGGGTGAACCCGAACTCAGACACAAGTGTTAACTTTGACATTTGACCGCGCCCATTCGGTGTGCAGAGTGCCCATTTTTCAATCACTACCAGTGATTGGTACACACTTTAGGGGAAAGAAAATTTGTACGAGTTCATGTTTAGGTTTTATTAATTGGATCACATGTGGAACTGTTACTATACAAAAAAAATCAGGGACACAAACCAAATATATATTGACAAGTGTCTTTTTAATTAATTTATTTGGCAAATGTAGAATTTTCTCATTTTATACAAGTTTGAAATGTGTTAATTATATTTTTTGGTTGCACTCTAGAAAGAAGTGTCGACAGTTTTAGAGAACAAATAGAAGACTTTTGAATGTTCTTTTTCAGTGTTTGTTTCATGAACACACAATGTTTGAATTTGGCTTAGAATTTATGAAATTTACTACAAATGTATCTGCTTGATAATTTGTTGCTCTTAAAAAAATTGGCACAATTTCTATCGCTCATCAAGCTTTCAAAAATGGGTCTAAAATGCAGGAAATTAGTTCCCAACGTAAGGGTAAGGAAATGAAACCAGTTTTGGTTTTGTGGCCGTTTGTGTACTTAATTTGGTCCAATTTGAAGAGGCATTTCGTGTAGATGCGATAAGGGCCGGGTTTATCTCCTGCACGTTTTCACTAAATCATTATTCATTTGCTCTTTCGTAGTTACGAGCAGTCTTCAAAACGAATTACACAAATTCAGGGAAATTCAATTATTGTACTTTGATTATATTGTAAAATGTGAGTGACCCTTGTCACTTGTGGGCGCAAGCAATGTTGTCTACTTAAAAGCCTTTGGATTTTACACATCTTCTTCCGAGGCCACAAGACAGAAACTGGAAGCACATGAGTTTCAGGTTTATTGGAATTCTTCAGGGTGGGATTTGCCAGTTTTTCCGGTTACCAAAGGGGATTGGTGTATGGATTTTATAAGGAAGTTTTCCTCTTTATTTGGATAAGAAATGTTCAAAAAACCAATTTATTGGATTTAAAAAGGTGCTTCCTCAAAGTTAGTTCCGAGTCTAAGGAAAGTTTGGTTTGAATGATTTCATACTTGATTTGACCGAATATGGCATAGCATTCAAGCAGTATTGCTCCATTCGGGTGCGTCACACAATTCTCATGTTTGATAACTTTGTTGTGTAACGGCAGGGATTTACATGTGGCAATCATTATGTCTCCAAGGTAACCCGAGAACTTGGCAAATTCCTTCCCACTCTTGTGTGGCCGAAGATCTGTTAAAGACAAAATCATAGAAAACAAGTAAAGGTTCATGATGAGATCTTGTCAGCATTTAGTCCAATGCGGCATTGTGTCTGTGAAAAGCTGGTAAGTTTTACTGTATTATACTGTTGGTGTATAACTATATATATAGGTTCGATTGTGAAATAGATGGTGACGGTTTGGAAATTTTCTGCGATTTAGCCTCCGTAGCATCAAAATGTGCTGTGTTATAATGGAGGGGTGGCTGGAAAGCTCAAATATAGGGATTGTGACTTACTTGAAATGAGGAGGGAGGCCATTTTATGTTGATTATTTTAATAATGAACAAACCCTCTATTTATTCTTGATGATATAAAATATCATCTTGGTATTCGAATGTAAAATTGCTGGTGCTCTGGTGTATTTAAAGACAAGTGATGCAACATTGATGATAAGTCATAAAGTTTCTTGGCAGAAACACCAAAGCCTTGAGTACAAATAAGGCCAAACTAAACTGGCACATATGCGGAGAAGGAATGGTTTTGAATACTGTATGGTATCATTAGTCGTTTCTAGTACATCACTAGGTCGCAGAAAATTTGTTGTATGGAATTTCGTGAAGTGGCTGTTGGCTCTTTTCTGCTGGAAGGTATTGAAATAGTATGTACTGTGACTCTGTAATTATGTGTATATATGGATTATATATTAGGGGTTATTATGTGCTGATATCGTGTAAGAGCTGTGCTATAAGCAATTTATTAAGAACAGACTTTGAAAAAGATGTATGATCGGGTCTGTGAATATAGTCGATAGGAGTAAAAAACGAGTGTAAATATGTTCTACATCGAAGAAGTGAACCATTAAGATATAACTATGATAAGTGAACCCGGTTTTGGTTAAAATGATATAGTAAGACAGTGAGAGGGCCAATCTAGAATCTGATGAGTGTAATTGTTTAGAATATGTATGTATTGTAACTGTGACAACAACAAAGTAAAGCATATGTGTGACTTTATACTCGCTTAGCTTTACTTGTGCTATTAGAGTAGAAAGAATCACTGACAAACCCTACACAATTGTGAGGTAATCTAACCATTGTGGAGACATCCTGTATCAATCATTTCAATCCAACCTTGGAGATGATCTCTGCTAAATTGAGACTGTTATGTTGTGCTGTAAGTATGTGAAGTGAAACATACAACGCAAAAAGTTAAGGTTATACTGATTGAGGTTTTACACCATCTGTTATGGCCCTCTTCACTTTTGTTTCCATGTGCTTTGTGCTATTGAATTTGTGTAATGATTAGCAGATGCGTTAAAAAGGTCACAGGGCAGATTAGTGCTGTCCTAGACAGAAAGGGTTAACTGTCTGTGCCTTGTCGTAGTAAGTATACTTCCAGCAGAAAAGTGACCACCTTGTACCTTTGACCACTGTTTGATGACAGCAGATGTTTCCATAGTGACACAGTCCTTTGGCCTTGACCTTTGATAGGCAGGGCATGTTTTCAACCGAGGTGAAAGTCACGTGACTGAATGGTTCTGCAAAGGGTGTGACCAAGGTGCCACAAGTAATTTTCCGTATTCATGGTCACTACCCAGAGCTTAGAAACTGTTACTATTGCCAGGTAATCATGGTGGTAACTAAGTTTCCATCTTGGTTGCTAAGTCCACATATGGTTGCTAGGTAACCAGTGTTAAGCTTGCTGGTGACTTGGTAACTGTGGTATCAACCTAGATACCATTGGTTACCATAGAATCTAAGACGTTGGTGAGTCTTAGAACCCAAATAACATGCTCATGGGGTTGTACAATACGCAGGGTGGAGTTACCGCTGCATCAGAATGTTAGGTCTGTGTGACTTCAAGGCTGTGATGTAAAACTTGTGACTTTGTTTAGTGGCTGTTCTATCAATCGTGCTTGCCATTTTCATCAAGATATTTGCCCCTTGTGTGGTAGAGATGGTAGAAAGCATTATTGAAAGAAGGGTTGCTCAGACAATATTGTTGGTAACCAACCATTACCGGGTAAGGAGGATAATCTGCAAATTTTAAACAGTAAATAAATTGAAAATCTTGTTACTTTCAAAATAGAGAGTTTTCTTTTTCATTGAGCTTGCCTTTATATGAAATCTATGGAGGAATACATGCCCCTACCATTTTATCACTGAATGTTTGGCGATGATTAGACATACACATTCACTAGAGCTTTTCGGCTTTGAAAGCAGCTGATCATATCGAGAACACAAAGCATCGCAGAAAGCATGGTACATCCATTATGCATAAGGACGGTATCCGTCTTCATGCTATTGATTTCCTCTCACTCGTCTCTATTTCTGCAATAGAGTAATGAAACTGCCTCGTTCTTGAGTTGAGATCTCTCGTACAGAATACTCTTCACCTAGTTCTTCACCGGCCCTCGAGATTCAATTATATACGCTTCGAAAGTCGGGTCACCTGGTACACACGATCATATGTGCAGAAATCAATGAAGCTGTGTTGACTATAGACAAGTTCTTACCGCTTTGTGTCGTCGTTGTTATACGATGGCATCCAATGATGTGAAAAAACACGACGGAGACCAACGCGAAGTACCCAGTCGTCGGGTGACTTTCCCTATCATAATAATGCTTTGCGAGGTTCATGAAGTACGGTATGCTGTTGTCTGTTTGCTTAAGGCCAATTTACCTTATTACCCTTCTTGATATTGAACGCCAGCGGTAGCCGGATTGACTATCACTATCGTATTAGTGTTGATACAAGGGAAAGCAAGGATATGTCATATTATACTGGTAGTTTCACTGGTACATACAATATGTAATTGAGAGTGTATATGATTCTATTGCGCCGTAACACGATCGAAACTACCTGATGCCAGCGGTCTTTCTACGTCCCCAGGCCAACTGCTTTTCAGCATTCCCCATACAACGAAATGAACGCAGACAAGAGTCCTAACGGTTTTTCAGCGTTCCTCATATAGTCTTACCATGAAGATTGAACTGGATGGGATAACGTTGAGCACGAAAGGATGCGGACATATGCCGGCGCGCGACCAGGGCTGCCACAGCCTGACCCGCGCCGCTTGTTATGGGCAGCGTGATCACCACTTGAATGGGCCATGGGTAGGCTATACGGTACGGACGTGCAGGACTACGCATCAAGGACATACCGGGTACTCAAACTGCCATTTCTCCACCATTTTCCAATGATACCCAAAACCAACATGGTTTATTGAAGTACTTGTTGTCTTGTACAGCGTGGTAGTCCGACATATAATGAAAGTGCCAATAAAAGTTTTAACTGCAGATATTGAGAAGAGAAAGGCTTGTCCATTTTCGTTGGGAATCATGCGAATCAAGGTAATGAAAGCAGTAGTGAGTTTTCGCAAATCCCCGCAACACCAACGCCAGGTCCTGTCCCATTGTTCGAGCTCCTGATCCCGATGTCGAACAATGGGACAGTGCAGAGTCTTCAGCAACTCCTTCTCGTCGCTTGAGGCATGATATCTGGCATACTTTCATATTAATTAAAACTTGTGATATAAACCATTCCCTGTCATTCCTGCTTGCTGAAATACCCGATGGCGCCGTGCAATAAGTATCATTACTCCCATACATAATCCGTATTTTCATGGGCAACCGAAAGGATTTGCTGAGCAATAAATTGTTCGTATTACCGTAGTTGCATTTATATATACATTGTAGTCGTATTTCCATTAGCAACATTACATCTGCGGTATTTTCTTCTCCGTCAATCCGCGATTTCGGGATTTGATGATAAAATCTACTGAGACAATTTTTTCCATTATACGTACGTAACCTCTGACACCAAAAATGTCGAGTAGAAAGTCCCTGTGGCTGTCGCTTCGTTAGATATTCCTTCCGTGACTTTTCTTATCATTTTGTGCGAATACATTAATTGTTTATTTATCATTTTATACAACGAACGACAGAGGCTGATGCATTCGTTTTGCGTCACCCGTTGTGCGTGTTCTAGCTGTCCCCGGTGGCCTTCTCGAGGTGAGATGAGGACAGCGGTCATTATCCATATCTCGTGTCCTGTCGCCTGCCTGGCGCGCCCGCCTCATCGGCATTCCGGCGCAGGTATCAAGCAAGAAAGGAAATCAATACACTGATTTGCCCGCCAGCCTTCTGTCTGCCTGATGAAGGAAAGGCATCGTTCCATTGAATAGCCTTCCTCATATAACCAGTGGTTTTCAAGACACCCCACCCCGCCTCTCAATATTTCATGGCGTAGGAAAGGCGTGAAAAACCCTGAATCTCAGGATGTTGAATCATGATCGCAAGCCATAACTCAGCTGAGCAAATTGAATAAGGCGTGGTCGTCGGTAGAGCGCCAGACGATGGGGTTCATCGAGAGGACGCGGTGTCTGGCTGGCTGGCAGACGATCGATATTAACGAGACCGTTGTAGCGTTATTCTGAATCTTTGTCTCTCTCTTGATGTCTGTTGTACAGAAACACTAAAATAATTATGGGGAACACCAAAAGATGTTCACTGGGGCTGTGACGAGAGCAGCGTTCGAAACACATGTCTATTTCAAAATGAATGTCCACCGGTGGACTCATAAACCCGGTTTATACCCTATTGAATGTTTGTACTTTGGGTGGAGTATGTGGGAAGCCACGAGTCGGAGACAGGGCCAGGTATAGGTTCGATCCGCTACCCTCTACGAAGTATTAGTCTAGGGTTATACTGCCTCTTCCTTCCCCGATCGTGATTTTCATGCATTTGTTTTGACAAAATTGCAAAAAGTGGTATGCCGTGCATGATCATTTGTGCAGATAAATCATCCACACAGGTAATAACTCGGAGACCTGCTCATCGCCATCAAGGAAATGAAATGCTTGATTAGAAAATGCGTCATTGGTTGCGTGCGCGAAAATTCAGGTTATTAAAAAGTATTAAAGCTGAACTGTAGGCTACTAGCCTCCTTCGGCCGAGGTCGTCAACAAGCGCTGAAATCAACCTTGCGAAAGCTAGTGGGGGTACCGTGATGACACAGTGAGTTTGTAAAGTTCGGGTTCAGGGGTTTTCTTCAAGTCGTGTGGTTTTATGTTCGTATTCGAGAGCAGCGCTCTCTGTTATGCGATATTTCCTAGTAACACCAGCGCCTCCTGGTAGCGAATTGAAATAACCTGTGACCTGTAGTGAGACAACGATGTCAAATTGAACAAGTTATACGCAGAAGCTGCGCGGAGGTTGATCGAAACAAACAAGCCAGCCGCCAATCTTCCCAGCAACGGGAGACAGTTGTGTTCGAATTCTGAGAGTCTGCCCGCGGCTCATTAACAACCTCGGATCTCTGCGGGCAGAATGCTTGCTGATTGCAGACTGCAGACCGAGGGTTTCCTCAAGAGCCAATAGAATATAGGTCAAAACAAAAGAAAAAGGAACGTGAAGACAGTTTGCTTTGGAACCTTTCTACAAAAATGGAAAGATTGTGCAGTTGTTACGAAACTGATTGCGGCGAAGTCAAACGATACACGAATGCTGAGTTTCGAGCAGCTCATCGCAATCTCTCCGCTTAGAAACTGCTTTCTTTCTGAAGACTCCGACAAAAATTTATCGGCATCAAACATTCCCGCGAGCTGCTTGCATCCATTTACTGCGTTACGGAAACCATGGAAACGCGTTTGTTGAAAAATACCCCCTGAGTGCTTGAAAGATGCAAACGTGGTGCATTATGGATGGTTTCTTTTTCCATTTGTGGTGCTGTGTCACCGGAGTAATTCTCTTGGAGACTGGTACTGAGTCGTCCATTAAAAAAATGGGCGCGGTGGAAACCATTTTCCGCCTGGTAGAATGGGTTTCTCAGTCCCAGTGAAGTCTCGAAGCAAATGACTGAGAAAATGCTACAACTGAAATTCCTGACTTCATCCTCTTTGGTCGCACTTTTGTGATGATGTAACGTAAAAATGTACTATTTACTGTAGCTTCGTGAGTCGCTCAGAGTGAATACATCAGTGTATAGCCCTTTGACGGTCCCCTTTGCCTTTGAGGCCCCCATATATTTCCATGTAATAATCAGTACTGTTTGCTACAGCTTTTTGATACGGAGCACTCTTTTCTACATTTGACGTGCTCACGTCGCCATACGCCTGCGCAAACCGTTCTATAGGCATGGACAAGATGGTCGAATTGTTCGACTCCTGTTGACCAGTTGTGCACAGTTTTATAGGGAACTGTAACTTGTTCGACTTTGTGATGAAGGACTTCCGGTGTTCCACCATCGGCCGAGGGCCGGAGAAGCGAACATTAAACCCTGATTTCCTAGGATGGTGTTTCCAGTCCGAGTGTGGATAGTGCCTATGCGAGATCGTAGCTCACCTAGTGGCGAATTTGTTCAATTATATGTGGCCAACTTGGCTTATGTCTACAGTTCCCCTTAAACCGTTGAGACAGATGACGTCAAAGTCTTAGTCTGTAGGACTTGGCATTGAATAGGCTCCGACATGGTTTCAACTTTCTGCCTAGTTGGAAATATTTCCATAAATGTTTAGGCCTATATACGGCACTGGGGATAGTCTAGACGGCATCCAAATTTGCCGATAAACAATAGACGTATCTACAGATAACTTGATACTAGGGAAACGATGCGACCAACCTCGTCTTTGGTTGCTGTAAAACAGCCATCCTCATGCAAGGATGGAAGAGAATGGATCCCCAGGTCCGAGGCTAATGACACGAGATAACGTAAATAATTTTGTTCTGGGTTGTATTGTAGTAAACAACTTGTTGTTTTTTTTGAGCGAACGGGCCGTCGCTTTGGCAACCGTTTGTCATTTATCTCGTTTACGTAAACGCGCGGCAGTTCAGACAAATAGTATTTGTTACCATGGTAGCCGCCGCGAGGGTAAATCAATATCTAATTCTCTATAGCTCTTTTTGCACTACAACAAAATATGTCCCTGCTCAGTCCGATCCATTATGACATAACCAGTGATTTTCAATATACTCCGCCTCTCGATATTTCAAACAAATATCTGTATCTCAGAATGCGGGTTTTAGTAACCCGCCTGTTTAGAATAAAGATGTCCACAATTTTGCTTTTTAGTTTCGACCAAAGTTTTTTGAGTCTCGGTATTTTTATCGGTGGGTCTTAGTTTTATCGTAGCGAGTTCATTGGTCCTATAAACTTTTATAAACGCTTGCCGCCGTCTTATCCATAAAACTGCCATGATGTGCCATTAGCAAGCAATCTATATGCAGAACCGCCGCTGAACGCAGGCAGAAGAAAAAAAGAGTCGTCTCTCTGGAGATCCCCGATAATAATGGCTCGCGTGTCCTCGACTGCACTGGCGAGAACTAGGGCGCGGTGAACTTTAGTCTCGCGCAATTCTTAACGATCGAATCCATTGGTCACGTTGCTCAGCTAAAAATAAAATCGTATAAATGATATAGTAATTTTGTTTTGCGAAGAGCCTCTCCTATATTAAGAAAGACAATTTTCCTTTCGGTTTTTCTTCGAGAGGCAATTACATCGATCCAAATCATATTCGCCTAACGTTGAAAAGTACCAGCATGTGGCACACGCCGAGACTGGGCGCGGATGCGGCGCACTCGTAAGCCAGATATCTCAGGCGGATTAAGACACCTGATAGTATACGGTTAATTAATGGGAAGTAATCGATACCTGGTCGCGCCCTTTGTGGCACTGACATCAACATATCTTTTTCAGGGGTTAAAGCCGGCACGTTAAAAGGCGCGTGTCACAGCCATTATCACCTACGCTCGACTTGTCCAGAGAGTGATCTGAATCTGTATTGGGGTTTCTACGGTCTTCTACCGGAGGTTTGGAGATAATTTGCCTTTCAGCAAGAATTCTCATTAAGGAAAGTGGTATTACATGATCGTCTGCCGAGGCACGTTTGGCGTCATATCACCGATGAGCACTGCGCATGCCCAATTAGCTATCCTATATTAATTAACACGACCCCCTTCAAAGACATGGGTGGAATCTTCATCAAAAGAAACTCATCAGTGGAATACTGTGATTTAGTCTAATATCTTTCTCCAAAGTAGACCAACAAAACTTATTCAAGTTAAAGGTTTAAAGGTGTTCAGGTTGATTGACCACCAAGTCACGACTTGTTGCAGTCTCTCAACTCTTGCACGAAAATTAAGGATTTCCGTCCCGGGATGAAAACACGACATTTGAAATGGAAGAACGTGCTAATATTGCATCAAGTCCACATTACATGTCATCAGTTCAACGCAATTGTTTTTCAAATCGCGTTCCATCAATTACAGGGGCGATTATCTAACGACGTGCAGCGAATATAGGACTAAGTTGAGAGAATTTCGCTGTGAATGACACTGATGTACTCTCGAGCGCGGTGCCCGTTTTAAACACTGATGCAGCTATCGTTCAGTTGGAACTATATACTACGTGTACCGTACTGTGAAGAGGTTTTTTAAGGAAATGAAAAAAACCTTCGAGGGTTTTTACAAGCGCAAACATTTTTTGTTTTTTCCATTTCTCTGAAAAAAACCTCTGATGCATATTTGTGGTGCTCGAAAAGCCGCAAAACTTATGACGAGTGTGGAGTCGGAACGCGATTCTGGAACCGTTCTTTATACATAATCGTAAAAAAGGTCCAGCCAGCCAGCAAACGCAAGCGCGCCATGGGTTGACTAACGAATAGAATTATTCGCCGGTTTTTCTCTACCTAAACCAATTCCCCCATCTGATCCCACCGCCTCGTCTGTTTCTGAAAAATGCGTCTCCTAGCGACCGGTCGTTCTCCGTCATCCTCTAAGCTCGCATCATATTAAGCAGACTATTAGCTCTGAAACTGCTCGCTGAAACTCTAGCAGATCGAGGAGTTTCTAAAAAATGCACCTAATTCTCCGGCGCCATCGACTGCAGTCGTCTGCAGACGATACCCTCCAGTAGCAAGCCATGTCTTGAGTGAGACAAGACTCCGTGCCGGAGAGTGTGTCGGCGATACGGCGGTCGATCAATAACCCTTCCTAAGAGGCAAGGCGGCACGTGATCGCTAGAGAAATAATCAGTGAATGTTTTTCTGAGCTCATTATGGCACGGAACGCAGCATCCAATCCCCGCGGCAATGCACCAGCTCTCATGAATGAAAAGAAGGCAGACGCATGCGCACATCCAGTTCCGTCTTTTTGACGATGACATGAGAAAAACATAATCTCTCAAGACCTCGTTCACTATGGCTCTTATTCGCTTATCGAAAGGGAAGATAATCGGCAAACTGCGGATGTCTTAATTTGTGTTCGGGTGTGGTTGGGACAACTATACTCGGCTGTACCTTAGAGTAACCAGGCTGGTTACTCTATACCGACATGCTACTGGCGGATGGGTATTTGCTGGAGTAATAGATTGGCTGAAACATGTCACGTGGTGCAAACGGTTTTCCACAGTTTGTTTACTGATTCACTAAGTACTGTACTCAAAATCAGCACAATGTAAAGTGTCCAAAATGTTGCCATGGTGTGCTTCGTGATATTTCAAATACAAGTATATACATTGTGTACTTGCAAAAAACGCTTGTGATAAGTTGATACGATAGCGGCGCTATTTCGCCTTCACAGAAATAGTTCTGATTCAGCACGTGTTGAAGTGATGGGGTGGGAAAAGGACTTCTTCAGCAGAGGTAGGTAGTTACGCTATGATCGTGCCTCCTATGAGCAGATTGAAGAAAACATGCGTCGTCCTTGCTAACTGGTGGCTGGGACGGGGTTGTTATCGTCTGCCGTTTATAATTTTTCATGAATGACAAGCGATAATGAAGCTTGCTCGCGGGAACGCTGGCTAATGAAACATTCCTGTTGCAGGCGGTGATTTTTCTGAATGGAGAACATGGCGGTTTGAGACCAGTTGCGCAGATGAGGCTTCAACGAGGGAGCTGTCCATCAAGTGTGAAGTAATTGCACTGTCTTGTATTATAATCTAAATCAGTTAATTATACAGTTGCGCGCGGCGGTTAACAGTTAGGCAAGAATCCTCGGATTACGAGTTGTCGCGAGTTGTAGGGAGTTTTCGCAAAACCTCCGACGCGCCAACGTGAACGCCAATCCTATTGTAAAAATATGAATCTCTCCAGGCCATGCATGCCCCGAGTACATAAACCGGGAACATTTCGATAGTTGTACATATTTTTCTCAACATATCGTATGTATATAACTCAGTGATATAAAAGATTATCTTTGCAGTTGATTTAACGTTTGAATGACCTTTTTTAAAAAGTTTTTCAAAATCGAGGTCAGCAGGGTCAGACACAATCATTTATTGTTTTGAAAGACTCCGGCAGGGTCAAAAGAAACAGTTGTTGGCGCCGATGATGTCAGCAATATGGCGAATTTCCGCCCCACCCGTGAGATTTGCTCTCGTCACGTCATGAGCACATTGAACTGCTAGTGAACCGTGCTCAATATGTACCGGCTACCGCTCTGTCCATCATCAACGACGATATATGTCGATGCCGGCCGTGCGAGGTCGTTTCAATGAAAAAGACGCACGCCACTCCGGTACCCGTACCTGAGAAAACTGGCCGTTTTGCGATGATTGAAACAATACATCTACCTCATAATTCATGTACTCGAACGCCCGGAATCAGTATGTGCTGGAGTTTGAAAAGTTTGGGTGCGGGGTATGATAATGATGATAATGAAAATGTTCACATCTGTACATGGATGATTAGATAACAAGACAAGGAAGAAGAAAAAAGGAAAAAAAAAATTCGGCAGATTCACCGGGGGTCGAACCCGTAACCAGCCGATCCACAGTCAAACACCTTCAGCGCTGAACCGTCAAGTCTTTCATGTTGAAATGGAGATTTTATTCGCCTCTTATATGCGGTATGCAAACGAGCGCGCCACAATAGTGACAAGGTCGCGCAGGTGGCAAAGTGATTAGCCGAAATAGTTCCAAGTAATCGTATATTTCGATAGTTGTACATATTTTTCTCAACATATCGTATGTATATAACTCAGTGATATAAAAGATTATCTTTGCAGTTGATTTAACGTTTGAATGACCTTTTTTAAAAAGTTTTTCAAAATCGAGGTCAGCAGGGTCAGACACAATCATTTATTGTTTTGAAAGACTCCGGCAGGGTCAAAAGAAACAGTTGTTGGCGCCGATGATGTCAGCAATATGGCGAATTTCCGCCCCACCCGTGAGATTTGCTCTCGTCACGTCATGAGCACATTGAACTGCTAGTGAACCGTGCTCAATATGTACCGGCTACCGCTCTCTCCATCATCAACGACGATATATGTCGATGCCGGCCGTGCGAGGTCGTTTCAATGAAAAAGACGCACGCCACTCCGGTACCCGTACCTGAGAAAACTGGCCGTTTTGCGATGATTGAAACAATACATCTACCTCATAATTCATGTACTCGAACGCCCGGAATCAGTATGTGCTGGAGTTTGAAAAGTTTGGGTGCGGGGTATGATAATGATGATAATGAAAATGTTTACATCTGTACATGAATGATTAGATAACAAGACAAGGAAGAAGAAAAAAGGAAAAAAAAATTCGGCAGATTCACCGGGGGTCGAACCCGTGACCAGCCGATCCACAGTCAAACACCTTCAGCGCTGAACCGTCAAGTCTTTCATGTTGAAATGGAGATTTTATTCGCCTCTTATATGCGGTATGCAAACGAGCGCGCCACAATAGTGACAAGGTCGCGCAGGTGGCAAAGTGATTAGCCGAAATAGTTCCAAGTAATCGTATATTTCGATAGTTGTACATATTTTTCTCAACATATCGTATGTATATAACTCAGTGATATAAAAGATTATCTTTGCAGTTGATTTAACGTTTGAATGACCTTTTTTAAAAAGTTTTTCAAAATCGAGGTCAGCAGGGTCAGACACAATCATTTATTGTTTTGAAAGACTCCGGCAGGGTCAAAAGAAACAGTTGTTGGCGCCGATGATGTCAGCAATATGGCGAATTTCCGCCCCACCCGTGAGATTTGCTCTCGTCACGTCATGAGCACATTGAACTGCTAGTGAACCGTGCTCAATATGTACCGGCTACCGCTCTCTCCATCATCAACGACGATATATGTCGATGCCGGCCGTGCGAGGTCGTTTCAATGAAAAAGACGCACGCCACTCCGGTACCCGTACCTGAGAAAACTGGCCGTTTTGCGATGATTGAAACAATACATCTACCTCATAATTCATGTACTCGAACGCCCGGAATCAGTATGTGCTGGAGTTTGAAAAGTTTGGGTGCGGGGTATGATAATGATGATAATGAAAATGTTCACATCTGTACATGGATGATTAGATACCAAGACAAGGAAGAAGAAAAAAGGAAAAAAAAAATTCGGCAGATTCACCGGGGGTCGAACCCGTGACCAGCCGATCCACAGTCAAACACCTTCAGCGCTGAACCGTCAAGTCTTTCATGTTGAAATGGAGATTTTATTCGCCTCTTATATGCGGTATGCAAACGAGCGCGCCACAATAGTGACAAGGTCGCGCAGGTGGCAAAGTGATTAGCCGAAATAGTTCCAAGTAATCGTATATTTCGATAGTTGTACATATTTTTCTCAACATATCGTATGTATATAACTCAGTGATATAAAAGATTATCTTTGCAGTTGATTTAACGTTTGAATGACCTTTTTTAAAAAGTTTTTCAAAATCGAGGTCAGCAGGGTCAGACACAATCATTTATTGTTTTGAAAGACTCCGGCAGGGTCAAAAGAAACAGTTGTTGGCGCCGATGATGTCAGCAATATGGCGAATTTCCGCCCCACCCGTGAGATTTGCTCTCGTCACGTCATGAGCACATTGAACTGCTAGTGAACCGTGCTCAATATGTACCGGCTACCGCTCTGTCCATCATCAACGACGATATATGTCGATGCCGGCCGTGCGAGGTCGTTTCAATGAAAAAGACGCACGCCACTCCGGTACCCGTACCTGAGAAAACTGGCCGTTTTGCGATGATTGAAACAATACATCTACCTCATAATTCATGTACTCGAACGCCCGGAATCAGTATGTGCTGGAGTTTGAAAGGTTTGGGTGCGGGGTATGATAATGATGATAATGAAAATGTTCACATCTGTACATGGATGATTAGATAACAAGACAAGGAAGAAGAAAAAAGGAAAAAAAAAATTCGGCAGATTCACCGGGGGTCGAACCCGTGACCAGCCGATCCACAGTCAAACACCTTCAGCGCTGAACCGTCAAGTCTTTCATGTTGAAATGTAGATTTTATTCGCCTCTTATATGCGGTATGCAAACGAGCGCGCCACAATAGTGACAAGGTCGCGCAGGTGGCAAAGTGATTAGCCGAAATAGTTCCAAGTAATCGTATATTTCGATAGTTGTACATATTTTTCTCAACATATCGTATGTATATAACTCAGTGATATAAAAGATTATCTTTGCAGTTGATTTAACGTTTGAATGACCTTTTTTAAAAAGTTTTTCAAAATCGAGGTCAGCAGGGTCAGACACAATCATTTATTGTTTTGAAAGACTCCGGCAGGGTCAAAAGAAACAGTTGTTGGCGCCGATGATGTCAGCAATATGGCGAATTTCCGCCCCACCCGTGAGATTTGCTCTCGTCACGTCATGAGCACATTGAACTGCTAGTGAACCGTGCTCAATATGTACCGGCTACCGCTCTCTCCATCATCAACGACGATATATGTCGATGCCGGCCGTGCGAGGTCGTTTCAATGAAAAAGACGCACGCCACTCCGGTACCCGTACCTGAGAAAACTGGCCGTTTTGCGATGATTGAAACAATACATCTACCTCATAATTCATGTACTCGAACGCCCGGAATCAGTATGTGCTGGAGTTTGAAAAGTTTGGGTGCGGGGTATGATAATGATGATAATGAAAATGTTCACATCTGTACATGGATGATTAGATAACAAGACAAGGAAGAAGAAAAAAGGAAAAAAAAAATTCGGCAGATTCACCGGGGGTCGAACCCGTGACCAGCCGATCCACAGTCAAACACCTTCAGCGCTGAACCGTCAAGTCTTTCATGTTGAAATGGAGATTTTATTCGCCTCTTATATGCGGTATGCAAACGAGCGCGCCACAATAGTGACAAGGTCGCGCAGGTGGCAAAGTGATTAGCCGAAATAGTTCCAAGTAATCGTATATTTCGATAGTTGTACAGATTTTTCTCAACATATTGTATGTATATACCTCAGTGATATAAAAGATTATCTTTGCAGTTGATTTAACGTTTGAATGACCTTTTTTAAAAAGTTTTTCAAAATCGAGGTCAGCAGGGTCAGACACAATCATTTATTGTTTTGAAAGACTCCGGCAGGGTCAAAAGAAACAGTTGTTGGCGCCGATGATGTCAGCAATATGGCGAATTTCCGCCCCACCCGTGAGATTTGCTCTCGTCACGTCATGAGCACATTGAACTGCTAGTGAACCGTGCTCAATATGTACCGGCTACCGCTCTCTCCATCATCAACGACGATATATGTCGATGCCGGCCGTGCGAGGTCGTTTCAATGAAAAAGACGCACGCCACTCCGGTACCCGTACCTGAGAAAACTGGCCGTTTTGCGATGATTGAAACAATACATCTACCTCATAATTCATGTACTCGAACGCCCGGAATCAGTATGTGCTGGAGTTTGAAAAGTTTGGGTGCGGGGTATGATAATGATGATAATGAAAATGTTCACATCTGTACATGGATGATTAGATAACAAGACAAGGAAGAAGAAAAAAGGAAAAAAAAAATTCGGCAGATTCACCGGGGGTCGAACCCGTGACCAGCCGATCCACAGTCAAACACCTTCAGCGCTGAACCGTCAAGTCTTTCATGTTGAAATGGAGATTTTATTCGCCTCTTATATGCGGTATGCAAACGAGCGCGCCACAATAGTGACAAGGTCGCGCAGGTGGCAAAGTGATTAGCCGAAATAGTTCCAAGTAATCGTATATTTCGATAGTTGTACATATTTTTCTCAACATATCGTATGTATATAACTCAGTGATATAAAAGATTATCTTTGCAGTTGATTTAACGTTTGAATGACCTTTTTTAAAAAGTTTTTCAAAATCGAGGTCAGCAGGGTCAGACACAATCATTTATTGTTTTGAAAGACTCCGGCAGGGTCAAAAGAAACAGTTGTTGGCGCCGATGATGTCAGCAATATGGCGAATTTCCGCCCCACCCGTGAGATTTGCTCACGTCACGTCATGAGCACATTGAACTGCTAGTGAACCGTGCTCAATATGTACCGGCTACCGCTCTGTCCATCATCAACGACGATATATGTCGATGCCGGCCGTGCGAGGTCGTTTCAATGAAAAAGACGCACGCCACTCCGGTACCCGTACCTGAGAAAACTGGCCGTTTTGCGATGATTGAAACAATACATCTACCTCATAATTCATGTACTCGAACGCCCGGAATCAGTATGTGCTGGAGTTTGAAAAGTTTGGGTGCGGGGTATGATAATGATGATAATGAAAATGTTCACATCTGTACATGGATGATTAGATAACAAGACAAGGAAGAAGAAAAAAGGAAAAAAAAAATTCGGCAGATTCACCGGGGGTCGAACCCGTAACCAGCCGATCCACAGTCAAACACCTTCAGCGCTGAACCGTCAAGTCTTTCATGTTGAAATGGAGATTTTATTCGCCTCTTATATGCGGTATGCAAACGAGCGCGCCACAATAGTGACAAGGTCGCGCAGGTGGCAAAGTGATTAGCCGAAATAGTTCCAAGTAATCGTATATTTCGATAGTTGTACATATTTTTCTCAACATATCGTATGTATATAACTCAGTGATATAAAAGATTATCTTTGCAGTTGATTTAACGTTTGAATGACCTTTTTTAAAAAGTTTTTCAAAATCGAGGTCAGCAGGGTCAGACACAATCATTTATTGTTTTGAAAGACTCCGGCAGGGTCAAAAGAAACAGTTGTTGGCGCCGATGGTGTGAGCAATATGGCGAATTTCCGCCCCACCCGTGAGATTTGCTCTCGTCACGTCATGAGCACATTGAACTGCTAGTGAACCGTGCTCAATATGTACCGGCTACCGCTCTCTCCATCATCAACGACGATATATGTCGATGCCGGCCGTGCGAGGTCGTTTCAATGAAAAAGACGCACGCCACTCCGGTACCCGTACCTGAGAAAACTGGCCGTTTTGCGATGATTGAAACAATACATCTACCTCATAATTCATGTACTCGAACGCCCGGAATCAGTATGTGCTGGAGTTTGAAAAGTTTGGGTGCGGGGTATGATAATGATGATAATGAAAATGTTCACATCTGTACATGGATGATTAGATACCAAGACAAGGAAGAAGAAAAAAGGAAAAAAAAATTCGGCAGATTCACCGGGGGTCGAACCCGTGACCAGCCGATCCACAGTCAAACACCTTCAGCGCTGAACTGTCAAGTCTTTCATGTTGAAATGGAGATTTTATTCGCCTCTTATATGCGGTATGCAAACGAGCGCGCCACAATAGTGACAAGGTCGCGCAGGTGGCAAAGTGATTAGCCGAAATAGTTCCAAGTAATCGTATATTTCGATAGTTGTACATATTTTTCTCAACATATCGTATGTATATAACTCAGTGATATAAAAGATTATCTTTGCAGTTGATTTAACGTTTGAATGACCTTTTTTAAAAAGTTTTTCAAAATCGAGGTCAGCAGGGTCAGACACAATCATTTATTGTTTTGAAAGACTCCGGCAGGGTCAAAAGAAACAGTTGTTGGCGCCGATGATGTCAGCAATATGGCGAATTTCCGCCCCACCCGTGAGATTTGCTCTCGTCACGTCATGAGCACATTGAACTGCTAGTGAACCGTGCTCAATATGTACCGGCTACCGCTCTCTCCATCATCAACGACGATATATGTCGATGCCGGCCGTGCGAGGTCGTTTCAATGAAAAAGACGCACGCCACTCCGGTACCCGTACCTGAGAAAACTGGCCGTTTTGCGATGATTGAAACAATACATCTACCTCATAATTCATGTACTCGAACGCCCGGAATCAGTATGTGCTGGAGTTTGAAAAGTTTGGGTGCGGGGTATGATAATGATGATAATGAAAATGTTCACATCTGTACATGGATGATTAGATAACAAGACAAGGAAGAAGAAAAAAGGAAAAAAAAAATTCGGCAGATTCACCGGGGGTCGAACCCGTGACCAGCCGATCCACAGTCAAACACCTTCAGCGCTGAACCGTCAAGTCTTTCATGTTGAAATGGAGATTTTATTCGCCTCTTATATGCGGTATGCAAACGAGCGCGCCACAATAGTGACAAGGTCGCGCAGGTGGCAAAGTGATTAGCCGAAATAGTTCCAAGTAATCGTATATTTCGATAGTTGTACATATTTTTCTCAACATATCGTATGTATATAACTCAGTGATATAAAAGATTATCTTTGCAGTTGATTTAACGTTTGAATGACCTTTTTTAAAAAGTTTTTCAAAATCGAGGTCAGCAGGGTCAGACACAATCATTTATTGTTTTGAAAGACTCCGGCAGGGTCAAAAGAAACAGTTGTTGGCGCCGATGATGTCAGCAATATGGCGAATTTCCGCCCCACCCGTGAGATTTGCTCTCGTCACGTCATGAGCACATTGAACTGCTAGTGAACCGTGCTCAATATGTACCGGCTACCGCTCTCTCCATCATCAACGACGATATATGTCGATGCCGGCCGTGCGAGGTCGTTTCAATGAAAAAGACGCACGCCACTCCGGTACCCGTACCTGAGAAAACTGGCCGTTTTGCGATGATTGAAACAATACATCTACCTCATAATTCATGTACTCGAACGCCCGGAATCAGTATGTGCTGGAGTTTGAAAAGTTTGGGTGCGGGGTATGATAATGATGATAATGAAAATGTTCACATCTGTACATGGATGATTAGATACCAAGACAAGGAAGAAGAAAAAAGGAAAAAAAAAATTCGGCAGATTCACCGGGGGTCGAACCCGTGACCAGCCGATCCACAGTCAAACACCTTCAGCGCTGAACTGTCAAGTCTTTCATGTTGAAATGGAGATTTTATTCGCCTCTTATATGCGGTATGCAAACGAGCGCGCCACAATAGTGACAAGGTCGCGCAGGTGGCAAAGTGATTAGCCGAAATAGTTCCAAGTAATCGTATATTTCGATAGTTGTACAGATTTTTCTCAACATATTGTATGTATATACCTCAGTGATATAAAAGATTATCTTTGCAGTTGATTTAACGTTTGAATGACCTTTTTTAAAAAGTTTTTCAAAATCGAGGTCAGCAGGGTCAGACACAATCATTTATTGTTTTGAAAGACTCCGGCAGGGTCAAAAGAAACAGTTGTTGGCGCCGATGATGTCAGCAATATGGCGAATTTCCGCCCCACCCGTGAGATTTGCTCTCGTCACGTCATGAGCACATTGAACTGCTAGTGAACCGTGCTCAATATGTACCGGCTACCGCTCTCTCCATCATCAACGACGATATATGTCGGTGCCGGCCGTGCGAGGTCGTTTCAATGAAAAAGGCGCACGCCACTGCCGTACCCGTACCTGAGAAAACTTGCCGTTTTAGGCAGATTTGCGATGATTGAAACAATACATCTACCTCATAATTCATGTACTCGAACGCCCGGAATCAGTATGTGCTGGAGTTTGAAAAGTTTGGGTGCGGGGTATGATAATGATGATAATGAAAATGTTCACATCTGTACATGGATGATTAGAAAACAAGACAAGGAAGAAGAAAAAAAGAAAAAAAAATTCGGCAGATTCACCGGGGGTCGAACCCGTGACCAGCCGATCCACAGTCAAACACCTTCAGCGCTGAACCGTCAAGTCTTTCATGTTGAAATGGAGATTTTATTCGCCTCTTATATGCGGTATACAAACGAGCACGCCAGAATAGTGACAAAATAGTTCGCTTCGAAATGCTCTTCATCCGCGGAAATGAATACAGTTGGTAAATGTGATTAGATTCCAAAAATGCTTATTATAGAATCAGACATTGATTATAATGAAATCAATACAAAAACACGACAAGAACTTGGAATAAAGTTTTGTCGTCGTTACTTGAGGACGCGAGCGCGTCTCGTTATAATAATTACTCCTCTTACGGTGCCATGGATCAAAGTTATGGATCCGCTCTAAAAATAGTGCCTTTCAGGGTCTTTTCGCGCCTGCCTGTGATAGAGGATCAATAATAACATGAAATCAATATCTGTGAACTGTTCAGTTATAGCGAGTCCACCTTTGATTGATTTCTGATCCCTATTGATCACGTCTATCGAACACGATTCGTTTGGTGCAGACGGCTGGTCACATGATCAATTATGTATTGATTTGATTGATCGATACTGATCTCTGTTCGTATCTGCAACACTAAGGCTTTGAGATTTTAAACCAGAAACTCTATTTTCACCGATCAAATCAATGTCGCATTGAGCGCCGGACATCCTGCTTCCCGCTCACCGTGGAGACAGAGATCTAATTTGCGCGGGAAAAGTAGACTCCCGGGCCGGACAGTCCACTCATTTCGTCATCCTATATTCACGAGGCCGGTCCATTGCGTCCGGAGTGTAGTGAAAAGCAACAAGGCACATAGAAAGTGGGAATCGAAAAACAAATGTTAGGTGCATCTGGTAGGAAACATTGGAGTGCGGAGGCAACGGAGGAAATGCCTCTGTGGTCAGAAACCATGCGCCGGCGACCTCGAACGCCAACCCGAGATACGGACCTCCATGTACGTGTTGGCGCGTGCTTGATACAAATATAATAACTTGATCGAAACGATTTGTTCAGCTGGCTATTCGTCCTTGCTAAGTACTGATATAGTAACCGTCCATCGATTTTCCCTAGCTTGTTTACGGTATTTCAACCTTCGCTCTATGAATAGTTCTCGGAAACGACGACGTCGAGGGGCTGGGTAATATTGTGCCCGAGTCTAAGTACTCGCTGAACTTAGCGGGAAATATTTTGCATTTTTTACCTTTTTGTATTGTTTGTAGGGAATTACAAAATGTGTTGTGGCGAATTGGGAATCTTCTCGTGATTATTATGCACGGTTAGAGGACTAAATGTAAATCCTCGTCATACAAGCGTGAATAGATCGTTGCAAGAACAGATGGGAGAGACTCCTGTGGACGACTTCGTGTAACCTAATCTGACCTACTTGGCTCCTGCCTCCAGATCCCCTTTAAATGAGGCAGTTCAATGAACTGCCAAATGGAGTCAATGTTTATCGCTAGGGATATGATATGAGGTTTTTCAACTCTGATTAGGCGCCATAGATGTCAACGCGGAGAGGTCGTTGCCCTTATTGGCATGCAATTAACAAAGACATCTTTCTATTTACGTAAAAGGAAATGGAAAGTAGATATTCAGCCTCGGGGTTCGCGTGATGAATTAATGTACACTGCGGGGCTAAACAATCTCAATAGAGTAACATGTATGACATATTCACCCGGAGTTTATCACCGTAATTCTTTTTCCACTATTCACTGTGGTATATTACCAAACAAATTGTCTTTTAATTCTGCAACGATCATCAATTATTGCGCTCAATTATAAACAGAGAAAAGGCTGAATCAGGCCTTTAACGGAGAAAGTCATTTTGCCATTCTACTGTAAGGGCCTGGCGTGAGCAAGCATTTTGATATGGTCCCTTTAAAAAGCGATGGGGGATGGGGGATGGGGACTGGGGGTGGGGGACCGGGGGGGGGGGGGGGCTTAGTAACAGAAATCGCGTTTGATCTCAATTACAGATGAGAGTTCCACATCAAAATCGGCAGTTCAGCTTTAGCTTTATAATGAGACAATGTTGGTTCGTCATGCCATCTATACTAACCTACAACAGGTAATACCATGCGAAGAGAGCGCAATGGACGAGAGTAGCCTAGTCATAGAGGCCAGCAAATACCAGTCTCATAGGAACGGGGTAATCGTGTGAATTTTATTCGTACAGGAAGCAATTCACATAAGAGCTGTAAATCTTGTTATCTTGGCAATGTAACGGTATTCACACAGGAGAGAAGCAGTTCACATGGAATGAGTGGAAATCGCGAGTCTTGGGAGTGTAGCCTAGTAGTAGGCTATTCATACTAAAGAGAAGCACAATTCACATGGAAAGAGTTGCTATTCAAATCTTGTAACGTTCGGATGTGTAAACGGTATTCACATGGTCATTCAAATGAGTTGGTGATCCACATGAGCTCGTCCGGTGTCGGCAGTGTAGTTCCCGCCTTCTCAGGAAAATGCTGGTTACGCCAATTTTCGATAGATGGCTCACCAATCTGTCACAAAACCCAATTTCCCAACGGATCTCAACCACTCGACCCATGACCCGGAAGTAAAAGGAAAAGTCCGATTCCAAAATGGAGTAAAATCTAAACAAAGATTTCTGTGTGATGGATTAAATCTCTCTGTGGGGATAAAGTACAAAAAATCTAGTGGAATAAACTGTGTGGAATTGTTTAACATGTTTGCCATTAAGGGTAGGAAGCAGTCAGACCAGTTTGCTGGTCGGGATATAGCAGAAAAACGAGACAGAAGTGTAGACCGAGGTCGACAAAGTGCTTCTTCCAGTCCGAGCAGTAGAAACAACAGTGCTTCCAATGTGCATGATTTCCATCCCGATGAGCTGCCTGACGGGGCATGTATTGCTCCACTCAGGGTCGTCACCAGGGACACTGAATGCACAGCCGTGAGAGAGGCAGCTGTAAGTCCTTTTTTCACTTTGGCTCATGTTAGGTCAAGGCTCGAGCATGTCAACTTGTCAAGTCAAGCGGCGACGACAAGTCACAATTTTATATTTCTCTCTGCAAAGAGTAACTGCACCTGGGTAGGCCAGGGGAGATACTGGTACATGACCATGAATGATGACACATTGTTGCTGTCAGTTTTGCCATAACTTGAATGGTAGCATTTGAAGAAGTTTGAGCTCTAACCTGTTACCAGTTGAGTCATGCGTTTCACCTGAAACGTGAAACAAAGAAAGGGTCACAGTCAGTGGCTTGGCGTTTTCAACAGTTCCCTTAGGCCTTCTGACATATTCAGAGTGTATCTCTTTATCTCGCTACGAGTCAAGTGATGTTTTAATTCTAGCCGCCCGTTCCAGCATCTCTTATAGTTATTCAAAGAAAGTTTGTATGGCTAAAAAATTACACACTTTGCCTGTATTTATAGTGAGCCAGAGTGCAACCAGCAATGCGGGCTAAGCTGATGGGATTGTGGCATACCTGTGGGATTAGACCGGATGGAGGTCGATGATGAAATAATTAATGATGATTACGTGACTTACTCCTGGGTTTGCAGATTCATAAACCATCCATCATTCAATAAATTTATTGTGGATATGGTACAATGTGTATGACAGTTGCCAAAACACATAATAGTTGCTTGGTTGCACCCCTACAGCAGAAAAACCATGAACAAAGATCCTAATTTAAGTTTTTCTAATGCATCTAATGTTGAAAAAGTACTGAAGCTCTATTCATCTAACACTTAGTTAATGATTTCATAAAGAGCAAAATCTAACTTTGTATTTCCTGGCCTACATGCTACTCACACCAGAGCTTGCTGTTGACGATATGTTCTGTGGACAGGGTGGATGGAATAGTGTCCATGGAGTGCTTGGTAAACACACTACCATGAGCCAACCTAAACACAATCAGCGCCATCCATTCGCAACATGTTATGGAATATCAGACATGTCAGGTGCTAAAGTGGGGTACTTGTTGTGAAATTTCCCAATGAAAAAGCAGTTTGGTATTGCCTAACACTCAGTGGATAGGCCAGCTGTCCTATTCCGTGAACAGCCTCCCTTGATAATGCATTGCTTTGAAACTGAAGTGCTTTTAGTTTTATTTTGTGATTATTTTCTGTGTGTTGTGGCGATATTGACTATATTGTCCCGAGTACATTGTGACACTCAGGATAGTTTGGGGGGTTGACATAGTTTTTCAAAGTTTTTCACTAGCGTTGGAGAACCTGTCTGCAACCATTTTCTTGATTCCCCAAGACATGCAAGAGCTGGTTTGAAACTCCTACGCTGTCCCACTACAAGAAGGATATGAGATCATAATCATTTGGAAAAGCGTGACTTAGAAGATGTTCATGACAGGAACAGGATCAAGATCACTTAGTGTGTGGGAAAATCAATTGGCCTAATCGTGCACTTTTATTGTGGATAACATGGCTGAGAAATGTATGACAGGGAAAGCTTTTAGTTACTTCTAAGACCTTGAATGTTGTTCTTTCAGTACAGAACTTTGGCCGGAGTTGACCACTGACTCTGCTCTTGTAATCAATAGGCTTACATGTATTGCATTTGATGTTTACTTTATTGTTCCAGCCACTTAGCTTCCATAATTATTAATGAAAATAAGTGGTTGGCTATTTAGCCTATTTCAGGCCTGTTATTATTAATATTATCATCATAAAGTGTGATTTAAAGTATGCAATCCTTTGCTAAATTGATCAAATTTCAAATGCAAAGTTTTGATAATTTGATTATAATGACCTATTTACTAAAGTTTAATGTAGAGATCATAAGTGTCATTGGTGATAAAACGGACTTGTGAGACATGCTTACTTGATCTGAATCAACAAGAGGAAATGATTGTGTGAACAAATCACGAGTCGATGATGTCAAGTTTGTCGGAGGTTCAAGTATATTGTCAAGTACCCAGCCCAATAAAGGTTCAACAACACATCATTCTGATAATGAAATAATGAATTGTGATCAGTTCTTCTGTTTCTGCCTGGTTCAATGAAAACGACACACTATACATGGACCCTGTTGCAGGAATTCTACAAAATAGGCCAGTAATCACTCAGCTGAGTTGCCAGTCCCTGGGGCCTCTTGTTATTCACAATAGCCAATTAGCACACCAGGATACTGTGGTCATGTTCAGACAGAGAGTGAACAATGCCCATTGTTTGAAGGAGGCTAATTAAGGGTCCTTGATTGACCTTCCATTTACAAAATGGTCAGTGTATTTGCATACTGTGACTATTTTAAAACTCCAGATAACTTTTCCAAAAACCTACTAATTTGCATATTGAAATTATATGTGCCTTCTCTCTGTGTGCATATGGTTGGGTGACAGTTCTTAAACTGGATTTAGATATTTATTTGTTTGTTGTTGCTATGTTCTTGTGGACTTAAAATATGCGCAAAGTTTGCTTGGCGTCTTAGGACAAAATTGTAAACCCCTTTCATGTCAGTTAGTATCTATCCACGCTGGCTGATCATGCTTCGATACTCATGAATCTTTGAAGCATTTTATTCCAGAGAATAAAGTGCATATATTGTCATACTGCCTGAGGTTCGGGGAGAATAACCCAGTGGGGGTGAGGATCGATAGCTTTAACCCATTCTTACAACCATCATGGTTGAACATTGATGTCTGGCAGGCTGAGTGTGACTGTGAATGTGATCATTGGGTATTTTCAGAGTTAATGGTTATTTAGCGAGGCTAGAAGTGAGGGGAACCATTATGGTTGATTGTGTGTAGAAAACAAGCTGAAATACAACCTCGTAATCCTGTCTTCAGGTACCAGGATTATGATCCTGCCATTGCATCTCACTCATCATGATATGATGGGACCCAATCAGCAGTATGATACTACCAGTGCCCAGCATATTTATTACGAGGGAAAAAGCAATAATCTCATGCAGACATGGCAGAAGTTCTGTAAAATACACATCAGTTGCAATATTTGTTATGTCTCCTGCGTCCTTGGTCGTTGAATCACCATGATGGATAGCGTTAAGGCTGTCGTTAGTGACTCACTTCATGCGTGGATTATGCTGTAACCCATCGCTACACATGCAGTTCACAGCTCGTTGCAAGTGTCTCATACCTCGGATTAAACGCATGAGGAAGTTCATATCCATTGATTGACCGAGGAGTCTCGTGTAGCGTGCACGTTCCTGCAGAGAGCATGATGGAGGAAAATTCCATGATGATTGAGATATCCACACTGTTTTGCGTTGATGGCCTTTGTTCTAAGATGTCTAGACGCGGACAGTGGTGACGCTTGTACAGCACATGTACTAAACCTCAGAGTTGTGGGTTTGATTCGTATTGTCGCAGACCTGTCCTCAAGTGATAGAGATAACGATGTTGCTGTGAGGCTCTTGACTAACGCGTGCTTTGCTTCCCTCAAATTGGCACCTTATGTAGACAGACTGTCCCATACTCCCATAACAGTATTGGTATCTCAATAAGTGATGCTGATTTTCACTACGGTCTGCATAAAAAAAATGATGTGAATATCTCAGACAAAACTGTTGTGACGTCGCTTTCACAACGATGCAGTGTCTAGATTCCTTATACCGACTTTTCCATTATTCCATCCCCGCTGACAACTGCACCATCAATATGCCTCTGTTGCCATTAAAGATCGTTGGTTTCTTTCTCGTAAACGACCTGATGTGGTCATTTGTAATCCGTCCATGAGAGAATATGGTTGATTCTCTGGTTGCCGTGGGAACAGAATGATTTGGTTCGTATCCCAATGGTGCTTGATTTGTGGTCTGAGCATTTGTTCTACATCCTGGAGATTCGGTTACAAGACTTGAAAATGTAGAAATTTCCTGTTATATCTCTGAAACCAAAGCCTGGCCGTAGTTAGCAGGAGTGGCGACAATATCCTTAGTACCATTGAACTTCCCTGTGAGGCTCGCAAGTCTACACATGTACATGTACCAAGCACAGTATACCTCCCTACAGGGAACCAATGTGTCAGGCTGGATGTGTATTTCGTTGCTCTGCAGCCTTAGGCAAGGTGCTCATGACAAGGCCAGGTGGCAAACATGACAGTAAAGGACTGATTGCAACTGCGGGATGTCTCCAACTACTGCAGCTGAAATGAAGTGATCATGCCTAACCAGTATCTGTATTTCATCACCCCGTAGTAAAAATACATATAATATACCAGCATCCCAATGTGCCATGCATTCCCGCCCAGGGATACATTCAGTATCAAGTTTGCCACCATCTTTTCATTGCCTCACCACTAAGTGAGCCAATCAAGTAAGATGAGTGGATGACTACTTCAGATCCTTCGTTGATTGACTCATTCAGCTGGCGGTTATCGAAGCCAACTCGAGAGAAGCCTGATGACATAATATAAAAGCCGATCAAAGTCTCTTGAAAAGAAATGGTGAAACAGGCTGTTTGGAGTAAGCATATCATCTATGCTATAGGCCATTCCTGGCAAGTCTTGTTGGAGTATGGCTTTCCTTCCTGGGCAGGATGGAAGACATGTTTATGCCTCAGACATGCAAAGCTTGCTTTCCTTCATCGGAAACGGCACACTACCCAATAATGTGACCAAAGCTGCCTGCTTGAAATGCATTCTTCATCTCCATGCCAACTGTTGATATTCTTGCTGAAGTTTATCCTTCAGTTTCATTTCCTCGAATCAGTTTCCCTTCAGAGGTCATTTCAGGCATGATATGGTGATAGATCTTGACCAGCCTGGAGTATGAGTCTGAAGTAACCTTCCAAAACAGTTTGATATCAGAGTACCACTGTTCTTTGATAAGTACAGTTTACTTTGCGTATGATCTTGTGTGTACAAACGGTGACAACACTTTGATCATGTTTGATTTGAAATTGATTTCCATGGCCACTTAGTAATGATAGCATGTTGAGAGATTCATGCTGCATGCCATGCACCTGGATGTTTTCTGTGAAAATAACCTGGCCTGCTTCCACCAACAGCTCCCGCATGTCTGTCCTGGGAGGTATGGGAGTGAGGGTTCTTCTCAGCTATGGATTGAGGTCTGTCATAGAAAATGAGTTAGTTTTCAGGGCAATGTTTTCAGATGGAATCTTTTGGGTCTTTTTTTGGTCTGAGCACCGTCACACCAGGAAACCCTGAACTAGTAGGCTACTCATACTAACACTATTGGCCGGATTCTGAAGTACGAACATAAACCGTTAGCCCAGCCTGCAAATAAGTGAGTCAAGAAATTAATTCTGCTCATGCTTGACAAAAAGAAGGAAAACATTGATTTTGCATCAGAACAAGACAGTTGGTGAAAGCAAGATACCATCTGCTTGTCAACTGAGATTTGGTTGGAACCAAGGGAATGTGAATGTGCGGTGGCGGGCAGCCAGTGAGTAGCCCGTCATAACAATCCCTGATCGCAACAACATAACTCTTTGCACTTGATAAACAGTAATTGCTATCCTATTGTATCAGACTTCATTATTTACTCACATACATGTATCTAATTGTCTATTGTGTGGAAATTCTCAACAACTTTGATGATGATTATAATTGTGTAGACCCATATATTACAAAGCTAAATAATGACAAGTAATTGTTCCTCTGTAGTCTGTATAATCGTCTACTCTGCTCAAGGTCTGATGTCAATGTAATATGGATAACTCTTTCAGACTGGACAGAATGACTTTGATGCTGAGTGTTGTAATTTCTCTCTCCTGAGGGGAGGGGTTGGGGGGATGTGGTCATAGGTACAGTAGGGTAGGTGAACTGCCTCTCAAATACAAATAGAAGAATTTATTTCATGGTAAGCTCACCGCCTACCAAAATTTGTAAACATTCAGCTTACAAACCAACCACCAGCCGCCGGTAGCAAATTACAAAACTGACTGAAAAAGTTTTGAAATGTAAAGAATTTGCCAGTTATAACTTTTATCTCATACTGGTGTCTGTTCTGAGCTACTTTTCTGGAGTTGAAGGTAGCAAGTTCTTTTCATTGCTGTGGCATAGGCACCAATTACACTGAATCTTGGTCTTAGATCTCATGTTGTGTCTTGCTCTGGGACACATAGACAGCAGTGATCCATCCGAGAGTCTAACCCACAACTGCCCAGCACTTAACTATCCGCCCAGCGCTCAACTATCCCACTGATCCCCCTGTGCATGAACTCATTTCAAAGTGACTCACATTCCATCGGTGATAATTTAGTGAAATCAGTAAAATCAGTAAAATCAGCCAGAGTTTCCTTGGATACTGGTACGTGAGCTCAAAAAAAACCCATTTTGGTTTCCTTTTCAATTTGTGATAGCATGGCTGACTAGGTCTTTAATTATCGCTGGAGTAGATTGGGGAAGATTGCCATGTGCTGCTGACAGGATCCGCAATTTGATATCCTGTGTTCCTTTATTAGGAGCCTGATGAGGAGGAATCAATCAGTTTGTGGTTGCTGGTGCTCTATTTTCTAACTGAGATGTCTGAGATGGATGAGGCACCGTGTTGGAAAAGCAATGGTTTGTCATTATTTCTGATACTGGCTTTCAAGGTTAGTCCTGCATGTCCTGTGAAGTCGGGTGAAATTGATCCATTTGTCAATCGCCGAAAATCTCACCACCAGAATTCTTTAATGTTTGCCCTGATTTGATCAGGATATGTAGCATTTTGGTCAGGGCTGTCAGTGGAAAGGTTGCTTCTGATCATTTCGGTAGACTTCTCGCCTGGAATAGCGAGAATGGCACTCCTTCAAGGTGTTGGCCTAATTGTTCTGTAACCGAAGCGTGGTTTTTAGCCTTGCTGACCAAATTTCCACTAACATCACGACTTATGTGTCCAATGCAAGCCCTCCTCGGCTTGGTCAGAAAAAAAAACCCGCTTGAAACTGGTGTCCAGAGCCCACCTGCTCTTCATTGTTCAAGCTCCTAACTGCTGCCTTGAAGAGTGTGTATTCCATTACCTTTCCGAGTCTGCTTGTCCCATTGGAGCAGTCTAGAGCGTAAAAGAGATTAGAACGAGGTACCATCAACAAGATTTATGGGGAGAAACCTGGAACGTCATTTCTATGGTTACTGCACGGAAGGTGATATATTCTGTTGTGATCAGAGAAAAAATTTCGCTTGATTTTTTTCTGAAGATTCGGTTTAAGGAATTAATACAGAGGGGGTTGTCTTGACAGAGAGGGGCTGCTTTGGCATAACTTTTGGAAATCGGATCCTGATTATTCCTGAGCATTCTGTATATGACCTTTCCATTGAGGATCAATTTTATAAAGCCTAACATAAAATATAATGCAATAGTGTAACACGTCCTTGGAGCAAGTCATGGAACAAAGCATCTATTATCTAATGAAAAAGGGATCATTTTTCATCTGAGTTCGGTGACAAAAGGATTACTGAATGAGACTGGACGAGCCTTTTTAATTGCTGTTTATAATAAGCTACTCTGACATTTTCCCTTCTCTCGTATCAATGCCACTTCCATCATCATCAGGACATCCCAAAGGTTGGAGCTTGGCTTACAAAGTTTTAGTAAACAGCAGATACAAGACCTGGCCGCTGCTCATGACATCCTCATGCTTGATATGAAATGCTTGCAGCATGGCAGCCGATCCATTTATGCCGTTGTTGTAAATATCTTTCCCTTTGGGTCGTTTCCCATTAGTGTCCTGCCCTGCCACTGATCATATGCCTTGTGTATCTAATGTTATGAAGCCCGTGATGTAGCGACTGGTAATCTAATTTGCTCTACAAATTGATTTAGAATTAATTGATTAAGTTTGGGGCGACATGTTGGAAAGAAGTCCTGTTATTTGTGGAACTTAGTAGAATATTACTGTTAAGCAAACCTCTGAGGGAAGTTGAAGTAGTATTCGATTTTGTTTGAAGAAAATGTATGGTAGTCAAGAAGAAGCGTTCATCGCAAATGTAATCGCTTGTTGTGCAGGGCTCGACGTCAGATCTGGTTCAGAACAAATTTCAAAGGGTAATCCCTCGTGATTTGTGAGTATTGTTGTTCTTTGATAAAAAGGTCTATCGTTGATCTTTCTAGATCAGTTTCATCTTGGCTTTGGATGTAAGTAAGCTAATGTAAAACGAGCATTGTTGATTTCTGAACTTCCTTTCATTCCCACAGATCGTCTGCTACAGAAAGTACACATGATCCTCTGTGTAATGTATACAGGATGCGCTGTGTGGGCACTGTTAGGCTATGTTCCGTTACTCACATCTACTATGTGATTCAGTCCCACACCATTTCACATGCCTAATGTTGTGGTCGGTGAGTTCAGCAATATGGGATTTATTGACAGTTGTTTGAATCAAAAACGTTCAAAATGTAGCCTTTACTGTGTGAACAATCTTTTGGTCCTCCATTGAATAAGTTGAGAAATACTTTGAGACGGAGGCAGCTTGACTATGCAGACGCTGTGAAATGGTGTAATCTACATGCCCCCTGACTTCCTCTGGAGTCTTCACCATGACTTATAGCAAATGAGAGCCAAGAGAACAGTGATCACAGTGTATCATCAGCTCGATAACCAAGAAAACCACAGCCTCAAAGTGCACTCTAGCCTTTCATGTCACCTTCATATGTATGCAGCCTGAGCTGGTGATCGGTGTGGGCTGTAAATCGGAATTAGCATCTCCGGTATCCGGAATTGAGATGGTATAACGGCCCATTAATGTCAACGCTGTAGACCGATTTCTCATCAATCCTGGGTTATTTCGCTCCTCCTTATCCGATGGTGGTATGTTCTTGTACATATTGATGTAAATTGGATAAGAATTAGGGCTCTAGGAAAATTCGTCCCCGGATAATTCGTCCCCGGAAAACTCGTCCCCGGAAAATTCGTCCCCGAGAAAATTCGTCCCTGGAAAATTCGTCCCCGAGGAAAATTCGTCCCCAGATAATTCGTCCCCGTGGATAATTCGTCCCTGGAAAATTCGTCCCTGAGGAAAATTCGTCCCCGGAATATACGTCCCCGAGGATAATTCGTCCCCGGAAAATTTAACAAAAGTTGAAAGTTTCCGACATTACTTTCTAGTAATAACTACTACCTACTCCTTTCGACTTTTCTCATTCAGTGTTATATCTCTATTTACTACCCTACTAGCTAGTTACCTACTCCACTTTTTTCATAGTAGGTAGAGGTAGGCAGGCAAAATAAATTTTTTTTTCTTCAAATAAGTATTTTTACTGGTCAGAATGAAAGAAAAGCTCTAAATTCTTCCATAAAATATTTTGCCTGCCTACCCTACCTACTATAAAAATAGTGGGGTAGGTAACTAGCTAGTAGGGTAGTAAAGAGAGATATTACACTGAATGAGAAAAATCGAAAGTAGTAGTTATTACTACAGTCCATTCGACAAGACTTAAGGGTCTTAGAAAGTAAAGTCAGAAACTTTTAACTTTGTAAAATTTTCTGGGGACGAATTATTTTCGGGGACAAATTTTCCTAGGGGACGAATTATCCAGGGACGAATTTTCCTTGGGGACGAATTATCCGGGGACGAATTTTCCTAGGGGACGAATTATCCTCGGGGACGAATTATCCGGGGACGAATTTGCGGGGACGAATTTTCCGGGGACGAATTATCCGGGGACGAATTTTCCTGTAACCAAGAATTAGCAGTGTGGTGTTGTGCTCCAGACACCTGCCAAGGGCACTGTGGTTGTGGATCCAGACCCCTACCAAGGATGGAGTGGACCAGTAGTGCTATTTTGCTCCTCCTGATGTGAGCTATATTCAACTTCCACATCACTTTGGGCACTGACATGAGAGAGTTTCCTTCAGACAAAAGCCAGTTTGTTCTATAGCCCAAGGTGTTGACAGAGCGTTGACTGGCTCAAAGCCCTTCTAAATTGGGAAATTATCGATGATATGATGGGATGCCAGCGGGCATGAATGGTCGGAAAATATCTTGAAAGCCCATTTGCTCAATTTCAAGTGTGTCTTTGAGGACAAATTAGGGTGAGGGAGGTGGTGATGGAGTCTTCTTCAGGTTGCTCGGGGTCTATATAACATATCTACGTGTACATGTTAGTTGACTGTTTCTACTACATGAGAGTTGAGAAAGAATGGCACACAGGTGCAAAATGGAGCAGGCCCATCTTTCATCATGATTACTCAGGTTGTCTGACCTGTTCTGTGTTGTGTCTGCATTCTGGTTAATTGGGGCCTAGAAGATCCTGTCAGCAATGCTTTTCTGAGGTTCGGATGAGAACTGAACTCTCATTCTCAAGGTGAGGTCAGCAGTTGCCTGTAATTCAGCCCTATCATCTTGACACACAGTCCAAAACTACAGCAGTAACATTTCAAATGCCACAGATTGGTTCTACACACCTTTTGATCATCACATAGCGATGGAAGCGTTGACAGCCTTCGAAGTTGTGCATTATTTCAAATACCCTTCAGGCCGCCTTGCCTATAACTCAAGAAGAAATCGATGGTTCTTAATCCGTCTGGGATATTCGTGGCAGATCTTAAGGGATCCTTGATACCTGATGATGGTATTAGATATTGCCTGGGGCATTCAGAGCATTTGTCATTTTCACCGCAATGCATTCAGATTATACAGGGTATTCGTTGTTTTATCCTGATCATGTGGGGGAGGGGATGTCACAACAAGACGTCACACCATGTTGGGCCAATAACGGCACCGAGCATAAGCTTACATATTATGTCTGTGCGAAGAATGATTGTGGACAGCTTTACTTATCAACTCTTGCAGTATCAGATCTAATTACATGACACCCCTGCAGCCAGCTTGACTGGCTCAGATGTGATCAGCCACAATAAGATGCTTCGATTTTTCCTCATCGTTGCTGTGCCATTAGTCGTCCAGCATGCTGAATTGAGACGATAACCGCCAACGATAAATACCCGATCAATTGAAAGAGAGACTGGTGTATCAGAATGTTGCCTTGTCACATCAAGGTTTATCAAAATCTCATCAACTCTAGGCCGCAGCATTGGCTGGTGTTCAGGTCATGGTTTTCAAGGCAAACACCAGATCTTTAGCGCAAATGTTTCCTGGTCATGTCCCTTCCTTAGAATGAGGGAGGTTTCCGGAAGCAAAAGTGCATCCTCAAAGGATATACATTGTAATATCAGTTCCCGATGGATTCCATGTGCTTCCACTTACTTCTTGAGCAGGGCCATAAAATCAGTTCCCAATCCCATCATGAATAACTGGTCATGAAATAATATTTTCTTTCCAGTGCGATTTCTTTTCAAAAGTATAATCGTACAAAACACTTCCTACAAATAGTGTTTACGTAAAGTTTGACGTCTGCAAGGAACCTTCATGAATATTTTACCATATTTTATCAACCGCGTACAAAAATGGAAAAAATCCGATAAAAACATTTCGCAGTTACCAGCCGTGATCCGAAATATGATCGGAATAATGCGATTATGGTTGCAAGTATTGATCAGGCGTGCCGAAGCGGCCCTCTCGAATCAAGTGGCTATTAGCGGGCAACCTGGCTACTTGGCCGACTCGGCAGATAAATCTGATGCCTTCAACACACAAAATATGATTGTCAGCAATAACGCTGCGTCAGACAAGAGAAATAACCTGATACGTTCGGTTGGTAAGATCAAAGAGTTTTGGGAGAGATGCGCTGATTTCATATTGATTTCTGATTTGTTCTCGAATCTAGCCTCAACTCAACCCTACAAGCAATTTGTCACGTTATCAGAAGTTTTTTGGACCAGAAACGGCATCATGAGCACTGTGGTCGAATCTTGAATATAATTTGAAATCACACTGGGAGAACTGGTAGCGTTGACTTTTATGGATTTCTAATATTTTTGTTGATTTTGTCTTTGCAGTACATCGGTTCGTTTGCTGTGCTCGGGACGGAACAGGCAGCAAGAACAGAATACGTCAGACAACAGCTCGAGGAAATGAGGGTAGGTGTCCTATTGGGTGGACTTCGGCTTAAGTGTTAATCAAGATATGCTGGGGTTCTGCCTTGGGGAGGGGTACAAGAAGGGATAATGGAGTCAGAATTTAGTTTGTATTCTGTACACCATTGCCCATGATATTCTTCTACCAGGATATTCTTCTACCATGATATTCTTCTACCAGGATATCGTTCGGAAGCCTGCTGACAGACATCCCACAAGTTTCAGCTCTTCATTTCAGAAAATCAGATATTGTTGTATTCAGCGCTTAGCTTGATATTTGTATATAGATTTTCAAGGTGTTTCTGATTGATGATATTCAGCATCTCAATCAGCTGTGAACCATTGCTCATAGAGTACATTAGATCACACGTCAACACAGTCGTTGACTCATGGCTCATGCCTCAGCAGCTGTTACTGATGGTTCACTCATATTCTGGTAGGTGGCAGCAGTTGCCTGATAGGTCCTGGCTTCTGATCAGTATTGTAATTATACCATCCTGAAGTCAGTTACCCCCCTCAAATATTAGGATCATGGGGATTGTTTGTTACATCTCTCAAGAGTCATTTTGACCTCTTTCACTTTTTCTTTTTAGAACGTGACTAAAAGCAAGTCCATCCTACTTGTGATATCTCTCTCAGGTGTTAAAGTCTGCAGCAGTAACGGAGACGTAAGTTAAAAGTTTATTCCTTGCTTTTTGCCACCTGGCTCCTGAGACTATCGTTTGGAAATTTGAAGGAGGAATATCAATTTTGCCAAGAAAATTTAAATTGGCCAGAACTGTTTGGTAATTGAAGTCGACTGTTCCATGACATTGCAGCCTACTAACATTTGGACGTGTTATGGAGTAGACAGCTTGTTTCAAGTGATTTGAGAACTTGTGACTTCCCCACATTAGGCCTACCCCTTCTCGTTGCCGTTGCTGATACTATCGTGGGCATATATTAAATATCCTACGTTTTATTCTATTTAGAAAGGGCATTATAGGATACAGGTAGGTGTCCCCTTAAAACGCTTCAAAAACGAGTGATTTGGTTGCTGTGACAACATGACGATTGTGTAGTAACCAACCGAAGGTCACTTTCAGATCACAGACGTCATGTTGTCATGACTACGTCACAGGTCGCTGCAATGACTCGTTTGCAAAGCGCTTTAGGCCCTCTTTAGATTTGAATGGACATGATTTAAACCCCCTCCCCACCCGTGAGACTCCCTCCTTGTTGCAGTGGATGTTGTTGGTCACAATATTTTGTTTGCTTCTCAATAGATTCAAAAATTTTTACTTCATTTATGTAATTGTTCGTGCTGGTGAATCCCTTTGACTTTTTGCAGTTCCAGCCGGCCACAGAATGCATGAAACTCGTCAAATGTATGGTTTCTATGTTGTTGTGTGAAGTCCACTTTATTCCTGTGATATTTGATTTGATTTTTTTGTAACCCGCATGATGATTTGGTTTGTTGTTATTTATGTGATTTGTTGCATCTTGCATGGATATGAGACAGCAAAAACATGTGAATATTCATGAGGTTTGAGAGAACCAGCTACCAATTAGGGAAGGCATCACATTAGCTGTGCAGGGAATTGTTTTGGACATGTACTGCAAAGTACTCCTTGGGGTAGAGTCTGCAGTCAGTTTGTCAAAAATTGTAGTCTAAGTCTGAGAATGTGCCAGCAAAGGGTTTAAATGGTTAAAACTATGTTACATATTACTTGCCGAGTCCATTCCAGTTAAACTCCCCTCTGAGGACTGCAAATTAAACAACCAGAACCAGGGGCAAAAATCTTGCCAAAACTGCAAGTGATCTTTCTCATTCCGATAAACATGACCACTGGTGCAAGATTGGTAATCTCTTGTCCGTTCTATTTCAGAGTGTCTACATGGCCCACGCTATGAAGCGGATATCATACGCCACATGTGATCCAGAGTTCTGCCAGTTTTCATTCCTCGCTCGGGAGCCGAAGGGACAGATGAATGTACAGTACTGCCATGCGTTTATAACAGAATCACCAGAACAGGTGAGGGGTGCTTTCCTTAGGGTCACAGGAATGTCAGACTTGCAATTTTTATTGCAGAAATCTGATATTTATTGCATGCAACAAAAATTGCCAGCCTTCAGGTTTCACAATTGACCTATTGAGTACATCTGTCCGTGTACGCAACAAACTGAGAAATGAATGTTGAAATTCGTATTCAATATGTGTGTTACAAATCTCAAACAAATGGGCTAGGCCTTAAAGCAGACAGTTGAATCATGACTAATTAAGCATGAAACAGGACCTAATCATGCACAGCCTATTAGTTAAAACAACATGTGCTTTACCTAACTTTGGTGCTGCCATCTGATAATTGGATGTGGAACTAATATCAATGAGCATTTGTGAACAGTGAAACCAGCAATTTATCTTACATGCTCACACAACTGATAATCACTTTTTTTTTCCAGGCCGAGGAGTTAAATACAATTGTAGGAAACGCTTTCAAAATGGCGTACGCAAGTCAACGAAAAAAGCAGCCAACCTTTAACGAATTGATCGAGGAACAGTTGAAAAGGCAGAAGGCCAAACAAGAGGAGACAGAACATCAAGCCAAACAAGATCTTACGAAACGCTTGTCGCTGATTTCCACGCCGACAGCGGCTGATATGGCGAACACACGGCGGGAGGCCAAGAAGCAACAAAGTATTGAGATCGAGGCTGAAAAAGAGGCCAACAGGGTTGTGGGGAAGAATAAAGTCTGGGTAAGTGTCGTATCGAGATAATATCAATATCATCTCCTCCATGTTACATATTTTAAGGGCCAACCTGGGGTAGTTGATCTTCATTGACCATCAACACCTCTGGAGCATTGGTGTTGGAAATCCCGGCATGTCCCCCCTACTAGTCAGGTTGAAATGAAGGCATTGATGGCGTTCCTTGAAACATGAAAGTTGTGAATATATGAACGATTATCATCGGTCTCATTCCCAATCTCCCAATCACATTCCAGGCCAAACAGGCAGTGCCAAAACAAAAACATCGAGCAGGACTTCCCGATGGTAGCAGCGAATCGCCTCCTCCACCTTTATTAAAACAGATCGAACTCGATCCCCCGCGATCATATGGGTCGCCTGTAGTCTCCCTCAAGGAAAGCATAGACAATCAGGAGACACTGGCGGTCCATCACCGTCTCGCAAGTCCGTCACAATCATTTGATTTTACAAACGATCGAAGACAATCACATGAGCAGTCTAGTCCGGTCACAACGCGTCATCGCCATTCTAGTGATAAACAGGGTAGCCCAAAAGGAACGGAAAAACGTAGTAGTCCGCATGGAACGGAAAAACGGAGTAGTCCACTAGGATCGAAGGAACGAGGTAATGGAAGTCCGTTAGGAACGAGGGAGAGGAGTAGTCCGATCGGGACAAGGGAACGAAGAACGAATGGTCATGCTAACAGAGAGGAGGTGGAGTGTATACATCCTACTTTAGGAAGGAAAGGATCAGATCCAGTGGTAAGCAACCATCTCTACTTCCTCTTCTTCTGCATTCGGAATTCCCATGCTTTGTAAATCCTAGCTACCCCTGCTCTGAATCATTGATGAGCGATTGGTTGCTATTTTGTCGCAAGTCTGCTCAGAAAACTTGTCGACTTGATTTCACCTTTTAAGAGTCCTGCTTTTCATGTTTTGTTCCCTTCCAGTCACGGTCGTCCAGTAAACACACTGACATGAGCAACAGACCTTTGCCGGCACCACCTGATAAGGAACAAACACACTCTGACGGCAGCAGGCCCTCTAGCGGCCAACAGGACAACTACAGGCGATCGTCAAGTGATCCGGTTGTGCCGTTAACGTTGAGGCATGGTGAAGGTCGCAGTGCTTCGCCAAGTGGCAATCAGCGGTACCAGAATGACAGTTCTCTTCGGAGGCCAGAAAATGGTCACGATGCTCCGCCCCTTCCAACAAGGTAATCCCCTTTTATAAATCCTCGTGGACACGACATTCACAGAAGATCTGTCTCAGTGTTCTCCATGGGAATGTATGGTAGGGTGGGCTACTCTACAACTGTAAACTGAGTGAAAATGAGCAAACTCACCAACTTTTATCTTCACAAAGATTCCGTGGTTAGGAACATCTTTACCAGAAAGCCAGTTTCATAAGAAATTACCACCCTTGGCATCCTGAAAATCTAAGTTCTCAGTTCACCATCCTTACAACAATGAATGGAGAACACTGATGCATGTATGCATGTTGAAGCAGACTGTAATCCTTCTCAATGACAAGTCGTTCAGAGTCGGAAGGGACATGTTGCCCTTATCTTCCTTATGAGAGATGGGTGTAGGGTCAAAATTGCCCTGCTGGTTGCATTGGCTTCATGAGCAGCTTATCTCAGTTGTCGGTCATACACTGCTGGTTCGACTAAAAGGTTTCAAGAAAGACCAGGGTATGTAATTGGATGAGACCATGTGGTTTGCTGTATTTCCAGATAGAATCCTCTCTGACTTTATAGTGGTTGTTGCCCTTTGGATGTTTGTTTAGTTCCTCGTTTATCCCCTAGAGGTGCTGGTGGTTGATCATCATTGATACCACTCATACTTACTGCATTGAATCGTCATCAGTTACTGGCTACTGTGTGAGGAAATTAACGGGAGCCTGGATACAGCTTGCTACTGAGTTCAATTTTGGATTCAACTAATATTTTGACAGGAATTTCATGAGAAAACATGCCGATTACGTGGTCATAGGACCTGATTTGTTTCCCGTATAATTTGGATGTAATTGCGATGAGTTGATAAAAGGATCGACTGCTTCTATCCGAGGAATGTTTCCGTTGCTAGGAGTGAACACTGTTCATAGATTCAGCTTTTAAAGGAGTTTCAGACTGAAAGTGGTTTCTCTGCAGGTCCCTGGAAATTCGCCCTTGTAATTGGGTACATTTCATGAAATTATTGCTAGTTTTATTGATTGCCGTATATAAGCTAGCTAAATTTAGCATAGTGTGTCATTGTCATTTCATAGCTAGCCATCTAGCATCAGTTAGCGAGCATGAGGGTGTGGAGTTCCATTGTATTTTGATATTGGAAGTGGAGGTATTTAGATGTGTATCAGTTGAAAGGTTTTTCACAGAAATGAAAATTGTTGGGTGAGAAGTGCTAATGTAATAGCCAGTGGGCTTGAATTCAGATCTCAGTTAGGCCTTTATTGGAAGAGCGGTACTCTGGATTCAGATATTCCATTTGGTGTTTGAACTGAGCTGATGTTGTTGTCCGCCCCCTCGCCCAGAGAGCTTACAAGAATTCACCCCAAAAAGTTGAATACGGCCCTACTGAGTACTGGTAAGCATGGGCAAGTGATGGTTCCACAGAGGTGGTCAGTTGCTCATCCAGGGAGTGCTCAACTCTGCACTTACTGATTTTGAATAAAAGAAGATACCTCGTTTATATCTCTGCAGACCTGGCATGAGACCTCCTCACAACCTACTTGTACGTCTTCAACAACGCTGGGGTAAAAAACAGGCTTGAGATAATAATAACACGACACCAAGGGCTGCTTGATACCGTAGTGTCTGCAAGAGTGCAGCTTCTGTTTTACTCTTGGTGAATCATGGCACTAGACATGTATGTGTGATGATGAAGTTGCATGAGATTGGATGCACATTGAGAAGCATTATAAAAACTTGGTTCTCCTAACGCAGTTTTCATTTTAGCCCCTGACCACTTTCATAGAGGCTTAGATCTTCAGTGCCCATCACATAGAGTTTCATCCCTATGTGGTGTGAAAGAACTGGTAGAAGTCAGAATACTGACTACCATTCTGTAGCATGATATCAGGAATGGATCAAATTGCCGTAGTGTACCAAGTCCACGTATAATCTTGACAGCATAAATACCCAGCGTGCTAGCATAAAATGAAAAATAAAGAAAAGTGGCCTGTTTTTTACCATGCTGGAATTGTGGGAAGGTGCATTGTGTACATGTCCTCTGCAGGAGCCAGGAAAAAACTATCAGCTTGCCATGAAGTTGTCATCCAATTATTGTGCGATATGGATAAATTATTTAACCCTACGGTGGTTTAACTGCTCTCGACAAAGTGTGTGTTAGCAGAGTATGTCCTTAGTGTTCTGTTTGTGGCATGATGGCGTCGGGCGAGAGAGGTGCCCTATCGATTCTGGGCTGACAGTATGATGGGTCCACCTCTTCTCTATAAAATAGTTAGGGCAGGAAGAAGTAAATTAACTTTTACTTCTCCCTGCCTTTAAAAAAAAAATTATGACGAAAATGAAAAAAAATGAAAAAAGGTCCTCTGCTGCCTTTAGCCCTTCCTGGGTTTGAACCCTGGGTCCCCCGAGTCCGAATCCCTGTCTCTACCCCTAGACCAGAGGGACTTCACACCTTGCTATGGTCTTTCTTTCACTATGAATGAAAGGCTTTTGTTTGATCTGGACTCTGGTTGGCTGTTTGGAATGGCAATCACCAGAAACCAATGAATTGTTTACTAACCAAAACTAACTTAGGCATTTTGTTGCTGAATCTGAGTTGTTTCCTGAAATCGTTTTAGGAGATTGGAGCAATCTTTCCTCCTCGGTGTGTAATATCACTATCAGATTGTCAGAAGTGGTGTACTACTACAAAGGAAGTCAGATGACTTAAAGCCGATGGTTCAGATATCCTCTCCCGAGGAAAGGTCAAAGCTGTGCACTCGGGAATGTTTGGAGAGTTTGTCTTCTCTTGGACTAGGTGTACCTTCTGAAGGCTGAAACTTGTAGTTTTAAACGAAGCACCATCATCAGCCATGGCCTCAGTAGGCGGGCTGAGGATGCTGGCTGTGAAGCAAACCACTGCTGCCGTATCTTGCCCTGTAACTCACCCCTGTTGAGATTAGATTTGAGGTTGTGTTTCCAATGTGGGAGTTCTGTCTGACTAAGAGTGTGTTCTTCCTTTCTCATCATAGAATAGTTTTGAAACCTCCAACATTTAGTCCACACGTCATGTCACCTTTATATGTTGATCATATCGTTGTCTCGTACTGTTATGTATCTAGTCGAGTCACATTCCTCGAGAACAGCCGTTATCTTGTCTGACGGGATCACTTGAGAAACGCTGTTTGGGAATTTCAATTTGATTGCATTAGAAGATCGTTAAATGAAGTATTAGATTGATTAATTGACTTCCTTTCATTTGCTGATTGGTATGCAGACTTGTAACATGAGCTATACAACACACAACTCAGAATAATTCTCTGCTTAAAGGATGAGTCTTGGTAAGAGTAACTTGTGATGCTGGATTGGCTATTCAATATAGGATTCAAAACAGTTCACAGCTTTAAGGAGTTCACAGCTTTAAGACTGTCTTGGGACAAAATCAACCACTCGTTGGCCAATTCATGAACACTTGTCATAATTTGAAGGTCATTGTCTGCTTCAATACAAATTTTGTTTTGAATGAAATCTTTCCTTTCAGTCTTGTTGAACTGGCTTTTGCTGTAGTCCAGAGGCTGAGGCCACCTTTCTAATAAAGCATCAGTTTGGCTCACCTAACAATCAGCTCTCAATGATTAGTAATCTTGGCAAAGTTTTGGCCGTAGTTTAGGCTCTTCTAGGTGACTTCGAATGTGCATGGATCCTGGATGCTGGATCAGTAAGGTAAAGTGGTTCAATTATAGTTAGGTACAGTTATTGCCCCTACAGTGTAGAAAACAGGTGGCAGGACATGTTTATGCACACAAATGCTGTAATTGTACCATGGGGCTATAATTGTCCTCCCTTACCATAGATTTGTCCTGAGATGTGATGATTTTCCCTTGACCATTCCTTGCCTGAAATATTCCACCGGAATGATCATGTATCGTTTGTCAATGTTTTTGCAGACTGTCCGACTATGTTTGGAGGTAAGAGATTGTCCCGCTCCTGAATGCTTGAACAATGATCATCTCGGTGTAACCTGTCAGCGGTCAATGTGAACATCTAGTTTTGCAACAATCACCAGTCAAGGCCTTGTTTGATACATTTGGTCATCGATTCATTCAAGAATCAAGCGTTTCTTTAACCAATGTATCTGTGTGCTATTTGAATTTACCTGTTTGTGCTGGTTTAGACGTAAAACTAGATTTGACAATTGTCGCTGGATCCCAATACTGCAGAATCCACCAACACTTCAAACACCCGCTTATTTCTTATTGCGTGTCCTTATAAAATGTTGATTGCATGAACATCCATAACCCGCCCGCTTCAAGGTTTTGGTCCCCCCCCCAAGTTAAACTGAGATGATCCGTAGTGTAGTGAGCTTGGAATTGCTTGATCAAGTCAACTCAGGACCATTTATAAATGAGAGTGAGTCCAAATATAAATATGTCACCTTGATTCTGAAGTCTGGTGAATAGAGAGGACCATTCTGTTATAAATGGTCCTGCTGCTTACGGAGTGATTTCCATCCGATCACCAACATCAGCTTTGTGTGTGAACCATCACCTTTTCCACCATACCTTTGTTGTTCCGTAACATCTATTTCAGGGCAAGCAGCGTTTCATTGGATGCTGGTTTCGGTGGATCGTCATTTTGCTCAAGTTACAAAACATCATTGGTTGAAATAGACGAGCCTTTAGCGGGTATATTGTCAACTTCCAAAGGCCCATAACAATCATTATTAATCTGATTTGCCGCGCTGGATAAAACTTGGGGCCGAAACAGTTAAGAACCTTTCATCAGTCAGTCTGACAGTCCCATGCATGGCCTTGTTGCCAATGTTACTGAACATGACTAGTAGCACAGAGGGTAGGGTGCAAACATTCACATGAACCATTACAGTCAAATCTCTATGGACACATAATGAGAAACATTACAACTCTCATTCGGGCCATTGGTTCTCGCCCAAATGTAGCCAGCAATAGTTAATTAGAAAATAATGATCCTCTATTGGGGGATGATTTTTCCATTAACCTCACTGGAACGTTTCACCCTATTACCAGGATGTAGTGTAATCATGTTATTGGCCCGTGAATTACTGCTGAATGATCGCCAACGGATCCACAATAGCGCGATATTGGAATCGTTGACATCCGTCTGTGCCTCATGTAATCATGATCAAACCTGACAATTGCGTGATAAGGTCTTTTCTCCCTTCGGTATGTTGTAATGTTTTTGAGGAAAAGAGTGTGAGACATGTTTCTAATGTGAGAGAATGTATCATGTGGCAGTAATGTCAGTCTCATCTAATGATTTAGGTGTAAGTAGTGTGATAGTTTATCTCTGCACTGAAATTGGGAACATTGTGTGGGCCTCCAATGCCACCCAAGGTCTACAGCCAAGGCACCTCACATTTGGGCCTCCCTTCTCCTTCACCCTCCCGATCGACCCACCAGTACGCTGGTCATTCTTTAAATCAATGATACCAACACCAAATCAACATCAACCTACAGCCAAGGCACCTCACATTTGGGCCCCCCTTCTCTGCCACACCCTCCCGATCGACCCACTGGTCATTCCTTAAACCATGAATGTTGTGAGATGATGCCAACTCCGAACTGCATCAACCTCTTGATATGTTCACCTGAAGTCAACCAGGTCCAGCATCGACACAGAACCTAATGCTTTTTAAATGGCAAGGCCAGGAACCTCTTGACAACATTCACCTCAGGTCAGACTTAGAGATCAAAGCAAAGGTCTCATCACCATGCAGTGAATGTTCACGTCAGCCTTCCGGAGGTAATGCCGATTTTCTCTCATCATTTGTGCTCCAAGGTGTGGAGAGATCATCCATTCAGTTTGCCCTGATCGTGATTTGTCAGACGCTAGTCACTTGAGGTGATCTCTGATTGCTGGCAGTTCTAATGGAGATCTAATCAAGTTTGAGAAGTTTAATTCAAACTCAATTGGTCGGGATGTCTGCCATCCAAGCACTTCATAGTGGAATCGAAAGAAAACACTTTCCTCCATCCATCTAGGAACCCCAGTCAGTTCCATTTCCTTCTAGAAACACTGACTCAGCTATCATGTCGCATGATACCATCAAGGCCAGCTAGTGAGGCATAAGTATAGTTCAGTTTATACCCCCATGCATCCCCACCACAATGGCTCCCCTGCGATCTGTGAATATCACAATCGACAGCAAATCATCTGGGAAGAAAAAAATATCTATCCGTCCGTCATTTGCTGGTGAGAAACCATGCTTTTTTGCAGCTCACTAAAAAGAGCTGATGGCGATACCAGCAGCAGTAATGGCAAGGACCTGGCCAACATCGTGGATAATGTGCCTCATGGCTGCTACTTTAACACCACTCGCATAATACGTAATTTTGTAACCCTCCAGTTCTTGATTCAAGAGCCAGGTTTTCAGACAAACATCATGATATCATACGTTAAAGCTTTGCACTTTAAAGACAGGTCATGCCAGTTTTGCTATTGCAGGATACTTCTAGTGTCTTTGCAACCAAATGATGTAGGCATCACGACTGATAATGAATAGACTTGGTGTCTTTTGAGAACTGAATAAGGTAGAGAGAATAATGAATAATACGAAGTTCCTGTTAGGTTTATACCAAATCTACAAAGCACCTAAAGAATAACTCCGGTACTAGATTCGTGTGGATGCATTATTCAAGCAATGATACTCAATGTGATTCGTTACTCATGTGACGTTGATTCTGCGTGTAGCCAGGGTGTGATTAGATTCACAATCCAAACTTGATTAAGAATACTTCTACACGAGTTGGCATTCAGCCTCTCCTCCCGGATTGAGAGATTGACAGAATGTGTGAGGGCGTCGTTTTGGGTAATGTCAGATATCGCAAAGATGAGGTAGTCCTCAACGTGTCAGACATTGTTTTCCCTTAGAACCCGTACTCAGCATATTCTGCAGGATTTCCTGTAAGGTTTGCATCAATTTCATCTTAGGTTTCCTGGCTCGCATACTTCACCTCCTCATTATGACTCCTTGAATTGAGATTATCATCCTTTGTAACCATATCATATCGATCCTGTCATCTGCTATCGACAGCTCAGTATAACAGTACTTTTACCAATCTACCCAATCTCTGCAGACGATAGACTGTGTCACTCTTGTCTGTCACTGTCAATATCATACCTCACATACCATGGACTATGTCAGGGTGATGTGTCACAGACCATGTATTGTACAATCTTGCTCTGTCACTGTTGGTATCAGTCACCAGATTATATTATGCTGTAAATGCTTGACCCCTGACATTTTCCATGTCTTCATTACCGGAATAATAGAATCCCAGAGTGGGCTTTATTGAATTGTGGAATCAAACCAGTTACCACTCATGTCATCAGGGATGTCACAGCCACCCGTGAAATTCCCGTGAATTATCTTTCGTTGCTGTACCAATGTGGTTATTGTTGACGGAAATGTTCAATTTTGGAGGTGTCATTCAGTTAGCGTATGATAGCTGTACATTATTCATGTGATTTTCACGGTTGGCTATCAGGTGATGACATAGCTGAGGTGATGCTTCCTTATGCAAGCCACATACCCAATTCTGGTGATGGTTTCACCACTTTCGGGGACAACCCCCTAATCAGCAAAATAGCAATCCGTGTTTTGCTCTGGTTGTGACACCAGTCTTTTCCGCAATGAATGAGAAGCTGAGTTCAAGCACTCAATCAGTCGATCCTCGGCTCAATCAATCACTTACCGTGGTCGGCTGGCGATCAGAATAAATGGCAGGATTGATTCCGTGGTCAGAACTGGCGTCTGTCGTGATTCGTCCTGTCAGCCTGATTGCCAGAGTGGTAACAACCTCATTCGAACTGTCTCTACGTTCCTGTCAGACACTTGAGTAGCATTACAGTTTTCTGGGGTTACTGTCAGACATCTGCATTAGTTGAAGTGGCAACAACCATGTTTTCTATTGGTAACTGTCAGCCTTGAAAAGCCTGTATTGATCACAACCTGATTCATACATATTGATGAAACTGATGCAGCCTTGTGCAAACATATCCTAATCGTCATCGAAAACCCATATTTCTGGGTGTGTAACGGTTGACTCATAGAACCATCTCAGCAAGAACTATCATTATAAATCAAAGCCGTTAATCTTGGCCATTCCCTCTCATGTTCCTCTTCATTAGCCTCGACTCTGATTAATCAATTGAAGATTTAATATCAGAGTTTAGCAAGCTAGCGAACCGATACAAGTCTGAGTTGGAGCTTATGATCCGTATCAAAGAAAGTCATAACCGTGATAAATTTAACTTGCTGCTCTGTCAGATGTGGGCGCTTGTGGCAAATGGAGGAATAGGGAAAATTGAAGAAAGAGGGTAGGCCTGGCCGGAGTCGACATCTCTCTAAGAAAAGCTATGGGGAACAGAGGCAGATTTGCGTCACACTACCATGCTCTTGAGGACCAACGGTGTAAAAGTTTGACCAGTTGAGAGGTGAGGTAGAAGAGACTCCTATCAGCAAGATTGTCCATTGTGATTTCACCAGTTTTTGCAAAGGATGTTTGTTTGCCAAAGCTTCCATTTTGTAGGCCCATGTTCTCTTTCACATCCAGTTTGAGTTTTAATAAAAACCCAACATATCGTTGCCTTTGATCGAATTGTGCGTATCTAATCAGGACAGCCATTAAATGTAATTAGCAAATGGAGGCCATTGCCTGATACGGTCACCATTATCATCAATAACTTAATTGATAATTTGTAATGATTTGGTGGAGAAATTAGTCCTGGGATTAGGGTGTTCTGATCAGTGTCCACCCTCCCTCTGGTTGTACACTTGTTCGCGTCGAGAATGAGTTGGTAAGTTGACTCTTGAGGAAGAGCGAGTGTTGTCTTACGGCAATGGTGCATACCGCAGTAACGATCAAAGCTCACTCTATAGAATGTACGACCATTTAGAATAAGAACTATTTGCTTGGCTTCGGAAGCCTTACGACTTCAGAATGAGATATCGTGTTGCCATGGTCGAGTCCATGTGTCCTCAGTCTGCTGAAGGAAATGTGATCGAAAAGATGAGAAAATCAATTGGTAGATTCGTAGCTGATCATTTGTCATGTGAATGCCATGTTTTGGTACCAGTTGAACAGTTACACCACATCACTGGGGTTGATTAGGGACTTGAATGGTTACGAAATCACGTCACGTGTTAATTTAGGAATTGAACAGTTTCAATGTCACATCAGTCAGCTTGATTTAGGACCTGAATGGTTTTGATATCATATCACCAGATTGTCTAGGACATGACAGCTTACCATATCACATGGCGAGTTGAGAAGGTCAACAGCAGCCAGGCTGTTGATCAGATGTGGATCGTTCTCATGCCATGCGAGGATTTGACGAAGCAATTCATATGATTTCATTGGTATTCATTATCCCCTCCAGTTGCCGCGAGAGCCTAGAGAGTGATCCGCATACGAATCAAGCGGCAATATCGGAGGCGTTTATCAGACGATGTCACGGGTCGGGATAGGTGACTGGGGTGACTTGGTAGACACTGTTCATATCAAGTGAGGAAAGTTTAGATGATAAGAGATTCTGGCCACGAAGAGACGTCAGTTCTGCTGTTACCAACTTGCCCAGTGCTGAAGTCTTCAGACTGATATGACTTCTTACATGTGTTGACATTTGAGTATTGATTTCCTGTCAAAATGTTTTTAATGGTTACATGACTGGATCATCCATTGATTGATGATCGGTTGGATGGACTTGTTGGCTAGCTGGCACAACTCCTTACATGACTGGATCATCCATTGATTGATGTTCGGTTGGATAGACTTTTTGGCTAGCTGGCACAACTCCTAAGTGCACATGAACGCCTAAGTTCAGCTTGTCAGGACACCAAATTTTATTGGAAAATGTATGATCACAGGTTGTGGTCACATAGAACTAACAATATACTTCAGCCTATGCCGAGTCTGCTGTTATTCATAAAGCTTCAAGCATTCCCTGATGAAATCATGTGGGTCTTGCCGACACTGAGAACTGGATACTCCCAGGCCGCACTGGTGGGCTTCAGATTCCACCGCCCTCCTCATATTTCCAGCCGCCAATAAATTTGTTGTGATCGTATTTCCATATTCTAACATTGGGCGGATTGAACGGGGATTCGGGGAGTGCAGCCACCTTAAATAGATTATCACAGATTTGTAGAAATATGTCAGTACCCCTGGGAGAATATGGCAAAAAAACCTGCATCACTCAAAAAATGCCTGACAGTTTCTCCTGACATTCATTCCTCCACGTGTACTGTTGTCCTTGCCAATGACATCTTTCACCTCCATTTTCTGCTGTTTGTTAATCCCGCGGGGCACCAGCTCTCATGGGTGTGTTTATTAATTGAATTAAGCAGAAAGTGATCAGTACTCCTGGTACGTGTTCCATTAATGATCACACCGGGAATAAGTAAATACTGATTAGTATTCATGACAGGATTTGAAAGAAATTTGATCTGTGTTGGGGTGTTATTCAGGTGGAGTATGCAGTGGCAGGGATGGAGTGTCATGGTTCACAGTGGGAGGCGTTATCCCAAACAAGCGATTTACCTGCAATCATGATTACATGCGAGAAAAATCAGTGGTCATTCCAGGCGCAGCGAGCAAAACGATTCTGAAGTATGATTATTTTGGAGCCAAATCATAAGTTCTCAGGAGCTCTCAAATGCACCTGGACGTCTTATTTGATGTGTTTATGGCACAGTGTTTACTTTGCCTCCTAATGGTTCTCCTAAATGAGCTGAACGATCATGTTCCCACCGATCCATTAAGCCGCCTCTATTATTCATAAAACTTAGACAGGTTCAACTGTCACCATCCTTTGAGAGAAACTACGCACTTTAATTCTTACTTTTATCAGACTCATCCCATCAAGCTCCTCTTTCCCTTGATGACCGACAAGTCCGACCTGTCCTTCTTCTTTCACACTTTTATCTTTAAATTATCAAATCTTCGAAATCAAATGTTAAAAGTTCAAGACAAGTATACCCGGTGTGGCCGAGTTTGACAGTTTTGATGGTCAGATTCCTTTCCTTCATTCATTCACATCGACCTCCATCTTCATCTCTTTGAAGAGTAGAAATTTGTATTCTTTGGCCGTCAATGTGACATGCTATTCGCAAGGACTGGAGCACCATTTTGAGGATCTATCCCTCAAATGTGGTTGTTGGAACTGAAACCACCAATATAGTTGACGCTTGGCTTGCAACTCGAAATTTTAGCTTTCTCTGATAGCTCTGAACCCGATATCTTAACTCTCTCTTCGAGTTAAGATATCGAGTTGACTGCTTCTCCTATATTACAATGGAGAGAATGTGCCTGTTTACACTCGGCTTCCAACTCACTATTTTTAGCCAAATCTAATCAGGAGTCCGTCGATGCGTGCAGCTCACCTTTCAAATCAATCTAAGAGTTGCCCAAGTCAGACGCCCCACGTTGATCGAGTCATTGGTGAATGGAAATATCTATTGATCACTCAGATCAATCAATAACTTGATTGGTTGTGAAGTTTAGAGATTATTTGTGCAAATGTTTGTTTGCGAGTGAAGACATGTCACAGGAAATGAGAATGGCGCAGCAGAACTATTGTGGAGCTGTCACCAAGCACTTGTACTTCCATTTCCTCGGCCTCCTCCATACTGGCGTGTCACTGAAATATCAACAGGAGCTTTGGTGATCAAAAAGGTCAGCCCTTTCAAAGGACAAGGCAACTTGAGTCAGTTGTAATGCCAAAGAATGCAAAAAGATGTACGTATCCCTGTCAAATGTTGTTGCAGTGTGCATCTAAAGAGGAGAAAGTGGGAAGTAGGATCAATTTCAATCAATAAGTTGTCAGATGATGGTAACAAAAATGTATTTTCAGAAAATATTGGTTTTGTCTGATACGAGAGACTTGTACCGCTACCATCTAGGTAGATATGCTGTCAGAATTTAACCACAAAAAACATCAAATTGGCGGCCATTTTCAATCACGATCGTGAACTTGTCTTGGCTGTATCACGGGTCACAGCTCGTTTGCAGTTCATTCTTCTCATTCACAATAACACACTGTACCAGGACCATAAAAACAGGGACTTTGAGGTATTTTCCTGAGAGAAGGCGTCTTCCAGATTGAGGAACATGCGTGGGGTGTCCTTCAACACAACAACAGTTTCTGTGCGCATACTCATACCTAGCAAAAGTATTTTTGAGAAAAAGAAACCGGTTCCCTGCCGGTGTGGATCGTTGGCACGCCAAGGAATAAACCAACACATTCCGTGGGTAATTGACCGCTGGCAGGCGTGATTGAGCGTATAAACCTACCCACATCATTGGCTATCAATAGTATCATAGACAACTTGGCACACCTGTTGGACCTAAACATCCGAAGGAACTAAAACAGTTTGTGCGTCTGCTTTCAGTTTGAAGTTCTTGGTCTGCTGAGAAATGTTTTAGAATGTATCATCTGATACCAATATGTTGTGGAGAAATTAGTGTTTAATTTACTCATTAAGCTGATTGGCACTTGAGACTTGTGTGGAAATTGAAAAGTCTCGTGAATGGCTGTATCTGGTGGCTGGGAATCAACAGGTGAACATTTCCACCAACCGATGTGTTAAAGGCCAAACAGTTTGTTCCACAGTTTGACATTTTCGTTTATCCGAACACAAACACTCACTGAATAAATATCAACAGCAGTGTGTACACTGATATAACAACAGTGTACATGCCAAGTTTTGTCAACCTGGCTTGCTTATGTACAATGAACTTCACTACAGCTATAATTTCCCGTGCGCCACATGCAAAAACGACCACAAAGGGACCTGGCCTTTAGGTGCGTGTTGTTTTCATCACCTTTAACAGCAAACAACCCATAATTTCATTTGTAATCTGCCACAAACGTTTTGGTCTCTATGAATGTCGAGTCATGTGATGTGTATCAACACTCTCATCTGTTGCGTATGCTACTGGTGCATGTCTATTACATTATGAGCGGGAAATGCATTACGCGACTTAAAATCAATCACGCTTTGTGCTGAGCACGATTTTATAACCTCTGAAAGGCGGAGTGTGCTCTCAATACAAATGCATTATTAACTTGGAGTATGACGTACAGCCAAAGCGGCCATCAGCGTTTACTCATCATGGACTGATTGGTTGCTTTTCGAAAAAGAAGGTATGGCAAAAAGTTCAGAATTTCAGGAACATACTGACAAAACCAGTTGTTGGAAAGCTCTCATTGGGTGGGTCGTTTTGTGTCATGATTAACAACATTTTCAGGAAACTACCTCTATCCATCAGCGAGGCATTGAGCCATTCCCTTTTGATCAGAGTGGGCCAATTGAAAATGTGTTAATCCTGGCACTTTCAAGACTCCTGATTAGAAATGAAGGCATGTTCTGGAAGTATAACACATATCTCAACCACAGTAATCATTTCATGTTTCTCACCAAGGCTTCTGAGGCCAGCATTGATGGCATATTTCTGCCTTGTGGCTAATATTTGCTGACGAAATGTGATTGGAAAGTTGCGGATTCTGGCGAGATGTGACGGGATATACTCGGGCAGAATATTGCTACTGATTAGATGTTCCACATTCCTCTCGTATGTTAGGAATATGGACGTTTAACCCCTTATGCCATGGAGAATAAGTATCCACGCAAATAATTGACAGATTACCATATTTATCGTAGGTTAGTTTAGGTTAGTTTATGTTAGCTATGTAGATGGCAGCACTGAACGTTAGTAAATTAATCAGGTACCAGTACGCAGTTCACTTCAGTTCCATGATCGTGATAGTGTTTTTAAAGGGGGACAACTTTCACAACGGGTAAAATGCCAAGTGAAAGGTTTGAGAGTTACTGCTAGGCCTACTCAATTTTAAGTTGAAGGCTAACTGTAAAGATGTTATGTCTTAGATACATCAAAATAATCACTCTCCCCAATAACATTTTTAGCAGTGTTGAACTTGAAAAGTAAGCCTGGTTCAGTCCTGCAGAGAAACTTCTCTAAGCACTTCTTTAGAATCAGTTTATGTTTTAGGCTTTTGTCGAGAAGTGAGAGATTGGAATGTTGGAAAGATGACACGAAGAGATTTTCAATGTTTTTCCAATAACAACATGACACATTTCGTTGACAAGGTTTGATCGTTTTAACCTCAAGTTCTAAAATAATGAATCCTGTAGGATTAACCGCTGTCTTCTGACCTTAAATCGCGTCGCTGAGATTAGGAATCTGCCACTGGCAGGACAGAATAGTAAGCTACTCAATTCAGAAGCAGTTCTCAGTACAGAGAGAGGATATTTCATTCAGTTGTTGATGGATTTGAACTAAAAGCGGATCAGCTTTGAATACTGGGCTTTCCCTGTCCTTGGATATAGCACTGCTGCCCTCAGCCATGACGGCTCGTCACCGGACGCGGCACCACTGCCGACGTTGTGCCAGCATGGTGATGGAGATGGAGCCACTTGTCAGCAGCAATCAGTATGCCATGGTGCAGAAACGTCGCAGCTGGGGGTAAGCACGTTTTCCACCTTTAACGAGTTGTTGTGTCCCTGCCAAGTTTGGTGTTTCGCCAAGTCAAGTTGATTAAACTTTATCATCTTCATTGAAAACTTTGAAGATCTCTAATTCATCAGCGGCTACAGTGGTCTTTGATTACTCTGGTATCGGGTAAACTTCTTGTGATAAGAATTTCAAATGCACCAATTTGGATTCATTCTGATCAAATTTCATTGCATTCTTTCCCTAAATGCCGGCTATTCTGCAGCGATAAATTTAAAATCATAATAACAGGTCAGGGGTGCTTGAAAAATGACAATTGCTACTTTAGAAAAAAGTTCCGAGTCTCTCCCGCCGTGATGATGACCAGGGTATCCGAATTGAGGTCTGTCCTGCTCCGATATGGTATCGCATTTCCCCTGCACGTCCTTATCCTCGTTAATCCCAACGCCCCCTGGTGGGCACAACACCTGGAGGAACGAGATTAATCACCGATGGAATGCCGGATATTGTTCGGCTTTTTGTGAATAATATGTGAAGAAAATAAACACGGGTGAACACTTTATCTTCATTTCAGTGCATTGTTGTTGTCGGCGGGTGGCTTTCATGGAAATATGGGACGCTGCTTTGAATTGATGCTCTTTTTTAGTTGGAATCTGAAGACTGAGATTGAAAGGGCCAGGTGAGAAATTGGCCGCATTAGACCAAGTGTCGACTAATTGGTCATCTATCACATTCAAACAGGCCAAGGAGTAAAGATAAACAGGAACTGATAGGGAAGCTACTTGTAGAAGCATGGTTCTCCACTATGCTTTTGCTCGAATTCAGTGAGAAAAAAAAGTGGTAGTTAGCGTTACGGTATACACATCTTATGACTTGGTCATTTTCTTTAAATCATTTTCAAATTGTACCAAATTCTGCTGAGAATTTCCGAATTAAAAATAGCTGCAGTCTAAATTTAGCACTCGGCGTAATATTCCAACATCGCCCAACAACTGAGAATTTACCTGTCAACAATGGTGGACACCCCTCAGCTTGTTGAGACCCTGTTAACAATACCAATTAGATTGTCACATAGTTACGATGAGACCGAGGGAGTTTGTCCCTGTCGCAACATGACAAAGATAACGAGGTGATCTTGAGTGATTTTGTCGCTAAGGGGATCGCGCAGGGGGGTTGTGTCATCAACGGTCACAATCGCTCTCTCAAGATGTCACAATCATGATGTAAGGTCTCGAGGAGTGTTTGCGCGGGAGACAAGCGGGACTCGTGATCTGTTTTGATAGATGTCGGTGGATCCGAGAAATTGAATTAAAAATTTTAAAAAATTTTCTTTCAAATTTTCGAAAATTTGAAAGAAAAAAAAAAGGCTGGCCTAGACTAGAAAAACAATGTCTGAAGAAAAACGACAACAGCAAAATGTCCTGCGACTTTAAAGCTTTAGAATGTCCACCGTGCTTCATAAATCAAATGAAAACCTTGAGAGGATATCGGACTTTTTCCAAAAAAGCTTATACAGTAAAATGTGACAACATATTTATGGCATATTCTTGTAAGGTGTAAAAACCTAAGACGGAAGTATGCTCTCGTCAACAGGTCTGCATAACTCTGACAAATTCTGTGCTATTTTGTCAACATTATTACAAACATTCCAAGAGAGCCCTAGTAGGGTCCCTAGTGATTTTCTATGGCTTAGACCCCTGTTTGATTTTGCTTGTTATAGCCCACTTCACACCGTCCTGATAAATAGTCACACAAAACTTCTCAACTTGATTCTATTCTGAAATCAGCCATTTCTTGCTGCAGAACGCAAGATATGTAGCCTGATCATTGTGCATTTCCATCACTTTGACGACTATGAATATCTAAAGCCGTTAAAATTCTTTTGTGTCTCAAACAAGCTAAACATACCTTATTCATACATCAAAGGGTTAACTTACTGCACCAATAACAATGTTATGCTTGGCACTCTGTGTGGACGCACGCAGAATCGGAATTCAGTCCCGGCAGAATTATTCTGACCCAATATTTGATCATATTTTCATACATGTACTTGATGAAATATTCAGCTAGTATACCAGTCACAATTATAGTGCAGACCCAGACAAAACCAATAATTTCTTTAGAAGTGCCCCATGTTGACAGGAATGAAGTATTTCAGTAATAATAATGGAAATAAGAAATTTTTTTGAAATATTGGTCTTAAAATACTAATTAAATGATAAAAACTCATACACTGTAATTCATACTCATTTCACTGGTTTGAGTTCATTTCATTTGTTTCGGTGATTTCATTCTGTGTTTCATTGGTAACCATATCTAGAAGCATTGATTGATAGAATCAGCATGTGCTCGTGATTCCTCTTGTCATTGCACAGAGTTCAAAGGTCATGATCCAAGTACATAAGTTCCCACATTTGAATTATTCGAATTGTTCAGAGGGAATGGACGCATGGAACGGATTGCTCGAGGCTCGTTGTCTTCCGAGCAGGAGACCTTGACGTGTGTATCAACCAGATATCAGCAAGTTTGAATCTTATGGGAATATCAAACAGGAACAATTTGCTCAATTTTGTACAATGTCCTGCAGGCCTGCAACAAGACAACCTTGTCCCAGACGTGGAGAAATGCGCGACATATGACACATTTATACATGTTCAGTGAACTCATTTCCATTCCTCTCAAGGGACTCGGTGTCTATTTATGCCTATTATTGCAAGAACTTGTGTCATTTCATTGTAATAATACAAAACCTTGACCACACAATCATGTATGTCCGCTTTACGCTTCTTAACCCAGCTGTGACATGGCGTGGTGATTAGGCCCTATCTACGCCACCCTGAGTAGGCATTCATAAGGCAGCAGATGACACTCACGTCCATTGATGCCTGCAACTTGTTCCTTGTAAACTTATGGTGATATTGTTCAACGGATAGAAGGGAGTACACTTTCTCAGATGGATATTTTCCAAGTTGAACGTGGTCACAGCAGCCGATTGCACACCAAGGAATGATTTTCGGTACATGCAGACTTTCAAAGTCATTCACTTCTCAGGGAATAGTTCAAATTATGAACATTGAGAATCACCTTGTGGAATGAAATTTGGGGATTTATGACGTCCAATGGGTTTGCTTTGAAGATGGACGTCCGATGATTGGGAGCAAGTGAGGATGAATTGTTTGAAATTATGGAAACACAGGCGAAATCAACTCAAATGGCATAGGTAAGAGTTGCATTGAAACGTCTTACTATACAGACATGTCACCTTGAATATGACGCCATGCGGATTGTGAAAAGTCTGCCGATCCAACCAGACAACTCACATCCCGTCCAGCCTGTGGGTATTTGTCAAAGGAAAATAATCCAAGTGGTTACACTCTATAATCACCGATGTAAGAAAAGCTTTCGGCTTTTTTTCAAAGGGAAATTCTTATCAGTGCTCATATTCATGTACTCAAACCATTGTGTTGGAGATATTCCCAAATTCTTTCATACTTCTGAAACAGTGATAGGCCATATGTCTGTGTCTGTGAGTGCAGCCTTCTGTTGGCGAACAAGTGTTTTCCCAGCTTGCATTCCAGGTGAAGTGGTAGTTGTCCTGTTGGGCTTATCTTCCTGGGTAGTGTTCAAGGGAAGCAGATCTATCTCCCCAAGAACATGCTCACCAATTGTCTTTCAAGTGTCGAGAGAACCATATTGTTTCTTTGTGAATTCGGTCCATCAGTGATAAAGTAACGGAAGTATTTGCCATCTTTTCAACAAGGGTACCGGCAAACAAGATTATGAAGTATACCTGTTGTGCTTTGCATCTCTATTGTGATCATGTTTGCACTTCAAACAGTAGGCCTAGTTTTCATGCAAAAGCCTAAAAAAGGTGTGAATATTTACATCAATTTGTTACAGTCATCATGTTGATTGAAATTTGATTAACACTGCATCTTCCAAGATTAGGCCATATTAGTGTCGAAGTGATAAAAGCCACTGTTGCAAAATCATATTTCTTCAATCATTTCATTTCTGAGATTTCTAACTGAATTCAATCAAAAGCATCTCGATACCACTTCTCATCAGTACCAGGGGTATTTGGAATTCCAAACATCCACGCTCAGGAATAGTTGAAATTGTTTCCATTAATTTGTTAAGAATTCAAATTGGTGCTATTATGAATGCTCGTCAGCTCTATTGCTTTGGTGAGGGTCGGATTTGTAATGTAAGGGTGTAGCGTTTCGCTTGGGTGGAAACCTAAACCCTGGGGCAACTCCACAACAATCTTGCAACATCAGGGGAACATAGTTACTGCACCCCGTGAATTTCTGGGCATTTCAATCTTGGAGTACTAGCCAAGGATCAATCAGTCTATCTAAATATTTTATGGCCAGATCAATTATAGCTATGTTTATGGTGTGTTCACACAGCAAAAAAACAGTTGTAAAAAGCTGCTGTGAAAATAATGTTTTATCTTGATCACAGCTTGCATATTTCAGAAAGTCAACTAGCTATTGTCATGGCAAAAATTAGCCTTTTTGCGGGTGTAACATGTTTAGGAAGTCAGTTAGCTGTTCTGAATCCAAAACAAAGCAGGTAAACTAATTAATTTATGTAAAACAAGATGACTAGATTCACTGGAGCAGACCGACATTCCAGAGAAATAGTCCAAAGAAACATGAGCAGAACAGGCTATGGTGAGGCAAGAATGCGTGCTATTGGCCAAGACTCCTGCTATTGATCTATTACAATAGCCAGGGTCATGAAAGGGTCTCTGAACAAGAGGACTGGACTCCTGAACTCGTGGAGTGGGCTTATAGAGACCGCATTGAATGAAGAGCACCAGTTGCCTCTCAGTCCTAAGCTGATGTCGGTGCACAGTAGTCTGGTTTGACCATCCCTATACGTCCAGATCTCCTGCTAGGCCAAATATAATGCGTTACCCATTCGGCTATAAGAAGAAGTATTTTGTGAAATTCTAATAGGACCTAGCTCGGGGATATAAGCTTTCCAAGTATGCCAGTGTTTATGCAGGCCATGACTTTGAATAGCCAGGAATGCACATAATGGGTTTAGAAGAATGGACGAATATGTCCAAAGGATCGTTCAACGTTTGTCTCTGACAGTTCTCTCCTAATACTCGCACTGATCAGAGGACTACAAATTTTCTGACTTGGAAAAGTAAACTTCTTGTTCATGTGGTGGATATCATTTTGACCTCTTCCAACTGGACCTAACAATGGTGGTGTGTCCAAATGGCATTGATACTCATGCATTCTTGGATATGATCAGTTGATCTATACACCTAATTTATAAACATACATTCTGCCCCCTTGGGAAACGTCATGCTGCCGTTGACATGATTTGGAAATTTACATCTTGATATTGGGATTACATCGATAGCGACAGTCTGTGATGGTTGTCCATAAAATCAGTTGTAGGATGGGCTCGGAAACGATTGTTCGTATAAAATGTGTGACATATTTGGAAGTTTCGATAATTCGAAGGTGAGTGTCTTGGCAGAGTGATTTCCATTGGACAAAAGATTAGAAATGAAATAGACATAAAAATTTTGAAATGAGAAATTGAATTTGCAACATTTCTTCCGCTTGAGGTTCTTTCAAGGGGCACATAGATCACTGAATAGAAAGCCCATTTTGGTTTGTACCCTTCATTAATCCTGCCCAGTCTTGTACTAATGCCATGAAAAACAGACACTTGAAGGGTCTATATAGTCCCTATAAGAGGGTCATTACCTGGCAATCTCTTTGATTGGTTTTGGGGAGTCTTTTGTGCCAGTGTCTCTGTCCCAGTGTGTCTATAATCCTCAGGAATGTCAGCTTGTGTAATCTTAAGCAAATTGCATATAATTTTGGCGCATTTCTGCATGTCCCCTTTCATCCTTTCCCTTTAATCCTGGTCAGATGGGACACCAGGATCAAACCATGTTAACCCTTTGACCTCGGATGGATATGTTGACATGGATGACATCTTGGACCTTGAAAACTCATGGCCACCCACATGGATTTGAGTTAAAGGCAGCGGATTGACGAAAGCCCAAAATCAAAATCCAAGATGGTAGATAACTTAAACAAGCCGCACAGTGATGGTAATAATGCCCTTTATAAAGCCATTGGTCCTTAAACAAGCCAGGGCAGGTTTTGACCATGGTCCTGCATACAGCCCTGAGCTAACAACCTAGGCTGGTTGTCTCTAATTTTAACCAAAAGAATTTACAAGAACAACACTTCGAATAGTACGAATAGTATTTCAATTTATAGTAGCTAATAAAAAATGTTTGAATAAACTAACTTTCACAGCCAGTTACCAATGTTTGTATGAGCACACAATATGGCCCTTTAATCTTTTTTTAACAAATTCTTGGTTGTTGCGAATGGAATTTCATAAGTCTTTTTGGTAAAGTGTCCCTCCAGTGCAGCATGATTTTGGGCCTTGGGGAAACCACTGCCATACCAACATGAGTGAGGCCTTGGGGAGAATGCACTGCCACATTAGAACCAACACGTAAAACCTTGCTAAATCTTAGAAACAACAAACTGAAATTGTTGTCGTAGATGGAAGCCATGTGGAAAGGGGAGAATAACAAGGGAGACCTTGGCGTGCCCCCTTTACGTCAATAATTTTCCAAAGAGCTGTTCTTGTTGGGTCTTCACTATAATGCTTGTGACAACTTCATGGAAAGTGAATGTAGTTGCTTGAAAGGTATTTTGAAATGGTGTAGTTCATGGAACAGTAATATTTTCCTAGTGAACCAATTTACCCCTATTCATTTAATTGTATTGTTAGAGTTACTGGCTATCAAGAATACAGTTGAATCATTGAATTACAAAACGGCCCAACTCTTTTTTTTTCAAAATTCAGTTTATACATATGTTATAGTTTGTTGAAGTGAATTTTGCCCCAGCTTGCTCCGATGCCATTTCCCGCGCCTCAACAGTGCAGTTAGTGCAACAAGTCATCACGATTGAACTCCATACACGAGTTTCTGAATCCCAGTGGAACGCTATTGTCCACATGTTCAGTAGGTCAAATCTAGCTAACTAAACTGCACTAGAGTTTCGAAGATATTTGCCACAGTTGAAGTATTGGCCCATACATCCAAGGGCTATAATGCATGGTTGGTGTTGAGTTGGAAACACTCTAGATGCCTAACTTCCTCCAACATTCTCAACATAGTGGTGCACCCTTGAGATTTTTGGCAGGCCTACAGATGGGAATGGAACAGTCACTTGAGGTGAAATATGTTCTCGGCCCCTTCCCACAGTGCGTCGCACACTGACGGGGCAGTCAATGATTGATAGGTATTTTCATCCCCCTTGACGAGGTTTCATAACAACTGTAATTAGCCTGCACTAAGTGTTGGGTTCAACTAACCTATATGGAAGTAATGATCATAAGACAGTCTCTTTCCTGTATCATAACATTAGTTACAATATGTGAAATTCATATTTAGTACATGTTAACACAATTTCAAATTTACAGATACAAATTGTCAAATTTCTTACGAACAGCGCACATCTTTAATGTGTTGGCTAATTGGTGTTGCTTACACATGCTAACTAGCGCTGGCTCATTAGTTGGGAGCACCTTGACTTACCTACAATAACTGTTTCATTTTTCGCATTCTGATGTCTCCAGTTTCTTACCGTCTGTAATCTTCTTGCTCGTTTCGTTTCAATATTACCTGAGCGGAATTACCTATGTAATATGTACTCTTTATACAGGGATATGGCTTCCTCCGCATGAGGTCGATTTTTAGTGTTTTTATCTTTAATTGGCGAGTTGTTATATACATAAATTGCGTTTCCGTACAAGCTTTACCTGTAATTTCTGCATGTACGGTAAAGTGCTCTGTGCACAATTTATGAAATGTACTCCCGAGCCAAGGAGAGTTGGCTCCATATCTAAGAAGTCTAGAGTGTTTGCAAACCTACATAATTTCTTGTATCATTTAGAGGTTACCACACAAGAGCATACACATCCATGATATTTTCGTCAGGAGTAATTCTCCGTGGTATATTTCTCTGATGTTTTCATGGAAAAAGGGGAAAAAGAAACAAAATTCAATTCGACATCCAACGGACTGGGTTAGGTAGGCCCTCGATTTCCAAAGATGTTTCAGTTGTCTTTATACTCATCCTGTACTTTCCTGATTATAGTGTGTCTTCTCAGGATGTCCACATATTGCAACATAAGCCATCAATTCGGAGAATTAACGCAATCTTCTGTTTTCAGATTTTGTTGCTTTTCAAACAAGTACTCGGATGCTCGGAACTCTGAAATATATTATGTCGATGCTGATATTCGTCTCTGTATCGTTTCAGACTTGACTCCCTGCGAAGATATGACGGTGCTGGTCCACTGGATGACTCGACGCTCCGACAAGCTTCCTGGTATCAAGCTGGAATACCCAGGTCAGTATCTCTCTACTGATTTTTCAGAAGCTTTATTTTTCGAGTTAGTAGGTGAAATGTATTTTCACACTGCGTCTGGTGGTACTTTACAGGATTGAGTTTTTAAAAGAATGTCTTTTACATTTCAGAGAGATTGCGTTGGAGATTCTGTCGCAAGAAGAGATTGGGTCATTCATTGTGCGTGACAGTACCACACACCCTGGTTGTTTCGCTCTGTCTGTTAAGGTGCCAAAGTTTGATAATCCAACAGGGATCTCGCATTATTTAATAACCCGCACATCGAGAGGAGGATACAGACTAAAGGTACATACTTTTCACCAGAATACAATGGCGTCTTTCATGGGCCTATGTTGCCAGGGGTGATCCCTCCCTCTACTCAGCTCTCCCCACACACACTTCCGTGTTAATTCGTGAACTTTCTTTCGCTCCAAGTTTGCCAGGGGAGGGGCATGGTTGTGTGGTTGTCAGGAGTAGAGGGGCGTAAATATTGACGCCTGAGAGTTGAACCTCTCCTTAGTGTGAAAAAATCTTTTTCATTGACCGTATAGATCTGTCACCAAGCAAAAACCTTACTATAACTTTAACTGGCAGACGTGCTAATTCAGGGGTTACTCGAACAATCTGGGAATGCACACCCGTGTCTGGTTTTAGACGTCAAAGGGTGCTAATAACGGTGTTAAGTGGCTAGCTCGAATGTTCTAATTTTGTAAAAACAGTTTGATATTAAAAACTAATCTATTATGTGATGTAAAAAAACAAATCTCTTTGTTGTCTTTGCAGGGTTTGGAGAAAGAGTGGCCGAGCCTGATGGCTTTAGTCATCCACCATACAGTCATGCAAGAAATGCTGCCGTGTACGCTGCAGTTGCCACGGAATACGGCCAACCCGGCGTATAATGAAACAGAACGAGACGAAAAGGACGAGGACGAGGACTATCAACGATTGTCAGATTTCACATCCATGATGGCCGATCTAAAGATGGACAATTGATCCTGTGATTCATTAGACGAACTAATTGACAGTAATAAGTAATTGATTGATTGACAGAGTTTTGTAGATTTTGAATCGCGAGGATATTCTGTGATTACCGCTATTTAAATGATTATGAATGATGTAATGGTATTGCGCTGAGAGTGGTGTTCAGTGGTTTCTGGAAGTGATGGACATATAGTGGGTTGAGGGTGGCATTTATATAGAGACGTTATGGAGGATATTGCTAGAATGTGACAGGAAGTTAAGGATGACACTTGATATGGATGACATATCCATTTATGGTAATGTGGCAAGACACCTGATTCGTAGGTGGTCACAACATGGATTGTTTTTGTGTGGATGGGATGTTCTCTACTGAGATGGACAGTGGAACAGTTCAGGATCCTAATCATGATGACGGACATCGCCATACTCATGTTCATCTCTTAGCAGACACCTCTGTAAGCTGGACACCATGCTATTAAGGACACTGATTTTGGTACCAAATTGGTCTTTTTCATTCAATTTGACCTCTATAATTGACAGAACGTCTCAGTCCCAAGGGTGTCCCTTGTTGAGAGGTTCTTCTGTACTGGTATTGCTGGTAGTGGTCAATGCTGGGTTCACCAGGATCGCTGTGAGAAACATATGTTTTTCCTTTGCACGTCTTGGTCGATGGGTCACGCGTTGTCAAGTGAGGTGAATCTTAACTGACATTTCCATCAATTAGCACCCATGCATTTAGATTTCCAAATGGAGTTACGTCAGTATAGTTTAATTGGTGTTAATTGATACGATAATGTGTCATGCAATTACATGTACTGTTCCGTCAGAATATTGATATTTGGGAAGATTACAGAAATCATGCAATCATACAAATTTTCTGACAATCTAGCCTCACGATATTGGTCCTTAGGAATATTGAGAGGAAGTTAAGTACTGAAAAAACATTATACAGATTGTTATAAAGGGTCAGTTGCCCTTTGCTGGACAAATCAACAAAATCAAAGTCATGCATTTCTTGTTGATTGTCAGACATTTTGGCTTGACGGTCATAAAACATCTCCTCAGGAGAATCTTGGGTATTTTACTTTTCAAGATTGAATGCCACTTTATTTGTAATTTTTGTCTGCCAAATGTAATCTAATATTGTGGTGGACGGCTTTTAGTCATGGATATATTATTTATGTTTGCTTAAATATTTCCATAATTAGGTTTTTAACATGATAAACAAGGGGTGTGTAAAATTGCCAAAGAAGTAACTGGCTCTACAGTAAAGGTATAAGAAAAAGGAACAGAACATGTATGTTAAAAAATTTAATATTGTAAAAATGTAAGTATGTAATTTTATATGGAACGCAGTATAGTATGTTCATGGACCAGGGCTGCTGTGCACCTTGTGTATATAATGTACAAGTGGTCTGGCTCTCGTTGACGTGGAGCCGAATTAGAGGTAAGTGTTCATAGTCTAGAGTGTAAACGTGATGTTATGTGTCGTACCTGAAGACGGATACTGCCGACCTGTCATTAGAGTTCCTTAATAGAGGGCGGTACATGCTCAGACGTAAGAAGAGGATGACACAGAGACGGTCTTCTCCAGTGGCGTCTCTATGCCTTTTGTCTCTTAAAGAACAAAGTCAGGGTGATCATGGGGATTTAAATACTGGGTGGATTACATTGACTGCCAACTACAAAATTTTCACAGCATTTTATTTTGCTGATTTTGCAAATATGCTGGTTTGGCAAAAAAAATCAGGAAGAAAAAAATATGATTGTAAAAAACGAGAAGAAATCCACTATAACAATTTTCACAAATTGCAGAAATAAAGCGCTGTGAAAGTTTGGCAGTTTTCAATTCTATCAATTATGTATATTTGGTACCGCTTTTGGTGCTTTTAGGATGTCACCTGCTTCAGCTGGTGTTGGTGTCCTTTAGTGTGACTATCATGTGATGGTCAGGTTTCCCTTTAAAAGATGAGACATGCAAGTACGTCCTAGCGTTGGGCAGATGAAAGATGGCACCAACACCAGGCTTCATTGACATCTGTTTATAACATTTCGTACCCAATCAAGGATTAGGATCATTTTGTTTCTGTTGTAAATAATATTCTAATCCTTTATTATTTTGCTTTTCCCAAAGTCTTGGTGCTGCAAATAGGACAAGATTTTGTGCCTTGAATAAGATTATTGAATAAAAATACAATTAATATTATGACATGATTTCTTGTTGATTTCATCAACAATGTATGCTTGTAGAGGCCTGTCGTGATTATCAAGACACTCTCTGCATCGTGAAGTGGAGACCACCAGGCACAAGTCTTTGAACTTGCAATAAAATGGTTGGTTGTGACAAAATGAAGACAGTGTAAATACCTCACTGTGGACTTTACATGCTTTCTGATTATGACAAGATGGAGACGATAAAATACATTCCCCATAAACTTGCACACCGATGATGTCCAGAGAATGCGTAGGGATGGGATAGAACTCAGTCCCTTTTGTGACTGTCCCATCTTTCATAAAGTTTACGAGAGTCGAGGTGCCAGGCCCTATTCGGTCTAGTTGTGCCTGTCTCATCTCTCTCATTGTGTTGGCAAGGGGCTGGAGGTGCCAGGCCATATTCGGTCTAGTTATGACTGTCTCAAATCTCCCACCTTGTTGGTAAGATGCTGGAGATGCCAGGCCCTATTTAGTCTAGTTGTGACTGTCTCAAATCTCCATCGTGTTGGCAAGGGACTGGAGGTGCCAGGCCCTATTCGGTCTAGTTGTGACTGTCTCATCTCTCTCATCGAGTTGGTAAGACACTGGAGGTGCCAGGCCCTATTCGGTCTTGTTGTGACTGTCTCATCTCTCTCACCGTGTTGGCAAGGGACTGGAGGTGCCAGGCCCTATTTGGTCGAGTTGTGACAGTCTCATCTCTCCCACCGTGTTGGCAAGGGGCTGGAGATGCCAGGCCCTATTCGGTCTAGTTGTGACTGTCTCATCTCTCCCACCGTGTTGGCAAGGGGCTGGAGATGCCAGGCCCTATTTGGTTTAGTTGTGAATGTCTCATCTCTCCCACCGTGTTGGCAAGGGGCTGGAGATGCCAGGCCCTATTCGGTCTAGTTGTGACTGTCTAATCTCTCCCACCGTGTTGGCAAGGGGCTGGAGATGCCAGGCCCTATTCGGTCTAGTTGTGACTGTCTCATCTCTCCCACCGTGTTGGCAAGGTGCTGGAGATGAGACATGCCACAAATGATTAGAGACACGTCCTTGAGAGAATGACACAAATATATTTCCAAAGCATTCAACTTTAATGTTTCCAAACTGGGAGGGACCCCATCCCTCCCCAAGTACAAGGTGAAGACTGTGACTGCGATACATTCCAATGAATGTGCTCACTGACGACTTGGTTGTGGCAGGATGGAGACTATGTCATCCATTTCACCGGACTTGCACTGTTGTCCTGGTTGTGATAAGATGGGGGCAGCAATATACATTTCCTTGGACTCGCACTGTTGTCCTAGTCCATTTGTGGCACTGTAGTCCCAGACGCTGGAGCTGCCCGGCCGCAAGTTTTTTTTTTCAGGTTGGTTCGTACCAGTGTGTACATTGACAGCCAATCAGAGCTCAGTAACTTCGCCTGACGTCATCAAGTAAGAAACGCACGTGCTGTTGGTCAGTAAACAAGATCAGCGATGCACATTGACAAATGGTGCGAGTTCGAATCTCGGAAGGACCCAAAAAATTATGCACTTTTTGTTTTTATTGCTTCTTTTTTCATTTACTTAATTATTTCAGTAATAAATTTCTTGGCTGTCAATGTGCACAATGGTACGAACCTACCTGTAAAAAAACTCGCGCCCGGCCCATTTCAGTTTCGTTGTGACTGTCTCATATATCTCTCTGCATGCAGGTAAGACGGTGGAGCTGCCGGGCCTTATTCGGTCTAGTTGTGACTGTACGTCTCATCTCTCTCATTGAGTTGGTAAGACACTGGAGGTGCCAGGCCCTATTCGGTCTAGTTGTGACTGTCTCATCTCTCCCACCGTGTTGGCAAGGGGCTGGAGATGCCAGGCCCTATTTGGTCTAGTTGTGACTGTCTCATCTCTCCCACCGTGTTGGCAAGGGGCTGGAGGTGCCAGGCCCTATTCGGTCTAGTTGTGACTGTCTCATCTCTCCCACCGTGTTGGCAAGGGGCTGGAGATGCCAGGCCCTATTCGGTCTAGTTGTGACTGTCTCATCTCTCCCACCGTGTTGGCAAGGGGCTGGAGATGCCAGGCCCTATTTGGTTTAGTTGTGAATGTCTCATCTCTCCCACCGTGTTGGCAAGGGGCTGGAGATGCCAGGCCCTATTCGGTCTAGTTGTGACTGTCTCATCTCTCCCACCGTGTTGGCAAGGGGCTGGAGATGCCAGGCCCTATTCGGTCTAGTTGTGACTGTCTCATCTCTCCCACCGTGTTGGCAAGGTGCTGGAGATGAGACATGCCACAAATGATTAGAGACACGTCCTTGAGAGAATGACACAAATATATTTCCAAAGCATTCAACTTTAATGTTTCCAAACTGGGAGGGACCCCATCCCTCCCCAAGTACAAGGTGAAGACTGTGACTGCGATACATTCCAATGAATGTGCTCACTGACGACTTGGTTGTGGCAGGATGGAGACTATGTCATCCATTTCACCGGACTTGCACTGTTGTCCTGGTTGTGATAAGATGGGGGCAGCAATATACATTTCCTTGGACTCGCACTGTTGTCCTAGTCCATTTGTGGCACTGTAGTCCCAGACGCTGGAGCTGCCCGGCCGCAAGTTTTTTTTTTCAGGTTGGTTCGTACCAGTGTGTACATTGACAGCCAATCAGAGCTCAGTAACTTCGCCTGACGTCATCAAGTAAGAAACGCACGTGCTGTTGGTCAGTAAACAAGATCAGCGATGCACATTGACAAATGGTGCGAGTTCGAATCTCGGAAGGACCCAAAAAATTATGCACTTTTTGTTTTTATTGCTTCTTTTTTCATTTACTTAATTATTTCAGTAATAAATTTCTTGGCTGTCAATGTGCACAATGGTACGAACCTACCTGTAAAAAAACTCGCGCCCGGCCCATTTCAGTTTCGTTGTGACTGTCTCATATATCTCTCTGCATGCAGGTAAGACGGTGGAGCTGCCGGGCCTTATTCGGTCTAGTTGTGACTGTACGTCTCATCTCTCTCATTGAGTTGGTAAGACACTGGAGGTGCCAGGCCCTATTCGGTCTAGTTGTGACTGTCTCATCTCTCCCACCGTGTTGGCAAGGGGCTGGAGATGCCAGGCCCTATTTGGTCTAGTTGTGACTGTCTCATCTCTCCCACCGTGTTGGCAAGGGGCTGGAGGTGCCAGGCCCTATTCGGTCTAGTTGTGACTGTCTCATCTCTCCCACCGTGTTGGCAAGGGGCTGGAGATGCCAGGCCCTATTCGGTCTAGTTGTGACTGTCTCAAATCTCTCACCGTGTTGGTAAGATGCTGGAGCTGCCAGGTCCTATTCAGTCAAGTTGTGACTGTCTCAAATCTCTCAACGTGTTGGTAAGACACTGGAGGTGCCATGCCCTATTCAGTCTTGATGTGACTATCTCAAATCTCTCACCGTGTTGGCAAGGGGCTGGAGGTGCCAGGCCCTATTCGGTCTAGTTGTGGCTGATAGAGTTTGTAAGGGCAGATGAGACATGCAACAAATGATTAGAGGCACGTCCTTGAGAAAATGACACAAATATATTTCAAGGCATTCAACCTTAGTGTTTCAATACTGAGTAGGGGACCCCATCCCTACCCAAGTACAAGGTGAAGATTGTGACTGTGATACATTCTAATGAATGTGCTCACTGACGACTTGGTTGTGGTAGGATGGAGACTATCTCATCCATTTCACCGGACTTGCACTGTTGTCCTGGTTGTGATAAGATGGGGACATCAAAGTACATTTCTTTGGACTTGCACCGTTGTCCTAGCCCATTCGTGGCATTGTAGTCCTAGACGCTGGAGCTGCCAGGTCCATTTCAGTTTAGTTGTGATTGTCTCATCTCTCTCATCGTGTTGGTAAGATGCTGGAGGTGCCAGGCCCTATTTAGTCTAGTTGTGACTGTCTCATCTAGCTGTCATCGTGTTGGCAAGGGGCTGGAGGTGCCAGGCCCTATTCGGTCTAGTTGTGACTGTCTCATCTCTCTCATCGTGTTGACAAGACGCTGGAGGTGCCATGCCCTATTCAGTCTAGTTGTGACTGTCTCAAATCTCTCACCGTGTTGGTAAGATGCTGGAGCTGCCAGGTCCTATTCAGTCAAGTTGTGACTGTCTCAAATCTCTCAACGTGTTGGTAAGACACTGGAGGTGCCATGCCCTATTCAGTCTGGATGTGACTATCTCAAATCTCTCACCGTGTTGGCAAGGGGCTGGAGGTGCCAGGCCCTATTCGGTCTAGTTGTGGCTGATAGAGTTTGTAAGGGCAGATGAGACATGCAACAAATGATTAGAGGCACGTCCTTGAGAAAATGACACAAATATATTTCCAAGGCATTCAACCTTAGTGTTTCAATACTGAGTGGGGACCCCATCCCTACCCAAGTACAAGGTGAAGATTGTGACTGTGATACATTCTAATGAATGTGCTCACTGACGACTTGGTTGTGACATGATGGCATGATGGAGACTGTGTCATTCATTTCACCGGACTTGCACTGTTGTCCTGGTTGTGATAAGATGGGGACAGCAAGATACATTTCCATGGACTTGCACCCCGAGACTTCTCACCGAACACACATCCAAATGACCGAAGACAGATATAGATGCACTTTCCACGGCTGACACGGAAATGAGCACGGGTGGTTTACCATGCCAAATTGAGTTGTGGTCACGCACCTGTATTAAACCAATCAGCACGCGGTTTTACCCGAAAATAGTTCAGTTTGAGATCAATGCGTGGTCTCACCACACCAGTTGAATGGCATTTTCCATTTAAGATATAATTTTTCTAAAATTGAGAATAAGGTGTGTTTAAAATGAAGAAAATGATGAAGTTTCAGTCCAATTGGCTTACTTATGTGGTTTTGAGGTTTCATTTAACCCATTGTGGTGAAAAAGCTGACTCGTGGGTTAAAAGCCGTCAAAATCCCCCCCTAAGTTCAGACCCCCCCAAACCCTGAAATTATCATGCATAACGTACAACGAAAATTTCAAGGTTTGACAGGCTAGGATAGGTCTATTCGACTTTGAAAGCGTTCCTCCCAGATTACGTCTCGGAAAAAGTTATGAGCATGTAGAAAGTACTGTTTTAAAGGAAAAACGGCTTAAAACTTTATTACAGGTACGTGGCCTTGTCACAGAATCACCGATATCTTAGGAAAAAACACTTAAAAACAGCAAGTGAAACAATGAAACAAAGGCAGCCACAACATTCATTGGTGTCCCACTCTGGATCCCAGTATCTGTCATGTCGGTCACCTGGTGGAATGAGCAAAAGAGGCCTGGTTACTTGCAGGAATTGGATACACAACAGAGAACTCACCCTGGATACTTTGTCTGTCAAGGGCATCCACCAAGGGAGTCTCAAATGTGTTCCACAGAGAAAGAAAAAGAAGTCTATATTATACTGAAAGTCTGTTCCCCTTTTATTTTCTATTTAAAATGATGCTTTGACTCCATTTATACACAATATTTATTTCTACAAAATCCACCAAAACATGTACATCTTGGATTCGATAATTCAAAATAGATTTCTGTCTATTCAACACCTGGCAGCGCATAGTTTGATATACATGAAAAAAATACGCCACAGGTCAGAAGCCAACTATAAACTTGGCACACTGCCATCATAACAAGTTAACGCGATTTAACCATGGTCAGATTTTTACACATCAGCGGCGTAAGAATTCTCAAGAGCGACGCTATCTCGGGTGAGACGACGACATCACAGCAACAAGACGAAACTCAACAGGGACAAACATGTTTAGCTCAATTTCGACACGGGTTTTAGTGAGTTGAATTTGACTTGGCTCGTATTAAACTAGCAGCACAATCGAACAAAATCTTACTGATTTTTTAAAGAACTGAATCCAGTCTAATGATGATGATATCTTATCACAATTTTACAGTTTCACTTTTGAAATTCAACAAATTTGATGCTATCATCTATGGAATTGAACTATCCAAGATTCCTTTCCCATCTTTGTTGAGCGTAATAGCTAGGATTTGATATTCAAGTGGAAGTCAAGTGTAACTCAAACAAGACATGAACAAATCAACAAGAAAATGAAGGTGAGAATTCTCTAGTAGGTGGGAAGACAAGACACTAGTGATCAAATCTGCAACCGCAGCCTCCAAAAAACAACTAACAAAACTCAGAAAAACTAAATAAGCATAAGTTACAACGATAAATGTACAAAGTTGCTCAGGTTCTGCCAGCAACTTGAGAATTCTTACGTGGCAGTTTTCAAACAAAACAACTTATCACGCCTTGACAAACATAACATGGAACTCAGACCACTTATTCTGCCTGAGAGTTCTCACGAAAAAAGCAAGTAGCTGACACACTAAGATGCACAGTCACAGTACGTACATGTACTCATATTTACACACTGAGGGTGGAATTGGGCAGAGCTAACCCGATACAGGCATAAAAGAATGACTGTACAGTCATCACCTGCATCTCAAGAATCCAGAGAAGTATGGATGCCTCCCGACACTAGCCTAACCAACAGTACTTAGTCACTTGAGCAGACTATATCGACCCACTCAGCAACATGTTGGCCTCTGGTAAGTTCTACCAAATTCCAAAGTCTATGACATTTACGTGTTTGGTGAATGGGCCACACATATGTGGGAGAGACAAAACTGCCATTATTTACCATATAGACAAAAACGACCACAGGCCACAGCTCTCTACTATATACACAGTTATATACACGGTCTTCACATTGTCTGCTTTGTACAAAAATGCCTCAATAGCGTACGGCCTTAAGAAAATAAAATGGCAGCGGTTCGAAAAACAAATCTTACAAAAATTACTCAGTTTCCTAAAACTAGAAAACACACCAGTCTCACACTGGCAGCTAACGCCGGATGCAGACACAAATCATACTAACATCAACTTTGAAGACGCGGTCCACAACTAAGTTGATTGGCGGCCTCTTCAAAACTGATGTCATCATAACTTGGATGTTCGTACAACTCACCAAACTACACTATTTCATCTATTTGATTTTGCTTTATACACACATGGTACACATTTTAAAACAATGTTATTTCACCTGCACACCATAGGTTTCGTGTCTGCGTAAGTTACGTAAACAATAAATTACTATGATATTATATAATAGAAAATGGTTTATTTACATCAGAGACCTAGTCGCCTGCTGCCTTAGAAGTCTTACTGTGATGATGAAATGAAGATTACCCTTAACCCCTTAAGGAGGACAGACATTATAAAGAAGATTTCAGAGTTGGCCTCAAGTTGTCCCAATTATGACAGAAATGGCAGCATGAGAAAGCTCATTGAGAGCTTCAAACAGAATGACTGGGTCAATATCAATGACCCACTCGTGAGAACAGGGCCTAGTTGTTCAAAGCAAGTTTTGTCATCAACTTGGTGTTTAGTCTGAGGGTTAAACTGAAGGAGATAACACTACGTTAACACCAAACATTAGTGACAAAAGTTGCTTTTCACAACCAGGCCCTGATGTCCTTGTCAGTCCTTAAACAGCTAGGCAATCAAAAAAACAAGAGTTGATGGACTCCTTTTCAAAACTTTCAAATGATTTATAAGTTACAAAAATAATCTGAGCCCTGAACTCTATATGAACTGAATGTACAACAGCACAGGTAACCTGCTTGTTCAATGTATGTTCCACTAAACTAAAGCCAACACCTCTGTGCATAGTGTGTATATAATGCACAGTGACGTTAGTTCTAGTCAAGTGAAACACCCAATCTGACACCTCATAATCCCGAGATGAAGTTTGCAAGTGTTTTCAGTTAAAGTTCCATCTACACTTCACACACAATCTCTCCCACTGAGGTATACCGAAACTGGTGACAATTGACGAATCAATTCAAATCGGAAAATGTGTGAAAACTAGGTTTAACTCACAACAACTTTTTGATGAAATTTTAGTTCCAATTCTAGTGAAGCTTGGAAAAGCACTCGAGGGATTTCAAAGTGTCAAGGACAACCAACACTACAGCAAATTGGACAAAATGCAATTTCTCAGGGTGGTACCACCCTGGTCTGTTTACCCTGTGGCTCTCTTGTGCTTGGTTCTGGGTGGGTTAACTAAACCCACTTCCCACAATCAACCCGTGAGCTATATACAAATGTTATATGATATGGCGGTGGCATTAGGACCACCTGAATCATCGTGCAAGTTTATGTTAATGATTTATGAATAATGAAATGAAAACTGTGCAACTCGCCCAGAAACAGTTGCACTGTGACAAGGTTTTACCAAGAATAGCTTCTCCGCAAAGACCTGTTGGATTTCTCGTAGATTTCTCCAGGCAATTCTGGTGGAATAAACCTTTGTTCCATGGCAAGAAAGTCACCACATTAAGATGCAAAGCACACTTTTTCAGTAATAGCACAATCGAAAATAATCGTAAACAATTTGGTCAATTCATGAATGAAATTGAAAGTTTCATTCAGTTCTTCAGGAAAACTTCTCTTTTTTTATTTACTCATTACTCCTTTTTATTACAATTTAAACTCCCCCAGCCAACATTTTTAAGGCAGCTGTCTTGTTAAGCATTAAACTTATAACATATGGCCTGAAGCAATAATTGACGACAATTTTGGTAGAATCCATACCAGTATCTTGGAAAATATGATAACCTTGGTAAAGTCCACTAAATGTGGATATATCAGTAGAAGTCTGCAAAAGGTGATCCTGTCAACTTGTGTGTCAACTGCTTCAACAACACATGTCAACGTGAAACAGTTCAACAGAGTTTGTCAAAAAACGCGTGCTAAAGGTATGTATCTGTCTGCCACCCTCCCACCCAACAGACGGTAACATCACTTTAGCAGACGTTCTCATGTGGCTGAAAACCGATTTACAGCAAGTCAAAATCAATATGGAATTACTAACAGGCTTATACTCTCTTCATGAAAGTAATTGAAAGAAGTGTCAATGTCAAGTTCGGGTTTACATAAAATGTCTCATTTCGGTAGAATGCAAAAATGTCTTTGACAAGTTCGGTAGATTGTCTAATCCGGTAGAACGAATCCGCAGTCAATTGATCCCAGTAATCACAGATAGGTGGCTCTGTGACTCTGAATGGACCGCCCTCAACAATGGGGGCCAACATCCAAGCATAACTGAAGTGCCAACGTACATTCCAAACCCACGGACAGGCAGCACCTGTTTGAAACCTCATCTAGACGGTCGCAATGATGATCAGCAGGTGTGCGATCTCAGTCACTCCCATGAGGCTTTGCAAGAGGTCCGGCGCCAAGCGATGGAGATTCGTCTGTGAGAACTCGCAGGGTGGGAAGATATGCACCACGTAGGCCGTCTGAAAATACAACCAACAGTACCAGAATGAACTTTTTTATCATCGTCACAAAACCTTTATCTCAACGACAGACATAAACTCTTGTGTGAAAGACTTTTTTTGCGCAAAGCATTTATGACACTTTGTCACAGAACTGTTAGATCTCCATGTCAACACCTCTATCCAAGACACTACGTCTAAAATATCCTGAAAATGTATCTCGGTATCGAAATCAACACCTTGCTTCTTACCTGTGTCGAGCCAGGAGAGGGCATATTGACTATGCCCGCCGCCCCTTTCTGCTGCAGATACTGGATGAATCCAGAGGTCAAGTTCTTCGTCTGTAAGAAGACGTCTGTGTGGTCCCGCCCACAGGGCAGCGCAAGCAGCATGCAGTAATCTTCATCATTCTGAAAAGAGGGAGAATCTCATTGTTCAGCTTGACTTTCTTAAGGTATTATAACTGTACTGTTTGTTGCTTTCAGATCCCTGACGGTGGCCTGTTTGCCATCAGTTTCACATTGTCCAAACAACACACCAGGAAGGCTAGCGTTCATATCCATGGTGAGATACTATAAACAAGCCACACCTTGGTGAAAACTAGGTGTTTCTAGACACAATATCGGCAGAAAAGGCTGATTTCTCAATGAGTGACCCTTACCTGCATCCTACGGGCAACACCATCTAGCTGCGTCGGTTCCAGCCTCATCCTCTGAGCGATGCGGAGCTGTGGAGGCTCATGACTCGGCCGCGGCATCGACTGCTTGACGAGCGAGCTGTTTCCAGAGACAAAGTGCATCTGCACGTTTGAACTGTCGTTCTTCAGGCCAAGATTGCCCTGCCACATCACAGGGTATTTCTGAAAGGGATGAGAGATGATCTAAAATACTCATATCACTGTATAGATCTATTCTATTTCTATTTGAAAAAGCAGGAATGTTATTACAGACACGTGTTAAAGATGTATCTATTCAATTGAGAAATGGAAGTCAAAGCCATATAGTTCCTATAACTTACCGACATGAGAACGACCAGGTTCTCTCCTGGAGGCATGTCCTCTGGACGTCCAGGTAAACCAAGCTGGGCTCGAACAGGCACGACCTGACTGTGAACAGATGTTCCTGGGTGCGTGGTTGGCGGCTGAGGTTGGTGAGCCGACAATGGCCGAGATGGAGGACGTGAATCTGGTGTCATACGGCCGCCATGTTGGCCAACATAGGGCTGATGGTGCATCATACTGGCCACAAGATTGGGTCCTTGTGTTAGGTATTCCCCGTGCGGTCCTGGCAAGGTCATGACGCGTGGATCCAGACCAACCCTCGGTGGAACGCCCAATCCATACGGCATGCCGGGATGTGGAAGCCCAAACTCAGGATGATGATAGAACTGTTGCGGGAGATGTTCTGGATGAGTCATGCGTGGCTCTTGATGCGCCATGCGTGAATCAGCGTGGCTGACAAGCGCGTTTGGCTGCGAGAATGCCGACACATCAGGATAAGGACCGTCTGTATGTTTCTGCGGCTCGTTACCAAGGGGTGAGTGGTGTGGATCGTGAGGTCCTTTCGGCTCGGCACGTGATGTCCTTGGTTCCTGGATAGTGACGGGCATACGATGCTGACCATGTCCTGTACCATGTGGCGAGAGTCGAGGTCCAGAGTTGTTGCCTGGTGGACGTAACTGCCCAGGTATACCCGGCATTGGCATCTGGAAAAGCAATGAAGACTTTAAAACACAGATGCAACAAACACCTTTTCTAATCGTAGACCTCTATAAAGGTGATTCACAAAGTTCTACAGTCATAGCAAGTGATTACATTTTTATCAAAGGAGAGGGTTCAAGCAAATTGTTCATCCAGTTCAACGCAATGAGCAGATTGAATCTGCTATTTACCTGTTGCGGGCCGATTCTGGATGGTTGATTCAACATTGCCCTGAGTTCGCTCGGTCCAGGTTTCTGCGGCAGACCGCCCGCAACCATCTGTGGATGGTTCGGTGATGGCAACGGCGAAGACTTCATCCCTGGAAAACATCACATGAAAAGGTTAGAAAATGAATCCTTCCGACAGCAATTACACTAACAAGAAGAGCTTACTGTTCAAAAAGGAAAACAAAGATAACAACAGACCACATTCAAAAGTCAACCAGCGGTAACAACAAATGGTTAACATGTCCAGCCTGTGTACACTGGCTAGTGTATTGAGCTGGCCGACTTTCGAGTGCGTTCTCTTTGTTTAAATTCCATTCACAACACGCGAAACACCTCTTAAATGGATTTACCTTTCATGAAAACATAGGGAGGCCACCTTATCCTCCGACAGCGTATAGTTTGATGGGGGATAAACGACATTGTCTTATTAGCAGCCATTTTGCGGCACACAAGGGTTCCTGCAGCCTGTGAGTTTGACATGTCTGTTACGAAGCAATGTTAGACCTTATCTGGTGTAAAGCCGATCAAAGTAACAACTCCAAAATGACACCTTTGGCTTGCTTCAGCTATTCACACAGTAATGACGAATAAGAAAACGCTTAACACTCAGGTTGGCTAGGCAACAACCTTCTTCCCCTTCTCCACATTTGACAAGTAAAACTGCCACACTGCTGCCAGATTGTTCGCTGTTGGGGGGGGGGGGGGGGGGTCTGATTCATACTGAAAGTACTGCCTGTGTCTGAATCTTACCTAGATCATTTGTGACGACTTGTAGGTGACCTTTTGGACTATGCATTTTGTTAGCATCGCGCTCCATCTCACCAGCCATATTAGGGTTAGGCACTCGCTCAATCACCTGCAAAATGGGCGTGGAAAAATAAAGTCAGATATTTACAAAATTAAACTACAGTAGAACATTTCTATGACTGCTTCCAATGGAAAATGTAAGTTCTTCCCTCACTGGGTAGGCTCAAGGGCAAAATTTTCAAATCCAGATTTGCCGCAGATTTCACTTAAAAGTCTGATCAAAGAGTCAAGACACGCTGCCACCACCAGTCACTTAAAGTTTGATCAAAGAGTCAAGTAAGACTGCCACAATGTTACTCAAATGTTTGATCAAACGGACAAAAAATTACCTTTGTAGGAAAGGGAGATCTCACCTGGCCTGCTTGGAGGGCTTCTCTTTGGGCGATGGTATACGGTTGACCGGAAACAACGCCCATATGGACACTGGCTGAGCGAGGAGACATCTTCCCTGATGGTGACTTGGACTGATGTTCCGGGAGGTGTTTGCCAGAGGCATGCGACGGCATCATTCGATCTTGGAGATGACCAGTAGGTGATTTTGAAGACATGGCATGCTTCTCCATGTGGCTCGGTGGCACCTGCATCCTATCTTGTTGGAACTGGAACACGTTTTGTTGGGGATGTGGATAGCCCTGCGACGTCGAAGGTAATCGGTGCATTGGTGGTTGCAGTGTTTGTCCTTGTGGCGTGCGCCGATCAACTGGTGGATGGTCACGTTCCTGGTCGGTGGGGTGGCGTTCATGCATTCCCGGCATCCCTCGCTCATGGCCATGGACAAGGTACGGATTACGACTGCCAGGTGGAGACTTACTACGCTGGTCCTGTAAACCATGGAGGGCATAACCTTGTAGCTTTGAGATCTCATCAGGTCGTGGGAAGGGCTGCGCAACAGGTGGATGCTGACCAGTTCCTTCTATTGGTGACCTCATAGCCGCTGGCTGGCCGGGTGCATGAGACTTAGCAGCTTCTTGATAAGGTATCTGCGCATTAAAATGCCCGCCAGAGGTTGGAGTCGATGGGGTGATGGGCGAGACGATGCTCTTCTCTGACACTGGTGCAGTGGCACTGGATGATGGTGGTCCGGAGTAGGGTCCCTGGTAATGAGAACGACCCATCATATCCTGGCGACCGTCTTGGTGGTACTGAGTGGGTGGATAAGGCGGAGGTCCCATGGTGTGTGGCATGTTGTCTGGGGTCTTACTAGATCCCTCGCTGTGCGACGTCCGTCTTTGTTGACGCTCGCCATCCATGCCTGGATAGTTGACCTGCTGCATTGCCATCAGTGGGTTCTGTGGAGGGATGCCACCTGCAATGACAGACAATAATAAGGCTACAAAGAGTCCCTAACCAAAACAAGTTTTCTAAACTACACTATTTTAATTTCTATGCCTTTCACTTTGAAAGTACAGCATACAAACTGTTTTACATCCTTTTTTATGCTCCACTACTACTTACAGCCAATTTGTGAAAAGAAAGAATATAATTTGGACAAAGCAAACTTACCCATTGATAGGACTGCAGAAGGGGCAGACGTCATGGTCGGTGATCGCTCTGGCAGCATGCTCGCCATTGAATGACTCGGCGACTCCTGTGTCTTGCTTCCCGAGCGCGAACCTCGTCTCCTAGGCGGGGCAGAGGGGTCATCTTCAATAGAACTCTCGTCAAAGTTCCCCCTGGCAACTTCATTGATGATCTTATCGATGTTGCTCTGGAAATCGAATGACAATGAACTCTCACTACTCGTGCGTTTGCGCTCTACAAGTTTCTTGTCGAACGATCCAGATTCCTCCAGCTCCATGGCAATCAGTTCCTCCTTCGCTTGCTTCTCAAGGTCATCCTCCTCTTCAGATTCGAATAACTCAGTGTCCGGTTGCGCCAGTGTTTCCCGTATTGTCTGTGAAAGACTATCGTCATCCTCCTCCTGGTTCTGCATGGGTGACGACATCGAGATCGGAATAGGAGCAATGGACTCCAGCTTTTCTTTTTCTTTGAGTTTTTTGTCCTCGACTGGCAGTTTTACTTTGAGTTTCGGAATGCCTTCTTCCTTCTCCTCCAACCTTGCCACGATTGCAGCGACAGTGTCCTCTGGTCTCGCCTCCTCTTCTGCTTCTGAAGCAGCACGCGCGGCCATCGATAGAAGCTCAGCCTGCAACTGATTCGCATCATTCTCACCTTCATCACGGAACTCATTTGCATCACCAGCTTCATCCCCATGAGACTTGCGAGACTCGTGAGAATGCGAGTGTTCATGCCTCTTCCGTCGACCACGATTTTTACGTGATTTCTCACTCGTACCAGGTGGCAACTGTAGTACCAATGGCGGAACTAATAACTGTTCTTTTTTGTCCACAGGTTGCACCTGCTCTGACCGCTCCTTCACTTCAAGCTTCTCCTTCTCTGTCTCTTCAATGGTATGTTTCTCTTTTTCCTCTATCACAAGATCAGACATCGGTGCAGACTCCTGCTCTTCCTCTGTACTCGTCTTGGCAGTTTCATCTTTCACCAATTTATTCGTCTCATCTTTCCGGAGCTTCTCCTCAACAATCTGCAGCTTTTCTAACTTCACCACAGGAGTGGATGGTATTTCTGCAGCTTTGGTCTCTTGTGGCAGTGCTGGTGCCAATTGCACAGATACTGGTTCAGCTGCAGTGGCTCCTCTCGGAGAAGTCCCACCATCTGTACCTCTTCTAGACTTCGACCGTCTGCCCCTCCTAGCACCTTTGACTGGCATCTCAGGGCTTCCAATCCCATCTTTGTTGAGTTTGAGCTCAGCAGGTGTGTCCTGTTCAGGAAGCTTAACATCTTCTTTTTCCGGTGTCTTTGGAATATCAATGGGCTTGGGTGGCTTTTCCATCTTCTGTGATGGCAGGAGTGGTGGGGGTGGCAGTAGTGGCTGAGGTTCCTCTAAACTTCGCCGACCAAACCTCCCTCGATCTGGTGGCCCGTCTCTCTCAAACATGTCATCATCCTTGAAATCATACTCGCTCATTTTCTGCTCCCGCTCTTTCTCCTTGGCTGACGCTTCCGTCTGCTTTTGTTCTTTGTCAAAGAAACCAATCCGTCTCGATTTCCTGCGTTTATTTTCTGGTCGTAGTCTTGACTTGATATCAGACACAAATGGTGGTGTATTGGCGCCAAAACGACCAGGACTTTTGCGACCTCTTGGGCTGTCCCGTTCTGAACAGGAACTACCATCGTTACTGGACTCAAGGGCAAGAGACAACTCCAGTTCCATCTTCTCCTCATCTTTCTTCTCAAAGGAGTCAGCTACCTCCAGTTTTTCCCTAGGCGGGTAGATCTCACTTGGAACACCACCTGGATCAGGAAGTTGATTGGCGGATGCAGGCTCCACTGGTATGAAGCCTTGGTTCTCCTTACGACCACTACTAGAACGTCCTCGTTTCCCGCGACGTCTCGTTTCACGTTTTTCTGGCTGTGGCGCCACTGCTGGCAGAGAGTGTAAACCAGGAGCGCGTGCCACTGTAGGTTCAACATGTTCGACGAATTCTTCTTCCTCGAGGTTAGGTGGTGCACCAGTGTTATTAGTCTCAATCTGAGGCTCCACCGGGGCAATAACTGGCGGTCTACGATCCAACGCCTCAGACGGTTCCTCACATTTTTGTGGCTCAACTGTTTCTTCATCTACGATGAAAGAAGTGTCAAGGGGTAGTGGTTCAGCAAGAGTTTCACCTGCAAAACATAATCATGGGAACAATTGAGGAAATGTTATCTACACAAAAACCACCCTCATTTAACGTTCAATCTACTTTGTTAAAAGACTTTAAAGCATTACGTGACATTTATGAACCCCTTCAGTCTTAAAGTAAAACCTAACTTATCACAAAGCTGGTATGCAGAAGTGACTTCTCTCATAAGTTATCATTATTTTCTAAAGAACTAAAGGTAACATGATACATGGTAAGAGGTTTCTGTTTCCAACTAGACTGATTTTATCAGATATTTTCTTACCATGTGCAGCAGAATCTGGTGTTTCTGGAACTGCGTCATCTCTGCTGATGCTGCGTCTGCCTGAATCACGTCGACCTCTCTTGCCTCCCTTAGCTTTCTTGCGTCCTCGTTTCGGAGTGCCGACCTCTGCGTCAATGTGCAGTTCATGTTCATCACCCAAGTCATGGTCCACAGCCGGGGCGGCGGTGCTTACAGCGTGGGTGCCAACGCTCGCTACGGGCAAGGCAGTGTTTGCAATGGGGCTGATGATACTTGCCACAGCAGCATGCTTCTCACTCTCAGGAGTGAGCATTGCTGGCTTCGCGATGACTTTCTCTGGGGTAACAGGAACTTCATGGGGTTGCTCCTTCGAAGCGACTACCTCAATTTTCTTATCGAGTAGAGCATCGGATGCAGCTTTAGTTTCCACACGCTCTGATGATGGTAAGTGGTCTTGGCGATCAAAGAGAGGGACTTCGATCTGTGCGACTGGCACATCAATATACTCCTGGTCCAAGGAAGCAATAGCTGCTTGCAGCTCCTCATCTAATGCAGAGCTCCTTTCGGGTGTTAAATCTTTGGTCTCCTCGGCCAGGACGACCTCCTCCTTTATGCTATTGCTCTCCTCAGGCTCATTTAGCGTGTGGATCTGTATCGGTACCTCATCGTCTTTCTTGACAAATAGTTCCTCCAGCATCTTAGCCGCTTCCTCAGTTTCCTCCACTGTAATGCTCTTCAGCTGATCAATAGTGCGCGACTCAGAATCTTTCGATTCAGCAACATGTTGCTTCAGATCATTCTCAGTCGAGACCACCACTTCTTCAGGATGGACAATTTTCGTTTCTTCCGACGTTATCTCCTGCTCGTATGCACCAGCTTCCTCAATGACCAAATCGGGTAGGCTCTCCTCCGTATCCTCCATGCCAGGGATAAAGCTCTCCTCCACGCGTTCCTCAACGACTGTCTCCTGCCGTGGCTCAATACCGTGTTGTGCGTTTTCCTCCGACACAAACGGATCTCTGATGTCGAAGATATTTTCAATGTCACGCTTGTTCTCCTTGTCATGTTTGGATTTCTTTCCGTGCTTCTTTTTCTTATGTTTGCGGTATTTATCATTCAGATCGATCTTCTCCACGGTACTGTCAAAAACAATACCACGAGAATAATCTTTATCTGAAGCTGTGATGTCTTTTTGAAACATATCGCTAGATATACTGATATCCTCTAACTCTGATGTGATGACCGTTGTCTCGCCGATCTCCGTCACTGGTAACTCCTCTTCAATACTCGAGACACCATCCTCCCGTTTGATATCATCCACTTTCGGCGACAGCAACCGGTGGCGATCTCCACTTTGTGAGTGACTTTTCCCATGCTTCTTGTGCTGGTCAGGAAGCACGGGCTTTTCCGATAAAAAAGGCATATCTGGTCGTGGAATATCGATATGTAAAGGGCCGAGGTCTTTCGTTTCCAATTGCTCAACTGTCCCCACCTTGATGGATTTCTCCATATTGGCTAGCGCATCAAGTGCAGAGATATCCTTGTTGAAGTTGGCAAGTTTGGACTTGCTCTCACTTCGCTCCCAGCTTTCCGAACGCACTTTACTCTTTTTCTTATGTTTCTTTGATTTCTTTTCATGACCTTCAAGAAACTCTTCGATTTCTCTATCCCTTTCCAGCTTCTTGTCCCTGATGACGCTTTCCAAGTCGGCTTTGATGTGTTTGAAGTCCTTTGGCGACTGCAGACTTTCCTTCCTCAAGTTTGAGTCGTGTATTCTATGATCACTGTACTTGTCATGGATCTTGTCAATTTTGAAGTTCTCCGAAAATGGTTTGGTGCTGAATTTGGAGGAATCTTTAGAACTGATCTTCGGCGATTCTATAGACGCCTTTTTCTCTGGGCTTGTTTCTCTTGGTGAAAGCTTGTCCTTATGATTGACTCTGATTTCGGTCGTATCAGGTGCCTTGAGCGGTGACTCTGTTTTCTTACTCGATTCCTTGAGCTTCTTCTTTCTCAATAACTCAGCATCCGCATGAATCAAGTGGTCATTCTTCTCAATCTTCTTACTCTCAGTGTCCTTCTTGGTTTCATGCTTTTCTTTCGTTTTGGAACTGTTTTTGCTATTCTCACGAATCTCCTTGCTCTTTTTCTGATTCTCCAGATGGACAAGTGTCTCCTCAACCATATCCTTCTTTGGTTTCTTCTTCGCTTTCTTTCTCAAACTCTCCTCTAAACTCTCCATCGGTGGTACCGCATTTACTTTCGTACAATTGATCACCTTTGGTTTCTCAGGTTTTGGCTTAGGTATCTCGATATCAGAATCTGAACTGGACAAACCCTGCCAGAGCTCCTCCAACTTCCCAAGCGGTTTCTTTGGCACAATCTTCTTAGACGGTGTCTTGGGTTTAGATTTGCTGGCTGCCTTTTCATCATCAGAATCCGAGCTTGTATAAATGTCAAGCTTTGATGGTTTCTTGACTATCTTCTTTTCCTTTATCTCATTCTTTTTCTCCATCTTAGGTTTCGGCTTCTCCACCTCAGACTCAGACGTCGACAGAAAATCTAACTTCGAACTCATCTTCTTAGGAGCAGGTTTCTTTTTCTCATCTGACTTCTTGGACTTTTCAGGTAGCTTTGGTTTCGGTTTGTCAGGGTAGATTTTCGGCTTCTTATTATGGACAACTTTGGGTCTTTCTAGTTCAGGCTCCACCTTATCGACAGGTTCTCGTACCGACCGCTCCAAGTCAGACTCAGACGACGAGTAGATCTCCATCCGAATATGGCTCTTCTTCTTCTTCATCTGTTCAGCCTCCTTTTTGATAAAGTAATCATCATCATCATCAGATGAACTTGTAATCAATGCCCGTCGTGAGTTCTTTTTCGCCGACTTGGTAAGTGACATCTTTCGTTTGTTGCAATTCTCAATGTCTGAATCGTCCGACCAATCATCATCATCGTCAGACGTTCCCACGCTGCTGTCGCTATTGAAATGACTGCCTTTCTTCAACCTCTTCTTCTTCATCTTATCCAATATGTCCTGATCTTTTGGGATGGTACACGATCGCCGTTTGATATTATCATACATCGATGTGAACACAGGCTCATCAAAGATGCCAAGATTTTTCAGCTCAGCATTCCACTTCCTCTCGCGGCGCTTCTGCTCACGCTGCTCAGCCTCACTGTCTTTCCGCTCCCTCTCTCGGTCTCGATCCCGGTCCTGATCACGATCCCGGTCTTTACCAAGCGAGTCTTTGGCATCCTTCCCCTTCTTTTTATTCTGTGTTTTTGACCTGTCATCATTCGCTTGATCCTTTGACTTGGACGAGTCATCGCGATCTTTTCCTCGCTCATCAGGATCTCTTGGTCGGTCGTCTCTCTTCCTTCCCCCACCTCCATCATTAGGATCTCCCTTATCCCTCTTGTCATCTTTGTCCTTGGAAGATTTATCTCCATTCTTATCTTTATCTTTACCCTTCTCATCTTTATCCTTATCTTTATTATTCTTCGACTTCTCATCACTTTTATCGTGCTTGTCTTTCTTATTCTTAGCAGAGTCCTTCTTTTCTTCCTTTTTTGCTTCTTCTTTCACTTTCCCCAACTTTGGTTTCTCGACATGTTTGGCCTTCTGTTCCTTACTAACTTTCTTTTCCTTCATGTTCTCCTTTACATCATGTCTCTCTTTTGAACCCTCTCGCTCCTTCACCTTTTCATCTTTGACTTTGACCTCCTTGTCATCTTTGACCTTGACGTCCTTCTCTTCCTTGACCTCTTTCTCCTCTTTGACCTTCGAGTCTTCCTTTTTCTCATCTCTGGCCTTGGAGTCCTCTTTTTTCACTTCTTTGACTTTGGAGTCCTCTTTCTTTTCATCTTTGACCTTGAGACTATGTTTTACCTCAGGTCGTTTCTCTGTCTTGTTCACCTTTCCTTCCTTCTTGACGTCCTTGCCTTCCATCCGTTCACGACTCTCGCTACGATCGATTTTAATCTTACTCGAACTGGAACTCTTGGCCTTCAACTTTTTATCGGTTTCATCAGTCTTCGAGCTATGGCTTTTGGTTTTGTCAGAACCGCTGTGATTGGATGCTTTGGATTCCTTATCTTTTTCTCCGTTTATATGTTTATCAGACTTCGTGTGTTTTGTATCTTTCTCACTGGAGTCGTTCTTACTTCGCTCCTTTTCCACTCTTGTGTCTTTCTCGGAGGAAGTTTTGTCATGGTTTTTCGTCTCCTTCTGATCGCCTTTATGCAGGTCATGTTTCGAGTCGGACTTCGATGGTTTTTCGTGGGACTTCTGGTTCTCTTTCACATCAGTTTTCTTCTCCTCCTTTTTGTTTGTCGTCGAAGATGAAGACGATGACGATGAACTAGATGAACCGGTCTTGACCTTTTTCTCGGGCGACTTTGACTGCTTCTGGCTGCTCGATGACTTACTAGATGATTTTGACGAAACTGATAATGGTCGTTCCTTCTTCTCGTTGGGTTTCTCTGAGTGAGACTTCTTTTTTACGTCAGATTCAGATTTCGATGAAGAAGCTTGAGACTTTTGGTCAGTTTTTTGAGACTTTGGCTTCGGGCTTTCCTTGAGAACATCTTCATTTTTGCGTTTACCAAGTAAGGTGGGCGTACCATGGCTGGGTGTGTTCATTGGGGCAGTTTCCTTCTTATTGTCAGACTTGGCTTCAGTCTTTTGTTCCTTTAATTCAGGTTTCGATTCTTTCAGGATGGGTTTCAGTTCCTTGATAACTTCAATTCTTGGATCTGGTTTATTGTTCTTCACCTCTGGTACGATACTGTGACTTTTATCATGTTTATTGTTCACCAATATTCCCACAGGTGGCGTCGTTGGAGTAGTCACATGCAAATCCGTTGAAGACATCGACTTTGGTTCGTTTTTTGGAATGTTGTTTTTCTCGAGTTCTCTGGAGGAGTCTTTCTTCAGGATTGAGACAGGCTGGAACGGTTCCTTCCGCAAAGGAGAAACAAGCACAGGTGATGCAACGACTGGCGATGTAACCATTGGCGATGTCACTTTTGGTAATGGCGACAATTTCGGAGATGTTAAAACAGGCGATGGCAATTTTGGCGAGGTCATCTTTGGAGGAATCAATAGCGGTGACAATATCTTCGGCGATGTTGGCATTGGTGGTATTGTTGGTTCCATCTTTTTTGGTAAAGCTGGCGTCTGGAAGAGTGGCAATTCCCTTTTCAAGACCGCCTGCTTGTCAAGTCGGGGATCAGCATTCAACCTGGGATCTGCATTGAGTCGAGGATCAGAGTTGAGCCTGGGATCAGAATTTAACCTGGGATCAGCATTAACCAATCGACCAAGATCTCCACCACTTGAAGACCGTTGTAAATTTGGCAGTGGACTTGTCATCTCTAGTTTAGGCTCAATACTACTCAGGATGGGTGAAGGCGTCTTGCTTTTGGGCATGAATGGTGATTGGGCGACAGGGATGATGACATCTGTCGTTGGGATTTGTTCGCTGGGTACAGGTGGCGCTGCCACAGCAACTGGTGGCGTCGAGGCAATAAAAGATGGCACAATGTCATCATCCTGGGATAACGATCGAAGAATCTCCGCAGGATCAGGTGGTATGGCGAGCGGTTCAGCTGTAGATGGCGGATTGGATGATTGAAGTGATTGCGAAAAAGAGGCTGAAACTGGTAGTTCAGTTTGTGTGTCTTGTGAAATGACTGTTGATGTGGTGCCTGCTTCGCTTGTGTCCATATCCTCCTCCTTATCGTCCTCAGCTTTTTCTGACTGCTCCATCCCATCAGGTCCAGCCTCCCCTGCCTCCTCGTCAGAGCCGTCGCCCGGACTGGATTCCTTTGGTTCGTACTTCTCATTGATGCCTTGTAACCGTTCCGAATCTTGGTCAAATATACTCGTCCGCGACAGCAATGATTTCACAATGTCTGACGGTCCCTCCTTCTTATCATCTCCATTCTTAGGCGCTGTGGCTGGCAGTGGGGTGGTGGTAGAGTCTTGGCGCTTCTTGATTTTGTACTTTTTTGTATAATCTATAACAGGGGGCGTCGGTTGTGCGATGGGTTGTGGTGTGCTTACTGGTACCGGGGTAGCATTCTCTACAGAATTGGAAGACGTTGTAGTGCGAACAGTCTTGGCTTGGATGATCTTCTCGTCCAAAGCTCGTATCCGATCCTCCAGAGTCATCTGTGATGGCGACACTGGCGATTTTGGTGACGAACTCTCATCATCCGTTATCGGACTTCCAATTATCTTATCGATGGAGATCGGTTCTGGCTTGACTTTCTTGGGCTGAACAGGCTCCACTTCAGGCATTCGTTCAACTTTTGGCAGTGCTGGCGAGATTTGAGGTGAATGGAGTTTAGTACCACTAGGGGGACTAAATGGCGGTGACGATAGTTTAACTACTGGTGAGATCTGAGGAGAAGATATCCGCGGAGATGCAGGAGGTTTGGGAGACACTTTTGGCGACTGCACATAGTGGCCTTGGAGTGCAAATTTCGGTAGAGGTAATGACATGAATTCTCTTCGTGGTTCCCTTTGGTGATGCCGATGTGGCCAATATTTATCACCTTTCATATCGAGAACATGGCGCTCATCTTCATAGTCCATACTATTCTCGCCTCGAGGAGACTTGAACAGTTTTTTATCAGGTTCATCACCACTGAAACCCAAATTGTCCTCCTTTGTGCGATTTGACTGACCAACGTCCAATTTCGGCCGTTTTTTACTGATGAACTCGGATGGGGAGCCATCAGATCCAGAATCACAGATATCGTCAAACATCCCTTCGAACGCCCCGGTCTTGTCGAGACGACCCGCCCGCTGCTTCAGCAGCCGAACTTCCGCCTCCATCTGTCGACGCGTTTCCAGTTGTTTGCGGTAACTCTGGCTGGAATCGTACCTGAATATGAACGAGGAAACATGTCAACACAGCAGCAGACGGCAACAAAGGACACATAAGTATCTAGAGTCCATTTTATCGCACTTTTTCAAATGGCTCAAAACATCCTTTTGCACTTTAAAAGTAAGTAAGAGAGTATTTTGAGCCCAATACCAGTTTGATAGCCAACTCTATTGGACGTGCCGTATATCAAGATAAGAGCAATATTCAAGTGGAGGCTTGACATTCCTCCCACAATACAATAACAAAACCTACAATGTTGTTTTTAAAAGCTCATGCCCTTGCCGACAAGCTGTAAACTTCTCTACAAACCAACAAGAAAGATGAACAGGTAATTTAAGAAGTCAAAAGACCAACTTTAACATAACAGCAACTTACCTTTGTAATCTAGGGTCCCTGTCTAAATCCACGATATCCTCCAGTTTACATTTCTTCACTCTCCTAAACTCCTCATCAATAGCACCAGAGTCATTGTCACTTGTACTCGCACATCCGTCATTGTCTAATTGCTTTAGCATCAACATAAGTTTATATTTTTCCTTTTGTAGTTTTGTGAGATCAACACTGGACTGGCTGCGAATCGATTCGCCTTCGTAATTGGAGTCTTCGGAATCGGGGCTAAATTGTGGACTATGTTCATGCATGGGACGGCCTCGCTCTTCAAATAAACCTTCCTCGAGTTTGGAAGTTCGTTTAAGCAGAGGTTTATCAAAATGAGGTCTGTGTTTATCTGCTATTTCACAATCCATGAGATCACCATCTTTGAACTTTGTCCGTGAACCTGAACTAGATAAACTCCGGTTTGAGTGTTGCCGCTGTACCCATTTAATAGAGTCTAATCCATCGACTAACCGCTCCCTGTCAAAACTGTCATTCCTGAGGCGTTTCGCAGCACCTTTATCTGAATCACGTCGTATCCGTCTTTCCGTATCTGATAAATCCGAATTTGACGAATCAGAGTCATAGTTCACTTTCTTACTCCGCAGATATTCACCAGAACCATCGCGCGTTTTAATCACCGTCTTTGTGCGTAGACTTTCCAGATATTTCCCCTTGTCACTATCAATGTCGTATTTTTTCTTTTTGTCACGAATCTTTGTGAAATCGTCTAAGTCTTGAGTTGACGATAACCGAGTACTTCCAAAAGGTTGTGTGAAATCACCAGTATCCTCCGGCGAGTTAGGAACGGGCGTCCGTTGTCGCCGGCGTTGGCGCTTTTCACTGGGACTCGCACTGCGACTGTGATATCCACCATGCGAACTAACACTTTGACTATAATCACTACTAGCGGGAGAGTAACTACGCGTATCCTTACTTGTCTTTCGCTCCTTGACTCCCTTTTGGAATTTTTCATCGTAAATGTACCTATCACGATATTCTCGCCGCGTTTCACTGCGTACACTATCCACATCACCTGATTGGCTATCGGTATCCTTGAATCGTGTTGAATAACGGTCCGAGTATCTTTCGTCATAACTGTCCACTTGTCTTTCGTGCGTCGATGATCGCCGCACAGTGAAAGTAGATGTTGGACTCGAATCCCGCGAATCTAACCGCCGTTCCCTGGTAGGGCTAGGACTATCGAACTCTCGGCGTTGTTGACTGAAGCCGTACTCCCGGAGTTCTTGTTCATACGAGTCATCATTCACGTATGACGTCCCACTTGCTTGGCTGTATTCGTCGAAAGTTCTGCAAAGTGAAGAGCACCGTTATTTTTTATAAAACAGGTGCAATTTTATCCTAAACCTATTATTCAGTTATTGTCCTCTGGTCCAATAACCATCAACGACTTATTTGGAATCAACAGGCTTGTTTCAAAAATGAGTATTAATGGTTTCTACATCGAATCAAATTATTGAACTTTTTACCTGCGCCGCCTTGACTCTGACGTGAATTCTTCTGGGAAGGTGCTGTCACTGAACGAGAATGTGCCACGTCCACGGCCACCGCGGAAACTCCGACTTGAGCCACTGCGGAAGGTCCCTCCTCGTCCTCGCTCGAAGTGACCCTGCTGGAATCCTCGCTCGAACCCACCTCGTGCATTTCTGGAAAGAAGACAGGAATGTTAGATTTGATGTTGCAAAATAGGTCCAATGCAACCCACTTTACTTTAGAAGAATGCTTCAACCTCCACCTGCTGCTGTACATGCTGGTTTTCGATCATGTGCATTTTCAAGGGCAGCATTTCAGTTTGAAGATAGTTCGTTGAGAACAATGCACATTTCTATCAAATTTGGTAGAAGACGAAACTGGGTGATTACACTATTCACCGTTTTGTAGACAATTCTGAGGAGCACAGATGAGGTTTTGTGAGGAAAATCAAGAAGTGACCTGTGCTGCCATCTATATGAATATAACAGGAACAGTATGATATTGATACAACAATTTGGTTACTGGGAAAAACAAAATATCAAATGATTTCTGTCAGACTCTAGGAACACACATGCAATGAATACAATACAAATGAAAGGACATTCCAATCCATGCGCCATCCAGCTTTTTTTCATATCCAATCAGTTTTTCCTTTCAAAGAAGCAGAAACATGATACAATCTACAATTCTTTGATGGTCCCTCATGTTTCATTTGAGCCACAGTTTACAATTGTTCGCAGATGGCGCTGTTGTGGTACAGAGCATGCCACTGGCTTTCATTTGAGCCACAGTTTACAATTGCTCGCAGATGACGCTGTTGTGGTACAGAGCATGCCACTGGCTTTCATTTGAGCCACAGTTTACAATTGTTCGCAGATGACGCTGTTGTGGTACAGAGCATGCCACTGGCTTTCATTTGAGCCACAGTTTACAATTGCTCGCAGATGACGCTGTTGTGGTACAGAGCATACCACTGGCTTTGATAACCCCCCCCCCCCCCCCCCCCCCCCAACAGCTAGACCTGAAGAAAGACCTTTATTACGGGAACGAAACCACTAAACACTATCAACATGCTTATGTTATTTATGAGCTGAAGACCTGTGAGGGGTTATTCTTATTGTGACCTGCCTTTTACTATCCCTATAGCCAAAGACAAATGATATTTAGCCCGATGAACCCTCAGAATACTGGGCCGCCTTCGCTGACAGAATACATTGGAGTTTGCCGATGCAGAAATTAGTTAAATATTTGCCCACTACAGGGAACAGAATCATGTTATTTTGCAATGTTCAGACCAACACTGCAAACTTACTTTGTGGGGGTGACTGCAGTGGTTCCTTCATGGCGTTGCGTGCTATTAACGAATAAAGAACCACAATGTTATTTAACGAATGTGGTGTCCCTGAATATTATACCTACATGAACATACTGGCAATGAACTACCTGGCCCAACATTAGACAAGGTTGAGGATTTCAAACCTTGTGATGGTCATGTAATAATGGTGTAATGTTTTTAAGACTTCATAAGCATAATGGGAAAGGTAATACATCCAGTCAAGCCTTATGAGCACTGACAGTACTCGTTGTGTTTTATCTTGTTCAAAATATCACTTCCTGTCACCTTTGCAATAACATTCACCGAACCCCCATGTCACCAAATTCAGCAGCAAAGAAAGAACCTGATAAGACCGAGAGAAAACTAGGAATCAATTTCACTATTTGCTACGTACTTTTCTTCAAAGTTAGCTTCAAACTGTTGGCCCCTAAACGTTCCCCGCCGTTCGTCTGGTCGTTCCCCCGGCCGCAACTGTCCTGTGCGTTCCATCTTTTCATAGAGGTTGGTCTGGCAATCCCGACTGGCAAAATCCACCTGAAAGTTGAAGAAATAAGAAATGCTGCAATCACGGTAAATTTGAGTTTTCAAAGAAATTTTGTTCTCAATTTGTTCATCATTGGCAAATGGCTATGATGATTAATCTAAGTGATCCCCGCTTTAACAGGCTTGCAATCAGTTCCGATTGCCAAGCGGCTAACTTACTTCGATCTTTTAATCCAGAGCCAGTGAAAACTGCACGGTTTCTCGTGCTCACCGTTATTTCCCGCTTCACACTCACCTGCAACCGTTTACCGGCCATCACACGACCACGAATTTCATTGACAGCGTATTGCGCATATTCCACAGAATCATAATATATCAGAGCACGACCTTTGACCCGATCGATCACAGAGTATTGGACATGTCCATGGCGCCCAAATTGACGACATAAAAGTTTTTCGGTGGTATCAGCCACCCCGTCTATCCACACACAGTTCGTGGGCATACTCTTGCCAAAGCCAAGCTGAAACAAACCAACAACGACATCAGTATCCATGGCTATTTTGTAAAAGTTCGTGCAAATTCAAAAATAAGCCCAAAATTACATGAACGAAGGTAATGTCAACTGAATAAGGAAATTTGCGATGGTGATTTTCATGGATCAAAACTGCCAGCTTTATATTACCACAGTGGAACCACCCTTGTGGATACCAGTCAAATAAGGACACCCTCTCTATTACAGATGGTCCCAAATTGGTTGTCTCCATTCAATTTGACTTCTCTCATCAGGACACCTCTCTATAATGGACAGTACTTGTATGTTCTGTAGCCGAGATCAGCCTCTCCAACTCATATCCAGAACATTACAGCAGGAAATACTTGCACACGGTCACAAGTGACTGGACACAATCCGTCTGCTTAACAAGAGAAGCAAAAGCTTTCATTGGCAAGTGAAGAAATCTCCCCTTGGCCAACACCCTACCTTATAACTAAACATTGACTAGTCAACATACTTTTACCTTGATTTTGTTAGCACCAATATTTTCGCCATCCATTTTATGAAGGGCCTTTACAACGCTGGCAATGTCTGTGTACTGCACAAATGCATATGCAGAAACGGTCCCCTGCTTTTTTATATCAATATCCTGGAAAGGAGGAGAGAGGAAGGTTTAGAAAGCACTTCAGGGTGGGCACTTTGAGAAACTGAAATTAGTTATACATTCTTGATGACACCATAACATCAATGATTCACCTCTGTACAATAGTTTTACATTTCGCCTTCAAGACTGTACATCAGGGAGCCACAACCTCGTTATCATACTCACAATAATCTCCCCATAATCTTTGAATATGCCCCTGAGATCAGTTGTAGAGACGTCTTTTTCGAGGTTTCCCACAAATAATGTCCGTGTGGCCTTCGGATGATACTCATCTAACTCGGCCTCTGGTGGACGGAATTCGCTATCTTCGGGTTCTAAGCCCTCGTGTTCCTCCACGAGGATCTGGGCCCCGAAGAATCGCCTCCCCTGGGAAGCTTCGAAAGCCTTTGACGCATCGTCGTGCCTGAAAAACGATGCGTGAGACATGTAGCAAAAAGTGTGGCAATCCATATCAGTTCTGATATTGTCAAATAGTAGGACCAAGGAAAGTGATGACAAAGATTAGAGATCAGCATTCTCTAAACAATTTTCTCAGAACATGTGATCTAAAAATTGCGCACACGATACAGCAATTTAGGATACTTTTATGGACTTACTTTTTAAAGCTGACAATCGCACGTCTCTCTCCACCTTGGCCTTGGATGGACACTGCTGTCACCTTGCCAAACTTCTTATACTCGTGAAAGAGACCGTCTCGTAAACTTGTGTCTGAAAGCAACATCACAACAATATAGAGTTTGAAGATTCACACCATGGGAGATCAGATGGTACGTTTACCATACATGTAGTCGCAATATACATGCATGACGTGAAGGGCCAGCGGCATGCATCATGATTTTCAAGTATTTTAGAGACAATACAATAACATTTCAGTGAACAGTCACCAAGTATTTGGAGCAGAGTTACACCCCAAGTGTACAAGAAGGCAGCCCTGATTGCGGAGGAAGAAGAAGACCTTGAGTACAAACCAGTGGATCTGACGGGGAGTCCTCGTATCAGGATACCTAAATGTCCTTCCTCCTTCTCTTCACCTGGTGGTTTCTCCACTTTTCTCACCAACGAAGGGTGCTTCGTTTTACTACTGCTGCGACTGAAAATGGACAAATGAAATCGTTTTTCAAACATCGTCACAGCAAGGTCAAAATTCTGGATATTTGACTCACTTTCACAACCTATCAGGTTCAGAGCCTGAGCTCTAAGGTTCCAATTTATTTTAGAGCACACACACAACGGCATCGGCTCGATCTTAAAACAGATCAATATCAACATAACTTAAGACACGAAACAGTAAAAACATCTGTTCGTCATCCAGAAAGGAAAATAGTGCTCACCTCTGTGACTGTGAATGTGATCTTGACCGACTACTTGAACTTGAACTCGACCTTGAACTACTACTCGACTCTGATGCTGAGCGACTCTGACTTTGTGACGGCGACCGGGAAAAAGATGTCCATTTCTGACTAGTTCGAGACTTTGTGTAAACTTGGGATTGAGGTACTCGCTTCGGTCGATCAAAAACTTCTGAGTCGTCATCACCGGTTTGATCGCCGTACGAGCGTGACTCGTACCGCGCTGGATATGCAATAGTACTTTTTGGCTGGTCCCTGCAAATAATCAACAACATTTATTGTAATAATGAACAAAGAAGGTGGCATTGCCGTGCAATCATCACCACTGTTTTTACATCCAATCAGAGATATCAATGCCAGACAGCAGTGCAAACACCAACGCACATCCTACAGGACTGTCCCCTGTACCAGGATTTACGAAATAGATTCTGGCCAAAGGACACGAAGGTCGAAGAAAAGCTGTGGGGAACACAGCCGGACCTTCGGGCGACAAGCCGCTTCATCTCCGCCACAGGACTGAGGTTATAGTACTTAGGCAGGTTGAACGCTGAAGAAGAAGAAGAAGAGATATCAATATGACGAGTACCTTTGTGTTTGTTGTGTATATACAGTTCTGCTACCCTGCAACCTCTCTCTGGGCCTGCCACGAGACTGCGTACTGTCATCATCACTGTATTCAACCTGGCGACGTGTCTCAAAGTCGGTCGACGAAGGCTGGCGACTGGCGAAGTACTCTGTCTGTCGCTCGGTATCTTGGGTCCTGCAATGAGTAAGGGTCAAGCAAGGGTCAAGGTTTTTTACTCCACTGGCTACTGCATTGAATTAGGAAACTATCCATAATTCCTGGAGTAGAAAGAGGATTAGTTGGAGGAAGACTTGGCTGAATACTGTCTCAAAGTCCTCATACATAGAGCAATGGTTATCAACAAGCTAGTTGGTAATTGAAACCACAGATGTCACTTCAGTGTGTAGGAGTCTGTACAAAATGCACAGGCAGTACATTTTACGTACAGGCAACATATGGTTGATGGATGAGATCATTGCTGTATGCCTGACGATTATCATAATACATTTGTAAACCGGCTTTGTATACATACAGACACTTTTTTTAGAGTTCTTTTCCAATGCACCAGCAGAATAGCTGGCACCAGGCCAGCCTGAGTAAAAACGCAACATATGGACCATACAGTCGTAACCACACAGGCAATGGAGGGAAAGAGGACATACGACAGAAGCTTTAAAGTACTCAGTCACACTCTACTGACCAAATAAAATATCTATTTATAAGGGGTTTTCATCTGCTTTAAGGTTAATGATCTTACTACAATGGATGATCACACCTCCTTTGGACAAAGAAAGCCATTCTTGCTTTTGAACGTGTCACCATAATTCATGTATTTTTGGTTAAAATGATCATGCATGACTGCGTTCTACAACCATTTGAGCCCTTGCTCTACTTGAGAATGGATGAATGCCATTAACTAATTTGGGAGGACCGCACCTCTGGAGCTAGTATGAAAATTGTCCATTGGTGGTGCGCTGCCATATTACACAACAAGTGTGGCACCTTTTCAACCAAATTGAATGCGGCTGTTTCGAAACTGGTAACCAAATCATTTTTCTCTACATAGACGATTTCGAATCGACTTGCGTGTAAATGCAGAATCAGAGAGGTTTCCCTTCATGATCATCGTGCTCGTTTGCAACACACAGGAAAATCCAGTGAGACAGAGGGAACATGTGTTGCAGCCGCACTGGGAAGGGTTAATATTAACAGCAATACATAGCCCCATTCACGTCAATCTCCAAACAATAAAGCAACAGTGTAAAATTCCCCCCAAGTGCAGCCATTAACTCAGCAGAACCCGATAACGCCAAAATTAGCGTAGAGAATGCGAGACATCATAACTATTCCCGTCTCATGCATTCTACTCAATCAAATAAATCACTATGAAATATAGCTCCACGCTGTATGTGCCACAGAAGCGGGGAGCATTAATCACATTCTTTTCAATGGCGGCCTGTATTGATCTCAAGCACTGTACGAGCTGAAACGTGGCATTAGGTTCTTGTGTGTCGAGTATACATGGTTTTGGATCAATAGCCTGGCCGAGTTGGCAGCCTGAAGTCGGAGAGAGACCTTATCAAACAGAGCAGCCATAGTGCTATCACGGTCTGCAGCTGTGGATTGTTAATGATGTGCAATCCAGAGCTGTTTGATAGCAATGCTGCATGGAAGACTCAGCTCAGAATAAATCCCAAAAATTCCACATTTTTTATAACCAACAGCCTACCATATACACGTTGCTTGAACATCAAAATCTCATTAGCCATTCCAGCATATCAAAACGTGAAACCTAAATAGGACAACAATCTCTTAACATTCCAACTAACCAACAGTCTGAGCACAACCTTTTGGAACTAGAGCAGACGCTGTTCTCGTCGTCAAATGGCAGAAGATCACTGATCATTTTGGGAGATGGACACCCAACTTTCTTGAGGTGGTCAAAATATTGGATAAATGTGTGGCAATGTCGCATGAAAACTATCCCCATGCCAGACGACAAGCTTGACCCCTCAGAAATGGTCTAATTAGATTTCAGACATAAGTTATACACATCTGAATGCTTTCTCTCCCAAACCATTTATTTTGACAGAAAATACCATATTAGATTACATCAGATATCTGTACTGAAGTTTAAAGGATAACATATTATTTCTCAATATTCCCTTGCACTGATTACATGTTATCATCCTACTCCTATAGGGCTGGTCAGGGAATTGCATATAAAGAATAGCTGGTCCACACTTTCTGGATATCGTTAATTTCACGTTGTTGATACATATTGAAATCTACTCGCATAGAGAGCTTTTGTATTATCAGCAATTTAATAAAGGAAAGGGTTAAACCCATGGAATCTAATACTGCGAACTGAAAACAACAAATTCTATGATGAAATACAATAGGTTTCGCCAACACAAAGCAGTATTATTTTTAGTATGCACAAAGTTCAAATCTGAGACTGCCAGGAGCAAGTAACAAATTCAAAACAATAACCCAACCACCCTCAAAAATCAAAATGGAAGCTCCCGATTCAATTTTCATATTCTTTGTACACAGTAACCTCACACCCCCATGACCATCAATCGGCTCACCCCAACATGAAGTACAACAGAGACATAGTGGATGGAATACAGGCTATGTACATTGAACGCAATGTACAGTGTGCATTGTATACAGGTTATATTATGAGGCTGGTTGGTTGGTTGGTTGTGTTGTGTGGAAGTGTGGAAATACCAATACACTGCAATCTATTGATTAAATATGGCCACCACATCATGTTGATACTGACTGATTTCAACTTTGATTTCATATTTTCATTCGCTTAAAACGCTTTCGATTAATATTTTTCCTTCAAAACGATATTTTACCGCCGAATTGCTCAAAAGATATCATTTAAGTTGTGAATTTTGGGTAGTTGTAAAACAAGAAACACAGAAACGAAACAGAAACACAGAAACGCAGAAACGAAACGCAGAAACGAAAATCAAACGAGTTTTCATAAAAGTTGGAATCAAGCGGCACGCCGATACTTTCCTTGCCCAATCCGTTGTTATTGTCGTTTAAAAGTAAAATCTTAGGTTGGTGGGTTGCGGCCAGCCGGAATGCAATAGAGTTGTTGAGGGGATACATGGAGCAACTTGGGGGGGGGGGAGGGGGCGGCACGATATGGGTGAAGTCTTTTGAGGTGGTGGTGTAGTACTTTGGTAGGTTCGATTCGATTCCTACAGCATGTTATTTTAAATGAAGGTGCAGTGCAACATCTTGCCTTGTAGTGTTCAATTTACATGAAGTACCAGGATCATCCTACAAATCCCGTCTGATGCTGCACTAAATGCAAGGTACGGTACCAGTACATGGGTGAATCATTTCGACGTTATGTGAGACGTGAGAGACCAATTTTGGCGACTAGAATAGAGTAAAGTGGGGGGGGGGGGCGGGCGGGCACTAGACTTGGACTTGGAGTAACTCAATCTTGACTGCCCAGCTGCTGCCTTTAAATAGCCCCTTTAAATATCTGTTTATGCTAATGAGGTTGCAGTAGGGAAGTTCAGCCTAGTGTCGTGCACAGGCCATGGAATGTACAAAAGAACAGGACTCGCTATTCGAAGGACTACTTTCTATTTACGCCGTGTAGTACATACATGTAGTGTATTGGGGAGGTCAGTGTAAATAGAAAATAGTCCTTCGAATAGAGGGTCATGTTCTATTGTACATTCCTAGCAGGCCTATGGTCGTGTTCTGGTCATTGGTCATGCCGACTTACTGGCGGCTCATATCGATCATAAAGTCCTCATGCCCTACAGATGGTGGATCGGCATGGTCAGGGGCACGATCAAAATCTGCGCACACGTTGATGAGGCTAAAAGGGGTATTGGGAAATGAGCATTCCTCCTTCCATTCCGACTGAATACCAGTTTTAGTTACACCCGCGTTCGCGGGCACAACCATGGCAACAAGATGGAGTCTGCAGACCAGAATTCGCCACAAGACTGGTTTCTGCGTTTCGTTTCTGTGTTTCTGTGTTTCTGTTTCGTTTCTGTGTTTCTTGTTTTACAACTACCCGTGAATTTTTATTTATTTCAGGTAATCTTGCCAACACTCTGGGTACTGAACATTTCTGGGCCACTTTTCATTTCAGAACTGGAGATATGGAAACGTCCAAGCAACACTTTTTAGGAACAAAGGATCATTCTCACTAGAGTCTGAACAGACAGTGAAATAATTGTCGATCATTGTCATCCAAGACCACCATGGTTGCACTCTGCAAGGAGGGAATTATCACAACAGTAATGAACGCCGCCATGCAGCACTCGAGCGGGCAGACAATATCGTCGCCATGGAAATGTTGTAAAATTGCTTTGATGGAAACGATGGGCAAGAAAACTAGAAACAGATGACTTCTTGCATTGTCCAAGACTTGGAGGTCAATCTGACCATCATAATCATTGCATATAGGCCTGTGTGTTGTACATTGATCTGATATCACTTCCAATGGCAGAATTATACGAAGTACAATGTACTGATATCATAATTGATAATAATACAACAACATTTAGCCCTGTGAACATGAATTTTGAAGGGTTAACCTAGGTGCCTCTGGGTAAAGTTCAATATGATTTGGATGAGTGCCAAAATATGTTGAGGCCTACAAGTTCTATCAGATCAGGCAAGGTGACCTCACTCAGACAACAAGATTTGAATAATAATACAACAAACTGTACATTTCTACAGGCCTTCTGCACCGGCTGCATACAGGTCTGTGGACTGGTGATCTAGGCCACCAAGTGTCAAGAACAAGTCAACAGCACTAAGAAGGCCTAGTCACAAAGTGAAAGCAGAAAATGAGATGACTGTCATTCAAGCCATTCACAAAATTCAGTTGAAACCAATTCTGTAAAGTGTCATGATTTGGAATGATGCACTGCGTGTCATAAGTGACGAAATGGTTATAATTGAAAACTGGCTTCTCCGGATTTCCAAGAACTTCCTTAGATGACCTTGAATCACCTATTTCGATGCATGATTTAGACTGTATATCATCTCATCCGAACATAATTGGTCATGAGAGTGAACATGTAACGAAATGGATGATCGTGGCCACAATGATATCATAGTTTACAGATGAGCAGGCCACAGGGAGCTGTCGAAACTTCACCATGACTTGTGCATACTTGTCATGAAAGGGTTAACCATAGTTCAACTGTAGAATAACCCAATCAGTGTACACATGTGTATACACAAGCCATGATGTACTCCAGGCTTCACAGCAGAATTGATTGGAGTCTCCTGTCACCATGGCAACCAACTCATCATGAAAATGGCACAGGTTCAAAGCTCGCTGGCTGCGGATTATGAACAGAATAGCAGAATACTATGTTGGTTTCTGGCCGTGATGTTCTGTCGTGTGGGATGGTGACTGTTTTGTCCGCCATGTTTACAAAGACTGCGTGCTTCTTGTCACTGTACCCGGCGTACAAATGATCAAATCCATCGCAAGATTTCTTTTAAATCGATGAACTTTCAACTGATAAGACTAGCTCGATCTGTCAGTTCCTTGTCATGTGCATTATGAACTTAAAGCCTCTTGAAATGAAGTCATATATAGCAAGCAGGCATGATATGAATTTCCACACAACGAGGCCTACTACTGATTGCCTAGTTTTATGCAGACACTCAAGTATTCACACATACAAAGTATAGACAGAGGAGTCTCTCTGTACAGCCTGGATCACTTCATACACAAGCTGAGTATGCATGCAGAGACTACTAAGTACCATACAGACATTCTCAATGTACACCTGGGCTTGGCAGGCTGCCAAACCATTATGTGGCTGAGTCACCTGATGTTGTTTTGTTCAGGCCAATATTTTCAAATACAGTGTTTGTTTCCATTACTTACACCACTATTACAATGCCAACACGGGCATCATATATACAGAGGATATTTTAACACATTGCTTAGGCCAAAGCAATTCATGCTGTATTCGCTGGGTGAAACCAGCATGCAAGGCAGTAGATTCATTGGTCCACTATTTACACCAGCAAGACAATGCCTTCCAAATGGGAATAGTCTTGTAATATCTTGATGGGAAGGATGGAAAATGATTGCAGATTTCCCCCTTGTTACCAATGTTTCTTGTGGAAAACATCATGGAAATTGTTCATGACATCATTGCTAAATTTGTGAGCGACTGCTTGCCATAAAAGTGATTCATCTGCCACTACGAATCCCACAAACATCAGTGGTAAAAGCCACGTGAAGAGAAGCACTCTACTGACAAGGCTGACATCATCACCAGACAGAGTCGCTTGCACCATATGATGGTTTCCACGACTGGAGATATTTCCATAGACCAGCATCCAGGGAAACAATCCTTTGGAATAGCAGAATGTTTACTTGAGGGGAAGCATCAAAAATGAACCAGCCTGGATCACTACTGGCTGCCCATTGTGTGAGTCAGTTAAGTTTCTATGGAGACAGAAATATGTGGATATTTGTCCTACAATGGAGAACTAGTTCCTTCAAGAGCCATCCATCAAACGAATCCAAGTGTAGTTGGAGTGGTCTAGCAGCTCATCTGAATCAGTCCATATTTTACACAGGATCAATAACGCCATTGTATTAGAGCCATAAAACTCTGTGATGGGGTGGGTTGGGGGTTCCATATATGCGATACTGACACCATGAAAATGGGCACGAACATATGTGAACACATGGTGAATAGAATAAGAAAATACAAATTATGTGGACAGCACTGGGTATTTTTCACTCCACTTTTAATATACTTAATGCTGCCAACATTCCCAAGACATCAGCCACAACCGTTGCCATTTCGACCACTTTTTCCCCCCCAACAAGATTATGTGGCCCATTGCTGGCAAGATGCAGATTGCGCCAAGAAATGTCATGATAATGGTGACTTGAGCGATCGTCCATCATGGTATAGAAACCTTATCCACGTCTCCCAGCAACCGTGGTGAAGACTACACATCCTATTATGCAGGCTACAGCGTTGCCAATATGGCTCTCAGCCAATCAAACGCTTTTTCCAATAATTGTAAACTGGGGATGAAGCGCTGATTATGGAGCGTGTGTATACTGCGCGTATAGTACTGGCGAGATCTATACATTCGTTCAGTATGCATTAGATATGAAGGTAGAAGCCAGAAGGTCTGCTTGGCGAGGCAAGATGGATGCTTGTATTGTGTACATCAAGACTGATGAAGTGCCCCTGTGGCCTTATCTCTTCCTGGCGGTTATTAATACAATAATTTTCTTGGATTATATGAACATAATATCTTTCCAACATGGAAAAGATTTTCAGTTTCATTTGAATAAATTCAGTTTCATTTTTTGTCCATATGGAAGTGTGACAAACCTCAAGTTTAGCCTCTTTCTGCCCACAAATATTTTTCATCAGCTCTGTCTCCTATTTTTGAGTGATTTGGAAAAATTTAACCGCTTGTGTGTAAAGGGATTGGATTTTCATGAAAAAATAAGATCATAAAAAAAACTTTGTTTCCACATTTTTGTCATGAAAACGGGTTAAATTGGTTATGGCAGGGCGTAGTGATTCATTACACAATCACCAATATTAAGAAGTCCGCACATAAGCAATTTATTTTTGAAGCATGCTCTTGCAGGTCACTGTGTTGAACACCGCAGCTCATGGTCACAAATCAACCAGACAGCACGGTAACTGGAAAAACGCCGACCGACCGACCGACCGACTGACCTGCGAACCTACCGTCATATGCAGTATCCCTTTCGCTTTCTATAGCACATGTATCTGTGTAGTGCCCAGCGCAATGGACGTGATGGAGTCCGACGTGTCTGACAGCAGCATCTCCAGTCAATTATACCGGGAAAACGAGCCCACGCGGTAAGGAACTGATAACGATACTCTAAAGATATGCTTTGTCTACATGGTCGGTGGATATAAAAGCATGATTTGGGCCTAATCTATGCACTGTAGTTTTTCTACTCGAGTGTCTCGACCGATGCAATGCATGAACTGCAACGCGCAATGTGCATTTGTTGTCATTTGAACAGCGCACGTGCGCTTGTTTACAATTTCATTTCACATGACCTGCTGCTGTCCGACACGTCGGACTCCATCATGTCCATTGCGCTGGGCACTTCACAGATACATGTGCTATAGAGAAGCGAAAGGGATACTGCATATGACGGTAGGTTGGCAGGTCAGTCGGTCGGTCGGTCGGTCGGTCGGTCGGCGTTTTTCCGGTTACCAGACAGCACAGACCAACACAGAAGAATTAGAATCAACAGGGACCAATGCACTTCAAGCACACTAGGAGTAACAAAGCACTATAGAAATTCTTCAATGCTATTATATACTGAGAACAAAAGCTCACCAGCATTTTATGGAAGCATTTGTGTGGAGCTCCTTGGCTAAATCAGGCATAATAAGCAGGCCACTGAACAATACCAGCCAACAATGGTGGCCAACATTTTGAAACTACACAAATAGAAGCTCAACAAAAGCCCCTGGTGGACAGACAATGGTTGCCAAGAGTTCTTGAGAAGGAAAGAAATTCAACCGAGTTGGTCAATGTCATATGTGCATTCTTACGTGGATGTTGTATTATGGTTGAACAGTGACTTTGGCTGGTTTGGGTGAAAATAACCTTTGTGCAAGTCTGTGCATGGTGCACACAAGCAAGGGGAATAATAGTGTCCAAAACAGCATGGGTATGAAAGGAAGACGGGGAACGATATGAGACTAGTACAATACAATACAACACTGTACACTGGGCCAACTGAGTTGACTGACATACATTTGACACCAGTTTGGAAAGCACAAACTCATTTTGTGACACATGGATAACATTATTTTGTAGGGGATGATATCTCAAGAAAGTTGTGAATTGAATTGGGGAACTTCTGACGACCTCTTCAGAATAAGGCCACCTCGATGAAACAAAATAATGTCTGAAGCGTCAAACGTTCTGACTGTATTTAATGACAGGATTTTATAATTTTCCATTATATTCCCTTCAATCTAATGATTCTGTCAATTCTGAGGGATGAGGTTTAAGCCTTCAAGATCATGCTCAAGAATTTTGAAATTAATGCATTTTTATTTTATACGAATTTTTGGAATGGCTCTCAAATCTGTAAAGATCAGGAATGCATGCCTTTGAAATTTTTGCACGGGCACTCCTGGGAAATACTGCCAAAAAATAATTCAATGAGTACACAGACATAGGATATTGTACGGTGGTAGTATAGCCATCATACAGCAGTCATTATTTGCATAGCCGGAGCAATATTGGATATTATTAAGTCTAGCACTTACGCTGTATCATGGGGCTTGAATAGCTTATGGATGACTCATACTACTTTAGAGTAAATATAGCACACAGACAACACTTGAGGCCTTCAGAGTGACGCTGTATTTTCAGAGTGTATAAATACAGTGGCTGGTACATCGAAGATTCTGGACTGCCTGAAAGCCTACTCCAACATTCAGATGTATGGAAAGCAGAGCACTTTTTTTCATGAGGTCTTGACTGATTTGATGGGTTGGCCACTTCATGACTTGAATAAAACTTTGGTTGCAAAAGCCGGGAATACTTTGTACAGTAGGAGAGACATCCTACATTTTCATTTCAAATCTTTTGATTTTCTTTACATAGAAGATGTCCTCTATGATACAGACCATCATCAAGTTAAATATCAAGGACCTCGATGCAGGGTTCATAGTCAAGGACTTAAAACAAGCATTGAATACCAAATATGACATAAAGCACAAGACTTCATTTGGTTGTGTGAATTTTATTGGAGTATCAGATACGAAGTTGTCCTGAAATTCATGCAAAATTTTGAAATAAAACTTTGAGAGAGTGTATGCAATCAGATTTAGAAAAACTTTGTGTTTAATCAGTACAGCATTATAGCAAATCATTGTATTGGTATAGCAGTCTGAAAAAGACAACAACATGATAACTGGTGAATGGAGAATTTTTATTCTTTGCAAATCCACAGATGATTCCTGCACACAGGATGAAATGGAAACAATATTTATTTCATACGAACTTCACATGGATTGTGATCATGTGTAAATTTTAGGTGAATCAATCATGAAGTTTACTGCAGATTGTTGGCGATAGCCTCCAGCTTGGGGCATACACTCCAGTATTGCCATTCAATGGGACATTCACCTCCTGCGCCGTCTTTAGAACCTAGCCGCAAGCCGCTGTCTTTCAAACCTAGCTGCATGATGATGAATTCAATGGAATACATTAGGATAATTCATGCAGGATCTGTTGGCGCTGCGCTCATCAAAACCCAGTGTATGCATGAGATGTGCATGGCTTGTGAGTCATCTCCGCTGCATTCATACACTACGGTGTACAATTCAAAGCAGCATGCATGCAAGGAACGCTGGGTAACCCAAGATGCCTTGTGATGACTGCCGATGCCGGTTACCTGAAAAACGCGCTGAGAGCAATGAAAATTAGATTCATTTGGCGGACAATTCACAACAACAAAGAATGATACATGAATGATGCAATACCGCTGTTATAATCCAAATAGGTCGATCAAAGATATTCCTCAAACAGCTACATGTAGTATCTCATCTTTTGACAGGCTCGGATATCGATAACTGATCAACATAGATCCTGGTATTTTAAGAGATCTATTTCTACATCCAAGACCAGGGTATCCAATATAATCAGTAGGTTTTGTATCCAAAGACGAAATTTTTACTCCAAACGTCTTTTTTTGGTTACTAGGTCTAATCTTTTAATCCCATCAGAGTGCTACTAATCCAAGAGAGAGGCTATTTGGAGTAATATTTAACTGGTCTAAGTAATCCCACGACGTTGGTATATTCCTCTCTAGTGCAATAATATATCCGTGATGAAACAGCAATATTCCTGTAAGAGAACCAGTGTACATCCAAACGGTCCTTCAAACTAAACTCCATACAGGGTGAAGGCACAACAACATTACCTTACATCCAGATAGCAAAAAGGGAACTACGGCAGAAGCAGAGAAATCCACAGCTCGGGTATATCTACAAGTTTGAAAATCAACTAGGAACACAGAGATCTAAGACATCACTAACGGTTACTGGTGCTCCCCGCTTTTTGTATCCATCTTTTCCGTTGATCTTAGGGAGAGTTAATCCACCGTATACAGAAGAGAAAACAAGTAATCCACACTATGCACAAATAATGCAAAATAAACCACATAAAGCTTTCCTACATATTAGTTTTTTGTTTGATGGCGACCCAAAAAACAGACATTTATAGGGGAGGTTAGTTTTTTTTATAATGCTGAATGTTGCAACGATGTTAATGAAATGAAAAAGAAACATCACGATTTTGAAAGGGAAAAAAGTTATTTTTTTCCAGAGATTTTTCAGGTTAGGTTACATGCATAAGAAAAAATGTTTCATTCAACTCTTTTTGCACACAGTTTATCATATTCTGCGTCCACCGTTCACGTTATATCGCCAGCTGAGGGTTACCTGTACAAAATGCCCATCTTACGTGTTTTAAAGGCCCAGATGTGAAGCACACGCTCAAACTGACTAAACAGCGTCAAAGCTATGCAATTTTTAAATGGTCAAACTGGAATTTTGAATTCATACACAGCATTTTTTGAGGTCATCCTTTAAATCAAGTTAAAGGAATTGACGGCGAGGGTGGAGCTCATTAAATGAGGAGGCCTCATCAAGGTTTTTAGGTCAAATGTGTGTAGGATAATAACTGCAAACTAACATATTTTGAAGGCTGGCCCAATTTTTAAATTGTGGACTTCAACCTCATTATCATGATTTCATAAAATGCAACTATGCAAACAAAAATATCTAAAAAAGAGTTGAACAACAAAATAACGGATGATGGGATAGCAGCAAGCAATTCATGATAATGATTCTATGAGGCGAAACTAAAATGACAAATAACTACATGGACAGTCTACACCAGTTTCGACAGAACACGCATTACGCCTAATCAGGTGTTTGATGAGAGTCTGGTGAATCAGAAAGTGGGATGGACTGGGGCTGGATTGATGGCAGGGCGGCACTTATCATAATGGCCGTGCGGAGAATATTACACCATCACGATCACGATACATATAGCCAGCTACTCAAACAAGGACTATGTAAAGAACGACACTTTTTCAAAAAACATATTTATTTCTCATGAATTATAACTGACACACAAATACGCTTCTCCTGTACGCTTGATTCATAACAATGCGCGCACCATGCAAGACAATTTCAAATTGTCCAAACCAGGATAGAATACGAGGAAACGTACGATGCAATAATTTTCAAATTTTAAAACTGGATAAAAAATGTTTGAGCTTAAACTTGTGACTATATCAGAAGAAGTGTATGAAAAGCAAGTTACCAAATGTAGTACAAAACTTAAGTATTTTCTTGTAAAGAACTTCAAGACGGCTTTATTCGATGAACTGCGACCATTCTGAAATATTTAAAGATTCGACTTACCCTTCTCCAGGTCTGCTTGGTGTGTAGCGACCTGGTACCGTCCGCGGCTGCGTATAACTTGTGCTGCTGGTGCGCGTAGTACCAGGAGGATCCGGCTCAACCGTACGACTTGTGATGGCGATCCCAGATGCTGTAGGCTCACTGTATTCAGTCTGTAGGATAACACTGTCTATTTCATTTTCTGTTTTATGCGCCTTTGACGCAGATTTAATGTCTGTGAATGCCACTAGGGCACCTAGATTTCCTGCCTCCTTGCGGAGTTTTACACTTTGAATCTTTCCATACCTGCAAAGAGACGAAACAAGACAGTTCGTAATCATCTATTCAAATTATTGTGGAAAAGTTTTTCAGTATCTGAATTCTGAATGAAGAGACTATATGAAACAGCACATCATAACATAACCCGTAAGATACTGAAAGGACGATACATCAGACATATTTCCATTTACAATTCCCAAAGTAGTATGATTTGTTTACATTTGCTAAAGTCATATCTAAAACTGAAACAACTTTTGTCACGAAAACAGGAGGCCAACTCGCACACCACCAACTATTCATAGAGAATACAAGCCATTGAAATGGCTGGTTTCCATAGTGACCAACGGCATACCATACGGAAGATGAAGATGGTAGGTGATGTTGTCGAGTCGGGGAGTCGGTGTTCGTGCGTGGATAGGACTGGGCGCTGATCAATACAAGCACAATATGGCCGTCTTTGGAATGCTGGAGAGGGTGGCTGTATCTTGAAGGTGTTCTACATGTAAAACGCTGATGTTGCAGACTTTGGTTTCTCTGTGTAGTGCATGCAAAGCCCTGATAGGCTTTTCCAGAACTATGTACATGTCTACAACGACTGTGCAAAAACTACTACTCCAATTTCAAAATGTCCATCAAAAATATCTATGACACCATTCAAACATTTTGAAAGCGATGTTTAACATCAGCAGTCATTTTGGCATCCATAATCAAAACAAACTATTGTGTCACAGGCATATATCATCACCACCGCATTACTTGGAAATTCATAAATGTGTGTACAATAAGCATTACATCACAACTACAGCACTGGCTAGTTTGCATTAGGTAAGAAAATACACAATAATAGGTGATTATTACCTACTATTGTTATGCAAAAACAAGGGGCCATAAATGGGGACTATCGAACAATACAAATGTACATGTATAGGAGGCCCCAAAGAGGGTAGGCCTACACATTCCACATGTACATAAATTATCGTATCCTACTACAGCCAGATGTTTTCCATACGTTGCAAGACTAGGAATTGATATGAAAAGAGGAAATTGATATAACCCAAGAGGCACACTAACTGCTCAATCATATGAGCATACAATGTAGGCCTATACACGGTTCTTTCCTGGCACAATCAACAACTGTACTTCAAACACCCATATCCATAGCCTGTGCTCTGGATGGATTTGAATAAGGCCAATGAAATCAGTTGAGACATGCCCCAAAATCAATCACTCTGTACATGACTAACTAAGATAAGATTACATAGGCACATAAAGACATCACATGCTACCCAATACATTCGGTCCATCTTAAAAGTAGGCCATGGCAATTTAATAGGCATGTTTGTTTTAATGAACACAAAATGGAAGTAAACAATTTGGCCCATACACTACATGAAGGTTCTATCTAGGTTTACCAAGAATGAGGTCATGGTTGGTAAAACAAGACATCCCAATTATTAACCCACTCAGAAAATAGTGAACTATATACTGTACTGTAGGCCTATAATGGCTATTATACATGTAGTCTGCTGAAACTTATGAGAAAGTCATAAGTATAATCTTCATTTAGCAACCTCCCTCATAATGAACATCAACTGCCAAATTTCTCACCAGAAAACCTTTTCTAAAAGATTCCACTGGCGATCTGACCATAGGGAAAAAGTTGAATGAAGGAATATGGTCTGCTCAGACAGCTTTACTTTTTTTACATTTAGGAGGGAGAGCTAAAACACAACCAAATAATGAGTCACTTTCAAATGCATGCAACATCATTCAAGCTCTTCAGAACAATGACCAATCACAATTCTATTCAGACAATAATAATTCAGCCAGTAACCTGACGATAAGACTATTGAATAATCAAAGGCGATAACACCATTGACAGTTGGCAGAATAATTTCTTGTCCAAGCAAGTTCCCCAAGAGTTGTAAACAACACCTCTTAAAACCTTACAATATCTGCCCATGCTCATTCACACCTAATAAAAGAATGGTTCCCAGGGTAATAGGTTTACACAATTGACACATTTAGTATTACATAAGCATAAAACTGGGTGTACACGTAATAGTCCTGGCCCCAATGCACAACACACAACACAATACCCACAGCTTTACTTTACCATTATAACATATGCACTACATGTATTTCTGAAGGCCTGTATAAGATCAGAGATTATGCCAGCATGTATAAGGGATATTTAATAGGCCTACATACATGACAAATGTAAAGTTCGTAGCAGACCTTGCACCAGTATTATGGTATTTTAGACACTTCTACACATGTAATACTTACAGAATGAAATAATGGTTGTGAAGCCTACTCATGCCTTTATCCAACTTTTATTCAGGTTTATCAACTCCTCCGCTCACTTTTTTTTGTTGAAATTTTTATACATACTCCACCAATATTAAGGTGATTATTATTCTTATTTATAGCAAACTTGTTGGATGAAAAACAGGAACAAAAGAATAATTTAAGTACATCAATATTTAGGTGGCATCAGAAGATTCCTCCAGGCCATTACCACTTTTGCAGTGGTTGGCCCAAGTGAACAGAATTTTGCTTCAATGCAAAGTACAACAACAATGTATAGTATATATAGACTATAGCTCTATTGTCTACTACTTAATAACATTGCCATTTAATTCTTAATATTTTATGCACCTTCTTGGTGGACAGAGAATTTTTCTCTAAAATTGTCATTTTAATATCATTGGAAACTCCCATCATTTGTGGAAAGTGACAACAAAATATTTATATATATCACAAAATATTTATGTATATCAGCTTTGCCATCAGGCAGGCTCCTAACAGCCTGTTCAGATGGCAGTTGTAAACTATAAACAACACCGACGCTTTACCATGCATAATACATGTAGTAATGTTACTGGTTAATAAAGCGGGCATAGTTTTCCACATAATGGATTATAAACATCGTGGTGCAGCTATCTGGTACATCCAATAATGCATACAGTATTCCAAACATACATTTAGAAGGGAAGTTCCACGAGGTGCACAACAGAATAGGGGTATATACACGTACAATTAACTAAATGTATCCAAATAACACAAGAAAGGGTTAAATTCCAATAGCACGCGGCGTTCCATGGCCGCCAAAACGGGTTTCAGAAATCGACCAATACGAACCGTTTGAAGTGCTCCGAAATACGTTCCTCTGTGACTTTATCCGGCAGATTAGCAACCCATAGGTATCTTGTCTCTCTAACCATGCTTTCAGTTAAACTACATCCACATACATATTGCGTGTGTGACGAATTTTGCGTCCAATAAACCGTACTTGTAATATCAAGCCTGCATCCTCATTTTCCATTAACTCCTGGTGACGTCATTGCGCAGACCGACCAAAAATTCGACATCAATTACGCAGTTTTCCACCCAAGCGCGTCCCCATTGTATACGTAGGTTAATTAGGTGCGGCAGATTTCGGCCTTAGTTTGAAAAGAAAGGAAGTTATTGTGATTTGATTTGTATGAAATATAAAAGTCTTGATTTCCTGCTTCATTTGACACCAAAATCAGACAGTCTCCGATACTGAAAACTGATAAACAGAGATAAACATTGTATGCCATTATGTCCTGGAATCGTGGTTGAATCGTTTGATAAAGGGGGAAATGGGTCAATGTTGCAACCAGGAAATAACGTTGTTTCCTATGTTTAATGTTCATGGTGCTATTTAGATAAGGGCGTTAAATATATTGCTAGGTACTGAAGCAATGGAGAAATCTGCCGAAAAAGCACAGTGCAGCCATGTTGACCTCATCATCAGACGTGGCAGGGTGATTAATTCTGCCAGCAGCATGGACCGCATAGCAGACGTCGCGGTGAAAAATGGACAGATCTTTGCAGTGGGAGAAAACCTTCGTCTGACCGCTGACGAAGAATTTGACGCCTCTTCTTGCATTGTGACACCAGGGCTGATAGATCTCCACGTTCATTGTTACCAATATGCCACGCCCTTGGGAGTAAATGTAGACGAAAGCGCCGTGGCTAGGGGTGTAACCACTGTCGTTGATGCGGGGAGCGCAGGTATGGAGACTTGAGACTCGGAATTGAATTAACCCCTGCCAACCCACAACCCCGTGTACCCCCGGCGTTTATACCGATGCTAACGTTCAATGAACGTGTTCAAATGTTCTTTCTGTGAAATGTCACACTATAGTTACAGGCAGGAGTGGTGGTCTTTGTGTGGCTAATATGCAGTTGGGTATTTTGTATATATATACATGTATATACTTATATTCCTGATGCATTACATATATTGTGAGACAGGAGAGACCCCTATTGGCAACCTGGGTTAATATTTTGCTCACCTGGCTGCTGTCTATTGACTACCTTTAACACATATTCATTGCCACTATTGGACATCCAGCTCCAGATCTCAATATTTTTTCTAATAGACCCTCACAGGTTAGTCCTTGGCCTGCTAAACTGTCGTAAACATACAACACCTTTTAGATCTTGTTCACTGGCATTGTCTTTCCACGCAGGTGCTACCACATTCCAAGGTTTACGGAAATATGTTGCAGAGAAAAGCAAGACCAGAGTTTATGCCTTCCTCCACATTGCTGCCCATGGCCTTGCTTCAGCTGGTTGCAGTGGACATGGTAAGGCCCCCCCCTTCTCAGAACATGTCCATCTCTTCCTCTAGTATCACCCCCTCAGAATAAACTGGGTGGTCACTGAAATAAAGGGCAAAGTTCCATCTGATAATCCACTGGGAGTTGGTTTCCAGTGGAGTGATAATTGCTTGAAATGGGTAAAATCCACTGGTAGCCAACTGGGAGTTGGTTTCCAGTGGAGTGATAATCACTGGAATTGGGTAAATCCACTGGTAGTCCACTGGGAGTTGGTTTCCAGTGAAGTGATAATAGCTGGAAATGGGTAAATCCACTGGCAGTTGGTTTGGTTTCCAGTGGAGTGAGAATTGCTGGAAATGGGTAAAATCCACTGGTAGTCAGCTGGGAGTTGGTTTCGGTTTCCAGTGGAGTGATATTCACTGGAAATGGGTAAATCCACTGGGAGTTTGTTTCCAGTGGAGTGATAATCGCTGGAAATGGGTAAAAGCCACTGGTAGCCAACTGGGAGTTACTTTCCTGTGGAGTGATAATCACTGGAAATTGGTAATATCCACTCGGAGCCAACTGGGATTTGCCCTCCCAGTTGAAATTCCAGTGGAGTCCCAAGTGGTACCATTTCAGTTCAAATCATCTGCTACATCAGTGTTATTTGTATTTTAGGCCAAGGAGGGGAATGTGATTCCCTTAACCAAGTTGATCCAGAGCTTTGTTTGGAATGCATTGAGGAAAACCGTGACATTATAGTAGGTGTCAAGGTTAGGCTGTCAGCAGATGTAGCTAATGACGGAGCATATGAAGAAGAGGTTTATGTGTGAGTTTGTTTTCTGATACGTCTATTTAACCCAATGGTAACCTATTATGTATTCATATAATCATTATATAACCGATGCTAGCATGATTGTCAAGCAGTTTCAGTGTCATTAACATGATCTGTGTTGCCATCTATTTCCCCATTGTGAACTAAATGAATTAAACATCTTAGGCCCACATCAAAGCTTAACACCAGTTGAAAGCATTATCACAATCAGAGAGTGGGAGCAGGTTTTTCTTACAAGATGAGGGTTAAGGCCGCTCCAATAATATCGTTGACCCCAACCTCTAAATTTGATATCATTGTTAAATGTCATACAAAATCAAATCTACAAAAACCTATTGGTCCTGACAACATGACTTCTAGTTAAATTACAAGTTCTAGCCCCGATCTGGAGTGTGCACTGTTACACACTCAACATATTGAATGCCTTAAATCATTGATGGCTTTTGGCACCGGTGTGAAAGGGTTAGCATTCTCCATCATGGCAATTCTAATCAGCGCCTGATTGATCGGCGTTGCCATGGAAACATGATGCTAACTGGTTTTAGTACTATAATGGGTGCTATGAATAGATATTATGATAATGTATTACTACTCCGAGGAGGCCATTTTGGTGTTGTCATGTCTGATGCGATGATTAATGTTTCAAAAATATGGTGACATCTCTTGTAGGGACACAGCTATTCAAAGACATCACAATTTTTGAAAGTTACACCTTGCTTCCCCTTTAATACTCACCATCAAACAGTTCCTGAATAAGATGCGCAGCTTAAGACAGAGACGCAGCATGTGCAACTCCTCCCTCACCCCTACTATTGAATAAAATCATTCATATTTTGAGGGGGAGAGTGTGTAGGGCCTCATCTTGTCATCTCAATGCAGCATTGACTTCAGTCATTTCCCTTGGTTTGTTTTTACGTCACCTTTGTGCTTATATCAATTTTTGTCTTTGTCATCTTCGTGTATGGTGACTGCTTCAACCATCACTGATGGTGGTAGGCCTCTTGAATATGGTGGCTACAACTGACACTAGTCAACTTAACCATCACGGATGGTGGGTGTCACTGCTTCCAGATGGTGGATACAAATCTTACAGTAGTCAACTCAACCCTCACTATGGTTGGATACAATGAAAACTGAAGAAAACCTATAGGCGGGTTGTGCTGACATCTATTAATGTACATGCGATTCAAAGCCCTCAAAGTTATTATATCTTTAAGGGAATCCATGAGATGTCATGGTCTTGCTGGCAGCCTTCTAACATGCTGCGCTTAAAAAAAGAGTAGAAGCTGCACAGGAAGGTTCCATTGTATACCCATGTTGGCATGTCCCTTTTCCAGGCGGGCGTTGGAAGCAGCTAAGAAAGCAGGAGTTCCCCTTATGGTGCATCACGCATTTTCTACAATTCCAACAGAATCAGATGGTAAAGTTTTCATCGATACTCCATTCTTGTTTTCAAGCCAAATCTTATGAAGACAGACTCTTTTCGTGCTCCGCAAGCAAGGGATTTATCTATTGTTGCAACCTATGACACAATGATTGTGATGGGAAAGTAGCTGACGATGGGTTAAATCCCAGTTAATTCAGTTACATCCTTCGAAAGAGTTCAAGAATATTTGTGTTAAGACTGTATGTCAGGATGTTTTTTTTCCTGACTGCCCTCAATTATATCCTTTTTGTCAGAACAATTGTCTTACGGTTTCAGCACTCATTGGAGTGCTTAATGAGTATCGTGTTTTAAAATGCCCTGCTGGTCCTGGTATAAAGTAGGGCCTACACATTTGTTATTTGATTTCAGGTGGGGATGGCCTCTCCGCGCCCGGAAGCATGCATTTTGGTGACATCTACACACACATGTACCACGGCTTTCCTAACACCATCATTGATATAAAAACCAAGCGCGTCTGTGACTCTGTCAAAGAAGCACGTAACCGTGGTGTCTTATTCGACCTGGGCCATGGACTGGGGTCATTCAGTTGGACGGTGGCTGAATTATGTGCCAAAGAGAGCTTTTGGCCGGATAGCATCAGCTCAGATTTGCATACGGGTAACTGTCACGGTCCAGCTCACGATCTTCCCTTCATCATGACCAAGCTTCTTCATGTCGGAATGCCGCTACCGTACATCATCAAGGCAGTCACTGCAGCACCAGCTAACGCTATTGGGAAGAGCAACGTGATCGGGTCTCTGATGGTGGGACGTGCAGCTGATATTACCTTACTGAAGATTGAGGACTGTGATTTGCAGGTCGAAGACTGTCAGTCTCAGATTCGGCATGTAACCAAACAGATTGCTCCCGAGGCTGTGTGGAGGGACGGGAAACGGCATCCAATCACCAGGGTCAACTATAGGATCAGTATGCATCAGTTCTATGAGCAAGCAAAGGATTGGCCGCGTCTGCACGTCCATGACGAGTGCCCACCTTGTCCCCCAGGAAACCGCGATGCTGCACATGAATTCCTCAAGACAATCTAATCAAATTATATATTATCTAATTAATTAATTATAAATATTATATAATCTAACTATATATATTATATAACTCATTTACTATGTTCTTTGCTGCTACCCTCATACAGGAAGACACACCGAGACCATACTGAGTGCCTTGTATTAGATGATAGAGTCGCTGAGAAAGGGTTAAATAATGTATAAATGGATGTTGATTAAATGCAACCATTTCCCTTGAAGCTGTGCACAATCCAGGGTACCGCCCTGCAGCGGTATTTCAACATAAATACCATCTTTCTTTGATCTCCCTGCCAGTGGTCACATCACATGACCTGATGACTTTCAAGATAGCGTTTGAATGTATCCGCCGTTGGCATGGCAACAGTTTCTAGAATAGAAATAATCGCATGAGTTGGTGTCCTAGGGTTGGTGTGGTATGTGGATTAAAGGAATACTTAAAGCTGAACTGACCCATTTTAAAGAAAATTTTCAGCCTTGTCTGACGGTAGTATATAAAGAATGAAACCCTTCAGAATAAATGAGTCAAATTAAATGAGTCATATATTAATGGCTTAAGGAATTGATGCTGACTGTAAATTATGGTTGTCTCACCAAACCGTGAGGGGTGGAGCTAAAATGTATACCTCGGTTTTGGGCAAAATGACAGCTTTACCAAAAGTCTGATGAGACTGTGATCGAGGTATCACTTTCTGTTCTAAAACACCTCAAACTAAACAATGAAATGGGATTTTGACTGTCTTTATGATATCGCTGATAGTTCCTATAGCTCTCAGGAAAACTAATGAGGCAGTTTGGATGTTACCATGACAACAGTATAATGCTGGGAGTCATTCGCGGATCTGTTATACGGAGTTGTTGGTTTGATAAGCGGTTTCACGGATGTGTGGGAACGGTACCAGTTGGAGCATCTGCATTGTGTTGTGTAAGAAATGCTTGAAGACCTGGGTAAGCCAACTGTAAATGGTCAAATTTCAATGCCTCTGTTTTTTTTGTTTTTTTTAAATTAATTGAAAAATATACTATGGCGATTTAAATGGTTGCAAATCGTGGTTATTCGCAAAAAATGTCTCATTACAGTGTTTGGTTTGGTTCACTGCTCCATTATAGAACCACGCTTGTGGTTTCTGTCTATATGTATATCACATCATAAATAAATCATCGATAAGGAGTTGATTTTGAATAAAGTGACTGCATTCTCTTTAACCCTGCTGATGACAGAACATAATATCCCTCCACGATATGGTCATTCTAAACGTCTGTTCAGGACAACGGTAATCACGATTATTCCTTGTTACCGGTGATTAACTCAGCAGGAAGTGCTCTGGGTGGAGTTCTGATAATTGACTTGTTTTTGTTCGATACCATGGATATCGGCAGCAAAGTATGACCGATCATACACTGCTGATATCGGTGCTATATGTGAGCGACACTGATATCATCCATCATCAGCGATCATTTGTTCTTTGCTCGTGTCGAAGGAAATTACAGAATTCAGCGCTGCACTGGGAGGTGCGTTTTACCCCTGAGAATCAGGTAAGTTTAAGGCCAAACACTGGCCACCACAGAAAATGACAGACTTGGCTGTCAAAACTATACAACATTCATTCAGTGCCACAGAAATTACATGAGTTTTGACATTGTTGAAAATTTGTATGGTACAGATGTTCATATGAAAAAGGAACATTTTTCTGAATCACACCAACATAATCATTCCTTGATCCTTTGAGAAAACAAATCCATACTTTTATGAAAAGTTTGTGGTTGTGTATGGGTTTGCATACTTCGAAGTGTTGGGCCGTGTTCCATTCTTTACCTTATGACGTGCTTCATTATCGTCTGCTCATATTTTATTCGTTCATTCAACCATAACAGTGTTTGTTAAGGGTTAACACATGTACGATGGTCACGGTATATGGTGGATGGCATGTATGGACTTGGTGCGGCACCGACTAGCACTGGAATTGTACAAATTAAGAGATTATACCTGAAGCTGTATTGTCATGACAGGTGGATTTGGGTGAGGATCTTTGATTCAAGCATTTATGTTCTTGTATAGTTGATTTGTTGTCATCTACTGGAATACCTATGGGATATCCAATAAGGAAGTGAATTCTCGAGGATATCCACTTGCCAAAATTCGTTCAGTAAAACATTTTGTAATTCTTAACTTGCAGGTTCGTTCAGTTGCCACAGGCAAGGGAGTTGAAGATGACAAGCTGGGATGCCTCTATGTTATAACAGTAGAGGGCAGTACAGGTAGCCAAGATGAATTCTAATGGAAACTCGAAGAAATCAACCCTGGATAAAAAGAAGAACTTGAAGAAGAAAAATTTGCGCAAGGTTGCTGGTTCCTATGAGCTTGGCGAGGATCAAGGTCTGGAGAAATGGGCGGACTTGAATGATGGGATTTTTTCTATTGACCTCACTTTATTTCATAAAGAGTCGGATGAAAAACCTCATGATGGGTCTGGAAATGGAACAGCCTGTGGGAATGATCATATTCCATCAGAACCTTACCTCCATTCCAAGTTATCAGAAATGAATGGCCTTGACAACTCTGGTTATGATCATTCTGACCTTGACTTGAAGAGAAGAGTTGATGAAGAACAAGCCAATGGGACTCCTGGCTTGAATGAGGATGTAGATGGGCCACACAAGCTTCAAACAGCGACGGATTGTGTCTCCAGCACGCCACTTTGGATCTGTAAACTGATGATAAGATGGCCAGTGACTGTATTTTGTAAGTACCAATACAAATTCATAACTGACTTGAATCAACATGACTGAGCAGTTCGTCATTACTGAAATGAAATGGATGTTCTTTATAGCAGCTGTTATACTGTACAACTATGCCGTCTCAAAGCCCTTTACATTCATTTCCCGGTCTAATCCAGGAACCTTTCTGTAGACACCAAGGACTGAACATTCTTGGCCGTTTCAAGCCAGTTGAAAGTATAAGTCTTGAACCCACGACCTTCCGATCACATTTTGGGCGTAAAAATTTGGCAGTTCACACTTAATTCTTGGACCTGCCTTAAATGATCTTGGTATTCTTTAAGAAAACATCAATTTCTCTTTTCAGTGGCATTGTTGACGATCCAAACTTCCTTCTTCATTGTGACTGCTGCTCTCTATTTTACGGATTTCAACATCTTTCCGACAGACTTTCGCACAATTCCTGTGTCTCTACATCATGATGATTCTTATCTGCGAGCTATGGCCTGGAACAGACGATATGTCAGCCCCCCAGATTTTGTACAGAGGTGGGTCATTAATAGGACTTTTTGTATTCCTTGTTTTATAGGTAGAGCATGTTTTATTTTTGATATTAACTTATTATTCATAATTGACCAAATTCTGTATCAAAGTGCTTTACAACGACTGAAACTTAATGGATTTAGAGTTTCTATGTTAATTGATAGTTTTTTCCTTATTTTTCAGGTTTGTTGTTGACCGGTATAAAGATCAACCAGCATGGATCAGAGGATTCCTAAAGGAGGTTGTCGAACTGTTCTACGAGAGCAAAAATGGTAACATCTTGACCCCTGAGGATTTGATGATGATCAGAGACATCGAGGACACTTTGCTAAATTTAAAACGATATAGTACAGATTTCTGTCAGCTTGGTGCGTACGGAGAATGTGTGAAACCTGTGTCGATACTACGCTTCTTCGATGGAACTTACAGCAGCGTAAATGCGATTTTCAAGGACGAGAATTTCACCAATATTGGCAAAGTTGTTCAAATGGCAGAATCTCACCCAGAAACGAAAAGTGTGCTAGTGAATCACTTGGCTATTGACTCTGTTGTGAAAGATGGGACGGCCAATTCTGACATCACAAGGAGTTACATGTTCTTTGGTTGGCCATTGAATATCAATGAAGGTAGTTCTGTTATGACAAGCAAAATCAATGATTACATGGACACAGAATTCAAACAGACTATTCAAATGTTACAAGCGAAATATAAAGGCCGAATTGGATTCTACTTTTACCACGAGAGACTGTACTTCGACGACGTTCAGGCTCAAGCATTTCAGGATATCTACCTCGCGTACGGAAGCCTGGCCTTTATCTTGTGTTTCATCCTCCTTCATACACGGTCGTTATGGATATCATTTTGGGCAGTATACAGTATGGGCGGATGCTTCTTTGCAACCAACCTCATCTACCGATATATCCTGGGGTTTAGTTATTTTGGATTTCTTCACATATTGTCGGTCTTTATCATTCTTGGTATCGGAGCAGACGATATATTTATATTTTATGATCTGTGGCGTGCTACTGGGCATGCTCAGTATCCAAGCCTCTTTCATCGATTCTCGCACTGTTATCGACGATCGGCAGGCGCGATGTTTGCAACGTCATTGACGACTATGGTGGCATTCTTCGTCAGTGGCATCTCACCGTTACTCATGGTGCAGTCGTTCGGATTGTTCTCGGGATTCCTCGTTTTGACAAACTACATCTCTGTGATAACATTCTTCCCATCTGTGATAATCGTTTATCATTTGAAAATCAAAACGTGTTTAAAGCGAGTCTGTGAATGTGGATGTTGCCGTGGTGATAAATATATTATTCATAATGACAGCAACACTATATGCCATGAGAGTGACAGTGTTGACCATGACAAAATCAAATGTGGCAATGATGATGATACAGGTTGCCATGACAACAGCCGAGTTTGCCATGACAACGTTAAAAGTGACCTTGACATCAACAAATATTGTGACAAAAGTCTTGGTGCTTCTAACAATCACATTGATGAGACATCAACAAAACAGTCCTCAGCTGTCAATGGAGTCATCAATCAAGGATTTAAATGTGATGTTATTTCTACCCAAGACATCAGTGCGTCAGTTCAAAATCCTGACATGAAGACTGATACTGCCACAGAAAATACTTGGAAGAAGGCTGATGCAAATTGCAATAAGAAGAAGGCTGATGCAAATTGCAGCGAGATGAGCAGTTGGATCTCCTGTGATACTCCTTGTAATGAAATGTGCAATAATACCGCCATTGAAACTCATGATACATCAGTAGAGACACCTATTGATACAGGTGTTGCTGAAACAGTTGTTGGCGATGCTGTTGTTGGGATTGCAACTGGTTCTGTACCTACTGATCTTGATCGAGATGCAGTGAGATCTCAGTTGGATGTTGGTGCTATTGTGGCAGTGGGTGACACGTCCTCTAAGAAGCTTAGTGAGGCAGAGACTTCTGTTGAAAGTTCAAGAGGCCAGAGTGGACTTGGCCTAACACCTGAGTGTGGGAAAGGCACCTGTGACATAGATAATGATGATAAAAACACTATTATAAGCGATAATGTTCTCAAGGACTGTAAAGGTTTGAATGGTAATATTCCGAAAGAAACAGAAGTAAAACTTGGTGTTGAAACTTCAAACGAAAATTGCGAAGATTATTATCGATCATGTGGTTGTCGTTGGAAACGCCGGAAACACTTCCTGATTCGGTTCTTTGAGGGTCCGTTCTACTGGATGATAAGTCACCGGGTCTTGAGATGGTTCATCTTGGTCGGATTTGCTGCGATGGTTGCCACGTTCTCCTATTTTTGTACGAAGATTGTTCCCGATGAGGAAGAGGTAAGTCCCACTTCGCTGGCAAGGTTACAATTTTATCAGTCCTAGCCCCTCCTGTGTAGAGGATTTTTCATACTTGAAATCGTGTCCCAACGCCATTGGTTCTAGTTTTTGAAACAGAGATGTCAAAGGAACACCAAATGGTGTTGTAAGTCCTGAGAAAATGTTTAACTGAATGCAAGATCTTCCAGGTTTGCAGTAGCGGGTTCCTTTTTCTTCAATCGCCTGTTTCAAACCGTTTCCTTCATTCCCACCCAGATACAAGCTTACAATCCTCAATCCAACTACGGCAAGTCAACGAGGATGCGTCTCTATAGCTTTAAGCTCACTGAGCGCGACCAGATGTTACGGATGTACATCATCTGGGGCCTGAAGAAGCAGAACGTTTCGTCATGCAACTACTGGAACATACAGAATGTCACCAATTGCAAAGGGCAGACGGATTTTGATGAAGAGTTTGACATCAACAAGCCTGGAGGACAACTGGCAATGATGGTAAGTGATTACTGTTCTAGTAATCATTGATTTCTCCTGGTGTCTGTTTTTCTGTCCAGTTCTTGTCATCTTACCAAAGTGTTTTTGACATTGACAGTAGTTGAAGAAAGCCCTCCATTGATTCCTCCTTCTGGTATCTTTTGAACCCATTGTTACTTTCCAGAGGCTGTGTGAGAGACTGTATGATCTGCCACGCGAGCGTCTGAAAGAGTTGAAGATAAAAATCAACGACACAACAGGGAGTCCGATGATCAACTGCTTTATGCATGATATTCAGAGATATTTCAAGGTAAATTCTTAGATCCTTGGTCATTGTTGGCATCTGGTGCCCCCCCCCCCCCCCCCGGATCTGCTAGCCCCTGAATATTGTTCACAGAGCAACCACTTACAACTCACTCTGGGTGATGGGAACAAAAAAGGCTTGTGAACACTTTTACTTCAGAAAGGCATAGTGTAATTATGCATTAAAGTTTTCAACGAAAATATTTACTAGTCTCAATTCACATCACCCATGTTTTTAATAGCATGTGCTACATACCTTTCAGGCCGTCTCGAAAAGCCATCTCTCTTATCCAAACACGGTGTTGCAACCACAACCCCTCAATTTCTCCATCCCGTTTGACGAAGAGCAGATGACTCAGCTGATGAAGCAACATCCTGCTATCTATCGACCATCACTTCTACCGGACAACTTCACCAATTGGTTTGAGGTAGGTCAGATCAGGGTTACTGCAACATCATCACTTTATTGTCACGGAAGTGATACTGTCATTGACATCTTCTTGTTTGCATTTGCGTTTGACTGGTCAAAGTTTTACACCGTTGGTCCTCAAGAACATGGCAGTGTGAGGCAAATCTGCCTCTCTTCCCCATAGCTTTCTTGGGGAGTTGTGGACTCTCCCCAGGCCTCCCCATGGTTGGTAATCAGAAGACATTCCTCCAGAATGTGTTCCGGTTAACGTATTAACAACTGTTGATGGTTTCCTGCATTGGCAACTTCATTTTCCTGCTCAAGTACGTGGCATTAGGAAAACAATTTAGCACACTTGGAACCAATTTATGCGAGATGAAATCTGCTTTTATGCAAGCTCATTGGGAGTTGATTATTGAAAAGGAGTACACGTCCAATGTTCTTACTCTTTAAACATGTGCTAGAGATACTTCAATAAAGATTTGTATCAAGCCCGTATTGTTGCCTTCAGATTGCACTTGGCTACTGGATGACGAACAGGATGACTCTAAAGATCACTGATGACTACAAGGTCTACAACCCCATCCTTGGAGAGAAGAAAACATCAGACTCTCAAAAAACCCAAGGAATAGGTGAGGATTATCTCATCACACTAACAAGTTGCCATCTTGGATGAGAGGTTCAGGACTTCCTGATATAGCAATGATCTTCGAGTTCACTCGATACAAGGAACACATATCGTGTTATCATTTCACCTGAGGAGCACCAGACCCTCCAGCTCTTGCCTATAGTACCCCTATAAGAACAAAAATAAGCTACAGTACTCTTTTTGTTTACCTTTTTCATGATATCATTGATTAGTCCAAGCAAACAATGTGTTGTTAAACTGTGAATCTTTATACTCCTTTTTACATTCTAAAGTGCCATCTTCATCTTTCTCCTCTCTTTACAGATATATTCTATGGAACAAAGATGCACTTTGCGGCAGTCGTCATAAGCACGTCCATCAATGCTCGTGCGCTTGGTTACCCTACTGGACTCCCTCTATTTGAGAAATGGGAGCAACTTGTCAGTGAATTGGTGAGTCCGAACTGCGTTGTGATCTGCATTAAGTCAGGCTGTGTTTATCACCGAATCAGGTGCTAACCCTTGAATTTGATGGGATAGTGAGGTGCCAAGAAAGCTTTTGGTCATGAACAGAGCAAACGGAATCTTTACATATATTGTCAGCAAATGTCATGATAATTTGTTTCATTACAGAGAGCAGACTTGCCTGAAGGTGTAAACCACTGCTTCCTGGCCACTCCAGAAATCAACATCTACCACTGGTTGCGAGTTCAGCAGAGCCTGAGCAACCAGGCCCTCATGGGCCTTGGTCTTGGCATTGCACTCGCCTTCCCTGTCCTCGTGTTAGGTACACAGAACATCATTGTTGGAGTGTTAGCAACATTGTCCATCTCCCTCTCCACGATATGTGTTGTGGGAATAATATCTGTCGCAGGTTGGGAGTTAGGGGTAAGTCTTTCTGACGTTATTGTAAGGCAATTGGGAACTACAACCTATGATTTGCGTCCAATATAACCAGGAAATCTAGGCCTTACATTGAGTGTGCAAGGAAATATTTGATTGTTGCCAGTGTCATCAGAAAATGGCACTGCAGTGGAAAAAGAGACTAAAATGTCCAGGAAGTTTTATCTGCATTTCGCTGTAAATGGGTTGTTCTTAAAACCTGTGAGAAGATTTTGCGGTTATGTCCTTTATAGAAGTGATGATGTTTTGTTTGTACGGTTTCCCTTCAGGTCCTGGAGTCTCTCAACTTGTGTATTGTTGTCGGTCTGAGCATAGACTACGAAGTCCACCTCGCCGAGGGCTTCTACTACTCCAACAAGACATGCCGCAGGAAGCGTGTAAAGCAACTACTCGGAGAGGTTGGGATATCGGTACTCTCAGGAGCCATGACCACACTCGGTGCTGCAACCTTCATGCTGTTTGCAGAACTACAGTTCTACCTGCAATTTGGGGTCTTCATGTTTTGCACGATTGGATTTTCGATATTGTTCGGACTGGCTTTCTTCACGACCACACTGGCGTTGCTTGGTCCACAGAATGACTGTGGCTCCCTCTCACCGATATGGAAGAAAATGAAATCGTGCTGCGGCGTCACTTGTGAGAAGAAAGAGAACTAAGGTAAGTCAATGAGAATCTTCAAAAATTTAAATCACATTAAGATGGTTCAAACACATCAGTGACGAACCAAGCTAAATAGGGTAAAAAAAACTTTAGATGAAACATGAAGTATTCTGGAAAGTTTCAAAGTGATTAAATGAAATAATTGGATCAAATTTAATGAAAGTATACTCAAATAGTCTTTGAGTTGACCCATTCTAGCATGCAGTAATCCAAGTATTACATCAAAGTGAGCTAGGCTTAGCACTTAGGCCCTTTTTGGTTAATCTGCTCCGTGTTAGCCTACAGGGTGGGGGTACCACGCAGCTATTGGCACCAAACACAAACACAAATAAATGTTAGCAATGTTTTCACAGTAATCCTGTGTGTTTCTGTAGGGCCAAAACTTGCATGACCCGTACAGCACTGGAACACATACCAAACTAATACTGACCACTTCAATCTTGATTTTGACTCGGATAACGTAATTGACTTCAGAGGACGAATTTGTTCTTCTGGGACTTTTTTCAAGTATTTTAGGATATTGTTGAGGTTTGTGGTCATATTAGACAAAATTCCTATCGCCATATTGATCAATTAGTGTTCTATCCATATAATTAGGATGGAGTGTATCTCCACAGTCTGTCAAGTGTTTCAGTTTTAATTGACTGGGTGCCTCATTGATCGAACTTGTAGGATGCGGTTATTTAGTTCTTAACTTCATATTCCGGTACTTGAAGTTTACATTCCTTTCAAATGATTTGTTTCTTCCATGAGGAGGCACTGGTGACAGAATTATCAGAAGGGGTAATTTAATCGCCGTTTGTTCAAGCTGAATGTGAGGATCAGGTGAATGATTCCATATTGAAATTGAATATCAATTTTGAGATTGCTGTTGTCTACACCGATGTAAATAATTATACTCTGTTGCCCCCTTTAATCACATTGACATGCCTCCAAATAGCTGTATGGCGGCCAATGTTTCTTTCTCTTTACTTGAGGCCGTAGTAAATACAATATAGAATGTACATAAACAACATAAACCTTTAAATCTGGCACTGAACATGACTTGTGGCATAAAAGTGTCTGGCACCAAAAGAGTTAACACCAAACATCTAAAAATGTCAAAATGAATTATGCAACATTTCAGTTTGCATGATATCAACAGAAGCTTTGTGCAAAATGGCCGAACCTGGACTCAGCAAACACCCCAGACCTCCCTGTGCAAATCTACGTCATTGCTCGAATAGTGTCAATAATCTGGTCAAACAAAAGTTGGTTTTTGCCAGTCACCTATTTTCACCCTATATTTGTTTGTTGTATCATTGCAGGTGGATTGTCGTCATCACTTTCATTGCACATTCAACTGGTTTACTAAAAGATCTCAAAAGGAAATACATTTATCATTAACCTCAGAATAGTTATATTAGATGGTGGAGGTTTCGAATATCTAAGTCACAGAGGACATTTCTGCTGCAATAGTGAATCTCGGATTAGTTTGTTTCCAACGTAGCTGTTACTGATAGTCACTTTTAAACTGTGTTCGATTTAAATGCTGCATTTAGTTAGAATAGAGCCAGTGGGATGATTAATGGAATATACAGCATTTAAAGTCTAAAAAAGGGAAATATGATCTGTTTAAGATAAGTTTGGATTATTTGCGGGCCTTGAGCTACTCAGTGATGTATAAAGCTAACAGGAAGACGTTTCACCACGAGACAGGGGTGGAGAAGAAGAGCGAATCGGACGTGACAGATCTGGTTGAAAACGTTGATATGTTTCTGCCTGAATCTCCTGGGCCACAACTTGCTGAGTTCTCTGACGAAGAGGAGGAAGGCGTATTAGATGGAATGGTCAACTTGCCAGCACCGCAGATGGAACCCAGAACAGATCAGTCCGAATCATTGGATAACAATGATGAGGAATTGGAGGAGACCCTCTGCCCATCTGTCAGGCCAGCAGATCTCGAAGAGAACGAAAATTCTGAATCTTTACAAACTGTCGGTACCGATAATGAACATGATGATAGTTATCAGCCGAATTCTAGTCCAATTGACCTTGACACTGATGCTCAGATGATGGCCCTTGACCTTGAAGGAAGTGACTTTGACCTCTTACAAAGTGACCTTCCTGTTGGTGACCAAAGTTCTGCTACCCATGTTACTTTGCTTAGTGAAGAAGTAGAAGAAAGGAAAACATTTGGTGCACAGGGTTATGAAGGAGATACGTCTACAGGTCCACAGAGTTACCAAGGCGATTATTCAGTGGGAGTGCAGAGTTATGATTTGGAATTGTTTCAGTCTAATTTATGTCATAAAGAAGAATCCGAGTGCAAAAAAGGAGAACTACAATTGGAGTCACAAAAATCTGAGTTTGATCGCGACAACTGCACTCGGAACACTGAGGCATCAATGACAGATACCACAACTAGTTGTAAGAAAAAGAAACGTTCAAAAAAGCGTAGACTTAGGGAGAAATGTAAGGAGTCCCAGTCTCTTGATGACGATGCCAGCGGTCTATCAAACAGACAGAATACACATGTAGCTGTTTTTACTGCTCCCATTGATCAGGTATCTCATCTAAACCTGAATTCTTATGATAATCATGGACATGAGTCCGATAGCGATGGTTATCCTTCACCGAACGATCACGCTGTGTTCAAAATGACACCAACGCATATCTTGCCATCGTTGAATCGCTCTGGCGACTCCAAGAATGCTAGCCTACAGCCTTTTGAATCGTACAAAGCTTTGCCAAAGATTGGTGAACTCCCTGACGTCAACGGTAATGACAAAGTGGTGGGACAGGATAGCACGGAAAAGGATGTTGAAAAAGGGGACGAGAATAAGCACAAGCGACTGGTGGACGAGGATGGACATGATGAAGTACCGGAGGGTGTCGTGTGGACCAGCGAGGCATATGATGCGATGGAGAAGAGGCTGAAGACCAAGCCATCTTTCTTCTGTAGGACATTGGCAACGAGACCGATTGCATCATTCCGTAAGTATATCCACATTTTATCCAGTGTCAAAAGCCCAATTGGGACAATTGCTATGTTGATTATTTGGAAACTGATGTCACCATCAGCCTGTGGTAGTTCTCAGTTCTGATTATTTTCCATGTTTCATTTCAGTATTCTTCCTCTTCTTCCATGCGACATTCATTGCCGTGACGATCGGCCTGTACTTTGGTGGATATGCGATCTTCCCCATTGATTTTGAATCTACTCCCGTTAATCTCATGGATGATCCATCATTCCTTCGTAACGAAGCATTCAAAACACGTGATGACAACCTCAACGTCGAGTATCGATTCGTTATGGATTGGTACTCGATGTTTCCGAATTGGCTGCGAGGTCGCGAGGATGAGAGGATAGAATTATTCTTCGAGGCACTGGATGGCAGTGGGAACATGTTTACTCAAAAGAACCTAAAACTCTTAGAACAAATTGAGAGACACTTATTCCAGCTGAAAGATTTTCAGTCATATTACTGTCTGTATACTGCTTACCTGGAATGTAAGCAACCAGAGTCGATATTGAGATTTTTTGACGGCACATACAAAAATATCGACTCAGTTTTTGATGATCCAGATTTTGAAAATATCGCTCAGGTTCTGTTCATGGCTGAACACTACAATGAAACCAAGGATGAAGTGCAAAAATATTTAGGAAAAAACGCTGTTATAACACGAGAAAAAGCAAAGTCTGCTATCACGCGATCGTTCCAAGTCTTTGGTTACCCAAAGCGGAATCCATCTGATGTCAAGGACACGAATAACTACATCTATCAAGACTTCAAACCAGAAATGGACAGGTTACAGAAGGAGAGCCCTGCTGTTGGTTTCTACTACTACAACAAGCCTATTTACAAAGAAGACACTCGGAGGCAGGCGTTTGCTGACTTTGCTCTCGCTGGCGGGAGTTTTCTCTTCATCTTTGCGTTCATGTTGTACCACACTCGGTCCGCTTGGATAACCTTCTGGTCCGTCTTTAGCATCATCACAAGTTTCCTCATCGCCAACCTGGTCTACAGGATTGTCTTTGGCTACATCTACTTTGGTTTCTTCCATGTTGCATCAGTTTTCATAATTCTCGGGATTGGTGTCGATGATGTGTTTGTTTACTACGACATCTGGCGCTCAACTGACTTTTATCGCTACCCAACGTTTGCTCATCGTGTTTCGGACTGCTATCATCGTGCCGCGAAGGTCATGTTTGCAACATCCCTGACAACAATGATGGCCTTCTTCGTAAGTGCATTCTCTCCGCTCTTCATGGTGAAGACGTTCGGCCTTTTCACAGGACTTCTCATCCTCATGAACTATCTCTCGGTCATTACCTTTATCCCGACAGTCGTCGTTATCTACCATTTGAAATTTGAACAGAACTGCTGTTTGTGTTGTTCGTGTGCCGTTACGAAAGTCGCTCCAGAACGCTTGATTGTAAGTTATGGGGAACCTTGCCAGACTACGAGTAATTCTGACCAGACGTCAAGCCAGTCCAGACAAACAGGAGAAACTGAGCAGAGAAGCAGTCACTTAAACCAGGTGAAAGTTAGTCATTCAAAGCAGAAGACAAGTCATCCAGAGGATCAAAGTGTGAATATAAACGAAACAAAAAAGAAAAGTACGGTTGATGATATAAAGGAAGTGTTGAAAGATCGTTTACAGTGTCTTTGTACCATCTGTGGCCGCCATTGTCACAAGCAGACGAAATCAGCCACAGAATATCAACAACACAACATGCCAAGGGAACAGAAACGCAAAAATATTCTGATCCGATTCTTCCGTGGTCCGTATTACAAGTTGATCACGCACAAAGTGGCTCGTTGGATCATCTTGGTGCTGTTCCTGGGATTGGTTATCTCCTCCATCTATTTCTGTACCCAGATTCGGCCAGACGAGGAACCGGTCAGTATCTCTCTTCGTCATCACATACTGTTAATCCAGAAATGTTTGCAGAGAATCGTGAAAAGGCCCTGAATGTTTCCGAGAACGGAGTTGCTCTAATGGGGAAACAGCGCCACTGTGGCTAGCAGTTTCAACTGACACCTAAACTTATATGGTTTAGTAATCAATATTCCCCTGTTAAAGAGCGGGATAAAATGACTTGTCAAAAGCCTCAAAGAGTTGGTACATGTGAAATATCCAGTCAGCCAGCATGTGTACGCCGTACGTCGGACCAGTGTACTCTTGGTGGCACATTTTTGTCATCACTTCCTCTTCTGCACCACACTTTGATGCGTTCATCGTAGATCCTCATGCCATCATCATTTTCTACTTGTAGTTCAAACTTTACAAGCCGAATCACAACTACGGCAAATCCATGCACTATCGTGTTTACGGGTTCAGACCAACAGACATAGACCGCTATATCTACATGTATTTCGTCTGGGGGGTCAAAGGATATGACCTGTCACGTTGTAACCTGAAGGACGTCTGGGATATCGAACATTGCCGTGGGAAAACAGTATTTGATGATGAATTTGACATGAATCGGCCAGGAGTTCAAGAAGCTATGATGGTAAGTTTCTTGTAGGCATTAAAACCTTCAGCGCCGAACTACGTAGATCTACGTGGCCCAAATACCCCTCTTTGAACTGGTTATCGGAGTCTCTTATGGACTTCATGAAAGAACTACGCCATCGCCATCTTCAGGGCAATGTAGGAACTGAAAAGACCACACGGTATTTTCACGGTGTTTTCAGTTCCTACCTTGCCCTGAAGATGGCGATGGCGTAGTTCTTTCATGAAGTCCACGAGACTCCGATAACCAGCTCAAATCCCTGGCCTATATTCGCAAAAACCTCGGCTAATGTTGTGTTATCTCATTTGCGTGTTTCAGCAATTCTGTCAAGCAATGATGGACATGCCGCAAGATGACATTGACGCTTTCAAAGTGGCAGTGGATGTAGCTGGCAAACCACAGGTCGAATGCTTCATGACAGATCTTCACAAGTTTCTCATGGTGGGTTGACAACTTGGGTGTGGGATTAAGGTGGCCAGGAGGACAAGACCCCTGCTCACCGCCATGCTCTGCCACGTCACCCCTTTAACTAGTTGTAACTTGTATTGGGTAAAAGGATTTGGGAATTAATCATTAACATACAACCAGGGAGTAGGGAGATTTTTACCAAGATATTACGTGACTTGGACCTTGCATTTCATGATCTTCTAATTTTTTTCATTGCTCACTTTCAGAAGGAGAAGGCTAGTTCAGACTTCTACCCAGATGACCTTGACCTAAACTATCCCCTCGATGAAACGAAGATGAGACGCTTCATGTCCTATCATCCTCAGATCTACAACATGTCCGCCCTGCCCCCAGGATTCAACAACTGGTTTGAGGTAAGCAATATGCTGGGACCACTTTATAAGCTTATCAAGAATCAATAAAGACTAAGAATGTGGAAGCACTTCATCTAGTCGGTGGTGCCAAATTCTGACACTAGGGGGCTTTTACAAGATAACTTCTCTCCTACTCAGTGGCTCTTGTTCCTATATCAGGACGCATACATGCCTATATTCTGCTGTTATGTTTGGCTCTATTTTCCTTCAGATTGCTGTCAACTACTGGCTGTCGGATGGTTACCAGATGTTACTTACACCAGACTTTCTCATCTACAATTGGAAATTAACGGAAGTCACCACCAAACACACTGTCGATATACCAGGCTTCTGTAAGTATCAAGACTCTGTCACCGATTCTATTCACAAATTGAAAACATCATATTGTTATATTTACTGAAGAAACTTAACAATTATGGTCATGCCTTCCATCTAATCAAGTGGCCTGCCCTGGGAAGGGTCTTGGACAGGTCGGGTTAACTGTACAGCCCAATAAAAGCAGCTGACAAGAGGCACTCGTTGATAAAAATACTGAAATACTTGTGTCCGACTGCTAAACATTATGACAATATGTATTTGATATTTCAGATCAAACTTACGGGAACAAACTGCGCTATGCGGCTGTGAGGGTGAATCTGACATTGAACAGTTACACACAGAATTACGTGGAAGGATTGCCAATCATGAATAAATGGGAGAGCTACCTTGCTGGCTGGGTGAGTTTAACTTCTTCATATCACCTTATTTCTTGACTAGTCTTCTGGCTATGGCATTCATAAACCATGATTCCCTTTTCCTTTTCCAGAGTAAGCAACTACCAGCTCATTCAAACAAGCCTTTCATGGTCACACCAGGAATAACAAATGTTTACCATTGGATGAAAGTTCAGGCGGTGAGTGTCTTAGGTGCAGTCAATGGCTGTTTATAACCAAATCAATATTACAGTTTTACAATGACAACTGCTTCATCCATCCTGTATTTGGCCTTCAATGAGTTTAGACCTTCTGTAACGATGGTTTTCTTCTGTGGATTTTCAGGCTCTCTCCTACCAAGCAGTGCTTGGTCTTGCTGTGGGCATTTCCCTGGCTTTCCCAGTTCTCGTCTTAGCCACCCAGAACATCATCGTTGGTACCTTAGCAACAGTGTCGATTGCTTTGACTACCGTATCAGTGTGTGCTATGATACCACTTGCGGGCTGGAAATTAGGGGTGAGTAAACTTATATGAGATATGTAGTTTTCCATGTGAAATATGCCTGATCCGTATTGTATTCATCCAGGATAGTCTGCTCCCCAACTTGCCGGGCATCATATGTATTTCTAGTCATGCCTTCAAACTAATCAAGTGGCCTGCCCTACGAAGGGTCTGGCACGGGTCGGGAAACTGTATAGCCCAATAAAAGCAGCTAAAAGAGGCACTCGGTGATAAAAATACTGAAATACTTGCGTCCAACTGCTAAACATTATGACAAATCTTCTCTTCATTTCTGCAGGTGATGGAATCACTCAACTTGTGTCTTGTCGTTAGTCTTGCCGTTGACTATGTGGTCCACCTCGCCGAGGGCTATTTCTACACGCCGTTCGACAATCGTAAAGGCCGCACTTATAAGATGTTAGAGGACGTTGCTATCTCTGTTTTCTCTGGTGCGGCAACCACACTTGGGGCAGCGTTATTTCTCCTCTTTACTGTGATAATGTTTTATCTACAATTTGGTGTGTTTCTGTTTTGTACCATTGGCTTTTCTATTGTGTATGCGCTTGGGTTTTTCTCTCTGCTGATGCCCATGATCGGACCAGAGAAGGAGTTTGGATCTTTGAAACCATTGTGGTCGTGGATAAAAAGAAGGCTTCTTTGTCCAAAGCATAAAAAGTGATAAAATACTGTGAACCCCCTAATTTTTGCAGGTGTATGTTCTTTGATGTTTTTTGCAAATTGGGATAAAAACATTTCACGATTTCTAGAAGTGTTTTATTCATGTATAGATTAAAATATAGGCCTTTTCTAATTTTGCATACATCCACTTAATGCAATTTCTAAAGTTGGTACACTCTTGCCAAAACAACATATTCACAAAGTGATCTCTTGCCATGCTGATTTAGATATTTTTGCAGTATTTATTTGTTAGCGACACTGACCTGAGCCAATCCATGTCATTTTTAGGTAGTTTTATACAAGTTTACCAGATGTTTGTAATATTGTGATAACAAATATATACATGTATTTTCAATTGCAATTACAGTAAATTGTTGCGTTGTTTTTTACGGTGAATTCCAGTGGCAGGTTTAGATGGTAATTCACCAGGGAGACAGGGGACAACCTCCTTCATCCACCGCCTAAACTTTTGAATGATGGGGGAGGGGCCCAACGTTGTAAAAGACACCAGACCAAGTTTAAAGACGGTCGACTATTTCACCTGCTACAAATACCAGTTGTGACAGACACCAGCTAAATGTTGTGAGCGACAGGGGACAATGTTGTGAAAGACGGGATCGGGTATTTTAGACAGTGGACTATTTCACCTGCTACACCAGACACCGCTTGTGACGAACAAGGGAGAGACAAAACCTCCTACTTCACCAGCTAAATTTTGTGAAAGACTGGGACAAGTCATGAATGACTGGGATAAGCTCTAAAAGACAGTGGACTATTTCACCTGCTACACCAGACACCGCTTGTGACGGACAAGGGAGAGACAAAACCTCCTACTTCACCAGCTAAAGGTTGTGAAAGACGGGGACAAAGTCATGAAAGACAGGACTACTCTAAAAGACAGTGGACTATTTCACCTGCTACACCAGACACCGCTTGTGACGGACAACGGGGGAGACAAAACCTCCTACTTCACCAGCTAAAGGTTGTGAACGACAGGGGACTATTTCACCTGCTTCACCAGATACTCTTCCGTGTTCGTGAGAGTCAGGGGACTGTACAGTCTGCTTTACCTGTTACAAGGTGTGAGAGATGGGGGTTGATACTTCTTGCTTCATGAACCGCGTATTGTGAGAGACAGGGGACAAAATTTCACTGGCTACACCATACATCAGTTGTTATAGACCAGAGATTGTACCTCCTGCTTAACCAGCAACAGGTTGTGAGAGACCGGGGCCGACGTCATGAAAGACAGGGGCCCAAGTCATACAGGACGGAAGACTGTTTCGCCCCTCGCACCCATTCTGAACCATCAGAGTTAATCGGTCCGTTGGTGTAACGGGTCGGCGGAGTGGCACCAAGGCTAGAGGGTCAAGATGCTCACACCAGCCGCCGGCTGTGAAAGACCGGAGACTTCTCGTTTACCACAGCCAACAAGTTCAGGGGAATGACACAAGCCGCATGTCGGGAATGACAGGTTCCCAACCTGCCGCTGGGTGTTACAGGAGGACTGTTCCCCTGGTATGGAATTCCATTGTGGCTGTTGTTGTAAGTCGCGTCGTCCTCTGTCCCCGCCTCTGTCGCTCAGAACTTGTTGATGGTGTAGCAGGAGGGATAATCCTCTCCCTTTCACAATCTTGTCGCCTGTCTCGCACAACTGAAATGTCCTGTCTCCCAAAACTAGGTCCCCCACCGTTCGCAGCTTGTGACTAGTGACCAATAGGTATCCGAGAAGCCCCTGGTCTTTCACAGCAGTTGGTAGGAGGTATAACAGCTGATTTTCACACCGTGGTCCCCTGACTTTCACAGGTCGTGGCTGGTGTAGCAGGAGGAGTACCCCCATCGTTCGAAACTTGACCAAATGTCTTTTACAACCTGGTGGTCCCCGTTTCTCACAACAGCAGCTGAAACAGGCGCCTTTACAAACTGTGTCTAGTGTTACAGGTGAAATAGCCCACTCATTTCAACATGAAGGTCCCTTGTCCTTTACGATGTTGCCCCATCTCTCACAACCTGGCTGGTGAAGCAGGAGGTACTGTCCTTGGTCGATCACAACCGGTGTCTGGTGTAGCAGGTGAAATAGTCCACTGATAAAATTTGGTCCACTCTCTTTCATGACGTTGTCCTTCGTCTCTCACAACCTATAGCTGGTGAAACAGGAGGTACAGTCCCTTGTCTATCACAACCGTTGTCTGGTGTAGCAGGTGAAGTAGTCCACTGATAAAATTTGGTCCCCTGCTTTTCATGACGTTGTCCTCAGTCTCTCACAACATATAGCTGGTGAAACAGGAGAATGGGTCCCTTGTCTATCACAACCGTTGTCTGGTGTAGCAGGTGAAATAGTCCACTGATAAAATTTGGTCAACTCTCTTTCATGACGTTGTCCTTCGTCTCTCACAACCTATAGCAGGTGAAACAGGAGGATCAGCCCCTTGTCTATCACAACCGGTGTCTGGTGTAGCAGGTGAAATAGTCCACTGATAAAATTTGGTCCCCTGCTTTTCATGACATTGTCCTCTGGTGCCTCACAAGCTCTAGCTGGTGAAACAGGAGGTACACTCCCTGGTCTATCACAACCAGTGTCTGGCTTGAAAATTCCAGCCACAGAAGTGGATCTGGACGACCAAGCATAGACACTGGGGACATTTCGGGATACAACCAAATTTGTCACCAAATGCAAAGGAGACGAAGCTTGTGATAAGACTAGGATTAACGAAAAAGAAAGACTACGATGTACACTTCTCTGATATTTATTAAGATTTCAACATAATCACTTTAGTTGCAGTAGTTAGCCCATCAATAAACAAAATTATGAATATGTACAAGTCTTTTACAACTATACAAAACAAAAATAACCAGAATACCCAAAATGGATAATTTCACGTTCAACAACACAATTGCCTACTTCACATAAGCTATTGAATCTAATATGCTTTCTCATGCCTCTTGTAAAACTGACTGCCTATAAAGGGTATATCTGAACAAAAGACGTTCTCATGAGAAAGCTGTGCGATGCCCATTTTATCATATACAAAATATGACATTGTGATCTTGCCAGGCATTTCCCCAATATCTCACTATGTAGTTTGTGTTGCCATTACAACTTCCAGAACCGTGACAGGTGACCTCAAAGAATAAAGGCTCAGAGTAAGATGAGAACTTGGTGCTCGACCTCAACCAACAGTGTGTCTGAGTAACAAAAAGATCACAACAGTTTTGCATGGATGCACACTGCAGCAGTATTAAACAAAGAATTAAGCATCACAAGACATATTACACTCACTCATCACTTGAGTAACGTCAATGGAAACAGCGTGTCTATATGACACTGTATGGTAGTGGATGTGCTTCTGCAGCGTGTACAAGAAGATTTTAGCTCGACTGAGGGCCGGGTCACGCTAATGTTCCCCTACTGTGGAGGTCGAGGTGAAAGACCTTCCCAAAGCGCTTAAGGAAGGCTCAACATACCATTGAGAAGCACGGAAGTATGAATGTTAATAAATTAATGGTCTGATGAATAGCATGCATGTAGCTCAACTGACTATAAAAGAGAGCATATCTAAAACCAATGCAGAAGTGGTAAAGAGTCGGTAGAAATGTTTGGAACCCCTCGGGATTGCTGTCAAAGGACAATTTGAAAGAAGTTTGTTTAGGCGCTCATGCCATTCATCCCACAACAGGGAGGAGGGGGGGTACAGGGTTCTCATTGACTGACCGCTGCATCAGACATTTGAATAAATTAGTTTCATTAATCGACTTTGATGAGTAGTCCAGACAGTATCGTAGCACCCCGCTCCTTCGTTGACCACTCAAGCTCATTGTTATTGAATCGTGAATCAATCTGTTCGTTGGCTCCAATCGACTGAGGCTCGACACGGTATGATCCGGGTTTGATCAGCACTTGGAATAACAAGCGAGTGTGGTGCGTTTTCCTTGTCTTCGGGTCTCGGAACCTGAAAACAGAAACAGCATAATGAAAGAGTGAAGAATACAAGGGAACCTCCCTCAGTGGAAACATCTCTATTCAGATTCGGGACACTAGATCTGGAACACAACTGGTTGCTCAGATTTGATTTGATCTCTTCATTCAGGACATCTCTCTATTAAGGACAGCACTCGTCAGTCCCGTACTTACTCATGTTTTGGAGCAAAGATATCGCAAGCGGCATAATTCGTAGTTGGTGAAACAACAATTTGCTTGAGATCACAGTCATCTGGTTTCTTCTTTTCTGAGAAGTATGTTGGCTGTGGTGCCAGGAGCGCACTTCCCATCACATCACCTGCAGCAGAAACACTCAAAGTCAGAAATATGTTGGTTACAGGCAAGTTTATCGTCGTCAGGTAACTGGTTGATCCAGCAGCATGACCACAACATTTACTATATCTCTCAATTTGGCAGAATAGGACTTGCCCACCCTGACCGATGAAGGAAGAAGGTTTTTAAAGCAATATTGTTCCTCTTGGTGTGTTTTGTGTACGAGTTTGAGGGGGAGGGGCATGTTTACTCACTTGGGGTATGAAGCTGGCCACAGTCGAGAATCTTCCTAATGGCACCGACTTGCGTGCCATGATAGGCCACGTGCCACTTCTCAAACACATTCATGGCGTCTGCTTTAGCCGGCATCCTAGAAAGAGGAAGGGGTCAAGGGAAAGTTACAATGAGAGTGAGATCTGGGGACAAGAATGGAGCCTAAGTGCTTCTCTTTATTGGAACAAAGACACCCAGGTCTGAGCAGATCAAAAGCCGTGACTGTTACCACAATGGGACCATGGTGTCTTGAGAAGACTAGTTCGTTTCAAACAATCATTTAGGCAATCATACTGTGATCTCTTAGAAAATATTTTCTTATGGATTTCAAATTGTATGGGCATAGTTATTGATTCAATACAACACTGGCCAGTTTCGATTGTTAAGGAATTACTAAACGCAAATGACCAAGTGACTCAATATCCTGTAACTGGAAGGTGGGGCGAAAAAATATAAAGGGGCAACATTATGTAATGATTGGTTATGCCAAAGAACATTAGCCTATTCTGTGTACGCATAACAAATATAGTGGGTAAACCATAAAAGGTTAGTGCCAGACACTGAATGCCATTCTTACTCTGTCATCTGCAAGGCCAGGACCAGGCAAACCTTCACAAGGTAAGAATCAACTGCAGACCACTGAATCACAACCATTGACATTTTATACATTCTATTCATTCCTTCTTTGACTTATGCATAATTTGGCCAATTAGGCCTGCTGTGCTTAGAACCTTTGAACAGTATTTCTGAAGTCGACTGCATTGGTGTACGACAGCCTTGGGACAGGCTCATATGACAAAAATCAATTTTCTCTATCCAGAATCATGCCGAAATGGGACGGAAACTGGGCGGATGTGGAGACAAAACATCCTGCACCGAAACGCTACGTGCGTTGCCACCGCTGTAAGAATGCCTCGTTGGTCGCGCTCTGGGACGGGCCTGATGGAAACTCCTCCTGTTTTGGTCGGGCCAACCTGGACAAGAATATTGAGGGACTCCAGGTAGGCAACACTTTACTTTCTCCAAATGTCATGCAAATTTAGGAACCTTTGAATCTTCTAACTTGAAATCTCAGTTATTCGTAGAAGAATCAGTGAAATTAAAACCACCCATGAAAATTTGGTGATTTACACACCGTCAATTCTCAAAGAATTCAGAAAGGCCCGAGAATGAAAATTCCATGAACATGAGACAAAGTAAAGAAATATCTTCATTGTTATTCACAGGGCTACTTTCCATGGGGTGGCGATGAGAAAGACTCGGTCAACTTCGGCAAGTTCAAAGTGCTCGTCAAGGATGAAGAAACCGGTTACCACTGGGTAAGAATTTGTGTCCTCGAGAAAAACCCCGGCAAGTACCACCCACTGGACATTGACGGCAAGTCGCCCTGCTGTATCAATAACCTACTTGGCAAGGTGAAGATAGCGGAAAGGAAAGGCTTTACTTCGTGGGGTGGGAAGGAGGTCCAGCACACAGGAGATGAGCTGACGGAAGCGTGGGTTTTGTGCGTGCGTAAACGTAACCAAAAGAAACGGGTCGTGAAGAAACAAGCTAGGCGTGATGCTGGTCGAAACAGTGATAGCAGTAGCAGCAGCAGCAGCAGCAGTGACTCTGACTAAGTCTTACAGCATTTTGAGAAATCCTGTTTGGACAATACTGCATCACGGTTTTAATTGACAGCAGTTGGTACTAGTTAGTATTAGTTCTGGTCCAAGACCTAAAGAATACCTCATGTATATGTCAACCACATGTGAACCATACAGGGTAAATTATAAAACATGGGCCCATTGAAAGGCTGAATTTGTTTTGTTTAGAATGACGTAAGCTAAAACGTATCAAGCCTCTGCTAAACAGATCTCAATTATAACCCATCACTATTGTCAGTACAATCATGTGACTAAATGAAAACCAAATAAAGTGTAGCTGCATGACGCTAGAATTGTATCTTTTTTATGCAATTACGGCAGACCATTCTGGCCTCGGCAACAGACCACACTCAAAGTTGTTAAATTGGAGTAAGCTGAAATGCTGTGCTCTTCCAGTAGAATAACAATAAAGATGGATTACCTGAGTGCAAACCGGCACCAGCCGAATGGTACCCCATATTCCTTGGGTGGGTCACCTTGTCGTACATACGCTTCATCTCCACGGATCTTATGGCACGTCTCACAAAAACAAATATTGAAGTCCGAGTTGAAATAACCATCTGAAATAGAAATAGCCACTTGAAAGAGAGAGCCACTTGAAAGAGAGAGCCACTTGAAAGAGAGAGCCACTTGAAAGAGAGAGCCACTTGAAAGAGAGAGCCACTTGAAAGAGAGAGAAACTGTAAACATGAAAATTGTGAGAAATAACACAACCTGGTAGATGCGACAGTGGTCCAGTGGCTCGAACTCTTGGCTAACAGTCAAGAGGACCCTGCTACAAGTAAGGAACTTACCTGGAAGCCCGAGTGAAACTTTATATCGCGTACACATTTTCTGATATTCACAATTCTTGATTTGATTAATTTCTATTGGAGGACAGATCTTTTCTTTTACACCTGAAATAAGAGAAAGTTTACAATGTAAACAGACATGCGAGACCAACCGAATATCACGATCACTTGTTCAAGCAAAGGCTTAAAGAGAGGGCTGGAGGTACGGCGGGCCTATGTCCTATGATGTGAGTATCATGCATAGGTGGGAACTTGGTCAGGTTTGAGATTGTAGAGACACCTATTGGGGGGATTCCTGTGACATGATTTGACCCAACTGCCCCTGCTAATAGTCTCATTTTAACACTGATGAAGGCTCAGCAGAGAAGTGAGAGAATATTCAATTCTCCTACCTTCGACCATGTCTGCCTTCTCCCTCTGATCTGGAGGTGACGGTGGCTGTGAGACGTCATCATCTCTCACCACGGTGACCTGATCACACTGCCCGTACAGGTCAACCACCGCGTAACACACACTCGGAATCTCTTTCGCTGCAACCCCTTGGTCGACGCCGTTTACGTATAAATGTAGCGCGCTGTCGTCGTCGACCATGACCCCTATCACATGACCTATCTGCAGACTGTCGAGGTTTGGACCATAGCGCTCCTTTACCTGGAAAATGGAAAATGTCATCACATTTGCGTTTCTGTATTTGAGAGAGCTCCTCAATGCTTTCCAAGGACCGATCAGTAGGCTCAAACTACTCTAGCTTAACATTGACAGATAGAGTGACAAATTGCTTACCTTTACCCCACAGTGGAATAAGGAATCACCCTGGATCATCCAAGACGGCCGCTTCATGCCAACAGCGGATACGGGCAAAGTGAATTTATCGGGCTGAAAGCCGATGACACCAATCACTAGGGAGGACGTCCACTGAAGATCTAGAGTATCTATTCTAACCTGAAATGAACCATAAAGAGTCTTTCAGCTTCAAAAAACTCCAAAACAATGCTTCATAGCCATACTTTTTGCCGATGGGTTCCAATTACAGACATAGGACTCGTAGGTTTCCACCGGGGTCTACGGTTTCCTTCTACTTCACCCAATATCGATAATAGACGACAGTGTCACCTCTGAGCCGAGGTCACGGGTTCAATTCTCATGAGGTACAACAGTTCTCCTTACCCTGAATATATAGTTCCTTGGTAACGGCCGACTACTGACCACCATTCCTTGATTATAACTTGCTGTCCTATTGGCTGTGAGATTCTTGTTGCTAAGGAGAATGTTTTTACCATGGTTACCATGGAGTTCTACCTGTATACTGTTGGCTGTGTCTAAATCTTGTTCCCGCTGAAAAAAAGATTATGACAATTAGGAATGACAATGATCTTCCTAGCCCTTTGGGGGCAAGGGCTCAAATTACAGTGAGATGATGGGGTAACAACGTCCTGAAAATTGTTTCTTTCCCCCTCGGCTCATAACGACTGATACTACTTTTTAAGGAATATGAATAGCTCACCTCATTTGATTCGTAGGTACTCTCCGAATGTATCGAGGGTGGCCGTGAGGAATTGAGGGCATCTTGAAAGGATGAACTCGTTATGGTCACGCCCTCTATTCTACCGTACAAATCTATTACAGCAAAGGCATTCTGAAAGAAAAATTGAACCTGCTTTTAACTGTACAATAGTTACAGACCAATTGGTGATGTTTTGTGAGACAGCCAAACCGAAACATCCAGTTTGGAATCAATTCCTCAAAGGCGTAGGCAGGTATAATGTCTTCTAAGTCAAGGGCATTGCACATATCATTATGTGGTAGACTGTTGAGAGAGAATATCATCCTGCATGCGGTTTTAAGCTGATTACATGCACAGCTTTCAGAGTGATGAGAATTCTTTGGCAAGATTACCTTAGGTATATTGGTAGCTGCTATGCCCATGTCCTCACCGTTGATGTAGATATGCATCGTGCCATCCGAGCACCGTTTGATACCAACGCGGTTACCCACCTGCAGGGAAAGATTCAACATTAACAAGTTCCCTAAGTACCTTGAGAAACAAATTTGCAGCTGCACTTTCGACTCAGTTAAAATGTAAGAGTAGGGAAACCACAGTGAACTTGGGTGACCGCCCAGATTGTCTCTGGATTCTATCGCAGGTCTTATTGCCGCAGCAATGATCACCGCAAACAAACATTTATGGTCGCATCATCGACGTTTTGGGGCGCCTTACCTCCAGTCTCTCCAGAGAAGGCACGTAATTCTCCTTAATAGTCACACCATTCTTCTTCACTTCTGAACCAGCAATGATCCACGCAGATTTAGCTTTCAGTTCTAGAGCTGAAGATGGCACATTTGATACGGGCGAACTATTTGACACGGCCATCGCTGTCAAGCCGATCTGTAGAGACCCAGACCACTGGTTAGCCACTTGGTCAATTTTGATCTGAAAGGCAAGTCTGACATCGTTAAAGTTAGGGTCTTGGGTTAGTCTGATATCAAACAACTCAGTTTGCAGAATGGAGTCGTCTCTCGAAGGGGTCACATGCAGAACATCCAGCAAAACTGTTGATATTCAGAAGCATGGAGTCTGGCTTTACATGTATAGTGTATAATGGGTTCGCAAGCAAATGCTTCACAGTTGGCTAGACTTGGGGGAGAAAATCTTATATTTGAAAACTTTCTCAAAGGCAACCCACCAACTGAAGATAAACCTACCTCAAATATTTCATTGGCTCTGAGAGGATCACAGCTGAACAAGAGCCCGTGGTTAAAGTTCTTCGTTCTTTGAGCAGAGCAGCAGTTGTTCTTTAACGCCACGTTTTTTCCACAACATTGACTAAACCGATGGCTGATGCCATTCATGCCCGAGGTGGTCACGCACTGATGAGGTGTCACCTCAGTGCTGGAGACATGGTTAACCTCCTGTGGCTGCACACCGGACCCATTTGTGATGGTCACCTGGGCACACTGACCATACAAGTCCATAACAGCATAAACACCTGCAATATTGAGAAACTATCACTTTCAATTCATCCCATAAGAATGTTTCACATTGGCTAACTGGCCATCTCTAGTCACATTTTGTGCTTTACAGGGCGAGACTTCCCGATTGCTCAATCAACGTTAGGAGGAACATGTTTGGTGCCCGATGAATTGACTGCACCTACCTCGGGGTATATCTGTACATGCAACTCCCTGGTCAACACCGTCAACAAAATAATGTAACGTGGCATCCGAGCGCCTCATCATGCCGATTCTTGACGAAACCGCAAGACTGTCCAGGTCGCATGCGTAACCGTTGCGAACTGTTGAACCATCTTGCATGATTGCAGATCCACTGAGCATCCAAGTGTCATAGTCGATATCTGTCATGGTGTTAGGAAAGTCAATCTCCTCTGGTCTGATGAGTGAAACACCTGAAAGATGATTAGCTCAAAATAATGTGATATCAGAGACCACACAATTATAGTCTTAATCCTTTCACTACCTGCTAAGGGGGGTTCCATTGTGTATACTCATGTTTTGACTCACCTGCCTCTATTGAGCCCGACCACCGGTCCACCATGCGCTCAATCATCACCTCGAACAACTCATTATCACGTAACGACCGATTACTCATCACAATAGCATCGTTGAATTCGCCGCAGGCGTTAGGTCGAGATGCTGTCTTCCCTCCACTTAGGATGGTGGCATTCTTCCCGTGAAGGTGATGGAATAGCAATTCCTCAGACGAGTCTGAAACAGCTTCTGTAACACCAACTGCTTCAGCTGGACTCTCCATATCAACTGAAATTTGAAATAACAACATCATCATAATGTGATCTTTTGCACCGACGCCAATTTTGTTGTTACGTGTGCGTGGGTTGGCTTGATGCGTTGAAACAGTCAGAAAAGATACTCGAGTGAATTAGCAGCAGTGAGAAACTAGGTTGGAATCAATCTAAACCAACTCACATGTGCCAGTCTGATCAACAATAGTGGCCTGCGATGCCTGTCCATAGAGATCAATCACACCGTAAACATTGGCGGGGACATTGGTAGCAGCCGCCCCCTGGTCGACGGAGTTGACATAGAAGTGTAGAGTTCCATCCTCCTTCCTAGACACGCTCACACGATCACCAACCTGCAAAAACAACCACAGATAGAATCTTCACGACATAACGATCAATTCTTGAGATCATGACTGCATGATGCTAAAATGACTGCAACTGAGAGAAACTAAACTAATCAACATCTTTGAACCTCTTTGAAACGAATCAACATCAAGAGTTGTTTTCTGAACCTAACCTTCAGCCGATCGAGATTCTGACCATAGTCGTCGATGGTCGTTGTTCCGTTATGCATGACGCCATTGCCTGTCATCATCCAAGTCCCAGAGCGAATATTCGTCATCGTCGATGGGAAATCAAGTCCCATCGGTGTGTGAGTTGTCACACCGATCTCTATAGACCCTGCCCACTTGTCAATTATTTTATCAATGCGAACTTCGAACATCTCACTTGACCGAAGGATTCTCTGGGTCAACACAACACCGTTGTTGAAATCATCCATTGCACTGGAATGAAGACGCAGAATACATTTCCTGATGATGTTTCGTGGATATTGAAAGCAAGATGCATCAACAACAGTTTGTTGTTCACTTATCCCTGCTACTACTGTATTACAAGTAGTATTAAGGCAAAGGCTTTTGGCAATGGGACACAGGACACAGAGCAAATCGGTAAGTGTCTGGTGAATATACTGCCCTATTAGTCCAAGTCTAAGGACTACAGGCCCTGGTACACCATGATTTTTAATCTAGCATGTACAAAGATCAGACTGATATTGAAGAAACAAGCTGATCAAGTTGCAGGTTTTCCTGTAACTCTTTGTTTCATGCAACATTTATTGATGGAACTTGTTTAAAGGGGTATGCCGTACGAGTACATTTCAGTACCCCAAGAGTTTAGCAGCTAGACTAGAGGATTTTGGAACATACTTTGGCCTGTAAGACGTCCTCTGGCCATTGGTGACGGCACAGTGCGATCCACAATGAGGGTGAAACAATAGCTTTTCAACCTCATGGTTATCATCTGAAAGCAGACGGAATGGATGGATATGTATGAACATTCCCCAATATCAGAAATAAGGGATCATTTTAAAGAGGTCTCAGAAAAATCATGAAATTTTCGATTTTTTTCTAAAGTTTACAGTAATTGTTCTACCTACCATGGTTTTCTTGTTCTGTATACATATCCCGATACTGGCGGAAAATGCTGTTGACTCGTCGATCGAGACTCTGCGTCTCTTCCGAATAGCCTGGGTCGCTGCTATCAATGATGGTCACTTTCACAGCCATGCCGTACAGATCGACCACACCCCACACGATTGCCGGAGTGCGACTGGATGCAACACCTTGGTCCATGCCGTTAATGTAGTAATGCAGTGTTCCATTGGCTTTCTTCATCAGACCTATCCGGTCGCCTTCCTGAAATGAGCCAACAAAACAATTACATTCTGTTTAAGATATCCACCAGCCTTTTCAGATCAATGGCTCCTGCGCCAGGAAGAAACTTGAAGACATTCCCTTACCGTTAGTTCATCAAGGTTGAATTCACCATATTCTCGACGCGTTCCTTTCCCGTTGGTAAGAATGCCGCACCCACTCATCATGATTGTACCTGAAAAACAAAGTTTTATATTCTCACAACTCTGAGATGATTCTTGCCAGCCTAACACTGAACAAGAGAGAACTTACATATATTGTCTGGTGAATATACTGCCCTATTAGTCCAAGTCTAAGGACTATAGGCCCTGGTACACCATGATATTCCTCTAGCATGTTTAGCTCAGACTGATACTGTGAATAATCAGACTGGGAAGCTGAGTTACAGGTATTCTGAAACTCTTTTCATTCATGCATCAAATCATAGTGGAATTGGAAAGCCCATCAAGACACGTTATTCATGTTGGTTGGGTCACATAATCATCACGTTTATCGTGATAGCTGCAAAATGGCTCCAGTTAGTTAACTTTTCCAATCCCACATGCAAACACGAGTGCAAATTACTGACCATTCTGCATCTGGAATGGATCCATGCCTGAACGCATGTTCGTCATGGTGGCAGGGAATTCGAGCATGGCAGGATTATGGGTGGTGATTCCCACCTCAATTGAACCAGACCATTTGTCGACCAGGCGATCTAAGCGAATCTGAAATCAAAAGGCAGAATCTATACGCAATGAGGCATTATTGATCCATTGATGGGCAAGAAAGACCTAAATTACAGTCCCTAAACTTTTGATACTTAACTTAGATGACAGAGAAGCCCTGATTGTTTACAAAGCTAAAGAATGGCAAAATTTGAACTACAGACAACACACTTGAGTCGAACGAATAGTTATCTCTCACCTCAAATAATTCATCATCCTTAATAGGTCTGTTCGTCATGACGACACCATTATTAAATTCATCAAGAGGGCGCCGCCGTTCTGCTGTGCGCCTGTTGTTACTCAGCTTAACGAGGCTCCCACAGCGCTCGTGAAAAGTCAAACGTTCGTTGGAATGAATATACGACGCCTCAGCTATGGCTTCATTGGTTAGTTCATTGGAGATCACTGGAAAACAAGTAAACATCGATTCAGAAATAAATACGAATTGGACCAAACACGACTTTGTTATTTGAGACAAGAAACTGTGATCACTGTAACCTACGACCAGATCTGTGACTAATGCAGTGGTACATATGTAATTGTCAAAGTGACAAAAATCCTTGTTTGTGGGGTGATTTAGTGAACATCAGCCTTCCTATTGAAATGATAAAGGAAAATTGATGCCTTTAGTTTCGTTTGAAAATTCATCTATGCATTAGAAACAGAGACCTGACGCAAACAAAATGTTGTAAAGTAAAGTCTCCTGAATTTACTCACTTATTTCTCTACTATTGTCGTCCACAGTCGTAACTTGAGCACATTTACCATACATATCAACAACAGCCCACACAGTGTTCGGAATTCCGGTAGCAGCCGGACCCTGATCAGCACCATTGATAAAGAAATGTAAGGATCCACTAGACGTCCGTAAGACGCCGACACGGTCGCCTTCCGCTAACTGATCTAAATCTCGACCATATTCTTCTATTAACGAATGTCCGTCCTTAAGAATAGAGCTCCCTGACATTACCCATGTCCCCTCCCGAAATCCTGTGGCGCTCGTTGGAAAGTTCAGACGGCCAGGGTCACATGATGTTATACCGAGTTCAATGGAACCACTCCATGAATTCACCTAAAAGGAAGAGACACGGTTAAGTGATGACTGGGAAACCAATCAATCATGACGTTTTGCGAGATCCATCATATCTCATTATCTGGAATGGATCAGTTGCAATGCCGTCAATCGTAGGCGTACCTACGACATGTATTAACGAATTGTTTCATGTAACTGCAGTGGAATATATATGTGCAAGGCCTATCACATGTATGTACGTATGGCCTACATGTATGTATGCATGATGTATGTATCATATGTCATGTAGTGATTTGCATGTGATGTTTGAAAGTCAAAATCATGTAATGAAAACAGAGGTTTTTAGCAAATTTATCACCTTCCGGTCGATTTTCACTTCAAAAAGTTGATTATCTTTCAGCGGCTCACTACTGAGAACAACCCCATTGTTGAATTCTTGCGCTGGGTGGTTTCGCTGAGCTGTTTTATTATCATTTGAGAGCGATACGAGGGACCCTGTCCTCGAATGGAACATCGCTGCCATTTAACTTATCCAACGTAAAAACCGTACAGTAGATGTCATTGTCATAAATTAGGCAAATTTCAATGATTCGCATGACGTCAGCGCAGGGGCGGCCGACTCCTTCAATAGCGTAGTTTAGTTCAAGCATTGCACCGTAAACTTCAGATGAGCACACCCGAATGATTTGGTAATTGGAGGGATGTGTATGGACGGAGTATGGGAACCCCCATGTTAATAAATAATCCTGTACTTACCTGTACAGTTTGTATATCCATTTGCTGCAGAGCCTTCCCCAAACCACGGTCAGTCGACGTACTGATCCTCCCCTCGCAGACGTTACGTTACGTCAAGCTGCTGCGACTTCAGCTTGGTCAAGTGCCGAGGGAAACCTTGATGTTCAGAATGTCGCATATCAGGCCTTGTGTGAGTGCATCAATAGAAACGATCTAAAGCTGCAGTGAGAGGATGACCCCATGCCCAGCAGGCAACTCACAGCGCGGCAATGATGAGGTACGTTTTTTGCTTGCTTGCTAAACCGCCCTATTGTATCGTTATGAACTACGCCTACCGTACGCAATTTAGTTCCCTAGACATCTCGCGAGGTGCGTGAGAAATCTCGAGATTTTCGAGCAGAGACTTTTATAAACTTCACCTTTTCTATCTTTATTTCGCTGTAAAGGAAATACTTGAGTTGCTTTCGTTAGTTGTTAAACGTGCCCATTTGTACCTTGTATATTCTACTAAAATTTGGGATCGAGTAACTGTAACTTCGCCAGGATATTCAATATTTCCTTCAAGTTGTAAAAAGTTAATGAGAATCTTGCAGGTCACGTGATTTCGACTTTACTTTTGGGAGCGAAAATGGCGACAGCAATGTATCTCGAGCACTACCTGGATAGTAAGTAAAAAATCTCAATTACCCGGAAATATACTATACGGTTTTGATAACCATTTAATAAAGACACGTTCTAACTACGCGTTGCTACCAAGATGAAGTCGTAACTGTGCTTGACCGCTGCGAAAAGGGCCATCAAAAAGTGACCCGTTTGGCAGCCCGCGCGTCGATTTGTGCATCCCAGTGGAGTGTCGTTATATTTTCTTGGCGCTAAAAATCCGCCCAAATGAAGTGTCGTTCTCTTCTCCTTTGCTGTACCATTCATTCTCTTTTATATTCATGATATTGCCTGCGACGCAACCTCTGTTTCTATCCTATGTTCTTCTCCTTGTTCAGGTTGAAAAAACGAATTGGTGCTTGGGTTGGTCTTCCAAGCAAGGTTGTGACTGTGAGGCATTCCCTGCCTTGGCTTGTTGTTGTCGATAACCTTGAAGTTGAAATCTCAAGTATTTAAAAAAAATAAATAATGTACAACAGTAATGATCTTCAGACTTCAATTACCAAGGACGGCATTTACTCTTAATTTGGCATTTATACCAACTCGCATCAACTAAAACGAAACTCGAAGTGGAAGCCCATTCATTGATTCAATTCAATTCATTCACAACCACCTTGTCCAATCCTATCCATATTGACCCCTGCATTGAATGAATTGATTGATGATGTTGAACTTGAAGGAGGAACAATTCAAAAGAACAAGTGGTTGTATTTGTAATTCAACTTATTATCTATTGTGGTAAAGACATGAAAATGAATGGGGATCAGCATTTGATGGCATTCTATTGTTAGAGTTGGACACCAATTGTCCTGTGGTATGTTTTGTAAGTTGTAATATGACATGATTGAAGTTAAATGAAACAGGAGATTCAATTGATCCAGCAATGTTTTGTTGTACTGGTAGTGGTACACTCTTAGTTGTAACATTATCTAACATACAACACAGTTAGGGTGTGAGTTATGCCGTTCACTCATCCAGAGAGGGAACAGGTGTATCCCGTCAGTCAGTTCAAGAAAAGTGCAAGTTTGACCTAGGCTAATCAGTAATCGTTCAAATAGTTTTATTTGTGCTAAAAGGCCAATTTGCTTGGTTTGGTTCACGTCACTCAAAGTTAAGTTTTTCTGAGGGTATGCTCCTCTTTTGCAGGCTTGGAAAGCTTACCCATGGAACTACAGCGTAACTTTAACTTGATGCGGGACCTAGACACACGATCCCAAGGTTTGTTATTATTGCAGCTCTCCTCCATTTCAGGTCTTATTCCCTGTCTATATGACATTCTATTGCAGTCACAATTGCCCCATTGTAAGGTTGAGCTGCTATTATAAACAAATTTCAGTTCAACTAACCTATCATACAGTTCAGTGCTAAAGTAAACTTTGTTCCGTTCTAATAGAGTGACTTCCTGCCAAAAATCTGCAACTTGAAGTAACTGACACTGTAACAGGGCTGTCAAAATGCTAAATTGAAAGTATGTGAAAGACTTGAAAAAACTGCGAAATCCCTTAACGTTCTTCCCTTGTTTGTTTTTAGATGTGATAACAGAAGTGGACTCAATGGTGGATTGTTACATGACGACTGTGAAACGTCTTTCACCAGATAAGCGCACGGAACAGATCACAGATATACAAAAGCTATTCCAAAAGAGTAGAGAATTTGGAGATGATAAAGTGCAGTTAGCCATGCAAACATATGAGATGGTAGGTGAATATGAAATGGGCCGGGTGTCTATTGGTTCTCACCCTAGTTCATTGTTTGTTTATTCAGAAATGAAGTGATGCTGTTTACTGAATTCATTGACAATAATCAATGGCACTGTTTAAAACTACATTGGGCCCAAATTTCTGTTGTGGCTCACTTGGGATGATAGAATAGTGGTTCCTATTGATAATCAGCACTGTACTTTTCAGTTTTCAATTGCTATTAAGTTTGAAATCGATGCGTTTTCTGCAGGTTGATAAGCATATACGAAGGTTGGATTCGGATTTAGCTAGATTTGAAGCCGAACTGAAAGAAAAAGCGGTTAGTGCCAAAAGTGGTGTCGTGCCTGGTGGAGGAACATCTGAACCGGAGAAAGGTATTCCAGCATTTATTTGGTTCTTGGGTTTTTTAACCTGTAGACAATTTAGTGCAGTAGAAGTGTTACCTACTAGAGCAATAGGTGACAACATTGTCAATCCAGAAGTATCTTTTAACATGAGCTAAGTTATGTAAGGACTTCTAACCTTTTAACCTCTAAACGTAGCCCAGACAAATGGCTCTCTTTATTCAAAGTCCTTTAAATGTGGTTGACTTGACCTTGTTTCAAAATCTTGTCTGCAGGGAAAAAGGGCGACAAGAAAAAGAAGAAAAATCAGAAAGACGATTATGATGATGAAATACCAAAGAAGAAAAAACGAAAATCTCAGTTGCCACTCCAGTGAGTAATCCTTTTTCATCCATGAAAGTTGACGTAGTGAATAGTTAGGAGCTGATAGTATGGCAGTGGATGACTCTGCGCTAGTGTTGTGGTTTTGCCAGTTTGGTAGGCTTGGTTTCGCGGTATCCATTTTCTGATATTTCTCTTGTAGGCCTGATATTGAGACTACACCGACTGTCCCTGCTATCCCCATATCGATCACACACCCGTCAGATGTCCTGGATATGCCGGTCGACCCCAATGAGCCAACGTACTGTCTGTGTCATCAAGTCTCCTATGGAGAAATGATAGGCTGTGATAATCAAGATGTAAGTATACTATCAGTGCTCTCCTAACTTGTAGCCAAGCTGTGATGTCCAGGATGTGAAAAATTGGTATTTTCCAAATGCTGCGTTGCCTACATTTAGTCATAAGACTCATAGTATCAAATCAGCATTGTCTGCTGGGCCATGACTTGTTTATGTTACAGTTTTCCATCCTTCTGTTTCAGTGTCCAATAGAGTGGTTTCACTTTGCATGTGTTGGCCTGACTACCAAACCCAAAGGGAAGTGGTATTGTCCAAAATGTACAGTCGAACGCAAGAAGAAATAAACATAGCCTGCTTCATTGGAACCAAACAAATGTGATTTCATGGCGCTTGTTGAACTGTGATGTGACCTACTGGTTGAGGTGTCTAGACTCTAAATCCAAGTGTCGTCTGTTCGAACCCTGGTCTGATCGTTGTTTTACCTTCACAGGTCGAGCTTAGTTGAGCACTGAAATAACAGCAGCCACTTGGGACCCTAGAGTGCCTCTGTGGAGACCTTATAGGAGACAGTTGTTGTTGATCGCTCTGATGCATACCCTGATTAGTGGAAAGTACTACTGGTATTAAAAAAGCAACTATTAATTGGTATTAATGAAGAGAAGTGCTCACATTTTGAAGGGAAATGAGCAGCTTATCTCGTGTAGTACCGTATACTGGGAAATGTTTACCGCTTCAAATATTGGCATATTTGATCAATCTGCAATTTACCCCATTGAATGATTGACGAACATGCTCGTGGATTGTGACATCATGATGAACCTTATGTAAACTCAACATGAATCGTATGTAAACCCAGCCATCAATGTACAGTATTATGGCTTTCACATTTCCCTGCATGATATTCTGTGACTTCTACATGTATTCTCATGTATATCTTCTATATTTCATGGCATGTTCCTACCTTAACCCAGGTGATTCTTCATAGTGATAGTGTTTATGAAAATGTTGTGTTCAAGTTCAGCTTTATTTGTGTTCATTGTAGAAAGTTTGTGATTGATGTTGAGGCCTACACTCGGCCATGAATCGTGAGTTTCTAATTCCCCTTGGTAAATCATGTTTTGTTATAGTTGGTACAATTTCTTCAGATCTAGTTTTATGAGGAACCAGGCACAGTGGCTCTTTCCTGTTTCTGATTAATAAGTTTGTGTTATCTACTTTCTCACATAGTAGCCATTGTAAATATTGTGTAAATTGTATCCTAATCATATTTTAAAGCCAATGATTATGTTTTATTTAATCTGGTGTGTGGCCTTTATACTACTCTCCACATATCCGAGATATGACCGAGAGTAACTACATGTAAGTAATATTTAACGTGTTCATGGTATTGGTAAATCAGAAACTTTGTGCTGTCATTTTAAAAGAGCTTTATACGTAACATCGTCTAAATTGGTACTCTTTGATCCAAGAAAGCACAAAAAACCACGCTTTGTTCAGCTGAACTATATTGCAATTATCCAAGAGATTTTTAGGGTCCATTTATCCTAGTTGATGGTCAGTTTCTTGATCTTTTCTAATTACTGGGCGAAGGGGTTTTGGGGTCCCTGCTGTCATGTAAGACACTAAAATTGAAACTTATTGGTTGATGTTTGTCTTGCTTGATTTAAAAAATGCGACTCCAGAAGTTCTAAAATGGCATTTTAAAGTCGGTGAATTCGTTTTCACACCGATATTTGTCGGACTTGAAACATGTGGAAGATTCGTCTCCATCTGTTATGCTGGCCGTTCCGTCAGAAGATTAGTTGTCGTCTTGGGAGGGGGAGGGAGGAGGTTGGTTTGGTTTCAAGCCAGCTCTATTCTTGTATATTTGTATATTTGTGTACAAGTGAATGGGATGAGTATACATGTAAGACCTCAATCATATCTGTTCAAGAGTTATTTTTGTATGAATAAATAGTGTATATATGTATAACTGAAAGATGTCTCACTTTACCTTTTTGTGTGAAATGTGGATGTGATTCTGATCCATGAAGCTGTGATGTCTGCTGTGTGCCTGGTCAAAATACTGTTCGAAGTGATCAGCAAATACCCCAACATCTTCAATGCTAGCGACTGACGTCTGAAGGGTTCTTTTGAGGCTGTGCCTCAGTGCCGGGTAAGGGAATTGCGCATTCGGACAATAGACGGCATGTCCTCTGTAGAGACCACGTCACAACCAATCTGATGACAGTACATGTAGCTGCTACAATGTCCAAGATCTGAAAAGTAGTTGCCAGCGGGCTTCACTCGTCCTGGACACTGTCAGTGTCACCACCAAGCTGATGACAGTAGCTGTTACAATTCGGATTTTACGATTGGCCAATCCAAGATCTTTTCGTTAGGCCCTTGTGCCTGCGGTATAGAAGAGACGGCCTAGTACGTTGTACCTGTCGTCACAAGCATGGCGAGATGATATCTCAGCCTAAGGCAGTAGGCCCTGGTGTGCATGTCATCTCGAGCCCTAGAGTCATGCATAAAATGGAGAAGCCAGGGTCTCCTGCAATGAGGTACATGTATGACCATGAACGCCGTGATCGGAGTAGGTTCTGTTAACTGCATTAACTATCGTAGAGCTGGTGTCACTACTATTCATGAGGTGACAAAATTCTGATGTCAGTATCATCAAGGATGCTCCTCCAACAAAGAGATGAAGTCAGTTTAGCCAACAAAATTGAGTGAAAGATGTTTTTAACGGGTTTTCTTTTTATTTGATGACTGACAATTATACATGTACATAAAGAAGTACTAAAAACACTATAACAAAGAAACGGATAACAAAAGACTACGAGGTTGAGGAGTAGCACTGAGGAGATGACAGTAAGCTAGTAGTCAAAACTGGTCATAATGAAAATGTGCTTATACCATATAATTTTTTCAGGGTTTTAACACGATAGCTAATAATGTTATGTCTTTATAACAAGGCCAATGCACAAAAGGTCCAAGGACGCCAGGCTTCAGCCCACCACAAAGTTTTAACCAAAAGTGATGAAAACTACCATTTCAAAGCATTAGTCAAATGAGATTTAAAATAAATATCAAAGTGAAAATTAGGTAAGAAATCATTGCAGTAATTTTTTTAGCAAGCATGGTTAGTGACATATTTTATAGATATTAAGTTACAATGGTTTAGACGCAAGTATATAAGTGTATCATGCACAGGTGGCCTCTACACTACAAGGTAGAATATACTGAATGAGTAATAGTATTGATGATTACATACATGAAGCATTCTTGTACCTGATGAAATGCATTTTTTACACATTCACTTTTGTTCAATTAGTAGCAAAGTTGAAAATTAGATCAAAATAAAATTTGGTGTCAGAGGTCACCTGACCCTGGGGTTCACGTGTACTAAGTGTCAAGTCAATAGCTCAGGTGGTTATCGATATTTAAACAATCAGACCCAGTGACTGCAATCGTAACGTGTAAGCGCCCAACCAGTCAGTTGATCGGAGAATCTCAAAAATGGCAGTGATATCAGGTTAGGATCTTCACAGCTGGTTCAGGGCACCAAAACGTCCCGGAAATAGCAAAATGAATTACAAAGGCCACTTGACATGGTTCTTGTGCAGATACAGGGATACATCTGTACTTTGTGACCTACTGGTAACTTCTACCAAACCTTTTCTTCGACTCAAACAGAAACTTCATAAACATTTTCCCATATAAGTGACAGTAAAGAAATGTGACCACCAAAGAGAGAAAAAACGACAACAGACATTCTATGAGAAACTTTCTAAAGGCCTACTCATCCACTGGTAGCACCGATGTGCTCTTGGAGCATCGATATAGCTGGAGTCACTAAAAACATGCACTCGAACTAACTCAACTCGTCAAATATAGGAATTACCACTGATTACAACATTCATCTAAAGCTACATTCACATCCAAGCACAAGAATGACTACTAACATTTTTCTCTCGCAGATATCATATATACCATTAAATACATTATTTACTCAACATCAATTACGTGCTTCAAAAGGTTTCAAAATGTACCTAAAACATTATTATGTTATCAATCATCTCTATGTCACATTATGTTTATGCAAATGGTACCCAATTCTGACACATCATTTTGAATTAACTGTCCAACTGAAATATTTGCAGCCGATTTAATATGAAATAGCAACTCTGGCAAATTGTCATTTAGCATTTTGACAAACAGGTTACAGTATTTCCATTAGCTTTTCTTTTTGCAATTATCTGCACACTCACAAGAACTTGATCACAAAAGGCAACCAAATATGTGCAGGTTGACAGTAGAGTATCAGCAGCCGATATCTTGTCATCACAAGTATTTTCCACAGACAATTTCCGCCGCAATATTTATCGGTGCGAGTGCACTTAAACTGCAGGTACATTCATTAATCAACATGGAAATATGTGTAGACTAATTTGCTCGATGAACTTGCCACAACTCATGACACATGAGAATCTGAGGAAAATGTTCCTGTCAGTCAGCTCTAAGACCCTCACAGGGTACCACATCATTCAATATCATTAAATAACAATATATAAAAAGAGCATCTATCGGCATCATATGCAACCAAAATAAATTGTCCACCATCTCAAAAATATCCCACCTTGTCTATTTGCATGCAACAATGCACCAAAAAATCCTCTAAAGAAATGCCCATGTGAATATCAGACTGACTCATTACGCACCAACAGCAAAAAAGGTTCTTGAACATTTCAAATTGTCTTAAAGCCAAACCCTCAAGAGACTGCATGTTTCTTATTTCTTTAAAGGTGAAATTCTGTTTATAGGTAAATTTCTAGCTGAAACACTAAGTCATACAGTTCACCATCATAAGTATATCTGTGTCATAAGCTTATCATGCAGAGGAATCATTATCGGTATGGCACTAAACATATCGTCATTGTCAGAAATAACCTCTGAGGCTCATAAAGCTTTCCCTCTTAGCATTTTGCACACATCTCGTGACATGGATCCTACAATAATCTCAATAGTAGTCTTTCAGAAATAAAAACATTCAAACAGTTTAAGAATAAATAGTAAAATCTCATGAAATTGGAGCAGGCGTGAACAATTCAGATCATCAAGGAAATTGACATCTGTAACTCTGATGTAAGTTAGTTTGTTTAGAGCAGATATAGGGCATGGTTGTTCATAACAAGATTTGCCACCAACAGAGGCGTTAACTTGGCCTTATCTCCCTACGTTATATCCATTAGACTCAACACCAAGTTAAGTTTACACCAACATTGGTGACAAAATTTGTTTTGAACAATCACTTCCCACATCGTGTATTGAACTTGAGTAGGTCTCAACAGCACCAGTGCAAGCACCATTGAAATCACAAGCTGTAATAAGTTCTTTACCTATATCAAGCATATGTTCTTGTCCCTATCGATGAGCTGAAGAAGCAGCCATCCTTGTCCACAATTCTCTACGCTAACTCCTCCTTCAGTGAATTAATCCTGGCACATATCTTCAATGCGGGGCCAAGTTTAATGTTCATGGCAGACATCAGATGGTCTTCTTTCAGTAGCAACAGCGCCTGACCGTCAATCTCCTGTTGTTTAAACTCATACGCATGCGTGTCACAACCTGGTAATAATCTGATAAACTCATACACTTCATCCACCTGAAATAGGAAACACAGATTAGTCACCATTGGGGCAAACCAAAAACCATCAACAGGACTTAGAAACATCATCAACCATTTGAGCCAAAGTTGTAATTTCATGAAATTGTGATATGAAAAGCTCAAGAATATTGCCGGGTTTACGGTATATAGAATATTCATCAACAAAAGGTATTGGAACTAAGGAGGTGACAAGAATATCTTACTGTCCACTTGGAGGGATGCTTCTGTTCACAATCCTCTTCCTCCACATCCATCAGCTCAGGACTGTAGTCCTGTTGTACGGGCGTCGCCGGTGATGATGTGTCATCACGGCCCGACTGTGAGCTGCTGTCACTCGTCTGTTCGGGTGGCTGCAAGGAAACAAACAACAATATTCCGAGTGAGTTGCACAAAAATACTTGTGATTTGAGTGAAAAACAATGAAATAGCCACATGTTTATTGGCCAATCGAGCATCTTTGCCAAACAGGAGTAGAAACTAAAGCCGAGATGCATGCAAAAACTCCCAAGCGGCCAAGTCAGAAAGTGCAGCCAACTGACAAACAGGACTTGTTAACTTGTAATCACTCATTCTTCAGTACATATGAGAGGAATAGTTTGTAGGATCAACTTACATAAAGTGGGAACTTGGTGGCATCGGGGCTTGTGTTGGATGGAGGTCGGCCACCTGGCCCATGGTGCTGGAAAACAAGCATGACAGTCAGACTAAAGCATACATTGCTTTGAATTAGAGAGAAATTCGGGTGCCACCAAGACCGATGCTTAACCTGTAAATCTTGACACCCGCCCCAGATTGACCAGCTGTTGCCAAAAAAGACTAGTAGCAGTGTTGTGTAAAGTCAGAGCTTGAACATGGCAGTACACATTGAGAATGGCCTCTCGGTTACACCTGATCAATGGGATATAAACTAGCAACAAGGTATCAGTGCTGAAAACCTCAAATAACTTTCACGTCATTCGTAATCAAATCGTCATAGAAAAGCTGAAATGTTCATTCACAGGTTAATATAATAGATGGCGTTTTATAGTGAGTGCCAGCAGGCACGGAACATTGCTGAACCAGCACAAAAAAGACCAAATCTGATGATTTCACTTTCACAAGACAAGAGATACAACTAGATTTAGGTCCACAATAACTTACATAGACCTGTAAATCATGAGGCCGCGTTCCGTGATTATCAGGCTTTGATTTGGTGGAAGTTCGTCGATGTGATCCACGCAGCTTTTAAAAACAGATTCAATAGACATAGGAAACCAGCGACACTAGTTTTACATCACAGTAAACACCTTATAATGAGAGAGTGATGTTTAAATGTTCTATACCAAAATACTGGTGATGCTTACACAGCTTAACACCAGCAATGAACTTTTTCTCATTTAACAAATGAAAACAGCGAGTCATCGATGTATTGTAACTAAATCAATAAGTTCTAAACTTTTTACTTTCATTCAAGAAACTGAGAAACTTGGTTATACAAAGACAAATAACTCTAGTTCATTTAGATTAGGGGGAGTCAGAACGAGGAGAAACTCTTATCAATGGCAATCACATGCAGTTGGAATGTAAAACAAGTAGGAAGGACACACGAACTGGATGTGATGTGAGATGTGTCTCCTTTTCAAAAGAAGAGCTGGGAATGACCAATACGTAGGAGAACAAAAACAAGGAAAGAATATCAATGAACACTACTACATGTACCTTCAAGATAATCAACGAAACTGACAGTTCACATTTCGAAAACATGCAAACTAATTTTCCTAATTTCAGCGATGAAACGTTAATGAAAGCCGGACAAAGTCATCTTCACAGCAGAAACGATGGACAATTCATAAACAGAGTAAATGGGATGGGTAGGAAAATGCTGGAGAAAACTTATAACTAACAACTTTAACGCTATAGTATCACTTCATAACAGACTGACAAATGTCTCACCTTCACAGGTACACAGCGAGTGAATTTGAGCACCTGAAATCAAGGCCGATTTTAGATTTCTAACCCCCTAAATATCACCCACCTTGTATTTTCACAAACTGAAGAATGTGTTTTTTCATTTACTTTTCACCTTTGCTCGAAAGTAAACAGTTGAAAACCAACGTTCAAGCCAAAGCACAGAATATTTCAAGTTTTACAGTAACTTTGGCTAAAGGTATCAGCACCTTGAATTTCTGACAGACAAAAGTTCGGAGGCTTTTAAGATGGAGTTTAGTGGAGAAATAATCAGATATTGTGACTGCTGTTTTTAGTAGGTCTCAACCCCGGAAGAGCGCGAGGCAAAAAACGAATCTAAAGTTTTCGCTACATACCTCCTGTTGTTGTTTCTGTTGTTGTGCAATAGTGTACGCCAATCGACCACCCTGGCCTCGCCGCCAGCCTTTATTCCGTAACTTCAGCGCATGCCTCTTCTTGGAGAATGGTTTCCCTGGGCCACCTAAAAAGTAAAGAAAATACTCAATACTCAAAGATCTGTCTTGCTCTATGCCAATTACCAATCAATTGTACTGAAAAGTACAATTTTTATTGACTTCCATTCCAAATCAGTCCATCGACACCTATGATATTTTGGGAAAGTATCGAAGTCATCCAAGGCACCCTTGGGACATACAGCATTAGTCAGTCCCATGGGTGTCCTTAACAGAGAGGTTCTGCTGTATCTTCATGACCCTCTGTCGTCAAGCCAGTCAGAGAACTTGGTCAATATGCTGTTCAAAATCAGAGAAGCTCAACAAACCTGCTCTAAATTCCACTAGCGAATCTAACACTTCATAGTCCTTTCAACTCGATCAATCTACTCATTAACTTCCAACACACAAAGCAACAGAATGTGACGATAAAAAGATGCTAGGTTAAAAAGGAAGTCAATCGGTAGAAACATTCGTGCTGAGGACGCAGCTTGAAGGACTGACAGTAAAACTCACGAATAAGAACACAAAATGGTACCATTCAAGCAGCACATTGGACTTCTTTTTTAAAAATAACAGAAGGGATTGTGTCTTAGTTTGACTGCTTGTCAGATTTTTGGCATTTTTTATCCGTTTCAGAGTTTCCAGAGTTGGCAAGTTTTACCGTTGCAAGACAGGGTGGGAAGATGAAGTCCAGCTGAACCACCAAACAATGAGCCAGAAGTATACATTGACTATGACAACCAGTGAGAAAGACTGAAGTCATAAATGAAGGTTTCCTTCAGTCCTCCTTTTAAAGCTGGGAATGATCTGAAATGAGGATGCAAATCACAGAGGACACATAGGACGGGAAAAGTCAATCCCACACTCCTTATTCAAGTAAGCTCACACATCTTATGGTTTCAAGCCAGACACTGCTTGCTACCTCTGCTGCTTAAAGACCCAAAGCTGACTGCTGGGCTCAGTCATTCAGAAAGCACAGTACAGACACCAGCAAAAAACCTTCCAATAGTTGAGAAGTTGAAGTGATGATATTCGAAATGTTTCAATCAGTTCAAGGGTGTCAAGTTCTATAATCAGGAGCATATCATTTAGATGAAAGTTACAGGCAACCATGTAATGTGTGAGCCTACCTGAACCTCAAACACTCTGTACTTAACACAAGTCTCTCGAGATCTCACCAGAACACTTCCAGGCCCTGGAGAATAGACATTCCAGACTGACCAAATCAGACAACCAGAAGTCTTTACTCAATCATCCACAACTTAAAAAGTTTTCTTTAAAATTGATCTGAGAGACAAGTATTTATAGTGAGCTTGCCCAAGAAAGTTATATATTCATCAAAATGTCTTTAACGTTCACCGTCCAGTTTTGTTCTGTTTACTTATACAGCATATTTGAGATGCGAGGCCACTATGAAGAGTTACACTTTCAACCCGTGCGGGATCTTTAAGTTACTTGACCACAACGTTTTAGTCTCTATTAGGACATTTGCCCAAACGGGCGGGAAAAAAATCGACACCCAGATGTCTGATGACTTTCTAGGACAAGCTTTACAACACCAAGCAACAGAGATCCCAATACAACAATAAAACAAAGGCCTTTGTTGTAACACGATTCGAAATTTGTGTTACGCCTAACCTTGCTATTTTCAGGACTGTGAAGGCTTCCGAGATTATTTCAGAAGATGTATTATTTACCCCAAGGAGTATCAAGGATGGCACCATTAGCAAAGGCTGAGGGTGGGCTTTTTTCACAGATGATCATGTCAAAAGGTTTCCTGGGCTATTTCTGTGTTCCACGCATGGTCAATAATACCACCATCAGTCCATAAAGTCTCATTTACTGGAAGTCTTTTGAATGGCATCACAAGACCTCTTTCACTATTTTTGTACAAAGGACTTTAATGTGGAAAAAACCTGTTATTGTATCAATTGGTAGGCCAGTGACAGGCACCGGCAAATACCTCCCATCAGATCAATTCTGAATTCCCTGCTTTTTGCAGCCGATACTCATCCAATTACCATTACTACGTAGTAAACTGTGCCGTTTTCATTAGCTCTTCCAAAGAACAAGATTTTGAAGTTTTTCTTTGAAGCCTCATCAGAATATGTGACCCGTCACAGCAAAACTAGGCGCATGTCGCTCTGAGCTTGGCAGCTTGAGACGGACTGTTTGATCAATTCTCTATTGTCTGCCTTTTGTGAAATATGAGCACATCAATTTCTTCCATTATCTCCTGGTGTCACTTTGGCTCATCTTCTGTGCGACATGCGCCTGGTTTTGCTGTGACGGGTCACATATGATTGATTCGAACGGGGGATGAGAAGTCTCTCTGTTGCTTGGCGTTGCTTTGAAACAAAGGAATCACACAGAAATAGCCACATACTCCCTTTCGGCTCAAACAGTCCGAGGCGACGCGAGCATCCAACATTGTAACGCTTAGTACAAGCCATTGAACAGAAACGCTTTGAACGTTTAAACTTGCGGGCAGGCGCCACCTTTCCACAGAACTCACACTTCAGAGTCTGCTTGCCATCTGAAAAGATACACAACAACATCACATCAATCAATATGTGGAACACCATCGGTCCTGAAAGAACTTCCTCTAAGGTATGATTTACCTAGAAATCTTATCTTCATGTTCAGCTGAACTGCCCGACAGTGGCAGATCTAATAGGGGACGCGTAAACCCCCTTTTCGTCTGAGAACATCGATTATTCGGGCCCCTCTCCACAAAAGGCAAATGAATACTGCAAACTTTAGCCCTTTGGTCTGCCTCCAATCAGGAGGGTATATTTGACTGGTTGGCTTTAAAAAGCGCAAGAACCTCAACTCTAACTCGCTGGCGGCACATCTTCAGGTGGACTTTACTGTGAATCTTACCAAAGGACATCTCCTTGTCGTCACCTTTCTCTTCAGATTCAGACTCCTTGTCGACGCGGGGTATTTTCGGTGGGATCATATCAGTCAGGATAGATGAGCGCTGCACCTGGAACACGACCACAAGTTCTTAGACACTGAACAGAACACAAGTTAGAGCAGCCTACAGCAAAAACACCTAGAACACCAGCTAACATTTCAAGTAGTCTTTCAATGACCGAGACTGCTGAACTCTGCTTTTGGATTCAGTCTTGTTGTGACAAAGAGGGCTGGCCATTGCTGTCTTTGCGACAAGTCAAGTTTTTTCTCCACGACCCGTAGCTTCTGGCCACAAAGGTTCTTTCAGATCTTAAAGGTTTCTTGTACACATTTAGAAGACTTGCAGGATACATTCTGGGCTTAGGTCAGCTCCCTAGCTTCGGCACAGACTCACAACACGCATACGAATACACAAAGAAGAGAATAATAATTGATGATTTACCCTATTACTTACTGGGAACGGCTCGGGCCCTTCTTGGATGACGAAGCCCTCGATGATGTGAGTGAGAACATGTGGCTTAACGATCGCCTTCTGCTTCTCCAGCTGTGGTGGTTCGTCATGCTCCTCCATCTGCGTCTCCACACTCGCCACACAGTTATTCTCCTTCTCACCAGGGGGCACTTGCACCTGGGCTTCTGGTATTTTTTCCATATCGGTGCCTGTACTCACAGAATCTGTCTTATTTGTTTTATTGTCATTTGTGGCGAGTGCTTTACTAGCCTCTTTCTTGATTTCAGTCTGGTTTTTGAACGTGGGAGGACTAGGTGATGGTTGGGGGATGGGTGTGCTAGGTTTCGACTGGGCTTTCCCCATGGCAGTGGGAGGAACTGGAGAACTAGGTTTTGACTGACTTTTGCCTTTCACACGGCTTATTTGTTTGGGTAGAATACTCCCAGCTTTCGACAAATTATTTGACGTTTGGGTCGATCCATTTATGCTCGGCGGTTTCTGGTTTCCTTGCAAAGAAGCAGGTTTTGATGTCTGACTGGCAGTTGTGTGTTTAGTAGGCGTAATAATTGGCCTCGTTAACATGTTCGTTGTCGTATTTGTCTCAGCATTCTGACGTCCCTTTATTTGCGTGATACCCTGAATGTTTGTAACGACACCCTGAGGCTGTTGGATCGGTCCGGTGGTCCGTATGTAAAGAGGTGGCTGTCCCGTAATGATAGCAGGCGATTGGCTACCACCCACCAACTGTTGATGATGAGCCATTGGGATGCCCTGTTGGAGTGTTGCCATGGCCTGGAGGTGATTCAGCATAGTCGGGCTGGTCAGCATTGCTGGCTGTGATGTGATGATCTGTCCCGTGTTTGTCACGAGCTGGGGCCCTGAAAACCGTAACTGTGTTGGACTGCTCAGCACCTGAGGTTGTGGCGAGGCTGCAACAGTCACTGTTTGTGTTTTACCCTGAAAGACACCAAACATTTGTTGAAGGAACTGAATACAACAAAATCTCTCTTAAATAAAGTGACATGGATCAACAACACCATCAATAATGGAAAGACCTACCAGTCCAGGCATAATGTAAGTAAGATTGTGTTCACAATAAGGCAGGAAATAGTAGGATTCAGGAATACCTGATTGGTAACTGCCATGATTACTTTGATCGTTCTGTTTACAACTCGTTTACAGACTTATAGTTCATTTAGATAACACAGAAAATGTAAAATTTATTCTGACCTAGAATCCGCCATGACACAAATACAAATGGGACCATCAATTAAATTTTTCAAGCAAATTGTTACATCAGAGCGTTTTGGCAATTTTGATCATTTCAGGACAATTTTGAATCCAATTCTTGGCAATTAATGTCACAATCACTAACCTGTGCCACTAAAGCTTGTGTGTTCTGCGAGTTTTGGCCAGGTATACCGATCCCAAGATTACCAAGATTGCTGATATTGCCGAGCTGGCCAATAACCAGAGGTTGAGGACCCCGCTGCTGTAATTGCACTTGTTTGCTGCCAATCATCTGAGGCGTGGCTTGCGTTGTGATCGTGCCTGGTTTGCCGGCAACGACTGACTTGACTGAGTTTGCTGTGGAGATTCCCTGCTGCGGATTGCCCTGCTGTGACACTTGACAGAGGCTCACCTAAAATCATTGAAAGCGAATTGAGCTATGCAGTGAAAAAGATCAGAAGCAGTTGGTCAAAAGGTGTTCTTAACGGCGAGCACCCTTCTGTGTGGAGCGATTGCATGAATAAACTTTTGTTCTTGAAAATGACATCCCCTCTTGAAAAGGCGATGATAACATAGAATAGTAAAAGATAGCAACAATTACCATTGGTCTTACTGCTTGGCTGAGAGAGACAGGGGCAGACATCATCGTCTGGTTCTTTGGGTCCATCAACTGAGGCCGTAGCTGTGCCAAGTTTAACTGCTGGGGGTTGATACCACGGGCTTGCATGGCTGAAAGGAGGAACAGAAGGATAGGATAACAATACATGGCCACAATGCATCGAGGGACAGAAAATTTCATACTGCCCTTGACTAAGGGCTATTGCAATGTTTATGAGGACTAAGTCACAACTAGAAAGCTGGGGTAAGATTATTCCCTAGTTGTCCCCCCCCCCAGAAGGCTGCAGTTGGCAGTCTATCCCAGACACATGGCATACTTTCCCCATGACTGCTACATGTACAATTACCAACCCAACAGACAGGCCAATCATCAATCAGACGAAAGCCGACATCTAACTCGGGCCATCCAGTACAGAGAAAATAAATTGCTTGTCTGGTTGCCATAGAAACCAGTGTCTCCTGTTAAGGCTGCATAGGCAAGGATTGAGAAGGAGAAGAAATGTTCACCGTATAAAGTAATGGGCACAATGAGATCTACATGGACATGGATGTGAATACCCCCCCTCCCCCAAAGTAAATATCAAAATACATATTGGCCATACAATGTACCAACGAATCTCATGAAAGGTAAAGGTCATTAAAAATTAATTCATTGAAAGAGACAGATCTCATTGGCCATTACTAGTTTTAATGTTACTGTATGTACATTGTTATTATCGTTTTCCCTCAGGGAAGCAGACAATCAATCTTTTCAAGCCCAATATTAGCTTTCTCTGTTGCATCAGATACACGCTATTGTCCTTATCATCAATATTTAATTATGATCATCGATTCTTCAATTGAAAATGAAGTACAATGTATTCTTAAATGACACTTCTTTCTCAAATAGAGTGCTGGAATCTTCGGTGGTATATACGAATAGTGTAGCTGACACAGACTAGTTCAAATGCAATTCTCCCGAAGTTTACATTGTACATCCGCACGGTTTGACGCACTTAAATGCAAGACTGCACACTCTGTGGCAAAGATTTTCACTAGGGCGGTGGCCCTGCATAGGCAGGCCAAGACAAGAATCATATTTGAGCAAAACTCAGAGTTAACCAGAGGACATCTGACCAAAGGGTCATGTGTTAAACTGTACCAAGTTTAAAGCTAGTCATAGCTTTAGCGGTTTTAAAGTAAAAGGCCATTGTAAATTGTCAACAGATAACAGACGACACTGACAGACAACAAACACTTTGCAACAGTGAAAACTCAGTACCAAAGAGCAAAAGGGTGAAAGTTACCTTGGACAGCAGCATTCTGTAGCATGAACTGTTGTTGCTGGGTGTAGAACTGTTGCAGGTAGGCGTTCTGGTGATGAATCACCTGAACCTGTGGCAGAGGCGAGCGGATCGTTGGTGTATTCCCAGGTGACTGCATGTTCTGCGCCGCTTGCGATTGCATGTTCGGTGACTGTTGGGTCATCTGAGACATCGGAGATGGCTGTAGTGGCTGTAGAGACTGCAGCGGCTGCGACATATGCTGCTGCATCTGATGCATGGCAGGCTGCAGTTGCTGTGGTACAGAAGGAGGTGGTAGTGGTGGTGGTGGCTGTGGATGTTGTTGAGGGGGTGGTTGGGATGGAGGTCGCAGGTTAGACTGGGGCTGAGAGCAAGCAGTCGTTGATGTCTGTGTTGTGTTGCCTGTCATGGCACTAACGACGTTGCCAGGCGTGCTTGTAGAAGAGGATGTCGCAGCTGAACTAGACTCGGACATCTCTGGTAGTTGTCACTAGATCTGGAAAGAAATCATCATTGTTTTGTTATAACAAATGTACCAGTATCACTGACAGTGTGATGTCTGACACAGCACACATCCATGACCATGGCCGACTGCATATGCATGCATGCATGCACACCTACATGCAGTAGCACAGCACTGCAAAAGTCAAAACAATCGAAAACCGAACGACATTTTTGCATAATTTACAAAAGCCAGACCGACGAAACTTACACAGTTCAAAACTCTGAAAGTTCATGTACTAAATGCACATTTCAGATTCACTTTTACACACACAGAAGAAGATATATTCCAGCAAAAAGAAAAACTTTTGTTGTGAAAATTTATTAATCAGCGGCCATGATGACGGAGATCCTTTCACTCCGCGGAAAATGACGTCAGTGGGATTTCCCCATTCCCAGGCCTTATCAGCCTTAAAGCTGACCACCTACTAGTATCTACTCCAGGTTTGACCCCGGTAGTAGACTTTATATTGTTACTTTTGTCATGTACCCTTTGTATGTCTTATGTACTTTCAATCAAAATCATTGTATTTCTATTGTACCATGTGTACCTTTGCCCTCCGGGCCTCTTGATTAATAAACTAATTTGAATTTGAATTTGACCTGAACCTTAGAGTAACCAGACATATCAACTAATTACTTCAGAACTTTGCTGGAATGTGGAGGCACAATTTTTAAGATGGTCTGGTTCCCAGGGGTTAATTAATCAAAATTAAATTAATTAACCCTGGTGGCCAGTGGCTAATCACATCCTGTGTTTTTACAGAGAGCTTTCACACACCGTGCTTGCGTGCGAGGGAGGACCACATGAATGACCCTGGTATTCGAGGATGGGTGACCCGGATCATGAACCAGTCCTACGAACCAGTCGTTAAAAGCGGCCAGTTCAGCTTTAAGAATACTGTTAAGTGTATTCGATGGGAGATTCGGAGCTCACAAAAAACCCTCCCTTTTTTGGTGTAAACATTTTTGTCTTCGATGTAATGAGGCGTTATATATGCTCCCAATTAAATCAGAGATGATCAAGGAATGCTTTCTTTCGGTTCATTATCGTACCATACTCAATTTTCGGTTACTGTTGTGAGTTCCTAAATCCCGTAAGTCGCTCTGCCATGCTTACAATCCTTGGCGGTAAAATTTAGCGCGTTGTTTGTCTTTGTTGTGTGTCGGTTTGGTAGATTTTCGCTGATGAACGCAAGAAACTGTTCTTGAAAATGTTAGGGTCTTGCAGTTACGTGATCGACGAAGAAGTCGGTAAGTATGTATGAGAATTTCGACGAATGGCAAATCCGTCATCAGCCGCCTTCATCAGATAAGAAAATTCGTGGCAAAAAAGTTGGGGTAATATGCATACATGCATGCATGTATGGCAGGCCTAGTAGAGAGGTTTAGCATGCATGTTTGTACTATACAAATCATCCTGACCCGTCCAATTACGCCTTCTGAAATTGCATTAAGTAAGTCTGGGCTATAATAGTAGGCCTACTAGGCCTATTCGCCTCAAATCCCTGTGTGTGCTTTCCCGGGTCCGAATGTCGTTGTTTGCTGGCTTCGGCCAGTGTCGTGGGCATGGCATTTGCGTCGTTTTTAAGCAATCATGTATTTAGACCATTTAGATATCTACATGTATGATGTATTGTAGTTTCCAGGATGTTTTTTCTAAATTGACACTGCGCCCTGATTAGATTAAGAGCGTGATTACGAGAACGATCCTTAAGTGCTGTGATTTGTGAGCCAACTGTTATCTCAGTCAATTGGCACATATGATTCCAGGGCTTGCGGAGGCGGAATACTACAGATTAAGTTATCATCCTGTTATGATTTTGTGATGGTTCCGATCCCTGTTATAGCAGCTGACTGCTTGCGATGGTTTGGATCCCTGTTATAGCTCAGCTGACTACTTGAGATGATTCCTATTGCTGATATAGCAGCTAATTACTTGAGATGATGTGATGGTTCTGATCCCTGTTATCACTGTGCCAGCTGCTGATCATTGAGTCAATTGGCACAGTTTGATTCCAGGGCTGGGGACCACCTCTGAACTACTGCCATGACACCTAAGGAATTGGATACAAGTCAAGTCATCTTGGAGTCTGACCAAGCATTTGATTGGAAACATCATCTGATGCCCTGTTATTCCTGTGTCACTTGTTTATCTTCGTCAATTGGCACTGGAATACCGGGGCACTAGGATGCACCCATCGGCAAACTGGATGATTGTAATTTGATTAGTGTTTTTGACAAGGAAAGTGTTGCTAAAGACCATATCTCAGTGGAAACTTTATGGGATGTACTAGGGATAAACCACCCCCTACTAAATCTTGTTATTTTTACATGTAAGCTCTTGTTCTTGTCTCATATTTGTTAAGCTTGTTATTTCTGTGCTTTGTAGATGACATCTGTGATGACTTAAACGACAGCTTTCAAACGGTCAGGAAGGACAAATTCACGGTGAGTCAGTGCATGCATGGCAACATATATCACAACAGGACAGGCGAATTGTACGAAAAAGTATTTTGTGTCAAAACCTAGTCAATGTTGATAATGTTTTCAGGTGTGAGAGTTTTCATAGGTCATTATAAAAGACATTGATTAGTCATGTCATGAAAGTTATTGTCGCATTGATAAAATGGAAAATTAATGTGTCTTCTCTGAATAGGTTGTTGTGGAAGGAAATATAGGAAGTGGCAAATCGACCTTTATCGAGTATTTCAAGGATAGTCCAAATGTCAAACTCATCCCGGAGCCTGTTGGAATGTGGAAGAGTGTCAACGGGAAGTACAACACACTTGTAAGTATACAGGGTGGTTTTCTCAAAGTAGGGTTGCCAGCAATTTGAGGTGGCGTGACACCCTCGAAACCATTTCCAAAATTCTAGAGCAAGGTAGGGTGGCTCTTCCAAGGTAGGGTGGTAAGCTGCCAAGGTAGGGTGCACCACCATGACAAATGGCCTTGTGGAGAACACAGTACAGTAGGGCTGTTTCAATCCTAATGTCTTAATCTTAAAAAGTCTAGTTTTGTTTGTTCAATACTGTGTCTCGGTTTTGCACTTGCAGGAGCTGATGTATAAGGATGCAAGAAGATGGAGCCTTGCATTCCAGTCTTATGTGCAGCTGACCATGTTAGACATCCATACGAGAAAAGTGGTAAATAAGCTGTATAGAGGGGAAAATGTTCATGTCTTGAACATTTGATTGCCCATTCTGTTTATTCATACTTGATCAGAGGTGAACTGAAGCAACTAAAATGTAAATCTGGGTCCACCTGTGTGACTGACAAGTCACGTGTTGTATTATGCTGGTGATAATCACCGTAAATATTCAGTAGAGGAGTAAATTTCACCAAATTGGATAATTATGTGAAAAATGGTAGCAACAGTTCCGGACAAAATAACCTTAGATATGTTCAAAATAGCTATGATTGTGTTTGATATTATTCCAGGATGCGCCAGTGAAGCTGATGGAGCGGTCCATCTACAGTGCTCGGGCATGTTTCTGTGAGAACCTCCACGATGCTGGCCTCATGCCTGGTATCGACTACGAGGTGCTCAACGAATGGTATCTGTGGATCGTACAGAAAAAGACGGCTCCGGTTGATCTTGTTGGTATGTCCTGAAAGTGCCGTTGACCACAATCCGTGCATTTTGATGACTGCAAAGTCTTGACATGAGACTCAAAACTGAGATCTTCTGCAAGGGACATGACACAAATCCTCCAAAGTCTTCTGCAAAGACTTGAACTGAGGTTCTCTGAAGTCCTCTGCAAGAGTATAAAAACTGAAATCCTTTCCAAAGTCCTCTGGAACTACTTTAAACTGAGGGTCCTCTTCCCATTTGCAGTATACCTCCGAACTGACCCTGAAGTGTGCCAAGAGAGAATTAGAAGACGTAACAGACTTGAGGAGGAGGCCATTCCTTTGGTAAGTACATCAGATACTCGGCCAGAAGAACACCCTCTCTATTATGACTGGGAAGAAGGCATTGCCATCATATCCCGGCTTGCAGTACATGAAGCCATTTGTCTCGGTATCAAAGTTGTTTATCTCCAATAAGACAAAACATTTGCCCTGGAACCAAAAGTTTCGAAAGTCATATAAAGTTTGCTTCCTGTCTTTATCTTTCAGAGCTACCTTGAGAAATTGCACACCCTCCATGAGGATTGGCTAATCACTGGGAACCAGTTCAAACTGCCCGCTCCGGTGCTCACCCTCGATGCGAATAAAGATATATCTGAACTCAAAGGAATCTTTGCGAAGCACAAGCCAGAAATTCTGTGTGGATTTGATTGAAATGATGGAAGTTTAGTGGGCTACCTCTGTTTCAGATTGGTGGTCTGTGGACCGACAGAAAGATCTTCACAAGCAAAATGTTTTAATATTGACTTATTTATTTGTTATTAAGAGTAGCAACAAAAACATACTGCATGTCGGTATAATTGAGGTATGCGACAGATTTTCAATTTCATGAATTAATGTTTTATCATAATAAGTAAAAAGCGTCTGTGATCAATGGCCCAAGCCAATATTGGTCTTTTGTATCCATTTAACTGGGGGTGTCGTCCTCATAAGCAAGGCAAATCGCTATTATATGTTACACATGACCACATGACTGATGTCCACTACACATTGCCGTGAATTTGTATTGTCAATTCACAATATGATGCGTTCGTACGTGAACAGTCCGGAATGTTCGCCCCATAGTAAATGACCTTGGTGCTATTCTTGCCATCTCCATTCCATTGGTGTGATGATGTAATATTTTTCTGTACTGCCAGCTCTATCACTGCCACTGTATAGGCTGCAACATTGCATGTTATTCTACATCTTGTATATAGTTTCTTCATTCCATTGCTTTGTATTGAATGCGTAGTACTAATTTCCATGGCTATTTTTCATAGTTTGAATAAAAAGTCGATATCTTTTCAACAAGAGTTTTTTCTCCTTTCCTCCACCAGAAAACTTTGCCTCCTTGCCACTACCAAGGCATTAAATTGGTGTGGCCTCGGGACTGAAAACAGGACACTATGAGTACATGTACCAGATTGATGATTCTGTCCTTGTCTCATGTCTCCAAGTCAGACGAGTAGATTGTGGCTATTGTCACAACCAGAGGACAGACGACATCAGGACTCTTCATCTCCACTTGTCTTTCGTAGGAGACCAAGATATGGCTTATATCAGTTCTACCAGGATACTGTCGCAACCTGGGGACGGTCTCTACCGTCAGTCACAACCTTGAGGGGCGCAACAAATGCCTATCGATCCCTCTGTCTCCCTCCTGTAAAATGGCGACGACGACATGCGTCGTGGGTCAGAATCAGAAACAATGACTTCGGCAGTACCTGACTTTACAACCAGCTCGGAAGGTTAAGAATCTTTCTCCTCTTGCATGTTAATAAAGCCTCACTAAGTTGTTTTAAAACACGTATCCATATGTATTTCGTCGCTAGAATACTATTTCAGATAAACCGCCACGAAGCAGTGCATGCCATCTCTAGTTGCCAAGCAACACTACTAGCTCACTCAGTTTAATGCGAGATGAGCATGTGTCCTTGTGCGACCTTCACCTGTTATATTGCTCCCATCGCTTGGTGGGCCTGGTTAATAGATCATTCATGATTGAGAGTGCAGTTAGTTGAGGAGGTTACTTGTTTTCCCTGTGTTTTGTTCATCATGAGGCGTGGCAGATGCTGTGAATGTTATTAAAGACCGGGTTAAGGACACCTGCATTGGTTCCCTAGACGCTGTGATGCCGTGCTTTAAGCTGAAGGAAGGGGAAGGTTAGTAATGATTTTAATGTTACTGGCTGTTGAAACATTTATAGAGCGTGCTATACCGGGATATGAAGCATATACTATTGATATGTAATCGCAGTGTACTGTATGTGTTGCCAAACAATAGGCCGGTGTAACAGTAACAAATGCCCCCTGGAAAAAGTGTCCGGTCCTATTGTATACTGCAATATGTTTCTATAGAGACCCTGACCGTCAATAGCTCGGAGATTGAAGCGCATAATAGAATCCTTTGTTTTCCCGGGCATTCTATCCAAGGACATTTTAAACTTCTTCACCGGCTCCTCAGTCAAGGACGCCCACGGGTGTTCAATAGAGATGTTCAGTGCAGATCGCTCTAACGTGAACGCTGTCGCTAATGCCTCTGTATACTAAGCCTGAGCCAATAAAGGCATTCCAAAGGTTGGGTCAGGTAACTGGGTAGATTCCATGTGATCTGGGTTACTAGGTTTATGATATAGGTTACTAGGGTCCGGAGAAGCAGACCTTCCAGTAGCGTGTCAAGGTTGTCACAACCCGAAAATGGAGGAAATGATATTGTGAGTGCATTCGAATCGGATGTCGGTATTCATGGGGCGGATGAGGTCGACCAATCAACTCCCCCTGGTACCGAGACGTGTAGGTTCCTTAGGCGATTGTATATAACTAAATCGAATGTCTAAAGATTGAAGATGCAACCTGTATAAATTCCTTTGTTTCACAATTTTAGTTCCAAAATGGAGTTCTTGCCGCTACACCATGGCCTATGTAGGCATATTCGGGTTCCTCTTCGTCTATGCCCTGAGGTTCAACTTGAGTGTGGCGATCGTCTGTATGGTGATGCCCATCACCACTAACGACACAACCATAGCAACAACACCATCACCGACAGGGGGCCCCACGACAGTTTTTCCGGGGGTAGGGTTGACGGTGCTTCCTACTGGATCTGTTGCGCCGGTTATAGTGTTAGATGAGGACCAGTGCGGGGCTTTGGCGACATCGTCTGGTAATGTTTCAGAGGGACGAAATGTGAGTTGGTCCTTTAACAAATCGCTGTTCTTTACCATAATGGCAACCGAAATTGATTTTTCCTCAAATTTCTACGAATACAGTGTACATAAATGTGCAAGCTTGAAACTGCCAACGTCCAATCAGTTAAAGGTGTTAACTTCCGTCATCTGAGTCGGTGGGCCAGTCTGTCTAGCGGCAATGCCATTCCTATAAATTAACTCTGTGTCTTTGATCACGTCGCGGCAGGTCACGCGCCGCCAATGGTCCTTGTCTGTTCAAGTGTGAACAATCCAACATCTCAGTCCCTGTCTTCCAGAAACCAGAATTCTACTGGGACCGGCCACTCCAGGGCTACATCCTGGGATCCTTCTTCTATGGATACATCATCACCCAGGTCCCTGGCGGGTGGCTCTCAGGGTACTTCGGAGGAAAGAGGGTGTTTGGCGCGGGGATGTTGCTGACTGCTTTATCGACTATACTGCTGCCAGTCTGCGCTAGAGCCCACGTTGGGCTGGTCATCTTCATGAGGGTTCTCTCAGGTTTAGGCACGGTAAGATGATGAATATTATCATAAATTGCAAGGTATAATCGAGAACGTGCATTCTCCGGTTCCGCTCCCGTGGCAATGCGCTCTCCTGCTTTCGGTCTCCTTGCCACATTAAGCTATCCGTGAACTAGAGCACAAGCTGCGTATTGTAAGCCTTCGTCATCAAGCAGTTCTTTGTCTTGGAGATGAGACAGATTACCGTTAGCATCTTCGAACCTTTGCTTTCCAGGGTGTCGTGTTCCCAGCAATGCACTCCCTTTGGGCAAAGTGGGCGCCACCTCTTGAGCGCACGAAACTAATCTCATTTACATATGCAGGTTGGTGATGACGATATATTTTTAAAGTGACTATCACTTGACCTTCTTGAAGTAATTATAGTTTGACAATAGTACGTGCGCTCTCTTAGTACGACAGCATGCTCCGTCATCAGTCTCAGTCCTACGCTCACTCATATAGGAGTTTTGGGCAACACTGGCAGATAGATCGGCTAATTTGAGATTATAGGCCAAGAGAATCTGTCTTCAGTCACTAATAATTCGTATCCTCTCTTTGGCGTTGTGCAGCGTCGAGTTTTCAAATGCTCACGGAGTCGCTAACTGAGATTTTCTCTCCTAGGAACAATGTTGGGCAACATCCTGGCCTTCTTCCTCTCTGGCGTTTTGTGCGCGTACGGCTTCGACAACGGCTGGCCATCTATTTTCTATCTCTTCGGGGGCGGTACCCTCATCTGGCTCGTATTCTGGACGTTCTTCGTGTTCGACTCGCCCAATGACCATCCACGGATCACGGCGGCTGAGAGGGAGTACATTAAAAGTCTAACTGGGAGCCATGTGCAAGAAAAGGTAACTAGCTGGCTCTTTAAGTTTTTGGCTCACTTTGAAAACTGTGATGGGCCATTATTGATTGTAAGGGAAAAGTTGAAGTGGAGTGTCGAGAGATGGCAGAGGACGAACGGAAAGGTATAGAGTCAAAATGGGTAAAGAGTGTTCAGTCAAAAGTTGCGCGTAATGTAGGGTACTACTTATAATGTAATTCATCGTTGTTGTTTTTCTTCGTAGGACTTCCACGTACCCTGGGGCAAGATGGCGACCTCTCTTCCACTGTGGGCTATCATTCTGGCCCATCTTTGTAACAACTGGTGCAATTACACCATGATGACAAGTCTGCCTACCTACATGAAGGATGTGTTAAAGTTCGACATGAAACAGGTAAGTGGAATGAATACTATGCAACAAATGAAACCCATGGTATGGTAACCACCTCCCTTTCCATACGGGGTTGTCCAAGCGGGTTATGAACGAAGTATTTCTTTTTTCAGAATGGCTTGTTCTCTGCTCTTCCTTACCTCGGTATGTTCTGTGCTTCTATAATAGGCGGGCCGACAGTAGATTGGATAAGAAGTAAAGGCTTCACGACTACGGGCGTCAGGAAATGTGTTCAGTCGATAGGTAAGGCATCCTCGGGGGGGGGGGGGATTCAACCAGTCGCCATGCAGCACGGAAGCGCTCGCGGATCCGTTGGACCTCTCGTCTACGCGACCATCGTTCGCGCGTGCACTTTCCCCTGGGTATAGTGTCTGATTTCCGAATATGGTTTGTAGCCTAACTCGTGAAACCGAATAATTCTGATTCCAAACAACCTATCTGCTTGTTGGTAATGTCGAGGAAGAAGTAAGATTTTTTCTATATAGCAAAAAGCTGTGATTCTCATATACAACTACAATTGACCACTCTACTTCTCTATTTCAGCGTTCTTCGTTCCCGCCGTATTCATCATTGCCGCCAGTTTCTTGAATTGTACGCAGCGCTACTTAGCGGTGGCTTTCCTGGTGATCTCAGTTACCATGACGTCCATGAGTAGATGTGGGTACATTGTCAATCACGTCGACATAGCACCGAGGTAAAACAACATATTGACCCATCCTGATATTTCAGTTCCCCCTTCGAGTCCTTCCGCATGCCGGTACGCGAGAGCCAAGACTCCCAGCTGCGTTCGCAGGCAAAAGTCGTTGTAGTCAAAGGCATTTGAAATGGTTTGCCAAGTTCTTGTTACGAGGCCCAACATAGATGCAGATCAGCAACAGAAACGGAGTCTTTCCGAAGCCACCGTCGCTATGGTAAACCAGACTGGTAGACTCCCGTGATATACGGTCCTTTGATATTCGCCAAGCTAAGTTTCCACTAGAGTGGAAAACCATTGCGAACGCTGGAACAACTGCGCAACTTTCGCTGGCGTTGGGGCAATTTCCTTGTCGTGTCTTCTTATACTGTGATTTCTTTCCTTGGTAGATATGCTGGTATCCTGTTTGGTATTACCAACACATTCGCCACCCTACCAGGGATGTTGGCGCCTATCGCCATTGGACAGTTAACACAACACGTAAGTATAACCAAGGAAATGGGGCACGACTTGATTGTCGTGATCTTGATCCCAACAACCTCGGTTCAATATTCAATAACGTTGTGATGCTTTTGACCTTGGGCTAGTCACGTTACTCTGAATGCAATGTTTGGCCAAGACACGGATGTAGAGCTAGATCTACATTCGTGGCCAAGATACATACTGCCTTTGCCAAAAAAGTAAAAGTCCACATCAGAGTGCGAAGCATGGAGTCGCTTGTGATGGGACCGACGACTCCTTTGCGAGAGATGGAGTCACTTGTCCAGTCAGTTCAGTTATGTACGGGGGTATACGTAGGAGGAAAGAAGTTGGGGAGCATGTGATCTTATTACATCGTGAGGCACCACACACAAAATGTTCCTATTGGTTGTACCGGGGAATGTGGAAACAAATGGTAAAACGCCACGTCTCCACTGGTTCACAAGGGAACAGCCTATGAATACGCAGACTTATAGGGCGTTTCGTGACTTTCCGTTCCAGGGCACAAGGGCCGAATGGCAAATAGTCTTCTCGATCTGTGCTGGCTTCTTCGTCGTCGGCGGCTTAATCTATGTAATCTTCGGCAGTGGAGTGGAGCAGGACTGGGCCAAAGTTGCTACGGCAAAGGAGGAGAGGAGGAGGAGTTCCACCAAGGGGCCCGAGAGTAACGAAATGGCACCTCTGAAAACTAAGGAGGCAGAACCTGTGCAGGTTTAGGACGTTTACTAAAAGACTATAGACTATTTTCTTTGCCCTTAACGTTTTGGGCTCTGGAGTACAAACTACTGGTCGGGATACGTTGAAGTTTACCGGTAGTAGGCCTACTATGTACACACATGGTGATATTTTCAGTTCTAATGTTTTTGTGCCAAGTGTTACTTGTACGTGTACATACTATATGATGTAATAGCAAGAATATATATTCTTGATAGCTTTGTTATGGACTATATGCGTTGTGTAATTGAGTGAATTCGAAGTGCCATAAACTATATTCAAAATAAATTTTAGATGTCATATATGTAAAACAACTGTGAATATTCGAATGTGCCGTAATAGACTATTTTTAGTAGTAAGGGTCATCCATTTAGGTACGGAACAAAGGGGCATAAAAACAGATGGAAGGGATTAAAATGATTTGAGAATTTATATTCGCCGTAACATTTCACCAAGTATGTTGATGAGACATTTACCATAACATCATTAAATTACACTTGTACAAAAGCAAGTTTCGCTGTATTTAATTATGCAACTTGACCACATCGACAGTTACGGTGCCATTGACTACATACACCAGTATCGACTGGCGATCCTTTTGCGGTCACACGCATGCGGTGTGGTCTGGGCTATAGCGTACGTACATGTACGTTTGCGTACAGGGGGATGTAGGCTAGTATGTAAAATTGTGCGTAGGCCTACGTACTATAAATGAATGGCCCACGCTAATTTATAATGCACGAGGTGTATACCAGTATTGCTTCCAGAATTGTGCAATATTATCAGAAATGTGTTCATAAACTGTATGCTGAAGTGGTTCATAGAGAGGAAGTTGTGAAAACAATTTATAGGCGTATATATCATACGTGATGTTAGAAGATATCTGATTGGTTTATTTCATTCAGCTTCTCTGCATCGGTCCAATCGGGATGATTGTAACATGAAGAGGATCTCATGACCGCCGGTTAAGGTAGAAATTAACAAAGACGAATCGACACGTGAAAATTGTTTTAATCGATGGCTTTTTAATTACAAAATAGAGATAATTTACAACAACCTTATGCTGAAAGTATTACATTAGAACACAAAACGCGTTACCCAAAGTAAGAGTCTGCTTACTTGTAGGCTGATACGACTTGTATGAAATATTACATTTGCTATAGCAAAATCTAGTTCGTTCTGTGTATTTCCGAACTGATACCAATGGTCATGATAATACAGTTACGTAAATTACCTGCTTCTGGCCTGGTACTGCCCATCCTGTACTTACAGAATTTACGCTCCGTCCTAAAAGTGCATGAGACGGACCTTTGTCGGAAGGCAAGCGATGTTCTGGATATGTCACACAAACGTCCTCAAATGTCACGTGCTTTAGCTAATGGTAGATAGAAATTTAATGACTGGTCATGCTGTTGGCGATCGAATCATCTTGCGTCACATAAAAGTCTTGAAGTGAAGCATGTGCGCAAGCCAGGTACAGTAGGCTATGCATCGACACGTACACAGACGACAGAACAGCCTGATACCTGGTCCCCTCAATTCCAGCATCTCTAATGCGTCAGGTTCGCTTTCAAAAGTTCGAAGCGGAGTGTATGATCTTTATTCCTCGCATATTTACATTTTCTATGATAATTTTGTCAAACCTGAATTACAAATCAGCCTCTTGCAATATCCCACCTGTGACCGTCTATTCCTCTGACAACCAATTCATTTGCATAATCAATTGCTATAGTAATTATTCGTTGTCTGTCCGCCCAGCAATGGCGGTGTCATACTGGTGGTGTGTCCGTTATGCTGCTGCGCCGTCAAGTCTGCCTTGTCATTCTGAGATCCAGTGGGAGAGTTCTTGTGCCGTTGTACGTAAGTAGAGTAGGTACTCATTTTCATTGAATGTGAAAAGTTCAAATTGCCACCGGTACGCTGCAGTTGATATCTTTGCCACTTCTTCAAGATTTCTGCCTTCACTTCGCCGTTCATGAAGCAGAAGAGCGTAGCTACGAATAAACCCTGAAAAGTTGGTCCCGTAGAATCAGATTTGTACTTGCAAGGAATTTAGTTGCAAACTTAATGAGCTCGACCTGTGTGTGTGAAGGACAAACCGGCAACCAAACCAGGGTTCGAACAGACGGTGACCTAGACGCTGATTATTCCATACTTTTATCTTTAACCCTATAAAGTGCCATCTGGCGACAGGTAGAGGAACTCCTACAGTCAGTTCCAGTTCGAGTTCAAGTGGTTCCTTCATAAGTGCTATTCATTTATGGTAACTATCCTACCTGAAATGAGTTGAAGAACAGCTCGAAGTAGAGCTTGGTCACCTCGGCCCGCTCGTCGAACTTCTCCGGCAAACCGATGAAGATGATGTAATGGACACCGAAGAGGGGGATCAGCACCAGTGTAGATTTGGCCAGTTTCCTGGGGAGAAAAGATACAATATGATTCAGTTACACGTGCATGTTCGGTTATATTGTTAGAGAGGTTCCAAACATCACGTATGGCCTGCATATAGCCTCTGACGAATCCATCTACGAGCAGTTGGATGTGGTCTTCCTCGCCTGTCGCAGCGTGCAAATCGCTCGTTCGCCGGGGCTTAAGTCTTAGCTGTCAAGAATGTTTTCGCGCAGCAGCATCATATTCATTTCAGTGTTCACTATTAAACAACAGGAAATGTTTTGTGCCATTAAATGTTTTGCAGATTGAGGTTTCAAAATGAGTTTTAAGATGCCCTATAGCTGGCACTGAAATGTAGAGACAATCTGACAACGTTACATCCAGCTACATCCAACCAAGATGTCCGCCCGGCGGCCATATTGAACGCACCCCATTATTGTCATCAGAGTCAACATCTTGGGCAAGTGGCGCATGCGCTTTTTCTATGGATATCTGCACGGACGAGGGACCATCTCCAAGGTTTACCGCGATTACTGATATGAACGCTGATCACCTAACGCTGAGGTACAAGGACAGGCGTAAGTCCAACGGACGTTAAATCGTCTGTTGGCTTCAAAAGCATCCAATGGATGCAGTCTGAAATCACTGTGTACTTGAGTTTGTAAAGTTCGGGTTCAGGGGTTTTCAAGATAAAAATGATATTGATAATAATGATGATAATAATACTAATAATACTATATATATGTACATGAATGAATAAAAGAGGGTAAATGAAGAGAAAAAATGTTGTGGATACACGGGGAGTCGAACCCGTGACCACCAGGTTGGAAGTCCAGCATTTGAACCGTTGAACCGCAGAGGTTTTCATGTTAGAGTTGAGATTTTCTTTGCCTGTTATAGCCAGGCTATGGCGATATGAACCTTGTGTGAAATAGAGCGAATTTTTATTTCACACATGCTTCAGATCATCATGATCCGTACGGATATCCGTAGAAAATACCCATGTGCCACTTTTCCTAGATAATGACATATTTAATTTATTGTTATGCATTCTCGTACTGGTTAATCAAGAACCTTTGAATATGTTAGATTATAAACTATGAAACATCGAGGAACAACTACCAAATTTTAAGAGACTGAGATGAACATACGCAGGCCATACCAATTTAATTCAAGGATCTAATCTAAAGACTAAAGCTGCTAACAATGCATTAGCGTCAAGCACATCAAGGATATGTTTCGCACTTTTGGAGCTCCTAAGTTAATATGAATCAACCTTAAATGTTTTTTAGAGATTATATTTGAAATAAATAAACGCCTTGAGATGGCTGTCACAGACTTACAATTTTAGCCCCAATTTGAATATCACGATTTTATTGATCCGAAGTGTACAGAAATCAATACAAGTTTTGGAGAAACGAGAAAAAAATTGATTTGGCCTTGAAAGAAAATGATGCATTTGCAATTTTGACTGCCGAGTAGACTGACTTACATGCCATTCGGTCTGGTATGGTTAAAGAAAAGAGAAAGTCAAATTGCGAGGAGGACGATAAAACACACTAAAGTAATGCATGCATTAACATTACATTGTAATGAGAGAACGCGATTTGATAGAAAAGAGTAGTTCATTGGGATCCGAAGACCCCATGTGCAGTTGATACCACGGTGTCCGATGGAAGACAAAATTATTTCATTCGTATGTGATATTGCTCAGCAGAGTCATTTTGCCGAATGGAAGGGGTGACGGGTGATTACACACGACGCTGTTACCGCTGATGCCTGCCTGAACAATTATATTTTTCCAAGGTGGTTCGTTGGTTTCTATGCCATAACTATTCAGTAACTAACTTAAACATATTCATTACTTTGGTAGAACCAAATCTGATCACCTCGAGATCTTTGTAAACTACATATATCACATCACAACAAGATGCATATAATACTTGCAAGCAGATAATATACAACATCAATTACTTATCTGAAATTTACATTGTCCAAAACGGGGCAGAGAAGAGAGTTTTAAAAAGGATATATAAAGTTTGCAAATACAAACATGGGCAATAAATGTACATTGGCATTCCATTACCTTTGAGCTATTACATGACAGTACGAAAATGTGGAAAATGTCATGACGTCATTCAAACGGTGCGCGTTATGATTGTACGCGGATGATCAATGCAATATGCAAGATGGCTCCACCTATAGCAGTGACGTTAACCAGTACAGCGCATGCGCAGTTCTAAGTGTATATACATGAAAAGCTGTAAAATGACACATACCTGTACCTGAACTTTCTCGCCTCCTGGTTGTTAGCAGCAACTAATTTTGTAAACAGAATACGGACGATGCGAATGAAGAAGACGAAGTTGATCTGAAAAAAGAAATATCAGTCTAGCAGAAACACTTTTCTAACATGGCGATACCAGGCATAAAAGTGCTTTTGCTCAAGGCTCTATCATTGTTATTGGCATGTCAGAACATAACGGTCCTGGTCACGTTTTCTTCTTAAGTTTGGCGAAGCCTGGATCATGACTTTTACGACGGCTGATTGGCTATGGGTCATCATGTGATGGACATAACTAGAAACAAAAACAACATGCGAAATGTTTGGAAAATGACAGTGCACCGGTGCTCTCCCTGGAGTCAGCTTTGAATTATATTTACTCGTCATATTTTGCACGTAAGTCTGGTCAATGCTCAGCCTCCGAAGGTTAGACTCACCGAGAGTCAGAAGGAATACAAACCAAGCTAGGATTGTTCATGATAGTTGAACAGATGGCAGTTGATGTACCTACCACAATTGTTAAAACGATTGGTCCTTTCAGAATCCAGAAGTAGCCGACATTATGGTGGACATTCCAGCAGCTATAAGAAAAGAAAGAACAGATGGATGTTTGCATCATTATATCGAGGAAATTCTAATTTCAGGCCGGAATCTTTTCGATCAAGGCCAGCATAGGCTGGTGATGGACGAGTGGCACTCAGCTTAGACTCCCGGGGCAGTTAATAGTCATCCCACACCTCTTCCTGTTGGGGGAAGGACGAGGTCGATCCAGTATACGTCCGGAGTGTATTCTCAACTCGGCTTTATGATAACTCTCCAAAAAAAGGCGAATTACATTTATCTCAACTTTGCCATTTACTTAGGCTTAGATTACACGCAACCGACATCTCACAGGACGGTATCTGATTAGAATTTGATGGGCATCAACCTATTGCATTCCCAGTGCAATCCTTATGGAACGGCATACTTCTTTTTAAAACTTACAATTTATCTTCTAGTTCTGCTCTCACGATGACCCAAGGTAATATGGATAAAAGAGGAAGAGCTGAAAATGAATACGAACAAGCTATTACAGAATACGCTGGTATGCAGAATACTTTATCTCAATGAAAAACGAGAAAGTCCCCATCGTTGTATGCCGTACTTATTCCACAAAGGATACGATTGACTAAATGCTGCCTTTTGGCAATGAAATTAGCAGAAGAATGTAGATTTTTCATATTTTTCAGTCGAGTCTCATTGTGAATACACCTAGAGACGATAACAATAACTATACTTACCCCAGCCTGCCAAGACGAACCACAATATGCTGCTATTTTCGGTGTAGACAACAACATAGAGAAGCGTGTGGAGATAGCATCCTTCCACCAGGATCCACGCATAGTTCACAATCAGAGAGTAGTTGAACACAGTGAAAAAGAGTTTGCATTCCCAGTGCTAGAAGGGAAATAAATGCCATTGTAGGATTAAAGCTTTAACAGTTTATGATATTGACAATAAACTGGGACCCAACAGGCATACTTACTACAGTCCTCATAAAGTAAATTTTATCAACCTCACTCGCTATACCAGATTGTGCCACTCATGTTGGAGAGCATGAATAATACCAGGGTGACTGAGTGATTTCACCCATGGGAAAGGTAACGTGACCATGGCAAGAGTCAAGGTCAAGGAAAGGGTATGTGACCTTGACAGGTGTCAAGGTTGTCATACTTACCGATCTGTCCGATAGGAACAGGAGATTCCCTGTGGCTGTGTAAGTGACGTCAGAGGGGAATCCCAGACCCTCCACCAGTAGGTTGTCTTTCATGAGTGACATGGATGAACGGAAGATAAAGGAGAAGAACAGGTGGACGTGGATAGTGTTACGGGCACAGTGGAGCCGCCTAGTGTCGAAAAAGTATTTATGATAATAAATGGATCGATTGAGTTGATGGTAAAGAATTTAGTTTCGTGTCTGCAATTTTGCTGCTAAATTAGTGACACTTCATGAAACTGCGTGCACTAGCTGGGCTTCTCATAAACGGCGGTGAATCAACTAGCTTTGCACTGTGGTGATGTTTCGTAACATCGGAAGGTTAACTGTTGCTATGACTGCACATAGATATGTGTATATCTGCAGGCCATAAGTATACGTGTTGAGTTTCTCATGAATTATGTCCTTCAGAAATCACTGTCACGTTCATTGTTACGAAACCTGACTGCAAAATTATAATCGTCATGACTATTTCTATACTTTATATTTTTTTCAAAGCTTCGACTTACCTGAATGCCAACATAATAATGACAGCCGTTATAAGTGATATGAGGGAGATACCATACCCCACGTCCGTCATTAGCCGGATGTTGGCCATATGATACTGAAATGGATAACATATTGGATTATCTTGCAGAGAGGCGAGGAAGTTGTTTCTTGGCTCTTGCCTCTTGTGCGTTAAAGGGCCAGTCTTCCGATGTTTCTGTATAATCCCGAAAAGCTGTCTAGTCCTTTAATACAAGCGCTTGCGGATGGGTGATCATCAAACGCTAAGCATCTCTTTCTTTTCATCTGCGTGCAAAACCACAGTCAATTATCAATTATGTCTAATGAGATATTTGTTCTCGTAAAACACTGGCTTTGTTAGTTATTACGCACGACCGCTTAATAAATGAAGGTAATGTGTGTGTTATGCAATGTGAATGTAAAATCTTGTAAATCACGGCTTGGACTCCAATTACTTGCTGCAAACGGCTGGTCATTAATAACATTTAATTACTTAAAACGCATTTTTTTCCTATAAGAATCTGGTTAAACAAATTGATGATGGCATTTCATTAATTCGTGCGACCAAATCATAATTTAATTTTTAGTATTGGGCCGTGTTGGGCGGTGGTAAGTCATCGTAAATAAGATTAAATGTGTGGTCTGTTCCGGTTTCTGCTCGAAGCAATATTTTATGGCATAATCGACCGTCATTTTTATGTGATGCAAGGCAAAAGTTCCATTGCTACGTTTGCGTTAATTGTCCGGATGCGCAAACAAGATTATGGTTTTATTATCATATTGATGTCAGGAAGTGGCAAGGAAGAAAAGGGAAGACATTATTTTCTCTGACATTAAAGAGACAATATCACCGACGCATTTCCATGAGGTTAAAGGGCCCTGACCTATCAATTAAACGCGAAACTCGGCCTTTTTCAACGGTCTAGTATCTGATATATTACAAAGCAATATATCACAGATGTCGGAGTCAGGGTTAGCCTTTCGTAAAAAGGACGAATCTCGCATAAGCGTACTGCCAACTCCAATCTATCTTGACCCTCAATGTATTGACATTGCTCAGCTTCCAGACAAGGGCGGCGGCTACGGAGGCAATACCGCTGGACGTTCAGTACGACCCCAACCGAAAATCAGCGCAAGCTGTTGTTATAACCAAGCAACTCTGCATTGCTTACTTTCATAAAATCTGATATATTCGTCTCCTTATTGTTGTTGACGTCTGCGTAACATTCTGTAAAATTGGTCCAAGTCTTGTTGAAACTGGGATGTTCGTACCACTTTCCGTCTGGCATGCATATTCGTGTGGCTTTGGCTTGGAAAAGAAAAATACTGTTAAAAAGGGCTAGGGGGTTGTTGCCCAATGACCTACAGGCGCTAAGCTTCTCTTGTGCTCACCACGTTTGGTTCAGATCACCATAGCCTGGCTATGAGACGCGGAGAAAATCTCCCACTAGCATACAAGCCTTGGTGGTTCAACGGTAAGAATGCTGGACTTTAGATCAGGTGGTCACGGGTTCGACTCCCGTGAAAATATTTTTCTCTTTTTTTCTCTTTATAATTTTCTCGTCATTTATTGGACGATGTACGAAGTTGATGAAACAGCCATATTGTCCAGATCGCTACACTTTCAGTGTTATCAACCTCTTCGATTCGTTTTCTTACCCCCGGGGTCAAATTTATTGACATAGTCTGGACAGCTCTTGCTCGCTGTAGTGCCTGCTGGCGTGTAGCCCCAGCAGACTAATCCATCCCACGTCAGGTCACAGTAGACATCTGAAATAAGAAACAGAATAAGATGGAACCATCAAATGTCAGTGAAGTTGGTCATGGCTTCTGACATACATGACGAAAATGAACAACATATTTTCGTTCTATTCGTGCTGATATTTTTGTATATACATGTATATCCGTCATTTGTCTCGGCAGCTCATTGTCAAGGGGCACAGCGATGCACAATACCTCCACTTGACATCTTGGCAGTAGCGTGGTTAGGGGCAATTAGGTGATGTGGAAATTAGTTGTATTGCTCAGGAGAAACGTTGAAGCATAGGACAGTCAGAGGTTTGCAATCGAACTTGCCAACTTACCGCCGTCCGCAGGCGACTCCTCAGACCTGATCCTTTGGACACAAAGGGCAAGTTCCTCACTGATTCGACGGTCCTGGGTCTCCTCCGATACGTACACGGTTTCCTAAAACGACGAAAGGGAAAAGACGGTCAAACAAAGCCTTTAGAATGACGTTTAGGTGGCTAATTGCTTCAAATATCGCCATCAGCCTGTGAGAGTTGTTGCCAAATATCACGTTCAGCGCCGCTTTCAAATAAGTTATGCAAACAAAACTTATTTCTCCAACAGACAGCTAGATTCAATCTTCTAACCTTGAAATGTGGCAAATAAAATTGAGCTCCCACTTGATCACATATGATATCGAACACCATAATTCAAACACCAGCTACTCTAGCGTTAAAGAAATACTGAGAAGTCCCTTATAATTGGTTATTGAAGATTTCAAGTAAATTGGATATCGTTGCTGACAAACGTGATTCCCTTCATCTTGTCAAAGTAAACTCCAACATTGAAACTTATCCGACGCTTCTTTGTTCTAACTGGCTTCTGTTTCTTCTTCAGTATAGTAGAAACTGGCCTTCTGATGCTGAGATTATGTATTAGTGGCCGGTGGAGTTTTATCTCCGCCTTCGTCGGAATCTTACCGCCGACATTGGGATACCGAGCATCTTTACCGTAATCCTGTTATCGATGAATGAAAACTCTTTTTCCGACCCACAAAACTCAATTTTTCATCAAAAGCCGTCGAATTGCTGGCCTCTTTGAGAGAATCTTTTGAGTGTAATGCTTTTATATTTCGAACGAAATTTCAACTTCACTTTGTCACAGCAACCAAATAATCTGGTTTTCCACTCAGTTGAAATTTGATTTCTTTAAATGGAATCAGGCACAGAAACATGGGAAACCATCTTGGCACGTCTGTTTATCGAACGAAGTAACCATATTTGGGTGCCCGTATGTAATGGTTTACCCTTTCTTGTTGACACTATACAGTCTAAATAATCACAGTAGTGACCCACTTTGTTCCATCTCCGACCTGACCGCATAACACCACCATCTGTTCCTCCACACCCAGGGACGAGATCACGGACATCACTCTCTCGCGTTTTCACATCAAACGCAGCTTGAATCAATCATATGGCTGAAGGGTAATCCATTTACAGGCCTCATTAGCCGGTTGCCAACTCACCGTTTGTATACAGAAATCGAGGACCAAGACCAGACAACGCTAATGTCAATAGCAACAAGTGGTGATGATGACCCTTTGGCGTCAACTTGGAAGGCTCGTGAAAGTTGTTTGTCATGCGGCTTTTAAGCCGTATGTAGGCGAAGGTAGGCTTAGTGAGAGTAGATGAGTGCAGCCATCCCATTCGGTCGGTATTCGCGCTATAATTCTGCACCTTCAATGTACTAAAACATCGGTGAGACGATTACTTTATAGCTCAGTTGCCATAAGTACGTTCTTCACGGGCCTCGGCTTTAGTCCAGCATCAGTTTGAATCGCCTTCCGAATAGGCTGAGAGAGCTAAAAAGTATCTTGGATTGTTCACTCACTGGACCGTTTGCATTTGGTGCTCACTGCGAATCGCGTCGCTTGGTATACGCTGATGATCGATTCAAAGTCGCTCTTTCCATCTTTATCACTCCACAAACTCCAGCCATAGAGACGGCGATGTTTGCCTTGGAACAGTAGTTATTAGTCGATTGGCTAGCAAACATTGTCCAATCGCACGAAGCGTTCAGCTTTTGGAATTTGGCTAACTGTTGACGGGAACAAGTGATCGATGCCTTTGATAGATGATTGAGCACTGCTTTCTGAGACTGGTAGCAAACATATCTCTTAGTTAACATGGAAACTAGATTATTAACTTTTTCTCTTCCTCTGGCGCACTTAAGTACTTGGCAGTCAGGTAAATGTGGGACGGAATACCTCGTGCAAAGATTAGCTTAGAAAGAATTCTCCGAACAGGTTATTACTGCGACCGCCAATTGCTTGGACCAGTGGTCAATCTGATGGACCAGTTCAATTAGAGGTCGGTCTCTTACTCCATATTACCACCAAAGGCATCTAATCATCGCATACCAAATTTTCAAAGTACGGCCTCCTTTTGACAATCGTAAATGCCAGCGCAGCCATTTGACGAATCATACAGCAGCTACTAAAAAGTCCCACCTTCCAGTAGAAACAACCTTTAGGTGATGAGCAGTTTAAACCGGAAAAACGCCTCCATCTGATTTACATGGCGTGACAGCAAACAGTTTGAAGTGCCCGGTCATCTGTTCAGTGAATCAGAAAACTGTTCCCGGTCGGTGGGCTAATCAAAGCCTCATTTTGGCTCCAATAAGGTTTCTCTCAACCAAAACATCGTGGGAAGCTGTGCTCGCTCACGATTTCAATGGTTTCAGACTTAAAGGCAAGGAACTCAAGTGAATGGGCACACATTTCTAAGGGTTCTGGGTCTAACACTGGATCCATTTGATCAAAACAGGTTATCGGTAGAAGATAACTTTATGTTACACGTATCTTAAATCGGATCGACTAAAACAAGGGTCTAACACTGGATCCATTTGATCAAAACAGGTTATCGGTAGAAGATAACTTTATGTTACACGTATCTTAAATCGGATCGACTAAAACAAGGGAGTTCTCGAAGAGCCCGCAGAACAACATCGCGAACATCTGTTCGTCGTCCTGATCTTTCGGTCGAACAATCGGATAGGCGTTCGCGTTTCGGCGGCTTTGTTCCGTCTACGACTGCGATGTTCGTTCAGCGACATAATCAGCGAAATAAAAGCAACTTAGAGAAACGTAACAGACCCATTCTCTGTAGACTGGAACCCGTCCTATGGGGCTCAACAGGGTTTCCAGCGCTACATGTAAGAGCTGGAGCGTTTATCATATTAACGCAGAATTTATCGTTTCTAGGTTCCCCTCGCAAAATACTGAGACTTTCTTGCACTTTCCTCTGAAAAACCCTCTTGATGGTGTGCCAGGAAAGCTATGCACCGTAACAAAGGTAGACTCAGTGTTGAACACTCTGCTGGCGCCGTTTGAAACATGCTCAAAGAACATGTACTTCGGAGAAGACTGTTATGGAATTTTCCACTACGTCAACGCCATATGTTGCTGTTTTAATCGACCTATAGTTAAAAGTCATCTCTGTACTTGACAGGGAGTCCGTAAAGCTTTTGAAGGTTATCCGATGCATCGAAGTTGACATCAACCTGCTCGATCGGGCGCATCTCCTACGCGCCGATGACTCTACACTACCTGAATGGCTGATTCTCGAGAAACATTCTGGTTTTGTGGAAATGTCGGAAATACCGAGATGCTCTTTTTCCAACCAATGTTGTAACAGTTCTTTTCTCTTCTGTCATGATCGATTACCGATGAGTGTTGACGTTGATGTGGTGACCAGGGGCTAAGACTATTTGCATAAAGCAATCTAACACGGGAGACGGTGCTGACCATTCTGAAAGAATACAAACCTTTTCGAAAATATTCCATTGTCTAAAGAATGGAGAAATTGGTATTTTATTCCATTTGGCATTTGTTGCCATCGATAGGATAAGAAGCTGCAACCATTTCTGGATTTCCCCCCAAGTCTTAACGTGATAAAATAGTCATGTTGACAAAGGATTGTCTTAAATACGCTGCAATATCCTCGGGTTGTGAAATACACAGGATGTGATGAAGAAAAACGAAGTATCTTCTTCAAACACAATCTTGCCAAATTGCCCATTGAGCCTGCAACAATTACGATTATCGGACAACACGTTTACATGTTTGCTATCAGAAGATACATGTAACATTTTCACTTCATGGAATCCCGGGGCAATCACACGGCTCACAGAACTCACGAAAGCTCCCGGCTACTATCACCATTGTCAAAAGTACATTCCTTCAACTTCACTTGAAGCAATGTGTTTTTGTCATTGCCGATAAAAGAGCGTAAAGCGAACAACTGAAAAATAAATCTCCATATTTCGCGAAGTCTCTTGGCAGGAGAAAGAAAGTTAATCTTGTCAAATGCAGATCTTTCTCTGAAAACAATAGTGGTTGCGTCCCAAAGATAATCCATGCGCAAAATTGTGTTGTAACTGCCAGATGTAGGCTAACAAAAATAGAGATAACACCTTTTTAATGATCAACTGTTGGTCCGAGGACACGGTACAAGCTTTTGGCACTAATGTGCCTTCATCAGGTCTGAGTAGGAAAGGACGCTAGTACAGCAATGACTGTCGACAGAATCATCCATGTGCTGTATTCTCATACAGTCACTGAGGTTTATACACATGAGTATTAAACTCCCTGATTAGGTGAGGCGGCAAAAATGATAAATGCTGCATATTATACCGGTATATATATGTACTGCTAACCGGCGCGTTGGTGGAACTATAAAGTTTGCAGTGGTAACCGATCACAGCTGTTAAACAATCTGGCAATGCGCGCTTCTTCAGGGTGTCAGGATGATTGCGTCCCTAGCTGCCATAACCAGGCTAGTAATGGTGTAAATTAATTGAGTCATCCGTGCAGTGGAAGTTAATGAAACGTCGGAAGAATTGATGTCAAAAAGAAGCCAATCTTGTTCAACGTTGAAAAGAAAACTCTTCTGGGGCTTAGATTTGAAAAAAACTAAAACCAATTGCTAATCAGAAACTGACGTTCAATCAGCGTTCTTTAGTCTTACGGTGACTGAATGGAAAATTTCCGTAACTTTTTGTTCTCAGTTAAACTCAGGAATGTTACCAGATCACATTTACCAAAAGATAGTGGTGTTGCACAACACTAGATTATCCTTGGGGTTGGCCTAAACAATGCTCTTTCACGGTAAGGCGGTCAACTGTAACATTGGCTGCCAAGGGTTGTGTAACCTCATTGTTGTGATCACACCGTTACAGTTTAGTGACAATAGGTCAGCCCAATACCCAAATCGATCTGAAAAGCACTTTGTAACTACGTGCAGTCATGTATTGTCAAATGTTTGTCTATTCAATGTTCGTTGATTCAAAACTGCGAATTGATGCAACTCAAATAACAGCAAGATGCATTAATGAAGAAAATAATTACAAGACGGAACACGTTTGGATAAAACTTTCTCCCGCAATTGTTTTATAGTGAAATAATTTTATTTTAAATAAATAACCCAACGAAATTAATGGAGAAATTCAACTTCTGAGTAGCATCGTTTAGTTGAGATAATCTTCACCTTAAGGACTCGCCGCAATGCAAATCCCAATATAGAGTCACGCGTGATAAAACCGAGAACATTTTAACGACATTTAACTACAAATCAAGATGCAGCATTTGACTCTGAATCTCTAGGCATGATTGCGCAGTCACGTGTGTGCATATTACGAATCGAAATTCAATTTTCAATTGATGGTGAAAAATGCTGAATTGAAATTTCCTGCTGCTTAGCTCACGGGATACATCTGTTTGAAAGAACAAAATAAAAACGAGTGAACTTTAACGAGAAGAAGTCGACTCCAATTTGAAAAAGTCTTTGGAAACTGTCTGGAGGGACACGGATGTAGGTGCTGTGTACTGCGTGAAGATTGTGTGAAATTGGCAAGAGTCTAACCGCGAAATCTTGATAAGGCGGCAATGTCCTTTTGAACAGTAATTCCCCATATTACGAGCTCAGTACACAACAAATAGTACTTCTGATCTTGTTACAGAGAAATTGCTTCCAGTTTTATTTCCAGTCGAAATGCGATCAGCTGAAAATAACGAGGCGGCGAGGAAATGAGACACACGTATATGTACTTGGGAGTCTTCAATCATTATCATCAGGTGTTGATTTAGTTTGGTTATCTGCATTTGTAAATCAGGAAATAGTGGCTGGCGTATTATTTCACTCCGCCTATCACGTTATGTTAGAATGTCTCTTTGGAAAGGACAGCACGGGTGATGCTAAGTACATGGACATCCTTGTTTCGATGATTTCTAAAATGGCGAAGATCTTGTTAGAATGGTAATCACCGATTTGGTTCACAGGCCCCAAACAATCTTGTGGGTAACTTTCATGAAGAGCACCCCCTTTACGAGAATGCATAAACAATGTATTCTGACTCTCGACGTCCTAGATTAGAACTAAAAAATCATCAATCCACTACGCCGAATTGAGACGGATCGTTTCACCGTACGCGGGTGATTTCATTAGTTCCTATTTTATCTGGCATCCGACGGGCGAGCAAGGTAGATGTGGCATTAGTTCTGTGTCCTCAATTGATGAGTCAGTCTCGCCTAGGGGAAGCTTGGAATACTCATGAGTTTAATCCATCAATCCAGCGGATTTAGGATGTCATGCTGATGTTTATTGTGACCTTGAGGACTGGACAAGAGTTATTTGTTGTTAGGGTCCCACAGGTCTCTACAATTTCGAAATGGACGAAGTTTCTTGATAGAGAATACATTGCATGTTTTTATTGTGAATACGAATATCTTCTACGGAAAAAGCGCAATTTACGAGAATAATGTATAGGTATAATACAAATCTAACAAAAGAAAATTCGACCATCACTTGCACACGTATATACATTGGCAGAATGATAAACGTATGCCAAGACATAGTTTTGGAATGGCCCCATGATTCATCATCATGAACAGGATTGATACCGCTCGGACGAAGCCAGCTCTCATAAAAAAGGACCTGTCATTTCCGAAATAAGCCTCAAATGACCAACAAAAACGCTCTCCAGGTATCTGGGTCTGACTATCATATCTCTATCCCGCACCAGTTTATTGTATTTTCCAAACCTATATGAATGTAGTATTCATCTGGCTCAATAAACTGCTTTGAATTTGAATTTGAATTTGTGACCTAATTATTGCTTATTTAATAGCGACAGCTGCTGGTAAGTGAACATGGGGACAACATTTCGGATCTACTTTTCTATTGACTGAAGAGACCTTTTGCCGTAGAGACTAAATGATTCATCAAATTCTACATCCCCCTTCAGAATTTGACACCTTTTTTCAGCAGCCTCTTCGGCGTTAACCAATAAAATGAATCCGGACTATAATGGTCAAACAAATTGAAATCGACAGAAAGCCTACATCTTAGTTCAATTTGATTCATGTATGTGTTTTTATGAGAATATTCTCCTACATGTACTCAATAAAAAAGCTGACGCATGTTCAAATACACGAAACTAGTTTCGACAGATTCATTGATTAAGGTGATAAGCACTTTCTCAGCTAGAACGTATTCGATTACACTGTCGTTTTATCGTTTATTGTGAAACACAAAATTCAATTACAGATACTATCACTACGTCGGAATTTTCGAAATATCATAAAGTCCATCTCATCGGAATGCGAGAGAAGAATACAATAGTCCAATAAAATGCCGCTAAGAGCTATAACATAATCCACGAATTGATAGCTTTCGGAACTCATGTTACAGTAGTTACGTTACGATGTTCGTGACTATTGAATGAAACTGAGACTCGTATACTGAGTCACGAAATATAAGCCAGTCGTGCCAATTATATTTATCAGCCAGCCACGAGTTTATTGTAAATTGTCTTGTCATATGACTCCAGAATACAAGGGCAGACATTTGAGAGCAAATTGTACGAGATATATTTCACCATTCCAGCCCGTCAGAAAAGACTGAAAGGAATAGAACCTCTTTGTTTTATACCACAATTTAAACGAAATAAATCATTTCATTGTAAAAAAATTCAGATGAAAAGCGGTTTATGCATTAGACATTACGGTGGCTCAGTCATTGTAGAGTCAAGACTGGTTCTCCTTCTACTATAACCATAGATCTCTGATCGGGAATGGCAATCATATTGTGAGGAAGTTAATGCATCATGCGTTTATCTCCAAATCCACAATATATCAGAAAATAGTTTCACAAATGTCTGCGATTACGCTGCACACACAATACGATATTGAGTCAGCATACAATGTATATGGCTCATCCTGTCTCACGAAAAGCCCGTTTTCCTCCCATTATTTTATATCAGTTTCCGAATGAAGTATCATGCAATAAATGTCGCCCAAAATACGACAAAACCAATTTGATCTGAGGGCAGAATCTATAATACCCTTTCCAATCCATAAGGAATTAAGATCTGACAATTTGGTGTGGTTTATGTTAGACTTCTCACTGAATTACGCGTATTTTGTCATTTTTATCAGTCAATGTCATTATAAGAGCGCAATGTATCTTCATAGGGATGATTTTGACACCAAATAAGGAAGACAGGGATGCGAAGATTTGTGATTTTAGAGAAAGAATCGTAAACGTACTACAGAAGAGGAACGATTGACAGGAGGAAACAACCTTTTGGTACTTTTCGCAGGGCGCTGTGGGACTTTTCTACATCCAGTTAGTGTCAGAAAGTCCACTTTTGACAACAACGAGAACATTAACACAGCATCAAAATGCTTAGGTTAAATCTTGTAGGAGTCGGTACGTCATTCCTGCTGCCTTGGCGATAGCACGTGTAGGCAACCTAATGTGAGGAAAAAGAAGAAAGTTGAAGGGGATAACCAGACCTAGATCAAGTTGTACGCTTACTTTTGAGGATACTTATGTCCTGGCGTATCAACTACAAGTACACGTATAGGGCTTACAGAAAAGTATTCGGATCAAGGCGTGGGTTTCTCGGCTTTGATCTAAAGGTCTAGCACATGTGACGCAAGGGACAATAAAACCTTTCATTGTTCGTCTCACATGTAAAAGACGTGGGAACGTATGAACAGATATCCTGTAGCTGATGTAGGGTGACAACAAATATTATTCCGTCAGTGGTACCAGCAGGATACATGTTTATTCTCTAAAGCTTTTTGTACTTGCATTGCTTAAATTTCTTCCCCAGTGCATTATTGTGACCTTTACCAGTGTGGTGTAGCCCGAAGACTCCGACAGAGACGGTTGGATTCGACATGAATGCAAAAAAGCATCATTATTTCTTGCTTTCGTATGTGATACATGCAGCCTATTCAAGGGTTTTGGGTTTACAGTCTGATATCAACTGCGGTAAAGGTCATTATCAGACTTCGCAGTTAAACTATACATGCCTACACACGGACATAGTGCATTTTCTGTTTCGTACGTCCATGCATGTGGCTTACTATATTTTAAAGAAGGAACGTATTTATTCACGTATATAGGCTATACATCTTGTCATGTAACAGTGAAGAAACCAAAGGAGTGCGTTGACCTCTCAAAAACGTAATTGACAATGGGTTCTGGAGAGCCTAAATTAATCCTTAAAACCGCCTAAGGCGATACAATGTTACAGACCAGAGTGGGCTCGGTATAAATGTCATAAAGGTATCACTCACCCGAACGAGCCCCTTTAGATGAAGTATTCTGACGATTTCAATGATATAAATATCATTCACTGGGGAACTTATTGGGTTTCTCTCACGATCCGGCCTAATCTTCCAATACTTTCCCGAGATTAAGGGAAATGCCTCCCGACGGAATGGGCAGACGATTGCCTTTCACTCATCAGACGGCTTAAGGACACGGGGTTATCACGTGGTCCATCTAACCACTCCATTCAATCCGATGTATGTCGTCCAGCGTTACAAATCTGTAACATCATCTGACCTATCTCTTTAAGTTAAATATCCGCACGATTTCAATGAAATACAAATCATTCACTCTGGGGACTTCCACCAGGCAAAGGGTTTCGCCATCGATCCATGGCTCATCTACCAATACCTTCCCTAAATCGAGGGAAATGTCGCCGACTGCAATTAGGACCGACGAGATCGGCAAAGACTTCAGTAAATACCTATACCCCACTGATTGCAACTTAAGCTCTGGTTGATGGCCGCAGCTGAGGACTCCGTGAAGTATCGGTGTCAAGCAAACACTCTAAATCGATCTCGCGGTTAGCCACTTTCTTGCTACTCTAAACATTCCGTATGAGATTGGTTTGTTGGGAGAACAAAATCACGAGGATTCACTGAGAAACATCCGAAGATTCTCATATCTTGCAAACAACAATTAAAGGACCATCTTTGCGACCACATAACCTCCAATCGAGTCCACGCGGGATGGACTGAAACCAGTCATGAGAGCACGATAGGGAAGTACAGATGTGACAGGATGGAAACTTGTTGTTAGAGCGTCTGTTCTCGACAAAGTATAGGGATATGTGAGCCATATCGGGAGTTCCAGAAATCGATTAACACCTGGCTGGTTCCACCAATTAATCTCCTTCTATATTCAATATGGGAAGCGGTTCCCTAGGTGCACGTTCCTCTCCTAATATGGCGTCGTTTTTTTCGAGGTCACGTTATCGTCGCTGTAAAATAGAGACATCTCTTTCCATTAGGACCGTCGCCTTGTCAATATGCCTTTCAAACCATCATTTATTCCAATAGAAAACAATCTTCCCCTCTGCATCAATCCATTAACGATAAAAGAGGCAATCGCGCTCCTAACGCTCCTCTTGATGCATTAAAACTGACCAATTATCCAATCACGGGTTCACAGTAAATGACATTAAATTAGAAGAAATCGGAAGACATTGTCACGCGCGGCGTTCATCTATCTCCGGCGCTTTCGCTCATTTGGCGTGATTTAGTTGTCAGACTTCTGTGAGCCTGTCTGCAGGTGAAATTAGTTGTGTTGATTCAGCCACCTTGTGGCTGTAGGGTTTCGCTACTCAATAAAATCTGTTTTACATTTTTTGTGTGTACCTTATAGTTCAGGGTTTCCTGACACCCAATTGAGCGAATAAGCCATGGTGTGGCACTGAACAGTCCCAAGCAATGAGGGGCTGTTACTGATACTTGTATTGATACTGATACTGATACCAGTAAAAGGGGAAACACTGCAACACTGCACCGAGCAGGAAAACAATACGGGACAGCCTAATCTTGGCCGACTGTGTTTTGTTTTCAAAAATTATCAATATGGTTGTCCACAACCGGATTCGAATTCGCGACCTTTGGATCGAACATCTTATTCTGCCATTTCTGTCGAGCGCTCTACCAACTGCTCTAAAGTTTCTAAGACTTCTGACGTCATGTATTTGTCGAAATCTGATTGGCTGAAAGTCCCTGTACAAATGTACACTATAGTGCACCAAAGGTTCAGGAAAAAAAATTCGCTAACGGCCCAGGGGCTTACCCATATGCAATATTCAGGGAGCGTCTGACGCATAGTGCCTTTGTTCATAGCACAACGGCGTAACAACACCAAAGACATCAGGTGTTAAACGCTCTCAAAAGTTCGTATATTTTTATCATGTCAGTACAGGCCTAAACGCAGAAGCTGTAATATACTTAGTCCGGCTCACGCAATGCGGCCTGTCGCTGCATTAACAAGGCCGACACAGTGCACGAGACGGCCATGATTCCTAAAAACTTACAGAAATCGACCTTGTAAAGACTGTCCTAATTGCATTCGTTTGATAGTGTACCTAGTATCATTGTATTCTCTTAAATGAGTATGGCCTCTCGCCAAAAGCAGCAGATGCTAATTTGGTGAATGCATGGTCACGGCCCGATTGAGGATGCTTGTTGGAGAAGAACTGATTGGGCGAAAGTGATTATCCCCATTATCTCAAGTTTTCTTTGATACCACATGCAGTTTCTTCAGGATCGTGGGAGAGGGCATCTTTGACCAGAACGATATGAAAGAAAACAACACTTCAAACTTGTCAAAGACATTACACATATATACAAGTGTTGACTTAGAAAGGAGCCATGGAATTAATATTTCAGTGAGAGAACACCGAAGGACGTAGCTATTGGCATAACGTCTGCAACGGATGTTATCGGAAAGATTTAAGAATGACCAAATACTTATTTCAAAGAAGCCGGCTTTGGTGTTGAGATTGTCAAACTGGCCGGCTTACCAACTGAGAAATTAAATTAGGGCTTTGTTTGCAGGCGCGTGGTTTGGGTATAAATGACACCTTTGGCGACTTCACCGACTGCCAATTGCAGCTCTGGTATTATGTTTCTCACTCTGTGTGGTGGAGCCAATCCGAGAAGAAAGCAACGACCCTGATCAAAATCAAAGACAGGTCGACTGCTTCTCGAAGCGCCATTGCCAATGGCAGTATGTATCACAACGATCCTTTGCCAATAACGCCCGCAGGAGAAGTTTTGAGCAGAGTTTCCGGAATATTGCTGCATTAGACAAGTGCCCCAGAATGGTGTCTCATTCCACTTTTTTTGTATTGTTCATGAGTATGATATCTTCACAAAACACACAGCATAGTCAATGTGCATGCATGTTGTATCGCTTCATCATCCTATCCGCGTGTCACGAGCTGATGGGGTGCACTGGTTGTAACGATTTACCGTGGGTTTGGTGTGGGTTGTGCCTTTGGACTCATTATTCCTTGACTGTACTTTGACACTTTCTTTGCTTCGGATTGATAGGATATAAAGTGAACCCTTGCTCAGACTCATCCACAGAAACGAACACACTCCTACCTGTTGACCTTTTTAACTGCTCGAAGCCATCTTTGAGTTACAGTTCCACCTGCTCCAAAACATCCCACGGCATTATCGTTACAACCATGTGCGAAACAAGTTGTCATAGTTTGTCTTTCTTTATTCCTTACGGAATCTCATTTATCGCGGCGCACTCTGAATACACTAAAGCCTGATGAAGGTGTCGATGAAACCGACGAAAACCAACTTCCACTTTTTAAACTCTTTCACACATAAAACACAATATTGGCTGAGAACATCTGCCGCCTTAATTAGTCAAATAACTTGGCTGCCCCCAAACTAAAACTCATAACAATAAGGGTCTAATAGCATGTATGCTATATCTTCAAATGCAACAAAAATGGATAAAAAAGATATTGCCAGAAATTGAATCTCTTATATATAAATGTTTGGAAATTTTTAAAGTTTGAGAAATTGTGAGCATCGATTTAAAATAAGTGGCGAAATCAAAGTAAGCGGAAATTTCACGAAATTACCACCGACGGCAAGGCAACCGATTTAAAATAATTTAAGAAGCTTTGAACACTGATTGCGGCGGCTAATAAAAATATATTGAGATAATTTTTGTTGCCTGTAAGGTTGGAAAGGCAGTTGTTTGTGGTCTATTATGCTTTGGTGATACAATGAAGTCAGATGTAGAAAAAGTTGATAACTTTTCTACACAGGCAAAGATTTCTATCACAACTCTACCGAAATCCTTTGAAACTTTTCTCCGAGAATTTTCATAAAATTCTATGTTTAATAGAGATATAGATTTTTTTCAAGTATGATTTAAGAGGTAATTTAGGCTAAAATAAATAGTATATCAAATTTATAAAACTCTATATACATTGTACATGTGGATTCTATAGATTCTATATGGACCAATATGGGCCATTTTTTCGATTTTTTTTCGGAAACTTTTGCCTGTTGAGACATTAGTGATCTTCGTGCGAGATATGGTAAACTTAATGTTTTTTTTCTGAGAAGTAACCAAGTTATTTTTTAATGGCTTTTTATGGTTCGTCATGTTTGAAAAAATGCCTAGCTTGTAATGAGTCAATGACTGGCTTTCTGCTGCTGGGCACCTTGGAGGTGTAGAAAAAAACATAAAAAACACAAGAACTTGCCTCAGAGCATCAATTCAATATCGGCCGTACCTTGTCTCAAAGGATACCAATAATGAGTAACATACTAAAAAATGAATTGTGATAATAATATAATATTATTACCGCCGAGTCCTGTCGCATGATTGCCTTTTCATTAATCGTATGTACACCAGAAATAAACAAAGAACCAGCAGTATGAACTTGTTTCGGTTAGTTGAAATGATGTAATTAACAAGTCTTCTGAAGCTGCGTAACGAACCACACCAAATACCTGATGTCCTCTGGGCGTGCCGGACACCTCGGTAAAAACAAAACAGGATCGCGAATATAGTGTTTCTGTTATAGAGGGCAAAAATCAGAGCATTCAATATCACCGGATGTTCACCAAATCTTTTGTGTTGCGATTGGATGGATTCTATAAGCTGAACCGGGGATGTCGGAATGGGTGCATCTGATTGGTCAGAAAGTTTTCAAAATGGTGCTTTTGTTTGCAGAGACTGGCGAATGGGATAGTTGTGCAGTCGTGTTTGTAGTTTCTCGACACGGTGAGCAAACAGTGTAACTTTAAAAAACCCACTTTTTCAACCTCTGCATTGACTAACTAAACAATCTCATTGTGTATTGACTGTAACAGGCACTGTCTTGAAATTATTTAAAAGTAACAATGGAAGTATTCCATAGATAATTGGTCCGCGCGAAGAGTCTGTCAATATTTAGCCCACCATCGCATTGTTGTGCATACACAACGATTCCTACAACGAAGAAGAACACACTGTTCTAACGAATACCCATTATTGCCCAAGCAAGAAAGAAAGGTTTCCGCGTATCGCAGAAATTGCAAAGAAACGAAAAAAATCGTATTCATTTTCCCAACTCGATTACTTTTGTTTCCTTCTGCAAGATACGGATAAACAGAAAAAAATAAGGATACGGTTAATGTTGTTCTCTGACGAATCGTGTCTTCCCCGATATGATTAACCCGGTATCAGTACATGTTAATGTGAAAGTTATCTCCAATTTCCCATGCGATTTAGGCCTCCCGACCACGCTGAAAGGTGTTTCGTGCAAGACTTGCCGTGATGACCCTTTGATAAAATCGAAGACCGCAAAAGCAGATAGCACACCGCCAACTTTATCCTCGAGCCACCATGGCCAAGAACATCGCGCAAATCGATACTGTCACCGGAGTGTAAAGGTTCAAGAGATACCCTTTTACCGTTGACACTACTGATTTTGTCCTCAAGCAAATCAATACACGAAGATCCCGCACGACTCTGTGCTTGTCTGCAGTTGCTGCCTTGTAATCAAATTTCCTGGGATGACGTGGTGAAACTGGGTGATAAATCGATTTGGAAAGGTGTCGGGAAATTTGCGATTTCTTATCATAATTATTACTCATGGTGAAGGTCTGTTATCTCATACCTTTCATCGTAAGGCCCATTATTTATTTGGAAAATCGGACAAATCACGAATTTTTAGCCCTTTCACGGACAAATCGTGGAAATCTCGGAAAAATGCACTAAGATTTCTGTTGTTTTACCATTGTATTAAACCAGTAAATGAGTTGAATTGGATGAGAACACCTTTATTGAGTTACTGACTGTTCAGCTAAAACTTAATGCACGGTCCATTACAATCGCTCAGCAATTTGTGTTATATAATGGACGGACACAATCGATTATAATGTGATTTGAGAAATAATCCAGCAGCCTCCGACTGACTATGTCGGGAAATCGATACAGGAAATCGCATTCTGGTTTCTCATCTGGTACGTGGGAGTTGAAGCGATGTTTGTGCAGATGACGGATAGCTGCCAGTGACAACAGGCTGAATTTTTTAAAATACCAGTACAGCCTTTGTATCATACATTGGCGTAGTTCATATGGAGTTAATTTATTGACTACAGGTAGAAGCACCATGGCGCCGTATTGCTCTACCAAAATATCGTTCTTTACAGTAATCAAACTTAATCAAGTCTGAGAAGGTTATCAATTTTCGTTCTACGGTTATGCCATAATATGGCATAATAGATAGATAACATACCACACAGCCTTGTAGTGCTAGGAGAGAGAAGCACGAGGATCCACCAGCTAACAGACTCAGCAAATGAAGCATCTTGACAGGATTATACAGTGATATCGACTGATGGGCCCATCCCTCAGGCCTATGGGATTGCGTCACTTGATCGAACTACAGATTGAAAGTAGATTTTCACAAACCCATGACGGGGACACGAATGGTAAATTAGTATAACTACATGTACCATGATTCTACCTTGATAACCAGGTTTGATTTGCCTTCAACCCGACTTCAAAACTCTCCAACATTTGTTTGAGTCGATTTGCCAATGAACCTTAATGGAATCCCTTCAGTGATGCTACGATTAACTTTTGGTTAGCTTTGTTAAAGTAAATTCAATTTGTGACAAGTTTAATTGCAGTCGCGATCACTATGATGGAGATTGTTTCACAGACGAAGACACGGTTTTCATTATCGTTATCTCCTCGTATCCTCGGGTACCAAAAGTACACAATAGAGTGATTTAGATTTCAGACTTTTTCTGGTTGAAGTCGTTAATTTCATTGTTTCTAGGCTTACCAGGCATTAGACATACTGTTTTATTGAATTTCTGACAATATTCAACGCTACATCCGTCGTCCAAATGCCGCCATGTCGTTCTTGTATCAAAACCTGAACCTCCCTATTGTACATTATGGCTACCATTTAAACTTCAGACAGCAAAGATTGTTTACAATATCGCTTCTTGCAATGTACCCGACTGGAGGTGCTTTTAAATTTGCATTAGCTGATTGAAAAGTTCCATTTCAATTAGCATGTTATTCATTTTGCATGTTCAAGAAAATTACTAAAACGAAGACGGCATATCCAAATCTATTTTTTGCTTCCGAAATACGATATGCTCAACCTCGACCTTTGTTTAGAAAAAGGAAAGAATTTCAAATTCTCCACTAAAACATATTATTACTTCCCCTGTTTGGTGCTTTCAACCACCGCTAATAGCTTCCAACTTCAAACTAAAATCTTCATTGTGGAATTGAAATTAAATTTGAGAAAGGTTCACATTCACTTGGCAAATTAATTTATCAAAGCTCGTTATCTATAATCGATGTTGTCAACCAACCGTACACGTAAAGAGCTTCCCTTCCAAATAAATGGCTCCTTCCTGAAGTAACATTAAACCAATATATTTGACTGTCATCTCACTGTGGTTTACCTACGCTAATATATTTATGTCTCTTTCAACAAGGACTGATACCGAAAAGTGCAAAGAGATAGCGAAATTTCTCTCCACTTGGCAAATGAAATTATCAAAGATCATGCCTTGAGGATTCTGGTTGGTTTCGCTGGAAGTCTGATTGAGCGATACTTTGGTATAATCGCTCAGATCAAAGACTTCTGCTACCCTTGGAAGTGGATCTCGTTAAAACCGCGAGGCATTGCCGTGGACAGACTGTATCATAATTTGCGATTAAAGGGGTATTCTGGATAAAGTATGCCGATTCATAAACCCATAGCAGGTCCAGTACATAATATGTGATAATTAACTGAGCCGGTGTACTGGCAGGCACCAGCCAAATCCAGAAACCTTTTGGTCGAAACCAAAGGAGCGCGCGGCATATCTTTCCAGCGCGGATGAGTTTCAAGCACAACATCACTTGTTTTCACCAATAACTCAAATCACTATAAAATGGTACCATACGCAAGGCACCCAGTCGACAGTCAACAAATAGCAGAGCGTTTGACCAAGGAAATGACGTGGAAATGAAGAAATATGAATATTTAAGATTAAAGGAATAAGGACCACGTTGTGGCTTATGGTGGAGCAGCCGGAATTGGGTAACTCATGTTGTGAATTTCCTGGTTGGAAGTGGTTCTAAATCAGATTTAGGGCGAGAACCGTGAGAAGAAATTATTCTGTAAATGGGTGATGACTGATTTGTCCTTAGTGTTAATAAAGAGAGAATGATCGAATGAGGCCATAAAAAGATTGGTATTTTGGAGAGCGTATTGGATGTTTACCACTCATCTATAACGTCAGATTGGAGTTCAGCAAGAACTAAGAACGCCGGCAATCCGTGCACCGCCGTTCAATTCCCAGGACAGATCTTATGAGTGGGCCTATTAGCGGCTGGTTGTGGTCAAACGCTTTTCACAATATAAAGGGCAGCCGTCCATCATGCCAGTCCCCCGTTGGGATTCTATATGGTCAGAACTTCGTTAGTTAATCATATTGCCTTGTAACAATATGATCAATCACTGTGCTCATGAAACTTATATATCGAATACTATATTAAGCAACATCGAGGTGTCAACTTAGCATACAGTATAGTGACAACAGGCCAGCCTAGTACCTTTGGCTAGATCGATCTGAAAAACACTAGGCCTATACCGTAAAAGCTTAAATGATGATCCAGCGAATCTGGACTGTTTAAAAACGTTCGATCAATAGACTAGACAAATGTTCATCACATTATTGGAAAATTCAAATCATCCCCAATAATAGCATATTCTGAGTGTCTTCTAATCTTGCTGATGCTTGATCACGCATGCCGCTCTCAGAGCTGGCTGATTAAGCAGTTGAGGCGAATCCTTCAGGGTGAAATCAAATCGAACACGGTGTCTGGGTTCGCCGAACTCCATCAGTAGATATCTTTCAAAACTGTTATTTACCTCTGGATTGAATCAGGCGCCTACGTCTGAGGCCGCAGATGTTACACCGGGTTTGACAGTATCTGGTAGCACAGTAGGCACATTCAGTTGAATAATCGAATAAACCTAACAAAATCACATCTTCATTGAAAAACGAACTGACGCGAATTTACTTTGTAGTGAAACATTGCCACATTCTTGCGAAACCTTTCCACAACAGCCGCTTTTTTGTTTGAAAAAGTTGAGAACCATTCGATGTTATTTTTCTCTTTACCATTGAAAAACTTTGTCCTAACCAGATTTAAGTTTCAACAGTAAAGCAAAGTACTTCCCTCCGAATTACGCCGACTTTTTCAGAACACGTCATTTTCTTGTCTAATTATCAAGCAGGCATGTCCGGAACTCTTTTGTTTTGAAGAGTAAAGGAAGGAGATGAGCTTCAAAGTTTTTGTGATGTCAATATCGAAGAAAGCGTAGCATCTCTGGAAGTCAAAAGCAACCAATTTGTAGTAGTTTGGTCTTTCGTCTAAAGAGTTACTTGAAGCAATTTTCATGGACAAGTACACGAGTTTTCTCAATCTGGACATTTTACAAACTTCAAAGAATCTCTCCTCCACACTGTCATCACTTAGAGCTCAAGTCGGTCTCGTTTGCGTAGTAAAGTCATTCAACCTCCCTACTGTGATGAAACCATACTCGCTTTGTCTCAATGCGTGACTCACATTCTCATTATTTCTTACAAAAAGGCTAATTATCATGTACATTTTGATAAAAAACCATTCGCTGCCATCACAGAGAGCATTACGCAAGCCAGAGAACGTTCGGTCTTTCCTTTTTATTTCAGGATTGGAACATACTGCAATTAAATGAAGCCGACAAAAAGAGCAGCAGGAACAGGGCATAATTTCCCCGCGGCTCCTTCGAATGGAACAGTTGGCAACGGTCGGAATATTGTCCAAGTAATCACAAGTTCGGTAGCCCCAAGAGAAAGCAGGACAGGATACTGTAAAGTCTCATACATATTCATATATTCGTACAACAAAGCATTGTTCTGTTGCTATTTCGACTAATTTCTCGGAGCAAAATGTCAACTCGCGAAGACTAATAGCAGAAGCAAGGGATAAACTTCGGTGTCATTTGCTCAAGAACGAAGGCGTTCAAGGAAAGCACTACAAGGGGTAATACCCTGAAGTCTTTCTCGCCGATGTGTTGCTATATAGTTCCTGCCATCAATGTTTGTCGAGTCTTTACCTGGTGCAGAAGGAATAACATGTATGAGGCGGCCATAGGATGGATCTTTTTTGCGAGCAAAAGCAACTAAACGACCCCGGTAGCTCCAGGCGACCCGATGACAAGATATTATTGCGCAGCCGCACCATATACATGTGTACTTAGATATTACAAAAGACACATGGTCCTTACTATATTACTTTTTCGACTAACATCTTCGATCAAAAGGGTCAACTCGCTAGGAATAGCAAAAGTAAGCAATGCTTCGCGAGCTTCGTTGTCATTTGCTGCAAAGAAAAGTCAGTCAAGGGGAAGACAACAAGTGGTAATTTCCTGAAGACTTTCTCGGTGATGTTGTAGGCTATCCTCTTGTCGTCGCGATCTTGCTGGTGGCACGGAGTAGGCTCTATTTATATCATATGGGTATGAAATGTAGTCACATTTCTTTCGTCCACAAGTAGATTGATTTCCTAGTTTGCATGGTTACGGACTGCTAAAGAGGCACAGTCAGGTATAGACGTATAGTCTTTTTCATATCGTTCTGGCCAAAGGAGTGTGTCCAGATCACATTAACCAAAAGATAGAGGTGCTGCACAAAACTAGATTATCCTTCGGGTAAGCCTTACCACTGCATTTTCACGGAGTCAACTAAACCCAGTCAACTATGACACCAGCTGCCAAGGGCTGTGTAACATTACTATATGTGGCTTAGTGACAAGAGGTCAGCCAAGAACATGTACCTTTGGCCAGATCTATCTGAAAACGTTAAAGTACAAATATGGTCCAGAAACGTTAAGCTAAACCTTTGTACACCACGTTGTGGTCAGTCTATAAGTTTTCATATCAAAGAACCACATGGTTCAAAATTATAATATCGACGAGTAACATCTGTAATGATTGTCAGCAAAGACAATGCACTGTTACACACACCTGTTCCCGTTGGGTACATAGTGTTGTCAGTGGCCTTATTGACTGGCAATGTTTACTCAGAGACAGGCAAATAGACGAAGTGCAATGGGATTAGTCAGTCGTGAGGAAATTAACATAAGGTTCCCTGTAACTGCATTATTACAGGGTAGGTGTCAGACGAGGCTTCCTTCCTTCCTCCACAGTCGTCTCTAGCTATAACTATAACTGTAACTATAACTAGCTATAATTGTATTTTCAGTCCTGTGGCGGCGATCAAGTAGTTTGTCCTTTTAATATTTTGCGGTGCTCCCCCGCTTTTTTCTCGACATCTGTATCTGCGGGCCAGAACGTCTGTCGTCGTGCTCTGGGGTCTGCACTGCTGCTTAGGATTGGTATTCTGCTCAGTCTCTTGTTTCTGTCTAGGTACCCTCGTAGACCTTAGAGGCCTGTTCGAAGGCTGCATTTCCATATATTTTCATATATATGGCAACGTCTCTAGACGGCTGTCTGTCCCAGCCTGTCTGTTTATAATCGGCTTGTTTGTGAGTGATCACAAGATGTTCAGACTGAGTGACACAAAGCTGGCTGTGTCAGAAAAAGAACGTTACAGCCGTCTTATAACCTTTCACGAATTAGCGCCTTCGTTGCTATTAGTGTCACTCGCAATTAATAGTAGTCGGGTTGTCAACACAGAGAAGCATGCCATTTCCCTTTTAAAGGTCATGCATTTTAGCATATTCTTCATCAGCGTTCGCTCTGCACTCAGGTGTTATTCTCCAGGACGTATTCTTCCTCCAAGGTGGGATGAGTGTTTTTACGTGCCTCTTTGGTGAGGCGCCAATTGGGTTAGTTGGCCGAGTGACTCCATCTTCGGCCGGAGGGAGAGTCCATGCAAGCTATCCATGTTTCTCAATTGGTGGTGGTCTTTGCTTGCCCTGGTATAGACACCAGATACAAGGAACCTCGGTTTTGCGTCTCATTCGAACAAGGACTGCGAAGCCTCGGCGGTTCAGTGTTGTTTTCAGGTATTCCTGGCCAGAATCTCAGCGATGTAATGGGCGCCAGACGGACGCAATCTTGGGCTTTGATTGAGCCCACTCTGTTTCGTAGCCATGTATTTCACGGCTATCTTATGCTAACCTAGCATCATAAACATGTAGCGTTAACAAGATAAGCAAGACAAACACCGACCGAGCTGGTTTGTCAACACATCCGTGTGATGAAGTGGGCGAAAGACACACAGACATCATTGTTACAGCCAGGAAAACCTTGATAGAGAGAGGTATATAATAGACAACATTTCTGTTGACCACCTCAAAAATACGCTGATACTATAGCAAGAACATTTTCTTCCTTCGCCGACATTTGCCTTTAGCCTGGCCGTTGGATTGTTCCGAGAGAGCCCAAATGAACTTCATTGATAAAATGTTTCATGACAATTCAGAAAAATTTGAAATATCGCTTCTTTCCTCGAAGAACCTGTTCGTAAGATATACAATAAATGACCATGAAATGCCCTACATCAGTATCGAGTCATTATTTCCACCACTTAACCTGGTCTTTCAGGTTTTCCGTTCACCAAATACATGAAGCTCGGTAATAAATCAATCCTCAGTGCCATCTGATAAAATGGAAAAGCACATCAGGGAATCGACGATCCGCAATTTACCATAACTTTCCGATAATTGTACGGGATTTCTCCTGCGCAACTGCATCCGGCAACTACCTTCGTTTTCCGGTAATTTCGTCGGTGCGTCGTTAAGAAGTGAACTGGATAACTAATTCCACTCATACCTTCTCCAGCATTATTCAACGCCTTTGATCTTGGGAAAGAACAACTGCATTATGGAACAAAACGACGTCATTAAGAGGAATCTGAAGAACGGAAATTAAGCCAACATGAGCAACGTATGCATTCGAACACAACCCGGAAAACTATTTGACAGCGCGTCCCGCTCTTGATTATGTTTCGCGATCACTTTTTGTTTCGCACGACAAGGTTAAACTATCAAAACAGAGGATACTGCATTTTTAAAACAATTAATGATTTATGCATGCGGGACATGTTCTTTTACTTTTCCATTGTTTGTCATCAGATATTTTCAACTTATGGCATCAAAGGCCGGGCATTATAGGAAGATGGTAGTGTAAGAAGTGAGTGCTTTTATAGAAGACTGGAAGAAAAAAAGGCGGACTGTTTTCTGAAATGTGTGATCTCGTCCTTGGCGATACTCCTGCAACGCATCGAAAGATATGAAGATGCTGAGTGCTTGCCATGACCTTTTGGAAAACTGCCATCTTGCTTAGTGTAATCAGCGCTAATCATCCAACAGTAATCACCGATAATCATTAACCGATAATTGTCACGAAAGTTCGTTAATTGTTTTGATAATGTATCATTTCATCGGAATCATTAAATGCTATATAATATTCTGCTGGGGTACTTGGTGAGGTTTATAAAAATGATTCTTGATGGCTTGCCAATCACTTAATCAGAGTGTTTTATTGGCAATCTGTTAGCAATATTGTTTCGCTAACTCACTGGTAAATTGAACCTATTCATTGGAAAATATGTCCAAAGCGTTGGAAAATTACATTTTCAATGGTTCAGGCGTTCCTGATGACCGGCTGATGACCTCCTGGATTTCGTGATGATCAATTCTTCGGATGGTTGAAAATGCTCGGAGTCGTCGCGAGGACAGATCGTGAGAGTGTCAGGAAATATAAATAAAACACACATTTGACAAAATCCTCTATAACCAACTGTTCTTTTGTATTGTCTGTATCATAATCATGATTATGTACCTAGTCACTGCAATCACTTTCTCAAGAGATACTCCATGCATGAAAAAAATATCTATTTCGTGTAACCATTCTGCAAATATTCTACGCACATCTTCACTTAACGTTTCATTCTTTTCATTTCCTTCCGCTACAAATCTTTTCAGGAGAGACATTTGACTGATGGCAACACAATAATGCCAACGAATTTCCTCATATCATCTTCCACAGGAAAATCTCAGAAACTATCTCTATAGGTAGTCTTGGGACACGGACTGCGATTCTCAGTTGAAAGTGTTCATATTACCAATAAAGCACCTTCCCGCTGACTCTCTGTCAGCGAAGGGTGCGTGATTAACTGGATAAGTTGAGTTCCCTATGACAATATTCAGAAACCATTTATCATACACCAATCTTATGCAGCCTGACATTCTCAGACATCGTCAGTGATCCCATGGGGCTAAATTGCCATGGGAACTCTCACGTCTTTTGCTAAATTCTATCAATTCCAGTCTTACAAAAAAGAAGTAACTTTAGATATTTTGGATGGAAGGCTAGAAACAAGAGAATGAACCTTGAACAACGGGAGTTCTCAGTTGCTGGAGAAGAACCTTGATGATAATCTGACGCCGGGTACGCTTCAATAGCTCTTTCTCGGAGGGAAGATCTGGTGATGTTTATTGGACACTAAAGTTGATGTCCATGAGACATCTATCTAACTAGCGGTATAACCAACTGTTTCATCAGAGAGAGCAGCTCATTCGATCACCAGACGTGCTTTGAACATGGGTCTAAACACTACGCCATTCTGACAGCCCTCGTGATCTTTCCGACACCTAAGAAACAATAACACTTTTAAATAAGTTATTAAAATAACTCGGTTAATTTGTCCTTCTTTTTCTTGACTTTTTTCATGTTAAAACTTGCATATTCTTTCTCAGACCAACTGTATACATCTCTCAGTATCAGTGCTTCTTCTTCTTCCACGTTCAGAAACACAGCCGAGGTCAGACATGAGGGACATATTAACAGGCGCGGATCGTCCAGAAGTAATAGACCATCAGATGTTTCCAAGTAACTTATTACTTCTATATTTGCATCTGGGACCGATATCAATATCGACGCAACGCATGATCAGCTTGGGTATGTTTGTGACAGATATGGCTTATTGTATGATCAAAGTTTTCTTCTGATATTTGATATCATGACATTATGACGAGTTTCATTACAAAGGTCATAGCATCCATATCAAGTAGCAAGAGAAGTGCTTTAGATCGCATACGTCACATGTCGCTTGTATTTCGAAGACCGAAAATCTCGGCATCTCACTGAGCTGTCTGAATTTCTCTTCGCACCGCATTTCGTTTCTTACCAACATCACTTGTTGTAAAATCCATTGTCTCTTCTTATTTATTGTCTTTTTGGTCGCTACTAAAGACAGTACTTTTAAATACCTCGATAGTGTGCACAAGTTCTAAAAGAGAAACGAGATGACGACTTAGCTACGTTTAGCTAACACGACGCCAGGACTGTGTTGCCATGATGATAAAATGGAAAATGTCATCACGTTTGTGTGAATTGTCCACATCTCGCCGCTTTTCCATTAGACGTAAAGTGCCGATTCTTTTTTACGCAAAGAAAATTGCTGAGAGTTCTAAAAGGAAATATTTTAGGCATTAGTGATCCCTTGACAATGGAGACTCTTGCCTCCTTTTCTCTGAATTCATGTGTAGTCGCAACATTCGGCAGGTTTCACAAGAAGAGCTACAAAAGTGTTTTTCATATCGTTCTTGCCAAAGGTACTTAGTTGAACTGAGGAATGTGACAGATCACATTTACCAAAAGATAGTGGTGTTGCACATCACTAGAGTATCCTTAGGCCTAACCCTGCTATTTTACGGTGCCAGCTAAAGCCGGTGTAGAAGTTTAAAATGTCCTGGGATAGAATGTCCGGGAAACAATGGATTCTATTATGCGCTTTAATCTCTGAGCTATTGGCGGCCATGGCCTCCATAGAACCAGATAGCGGAATAAAATAGGGCCGGACACTTTTTGCCAGGGGGACATTTTCTTCTTTTACACCGGTCAACTATGACACCGGCTGCCCAGGACTGTGCAACATTAGTTTTTGTGATCACACTATTACAGTTTAGTGACAAGAGGTCAGCCAAGTGCTTTTGGCCAGATCTATCTGAAAACACTTTATCGACGACGGTTTTGAAGAGGTCTCTGATTCCTCGTGCTACATTGTACTTAGAATGTACTTAGTATGAAGGTCGATTAATTATTGCACTTCTTACTTCAGGTGTCAGGTGCTTATCCATTGGAAGTAGATATCGTCTTGCAACACCAACTGGTGATGAAACCTTACATAGACTACACAACAAAGCTGGCGATGTACATTATGCATCTTAAACAGACGATGATCTGCTCTATTCAAAGACAAGCAATTGTCTTTACCACGGACTTTTATACATCATAGGAGTTCATCTATAGAAAACGTCTATCGGAGTCCGGATTTTAGTTAGAATATAAAAACAAGTCTCAAAGTCTATTATGGATTACTGTCTCCGTTTTGTTCCTCCAGGCGAAGTTTTTATTGTTATCAAAACCGACTTTTGTAACCAGAACAATTAGCAGGAAACTTTGAAAGAATCATCCGGCCAAATAGTGGCTTCTTCTACTAGTTTCCCAAGTAAGGAAATGAACAAAGCTTTGCGGGAAGAACACTTTTTGTCCACAGCGATGTTACAACAATGGATGCGTTATTATTGAGAGCAAAGCGTTGGGATAGGGCTGGTGCAACTACAATGTATATTGACAAAAGATCGGCAGCATTAATTTATAAACAACAGCCATACATGTACGGCTGGGGTCGAATTGTGCGTTCAAAACACTCTCTTACGCAGTGGCAATCAACCACGACGAGACAACAATGCTTCAGTTAAGCAGGGCGGACGTTTTATACAAATATGTGACCCGTTCCAGCAAAACCAGTCGCATGTCGCTCTGAGCTTGGCAGGTTGAGACGGACCGTTTGTTCATTTCACTATTGTCTGCCTTTTGTGAAATCTGACGACATCAATTTCTGCTATTATCTCCAGGTGTCATCTAGGCTCATGCGACTGGTTTTGCTAGAACGGGTCACATATGTACTTGGAGGCGAAATGGCTATGAAAAAACACCGACATACGTTATGGCAGTTAAAAGAATCCAGGCCTAGCCCAAAACACGGTCTATTGTCTTCAACAAAGCCTGCTCGCACCTGGGCATTAAGTCCTGTCTTAACAAAGGATTGTCAGGGCGAATCTTGGTAACATTGAAACAGCTTACATGGGTTCGTGGGGCCTATATCGGCAAGGGCTAATAAATGTATGGCGAAAGTAAGTTACTTTGGTAAAGATTCCCTTGGTTGGCATTGCAAGCAGCTGCACTCGTATCTCTCTGTAGTTTGATAACCGCAAAGCCATATTTTACAAGCTCCTCATCTCAACTCGATCTCACATCAACAAGAACCAGAGCATATACAGGGTATCATGCACTGAATGTACATGAGTTTGTGTCTAGTCTTGCTGACACAGACTAAGAAGTCCACAACAAGTTAACCTGACCAGAAGTGACTGCAGACCTCCTGTACAATCTCCACATGCTTTGTTTACATTTCCACATACATTCGAAGATAAATATTGACGCTGCTTAACTGAAAAATCAACTTGCAGCGATTTATAGGGGCGACTGCAACCTATAATTATGCATCCACTTAGGGGTCAAGAGTTGAAGACATAACGTTACTGGGAACCCATCCGAGCGGACTAAAAACTTAAGTATCAATATTATAAACTAATGGTTCTGGCAAAGAGAACGCCAGCACCATTATGCTCAGCGAACATGCCAGCTTAAATAAGCGTCGTAAAAGCCTTGTCATGACTGCGAAAACATACGTGTTTTTCTACATAACATATACATATGCAGTATACTGTTATGAGACATGTTCGTCGTATTTTTCTGTTTCATTGTAAGATGATGTTGCGGATTTTCATTAATGCAATTACAAAATGTATATGTAACGTGTTAACGATGGGTGTAAGAGTTATGCCGAGGTAAATAGTTCATTTGCTCAATTATCGTACATGTAAGCCGTTGATGGTACTTGCACTAAGTAGCCACTTACCATCAATTGTCTAAGTAGATCAGGTGGATCAAGATTGACAATCTTTTTTTTGCATTTTTTACGTTTTTCTTCTTCTCTTTCCCCCCACTTAAACAATGTCTAACCGATAAAAAGGACACATGTAGGTGAACAAGTCAAGATATTCTTTAATTTTGTTAATCGTATTTTTCATGGGAGGATTATTAGTCAGATCTATGCCCTTTCAATCAGAAACGTCAGGGTCTTTTATAGTCTGACAGTGTCATCCTTGCTATACATATTTGGCCGGTCAAGCATATAATTGCCACTCGCCAATATCGTAATTGAAGGATTTGATAGGTGAAGAAGTCAAGATGTTCTTTAATAGCTTTTTTATGACCAGTAAGAGGTTTAAAACTCGTTTATTTCCACGAGTTTAAAGTTTCTTGGGCCTATACCAGGAGTTCCTCGGGTCAATCATTCCCGACAGTTATCCAAAAACATGGGTAGAGGAACAAGAATTTATTTGCCACGATTACAACAACGAAGTGTTTGACTTGTTTGACATGCTTGCAAATAAGATTACCGGACCAGCGGGTGTGGTATTACAATGTTGAGGTTTCAATTTCGACTCGAGAATGAGAACGAGGAGGCATTCTGACAACGGATATCGCCTCGCCTGTTGTAAGAAATGCAATGAAGCAGTGAGTCTTTGGCCATATCAAATAGTGTCTGGATCCGGTCAAGCTATGTAATTAAAGTATCATCAACACGACCAAAGCAACTCACTGAAAGATGAGTCCTGACAATATCCCCGGTCATCACGAGAGTGCATTAAAACCATCATCAGCGATACACGTGTTATTGGCAATAAGATATTTCCAATATTTATTTTACGACAAGCTGTAACCAGCATGATCAATTGGACAATCGACTTTTTAACGGACTTTTATGGACCTCTGCATTATTGATTCTGAGAACAGATGCTAGCAAAGATAGGCCTAGTTATGACCATATTGAGATGAAGGCTACGTAATACCGTTGCCTTTTGTCGTAACATATGTTACACTCATTAGTCGTCCAGGGTACTTATTACTGCAATAGAGATAATGCCAAATATGATGACCAAGCACAGTGGATGTTTACCCACACATGTATCCATGACGATATAAAGACAAGTCTAAAACACATTTTTATAATGGATAAGATGTAAGCTTCGTTTTGGTGAAACAAAATCTTTCGGTCGATATAAAATGTGTCGACAGAAATTCTAGGTGGATTGTGCAAGAAATACATCAAGTTTGAAGTGTTTTAGAGTAGATAATGGGTGATATGAATAAAGACTAGCAAATGCTTTTATCTAAAACTCCATGTACATTTACACTAGGCCTTCCTGTACAAAACCGGAGTAAAAGCATTTGCTAGTCTTTATTCATATCACCCATTGATACCTCACTGTCGGCTGGTATCGGTTGTTCCACCAAACATCACTTGTATGGAGCTGTCAATTCGCCAAAAACTTCTGCAGCCGCCTCGGTTATGGTCTAAAGCTTCACCCTCGCGGTGTTTGTGAGACATACCAACACGCGCTTGCTGGCTTTTATCTTCCGCTTCCCAAGACAATATAAAAAAGACACGGTGTTTTCCTAGTCACGTTGAGATATTGAAAAAAGGATAAAAGATTTCGACTTACCCCCATTCTCCAGCAGCCAATATCCGCAGAAATTCAAAACCATTAACTACGATATCCTGTTCACAATCGAAAAGTACCACACGACAGGTTATGTTCTTGTCAAATCTAAGTCATATCTCTCGCGATCCACTCGGGCTTAATGTTCAAATCAGATCAATCAAATTAAAGCAGTTGTTTACTAAAATAATCGGTGATTCTTGAATGGAAGAATCCTTCTGCAATGTGCTGTTACTCTGGCTGAGACGTATGAAACGTTACACCAGAAAATATCGTATAACCTGATGCGAAGTTTGAACGCAACTGTTTTATCGCTCATCAATGTTTTGAAGCGTCATAATCCTTTTCGAGTCATCAAATGGAACGTAGTATATACCTCGGTTAAAATCTAGTGTCATTTTTAAATCGATTTATCAAAATCGGCGCCAGGATCAAGTCCGATCAAAAAATTTGATCTTACCAGCTCGTGAATGCAAAGAATACAGTCAATAATGATACTATAGGAGATGCAAAAACAAAGCAACTTAAAATACCAACTGGCGAGGTGCTCATTCACTGATATTACAACTGTCACAAGATTAGATCCTATCAAATCGAGCAAACACTAAATCATAAGTAAATAGAGATAATTGCTGTAACTCTCGATCCAAGAATCACAAAGAAGATCTCAAACGTTGCAACAGGTTGAGTTGAGCCGATGAATAATCAAAATGTGTGGTTGGTCCATGATATAAATCATCCACACTATGGCCAGGGTTTGGTTTGAACGCCTTCTCTTTGAAACGCGGTTGACGAGCGCAAGACGAATTCATGTATTATCGCCAACAGAGTGATTTCTCTTGCGGTGAGCAAGCAGGAGAGGTAGGGATGTGATCCTACACGCGCAGCTTATTCATGGAGTGTGCCTTCGTGTCAGTGTTCATGCTTGCTTATGGCTTTTGACCGTTACAACCCGATAACACAGAATAAATAGCTCTTTTTCATTACGATGGTAGTTTTTCTAGAACCCGACTCCACTATACGCCATAGAAATTATGCCGCCCTGAGCACGTTTACGGCCCTCGCTCCACATCAAAGGGATAACTACGAAGAGAACCAGGCGCTGGCGTCCTTTAGGAGGAATTAGTCCCCTCCGTTATTGGAAATGGCCAAGAGTCGTTTGGCTGCAAAGATAATCATGTCTGAGAATTCGTTTGTAACTATGCTCTTTTTCGTCGGTGTTCATTTGGTGCTTAATGGGTGCCTTGTAAAGTGATTGATCGGAACTGTGGGTGGGTGCCGTAATCGGTGTTGGTTGTGGCGCGTTGGTGGTTGTGTGGGGGTTGGGATACATGTACGAGTAAAGATTTTGTGAGGGATTTCAAGTCAAAAGGTAAATGGGTAATCAAGTTGGTCTTTTGTCCTTATTATACCGGTTGTGTTCAAGGCCTCTAGAAAATGCTAAGCTAAATTTAAGCAAAGCATCGTGAGGACAGATAAATGAGCTTTTTCCACTGTATTTTGCTATCTTTTCAACTCTCGATCGGCCCAGGGTATGAAGAAAGTACAGGTGATCAAAAATGTTAGATTCTGACAGTTAAATAATGTAACTGCAAACTGGTATTCAAAACTTCAAGATGAATCCTCACAAAGAATAGCTCACAATGTCAACAGACAGGGTCAATGCCTGGTTGTTCCTTGCTTATAAAATTAGCAAAAAACTCTCCTCGGCCACTCTTAATGTGTCCGGCGTGATATCCGGGGTTCATATCCGGGTTTCATCATCATCTCATTCCTCAGCACGACATCACCCTCGACCATAGATTGGAATTTTTCCTTTGGCTAATGGTGAGCAATTGTCTGGCCTTCTCCCTATCTCTGGTCATTATGGCTCAGATCATCATGGACAACATCGAATCACAATCACGAGGACCTGATACACACGGCCATGATTGATGTTTTTTCTTGTGGTTTGTATGGTAATAAGCTTTTTCCCATAATTTGTTATCATGATATTCCCTACCATTATTTTATCTATTTTCTTCTGTGGGAAAGCATAGATTGGATTCATAGGATTGGTCATTTCATCACTTGGTCGTTATTCATAGCTACATGTATATGCTTTATGACAGTCCTTATGATAGGGCCGCTCAGTGAAGACTAATGGTCTGACCGATTTCGTCAAAATTTGGTTTTTCTTAAATCCAAATTGGAGACCCAAGAAAGTCATGGTCCCCCATCTAGTCACGACGTTTATCCATAAAGTTAACATATCTGCGGATTGGCCATGTGACATTGATTCAAGCAATTCTACAGAGATAGTCCATTTATATCTCCATAAACCAGGCGATTAAGATACATAGTAAAAGTCAATGCTTCTGCACCTGGGCAAACATGTAAACACATCTAGATTTAGCTGGCAGAAAATCCAAGTTTGTCTACGGATTTCTCAATCAAAGCATATTGATTTTTCAATTCTTTACTTTTTGAGTAAAGTAGATTCGTGAGATGTGTCATCCGCAAATCAACTGTTCAGAATTGTTGAATAAATGTTGATAGAAGCTGTTGAAGAGATATTGTCATGTCGTTGGAATCATCGTTATCATCAAAAGCAATCTATCATATAAATGGCCTGGATTAAAACCATATTTGTTTTCTCAAAGCCAGGGCAGAGGCCTGTATTCATCTTCACCGGTAGTGTGGCAAATGTAGTATCAGCGAGTGTTTCCCCTACAACAGAAAGTTGAAAAAGTTGAAATTATTTTCTGGTTACTAGTGTCACTGGTTTGGCAGCAACTCTTTTTGTGGAAACTTTTGTTTTGTGTGAAATGAGCACCTTACCTCAATCTCGATAAGACAATTTTTTACACTGCCGCCAAATTGTCTCTTTTGTCTCGAATGCAATAAGTAAGTATCTTTTGTGATTTGGCCCTCGGCCTAAAAATGCATTAGAACGCTTCGTTCACTGCGTCACACTGGCCTCTTGGTATGCCAACCATTGTTGTATTTACATCAGACCAGGAGAAACTGACACTCGTCACAGGCGAAGCTGAGGGAGAAATTTCCCCTTGTTAAACCTGTAAAAGCAAGAGTGCAGCGGACAGATTGTACTGCCACTGATTTGTGTGGTATCTGAGACACCATTTAGGGATAAGTGGTAGACGTATTAAGTGGGATTGTGAACGGTTACAGCGCAGACAGCAATTCATATTACCACAGAAAGAAGTCGGTAAATGTTCAATTTCTCACTCATCGTCTGGAGTTGACTGGAAATTACTTGCACTGTTCATTAGTCTGCAAGAACATTTTCTCAATCTACCTAAAATGTGTAAATACCTTTTAAAAATCTCTTTTGGAGGCCGGGTAACTCAAGCGAAAGACGGGATTTGCTGCTTTCGCTTAAGACCCGACGATAGCCCAAAAACCCAAAAGAGCCAGAACCCCAAACCCTAAAGTTATCATGGTCACGACATGTGACGTGCCGATCTGCCGGGTATCATCCAACCTAGGATTTATGCGCTGGGTGAGGTCTTCTTGCCCTGCAAATATTAGATTCTATGAGATGTTGGGAAAACGTTATGGCAGTAGATGTCTAAAGGAAAATGGCTTAAAATCTATTAATGGTGGGCATGATATGACTTTTATAAATGTATGTAGCCGGAATGTAAAGAAGAGGTAATAAGTCAGGTTTATTTATCATCTTATATTTACATGATCTCCAAATCAAAGAACACGTTTTCGATCACTTCAAAGAACGGTTATAGGACTACTCAGTGACAACATGGTGATTTCTTAATTGCTCAGATTGATAAGCTGAGTCTTATTTCAACACTGTAATTGTAAAGGATAAAAATCCTCATATGGATGCATGACGTATTCCGCTCGGTCTAATACTAAGGCTTATCAGAACTCTACTTTGTACCTGTGGAGCCGTAAATTCGGATTCAAATCTAATTGATATCGCTGCTTGATATTTAGATCTGTATCTTTATTAAGAGGCAATTACGACAACCACCTGTCACTCAACATTTAAAGCTTAACATTTTCAGTCGTTTTAGTTTTTGCCCGATGTGCAGTATAGTTGTTTTTTTTACCTTTGATCACAATTTTCCAATGAATTTGCATGTTTTTTTCACAAAGCTACATGTAGATTTCGTCTAAATGCTACTGAGGCGTAACATTTCACAAACATGGACAGTTTTTCCTGGGGGAGGTTCTACTTCTCGACGGTATCATTGGTATATCTGTTCATGCATCGGCAGACACGTCAGATGTGTATTCCGCTGAAAAATGTCCCCAAAGACCCCAAACGCCACTGAACTAATAAATAGAATAATTAAATAAAATTTTAACCACACACACAAAGTTGATCAAATGAACGCCACAAGCTGATCATGTAACTAATTCTGACATGTGCACCGAGAGGCACGTCGCCGCCAAAGCCGACATAAGCCGCCAAGAAACCTTTTCAGCAACATCTAAAAAAACAACATTTCCAACTTTTAATTACATTTTAAAGAAATGCGGCGCAGAAGGGTAAATGTTTTTCGCTTGGTTACAAAGGTGGTAATCGTGCCAGACAGATACAGTTCATGTACGTGAGTGCAATTAATTTTTATCGTACATGTATGCATTTGACAATATTGCAGGGTACGAATGAATAAAATGCGGAAAACATCTACAAATATCGTTTTCCTCAAGAGTCATAAAAATAAGGTGTTTTGGTTATTTTCAATTTGGGGATAAAATTAAAAAGAAATATATGTCGTTTTGAGTAAAATGGTAATGGAATACTCCAACGATGTCTCAAGGTTAGCATCTATATCACGTTTCCAGGCCAGTCCTTATGGTTAAACTGATAGAAGTGGGACCGAGATTTCTCATGCGGGACTATCCCTTATCATGGTCTGTCAAGCCCTTTACCATCCCTAATAGAAAGACCCCGCTTATATCATAATCATCTTGTGGTCATCTTGATACTACGCCAGGGGCCGGATTAGGAATGTCAGAAAGACAGCTGAGTAAGGCGTCTCTCATTGATTGGGCATTGTCAAGAGTATTGTAAGATATCAACGCAGGAAATATGAGATGTATTTATCTTTAAGCTGAGTGTGGGCAACAGTGGGCTTTATTGGGCTGATAATGTCACAGGAATTCTGCTTGAAGTGCGGAAACATAAGCCACCATGCTTTCATCAGCACAGAGGTCCATTCTTGTTTAAGGGTTCATCATTATAGGCCCCACCATTTTGACCAGAACTTGAAACCTTAAAGCAATTGGAACTCTTTCGAAAGGTAGTTTTATGGGTAGGAGTCAGTTCCTTGTCTTACAGAGAACAGATTTCCACCCTTGAAATTATCTTTCACGTCATTCATTCACAAATCAGGTTAAAAAATGCATTTTTTGTCTTAAAGGGTGAAGAGACAAGAGTTAGGGGGTAAAAAAAGTAGCCTTCAGGTGACTATATAATTCAGAGATAGGGGCCCGGGTTATGTTTCATTCAGCATTTCATACAAGCCTGTCAGTTTCGATGAAATAGGACAGACCTCTATTGGTGACCCCTTTTAACTTATTCTAACCTACATGAAACCTGCCTAAAGTCTCCTATAGAAATATTTTATTGAAATATTCTGGTTTCAGTATCAGCGGAAGAACAATGTCCGGCGCCGTTGGGGACATGCTTTCCCGTGACGTATGAATCTTTGATCAAAGGAGACAGTGTTTCTGTCCGGTGGGCAAAGCACTTGAAATCAACAATCGTGTGGTAACGATAGATTGGTATAGATAGATTCTGGTTTTAGTATCAGCGGAAGAACGATGTCCGGCGCCGTTGGGGACATGCTTTCCCGTGACGTATGAATCTTTCATCAAAGGAGACAATGTTTCTGTCCGGTTGGCAAAGCACTTGAAATCAACAATCGTGTGGTAACGATAAATTGGTATAGATAGAAAATCACTCAGTCCATTAACACTCCAGAGCTTGGGGTGGTTTGGGAAGAAATGAAGTGTGGTGTACTGTCGTAAACATTGATGCAGTCATCAAGTTGGCATCGTATGCTGCAACAATCCATTACCACTCCATACCTGGGGGTGGTTTGGGAAAAGACAAAAAAGTGGTGTATTTTCGTAGCCTCGCCGTCATAAACATCAACGCAGTCACCAAGTCGGCACGTTATATGCTGCAACAAATAGACCAACTTGGTGAAAACACCATGTCTACATCAGGTCTCCGTCATTCTGCAACATCACTATATCCCCAATAGTTCTCCGAACCCTGAAGTGAGAACCAACACTTCGGAAAAACCGTTCTCACGCCTCCGATCGCTTTGAAAGCAATTCAACGCCTGGTTGGAATCACCGAAGCTGTCTCATACGTTTTTTGCCCCTTACCTAGCTGTCAGAAGAATTTAGTCCCAGCCAAATACACAGTCTATTGTCTTAGAACAAAGCCGCTCGCACCAGGGCTTAAAGTCCCATTGTTCTATACTGTCTTACCAAAGGATTATCATGGCAAACTTTGATAACATCGACCCCCAGGTTCATGGGGTAGATGGGTCAAAGCAGCGTGAAGGCAGGTTTTAGACCAGTTCCCAACTTACTCAATGAGAATATAATTTACATCAACTGTTCGCCAACTATTCATATACAGTACATTCACTGCACATCGCTATGCATTTCTCTGACATATGCAAGTCGATCATGAGAGTTTCTGTCAAACTGAATGTCATGTCGTGAAGTGATGTGACATTCCCTATTCATCCACTATCATGAAGCGACAACCAAAGGAACAACACTTGACAATGTCAAATGATCCTCCGTGGGATCGCAAACGCCAGTCCAGATCAACTGGACACCCGCTGCCTACCGTCATGTCAGTGTCCTTTGTAAAATTGGACACGAGATAAGCAACTCTCAGTGTTGAAACCGGATAATCTCGGGGGTCTAGGAAATTTCTTTTTCCATTCGGTGATTCTGGCTGCGTTGCTACAATGATTTTGACGTCATTCTGTAAGCTTCAACATAATGTACAGTCGAGTGTCGATTACATGTATATTGAAACGTCACGGAGAATCATACCGATCATAACACGCCGAGTAATGCCAGAGGAGAACCACCGTGTCCGTAACCTTCAAGCCATCATGGATCATTCCCTGCGGCTAAGCTAAGAGCTATGATATCCGATCTGCTCGTTTCTGTCGTTTGAAATGACACACCGATATGTCCGGGTGATAAAAGTTTCAGGGGGATTATAATCTTGCACAGGCAGATGTAACAACGAATCGACAATACTATGTACCAACAGCTGTTAATGGAAAATGTTGGCTGTTACCCATTCTCCGCGCGGCTCAATAAATAGTTTCTTAGCACGTGTAGTCTTTCTCTTACGTCAAAACCGCGGAACCCTATCATTGATTTCTTGCGAAGGCAGAAGAGGTCTAAATGTCAAGAAGTTTCGTCTACTATCTCGTCATCTTTATCTCAGCTTTAAAAGGCCTTTTTCGTATACTTTCAATAGACTTGCACAGCTCTGCCTGATTCCGTTGGAAATCCGATAGACCTCTTGCCATTCTATGCTGTCGTTGAGATAATGAGTTGTCAGCCGCCCACAGTTTACAAGAAACCAAGAAAAGAAACCGCTGTGAATAAGATGACAGTGCTTCACTTCCTTGCCTACGTTTATTTCCATCCTACAAAGATCACAATTTCAATCAGCTAGAGACATTAAAACACCCTTTGCTTACATCGATAGAACAATCGACCCAACACTCTTCTTTCGTTTCAGAGATAAAAATATCTGACTATCTGACGAATGTCATAGTTCTGTCCGTTCAACCTGATAGCTACCATCTGATTAGTGGCGACACTCCTATGTGGTCCGCAAAGAAGATCTCGACCCGACAATTCGATCAGTATCAGCGCACGAGTGTGTGGGTTTATTCTCTTTTCCCCACTTGCTGCACTCTTTGATGTGCGTCAGTATCAGGTTGCGAAAAGCTGTTCAGGTTGTCAGTTGCAATAATAGTACTTCTTTAGGAAAGCCTTTGCTGGACTTGACACATCGGAACAGTCGGACCCGACATCCCAATGGTGCTCTGTTTTGTTAGATGAAGAGAATGTCATCCATGGCCGCTGGTAAAGTTTAGCATGCTATGTGATGTACATGTATATGACGACCGGAGTGGGGGTGATTTACTGGATTATACTGACATGTTGAATAAAGTCGGTTGAAAAGAACACAGTGAGAAGAACTGAAGGCCTCACTCGGACTCAGATGTTCCCCAACTTGGATAAAAATCGTTCTTCCAGTTAAAACCAGAATCAGAAGGGCGAGTTATAGGCACCTTATCAACTTCAGAACATTAACAAAAAAAGAGATAAAAAAAGAGAAAACTCATATTCAAATTCATAGCAAATTCATTTCTTATCGCCGGGGTCTTATACTGATAAATACAGCTAAATCTTCCCAAGATAAAACAGGAAGTAATTTACCTAACGGCAGAGACGTCGTAACATCCACTTTCCGGTTGTCGCCGAAGTCTGCCTGAGGTGAACTCTACTACAGTGACTGAGGATGATTAGTAAGGCCACAAAGTGATTTGCAGTAGTACATATTACTAAAGTACAAGTTCGCATTTTCGTTGTTTTCCCAGTAGGAAATGGGTGGAAACACTAGCTGAACGGAGCATCAAGACAGAGAGAGCAGTGCAAAGCCGCATCCAGGCAGACAGCCAGGTCACTCTTCATCTGTCATCCCATTTACTTCTCAGCGGCAATCTGTGCGATTTCCATCAAAGTATTCCAATAATACGACCTAGTAATGTGATCAAACACAACAGCCTTTTGTGATATTAGTTGTCGAATCGATTAAACGAGCTGTCGTGGAGTCGAACCGGAAGTTTGGAATGGCGCTGTCGGACACCAGTCAAAGTACGAGTAATTACGTGGTGATGGGTCGGTCAGACCACAGACTACAGTCCTTTCTTAGACTTTCCATTCGGAAGTAGGTTTCTGGGTGTACTCTCTTCAGGTTTTTGAGCTTTTGGAAAACGATTTAGAGTTTTTGAGTCAACACAACTATGCACGTCCTGGAGATTTTTCATAGGTTTTTCAGAAGCCACAAAACCTTCATGGGGTATCGATTTCTCTGAAAAACCTGTGAGTGTGCATACATATAACAACTGGGCCCTGCTTTTATCTTCTTCTTAAAGTCACACCCAAGCAAGATACATGTATATATATGTACATTTAATAATGTATCTCGGTGTATTTTTTGTTTTTTAAAAGTTCTAAGTGCGCAGACAAACAGTGAGCAGAACGAAAACAGCATGCGGTAAACTTTGTACATTGAGTTTGTCGTATTGGCCTTTTTGAATAAGTTTGACATCAAACGGAGAAGTCATATCTCAGATGCCCAGTTAACGGCTGTCAAAGCTTTGATCAACTTGATCGAATGACATTTGATATTTGGCAAACAGTCATTCTTTTCTTTATTATTTACCATATTTACAGGTGATGTTTGTCCATTCGTGTGGATCTAAAGTAACATGTAATATGCGTTGGTGCAGGTGGTCTAATTATCAGTTTGAAAGGATGTAACACTTGGCCTTTCATACACGAATTCCATAGGCCTCTGACAGAAAAGAAGAAAGTTGAGCGGCGACAAAAGGAGGGCATAGCTTCACATCAATCATCAAAGGCTACTTAAAATTCAGTAACATCATAGACAAAATAACTTCGCAAATTAAACATGAGCACGCGATGCGTGAAATTACCGATCGAAAGGGAAGTTCTCTTTGCATTCATATATCAGATTTACATGTCCCTGACCAACGATTTTAAATATTTACTCTGTCAATCTGACATAAATGCTTTCAAAACCAATGTCACAAGAGATGTTTGTTTAGTGTCAAACGCAAGAATAAGAAAAGTCTCCTCTTAAATACGATAAGAAGACACACAAAAAGTAGCTAAGCCTTGCTTATTTGAATGTGTTAGTGGCCTTTCCAGGCTCCCAAAAATTGACGTTCAGAAAGAATCCCTTGACATGATTACATCATACACCACTAATACAGATGATAAAAGATTCCTCCTCCTAGCAGGCATGAATATAAAACGTACATTGCGGCACGAAATAAAACAATAGCTGGTCTATTCTCTGGGCAATACCATGCAGTACTTCTTTTGACATCCTAACTCGCAGCTTTCCAGAGAAAAAAATCCAAATCAGCTAGCGAATAAACAATGGATAGGAAAAAACTGAAAATAATCATAACTTTGTATGCAGAGTGCATTTCATTTCGAAAGTTTTTGCCCGCGTCGAGGTTCGCGTATCTTAAGTAGGTGTTTTTCTCTCATTGGGAAGGAAACAAAATTATCCTATCGCGAATGCGCCAGACTTATCTTATAAGTTCAACGAGTTAACCGAAACCGTTGACTCTTTTAAAGACGTCTTCAAAATCATGTATTACGTAATTTTGACCAGTATACAAGGAACATTTTCGCTTCTCCATTTTAGTCTTCTTTATCAGAAATTTGAGGATGTACTCGGGCTAATTTGATGAAATTCGAAAGAAACACGATGATATGCATATAAAAATCTGTTCTACCCTCCATAAGATATTACATTGTGTATATTTTTATTAATCAAAACCGTATGCCAAATGACGAGAGAAACAATACGTGTAAAAATGTCCAACCATGATCACTCTTTGGGACTGATACATGTATCATGTATGCATATTATCATCACCACCTTACAGTCGATTCGTTCAAATATGCTGGGTGATTTAACTAGTTTCTAATTCCATAAATTATTCCATAAATTATTAGACCGAGCCGGGTAAACTTCGTTTAATTTTTTCACCATTTGAGCTGATTATTTTATAGATTTACGATATTTTATCGCGAGATGATGAACACCTGCAGAATTGAACGCAACTGTTAAAAATAGTAATCCAAAACATTGCACTGCGTTTGCGGATTTATCAAAGATCGAATTTCTGTTTCCGATTCGGCCGAAGGATTGCGCTGATGAAATATTTAAAATGGTGCGCTACATTTGTATTTCGGGTGAATTTGAAGAAAACATATGGCCGACTTTGTCAGATGAATTATCTCCTGCCGAGATCGTCGGGCTGTGCGAGCGATGGTCAGTCGAAGCTCACTAACTTGGCACCGCTATTGGCCTATGCACATGTACGTCAGCGAATGTACATCAGCGAGGCTGTTTATGAGTGATAAACAGCCGAACAACTTCAGTTTTAAGTACTAGCAGATCGTATAAAGCTTCCTCAAGTAAAGATTTTGGCGCCTAGCTTAGCCTTGTCATTACATTGAGGGTCAATTAAGATGGCCTGTAGTTGGATAATCCAGCATTCAACAATAGAAACCATGACCACGAACCCATTCAATGAACTGACGACATTGTATTCACCAGATCCTGATTAGTGGCTATGAATAGCACACAAACAAAGTGTAGGTGGGCGACAGCACACAGCTCAAATCCACTTGTATATCAGTCACAGACTTACAGTACACACTGCAGGTTCGTCGTTCGTCGTGCTTGCGTGTACAAGTCTTGAACAGTACAACTTCGACTTGGATGCTGGAATGAGTGAGCAGTGTTCATGCATATTAGGTCACCTTCCAGAGTTTATGTCGACTGTTGAGCTGTCAACGATTTCCCGACATTTCCCAATACCTTTCCAATGTTAAAGAGTTACGCCGTTCGTTCACATGTATATACTGTTGGTCCAACTGTATGTAAATTGTTTAGTACATAATAAAGTATATGACTATATACCAAATTTGGTGCTTTTATTCTAATTTGCACGATTTAGTATGTTTTCCCTTGTCTCCTGGCCTAATAATGCATACCACATACATTCTGTATATACACATGCACCTCAGACTGCCGTTTGGAACACAATTTGTCTCAGACGGAAGCTTTGATAAAAAATGTTTTGTGCCTTACTGATTTAAAATGGATTTGTTTTGATTTGCCAAGATGTGTTTGGACATCAAAACAAATTATCCCAGTAGGCCAACGAAACACTTGTCTTTGAGCTCGCAATTACCGATCACAGCAACTGCACAATAACGAACATGAGCCATCATGACATCAACAAAACATCACCTGTCTCAGAATATTGGGCCAAGTGCACGTACAACCTACCTGTAAATGGCATGGCTTGTGCTAGTTATTGACCATCACGACACCCACAAATAACATCCATTTTGTACAAGGAAAAGCGCAATATCAGTCGGATTAGCCATAAACCATTATTTGTTACCGCCCAAGTGCCCGCTGGCCGATAATGGCGAGAAACTCGACAGTCGAGATAGGTTATGTCAATCATATTGGTCGGCGAGTTAGTAACAAGTTGTCGGTTGACGATAATTTTGTGGTCTAATGATGCGGCGAAATCTCACAATGTATAGGGTGTCACAGAAACGATTTCCGTATACGTGATCATGGTCCAAATTGATTTTGTCCCCAGCCTGACCAATTTTGATAAAGGGATTCATCGAAATTTACCAGCTTGAACCATAGGCCTGTTACATGAACGGTTAAATGTTGACATACTTGAACCACGGACATATAGGTCCGTGTTGTTTGAACTACTTTGTGTTAGAAACCTTAGGCAAAAAATAACCATGATAATATTTTCAGCCGAAACTACTCCGCCCAACGATGTAAATTAAACACGGATTGATTGCGTGGAAGTAAACCTTTTTCCATTTGAATGATTGATTTGGATCGATATGGGTTATGTTGTGTACAAATAGCCACATGCTATTGCGTTGCATAACAAAGCCATGTAATCTACTTTGTAATCAACAAGTGGTGATGAGGGCTTTTTTATTCTGTAAAGATAAACCAATTATGTACGTTGGATTGTGTGGAGGGATCACTGTCGCTGTCGGGTCATAAGAGTGTATAGATTCTGAAAGAGTGGATACAGTGCTCAGTAACCCTACATCACCCTCCTCCTAGAATGCCGGCACTGCCGGACATTTTACTCTCAGTAGCAAACTGGTATAATCAAGTGTATATCGAAATTAATCCTTACTTGGTATAAGGCATATTTGTGGAGAAAGAAATATTTTCTTGGCAGCATGATCACCAGTTTGGAGTGAGAGGAGGAAGCAAATTATTTTACATGGCCTTCTAAGGGCAAAAATTCAAGATATCAATCATGAAAGCCTACAGTGGAGCTACCGATACTTAGTTGAGAAAAGGGAACGTCCTCACCAAGGACACCGCATACCTGAGGTAGAGATAAGAGAACGAAGTACTCACCGATGAAACCACATCCCTTAGAAGAATCCAAGACGCCAGGACTTGCTGAAGAAACTTAATCCAATTCAGTTTGTATTTTCTCATAATGATAAAGTTACACAAAGCCTGTCCTGTCTAATCCAATTCTTGAAGCTTATGATTCGTCACCACATATATTCCAATTCTAACCACTTTCGAAGCTGTCATGCAGTCTTCCATCTGCAGATAATCCGATTCGAAACTATTTTTGATGTCTCGACCCTTTCACTACAAATTCTCATGAATAATTTGAAGCGTTCGTTCTTTCGCCATGATTAACTTATGTCAGACATTTGAAAATTGAACCAACTCAAGTATTCACTTGTGTATGTATGTTTGGCATGCTGTCATCTATCAATTGAGGTCACGTTTCATCTTGTTATTCTGCTCGTCCGGTCAATGCAAAAGAAGTACGGAAATACATAGAGTCCTTCACAGCTTTTTATCTTCCTTTTCCATTAACAGTATCCGCTGTACATTATTGAACGTGCATCAAATGAAGACTCTCTCCGCTCACCACAGTACGCCTAGCTTATGTTAATATTAATGATCAATTGGCCTAGATACAGACAATCATAACTTTGGTCTTTTGATAAAAAGTTTGATTCTCATGTCACGAAATTATACTGATTGCACAGTCACATATCATGTCATACATGCAATTATCCAACATCTTGTTTACTAGTCGACACAATTATCTGAATCAACCATTACCAGACCACCACGGACTAAGTTAAAGGCCACAACAAGAGCAAAGAACAGAGAACAGTAACACACAACGTGTAGGATTGGAGATGGAGATTAGGCAACTTAGTCTCTGTCCAAAATCTTGAGAAGGCTTACTCCTCAACGCACTGACGAAGTCAAAGAGCCAATCACTACAACACTAGCGACGACACGAAGAGAAAGCGAAACAAACATGGAGAATTGCTGATGGAGATTTTGAAACTTTAGTCTCCGTCCAAAAACTTGAGAAGAATGAATCCTACAAGCTTACTCCTCAGCGCACTGACGAAGTCAAAGAGCCAATCACTAGCGACGACACGAAGAGAAAGCCAAACAACCATGGAGAATTAGAGATGGAGATTTTGAAACTTTAGTCTCCGTCCAAAAACTTGAGAAGAGTTAATCCTACAAGCTTACTCTTCAACGCAAACGCACAGACGAAGTCGAAAAGCGTATTTCACCAGCGACGAATCGAACAGAGAGCAAAACAAACATTGAACACTCTCACATTGATGTATCAGCTTGTCAATGAAAACAACCACTAACATCTGCGATCGATTCTGAACGGGTATCTTAAAAGCGCTTACACATGTTACTCGATCAGCTTGAACCTTGTCAAAGGGTTGTTTATGTCGAGAGAGTTTAAACCTAGAGCATGAGCATCTGGACGAGCATTTTTGGCGCATCCTACTCAGAATTTTGCGAGGTGTTCTAATAAAACTCTACTGTCGATTTTAGAAATGTAAAAAAATTGTTGGTACACACTTTACCGAATCTTTGTTGAAGCCAATATCGAAAAACTGGAAGTTTAATTACATTAGATAAACATGCAAAAAATCGTCAATAGTAATTACAGGAAATGAAAATAAGTCCATTGGGGAATCGAACACTTGTTCGATAACTGCCCCGTGGCCACCTCTCCTTGTCAAACGGGCTTATCACCAGCTGACATTTCACTGGAGATTGTTCCGAAAACATAAATTCCACTCCGCTAAAAAATCTTAAGTCGATAAAGCAGGCCTAATGGGTGACTATGTACGTCCGCACTTTTAACCTTTCTTGTAGAATCATGAGCTAAATCCACATGTGGAATTGCAACATCGAGGCAGGTTGCCAAAAGCCTTCACTCTGGCCTGGTCGTCGGCAGTTTCACCGTAAACCAACCTGATAAAGTACGGTACCCAAGTTATCCACCTCAGCCAAGTCGATAAACAGTTACACTCATCTGAGAATGTTTCCATGATAAATGCATGTAATGTAAGTTGAGATCTTACCTCTAATCCTCCATATCATTTTGTTCTTCTTCTAGTCGTCACAATCGGTTCAAATGCGACACCGAAACAGCTACGCTCACTACAGCAAGTCAATAGTGAGGTTTCGCAACCACCCGGTTAGGCCCTTCGACGACGTTTATCTATTGTTCAGGTAAACTCACACAATAGATAAACGTCGTCGTAGGGCCTAACCGGGTGGTTGCAAAACCTCACTATTAATGAATTCATAGGCCCACGCATGGCCTTCAAGGAGGATGGTTTATGTCGGCAAGGGACCTTTTGAGACCAGACAACACAGAAATTCACGAAACATGGTCGAGGGGTGAGAGAACCTGCCGACCGTGGTGGTGGTTCAAAGTCCTCAAATAAGTGAGAAAGAACACATGTTTTAGAATGGCTGTACTGTTTTTGTGATGTAACGCTGTTTTGGAGGAGCAAAATCTTTTGGTTATTTAAGAAGACTACGCTGTCTGAGATTGAGATTCGCCCCCTCAACACCTCAGGACGTGCACCAACTGGGAGTTGAACTCAATGCCTTAGAGGCCACAGGCGCTGAAGTTGACACCAAACACCACTTCGTATGAGCTACTCTGACAGCCCGAGGTAGACGCTTTATGCAAAACTCGGTAGCAATTCTTTCTCATTCGCAGTAAATGCAAATCACTAACTTTTATAGTCTTTGCAAATTTAACTGGTTTACGGTATTTTGCATTAGAGTGGTTTAGTGTCACCAAGTTTCGACCATTCACCCGCGTCCTCGTAGTCTTCACTTAGTCCTAAGTACACCAAACTGTCCTTATGGTACAATTCTCTTTTCCCCAAGTTCATCCTACCCTTTTTCTTAAAACTGTGCAGCACCTTTACGTTGTCGTCACCAGTCAGGGTTGGACTTGAGGTCTTTCTCTCGAGGACTACATCACCACTATGCTGGGTCACTGACACCTGCGGAACTGTTGTAGCCCTTGAATTCTTTTTACACCGGTCAATTACATTTTTACTTGAGCTAGTCCTACTGCCAACAAGTATTTTCGGCCCGACTATAACAACAGAATTTGATGGGGTTGGTTCGGAATGTTTCCTACTCCCATTAATTTCTTGTGAGCTTTTCTGCCAGGGGACATTTTTGTGATTAACTTCTTTTCTACGGCAGCGGGAAGATGAACAGCTTGTAGGCACAGTCATAGTCCGCTGCCTCTCAACCCCGGCAGACCGAAGTATTTGCCCCGATTCTGCCCGATCTTGGAGTGTTTCTTTCGGAGTCAAATGTTCCGACTGACTTACGCCACAATAAGTGCTTTTGGATTTCGCCTTCGAAATTCCCGTTTCTTCTTTCATGCGACTTTCATCGTACTGGTTCGTCGCATCGATAGTAAACAAATCGTCATCGTGTACATCATCGGATAAGGTCAAAACCGGCGGCTGCACGAGTCTCCGTCCTCGATCAAAGGTACTACAGGTTGATGAGGATCTGGGGAATGCGGAGGGTGCCCGCGGACTCCACGGCTCAGGCGCAATCCATGTTTCCTGCGTTTTCGGTACATTTTTCTCACCCCAACTAGCGATGTCGGGCGGAGTTGGCGCAGATGGAGTGGTTTGCGGCCGCGGGGACAGTTGTTCTTGTTGAAACGGAATTTCAGAATCGGAAAGGTAGACACACGGAGCACTGGACGCCAAAAACAAGTGATCAACGTCCCTTGGTTGTACCGGATTGTGTTCGTTACTCGAACATACCATCACCAACATCGTACTGTCCGAGACCTTGCTTGGCCTACGTTGTATGATGTTATTGATGAAATTCGTAATCGGCCCCTGTGCATCAGACGGCTGTAAATGATGTAAATTGTTCGGGGAAGCAGTTTCAACCGGGAGGGTATCAAATACAGGTTTTAGTTGGTTTATATCTGCGTACCGATCAAGAAGTTGGCTCTGTGTGGGCACTACCTTGTAAGGTAAGAGATGAGGTGTGTTCATTTGCTTGAATTGTTGGTCAAGTTGTGCTTGCCGATGAAAAGCGTTCACGTTGAGGTTTGGTGCCGCTTGTGACTGATTGACCTGCAGGTCATGCGTGGAATGCTGGGGATGTTGCCCCATCGTGTGAATCATAGGGCCAGTCAGCCTCGTTCTTGAGGAAAAGGACGGACTTCGGGCACCAGAGCCTCTATCGAAGAAGACATCAGTAACTTGCACTTGCCCGAGGTCACTAACCGTTGTCGAAATCACGGAATGGCCATCGGGGTCGTTCATAAACGAGGTGGTAAATTCACACGGAGACATTGGCAATCGGTCCTTTTCAATCGGTGTGACCGCACGACTGTGTTCGCCACACGTAGCTGCGTGTTGCATGTATGTTGTGAAGGCACTGTTGATAGATAACTGCGAGGAGCAACGAGGCACAGTGGGTGATGCGAACTGGTTCAGTGCCATTTGATCCGTATAAGGAGTTATTGGCATGGCCGAAGTCGTGAGCTCTGAGAGCAAGCTGATTGTGCTCCTGTGCACAATTGCGGTGGAGTTGTCTATGGGAACCTCACGATCATTGCGCCTGACTTCTGGACCTCCACAACTCCCCTCCCGTAAAGATGCACCTACTGAAGCACGGATATCATCCGATACAAACACTGACGACCGAGGTTCCAATATGTCTCCATTGGAAGCCAGGATTCGGAAGATCCCTTCTTGCGACGCATTGATATCTGAAGGTCTTGTGCACCAGAATACCTTTCGCGTCAGTTCCGTGTTCGAGAAGATGAACTCAATTGGCGTAGCAGATATCGCCAGGCACTCTACAACAACGCCTATCGTATCCAAATGATAGTATTCTGGATCGTCAAAGAACTGTCTCACTGTGTACAAGATCTGGGTGATTACTTCAAATGAGCAGTTCGTCATGGTTATAACAAGCGTGGACTTGAGCCACTTCAGCTTCTTCTTGAACTTAAGTTGGTCTCTGTTTAGCGTGGGGAAGTAATTGAGCTCCGACAAGTGGTGCCCGATACAACTTCCTGCTCTCCGGAACGTGATTATTTTGAACGCCAATGCGAAAATGACCAAGAGTATTCCTGCCTTCATGACACATACGATATTGAACATGGGGCTTGAGACACTCAAGAGTAGGCCGCACGTAAACCTGTCCTTGATGTAGGAAATTCCGTTCTGGCCGAAAAACAGCATGGTACAGAGAACACCTGGAAGCAGTAAGGGGTTTGTTGATGAATAAAAGCCAGACAATTCACTTGCAGAAGTCAAGTTGGTTTTTACAAGACAACACTGTTAGAATGACACTTACATGTACATATATGGTCATATGTCTATACTCGTTTGTGTCGTTGCACCTTGACACACTTGTGGTGAAATTTGCGAGAACCGCGGCGGAGACCACCAGCTAGGGCAGACAGCCGTACAGGTCGAACTGCGATTTTTTTTGTATATGTAGGTGAGATTCTTTCGGATGCGTGAGACTGAGGTAGGCCACACACTCGGACCCAAAGCATGGAGGCCCTATTCAGCGATGTATTACCATAAAATAGTTTAATGGAATTACCTGCGAGCACCCACACCAAGCAGAGGAGGAGAGTGTAACATGACTTATCCATGGCGTAGGCATTCTGATCTAGCCTTCTTAGTGATATGTACCTGAAAGGAAGACGAAAGATTATACACTGACAATTGTGCACTGTCATCTAATGGACCAGCTAATCCTCCTTGTTATTTATGATGGACCGCAGTTTTACTCGGCTAGGGAACTGACCACCCAAAAAAGGCTATGTCTCGGTCAAGTTGGACTTAGTCAAAGACCAAGGGTAGAACACACAAGGCATCAGCGTCTATTATTGGAATCGCACGTTCCGACCCTAAGGACCAAACCGTAATTGGCTTTTGTTATAAACGATATGTTGATACTCACGTGTCAGAAACCAGGAACAGAAAATGCAAGAGGTAGATGCAGTGAAGATACATGTTTATGATTCCGACAGCGAGGCACGTGACGTCATCAAAGTCCCAACCAATGAAAACCATCTTGACAGTGGTGATGGGTATTTGCGTTAAGATGCGCAGCAGTACGCACAAAAACAAGCTCACAAAGGCTCGGCCTGAAAGTCAAGAGAGGAAGTATTGTCATTTTAAACAACATCTCAGTTTAAACAAATCAAGAGATGAAATAACGGAGTCAAAATTGGCTGAGGGGACAGCTGCGTTTGTTGTGTGAGATTTTAACTTACCGACCGGAACGAAGGTGCACTTGTCGTTCACAATGAGGAAACACAGCATGACAATGCACATTATAGATCCTGCTACTGCCAGCAGAACAAACAGCGAGGCAATTGTGTTCCGAACTACCGATGGCACCACCTACAACAGAAACAAATCGAAGATAAAGGCCTAAAAAGGATGTGGGCCAAGGAGATAGCTTCTTTGGGACTGAAGTTTTTCACGTTCATTTCGGAATTCAAGAACACAGGGTTGCATTTCCAGAACCGGCGTGACTTTCAAGGAACCAAATTTCCTGGCTCTTCACAGTCCTTCAAATGAGTCCTTTAACTAGTGTCTATGCTAGCGCAAGCGTGAGAAACATGATTATCTTGCGATGGAATTTACTGCTCATCCCGCTCATCCCACCTTGCAGGAGGAATACTACCTGAAATTAAAACCATACAATTGTAACTTCTCTACATCCCAGGTGAGAAACCACCCTCATGGCCGGATTTGCCCCTTCACTGCAACTACATTACCTGGTTGGAAAGAAATTAGAAACTTACCGTTTGAGTGAGGGTTGTCACCGTTCCGTTAAGATCGGCCATCGTTGAACCAGTGTGCGCACTCTTTGAGACTCACTATCTGAGTGAGTTCGTTGCTTTTGACGGAGAGGGAATCATTAGCGTTTGTTTGCACACACTTTAACAACACCTTCTCGTTGCCAGGGTATCCGAAAATGTCACTCAAACATCCACAATGTTCTATTTGTAATCATTCGCTTACCATCATGAAAAACGACACTGAACACTCAACCATGGCCAAATCCATAACACAGATGAAAATTCGAGAAAGTTCATCGAACTTTTTATCCAGTTAGGCGTGACGTCCATGGTTAAGACTTTCCATCTAACAGACAGCTCGAGAGACCATGCCTTTTCAAAAAAGGGAAACATAGAAATATGCTGATCTATCTTTCAGCGTTCCCGAACAATGAAGGGAAACATTCATACACAACAACACTGGTAGGCCATTTCAATTGTCCTTGCTGGCTTAGGCATATAGACAGCTCCTCCGCTACTAACGGGTTTCATGGGGGTCGGTGTAATCAAGATTAGCCCTGGACTCCGAACGAAACTCGCCCCTACATGTATATGGTTTATAAACTTTGTTTTGGTTCGACGAAGTCGCTGAAGGGTTTGGAAACCGCTTCCGGTGGTGGGTTGCTAGGAAGGGCTAAACATGTTTTGTCACTCGCCCCCTCCCTGCTATTTGTGACTATTTATATAACGTCTGTTGGTAGGGGGTGTTCATGATGTATTGATGTGTATTGGTCTCTGTAGAAACCTTTGACATCGTCGGTCAGCATGGGGCAGGACTCCCCTCGAGAACAACACAGCTTTACATCTCCTTCCCTTGAGATTGTGTTTGGCCCCGGTCTACATCGATATATGTAGATACGTGTATTCTTTCCTGTTTTCCTTTTTTGGTTCTTTATCGTATTGGGGGAACATGGGACCCGGGGAACACGGCCGAGAGAACATAAGGATGACACGTCTTCATCGACACAAAGCTGTACAGCAAAGAATTTAATCGGAATTTTCACGTAGAATTGATATTCATGAACATTCACAAGACCTGATGCAAATGTGAAAAAAGACCGACATCGTCTCGACCAATCCCGATCATTCGTTACAGGGTGAAAAGTTCTCTCCTTTATTGTGGGTTATGACAGTCTCATAAACAGGTCACCCTTTTCCATTCCAAGGCCCCTTGCTGCGGGGTGTGCAACGACATCAAGACATCGAAAGGCGAATTCCGTAGTTAAATGCAACTACATGTTATATCGATATGAGGTAAAATGAAGAAAGTTTAGTCATTCAAATCTGTTCGGCACCACCATTTAGCAATCCTAAAGCCTCCTTCGAAGTAAAGTCAATGCCAATTTCAAGGTTGTGAGTCTGTTCTCTGGCCAATAAAGAACTGACTCCCACTCCTGAAGTTGGCATTGACTTCATTTTGAAGTGTTAATTGCTTTAGGATTTCAAGTTCCAGCCAAAATGGTGGCGGTGTCTATCATCAACCCATAAGAATTAGACCAAACGTTTCAGCATGCAAGCATAGTCAATTCAAAAAGGTTGGTATTTGTTTGTTTTGGTTCGTATCAGGTACATTGCTGAGAGGAGAACAGATCCAATGCAAAGGCCCTCTGCTAGGCCCATACCTCCTTCAATACAACTTTCACCAAGACAATCCATCTCCTCAAGACTATTTGTAACATTACGTGATATTTCAAGTTGACTGTCGTACATCGCCCCAAACGAGGCTTGGGTTGCAAACTGCGCAGCCGCGCCTATTATTTTGAAAATTCCAAAATGGCGGCCAAAGTGGGCAATTCCGAATTGTTCGCTTAGCATTGTTGGTATGAAGGTGTAAAGTGCCGCAATGGACATCCCGATAAGAAATGTTGACAAATACAGAACTGCGAATATTTCTGTGCCCACCATTAGCATGAAGTAGGCCACGACGGAGAGAATATTGCAGAATAGGAGGAACGTGACACGCGGTATGCTTTCGAAAAGATAGTCTGAGAGGGGAGAGCAGATGAACCTCGATACAATGCCGGAGAGTGAGAAGGTCACGTTGAGGAGCCAGCTATACCGCGCCATGTGCACAGCGCGGGCAATGGTGGTCAAGTTATTAAAGAACATCACTGTCGCACTGGCAAGCAGCACGAATGTCCACATGAGTAACTGGAAGTTTATGCTCAGGATAACATCAACGCACGCTGGTTCGCTCCTGGGTAGAATATTTGAGTCTATAACGGATTTATCTTCGTCATCTTCGTTGAGAACAGATCTGGCTGGCCGTGCTGGCGGCTCCTCCAAGTCCGGAAGCACATAATCCGGACTGAGGCCGACATTGAGATCCGGACTATTGAACTGAAATTCCTGATCCCGCGCCAAGTCTTGTTCCCCATAGTTCTGATCTATATCATCAGTATCGCCGTAGGTCTTGGCCTTTTCGGGGACTAGCTTGTGTAGCTCGTTGTCAACCGGGAGGTCAGCATAATCAGATGGATAACGCCTGAGAAAGCAGACGCAGAGGAAGCTTACCACGCACATGGTTATCCAGATGAAAAACACGAACCCGTTCACATTCTGGTTTTCTTCATCGTATAGGTGTCCGTTGACGAAAAAACCATCATATATGGTGATGAACACCACTATACTGAGTGAGAAAATCGTGTCCAGAACGGCGACGACTGTGGCCCGGTGGTTCTCCGCGAAATTCACAATGGCGCTCATCAGGGCGGCAGTGTACATGTAGACTGTCCCGTGGCCTGAAAAGGAACCCAGTAAATGTATGTTTGGTTGCACGTTCTGGGTCTATTGCTATATAAACGGGAGCGGCGCGCCACTTGATGTTCCTCTCCAGAGCGAGCATCGACCCAAAATAAAAATCAATGACAGCAGTTGGCTATGCCGTATGCTATCGGAATCGGTGATAATGTACGCTAACAGCAAGTATAGCGTATGGTGTGATATTGGCGACCGAATGCATTTATACCATTTTTATCAACTGCAAGTCAATAGGATGGACTCAAAAAATAGTTGCATCCAAAAATATTTCGGTTAGTGAATGTTCAATGTACATATCTAAAAAGAACTATTATAGCTACGTTGACCGGAGCGGTCGACCACCCAAATATCACGAGATCTCGCAGGGAGGCGCGTGGTTTTGCGAGGCTGATGGCGGATGACTTTATAATCTTCAGCCCCTCTCAGGAATGCACCCGACATGCTTTCTTACCTGCTATAAAGAAATAGAAACTAAGAAGGCCACAATCTCCCACGAATGCCTCTCTTGACAGAAGGGCCGCGTATATGAGTCCATACCCCACCGTGCAGGTCACAAATCCCACAAGACTCGTCCAGAATGGGCCGAACCTGTCGAACAGCATACCGGCTGGCAGGAGCAAGTCCATGCCCAGAACAAACATGGCGGACAGGACTTCAACTGAAATGATGGGAAAATATGTTTTTTGTACATTGAAACTTAATCTCAAACTCGATCAAACTAATTCGAAGCCCTTTATTGAAAGGTTTATACATCAAAAGTCCCTTAAAAAGTAAGATTTCCTACTTATTCAGCAGCTAATTTTGAACGATTAACGGGGGTTGTTGCCTGTTTTTCAAAATGGCCGCTAAAGCAACCATTTTGAATTCCGTATCATCTCATTAACCGACATCGGACGTTTGATGCCTGTCCTTGAGGTCAATTTGGGGTGAATCCAGGTCGGTCCAGTTCTATATTCATCACTTTACAAGAAGTTCGTTAACTAACATCCCCGTGGAGAAATACGTCAACGACACCTTTTGAAGTGCACGTGCGGTGGGGGGTTGTATCCAGCGCCTCATGCTGATCGTGATCTAGAAATTTTATAGATTTTTTAGTATTCACTAGTTCCTAGAAAATGGGAGGAGGTCTTCCGGGAAAAAAACATGGTGAAGGTTTGATGAGAGAAGTTGAAAAGACAAAATCAGTTTTAAAAAGTCAAAAGTTAATGGTGAAATATATAATTAATGTTTTCATGCATATTTTATCAATCCTACCTTGCGATTGCGAATATTGAAATATCTTCTTTATTGGCACAGAATATACATTGAAAACGAACACAGATCCCGCAGTCAAGTTTGCCAGGCACGCAACCACAAGGGCTGTCCATCTCCCCATACACACTCCGCTGTATTCAAATTTCGCCATCTTGCCAGTCTGCATGCACGTTACAGACTCATACAAGATATCCTCGAAACTAGTACATTTGCAGCGCTAGAAATGAACTTGATGTGTTCATGGTGCAAATAGTCAATAAAGTTCCGTGTACGCGATGCATAGTCAGCTAGCTCAGCTGGCTACCATTGCATGGTTCACGCATATTTCGGCTCTCATCTTTATTGATAATGTGGTCATGACCGTCAATGGCTTAGAGATTAATAGATTACTCAGTTTTCCCAGGACATTCTATGCTAACATTTCAAACTTCTACACTGGATCGTTCAACGAATGTTCACTTATTAATAGTGGTTCGTCGGGAGGCGGGGTTTACTTAGAGAAGTTTGAGTGTACAGTGTAAAAGAGAGTATTTGTATGTACTACGTTCCAACTCTTTTCAGCCACGTAATGTAGCATCTAATTTCCAATAGTTCCAATATCATAAAAATTGCTGATCAATTTTTCTTTCAATTGTCTGAAGTAGATCAATATCTTTAGTGATGTCGAAACGCCCAGGCACTTGAGTTGGTTATTGTTCGGGTGATCAGGAGCGTTGGTGTACTGCCATGGTTTTCGCGTTGACTCTCAAACCAAGGATCGTGGGTTCACTTACCGGACTATGGCCCGGCGTCAGCGGACTTCCTTCTACTAAAACAGCAGTTAGACATATCATCATGTGATTTGGTGATGACTTTCGTGTCAGAGGCGGACTATGTTCAAATGCTTACCATAGGATTTGTAGTGGTAGAAGTTGTACAATGCTAATTGTTCAGTCTCAGCAGTATTTCACACCACTTCACATTCTAAAACATTTGATGGTCGATTCATAATCCCCAAAGCACAATAAGAGATGCGAAACATGGTGTTACCCTAAAGCCATCATTTCATTTCTTTATTCACGGAAGAGATTTCTCCCCTGATGATTGTCAAAAGAGTACTAAGAATTAGTATACATGTATATAGTAAAAAAGGAGGTGTTATGTCCAAAATGCTGTAAGGTAAGGTATGCGTATTGGTCAATAACCCGATAGATACTTACATATACATGTACCTCATAAAATGGCCACTACAAAGCAAGCTGCTGATAATAAAATCGTACGAAACTACACGACGATCCCGGCGTAAACTTTCCGTTTTGTTTCGAAGAGTCCCATACAGCCTGTTAGCAAAACCGACCATGGATTTCAGTGCTTGGTAAAACGCTTATGCTTGGAAAGACGATGATTATGATTGTGGGCCCACTGTCGAAAATTTTATCTGAGAAACAACTGATGTTTATTTAACGTTCTGCTACTCTGATCTGACTACAGCTCATAAATCGGCGTTGATAATTGCTAACACGGTAGAACGTTGACTGTGTTGTCAGGTCATCAACACTTATTTCTCGAGTTGGGTCAAGCACCTATTCATCATGGCAATATCAAGTCATCAGCTGATAACTACAGATAAATCAAAGGAACAACAAATTTGCACGCGTCTTTTAAACGCTGAATACTGTTCGGATCCACTCGCTTTTGTTTAGAATTCTATTCGTTTTCTGTTCGGGAAGTCATCCGTTATCTGGATGGAATACCATCCGTTATATGGATGGAATTCGGTTCTCCTGAATAAATTACTGTTTTTGCGGAATACCGTACCAGTCACTTTGGTCAAGTGATCGAATATTGTTTTCGTGACCAACTTAAAGTAAGTAAGAGAAAAGATGATGTTGACGAGGAATGAGACGCGTCATCAGATTGAAGACGTTTGCTAAGTCCAACTTTATGGGGACTACCAACACCTATCATTGTGCAACTGTGCATATTGGTATCTGTCGAAAACACTGAGTGATTAAGAGGATAAGATATTGATACGTGAAGCCATGCATTATAAAATGTATGAGAGAGTTATCGATGACAGAGCAATAATTCAGCCCAGCTCCGAATACCATCAACAGAGATCGCTGTGTGAGTGTGCATTGGCATGTGTGTGTCTTGTGAACTGCACCACATTCAACCTTCTAATGCGTGGTGATGTGGCTCGGGCGATTTGTCAACTGAGTAAGAGGAAGGGCGCGCGGGAGAAGGAGAAGGTATTGTTCCGGAAAGGATACTGTATGTTTCAAATAAAGGTAAATATTTGGGTGGATGGTTCACGATGTTGCCGAGGAAATGTCACTATAAAACGTATTGAAATCGTCACACCGATTTTTTAATTCCAAGGCACACTGGCACGCGGTTCTTCATGTATTCCCATCATTTGTTGCACATTCTTTGAAGAAGTTTTCTTTCAAGTACCTTTTTCGTAATCTGAGTTAGCCGAGGAGGGCACTTGAATGTCATAAATCCACAAGGTTGATTAAATGTGCTGGTGTGCCTTATTCCGCATGAAGTCATTCAACCAGAAAGTCGGCAACACATTCCATATTTTAGGCTTTTGGAGTAAAGTACAAATACCTTGGAACAAAGTTTTTCAAGCCACCGATTTCTGCCGTATTGCTACAAGATAGAACTGTGGCTCAAGACATGGTGTATGTCCATGACCATTACTCTGATTCGATAGTATTCGTATGGTATGCTTTGGAAAGTTCCACGTGGATAATAAGGAAGTTCCTTATCTACCAACTCAGTGATCGTGGCTACAAGCTGTATCATAACACAACAACTGAACTCGTAGGCTATTCGTTCTTCTTAAGAGCGTTGTTTGGGATGAAAGCAGTGTTTTGGAGCCCAAAACCACCGGGTTCTGAACACAGTTTATACATATTGTTCGACGTGGTCACTGGTCAGACGGATAACATTGTCATTCCTGATAATCACCCATGCTCTAAAATATACATGCAGCATCATAAACCATCTATGTTTAAACAAATGATATTAATTGAGTGTGAAGATATGAGGTCGGGAAAATTCGTTTCCACAGTATTCAACATAACATGGCAGAACGGAGAGGGGACTCTTTCCGCTGTGCTAACTTGGCATGGGAAGCAAATGATTTTATTCGCTGAAGGTGGCAATGTCATATGCTTAGGATTTAAGGCCGGGTATCCAATCTTTACTCTTCGTCATCTTTATCCAAAATTGAACTATGACCACCCAGTGAGTTCATTTCGCAGTCCAAAAGGAGCAAATAAGCTTGTTTTTGATATGAATCTTAAAGAATCTTGCTTACTTATGTTCATCTACGACAAAAAGAAGTTTTTGATTGCAGTAAACATGATCAAGATTTTAGTGTTTCCATTAAATGTTTTGAAAAACCATTTCACAGCTTTTGAAAAGGTTCCCCTTGACTGTTGCGTTCAATATGAAAAACGAAGATACCTACAGGAAATGCCCCTCATGGTGCAGGGCAATGGTAATCTGATTTGGCCGATTTCTACACAAGAAATTGGAAAGAACTGGCGGAAAAGAAAATTTCAACGCTATAAATTGTTTAAATCTATAGACTAGGATGGCCATTGACAATAACAAACAAAAGAGAGTTGTAAGATCCGAGTTTTGTGATTCATTTTCGCTAATTAGGTGGCAATACACAGTGGGGACGGGTCCGTTTTGTCCCCCCCCCGCCCCACCCCCGAGAAATGTAGTTGTTAAGGTGCCTGTGATGTATGATTAGGCCTCAGCAGGAACTGAAAGTGAAAGACTACCCCGGGGCCTATTTGACGCTGCCCTTGACACCGTCCTCCGCACTGTGTAGTGCCACCTTAGCCATCCGGAGGAAATCAGGGGTTAATGTTTGCTTCTCCGGCCCCACAGTGCACCTGTGTACAGGACCGGAGAAGTGAACATTAACCCCCGATTTCCTCAGGACGCTTATTAGCACAAATAAAGTTGAAAGGATCGAGGAGACTTTGGGACTGATATTCACCGCCGATAAGTCGGCATGCGAACCTGGTCCGTCGGGCCTGTTAAAAGCAATGCTAATGCTCCCATGTACAGAATATATCATTGCCCAAGGTTACATCACTTGTGTGCGTATTCAAAAATAGGTATAAGTGTCTTGCTCAAGGTCCCATACCAAGATAGAAACAGGTCAATCTCCCGGTCTTCGGTCCGTCTGTCAAATTTTACATGCACCCGCTGAATTTCTCACAATAGTCCAGAGACAGAAGGTCGATTGAGGCTCGACCACGATGATTACAATTGACGACGCTTGGAGAATGGAACAGGTACTTCTCGCATCTCGCGAGATCGCGTTGCTAGCAACATGGCGGATGTACACAAACAAATTATGAAAATATTTTCGCTATAAAACTTGTGTTTTTTTGGTTAGAAATCCGAAGTTGAACGTTGTAAGGACATAAAATAATGAATTTACATTAGGCCATCGTAAATACACCTTAAACATATCAGATTTAATGCACCATGTCTTCGAAAACTCCTCGTTTTCACACACTCGGGCTCATCATCATGCATAGCCTCGGCTCAGCTTAGGCCTACACTACAGTAACACTAACAGTCATGTCATGACAGTCGACAGTGTCAATGAGAGGTTGGTTCAATGGTTGAGGTCGAAATTATAACAATAGGCCTGCTGACGTGTACTACAGATTCATGTACTTGATTGGGAACAGCGTTTACATAACGTAGTGTTGGCCATCGTCACGTCACCATGCATTTTTACAACAATACATCACTGTAACGCACAGTACTTTTCTTGGCCTAACTAGTAACTACAGAATAGCCGGGACAGTAGTAGCTCTGTACATTATGTACACTCTGTCCCTCTGTACATTATTGTACACATTGCTATCTCATTTAGCACAGAGTCACAGTGTCCCGGGTATTCTGCAGTCGCTCCCTTTTCTTTCCTCCTGCGAGCTCAAATTCGTAAACAATTATTTTGACTTTTAAACTTCACGGTCCTGTGCTGTAACGCGACGTCTTTGTAAACGTAGTTCCCAATCAGGTGCATCAATCTATAGCTTAGCTACCATATCATCAATCGGCATCGTGCATAACTGACTAATGAAATTTTTACCTACCAACCAAATTTTTTTTTTAAACAATGTTTTTTTAGGTTGAATATTATAAAATTTTGTGATTTGACATCTACCAACCAGTCCAAGACCAAGATGGATACTGCAGAGAGTATCAAACGAGATAGAGAGGACTATGTTAATGCCTCCATTGATGGTGATGATGACAACGTTGATGAAGATGATGATGCCAGTGATGATGCATATGATACCAAGCCGTACTATGAGTCAACGGAAGAACGTTTGGAATATGAGAGTGACCCACCGCAGTCGTCAGGGGATGAGTCATTCGCCACTCGGTGAGTCTTTTGAAATGATCCTTACACGGTGCATTAATCTAAGTTATCTTCGAATTCGATTATTTAATTTTTGCATTGCGTGCCCGGAAATTATACTTGGAATTTGAAACAAGAGGTATTCCTAAATTTATATTGATAAATTTTTGAAATCAAGCTTTCCTTAATGATTATTACACTTTCCTAATGATTATTATACTTGCATTACAGAACAGAGGAACTTATTCCCACCCCACCCTTGGAGTCAAGGACAACTCACAAAGACAGAGTCAATATGATCTACATGAGAAGATACTTAGACCAACTGGCTGAAATTGTGCAGAAGAAATTATACGTTGTGGAACAAATGAGAGATGAGTTAAGGGAATGTGATGGCAGGGTTGAAGATTTGGAAAATGAACGTGATGACGTTTATACGCAGATTGAGAGGAACGGAGCACAGTCGAATACGTCTGCCATCCATCGGCTTCGTGCACAGCATGAGAGAGTTTGTGAGGAGCTACAGGCTGAAGGGGAACTGCAGGCCCTGATTAGAGGAAGGCTCGAAAAGGCTGAGTATGTACTGATGACAATTTTTCTGAGAGTCAACCCAAAAAGTTGTATTCATTGAAGTCAAATTGAATGGGTCCAATAATGAAATTCTATGAAAGTCTATGTTGCGTATGAAAATTAGTTTTTGCTCAATTTTTTTGTGAAAGGGCTTTATAAAGATCACTACGGAGTTTACAATTTGCCAAAATTGTCATAGGCATACATGTATGTGGCATATGTTCCTCCAGTGCATGATTTTTTGATTACGTTCTCCCCAGGTATGAGTTGGCCCAAGCCCAGGTGAAACAAGGCAAGTACCTCTTAGCTGAGGATGAGCTGCAGAAGAAAGAGCAGAGCTATGGACGAGAGAGATCAGAAATCGCTGCTCAGAGGTTACAAAAAGAAAAGCGCCACTCTGACCTCGCGAAAAAAGAGCAGCAGTCTTACGACAATGAGGTCATCCAGGCCAAGAAAGCCCTGCAAGAACGCAGACGCCATGAGAAAAATGAAGCAAAGAGAAGCCGAGAAAAAGCCAATAAATTTTATAAGAAAACGATGGATCGTTTGAAGACGGAGGCAACCCTTGAGTCGAAGCGGGCTGGAGTTGAAACAGACAAGCGAATTGATACTCTCCTGAAGCTAAAAGGGGACATCACTTCAAATCGGGTATGTTTCATTTCTTCCCAGTTGGCACGTTGACGACAGATGTGACGAGTTTGTAAGATTGGGTCTTCAAAAGTGAGATGGTAGCATTGATAGCTGAGCCAGAAATTCAAGACAGACACCTTTGTTACTAAAGTGGTGGTGAAATCCAACCGTTTATTTGAGCACTTGCCTAACCGAGTTGATAAACTTTTTCAGGAAAATTTGCGAGCTATTCAAGCGCGTGACCGTGCCATGGCACGTGAAGAAGATAACCAGGAGGAGCTACAGAGGCAGGCGATCATGGCAGACGGGGGTAACCCTGACGAAGTCCTCATCATCCAGAAACGACTGGAGAAATTTGAGAAGGAAAAAGAGTAAGTTCTCCTAATAGGATATTTTCAAAAGCAACAGTTTTAATTAAGTCGAGGTGAAAAGTCTTCATCATGAAAGTATTTCAAACACTTGGTATTTATTTCGCGATCGAGTTTAGAACGAAGCTATTCATTCTTCAGGGCCCACCTAGCCAAGCAGCGTCAGAATGAGGTTGAGATTGTCAACCGTATTCTGATTGAAGAAAAGCGGATGAAAAAGCGAAAAAAGCAGCAACCGCTTCTGTGGAATGACCCAAAGAGAGAAAATGCCAAGATAGTCCCTCCACATCCTCGGCCCAAGTTGCAGATTTTTGAAGAAGCGAGATTGTCAACTTTGCAGTGTACCGAAGAAACTGATGCTGAGAAGATGGAATCGGTCTGTGCCAGCTTAGCTACTGGTGATAAAGAGGAGCCTATTCCAGTTATCATTGGCGCAGATTCTAGTGATGATGATGCGAAGTTTGTCCCTGCAGGAAGTTTGACAAGGAACGATCTGCCAGCATCTGATTCAGAAACAGAAGGCGCGTTAGATTTAGCAAAGCCTGAATTTGAAGGCTTGTGGAATCAGCATAAACCTTACAAGGTACCTAAGGATGTCGACGCCGGGCCAAAAGTTCCTGGGGCTTCCAAAATGGAACAGGAAATTCTCCAGAGCGTTTTGGAGAAACATCGTGCAGGAATCGTCAAGAAGCAGGTTGTGGTTGGGAAGGAGTTTAAAGGAGTTGCCTTCTACAGCAAGCCTGATGTTGTTCATTTCAAGGTGAGTGTTACTCCACAAACTTTTTTTGCAACAATTTCTTTGGCTACTGTTCAAATACCTGTGGTGACACACTCTAATGCACATTGTAAAGTCATTGGAGCCCGCATTTTGTGTCATGACTCTCTGAACCAGGAAGAAGTTCAGTAGTTGTGAAAATTGCTCATCATTTTCCACGTTTTTCCTTTCCAGGATTTTGAAGTTGGTAAATGCTACAAGAAGAAAGTGATCCTGACCAACGTGTCGTACAGCGTGAATTACCTGAAGCTGATCGGAATCACGGAGCATCTCAAGGACTTCATTGATATTCAGTAAGTCAGGAGAATAAACGCACGAAAGAGTTTGTTTGTCATGACACTGTGACACAGACAAAAGGTATAATGTCTACCATTTTAAAGATTGTTCTGCTGTGGGTTTTTTAACTTGGACCCATACTCGCCCCTAAACCTCCACTTACAGATACTTCCGTTCTTTTCAGCTTCGACCCCCCTGGTCAGATGTCCGCCGGCCTCACCTGCGAGATGCTGGTGACCTTTAAACCCATGATCAACGAAGACCTGGTCGGTCAGGTTAACTTCATGGCACAGACTGGTGTCTTCTCTGTCCCTCTCAAGTGCACTACAAAGAAATGTGATGTATGTGTATTTACGTTTGGTTATCTTTTGTTAAAGTTATTGTCTGCATGCGATCTGCAGACTTGTTCAACTGCATGTACGCTTAAAAATGGATGTTTGGAATTGAATGAAAGCGTAATGAATTCCAAAGTCAGAATCGTGTGTACCGATTTCAAAAGTTAGAGTCAACGTCCGATGTCCAGGTCACACAACAAATCTTGACATTTTGTTGAAAAGTTGACTCTGGTAGCTTTTTGTGAGGTGCCATTGACATCTGTAGGCCTACACATTTTCATTGCACAATAATCTCATTTCCCATTTCAGTTAACCGTTGACACAAATACCGTAGAATTTGGCACATCAGTCATCGGAGAGACACTTAGGAGGCATTTCACACTCACCAACAATGGGGCTCTTGGGACCAAGTTTGAATTCTACAAAGTTTCTGGTAAGTTTTGATTAGGGGTCCAGTTATGTGGGGACTTTAGATACCTGGTGCTTGCAGGACACTTTGATTCACCTGTATTACCAAGATTTGAAGATGACAAAGAACCTGAAGTGAGCGCTTTTGACCAAAACTGCCCTTCGATATTTCAGAATGTTCTTTATCATTCTATCTGAACTGCCTATGGGAAAAATAATCAATTTTCACCCGTTGATTTCTGAAGGTCTTAAACAGCGGACTGTCACAACACCTGAGACATCCCTCGGTGGACGCCAGACAGCCTCTGACATTGACAAGCCAGGAAGCCCAGAATCGGAAGACCCAACATCCAAAAAGGCTGCTGACGCAAAACCCGTTGATGAGAAACAAATTGTGAAGGAGGGAGGAGATGTGCAGGATGCGGAGGCTGTGGAGGAAAAAGGGGTGGATGAGGAGTTGGCCCCAGCTGGGGAGGATGTTACCACTGAAGGGGATGAATTGCCGCCTGTTGATTTGGAACAGAGAGAGGATGGGCGTAAGTCAAAAATTTATCATTCCAAATCACAAACCTGTGCAAAATAAATCCTGACCATTGGGTTGTCAGAGGAGTGCTTTAACATCATATAACATTGGTGCTTCATAATATTAACGTCAGCTAATGTATCCTCTGAGGATCGAGGTTGTGGGTTGACAGCAAGGGCCATTTCGTCTTGTGATAGAATGACTCCTTCTGATATATTACCTGTTTATTCTAATTTTCAGTGACCTCCTCGATGTTAGATTCAGTCGACGACATCGAAGACCTCTCCTCTCTCGATGGTATGAAAGTTGGTGCCATTGCGTCCGGCTGGATTGAGCCATTTGCGTCAGTTAGGCTCGAGATTGTCTGGCAGCCAACCATTCCAGGAAAAATCGACACCGATTTTGTCCTAACGTTTGATGACATGGAGTCAGAGGATATAACGGTGTCTGCTTTGGCAAACGCCATCGATGTGCCAGTCTGGGTGGAGAGACAGGGTGTTGATCTCAAGATCTGCATGTTTGATCGCCTTTACCAAGATACGATCATCGTAAACAACAGGTGAGGAAACAATGCACAAGACTTTGTTGCGAGAATGGAACATGAAACCTTGTTGCTTCAATTGGTCAATGTTTTGAGGGGGTGTGTCCATAACAGACTGACACCAATTCTACTACTTACCCATGCAGTGAAGAGAATCTGCTCTGACAACAATGGTGGTGCACAGACGTTCATACCTTGTCCTGAATAGACGTCTTCTGGCTCAACTCTGAAAGATTTATGGTTTGGGTTCTATACCCCGGTTGAAACATGATAACTCTGCATTGACTGCTGTTGCTCGCTCACAAAAATTTATGGCCTGAGATTACTTCTATAATTAAAGGGCTACCACCGCACTCCGTCTAAAGTTTGAAGTCTGTAAAGAGTTACGCAACCACATTGAACTGCTCCCTAAGACCGGCTACATCCAAGCACAGTCACAGTTCTCAGCACAGCTCAAATTCCTACCACTGAAAAGCCTGACAGAAGAGGGAGGCAGATACTTCGACCCAGACACGGGTGTCTTAGAAGCACCCATGATAATAACAGTAGCTGATCAGGTAGGGAGTATGATAGGCTTTTTTTACAGAATTACAGAGCTTCCAAATTTATATGTTAATCTCGTCTACTACAAGTTCATGTACTGAACTGCAGAGATGACTTGATCCTGGGAAAATCTTGTTGTATTATTTCAGACGAGGCCAGTGCCATTTACCGTCCATGCAGTGGTGACCAGCTCCGATCTTGAGTTCGATAAGACGGACATCGATTTTGGTCATGCAACAATCTATGAATCTGTTAAGACGACAGTCCAGCTGACAAATCATTCCATCTTGCCGCAGAAGTTTGGGTTTGTTGGAATACCAGATGTAAGTCGATCCAGAGCATGAGGATGAAAACCATTTCTGGTTTGGGCTACCCCCATCCTTTTGGGGTTGGTCCTTCTCAGCACGAAAGGAGTCATTGTATTCTTTTTTATGGCAGTTGCACTTGGGGAACTTAAAATATTCCAACAGCTTTTCCAAATCGTGCACTGGTGCACATTTCCACATCAGACAACTCTTGCTTTCACCCCTCTCCTCCCTTTCCAAAAGTTCAAAGAATTGTATTTATTTTACATGTAGTATGTTGATGTTCAGCCGAACGATGGCTTTGGTACCCTTCTACCACAAGAGAAGATCGAACTCGACATTATATTCAACCCTAAAAAGGCGAGGAATTATTCCTTCGAACTGACCTGCAAGTCTCTGATTAATAGGTAGGTCGAGCACTCACAAATTTTGTAACGGCAATCTGCGACAATTATTGCTTGTCTGCAGGTAAAACCAGTACTTGCTGGGTTTGACTAGCTTTGCCCTTCAACAAGATCAAGTCAATAAAACATGCATGATGTCCGTGATTCTAGAGAAGTACATGTAGTACAGTGCAGTTCAGACCATGGTGAAATCTATTCTGAATTCTCCTCTACAGGCAGTTCAAAATCCAATGCAAGGGTGTCGGTGTCCACCCACCACTTGAACTATCACATCAAGTGGTCCACTTCAATGCGACCTCCCTGTGTGACTTCTCAGCTGAGTCAGTCTACATCGTCAATTCACACACAAGTATGAACGAGTTCACTCATCCTGTCCCTAGAATTGGCAAGGGCGAGATTGCTCCTGTCGGGCCGACGTCGTTTGAGTTTGTAGTACCGGAGAACGCTCCACTGAACATCTCTCCAGCAGTCGGCACTGTTGAGCCAGGACAGGTAAGAATACTTTTTTCCAACTTCGGTCATAAGGAACGAATACTTTTTTTAGTGGAGTCTGGACTCTGAAAAGATCGGATGTCATAGCACTTCACACTCAAAAGTCAAGTCAATTTCAAGAGTTTTTGTCGATATTTCTGAACTTCATGGTCAGTTTCAAAGATTTTTCTGTGTCGGTTTGCAAAACCCATTTGCTGACCACTCACAGAGGCAAAGGCCTAATTCTGGGATGATGATGATGATGATGATAGGGGAGGGTCATGTGAGAACTGAAAGAGATAATCGTTATTGTTCCTTTTCCAGAAACAACGGATTCAAGTGCGCTTCAGTCCGATGTTGCCACAAGGTGATGTCCAGGGTGAGGCCATCCGCATCATCAAGAAGGCGATGGAGGCACGGGCCGAGGAGGAACATCGTCAGGTGCTGCAGCGCGAGAAGGAAAAGGAACAAGAGGCCGCGGTAAGTCTCAAGGTCAAGGTCTACTATAAAGAGGTCAGGGTCAAAGGTGATCGAATCTAGCTATTCCTGATCAAAGTGCATCTAATCCAAGGATGTTTGCGTGACATTCTCTCAGGCCTAATAAGGTTTCCTTCATTAGCAGTTTCAAATTCGGGCTGCACCAATGAGCGTGTGAGCCAAAGTTGAGGCTAAAGTACCTTGACATGCTTTGTAATGGCAAATTTAGATTCTATATTTGATAATGCTAGTGTGGACCACATCAGGCCTTTAGACTAAATGTTGAAGCTGACCCTTTTGCATGTAGCACTCAGTTCTTCACACATTCACTTTACAAACAAATCTAAGTGGCGTTTCCTGAATATCGATGTAGTGGCGTCACTTTAAAAGAAGTCTGCATGCTTTGAGTCCGGCTGGGCTCCGCCCTAAAAGCAGTTGTCCGCGTTCACTGCGCATTCAGAGTCCCAGGTCTACAGTAAGTGGGAGAGCACCCCTATCTGCAATGGACTGATCCAAATTTGTGCTTTGTGTGTCAACATTGGTCAATCTCATTTTGTTGACTTGAGGTGTTATGGTTTTCAAATTTGAACATGGTTAACCTTTATTTTGTTAATTTAGATTTATTGGGCAAAATTCTTGTCATTTTGCTTGTCGTTGTGATGTGTGTTGCTACAGTTTTCAGCTTGTGCCTTCTATCTTGTTGGTGTCCTGCACTTCTCCTTTAAAACTGTCCAGAATTCTACCGTTGGAAGAAAATGAGGGCTGGCTGTTGCTTATAAGGCACATATGCTCTCTTGAGGCCAATCTTCAGACCGGCGTTTTACAACCACCTTCAGGCACAAGGTCTCTTTCAAGATTTGACTCTGTCTCTGTTTGATATGCAGTGCAAAAGGACCTTGCCAAAGGACCAAGGCTTCCAGACCAGACTCCACTCACTCCAAGTCACACGAACAAATTATTTTTACGAGAGTTTCACATTTTCTTTTCATATCTGTCCACCTCCACACTTCACTCTCACCCTGTGCGTGGTTGTCCATCTCCATGCAGAAAGAGGCTAAAGCAGCGGCTGGGGTATGTAATAAAACAGTTCAATTCATTCATTTCCACTTTCTTGCTTTGGAAGTAAAAACGCAATTCAAAATGTTGCAATAAAGAAAACCACTGAGGCCACGGTTTCAAGTTGTCAGTCTTCAGTTGTTCTTGATAGGAATTGTTGGTCTACCAAGAGGTAACTACATGTAAACATCTTATTTGACTCGTCAAAAGATCAGGTTAAGTATGGTAGAAATATCGACTGAATCTTTCAGAATAGTTTATAATTGACCAGCCAAAGGCAAGGAACAGGCCTGCTTCATTGCTAGAGAAACGACATTGACTAACATACTACCTAAGAGAAATGTACATTTACCAGGATTAATTGATGTTTTAGTATTAATTGGAGTAACTACATCTAAGTATTACTCTACTCTCCAGAAAAAAGGAGCTGCTAAGAAGACAAAGCCAACATCTCCCAAGAATCGTCCCAAACCTCTGGATGCTGAGATCACCTTCAAGCGGTCCGAGATGCGAGACCTTCCAGAGGCTGAATCAATCAAGCAAGACTCGGATGATTTCGCTGCCGCCCATGGCTCCCTTCTACGACACTTTACCGGTGATTTTAAGACGTTCGTCGTCCCTTGTTACGTAACGTCAGGAAAATGTGGAAATCCTGGGGAACTTGACTACAGGTAAGCAAGGGTTATATTCATTTTCAGACCCTTGATGAGAGTTTCAGACCTTGAAGGCATGTGCAGGCCCTATTATTGCTCGCCCATCATGGCTACGAGCTAACAGGTATAAAATGATCCGCTGATCGAATAGCGCTGCTAATCTGGTGATGAATATACAGAATTTCTTTGTAAAAGTGGCCATGAAGCGTATGGTGTGTCTCTTTTCTAAGATTCTTTTCAAACATCAATTTTGATACGATTTCAGCCTCCACAACACACTCTACCTTGTTGTCCACTGTCCTGCTGTCAAGCCTGAACTCATGGTCATCTCCGACAGCGGGCGCACGACGACTAACTTTGGCGAGATCTCAAAGGGCCAGAGTATCATCAAGTCCATCACGATACAGAACATCTCCGGCAAGAATCTGGATGTATCCTTTCTAATCTTGTATTAGCATTTGCGACATTTTGGCTGTGCGTCTGTTGTGGCCAGGTAAAGTCACATGAGTTTGTTTACGAATCCTGTAATTCTGCTTATAATGGTTCATTCACTCATTAGCTCACAAGCTCTCTGTGTATAGTAGTGCACGGGGAGTGAAATATGTATTCAGTTTGTTTAAATCATCTGCTTACTACTATTTCCTTAACTTGTGTCACAGCTTAAATCATCTGTCCTCGACACAAGTGGTCCGTTCTTGATGTTGAATTCATTACGCCCACTACCGCCAGATGGCACTCACACTATTCTGGTTTCTTTTACTCCTACATCGAGTAAACAGGTAAGTATTGGTTAGGAAAACTAAGACCTGAGACTAAAGACCTCGAGAAAAGTAGGACCCACCTAAAAAGGTTAAACCCCGATTTCTAAAAGACAATGCCAGTAGTCTGCAATAGTATGTTTTTAAATACTTTGTTCCATGATTGCATGAAGTTTTCATTTGAATAAACATTTCTACTTGCAGTATTATGAAGTCCTTCACGTCAACACAGGCACTTCCTCACTCCATATAACATTCATTGGCCGTGGAGTGACGCCAGTTGTCAACTTATCCGTTGAAGGCGTCATGGACATGGGTGCGACCATAACTGGCGAATACATCGAGCGGCCTTTCAAGATTGGTAACACATCCACCCTAGCTGTTGACTACTGTGTCAAGCTGGACAGCACATCGCTACTGCGGCACATCAAGTCGCAAGATGTGCCCGATTTTATTAAAAAACAAAAGGATAAGAAGTGTTATGTTGGGACACAGAATCTCTCCGGGAAGTCTGTGTTTGATTGCGTGCCGAGCGAAGGAACCATTCCTGCAGGTAAATAGATTATTTTGTTAAAATTATGACTCAAGAAAAAATGGAAAATTAATTTACAGACTTTGGAAGTACATGTACGCGTATGTAATGGTAAAATGTAAAAAGTATAGAAAATTTGTAACAACAAAACAGAAGTCATACTATTTATTTCTAAAAATTTAACGATTGTTATGCATCTTCTGCATGTGTTTCTCTATCAAGAAATAATGGCTGATATGAATAAAGGCTAGCAAATGCTTTTACTTCAATTTTGTACAGAAAGGCCAAGTGTAAATGTACATGGAGTTTTAGATAAAAGCATTTACTAGTCTCTATTCATATCACCCATTGATATCTCTTTCTAGGTACTTCAAAAGAGATAATGGTCACCTTTGCACCGGATCACGAAAGTGATTATTTCAGTGACGGATTACGCTTGGAGCTCTTCAGTCAAGAGGAGTCCCATTTCTTCCAAATTGTCGGCGTTGCAAAGGACCACATCATGTACATGTCGGGTGGTGATGAGTTGACACCAAACGTGGAATCGTTAGCAGTTTTGCCAGTCACCGAAGAGGAAGAGGGTAGGTTCTTCAGCAGTGTCTTTGGCAACAACCATTATGGTTGAATGGTACGATTTCAGCCGGGGATGTGAGAGTTCAGTCCACAACCAGTGGCATATTACCTCCTCTGTGGGTTCAATTGGTGTGTAGCCCAATGGTAACACTGCAGAATTGCAGCGAATCTTCCAGTTTGATAATTATCATCACAAAAAATACTGAGGACACAGGTATTCATGAGTAAATCACTGCCATTTAGTTTCTTCCCAATCCAGGGTCAATCTTCTAAAACGATGGCATCAAATTCTTTTCATTGTTGATGTCATTTGCTTTGTTTTCCAGATGGTAAACTTCCTCCACAATCGCTCCTCCTCACCTTTGAATCTGTTGCCAAGGACGACGAGTTCGTCACGGCAACGAGGGAAATCTACGCCGGCTGCGTTAGGACGATGGCGGTCAGTCAAAAAAAGGTGAGCATTCTGTGGAGTAAAGCCATCTATTGACCAATATTAGTTTGACAATAATAACCGATTGGTGGTGGTTGGGAATTTTTTAACTCCAATTTAGAATGGCATTTTCCTAACTACTAAACTAAAGAACATCAAATATGTTAAAACATTTTGAACATCTTTCCCTTAACAATGAGAGTTGTTTTATCACCTCAGCTTGATTCATTTGGATTGCTCCACTAACCCAAATATAAATATTGTATAAAGCTTATGTCTAGTGTTGTATAAATTTAAAAAAAATTTAACCCCTTGGTTGTCATGATTATTACCATGCTAAGTTCTGCAATTCCTTCCAATGCTTTTAGACAAATCATCACTTTTACTTCGAGGTAAACTAGTGAGATTGAAAGTCAAGACTTCATTTTGTATTTCAACCACCTGAACCGCACAGAGTTTGAAAATTTGAAATGATTTCTGTGATCAAATGCAAAATTTTAGTATAATTTTGATGGTAATTTTGGCACTAGAAATTGTTATGAACTACCTCCATATGACTTTAACAATTATATTACACAGTATTAAAGAGAATCTCATTACTGACAGTGCCCCATCACGCCTGCTGTTGGTTTCATCATTCTTTTGTTAATAGTCCCTAAGTAATCTCTCCCTGGTACTGTGAACTGCTAAATTTTCATGGGCATTATATTTTTGTGGATTCCTTGAAAGATTTTCATGTGCAAAAACAAAAATGTAAAAATCGTGAAAAAATATTTTGTTTTTAATTTGAAAACCAGAAAGAAATTTTATAATCCGCCAAATAAAAATCGTGAAAAAGAATAAAATTTTTTTTTTTGCCAATCGCAAAAATAACGTGCTGCAAAATTGTTGCAGTTTTACAGTACATGCAGTTCCTTCCTTAACCCACCATCGTTTTCCTTTATTGTTTTTTGCACTGATTATTCACAGGGTGGGAAGCAGGTATGAAGTTTTATTGCTTTGCATGTTGTTGTATTAAAGTTAGTAGCTTAAAGGGAACTGGAACCGCCGAGCGATTTATTCAACTTTTCGACTTTCACCGCCCGAGAAAGTCAAACTTCAAACTTCCTATTGGAGTTCAGATTTGTAGCTCCGCCCCCAGTGCCCGAGCACGCGCAGTTCAATTTGTTATTATTGAGAATCATGTGAGAATCACGTGAGTCATGCAATCTTTCATTCATGAGTTTTCGTAGTAAATTCCATAGTAGTGACGTCACTCAATGATTGACAGCTAGGCGCCATGTTTCATTCATGCCTCGTTCTGATCACCCGATATGCGGGAAATGAAAACGAGGTCATACGAACTGGCTTGGCGGTTTCAGTTCCCTTTAATAGAGATATGTTCAAGTTCTCCTCTCTTCTGTCATGTTATTGATATCGGTGTCCAGTGATATTGGATATGTTGAAAAGCCATTGGTTAATTTGACATGTATTTGTTCATGTTTATGTTTGTAAAGGGTTGATATTTTGCACTCCAATGTTTTGAAGAATTGAGCAGTTTCATTGGTTGGATCTTCTCACGTAAGGGCTGACTGGACAAGCTGTAAACGGTTGTCAAGCTAAAAAGGGCCCAATGGGGACCTCTTTTTTCAGTTTGCAAATATCACCCTTCACACTCCCAGATGAATTGTTCCCATCTTTCGTTTGTCCCTTTCTGTTTTGACCCTGTCATCTCCAGCAGACGATCACCATATTGGTGGCAGCAAACAGTGATTTTTGTCACATGACTAAAAATCACTTGTCTTAGCCACTCCCAATGATAACCTACATTGATTTCGTTGCACGTTGAAGATGCATGAAGATGCCGTGTTTGCTCACCAAAGACTGTCGTCATCATGTCTTGTTCTATTTCAATCTTCTGTAATTTGTCTTGCATGTCTGAATATTCTTGAATATCGATATTTGTCAAGCTAACTAATGCCATAAAGGCAGTTTTTCCAATGTCCTATCCAAGACCAGCTTGTCTTATTAATGGCAATTCACAAGAAGGTGAAAGTTGGTGCTTCTAAGTATAAATGACCCAAAGAATACTTCCTTGGTAAAACACGAAATCGATGAATGCGAGTGAAAAGTGTAGAGAAGGGAGATGTTCTCCTTTCCTCTTTCCTTTCTTCAGTAGTTTTGCTGTGATCTTCTTATTTTCTTCTAATTTCTCTGAACTTTCATTTTTCAGAATGGAGAGTTCTTCTTTGAAAATACCAATGTGATAAACGGCATGGGATTCAATGTGGAGCCGCAGAAGGGCATGATGGAGGCGGGCTCTAAGAAACCCCTTGTATTTACTTGGACGCCACCTCCAGGTCACGATGTAAGTTGAATTGTCTCTAATCCAGTTGCATCTTAAAGGAGACACTCTGTACCAGGAACTTCCAGGGCTGAGGCTGCTTGAGTTAGTTTTTCTTGTCTTGATTCCGATTCTCCCGGGCGCTCCTAAAGTTATCTAGTACGCTGGCATCGTATGACGTCCATATTCTGTAGCATGTGATTCTGCTTATGAAGGGAATGAGTGCATCGAGCATAGTTCACATTGCGATGTCGAGGAATTTTGAGCAGCAAGATTATCGTTTGGTGGTACTTAGTATTTCATGAATGTTTTGTCTGATTTTCTGATGATTTCCTGTACATCTTTCAGCCAAACCGACTTCTAGAAGCAAGCATATTGTGTACGGTGAAAGGAGATGTGACACAGCAGTACAAGATTATGCTGAGAGCTCTGGTTGTCTCTGGATAAATTCCACAACAGATTTGAGGTTATATCAGATTCGAAACTGCTACAAGGAATACCAATTCGCAACTGCTATTTATTTATTTAATTTATTTAAATTTTTTTTTTTTTTTTTTTTTTTTTTTTAAGGATAATGAAATTTTTTTATAAGGACAATGAAAATATGGCCTCCATACAGTGACTGTTCCAGTGAGGTGGAAAGATGTTGGCTGCTTTGCCGATCAATTCCATCCAAAGTTTTAGTAAAAGTTTCAACGTTTTTGTTCATGCATCCGTCCATCAATGTTTTGACCTTACTGCATGTTTACAGAATTTTGTCTCTTCTGTGATATCTTTATTGAATAAAAGTTCATTAAGAGTTGATATTGTTTTCTTTATTTCTTATTTCCGCCTGCTCATCACTGTAGTTACAAACTAAGTCTTTGGCGCCAATGATGTCAGCAATGGCGAATTTGAATTAAGATTCCAGTCGATTCTTTTGGAGTCGGAAGTGTGGGTGTGGGATTTAGGCGACCAGAAAGATGATATGTAATTTGAAACTATCCGCCTGCTCATCACTGTAGTTACAAACTAAATGCTCATCACTGATAATGAATTTAGCGTTTTTAATTTACCACTCATGAAATTTTGGAACACACCTGTCCAGGAGTGATTATCAGAGTTCATTGGGCTTTTAGGCCCCTACCTGTCCTCATTGTTCCCCTGAAGTTAACCTGTTAAGGATTGGCTGTTTGTGCAGGGGTCATCAATTCTGCCCCCTCGGGTCTGGTTCAGCCTATAAACCTGCATTGCTCTGATCAGTATCAGATCGGATTATTGTTGCCATTATCACTTTTATTCAAATAATCTTTCCAGTGGTCCAGTGGTTGACCCCATAGGCCATACGTTTCAGGTACGTTGCAGGTCAACTGTCTATGCTGCCACCTATAAATAGTATACCGGCAAATGTGGAAAATATTGACGCTGTTTTACTTCTTCGCACATTTTGTGCACGTTGTTGTGAGTTTATTGAGGAGAGTTTCATTCGACGCTAACAATAGCTAACAAGTTTACGAAGTTTTCAACGTTGATGGGGGTCCCGAGAAAGACCAGAAGAAGCCGGAGATGAATGAAGCTATCATCGATGTGATTATGTATGTTCTTCGTCTGTTTCAGTACACGGCCTAACTACAGAATAGGCGGGAAAGTAGTAGCTCTGTACATTATGTACACTCTGTCCCAGTAGGCTGTGTACATTATGTACACATGCCTATCAGTTTAGCACAGTGTCCCGGGTATTCTGCAGTGGGCCAATGGAAGGGCAGCTCAGCTCTTCAGAAACATTAATGGTGAACCACATGATAAAATTCTTGAGGTATTATCACAGGCTGGCCGTAACTTGGTTGGTTGTTTCCCTCCGTCTCAAACGAGGAGTTACTTATTTTCTTTGCAGGTCCTCGTTTGTTTAGATGACGAGGCTGACAGACAGAATGGAGCAAAGAAGAAATGAATCTCTCCTTGGTCGCCCTGGTGCCTCATCTTGGCAAGAGAGAAATTGTAGACAGCTTGCTGAGAGTGAGAGGTCTTCTTGGTTGTTCCGTGGGCGATATCCACAACCTCAAGTACACATGGGTAGTTGGCCAAATCAAGAAGATGTACCGTTCAAACGTCCAAGGCTGACGCTCTCTGAACAGTTAGATTTGTTAAAAAAGGAGGAAAGAGTGGCCTCTCGAAATTCGGGGCAAAAGTTGCAGCCTCATAGTTCCGTGTTTGCTTTCCCACGCGGTCATCACCGGTTAAATCAGACTTTTAGTAGAATGACAGCAGCTTGTGGTGAGAATACACGACGTTTGCCCTCAGAACGAGGAAAACGATGTTTGAAAATGTGTCGAGATAAAGATAATGAGAGGATTACCAAACGGAAGAATTTAACAAAGAAACAGTTAGATGTACGTTCTCAATCGTTGACTGCTGAAAACTGTCCGGTAAAAGAGGAAGTGGTTTCGGATAATTTTGACACACTTTCTCAATTGACCACTGCAGAGATCTGTCCAGAGATGAGGGAGAGAGCCCTGGATAATACCAACACACATTCTCAATCCACCACTGCAGAGATCTGTCCAGTGATGGGGGATATGGCCCTGGATAATACCGACACACTTTCTCAATCGACCACTGCAGAGATCTGTCCAGTGATGGGGGATATGGCCCTGGATAATACCGACACACTTTCTCAATCGACCACTGCAGAGATCTGTCCAGTGATGGGGGAGATGGCCCTGGATAATACAGACACACTTTCTCAATCGACCACTGCAGAGATCTGTCCAGTGATGGGGGAGATGGCCCTGGATAATACAGACACACTTTCTCAATCGACCACTGCAGAGATCTGTCCAGTGATGGGGGAGATGGCCCTGGATAATATCGACACACTTTCTCAATCCACCACTGCAGAGATCTGTCCAGTGATGGGGGAGATGGCCCTGGATAATATCGACACACTTTCTCAATCCACCACTGCAGAGATCTGTCCAGTGATGGGGGAGATGGCCCTGGATAATACAGACGCACTTTCTCAATCGACCACTGCAGAGATCTGTCCAGTGATGGGGGAGATGGCCCTGGATAATATCGACACACTTTCTCAATCGACCACTGCAGAGATCTGTCCAGTGATGGGGGAGATGGCCCTGGATAATATCGACACACTTTCTCAATCGACCACTGCAGAGATCTGTCCAGTGATGGGGGAGATGGCCCTGGATAATACCGACACACTTTCTCAGTCCACAACTGCTGAGATCCGTCCGAGGATGGAAGAATTGGGCTTGAACAGAAAAGCTGATATGAGCCTGTACACTCAAGATCGCCACACTTGTGATGAGCTGAAATCAGAATTGCAAGGTTCTTTTAGCACTTGTTCTCAATCAACAACTGCAGAAGTTCGCCCTGTATTAGACAATTTAAACTTGACTTTGGAGGACAGTTTTGACTCCGATGCACAGGATTTTGATACATGTTCAGTGTCCACCATCACCGGGATATGCTCTGATGATCAGAATTTACCTATCAATTCACCCCCTTGCAAACTAAAAGCAGAATTGCTGACGAGTGCTCAAGAAGTTTTCTCTCAAATCATGGACAAGAAAGAACAACACCTACGATCATTGTCTTTAAACCCATTGGTAGGCCCTGTTCAGAATTCATGTGTCAAGACTTTCGGTGATGAGCAGTCCACCATCCAAGTCCCTGATGACATGACAGTCACAACCGTGAAGGGGCAAGACGCGGAAAACGACCTTGTAAAATACTTCGGTGAATGCCCCGAGGAACTTGACAACTGTCTCATTCATTGCTTCTCCTGTGACGAGCACTTTTCCAGTAATGTAGAAAAACGTAACCATGAGGGTAGCAGACGTCATATTGTCAATATTGCTGCATTTTCAAAACATAAACCTCAGGACCTTAATCGTGGCGCCGTTGGAAAATGGATCTCGGTTTCTTTGGATGATCATCTGTCGGTTCTTGGTACATGTAAGGAGGGTCAGCTCAAACTGAAGCGGTCAGAAATGCCAAATGACCTGTTGATCGAGAAATTGAAATCATGGTGTCCGCATTTGAAGGATGTTGGAGTGCGTGTTACTTCCAAGCTGATCAGGTACAAGTCAACTGCAGGGGTGAATAGTGTTGCAAGGAGGGGAACTATGTTTCAGTATCGACATGCTGGGCAATTGGCCTGGACTCCTATACCTCACCTTCTCTTATCAAAAGTAAAGAAAGCCATCAAGGACAAACGAAGGAGACCGGCTAGAAGAATAAAAGAAAAGGAAAGACGGAAGCAAATCAGGCAGTCTTCCCGAGCTTCAGAGAAAATGGCCAGCGGTGAATTAGGATGTGGTAAAGAAAAGCTCAAACAGAATCACTGTGATGGCACTACCAGGGAGCTGAATCAAACTATATCTGGCAAGTCTGCAAGTCTACCATCTGGGGAAAGACACCTTCCGAGAACCATGACACAACCCCAAGACTACCAATTGGAGATGTACAAGGCTGCCATTCATGATGATAGTGTCTGTGTAATGCCTGAAGGTAAGAAATAAACTCGGCTTTAGCAATACAACATAGAGGGCCTGTAGCGTGTAGTCATTAGATCAGTCATTTATCACGTTATCCATGCTCTGATCCATTCCTCAGATCTAAGAGATGTATAATGGAATGGAGTATAATGTATGCCAAACCTTTCTTTCTGGGTGTAATGGTCTACATGTCTAGTCTTTCAAGATTGGGTTAAGGTGATGCTTCTGACACCTGAATGTCACATTCATCAATCCTTTTATCTTCAGGCACCAAGGAATGTCTAGTATCTGCCATGGTGATCGACCACATGTTGCATCTGAACCCAAGTCAACCAGTCCTTGTCCTTGTTGAGAAGCTATCAGAAATGTTGCGAATCTCCTCCAGTCTGATGACTCAGATTGGTCAAAATGTGCTCATCAGGTAGGTTACTGTATCATAGAAACTCTGTTTAGACAGGGCTAAGGTTCATCATTAGAAATTATTTTGGGAACTTTTACTTAATTGATCATGGTTGGTGGCCTTTCCTATCATTTTCTTGAACAAATGGGGATGTAGGTTTCCTCTGTCAAACTGTGATTTATCTCTATTTTCAGGACTGATCGCGGAAGTGGTTTCAAAATGCAGCGGAAGACTCGGATTGGCTGCTTCTGTGAGGAATTGGTTGAGTCACAAGATCATTCACTGGCCTATTTGGATATCATTGTTGTAACATCGGGTAAGTCTGGTCCGTCAGCCATACTTAGGTAATGCCTGCAGGCAACATTTGTGTGCTTCAGAAAATGACTGCCTTCGATACTGTCTGAGCAGAAGTTGGGTTACTGATAGTGTTGAAAGTCACCATACCTTAATGAATGTCAGACAATTGAATTCAACTCGACCTGTTTGCACCTTGTCATTATTGATACTAGTGTAAGGCCGTGGACCTATTTGACCATTCAGTTTATAAATAAGTAAGGGAGTATTACTAAATTTGGTTTGTGGCAACTTGCCACAGGGGTTAAAAAAGGAGTACGTCTGGTCGTATCACGCCATATTATATGTTGGTCAGAGCCAAGTCCTGATTGGGTATTTTGGGGAAGAGGGGATGACGTATGGTTGGTTACCAAGGGTGGTTGGTTGTAAAAAAGAGAGAGAGAGAGTTGGCTTGGCCCTGAAGAGACATTCACGATCATCCACAAAAAGAAGACTAAGAGATATATTATATTCACCATCATCACACAAAGTCGGTTGTGGATATTAGTTCTTATACTTCAACCCCACATAGACCTAGAAAGGGCAAGCCTTCCACTAGTCACCTGTTTTTCGCAATGTCGGATCACATTTTATCTAGATTCTTATTGTGTTTCAGATTATTTCCCCCAGATGCTAGATAAGCGTTTGTTAAAATGGAGCGACTTCAGCCTTTTCGTGCTCCCTGACGCACGCTGTGCATTTTCCTGCAATGGATTCCCAGCACTTCCTGGTCGGCCGAAGATCCTTGGGTTTTTGACTCCAACAATGCACGACAACAAGGTCAATGACATGGAGAAAATCTTGAATGGTGTTCTCAAAAAGATTGGTGGCGCCGAAATCTATGTTCGACATCTAAAGAAGATGACTGATTCAAAAGATGGATCCTGTCTGCTCTTGAGGCATTCGAAGTTAAACGAGGCCGAGTCGGATTTCATGTCAGAGATATCATTGTACATCACAGAGTTATATAAGACGTTGATGAAATCTCGCAACCAGTTACTGCACCGTTTGATACTTGAGTTAGGCGGTTCAGAAAAGTGGGAATGCAGCGATGGCATAGCTACTGAAGAGTTTGACAGTGGAACCATTGAACGAATCCAAGATGGCCTTCATGTTGCGATCTCTTGTCGAGACCTCTTGAAGTTGGATGAAATGACGATTTCATTTCTTCAGCATTTCCACCACATTTGTACTTCGTTCTTGGGACTTTTGTACGGCAGCACTGGGGTTGCTGCGCACTTGTTGAATGAGCTAAACAAGGAATTGTGTTCCTTCAGGTTCACCAGAATTGGGAGTGTAGTGCCCCGCTCAGAACTGTTAGCACAAATCAAGAACTTCAATACGCTTCAGCTATTCAAATCACGAAAATGTATCGATGAGCTGCTACCAAATATGAGTGCCATCCATCTTGTTGTCAAGGAACTTGTTGAAGTAGACTGGTCTGTTCGTCTCTGCGGGAAGCATCCGATCGTTGCCGTTGTTGTTCAGTCGCCAATCATGGGACGAATCTGGAATCATTTGTTAGAGAGATCCGACTTCTTAAGAATGCTGAACTTGAAGCCTGCATGCGTTTCAGGACAGGATCGTCAAGGCCTTATGCAGAGACTACACCAGCACTCTGTGCAGGTATGTACGTATTTTCGTGGGATAAAGACACTTGAGATGTTTGTGTGCAGTGGCAATATTGCATTACTGAACTTACTTTTGTTTGGAGTGATTAAGGCTAGACATTATGCACTTCTTTAAAAAGGAGCTGACCATTATAAAGGAGTCAAACAGGGTATTAGAAAAGTCTTCATGCGTGTACTGGTATAATTCTGAAGCTGCTATAGGAATCCTTTTGCAATTACAAGGACATTTTGCTAACCCCTATTGATTCTATTTCTCTTCTATAGATTTTGGTGATGACCCCTGAAGATGTTGACCTGGCGATACCAGAGTTGGAGCTTGTGATACAGCTAACACCTCCTTCACGTATGGTGCATCTTGGCTGCCGTCACATGATGCTCTGCCGGACTATTCAGGAGATTAAGGCCATAAGGACTTTGAAGAAAAGCGAGAAAAATCTTGTGAAGGCTGCCGAAAAACTAAAAGGACTGTGAACATGCTTGTACATGTTGTAGGCTTCTCAGGGTGTTGTAGGCTTCTCAGGGTTCTTAGAGGTTGAGCTTGGCAGGCAAATCTGTATTGCAACCTCTGCCAGAATAATATGTAAAGTCACAGCCTAATAGTGTATCCCCCTTCGGGCTTTACGCCAGAATATCAAATGTTAGGGGCTGTTACAAAAACCTCAAGGCGTCCCCATTTAAACAGGTCTTGTAATCACCTGATAATGCAGCATGATTGATTAGCATTTCCATCATAATATATCTTGTATTACTGTAAACTCCTTTATTTTTGCAACTTTTGTGACAGAGGTTACAGTTGTCAAATTAAGCAGCATGAAATACTCTATGCAGAAAAAGGAAACTGTCTCTGATTAATGTTTGTGTTAATTGTTGTAATGTTTTGGACAATAATAGAAGTTATTTGAAAGAATCATTGTTGTTATGCTATAAACTAGTACCTCCAGGAGACAAGTACTTTGGCTCACGCAGCAGTTGTTGTCCTGGAGAAGAGAGACGTCCCAGGTTCACCCTGGAGAGGATCAATACTTGTCTTAGCTTAGTTCAGCTTGGAGAAGTCGGAGGAGTCCCAGGTTCACCCTGGAGAGGATCAATACTTGTCTTAGCTTAGTTCAGCTTGGAGAAGTCGGAGGAGTTGTCCCAGGTTCACCCTGGAGAGGATCAATACTTGTCTTAGCTTAGTTCAGCTTGGAGAAGTCGGAGGAGTTGTCCCAGGTTCACCCTGGAGAGGATCAATACTTGTCTTAGCTTAGTTCAGCTTGGAGAAGTCCGAAGAGTTGTCCCAGGTTCACCCTGGAGAGGACCAATACTTGTCTTAGCTTAGTTCAGCTTGGAGAAGTCGGAGGAGTTGTCCCAGGTTCACCCTGGAGAGGATCAATACTTGTCTTAGCTTAGTTCAGCTTGGAGAAGTCGGAGGAGTTGTCCCAGGTTCACCCTGGAGAGGATCAATACTTGTCTTAGCTTAGTTCAGCTTGGAGAAGTCCGAAGAGTTGTCCCAGGTTCACCCTGGAGAGGACCAATACTTGTCTTAGCTTAGTTCAGCTTGGAGAAGTCAGAGGAGTTGTCCTAGGTTCACCCTGGAGAGGATCAATACTTGTCTTAGCTTAGTTCAGCTTGGAGAAGTCGGAGGAGTTGTCCCAGGTTCACCCTGGAGAGGATCGATACTTGTCTTAGCTTAGTTCAGCTTGGAGAAGTCAGAAGAGTTGTCCCAGGTTCACCCTTGGTTCACATCCCGGAGAAGACAAGAAGTGTATCTGTCTTGAGTTAATTTCATCCAAACTAACTGTCTGAGGCCCCCTCGAGAACAAGTACAAGTTGGGAACTGTTGTATTCGAGTTCCTTGCGAGGACAATGAGCCTGTGGGACACTGTCACATCCAGCACAGATGAAGACAACCCACGTGCACAATTAGCGCGTTCGATTTCTGGCGCCGCGCTTCGGTAAGCACCGGATCTTGGGCCTTGAAGCGCATGCCCAGGATGAATCGAGCCCGAACGCTCTGGCGCCACGCCCCATTCAAATGCAAACAAGGACTGACAACGGGCTGGCGCGGCCTGGCGCGAGATGAGGCGTCAGTGCCCAAAGAACGCACTGGCGCTTACTCGCATAAGCGCGGCGCTAGTAATCGAACACGCTAAACGTAAATAGAAGCACGTGGAGGACCCAATACGAGGCTTGGGATTCCTTTCTAAAGGGATTCCCCAAAGCAAGAAATATAATGAATGGATTTAGGAAACGCCGGTGCCAAAGTTTCAATTTCGGCCGGGAAAAAGATGCAATTAGCAAAGGTAGGGGCTTATCTTATACATATAACTGTACTTTATAATTCGTGTATGCTGTAACGATCTTTGAAGCTTTTTTCTCGTATTTATCTGAGGTGGGAAAAACCTCTGCATTGGTGTTCCTATCACTTATCACATATCAGTTTCACTACATACAGAAACATTGTATCTCCTTATTGATGTATTGACAACACTTTATCACTGCAGGCCTATATATTTTATTACTATGACTATACAGTAGAGGATGTACATAGCCATTGCTTTTCTTCACTCTCGTTTGAGTTGTCGTTTTCCAGTATACTCATAATAACACTGGGATTCATCCGAATATAGAGCAAGAGAGCCTGGGGGGGGGGGGGTCAGATCAAATGAACATTCCTCTCACAATCAGTGGTCCATCCGAGATGAAATGGTGCGACGATGCTTTGAATGTCCCCTGTTGAGATTTATAACACTGCTATTCAAACATCCCTATTGAAGCATCGCCATTTCATCAACAGACTGACAGGCTCAACGCTACTTTGTCAAAGGAGACTATTCATGTCGTGGCGCATGTTTCCATAAAGCGGATTATTTATATTTACACTGTTGTGGTTAAATCGGTGATATTATTAGTGTTTCAAAATAGCTGCAGATAATCCTATAATTTACAAGTAAATTATAAATGGGTGAATGCGTTCCGTTGCTATTATTAGCTGCGCTTACACCACGAAATATTGGTGGACCAATTGCACTTACACCACCACATTGCCGCGACAAATTGGTTCGGCAATCCATTGCCGATACAAATTGCCGAGCGAATTTGTCCCACCAAGCTTGATGGTCCAAATTCGCCCGGCTTGTTAAAAGCTCGGCTTTGTCGTGGTGTAAGCGCAAATGGATCGGCAATTAGCTAGTTAGATGGTTCGGCTCCAGGCGGCGCTTTCGAAATGGCGCTTTCTGCCTAGGCTTTCTGCGTTCTGCTTATTGTTTGCGCGCCATCTGTGGCCGGATTTTATAACTAGCTACAGCGCTGGTGTAAGCGCTTGGTGGATTTTCGATGGTGCGGCATTGGTTCCCGAACCAAGATTGGTGGTCCATTTTCAGGTGGTGTAAGTGCGGCTATTGTTATTTGGTAATTTGGCCGTGCAAGTGACCTCAGGTCAAACCCAGAATATCCTGTTTGGCACCAGAATATCCTGTGATTTGAGAGTTGGCTGACAGTGACCCTGCACCATGGCCCTATTCCATCATTCGTCTCAACTATTATCATGACGTATCACTCCCTTCCCCTTGGCTGAAATAAATCCTTGGCGCATCATCATCACTCTCACTTCATTTCCACTCTCCGAGACTAGAGTCTGCCGTTATCTCTTCGATCAGTCATTGTTTAGGTATCCTTGGTAACATGATGCTGAATGCTTCACAAATGCTAACATGATGCTAAAAGCTATGTGTAGGGTTGGCATCAGATCACAGTTCATCTGTCTATTGTAAACTTGGCGTAGCAAGGGTGAAGCTGATAGCTAGAATTCAGTTTTAAGGGCCTTTTTTTATTGATGAAAACAATCCTAGCTGATGGTTTACCAGTATGTCAGGTGAGATACAATACATGTAGCTTACTTTATACTCAGCTGTGTGTGCCTAGATGACTGGTACTAATCAGCAAGTTGTTCCTAGTTTAAAATGTGATATACCTGGAATCGCCCTGGTGTCAGGTGTTTATCAATACTCTATATTCAAGTTTATAAGATCAGTTGAGTTTCAGGCATAACAAGTATGTACTGTATTGGTCGAAGCCACTGGAATAATAAGTTCATTCATAATCAGTCCTTAGACCTTGGCAATAATAAGCAAGACATTTTTCAGCAGACCTTATATATGTGAAAGGAGAGTACTTCCTTTTCTTCAGTTGGATTGAAGAGGATATTGCTCTCATCATAGAACTCTGAACTGTGATCTTGCACTTCATAGGATTGGGAACCAACTGATCCAAGGATGAAAGTGTCTGACTCACAACCTGCATTCACTGATTGCATTATCTCTACAAACGGATTAGCTCCAAGGTCTTCCTATGAGTTTTTTGTGAGAGAATAATGTTACGAGTACATTTTTTTGAGAGGATCATTTCATTTTCCCCTCGGTCAGTTCTGCTAGCTAACGATATGTGCATTATGGAACCCCCAAAATCTGTTGTGCAAAAGGGCTTTGAATTCTCATCAGTCAATTACCAAACACTTGAAAGATAACAATAGATCACCTGTTACGAATAACGACGATGATTGCGTCTTTTTACACTCAACCTGGAATTTCAACGTGTTTATCTAGCAGCGTTTGGATCACCTTGACTCCAGTATTGGAGAGTGGTGTGAGTGAATGGCATACCAAGCGCTAATAGCAATGCAATCGTAAGCATAGCGGTAGCATCCTTATATCACTGTATACCACCATTGGGGAGGCGGTTTCCTTGGGAATTGGATAAAACTCCACAGACTTCTTCAATATCTTGGTTTCGCAGCGTCTCAACCTGCAGGGAAATAAAGTGAGTATATGTATAAATGTATGTCATGCTATCATCCACTTGATTTGAAATGTATAAAATGTTGTGCATTTTCAGTAGGCCTAATGCAACTGTAAATCCATTTTTTGTGGCTCTAGTTATTTGCCAGCTGCTGTAATCGGGAATTATTTATTGCTTTTATAGTTTGCAGTGAATTTGCATATTTGCATAGTTTTCAATTAAATTTTGTTCTTTGCGAAGTTTTTTACGAAATGATAATGCATGCGAAAATTTCTCAGTGTACAGTTTGTATGTTATTGAGATATATGCCAAAGTCAGATTCAGACTGCAAAAAATTTACTTTCCAATGAGAATACCGTTAGATATCTCAAGATTAGTGTTTGCCTAATACATGTATAAAACTGAAAAACTGTACTGTTGGACGGTCTATAATGTTACTATCTAGATTCATGATTATAAATACCTTCTAAATTTTATTTCCTGAAATGTTCCTGTCGAAAACTAAAAATCTGAATTGCCATTTTCCATGAATCATCAAATAGCAGCCTACATGATCGCACATGAGTGAATAAATCGTGCCTAAATGTAACTTTGTTTACTTTTGTTCTGGTGGCCAGTTTACTCACATGCTTACAACTTGAACATTCTTTTTAATCTGTTTACAAACTCTAGGCCTCACATCCTTTGCAAACATGTTCCCCATCCCTTTGAAATTAAATTTCCCAGGTGTTTAGCAAGGTTATAAACGTTACATGAAGCTGAATGTATCTGTTTATAGCAAGATACCGAATGACTCACGGCTCAAAGGCAGGTCCTCATGAAAAAAATCATGATTTTCAGTTGCAAAAGTTTCTAGAGATTTTCAGCTTTTCAGTGTGATCATGGTCATGCGCGTCTTGCCGTTTGAATTTACTGGTGACTCAGGAAAATAGAATAAACGGGATTTAATGTTGTGTACGGATTGCCGCTTCAGTGACAATCGTACGCTACCGTAAATGGTTAACAAACATGTGTGGAACTGTGGCTGGTGTTGCTCCGTCTGGCTAAATATGGTTTTGGCGTGCAACCAACTACACCGAATTATTCCCAATCGCTGAATAGAAGTGATCAGCAGTGTTATTTAAGAATGTCTCACTAATGGCCTGAATCACTTCTGCATAGCAATGCGGACTCCATCGACGACAAAGGGGACTAGTCAGTCGATTCTCTTCAGAAGTCTAGTCGAATTTTCGAATGTCTTTCAGGCTATCTGATGCACAATGGCCCTGACCATTTTGTAATTGCCGTGCTGATCAGACATGAAAGAATGCGTATGATGTGCAACGTCAACAAATCTGTTATTTCTTATGGACTAATGACCACTAAGGCCTGTATCAATATCACTATATCATACAGAGACTTTAGGCATTAGCAAAGTGTACATGCATCTTCAGATGTACAACAAGTCATTGCTGAGCTTCCCTCAAGCATTTTCTTGATAGGCCTAGACATTTTTGCCTGAACATAGCGAATTGTGGATAAGTGATGCTGTGTCTGTAATGTTTGCTGTTTCAGCCCTTGAGTTCAGACCTGAGGTGAACCGTGGAATCTGTTCAGAGATAACTGAACCTGGCTCGTAGGTAGACAGACACCGATCAATCAAATCATTGAAATGCTGAAACATGGAAAAGGTGGATCTGAGGTTCTGCCTTTTGGCATCAGATGTCCTTCCTGTAGTAATGACTTGGCCTTTCCCTTTTGGGTGAGCTGATGGCCTTTCTTTCGTCCTACTCTGTCGCATCTGAAATCGATAAAAGACGTTAACCCCTGTATTGTAACAAAACTAAGCGGCACTCATCATTTCCTTCAATAATGAGCGCCCACAGGAATTGATAGATTACATCGAGTACAAAAGCTCGGTGTGTGTACGGAGGTGACATTCTCTTTATCATTCCAATCAGTTCTGCTTGGATAAGAGGGTGCATCTCAAATGATCAATTTGTTTCGTTTGTTAATTTGCTGGTGTTTTCTCCAGTCTTTAGGTTCTACCACATGGATCTCTTCGGGAACCCACAGTCTTCAGATCATGAGTTCGGCAGCAAAACCACTAGATCCGCCACCCCTTGTCCTCTCTTTCATGCCAGAGTCTTGAGGCTACATTTGTATACGCAGAGTCAATTGAAGCAGCCGAATCATCATCACTGGGTTAAGATGTGGACACGTTCCACTCACTCCATCTTATTTCAGAAATATATTGAAATTGACCAGGATTTGGACCACATACCGGGATGCCCCTCTTTATCTGAACCAAAGCGCCAACCCTGAGCACTGAGATGGCCCCTCAGGTTCTCCACCATCTGAGTCATGTCGCTGAATCAGATGCCACATCCAGGGTCTCCTTGTTTCCCCGACATCTAGGGACGATGACAGTTGGCAATCATTTGATGCAAGAGTAGTTAAGCATGCACTGCTGTGAAATCAGTTTCTCGAAACCGCTCAACTGTTCCACTTTCTCTCAAATATCAAACTGACTTTCATTTTCTGTTCACTTCAAAATGTCTGACCAATTACAAAGTCATTTCGAGCTCATTTCAAGACCATATGTTTGATTAATAAACTTTCTATGTCTGACGTGCATTGGAACACGTTCTTCCTACTTGTGGTCTTGTGACGTTTTTCCTTGCTTATTGTTAGTGAAGTGCCACTTCAGGACGTTCCTCAATTTTTTCCATATTTCTGTCTTGTCATGCGTTGTATCTTAAACCTAGCACCCAGGGGATGTTGAATGACAAACCTTGGAACCAGAGAATGTTGGCCAAGCCAGACTACCATGGCAGCGTTGACTGTGGTTCAATTTGAGCCCTGTCTCTGTTTCATCTGTGTGTCCTTGTGCAAGACGGTTACAGGAAAATTCGTCCCCGGATAATTCGTCCCCGGAAAATTCGTCCCCGCAAATTCGTCCCCGGAAAATTCGTCCCCGAGGATAATTCGTCCCCGAGGATAATTCGTCCCCGGAAAATTTGTCCCCGAGGATAATTCGTCCCTGGAAAGTTCGTCCCCGAGGAGGATAATTCGTCCCCAGAATATTTTACAAAAGTTGAAAGTTTCTGACTTTACTTTCTAGGACTCTTAAGTCTTGTCGAATGGACTGTAGTAATAACTAATACTTTCGATTTTTCTCATTCAGTGTAACATCCCTCTTTACTACCATACTAGCCAGTTACCTACCCCACTATTTTTATAGTAGGTGGAAGTAGGCAGGCGAAATATTTTATTGAGAATTTAGAGCTTTTCTTTCATTCTGACCAGTAAAAATACTTATTCGAAAAAAAAATTATTTCGCCTGCCTACCTCTACCTACTACGAAAAGAGTGGAGTAGGTAACTAGCTAGTAGGGTAGTAAAGAGAGATATAATGAATGAGAAAAGTCGAAAGTAGTAAGTAGTAGTTATTACTAGAAACTAATGTCAGAAACTTTCAACTTTTGTTTAATTTTCCGAGGACGAATTATCTTCGAGGACGAATTTCCCAGGGATGAATTATCCTAGTGGACATATTTTCTGGGGATGAAATTTTCCTCGGGGACGAATTTTCCAGGGACGAATTATCCTCGGGGACGAATTCTCCAGGGACGAATTATCCTCGGGGACGAATTATCCGGGGACGAATTTTCCTCGGGGACAAATTTTCCGGGGACGAATTTTCCTAGGGGACGAATTTTCCGGGGACGAATTTTCCTAGAGCCGTGCAAGACACCTAACTCTGAATTGCTTCTCTGCACCAAGGAGCTATCAGTCTTGACTGGGAGGTTAACCTACAGGTCAGCCAGCATCCCATCCCTAGGAGAGATGGGTCTTCTCTCGTCACTGTGTTAGAGAGTCTGTGATAAGCTCTCGTCTAATGAGCTGTTCCCTAACAAGCCAGTCCTTTGAAACCGCAGTGATATGCACTTTTCCTATAAAAGAAGAAATGAAAGAGATAAACTGAATCATGATGATGTAGAGATGCCCCCTCTTATATCATTGTCTAAATATTTACAGTCAAGTTCCAATTGGAAAGTCCTAAGTACCGACAATGTTCAAGTTCTGAGTTGACATCATCAAATGTAACTAATGATGTCTCACTAGTGCACTGCATGATGCGATGTTTCATTTGGAAATGAATTCCTGAAGGAGACAAGAACTGAATAAGTTTCTTGATGATGAATTTTGAAGATCTCATATTCAGATTCATATGTCAGTGCATTTACCATCAGGATATCAACCAGTACTTCTAATTGAAAACCAACCTAAAGGTGAGTAATTTTGCAGTATTTCTTTATTTTTCTACCTAATTCACACGATTTCAGCCAAATCCTGATACAATCTGCTGCTAATCCCAAATCAAGCTTGATTCCAAAATGTCCGAGGTCACATTATTAACTACCTGTGGAGTTCTTGAGACTCCCAAGGCTCTCAGTGAATGCTATCCCACAAAATTACCCATGGTTATAAGCATTTCGTGGAGGGTTACCTTACCTGCATTATTGCATCCAGTGATGTTTAGGTTATTACAGTAAAGTAGGCATGAAACGCACACAGCATCTGTTTAGAAGAGCAGGATTTATTGATGAAGTTTTGGCACGCTGAAACAGTTTATGAATGGATGCTGATCAGGGTTGCAACGATCTCATCTTGTAGCAACAGGTTGGTGAAAAATGCTCTTATTGCAGATGAAGAGATTATTAAACAGACCTTGGGTCTGTGCGGAAAAATTATGAATGTACCTAACGGTAACAGGAAGTTGGATACAGTTTTTGTGGATAAAGCAAGCGACTTGGGTCTGTTTGTAAAATTTACAAGTGGCCTGGTCTGCAGCTGTATTCTGTACTGCAGAGTTGGATATGTTTTATTCCAATAACAGTACCAATGATGTGTTCTGGAATGTTACAGTCATATGGCAAGAATGTTTCGTGTTCTTTGGATAAGAGAGCCTGGATTCTCCTCTAGACAGATTGAGTCTCTCTCCCTATGGCTTATATTCTGGTCTTGAGCGGACATGTTTGGGACGTGTTAATGTAGCTTCGTGGTTAAAATCAGAGTTTTATGTGACACCCCGTATCTATTTATATGCCCTGTATTCTGTATTCTTTTGTCCTCTCCGCCAATTAGCCATTGTAACATGCGGCGTCTACAAAACTCCCCGCACCAGCGATGCTATATTTAGCCCATAGAGGGCGATCGCATGAACTATTATGTCGTGTGTTGCAGTAGTCAGTGACGTGTGATGTCACAAGCAAGATTTACAAAACGTAAACACTGTAGCAGACGGGTTGACATTTTCATCAGCTGTGTGCGGAATATTTGACAGTCACTATTGGATTTTCTACAAAAATGGACATAATTCATAACCAAGTGAACATGATCACATTCTAATCCAACATGTATTGGTCGGATTGGATTATTTTCACCATTTACATACGGTGATTCGGAAATATTGAGAATGATGCTGCATGGTGATTGTCTGATACAGTCAGTGATTGGATACGTCGGGTATTGAAGATGATGGCTACAGCATCCTTAGAGAGGGGGATGGTCTTCCACCGTGTGTTCGAACGGCAGAATGTCATGATGGGTGAAGGTAGGTTTAGATGAAGCAGATTTGGAGCAGTTTTCAAATCATGTCAACGACTCTTGAAATGTCATTTGAATTTTGAGTGCCAGGTCGGATTACTTCAAGCCACGTCTTCTTGCGAATGCCTTTTTAAATGAAAAGAGAAAACTTGTCCCCACTCCTGTCGGCTGTGAATTTTCAAAAGAGGCCATTTCATCGGCTTATACCTTTCTGTAACATGTCATCGACCCCGGCGTCTATGAATGAGAATTTCATATAGAAAACGTAAAAAAATGCGTTTATATTATCGATATTACAGTTTACATGCAAACCCTCTTGTCGGCTTAGGATATAATGCCAGACTATCATACCATAGCACGTCTGGGAATAATAACATGGATCAATCCAAATGGATAAACTGAAATGTATTGCAGACGTCAATCTAAATATGATTGATTGGACAATGCCCTGTGAGTAACAATTCCCAAGTCACTAAGATAGGAGGGCATAAAATAGTGGTCACAAGTCCTGGTTTTCATTTGGAACCCATCTGAGGTTAGCTCAATCATTGCAGAATCTTTGTTTAACTTTTTTGGTTGTTTTACACCCATTTCACATTGGGTGATATGAATAAAGAGTAGTAAATGCTTTTATCTAAAACTCCATGTACATTTACACTTGGCCTTTCTGTACAAAATTGAAGTAAAAGCATTTGCTAGCCTTTATTCATATCACCCAATGTGTGGCTACCTTATCATATCCCCTCATTGTCTACACATTGTGACTGAGGACATCTATCCACCTCTTACAAAAATGACCTTTGTGGAACAAGATTAATAGACATTCTTTTCTAACATCCATTGATCGATATATCCATACAAAGGATAACCATCAGTGTCACGATGAGGACAGTTATCGAGAAAACATGATGCCAGGACATCGATATTTTGCTTTAATCAGTCGCAGGCAAAGAAATGAATGTTGTTCCCTAGCAATTATGGACTAAGACATGACACTTAGTCCGATTCATGTGGTCTGGACGCCGGTTGAGTTCTTTGAGGGCGTGCTTTACTTCCTTAGTAAGAAATAATTTGGAAACGTAGTTTTGTGATGCTGCTGTGTCCAATGGTAAGACCGTTGTGACTGACTGGGACGTCAAATCAGAAAAAATATCGTTGGATTGTCCTTACGTCCTTACGTCTTGGATTGTCTCTATCCTTGAGTTCATGCACATCCCACCAGATGGCGCCCAAGCCAAGGCCACCAGACTCTCTAGAGAGTCTTTTTGGATCCACCGTCTGCGCACCATGTCGCCGTTAGGACTCAACATCAAGGACAACACGTCCTGGTAACCACGCTCATACTTTCCTAGCGTTTCTATCATTCCTTAGTAAGAAAGTAGATGTGACATTGGTGTCTACTACATGTAGGCCATAACAAGCATCTAGAGAGTCGATCGATATCACTAAAAAGTTATGATAAGTTTTCGGTGTCATTCATTCTAAATATGCCGCCCTCAAACAAACGCCTTTATGAGACGAATATTTTTTAAAACTTTCATTTTCACACAATGGATATTTGGCAGACACGTCGAAAAAAGTCGTTTTTCATAGTGGGAACTCACAAAACCTGTTTCAAAAACCTGTCAACACTCACACACAGCTGTTCACAAGACCAATATAGCCCCACTCAGGTTTTATTTTGGCCAGTTGTGTTCTCGTCAGAGGGATATTTCATTGTCTGTTATGTCGGGCTTTCGTCGCAGCGGTTGGATGCCCAGATGTTCCAGTATCTTTAGAAAGAGTTCCGTGCGGGTGATCACGGCACAAAACACTTTTTTTTTCTTGTCATTTAGCTTATAGTGCGCACTTTAATAGCTTTACGATGTATTTTTTGAGGTGCATGGGTCGTTCCTTCGTCTTTCTCGTTGCTTGTTCCGTCTTCATCACCGGCGGCTCCCACTCAATGCAACTTTCACAGTATTTCGTACTCTGTTCTGCTCTGGTGAGAAGACAGTCATTGTGAACAAAACGTAACTATCTAAAATGACCTAAAAGTGTATAATTGCTCGATTTGATATGAAGTCTCTTGTAATGAAATGCACTCTTTATTTGATGCTGCAGTGCAAATGCATTGCCTTAGGCTTATTTCATTGTGATCGATGGTTTTCCAATAAACTTGGGATAGGCCAACTTCTTATCATTGTTCTGTTGTTCAGTAATGAGCAGACCTTTATCAGAAAATCATGATGCCTGCGGGCAGACAGTATGTACACAATAACTACATGTACAAACCCAATGTTTTAGATAACAGAGTCACAAAAGCAGGAGGACGATCTCACAATGATGCTGATGAGTTTTTGATAAAAATTGTTATGAAAGCATTTTGAGTGGAGAGCTGAGCATCATCTATATATAGCTCTCAAAACAATCTGAGGCAATTGTAATGTAAAGAAGGACATGTAGGAGGAAACCGACCTGTGGGAAACAATTGTATGTGCAGTTCTTAAGAAACATACTTCATGCCCGATATGGTTACAGGCGAATAGTCACGTTATTTATGACCGGCGCTGTACCTTGCATGGCACACGAAACTAATTCAGACTCAAATCTTGTTAAAAATTCTCGACAGACAATAGATAGCTTCAGACGTTTAATTATATCACGAGGACCCCTGGGACATTTGCCTGGGTAAGCCCAGACGCGTCTTTGTCTTGTAAAAACGTGATGTATTGCATAAAACGCTGATCCTGGTTGTGATATTTCTTTCATTTCTTTGTCCTGATGTGTTGGCAGTTAATTGACCAAAGAAACAGACTTTGATTTCTTACGCTGGTTTGCGGCTTATGTGGTGCTGCTCTGGCAAAGGTAAATGTTCAAGGAACATCTGTTTTTGCCTCATTCACAGGAAGAGGCAGCTTGGTGTCTTGCTCAAGGCCACAGATACAAAACAGCAATGATCAAAGAGTTGAACCCACAACCTCCTGATAACAGGCCTGCTGCGCTTACCACACTGCAACTGGTCTCCAGACCTTCAATATATCTTGCTTCATTTGTGACTTCTTGCACTAGCACAAAGCTCTCTTGAGATTTCTGCTTACGTCAGTCGTCAGGCATGAGCTGGTCTCGTCAATATATGATAGCGTCATTCAGATCTTTTTAATTCCAAGCTCTGTGCTTCGCGATTCTCCTGATCTGAGCATACACGATAAAAAACAGTCTCCATTTGTGGAAGTGGGATTAACTGAAATGATAGCTCTACAACCCCATCAATAGAATTGATAGGTCATAAATGGAAATGAGGCACTTATCGCAATGAATTGTTGTTCTTACAGAGTTAGGGTGTCTTTTGTTAAGCGCTCCTTAAACAAGCGATTTGCTGTCGCTGCCATGTTGTCAAGGCTCTATCGCAGCGACTAAAATCACTTGTTTACGTGGCCCTGCAGAGTCGTGGTGTAGCTGGCAGTCTTGGTCAAAGTGCCATCCAACAAATTGACACTGCTGGCAACCCAATGATAAGTAAGACTAGACTACAAAAAGGCACTTAACAGAACAAACATGTTTGTCAGCTACGTATATTATTTCTAACCTCAGACGACTGGCCCCAGGGAAGAATCGCCAGGAACGAAAGAGTGAAAATCTTTTCCATAAATTCATCAAGATATTGGTCTCGTCTGACATCAATATTGCCAGCGGCATAATAGGGGACCGGCAGAAAATATTCCAGAATTCCTGTCCTGATCAGATGAAGCCATTTAGATTCAAAATCACCAAATGGGAAGTAGGTCAAGAAGTAAACAGCTGAAAGCTCATGACAGAAGAGATTTTATTATAAATATCGCTTCTAATGTCTTAGTTGCTCAGGTGTTCTGACTGTTGCCTGTCTTACGAGACCCTATTCCATTAATATCAAATTGCAATTGCTGATATTTCTTGTTCAGTGTCAGGTCGTTAAGATATGGCAAGCACCTGCACCAAATCTAACCTGGGACCCAATTTCTCAGATCCGCCGACGTCCAAATGACTAAAAATGAAAAAGAAAAAAAAAATTCTTTCAATTTCTTGGATCAACCGACGTCCAAATTACTGAAAATGAAAAAAAACTAATCGAACCTGGGACCCAGGAAAATTGAGGTTCTCAGCATCAAGACGACTGGCATTGCCTGCGGCAAGCTTGTGTGCATATGCAGCATAGTGGTGAAGCCAATCGGGGTGAGACCGCCATGACAAGGTTGCTCCTCCATAGGTGAATCATCACAGTAGTGTCATCGCGGTCCTCGATATTGATCAGTGACGGCAACGATAAGACACTTTCAGGCAGCATTCAGCATTCTCATTAAGAAGATTTAGTGCCTTCCTTTAGTGATAAAATATTGGCCTGTTTTCTGCAGAGAGAAGGGCACATTTGGGACCACACATCTTCACCTTTATATTTCAGCCATGTATTCATGAACTAGTACTTTTTAACCCTGTAATCATGTCATTTATATTCTATTTCATTCCTTCTTACAGGTGAGTACAAAAAGTGATATATCGGTGGTCATGATATCTCAAAATACGGTTGTGGTAAGTTTGCTTAATTCAATCATTATCAAGTTTCCTAAAGTCAAATGCCTGTGAGTATACAGTGTGGCTGAAGCGTACAGAGGAAAGTTCAGAAGAGGACACTTTTGGCTTTAGTTCACCTGTTTGTTCTGTTCTTAATCAATTCTGAACAGTTTCCAATCAATACCAGTCCTGATCTTTATAGGTGATCAGCCGTCAATACCACCAATAATTACAAAGTGTTGATCGACTGATTGACTCATTTGCTGATTGATTTGATTGACAGATGATGTTGCCACAAAACCAATTACTGCAGTTCCATGTGGTTCACTGTAGTTTGTTCAAGGGCAGTTGAATTATTCGGATTAAAGACCCAATGAGAGGGATTCACAAATCAAGTCCTCAGTGCCTGATGCCCCAAGAAAGAGCATTTTGCGATCATATGCCATATTCTGCCCAGGGCATCTAGTGCTCAAAGGGTTAAGGCTTTGTGGATGAAATTGATGTTAGCTGCTTTATTTGCTACATGGCATACCCAGGAGAGTTATCATATAAGACTTACATCATAGAAGTTATCATATCCTAGGCAGAATTAACTTTTTTCTGCATGGCAAGTCATCAGGGATGTTTAGTTAATTCATGTTGTGGTGGATATGGCACAAGTACATCTTTTATAGAAAATGTTAAAATAACGCGAGATTAGACGTTATTTGTGTTTGTTCTCAGATCCGCCGACGTCCAAATTACTTAAAATGAAAAAAAACAATTTCATTCAATTTCTCGGATCCACCGACGTCCAAATGACTGAAAATGAAAAAAAAAAAAAAAAAATTCTTTCTCCTGAATTGTCACTGGCGATGTCTGGTATTGTGGTTGCTGAATGTATGATATAAACCACATGTAGTTTGGACAGTCTTTGTAGATCACAAATGATACACAGCCATGTTATTGATAATTTGACACCCTGGGGCAGGAATCCTTAGAGATGGTGTGACTAAGCAACCATGCCACTCCTAGCTAACCATTGATGTTCAACACCGAAATATGAGGTTTTGTCAATATTTGTTATTTGTAGGCGTATGCCATTCCTTTTGTCTGGGAATAAACTTCATTGAAGAGAACTAAACATGTGATATGTATCACATGCAATGAAATGCTCTATTCTCAAGATTGGTTGGTAAATTACTACAAATTAAAACAAAGGCCGAGATATTCCGTGAAACCGTGAAATACAATGGCAACGGTTGTATCCTGGGTTCACGGCAATGCTGTGTGTGCACCAATTGTTAACAGAGGCAATGAAATGTTTACTCGAGATCTGTCCAGGGAAGCAGAAGAATCTGAGACGCATCTTTTCTTGTTCTTTGCAATCATTTGCCTGCCAAGGGTGGATGACAAAACTCCACCAGGATGATGTGTCAGATCTGTTGCCATGGCAACCGAGGAAACTTTGCAGAATTCGATATCTAACGTGGGCGTCTTCTAGACGAGGTACCGGTTGACCAGTTTGTAATCGATAATCAGGTCTTCTCGTTAATGGAGTCTGAAAATTGGGCAGGAGATTGTCTCTGTGCGGAATCCTCTCTGCATAACATCCCCTTGGAGGAGTTCTGATGTTGGACAGTGAGTGTGGAATCCAATCCTCGGCGGGATCAGTGGTCAGTCAGCAGCCATTTGTCCACCAGCAATCAATCAGTCTATTATGCAATATGGTGACAATTGGACTGATCTCATTGCTGATTGATGGCTCATGTTTCAATCTTGATGTCAATCTCTTGGTGCCCTTTTGCCCTTGATATTGGCGATGCATCCCGAGATATCATAGGCAAGAGGTCACAATTATCCATTCTTCCACAGGGTAATACACAAATCAGGGGGGGGGACTGCTACTGAGGTAGCTACTGGCTGCTAGCTTTTAGGTAGCTGCTGAGTTTAATGACATGAGGAATACAGTAGAAAATATTGGTGTTCTTTAAAGTTGTCCTTGGTGGTTTAGTTGAACGTTTTGAACGTAGATGGCAACACTGCAGCATTCTCAGATCTGACATCTGGGCTGGGGCAGCGAAATTTCTGGTTACCAGATTGGTAGCTTGTGTGTGTGTATATGGTGGAAGTACTACAAATGTTTTAAGGCCTACATGAAGGCCAACTTATCCATGTTATACTAATAACCCTTTCTGTACCTAAATTGACATCTGACCAGGTCATATTAGGCCTGATTACACCTGGTATGAGGCCTATAAAACACACCTGATAGACTCGTGGCAGACAGGCAGTGCTGGAGTTGCATGTAAAGGCCTATTAGGTACCACACAACTAAGCGATTTTAGTCGCTGCGATTAGCAATTACTCATCATAACAAAACTTATTCACGCTTGAATGAGAAATATATGCTGAATCAACATGACCCAGTCCCCCCCTTTTGGTCACCTGAAGATGACCAATTTGACCCCCAGTTCCTGCCTATACTATAGCCCCCCTTTAAGAAGACCAAGTGAGAATCAAAGCCAGAAACTGGCTTGCTGTGAAATGAAAACTGACAATTTAAAGAACTACCTTCTGATCATCCTCCTGACCATCTCAGTTCAATAATACGATACTCTGTGGCGATATTGGAGGTTCAATTCTCACCTGGTGATAGACGAGATGAACACCCGATATCAAAAGATAACCAGCATATACAACTTTTTTTATCGGGGTGAAGTTGATTTGCCTCTCCATTAGCCAGGTCTACAGGTGCTTAATTGTAGCGATGCCCATCACGTTTAAGATCTATTTAAAGGCCTTGTCTGTCCTTTATAATAGACAGAATGCTAAGAAGCAAACTTCCAGACTCCAACTTGCAATAATGGGTTAACACTCAGACCAGGTGATGTGGGGTTAATTTGTGATTAAGAAATTTAATTAGGGTGGACCAAGCAATTATATTTAGCTGCAATCAAGGAGTCACATAACACCGTCGCTATGTTTAGCATGGGAATGTGATTTAATTAGCGCTGATGGTATTATTATACCCATTTAGAAATTTAACGAGTATTTTTTTTCATTAACTCTTTCACTGATCACTTTTCTCCGTAGGTTCCATGTGTATGCCTGAAGTAGGCAAAAACCTTTAGGCCAAGTAAATATGGTACACCCTCGCACCAACTTAACTAAAAAAAGTATCCTGCTATTCCCCGAAAAACAGGACATATCTCAATTGGGCCTTCTTGGTTCTAGAGGCCTCAGGTCAATGACTTGACATAATTTTAACATAATATGATCAGATCATGATAATGTTATGATCTAAAAAACAGTTTCCAGTGTTATGCCAGACACATAAATCATCGTCTTAAAAAAATCTCTATGGAGGGTCAAGGTCTAAATGAGGATTACAGGACTTGCATGTAGTTTTATTGGAAGTTGTGCCAATGGGTTAAGCCCTGTTATTCTCTACGCTTGGCTGGCCTCTTGTTCAGTGGTTCAATGGGGGAGAATTTGTCACCTCTTTTGTGGTGGAGCTAAGTGTGTGGAACACTATGACCTGACTGATTGGTGGTCAAATGGCTATGAGCAGTCAATACCTATGTATATTCATGTGTGCTTGAGGAAGTTTTTTTGAGAATATTTCATGGATTTGTGGAGTACATCTTATAAAAGTGATTCTTTAATACTGGATATATAGGTTTGAACAGAGCGCAGATGTGGTGGCAATGTTTGCATCTTCGGATAAAATATTGACACTGTTTTGCATCAAGGATTATCATGTGTGACTAATTCTGACATGGCATGAGTCAAAGTGCCCTGTGCTACCATTCTTGGTGGATTACTTTATATGAAGCATTCCTAGATGCAGCAATCTCTAATCACGTGTCATATCTCCATCTTGCAGGAATATTGATCGATTTCTTTTGCTCAGTGCTGTCGTTTTGCAATATCCTGTCAATGTCTCGTACCAGGTGAAGTCCTCTTTGGAGGAACATAATTTCAAGTTGCACAAGCAATGCTCTCTTGACGTGAGGGTCTGTTCAAATCCGCTTGATTACAGGCCTACTTTTGAGTTGAATATCTTTTAAAAGGTCAACCGACAGTGTTTGGTAGTCTAGAATTTTAATTGAGGTTTGAATGCAAAGATTTGTGGCCTTTCAATCATTGCATTGATATCGAAATGTCCCAGTTATTCATGATGTCAAAAAGCTAAGAGGCTCCTTTGATCATGAAAGTTGTCTCATATACTTGGTCTATGATACCATTACAATGATTATATACTTTATTCACGAAATAATTGAGCCCATGGGGTTAACAACAATTTATGGACTTCTTCAAAAGATACAAAGATACAATGCATGGTAAATTTGAACAATGTTTCGATGTCTTGTTTAACACGGGCCTCTTGCCAAAGCAAATAGATATGTAAGCCCAGGCCTACATAAAACTATCAAGGTTGTCTACATCCAACTTGAGGTATTACTCAGCTTTCAAGTGGCTTAACAGTGCTTGTGCAAGGGAAAAGTCAGTGCGGTTACAAATTTCCAGCAGAACTAAGTCCCATAGTTTGCCTAAAGGAAACCTCTCAACATTCACTTTAAAAATGGGGAGCTTTGAACAGCCCGGTCAAATCCTGAGGCAGTAAAAACTTTCACTGTGAAGTCTTAGGAGTTTCAAGAACTCTAGTTCATTATGTGAGCTGGCATATCTCTACATAATACTCTACATAGGAAAACTAGACAGAAGAGAATCAAACCCATGAGCTCTTGATCTGAAGTTTGGTGTCCTAGCTGTGCACTACACCACTGCATTCTTTTGTGGAAGCAGACATGTGCTGATCAATCGCTCAGTTAATATTTGCATACACCTGCTGATCAAATCAGTCATAAGGTGAATCTGGGACAGCTCGATTGATATCTCATTAGCATGTTGTCCATATGACAACTGTTGTTCAGGGTGTCTCAAAATAGTTCTCATTTAAGACAAGTTGTGGTAAAATTGAAGGAGAATCCCACAAGATAGCTATAGATGGGAAATACGGTCTATTTATAGGTATCAGACTCATAATCTGCACATTATGGGTTGCCAGTTCGATACTTAACACGAATGCAACACTTGTGCCCTTGGGCAGTGGCTTGAAACACTGTAGTGTCCATTGAGATATGTAAAAGTTAGGATCTCCTCCTGCTTCAAAACACGCAAAAGACCCCACCCGTTCTGGTGAATGAAACATGAATTAGTTGGAAACCGACCTTTGCTCCTGATCAATGGTCAAAGACAGGGTCACAAGGCCATTCACTGCAATTCTTAGAAATATGAGTCACAATGCCAAAATGTCCCTTTTTGATGCCAAATCTTAAGTAGAGTCACCAGCGATGGTCTGTTCAACCCGAGGTCTGTCATAATTTGTATAATTAAACCAGGGCGGTATGGCAGCCTGTGTTGCTCTGCACATCAGCCGATTACCGACAGCTCTGAAGCACTCTATTTGAGACGCATCTGTCAAGGCACGGGTACTGCGGAACAAATAAACGATAATATGGTCTGCGGACAGCACAGATACAGGTGGTGGGTTTATACAATGTTACCAGACAGGATGCAGATCCACCCAATATTTTGCCTGTGCCATTCAAATTCAATTTCACTTGACACAGTTTGTAAACTCGGACCACCAGCCATCAGTGGTGTGATTCTTGGACGGATTCTGCTTTTGGCATTTTATGACTCATGCAGGAGATTGTTATCTGACGAAAGTCTTTGGCACAAAAACACAGATCAAATTTGCATACACCATGCTTAATCAAATTGAACTCCTTATCACACTTTTGTGTACAATGTTTAAAAAATAAACACAATTGTTTTTTTTATTTTTTGCAAGTTCTCAATAATATATGATAAAATGGTTGGGCATACACGCTACTCTCCAATGGCATTATCAATCGATTGTGTGTAAATTATGCATAAATCTATTGTCACTGCCTCCGGAGATTCCTCACATGTGTAAACTGCGAGATTGTGAGATCGGGTATGTTGTCATTGTGTACCTGTGCAGTCCACACAATCAGAGACAGAGGACAGTTGGATGTGTAGGATGTGGGTCCCTGTTTGAATTTCTTGCCTTGTTTTGAAGATATGAAGCCTTGGTATACACTCTGTTTGGATTAGGATGTATATTTTGGATCAGATTTTCCATGTGTGTTTTCTCCTAGTATTCTGAATGTCATTGTGATGTGGTATGGTTGTATCCATTCGTCATAGCTGCTGAGATCTACCTCAAACAATTCTTGCTACAAAGCACAGCCTTGTCAACATTGGCTTTATGAATCATGGTGTCAGTTGAGGAGGACTTTCAATACTGATTGTGGCCTTATTGGATATTTCTGGAATACAATGTAGTGTACGCGGCTGACATTCGTATTAACTTGCTTAGTTTGCTTAGTTGAAGCGGAATGTTATCCAAGTGTTGGCCTACGTGTGGGGTATGATAATGCTCAGAAGCTGCATTCCGTGTCAAAGGGCAGATTTTTTCCCTTGAAGCATCTTTGTCTTTGTGACTATCTTGATTTCCATATTTGGTCAGGCTGGTGTTATATCTCGAATAATATTGTGGTATGGGTACTGGTATGTGGTTCCTGTGTTATCGAAACACTCACACTTTGGTCATCGTCAAGCTTAGGACATCTTTGGACAATGATCTGCGATGCAGTTGCAGTCATGAGGACTTATCACGGTTATCTATGCCTTCATTGGATAGCTATGAATAAGCTGTGCGATTTCCACATAGGCCTATCCCATTACTCACGGTTGCGTGCCACAAGGACACACTGGTAATGGATTCTGATGCTGTGTAGTGTCAATACAGGTGTGACTAAGCCTTTTTCTGATCACGGTTGTTTCTGTTGGATTCATTCGATCTCCTCCTGTAGGCATAGTACAATGATTTACTCGATCATGTGATTGTCACATGTATTCTGATGATTGATAAAGCAGTGGCGGTTGAGATTTAATCACAGGCGCTTGAAGATACCAGAATCAATCAATCAATAGATCAATATCTCTCAACTCCAAATCCATGATAATGCTACACCCAGATGTTAACAGCACTCCGTGGGAGTAGCACTATCGCTAACATGGAGGCAGATCATTTGCTTTGATTTATGATTTGAATTGATTGCTTATGGTATCTTCACACGCCTGTGATTCATTTTCGATTTTCTACCGATTGTTGTGGGTTTATTGGATTTATCTGAATAAGCTGTTGGCGTGGGTGTAGTGTAGTGATGTATGCTCCTATTACTCCGCATCATGTATCTGAAAGTGGAGCGTGTCGCTGGAAAGAACGGCGTCCTAATGAAGCGTTCCTTCATTAGGATGGTATGGCAGTGTGTTGTGTCATTGCAGATGTGGTTTCATGTGTGTATTTCTGAGGGATATTGTGTTTCCACTGCTCTTATGCAAGGAATATACTCATTTTGTTCTGATGATAGTGTCAGTTCATGCAGACGTGATTCCCAATTTTGAAAACCACTTGTGATCATCCTCCAATCCTCTGTGGAATCGCTTTCAGAGTGATTGCTTTTAATATCCGTTTGCATCAGTATTTGATTTCTTGGATGTAGTGGTGGATGATTACTGCTTGTTGGCCATGGAAAATACTTGAAAAAGTGCAAGTTCAAGGTCTATGGGGACTAGCTTTCTGACATCAGAGATCTTATAATCTATTATTTTATTAGAATGATGCAGCCTTGATGAGTAAATGGTCAAAGACTGATACGCGAAGACTCTCCTACTGAAGGTTAAGGACATTTTGCTGTCGAGGAATAATAGATAAAGACTTTTCTAGTGAAGGTCAAGGACATTTCAAGGTCAAGGACTGATAGACAAAGACTTAAAACTGGAGGTCAATTGAGGACAATAGATCATTTAGACTAATATGGCTAAGAGATTTCCAGACAAATAATCAGACTTTGAAAGAACAACGTTTAAAGGTCAAGGTCATTGTAGAAACTTAGAAGGACAGCAGGTCAAGGTCAAATGGTAAAACAGCCTTCTACCTTGTCGTCTTCTCATGTGTACCAGAACATGGAGGGCGAAATCATTAAAAATGGTTTCAACGAAGTTCTGAGCGGAAAGGAAACTGAAAGTAGTTTTATCGAAGATCAGGAGTTTGCAATTCTACACGACTTTGGGTTCTGTCTCTGGAGCCCTGGGTTCATCGAAAACGTGGTTGGTGGTTTTATGGAAAATCCTGATCGGCCTGCAATTAGAAGGTCAGATGGTATATCGGTTAGCCAGGTGTCTGGCGGCGAGATGTTAATAAACGATCAGCGGGAATCGGATCTGCAGGTGAATCGTAGGGGTGCCGATGGTGTCGGTGAACTCGGACCGTTTATTGGCGGGATTATTGAGGAGTGTATGGGAAGAGTGATGGAACATGTTTGCCATTCTAACAACTGGGAGTGTTCGATACATCATTGCAGAGATTCTGATCCTGGGATTATAGTTCAATCTCGGGTCGGCAGGACTAACAGTGAGGATGATACAACTCATGAGCACATGGTTGGGAAGGCTGGGAGTAAATCGGAACGCGGTGATGATCCACTTGTCCCGTTACTCTCACTGCATAAGAGATCATTGAAAACTCTTGACGAATTTGATAGGAATAAAAACTCTCATATTGCGGCTATAAATATGGATGGATCTTGTTGTGAATCAGGTTGTCCTGGTCATCAGAACTTGTCTGGCGATCATCAGGAATCGGATCCAGATACACAGCTTCCATCTCTCAAAATTACAAACTTTGATTCGAAATCGGAGCATCTCACCTCAGCATCAGAAGTTGCAGGTGATTTTCATTTTTGCTGTGTGAACTCACATGAACGAAATGGGATAATAGTTCCTGAGTCAAATGGGAACAGGGAAAGGCTAAGTGAGTGCTCGGCACAGTGCACTTGCCATATCAAATCTTACGGAGGGAAGGAAGATTTCGATTTGGGGCAAAAATGCACCAATAGTGGGGTAGGTGGAGCGTGCATACCCCGGTCTGAGTTCGTTGAAAATGGCCCTGTGCAGCTCGATGAAAACTTAATTCAGAAAGAGGCTTCTTTGGATAACAGTGCAAAGATCTGTACCAACGATGTCAATAACCGTAATGGGGGAGGTATTCCGGAGTTGGTCATGAAGAATGGTCTTGTTTGTGCGCAAGTGGAGAAATCAAATAGTGCGTCACCACAGTCGGTTGAGGATGCTACAGATCTGATTTGGGACTCGGATTATGATGTGATTAAGGACTTTAACGAGTGTTTGCTTGAAGCCGAGAGATATCCTGAAGCTGAATTTTGTGAGTGTCTTTCTGAAGACGAGATGGCACGGAAGAATCTTGGTTCTCGTCTGCCGAGTATCATGGAGACGTCGGATGAAAGTTTGGCGGGGGCCGAGCCGGAACTGGAAGAGACAGAGGGCGTTGATGTGTTTGATGGTACTGTCATTCCAGTGGAACATGTTGCAGATGAGGAGGGTGTTAGTGGTTGCATTTGCCACAGCACTGTTGCAAAAAATGATGAGTATCATTCCAGACATTCTCTAAGTCTAGCCGCAGAAACTCTTGATATCGCCGTCCATTCTGTCGAGGAAACCGCCCGTGATCTTGCTTCGAGTTTTTCATATCTTGAAGTTCCTGCCCGTTCCAGTTGTGATAACACAGACTCAAAACAAGACGATGCCTCAAAACAATCAACATTCGTCCCGAAACTCATTTTGGAAGAATCAGGCGAAGCCTCGCCTCAAAACTCAGACTCTTCAGGAATTTCGCCGCGTGATTTAGAAATTCTACAAAGCCGGACCAAACAACTTCTTAACGGACATTCAAGTGCGCCAGTCACCATGTCTGTGGAAATCAGTCAGGTTCTAGACCGCGCCAATGTAAGTGACAGTGCTGAACCAAGCCCTGCCACAACGCAGGATTCGGGTTTCGACTTTCGACAGAAATCTCGGGATTTATTATTCTCCGAGTCAGGATCGGAAAGTTTGGAGAGGTCAAGTTACTACTCCTGCGATGATGGTGGCGAAGAATGGAAGCCGACTATTCCTTCCCCTGGAGAGAAATTTGAGAAAAGTCTTTTGCACGGTAAGAATGAATTTTCATTATTTTTGGAGGGAATTGTGTAAAACACCGTCAAATGCTGCATGTGATGTGTTCTAAGGAGCAGCTGAACGCATACATTTAGCATATCAGATTGCATGTTACAAAATCGGGGTCAATTTTTGTTTGGCTGTGGCTCCTCGTAGAGCAGAAGTGCACCCTTGTGCAAACACTTAATTGTGGTCTTCGGGAAGCATCACTTTTCTAGTAGGTCCATCTATAGTTTTGAAGTGGAACTGAAAGCTGTTCATCTCAATCAAAACGATACTATATAAATCTGTTTTTGGTCTACAAATTTTTGAATGCACTGTACATCAAACATGCTATTACCCGAAACCACATGTTAATTGAGTTGATCATAATATTGAGTAAAGTCGTTCGATCATCCCGATGGGGTATCACCCTCATTAGTGTGTTGCTCCAGTTGGCGGACTCGGTTAGTTGCGCTCAGGAGTGGCTCAAGAGGCAGCGTGGGATACTGGGGAGAATCATGGCAACCGTTTCTTGTGTTTTCGATGACGGTAGGATCCGATTTCCTCAATGTTTTGGGTGGGCGTATTTATGCGCTTTCTGTTTTTCCCCTCTTATGGCTACCGAGGTACCTCTAGTGTGCGTTTAGAAGCTCTGAAATGAACAGCCTTGTCTTCACCAGGAGATGCAGAAATTTGTCGGGGGTGGTTTGGTTTTGGGTAGAAACTTGTTTGAACCTAATGACTTAAAAGTGAAGGGGGGTGCCAGGGGGGCCGGGGATTATTACAAATTTCCAATGTCGGTTTCAATCTCTGTGTTTTTCTGTGATTTCTATATCATGAGATTTTGACCTTACAGTACCCAATGCAATGATCAATACAGTAGCAATTAGATGATTTTTATTCCAGTTGATGTTAACAAGTAGTTACATTTCATGTCATAATCACTTTGTTGTCTGTTACACCGTTCCACTTATTCAACAGTTGGCTGACCTGTTTAGGAATCCATCTTCTGCCTCTGTACTGTGACTCCTATCCTATCCCCCTTCATTTTGAAGGAGTTTGGACAGTTTTGTGAGATATTTTCAACCTGTTACAAACCCTTGATCTACACTACTGATGGTACTACTTCTGTTATTATGGATTTTATGGATAATGATCACAGTCCTTGTAAAATAGTTTTCGCACCGTCGCTGTAACGTACCGATGTGATCGCTCAGTGCCTCGTACCTCAACCATGTAATTGCCACCAAAAATACATTTGATCTTCAGAATCACAACAGTCAGTGTCGTAGTGGTTGCAGGGCCGGGCTCATAACCATGAGGTTGGGGTTCAGTTCTCCACTAAATTAACCGAAATACAGCTTGGCTTCATGTATTATATCTCTCTGCAAGTGAGGTCCCTGAGCAATGAGCTCTTGATCTTGACGGACAAGGCTTCAAGATCACGAAGTTGTTCCTTTAAACCTGCCTGTTCTGAAGGTGGGCCTTTTTCGTGTAAGATGTAAGCTCTTATCAATAAATAACTTGAGGATCGATGTACTTTTGGAAGTTCCCTTTATGCAATGTCCTTGGTGGTCAAGATGATGTAGATTGTCTTAGCATTAATTATTACTTATGCATACAAATGAACTGCACTTGCGCCCGACCGTATGATTACTGCCCAAATTAGATGTGATCTAATTATAACCACATAGGCTGCCAATCATTGGTATTAATTCAATCAATGGACTATGTATGGCCACTGGTCACTGGATCTATTTTTACGGCTCGGGTGAAGAGGAGTCGTGAATCGGCCATCAAGGACTTCAGTGTCAGTGACCTGGGACCTGTGCTTTAACCATTTGTGACCTGTCACAGCAAAACCAGGCGCATGTCGCTCTGTTTGGCATGTTGAGATGGACTGTTTGTTCATTTCACTACTGTCTGTCATTTGTGAAATATAAGTACATGTACATCAATGTCTTCCATTATCCTCTGTACGACATGCGCCTGTTTTGCTGTGATGGGTCATTTGAAGATTGAACAACTCAAAAACCCTAAGCTTTGAGAAGTGATCAAGAGAACTCAATTGAAATTTCTTCATCAGAAAACTTGCCAAGGTTGGCACCTCTCTATGCAAGGAAGTTTTCAATCACTGACTCAGCTACTCTGAAATATTGATCTTGAGCACAGAAGAATGCAGGGGTGACCCTGATTGGCCGAATAGGCAACATGTGGGAAAGTAGCGGGTATCTTAATGAATGGTTTGATTAGCTTTATAAACGACCTATCCACTTTGTTTCTCTGTCTGTTGTGTTATCGTTGCACCTGAAAGGAGTACACCCGTGGTGTTATTGCCGATTTACCTGAGTACAGAACTTCCGCCAGTACTAAAGGGTGTTCCTGGTTGTTCTCCAAGGTGCCAATACTAAAGGGTGTTCCTGGTTGTTCTCCAAGGTGCCAATACTAAAGGGTGTTCCTGGTTGTTCTCCAAGGTGCCAATACTAAAGGGTGTTCCTGGTTGTTCTCCAAGGTGCCAATACTAAAGGGTGTTCCTGGTTGTTCTCCAAGGTGGTTCGTATACTGTAAACCGTGACATCGAGAAAATGAGATTCACAACCCAGACTCTAACATGCCTCATAAGTTATTGGTTGCATTGAGATAGTGGTAGGGTCATTCATCGCTAATTTCTGCCACATTTGATGGCCATATCAATTCAAGGCGAAAAGATGCTATAAATTATCAATAAATGAGATAAAAATAGCTAATTATTGTACAATTAGGCATCTAATGAGCCATATCGTTATGCGTAGATTTGCACCATTTTGTCAATCAAAATGTGATAATGTTGAAAAAGGTTTACTAAAGTCTTCAGGGGGGGGGGGGGGGGGCGGGCACTGATGATATCTTAGAGCTTGGGTAGATTAGAAATCAGAAAGTACCTCCATGTACTTGTATACACTACAAGGTCCACATGACCTACTTTTCCGATAATGGAAAATTCTCTCCTTTCCCAGATTTCTCAAAAGTTATTTTTAGGTAATCGTAACATTCAACGAGGTTCAATTAGTCATTTGAGGTCATTTGGTAGATTTAATTGATTTTTGATGAAGCTGAACTAATTAGTGTAAATAGCCAATCAGGTCGGTTTAGTTATTGATACAATATCGTGCAGAATATCGCCAGAAAATTGGCACTCGCTTGTAAATGATAAGTTCCTGTGTTTTAGCTCTTATTCTTTGACTCACACTTTAGTTCTCATACTACCAGTACCCTGACTGTACCAGCTTTTCAAGTTCCATCATCAGTCAGTGACTTCAAATTCTACTTTAATGTGATGTTATTCAATTTTCCAATATGCAATATTGACCAAGCCAGCATATAAATATTCATTAAATCATATGTTTGGGAATGTGTGGCTGCTTGTGCTACTAGTTCTACTTGTGGACTTAGAGAAAGTATGCAATCAAAAATGTTCTGTATCATAAATTCATCCAGGCCATCAGGATATCTTGTATTTCATTAACCCTTTGTATCAAAAAGAAGCTGGCATCATTATATTCTTGTCCTCTTGTCTATTTGAGACAACCTGGTCATGCATAAAAATAAAAAAAAAAAAAAAAAAAATAAAGAAATTAAAGAAAAGTTTATGAATTTTTTCTTTTATCGTAACTGTTATCACAAGACCCTTGACGCTGGCCTGACCTCCTCGATCAAAAAGTCCATGTCATTTATTCTATAAATACAAATTTTTTTCTCGAATATCATTTTTCAGAACGTTCTCTATTGCGATTGTAATATCGCTTATCATGTGTAGGGCAGAGAAAGTGTTCCAAAGGGTAAACTTGGTGAACAATGGTCTTCTATTAAATGAGGCCATCTTGGAAAAGTCCGACAAAGAAGGTTGCCTTAATGAGTGATTGTAGATTTAAGAATCTTTTTCCAAATCTCTCGTTGTAGCTATCCAATCCTTAGACAGCCTCAATGAACAAATCGTCCAGTTCATCTTCTCGCCTGCAAAGTCTGTGGAGTTCAACATCGACAATGAGTTCTCCCCGAAAGATCGGGAGGCCCTCAAGTCATCCATGGCGATTATGAGACGACTCCTGGTGGATGCACAAGTAAGTTTTTTCGGTGGTTGTTGCAAACCTTCAGGCCCACATCCTGAACCTCAGGCCAACACACGGCACTCACAAATAAATATTGGTGATTTCTGTCCATGAGAAAAGAACACTGTGGTACTGTCCATATCTGTTGAGGGAATTAGGCTGCAAGCTGATTTTAGACACAGTTGGAAATAGTTGTTCAGTTTGTGAATTGTGAGTCAATATCACTCAAAGGCAAATATGTGGCCATAAGTTGAATAGGTAACCAACATTCATGTTTCAACTTTCTAGGCTAGGGCCCAGATCCGAGAACTGAAGGACATCGCCCACAAGCAGAAAACGGCCAGCACGTCAGATACCGGTATCTCATCTGGAACGGCTGGGAACTTCACCAGCTGATATTGACCTTCTTTTAAATCTCTTCCTCCAGGTCAAGTTTCGGAAAATGGTCGATGACAACCGCCAACTGGCGACGCGTATTGATGGGTCGATTCTAACAGCGAATCAAGAGATGCAGGAACTACGACAGGAACTTCAGGACACCAACAAGAGGCTGAATCAGCTCGGAGTACAATCCCCCAGCGGAAAGAATGTCAAACAAGAGTTTCAGAATGGTTAGAAAGTGTATAAAACAGCTGTTTCTGAAAACTGAATAATTCTGAATATATATGAATAAATGCTATGAATTCAACTCCAAGCCCTTGGCATATGTGCCTCAATAATGAGCAGACATTTTAGCTCTACCATTCTCTTGGATTTTAGTCCAGAGGCCCTCAAGTGCATTGCTGACACCTTGACCCTTGTTTTAGAATTCAGGAACTCAACATCTCCTTTCAGGTAACACAAAGGGACGACGACTCAGTGAGGCCGAGCTAGAAATCTCCAAGTTACAAAACGACAATTCCAAACTCGAGCACCAAATACACAAGCTCATGACGGAGATCAAGGAGTTGAAATGTACTAAGGCGATCTTGAACGAACAGCCAAGTCTGGGCGATCTGAAGCTGGAACTTATCCAGTACCAACAGGAACTAGTCAGGGCGAAGGAAGCACTACAAGGTAACAATAACACTGTCTTCTTCTTCTTCTTCCTGTCCTTGTCCCAGGGAACTAGGGTTTGTTTAAAACCAGTGGAAGTCATCTACCCCTGGTTACTTTGTTGTCTTCTGAAGAAGGACAATGTCATGTTTTCTTATTGGTCTTCATTTCCAGCGATGAAATCGGATCGGAAACGATTGAAAGCGGAAAAGGTCGACCTCCTGAGTCAGATGAAACAACTCTATCTGACCCTCGAAGAAAAGGAAGGAGAGCTGCGTGAGTTCATCCGGAATTACGAGCTTCGGATGCGAGAGAGCGATGAGAGTATAAAGCAGGTGAGTGACTGTGTGACCTCGGGCAGGTCACTTTGAACTGACCTCGTGTGTCTTTGGGTAAGAGCGCATGTGCGGATACAGTTTGAGCGACACTCTTGTGTACGAGAAATTTGATGTAGTTATTTGAAATGAAAGAGGCCTACTGAGTTATTATTAAGACAATGCTGTTTTATTTTCCGCTGTTTTCAACCCAACAGTTTTGAATGGTTTTTTTCCCCATTGCATCTCGTCTGCTGTCCTTTAAACATTCCTCTCCGGTGTCAACAAACTAAAATGTGCATTTGCAGAAGGTGTATTTATTTACGGTGTCCATCTAAAAACATCCAAATGATCTACCAATACCCTTGCAACCCGAATGTCGATAATCCTTTGTTAACTTCCTGTGGTTCTTACGTTTTTTTTCCTGCCGATTCCTCTGTTATAGTTAGCGTTAGAAAAAGACGACGCAGAGCGAGAGAAATGGGAGGTGCTTAAACGGGCACGGGACGCCGCGGAACGAGTGGTCATTCTAAAATCGGAAGTCGATGAAAAAAATACAGAGATACAGCATCTTGAGGATGAATTAGCAGAGGTATATACATGCCGGTTTGTGGTCTTGGCTAAGTCACTTGACACGTAGCGTTCTGCCAGGAAATTTGACTATATAGAGTATGCTTGAAGTAGCTATTTCCCCGGTGTTTTCCCAAACATTCACATTTCTAGATGAGAAAAGAACACTGTGGTCCTGTCCATATTTGTTGAGGGAATTAGGCTGCAAGCTGATTTTAGACACAGTTGGCAATAGTTTGTGCAGTTTGTGAACTGTGAGTCAGTATCACTATGTGGCCATAAGTTGAATAGGTAACCAACATTCATGTATCAACTTTCTAGGCTAGGGCCCAGATCCGAGAACTAAAAGACATTGCTCACAAGCAGAAAACGGCCAGCACGTCAGACACCGGTATCTCATCTGGAACGGACGTACAGACCCCCAGCGAAGAGCAGTTACCCACAATGACGATGGCGACCTATTACGAGTCACCTCCACAGTCTGCACGAAGCGTCAAGAGTGATATGTGTACGGGTGAATACTTTCATTCTGTCTTTATCTTTATGTTGGCGACGTTTATCTTAGAACTTGTGACGTAACATTTTGAGAGCTGCTTGTAGAATTCATGAATCTACATCATTGCAAACATCGGTTAATCTCTGAGGATGTATTTGTGTTGGATACTTGGATTCAGAAAGCACTCAATATCTGACATTTTTCTGAAAGCATTTTTTTTGTTTTTCAGTCATAACGAATCTGAGTACTAGAATCACCAGCAGTCATAGTTCAGAAAATCTTCGTGGCCTTGGCGAGAGGTCAAGGTCAGCCGAAGATGTTATGGACGTTTGCGCGGGAACTTTGTCAGGTAGCGGCGAACATCAAAAGAAGAAGAAAAAGATGATGACGGGATTCAGTTCGTTGTCACGGATATTTGGGCGGTCGAGTAAAAGAAAATCTGTGCTATATGGGGAGCACATGGGTTTGGAAGGTATGTTAGATTACAGTATTCTACAGTGCTTAGTGGGGGAGGGCAACTGCCCCCAGCCACCTCCATAAAATCTGTAAATAATATATTACTTTGTTCCTTCTCTAGATGAAGGTGCCTCACCGCGTGTTTCAACCCTCAACGAAGACAACTATAATGAAAAACTCCAGGCTGTCAATCAGCTCAAGGACTTCCCTCTCCACCAGTGGAAGGCACATCATGTCTTAGCCTGGCTGGAGATCGTCATGAACATGCCACGATACGGGAGGCAGTGTGCAGAGAATATCAAAAGTGGCAAGGTAGGTCATAGACTAATCTTCTGAGCTTTGGCATGTAGAGTCTAGGAAAGTTGACGATTTGTGCCTGAAGGGACGTTTTATGCCTGAAATGATGTGGTGAAAATGTAAAAAGTAGGCTTTTCTGTACTTTCATTGGCCTTCATTGCAGATATCCTTCTTATCTATTTCAGATTTTATCGGAAATGAGCGACTCTGAACTGGAGTCGGCATTGGGCGTCACTAACTATCTCCATCGGAAGAAGTTACGACTTGCAATAGATGATCTCAGAGATCCAGCACAAGTGTAAGTCAATACCCGAGCTAAAACTATACTGTAAACTTTGAAGAATTTCCTAACTTGACATAGATCAGCACTTACAAAAATCGTTAGTTTTGAGGATATAATTGTCTTATATTGATACTCTGCCTTTGACTTGACTTGTTCTCCGACTTTCCTTTCAGACGATATCCAGACGCGGGTACGATCGATCACGTCTGGGTCGCACAAGTCTGGATGCGAGATATCGGACTCCCACAATACAGTGCGGCGTTCGAGGCCCATCATGTCGACGGGCGGGTGCTAAGTACACTCTCCAAGAAAGAAATGGAACGGTGCATGCAGATTACGCGAAAGTTCCACCAGGCCAGCATTTTAAACGGGGTGGAACTTTTACGGAGAGTTAACTTCAATCGAGAGGTAGGTTTGATTGGTTTGCAGTGGCTTGCAGTCATTTTCATCTTGGTGATGCAGGGAACCTCCAAATAACCACTCCTACTGTTCCTGTGATATGCCTGTCGTTCTCCTGTGATATGCCTGTCCTTCTCAGTGAGCTTTATAGCCATGAAAACATTGAGACAGCCTTGATGTCACCAACTTTAAAACTAGTTTGGGAGTTCCACTTCTGAATGTCTCATAGGCTGGATAACAGTACCCCCCCATCGTAGTTGGAGCATAGTAATTGGCGTTGATGATGTTATAATGTTTAGTATGTTTCTTCCAGGCATTATCACAACGACGGTCTCAGTGTGACGCGTTCAACTGCGACCCGCTAGTCTGGACCAATGAGAGATTAATACAATGGGTGAACAGCATAGATTTACAGGTATGCATGATAGATCTGGTTACGTCTCGAGATATAGAGCTGCACAAAATGTACCCAACTTTCATCTAAATGATTATATTTGAACTGAAGGCGTCAAATCATGTAGGATTCTAGTTAATTTTCAGTGTTCTTCTACAAAACAGTAAAATCAAGTTTTTGGTGTTTTCAGGAATATGCTCCCAATCTTCTTGAAAGTGGTGTTCACGGTGGCGTACTAGTCCTAGAGCCATCATTCAATGGAGAAACCATGGCAGCGGCCCTCGCCATTCCACCATCAAAGTCCTACATCCGGCGCCACCTAACATCGGAGGTGGAAGCACTTTTAAAACCAGCAAGGTAAGTTTCCTAGTTGAACTAAAGGTGTCACCACTCATCTCAACTGTCTCTTCCCATTTTCTTTTTGGGCAGGTTTTTGGGAATGAGGCTTATGTGCGCCATGTCACTTCCATTCTGGAGTACTGTTTCATGCACTGGAAGCCTTGTTTGACTCAGTGATTGCGATAATCTCAGTGGAATCTCTCTGTTGCTGCGGAAATGGTCACGGATGCTCAATCGGCATAAGAGAGAAACACCGGCCGTACTCAACTAGGCCTGATTGCCTTTTCATGTACGATAGTTGGATTAGGACTTATCCCAATGTTACTGCTGGTATGATTGAGCAAACGGGCCAAGGTATTTCTTCAGGTGTCAACAAGCTGTTCAAATTTGTTTGTTGATAAAAATCACAATACATAATACCATCTTGCACACATCGTACATCTACATCTACATTGACTATCACCCTTCTTTTGTATTAGAATTGCAGCAAAGGTCAAAACGAAGAAAAGGTAAAAGTGTATGAGCATGGCTTGTCATGACTTAGGACTAAGGCATCCCAGTCTTTTGAGACAGCTACATGATTCTAAACTGAAATTTCTTAAAAGTAAAGCAGTATTTTGTGGCAAGGTAACAAGGTTTTCCCGTTGGTGAGCATTAGATTCCAACTGAAGCCTATGCTGTGTTGAAATAAAGTGTTTTACTGAATCGCCAGAAAAACGCCTTAGTCCTCCAAGTCGTCTACTGTTGTCAGATAAATAAGTAATTATTGCCCTTGTCTGCTGGAGACGCCTTGCTCTAGTGCCTCTAGGACTGCATGCAATTTATCATAGATGAACTTGCATGTTTTCTGTGTTGTAAACTATGAAAGATTATGTGAATCCTTCCAATGAAACCTTTTTGTTGGACTACTTTTTAACCTGGAAGTTTTGTTTTATCCAGACACTGTTTTGGTGTGCTCTCCTTTAAAAATCTGCCAGTGTCTTGAAATAGAAAAGGTCAACATTTTCCCAATGCTCTGCTTTCTTTGTATCTGTTAAACATCCACCACAAATCCCTCCAGCCGCTGTTTCAAATTGCTCCTAACCATTGCTTCTGCAGGTCTGCTCAAATGAGCTCAGTGCTACAGCTAACCTTGGTCCGTCAAACTGCAAACTTGAATTGCCTTTTATCCCCTTGAATATTTGCTTAGTGGATGATGTGAGAGGAAGATTCACACTCAGTTCAATAGCTCAGTTAAATTGCTTTCGTCTCACCTGATGGACCTGCAGCTTTGGTCCCAGTCCTGTAGTGCTTGCTTGGGGACTGTTCAACACCGGGAATGCTTACGACCTTGGACTCCTGACCTCTTTCTATCCTACGAGAAGGTTCAAAATAAGCTTTTCACAGGCAATGGTCTCGAATGTGAAGACATGCGATCACATTGTATGTCTGAGACTGAAATGCTAAACATTGGTGCCATGCAGCATAAAAGATAGCGTGTAGCTGGAAAGTGATATAGTCAGTAGAATTTGTACCGCAATGAAAAGATATACATTTCTAATTCCAATGTGCAAGTATATTTCATAACTGCAGGTGACATGGTCGGGATGCTTTGTAAACATAGATTATACAGAAGTACTGGATCTTCCAATTCCATATTGTTGGAGTAGTACATAATTGCACAACTGACATGCAGAATTCTACATTGTAATCATGCTTGGGTCATGATGTCAACAAAGATGTTGCCGACCTTTAAAACTGATGTCTTTTGTTTCAGAAACATGAGTGGTTCCCTTGGCAAGTCGTTTGAGCGGTCGTTCAGAGGTCCCGGTGAGAAAGATGATGGCAAGAAAAAACTCAGCTTCAGGGTATGTAGACCGCACAGAATTTGTAATCTGGTTGAAATGATTTGAACAAACCATGTGCTAGCAATGATTCCTGCATTGTTTTCAGTGGGTGTTGCCAACCGAATCATTGTTTTTTGTTACTTGAAGCTTAACTGTTGCCTTTTCAGGGTTCCCTGGGACGTGCATTTGGCCGGAAAGTGAAACGTGACCTGGCTGTAGGCTTGCCAGAAATGCAGGAAGAACCCCTGGTCCTGGAGAAACGATCGCATAGCCACGAAGCCATCGGAACAGCTGTCTAATTTATGTACTCATATTAACCCTGTCATTGCCATACCCAGTCTGAAACTTGATTTGACTTCAATTTCGAATGCCTTGTGGTTACAATACTTCACCTGACAATCATTTTGTTTTGTACTTATTTAGGCAAGTAGCTTTAAAATGTGTGGTGAAAGGTTCTCTATGACAAGATTTTGAAGGAGGGGATAAATTAAGGGGATAAACTAAATTTTAAGATCATGAGATTGAGTTTCTATTTGCCAGAGATACTTTATAACCACACATTTCAAAACCTTGCTTTACCCAAACTTACTGTTTTCCCAGTGATTTTAAAATTCGTTTTGTTGGTTTTTTTGTGAATGACCATTTCCTGTTTCAGTGGCATGTCTATTGTTTACCATTGGTATTAATCATTTTCACTAGTGTGTATTAAGATTTATGCAAATGATACAAAAGTGGATGATCTTCTCAAAGAGTAATCGCCACCTAGAAAGTCTGCATTTAAATTAGCAAAAAAATTGTGTACAGTACCATATAGTGCATGAGTATTGTGGCGCCACAAGGTGGCTTGATTGTGAATCAATTACATGTGTAGTTGTACTCAAAGTCTAATAATTTTTAACTCACCGAGCCAATTCTAATGATAAGTGACGTTAAAAAAGATCTTTGTATAAAGTTACGGACTCTTATGTTGTCTTCAGTTCTTTTTCCGTCCAAATGATGGCGTGCTGTAAACATATCGAAGCTTTAACGGTGTCATTGGATCTGTACTGCCATGTTGTTCGGTGACGAGTAAACCATTGTGTACGCTGTTTATTTCTGATTTGGTTTTATTGTGATTCATGTTGTCCTTTGTGTCCTTTCCTTCGAGTGAGTTGTTTCCTTTTGTGCACGTAACGTCATTTTATTTCTCATTTTAGCTCACATGGGTTACATTGGGGTAGGATTAGAATTTTAACAAACAGGGTTAGGCCTGTGTAAAGTTTAAAACTGACCGATTTTGATATTGAACCTTTTGTGGTGCATTTTGTATGTAAGGCTGGTAGGTACAATATATTGCCCCTGTGTGCATAGTGTGGATACTGCCATCTGCTTTCGACATAGGGCTATAATTGCACCACTTTACCTTACATACTCTCATGACCAGGTTGGAATGGCGAACATGAATTTCATGACTCCTTCTGATTAAAGCGTTAATATGAATCTGTCAATTATGCTCTAGTTTCGAGTCTCACTCTCTCAGTTTTAGTGGCCCAGTGCATGAAATGCAATCATGACGAAAGGTAACATGTCATCGGTTTTTCCCAGCGCTTGACTTGGTACGGGGTACTGATTAGCTTGGGCAAAGTTGATGTTACTCTTTAAGTTCTTGATCTTCCTGCTCAAAGTTAGCATAATTAAGCACTCAAGGAGTCATCATGACCTTTGCCCTAATATTACGTACGGTAAACATAAAATTGCATTAATGCACTGGCTAGGAGAAGCACGTATCATTAGACTGTATTTCGCTTAAAGAGCACTCTCTTTACCTACGGGCACTAGCATGTTTTCAGGGGGGCGGGGGGCAGGGGGAGGGGGGCATTTACCAACCAGAAATAAACAGCTGAAGAATGGTGTGGGTCATTTGCCCAGCATTTCAGATGAGACAGTATTTAAAAACTGCATTTTGAAGGTCTTTACATAAGATCAGAATGGTAATTCAGCATAAAATAGTTATTTTATGGTTAAGTCAAAACACTGGTATTTGAGTATATCTCGTTTTGGGACAAGCTCTCCATTTCTCCAAACCAACATTAAGTGAGATTTCTTGTGGTACAGTAACGTTGTTTTGGCCCAATTCTCTTTTAGTGTTTGGCTTTGTAATCTCTGAACTCTGTCGTCAGTGTGCGCCTGCTTGTAGTTTGAATGTCTCTGTATCATAAATAGTTCAGTGGTTGGCCAAATGGTGGTGCTGATTGTACATGTCAGACAAATTAGTCAGTCTTGTGTAGTTGTGAATAAACCATAAGCACCATCGAGTTCATCAAGCTGTGGATCACACATACATTATGTCGATCTAGTAATTTATTCTGCCTAAATTTGAGTTCAGTGGTGTGTTTTCCTTAAAGGTGTTTCCATGTGACGTTTTAAAAATGTTGTTGCGAGCATTATGGAACTATAACGATGCAAGAAAATGGTTACAATGTCATATCTAAAATATTGTTTTGTTGTAAATAAGATCATGCTTTTCACTAAAATGAGCCTTGACATTGCATATTTAGTTTGTCTTGAAAGCCCAAGCAACAACATCAGTTATTTTAGCTACATCTGTTTCTTGTAACCAACACTTTACCAAGGCAACCATTGCTGTTGCCATGGCAACTGTTGTTGTAGCTATGTATACGTCAGCTGTTGCTCTGGTAACCTGTTTTGTTATGCCTATCATATTGTTTAATGTCTGCATAACTTTCGATATAATAGCCGAATCTGTTTAAACACCTCAAACCCTGATTCAAGTCTAGATTATCATGGTAGGGCGCATAAGGTTTTCTTCCTTCCATTAATTGAATGGGTCCAGTAATATGAAATACATAATCTGTATAAATGTCTGCCATATATATATTTTAACTTATTTATCTTGTCATCTTTGTATATACACCAATATGCACTGCACAGTATGTGGTGGAAGTAACCGCAAGCAATGTTTTATTCACCAACAAACTTTCCCCCTGGCGGGTAAGAATGACTTCTCTTAAATCTAATTGAACATGATTTCCGTCATGTTCAGAGTGCAATATTACTGTTGTGGGATGTCAGTGACAGAAAGAGTCGCTTATGGTGCAAATTCCCAGAGCAGAAAATTTTAGTTTAGAACTGATTATGATTGCAGTTTTGTTGGAAGACGTATTTGTATCTCAATAAATCCTTTAAATGTAACCAATTTGTTTTTGTTTTGTTCCATTTAAAAAAGTGCAGGTGGCTATTGTCCTATGAGTGCCACTGTGTGACTTGGACAAGCTCATGTGCCTGAGACAGTACAGACCCATCTCTCTTTAGTGGAGCTTCCATCATCAGTGTGCTGTTGAACACAGATGCTCCAAGTACACTTCTTTAAGATTTGGACAAGCTCATTCACCTCATACACCATCGGGATATGTCTGTCTTTGGCAGAGCTTCTATCTTGCTGTGCGCTTGAAGACAGCTGGCCCAAGTACTCTAATTCATTTAGACTTGGGCCACTCGTGCATATCAGACAGCATCAGGACTCCTCTGTCTTCGGTGGAGCTTCTATCTTGCTGTGCCCTTGAAGACCGGCCCAAGTACCACACATACCATACTTTATTTGGACTTGGACCAGCTCATTCACTTCAGACAGCAACAGGGCTCGTCTGTCTTTGGTGGAGCTTCAACCTCGCTGTGCTCTTGAAGACAGGCACAAGTAGCCTATTTGTCCAAATAAGACTTGGACGAGCTCATTCCCCTCCGACAGCATCAGGACTTGTCCGGGTGGTTGAGAGAACTCCCAATTTACACCATCAGGTTTATTCGACGTCGTGGTCTGTAAGGTTCCCAACCATCCTGGCCTAACTGACCAGACTCAATATCGTAAGAAGCTCGAACATATTCTCCATGGATGTGACAATGCTCTGATATCTTTATGTTCTTCCTGGATTGTGGCCGTCGGCTAAGCCACGCCAGGTTCTGACGTCAAACAAGCAACAGGAAGAAATGAACTATAGATAATTTATTGATCAACTCAGAATTATTATATTTTGGTATATCATGCGAGAAAATATGGCCAAGCCGATGGGTACCCTGGTGACGTACTTGCGCTGCGGCCTGGGAGGTTGCCATCATGGCAACATGACGATTGCTATTGAAACGCGGCCTCCGATTGACTCGCGCTCTCATTGTCATACTGTCATGGCTACGTCGCAGGTCGCCGCGAAAGCAATCGCTCGTCTCCAAAAGCTCGACCTTCAACGGAACTTCACCGGAACCTCCTTTCCCATTAACCCGTTGTCTCATTTGTTCAACGTATTTCACCATCCTCAACTGGGCCCGTCAACGTCCAAACCTACCCCTGACGTGCTATGTCCCGCGGCCCGTTGGCGCAGGGTTATTTCTTGTCTCTCCGAGTCCGTCGGGTTATCTATTTGTTCTTTGCTCGCGTTCATCGCCTCTTCATAAGCGCTTGCAACCTGCTCCTGAATGTATTGGTTATCCGCCTCACTTTTTGATATGGAAACGATGCTCCCTGGATTCTCCAGTATTATCCTTTTCTGGACGTCGCCGGCCGCTTTGATTCCGTAGAAGAAGTATATGGCCGAACCTACGAAAGAAGAGAACGATCAAAAGCTAAAATAAAACGGGATTTTTACGATCGCTACGACAAAGGGTAGGTATTTCACGCGATATTGAGGAGGTTGTGAACAGCGACTTATCAAGTCGCCTTACACGTATACGGATAAAACTCTGCGGATGACGAATTTTGTGTTATTTCTTTACGTATACGTATAAGGATCCGTGATAAGTTCCTGATCTCAACCTCACGCTAGCGGTTTTTGCTTCGTTGAGTGCAGTATGGTGTGAATCGACAAAGCACTGCCGCGCTATCTTATTTACATGACGGATGGCGGATGTTGTCTTTCTCGGGCTCAACAACACATTACCTGTAGGTTGGTCAAATTTGGTCGGGCCAGCCCACCGCATCGTTTTCTACACATTACGTCCGAAGGGACGATGCAACGATAGGGAGGCTGACAATCCACTCTCACCCAACACGGCCTGGATGTTCAAGACCTAATCTTGTCACTAACCAGGCCCTGGTCATAAATGCGACAAGGAGCACGCCATCGCCTTCGCAGATATAGGCGTAAACGTCTTCTTTTTCCTTACACGTTCTCTTCTTTTGGCTCAGTTTATAATTCGATTCTCCACCAGTTACAACAACATTGAACGTGGTACGTTTTATTCTCCTGTGAATTTTGACTCAAAAGGTATACAATAATATGTTTTCTCCTGAATTTTGACTCACCTAACGCCAACCAAACGGCGAATCTGGCCCAAGTTATAAGCGATAACTTCATCATGAGATACATGTTAAGGAATAGAGCCAGACAAGGGAGCCAAGGCACCAACGGAGCCATGAAGTTTAGTTTCTTCCTGAAATAGTGAATAATGAGAAAAAAAAGAATTTGTTATACTGCAGGTCTATAGGTGCATTCCAATGAACTGCTGGCTAGCTCCGGTATTATGGCATCACCGGAATTTGGTGGTCGAACGGGAGATAAACACCCTAAGCGATTGCTGACGTCTTTGTGACATCAGTGTTTCTTTGGAAGTTGGGATTAGGCGTTGGATGTGTGTATGAGGGCATGGGGTTCTACTAAAAGCCTTGCAACCCCTCATGAGTTCAGAAACATTTAAGAACCACGTTTGGGGGAACTTGGCCCGTCATTGTGGTGTTACATGTGTTTCTTCCTTCTGCCGTCTGCCGTGATACGTCTGATCATGGGATGGCAACCTTTACTTGAAGCTCACTGCATGGTTACCAGTATTTTAAAGCAGGATTCGTCCTCTCAGTAAATGTTTCGCAGACACATCGGACACGCTTAGCTTAGATTAACTATTGTGGGAGGAAGGAGACAAACGTTGAACGGCACTCACCGACTCTGAGGATAACACGAAATGGCAGTTACCCCTAGAAGTGACATGAATGCGAACAGTGCAGCTGAAGTAATCGCCCAAGGTGCCTTCGCGGCAATGTAGTTCTCTCCCCAAGCCAAGATAGAACAAAGAATAACGTTTATCACAATAAGATACCACACGATGCCCGTCACATTTCTCGAAGTCTTTTCAGTAGCCACAGTACTGATGTTCATTCTCAAGCGAATTCTATCCATGCAACTCCGTTCGTCCGTAGCCTGGCCTTGGTGGCCAACAGCCCCGTACTGTTTTGAACGTTTCGTGAGTATATTTGATTCGAGAGGTTCCGAAGTGCCCTCGGCTTGTTCTGGATTTTCTCCGGCAGATCCCGATTGAATAAGTTCTTGGTATTCTTCGTCTTCGGCTGTGGGGCGATACCGAAGCGAGAGCACGGAGACTGAGACCATGGTATAGGCAAGGAGGGTACCTGGAATGATGATATTATGATGCTATGATGTGAGAACAAGCTTCTTCTAGCAATCCTAGCTCAATTCTACGTGGTTATCAGACAGGTTTCAGAACATTGGGGAGATTTCGAAACCCCTACCTACGCACGAACGACGAACGATGAAGTCCGAGGGGTTTCATTTTGTGGCCTTGTGCCTTCCAGTGAACCCTTGCGACTTGGATAACCTACTACAACGTGATATTGCCGTGTGCTCCCCGCTTGAGCAGCGAGTCTAGCACTTCCCGACTTCGCAGTCGAAGAACTCTTACCGCCTTTGCAGTCGAAGAAAAACTTTAAAATTGTTGAGTCGAGTTGCGAATTTTCAAGTTTCTAATGCTGATATTTTCTGTTGAAACTTTCTACCCTAGCAATTATCGTACCTATAGACATCATTTCAATGAGCGCCTGTAGTCCTACGAAGAATGCCAACAATGCTGCCACCGATCCCGATAAAATTGTTGCCCATAGAGCTGTCTTGGTCCACGGATTCACGTACGATAGAAACCTAATGAAGGGAAGATAAAGCATGTTTCATGAAACAAAAGCCGTGTCGTTCGTGCCGCAAAAATCAACAGATTTGATATCAATTTCACATCAAAGCTTAAGTCGGAACTCAGTGGGAAAAACTGATCATGGCTTTAAGTGTAAGAGTATACTGGTCTGTCAATGCAAATTCTGCGACAGGACATTTTGACCGTCTTGCTGTCTAACCTATAGATACAATTGATACATTTCTGACCCCATTAAATATCTGGGAAGCTGATCCAAATGTTCAAACTCATATAGGAACATTGATGGAAAGAGCCTTACTTGAACAACAACCCATCCTTGGCCATTGCGTATATCACACGAGGCATTGGGAAATTCGAGCCCAGCATGGCCACAGTCAGCCCGGCCAAAGCGCCCACCATGACAACGTATTGCGCCTGTGGAAATCCCCGTTGGGCGAACATGCTTATCAGGGCGGAGTTTGGTTGAATGGCCATGAATGGTACCATCATGGTGAGGATAGTGGAGCTGGAGACGTAGACGATGAGGCAGATGACGAGGCTGAGACAGATGGAGAGAGGGATGGCGCGGCTTGGGTTCTTTGCCTCCTCCCCCGTCGTGGCTATGATGTCGAAGCCGATGAAGGCGTAGAAGCAGGTAGCAGCGCCGGAGAATACCTGCAAGTGAGAGGAGAAGTCAATTTTCGCCTCCGAGAGGTCGTTGATGGTCACTCCCACAATCTGAAGATAAGCCTCGATCTCCATGCGATTCAAACCATCCTTCGGAGAGGCCCAACAGCTTTTCTTCAGGGTGAGTCGTGGCGAATTTACTTTGGTGGAACGTGCGAGGTAACTGAAAAGAAGTCTTACCCCGGACCATCCATAAGGCATGAATCCATACTGCTCCCAAAGTGATGGCTGTGCATAGAAACACCCCGCACCGACCAAGAACACCCAAACTGCCAAACTAATGGCGTTTAGGGCATTGTTGAAGATGACAGATTCTTTGACGCCCACAGCTAGAAGGGTTGTCATGAGTACACTTATGCCGAATCCAAGAGCATCTGGGTATTCACGCTCTGAAAGACAACATAACTTTTTGAGTTTACAATCGGTCAGTTGAAAATTGTCGTATCCCGAGTTGAGACAGTAAAAGATTATAGCCTTGATAGCTTTTTTAATACTTCATGCAATTTGTCATTTTGGAAATATGACCCATCCTATTGTTTGGGATGGTGAATTAAGGGGCATGACGGAAACGGATCTAGGGCAATATGGATATTGTTGGCCTGGGGAATGTGATATTGACCTAGGCCGGAGGCTTCTTTTCTTGTTGTATGTTTTAGCATCAGGGAAATGGTCGAATTAACTCCACTTACCTATGACAGGAAAACTATTGTTTGTCATGTATCCGCTGATGGCGTGATGACTGATGGTGTCCACGCATGCGCTAATAGCAACCGCCCCGGAAGCTGTACCGATGATGTATTCCAGGATGAGGTTCCATCCGGTGATGAAGGCTACAATCTCGCCTATCGTGATGTAGCTGTAGACGTATGACGAACCTGACGTTCGCGGCACGCGCTCGCCGAATTCGCCATAACATAAACCTGCAAAGAATCACTTTATCATCTAATGACATCAAAATTGCCGAAGACGGAAATCCCGTGCCATGAAATCATGGCGCCTAATCACGGCATTGCGAATCTTAACACACATTGGTGAACGCGAAAACGAAGAAGAGTCCAGTGAGCATCTTCTCTAGTATTTAGGGTGGCCAATATTCCACTCGGCCTGGAAGATGTCCGCCCTCAATAATGTTAGGCCGGGTCTATTTGGCAAGCCGCTCGCCGAACAGGCATCTTTTTTTGTCCTGTTTGGAGAGCCGCTTGCCAAACAGCACTAAAAAGCCACCCTGTTCGGCCAGCCGGGCTTGCCAAACAGGTAAAAAATCTACCCTGTTTGGCGAGCTGGAGACTTTACTGTTATATTAATGAGTTCGGCTCTCCATTCAGGACAAGAAAAAGTCGCTGTTTGGTAAGCCGGGCTTGCCAAGTAGTCACTTCCATAATGTTATACATATGCTGTATCTCTGCTGCATTAGTATATGCAAACGCTACCTCTATAAAGCGAAGAACGTAGTCAATGGTCTATGTCTTCCTGTACAACAGCTAGTATCCCACATTGACCACTGGATTATACCCAGTCAAGTCTATTGACTGAGCAAGTGGAAGGGGACGTGTAAGGAGAAGGCGGACAGGTCGGACAGGGCAGCAGGGTACAGGGATGTACCTGAGAACCTGAGAGGGCAGCAGGGTACAGGGATGTACCTGAGAACCTGAGGGGGCAGCAGGGTACGGGGATGTACCTGAGAACCTGAGAGGGAAGCAGGGTACGGGGATGTACCTGAGAACCTGAGAGGGCAGCAGGGTACGGGGATGTACCTGAGAACCTGAGAGCGAAGCAGGGTACAGGGATGTACCTGAGAACCTGAGAGGGCAGCAGGGTACGGGGATGTACCTGAGAACCTGAAAATTAAAAAAAAATCGAATTGTTTACAAACGCACCTGGTCTTTAAGAAATGGTTTTCATACCTGAAAGAATGGAGGCGAAGCCTCCGAATAGGAAACTGAGAATCACAGCAGGCCCGGCCACACTTTTCGCCAAGAAACCGGTCACAATGTACATGCCTGAACCACAGCAACTCCCAATCCCCAAGGAGACGAGGTCCACGACGGTTAAGCACCTATTTAGCTCGTCCCCTTCCTTCTGATCATCTCTGGTCATCAGCTTTCGGCGAAGGAAGGTTCGTTTGAATTGACTGCACTCAGTTTTGATTTGCCTGGCCACCATCTTGATATCAGACTCCGCCCGGACACCCGTGGCGTCTTCGCTCATTGTGGATCAGAGAGAATGCCCTGAAAGAAAACAATATCGCTGCACTTCATGCAGGTAACATCATAAAGAAGCTAAAACCCGATGTATTGATTTGGCACGGACATATTGTCCATATGGAAAAACACTAGACTCCCCAAGAGTTCGCAAGTTGGTGACAATAAGAGAAGCGACCAAGACACATGTAAGATGCAGCGAAGCGAGATGGAACGGCAGCTGTCATCCTCTTATGAAACGACCATGTTTCTGCTGGTCCACAAAACACCCGTTGTTCCTTGCATTTGATTAATATGTCGGCATTGCAGGATTCCTCGTAACGATGCATACGTTTAACCCATCGCAACCACAATTTTGCGCTTTTGAAAAACCGTGTTTTTTTCCTGTGTAGGGCACAATGCATTACTCCAAAGGGCTTTTCGGAGAAATTAAAGCAAATTGTGTATAACTGCATTTTTATGTTAGCATGTAGCTGCAGTGCGATAGAAAATTAGCAAGAAATTAGCAAAGACTAGCTTGTACATTTCTTCCACTTCCTACATGGGTTGGATAAGCCTGTCAGTTCAGATCGCACAAACACCCGATGGGTAGGCTATTTGCATCTTCGATTGGCTCGAGTGGTACAGGTGTGTTCTTCTTATATTCGACTAGCCAGTGTAAGTTGGCCATGTGCATTACAGTATATTCATTTACCAACCTTCAAACCATTGTCAATAAATTCATAAATTCAATATCGATATATAATGTTTACAAATCACGATGAGATTTACTACTATTATTAGTCATGTGACATGTTCGTTGTTAAAATTCAATCACGGGTTTACCATAGACACCACCGTTTTGGCTGGAACTTGAAATCCTAAAGCAATCAGAACTCCTCTCTGATGAAGTCAACGCCCATTTGAAACCTTGGCGGCTGTTCTTTGGAAAATAAAGAACTGACTTCCACCATTGAAATTGGCATTTGCTTCTTTTTGAAGGAGTTTGAATTGCTTTAGGATTTCAAGTTCTAGCCAAAATGGACTCGTGGTGCCTATGGTCCACCTTAAACCTAAAAGATATCTCTTGAAAACCATTTCTTCATCCAGAATCTTACAAGAACCTTGTAAGAATTGTATACGAAATCGAATGAGTGTCTCAAACGAGAACTCTCAGATAGAAGCAGCGGGAATTGATGAACTCCCATGAAATGAATGAAGTTTGAACCTTACTAGAAGCTGCAAATGAAGTAAAATTCACCAACAGTAAGTAAGAACTTACCAACAAATATATCCAAAATGCGTGTTTTCGTAAGTGCTAAAAGGTACCAAATTCCCGACACTAAAACAAGCCTTTCTTCTCTTAATGTATTCTGCTTGTCACCACACCAATATACATGTACATATCCCTGCGCAGGCCCATAGAAAATGCCTACCGATACAACTCTCAGTGATGTCACTCAAGTGTGCATCTGCTCAAATTGGCTTGTCTCATCTGCATGAAAATGACTACAGATTGAAGAATCAAATGCATGTACCGCAAATGTAATGCTACCCGCAGATGTCGCAACAGAATCTCCCGTTGGGCAATTAAATCGGCCATAATCAAATTTACGTAATGGCGACCGCTGGCGCTTATGCCTGCCTATCCTTCATCGTCAATTCTGAGTGGTCCGATGCTTCATTACCATGCACGAATGGTACATTAATGAAAAATGCATTAAAAGACCTTCAACATTATGTTGTATAATGTTTCCAGAAGTAGTGTCAACGTTTCGCGTGTCCACCACCAGGGGAGCCAGAGGTGCACTGACTGCTGCAACCTTTGAACTATATACTGGCGAGTCATGTTTGCGTGGGCCCATTCAATCTCACAACAGAATACGGAGGTTCTAGGCCTATTTCTGAAGGTTTTCCAAGGACAGCTGTATAACGCTGACAATTTAGAATGAACGGTCCCACGGTAAAATTACGAGCCAGCATGCATAATAAATCAGGAGCACTCATAATATTATTTGTTACAACAGTCAGAGTCAGCCATACTGAAGTATTCCTTCACACACCATTTCACATAGATCAGGCGATTTTTGTAATCCGCATCGGGTCGGCGTCATCACATGAATAATATCGGCTATCGGGTCATGGTGCATGCACAGCTTTGGGTACCAATATTCATTATACGGATGTGATGCAGAAGTTATTGCAGAGGGGGAGTCATTCGATATTAGAGATACTCGTATCCGACTTTTCCGGCGATGTTGGATAACGTTGAATTATCTGGCGATATACTTGATTTAACCTGCACTTCACTACTGTAGCCCGAAATTTCGGTCCGATGTGCAAAGACTCACGAAACTGTAGACCGGAATTTTGGTCTGATGACGTCAGATGCAATGTACTACGATACATGATGCATTGCACGTCATTACGTCATTGCCGGGAATGACACTGTGAAGTCCCAGTACAGTGGTCAGCCGAATCACCGCCAACGGGCCTCTATCCTGAATTTACATTTCATTGTTATTCTGACATCGAGATTCGTCAAGGCGTTCATTACGACATGCATGATGCTGAAAATGACGTGTTCCTCTTTTCTTAGGAACCTTTAAATGCTAACGACCTTTGGCCAATCTTTCCCCAGGGGCATTTTGGCGTTGAGATACCGCACCGTAATCTGTTAATGGGTAAGTCCACGAAACTCTATAAAGAAGGGTCATTTAGAGATAAGCTATCTCTTACCGCTATTGACAGTGAAAAGTTGGTGAAAGAGATAAAAGTATTCTGAGATACTGGTCATATCGTTAAAACCTAGACTTAAAAATGTTAAGTTGTAGTCCGTTTCAGATGATATTTTTTTAGGACAAAATGATTCTAAGAGGTTTCAAAGTCAATCTTTTTAATCATGGTCAAATTTGACAAAGCATGGCTGTTAATTGCATGAAGTCAGAAGATGTATGCTATTGCACCCCTACGCGCCACGTTACTGCCGCCGTGTGGTAAAGGGTGTTAGGTACAGCGCCTTGCCGGCGTCCGCAACTGGTCATTTCCGCTCTTATCTCAACCTTCTACCCGATGCATTTTCTTTAAATCCCCAAAGATTTGAGTAATGTGCTGCTTCACAGCCCCATGAGAAGCCCTGACGTGCGCCATGCAAAGTCCCGTACCGTCAGGCTCACACAACTACCACACGATTCGTTATTCATTCGCATCAATATCATACACCTTTAAAGGAGGTTGATTGCTGTCCACAAGCGAGATAAAAGCGGATTTTATTCACCGTTGTTGCTGTTGGTAGCGATGATATCCGCCATATCTGATTCCCATGGGACCGTGATAAACTGACGATTCACATGCGCAGATATTGAGATTACGCATGCAACTTTTTCCACCCATCATTCTTATTCATAAAAAGACAACTTGGTAATGAAATATGTTGGTTTCCCATACAAAACTGTTTTCCAGGAGGACCGTGATTTCTCCGAACAGGGAAGCTGAAAAATCATCGAACTGCAATAAACAATGCACTAGAACGGGGTTTAACCTGCCTGTCTAAGAACTGGCACGCAACACTGGCAAACATCATGATAGTGTGATACCTCAAGTGGCGGCGCATGGTGGCAAGCTGGAGCATTATCCTTCTAGCCAGGTAGGCCAACGCCAAAGTGGCCCCATTAACACTGGTGGGCTGCTTGATAGTTGTCTTTGTGTACTAGATTTCCTACCTCCGAGGTAATGATGGCGATAAACTTCATATCCCCACATGCTCTTTTATAGCTGTACACGATCGATTACAAATACCAACAACACCGATACGTTTACGTCAGTATGTGTTTGAACGAGTAAGCTATTAATATTATCGTATATTTGAGTCACCGTATCTGTATCAGATCAAATCTTATTTTTGAACAAATGCGCGCGCGCAACTTTCCTGTTTAGACATAATTCTAATTCATCTCTGTTACCGAAGCACTAGTACATGCAAGGACTTTTGGCAACAGCAGATGCGTTGGTGCTTATTGACATTCAACTAGCATGCGCAGGATCAGAAATGATGAACCATGATACATTGAAAACAGTTGGTCCCACTATTGTCGGATATGGGTTGACAGTGAATGAGGCAGTCAGCAGTCGGGCTCCATCTCTCATTGGGGTAAACCTGGTTAATGGAAGCGTCGGTCGCGATATGTTTCTGAGCAAGGCGTCATGGTCTTAATGCTGTATTAAGGATCTGCCACTGCCGCCGCGACAATGGGTGAAATTACGCCCGGAAGTACGTGGGCCAGTACCGAAACGACCGTGCCCGCCTCTGTCGAACAACACAACGACTTCCTGTTGGACACCTTGATAGCTATATTCAATTTCTATGTTCCCTGTGTTGTTCTTTTGCTGGGCTTCGTCGGGAATACGCTGACCCTGATCACCATGACCCTGCGTATAAGAGAGCGGCGCAGTGTCGTCATGTCATACCACTTCCGTGCGCTCGCCCTCGGAGATATCGCAATATGTTTGATTGGCGATACTCAACGGTTGATTTTGTCCCGTTTTGAAAATGCTTTCGTTAACTTTGGCAACTTCCTTTGTAAAGAGTACAACTATTTGTTATTTACATGTTTTGGCATCGCTGTCTGGAACGTTGTGATCATCTCCATCGACCGTTTCGTTGCCGTGTGCTTTCCTTTAAAAGCTGCCCTTTGGTGCACCCTCGCTAAGGCCAGAGCACTGTACGCCTTTAACGTTATCTTCCATCTTTTGTTTAACATGGTGAAACTCTGGAAATACTATAAAAAAGACGAGACGAATCTGCACACGGAATCTTGTGTCAATCCTTCCGACTTTCCAGCATGGTTTGAGGACTTCATCTTACTGTTTTACTACTCTATTGTGAATTACAGTGCGCCTGTCTTAGTCCTTATATTAAACAGTTGCATCTTGGTCAAATTCAGACGAAGTGCTAAAGAGTTAGGGAACCTTGAAGAGGGGGGCGCGAGCAAGAAAAAAGAAACGCAGGAGCAAAATTTGACTGTAATGCTTCTGGTCGTAGCGTTCACCTTCATAGTCCTCATGGCGTATTACCCGCTGGAAGACTTAGTCTGGAGCTATGTTATACCCGATGTAGCGCTCAGCCATCCGCGGGTAAGGGAGCTTAGCTTCTACGTATCGTATTATTCAACAACTGTCAATTCATGTGTCAATTTCTATATATTTTTCTTGGTCAGCGAATCTTTTAGAAGGGATGTTGTCCGCCTGGTGAAGAATAAACCATGTTGGTTTGATAGATTGCAATGATAATTTCAATCCAATATGTGCAGTTTTTTTCTTCTGTCTATTTCGAGCCCGATACGACAACGATCACTAGAAGTCACGCAAACCTGTCCTTTATGGGAATACCGTATTCGAAGACCAAATACTTTTAAACTAATTCAAAATGATTTGGTTTACTTCAATACATGGTCTCGACCACGAATACATGATGGGCTTGTTCCGTCTTGGCACACTCAAAATGATTGTCCTACATTCACCAAAAAAGCATTTCTCATTACTGAAAGCATGCATTATCAGTCAACACAACTTCCACTCATATGAACATAACCACTTTATACCACACACGGTAGTTCTTGATTATCCCACTGTGTGCGCAATAGATACTAGTTTCACATTTAGCTGCTAGGTGGGGCAGTCTGATATGCACGTTATAAGTCATAAATAGCCATCGTAGATATGCCACTATTGGCCGCGGAGAATGCACCGGATACGTCGTCGTCAGATTGTGTTTGTAAGAGTAAGCTATTTATAATATCGTATATATTTGACTCACTATATCTGTATCTGTATCTGATCAGATTCTATTTTTGAACAAATGCGCGTGCGTAACCTTCCTGTTAATCATTATGAATCATCTCTGTTACCAAAGCACCAGTACAGGGAATTGGCAACATCAGATACGTTGGTGCTTTATGGTCTTCAACTTGCAAGCGCAGGAACGGAAGCATCGATCGCCATATGTTTCTGAGGAGGACGTCATGGTCTTAATGCTGTAAGGACCCGCCATTGCCGCCGCGACAATGGGTGAAATTACGCCAGGAAGTACGTGGGCCAGTACCGAAACGACCGTGCCCGCCTCTATCGAACAACCCAACGACTTCCTGTTGGACACCTTGATAGCAATATTCAATTTCTATGTTCCTTGTGTTGTTCTTTTGCTGGGCTTCGTCGGGAATACGCTGACCCTGATCACCATGACCCTGCGCATAAGAGAGCGGCGCAGCGTCGTCATGTCATACCACTTCCGTGCGCTCGCCCTCGGAGATATCGCAATATGTTTGATTGGCGATACCCAACGGTTGATTTTGTCCCGTTTTGAAAATGCTTTCGTTAACTTTGGCAACTTTCTTTGTAAAGAGTACAACTATTTGTTATTTACATGTTTTGGCATCGCTGTTTGGAACGTTGTGATTATCTCCATCGACCGTTTCGTTGCCGTGTGCTTTCCTTTAAAAGCTGCCCTTTGGTGCACCCTCGCGAAGGCCAGAGCACTGTACGCCTTTAACGTTATCTTCCATCTTTTGTTTAACATGGTGAAACTCTGGAAATACTATAAAAAAGACGAGACGAATCTGCACACGGAATCTTGTGTCAATCCTTCCGACTTTCCAACGTGGTTTGAGGACTTCATTTTACTGTTTTACTACTCTATTGTGAATTACAGTGCGCCTGTCTTAGTCCTTATATTAAACAGTTGCATCTTGGTCAAATTCAGACGAAGTGCTAAAGAGTTGGGGAACATTGAAGAGGGGGGCTCGAGCAAGAAAAAAGAAACGCAGGAGCAAAATTTGACTGTAATGCTGCTGGTCGTAGCGTTCACCTTCATAGTTCTCATGGCGTGTTACCCGCTGGAAGACTTAGTCTGGAGCTATGTTTTACCCGATGTAGCGCTCAGCCATCCGCGGGTAAGGGAGCTTAGCTTCTACGTATCTTATTATTTAACTTCTTTGAATTTCTGTGTCAATTTCTTTATCTTTTTCATTGTCAGCGAATCTTTTAGAAGGGATGTTGTCCGCCTGGTGCAAAATAAATCTCACTGAAGAATCGCAGTGAGAGAAAATTCCACAACAATGTCAGAAAATGTCAGATATGTGTTCGATAAAGTTGGTTGTCAATAAAAGACGGATTGTATCCATGGCATATCATTCGTACTACTGCTTGCTGTCACACCAACCTCTTAGATAGTGGTAGATGTACTCTGTAGGCAGCAAGGCGTCGAAACTATGATCCAGCCGAAACAACAGGCTCTGTCCTCGCTGTTTGATCTAACAGGGTAAGGAAGGCGATCGATGGCACGTCTGACGATGTCCTGAGAATCTTCCGATTGTCGCCAAGCCACGTGACCTAGCGTCTCGTGCTATAACTTGTTATTAATGTTCGCGACTTGCAAAAGGGGCAGTGAGTTTGGGCAGATCAGGCTGAGCACTTCTTAAACGTTGTCGTAAGCCATAATTACCAGAAGAAGTAGGATATTTCGCATTTCTGGAAAAAGAAAAGGTTAGTGCCTAGAAACTGTAACCCCTATGTTTTCGGGAGCCCAATATTTTCGCGAGAAAATTAAAATCCGCTCTGATTGTCTGTAAATCAATTATTGCTACCGATAGAAGTTTTCTGAAACTATTTCTCACAGAAATTTAGGGCTTTGAAAATAACAGGGGTTGTAGATCGCCGTGTTTGTACAAGCAGTAGTATTTGTAGTGATGAGGTGAGATAAATTTATGATAATTTGTTTTGTGTGCCGACATTTCAACTTTATAAAATGTAACAGTGTATTGCATGATTCGTCAAATGTTGTTAGAATTTTATGACGTTACATGGGTTGCATACTTCTCTCGTAACGTATAGGACGGAAACAGCCCGCTCAGACCTAGGCCTAAATTTCCATTGTTCTACAGTCCTAAAGGGTCATCAGGACAAATCTAGCTAACATCGGCCACCACGAAACGGCTTTCAGGGTGGTTGATAGGCCTAATCGGCTTCGGCAAATAATGTATAGTGCTGCATTGAAGGAGCTCTGATCAACACAAAGAGTTCGTCAGCATATCGGCCCTAATAGTTCTTTATAATGAATAAGTTGGATGTACATTAAGGCATAGAACTAATCACATTGCTTCATGGTTATATCAATACCCAGCGTGATATGTGATCAATCAAATAATGTTATCGTAATCTGTACGTATTTTTATAAGATGCTCCTATGTTTATGAGAAATATTGTGCAATTAACCCTTACACTTAAGACATTGCAGCTCGTCAAGCGATACCATTAGGATATTGCGACACGAGACACGAGCAAGCGAAATCCCGTAGAACACATGTCTTCATGTTTTACTCAAACCACACCCGATATTCCGTTGACGTTTTAACTTGACTGAAACATCGATTACAACAACTTCAAATAATGTGTTAATATCTCAACTATGATGAGTTCGGCACCGGTTGCTCGATCGACGTTTGCAGTAGCGTTGACATAAAATTCCAACGCTACTATCGAAAATTTATTGAAGAAAATAACGCTCGACCTAGCTCATACTCGGGCGTTTGCCTCAAACGCTAATTAAGAAACTAGCCCTGTTCTTGAGAAGCATGATGATGAAATCGGTTTTCACATCATTAATCATTAGTTAGCTACGGTAATGATAAGACTGACATCTTTGACATTCTTGTCTCTTAAATCACCCAGAGGTAGTCCCAAAATGCTCTCGGGACAACAGCACAATTACGCCGTGTAGACAAGGTAGTCGGTATTATTGACCGAGAGCCAGATACTTACACGAGTGAAACATCCAAGACCTAAATCAAAGACGCTCCAAATCGGAGAAAAACGGACGCAGCTCCTTGTAAGCCTTCATGGTCCTAATGACATGAATCAGTTCATTTTGAAGACACTAATTATGATTTAATCAAATCAATCGAATTCTTTGTAATGCACTATTAATTGTTTCGAATCAGGTAGATCTGCGTCTTGAACGCGTTTTAGAAAATTTCCGTCAAGGACTGTATCTTATGAGGACAGTTTATAATGTCACACGGCGCCGGCTGTCTCCTTCTCTGCTCAAGGTCATAACAAGATATATTGTCTCATGAAGTATTCCTATCTTGTGAGACAATCAGAAGTAATCTAAAGTCTCCTTCAGCAACAGGGGAGTTCCTTCTAACCCGACATAGCCTTGGTATTGACGACAGTTGTGGTTGATAATGAAATCATGTATGCACGGACATAATCTCATTTTCGGAGATTATTCCTGGTTGGTTCACAGGATGGACAGACTATACACATAAATTGAGCCAGCAGTCACCAACACGCCGTGAGAAACTGTGGACGCTACCATAAGACATATATACTTGTCACCTCTCCTGCGACTCCATTGAAACACGCCAACTATATAGCCAACTGCGACCTTACATGTAAGAAAAAAGCTGATCAATAGGCCTGAACCTGGTACCGATGGTTTCGTGGAAGGGACGAGTAACCATATCTCCTTGCTTAAAGGATACACACACATCACACTGGTCTTTCCGTGGAATGAACACGGAGTACTTTTCCTCATTAAAAACCTCGCTAAAGTGGGTTACGCCAACTGCTCGGACTCCATTCGACTCAGCTGTCCTTTTAGTCCCGGTTAAGGTGAGCTCGTTCCAGGCATGATGAGAATCCTCTGTTGGCAGGTCCTTCAACCAATCGTGCAAGAACGGTTTCTCCCCTTCTCTCTGTTTAGAGCATTTACCTGAAAGAAATTGATGCCACAATATAGTGTGCTGTTTCTGGCGGCCATGTTGCTTGATGTAATACTTCCTAAGTCACATTTGTTTGATTTAGGCATAAGGTAAAACAGCCTAAGTCCCAAACTTGACTTAGGCAGTTTTACATTTGTTTGATTTAGGCATTAAGGCACAAGCTTGACTTAGGCAGTTGTTCCATTGACCTTCCTTCTCACACCAGGAGATGAGACGATGGGTGATATGAATAAAGACTAGCAAATGCTTTTACTTCAATTTTGTACAGAAAGGCCTAGTGTAAATGTACATGGAGTTTTAGATAAAAGCATTTGCTAGTCTTTATTCATATCACCCATTGAGTTAGGCGCACGTTTACCACAGGTGGCCCATGGTAAAGAGCTGACCATCAATTTGGCCAAAAAAATGACTTGGGCGTTTGTATTATGAGGGTGACGATAAGATGCTTCGAATCGGCGCCTGGGATTGGATTGCACTGTGTTGACCCAGACAGCTTGTCGCGGTATACCGTAACGTTTTTGACCGTTTCCGTGTCGGACTGTGACCTCCTTTCCGTTTGTCGCTGTCAAGTGCAATCGGCAGCCATTTGTCAGTGCATCTGAAAACGCCAAGAAGAGACAATGCGAAAGATGTCCGTCGCAATATGTTATTTTAGCTCTGGTATATTTAGGATGCATGAAAGTATTTTGCTCCTTGATGACTAAGACAACTGACGTAGATTAAATTAGTCTTTTATCGACTGAGGTAATGGATGATAATGACAGAATTAATGGAAATGTTGCCTAAGCAAAATTTCACTGACGTGCATTTCTAATGCATGTAACCATAGATTTATGATGCAACTCGACTCTGATACTGAAGTTAATGGCCCTTTTCGGTTTGAAGGTTTTGGGTTACTGTTTATGAGATGTGTTCTCTAAAGAAACCCTCTTATTAGAGCACTTTTTATTTGTGTCATGCGTCATCGAATATAATATGATCGCATGATCTTCAAATCGAGTTTCTTATACAATAAACAAGTAGACCTACATGTACATGTTCCGTTACGACAAGATTCGTGTAAGATTCTCCGGCACGATCTTAACTTAGAATCATGTGAAGATCATCTACACATCGAAACTAAGGATTGAGGAATTTTATAAAAGAATCTTATCGGGATCTTCGGCCTGTATTCTTTACATGCTCGAGCCGGAAAAGACATCAGCTCACGGTCCTTAATAATTCAAGATGCTCTCAGTAATCGGTCGGCAATCATACCACAAGGGTATTAGCCAATTAATTGACCATTGGCTCCAGTCTATATCTCGCGGACCCAGAGTGAATTACATTTTTTCTCTCGCTGCAACACTTTGTGGGAGTTCTCGCTTTAAAGAACAATTCAATTAGGTTGTCGCCGCAAATTCTTCCGATTTCTTCCATAGTTTAATCAATCATAAGTGCACTAGCAAAAGTAGCCTACCAGCGCTGATGTCCACTTTGGTTTTCTGCTATATTCAAAGGAAGTAATCTCGTGATGTATGGGCGGTTCACGCTTGAAATGAAATTTGTAGGTCTTAAAAATGCTGCGAGAAACAGAAAATAATGAAATGCACTTGCAGAGATGATTATTGGTAGTATATATTGTTTATTAAAATTCGACATGTTGGGTGTAAATCTATATTCATGATAGATTAAATCTCAACCCTGCCCACAATATCAAATGTATCAAACCTGTGCTGTGTGCAAACGACCTATTTCGCAACCCCATGACCCATTTGAATCAGTGCAATCTGATTGGCTTACCACTGTGGTGGTTCACGCGACCTGCTACGCATTGAACAAAGGGGATATGAGATAAGCTGATTACGGTGAATCGGGGCGCCGCTCTATTACCCAAGTAGACATATCCCGATTCCATTGTGTTGCGCTGAAGCGTAACGAGGCGGACGACTGACCGTGCGTGCTTTGTCGGTGACTACCACACCTTGTGACCATTTATGCTTTTTAACAACTCGCTCTGACATTTTGTACAAATAAGCTTAAGATGAGTGAAAATTGTCAAACATCCCAGCCCAAGTTATTTTCTCGGCATCTATTTCTCCTGATATATTTTTAAAACATTTACCAATACGATTTACGGAAACTAGATGAAAGGGTTCTTCTACTTGTCATCCTCTGCTTCACTTGCTCGCGAGAGGCTAATTCTGCTTCTAGTAAAAATCCCATTTAATTTCAGCGTCTGTAAGACTAAGTGAAGCATGATGCACCAAGTCCGTCGAGAACTGTTTTATACTGATTTGATTAAATGAAATCGAATAGTGATAATCTATTTTAAGGAACTAGTCAGGGTAGTCTTTTAATCCAGCGAGGTTGCCATGGAAAGCAGCTTGAAGCAACACACTACAAGGGACCGTAAAAGCATTCTTGGATGTTGTGAATAAAGTGAATGGAAGGGTCTCAATAACCTACGTGATGAATCCGAACAAAAGCTTATTTCACTGATAACGCGTCGCAGAGGTCAGACACCCTTATCAACAACATCTTACTCCAATCATGTCCAATCTCAAATCAATCGATGTTAAGACGCAGGCCTCTCGATTCCCATGAAGCTTTTTCGTGGGGGTCGGTGTAACCAAGATGATTTCCCCTGACAACCCTTCCAAGACAGTCGAACAACTTGCATTCAGACCGCTTACACGAGCGAGCGGGCTTTGTTTAAAGACAATAGATCGTGTATCGGGCTCGGCTTGAATTCTTGCGAGATCATGGAGGTAAGGGGCAAAATAATATTAAGATGATTTAAATGGAGATTAAACAAACTAGAAAGCTCGCCGACTTTACGGAGAGGATCATTACTCACTACCCTCTCTTAATAAAAGTAATTGAATTCATGCAAATTTACACATAAAACGGTGGCAAAAACTGCATCTGAGTGATATCTAGCTCTTCCATGCCGTCATCAGCAGATTTCTGCATTGCATTGACACGTTTCTTCTCATAAATCACGTATCAATTGCTATATCATGATTGGAAACAGGTAATTAAAGTGATGTATAGTAGGAGAGTCAAGGGGTCAAGGACATTATCACACTCCCAGTGAAGGTAGCCTGGTACAAGGTGGATGACTCTGGCTGCCTTGCCTTGGTTCCATTTGACAGCCTAGCATGGGTGGGTGGGAGGGCTAGATTGGTAAATTAGAAATTATATATTTGCATTAACAAGGAAGTATTCGGTTTTCTATCCAAATGGAACCTATAAGAAGAGCCGTCTGTACAAATTTAATTGATCCGTTGATGAGCTGCTTCGTGGGGGTTCGATATTATCAAAATCTAAGGAGTTAGTTTTGGTTACTGAGATGTATGAAAATTCCTCTTGGGACCCAAAAATAGATTTGATAAAAAACGAACTTTGAAGAAATCGGCCCAGTAGTTTTTGCACTGCGGCCCCAATGGATGTGGACATTTACTTCTAAAGCCGACTAAAATTAAATCGATTAAATTGCATGATTCACAATGCTGAAATGATAACAGAAACATGTCCTCCCAAGAACAGTACACAATAAATTCATGGAGATCATTAAAAAAGAATTTGTCAACAACCGCGCATCCATGCTCATGGGAACTCGGAAAAGGTATTTTTGCAATCTTGCGATGATAAAGGATAACACCTAAGAAAATGGATCATTTTTGGCATCGCCAATATAATTTCTCTTGTCAGCGCTTTGTCTCCCTCTGGGACGATTCGGATGCCATTATAGTTAAATTGATGGCGGAATAAGTGAATATTTCATAAATGTCACGGAGGTTATATTTTCAAGACATTTTATCATTATGGATTGCTCTCATGAACATTAAACTGAAATGTTATTGGTGAGCTTGACCTCGAAACACACCCGGAAAAACTGGCAAAAAACACTCAACTTCAAGGGACCAGTGTACATTTCTTCTCATATGCTCCATTGTCAATTTTCTCACGTCAGACTTTTAATGCTAAAGGGAAAAATATGTAATATATTGGCGGCCGCCCCAAACACATTAGCAGGGAACAAGATCATCATGATTGAAATTGAAAAACCAATTTGTCAGGAGGATGTATTCAGGTTTTATCACCAGAGGTGTTTGCGCATTTAGAAGTAATCAAACTATATGCAAATAAATCACTAGTGGCAGTATATTGTGAAAAATCAATATATTGTCAATATGAGTTTCGGTGGGGAGGATTCGAGGATTTAAACCTATCGATATTTTCAGTTGCAGTTTGTACATTACGAGTTTTTCACCTTAACTCCTAGCTGAAAGAATTCAGGCCTAGGCCAATACGTGGTCTATTGTCATTAAACAAAGCTCTCTCGCATCTAGGCCTAAACTTCCATTGTTCTGCTGTCTTATCAAAGGATTATCAGGGTAAATCGTGAAAACATCGACCCCACGTAAGATGTTTCATGGGGGTCGAGGCCTCAAGTGGCAAGGGCGTATGAACGTTAAGGACCCAATATGTAGAATGTTGCATGGTAATGAATGAGAGTGGCGTGCTGTCCGGAAAGCGGTAATAGCGTTTCATCAATAGATCGTATTAAAAATGAAGTACTGCAGTCGTACAAGAATTACAATGCGTATCGTGAGAGGTGCCCAGTCGTTCCATTAACGAAATGACACCACCTAATGGATGTTTACGACATTGGCAGAGTCCGCATGGTGATAAACGCAGTATAAATGACCAAAGTTCATTGAGAATAAAAGGAGTGCCTCGTTAATGCTAGTACCATATGCAATCACAGCAGTTCCTTAGGGAGATTCAGAGAATGATAAAGGGCTTTGGAGGCAACGACCACTTTTTATCACTTGACCTCACTCTCCTGACCATTGATCAACTTTAAAGCAAACTTGGCCTACTCCAAGACCTTACTCTTCTGACCATTGATCAACTTAAAAGTTTAAACTTGGCATAGAGCCTCTGCTTGGCATACCTCAAAGATATCACTCCAAGGCAGTAAGCTTTACACAACTTCACGAGAGTCTGCACTTATCGATCTATATATAGGCCTAGCCCCAGTCGCCGTTGCGGAAAACCGCTCCCGGCCGAAGTAGGCGCGGTTGGTAATAACGTAAGCACGAAGTTACGAAGTCATACAGTACACAAGTGTATGTACATGTATTTGTTTAGTCCCTCAAATTTTCAGATTTCGGGAGAGGAACTTAACTACGAAAAAAAGCTGAAACAATTACATGTATTCCACTAATGTTGTTATTACTCAGAATCTATTGTTCCGTCCATCGGCTTTTGGATGAGAGAAACCATCACAGAACGCATCGGAATGTATTGGAATAGGAATTGGTCCCAGTATTTATCTGCGATTTCACCACGTGATCCTCCGTTGGAGCGTCAATAAATTGCCTCAGACACTATTAGCATCGTCCGTCAATGCGTATCGACAACCGATGGCACTGTACTTATCCAAATCTATTACTGGCTAAGCTCGAGTGACGATACAAACAGTGTATTGGGAGAAAATAAGAGTTTGTCCGAGTAAAGATGCTGAACGTGCAAAATATATGTCTAGTCACAAAAGGCAAAATTACTGTAATGGCCTGACGATGTCGTTTTAGGCGGACGAACAAGTGACATTTGTAATACAGCGTGAATGCATCACGATAGCATTATCTGCATGGACGGATTATATTAAATCATATTAGCAAACCTAGCCCTTTTTGGAGGAGAAAAACAGAAATCTTCAAAAATTCGGAAATGTCACATCCCTTACTCTTTAGTGTTATCGAACCACGTTTTTCTAGATCATATTTTTTCGTGCCTTCAGCGACAGTGCCTTTGAGGTGAAGATACTGAATAATTAACATGAAACTATTATTCTGCATGTTATTCTTTTTGAGACACCCTGCTTTGTCCGTACGTCATTCTTACGAATTTTTAGTGACAGTTGTAGATGCTGCCTTGCAAAAACCCCAGCCATTAGCTTCTATTGGATATGTTGTAGAAAGGCCATACCTTCTCTTGGTCACTGTGTATTGTAGTTACCCATCGACCAAATACAGGCCAAGTTGATCTGACACATCACGTAAACGTATTACCAGTACACCTTCTTTTTTGTCTCGCTCGTCGAGTCCACTTACTCAAGATGGGGGCTGGGGAAGACATGAACGCATCTAAGGCCGGTGTTCGTGTTGTTATTTTTTCATGATTCTTTTGCCACGAGTTAACCGACTTAGGCTTGAAACACGACGTGAGTCTTTGTAAAGTTCGGGTTCAGGGGTTTTCAAGATAAAAATGATATTGACGATAATGATGAATACTACATGTACATGAATGAATAAAAAAAGTAAATGAAGAGAAAAAAGGTATGGATACACGGGGATTCGAACCCGAGACCACCAGATCGAAAGTCCAGCATTCTAACCGTTGAACCACAGAAGCTTTCTTGTTAGAGCGGTGATTTCCTTAGCCTGTAATAGCCAGGCTATGGCGATGTGAACCTTGCGTGAAATTGAGCGAATTTCTATTTCACATAAGCTTCAGATCACCTTGATCTTGAATTCGTTGATATTTTTTTGTGTGGTTGCCACTTTGATGGAAACCCTTCGCCAGCAATAACAGAGGTTTCCTACATACACAACGCGGCCGACCTAGTATTCAAAATAGACTCGTCGGGGCCTTTGTCCAGGCATTTGCATAGGTATATCAGGTACACAAACAATGGCTGAATAAATCCGAAACACCCCTACAAACAGGCAACGACATCCCGCAAATGTTCGAAACTGCTAATCTAAGCCGGTTTATAGTACAATACCTGATCATGAGAACCAAATTCGCGCCGTAATCAACTTTACAGGATACAGAAAGCAGGGGTCACCTGGATGCTGAAGCTGCATCTCATTTCCTTCTTACGGCGGCGAAAGATGACACCCAACAAACATTTGTCAGGAGTGACGTTTTTCAATTTGGTGGCCGTAATTGGACATTTGCCATTAGGGTAATCGAAATCCACGTTAATCTGATGAGGTATAGCTGTATTGGTTTTTGCAAAGAAATGGATTCTGGCGATAACAATGCGTGTGAATTTAATCAACTTTTGTTGACTGGATGATAATTTTTCATTAGCTTCGTTCCCACTGTTTCGTTTTGTATTACTGGTGGAACACGGACAGCTCGGATGTTGGTTGGCGGATCCGATATCCTGTGTACCCCTCATGCGATTGCCAATACGAAGGTTCAAACTGCGTTTTGGTTTCCTCTGCGTCTGGCATCTGCGGTTCATAAAATGCTATGTAAAATGGATTTCATAAAAGCAGCTGTATATGTTTCAGTAGGATCGGACCATGGCCAAGAGCCGTAATGACTCGGACATAATTAAGTCGATTCGTTTTCACGATATATTGGAATACGTGGATACTGGTACAACTTGATTTGTCAGGAGATTAGGCTAATACGGCAGCAGACGATCTTTAGTTAGTGAAATTGTATCTGCAATAAGGTCAATGTCAGGGAGAGAGATACAAGATAGGAGACGATAGACACGGCGCAGGAATGAAAATAGCTCATTGGTGCAGAATAGTGACTCCGTTGCGACGAATATATTGGATGCATTCAATGCATATTAAGTATATCAAATGGTTGTATCTGAAACAATGGCTTGCAATTTTTTTGCGTGAGCTATTTTCTGCCGTAAGTAGACTACACGCTCTCCCGCTGCCTCAATTGTCTTTTTGGCGGCGATTTCTCCTACGAGAGGTTGTATCACTCATAAATCTTGTTTAAGGACATTCTGATTTCGGGTGCCACTATCCAAAATTGAGGACGTACATCATCTAATTCAGTGGTGTTCTGTCCGTGCCCACCCTTTACGATTTCCCCTTGGTGGCGGATAGCAATTGAAGGCCAACAAAGACATTGCCGCGGTCGGACCGGAGGCTTTGCCGACATTCTACATGCCAAGCCGCACTTGTCTACCTGCGTTTACAACCCCTCCATGAAGCTTCATCACCGTTATCATTGCCACTTACGTGTATATCATTTAGTGGGACAGGCCGGACAGGCCAGTGACAGCTCTCATACTCGGTGAATTGTATTGCCCTCTTAGATGGAGATCACCTCGTGAAGGTCGACAGTAAGGAGAGACGTGTCACCTTACGCTATCGACATATTAATTATTCATGTGATTTCTTTATCTTCTCTGATTCTAAACTGCGAGAAAGTACGTCCGACTTTGCTTTATCAATATCCCGATATACTAAATTTCACAACATAGCACTTCTGGACTGCACTCGATTTCCCCCTCTTGTCAATAGAACGAGGCAAGACAGTTGCGTTGTTTAGAGAGAAACTACTTTTACAATCGTCCCTTTCATCCAGAAGTTTCTCAGAAAGCATCATTGATTTCATCGCTCTGGGTGTAATCAGTGCCGACAGCGTGTGTGTAAATCACGCCGCAGTTTAATTTAAATTTTAAATGAATGAGAGAAAGCCACAACTCAATTAACTGAGAATGGGTCCCCTGCAGTGAACCAATCACTTGAATTAAACTGTGGAGAATTTACAACTTAACGCATTAATAATCGGTGATACCATAAAGAGGAGATAATACGTCATCTCTTTATGATTATACGCCGTGAGCTGCATTTGGCGAGATTCGTGATTGTCGTCGAAAACCGTTTGAAAGCGATTGATGCCTTCTAATTCTTGGCGTATTCCTTGTCATTTTAATGGCAAATTCTTGGATTTGTGAGATTGAGGTATAGCGCTTTGGCATATAGTTCATCGCCGAATCCTTCTTTCCATGTTCGAAGGTTTAGCCAACACTTAGCTCCTCCTTAAGGGAAAGCCCTTATCTGTGAAGACGAAGATATGTCCATTGTATAGTACCCCCAGGTATATGGCACGGCTTAACCCGCCGGCCATGAGGGAATTCCTTTATGGCCCAGTGGTTGGCGCGTTGGCCCCAGGGTGGAAGTTAAGCAACGTTGAGCGCGGTCAACCTTCGGATCGGTGACCGGCGCGTATAATACATCCATGACAAGCGTTGTTCTGAGAAGTCAAGATCTAATTTTGTGATCATATTTATTTACTATTTTTTACTTATTTTGTTTCGTGTTTTTGGATATTTTCTCCTTGGCATGTTTTAAACATCAAGACAATAGAGTGAATCGAGACTGAATCTGTCTACCGTCACCGTCGTTGAGAAATCCGTCAATGTTGAAGCTGACGGCCTAGCAAGGCGGCTATAATTAAATCGGTATTAAATGGCCCGTTATGTTTGCCTATTACACTATCACTCGGCTAACAGCCGCTTAACCGCTTGATGACAACCGAAGAGGAAATGAGTGATAATGGTCCGCCTTGTAGCAGGTTATAGCGCCAAGAACATCCGTGTTTCCGGGAGCGTAATAGTATTTTGCGTCACTGTATAGCCGTAAGGCCAATCTTATAAGATTAGTTTTTCTCGTCAGTTTTTGAGAATGATGTGTGAATGATCATTCGGCGGTTTACGCAGTTTATAGTACGAACGACCAAACATCCCTTTTGTTTTTAATGTTGGGGCAAATAAGATGGGCGCCGACGAGAAACTGGTAAATCCATTGGCCTCATAGCGCTGTTGCGGTGTGCGGCACATTTTGTCAAACTTAGCGCGTATCCATGATTAGATGACAAGCATTATGGTTAGCTTTAGCCCTTAATGTTCATACAATCATTGTATAGGGGTCTTGATGAGAATAAGGTATCATGTAAGGAAATGTCGTGTCCATTTTATGGCGGCTAAGTATCCATGTTATTGTTTTTATGGGGCGGTCTAGCTGACATCGCGTTATCCGAGACGGTAAGGGTGCCAGTTGCAGCAGAAAAGTTATAGGTTGCTTTTGCTGATGGTTTGGTGTTATGACGTCTGATGTGACATTCAAATAATTATGTAGTTAGCATTTTTAAGGAAATGTCAATAGTGATATAGTATAATCAAAAGTGGCTAAATCAGTCGAACTGTGGATATAGTGGTAGCTGTAGAGAAAGAGTGTGAGTCAATTTGAATCAATTGTTCAGAAAAAAAACATCAGTTAACGAACGCGATATCTAAAATAGACGACCCTGATTTCCGATTTTCGCATCTTTTCAAATTTATTGAAGCGTTATTTGATTATTGAATAATTAGTGTCAAATTCATCTGTTCCCATTGAGAAGCTTGAAGGCGACTTTAAATTCCAAAGATGAAACATGTTGATTTGATCACTATAAGCGTTCGGGTGTTTGTGACACGTCTCAGAATATTAGGGGTAGTTTACTGTTGATCGTATGATCGCGTTTCTCCGGGGCGGAAGTGAGCGTTTGTTTTGTGAGAGGCAGTAGAACGGAAGAATGCGAACGTCTGATTATCGCTTGATGGCGCGTGGACGCGACAAACGTAACAGAATATTCCACGGCGGTGTCAATCAAAACAAATGCAGACTTCCGCCTGCAGAAATACGATCGAAGATCATTCGGATCAAGTATTTATGATGCTGTCCATTATCCGATCTTTGTTTTTATGTCGTAACATCGATGCCAGAGAAATCGAGTTCGCTTGGGTCATCTTCGAACGCAGTGGTTGAAGTGTTAAAAAAATGGTAGTCGTCATAGTTGGCGATCCCATATTTATGACAGACGCCCAGTTCTGTGTGGCAACATTGTTCAAATTGACATAGAGCGACTCCTAGTTATTTATGAGGACGGCTTTTGACACTCACAACAATTTGTTCATTGACTGAGAAAATATCGAATGTTTTCGTTGTACGCGAGTAAACAAAGTATTCATTCATGTTCTTCGCGATGCGTAAATGACTAAAGACAACAACTCAGCCCAGATATGTAATAACACCACATTTTATGCATGTTTTTTTGTTTTGTGCACGAATGTGCGACGAATGGCAATTTCTTATAACCATCATTTTCCATTGACTCTCAGAAATACGACGCTACAGTAAGGACCGTTCTCGTTTTGAGCTGGTCATGGCACAAGTCTGCACGAACTGCGAATGAAATAATATCCAATTTGTATCAATCAACTGGCCGTTGACCGGCGTTTGTACAGCGGTCTGTGACATACGTGCTGTAACTATCAAAAGGAATGCGAAACAAATGTTCTCATTCTGAGAAAACATCAAATGGACCACATGGCAAAAAACGCTGTATTTTCCTAAGCTGAAACCATTCGGAGTGAATATGATTCACCCGAACTATCCATCGTGTTCAATATATCACTAAGATCAACAGGACAGACGCAAAACCATGTATGCACAAAAAGATCTTACCGAAATACTGCAGGCCCACATGGGAACGACCATACAGGCTTGTGTTCACCTTGTCCTCGAGCCAGGAACAAACATTGAATTCATGCATTAGGTTACGTCATCATCGATGTCGTGTTAGCATATTTCGCAAACAATGCGGGGCACAATAGGTCTTATCGCATTCAGCATGTTATGCTACGTGCGTTCTTTGTGAATTGCCCGAATGCTAGGTCTACACACGGGCACCAATTAGGGGTCACAGCTTGGGTGAATGATGCCAGCGATATTGACAGTCAGAAATTGATTTAGAACTCTTAAGCCTAATCTTATCTGTCTCTCTGTCTAACAGAAATCGTTCATGTAGTTGACATCTCGCGCCATCGCAGCAAGATTTCCAATTTCTGCAACTGACATGACGCCATGCGCGCAAATTATGGCAAGAAATGAATGATGTCCAATAATGTTTGCTGGTATGATGTTTATCGGGTGATGTCATCACCTGTCGCTTCTCAGCCCCGTCAGGTAATGGCATCGACAGATGGGGCACGGAAGCTAACTGAGCTGGACTATTTAGAGACGACACCATTTGCATTCCTGTTCCAGTTACAGACGAAAATTGGCCATCTAGAATTATTGTTTGTCACTTTGCGTGACAACATATTTAAGGATAGGACTACATTAGCAGCGTGAAATGTTGGTAATACGATCGTATTTGGCACACAAAAAAACATAGGGGAACTTTACTACTGCGAGAACAAGTGGTGCCACAGTGGTATATGTGAGAGACTCTCGAAAGTTTGATAAGTGAGAATCAGTGCCGATATAGAAAATCCACATGTCTGATCCAAATAGTGTTTTTGATACACTGACTGGGTAGTTTGTAGTTATAACTAACTTTGAGATGCAAAAGAAGCAAATATCTAAGCCAGCAGCGTATTGCCTGGCGCCTTCATGCTACTTTTACAGAAAGTATTCCAATTTGGGAAGAAATGTGGCCGTCTTTGCTCGCGGCAAGCTAGTCATCTCAAGTCACAATAAAAGAAAGCTAACCCTTCAGCTCGTAAGGGTAATGGTGTTCTTATAAATGACGCTAAAGAACAATGGGTACTAAAATGGCTAACGGTCATACTCCAAGACATGATCACGTGTTCCGCACTAAGTAAAACGCAGTCCATGATGACAGTCAAGCAATAAGTATTGTATGCAAGACTGTCGTCGCCATCTGACACTGTGTTTCATGATGACCTGGTTACCAGTCTATCATATCTGAGAGCGTTTAAAACATGACGCACGGTCTTTCCGGCAAAACATTGCGGATAACCGCTGTGGCGCTTTAGGGACGCATTTCAGCTTTGAAACATGTTCGTTGCCAACCCGGCGTTGCTCGGGGGAAACCCTGAAAGGGCATGCTTCAAGCCTCGCCAGGGTGCCAGTTCTATGTTTATAGGCAGACAGCCGCAGCCTGATGGCCTGTTAGTGTTATGAATACTAGATGAGGGACAGTGTGGGCAGTGATCTGCTCGAATCGAGTCGGTGACCATAAAAATGATCTAAAGCGGTCAGATATTAAAGTATCTTGGGGATAGTCCACGTCGATTGCGGTGAACAGAACATAATTTTTGGGATTTTATTGGCATGACATGTCATATATTAACATCCAAGCTCACACTGCGCGACCAATGAATATCTAAAATGTGGTATTGTGTGCTATGATATTCGCGTGTAGGCATATTGAACGAATGACTGACCTTAAGTTAGCGAGAAAACTGTTGGTGCGAAAGAAGTGTACTGAGCCAGATGGTTTCTTAGCTAGGGAATGTGCCGGACGAAACATCAGGCCAGTCGAAGAAAGATATCATCTATACCCATTCTGTATGACCAATGAATAGTTCAATTTGGAGCATATTGGGAACAGATTCCAACATCATCAGAGTTGAAGTAACAAAAAAGCTGGTGTGAAAAAGCCGGCTTTCACAACCATATGGAGATGTTCACGTACCCGACGAAAAAAATCATATCCATGATGGAATAAAGAAAATCTTGAAGGTAGTGCACATCTGTTGCGATTGGAATCAGCTATCGACTTGTGCCAGTTTAACGTGTCCCCAGCTTCAACGACCCGAGATTGCTTTCTGATGATTAGCTTTAGAAAGCAAAGGCGTCATTGGTCTTCATGGGCATATTAACTATGTTCTTGTTGGCGCCATTGAACACGGATTAGGGAAATAAACAGAAGAGGGAGGAAACTGGATATCGGTGCAAGATTAAACTGTTACTTCCTTACCAAATTAGGTATCAGTCGCAAAAAACACTTTTCGAACGTATATGTTTGTAATTTTAAAGTGGTAAGCTGACATAAGCTAACATGCTAAGATGACTGATGGTGGTGGTGGGTGAGGAGGGTTCAAATGATGTCTAAGATAATTCAGCAAAAATTGCAGAAAGCAGTCCTAAAGTATGACGGTGGTGTTGCCTGCGCCGACGATCTGATGATGTCTGAACGAAACCTGATGAAGTACCACCACACTGTAACATTTTGCGGTCGGTTAGATCGCTCAACCGGAGACATTCATCTTCGTTATGTCATGGGCGGAGGTATTCCCGCGGATGCACCGGTCAATGTGTCCTATTTATCAGTGTTCCTTGAAGAGTGACGTATCTAGGCTAGGCTCTAAATCCGAAAATCGGCAGTTAGATACCCGAAGCTCATGCACTGCCTGTGACTTTGCCAAGTCACTCGATTTTCAGGTCTATTCTATGTGTACACATGTAAAGCACATGGCTTGTTCGTGGTTCCCAAGAAGGCCTTACGTACCGAGTGATAACACATTTCTGTCTTATAGGAAAGCAAGTACACGTATGTGCGAAAAGTCTTTTCTGAAACCCACTCTGAGAAAATACTTCTTCCATTTTTTTGGTATCAGGTACCCAGTGTTATTGACACTTTTACCGGAGCATCGCCCTCGCCCCATCGATTGTCACTGCTCGATTTTTGACTTGTTGTATATTTCCGTCAGGCGGGTGATCTGTGAGGCTGCAACTGATCGTATATCTCCCTCGATTGGGTATAAATAATGTGACCACAAGATATCGCTTTTTGTCAGCCTTATAGATCGTGGTGTTTTTTTGTCATCACTGGCATATGTTTTGGTAGCCTGTTACAGTTTTTGATATAACGGGCTGAGTAGATTCGCTATACTAAAAGAACAGTGACAACCAAAATTGACGGCAACGACATATCTCAAAATGCTTTTAACGGAAACCATTATTGATTTGTCGATTTTTTCCCTCGTCATCATGGGGTTTGAAAGTTGATCGAGGGGCCAAGTCAAACCCTCTAACATTTTCAATCCTGCAATGAACAATGAAATATTTAAAATATATTGCATATTTTTTCGATAAGCATGTTCGATTTCTGTTATCTGTTGTCTCCAATGCTTTTTGCCTATGCATTACAATGAAGACGAAAGAGACATGAAGTTCGGAATGGCTGTATACTGATTCTCAGTTACTGCTGATAACAAGATTATGTATACGAGAAACGGAATGGGATGGTAAGCCCGAGGCAGTTAAGAGCAAACAGGAAAGTCGTCCATGGCAATTAGCCTGTGGATAAATAAAGTAGCTGTTCATTACCTCAAAATACCCGCGCAATGAAATCAAATCGGCAGAGTTACTTCCCTTATTTATAGAGTTATGATAGCGCAGACACGGTAGTTTCTAACATGCACATCGATTTTAGTAATTATGTGCAACGATGACCGGAAAGTCATCCTTATTCCCTAACCAAATCAAAAACTACTGTGTGTATCATAAAAAAAGGGATAGAATATTAACCAAGGATATTAATGCTCGGTACCGACACGTCGGAGATTTCGAAGTAGAACAAGACGATGGGATTGTCTCCATTTCATCGCGAATAAGGTCGTCCTCTACGAGCCGGTTCAGGGAAATATTTCTGTTACTTCGTGATTGAATCAAAAGTTCGACATCCGTCATCTAGATGACACCAGCATCGAAGTCTGCCGGGATTGATAACACTGGTTGTCCCACAAAACAAACAATGATAAAGTAACTATGACCGCATCGATTCAATCAAGACTTCTCAACAACATCGCGCGGAGCAATATTTTGTCAGTTGGAGATTTACCATGTTTGCATGGGCAATAACATTAGGTTAATCGGCTTCGATTTGCACCGACATTTGATTGGGCGTCGGTGAAACGGGCCTCCAAGCTTTTCAACATTTATTGGTGCAATATTGCGATTGTTACGATTTCTAGTGTATTTTGTTATATTCCGATAATATTTCTTGCTCCTATTGGTAGACCTTTGCTAGAAAGGTTGACATTGATTATAGCTCTCAACGTGAGGCGGGGACAGGGAGGGGGTCCGATTCGCCGGAAACCATTACACACTGTGACAAAGTGTGCATTTCATTGATAATCTATTCATGATACAATTGACCAGTTGATTCGTTTCATTCCTGATTGTGAAAATCGGAAATCTTTAAGGTGAAGGGTGCGAAAAGTCATAGAGGTTTGTGAGTAATCGGAAATCACTTTATATTTTGAGCGAAAACTGTGACAGTGCTGTGACATTTTCAGTAAACTGTCAACACTTATCTTATAGTGTGACATATATCGTAACTCTCCTTGTTGCTGTTCTGTCGTCCGTTTAAGCACGTTTTGCAGCCAGATTTCACCATCCGCAGACCAGTCTTAAATCACCAGTTTTCAGTTACTAAACATCATGTCGATTGCAGAGTCCACCTATAGGCAGTCTTCTTGACAGGGCGAATATGAAATTGACGAAAGTACACCTGACTATATGAAGAGTACATGTATATCACTTTCTCCTACGCGCGGTGCATTGGCCATCCATTAGGCTGAAAGTGTAAATCACTTCACACCAAACTAAAACATTTTAGCTGTGATGAACGCGTGGGCTTTTTCAAATACCTCGCTCGGGGTGTCTGGTGATGGAAAACACGTTAAGATTTTTCGCAAAGTGTGAACTCAACTGATTGAGCGCGACCTCCGTTTTGTTACATTTTCCTCCCTTTTCCTGCCACCCATCAATCCCCATAAAAGCATACTGAAAAACAGCAGTATTGCCTCCGTAATCTCAGGTAACCCCATACTAGACGCGCGTTGTTTGTAAAGCTAAATGATTGCTAGGTATCTGACCCCGCAGCCAATTCCTCGAACCATGATTACTTCAAGTCGTAGCACAAGGGCGATTGCAGAAAAACAAGACGACGACGACGACGAAGGAAACGGAGCTTCAAATTCAGCAGAGGTACAAATTTATTTTACGCAGATCACCACAGTAATCAAATATCAAATATCATAGCTTCTCAGAAGAGATATCTAATTAATTACCGGAAAGTCGACCATCCTCGCCCTGCCGACAACTGGATTAATGACGAGGCAAGGAAGTTAGTCCATATCCGTAAATGTCTCATTTACATATTGATATTTCCGTTCTATGTCGTCACATCCTGTGAACTGGTGACAAGTTTACATCATTCACACCTGCCTGGGTCGTTTCCCGGAAATCGCATTGACGAATGAGAGTGATGCACAACCGACAAGCGCTGGGTGATCTACGCTGATGCCTCGGCCTCCTATAAACCAATATTCGCGAGAACGCCAACCACGATACTTGCGGTCGACCCCGATAGCGTCGATGTAGGCCTAATTATCCAGGGCTAAACTAATTTTTGATACCTACATCTCCTTCAATTAATCCCCATTTTTCATGTTTCATGAATCAAACCAAGAGCATAATGACAGTTGTCATGCTACACTCTTGATCAAATTGACAATGTTTCCGATGCTGTCTTGAATACGTGTAATTGTACCTCTCTTCGGCAATCAGACTTCATCAAGTCGCGTCACGGAGATGGCGTATTAATTGGGTTTAAGGCCAGTCAAGACTGGGGCCAGGTGCTCCGCGTGGAGTGAATGACCGCCATAGGGCATATAGCCCAACGAATGTCCCCACGCCTTTCACGCGAAGGGTGTATAATTGTCGTAATAGCGTGATGCGGTGAATACCTCCACCATGCTGTGGTTGGTTGTCGTTAGTTTCCACTGACGTGGTCGTGGTCATGTCACCGAGGGACAATTTTCGGTTAACTCTATTTCCAGTCTGCTTTCTGCAGTACGGCTGATCTTCTATACAGGAGTGGTTACAACTCTATATTGAACCTGACGAAACTCGTTACCCCTGCTACGGCGAGTGCAACTCGGCCTTCTACGAGACTTTTCGTATATCAGCCATTACTGGTTAATGCCATGTTATTTGCTCGACTACCCTGACCACTTTATTCTGAATAGCGTTTCTCTTCATCAAAGAATCAGGAACCATTATCTTGTAGACACAACATACAGGTTCCCACTTTATCCCTACCCGTCATTATGATGCAGACCCAAAACAGACACAATCACCATGTCCGCCTTTTATCTCGACCTCATTGACAGTCACGGCCAGAAAACCAAGAGGAAGTTCATTAGCACTGTGCCATATGATCCAGGTATTCTAGAAAGGCGAAATAGGAGCGGAAACCATTTCCCAACAACGCTCTCCTTTTTGTCATGCATCAAAACGAGCCCTTCTCTTCAATGATTTAAGTAGTGCTTTTCCTTTACTGTACATCCTCTGCAGACATGGTTGTTCTTCTTTGCTGTTGCTGCATGTCAGCATCGCCTAGTTTTCTAAATTTGCAGCCTCGTTTAAATTTACTTTGAAATTATATCCCTTTTCTTCAGAAGTCTATTTGGGATAATTTGCCATGAGGATGATTCACTATAAAGACTGTTAAAAAAGTTTAAGGCAACTTTCAAACTTGATGTCATATAAATCTGAAATCACTCTAAGTAGTCAAAGTGACCTTAAATCGAATCCGGTGGGTCAAACCCATGATTGATATGTCACAACCATGCGTACTTCAAAAGCAAGTATTACTAAGGTGTAATCAAGAACACATGATTTCAACTTCGACTGTAGTTTAAGATTTACAATCGAGTCTGGGTAGAATGTTGAAATGACGGGTGGTTCACCTGTAGGTAGACCCTCGCCGTCTAACTAAATCATAATGTCACTCACTCGAGCTACTCGATGAGACATTCGTAGTCATAATATCAGTCCTCACTATTTGGTATATTTCTCATCGTGATAGCCAGACTAAGCCTTTTAGGTGATTGGAGATCCATCTTCAGCATAATGTAAAAAAGCCAACCCCTAAACAATACATGATTGACATCGTTCGTGATATTACGTTCAGACGATACACTCTCGACCTTTCTTCAGTGTCGATCACATCAAAGCAATACCAAGTACATAGGATGATAAGCTGGCTTGTATTGCATTTGTTCCACTAGAAGGATAAGGTTTTCTGATGTTGGTCCAGGACACATTGAAACAACACTCGATATGGAGACGATCCGACTTTCCAAGACGGCCAACAGATCAAACTGTGGATTAGGGAACCAATCTCAATTGTAATTGAATCATATTGCCAATCAGGTGAACTCATTGATTTCAGATGCTATACTGACTAGCGAGGAAATTAATTAGTTCAGCGTGTCTCGAAATTGCTCGAAGTGCGATAACATCGATTCCGTCAAACCAATTTTTATCAGATTCTCGCATTTCAGTAGCGGAATTTCTCCTTTTCTTCCGCGCTTTCTCCTTGATGGTCATTTGTCTAGTCCTTGTACATTCAAAGTACGTTGTATTCCTCTTAAGATCGTATGTGCCTGGTCGGATATCGAATACCCAGATTATTGATAGAACTGTAGGAAACTTTCGGGGATTATCTTTCTTTATTTCTACTTCCCAGCAGACTTTTGTTAGCAAAGTGTTTAGATACACTGGGTACTTAAGAGTTAATTTATTGAGATTGTTGTTTGTGGCGGTTGAGTGGGCAGCAAAAATAGAGACTCCGATTGATCTGTTCATATCAGCGGAGAAATCAAGTCAACACACTGTCAGCATTCCACATCACTTCACAGCGAATAACAAAAACAATCAACAGAATCTGAACAAATTAATCAACAGTATCCCTCGTTTACGTCAAAAATAAGACAGATATAAATTCGCGCATGCTGTTGATAAGCAGTGACGTCATTATCGTGCCATTTTATGTTCGTTTCACTCTTCATTCATCGGAGGGCGGTTGCTGTGACAAATGATTGAGAAATTCTCAAGAATGTGTCAAACATTTCAAAGTGGCTAAAAAACATTATTTAATTTAGTAGCAATAGCAATGAGTTTGGTGTAATTAAAAGAATTTGTTCTTATTTCATAACACAATGGTCAACTTCGTTGAAATGGTTTGACAGTATCTCGTAACTTAATTGATTAAATTGTTTACATGGGTGTCGAGAACTTCGTGTTATCAGTTTATTGAAACCGGATATCATGTGTGCTACACGATAGTTTGTGAATTCACATTGTGTGTGGGTGGTCATAGCGATTGTTCAGTTAAAATACTACTGAATTGATTTCGGGGTCGAGATATTGGCGAATACAAACACTGCTCATACGCTTAACAGGGTATTTCTGTTGGATTGTCTTTTCTAAAAGCTTATATCAAATGACAATAAATGTATGACGAATATAAATCAAATGCAATAATCTCTCTACCGAAAGATCTCTGTGTCAAAAAGAAATGTTCGTATGATTCGCTCACATCTTCTTCTGTTATCACCGGCTAAATATCATTCTCCAGCGACTCTTGATGGTCTCTTAGTATTATATAAATATCCAATTGTCGATTACTTATGGAGACATTCTTCTCTTATCATGTCAACTGGGTCGGTGAGATCATTTTTTTCTCTCACAGTATTGCCAGAAGGCCGGTCAGGGGTCCTGTGACCACCTGGTACCGGCCCTGGGGCATCTGTGGAAGACGACTAGCATTTTTTTCTCTGTCTGACCTTCGGTAGACATGTTTTGTTTCTTTCCGACTGTATATGTTCGTTCATATTGTCTTCGCAAATCATATACAGGTAGATGAAAAAAGGCAGACCTAATCTTTAACATGTATTAACCTAAAAATGAGGCTAAAGTTTAGGAAATCTACGAACAACGTTCAATATATAACTAACAGCTATTTACGTCTGCGTATTTGAGGTTGGCTTTGAGATGGTTTCTCATGAATCACCCGATACAGGTTGCTGTGTGAGGGCTTCATTCTCTACAGCACTCAATCATCCTAAGCTCGCCTATTTCCGTTTCGTCTCCCCGAATCCCTCACAGTTAATATCATGTTAAGATGAAGCGAAGATCTATATTTGGTATAGATGCTTATCATTAAATACGACTATCACAATAATTACTTTTTAAATGGCGCTAAAAGAAGAAAATACATGTCTAGTGCAATCCGTCGTTCAAAAACTGCTATGCCAATTGCAATTTATAATGACGACTAGCCAATATTCCATATTGTCCTTCTGATAAATATGGTTTGAATAAAAACCTAACTGCATATCTCAGAAATAATCAAAGCGGAAACCACCAAACCGCCATTACTCGCCCTGACAAACACTCGGCAGTGAATTCATTCTCGACATTCATTGGTTGTTTTTTCCAGAGGAATGCTTTAATCTTTTCCCCGAGGTAACGCCATCTCAAAGTGGCGGTAGTTTTTCCTAATTACGAATAATTCTTTGAATAACACCAATAAAGTATACTTTTCATCTGTCTATCCTTTGACGATGACCAGCGTCGCATTATTTTTCAATGGAGCAGAATGTGATTTTTTTTCTAAAAATACCGAATGGTGGCGATTGGCTATTATGGACTCTGACGTTTCTGTACAAATGTAATTGGTGCTATAGGGTGGCTCAAAAAGTGCACTTTCTTGGGCGAAGTACATTCGCGGGGATGTTCAAATGGACCTCTAGTTCAGACAGATGTTTCATCTGTGTCTGTGTCACCTGTTGTCTAGCGGCTTATTCCAAGCCGTGTAGTGGTAACTTCACGCCTGTTATCGTCGTTGCGAGGCTACGAACGATATCCGGGGCAAATTCAACAGAATCTTTTTGCCTCGACTCCTAACATTTGCTAGCGAACCGCATTGAAGACCAGGAACAAGTTATTTTCCAGTCTTGAAAACTATGGAAACAAAAAACACGGCAACCTATCATAATTGATACTATTCATTAAAATTCCACGCAAAGTATCTAGAAATGCGTTACTCCGTTGATAAGGAACAGTCGGAGGAGAAAAACGGTTTTAAAAAAATATTCGTTAGTAGTTTTTTCTATTCGTTCCCCGTGTTTAGAATAATGATAGAAACAATATAGTCTCAATTTAAGTCAGTGACGCATTGTCTCATTGCGAAGAAAATCGCGGATCGATTACTGATGTTTTAAAAGGCAATTACAACATCCAGGGTGGTTACACGTATTATTTATTTTCATGTGGTTTCGATTATATTTTGTACTTTTCAATCGTATAGTTTACATGGCCAGAATTTCGTACTGAACGCGTAGAGACGTTCATAAGCTAATAATTCCTAATTCGCTCATTCTTCAGGTACACGTATCATCGGCCAGTTTTCACGACAAGATAAACTAACATAGTTATTCTCCTGGCCTAATACGTCTGCTACTGTTTGGATTTACGAACCCTTCCGGTCTGGTGAACGATTGTCAATTCCTTTAAAACAAAGGAGGTTATTGACCTACGTGTTTCTCAGAAGCATCGGTCCCATTTTCGGACAGGCCATTACCTTATTATTAGTATATCGATAGAATGACACATTACTTTTGCATGCACATGTTTGCATGCACTCAATATCGCATTGAGTTGAAAGCTGGGCGTCAGCTAGGATGTCGCTAATTCTATCAACAATATTAGGCGACATGTAATGGGAACTAGGAGGACACCAGAAACCATGCGACTGTCAAGAAATGAATAGTGTTGAATCAACTTTAATCAAGGTATGATACATACGAAAGGTGAAAGCCTTAAACCAATCTAAAGGCTGACAGCCTTTAGTTTTTTTCTATCTCCTTAGCGATATACTTGAAATAGCGGAAGAGATATTATTTACAACCATGGTAGAAGTCTTTATCAAATATCTTATCGGTTTTGTTTAATCGTTTTGAAATCTACTTTTCTACTCAATCTATTAAAAACCCCGTATCTACTTCAATCAGTCAAAATCAGAGTCCACAGTTTAGTAACCATATCGCCTGCTCAAAGTTAGGTTTCAACCAGTTATATGTTTTAAGATGTTGTCGCAACTACTTAATCAAGGCAGGTGAGTTAACACTTGTGTTGATTCTAAGTTTGGGGAAAAACAATGGTTGTGAATAAATCATCCAGCTTATCTGAGCTTTTCACTGTGACTCATGCCTCAGCCTGCACGGCTCGTTCGTCTTATATTGACTTAATCACAAATTTCTCATTAATTGGTGACTTTAGAGGATATGGATGTAACTTATGCTGGGAATGATGGTGTATGGAAGAAGAAAATCGCTTCGGGACGTTTTAAGCGTCTTTAGAAATATCTGATTTTTTCTCGACATAATTCACCGGACAAGCTAGCGAAGCTTGATGACATTCAAATAAGCCCGCAAGTCTAACGGTTTGCTGCTCAGTTAAACAATAACACCTCCCGAATATATAGGATTTTTCCCACAATAATACGATACTCATTGGGTTAGGAATAGTCTTTCATGCTGCAATAGAGTTCATGTTTTTACATACTGTGTAGCGTGTCACCGTTCACTTCTGGTGCGCGACATGAAAAACATATGAGTCATTTCCAAATAGCGGACTACATACGATTCACGATGTCACTTTTCACCATCACGTCGTGTTTTCAGGCCTTATTCAGTAAACTCGTGACAAGTGAATCATGGTAAAACCGTAGACAACATCGCCAGGAAGTTCGAATCGAGAGAACAGAATGAACTTTCTAATGTGATTGGTATAAGCTCACGTTAAACAAAAACAATAGTTCACGACTTCCAGAGATGAATGCACGAAAGATGTTAAACTTACAAAATCTTGAACATTCGATAATTACTGTGGGTAAAACGCCAGCTTAATTTGAAGTGGGTCTGGAAATATCATCTAAGCTTGCCCGCTGGTCGATAGGACAAATATTAACTTGGGGCCGTACATTGTGGTGGTATTAATGAGATCAATAGAGAGCGAGGGGAACTGATGTAACCCACTCGGATCTGAACATGTCACTCAACTGCACTGTTTGATTGACACATTAATAATTTAATGATTAATTAGCAGATTTTGTTTTTTGATGGCGGCCATGTTGATTTTTATGGCGGCCATGTTGGATCCATTGAAATGTTGACCCTGTCGACATCTGAAGGATTTTGCTAGGTTACTAAAGTGCCATATCAGGCTACGTAATTTCCTTGTGATTGAAGAGACAAAAAAACTGTTAGTTGTGTTTTACGAGAATTGGAGTCAAATAGATAACATTAAGTTTTTTTTGTCTTTCTAACTTTAGTTAACATTAGTTGGACAGCTAAAAAAGTTTAACAATTCTACATTGCACAAAAATGCACTCATGTGTCGATATTCAATAAAACCTTTGGCCATAAACAAGCTTTGACTGAACACTTTGATACTGTAACTCGCACTGACCATTGTATAAAAAGCCCAATAGTCACGACTACATCGTCAGGGGTTTTCTTCTGCCGGTGATTACATTCGCGGCGCGTAATTGCACAATATGCATCCGCCTGCGTCATTCGTTCGCGGAGGAATATATGAATAAATACTGAATACCGTTATGGGGTGACCCATAATGAAACCAATGATGCCTGCGTGTGCAACCAATAGTATGTAACATGCGTGAATTCACTTCAAACCATCTGATGATGGTAAACGTATTTGTGGTGTAACACTCGAACAAACCCTTTTCCCCAGAGTGTGACAGGGAAAGTAAACCACTTCTTACAAGTGCAAAACATACATCAGTAGTTGTGATGGACCGACTCCGCTGCTGTATTGATTCATAATACGCGTATCACCTTCCTTTGGAAGATGGGGTCCCTTTAAATGCATAGCCGCAGTCCTAGCGATCATACATGCAACGATTTGGCCGAAATCAGCTATAATCTCAGCCCTAGGGTGCGCCTATGCAAATCTAGGACTTGATCATATTGCCTTTCGCTAAAAGCTCGGGGTGACTCGGCGGTAGCAAGCTTTACGTATGAAAGGGCAACAGGTTGTCACCACAATCTAGGCCCGTGAAAGGTACATAGGATACCTAGACGAAAATAACAGCGATGCACGATGTTTATGCTTGTACATTAGTGATATTCTGATCTTACTGGGCTGTGTTACTGTGATATAGGTATCATTTTATTGTCTGAAGCCATCGTTTAATGAAAGGTTAAGGCTATTAATGGTGAAAACCCGTGCCTGGAGTATCCATGAAGGTGTATATATTCCTTGACAGGGTTTTGAAAGCCTGACGCCGCTATTGAGAGGAAATATCGTGATGTCCATTAGACTTCTTGTTAAACATACAGCTATCTGTTTCTGACTGGTGTCTAATGGACTTGCAGTTGATGTCCATTCGACACCATTTAGGTGCTTAATGGGTGTCACGAGACTTTCCCTGTGCAGGAAAAGACCATAAATTTGACTCTCCGTGAAGTCTGACACCAGTGACCTCATATCCTCTACTTCCATCCGAAACGATATCAAAATATTGTCGGTAAGAAATCTTGTAGTTTCTGTATCAACTGCCAATTACAACACATTGGCCGCACTTCATGAATTCTTGCCTGACATTTCCTGAAGAGATTATCAAGCCAATGTACTATGCGCGGTGTTGCCGTAGAACACTACCTCACCGCAAATATTTTAAGTATTTAAAAATGCGGAAAGAGTGCGAATACCAGCTTTTTGGTCCCATCGGGTTTCGTGTACGAATTCTGAACATCCTACTGATGTGCCCGAACTCAGAAATAACATCACTGGGGGGCAATCCAGTGCTTAAGTAGTCAAATTACAAGGTGGCACTTCGCCTGTGATGTCGATAATATGGCTCAGTAATTCTAGTGTTTACTGGTGGAGTCAGCCTAATAGGCGTTATTATCATTACGGAGGACCACAGATAAAACGATGGATGCGCGGCGACCGTCTGAGACGAATGATAGTGTTGTCGACGTACCGAGATCAACAAATTTACGTATCATGTTTTGAATGGTATGTCTTCTCGCTGTATGTAGTATGTAGTGTAGTTGACCATCGGTTTGACATTGAAGTGAGTTCTTTATGTGAGTGAGAAGTGGAGGGCAGTCACTTCGTAATCAGATGTGTAGGGCTGTCAAAGCGGCGCAGTGGTAAGATGTTAGAAGCATCAGCGACTGTCACCGGTGAGGTCGTGGGTTCGACTCTTGTCGGGGCTCGGCATAATACAGTGGGTGACTCTCAACGTAGGTTTTCTCCGGGGTTTCTAGTTTCCTCCCACTCTTCATACCAGATCGCCAAATATTCTTCATACAACTATTTCAGCACTGAACTCAATATTTAGCCATAATGGAGATGAATCGAAATCATGACCTTGATTATAAGATCAAACATTTGAAACAGAATTATCTGATTTTCAGTTTTAACGGCTGATTGGTAAGGTGTTAAATACCATTTCCCTCTAGTACATAAGTCATATCTACAGCGAACATAACATCAGGCTTCAAAGTAAAAATCCTTAGACCCGGAATTAGTCCTTTGATACTGAACTTGCTACCTCGCCTCGACCCTAATTGAAACTTTTCATAACGATATTAAAGCGATTGGGAAAATAGCATCACAGGGCCGAAAGACCCGTAATTACGCAGCATATCTCCTACAAGTGAGGTCTTTTGACTGAAATAGGGTTTAAACAAGAAATAAAAGACAATTTTTCGAGCGAGGTGACAGCCTGGGAGCTGACTGTGAGTATATCAAACAGATGTTCACCGGTTTTTAATTTCCGTGAGAGAAGACGTCAATAACATGGTTGACCTTCAGTGTAGACGAGCAGATGATTATGGAGCCCCCTTGATGTGCAAGGCTGCGAAAGAGTGCACGTTTTCACATGTAACGTGTCACTGTTCACTTCGTTTTCATGCATAGAACGAACCAGTAATATCCAAATAGCGGGTACATACAATAGCATTCCGCGAAGATGACGTCACTGCAGCTGCTGCCCTCTATTTCCCCATCGCTGAATTACAGGCAATGTCGGACAAACATGCGGTTTCGTAATGGATTCAGGCTTTCTAATTAGGGCAGTTAGATTCAATATGGCACATGTCCGAGTGTTGGAAATACTACATAATTGTTCTGAAAATTTCTCTCTCTGACTCTATGGTATCATTCATGCTAAAAACAATGCAGGGTCAAAGATAATTGACTTTGAAATAAGATCAAATGCGTAGAAATAAGTGTCGATGTCCGACTGTCACGTGACTAAAACGTCATCAATATCTTATGCAAATGACCTTGTGAGCTATAAATAGTAACTTCGCGGAATGCTATTAACGAGGTCACTTTCAGCCTCACGTCGTGTCAGTAAACTCGTGACAAGTGAATCGTGACAAGAGACGTGAACCCTATATAACTCCGACCTGGTAGAATATTCGTATACAGAAAATAAGCTTTAAATTGACAGAAGTAGTTTGTATCCTGTACAGGTGCAAATCCAATACATTTTCTTATCGATATAACTCTATGACGTTCTTTCTCTTCACTGGATTCAAATTTATTGACACGAGTGGTAGGAATATGGGCTTTCTGAAACCCCAAATTCCTACTACTGGCACTCATGATGTAAATGGTCAAAACGAACTCATGTACGTAGCGCCATCCGTCATCTCTCCAATTCAGACTTGATAATTAATTAATACGCTTATAATACCTATCACTCCGCCTTTTAAGATTGCTGGGCCGGGCTAAAAACGGCAATATATATAAATACATGTGTCGGCGTCAGAGAAGCTAAAATAGCAACCAGCAGCACTTAAAACATAAAAAACTGTGGTGGGCAGCGGTTTATCGTTTGATCCACGACTTTCACTATACGTACGGATAGCATACACAAGTATAAAGGTGGCTGAATACATCTTGTCACTAGTGCTTTTTAATGATGTAACAGTGAGGAAAGTCGTCTGAATAACAACAAAGATGTTGGTATTGTAGCTACAGGAAAAGCGATAACAGTGGATTCGCTTGTCAAGTTTGGTTTTATAAAATATCAAAGGATTGATCATAAGTGTCTGACGTGCTTGGTTTTCCTTTCATGTTGTTTGACCTTGCTGGTATCAGCTTGTATTGATATTAAGAATATTTGTTCACAGGAATAAACACTCGTGAGAATAGTAAATGTAACAGAAAATCTCTTGAGATGAACAGGTCGTCACAAGTGGTTAAGATACCAGCGATATAGCTGGAAGATCATGGTGCGAAACCAATTCAAGAAATGTCTGTTGTAAAATCTCGCCCTCAGCCTAATTAATAATCACCACAACTCTAATGCTTGCTCAATTTCAGTACTAATAGCAGGAAACACCTGGAGACAAGACTGCAACTCGAAAATAAATGATGTAACCTCGCCCACAGCTTAATTGATTGCATGTGACATCACATTTATGATACACTATTGAATTTTTCTCCCGTAGGCGGCAGATATAAATCGAGATCGTCGCCAGACGCTGCCATTACGAACCGAGTATCACTCCCGAGAGGATCACGAACGCGGGCTTTTACAACTAACACTAAGGCTTAAGACTCTACTTAACTTGGCGAAAGGGTGAAAGGGAAGGAAATTTAAAGGTTCGACAGGACTACCATGATGTTTGGACGCGGTGCTCTGTGTCTTTTGTTCCTGGGCTTAGCATGTGCCGCACCAGCAATCGACAAGGTAGGGACTTTTGTACTTGTATAATTGGTCTTTCCTTTTTTTCTTTTGATACAAATAGGAGATTTATTTTTCCGGTTATCGCTGCTTGAACTGTAGTTAAAGACGATTTCAAAATGGAATGCTTTTCCCAAAGTTGATATCAATCATTATACACAGATAAAGCATCCGAATTTCGATAACTTTTTGATAATGTCGTGTCAACAGGTCGATAATCAAATCAAAACAGTATTCGAAAATGTGAGAAAATAAAAGAATTGCGTCAGTTGTGACACTGATTTGTAACTTTTATGTAATGGGTTCGGTTCATTGAACTGTCTTGTCAATAACCCAAATGAGCATTGGCACATCTCAAATATTCGGGAAAATGTTGCCTTTGTGCTTGACATCAGTGACCATCCGTCTATAAACGAATACTCTATTACAACGGAATAATGATTATTTTAATTGTTCCATTTGAAACATCTGCACTTCCTAGAGGTTTTTCAGAAATGACGTTTTTTATAAGGACAAAAAGCTTCTTTTTTCATTTCTCGGAAAAACCTTATTTGTGCTGCCTAAAGGACTTTTCAAAAGCTCGAGAGCCCCTTTTCTTAAGAGTGTTTTTTTTTAACGAAAAGATATCACTTAACAGGCTATTAAGCTAGGTGAAACTGGAGCTGCTTGTTACTTAGTAGCCACCAAGGACATTGCTTTTCAAGCTATTGATAAAGTTATCGGGTTTCATTACCAATACATTCTAGACATAAGAGTATTCTCTGTGATCATGATATCGTTACGAGTTTTCATGCGGGTATATAGTTTGACCTTGCTTCATGTGAATGTTATGGCTTAGATATAACACAGCCTTTCAGAGCACATTTCGTACACTTTCAGGTTTGATGATAGCATTCAGTGCCTCAGATATTAAAAAGTCACATTTTGACAAAATTGAGCTCGCATCCGATCACATACGAAGCCTACAACGTGACAGAGATTTGATTTGGCATCAGCTGGATTTGTGTATCTGTGACAAGTGGATTCGGAAATACCAATGATTGTGTTGGGGGTCCTGCCCCGTAAGGCGGGGCTTACATAGAGTTCACGCCGTCTCTTGTAACTTGTACCTTCACGAACGAACAAGTCATTACCAAAGAGGGCTAAGGTTCACGGTCGCGAATCTTGACAAGTAACAACGTGAATCCTATGTATACACTGCCTTTAGGTTCATTGAATGTTACCAAAACACACAACTTTAACCCACGATATGTCAAAAGTTATATCATGAACTTAAGTCGATTAAGAACTATTTCACCTACACATGATTCCCAAATTCAATTGAAAATGTGTTTTTTCCCTTTTGATAAATTGAGTCTCCTCTGGAACTTCCGCACCTTCCTCCAGTTACAATCGGTATCAACATGTAATCCGGATACCCGGATATTCCATCCAAGACTAATTCAAATGATATTACCGTTTCTAATTTTAAATTCATCAACGTTATTGAAAGTGATCTGTCCTTGTCTGTCATCGGGGTATTACTCTTTCATTTGATTACTGTGGAGGTGCGTCTCTGCTCCTGAAATCTGTTGAAACAGTATCTGGCAAAATGTGGGATTGAAACCAACGATCTTACTAGGTAAGATTTGTAGAACTATCCTCTCTAGGAAACCGCAGTCAAGCCGATATTAAAGGGGGCTATAGGCAGGAGCTCGGGGTCAAATTGTCGGTCCTCATGTGACTCGCTACTCGCTTTTCATACCGATGCATCTTAGTTGATAAATATGCTTCGCGATTCAAGTTCCTCTTTATTGATAATCATTCAACGATCCAGCCTATTTACACTTTACAATTACCAAGAGAAAGATTATTACGCATCAAAAAAAACCATTACCGGCTAATTTACTGGCCAATTGCATCGACACTCAGAGGTGTTTTTGCTGATTACCCAGCAAATTAATAACTTCCTTGGGAACTCTTCAGCTAATTCCTCCTCACACGCGAATATCGATCAGAGGTTGCAGTGACTGAGTGCGAATGGACAATACGATGCCTACCGATCAATTCGCACCGGAGTCAATCTCTCGCCACTGAAATCCGCAATAAACAAATCGGTTGTAGGTATCTTTGCCGGAAGGTGAAGTGAGAAAAAAATCGTGAATGTCATCAGCGTATTGATGTGTGGGATGTTGGAGTGGTGTCGATTTGCTATTAATATTCTTCATGTCAGGTTATTTAACTGTATTCCTGGGGCAGTTAGAAAAAACGTTCATACCCTAAGGCATGACAAGTTTTTGCTAATTTATGAAGAAAGTATGTAGTAGAGTCACCAAATTTTCATAAACCCAGGTGGCTCGTTCTCCCAGATGTCGAACTTCCCCTTCACGTTTTTTTGGTCTTCTAAGACATAAATCAATTTCCCGAAATTCACAGGTCTTAATCCGGTTACTACATAATTCACGGTCCATTAGACGTTATCCGCTTAGCACGGTCAGTACTGGACTGTTATTAACCTTTCTTAGACTTACTTAACCAACATTTCAAAGGTGATAATTCATTTGGCACCCTGTAAGCCTAATGCAAGCACTATCTAGCCAACGCCCAGGTTAAGCGATAGATAGTCTATGCAGAAATCCGAATATTTTCTGAGACGTTTTTAATAATAATATTTAGCCGTCCAAAGTTTCCAGAGCAGAATGCAACCAAAAAACTGAGCACGGACCCACTTCACTGTTTACGGGGGAATCGGATTAAAACGATTTGATCATCGGGAAAATACCTAGATTTAACAACAATTTTCTCTGACATGTCTGAAGGAATCGACAACGAGATGCTTTTGACAAACAGACCTCTGCTGGACTCGTCTCGGCACTATGACATTGCTGAGCACCAATTTGACTGATTTACATGTACAGTGCCAGGTGTCTGTGGTACTGGTCTTGCGATCGACCATATTATAGTCACAACCAGTAGTCGACATTCCAGTGAGACAACTCAATCTGTCCCGCCGCCTGATGAAATTTATTTTCCAAACACGACAACAATAATCAGAAATTCCCTGATGCAAATCTATGTCGACCAACATTTGGTCCCCTGTCAGAAGTTCTACGACCTTTACTCAACGTGATCTAAGTATGAATTGAGTTTGGTCGAAAATTGGTCGTTGGTTTTGGTTGAGGCAGGTCTGTGTATTTGTTCAACATGTTCAAATAGACATTAGCTTAGCTTTCCACATTTTTCAGATGCTTTGTAATTCTATCAGCACCAAGAGTTCTATCTATTTGTAAGTTTTTTTAGTTAAGTCATCGAAGACCTCTTGTGCAAATCCACAACTTTTCGGCCAGAATTCGCATAAAAACACGTTTTATTGGTAAGTTTCTGGGCTCTGAAGCTCTATCAGTGTCTCGATTGTATTGTTACTGTATCAATACAATCAAAGCACGGCCTGTCAGGCTTCGCATATCCCACAAAAAATACTCATTGATTATAAAAGGCAGAAATTCCACGCAGGTACAAAAATAAACTAGAGAACGACGTCTTCTTCTCGTGGACTCTGTAACTTTTTCTGTTTTAGATAAATGTAGAAAACATAATGTAAAAGTTTTGAGTTTTTCTTCACAGCATTTATTTCTTATTTCTTATGGGGAAGATTTAGTCATGTACACTGTCTCAGCCAATAGGCAATCCAGCTCATGGAAAAAGCCCCGCTCGCTGACGACCATAACCAAATTAGAGCTCTCTATTCGATTGAGGTGACAAAAAACCAAAGAAGTTATTGACGCAATGGTGTCTCAGAAACTTCACTTGAACTTCCTGGAAATAAAACTTTGGCTTTCTGATTGAGTGCAGAAAAACTAACGAGAACCAAATAAATCAGTGCCTATTTACCCTATGCTGGCACTTTGTATGAATGCATTTTATGCCAATGCAATTTTATGAGGCAGCAATTTGACCAATCCTTCCGAGCGAATGAAAGATACATAAATATAATATTCGTTATTTCGTCAGGAGCGGATTGGGGGACAAACACCATCACAATCTCTCTAACAGTTACAATGTTTACATGCATTTTATGCAAATAAAGATAAAACTATAAAGGAACTGAGGCTGGTGATGATTGGCTAAGTAAATGTATTAATGCGCGCAAATCATTCTGGCCTTCGCTTTATCAACAACTGGCATTTCTAACCATTGACAGCTGTGAGTTTGATAAAGCAATTTCCAACTTCCTCAGAGCAGAAATAATTCTTTTGTCATGAAAGATTTTGACCAATCAGGATTAATGTACCCCTCGTGGACAAGCTCGTCAGCCGTGAACAAGCATGATAGGTCTTTTAAGTAACCAAATCCGGTGTGGTATTAAATGACTCTATTAAGGCCGCGATTATAAAGGGTTCACGTTTTCATGTGTAACGCGTCACTAATCACACTTCATGCATGACATGAACAACGAACAAGTCATTTCTAAGGAGCGGGCTACATACGATTCACAATACATGTCACTTTTCACCCTCATGTCGTGTTTCAAGCCGGTGACAAGTGAAACATGGCAAATGACAACGTAAATCCTATATAACTCCGTCTTGTGAGGTTAGAGCGTTAAACGATCTTCATTATCGATCGTTACATTACTTTTCGCGAATCTCGTGATTTTAGAAACTTTTCCTACTACTGTAGTTTCATTAGTTGAACTAGATCCGTTAAGTCAGCCATTATCTGTTGTCGACTTGGTACTCGAGTTTCAAAGCCGCCGCGGAACCTTGTATAAGCAATCCGAGAAAAGTTAAGATGGCACGATATTTAGAACGTTGCGCTGTAGAAAATGTACACGCATGGTTCCTTTTGAGCTGGAATGCAATGTCTCGTTGCTTCTATCCTACATGACAACTGTTGTACATGAAATTGCATACAGTATGTGATGGAAGCATTGCGTATTGCCCTTGTCGGTTTTCGACCAGCCATCGACCCCCATGGAAGCTGTTTCAATGTTATCAAGATGTGCTCTGATGCGCCTTTGATGAGAGAGTAGAACAATGGGAACTCAACCCTAGGTGTGGGCGGGCTTTGCTTGAAGACAATAGACTATGTATTGGGCTGGGCCAGAATACTTTTAACGGCGAGGAAAAGGGGAAAAATGTAATGAATTAGCTTCTTTTGAGACGGAACATACTATTCTGTGCTTTCAAACTTGATATGACAATAACTGCATTGAGTACCTCTATATAATCAGAGTCTTTCAATAAATATGATTTTAGCTCTTTGATCTAGAATCAAAACATTTTTTGGTCTGGCAAGTTATTCCAGCGAAAGAAATATCGGTGCCAAAGATTATGGTAACAACATTTTAATATCAGTTTGAATAGATGTATAAATTATGAATTATATAGAGTAAAACCAATATAGCTAATGAAAACGAAGACTTTACACAATACTTTTTTTGTTTGGGTGCCGGTAAATCTGATCATTCTGGAGTCATGAGTAGTAGGCGTCGAAAGAGTATTATCCGATGTAAAAAACTTACCCAAATTCTCCTATAAGTATCTCGTCAATTGCTCGCTAAATATTCATCGTTTCATTGTTGCCATTTATCATACGGGTTTTATTGAAAGCCGTATCAAGCAGGTTTAAGCTGTGAAAAATGAGGGAATCCGTTATCGAAAATATGTGATACTGTACGTTTAAGGGCTATAACGGGACATGAGGTGATAATGAATACAGAAAAACAATTACATTTATTTAGTAAGAAATTTTGTCTCTCTCTCCCTCTTATGACTTAACAGCAGAAGTCATCAGAAAAACCTCGGTATCAAGTCAGACTAGGCTATAGTGTGGTGACATACACTTAATCCTTAGCCTTGTTCCTTGGCCTACCATGAAAAATGCGACTTTGGTTGAGATAGTCGTTGGCGTTGAAAGTATAAAGTCGTATGCAACTCAATGTATCATCTGATCGATTGTATGATATGAAAGTGTACAGTAGATTGCATTTTTTTTCTTTTAAAAACCCGACGAAAGTATGGCCTTCCCACACCAGCATGACTAAATATGTAATCATGAGTTATCCTGATATCTATATTTTCTGCCCACTCGGAAACGCTTTCGAATCAATCCGTAAATGATTCAAATTTTCTATTTTGTGATGCGTAATAATCTGTCACCACAAATGAAAATGCAGTGAAAGTATCTGTTAAACATGACAGGCTGTCACCGCCTTGGTTAAATTGTATCGTTGCCGCCAGACACTTTTTATCAATTTGAAAAAAAATGTTTGTGGGCGCGATAGGCAGCGACTGGTTTACGATCAATGTGGTGCGCCTGGCCATGGTTCGATACTAGGTAACATGAATTTACCGCGATTTGTCAAGTCGGTCTTTGGTCGAGACACGATTAGATGGATCAGCAGATTTTAACTGCATTAGACTAGCATTAGTGTGGTAATCATTAGTCTCCGAAGTGCCAGAAAGTTGGATCTTTTTATCAAGTTGAAAAAGAGACAAAACCGAACGATTATTTACTCTCAAATGGCCAATTTTCTTAGAAACAGTGACGCTTCCAGGTCTTAATTACCTTTACTCACATGTCATACTATCATGAAAAACCAATTTTACCGTCTTCCTTGCTCGTTAAAAGAAAAATCGTTGAAAAATTCGGACCAACTTTTGCCTGGGCTTAAAATCTAGTTCTGCTTCATGGTAACTTTTCGATTCTTTCGAGAGACATTTTGCGTGACTCTTGCCATGATCCTAATTATTCAATCCCGTGTTCCTCCTATCTTAGGTTGATTTCTCAAAGGTCCAATAAAGCAGATAACCTCTTGGTGTTTTTCTTCACAGTTACGGTTCTGGTGTTTGAGGTGTCTTTTATACTGACCTTAATTGTTTCCACGCGGGCTGACGAAAGTGGAAATCACTCGTTAGAGTGCAACCGTTTTTCTACCCAATGTCTCTATATGAATTGCTTGGATATTTCACACCGCAGAAGAATAGCAAAACAGATTGAACAATTGAGGTGATGTAGTATTGACCAATGGTATATAACGAAATAGACAGCAAGCCTAAACCAGATGCTCTTATTTACTATTATATAAAAGGTGCATTATGTTTGATATACATGTAATATTGATAATGGGGTCCTCTTTAGACCACCACATAATCGTAGACTATCACGTAATCTTCCAAAGCAAATGTCATGACAATAAATTGGTGTGCCATGTCGTCATGTGTCATCATTTACTGATGGTATTTATAATTATAACAATTATAACCCGTAACTCTAAAAGCGTGAGAGCCTCGTAAACGTGACGTTCTATCTGTGCATGTGATTGTGCATGGTAGTACGGGTAGAGACAAATACATTACTGATATATTGTCAATGTAATCAAAAAGTCCATTACATCTTCATTAAATATCAAACTAAAATTCCACGAGACCTCTAGTATATTGGTAGTTCAGGTGAGCTATCATGGGTAAATTGAGGACCTCAGATTCAACACAAACTCGAGAGTATTCACAGTGGCCAACTAAACTCCTGGGCTAAAAATCGATCTTTCAGTAATTTAGCTTGATAGTGCTATCACCATTAGACATTAGACTAAGGTTTTCTTCATTACTACCAAAATATCTTTAAAATATGTATCCGGCACCACAGATTCGCAAAAAATATCGGTAATGATATCAGTTGGTTTTCATCGTCGCTTCGTTATTGGGTCATTATATAACACGAGGGATGAGACAGCCCGGTGATTATACCCCACTAATAATGCCTGCTAGCCTCAGTCGCGGCAACGCTCGAGAAGTTAATGATGCACCAGATCCTTTTTTTCCGACACAAAAAAGGAGTATAAGTGGAACAAGTTGGTCGCAGTGAAAACTTTATTTGTGTGATTTTTTGTCTTGATTTGCCAAGTTGGTAGGCCTAATTGGCGAAGACTGGGTCACGAAAAGAATCTTGAATGGAGATACCCGGGTCGAAAAATCTGATCAGATTCTAATGAGCTTCCGAATCGATTTGTGTAAGATTCTGATTTCATAGCTTTAAGCAGCTATCAAGAGATTCACCTGAGCATCGATTTTGACAAACGTACCACACTGCTCAATCGGACTCGCTCATCCTTTGTCACCTGCGTAATGAGAACGAGTCAATCACGGGTGGGCTATTCTTCCTGTCACCTTTGCGTCGTATTAAGGAAAGCAGCAGTGTCGAAGAAATCCAACAAATTGTGGTGCCAACTTCGCGAAGAGAGATATACCAGCGATGTTCCATTTTAATACTGCAGAAACAGTGACAAGTAAATGCCAGCGGGTTCGCAGAATATAAATCACGCCATGCGATCATAATTGTTTTTGCTGTGAAACAAAGTGTCTGTTTCACTACTCGGCAATTCGTAAAAACACCACGCAATTTATTGACTTCTCAAAATAATTATAATTCATTGAAGATCGAAATATAAATTACACACCCTGTTATTTGAAATAAGTAGAAAAATGAACGATCGATAAGAGTTAGAATACTATCTTCTCAATGATTTCTAAGAGGTATGCTGTATTCTCACCACGCGTTTATTGACTCAGGTTGTAAGAAATGTCATCGTGAACTGGGTACATGTTTTCATCTGGTTAGCCCGGAAGCAATCCTTATCGATTTAATTTCTTAACCATTTGCACGCCGTATTTCAGTCTTTATAGAAATGCACTCTTGCTTGGCCAGTAGTTGCACTCAGCGACATTTAGAACCTGCAACCGTAACCTACATGTACGAGTAATCTTACTGTTTTAGAAGTCTCATTGTTCGAAGCTCCCGTTTTAGACCAATCATTTCTAATAGTCTACAGTAGTGATGGGGCGATTGTGCGTATCTGTGCGATCAGATCCAGATCGATACGCGGATCTGGATGATGGATCGCTTCTTCTTGAAAGCGGTTGCTGATGTGTCTAATTAGAGCATAAACACGCGAGAAAGGATCACCCACTAAAGACCTGGGGCATCCGCCGGGTGGCACGTTTCCGTTTTCTATTGACGACTGGTCTTTTGTGTGCGGAGGTGTGAATATTGCGGTGGTGAAAGGCGTCTTGATCCTTGGAGGGAAATCCTGTTAATCAAAGAGTCTGTATGATTACGAGCGTCATCCATGAAACGTAGCATTCTCTAACCATGCATTTAAAACCGTCAACAAAGAATAGAGCGGCTTATTCACCTACTGTCCTACTACGTTACTTAAAAGTTATTGCCATAGTATAGCTGTATACATTATGACCAATAAAATTATTATGATCATTATTTAAAAATTTAACTTGAAAACATTCGTACCGTGCTGCCATTTCTCAAACACCAATACCCCTGATGTTTCATGCCTTCAAACTCTTTCGATTCTGTAGATGTTCATACGAACCTCCAATATCATTCAACATGTGCTCTTCTTCAGAAAACTTCTCAAACAAATATCGGCACAGAAGGTTGTTTGATCGTCAAAGACACTCGCAGGATTGCCAGACGCGCACAGAAGGTATTGGCAACTACTGACACGGGATTGAAAGTTTCTGCGATGCCCATTGAATGGTGTGGGAATCTTAAATATGGCGTGGGAGAACGCTACAAGAAGTTTGTCAATTCTAATTTGCTACTACTGGATTCTGTTCCAACTGATATGCACATTATTTGTAGCACATCCTCGCTGTGGTATTATCGTTTATTGAGAGTATATGTTCTTGTGTTAACATGGATTATTTTTTGCTGCGCATAATCGAAATCATCACACACCAGGACACTCATATTACTACAGGTTGATGGATAAGAACCGACACGTCACAAGCATACCACAACATCACCACATCAATAATCAATAAAATGATAAAAGCAATAAATAATAATTGATATTTTGTCTTGATGATAGCTTTTGTTTCAAGGTCATAACCTTTGATGAATCAAGTTGTTTTAGGTTGGGGTGAATATGGCTGGTATTGATTTTTGGCGGAAGGTGTGAAAGGGATATTGGCAGTGATCTTCTTGATATGGATAGAAATCCAGGTATCGAATCGAACTTGAACCTGGGAGTGCGCTGCGCTGCCGTAGGTAGCTAGCCATGCAAATCTGCAGTGACAAAATCCTCCGCACATCCTCACATAAACCTCGAACACGTAACTTTGAACTTTAATCAAAGACCAACATTGTAAGCAAATCATTTCTACCTTAAATATTTACTGGTGGAAAATTCAATAAATTCAATTAGTAATGGATTCCTTTGTTCTTTAACCCCACGTGCAACTCAGCCAACAAGTACTTAGAACTACTTTAATATTGTATTAACGTACATCATCTCGAATCCAACGCTAGACATTCATGTCCTGAGGCTATCTACTATGAATCTATTACTTTCCTATTCTAATCAATGCTTCTACATATCGAATGTTCAGTTGGCTTTAATCAAGGACAAGGTTTTCGTAGGTTTTTATATCATACTTTGTATGACGATATCAAAATTCTTTTGATATGGGAATATGTGTTTTAGACCGAGGCCTGGTTCATTTCAATTCGCGGCATGCCTTTTGATATGTCAAAATCTATCCGATAGCAAAGGTCGCGATCTTGTAACATCAGTACGTACCTCGCTCAACCGGGAATATTCATTTTATATAAACTTTCACGAGTGAGAATCTTTTTCTACATGCGAAGTCGGTTGCCTTTGTGTGTTATTCGTATGCTTTTATGTCATATGTGGCTTGTTTTGTCGACATATCATTAACATATCTCTAAATTATCCACTGAATTATCTTCAAGATGGTTTATTGGCAATACCTATAGCGCATATCCGTTTCCGATAACATGTTTACAAGGACAGCCTTTTCTACCTGCAAACACGAACACATATTTGTAGTATGTGATGGGGTAGAATTTTTTGAAATAAACAGATGTGTCGAAGAAAGCGTATGATAGACACTACTCGTGCATGTGCTCAACTCTCGTAGAAGTATCTGTTAAGGAGACATGTCCGATAATGGATATCACAATCCCTCCTCGGCTGGTGACCTTATAAGCTCTACAGACGGATCGGTACACCCATCAAGGCGACTGATCGCAGCTCAAGTAGACCTTATATACCATGGGAAAAGATGTTTAGTAGCGTGGCATCACACACAAAAACGCGACAGAGAACCCAATGGGAACCTTACGAAGCTTTATGCTTCGCATCTCGTCCACTAGAGTGAATTGTGATGAACGTGACTATGTTTTCTGAAGGCGTATGATGCAACGCTGTGGAGACGCACGACCTTTCAGCGTAATACAATACCTGGCTGTGTTCTCGCGCCTCGTACTAGCGAAAAAAGTACAATTTTTTTGCCCAGGGCTGAAAGATAATCTGCGGGTGAATGTTCTAAAATGCACAATTTAAGATCGATCATTGGTTTTTAAAGATCAATCGAGCCTACATATCAATAATTTGAATAGTCGTTTTGATAAAAGACGACGTGTAGGATTGGATTCCGATTTCAATTTCTGGTTGTTGGGGTAGTGCAGTTCGTGCTATCGATCTTTTGGGTTTCGAGGGCTTGAAAAGGACGCCAACAAGACAATTGCCTACATAGTTCTCAAATCTCTATTTTCAGATCGATTCATAGTACAGTTCGTCTCTCGCCGATCTCAACAAGCTTATAAGATGCAAATTTAAGTTTGAAATAGATTTCCTTGTTCTAAAACTCAAGAATGTATGTCAGCTAGCATAAGAGTTGCCAATATGAAACTTATCTTGCCGGTCCATTCGAAACTTCCGAAGTCTGATCTATAGATCCGTTTCTTGATTGTGCCACTTAGACCTGCAGTAGATGAAGCAATAGTCATACCGATAGTCTGTCGATAGGACGAACCAATATCACAGCCCCAATTATTGGATGTTCAGGCCACACTTAGAACATCTGTCTGACCGTCAGCAGTAGCCCAAGTTTTGAATAATTGCCGAGTTATCCCTTTCTTATGTGATAACCAATATTCGAGGATGATTTGTTCGAGACGACTTATTGTCGAACACGCCGATATATCGATAAATCCAACGATTTCGGTCTTCAGAATGCGTCATATAGCCAGCATCATATAGTAGTACCCTTGTCAATCTCCCTTGACCTTTTTATCCCACGCTGACGATCGACATCCAATCAAACCCATCTGAAATGCATGAAAACTAACGAAAATGAAATTCTCTTGCGGTTACTAGACGAAAGAGAAGTCCATGGTACATGACACCGATGTCGGACAGTCAATATTTCTCCGTTGATTTACAATCGTTCGTGCGGTTACGACACTTATTTTCCCTTCATTGGCAAATCACACTTCATGAAGACCTCACCCTCCTCTGCAGAAATAGATTTCTTCAAAGGGTGGTACGATGATTTGGTTAACTGTGGATGCACGAAAATCCTGTTTTTCTATAAAATGTCACCATCATTATTGTCAACAGTATTCGCACGGGTGAAGAGAATAGCAGAAGTTTCCCATCCCCTCGTAGTTTTCAACAAATACTAACGTAGTGACATGGCCTGCGTTCGTGACCCAATAAACCTTTTGTCGTGTTGTGTATGCATTGAACGCCAGATGATGCCATAACATTATATTTGCATTACTTTCAATTATGACTTGGGCGCAGTTGTTGTGAGATGGTTCCAAACTGCTCAGAAGAGAATGTCAGTCGCTCTCTATTTATCCATGGGGGATAATCCAGTTGCTATTCATGTTATACCACAGCCTGGCAAAATTCGGCAATAAATCAAATAAGCTTGGACAGATTTCATTTATCTGCTGACTAACATCTTCTCGCGGCTGTATATCAACTAACATATTGAATAGATGCTCTGGAATACATGTCACTCCGATTCGTGAAACTTCTGGTCTCGGCCAATTATTAAAGATATTAGATAAGCGTAGTTTTCTAGGAGATCGGCGCAATCGAGGAGTGTTTTTCAAAAATTGCTGGCCTTACATAGACGTATTTGCTTCAAACTTACCTTCAAACCAACATCGTAACATGGTAGCAGAGCATAGTTAGTTTACTGTTGAATACAGGTCAGTTTCGAAGTTAACATTAAGTTTACTTTGGCTTCAAGTCTAATGAGCTTAACTGAAGAACACAACTTAGGTTTAAAGTTTGAACCAGAAGTTGGCGACGTACTTAGTTTTGAACAACCAAGAACTGCAGCTGTCATAACGATTTGTGTGATTATCACGACTGGCTTCTTCCTCATACACGAAGCAAGATGGGTCTCCTCTGATCTTCGTCAGTACCGTTAAAAACAACTACAAACTAGCAGATTCCATCACTACTCCATCGAACAGATCTAATTAGCCAGCATATACACTTAAGGCGATGTAGCACACCTCCTAATTGCCTACACTTCTTTAATCATCAAATGACAACGTAAATGGCTAACCCTTTCACTGTGTTTAAGATGGTGTATCAACAGTATTACTCGAAATGACCTCGTTGCGTTGGAGAGATAGTGATCGCGGTGTGACAGTGTCTCCATAAGAAGATTGTCCGACCCCGATTGAAGGGGAAGGGAGAGGTTTTGCTTTGAGGTGAAGAAGTAGAGGTTCATCTTAGAGGTACATGTAGTGAAGTGGAAGTTTCGCTTTTCTTATGGCGGTAAGCGAAATCAGTGTTATTAACCTGATACCTCCCAGTCTCTACTAAAAAATTTCTGAGGAATCAGGAGGCAGCTGCTCGTAAAGCAAGCAATTGATTATTTACAGCCGGTAACCTATCATAACCTTTGGGTCGAGAGAAGCAGCACATGGTTAAGATTCTTAAAACCGTAAGAGTTTTTCGTTTTGCCGAAGAACTACGGAGTGAACATTTGTGGTGGTCCAAAAAACCCTGCATGAAAATATTTTCAAATATACTTGACAGTATCTTATTCCCGCTAACTATTGCTTAATCTCGTTAAGAACAGATGCTTAATGTGGAGAGGCATTGTTCACGGTTATTTGATTGCTGATGACACCAGTCTAACAGCGTCCTTAACTTCTGCGAACACAAAGTAACTCGAGTACATCAATGTAATTACCGTCCAATCGCCGCTGACAGCGGTGGTGTACCCTTGTTTGCGGATGAACGGAAACAAGTTCAATTGGAAATACTGCACCTATTGGCCTGCCGTATGAGAAGCCAACTAGATTAATGGATTGTTGAAACCTGTACTTGGAATTGCTAATCCTAAGCAAACAATGGTAATACAACCAAGTTACACAGGAATTTGGTGCCGGATTTGACGCGGTAGGTAAAAAAGAGTCATCTGCAGCAAATGACACATTCGAGATCTTTCATCCTACAAGGTGTTAACAGTACATTTGCAGGCAGTGCACAGATTATATATTTCGAAAAAGTTATCTGTCAAAATCTAGCGAAAGCCTGACTGATTGATGATAGAACGAATCTGCTTAGGTGTTTTAGATCAGAATGTGATTTGACACACATCAGCCTCTGACATAGCAAGATAGTTCGACTCATTTAGCAATTCAGTCACATTTGGGAATCTCTTAAAAACCGTGAAGTAACCGTTGTTGTTCATGATAAATTGGCTTATGATCCCTTTTATCCTGTTGGAAATGGCACAAAATTGGCCTCTCAAACAGTGCGCATCCATTCACTATCAGGGTGGCTAAGAGCATCATTCAATTCATGGGAGAACTAAATGTATTTGCATCTTTTTGTGAGGTGTTTTTTTTGGTATTTATCATTGAGCGGATTGGTTGCTATATTGGTTGCTTGGATGAACACGACCCTCAACTGTATCTACTAGAGTCAAAATACAGTTGTCATGGCTGTGGAACCATATTGTTCCAGAATGCTACTAGTCCTTTACAAACGTGATATCTACTCTGTTGTATTGTTTTTAAAGCTTAGGTACCTACAGCAATATACTTGATGTAATCCCCTACAATGTGCACCTGGGAGATAATGCAATAGTCCCTGGGGTGCAGCATTATCTTCTGGTATGTTAGACAATGGGCAATATAACCACCAGCTTCCTTACGAAAGGAATGCTTTGTCAGAGCCGCGGAGGATACGGAATTCCGAGTCCCGAAATGTGAGGCTACACACTAGGTAACAATACTGATCTGTGTCTATCGTCACGTAAGTTTGCTCAAGTAGAAGAAAGATATTGCCAAACACAATTATAACACTGTACACCGTGTTTCAAAAGCTTCTCACTTTTGGCGTCTGGCTTGTTGAACCATCAATCAGCTCCTCAACCATCAAATTCCATTGGGCCGTTTGCCAAATGCATAAAACGAATGCAAGATCTGATGACATATACTACATGTATATGGAAAGGGAAAGACACATTAAATGTATACGACGCCATGCTGTTTTCCGATCATTAGAAAATATTTCATAGCATCCTGTCATTCATCATCATCGTCATCGTCATCGTCATCATCATCCTCACCATCATCATCCCCTATATAGCCTAAGTTGTTTGCCGATCTCGGAATTCTCTGTGGTGCTTCAATGTCATTCTACATTATAAACAAGGCGTTAAATACGTTTTTTGACGCATCTCTCACTACATAGATCGCTGCCCTTAACGAGTTTATTTCAACCCGAGCTGCAGAAAGTTGATACATAACTGCATTTTGTTTTTAAGTTGCTGAATTAGCTCCGCCAATCATCCTTCACACGTAGATCATGTGTCATTAGCCTAGTGAGTTTCAGTGTCATGGCGCTGCATTGTGAGGTGTCTTGATGATGAGTTGATGCTCAACATGGGAGAAAAATCGTCAAGCAGCGTATACGGAGCACGAGCACAGAAACTGATGGTTTTTTAACAGATTTCTTAAATTTCAAAACTTGGAAGCAAAGTTGTCGATAAGCAGCGTAACTGGAGCACGAATACAGAAACTGCTATTTTTAAACAGATTTACTTAGATTCCAAAACTTCAAAATGTTAAAGCGAGAACACAGAGAGCTTTTCGTTTTCCTCAAGAGATGCTCTTGTGATAAATTTGTGTCGGCGCAATCATGGTGTCGTCGTAATAAATCGTAACTGAATTTATTCTGGGAATCGATACATGTCGAATGTGGCCATGAATTTCTAAAGGACGTCATCCTATCGCAAAAATAAGCTGCATACTACATGTATGCATATGTAGATAAATGCATATGAATGTATATACCCGATTACAGCATACTAAAGTTGAAATTGAATTTGAGATCAACAGATGGATGCACCGCTATGGAAATATCTTTTACAAAATCATTTATTTTTAGTTTAGCTATGATAATTTCTTGGATGATTGAAACGGGAAGCATTCTCAGTGTTTCAGCCCAAGCACGAGTTGTTCGTGATGATATCTCTAATGTGCATGAGTGGGCGTAGATCACTTAATGATTCCATGCTGATACCATGGCACCGATTTAAGAGCAGCAGCGCGTAGCTGCTTTCAAAGTAATGTTGTTTTCTTGCAACAGCGTCACCAAGCAGTCCAAAATGGCCGCGATGAGAGATATTTGGTAGACGTCGTGACGATTACACTTCCTGAGGGACAGTCGAGTGAGAAAATCGAAAACTATGAAAAGCGATAGTACAGAGAATACAAACGAATCAATTCATGTTGATAAAATATATCTCACTTCGTAAATTAAGCTATTTTCTATAAACCCCTTGAAGGGAAACAATTACACCACTTTGACAGCACTATATCATGGTCATGTTCAATAAAAGATGCCGGTAGCAGAAAAATTATCGAAAGGATGAGGTTTCAGAACGATCACAGCCCCATCATCAAACATTCGAAAGAGATTTTGTTTATTAACGTTACTATTCGTGATACAATCGTTTCTGCTTCGAAATGAACGATTTTTACTTTGATTATTTTTTTGTGATGGGTCTTTGCAAAAGGCGGCCTATCATCGTATCCTGGATTACCTGATATGGGGCTGGAGGCTTATCACCTAGATCGATGAGTTGGTTCGTTCGATTGGTCGCGTGTTACAAAAGGCGGCACTATAATGGCGTTGAATTGTTTTAGATACATGTAAGGTTCATTTTGCCACGATGATACGCAATGTCGTGATGATACGCAAAATGGCGACGGGCAAGTTTTGAAAAACTTACGAAAGGTCACGAACCACGAAGTACAAAGTATTTAAATGTACAATGTATTTCATTGACGACGATTTTTGAAGAGTTCTCTGGTTCTTCATGCCTATTAATATAAAAGCCTTTTTATACGAGTGTCGCGTAGATGAATTCGCGCTTGACTTGATTACGGCATTACTTCGTACAGCGCACTTCCTCATTCGTGAGGGTTGAGAAACCTGTTTATTAACCCTGCCAAATGACAAACACCCGACAAATACTCTTGAGCATGAAGAGTACCATTGAGCCGCATCTTATACATGTACTTGCTGACTCATGCAAACTTTAGAGTCAAAGTCAAGTGGCAAAGAGACGAAACGTCAAAGGAGAAACTGAAGAATGTGGTTATTCAGATAGCTGCAATGGCGGACAGAGGATTACACCTACACAACCACATCCCAAGCAAAGCGGAAAATTGCGCGCGCGGGATCAAATGCCGGTGACCTTTTGGGCGCGGTGGCTTTGGAAAGCTCTTTGTGAGTTGCTACTTGAACCAAACGGTGCAAACGGCTGAAAGTATTACAATGTCTTCGTGGTTTTTTTCCGAACGGATTAGCCAAGATGATAGTTTGTCTGCCTCGACTCGTACGACATACACGTCAGCTCATAGCCAGAACGTTCAACCGCCGGCGGTTACAAATCGTGTAGAATTTAGCGCGGTTCGAATGTTTGCAATGGGAAATTGACATGTCTATAAAATTGTCTTGTTAATTTATAGATGTGTCAATACCATCAAAATAAATTGTCAGCATCTATCATCTTCTTAAATGAAATCTTTAAACGAATTTGGAAGAAATTGATGGAGGCTTCCATTTAATTTGTAGTCGCTGTGGTCAGACGAACGTTCACGCATCATTTCACCGTACCTTCATCCCAAACGACTGACCCCAACCCAACTACCCGTCCAGCCGACCGTCAGCTCTGATAGTCTCCCCGGCATCAATCATTAGACACATCATCAGCACTTACTTACAAAATCATCCGAGCTTGCAAGTCCCATTGATCGCCATTGACTGACCGATAAATAGTCTACAACCCATGAGAGGATCGCATCGCCGATAAATATTCCCCGACGGAGGCACATGCTGGTTTTCAACAGATATTGGCCCAGGATTGATGTCGTACCTCAAGTGAGATCCGCGGAACTCCTCATGGCCGGGTATCATGATCTCTGACTAATGCGCACTGCGTTCCGGTCAACTCTTCGCGCCAGTGTCCAGGAAATTAAATTTCGGTCAACATCTCATATTATTGATGTTCGGCCCAATGGGATAATGGCCAAATACTTCGTAAGCATATATCTGTCACCGTAGGGATGGTATAAAAAAGGTAAAGTGTACAGGCCGATATTCATTTACCCATTATTTTGAATCTGAAGTGATATTGCCCGAGTTCTAAGTACATTTTGGATGTTCGGAGAAGTGTCCAGAATACTCGAAAATTTTGAAAAATGGACCAAGCATACTCCAAATTTTAGTTGAAATACATATCAGGACATGTTGGGTTTGGCACAAATGCAAATTGTTATAGCTCAATGCATGTCGTCATTTAGAACAATGCTCCTTACCACGTAATCTACATTCCATAATCTCGGCAATTAATGATAACCACAATGTTTATACTGCAATCACGACCAGCACTCTTTGAGTTATGGCTGTGTGTGAGCTTCTGAGGGTTAGGAATTTACTCGTGCGATTCGCAATAAATAATTTTCGAAGGTTTAAATGTTTACTGGCACTTTGCACATGAAACAACGATTTCAACAATGAAAATATTGTAGGTGCGTATCTGATCCGCCCTAGCAGTCACTTAGAGCAGAAGAGCCACAAGTACAGATATTTTCTTGGGATATGAAGAGGAGATCCCCACTTCTAACAAAAACCAATAAAACACAGTATACAATGATGATAATGATAATTTATTAAAACCACCAAAAAGAATTATACAACTACATACATGTACATGTATATACACACTAAAAATTCGGAAGGACATTTACATGAACTACATACCGGGTTAAAACGAGCCGACAAGGAATGTTGCTCCTTTGATGTAAACTTACTGTGTGGACATGCATTTGGCTGGTTGAAGGACATCTGTATCAAAGGCCTATTTCAAACAGATGCACTAAAACTGGCTAAATAACGTCTACACAGTATGTTGTTTACAAGGTAGCGGTAATAGTCGCCCACCCCATCCCCGAGAGGGGAGTGAGATCGGGGGTGGTGACCACTACACAATCCACACCGTTGGACAGGACCCTCCAGCAGTGTACCAGTCACCCGCTCACCTGGAGAGATTGTGTGCATACAGTATGTCTTGCCCATGCTATGGATTACCGTCCTGACATGCACACACCGTACAATGGCCTAAATCAGAACAATAGTGCCAATACTGCGGTTCCGATCTATTGCATCACTTCTATTCACAGAGGCTGTGAAAGGACAATAGTATGAACGATTCAATTGACCTGGACGCAATTTATAATAGTGTTCTCACCATTGTTCAGATTTGGGGTTGGTTTGATGGGATTACCCAGATGACATGTTTTGTATGGTTCGTTGTAAGTAGCCTGGTCAACTTATATAATACAATTGTTTAGGTGTCGCCAAAAATTGACAAAAGACTCGCCGGATTCCTTTGTGGGCTGATTAAATTGAAGGGAGAAATGAACTGATAACAGTCACGAGCACTTTTCAACCCTTTAGGCCCTCCATTTCACCACCTGGTTCTGAATAGTGTCCCAGGCCAATCGTTGTCATAACATTGAGAAGAGACATGGCATGGACGTTGCAATCTGCTGCCACGGCGCAAACTCCGTCAAAGACTGCTGATTTGTTTTAGGGGACATCCAAGAAAGTGACAATGACCTTTCAAATGTAATGATAGAGACGCTACCTGATGGCTAATAACCAAAAATGAACACCATCTGGCTAAATCGTTCCCATCGAAGTGATGAAAACATCTTATCTCATTAAAAATGCATTGGAATTTTACCAGATCGAATTACCTTTAAAGCGCCTTAGGGAGTTTGAAATGTCATTGGGGAATAGGCTTGTCTAAGAACTTCAGGCCAGACATTACAGAAGTTCCACGTATAAAAAGAAAGGTTTCCTTGAAGGCGATGAGCCACCTGCCTATAGTGTCTGGGGCAATCAGGCCGATTGATCCTACGATTCTGAGGCAAACGCGGTGGTATTTGAATTTACGAACTGGTCGAAATCAAGAGAAGACGGACGACTAGATCTCGTGGAAAGTCCAAGGTGACTCCCTGCCGTGTTATCAGCATGGAATATCAGGGGTACATTTATCTTGGTCACCTGGTCAGTAATGCATCAATGCATGCTGGTGACCCTACAACAGGGGAGCGGTGTGCACGTAGATGCATATGCATTCATGATTTATTATCCGTTCTTTCAACAACTGCCTTTGTAACCTGTCTTGGTGCAGGGTAACGCAAAAAAATATTAGCGTCCTTTGACAAGATGGAAGATAACGGCGATGTATTGAATGTTATTACCATCTGCAACAACAAGCACTCGACTCAACATAATGCGTTGATAGAGAGTGGTTATGATATACGGTTGGCGATAGCCTACAGTCTTGACTAACATATCACTCCTTTCCAGACGGAGTATACCGCTTTGAAATATCATATACTTGTATATGTAGAACCTGGCCGACCCTCTCGACACAATGACTGTCAGCTGGTAAGATGACATACCACGTTATTGTTGGAGGTTATCAAAAGATACTACAATCTTATCTGTAACATGATATCAGATGGAGCAGTTGCTATTACTTCCCAGAATCTGTCAAAGCTGTCACCGTTTGATAACTGATCATATATGGTTCTTACCAGCTTCTTAAATTAGCATGAAGGTTGCTGTGGGGGACAAGTTGTCTGGCGCAGGCTGTCACAGCAGTTTGCAACAGAAGCTGCAGACATACAAGGAATGTGAACTTTCATGAAAGTACGCCGTCGCCACTTTTTAAGGGGCCGCTGTGATAACTGGTGGGAAAAAATGACTTCTGCTGCGAGAACGTCGATCTACTTCATCATACTTTGATTATATCTGGTTGTAGAAAATACCTGTGGCCACTATACGGAGGTTGGAATGCGTAGTTATTGCCACTTTCGTGGTTGTGAACGTCCATGGTAAGCTTCGAAGGGTAGCATTCCTCTGCCTGCAAGGGACACTAAAGAATGCAACAGTTGACGTCAACCGTGCGAGCTGAGGTCAGCTTTAGGCTGTTATTGTGTCTCCACGAAGGATGTTGACTGGGGTTATTGTGTTTAATGTGGCTTCTAATGGTAACTTGACTCGATAATCAGAGCTTCGGCTGACCCGATGTATATTTCAGAAATATCCGAACCAATCTCTGCGAGGTGAAGTGTAGAAGACTATCTTAGCCTTGGCTAAACCAAGCTATATAGAATTCAAGACCTAAAAGCTAAATCATATGGTTAAGTGGTTTCTTGTCAGCATACGATAGCCTGAGGTCAGGCTGATTGATGGCAAGCCGTCGTTTCGGCCCTGATACGTTTCTCCAGCTATCTCGCTGACATTTCAGCCTCCGTCTTACTATTCCTGGAATCCGTGAGCCAGGGTTATCGGGTCAGTTGTATCTCCTCGGGTCCTGACCAGCGTAAAAGTTATTGGTCGTCTCTAGAACACTTGGAGCCATGCCTTGGGTGATGGCCAATGCTCCAAGAATACGTGTAGTCTGGAAACAAGTTCATATGATTAAGCGTTTGCACTTTAGTATGAGGTAGGGTTCACTTAGGACGCGTTTGAACTACATTCCATTGTACGATCGCAGCTTGATGCCTTCTGAGATTTCAAATCTTTATCTGTAAGAAACAAGGGTTTTTTTCCACCAATTTTTTTCCTCCATCTGCCACTAGTGTTGTGCCACTCGACTGACAATGCTGCCAGGACATTCAAATTTACGTCCCCTTATCAAAATGCATTCGAAATTTAAATCGATCACTTTCGAGCACCGTCTGATTTTTGAATACACTGATCACAGTTATTTATAAGGTCTTTCCCTCGCTTGATTACACATATGAAAACATATGTGATAAATCAGAAACTCTAGACGCATAACATTTTAAGTTGACAGCAATGGCATTCCTCCGAGGTGAATGAATCTTAATATTAAGAGTCAATTTGTTTGACATATTTACATTTCCCAACCGAACCGATATTTTGCTACTTAGCTTTTTATAAGCGGCATCTAGTCAAACAGACACCTATGTTTAAGACCGAGATAGTTTTGTTCTAATCCAGACTTTGTTGGTTACTATGTATATAAAAAGTATAAAAAATAAATATGCCTACCTTATTTGCCGTTATTCAATATTACATACATGTTCCTTATTTTTGGGAAACGCTAGAAGGAAACGCTAGAATTGCAACAAACCCATACATACATTTACTAACACCTTTTGTAGTACATTTTTCAAATGAAAAGCTGCAATATCAACCGTTACTTATGACTTTTAGCAAGTGCTATGGATCACATTCTATAAAATGTCACTAGAGATTATTGTACGAATATGAAACTATTTGATGCAAAGGCTACGGAATGGTAACAGCACCAAACAGTGTTTTTTAACTCAGCTGACTTAAAGCGCCGATAGCAATTCGATAATGATCCCGGGTGACACCCGAGAAAGCCACGATGTTAAGCCAATATCGCTCGCTTCCCTGGAGCTAGGATCGGCTATGATATAAGTGGACGTATTTTCACTCTAGCAGGTATTTACCATTTCACATTACCTAGGAGAAGACATAATGCCACTACTTTTGAATAGAGTGAAAGTTATTCTTTTGAACAAAAAACCGTTCCAAACAGAACTTCTCCTTCTAACCCACTCACAGAGACAGATGGACAGACACTCAGTAACATTGTGAAAAATCTCTTGTTTCATCGACGATGACATTATTCAATGGGGAGAAATTTCTTACAGGCAACTAGTTTTGTTAACTATGAATTTCTCGTGTTCCTTAAGAACATCAGCTTTTGATCAAACCAAATCGAGTTAAAAGCTGTGGCGCATTTTTCGATGACAAATACAGGCACAACATTGTTTGTCATCCTTAATCACGAAATGTCTTATCAATCTAAATGATGTTACCTAATTGAGTAAGTCAACAACTTTAAGATCAATGAATTTCTGAATTAATGATTGGGTGGATTGAGACTCATTTTTGATTCTTTTTCGCGCATCCGAAATCCATCTTCACGGGAGACGCTCTAGGTTTCTATTAGAGGGCCTCCAAGACAGCTTACACTACCGCCTCGTAATCAATTGATTGCCTCCGGTAATACCAATATGCTACCCTGATCCAATAACCCCGGGCTATGAGTAAGGACATAGACGTTGATGGCTATGTACCGAGGTTCTAAAGTTGGTGATAGTCTCATCGTATCCTATAGAATACGAAATCAAATAGGGACTTTGATTTAAAGACCCAGCGTCTGCGAGCAGTCCTATTGGTGAATCTTTAAGGTTGGTTAGTTGGTTGGTACTTACTTAGAAATAATGTTTCTGAGTTTTTTTAAAGAAAAAATTAATGTTTTCGGCGAAGATGCAACCCGTAGGGCTTTTTTTGCGAAGTGACAAATCCTTAAAGTTGTTTTTTTAGAATCAAAAACCATTAGGGGTTTATAATTTTACCTTTTACTTTTATGACGATAGAGTACACCAATCAGCGAGTTATTTGCATCTTTAACATGTTTAAGCGTTAGTTAACTTGGCTGGTGCCGCTGCAAAATACCATCGGACACTTTTATCACAAATAGATGCCTTAGGCCTATGCCCATCCTCGAAAATATTAAACACAGAGAGACAACTTGAACAAATCCAGTTAACTTTTCAATTTCAACGATCATTTATTTTCAGGAAAAAACCCAAGTAGTTTGAAAATTCCCTTCTGAGAAAGAAGAACATTCCCAATCGACGATATCCTCGTTTGAAGGAGTTGGAAATTTCATAGCAATTTCATAACCATGTTTTCCAGCCCACACATGTTAAACCGTAACCTAGTTAGACTTAATTATCTGCACGAAATATTCCCTAATTACATTACACGATTTCACGAATCGACAGAATTTCAATTTCACCTTTTTCCTCTACTTCTCTTATGGGTCTTCTGATATGCTGCAATTGCCCCCTGGGTATATTTTCTCTGGTGTGGATAGGCATCTGATCTTGGAAAGTTTCTGCAGAAGAGGTCTAATCAACTTTACCTCAAAGGTACAACTCTATCAGATCTATCGTGCGATCTGCATTAACGGCTCTGTTTTACCGAATTAGAAATGAAAGCCTCGGAGATGACAAATTCCTTCATGTTATCAAGTACTCCTAGGTTGAAATGTTGGCTATTGTGAGGCTGGATGGTCCGAGGCAATTAGCTCTCTGCCTCTTTCTTTCTCCTGGCGCCTCTCTATTTAGTTTTCAAATCACGCCCCTGCATCACGCCGGGGTTTCTCGCATTACATGACCATACTGCGAACACCCACCGCAGCGTTGTCCGTCGCCGAGCTGCAAACACGGTCTGAGGTCATTAACGCTAATTAGCGCCTGGCTTACCAGATGCAATTATCATGACAGGATATTAAGTCCACATTGTGTACGTCATTTGGTCGTTCTGGTACTGGCACTTCCTTCTCAAAGTAATAGTTGGGGAAAAAATCAGAAAAAAAGTTTGAATATTTTTTATGGATACGGGGAGACCAGCTACGCAAAACCAATTTGAAACAATTTTATACTGATCACGTTAAAGCTGAATCTCACTTCGTCTAGTCGGTATGTCGATTGCTAGATATTCGATTTTCTACCTGATTTGCAACAAAAAGTGCGAATATTGGATGAATTTCTTTCACTCGTCAGCAAATCATCTGCAATGGCGATCATACACTCGGCATCAGCATCAGATGTTGAGTGCAAAAAAACGTATCTTTGGTTTTCCCAATGAAAAGGTTACCCTCGCCCACAAGGACTTACTCCCGCTCTGTCTGATCCAGCACACACGAGCTCGCTGCTTGAGATGAAATAACTTTTATCAGTTTTAAACTACCGTTCGGATGAATCTATTGGGATTCTTGAAAAATGAGTCGAATGCATGTATTATTACAAGAGTACTCATATTCAGTTAAACTCTTTTTGCCGATATTGCGCAAAGGATAGTATTTCAGACTACGCTTTCTTTTGTTCTCGTCATTATCCCCGTTCTTGTAATCTATTCTGATCACTTTGATGATTGTAAAACGTTGTAAGAGAGTCCAAGATGAAAGACCTACACATGAAATGGAAGCCTTCTTAAATCAGTTTCTTATAGGCATACCCAAGGTGCGGTTCTTGATAGCACGACAACGTAAACTTGAGTTATGGAAAAAGGGCTAGGTGGAGTAAACTGCCGTTTGACTTTCTCTGTTAAAGTGTAAGTATGTGGGCGATAAAAGTTCTGTAAACATGTCAATAAATAGTATACAGTGCAATGCAAACCATATAAGCATTGTGTTTCCGACCATAGAATCATTTTTCTACAATCATAGAATCCGGCTTTTTTTTACAATCCCAGGACAAGTATGAGTTCATGGGTAAACTGTCTATCCCTCAACATTTCTGACAGGTAAGCTTCCCATATTGATATTGATTCCTATTAAGACGCCAAACACGGTAAAAAGGCCGGTATTTGATGAGCAAATGACTTGACCGGGTTGCTCTATCGACGTTTGCAGTAACGCTGGCGTTAAGTCCAACGCCATTCAGTGTAGATGAAATTACGCTTACTTGAGCTACGCTGGCGTTTGTCTTTGACATGTCTAACGCGGCTGCTGATTGAGCAACATTGCCAGTGCAGAACCTGGTCCGCGAACTCTTTAGAACTCTTGGCAATTTCAGCAAAGAATCGGGAAGGAGGCTACAAAAATATGGCGAACGATGAGCTCTGTGCATTTCAAAGAGATATCCTGGGGGTAATTATCTATTATCACCATGATTATCTGGCCAATCATCCGGGAATAATTCAATGTCGTGTATCACACAGGGTGGTAAAGTACGGCTAGTTTGGTTATGAGTAGGTACGAATAGTGTTCCAAGTGCTGACGTGGTTCTCCGAAAGGTACAAAAGTACATGCTAAACCGTGTATATACCACACGGTGAATGAAAATATCGGGGTTTTAAAAAGTGCATATATATGTGCATTGTACTTAGCTTAGAGAGGAAAAGCCAAAACAATACAATAGACCAAATGTAATGCAATGTTTATATTTATATAGCGCTAATCAGTAAAGACTGCTCAAGCGCAAAGACTACAGTTCATTTCGAGGGGCGGGCAGAGACCACGCACGGCGTATTCTTACACCATAAACCCCTCTGGCACTAGAATGGGAGAGCCTGGTTTATAGTAAGTCGATCCTTAAACCCTGCAGCTGAACGCTCCATTGATCATCCCCCTCAAACAGGACCAGGACCAGGTACCATATACCAAGTGAAGTGAAAAATAAAGTATCATATTAAAATAAACCAAGTAAAGTAATCAATTGCCACAGACATGCACTCTAACACGCCATACGTTAACGTCTCATGTCCCCTAGAGTATATCAAAACACTCTTCATCGAGTCATTCAATTATTCAAGACATTGCGTTTGTTAAAATGCTGCGCATTCACCTCAGAATGATTAAATATTAAGACGATTTTCACAAGAGAATATTGAAAATATTTGCTTGCCAACTTTAGCATCTGCAGTGAATCCCGACATGTCACGCCAACAAACGCCGCCAAAAAAATGGCGGAAGTAATCTAAGGAGCAAAATGACTCTGGCTCTCGGTTTTGAGAAGATAAATCACTTTATGTGCGGAGAATTACTAAAATGGGTTCTATTTAACCACTAGTTACTTATAGATAAGAGCCATTTCTTGTCCAGCAACACCGTCGAGGAAGTGGGCAAGTACCTCTACGGCGTGCCATGAGGTCAATTGGTGATATTCTTGTTATTCCATCTGAAATTGACGTTTATGTGACTTAAACTGTACGACCATGCAAGCAAACCTACTTACTACATGCATATCAATTTTCAAGATTTGCACACGAAGGCAGTTAGAACAATTGCTCCTTGTTTTTGCACTCAATGAGATATGGCGCCATTGTGAGCTTATGGATGCATATACACGTATGTGCGATTGAATTCGAATTTGAGCATACTCGCTTGAGTAACGACGGCATATAATTTCCAAACATTGATACGTAATCATAAAATGATGTTACCAGCAAGCATGTACCGGTAATGGTAATGCACTATTCAACCAGAATATTCACATTCCAAGCCAAAGAGAAAAACGTGTCTTTCAGTCTTCCCAACAATGGGTGATATGAATAAAGACTAGCAAATGCTTTTATCTAAAACTCCATGTACATTTACACTAGGCCTTTCTGTACAAAATTGAAGTAAAAGCATTTGCTGGTCTTTTATTCATATCACCCAATGAGGGGACCACTCACGTACATATCAAGTGAAATTGGGCACGTTTGCACCCAAATGTATAAAAATCGACCCGAACTACATGTACATTTTACTATGCATAACATTTGGGACTTTTTTGAGACTGTACGAATGGGCAGTGACTATGGCTTTCGTCATAAATCCATTGCTCTATGCGGATGTCATCTGACGACGTCAGCTGACCTCTGGAGATGAACTATCTACTACAGGTAGTTAAACTTCTGTTTGCCATAAAAACGGCCTGAAACTTATCGACCACTCCCCCACAATGGCTACAATTGCTTCGCACGTATCTTTTCCTCCGTAGGCTGGTCGTTTAATGTATTGGAATTACAAACGACAAGATAATGACGTACCCACTTTCGGGAGAATCATGTGTTCTAACAGTACCCCAGGTCAGGTATGATACCATTCTGTACACTCTGACCGTTAATTAGCGCAGTCATTAGCAAATACATCACAGCGGAGTCATTTTACGAGAGAATTCACAGTTCAAAGACCGGCCTCTGGCTTCTGTTATGTTCGCTAGTATCTCTACCTACCACGGTCAAGGAGCGGATGTAATTCCGACTGAATTCCTCATTAGAGGTATGTGTTACTCGGTAGGTCAGTCATTTTGGATTTCGATAATTCGCCAGCGAAGATTGCCCGTGGTCTTGCTTCTCAGCGAGTCTGGGAAACAACTAGAATGTGAGAATTGACGACGTTGGTCAACATCAAGACGAAAGAGTAGGCCCTTTATATCGTTATATTCTCATGATTGAGTTTCTAATGAGATGAGTGCGTGATATAACTCATTCACGGAGACGAAGTTCATCCACGAAGTTGTTCTTTGACGGTTTGCGAGAATCTACCAGCATTTCATGTGAGAAGTCTGATTTGGGGTCGGATTTTAAGTCATTCTGGAGTCCTATAATAGTTCTCCGAGCACGGGCTTGATGACTTATGGTCATGATCACTTTCTGTCACTACAATGATGTTCAAAACTTCATCCGTACCTCTTTATTCATTTCTTCATATTATATTCCTTGAGTAGACCGCCGGGGCTGCAATAATAGGACCTAGTATTGGTCCTAAGAGACGACGACAGTGATTCGAGGAGCAATCTCAACACTGATTTGTCACCATCAATCATCCGAATGTGTTCTCCCTTGTGATTGGTTGGTTTGAAATACATTTTCCACCTTCAATTAAACACATTGCTCTGAAGTTACGCATAACAAGGGTATTCCCCGAGGGACATTCTAACAACCCCGAGGGACATTTCAAGGGCAAGGATCGAACTATGTTACTTTCCCCTACAACTTCCCAAGTCACGGTCTCTGTCTCGAGCAGTTACGGACATCGCAATCAAAACAAGGTTTGTCCTAAAGAAGTAAAGCAAAGAACAGGAGGCAGTAAAATGTGTTTAACCTTGTTACGGTAAAAGGCCGCGCGTAGGAACACGGATGCTTTGCAACCACAGTGGCATACGGATGGTCACTTCATTAACGAGACCAATGATCCCTTCCAATACAGATTGCATTTTCCCGAAGGAAATTGATACTCTTAAATATTGATCAACATTCGATGCCAATTACGCTGTCGTTTTCAGAACGGCTCCCCCGGGATTCCACTCGTAAAACCAAGTTGCAGTCATAAAGGTGTCATACATTCGCCTGTGAATCACAGGGACGAGTTGTTTAATTCGGTCTTATTGCCTTGCGGAACCTGGAGGTGTTATATGAGAGTTTTGTTTTGTTTATCCAACGATTGTTTTTCGTCAAACATGCCGATGTTTCTTCATCACGTTAGGTAAACATTCTAAGAAACTAAAGGTGTCTGTGGACAGTTTAAAAAAAGTTTGTGCTAAACCCCGACGTCCGGTATTCTCTCACTTTGATATGATACTCAATTAATAAGGGAACCAAACACTTCTGCGTGCGTCAAACACCGTCACCTTGACAACGAACGCGAAATTGGCAAGAAAATTGCCAAGGAAAGTGAAATCAATGAAAATTCATTATTCGGTCAATTAAGATGTGTTTGTGTATTTACTCGCTACAACTATACAGGCGATACTTTGTGATTCCGTTTCAATAATTAATAAGACTTCTGGATTTTGTAATACGAGCACATAAGAAATGTCCAGGTGTGTAAAGAAAGGATATGTGATATTGACACGAGAATGGAAACAGAATTAATGAGTGGGTTTAGTCAATATTAACACTATTATCAAATTGCAATTCTACTTCACTCGGCATGTATGGTTTGGGATAATTAGCTTACCGGCAGCTACTGTGTCATGTTTCTTCAAGGAAATGTTACAAAACATTGCCGACCTCTTTTTTTATTACTATCATAAAGCGTTCAAGTGATTTGTTTATATCGATCAAGTTCATACTTAGTTTGTCGACCTCCTTCTTCCGTCTGAACTGGCCCTGTAAACTGCGCCGCGGTTTCGAATCATGATGGGTTCAGAGTCGAACCGCCGCCATGTTGTGCAGCAGAAAAAGCACTCTCCCAATGAGAGAAAAGCTAGCAACAGGACTCTGGAGTACGACATCATTATATCCGCTTTGTGAACAGGCCCGTTCCAGAGTTATTGTGTATTTCATGTAGTTTGTCAAGCGTTTGTTAGTTCAGGCGGGTGAATCATCGAACGGCTATAATTCACTCTCAAATACTTAGAAGTAATAGTAGAAGTCGGATTGGGAGTCGTTAAAGATTCTCTATATATATTAGTTGAACGGAAAGTGAAACTCCTTTGCATTATACATTGTATAAATTCATGCCATCTTACAATGAGGCTCGTTATATGCTCGGCAGCACCCTAGGCAAGACTGATTTATAGAAAGTTCGTTTATTAATAAACCACGACAAGGTTTTCATACGTGCAGACACACTTGCAATTATCTAGGAAATGCCTTTTTATTGGAAGAACAAACTAAAAAACTTGTTGAGCCGTGTTTCGCGTTAGAAAGCATTTTGCCCTGGGGGAGCGGTGAGACTGTTTACGAAAAGAGTCAAGCAAGAATTGCCTGGTAAGTCGAAGAATCGCCAAGTGCGATTGGCTTTCGAGAATGCCGACGACCTGGGAACCGACAACTATTGAAATGTGATAAACAGCCAACAAGTTGTTCTTTTCCGCACAAGTCAATGTGATATTCTTCGGCAGCATAACAGCTCCAGTCGATTATCTTCGGCGAAGTTTGCGCTTACACCTTTTCCTTTTATTGCCAATATTATTCCCCTGCCTTTTGCCAAACTATATATGTTCTATTTCGGTACTTGATGCTATGTGCTGCTGGATGTATCTGGAAAAAGATCGCTTTACCTATCTGTTCTTTGGTACTGACTTTCACTTAAGTTAGATAAAGAATCGATAGTACCGCCTGAGAGCAAGTCAGAAACGGATGAAGATCTGTCGGGGAAATGACTGTGAGATTACTCATGCAACTTACTAAAAAAGTCTTAGTTTCGAGAAGGTCAACGCGACAATTGTACTGCGGTTATAACCATAATGCATGTATTACGGCACTATAAATACTAGGACGAGCGTTTCAAACGAAATGTTAGAACCACGTATGTGTTGTTTAAAAACGATAACTTTCTACAGAAGCCTACGCTATTGCCACTACGCGAAGTTCCTCCGGCACGTCGTCAACATTAAACTTGCGTTAAGACTCATCCGCTTAAATATAGTATGTGACCAGACGACCGGCGACCACGTGTTACATGCCCGCAGGCAACGGCAAAGTGCTTCTACGTATAATCATAGCTCCCCGGGCAGCGATCGAAATGTGCTCTCTGCGATACAGACGCAATGTCGCGGCGGTCAGATCTAGACGAGACGGAAAACCGTTTCTAATCATAGAGGCCCAAGATAAGAGCTTGTAGATGTTTCAGTCTTTGCTAGGGGAATCGAACGAAACTTCTCCGAACCTTCTGGCTGTACCTGGTATAATTTGTTCTCGCGCCTAATCAGTCCCTTAGTTCATTATAACATAATGCTGTTAATCAAGAAGAGGGTGGTCTTATTTGGTAGTGGCTGGCCAGACTTTGAACTGGAGCGTTGGCCAATTATTGAGTAGTGCTTTGCGGTGAAAGTGACCCTGGGGGAAGTAATAGTCAAGTCAGATGATCGGGAGACGTTGGTGATGTGATACAACGAAGACTGATGTACGGTGTGATTGCTCATTGACTATATTATTCGAATTGCATTTATTTGAACTCCATGTACTAATTCTCGAGCCACTACGAAGTTCGAAAAACTGCTTGTATGAGAAACAAGCTGCAAAAGAGTATTCGGCGTACGTGCACGTCCACCCAAAGATAGCTGAACCTTTCTTATTTCAGGACTGCTGCCGCAAAGAAGATTCTTGTAGTCTTCGGACAAACAAATTGCCTCCACCAAGTTACTTACAGACATTTCTTCACCAAGTAGTCGAACATTCATACTAAAAAATGTGCCACAGATTAGCGGGATTTCGAGTTTCACCTGCCTTTCACTGATCCATAAATTTGTTTGTACTTGCAGGTTGAGAAGCGATCAGTGGATAGGAATGTCTTAGAGCAACTTATAGACTCAGATGAGAAAAACGCCGCGGAGAGGGAGTTAGATACATTAGGGGGAGGCTCCATACATCCAGAGACGGAAAGAGCATTATTAGGTGCGTCAACATCTTGGTAAACTTGAATATCTCCATGATACGTGTGCATGTGCACACTGTTTCGCCATTGGTAACCTATCGTTGTCACACACCACCCAGATTGGTCACAATAACGTATTTGATCCACCAATTTAAGCCTAAGTCATTAAGGGGGATAGATATCTAAGACGGTGTTGAGATACTAATACACTGCCGACGTTATTAGCCGGGTTTTGCGCGTCTGTCTCACATAGACTAACTGAAAATGTTATAATGAGACCACTTTAGGTGTGGGATATGTCTGCTTGTCAAGCAAAAAGGCTCTTATCGGATTCGTGGTGTTTCCAAACAGGAACTTTCTTTTTCTAACTGGGATTGTCTCTTTCAGACACGTTAGGTGGAGGTGCAATCCATCCAGGGCGCGAGGTTCTCAGTTCCCGGGAATTGCTCGAATCATTAGAAGAGGCCGACCCAGAGGAACGCAGGGCGCTCCTCGACTCTCTCGGCGGGGGAGCTATCCATCCGTCACGTGACCTTGACAAGCGCACCTTTGACCAAATCGGCCATGGAGGTTTCAGCAGCTTCAACAAGAGGAATTTCGACCAAATTGGACACGGCGGATTTTCTGCGTTCAACAAGAGAAACTTTGACCAAATTGGACATGGTGGATTTTCCGCTTTCAACAAGAGAAACTTTGACCAAATAGGACATGGTGGATTTTCCGCTTTCAACAAGAGAAACTTTGACCAAATAGGACATGGTGGATTTTCCGCTTTCAACAAGAGAAACTTTGACCAAATAGGACATGGTGGATTTTCCGCTTTCAACAAGAGAAATTTTGATCAAATTGGCCACGGTGGTTTCTCGGCCTTCAACAAACGAAATTTCGACAAAATCGGAAGTGGATCTTTAAGCAGCTTCGACAAACGCAACTTTGACCCTATTGGCCACGGTGGATTTTCTAGTTTCAACAAGCGCAATTTCGACAGAAATGGGGATGGATCATCATCCGGTGATTTTGCCAAACGACCATTCGACAAAATAGGCGCCGGCGCGTTCAGCAGTTTTTCCAAGAAGAATTTCGACCGCATAGGGCACGGTGGTTTCTCTAGCTTCAACAAGAAAAACTTTGACCACATTGGACATGGCGGATTCAGCAGTTTCAACAAGAAGTCATTTGACAGCATTGGTGATGGTCCCCTTTCTGGTTTCGTCAAGCGATCAGCTGATAAAACCAAAGGTAAAAACGTATAGATGACTTTTCCAATGCGTTAAACACAACGTTCATACTGATTGAAATAAGTGTCCACCAAGGGAAATCAGCCTTGACTTTGATTTATACATTGTAAGGCGAAGTGAAGTAGAGTAAATGGAATGTGACACTCTTGTACGTGTACGGTGTATGAATAAAAACTTTGCATTTCCTGCCACGTATAGCGTGGTTTCACGTGACGTCATCACCGGCCATGTTGGAGGGATAGACAAAAGAAAGCAAGTCCAAATGACCATGACAGCATTTGATTCAGTTAGTCAGGCATGACAAATCATTGTTCTGCCCTCCAACATGGTTGACCGTGAAACCACTCTATTCAAATTGCGGCCTCCATGTACAGTATGTTGGCAAGCAATACCATTACGGTGTCGCAATGTCAAACGTACGTTCACAGCCCAGTCCTTCAGATACATTGATACGTTTAAATCAATGAAGCACCTGCCTGGGCGTCATTTCCGCTAATGTGGAACCTTAAGTACCATTTTATACGGATGATAAGTTTGTTCAAATCCAGAATGCGTTTATTTGGAACCCAAATGACCGCCATTTGGCAGTACAGTCGATGACACTTCACCTGCCTCATCTATAACCTAATTTTTGTCTTTGTCATCTTGTTGGTGCTTAGACGTACAGACTAGCATAGTTGTGCTTGCATTTGGGGCCAATTCAGAAGTGCACGATTCAATGAAAAGATGAAAAATTGAAGATCAGAGAAATGTTGTGTACTTTGTCTGATGGTACATCATCGGTTTTCACTGCCAATAGTAGAGAATGCTGTTTGTATATTTGGTAAGACAGAATGATGAGCATACATATACATGTAGCTTAATGAAAAATGTATTATTTTATTTGCAGAGGAGAAAAAGGACGCCGAGTAAATCGTTTGGTGAGTCTTTGAAAATTATCAGAAACTCCTGTTTTTCTGTCTGGGTAACCGCTGACCAACATTGACCACCGTCGAACGGTATGTCTCTTGTAGTTATTGTTAAAAACTCAGGTTTCGCCACACTTACGAAGAAGAGTCACTGTAACGAATGGTGAAGCACGACGTATGAAAGCTGGTTTAGTTGAGAGGATAACTTTGAAATGCCATCTCTTTTTCTTATCAGATTTAGGTTGTTTCTAAAACTATTAGCCACTGTAAAAAAAATTAATTAGCTCTTTATGAAAATAACTTTTCATAAAATATGCCTAATTTTTATATTTTCAGTTACTCAGTCCTTTTTCACTGGACCCGTGAATCTGAAGCAGGACTCCGACAAACTATGGGAACGGGATTTATGACGTCATCAATAACCCAGAGGGAGGCACGAACAAAGCAACTACAGCCAAAACAAGAAAGAATTGGAATTCAAGAAGTTCCCGATGAGTTGATAAACAATGTAAAAAAGTAAACAACTGCAAAGCTCTGCCTGATTTCGTCAGTTAGCTACAACGAAAGTTGTTATGGTTGTAAAAAAATATCAAAATTATGAAAACTGCATTTTATCCTCATTCTCATATTCACGGTGCCCAATCGATTGATCGTACTAGAGTGGAGAATGAATTTCCGGTTAGGCCAGCCCGATCATTTGTGGGTGGTGAACTTGATGTGTGGAAGGAGTGCATAACATTCCTCTTAAATGCTCTGGGAAAAGCGTGGATTTGTTATTGGAAATTTGTTCCCAACTTCATTATCTTCATCGATTAGGCGCCATTTAGCAGTATGTACTAACTAACTAGGAAATAGAATATTGTTAAGTTTAACATCGATCCTTAGAGCATCCGCTGCAAAAACTGCACTGATTCAATATTTAGTTCCGATAGCCACATGAAGAAGGCTTATTACATTTTGCTCATTCTCTTACGGAACATTCTATTTCCTAATAGCAGCAGAAAGAACGAGAGAAAAAATGCAGGTTTTACTTTGACATTTCTGCTTTCTATCGGCTTCCGTTGTGGCTGTTCAGCACGCAGAATACCTCAACAAGTTGAGATGCCAAACAGAAAAAAATATGTTTTGATCTCGTAGTAATTAATGACCCAGTTTTGGATTGGTGAAACTAAAGTGGATGTCAACTATGGCTGCGGAATAACATGTGATAAAGTATTAAGACATTTCTTTCGACCTGGACTATGGCAGACAGCCAAAACACTGTAAATATCTATATATTACTCGTACATGTCAGTGAGCCAATGGTTGTGTTTTAAATCTTTACGTCCTAAAAGCTAAAGGTGATTGATGTGAAATGGTTCGTTTGTTATTCGTTGGCAATTTTGTCTCGCCAAAAACTCATTACTTAATGAGTTTTGGTCTCGCCAAATGCGAAAGTTTTTATTTGTCATCTTTTATTTGATGGCAAACCTACTAATGCTACCGGCTGAAGTATTAAAATATGTTGGGCCTGTGGCGCCATGAAAAGCTGGTGTCATATGCCAACAAACGCAACCCGTGACATTCCTTAACCTTCCTGATGCGACAGTAACCGGAAATTGAATTCGATGCAGAGAGACATCTTCCAATAAACGGGTCTTTACCAAACTACGCTATATCACAAAATTTGATTAATAGTCATATTACGAGAACATCGCCAACAATAACGGTGTAAACATGCTAAATGAATCATGGCTTAATATGACACGTTAATACGAAGTGTCTTTTAGAATTTGTTCGTCGTCAGCTTCCACAGTCCAATGGTAAACAATCACAGTACCAGTGCTGCCTCCTTTAAGTTAGAGCGACTTGAGAAGCCAGTTCTATTTAGCATGTTCGAGAGCACACACTTGTTAGAAATGTTGTACTTCTGATTATAACGTTTAATAAAGAAATCGTGATCAACCTCTGGGAATGCTTGTTATTTTTTCACTAATTTGCTCGAAGAGTGTCAGAAATAGCCCGAATCAAGGAGGTGAGTGGGAGTGAGTCAAGGTCACGACGGGGGATATGGCAAATTGTGAATTTTGAAGTCGCGCAATTGGTACACTTCAAAATTCAAGTTCAGCAATTGCATGACTTCAACCCATTTCTGTATGTTCGTCGGATGTACTCAGTTGTACTGTGCGTTTCCTCCTTGTCACCGTACAAATCGTAAGATCATGCCATTACAGATGATATTTCTAGCGTCAGGAAGTCAAGACGAGTGTCTTAGCTAGGTATAACCCATCGCTGCGGGTAGGTTCGTCCATCCATCGCTCACGGTATGTACAGCTGTTTAACACTGCCTGCCTCTCTGACAGGCCGAGGTGATCCCTGTTCAGCTAATGACTGTGCATTCCCGGTCTTGGCAACGGAAACCTTCCTTTCGGGCCGGTGCTCACGTGTCTCTTCAAGAGTCCCAAGGATCATCATACCTGAAAGAGAAGAACAAAGCTGTAGATCCGGGATGGCGGCCACCCGCTGAACAACTGTCAGTCTCTGTCTTGTCTCGTGAGTCGTTCGCCCAACGGCACTGGGAATCGATCATATTCGATGATGAAAGACGGAACCAAACTTTTGGAAGGCATCGAAGAAAGATGGAGTGAGTGTCTACTGTTCTGGAACTAGCCTGCACAAGATTCTTCAAGTAGGTCGAAGAATATTCTCTACCGACACGGATATTTCATAACACCACGTGGCCCTGACTATATCAGAATCGTAAGATCAATTAGAGATCGACCAGCCGCCATAAAACCTACAGAAAACCTAAATAGAGAAAGTTTCTTCAACCAATGCAGCAGTTATTAGTGAAATTAACAAAATTTCTTCGCACTCTCAGTATTTTTGGTAAAGACATAATTACCAATAAACTTACATTCAACACCAACCTAGCATGTCAAAAGCATGCATTGGTGTATGTACATACCTGTGTACTATAAGTAAGTGGATTGCTTGACCTCGTGTGTATGTGGACTACGTACTTGTGTAACAGGAATACAATTAGCTTGTCATCGATATAATTTCTGTGCACGTGGCACCAGTTTTCCTGCCTCCTGACCTAAACACTGGATTTATTGCTTCTACTCTCACAAAGGCGAATTACCATAACAACTCTTAATTATGCTTACTTTCGACAATTGCAGGCCAAAGATACCTTTGACGATAACTGCCCAATTATATCGGCGAAGTTATGATGAAAACTAAGCAATCTGATTACTTTTGAGAAGAAAAAAGCGTTCATGGTCAGTAGCGGATATACTCTTTGTATAGAACGTCTGGCTTGTTGATGTTGTTACATTTTAGTAAACATTTCTCAGGCGAGTTTTGAATTTAGACGTCAGGTTTTCCATTGCGAAGTCTAGGTTTTATTTTCAAAGTTGCAGTTTTGAAATTTGACATCCTCATTCGAATTTCGAATGGAATGTCTCGGCTTCCTGAAAGTATTGCCTGCCGTCACCCCACGAAATTCCCAACCAGAGCAACAACTTGATCCCGAGACAAAAATGAGTTCGTAGGACGAGGGCTCTAACTGCATCAGTAAATTTAAGACATGTTTTCATTCAAAGATGGACTCTCAGAACACAGAAGCGATTCCAACAAGTTTCTAATACGGTCATGCAGTTACCTGGGCTGAATTTAACCGTGTTCATCCCTGGTCCATGAGCTTGCGAAGTTGGCCTGAGGTTGACTACACAGGAGATGTCCTTTTGCAGTTCATCGCAGTTCGCCAGCAGACGGGAGGCACTGACGTTCTGAGTGGTGAAAAGGTCTCGGGTTTGTCTGTCAAGATCACGGAGGCCTTTCAGGCAGTTGGAGACCTATGAAATGAGGACATGTCTAAAGCCTTGTTGTTCAAATGTATTACTGCAGCAACACATCTGATTCGTGTATCTAGAAAACGACAGTATAACCCCAGTACATTGTAAATCTTAAAAGCACAAATTCAGAAGCAGTAATATACAATACATGTACAAGGTAACAATTCCTGACAATAGGTGGCTTTTAACAAATAAGTTGTTCAATATGAAGTGACGGCCGAATACACGTAAAATGTACATGTTGATGTAAAAACAATACCTCAGTTATTTCTTCCTCCAGAAATGTACCCTTCTTCTTCTCACGGCTGATAAGCTCGGCTTGGAGTTTCTTTTCTTCTTCGCGAATATCCGCCATTCGCCTTCGGGCGTGTTCGGCAATTTCCGATTTCAATCGTTCAAAGTCGGGATGCATCGTCTGCCGTTCTTCAGCCAAAACCTTCATCGTGGTATCAAGTTCCTTGACTTTGCCTTGAATATTACTCAATGCCATTTGCAGTTTGTCTTTTTGTCTATTTATTCCAGTATAGATATCGATGACTTTGTGCGTCTTGTGGGTCGTCAGGGCGCACAGAGTACAGACCCCGATTTCGCAAACATCGCAAAAGAACCGCAGCATCTCCATCTCAGTTGCGTGGTCCTTGCAGATGATTTTAGAACCACGTGCGTTAAGTTTAGAAGACTCGTGCCCCGCAAACACAGCTATATCTTGGTGGATCTTAAAACAAGGCGTGCAGAAGTACTTCCCGCAGTCGTTGCAAAATAAGTCGGCTTCTACTGCGGACTCGGAAAGCTTGCAGACCTGACAAGCCTTCGTCCAGCCGTGCTCAGTGTCCAAGTCCTTCAAAATGTCCGCAAATTTCATGACTTTGAAATCGTGCCTGAATCCGCAGATACCGTTCTCCGGCAGCGTAATCACCTCCCTGCACGTCGGGCAAGGTATTTTCCCTTTTATTGCGTTGAGCTGTATTCGGTAGATGTGGTAGTGCTTGGTCAGGCATTCTTCACAGAAGGTGTGGAGGCAGGGAAGCTGGCGGGGCGTCCTGAAGGCGCTGTAACAGATCATGCAGCACAGGACATCCCGTGTGAAATCCTCAGGGAATTTAGTCGCCATCTTCAGAAGAGGACCGAGTTCGTGCTGATGTTAGAATCGGTTCAATAATTTCGTTTCACTTGTTAATGGAAAAGAAACCAACTGACAATTTTACCTTCTGAATTATGATTTCTGCCGCGATGATCTCAACGAAAGAAAATATTTGGTATCCTTGAAGATTTTGAAAACTGCTCCGTTTACTGCTTCTTTAGGGTACGAACCGAACCAGTAAGACGATAAGACGAAACAGGATACGTATTCCCCGAAGCTTGAAATTCTCTTTCTGGCAATGGCGAAAATCCACGGCAAATGCAGGTCCAAGTGGACAAGGGAGTTCCTCCCGTGAAATGCTTCATACACTCCGTTGTCTGACTGCTTATAAAACGACTGGCAAATTGCGCGCCGATTTTTAGCGCGTTTGTCCCAAAGAACCGTTGGACCCGTATACATGTAGATCACACAACGGAAACAGGATTGTTTGCCAAATGCGTGTATTGCTCTGAAAGCAGAATTCTTTAGCACAATATTCATGGCAATTACCATGAGTAATTTAACTGTAGGCCAATGCTAAATCGTAAATTGCCTAATGATAGAAATCATTGCCGTAAATTGACTGTTTTCCCATTCTTATTTGTATTGTTATGTCCAGAATCATCGATACGGTTTGCAGCGGCAACTTTGAACAGGATATCGAACGGAAGAGCGTGATGGCTCAATTCTCACTACACATACTCGTGACATACACGACCACTGTACAGCACGAGGAATGACCATTGTACCAGGAGAGTAATCGAGTGGTATAGATGACTGTCGGTCCACATCAGAAAACTAGTAGGAATACTTTAAAAAAAAAGTTTTTATTTTCACAATGAGCCCGCTTAAACCAGAGGCGTATACCAATCAGAAAACCTTTTGAAGAGCATATATTTCAAACAATATATGGACTTTCAACAATATCTATCGCACACGAGGCCCGTTTGTGCGTTAAGAATTTGATAATTGAATCTGCGATTGTCTATGTACATATCAATGCGTCCATTGATATTTCTTGTCTTCTAACAGTGTGGCTAAAGCGTCGTTAAACGGGCGATAGAAATCATCCAATAATGTCCTGGTTGCGTTCCACATCTCACCAATACGGACCCCGTGCAAGGATCCTGGATTTGGCCGGGACGCTGCTAAGACGGTTTCCATAATAGCTTGGTCGCTTTTTCCATTAATGTCATTTTCTGGAAAAAAAAGCCGACGTACGATGCAGTATAAGGCTTATATATTCCAATGATGGAAAGAATTTGCTGGATACTACTACGGTAGTTATTACGAAGATAGTGACACTTTTTCTTGGCAGTCGATCCCATCATTGATGTGTCGTAGTGACGGCGGTGTTTATAAAGCCACTGGCAGGGTGTGTATCAAAGCGCTTTACAGAAACTGCAACTAGAGGTCTCCAAAGACGCACTGCATTCGTGGGTATCAGTGGCAGCCGCCATTTCCGCATCACTGAACCTTGCGCCGGAGAACAAAAGAGCCGACCAGACGTGTTTCGAACCCATGACCCTTGGATTGAGAGTTAGAGAACTGAAGAACTCCCTGATGCATTTATCATAAAATGGATCTTTGAAGTAATGAAACATACCTAGTCCAAGAAAGTCGAATAAATCCGACATCACCTTTTGCGTGTTGTTGCTGTACTCCTCGGTCTTTATGATAAAAAATTGATCACGTGGTATAATTTTCAACCAATCGCTGAGGAAGATTACATATAGACCTATTTGAAGGAACACCTGCAAAAAAGGAAATAATTTAGTACCGTTTGGGTTACATAAGTCTGAAGGAGGAGCTTAGGAAACAGCTTCAATTGCCCAACTTCTCCAGACACATTTTTGTGATAGAAGGACGGCATCACCGAAACCTATTTTTGGGGGGTTAGGGGAAACTAAATTGGCGATAGCTCAGCAGTGGAACAGTCTATGACTGCTTATGACCACTCATCATCTTTGTCTTGATGTATGCTACAAGGTATAGGATAGCATGTAATAGATTGACCTTTAATGACCGACGGAGATGACGCCAAAGTTGATGTTTAAGGAGCAGCTTTCATGGGGCTCGACGCAAGGGCCCAACGCGCCGCGTAACGGCAAAAAAGCGAAGCTGGCGAAACATTTATAACGGGTCACCGTCACTTATTATTGGACTTATAGCGCATTTACGGGGTTGCAACTATTTTGCTTTATAGTGTCACCAGGAAAGAAAAGCATGCGACCTAACGCCGATCTATTTGTATAAAGTGATAATTGGAAGGTATATAGTAGGAAATATCAATAAAATAATCATTCCATTTCGTCTTTTGAGGGCATTTTTGATTGTAAAAAATATATGTGTACGTCACCGTAGTCTCTGCAATGATAATTTTATCAGAGCAGTCTCGCGCAAGTAGAAGTTCTTTACCTGTTAGTTCTTCACTTATTAGTCTCAACGTCTGGCGCAAAGCCAGACGTTTTCCATTACGATTTCACTACGATGTTTGACAAGAAGGAGCAGTGCGCGAGATATGCTAATGAGCAGACTTCCCTCGCTTGAGTTTCTGAAGAATGTTCCATATCGCGCGAAGCTCATCACTACTGATTATGACAGGCGTGCAACGGTAGGTATCTGCTCCCCAACTTCCACCCTAATACGGTACAATAAGTTACCATTTGATGGGAATGGGACAATGCCCTCACTGTGTATGGAGTCATAGGGATAAGAAGACATTATTCATTAGTGTTGGTACAAGTGATTTTGCCCAAAAAGCATGCGCATTCAAAAAACAAAATATGCAAGGTATCACGTACATGACCATGACGACGTGCAGAAAGTGCACTGGCCAGTGCATACCCTATGGCTATGTACTAGCAAACATGGTAAACATGAACAACATCATTATTCATCGGCAGTTCATTTTACTCCGAGCTTTTCCTGAAACATATAGCCATGATGATTAGGCCTACCATGTACCATGACCAATAACAGCACTAGATCATGTAGATGTCAACAAGTTCACATGAACCGTATAATCCTGCATGGCGCATGTGGGGCATGCGTCTAAACCAAAGCCCCAAAATCACTTGTTTTGGTCTATTTCAGTTTCACTTGTGTTTCCCCCGTCTCCCAGTCCATAATACATTTACAGTTTACAATCCCCGATCATGGCCCAACAAAAGGTCATCGGTTGACTAAAGGAACACAACTGTTCAATGTATTTATAGTTGAATGCGATCAAACTACGTCTTTTCAATCGTGGATTGTAAATTTAACCCCATGGGCCTAGGGAAGGCCCTATAACAATACTTTCGACACAGTCATCTCCGCTGCCTCCACCATGTTACACACAGTGCTCACTGCTGATTCTAAAATGCGCCACCTAGTCAAAACAGGACATATGTTCTTCTAGGAATAGATCTCTTTCCAATATTTCGTCATTCCACTATCGTCATCACCTCATCATACTTTCATTGACATTACAGGCACACATCCACAGAGCACTCTTCAAATCATCTACACAGTGGTTATCCAACTAGGATTATAAAGGTAATTTCTTAGCCCCGCACAGTGGGTTTCAGTCTTGATAAAGGGGCACTATCCAAGATAAAGTTACAAGAAGTAGTCAATAGGGGTCTCTCACCTCTCACTGTATGTCCACACTATTCACGCTTGTACGAGGAATACATTCAATGCTGAATCTAACAACACCCAGTGCCCTTACTCTGTATATTAGTCACTGGAAGATGGCCCATTTCACTCCTTCCTTCTACTTCACCTATAGTCTCATGGCAAACGCCTCAGTTCTATGATATCACATTCACTTTCAGCTGTCATGCAACGCAACAACTGTGCTATCTGCCATCGCACATCAACGAAGAAGTGCAGCCGCCCACATTCCACCTCACGTCTGTCCGACCAGCTGCAATCCTCGAGGACGCCCCACTGTACCACGATTTCACTACGATGTTTGACAAGAAGGAGCAGTGCGCGAGATAGGCTAATGAGCAGACTTCCCTCGCTTGAGTTTTGAAAGAATGTTCCATATCGCGCTAAGCTGACCACTGCTGACCATGACAGGCGTGCATTGGACTGGTACTGGTTGGAATTGAACATTGAATATGCTGGTGGTGACGCTTTCTGATGAGAAGTTGGTCGTGACTGATGCAGTATCCTTGGACTTGTCCACAGCATCGTTCAATCATTGCTCTCTGAGCTGCCTTGATTCTGTACTTACCCAAATACTAAGACCAAACGCCTGTTGACTGTGCTTTAAGAGAGACTGGCGCCATGCCTAGAGATATGACTGACCCCTATTGGCAAATTTGTATGACTATCTTGCCTACCTAGCTGCTGCCTATAGTCTCCCTTTAACTGCGGAACACTTCAAAGTCGATAAAATGCCATGTTCCACCTTTTAATGTGTTCAGACCGCCATTTTCAAAATAATCAAGTCAGGACACTGCCTTCTAGTCTCATAATAAATTTTGCTTTCCTCAATAATAACATTTCTTCTTCTTCAATGCTTTCATCATTCCAAACTTCTCCTCCTCGGACTTTTACAGGGGTACAGTCATGGCAATCAAAACCCAAATACTGAGACCAAATGCCTGTTGACTGTGCTTTAAGAGAGACTAGCGCCATGCCTAGTCTCTCTTAAAGCACAGTCAACAGACACCAACCCCCTCAGACTCAGAAACCACAAACGCCCAACCCTTCCTGCTACCTTAATACTTCTGGGTAGGAATATTTAGCGGTTTACACTCTGTTAACCTGGTCTTATGAAGAGGCATTTCACCAGCGGTATTGGGGGAAACCTTCGTACCCGTGTCTTCTGACCCTGTACCAGAAACTTTGGGTCGTAAACGCAATCCCTGACCGATCTCGTCTTGAAGCAGTTCCTCAGGTTGATGATCATCTTTTGAACCACTTTGTGGAACCGTGCCTGCGACCGGGCCAATGAGGGTTTATAATCGGCAGCAGTGGTCACAATTCCTTCATAGAGGTAGTGAGAGTAGAGCCTGGAAAAGGAAAAAGAAAAGCTCGACAATATCGGATCTCGCCAGCCTTCACCTCAGAGCAGTGAGCGTTCATCCCCACAACAACAGCAATGGCAGCTATAGCTGCTGCGCCCCGGTGCCGAGGTTGCGACACTATATAAAGAAGACCTAAATTGCCTCAATTCACACTTTTTGTACCCCTACCTTTAAGATATGCAACTTTAAAAACAGTAAGTTTTAGCTGGATAACCTAATATTTGTACCTTTCAGTTGGGTTTCTCATGATGATGATAAACTTCGCGTCTGGGGTGTACTCTTTAATAAAGCTTGCCGGCAAAACTCGCGGTGCTTTCACCAATGTTGTTGCAACGCGTTTTGGGTCCTGCTTAGCAAGAGCAATTCTTCCTGGGTCCCACATACTATCAGGACTAGCGTCCACTGCAAACAAACGTGAAGACATGGTATAAGCAGTTGTAAATCTACAACCACGGTGCAATCCAGTGGCATGTTTTGCCTGTCCTGTCCTGGGCTTGGGTATGGACTTCACACACTGCACTCGCACTCGCCGTGCGACAGAGGTACATTTACTTGAATATTGCAATAATTAAAGAGGCCAGAACTCAGACTTGGTGACATGCTGACACTGACGAAGCGTTGCCATGGTTGTGTCCGGGACTGGCCGTCTGGGGAATACTTTGCTGGATATAGATCATAAGAATTGGAAATGTGCTTGATTGTGTATTTAATGCCATTATGTGATTACCCAATTGATGATGTTGATTGAAAAAAAATTCGAATCTAAAAAAATCTTTTAAAAATCTCCTGATATCATCTGATGCAGCTGGATGTAAGCTGGGGTGGTATAGCCTGCCTATTGAAGTAAGCCTGCGTGACATGGTTACTTACATATTATCCTTTTCTCTTTAACTATTGAGTTTGAAATTGATCTGCCGAAATATGCAGCATACTTTCCACTCAGCTTGTGCTTGCCTGAAAAAGAGAGGAAAGATATGTTGATGCCAAATGCCAGCGGCTCGCTCTGAAATAGTATTTTCAACCAATTTTCAGAAATGCTGATTCAAAGCCAGAGGCTTGATACTAATGGCCATCGTGTAAGACCGGTGTGCAAGGGATAGTAGTCCTAGGGCTGATAGTCCATGTAACAATAGCCCGCATTGCTAAATGTTTTGGTTAGGGTTAGCGGTACAATAGATCATGCTGCTTAATTGGTCAAATACAATGCTACCGGACTATGACTCCAGGGGGACTATATCCGCTGTCACACCGGATTCAGCATCGTCAATGTTTTACTCTACGTAACAGTGGCACTCCAAACGTATAGGTGTGAGTCGACATAACGGTGGCATTCAAATCTGCTGTACATGTACCTACCCAAGAATCTAACTTTCGACCACCAATGCTGTTCCTTGACATTGCCGCCCCTTATAGATGGATGCATTGTGAGCTTAAACCACAGGTCAGTAGTGGCACATTTGGTAAAGCCCAGGAGGTAGGCCTTTGGAAGGCACTTTAACGAACGGTTGGTGTCTAACCAGCAAGGATTACGGTATTTCTTCAGGAAGGTTATTGGAGGCTGAAAGTTAATCATAAGACAGTTTTAAAAAAAATGCCAGGCGGCCTTATATTGTACAATAGTCTATCCTGGCTTCACCAGTGCAGCCTGCTGAATTAAACCAATCAGCAGCCTTATATCCCGCTTCTCGGTGTAGTCTTCATAAGTCAACCAATCGACAGCCCTCCATCCTGTTCCACCGGTGCAGCCTTCAAAATAACAAATTGAACAAATCAGCAGCGTTCTATTCTGCTTCACCGGCGCAGTCTTAAGAAATGAACCAATCATACAGCTATATTTTACCGTGGTTAAAATGGGTTCGGACACGGGCAAGCCGGTCTGTAAAACAAATTAAGACTGACCAAATTGTAAACGTATTGTTAACTATCGTTAAATTGTTAAATATCTTTCTGGCAAAAACAAATCAGCAGGTCCTTTCCGCCGGGAAGCTGTTCATACCATGATATCGAATTCAGGTCGACCATTCATTCGCTGTAGGATCTCGTTTTTATCTGGCGGTTGAAACTTGCCAATATCCTCCAAGATGTAGGAGCTCTTCACGCCGCTCGGGGACGGGTGTGGAGGCTGGAATTCTCTGTGATTATTGGGCCCAATGTTGCTTTCCAGATGCGCCCGCTCACCACTGTCCTCCTCCCTAAAGCCGCTTGGTGACGGGCGAACAGACAGAAATTCTCGGTGAATTTTTGGCCCAATCGTGGTTTCCAGTTGCTTCCAGTCTCCGATGTACTCCTCATTCTCGTAGTCTTCCGCATCCCACACAGGCGCATTCAGCGCTTCCGGTTGCGCAGGCGCATCATACAACCGAACTGCATCTCTCCAACTTTGATTGGCAGTAATTCTGATTAGCGGAGGCCGAGGCCTACCGGCCATATCACGACTTCGTCTGAAGTCCGTAGCATTGTTTAGGATCAGTACACAAAGGCCTGTTCCCGCTGATATCACCAGCCATACCAGTACCATTTTCATTGAAATAGCTCCAGAATTTGATTCCATTTTCTTCCATATTGATGATCGAGATCTGAAATATAAAGTCGATGATTTATGATGAAGACTATGGGTCCAGGCAGAACTCGCGGTATTAGATCTCTCACCAAACTCCGCGAGGGTGGACCTAAAATGTAGGCCAGAACCGAGGCGACAGCCGAGCTTTTGGCGAAACGCTTCTCCGTTATTGGGCAATACGCTTCAATGAGAAATAGGCGGGCAGAAATAAAAAAAACTACTTACAGGATTGATCCTGACCGCAGTGATAACGCAACATCGTTCCCCAACACGGTTCCCATGTCTATTAGAGAGTATATTTTTCACAAAATGACACAGTCATACACTTGTAAATAATCTGTAGGCCCGTATACGTTTAGGCAGAGTTGACTGTACATATCAATACTACATGTATTTCAATAATGTGTCGACGCTATTACGCCGGTTTAAGTGCACCTTACATATAATACTCATAGGCCCACGCGCCTACAAGAAAGGCCTTTCTCACAGGACCCCCTCAGCCGGCTTAGTAGCGTCGACACAGTATAGGCATTATACTGGGTTACAAACAAACATTGCACATGAGGTAAACAGAATTTAATCCCTTTATGGCAAGATTTAATGGAGTTCGGTCGTCTAATACCGGCATTTGTTGATATACATACATGTGCATATAAACACACTGCTGATCCTGATTAAGCACTGGCTTCACCAGTCAGGCATGGAGTTATCGCCGAATCGGGCTAATTTGCCATCCACACTCGCAGATTATTATTTTATGGAGTTTTCGCGAAGCCCCCGAATCGTCAACGTGAACGTCTATCCAATTGTTCGAAATCGTTCGTAAGGAGGTCGAACAATGGGACAGGCGTAATTCACGTTGACGTGTCGGGGATTTGCCGGCGAAAACTCCCTATTATTTACTTGAAGACAACCAATTGGAACCCCAACTCCACCATTAAGTCCCATTTTAAAAATATAGGAAGACTATAGGCGGGAACCAAGCTGCCCACATAAAGTTGCACAAAATACGTAATGGTGTATCGACAATCTCACATTGGCTCTTTTTTTTTTTTTTTTTTTTTTTTTTTTTTTTTTAGTTTATAGATACTGGACTGTTCTCACTAAATATGCTGTCACTTTATAGATACTGGACTGTTCTCACTAAATATGCTGTCACTTTATAGATACTGGACTGTTCTCACTAAATATGCTGTAAACAAAGGCCTTTAAACGTCCCCAGATGAACTCCCCAGCATAGACGAATGTTCATGACGAGGAATATAAGTATAATTAATTTCAGACCAGACCCAGACCCGTTACTGTGCACAATACACCTTTCCAGAAATGGGGCGCTGAGTGTCCGAAATAGTGATGTCATAAGGGGAAACTAGGCCTTATGGTGGAGGGACAAAGGAGATAGTCATGGTTGACCAACACACTTGAATGCCTTTGATGACGGACAAGGGGGAAAAACTTAGTTCCAATATAAGCCACCAATTTCGGGAAGCATGTATATTCGCCTGGAGAACACAAATTGCAATTGCCTATAGGACTAGCCTAACACCATTAGGCCCCGCGTGATGGCGCTTATTATAAACGACTTTATTCTGGTAATCATTGACCAGAATTTTGGAATGGCAGGAATGGCTGGGAATACGTTTTAGTCATTTAACGACGTAAAAAATTCTATCAGTTGGTATTTCATACGAGTTGTCTGTTTCAGTCATAAATTACACAAATTGGATTGTTAGTGTGGACTAGCAGATTTAATTCAATAAAATATTCCATGTTTGAAAATCGACGACCAACCTCTGTATTTACGTTGTCTCTACGTATAAGCTCCGGCCAGGTGGCCAATTACCGGCCACTCTCTGTAATGTAATCAAGAGAGTGGTTGAGTCACTCTACAATATGAAAACCATGGTTAGTCAAGCAGGATACCACACACCCTGCGTCTGATGAAAATTGGCTGCACAAACTAATAACAATTGAATATTGTATGTAAATTTGTTGTCGTCACTCTGTTTATATACTGTTAGATCTGCTAGCAGCCGTCCTTTCAAAAATCCATCTCATATACATTTGTCATTTGTAAAGTATAGTTCTTGTGCTCTGCAATGTATTATTTGGTTGAGCAATAAATTCTATTCTATTAATAAAATATAATAAAACAACAGCCGTGGTCATACACTGCTGCATAAAAATCCTCCGTTTCATCACATTCATATGTCACTGTTGGACAATCAGGAGACAATTTGTCATACCCTTTGCTGAGAATATTTTGTAGTCATCCTGATCACCCGCACTAATTATGCCCCTGTGTCCCTTTTTTCCGCATTTGTCCAGGTCATTTTAATTGATTTGTTACTAGCTCCAAAACATGTTTATTTTGACGTTGCTGATCGTAGCGAGTTTGCTTTTTGAAGGCAGGTTTGATGCTGTAGAAGACGTCGAAAATGAATCAAACGTCTCTACCTACAGAATTGGTAAGTTATATTTTAATTTCTTTGCGTAGCTTAAACAATCTAGAGCCAGAAGTGGTCGTAAATGTATTTGAAATGTTACAATCATGAGTTGTCGCCAATCCGATGAGCTTAGCCCTGATCACACCCGCAGAATCGACTGCGCCCTTTATCTCTTAGTTGATACATTTACAAGTTTTCCTAATAGATTGACATCTAGCTGAGTCTTTTCAAAAATAGATAAGCGCAAAGGCGACCCGGGGATAGCAGCGATTTCCTCAGCCACGAAAATCCTGAGTCAGTCGTAGGCCTATCCTCCTCAATCCCCTCGCGCACTTTACAAAGCTCGGTCGTTAGTGCCGAGTGTTGGCCTGAGGTTTCATGTTCCTTTAAAACGTCCACAACGTTTATACATGTTGATATCAATGACACTTTACAGTTATCTGTTAGTTTGTGACTGATTACCAACATGGTGGACAACATCTTCACCCGTTCTGTTTGGGTTATTCAGGTGCGGTGTTGATAGACATGAACGAGTCTGTTCGAAGTAAATTTTTCAAAGCAATGCGGCTGGCAGCTGAACGGATTAACACTGACCCAAATCGTCTTCCCGGGTCAAGGATTGAACTGCTCTTTCCGCCAATAACCCCGCTAAATACAACCAAATCGTATGATTCTACTACATTTGAGAGCATCAAAATGGGTAAGCTAAATTTGCATCAAATGGTAATGTCACTATGGATAATTTCCTTGTCATGGAAGGCAGTTTGCGGCTATTCGAGTTAAAACGCGGAAAGATGTGGGCATTCGGCAGTTTCTAGGCATGGCTTTACACTTTCACCCGGCTTGACAATATTCCCATGCCTGGTGAGTGAACCTCTCAGTAGTATTACGTTCTATTCCTACAGTTTCCTACGCAATTCGTCAGAATGCACTTGCTCTCATCGGGCCCGTGGCCTCCACGAGGATCAGGGCGACTCACCCCATCAGCAGCGGTATCCATGTCCCGCAGATAGCGCCATGGGCAACAGACCCTAGACTCTCTATCGGGAATCACCACAAATATTTGCTGAAGGTAATTGATAAGATCAATAACGATGAAGGTTTAAATTTCAAAACTGGAGGATTATCCTTGCCTTTTTTCCGATTAGTGTGATGGTGCATGGCTCTATCGACCAGCAGCTATGGATTAAAAGCGCCTAGAATGATGCTACCAATATGGCCTTTCAGGGGTCTCAGAATTAGTTTTTGTTCAATTTGGGACTTGTCAGTGAGTCCAAGTCTGAATGGAGTTCTCCAGTGGCTACAGTAAAGAAGGGTGATAGTTAGTTCTCCGTTAGTATGTGTAAGCCCGAGAGAAGATAACAAACGGTCTAAGTTAAACTTGTATATATTTGTCTTCCAAGAATTGATGACCATGAGAGCATCATCAACGTTTAAATTGTTTATTCGAAAGGCTGAATGGTACTTGTATTCCTTACAGTGTTCATGATTTCAGATGACCCCTCCAGACAATCTCATGAACCGCGCTTTGTATGAGCTGGTCATCAGCTTCATGTGGACCAGGGTCTCAATCCTGACTGATGACACAGATTTCGGCTTGAATGGAGTCAATGAGTTCATCACGTTAGCCTCTGGTGGCGATGTGAGAATCTCCGCGGTCTTGTCATTCCATCCCGTTGATCCCGAGTTGTTAAACGTCACAGAGCAACTGGAAGAGATAAAGGGAATAGGTATGGGCTTTAGTATTCAACCTTGGGGAACATTTCACCAGCTCATTGCTCATTGATATGGCCTCTAACTGCGAACGGGGTCATTCCATCCCAAAAGTCCGATAATCAATTGAAAGGATCGTTCTTTGGCAACCTTTGGATTTTCAACCAGGTCAGGTTAAAAAGACATAACCAAGCGTCGGACATAAGCCTCATCAGAGCTGAAATTGATATCTCTCTTACTCAGGCACTACTGTTGTCATCCTGCACTGTTTTGCCAAGCACGCGAAAGTGATCCTCCAACAAGCTTACACATTGGGCATCCTAAAGTCTAAATGGGTTTGGATAGTGACAGGTCTCTCCAGCGAACCTCATTCGGTAGGTAAAAACATCACTCCAGTTGATTGGCTTGTAAAACCTTTAACGGTTCTAACGTTGACCACTGCAACTGCGACAACAGTTTTTCTTTTTACAAGACAGCTGTACTACTACAGTTTATGGAACAACACCTCACCTCAATGCATCAACATCAACATCAATGCATTTGGCGCTGCTATCCTTTGACAGCCAAGATCACACGAAGCTGTCGATGACCTTTTTCGGTTCAAAGTTTTATCGGCATTTGATACTCAACCCTTGCCGTTTTTTGCCTCCAGCATATTCCGAGCCATCTAACCGGCCTGCTGGGAATAAGGCCCTCTACAGGACAGGGAAGCCTCTACAAAGAGTTCGAGGTGGCGATGATGGCTGACAGCCCCATGGGGAGTGACCAGCAAAATGTACTGGTGACATCCTGGGTGAAATTCGTACCGTTTACCTATTTTGACTATTTTTTGGCTTAGATATAGGGCTTATTATATTTTCGGTACCTGCACTTTTAAATCAGTATCTAGAGCCGGAACAGTATTTTAGTTGTTCATGTTTCGTATTTGCCCTTGCAAGTACCATAACACAACATGAAAGTTAATACTGGTAGAGAGAATATACAAATGTTATGTCTGCTTTTGGAGCATGGAGTGACGCAAGTTTTTATTTCGTTCGAAAGTTGGGTTGAATAATTCATTGGCTCTCCCACCTCTTCAATGTAATCTGTTTTAAATGATATTCGATGTCGCAGGTGTCTACACATGGCCAACATGACGCCGATGCTGGCCGTAGCTACGATGCCGTGCTAACCATTGGCTATGCCTTGGATGCCTACTTGAAGGAAAACGGGCCCATACGACAGCAACACAACTTATCTTGTATCTGTGAGACAGGCACACCCATGCCATGGGGAGAGAAACTCTTGCAATACATGAAAAAGGTAAAGAGGCGAACACATTTAAGCAGATGTCGCTACCTTGATCATATCAGTAACAATGCAGAACCCGACTACATATCACCTACTTAAATCGATACGGATTTTTCTTCCTGGCCACGTGGTAGAAATTGTTTCAGCCGACTTGGACTTGGTTAGAGTCAGGTTCACACAAGCGTTGCACCGAATCGGAAAGATGTTTTTTTTGGTAATTTACTGAATAATGCCACTCGTGTTATTGTATAATTTACTGTACATTGTGTAACCATGTAACCTATATCACTAGCGTTACGCATTTCTTGGGTATCTCTCTTATCATTCAGGTGAAAGGTCCAGGAGTCACTTCGGAAATAGAATTCAACGAGTTCGGTTATCTCAAAACTGCCAACTTCGAAATCGTGAATCTGAAGACAGGCGAAGGTTGGTCAAAGGTAAATTCTCATAAATGAAGGGCCTAAACCATACACGACATAAGTCCAATTTTGAAAAGACAAACCGCCAACAAGAAGGGTATAGATATTTTTCACGAGAACCATGCATCAATAGTCGAATTGTGTCCTTTGTGCTCTCAGTCAAAGACTCTCAAAGCACGGTAACGTTCCTGATTGGTTTATTTTCACTTTCTTTGCAGGTTGCTGATTGGTCAGAAAGCCGGCCGAATCATACTCGCCTGCACTGGGAAAAAACTCTTGTGACATTCCCAGGGAATACGAAGAGGAGACCAAATGACCAAAGAGATAACATAAAAGGGACCTACCTGAGGATAGTCACGGTTTTGGTAAGTTCTTTCCCGATTAGAAATTTCTTTGGTCGTCCGTCGTCCTAAGTGAATTGCAATGATTTTACTAAGGAAATCGTATAGGACATTTCCCCCTGCAACCGCTGTCTCATGTGCTACGTTAGTCCATTTCTACTTCCAGAGGTATATGTTACATTTTGTCTTTGGTAGGATACTCCTTTTGTCCGGCGAAAGAAGGACCCAGCCACGTCACTGGAAAAGGACGAGCTCGAAGGTTACTGTATCGGCTTGATTAAAAAGCTTCAGGAGCGCCTTCAATTTGGCTACGATATCTATGTTGAGAAAAACAATGTGTACGGCGAACCTGTGAATGGCAGCCTGACCGAATGGACGGGAATGGTCAAGGATATACTTGAAAAGGTAAATAAGCAACAAGTGGAGTTACAAGCAGTACATGTATTATTGCTCCCAGAACTGTTGGTCCTGGACGAATCATGTCCCAAATGCTTCAGGCCGGATATTAGCAATATCAATTACCGTTGCATTCTTCAAGTTTTTGCAAACTTGAACATATGTACTGTACATCCAGACCAGTGACAATCTGTTTTTCTGCAGTACCAGTCGATTTGTCCTGGCTCCCCGTTCCGGAACGACTCGATCTTAGAGACCTAAGACTTTGACCTAACGAAGACGACTTGTGACTTGTGACTGGCGGATGTTTCGATTTCAACATCATTCTAACTAAAGCAATTTCCTATGTTCAATATAAACCATTCATCGAATGCAACCTTCACTTTGTGTACTTTTCCAGAAGGCTGACCTGGCCCTCGCTGCGGCCTTCATTACTACGGAAAGGGCAAACGTCATAGAGTTCAGCAAATCCTACTATGAAGCCGGGCTAACAATTCTTATGAAGAAGGAACAAGCCGGGTCGAAAGGATTCTGGGCTTTTATCGCTCCTTTCGATATGACACTGTGGATGCTTATTCTTTTCGGTAGGTGTGTGTACATGTAGGTCCCATTCTCCAAGCAGAAGGATATCAACTCAACACAGATTTCAAATATGATCATGAGGGCCTGGATGTGTCACTAGCGCGTGACAATGTCAGTAGCAACATATCATTTGGCGATCTATCAGTCAGCATGTTTTACATTACATGGAGTACGATGGACATGGTGCCTGGTCTTTTCAAGCGGCCTCTGGGAACGGAATCTGCTATAATTCGTAACAACCGATCCACTACATGGTAGCAGCGCTTACATGGTTTTTGTCGACGTGAACGTAATGCTGTCCTCATGTACCTGGTCACATAGGCATGTTTTGTTGAAGGCTTGTGTTGTGAAATTAGAAACTTAGCAAGTTAACTCTAGTCTGATGTTGCTTGGAGAAGGTTCAGAGAACACAGTATAGTCGTCTAGCTAATTCTTTTTTGAAATTCAGGTACCTTTTTCACGACTGGTGCGTTATACGTGATAGAATTCCTGAGTCCTTACGGGCAGTATGGCGTCTACATCCAGCGCCATGACAGAGACGACCAACGTTTTAGAGACACAAGATTCTTCATGAACTTGCGTAATTCCTTCCAGTTCTGTTATGCTGCTTTTGTAGGGATCGTAAGTGTCACGATATGAATATCATGAATATCATCTTCAGAAGAGTAAGAAAGATATTTACCGCTTAGAGGACTAGGGGTATTCTGAACCGAAAGTTTCGAAAACATTACTCAAAAGTTAAATTATTGCACCCTTTGTACCTAATTCATCTCGTTGAAATCAGGAGCTCTCCAACGAATGGTCAAGTCAGGGGGTTGTGACAACAGGATAACTTCACCGGACATCTCTCGCACTTTGCTACATCATCGGCGACAACCATATTTGCATCGATTGTTGATGACCGTGCATGGTTTCTTGTTTTCAGAATATTGATGGAGTTCCCAGATCATTCTCAGGGCGAATGGTGGGCAACTACTGGTATCTTTTGGTGTTCTTCATTACTGCCGGTTACACAGCCAACTTTGCTGCATTTCTCACCATCAACCAGATGAACATGCATAGTAAGTGAAGACTTCTCTTCGATCCTCCTCCTTTTTCCCTCCTCTTCTAAAATAGGCATCCACACCACTTCAAGCTAAATCGTTACTTTCTTACTAGTGCATGTATAGCACTTAAATGTGAGCCCTTAGCTTCTCTGAGAGAGCATCGGCCGCTAACAACTTTCCCCCATCGTCTTCAATCTGTCCCTGGCGATCCTCTCCAGTCCCTGCCAAGAGTGACCCGTGGTCTTCATCTCATTCTTGAGGTCCCGTCGCCAGTTGTTCATTGGTCTTCGCCTTTTTCTTTCTCCTGTTTTATACGAGTGTGCGATCATCAATGCGTTGCCTTAAACAAGACCTTCGCCTCACCTTACATAAAGAATCAAGGCTTTGGCAAGGTACATGAATAATTGGCGTTATTCTTTGCTTCAAGCTATTAGTAGTCTGACAGAGCTGACCTTGCAAAACAAGGTTAGATATGGCACCCAAGAAGGAACGTCTGTTTCTCACTTCATCAATCTGAGGACGACGGAAACCTATGCCAGGATGGCACAGCACATTGAAGACTATGAAACAAATGTGCGCACAGTAGAGATTGGGATACGGCACGTTAAGCATGGATTCAAAGGTAGGAATCTGCAGTCATCGACTTAATACGCGCCGGATGTGCCCTTTCCACTGTGCAGTCGCCACCGATCCACATACCGTAAAACTGTTACTTGAATGTCGTCAACATGGGGTGGCGAGAGGTTTGCTACCAGTCTTCAGAGCAGGACCTTGTTGCTGAAAAGCCACTTACCAGTCGCTGCTTCCTTTAACTAAGTAGACTGAAACACCAAACCCTTGGGTAAAGGACAGAGATGCCAAGATAAAAACGTCTTTGCCGTTCACGCCTTGTCTCTTAAACGCTAAGATATATTTAAGTCAATATCGTTTCACGTGCTTCAGGTCATGACTACGCCTTTATCTATGATGAGCCGGTCCTCAAGGATAGAGTAAACAACGACCCAGATTGCGAGCTGGAAACCATTGGAAAGCCATTCCACAAAACTTCGTATGGACTCATGGCGCGCAAAAATTCTGCATTTTTGGACACTATCGACTCGGCCGTTTTGGAATTGAAGGAGGAAGGCTTTATGGAAGAGCTGGCCAAACATTGGTTCCAGCGCGGCAATTGCTTTCAAGGAGAGAGTAAGTTTGTCCCCTTCTGTCAAGAGAATACCGGAAATGGATGACAAAGCCGTGTTTTTCGGGCTCAGTATATGTAATGCCAAAGACTACATCTATTCTTATATGACTACATATAGGTTATAGGTGTTGACCATCGAGAAACGTGTATGCCTGTACCCCAGGAGAGTATAGCGTTCAGCTGCCCAGCTGTTCGTTGATCCAATAAGGTGGACATTGACCACATCCTTACGTATCTTTTGAAATATCTGATACTGTTTGTAGGATTACTCGCTTCGAGAGAGGGTCAGTCGATACTCTTATTGCGAACCGTCCGCGACCGAAACTATAGGGCCAATCATGAAACATTCCACTGAGATAACTCAATCTGAAGTTGCTTCGCCATAGGTCGACAACTGAAACACGATTAATGGATTTGCTCTTTATGAGAACTTCTCTTATACATATTATTATTTAGACATTCCACAGCATTGTAACGTCCGTTCCATTGCAGCGTCGGCCCTTTCGAAACTTCATGGCGATGGCCTCGTCATGACTTCCAGTCAGATGTCAGCCATTTTCGTGATAGGGGGCGGGGTGATCGGCTTTGCCGTTGTTCTGGTGATTGTTGAATTCATCTTCGCTTCTGTGCAGGATGTCAAGAAGTACAAAAAGGATGAGGTCAGTAGTTAGCTTTATTCCAGTTATGCCACGCGCACACGATGGACAACATGAACACGAACGTAAACATTGTTTCAGATGTTTTTAGGGTCAACCGTACACGACAAAAAAACGACGATGCGGTCGTGGCAAAAAAACTACGGGGCTATGGTTATGAAGGATCCACCATGACCGCGCTTTTCATAGTACTTAGCAGCTACCAAAGAAAACGTCTTTAATATGTTCCGGGCAAAGTATATTGCATGTTTTATACCCATTTACAAAGAGAACGTGTGTTTTCAGGGTGGACCAAACACCATAATGGAGGCGCTGAAGATACGTTTGGATCACGTGATCGAAGAGATGGAAAGCCACATCACAAAGAGGCTGCTATGTCGGCACGCGACACATGGCATGATGGAGGACGCAATACTGCGGGAATCGGACGCTATGAGAAAGACTGTGAAATATCCTGAAATGCATACAGAATTTTAGCCCGATGAGCAGCTTCGTTGGCTTTCAGAGACACAAGCAAGATATTGGAGGCAGTAAATAGAGAAAAACTTTTGATTTGACTAATAATGACATATAAAGTATGATATAGCGCTGCCTCGCTCTTGTATGCATGAAGTTATTCTGATCTTTGGTGCGCAGGGGTTGTCCAAGTTCCGTCAAGACGAGTTCCGGCATTCCTCCATTTCGTATTCCGAGTTTGGTCAATTGATTGATGACTGTGCCGACATGACGTTGGGAAACCAAGGAGAAGCCAAACTTGACTGCCAGAAATGTCATTTGTCTACTTCCTTCCACATCTTACAAGTCCAGTTACATATGGATGGCCGATATCCCGAGACAGCTCATGCTTTTTGAGAATAAAATGAAAGTCGTCATATGCCTACTAATGTACACAGACATGACCTACTTGTTGAGGTTATTTATATCTAGTACGTATTTACTCAGGTATTCAGATTGTTAGAGTCCGCGTTGAGGGGATCTGTTGAAGGAAATGTCGTTGACCAGCGGATGGTTACCTTACAGCTAATGTACTGCATGCCTCCAGGAATTAAAAGCAATTAGGATTGAGATATGAAAAAAATGATAGGTAGGTTTGAAGACAAATATGCGGCAAGATGCAGTCTATGTACGGTATATGTGAGGCTATGGCGGAGACATGCGGGATTTCCCGTAGATGACCGTGCATGAGTACACAAAGTGAAAGCGATCCTGATATCATGAAAGTTTCTATTAACGTTGTAGGGATTCATGTAGGCATAATACCTACTGAATATTATTGCCATCCTTCGGTGGTTTCTCTCTCCTAAACATATTTGCTTCTCTACTCTTGCAGCATAGGCTCGGTCGAACGCGTGCAATCGTTGTCAACAATGGGGAGTGGTCTCATCGATAAGTTCCTGACCCATATGAGAAATGGTGCAGATGACATGGCCATGGAGACTCTCCATGAGATCAACCGACTTGGTCATGACGTCCGCCGCCATCTTGAACAACGGAAACTAGAGTTGGATAAGGAAAGAAGTGTTCTATTGGTGGAGATGGACCACGCTGCTAAAGAAATGGACGAACTGCAGCAGCAAATTGGCAGCCATCGTGATTCTGTTGATGGGTTACAGCGGGAAATGGCGGTGTCCTTGGAACTCCAGCGACTTGGCAAGGATCGAAGGTCACGCGCCAAGAGCGAAGCGGAGGAAGCGGAGGCAACCCTGCAGAAAGCTGTCCAACAGCTTCGTGCAAATAGATTTTTCCTTCTGATTCCAATCATTGGCTTCATGGTATTTGCGATTACTGCCCAGAAGAATGTGAAAACCATTCGGGACAGTCGGGAAAGGACGGCAGAGAGTAACAGGCGACGGGAGAAGGCAGAATGTCTGCGGAAGCACGGGAAACGGACGCAATCAAAATGCGAGAAAGACATTGAGAGATTGACTAAAGAGATGCAACGCTGTCGTGAGAACCTGAATGACATTCATGGTAGGATTTCAGGAATCAAACAAACACTTTGGTTCATCCATCAGGGACTGTCCGTATGCCAAGAGGTCGCAATTCATACAGAGTACGCTTCTGAGAAGACGACATGCATAACAGAAGATTTTGAAGCTCTTTCAGCGCAATCGATAAACACTGTTGCTCGATCGGGGGCCTTCAGTTGTGCTGTTGGTTATTTCCAGATGGCTTGGCTAAAGGTTTGCCACAAATCACAAGAAAATTCAGAATATCTGGGAGACATTCCAGCGTCACTTGACCGCCAGTTTCTCTCGGGGACAGCCAGAAGCCTCGAAGACAATGACCAATCACTGAGCAAAGAAAGCGTCGGTCTTGACGCCACCACAAAACTTGCAATGGCAATCACCAACTTCGCCCTTCTCTTCTATGTCGCTTATTACTTCAGCCCTTTCATATCTTTTGTAGCTTCGTGGGTCCTGGTGAACATTTGGTTCGAGTTGCTGTACATGCTACTCTCTCCAACCCTCGCTGTCATTAAGGTCGGCGTAGAAACTTGTCTGGGTGTGATTACACAAATTCTGGAAACTCTAGTTGAAACCTTTGTGAACTCTAGATTGGCAAAACCTTTGATTTTCATTTGCAAGCTATTTTACCAAATTATCTATGTTATTTGCAACATCGTCAGCCTAAGTTATTGTTTTGTTGGTGTCTACTACACATTACAGTTCATGTGGGTTGGTCTTGCATTGGGTTATTTATTGGCTAGACGAATTCAAACGATGAGCTGGTGGTCTAGGTCTAACAAAATAAATGTAGTAAATTTCCAAACCGCTGTAAACTAGGTCACGACCGATTATACCACTTATAAAATTGCTGAACGGCTATCCAGAAGTATTAAGGTAGCAGGAAAGGGTGGGCGTTGGTGGTTTCTGAGTGTGAGGGGGTGTAGTGGTGTCTGTTGACTGTGCTTTAAGAGAGACCAGGCATGATGCCAGTCTATGCCAGTCTCTCTTAATAAAGCACAGTCAACGGACATGTGGTTTCAGTATTAGGTCTTTCATTTTAGCAATGCGAAAATGTAAGCAATTTTGGTAAGGTCCGTCATTTGTTATCACCAATTAGCTTCTAGAGTGACTCAACCACTCTCTTGAATACAGCGGCCGCCTCAGCGCCACCACGCGGGGCCTAATGGTATTAGGCTAAGTAGCTTCGCGAGTCTCTGTGACGTAGGCATATACTTTTCACAATTAAAAATGCTCTCAAAGACTATAAGGAATGATTATTTATTAACATTTCCTGTACTATATACCTTCTAATTATCAATTTACATATAGGTTGGCGTTAGGTCGCGTGCTTTTCTTTCCTTGTGACAATATCAGCAAAATAGTTACAACCCCATAATCGCACCATAAGTCCATAATGAGATCACGGTGACCCGTTATAAATGTTTCGCCAGCTTCGATATTTTGCCGCTACGCGGCGCGTTGGGTCCTTGCGTCCAGGAAACTTGCGGCGCCTCCTAACCGATTTCACTGGAATCAATATAAACCAACCGACTGCCAGAAATGTTGTACCCGACATCACGCGAAATAACTACTAGTATATTCTATGCTGTATAGGCCTATTTTGTAGACATTTATATATGCCAAAATCTTTGCGTCTCGTTCATAAGATTCCCTCTTGTGCTTTGAATAAATATACAATTGTAAATAATCTGAATTCTGGCGTGCACTTCATTCATTAACACATGCGGTCAAAAAAGAACTTCCTTTTTTGCTGCCTGTATTAAAACATGAAAGTAAAAGGAAGGGATTTCAGATGAGAAAAAAGAGCAAAAGTATATGAAGCAGAAGTTGGGTGCGGTTTGCAGGGAGAAGAGTTGCAATACTTAAGCGTGAATGGAGAAGGAGGCCACGTGGTAGGCTACTGTTTTAATAACGATGGAAACAATGCCAAAAGACTCGCTGTGGCCCAGCAATGGCAAGGTAAGCACACAGCCAGTTCTATAAAATCACCGTACACAGCAGGATTCGGTACACTCCTGACGCAGTGGACCGGCCTCGAGCCACAAACAGCAGCGGGATGGTGGCAGCAATGCCAAGATAGACCAACACACACCAATCCAAACCGTCCCCACACACACAACAGCAGGAATCGGTGGCACTATGTGCCACGGACTGCCTTCCCCAGCCAGTCCACGCCAACCAAAACAGTGCCAATTCAATTACAACAGTTTTCATTGTGATAGGGCCGAAGCGATCAGGATGAAGCGTGACAAAGGAACAATCACGTTTTTTCGTATTGGTCCCGACTGTCAGTCCTGCAATCGCTCCTCATGTCCCAATAAACTCACATTCACAGTGATCATATAATAATGAGTCACTAATGTCACAAAAAACGATTAGCCTTATGCTGTCTTCGGTACGTAATATCGAATTTAACATCTAGGCCTCACGTTGAATTTCTCAAATAGTGCAGAGACAGCAGGTCGCATGAGACTTGGCAACGCTGATCACTATTAACGACGCTTGGAGAATGCGAAATGCCAACTTGAATGGGTTCGTATTTTATAGCTACCTATCCTGAAGACGAGATTGGATCGTACATGGTTTAGGTTGGTCATGCATGTCATGTTAGTTGATAAAATAAATCCATGAAATCGGCGCCGATTTTGACTTAGTGATGTGTTAAAAGATCATCATAAAAAGCTTCTGTTTAATGTATATCTGGTCTTGATTGCCGTTGCTTAAAGTGTTGCAGATGAATACAAAGGTAAGGAGAACGTGAGCCTTTGCCTTTATTTAAATATCTGATCTGTGTGTCGCTGTCGGCAGACTTGAGTCGGAGTGTCGACGTACAACAATGCATACAGACACTGCTGACAGTCGGATACAATAATACTGCGAGTTAACCCCTATACAGGTACCTTTTTTGAGGATTAGGAAAGCAGTCTGGACTACTGATAGTGATATATATATACTGAGGCTCCAGTCTACAGTTCTTATCTTTGAACTCGTCTTGTTCTTTCAGAAACCATCAAGATGAGGATTGCTTGTTCCATCTGCACCGAGCACTATGAGTACTCCTCCGAGATCAGTGCCCTCCACTGCGGACACACGTTCCATCGGCACTGCCTCGAAAGGTGGTTGGGGACGGCTAGCACATGTCCACAGTGCCGCCAGCGGGTCACCACAAGCAAAACGATACACAAAATCTTCTTGGACAAGGCTGATGAAGGAGAAGTCACCGATCCTGGCGAGTTGAAAAACCAAGTTGATAATTATCGGTTACGTCTTGGCGAGAAGGACCAGGAAAAACGTGATTTGGTGGACAGAATTAAAATACGTGAAGAGAGCCTCGAGAATGTGCGCGAAGCTAAGACAAAGATTGAAGCCATGTATCGGGAAGAGCAGATTACTTGTAAATCATTACGGAAGCAGTTGGATTACTTTAAGAGTCAGCAACAGGAGGCAGTGCGGGCGAAAGATGAAGCCAGGACAATCAGGACATACATGCATAACTTGAAGCATGTGGAGACCGTTGTGAAAGGTACGTGTCACTGTCTAGTGTCAGGGTGTGCTTGATCATTGATGCACAGATTGACAGAACATAAAGAACACAAGGTGGGGCAAAATGAACTTATGACTGAATGACGACCAATCAATTACTGCACACTTGGCACTGTGTTGCGTCTTTTCGGAATACTTTCTTTCTGTAGGTTTTCTTTCCTCCTGTTGTAATGTATGCAACTTTCCTAATCATCAGTCTACCTTTATCTGGTCTGTTCCCTCTCCTTTCAGGTGTTGAATCTGAAGTCGAAAGCCTCGTCAAGCAATCAGGAGAAGGTCCAGCAGCCGTCAAGCAACTTTCAACTTACTGCATCGTCCTCAAACGTGAACTTGAAATGCTAAAGGAGTCGAAAAAAACACTTAAAGACAAAGTGGACAAACAGAATAAATTAAACGGTACGCAACAACGGGAGATACATTTCAAATCAGAGCGAATCAAACAGCTTGAACTTATGTTGAAGAAGGTACAAGTGCCAGAGACGCCTTCTACCCCAATGTCACCTTTGTGTACGCCTGCTAATACTCGGAATGGAGGATCACATCCTAGGCTTTCAGCTCCGACAGACAATGGCAGTTTCATTGAATTTGATCCCAATAAAAACGAGGAACTTTCGCCCATTCCGACTAGTGCTAAAAGAAAAGCGGAATGTGAGGAGTATGGGATGCAGTATATCAAAATTCGAAGTCTTGCGACAAACTGTCCGGCTAAGAAACTACGCTCGGAACCATTACAAGACGTTGCAACACCGCAGCACTTTAATATTCTAAAGAACATGCGCACAACAGACACTGCTAATTCAGGCAAGGTGAGAACAGGATACAACGGACTTGGTACGCATACAAAGTTCTTGAAAATGAGCCCACCCAAGGCGAGGACAATTGGAAAAAGTTTGATGAAACCAAAAGGCAAGCAGGCATCGCTTTCATCATTTTTTCCCAAATAGACACTTCGAACATTTAAATGACTGTGATTATGAATGTTCTGTGATTGATGAAGGACTGGACATTGTTCAGCTTAGTACAAAGACACAATGAGACAGGACACTGCCTGCCACATGACATACATGTACATGTAATTCTACTCTCATTCAAGCTGAATTTTTCATATTTTCTTGAATTATTTCATCCCTCATTATGTTTTATGCAATAAATATTATATGTGGTATAGAAAGTGTATGGACATTTTGTTACTTTTACTACTGTAAACTCAGTCAGGTGCTGTCAGGCACTAAAACCTCCGAGAGTGTACTGAATGTACTCCCATCCAAAATATCATGAAAGTATTGTACAAGTTTACTCCTAGCCGATTTTACAGTACTACATGACCTTTGTAGTTTATACATTGACGAGGCATTCTGATGTCTTCTTCCAACTTCTTATAATGGGTACTGATGAATTTGAGTGGCCAAACCCATCTTGGATGTCTTTCGTTCGTTATCCTAACGACAAAGTTATGACAAGGACATCAGTTTATTGATGGTATACTCTTGAGATCATGCTGGACGAACATAACCAACAGAAGGGTTTCCTAGCCTGGCTAGTCCCTGGACGTTGATAGTTAAAGATTCTATAAAAATGCGTTGTGCTGGAGGAGCTCGAGCACAGACAGCTGGCTACCTGTTCAAATAATGTCGTTCCGGATGACATTCCATATTTTATATTGCCTTGCCTGGTTGCGAGGTCGGACATGGTTTGGGTTGTTATTCTCGCAAAATCAACACGTGTCGGAAAAGGTCATTCGATTTTCATGATTTTGACATGTCTTATCTGCTGAAATTATCCAATATCAGTTCAAGCTTTATCCTTGGATCATCGTCATCGTGTTCTAGATATCCCATTGATCTACGACAGCTGTTTTCATGCCGATCCTGCATCGCTAACCGTGCTTTTCAGCCAGGTAACGACTTCTTTTTAGTCATTTAGTTCACCCTTGTCCCTTCTAAGTTCTTGTACTTTATAGTCGTAGTACGTTCCTGGCTGCTGGCTTATCTCACTGTTTAGCCCGATTATCCCGCTATAAACTAGGCTTCAGTGGCTTGTTGGTTAGCTAAGCCAGAGAGCTCATCATGACAGAGCAGAGGGCCTACTTACTTCGGGTGGGTTGCCTATCTTTGGCCTTCACAACTGGCCGGGTCCCCATCATCATCATGGGTGTGGGTCACAGGTGCCAGCCGGAGGTGTAAGGCGGTCAGACTGACTTCCGGAATTTCCCTTGATAGATTGCACCTCGGAGACATCGGACAATCCTAACCCATGAGTTGGTTTATGGCTCATAGTCCTGTCTCATTCTCAAGATGCTTTCTTGCAGCTCAACATTCTACATCCACATCTAAAGCTGACATCATCCATTCGTCAAAGAAAAAATGGCAGAAGAAGCAGAACAGTTTCAAGAGGGAGCTTGTCCACAGGGAAACGGTTCAGGGTATGTCATGTGATTAGGTTCTAGCAGTCAATAAGTGTATGGTCATTCTCTGTTATAACTGTGAACTTCTAGTCTTAGTTCATTCTCATGTCTCTCTGAATTGCCTGACGGGTGCCTAACTTGTCATTTAATTGGGCACATTGAATCCCAGTTGCATACGATTACGTTACTGAAATCTTGTCTTTCAGTTCTGGATGTTCATATGAGGGAGATGCAGAACATACAAAACAATCTTCAGCTGGGGACACACAGACGAAAAGCAGAGCTAGCTCCATCTTTTGGTGTCGATGACAAATCTAGAATAGTTCAAAATGATGAATTTTTGGCCACATTTTTCAAAGACAGGGAAAAAACCTCAAATGATGTGACAAATAATGTATCAGAAGAAGACTTTTCCAATAGTTTGAATAGTTTTAGAAAACAGTTCGGTTTGCCTGCTGTAGAAAATGTGCCTCTTTCCCAAGAGCCTCTGGCAGAGGAGGGTTTGGTGTCAGAAACTAGTTTTGTATCAGATAGACAACTTGATTTACATTCTGTGATAGAGAGCCCGCCACCTTTTGAGAGTTCGATGACACCTGAAGCATTTGAGGAGTTGGAAATTGAGACATTCACGTCATTGAATCCAGTGAAAAGTTTAAAAGTATCCAGTACCTCCAAAGCCATGGGCAAGGCGAAAAGAACTAAAAAAGCCAAAAGGAAAACTTTAGAAAAAGCAGACAAAACTTCCGAAATAAAGAAGAGCCCATCAATACCGGCTGATTCAAAGATCAGTACTATACCAGCATTTTCTGATCCGGTTCTTCAAGAGGAGTCACAGGTTTTAGAACCAGTAGTTGAAGACAACCACGATAAAGAGATTGCGGACAGGTTGGAATCGTTGCTCGATGGAAGTCATGGCAGTGACGTCAGGGACTTGCTGTTCAGTCTGCAGGCCAAGAGTAAACAGCGCGAACGAATGCTCAAGATCGACCCAGCTCAGATGGAAGTTGAAGGCAAGGTTTGGGCGTTCAATATAGAATTGAAGTCTTTTGTTGATGCCTGCCTTTATGCTGGCTTGGTAAGTTCTATTTTCAATATTTTTTCTTTATCATTTTTGGAGGAAATTGCAGTCGTTGTTGTAACCAATTACACCCAAATGTTACCCTAATTTACGCGTATACTTACTGTGGTGTTCTGCACTCTACATGGATTTGATAAACGAAATTGACCCTACAGCTTTTAAAAGACTAACTGTTAGTGATTTCAGTTGGCTGTCTCTATCTAAAACATCTTTATCTAGCGTTCGTTGCAATGCACTGAATGCGTACGTCCTAACGTCGCTGCATTCTTGTTTTCTACAGCACCTGAAAGCTCGATCTGCGATAATCTTTTGCAAGTTGTCGAGCATGTCGAAGAAAAAGTCCTACCAGTATTACAAGATCACTGACGTCTCTATCTTCAACATGATTATGCATGGCTATGCTAAACTGGTAAGTATTTTGCTTAAGGGCTGAAACAGTAGGCTTTCCAGACCTCTCAGTCGGAAGAACGTGAAAGCATCTTTGTTGTGAGAGACATTTCAGTAGTTAAAGCAGACATTTTGATTCCCTCGAAGCTACAGTGTAGTCCCTTTCCTGGGAGAGTCGAATTTTCCTGATTACACTGATGTCATTTTATATTTTCAGGGCCGTCTGGATGTGATTCGAAGCATGTTCAGCCACCTGAAGGAGAGCGGCCTTAAACCAACCATGCAGTCATTTACACCTAGCCTTGAATGTCTTGCACGACAGAAAAAGTTCCGTTCCGATATGGCCGAGAAAGTTATCAGAGATATTGAAAAACATGTGAGTGTTAGCCAAATGTTGTATTTCTCTTTCAAGAAAAAATGCCTCTAGAAAAACCTTTGAGTACGATTCATCCATCTCCGTGTTTCATCTTATTGAGAGGATTGTAACATTACGACCACTGTGCCTCCAATTTGATTTAATCTCTTGACTGTTGTCTTTCAGGGTTTCGTTCTTGCCGATGTTCTCCAGAATTGCGTCTTCACAGGAGATGAGAAAGATTTAGTCCTGAAAGCCATCTGGAAAGTACGACCGAACTTCAAACCATACCTGTCAGGCAGTTCGGAGAAGTATTCAGTCTCGTTGCTTGATGAGCTGAATAGAGAAAGGACCCCATCAGAGGTAAATAAAAGTTCATTCATCTTTTGAAGCAAGTCAGGTATCGCTGGTTTGCAAAAGTATTGATGATGTGTCAATTCTGTGATTAATGTTTAAAAAATTTGATTTGCACTGCTTTATTCAATCTTTTAGACAATTGAGATGAATCCTTACCAAGGTCCGGTCACAGTTGATGAACTAGTAAAGTGTCTAGATGCACAACTCAAACAGGAGCTGTCCGACTATGTCGAGGTGCCGTCCATCCAGGCAGCGGTACCACTGACAGAACACCTCAAAGACTGTGTAAGTTGTTGTGCACTGCAGCGGGACGTATCCTTTCAGTGCTGAGCATCCGCCACTTTCCCCATAGTGGAATATTAGGACCTAATCCATGACAATTAGAAGCGCTGTCCACAGTCATGGCTGTGATTTATGTGCCTGACAAGCACGACATGATAGTCACAAATTGAAGGTAAATCTGAACACACAAGGACAGGCAAATGTGGGATTTGGATCCATTTATCCAGTTACCGTAAGTGAGTGTTACACATTTCAAGCTGTTGGTAATTCGATAGTCTCTTGATGATGATGTTCTGAAATGATCTTGTATTCCAGCGAGAACGACTCGAGAAATGGAAAGCGACCAGCCGTGAAGCACTCCAGTGTGCCTTCGAAAGGAACCTGAGGTTCATGAAGCAGCGCGTCGACGGCCAGTCGCTCCTCTCCCTCTATCCGTACCTGAAAGTCCTCGATACGAGTCAGTACGTAGACCTCATGGCTCATGAGATCAACCACTTGGCTACCGACTCGGAGAACTACAGTCCGTCTTTGAGTAATCTCTGGCTCAAACTTGGTCAGAAGGTAGGTACCAGAGTTTAAATCTTTCACTGCCAGAACAATGATTTGTCTGTTGAACTTGTCAAAAAGCAAGTACGTTTTACCAAATTCAAAAATAATTGCAGTGGAGTATTTCTGCTTCAGGTGCTGAACAAATACATCATTGTGGATAAGATCCGGAACAAGCACGTCAAGAAGATAACGGACCTTTATAAGCAGTATGCCACACTCTATACATCTGACGATATGGGCTCATTCAAGAACCATCGAGAGATGTGGCAGCACCTTGATGCCCAGATGACCGATGGACCGTGTTTGGTAAGTTACATTTTGAGAAAAAGTGTGAACTATAACTTCAATAGGTTTAGTAATGGTTACATCAGAAATTATTGATCAAAATCTTCTAGTGAAAGTTCATCTTGTTTTTTCTTACCTCCAGGACATAGAAGAGAAGCAATGGCCACATAGTGTGCTGCGCGGAGTCGGCAAGTTCCTCTATGACATCATCCTGTACGAGACGAAGATTGACATGGGTGCGTCAGGTGATGGCGAAGAAAGGTACATATCTTATTTTGGTATTGATGGACTCACGTTCTAGTGGGCTACTCATCACTCACTGCCCGTTTTGCGTTGATGTTCACACCAAAGAAGGAAAATTTGTTTGAGAAAGTAAGCTCTTGCTGTTGAGTCCTTCATGTATCGCACTTTTTATCATCTACTCTCACTGACTGCTTGATTTGTTTCAGAAAACTTCCAGCGTTTTATACCATCTACCGGACGTATGGAGCTCAACAAAAACAAGAGGTCAAGGTGAGAGTTTAGGAGTAGTTGTCCCCCCCCCCTTGACGTATTCAACAAAGCACTGTGTTGTGTTGAGGGAGGAAAGTTTTTACCTAAGCTGTGGATTCTCAGTTATGCTCCACTCCACAAATGAGTGGTTGTGGTCAATGTTTGAACATTTGGTAATGTGTCAGTTCCCCTGGTTTGTGATGCTCATAATCTTTATTCTTTTTCCAGCCCCATCCGTCTCTGGTGCGTTTGTTTGAGAATGCCAACCTACGTGATCTACAGTTCAACATGTTAGAGGTCCCGATGGTCGTCCCGCCTGTGCCATGGGGCTCTGTGCGCTATGGTGGTAGTCTGCTTGCTTCAAGTAAGTAACGCTTCAAGCAATGTCCTTGTTATCCCAAATTCATGATTCTATGTACTGGAAGGTAAAAGTTTGGTTTGTGACACAATTGAGCTTCTGTAGTGCTGGTCTGGATACAATTTAGGTTGATGTTACCGTAAGCCAATGTGAAGTATTCAACGTGGCTGTCCGAATGCATTCATGCTCCTTCATATTTATGGTTTGCAGCCAAAATCATCCGTCTTCCTGAGGAAGCTATCCAGCAGAAAGAACTCCTTCACTCCATGCCACAGAGCCAGCTGTACCCAGTGTTTGATGCACTCAATACACTCAGCTCATGTGCATGGATTATAAATAAACCTGTAAGTTTAGTGCCAGAGTCCGCTGGGGATCAGTTGAATGACAAGCCATCCTTTTAGATTGCTCAGATTCATACCGAAAGTCTTTCTGCAGTGCATCAAACTTATATCTTTCTTGTTGTTGTCATAGACAGTTTTGGAGGTGAAGTACCAGGAGTTCTTTTGTAGGGCTGACAGTGCAATGTATATCAGTTCCTCTGAAGGGGATGCAGCAGAAAATGGCTGCAACTTCAGTGGGAAGTATTCCAGGGCAACACTTTGAATCATTTTGTGTGGATTCATTTTGTCATGATTGCCTTCATTTTCTCCTCAGGTATTGGACGTTGTGATCAGCATCTTCAACAACAAGGGTGACATGTCGGTGGACATACCTGCCCCGGTGTCCGAGTGCCCTCCTTTACCAACGATAACACAGTAAGTCCTGAGCTACTTGTAGTTATTGGATTTGGGGAGTCGGGGAGTTTGAACACCCCAGTGGACATGCATAGTGCACCTTTAGGATTCCAATCTACTACAAGGTTTTATATCAGAGTTTTCCTTCTCCTAGACTGATTGTCCACCAAAGCGAAGTAGGCCAGTCTCCCTCAGACTGGTGTAAACAAAAAGAATAAAAATTACCTTGAGTGGCCCATTTGTTGATGAATAGTATTGACGTCGTTTGTTTTAGTGAGATGGAGAAGGAAGAGAGGTCAAAGGTCATCAGAGAGCGTATTCGCCTGAAGCAACAACGATCTGAGATGTACAGTCTGTGGTGTAACGAACTCTACCGCCTGTCCATTGCTAATCGGTACCGGGATGAAGTGTTCTGGTTCCCTCATAACATGGATTTCAGGGGCAGAGTTTATCCCACTCCTCCTCATTTTAATCATTTGGGTAAGATCTCCAAACAGTTCCAGTCAGATCTATGGAAATAGCTACCTGGCCATGGGGCATAGAATACTTGAGTCCATTCTGTCTGCCATTGTACATGTACTCAATATTTACTCATGAAGACAAAGTTTAAATTCTCTAACATGTTATATGACAATTGGAATGGCATAAACATTTGTAATGTAAATAGCATCTATCTGATTTGTTCCAGGGAGTGATGTTGTGCGCAGTATGCTACTGTTCGCCAAGGGAAAGCCCCTGGGAGAGGAGGGTCTGGATTGGTTAAAGATTCACTTGGTCAATCTGACGGGTATGAAGAAACGATGCTCTAACGCCGAGAGGCTTCAGTATGCTAATGATTCCATGCAGGATATTCTCGATACTGCTGATAGTCCACTTACTGTAAGTACTCTTTCCCTAACTTTTTTCCTATGAGTGTGGGTTGGACACCTTTTGTTTTTGGAAAAGCCTTGAAGTCTGTCTTGGGCCATCACAACTTTATATGCTTCTCGCTTGGTTTGTGCCTTTAGATTGACCTTGTATATGCACCACCTAATTCAACACAACAATTGTGATTTCCAGGGCAAACAGTGGTGGAGACAGTCCGACGAACCCTGGCAGACGTTAGCCTGCTGCATGGAGGTCGCCCAAGCCGTCCGGTCACCTGACCCCACCAAGTACATCTGCCACTTCCCAGTTCATCAAGATGGCTCCTGTAATGGCCTCCAACATTATGCTGCTTTGGGTCGGGACCGGGCCGGTGCGGAGTCAGTCAATTTGTTCCCATTTGAAAAGCCTTCCGATGTGTACAGTGATGTAGTGGATATGGTAAGTTTGTGTACTTGTTGAAAATGAACTTTGTACAGACCACATTCCTATATTCCAAATTGAGGAAAGTGACTCCAGAACCATGCAATGAGTGTAATGATCTCTTTCACTTTCTTGTTTAACTTCAGGTTGAACGAGAGAGACTCAAAGATGCAGCAGACGGCTTGGAGATCGCTAAAATACTCGAAGGATTCGTGGCGAGAAAGGTAATGTACATTGTGTGTTTCCAACAGACTCATGGGAGATAACTGCACCCACCCACAACCAGGCTATTTGTATCTTATGATTCAAGTTGTTTGGGGGGTGTGCCAAGTTTTTATTCAAATCAGGTCATCAGGTCCTATGTCTATTCTTGATCTTTGTTACAATAATTAAGGGCCAGATGGTCCTTTTGGATTGACTTGACAATCAGGAAATGAAAAACAAACTGCTCTGTCTGAAAAGAGCGGCCTGTGGAATAATTTCTGGACTTCTATTTCAGGTTATAAAGCAGACTGTGATGACGACCGTGTACGGAGTTACACGGTATGGTGCTAAATATCAGATTTTACGTCAGCTCAAATATATCGATGAGTTTCCTCGAGAGCATGCGTGGACAGCGAGTGTTTACCTGACGGACAAGACCTTCTACTGCCTGAGAGAGATGTTCAGTGCTACGAAAGAAATCCAGGTGAGAAGATAGCTTCATATTTTACCTTTTAGATGATGATGTTTATCATTGTTCAGTCTTATAGTCTCAAGAGTTGAGAGTTACCCATCATCATTGTGAACCAAATCAAACACAGTTCTAACCCATAACTGGAGCACATCCTTGTAAAGAGTCAAGTGCCTGAAAACCATCAGGGGCAGGCCTGGAGTACATCATATTTGTAAATTTCACATGTGTCATCAAATTTCAGGATTGGTTTGTGATGTGCGCTCAACTGATATCTAAGATTAGTAACAAGCCGGTTCAGTGGTTGACACCTCTTGGCCTTCCGGTCATCCAGCCCTACCACAGAACAGTCAAGATGAATAAATATGGTGCTTTCATGGAGGATAAACATAACATGTTTCAGTAAGTCTAGTCAGTGTTGATATTTCTTCTGTATTTACATGCAAGTGATATCCAAGATCAACACGGAATTAGTTTGTTCAAGGCCAGGTTAGAGGAGCTGTTGAGGGTTACTGGCATATGGGTTGAAGCTTTCCAGCCACCTATCACAATATCCTGTTGTCATTGTCACCACAGATGGCCTTTCCTGAGATTCTGCATGTGTATTTTTCATCTTTTCAGGAAGCCAAATGCTCAAAAACAAAAGAATGGTTTCCCTCCAAACTACATCCATTCCCTGGACTCGACACACATGATGTTGACTGCTCTTTACTGTTTGAGGTAAGAACTATAAATGGTATCATGGCTCATTTCATTTCAATTGCCTTCTTGAATAAACACATTTACCTGGCTATACCAGAACAAGGAGTTGATCCCACACTAGGTAAATGTACATGTATAACCTGCTTTGGTATTTTCACATTTCAGAGCCGGCATCACGTATGTGTCTGTTCACGATTGCTATTGGACGCACCCCTGTGATGTTGATGTTATGAACAAGATCTGCCGAGAACAGTTCGTCCGGCTTCATCAGCAACCAGTTCTGGAGAATTTATCTGACTTCATGATACAGAATTACGCCATCCCGGAAAGGTATGCCTGCTGAATTAGTAACTTCCACAGTAGTTTAAGACTCAACGTACTTTGAAGTTTAAGACTCATCCGAGCCTTAACAAGGCTGTGGGATGGGACAAGCTATTGTTGTTACAAAATCTGAATGCAGAAGAAGAATCTGAATGCAGATGAACTGAATATTGATTATGTTTAACTTGTTCTTCTATGTTGCAGTGTCCTAGAGAAGGATGATGGTAAACTTGCCTTGTCAATGAAGTTATTAAATGCTGCTCTGGCTAAAGTCCCTCAAAGAGGTGAGAGTTGCACACAATACATATCATTTTCTCGCAGTTACTCACTCTATGATTGTTTTTTTTGTGCTAGAGTGATTCCATTCCATTCCGTTCCTGATTTTCCTTTTCTTTTCAGGTTCCTTTGACCTCGAGAACGTCCTCAAGTCAACATATTTCTTCAGTTAATCTCAAGAAGACTCAAGTGACACTTACAGCTGTTGAAACAAAAATTTTCTAACATCTTGAACCAGATGTGCTGATGTATTGTAATCTTTGATTTTTGTTGCACATTTCTGTATTCCTAATAAATTCTACCGGTATTAAAAATAATATATTTTTCTGTTTGTTCCAAATTGGGAAAGATTTAGTTGACCTTGGTAATTGTCCCTTGGAAAAGAAATCTGCATAAGCATTCGGCTTCTCGACATCAAAATATACTGGAGGAAGACCATACACATGAGGCAGTATCGAAAGACAAGTCTCATTGCAGAGAAACATATTCATACTGGAGGAAGCCCATTCACATGTTACAAGTCTCATTGTATATTCATACTCAATATGATATCTGACAGGACTATCCCTTGGATCTTGGAGATGGGCTATTGTTATTGTCCTTTCTGTAGGTAGGCCTATGTTGCAGGCAGCATAACTCAAATATCTAAAATCTAAATAACAAGGGAAAAGAAACGCATTATTAAAAAATAAAATATAAAGTGAAAAAGAAACATGTTGTCCACAACCGGATTCGAACTCGCGACCTTTGGATCGAACATCGTATTCTGCCATTTCTGACGAGCGCTCTACCAACTGCTCTAATGTTTCTAAGACGTCTGACGTCATGTATTTGTCGAAGTCTGATTGGCTGAAAGTCCCTGTACAAATGTACAATGTACTGCCCGAAAGGTTCAGAAAAAAAAAATTCGCCAGCTGCTTGTGTCATTCTCCTGGTGGGGACTTACAGAACCTGTTGGCTGTGGTAAACGAGAAGTCTCCGGTCTTTCACAGCCGGCGGCCGCCGACCCGGACTCCGTTACACCAACGGACCGATTAACTCTGATGGTTCAGAATGGGTGTTATGTATGACTTGGGCCCATGTCTTTCATGACGTCGGCCCCTGTCCCTCACAACCTGTTGCTGGATAAGGCATCCAAGGGCAATCCAACGATGGCTGAAGCTTTTATAATAAGCCTGGCAAGATTGGATCACTCATTTTTACTTCGTCTTACCCAGGAGACAGGAGTGTTTAATGGACAACCCATTAAGTGACCCGACCGAATTAAGTTTGATATCATGCTATCAAAGTTGGGAATTGTATTCTGTTTCGAATGATTGCATCGAAACTGAGCGCCCTACGAACGACGAACTACAAAGTACGAATGTCTGTCGAGTCATCAAGTCCTCTATCTGCTAATTGATTTACACGACACTGAACCATATTTTATACTTGGTTGTAGAAGGAATTGGGGAAATTATTTTTTAAAAATCGTCGATAAAATGCATTTACAGTGCCTATGCTTGGTCATCCGGCAGATCCACTTCTGTGGCTGGAATTGTCGAGCCAGACACTGTTTGTGATAGACCAGGGAGTGTACCTCCTGTTTCACCAGCTATAGGTTGTGAGAGACGATGGACAACGTCATGAAAGACAGGGGACCAAATTTTATCAGTGGGCTGTTTCACCTGCTACACCAGACACCGGTTGTGACAAGGGACTGTACCTCCTGTTTCACCAGCTATAGGTTGTGAGAGACGAATGACAACGTCATGAAAGAGAGTGGACCAAATTTTATCAGTGGACTATTTCACCTGCTACACCAGACAACGGTTGTGATCGACCAAGGACAGTGCCGTTCTATCCAATATTCCTGGGGCTGTTGGAGAGGTTTCTTGTCTAAACAGTGCCATTCTGCCCCCTCTAAGGCATAATTGTTGGTAACTAATGAATTGACTGCGAAACAATGAAAGCAGGTTAAACACAAAGTGTTAATTCTTCAGTTTGGGGTTTGGTGGAGAAAACTAATCTTACATGAGTCCCAAAATTCCCAAGATTTGCTCAACTTAGAATCGTTCAAAAGTCTTGAAATTAACAGACGTGTTGTATGTAAACAGTACAAATATAAATATTCTGATGATAAAAACACTATATTTTGGCAGCATTTTCCGCAAGTCGGTAAAGGTCGGGGTAGGTCGGGAATTAGTATAACCGAGCAAATTGAGTCCAAACTATGACAGTCAATTAGACAGACCCATGAGTGCGGAAATCCAAACCGAGCTTACGGATATTCTCATTGGTTTAGGCTGACGCGCACCTGTAAGGCTAAGCGTGATAGGTTACAATACTCTATATAAACTCTGGCTTCCATGGATCGGCCTCTATTGTATTACAAACTATCATCGAAGTGTGTTCTGTGCCTGCGGTCCAAGGACCACAACAGGTAAACATTGATTATTTTGTGAGAACTTGATGGTTTTCCAAGCAATGCATCAGTTTATCGAGAAGAGTTTCTAGCTTCATTTTGCTACAACTCAGGAAGGGTTTCATGGCGTAGATGAGAAATCTACCGGCAAGATTTGATCTGTCAAACCTGGACTGGATTGTTTACAAACAAAACATTTCTAGATCCTGGAAATGATTGTACATGATCAGTGCTGTCACTGCATGCATATTATCATCAAGTCATTGGTCAGGCTAGGCTCGGTGGTTGAGCAATTCCACTCTCCTTGTCTGTTGCATGCAGGCGAGCTTTTTATTGCACTCGCACTTAGGCTAGCAGATTGAATGTGACTGCTGATTTATGGCATTATGGCAATGCCAGTTGGTGTCGTGTCGGTGACGATCTTCACGATGCTGCTTTCATCATCATGTCAGTTGTCGTACTCCACTGTCACGTCAGAAAACCTAAACGCTGTGGTTTTTTTTGGGTATTCATCCCTTCCCGTTCCAGTTCAGTTGAGTAGGCCTCAGTTGAAAAACAGATGACTGACACTCCGACTCTTCCCTCGGAGTCTGACCCTGGTAATGATTCTAAATCTTTCTTTCTCTTTTTTCCAGCTTTTCCTGTTCTTGGAAACAATTCTTTCAATACTATATGCATCAATATATGCGTCGTCTTTGTCTCTTTGCTGTGTACGGATAAGTCGAAAAAATGCCTGAGGATTTTCAAAGTGGTTCATGTTCTGTGGAAATTCCGCGGAAGAACAGTTTGAACAGTTTGAAGAATGGAGGTGGTGATAACTCCTCTTCGCCACGCTCTTCATCGCCGGCATTGGGTGGCCGTTACGTCAGCCTCATCGACCGAATAAACTGCCGTATTGATTCAAGAGACAGGTTCTTCTCACTCGAGTTCTTCCCGCCGAGAACTGCTAATGGGGCAGTGAATCTTATTGCAAGGTGAGTCGACTGAAAACTAGATGGTTTATTGTCAGATTAGAAATGAAGTACCAAAAGATATAGAAGCAAAGTTGTCCGATTATTACGCTTTATTTTGGTCCCATTATTGGCATTAGATCTGTCTCCATAACTTTGCTGCCAGGCTTTTAGCTTTGGTTGGTGAATCAATGAGTCCATTGGTTGTGACAATGTGCATATCATGCCCATAGAATAGAAGTTAAGCTCAACAAAAAATGTAGTAGACCAGTTTTATACAAGTACTTTTTTGTACAATTGACAAATTTTACTGTTCCTCTCCAGATTTGATCGAATGGCTATAGGCCAGCCTCTCTTCTGTGACATCACCTGGCATCCAGCGGGTGATCCAGGATCAGACAAGCCGACGAGCTCAACCATGATTGCAAACACCATGTTGAACTACTGCGGCATCGAGACAATGCTTCACATGACCTGCTGCAACATGACAAAGGCCGAGATTACTGCATACCTTGAGAAGGCCAAGGACCTGGGCATCAGGAACATCCTTGCCTTGAGAGGAGGTAGGTTTGGTCCATGGTAATAAAGAGCGAGGGTTGTTGCCAGAGGACCTGTTACGACTTGTCCAAAGTGTTGATCTTAAACATGATGGGATACTTGGGCTGTTCTTTGACAGAACTCAAGACCCAACCAAAAGTCACTGGCTGTGTAGAAACAGAACCCTGGAGAGTGCTTCAAGTTTGTGCAGAAACCAAAGTTCGTCTCTTGACAAGGACAAAGAAAGACTTGTGACCTTTTCTAATTGAGCCACTTGACCTATGGTTTGTACGTACCTGATGTTGGACTTGGACTGATCTGGCCCATTAAAATGTCTGGTTCACCTAACAGGTGAGGTCATAAAATTTTCCTTGTTTCTGGGTCAAGACCTTATCTACATTTGCTGACATTAGTATTTCCCAACCCTGGTGATTGTGACGTGCAAGTTCTTCAAAAATGTCAAAAAGCTAAGAAATTTAAAATTTTTGATGAAATAAAATTTGAAAAATAATGATGAAATAGCTAATACTGCCATGTCCTTTTCAGATCCGCCTGTTGATGAAGAATGGAAGCCGAACCCAGAAGGTTTCGACTATGCCACCGACCTTGTCCGACACATGAGAGAAGTGTACGGGGATTTCTTCACCATCTGTGTTGCAGGTTGGTATATTGACTTGCTTTCAACTCTTTGGTTGATTTGAAGCCAAGTGGCAAATGAAGTGCTCTTTATGCTGTTCCTCAACTATAACTGAAGGCCAAGTTCCAGTGCAACGACAAAAAGCAAAAAAGTGGTCTTGCTTGCATGGTTTGGTCCCCATAGCTTATCTTGTCTATGTGTTTCAGGTTATCCCACAGGCCACCCTGACTGTGCCTCCTATGAAGAGGACCTCCAGCACCTGAAGGAGAAAGTGGACGCTGGTGCCGATTTTATCATAACCCAGCTATTCTTCAAGGCCGAGACATTCATCAAGTTTGTTAAAGATTGTCGGAAGATTGGAATTAAGTGCCCAATTATGCCTGGGATCTTGCCAATTCAGGTAAAAAAGATTAGAAAGCTGACTTCAAACTTGCATAAGCTGTAGTAGGTCATCTCCAGATTTCATAACCCAAACCGTGGCCGAGATGATCTTCCATTGGCAGTGGAGTGCAAACAAGCAGTCCCTTGTCTTTGGGTAAATTTGGTAGTTGATTGCAGGTCGTTATGATCACCAATTCTTGTTACAGGCACATGTGACGACCACCACACACTAGTGCCAACTTGATCCCAGGTCGTGGCTTGTTGGAGGGTGCTAAATCTTATCCGTTTCTTCCAGGCCTACCAGTCGCTGAAACACATCTGCAAACTCTCCAAGCTGGACGTGCCCGATGAGGTCATCAGTGCCATTGAGCCAATCAAAGACAACGATGAAGCGATCCGTAACTACGGAGTGGACCAAGCTGTGAAAATGTGTCGCGAAATGTTTGCCAGTGGTGTAGTCCATGGTCTCCATTTCTACACCCTGAATCGAGAAATTGCAACCATCAGTATTTTGAAACAGATTGGGTTATGGACTGAGGAGGTTCAGCGTCCACTGCCATGGAAACAAACTGCCAATCACATGCGTAGCTGTGAAGAAGTCCGTCCAATATTCTGGGGTGCTAGACCGAAGAGTTACGTTTACCGGACATCCCATTGGGATGAATATCCTAACGGACGTTGGGGGAATTCGGCCTCGGCCGCGTTTGGAGAACTGAAAGACTATTACCTGTTTTACTTGAAGAGTAAGACACCGAAAGAGGACCAGCTAAAGATGTGGGGATATGAGCTTACCTGTGAGCAGGATGTTTGGGACGTATTTTATAACTTTGTCACCAAGGACAAGAACAAGAATGGAGTGAAGGTAAATATTTAATGAAATGATGCTCCATATTTGGAGTGTCATAAAAACTCGTCGCTCTCTGCAGGGAAAGGTTTCATGGTGCTGTTATGCGGTAAGATGACATTTTGTTGGTGCGATCGGACATCATTCTATGTATTTAAACTGAAAGGAGATTTCTCTTGAAAGCAAGGCCAGCCTTGTTTATTTGACTTTAATTCTTTTCACCTCTCACCAGGTCAAGACTATCCCATGGTGCGATGATGACTTGGCATTGGAGACGCAACCAATAGTGGATCGCCTGGCATCGATCAACAAACGTGGTGTGTTGACAATCAATTCGCAACCAAACGTGAGCTGTCTGCCATCGTCTGATCCCATCCATGGCTGGGGCAGTCCTGGGGGTTACGTCTTCCAGAAGGTGAGTTTGAATGCCCTCCGTTCTGTACAGCTAATCAAAATTATATTTTGTGACATGCACAATCGTGGTTCCAGTGTTGGTGTTTGAAAATCTTCTCGGGCCCACCCTTCCCCTATCCGCTGGACTTCGATGGACTGTGAACAATTGCAACTTGTCTGCTCTTTGGCTCTCTGACCTACGGTGTTTGGACGGCTTTTCAGCACTATTAAGATATTTCAAAGTTTCTTCCTTCTTGACTTCAGGCATATTTGGAGTTCTTCACTTCCAAAGAAAACGTTGATCATTTGAAAGAGGTGCTGAAGAAATATGGCGACCGCATCAACTATCATATAATCAACTACAATGTAAGTGAAACACAGTGCACTGTATAAATCTGGTGAACCTTTGAGAAAAGATTTGAGGGAAACGTTTGAGGCATGCTTTCGGCAAATTCTTCAAGAGACAGCTGTCATGATGCTGTATTCTTTTTCTCATCATGCCTGCATGGCGCAACAAACAGTTACTGACACCCTACTAGAAATATATTTTTCTAGTACTCGAGCTTCAATGCCTGCTGTACTGATATTGGCGATATTTATTCCGAGATTCTGCTTTTCTAGGCAGAGGTAGACTACTCAAACTGTGACGAGATGCAACCCCTGGCGGTGACGTGGGGCGTCTTCCCGGGCAAGGAGATCATGCAGCCGACAGTGGTCGATCCAATTGCTTTCAAGTTCTGGAAGGTAAAGCGGTTTTTTAAATGCTTTTCTAATGCTTACAACCTGAATATTCACGTCAGTTAGCTCTACACATCAAGTCTTCCCTGACTTTAGAATGTGTTAGGCCAACAAATTTTAAAACTGTGCCACTTAAGTTCTGTCACACTAATTAACTGCATGCTCTAGTCCAAGAAAAAGATGCCAAGTTATATTGTCTTTGCTGCCAAACTTTCTAACTCGCCACTCGGGAGGTCCATCTGAGAGGAGAGGTGGAGGGTGCGCAGTGAAGGCTGTTATGGCTTGGCTCTTGGTCGCTATACTAATAATCTATTCTTTCCCTGCTTTGCCAATCATTCTTTTTACCATTCTTTTGAGTGCTTTTTCAGTTGGAATGTCTTTGCTTGGTCACCATCTAACTCTTCCCATTCTGGCTGTCCGCCTGATGGAGAATTTGGGGTTGTGCCCTTATTTTCGCTTTCGGTAACCAATCTTCACTCGAATACTTTGCAAAATTAGATTTTCATAGAGGGTGTTGGGTTTAGAAACAGTTACACCTGCTGCAAGGGGCTTAACAAGGAGTCATGTTGATTGATTTTCTCCACATGTATCTTAGTCTTCAATAGTTTTAGTTCCCCACTCGCATTATATTTGTTACTACTACAGATTGTTGCCTGTGTCTGGGAAGTCGAGCCGAAGCTTTTGGAGTGCCGAGAACCAGCGGCCAGCGATCGTCGAGTTTTTCAGTAATTATGTTGGGTTTACGTGATGCATTGTCGAAGGCCAGGGGGAGTACATGGCCCCTCTTCTGGTTTTCACTCCACAATCTAATCTATAAAGAAAATTATTGTGTGTTTGTCTAACCAAATGAATACTCAATGACTTCCTTCAATGTGTTTGTATCATGTATGCACTATCAGTAGGGGACAAGTTGCCTCTTGCTTCTGAGGTCCATGGCAGCTTGATGGTAACTTTACCCTACTCGAATAGAGATATATTTTCATTATTGAAAATTATTTCATGATCGTTATTTGAATTGGAGAATCACTCACATTGAAGGAAAAGGCTTCACCATTTTATGATTTTTAATCGAGTTTGAAGAGGTTTAGGTTGTGTTTGTTTACGAGTCTGTCATGAAATGTTATGGATCGGTAATTAGATTTCACCGATGTGTACGTTTTGTTATTCCAGGACGAGGCATTTGGACTCTGGCGAGAGCAGTGGGCAACGTTATACCCCGAGGGCTCGTCGTCAAGGGACCTGATCCATGGCATCATCAACAACTATTACTTGGTCAATCTGGTTGACAACGACTTCCCCAACGAATGTTGTCTGTGGAACGTTGTCGGGGAAATGTTGAAGCTTCGCGAGCAGGATTTGAGGAACCGTTCCAATTCTGGTGTGTATGGTTCATCATACTTGCAGTGAAACTTTAAACTAAAAGAACCTCCTGAATTCAACCAAGGTTCTTTGTAGCAATTAACCTCTGTAATGTTGTCATGTCGTGTCATCTGAAGAAACAGTTTGTAAATCTCTTAGCGGACAGCTCTGTAAGCAGGATGCCCTCTATATAGAACACTGAATTTGATCATTTTCATTCAGCAACTCTCGGTCCCAAGGGTGTCCTTGATAGATTCTCTTGAATCTGCCCAGTGAAATCTTGAGTATCAAAGTCCCCTTCTCTTCTTTCCAGAGCCGATCCCTGAAGACGTTGATATGGAAACTGCCCAGCAATCGCATTCATGAACAAGAGACTCAACATGACGTGGAAAATGTGGTGCTTGTCCATGTCATATAAGCATAGAGAACTGGCATTTGACTTTCATGATATTATTCTCAGTGTGCCACAGTTCAGAGAAAAATCTGATGATGTTTAAGTTTTTGATTTTACCTGAGTTGGTCTGCAATTATTTTGTACTCTGCTTTAGGCATAAACCTGTCTATCTATACCCTTTGCGCAAGAGATTATTTGACATAGGTGCCTTGTGTTTATTTGGCTACCCCGTTTCAAGGACCGATGATTTGTCTTGTTCACATGTATTGATGCGGGTAACCCATATATTGATGGACAGAGGACCAATGTATAATGGGACCTTGTTTGGACATAGTGTATTTATATATTGTTTGCTCATTTTAGGGCCATCATCAGTATAACTATGAAATAATTGTATTGCTTGGAGTTTCTTCGTGTCATCGGTGAGAGGGGTTGTATTTTGTCTATATATTGTCGAATGCATGTTTGTGGAACAAACACATGTATAGTAGGACCATGATGAATGAATATTGTTTCTCTGCCACATGTATAATTTCAGGCTATTGCTACATGTTGCTATTTAGAATTATTTACTGGTTAGTTCATTGATTGTAATAATGAGTTCTATATAACTGCTCTGTAATTCTCAAGAATACAGTTGTTTTTAAGTCAATTGTCAATTGAATGATTGTATAACAAAGGCATTATTATTTTACAAGTATTGTCTTCTGGTATTATAATACTGTAGTATTTGTGAGGAGAATAATAAAAGAGATGAATTTGCCACGACACGAACGTTTTGTATTGTTTGTTGATGTAGGCTATTTGTATCACTCCAGTCCCCTTGTGTTTGCTTGAAAAAATAAATCATAGATGGCAGCACTAAATTTATAACTTTATTCTGGGATATAGATTTACATTACACCGGTTTTCCGGTAAAGATTTTTCCGGTTCCTGTTTTAGAAAGATCTTTTGCGTCTGCTAGAAAGTTTGTAACGGCTGTTCTGATTGGTTTGTGCTTGTAGGCTAAACTAATCAAGACTGCCGACACGGGCCGTTCAAGGAAGTAAAGCACTGTTTTGACATTTCCAAGGCGCCCGCTTCAAAACAAACTGGTAAGTTAATGGTCTTTGTCAATAAAATGTTAATAAGATTAAGTGATTAGTACACGTGTTAGCAAGATAAGTCATCCTTGACTGTCAAGATTTCCTGATATTTCATTGTCCTAAAGAGATGCGGTTGTTTTGGCAGGGTGCAAGAACATGTCCGTGATTGTGACTTTGTCCCACTAACTTGCAAGAAAATGGCCGACACAGGGACAGGCCACATCGAGCATGGCGAAACTCCACCAACATGTGAAACCTGCGAAAGTGACTCTGAAATTGCATCCGTCGCGGAGAGCTTAGAATTAGGTGATGCTGACTCCGATACGACAACTCAGTCCAGCCAGAGTATCCAAGATGCTCCTAAAAAATCTAAAAAGAAGTCCGCTAAAAAGACGTCTTCGTCAACTAAGAAGAAAAAGGTGAAGAAGAAAAAGGACAGTTCATTTGTGGTGGATTTTAGCAGCACCCAGGATTCTAAGTCTTCCAAAGACAACCTGCAACAAGCTTTCCAGAAGTACAGAAAATCCAAACAGGTAAATATCAGAACCTAGCCCTAGGGCAGGCCTAACTGTCTTACTATAGTATACGTCTTCGGTCTCGGGACAAAGACGATGGCACGAAAATGAAAATATCGTAATGATATTGAATCCCTGTCAACGCTATCTACTACGTATTGGCCTGTCACATGTTTTAAAATCCGGTCTATTGTACAGGTGCCCCTAAATAGCGTTGACGAGGCCCATGTCCTTAACTCTCTGAAAGTGAAAGGGATGTCACAACCACGAAATATAAGTGTATCATTGTGTCCAAAGTTTGATTCTGAAGCTGTCCTTCTATGCTTTTTCTTTCAGCGCTTGCAGGTGAATAAATAAATGAAAGCCTATGGTGTGTGTGCCCTGGTTTGTTTGTTTTGGTATACTAAACTAATCCAGCCAGGAAAAATGTTTGTCTTCATATCAATCATCATATATGAGACAACCATCACAAAAAGCCTGATGGCCAATTCAAAACTGGCTTCTTTTGGGCAAAGCTTGAAAACTGAGGCAGAAAATGCATTCAATAAAATTGGATAATTTTATCTTGTTTGATATTCATATGCATCATCCAGACCATGCTATTTCTAATGCAGCCACTGAACCAGTGACAGTGTCAGTCAGAACTATTCTGTTTCACGTTTGATTCTGTTCACTTCACTTCAGTTTCAATAACTTGAAATTCGATTTCAGTAGGTTGTTCGGCACAAGTCCATGTATCATTGCCCAAGCTATAGGCCTGCTATCAACACATGTTTTAGAAAGTCAATTAAGCTTTGAAATAGTATGACAAGGACAGCTGTGCAACCGGTAAATCCAGAAATTGATATGTTAGACACGGGCCTATGTCATGGGAATACTGTGCTTAGCCTAACACAATCTAGACACTGGACAGGTGCAATGAAAATTAACCCTTTTTCATTATGACTATCACCATATTAGATGGGTTATTTTCAATCCATACTTGCTATTACACCAATAAGTGATAAGAAATTACTTTTTTGCTTGGTTATCCCTGGATAAAATGAAGTAAGTTCTAAGGACATTTCATCCCTGCATCATTCAATTGTTCCCTGGGACAATTCATTATTGGAGAAGTCCATCTCAAGTATCATTCATACCTGGATGAGTCTGTCTCAGGGATAGTTCATAAGACTATTTATCCCTGAACAAATTTTTCTCACATACATGTAGTTATGTAGGGACAGTTTCACAGACAAGTCATTTCCGGGGTCAATCTATCCCTGGAAAATTCATCCCCAAGGACAATTCTCTCCGGAATGAGTTGTTCCTGGGGACAATTCATCCCTACAAGTGGTTTCTGGGGAAAATTCATCCCTTGATAAGTCACTCCTGGGGACAGTTCATCTATCCCCTGGACTCCTTGGGACTTTTATCCCTGGAAAAGTTGTTCCCAGACGACAGTAAAGTTGTCCCTTTGGACAACTCATTCGTGGAGAGTTCATCCCAGGGGCAGTGATCGTGTGCAATTCATTTCAATTCAGTTTTTGCTGAAGACAAGCCCCTGGACTATTGAGTTAAACCTGGCAACACAAGTTCACCCCTCTAGGAATAGTTCCCTGAGCACAACCAGTCGACAGTTAAGTCATCGTTTGACCTGCCTGCACCCATGGCTGAATTTGGATCTCAGGTCTTCAGTCCCAACAAAACCTCCAACTGAGCTTTGACCTGAAGTGAACTGAACAGAATATCAAAATTCAACATTTGCCCTAGAAAATGCTTCAGAAAACAGTTTACTTCTTGTCTGCATGGTCAAACAACATCAAACCATGACAGAATTCTTGCTCGCAGAATTGTTTTCTTTATGCTAGTGACTAACCCTGTATTTAAAAATGTACAGTAAGTGAACTTTATTATTCTTTTCCAACACACAGAGGCTTACAGTCTATCAGTATTAGCCTAGATTATGGAAAAAAACATTATATTTGGATGATTAAGTCTTGTGCAAAATGATTTTTAATCAACTCAAGGCAATAGGATATAATTGCTTTGACTAGAACTTAAGCAGTTGTGGTTGGCAGTGAAAATGTGTGTCAGCACAGGCCAATATCATTTATATGAATATAGCGGTATACATTTTCCTTCATAATTGGCCAATGCCAATGGTGGGTGGAGTTTCTTTCTATTTCTAAAGGCTGTTGATTCCAACAGTCCATTGTTCCTACTAGGTTGTGCCAGGCAAATAACTCAAGACTCAGCACACAACTCTATTAGTTTGTTTATCACAAAGTTCAACATTGTTTTTTGGAAGAGAAAACATTTTTATTCTTTATTAGTTTACATTCAACACCTTTCCACATTTGCCTTAAAAGAAAATCTCTCCACTATGGTGTAAACTAAACTGTTTACCGTGAATATGCCAAAGATTACACTCAAGCAGGCATTGCAGTGTCAAAAAAAGAATCAATGAGTTGCCAATAGTTTTGATGGCACTAGTAACTGAAAGTAAAGCTAAATGTCATTTCATTTTCAAAGATGGTGCACAATTCCATATCAAAAGCAACGTTTTCAGTTTTCAAACACAATGCTAGATGGCAGCACTCTGAAGTGAAATCGATCTGTTCTCGTCAACTTGGACATCGTAAATTATCATGACCATATTAAGTCAGATCCATTTAAAATTTAGTTTCTTTCATTTCAGCAGCATGATTTGAATGAGTAAAATAAATGAAAAAATAGCTAAGAAAACCTTGTTATCCCTCAGCCCTAAAGGCTAGAGGGGTATTGTCGAGGCTTGCGCTGTCTGTCCGTCTGTCCATCTGTCCGTTGAACTCATTTCCTGAGTCTCCATAACCATAAATGCCATAAAGGCTAGAGGGGCATTGTTGAGGCGTGCGCCGTCTGTCCGTCCATCCATCCGTCCATCCATCTTGCCGTCCGTCAATCCGTCCGTCGACCGGTCCGTCTGTCTTGCCGTGGGTCTGTCCATCTGTCCGGTGAACTAGTTTCCGAAGCTTATCTTCATAACCATAAATGCTAGGGATTTCATCTTTGGGTGATTTGAAGGTGTTATGTGCCATTGTGCCATTTGGCAGTTTCGAACTACGCTTGACCCCAGGGGGCACTTCATTCATGTGAAAAACTACTTTTTAATAATTTTTAAAACCTTTTGATGCTTAACATGTAGTTCGGTTGTCAAGTACAAAACTGTCAGAACTAGATGTGTATTACTTACTGCTCATCCAACACTATCCTCAGAAGCTCTCTTATCTCATCAAGAGTCAATATTTGAGCCTTTTAAACAGGGTCAAAACTATAACTCTTCAGTCAGAAATTGGGTTTGTTCCATTTTTCATAAAATTTCATTCAATAAATGAAATGAATATTTGAGATGAGAAGACACCATGGAATTCGGTCCTCTGTTTTGTCCGTCCATCAAACTTCATTCACCACTGTTGTAAAGTTTTATATAGTATTTCTTTTAATATTTTTTCTGTCGTCATTCAACTGTGCAAATAGAAACGATGAAATCGTGTGCAAGACTCTCATTAGACTCAAGGATTTTGCATTAACTTGACGTGAAGACTTGTAACAAGGCTTCTGATTGGCTCTCATGTGACGCTGCAGTTTTATGAACATGTTGATTTGAATAGTAATATGGAGATAAGCGGAATAGTGGTAGTCAGTACTTGGCCCATGTCATAATCAGGAGATTGTAAGTTCAACCTTCTGTCTGAGAATGACGTCTGAGGATCATATAACAGTATCACTATCAATCGGTGTCCTTGAGCAAGAATGGAAACTTTTAACCATCGACATTGCTTCAAAAACTACATTTACCCCCCAAAAATGACATTTACAGTAGAACCTCTCTATTAAGGACACCCTCGGGACTGACAAGTGCCGTCCTTAATAGAGAGGTGTCCTGATTAGAGAGATCAAATTGAATGGAAACAACCAATTTGGGACCAAAACTAGTGCCCTTAATAGAGAGGTTGTCCTTAATAGAGAGGTGTCCACTTAGAGAGGTTCTACTGTACTTCTGAAGCCGACTGTAGACAAGAGCGAGGGAACGAGTCTTGATAAGTGTTCAGAGTCCGAGATGTTGAATGATTTAGTTGGTCCTGGACAGGACATCCATCCTGCCTAGCCCATGTTCTTTTGTTCCTGCCAGCTGGTTATTGCAAACATCCTCCAAGCATCGCATGTGAAACATGTTGTCTTGTGCCGAGTCCATACCTCGGAGACACCATGCCGGCAGCAAAATATTAATTTTATATCTTTGTCTGAGATTTATGAATTATCAACCCACCTGTTTGATGCTTTTGTTCCATGCATCGATCTCGTGCTGATTTTGCTGGAGGGTTGACCTTGTGCCACGGGGCAGGATTTGTGGAGGACTGGTTGAAACTGAGCATCTTTGTTAGAACTAGAAGGTTACTCGTTATAGTATGATATGATAAATATCTGAAAAGGTACTTTTTATCTGAAAGTAGACGTTATCTACCATGTGTGTCGATTATGATGACTTTGACAATACTTTGATATCTGAAATGGTGTCTTTTTTTAGATGTCATCATCTGCTCACTTGCAGGCCCAGGTCCCAGACTTGCTTTACACTTGCAGGCCCATGTCCCTGACTTGCTTTACACTTGCAGGCCTGTGTCCCAGTCTTGCTTTACACTTGCAGGCCCGTGTCCCTGACTTGCTTTACACTTGCAGGCCCGTGTCCCAGACTTGGTTTACACTTGCAGGCCCGTGTCCCAGACTTGGTTTACACTTGCAGCCCATTTCCCAGACTTGGTTTACACTTGCAGGCCCATGTCCCTGACTTGGTTTACACTTGCAGACCTGTGTCCCAGACTTGCTTTACACTTGCAGGCCCGTGTCCCTGACTTGCTTTACACTTGCAGGCCCATGTCCCAGACTTGGTTTACACTTGCAGGCCCATGTACCAGCATTGGTTTAAACTTGCAGGCCCATGTCCCAGACTTGGATTACACTTGCAGGCCCATGTCCCAGACTTGCTTTACACTTGCAGTCCCATGTCCCAGACTTGCTTTACACTTGCAGGCCCATGTCCCAGACTTGCTTTACACTTGCAGTCCCATGTCCCAGACTTGCTTTACACTTGTAGGCCCATGTCCCAGACTTGGTTTACACTTGCAGGCCCGTGTCCCTGACTTGGTTTACACTTGCAGGCCCGTGTCCCTGACTTGGTTTACACTTGCAGGCCCGTGTCCCTGACTTGGTTTACACTTGCAGGCTCGTGTCCCTGACTTGGTTTACACTTGCAGGCCCGTGTCCCTGACTTGCTTTACACTTGCAGGCCCGTGTCCCTGACTTGGTTTACACTTGCAGGCCCGTGTCCCTGACTTGGTTTACACTTGCAGCCCTGGGAACTGTAAACATGTATCAACATTTTCAATAGCTAATGGAAAGTTATTGAAAATGAACGAGTCAGCAGAAGCAGAGCATTCATGCATCACAGTGGTGATGTCTGAATTGATGCAGCTGATTGAGTTCATTCTGATTAGCAAGTCGACTGCATTCAGTCACCGTAATTGACTGATTCACAGAAATCATAGATGCCTCACTCTTCTGGATGAGGTGGTTGGTGAAATTTGCTGAGTGCAATCACTTTGGGATTGCAGTTTACTGCTTTTTCTGTGACTATTCGAGAAGCTGTTTTGGAACGGCTGTTGTAGTCACTCTAAATCAGGCTGGTCGATTAGATTCAGGACACCCTTGAGATGAAAAATGCTGTCGTTGAGAGGAAGGTGTCCTGATTACAGAGGTCAAATTGTGGAAATGACCAATGCGGGTCCGAAATCACTGTCCCTAATAGAGAGGGTGTCCTCTGTCAACTGAATAAGGTTCCATTCTTGTTGGAAGTTATATGACAGTGACCTATACTACATAGTTTTTTCACCTCATTTGCCAATAATAACAAAATATGCTCGGTGAAATCGTCTCTTTAGCTCTGCTGTATTAGAGAGATCATTTTTGTTCCCGTGCTATGGCAACGCTCCTGTGCCACGCGAGAATAGCTTGGGTTGAATTTCAAAGCATGCAACTCTGTATTCGACTTTGGTGAACCCTATAGTCTTGTTTTGCCAATAGTCGGGGACCTGGTGTAGCCTTCTCAACTGGTAACAGAACAGCCATCTTCAAATGTCAGTTGTCTGTGGGGATAGTGCCTGATGTAGGAGTACTTAGCTGTCTCTTCTGTGCATTTGCCTGTCTTAAGTCCAACTCAGTGCCATTTTGACCAAGGTCATTACACATTTTGAACCAACTGCAAGTGCCAAAGGCTGAAGTTATAAAGTGTCATCATTTATCTGGCTGTTGAAACTTTATTTGTACCTCAACTTGAGACCCAATAAAAACTAAAGTTTCGGCTTGGTTCTGAAGAACTGTGCTTAGAATATGACATCTCATTTAAGAACTGCTGACCTTTGTGCAGATAAAAGCCAATATTCTAATGAGTACATCAGCAAATGTCCCCAATTGAGCCAGACTTTGTTCATCGAGCATTAATACATGCATCCATTTCAGCAGATTATTATCAATAATGCAGCACAAGCGATCACTTCATCAATTAAAATCTATTGATCACCATTATGTGGAAATGAATTGACTGTATCCAGCGTGGTAGGTTTCCAAGGAACGGGTGCCATGCAACCTGCGTAAGAAGAAAACATACGTTGATTGAGTGAACTCCACAACCTTGATTAAGTTGAGTTTGAAAGCTTTAGAGTGGGACAGGGATAGGCAGGAAGCAAAATCATGTGATGCAGTGCCCAGCGCTGAAATATCAATACGAAACCCTGGGAAGCAGTCTTGCCATGAGACAAGCAGTCTTTTTGTCACTCATTGCAGTTGCAGCGATATACATGCATAATTGCAGGAGGCTGTGATAAAAATCTATCATTTGCCTTGGCGTTTCACAGATTTGTAACCATTGGTGAATGTGGTCAGTAACTTTTTTTCGAGAACTGCCCCAAAATACCTCATTCCCATAATTTCAGAGAAAATAGAGGGACACAGGTTTCTAAAATGACAGTTAAATCTTAGTCCTGCCCACTTTGAACGGGTCCTCTGAGGACCAGTTGAGCGTGTAATCTTATCTTGATATAGCGGCCGGGACGAAACAGTAGTCCCGAGGGTACAGAACTGCTTGCACTTTTGTGAAACTCTATGCATTGTGCATTAAATTTCTAATGGATTAATCGCGTAGAAATCAAATTTCAAAAGATGACGCCATTGTTGAGATTATTCACTCCACGTTTTTCACCTTGCAAATAAATCGCGCGTAGAGAAATGGTGACACTTTTTTTAGCGCTGATCCGCAGCAGATTATTTCGTTGTAAGTTAGCATCTGTTCGAGGTCATGTCACATGACGAATCTGTTTCATTGTTTTAAAGCAGGGCGGCTCCTTTTATAATAAAGTGCATCACAGAGCCCTTGTACTCCGGCTAGAAAAGAATGAAGTGGCTTGGAAGGGATTTGAACTGAAGGCGTCTGGTACTCCAACCACCATGCCATCGTACTTGAAAAGACATAAATATGAAAGAAAAAGCAGTAAATGTAATGGAATATGCATGCAATCTATTCCTACAAATTACAAAAACGTCAATCGACAGAGTAACGCAAACAACCCAGTTGTCACTTTCTACTTCATATAAAACATTCTATGTCTCGTGTTTTAGGATCAAGCTCCCATTGTCAGTCAGGTAACATCACGACACACACCAGCGTTTGAAGTAGTGACTCCTGTTTCATGATGGAGTTGTGCCGCGTGTGCGTGTGCTGTGTATCCAATACCTCTTAGGTTGAAACCCTTGTATTACCTAGAGTAATGTGCTTCTTTTCCGATTTCAAAAAGACTGCTATGTTAATATGATCCTCTTTGATATTTAGTAAGCTTCTGTTGTTAGCGGGTGTAAGATTGCTTGATCTCCTCTCTGTCGCTGCCAGAGTGTGATACAGGAATAGACAAGTCGTGAGGAACCTTGACTTGCTCTGTAAGATTGCCATCTTTCCTAGTGTCACTCACGACAGGGGCAATGCCAAAGGTGTTGCCATAGGTGCTGCTTTCCTGATGCGAAGTTATTGTTCCTTATGCTAGTTTGCTCTGTTGATATTATGAGCTCAGATCCAGCTGCTCACAAAAAAGGTGTCACCTGCCCATAGTCCCCTGTTATAAGAAACCACACTTGCACTGGCCTCTCACCTTGCCCTATGCAATGAGAAACCCGCCTATTAACCAAAAAATTGCAATCTAGAAGATGTGGCTTCTTAATACCAGACAGTATTTTCTTTCAGATCAACCCTTTAACCCTCCCCCCCCCAAAAAAAAACACAGCAGACTTTCACCTATCTGACCATGGCTTGTCATCAAGAGCTCCACTTACAACTCTTGATTGTTAATTTCCTTGGCTGAAACGTTCAAGGCTCTGAACAACACCCTCACAAATGGACTTCTAGGATTGCTGTATCTATTCCTGTCTGATACAATTTGTAGTACGCTGCAAACGTCAGATAAATTTCCTGCGTAAGATCCCATCATGCCTTGCAGATTAATCGTAGATGACAGGCAGTGATCGGTGTAAGGAGATCACGGTAATGAAATGGACAAAGGTGATGTCACCGTACAAGAGGACCGTAACATAATGATGTCACTTTAGCCCAGTAATGCCAAAAATGGTTGTGTAAATTGAGTGGAGTCAGCGGATCATGTAGAAAAACGTAGAGCAGGTTTTTGTCAGGTTTGTGTGATTCTTCTGACCTCACTTGGGCCTGGGAATCCAGGATGCTGCTGCCTCAAATTTAACTGAAAAGATGCCATTTATGCAGTGGCTGCAGAGAGGGGTTAAGATAACCAGGTAGAGGGAATTGAAATCTTAGGGTCTTTATTTATCAAATCTTTGAGGCCATTTTCACCAGAAAGGCCCTGTGGTCATGGCCCTCACTCTAGAGCAGGGGACTGCTAACACCCCTGCAACTCTGCAAACTCCCCTGCAACACTGCAGACACCCCTGCAACCCTGCAAACACCCCTGCAACCCTGCAAACTCCCAATCCACTGAAAAAACACCTCCAGTTTGATCTTTGCACTCCTACCCCTTAGACGTCAGACCTTTTGAGGTGTAAGGAAGACATGCAGTTTCCTACTTTTCTTATACCATCCATCCCACAGTTCAGAAATTTGGATCGCGTTATAGATTTTACAATAATGGAATGTTCAGAATAAGTTTTTTAGTGTGTAGTGCAATATTGCGTCGACAATATATTGGGCCACTCCATTAGTTTTCTGATGACCAACGACAGACAGCGGGCAGTCATATAATCTGCCAATGTATTGTACGCGCACGCCTCTCCTTAGATGTTTTATTTCGATCACCTGATCTGACAGGGTAATCTCCACTGATCCTTTTATGTGTTTTTTTCCGATGGACCATTTTCTGATTGTGTTTCTTGTGTAACGGTAGGAAAGTAACGTATCCCTTTATAACCAGTCTTGGTGAAATGAGAGTGTTGTAATTTAGTCTCTTTTTTACTGGCTTCCTGACCCGTGACTTCTGATGTGAAATGTTTCGGTGATGGTTCATGATCAGCTTCACATTGAGTCAGAGTTGACCATTCCACATAGGCAAAGGTGCGCCAGATTCTTTGTATAAGAAATATATTTCTTTTTATACTTGGAGATTCATGAAATCAAAAAATCTCTGAAATTTTTTTTTTCCGACTGCCGCTCAAAAAGTTTGGAATAAAAGGTTCGCTAAACAAGTTTTAAAAAAAAAAATCGCCTTATTGACAGGAAAATCACTTTAAAAGGGTATTTGTAGGAATATTTTGAGCTTTTTAGACAATTATAAGGGTGATCTACAGGTAACGTACAGTGAATAAGGATTGTATCTTGCAAGCCTTAACAATAATATGTGAATATACTATGACCGTGACATTTCCCATGGACATCTCCCCTCTACAGAATTAAATTCAAATTATCCTTACCTCCCGCCCGTTCAAATAGGTAAGGAGAGCTGTCATTCATTGAAATGTGTATTATTCGGAATGATAATGAAATCTTCCATGCTTAGTGGGTCGGATGGGCGTGGGTCGATTAAAGCAAGCTGGAGACATGCCTGCCAATTGTCAAATTCAATATGGGGTCTGTGGGCTATGAAAAGTTCGCCGTGAGAGGTTTTTTTGGTGAATGTACAGTGCAGGATTGCTCGGCAACAGGTCGGAGCGGGTCAGTCTATTTTCGGATCTGTCTGACGATTTCAAAAGATGCATAATGCATGTATGCACAATTTCATGTTATTTTGGCCACAATCTCAAACAGAAATTTGCAGTTTCTTTATTTGCGTTGAGGACACCATTCAAATTTTGAATCTGATCATTAAAATAATCTGAGAATACTGACATTTATGTATTGTTGCATGAAATTTATGGGATAATTTACATTTTGGAATAATACTGATGCATAAATGAAATTGCCATGGCAGATGTGATTTTACGGATATGTTTACAAGTGATTTCTTGAGACAACAGGGGGAAATGATTTCTCTGAAATTATTATGATTCACTTGGTGTCTTATATCTCTATGATGATTACCACTAATTATTGCCAATTGTAATTGATTTCTACATGCAGCAAATGAACTAAAGGAGTGTTCTCTCACCAACACGAGGCCAGTGAACATGGGGTAACATTGTGAGCATGGGGTTGAGATGGTACAACAATAAATTCACTGTGTCGCGCCAAGAATAGCACAGGAATATCACGAAGACATTGACAAAAGCGCGTTCCATGTTGTGCCAGGTTTTCTTTCATGCATCCATGGCAGCGACCAATGTTACTGGGTGCGTTTGTCTCGGGCAATCTGATTGGCCACAATTGATGGCTCGTTGCTGACGTCTGGGGTCATGGGTTGAGTATAAAATACAGAAGGAGTTAGCGTGCGAGATGCATGTGTTACGTTGTCAGGTCTGCGTGCGCTATTTAGACACGGTCATTAAGAGGAAGGATACAGGAGGGACAGGATTAAACATGGCTCCACGAAAACCCATGTACGAACACTTCACATTCTCACCACTTTCATATTCAATCCATATTAACCAACATATCGGGAATCATAAGAAACATTGCTGCTATTCAGATTCAGTACGTACCGATCCAAAATTACTCCTCCTTATCCATTTCATCGGGAATTCTATGGACATTACAGAACATTACCGATTTCATGGTCCAGATTTAACCGCTCCAAATTTAGCACTTCCAATTGTGGAAAGAGCCTAACATTATGCAAGTGTGTGTACTCTTCAAGGATGATTGCCTGTGCTCTGTCTCCATAAATCAACGATCCATGCATTGATTCCCGAGTAAGGACTGATACCAGTGTCATCTCCAGGCAATGATTTTATAGCCATATTGTGCCATGAATGGTAGATGTCAGACACGAACATTTAGGACACTTACCTCTATTCAAGACACCACCCGTTAGTTTGACAACGCCCACACACTTTTATGATGTTCTAAGTTTTTCAACAAAAATAGCAAATATTCAAAAGGCATTTCTTCGCTCTGGTTAAGAGCAAAAAGTGCTGGTTCCATCCATCTATGATTTCTTTGCTTGTGAGATATTTCAATATCTTTGTGTCATGTATAAAGGTAGGTCCCCTTTATGATTTTCAGAAAAACTATGTTGGTTTTGGTAGACCCATTGTTTATGCTATCTTTGGAGTCCTATGATCTATATGTGGCTTTGACTCTCCCTTTCTTTCATATTGCTCAGATATCCTTGGTACTGAAATCCACAGTAGTTTCACTTAGTCCGTACGAGTTATAAAAATTATTGGGTATGATCCCCATCGTCTATAAGGGCATCTGTTGGTAAATTTGATTTGGTTTTATCTGATATCGTGAACTAGATCACCATCATTCTGCAGCTTCCTGATTCTTTGCCAATGATCCACGCTCAAGGCAGATGTCAATCAGTTTACCTTCCTTGTTCCTGGCCACCATATTGTACCAAAATGGCTGCCCCTAAGTGGAATCTGTTGGTGCCACCGCCTAGCATGGCTCTTGTGCCGCCTACATTAGGAGCCATCCTAATTTGTGGCTAGTTCTAACGACTCGCCATGGTAATACATCAGTCAGCTACCTGCTTAGATGCCAATTGCATTTCGAATATATATTTGCAGGTTGGTTTCAGTTATTTGATACCACTGGTCTTTGACTGAAGAAAAGCTGGTGGTCAAGTAAAATTTTAAAAATCTAGGTAAATTTTTTGAATCATTTATAAATTCAACATCAGAGATCAGAGATATATATTTCCCAAAGACTGCTTTCCTTTCAATATAAAATCTTGTAATTAATCTGTGAGTGCACCGCTAATTGTAGTATAGTCTTCATTCATACCTCTCGGAGCAAAAGAGAACGCTCTTGGCTATATCAGATCACCCCGCCGAATTGTATTAGCATGAAAAAAGCCTTCTTGTCACAAATAGTTGAGACATAGCCCATTAAAATCATTTCCCTCGTCACCAGGTACAGTGGACCCTTATTAACATCATTACTCGTCTAATATTGTTTTCCATGGAAGGGGAGGATGCGTAGTGCTGATTTTAAGTGGTTTTTAAAATGGTCTATTGTGATGGGTGAATGGGTTGCAAAGTTCGTGTCTTGATAAGAGGCAAAGATCAGTTTTAAAAATCTCAAAAGTTGGGTCATTTTGCAAACACTCTGGCTGTAAATCTCATAGGGTGGTTCATTCCTACAGGTAGAATACCCCAACATGGTCACTATCTCCAAACACAAGTCATTCGCAGAGCTCCGCTCTGGAGAGTTACCTTGCCCAGACGGTGTTTGATTTTGTCTTTTGCTTGGTTTCCTTTGAGAGTTTCTATTTGAACAAGATCAGTTGGAGCCCGAGGGAAAAATGTTCAACACGTATCCGATTGTGAGATTCACCCTCGTGATTTGTCTGTCGTGACCTGTTTTGTCACTAGTGTCAGCAGAACATGTCGACAAATACAGCCTTACACCACATGGTGATAGGCACTTAAAATCTGTCGGGGCTTGACCACCAAAATCCTCCTTTCAGATCCTGTCTTGGAAATCGGCCAGTCAAACATACAAGAAGTTGAAAATAAGCTCGTTGGAACCATTCAAGGCTGTTAAAATAGTAAAATGAAAAGTTATATTTTCTTGGAAGTGTAGTAACTAATTTGTTGGCTATAGCCTTTGTGAAAACATCTGCCGCCAGTTCTTGCATTGATATTCCCTTTATGCCCATCAGAACACGTCAGCAACTGCAGCTTCCACTGGTGGGAGGTGTTGGACAAACCGCATACTTGGTGATCTATTGGCCAAGCTTCTAGGTTGTGATCTGATTGGGCTGGCAGTAGTAGTAGTAGCAGTTGATGCCTCCCTTGTATTTCCTGACCCTTAACCAGGAGTATCAGAGGTACCACGAATGCCTGGAGGTCAGATCAAGCCCTCCCCCAACTTCCACCCACAATATCCTGGGATGGCATTGTGTAATTCATAAGGTAAGGCTTCTCTTGTCGGTGTCAATTCTAGCTCAAGGGCATATATACAAAATTACAGTCTTATGGGATCTGGTCAGCAGTAATCTAATAGACATCCATCTTTGGCCATAGTACATTTGTTGATTGTTTCATGGTTCAGAGACTATTTAGGAGTGATATTAGTAAGTTAGTAAGTTTTTTGCCTCTTAAGAGTATTGAAGAACCGTGGTACCAATAGAATAGCTTATAAAAAAGGGTAAAAAAGAGGGCTCACTTTGAATCCCTTCAATCTTGGTGTCCCCTCAGGATAAAGTGGCTTGAATAGAAACTAAGAAAGATCTCTACCTTCTTCACCAAGTAGCATGCAAAGCTGGCCACTGAGGATGTGACTAGTGATAGAGACCACTCCTCCGATCCTATAAGTCTGTTTTAAGTAAATCAATTTCCTCGCCAAGTTCCATTTCCCATATTGCCCGTGACTCAATCTGGCTAATTACACAGCCACACAAGAGGATTTCTATAATTGAATTCTACCTTTGATCTTCTGGCCAGTTTGTGTGCAGGAGATGATCAGGGCGCATCAGGTAATGAGCAGACTATATTCTTTTTCCTACTGCAGCAAGTTTGTTTCAAGGACACAGTATCATTCAGCTGCATGTGGACTGGGATGGCACTACATTTCCTCGTAAAACCACTTTTCTTGTATTGTCCCTTTTTGAAGCCACTTTCTGCTTTGGCTCAGACAACATCGGGTTTTTATCTTCCACAGTGGGAAGGTTTCAAGGACAGAGTGTCCTTCAACGCCAGAGAACATGTGTTGACTTCTGATTCTAGTTAATAGCGTGTGATCAGACTTCTGTGTTCTGCACAACAGAGCACTTACAAAAATCCGTTCTGCGGTTTTGTTAACAGATCGGTATTCTTGATTTACTAATGCCCCCTGGAGTATTTGAGATGCCCCCTGAAATGAGAGCCAATCATTAATCAACGCTGAGCAACATCACCTTGACAGAGTAATGCATTAATACTGTCAGACCTGACTTCCAAATTTCAAAATCCAAAAACTACACTGACTTCCCCCACGCTGACAAATGAAAAATATGTTATCGGATGTTTGAGGAATGAAATCAATAAAGTTGATCGAGTTATCTGCTCACACCCGCAACCAATTTCACATGATTTGGGAGTCTGATTTTGTTTTGATGTTGAAATGTGCATGGGTCAATGGATGTGGAGTGATATAGCTACAGAGGAATGAATGGATGCATGGGCTAGCCATTGAAGGTTTAGATGAGACTTGTTGGTAGGTCGGTCGGTTATTGGGTGGATTAGCCAAACGAGTGTGGTGTCGACAGAACAAACCTTGGTAGGGATGTCTCAAGAATTAGCCTGGCACCAGGCCTTTTGGCCTTGCTGACAGTGACAATGTTTCTGGCTGATTCGAAGCCAATGTCATTTGTCATGAAATACACAGCTAACTCCAGAGCTTGGTGATATGCTTCAAATCTGTAGCTCTGCACTTTAAAGTCAATGCACTTTCCTCGCAAACGCTATTCTCGCCGCAGTCGTTGGTGGTTTCTTATTCAGCTCAGGTTTCTGTGCGGATTCTGAACGCTGTGATGTTCGATTGGGAATTCCCTCTGACTGCATCCCATAGATGTGGTGGTGAATTCGGCGTCGCAAGGGATTGAATAGACAACAGTCATTGGGGAAGAGTTGGAATACCTGGCTAGCTATAGAATAGTGTCACTTTGCCCGTTGAATTTATAATCAGTAAAAGTGTCTTCGTATAAGTCTGTACACTGTGGATGGTGTGTAGAACATGGACTTAATCGTCTCAAAATAGCAATGGCTCAAAGTGCTTGCCTTAAAAATAAAATAAAAGTCTTTAACCAACATGACAAGGGAGATGTCTTCTATAATACATAAGTGGTCAGTGGCACAGCTTGAGGTAGAGTCTTGAAAGACATGCTAGGAGGAAACATTACTAAGGGCAGCTGGCTCATTTCAACTCATCCAATTTTCTTGCTAATGACCGCGCTTCATCACCATTTCCCAACCATTCAACTTGGTACTGGTGTCAGCGCTGCACATCTGACAGCAGGAATCAATGATGGCTGACGTTATCTCTTCCACAGTCTGGTCACGGAGAGCCTATCTCAGTATCTTCAGACAACCAATCCATTAAAGTATCATCTCGTCTTGTTTGACCTTGGCTGATGACATTGAGGGTGGCACTCATTCATACTATTCTCCTGGTAATCTTGCTTGATTAGGTTGTCAGCTCCATGAAATGACTTGCGTTAATGTACTGGGTGAAATGTTCAAACTGAGTCTTCAAACTGCTTTCAGGTTAAACTTTATAGATGCTGTCATGGCAATTGATATAAGACTTGTGCCTGATTATATCATTCTAAAATGTGATTTCCCATTTTGTGTGCTCTGTAAAGTGATAACAATAACTGATTACTTCTCAGTCTAACACCTCAGTCAGGATTAGACCTGATTGATTTTGACTGAAGTTGAAAAGGATGAATAGCACTTGATTACCATCAAAGTAGCTAATCAAGCTGTCCACCTAATTATCCAAAGATCCCAGTACGACCTTTAGCTGATCCCAATCAATTCTATTACCCCAATAAAGGTAACACTTGCCTGTCTACGGTGAAAGACCGAACCCATTTTACGCATTCTATCCCCGCAGGTCTTTTCTTGTCTTCCCTACTCAATCCATCCAGTCAGATCTCCACGTAGATTTGCATTGCGTCCATGTCTACGTATCCTGTGGCTGTCTCGAGCCTCATATGGATAGCTCTCGCAAACATAATCAGGCAATAGCGCATAGTAGCGCAGGTGGTCAATCCGGGTTGATTTCTCCTGTGGAAGTCATTTTCACAGCCTTTACAAAACATCGCTTCTCTGATTGGTAACTTGGGCTTCAACTGGCCATTATATGGAAGACTGAACATGGATGTACCAGGTGATTCTAAACAAAGTAAGGTTGGAACTTAGTCAGGATATGTTTCGTCTGATGTAGAAATTGAGCTGTACAGTTACACATTGTCTGAGTAGGTATGTCGGTAACACTGATCACTGATGTTGGTACACGTAGTGTACTGGTACATCTATTTTTACCTTCTAGAGTTGTTCAAAAATCAAAATAGGCCATATACAGGATTATTTTGAGCCGTTTTCAGTGTTTCCTCTGTCTATAAACATGCATCTCCAGGCTTCTGCTTGAGGTGTTATCATCACACCACTTGAGATTCATTACAACCATTCAAAATTCATGCTATTCAAACTGATCTTCTCTTCAATGATTCCCACCTATATCAATGCATCGCAGACAAATTCAATAGCGCGCGGTTTTCTTAGAATTGAAGATACTTGCAGAATGGATGCAGTGTTTCTGTGATTCAAAAAAATTTTGATATCACTCACAGAATGGTACAAATTTCAAACTGGTTCTTATAATTTGGGCTGGAGTTTGTCTGGGCGAAAACCGCTGTGCATTGAAGCATAACCCACGATTCAATTCAATGCATGTCTGTCACCACAAATAGTGGCCAATTATGTAAAAGGCTCATTATGAGATTTGAAAAGATCTCGATGAAAAGCGCTGGGGTGGAATAAGGTCATGACAATTACTAAAAGATGTCCTGTGCTGTTTAGCCGTCACAGAATTCAATAGGAAAGTTTATGAAGTGCAAAATCAGAAAGGGTGTGCGAAACGTCTAAATACTGCGCTTTCTCGTCATCTCCATGGCAGACATTTTGTGACGTGGCGATCTTAAAATGCTTCCGATCAAATTCTCTGTGCGTCTTTGAAATTTGCCATTAGTCAGCTCAAGTGTGACAGGTGCATTCTTGTCTGGATTCTCAATTGATTGGTGTTCATTGTCAATTTCACCATGAGCACTAAACTCGCCATCGAGTCAACGTGGTATCACTTAGTTGGTCATGCATTTCCAATTCTTTGGAGGGAAACTCTACAAGGAAAGAAAAGAGACTTCTTACCCCTGACTGGCGATTTGGCAGAAAATATCAACTCACCACATTCTGTTACATTTTATTTATTTACATTATGTTTTGCTGTATCAATTTCAATCTCTGTGCCAGAGAAGATGGGCCCCTGCAGGACAGAGATTTCATACGTCATACGGAAAACTGTCGGATGTGATCAGTGTTTCATATGTTTGTGTGCCAGAGTATCATTATTTTTCCCATCCATGCCTACCTGTTATCGACAGGGTTCACATTACCAAAAGAGAATCATAGGAGATCATTGTTTACTTCGTCAGGATCCTTGTTCTGTTCCATCTATTTTGTCTCATGTATCGACTTTGTTTCTAGGTGTAGCACGGTGGGCGGCTTTCTTTAGTCTTCCTAATACCTATCAAATAAGCCGAGACTGTGTCTGTCTTGTCTCTTAATGTTTCTCTTCCTTTGACATTTCATTTGCAAGGAATTTATGATCATTTTCAGCTTATGATAGCTGGTCTTTTCACTCTTCCAGCTCTGAGGGTTTCAGTCTGTATGATTTTAGGGTCTTAAATTCATGAGGCTATCTGTTTGCTTCAAAAGATACAGACAAAAAACCCCATATAATCAGCTTTTGAAAATCAGACTATATTTTTTAATGCTCGTATTATATCAGTGATCTGCTATATAGCTCAGAAGGTCAAAGGCTTTCTAATATGATAAGACAGCAGCCATCTTTAAAGATGCATTTTGATAATCGACCAGCTTTCCTATCATAATAAGGCGCTGTATCAATTCCTGATGTGCAAATCTTTGCCGTCTCGAATCCCCGATTTTCACAGCATCTCGAACAAAACCATTCCCCTCGGCCTCATGAAATCAAGTCGAAGATTATAGTCCCTTCAGTCCATTTCAGGCATCTATGCCCAATGGCGAGCCTCCCTCATGAAATTAGCAGCTTTGGTTGTTCTCCTACAAGTGTCGCACAACAATATGTGGCTTCTCTCAATATAACAGTCTACCTTTGGCCTGACTGTATCTGGCTTCTTTCCACTGTAGTGGGAACCTCCGGGGTACTACTTTGCCTTTATGTCTTTTAAGGATGATGATAGTGCGAAAGCAACTTGATTGATTATGTGCTCGTTAGGGATGAGTAAAGACAAACGAAACGCACAATACCCTCAGGCCATTTCTTTAACAGTAATATCCTCTTCTAAATCAGTTTCCCTTCAGACTTTTTCAGGATTCACAGTTAATGGATCTGCTTGAGTCACTTAGTGCTGATGTTTGCTGGTCTTCCTTCAATCCTATTTAGCTAGAATTATAGGATTTCTAGATTATTTCAGATCAGGGTAAATATGGTCGCGTAGGAAATTTACACATTTGTCAGATTGCTCCATTGTATACAATAGCTAGATCAGTCATTAGTCCTAGATTTCTATATTTTAGTCAGAAGTCAGAATATCCATAGCACAAGCAGTTCAAAGTTGATATCCAGACTTGTTCATTCTAAGCCTGCATGTAAGTGTAGGCCTATGCTTGACAGAATCCTCCATGATTGCCTTGGTTTATTAGTCAGTTCTAAACGCCACCTTTTGGCAGGAAATCCTGCATTGATCTATTGGCATGCATTCTCTTCTTTCAATTCTTTCCCCGTAGCTTACTTTCCAAATATCAAGCGTGTCTTAGAATGAAATCAGCTAAGTTTATGAGTTAGTTCCAAGTGCCACCTTTTAGCAGTTACTCCTGCCTTTATCCATTGACATGCAGTCTATTCTTTTACCATAGCTTACGTTTCAAAATCGTTGAACTCTCTGTAGATTAACTCAAAGTTGCCCGTTCTCTGTTAGATCGTATTCATCTCTACCGTGTTGAGTCATCATCATATCCCTGGATACCCCTGTCAATATCAGGCTAGTTCAGTTACCTAATCACTAGTTTTTGTGATCAGTCTATTGAGGTGCATATGTGCATTCGTGCCGCGCCATATGACGACAACTGAAGCACAATGGAGGCGCATTTGGTGCAAAATTACTCGCATCCATTGTGACGATGGAATCAGAAGATGACGTTGAGGGAATTTGTATAGCGTCATCCGATGAAATGAGATACCTCCATCATGTCCATGGCCGTACATGTATGAGAGTTCTGTTTGAAGAATGATAGGTGTTTGATTTAGGACTTAGGTTATTTACTAAACCTTTAGGGTTTGTCTTCATATAGGCCTGAATATGGCATGCACCTAATCTTTATATTGGTGCTGATATATAGTTCAAGGCAATATAGATATTCATGATCATTCATTATTGATACAGTAGACCTGTTTTGTGTTTTAGTTTTAGGACTAAATTGGAAGATATAACCAACTGAAATCGTAAGGATTTCTGCGTCATGGTTTCCAATGGAGTGATCAAAGTCACGGAAAATTCTAAAGGTCATGTAGGGATCACGGTACAAGGATTCTCTACCTCCTGGATCACATTTAAGCATTCCCAAGGTCACAGATCACAATACAAGGAATATCAAGATCACAGCTTACAGAACAAGGATTCTGAAGGTCATCGATCACAATACAAGGATTCCAAGGTCGTTGCTAACAATATAAGGATGTTTGAATCAATGATCTTAATAGAAAGATGTCGAAAATGAATAAGAACAATAACGAAGAATCGAGGAGGACACTCGGAGGATGGGAATCTTGGAATTGGTCATCGTCTTACCGGACAGCATTGGATCAAATTGATATTTCTAATACTGTCAGGTAAAGATGTCGATCGGTTTTACAAGTACACCAGAACGGTTTTCCTAATCTGCATCAGTTGGAGTATTGAAAAGTACTTGGTTGTATCGCTTGAGGATATCCGTCACAGACAAGTATTTCGATTCTCAAAGTATACTGAGTGCCATCTCAACTGTACAGGCTTTTAGTAATGAAAACATCGGTAACTCAAGAGCGGTATCATTAGGTGACCTTCCTGCATCAGTCCTCTTCGGTGACTCCTTTTCAACTCCATCAAGTATCAATGGCACGGTCTGTTTATTAAAATGCAACGCAACGTTTCCACACATATCTGATGGTTTACACTTAATTAGGCTATACTGTATCTATGGCGTGCCTCCATGTAGCTGCCAGTGATGACATCTCATCTCATCTTCTGCCTGTCAACCTTGGTCTAGCTACAGCGTTAATGGAGATTAGGCAGATTAGCAGCTAGCTGATTGCTGTTCTGGGTAGATTTATGACAATCTCAGCCACCATCTTAATCATGATAGTAAATTATTAGACAAGAATTCCTTGCGGTTGCCGTTGTTTTATGAGTATTAGCTCATGTTTAGTCCTTGGAGTTGCAATTTTTGCATTCATTTATATGAAATAGTTTGAACTTAATGCGTTACCAACTAGACAGCTCCATAATTTGAGTCAAAACGTCCTAGTAAAATGGAGCTTTTAAATGACGAAATTGTGGGTAACTTTCCATTTTGGTAGGAGTTGGTTGCTGAAATACTTATAGTCTAGAGACAAATTCCTTTCTTAGCTACATGTATGTTATGTATAGGAATAACATGTAGGTGCTATTGAAGTTGCAGTCCAGTGATCAACATAGGTATTAATATTTGTTGTGAAACTGATCACTCAAACTTATAACAGTTGCAGATCATCTTCCGGTGAGGCGTTTGAGCGTTCCCACTGACAGATCTCTTACACTATGTTGACATTAATGTTTCCAAATCCGCCTTTGCCAGGTAAAGCTGTCTTCCGGCTTTGCAAAGCGTCACCATCACATCAGCGGATGAAGTCATTAGCAGATTCCCTTTGCTGGCCGTGTGTTGGCAATATTGGTAATCTCAGCAAATGTGACTTAGGTATGTCGTGGAACCGGAGGATAAGACAGGAATGGTGTCCCTGGATAAGTCCCGATAGCTGTCAGATAGTTTAGGCTTTGGTGAGGATATCATTCTAGATTAGTCTCCAGTGATTAGGTAGATGTGGGGGGAGGGCGTAACTGGTACCGCTTATCATGCTAGGTGTGACATTTGTATACTATTAGAATTGGGTATGTTGCTTGGAGCTTAGGTCTAACGATTCATCATGTATGTTGGGCTTAGTTGACTAGAGATAAGCCAGCAATTCTGTGGGCCTGAGGCAATGAAAGATATGTTAGTGAGGCTTACAAGAAGATATTTCAATATCTGCTGGAAGTCTTCAGCTGAAACAGTCAGTACTCGTTCCTGCAATGTGCCCATACAACTTGGTCCTCTTCATGTCAATGTCCGACAGTGACAGCTGGATATGTTCAATCAACTGTACACTTCTCAACAAAAGATGCCTCATTTCTTACTAATTATCTATGTGGTCATAAAACTGAGACACTGACATCAACCAGCCATTAAGTCTGCATTAATTTATTTTTCATTTGCCATGGTAATCAAATTTATGGGTGAGGAACTAGCTGGAGTATTCACCTGGAGCCTGGCACTAATGTACTTAGGGGGTGGGCATCAATATTACTTACTTGCACGGCAAAGTCATATTCGGACAAACCATCTGCATGGGATAGTTTGTTGCTATTGCCAGTGTTGAAATCTCTCATCTGGATGTAACGTTCAAGTCTTTGTGGTTGGGAAAGGGAAGTGTACTCCTCATCACAGACAACATGCTCAGACAATGGTGTCAGTAAGATGATTATACTGAGTCACATTTTCTATTCTAAGAGGTGTCCAGCTGCCCCTTTGTGATACTTGATGTGTTCTTCTCATGGTGTCTGAGCAATGGGTCATCAACCTTGATTAACCATAATCATAATCAGGATGGGAGAGTATGCTCTGAAGATTCTTATGTCAGGCCCGGTTTGTTCGAAAAAAGCCAATGTTCAAATGCAGTTTCTTTTGTATACAAGGTGATATGATAGTTCAATGCTTTCTCTAGGTGTATATTTCAATATGGAGATTCTATGATCTCCTCTTGCAATTCTTTGCAGATCATTGTTGTATAGTTTTGTTTGAAATATCTTCTAGATTACACATGTTCACCACATCTCCGTTGGCTTGATTTTATTCATAGTTTTATGTCTTGTGACTATACTGCGCAGTGGTGTGGATTAGTGATCACTGATATTCTATGACAGACTTGCAGATGGATGGAATCTGCGTAAAACAATGCCAAAAGTATTTTATGTTTTTGAAAAAGGTTTTGGTGTTAAATTATCAGCAGCGGGGATATCTCTACCATGGAAGTATCGACGACTTGATATTTGGCTGTAATGTTCTTTTCCGAATAAAATAATAAAGAGTGAATAAACCATTTCAGATTTTCTTTATTGTGTATTGTGTGTTTTCTGTTGCTAGTATCAGTGTTGGGGTATTCGTATTCCGAATGATGGACCAATTTGCTGTAGGAGGGGCTACATGGAGCTTTCCTCAATTATACCTGACGTATACTAATTGAGTGAATGGACATCTACCAAGGACAATTTCATATACTCCGAGCAAATTCGAATCAATGATCTTGGCGGGAACGCCACTCTTAAACGAATAATTCACCCACTGGCGGCGCCTAACCGGAATGAATTATACCGTGTGTTCAAACAATAGACCGATTCAGAAACAATTAGGTGTAACCGTGGGATGATAACTCGTAGCCCAGCGATGCCCCGCATTCATTAGCCAGCTAACAAATGGGCCATTGACAGCCTCTAATGTGGATAGGCAAAGATAAATAGGATTAATGGCCATGCGTTGGATGAGGAATTGTTGTGGGACGCTATGACAAGAGGGATGGCTTGGCCAGATCAACCGATGTGCAATACTGACGACTTGATAGTCAGGCTTGACTGGATGCATTGAAAAGCCTTGGAATTGACTATAGCGAAGCATTAGGATGTTAGGGAAGGGAAGGGAATCGGAAAAGAAGATACTGTAAACTATGAATGATTTGCGACCATTTCAATTTGCCTTTCTGTGAAATTGCAAATTACGGGACCTTTTGATAACTGCTGTGCTGGAGGTATAAAGGGGTCTTATCCCTGCATTCTGTTTTGCTCAGAACTCAAAATGGCTTTGAAGAAGACTTTACAATGGCCAAAGAGGCTTTGCAGTTGGTCACAAAAAAGACACATCAGAGCAAATTAACATCATTGACCCATGGTGGTGTGCCACGTCATCATGGTGAATTGCAGTGCGTTATGTGAAATGAACTTGATCCTCCTCCGGCACACTTTGTTATCGCCGTCAGAGTAGTGGACTCCTGGTCAAAGTGACATCACTGCACAAGTTCCGCCACAAGCTTTATGGTCCCAGTTGCTTAATGGCGCCATAGCTGGTACTCTGTGACCCTGGCATGCTGCAGCAAGGTAATCACCTGATGTTGTTTACGGCTGACCATGGAAACGTCCTATCAACAAGTTATTATGCCGTGATCAGTTCATTCTTGTGTTAGCACTAATGCTGACGTTTCCGCCAATGTTCCTCACTCAATTATGCTATCAATAGTGTCTCCATTCAAACAGTTTCCGCTAATTCGTATGAACCGCAAATTTTGTGGTGGTATTTTTATTGCATTTTTACCTCCCTCATTTTGCATAAGCTGAGTTTTATTGAGTGGTAAACCTGACAATGAGGTGGAGGGTTATGAATGAGACGCATGGGCATTTTTCTTCTTCTGCGATTAATAAAGATGCAAGAGGCATGCGGGGTATGTGTGCTATATTTGTCAATTATCATAATGGTACACTCTATTCAGAATGGCAAGCTGCATAAAGTATCTAAAGGATTAGAAATGCAAAGGAGTTGTTTAACAAGTAGTCGTCACTAAAGAACTCCCTAGATTTGTTGGCCTTCCCTATCAGTATTGGCCAAATAGAAGCTCTTTTGAATGATTCTACACACAGGAAGCTTGGGAAGTTGTGAAATAAGTCCAGTTTAATTTTCTTGACCTGCCACCTTGGAGTTCTAGTAGAGATTGGAACTTCATCTACAAGTACCTTTTTTGCTCCAACTTTACATACCAGAGGAGTGTAGGAGCCTTGCTTCTCCTTGCTTGCATTACCTATAGACACATCCAGGGACCTCTACTCATCTCGGTTTTCAAATGGATCCTTTCTCATATAGGTGGGCGCTCCCAGGTTTTTTCCATGGAAGATTCTTAAAGAACATATCAGGTGACGTTGGTTTATCTAATGATATGTCGCTGTTCAACTAATATGGCGGCTTCCTGAATATCTTATGTAAAGCAGGCCATCTTTTAATGGCGGAAGGAATGTTACTGTATTTGTGCTTTCAAATCCTGACAGTGACACACCATTATTTCCACTCATCTTATTTTACACAAGTACACGAGTACAGTTGAATGTTGACCCCAGTAAAGTAAAATGTAAGAATACTGAAGTTTCCACCACTTGCAATATCACGCGCGAGCAGAGCTATCATTGGTGATGCAGCAGAGATTTGAAAACAGCAAGAATAAGAGGACAGGTCTGATAGTGATAATGTCAAATAACACCCTGGAGAAGTATCTCGTCATTCTTTTCATGGCAGAGATTTGAATCCAAGGTGACGTCATTTATTGGTGGTCTTTACAATTCTTTTATTACAGAACTATTCATGCAAAAGGATGACCTCATGATTGTGTCATGAATACATAGAATCCTTATGAGTATAAACAGAGAAAGAAAACTATGCAAAAAGATCCAGTGGTACAAAATAGCTATGACCATGTTTGAATGCAAATGGGACAAGAGCCTTACAAGAGGAATCTTTCTGTGGCACATTGAGAAGACATCATACAAAGCATGCAGGCAAACGATAGTGAAACATCACAGCGATTTTAACGTTTGCCCAACAAAGTGCAAAATATTCGTAAAAGCTTTTTGAGACATTGCCGCAACAGACTTCAAAGGTGGAAATAGAGCATCAAAGGAGGATGAACGCTTCTGAACACTGGCTTTATGTTTTTATTGCCTCAACTCTTTTAAGTCACATGGTTGAAAGCTTGGCTGACATGCTTTGAACTATGTCGTTGTATATCAGATTCACAGGATTTCGCCAAGGAATGCTCAATATTTGGCAATATTATCATATTGGGAGGAAAATTCATAGAATCATCACAAAAACTAAACTCTCCGGAGACTAAGAAATTCCTAACGGTCTTGGTGACTCTCCGTTTCAAATCTCTGAGTCTGATGCTGAATCTTGTGCGAGTTGTCCTTGAGAAGATATTTCAAAGGATGCGAATGACAGATGAATATGTCACAATCTGACTGCATGACTGCGACTGAGTCAGCTCTCTCTCAGGGGATAGGCGTTCGTTTTCATTTTGCACAGCTTCATGTTCATTAGTATCACCATTGGAGATTTCTTGACGATGCATGTAATGCGAGGTGAATGGACGAACGAAACATTCCCGCTTGCACAAGCTTCGACCATGCCTCTGGAAATTGGGCGCTCGATTTCATTCTCAAAGAAATGGGCCTCTTAGCCAAGTCCGTGTTCATCACTGTGGCCACCACTCAGTTGGGCCCAGGTTAGAATCTGAGAAGTACCCAGCTTTGTATTTCTGAATGAACCAGTTTGCGTTTCAAGGAATTAACATTCCTAGCTCTTCACAGTGTCTTGTTAAACTGCCAAAGTCAAGTTAGGATTTCCACACCAAAGTGACCTTCTTTTGGGAAAAAACTGCTGTGGCCCCGTCTTTGGCATTTTGAGAGAAATTTGTGATTTCATGCTTGTTAACCGAGTTATATAAACCGCTTTAAAATCATCTGCATATCTCTGTCTTTCACCAGGCCTGATATTTACATCCTATTGTTCTCAAGGCTTGGCCCTGTACATTGTGCTTATTGTTTTATAGGACATAGGGAAACATCTGGAGCAGTTTCTAATCTGTTGTATTGATTTTCCAGTGTAGGACACACCTTTTTCTATGGCTGGGCGTTGCCTCGGGTCCTGTGGTGAACTTTTGTCTGGAGCTTTGCATGCATCCACATACTACATTGCCTGGTTGAGAAAGAGTTGGATCCTTGATAGAAATGAACCGATATTCTTCCAGTTTTCTTGACATCTACAGACATTTGTCTTAACCTGCTTCTGAAAATTATGTTTAAGAATTCATTGGGTCCTGTGGTGAACTTTTGTCTGAAGCTTTGCATGCATCCACATACTACATTGCCTGGTTGAGAAAGAGTTGGATCCTTGATAGAAATGAACCGATATTCTTCCAGTTTTCTCGACTTCTACAGGCATTTGTCTTAACCTGCTTCTGAAAATTATGTTTAAGAATTCATTGGGTCATGTTTGGCAGCAGTTGGTTGCACACTATGAGTTCTAATTCTGTACACGCTCGGATCGAAGTTTGTCCTCGATTTGGAGGGACACAAATTTTGTCTCTTGAAAAAGAAGTTGGGGTGATTCATGTCGTCCCAACCTTCATCTACCATCCCCGCCACCTGTATGCGTGATGAATAGCTGATTATATTCAGTGACAACAGACGTCTGTAGATGATGTCTGATGACCGGCCACAGTTGCATGCACATCATCATTAGATAATGAAAGTCTCATTCATAATTTCTTTCATTAAATTTCAATGTGGTGAAATGTAAGAATGCACTAGGGAGAGACGTTCACCTTGCCAACATTGAGGCCACGTGTATTTTAGCTCAGTTTCTATATTCAGCTGGTATATTTCTAGACTGGACGGATTGTTGCCACAAATATATTGACATAATTCTTTATTTTTTGCCAACCAGAACAAGAAAAGGTGCCCACCCACAGGCTGGACCAATGTATGTCACACGAATAATCTATTTGTTATGCATCGTCTCTTATTTTGCCGGATAAAATTCAGACACGTTTCGAATAAGACTTTTAAACAGTACAATTTTCGAAAAAGACAAAAGCCATGGAAAGAGTGATTTTCTCTCGCCAAAAAATAATCACCAACAGTATCCAGTCATTTAATCACTTATATTCAGAGGACTTTGATAAATAGCTTGATCACAGCCTACTATATTTTTCATTTCCGTCGTGGAGATTATGTTACCATGTAACAGCTGATTGTCACAATCCCTGATTAATTTATTCATCATCTTGGCAGTGCTAAAGGATGGATTACATCAAGTGAAAGGAATTCTCATGTTTTACAGGAAGAATCTCCCGAATATAGGGAGGGCATTTGTAACTGTGTACAATGTGTACTATTCTAGGCCTTTGACATTATTTTACCAGGGATCCTAAGATGCCCAGATGTGATAGAGTTATTTCAGAAATAGACCAATTTCAAAAGTAAGGCCTATGGAGTAATACCTTGATATCTGTTGGCTAGATCTGCAAGTCTACCTTGAAGGTTGTGACCTCTACACGATCGTGGACACCTAGCCAGCTCCATTTCCATGTCTCCCGTGATGGTTGTGACCTCTACTCAATCAATGACACCTAACCAGCTACATCTCCATGTCTCCGGTGATGGTTGTGACCTCTACTCAATCAATGACACCTAACCAGCTACACCTCCATGTCTCAGGTGATGGCTGTGACCTCTACTCAATCAATGACACCTAACCAGCTACATCTCCATGTCTCAGGTGATGGTTGTGACCTCTACTCAATCAATGACACCTAACCAGCTACACCTCCATGTCTCAGGTGATGGTTGTGACCTCTACTCAATCAAGGACACCTAACCAGCTACATCTCCATGTCTCAGGTGATGGTTGTGACCTCTACTCAATCAAGGACACCTAACCAGCTACACCTTTATGTCTCAGGTGATAGTAGTGACCTTTACTCAATCAAGGACGCATAACCAGCTACACTTCCATGTCTCCCATGATGGTTGTGACCTCTATTCAATCGAGGACACCTAACCATCTACACGTCCTTGTCTCCCATGATGGTTGTGACCTCTACTCAATCAAGGACACCTAACCAGCTACACCTCCATGTCTCAGGTGATGGGTGTGACCTCTACTCAATCGAGGACACCTAACCATCTACACGGCCTTGTCTCCCATGATGGTTGTGACCTCTACTCAATCAAGGACACCTATAAACCAGCTACACCTCCATGTCTCCATGATGGTTGTGACCCCTACTCAATCGAGGACACCTAACCAGAGAGATGGGAGACTCTGTTGGACTCTATTTCTTTTCCCTATCTAAATGTGTGTAGTGCGATGTTGTTCCGGCCCTTCTCATGATGTCTTTCCTGACTGGCAGCTATGAGCTGGTTGACTGTTCAAACTTGGGATCATTCATGGATAGAAATCAATATTTAAAGTAGGCATAGGCCTACTGTGTTTTTTGAACATCTTTTTTCATACCTGCTATATTTGAATTGTCTCAGGTAATAACGGGTGAAAAGGAATTAGCTAAATAATGAATGCCTCGCCCATCCCAGTTTCTGTATCTTTCTATGCTTTTACCATTGTAGTAGGCCTATTTCAATCCTGCGCTTTATTTTTCCGATACACGTTTTTCTCAAAACGTTGCCAGACAACGTCCCCTGACAACCGCGCATTGACGTCAGTCGCAACATTTTAAAGTAAACAGCGCCTGCGGGCATATGTGTTGAATCGGTCTTTCCAAAAGTTTCCTCATCAAGAACTTTTTGGACCAATCAGGTTGCGCCAATTTCGTGCAACTATGGCAACGAGAAACCACAGTATTTGCACCAGGCGATCAATTTGGTAAGCTTCTTGCAGAGGCCCGAATATCATATCTGCAGCTTTTGTTCGGCAAATCTGACACGCGTGCCCCGCGGCAGTTTTCATTTCTGCAAACGGTGAAGTGTTTGCTGTCATTTCAGATTGCGTATGAAGTAATTCTTGGTGCGGTCAGAACATTTGCCTGTTTTGACATCCTCGGGCGAAGACTTTTTGCCTGTAACCGATTATCTTTTCACCTAATCCAAAATGACTGAGCGACTCTGACTTTCAAAGGGCCAGCTGTTACAAATAAGTGCAGTGGAACCCCGGTAACGCGACCACCCTGCTATGACGACCAAGAAATGCCGGTCCCAAATGGTTTCCTCTCTAATGACCATTACAAGGCCCCCGTAAGACGACCACCTCAGTAACCAGATCACGACCACTTGATTGTGTGGTCCCAATGACCAAATTCACCCCTCTAACCCGACCAAAGGGTCAGAGGGGTGAATTTTGAACTTATGACCCTAACCCTAACCAAACTCTGAAAGATGAAAACATTTCTAAGTCCAAATATTTTTTTCACTTGTTTTTTTTCTGCTCAAATGAGGAAAGATCATCATCATAGTTACCTCCACTGAAAAAAAGTTTCTGATTTTGAAATTTGTCTGAAAAACCAAAAATTGTCACCCTCTATAGCCCTTAATGTAACCCTGATAGAATTCCATTGCCCAAATCTGCGATTCTGACAAATGAAAAATGTATGAATTCATGAAAGTGATGCTGTTCCGGGTTCAGAACATACACCTACGTTCAAGTTTTTTCAGAATGAGAAATATGAATAATTTATATGATCCAATCGTTTGATCTGTTCTTTGGATTCTTTAATATCTTTTTTATCTTTTCCTATAGCCTGTACTGTAGTTGTTTGTGCAGATATTCACAGCTTAGCTCCCAAAGCATCTAGGATTGCATATGTCAGAATATTCAGCATACTACTGTGACCTTTGATGGGGATAGGACAGAACTTGCTCTGAAAATCTCATTCCTGTTACGTGTAGCCGCTTGCTTTCGATCCTGTCTGTAACCCAAGGCAAGTGGGGGGAAGATTTCTTCAGCAGTGTGAAGAGCAGCAACAGCGCAAAGAACTGAGTGAAGGCCGAAAAGATGAAGGAAACCTCATTCTCGTTGTCGTAAATCAGACAATGAGGAACAATTAGCAGCACCTGCACCTGAAAGTTATTACTTTCTCATGGTTGTCAGCAAGAGAAGTCAGTAGACACCCTCAGGGAATGTCACGTACTGTCGCTGAAGTCATTGCTAGAGCCACGGCCTTTGTTGTGATAGCAACTCCTTGTTGGCGTTCCTTCCGCTGGATCGACGTGCTTCCCCTGTTAGCCAAATTCAAGCATCAGGCATCCGGATTCAGATTTAATCGTCTGTAAGAAAGTTGTTTGTGTTAGCCTCAGGTCCAGTCAGGAGCTTTATACTTAGTGTTTGCTTTTCCAGGGGCAGTTTTGTAACTGAGTGGCATCTTTTAGCAATGTCTGTTGCTCAGTTTAAGTTAGGTTTTCAGGCCAGTGCTACTGCCCAAATGAAGCCTTATATCCCTTCAAAATGGTTGATTTTGACCAGAAAATTGGTTGCATTCATCAGAAACAGTTCGTAAGGCATGAAGTTTGAAATATCCCTGACACCAACTCGGCAATCACCTTCGATGCTAATCATGAATCTAATGTTCGTACCAGCGCCAGTACATAACCTCGAGGCAATAATGAGGCCTTCCTGTAAACTGAGACAAACTGTCATCATTTCGGGAGATATTTGATATTTTCTTGCGGAAGAAAAAACCTGTTTCTTGTGTGCATCAAGAGATGTACTTGATGGTAACCCTATATATTTTATCTAAGAGTGGCAGTATACTTGCAGGGGTCAACTTTGTGAAAGGCTGTGAAATCCAATGCTATTGTTTAGGCTAAGCTGGCAGGTTCCCTGCTGGCGAAAAGGCAGGTGTCGATTTTTCAGTTGAAGACACTCGTGAATATTGCTATCAACTTCACTAGAAATAAGAAGGGGATTGCAAAATGTTAATTTTGCGCCCCCTCTTCTCTTTACAGAGTGAATGGAAAGAACAGATGAAGCTACGCGAGATACAGATGAAGAAGCGGACGAACCCAGAATGTATGGAAGAGCTCCGTAAGAAGTTTCTTGAACGGGCAAAGAAGTACTTCGGTGTGCCTTATAAACGAAAGTATTGGCCCAAAGATGGTGAGTTAATCTATGGCCCTGTGTGGCATTGTGGTTCTGCTGTTCCAATATCTACTGGTTGCATCCAAACGCAGTCTACAAACTATGACCCTTGGATTGATAGACGAACCCCAGTGCAGTATGCCAACACGGTTCGTAATCTCGATTGTATGTTTTCCTAAATGGGCCCAGCTCTAAGCAGCTTCTTTCTCTTCAGCTCCTGAGTACAAGTCACCCATCTTCCTCGACTGCTGCGGCCTTGTGCGCCGGATCATGTGGGACCTAAAGTTTGACTTTGGCTTCAAGATCGGGCCGTGGAACCAAGCATACATGTATGATACCCTTCCTATTACAGTACGCAAGGAGGAAGACATGAAGCCTGGTGATCTTGTCTTCATATCGGCCATTTATAACAATCCGAAAGGTGAGAGGGCAATTCATGTCCAGATTGACAAAAAGTTTTGGCCATTTGTGTTTCCTCTCTTAGTCTTGTCACTATTCCTCTCTGCTGCGACCAGTTTTGCATCAGTAATGTTTCAGCTAGAAATCAAACACGGCAGAGCAGAAAAGGACAGGATGCAGTGGCCTCCTTCAGAATGAAATGCATTGGCCGCTGATGAAAAATGGCAGGGCAATAAGAGAGACTTGAGAAAAGATGGTGCCGTGCCCTGCTAAAACTCTCCAGCTGACATGCGTGACGCGTTACGCTGCGGCTCGAATGATGTCACGTCATGCAAGACGCTTCAGCTTGAATGATGTCACATCATGCATAGCGTCATGCCACCATTGAGACAGCGATAGCTGTGAATGCATCCCACACAATCATTGCGAAAAGGGTTCGTAGCAAAGTGTTTGAGAAATGAAAGCTCTGCTGGCGGGTTTCTAAAGTATGAACAATATGTAGGCCTATGATGTTGAGTGTGAAATACACCCTAGTGTGCCAATGTTTCTAGTTGAAGTGGCCTCATGAAGTTGTAGTGTTCCATGTAGAATGTCATCTTACGTCTCTACCGACCTGGCCGGCCAGCTGTGAATAGAAAGTAACCATAATTCCTTTGATCCCATTGTCATTTGCATAAAACCCAGTGTTAATATGCTGGGAACATCTTCCCTGTGAGAGGGATAATCCCTTTCATGTATCTGTGGCTTACAAATTCAAAGACGCCATAGGAGAGCCACTAGGTCTCAAAACAACGCATGGGTGATTGAATTTTATTTATTTATTGGGTTGTTGCATGCATCAGCTGAATTGGTGACTGAATGGTTGATGAATCATAATGGATAATTGTGAATAATTTACCACGGTCGGCCAGGTTACCACCAGGTTCGATGATATGTCAGCAACTTTTTTCACAAGGTTTGCTTCTACTGACGCCATGTTTCCATACCAGATCTTGTCTATGGGCACATCACTCCACTTTGGCTAACATGGTGAACTTGAAGAACGAAATGATGATACAGACTGTAAACTGACAATTGATTTTACCGGTGATTGCATCGACCTGTTGTCAATATCAATACCTGAGCGATTACTAGTTTTAGTCCTTTTACCGTGAGATTTTTTTGTCACACATACCACATACAGCAGTGTAAATCGCTTGTCGCTTGCAATGTCAACGTGGTCATGGCAGTAACCCAACATCACACAGTGGTCAGCTTTACTCATGCGCTGGACTATTAGGTTACTCAGGAGTATCAATGCTGGGCTCACCTCAGGTATACTTAATCCTTCATTATGAAGTAATGGTGTATTGCCTTCGTAGTTCGTATGGTCTACGTGAGAATGTTAGCGGTGTGACTACAATACCCTGGCATTGCTTGGTTTAATGATGGGCTTGGTTGCTCAATCGGCATCCTCTTGCCAACAGGGCCTACATGACTCCTCCATATGCATGTTTCAAAGGGAGTAGAGAGGATGTATTCAGTGAAATGGCTTGGTATATCAGGATGCTCAGTCAGATGTTCCTCTTGACAAGCGTTGGGTTTTGATCTCAGCTCGTGATTTCTAGCCTTCATCATTGTCAACAAGTCTAGCATGATTCCCATGAGGAAGGTCTCTAATTCAAAAAGGTGGCATTGTGCTATTACCAAGACAACTTTGATTCACAGAAAATTGAAAAGTCTCATGCAGAGTCCTACATTTTCAGGGTTATTTGGTGCGAATTTTGGTCTTAACATCATGTTGTTAACGATCCAAGCAGGTCAGATACTTGAAAGTCCATTGAAAACTAATAAAGAAAGTGATCCATAGATATTTCTATTCAGTATTTCTATTCTTTTTTCGTGATGAAAAGATGATTTTAAAGTTTCGCACGTTTGTCTTGACACCTAGTGAGAGGCATAGTTGGTTCATTCATGGCTACAGTCAATGGTTGGCCTTTGATAGGCTAGGACATGATACTGCTCATAGGCTGTACTAGACATGTGTACAGACCTATCCCGCGGGTCTATCCCTCATGACCAATATCAGCAGTGTATGACCGGTCATACACTGCCACCAATATCTTTGTCCCAACTGAGCACCAACCTCATGATACGCTGTAAATATCATGTGAGAGTGGTATGCTGTTGGCGGGACCGGCGTTGGTTGATGTGTAATATAGAATATTGAAGAAAGTCATACAACTGTTCGTTTTTCAGCCCGGAATAGGGCCGTCCTCGGGCACTAAGACCAAACCGGCTAACTACTCCGCAGTACGACATGCTGGAAATATCAGATGAGATTGGCATGCTACTTCAACATATTGGCGTGACTCATTTGTTAATTTACATTGTAGAATATTGAATACGGCCAAAATGACGTCAAAACTCAGAAAAATTCACATCACGCCTCTGTCACACTATGCAACATCCACAAGACAGTCTGTCCTGGTGGCAGTGGCTGAAGTTTTGCTGGTGCCCTATTCCCAACGTTGCTATACCTATACAGACTCATGAACTTGTGTGTTGCCTATCATAAATTTGCAAGGTGACTCATGAAACCTCCTTCATATCCCATAAAGAACTCTGCAATAGTTGATGATGCATCAGTGTGAACGTTTTAAGGGAGCCTGTCCCAAGCAGATTCTCTGAACCATGTATTCTTGATTTGATTTGCTTCAGTGAGTTGATTCTCCCGACCCCCTGCTAGCTGCATTGTCTAGCGATTTCATACTTAATTAAAACTGTCACACAGCAATATCGCTGCGTTGCCATAAACAAAAGCGTACCTGACGATTTTGATTGATCAGTCCTTTTAGTGAACGTTTTCACGTGGTGGCACATGTTGGAAAGTGATTGGCTGGACCATGGCAGGATTAATGGACGAGGTTGGCAGGGTTGCAGCTTAACGACGATAGCTTGCACCTTAACAACAATGGGACACCTGTACTTTGTTCGAAGGGATAATCTACCTTGGCGAGTAAATTCAAACAGATCATTATGGTAATGTAGAAGAGGGTTCTTCTGGCAATGACTAGACCACGGCTTGTCACAATTATCTATCTGGAAAGCAACGAAAAGAAGGGTCTGACCAAAAGCATAAAAAATATGATGTAAACTTGCTGAACACCTGAGAACCTTTCCATCTTCAAAGCAAAAAGCACCTTGCTGGCTGTGAATGAGACGAGAGACAGGCTACCTGATCCTGGTGAAGGAAATAATCCTCCATTATGGCGCAAAGTGAGAATCCCGCACCCTCCGTCACTTACGCCACGACCAGGAAACATTCCATGTTTATCACCTTGCATGTGACGCCAGGCAGGTGAAACTGTAACCCTTTTAATGCTCGCTCTAGGAGTTGTTTTGTCGTCGGTGAAGATCAGTTCTCAGGTGCTGTTCTTTCAAACAGAGGAAATCATTTAGAAACACGATCTGATGAAGTCGGTCTATAGACTCTCGGGGATGGCGTATGGCCCGAGTGTACTTTGTCGTCAGCTCAAGAATGGCAATATTGAAACATGGCTACATGGACCAAGAGGCTATTGGGTTTTCAAAATGGCTCGGTGTGGGGAGAAGAGGGTATATGCCATGGTGTCCATTCTCAAATCGGCACCATCTTCACAAGCAATATTTCCCAGATCTCGCCGCATACTCTCCCGAATCCAGTCTTCACTAAATGATGACAACAGTTTTTCGGACCATCCCAATGTCTTGAAAAAAAGACAATTCTCAAAGTCAAATAAATTCATGTGGTTATGGTTATATGTGTCAGTGGTGTAGGCATCGACATGTCTTGATTTAATAGGTTTAACACAGTCAGCATAGCTCGCAGAGCTTCTAGACCTTTCAACCAACCGTCAGCATACACCTCATTCCGTCAGGAGATAATGATGCACCTGCTGAGGCATTACAATGTCCATCTCCACTCTGGACAATCTCCAAGTGGACCGGCTGCTCTCCGCTGATTGAATGAATAATTCATATTCATAGGTCAGAGAGTACGTGTGGCTTAACCCTGTATGGCTAACACAAGTCAAAGTAATGTCCAAAGTGGTTTCAAAAGTTTTGATCACAGCATAATGGTAAGAAAGGTCCAGATATTTTCGAAAACTCAAATCTTTCGAGTCTAGATCCTTTGTCAGTTAGAACATCATGAATGTCAAAGAAATGTGTTGAGGTATTTGAAAAAAATTTCTCAAGGTGGTTCCGCTGATGCTTGAACGGTGGAAGAGCGTCTGATTTTTTATCAGAAGGTCATGGGTTCAAGTCTCACAGTGCCAATTGGTACTTTCAACTGGTCTGAAATGGCCAGATGTAGCCCAGTAGTATAAAAGCGCTGTGCACGGGCGAGGGGAGACCGGCCCTACTATGATGGCTCTCCAGTCTCTGGAGTACTAGTTGCAGTCAAACACCACAAGATCAACTGCCCGTCATCACACGGTCTTACTTTGCATGTGGTGCCACCATGTGGTGGTTTGAATAACTATGAGCATCAGCTCGTTTTGAATAATTCATTCCTTTATGACTCATTAGCTATCGAGGGATATTGGGAAAATATCAAAGGCAACAACAGGTTTTGCTTAAGCCAACATTGGCAGTTTAACCCTTTGAGTTTAAGTCTGGAATGAAAGTTTTAAAGAGGGAGGTTCAAAAATTATCTTAAACATTTCCCGTACTACGTGCTCTATTACCGGTAAAAGGAAAATAAGTTACCTGATTTTATTTATCTAATTTGCTGCTATTGTCAAGGTTTTGATCATCTTAGGATGTTGGTTGATGTGGCTATGTCTTCCTTAATTATTAAAGGCCTATGAATGGTCTTGTGGTGTCCCTTTCTTCTGAGCCTTTGATATTTGGAAGCGATTCTATACACTGTTCCAAGGCTTTTTACACACTTTCTGTTCAGGCCTACACTCATGGCACGCCAGGGAAAATGTCAACTCAGATCGAAAGCCGAGTGTATTTTGGAGTTCAGAGCTAGATTTGTTTCATATTGGCACTGGGTAAACACGCAGATAATAAGCGTTGTTTGCTGTATTGTTCCATGATATTTCCGCGGGCAAAATTTGCACTTGTTGATAGAATTTTCAGATCCGTCGCCGAGGCACTGACACACATCGCCCCGGGCGTGAACATTGGCTTTGTAGCGATTGGAAAGTTTGCATTAGTAAGTTGCGCGAGGACAATAGAGTTGACGAGTGCGAAAAAAGTTTAGGTAAAGTTTCCATGGATATTTGCGAGAAACTTCCAGCGATTTGCCACGGCTTTTATTTGCAGTTTCCGAATATGGCAGTGTGCAAAGCTAATGTGTGTGTCTATTGTTGTTGTAATAGAATAGCGCCAGGCCCTTGATATGATCATGTTGACAATAAACCCACACAGGAGCCGCCATGACAGTTCACGCGCACTTGGTGCCAACGGAGCAGAAATATCCTCCCTAAATCAATCGCCCTCGTCCATGTCATCAGAAAACTGTCTTTCGACTCCAATTGAGAGTTTTACACCATCATGAAGTGTCTTTCATTAGTTAGAACTGTTTGACCTTTGTCTGAGAAGAAGACGACCCCCATGAAACGCTTTCATGGGGGTATTATCAAGCTTGCCGTAGGTTATCCCAGGACTAGCTGTTTAGTTTTGTCATTTGAAGAATAAAAATTCACAGCAGTTGACTTGGCTACGATTGTCAATGAATAAGTGACATATTGATCATTTGCTTGAAGGCGCTAGTGCACTTTTTCAGCTAGAATTTGAGTTAATGTCCAAAGGAGGGTCGACAGAGAGACAAGTGCTTCCCTCTGGTTTGGTGGACTCTATTTAAACTAAAATCAAAAGTCTTTACAGGTACAGGTTATGATAATTGCAGATCAAGAAGAGATTATAATGGAATTGCTCTTGCAAGATACCTCTCTCTAAGTACATCGTTTCTGATAGGGACAATACCTTTTGTCCAAAGTTGTGCTTTTCATTGAATCTGACCTCTGTTATGAGGACACCTCTCAATCAAGGACAGCTGTTGTCAGTTCCGCTCCAAGTTGTGTCCTTAGACACTTAGTCCGTAGAGAGGTTCAGCTGAATACTTTTATAACGTTGACATCAGACCTGTTTTGTTTTGACTCGTTTCAGCCAAAAAGCAGCGTCACAACATGGTGCATGTGGAGATCTGGTTGGGGGACGGCCCCAAGACGATAGGTGCCCGCTGGCAGAAGGGCAAAGTGCAAGTCTTCGACCATTACAAGTTCAACGCTACCTCGTACCATTCTCCTAAATACACCCTCAAGTCTATTGACACTTGGTTGATGGGAATTTGTCAAAGGTATGGATCAGAAGTTTTACCAGAGATGATGAATTGGAGATTGTCTGCAATTTCACCATAGATTTTTGGAATAAGTCACAGTCATAGAACTGTTGCTTTACTTGACTAAACCTGAATGACAATAAAAACCTGTTACTGAGATGTCTACGTTTGTATCACAAAGTCAACTGATAACATTTCTTTCAAATCATATTTTCCGGCTCTTTATATTGTCTTGGATTAAAAGCTGTGTAAAGGTTTTGCCCTGCGGTCACAGGTGGCTCAACGTCTGCCAAACATCACCCCAAGAAATGTCTCCACACCTTTATAAACAAAGGAGCTCTGAGAATATATTATTTCAGTCTCATCTCATTGTTTCATTTCCCTGGGTCGTCGTCAAACAAATACTCGCTTTCCGTATCGACACCTGTCTGCTTCTGGCAGCGCTTGGCATGACATCTGCTGACATCTGGCAGTATGTAACGGAACTGATTAAGTCCTATTGAGTTTCTCTGGCCTGGTGTTCCGCACCCAAGAGAATCACAAGAGATTCACAATCTCTTTTGTGTAGAGCAAACTATTCACAATTGGAAAAAATTCTACGAAATTCCTCTACCTCTGTGTTTCAGCTACTGTGATGTTCACCCCTGGCACCGGAAGGGCAAGATGTATGCTCCGTCCACCCGCTCGGTCTTCGCTAAACGAGATGACAGTGACATGCAGCAGGCTCAAGATGACGATTGTGTGGACGCCAATGACACTGATGACGAGCTCATCATGACTCCGGACGATCCTGAGGAGCTCCGGAAAAAGTTGCGCGATTGTTTGTTAGAGGGAGAAATTGAAAACACGCCGGAGATGCAGGACATGCAGGAAGAACAAGAACAAGATCTTGGAGAAGAAATAGAGGATCAACAGATGAATATCGAAAATTTCGGTGCTAACGTCGCGTCCGCTGGTCTTGGGAAGAATCTACGGAATGGTACTAGATCGATTGGTGCTGTTAAGTTGAGTAGTTCACCACAGCATGCGAAGTTCTTAGGGTCGACCACAGGAGATTCGATGGAAACTGCAGCTAACGCTGTTGACGTGATGTCAAAGGGTCGTTCTAAAGATGACGGTGGAAACAATAAGAATTTTATAAAAAAGCAGGACAAGCCCTCACCACAGAAACAAGATAAACAATCAACAGACAGTGGGGGTCCGATTAAGTTGAAAATGACCACGAGTCCGCCTTTACAGCCGGTTGGCAAGGGGCCTGATAAAGAATCACAGCGGCGGGTCCCAGTCTCAGCACAAGCAGTTCAGAAATCTGCACCTGCTGGTACATCAAGGTCTCAGCCGGGTGCTCCAGCCCATGGGTCTGTATCGAACAATACATCGTCTAACCCGCAGAAATCTGCCCCGGCCTCTCAGAGGAGGGGACCGGAAACGAAATCTGTGACGACACTACCGAAGCCACAGCTGCCGAGTTCTTTAAAGACGGACAATTCAAAACTGGCAAACGCGCCATCTGTGAAGAGCCAGCACAATAATGGTAAAGTTCCAACGAAAGTTGATCCGAAGACATTAGCGAAGACAGAACCAGTCAAACAGATCTCACCTGGCATTAAACAAACCAAATCTGACTCGAATACAAAATCTGATTCTAGTTTCAATGCAAGCCAAAAGGCGGCCGCCCAGTCTCCCGTGAAGTCTGCACCAGTTTGGAAATCCTCTCCACCAGCTGCTCAAGTTTCAAAGATGTCGCCGCAAGTTGCGACGGCAAAAGTGACATCTCAGAAACAGACAGATGCCAGCAAGTCTACTCAAGCGCCAGGCGGTCCAACACAGGGGCAGACTTCTTCGGGAACTAATTCCCCGAAGAGGACAATGTCCGTGGTATCGCCCCCATTCAAGAATGCGCAAGGCCAAGCTCAATCGAATATGCCACGGGTTCCTCAGAAGACTCGGTCCCCGTCCCCGAAGGCGGAGTGGAAGCCCCCTGGTGCCACAGGTAATGAAGAAGGTAAAGGAATAACATATAGTTTAGATAGATCAGAGTGTGATAACACGACTTGCTGTCTGGGTGTGATGTCTACTAACATTATGAATGGGATGTGATCACTACTAACATTATGAATGGGATGTGATCGCTACTAACTTTTATGATTTGAATGTGACTATTACAATCATTTAGATGTGATTACTGCTAACATTTGAATGTGACTATTACTACTACTGATATCATAAAGTGATTATTACTAACATTCAAATGTGTAAGTGATTGTGGCTATTACTAACACTGAGGGAGTGCTAAATGTACTATTTACGGTACATAATGACTGTGATTACTATTGGGGGAGGGGTCGCTCCCTTGGAAAGGGGGTATGCACATCCGTTACCCGGAAAGGTGGCCAAGGGCGAGTTGAAATCCTGTACCCCATTGTCTACATTCCAACACATTCCATCCATTTTACCAAGTTGATATTGCCATATTATTGTTATCAACAATAAATTGTTTAGATCAGAACCGTGGCATTTTCATTTTCTGGTGTTGTAAATTTGTTTAAAGACCTGGTCATGTCACTGTCCAACTCGATTCACTGTGTCACTCAGAACGCTTCAAATTGATATTACCCCCAGCTAAGTTCAGAACAGTGGACATGACCAATCGACTCTTTTTGTCCGGACATCTTGTAAGAACAGCAGTCACCCGTCTATGACCAATGATAATGCACAGTTCTTCTTCATGAATTCCTCTAGATATTTGGTAAAAAATGAAATTCTGATAACCATGGGACCGTTTGATTGATTGAACAGCAATATCATTTTCAAGGGGGTCGCTTTATTGATTGAACAGCAGTATCATTTTCAAGGGGGTCGTTTTATTGATTGAACAGCTGTCAACATTGCCTGTGTATTTGACTCTGTGACCAGGACAATGTGTATTGATAGCTTGATTCATTCTAATATTTCTATAAAAGCAGACGCATATTCTACGAATTAAAAAAGCAGCTTTTATGAGATTAGCAGATTCTAATATAAACACCACTAAAGGTTAATCTGATGGATTGTGACGATATTTTTTCCTTTTCTTTCATTCACAAAACGATTCACGATATGATTTTGTACGATTATGGCACCAATTTCTAGGAAACGGACATTGACTTATGATATTCACCAGTTAGATAATTTCCTGATATCTGGTATTAACATAGCAGTGTAAAGCCAAACACCTTAAGCTAAAAATATATCCAACACTTCATTATTTTTGTGGAATTTTCATCCTCATTCCTGCTGAACTTTCTAACAATGCCTTTGGAAATAAATCCGCTGAAAATGTTAGGCGTTCAAAAAGTCTTTGAAGAAAAAACTGTGTACGTCTATCTGTGTGGACGAGGAATTCAAAATCGGGAGTGGCTGACTAGTGCTCCGTTGATGAGAGGTAGGTCTATGTTTTATATCGACTCATGTCCGACATGTGCACTCCTTACTTCTTCCTTTTTGTTTCCCATCTCTCTGTTTTCATTAGCTTTAATTGGTTAGTCTTTTATAGCTTCTCTGTGAAGTACATGTTGTATTATTGAGGTTAGTCTGACTTTTGAACATTGCTTTCCTCACAACGCCCATTTCTATAGCATATTTTGTTCATTTCGTTATTTCGTGAAGGAGTTTAGTTGATGTTTGCTAAAGAAGGCTTGAGAGTTCGGTATGGCTCAAGCTTGACAAGGTTCTTTGAAATTGACAACGAATTGAAGGAAATTTACAAAGTGTTCATCTCTTCCACTGCGGGAACCCCTCTCTTTTGAACCTCTAGGCTTCTGTCGGTTTTATGAATCGAGCGGATGATGCAAAACTATGCCAAAGTGACTTACACACCTCATAGTAACTTGCAGTTATTCTGAGACTAGAAGACCCTTGATTCCAGAAATTAGCTTCCCCTCTTTTCTGCCTTGCCTGCGTAGTCTGTTTACATGTTACTAGGCAACTTGGATCCCATATTGCTTCATGGCTTTCTGCGGCTGCATCGTGGCTCGGAATAGACGCAGCGATGAATATATTATTGGTTTATTGAAATTGCTTCTATAAATATCCGCTAATGTGCCGATGTAATTTCCACTTTTGTCAACAGTTGTTTTTGTACTTCCTTGGCAACCAGTGAGGGATCATGGGTAAAACCTCCGTTAACCCATTCAGAGCTGGTCTCTGTCAGCCTAGCATAAGAGCATAAAAACCCAAGCCACAGTATATTTTGAAGACCTACGTCTCAAAACTCCCCAGCTTTGGAGGCCTCAAAAGCTTTCCAGTTGATCACGTATGACTCTGTTGACCTTAATAGAAGACCTTTTCAAACTGCCTTCACACCATTCTAGCTAAATTATTATGATAGATTCAACGGCACGTGCTTAATACAGGTCACTTAACTTAGCACTTTCATTATTAACTTTCCATATGATAGCTTTTGATTGGTTCAGAAATGACTTCATTCAACCTGCTGACAAATTGACAAAGCCTGCATCAATTTCAGCGGCGAAGTCATTATCGGTCAACGTTGCTGTTAGTGATTTTGGTAACAAACAGCAAGTGTTTTGTAGCAAGGTATTGTTGAGGTTGACAACACTTTCAGTAGCTTTTTCTTGATGTATGTACACGTCTAGAAGTTGGCAAGTCGTGTTGATATGTCAGTGTCTTTTCAAAAATGTGACCCGCTCTACCAAAACTAGGCGCTTGTCGCATCTGAACTTGACAGGTTGATACGGACTTGTTGTTCATTTCCCTATTGTAGACCTTTTGTAAAATGTGACCAAATCAGTTTGTAATAGATTTCACAAAAGGTCTACAATAGGGAAATGAACAACAAGTCCGTATCAACCTGTCGAGTTCAGATGCGACAAGCGCCTAGTTTTGGTAGAGCGAGTCACAAATGTGTGCATTTTGGTGTTTAAGATTTGATATGTTATTGACTTCGATCTTATCAGTCATGTGGTATCCTTCATTATGGATAGAAAAGTGATCTGCAAGCTTCAAACCTTGATTAATAAAAGTAAGTGGTTTATCCGTTAGTACACTGGTTTACCTCTCTGTAAAATATATCTATTCTTAGAAAATAAGTGACCCCCCTGAAATGAATCTGGCCATGGAAATATTTGCACACATATTTGATTTATTTGCTAATAATAGCCCAGAACAAAAAAGTGACCTATTGAAATGAACTAAAATACTAATGGCCAGGAGCTGTCGTTGATAATACCCCGCTGTTGATTGCGTTGTTTTGATAATTCCCCGCTAATAATTTCATTATGTTCATTCGCTTTATCAAAAATTACATGAATTCCGCTGAAATTATGATGTTATTTTCCCATTGTTGCCACCTGGTTACTAATATTAGCCATCATGTATACACATCAACTGTAAGATTGTGGCACGTTGCAAGCCGCAATCCATTTCTAATGAATTTCCATTTATTATTGATGAGGCATTACCAGTGGCTACAGAATATGTGCCGTTAAAACAAACCGCTGGCTAAAGCGTTGATCCCGGTTTGGAGTGGACGTAAACTCATAAGCAAAGTTGATCTTTAGATAACATGTGTGATTACGAATTACGGCACTCGGGCGGAATTGTTGATAATTCATAAAACTGAAATTTTGTGTGAAGTCAGGGAGTACTTCCGTGTCAACTTTGAGTGACTAATGAGAGTACTTATGGAGTGTTTTTCCTGTCATAACTTGATTAGGATAAAGTGATTGTCAGTCATGCTTCACTTTTGAATGACTTCCTATAAAACTTTGAATTGATATTTACTTCGTTTCTTCTCTGAAGCTGCATTCTGTTCTGGAAAATCTTCTTGGTGTCCGTGTCACAGTTGAACCTCAAAAACCCCTTAAGTCTTCCATATTAGTTGTCAGTGCAACAGACTTGCAAGCTTTCTTCTTCTCCCTGACAAACTGGACAAAATGCCTAGTGTTTCATTGCAAGAGATGGAGTTACACGTGAATCATGTGCTTCCTTTGTGCAGCTATGAATGAATACCGTTACTGTCGTTCCTGTTCAGCACGGCCTCGGAGACTCAGATCAGCTTTCCCTTCCATCTCAAAGAGCTGGCTGGCAGGTGGGTACAGGTGCTACTCATAGATGAGAGTGCTCCGGATTTCCGGATCTTTTTATCCGGATCCAGAAAAAGGTTTCAAGTTTTTCAAAGGACTATTTTCGTAATACTCCCGGAACCATTTTTCGCACTTCAAAAAGCAAATATTATGCCTCCTTGAGACCCGAAATGACATTATTCACAGATTTCTTTCAGGGTGCCCGGTCCCTTCAATGGGTGATATGAATAAAGACTAGCAAATGCTTTTATCTAAAACTCCATGTACATTTACACTAGGCCTTTCTGTACAAAATTGAAGTAAAAGCATTTGCTAGTCTTTATTCATATCACCCATTGCCTCTTTCCCTGTTTTCATGGTGTAACCTTTCACCTCAGCGATTATAATATTGTTTCATTCATTCTAGCTTGATAGATTTCATAAGATGCATAAAAGAAAACCACCCAAATTAACCAAGAAACCAGGTTGGTTAATTGTGTTAAAAGCTATCGTTCATTGTAGTCATCTCCCCCAATGTCTGCTTTGCACAGAATCAAACGACACTTGTAGAGTTGTAGGATCTTGATGACCAATTTTTGCATGTTTCACTAATCATCTTGTAGATTATCTTTCAGCAAAGGGCAATTGGGCAATGTCACTAGATGTTCTTTACAGCTGTTCATTTCTCTCTATCTATTTAGGTGAACCTTCAACACTAAATACCTTTTATTCCAAATACCTGAAGCTGCAATGCCATACTATTTCACAAAAACCTCCCTTGCATGCAAAATCACAAATGATCATCTCCCCGCTGTTGGCTGTAAATGTTCTCACCCACTTCTGCACTACTCAAATATTGACCTCTCACTCCCAGAATCGGGATGGCCTATTAAAGTCGTTAAATCTGTGTTACCAGCGGTAGGTCAAGGATTCAGGTCCCCGGGCCATTGACCTCTCACTCCCAGAATCGGGATGGCCTATTAAAGTCGTCAAATCTGTGTTACCAGCAGTAGGTCAAGGATTCAAGTCCCCGGGCCATTTGGGTCGAAAACCGAGGCTCTTTGTGTCTGGGATGGGACAGTATTATAGCCACGCTTCATTATCAGCCAAGGCAAATGAACCCGCATGGGTGGAAAGTAGCCATTCTGGACACACACTGCTCTCACAGAGACAAACAAGCTAACATCTTTGGATAATTCAGCTACTCAAAGATGACCTGAAAGGGTTGATAATTAATCTTGTCTAATTGAATCATCTTCAGATCAAGTATGAAACAATAGCATTGAAGCCCTTTAACAAAGATAGCTGAGGGGCTTCTCAATTACTGATTGTATCAAGTGAAAGCTCTGTCACAAATTATCACAATTATTCTGCTTGGTGATCAAGATTTGCCTGAGGGTTTGACCAACATGAAATGGTTCAGGTGAATTGTGCTTTAACCAAGATATCTATGTGACCACCATGCCTATGTGAGTTAATGATAAAAGCCAAGTACTAATCCATATGGTCCGTTACTGACGAACTTATCCATGGTCCATAACTGACGAATTCTACACAAATATCACCGTAAATGACCAAAGGCAGCTATGTCTAACAGATTTCGTATAGTTCTCATACTCAGAGGTGAACATTTCTATTTAAACCTTGGATATTTTGCCATGTTGCTGCAATGACATCATCATTCTGCTTTGATCCCTCAGGTGGTAGTACTAAATATCTAAATTTTTTCTGTATTGTCTTTCACAGGGAACCGTAGATCCTCCGACGCTGGTGCTTCCACGACTAATAGGAGATTATCAGAATCTGGTGCTTCCAAGTCCTCACCTCCGAGACCAAAACAACAAGATGATACTGGTGAGAATAAAATTTGTTGCTCATGATTGTTTCTTGATCATCTCTATTAGAGTGTTGTTAAGGAGATGACGTGAGTGCCTTACTGTTAAGGAAGTGATACCTAACTGGAGGGATTCGTTGTCTCACTGCGAGGGTGGATCTGAAATGTATAGGCCAAAACCAAGGCAACAGCCAAGATAATGGGGGAATGACCGCCCCACCATAAACTATGAAATGATTTCTGGACCATAAAAATTCACCGTTCTGCTCATTTTTCCACAGACAAGAAACAGGAGAAGAGGGAGAGCATCAAAAGTCCAAACAACTCTCAGGAGAAAACCGATACGGCTGCAGACGCATCACTGAAGAAACCAAAAAGACTCCCTCCACCCACTGTCAGCCTGGCAAACAATCAGACGCCGCTGTTTTACATCGGAGGCTTCAATGGAACAGCTTTGTACGTTCACTTGAGTTGTTGCCCATAAGGAACCTCAATTGTCTGCCTCCTATAAAGAGGATGCCAACTGTGGCAAGTTAATTGCAGTCGTCTGCCTGCTGTGATTAGGCGCGTGGTCTGCCTTCTCCTCAGTTAATTGGAGGTTACTTGGTTACAAAGGTGGCCCTTCCCTTATACGAAAATGAATCCAAATTCATCATGGTGAAATGATGATTTACCATGGTGAATTGAGATTTACCATGATTTCATACCAAGTGAAAAAAATATTTGGACTTAAAATTTTTTTCATCTTTCAGAGTTCAAAATTCTGAAAAATTTTCAGAGTCCAAAAATGATAATGTCTCTTCATTTTGAGCAGAAAAAAAATCCAGTGAGAAAAAAATATTTGGACTTAAATTTTTTTTCATCTTTCAGAGTGATACGGAGCATCTTTTTGCATAGTGTTTGAGATATTATCGCATATTTCGTTTTTGCAGAGTTGAGAATGTCCTGACCAATCTCGGCTGGAAGCGGACGACAGAGAAATCGTGCGAGAATTTCCGGTTGAAATGGACGGAGTGTAAAAGTCAGATTAACTATACTATCTTCAAAGAAGGTTAGTAAAATTGATCGTATCTCTTCTATGTAAATCGTAAATTCAGTCCAACAGGCAGAAGATCTCTGATACCATACCTGGGGAAAGGAAAAAGCCTAGGAACATGACGTAACTTACATGACCACCTGTCTAACATGTTGATGATTTCTACTGCAGGTGAACAAATGGTGAATCACGTTCCAAACTGTACATTGTTGACAAACAAGCTCGGTTTGATGAATAGTCTGCGTGAGTATGAACGGGTGACCATGACGATGAAGAAAGTCCGTCAACCGAGGTTTAAAATGACGGACATCATCCCGGAGACGTACAATCTCGATGAACGCAACGATCGGGAGGCTTTCTATGAAACTTATCAAGGTAGGGTAACAATCCAAACCGATACGGATTATGATTGACTGCAAGTGATATATTCTTCAAAATAGCGTAAACAATTATGCTTTTCAAGGAACTAAAATTCCTGGCTCTTCACAACACGTACATTAACGTATGAAATAGTCGAGGGTCTGTCGGATGAGACTAAAAGCCGTGGTCCCTTGTACCTGAGTGTCTATGCCAGGGCAAGTAAAAGATCCCACATAGGTGGAAAGTAGCCTATAGTGGACTCCATACCTCCTGCAAAAATCCAATAGGGTTACGATGCCGGTAATGATGATAATGATGATAATTATCTATGAGACAAGACCACAATTGATTTTTTAAGCCTTTTAGCAGTTAAATTGTCAATGTTTGACCGCGACGCATCAAAGAACGCGTGGTGTTGTGAATCTGAAATTTAGATTATGTTATTCCGGACAGTCGGGCAAGTAAATGGTGAAAAATAAAATGGTGATTGACCACGGAAATTTTTTTTTAATCGACAAATTAGACAGACTTTGATATTTCCACTCTTTTCAGCCAACTGGCAGAAAAAACTCAAAACACGCCCCCTATTACCAAATTAGCAAAATTCGAAATTAATTTTTTCATTAAATAATTTCTTTATATCTGTAGACTTGCCACAACAAATATTTTTTCAATACCTCTCCAAATATGTACTTGAGAGTAAAAAACATGCACTCGTCTAATAGATAGGCCTGGACCCTCCAACCTATGAATATTCATTAGTGGTCTTGTCTCAATGAAGGTACATTTCAGGGGTTAACATTTTGCGATTTTTTTCAAACTAATGTACATGACATCCCACAACTCTCCAACAAAGGAAAGTCATATCTGGACATTTTTGGAGAAATGAGAGACATTTCAAAGAGTGGTACAACTGTGCCAAAGCGACGAAAGAGGACAAAATCGACAAAAAGTCATGATTTTGCACCCAACAGCACCAAATTCAAAGACCTGCCCTGGCCAGAATAAGCAAGCTATGGAGCTGAAACTTTAGGATGTGATTTAGAAATATCTTTGCTGCTTAGGGAACAACTTTCAGAATCAAGGCCTAAGTAGTTTCAAAGAAATTACAAAATGAATGGCAACACAACAAGACTTGTAAAAATGAAACCGAACTTAGACCGGGGTTAGGTTGACTCTTATTTGGGTCAAATTAAGTTTTTTTCTCATTATTTTAGCTTGTTTTGACCTTAAATCATCAGCAATACAATATTCTAAATGAATTAGAGTGATTTGAGCACATTCAAATTTTTCACTATATTGACCCAAAATGTAGTGTAAATAGAGACAAGACCACAATTGATTTTTTAAGCCTTTTAGCAGTTAAATTGTCAATGTTTGACCGCGACGCATCAAAGAACGCGTGGTGTTGTGAATCTGAAATTTAGATTATGTTATTCCGGACAGTCGGGCAAGTAAATGGTGAAAAATAAAATGGTGATTGACCACGGAAATTTTTTTTTAATCGACAAATTAGACAGACTTTGATATTTCCACTCTTTTCAGCCAACTGGCAGAAAAAACTCAAAACACGCCCCCTATTACCAAATTAGCAAAATTCGAAATTAATTTTTTCATCAAATAATTTCTTTATATCTGTAGACTTGCCACAACAAATATTTTTGCAATACCTCTCCAAATATGTACTTGAGAGTAAAAAACATGCACTCGTCTAATAGATAGGCCTGGACCCTCCAACCTATGAATATTCATTCGTGGTCTTGTCTCCTATATCAATTTCAGAGGGTGAGATGTGGATATGTAAGCCGACGGGTCTTAATCAGGGTAAAGGTATCTTCTTGGTGAGAGAGCTTGAAGATGTCACAAAGTTCTTCAGGGAGAGAGAGGAGAAGTTTGCCAACTCAAAGCGCAGTCAGCGGCCAATGCCAAGGATTATTCAGAGGTGAGGCCAATTACTTGATAGGGCATCAATATCAGCTGGGATGATTCCGTGTGAGCCCTGCCCCATATCAGGGCTTAACCCCCACCACCCTACTCCTTCCCATTGACTCTCCTTCAAATTTCCTCCCTTGAACAGTATTCTGTGGACAACTGTCTCTGGGCAAGGGTCTTTAATGATACTAACTGGCTCAGCTACGGTAGTCTGCTTGCAGTGATGTTGGAGAAACCCTTGGTCCTTGGAGGAAAACTAGACTGAGAGGAAGTGGACTCCTCAATCATGTCTCAAAATACGTACCTTCTGGCAGTTTCTCCTTATGTATTGAAGCACTTGTTTAAAACTTGTTATGCTTCACTTTAGGTACCTGAAGGATCCTCTGCTGATCCGTGGTTGTAAGTTTGACATCCGTGCATACATGCTCATCGCCAGTACCGTGCCATTCATAGTGCTATACCACAAGGGATACATCCGTCTTTCGTGCCACAAGTATTGTAAGGACAGTACAGATCTCACGACACATCTTACTAACCAGGTAAGTACAAGTGGTACATCTGACTGGGGTACTCTAGAAACACAACTACCAACCAATAATCTTTGATTGCCGAGTTAACATCAATATCTCTGTTGCTATTGTAGTTTATTCAAAAGAAGGACCCTCTGTACAAAGACGTGAAAGAGGACACCGTGATCAACATGGCGCAGTTTAACGATTACATCAACGAGAAGCACATGGAGCAGAAAGGACTTGAGAAAGACTGGGTCAAAAACACTTGCACGGTCAGTACTGGTTGGGTTTCTGAATACAGACAAGTCAGTGGGGTCATGCTGATCTGTCGCTACTGTGCATCAGAAGGTAACTCGAACCGATGCTTCGCGACTGTAGATTAACGAACCATTTCCCTAGTTCTGTGCATATTGGCCACCTGGAGTCTACCAAATGAACCCCGAAATTCTTGCCTACGCCCCTCCCCCTTCACTAACACAAGCAACAATATGCGAGTTCTGCGAATGGCACAAGATGTGCCATGAGTCGTTGAAGAGAGTTGTTTCCTTGTCTTTCAGAAACAAATGCAACGAATCATGCTCCATCTGTTCAACAGCGTACGCCACAAACTGACGGCAAAAGTTGGCTTCTTCGAGTTGTATGGCCTCGACTTTATGATTGACGACGCCATGAAGGTTTGGTTGATTGAGGTCAACATCAACCCAGCCCTCCATATCGGCACGGAGATTCTCAAGGAGACGCTACCTCCAATGGTGGAGGAGTCGCTAGGTACGATTGTAGACTTGGGTAACTCGCTTTACTATAGCTGACTCCATGAAGGTTTGGTAGGTTGAGGTCAAGATGTGTGAGCATAACGTGGTGGTCCTTCACAGGGTCAACCCAAGCTCTCCTGATTAAAGCATATCTCACTACTTGGCCAATTATTTCGCAAGAAACTACCTCTGCTTAATTAGTTATGTTTCTACTTCAGCCATCAGCATAGAAGTCTTCGAGAAGGTACGAAAGAGTCAAGCCATTTATCCCATCCGGGCCATCAAGAATTTCACCTACCTCTACTGTGGAGTGGATCGGCGCTCGTCCAAACAACGCGAGTCGGAGACCCAAGGTCGTGGATCTCCTCAAAGGGCTCGGAGTGCTTCCCCGATCAAGGACGAATGGGTTCCCAGAGGGCGCTCGAACTCAAACTCAAGTCCGTACATGCAGCCGTTAAACTTACCAAAGATTAACGCAAAGTATAAAACAAGTGATATTACGGCGAGCGCGAACGGTGTACGGACTTCTATAGCTGTTACTCCTACTACTAGTGCGACTGAACCGGTCAAATTGAAAATGACCCATTCTGATGAGGCGTTAGCGTCAGGTTATAAGACTGAAGTGAAGGTGGGACCACCCAACCGTGGTAACTGAAGATCCTGGGGCTCTGACGGGGATGATTTGTGTCTTTAAAATATTTGTTCATGCTGGAGAAAGCGATTGGTATAAAGCCACATGTTAACCCAGTGGGATTGTCGGCCATTTCTTGATACTATTAAGGCCTATCTTGACATGAGTGTTTCACATTGCATAACATGCGCAAGTTTCTGTTTATTGGCAGTGCAGTATATTAACAATAAGGCTCTGTTTGTGATATATGCGACGTGAAACACTGACATGGCTATAGGCCTTAATTGAAGGCACCAGAGCAATAATCTACAAGCTACCGATCAGAAAAACTTTTAAAGCATTTGAAATTCAAGGTGTGCACTGTCTTTATACTGATTTTGTGCTATCAGTGTGTTTTTTTTAAAAACTATTTTCTTTTAAGCCTTTTACTGTAACTGGCCGACATTCGTCACTTACTGTTTTGATCTATCCTTCATTCTTTGATAGTTTTGTGCAACACGCATGGTCATTCTAGGGGGATTATCTCAGATTGGCACAAAAGCATTTAAAAACCTGACAGCGGGTACCATGCAGTCTTGTTTTTCACCGCATTAGTTCAATACGAGTAGTTGTTTGCCTGGCATTGGTGGTGGTCTGTGTTACCATTATGTTAACTATGCTAGCAGTGACAGTGCATGTAAGCCCCACAGCCTTGGTTCACTTCAGCTGACCTCTTCACATCAGTCTAGTTAACTCTCCTCAGCACGGGCCATTTTAATTTCTTCCTGATGTCTATTCCAAAATAGCATTTCTATTGTTCCACTCCATCTTGTGCTGGTGTACCCTATCTAACTTGTTCTAAATGTCCCTATCATGGTGAGCTCTGTTTTGAGATGATAATCATTTTTTGTCTGGGAGACTTATCCTACTTTGCTTGACACGCCTCATTATTCAATGAAGAGATATTCTCTCTGCTAATGCAGGTCTCCATGTCGTCGGCACTTGAAGATACCAAAATCAACTTATAGTGATCGATCAGTCCCCATAAAATCTACAGAAAACACACATAAAACCTCTGCATGGAGTTGAGATGTGTGTATTGTTTGGTAGTTGTGTGAATCAATTAATTGGGGCCTGCTCCATCGTTACGATTATTCACAGCCTATGAAACTGCACTTTTGTAGCAAGTTTGAAGAGGAGAGAGGTGGATGTAAAGGACCTTTGAAGAAAAAATGAACTGAATCAAAATGGAAATGCTATTCTGTGATGGATCATTGAGTCAATAGTAGTGTGAGGTGATGGTTATTCATGTGTTGAATGATTCCTCTGTGAAATGTAATGTTTAAGGAATTGAACCCGAGGCGGAGGACCTTGGTTGAGTTACCAAGACACTCGAGGGTGGAGCTAAAATACAGTCCAAACCCGAGCCGACAGGCGAGGGTTTGGACGAAATTTTAGCTCCACCCGAGAGTGTCTTGGTAACTCAACCAAGGTCCGAAGCCGAGGGTTCAATTTCTATTCTAAAATACCTCAAACTTAAAAAGATAGGCCACGAAATAACTTGAATATGTGCGAATTTGGCAAATTCCATCCATCGCCTGCCCGGAGCGCCGGTAGCGCCGTTGTTTACATTATGTTACGGCAGCCCGTATAGGAAGTCCGGATCGGCTCGCTCAAGTGACGCTAAAATCCGCGCAAATGGGCTATTTGGAGCGTTTTTCTCAGCAAATATGTGTAGTGCTCATTAAAAAACTTAGGGTGGTTGATGCTTCCTTGGCTGATTTGTGTTTGAAGCAGTGTTTTGAGAGCCTCAAACTTCTGAAGTGAGCTGTGTGCATGGTTCCACATTTTAGTGCAACCCGAGGGAACTTTGGTAGAGCATCTTGGTTGCGTGTCCAAAACACTCCACTCTCAGAACGAGGCTTATGCATTTTCCATTTAAAAGTTGACTTTACAGTACCAAGGTATTTTAGAATAGTTATTTGACTGCTGGGATGTTGCTTCAAGGTTGTCCTTGTGAAGTGACAAATCTTATTCAGCTTGCTGTTACCACAAGTTGTGGAGTTCCACTATGTACTTTAATTGTTTGCCATGATGTTATTTTTTGTTATGAATATACTATGCATTATGACTTCGTCTTCTCCTGTTTGTGGACCAATATATGCATTACGACTCTGTCCTTTCTTGTTGATGGATGAATATACATGTTTGTATTATGACACCGTCCTTTCAAAGATTCTCTGATATAGCTTTCAGGGAGAGAAAACATTCCGCTTTTGCAAACAATAAGACAGTCCAAAGCTTTGGCCATTTCATTGCGCTGCAGAGAGTTTAGTGCTGCAAATGCTATCACACTGTTTGTTAAAAAGCATTGAGATAGTGATAACATGCCATATGCTAACTGTGATATTATCATTGAATGAGTTACCTCTGTATTTAAAATGCATAATAGAAACTTATGTGTAAATAATTGTCCGATTTGCTTTTGAATGTAAATTTTCTATTTATTTATTTGAGATTATGTTGGATTCTGTCGTTGGATCCCAGTTTTATTATTGATGATGTATTTTTTATCACTTCACTTTCTAGCAAGTGATTGCCTGTAATATCTATTTATGCAGTTCCTTTCTACATGTAGTATTCGGTTTGGCCAGTTGGCCTTTCTTGTCCGGTTTCAATCAAAAAGGTTCTTTTTAAGCTGAATATCCCCTGTTTCCTTTGTTCCTTATTTATACTGACATAAATGTATAGAATAAAGACAGAAGTTACAATATGAACTATAGGAATTGTTTGATTTGTACATCATCTGGAAGGCACATCTACACTGTACTTTGCCGCAAATGCAGTGAACATTATTGTACATGTGGAGTTTATCAATGAATTTCAACAAATATTTATTCATTGTACCGGTGTAAAAGGAATGGACGTCCTTGAAATGCAGGACCCCATACAATAACAATAGCTGTGTATTGTCAACGAATGTGGTTAATGGTTTGGTTAGGTTAGCCACATAATCTTCAACAAAGGAAACGTCGACTCTATTAACTTTAACAAAAGGACAGGACTTAGATTCCGGGGGGACTTGGATTTCTTTTACACCGGGGTACTAAAAGTCGCAGGGAGCGAAACGACTTCGTTTTGGAGCGAAACGACTGGGGGCGAAAAGGTTAGGGAGCGAAAGAATCGCAATTAGGTCTCGTTAGGGAGTTTTTCCCATATGTACGCAATGATGACGTGCCCCATTAACAGGACGTACCATCTATTTTAAAATGCGTTTCCAAAGTCAATGCATGAGGACAACCCATTTGTGTCGTATATCACTGGAAACGCACAATTCCCCTGATTCTGCAGGATGTTAAATCGGGCATTTTGTTTCATTAAATAAATCATAAGCGTCGCATTTGCTCCTAGCTCTGTTCACCATCCCAAATGGCAATATTGCCAATTGGGCCGGACAATCACGAAAAACCCCAAATATTATACATTTCTTCCTGAATAATTCTTACAGTGACCATTCTTCCATGAAAGACAGTTGGTTACGCTACACAAAAATCAAAAAAAAAACGAGGGTCAGCCATTGAACTTTTGAGACATGTTGAATTTTGCACAAATCAGCGAAAAACGCACCAACTGGCACTGGACGGCATTTCAACACGGGGCCGACGCACATCCCAAGTTCAGTGTACACATACGTCGGCAACAACGGTAAATGCGTAGTTTCTTGTTAGCCGCCTATTGAGTAGCGTTCTAGGTTTCAGAAAATCCAAAAAAGCATGTCTTTGCCAAAACTAATCAAAATTAGAATAAGATGAAATAGTGAAAACTTTTTTAAAAAAGATGAAATGTAAGAAAAAAGGAAAAAAAATGTGTTGAAATTTATTTTCCCACATGGGTTTCGAACCCCAACTTCTGTACTACTTGACAACATCACAACAAGGAGTACACTTCGGCCATGTGCGTATGTAAATTGGCTCTACTGTTGGCCAATCAGAAAGCTCGAAATCTTATGACTGTCCTGTTTGGGAATTGTAAATTCGCGGGCCGTGCATGAATGAAAACACAACTCCCAATGAGACCTTAGTTATTAACGACAACCACAACAGAGAAAACAAGATGGCGGAATCAGGGCCAGGAAGTTTTGGCTACGAGCAGACTTTGGTGAGTATCTACGAAATCACAGCATGATTATCCATTTCTGCTGCACAGTTCGATAGAGTTCTTGTTTGTGCAGTATTGTGCCAAATTTCATGGAAAGGTTCCGCCTGGAAGGTCATAAAAACAGCGCACATATAGGCCTTGCCTCTCTCATCTCGTCTCTGACTCTGGTTGACCTACTTTCTAATGTGACAATAATGTGTCAATCTGAAAACGGCTCAAATGTTGCCTACACCCTATACACAAACATACATGAGCTGACATACACACATTCATTGTACATTCATTTGTACTGTAGGGAGGTAGTCATGAAATGGAGCTCCCTATTATCACATGGATAATATTGTACTTTAGTGGCCTACTATTTGGTCATCCTAACAGTAACACAGCGTCCCCCCTAGGGAACGAGTTTACAATCCCCTTTCACAGCCCAAAAAAAAGGTCATCCGTTGACTAAAGAAGCACCACTGTTCAATGGATTTATAGCTGAATGCGATCAAACTACGTCATTTCCGATCGGGATTATAAATTTTAGCCTCCACCTTGTTTAAAATCATCAAAATAATGTTTTGTAGCCATAAACGAAATAAAACACCATACAACACATTTCCTGAAAATTTCATGACATTTGGGTGTAGAAAGGGAGATGTTGTCTAAAATCACAAGGCTCCTGTAGTATTGGGAAGCCCTGTCATTTCCTCCAAGTCAAATGACAGAGGTCAGTTTATGTCTGGACATGAAGTAGGCTATGTTGTACAAAAAAAGACCAATTTGAAAGTGAAATTATTGGCCCTTATTGTAATGGGGAGGGAGAGTGTTTTTCCATTGTGATTACATGTACTTGCCAGCATCTTACACCGACAGTTCTTCCAAGACAAGGTTGCCATCTGTTGTTTTGTACATCAACTACTTCGGTTAGACAATGTAAGATAACCTCACCAGCGCTGTATTAACAACAAGTTCAAGTAATCTATTGATGTTGTTGAGTAACTGTTATTCTTGGCAAGTTTTGAGCTAATGATCCCTTAAAATCAATGAAAACTGTTGCCTCGACTGGTCATTACCTGCTGGAGGTTGGTTAGTGGCGGGTGGATTCAATTACTATGTACAGCGTCTTGTGCACCTTACAGAATGAATTCTCACCAGGAAATTTAGATCCGTCCAAGACAGTCAGACCTAGGATATACAGTAGTGACATTCTTCAGCCTTGACTCTGTCCAATATTCCGAGTTATTCTTTCTCAATTTCTAACATTTGGACTTTAGACTTGTTGAAGTCTCCTCGGGACCTCGACTTAGAATATGGAATTTTAACCAATATCTCAGCCCTCATTCTTCATGTTATTCTTAGAGGAGACATCTTTTTTTTTAATGCATTTGATTTCTTTCATGATAAGCAGGAGAAAATCAGATTGACCCTGCACCTGGCATGCCTGGGCCTAACCTTTCAGTTACATTGTAAGCTGGCTAGAAATAGGAAATCTAATTTTGTTGCATACTCCCACTTTCTCAAACAATTTGTGCACTCTGGCATTTGCCTATGATGTACATGAATTGAAGGCCTGCACAATCTCCTTTCATCTGCTGCACCTTGTAAGGAAATGTAACGCATGGGATTAACATTTCTTTCCGATGGAGTTCTCTGCCTTTAAAGCATCTTCGTTATACAGACTGAATTTGGCGTTCCTCTGCTGACATTCATCATAGACTTGTTACCATGGTTACTGGTTGGCCTGGTCTTACATTTCGTGTCTTAGAACAGTCTTAAGACTGCCTGCTTTCAGAAACAACCGAGGAATTTATATTTACATCCCATCTTACGAGGGATTGCTGATTATGTGATCTTAGTGCTCAGTTTTCAAAGTTCTTGGCGCTGTTTATCAATATTGGTGGTTTCTTGGATGTTTGTTGCCACATGTATGAAGGCATTGAACGCGTAAAAAATTGTATTTGAAGAAACTATTCTTGGATATGAAGAAGAGCAGACTTGAGTTGTGAAATCAGATCATTCCGGGTATCTTTGATAATACTATCTGGATTTCAAAGAAGACAGGACTAAACCCTAACATTTGCAAACAGGTTTGCAGGACTGAGGGATGGATATAGAGCTGTGAACAGTTTTGTTTTTTGAGTGCTGATGATCCATTTTCATGGATTGTTGGATCATTTTGATTGGAATCATTGACCAATTGAAATATTGACAAAGAGAGGACTACATATTTTGCTTGAAATATTGGTGGGAAGAGGGCCTGTGTACTAAACAAACAACAACATATTTTTATTCCGACGTTTTGAAGGACAAAAGAGGACGTACTTGATCTTGTTAGTGTCACTCATATTTGTTTATAACATCCCATTTTCATTGAGAAAAACTGACTTGAATACATTGTTTAGAACGGGTATTTAGTTTAAAAGAATACAAATTCAAATTTTGACTCAACAAAAACTCCCAATCATGAATCCCATAGAACATGTAGAAGTCATCGTAATCAACCCTATAAACCCTAAACACATCAAAGTGGAGGCGAAGTTTAAAAAGTCTCCCTACCCCCATCGGAAGGGAATCCATCATGACTACACCAGCACCGTGGTAAGTATGCGATGTAGGAAGATATCATTTGACACCAGTGTTGAGTTCTTATGATGATTCGCTTTGTCTTGTTCATGTTGTTCCTCGGATTTTCCAATGTCTTAGCCTTTCTTGAAAAAATTTACAAGGAAAGTATATGTGTCTCAATAACGCGACCTCTGATATCAAAAGGTACTGAAAGTGAAAGTTGATCACCGACATCAATGATGTATTTACTGGGTACATACTCTTGACGCATCATCATAGGCTGTCACAGGCGTCCTTTGATAAAGTGAGCTGTTGGAGGTTTCTACAAATGTACCATGGACGCTTCTCCTAACTCGAGTCGTCCTCTACGAGCTTGCAGTCTCCTTTGCCTCTGTCAGTGTGAAGCTGACCTGGCTGTTCATGAATACTATAAAACAAACTTCCATCTTCCAGATGTACGGTCGCTACACCAAGGAACTTGGTGAATATGCGCGACAAGAGGCGGCCAAAATCGACATCAAGAAGAAAGAACTGCAAGAAGAAAGAAAAAAGTTTGGTTATTTTTTCCCATGTTCTTGGCGGCCAAGATGTCCGGCATGTTGTGTAAAAACAAAACGTAAGTTATCATGATCTGACGGGGTCGCAAGCGCTGATGTTAATTTCAAACATTGGTCTACATCTGCATCACACTGTGTGCCTGGTTAGAGATAGGATAATCTACATTCAGTGTATGCAGAGGAAGAATGAACTGGGTGCATATTAACAGGAACAGGTGTGACCTGGCCAATTTACGGTGTATATATTATAATCCAACTTTTTAAAATGTTAAAATGTGCTTCCTCGGAAATTAAAGTGCGTCATTTTACATGATGCACCTCCTGATGTCATTCAACTCAAAGTGGCGGATATATATCAAAATGACTGTTGTCTTGAACTCTTTGAAACTTATTTTGAAAAGAATTAATCCCCTTTTACAGAATGGTGTAGATATTTTGGAGGTACGTCGGCAAGTTTTTGGGTGTTTTTCATGCTGTTGTGACATTCCCTTTCAAACTTACGGCCTATTGTTGCATTTCGTGATTGATTTTTTAAAAATTATGCTATGCTGATTGTTTCACTTTAGCGTAAAAATTGTTTTGCACATTATTTCTCACTGTTTTTATTCTCATACTTTGTCAGTCCTCATTCATAATCACGCGCATGTGTTTTACAGGCAATCATAATCAGTGAAACACCAAGTTCTGTAGCTTGCATGGTCAAGTTGTTAATGTTGTATAACTTGCATGACTCCACGGAGTTTTTTCCTTTCAAAATACCCCACATGAATAGCTGCTGCTATTCTTATCTTTGACGCTTTATAGTTTTGATTTTAAACATCCCTACCACAAAGCTTCAAACAAGTTTTTCTGTTGACTTTGTCCTGAAGTATAAATCTCAGGTAAAGGAATTCTCAATTGAAACGTCTTCTAATTTTCCTTTATGATTCAGTCTTTTCTTACTGAAATATTTTTCTATTTTCACTTTAAGGCGTTTTCCCTTCGATTTCCTTTTGTAACTTCATTCGTTTTATGACATATTTTCAGCATTTTTCAATATTGAGCATGTTGAATTGAATTCATGTCATTTTCCAGGTTGGCTGATATATGCCCGGAATGCTCTTTTCACAAAGATAGGAGAAGATTGGATTTTTCTCACATTCCTTGGCATCATCATGGCTTTGCTCAGCTTCATTATGGACTTCATCATTCAAAAGTGTCAAATAGGTATGTATAACCCATGTACTGGATTTTCATAACCCTAGACAAACCGGTCACAAGGTGTCAAATTCTGACTTGATAAAATTCTTTTCGTTGAGTTTTTCCAAGAGTTCAAGCAAAGTGTGATGAGGCATTTGGCAAGCAAGTTCCACTCTTGTATAAGACACTGTAACCGGAACAAACCCCTGCGTCTAAACAATTGATGAATTCTTACTCAGCAGACGTAAATGTTTTCATTCCAGCTGTGTTTTTGAACGGGCTTAATGAAAACTATTGATCTTTGGTCTGGTTACTGTAAAGTATTGGTATGAGGATTCTGAGTGTACATGTATAGTATGTGATTTGGAGTATCGACTATGATACATACATAACATTAGGCTCTTACACAATAGCTGCCTTATAAACATGGACAAGTCGTAGTTTGGGATGGTCATAAATCCAATTACATGAATCCAATCAAACGATTAGTGATATTTTTTATGTAACTTTCGAGACAGACAGTTGAATAGTCTCATTTATGGGATCAGGGTTGGTCCTGTCTTCAATCACGAAATTGTTTCTTCTGTTCATTCAGTAAAATAGTCGTAACCACAACCATGAAATACCTCATTTGTATTTCTTTCAGCTCATATCTGGCTATACAGAGAGTTAGAATTATCGGCAGTCCTACAATACTTTGCCTGGGTCATCTTTCCTGTCGTGTTCGTTATCTTCTCGACTGGCTTTGTTCATTTAGTTGCACCCAATGCTATAGGTAGGTCAGACACATCCATCCCAACAAGTCCAAAATTCCCAGCTTACAGTTTAGTTCTGGGTTTCAAGTAATGTGGGTAAGATTCATTTGGCAAAGATTAGTATCTTATAAAAATCATGATTTCACAGAAACATTTTTTGATTCTGTGTCTTTTGTATTCAGGTTCTGGTATCCCTGAGATGAAAACGATCATGCGTGGTGTCGTCTTAAAAGAATACCTCACATTTAAAACGTTGATAGCAAAAATGGTTGGTCTGTGTACGTCGTTGGGAAGTAGTTTGCCTATAGGAAAAGAGGTAGGTCGATTTGCCGTTACGGAGCATAATCTTTGTAAAAACTAACACGACCCCTGGTACATTGGCCAGATACAGTGTCAACATTATGTATGAAAGGTGTTTGGGGACAGGGGGTTGAGAACCATGGATTATCACGGATTAGGAGTATCACAGATCAACTTGTGTAATGTAGAGATTGTGTACAATAGCTGGTGGTGACTCACGTTACATTGAACATCATTGTGTTATCGCGTTTATCCCCAATATCGAAACTTGCTTTCTTTTCAGGGTCCATTTGTGCATGTCGCCAGTATCGTTGCGACACTGCTTAGTAAGATGATCACATCCTTCCATGGTATATTCGAAAATGAGTCTCGGAACCACGAGATGTTGGCTGCAGCGTGTGCAGTGGGTGTGGCCTGCACATTTGCTGCACCAATTGGGGGTCAGTACTCATCTTTATCGTTTTCCTGTTGGGAAAGTAGTTGATTTGGCTGCGATATACTTGGTTTAGCGACAACTAACCACCAAAACGAATGTTGTGCAGATTCCCAAGGGAGGTCCTAGGGCTACCATGAGGCCATCCAACATCGTTTCAAGGCCTTTCACTGAAATTGAGGTAAAGGGCATGTAGAGCAGATCCAGATTGAGAAAAAATGTTGTCGGGTATCTCAGAATGTTCTGTTTGAATTCTTTCAGGTGTATTATTCAGCATCGAGGTCACAGCTTCCTATTTTGCCGTCCATAACTATTGGCGGGGCTTCTACTCAGCTGTCTGTGGTGCCATCACATTCCGTCTTCTCGCGATTTGGTTCTCGGATGAAGGTAATGTTGACTTTACACACAAAGCTAATGATCTTCAATAGCACACAATGCATCTAAATCAAATGAGACAGACAAAGCTAGAGAAAATTTCTTGTGTCTGAGTTGTCCGGTGACTCATTTTGACCAAAGAGCATTTCGGTTTTTTGTTGCTCTTACTCTCAGTAATTTGCTCATGTTCTCCCAATTGCTATCAAATTTCCCGATTGTGAGAAGTTAGCCTGACTGAATAGCAATATGTGACTTTGTCCGCTGGTATTGCAATTCTCATATGTGACCCGCCATGACAAAACAGGTCGCATGTCGCTCTGAGCTTGACAGGTTGAGACAGACTGGTTGTTCATTTCACCATTGTCTGCCTTTTGTAAAATCGGAGCATATCAATTTCTTCTATTATGTCCTGGTGTCATTTTAGGCTCATCTTCTGTGCGACATGCGACTCATTTTGTCGTGGTGGGTCACATATGTTCATTTGACATCTGTTGATATTGATATTGATCTGTGAGAGCACTAAAGCCGCATTGTCATTTACTTAACTTATTTCAGCTACGATTGCTGCCTTATTCAAAACTCATCTACGGCATGAGTTCCCATTTGATCCAGTTGAGCTGCTGGCTTTTGCATTTATTGGGTAAGAAAAAAATAGAAATCATTATTTCTATAGAAAGTTGACACTGGTAATAGAAGGTCTCTGCATCTCTAATACATTATCAGGAATGAAAGAAACAGCCATTTGGAATCAGTTCTGAATCCAATGTGTTCTGTCATATGTATCCTTGCTTAGTTTGAGTCATAATTCAAAATGTTTGGGGCAAGTTCCAGCTGATACTAATTCAAGCAAGTCCACTAGATAATTTTGAAAAGCCAGATAAACCACTCTTCCAAGAGTTACAGTTGTCATCGATTTGTAAACGTCTTCTATTCCAGCATTGTGTGCGGCCTAGGTGGTGCTCTCTATGTTTACCTTCACAGACGCATTATCTACTTCAACAGAAAGCACAAGAGAATGTCCGCCTTCTTACAAAAAAAGTAAGTCAGACCGGGATTCTTCCATTCGGTTTAGCTTTGACTCCTGAAGTAAGATCTCAAATACTTCCTATTACTTCAATGATAGGCCTAGTTTAGCATTAGCCGAGCCTCCCCCCCAAAAAAGCCCATCCTAATCATTGCTGTGTCACATGGGAAGAGGTTTCATTGTGTTTCATTGTGATTTCCGTTCAAAGTTACAACCTAGAGAAGAGATAAGTTCACTTTATGGTGAGAAATACTCTAGCTTTGACTTTGAAGTCAGATGAAACACTTGTCTGATAATTGCCTTCTCTTTCAGTCGTTTCCTCTACCCAACACTTGTCACATTCCTGATAACATCCCTGACCTTTCCGCTTGGTCTAGGACAGTTCATGGGTGGTGAGGTGAGTGAAATCAAAGTTTGCCATGTTTTAGAACTTATACAGTAAACATCATAAAGGGTGACTATAGTCATAAGCTCGAGGTCATTTCCATTCTGATCACTTTTAAATAGTCTCATATCATTCGACATCTAGTCAATGAAGAACTGTTCCTTGTTTCAGCTGACATATCACAGAGCAATAGACATGCTATTCAGCAACTTCACATGGATCGGCGCCGACACCAAAATGATGACGTTAGGCGAGAGGGAAATCATACGTTATTGGTCCCCAGAACACAGCCATATATTCGTCACTTTGACGCTGTTTATCATTCATCAGTTCTGGGCGTCCGCCTTGGCTAACACGTTACCCATACCGACGGGACTGTTTATTCCTGTTTTCACAACTGGTGAGAAACTTCATTTGTTTATCAGTGTTTGATGAACTAATTTCTGATAGATTTTTAAAATTTGCAGAAAACCAGGTCTTTGGTAGCTAAGCTGACAATATTGATATCTTTGATAGTAGAGTTTTCAGCCATTCTCATATGATTCAAATGTCCTTCGGTGTAGACCCAGTGATCTAGTTTGAGAGCAAGTTTCAATTGACATTTCTAGGTGCTGCATTTGGTCGTTTGACCGGCGAATGTATGGCGGCTTGGTTCCCTAAGGGTATACAGACGGGTGACAAGATATCGTTAGTGATGCCTGGTGGCTATGCAGTGGTTGGGGCTGCGGCGTTATCAGGGAGCGTCACCCATACCATCTCGACGTCTGTAATCGTGTTTGAATTAACAGGACAGATCAGTCATATTCTTCCAGCAGTGGTAAGTTCCATTCAATGCCATAAGGTTTTTGGCGTGCATGTAAACCACCCCTGGCTAAAATATCATCGCAAGTCTTTGCAAGAGAGGATGGCAGTACAGTGACACAATGCCCAAAGGAGTCAGCAAAAGTATGTTGCGGAATTTCTCACTATAGAGGGTGAGTGAGTAGAGGAAGGCTCTGGAAGATCGTGTCATCTTATCATTCTCCTCCAGATTGCCGTTCTGATCAGCAATGCTATAGCCCACACCCTCCAGCCATCCATCTACGACAGCATCATACAAATCAAGAAACTTCCATTCCTGCCGGATATCGTGACGAAAGGTGGGGCAAGCAAGTGAGTATGCACTTCCTGAGCACCAGTACTTCCTCTTCTTGGCGTATGATTCTCATTTTAGGTCTATACTACAGAACCAGGCCTATGTCTCTGATAAATCTGGCTGTCGTGACCACCAGTATAATCCACCTCTCTCCAGATGAGCACCATTGTTGGGGAGATAAGGGCTGACTTATGCGGTCAAATTGGTTCCATTCATTTTGATCATTCTGGTCAAGACACCTCTCTGTTATTAAGCACAGTACAGTGCCAAGGGTGTCCTTAATAGAGAGGTTCTACTGTATATGTTATCATGTCACGTTTCCATTATTTTCAGTGCGTACAATATATTTGTTGAGGACATCATGGTTCGAGATGTCAAATATGTGAGCTACGCTTCGACGTATCTCCACATTCAGAATTTGTTGCGGTACACCAACGTCAGGGCTTTCCCATTGGTTGATTCAGCTAGTAAGTCATTTGAATCAGTTACTCATACCTTTAAAGCTATACCCTGTTGCACTGATAGACGTACGTGTTCCTGCACCAGTTCTCTATTGAAACAGGTTTGAAGCTAAATTATGAAACGAGCTATCCTGTAGTGTTTTCCCAAATAGTGCCATCATATTTGGAATTCTTGAGAGCCACAAAGTCGGAATATCTTCTGGTTTGCCACTCTTTGTCAGCAGTAGATTTTTGGGACAAAGCCTTGTTTAAGATCACTCGGGTTGGGAGGCTGGAGTCCCAGGTTGACATTATTATGTAGCTTACTATCAGCTGGATCTCCCCAGTCTTTTGAGATGTCATAACACCAAGATTATCTGCTCCGGAGTTAGGCTAAGGTCCCTCTTGGGGGTATCATGCTACATACTGCTGACTTGATTATTTCTAATTCTGTAATTCAGAGTCGATGATTCTGCTTGGATCAGTCCAGCGCGCGGAACTTGTGCGTCTCCTTGAAGAACACCTTGGCCATGATCGGCGGCGTCTAGATGTTTCACAGACCAGTCAGGGACAGCGGATATATGATGTCGGGGATGACATCCACTCGGAGGCTGCCCCGGTCGATAAGCCATTTGAGGAGGCTGAACTGATGCGCTCTATCCAGGTGAGTGTGGAGAAATTTGTTTTCAAAATAATCGGTGTTTTCAGGTGTTAGATCCAGATGGTTCAATACAAACCATATTGATTTTTAACTGCAGTAGATGTACAACTCTTTAACCAGTAGCGCTCATGGCCTGGCCACAAATGAATGGGTACGACCCAATAGGGGTAACCTGTAACTAGTACTCATGATTTGTATTACTTTTCCCAGTCATTTGAGCCTGTATGCAGTGCCATTTTCTAGGGAATTGAAGTATCGGTGCTGAATTTAGACAGATTAATAGAATGGCATGAGGCTGCATGAATAAGTACATGCAGATGAGACTAGTTTTGGTATAATTTGAATCTAGATGTATTGAAATTATGCTGGAATTGGAACACCTGCAGAGTATGTGATGTAAATGAGTTTCAATGTGTCTGATTTGTTTAAGTGTTAAAAGGTGAAACATTTTCGCAAATTTCTCATGCCTGACTGCATTTTCAGGCGATTATTCCAACGATATGTGTGGTAAATGGAGTTGTTCACATCCTTTTGCACTAATTGCATTTTAGGTCTTCGTTTTTCTCATAGGCGTTGGCTTTTGATGTTTCCAATAAGTTTTTCTCTGCAGAATATATTGACTAAAGGATACTGAACTGGAGGTATTGATTGTCTAACCAAACAGTGCAAGGGTGGAGCTAAAATTTCGCCCAAAACCGAGGCTGCAGCTGAGGTTTTGGTTAAAATATCATCTCCACTTGAGCGGTATCTGGTAATAGAACCAATACTGACAGTGAGGTATCAATTTCTATTCTAAAACACCTCTAATTAAACAATGAAATATGATTTTTGTCAGTTTTTCACTGCGATGATATGGTTGCCTTGTTGTAATCAAGATGATTTAGAGTTACATTCTCAATCTGAAACAACTGAATTCTTGGAAGCAATACCTTCGTTACACACTAACACTAAACATTGGCACTCCCTAACTTTGTCCAGTCCTTATGCTTCAGTTTAGATTGCACTTCCTTTAGTACTGTAAACAGTATAATTTTGCTGGCATATTTCATTTTTGCGAATAACATATCACTTTTTGCATTGAGTTCTGTAAGCCTAAAAGAAGACCTCCTATAGCTTTGAATAGAGTGTGATACAGACTCAACCTTTTGTTTTCTTTGCCTCATCCTTTGCCTTGTTTTAGGATTTCTCACTTGTGTTTACTTGAGTTGCTTAAACCGTCACATTTGCTAGTCTAAGATGAAAATTTAGTCATTCCTATCATGTCAAATAGTGATAAACTCATATGTTTTACCTGAAGCAATCACCCAGACCGAAGTATATTCGAGCAGCATCCGTCGAAGGAATTATCTTGGATTATCCAACCTTGTACCCAGAAGCACTTCGGCGCCAGGTAGTGAACTGTGGAAATCTTTATATCTGTGTGACAGGTTCCTTACTGCTGTGAAAATATTGCCTCAGACCATTGTAAAAAGTCTGTTTGCCTTTACAATTCCGTGGATGTTCTATCAGTCTACTTCACCAGTGCGGTGATTCAATGTAAGATACCGGTTTTGGCTGCCAGGACCAGACGATAGATTTGCTGGAATCCTCTGTGAATGGTTGAAATTGAAGGGAGAAGAGGTCCTTTCAACCGTCCAACAATACCCTTGCCCCTCCACTTCGACCAGCCACAGTGGATTCCAACGAGTCTATCATCCTATTTGCCATGGCCCATAACCAAAGTGTTGATTTGAACCACCACACCATTCACTGATAGAATTTTCAGTTACATAAATGAGATTTTGAAAAGGCTGTGACTGTCTTGGAAACAGTCCACCTCCTTCTTGTATTATCAGCAGTAACTACCAGTACACACCAGGGCATGAAGCTTGAATGCAATGGATACAGCAAGCTGTGTATATTGCCGATTCTGACTTGGAGGGAAACTGGGTACATTCTTATGATAAATAAAAGGTGGCGAGACTGGGTCTAGTTCCTTCAGATATTCATATCATCGAGAAAACTTTTGTCTTTTACCTGCTTGTTGTGACGGAAAGGACATCTTCCATCTCCAGTTTTTGTTTCAGGTCAAACAAAAAACTGACATTTTCATCTTGTACACGAACGATATTTCTCGATTCTTACGCTTAATTCCTTCTTCCATTCACGCTATTAGCCTGACATACCCCCGAACCTGCAAGCTCCGCAACAGGCCTTGATCAAATCACGCTCCGTACCAACGCTCATGATCACCCCCGCCAACGAGACGCCCACCACACCCCCCACGGCTAGTCGATCGCACTTATCAGCATTTTTTCCGAGGGATTTCAAATACCGTAGTCACAGTAGCGTGGGAGTGCGTACGACTAATTGCTTTTTGAATCCTGAGTGTCTTTTGTGTGTGACTAATCGTGCAAATACATTTAGTTTTCTTTTCTGTGTTGCATATTCTTTGTTAAATAATCCTGTCAAAATCTGCTTATAACTGGTTTCTTTGGTAACAGTTTGGTTTCGTTTGTTGAATAAAGTTTGTCAGTGAGAAATATTGTCGCGTTTCATTCGGCCATGTGATTGATTTATTCGAAAATTTTGTATTTGCATGGGTGACACATCTTGAAACTTCAAGGGATGAAATTCACACTACTCGGATGAGCAGATCAGTTTATGAATGTTAACCCTTGATGGCTCAATGTGGGATGACATGAATAATCCGTAATCTGATTAGTTTCAGATGCTGCATGTTTGCTTGAGACTTTTATGAAATTTACGTTTTACTTGCATGGCTTCCTTGTGGGGTGTATTTGTATGATACTTAACACTATTTGTCTCTCAACCTATACTGTGTGTGGTAAATTAACTTAATATGGGTCTTATTTGATATAAACTTTTGAAGAAGCTATACACAGTGTCGACTGCTTCCATTTCTCCACGTTGATGTCAACCTGTTGATGTTGATCTCTATGTCAACCTCAAAGTCTAAACTGATGGTGATGGTTTGGTCACTAACATGATTTCCTGTAACCCAACATGCTAAATGGTGGAAGACTGATGGTCACCCCTGCAGTACCATCATCTAATGGCTTCAACAGAAAAAAAATCCAAATGAAAAATCCCAAAAATGTTGATTTCGATTTTGTTAAAATTCAGAGTGCGCCCTCTGTGAGCAGTATCGAGTCGAGCAATTACGACACGGTCCACAGCATAAGCAGCGCTCATGAGCTGCTCTCCAAGGTTCCCAAGAAGTCCATTCTGAAGAAGAGTCCGGCCAGCACACCGCAGACCCGCAGCCCAGAGGGTAGTCCACCATCAGAAAGTAGGTTACATGTATACTGTAAACTGATAGATTTTAGGGACTTTTCATTTTTGTGGATTTCACGAATAGCCTAGACTAGCTATTCACTGTTGTAGAACATTACTTGTATAGCTTTTGTATAACACTTTTGCAGAAGTTTTTTGTTTGATTGGTTAGAAATTGAAATCGAATTGATTTGCAACTCAATTATAAATGTCTTCTTTCCACTTTCTCTTCAGGGAGGTTCGCCACGCTCTCAGTATCAAATGACGATACTATTGGATCGGGGGTAAGATCGAATTTCTTTGTGCTATCTTACCTCAGGTTGCTAATGTGATAATATCGCATTTTAAGATGAGACTAATTTCATAACTGGTTCATTTCTTTTTCAGGAAGGATCACCAAGAATCAAGAGAAAGCTCAAACTGGTGAGTACCTCAATGTTCTTTCTGAGTTCAATATTCAGGTACTGGTGTTCAAATTTCAAATGTATATTGACCCACCTGACATGTCTTCAACAAGATTCTTCTTCTTTTCAGCCTCCTCCCAGGGTAGTGGATATGACGCCAGAAGACGTAGGTACCAACTACAACATTCTCTCCAGCTGGTCCCACATTCGAAGTGTTTGATTATGGAACTAGCTAGGTTATTTGTTCACACGACAATGAACTGAGAAAGCAGTTTGAAGCCTAGTGACCAGAGAAAATCCAACTGCCATTCTAAGCCACCAATATACAGTAGAGCCTTTCTATTTAGCACACTTGGGACTGACCAGTCCTGTTCTTAATAGAGAGATGACATCGCCCAAATCTGTTACTATTCAATTCTAAATTTCCAGCAAACAAGATGGGAGCAGCAGCAGCTTCGGCAGACTGTCAACTTCGACATGTGTCAGATTGATCCAGCACCCTTCCAACTGGTGGAGCGCACCTCGTTATTCAAGGTAATCATAGGGAGACGACCGATAAATGTGATCCAAGTGTATTCGTAAATCCTTCTTGCCCATCTTGAGTTACAGGAGAAGTTGGTGGGAAAGAATAGTTTGGGGCAGAAGTGTCCCCTCAGATCGAAACTTGACAAGAAAATAGCACCAGTAATTGTGATGATCAAACTCTCTTGTTCCAGGTGCATTCCTTATTTGCCTTGCTCAGCCTGAATCATGCCTACGTAACCAACACCGGTAGACTGGTGGGAGTCGTCGCTTTGAAAGAGGTATGTCTGGTAGTTCATCCTACAAGTTCCTTGGACTGCATGTATGGTCTATGACCACGAGTGGCTCACAAAGAATTGGCCTCAGATTGAAATCTCATCCACTAATTTGCTTTCACTGAGTTTTTTTGTGAGATGTGTTTCCTCTAAAGCTGTCCATCCTACCTGTAAACCCAAAAGAGACTTTTGTAGTTCTTACTCAATTCTTTGCTCAATAGGATACCTCATGATTAATGTGGGTTTCATATCTGATCTGTCTGTCCTGCAGGTTGTACGTGCTCGTTTTAGGTAAAGACCATTTACCGAATGGACTATGGAGTATAGAATACTATTGATTGGCATGGGACCTGGACTTGGAGTCGGCATTTTATAAAGTTTTTTAAACATTTCATATTTCATGGGGATTTAAAAATCTGCATAAAGTACGCATTCATAAAAGGCTTCTAGTATCAATAGTTGGGACTGACTGCTGTTTTCTCATACCTAGGTGCGGCTGGCCGTACAGGGAGCGACGCAGACCATGTACGAAGGTGAGAAGAACAATACGCAAGATGATCCCGATGGCTCTCTTTCGACGCCATTGAACATCCAGGAGGAAAGCGGAGACTGAATAGTCTATTGCCAAATCGCCACGCCATACATGTACGAGGTCATCTACTTCTTGCCTAAAGCTACATAGGCTATCAAAGATCACAAGGACATCTGTTACGATCAAGAAGTGGTCCTTTTCTTTGGAACTGACCACCAAACCATGCCAGAATGAGCGAGGTTGTTCAGTCGATCAAGCAGCTTTTGGAGTTGTGGATCTCTTGTAAACACATGGAGGGATACATGTTGCACCTGAACCATGTGGTCATGTTATGTTTTGTATTTGCTATAATCTGGTTCGAATTGGGTAGTCTCGATCAGGGCCTAGAGAAGATGTTGGACTTTCAAAATTGCCATTGAAAGGAGTATACTATTACATCTCACCTGAGGTGTTCTGACTACTCTTCTATTGAAATAGTTTCATCACCTTGGATTATGAAAGTTCTTTCATCACAAGCTTAGGAAACACACATGTACCCGGTCTGCGATTCTGTCAATCCATATCCTGGGAAAACTTCTGCTTGTGATGAAAGAACTTGCTTGTTCTATTTTGTTTATCATGTTTCTAATGAGATAGTTTAGGGTACAAGAGATAATCATGTCGGCCAACCACCGAGGCTCTATAACCAACGTTACCTTATACTGTGGTGATGGGGAGTCTGACACTGTTTATTGCAATATATAATCTGTGATTTATGGGTTAACTTTTTGTTGACTCTATGCAATTGAGGAAGAGGGGTTAAAGGATCTCAAAATATGTTCTGTATATAGGCTGCGATTGCATATTGTAGAAATTGCAATAGGTGGCCCAGAGGCCAAGATCTGTATCGGCCATAACCTACCCTCTAATGAAATTGATGACTACATGTAGTCCTATTTATCCATTGGCTTGAATATATTACTGTTTGACCATGTATGAATAAAGATCTTGGCCTCATCTGATTTCTGGGGCGGCTACTTAAAGGGGGGCCATAGGCAGGAGCAAGATCAGCCAGGTATAAAAGTTCATAAAGTCGCTGATAGATGTCTCTGCTATCTAATACACTACATCCACAATAATCAGGCTAAAAGTTCATGAAGTCGCTGATAGATGTCTCTGCTATCTAATACACTACATCCACAATAATCAGGCTTGTTCAAGGAAAACAAATTATCACGAAATCAAACAAGACTTGTGTCTCTAACTATGCATTTGAGTCACCTGTTGTCACCTCAAGTGAGATCATCACTTAGGACCCCTTGCTTCTGCCTATAGCCCCCCTCCCTTGAAATCAATGTCATGTTGTGCCTGCAATAAGGTTTATTCACATGTATAAAAGGTTTTCAGGAATACCTCCGCATTTTGCCATATTTGTAAATATTCTTTCCAATTTTGTGCTATACTTCTGTGAAGGATTTATATGATATTTTAATCATTCAATAAAAATGTTAAAATAAAAAAGTGTTTGGCTTGTTCAGGCTCTACATATTGATGAGAGAAGAACAAAATACCCATTACCACATGCGTAGAAAGACTGATAATTAATGCAGTGTGCAGCTGAGCCATGCTGTGAAGTGAGGCTTCTCTTCTATTGCAATTGCTTGGAAAACCCAGCCTCGTGTGAGGATAATACTGTCTTGAACTTGGACACCATGTCTCCGTTAAGGACGTTCCCCCAGCCACATCTCCAGGGCATGTCTTCCATTTCCCGATTCAAATGCTGGCTCCCGATTCAGCTGCAAGTCACTTTAACCCTTTCTGATTCCATTTCCTGGTTCAAATTGCCAGCTCCTTATTCGTCTTAACTCATTTTAACCCTCTATAAGTCCATTTCCCGATTCAAATGCTGGCTCCCGATTCAGCTACAAGTCACTTTAACCCTTTCTGATTCCATTTCCCGGTTCAAATTGCCAGTTCCTTATTCGTCTTAACTCATTTTAACCCTCTATAAGTCCATTTCCCGATTCAAATGCTGGCTCCCGATTTAGCTACAAGTCACTTAAACCCTTTCTGACTCCATTTCCCAGTTCAAAATACAAGTTCCTTATTCGTCTTAACTCATTTTAACCCTCTATAACTGTTTTTCCCGATTCAAATGCTGGCTCCCAATTCAGCTATCCCCGCATTTCGATCATTTGCAAGTCACTTATTCGTCTTAGCTCATTTTAACCCTCCAGCATTTGAATCGGGAAATGGAGTTATAGAGGGTTAAAATGAGTTAAGACGAATAAGGAGCTGGCAATTTGAACCGGGAAATGGGCTTAGAAAGGGTTAAAGTGACTTGCAAATAAATGAAATGGAGTCAGAAAGGGTTAAAGTGACTTGTAGTTGTTGTCAGAGGTTTACACATGTAACATGCATTGAAATGTTTTCGCGAGGAGATGTGATCTCTAAACCTATTTTTAGACTGTCTGAAACGAGGCGTCTTCGAAATCAAGTTGGTTTCGAAACGGCCTCCAAATTCACTCGAGATTTTAACCAATTTCCGTCTATGGATTTGGCTTTAAAATATGTTTTTCATCAACGGCAAAGGGTACTTGTTAACATGGTAGTGTTTTAAAAGCAATTCATGTGGGTCTGTGAAGTTAGCTCCCAGTTCCAAGTTCAAGGAAATGGGCTAAGCATTTCCCAGTTCCCAATTCAAATTTCTTTCACTAAATATTAACCCTCCAAAGTCCGATAACTCAACCTGATGGTTTTAACCCTTTCCTGCCCAGCTCCCGATTCAACTATCAGTGACTTTAACCCTTTCTGACCCATTCCCCGGTTCAAAATACCAACTCCTTATTCGTCTTAACTCATTTTAACCCTTTATAACTCCATTTCTCGATTCAAATGCTAGCTCCCGATTAATTTACAGTCACTTTAACCCTTTCTGACGCTATTTCCCGGTTCAAAATACCAACTCCTTATTCGTCTTAACGTATTTTAGCCCTCTTTAACTCCATTTCCCGATTCAAATGCTAGCTCCCGATTCAGCTACAAGTCACTTTAACCCTTTCTGATTCCATTTCCCGGTTCAAATTGCCAGCTCCTTATTCGTCTTAAAGTATTTTAGCCCTCTATAACTCCATTTCCCGATTCAAATGCTAGCTCCCGATTCAGCTACAAGTCACTTTAACCCTTTCTGATTCCATTTCCCGGTTCAAATTGCCAGCTCCTTATTCGTCTTAACTCATTTTAACCCTCTATAAGTCCATTTCAAAATGGGCACGAATAAGGAACTGGGAACTGGGAACTGGGAGCCAACTTCACAGACCCAATTCATGTTATTGTTTAAGCCCATGCAGTGTGTTTATTACGTACTCGGTCCGACTACGTCTTTTCTGACCAATGGCCGCTGATGAGAGAGTTAAGACGGTAAAAGAAGCTTCTTTGAAGTATTTTTTTCTTTTATCGTCTTAAGTTGTAAGACTAATGCACCACCTTATCGTTGGTTGCGACTCAGTCATGCGTTCGTGTCTGACGTCGCAACGCTGTGGTTATATTGGATAAAGTGTTGGTGGTGACATTACATAAGGGCTGCCGACTAGCATAATCGGACAAAGATATACAAACAAATAAATGCAATTCAATATATTGTGTACGTACAAGAATTGATTAAAAAAACAACAAAATGAAAAGAGAGAAAAATATAATTTACTCAGGCCGTCAGGGGAGTCGAACTCGTGACCACCAGATCGAAAGTCCAGTATTCTCACCACTGAACCACCGAGGCTTTAATGCTAGGTTGGTGATTTTCAGCCTTACTTTTCTCAGTGGTGCCCCGGCTTTTCTAGTAGGTGTCACCACTGTTCTTGCAGCGCAAACTACCGTTGCCAGGCGTTTTCTTCAATCCTTTAAACAGAATATCATTCTAAATCATTAAGAATGGCGAACAACCTCATGAAGTTTTGTTAGTCTTCGACTGGCCGAGGACGCGTTTTGTTTACTGCAGTTTTCTTGTGTTGTAAATTTTGGAGAAGAGTAACAAATTGTTGATTAAAAAACAGCCAGTGCTGGGAGTGTTACCTGCCACCTGTACCTGGGGAGTGTTATAAGTTGCTCTGAATTGGCAGAAAAAAAGTGATTTAGATATTCATCTAGCCCTTGTCTCACCTGGCTGTAATCGCCCAAGTAAATGGCTTGGCATGCTGACATGTGACGTCACAAACATGAACCACGTGATACAAAGCTGCGACTGGGAAGTTGGGTTCAGGCCCAGAGTACACCGTAAAATCAAGAATTTGTACAAAACTGCATAGTTATGCGTAGTGTAATGTACCATCAATGGATTATTGGTTATTTTTGATTCTTTGAAGGACTAAAAAGACTTTGATGGTACAAAGACACAAGGTCAACGCCTCTTGGCGTGCGCTTAACGCCGCGTTGGACCCCAGTTAAAACCTTTCATGTTTATGGAATATAAAGTGCCTAGTTTTTGCATGAATGTTTGATTAAGAGCATCTGTATTTTAGCGGGATAATGTGAGTAGAACAAATAGACAGCTTGTGCTGGCACTTTTCAAAATTCCAGCTTCGATTGTTTGAAATTGACAAAGGAAATGACTTTTTACCGCAAGGTGTCTGCATTGAACATTACTCGGTGATTCTTCGGGGATAGGAAAAAATCTCGGATAATTGTGAGTGTGTGATTCAGGATTTCGTTCAAATTTGCACAATGGGTGAAAAAATGAAGGAGTATTTCGAATGTGCGCCAAATCATGTGCACAATAATACGAATAATTCGTCCTCGGCTACGACTACCAAATATCGTGAAAGACCGAAACACCGATCTTGGTGCGATGTGTTCTACGAATTCACGCAGAATACGACCTTCCATGGCATACGTTACGTCACTGAGAGGCGAACGCTTATTATAAGAAGGTAGGGAGAATTTAAAGTCAACTTACTCACATCGTTAAATTTCACAACTATAGAAGTTATTCATCATCTTGTCGCGCACTTTCCATTTTTGATAGCGATTGACCTTTGCGTCGCAAAAAGTGCACTGGCGCGAAAAAATGTATGCGCAAAATGTCGCACATATGAAATGTCATGAAAGCGTGCTAAAAAGCCACAAAACATTGCCTAAAAAGTGCGCATAGAAGACGCGTTTCATTATGCGTGGCTGGCGTACCCAGCGGCATATGGGATGCGCACCTACTTACAATGGATAACTTTTGGTCATCACTGTTCGCACAGCCACACCCGTCAGAATTCAAAGGAAGAAGTATCCTGGTCAATGCTACTAAACGGCCATTATAACACAGATACATGAGATTATCAGATCGCATGAGCAACTATTTTTTGGTGCGAAATCTGTCTATGTCTTCTTCACAAGTTCTCTGGTAACATACACGCGATATTCTTAATAGCTGCTCATACTATAACATGCATGCCGCTCTTTGATGATCGGATAAAAGCCTGTAAATATTGTTCCTTGGTTCGATTAACGGCCATGTTCGTAGCTTCATCAAAATCATGGGAATGTGAGAAAAAGAAGATACGAAATTCGCTATGTAAACACAGTGTACCTTTTCTCGTCATCCGGCAAATTTATTGTCAAAAGAACCAAACAGTATATCTGCTAACGTTGCTTTTTGGTGTTTTACTATAATCTCGCACCAAACTGACCAAGTATCCAAATCAGTTTGATGGAGAACAGGTATTCGGCTCGAAGGGGAGATTGTGGCTGTTGTTGCTCATCCTTGGATTGTGTAAGGGTTCTTCCAAGGTTCTTCTCATAAGCTGAATGCACATGCTGCATGGAACGGATTGTTTCATCTTCCGAAGTTGGCGAGTCAACTCGGCTACATAGTCATATCTCTCGATGGTATTTATACATTCAGACTTAACAGTTCTGGATGGATCACCTGTTGCATGTATACCATTGTTCTTATTTGTAATTCAAATGTAAAGTCATGAGATTTTAACTAGATTCAAATTCAAAATGTTAATTGCTAAGGGCGGCATTATTTTCAGTGAATGTAGGACTTGATAATAAGGTGTATTGGTTTTATGTTGTAGGCAACAGTGTCGAAATGCGCATCCATATATACTGTGTTGACGGGTCTAAGCCGATTGAGGGATGACTGTTACAATAGGCCTATACTACAATGTAGAACTAGGCGAGGTATGGACACCGCTCGGCCGGTTTAAACCGGTCGAAACAGAATGTCTACGTTCCCAGTCCTTATCGAAGAGTTTGCGCCTTCCATCTATTTGTATTTACAAACACAGTGCAAGCAATCACACCAACACCATCATTTGATTCTCTCCAATAAACCTTGCTCTAGGCAAATAGCGCAACATCATCATTACTTGATCCTGTTCTGTGCTTCGCTACATATCATGCTAATTTTGTAAACTGAATTTCATCTGCTGACGAACCATTCACGCGACCACTCTTCCCCCAATCTTGACAATCCATTCAGACACCGTGGCAAACCCTCCAATACTGATCAATTGGTCATCTGCGAAATGCTGGTGGAAATGTTCCAGTTGCCTGGGCATTAGTGGCACACCAAACCATTGCCACGTCCATCGAGTGGTCAAATGTTATCAGTGATAGCTGATGGCCCTAATGGACGTGTGGATTCAGTGGCACATTTACCGTTTTTGGTCATCATACTTGGATATGATGCCAGACGTCTGGATCGATCTTGGGTGTTAGGAACCTGCAAGTAATCTGGCGAACTTTGGTGCGAATACCCACGTGAAGCACATGATGGAGACGGCGTACAGCGTGCACCGTCGCCACTTTCCTGATGCAGCAATCATTTTTGAAAACGTCTGGTCATGTGACAGGTTATATACCAATCAGAAGCACTGCCTGAAATCATAGCCGTGCTGTCTTGGCCGAACAATCTTGATAGGTGTCTTTTGATTGGTCAACACCTTACCGGAAGCTCCAAATGATTCTTGGCTGAGGAAAATGCTAATTTAAATTTTACTTTCCGCAGTTTTATCCGGTGGTGCCCATTATGACTTTAAAATCAATCTGCCGGCCTAAGTGGGTGCATCTTCCAATCTGTCTGGTCTCATCATGATCGCTTGAACCGATGAGAACACGATTGTACTTGGCAAAGATCAATGAACGGATATCAATTAATGTTGCGTGTAGTCATGCCGCAACAGTGTCCGCCAGCAAGCCAACTGGATCTCACCGAGGCATAAAGCTGTTGCTACTGGTCCAGTTTTGGTACTCGAAATCGGAAGCTGTCTGTGTCTCAGTATCTAATGTAGATCAGCCAAGGCAAGAGAGCAAACTGCACTTTCATATGAAACATCCGCATTGTTTCTCCTCAACTGACTAGGTTGATCAGGGGGATTAGACCCGGTGGTTGGCTTGCCGGATCTGCCCAACAAGAAATCTACTGTAGTCATGAAAAATTGATTGCCCATTTCATTTAGCAGAAATCTTTTTACGATCCAACAGATGAATTCCGGTCTGCAGAACAAACAGTGGCGCAAACAAGGCGTTTTACGTGATGCACGTTGTCCTGCACCAACTCTTATTTCTCGTGACTGACAACATCATCTCCTTTCATGTTCAGTTGGATGCTTTGCGCCTTCAAGCATCACTAACCTAAAAAGGGAGAATCCAGTTCGAATTTCTTTCTGTTGTTGCCAGTCAGCTGGGAATAGCGATGATTGTTGTGGACATGTTGAAAGATCCATTGCTGCGTGAGGTTGTTTGTACTGACCTTCGTTTCGATCAAAAAGCATTTTTTCTGTAGACCGAGGCTCTTCGTTCAGTGTTACCACAAAGGAATTCCCTCATGATGTCGTTACTGATCGCATCTCTTCGATAGTGGCCACGCTCTATATCTAAGGCAATTGGGGCCATTCAGCTGCCGGCCCTTTCTGAATCTCGTCACCTATTCCATCAGGTCTCAGTCAGAACTTACAAGAGTACATTTGCTGCACAAACAGAACATCATTCAGGTTCTATAAAAGTGGTGTGATAACATGGCTAGAAGCTTTTCACCCCAGCTGCATCATATGATCGGTGTTCGAAAATGCTGTCTAGAGATGGGTTCATATTCGAAAGCCAATAGCTGTCATTTCACCCAAAATATAGAGCACAGAAGACCCAGCAGCAGGAATCAATTGATTACAATTCCCTGCCCGACTGGGCTGAAAAAGCTGCATTATTACCCATTGTGCTGGTTCCTAGGTTTCCGACCCCGTGATAACCAGCCACCCTCCCCTTGTCAGAGACCCACAATCAGATCGTCGGAGGAAATTGCTTCGCTTTGAATCGCTCTTGACAAGCATAATTGATTTGGGAATATAATTTTCTGTTGATGGATCGAATTGTACCCTCTGTGATAACGGAACTCTCGCTTGTCATTGCGTAAATGGTGGTGTTATGCGTTTTCAATGACGTCTTTATAGTTTGATTACGTCATCCCCAATCTCCGATGACAGTAGGTCGATTTATTCGCCTTGAAACAGCAAATATGTGATGATTTCTCATTAAGATTATCATATTTGCCTCTTTCCAAATGCTAAATTGATCGGAACTAACCCCATGAGCATTTTTATTGGTTCATTGCAAATGAGCAACCGCGCCAGGAATGCAGAATTCGGTCCTTTGATTGGACAATAACATCAGAATGAACTCCAAATTCTGCATTCCAATCTCTTATCTCAGCCTTTGTTCCCCAGAAGCAATTTCAGAGTTCTTACTGCATGGGTCGATCAATTCCTGGTACTGAGTTATCAAATGCCTGAAGGTCAGAGAATGACAAATCGTTATGGTATCGAGCGCCGAGCTACAACATTTTCCTTTTAATCATTTCCACCTTGCAGTTGTGGGAATCTCGGCAATCTTGAGGAGATTGCATAGAAACTGAATACAAATGAAGAAGAGATGATCGCAGTTTTTTTCCATTCGGTTATAGCTCTTGTCCTTTTTACCGATTTTACCGTGGTGATGGCCACAAAGGTGCGTGGATTCTCAGGAAGAACGACTGGACCTCCATATCCAAGCACTCAGGCTTCATCCCACTCAGTAGCTTATATAGGGCCGTAGTGAACACTTAGACGGAAGAGGGGGCTATAACAAATGAAAACACCTGGTTTTATCTTGTTGTTCTCTCTGAAAAAAAGCCCTTACATGTCTGCAACATGAACTGCTTTGATTCACATCCAGAGCTGCAATAACAAAACACGTTAGGTTCTACAGTTATTCCTTCGAGATCCCGGCATTCAGACAAGGTAGGCTACAATTTAGCACCTGACAGGCATGTTGATATCATGACCTTATCGCAAAATACGTGATACCATCTAGTTCGGTATCGCGGTAATAGAAAGAATCAGGCATTTGGTACCCCGGTTTCAAATTTATGGCGATATTTTGATCTTTGTCGGTTTTTACGCAGCGTGCAGGGGTCGAATCCCCAGACACGGATATAAAGATGCTGCAATTAGAGATATGTACATAAGATATTCATCATCCCACGTCTTCACGAAGAGCCTTCTAAATTGCCACAATAGATTTTTTCCTCGCTCAGTCACGTAATATCGGGGACCATTACTGCTGGCAAGGTTAGTTCTTTTTTTTTCGATCTGCTTGTCGTGGTGGGTGAAGTGGCTCTTATTCCGTTTTGAGTCTCAAGAGGCAGAAAAAGTTCCGCTGGCTCGAAAGCGAGCCAGATTTACCACCGGTTTGGCCGCGGAAATCGATGATCGTATTTCACAATCATTCATTGAAGAGCTTTGTCACCACGTAGATTTTCGGTTTGGTGATATTGTCAAGGCAGAACAAGGAAGAGATGATTTCACTCAGATCAGTTCAAAGTTGTACATGAGGTCAAGTAACACTGTGGGGTTTTTGGATGCCGAAAAGTTATATCGCAATATATATTCCCTTGCGAAGTTGCATCTAGAAAGATCTACCTAAGATTTGTATGTGTAAATGTCGACTGTCATATTCTTTGTTTGAGAAGCTTTGTCACTACGTAGCTTTTCGATTTTGTGTCAGCATACAAGGCCAGTTACCGTTGTGGGTTTTTTCTGTCGTAATAAATGACTTACTCAGTGCCTCAAACAAGCTACACGTGGGCTTGCACAAGGGCACTGCGCAAATATTAGAAAAAATCCATTGGAAAGATATGAGCCATCATGCTTTTTCATTTTTCAAATGTCGTGCTTTTAAAGAAGACCTAAGATTTTAACATCTTTCCGGTGGTGTACCACTGAAGATGGCATGTTCGGCCTTGTCTGGAACATGTAGCCGCGAGGGCTTCCTATGCATTGAAGGAGTCAACATGATCCATATTGCTTCACCAGAACATGCTTTCCGGAATATTTGCTTTGAAGTATCATTTCCTCGGTCTGAAATCACTGACTGCAGTGCAGATTTAGAAAGTTTCTAAGAAGAGCACTCAAATATACCGCATCTGATGTCGGCAGTTACGCCACTTATCCTCCGAAGTTACGGGTATAACCAAAATAACTTTCTGAATTAAGCCGGCGCACTGTGACTTGTTAAGAGTGATAGCTACGATTAAATGCCAAAGGGAATGACATTTGCATGAAAACAAGCTCAGTAACGTTGTTGCACTTTCTCCTATAAGTTCTGTCGAAAGGATCGTCGTCTTCAACGGAGTTCTTGAACATCCAATGTGTTCAAGTACTTCTTTCTCATTAACACCAACAGGTTATCCGATCATTAATCATGTATATTCACAGATTGACGTGAATATACAATGTAATCACTGCTATGAGAATTCTGGTTTGGATGTGAGACCAGAAGGTATATAAGAAAAACGTCGAAATTCCGTCAATTTGGAATTCATTGTATCAAAATTCATGTGGCTCTTCTTTCATCTACATATAAGTATTACATTTATAGCGTACATAAATATACCATCGTCACATTCTTTGATTAAACAAAGTAATCGACATGTCTTCACTCCCGGAAGGTTTTAGGGATTAAGAAAAACCTTAGCAACGTTTCGTTTTGTTGCTAAACCTCATGTGGGTGGATTTTTGTGTTGCCGGGAAAACCTTTTCAAAAGGTTTCTTAAAAGCTCAAACACATTTATTTCTAAGAATGGCACATTGGCATTTGCGGTTCTTGATTAGCGACTTGATTGATGCACGGTGAGCAAGATATCTCTCATCCAGGGAATTATGATGCCAATATTGATAAAGGTGCTGAGGAGCCGGGGCTGACTCTTCTTAAGACTCTCATCAATCACGTTAGCCACTTTAAGACGGAATTCTTACAACATATCTGAAGATTTCAACTTGAATTATATGCTGCAATCATCGAAAATATAATTGATGGGGCTAGCTAGGAAGATTTTTTCTTGGAAGGGACGGATACAAGTTAGCGTGCTTGAATACCTTTTTAATTAGTATTCAATTTCATTCTTTTTTTGATTAATTCTATGTGCCGAGCGGTTGTAAACCTTTAAGCAAAAGTGAGCTAAAGATACTTAAACTTGCTAACAACCGTATATATAGAACAACCGTGATAACATGTTACTTTTCTCGTTCTCGTTCTGATGCAGACACCTTTGCGACATCTATCGTCTCAGGAAATACTACGAGAAAACTGTCGAGTGAGCAAATATTGTAGACCGCCGGGGTGACCCGGAAAATTCCGGAGAAAGAGGGCAGGGAAAATCGTCCCTGCAGATGGAGCGCCGCCCGTGCTGTCATTCTACGACAACAGACAGAAAAACGGCCGAGTGAATTACGGCGTGAATATTCGACCTGGCTCTCGACGATAATGTCACCTTGCACTGTCACAAAATCAGTATTTCATTGATCGAGTGGTTACTCAACGAGTATAGGCAGTCAATGTCCATACGACAGCTCTCACACTAGGGTCATGCCTAAACCTTAATTAAAACCGAAACTCGCGTGACAAACTATGCAATCTAAAAGATACATTTCTCCAATTATTGTCCCCGAAGACAGGGCGACCAATAATCATGATACATTGTAAGTGACTTATTAACTAATCGAAGAATATCTGTTATTCCCGGCGACAATTTGCGAAAACATTTACTATATTTATTGCATTGTAAGGGCGCTTATTCACCCAATGAGTAATAAACGATGTATCGGTAAGGTTGATGGAAATATTAATAATTTTAGATTGCTGCCAATGAAGTACTCTCAGGGCATTCGCGTATCGACTTGATAGCCTCAGATTTTCTTTACTTGCCATTATTAGAATTTGAAAGTGGGTCTTCTCATAATCCTGGCTATCACTCAGAGAGTAATTAATCAGATCAAACAACCATTTGGAAGTTGGTTTTTTATTCCCTTCCCATTGTACGTAAGTCATTTTAAAGCCAATCTTTACTAATAATCTCAGGCATATATACCGTGTCAGTGCGGTTTATTGCCAATTTCTCAATGCTCTAAATCACCCGAGAGGGAAATTAGTTAATTACAAGTCATCGCGTCTCCCCGGAAGGTTTAAACGAAATACATTCATTATTGCTTTCACAGAACACATCATTAGAATTGATGATGGTGTTGAAAGTGTAACGAATCCACAACAACATTTAGGGTGCAGCACTGCATTTGCTTGCCTCTTGGACTGTACGTTTCCTTTGGAGTTAGTCAACAGCGCGCATCTTAATATAGGCGAAATAGATGCAATGCCTTAGATACCGTTTTGCCCTTTATAATACGGTGTTCCAGCTTACTCAGTAGCCCAATCTCTACGTTAGATCTTCCCCTAGCAAGACGTCATCGAAGATGGCCGGCTAAGAAAATTGATACAAAGCAGGTCAAGTTTGGTGTTTCTCGTTCGGCCTCATTCCATCAGCCATTTGTCTCCAAAAACCACTTCATGACTATGAATTAGTGACTCTCCAGGCAGACGGATGTGGTACTTACAATCGGAACCAACTCGTGTAACCCCGGGCGGCTGGTAACATACACACATTTCTGTCAGGAACTGTTAGAAACGTAGCAGGTGTTTTGCAGTCAGTTGTGATTTTTCACCTGCAAACTTGATACAAGTCTAACGACTAACTCGGAAGGTTACTTTTAGCTTAGGCCAGAGAAACACTGACCGCTTTATGGAATCGAACTCTTTTAACTAATCCGTTCTCGAACGATGATCGATGAAGGCTTGCTTAACCGATCTGTGCTTACGATGCAGGTGCTTTGCCTGGTGTTTTGCAGATGAGTGTGATTTTCAGCCAGCAGAACTTGTTATAAGTTTGAACAGATCTCATCATCTAATAAACTAACAAAGTTGGAAACGATATGCAACAGCTTTGAAAAATGAATGTTATACAGGAATGCCAATAAATGTTGGCAACACCATTGCACTGCTGAAGCTGAATTCGAACCCATTGGAAAAAGGCATGACAGCATAACAAAAGAAGAAAAGGAATTACTCTTCTAAGAGTCAATGACATCAGTTGGATATCGTAGTGTTTGATCTCATTGGCATTCTCCCAACCTTACTTGGAAACTGTGGAATCAGACCGAAATTTTATGCTTCTAATTTTTTACTTACTTACTTTTGGATGCCAAGTTGCACATAAACCATTAACAAAGCTCCGCAATCTCTGTCTGTGATTTGCCAGGTTTTCAATTTCTTTCCAATTGTATCTCATTAGGCTCGCATCTGCTGTGGTGTCTCACTTGTCAGGTGTTCCGATGTACAAGTCGTTTACCTTGTGGATTCAAGGCCGTCAAGGCTTGCCTCGTCAAGATATGCATTCTTAAAGGGAACTGAAACCGCCAAGCCAGTTCGTATGACCTCGTTTTCATTTCCCGCGTATCGGGTGATCAGAACGAGGCATGAATGAAAAAAGGCGCCCAGCTGTCAATCATTGAGTGACGTCACTACTATGGAATTTACTACGAAAACTCATGAATGAAAGATCGCATGACTCACGTGATTCTCACATGATTCTCAATAATAACAAATTGAACTGCGCATGCTCGGGCACTGGGGGCGGAGCTACAAATCTGAACTCGAATAGGAAGTTGGAAGTTTGACTTTCTCGGGCGGTGAAAGTCGAAAAGTTGAATAAATCGCTCGGCGGTTCCAGTTCCCTTTAATAGAAATGAACGTTTTTGAGCTTCTTAGAATGCTTTAATGATCTCTCAGCCAACACATATGTGCATCTCATAGGGTTTTTTCGGTAAAAAATATTTCTGAAGAGTGGTTGCTTCCTCAGAGTGTGCCTATGTTTGAGGATAATCTCCTCGATTGGGCTTGCTGAAGTCTTTTCCGCAGTTGGTGACTTGAGACATGTTGCTGCCAGCATATGTCGAGGATTCGTCACCGACACTTGTTGACAAATGTTGGGATGCTTCTGATTGAGTTGACCAATACTTGACCTGAACTCTGTTACTCCAAGTGAAGCATAGGTCGCCAACAATATTTTTCCACTTGCTCCGGTTCTGGGCCGTTCTCTCAACTTGGTCCAGTTCATCCCTATCCTATTCGGGTAAGTGTCCTTGGTGATAAAAGGCTTATCGACATCGCAGCTAAGAGTTAACCAATGTTTCAGTCAAAATGATGGCAATTTCTGACGTTATTTCGTGCAGTTGATATTATCCTTGTCACGTAAGCTGATGTAATCCCGTTTTTACTACTGCTGAACATGATTTAGTGCGATGATAGTTTTATTCTTTTCCACGCGATTACTCTCAATAGGTTCATTAGAGAGCATGACAGCAATTTCTATAGGGGCATCTTATTTTCTGATGGCAAAGTCTAGTTGTACTTTTGTGGAATATGACAATGAAACTACACCAGCATAAAGGTCACTAAAAGATACGAAGTAACGACGATGCATAATATATTCCAACGAACAGACGTAAAACGTTCGGCTTAAACGTTTTTTTCCAAAAATACGCGCTCGAGTTCTGTTTAGGGTCAACGAGCTCAAAGCCCAAAGTCTCTTTGACGAGCGACTGCCTACAAGTAAGGTGGAATAGGATGGATATGCAAGGTCTTCTGTTCAAAAGCTTAAACTTCGCCATTACTTGCCAAGCGGTTTTCTAACAATATTCATCTTTTGAAGGCATCAGTTCTGAGCAAGGCCGACTGTCACGTCATTAGGTTGAGCAACTCGATTTGTTAAACACTACAAATCAATCAACAAATATAAATCAATATCATAAAAATAGTAGATCATTATTCTATATTGAATCGTTATTTTGGATAATAATGGACAAACTAACGCTTGCACTTGATAAGCATTATCTGGTGACTGTTATTTCCCCGGCATAGCATTGATTACTGGTAAGGGCCCGTCTAGTACGACAACTTGTCGATAACAAATAATTTCTGCAAATCTTGAAATAATCACTCGTGGCGCTGTGTCAATGTTATAAAAACATGTACAAGGCATTGGTTTACACACTCAATCAAAACCCGACCTTCATTGAGAGTGTCATCTGACGCGGTTCTCTTGAGACACTTTGCCGTAACCAACAAAATGGAAAACCATTCGCAAGGCTGTTTGGCGTCATAAAATTCTTGTCACGAGTGCCAGAAATTCGATTTCTCGATTACATCAAGTGCAATGCTCCTGGGGTCTCTAATTTTGCACTATTTCGAATGAAACAAATCCCTTACAAAATTTTGCCTCATACAAGCACCATATATCCGGCCAAATGCGTTGACATAGCTCCATAAACGATCCAAGCTCCAAAAACTGCCCTTTACAACGCACCTTATCAATGGTGGACCTCTTAGGAAAATACTACACCTCGTGTATGATTGTTTCTGATGAAATGACCAAGAGACATCCCATCGCATCCGTCTCATCCCTATTCTCGTCACCATATTTGCCAATCATACTTAGCCTTACTAGCAAGGTATTGTCATTATTGCCAAACACTAGAGAAACAAGCGCCCTAATGCGTTTACGCGTCCGCAAAATGAATGAGATTTGCGACACCATTACGGAGTCCACCCAGGAGGGCAAGTGGTCCATCAGCTTGAATTGGTTTGACCGTAGCTAATCGAGCCTGGTGAGGCAGTGAAGGGAGGACATGTGGGGAACCTGGCCGGAATGTAGCTGACATAATGATAAATTTGCGCTCTCCAGGCCTGCCTAGACATCGGAGGATTGCTTCGGAGAAACGGACACTATAGCCTCGGATTTCCTCATGATATTGTTCACAGGATGAGCTGCTGAATGCCTTCATCCACTAAAAGTAAATATTGTTGTACGTAGTTACTCTACACCTCTGTGTTTGTCCGTGCCCCTATCCAATTTCACATTCTGACTTGCCATGCGGCTTCCTGGAGGACCTAATGGGTCTATTCATCGGTCAAGCCTCGCTCCTCCACTTGTGTCACATCTACGTACAACGATAACTTGTTTCTTTTACGCTGTATCGAGTTGACCCACTTCCAGGGTAACCTCCGGTCGCATTACATGTGTTTTAATGATACCAACTTCAAATTAGATTTGCTCCTGATACCGAAAGAGAGCTGTTTGGAAGGCGGGAAAGGATGAGAATTTGAAGGGAAACGGGGAGTTCTTCCACCGCCACCGCCATTTTTTCTCCAGCTGACGTCATTGATGACGTGGTTATGTTAATTCGCCTCTGCTCTGCATGCAACCAACTTGTTCCTGCGTACACAGCAGTCTGCTGTGTGCATAGCCACTTCGTTTAAAAAAACAGGTAAAAGATTTTTCCGGCCAATCCCGACAATTGCCGACAACTCTGAAAACAGCGATCCTTGCCTGGTCCCACTCCCTCTCAAGGCTCGCAGGAAGTACGCGTAATCATAAAACGTGTTGTCGTCGAACATCATATAGATGAAGTACGCACCTCCCCGACTTCATTTGATTAGGAAATTGTCAATTACTTCGCCTGGAGTCCCGAGGTATTCTTGTCCTTCTAATGTGCCTTCTTGGGTGGAAACTTTAACAACACCGTTAATGGCTTCATTCAACCTTTCGTGCGAATAATCATAGCGAGGAATCTTGTTTTGTGATTTGCAATTTGGGTTCTAGTAGCCTTCAGTCACTCTATATCTTGACGGCGGTAGCCGCCCATCGTTTGGGGGCGCAGCACGGGTAGGGGACAAAGAAAGCTAGGCGTACGATCTGACCAACGGGTACAACAACAACGGCAACATTGCCGAAAACTCTAATCAGTTCAAAGAACTCCTCTCTTTAGAAGAGTAGGGGGTTTCACCCGTATAACATTGTACGTTTATTAGTTTCACACCATAAATAATAAGTACTATACCTTGTCAATTGCAAACAGCACTATCTTCTCTTGGGGAGAAACTAGGAACAAGCATCAAGGCTACTTACTACATGGCTCAAATCCACCGCCCTGGGGAAATTGGTCGTCAAATTGTAAAATAGTGGTGTAACGCTTGTCGAGACGAGCCTTCAGCGGATCTCTCATATAGTCAAGGCCTGGGCGGAACGAGTCGATTTCACACAGCTCCTACGATATGAGAAGTTACTCATTCAGTACTTCTGATGAAATTTGTTATTTGACATCGCACTGCGCGAAATTATCTTCATGTCAACATCAATACGCATGCCGTTATATCATTGATTACTTTCTCCTACATGACCCATTAGTTCAAGGGTTTTGACATGTAATTAAAAACAGTTCCGAGTTCTTTAGTTTATTACCTCTCTTCTCCGTACGATAGATAACTGTTATTAGATTTGAAGATGCCGTGTACTTTAATAAATCAGTGTCAGATAGTGATTACTTGTAATATATAATAATGACCAGATTCGACGTAGCAAATCATCATTACCAGTTCAGTCATAAATGTCAAGTTGTGGAACAGACTCAAACATTATTTCTTGACTGAAAAAAATCTGAAAAAATTGTAGTCCTCAAAAATGAAACTATTGTCGAGCATGAAACTCAAAATAAGAGGCCAAGCAAATAACTCGGTGTTAAGTAAACCAACATAAGCCTTCATTGACTGAAATATTGATTCCTTGCTTCAGCGATCCATACTTTTAATATTTCTACAGGAAGAGCAAACAGTCTGGTAAGATCAATGAACCTGTTGTCACTTTCAACTGGCTGGGAATGGCAAAGCGTATAACGCGGTATGTGCAGTCCTTGGTTTGTTCGCGAAGGGTTGTAGGTTGGGCTGGGGAAGGAATACAAAGCGCTTTGAGACGTTGCACGGTACAAAGCGCTATAAGAAATCGAATATGAATCGAACTTACATCTGATTTTAAAATCCATTGCAATGATTGCTACCCTCCCAGTTAGCTGCTAATGCTTTTAACAACATGCATCTGATTTGTCCAGTTGATCCAGCAATGTCAAGCGAATTGGGATATTAGCAGATAACCACTTAGAGCAAACTATCGCTTGCCAAGTCCGCCCAGTACGTCGACTAAACGAAATAGAGTTCTCTCCTGAGCGGATGAAAGCTGAACTTGAGACGGAGGAAGGACGTGATCGCAATGTTAAGTCAACCTGGACTCGTGTTATATTTTGGCTATGCGCGTACCAGAGGAAGACTTCATGTCAAATATTGGTGTTTTTTCTCATTCACGTTGTACACTTTGTATAAGATAGCGTGTTCGTCAACCGCCTACACAATCGACCTACACTCTTAAAAATAAAAGTTTTTAAGCTTTTGAAACTTTTGATGGGCACAACTTCATGGCAGTCCTTACTCTCCTATCCACTTGTTCTCCAAGCCAAGAACACACCATCCTTGGCATCTTATCGGAAAACGTTCTATTTTTGTGACTAAATGCCATGCGCTTTAATGCAAAGTGTTTTCATTGCTGACATCTGCCATTAGCAGGAAAATACCCAATAACCCCATCGGGGAAAATGAAATGAGGAGATTTGACTCTTGCAGAATCTCATCGATTGAATGCTTTCTTCACAAATGGGTGGAATCAATTCGTAAACATGAACTGCGCGCGTGTCAAGTAAAATGTTGTTTCAGTTAAAGTCCCCGACTCAACAAACACACACAATACATTTTTTGTAATTTCTTCATTTCAAAGTCACGAGGCATGTTTTACAAACAATCGCGGCAATGAAATGAACAGAAACTAAATATCGAATAACTAAGATAGAAGTGATGTTATCTACACCAAACTGTATTTCTTGACATCAGGAATACTTGGTTTAAAGCTTACATTCTTTTAGATACTTTTCTTGAATAATTGACGAAACTGGATATGTTGAGCGCATTCGCCATATCCGTTCTATATACGGGGCTTGCATCCTCTCATAACACGTCAATGAGGTACACGTATTTGTATTGGGCAGGCAAGCCTTGGATAAAATACCATACCTATGTACACTGTAATGGCAAATATTGACAAGATGGGACGCCTTCTTCCTTACCTCACGTTTACTTTACATCTTGCTCAAAATGGTAATATTGATCGACTAGACTGCAAAAATTGAGTAACATCAGCTGTGGACAAACTTTTGAATACGGTTCTCTACCACAGCCCATCTTGAGTCAATAGTCTCGCTGTAGATGTAAATATTATGTCTGTGATATGGCAAATACTGACGATTTATGTCAACATCAGCAAATATCTTTCTTCTCACTGTTCTTGACAATAAGCAACACATCTTATATATGTCAATGCAATGTTATCTCAATACAGTCTTATTTAGTTTCTGTTACATTAGTTTAAGATTCTTAGCCGTCTCGTTTAAGGCGCATTCGGCTTTTGGTTAGTTTTATGCAAATACAGACGCAGTTTTTGCTAATTAAAAACCGCATTGATGGTAAGATCGAAGCCTTGGACACAAGGCATGCGGAATAAAGAACAAGTCTTATTCTAATAATGCTCTTCACAGTGCATGAACCCAACAATACCAGCTAATGCACCAACGCCTAAAGTTGCACACGAAGACGATATTTCCGCTAAACCCCGTTAATGGCCAACAGAATAAACCTCATCGGAAAGACCGAACTGCACCAAGCAACACATTAATGACCGCACCATCCTCCATACTCATTCACGAACACGTCAGTGCGTTTTTCTCCGTTTTTTGGTGTGCCGCCATGACTTAAACAGGTCTTCTATCTGAAACTGTTTATTCACACTCGCTTCTATAGTCTCTAGACGTGGGAACAGGGTAAGTGATGGCATAAATTAGGAATTCTTTCATCAGGCGGTAGTCTGCGAGAGTTGGTGTTGATAAGTTTCAATTATTTTAAGCGTCTTGATAACAGAAAGAAATCAAATTATCCATATGTTCGCAAACCACTTGGAGGGTTTCCATCCATTTTGGCTCACATCCCGATGAGCGCGCCGCACCGCCCATCAAAGAATACAAGAAATTATTAAATGAATGTTAGAAGCAAAGAAAAATCAAGTTGCCTAGACTGGGATGACTGATAAAAGAATTGAGAACTATTGATAAAAACAAATTCACCAGCAAAGCAATGGTAATCCTTTGGAGATGATTCATCGTAGCCATTTCTTGATGTTTCTAGTCTATTTTCGTAACAAAAGAAACAGCGCAATATGTTTTTGTGTAATACTTAGCTTTTAAAAAAGATTATACTTTGAGAGTCTTTATCTATCATCCCTGGGTAAAATAAGATATCACCGAATGTAGTGTCCAGCGTATCTCAGATATTCGAACGCATAGCAAAGGAGATGAAGACATCAGGGTTTTTATCCAGATAATTGAGGATTTGACGATAGTGTCTCCTCGACGGAATCTGCTGTTAGCGTTCCGACTTTATTTTACCGTTTCTACAAAAGTTAACACCCGTTGCTTCCACATCCTGGTATCATTTTTGCATAATAGACAGTGAAATATCACCATGTTTTACCCGTCGGGCTAACGCTAACATTCCCAGTGAATTCCTGATCTGGCATTTGCGTCACATTCGGCGAAATCTGTCAAAGAAGTTCATACGGTATGCGGATACAAGCAGAAAAAGGTTAATAAATTCAGCAATTGGTCAAGACTGTCCATTTTCCTCCCGATTAAATCGTGTCTAGATGATAGTGATGGTTCCCCTTAGACTCCCATATTAAGCAGATTCGAATCAACAAATCAGTGAAACCCAAGAATGATTAATACACATTTGAATCTGTAAGACTTTATTCATTCTTGGCCTACGCTTTCCCGGCCCGGCCGTTTCTGAAACAAAATGCATGGGTCAGATGCGGATATTTGTGTCTTTAGAGCATTTAGTATACCGTCATGCTCCTAAACAAATTGCCTAACTCAATTTGTGGAGAAAGTAAGATATCTGCCTATCTCAACTCCAAACCACGTTATACACCTTCTGTAAAAATGCCTATTTCATTGGCAATATAATGGTGCACGACCAATAAATCATTGTCAGTTAGCACGTAAGAAATCAGTCACTTTTTTCAAGATAATTGCTTGTCAAAACCATATCTCCGTTCAGATCCATCTTCCCGAGGGGATTTTTCTCAACGTTTTCTTTAATTTTTTTCATTACACGTCACTGATGTCACATTGGTTTCAATCTTCTTAATCAAAAACTGATATTATTGAGAAAAAAAGAAGACTTTCTGGGATTTTAAAGGATGATGATGTTATGCTCTGGCGTGTAGGCTACTGCTATTTCTACATCCTGGTGGTTTGGACCGGCTTTCGTCCATCTGCATCCAGAAGGAGAAACGCGGCCAGCCTTGAATTGGGCAGCTTGATAAATTGTCGGCGACAAAACCAACAGATTACGCGATCGATCATAATTACCACGATTTTCAATTTACATTTTTATTATAACCTAATAAAGATTGACTACTCCACGGGATTTGATGTATACAAACTGAGACTCTAAGTAATTTATGTAATTTTGAAGATAAACATCTATCGTAAACAAAGGATCGTCCAAAATATCTATTGACATCAAAATCTATCAGTACCGGAATTGGTACTGTCATGTACATATGAAATAGATAACAATCAACGACAATAACAACCACACTGACTCTTAGGTTCATTTCTTGCCATGAACCAGATTCCACCCGACCAGAGACTGAGTGTACTGCAGTAAACTCCAAACGCAATTATCCACGCAACAGTAGGGAAACCTTTTATATCACCATCTTTTCCCTCGACACAAATTATGTTCATGCAGGCGAGAAAAACATCACCTAAGAGGGGAATAACCAGAGGAATCTGCGTTATACACGCACGCCGCTTGAGTATCTAACCAATAAATTAGGAAATTTCGTGTGAATCGACATGGGGCTGAGTAGGCTACGTGTTAACATTCGGGAGGCAATAAAGCCACTTACTGATGTTAGCAGGGAAAGGTTTTCCTGTTCTGCATTGATTTAACAATCATAAGCTTGTTGTTAGTTTTTTGTCTCGACGAGAAACCCAATGCGGTTAACGGTTACACAGCTTCGACTTGTCGAATTCGACAAAGAGGGAAAGATACAACCTTAAAAGATAAGGTGTTGTTTGAACAATATTGGTTTAACTAAAACTTCAGAATCAGAGGCCAGCGACTTTCTAAAATAGTCACGGGGGCCGAGAATTTCGTCGCTGCTGGAAGGCTGATCAAAGGTTTGAAAATGCATGGACGCCGAGACCAGTTTTGGTATCACTTTGTTAAAGACCGCTCATTAAACCTAATTTAGCGAGTATACCCACGACATAGGCGACAGATGCATGATGAATTAAGTTCCGACGCGACAAAGGCCGAATATTGACACCCCTCATTATCGCCCAGACGGAAGTATTTAATGAGGGATCGTGATTTTTGATTTGAATGTCATTAAAAGTACATTGCAGCTCATGGCTGTCTTGTTCAACAACCACGTTCACCGGATTAGTTTTAACGTGAAAAGTTTTGATGAGATTAGCGACGTCTTTAAGGATACATACTTTAATCGCATTAAACGAGAACGTGAATTTTGTGAATTTTCAAGTGTGATTTTGAACAACTTGTTCCTGATTTTCAAGGAGATTTAGAAAGTATATCATCAGGTTGGTTTCGACTAACTTATGATCAAAAAAACTTTACGGGTTATGGGCGTTTTCATATTACTGTTGATGGAAGAAACCCAGAGTGGACGGGGAGAAACACGGTTGGTCTGTACTCTCTCATGTTTGACCATGCCCGGGGTCGAACCAAGGTTGCAGACACTGCAGGTGCGGATCTTATCACTACGCCATCTTCTCGAATTGCAATCATGCCGCTAAACATGTTGTTAAATGAGCGTCATATCTGCTTGTCTTCCTTCGTGTTGAAAAGCTCGTCCGTAAGCTATATCATTGATGTCGCTAACTACTCCTTTTATCAGCACAAACTTGTTAAAAACAAAGGATTCTCTAATTCTTCTATATGAAACAGCTGCCTTTATATCCTCTGTTCAAAGCAGTGCCGATATACGAAACCGATAATTCAGTGTCAATTTACCTGGAGCAAAATCGGGTAGTATCGCTTCCAATATCCAAGATACTCCTGTTTCACACAAAATATCAAAGTTGAGCTAATTTAATTACATTTCAATCCTTTGGCAGCAACCAAGACATTTTTATACATTTTTTAGGCACCTGCTATCCACGTAAACGCACTCTGTCACAAAATTGTTTTTTTCGGCAAAAATCCTATAGGGTATTACGCCGGTAATAAAGATAATGATAAAAGAAATAATAATGCTTATTTTCTACGACAAAACAAACGGAAGTATGGAACAGACGGAATAGATACTTTTGGTTACCGATTATTGTTACCCTTTGTGGTCGGGGGAAACGTTCACATATTACCTATCGATGTATAACAGTATCATCCTGTGAAAGTCAGACCAACTCCAGACAGTCTTTTGGATCAAACGAAAGATAAGGTCAGCATTATTCCCCAAGAAAGAATGATCTGTATTCCAGACTTGACATTAGCTTTGTATTCAACAAATGCTTTGAGCGTGTTTCAAAATCTCAAGATGGCGCAAGATAAAGTATTTAAATCTTTGATGCATTATCCCCCCGGTCCCGGTTTATCATGAACCAGGGAGCTACTAAAGAACGCCTGTCACAGTAAGGACGGGGTTTTAATACGTGGGATGATGTCTCCGTCATATTGTCGAATCAGGCTGTCGTCATCATCATCATCACCATCACCATCACCATCATCAATGATGGCATCTTAAATTGCACACAGATGAGGTCTTTGCCGTTGTCAATGATTCAGTCCCTGCAGACATTGGTCGCTATACCAAAAGTAGTGGTAAATGTGTAGCAGTTACAGTACACTTTAACCAGTTCCATGCCAAATGTTCAGAATATTACATTGAAGCTCGATGAGTGTCATGGGACCTATTATGAATTCACTCTATGTTTCCTCTGTCTAAGCAGCCTTATTCCAGACACTTTTTGCCAAGATTTTACACAAGAAGTGGCTGGTCTAATCTTCCCTGGATCTGTGCTTGGAATGGATGATAGACCAACCCTATCCCTGTATGCATACATAACTCATGCCAAGTACCAGGCTGTCTAGGATCAGCCGTGTGGCTAGTCCGTCGAGGCTGACGAAATGGGGTCTCTTGCAGAGAAATGGGCTTGTCGAGCTACCGTGTAGCTATCATCGTTGTGCTGGTTTAAAACGTACTGTTTCTTATGAACATGTGACACTACTTTTGGTAATACATAGAGTGGCATATGTCTGCAGCAACCGAACCATCGACAATGGCAAAGGCCTAATACCTGGCCAACGATACGTTCATGGATGATGATTACGGGCCGTCGATACGCACTTCGAAAGCATACCCCGAGGCGGAAGTTTACTTTGTGATAAACCCCTTGTACGTCCTCCTTCTCCATACACGTTCCCGTCCATAAACTCATCTCATAACGATCTGCGAAATGGTTGTAAAAGAATAGCGGTTGTATCAGGTATAAACACGTTTGAATAGTACGTAGAACCTCTCGAATCTCACGATTTCAACCAATAAGACAAACGTTTCATCTCTTAGACCATGGACTCTACGTTACGACAGGCGACAAGAATCGCCAATCTGGTGGCACGATAGCGCTGGTGATAGTTGTCTAACATCGCAGCAACAAAATTACCCATGCAGCCTCACCGTCGCTCGGGTACGCTCTCACAGTTTAAGCTGACTCTTCACTGACGTGCCGGAATATAGCTTGCCAATACTGGTGATTGTAATGATTTGTGTGCCGTGGGCTTTAGCAACAGGACACCAGCTGTTTGCAACCATCTGTGGTTCTCTTCTCTGCTTCATCCCGGTGCATGTATTACCATTTCATTGTAAGTCCACGAAATGTTACAAGATTGTATTGATATAAGTAACACTGAAAAAGCTGGGGCATCAGCTAAGTCGACACATCGACCAGGACGCATGCACCACTTCTCATTACTTTATCCAACACACTACAAATCAGAGAAATAGGGTCATTAGCTCAGATCTTAGTTTCAAATTCTGCATAGAAAGCAGTTTGTTTGCATGTAGATCCATTGATCCTCGTTGATGCTGCTCCTGCTTAATCGCCATGGCTGCGTTTCTCACCACACCTTCCGATAGCATGCAGATCACAAGAAAGTCCACACTAGTAGGGTCATTAGTTGTAATTGCATTGGAAGGAGTAATCCCGGTAATTTAGCTATCAGGGAAACATCGAAGTTTCATACCCGACGCTAATACGAGTTGCATTTGTCCAGTGTTTATCTGGTTGTTTGGTCGACCCTTGCAATTACCAAATCACCATTTCGTTGGCTCTTTTGCCAAATGGTACTCATTTACATACATCAGTGCCAAAGAATTGTAGCTTTCCGTTTTGATTGGTTGGTCAGATTCTTGTCAAGCAACGTCTCCGTCCATGGATGTTGATGGCCCATGGACGTTCCATCCACGGAGGTCCATCCATGGATAGCTGATGGAGATTCTCCATCAACTATCCATGGATGGCCCATGGATGGAACGTTCATGATTAATCCCCATCAACTATCCGTGGACGGAGACTTTTGCCTGGGTAAAATATCATAAAACCTCGGATTTTCATTTCTTGTTTTTCCAGTCAAAATACCTTTTTGCGATTTTCTTTCATTAATCGCCGTTATTCTTTCGTGGTCGACTCTTTCTCACTGAGCAATACAAAAAAGTGCAGATATCACTCAATTACGTCAAGTTAGTCAGGCAGCCTCTTGTTTCAGTCTTAGTGTAATGCAATGGCGAATAATGTGTCTTGGTGTACATGATTGTATAGAAAACACCATCATTCCATGCATGAGGTCAATCCTCCACTCCACCTACATACATTGCTGAAGTGGTCGACGCGCGGCGAAGGCTAGTATAGTACACTCTTGCCAGCTGTGCAATTATTCACCATTAACACAGCCAGTACAACAAGCACACGGCTGACGAGATATTGTATGTACGCAACGACACACAAGGGAACCGGTCATCAACATTCGGAAGCTGTTAATGCAGTTTTACTGGCGACAATTGAGTTAAAAAATCCTCTCGATTAATAATCACTCTTGGCAAAAAAGCCCGTCATAGAACGCATTTCTGAAAAACACGGCTCTCCTTGATCGAAAGAGTGTTACCATCAAGCCCTTCATCAAATCATTATTTTTGCAGGAATATCGCAGTCTTTCGAGGCGACAATTGATTTTATCATCGTGAGACTCTTAGGGAAGAACTTTCAAGATTCTCATTCATTTCGCGAAAGCAGTAGACCCTGTGATAAATCTATAACAGGATCCATAACAAAACTCTTTGCCACAACCTTTTTCGATCACTAGTGTCTTGCCATTAAACACTTATCTAGCCATTATTTCTATAGGAATAGCGCCCATTTTTTCGAAAGTAAAGCGTGGGTTTTCTGTTCGAAATGTAAGAAAAAGACGGAGTAATTAGAGAAGACAATTTCAAGTAAAATAGTGTAATCATTGGATCAAATTGGCACTTTGCACCAAACCCACAACTTTTCAATTCAGATTACCATAAAACCAAAACTAATTTCCTGTCAGACAACCCCAACGTTGCTTCATTAGGTAATATAACAGCGCCGGAAACTGGAAAAAAATAAGCCATCTTTGAAGAATTCTTAAAGGCTTGGTTCAATTTACGTTTAATTTCACAATCGGCTGCACGTCACGCCGAATCTCACTTACATCCCCGTCGCCAGGTATACTACCGAGCAAGTAGGGAACGTGTGTATATGTCGTGTATCACCGATTTGTTTATTTGAGGTTGTATATTTCCATTACTCATCGCCGTCAAGCTGAACTGCATGCACAAAACCTCACAAAACACAATAGACCTCCAATGCTTCGATGCGCTTGATTTCACAAACCAGCAAGCCGCGAGACGATGCGGACCTTCGCAGAGAATTCTGGAAGGAAAAAAATAAAAAGGTCCACTCATTTGGACTCGAACTCAAGACCTCTGCTTTTATTTGCCAACACTCTTATCCTCAAGGCCACTGGGCTGCTTGAAATGTCTTTGCAATCATTTGTGTGTAATCTTTGTTCAACATCTTTGAGCGGCTTCCATTGGGCAACTGCTGGAAGAAAGTCATTTTTTCTTTGCTGTGCGTGATTATGTATGCAGAGTCTACGCTTTCTCTTCGCAATGTTCACCTTTGTCTTGGTATCTTCTTCTATTACATGTACTTGAGAAAATTTCTGGTTCATCTCTCAAAAATCATCAGCAGAATATTATGGCAATCATTTCTGAAATAATTATCAACTGAATCCTACTGTACTTTGATTACCTTCGGCGTTCGATATCCCCAATACAAACCTTTCTTTACTGATCCCTTATGTAAATCAGTGCATGAATCCTGCCACTTTGAATGTCAAATACAAAACAAAGTAAAATGACACCATAAACGGCATCGATTCTCCAAATGTCAGATGGGACGTGACCTGAATTCCTTAAGCAGAGCGAGATGAGATATCTTCCCCTCAATTAACTTAAAGTCGCGGCGTTTATCAAAGATGAACAGATATGGTCCAAATTAACGGCTTCAATGAATTTGCTCCAGGGCTCATTGAAGGTGCTGTGTAGCGTATGGCAAGCCAAAGCGGAATTTATTCAAGACTTTAGAATTACCATTCAAGAAGTTAAATATAAGTTCAAGAAGGAAATATATGTTCAAGACTAAAATATGTTCAACCTTGAATCAAATGTTTTCAACCTTGAATAAAATATGTTCAACCTTGAATAAAATATGTTCAACCTTGAATAAAATATGTCCAACCTTGAACAAAATATATTCAACCTTGAACAAAATATATTCAAGACTCACGTGACCATATTCAAGACGCACGTGACCACAAAATTGATGACGTAGAGCGTAGAATCTGTGGTACTTCCGATGCGTTCTGTTTCACGACAGGCATTGCGCATTTTGAACCTATAATTTGCCTGATATGTCTGTGAAACATGTATCGACTCTGACATTCACTCGGCATCCATGTCATGATGTGTAGGATTACAGTACATGTCAGGTGTAGGCGGCTAGGTACGTGTACAACCATGTGTCAAAACCTCGTGCGAACAATTCGAGCTCCGAAACGCAACACAAGTACCATGGGTTCGGGAAAGTCCGGACGCGGGTTCGGGAAAGTCCGTAAAGCATCAAAACATGAGCAACTACGTCATCAATTTTTGTGGTCACGTGCGTCTTGAATATGGTCACGTGAGTCTTGAATATATTTTGTTCAAGGTTGAATATATTTTGTTCAAGGTTGAATATATTTTGTTCAAGGTTGACAATATTTGATTCAAGGTTGACAATATTTGATTCAAGGTTGACAATATTTGATTCAGGATTGAACATATTTTGGTCTTGAACATATATTTAACTTCTTGAATAGTAACTCCACGGTCTTGAATAAATTCCGCTTTGGCTTGCCATAGTAGCGTGGTCTGAAGATCCAACCTCCAATGCTCTACTGAACGTGGTGTTTTAGCGATACCTTTTGTAATGGAACGCCAGCGGCAGGCAGTAGGGCAACTGCTAGTATGAGACTGATAAGGGAAAGAACACGCGAATGGTGTCAATATCATATTCATTCCAGCAGCCTACCTTTAAGATGATTTCAATGCGAGTCAAAGCCAAGGCGAAGTTATATCAGTGAGCTACGTTAATACCACCATTAGCCATTTTAGCCTTTACTCAGGGTTGGATTCCCAATACGAAGGATTACTTTAACCCCACTCCTTATTTTTGACCTTAGAAATCTCAAAGTTGATCTTCATCGATTTTTCAGAGATATTTTGGTTGTGGAGTATGTGGTCGAGATGCGTATGTGTATGAACCTCTTGTATCTAACATTCGCTATTACAATGACAGAGGAGAGTAAAGTTGGTATTTGGTGTCTCAAACCATTTTTGTTGGAACCATAATATAGTCTGCAATATCATTCAAAAGCTCCGCCTACACAAAGATATCTAAAATATTCACCAGAGTATACTGTTAAAGATGGCCAGTGATGCATTGGTGAAGGGCAAAATCATATGTTATCAATAATTATCATGATGAATTTTACTCAAGCTTTGAGATACATACCTGCGTCTACTTGGCTAAATGAACTAAGCAACGTCAAAGAACCGAGAGAGACATTTCATCGGAAATTTGTTACTTGTCTGATTGTCCCTGTCTGTGTGGCCGAAGATCATATTAACCTTTGTCATCTTTTGTTATTGTATGCCCCTATGAAATCTGACAATATAGTTGTCTATGATGTCTATGTATAGAACAATATCCAGAGGAGTTCCATGTCTCACTTTGCCGCCCACTGGTCACCCACTGATAGGGTTATATCCAGGACACAGAGTCAAAATATCTAAATCAGCGCGAAAAAGACCAAGAAGATAAATATGCCACCGTGTGTTATGTACACACGACTGCTAAGAGACCGACAATGCACAACTATATACAATATCACCATGAATTTGCTTATTGGCTTTTGACAGTGCGCGCTTGCCCTGCTCAGCTTTCTCCGCCTCAGATATGTATTGTTATGTCAACAACTGAAATGAGCCATCCTCCCATTGATTGATTGTTTTTTCAAAGTCCGCTCCGGTTCAACCTTTCAACCCTTTCTGATTGTGATACGGTCTCTTGTAGCACGACCACAACAAGCATGACAAGACAAGATTGTGTTGTGCGTTGACTGATAATACATATCAACAATCAATAGCATACAATCAGTCAATGTCATTGCCTGATAGGCCGCTAAATCACCCTTTCTTGTGCATGATTAGAATGGGCGAGGAAAAACACAGTTTCGATCAAGCGGAATGGGAGGTCGTCGGGAGCGAATAAAGGTCATGTCATCAGACTGTGCCCATATCTCGGCTGGGACACATGGTACCGCTCGGAATTTGTCCGAGGCTTATTTCCAGGGGTGAGTTTTTTTCTCTGTGGCAAAAATGGCTAAGAAGAATGTGACATTACCAGCCATGAGACACAAATAACTCGTTGTGTTCTTTTTATTTTGCATGTTGACATCTTTTTGGATTTCAAAAGGCAGGTGACACTTTTTAGCTGATAAGGTAGAAGTAAGTGTCGAAGCGCCATTACGGTAACGATACCTCAAAGACAATTGTGCTGCTAGCTGTTCAGGCACGCGAAATCAATGCAGCCATCCACCCGGTAAAGCAAGCAACACAAAGAGAACACGATACACTATTTCGCACGAGACGATAGCAAACGTCAGTCCCCATAAAACACTACTCAACGGTGTAAGTAACATAATATTTCGTTCCACAGAAAAATTCAGTGTTCCAGGTAAATTATCGTGATCTAGCGCCTAGACAAAGAAACGGATATGTGAGGGGCGTCTTCTATTATGTTTACTGTCGCATTCGATCACTCCCATTAGAAATTCTCAACCTGTTTATCATCGGGTTGAAACATTGCCTCGCGGAAAATGGAACCACAAGATGGTTCAGTCATCCACATAAATTTCCTCCGATCGAGCGTCTGAAAAAAACATTGATGTCATATGATCACGTTTCTCACATTGTTTTGCTTAGTATGTTTAGTCGGCAGTGTTTCTCGATTCTCAGCAAGGTATTACGATCAGACATGGTATGAGGGTTGAAACCCTTTATTGCCTAAGAAGATCTTACGTTCTGATGGATTCAATCATCCAAAAAAAACCCTCCTTTCCATGACCAGACAAAAAAGCATTGAAGGTAATCACGTATCTTGCCTTGTTTCTTGGTGTTTGATCTGCAGCGTATCAACAGACGGCAAGGCAAGGAGCGGGAAGCTGATATCTCAGATATATGAAAGTACAAGTACTGTATTGATATGTTTTATGTTTTAGTCGAAGGTTCGTAAGTGCGAACGACTCTTTTTGGGGAAGTTCGTTGAAAACTGACCAGGAAAGTCCCAAACCTAATCCCTGCATCTTAAAAGTTGATTGTGAAAAGCCCTTTGATTTTTGGAAACGGCCTGTTGAAATCCTGGCTCTGCCTGTGAATTCACGGAGTCAATCACATTGTGTAACTACATTGACAAAGAGTGAAGAGTAAGCAGTTGCTGCTTTTTTTCCTGTGGCGAGACGTGCACCCAGGTAGTTGGTCAATGAACCTCCCCTACAATCTCAAAACTAAACACCATGATCGTGATGAACTTTGTTTACATTTCTGACCAGTCTTTACTTTGGTTGGCGATCAAGTGTTGTCGCAACAATCTCCAAGTCATGCTGTTGTCACACGACAGATCGAGACAACTTGGCTCCTCTATCGTGGTGTTATCGGAACACACGATACCAAGTGTACACTTATCTCGGTCATCAAGTCAATAATGCACCGAAGTGAATGCTTCATTGGTTATCGTTGCTGTTGAAAACCATTGCCGCCGCAAGCCAAGATTTATTTTCTCCGGAACGGCAAAAAATGCATTCGGTTTTTAGGCGTCTTACCTCATGAGGTAACATTCGCACGACCTACTCATCCGAGTCGGTCCTGCGGCTTCAGCCAAGTAAATTAAATACCTGTTGTCGCAATAGCCGCGGAAATAATATCCCAGTTATTTCTTCCCTTCTAAGGTAAAATTCGCACGGCCTGCTAGTACTCAACCAAGTTGCCCCTGCGGCTTTAGCCACGTGAATGAAATGGTTGTTACTGATTAGCCGTGATGGAGGCTTATTGCTGGCTCAATCGATGTCTTTAAGTGACATACAAGCGACCTGGGATTGTTTCCGTCGGCGATTTGCTGATTTATTTGAACACAGAGCAAACTGGTCACGAAGGACATGAAAGGCATTGTCGGGGAGTGAGGGATGACAATGGACTAAATACTATGATCGAGGAACCAGTTCCCTCCAAAGCTTCATTGACGAGAAACTGAATATCAATATCTGTCTAAAATCATAATCAGTATGAAATAATCCAGTGGGGCGACTTTGAACTGTAGTGGTTACAATTAGAAAGCTGTACGTTCAGCAAACTACGCACTGGCATTTCTCTCATCACCAGTTGACAAGTTCGACAGGGATATTGTAATCTACCAAAAATCGTACCCCAGGTTACATATTCGATCCATAAAGGAATCAGCACCTTGTTGCTTTCCATTGATCTTGTGGGCCCTACGTTATTGGTTTCACGTCCCCCTTCACGGCCGTAGGGAGCAGACCATCTATACGATAGATCGGTAAACAAACAATGAATCCATTCATATTGATGAGATCTTGCCAAGGTATGAGGCACGGGCTTGATCGCTATGAGAAAGCAAGGAAATAGGTGTACTGACGCTCCAACGACAGCAGCCAGGTTGCTATTATTTACTTGGTATCATCTTCTTTAGTTAAGCTCAGTCAAAAACCGCCCGAGGACAGAATTTCGGAGCAAGTTTTACCAAGTTACCGCTTAGTTAGTGACTATCTTGTTTTGGACAACTGGATCAAGAAGAAGGTAACTTCAGCCAGTGTGACTATAAAAAAGGAGCAGCAATAATTGAATCACTTGTTAAATGTTGAACGAAACAAATTAATATAACTGTTCCGCTGTTTCCCCTGAATCACAGTCTTGTATGGCTTTCTCAAGCTCGATAATGGGACATCTGTCTACAGGCACCAATAAAGACCATTAGATGTATTCGTTCCATTCGTTTCTATTGCGCCGGCGATTTGTTTCGTTCGTAGTTATGGCCTCTTCCGAACCTGGGCCTGAAACGACCAATTAGCCTAATGTCTCTAATGAAAGCCCGCTCGCCTTATACGCCAGCTTCCACTGGTGCCAATTCATCAATTTGTGCAACACTCATTAAGAGAGCTCTTATTCCCGGTGGATTTCTGGAATGGTTGTGTGTGTCTCTTCTTAATAGCAAAGTGTGCCGCTGTGTAATTGAGAACAGTTTGACTATTATGCTCGCCACTACAGCATCATGAAAAGCGTCACTTCTGGCGAATAGAACCATCGACTGGCATCGGCTAGCACCGGCAGAGAATTTCAATCGATACTCGCAAAAGTGGCTCTGGAATGATAACTCTAGCATGCTTACGGCTGAGTCGAATGGCTCAAAGCTTATCCCCTTTCACTTCCTTCATTCCAACTAATCCTACTCTTGCCGTTGGCTCCATCAAGGTGTTCGGGCATTTCAATGAAGTCACTACCACCGTCTGCTCGAGAAATCACCTTTCGCGGTCAATTTTGTCAAGTTAATGCTTTTGCCACGGGTACATTTGTTTTGAATGAAACCAATTCCCTGCGGCAATGTCACTTTGTCTCGCCTTATTCTAAAGGCATTTCATTAACGCGGCCAGCCGCAAGGCTGATGGTCTTTACTTTGACACCACTCTAGGGTAGTATGCCGGAGGAGCTCTCCGACATCCGCCTGGTCCGCATCTCTTAGGGTGGCGACTTCCGTTTTGAATGAATTGCGGTGAGCGTGTTGGAAATTTCGTGTTTATGCGTGAAATCGCCTAATGAAGTGAACATACACTCTGATACACTACTAGCACCGTCCCTTTCGTAATGCACTTTGCAATCAGGAGTGCAGCTGTCAATAAAACCAAAATTCGAAGAACCACTATAGTTTGCGCTGAAGAGCTCTCAACGATGCGGGCAAAACATTCCTCTGACTATTGTTAGATTCCTCTGTCCGAGCACCACTTTCCACCACCAAGAGTCACCGCCATCAGGGATTCACCATCGATCTCCAAACGATTCCTTGGCTCAAAAGCCAAGCCTCGGGGTATTATACCTGTCAGACTGGGGAAGATGTGGGGCTATTTAGCCAAGAATGATTACTGTGTGTACCACTATCTTTATCGGGGAATCATAGATATGTAGGTTCACCTCAAGGGTAGGGGAAGTTGTCCCTTGCAGATAACAGACGTGCGGTTCGGACAATATTGGGCCATTTTGCAAAGGATATCTCATGATAGAACATAGTGTTTTATGCGTAAGCAGTGTCGCTTTACAGACTATAATAGACGGTCATTTATCATTACAGTGATAAGTCAACCAGAGAAAGATAACCCGTCACTTTCACGTCTGACTGTCGCCGGCATCAGCAGCAGACAAAAATTGAAATCAGCAGTTTGCTCATACCGATATTTCCGGTATATTGATCCTTGGTGGCTAGTTGATCGGAGATTTTGAAGTAACGATCCGGCATCAATATTCCCGTTTTCCAGTAATCTTCCGCGGAATCTTGCAAATCAATAAAACAAACAGTCCGGAAAATTCGATTGGTTTATACAATTCCCAATCGTATATCTGTAGTATTAGTGGAGCAAAGGTCCTCGACATATAGATAATTCCAATCAAACGAATTTGATAAATATCTTTCGTCGTCTGCGAAAGGGTAAAAGTCACATGTACCAATATTTGAGTAAAGAGCGCAAGTTCATCCGGCGATTTGAAAGGCTCTGAGCACTCGTCAGCCAGCTTGTCTTCCGATAGTATACAAGTGAAATACACTTGTGCCAAGCTCAGAGGCTTCGATAACAAAAACAACACGTTTTATTACTTCAAAGGTTCAGGTTAGTGAAAGCCGATAACCTTAAACAGTCCTCAACAAAGTCAGTTATGTCATACTTTGCAATAACCGAGGGGGCAATGTAGACGTCCGATTTCTTAAGTCACTCAAGATGCAAAAGTCTGAGTGAAGTCACTGCTAATTTTGTTGCAATAAAAACAACCGCCTCTTGGTTATTCAAAATCATCATGACTGCCAACGCCGCCATAAAACGTCAGAAAAATTGACGCTTCAACACGATTTTTGTGCTCAAGGGAATTTTGTTCTTTTTTCGGGGATTCTCCTACCTTTTTTATATCTATTCTATCACGGCTTTACATTATTTGATGCAAATAATAACTGAATATTTTATAACCTTCTTCTGTGTATACAAAAACTGAAGGACCCCCACTCGTAGACATCACTATAGAATGTGTGCTGGTTCCCGAATATAGATAGCAAAGTGGATTTGAGTCTCAGCGGTGTTTCAAGCCGAAAACCGACTGTCGCTGTTATCGACATGGCAGAGTTGTGTCGATATATTCCGCTGAGAGGTGCTTTTCGTACCCACCGGCGATTGACCATAAGCTACCACAGCGCAACTGCCGAATAATATCGATTTGGGTTTAGTATTCCCAGTTACCTTTGGGATCTATTACTGATATAAGATGTCTGAACAAACATTGCCTGGAACATTGAAAGCTGTATATAAAACCGATCTTCGTATACCGGTGCATTATATACGTATACATTTCGTATACAGTTGTATTCTTCAGCGGTTGATACATATAAATCTCCCTCATTCTTTCATCCAAAATCTAAGTTATTAGAAAAATTCTGCATGTCTCATCCATAAAAGTACTTGAACCATAGTCAAACTTACCTGAAGTTATCATTTGGTTGCCATCTAATAGTGTGTACCTTTCTATTCGATCATCCAAACAACAAGATTTACCATTACACTCGGAGCTTAGTTCCGACTGATTGTCGTTTAGAAGTCGTCTCGTCATGTTGCACAGTGATATTAATGGTGGGAACAAGAGAACGTCATTTGATAACAATTATCTCGAGACGGACTACTGTCTGGCTGGTACCTTTTAGACATTTGGCGGGGATCAGCCGGCGCTATTTGTGAGCGTCTGACTGAGAGTGATTGGATTACATTGTTTTGTCTCAGTGCTCTGAATTATTATTTACGCTGTCTCTTAACGCGGTACTAGATAACCACATGACCAGGGAACAAACAGAAGAAAGTGACCTTTTGATACGATTTTTCTATCCATGCGCTCTTTCCCTTTCCTCAGTTAATACTTTAATTGCCATCGTAGTCTTATCTCATTGGTTTAACTCAATCTCATATGTCAAAACCATCAATTGGCTTAATCTCCGCTGTGACGGGCAGAGGCGACGGTTCCGGCGGATGATGGCGAATTTCTATGTCGATTTTCCAGCTCAGTGGCTGGTTTGGACAATATCGACCTGCCTTCCAAATATATTGGGTTGTCAAATTAAGATCGCCACCTCTGCCTAGCGATGATCCCTATTGGCAGCCAATGATTAATCTTCGGCAAACATGAGCAAGAAGGACTCGAATTTGTCTTCTGTATTCATGGTAAGGTTATGTACGGTTATCACTGTTATTGCATTACCGAAGACAAGATGCATCACGGCCCATTGAGAATTGGTCCCCTCTCATAAACGATTCCATTTTAATGAGAAGCTGTGTTCTCTTTCTCTGAAAGAAACGTTAATAAATCCATGCTACCATAAAAAATCCGTACAAGGGCCATGTTGTAAGAATGCTTCAATCTGAGGCTAGATTCGGTCGGAGAGACGAGGAAGGTCCTCTGAGAGGTTTTTGCTGACGAGATGCATATTTTTACATTTTTTCTTCTTCTGCACTAGACAGCCAAAGACTACAAAAAAACATCAGTAGCTCGATTATCACTGATGTAACTGCGCTTGTTTCCTTCCCCAGCGGCATGTCATATATCACCTGACAGTGACAAAGGGAGTACTTGGAGAAAAAAGAATTGGCAAACGCGTAATGGCGCAGTATATCAGGATTCCGCTATTGATAACAAGAATGTCACGACTACGATATAGCTGATATCTCGGAATCGCCTTTGTTTCCTTGGTAGTCACTCTTTCTTTGACGCGACTTGATGAGATACTTGGAATCAAAGCTCCTGTGTGTTTTTTCCATATTCCTTTATGCGGGAAATCTTCTCAGGAAATCCGCATCTCCTAACCGGTGGATGGTTTCGCGGTCCCCATTACCAACTGGGCGCAATTAGCCAGTCTGTGTCAATGCCAGGTGATGTGGATAATGCACCTTGACAAATGAATTTCCCTTGGGAGGAAGGCTTTGTTGTCGAATAGCTAATGGTACGTCAATCGGCATGGGCTTAATCCAGTGGACTAGTCGGAGGAGTGAGGAAGCTGGAGGCTTAACTCTGTTGGATTGTTCTTGGAAGTCAGCAGAATTGCGAGGAAGCGTATCTTCTAAACATTTTCACTTTTGTAACAGTCCGCGTACTACGAGCCGCTGCTATGACCACCTGTCCCAATAACAGCAATTGGGAAAAAAGCTGGTTGCCAAGCGTTGTCAGGCTTGGCGAAAGTTCGTAAAGCAGCGAGACTTCGCATCGTCTCGCAAAGCAGCAAGCTGTATGTTATAAATCGCCTTTCCTTTTGTTACACCCTGTGTTCAAGTAGCCTTTGCTGTAATCATAAGCTGCGCTTACACCACGAAATATTGGTGGACCAATTGCACTTACACCACCACATTGCCGCGACAAATTGGTTCGGCAATCCATTGCCGATACAAATTGCCGAGCGAATTTGTCCCACCAAGCTTGATGGTCCAAATTCGCCCGGCTTGTTAAAAGCTCGGCTTTCTCGTGGTGTAAGCGCAAATGGATCGGCAATTAGCTAGTTAGATGGTTCGGCTCCAGGCGGCGCTTTCGAAATGGCGCTTTCTGCCTAGGCTTTCTGCGTTCTGCTTATTGTTTGCGCGCCATCTGTAGCCGGATTTTATAACTAGCTACAGCGCTGGTGTAAGCGCTTGGTGGATTTTCGATGGTGCGGCATTGGTTCCCGAACCAAGATTGGTGGTCCATTTTCAGGTGGTGTAAGTGCGGCTATACTATCATGCTTCAGTAACGAGGCGCAATCAGTGGATATCAAATGTAACTTCCCCTGACATTAATAAATCGCTTTAAGGACACTTTGCCAGTATTAATGAAGCCTTGTCTTTGATTTACGGCTCCTCTTGTCCACACCACCACCCTATCGCCTTCGGCAAGGTGATTCATTAATAGGTGTTACCTATCAGAAATGGGGAAGATGTATGTGGCGCTGCTGTGACAAGCTCGAGAGCACATCTAAATCTCGTGGGACACTGGGATATGCAATATGACAATTATAGAGCTAGATCAGCTGTGATAGAAACTCGGAGAAATGGTTTCTTCATTTGTCTTCATTGCTATGAGTGGCTTACTTTTTACCGTACTTTATCATCCGAATGCAACAGGCGAAAGACTGTACGGTTTTTGTAGGTGGTTGCCTGATTGGTATTCATCTATGGTTCTTCTGATTGTTGTCTTCTACTTTCGGAGTTTTTGAGATGCACGCCAGCCAGTCAGTTTTTGATAACGGAGTTGGTGGTCCTAGAATAATCTGCCATAGAGCCCAGAGGTTTGTTGTTGGAGTGTCTTTTGGCCAGTCCTCTTCTCCGTTGTTCGGATCGCTATAACAAAATGGAGGAAGATTCGAATGAGTCAAACTATGGGGAGGACATTCCTTAACGGGATGATAGCATCCCTTGTCCCCGGACACTCAATCCTGGGAAATCACAAAATCTTCCGCCGGTTTTGATAGTCATTGGCACTAAAATCTCAATCGTCGTCCGTCATCTTGCCAAGGTTATGTGTAAAAGTGCGACTTGGCGAGGGTAGGCCTACTGCTACGTCGAAAATCTCGGTGAGGTTGCTGTACGTTCTACGCAGTGATCCTGTATACACGTAGCAGCGCAGAATCAAACAGGCCGGAAGAAAAACATGACAAAAAAGTGCCTTCATTATCAATACCTGGCCAGAGACGGCTGAGTTTTTCATCACGACCGATATTGGATACCTTTTTTATTCTGCCTAGCGATACCTTTTAATATGGGACAGAGAGTGCCGAGCATTTCCAACTAACATGAGCAGCCTGCAGCCTTTTTTTCTTCTGACCGTTGCCCATATACATCAGGCCGGGTCGAGTATGGAAAGTCAAAAAACTACCTATATCAGCGGCGTAGGAATAATATTTGAATTACATTGTATGGTGGATCTTACGGAGAGTGCGTAGGACCAGTGCGCATTCGTAGCAGTGACGCCACCCAGTATCACGTCCATTATTCCTTTCCGAATGTTTACTCATTTCCGATTATACTCGCTGAAGCATTAAATGTTCCCTTCTTATACCATCAATTATCGTTCGAGTGAGGAGAAAAGAAGAAAGAAATTGTTGTTTTGACAAGATTTGTTTCTCAATATCGGATGATGAGGAAATCCGGAATGACACGAAACGAGCAACCAAGGTCATGACCTCAAAGGAAAAGATGGCCGCCTGATCAATTATCAGTTCGTAAGAACATACTAGTACTCAGTAATGCAAATAATGCTAGATTATTTCCCGCAGGCCTCTTCCCATCAATACAAAGCTGCTCATCCCGAGTGCATCGCCAGCAGCATTCGATATGTCACTAATTGAAATCCGAAGGTCGCAATCGCTTATATTAAGTACAATATATCAAGTATGAGCGCACTTCTACTTGCATTTTATTAAGAATATAGGATAAGATTGAGTTTGAGTTTTGTACCTTCATTAGAAAGATTGTAAGTTCACTTCTAATGCAAAATCAGACGACCTCGAGCGTAATATCAATGCAGCATCTCTCTTTCTTGTAGACGAGAACCAACTTTGTAACGCTCACATTGCATAATTCGAACTACATGGCAATTGATCTACATGTACATGTATATACTTTTGACTTCATCCCGCCACATAACCGGAGATTAAGGCACTGACCACCACTAATCTGCGATACCATGCCAGTTCTTTGACAAAATCAACATCTGAAGGTCAGGTTCGATCAGGATGCAGTGATGACATGGTCTGACATGCAATCTGATGTAACTGATACTGACAACCACCCAATCAATGCTTAGATGTGACACGAATAAGAAGAGGTCCTGTCCTCCAGACCAATGATTACCAAAACCTATCCCCAAGTGTTGATTTCCTTTATTCTGCTGATTGGAAAAGTCCCGTCTGTCGGGATGGCGGAGAACATGATTGGTTAAGTGTTGCGTTAGATTTCAGCAGCAGTCCCATTGCCGGAGACCAACTTGTTTTTAAAGGGCAGGCAACTTCTTTGAGTTGTAAGGTGGCCGGCCTACTGCATCCAGTTATTTCACTGTTGCCCTAAAAGTACATTGGGGAACTAATGGTATGTGAAGGAGATGAACTGGCTCTTCTTGGCATTTACCGGATTGGCAACTTAACCGAAAGCCCTTGCATGACGCAAGTTCCGTTAGAGTGTAGCAGCCTGTCTCAACTCTAGAAAATCCGCAACAGCTGGATCTGAAGAGCAAATAAAGCCTGGAAAGACGCTTAGCGATTATAATAAGCACTGTCAGCACGAGTCCTACTCGAGGCAAATTCTCTGTTTTTGAGCTGATCCATGAAGATTACACTACCGTAGCCTATAAGTTAAGTAGCAAGTTAGCTATGGCCGAGTTGGGATTTGCTATAAGTGTCACAATCATCGATTCGAACGGACGGTCGTGGAGGAAGAGAGGGTGACGACAGGCACATGATTCATGAGCTAACGTGTCTCGATATCTCGTTGGCTTTGACGTTCACTCCGATCCGTTTCTATAAATCATGAGCCGTTTTTTTCGGCTCTTATAGTTCGGTGCCGAACTGTTTCGGGTTGTTAGGAATGAGCTGGTAACCGTTCCTCACTTTGGTCAGCAAATCAGCGCGGTGGCTCAGTCGAAGAGCATCTGACTTCTGATTGGAAGGGATCGAGGGTTCGAAGCTCGACCAGTGCCACTCGGTCTTTCAACAGACCTGAAATGAGCAAGCATAGCGCAGTATATCTACAGACATGGCTCATTTCTTTTTGAACACGCCCTAACGACCTTTACCGGGTTAAATTGACAGATTGTAGCAGTTTTCACATTACACGGTACGAACCACTAAGCTCTTATTTTATATGCCATCAAGGAAGCCCATCATTTCCCGGCTGCAACCTACTTAGACCCATAAATCAAATTTACTAGTAATCCGCAAATCTGAGAGATATTTTTAACCTGTGCATCCATTCAAAAGGATAGAATTTTTCTCTTCCTATGGTTGCTTTCCCCCAGTTTGTTTCACTCATTGAAAGGTTATCGTTGTTCGATGAGCGTTTTACCATATATCAACAAAGCACCCCAGCTATAGTTTGCTCCAAGTCGATGAGAAATATTTTATATCGCGCTGTCATTTCCAAAGCTTCTTTCCGAATTGTATATCAAACCGAACCTAAAATGGCTCATTACGACCTTCCCCGCCGTTATTTTATTCATAATTTATTGCTGGCATCAAAGTATTCAACATGGCGGTCTGAACCTCGTGAAATAAAAATTCGCTCTGTTTCACACGAGGTTCAGATCACCATAGCCTGGCTATCAGACGCGACGAAGATATCCATCCTAACATGAATGCCTTGGTGGTTCAACGGTAAGAATGCTGGACTTTCGATCTGGTGGTCACGGGTTCGATTCCCGTGAATGCGCTTCATTTTTTTTTCTTCACTTCATTATTATTAATCAATAACACTGGCATTACTATCTTGAAGAAAACCCCGAACTTTACAAAGTCATCAAAAATTCTCTCCGCCCACAACCGCTACATGCAGAAAAAGGCCGGGAGTTACAGCATTAAAAATATTGGCCGGGTCTATTTGGCAAGCCGCTCGCCGAACAGGCATCTTTTTTTGTCCTGTTTGGAGAGCCGCTTGCCAAACAGCACTAAAAAGCCACCCTGTTCGGCCAGCCGGGCTTGCCAAACAGGTAAAAAATCTACCATGTTTGGCGAGCTGGAGACTTTACTTTAATATTAATGAGTTCGGCTCTCCATCAGGACAAGAAAAAGTCGCTGTTTGGTAAGCCGGGCTTGCCAAGTAGTCACTTCCAAAGATTTTACCACACAAACGGAGTACATTGGTATGAAAGGGTATGTGAATGTGAAAGCACGGTGCATCCTTGACATTTTGCAAGATAGTATTTGCAGGCCCACCAGCAATCATATAGTGTGCATGCCATCTTATGTTCTTCTCAAGGGTTCTCCTCAAAGACGGATCAGGCATACGTGATGTTTCCGTGGCCACCTCACACACTCATCATCCACTTTGGGAGAGTGCAGAAAGGCCACCTGTATTGTTCCCAGGAGCCGCAACAGCAGGCATATCCCTACGAAGTCGGCCTGTGATTGGTTGTGTGGGCTGCACTCCATTCTCCAGACAGATATAATATTCAAGCATATAGTAGCGCCTCACCACACTTCTATCACTGCGCCGGAACATTGCAAAAGAGCTCGAGGTTATGTCGATTCTGCAGCCGGATCTCAGTTCGGGCGTTTGTCTCTTTTTTAATGAGTAGGCCTATCAACTCCTTCGGAATTGCTCGCCGACCTTAAAAACCTAACATAACGTTCGCAGTGCACGACCCCAATAATGGCAGCGGCATCACAAGCAATTGCTTGCTACCCGGAGCCACTGTAATTACATCACTTCAAAGAGACATGGCGCAAACGAACCGTGATTAAAACAAGGAAAGAAGCGGGGGAAGAATCGAATACGGGAATGGTTGATCGCGTTGGTAACTTGATTGGTTATATTTGGATTGAGTTAAGAAGGTGGGCAACGGAGCTGTTGATGAGATGTGACAAGGCGCGACCTTCACCAAATGGCTGCTTTTGTTTTTCTGAGGAGTGAAACAGCTGGGAATTCGTTCAGGCTTATTAAGAGAGAGAGACTGCCTTGGTAAGGGGTAGACTGCTGGGGCTGTAATTGGATGTGACATTGCACAACCTTCACCAAATAGCTGCCATCTAAGTCAGCATTAAGCTTGACCATGAGTTTGTTTTCCAAGGAGAAAAACCATTGGAAAGTTCGTTGAGCCCTGAGAAAGGTCTGGTCTCATCGGTAGGTGGGAGGTTAGCGGATGGGGCGCTGATTCGACGTGACATGACGCGACCCTCATCAGAGAGGTTGCTGCTTTCGAAGATGGTTAACCTTGCACTTAGTCACGAATCTAGTTTCTTAGAAAAAAACCGATCGCTTGGAATTCGTTCCGCTCTGAGAGGAATGCTGGCCTTGGTAGAGATGTGGGATGGGTTGCTCTGACGGGTATTAGATACGATGGCGCGACCTTCATTGATAATTTAAGCAACTGGGCATATTGAAAAAGTCATCTTCTCTACAAATCGCAAATAAAAGCTTTCTCAAAAGGATGGCCAAGACAAACTTCTAATCAAAACTTCATCTATGGATAAAATCACCCGCCTTATTACAGTCTTTTCATTACGTAGTTTTATTAATCAAAACATTTTCTAGAGTGTTTTCTGGAATGGCGACAAAAACACAGACGTTATCAGACCAATGTCTCACTCATTAAGAAAAAGGTCATCGATTTCCATTAGTCGTATCAGCGACATGAGGTCGGTCAAGGAGATATAGCAATGCAGATATTCGCAATTAAGTTGTGTAAAAAGGTCAACGTGTCATCTTCAAATTCAATAATAACATAACATAGTTCCCTATTTTATTCTTTTATGCTCAATCTTCATTATCCTTTGGAGGTTTTTTCATTATTTCCAAACTATTAGGGGGTTTTCAGTTTCCCCAAACAAACCTTGATGGCGTCTTTTCTTGTTGCAGACAAAAAGCCTTACATATTAAAAGCGTTTCAAAACCCCAAATACCTTTTTTTCTAAAAGTGATGAGACCATTGAGTGATTTGTTTTCGGACGGTCTCTGAAAGAAACGGTGAATTCTGTTAAAACTTCCCCATAACATGGGGGTGACTCCCCAAATTCTCGCTAACCAATTTCATATCTTCTAACGCCTGACTTTATAATGTTCAACCACTGTCTCTATACGATCGTAAACTTGTAGCAGTAGTTTCAATCTGCTTATTTTACTACCTCATTAGGAGAGTTTCACATCAGTTGTGACTTTTCTACAGTCTCTATGCTAGATTGTTTCAAATTCAATAAGTTTACTGATATTTATAGCGCGATCAATGAGGCTGTTAGCGTGATTTAGGTTTTGCAATTCTTTGCAAAATTAATGAGATGAGCGTCAACACTGTGTTACGTTACAATAAATCACCTTCAATACACAGATTTTTCCTCTAATGATTTCAAATTGATTTCATAACGCACATTTGTCAATTGATTAGCATGTTTTGCATTAAACTTTTTGTCTCAGGATTCGTGAAAGGTAAGACCAAAAATGTAACTCGAATGAGGTGTTCAGTTCCTTTCTTATAATACTGCATAATCACGATCGATTATGAAATAATGATAGATCATGACAGAAAATCCCGAGTGGATTGGCGAACTCTTATGCATATGGGGCGTTAAATGAAAAGATATCATTGGCTTCTTGAGGAGAGGCGCTCTGAAAGTTGTTGCTCTTCAACGACAAGGAGGAAAGCGCACTTGAGGTGCCACCCCCGATTCCGCACCTTCAAACTATCTCTCCCTTAGCCGAACCTCTTCATGAGTATTGTCGACACACGACAGTGACCATCTCCTGCTTCCGAAATGTCATCCATTTAGCTATCCTCGCGAAACGCTCCATGTTTCACGTCGACATTGAGTTATCTAGTGGTTCATAGCTAAAGGTAGCGCACTCTGTCACTCTGACTTGAGAAAGCAGTGGGAAAGTGGTGTCAAGTTGAACTCGTCATAACATTACGCTCTTGGCAAATACTCCATTTTCCGCCGCTTCTTTTGTTTATAACTGCTTTTGGTTCATTGGATATTTCATTTGCTCTGTGATCGACAGGCTCGGTTTCAGACAGATCCTTGTTTTTGTATGCTCAGGCGTCGCCGTTCTTTCTTAACCTTTCCTGTCTTCACAACCTTGACTCTTCAAGGTTAAAACCATGGCCTACGGTAGATGAAATCAACCGATGATGAACCAGGTATAACCTCATTCAAAGTGGGATAACGCATTTACCTGATGCATTAGGACACTCTCACTTACCTGTAGCTGACTTTGTGAATGAAAGGATATCTGTGCGTAGTCTGCATTTGGAGAAGATGTCCAGATTTGAAAAATAAATCACAAAGTCTGCTGAAATCTCAGATTTTGAACAAACGAACGTGGCCCTCATACGTCTTCGCACCACAATGACCAGGCAAACTATCTAATAAGTGAAACGAGAATTTGATGGATAATTTCGTGCATCATCAGACACAAGTAATCTCACTTGACTTTTCCATTATACCCATATCCTGTCGGGCTTACCTGAGATCGCTACCAAAGCTAACGTGAGGAAGACTGAATGAGGAATAAGGAGGGAGGGTTGTCATATTATCAGGGGGTCATCTCAGCGAGCGCTGATTGCTGTGGTCAGATCGAACTACCTTTGGTGATGTTCGGTGAAATGAAAAGGAATCCAATGGTTTTTCAGATTCTGATGGACCTCCAGTTTTTCATTTTACGGAAAAGCCTCCGCGGGCTGCATATTCATGTCGTAAAAGGGTTTTCTGAGAGTGTAGGCATATGTAAAATCACTTATAATCAATCGACTCTCTTCTAGTAAGACCAATCACTACCAGAACTTACAAATATACGGAGCAATCGAAAATATATGAATCCGCCTTATATATTTTTGGCACAATGTTATATGAATTGGACTTGAGTAGAATGTTTTTTAGTGACTGAATCCACATTTTGTCTCCGCCGTCATCATTAGCTCTCATCATGATCGTTGAAACGCTGAGTAATGCCAGCACCTTTTTAGCCAATCCACGTATCATTTCTTTCCCTTTATCTAAATCCATCAGCATGTTTTAATCATCCATCTTTGATGACACTGTGCTTAGACTTCCATTATGTGCTCACAAGTACGAATATGACGTTACTCCGGGGAGATAAAAGTTGGTTTATCGAGTTAAAAATGTGAGGATGTCAAGCTCATTTTCCATGCGTCCCCTTTGGGGTTATAAGATAGCTGTAATGAGAAAAGTGTATCGGTCAACACGAGTAACAGGAAGCTTCAGAAGGCGGTGAAGCACACCCACTCTTCTGTGACAGCCTGTAGAGACACACACTCGGGGCTTTTTTGCGCATACGGCGATCTTGCTGTTATTACTCTTGGCTGAAGTGCCTTGAATAATAAGATTAGAAAGAGGTAGCGTTGTGTCATGTATCACTCTTCGCAGATTTTGCATGGTCTCTTCATGGATGGACACTTAAACGCGTTTCTTGTTGAAATTGCTCCCAAGGCGGTACACAAAGTACGCTTGTTCTAAAAAGATTAGAGTAGAGATCTTAACAGGAAATGTCAATTCCACTGGTAGGCCTATTAGCTGCCATCATAAGCTCTATGGTTGTGGTTGTCATATCAAGGCAATTTTTTCAAACTTAAATACCAAACCTGCTTTAATACATCATTATCTTCCATTCAGGAAACAGCTCTTATCTGACTCCAAACAAGCTTCATTAAAAGATATTAACTGAGAGATCTGAAAAATAAAATCGAAAGCTAAATTGCCACTATTTTAGGTCAAAGCTTCCCAAACAATCATTGCAAATTTGCCAAAATGAAATTTCATAATGATAATATATAATATCCTTTCTATAAAACAAACCGTGCTGCGCAGCATTAAGTCATTTTTCACAAGGTTATAAGCTTTTGAGTTTTGATGATGGCGCCACACCCAATTCAAAGTCTTCAGAATTTGATCAATGTTTCAGTTCCACTCAATAAACAAAAAGAAATAATAATTTGATTCCAATTATTTTCTGCAGAAATGGAATTGATTTACCGAACAAGGGAAGTTAATTTTTTAAAGTTTTATGATTGCCTGTCACGATTAATCGCGTTGTTGAGCAAACATCTGTTGTCAAGGAATCAATAGCGCAAACTGTTCTTGGAAGGACCAGGTCTCTGCTTCCGGGAAGCAACAGATGAGGTTGCATGCAAAGGCTGGAAAGCTAGTACCGGTAATTGGCTTTCTAGATTTTTCAGTTGCATATCTGTGTCATTCGGTCAGATTAGCTGAGATTCTCGAAAATGTAGATCGCGAAAGAAATAGTTGTTGGCTGAGTTGACTGGTTTTCCATAAGGTGGCTCCTTTACAATCAGTTCGCAGATGTAACTTTTGTTTTGTTCGTCGTCATCTGATTGATCCAGCTTAAAGTACATCTATACCATCACGCTTTTAACTTGTCCTAAAATAGCTACATTCGTTCGCATCAGACTTGACTAAAAAGTCCCTGGCGTATTCATTGCTTTACATTTTAAAAATCGGGAATTGAATGATACGCGATATCGGTAAGTTTCTCTGGCTTAAATGGCGCTTAGCATTGCATGCGAGGTACTTTTTTAAGTTCTTGTATTATGTTACTTTTGCCAGTCTGTCAATATAATCGCAATATGAGCGACGGGTTGAATATCTCCGCCATCTTGGTAGAAATGAGGCCAGGACAGCCATTTGTCCTTGGATGTAAGGGATGAATTCCCAGCTCGACCATTATTGTAGACGGTATCGGTATGCTATCTTCAAAGTGGAACATGAACGAGAGAATGTGCCCCTCTACAAAAAGGTATATCATCTTTCCATCGTGACATTCAAAGCGTCTCTTCCGAGGTGGATCTGAACCGACTGATTAAGGTCAGTGCTGGACGGAGGTTTCGGCTAGAATTCCTCATTGGATTTTAGAGAAAATGCTCTTTTCTAAGTTCTTGGATTTGATATTATTCTTTGCACACTCGCGGAGCCCAACGGTTCTAATTTGCAAAAGGAAACTACATTTGTATGGCCAAGGCATTTTGTTATTTGAATAGATTGAAGACGTTTGGGCCAACAAGACTGGAAGATACTTTTTTCTTTCTGAAATTGTTCATCTTGATCGACACGGCATCTTCCTGTTCTCAAGACTGTAAGATACAATGAGTTACTACTATCATTGTTTGGCGAGCTAACAACAGGTGTCCATCTCACGGTTTCTCCATTAGGCCTGCTACCTATTCACCGAGGGAGTTCTCTGAGTGTCCGGGTTAAGTGGAATCTTTGTCGGATTCTGTCATCTGATCAGACACAGTGACTATTGTAAGGGAATGACTAGCATGTGCTGATATCCCAACCTTCGCCTGTTAATCCGTAAATTGATTATATGAACGGTCGTATGGATGACCGGTTGTAAGTAAAATCAGCTGCTGATAGTGTCATCAGATACGAGAGAATGACTATGGTGTTTCGCGCACAGCTGAGTTATATCTCAGCGGTCACCAGTCACGGAAATAGGGGTCTACGCTCTCTAGGTGAACGGGTGTAAGTGGACTCTGCTGCTGATATTGTCATCAGATTAGAATGGTCGACAGTGTTTGGTGAATAAATGACAGGTGATGTGATTGATATCTCAATAGGCTCCAGCTTGTTATGTGGTCTGCCCTTTCTCGGTGATGGAGTGTACGCGGTACCTGCTGTTGATAGTGTCATCAGAGACAGTGACCAGAGTTTCGGGTAGAAACATGGGAGGACTTGTAGTGGCATCGATTTCCCCTTTACTATAGGAAGGGATCTTTGGAACTCTCATCCTCCAATAGCAGATCTTTGGATCGCCTGCCGAACTAACACAGGGAAGCATTCCAAAGGCTTACCATGATGGTGAAGCTTTCGAGAACCGAGACAGGTTAAGCTGTTGACTGAAGTGCATAAATGACAGTTTCACCAGGAACGACTAATATCACAGCTTATAGTAGCGAATAAGAGAAAAAGCTCTTTCGGGTATAGATGTAGATTGCTAATAGACACATTTCCTGAAAATGACTCTTCTAAGGCGGATAAGAGTGCAGACACACCTACTCGTACCAATGGCTTCAGTGCAGTTTGCCAAGCTAGACGGAGAAATTAATTATACGTCATGTGCTTGGGAAAATGGATATCGGTTACTGCTATGGTTTCGACTCTTCAGCACGCATATTGTAGAGGGAGGTTGAAATCTTGCCATATTGGCATTAACACTAAATGCACGCTTGAGAACATGTTGATGAGAGCAACGCATTTTCGAAAAATATTTGAATGAATCTAGAGTGTCCTCAAATGTTCATTACATTTTTGCTACTTTCGATTCGTACAAAGAAGATATGAATCGATGATCAAAATGAACTACGAACAAAAAACGAATGGGACTAGTTCTATGACACTCACAGAACGTGCCGTGCCGTGATATTGAGTAAGCGTGAGATTCTGATTCTTCAAAAAGCTATGTCAAAAAGCATTTCGTGCTTTTCGAAGAAGAATCCGCCGTGCCGATAGTGCCAAGAGTGCTTTGTAGACTATCCTGCTCACAGCGTTGGCGATCTCAATTTTAGTCTCAAATGACTCCAACTGGGCCTTTCGTCTTTCTTTCCCACTGATGTCAACAAGAAACCGCCTCGTGGGTACATGGTAATTGTTCGAACGCGCTTGTTTGATATTCTGTACCGGATAAACTCCCGCATGACCATTCCTTGAAAAATTCCAACATCGTGTCGTTCTTGTTGAAGTTTTTGTTTCGCTCTTTTTATCCGTCATAGCAACTATATCTTTGTTCTGCGAAGCCAAAACAGTGTCAAGTTGCGGCTGGGTTGAGAATGCACGCAACTGTTCTTTGACTTTAACCAAGTTTCTTTACTGTTACGAAGAGCTGCGGACCACATTCTTTGTTTTATGATTTTGAGCTTTTTGAAGTAGTCTTGAGATACTGCAGCCTGAAGGTTCACGCGACGAGGGTTTGATATGCCACTGGTGGAAGGCCAGTGCTATACCAGTCTCATATTGGTCTTGTTCTTTATCGTTCACCTGCATTGGTTCCTTGATGTTTGTATTCAAAGTATTGCCGATACAAAGGATGCCATAAAACATAATTGTGATGGCATGATTAAAGCCCTATCACGATAGCTTGACATTTACCAAATCTCTGTTCAAAGTGTTCAATAAGACCAGCTTTGATCGATGTTTTCAAAGGAGTTATCAACAACCAAGCGAGTGTGTTGGAAGGAACAAACATATAAAAGAAAGAAAGACGTTCCCTTTCTCTGTTTTGATGTTAAGAAGAAATGACGATGATGTCTACAAAGTCGACAGTGCCACAAATCGTTGGATGACTTCCGGCGTGTATTTTTAACAGTTTTAATGTCAAAGCATGAGACCAGGAACATTACAGTGGCTTTTCATACATCCTTGATTTGTTGTAGCGCTCGCCGTCTTTTTTGGTAAGGTAACAGGGCTGTCAGTGGAGCTGCAGACTTTGGCAGTGGAAGACTTAAAAGGAGAACGAATTTTTACTTGCGAATGTGAAGCTTTCGATGCATTTATAAAGTCTTGGCATTGGTGTTACTGAGTGAATGTAATTGTCTCGGGGTTAGTCATCGGACAAACTTGATTGAAACGACGGCTTATAGCCGAGGGTAGAGTAATCGTTGATAAGGTTCGGTGTAATCTCCCTGCAATATAAACTCTCAAAGTCTATTCCGTAAAGGTCAACCTGTTCACCAATTGTCCGCTTACCAAACCGGTTATCCATTCCCTTATAGTAACCTTTTATGATGTCTGTATAGCAACATATCATCCGTCTGTCCCCCGAAGTGCTCCTAGCAATCATTAAGAGGAGACGCGGGATAGACGCTCGATTCCATGACTTTATTGCCATAGTTATTCTGTGATGTGTGCGGGTCAATTTTGGTTGCTAGTAGGAGGTCAAGGTTGCCTGCTGATAATTCATGACAGAAAAGCCATGAACAAGTCAAACACTGGAGATGTCGATGAACCCAAAAGACAAGCTCTTGGAAGGCATAAAAATGGAATCTTGTAGCGCTGGTTGAGTAGCTCATCTGCGGTCTACTGAAAGGCTTTAGGACAGACCGGGGTTATAAAGTGTAAAGCCGGATGATTAAACCAATATCGCAGTTGATATCAGACTATAAACTAACCCAAAACTTTAATTTTAACTTTTATCTTTGATACATGCATCTGAAAAGGAATTGAAATTACAAGAATAGTTTCAGTTTATATTCTCAAAGTTTAACTCAGGTTATTTCTTATTTCGTGATAATAACCAAAACAATAAAGAAAAACATTAAACAGTTATCTATATTTTGAACAAAATTGAAATGAATCGTGCCAGGTAAGAAATATCGCACTGTGCTAAATTATAGAACAGATGTTTCTCGAAAAAAATTCAAAAAATGAAATGAAAATGTAGAAATCTTGTTCGACGATGTAATCCTTAATGGATATTCCAGAAAAAAAGTCTGCTGCGGGAAGAACAAACGCAAGGTTCAGTTGATATTACACGGAACTGGTTGTGTTACGACGGGAGGCCCTCGATAGTGTTGAATATTTCATCAGACTTTGATTGAAATTTTCCTATTCGTTTTTTAGTTTCAGCAGTCAAGGCGAACTTAATGTATGCATTTGGTATCGGGTCGAATTTGATTCTAGGTTAAAATTATTTGTTTATATTATGCGTAAAAGAAAAACCCTTATTCTGATTGAAGACCCTCTGCGGAGTGCAGCTGTTGGACGTAAAAGCAGTAAAGGTTATTCAAAAGTTCAAAAACCTTTATTCCTTTATTTTAGTAAAGCCCGTACAGAATCATTCCTCTGTCACAGTCGTGATGTTTATTAATGTTTTATTATAATATAATCTGGTTTGCCTTCAGTCAATGGAAGAACTGGACCCCCCTGAGTGCCACAATTTAGATCTCTCTCGACTTGCTGACGGACGCTACGTCAGCCTTCCCTGGGGCACTGTCATAACCACCAGACTGATAAAGTAAAGATGTCATGAACCTCCAGCTGCTTGGGAAATAAGATGGCAAGACAAGCAAAATTGGCTCATAAATTCTCGACAATATGCAAATTGCCTCGTGTATACGGCTCAGCATGCTTTAAAGGTGTGCGAATATTGCCTCCGACATTCCTTGAGATAATCACATATCTTTCTTCAGATGTTGCTACGAAAACATTCACCAGTTCCTTAAATTCTCGGAGCTTCACTTCATAATCTACAATTCACGTAAATTCACTTCGTTATTTTAATCGTACGGTTGCTAAAGGTAACGGTTTGGCTAAGGCAACTACGTGCTTACCTGGAGAGGAAATGACGACACAAAAGAAACCTACAAAATATTAGTTCATTTTGAGGGGCGTAACGCCCGCGTTTATTATTTTTATCCGATTGTACCCCTGCGACACTATTAATGGGAGGGCCTGTTTCGGTTGCATTGCAAAGGTACATCGATACCCTCTCTACCGTGGTAACAGCATATGGGTTCCGAGTACTCGTCTGAACCATTACACCATAACCTAGCTATCAGACTATTAACTCCGCGATCCCTGATGATATATATCAGTACCACTGCCATCAACATCATATCATTCAATTTACTGTCGATATATTTGAGTCTTTCATTACTGCTAATGTTGTTTCCCTTGATATCGTGATGACGATATCTGCGCCCTTATTCTACATTTGATTTACAGCGCCCCGAGCATTCAATTAGATAGATCGACGCTTAATGACCTGGGCGCAGGAGATGATTTTGATAGCTATACATTTGACAATGAAAGTCAGTGCTTTTAATCAGACATTCAATGACTGAACCAATACTGTTTATATCGATAAATGTAGGGAGTTGAGGGCTAGTGCTTGAGGTGTGAGAACCAAAGACTCCCAAGTTCACATGCTACTCGTCAGGTGACTTACATTTACCGAGAACCGTATGAAAACGTTTGAACGACGGGGAACGACGTTATCTATCATGCACTTTTCATCGCTGATGTATATGTAATGCGGCCATGGTCCTTTAAGGAACATACACCAGACTGCATTAGGACCAGACGCTCTTTGTATACATGCTTCCCGAAATTGGTGGCTTGCATTGGAACTAATTTTTTCCCCCTTGTCCGTCATCAAAGGCATTCAAGTGTGTTGGTCAACCATGACTATCTCCTTTGTCCTTCCACCATAAGGCCTAGTTTCCCCTTATGACATCACTATTTCGGACACTCAGCGCCCCATTTCTGGAAAGGTGTATACAAGCGGTCATTTTCGACTGCTATAGCAGTGCAATGTCTCTAAGTGTACACATTTATCAGTGCTTCTTCTCAATGTTTGGGCCTAACGCTCAAAAACAGACTCGTTTCTCTGTAGCCTCATTGGGACGGGAATTGTTTCAACGAACACTGAGCTATGGAGTACACCCAAAAACGTTACACTGGCATGTATCTGAAAATGGTAAAGGTCACTTGTGATCCGTCTGCCAATGATAGATCTTCAGGACACGTAGCTAGAGAGTATACTTAACGAAAATTGGGTTTTAGGCATGTTCTTATTCTTTTGCTTCGTCCATGTCTTCATTGTTTATTTCACACGAATTTCATGTTTCGGAGGGTTTCATGTAAAGCCTTATGTTGAAATTAAGATAAAAACGATATGTGTTTGGGGCATGAACTTCCCAGGGAAAGTGGCATTCTTAACGGGTGAAATCGATACGTTGTTGGGGGCATAATCTGCGAGATCCGATTAAGGTACACAGGGTCTTCCAAAAAAAGAACGCTTAGTTCATACTATGAATGTCAGAGCAAGAACTTATAACTTGTTATTGGTTACAAGGACTGCTGAAGACTTATCTCTTTGCTTGAGTGTCCACCTTCGGAAGTGTGATGGTGGTCATTTACCAAGTTTCGCCATTGAGGCGGCCACCATGGCCGTTATCTTCTTACCCCGGTATACACCATTTCTTTGGGAATTATCAATAGATTGCCCTGAGATGGAATATAATACGGTCGCTCCACCGCTGTACTAAATTAATGACAGCATGGCCATGTGATACAGCCATTTTGGTCACCTCGGTATATTCAGATGTTTATGAGGACATTGCCCAAGCTATCAATGATCTTATTGACTTATTGCGGCCAATGTCAATTTAGAAGCAACACTAGATCCGTTTCCTTCTGGGTGCAATGTGGTTGTTAGCCACGAAGCGGAACCTTGGTCTGAGGTATAATTTTCGTTTATTGGGCACATTGATTGGACCTAGATCATAGAATTGCGGAAGACAGGGGTAGGTTATCTCGGGAAATAACCATTGCAACGGGTAGTATTCACCCGACCCAATCGGAAGCCGACAGCAGAAAAGAGTGTTACGTCTACGATCCGAATGTAATTGAGTCGCATTGCCTGAAGAAAAGAACTCGGTTCTAAATGATAGTATGTTGTTATCGTAGTCTCCAGGGATATTGAAATGTCCCCGATATTGAAATAACCGATAGCTAGAAATTTAATTTTCCAAACTTATCATATTTCTGTGTCTATGGGTAAGTCATATTGCGCATGCGCTGCTTATCATAAAAGCTGACACGGTAAGTTCCGCCTGTCTGCATATTTTGATTTTCCTGCAAGATTTTCTCTTGTAGTGGTTGACAAACTGTGACTGCAGAATGCACTGCGCCCGCTCTCCAATTCTGAGAGGATCACATAACTGGGAAATAATTAGAGAAATACTGTATAGACGCTCTATGTAATACAACTACGACAGTGACATCCGAATCCGCCATAAAAAGAAAACAAGGCAGACGACATTGCCAACAGGAATCAAGAGAGCTCGCAAGTAACGTCATCGTTTGCCAACAATGGCTAAGAATCTCGCGAGAGCAGGATTACCGAAACCGCCACATCATAACGAGACAGGATGCTCCCACCGCGGTGCACCACTCCTCTTGGCACGATACAATCGATTGCGGCGGCACAATCCTAACAACTCCCGGCTCATTTTCCTTTCAGCAGTCCGAGAGTCAGTCTTTGCACCGTCTTTGCTTTCGCGTTCTCAGTACATATCATCTCCGGTGTCATCCAAATACATCATAATTCTCGCACAGCTACGCGTTTCGCTACTAGTAATCTATAATCTAATCTAATCTAATCTCATCTAACTTAATTTGATCTGATCTAATCTGATATATTCTATCGGGTGTAATTGCCTTTTAGAAACACATGTAGCTAGTGTTGTTATTGACGCCAAGCCAAACTGACATACAAGGCTCCGAGATCGCAAAGTTTTTAACCAGAAGTATTAAGGTAGCAGGAAGGGTTGGGCGTTTGTGGTTTCTGAGTCTGAGGGGGTTGGTGTCTGTTGACTGTGCTTTAAGAGAGACTAGGCATGGCGCCAGTCTCTCTTAAAGCACAGTCAACAGGCATTTGGTCTCAGTATTTGGGTTTTGATTGCCATGACTGTACCCCTGTAAAAGTCAGTGGAGGAGAAGTTTGGAATGATGAAAGCATTGAAGAAGAAGAAATGTTATTATTGAGGAAAGCAAAATTTATTATGAGACTAGAAGGCAGTGTCCTGACTTGATTATTTTGAAAATGGCGGTCTGAACACATTAAAAGGTGGAACATGGCATTTTATCGACTTTGAAGTGTTCCGCAGTTAAAGGGAGACTATAGGCAGCAGCTAGGTAGGCAAGATAAAGTCATACAAATTTGCCAATAGGGGTCAGTCATATCTCTAGGCATGGCGCCAGTCGCTCTTAAAGCACAGTCAACAGGCATTTGGTCTTAGTATTTGGGTAAGTACAGAATCAAGGCAGCTCAGAGAGCAATGATTGAACGATGCTGTGGACAAGTCCAAGGATACTGCATCAGTCACGACCAACTTCTCATCAGAAAGCGTCACCACCAGCATATTCAATGTTAAGTTCCAACCTGTACCAGTCCAATGCACGCCTGTCATGGTCAGCAGTGGTCAGCTTAGCGCGATATGGAACATTCTTCCGAAACTCAAGCGAGGGAAGTCTGCTCATTAGCCTATCTCGCGCACTGCTCCTTCTTGTCAAACATCGTAGTGAAATCGTGGTACAGTGGGGCGTCCTCGAGGATTGCAGCTGGTCGGACAGACGTGAGGTGGAATGTGGGCGGCTGCACTTCTTCGTTGATGTGCGATGGCAGATAGCACAGTTGTTGCGTTGCATGACAGCTGAAAGTGAATGTGATATCATAGAACTGAGGCGTTTGCAATGAGACTATAGGCGAAGTAGAAGCAAGGAGTGAAATGGGCCATCTTCCAGTGACTAATATACAGAGTAAGGGCACTGGGTGTTGTTAGATTCAGCATTGAATGTATTCCTCGTACAAGCGTGAATAGTGTGGACATACAGTGAGAGGTGAGAGACCCCTATTGACTACTTCTTGTAACTTTATCTTGGATATTATATTAGTATTGAACTTCTAGCCATGGAATATGAAGAAATTGAAGTTGTACTTGTAGGCATGGAATATGAAAAATTATTCAACGGTGAAAGACATTATTCCATGAGGCTTTGCCGTGATCGCAAAGGACGCGACGTGATTGGTTCACATGCTAATGAGGTATGATAATGATAATTACCTCTATAATGCTACTTGGATAGCGACTGTGTCGTTGACTGCAACAGTGGTCAATGTCAATGTGTGCCTGTAATGTCAATGAAGTATGATGAGGTGATGACGATAGTGCAATTATTAAATATTGGCAAGAGATCATACTGCAACATAGGTCTTGTTTTTGACAGATGACTGTGCGACATTCCCATTGGGTCTTGTTAGAGTCAGCGCTGCATGTATTCCTTACAAGCTTGAATAGTTGTGACCGACTTTGAGGGGTGAGAGACCCCTATCGGCTACTTCGTCTAACTTTATCTTGCCTACCTAGCTGCTAGCAATAGTGCCCCTTTATCAAGACTGAAACCCACTGTGCGGGGCTAAGAAATTACCTTTATAATCCTAGTTGGATAACCACTGTGTAGATGATTTGAAGAGTGCTCTGTGGATGTGTGCCTGTAATGTCAATGAAAGTATGATGAGGTGATGACGATAGTGGAATGACGAAATATTGGAAAGAGATCTATTCCTAGAAGAACATATGTCCTGTTTTGACTAGGTGGCGCATTTTAGAATCAGCAGTGAGCACTGTGTGTAACATGGTGGAGGCACCGGAGATAATAACTGTGTCGAAAGTATTGTTATAGGGCCTTCCCTAGGCCCATGGGGTTAAATTTACAATCCACGATTGAAAAGACGTAGTTTGATCGCATTCAACTATAAATCCATTGAACAGTTGTGTTCCTTTAGTCAACCGATGACCTTTTGTTGGGCCATGATCGGGGATTGTAAACTGTAAATGTATTATGGACTGGGAGACGGGGGAAACACAAGTGAAACTGAAATAGACCAAAACAAGTGATTTTGGGGCTTTGGTTTAGATGCATGCCCCACATGCGCTATGCGGGATTATACGGTTCATGTGAACTTGTTGACATCCACATGATCTAGTGCTGTTATTGGTCATGGTACATGGTAGGCCTAATCTGCAGTAATCATCATGGCTATATGTTTCAGGAAAAGCTCGGAGTAAAATGAACTGCCGATGAATAATGATGTTGTTCATGTTTAGGCCTACCATGTTTACTAGTACATAGCCATAGGGTATGCACTGGCCAGTGCACTTTCTGCACGTCGTCATGGTCATGTACGTGATACCTTGCATATTTTGTTTTTTGAATGCGCATGCTTTTTGGGCAAAATCACTTGTACCAACACTAATGAATAATGTCTTCTTATCCCTATGACTCCATACACAGTGAGGGCATTGTCCCATTCCCATCAAATGGTAACTTATTGTACCGTATTAGGGTGGAAGTTGGGGAGCAGATACCTACCGTTGCACGCCTGTCATAATCAGCAGTGATGAGCTTAGCGCGATATGGAACATTCTTCAGAAACTCAAGCGAGGGAAGTCTGCTCATTAGCATATCTCGCGCACTGCTCCTTCTTGTCAAACATCGTAGTGAAATCGTAATGGAAAACGTCTGGCTTTGCGCCAGACGTTGAGACTAATAAGTGAAGAACTAATAGGTAAAGAAATTCTACTTGCGCGAGACTGCTCTGATAAAATTATCATTGCAGAGACTACGGTGACGTACACATATATTTTTTACAATCAAAAATGCCCTCAAAAGACGACATGGAATGATTATTTTATTGATATTTCCAAATATATACCTTCCAATTATCACTTTATACAAATAGATCGGCGTTAGGTCGCATGCTTTTCTTTCCTGGTGACACTATAAAGCAAAATAGTTGCAACCCCGTAAATGCGCTATAAGTCCAATAATAAGTGACGGTGACCCGTTATAAATGTTTCGCCAGCTTCGCTTTTTTGCCGCTACGCGGCGCGTTGGGCCCTTGCGTCGAGCTCAAGACCTGTTATAAAAATGGCGATAGGACTTATCGGAGTTAGATGACAACAAGAGAACGCCCCGCAGAAAGCGGCATCCTGGACTATTATGCCATATCAGTCACTACAATAAACAGCTAGCTCGTATGGCAAGCCGTTCGTCCAATAATTAAGAAAACCTAGTTTTTTTGAAAAAAACATGGTTTTCTTCTTAAAAAACATAGTTTTCTTCAAGAAAACCTAGTTTTTTTCAATGAAACTAAGTTTTTTAACAAGAAAACATGGTTTTCTTGAAGAAAACTATGTTTTATTGAAGAAAACCAGGTTTTCTTCCATGAAACTAGGTTTTTTGAAAAATAACTTATTCTTTTTGCATAAGGTGTAGGTTCCTATGGCAAGCCGTTCGTCCAATAATTAAGAAAACCTAGTTTTATTGAAGAAAACCTGGTAAAAAACATAGTTTTCTTCAAGAAAACCATGTTTTCTTTCACGAAACTAGGTTTTCTTCGAAGAAGCATAGGTTGATTTAAAAAAACCTAGTTTTCTTTTAAAAAACCTGTTTTTTTAACAAGATAACTTGGTTTTTTAAATCAACCTATGCTTCTTCGAAGAAAACCTAGTTTCATGGAAGAAAACTAGGTTTTCTTGAAGAAAACTATGTTTTTTAAGAAGAAAACCATGTTTTTTTAAAAAAAAAAAGGTTTTCTTAATTATTGGACGAACGGCTTGCCATAAGCTCGTCCCCTTATTTGATTCTATTACAGTATGTATAACATTGTCTCATGATCTCTCTAATTATGGGTTTCCAATGAATAAATCCAATATAAACGCAGTAGAATAATATGTTCCGCGGCAATTGTTAATATACCTATCAAAAGAGAAAATTTTCATCTTGCAGACAATTGCTTCGTATCATCACAATAACATCATATAAATCCTTTCATAATTAGCAATAACCATAGACTGTACCGGGGGACATGGGGAACTGCACCTTTGTGACCATGTTTCGTATTATCCTATTCCAGCTGATGCACCTTTCTCGGCATTACCAAGCCCAGCGTTGACGGTATGTACAGTGGATGCTATTTCCGATGGCCGCTGTGACAGACTAACAAGGGTACTGGACCAAAAGCCTAATTTCCGATGAGATTGAAGCTTACGGAGATCGGCCCACTTGCTGGGTTGGATGATATTATGAGGCTGTTCGTTCTTAATTTGATTCCATCAAACCAGAGTCTTTCAAAAAACTTTATTTAAAAGACTCTGAGCAAACATAGTCTTATTGTTATCGGTTAATGTGGAAGTAAGTTAACCGGCGACGACCGCGACGACCACGGTATGCTACATGCCTCAAAGAACTTGGTCTCCCAGGCTGGATGTGACGCCCGGACGATATTCTTGGAGCGAGCTGGGAATGTACTTTAGTTTGCCTCGGGCGCCACTCTTTCCTCTCAGATAAGCACGTCCCAGTGCACTCAGTCATGCTATTATACTTGAAAAGCAGCTGCATTCCCTAAGGCTTTTCCAATGACACACCTGCTCTTACATAATAAGACAATCAAACCATTATACAAACACTGCTTCAGAGTCGCGGTGGCTGCGGGCAGTAGCCACAAAGCCATGGGTTGTAATTCTGATTTATTTCAATCATCCTGTTCAAACACGAGTCATATCCAGGGAGTCGATATCAGGCACTAGATATTTTCTTGGTGCCAAGCAATCCCAGTGGGGTGTTGCTGTGTTGCCGTGCAAATTGTAGCACAGGCAAACAGTCAACTTGCTTTACGATCAGTGATAGGCCTATATTTCTCAGGCAATGCCCGATTCCAGTTGACTAGTGTTTTCATGCTGCGGTTGCTCCCATTCTCCGTTGTCAAAATTCCGCTCTGATCGCTTAAAGTCATCATCAGCCGCAATATCTGCTTTATTTCCCGAGTTGCATTTTAGTGTGAGAGCTGCAAGCTGACGAAGCCAATTAGCAAAAGAAGTGTTTTAGCAATCAGTGGAGCCTGGACTCAAGATCTTATTGCAATATAATTTGCAAATGAATAAAATGCCTGTTAGGATACGCTATCATTTAACGAGCCGAGATTTGTTTCGCAAATAATGAATAAATTGATAAAACGTTGAATAGGAGTGTGTTCTCCACTTCTCTGCTACCGCGGGGACCATTTGCGATGACGGCTTTCTTTGGCAGCACCACCGCTAATATTCTTTATCATTGTCTATCTATTCTCTTTAGAATAATCTGCTTGGTCCATCATTGATACTTTGTCCTAAACGTTTTGAGTTGGGGCACGAACTACTACTTACCTTTGCACAAAGCAGTATTTTTGAAGAAATGACCTTGACTACTCGAGCCGTTTCATTAGAAGAACGCGATGGTTCTCATATCTCAGATCAGTTAGATTTGTGTCCTGCGGTCATGTAGTGAAGTCATCCAATGGCTATATCAATGCAATTTGTTCAAGTGCCAGATCACGTTATCGGGATACTCAAAGCCCTTCGGTCATTTACTTCAAACCTTTGGAATGCTTTGGTGAACGGGTGACAACACTTCGATTGGTCGTGGCGTCGACCAACGGTTGTGCCTGTATGGATAATTCTCTTAAACATGATTCAAGTTGGATCAGAGGACTCGTATTGTCTTCCAGTTCCATTTGATTTACATTCGGATTGGATTGGTTCCCACTTCGCCTTCATGGAGCCTATCTTGTTATAAAGTCTCCGGGAATTGAAAGTGTTGAGTCTTCGAAGCCTCAATTACTGATTAATTCCTGCGAAGGTCATATCGGTTATATTGATGGAAACACTGTGAGATGTCAGTTTCGGGTGTTTGTAACTTACTCTAAATGTGTTACGTGAAGTGTTCAGCCCCTTAATATATACATGTAATTACACTTTAAGGTTCGGTACTTGCCGAGGATCAGGGTTTACCTATGGGCGCAGTTGCTTGCCCCGCACTACTGAAATCCGTTACCGATGATGAAGTTCTGCGGGTGGCAATAGTTTTCCAATTTCTGATAGCCTTACGCATGTTGGTATTGGGTTTGATCATGGGGAAACTTGTTTTACTTGCCACTTTCAGGCGTTTGCCCTTATATGAACAAGGGATTAACCAAGCGAGCAAAGTTGAATCGGGCTGTTTATTCCCATGAAAGGAGTGAGGTGGTGGTTTGATTACCCTACTATTGATCTCAAAGCGAGTTTGGCCTAATCCCACTGTGTTCCTCTGAAGCGGAACGAACAGAACAACTTACAATAGGTTGTCTCGTTACGTCATTCCCAACTCTAAACCCAAACCAGGGAAGAAAGTCAAAGCAGTTAAGGTGATTTCCACGCTCATTGGAAATTGAAAACCTACGTTGATACCAATACAGAAATTTATCAGAACTTGCTGTGAAACCTTGCTATGTGTAATCTTATAGTGCATTGTGCATCCAATATTGCCCAATTATTATGGTACTTGCCACGCTCTATATTATGAATCAAGTGCTCCTCATTCACTTGTTCCGATTCATGTGATAATTGCTTGCCTTGGGCAACGAAAGCAGGTAATTAAGTCTATATCTTTGATGTGGAGGGCTGCTGGCTTCCTGGGGAATGTGATTAAACCATTGTGGGTGATACGGCTCGTCCAGACCAGCATTCGACAATACAAACCATGATTATGATTATCCCATCCATGAGCTGACTGATGCAAAACACATTTCACTGTATTCGGCAGATCAAGGCAGATGATGCGCAATGTTACGTCAACAGAGGTTGGTTTGAGGAACAGTCCTCTTCAAAATAGAGGTGTTCCGTTGACAGGTTTTTAGAAGACCTACTTTTATTTTCTGAGATGGTGCAGTGCTTTGGTAACAGCTCATATCTTAAGTTGTCCTTAACAGCCATGTTGACGACGAAATAAGCCGTTACACGTCTCGTCAAAGGAAACTTAGAGAACCGGTGTAGAAGTTTAAAATGTCCTAGGATAAAATGTCCGGGAACAAAGGATTCTATTATGCGCTGAGCTATTGACGGTCATTGCCTCTATAGAACCATATGCCATAATCTGTCAGAATACAATAGGCCCGGACACTTTTTCTAGGGGGGACACTTTTTACTTTTACACCGGCACATATTCTTTAGCATTAGTTCCTAAAATAACGAGTGCAAGCACTAAGAAATGGTTGCAAAAACGGTTACCAATGGCTGGCCTTGGAGACACAGGCACATACATGTAACATGGTTTCTTCCAATTCCATTTTAGGACAGAGTGAAGAATCGCGAGCCTCTGCTTTATTTAGATCATGCTGGCAGACAATCATCTCTTCCATCCAATTGAATTTGAATTTGCGTTTTGCTGTCAAATTTGAAATAAATTGGATCAGACATCAGGCTCATTGCTGAACGATTTAAACACTAAGAAGATTCCGACTGAAATGTGGCCATAAAAGGGGCGGAAATTGGCAATCCATCAGATTAATTTGATTTTGTGGCGAAAAAGATTGAGTTGCCATCTATTGAATGTGAAAAAAATTGTCAGTTAAAATTTGAAATTGCAGATGTAAGGAAGGGAATGAGATGGTCAGTGCTGCAGCCTTAATCTAGAAAAAGTGTACATCACATACTTCGTATTTCGTCGTTCGGAACCCTCCATGAAACCTGCCTCAGCTTCTTTTACATCTGTTGAAGAACAGAGCCAATGTTGATGAAAATGATCCTGATGGAAGAAACTTCTTCTTGATGGCATCTCAAAGCCATAATGTTCTAGTTCTCCGATTCATCCAGCATAGCTTTTTCCTTTGGTCTGATATATCATCTGAGACATGGTTGCATCCTGCCTCGGGAGAGAACGCCAAACTAGCAAACACCAAAAACGGCCGCTGCATGTAAGAAAGATTACCGGAGGCTGTGAGACCTGCGTTAATCATGTTAATATCCGATAACTACGACAGATGTTCTGTTATTTTCATGTTTGACAGAACACCACAGTGCACTCCGAAAAGAGGATTTTGAGCTTTTGAAAAAATTTTCAAGGTGTTTTCGGCCTACGCGGTCTTTCGTTTACCCCAGAAAGCCTTAAGGGGGAGCATATTTACTCTAGTTGAAACATCCTGGATGTGTTCGAAAGCTCGAACACTTTTTTTGAGGAGTGTGGTGTTCTTTGGTACCCTATCGGTCGTTGAACTCCAAGAGTTTGAACCTTGAGAAGATTTGAAAAACGTGATCTTATCACTGAGATGTTGTTGCAGTTACATCCTACTTACCTCTTACAAAATGGCGACTGGATAAGTCCCAAAAGCACTCGAGAGGGGAAGAGAATTTCGGTTTGGCCGCCATTTTTAGTATTGAATCATAGTAGTCCCCTGGCCTTTGTAGCAATTGCTGAAAATGTCTTTTGTGAGTTGCGGAACAAAGAGGATTTTCTTATTCCATCCGCTTTGTGTGACCTTATCTTCTAAGGCGATCGTTGTCCAGATCCACTCTCTTTATCTTAGAATTCAATTAAGTCTCTGCCTTGTTCTTCGCACCTCAATAGAAAGGTTATTTGAGAAGCAATTTTACTGCTCGAAACCCGCGATTAATATTTCATTACTTTTCGTGGGGCGTTCTATCCTTCTGGCTGGCTCACATTCACCAAGGTGTCAAAATGTATCTCAGATTCAGGTTGCAATTTTCACGTTAAACATTTGCAAGTCAAGTAAAAAAAGATTTGCTTCACCGCAGCCCGGTGCCCGGATTTTTTCTTAACGACAGCCTTTAATGAAACTTGGCAAATTTGAAGGGATTCATGAAAAAACAAAAACCCGATGATTTCACCAAAAGTCATTCAGAAATAAGTGGTACAGATCAGAAATTGTCAAAACAAATGCACTACATCAATGTACACGGATACATACAGAATATATATTTCGTAACCATAGATACTGAAATGGTAAATCCTTTGGATCACTAAATTAGATTTAAGAAATGCAAAGCTTTGAAGAAATCGACCCTGTAGTTTTCGCACAGCGGCCCAAAGGGCGGTTGGAAAGGCCCAATATGGTATTGTATTCGTACTTCATCCTGAAAGTTGATGGATGAACACTATAAAAAGACCAACAGGGTAATAACCATAGCCTGAACCATGTAATAATAGCTTCTTGTTGTTATACAAAACATTCCTTAGTCGCCATCCAATCATCGACTACGCTGTGGTACATACGAAAAAGATCCTCATCTCTTTATTTCCAGCCATTATTTTTATGGAAGTGAGAAATTACTCAGAGATCCTTCTTGAATGAAAATTATATCACCTCTATCAATTTTGTGCAAGTGACAATATGGCTAAGCAATCTAACCGGCCATTAAGACCATACCACATGATAGATAATGGCAAAAACACTGCAAAAATACGACAGCGCTATCTTATTACCGCCATTTCCCGTTTGCAGGCCATCCTAATCTAGAATAAACTATCGCCTTTTCCAAAATTGCTCTGGGTAAACTGGACGAGGATGTGATCAAAGACGGAATAACATGGCTTCACCACGCTAGCTAGCTCGGGGGACCCAATCTTTTTTGTTTTATTGTTGCACATGCGTCGCTGGTCTTTATGCATCTTGTCATGCCATTTCTCAACAAATCTCATAAGGGGATATGTTGGGCATGAGATATGTTGGTTTTCCATACGAAAATGGTTTCCAGCTGGACCGTCACCTCTCCAAACAGGATCATTGACAATTTATCAGGCTGTCATAAACAGTGCACTTGAACGGAATGTAACCATAGTCACACCTTAAATTTGCAAGCCATTTTCAAACCGCTTCGCAAAACTGTTGAAAAATCATTTAAATGAATTCAATCTTCCTTAAAAATCCAACATCCTTGCGATTGGTTTCTCGGTGCCTCCAATGGACTGGTAAGATTATCTTTTTCGTTCTTGTAGTCTGAAACAAACCACCACCGAGTCCTCATCCACAGACAGAAATGTTGACCCTGAATCTGATTAATATGGTATATTGCAAGATCTACCATGAATTAAATCTTTCCGGATAACTTTAAAAAGATCAATCCTCAGCCACATGAACGGCCAACCCCCCAATCCCCTCACTCCAGTGCTTCACCCAAGCTCCTACCATTAGCGACACTATAGCAGAGATAACACGCCTGGATTCAAGGCAAACCTCATATGATCACTTTATGACCAATGACCCATTATCGATGTAATATTGGTGATTTATCAGCGCGATTATTGTCATCTATCTGCCATCCCTACACCCCACATGAACATAACTCACATACGGTCTGGCTGTCATAAAGTATAGGACACCAGAAAAATGTTTGGTCTTGCTTCTTGACATAAATGACCACCGGCATTACCGGCAGCTAACATTATGCCCATTAAACCCATTAACAAGATGGATCACGCGCTGTTCTTTCGGATGATATATTATTGCTAAGATAGCGTCTCTTTAGTTTGACAATTGTAATCGACTGCAAAAGACGCTTCGTATACTGGGTGCATGTAAGTGGCTTAAAACATTGGCATGTGTCACACAAAAACTGTACCCGTTGACATCGTAAGCGCTGCGAACACACCATGTCTACGAACCGGCAACAAATAGAGATCTCGAGAGAGCACTGCGGTATTAACATCTCAATGGTTCCTCCAAATGAGAAAAAGTTCTCTAAACGTTTGAAATATTAATCTGACGAAGAAGTAGTGACAGTGAAACGAATCTTGGGAGTTGACGCAATGTTCCGGAGACCCCCTGTAGTAAATAATTCACGTTCTAAAAGTATAAGGCATGACTATTGAAATGTCAGAAGACATTTTGTTTCCTGACATCATAGGCAAGCATTACAAATTTAAAACATCCGCAGATGCAGCCTGATACCTTTTCATACCGTCGTCGGAATTACGATTCAACATACATAGAGCAGTGAACTTTGAAATCGTCATTTGCCATTTAACAACTATATTACAACATGTTCGTGGCTATGAGAATGACAAGACTTATCATATGATCGCATCAAAGGCACTGTGCAGTGATGGTAGCTGATATCGTAAGCATCGACCACAGGCAGTTATAGAATAAGTCTCTGTACACCAATAAGCGATGACACATTTGCGACACAAGTGTGATACAGCTCGAATATCGTGTCTTATGCGACATGTCTTCTCATACATATAGTTCTTATTTCATCATTAGTGCTGCCCCGAGGGCACATCTATTATCAACTAGACAGCGGTAAAAACTTGAACGAGTTGGGAGAATATGTTATAACAGACCATAGGGATACTGTCCAACTTCTGACATATTTTTCAAAACAGCCTCTCAGAAGAAACTATTAATTGTAGCAGGCCAGTGGTTTGTGGACAACTTCCAAAAGCGAAATTAGAACTGTGTGATTTACTAACAGGGGAAGACTTTTTTGGCTTTGAAACAATGCAGCCAGGCAAGCACAAATCTAATGAATGATTTGACCCAAGGAGGTTGTGCCAGTGTATGTCAGTTTACAAGAACACCTTCATAGCATTCCGCGAAGTTACTATTTATAGCTCACAAGGTCATTTGCATAAGATATTGATGACGTTTTAGTCACGTGACAGTCGGACATCGACACTTATTTCTACGCATTTGAGCTTATTTCAAAGTCAATTATCTTTGACCCTGCATTGTTTTTAGCATGAATGATACCATAGAGTCAGAGAGAGAAATATTCAGAACAATTATGTAGTATTTCCAACACTCGGACATGTGTCAGATTGAATCTAACTGCCCTAGTTAGAAAGCCTGAATCCATTACGAAACTGCATGTTTGTCCGACATTGCCTGTAATTCAGCGATGGAGAAATAGAGGGCAGCAGCTGCACTGACGTCATCTTCGCGGAATGATATTCCATGCATATACAATCAACATTGAACAACATTGGCCTGCAGTTGGCAGATCGGTAATCGACAGCATCCTAAAAGTAGATATACTAAATGTGATCTTGTCTTTTAAATGCATGAGTTTATGCCAAACATGTTTCCGGACTATTTCAATTTGCCTCCCCGCAGCTTCTGGGATTGGTTTGGAGGTGACTGCAAAAGAGGCCCAGAATAGTTATTAGAACGCTGACATTAAAGCGTTCTTTAGTTTACATTATCGGTCGTATGCAGCACGCCAATAAAACCCATAAAATAAGCCATGGCCAACATTCTCAAGATCTGAACTCACAATGGTCATTAAGTCATTAAGATGACTGCCTATTTGTGAATAACTTCTTGGAATAACTTCCCAAAAGAACAGCTTCAGCATCTTTAGCAGTTCTGACAGCAGAGGCCGGATCTCTGCCAAGTGCTCAATCAGCTTTAGAGACGAACACCAGCGTTAACACAACTAATTCCTTCAATTGATTTCATTTTCAGTGGCAGCGTTAGGACGTAACGCCAAAGTTACTGTTAATGACCTTCGAGCAAATTAGCTCTGAGGCACAGAGAGACTGTGATATAGCCAAAATATGTAAAATTACCGGAATAAAAGTTGATAGCATACGGGGACCTGGTTTTCTGGCTGACAATGCGATTCCGACTAAAGAGGACATGGAGGAAGTCCATCCGCCATCCTCCGTCTTCTTTAAAGGCCAATCTTGATTCAAGTTCATGGCAAAGTACAGGTCTCATAGATCCCAAAAACAACATTGGTGACAAACACATATTCTCTGACGCACTGTTTGCATTATATCATGAACAGCGTATTTACCTTTCGCTTCTTTGTTGAGCTTTCTTTGCTTTTACCAAGGGGATAAAACAGTTATGCTTAAAGCAATGGCGTAGAGCTTTTTTGTTATCTCTCGTTTATTCGTAGTCCCGATCACCTTGACGGTTATCAACTTTGCATTAACAACGAAAATTCCATTTTGATGATAGCAACACTAAAGGTCTTGAACCCTTTTAGTTTCTCAATGATCCTATAACTAGTTGGCCTCCGATCCATAACTGAATTCGACCTGACAGCGACAGGGGGTTATATTCCAGGGACAAATAAGATAGATCACTTTGAATCCTTGAGGGATTTCATCTACCATGTCTTCTTATGACGGCAAATGGCGTTTCAAAGTGCACTAAACCATGGACGAACCGGTTCAAAAGCGGCGTTCCATCAGCATCGTCATGTGGGAAATCAAATATTAAATGCATTTTGTAGAAAGCGATGTACCTGTATGCTGCAGAAAGCGACGATTCGTTGTTTTTCGCTTTGTCTGGAGAGCAAAAGACGTATAACAGACGAAGAAGAAAACCAAGCTAGTTCTCTGTAAAATTAGTCTAAAGAACAATCTCTCTCAACATTGATGCTGTGATGCTGTGCTAGCTGTTTGCCTTTATTATCCTGTTCGCGATGATTCTAAAGAATGTCACAAATGGCCCGAGAGGTCTCCATCCTGAGAGACGTTGCACTGCTTCAACAAAGGGAATGATAAATCGCGGTTTGGTAGAAGGTAAAATGTAGACGTTCATACAATGGAGACCGCCAAGTCTACTGTTATGGCTGTCGTACTCCCGAGGATGATCCATAGGGAACGTCACCGAAGCGTGGTGTCGTGCCTCTCAATGAAAATAAGACTTTAACCGTGAATCTATGTTACAGAGGGCATGATACCGAAAGACGACTTTGTTTTTTCTATGGTGCATACTCTTTCCTTTGTCCCGCAATAAATACGAGAACGTCTCTTTGAACAACTCGGCCCAGAGAACCTCTTGTGGAGTACTTCTGCGCGTGTCTATGAGTGCAGATATCATCAAAGGGGGTGTTCGCCTTGATATCAGATACTACTTTCATGTAGACAATCGTTGGCTGGGACTGTTTGTGTCCTTGAAATTTGATAACCTTTATATATTGGTATCGAATTAATCAGGATGCTGTACTTGGCAGATGTCTGTCCGCAATCATCATTTGGATAATGGCGAAACAGCAGAGGCTAATTGTTGCTTCGGGGTACGCTCCTTTTAGAGAGAGAGAGTTGATGTGATTGTCTATCGATCTGTCACACGAGGCCGCTGGCCAGTTTGTCATCCTTCCTTCGGACCACACGAGCAAATGTCATAGGACTCCAAATGAAAAAGGCCATGTATAGTTCTGGTCTGTAGTTGATCATGATAGAGTTGGTCAGCAGTGTGGCATCTTAGACTCAGGCATGACTCGTGATATAACTATATCTTATCTGTCATTAGAAAGGAGAGCAGAGCTCTTTGCCTGAGGAGACCTTTTTTACTTTGACACATGTTTTCAAAGTAGCTTCGTACGGAATGACTTCCGCAGAGCAGCACTTTAATATTGGTTTTGCTTTGGTTAGAAACTTTCACGGTGAGTGGGCACCCTCACCTCAACCTCTGTGACGCATACTCCTGTTGACAATACAAAGCACACTGACAAACGAATGTTGTCATTCCTTTCATCATAAGAGCAATGTGCCGTTTTCGCATATTTGCTTTTTTCCTCCAGACATCATTGAGAGAAAAGAAAGAGGATCTCAGGATCGACCTACAGTCTATAGTCAGTTCAGTAAAGGTCCGCTGTCACGCTTTCATATTGGTAGAGGTAGGTCTATTGGTCACAGTGGGCTTACACCCTTACCATAGGCCCCACTTGAGCCACAGCCCCACTTGAAGAGACATCTTGCCGTTGCCATCATGGCTGTGAATGGTCAGCCGTCATCTCACTTGGTTTTGATACCATCCCTCCAAGCAAACCGCTTGTATATATGCTACTCATCAGAATAGCACTTCCCGCCGTAGTTTAGAATGACCTCGTCTCTTGGCGAACCTTACCACTTCAAGTACATCCATGAACTATCAATAGTAACAAGTATTTGTTCGTTCTTCAGAGACTTCATTGATTCAAAAGTAATAAGAATGCTGCAGTCCAACGTATTTGCTCTTGCCACCAATCAAGAGCGGGTCTACTGAGATGAACAACCTAACCCACCAATGAGTACCGTCAGTCCAAGGTGCAGTCCGTGCAGAATCGCTACTTGTATCTGATAACGTAATGCACCGTATCCATTTATCATATCACACCATTAATTTACCATAATTGATTACACCACTATTATACGCCCACGCATATCTTTGCATTTAATGATGAAAAATACTTTCACCCCGTTTCGTCATTTGTACCCAAAGCCAAATCTATCAGTTTTAATTACCAGCCACAAATTACTTCGGGGGTTTGTTGATTAGTGTCTTTTGGGTCGTTGGGACTTTTAATTGCTCTCGAAGGCAATTTGTATTTGACGAGATGTGACAGTTGGCTTGGAGTGTGGGGATTTATAGCCTAAGAGTATGGCGCCCTACTTGTGACCACACGCAAGATGAATATCAGATTTCAACCTCGGAACAAACATTTGTACCGCAGTGTGCTGCGGTGTTTTCAACGATCTCTTATCATTTCTTTATTGTATGATATCATATCCCCATCACATAAACGTCAGATTATAATTTGCACACTTTAATATCACAAAAAGACACGCAGCGGCATTTAAAGGTTCACTACAATTCCATAATAACCTGTCATCCGTATCGCTTTTCGATTACATGTAATAGAGGAAATTCATAGCATTCAAAAAGCAATTCAATTCATTTCGATGAAATCTATTCCTATAGACCATAGACGACCATTTGGTGCTTGCTGCATCAGTTATTAAATGATTTCACCATTTCGATGTTTGACACATCTTTCAAATTTATGAGGTGTACTCGGGTCGCTATTGTGTTTGTGCATTTCCATACGAATCGTAACATAATAATCATAAGAAGGCAAAACAACACGTCTGCCTCGATTTTTAAAGATTTCTCAATTTGAGAAATGTTGAAAGAAAGTCTAGGGCGTAAACTGGAACGCAACTATTCTGAAGTTTTTCATTCATGACTCGATATATGGTAACTAAGAAACTGAATGTTCTCATCGGGCTCTCGATACAGCAAACATTCCCAAAAAACCAGCGCGCTCGCAGCTTATAGTTTTTACTTGGATGCGCGATATCATATTCTCTGACGAACCTGGCAAAGAAGATTGCCACTTACTGCACCACGCTCTCAAAATGCTCAGTGGATCATTGGCTGGATTAGAATGGATATATATGAGAGAATGGTAATAAGGGTTATCAAGACTTGAGGCTATTTTCTTTGGTTGAGTTCATTTTCATTCAGTGGGTGTTGAACTGAATTAGCTCAAATAAGGATGCTTAACAAAGGATAGTCGTGATAGTCGCAAACAAATTACAAAATACTATAGATATCATGTATTAAGCAAGTACATGTAGGTATTACTAAATGTATCACCAGAAATAAGCGAGCCTTATCCCTTTTTGGTATGCGCCTGTACATGTGCGACAGAATACAGTGGTTAAACACTCCCCAATACTTTAATCCTTAAGCCCGTAGCACACTAGCCGCCAACTTCGGCGTTCACAAGCGTTTTTTGCCGCAAGAGTCCTGAACGCCTGAAAAATCCCTAGTCTGCTACGAACGGCGTCGGCGAACACGACTTGCCGCCACTTGCCGCAACTAAACGCCAAATATCTAACATGTTTGATTTTTGACGCGTGTCACCGCGTTTGAACGCAAGAAGAAGCCAGGTGTGCTACGGATTGCCGCCTGAATTGGCGTCGGCGGCGAGGCTATGGCCAATCAGTATGCGCCTTGATGTCACATGATTTCAAAATGGCAGCCTAAAGTGGCGGAAAAGACGCTACTGGACGCCGATTCTGGGCAAGTGTGCTCTGACCGGGATCCACTGGCCGCCAACTTCGGCGTCGAGAGGCGGCAGCTGAACGCTTCTTGTCGCCAAAGTTGGCGGCTAGTGTGCTGCGGGCTTTACCAATATGGAAAGTCAAAACAAACTTTATTTTACTTCAGCATGTAAGTCTCTCAACCTACATGAACCGGTCGCTGCCATTGCCCTCCTAAAGTACTAAGACAATCTGATCGCGATAGTGACAAACTGAATACCACATTATTTAGGGGATCAACCGGAGCAGAAGTTAATGACAATGACAATGAGACACGAGAAGCCTTTTAAGACCCAAAGAACAGGTCTTAACTGACAAGATACTGACTTGAGACCTTTGCAATCCTTAACTATGTACTTTGTACCAGAGGCACGCTTCCACGCTAAACATAGCAGCATCTTTAACGAGCCGTGTCATTCCCTGTCTTATTTGGAGCGCAGTTTCAACCTTGGAGGACTGGTATGGAATGCCAATTCCTACCACCAAAAGTCTACATTTTCTTGCTATTGCTTTCCATCCTTAGCACGGTTTACCGTAGGCCCTAAGCCGCATCTTTGTTGATTACCAGACCATTTAGCCCGAAGTGGATTGGCAGGTCAATCCAACCCCAAGGATAAATATATATACCGTATCAGGCATTATCCAAACAAGTCATGGAGAAAATCATCATCAAAGGCTCTCGACTCTGGCGTCAGATCCTGTTAGATGAGCCGCGAAGGCGTTGAGAGATGCTTTGAGAAGCGGACGTGGATCCCCTGCAGAATGTAATCAATCCGGGCGTCAGTGTTGTTTGTGACGCGTGAGGTAGACCACGAGAATAGACACCGCTATAGCCGTGAATAATGGGAGAGTAAATGAGGTAGGAGACTGCATAAGGTGCGTTATTCATCTTTCCCAATACGGAACACAGCGTCACTATCAAAACCGTAGCAAACAAATTTTCAAACTGCAAAACAAGACTAAAAAAATTTAATTGCAACGGCTATTTTTTCAATGGTTACGGCACCAAAACGAAATTTCTACCATTTTTAATGATCTCTAAAGATGTTTCGCTGTTTGATTTATACCTCGTAACGTTACAGATTGCCAATTTAGCGACGACTAATTGAGATGGATTTTTGTCGTGAATCATGCAGTTGAAAAGAGGAAAAGAGTTGAGGACATCTGCACAACATCGTTCCGGCTTAGATTGAAAGAGCATTAATTCATTATTGACATGGCTATCATTGCTTTGCCTGGTGTTTCTAGAGAGTAAGAGTTTTTTAAAGTGAAGGCAGAACTGTCAGTTCGTGTAGCATGTGTGAGGTTCGCTTGACTTTTAACCTTCACCGGTATTTTCAAATGCTTCCCTACCTTAACGGTTTTACATGATCTTAAGAACTGGTAACACAAGAAACTGCGTAGGTTTTATGTTCTAAAATGAGTAGCTTACATCGTAAATTGGATCGATAATTGTCATAGTGAAGGTTTTTACAATATTTGCAAAGGTCATGTTGATCATGGCACCAACGTCCTTTTTAAGTTTGTTTTTTCATCAAATCTCTTTGTTGTGATAGACGTTCACCATTTCAAGTATATTCGCACTAAATCCGGGTTTATCAAACATTCAGAGAATGTTTGGATACCGTTTCTTTCGGGAGGGAACACAGTCAATGGCCACCTCTTGTACCTACTCGAACTCCTAGAGCAAATTCGGTTTGATAGACGACTCGGATGCATCTTTCAATGTCGAGTACATTGCACTAATATTCTCACAGCCTGCTGCAATCTCAACCTGACATGTCAGTGGAATGGATCGTAGGCAATAACTTCACATCATGAAGGATGGTTCAATTAAGTTTCAAGTTCTCGTCCTCCCGTAACATCAGGCTTTTTAGCTGGTCTTCGTAAAGGCTCCGAATTGATTGCACCTGGATGACAGGTTAAAACGTCAAGAAATTGCTATTGCCTGCGCCGCTCTCAAGAAACTCTAGCCTTGATCTCCATGCGCCGATTCGAACCGTCTTACGGAGTGTCCGCCTCGAACGCTGGAGTCATTGTGCACTTCAGTTTGCATAGTTCGGCTTCAGCTAGCCCTGGTTAAAAAAGTTACTTTAGCAAGTCTTGCATGGTTGCTTTATCAGCGAAGGCAGAGCGTGCGTTATTAACTTGAAATTATCCAACGCAAACATGCCGGTCTCCTGTAGTATCATCAAAGGCCACCGAACCCCAATGAGTACACAAACCAACCTGATTATCAGCCGTGTGTGCCGTTGACACCTTTCATGTTGCTTGTATCACATGAGACCAGGCGAAGCTGCGCCTGATCGTTCCCCGGATCTTTCTCAAGTACGGGAAATGCGGTATAAATTTGTGGCATGTCCCCAAGACGTTCTCACAGCAGCCCTGATTAGCGGGATTACTGTTCTTGATCACTGGATTGGCCAACACACCATTAAAGGATCAATGCTGTGATGGTTTAGTGGGGGGACTACAGACAGGAGCTAAGGGGATCCAATTGGTGGTATCAGATGAACAATACACGCAAAAAGGAAGGTCTACTTTGACAGCTGAGAGTTTAGGACGACTGCTCGTACGAACATAAAAGAGTTCTGACTACCTGCGAGAGCGTAAAAACACCTATTGGTCCCTTGGCGAACCCTTTGCAGTCTGTTCCTGGCTCCTGCCTATTCATGTTTCCCGAAATTGGTGGCTTGCATTGGAACTAACTTTTTCCCCCTTGTACGTCATTAAAGGCATTCAAGTGTGTTGGTCAACCATGACTATCTCCTTTGTCCCTCCACCATAAGGCCTAGTTTCCCCTTATGACATAGCTATTTCGGACACTCAGCGCCCCATTTCAGGAAAGGTGTATAGGTCGTGTAGAGGATTTCGTGTCTATGGTCATGTTTGAGATCTTATCAATTTGTCTGGGTCAAATATCTGTTTCTCTCCAAAAGTGGTCGTTTGATCCATTGTATACCTTTAGTACATGTATCGTTTGGTATTGACGAAGGAGTAAACCATGAGTCCATAATAGTATTCTAACAGCAACATCCAATTATTGTATGACCTCCATCTTTTATATCGTGGAGATGTAATCACATGAGCAGAAACCTATCTCATCAAATCTGAAATTCTATTTTCTCAAGCGCAAAAAGCATAATTCCCGTGGTGACCTTACCAAGTAATTATATCACGAACTCTGTAACATTGGGCATTTTGGCCATGTCCATTCATAATCACAGGAAACATAGGACCATGGGAACCTCGAACTCGGGGAACAAGGGCAGCAGAGCCAGGTGACCCGCTAATATAAGTACATACTGCTTGGAAAAAGTATTCCAAGGAGAGCCCTGATTATATACTCTCAGTGCTACTTGGCAATCTCTCATTAGTATTATTGATGTGCTCCCATGTAAGAATAACCAAATTATCCCCACTAATAAAGGTCATCATCACTGACCTTGACAGCCATATCAATAACTATTTGCTACCGAAGCGGAAGGCACTGTCTTCCGCGGGCTTTGACATGCGAGAGGGTGCATTAGGTGATGTCCCCGAGCTGTCTCTAGATCTTGTTGGACATGACGTGGTTCACATCTCGGACATAACTTGGTTCATGTAACCCTTATCACGGAGCACTGTCCCTGAAAGCCATACCTTGATGTACTGTACCATCCATGTGCACTTTGTCGTACCAGTGGAAAGTTTTTGAGTGTTTTCTTTTCTGAGTGTTTCCCCTCTTTGTTTAGGGAATGTTGGAAGACTGATTGACATAATTTCTCTGTTTCCTCCATTGATAAGTCATGGTCCCTCTAGCTGCCTTTTGTATGGAAACACTGAAATAGGGGTGAACGAAAATGTTACACCGGGATACGAAGTGGAGCTGTCCCAAGGCTAAAAACATTTGGCTCGGAGATTATTGTGCATGGTTCAAATACAAACAAAACGCCAAGAGGTGAAAACCAAGGCATCCTTTGTCATTAGAACAAGACTTTATTTGTCATGTTTATACCCATAACCCGGGTAAAGTATCACCATAAAGGTTAAAGGATGGCTGTTCACCATGTTTTCGTTTAATTACGTCTGCGACCTTTTCATCTAAGAAATTAATCGTCTGCGTTGAATCTTAATCAAAGACGACGGGAATTAACCCGGCCACTTTCCAACCTTATAACTGAACAGATTCTGAATTCAAATAAGAAGGAAGAGTCTGACTTGCTTTATGATCAAGAGCTTCTATCAGTCTAATATGTCCGTTTCAATTACTGAAGTCAGGCTACCAGCAAATTCGACTGCAATAGGGTTTTTCCAAAGCAGGATGCTCATCAAGGCTCAACCCGTCTGTACATTTGATCAGTACTGCGTATTTGACCTGATCTGTCGAAATTATACATTCAATTTCACTATGACGGAAACCTTTGCCAGCAGATTACATGAAGCTCTATGATTCCATGACGACTGTCATATTGAGCCCTTTTAGTCTTTAGAATAGAAATGAAGACATCGCTGGAGGTCCTTGGTTGTTAAATCAAGACCGCTCGGGTGGATCTCCAATTACGTCCAAATCCATTTGGCTGGCTTACCGGGTTTGGGTTCGTTTTACCCGATCGGTCTTGTTGACAGCGAAGTACCGCCAATTCGGTTGCAATTCCTTAACTGGTTTAACTAATACAGTGTGTGTCATTTATACGAGAGAAAGATTCCAAAATGGAGCCGTTTTGTAATTTGAAATACTTTTTGTGTCAAAACAGGCATCAACAAAATAATTACGGTATTGATATCTTATTTCATCAGCTCGTATGAATCTGGTGATATTATCAACGGGGCTAACTGATATCATGCTGGCTTTATTATCTCGTCTGGGATGACATTTCTGTCATAAATAATATCATCTCTGGATTTCTATCTTGGCAGTATCGTGTGAATCATCGAATTCCCTCAAGTGGAAGAATAAATAGATTCCACTGCGTGCTCACGAAGCATTGGTGGTTCTGGTAAATCTTGGCGCCTTATCGGTCAGTTCAATGCCTGCTAGCTCATCAATCACAAAGCATTACAAGTCGGGATACAATGTAATTGGCGTCTTCCACATTGCGCGGCCGTCCATGAAACTTGTTGAGAGGAATCAAAGTTACACACTTAGAAATAAAATTGTTTTGAAAATTTCAAAGTTTTTGAAAATTTCAACCTTAAGGGTCTTTCGCGGACCAGCACAAATATATACTCCTTTGGAGTTTGTTTGGTAAAATTGGAAAAAAATAAACAAAACCTTTATATTTCTGAGTGTGTACCGCACCATGCCTTCTTTGTCTCTTGGCATTGTTGTTGCTACTTTTGTTGTTATCTTTGCTGATGGTCGCACTCAAAGATTATTGATCAAGAACTTAGCTGCATATAAAGATGCTTTGGGAAGAGGTTATTCCAAGGTTTAACGTATCAACGGACTTTGTATCCGTAACTTCTCATTTGTGACATGAGTGCCCAAGGTCGTCAGGCACTTTGTTTTTGATAAGTCGATATATCTCCAACCGATTCACACAGATCAATCACAGCCTATCGTGTGATTGAAGCGTTTGAAACATCGAACAAACGCTGAACTAACACCCGGCAGCCCCTTCCCTGCAATCCATCATGTCCCCGCCGCTTTTCAATTTGTCCCTCCAATCACATTGGAAAGCAATCAACCCCAGGTTAAGCCCCATAGCGAATAAGTTTAAACGTTTAAAGAAATGTAAGAAACTAAATTTCAGAAAGTTTTGAAGACTCAATCCATTGACCGCTGGAGTTATACCAGCAATCAGGTTGTCCACTGATTTCAGATTTCAACTTATAAAAGATGACATCCCCGTAATTGAAACAATATTGGACAAATATTCTTATCCCCTTAAGCGCTGTGTTGTTTGCTCTTGGCTTCAAATGCGTTTGGATGGTTTAGATTTAGAATGGTTTCAGCACGGCTAGCAAACTTTTTGTAATATTACCTCCCTTAACAATAGAATTAAAAGTAAACCAATGCACAGCAAAATATGCATGAATATCACATCTTATAACTGGCAACAATGCATCAAAATGCCTATATGCAGTCACTGTTACCTCGGTTTAATTCGCAAAGTAAAAAACTGACGCCGATGACGGGCCTTAATAAAGGTTTCACCAATACATGTTGCTATTCGTCTCTTGCATTACGGAGTAAAACCTTCCAATCGCACTAAAGGACTGCGCCAATGTCATACTGCTCCTGCAATGCGTGGAAAAACCCTGCAATAAAGAGCTGCACCAATTTTCAGTGATTCACTGATATACAATGCCGGTCACAACCAATCATAACACGACCTTTAAACATATCCAAATAACGCTAATCCTACTTGCTTCGAAGACGTCTTGATTCAATGCAACTGCAGCTAGGGGAAACAGCCAATCAGATGTTATATGAATTGTCAGTCTCCGCTGACCGATTCAGAGACAGTCGTTCTCAGCATGAAGATATTGCCAATATTGCCACGCGATACTCATTTCCGCAAGGGTGTTAAGGGAATTTGTTAGGGGAGCCCAAGGAACCTTCGATCGTCTTTATTGAGATTAACCCGCCGACATCAAGCCGTGGTGGATCTTTTCATTTAGTCTGAATCACCGTACATTGGAGAACCAATTATTGGATACCATCATTTATATTACCTGAGACAATGATTATTTGGATAGATCGCCTGAAGAACACTTTCTCTTTGAACCCCTCTTCTAAACTGCTGTAGCAATACCAAAAAGGGTAACGAGTGGCAAGAGGGGATGTACATGTAGATCTGTGTGATCCATGTTCAGTGTCGTCCACCCCTCGATGTCGGAGAAGAATTTTTAAGTTTTGGCACTACACACTATCGAAAGGTGTGGTTTGGAAATTGGGTTCGTGAGAGTGAAACACAAAGAACAACATCTGAACTCGGTTTGTTTATAACTGTCTGCTTTATTCAGTAAACAACACAGCCCGATTGGGCATACATTGACTACTCATTGACAACTAAAATACGACACACAATTACAAAGCATATTATACATAGAAAAAGTTTGTCCAAGAAAGAGTCAAGATATACTACATACGTGCCCTCACACGAAAGCGAGCCAATTTGGAATTGACCAGCTTCGAGAGAGGGGAGCACATAGACATCTAAACTATTTGGAAACTGTAGCGTTCTGTACATGCATACTAGGTCGCGAGCGAGCGAAGATATACATGCACAGCTGAACGCCTTCGTTTCCTATACTCGTCTGCCTAATTCGGTCAACAGCACAGGCCAATTGGACACACGTAACAATAACAATGACATACACGCCGATTTGACGTAGTTACTCAACTGACACAACAATAGAAAAATACAATGGCATACATGCCTTCTTGGCCAAGTACTCAACTGAAATACAATACACAATTACAATGCATAATACAATAGAATTATTTGGTCTTGGAGAAAGTCAAAAGTTTGACATTTACATGTAACACAAAGGTCTTCGGTGACATTTCAAATTGATTTTGTCGGAAACCCTTAATCTTCTTAGTACCATTGTGGTTAGCTTGGATCATGCACTGTGTCGATTGAAATGTTGCTTGCAATCTTCGCTCTTGGGGAAATCGTATTCAGATAAAGTGGTACGGTTAAGCCGTATAACATGTAATACGGCTGATGATGGAATTGATCCATTCTACAGTAGAACATTGATACTGGGATTTGGGTGGTTTGTGAGCAATGGGATATCAAATTACAAACCTGACCTTGACATTGACTTCACGAGTAATATAACTCGGGATTAATTGGTACTTCAGAGGAACATTGTAGTTGACATTCGCTGTCCTTGAAAGTTGTCATGATGACAGAGGTCATACTGATATCACCAACTCTGTCCCGAAAACAGCACCATTCATTCTCGTCTCAACAAATTAATAAAAATTACACTGAAGGCTCAGGTCGAATGACGATTAATCGGCACCTGTCGATATTCTCATCGTTGAGTAAAAATGTCATTAAAACGTTTGACCCATTGTAAAAACACGGTACGCTCAAATTGTACGAAAACTTCACATAGTTAAGAGGCGCCACTCTAAATATTTCATGGAATCTGGCGTCAAGCACTTTGTTTGGGTGAGGTGCACTGTAAACAGTGGCGCGCGATGTACAGATAAATGGCATGTATTTTCAGAGGCACTAGGGGAAGCCACGGACGGAGTATGTCTGATAGTTCAGAATGCTAAAGATCCAGTTCGTTCAAACTGTTCACCTGTCTCACTGAGCAAACCAAAACAATTGGACAAATGATACGAGATCTCGGTGCAATCCTGCGCAATTTACTCAGCTGTTTGTTTTAATGAACCATCCGTACGCTCCACAAAGAATTACAGGATTGGACCAGAGACTTTATTTGAAAGACTCTGATTGGACTGAGTTGATTAGACTTTATTTCTGGTGGTTTATTTAGTGTGCTATGTTTCAGTGCCTCGAGTTCGATAGTGAAATTAACCAATGTGGACCCTCGCTCCGGGGAAATGTTGATCTTTTAAACTCAAGGTGTGATTGGCCAATACTACAGTTACCTTAACCGTGAATTACATGTATATATGCTGCGAAGATCAGATTCAGAAGAATGGACTATACATGGTTTCAGTTGATGTCACTATTGCTTTCGAAACATTTCTCTTCTCTACAAGCAGCTCACCCGGCTAATAATAGTTACCCCGGTGAGTTACAGGGAACCAGGGCAGAATGGTGAAACCCCTGTAATGTTTCAAATGGTTGTTTCCAATATTTCACGGCAGTGATTCAATACACAGACAGCTAGAGAGACCATGACTTTTAAAGAAACAAAGAACAGCAGATTATTTAATTCCCGGCCGCTCGAAATGGTAGTGCTTTTGTTATTTCCTAGACGAAGCTCTTATCCACCTGCAGTAGTTCACAAATGCCTCTCCTTATGACATCAAACAGTCTGAAACGTCCATTGTAAACGTGATGCAATTTAAATTTGTTTGAAACTCCTACTCCAAGATAAACATTTCATCTGTCTAAAACCTATTTCAAAGAAATGTAGATCCTCGTAATCGTTGTCTTAAATTTAAGTTCGTCATCAAAAGTAATGAAAAGTGTTCTGTGAATGTAAAATCACATTTTCTACTTGAAGACGTTGAATCTGGCTGTATACACGATGAGTAGAGTATCATTGGCAGAGCCGGCTAAAGCCTAGCCTCTGTTCAAATATCGCAAAGGTCAAGAAAGACCCTTAATACCTAGATGGAAATGTCAAATGAATTCACTATTCACGCTGGCTGTTATGAGAATTGCTCCCTGTATTTCAGTCTACGACAGGTGCCTCAGAATGCTTTCCTTACCGTTGTTAGACACACCTATGATGGTGAAACTGTACGCTAATTGAACTATTCGGTCATCACCTTCAACACTTTTAGCTGCATGTGATACAGCAGGAAGGTCTAAAGAAATATCACCAGCTTCAGACATCGCATTCCTTTGGCCAAGTGGTAAAGCCAGTCAACCGGATTATACGTTAGCTACGAACTCGGCTGACTTTCTTTCTTTGGCCAGTTTTTTTTTCTCGCAGCGTTAATCGAAATGGACGACCTGCAGTTATCTTCTGTGCGCCAGAATAATTTCATGTTGGGCCCTAACAGCAGTGATGTAGTCAAAACAAATTTGTTTTAGTGTCACGTCCGTATCTAGTTACCGTCTTAAATTGTCTGCGATTCAACGGTCCTCGTTTGGAAGGAGAGTCTGGGATCAACTTGATATCCTTTCCCTCGGGGATTGCAAGGTCGTACTCGGTATGACCAAAAATAAGCACACTTTGTTTCAAGCAAACAGTTCAGAAAGGTTTATTCGCCACCTGATAAAACAAAGGATAAGGCGATAGAGTTCTTTCACACTCCTTTAAGAAGCTTTGGATTGATAGCCTGTATCAACTTTCCGTCGTCAGAATCCCAAACGATACAACTTCATTGATTATTCCTGATCAATCAGACCTTTGTTGATGGGGCAAAGGCTACTCATGTTCAAGAAGACCGGAAGACCGGCAGCGGAAGAAGAAAATAGGTCAATAATATATTGCTGGCATAGCCCCTCCATCAAAGTGGCAACCACACAAAAGGTTTCGTTTCTCTGTTCTGATTTGTTCTTCTCTTTTTTTATTGTTTAGGTAAGTCACATGGTCTCCAAAGTCAGATTAGTTCAGGTAGAGTATGAATTATAATATTGTCAATGCTCTCGTCTAGATTTCAAGTCGGCAATCATTTGCTTTGCGAGCCTACTGACAAGGCAGAGAATATAATTTTCTCACTACTGAAAATACCACTGAAGTTAGTAAAATATCTACCAATAATAATATCAAAAAGACATGAAGACTCAAGCAAAAAGTGGTTACACAACTTTCCTTTTGCCAAGAAATGAAAGACCGCCATCATATTAGCGCTACCATGACCAACTTGGGGCAAATAAACTTGATCTATTGCCTCATTATCTTGTGCCGATGATTAAAAGGGTCATAACTGTTGTTGATGTACAGCCACAAATCTCATTAGAGTGGAGGTATGAGTATGCATTTGGTGTTTCTGGCATCGACTATACAAATTAAGCCCACCTTATCACTAATATTGCGAACATTGCAAGCGTTACATCGAAAAAGCTAGCGAGAGAGAGAAAGGTAAAGGTCCTTTTAATCTACACTCCTCTGGAGAAGAACATGTAATTGTTTGACCTTGCCGTGTATTGGACGTTTTGTTCCAGAAGGTGATGTAGATATTTCCCAATATAGCTTTGTGCAAAGTGTTTGTTATTGTCATAATGTTATTAGCCTTTAGCTTCATAGCTAAATGTAGCTTGGGCTGACCTTCTTGTTACAACCATTGTCTGACAGGCGTTCGCATTAGGATTTTGTTAATATGATCACTTGCAAGGTCACCTTTCAGTCAAGAACTCCCGTTGGTGGACCAATAATATCCTCTTGCTGACACGCGACCAGACGCAATGACATCTGTGTGGTTCAAGGGAAGCGACGAGAAGACCTTTTGCCTCTTTACAGTCCCCGGGAAAAGAACATGTAATCGTTTGAAGTGTTCGTTTATTGGATATAATCGTCTGGTATCAGGAGGTGATATAGATTATCATCTCTCAATATAGCATTCGTCATGTTCACTCTGTACCAAATTATCTGCTATTGTCATGTATGTCATTTAGCTTCAGGGCAAAAGGTGGATTGGTCTAATCTTCTGGAAACAACCATTGTCTGACAGGCGACCGCATTATTATTTTGTTAACGGTATTGCTTAGAAGATCTCTTTGAGTCAGAAACAACTTGACGAGTCCCATAGCGCTTTCGATTTTCACAGAACATCCCCGCGATGAAAGCTGCACCGAAAACTTGTCGTCTTTTTGACAAATCCAGATGATAAGATACCGCTAGTGTTTTTCCACCCATCTGCATGCAACAAATTCTGGGCTATGATAGCAAATTGTTTGCTTGATTAGCCTTCTACTGGATCCAATAAACGCGCTACTTCGTGCTAACATTGGCTGAAAAAGCACAAACAGCACGCGGTTAGTTTTGTTTAATGAAACATTAAGGGTTGTCGAATCCGATAAGAGATATCAGTGTCGAGGAGAAAACATGTATGGGCTCACTAAGCGTCATGTGCTCGTTTGTGGTCAATTGTGGTACCTGATAGAGGGGAAGGGGAAGGGTGAATTGAGGTTTATGTTGCAGTCGGGAATGTTCTTTCCGAGTGTTTCCCTGACTTGCTGCACTCGGATTTACTACTTCGTCGCAGGGCCGCACGCACCAACCAAAGGTCCGTAAAGGCAAAGCGTCCATCGACTGGTTTGTTGGGCGTCTCCTGTACCACAAGTCTGATAGAGCAACCTCCTCAGTGCTATGTAAAAGATTGCATAGAGCGTGATTCTAATAAATAGTAGAACTGGTCATACAATGATATATTGCAGTGGCAGGACCAGAGGGAAATTCCAGGCCAGAACTAACTTACAATAACATAGTTTCTGGAGCTTGGCGAGATGATAGATTGTGAACGTGAACTTAGTTCACCAACCAAACATCAATGCGAGAAGCTTTTGCTTGTAAATCAAGCTACTGTATTTCATGAATGCAAATGTTAGTGCAAACTCGTTTCATTTCCTTGATGTTGGTTTTGACCGATAGATAAATCGGATGGTAGATTCGAGGCTAGATTTAAAGATGGAATTTTCAATGCTAGAGGATTGGCCTGCGACTAGGGTCAATTGCGTAAGACAGGGGTAGGGTCTACCAGAAGTGATTTATTTTCCTTGAAGACATGATATGAATTTTCCAACCAGTTCAGGCCTATTCACCGTTTGATGTTGCATTCGCTTTTAAAAGAAAAGGGTACATCTTGGGGAGTTCGCTTGATGCTTTACCACAACAACGTGTCGCAGTTGTCGCTTCTAGAACTGGTCGCAAGGAGGTATTCATGTCACGTGTCGCAGAAAAAGGTCAGCGACGATAAATGGATTGGGGCTGTCATTCTTTTCTCAGGTCTTCTATATCGCCTTGTCGCTTCAACACCCCTGGAGACTCAAATGGATCATCTAGTTACTGACAAAAATAAACAAAGAAAGTCTTCAGTAAATACATCCTTCAGTGCGTATCTTTTTATCGGTGTTGAAGGAATCAACGTCGACGTGACCTAAACTGTCAACACGAAGTCTCACGAAGCAAGGAGAAGCTTTCTCGCGAGAGTTGGCAGCAGCCGCGCACCGAGATCCTCGCTGCCGTTTGCTGTCAAACCCAATCAAATCATCGACGTGTTGCCAGGCAACGGTGCGCTAAGATGTAGAACCCTTGAAAAAACTGCCAAATCAGATCCATCATTATGATCGACTTCACCTTTTTGATCTGAGTTGAGAGACTGTGAGAAAGTTCTATTAGATTAGATTTCTACTCGAGTGAGTTCCTCCTAGGAGCTGATGATGCCCAAGGCCACGAGGCCGGTTGGCTGTGGGTTGGATGCAGCTCGAGTAATAGGTGTCCTGGCAAAGGTCACACAAAGATAATGGGTCATCGTTTTGGCTATCGCAAGGGAGCTCAAGACCTGGTGGTTAACACTGCTGGCGACTACCTAGACGGACGGGGTTCGATCCCGGGGAGAACCCAGGATTTAGCTCGATGAAGCTGAGTGGCTTTTAAAGAAATGAAATTTCTGGCTCTTCACAGTTCTTCGAATGAGACATAAAACTAAAGTTTCCTTGTATCTGGTGTCTATCCAGGGCAAGCAAAATACCCCACCAAACATGCCAAATGAGAAACATGAGCGCCGCGGCAAATAGTCCCCAAGGCAAACTGACTACTGTTTAATTTTCCGCTACACTAACCGAATTTCTATCTTCTGTCTTTGGCGAGGAATAAAGAATTTGAATTGGCATTTAAAGGAATTGTCGATCAGAGACGTAGGTGGAGATCCTTTATCTCTGTTCCGATGTGGGTTTCTTCATTACGATACCCTGAAGTAGACTGATGGCAGCTGATTTTGCTGTTGGGATAGACCTGGAAGTGGACTAATCTTGATAAATATTGTTTGTATCACAAGGTAAAGAATGAGAGTATATGGGTTGAAGTGAAATTAGGATCCGCAACATTTCTCCGGGGCTGATGGCAGGGTTGATAAACCAAAGTGAACCACTGAGGGTGGTTTCCAATAATATTCTTATAGAAATTTCTCTTAGTTTCCATTCATCCCAAATTGGTCGTATGAGGACAAAGTTCGAATGGATGAGAGAAATGTGCCCATTAAAGCGCTCAGCTTACTGCTTCAGCAACTCAGAAACGAGCGAGATTGCTAAGTGGCATCGCGTCCAAACCCTATAACAAACACGGCAACGCATACACGTAAACCCTACATACATTTTACCGGATTTTTAATCAAATTAATTTCTTTTTTTCAATCCATAAGGAAGACGCAAATAGCTAGGCAAATAGCTTGTTGCTCAACTGTCTTCCTTTTTATGTGAAAAGATTTCATTGTTCAAGCCCCATTTGTCTGTTCATTAGGATGATGAAGCCCATTATTCCGATACACTGCCGATGATTTACTAGGTGGGAAAATGCCGCATTTAAAGCAATCTTTGTCGATTTGAAACATAACTGCGCTTGCTCAAAGCAACTATTTGTCATTTTGTGTATTAAGTTTGAAGATTTCGTACTAGGCGCAGATAGGAGATGAACTCACTCAAACCAGCTTTCACGTAATGTCTATTTTCAAGCACTTTTCACCAGTATTTATCACCAGGAGCCCACCGGCGCGGCCTGTACAGTGTCCACATTGCCCATCATCGATATTTCCATTTGGCAACGCACTGACCCAGTTTTAGAATCGGGCGGTCAGGAGATATATTTTCCGCCAATCGATGGTCGTTGATGTGGTTCGGGCAAACTCGTGATAGTTCCAGCCAATCGATGATTGTAGCGAACATCAGCAATCACGTGCATCCTTGTGTCTTATTTTGAGCCTAATGATAAGCGTCACGTATTGTCTCGAAATCAAAACTTTAGACATTCACCCAAATCCCCCGGGATTATCAAAACAAATAGTGATACATCATATTGCGCTCATTATCACGTATTGGGCTGCCACATGTTGATCACGTGATTCGAAAATGGAAAACTCGTAATCCCCGTTTTGTTGCAAAGGCTCGTTATTTCCAACTTCGATATGATTGAGTGGATTGCAGTCACAGAGTGAAAGGAGTCACGGATATTGTAATAGGTACTCTGGGTTCTCGGAAGGACATTGTCACTGGCTCACTGGATTCTTTCTCGGTCGACTGGCCGAGCAGGAGGAAAACTTTGTAAATATTTGCAGAGGATTTCGAATTTAAAAGCCGTGGTAATGAAAAAGCCAATGATAGCATTGTTCCATAGTCTCTTCAATATCACTACACCATGCAAGATAAATTTATGTAGCGATCGGATCCACCGGCCGCCCGCCATATTGTTTGCCTAGTAGAAGAACCAACCAAGTGAACACCGCCATCTCTGTGACCCTGCATGATTGCATATCTGCTGCCAAAGTAAAAAACCTTTTCTTGGAAGTTGGTTTATATCGTTTGCAATCATCTTCATCCATCTTATTAAAGCTGCTTGAGACCCTTCCGGAGTTGGCGGTGATTGATTTGTCAAAGGTTAGCAACGTTGCCATAGCATCGTTTATGACGCGGTAACCATGACAACTAACATCAAACTCGTCGTTAGTTGTCACGGAAATTACAACTTCAATATGTATAAAAGTTTTGTGTGAGTATAACATATTACCCAGGAGGGCAAGGATCGAATTTGTACATTTCTGGAGGCTGGGATTTGAATTTGGAAAGACCATCCTGAGATTCAGGGTTTTTACTTTCCTGGGTCTTATACACAGTAACATAAAAGAAAATTGATACATCGAGAGCGGAGTCTATAAAATCATCCGTGGTATTCGAGAATAGAGTTACATATGATGAAATTGTATATTGTGTTGATACATTTCGATATAGGAAGTTAACCCACTCGTTGCTCGAGTTGGTTTCAATAAAAAGTTCTTAATAGAAGTGAACAATTGTCATTCCCTGCCGGGAATGTGATTATTGGGAATAGAGAGGTTGTCGCAGCCTGTCCCCTTTTTTGGCTACGCCTCAGACCTACTGGTAGCGGTATATTGGTATATCAAATTACATGTATGTGTCTTCATCGACAAATACGAAAAGGAATGCAGCACATGTATTGGCCATCTCACTAACCACGATTTCATTACAAAAGATCAATTTTATCGAAATACGACAAGCCCTTACTCCAATATTATTTGATCTGCCCGATCAGACTATCCCTGTGTCCAATTCTCAATAACCGATATTGGAGGATCCAGGCTTCTGTTGATTGGCTGGGACGAAAGGTCAAGTCTTATTGATGGTCAATATTTGTGTAGTTGATTTATAGACTTCAGCGTCGTCGCGTAATCCGTCGTCACGGGCCGCCGTCTTGGATCCGCTGGTGCACGATTCACGGAGTAGATCACATGTGCTAGAAGATGCCAAAATCACTGTGATTGCTCAGCCCCAAATTAACCGACACACACAACGAGAACAATAATATACGTTTCACTCTTTATGTAAAGGGTGTGGTTTGGGATTAGTGCGGCAGATCAATCGGCGCTGTTGTTCTATTGATTCAGATATCATGTGATGGACTAATGTACGTTTTAAACAACACATAAACCTATTTCATGAGGAAAACTTTAAAAAATTGACTAAAAAATAATGACTAAACACGGGAGGAAACCCGGTGTCAGGTTGAGGTGGTCGCTCGCGTCTGATTACATTTTTGTATCTCGTATGCCGATTGTCCGTGCTGTTTTGTTGTATAACTAGTCCAATTACAATCATCGCGTCCTCATCTTCGTCGTCATAAAAACTCCTGCGCGGACCCGCCCTTGGGGGTTTTATATCCAGTTGATATAACAGTAATATCATATTTGATTTCATACATTCTGCATCTCTCTCACCGTTCAGGTGATGTACGTCGGATAAGCCTCGTCAAATGATCCGTTTCGTAATGCGCTGCGTATACTTTTGCATCGTAGTTCTCTGGTAACATACCTGGCGACGGAAAAAGCCAAGTCCAAAGTACATACTTACTTGGCCAGAAAAAGAAACCAAGCCAACATTACCAAGCATTAGCAAGAACGAGCCCCTTGAAGCATAAAAGACAACATAACCCAGCGGTTTTTTGCGCGCAGTGCCATTTTTCGTGAAGTCAGTAGAGTTTGGTCTTGAAGTCAGTTGCTGGAGAAGGAAACGGAGCTTGCTGCCGCCAACATGGCTGACAATGCCGTATCCACCGTCGTTTTTTGGACCGCTACAACGGAGGTAGATCCCGCGGTTCTAACCCTTCGTATCCTCTACAAGATCTTCACACAATATGTATTCGCTGTGGTGGTGGTTCTAGCTCTCTTCGGGAACGTCATGTCAATTCTGGTGACTGTGCAGAAAGACAATCGGAAGATTTCTACTTGTAATTACATGACAGCTCTGGCTGTTGTTGACTCCAATGTGACGATAGCGCACGGATGGGCATTAGCCTGGATCTTCTGGGCCCCTGCCGAGGACGCACCTTCTGAGTTGGCCATGCAGTGAGTAAAGGTTTACGCAAATTTTGATAGGTTTCCGTCGAGATGTCCGTCATAGAAACATTTATAAGGGCTGCGAGCGGGTGATGACAGACAACGAGAAGCGCAGTGTTACTATCGCCGTCATCTAGCATCTAGCCATCATACCGCTTTTATTTAGAATACTAGCTCAGGCCCCCAATTGCCTTCTAGTCACTTCAAGACTTCCATCTTTAACCCTTAGACTAGCATCTGCGTATAGTCCCACTTTAAAACATTCTGAAATTTCAAATATGTTGCGCTTCTCAAAATATCATTTACCCCGACTCGACGATTCTATTTCAGGGGGATGTGGTACATGTCGTACACCTCGGCAATCCTTTCGGGTTTCTATCTGGCCGCCATGACCATAGATAGGCTGATCGTCGTGCGGTTCCCCATGTCCGCTCCCAGGCTCTGTACATCACGCCGTGCATGTATTACGATCGCCGCCATCTTTGTATTCTTCTGCAGCATTAATGTCTACATGTTCTTCACGTTTAAGATCGTCGAGAGTGAATACACGGGCGGTAAGACACTTACAATTAGGTTGTAGTTGGAGGTGACTGCCGATCTTGGACCCAACTTTTGATTCATAGCGAAGCAGAGCGTAGAAGTGCATCCGATCACCCCTTGTTGCATCGTGACAACGGGGCACTCGCGCTGTCTCGTGCTTTCTTTAGCTGGCTATTTCACCAAGATCGGCAAACGCCACGGAAGACGTGGCATCATTCCAACCAACGTTTGATGATGTGTGAAGTTCTTAATGAAATATGAGCTCTTAGTTCCCTTCATTAACCGCACAAAAAAAATGTCTTAGTAGGAGAAACGTTTTTACCGCCAACTTGAAGCTTCATCAGTGACCTTGACCTGTCATGACGTCACGAGTTGGAAGCACAAGTGCCTCGTGTTTCTTGTGAAGTTATTTTGCCCCGGTCACGGTTAAAGTCGGTGCCGTCGGTCTCGAATGCATATTGGCTACATGCAAAAAGGGATCAGACTCGGACTATGGAATTTAAGCTTTATGGTGTTGAATTCAAAAAGTACTGATGAATTACGCGGACGAAATCGCAAAAGGAAGCTGACATGTTATGCTCAATGATATTTTCGACTTCGTTTTCGTTTTCGTACGCTTGCTTAACCTCCCTATATGCAGTCAGTATTCTCAATTGTGTTAGCTCTACCGTGTTTGTCTTTCTCGGGATGCAATATTCCACCGGTAGAAACTGAAAAAGAAATAGATCCAATGAGACAGGGACATCAATATATTTATTCAGCTACTTTTACAAGAAAGAAATTACTGTACCAATTTTCATCATGGTTTCTGCTGGTTTTTAAATTGAATTATTTTTGCTAATTTAAGTTAAAATCCAGAGGGACTCTGTGATTTATGCTACAACGTTTCGTAGCTGAAAACGTGTAGCTGCAAACTTCACTACTGACTCTGTACGTTCAGATGAGAGGAAGGCGACTACATGTACCCAGATGGAAGCAATTTACCCCGTATCTCTTGGGTTGAACTGTTTTCATCTTTTCAGGTACAAGTATGGTAAAAATACAAGTGCCAGATGACCCCGACTTCGAAGTCCTTGGCAACGCTTATCAACTAGCAATCGGAACGATCGCACCTTTCTGTATTATCGTTTTCTGTAATCTCTGGATCATCTATGTGTTACGTAAAGCTGCCAAAGAAACGGGCAAGATGGGTGTGAACAAAGATGGCCAAAAGACCCGTGAGAAGGAAACAGCCTACTTGACGAGAATGCTGATTCTTGTTAGTATTGCATACGTCGTGACGTCAATTCCTTTCAGGTTGTATGACGTCATAAGTGTGATCCCGCCGGTCAGGGTACACTACAAAATGAAAGAAGAGTATTGGAGTTTGAGATTTTATTGCCAACATTTTATTATTATCCAGTTTTGGGAGTTGAATTATGGCATCAACTTTTACCTTTACTGTATAGGGGGCGGAAAGAAGTATCGAGATGACGTCAAGCAGAGACTTCGACAGATGTTCTCATGCTGCGCATGCAGAAACTAAGAGGGAACTATAGTGGGAACGCCCTTGGACACTACAAACACGCCTCAAATGACAATAATTGGTAATGTTGTCTTTAATAAAGTATTATAATCATAAATATCTGTACATGTATACTGCTGCCCATTACATCTTTGTATCTCGTATGCCGATTGTCCGTGCTGTTTTGTTGCATAACTAGTCCAATTACAATCATCGCGTCCTCATCTTCGTCGTCATAAAAACTCCTGCGCCGACCCGCCCGCCCTTGGGGGTTTTATATCCAGTTGATATAACAGTAATATCATATTTGATTTCATGCATTCTACATCTAGCTCACCGTTCAGGTGATGTACGTCGGATAAGCCTCGTCAAATGATCCGTTTCGTAATGCGCTGCGTATACTTTTGCATCGTAGTTCTCTGGTAACACACCTGGCGACGGAAAAAGCCAAGTCCAATGTACATACATACTTGGCCAGAAAAAGAAACCAAGCCAACATTACCAAGCATTAGCAAGAACGAGCCCCTTGAAGCATAAAAGACAACATTTCCCAGCGGTTTTTTGCGCGCAGTGCCATTTTTTCGTGAAGTCAGTAGAGTTTGGTTTTGAAGTCAGTTGCTGGAGAAGGAAACGGAGCTTGCTGCCGTCAACATGGCTGACAATGCCGTATCCACCGCCGTTTTTTGGACCGCTACAACGGAGGTAGATCCCGCGGTTCTAACCCTTCGTATCCTCTACAAGATCTTCACACAATATGTATTCGCTGTGGTGGTGGTTCTAGCTCTCTTCGGGAACGTCATGTCAATTCTGGTGACTGTGCAGAAAGACAATCGGAAGATTTCTACTTGTAATTACATGACAGCTCTGGCTGTTGTTGACTCCAATGTGACGATAGCGCACGGATGGGCATTAGCTTGGATCTTCTGGGCCCCTGCCGAGGACGCACCTTCTGAGTTGGCCATGCAGTGAGTAAAGGTTTACGCAAATTTTGATAGGTTTCCGTCGAGATGTCCGTCATAGAAACATTTATAAGGGCTGCGAGCGGGTGATGACAGACAACGAGAAGCGCAGTGTTACTATCGCCGTCATCTAGCATCTAGCCATCATTCCGCTTTTATTTGTAATACTAGCTCAGGCCCCCAATTGTCTTCTAGTCACTTCAAGACTTCCATCTTTAACCCTTAGACTAGCATCTGCGTATAGTCCCACTTTAAAACATTCTGAAATTTCAAATATGTTGCGCTTCTCAAAATATCATTTACCCCGACTCGACGATTCTATTTCAGGGGGATGTGGTACCTGTCGTACACCTCGGCAATCCTTTCGGGTTTCTATCTGGCCGCCATGACCATAGATAGGCTGATCGTCGTGCGGTTCCCCATGTCTGCTCCCAGGCTCTGTACATCACGCCGTGCATGTATTACGATCGCCGCCATCTTTGTATTCTTCTGCAGCATTAATGTCTACATGTTCTTCACGTTTAAGATCGTCGAGAGTGAATACACGGGCGGTAAGACACTTACAATTAGGTTGCAGTTGGAGGTGACTGCCGATCTTGGACCCAACTTTTGATTCATAGCGAAGCAGAGCGTAGAAGTGCACCCGATCACCCCTAGTTGCATCATGACAACGGGGCACTCGCGCTGTCTCTTGCTTTCTTTAGCTGGCTATTTCACCAAGATCGGCAAACGCCACGGAAGACGTGGCATCATTCCAATCAACATTTGATGATAGTGAAGTTCTTAATGAAATATGAGCTCTTAGTTCCCTTCATTAACTGCACAAAAAATGTCTTAGTAGGAGAAACGTTTTTATCGCCAACTTGAAGCTTCATCAGTGACCTTGACCTGTCATGACGTCACGAGTTGGAAGCACAAGTGCCTCGTGTTTCTTGTGAAGTTATTTTGCCCCGGTCACGGTTGAAGTCGGTGCCGTCGGTCTCGAATGCATATTGGCTACATGAAAAAAGGGATCAGACTCGGACTATGGAATTTAAGCTTTATGGTGTTGAATTCAAAAAGTACTGATGAATTACGCGGACGAAATCGCAAAAGGAAGCTGACATGTTATGCTCAATGATATTTTCGACTTCGTTTTCGTTTTCGTACGCTTGCTTAACCTCCCTATATGCAGTCAGTCTTCTCAATTGAGTTAGCTCTTCCGTGTTTGTCTTTCTCGGGATGCAATATTCCACCGGTAGAAACTGAAAAAGAAATAGATCCAATTAGACAGGCACATCAATATATTTATTCAGCTACTTTTACAAGAAAGAAATTACTGTACCAATTTTCATCATGGGTTCTGCTGGTTTTTAAATTGAATTGATTTTGCTAATTTAAGTTAAAATCCAGAGGGACTCTGTGATTTATGCTACAACGTTTCGTAGCTGAAAACGTGTAGCTGCAAACTTCACTACTGACTCTGTACGTTCAGATGAGAGGAAGGCGACTACATGTACCCAGATGGAAGCAATTTACCCCGTATCTCTTGGGTTGAACTGTTTTCATCTTTTCAGGTACAAGTATGGTAAAAATACAAGTGCCAGATGACCCCGACTTCGAAGTCCTTGGCAACGCTTATCAACTAGCAATCGGGACCATCGCGCCTTTCTGTATTATCGTTTTCTGTAATCTCTGGATCATCTATGTGTTACGTAAAGCTGCCAAAGAAACGGGCAAGATGGGTGTGAACAAAGATGGCCAAAAGACCCGTGAGAAGGAAACAGCCTACTTGACGAGAATGCTGATTCTTGTTAGTATTGCATACGTCGTGACGTCAATTCCTTTTAGGTTGTATGACGTCATAAGTGTGATCCCGCCGGTCAGGGTACACTACAAAATGGAAGAAGAGTATTGGAGTTTGAGATTTTATTGCCAACATTTTATCATTATCCAGTTTTGGGAGTTGAATTATGGCATCAACTTTTACCTTTACTGTATAGGGGGCGGAAAGAAGTATCGAGATGACGTCAAGCAGAGACTTCGCCAGATGTTCTCATGCTGCGCATGCAGAAACTAAGAGGGAACTATAGTGGGAACGCCCTTGGACACTACAAACACGCCTTAAATGACAATAATTGGTAATGTTGTCTTTAATAAAGTATTATGATCATAAATATCTGTACATGTATACTGCTGCCCATTACATCTTTGTATCTCGTATGCCGATTGTCCGTGCTGTTTTGTTGCATAACTAGTCCAATTACAATCATTGCGTCCTCATCTTCGTCGTCATAAAAACTCCTGCGCCGACCCGCCCGCCCTTGGGGGTTTTATATCCAGTTGATATAACAGTAATATCATATTTGATTTCATGCATTCTACATCTAGCTCACCGTTCAGGTGATGTACGTCGGATAAGCCTCTACAAATGATTCGTTTCGTAATGCGCTGCGTATACTTTTGCATCGTAGTTCTCTGGTAACACACCTGGCGACGGAAAAAGCCAAGTCCAATGTACATACATACTTGGCCAGAAAAAGAAACCAAGCCAACATTACCAAGCATTAGCAAGAACGAGCCCCTTGAAGCATAAAAGACAACATTTCCCAGCGGTTTTTTGCGCGCAGTGCCATTTTTTCGTGAAGTCAGTAGAGTTTGGTTTTGAAGTCAGTTGCTGGAGAAGGAAACGGAGCTTGCTGCCGTCAACATGGCTGACAATGCCGAATACACCGTCGTTTTTTGGACCGCTACAACGGAGGTAGATCCCGCGGTTCTAACCCTTCGCATCCTCTACAAGATCTTCACACAATATGTATTCGCTGTGGTGGTGGTTCTAGCTCTCTTCGGGAACGTCATGTCAATTCTGGTGACTGTGCAGAAAGACAATCGGAAGATTTCTACTTGTAATTACATGACAGCTCTGGCTGTTGTTGACTCCAATGTGACGATAACGCAAGGATGGGCATTAGCTTGGATCTTCTGGGCCCCTGCCGAGGATGCACCTTCTGAGTTGGCCATGCAGTGAGTAAAGGTTTACGCAAATGTTGATAGGTTTCCGTCGAGATGTCCGTCATAGAAACATTTATAAGGGCTGCGAGCGGGTGATGACAGACAACGAGAAGCGCAGTGTTACTATCGCCGTCATCTAGCATCTAGCCATCATACCGCTTTTATTTGGAATACTAGCTCAGGCCCCCAATTGCCTTCTAGTCACTTCAAGACTTCCATCTTTAACCCTTACACTAGCATCTGCGTATAGTCCCACTTTAAAACATTCTGAAATTTCAAATATGTTGCGCTTCTCAAAATATCATTTACCCCGACTCGACGATTCTATTTCAGGGGGATGTGGTACATGTCGTACACCTCGGCAATCCTTTCGGGTTTCTATCTGGCCGCCATGACCATAGATAGGCTGATCGTCGTGCGGTTCCCCATGTCTGCTCCCAGGCTCTGTACATCACGCCGTGCATGTATTACGATCGCCGCCATCTTTGTATTCTTCTGCAGCATTAATGTCTACATGTTCTTCACGTTTAAGATCGTCGAGAGTGAATACACGGGCGGTAAGACACTTACAATTAGGTTGCAGTTGGAGGTGACTGCCGATCTTGGACCCAACTTTTGATTCCTAGCGAAGCAGAGCGTAGAAGTGCACCCGATCACCCCTTGTTGCATCATGACAATGGGGCACTCGCGCTGTCTCTTGCTTTCTTTAGCTGGCTATTTCACCAAGATCGGCAAACGCTACGGAAGACGTGACATCATTCCAACCAACGTTTGATGATGTGTGAAGTTCTTAATGAAATATGAGCTCTTAGTTCCCTTCATTAACCGCACAAAAAAAATGTCTTAGTAGGAGAAACGTTTTTACCGCCAACTTGAAGCTTCATCAGTGACCTTGACCTGTCATGACGTCACGAGTTGGAAGCACAAGTGCCTCGTGTTTCTTGTGAAGTTATTTTGCCCCGGTCACGGTTAAAGTCGGTGCCGTCGGTCTCGAATGCATATTGGCTACATGCAAAAAGGGATCAGACTCGGACTATGGAATTTAAGCTTTATGGTGTTGAATTCAAAAAGTACTGATGAATTACGCGGACGAAATCGCAAAAGGAAGCTGACATGTTATGCTCAATGATATTTTCGACTTCGTTTTCGTTTTCGTACGCTTGCTTAACCTCCCTATATGCAGCCAGTCTTCTCAATTGTGTTAGCTCTACCGTGTTTGTCTTTCTCGGGATGCAATATTCCACCGGTAGAAACTGAAAAAAGAAATAGATCCAATTAGACAGGCACATCAATATATTTATTCAGCTACTTTAACAAGAAAAAAATTACTGTACCAATTTTCATCATGGTTTCTGCTGGTTTTTAAATTGAATTATTTTTGCTAATTTAAGTTAAAATCCAGAGGGACTCTGTGATTTATGCTACAACGTTTCGTAGCTGAAAACGTGTAGCTGCAAACTTCACTACTGACTCTGTACGTTCAGATGAGAGGAAGGCGACTACATGTACCCAGATGGAAGCAATTTACCCCGTATCTCTTGGGTTGAACTGTTTTCATCTTTTCAGGTACAAGTATGGTAAAAATACAAGTGCCAGATGACCCCGACTTCGAAGTCCTTGGCAACGCTTATCAACTAGCAATCGGGACGATCGCGCCTTTCTGTATCATCGTTTTCTGTAATCTCTGGATCATCTATGTGTTACGTAAAGCTGCCAAAGAAACGGGCAAGATGGGTGTGAACAAAGATGGCCAAAAGACCCGTGAGAAGGAAACAGCCTACTTGACGAGAATGCTGATTCTTGTTAGTATTGCATACGTCGTGACGTCAATTCCTTTTAGGTTGTATGACGTCATAAGTGTGATCCCGCCGGTCAGGGTACACTACAAAATGGAAGAAGAGTATTGGAGTTTGAGATTTTATTGCCAACATTTTATCATTATCCAGTTTTGGGAGTTGAATTATGGCATCAACTTTTACCTTTACTGTATAGGGGGCGGAAAGAAGTATCGAGATGACGTCAAGCAGAGACTTCGACAGATGTTCTCATGCTGCGCATGCAGAAACTAAGAGGGAACTATAGTGGGAACGCCCTTGGACACTACAAACACGCCTCAAATGACAATAATTGGTAATGTTGTCTTTAATAAAGTATTATAATCATAAATATCTGTACATGTATACTGCTGCCCATTACATCTTTGTATCTCGTATGCCGATTGTCCGTGCTGTTTTGTTGCATAACTAGTCCAATTACAATCATTGCGTCCTCATCTTCGTCGTCATAAAAACTCCTGCGCCGACCCGCCCTGGGGGTTTTATATCCAGTTGATATAACAGTAATATCATATTTGATTTCATGCATTCTACATCTAGCTCACCGTTCAGGTGATGTACGTCGGATAAGCCTCGTCAAATGATTCGTTTCGTACTGCGCTGCGTATACTTTTGCATCGTAGTTCTCTGGTAACATACCTGGCGACGGAAAAAGCCAAGTCCAAAGTACATACATACTTGGCCAGAAAAAGAAACCAAGCCAACATTACCAAGCATTAGCAAGAACGAGCCCCTTGAAGCATAAAAGACAACATTTCCCAGCGGTTTTTTGCGCGCAGTGCCATTTTTTCGTGAAGTCAGTAGAGTTTGGTTTTGAAGTCAGTTGCTGGAGAAGGAAACGGAGCTTGCTGCCGTCAACATGGCTGACAATGCCGAATCCACCGTCGTTTTTTGGACCGCTACAACGGAGGTAGATCCCGCGGTTCTAACCCTTCGTATCCTCTACAAGATCTTCACACAATATGTATTCGCTGTGGTGGTGGTTCTAGCTCTCTTCGGGAACGTCATGTCAATTCTGGTGACTGTGCAGAAAGACAATCGGAAGATTTCTACTTGTAATTACATGACAGCTCTGGCTGTTGTTGACTCCAATGTAACGATAACGCACGGATGGGCATTAGCCTGGATCTCCTGGGCCCCTGTCGAGGACGCACCTTCTGAGTTTGCCATGCAGTGAGTAAAGGTTTACGCAAATTTTGATAGGTTTCCGTCGAGATGTCCGTCATAGAAACATTCATGAATATGGGTTTCGAGATCGTGATGACAGACAACCAGAAGTGCAGTGTTACTATCGCCGTCATCTAGCATCTAGCCATACCGCTTTTATTTGGAATACTAGCTCAGGCCCCCAATTGTCTTCTAGTCACTTCAAGACTACCAACTTTAACCCTTAGGCTAGCATCTGCGTATAGTCCCACTTTAAAACATTCTGAAATTTCAAATATGTTGCGCTTCTCAAAATATCATTTACCCCGACTCGACGATTCTATTTCAGGGGGATATGGTACCTGGCGTACACCTCGGCAATCCTTTCGGGTTTCTATCTGGCCGCCATGACCATAGATAGGCTGATCGTCGTGCGGTTCCCCATGTCCGCTCCCAGGCTCTGTACATCACGCCGTGCATGTATTACGATCGCCGCCATCTTTGTATTCTTCTGCAGCATTAATGTCTACATGTTCTTCACGTTTAAGATCGTCGAGAGTGAATACACGGGAGGTAAGACACTTACAATTAGGTTGTAGTTGGAGGTGACTGCCGATCTTGGACCCAACTTTTGATTCCGAGCGAAGCAGAGCGTAGAAGTGCACCCGATCACCCCTTGTTGCATCATGACAACGGGGCACTCGCGCTGTCTTGTGCTTTCTTTAGCTGGCTATTTCACCAAGATCGGCAAACGCCACGGAAGACGTGGCATCATTCCAATCAACGTTTGATGATATGTGAAGTTCTTAATGAAATATGAGCTCTTAGTTCCCTTCATTAACTGCACAAAAAATGTCTTAGTAGGAGAAACGTTTTTACCGCCAACTTGAAGCTTCATCAGTGACCTTGACCTGTCATGACGTCACGAATTGGAAGCACAAGTGCCTCGTGTTTCTTGTGAAGTTATTTTGCCCCGGTCACGGTTGAAGTCGGTGCCGTCGGTCTCGAATGCATATTGGCTACATGCAAACAGGGATCAGACTCGGACTATGGAATTTAAGCTTTATGGTGTTGAATTCAAAAACTATCGATGAATTACGCAGACGAAAACGCAGAAAGAAGCTGACATGTTATGCTCAATGACATTTTCGGCTTCGTTTTCGTTTTCGTACGCTTGCTTAACCTCCCTATATGCAGTAAGTCTTATCAATTGTGTTAGCTCTTCCGTGTATGTCTTTCTCGGGATGCAATATTCCACCGGTAGAAACTGAAAAAGAAATAGATCCAATTAGACAGGCACATCAATATATTTATTCAGCTACTTTTACAAGAAAGAAATTACTGTACCAATTTCCATCATGGTTTCTTCTGGTTTTTAAATTGAATTGATTTTGCTAATTTAAGTTAAAATCCAGGGGGACTCTGTGATTTATGCTACAACGTTTCGTAGCTGAAAACGTGTAGCTGCAAACTTCACTACTGACTCTGTACGTTCAGATGAGAGGAAGGCGACTACATGTACCCAGATGGAAGCAATTTACCCCGTATCTCTTGGGTTGAACTGTTTTCATCTTTTCAGGTACAAGAATGGTAAAAATACAAGTGCCAGATGACCCCGACTTCGAAGTCCTTGGCAACGCTTATCAACTAGCAATCGGGACCATCGCGCCTTTCTGTATTATCGTTTTCTGTAATCTCTGGATCATCTATGTGTTACGTAAAGCTGCCAAAGAAACGGGCAAGATGGGTGTGAACAAAGATGGCCAAAAGACCCGTGAGAAGGAAACAGCCTACTTTACGAGAATGCTGATTCTTGTTAGTATTGCATACGTCGTGACGTCAATTCCTTTCAGGTTGTATGACGTCATAAGTGTGATCCCGCCGGTCAGGGTACACTACAAAATGGAAGAAGAGTATTGGAGTTTGAGATTTTATTGCCAACATTTTATTATTATCCAGTTTTGGGAGTTGAATTATGGCATCAACTTTTACCTTTACTGTATAGGGGGCGGAAAGAAGTATCGAGATGACGTCAAGCAGAGACTTCGACAGATGTTCTCATGCTGCGCATGCAGAAACTAAGAGGGAACTATAGTGGGAACGCCCTTGGACACTACAAACACGCCTCAAATGACAATAATTGTTAATGTTGTCGTTAATAAAGTATTATAATCATAAATATCTGCACATGTATACTGCTGCCTTTACCTACCGCAGCGCCGCCACTGTGGCAGATCCTGCTACCAATACTGTCATTCGATGATTAATGGCCGATCCGCTTAAAGAGATTACCAAAAGAAATTTTGAGATAAACCAACAGGTCGAGATTTTGAATCAGCCGATGGAAAGAAGTCAGATACCTTATCTTCAGTCTCCGAGTTAATTAAAAGTGAATTCCACTATCGATATTTTGGCAGTGATAAATATGCGTTCATTAATAGTCCTTTCTTGGTTTTGATACATCTATGAATACAACATAATGACATTTTGACAACACCATAAATGAAGAAGCTTGCGAGCGGGATGTACTGGATCCGTGTGACTAAGGATGTTTTTTTAATCAATATAAATTTGAAATATATTCCTCGTCTTTCCCTGAGGGAGCGTTTCCGATTAACTACGGACGGTTCATCATAGTTCGAGATATCGCCCTTTGCGTTCATCGCAGAAAGGTTTGTTTACTCGATGGATGGTTTCAAATGAAAGCGGTTGCAGCAAAACGCACGCGTGACGGCATGCATACGTTGTCGCAATTTGCATTAGAGTGCGATTGGAGACGATTTCGCATAGCATTCAAAGCGCATGCGATCTATAGGTAGTTTGGGTGTACTGCGACATAAAATGAAGCACTATCGCATGGGGTGTCGCAGAAATAAAAGAGCTCGCTTTATTTGTTCTTGATTGTCGCAATAAAATTTCAGTGTAGATTGGCCCAAGGCAAAAACACATCAGAAAAAATCTTCCGCTCGCATGCATCGGTTCCAATTCAAGCTTTTGATAAACATTCTGGTTCAGAAGGAGGCGAAATCTTTTTAACTCACTAGAACACGGTCTGATAAATCCGTGTGTGGAAGTCTGTGATTAGAATCGATCTCTAAGCACCATGCGACAGGATTTGCCAAGTGTATATATACTACGATATGATATTAAGTCAGCTACGGTCTTCAAACGGAATGATAGCTAATCGCATCCGGAACATGCACAGGCAAAGATGTTTGTAGTGTAGTAAGATATTGGTTGAAGATATTGGATTTGGCTACATGTATGGTTGATTTCTCTAAGGTTATGGGAAGCATCGTCAGATTTTCTTGCAAGTGATCTTAGTCCTTTTTCCGGAGGCCGAACTCATTATAAAAATGTGCTGCTTCGTTTTAGCGTTCGATTTTCTTTAATGGCTATGATATACAGGCCTCTGCCCCGAATAAACATGGCAGTAGTCTCTTGTTCCTCTCTAAGATCCTTATAACCTTGTCTTCGTTGACGGCCATGAGGCCAGTGTACTGTCATTTTACCATCAAAGCTGAATCGACCTGCTTTGGATGGGCAGCTTGGCAGTTACCTACTTTTCTACTTTAAATTGATCTTACTTCCTTGCAGCCCGCACTGGTTTGAAGAAAGTCAGTTCCCATAAACCTACCCGTAGCTGCTCTGTTTTCGTGCAGAGACAACTGACAAACGGGTCCAGTCCAAAGACACGCTGGACCAAGTCTCCGGCCAAATTGATCGCCTAATCTGACATCTACTTCCCACGTTTTCTTTCCAGACTGCTGTGGCTTCTTCTTATCTGCACCTGCTCTGGTATCATGGTCTTCCAAATCGTTGATCGAATCATTTTTTACTGCCGATTCCCCGTGACGGTCAACGTCGAGATAAACTTCAACAAAACCATCCGCTTCCCTGCAGTCGCCATTTGCAATCAGAACGCTTTCAGGTAAGTAACGTCACATCGGGGGAGTAGCTGTCGAAATGATAGCGACCTGTTACACTTGATTAACGGCCTTCGCCACTTTCTTCAGAGATTTTTCTACCTTAAATCTGGTAATGGCCAATCAGACGGCGCCTTACATGCTTGTTCGACGCAGTTCCGCCGCAGGCAGATGAAGATCAAAACGACACACTACTGACAACAATCATATTAAAAGACATTCCGCTGCAGTACATGCCGCGTTTGACTACAGACTCAGCAGACGCATTACTGATTCGTGCTTTCATATCAACCAAGACTACGGAGTAGAACCATACTTCTGTGGCCTTAGCGGTTGCAATATCAACAACCGGCTACAGCTCCCCGATCAGCCATTAAACTTCTAAATGTGAAAAAAGGTATAAAACATGTCATGGTTATCATGGTGAATGATTTTTCCGTTGCTGAAGAATGAATTATAGATACAATGGCTTTGACATACAATAACCTAATTGGAAAAGTGGATCATGTAGATACGAGTTATTGATAATTGAGCAATCCCAGTGAGAGAGAGGTTACTTTCATGGCAAAGACTGGAGATGATATCCATTCCTGCATTAGCCTGGTGATAAATTGTCTTTAAGTTCACTGGGCTAATGTCGGTCGATGGCAAAGATCGGGTTGTTTATTATATGGTCATGATTGTTGTCAAATGTTACTAAGACTCAATTATCACCAAGTGGGCATTTGGCCATATTCTTTGCACTTCTAAAGCCCGTAGCACACTAGCCGCCAACGTCGGCGTTCACAGGCGTTTTTTGCCGCAAGAGTCCTGAACGCCTGAAAAATCCCTAGTCTGCTACGAACGGCCTCGGCGAACACGACTTGCCGCCACTTACCGCATTTAAACGCCAAATATCTAACATGTTTGATTTTTGACGCGTGTCGCCGCGTTTGAACGCAAGAAGAAGCCAGGTGTGCTACGGATTGCCGCCTGAATTGGCGTCGGCGGCGAGGCTCTGGCCAATCAGTATGCGTTTTGATGTCACATGATTTCAAAATGGCAGCCTAAAGTGGCGGAAAAGACGCTACTGGACGCCGATTCTGGGCAGGTGTGCTCTGACCGGGATCCACTGGCCGCCAACTTCGGCGTCGAGAGGCGTCAGTTGAACACTTCTTGTCGCCAAAGTTGGCGGCTAGTGTGCTGCGGGCTTAAGTCTTGAACATTTGCCAGAAGTCTCCAATGTAACATAACATTTATCAGGCCTTGAAGCTTTAGTCGTATTGACCCCCATGAAAGCTGTTTGTGGGGTCTATGTTATCAAGATTTGCCCTGACAACCCTTTGATCAGACAAAAGAACAATAGGACTTAATGCCTAGGTGCGAGCGGGCTTTGTATAATGACAATAGACCGTGTATTGGGCTTGTGAAGATTTCGTTTACTGCAAAGTAAGGGGCAAAATTAGATAATTGTGAGGTTTCGCAACCGCCCGGTTAGGCCCTTCGACGACGTTTATCTATTGTTCAGGTAAACTCACACAATAGATAAACGTCGTCGTAGGGCCTAAACGGGTCGTTGCGAAACCTCACTAATAAACCTTACCTTACCACGTCATGTATGTTTACGTTTTATATTTTCAGGATAACCGAGGCTGCCAGGTTAGGTTATTTAAATCTTCTAGAAGAGATATACAATGAGAAACCAGACAAACAAGAAAAGTTAGATAACTTGACAAGAAATAACTATTCTCAGGTGAATTTCGAAGATCTTTATCTCCCTACCGCGCATCTAAAGGAGGATATGATAGTCAGGTAAGTGAAGGGATTGGAATTGGGGACACGTGAGCCAAAAGGCCAAATAATACGCTCCTCTCCTTAGTGATATATTGGTGGCCTGAATACACCTTATTAGGGAGTTCTTTCTGATATTATTTCCTCCCCGACGCCTTCCTTCGTCATTCAATGACCGCACCGCCAAGTCCCAGGCGCTATCTGCGTTATCAACTACTCTTTGTAGTACGGACACTTATGGAATTGATGACTTACTCGATATGATTGTGTTTGAAAATACGGTGGCCATGTTGCGCGACTTATCTCAGGTCTATCTGATCCAGACCGGATGAGGTGGTCATATGAAATGACGAAAGGAAAGCTTTCGGCAAAGGCTCTTTGAGCGATTACAAGTTGTTGGCAGAATGACATGAGTGTGGATATTGATTACAAACCCCCAATGGATGTCATGTCAAATTTTGATTCAGCGTTCCCTGTCTTAAAGTGTTCTGCGATTAGGAAACAACATTGACTCGGTGAGAATCCGTGACCTGAGAGTGAGGACAAGCAATGTGGGAAACGGGGCAAAGACCCAAAGGGTCAAGAAGTCAAATACACATCGTCTATTGGCTATTGACTATTGAAACTCTGTGAGACCATTACACACTCTCAACCACTGAACTCTTAATAAAGTGCGCATCCGCTGATATTTCCACTGTTTGTCGGTGAAAAGTCTGGAGTCCCCGCGGTTTATCAGAGTTCTTCCCAAAACATTACATTTACACTCCATTTCTCGTTGCAGATGTTTTTGGGATGGCTCTCCTTGCTCTCATGAAAATTTCACCATGATTTTGACAGATCACGGTGTTTGTTACGCCTTCAACGGAGACCAGGCACATCCTTTGTACATATCAGACACAGGTAACTATACATGTATTCCGCAGGGAGGTCGGGTTTTTGGGCCAAAGCAAACCTTTAAGCAGACTTTAGGGAGCCCCAGCCGAGCAATCTTGGCGCCACCTCTCATTGCCGTGCGCGCGAATGCCGCCTGTATTATTACAATGAAATATCAGACGCTGGTAATTGGGCCATACATCAAATAATATCAGCTATCACCTAGCGTCTCAGCCAAGGTCATGGATTGATTTGGCCACTGGCGTGATCTGATGATGACATCGTGACTCAACTCAGGCTGGTTCCTTAACCCCAAATGGCGCTGCTAAATGTCAAGTCGTGACTGATACTAGGGTACATCGGTGGGCTTTTGTTGAATGGTGAAAATATGAATTTCGGTTGCTTGATGAACACATCGTAACTTTTACTTAAAAAATCTCTTTCCTCGGTGCATTTGAGCTCATAACTACATTTGTATTTGATAGACAGTATTCTTAGTTATCATTTACCACTCTAATACAATCACCCTTAAAAGTGATAAATACTTTCAAAATATGACCAAAATGAATTTCCGCCTCTCGGTTGGCCTTCATGAATGTAGAACGGAGAGAGCACATACACGCACAGTTTTATTGGCCAGTTTGAAAGTTACACTCTGTTATCATTGGTTGGTTTCTGAGGCGAGGGTCTTTGCCATGAGGCTACGTACTGTTGCACCTATAGGCTGGTTACTCTAAGGTCCACTCGGTCAATCTTGTTTTCAGGTACGGAACATGGTCTCCGTCTCACAGTAAATGTAGAACAATACGAGTACATGCATGGCCCGCACGACTCGGCGGGCCTGAAGGTCCTGCTCTACGACACGGACGAGGTGCCTCTGGTCTATGAGCTGGGCCAAGCTGTAGCCACGGGAACACATACTTTTATAGGAGTCAAGGTGCTTGTGGTAGGTACCACAGGTTCTTAAATGTTGTGGTGTTGCATTCAAATTTGTCTTGCTTTGAAGACATCCTCTCTGGTAGGGTGCTTCCACTTCAAGGTGGACTTCATTAATGCATGTTTATAAGGAAAGAATAGGTTTAGGAGCCGAATGGGCCAGATTAAGTTACAAGAAATCACGGATAGGTGTCCCTGTTATCTTACAGTGCATGCTGTTCATTTTTTCACAAGTCACACGAGGCCGAGTGTGTGCGATCAATGCATAATGGTTCCTTCCTATGGACCCCCTTTAAAAACGTAATTGCTAAGACTCAGCATACATTGTCTCCTTATTGTTTTTTAGATGAAATATCTTCCTGGTCCCCATGGTAACTGCTCAGGGAGTAACGTCCTGGAGCATTTCCCCGTCTATTCAGAAACTGGATGCAAACTAGAATGTATGAAGGATTTCTATGAGAAGCGGTGCGGCTGTCGCATGTTCTATATGCCACAGAAAGATGGTACGTACAGCTTTGTCTTCTTTGTCTTCTTCTCCTTCTTTTCCTTCACAACTTTAAGCAAATGTTAAAAGTTGTGTAATTTTGCAAGGGTATGTAATCAGCATGAAGCAAATGGGATTGTCATTCCCGTGTATAAATGTCGACAAGAGTGAGTCCTCAATCATGCCGTTATGATCGCCAATGGCAATCGTCCTCTGAAGGCATCACTTTTGGTTATAATGATATAGGGAATACAGGATTTGCAATTTCGGCTACCTCGACCGTGACGTGTCTGACGTCACCCCTGGTCACGCAACGTGGAAGTTTATTGGTCCCGAAAGGCGATTTTTTTTTCAGTTGGAAGCGGACCTTGAACGAAATTTAAAAAGTCACGTAGGCTATTCTTGAATTCGTCTTCTTAATAAATCTGTATTTTCTTCCAGGCGTTCCCCCTGTGTGTAACCTGGGCCAGTACTTCTCTTGCGTCCTCAATGCCAAAGGTGCGTACATTTCTTTCTTTTTGTCTGTCCGTAAACATGCAATGGTTCTTGGTTATGCTACAAATCAGCAAGGCAATCTTCAGAAGAATGACGACTCTGAAGTCAATATGATGATTTTGAAATCATTACGACAGATGTTTCCGTTTTACATTCTACAACCATAAAGAAAGTTAACGATGCACAAGTCCAATATCATTCTATCCCGAGTAATCCTGATGATCATGGTCTTCCTATATTAGGGAAGAGACGAGGCGCCCGATCCTCTGCGTCCAGAGTGTGTGCCGAGTCAGGATGGTACCTCAAATAACAACTAAAACTGTTTCGAAGATTGGAAATCGTGAATTTTGGAACTAATGTATACAATGTATTTACACAATAAAGCTCTGCTTGAGTAAATAGTTATCTAAATAACTGCTATTGGTGATGGTGTAACATCGTATTGAGGCATGTTCAACCTGGTCAACGATAAACTAGCAAAGCTCATAATTCATTCGTTCTTTCGTTGTAATACATCAAATAAAAACCAGAAATTGAGAGTGAGTATAGCTATAGAAATATACTACACGTACCTTGAACAATTCAGACCTGCACGAGAGCCGGTATCTCCTCAAAGCATGCTTACCTTTCATGCATACATGTGTGCCATGCATTTATCGAAAACCATTCTTGGTACGTTTCATACGACGCATGAAAATTTACATTATTCTTTTTGCAAATATGAATGTGTTACCCTAAAATTGTTCGAGTCTGAAAATTTGTTATGCAATCATCCACTCATGGCGAAGTATTCTCTTAAATCGAAAATGAGTTCGTTTTTGCTAAACTTGAAGTTACCCGTTGTTTCTGCTACTTCAGTTACTTTCTGAGACACCCGAATCGAAAGTCTTCAAATCCTGCATTTGAACTAGAGCCTTACATGTAACTCGTATTACATTTGTCACTGTTGTTATAAAAGTGAGAGGAGAGTATTTGAGTCTTAGCTAGTTTCATTGACCTTTTCTGCTATGGCATTTGTTAATGTGCTGGTGTTGATGATAAATGAAACAAGAAAGTGTCGGAAGGCATGTTAGGCATTGGTAAGGGTCGTGTATGATAATTCTGGATGTCAAATCATTGAATGATAGAATATGTGGTAGTGGAAGAATGCGTCACAAACCATCTTGCCTTTGCAGATTTAGGTCCCTTGCCGTAACTCGAGGTTGAACCTTTCTTTCAGATGCCCCACACTCAAAGACAGTCCCCGCCCACGCCTCGTCCCAAAGAGGAGCGCGGGAGTGCGTCATTCCGGAGTAATTGAGTACTGCATTTTACTCCTGACAGTGTATTGGGTATTTTACTGTGTAGGCAATTGATTTCGTCTCTATCAAAAGTGAGAAACATGAATGAAAATGAGGTGCCTTACAACATTGAAAGCCTACACAATGAAAGTCAATGTTTTGATCTTCGATCCATAACCGCCTGTGAACAGAGTCGAACATGAACATAAGCGGATATGGTAGAACGTAAAATACGCCTGTTGCTCTGAAATGAGATGCCATGCAGTGAACGTTGCATGCATAATGTGAATGAAAAATCCGGTGTGACCCTCAACCGCTCTCCTCCTTGATGTCGTCCTTGGTCATCACCATGTCTGATTAGCCTACAACACGCACGATGTACGCTCACCCAACACACACCCACCGATCCCCGCCCAGAAATCGCAAACGCACGACTTTTCAAAACATAATAAACATGTTAAAGGCTAGCGGCAACTGTGTAATTCGTTTTTCACATTAATTTAAACAAATTCCTTAAAGTACTTGCTATTTTTCGGTGCTTTTCCTACTGGTGGTAGAAAACTCGCCCGAAGCAAGGCGAATATACGGGACTTCACTCAATAACCAAATCTCCTGGAACATTTATGAAGACGAAAGATTACCAAAACTTGATAGACTACAATACTTGTAAAATAGGCTACCAAGTTTCATCATAATTATAAATTAAAATCGAATTTAATCCTGTAAGATGATCATTCCTTTTAAAGAATTACCCAGCAAAGCTTACCTTTTCAAAGGAAAAGAAAATATTCGATAGCACATAGCCAGCCCTTCGCTGCTTGTAAGAGCTTTGAGGGACCGACTGTCGCTCTTTTCAGGGTCGCGTTCCCATAGAAATCACGAAGTTAAGTAACCTCAGTTTTCCATTTGATTTTAGATTTCAAATGACCGTCTTCTAAGTAGTCCAAAATTAGCATGTTTAATTGTTGATTATATAGATTCAGTTAGATTTTCATTGGATTGCGTTTGACTTTTAACATTTCCATTCCTTTCCTGAGACCACCACAAAACGCACAAAACCAACCCAGAGTGTTTTTGTTAAATTCAAGGGCTTTGCTGTTTGGATAAGATATGACTGACTTGGCCCTGCCTGAGCTTAAGTCAAATAAGGGTCTTAGTTTTTGAATTTGTTACAAAAACCTTGCAGGCGGAGTAAAAATGCTCCTTCTGTGATAAGTAATAAGGTGCTTACTTCACATAAAACAAAACTTCCCGCAAAAATAGTCACTTTTTAACCAGATATATTGATTTTAGTAACCAGAAAATATCAGCTTCTCTTCGCAGATGAAACAATTTTTGTTCATGAGTTGCCTCCTAGGTGGCAGGAGTGTACGAAGCAGATTCTTCCACCTAGGAGTGAAATGGAAAACTAAAACAACCTGCTCGGAGCGTTGCATATCTTCGTGTTTACTCAAGTCAGCACTTCCAGTTAACGCTTTAAATTGCATTGGGTAGGTAGTCTCTCAAACCTTTTGTGAAGTGAAAAAGCTTTGGTTAAGTGAGTCTAACTTATGCATGACGTTGCTTTCTGGTCTTTATGTTTTAGTGTCCAATATGTGACAGATGAGTTTGTGCATTATTGGTCAATCCATGGATGTTATTTGACCTTTTACCACGTGACCGTAGCGCATTGTGTTGCTGAGAAACCTCGGCATCTCTGAAAAGGCAGATAAGGATCTTTACACTTCCTGAGGTTTATATCCGGCAAGTAATAGCCGTCTTGATTGTAAACTAACGACCAGATGATCCATCATTTGGAGATGTCGTTAGGCTCACCCATAATATAGCCCTGCGACTGTCATTCCAACTAATAACAGTTATTTTCCCCTTTGGTCTATCAAACTAACTCCATTGGGGAAATGTTGATTATCATCTGGAAGGTCAGCATCTCCTGATCATCAGAGAAAATCTGACATGAAGAAAGCATTAAAAAGTGAGTTAAACACCATCGACCAATTTTTCCATTAATCACTAATGTTTGACCAATACTGCCATTCTTTATCTGCGTCATAACAGAATTCCTGAGAAATGAGACTTAGCCTATTTACCCAACAAGGCGATGCCATACCGAAACTAAACACTATTGCAACTAGCAGTCACTGCAACCTGGTTGGTTCATAAGTGGTGACGTCATTGAACGTAGTCCATTACAGATCAGTCCAAAAAATCTGACCAAGAATGTCAAGATCGAAAACAATAAAAAAGGAAATATCAGATAACATGGCATTTAGGCCTACTCAGAAGACGGTCCTCCGAATTATATGAAACACACAGACATGGGAATCCGTGCATCCTGATGCATTTCAACTCGTATGCATGTGCTCTTTTAACCGCATGTAGCTGATGGGGCATTTCCCGGTTTTGGTCTCATTTCAGACGAATTCAAGGTCAAATTTAATTACATAATTAATGAAGATGGGACTGATTTCGGTGCTGGTATCGTTTCAGAGGAGTTTAATCACCCGGGTAAGGATATATGTAAATGCCCGCTCCCGTGCAGTACAACCATTTATGAACCAAACTTTAGCTATAGCGCGACGTCGAATTTCGATGTCGACACAATGCTGAAAATCGTGGATACAGATGCACTGTTAGAACGTTACATAAACGCAAGAGATACGGCACACAAAGTTGAGGATCGCTATTTTGAAGTTGACTCTACTATAATCAACGCAGCAGCGACAACGGCAGACGACATTGAGAAGATGTTGTATGTTGAGTTTAAGAGCTTGTTAGACGGTAACGTGGCGGCATTGAAAGACATCTTAGACAGTATGGATTACATTTGTAAAAGGAAAGCCACCATGTATGCCTTCCAGGAATTCGTTGTCCGGAAGAATTTCCTCCGAGGCGTTATGGCCATGGACGAACGGACATTCTCGCAGGTCTCACTCAACTATTTTGATTTCATTTTCAAATGCGAGCACCAGGTGCGCACATTGTTGAAGACGAATGACACTGCAACGAGAAACATGATTTACAGTCTGCTGAAAATAGACATTGACGCCCGTCGGCTACTCACTCAAAATGCTTTACAAAACATCACGGACGCCAAGGACGCTTACGCAAATGGCGTTCCCATTTTTGAGTACCAGTTCGTCGTTGAAGGGGTACAAAAAGAAAAGGAAGAGGGCAGAATTATCGTGCCTAAAGTTTTACTGCATACCGCTGTGTCTCGCGAAAATTCATATTCTTTATATTACCTGAACCGGACCTTCACGGATTTACAATCGCTCATTTATATTTATCATAACCTCTCCTCCATTCTAGAAGATGCATATTTAGAAAACAGATTCAATGGCGGATTATTTATGGAGCTGGCGGCGAATTTCACACTTCTCTCGAAGATGTTCTTCGGCTCGCGGAGTAATACGTTAGCGGAAGTGATCGAATTTCCTGTGGAGCAGATGCAAGAGCGAATCGAGCATTTCCGGAAGTTGACAGAAGATTTTAACAAAATATATTTTGATATGAAGTTGAACCTAGAGAGCTTAGTCAATAAATGCCGTGACATCCGGGACACTGTGTGGCCAAAATATTCATCTGCTTTGAAGCAAGCGCGTGATTACCTTAACAACCAAACAACTGGCAAAACGCCAATTGCAAAGGTGCTTATTAATACTGACGTCAAAAATCATATAACGCAATTAGATTTATTCTTTAATGAAGTAAGAACGCGAAGTCAGACGCTTTACGACAATTGGAGTAAATTCAAACATGCGACATTCAGAATTTGGAAGACAATTTTAGATGACGTGGACTCGAAACCCTATTACGAGTACGCCAACACGTCGTGGGGGGTCCTCAGCTACACAAATGTCACAAATGAGACAACGAAACTCTACGAGCACGTGCGAGATCATTATGACTTGCGCACTGTGATGGGGAACAGGGACAACAGCTTCTTCAGAGCCTTCGAGAAGATGTCAGATGATTTCCAGGAATACATCAGTGCCAACAAATTGGACACGAATTTTTATAAGTAAGTTGAGGGTTTTCTTTCTCAGATCAGTTAAACCCCATTCGCGGATATGACATCCAATCAGAAGTTTTATATCCTGCATCACCGGCCTGGCAATTTCAAATGAGCCAATCACAAGGTGTCCTTTGAGGAAGCACCGGTACCGCATCCTGTCTTGTTTGCTTTCGGAAAGTGATAAATCAATTGAACTCATCAAACGCGTTTTTGAATACTTTGCAATTGTTTCTATAAATAAATTCAGCTCTTGCTAACTTTTGCAGACACTCCTCAGAAATACAACATCTACACGAAACTTTTCATCATTTTTTCTCTGGCAGAATTTCGGAATGCTTTCTCGTGTGCATTCTCTTCTTTTTGTGCTCGAAATGTGGCCCGTTTTCTCTTAAACTTTCCCTTATTATATGTCAGTTGTTATATTATCCTTCATTTTCACTTTAAATTTCACCTTTTTATACTTCACCACAAAGTAACGACTAATTGTTGCATTTGGGCAATCCTTTTTTGTCAACATATCGGTTGCGTATTATTTTAATGTGTTTATTATCGGTCCTGCTCACAGTGACGACTAGGGAAGGAAATAGCATATCAACTTGAGTGATGTAGGGAGCTTACTGACTTGTAAACTGGACTGTTATGCTCTATTCTTGGCACTATTCTTTTCTTTCATGATCTTCGCTACCATGTTCAGTTGGTCAAATTGAACGTGTGAAAAATAGACTTCACTTTCAGTGAGTAAAGAGTTAAGAGGATCAATGAGCTGAGATATTTGCTGAAAAGTCAAAAATAATCGCCCTATGAACCTTAAAAGCTACTGGCATTGCTATCATACTGGCATCTAAGCTTGAGCCCAGATGAAGCATCTTTTTTTCTAGTACAAAACGTTGTAAAAAGCCAGGTCGTCAGTTTGGCGGATACAAGAACGTACCTCTTCGGAAATCCAGGCCTCATCAAAACCTCTTTTCACCACACTGAAACAAATAGCTACCGCACTGCTATTCCGCCTGTGAATTGCTGAGAGATGCTCGGATATTATGCTTTCGCTTTGTTTCTCTTGCAGAGAAAACTTTTTACAGATGGACGTTTTCTACCGGAAGCTTAGTTATGAGCTAGTCGAGCAGCAGAAGGCGTATGATATTTTTGCCTTATTATGTAAGTACAAAACACACCCGGTGGTCTCCTAGGTCGTATTCTCATTGAAACCTGAAGTAGGCTACGTGCATATCGTTCTATTACTACGAATTTGCTGTAGTTGAACAAATGGCTTTTCCATTTGACGTATGGGTTAACCGTTGCCTAACTCAGTCACATTTTCCATTGCAAACTATCCATCATTTTCACGGAGGTGATCACTGGCCTCAAAGATGGTGTAGCTGATGAATATGTTGAATTGATACTCCACCTTTCCATCCATCTACAGGTGATATCGGGGGCTCCATGGGCCTGTTTGTTGGAGCTAGTGCCCTGACAGTGTTTGAAGTGATCGATGTCTTTGCCTACCACTTGTGCAAAAAGGCAGCGCCCAAAAAAGAATCCAAGAAGAAGAAAAACCTGAACAGATAGCAAATAACGGATGTCCCTGTTGCCGAGAAGACTACTGCTGTACCTCCAGAATCCTCTTGCGAGGAGACGCTGTTATAACACTACGTACGACTTCGTATATTTGCAGAGACTGTTGTAACACAACGCCTTCATGTTTTGCTGACGCATGTCCTCTTCCAAACATGTCCCCTTCCAGTTGTTCATCTAAGCATTAGGTGTATCTGATGGACCGGGCCACGCCCCGGTGTAACGTTTTTTGGGTGTGTCTATTTTTGAGCGTTTCCTCATTGTTTGCGAACGCTGAGAGTTAGATTGACACGTTACTTAGTATTTTCTGTGTTTCACCTTGAAAAATCATGGTCTCTCTTATTGTCCATGTTCAGAAACACTGAAATATGGGGAACTACCACCGATGTTACACCGTTTACAGTAGGTCTCCGTCGATATCTCCCTAAACTTGTACGTCTGTGTCCATGCACGCACTTGTCGCACTTGCCGCGTATAGTTTGCTCAGGATTGTTTTAGATGCACGTCATACATTGCAAATATTACTGCAAGTTTTACCTTGAGAGGATTTCATTGCTCCAGAAATGTCTGGTGGTGAAGTTATGTAACTAGAACTTTAACTACACGTACACAGTTTGAAGATGATCGAGTAAATACGAGTCGTCGAATTTGACATCGAGCGGAAGTTTTTTATTCCTGAACTGTGAAGACTAGCGTAGGCAAGGAAACAAATTTGGAAAAATATATCATTAATGAAATTATCAGTCATGCATTACAATGTTCATAAGACGTTCAGTAGGTACAGCAAGGCAATGGGACATCCACACTTGATACGGTTCTTGTTCAGGTCAATTTTGGCAGGTGTTTTTCCAGGTATATGATGCTGATGTTATTTCAAAAGTGTATTCAGGAGATAGAGACAGATTGAAATCCATGCCAGCAGATGGCATTTTAAATCAACCGAGACACCAGCGAGATGAATCAAAACCTCCCAAATTTCTGTGCAGAAATATTGCCTCACGAAACGCATATGGCATTTACCAAAAGTCGTTCTCAGGACAGACATGTATCTTTCAATCTGCTTGGAGAATGAGTCAGTGACTGAACATGTTTTGATCAGACTGGCTCAGACATGTCGCATCAGGGTGAAAGACCAGAAATCGTTTGAAAATTAAGCCAAATGGAGTTTATCATTTTCTAAAGAATTTAAACTATCTTCAGTAAGATTAGATTCGTACCTGTAAGCAGCACGCTTATCTCCTGATTCACTTCTGTGATTAACGTCAAGTCATCTCGCACATCCAACATGTATATACATATGTAAATACTCAAATGATATCGCATTATGCAATGATAGGGATAATGACAAGTTTGTTATTTTGTCAGATGGTGACCATTTCTTTGGTGTGACATGTTACCAAGGGGATGTAATCATAATGACCACGGCAACGTATCGTTCCATGTTACCATGGGAATTTTATCATGGTGGCTTTAGTTTAATGTTACCAATGGCAAGGTATTAGGGTGACATTGGCAACATATCGTTTAAAGTTACCAATTGGTCACTGTGTAGCGGTCGAAGTACATTGTAGTTTACATTTTTAGTGAAAAATAGTTATATTTCTATGCTGTTGTAAGAATTAAGATATGTGAGTGTTAAAATTGAATCCACGTCCACAGTAGTTCCTTATTTTCGCTGCCGAGGATCGGGACAAGACTGGACGAGAGGTGTTACAGATAAACTGTGATCTTTTTATGATTCTCATTATAAGTTGTCGTCTATTCTTGATGCAATTTTTTCATTTTCAAGTTGGAAAAAGCACCATATTTTAATCATGTTGGTTTGCAAAGCCATGCTTCATGTTACCTTTTATTTTCCAATTACCATTTAGTTAAACACAACTCCTGTAAAAGGCAAGCGAGAGTATGCATGTATTACATAAACAAACTGTATGATGTAGCTGTACGTGTCAAGTGACAACCCGCACCCGGAATCAGTCCTTCAGTAGTTGTTACTCTGAGCAGGACCCGTTGGGACCGGAGACCGACACTGCAAAGACAGTGCGTTCGTAGGAGATGTGGTTAAGATGTCAATATCAAAAGCAATGCAAAGTGCCTATCATTGTCCAACTCTGCTGCTTATAATAATCTCTGCTGGTCTACCAATCTGTCGTCTAAAGTATAGCGAGCAAGGGTGAGTAAAGCGAGGGCGTCCGTCCGAACGACAAAAGGTCTTGTATCAAACAGCATGGGCAATTTTCTGAGGTCGCCTTCGGGTTTAGTCGCTCGTGTGCAATGCAATTTAGAAGCAATTAAATATTTTCTAAAATATCCGCCGGACTCCGTTACACCAACGATGGGAGGTTAGGGACAGAGTACTTCCGTTGGTTCAGAATGAATCCTGGCGGATGTTTAGGAATACATTTGTAGGTTTGAATTGTCTGTCCATTCAGTCTTCGTGTAAATATCGTTATTCATTTCTTTAACATGACCATGACATTGTACAAAGTATAGTTTATAAGTGCTTGCTGATAATGTAAGCTTCCTTTCTGTTGCTGTATATCGTTGTTCATGTTGCACAAATGTATCGACGCCGTGGGTTGATTTCTACTTGTTTGAACCAGTGAAAGAGTACATTGTACGCCGTTCGCGCAAATTCTTCTGTATGGGCCAGAAAAAAACGAAATAAAGATTGCCGCTGCACAGTAACCAGCTGACATGTCAACGTGATCAGACAATAGATTTTCACTATATCGGTGTTAACCACAACAATGTTGAAAGTTAATATTGATATGTGTTTTTGCATAATTGCAGAACCTAAAATTCGATTATAGAAAAGGAAGAGCTCCATAACGACATGCAAGGCTTTAAAACTCGTTGCCCCTTCCTTCCGACTATAATGGTCTCCCGAGAAAGCCCCATTCGTCATAGTGTATATCTTCCAGGGGAGGCATGGGGACAATGTCAATTCGTCCGGAGTGTATAACGGCACCTTGACCCCTGCGACTGTTACATTAATGCATTATCATACAGAAAATGTCTTGTTATATTGTCATACAAGTCTCTTATTCATAGCTCGTCGTCATTGGATCATCATCATCATCATCATTATCAACAACAACATCATCATCATCATCGTCATCATCATGTCATCATCGCCATCTTTATTTTCATCATCGTCATCATCGTCATCATCGTCATCATCACGTAATCGTCATCGTCGTCATCTTCATCATCGTCATCATAGTCATCGCCATCGCCATCGCCATCGCCATCGCCATCGCCAACGCCATCGCAATCTTCATCATCGCTATCGCTATCGTCATCATTATCATAGTTATCGCCATCCTATCGTCATCATTGTCATCATCATACTTACCATCATCATCATAAGTCATGGGCATAAGCAATCACCAAATTCATCACTAGGCAGAGACATCGTCATATACTACCATTTATTCACGTCCGTTTCTCATTATCATCAAGGATAACATAAAGACGAATGAACATCAGAAATGCATATAGTGTTAGAATTGACATTCTGGCAACTTTCGAGGGTTGCTTTTGGTCAGTAGAATATCTCTTGTTTTCATACTGTCTATGATATTTGAGCTACAGCGTGAGGAGGATTGCATCTCGAGGAGTACCGATGTACAGCGTGTATGCCAAATATCGAAATCTGCATAGTTTCCATTCTAACATTGATTTTATGTATATCGCTCAGGATCATTTCATCTCATAAATGTGACGAAAATGATACTGACATTATATATATCTCATCAGTAACGATTGCAACCAACTTCATCAGCATAATCAACATCATCTGCATTGGCATAATCATCATCATCATTCATCATGTGCATATCGCTCCGAGAATCATTTTCGAAGTACGGTCACGTTAATCCATGCCACGCAGTTTAAGTTGCTAACGATAGTACCTCAATGCCAGAAGGCAGACTGCTGTGGTGCCGTTACGGCTGTGGCCTGTGTCATTTTCATGGAAACAACTACCAAATCAAACAGACGGAATATTCTCATCCTTTTCCAAACATGTCCCCTTCCTCTTACCACTCGGCGCATTACCTTCATTCCGTACCGTTGCAAGCCACATTCATTCAATATTGAAATTTGTATTCAGCGTGTCTTGAACAATCTCAAATTCACTTTACATAGGCATAGGTATACGGCGTAAGCATTTGAAGAAAGCCGAAGGCCCCGCTTTGTGAAATGTGGTTATGGACATAATACATGTTTCATGTGTATCACTGTATCGTCATTACATGAATATACCTACCATTTGCCATTCGCCAAGCATTTCATACGTCTCTCATCGTCATTACCATGCAACTACATCATCAGTTTTGGACTGCTCTCACAACGGTGGACTCGCATAACGGTGTCATCCGCGACAAGGGTTATGCAGAGGTGACCAAGAGAACTTAGAAAGAAACGAAAATGGGAGCAAAAACGCGATTGGAACGATTCGGAGTTGGTCAAAGCGGCCTCCTTTCCATGCATGTCCCCTTTTATTGTTCATTCTTGTGACAATGCCAAGGCTCGCATCTTTACTGTAGCGGTTACAAAATGTGGTGTCCGTTACTGTGATTTCGTGAAGGAGACGTCACGACTTCATAATTGGCTGCACTTTCTCAGTCGCTATTCTAGTGCAACCTTGGCGGCTGTGCCTTGTGTGTGATATGGATGTGGTACCTTCGTAAAATTGTGTTTTCTTGTCACTCCAACTCGCACTTAGCCTTGCTATGTAACTCATTACATGTTTTATCATTTTCTCTTTCTTTCTGACGTTTGACTGTATTTATTTCTAGATGAGTCGTAGAAAGACTTCTCGCCTGCAAGTAGTCCGACGAATCAATCTATTTCTGCTGCCGACTGACGGTTCTTCATTGTTATTCACTCTTGGCTGTACTTGTACTGTAAACTCGGCAGTGGGCCTTCACGACTCAAGGTACGAATTAGGTCCTTTGCTAGTAACTATAATGTAGTCTATAAAGTCGTGTTGGCACCTTGCCGATTTTATCTGCGGTCCATAGATTCAAAATCCCAATGGATGGATTACTATTAAAGCACGAAATATTCATAAAAAATCTGCTGTTTTCCTCTTAAATTTGTTCAGGTTTCCTGTCTTTGGCTTTCTCTACAAAACGTACATGGTATATTGAATCCTTTGCGCTGATCTCGGAAGACTTTTAGTGCAAACTTTAGTTAGGAAAGCCTCGTTCTGGTTAAGATGGCCTACTTATCGACGAGAGTAGCTTTGCCGACAGTTTGTGGTTCGCGGCGCCATTTTGGCAACTACTTGCGTGTAGGAAGTCTGGATGAACGTCACATTGTATATTCATGTTTAGATTAGGCTTGATATAGGGGTGTTTCTATAATATAGGGACAGGTTTTTATCTCTGTTGACAAGCATGTATAGATGAGAGTGATACTGTAAAGAAATAATTAAAAGAAATATTCATGTAAATTCTTGTGTGTCGTTCTATTTCTCATCAATCTGCCGTGTTGTCGAGAAGACATCAGATATGGACGTGGACACCCCTTACGAAAATGTGGGGCCAGCGATCTATCTGGCTGACAACTCTGAAAGTATCACTCCCATACTTGTGCAACAGGGGAAAACACCAAGGCCCTGCCGGGGTATGAACCCGGGACCCGGGTGGTATAGAACTACCTTTGAGCTGGCCTACAAGACCGGGATACAAGACTTCTTGGGTGTCTACTTGATCTTGCAAACTCCGGGGACCGGGACTGACTATTGAAATCCTTCAAATGTCTTCTAAAAGCAAGTACACACACGTTCACTCGGCACTACCTGAAGTACAGACCACGTTTGAGGTGTTCCATTATCCAGCTTTGGCCGGCCTATCGGGCCTACAAGAGACATGTCTCAAGCACGAGGCAAGGAGCACGAGGCGAACGCCTACTGATTACTGCATTGTCAGACACTCGTGAACATTACAATAGATCTTCACGGTAAACGGCGCCAGACAATGGGCTCGAAAGGCATTACCGTGAAGATCTATTGTAATGATGGTTTGTTGGTCCGACCCTAGGTAGCATCGGCGTATCTGGAAAATGGCCTATAGCCCACACCAGGCCAGCGGAGACCATGAGGCGGCATCCAACAATCGGTTAATCAGCGGAGAGATGACCAGTCTGCGTCTGCATGATCATTTAATCACGGAGAGACAATCCATGTCTGAACCAGTCTGAGAGTGCAGGAAGGTCTGACCAAGAGACCAAGCCAAGTCCCGGCCGCCCGGGACCACGTCACAACCAGTATAGATTTCACGACAGCTCCTGGCCGACTTTACCTTAACTGGTGTCACGTGGCTAAGGTCAAGGGGTGACCTTGAAGGACCGGTTTGATTCGATTCCTGGATTTTTCCTCTTTTTAATTGCAAATACGTTCCTTCTTCAAAATGCCACTCGCTCCAATTGACGACAAGCAGTCGTCTGCTTCTCCTGAAGTGAAAAAACAGAGCACGTCAATCCCGAAAGGCATAAAATTCTTGTTCGGAGGCACTGCTGGGTAAGTTTCAAGATCATTTATTTTGTTATTATTTGTAGGCCCTACTACGTACAATGAGATAGGCATACATGCAATGTATGCTCTGTCTGCTTGTACATCATGACATGGACATAATGAAGGTATTGGCGTCAAAAGCCAAGTCAGGGAAGGGCTCTCACTCGACAGACGGAAGAATGGGAAACACTTTCAACTTATTCATAATAAACTTTTAAAAGATTTCCAGTGCGGATGTACCAGTACCCGTACACGATGACTAAAACAACAGCGGCTGTCAGTCACTCCCACACGGTCTTCATATTAGATTGCATTAGGCCTACTACATTAGCATCGGCAATATAATGGGAATGCGTCTTGTTCGGTAGAATCATTGCGCCTAGGCCCCCGGCCCATGGATCTTTTGATGAACAATTATGTCTACTGACGATGTCTGTCGTCTTTAGACAGCATATGTTTTTAATGGACAGTACTGTACACTGGTTCCTGATTGTAACGTTAACGTCTTTGAACTCTCCATTTTCAGAATGGCTGCAACTTGTTTTGTCCAACCCCTTGACTTGGTCAAGAACAGGATGCAGTTGAGTGGTAGGTAATGACTAAATATGTTCCAGATTTCCCCCTAGTCCTCTTTCTATAACTGGGTGTCTATCATTTGAGAGGCCGACAGCGTTTGTGTTCATTCAGCTGAGAAAATTGTTGGTTGTTGTTCAGTTTGCTAATGCTAGAGTCCATTTTCAAACACTACGAGTAAAATGTATAAACTTATGCATGTGGTAGCTGTACCATACTGTTTCTGAAGGCTATTTGATTATTGATTCTGTCATGCCTTCAGGTGAGAAGGGCGTCGCGAAGGCTCACAAGACTAGCCTTCACGCCATTGCCAGCATAATGAGAAGTGAGGGCATCATAGGAATGTACACAGGGTAGGTTGGTTTATGAGACTGAGGCTGCCTCAAGTTGGCATCACCTCAAGATGCCCTATTTGTCTTTTAGTATTTACGACCCAGATCTGTGACTAAACACAAACAGTCGGAAACGGATGTAATATGCATTTGCCTTATTTTGGTTCACCCTGTATGACCGTGGGTTGAGTTGAAGCATATCATTTTGAAATAGTGGCCTACTTTCTGTTGAATAGCTGGTGGTCTTCCTGATTATAGGGATGTTCTCTGAAGCATGGGGAGAACCACCTGATGGTATTGTCCCAGCTGGTTTTGGGACATACATTATGATAAGATTTTCATAAGTTATTCCACAAGTAATGGGGGGTTTATGGTCATGGAGTATGAATATGCAATCACCTGTTGTGTATGCCGTTTTAAACATGCATTTGACATGTTATACATGTGTGCAAAGAGAGCATTAACTAGTATATCCCTCATGGATTAGCAAAGGGCCCTGGAGTTATGATTCAGATTCCTAGTGCACTGTCACTCAATACAACGAAGCAAATTAACATGACTGTTACTGTCTTACTCTTGGTTGAATCCAGTGCAGCTGAAGGAAAATTAAGCCTTCATCCCAACAATGGTTCAGCGGAAGAAATGAAGAGTTGAAATGTGAACAAAACAAATGCCATGCTCATGTTGTCTTTGCCCCAATTACCATATTTCGCCTATTGTGTTTGTCAGTGCTGTGAAAATTAAACCTGAATGTTGATAAAAATGATAATTGTTGTGATGGTTTGTATATTTCAAGGAACCATCACAGTTAATATGCCAGTATATAATTTCAATGATTACAAAATAATTGGAACCAAGAGCCAGGAGCATAACTCTTCATTAAGCGTACATTTAGTCCTTCTGTATAGGCTGTTCAACGAGCCTAGGGTCATAACTAGAAGAAGGGGGAGCGCTCTATGACCAAAAAGCTAGCAATGGTAGGAATAGCAGTGATGTACACTATAGCTCACTGGCGCAGCGAACAACGTTAAATCAGCGCAGAAGTTTTATGTGCAACATCTTGCTTTTCAGGTTATCAGCGGGTCTCCTTCGCCAAGCCACCTATACCACCACCAGGCTAGGTATCTACACCATCCTCTTTGACATGTTCTCAACGTAAGTATTCTCCTCAAGAAGATCCGTGTTTTTGGAGAGCTCACGTTAAAAGCCTTTCTAATCACTGTTTTGAAGGAGGAAGCAAAGTCTATTTGTCCGATCTCTTGCGATACTTAAGTGGACATGCTAAAGGACAAAGCTTCCCATGTCTTACCTTATCAGTTCCATCAAATTGTATGTTTCATTTATTGCAGGGAGGGGCGTCCACCAGGTTTCTTTACCAAAGCGGGTATCGGTATGACAGCTGGTGCAATCGGTGCTTTTGTTGGAACGCCCGCCGAGTTGGCTCTGATCAGAATGACAGCTGATGGAAGGTAAGAATTACGTCATTTCAGAACTATTTTCAGTGTGTTGAGTAAAGGCGTTTTGTTCAGCGTCATGACTAAAAGCCTAAGTCCACAGGGGTGTCTTCCCATTGTGGTTGCCGCCGCTGTAAAACTACGCTGAGCCCAAGTGGTTACTTGAGCATGGTTGTAGGCTGTGCTCAACAGAATCCTAGAGACAATATTCGCTTGTAGATGAGCTGTGGTGCAGATGTATCTGTGAATCATCCTCATGGTGTAGTAGTAGAAATGCTCCTCCTAGTCGTTAAGTCTGATAACAAAATTTGGAATGTTTTTACAGATTACCGAAAGCCGAACAACGAGGTTATAAAAATGTTTTTGATGCTCTGTACCGTGTAATCAAAGAGGAAGGTGTTCTTCAGTTATGGAGGGTAGGTTGAGTATGAATACTATGATTTATCCATACTGCATACCAGGGATGGCCCATTACTGGATGGTTCATTACTGAAATGGCGAATCACTGGGAACACACATTCGCGCATGCTGTTTTGTAGTAATCGGCTTCTCCAGAGAGATTTGATAAGACTGAGCAAATTCACTTTGGAAAATTCCCCGAAATTTACTTTGAATGGAACCTTCAATGTATGTGACAAAGACAAAGTTGATAAAATAAAAAGCTGCTGGTATTAACTCTATTTGATTGATTCCTACTTTGTATAAGTCTACTTCGAGTTATTTTCATATTCAAGGGATGTGGACCAACCATGACGAGAGCAGTAGTTGTCAATGCAGCCCAACTGGCTTCGTATTCACAAGCTAAACAATTTTTACTTGGAACAAGTAAGTCAGTAAAACGAACGATTTTTTAGTTGAAATTTATCTGTGTCCATTGTATTGAAGTAGAGAGGAGAGCAGCTATGGCCTGTTTTTAAGGTCTGGTCAAAATTAAATCTAACTTCTTGCAGTAGATTGCAACATGTGACCTGTTTGATAATCACTGACTCTTCTTGTTCCTCTCATTGCAGGATACTTTAATGATAATATATTCACACATTTTGCGGCTAGTATGTTGAGTGGGTTGGTCACGACTGCCGCATCTATGCCTGTTGACATAGCAAAAACCAGGTAAGTCATATTGTATGATACCATTCAAGCTTTCACTGTCTTATGTTAGTGTTTCATGATTCCTTGCAAGTAATTATGCCGAGTGTCTGATGGTTGATTGTCAATATTCCAGTGTGACAAGAATTTTCTAATTTCAGAATACAAAACATGAAAGTGACAGATGGAGTCCCAGAATACAGAGGCGCATTTGTAAGTATCTTCATCATATTTATATGACAATAGCAAAATGTTCGATATTCTACAATGTCAATTGAATTGATATTCTCATGTGTGCATGCCCAACTGAACCACAGTGCTTGTAATAATACATGCAGTGCAGGAAGTTTTCACTTCTAAATTTGATCTGAGACTTAACTTTTGTTTTGTTTTTCAGGATGTGCTGAGGACAGTCGTACGCCAAGAGGGTTTCTTCAGTTTGTGGAAAGGCTTCACGCCTTATTTCTTCCGACTCGGCCCACATACGATCTTAACGTTCATCTTCCTCGAACAAATGAACAAGCAGTATCGTATACGTGTCATGAAGGAGACTGGTGACGTATCTGGTGGACTCTAAATTCTTAAAAAATTGTTACCATGAAATGGCAGGAGTTGCAGAGACCAAAAACCATGAGTGTGATAGCCTCCATGCTACATTATGAGTTGCTGTAGCAATGTGATCACACTTTATTTTCTGGTTTACCAACTTGGTGGTCACATTTCCTTTTTCTGATCAAAAGAATAATGCAGAATCATCTGACCATGTTTGGGTATACATTTCAGTGTGCAATGGGCTTTTAGAGGCACTCCTGGTTAGAATTAACTCATTTGAGACATCGATATTCGATGGTGCCCTTGGTACAGATAGCTGTGATTAAATAGAGTTTGGCGTTTCCTTCAGAATAGCATAGTGTCACTCTGAGCCATCTGGACTTGTATGGGATTGCACACTACTGGCACGATAGTAACTGTACCACTTTGTCAGATGGGACCACATGGTGATCTGTCAGCTTTGTACATTCACTTCCTGGTTTCTTAGCAAAGCCTTGACCTATGTGTTTGGCTAATAGGAGGTCAAGAGGCGCTCATAACACTAGGAAACTGTGCATGCGAACTGTCTCTATGGATATGCAGACTTTGGCTTATCAATCGTTTGGATTGGGAACGGCCTATGGATACGCAGCCTAATGCGTTTAGATTTGTCATGAAAAGCCACTGGTTAACAATAGTTTAGTTGTTATGAAGTAGTCTAGGTAAGATTTAGGTCTGTGATAAACTAGATCTCTGTTGTGATGAGCTTGTTCTGTTGATGTCCTTCTGTTTTTCATGATACCAACGACTTCTTGAACCTGATAGTAAAAACCTCCTTTGGTAGAGAGAAAGAGAAGTATAAGTCAGGTTTATTGTGAGTTTGATCTAGCATTGTCATCGGGATACAGCTGGACTTCAAATATGGGTGTGATCATGTCAAAACCATATTCTGGGCCCTACATGTACCTAACAAACTGATATTGTTTTGTCATTTTAAATGACATTGGGATTGGTCTTTCTCTTGCATGCATCAAAGTTATACAACACTTTATTGTGCTGTTGTATGATGGAATATAATGTGCTATGACCTGTGAGGGATGATATTAAGGCGTAGACTTGTAGATAGGTTGAACATTGCACGATTTGTACTTCTGTCAATGAAATAATGTCTATAAGGCATGCTTTGGGATATCATCACTCGGCAAACAAATAGATCGACTAATGTGAAATGAAAATACTGTGCTTGTGTTCATTTATGTCCCTGTCCAGAGGTGGACCATGGATTCTGGATTAGGGGAAATGCACACCCCTGGATCAGCTCCTGCTGTCTGTTATTGGAAAATGATGAACCCTTGCCATTGACCTTGCACTTGTTGAAACACTGGGACCAGTAGTTGCCACTGGGGCAAGAAAAAACCTGAGAGAGTCATCTCTGCAACTCCACAAGACCTCAAGAAAACTTCCCCTGAAAGTACCTGAGCCCACAGTGGTTATCCCTCATCCTCATCTAAAAACCGTCTGCTCTATTAAAGATCGCGGAAGGCCACAAAAGCGCACATTCGTATTTCCCGCGTTAAGAGCGACTGGTGACGTCACCGCATTGCCATTGTCGTTATTCTCCGACATTCATGCTTCGGTTACACTGGAAGATGTTACAAATCGCATGTCGAAAATGTCGGAGCGGGGGCTGAAAAATGTCCTATTTTCCCTTTTTATTTCCTCGGGAATGCTAGCTTTTTGCCGTGGTTCGGCTCATGAGCATGAGCTAAATGTAGAGGTTCAAGAAAACGTGCAAGACAGCAAAATGAAACAGTGCACATTCTTTGGTAAGCATTTTCAATTTGCATTTTGGTTAAAATTTTGAATTAATTCACATCATCGGCGACACCATCCTGAAATGCGAGGACGGGCCAGTCGTTTTTACTTCAATCTAATCCAATCCAATCTGGGTTACCCTGAGCGTCGCGTAAACCACATCAATGCTTCGGGGGAGTGACGTAGACTGTATTATGTTCATAACAAAGTAACTTATCTTTTTTCCAGGAAAATATCGCTTTTCGCGGCCAGAGAGTAGCTTGATCAATTGTACATGGTACTCCTCCAATGCATGCTGTAAGAGGACAGAGGTCACATCCGTCTTTGGTGGAATGTACCCGCTGAGTGATGCAACAAAAACATGCAAGAACCAAATGAATTATATGATGTGCTATTTCTGCAGCCCACATCAGTCCCAGTGGTATGAAGAGTAAGTATAGTGAAACCTCCCTTAGCGAACACCTCTCTAACCAGGTTGTTCAATCAAATGTTCTTCCCCTTTTCCTTATTCCACTATTGCCACCATGTGTCTGGCTCTCCAGCATTAAAACTGAGTTTTTGTTCTGACTAGTTCCATTTGTCTGATTTTCAGGCGAGGAAGGGCTCAGGTGTGCTCAGAGTACTGTCGCTCAGTTTTCACCGAGTGCAAAGATGCTTCGTACAAGGGAAGAAAAATAGGTAAACGTTCTAAAAGGTGCCATGATAACAAACAGAGTAAGATGGATTTTCTGGTGTTTTTCTTCAAGATGAAAAGAGAATCCTGTTCCCCTAGAAGTGCTATTTGCAGTGATGCTGTTTTGCTTTTTGAAAATCACTGAATGCTAGATTGAAATGGTCGGCTGCCTGTGATAAGGTAAATTTGCTTCTAGAAAGTTATTCTTTGTCTTTCCAGGTGAAGAATACAAAAGTGGCAAGGATTTCTGTGAGATTGGTCAAAATTTCGAGGTAGTGGACAGGAGTACAGACTGTTTTGATTATGATCCGAATGTGTTTGACGGCTCGGGCCATCCAGTCTCAACCAGTTTACTCTTAGTATTCTGTTGTCTTTTGACTCTTGTTACGTCATATCAATACGTGTGGCCTTCATGAGGAATGCTTTAGTCCCATCCTTGGTGTAAACATTTTCAACAGGGCACGTGCAATAAAATTTGGTAGCATATGTATTTGGTTTGCATATGATCTGGCATCTCAACAAGAGAAGAGACCAAAATCATCATTTCATCTGTAAATAATGTTGCTGTATTATGTATAATGTAATGCAGTGTTCATTCTATCCACATCAACAGTTCATGTCAATCAAGGATTGTAAATGTATACTGTGTGGACGTAATATAGCTCGAGCTGGTCACATTTGTGCTTGTCTGATTTACATGGTCTGGGCGACATCCTGACCTAAAAAGTGGGCTTATTCCTTCTTTTAAAGAGCCGAAAATGTGCCATTTCTATAATTTATGTGTTTATGTATGGTACATAGATTACTAATTACAATCATTTCTGTGTAATATTTGACTGTGTACTGCATTTTTGATATAAATAAATCATGTCATTTATCAATATACTATATCATTATTTTTTTATGTTCAATGCAAATATTCTACTATCTGACACTTGTTTCATCAAGAATTCAGAATCTATTATCACCAGACTAATTCCCTGATCTCCCGTGTTAGCGCTGAACGGTGCCGCGGCCAGCTGACTGTGATGAAATATGTCTGAAAGATATAACCTCGCTGCCTTGTTACCAGTATATTCATGCCAAGGAGAGGGGTAACATGATGAGGATGGTCGCAGCAGTGCAACCACAATCATACTGAACTTCCAGTGGTACATGTATTGCCTACGTTACCTCCGCCCATATTAGACGCGCGGTGTCTGTAAAGTCTAGCAATGTCAATATATTGAGGGTTAGGATGAACCACAATGAGCTGGTAATGAGAGTCGCGGCCGTTTGTTATACCAATATGCACCACAGGCCGATGAACTCACCTTGCGCCTGACTGTAGAGAAACGTAATAACGCTCATACCGCCTTGAGGAGGAATACTCCCTGGAGAATAACGCCTCCAAGTGCAGAGCGAACGCTGAAGAAGAAAGAGAAGTTGAAAAATTTGGAAGTGACTACTTGGCAAGCCCGGCTTACCAAACAGCGACTTTTTCTTGTCCTGAATGGAGAGCCGAACTCATTAATATTAAAGTAAAGTCTCCAGCTCGCCAAACAGAGTAGATTTTTTACCTGTTTGGCAAGCCCGGCTGGCCGAACAGGGTGGCTTTTTAGTGCTGTTTGGCAAGCGGCTCTCCAAACAGGACAAAAAAAGATGCCTGTTCGGCGAGCGGCTTGCCAAATAGACCCGGCCCTGAAAGTTTGCTAACTGCGCCGTCTTGCTTACACTCCGAACGCAGTGGATCGGCCTCGTTCCTCACCCTAACGAGACCCAATTAGGATGACGCAATGAGCTGCCCAGGGAGTCTATCATAGTTTGAGGCATCACGATTAATTAGATAAATTTGGCTATACAGTTGGTCACGGCAGTGATATGATTGTTGCCGAGTTGACCAAAATGATCCTCGTCAAAAAAGTACGTAGGACCTGGACCACTCATTGGTCCAATTTACAACCCTGCACAGAAGCCTGCTGTGAAAATGTACAGTTAATAAGTACTCGAGATCAACATTCTCCACACCGTATGTTCATAATAAATACCAATATAAAAATCAAATTTGAGTGGGCCGGCCACTTGAGAACAAAAAAATAAGTGGCACCAGGTGTCGTAATCGAAGTCAAGTGGCTGTGCTTTAGTCGTTGCTCAGAGTAAGCAGACTATCGTTGGCCGCTACCGACAGCAGCCTTGCCACTGAAGAACGGCGTCGATGTCTGATGAACTGAACGGGCAATTATTATAGATGATATCCTATAGCGTCTTCTTTACAGCTCCCACGATGCAGGTAGGTGGTCCGATCATCTTTTCTGTTATTTATCCGATTTTATAAAGACGGACTAAGAGCAAAGAAATTTGAAGTAACACCGTTTTCATGATATAGACTTTGTAATTTGGTCCGAGGACCCGAGACTATCTTTGGGCACGTACTGTTCTTTTCTCAAAAAAGAGCACTATCATGAAAAGGCTAATTCATCCATTGTTATCACTGCGGACGATGGTTTCGCCCCGTTCTTAATAGGGCGTGAAGGGCATATTTCAATGAAAGGCCATTTTCCAAGCAGGATACCCATTTCGGAGTTCTTCTGTCAACGTTGATAGATAAGAATCATACAATAAAGAAATAATCATGGGTGGAGTGTTCCGTCTGGTTTTTATAAAACTAACCAACCACCCCTGATACAACTTACTCTCTGTCATTATTGTGTTTTCTTTTCAGGCAAAACTGGTCCTAGCCCTCCTAGTCTTGACCTCATTGGCCCTGATGCCCGCGGATGCCACCGTCGTGGTCGCGACCTGCAGGAAAACCTTCGACACGAATTACGAGGCATGCCTAGCAACAGATCATGTGACGAAGTGTCTAACAGACGTGTCAGCCGCATTTCAGGTATGTCGCTCAGGTGGGGGACAGTAGAGGTCCGACTTCGAAGACCGGACGTTCTCAACCAGTGAATCATGCATCTGATGAACAATTGGTCGAATAAAATCAATCATCAACTATAAGAAACACTAATTAATTTATTCTGAAAGTCTATGTCCGCGGCCAATATCGACTGGGATCATACATGTAGTGGGGCTTGTAGGGTCCTGTCCTCGACCTTATCTTAACATCAGCCTCCGACGTTCTACCAACTGATGAGGCGTCTGGTACAATGCACTTCCATTGGTCGAGTAGAAATAGTAAACAAAAACAACACAGTGGAACAGTTATGTGCTGTATTTCTCTTCAAGACAGGACATGCTTTTTGATCAGTTGTCTCAATGATAACTTGGTGGTGAGGACGACGACTACCGATTAAAAGTATATACGCTATTTTGGAATTCACTCTGCACGTCGACAGATTATTTAAAATGCCTAATGTTCTATCGAATGTTCCAGCACATACTGCTAAACGATGAACAACTTATCATTATCGAGACAAACATGTAATATTTTGATCATGAGAGTTCAAATCCATATTCTAACTAGGAAATATTTTTGAAATTGATGTAGGGACTTATGAATTTCCGATGCTCCGTTCAGATTGTTGTCGCCTTCAAACCATCTCACTGTAATACAAGAAAGAAGGGAGTTTTTGCAGACCTCATTGTATGACCTCCTGATATAGGCTAACGATGTCGAAGAATAGGATAACGTTCACGTGGACGCCGATTCTTTGTCAGGGGCATCTTTACAAGTACATGTCCGTATGCGTGCAATTAATAAGCTATAAACTTGAATATACGTGCAACACAACTATAACAGTGTAACACATGGACGCATTGATAACGTTTTCTTATATGATCACACCCAACAGTCCAATGAATACTAAAATATCCACACATTGAAAGAATTTAAATTTTGGACGCTACGACCCGCCGATGAGTTCGTACACTCTAATCTCAACATTCTACCCCACATTCCTAATCTTCTTTCAGTGAGACGCTACCTAGTCTCTCCCGCATTCTAAGTCCCCTTTCTGTGAGAGGCGTAGTGTCGGAGCAGCTTCTTACAAAGATTGCCAAACTCGTCTATGTTTCCCTTGAGATCTCTCTCAATTCCTGCTTGTTTCACCCCAGAGCAGAGGTAGGCCGAATGAATCCTACTGCAGCCAGGCTTCAACTGAAAAGGGAGTTTTGTAATCATACTTTAACTTTTCAAAGAGGAAGATGGAGCTGATGGCATAATGATAATGATATATCTTAGTTGCAAATGTCCATGCGGATGTAACCGTTCTCGTAGCTTGCAAGCGACAGCTTATTGCTGATAGCCAGGTACTTGGGTTTCCTTCGACTTAAATAGTCATTAAAATGCAAATGTTCGGTGGAATTTCAAAATTTTGCGTACTTTCTCTTCAAAGACGAGTCCAACATCATCCACATTAACACTGACAGCGGTCAGGCCAGTGGAATGCAGCGCCACCATAGCCTTGCCCACATATCTCAGCGCGGTGACCATATCCTTCAGGGTGAGGAAGTCAGCCCCTTCCTTGAGCGCCAGGCTCAATGTCTTCATCTTCGGATCGTCAGGCACGTAGGGTAACAACTGAGTGCCGTCTTTGTAACAGTTGACAAGCTTGACTGTGGCGTCTTCGTCGTCCTCGTCGTCAACTGCAATATACGGGTAAGGTCAAATGGTACAATTATCAGGTCCGAGTACAAGAGCTCACTTCCCCAATAATGTCTGTCAGCCGTCCGGCCTTTTTCTACAATCATGAGTTCACTTATAACCTGTAAATCTTTCAACATTCGTGACAGGTCAACTTCGTCGATTTTGAATTGGAAAAAAGCGTGCAAAGTAATTTACTGTTCAAAACTGGATCTACTGGCAAAATTGGACTGTAAGATATCACTGATGACTCCAAATTAATCTCAAGAAGACACGATACCCCCTCTTACCGTACGACATATTCGTTTTGTTCAATGAAGTTTCGGCTTTCAGGTCCTTCTTGAAGAGAATTTTCCTGAAATACGCACAGTGAGTTAAGTTGCATGGGCTAGATTGTTGAGCCTCACAGGTCTAGCTAAAATATCACGCGGTAGTTACGCCATGAATTAAAGGACCAATGGCATTATTAAGGCCATTTTAATCAAGCTGTACCTGATGCCAGCGCTTTGTGAACGGTAATGACTTTTAATAGGAAATTTAAGTCGCACGCTATACCAGTCAAGAGAGTTTCACCACAGAGCACCGGACCTGTCCCAGAGCTTTCGTTGTCAGGGATTACTGTCCGTCAACTCACTTGATCGTATCAACAGATGATAGCGTGTACAAGACAGGGTTGGCGGCGCTGTTGATTGGTAGAACGAAAACAGCGATCCAGGCATATACGTCACCGGGAATGACTACGTTTCCGGACATGGCGGCAAAACCTGCAGTGGAGAATTATCATAATATTCCTATGTATTCATCTGTTTATTTACTGTTGACAACATTATAGTATACACAGTAATGGTATTTGGTCTGGGCCGATTATAAAAAACTTAGTTTTATGCTACGTCATTAGTTAAAGCGCTATAACTGGAAATGATGGCCAGATCGAGTTGAGCAGTTTTAGCGCTCAGTGCTTCGTCACAAGCTTATCATTAATTGTTCCTCACCTAAAATGATAATCGGCATCCAACAAGCAAAATCCGTCAAGATAATCAGCGCCATCTTTCGGGCAATAGCCATCTCCTGGTTTTCTCCCTTCTTCCGGGTGGCTTTGCCCTTCATCATCTCGGCCGCTCTCCTGATGACTAAATACATCCATCCATAGGTCACGGCGATGATCATAAAGGCAAGTAGGTTCAGACCGAGGTTCACCGCGACCGAGTACTCCCAGCCTGGAGTTGTCTCACTCGTGAGGTGCAGTGACAGACATACACCGGACCTGGAGTAGAACTTCCCTTGAAAATAGTCGTTTGGAATGAGAGGGATCCCAGCGAGGATTGCGCCAACCAGCCAGGACAAGCTAATCAGGATTTTCGCCTTTCGGAGGTTGATTTTGTGCTTGCTGAAGGGGAATACAACCACGAGGAATCTGTCCACGGACATGATGGCCAGGGTAAAGACCGATACCTCACTTGAGAGGACTGAAAGGAACCCAGCGATGGCGCAACCCGGGCCTGTCCGCCATGCCTCGTCAACCTCGATGTAGAATCCTCTAAACGCCATGTCTGCCCCGGCGACGATGAAGAGGTACACCCCCATCAGGAAATCTGACAGGGCTAGACTTATTATGATACTGGTATTCGCGGTGAGCGGCTCTCGTGCCAAGATACGAAGAAGTAGTACCAAGATGTTGCCAAGGACTGCCACGCTTCCCAGCAACCAGAGAAAAATTCTCAACACGTCGAGGCGGACTAGATCTGTGCAAGATGAAAATGCATCTTTCTGGGGAAAGCAGCTTTCTTCTGCCACCTGTGGAGCCAAGCAGCAGAATCGAAAATGATCCGACTTTAAATGCTGCAAATTTGGCACTGACAGAAAAGCTTCTTTGCCGTTAAAGTTACTTAAGTCATTCCCGGAAATATTCAAAGTTTGAAGCTTAGCGGTGTTTGCGAAAGCGGTCGTTGCAATAGTGTTCAACTTGTTGTTCGCCAGGTCGAGATTTAACGTTTCTTCTAAACCTGCCAACGACATGTTATAAAGTTCTTTGACCGCCATATTGGAAAGGTTCATCCGGGTCACTGGCATTACACCGCCATCTTCGTTTACGACGAACGCATTGTCTGCAATCGCACTAACACCAGGATTTCCCGTCAGTGCTAAGACTTGTAGCCTTGACAAACCACGGAATAAATTCGACGACAGCATCTGGAGTTGATTAAACCTTAAATCCAAATGTAACAGATTGACGAGCTTACTGAACACACCATTTGCGATGGTAGAAATATTGTTCCTGCTCAATACGAGTTTTTCAAGGAATGAAAAGTCGAAAGTATCGAAAAGACCAGGCAGCATATTCTCAGACATGTCTATTGCCTTTGCGCCATTAGGAATCTTCGGCGTAGACGTCAAGCCTTTTCCCGAGCACTGATAGGCGTCACCGATGCATTCGCACTCCGCCGGACAGGGCGAGCAGCTGAGCTCGTCATCTCCATCCCAACAGTTCTTGATGCCATCGCACACCGCTGACTGTGGGATACAATTCTTCGAGTTGCTGCACTTGAACATGCCGGGGCAGGTGTATTTATCTGCAAGAATAGTGCAATCAACCAATGTTTTTTTTCTATTGTACAATTCAATGAAGCAATGTAAAAGTATTCTCACGTGCCCGTACCACAGAAATTCACTTATACAACCATACATGTACATGTAGCTCCGGTAGTAAAGCAAGTGACGTGTTTATATTACATGTATACATCCCTTGAAGCCACCTTGAAATAGAATACAATAGCGCCGCTAAAACTTTGTGGTGTTCTCGAACTTCATTGGAGAGAAAGCATAGCCATTACATGTACATGTTCTACTATATGTCGAATGAATACTCTCTCGTTATAATTTGATTAAATTTTAAAAAGTGGTTGTTCTTCTTTTTTTTCTTTTTTTTTTTTTATGGAAAGAACAAAGTATCCATTTGTACATGTACGTCCATTGGATGTCAGAATCAACATCAAATAATTGTTGTCAGTAAGGAAATACCATCGCGGAAATACATACTACAGTTCCTTTCATCCTCGCCCTGGGGACAGTCGTCGACATCATCACATACCATTCGCACGGGGATGCAGTAGTGACCGGGGCATTTCAAGTGACCGACCGGACAATTAAACTCGTCTGGAAAAAATATTTATTATTTCAAATCGGATCACGAAAAAAAAAATTTGATACATGTATGGCGAACTTACAATGTACATGTGTGAGTACTGAAGGATAGTTTTAGTGATGCACTCTAGAAATTAAGGGTTTTCCGCTTTGGTCCATGTTAGACAACCCGGAAGAAATCTTATATGAAACTGGGATATTGCATGTTACTTACCACATCCCTGCAGGTGTGACAAATCCCTGCATGCAGTGGAATAGTTGAAGATATCTTTGTCATAGATGCATCTCTGGGTAGCATTGTAGGGCAGGTTGTTCGCGCACTTTAGATATCCTTTCCCTGGAAGATTTGTAAAGAATATGTGGGAAAAACAACAGAATAGCCTACAGACAAGAGCTGGCATACATACAATTGGTTGTAGTCTTACTAATACCAGAAAATAGCATCCCAGATCCGGCCAAAAATGGATGCGTGAATTTTGTTTGCTACGGGTAAGGATAGCCCGTTGTCTTGGTCGACCAACCGCGTACACCTTCCATTCTACGATATTTTGTTGTATATATGTACTAAAACCTAGCGAAATCCCGCAATTATACATGTACGTCATCAACGTTAACATATCTGAGAGGTTGTCACTGTGGTGGCCAGAAATTACCCAGTCCCGTATTGATAGTCTCGCATCCGGTCTCGTCCTCTTTGTAGATCCCCATACAGTCTGTAACACCGTCACAATGTAGCTTCTGTGGTATGCAGGCACCGCTGTAACACTGAAACCCTGGACAACCTGAAGATGAAATGATGTAGAGACAGAAAATAAGACACGTATTACTCGTTTTGAACAACCGGGCCACGTATTGTTAAAAAACAAGCAATTTTCTCCATCGGCCATTGCTTTTTTTGAACACGTTGCTGTTACAAACATCACGCGAGTGACTCAGCTCTTAAAATAGAAAGGGTGTCTTCATCTACCAGTGTCATGTGTTCTGTGAATATAATATTTCACTGACCTACGAGCATTTCATCGCTCCCATCAACACAGTCCTTCACGAAGTTCTTTGCTGATGTCGTGTTCTTGATGCACTGGCCGTTGGTGCAGCGGAACTCGCCTGGACTGCAGTCGACCCAGACTAGAAAAGGGAAACAGAGAAACTGAGAGTATGGGCCTTTTACAATAGTATATAACATGTATGAAGGATGTACCGGTCAGTCAATGTTATGTACCTTACATAAATCTCCAAAGAAATATTATTGAGGTAGGTATAATAGTGAGGTTAAGATGAATTTTACGACTCCGACTCCGATATATCTTTGAACTGAATTACAGACATCTAGCTAGTGACATCTCCGAAAGAGCAGTTTCATTAACTCTTACCACAACCAGCCTCATCTTCGCCCCCAGGACAATCCGTCACATGATCACAATACTTCGAAATCAGAATACAGTCGCCATTTTGGCAACGGAATTGACTGAGTGGACAAACGTCTTTGATTGACGGACAGTCGATTTCGTCACTTCCGTCACCACAATCGTCATGCGCATTGCAGACGAAGAAGTTTTGTATACAGTTGCCATTGTCACATTTGAACTGACGATTGAGGTCACATGACTGGTTCCAGATGCCAATGACGCCGCCCAAATCCGTGATGGAGTACTGAGTAACAGCTGGAGAGGAAAAACAAGCATTGTTTATCTCGGATAGAACCTCGTTCAATCAAATCGCACAAAGACACCAAACTAAAGTTCAAAGTTCCCTCTTCTGATCATACACTATACATAATACATAGTGCATTTCAATGCTTCGTGAAATTAATGAAATAATGAAATATATTCTCTGTACAAAAAAATCTGCTGAATCGTACTTACCGTCAGCTGGTTTCTTACAGATGTACTGAGATGTCATTTTCATGGCGCACGGGATATCTTGCCAATAACGGCGACTGTTGAGGCTAGCAATTCTAAGCATCCCGCATCCCTCAAGGACGCTCCCGTCGGGCTCACCTGAATCCCTGAATTTTAGAGGAACAATGAACCTAATAAGATGCATACTGCCCTAAAATTCAAACTGTAAGTGACAATTCAAAGAACAACACCTGATATTTGAATCGGAGGATTTATCGATGTGCTCTCGTATCCACCACTTTTCGTCTGTTGATGAAGCTGCCGATTGGCGGGATAGGAAGTTTTCACAGAGACCCCAAAATGTTTTGGTGAGTGTTTAAGCGATCTCAAAACATTGCGGGTCAAGATGCCGAAATGTCTACTTGAATGATTATCCCATTGTTCGACAAGGTGTTCTCGTTGTAGTAGGGGATGCAAAACATCCCTATAAGCTGTGTTTCTTCTTACCAATTGGTGTAAGACAGAGGCAAACCATCAGTCCAAACGAATCGTCCGTCGTGCTTCTGATCCGTCAAACCTGCAGAGAGAGATGTTCGGAGTGAACTGACATTTCTGTCCAAGACCACGCCTACGAGTCCAGTTTTCGACTACTGGATTTTAGCGCGACTTCAGAGTGTGACACCGTGTTTCAACATAGACTCTTCGCCTTCGATCAGTGGATTTACAGTGAAAAGCAGTTGTGTTCCATCAAACATCAAATCGATTTCTTCAGATTTTACAGTTTTTGAACACTTACATCATATTCATTTGGAAATCACAGCAGATAACTGAACATTTGATTGGTTCACTTACCAATATATATATCTTTCGATTCGGGATTATAAGGCCACTGGAAGAACAAGCTTTGTAGAATGAAGTCTCGTTGGTGGTCGTCTTGGATACTGGCCAAATGCGAACCGGCGGCTAATGTTTTGCAATTCTCCTCTGCTTTGGTCCATGTCAAGGTCACATTGTTGTCGTTCTTTACATATTTGTAGCAGCCGGACATGAAGCGCAGCCAGCCATCCATACAGTGCCCTGAAGAAAAAGCAAGAATAAAAAAACTTTGAAATGTCATGAAACTGCATAGGACTTCACTCTCCTACCGAGGGCCAAAAAAATATTTCACAGACTGAGAATGTATCACCCTGGAGTGCGGTAACCGAAACATCACTACTATGTAAAATGGACGTAGAGGTGAAATAGTTTGTGATCTAACTCCTCCGTCAGTTTAGATCATCAAGTACGTGTCTCTTACTACGAACAAGCATAGATTATCTATTATCTATTATCTACTGATATAATATAAGCCAGACAGACATGTTACTGCTCCATTTGTTGTTGCGGCTGCCAGCACAGACGCCTGCCAGCAATAGTCTGGTGGCTCCTATAAGTTGCTGATCGTGGTGGGGAAAAAAGGCACGATTTCACGACCATAACTCTCAGCTAGAAATGCGGAGCAGCACAGTCTTAAATCCATCTGAGTACAACCAACGTACGGGAAAACGGACCACTTTCAATTGCTCTGACGACACGTGCGCAAAATTGAACTTGAATTTTAAAAATGTTGCATTGTGTAAACTCGTACTGGCTATAAATTTCAACCATCATGTTGTGTTACGTAGACTAGTCGTTTAAAAATACCATAAGTGCCAAGTTTCAGCGAAGTTATGTCATTTTCTGTCCGACTCGTGTTCATCCGACCGTGAGCTCATTGACCCGTCAGCATTGAATCGTGAGTATTTACGTGAATGGGTCAATTTAAATTTGAATGAAAATCCCAATTTGAATAGATGTGTGGTTTGGTCATTTCTCTGACGTAACGTACTTAATTAGGTGCGTTGAATTTGGCTGTGCTGTTGGTATGACAGACCGGTTTTGGGAATACAAGCGTTCAGTTGTGTCGACGCCAACAAGGCACATGTTCCATGGTCGAAGCGCTGGTTTAACATTGGTAAGTTCAGCCTGATTTCTCCGCAACATTTTCTCCCCAACTTTAGCGACTATTTTTTTATACTGTGTACAATCTTATCTTGTCATTCTCATTCCTTGCAGATACCAGATATGTTGTCCTATTTGACGCACCTATTGCTGCTCAACCACCGCTGCCAAATCGGTTTATCACAAGATACGACGTGAACACCATCATGGTGAGTTATTTTTCTCAATCGAAAGAACCATCTCAAGACTTCCTTGACCGCACATATATGTATTCTTATGAAATGTTTCATCTCTGCAGCAGTGGCGGATCCAGAAATTTGGGAAAGAAGCGGGGGGGGGGCGCTGCCCAAATAAGGATAACTCATGATAGAACCGAAGGTGGAATCCTGAAAACGAGGAGGAGGGGGGGGGGCTTGTAAAAATCTTTACTTCTTGGGGAGAGGTGGGATGAAAATTCATTTCACTGACAAAAAGGCATAAATGATACGGGACCCCTAAATCCGCTACTGCTGTCCTGAATATTTCCACACTCGGCTCAGCTGACCTTTGAAAGGAGGACACTGTTAGCCCATACCCTGTCTATGGTACTATGTCGTTCTGGCACCAATGAAATGAGACAATCGGTCATGTCTGCCATGTTTTATGACGTCACAAGCCACGTGCTTGGCGCAATGTGTCACGTGCTCATAACACATTCTATCTCTGAACCAATCAGCCCTTGATTCTGTGACTTGTGATATGTATGATGAAGACCTTGGTCGTCTCAGAAAGATAAAGCATAAAATCGAAGTAGTTCAAAGACATTTACATAAACACATGGCAGAAATTACCAATCGTCTCATTTAACCTACGCAACGATCGTCGAGTATCAATCTATCCTATCCCATAGGAGATCAGCATCCCAAAGCTTTGATAAACCCTGCCAGTGGCTCCCAGGCTTGTGTGATGAAATGACCATAGTTTAGTGATACCCCCTCTTGTATTCAGTGGTATTAAAGGGACAACTGTGGCAGGAAATTTGTGGTTTGGCCCTCAAAATGGCTTCCAGCAGGACCGTGACTTCTCCATTCAGGAAAATTGAAATATCATTAAACTGCAATAAAGGCCTGCCTGCATTTCACAACCATGTCCAAAAGTGGCGAGCGAGATCACCAGAAGTGGTGGCGCATGGTGGCGCATGGTGGCAAGCAGAGGTACTATCCTCCTGGCCAGGAAAAGCCCCCAGGTTGTCCCTTTGGAGTGGCCACGAAGCTGTTAAATGTGAATAATGAGAACAATGCATTGGCCCTGCGGTCATGTGGTGGCTTTCAAAAGAAAGTGCAGTCGAAGGAAGCTGCTGAAAGCCGCAGCAAACCACCAGCAAAGAAAAGACTGACTTTAAATTTCTTTCGCGAGCCATTATATTCTGGTTACCATTGGGTTTTACCTATATCTCTGTACAAGTATAAAGATGATAAATTTTGGCCATTTTGTAACCATTTTAATATCTAACTGTATACGGGCCTTTTGTACCCCCTCACCTGTACCGGGGCTCTTGTACCCTCTTCCCTTACTTATTATCTGAACCTCCCATACATGAACCACTGCCAGTGAACGGGGCTGGCTGAGTGCTGTTGGGATAATTACAGGATTGCTATCAAATAGGCCTTCTACCATGACGAATTTCTTGAAACGTGCATGGATGGCATCATGGCCCAGGTCATTAATTGTGGAAAAAACAATGGATTGACCTCGACCAAATCAATTGGTTTTCTCTCACTCCCGAAAAAAGTGGGAGAAATAATGTGAAATTAAGATTGAAAATACAGCTTCGAATTGCTCCGACACCCTACCCAGTGATCGTGAAAAAAAACTACATGTGTAGCTCTAGTTGAGAAAAGTGTTGGGTTGGCGACACTTGCAGGCCATGGATGGAAATGTGACCTTGTTGCGTGTAACTATAACACTCAACACGCCTGCTTACCCTTTTCAGATGGCGAGTTAGGCCTTCTATCACTTCGATCTATCGACCGTAGCTGTCATGCCAATACTTTTTCTTTCAGAAGCCCCGACGCACCCTTGAACTTTCAAGAAATGGTTTGGTTTGATCAAGGGACTGGTATTGGATCTGATATATTGTCATAATTGTCACACCTTTTTGCTAAATATGAGGTCTTGAAAACTGCTTGGCATTAATACTCCTTGTGAGGTGTTACCCAACGTTAATGACGCCTGTCTGTATAAGTGGTACATACTTGACACCTATGGCGAAGGATGAGCCAGTTATTTTCGAGTTTGTGCTTTGGGTGCATCTCGTTCCTCGGGTTGCATTGCGCCCGCGACCCCATAGGAGTTCCTGGTCTTGTCTCTTCGCCCCCAACCCCGATAAACTCTGTGTGCCGTGAACGAATGCTCATCAGGTCGACAGAAATTTGACGACGTAAATCCATCCATATTAACTGGCGCTGCGGCTGCGCTCAATAGACTCCGTTGGGGAGTCTGAGCCTGATAGGGTGTACCAGTCCAGCCGGTTATGTACGGTTGGTATGCTCTATGATATGGATCTCCAGCCACCTGTCAGCTAGGGGCAGACCCCAGTGTCTCAACCCTGGGTCTCAGAGGCGGTAACTTCTAGTCAGGCAGCGCGCTATGTCTGGTTAGGCGACATGGGTTACCAGGGCATCCACAGCCAATATGGTTTGCACATGGAGGTCATCGCGACCGACTTGTGAGGGGGAAGAAGTGATGTCCATGGCGGTTTCAAATTGATCTGACGACCCCCGCGTCTTTGGACTGGAGGGGTTCATGTGGCCAAATGCTGTCAGCTAAATCCTATCGTTAGCATCGTTCGCGGTACATGGAAACCCAGGGCATGGAACCCTTTTTGGCTTCAAGTTGGTTTAATTTCCCCGAGGATTTCAATTATGATATATATATTTAGATCCACAGGTATAGTCAGTACATGTGGCGACTCGCCACATGCACATTTTTAAAATTTTTTTCGAACATTGTAAAAAGTTATGAGAATAAATTTCCTCTTTGGAAGTGTTTTTCTTTACCAGAATGACAATCAAAAAGATTGTCACTGGAGAATTTCCCCGTCCCCACCCCAGCCCTAGAATAATATACAGACTAAACGAAAAATTGGACTGTACTGGTAATATAGGTCAGTCACGAAAAATATAATATATATTGGACTGTACTGGTAATATAGGTCAGTCACGAAGAATATAATATGTATTGGACTGTACTGGTAATAGAGGTCAGTCACGAAGAATAGAATATATATTGGACTGTACTGGTAATAGAGGTCAGTCACAAAAAAATGAAATATATATTGGACTGTACTGGTAATAGAGGTCAGTCACGAAAAAATGAAATATATATTGGACTGTACTGGTAATATAGGTCAGTCACGAAAATATCTGGAAGTCTGTGCCCCATTGTTGACGAATATAATAGCGTGAGGACTTTATCAATAGTCACGGTCCCTGGCCCCTCCCACATAAAAATCATTAGCAAGGTCACTGCAGGCAATAGCTTCAGTATTGTTATTGTATAAACATGTCTTAAACATTATAAACGGCCCTATTTTGCGGGGTTACATTGGGTTCTTGCTGGGGTAATGGTGTCCATGTCCGATTCTGCTTTTTGTGGATTTGTAAATCAATCCAGCAGTGACACTGTGTTTTGTGGACATGTAAGTCTGTCCAGCAGTACCAAGTTTCAACCCAGCAATTGCCAATAAGACCTGCACGTGACCTTGAAGTAACTTTATGATAGCAAACAATAATGCAGACTGCTAATATGACTATGCAAGTGTGGTCGAGACAAAACGCGATGGATGCATTGCAAGAAGGAAATCTGCAAAGAGTAGCTGGAACTGTCTGTCCAGCTCTCGTTTATGAAACAATGGGCGATCGTGAGAGCAGATCGCTCATTGTTGACTGAAGCAGCATTCGAATTGTCTGTAATTTTTTCAGGTGAATAATTGCTCTATCTCGTGTGGCTTCGCTGACCCGTCCCAAGAATCCAGCCAACACGACAGAGACCACTTCTGCGTGGGAAGTTATCAGTTTGGGGACAAGTTTCCTGGTGGATCGTAAGAGCAGGCCTTGGTTCCCAGTTGCCCATCCCCATGAGTTTGAGATAAACATTCAGGATGCCAGGTTGTGGAACACAATTCAGGTAAATGAGAAAAAACTCGATAAGCTGGCTACAGTTGATGAAATGAGGCTTTAGGTCCGTCATCATGTAACTGATATTCGGACAAACCAGAGGCAGGCTGACCACCATTGCCTGACAATTCAATTCAATTTAATTTATTCATCTTATTGGTGCCAATAAGGCTGTCACAGACATAAACATGTATAGACATATGATACATGATATGCTATAATCGAAGATTAAAAAAAAAAAAACTTCGTGAAAAATGCTCACTTTCATTTCTTAAATTGTGTATTTCAATGTTACTTCCCTTTCTATTCCAGGCCAGAAGTCAAGGGTCCTGATCAGGGAACACCAGTTCCCAACGGAATTTACCATTTTCTTGTTGTAATTTATGCTGTTTGGTTGACTCTCATGAAAATTTAATCAAACATTCTTACTCTTTGTTTCAAGAGAACCTTTGCAAAAAAATTTGATCAATAGCACTTTTGTATGTACTCGCTGATACAGAATATTGGTATTTCCTGTTCCGTTTTCAATGTGGCATTTAATTTGCCGTTTAGTGATGGTTGTGACGTGACAACGACTGATCTATTTCACAGCACGAGGTGCAACAGCAATGGAGTTATTTGTCTGGGTAGCTGTCTCGGTCACAGCAAAAAAGTGTTTCTATATTGCATTTTTGTGCCACATTTAATTACTCAAAATGATGCGCGGATGCGCTTATTGATATATCATTTGTTTTCAAGAGGAATATGTTGTAGATCAATATCATCGCTCTAAAGGCTTAGTTTTTTCAAATTATCTTCATTAGTTTTTCATTCTTATTTTCTTAAGGCAGGCCTAATTTAACAGAAGGCCCAGAGAACGTTTTAGGTAGGATATTATTCATATTTTAGGCCCATATCAGTTTTGAGAACAATTTCCTCTTGAAGACAATAAACGTCAATATCAAGTCTCTGCACCATTTTGATCAAGCGGTTTTGGGATAAAATATAAGAGAATGCTCCATTGGTGTAAACAGACTATGCAATTGTTTTGGTCAGCAATCGGTTTTTGCCACCTTGAAAGCGACCTGTACATTGTTCAATTGTTATTATGTCATTGCCATTTGCCTTTGTCCCACCCCTCCCTATCCTTATCGAAACTGCAACACCCTCCACCCCATACCCCGCACGTGATCCCCCAGCCCGATTGTACAAGCGGCGTTAATGTAAACGTTGCATTATTGTAAACGTTGCGTTCTTGTAAACGCTGCGTTATTGTAAACGTTCCGTTGTTGTACACGTTGCATTATCAGGCAGGTTTCGCAAGCGACGAAGTATGCGAAACCTGCCTATTATATTCCAAGTTTTGCAGTACATGTACTTGCCCAATAAAAGTTGCCATATCACAGCCTTCGTCTCTTGTCCTTCGGTCTCTGAGCGTGGGGACTACTCATGGAAAGTTCAACTTACATACTACACTGTCTCCGCGTATAACAATACACGGTCGGCCTTTTCTGATTCCGCGTGCAGCCACTTTTTCGAAGTTTTGCAGTAAGGTAGCATGGCCTTATGGGGTATTTGAAGCCCCGGTTTAATTTTAGCTCCACCGAACAAAGTGAAAAACCAGGAATACTAGAGCGCTCGGTATGGACAGTGCATCCACGGTATGGACAGTGCATCCACGATATGGACAGTGCATCCACTGTATTGACAGTGCATCCACTGTATGCACTGAAAATGTATGGCTCTGCAAAAATAGCCTGCACAGATTTAACTGAGCAAAGTGAATCAGTAGTTATGAACATTTTCAGGATGACAGTACCCAGCTAATTCTCACCCTCCGTATAGTTGAACACTTGCTCCTTTATTGGGTCGATGCTGGTGAACTTGGCGATGAATCCCTTGCCGGCCTCAGTCGGGATCCGCACTCTGCTGTATTCGAGAAGCAGCGTGTTCCAGTCCGAGACAGCTTGGCCGTGGTCCCAATTACCGTTGCAGAGGTCTCTTAGGAGCTTCTACGAAAGAGAAAACGCATTCTGTGAACAGGGCGTCAGTTATACAATGCTCATTTTTACGTATTTGTGCTTCCGAAAACATTCATTTTTTGGTGCAAGACAAGAGTTGATGTCATGACCGCGGTATTACATACCTTTTGACCATTGTCCACGTATATCAGAGACAGCTTGTCCCCCGTGCAAGACGCATCATCGCCAGCAATGTCAAAATTCACGAAATCCACACTGATATAGTGCGCCGGTTTTGTCTTTATTGACCACGCGCACGTTTTGGTGTCGGGATACACTGCAGGAAACTCTGGTGACCCGATGTAGCCACAGTTAGTTGTGATTGGTCCAAAGGTGGTGTCACATGATTTGGCGTTGAAGCCATAGCCGGGACAATCTGGAGAGAAGAAATACAGGAAAAGAACGATGCCTGCTCTTCATCACTAACGTTATAAGTTCAACTGTTAATTTCATGATGACACGACTTCGCTTTTTTCAGAAAACAAATTGGGTAGTACAATAATCATTAACGGCAGGTATTGGGTACTCTTTACTAATCGATGTAAACGCACGTCATCCCTTCCAGCGGTATTGCCTCCATGGCCTCGCGCGTTGTCCGGAAGCTGAGCAATGTCAATACATTGAGGGTCAAGATTTCCCTCAGTCGGAACTATTAAAAGATATGTTTTAAGCATACGCTCCCGCGACAAGATGCATCTCCCTCGGTAAGTTTGGTTGAAGGATCTAAACCTTTGAAGGCTCTGGTCTGACCTGCTTTGATACTTAGCTAAAAGTGACGCGTCTTTGAATTCTGTGCTTCAGAGGTTCACTCACCAACGAAGTCAACTTGTGCTTTAAAATAGCCCCCAGACCGATATGCAGTGACCATGCATGCATGCAGTTTCAATTGCATTGATTCAGAGACATCGTGGACATAGTAGCCAGCATTCGTTATGACTGGCGTTGAGTCCTCCCGGTACAGGACGTATTTATCTTGGCACACGGTCTCCGTCTGTAGCTTCCAGTTGTCTATTTTCATCTGAAAAAGTATTGGTTACACGCATTTCTGCAATCAAAACGGCCATCAGCGAGAAAGTTTAGATGTCTTGCCAATTTCAGAAAAAAAATCTCTTCACCCTTTTTTCCGGTTATTTTTATCTCGTTTTAAGGTAATACGACCCCAAATATGATAGCATCAACGAATTACATCTAAACCACAACACTCACATCCGATGCAAGATTTGGTGCGACATTCAGTGTCATGTTCATCAGTCTGATATACTTCCCGACAGGTGGCGTAATCGTCCATGTGATCGTTCGGTCGTTTCCGTAATAGTTCGGGCTGTCAGGACTCGTAAAGCTCGTTGGTTTCGTTATATCGTATTTGGCGTCAAATGAGACTGGATAAAGGAGATGCTTATCGGTTATCAAAAGAGGTAAACATGATCAATAACTGATAATACATTGTAGTGTATAAAGCACCAAAGATCTATCTAGGACGTGATTTACTACTCTCTACCATAACTAAACTGTACCAACCAAAAATAGTTCTCAATCAATTTTTTGATCCTGGAGCCAATTTTTGGATTCGATCCTAATGTAAGATTTAAAAAACCGGTAATCGCTGGATTTGATCGCGATCGAGTAACAGCGATCATGGATTCTTTCGTAGGCACCTGCGAAGACCACCACGAAACGGGAGATCATGATCGCAGCTCGTAGTGGAAAAAATCACCTTGATAGTAGCCAATCAGCTCCAGCCTAAGGCAAGCCGTGTTGACGAATCGTTCTACTTGTATTCTGACGACCTTGCACTGGAATGGCGTCACGAGGCGATGGACTGTGCTATCCTTACCAATATTCTCTCTGAAGAACTCCTGGGCAATGAGTAAAACAGTCAAAACTGATCTTTATACGATTATATTGCATGATGTCTATGATTCTCCAAGCAGATCGAATGATTTTCTCTGCCGAAACTTTACAACACACCGACCCCCACGAAACAGCTTCATGGCGTGTCGATTGGCCTAGTCGGCAAGAGTAAACAAACCTAATGTCGTTTCTGTGCTGCGCTGGTAGGTATCTAGATACATTGTACATGTAACTGGAACTGGTGTCGAAAGTAAATCGGTTCACAGGAAAAGTACTAGTCTCGCAGAAACTAATTCCGCTGTGCAAATGTATGTATAGGTTGCCCTGGAACAACTTAGGAAAGAAACCGGATCGAAGCTCCGTGAACCTTTCTCTCCAGCACTACCAAGAGTCGAAAACTTTTCAGACACGTGTGCTCTTACCTTTACCCTGCCGACCACATCGGTGTACCACTTTAGATTCAATTCACTCATTCCATATTTTAGAGTATATTCATTGACGCTATGGGTGTTCCATGATTGGGTTTCAATGGCAGTTATCACTGATGTATCGGTCAGCGAGACCTGCAGAACACAAAAACTGATTTCAATTATATCGAACTCTTCATCTCAGCTTTCGTTCTACGGATTTCTATAGTGAATATACTCGAACACCGCAAATCTCCATGGCCTGCTGGTTTGGACGTCCTTCTCGTAGGTTGGCGGCCTGCGGGTAGATCGTTTCGATGCACATGGCTCCTCAAATTTTCGAAAAGTTCTCTTCAAGCATGCTCGTGGTCGTGTTACCAAGGCTTACCTGTAAGTATGGCTTGTTGACTGTGTCATACACCGTGGTACACCAAGCACCCGCACCATTGAGGCGGGCCCTGTGGGGCTCTTTCCCCGGAATGTGACGACTTGCAGTGATCTGCTTGTCCAGGATGTAGCCACCTGCCATACCCAGACGACGTTCCCGGCCACCTGGAGTGCCAAAGATATACATCACCTGACCAAAATGAAATCGTCAAAAGGCAGATATTCCAAAATTGCACGCAAGTCATTCCAGCGTTAGTTTATTGGCCCCGGATCACTCGCGACGTATTGAGAGGCATAAACTTGCTGTAATGATCGTGTATATGAGTTTTAGCTTGAATTGGTAAAACGTTTTTCGTCTTCAACCCAGCTAGATACAGTCTTTATATGTTCCTACCGATGAAACGTGTATTGGTAGACTCTTACAGTCAAGACGAGTCAAAGAAACCATACCAAAACCGAAAACAGAACTTTGTAAATATCGGCAATCAAAAACATTTCGTTTTGAATGAGGTATTTTACTCACGGTCACCATAAACATTGAATTGACACAGCTCAATCCCCTTGGCATTACCGACCTCCTTCAGAGAGACAAACCGACCACTGCGGCAGTCTGAACACGGAAAGGAAACAACCCTATCGACCTTGCCAATCAGTCCCACGTAATACGGATCCGCATCGGTCCAGTCAGAGGTTGCTGTCACATACAGGTGGAACTTAGGAGAAATGGCCGGCTGCCCTGGGCTCTCTCTATATGATGCTTTCGCTGCGGAAGAAAAGGGATGTCTCACTATAACAGGGCAGCTTATCAGCTAAACTAAACTGACAAAAGAAACATGGCTTATGGAAAGGGGATAACAGCAGCCATGAATCAAAGTATTCTCTCTGTATAATGTATATCATGTAAAGTTTCTTGGTTAATATTCGACGACCACATTCATGTGTCCATGCTGCCCTTGGTTTTGAGATAAATTGTGCTTCAAACATCGCTTGTTTGTGCCCGGCGCTTAGACAGCAAACCAACCTGTCACTCCGTTGTAGGTCACCAACAGGTCCACCTGAAGCCATTGAATCCGGGCTCGGCTGAATCCGATGGGGGCGCAGTTACGGCTGCCGGAAGGTGGCCAAATGTTCCCGCGTACCCTAGTGGACGTCTTAGGAATTAAATTAGCGGAAGGACTCGTAACTGAAATACAAATACAGGAAGGACTCGTAACTGAAATATAAATACAACAAGGAGATACCCATGTCAGGGCATGTAATCATGTGGACTGATCAGTTTTTGCTGTACTCGAGAGGATTAGTGCAAGTTGAATGCGGTGAATATTATTTTGCACAAGTGACTGTAAATGTTCGTAAGTCTACTAGTTCGACGCTCCTCAAACTAACGGAAGACCTTTGCAGGGTTGGAATCAACTTGGACCTGTGTTGTTGTTGATGATGATGGCACGAAATATCACTTTGTGATCCTAACATGCCACTCTTAACATCTGTCCAATTAACCTTTCCCACATCAAAAAGCTTACCTCTTTCTCCGAAAGCCCGAATTTTGCAAATTTTTGCCTCATTCTTGACGACGGATATCCGTAAATTAGCCGTCTTTGTATTACAATGATACAAAATGGCGCCATCTCCATTCAAATATGACGTCACGCGGGTGCAGTTCTTACTTCCGGCGTTGACAGTAATGGACGACTTGAGAGTTTCTGCCACGGGATAAACTTCTGAAAAGGGTTTTTGTCGATGAGATTATATTCATGCAGCGAGAATCCTTACCGCGACGAGAGGCGTAGCTATAATCCAACCTTTCGTCTGGCGGAGGCGCAATGACTTGGGACGAGGCTGCTTACAAACGACCAGAGAGTAATATTTCCGGGAGGAAGGTTCATTGATCATATTCTTTTGGGTATTTCAATGCGAATAGGGTATTTTTCCAATCGGCTATACTACGTTTGCCTCAAAAATGTGCACACTTCCATTCTATACTACTAACATTTGGGCAATTGGAAATCAATGTACTTCCTGTTGATACAGCAGGGTCTTCTTATGACGCTCTTGTGTACAGTTTACATACCTGCGACATGATATGGGCTGCACTGCTTACTGAACCATCCATCATGACCAGAACTCTTGTTCCAGCCAATTATAACTTGCTCCCCAGCCAAGTAAAGGGCTTCCAAGTATTTTCCAGGCGTGTAAAAATGCGCGTAACCCAGGGAACAGAGGTCGTCTTGGAGGCACCGGTCCATGCATGGATACTGTTCAACGTAGTAAACGCCCTCTTCATAATAATTTAAACTCTTGAAAAATGTCCGTTGGTAGTCACCCAATAGGCCCGTACTATTGTGATAAAGCGGATGGACATCGTAAATATTTTGGCCGATGCAACGTTGTGGTATGCGACCTGGGGAAGATATTAAAAAAAAGATTCCATATCAGACAACTTCATTACGTTTTTGCATGCTGTACTTCGTAATTTCTATACCATGACTCAACCTACTCTTCTGCCACCATCGACTCACTCGCATGGTAAGTTTTGACTAGACCAACTCGGTCATTCACTATCAACCAACTGATTTGGAATTTGGAAATTTGGAAATTTATGGCGCTTTTAGAAATATATTTAACATACCCAACGTCTCGGGCAAAACCCAAATCCTGAATGGAAAATTCACCCTTACAGTCACAGCGCTTTGATTCTTGTCACCATCAGAGTATTCCGCCTCAGTTGTCGTCGCAGCAGATCCCGGTTCACTTGGAATTGGTACAAGGTCTGACAGATTAGTTGCTTCAAGTCCAACGTAACTTCCCTTTGGAAGTTTCAAATAGTCTTTCTTATTGATGTGAAAGCCACCGAAATTTAAACCTGGCTCAAGCAATGGTTTTAATCGAAAACGCGTTAATGACTTGACATCTTTCGGTGTGTCCTTCATCACGACGATGAATATTTCAGTTGAGGTATTCATCTCCGCTGATAAAGCTATCTCCCATAAAAGGAGAAACGAGTCTTCTGTGACCTTGGCCTTTGGAAATGTAACCTTGTCGTAGGTGACCTCCAGTTTGGGTCCTGGTTGGGGTACAGGTAGACTGATTAACGGTATCGGGTAGACATCTGGCGAGAGAAAAATCGTCGTATCAATGCCAAAGATGGTAAGCCGGGGATTTTACCCTTGTATTTGAATTTGCTTCGTGCTTCCTACAGCATTTTTATTGTACACAGAAGTTGTAGCAAAACGGGGGTTGGCGAGATCTTTATATCAAGCACGCTCGATATCATCAAGCACACTCACCATTGCTTGCATTTGGATTTTGCGAAGGTAAACTTATATCTCCTACTCTAGCTTTGGGTGTGTAAGAAATGTATCCGTCCCCAGGAACTACGCTCGATTGTTGAAGGAGCACATTTCTCTTGAAATCCAATATTGCTTGCATTATACATGTACATCATATCATGGGGTTTTGTGCTCGAGGTGTTCTCGATCACCCTGGTGAAATAGATTATTCCGCAGCATATATCGTGGCTATTCGATGGCGCTTGCATTGGTGCCGGGCAAGGTTCGAGTACTTACTTCGGCTTGTGCTCCTACAGAGGGCACCAAATGACCTAATACAGGGGACGGTGGCAATGCCGTACTCTCTTAATCTGACGCTTAGTTGCTTGCAGTTCAGCCCTGAAGTTAAAAAGGTAATCTATGCGAACCTCTAAGATTTTGGATAAGCTATACCAATTGACAATAAAGAGGCAACTAGATGTATATTTTTTGCAATTTTTCTAGAAGAAAACTCCAAATTTTACGATGCAAAATATGCAGCCAGTAGAGATTTTTCGCGAAAATTGAAAAAATTCTTATGGTTTTTGAGATTATTAAAAACCGCAGGTGGACATGTACATGTACAGGAGTAACTGGCTTCGTAAATTTAGGATAAATACGTATACATACCATCCTGACTGTAGCTCTTCGTCCAAACCTCTCCCAAGTAAAATCGATTAAAGAGCCACACCCGCAATGCGTCCCTCGCGAACTGGGACAGGTCCTCAAATGGCACAATATGCGAGAAGGGCGGGTCCCAGCGTCGGCAGTTAACAACTTGCTGGACGTACGACGCGGGGCGGCCAATGTACTTGTAGCAGTTGCCTCCGATTTGATGGGCTGTATCGTCGGGACAGAATGAGAGTCCCGGTAGTGCATCTACATGTACAACAAAAAATATAAGAAAACGCAGGGTACGCAAAACACAAAATATAAAAACGCCTCGAAAATATCAAAACGCCTGGAAGACACATGTAAGCTCGCTATGTTGAATTTTGACGAAAAACATGCAGGTTATGAAGTTTTGCCAATGTTTTCAATTTGCGACGTCATTGCATATATAATATTTGCAAACACGAATTACAAAAGCACCAAATTGAATTTATTAAAACAACCACGAGTTGTGGTAGTAAAGAATGGCTTACCGGGGGACAAACTTGCTAGTTGGCCATGGATCTCCATTTCACACACGACAAGAGAAATAGCCGTACTACCCAATTGAGATTTCATAATCACAACGTAGCGACCAATTAACTCCTGTTCACATTGAAAGATCAAGGTCGGGGTCTTCACAGGGATGAAACTTCCGTTGTGGCAAAGGCCCGCAGACTTCTGGAAGTACGTCGTCATGTTTTTACCCACTAATGATGAGTTGTCTACTACGATTCGGAAGTCGGTAAAATCATTATCGTCTAAAATATATGATAGAAATAAAAGCTAGATATACAACCTACTTTTGACTCTTCATTCCAAGTAGTGACGATGTGAGCTCCAATTCGGCCGACACAAAGCACCAAAAGAATGGTTTAAAATACTTACAACAGCAAAAGCGTCTTGTGACTGTGACCGCATGGATCTTGTATTGACTTTGTAGGTCAACGTACCACCAATGCACCCCCTTCGTCACACCCGTGGCCGTGTAAGTGCAGTGCGGGACATTGGCATTGTGCATGTTGTCCCGACTTCCGTCGTTGGCGACCGGTGCGGGACCAACCCAATCGTCTGGTACGAAGGAGCTGACGTAGGAAGGTCGGCCGACGGCAACGCTGAAATCTTGAAGAAGAAAGACCGACGTCAATTTGAAAGTATGGATCTATATGTATACTGTTTCGTTCCCTATGAAGACAAATCGTTGCAGGATTATTATGTATGCTTGCTTCGATACTTAATTACTAGCTCAACGCGTCAAAGCAATGGAAAAATTATTTTACAGCCTTTCATCTAAATCACGACTTATAAACAATCGTTTGGGAGAATCTTGATATTAGACACTTTTTGTGTTGGCAAAATTATTTCTGAAATACAGAGAGCTAAATTTTGTTGCAATTTTTGTCTTTCAGACCCTCGTTACAAATTTCGGAAAATGCTTTGAAACAAGCAGTACACCTACATGGATTCCGCGCGATGGGTGATGTCGGTGGTTCCACCAATGGACCAATGTACCCGAGAGGTGTTGCCTTATCTGAAAGGACAATTAGTATTTAGTTAGAAGGCGAAAGCTCCAGTTGTTGCCCTTATCATGTCAGTCTAGTACCAGGTATGGTGGGGCAAGAGGCAGAACAGGACTTACTCTCACATATTCGATCGACCGCGAGAATGACGTTGAGGTCTTTTGGGTGTCAAAGGCAGGATGTTAACCAATATACGTGACGGGCCTGGATCATCAATTGAATGAGATGCCAAAACGACTACTGTTGAACACCAAAGGCATGATCATTTATTTTCAGAAAAAAAACTAACGAGGTCGTATCACATGTGTTGAGAAACGAAAATAACGTTTTAATGCGATTTTGTTTCTATTGGTTCTCGGCTGCCAGCCGTAACGTCGAAATTGACAGTGGCTGACCCACATTTCATCAAAGTTCAGTAACTCCACCGCAAGAGAGACCCTCTTCTTCTCTGTACAATGGCGAAGTCTGAAATCGAGTTTAAGTTAGTCGTCCTACTTATTGTTGCCATGCTGTTGGTGTCTAATCTATTGCTGTTGCTGTCAATTTAAGTTTAAGTCGGGTTTGAGACTGCCTTACCCTTTTCAATTGCAACCATCACCGACTCCACGTGATGTTCCTGCTTGAGATCGAGGTTAATTACCCTGGTTTCTTGTCGGCCATCAATCGTCTCACAGGTTGTGTTAGATGTGTTTTTGTCTGAGGCTTTCTCGTTAACGGAAACTTCCGAAATGACATCGGTGTATACGGGTACTGGAGAAGGAAAACATTTCATTCATAGTAGTTTCCATCATCAAATTGCACTTAACATGGAAACACTGAAGACTTTACAGTCATGACAGCTGTTAAGTTTCATTGATTTTAATCCCGAATGAGCCCAAGTGAGCCCTCCGTGCAAGGCTCCCCATGTCCGGAGTTGATTCCTAGCTTGCGTACTAAAAATAACGAAAAGCGACTATCGAAGAGTTAAAAAATAATTAGAAAAAACCCAAAAACATTAAGTTTGCTGAAGAAACACAGGAAAAGAACAGATATATGGAAGAAATAATCACGTTCGCTTCCCAAGAACCAGTGCACATTCAGGCAGTTTATGATTTTGTCGAGGAATGCGGTACGGTATCATTACCATAACTTGCCTTCATAGTCCTCACACAAACAGGGGATGAGTGCATTACATGGCTGCCTGATAAAGCCGAGATGGATGTTATAGGTGGGGCAGAACCCTGTCCAGCTACCATCCAACCCTTCCCACGACATGGCGTTAAACTCCGTTTTCGTATCGTCCTCCTCCACCCAAAAACTTGATGCTAAAATAAAAAAGAATGACATGCAATGTGTCCTATTATCAAGCAGTGGTATGCAGCCATAAAGTTTATCTTTGCACAAAACAGGAATTCAAAAACCTATTTGTATATTGATGTTTACTGACGGACGGACGGACATGATGGTCCGAGCTGAAGTGATGACGGAGTCATTTGGGCCATAGTGTCGTATTTTGGAAAGAATAGGTGTATGGCAGTTACAAATGTTGACATAACGTGAAATCCTTTCTGAGTCAAAGTCAGTGATCTGACCTATGACTTGCATGCATATCATATGGCTTACCACTGACATCTAATAAGGGAATTCGGGTATATATATGACGCCTTTTTTCTGTTCAAGAAGCAAGTCATAATGATATCCTTTTTATCCAACTTACTAAATATTTCATTGGCGGTTCCGAGGAAGTTGCACGAGTCACATGATCGCGGACAGTTCCGAAGCATCCAATCAGGGTTATGCTCGGTACAGCGACCCCACTGCGAATACTGCATGCATCTCATTTCTCTATTCCATCCACATGTGTCGTATCTGAAATCTACGAACGCAGGAAGCAAGGTAAGATAAACCTAATGAACGACTTTGATCTTATTGATTAACAAATATGAAGTAGTATATAAGCAAAATTTAGTCGTGGACTTTTTTACGTAAGCTTACAAAGTCACAATAGGAAGTAATTTGGTTAGAGTAGGAACCTTCAATCATAGTTAAGAATATACAGCTTCGCATATCTGGTTGAAGATCTTTGACTGGAATCTTACAAGAATCTCGTAAATATTGTACATGCTGTGCAACAAACCGAAAAAGATTTTAACAGAGAATCTATTGATTTAGACTCTTTTCGGGACTTTTGTACGACTGAGATATCTGTACCCTTTGAGTCGCAGAATCCGCAAGATATTGAACAGTTGTTTCCAATGGCCACCACGGTCCAGTCTTTCGACCTCGTCCCACTACATCCTCCATTGGGAGCTTCTTCCTTGCATTTCTCGGCAATATCGAAACAGTTCGGAGCTGGAAAGAAAAAAGGATGAATCAGTATCAAATAAACTAAAATATAAATCAAAGGCTTTTTACATGCATTGGTTTATCCATTCTGTGGCGAGCCGTAAAATTTCTCGCAGTGAAGCTTGGATCTTAGGGTAAGAGTCGTGTAAGAATCTTAGCCGCACTGTCGGCTCAGGGGTAGATTTCGTAGGTGTCTTACCATATTTCTCGCTATTCTTGAACAACGCTATAGCGTGGCCGAGTGGGGAGAAATTCATATGCCGCATCCTGCAGATAGCCTCGCATCCGGCAGAAGGTGACGAGAAGTTAAGGCTAACAGTGTAGCTGACATGATTTGATATGATTGTGGTATCTTCGCCGAGAGAGGCCTTTCTTGTCTCTGAAACGAATGCACTTAATGAGCACATGATCGCTACATTTTGAGGTTGTCCATGTTCCATGCCGATTAATGCCAATTGAAAATTGGTTGGTCCTCGACGCCTACTCACTAGCAATCTATCGTAGGCGGCAGTATCATTGCCTAAGATTAACCCTAACCAAACTCGAAGAACTCACATTTACCTTCAACTGGCCCGAGACATTTACCCTCTACGAGGCGAATGTTGTCGATGGCTACGTCCGCTTCTTCTGCACTTCTGCCATCAATGGTCACCTATAAAAGGAAGAAAAACAAGTAAAAAAGAATCATATACATTATGCGGATTGACCATTGACCTGCTGTTTGCAAGATTTTCTTACCCAAGTAAGAAGAGAACCAAGTAACAGAAGTTTTGACACATTCCAAAAATTTGATTTAGCTGCTGGTTTAATGACGAAGCTGACGCACTCAACCCTTGGATTTTGGCATGAACTCGCCGTTGGAGGTCTATGTCATCATCAAAATGCGCATGTCTTTCTTACGCGAACCAGAGCTATAGGATGTGTTCGCAATCAGCTTTTTCTTACGTTGAATTCCGTGGCGCTGGACACCCATTCTGCCTCAGTGAACGACCAGTCTCGTCCCCTGTTCCATTTGTCATACCAGACCTTGTGAATGCCAATAGGTTCTGTAACCCAGACTGTCAGGCTTGGCGCAGCTCTCGGCCCGGGGTCACTGTTTCCATACATCCAGTAGTGAAACTGTAGGCAGTACCTTGAATTATAAATCAAACGTTTGCTGTTCACCAGGTGCATGTCCGATGTTATTTTCCGATAGGCCAATCACTGTGTGTGAGTGACTTAGTTGATGTTATGAAGTTGTTTATTTTGAAACGCCACCATTTGAGGTCCCTTGTTGTGTAGTAGTTGGACGGGCCAGGCCGGTCCACGATACAGCATCGCTTTGGACATTGACAACATACCTTTGACCAGTTTTGCTTTCAATCTTCACCGTAAGTTTTGCCGTCATACTCGCCACGCCCCCCGTTCCCGTTTTTGTAATCTGGAGGTAATACTTCCCCTCTAAGCAAATAAATAAAGCGATGGAAGAAGATGAAATTCATGTCATGTCGCGGGAGCTGTTCTGTCTCAACCTGATGGTCTAAATTAATACATCTAATCCAAAATAATGACACAAATGCCGTAAAATTACTTGTAAATGTTAATTATTAGGCTATGACTCACATGCAACGGCACGATCCGACCCGTCATAAAGGATTTTAGAGCATATCGTAAATGAATGTATTTTAATACCAAATCGTTATTGCGTAAAAACACCTGTATCTGCTGTCAGTAGAAACCTTTTTTCGCTATCGTTTTACAGCGTGAAAAGAACGAATTCATAATAGCAAATGTAATGTAACTGCGTATAGGACAAGAAAATGACGAAATTGCACTATACATGTACATGTACAGTAGAACCTCCCTTCGCGTACACCTCTCTATTAGGGACAACCTCTCTATTAAGGACACTAGTTTTGGTCCCAAATTTGTTGTTTCCATTCAATTTGACCTCTCTTATCAGGACACGTCTCTATTAAGGAAAGCTCTAGTCAGTCCCAAGGGTGTCCTTAATAGAGAGGTTCTACTGTATATTTTTTCACCGTCTGATACACAGGCAAAATGTTCTTGTAAAAAACAATAGTCTAATCTTATAAAAAAATTACGTATTAAATGCTGTACAAAAATAACATAAAATTTGACTATATTAAAGATTTATATAAAAATTCTGCAATAACTTTTAAATAATTTTTTTAAATATATTTCACAAAAAATTTATAAAACATAAATTTCATATAAAGACTTCCATATAAATCATATACACCTCTACAAGTATCAGAAATTTTACGTCAAACCTTTAATGTAAATTTCAAAAATCTGTATTGAAATTTATATAAAGTTGATGTTTTATCAATTTTGAATAAAATCCATTCAACATTTGCATATAAATTGAGGCCTATGTTTATTTTACTCGCAATATTTTGCGAAATATTCTGACCTGATCCCCTGGAATCCCAATACGGCTCCTGAGGATGAGTCGGAATTCTCGGCCCGACAGTCCTGTTGACCCAGGTCTCCATCGTTTGGTTGACGGCGGCTGGACGAATCCACCAATCACAGACTCCCTTATCGGGATCGCACTCCGCTGAAAAATAAACCCGGGGTTCGTTAGAATAAAGCGTAAAATCGGGGTTTTAATTGAAAATATACATGGTAAATTTATTTGCCCTTCCCTGTTCAGGCCTACTGACCGCCATGAAAGTTTTTCCGTGGGGGTCGATGTTATCAATATCTGTCCATATACATGTAAAGCACTTCAATACCGTATTCTTAATGTAGCGCCAATGCGTTAAGGTATGGCGTAACAAAACCAGGCTGCTGATATTGCCCGCGAACCGATATGTCGAGCAGGGCCTGGTCTGCCGAGTGACCACTGTTGGTGAACCCTGTCGGTTGGCTTGTGATAATGCACCAGTCAAACCATTTTTTTGTAAAGAAAAATGAACCGATGATCTCTCACTGATACACACTGTCCTCTAACCATTCTTTGTCCGAGTGTGGATATGCTTTTCTTACGTGAATAATCAATCGACATGCTCCTCTCATTATTATTTTCACAATAGTCATTCGACAAAGAAACCGATGTAATGATGAATTGAATAACATGCATCAGCAATAAAAAAATAACCGTGGACGTATTTTTGTAAAAGAGGACCCCTCACGGTATCTACACGTTCAATGTTCTCATTGTTAGTGTGTCATTAAGATTTAACCAAGACGAACAAATCGACACATCTTTGAACACCTCTGAACTTCTTATAATAAAAGAGAGAATCGATTGATTGATTTGTGTCAGGATAAGAAGTCCTTTTACATGTAATATTTCTTATGGCGTACGAGGGCACAAATTTAGCACCAGTGTTTCTCTGATGAGTTTAGTTAAGAACTTCATCAAAATACCATTTCCTTATTTAGCACTTCCGATAGCTGAACTATTTGAAGCATTATTTTATTGCAGCTGAATTATCTAAACCTTTTGGTCTTTCTCGACCAGAAAGTTCAAAACAATCTGATTACATGTGATGTCTACGACAAATATCACGAAATGACTTCTACCTATAACATTAATACAAAACAGCGGCTGTACCACTTTAATCATGTAAAGATATGAGGCGCATTGACACCACTTCTTCGTTAGACGTTATGTGTAATGGCTGAACGATATCGCCTTGCACGATTGGTATAATTTTCATAATAATCGGCCCATTTTTAAAGACTGTTTTCTAATTAAGCGTCAATTGTCATTTCCCAGTATAGCCCCCACAATAAACACCATGTGTGTACATAGACCAAGACATAATTGAAGTCTCTTGTGGTCCATAATCTAGACTTTAGACATCAATATTCTCGATAATTGTCTCTGAATCAATACCGGTATCGCATTACCATTTTTGTTATCATTAAACTAAGAAAACCAAAATACTCCATCAATTTGTGTAATTTCGTGACCAAAAAATACGGCTCAGCCAAACGTATCGTAAAGCTGAAATACGTCAATCAGTTAATCTGGTGGATTGATCTTACTCCTCAATGTATTGACATTGCTCAGCTTCGTATGGGCTGAGGCTACGGAGGCAATACCGCTGGAAGTTCCGTATGTGGTGGACTAGTGCACGTGTCCTCTCCCATGATGAACATCCCACGAACATCCCATCTTAATTAAATAGAAGACGAATGAACCGGGACAAATCGCTGTTGAGCAGTATATGAATTGCACACTGAAGCGAACCACAACTTGGCTGTATTATTATGTAAATTCGAGTTATACAATGCCAAACTCACCGGGCACAACTGGCCTATTGTTCTACGCGATCAAAGGATTTACCCAAAACAATAGAGTCCGTGTGTAACGTGTGCAAAACAATTTCGGTGATGGCGTAACGAAATGCATGTATTCAACGATGTCATACATTTGCTGGCTGGAGGGAAAGGTGAACGCATGTTTTCTGTTGACATGGCGTTAGGCCTACAGTTTACCCTTCTGAATTAATGAATTTTGCCGAATTTTGTGTGTTATTTTGATGAGAACTTCTCAGGCTTGCGAGTGCATGGCTTTGCGTGGCCTATTGCTAAGCATTTTCGATTGCGTCGTTGAATCTTGGTAATGTTGGCTTCGTAAGTTTGTCCTGGTAAATCTTAGTGATATAGTGAACATGATTGACAGCTCTCGTGAATCTTCGAAACATATTGAACATGTTGGATTCTTCTGGTGAATCTCCGTGATATGTAAAGCAGGTTGAAGTGATAAAATTGTCAGATTATGCTGGTGTGAAAGATTTGAGTACGACTTTTTTTTCTCTTCAACACGGGAATGAAAATCATTGCCTTTTCACATACATACACGAAACTAGAAATAGGGGCGTATGACTTACCTATCACCTTCTGCGTTCTCACGAACGCTGCCCTTTGCAGAAGTAACGCCAACAACACAAAAAGAGTCCCCGTCTTCGACATGGCCACCACGCACAACTAAGGTGCTATATCGCAAAGTAGCGTCTCGAGCAATAATTATCCGGTATCCTATCTGCGCTTAGCTTTGTCGTCAAATGCAGAAATCCCTGATGAATAATATTAGCTGCGAAAGTTCATTTCGGTGTGTTTTAGCTTCAGTACAATCTCAAGCAAGCATGTCCTGGGTATGTAGTTTTAAAATGCAGCTTGGTTTATGACGTTATAGTCCGAAGCAACACACTGAATAAATTAAAACCCCGCCCAAACGGAAATAAAAAATACTAGCGCGACAGTCATTGCCGTCACGAATCTAGGACGCCCTTTTGCCTCTTTCCATATTATTGAAAATCGTCATAGCCAACAACTTAGCCCTAAATACTCTAACAGCCTTGTAATTATTGTCGATTTTGACGATAACGTTTTTTCGAACCGCTTCTTGGGCGCACACAGAATGGTATTGATTCCGGGAAACTTCAAATGGATAAACGATGTTAATCATTCGAAGACAGGTCTATTCAATCGGCTTCCGATACGTCACTTCGTGCAGGGACGCTGGAGAAACAACGCTTTATAGAATTGGAGTATTGATTCTGTACACGGGCATATCTAATTACACAAAACTTAAGCAAGTTTACCCCGCGAGAGCGTCCACAAAGCAAACGCCTTGAAGAAACCAGACCCCGCGGGTCCGTGCCGCGGGTCCGTGTCGCAGTGACATGCAAATGTTGTTAAAAGTGAATAACAAAATATTGCATGCAGATTTAATCCAATTTAATTGTTCTTTCTGTTCTTTTCTGCGATTAATATCCCTGATTTTTACCGATTTGCCCTTATGAGGTGTAATCACGGATGTATCGCGGTTTTTCGTGTTGCCCCACCCAAAACACTAACATTAAAGGTTAGCGTAAAATTCATAGCCACGTTAATCTGCATCGAAATCATCATAACAGCAATACATTGTGGGTGCCTCGAATTTTATTCTTTATTCATTGGAAAAATATATGTTTTGAAAAAGAGTGCCATATTATTTTGATGACAAGGGGTTACAGCTACACGTTGATAGTACATCATATATAAAGTTGGTCCTATTATAATAGCAATACATGTACAAAGTATGCGATTTTAAAATTGATATTGACCGTAAATTGGATGGACTAGAATTTGGATGGAAGACGTGATGCACTGGACGGCATATCTCTTTGCCTTACATGCCTAACTCCGCCCAGGTCTTTACCAGCCTCAGGTTGTCGTGCTGATTGAGCAGCTCATCTGAGCTCGTCCGAAAAGTTTCTGCAAAGACTGGGGAATAAATCTAAAGCGCATTGAGGTTGTTGTACTTTATAACAAAGCGCTGATTTCACAACGTCCTATACACTCTCGGGGAATTCCAACATGTGCCTTTAGGCCTGGTCATGTATGTTGTGATATTGATATTTCACCATGGACATGATAGTCATGTGATTATTCAACCAGGAAGTCTCTGAGTGGGACTGACAAGTTTGAGCTGTGAGCAGTTTATATTAACGACTTGGTTGGGTTTAGAGCAGTTATATACCAGTCCGACCCAAGGGATATAACGCAGTCATGACAGCGGTCTTCATTGTTACGCTTGCAGCATTTTTCTTCCTGAAGTCAGCTTCGACAGCGGATGATGATGGAAGTGTTGGTCAGCCGCGTTATCCAGTTGGGGATTTTAGGAACTGTCTCCTTCAGAAAGGCGTCAACAGATTCGAAGCCCTCCCCGGTGGTGGCTGGGACAATCTCCGTAATGTTGATATGGGACAGGTGGCGTTTATGAACTACAGCCAGTGCTTGATGACCGAAGACGGCCAGTATCTCATCCCGGATACCACATACGCCGTACCCCAGAAGCGAAGCCAGGTTGAGACGTTTGGCGAGCTGATCGAACACTGGAGTAACTACACCAGCATCACGTCATCTTCGATCAACGCGGATGCATCTTTCTTTTCGGTTGTGAGTGGGTCGTTCTCGGATGAACACCAAAGCATCAAAAAGCACCAGGTCAACGATAAGTCCATCACGACAAGAGTCATGTTACGTCATCACATGTATTCCATCAGGATGGAACCGGATACCCAACTACACCCGAAATTCAAAGCGAGGCTGATGGACATTGCGGCTCACATCGCGAACAATAATACCAAGATGGCGGACTATCTTCTGCAGCTGGTTGTCAGGGATTATGGTACTCACGTGGTCACGGCCGTAGAAGCGGGCGCAACCCTTGCCCAGGTGGACCAAATCAAGAGTACGTTCTCATCTGATTATGAGAACCAGAAGAGCGCAATCAAGGCGTCAGCCAGTGCCTCCTTCTTCGGGAAAATCGGATTAGGTGGGGGATTCAGTCATTCCACCAGTGAGACCTTCTCCAACGAGTACCTCAGCAATCGGACCTACTCGAAGATCCTCACGTACGGTGGACCGCCATACCGGGTAAACTTCACCATAAATCTATGGGAGGATGGCATCAATAATGGTTTGGTTGCCATTGACAGAGCAGGGGATCCATTGCACTTCGTCGTCACCCCGCAAAACATGCCCGAAATACCGCAACCAACCCTCATTGAGGTGATCACGGGTCTGGAGAAGATGATCAACCGCTACTACAAGTTCAACACATACCGGGGATGTACCAACCAGGACAGTGAAAACTTTAACTTCCAGGCCAACCTGGACGATGACTCATGCAAGGCGCCGAGTACAAACTTTACTTTTGGAGGCGTCTACCAGACCTGCAGTATGCGCCCTGGCTCCAATGCTGGGGACCTCTGCGGCGAGATTGCACAAAAAAACCCTCTCTCTGGAGATTATAGCTGTCCTGCTGGCTACGAATCGATCTACCTGAACGAAGGGACAATGTCTAAAAACTACAAGCGTTGGCAGTGCCACCGTTCATGTCATAGGTGTTGGCTCGTCGCGACATGTTGCCATGACGAGTGCGGGAATGCGTACTACTCCAGTGCTGCCACCTATAAAGCGTACTGGTGCGCGGCCACTGGTGAAGTGCAGCAGAATTCCGGTTTCCTGTTCGGTGGGATTTTCACGAAGACGAGCTCGAACCCGTTGACCAAGACGCAAGGCTGCCCAGTGCGGTTCTACCCCCTGAGGCTGGGCGAGTTCATGAGAGTGTGTGTGAGCGATGACTATGAACTTGGCTACCGATACTCAGTACCCTTTGCCGGCTTCTTCAGCTGCAGAACCGGGAATCCACTCGTCTTCAATTCGCACCTAAAGGTAAGTTAATATCGGTATATATAACCAGGAGGATATAACGTTATTTCCTCTTGGTATAACTAAATAGAAGATATTTCATAAATTTGGTCCGATAGGATTCAAATAAAGTGTCAGAGCCTATTATACCTCATTTTCAAACCCATTTAAAAGCAACAAGCCACCTGACATGCTTGATCATGATCTCTGACTGAAACCATTGAGGTATGTCCATGGTCCTAAAACCAATTGCAAACGCGGGTGAACTTTACTTTTTGGCATTTTATCCCCTTTGAGGAATGTGCATGCGTGGCCGAGTTTCACACCAGACCGAGAGTGCGCAGTTCAGTATTATTTTATAAGCGGTATCTATTCGCGAATTCCATCATGACTTGATCTGGCAATACGCCACTTGTCGGAAACGTGCAAGTGGGATTTTCCCACACAGACCTTCATATATAATCGATATCTCGTGATAAATGCCGAAAATTGAGGTTAAATACCTAGTAAGTGCTGCTTGACATTCAAATTAACATAGATTGGTCATCGTCAGTTGGTTTGTTCATCTCCTGAATCCTGAGTAAACTACTCTACCTATAGTTTGTGACGTTTTCTTCCTGCAGACGAAAGCTTGGTGTTCCTAGTTTCACCAAAAGCATAACTTTGGTATTTAGTACTCAGGGCTTCAATTGAAGTACCGGTAGTCTGTTCATATCTTCTTTCATAAAGTCTCTTCTTCTCTTTCTCGTTACAGTCACAACTAAAGAGCAGCGGTGAACTGTCTCTCAGCGGTTATGTGCACGCATCCGGGCCAGGATCATGGCCTCACCGATGCCCGTCCGGCTATAGCCAGCATCTCGCCACAGTTGACGCAAACTGCGAGATTGACTACTGCGTGAAAGCGAACGCCTTGATAGACCAGGGCCTGCCCAATGTCCGTAGACCGCCATTCAATCCTCTACCCGGATTAGAATTGAACCAAACCGATCTGCTCTTCATCATAGGCCCGGCCAAGCGGGTCTGGGTCAAGAACGACTCGACTCAACTCTGGTCGCGTTCAAGCTTCACTGAACTGGAAAAACTTCACCTAATGGAAAAACAGGAAGTGGTAATGGATAAGACGACAGATGGTGGCCAGGTTGCTGGTGTCACAATAGGTGTCACTGCATTCGTCGGTTTGATTGTAGTTATCGCTTTTCTCGGTTGGCGGCGCCACACTAAGCATGTCTCGCTGTACCGGAAGAGAGATGATGGACTGGAACTCGACAATGTGTGTAGTAAGGCTCCTTATGGTACATTCAGAGAAGATTCCAGTACTTCTTTGAATGTTGATGACATGCCGGCAGCTCAAGTCTAAACTCACCTCACAGAGCATTGCCAACCACGTTCAGCTGCTGACTATTTGGCCTCGGCTAGAAGAGAGTTTAAGCGTCTCTCTCTGTTTCCCATTGTTGAAAACAGCCGATCCCTCGAGCTTGCTTTGGGGGAAAACAATTAGATTTCACCGGTGTGACGGAAATGCAACTCCCCTAGAATACACGTCTCAATGAAATATATTTCATTCTTTACTCTAGACTGAAACAGTAATTGATGTTCGATCCAAGACAATACCTTAAATAGAAGAGACAATTTTGACTCGACTTCATGTTCCCATTGGCCAAATATACTAGTTCATCCTTTTTAAACATTGAATGTATTGTCGGTCTCAATCTCGCCATGTTTTTATGTTTTTAAATCACTGATAAATGTTTATAAGTTTCAATATCTTCAATAGCATTCCGCGACGTTACTATTTATAGCTCACAAGGTCATTTGAATAAGATATTGATGACGTTTTAGTCACGTGACAGTCGGACATCGACACTTACATGTATTTCTACGCATTTGAGCTTATTTCAAAGTCAATTTTCTTTGACCCTGCATTGTTTTAGCATGAATAATACCATAGAGTCAGAGAGAGAAATATTCAGAACAATTCTGTAGTATTCCCAACACTCGGACATGTGCCAGATTGAATCTAACTGCCCTAGTTAGAAAGCCTGGACCCATTACGCACCCGCATGTTTGTCCGACATTGTCTGTAATTCAGCGATGGGGAAATAGAGGGCAGCAGCTGCAGTGACCTCATTATCGCGGAATGCTATTTTGCTCACTTCATTCATGGACACACATACGTGACCATATGACAGTTCGTTAAAAATTTGAAATTTCTAACTGAATAAAAAAAAATCCAATAGCGTGATTACGTACTGAATCAAGGTTTCAACACTGCGCTTGTGCAGAAAGATACTAATAATATACACCAGATTTCTGCCAAGTTGTATGCATCATAACTGCACTACGGGATTGTGTGTAACTGCACTTCTTTTTTTCCTGGCCCAGTAATTACGAACGGCGTACCCCTTCAACGCAGTATCATTTGTACGTCACGAACGTATGCCAACCCGTCAGCCACCAATTTCGGGAAGCATGTATAAGTTGATGTTGACCTACAGCGTAGCGGATCGGAGCCTATTTTAATGAGCTACTGACCGATATTCTCATATCCGATACTTCAGAACGCGGCATCCTCCATGTCAAGTATCGATATGGGTTGGGTACAGTACACCGAAGCCTACGAGCTAGCCGGATCTGACAGATAATTTGAAGGCCATTAATTTTACCTCATTGTTCTCCTGCAACTAACTGGTAATAGACGTTCGAGTTCGGCTGCGGCGGGCCATCATGTCACAACCCGCCCCTACTTCGTCGAGATTGTTTAATGAAGTCGTCTAGTATAGCTGCTTGGAAGGTGCTGCGCTCTGGAATCTATAGAGAAATACATTGGAGTGTGATGAACTCGCCTATGTACATGTAATAACTCGGTCAAGAAAGGTGATGGTTTGCAGATACTAGAGGATGCACTGCGCTAGCGCTATTCATTTGGATTCGTAGGGTAGGTACTGCTAATATCCATACAATGTACATATTAACCGCATGTGACGGAGTGTAGTAGAAGAATGTTTTGAGGACAACGAACCTCAACATTCGCTTTTTCTGACTATCTTCTGATTGATTTGACCGAAACTACATGTAGCTGTGAAGTAGGTCCTGCTTCTCAGTACCCAGCAGCATGGGACTTGATGTTATAGGCCGAACAGTTAGTTGTATACCTAGCAGCAGTGTACATGTATACACTAATGGTAACTGGTTATAGTTATCGTCATCATCATGAATGAGGTGGTATGGTGATACTTCCAGTACATGTAGTTCTTGAGTCGACAAAGACGAAATGGTCACTCTTTTAAGACATCTGAGAAAGGTACAACCATTATTGGCAATTTTCTTATATTAATGGGCACCGCTAATCCATTACATTCCTTTACATTCTACGTGAAAGTGATAATGCAATAGGAAGTGACTATTTGGCAAGCCCGGCTTTAATACCAAACAGCGACTTTTGTTTGTCCTGAAATGCCCAAGGGTGCCATTGCCGTCATTTCGCTTCAGAGGAATTTGGTTACTCTAAAGGAAAAACCGCAGTAACAGACCATTTTCAGATCAATACGCCATTATGCATATTCATGAGTAGGCGTGGTTTATTCATCGGCTTGCCAAACAGGAAAGAAATTTTGCTCTGTTTGGCAAGCCCGGCTGGCCGAACAGGGTGGCTTTTTAGTGTTGTTTGGCAAGAGGCTTTCCAAACAGGACAAAAAAGATGCCTGTTCGGCGAGCGGCTTGCCAAATAGACCCGGCCAATGCAATAATATGCAAGCAGCCTGGGCTATCCACCTGTCCTCCTGCAGCAGACTGACTTACATGTAGGTTGTGCACGTGGGGTTACTGGAAAAAGCATTATGGCATTGGACTGGTTGACCTTACATTGCGTATTGAGTGTCCTGTTTTGCATAAGTCATCCACCCTATTACATGCCTGATACACTGACACAACACGCCAATACATGCAACACTAATTGGGTCATCTGCTCGGTTGGGAATCTTTTACAAAGGTCAAGAATGCGTTGATTAAATCTTGGAGTCTGGTTACTCTAATGGTGTGTTCACACTGGATGCGAATTGAAACCGAATTCCGTAGAGCGCTCTCCGGAATACGAATTGATTAATCCAGTTTCAGAACGGTCGCGTCACACTGGCCCGAATACGCATTCAAATTGGTTTAAAACGCGCCACACTCAATGCATACTAACGACGCGCCATCTATTATTATTATTATTATTATTTATTAACCTCCCATATGGGAGAATAAAATTTACGAGTACAAAACATATAAGTATATAATATCACAGTATCACACAGTCATTATTAACAAGTTAAAATCGCGTAAGGTGCTTGACCATTTCCATCTCCCGGCCATGCCTATTGCCAAAGTTCGGGTCAAAGAGGAGTGTCCTCAGCGAGTCAACACCACCGTCGCTATTAGCGGAGAATCCCGGCCTCGCCCTCGAAAACGAGGCCAAAACCGGGGAAAACCCCGCCGCGACGATGTTGCTGACCAGCGTACCTTTGACCAACGAACCGGCGGCAACATACCTTGCCAGGAAATGGAAATGCAAGTCACGTGCAAGGGAGTTGATTTTTCCCTATTCTATGGCATAACGAAAAACGATTTGAGTTAATGAGATCATTTAAATACATCAGTTAATTCGGATTAGCTGATTCGCATTCAATTCGGTTTAAGAACCGTGTTGGTTAAAGCAGATTGAGATCGGTATGAACCGAATTGAGTGTGACGCCCCAATACGTATCAACGTTTTAATTCGAATTCAATTCGTGTTAAAACCCCAGTGTGACCACGGCATAAGATTGAATCAAGGCCAGTGTACAACGTTTTGGCAACATTATAACAAAACGCGTTTTATGACTCTCTGTACTCAACAAAACTGCATGCTGTGTGGGAGGAGAAAATTTTGTGGGGAAAATCTTGTCATAACTTGCTCGCAGGTTGCAGCGACAACATGTAATCGCTCGTTTGCGGGGCGCTAGAGCTTCAAGCACACCCGGACATGACTTTATTGGAGCAGGATTGTGTCGTTATCTTCGACTAGTCCTTTTCAATTCTTCGATTTATATTTCAGATCGGATCAGCATGGCAAAGCTGTGTGAAAGGAGGAAATGCGGACGCCCTGTCCAATTCCTGGCATTTGCGTGCGTCTGCTCGGTAGCGCTGGTCTACCAATTTGGTTTATACGTCATGCGGCATGAAAGCAAAGGAAGTAGTCATCATGGTCGTCGGTATCTGCAGCTAACCCGTCGTGATGAACAGCCACTTTGCGTCCAACCCAAATACGAAATGTATCCGTCCGCGAAGTTCCACCACGTCTTCAGGAACATCTCGAAACCTCTCTGCCCAGGGACAAATTGGGTAAAAATAAATGGTGGTGCTTTCGAGATTTCGGAGTTTGCGAAAACAAAGTTTGGTCATAATATCACCTGCGATTATTACCCGCTTATGAGGGGTAAACGAGATTTTGATCAATACTTTGGACCACCGGTTAGCAATATTCAGGATGGTGCAAAAGTTACTAGTGTTGCATCAAAGGTGTCTTGTTCTGCTGATGGTATGCGTTACGAGAACTACCATCTGACCATCCCAAACGATAGCCATATGCAGCGACGTGCCCAAGAAGTGAAACTCCCGCAAGGGGCGCTTGGGATGAATGTACTCATGTTTGGGTTCGATTCCACCTCACGGATGACCTGGCAGCGAAAACTTCCGAAATCATACGCCTTCATGATAGATGTGTTGAAATGCATTGTTCTGGAGGGGTATAATATTGTTTCCGACGGTACGCTTGGTGCACTGTTGCCAATTTTGACGGGAAAGGGCGAGAAGGAATTGCCTGATGTTGCCAAGGGACACGAGGTGGCGGGTACGCTGGATGGCTTCCCGTGGATTTGGAAAGACTTCAAAGATGCGGGATATGTCACGCAGTGGACTGAAGACACATCTAAGGGGGGAACATTTAACTGGAGAATGAATGGGGTGAAGCAACAGCCTATGGATTTACACGCATTTGACTTTTACGCGGAGGTTGAGACAAAATATAGGAAATTCGAACCGTATTGTTTAGGTGCGGAACTCAGACATAATGTGCAGATGAATTGGGTTACGGATTTCCTCAATGTTTTTAAACATCAGAGGATATTTTCGTTTGGATTCCATTCTGAGTGTTCTCACAATGACAATAAACCATTGAATATAGTTGATGATGACTTAAAGGCCTGGCTACAGATGCTCTTAATCAAAGGATACTTAAACAATACTATGCTGATACTGATGAGCGACCATGGGGCGAGGTTCCAGAGCGAGATTAGAGAGACGGTCCAGGGTCGGCAGGAGGAACGAAACCCATTTTTCTCCTTTCGTCTCCCGGAGTGGTTCAAACAAAAACATCAACGCGCTTTCCAAAATCTCCTCATTAACTCGAAGCGTCTTGTAACACCTTTCGATATCCATGCAACGTTTCATCACATTCTTAACTTCCGTGATATCGCAGTTGGTAACCTCTCAGATCGAGGCATCAGCCTTTTTTCCAAAATTCCAGCTTCTCGGACATGCAAAAATGCAAAAATCGCTCCACATTTTTGCAACTGCTTGAGATGGGAGTCAATTCCGACCAATTCCTCTGCTGTTAAAAAAGCTTCGCAGGCCTTTATAGACTTGGCAAACTCTTTGACGAAACCTCTTGGGGAAAAGTGTCAGTTGTTAGAAATAGAAAGCATCAAAGAGTGCTTCGCCTTCACACCTGAAAAGAAACTTCTTGAGAGAAAAACGATTACAAAAAATTATATCATCATTTACCATCTGACGCTTTATACCAAGCCTGGAGGTGGCCATTTTGAAGTCACTGTTAAACACAACTTGGAAAAGAATAGTTATACTCTGGATAGAAGTGATGTGAGTCGCGTCAACACATTCGGGACTGCAGCAGACTGCATGGTTGACGAACAGCCTGGTCTTGCGTGGTATTGCGTGTGCAAAAATTCCAGATAAAAGAGAATACGGGGAGCAGGTGTATGGATTTTGACGCTGCATTGGTGCCATCTGCAGTTCACCCGGTGCCTTTTTTGCGTCCCAGCTGCGATTGACGAAGTACGATAAGAGTTCAGATGCGAAAGTCACTAAATGCACTGCAGGTCACTAAATTTCGACTTATGCATCTTTTCTGCTGTGACTGTAATGGTTTTGATTCAAAAGTGACGTCTTCTTACAATAGGCCTACATGTTCACTACCTGATTTTCGATGGCATCGTCCAAGCTTAAACGGTTCCGTATTCAGATCCTTATTCCTTACAACTATTCATCTTACTTTTTTCGGAATACCTTTTAGCGGCTCTTGCACTATAGTACCTGAACTCTTCAATTGTATTTCATCGATTTTTTCATTGATTTTTTTTTCCTCGATTCCGCCGACAAAGTATAAAAGATGATTTGCGGGATCGCGTACTAAATGAATGAATACAGGACTTTATTTTTTCTTCTTCTGTGCCAGCTGCCTAGACTAACTTCAGTCCTGTGGCGGAGATGAAGCGGCGTCGTTTCGAGGTCCTGCATGCTGTGTCCCCACAGTTATTCCGCGACATAATGTATATGTACGTAGGTGTCTGCGGGCCAGAATTTCTGCCTCAAATTCGAGACTTGGCCGAATTCACTATAACGGGGACCGAGATCATGTGAGAAGAGAATGTAGACACATTCGAAGAACGTAATTTGGCCGATGGTTTTATGACGAAGTCGGTCCTAAGCATTGAGATATGTGCTGTGACGATATCAATAATAGTACGCAGCGATCATCCGATTGGATTCCCCTCGATATCTTAGCTAATGAATTGATTATTTCCCATCGGGCTAGCTTCATTAGCTGCAACGTAAGCAGAGTCAGAAAGTTGTGCACGCAACTTGGTTTGCTGAGAGTTTGCTATGTTGGCTGTAGTTCCTTGTTCAACCTGCGCGTGATGCGTGAATTGAGAGATACAAGCCAAAACAACTCACTAACGAGTTTGTTGACGCCTTACGTCATAGCCTTTACGTAGGTTGAGTCGGTTTGGATTTCAAGTGTGAACCGACACTTTTACGTGATTGTGTATCTGCACTGAAGAGGAGCCACGTTGTTTAAATGTTTACGTCAGACTCGGCTTTCATTGGGATGTTTGAAATGGAAACGTGGATATACTTGTTCTAACCATATCATAGAACAGTCGTGGCCGAACACTTTGTCTTCATTTGATTTCCAATCGCTTCAGTCTCGGTTGGCTGCTAGCTCAGAGAGGCGGAACATCAGATTCAGAATCGATCATTTTATTGTGTGATGGATTTCTTCTAAAATCCACACCCGATTTGGCATATTTTCGCTGATTTTACTATACTGTACAGTGGGGTCACGATAGATATTGGTATTCGGCGAAATTCAATGCTCTCGGTATCAAGCTCAAAGGCCTCCAGGTATATCATTTTGATTTCGTTTGATAATGCCTCATCTTTGGAGTGTTATTAAGTGAAAGTAATAAATCGTCCAATCGAAACGGTCGAAAACATATTTATCATAAAGGATAGTAGGATCGAGGCGTTAATATAAACAGGCTAGATAATGAATCTCAATGAGTGATACGTATTTCAATGGCCGGTCGAAACATTAACATTCTATCATAAGATTGAGTAAAAAATATCACGTTTTCTTTAAAATTAATAAAAAAATAAGGGTTGATAAACAGCCTTATAGTTTCATTCTAATGGACATGTGGGAGTTGCAGATAGTGACAAATCGATTTTATATGAGGAAATGGCATGCAGGCTAGTTGAAAACATTTAATTTCCGTCACTCTAAAAGCACCTCACGGAAACAAATGCAGTTTTCTGGATGTGGATAATTAAACAACGAATTTAAGTTTGCGCGCGACTGATTTGAGACCTTTCGATCACACGATACGGTAGAACAGCAATGGAACGAAGGAATACGTCCGAATGCAATGCGCTGTTTGCGTCGACTGTTCAGAGGAAAATAATCAGAGGGATTCAACCGACACTAGAGAATTGGGAAGCAGTGGTCATCATTGTTGGTTTCGGAGTCTTCGCCATCATCCTTGCCAAATGTTTCAGTGCTATTCGGCAATACGTATACGAAGACAAGGTAATTATGATTACATGTTAGAGGCCTGATAACGATGTCGAACAATTGGATAGCCGTTCACGTTGACGTTTCGGTGGCTTTGCGAAAACTCCCTATGTTGCGCAAAAACGTCCACCGTGTCCGACAAAATATCCTTTTACCACTCTATAAAACAACTGAATATCTATGTTCCTCTTACCGTACATGAAACATGAGTAAGGGACCGTGTACAAATCAGAATTTTGAAATTTTAGAAAACTTCTGAAATTCATTAGACCCACTCCTCTCCCCTTCGGTGTATCGGAAGATGTATCGGAAATGTCATAGATTTTTAAGAACAAGTTTACTTATTTGATTTCAGACGTTTTTTGAAATAATTTTGTACGCGATCCCTATGAGATGAACGAGTATATACATCAACTGCCTAAACAGTTCAATTACCAGAAAGACATGATTTTTATTGATTGAACGCGCATAATCAAATCTTGGGTTCCACTTGATGCCTCCCTGTTTCTTCTGATGTGAGCTACTGAGCATACTGGGACGTTCAGAGGTCTGAAAGCTATGTAGTGTCAGTATTTTTAGGGTGAAGAAGCTAAAAAGTGTCACACGCCACACCCTGTTTATTGTTTTCCAACAGGATAACCTAGACACACAGTTTGACGCTGGGGGTAAAGTGTCCATCGGATTGACAGCCACCACTATCGTTTCTCAGTGGACATGGGCAGCTACCTTACTCCAGTCCTCGGCCGTGGCAAGTCAGGTAAGGTTTCTTCTCACCCCCACCAGCACCATCACACGTGGCTCTGTTTCAAACGATTGCTATGTCACCTAACTAAGGCCACATCAAACCATTCATCAATAAAATCATAATCGACTTCAGCAGTATCCTCATAATAATCTTCCTCACCCTCTAAAGGCGATTCCTGAGCGAGTCTTCCGGCACGGCAACGAAATCAATGCGAGTTCACATCAACCTTGGTTGGCTTCCAAAGTGGATAAAATACCGGCAGTATTATTGAGACGCGCTCTGACAATTAAATGATTATATAGAAGACAAATCAATCCGTCTCTTGTATGATAGATTTTCTGTCAATGGATTCTGGGCCGGTTTATGGAGACATTAGACAGGTTCGCAACCCTTGAGATCGACCAAGTATTGGGATACGATGGTCTGGGATGTCCTGTGCGAATCACTCGTAAATCCTGGTTGTCTTGGGTGTGATGTGGCCATAGGTGTGATCTCATTAGCTACTTATGATATTCACACTTTGGGTCACTCTGAGTGTTTGATTTACACCTCATTAACCCTATTCAAGATAGGCCTTGGCCTTTGATCTTTATTGCCCTATTTTGGGAAGCTCCACTGTTTTTTTAGAAATCCGACCTTTCCGGGAAAAGTGGAAGAGTGTCGGACTTCTTTCGGATAAATCAGGGAAAAAGTAAGAGAAACCGTAAAGCGTTAAAAGCCTCCCACTAGTGACATGATCACCTCTTGATGTTCGCCAGATTTCCGTTTTCTCGCCCAATAGACGGTGCCGCGTTTGTCATTCAGGGTTGATCATAGGCACCTCCGTTTTGGCGAGATGTTGAAATCCAATAGCCATTAGAACTCTTTCCAAACGAAGTGAGTGAATGCCAATTTCAAGGGTGGGTGTCTGTTCTTTGTTTTTCTAACATTATACTACGTGAAGGTGTAAACTGAGCAAGTAATTATGTTTTGTTTGGCGTTGGATTTCTCTGCCACCGGAGGCCAACATTTGCGTTGTGGATTCTAACAAGGGTGTAATAAGAGGCGCAATGAATACTTGCTTGGAGTTCGTTGCTGGGTCATATTCGTCTCCGTTGAACAATCTCTCATTTCAAACCTGAAGCCTAGTAGCATAGCACTTATTCGGTAATTTTAATTGGTAAATAAGGCACATGTCGAGGAAAGCGTTAAGGAAGGTTTGAATAATATCACATTGACAAGTTACGTAGGCGTATTATCTTGTAAAACAAACTGCTCGATTTACGCGTAAAAGAATCCTGCAAAGTCATTTTGAAACGTATGTCTGATCGTAAACGGAACACGTTAGTTTGCAAGTCCTCACTATTTCCTTACAAACGTGAAAAGTTCTTCCAAACTAATGACATGTTGTTACGACCTGTGTACAATTGTATAGTAGTGATCTATATAATTATACACTTTGATATTGCGGTTTGTCAATACCTGTACCACTGCCAAATAATTAAGACTAGGAGGGAGGTAATCTTGAGCGGCAGTCATTCTAGAAGAATTTTTTTTAAATTCTCAGCCCTGTTACATAAGAATATGAAGAAGCGACCCTGATGTTTTAAAGCTATTTCTCTCAAACGCAACCAGGGAAATATCGAATAGCACACGTCCTTCGTGTCACGATATCATTATCTTATAACAAAGAAACTGGTGTTTATCACCTTCAACCCGGTGATTTGAGCAGCTCTCTTATGTTCAGTTTCATCGATTTATGAAAGTTATGATGCTTTCTAATAACATGGTCACGCAAGTATTTTTTGCCCGTTTCCAGTGCGCAAATACAAGATGTAGTTCAAACACAAAAATAGGTTTTTATGCATGTACGCTGTAGTTTTATTATAAGAAGAAAACCAGGTTTTTGATAATGAAAACTAGTTGGTTTTTTTACAATCAAATCAAAGAAATATAAAGAGAACTGCTCCACGAAAACTGCAAATTAGTTATTTTTTATCGCAAATAGGTAGATTGGAGCTAAATAATATGACAACTTTTCTTTACAGTTCGGTATCAGCGGTATCTTCTGGTATGCGGCGGGCGCCAGCATCCAAATCCTTCTTTTCTCCATGCTCTCCATCCAACTGAAGATCCGTGCTCCCGGTGCCAAGACCTTCTTGCAAGTGGTCAGGGCAAGGTTTGGCAACAAGACTCATCTTGTGTTCTGTGCCTTCGCCCTTTTGACCAATATAATCGTTACTGCTATGCTGATGCTAGGCAAGTCCATTTAGATTCAAACCAGAATCAAGTTTGACAACTTTGTCAGTCTCCACCCTGGAGGAAATGACCTACATGGACCCCAATCGCCGAGGGCCTTACCATATTCATTTTAGCGATTTAATTGAATTATACCCAACATGTTCCAACTGCCAAGTCTTGTCAAATTCATCGCAGATTCTTTAATCAACTTTGACACAGTTATGATTAATGCATTATTAATTCATAGAATCGTGATACCTCTGTTTACACATTACCGTCCTGGTCGATTCGTCTTTGTTGGACTCTCCTTTGATCAGAAATCGAAATAGGGCATTGTGTTTTACTTGCTAAAAACCTCTAATTAGACAAAGGTTATGCAAAAACCGCTGATTAGATGGTGAAGGACTGCATTCCCAAGTACATGTACATGTATAAGAGTCGTCTAACCAGCCACTCCCTAGAGGCGCTAGAGATAAAAGTCGCTAGTCTTGGTACACTTCAAGCTCTCATCCCATTTATTTTCTGCAGGGGGTATTGCAGTCTTGACAAACCTGGTAAAGGGCATGAACGTTGAGATGGCTACCATGCTCGTGACGCTGGTCATCGGAAGCTATAGCTACATTGGAGGACTCGGAGCAACATTCTATGTCTCGTACTTCAACACTGGTATCATCTTCATCACGACGCTGGTGTTCGTGTTCAAAGTGTACCTCGACCCTTTATCCGACAGCAAAGTTTATGGTTGGTGTTTACTTAACTTATAGAACTTCAGTCGTTTATGATCGAATTGCTATCAGTCAAAAGCTGGTGCAATGGATGCTAACTTCTTCTTCAGCGGCACCAGTGTTGTCCACGTGTCACGAGGGTTATGCGCCAATTGGGTTTATTGGCCGAGCAACTCCGTCTTTGGTCAAAGGGAATCTACTCGAGCTGTTCATGATCCTCACTTGGCCGGGGGGGGGGTCTTTTTGTTTGCCCAATAGCAAGGTTACTAGGAACCTTGGTTTTTGTCGCATTCGAAGGACTATAGAAAGAGCCAAGAAAATTAGTTCCCTGAAAGCCACGCCGTTGTGGTAGGAGAAAATGTCACCTTGGAAAAACTATTATCCGGCCCTAACGGGATTTTCGTTAGAGATGAGACTCTTCTTATATATCTAATATGTCTTATGGAATTACCAATCAAGTTCAATGACACTACGTTGCTTGCAGTTCAAGGTATCAAAATGGTCTTGACTATGTCCCCATTGTTGAAACTTATTTTCTTGTTGCAGGTAGCGCCAACACGGTCTTCAGTTACCTGAGCTGCTCAGTTGGCCCTGAGGGAAATACGGACCAAAGTTACCTCACCATGAGGTCACACTTGGGACTTGTCTTTGGTATCATTAATATTGTCGGTACGTAATAAAATTGGGAAGCATAGATTCACAAGCAACAGATATCATTAATATTGTCGGTACGTAATATAATTGCGAAGCATAGAATTACAAACAACAGCTAGACATGAGGAGAAAAACACTTTGCCAATTAAATCGAATGAGATAAAACGGTTGGATTTCTCAATGTCGGATAAATCAGGGAAAGGTTGGAGAAAACGTTAATGAGTCGGAAAACACCTCCTAGTCCTATAGTGAATGATGCTGCCGGCCACAACATCATGACTAACGGATAGAGGACTTATCCTTATATCATAATTAAGCCCCGCCTGGCTGATCAGTAAGAACGCTGCTTCCTTTCGCAGAGTTATCACTGACTGAACCTTCAAATTGCATATTTTGCTTTTAAAAGGGAATTTTGGTACGGTGTTTGTGGACCAAGCTTACTGGCAGAGCGCGGTGGCAGCCAAGCCAAAAGAAGGTGTCTGGGGCTTCCTGGCGGGAGGAATGGTTTGGTTTGCAGTGCCTTTCACCTTCGCCACGACAATGGGTCTGGTATTTGTGGCGATGGGTGCAGAACAAGGCCTTCCACTTCTCAGTGACGATGACATCAGCAAAGGTATGCTGAGAGGAATTCATATTGCTTTTTTCAGAACCTTCGATGGTGTGTTCGATTGTTTCAGATATCTTGCCCCTTCTCTTTACGATACAGATTCATAACTATCTTGCATATCGCCACATTTCCCACTAAGAATTTTGAAAGTGATGTTGTTAAAGAATATTTGATATGGAACTTATCACATCAGAATATAGATAGTTTTTTAAAAACATTGTCCAGGTTTGGTTCCTCCCATGGTTGCCCAAGTCCTAATGGGTCGCAGTGGTGAGCTGATGATGGTACTGATTATACTGATGGCTGTGACCTCAACCGGTTCTGCGGAGATCATCGCCGTGACCTCGATAATGGTGTACGACATCTACATGATACACCTAAAGGTATAAAGTTATACTGTGACCTCTAATGAAAGGACCAGCCAGCTTTGGCTTATGAGACGCTCTTTACTTTCAAACTCCAACCTCTAATGCCAGGTGCCTTGCGAGAAGGCAGTTTGTACCGGCCGCATCGGAAAGAAGTTACCAGCCTGGTTGAACATTCAACCTTCCGCTTACGACGCGGACGCCTTTACCACCAGGCCATCGGGATCGGTTTAAGTACAAAAATAATGTAGTTCCCAACATCCCGAGTTTCTCAGTTCGTCAACTCACCAAATTCAACAACAAGTGATCAAAAGGAAAAGTTGTTTTTGTTGCTCTCATTTATCTTGTCCTCCGCGTCGTTTCAGCCATACCGCTTGACCGTGGACACGAACAGCTGTATACTGTGCGGAAAGGGCAGAGGCCGCATGGCAAACCCTCGAGACAAGTGTGTTTGCGAGAGTATGACTTTCTGTGCCAACTGTGAAAGTGATGATCAGTAAGTGAAGCTAAAGACCAGGATGCGGTTTAATTGAATTTCAGAAAGTTCATTGCCAGTAACTGAACTTGACAAATAGACTCCCAACATGAAGTGTATTTTCCTCCTTGCTATAAGGTTACAAAGAAAAACATAAACAAAATGGTTAGCCTCATTTACAAGAAGATTGCAGAAAACAAACAGAAGAATTGTCTGAAACAGTTATCCAACGAATCCAGTCCAGTCCAACTAAAGAAAGTGTTACCAAAATACTTCGTCAAAGCAAGTATGAACAGAGAACTAACTGCTGGTGCATGGTGCTCAATTTGTATATCGTTTTAAAACAGATTCTGGCCAAATGTGAAAAATCTCACTTTCGTAGCAAACTGAGCACTTTGGAACGAATTCCATGAATTTTGTTTTTTCTCATTAAACACCTTTGTCATCAGGGCTCGGAAGGTGTGCAAACGGGCGATCAAGCCGGACTTCAAGTGTAAGGTACACGGACCGTACCGGGTGTATATCCAATATTTGCGAGGCCTGAAGAACTGGTGTTTGCTGTGGGTCACCGTATCCATCGTTCCGCTTACCTTCTTACTCAACTCAATGCAGGTAAGACACTCAATCTCCTCGCCTCGTCAGTGGTAACGGTTGCTTAGTGATACAAGAGTTCTTTTGGTCCGCAGCAAATGCTATGTATCCTCTTCTCATTGGGAGATTGAAGAAAACTACGAGTTAATCGGGATTTGCTTACATAAATACAACGGCTTTTAATTTGCAATTCAGATTTCACTTGGATGGGTGTACAACTTCATGGGCGTGTTGGTAGGATCGGCAGTAGTGCCCATATCACTGGCGATGTTCTGGACTCGGCTTAACTCAGTAGGAATGGTCTCGGGGGCGGTCGCTGGAATATTCCTCGGGATAGTAGCCTGGTTGGCTAAGTCGGCCATGAATTCGGGAGGCCTTTCTGGAGACGTTTTTGTGAAAAATACAGGTGAGATATTAGTCTCAAATTGACTTCATTTTTATGAAGTACGGTAGTATAAACTCCGTCAAGGACACACATGGAACTGAAAATGCTGCCTTTGATGATGGAGGTGTTTCTCTCCATAGCTCGAATACGAATATGCTATCTGCCAGCCTGGAATAGACTGTCAGTCTCCTCACAGTGAGCACTTCTTGCACCGATCGTGCATCCTACGTGAGGATCGATGTGCTTGCGTGGGAAAACTTTGCGTGGAGCTCACTTGTTGTCCAGCGAGAAGTCATCGTGAAATACCCTACTAATCTGAAACTTCGACGACCCTGGCAATGACGTTACTATCGTACACTCGTTAGATAATTCCATGAGCATGTATGACGGTTAACTTTGTAGCCATCTTCAGTCCAATGGTATCATTACTGTCACTGTCAATACATTCACGTTGACGCTGCTGCTTGCTTTCCTTGCATCTCCGTCAATTTTTCGTCTAGGTGATTCGTTGAGCATGTTGACGGGTAACTTGGTCGCCATCTTCTCCAGCGGCATCATCACAGTCATTGTGACCTTCCTTACAAATCGTTCATACAACAAGCACATGCTGACAGAGATCTGGGAAAACACACGTGATATTGACAACCCGCTGTCCCCTTGGACGGAATTATATGCAAGGTAAGGTATCTCTTGATTCGAAAATACATGTATATCGATCACTTGAATACGGTACGAGGTTTTGTTGATACAGTTATCGCCAGTATATGATCGTATAAGCTGTATTCGACTCCCTGATCTCCACTGTTCCAGAGCATGATAATGTACTACTGAGTCTCGAACGCCTGGGTTCTTCGTACCGTTGTCGTTAGGCACAGCGACGCATGTACGGCCTCATGTGCACATATGCACACAATGTACATTTTTGAGTACAAATCTCATGCTCGCTTTTTTCAAGAGAATTGAAGGTTACTGGTGGCCATCACTTGGACAACCGACCGTCACTGGCCGAGGTCGAAGAGACGTTTAAAAACGCCAAGTACATCGCCTACGTTGGAGCGGCGCTAATCACGTTTGTTTTGGTAGTTTTGTGGCCCTGCTGCATGCTCACGATAGACGTCATGACCCAGTCGCAGTTCTCGCAGTGGGTAGGTTGAAGAAAGAGTCCGGGGTTTCCCAAACATGTTTACCGTTACCAAGAGTTTAATGGGTTTTAATAGTACCCAATTCATAAAACACATTTTAAAGCTGCACTTGGGAGTAGAATTAGATCCATCCATGGACCCTTCAATGATACATGCATGGACACTTTTGCCTGTGTACCCGGTCTTACTTTGATCTTCATCTGGTTGCTGTCGTCCCCAAAGAGTCCTTGTATGTCATTGTATTGCTACCAGCTGCATGTAATTCGCATTCAGCAAACTGACCGCCTTTGGGCCGGACAGCTTAGTATACATGTATATGATTTTATCCCCAGGCTATCGATTCAAAGGTCAATTTCCCGATCCACTTTCTTCATTCTCTTGCTCTAGTCAAAAATCACAATATTTCTGTTTCAGGTCTATTTTTCAGTGGGCTGGACTTTCATCGCCGCCCTCTTCATTACCGTTATGCCTCTCATGAACGAGTTCATATCAATCCGCGGGGTGATACGCACCAAGCGGATGGTGAACGTACTAGTTGAGCCAACGTCAAAGAACAGCCGAAAGGAAAGTAATTCACAGCCTTCAACGAGCGGAGTGACAAAGAAGCGCAATGGGGTCGGGGTGATGCCGTTGCAGGGTGATTCTGTGCGTAGTTTAAAAGACGTCGGGGATTATGGTGAAAACTTTGAAATGAGCGAAAGTTCGACAGGCGCGCATACTCCAGTATTCCCGTGATCACTGATCGCTCTCGGGACTAGCTTCCTGCGCACCATGCGGTGACGATTACATGTAGAATGACCGAAATCAATTTGAATTTTCATACAGTATATTTGAAATATATTTTATTGTATTCAGCCGTAATCATTATTTGTACCCACGAAAAGTATCGGGTTAGGATCAATAGAAACGATAAACGTTTTGATAGGACTAATTGTGTGCGATGCAAAACGATTGGCCTATATGTAACATCTTCTTTCTAAACCCTATGGTCTGTTATTCCTGCCCAAGACTTCAATTTAATTCACGTTGTGTTTATAAATCCTTATCCAACTCCAGTAAAACTGGTATTTTTTGTATGTAAACATTAATGCACTGTGGTGTTGAAATATCTTCCTACTTTACACATTGAATATATGCGTCGATTGAAATAAAGCTGGCGTCAAGAAAACTTAAGTCATCCTAGTCGGTTTCTTTCTCCCGGGTCTCCAGTTTCCTCCTACTTACAATCCCAAAAATATTATTTATAGATGATATTGTCCTAGTTGGCGCTCAGCTCTCAAGGCAACATTTCTTTTTAACTACAATTCAGTATCAAAGCTGAGTCAAAGTCCGAGTCGTCTTCAATTCATTATATTCTCGCTATAGTGTTTCACTCCGCTTGCTGCTTCAGATATTCATCTCGCATGGCCGGTATAAGGCCCTTGGTGAAAGCGATGTTCAAGACCTCCTGAGCGGTCTCTACGTTTGGGTACTGGTAGAGCGCCCATTTGAGATATACTAGGAACTCGCTCCAGTCCACTTGGCCATCACTGTCCATATCGATCGCCTGAAGCGCCTTGTACGTGTCCGAGCAGCGGTAACAGGAGAAGTAGGGCGCCATAAATCCGTTGTAGAATGTGTCGAATTGCAGCATATCGTCGCCGGCTACGCCTCCTTGTTCTCCCTCCTTCAAGTCAAATTCTTCCCACTGGGCGCGGATCTCTTTGATGAGTTTCGTGGCGTTGGCGCTCTTCAGGTCGACGGCTTCAATGGTATCTCGCATGTGCTCGGTAAGTTTCCCTCCAGCCCGGTCGAAGAGCATGGCAATGCCTGGTGCGCTCATGTACTCTTCTTTCCTGTAATGAAATTAGTGATTTGATTCCAGACGGCGACAAAAGGAAATATCGTTTATCACTGCGCGCTGTTGACTCGCTACAAGAAGGTGGTCTGACGGCATGAACAAAATATGTTGACTTCACTTCGAATTTCATGATAATCGACCAAATAGTCAAGATTGAAATGATATCAGCAAACTCTTGATATGCTGTGTCTACAATATTTAGCCGGTTGAGGCTCGTCTTTTACACATAAGCGTATTAATTACAGGTAAGATAGGTATCCTTCAACTGGTTAAATAGCTTCGATACAGCGGGCTCACATGGTTTTTGCACTGGCCTGATGATCACGACAACAAGGTTTAACATTACCTTTCAGTTCTGAGGTCCTCCAAAATGAGTTCCTTCATCTTGTAGGCCAAATCAAGAGTGAACTGCGGGTCTTCTCCGAACAAGTTCTTCAGGTGTAAAAGTATCATGTCCGGGGAGGCCATGGTGGTGATACGAATCGGAGCCTTCTCGCCAAAGAATGCGGCCAAGTCGAACTCTTCGGGTGTCAAATCAAAAACAAAATCCGTAGCTCGGGGGCCGAAGATCGGCTGCTTGTTGTGGGGTAACATGCCGGTTGTAATCTCTGTGGCATTGATGGCAGCTTTTCGTAGATACGTGCAGTTGTATTTCTCAAGGACCTTCTTGTTCCCGAGTCGGATAAGATTCATTAGGGTGACACATGACGAGGCATTGCCCAGAGCCGCTCCCTCGGCACAAACGCTTGCCCAGATTCCTGTTGAGCCATCTATAAGACACTGTGGGGGCAGAAGGATAGGTTAGGATATTTTTGTATAGCAACAATCATGGTTATATCCAAGCATGTTCCGCCTGCAATCATGGACTATTTAGTAAGGCATCAGATGGAACCCGACTGTCTGTCGACCATGAAGGCATTTTCTCATGTCGCACGGCGCCTAATAAACGCCAATTGTGGATGTGTAGAGTTATTCAAGTACATCAGTTTTGGCATGTACACTTCTGAGTTGCATTCTAAACAAACGAACAGCGGCCGGGAAACGGGTTGACATAAAAACACGAGCAAAAAGGAATTCGCCACATGTTGGCATCTACTAGAACATGATGATACAAACCTGGAGGACAGTTGCATCGCCGTAGCCGAATTTCTCGTGTACGTGAACAAGCAGTTGCCCATCCGCCCAACCGTTGTCCTTCATAGTCGCACGAATATGCTTGACCCACATGCCGGCTTCTTCCGGCAGAGACTTCCCTCTTGGCTCTTCAAACAATATGCCAAAAGGTCGAATGTTCTTGGGCAGCTTTGCAAGGAACTCCACCAGTTCGAAGACACGCTCTGGGTGGTATGGCATTACGTCAGGGGGGTCTCGGATATTCAACATGACCTGAAATGACACTGAGAGTACTATGCCTGCTGGATCACTATAGTAATGGTATTCTGTGCAAGTTTCGAAAGCGACATTCGTATAATGGGAAAACGCGAGCAGAATTATGGTATTCTGTGCAAGTTTCCAAAACTACATGTACATGTACATTCGCATTAATGGGAAAAACGCGATGTTTTACCAACCTTGGTATTCTTGCCGAGATTATCATGGCTCCACTTGATCCATTTCAAAACCAGGGCGCACATATCAGCCATGGTGAATTTCCCAAAGTCATATGTCGCATCACCGAGGTCCACCTCGAAGATAACGTTGTACATGCCAACTGCCTTTAGCTTTCTTACACTAATTGGGACAGCTTCCGTGTCAGGAACTTTGTTTTTGGCTCCTGAAAGGCAATTGGTTAGAATAGGGAACCATGCCGGAAAAGAAAGTAACAAGGTGTATTATTCGTTCCTGGACTCGTGCAGGTAGCCTACTCATGCATAATATATAGGCCTATCATAATGCACACGGCAGATGTACTCCATGATTAAGAGGGCAGATGCACTACGAGAATCCGCTACATGTGGTCATGGTGCCGCCCTTAGAGTGAATGCCAAGCTATAACTACAATGTATACTCATTTTATAGCCAACAGGCTTGTTTGATGCGACGAGTTGGACACCTAACCACCATTCTCTAAAATACGACAATCGAACACAAGACATGTGAGAAAACAGACAGTATAGTAATCGTATCGAATCATGATCATCCCAATGTTAATCAAATTGATCGCTCTTCTACGACAACACTGACCTTCGGTTATCTCAGAGAATGCCCACAGTCCGTAAGGGTCTTCACCACGCTCCATCAGCTCTTTGATAAAGTCATCGTCAACACGAGTCATATGAGAGAAGGCTGCCACAACAGTGTGTTTGAACCCGCACTTCTTGACCTCTTCGTAGATCGCCCATTTTGCCTCCAATGTGTGTCCCCTGAGTTGCCCCACGGTGCTTTCCCGGATGGAGTTGTCCAAGACGAAGATGTCAAGGTCACGAAGAGCCTGGTACTTGGCTGTTGCTCCGGCGGATTCCTCCAGGTAGTTGGCTGCTCGCTGTTTCGTGGACTTGGCCCCCATAGTTCTGCTTGTATCGAATCAACAGGAATCATGTATGAAAACACAATACAGGCTTACTCTAACATGAAGTTCAAAGCACCAGCCTAGTCTTAATTACATGTACTAGCATATACCCATGGAGCGGGCAAAGTTGAAATGTAATATACATTAGTTAAATGGGCACGATGATTGAGCCACATTAAATTTCTAAGGTTACTGAAGTTTTATTAAAGGTTAAACACGAAATGAACTGCATTTAGGGACTTATTGCTGCTATCTACATGCAACCCCCAATAGATTGATTGGAGTATGCTATTTTGCACAATGCATTGAGACCAGTGACAGCAGGTCCTGTTCCAAATAAGGCCCTCACATGTCAGGCATATTACCTACCCACTCCCGTACCCAATGCCACTGTCGGACCAAAGCCAGGCGCATGGAGAGATGCAGAACGCAATTCAAACTGACAAAGAGCAAGCGCTGGCCACTGTACATATTTTGTCCATCCTGGCATAACTGTTTATTGATACCCTGACTGCATGTTCCGGTAGGCCACTCTGCAGTAGTATATGCCACAGTTAGTTGAAGAAGAAAAAATGTTGGTTTTGGCCTTTTGCCAACAAGAGGAAACTCTGCGTTTGTACTTACGTGTTTAGTGGACTTCGTGTCTCTAACGATTATGATTCGGGAAATGATTTACTATATATACTTATGAATAATCTGTCACATAAAATCCCTCCATTTACCCATCATATCGATGCATCTGATCGCTGCCCTTATTATTTACCATTCAAAGGTTGTGGTCATGAATATACTTTAGATTTACATAGTAATAATAATGCACAGTCGCCAGCTGCATTTCATCATTATGACAAGGCATTCTGTCCTAAATGTACAGGAGCATAATGCCCGATGTCCACGATGACTTTTTCTATGAATATCTATTAACAAATATCTAAGTTAGAAAAATATAATTACGCCCCGGTGTCCATGGCGTAGAAATCTACGTTCTTTTCGAACATGGCACCCGTCCAGTCGAGACTACGACGTGCGATGGCCTCGTGCGTGGCCATCACAGCTGTCGTTTAGGCAGCTGGCATGAAGATCGACGGTGACTGTCGGCTTTTTCGTCTGCAGAGCATCTTTGATTTGCTGCCATGCTATCTCCACTTTAACACGATTATGGTGCGCCGGGTCTCGAACTGCGTAGAGGACATGTTGTTTGCGGTATTCCTCTATGAGGACCTCCACCTCTTCTTGTTTCCAAACCATGTTCGCATGTGAAGTGCAGCAGTTAGAAAGTTAGAAAAATACATCTAAGTTAGAAAAATACATCGTGGAAAAATACATCGTGGACATCGGGCATGCCCTTCTTGGAAATCAAAATCTATTTTAGGAATATGTATGCTGGCTGCGTGATTCAACATACCAAATCACTTTCTAATCTTTTTTTAGGGAATGGATACGGCCAGAAAGCAAGAAGCATTTCATCGGTCATAACTAAGTTTTGATCAGAACAATAATTGCCTTATGCACTGTGCGAAAATAGAGCAATTTGCTGAGTGCTTTGCTACACCTTGGAGTAATTATCTTGACAAGATAATTACTCCAAGGCCACACTGATGGAATGGGTTCATTATCGATAATGCATTGTCTGCAAGCTGAGCATTGTCAATACATTGAGGGTCAATGTTTGATGTTCAGGCTTCTTTTTCTCCTTGTTTGAAATATCGACAGGCGGAGTATATTGAAAACCACTGGTTAAGCCATGATGTAGTTGTTATTGATTGCAAAGCAGTTTCAAATTAGTACATACAGGTTTTAATACATTGTTTTGCAAAAATATGCTGGACCTGAATTTTTTGACCCACCCTGTCTACGGATTCCTGAAAGAGTTCGGAAATAAGCAGAGTTAGAGAGACGAGCGTTCCGGGCGCATCAATCGTTCAAATCAACACCTCACACAAAGAGATTTCGAAAATGACTGCCAATTCTTTCGTCATAATGAAACGAATTCAAAAGCGTTTGTGTCTCAGAACAATGCGTTTGTGTCTCTTAAACTATTGTCTCGTGTATAAACGTATCTGTTATCGATGAAATTTACTGATTTATCGATGTGTTCCTTTTATGTATGGTTATCATAAAAATGGTATGCCTCTTCGTGGTCATATTGCTTACAATATCATGCATTAGGTGTCGGTACATTTCATAACATTATGGTTTGATAAGTCAGCTCCTGAAGAAAGACGGACTGTGGTGAACATCGGAAACTGTAAAAAAGTGGGTGACGTATTGAGATTTTAGTTGGTTGAGTCAAAATTAACTGGAGATCTAACTTCCTGTGCCCAGTTAGTAAGCATGTTAGCTCAATGCTTTTCATGTAAATCAATGCACATGCAACATGTCAACGTGATGTTGTGAGTTAACATGCTTTCTTACAACCGCGGGCCCTGATAATTATATCCAAGGAGGCAATTCATCGATAGCCTAGTTCCTGATGTTCTGGAGTCACTGATGGAATATGCCTGGTCGTTGGTATTGGAACGGATCGGCTCGGAACAGAGACGCATCTGACCGACTCACGGAAAGGCAAACAATGTCTTGAGGATTGCAGAGCGCGTGAGAAAACTCACTTTGGTCCGAGAAACGCCATTTTTGTGCTTAGAGTGTCAGAATTCTGAACGAAAGGTGACATTTTGAATTCTTCAAGAGACACTTGTATATCATTTTTCATCAGATCAAGGAATTGACACGCAGCTCATGGTTTTGGTGCGACAATTATTACCCCTATTAGGTATCATTCTCTAGATTTTAAAATTCCTCAAGCATCGACACGTACATGTGTTGATCAGATAGACCTGGCCAAACTGCATGGTGTGATCACTCAGTAATGTTACAAAGTCCTAGGCAGCCAGTGTCATCGTCGCTGACCGGCTTTGGTTGACACCGTGAAAAAGCATTGGTGCGGCCACCCTGAGTACATGAACCTTTGGCTGAGTTCAGATTCTACTTCAGTGCACGCTTTAAAATAATTTATTTGCAACCATACTGCCGGAGACTGGTCACAAGGAGGAGAGGAGTCATTGGATAACGTATATGATATACAAGTCACAATTCACATGTCACGATGCAGAAATGGGAAAATAAACGACTATTGCCAAAGTGAGTATGAGCGTTCATGTCTCATTTGCATGTTCCACACGCCTGCATCGTGAAAAATGACTCGTGACAATGCGACGGACTTCAGTGTTGATTCGGCCTAATGATGATACACCCAGGTATACAGGTTTATCATCGGCAAAAACATGACGTTTGGTGTTGGTCTCCCACAGAAACGGTCCCAGAGTAAAGCAACAGGTTAATCTAGAAAAGCAGAGGTCTTAAGGCGGACCCCTGTGGTACTCCATAATAGGCAAGCGGCTACTCGCATACGGAGTATTGCTGAGATGTCCCGACAAATATGAACGAAACCTCTCGAGTGCAGTTCCTTTAACACTAAAAAACATCCAAAGTAAAGATATTGGTTTAGAGTAATCCTTATGTCGTGCCTTTTGGATGATATGTGTCTTATAGAACCGCCTGATCCTATTGGTGGTCTCGGAAGACAGCCATAGATCAAACAGTGGTGGATTTAGAGGGTGGCGCATATGGGGTGCGAGCTTCCCCCTTCTTTAGAGCAACAATTCAAACTGCTTCTAAGTTTATCAGATGCGGAGATGCTTGGAAATTTTGGCACTTAGATTTCAAGATATTTCTGGAGAGGCCTTATACCCACTAAGTTTCCAAGCTAACACTGGTGAACTGCGCTGATCTCCACCCCTTCCGAAATTTCTTGATCCGCCACTGTCAAAGATATAAGTTTCAATCCGAATGTCATGAAATATCACTGTTATACATTTCAAAATGTCAATCAGCATAAAGGATTTCACTCTCCCGTCAAGGGAAAAATAGAAAGACTGAGAATGCACTGTCCTAGTATCTTCGAAGCATACATGTTTATATATTATAGGAAGAAAAGAAATGCCAAATGCTAGTGATAGTATTTGAGCTATTGTTGGTCACAATATTCTTCTACAGGGCCGAAGGAGACATGGAGACACAAGTGAGTGTTTCTCTCCAATTCGACTTCTAAGCGGAGGGACAGGAGATTGTGAAGGGTTCGTGTGCAGGACCGGAGAAGCTAACACTACCCGTGATCGTTTCCCCAGGATTCATTTGATGGCCTTGGCCGACAGCATAGTGGTTTGAGGGCCGGGCTCGTCGTCGTCGTCGTCGTTGACATCTGCAATAGCATCAAATGGCTCCAAAGGCATACGTGCCATGCGATCGTTTCTGATTTGAGTGACATCAACAATGGCGTTGGATGACTTTAAAAGCACCAGTTTTGTATCGTACACAAGTAATAAACTGGCTGAAGAATACTCGAAATCGAAATCCCGCTCTCAATTAGAATGTTCAGTTACTAGTGCATCGGACTGGAAGTCTGTGACCTTCATTCACGACCACTCCTCGTGTGCACTTCACTCATTCAAGTCGTGGTCCCCTTGTATCAAACGAGGCCAAGGGATCAAATCGTTTATGATTAAACAGGTAGGTTCTTAGTTTCGCAGTGGTTCCATTGACCAGAAATTTGTGTCAAACAGGGTGGTGAAATTTAGGGGTTGGGGGCGAAAGATTTGAAAGGCACTCCTGCGTAGTTCATCTCACCCCATAATTTCACCAGCCCATCAAGGTTTACGACCCGGTTTCTCAATTCCTGACGGCCCGTAACCTTCGTAATAATCACCACTATAGATCAGAAATGCTGAGACGAAATCTTTTCCTTTTGCGAAAACGTTCGTTGATATCTGGGCCTGCACGGTTGTTCAAAACAAATTGTGTCACTAAACTCGGGCTTTAACCTAACTCGGCGTTATCTCCTTTCGTTAAGCCCTTACATGTAGACTTAACGCCATAGTTAACGCCATGTATGCAGCGTTAGTGACAAAACTGGTTTTGAACAACAGGCCCTGCACTTGAAAGGCAATACGAAGCACGAAGATCGATTCTATCCAAGATGTCAGAAGTGAGGTTTGTCTTGCTGTACATATCATATACCACATATACCAGATAAACATGTGTATTTAATTTTTGGCTACAATTTATTCATTTTAGCATCTCATGCCCAAAGGTAGGTTCCTGTAATCATATCGTAAGGTCGCAGAATAATTCCTTTCGATTAAAGATACTCTCCAAAAAAGGATATTCACTACGAACAAAAATAAAAGGAATAGGACTTATTCTGTGATGATGTTTTTTCTACGTTTACTCTGGCAGATGGCGAATTAGCTAGAGGATATAGAAAGGATGGCGGGATCGACATCCCTGTCCAGAGCACATTTTTCTCACGAGCCGTTATCTTATGTTGCATGGAAGATTTGTTTATCGTAATTTCCGTTGGTCGAAAAGTCTCGATTGCGACTGGGCTTATTCCCGGAGAAAAACAAGGGAAAATGCTATATAGTATCACAAATCTATTCAAGTTGAAATTAGCTGTCAAAGCGTCTGCTTTAACAGGGACGAACATCCTTTTTCGTGTAAAGGTGTATGAAAGCGGTAAGAGGAAAATAGTATGGCGGGTTTATGGAAAATCTGGGAAACTTGTTGGTCGACTGCAATTTGAGGGCATGCCAGCTGGCTATCATGAGTATCAAAAACTACTTTTTGGAAATGAAAAAGTCGGAAAACAATGGGCAGTTATGATTTTATGTCGCTCTAAAATTGGTGAAAAAGGGATGGGGTGTTTTCTCGTGCTATTTAGGCTAGCGTTTGACAAGGGCATCAGTACATTCATCTTAAAATGGCAAAGGGTATTACTTTACAGAAAGAAAAAACATTACCTGAGGATAATTTGGCTTAGCCGAGGCATCCTTGTATTGCCTTATTACCGACGAAAAAAACCTTTTTATTACTCTTATATCATAACAAGAGAAAGCAATTTCCTTAAGAAGTTTCTGACGCTAAGTGGAGCAGAAAGAAAAGGGCTCCTGCTCTTTAGGGATATGAACATGCTAGAGAATGTCGACCATGAGATTATTGAAATAGAGCTCCGTCCCCGGCATTCCGGTGTCGGGTTAGTACGGATACCTCTATGTGGTCCCCTACCATATCATCCATTTACAATGGAGAAGATAGTTGATCTACCTCACCCAAGATTTGTCCATGCAGTGGACGAATATGGAAATCTGTTGTTCATTCCAAGTAGCGACATGCGCATTCAGGTATATCGTTTGATATTCTAAGGTAGCCTAATACCATTAGGCCCCACGGGTGGCTGAGTCACCCACATTCTAAGGCCGCTTTGAGATCGCTCAGTCACTCACCAGATAGTGGTAAACGCAAACGCACAGGATTCAGCAGGATGTTCCAAAGTGCGCTAAGGCGATCGGTAACTGGTGAATACCTCTCGCTGAAGCACATGTATCTTTAAACAAGCAATTTATGCGAGGTCAAAAAAATCTATAAAAAAACGCCGTAAGATGACGATAATATCGTTTGAAGATCAGTTAAAGCACCATCGTATACTGCACACGTAAACCACATTCGCAGATCATGCATTGCATCATGTATCTGTTTTAAAAGACGCGCTATATTGATAATGAACTTCGTTTTGCTTTTCTCTTGAAGGCAAATTCAATCATTTTAAGTTCCAGAAAGAGATTTTTCTAAACAAGTTTGCTAGCGTTGCAATATGCTACTACCATCTTGGTGTCTTTCTTATAGTTTTTAAGCGAGAATTCGATAAAACTAACAATCCCGACTTTGATCTTGATTATGGTAATGATAGGCATCATGAAGGAGCTGGTATTGTAGTAACGGCTGACCAATTTGTCAAAACAAAACTTACCTTTCTTCACATAAGAGGGGAGGCGAATGGAAAGCTGCAGTATGTTTTAAAACCATTATTTCAACTCAAAGTTAACGTAGGAAACGTACATGTTAGCGATGAAAGAAACATGTTGCTTCAATTTGGTAGATCTTGGAAGGAGTACAGTATCGAAGGGACGTTTCTTGCAAATGTAAGAACTAAGCAGAAAGTCGATTTTTGGATTCGGGACTTGGCAGTCCGCGGTAGAACCGCGTTACTGATGGCACAATGGGGCAGCAACCAGGCCTCCTTGGCCATCTTCATTGGAAAGGTACGCCGAAGTAGGAAAATAATTGAAGTCCTATTATTACCAAAATTGATTCCGCTCCGAGTCTCTGAAGTTCATCAAATCAGTGATGTTCTTTGGCTGAAAAATTCCTTTTTGAGATGGGAGGAGGGACGTTCTAAGGTAAGCGGACGGACTGCCGCTAACAGGTACAGGAACCAGCAGCCATTGTTTGGCTATAGTTCGCATTTGTTTTACCAGAAGCCATCTCTGAAAGTATGCCCTGCCCCTGCTGATACGTTTCTGATGCTTGTCCGAGCCTATGGAAAGAGACAGTATTATATTGCCAAGGTTCCTCTGTGTGGCAAGTTGTACTACGCTAAATATCAACCAGAACTTCTCAGGAAATCAAAACACAATTGCTACTTAATGTCGTATGACGAGGATGATAATCTTCTTTTAGTGGATCTTAAAGAAGGAACGAGAATAGAACTATATTCGAGAAGTGGCCTCTAGGATCCACAAGGCTATCCCCACACTTTTAGAAACAAGGGTTTTTAAGCTGAGCTTTTGAAAATCCTTTATTGTATTATTCGGCCAACACAATTATGCGACGGTGGAGGTTTTTCAGCGAAGTGAAGACCCTTTGGTTTTTTTAAGAAACTCGAAAACATTTAGGGGTTTCTCATTTTACAGAAAAACCTCAGTCTGCATGGAGGGTGCAGCTTTGTGTATGTCATGCAGTTAAAAGGAGAAACCGTCATTATCGTCTCAGTATACTGTGTACGGGGTAATACTTATAAGCACTCCGAATCATGGCCCTACACAAAAGTCAGCTGTGTGTCGAAAACTGCATATATTTTGTCTGTCCTAAACTGAATTTCCCTCCTACACATTGCGGTCTCATAAGGTGTCTGACAGGACAAGTTCAGTTCTTTTGCAAGCTTGAATCCCGCACTGTCGCTGAAAACGGCCATAGTTATTGTCGGTTGAGGTTCGGGAATGGTGTCTAAGAGTTCCCTTAGCAGGCCAGCAGCGATATCACCGCTGTCGGCATACAGTGGACCAATCCGGTAACCTTCGTAAGTCGGGTAAATACAACCGTAACCAACCACCTGGTCAGCAGCCATTGCGACCGCGACCCTCGACTTGTTCTTATGAGCGAACCATAACCTGAGAAATCTATCACGGGGATTGATGTAATGGATCAAGTTATCATAGGCAAGGACGCCATCAAAATGCCCCTCCTCGTATGGGACGATGACGTTGTAATCATTTTCAGTCCGCGACAAATATTTTGCTTTGTTGACCTTTCCGCTCATCATTTGGAATCGACAGATTTCGGCCGTAAAACCTAACCGTTTGTTAGCCTCAATTCTGTTTGGCGCCGAAAATATCATGAAGTTCCTGTCCCCGACGTGCTTCAGTCGTTCTTCCCACAAAGCATGTCCTATTCCTCGTCCCCTGTATTGCTTGTTTACAATGGATAACCCGCCAACAGCGAAATCGTCGCTCCAGTTTATGGCTGCTGTGAAGCCTGAAACAGCAATGGTTTTCGGTTACTATAATGTATAAACTCTCATGTATCAACCCTCAGAATGCGGGCCGTCCATTTCGAGTCGTCATCCTGATCGTCTTGCCGAGTTGCGACAGGACGAGGCCGGTCCAATGCGTCCGAAGTGTAATGAACGATACGTTCAGAACTATGAGCAGAAAGCCGATTCTGCAGCTCATGCATAGGCCTATAATTCTATTCTTAAACAAAAAAGTTCCACGGATGCAAGTTTTTACTAACCCGTCCTGTATCTATTATTCACAATGTGATCTTATTTCTGTTCCTGAAAAGTTGTTTTCAGTGTATTTTCTCCTTGAAATCGATCACTTCAGGTACTATTACTGTGCATACCTAGCTAAATTAGTGTCTAGTTTCGTCTCTGATGACATTTATTTCGTAAAAATCGCTGTTTTTTTCTAAAAAGGTGTTTTTGTGGTCATTTTGGCTGTTTATTTAGAGGGTACGGTAGGAGGTCATCGTTCACTCGATAACTCTTTTTAAAATGAAATAAAAGCGTTTTAAGATACATGATATGAATTGATATTAATATTCGTTAAGTGGGATTGTTGGTGGACGTTCATTGTTGAACAGTTGTGCTGGAATTACGAAAATATATCGATATCGTTGAGAGTTCATTCATTAGGGGCCTGTTCTCAATTTTCCTTACAACGCCTCTAGCACTGGGCAATTGCCACCATCTTGAAAAGCAGTGCCGCGGATGGCTATCGCATCGCCACTACGCATGAGAACACGATGGCTGCCCTGCGCTGCATTGATAGTTCGTAATAAATTCACATAAAAACACACCAGAAGATCTCCGATTTTATTTACAAAGATCATATTTTGTTATTTATTGATAAAACAAGCCATTTTACCACAGCAGGTGACACATTAGGCCTGAATAAGACTTTATAATTTGAAGTGGTGGTGACGATGCCGATATCCAAGATGGCGGAATTATACCAGTGGTCAAATCTCATCTATTTTGGGTAATTGCATCATTATTTCTTTTTGTGATTGGTGATTTGTAAAATTGAGAATGATTGAAAAATCAGTATTTTTTCACCCAAAGGCATGAGTGAACATTTGATAAGTTTATTGTGATTTAATTGGTAATTTGGTCGACATTTTGACAATTATATTTAGCAATATTTCGATAAATGCGGACCTGCTTCTTCCTCTCTTCGTAGTGACGGTGTTTCGATAACTCAGGTCAGTTTCACGGCAAAAATAAGTGGTAGTTTTGAAATTCGAATGTGCATTAAACATGACACACCAACTATGTACAAAATTGCTAACAAACTGCACCATTTGTCAGTACACCACATGAAATACAGAGATATGTCTTAATTCTAATCTTTCATTAGCGACACCATTTCTTACCCGAGTGCCTCCTTTATTCATACATCTTGTACTTTAAAGGGAATGGCCCGCCAAAAAATGGGGAGTTTTGGACGGCCCGGTCAAAACCTTAGGCGGGAATAAGGTTTCATTGATAAATATAAGGAGTTTCAAGGCCCCCAAATCACTTGTAAGGTTCAATAGATACTGGCCTTTCATTGGTTTACCGTCTGCGTATCATTTACATACTCTCATTTTGAAAAATATGACAATATTTACGATCACGTTATTGATTTTTGCAACATTTTCGGTAACGCGCCCCTTGCGGATCTGTAAGGTACCATTCGGATGCTTGAAAAATGCTTCGTCTCGTCGATTCGCTCGCGGATAAACGCATCAGGTTGACGGCAGCAACTTTTAATTGTTGGAGACAGAGAAGGAAGGAATATGATTATCAGTTTGATGAAAACTTTGCAAAGTTTCTTCTTGGGACTCGAAATCCATACTACTATTCTCTCCATTTTCCATTTTCTCCTCTCTCCAACTCACTACTATCGCTATTGACTGCGTAACATACACTAACATTCTTTCGCTATCATTGCTAACTTCATTTACTAGAACACTGGCCTCTTTGTAGCCGATTATGTAACCCATAGTGGAAACACCTGACAGCGCCGCCCGGCATGATCCACGTGCTACTGGCATATTTATAACTCGTAGTAAATATGGTTGTAAAAATATGCAAATGAGATGCCGTATATGGAAACCATGACGTCACTAAGCAGTTCTTATTTCTGCTACGGGTGGCGCTGTTGCTTGCTTCTGGAGGCGCTATTCAACCTCTTTTAACTCAAGATACCCATCTTTGAATATTTTTAGTATACCAAGTACTACAATGTCAATGTATTGAAGTCATGTTCTTGTAGTGTTATTGGCTTTCTATTATCTTGTCAAAATACCACTTGGTTCTCGCAAAATCTCAATAAAAACAAATGCTATTGCATGTATTGCATATTCTAACAGCTATCCACTATCGATTTATCCATCATCTGTACTATTTGTCACAAAAATGTTATATTATGTAAATCATATTTCATTACATAATGCACACTGCCAATTACTGCTGAACCATTCATATGTCATTTAAATAAATAATTTTCAACTTTTTAAAACCGTCTTATAGTACTGTTCTTGTCACAAACTGCACCATTTGTCAGTACACCACATGAAATACAGAGATATGTCTTAATTCTAATCTTTCATTAGCGACACCATTTCTTACCCGAGTGCCTCCTTTATTCATACATCTTGTACTTTAACTCAAGATACCCATCTTTGAATATTTTTAGTATACCAAGTACTACAATGTCAATGTATTGAAGTCATGTTCTTGTAGTGTTATTGGCTTTCTATTATCTTGTCAAAATACCACTTGGTTCTCGCAAAATCTCAATAAAAACAAATGCTATTGCATGTATTGCATATTCTAACAGCTATCCACTGTATCGATTTATCCATCATCTGTACTATTTGTCACAAAAATGTTATATTATGTAAATCATATTTCATTACATAATGCACACTGCCAATTACTGCTGAACCATTCATATGTCATTTAAATAAATAATTTTCAACTTTTTAAAACCGTCTTATAGTACTGTTCTTGTCACTTAGCTGAACCAATTGCTCTATAGCATGAAATTTCCAGAAATGCCCCAGGGACTGAAAAGTGCTGTTTTAACAGAGAGGTGTCCTAAACTGAGAAGTCGAGTTGAATGGAAACAACCAATTTGGAACCAAAAACTACTGTCCTTATTAAAGAGGTTGTCCTCAATAGAAAGGTGTCCACAAAAAGTAGGTCCACTGTATATGAAAGTACAAACCCTGGTACATGTAGTGACATCATCTACTCCTCGATGTGGACACCTGCAAATGCAGCGACAATGTCACATCAGTTATTTAATTCATCGTCCTTTGTGCAGATTGCACCACCCATCAAGCATGTTGGTGACGAATAGTGTCGCAGCATTTCGTCACCGAGCTTACACGAAAATGCACTGTCATTCATTCAGCCATAAGTGCAAGACTGTAGGGTTGTTTCCAACCAAAACATGTTCGAAATGTGTCAAGCATTCGGAACACCCAAAGACTGATTAGAGAAGTCAAAATTGAATGGAAACAACCAATTTGGGTCCAAAACCAGTGTCCTTATTGGAAAGGTTGTCTTTAATAGAGAGGTGTCTACTAACGGAGGTTCCACTGTACATAATGTAGGAACCCTGGTTGTGACATTGTCCACTCCTCCAGCTGCACACCACCAAATCCACAACAATGTCACACCAGTTATTTAGTTCATCATGCTTATGGTCATTGTACTTTCATCTTATGTAAAATGTAACTTTTTACACGGTTTCAATAAACGATTTGCAATTTGTAATTTGTAAATTATAAATTTCACTAATAATTTGACGCCGCCAATTCCACTGGTCTTCGAAATACGTAAGCTACACTGTTGACGACTATGACACTCCTCACAAACCACATTGTGAATCAGACGCCGATAGGCTTGTTACATGTATAGTTGGTCCATGGTTCCTCATTTGAGTGATGAAATACAGTCAAATTACATGGAAGGGATGAAAAATTACACAAAAACTCACCTACAGGTTTACCATCTACTAGCGCGACAAAGATACCTTTCGGGTCAAAATTGAAATAGACCTCGTGGTCGGAGATTGTTTCGTTCCAGTTTTCTGCATTGGCGAGACGAACCAATTCCTCCCATTCGCTTCTTTCCGTTGATTGACGCACTACAACTTTAGTTCTAAGATCTGAAAGAGATGTCATGTTATAAGAATATCGAGTTGAAAGCACGTGGGCAAGTTTGTCGGCTCTTTAGACAAGCTCGTATGGACTGCGAAATCTGCCTATTGTCTTGTATTCAGCTGCCCTAGTACTTTGTATCTCCAGTGGGAATCCATCCCTCAGATGACCACATTCATTTGATGTCACATTGAATGGTTTATCACCAGTATGATTCCACATTCCTCAGATGAGTTCACATTCAGGGGGCATCCTAACCTAACCTGACCCCCTGACATTGTGTGCATTCGTATTTCCCGCGTTAGGAACTATGAACCATAAATGGTGGCGTTCCTCCAACATCCCTCGAGGTCAGGACTCTCCATGCGTTTGCGTCACCGCTATCGAGCTCGTGAGAGACTTTAGCGATATCAAACATTGCGGGTCAAGATGATCCATCATCACCTACCGAATTTCGAGTGGTAACTCATTCTAAAGTGTTCAAACTGATAGCACTATAACTTGGACAGAGCGGACCGGACTGTTGAGAGAGGTCGAGGTCGCGCGCTATGAGTTGGGGACTATTTATAGCAGCCATCAATTATCTTACGGCAGGTGTATTATAATGCGGCTTCGCCATAATCCATCCAATGGCATGTGGAAATAAGACTGACCTCAATAGCTCCCACTTGGGGTGTGTTCTTTTATTTCAATAGCCCCCCCCCCCCCCCCCCCCGACTGACCCCCGGGTGTGTTTATTATTCGAGTGGGGAGGGGGTAATATGAGTGTGAAGACCACTGCCCCCCCCCCCCCCGGCACAACCTGGACGACGTTTGTTGCACGTTCGTTGTCTCCGGCAATATCGGAGGGCATAGCCACGGCTGGTGTAGAAATAGTCTGTGGAGGTACACAATATAAAAAACAAGAGAATTTTTTTGACAATTTCCCCTTCCAAAACACCGAAAAATACCTTTTCTCGCAGTTTAGTTGGTGAAAAAAGGCATATACTTTAAAGAATGTTTACTTTGCCATGTTTTGCAAAGATTGTTTAAGTTAATATCCTCGTAAATACTCGAGAATAGAGCTTTAGAAATCGACCTTGAGGTCGGTCATCCTACCAACCCAGCTCATCTTTAAATCTTAAAACTTTAGACGATAAAAGGAAAAAATACTTACCTAGTTAAAGATTGACAGTGCTCATACACTAAAAATGGATATCGGTGATCTTGAGCTAGATCAGAATCCATCTAGTGTGGACTCTAAAACTGGTGATCACATCAACAAGGCAGAGCCATGTCATGATGACTTCGAAATCATAGAAAATGTTGATACTCCGGAAGACCCATTGGATGAATGTAGGCCTAGTGCAGATGATCATATTGTCAGATTTGAGCCATTGGATCACAGACGTGGAGAAACTGAAGCTAAGTCTCAAAGCATGGACCCGTCAAATTCACCTGAATATGAATCAAAAGATGCAAGTGTACTTGAGAACTTAAACTCCAGTGATGAAGTTATTTCTAAACTTGAGGAAGTGGATGAAAACTGTTTGAAAAATGAAGAAGATGAATGGCATTCACGAGACACTGACCTTCCTGGTGATGTGACAGTTAAAACCGAGCCTAAAAGTTATGATGATCACTCCGCGGAAATTGATGATGGATCTGTACCTGTGCCTGTAAATCTGATTCTGGCAGCCGGATCCGGAACTCAAATGAGGATTGACATAGAAGACCCCCTCAGTCATGTTGAAAATGGAACGGTCAAAACAGATGAGGAAGCTGGTGCTAGTTTGGATGATGAGTTGGCTGTGAGTACCATTTCTTCGAATGGACCACCCTGGTTCACCGATCCCCCCCCCCCCCCCCGACAATTCCTTAAGAAATTTGGCGATTGACAGTATTCCAAAGTCTTATCCTGGTTCCCTTGTATTTCAGCCATTTTTTGACCAATCGAACCCTGACAACTCTTCTGCCACGGTTTTGGGAGCAATGGAGCAAGGTAAAGGTGGGTGAAATTTTATAAGAATATCAGCGGACCAGTGCCATGTCCAGAAAGTCATCTGACTGCCTATAATGTCGAATTCAGACAACGCATCACCAGAAGCGAGTAACTAGTAACTGGCAAACTTTCCTAGCCAGTTTGTGATTAAATCTCGCATGACTTTTCCATATTCTAATTGCAGTTTCATTTCCTGAGCGGACATTTGAATTGGAGTGCAACCAGTGTCGGGAAAAACTTCCCAGCAGCAGTCTCGTGGAGCACAAATGTATTCACACTGGAGAAAGACTATGCAAATGTGATCAGTGTCCTAAATCATACAAAGACAACAGTGCGCTTAATCGGCATAAACTTATTCACACTGGAAAAAGGCCTTTTCAATGTGATCAGTGCTCTAGAGCTTTTCCAAGCCAATATCAGTTGACAGCGCATCAGCGAGTCCATTTTGGCGACAAACGAGAAAAGATTCATAAGTGTCACCAGTGTGATTGGGCCTTCGTTTCTAGAAAAGACCTTACAAGCCATCAACGTATTCACACAGGAGAAAGACCATTTCAATGTGACGAGTGTGATAATGCGTTTGCTTATAAAAGTGTGCTCGTTGTTCATAAACGCATTCACACTGGTGAAAAGCCTTACGAGTGTCCACAATGTCAGAAAGCGTTCAGTAAAAAATCAGCGCTGACACGTCATTTGCGGATTCACACAGGAGAAAGACCTTACACATGTAACCAGTGCAATACCAAATTTGCCCTGAAAAGTTCACTGGCTCAACATGAACAGACTCACTTGAAAGAAAGAGATTTTCAGTGTGAAATATGTGGTAAATCGTTCATGGGGGTTCGTGGGTTTTCTCAACATAAACGGACCCATGATCGGGAAAAATTAGATCAGATGTTGGCAGTTTCCGCACTAAGTAACACTGCACCAGAGGCGGGGGCCATAAATCTAGTACATACAAACTAATTTTCTGATTTTTTATCTTATGGATGAGCTATGTCATCTTGTTTTGTCTGGCATGTGGCGTCGATCAAAATGATGTACATGTTCTTGGCAGCAGTACTATTTTGACACAATATTTTCTATCCTCAGACAATAAATAAAGCACATGATTATGATAATTCGTCTTGAGTGTTCTTGATCAATCAACGTTGCACAGACACTGCCGTCCCCAGGACGTGTCCCCATCAATGGTCCACAGACACTGTCTCGTGCTCACAGCCATGGCCATCGGCAAGTGGTCTAGTACAGACACTGCCCATGCTCACAATCTGGTCATTCATGGATACGTCAGGATGGGTCAACACTAGTCCACAGAAACTGTCCCATGTGCACACAGCCTGTCAAGCTGTGGTCCACAACCAAGCGTTCTGCAGACACTGTCCAATCACAGACTACCACGGCTCTTATGGAATGTATCAAAAGTGTTTATCTTGACTACCATAAGAATAGGAAAACAAAAAAAGTATGTACAAAGCATTGAAGAATGTACAGTGTCAAATTTACTGAGTAATTCAACGATATCCTGACTGAATTGTGTATTATTTGGTAATTGACAATCATGTACTTATTTCATTAGTCACCTAAATATCAGAAATTGTTTCTTTTGAGAGGGGAACAATAGGCCTACTGGTACGATATAGACTAGTTACAAGTGTTGAGTAGCTAGGCAACCACGCCCCCGCCCATCACTCATTCACTTCACCGACATCAGCACCCTCCCCCCTCCCACTAGCACTGCTACAGCTGGCGGCCGCACCACCAGCACCGTCAATCCCTGTCGGCAACTAGCCGGCCAGCCAAGTGAAGTCCCCCATCCCTCGTCTATGGTACTGTACTGGGGTGGGGCAGTCTATTCTAGTGTGTCATCCTGGATGAGGCCCGCCCCAGATGGCAATGGCAATGGCGACCGGAGTGTACCCATCCCGCCCACGCCCTGCCTAGAAGAAATGTCCCCAAATATTTAGTGTAAAAATTGTCATGTTTTGAATTTCAGTCTTTCCCTCCAGAAGACGATGCCCGATTATTTTGAAAATCCTACCTATGTTGTGGTCAATTACAAAATAATGGAATTGAAGCTGAAGAAGAACGTTCTATTGGCCTATACTGATATCGCAGCAGCGGGCAGGTGAGGTTTGTTTATTCTCATGATACTGCCCCTGATATTGATAAGGATGTGATTTTATCAAGGATGTAATTTTATCAAGGATGGGGTCTCCTGTTTCTTTCTGCTCTCTACCCATGCAAGAAGTGTGGTCTGAGTCGTTGTCAACTCTTCTGATGGCTTTCAACTCGAATCTAAATCTTGTGCTCTTGCAGCCGTGCTCTCTTTGGCATAGGAATGAAGATGGAGCACATAAAGCTGGACATACCAGAAGTCTCCAATCTCAGAGCAGCAAGTGTTAGACCAACCGCCCCTCAACCCATGGAGCAAGATTTCCATCCGTTACAAATACTAAACTGCATGTATGAAGAGGTAAATACTGTGTTGACGCTATTCAGTATTTCGCCAGTTTAGGTAAATTGATACACGTAGGCCTATGCATGTAAGCAAGAATAGATTAATCTATGCTTAATGAAGATGTATGTCGTCTTTTGTAAATACATGTACAACATACAAAATAGTGGCACCGGTAAACCCTTCACCTCTAGCTGTCTCCTGCCGACTGCAACACTCTTTACATGCAGGCTTCAGAAGAAGAAAAAAGACTCTTCAATTCATTTTATCAATATCATCAAATATTTATCAATAGATTTCTGATAATTTTCATACTACCACATCTACATGTATACTTCAGTTCACAGTTGTGGTCATCAACACAGTGCTTCCAGGGGAAAAAGTCCACTATGTTGTCAATACCATCATGGATCTTTGTGTGAAGAGGTAAACAAGAAGTTCATTTGATTTAATGGCGCCTTCTTATTCCCATCCAAACCAAATGGCTTCTGACCTTCAATGATCTGATGTTTCTCTCTTGGGGGGGGTCTTTTGTTGCTCTGGCGTAGTCACCAGATACAACAAGGAACCCAAGTTTAACGTCTCGTCTCCTAATTATGTTCCGAGCAACAGGACAAGGCCGGTCCAATGCGTTCGGAGTGTAGTTGTGTCCAGCAGTATTTACCACGAGGTTATGGTGCTCCTTGTCATGACATATTAAAGTAAGAAGATCAAAATATCTTGTCTGTCCCAATTACAGCAATGTTGAGCACATCTATTTAATGGCGGCAGTCCATTTGGGGTCACTCGAGTCACAGATTCATCCTCTTTATGAAAATCCATTCTTCACAAAACCAGGTAGGTCAACTCCTTTCATTGGTCATATTAAAGAATCCCACGTGAAGTGCAAGAGTATTGAGGTGTAATAAATACGGAGACCTAAATCCAAAGGAAGCCAGCAGAATGAGCATGTGAAATATGGAAATTTTTGGTATGCTAATGGTCTGCATCCTGTTTTGTTTCAGTCACAAGTCATCCCGCTCTGCCAGATGACACACCAATCCAGGATCCTTTCTTCAATACCTTCATCCAAATGCTACTGGTATGTATAAGATTAAGGGATGAGGAGAGAGGCTTCTCTACATGGAGTCAAGGACAGCTCATCTACATAGTTTTAAAGTTGTCATTTCCAAGAAAAATGACCTCTATCAAAGGTTTGCCTGGCCTTGCCTTCAACACCAGGAAGGAAGAGGCAATGGTTGACCTGTATCCCTTTCACCTTTTCTTCTGTAACAAAGTTCTGTTACAGTCCAGTCAGTTCTATTCATTTATTTTATTTTTTCCACCTCAGGTTGAGCAGATTCCAACAACATGTTTTTTAGTTCCGGGGCATAAAGCATCGATAGGTCCTGCCAATGATGAAGACGGTTCAAAAAATGTAAGTTTTTGGTTGTTCATAATGAGTGGCCCTTTTGTGAAAAGTACAACTTGGCTGAAATTCAAATAATACCCTCGCAAGCTGCCGAGATGGCCTGTCCTGGGAAAGGAGAAAGTTTTTCAGTACCGGTAATGAATGTTGAAAAAAGTGTGTTGTTGGAGTTCTTCAACGAAAAAAATGTTATATTTGTCTGTTAATTAGGTACCTTGCTTAATACATATATGGGAAAGTGCTCTGCAGGGTGCATCTAAATCTAAAGTGCTTCATCTCTTTCAGAGCATCGTCTTACTTCAAGATGTGCTACACGAGCTCACAAGGTTACGGTTCAACAATGTGCTTAGCAATTCACTGGTAAGTTCATCAATGCAAACTTTTTCATCCCTCATTTACCCCCTCGGTGGTGCTAACAGTCAGATTCAAGGTATCACAGCCTTAGTTCTCGTCGAACAAAGTCTCGAATCTTCACCTGTTGTGTTGTGAAGAGCCAAGAATTTTAGTTCCCAGCCAACGTTGGTAATTTCGATCAGCAGTTTAAAAATTTTGGGTAGCATCAGTTCCTTGCTCTAATAATATCCCTCTTATGTCTTGCAGTTATATCAAGAGAAAAATGAAGACAACGTCGACATGGTGTCAATGATCTACTCGTAACCGCCTGGTGTCTGAACTTTTTCCGGGGTCTTTGTACATGTATGTCATGTGATTCAAAACCATGAATGTGGACATATTTCGAGGAAGTTTGCAGGTTCACAAAGGACACATAATAACATTTCAAGGAGAAATTTTCAAACTCTTTGAGCATTAAAAGGGAACACTGAAGGGGAATTAAGGCACGTCGTGAATCAACTCGGATTTGTCGTGCCAGTTATCCTGGAAGGAGTGTGCACAATGCAGGGTCCACATGATGTGCATGCATCAGTCTTCAGGGCAACGCTGGTGAACGTTTTAACTGGGTGAATGCAGCACTTCAGGTTGCAGTCGTTGGCTTTCGGGATGTGACTTTCATTCTGGAATTAGTACCTTTGTTACATTTTGTATATTGAATGCAATAAAAAGATGTATCTTCTACAACTGACTCGTCTATATTGTTGATAAACCAAAGAACCTGTCAGTATTGTGACAATAGAAGAAATTGGAAATGAAGACCACTAAATGCCGATGTCTTTTCCCACTCCATGCCTTCTCATACATGAAGCAATTGTCCAAACCAACAGGAATCTCAGCAACACATTACCTCCTGACATGTATAACAGGTAGCAGCAGAATGGATTGCCCCCATGCCAATGCTGCTTCACTGGGACATGAGAAGAAATTGGAGAAGTGAAGACCACTAAACGCTGTCTTCCTCTGTATATGTGAGAGCATAGCACTTGATGAGGTTGAACACTTCACACATGACACAGGCAAATTCAGCTCAACTTGCTGTGTATCAAAAATAAATACAAATCAAGAAACTAATATGTAAAGTCAAGAACTTAGTGAGCCCCCCTTTAGGTCGGGGGAGCTCCCCCGAACCCCCCTACGAGCATATGTTAAGTGCAAGCTCTAACAACTACAGCTGTTACAATGGGGGGACACCCCCCAAACCCCCCTCCGTCGACATAGGTTTTTACCTGTGCGTTGGGGGGAAGCTCCCCCCAAACCCCCCGGTGGACAGTCAACTAGCCCTTCTGTGTCATACTGCTGGAGGGGGGGGGGTGCGATGGGACCATCCATATAGTTCCTTCCGACACATTTTTGTTTTGGTAATGTAATACATTGTGATTGTCCTTATTCACGGGAATCGGGCGTTTCCAGTGATATACGACACTTAAATGGATTGTCCTCATGCATTCACTTTGGAAACGCATTTTACGTCCTGTTAATGGGGCACGTCATCATCGCGTATATTTGGGAAAAACTCCCTAACGAGACCGGAGCAGACAGCTGAAAGTAGTTTATTTATTGGCCGCTAGGGTTCAGAATGTCGCTCACCCGAATTTTTCACGCAACTATAGCTAAATAGAGCTAGTTCTAGTTTGTGATTCATTTTGATACTTCAGATTTGGGCAGTAGACCAATATAACTTAGTCGTCAGTGTGGTTTTAAGCAGGGAAAACGTATTTGTTTTTCTTAAAGTGCCTTTTTTGGACGGGTGTGTGCGATTGTTTTGTTTATGTCACGTGACCTCGACATGTCGACACAAAATTGATATAAAACCACCCTTTTCTGTCATTATTTATGACGGATATTTCTCTAATAAAAATATCAATATAATTGGCCAATTTCTTAGGCATATGTAGCGAATTCTCATGAAGATTTAAATTAGATGTTCTCGTAACCTGTTACAACTGGTCTGATTTATAATTCAGCGCTACAACTGGTCTGATTTATTTATTCAGCGCCATTTTGAAAAACCAAAAAAAATTGTTTGTTGGATATACAATATTTACTCTCTTTATTTCACTTCATTTACATTATATACTCCCGCACACACGTGTATCTTATGAGCCCCTCCTAAAGGGGGTCTTAATATGTAAAGTCAAGGACTTAGTGAGCCCCCCTTAAGGTCGGGGGAGCTCCCCCGAACCCCCCTACGAGCATATGTTAAGTGCAAGCTCTAACAACTACAGCTGTTACAATGGGGGGACACCCCCCAAGCCCCCCTCCGTCGACATAGGTTTTTACCAGTGCGTTGGGGGGAAGCTCCCCCCAAACCCCCCCCCGGTGGACAGTCAACTAGCCCTTCTGTGTCATACTGCTGGAGGGGGGGGGGGGTGCGATGGGACCATCCATATAGTTCCTTCCGACACATTTTTGTTTTGGTAATGTAATACATTGTGATTGTCCTTATTCACGGGAATCGGGCGTTTCCAGTGATATACGACACTTAAATGGATTGTCCTCGTGCATTCACTTTGGAAACGCATTTTAAAATAGATGTTACGTCATCATCGCGTACATTTGGGAAAAACTCCCTAACGAGACACGAGCAGACAGCTGAAAGTAGTTTAATTATTGGCCGCTAGGGTGCAGAATGTACGCCGCTCACCCGAATTTTTCACGCAACTATAGCTGAATAGAGCTAGTTCTAGTTTGTTATTCATTTTGATACTTCAGATTTGGGCAGTAGACCAATATAACTTAGTCGTCAGTGTGGTTTTAAGCAGGGAAAACGTATTTGTTTTTCTTAAAGTGCCTTTTTTGGACGGGTGTGTGCGATTGTTTTGTTTATGTCACGTGACCTCGACCATGTAGACACAAAATTGATATAAAACCACCTTTTCTGTCATTATTTATGACGGATATTTCTCTAATAAAAATATCAATATAATTGGCCAATTTCTTAGGCATATGTAGCGAATTCCCATGAAGATTTAAATTAGATGTTCTCGTAACCTGTTACAACTGGTCTGATTTATAATTCAGCGCTACAACTGGTCTGATTTATTTATTCAGCGCCATTTTGAAAAACCAAAAAAAATTGTTTGTTGGATATACAATACTTACTCTCTTTATTTCACTTCATTTACATTATATACTCCCGCACACACGTGTATCTTAAGAGCCCCTCCTAAGAGGGGGGCTTAATATGTAAAGTCAAGGACTTAGTGAGCCCCCCTTTAGGTCGGGGGAGCTCCCCCGAACCCCCCTACGAGCATATGTTAAGTGCAAGCTCTAACAACTACAGCTGTTACAATGGGGGGACACCCCCAAACCCCCTCCGTCGACATAGGTTTTTACCAGTGCGTTGGGGGGAAGCTCCCCCCAAACCCCCCCGGTGGACAGTCAACTAGCCCTTCTCTGTCATACTGCTGGAGGGGGGGGGTGCGATGGGACCATCCATATAGTTCCTTCCGACACATTTTTGTTTTGGTAATGTAATACATTGTGATTGTCCTTATTCACGGGAATCGGGCGTTTCCAGTGATATACGACACTTAAATGGATTGTCCTCATGCATTCACTTTGGAAACGCATTTTAAAATAGATGTTACGTCCTGTTAATGGGGCACGTCATCATCGCGTACATTTGGGAAAAACTCCCTAACGAGACCGGAGCAGACGGCTGAAAGTAGTTTATTAATTGGCCGCTAGGGTGCAGAATGTCGCTCACCCGAATTTTTCACGCAACTTTTGCTAAATAGAGCTAGTTTTAGTTTGTAATTCATTTTGATACTTCAGATTTGGGTAGTAGACTAAATTAACTTAGTCGTCAGTGTGGTTTTAAGCAGGGAAAACGTATTTGTTTTTCTTAAAGTGCCTTTTTTGGACGGGTGTGTGCGATTGTTTTGTTTATGTCACGTGACCTCGACATGTCGACACAAAATTGATATAAAACCACCCTTTTCTGTCATTATTTAGGACGGATATTTCTCTAATAAAAATACTCATATAATTGGCCAATTTCTTAGGCATATGCAGCGAATTCCCATGAAGATTTAAATTAGATGTTCTCGTAACCTGTTACAACTGGTCTGATTTATAATTCAGCGCTACAACTGGTCTGATTTATTTATTCAGCGCCATCTTGAAAAACCAAAAAAAATTGTTTGTTGGATATACAATATTTACTCTCTTTATTTCACTTCATTTACATTATATACTCCCGCACACACGTGTATCTTAAGAGCCCCTCCTAAAGGGGGTCTTATAAATAATGTTAACAAGTTGTCTCATTTCTATGGCGTCATGTGTTTTGTCCCATTTGGCCCCACCAATACGGCACAAAGTTGGTGGGAAATGTTTTGACAGTGGCACAAGAGGCAGACAATACACCATACAGCACATTCTCACATAGCATCTCCTCACGCAGTGTCCGAGATTACACTTTCGAATTTGGAAGATTTCGTCAAGAACTCTTGAAATGTGAATTGAATGGTCTTGTCTGATTTGTATTCGATGGCAAAAAAGCACCATTCCTATTGCTCATTTCCTTGCTAGGAAAGTCAGGAGCGATGTCGATTTCCTGGAAGGTTAGAACAGTTCAACATCACTATAAGGAACTCTTTGGGACCAAGGAACTATGCTCATAATGAAGGAAGCATCAATGTACAGAGACATGCACATCTACATGTAAGTCTGATATGTCCATGTTCAAAAATTACATCGTGGTGTTTGACGAGATGTACATGTATAACAAAACCTCCAGTTCGGCATTCATTCTGTTATTCATAATAATGAACAACGTGGTTGATCAATGTGGTTCATTCATAATGTGGTTCATTCATAATGAACCACACCATAACTAAGGTCATGCTCAAGACAATGCTTCTTCTCTATATGCTTACCTCTGCCGGAAAGATCCACTTGAGAAAGAAAAGAAATATGACATCAATGACGGCTACCAAGGCAAACAACTTCCCTGCTACTGCACCACACTGGTAATACCTGCAATAAAAACAAAAACCTAACTTGACTTGCTGCCCCTAAACCAGACGTTCCTGAAGTTGTTGAGCAAAATGTACTTTGAGGAAGGGCCCCACTCGCAACCCAGCACAAATTATTCCGAAACCTTTATCTACCTGCATATCCTGTCTTCGAGACTATCCTGGGGTTCTTCTGCTATGCTGTCATAAACAATCTCCGTTCTCCTCGCAACGTCGTGCCATGTGTAAAGATTCTTCACAATCATGTGGCTGTCATGTGCTGGTATCACATTCCCTTGGATACAATCTTGGATAGCTTTGTCAAGTTCCTCTACCAGTGCTGAAGGATGAAATGATGCCGATTATTTCATTGGTTGATTTTCTCATGGGAGAGACTGGTCACCTTAGCCTTGGTTGACACCCAGTCAAGGAGAAGGAACATTCTGAACAACAAACCCAGATAGGCCTTGCTTGGATGACACAAAATTGAAAAAACTTTCAGAAAAATAGTTTACTCAAGAAACAGGAATAGAGCAAGCATATTGAAAGAAAGATTCGCCTTCTCCTTTGAAGTAAAAAGTGTGAGTTCAAGTGTGTCCTACCTTTGACACTTGGTTCAGCCATTCTGATGAACTGTGGAGGAAGAACTTCAGGTACCCCACCAACTCTCGTACTCACGACTTGGAGACTGAAAAGACATTATAGTGTGACATACTCAACAGCATTATCTCTTAACCAAAGAATATATATACGGGACATGTAAATACTGGAACCTCCCTAAGCCTCTGTGAGGAGGACCTCACAATCTAGGATCTCACAGTGTAATGGAAGTCAGTACTGGCACTGGCAGAGAGAATATCCTTCAATCAGCTTGGAGAATGAAGATTATCATGCATTTCTTACCCACAACACGCAGCTTCAACAATAGCAATACAAAATGCCTCCGTCAGTGATGTATTGAGGAAGATATCGCCATGTACCAGCACATCTCGAACTTTGTCATGGTCGACAGTGCCAAGGAACGTCACCCTGTCCTGTAAGTCGTAGTAATCACGGACTTCTTCCAAGACGACTCGTTTTGGTCCATCTCCACCTGTAAACAAAGGTTCTTTTCAGCTCTGTATCTAAGATCAAGCATTAAAGAAGACTAGGAGATGTATCAGATAAGGAGCAATTGCCTGGTGCTACACATGGTCGCAAGGGTGGTATATTTGACTTTAGGAAATTAGGAGCACAGATATCATTGAAGGCCTGGCGAAATTTTGGATCCAACGTGTCCCTAGAGACAATACTCACCTATAAGGAACTGCACATTGCTGTATCTCTTGCAGATTTCTGGTATTATTGCGGCCAGAAGATCTGTGCCCTTCCTGTAGACAAGACGACTTACAATAACTACAGTTACTGAAAATGGAGGCATCAAAGTATTATAAATTTCGTCTGGTCAGGGTGAACAGTTTAATATAGGGTGGAATTCTGAATGAACAGGGTTTTTTTGACCAATCTAATTTTTCTAAATTGGCCAAGGGATTACAGACCACTACATGACCACTGGACTTACTCGTATTAGGTGTCCGTTTGCTCGGGTCTGGAGTAAACATTGTGGCATCAACAGCATTAGGGATCACAGACACTAAATGTGGTTTGATGGACGACCGCAGGACTGTATTTTCTTTGCTGAAAGGTAAATTTGGAATTCTAATGCCACTTTCTTGCCACAGGACATGTGTTCCTTCTTCCCACGGCCATGGCACTTTTTTTGTTTTATTTTGTCAAATCTAAAAAAACAACTGTTGTGTTGTTATCCAACATAAAGTGCTCTGGCAAAGGACTTTTCATTTTTCACTTGCGCGACTGGATGTTGAACCTTTCCCTCAGAGAAGACAGGCACTGAGGTTAATTTCGAACATACGTCTTACCACTGCACACCACTCTGACAGTTGCTTACCTGGTATGAGACACGCATATAACATGGTTGCACCCAGCAAGGGAAAATTTGAGGAATTTGTTCGTCAAAATACTGCTGGCATCGGCAAAACCAAAAAGGGAATGATCCGTAAACACAGCTTTGATACCCATGGTTCGAGCATGGAACATGGCCTCGTGTGCCAAGGCAGAGAATGACTAAAAAACAAAACGTAGCGAGATTAACTTGTACCACATTCCAACATGTAGCTGGTCAAGGCGATATATCTACAGAAGCCTTCTACATTGACAAGTAAAACATACAAAACATTATCCGGTAAAGCTATGAACTTTATTATGTTACTGTGCTGATTATGCGCAGTCGGTTTTTACAGACTTTTAAAGGGTAGGCTGCCCTCGAAAACGTTTGAAGTTCAGATAACATCATAATGATGTTGATTTGAAAATGTACTCACTGAATGTCCATGAACCATTGTTATCTTTTCTCTTAGGATGATATTTCTTATAAGAGGGAAAGCTACAAATAGTGTCGGTAAGATACACTGATTATAGAATGGCTGGAGTGGGAGGTAGTAGACCTGTAATGATATACAAAACAGAGTCAAGTTACAAATTTATCGGGAAGAAAAGTGCCCCTGGGTAACAATTTCATATAAAAATGATTATAAAGGGACAACTTGGAGATGGATGGCTCACTCAGGTCAAGATTAAAATCGGAATGGCGTGATACTTCAGTCACACTTTGAATTTTTCCACTTTGTGTGCAATTTGATAGTCAATGGGAACTGCTTGTAGAACTGTACAATGGAATAAGACTGCTGGACAACTGGCAGCTTGGTAAAAATGATCTTCTTTTTAAACTCAGTTTGTCTTTTGATATTCCTACCTTTATTCCGTTGGTGAGATATCTAACTCCCTTTCTGTCGCCGTACACATGTGTGACTATCACCACTTCATGACCTCTTGCCACAAGACATTGGGACAACTGGTAAATATGACTTTCCACTCCACCCATGTTTGGGTAGAAAAAGTCTGAGACCATACTGAAAGAAAAGCATAATTATCAATGACAACGACAAGACTGTTGCAAAGTTTCAGTCATTTTTTATTTGTTCAACCTTTGGCTTTGTCATCACTTTTGGTAACCTTTTACAAGTGTGCGAAAGTAGTGACGAATACTTCAAAAATCAAGTCATCTAGATTAGCATGTTGAGTGCTCCTAAACAGCGTCAATCAGCATCAAGAAACTGAGTCAGGACAAGGTTTTGAAGACATTGCCATTGGCATTGCAATGCTGGAATGAAGATGACGTCGATCGATGATGTCAATCTATGCCGCTGATGGACATGTTGGATGACCTAATGAAAAGTACATTGACGGTAATCTTTTGAAGCATTGCCCAACCTGTGTTCACTTATGTGTTACGTTCCTGTGATGTGTGGCGAACAATTAGATGTCAGAAAAAAGATCAGGTTGGGGGAAATGACACATGTGTGCATTAGTCCATGTGACATGTCCGATTGTCGGATGCCATTGATTGAATGACCAAATTAGTCATACCAAGTGTGTATTATGATTATAGAAACTACGTGAATAATAAATTATTGTATATAATTACCAGATTCGATGCATGTTTGAAAAGATCACCGTATATGGGATCTTTACGGAGTATTTCAACTCCAATCTTATATTTTTTAACAAAACACGAGCCGCTTATTGGCGGATCATTCTGCAATGTTCTGTGGGAAGTGGTAAGTGTTGACCGGCTGAGGAATTCCCTCTGTCATGTGACCTTCTCATTCTTCTGGCGGGAAACTCTGACGCACGTGGCAGTACTGTAAATCTGATAGGAACCGTAGTTACTTTCAAGTGGAATCACTTGCAGTTGAAAGGATTACATCTCATGGGCAGAAGAACGGTAGGGTGGAGTCCTGATGCATCCAGTTAATGTTGGTCTTTGACTGGAGATCACAATCACTCGGGGTAGTTCTGTGATCCTTTTTTATGATGTGAGCATTTGCACAAAGACTTAGTGGTAGATGCCACAGGGAGGGACAATGTCACAACGTCTGATGATGCTCCAGGGTCAAATTGATGTGGATGCATGAAATCTCGACCTCCCAGGAGTGTACATACAAAATGAGTAGTCCTTTGTGCACCCAAACCGTTCAAGCGATGCTGAACACGGATTTGGCAAAAGAAGCTGGTGATATTCCTGCTCCTGATCAAGACCTGATAATCCACCATGCTGCAAGGACAATGGTGGCTGGTGCCACCTGTGGACAGCCCATGCTGGCGTTGAACAGATTGTGACATTGTCCCTAGGGGGGTTTGAAGCTGAGAAGTGAACATTAACCCCCGATTTCCTCAGAATGAGATTTCGGGGAACACGATAATCTGTATCAAAAGAAAGGGACTTTTTTTAGCATGACTAGGATTGTGGTTCGGGGCTTATCTTGTAATGAATGCCACTGTTTTTTTACCCAGCATGTAAACAGCTCGAGTGGTAGTGAACTACCATGCAAACAAATATTATGATCAATGGACTATTCTCCTTGGGTGCAAAGGTCAGTATGCTTGTAGTCCAAGACAGTGGTTCTGGTCGTTGCAACCTTATGCATAATCCACTTGGTAAGATGACCTCGGGGGGGGGGGGGGAGATTTTTTATTTGACCAATTTTTAAGGTCAATATCTGGTAAGCACAACAGTGGCTCCGATGAAAAGTTTCGATTAGTGATGGTGTGTCAACAGGCGAGTCAATAAGAAAAAAAATGTTTCTCTTTCAAAAAAACTTTATTGCTGTACATTACAAAGAAAACAGATGACGATTTGGAATGTAGTGTAGGAGGAAACCCGCATACCGGGAGAAAACCTACGCAGTCGGAGGGAGTCGCCATCTCCATCACACAGGTGAGAGGTGCTTATGTTTGAAATGACTTAATACATTGTATATTATAGTTCATACAATGATCGTAGTACATTATTTTTTGGCTGCACCACTCCGAAAGCCCAATACAAGAAGAGGACCGGGAGATATGATAGTTTTTCTATCCCTTTAAGACGTGGTCAACTTCTTTACAAGATGTCACAAAGAAACACTGATAAGTGTCCAGTAACACAATGCTAAATTGAGATCAAAAACAATAGACTCAACTACATGTACTCCACCACAATGGTTTGAGTTAGCACTAAACCTCTCCATGCATTCATCATGTTTATAATACATGAATAGCTATTGTATTAAAACCTATTGTTCATGCCTTCAGGTGAGCCATGTGAGCTTACAATAGATTTGGTCACTGCTGATGATTTGAATAACAAAGGAACCACATTTGTCATGGCCACTGGACAGAGCTGGCTGCCACTTAGCATAACAAAGGGAGCAGTTCTGACATGTCGTTTGCATGACAAAAGAGGTGACCTCGACAGGGCAAAGATTAAAAGTTGGCTTTGCCATACTTTTTGCCAAGTCATGGAGTCTAGATCTCATAAGACATTTTACAAAATATTTACATGCAAGATTTACAAATACATTCATACAGGACAAAAGTTTTAAAACGTCTAAAAGTTAACGTTTTTAAGCTACACTTTTCTCAATCAATTCAGTATCATGTAAAAAATTGTCATCAAGGAACTCATTGCCCAAGGTGATGTACCCATGGACAACATCATCATCAACAATTTGGGGTCCCTGGTAAGCCGTAACAAAACATGCATGCATGCCACCATTGTCGAATGACATGCTTTGACAACGGCTCACAGTGTGACCACTAGGGAAGGATCAGTCTTTAAATTTAGAATAAAACAGTGAGAGTTTTAAATCTGACTGTTTTAGTTCAACTGGAAAGATGTTTTGGTATTTCTTCAAGGAGGAAATTTAAATTCAACAATTCACTGTTGGTCATTTGTCTCGAGCATGATAGTACATGTATTGAGCAACTGAACCAGCCAGTGTGATGTAAGGTCATGGGCATCAGAGCCCAGGCCATGTCAGTTGATTCTGTGGTACTGATGAGATTGAGAAACAGTATGAAAGGCCTACAGTTCCATCAGACACATGTGTTCTTGTTTCGTGGGGTCAGCGAAACAAGAACACATGGACCCCATGTCGAAAGTGATGGATATACCAGTAAATATCTGATGAATTCGGTGATTTTTAAGCATACAAATAACTTTTGCCTGAAAAGAATTTCAGGGTCCTCATCTGGCAGCTGTTGGCTTCTCTGGTAGCCACAAACAACCCATCCCCCAAATTGTTATTCCTTCTTATCGTAAGAACAAAACTTAGCTTGAAAATTATTTTGTTTGGGTTCTGGAGTGACTTATCATTGGCTCCCTTGTTAGCCATAAACAAGCCACCACCCCCCCCCCCCCCCATAATGATAATTTCAATCCCTTCTTTGAAAAGTGTAAGATTTTGAACCATGGCACAAGTCATGATCATAACCAAACATAGATTAAAATAATCTATGCTTGTCATAAGCAAAGTAAAAATTTGCCTTCTCACCATCAGAAAAATTAGAATTTTCATTAAATCACCTTTCAATCAGATATTTTGATAAAACGATAAAGCCTACGGTGACAAAATACAATCTAACCGTCGTACTGTTACTTGACGGCGATGGGAGCATGGTTGGGATGTGCTGGGTCAACAACATCCTTCTCCCTTCTGTGGGATGGCTCATCATGCTGAAAAGAAAAAGACAACATAAAATTAAGGTTGTTCATTCATGCTCAAGTTGATAATTCAATGTCAAGGGGCCGGGCCATTGTGCTGACCGTATAATCTTGTGGTAGTAGACAATTCATGCTGGTTAAGAAAAGTGCTATAGGTTTCAGACAAAGAACTTTTCGAAAACATCTTCTCTATTAAACCTTCATTTAGGACTCTCACGCTGAGCGCTGCTTTGGATGAGCAAGAGACACAAATCTGTGTTCCTCCCCGACATGCCTGATTTCATTACAATGACTAATTCTATCCTTAATCAGCAGTTTCAGAGGGAGGTAAAGGACTAGAATTTGGGAAGTTTTGTCAAAAGGGCGGTTTGGTTAAGGAGCATTTTCCAAGTCATTATTTTGAACCGAGGTTTAGCTCCGCCCTTGTGGTTTTGGTTAGTCAATCAATACCGACATTGCACCAACCCAAGCAGCCTAACCATAACCGCTGAACTCAAAACGAGGCTTTGTTGGCACATGGTGCATTTACACAAGTGCGGTTCATTCTAAATCCAGGTATTTTAGAATACTAACAACGCGATTTTCATCAGAATTGCACAGATGATAGTTTTAACCATTCTTTATATTGAGTGCAAAAAGGTGTTGCCATAATACTGCTTATGTAATAAAACAACACACTTTTACTTTTATTTAATACCTGCAACCAGACCCTGACCATCACTACCAAAGGGTCCTCTACCGAGTCTTCAGCTATTGTTTATCAGCAACAGTTGATATTCATGCTCATGACAAATAAGTGCCTGGGCAGCTTTCCAAAGAGGAATCAAAAGCCAGCCGCAAGGTAGGCAAGATAAGTTTAACACAAAGTCACCAATAGGGGTCTCTCACCTCGTCGAAACTATTCACGCTGTATGAGGGAGTGCTGAATGTAACCTGACCCAGTGCTCTTACTTTGCATATTAGTCACCTGAAGATGGCCAATTTAACCCCCCCCCTCCTGCTTATAGTCCCCCTTCAACGTGATTAAAGCCTTTGACTTTGCATGTACATAACTAAATTATCCTGTTTACAACCAAGAACATTCTTTATTGTCCAGTTATTTTTGCAACATTTTATTGTTTTACTAATTGAGATTGGTCAAAACTATCATCACCGCGAGTTTGATGAAAATTGCACTGTAATTGGTGTCGCAAAAATAACATTGGAAAATTGTTCCTCAACAGAGAGCTCACGATCTCTAAATCAGGCCAATGGCTATACCTAAGGGCATTTGAAAAACTGAAATTGATTTGTTTATATTACCGTGTGATGGCATCCTTCCGTAGGTATGAGATAGGCTGTCCTCATGGTGGCTGCAGGGTATCATGTCAGGGCTCTATGTCCGTAGCTTTCTGTAAGTCCAGAGAGTCCCTTTCGAGTTAAGATTGTCATTCTAGTCAATTAGAATATTGTCATAATAGTCGATTAGAATGACGGACATTTAAGTGTCCTTCCCATCCACACAGTAAACACGTTCCCTTCTTCATCTTAGCGAAGGTTCTCCTTGAATTGGTCTGTCAAGGCATCGTTTGCTGAACTGTGGTTCATCACTCCTGCACATGGATCCCTCAGCGCAACCATTCGATCCACTGAATCCACTCGAATCTCCGTCGTCTGCCCGTACCTGTGAGCGACTGGAAAACAAAATTTAAGGTTACTCCATTATTCTACCATGATTGATGCATGTGCCGTAGGGCCTTTCATTCAGTTTCATCAAATTTACCAGTTAATTTTCTAAAAGGCTTAGAATACTGACGACCACAACGCTAGAGTACTTGACACTTGATCAGCAATTCAATTCCAAACTGAGGTTGCTCGTGCAGTTTGAAGATAAAATCAACCATTTTGCGACTTGATGAAACGAACTCAGCCCATGGCGTGTTCACCCATTTACCGTCTTGTCATCTGTTTATATTTACCATATATGCATTGGATTCCTTTGTCATCCAAAATCGTTGAGAGTCACATCTACCATAGCACGAATTGTAGACTGTGGTTGAGTGGTTGGATCTTCTCGACAGCCATCATCTCAATCTGCAGAGGGCTAGATAACAGGAAAAATACATTCAAGGACCTATCTCAAAATGAATAGATTGAAACCAAAAGATTTTCTTCTTTTCATATGGGCGAGATGGTTGTCAGTTGACAGCGTTTTCTTGGGAATAAAATGTTGATCGGCAAACTCTTTGGCAGGCGTAATCTTCATGAATCCTGGCCAATTGCATTTGTTGAAGACATGAAGACAGAGTCTTCAGTTTTTAGTCATAATATTAATAAGGGGGTAGAGGGTTCACAGAAAAGAAATAATTTCTTTTGGCTTCAGTCTATTTGGGATGATTCCTATGTATAAGTTGACATTAATTTCAATGACACCCTTTAAGTTCTACTTCTTTTTTTATTATTTTTCTCTGATCGACTCCTAATTATTTGGTCGTCAAGATTCAGATCAAAATTTCACCCTGTAGACTGCAACATCGTCTTTTGTGTTCCTTGTTCCTATGTCCCTTGTCCTTGTGTCCCTTGTCCTTGTGGCCCTTGTACAATGTTGGCTCGGGCTGCCTAAAAAGAATCATATATTTTGTTGAGGGGTTTATCTAATTTCTGTGTGTTTCTACTGCATACTGCGTTCACACTGAATCCGATTGAAAACTGTTTTCCAGAGAGCACTCTCCGGAATACGAATTGGCTACACCAGTTTCGAAACGGCTGCACCACACTTGGCCTAATGCGCATGCAATTCGATTTGAAAAGTGCAACTCTTGCCACGTATTGTAGTAACGTGCCTTTCGCGGATGAGTGTCCCTGCCCTTTGTTGTAATTAGTAGATAATCAAGACAGAACACAAGCTTGTGTGCATGACCCCTGTCAACGGACTGTTTTGATATGTATTAACGCACACACCACAAGTTTTAATGAGAATCAGTCAATGCGAATTCAACAAAGCACATTCAATTGCATTCTTGAACCAAATTGGTTGAAGAGGTTTTAAAACAGATTGAACAGAATTGAGTGTAGCACCCCAATACGTATAAAGTTGAAATTGTACGACAGATTGATACTTTTTTCAGAGTTATTTTGACACCTTCTTTTAATCCAGACATAACTGACGACTAAGTGATGCTTACCCTGTATGGCTCCAACATTGGCAGCAACATCTTCTTGGGGTCCATCCAGTGTCTTCTCGGCTGACGAGTTGGAGGCCGGCTCTCCTTCTTCATTGCCGTCTTGTCGATTTCAGGGGGTGTATATTATTAGCTTTGTGAGGCACAAGGAGGTGAAGAACACTGTTGTTATCCAAAGAGCCCAATGTCTTCGTCATATGTACTAAACAGGTTTAGCACAAGTCCCACACGGACACGCCTGACATTTCGTCCGACGAAATTCCGCAGGTTAACAACAGGTCTTAACCCCAGTCATTCCATCCCCCTCGAGATCAGGTAGGGGATCGCTGGCCAGCTATTGCTTACTATTGTTAACAGTCGTAAGACTTATCCCGCCAACACTCTAAAACAAGGGGACCAATTGAATGACTAGCGACACGCAACTGTCTATTCCCCCCATCAATCAACCACAATGACTCAAGGGGAACACGTACTTTGAACCTAAGTCCATGTCATCACCGTCGAAACTTAGATGAGGACCGCAGAACAAAGTGGCAAGCATGCCTGGGACCCAGCCACCGCGCTTTGGACATGAGATGAGATAGACTCAAGTCGCCGGTCACGATAACCAAATACACCAAGCGTATAGCTTGAATCGAACCCAATCTATCATCGTCATTGGTCACCTGGCCTGGCCTGGACAACTGAAAGCTGAATAGGTTCAAATAGATGATAAGCAGGAAACAAAAGAATAACAACTATAATAGCTAGATAACTACAATAGCTAGATAACTAGGATAACTACTCTAACAACTAGAATAACAACAATAGCTACAAAATGAGCAAGTCCGTCATCAGACACACTTCCAACTCTCACAACGGTCACCATAGTCTCTCCCCCCCCCCCCGCCCCACATGACCTCCCGCACCCTTTTCCTATCCCGTCTCAAACACACACACACACACACACACACACACAAAACATCTTACTATGGTTACAACTTTTGAATAACCCGCCTGATTTGGAGAGAGAAGTGTCACTGTCAATTCATTTTTAATTACATGACCAAAACATGATATGGAAAAATTTGTACCGAATTTATTACGGCATTTTATAAACATTTCTTGGTATAAAAATCTTTCATTTTGAAATTCAAATTATGGATATGTTGAAAGTTTTGATATCTTTGATCAGTTAGGAGAGTGCACATAATAAAGTTGCAATGGCGATAGCAGTTAGAAAGTGTTTCGTAATTTGTATTCTTCATGCCAAAATAAATTGTTTCAGCCTTTTTCCATATAACTCGCCGATTATAAGTCTGGAATATTTTCACTGCCTTGAGGATCTGTGGGAGTCAAGTTACAAGTTTATTTTACCAACAATAACACAGATTTGACAGTGGCACCTCTATTGACAAGGCAGACGAGTCATAACCAGATACTATACCTACCCTTCTTCTTGGAAATCAAACAAGAATCTTCGAATGCAATTGCGGACAAGGTTATGTCATCTGAAATGATAAATTGGCACAAATGTGTAATAAAATTACAGCATTTCTGCTTGTATTTGTATTAGTACTCAGCAGTCATTATACTAAATGCCGAAAAATTATGGTTGAATCTCAATTTTTCACATGATTTGCTTTCCTTTGGCAGAGGTTGACCTTATTATGGAAATAAATGTGAGCTCGGTCATGGCATGATCCATCGTCGTGCTGATATACATACCCTTGCAAATCATACAAGATTCTTCAGTTGCAATCGCGGAGAGGGTTTTTAGCATCTGGAATGAGAAATTGAAACAGATACATAATATCATCAATTCTACAAGATGTCATGAAAAAAGCAACTTTCAGCCAGATCCAATGAAAGTACCAGATTTTGCCTGATTCTCTCATGCAATGACTCCTAAAAATACATATTTTCCACAAAAAAATAATCAAAGGAAAGTTGGGCTCTCTTCCAAAATCCCTTTTGCCTGTAAAACGATATAATGCCAAGATTTAGTAGGTGACACCCACCTTTTGGAACATTGATGCTGAACACATGTAATTTGGCTATTTCATAATGTTGAAATGAGTCAAAGTGTGCACACCCTGCCAGAAAGAATATTCTGCTTGCACTGCATGCTTGAACCAAGCATTGGAAGGTATAAAATGTGACAGGTAGTGGTTTTATGTAACACACGCAAACTTTCCTTCAAGGTTGACTGAGTCTGTTGTTGCCTTAGATAACCAAACAAAGGTGTCAGATGTAATACACTAATAGGCCGTGAAGCCAGATTGGTAATGAGATTGGCCATAAGCCATGAATAAATAACCTTTTTGATTATTGTGGATTGGGTCTAATAGAAATCGTAGTTTTTCCTAAAACAGATCTTGCAATGAAAACTGGTAGAAAAAAGTCATAATGGTGAACTTGGTGGATACCAACTTTTCGAATTCTGGTGAATTTGGAATAAAAAACCCATAAAAGTCCTGTAGTTTCATGGACGAGGAATTTCATCACATACAGATTTGAGAACGAGAAGTTGAATACACCCTTAGAGTTCATACCGTAGAGAATGCTATTATAGACCAGTCGCAGTACCAAGCACTCAGACCAAAGTATTAAGAGGGCACGTCATCATTGCGTAAATTCAGGAAAGAACCCTTAAGATGGATTGACAACATTTTCATGAGCTCAGAAACAATTAATTTCAACTTAAACATGACTTAGCTAGGAATAATTTCCAACAAATATCTATATGATTATGAAATACGCAATGTTGGTGAACAGAGCGCCGTTCGAAACAACAGTGAAACTCGGCCCCTTTTCATCAAATTTGGTAACTCATGACAACGGAGCCTCAGAGGTGTCCTATTTATAGCGAATCCAGTCAGACTTTTAGCACATACGCGTACATTCAGGGAAGACTCCCTAACGAGACCTGAGGCGAATTGGCACTGTGATCAGTCGTGCTGTCACCTGATCACGGCAACACTGGACACTCGTGACTGCGCCATTCATCATTAAAATCTATATCTTTACGCATCTGTTTGACACAAAAACATTTAACAGTGTTGCTGTTGTGAAAACTATATCACACATGCACGACATCCTTAAACTGTCTTTTATCTATCGAAACATAACATTAACAAGGAGGCTTTACATCCATGTTACAAGCAGCGCACTATGACTAGGCCTAGGGCCTATTAGTAGGCTACACTGGATCAGTGTGCATGTGTGGACGATCAAACTCATGGATTGTAGTAGGCCTGGAGGGACTGTATGTGAGAAATTCAACGGGTGTAGGCCTACTCAGGCTACTGTATGTAATTTTCGACATTGTACGGACCGAAGATCGGGAGATTGTTAATTCACACATAACACACACACCGACACAGGTGACAGTGTGAGCACCGAGTGAGTGACACTACTGAATTGAGTGTACAACAGTAGCCCTACACGGGCCTACACGTCACCAGCTACAGGGTGCCTCAATTTCAGGAAAACCATCTAGTTGATAACCTGTAAACTTAGTGTAATACATTATTCGGGAGTCGTCAACCTTAAGTAAAAGACTTACCTGATTGTAAACAAAAATCGTTGAGTTTTGACATATATTTGAAAAAACCGCCACTCGCACATGCATGACATAATGCATGACATGTCTCACGTATGCACGCACACGCGATCAATCTTGACACTAGAGGCGCTGATTTCGTTTAGTCGGTGACGTCACCATGGTATGCGGTTGTTTCGCTCCCTGACCTTTTCGCCCCCAGTCGTTTCGCACTCGCGACTTGACAGTGAGATGAATGCCTAATGTTGATGGCTGACCATATTTCAATTTACTGGAACTTGCCGAATGTCGTGTTTTGACCAGTAAATCAGGCTGTAAACCGATGATAAATACTGAAAATTTTAAAAAGCCTTATCATCTTTAGTCTGCTTTGAGATGGATTATCTATAGAACCATATTGCAGAATACAATAGGGCCGGACACTTTTTCAGGGGGGCATTTGTTACTGTTACACCGGTCATGACATCACGTGACCATCTGACACTTGGCCATTGTGCTTTTCTAAATTTAGCATATGCCGCCATCACACCTCCTTGAAACACTCTTGATCTAGCCTCACCTCTATGGAAATTCAAATTTCCCGCTTCAAGAACCAATTGCATAGCCTCAATACGAAAGTCCAGTAAATATCCAAGAAAATACAATGTATATTGCTATTTTTAAACAAAAGTCGGAATTTTTTTATTATAATTATGCTAAGTTTGGGAAATTATTTTCAAAAAAATAATTTATATGAGTATAAATTCTAGAAAATGCATTTATATGAAAGTCACTAGGTTTGAGGTTCGGCTTGTTTGGTTACCATGTAAGCATGTACATTGTATTCAAATACATGGCACTGTACATGGCTTTATAAATTTTCACTATTTTATGTGCACAAATTTCACTCTCGGCGTTAAATTCTAAGATTTTATATGGAATAGAACATCGATTAGAATATATAGAATTGTTCTAGGTAAGGAACTTAGGAAGTTTTTTTTCTCAGAAGTCTTTGTAAGGTTAATTTTGGTGGTTTCGACTAAGCAAGAGGTTAGTGTTGTTCTTAAAAGTCTGTGGAGACTGTAAGATGTAGTGTCGAGACTGTATGCACATGTGTAGCCTGTTTACCATGTAGGCCTATAAAGGCTATATATGTAGTGTACAATATAATGTAAATTAGGAGAATCATGACCTGGCGGTCACTTGTTGGTTGAACTGCTGGCCATCAGGCATCAGTCGGAGTAAAAGGGTCTCTGACCTAGACACTGAGAGTAGTGGAGGTGAAGATGGTGTTACATAGGCATAGTGCCGTGATAATGATATGAAGACAGCTCTGTCAGTTTCCAGAGATGAGGACTGAGGTCATGTCCGTACCGGTAGAGAAACGGCACTAGTGAGAAAAGAGGCAGAGTAAATACCCGGGGGTTGATAAGTTGTTGTCGATTACAGTACACCATTAACTTTCACTGTCAAGACAGTGCCGTCAGATCTACAATGTCTGAAGTAAAACCAATTCTGGCTAGTTCTGTCTGAAAAATGTTACTCTCGCACACGTAAACTTATATTTTGATATCTGTCTTTTCAGAACCTCACCAAATCTTTTGTTAAAACCTCAAATATGAAGGGTTTCTTAAGAAGTCCAGATGGTACTCTTTACCAGCTGGCCCCGGCCCCTAAGATGACCACAATTGGTCGAGAGGGGTGTGACCTTATTGTACAGGTAAGTCTCATCATAATGTCCTCAGGGAGTGTAATTCATGGGTGGAACTCAAATAGAAAACAGAATACCTCACCAATGACAATAGACGATCTCTTGGGAGATATTTTATGACATGTAATGATGGTACTAATTCCCAATGGTACAAATATCCATGGATTTGTTTGACTTATTTTGGGACTTTGTTGTTCATCCCTTTACTAAATGTCTTGATCAAACACTGGCTAAAGACTAATCTGTCTAATTGTGAATACATATTATTAATACCCACATATTTTTTGTATCACTCGGTCGTGTCAGTATAGGCCTATAAAAAATTCTGCCTAAATCTTTGACTAGCTTTTTCACCTTCCAAGTCCAGATTACTCCTTTTGCTATACTTACATAACGCACAAACCTAAGATCAACAAATCAAACAAAAGTTTAAAATCCTTCACAGACTGGTTAAAATCATGCTAATCCTTGAATGCGTTATTTAGGCTATTCAAACTCGATCTGTTTTCTAAATAAGCACATTTACCCTAGCCGGTAGGGCATGCTAAGTTTGAGTTAGCCAATTATCAAACATACCGGGTAGCAACGTGAATAACAATTCTATGTTATTGGTATGGAGAGGCATGGTATTTGGTGACTGAATGGTCTCCTCGGAATGAAACATTTGATTGACACTCAACATGTGTGTGAGCATCTATTAAAACATGCTGGTTACTGATTCATTACATATCAACATAGTAACATATATCTTCTTTTGAACACATGTTACTTTCAGTCCGTCAGTGTAGAGATCCAGCACGCTGTCATCGAACAAAGCGAACAGGAAGGATGTTTTGTTCTCCAAGATCTCAACTCGGCCCAAGGAACGTACGTGAACGACTGTCGTGTCCAGAATGCGGCTGTGCGGCTTGCACCCGGAGATATCATCCGCTTTGGGTACAACGGCCAGCCGTATGAACTCCAAATCGATATCCCACAGATGGTAAGAATAATTACTTGTCTCGTTGTCATTGAAGCTGGGCTACGCTGACTTGGGGTGGCAACAAAGGTGCAATGTGGTCTCAAAGTTTGTGAAAAGGAATGGACGATAATGACACTTTCGGACCAAGGAGAGTGTCACCAGTTCACAGCGCAATGAAGTCAGAGAGGATCTCAGATTGATCAATGACAGTATTTGAATGTTCGTTTACATCAGCTCACACATCGTTCTCGTACGCGACGTCAGATGGTGGAACTCTTGATCCGTCAGAAACTGACGGCTACTCTCTCTTTCTCATTCGCACATTTATCGAAATCTTTTATTTTAAGGTGTCATGTCCACCCATATCTCAGTCGAGACCAAGCTGGACTCAACCAATCACAGTCATCCCAGACAGAGTTGCCGATTACCAGCAGTCGGCGGGAATCTCGCAGTCATCGTATCGTGGGCAGAATGCATCGTCAGCTTGGGTTCCCGTCTCTCAACCTCCTATGCCACATCCCCCGCCGTCTATGAGGTCGCGGCCCCTTAGTGCGGGATCTGCTGGTGTGCGACGACCTGGGCCAGCAACACCCACTGGAGTTGCTCCAAGAAGTAAGTAATTAGATATTCACACAAAGTTGGAAAAATGTTAAGAAAGATGAACCCAATAGTTATTCAGTTTGTTAAAAACTTAAAGGTTTGGTGACAGTTCTAAGTTGACATCAGTTATTACTTCCTGAGCGCAGTTCGTCAATTTGATGACGTGTGTGGCCGTGAAGACGACTTCTTCAAATGTGTCAGCTGAGCACCAGGCCCCCTGGCCTCTTGTTATATTGTCTATGTCTGTTTTCTGTAACCACTCAAACACTAGCTCCTGCAACTTTACATTTCTATGTCAACTGTGCCACGTTTATTGTAATAAAGAAATCGTTCATATAATTTAGGTGTGACAGGTGCATGGGTCAACACAGGAACTACACGTAGCCACAGCCAAGGGAACTCACCCACCACAGAAATCATCCTATTACAAGAAAAGGTAGTTCACATTTTTGATTCTTATGTATGTTTAGTTTGCTATCCTCCCCACACTTTTGCTTTTAACTGACCTGAAATTCTGAAAATCACCTAACTCCACTACTGAAGAACATCGATCTTCGTGTTGAGTTTGTTTTCTTAGACCAAGTCTGGTCAGACTCGTTTCCTTTGAAAATAAAGTCCAGGTCTCTTTATGATCACCAAGCCAGGTAATGTACCTGTTATGCTAAAAACCTCACTTCCATTTCTGTTAATTGTTTTCATGTGAATTGAGTTAACTTCCAACTTTATACCTTGCCAGTATCCTCACTTAACACACTATCCTGTTTTTTTTCTTTTAACCAGTTTTTTGAAAAGGTGAGTTCTTAGTTCTCTTAAAGGGGTAGGCCGTTTGTATCTAATCGTGGTCAGGAAAGTAGAAAGGCAATCATACACAATGCTGTAGTGTTGTTACCATGCCTGAAACTTTGCTGAAAGTTTATATGTATAGTATTTGAATAGCTGTCAACCGCAGCGTTGAAATTTATATTCTGTACCGTAACGCATTTGCCAAATTGGAAATTTTCAAATTCAATTTAAAATCTTTAACAAGCGGTGTAGACCTTTAATACCTATTGCATGTGAATGCATACCACCTTCAGAGTTTTGTTAAGTCTTGTCCTGTTTGTTCCCGTCTGTTTGTGATGTCCCGCATTTTGAGTGTAATGTGTCATTGTGATATGAAAAGACGAAGTTTCCAAAAATATTCTTGTAGTCCTTTGGCTATAGGTGACCCTTTAAGTTTATCAATGGTTACATGTTTAAAAGATCTGTCTTAACAAATGTACATGTAATGTACATTGCCTCTTAGTTTCAGTGTGACTTTTAAGCAAAATATGCCCATTATTACAGTACAAATGAACACAGGTAGATTGTAAATAAATCTAAAATAATCATCCCACAGATCTTCGTAGTTATGATGACGTTTTTGTTTTGAATAGAGATTCCTAAAAACTGACTTACAAAACATATATTTTGGTGGATTGACCTATTTTAACCAGTCCTTGCTAGTTTTTATATCAATGAGTTTGTATATAGTTTAACGCATGAAAATATGTTGTGCATGTTTTCGTCTTGGGTACTGCACTTTACCTTGGTCCTGATATTTACCAAGTTGTTGCCTCAACCACATCTGCTGTCCACTCATTTCTTAGCTTTACCATGGCAGTATATAAATAAAAACTGTTTTATGGATATTGCCGTTGCCATGGCGATATGTGTAAACAATTAATAGATGTTGCTTTTTCCCTTTGGTGGCTGAAAATCAATACCGTCATGAATGCATGACTTCTCGATGAAATTGCTTCAACAGTTATTATGGAGTATTGATTTCTACCAATCTCATAACACATTTGATGACCATCTGCATGTAGTACCACATTTATGTACATGTACATGTACATGTAGATGTCTCTTGTTGAACTCTTTCATATAACTTTTTTTAGATGAAACAAATTCACGTTTGGTTCTGTATTTGCGAAACGTTAGGTTGAAAAATAACAATAAACAATAAATCTGATTTCAGGAGCAGAAGATTTTACAACTTAACCAAGAAATCAACCGTTTGGCCTCGTACGAAAATGAAGCTTCGCGTAAGGATGAAATGATCACGCAACTCAAAGAAGAACTTAACCGAACGCGTCGGTTGGTAGAGACGTCAACAGATGGCGCCCTTGCGAGTCGCGTGAACCAATTACAGGGGGAGATTGATGCAAAGACAGCCGAATTAAAAAAGCAGGTAGGAGGGAGATATTCCAATCTTAACTGAAATTTGACTCAACTTAAAATGTTTTTTTCTGCTGAGTCGACATTCTTAGTCAGTAGTCTCCCTTTAAGTTTGCATCAGCCATTTGAGTCAATTGGCAGTGCTGTGGAGATTTCGGAATTTAAATCTGTCCACAGTGGTGATGTTTCTGATTGACTTAATTACAAGAGTGCATCAGCAGGTTGAAGTTCAAAGTCAGCGACTTCCTACTAAGGCAGTGCAACAGAATAAAAGTCGTTATTTTAGATTGCGTTCATTTCCTACAGATTTCAATGTGTCTAACTACAGAATATGAGGACGAGGTAATTTGATATAGCGGTCGATGCAAATCTGCTTTGTTATTCTATGCATGGCTTTTGGAGTGAAATTGTAACTGGTAAGATTTTACAATAGGAACAAATTGGTCAGAATAATTAAATGTCTTTAATTGCTCTAAAAATAGAATTTCATGCCAGATTGTTGATTGTAGCAAAATTGCGAGGTGACGATAACTTATTGTGGCTATTGATTATTTCATTTTATACAGCCAACTGTTCCTGTTGTATTATCTTGCCACTGAAATGTATCGATACATAAAACGTGCCAAATCAAATGAAATATATACTTTTTGCAAAAGAAAGGGGTTCTGTGTAAAATATTTTTTACAGTAAATTCCTGTACAAAAAATTGACCTATTGAATTTCTTTCCTATCTAGTATTAGTATCAAATTTTGTCCATTTATTTCTGATTTGGGTGCAGGAAAAAATACCCAAAAACCCCTAGTCCGCTTCATGAAGAGCCTGTTAAGTGTCGTGGAAACGCTTTGTGCATATACCTGTTTGTCCTTTGTCCTTATACAGAAGCATAGCCAGTAGTTCATGCTACCATTTGTGTTTTATATGCCTGCTTCGAAGTCAATATACTGTTAGGCCTACATCATAGGTCCTTGTACATATATTTTCATGATCAATGCAAAGTCAAACTTGTGTACTGAGCAAACACATACATGTCACTACAACCAAGTTATTTCATTTTGCTTTTTCAAAAATTTTCTCTCTTACATAGACGAATAGACTTAAAAGACCTTTTTGTAAAGTTGTACCTTTATTATACCAATGTGGCATTATGTTTCAAAAAGCTCTATGAATATGTGTGAAAAAAAACAGTTTATACTGTCAATAAAACATATTTTATGTTGTCACACAAAACATCAGATGCAGTATATGAGATTTAGGTTTCGTAGGTTTCAGCTTTTGATGTCGAGTCTGTTAGTTTACATGTATCATCCTTGGTTGTTCAATTTTATGTGCTTGAGGTTTGTAAATATGCCATAAGTTAATTTCACATCTTGAAATTCACAATACATGGTGCTTCTATTTGCAACTTCGTCACTCCATGTACATACAGAATCACTTTCCAAAATCACAAACTATTTCAAATGACATATTTCTGTGAACCTTGTTCATGAGTTTGATCACCCCCCTAGAAAGGACAATCTGAGCACAACACACATCCATGTCCAACAACTACAAAAAACACATTCACAGATTTGTTATTCTCCCAAAACCTACTGATATCACTGATTTCTATTCTATTCCCAAGAAGAATTCACTTTCACTGTCACTTATCATTCCCACTCTGATTCACTCTAGGCGCATATAATCAGTGAATCGACTGACAATCCGGCGTCTCTGCGTATTGCTCTGAATGAGCATGTCCAGGCCAACACAGACATCCGTAGCGAGTTGGAGAAGACGAGAAAAGATAAGAGCATCACATCTGGTCTCGTCACACAGATGCAGCGCGATATGTCAAATAAAGTAAGCTTGCCAAGGTTTTCATCTCATCTAAAAGACATGGCAATCGCAGTCAAGTGACTTGTTTGAGGACACATTTAGCTACAGTGTATCCGAGAAGGACAGGCTATATTCAGATTGACTTCTAGATGTAAACCTTGCTCTCTGCACCTTGCTTTTCGCAGTGTATACTTCAGAATTTCACCATCGTACATGTACTTTTCTTTTCTTTTCAATTCATTTTCTGATCTATCCTTTGTTAATAAGCATGCCAGTCACCAATAATTTTGGTTTCTGTTGAAGTAGACTTGTTCTTCTGTTCCATGAAGAATCATGTGTACTAAAATATTAAGGAGACGGTAATTTTTTTTGTTTAGGATGCGACCATCAGTAGACTGACAAGAGAGATAGAAAATTTAAAGAAAGAATTAAAGGAAAAAGATGTGCAGTTGGCTGCAGTGAATGCTAAGGTAAGATAGGGATGAGAAGCTTTCATTTCTCTCGTAACAAAGGCAGACTTTCACCGATATTTATCGCTAGTCTGGATGTGCGGGGCCTTGTTGCTCAATGAGGGTTAGCAGTTACGTTGGGGTTAAGTCCTATAGCACTTGCATCACTTGGGTCCGTTGTGTTTCCACCCCTGCCCTCATAACAGCATGACAGCATTCCCAATGGGTGTTCTTCTCTTCTTCCAGTTCACGAGGTTAAAAGACAACAAGAAAGCAGACGAGGAGCGCGATGCTAATGTGAAAGAACTTGTTGCACTCAGATCTGTAAGTTTGGAAAAGGAAATTGATCATTTGGTCAAAGCCCAAGAAACGCTGATGTGTATTGTTTTTCCTGGCCTATGATTTTGGACCAGTATAGAAAAGTTTCATACTTCATAGATGCCCTAAGGGACTGACAAATATTCTCTTGACTGTAAGAGAGGTGTCCTGATTACAGAGATAAAATTGAATACAAAGTACGAAGCGGTATCCTTGATATGGTGCCCTCCGGACTGACATGACTCTGACGTATGTTATTGTTTACAAATGCCACCTGAGTTACCGATTTGATTGACAATCAGTATAATGATTTAGCTATTCATTCTCAACACCCATTATACAAGTCTTCAACCACTTTTCAGAAATTTATGTCTGCTGAGAATAAACTTCAGGAAGCGTCAGAAAATGTTAAAGCTTTGAAAGAAGAATTGGAGAAGATGAAGAATGATCAGGACGCAGAAGCACAGGTCAGTTACCATGGCAATGCAAACACAAATTGAATAATAGCTTTACTCTTTGAAAAGTCTGCTGCCAAATGAAACAGAGTAAATTCACAAACTTTTTAGTTTAGGATCCAACAGCTATCAAAAGTATTGTGACTTGCCCGAGATCACAAGGAATACATCCTCATCAACTAAGCCTATGAAATTCATTTGTCTTTTCAGAATTATAAGAAACTCCAAGCAGAGCTGGACAACTCCAAGTCGCAGCTCACAAACCTCCAGAGAACTGAGAGGACAGTCAGGGTTGATATGGAGCAGACCTCGCGAAGGGTGAGTCATGGTTTAGGAGAAATTTGGGTATTCCCTGTCAAAGGGCCTTAGCCGTGATTAAGCTTGCATATTCTTGATCCTTGTGCACAACAATTTTATGCTTTAATTGAAGACAGTCCTAAGTTAAATATCAGCGGGACAGGGCAGATTTAATATATAGTGATGCTCTAAAGTTTTAGTAATAACTATTTAGTTGAAGTTGGGAAGATATTGATGATTGTGTTTTTTCTATTGCAGTTGGAGCGTTTCCGAAATCGCATTATTCAGGTGACGTTTTCGACACCTGGCGTGAAGGCACCCGATGACGAGGTCAGCGATGACGAACTCGTCACGATGCTTAAGAAAGTCATCGACGAGAGGACGGAGTTGCACCGTCACAACCTGGACATGAAGGATGCCGTCAAACTTACCAATGCCAGTAAGAAGGAGATAACGGACAAACTGAACAAAATAAAACATAGCCTTTTGGAATCACAGGTTGGTATCTTTGATTTCATGAAAATTTGACCCCGCTGCAAATTTAAAAGGAGGCTTTTGAAGCATAAAGATGAAAATGTCTGTCAATATCCTGTGGTATATAATTCGATCAATAGCGATAGTTTGAGTTTAACAATGAATGTGTTCTTTTAAATATCTTTTTGATAATGTTTCACCTGTTTCAGAAACGATTGAAGAGCAATGGGCGCCTTTCGAGTCACTTGAAACAGGAGATTTCTCTCCTCCAATCAGTGCAGACAGAGGAGAATGTTGCGTTCATTCGAGATGTTGCCGTGACGATGCTCCAACATGAACTTGAATGGCAGCAGGAGACGGAGGACGCTTTAGAAAAATGTGGCATTAATGTCAAACTTTCGTCAGAGAGTAAGTTTCCACAAGCAAATCATATGATATTGTAATGAACTAAGGCCTGTATTTCCATAATCTGGCTCAACTTTTTCATCAGTGTGTGAAAATTCAAAAGATTTATATTCGTGCTTCTACTTGCCAGATCCCGCTAAACACATCATCAACTTGTTCACCAAGTTAGACGCATCCTCTGGCTCCATGGACAAGTTACAGAAGGAATTGGCGTCATTGAAGGTGGATCACCAACAGGAGTTGGAGGCACATACAGCGAGACTCCGTCAAGAGATGGAGGACCGCATCAAGGACGCTATAGAAAAAACCAAGCTAGAGGGTAAGTTGGACGAACGATTGTCATCGTCACATCAACAGTCTTGTTTTGAGGGTTTAACCGTAGGCTGCCTAGCCTGACTTGATCTCAGGAAAGAAGAATAGAATATACAGGGTCACTCATTTCAACTTTTCAGGGGAAGAGAAGTTAAACCAAGCCATCGATGATATTCGATCGGTCGAAGATGAAAAGAGAGAAGGTGTTGTCGCCGCCGAGAAATCACGCATCGCTGAATTAGAGGCTAGTCTTGAGCAACTCCAAGCGGTAAGTTTTTGACTGCTCTTTGTAGAACACAAATGTTGATCGTGGTGACTTTATCCCCCCCTCGTTGTTTGTCAACAAACTCATACTGTACCTCTATCACAGTGACTGTAACTTTACCTTTCTCTTAGGGTGAAGTTGTAGTTGTGACTCTGATTTGGTGAATCTAATTTACACGTTTCTTCCTTCTTCTCTCAGAGCATTACAGAAAGACAAGAGGACGACTCATCAAACCGCGAAACAACAATGGAGGCAATCAGACAGGTTGAAGAGTACAAACATTTGGAGGTGGAACTCCGTGAAAAGATCGCCGAGTTAGAAACCGCCAAGGCCAAGGCTGCGGAGGAGTTTGCCTCCGAGAAGGGCGCTTTGGAGTGCAAAGCAGACGAGGACATGGGGAGTTTCAAGGAACAGATTCGTCAGCATTCAGTAACCATCTGCGCCATGGAGGAGCGACTCAACAAGGTGATGAAGAAGAATAAGGACTACCAGGCGGAGATTTCAGAATTGAAGCAGAAAATAGCAGGTAGGTTACATGTGGTTTTTTCTCAAGTCAATGAAGTCTATGTCACTGTTGGTAAAATGTGCAGTGATGGGCACAACTTCTTTGAACAACTATACAGTGGAACACTAAAGTCAATTGAGACATATCATGTTAGTCAGTTTTGGTTGAAAGGGGGTTAAGTACATGGATAAGCTGAAAATTGCTCCTTTCAACTGTGGCAGTATATATGAGAATGTTGTACCCACTCAAATGAATTGTTGTACAATCACTTCCCTTTGGGCTTTGTAGATGACAGACGCCTTCAAGGAATACTTGATATTATATCTTTATGCACGAAAGCATTTCCTTAGCCTTGGTTATTCCATTGGCACAAAGGTTTTCTCATCGTAATGGCATCATGTGTATTCAAGATGTCAAAATGTGTACATCATCGGTGTGTATGAATGGTTCAATGAGGTAATGGGATTATTAAAGCCTTTATCATGAATTTGCAATGAATTGCTTTTGTTGGAGTGTAATGGGAGATGACACGGTCTAATGAACTTCTTAGATATTTCATATGCTTTCAATAGGCTTTTGTGGGAAATTAATATACTATGGAGGACTTTAAATTCTCATTTGTTCTGGTTGAACGAACCTCTGTTGTGATAGGCCTGTGAATCAGCTTGAAACGCCAGATCTAGGAACCGCCCAATTTTGTTAAAAGCAGAATCGGTGAGCATGATTTTAATGGTGCATGATTGGTTTTTACAGTCGGGTGAATTTGTACTTATCACTTTTTGTGAAAAGGCAGTCAAGTTGGCATAGATTTCTGAGTATCTATGTCGCTCTCTGTCAATGTTTACTGTAGTTCATTTGGCGGCGTCACAGTATGCAGCGTAACTATGGATAAAAAAGTCTTGTGATGTCTCTGTTTTCAAGTTTGTATGTCTTTCGGCAAATGGATTGAACAACTATAGTTTTCAAACTAACATTCAACTTGCTCAATCACACACAACTCTATCGATAAGAAAAAAAAATCTTGTTGAACAGAGGATTTTGTTGTAGAAAGGGTTAAAAAAGGGCTTAATAATCTTAATATAATCCCTTATCAACGCCATGGTTTCGCTGTGCTTATGATTAACTGGCCATTAGTTCGTATGATTTCGATATGAATAGTGCAGACAAGTTTTTGAAGGTGGTAAGAACGGGTTGGAGAATAAGGTAAATCATACTGCCACCAACATCTGGTCGGCCATACACGGAATAGCTGTTAAAATACACATTGTTTTTCAGTGAAAAATGCTTCCTCAAACAACCGACAAACTCCGCGACAAACGAGAAATACTGGAAGCTCCAAATCCACTGGTCACACCACTACCGGTACAAAACTGATGATTGTGCACTTTTCTCACAACATTAACTTGAATTCTTGCTTTGTTTGAAATAGATTGTGTCATCCACATACGGCTTAATTGCACCATTTTCCATTTCATTCTGTTATCATCATTATCATTGTATATAAAAACACATACGTTTTCTTGAAGAAAAGTGTTATCACCCCTGACAAAAAGCAAAAGGATTTTCTTTGCACCGAAGAGAAATGCTATCCAGAAAAGGATGAGTTCTTTGACTGCAACTTAACATCTACACCAACAAGCACCTTAATTTCCTTTATCCCTGCAGAGACTCCAGCAGCAGTATTGATAGCTGTCCAACCAAAATGAAACTCATGAAATTCATGATCGGTTTTATTAGTTTTGCACATCATAAAGAGGAGTGAAAGTCTGGCACTTGACAGTAATTGTTCAATCAAGGAGGTGATCTTTTACTTGAGCAGACGTCCCAAGTCCTCACATCAAATGTTGTGTTATTTCATGTGAATGTTTTTCTCTATTTTCCAGAGAAGCCAGTGTCACCTCCGCCTAAAAAGAAGCCCGAACTCGCGCCAAAGCCAAAGGTGATTTTGCAGAAGAACACTGAAGAACTTGCGGCGATGGAGCAAGTCATTCAAGTGTTGAGGAGGGAGAATATCGACTTGAAGAAGCAGCTTCAAGATCAGGCAGACGTTATTGTCGGACTACGACGGGATCTCGCTGGGGCGTCTGCTCGGCTCAGTGATATGAGAGGTCAGTGTTGGATCATTTCTTATAATTTGTCGATTTAACGACAAATAGGTTAAACTATGAAACATACCTATGTAAGAATGTCTAAAATTAAATAATGCATGTTCCTTAGGCTACCCGAATAACCCTTATCGACACTTTGCATGAATAATCAATGATAGTCAGGTAATTTTTGCTGTGCCGTACTGGAAACGGAAGAAATCTCAGCAGGTCATTGATTGGTTAATTGATTTCTTGTAACTGATTGGTTACCAGTGTAAATACCTCTTGGCAATGGTACATTTAACATTGAACCGCATTACAACTCCACGATGTCTAAGAAAATGCTTCCATACCTCCCGAGGATATCCTTTAGTAAAAGTACGTTGTTGTCAGACTTTTTGTGATCTTGATACTTGGCGTGTGGTTGTAAGTTGTTATAGAAGTGTTCTGTTGCCCTTGAAACTTTCAGCTGCGGTTTTGTTTCAAAAAGTAGGATATCATATGATAAAACTCGTCACACTTCCTATTCTTAATCAATCCACTCATTCATGCTCGATTCATATTTAGGTGAACTCACTGAAGCCCAGAAGGAAGAAATCGAGAACAACCGATCAAAGGTTGGTCATCTTCAGGGCGAGATGTTGGAACTCCGTCAGCAATTAGCCAAACTGTCTCAAATTGTCGACAAACAGTCAGAGGAATTAAAGGGAAAAGATTCAGAAATCGGGTAAGCAATTTGATCAAAGAAATGTTGCTGTGTTATGTTCCTGACCTGTCAATAGAGAGGTTCTGTTTTGATCTTATGGTTCTGTTGAATATTAAATGGACGCGTTCACCATATTGATGTTTCTCACTTGGTGTGGTCTTCTCTTGCCCTGGCGTAGACACCAGATACAAGGAACCTCAAAGTCTCGTTCAGAGATCGAAACAGTGATTTGATTTATCATGCCCTCGTCTCTCTTTCAGCAAATTTAAGGCCGCGCTGAATAAATTCAAGAATGTAGCAAATGAGAAGGAGAACAAGATCAAGGATCTCGAAGGACGTCTCGTCATGTCTGAGGAGGACTCAAAGAAACAGTGCGATCTTCTTGATAAGGAGGTAAGATAGAAATATTTCTTTAGGGCTAAGTCAAATGTGAGTGAGAAATTACTATCTTGTTGATATGGTCATATGATAGAGGATTGATGATGTCGTTTGTTCCAGGGTCGTATCACGTCCGAACTGACTGCAATTGGTGCCCAATGTCGTGGAGAGAGACACGAACAGGTGATCGGGAGACAGAGGGAAGCTCTCGCCGAGCTGCGTGGACGCATCAAGGCTTTGGAACAGTCAAGGCCTCCAAGTAAGTACGAAGTAATGGACGTGCAACAAAGATACACTGATTGACTTGTCAAATGGATCCTTTCTCTCGTATTGTTCAAGAGAGAATATTACAATCAAATTCCGATTCATGGCAGTTACGTCCGATCCTGTGATGGTAAATAGCTATTACAAGAAAAAGACCACAATATCTCAACTGCTACCTTTTGAATTTGCCTCATTTCTTTGTATTTCTCGCCTCTTTTAGTTCCAAACAAGGATCAGGCCTTGCAGCAGGTTGTGATGCTCAAGAAAGAGCTTGCTGAACTCCGAGCACAGCAAGCCCTCGCCGACAGCCACAATGGCGACCTTGGCGGTAGCTCTTCCCTGGAGAAGGAGGTGAACCGAGCACGAGGCATTGTCACCATCCAATCTGCCGAGGCAGATGTGGAGAAAAGCGCACATCGGGAGACGTTGGACACATTGGAGGAGAGTGAAAGATCAGTAAGTGTTTGTCCCTGTTACCATGGTTACTGTATTATTGTGAGATTTTTTGAAGAGAGGAAATTTCTTCTGATTTGAGCGGTTTCAACTCTTTGAAATTTACCAATTAAAACATTGTTATGATCACTCCTTGCGTAAATTTTGGCCTACTTCAAGGTCAGCATATATGCTGCTTTTTGTTCTTTGCTATATCTAAACTGTGCTCATTTCACTTCAGTATCTCACTTTACTTCGCGCTATTGCCAGCTGTCTGGAGCTTGAAGAGTGCCGGGGACTGCGTTCAATGGCGCACATTCCAAAAGATGAGCGTGACAGACTCGGGTCCGAGAGAGAACAGATGTGCGAGCTGATGTCGAGTCGCATCAAGACGTTGAAGGAGAGGTTATCGAGGAAGGAAGAACTTTTGCAGGGCTATGAACAGGGCCTTTCAAAGCTTCGCCAGGCTGAGGAACTCACAGTCAAGAGGCAACAGCAGGTCGAAACTCTTGTGGTAAGTAAACACAGATTTAATTGAAGCAATGCAGTGCTTTTCCGGCAATATGTACAAATGATCCATCTGTACCTCTCTGATTTGTCACCTTGTGTTGATGCTTTAACGACACAGTTTTAAATTCACTGATTCAAAGATTTGTAAACGAAACGTTTGATACTTTGTTCTATAATAGGTGGCGTTGTTCTCCTTTCAGTCTGACGTGCGAGGGAAAGCTGAGGAGACTCAGTACCTGCGTGAGTCACTCGCTAGGACACGGAACCAACTTGACCAGGAGAAAAGACTCAACAATGCAATTAAACAGAAAAAGGTAGATATTGAGATATTTGGCTTTAGTAGTACTTTGTTTCAGTTGAATTTTTCATGGCAGAATGACGCAGATTTCGAATTCCCTGATCGTGACTTTGTCCAAGGATTTGCTTATTTGGAATTTTTGCTAATAAGAGTATATTCATCTATTCCAGACATTCCACTTAGAACAAAATGAGAAAAAACAATATCCCAAACACGCTTGTCCCCCGGAAGACATTTTTGGAAAGAACTCGGCGAGGAGACGTGCCGAGAAAGAAAAGATGAAACGTAAAAATTACGAGATCAAGACGCTAAAAAATCAACTTGGAGGTCGCGAACAGGAGCTTTGTAAACAAACAGCTCGTTTGGTGAATCTTGAAACAAGTTTGGTGAGTAGATAACTTTGTGAAGTTTCTGACATTAAGGGAATTTGTCACGGCACAAAATTACAAAAAAAATCTTTTGTGATTTTTAACCCTTTTTCCTGGAGACATGGGCATGAAACTTTCACAGATGAATGAGTGGTAGAGAAACTGTATAACTCAAAAGATTCCTTCCTTACTCACTAATGAGTGGTCTTGCAATACATTGCTAACATTCGAGCCTTGTAGTTCTGCAGTAGCGTGATTGCCATCAGAAAAAAAAGCCGAGGTATATGATATAATGGGCGTCGACCTTCACTGTACTCCTACCTGTACTTATTTCTGGATATTTACCTTCTTTTGCTTCTATTCCAGGGTATACCACTAGATGATGAGGAAGTCATGGCATAGATATCCCTAGCCGTCCATCGAAATTCATCTAAATACCAGAAATACTCAAAGACAAAGAACAACGAAGTTCCACATCTGGAGCCATTGTGCTATGGACCGTTCAACAAAAGATTGGATGGAAAATATGGTCATTCATGATGGAGTCTTGTCATCTATGGTTCTTTAGAGATTAACCTGTGGGACACCTGAAAACACTTTCTAAGAAAGTGTTTGGTGATTGAGTGAATACCTTTGAGTAAACCTAGCGTACTTGCATAAAAAGTCAATGGTGGGAGATGCACCGAGGGAGAAGGTACAGTCTGTTTCCAGCATGCCTGTACTTAGGATAAAGTTAATGGGATTAAGGTTGCCACAACTGACATGTAAGTCCAGTGAAACTTTAGTGCAAGTATGCTAGGTGAAAAAAACTGAATACATTTGTGGATCTCTTGAAAAATGACGAATCTAAGAAGGAAGTTGTGATATGATACAGTGTGCACGGAAGTCGGACTTTCATCATTGTCATCTTAGAAGCCAAAAATATTTTGTTACGGAAGAAAACGAATTAAGTTGGCACACAGTCACTTGTTTTATGGCTTTCATTTATTTATTGATCTGAATACTGAAATAGGTCTTTTATGTCTTATGAAATTTCTCCTGAAATTGTGATATTTATGACAACACTTATTTAAGATTCTAAACTTGATTGTTATAGATGGTGTCTAAATTTGTTGTTTTAGAATTAGGAAAATTTCTTCAGCCTGTTTCTAACTTGCATAATGTTCTGTTTCTTCTCTGAAAAGCTGAATATTTTTTCAAAACTGGTCAATATTCATAGATCTATAGGTTATGAAGAACGGGGGATGGATATGCTGGTATTGATTGATAGAGTTGAGTGTAGGACAGAGCCTTGGGACCAGTAGTAGTGGACCAGAGAGAGAGGGTTATGAATCAAGAATGTTCAAGTTCTTGTATTTTTGATCTAGAGTAACCAGAGGAAGAGGTATGACAGAGTGTAAAATGTTCCCCATCATTATATAACTCATGGCATTGACTGTCTGTTGAGGTCTTTCTTACAATAAGGCCTTTGATGATGACTAATTCTTGCCTGCCAAATAGTTATAGTTCACTGCATAGACTAGTCACTACAAAGGAGTAGGATGATAAATGTTTTGCCTATGGGTTCTTACACTCCCTCACAATTCTAATTAATCTTTACTCTTCCGGAGTCTTATAAAATGTCACAGATATCTCACCATATTTTAGCTTTCACTCACATATTCAATATGTTTCCCTGTCATTGAGCTTATATGTTATATGGCTGTATATAGTTTATTTATATTTTTTATCATGATTTATTGAGTTAATGTCATGCTACTGTTAAAAATTAACTGTAACAGTCTTCGTGTTGGCATAGTCAAAATATCACCACTATTTTCAGTTTACATCACCTGAGTCTAAATTGGGCGTTTGGAGCCAAAATCTGTTTTAACCAGCCCAGTCATGGTAAGCCATATGTATGTACCGCAGTACTTTATTTGAACATTCCAAAATGGGAAATACTCTTTCACCGAAACTATGACATCTCCAGACTCACTATAGGTAGCTTACATTCCCTACAAACTTTCATGGTCATATCAGACTTTCTTAAAAACGAATTCTGTCCTCGTAGATTATCGGTAGCATGACGTTTGCCAAGTCAATCAACAATCCATCCCATTATGTCTTAATTGTCTCCGTCCTATTAATTGGTCTGTATAGTTTGATTTCTATTTAGTACATTCTTCATTTCACTGTAAATAAACTGTAAGCCTTTTTATCGAATGGTTTTTGATATACTGTATATTGTGCTGGAAACACTGATAATAGACTGTAGACTATAAAAAGTTGTCCTCTGTCTTATTTTTGTCCAACTTTCATTGGACCCACCCTTTGGAGAGCAGGCATCAGTGGGCCCATGGGCAATCTATTCTTGCCGCCTTGACCCCAGTCTTTCAAAACTTCTGGCTGGTGTAGCAGGAGGAAGAGTCCCTGTCTATCACAACCTGTGCCTCATACCACAGGAGGACCAGTACCTGTCTTTCACAATAGGTGGCTAGTGCTCGGCAGGAGGACAAGTCCCTTGTCTCTCGCATCAAATCAAATTTCTTGAATAAAATCTATCGTCATCACAGTCATCTGCCGAAATCAAGATATAGACTGGACTGTATGATGAAGCCAGCATATCAAAGATGACATACATTCTTATATCTCAAGAGGCAGTTCCTTGTCTTTCACAAATTTCAGCTGGTGTAATAGGAGGAATAATCCCGTCTTTCCTAAACTATGGCTAAAGTGACATGAGAAATTACAGTCCCCTATCTTTCACAACTTGGTCTCTTTATTTCTCACAACCTGTGGCTGGTGATGCAGAGTATAGGCCTACATACCCCATCGGGGTTGGCTCTGTCAATCTTTTCCTCCTAGCCACTTTTTAGCCAAGTGGCTGTCACTTTTAGCCATTACCGATCGTTTGGTCATCTTGAGGCCGACCCAGCCCACAGTAACGTGTGCGAGAATGGCAGCCCGCCAGTACTGAGACTAGCCAATCAACGAACGATTCGAGAAACCCGTGACCGGAGACTCCATGGCAACGAAGCGAGCGGGAAACTAGCCGATAATGTATGCGTAAGGCGACCAGTAGCGCCACCAAAATCACGCTGGCGGCAACGGGTAGAACTACAAGATGATAGCAGACTATTTCTTTTGACCCTGCCAGAGTCTTTCAAAACAAGTGATTGATTGACTCTGACCCTGCTGACCACTATTTTCAAAAACTTTTTAAAAAAGGCCATTCAAACGTTAAATCAACTGCAAACATAATCATTTATATCACTGAGGTATATAGATACGATAGGTTGAGAAAAATATGTACAACTATCGAAATATACGATTACTTCGATCTATTTCGGCCAATCACTTTGCCACCTGCGCGACCTTGTCACAATTGCGGCGCGCTCGCTGGCATATCGCATATAAAACGCAAACAAAACCTTCATATCAGCATGAAAGCCTTGACGGTTCAGCGCTAAGAATGTATGACTGTGGATCGGCTGGTCACGGGTTCGAATCCGCCGCAGTTTCCTCTTTTTTTTCTTCTCCCATATCTCCTTATCTAATCATCCATGAAGAGAACGATAGCAACCACGTGTGATGGCGCGGCCGCCCGCAAATATGATAAAGTTTAACTGACGAACGATCGTTCCTTGGTGCATTTGGTGGGAAGTGGACCTTTTTGATAGACTTTGATCAATTTTCGCACAACACTATTACTTTCTCGCCAAATCATGGCAATTCAAATTGAATTCGCAAAATGTTAAGCCAGACATTGTTTTACATTCGCCACTCGTGCAACATTCGCAAAATGCGAACGGGCGCGCCAACCCTGCCCCATGTCTTTCAAAACCGCAGGAGGAATAGACACCAGTCTTCACGACAAGTGGCTGGTATCGCAGGAGGATTAATGGTCTCCTGTGTTTCACGACCAGTTTCACATGTTGCAAGATGATCAGTTCACTGCATGTGCCTGGTGCAGCAGGCTAGTCATCGGTCTTTTAAAACTTGGTCCCCTGTGTGTTTCGCAACTTGCTCCCTGTCTCTCCCAAAATGCAGACTCTGATCTTTCACAACCGCCTGCTGGCGTAGCAGGAGGTAGTGTACCCTGACTTGCACAACTATGTCCCCTGTGTATCACAACTTGATCCCCTGTCTCTCCCAAAATGCAGACTCTGATCTTTCACAACCGCCTGCTGGCGTAGCAGGAGGCAGTGTACCCTGACCTGCACAACTATGTCCCCTGTGTGTCACAACTTGATCCCCTGTCTCTCTCAACCTGGAATGGTGAAACAGGGGATGTAGTCACTGGTCTTTCACAACCGCTTTACAGATGTAGGAGGAGTATGGCGCCCTGTCTTCCACAACTTGGCCGCATGTCTCTTCGCAACACATAGCTAGTGCAGTAGGAGGAAAGTCCCCTGTCTCTCACAACCAGTAATCGTTGTCTTTCCTGTCTTTCACAACTTGTGGCTGGTGTAGCAGGAGGAATAGTCCCCCCGTCTTTCACAAATTGTGGCTGGTGTAGCAATGAGAGGAATAGTCCCCTGTCTTTCACGACTTCGGTCTGGTGTAGCAGGAGGAATAGTCTCCTATCTTTCACAACTTGTGGCTGGTGAAGCAGGAGGAAGTCTGCTGGCTTTCACAGCCTGTGGCTGGTGTAGCAGGAGGAATAGTCCCCTTTCGTTCACAACTTGTGGCTGGTGTAGCAGGAGGAATAGTCTCCTGTCTTTCACAACTTGTGGCTGGTGTAGCAGGAGGAATAATCTCCTGTCTTTCACAACTTGTGGCTGGTGTAGCAGGAGGAATAGTCTCCTGTCTTTCACAACTTGTGGCTGGTGTAGCAGGAGGAAAATTCTGCTGGCTTTCACAGCCTGTGGCTGGTGTAGCAGGAGGAATAATCTCCTGTCTTTCACGACTTCGGTCTGGTGTAGCAGGAGGAATAGTCCCCTGCCTTTTCACAAATTGCGGCTGTGCAACATGAGAAAGTCAGTCTTTCAGAACTTGCAGCTGGTGTAGCAGAAGGAATAGTCCTGTCTTTCAAAACCAGTAACTGGTGTAACAGGAGAAATAGTCCCCAGTCTTTCACAACCTGTGGCTCATGTCGCAAGAGCTGAGGGTCAGGGGCAAAGTCAACAACTATCTTTTTCAAAAGGAATAATACAATGAATAACGAAACAACAACTGTAATTTTGATCGGCTTAGAAGTTATAACTAATATTTTAACTAATTTGAATATAATCATAATCAACCTGTACCAGTGTATACAAAATTGTCTGGTATAAAATCATTCATAACTTCAAAATCTTTCTATATAAGCTCAACTGATGAAAAGTTAAAAAGTAGAAGGGGTGCCTGATAGAAACCTGGAGGTGGCATGCGCATTTGATGGAATGGAGTTATAATCTTTCACACATGCTTGATACATGTTTATGGTATGCTCTACACGTCATGAAGGCTGAAATCACCATTTCCCAGAATAAATAAAACTTAGACAGCAAACTAGTGTAAAATTTGCAAAAAATGCAAGTCATGAAAGTAATTTGGCCACTACAACTTAGTCTTTAGAAAGGGTAACAAGGCTTGAGGGTGACTGCTATGGTCAAGTCCATGTATCACTGGTTCTCCACCTTGACAACAAAGAGGAGAAATTGTCTTTCTTTTCCCAGTAAAAGTACATCTGCTCATCACAGTTTCGCCTTTGGTTTGTCTTTATCTTCTTCTTTGGACTTTTCTTGCCATTTGTACACTGGCATACTATCATGGTCTGAAAGAAATGAAAAAAAGATTGTAGCAAATTTGTTTCACAATGATAGCATGGATCTCGCAAGAAGTAGAAGGGAGAACTGGCAACTTCCACTTAAAAAATGCTGGCAACATAATCATCCAAGCATCGTTTCAAAAATATCTCACCTGGAATTTCCCATGATACTCGGTACAAACATTGACCTCCATCAACCTTGAGCGATTCTCCTGTGATGAATGAAGCACCAGGTGACAATAAGAAGCAGGCGGCTGATGCGACCTGAAAGAAGAGGTCAAGGTCAGGGGTCAGTGTGGCGTAGTGGTGAAGGTCAGGTGGCGACCCGTCAGTTATGTCACGAACCACAACTTTTTTCTGTCCCCAGGTAAGGTATGACAAAACGACAATTGACAAAACGACAATGCACGCAATCCACTCCATGGGCAAATTACCTAATTGAGGTGTGGTTGGTGTGTTCAGCCCCTTCATCGAAGTTAACAAATGCTGAGAGCAGTTAATTAGAGGATGGGTTGCAAAGAGTCATAACACTAGCAATAACCAAAGCTTACCTCTTCAACTGTTCCAAGTCTTTTAGCGGGAATAGTCGGGATGATATCATTAAACATGTTGGGGTCTGGGTAATTAGCAGCCGCTGTCTCGGAGTAGATAGTGCCCTGAAAAGTCAACACAAAAGCCTTTGTCAACATATCTGACATTGCCTAACGAGTGAGTCATATAAGAAGTAACGAAATGATTCAAGTATTTAAGACGGTCATCCAATCCTGACAGTAGCCAGCCACAGACAATGCTTCCTCATCTATTATAACTCCAAAAATGGACTCGGCAGGAATGATATGAAATGTGCCAACATTTTGACAGTCAACCATAAGAAGATATGTACTTACAGGTGCTAACGAATTAATCCTGACACCAGAGGGAGCCCACTCCATGGCAAGAGATTTGGTAAGATTGTCAATGCCTGCTCTGGCCGCAGACGATGCCCTGGAAAAAAAATTTCAAATTTTCTGAAAACAAAAACTGAAACAAAATGCTTTTAAAGTATTATCCCGAGTACAGAATAATGCAGCCTATACTCAGAAACTCAAGTATGTTGTATTTGTGTTTGGGTGTTTTTTAAAGCTCAATTGATTTTGTTACCAGAACATGACAGTCTATCTAAAATTGAGAATACAGAAGAAGTATCATTTGTTGTAAAGAAAAAATTTGAAAAATAAACTTACGCAAAACCTGGGAAACCTCTCCATAGGTCCATTGTGATGTTGACCATTGCTCCACCATGCTGCTGCATCCATTGATTAAAAGCTGAAAATATATCCTATATGGTTTCTCATGTATCAAAGCTCAAATAAAACAGACTTTTACAGTCACGCTCTAAGGTGGATTAAAATTTCGCCCTGTAAATTTCTGGCATCAAATATGTCGCTTTCATGGAGAAGATTTGTTGTGATTTCACAGTGTCACTCTGTATGAGTTTTTAGATGGAACTACCACATCAACACTCACCTTCCCTTATGCACAAGAACGTCCCTGTCAAATTTGTCTCCACGATAGCGTTCCATCCTTTTAAGCTGACATTCTCCATGGGCGCAATGAACTGTCCTCCACCATTATTGACGAGATAATCTATTCCTCCAAAGGTAGCGATTGTGTGGGACATTAATTTCTTTACCTGAAATACATTTTTTGAATGATTGTTAAGAATTACAGATAACATTTAACAAAAAGACGCAAAACGACGGCATACTCTGTGATGCAACTCATGAAAGTACAAGTGACAACACATACCTCCTCTTCTTTCCGTATGTTACACAGTGTCATCTGGATGTGCTCAACATTTTCTGGTTGTAGCCAGTTCTTTATTTTGGTCATGGATTCCTTTAGACGCTCCTCTTTCCTGGATGCGATCATGACTTTACATCCTGAAAGAAGAATTCACATCATCTTTGAATAGATGACTGCAAACTCATGGTGGTGTTGTAGAAAAGATCATATCCGCCTTGCCATTAAAAAGGCTGAATCATGTGTCGCAGATGTTCGGGAGTGGCTTGGCCCCAATCACTTGAAGGGCAATGATGATAAAACTGAATTCCTCATCATTGCGTCGAAGAGAAAGCTGTCAAGACTTGAGCCACTTCCTTCAATCCAGATCGGATCATCCTCTGTTACTCCCTCATCTCAGGTTCGAAATCTTGGTGCTGTTTTTGATGCAAACATGTCTATGTCACAACAGGTGTCCCAAGTGGTGAGGGGGGTTTACTATCAGATCCATAGAATAGCAAAGATCAGACGATACCTGGACAATACCACCTGTGCCAGAGTAATAAATGCGCTAATAACATCTCGCCTGGATTTCCAAAACGGTCTTTTGCTCGGATTACCGGGCTGTGAAATCCAGCGCCTTCAAAAAGCACAAAATGCTAGTGCTCGCCTCTTAACCAGGTCCAAAAAGAGAGAGCACATAACCCCTATTTTAAAATCTCTTCATTGGTTGCCGGTGACATCACGTATCGACTACAAAGTTCTTCTCACAACCCACAAGGTCATCCATCATGAGGAGAGCCCACAGTATATGAAGGAACTTCTCAGTCTCCGTGCGCCCGGCCGCAGACTTCGGTCCTCGGATGACCCTTGGCTCCTTGCCATCCCACGTTCAAATGGGGTTTTCGGGGATCGATCTCTGTGTGTCCGGGCCGCGGGGCTGTGGAACGCCCTTCCAAGCTGGTTACGTGATGTCACTGTGCTAAACACTTTTAAGAGTAAACTCAAAACTCATCTTTTTATCCTAACATATTCAGAGTAGGCCATACATGTTTTAAATATTGATATTTTCCGGATGTTTTTAAACTGTTTTTTATCCTCATGAAATCACCACTTTTAATGTACTCATTTAATATTATGTACAGTGCTTAGAAAATGTATGCACCATTATTTTAGCACTTTAAATCAAATAAATTATTATTATTATTATTATTATTATACTGACATTCACAACGTTATCCACAATGCTACCTAGTGCTATATAGCACGATATGAAATATGATCAGATTTGACACCGACCAGTCGACCACGGACCAGACATGTCTTCACCTCAGATCTCTTTCTCTTCTTGCCAGCTAAAAGGTAAAAGGAATGGGATAAAAAAGATTTGAAATAGTTAGATTACCTAGATGAAGTAACTCTTTTGTGATTCCAAGGCCTATTCCTGTCCCTCCTCCAGTGACAATAGCCGTTTTTCCAGCAAAAAGACCAGGACGAAAAATGCTAGTTGCCAATTTCATGGTAGCTGCCATTTTGTACCTCTGTCATGTGACATGGATGGCAACCTGTCGTAATAGTTCCTTGTAGTTTCAACAGATGGCAGCACCTCCTGGGGAATATCTCAGGCTGCCATTTTGTACCTCTGTCATGTGACACGGATGGCAACCTTTCATAATAGTTCCTTGTAGTTTCAACAGATGGCAGCACCTCCTGGGGAATATCTCAGGCTGCCATTTTGTACCTCTGTCATGTGACACGGATGGCAACCTTTCATAATAGTTCCTTGTAGTTTCAACAGATGGCAGCACCTCCTGGGGACTATCTCAGAACATTCATGACATTCAGGAAGGCAGACCATTATCCATCCCTCCCCCCCGGATGGGGTGAAATATATTGATCAGGGTTCGCCAGTCTACCTCTCTGGCTGGGCACCACCTCCACAGCTAGGAACCTCTCTGACCAGGCACCACGGATGCGCATGCTCCGTTTGGATCTATTCCGTTTCCGTTTTGATCACTTCCGGTAACGCAGGCGCATTGAAGTTTCAAGAGAAAAGACTATGAAATGTTCTGTTATTAACACAGTTTACCCAATATTGAACAGACTCAAAGTTTTATTTGTTCAAGTAATCAAATGTTTTAGGCCAGGGACACATACACTGCTTTTTTCACTTGGTGGTGCCTGGCTGTGGAGGTAACCTGCTTTCGACCATTTCAAGAGAAATGACTATGAAATGTTCGATTATTAAGGCAGTTTACCCAATATTGAACAGACTCAAAGTTTTATTTGTTCAAGTAATCAAATGTATAAGGCTAGGGACACATACAATGCTTTTTTCACTTGGTGGTGCCTGGCTGTGGAGGTTACCTGCTTTCGACCATTTCAAGAGAAATGACTATGAAATGTTCGATTATTAAGGCAGTTTACCCAATATTGAACAGACTCAAAGTTTTATTTGTTCAAGTAATCAAATGTATAAGGCTAGGGACACATACAATGCTTTTTTCACTTGGTGGTGCCTGGCTGCGGAGGTAACCTGATCTCGACCATTTCAAGTGAAATGACTATGAAATGTTCTGTAATTAACACAGTTTGCCCAATATTGAACAGATTTGGTTATTGATCAGTTTGGAAGAAACTTCTTTGAAATATTCAATATTGGGTGGATTGTGGTAATAACTTTATAATCATTTTACTTAAAAAGTCAAGAGTGGTATTCATTGATTGTAGTCACAGTGTAAAATGTTCAATTCTCATCAGGAGGTTTTTATCAATAGATATGCGAATGTGTCCACTGAACAAAATTGTTGTAATTCAAATGATGTCTATTGATTGATTAATAAATACATCTTTAAAACTAAATCGTGTGGTCATTTCATTACTTGGACCCTTCAGCCTGGAAATTCTTCTTCTTTGTGTTCATTTCCATCTAACAGACTCTCCAGACTTACTAGTTATCGGAAGCGGAGTTGGTGTTCGTCAGCCGGTCAAGTCTCCCTCCTCAACGCTGCAAGCGTTGGGCATCTTCCCAGGATGTGCTCTACAGTCATTGGCTCGATCTGGGGGGTGTCGCTATCTCCTTACTCCTAGACAGAAGCCTGGAACAAGCTGGACATCGGGCAGCAAACCCAATATTAATGTGCTCAGAACACTTCTCAAGTAATTAGTGTTTCAGAGTGATCTATAGCCTATACCTAATACAATAGTGATGGCTTCGGGCAGGGCTTAGAGGAGGCTTAGAGTAACGAGACTAGTATATAGCAGGCCCGGGAAAGCAGGGGCGTAGGTAGCAGGGGGGGGGGCAAATGCCCCCTCCCCCGAGGTCACCAAAATATGTGTTTTTGGCCAAAAGATTTCATAAAGGGTCATTTTGTCCCCCAGAGAGCCTTTTGCCCCCCCCCCCCTCCGCCAGACCAAAAAGCTAGCTACGCCCCTGGCCCTGTAGGTGTATAGTATAATTTACTCTAAGTAAGGGCAGGGCAATAAGGAAAGGTGCTATGCTGCATGTAGGCCCTATTATATTCTATAACAAAGAAACCCAACATATGATTTAAAGGTGCCGGTGTAATAGAATCAGATGCCCCCTGATATTAAATGCCCTCAACAATAGAACACCGGCACCATTCAATAGGACTCTAAAGAGGCCAAGACCCTTCATCCGAAGAAGAACAATACAGGCGGGCATCAGGAAAGGGAGGGCATTTGATTCTATCACAGCGGAACAATATATCTCCCTTTTCCCACAAGAACTAATATTCCTCACAAAGGAATTATAGACTGGACTTAGATTCATGGGGACCAGCATTTCTTTTACACCCGCACGCGGAGCATGAGCTGAGCTACTACTGCACGCCAACATATCAACCAACAGCAAACCAATTTCTTCAAACGGTTGGAAGTGATACTACCAGTCACGTGTGGTTCCTGGTCAGAGAGGTTCCTAGCTGTGGAGGTGGTGCCCAGCCAGAGAGGTAGGCTGGCGGAGGGTGTTGAATATATTCGCACAAAAAGGAAAAGCACATAAAGCAGTTTTTAGAAAAAAACAAATTTTTTATTTTCTGGAGCACTCAGTCAACCAGTGAAGGCTGACTTACATGTCCACGGGTTACATTTATCAACAATTATAAGAAACAGCCCAGAAATTTCTTTTGTTTTTTTACAAAATATATACGGAATTGATAAATGCATATCCTCAAAAATGCATATGTCGCTTAACAAGTCAATATTTCATGCTCAAAGCATCCAATGTAAAATACTTTATTTTAACAAATTTTCACAATACTGCAAAAGGAACGTTGCTGAAGAGATCAATGCCCCCCTCCCCCCAAAAAATGATAGCAATCAGAAAATGATACACTGCAAACAAGTTTATAGCAAGAATATTGACTGATCTATCGCATTTTGCATTGTGAACCAATACGTTTTATTTGCAACTTGGAAAAACTAATTTGTAGAAGTCTTGAGCAGAGAGCAGGGTCACATCAGAAAGTGAGCCCAAACAGTTAAGAGAATGTTTATACACATTTTTTGATGAATCCAAAATCACTCTCTGCTCAAAACTCAAAACATTAGACTTTGTGACAGCTGACCTTTTTTTTCCCAGAATCAATAATTTACCTCCTTCAACAAGTGTATCGCAATACTGTAGAAATTACAAATTTTTTGCAGAAAAATTTCTGGGCTGCTGTATAAAAATCAGACCAAGCTTGTATAAACAACGTTCCATCCTTTCTTCACAACATAAATTGACACCTTTACACAATGACTGAACAGTATCACCAAACAGCTTCTAAAATGTGAAGCTTATAGTGTACAGTGTGGCACACGCATGCCATTAATCGTGAAGACAGTCAAACTGGCAATAGCAGATTACCATAGTCATATTAAGAAGTAAACCAACATCTCAAACATACACATAGGAAATTTTCTGCTGAGCCTGTTTTCTTTGATACAAACACATGCCAAAAACTCGAATGCCGCCGGCATTACCTATTCTAAAGTCATCATCGTGGAATTTAGGTTAGATCATTGATTATTACTCAACAATTTTCATTAAACTAAACAGGCATGCAGACACTGTTGATACGAAAACAAAGGCGAGGACAGAAATGACCAGAAAATACAAATAAATCACTGTTCCAAAATTAAATCCTTTTGAAATTGCATCTGAACCAAATAGAGTACAAGGCAATGAAACAATTAGCTTTGGGAGGTTTTTGTGTAAGACAACCTGAGCTTTCAAACAACTGTATGAAGTCCTCAAATGATTGGAGACCAAATTCCTGGTCCAGATCTGGTACAGGGTAGGAATATCCAGGCTTGAATTTAACAACTGCCATTGCTGCCATGGCAGTCGGTGCCCTCAAATGCGGCCTTCGTGCCCTCTCAATCTTCTTTTCGGGACCCAAGGCCGAAATGGCTCTAAAATTGGTGCCCTAATAATTTTGCAATTCAAGGCCTGACCAGGCCTAGTAGCACAAGTACATGTAATTGTCAGCCTTGGAAAGCTCAGAAAGACTGGCAGAAAAACCTTGCATCAGAAACCAGAATCTTTACAAAATTTACAACATGCTCCACGATTGATAAAACCTTCAATTTTAGACAAAAAACAATGACATCTCGGTGCAAGTGTTTATTAAATGAACATGATGAATCGAAATCACACAATATATTTGGTGACTTAGGTGGTAAAGGGCTGTACGACATCATTTGAAAGCAAACCTTGCCGTACAGGACAGGCAGGAAAGGTGTTTTAATACCTAGACTGGTTTTAGCCTTTAAGGATTTTCAGGAGGTTAGCTTACAGTTAACCAACAAACGTTTGTTTTACATCACGTGAAGTCGTGTTGCATTATGAAATAAGAAGAATGACATGTGGCAAGTAACTCAAATGGCCTGCGGTGGCAAGAGCACATAGGAAGGATGTACACTCTTTTACGTCGTTACATGCATCATAATGACCTCAATCATAATTGAGCACAAAATCTGATTACAAGAAAATTACCAATGCACGTCATTAAGGTTTCCCCACATTCATAAAACTGCCAGTGGAGAACAATGTCAATTCATACCAACTATTTGCCCTCACGACTTTTTACATCAATGTCAACACTTTCACTTTTTTTATCATCTCTTTCACTTTTCTGACAACAGTCACCAGCTACCGATTTGACAATTTCAGATTTGGAACTTGAGGAAGAATCTGTTTCCATGGTTATGGCTTTTTCAATGGATTCTGCAGATTCCTCAGTTTTGGTAGTATTTGCTGAATCAACATTGTCCCCAGTGCTAATCCTTGATTTTAAGTATGTACTATCAGAGTTTGGTGCATGAGAGGCGGATGCTGCTGCTGCTGCTGCTGCTGGGCACTCCGTTTGTTCGCACTGATTAGGATTTCTGCTTATCGTGCACGGTGCTCCCATCTGGTGACCTGTGTAGGAATCTTCGATTTCATCTGGTGCTTCCTGCTCGGCTAGAGAACTCAGCATGGCTGGTAACGACCACGAATTCCTTGGCAGAACCGGACATGGCATGCTGAAGCGTCTGTACTGAAGACGGGACCCCATTGGTGGCATATTCATCGGCATCTGCATTGGTGACATCGGTGGATACATTGGTGACATTGGTGGATATACATGATTATCCATGTCACGCCCTTCAAATGGGTCCCTATCGAAATGTGGTGTCATTGGCGTTGCTGGGGTCATTGGAGAGTAACGACCTTCAATTGGCAGCGCGCCATCGTAGGGCCGTGGTTTTATGTAGATCTGGATTGGCCGTCTAAACCCTGGAAGAAAAAAATCTATTAATTTCAAGTTCCTATGATGGCAAACAGCATTGCCCTCGAAAAAGCCAGTGCTCGGAAAATCTTCGATTTAGCGCGAAAGTGATTCAGTCCATGGAAGCTGCAGGATTTTTGCCACTGTTTCATTTAACCTTTTTTTATTTATGATTAGAATTACCTTGGTTTTTGTTGAATGGTACATCAATGAACTGGCATGTGCAGAATCCACAGGCACTGGACAACAAGTAGTCACGGAAGTGCTCTGGTCTAAACTTGATTGACTGGAAATTGCTGAAGATGGTGTCCTGGAATAGGAAAGGGTGAAAAAATATCATCACCAAAGACATCTGAAAATTTATCTAGGGCAAAGGCAGGGGCCTATTACTGTCAAATCAAATATAATTCTGTTTGCAGGCTAATGGGGGAGTTGGAGGTCCACAAAACAGAAACATCCAACTTTGCTGAGGAGCTATGACTTGAAATGCAACATGAATTGCGTTCCACGGTCATAACTCTTAACATTCAGAGCCAGATGTTACCAAGCATGCAAGCCTTGAAAATTGTCAAGTCCATATATACTGACCACCTGTTACCTTACATCGAATCTAAAGTTGAACCTCCCTTAGCAGACCCCTCGCTAGTAAGGAGACCCTCTTTATCAAGGACACTTATTCTGGACCCAAATTGGTTAGGACGACACGTGTTCCAGCTAAAGGCTGACCCCCCTTTCCTTCTATATTCTCATTTTGATAATAAAACCTACAGTTAATTTTTTCTTCTTTTTGTAGGAAACCCATGGTTGTGGCTCCAGGATCAGTATCCCACCGGGACGAAGCTGCTTGGCAATACGGCGGAAAAATCTCTTCAGGCCGTCATCTCCCCAGTTGAAGTGGACCCATTTTGTGACACTCAGGGCCAGGACGACATCGTATTCTTGCTTCTGCAGGTCTAGTAATGAATCAGTCTCGAGCACATAGTTGGCCTGGAATGGAACAAAATCTTAGTGAAGATAAGAAATGTAAATTGACATACAATAACAATGGGATTTCTAAAGATTACTGTGCCTTGAAATGAAGAAATAATGACATTGACCACAAAATTTTAGAATCTGTTAGAAACCACTTATCTCACTACCAGTACTCCTTGACAAGGCAAGAGGTTGCTGGTGAAACATTGTCAGATCAGTTTTAATTCCAACTTGACATCGTTGAAAAAAAGAAATCCTACCTGTCGAAAAAGCACATTCTTGGGGAATTTCGAGGGCAACGGTTCACTGACAGCTTTCTTTGATATCGGTCCAAAACAGGTCTTCATGGAAGAAGGAAACTTTATGGCCATGTCACCTCCATCCTGACCCGGCAAGTAATACTTGATGTTTTTTCGAGCTGCCCCAATTAGTTTCCCGTCAATGTCAATTCCTGTGATTTTATTTGGTTCGAAGTATCGAGCGATTGCCAAGGTGATGTGGCCCACGTTGCAACCAATATCTAGCACATCTTTGCCTGTGAACCAGTCCTTCTTGAAGCATTTCAAACGATTGTCCTCAAGTTCTGGGTTCCTGTAACCGTAGTAGCGGTTGTAATTACCATAGATGAATTTCCCACCAGCGTTTGAATTACGTGGTTTTTTATTTGGCGGTTGTTGGTTTTGATGGGAGCGCTGTCCATCCTGTGACTGACCACTATGCTGCCGACGATATTTGCTCCCGCTTGGTGATATACTGTCACCCTTAGGATCCGAATCTTCACGGAATATATTCCTAGCTGCGCTTGAACTCGAGTCCGGCTTACATTCACCACGTTCACTACTCAACCGTTTTCTCCGGCGCTTGGGTGAAATCTGAGGGATCACAGGTGAAACAATTTTATCTTGTAATATCGGAGGGGAGGTCGCTTTGCTGCTCTCTTGTTTTGGCGGTTCCACATTCTTTTCTGTATCTTGGTCGATTTCAATAGACAGTGGTTTTGTGACATCAGGATTTGGTGTCTCCTGAATTGAGGTCTCACTCAGAAGAGAATTGGATGAGTCCTTCTTCTTATGATGCTTGATGCGCTTTTTCTTCTTCAGAAGTTTTGCTAGCTCTTCATCATCACAGTTAAGATTAAGCGGATCAGTAATATTTAGCGGAATTATCACATTAACTGGTAAGCGCCGGTGAGCTGGAGTTGCAAGAGGCGATGAAACCGGTGTCGCCTGCTCAGTATTATCAGAAGGCAACCCATTCAAGTTCAGCGGATCATTGATATTTCCGCCAAGCAAAAATTTAGTTGGAAGCACAATTTTTTCTTTCTCGTTTTTGGTACTATGGCGACGCCTACGAATCTGCTGACTGGCATGTCCGCCACGATCATATCGCTGGTGCAGATGAGAATGAGACAAAAATCTTCTCCGCCGAAATGCCTGTTGTTGTCGTCTTGGATCGTCTAACTCGGCCTCCTTGTTCGAGCTGGTCGGACGTGTCGATACAGACTTTGATCGCGTCCTCATAGCGGGTGGGGCAAGACTTGACATCCCCTCGCCATCGGAGACCGAACCTGGCGCATCTGTCATACCGATGGGCCTCGGCATCATCGGGCATTTTACAGTGGTAGTGCTCAACTTAAATTCAGTCCTCTGAAACTGTGTTGGCTGTTTGACACCAACACTCATTCTGTCCAAGTATAGTTTACAACATTCACAAAATAAGTTTCTCACATGAATTTCATAAACCGGCTCTCACAAATCTTCTGTTGGAAAATCCAACAGTAACACAACTGCATGCAGGCAACCTGCAATCTGAGAAGTCAACGCACGTGTGACGTTTTATTTATAAACCTTGAGCGCCCTCTGTCGAACAGAATTTTAAATATTTTCTGCATAATTTATGCAAAATTTAAAAACAAGGATTGTTCCTTGGACGCTTTTCAACGCCTCCTAGCTCACTTAATCAGCAACGTAAGGCACCAAAATTCCAGAAATAGGCAAATAATAGTCTAAATAAACGCATCAACACAAATTCATCGACTAACAACCTTCTGTTTTCCACCAAGAAGCGATTTTTTAGCCCGTTTGCTCGCACCAAGAAAATGGTCTCCCGAAAAATCGCACACTGCGCATTCGCAGACCTGGGAACGCAATGGATTGTGGGAAGTGTTTTGGGTCGATTTCCATAAAGCAGACAAATTTCCAAATAAACGTCTAAATAATCCATCAATTATCAGGTTAGCCTTGTAAACTATTCATCATCAACCCTGTAATGCACGCACCGCATTGTCTTGTGCTATTATGCGCTTAGAATGATTTTATTACGAGTATTTTGGAACGATTTAGGTCACGTCCTAGTTTCAGTCCCGGGAAATATGAATGTGAATGACGTTCTGCAGACGACGCGACTCTTGACATGCTTGAACCTTGAGGACAAATGTAGTCAAATCCAACTCTTTCACAGTGTTGTCCTTCATGTAAGGGCCCAACATCAGCTAGTTGTAGTTGAAGTTGTTATGGTTTTGTAATCTGACTTTACCAACTGTTGAAAGCAAAGAGTAGACTGAAAGACTTGATTAAATTCATTATAAGAGCCAGTTTTTATAAGAGTCAGGCAGGTGGTGATTCATGACCCTCTCAGATTTGTTCCTAAATTTTTTTATTGGTAGATATATGTTAATAACGGACGGAAATCACATTTTCTATCCTCAATAGGGTCCGCTTTTTTTTTAGGGGCCCCTGGAATATTGGGGTCAAAATGGGCCTAAATGGCAAAATAACCAAAATGTGGTTTTCAAATGCTGGTATTTCTGTGCGCCCTTAGTGAGCCACACAGATTTTCATGCGTGTAAGTCTATTGGGTATTGACTTTCAGAAAATGTGAAAATTTTGGCGGCTGACTTAGGGCGCAGCCCATAGGTGGCGCTGCAAAATGCGACATTTCGAAATTACACACACCTTCAGAGAGGTTGTGTGGTTTGCGCCCTAAGTCAGCCAGGGTGTTTCATGCGTATTATGATACATTAGCACCTACTGCTTTGATTTAAAGGAAATTTACAGCGGCTGACTTTGGGCGCACAAGTATAGGGGGCGCTTTTTGCCGCCGAAAGGTGAAATTACCACCTTTTCGCACAGCAAGTTCTCCATGCGCCCTAAGTCAAAACTGATCAAACATAGCTCAACTAGTCACCCAGCATCTCTAGTACCAGTGGTTAGGAGGGTTTCATGGCTGATTTGCGTATTAACCCTTTTTGCACCGTTTTTTGTCGGGACACTAGACAAAAAGGCTGAAAATGGAATTTTGTAAACTTTCTCCGATATTCATAAAACTTACAGGATTAGCTCCTTTTGCACTGAGAAAGGTGTTATTAAAGTTTCTGTGGAATGCAGCAAGCCACTTTTGTTGTAGGCTGCCATTTGGTGGCAATATTGGAACTATAAAGCAAAAGTACCAGTTTTAGTGGAATTGTATCTTTCAAACCAATTATTTGATTTCGATCAAATTTGGAGTACATTTTCACTGAATCAAAGCTAAAACTTATTTCAGTTCTAATCAGCAATCTATTCAATTTAAAAAGTGTGCCACACAAGACAAAAGTCAGTTCAAAAACAGTATGATCTGTGAATTAAATGTTGGTTTAGCCATTCACCAATAGGTGTCCTTCCTGTCTAAGACATCAATCAAGCATGACAAGACATTGCCATGTGGCATGACATTTAAAAAAATCTGTTTTAATCCAACACATCCTGCATTTTGTAAGTATGATGATGGCAATATGTTATAGATAAGACTGATATAATTTTGTAAGACATGCAATTTTTTAATCTCGGGGCTTAAAAAAACTATAAAAGATCATAAAATGTGAGATGGGTGTGGCAATTGTTGAACACACAGTGCATGCATGCATGCATCAAACAAACTGCATGCTAAAGTGGACAAGCCCACACCCTGTTCACCAAATGATCTTGCCTTGAGAACTGACCCGCCTACACAATACTTTTGCAGTTCTTCCCTTTCCTTTAGTTTGCTGCTTTGAAGATGGCCTCATCAGTCTCAGAGACAGAGTATGAGAAATGCTGTTTTTTCTCGGATCTTCAAAACTGTGGGGCTCACAAAAAGAGTCGCAAGACTGGTATTTGTCAGGTGGCGGACTTGAATGCTGAGGTGAACAATCACATCAGGAATCTTGGACTGACAGTAACAGACAACATCGAGTTAAATGAAAAAACACTTATTGAAAACCGTGCAGGCAGAGATCTCTTCGCTGACAAGTTCATTTGTGCCCATCACAGATTTTCGTTTGGTATCTATTGGAAAAGTCCAGCAATTTGCCAACATCCAGAACATCCAAGAGTTGATTTTCAATCTAAAAAAGCCCGTCTTGCCACCAGACCTGCTACTCTAAAGCTTGCACAGGAAATATCTGAAAAATACCAAGTAAAGTTCCCAATCGGTGGACCGATATGTTCAAAGCATCGCGCGCCAGTGACCTACGTTCAAGTTGCCCATGACAACCGGGGTGAAGATGGGCCTGTTGACGATGATGCAGATGATGAAAACCAAGGAGGTGTACCTGATAATGTCGATGATGATACAATGTTTGCAGGTGGGTCGCAGGAGGAACTTCATGAATATGTTGACAACTTGATTCACAAGGAAAGCGTCAGTCCAATGAAGTACCAGGTGAAGTCACCTGTCCATACCTTGGCTCCCTCAACAGTACGCTACCTTGGGCGAAAGTACAAACAGTATCAGGCAGAATTCAGAGCAACTTTGTGTGAGAAAATTGCTCCAGGGCAGGGCCAAATACTTGAGCAGATGCTTTCCAATTCTGATCGAGAATCCGAAGATGATGAGTTTGACGACTTCCTTGAAAATCTCTGTCAGGCGTACGAAGACTGCACATCAGAAAAGTCGAGAATCGCCGTCCTGTCAATGGTTCCAGTTGACAAATACAGCAAACAGAAGATGATAGATGTTTTTCAGTGTACGAAATATCAAATTGAAAAGGCCCGGAAACTGAAGGACATGTATGGACCAGCTGGTATAATCCCAGAAAAACATTGGAGTCGCCAAAAACTTGATCATGGCAAGGCTGAGCATTTTTTGGACTATCTTTTTGACTCGGGGGCTCTGCAGGATGTTGCTTATGGGACTACTACCCTGAAGTACGACTCGGGAGACAAGCAGACTGTGCCACATGCTGTGATAACGTCTCTGAAAAGTCATGTGATCTTTGACTATCAAGGCTACTGCAAAGATGTCGACTTCCAACCACTTTCCAAATCGACATTATGGAACATCCTTGACGCAATCAAACCAAGCCAGCGACGTGCACTAGGTGGTTTGGATAACACTACAGCTGATGGTTTAGAAGGTATTGATGGATTAATGGGACTGGTAGAAAAGGAAGATCTAGGATTTGATGATAGGAAAGTGGTTAAGCACAAACTGGAATCTGGGAAGCGATATATCAAAATGGCCTATAAAATGCACTGTGAGGATGTCAGCACATGTGCAACACACTGTTGTCAGTTTGCCCTGAGCAATTCGAAAGATGAGAATTTCAAGAGCGTCACCTGTACCCATGTGCATGAAATGTCATGCCCAGATTGCAGCAACCTGATTGATACCCTCGATGATATACAGTTGCAGTGTGACAAGAAGGGTGACCCTGAACTGTCATATGATGTTAGCCGCTATATCAGCATGGTACTAGAGTGGTTTCGACATTCCCTAAGAGGGGTTCAACAGGACAAGGCGAAACGTGACGCGATGAAATACCTCGACAATACCTCTTGCACTGTTTGGCTGAAAGATTGGGCACAAAAGGTGCTCCCACAGAGTTTTAGAGAAAAGCAGTCAGACTACTTTGGCAAGAAGGGGATGTCTCTGGCAGTTGACGTATTTTTCCAAAAGAACAGTAGTGGGAAACTGTCCAAGCTTGTCTATTTCACTGTACTCTTTAGATGCGATCAGGATATGTTGTCGACATTGAATGTGGCAGACCATGTCATAAAGCAGTACATGACTGATAATCCTTTGGTGACAAAGCTTTTCATCAAGTCTGACAACGCAGGGTGTTATGCAGCAGCATCAGCATTTGAAGCAGAGTATAGGATATGCAAGAAGTACGGCGTTGAGCTTGTGCGACATGATTTTAATGAGCCCCAATGTGGCAAAGATCAAGCGGACCGTGAAAGCGCAATAGCCCGAAAGCTGATGAGAGCTTATGTTGATGCCGGAAACGACCTGTTGAGTGCAGAAGATGTGAAGTTGGCCATTCAGTTCAAGTCTGGTGTTCCCAATGCCAAAGTGTCCGTCATTGAAATCGACAAAACGCGTTCAGATGCTACTCGGGCAAAGATTCCGAACAGTCAGTCCATCCATTCAATCAAATTTCTCGAAGAAGGAATGATTGTTTGGCAATACTATGGTATTGGCGAAGGAAAACTAGTCAGTTACTCGACCTCTCCCTTTGAATTCATCTCTGGAGTGGATGAGATCAGTCCCTTTACTTCTCAAAGAAATGACACCCAAAACCTAGCAATGGGCTCCAAGCACCGTCAGGATCGATCGTACTGTTCTCTGATATTCTGTTCAGACAGCGGATGTTCCCAAGAATTTGAGACTCAAGAGGACTTGGAGGAGCATTTGATCTCAGGTGATCATACCTATTCCGAAGTCAAGTCTGGGATGGACACTGTACGGTCATCATTTGCCCAACGAATCAACACCAACTCAATGCTGCACAGCCATACCATAACTCCAGCCTTAGAAGTCAGCTTTGATCCCACTCAATCGATTCATGCGCCCCTTGTCAGTTTTGAGGGCTGGGCTCTGAAACCGAAACGAAAACAGACACGACTAAATGTGAAACAGAAAAGCTTTGTTCTAGGATGCTTCCTGAAAGGAGAGACGACAGGGAAAAAGACCACTGCTGAGAACGTTGTCAAACTGATGCGATCTGCAAAGGATGCACAAGGCGCAAAGATGTTTTCACCAGAAGAATACTTAGCAAGAGATCAAGTTATATCACAGTTCTCTCAATTTATGGCCAAGAAGAAACGAGGTGGAACACTTGAAATCCCAGAAGCTGACCCAACTGATGATGGTAGTGACAATGAGGATGAAGAGAATGAGCAGATTGATGAAGAGTTAGAAAGTGTTCAGGTAACATCAATTCCATCCGATTTGAGTGAAACAATATCCTCGACAATTTTCTTTTTACCGAAAAAGATTCTACATCGATGTTTTACCTCCAGGAATCTGATCTTCAAGCAGAGCAACATATCATAGTTGATGAGTTGATCAACGATTTTCACGAAGAAAACATGGGGGAAATGGAGTACCATGCAGGAGATTACGCAATCATACAGTGTGGAGAGAAGGCATATGTTGGGATGGTACAAGCTGTTGATGGCGAACTTTGCCACATAAAATACATGAGACGAACAGGTAATTATGGAATCGTGATGGATGATTCTTCCCCAATGGAAATCGAAAATACGACATATTTTTCAACCATATGCCCATAGTTTGATAGTATACATGTCAGTAATATTAGCTGGTACTTTTCTGTATTGCAGGATTGTATTTTGGATGGCTTGATGATGAACATGCATCTTGGCAGGACAAGGATGACATTCGCGCTAGATTATCAGCACCATCCATTGATCGCCGTGGACATTACATATTCTCAAAGAAAGATGACCAGAACATGAAACTATATAAACTGTAGTTCACTGTTTAGATGTGATGATCCAGTTGGACAGTTTGGCCCTAATGGCATACTAACTATTTTGATAGTAATTTGCTAAATTTCTGCTGACATTTAAATATTGGTGAAGTTTTACACCATATTCATTGTAAAAGTGTTTAAGTTTCTGAGATACTGGTGATTTCATGGTAATTTTTGAATACTTTTGATTTTGAATAAACGGTTCATGATATAAAGGTCAAATTGCTCCTTTTTCTGTCAAATTTCAATTTTGCCACCAAGTAGCTTGCCACCTTGACCTAAAACTCACAAAAAATACTTTCTTTAACGTAAGGAAGTTAGCCTGTAAGTTTCATGAATATCGGAGAAAGTTCACAGTTTACCATTTTTGGCCTTTTTGTCTAGAGTCCCGACAAAAAACGGTGCAAAAAGGGTTAATACGCAAACCAGCCATGAAACCCTCCTAACCACTGGTACTAGAGATGCTGGGGGACCATTTGAGCTATATTTGATCAATTTTGACTAAGGGCGCATGGAGAACTTGTTGTGCGAAAAGGTGGTAATTTCACCTTTTGGCGGCAAAAAGCGCCCCCTATACTTGTGCGCCCAAAGTCAGCCGCCGTAAATTTCCTTTAAATCAAAGCAGTAGGTGCTAATGTATCATAATACGCATGAAACACCCTGGCTGACTTAGGGCGCAAACCACACAACCTCTCTGAAGGTGTGTGTAATTGCGAAATGTCGCGTTTTGCAGCGCCACCTATGGGCTGCGCCCTAAGTCAGCCGCCAAAATTTTCACATTTTCTGAAAGTCAATACCCAATAGACTTACACGCATGAAAATCTGTGTGGCTCACTAAGGGCGCACAGAAATACCAGCATTTGAAAACCACATTTTGGTTATTTTGCCATTTAGGCCCATTTTGACCCCAATATTCCAGGGGCCCCTAAAAAAAAAGCGGACCCTAATGAGGATAGAAAATGTGATTTCCGTCCGTTATTAACATATATCTACCAATATAAAAATTTTGGAAGAAATCTGAGAGGGTCATGAATCACCCTCTAATAGGATCTTGCCTGATTCTTATAAAAACTGGCTCTTAATGGGATGGTGGCGGTGCCAGTACTGCCACGCCCTCTTCTAATTTTTTGAGAGTTGCCTCATTTTGTCTATAGGCCTATATCATATACTGTATAACATTGTAATAATACTTTGTGTTTTTTCTAGTAAATAAAAGTTTCATTCTCAGTATTGTCCGCAGAATATGAGCGTTTTTGTCTTTGTTTCTGTTTGTTTGCCATGGTTGTGCCTATGTCCTGATCTGGTGACAGTGATGTTAACAAAGCCTTCTGTAATCCACTGATAGCAACAGTGTGGGTTTGTCTATTTCTTTTTAGCTGATTGAGATTTGAAAAGTAGATGCCAAGAAGAAGACCCTTAGACAGTTAGAAAACACAATGTCTTTCCAACCCCCAAAGAAAAAAGCAGCCAAATCCTTTTCAGGTATAGAACGAAGTTGTACATATTTGAGCCCTGATTGAAGCTCCATATGAGAGGTGTGTGGTGGGGGGGGGGGGGGGGTCATACTCCAGTCATGTCTCATCTTCGATTGCAGGTATAATATGATTAAAAACTGTAAAAAGTGGACTTTTATGTTCCATCAAGAATAAATAACACTAGTCTTTATTAATTCATCCTGGTTTCATTGATTGTAAAACCTTTTTAATCAAAACTTATAAGCAAAACTTGATACCTCATCACTTTCAGAAAGTGATGAGGTATCAAGTTTTTGTCTCATTTCAGTTCCAAAAAGATCTGTGGATGGTGGTGGAGATGGTCCTCAATTTTTTTGTGAAGAACCTCCCTTACTAGTCAAAAAGAAGAAAGAGGCAACAAAAGTGGTAAGACTAAACAAATGGAATCAGGATTTTATTCAATTGACCTATCTTTGCCTATGCCTGAAGCATTATATTGATGACTGGTTTCCTGCAGTTTGCAAGTGGGACAGCTTGGCTGACTGTGGCTTTCACTCTGTGCTGAACATTATTGTTTAGTCTCTCAAATACAATAGGCTTCCAATCCATGTGCATGTACAAATCAATCCAACAGACTTAAGTGCACAGTCAACACCCCACTTTTGTTGCAAATGAATGATATGGAGATCATTATCAGTTTTTTAGCCTGAGTATAGATGTCACTAACTAAATATCATCAGTAACACTCTACTCCAGTTTACTAACACGGTTACATAAATTATCATAATTTATTGCAATCATAGTTTTAAAACGACTGGATTATTGTTGCCCTAAGATTATTGTGATAGTATTGTAATGGTGATGTTATTATTATGGCCCCAGGCTTAGAGTAAATGACTATCGGCGAGTCTATTATCTATATCAAGTGAATTGTCATCGATTTCTCTTTAAATAGGCTAGATCTGAACAAGCCAATGAGAAGAAAAAGGTGAAGAAAAGAAAATCCAAATCAGAGGTTTGTATCAAAAATGCAATGTGGCAGTTTTCAACTGGTTAACCCTTTCATAGTGTGGCAAAATAGGCAAAAGTTCATGTGTTGTCTTTTTTGAATCCCTGTAAGCCATTTTTACAAAAACTGATATTTATTGTGTTTTGCAATGAAACTCTTGCACAGTGGAAATGACATGATGACTGAAGTCTTTTCAGAATGATGAAAATTCTGAGCCACCCAAACACAAACTGAAGAAACCAAAGAAGAAAATCACAGGAAATAAGGAGGAGAAAAAGCCACAGGGTGAATCAGAGCGAGGGGAAAGGGTGAGGAAAGGAAAAGATGGAGCGAAGAAATCAAAGGATAGTGGAGAAAAGAGATGTGGTGAAGATGTGGAAGACAGAGAAGAAATGGAAGAAGAACAAAATGAAATAGAAGATCACTTTGAAGCCTTACTCAATGATATTGAGGGTAAGATATGTTTCCAGTAATGAGTTACATGTACATCGCAGTGAGACTTGGTGAAGATTTATCATTCCAATTTATCATGGTTGTGTGTTAGTCTAAAACTCCCCTCCTTCGAAAGGACAAAAAAGACCCTGATAAGGATCCTACCAATCTGATCAGGGGTAAAGGATGAAAGTTTCAAGGTCCTCTGGCTCTGTATAGAAGGCCTGAAGAAGTTCATCTTGCATGACATGAAGTCTCCCACAGCTGACAACAGTATAATCCATGTTTTTCATTCCATGGTGAGATTGTGACTTTGTCCTACAGTATTTCTCTCTGTGTAGAACTGCAAGATGAAGTGGAAGACGATGATGAGGACCCTGATGAAAATGGTGTTGTCCTCGACATTGACGTAGAAGCGCTTCCTGATGATATACGGCAGGTTTTTAATTCAATAACTAATGTCTTAAACTGGGTTTGATTGTCCCACTTGAACATTTACGCTTGCCCAGGACAACCATAAATTATCTCTCTGTAAGTCTTGCGTGGGTTGTGATATTGTCCCTGTTTTGAATGCTCTTTTTCAACAGTATTCACCCTGTTGAGGTATGACTAGCCCATTCTTTAAACCTGTCCCTGGTATGTCAATAGTTTTGTTTCTGTGTGTTCTTCGGATGGTGACATGGACATGCTGTGAGATAGTCACTAGGACCTTCCTCGTTAGTCCTGGTTTGAGATATTGTCCTTTGTGAATGCTCTCACAATATTCACCCCGTTTCATTACAGCTTGGAAGTCCTGAAACAAACCAATGAAAGTACCACGGCAGCAGCCTGGAGAAGCAGCCAGGAGCAAGCAGATAAGGCAGCATCGAAGTCCAAGAAACAAAAAGGTTTGCATCTAAGAGTCAAAGAAGGAAGCTTGTTCACGTCCACCAGGTTGATATGAAGAAGAAAGTGTCCATCGGTCCAGAAATTTACTCTGCTCTTACCGTTCATATCTCAAAACCACATCCATTTCTCTGCCTTTTGTTGTAATGGATAACTTCTGAACTATTTGCTGTTTTCAAAGTTATGTTCTATTGTTAATTGAATGTAATGTCGTTCTGCTGATTCAGCAGAAAAAATCAAGAAGAAAAAGAAGAAGGGGAAGAGGTCGAAGAGCGAGTCACATGAAACAGAGCCATGCGGCACGGCTACCGGAGGTGAAAATGTGGATGTCTTCAGTCCTCTGGAGTCCCAGGAGGAGACACGAGGTGAGGCCAAAACCAACACATACCTTTAATAATTTTATATTTGCAAGAGGTCGGAATACTTGTACATCGTCATTTCCCTCAGACTCTGGCTCCGGTGTCTCAAAAGGTGCAGGACTGGTGAGGTATTGCAAAATTGGGCTGTTGGGCATTGGGTGCATTTTGATTTTGTACTTTTTTAGATATGTCTTTATCCATTTCAGGTGGGGTCTATGAAGAAAAGACGGAGAAGAAAGTAAGGAAGAAAAGGAAGAGCAAGAAACCAAAGAAAGTAACAGATGAGACAGAGATAATTGAGGAAGATATATCTGGTTTGATGGAGCAAGATGCAGCTGGCGACGGTGAGGGGGTTAAGCCTTTGTCACCCTTGGAGCAGCTAGAGGTTGATCTAATGAAAGCTGAACTTGAAGAGGGTGAGTGTTTCCATCAAATCTTACTGCAACATAGTAGACTACCTCCCTAAGTTTTCATATACGGCCATTAGGTGATCAGATTATGAATATCTTGTTGCTGCCCTATTTATATGAGACATGAAAGTTGTTTTCAGGACTTAGTCAGGTTTATTCATTTCTTCGTATTTCAGTTGGCACATGGGTGCAGTGTGACAACAGATGGTGTAGAAAATGGAGGTTGTTAAGAGATGTGAGTGACCCATCGGAGTTGCCAAATAAGTGGACCTGTAATATAAGTACAGGTAGGTTTTATTCCAGCATGCCTCAGTACAGAAATGCATGTGTATGCGGTTGTGCCATAACCTGCACCGTAATCATGGAGATACACTGCTTGACTACCCTCATCAGGACATTCATCCCGTTTTTTCCAATCAGGATCCACCCCTGATGTTCCGCGTATCATCCTAACTTCCTATTACTATCCTTTAACAGATGAAGACTTCGACAGCTGTGATATACCTGAGCAAACCTGGGACAAGGAAAATGAGGAGAACTTTGTTTATGCAGAGTTTACTGAAGGTTCTATCGTCTGGGCCAAGATGGATGGATATCCATGGTGGCCTGCGATGGTCCAGAATGATCCTGACCTGAGGACATTCTATGAGTCGGAGGACATTAATCCTATGATGCCAGTAAGTGAAAATACAATGTCACTTTCTTTGTGTTACTGCATTACAACTCAAGTTCTAAGTTCATAAAGTATTCCATTCCAGCTTGATTATACAGATGTAGTAAAAGCTAAAGCCCTCTGTCGAGTTTGCTTTCAATGTGTGTTCTTCTTAAAGAGTTTCTGTTTTTGTCCACCTGATTTCATATTCACGATATTGTCCATTCCAGTTGTACTACCATGTTGTGTTCCTTGACAAGAAGCAATCTCGTGCCTGGGTGAGGAAGGGCTCTATCAAGGCATTCAACTGCAACCAAGAGGAAGAAGTGGTCGCTTTCCCTGTACGGTGATATTGTTCGGTTTGATGCGTTTGATTTGCTGACATCCTCAGATGTGGATTTGGGGAACCGTTTACCTCATCTTGAACAAGCTTATTGGGTACACCTGTAAATCAACTTCTCACAACAGCAACCTTTGTCAAAAAGCCTAAAAAGCGGTTTTCTGTTTTGTAATGTGATTCCATTTTCTTTTCAGTACATGGCCAAAGGGCAGAGCTACAAGAAACAGAGAGATTTTGCCCTTCAACAGGCTGTGAATGCTGCTGGTATGAGCATTGAAGTAAGTTCGAGTTTACACCTTGATGACCAAAATAAAAATGGCTATCTTAAATATTTCATGTTTTACTGTTTGACATGCAGAATTTCAAAATCCTGCCACAAACCTCTGTGCCAACACTAAAATATCTTACTCTAGGCCATTATTTGGGGTAAAGGAAATAATTTAATGAAGACTTTTTGATTCTGTTTTTTGCAGGAAAAGCTAACAAAGTTTGGATTCAAACAGAAGAAATGTTCAAAGCAAAGTCAACGTTATCATGATTTGCAAATGTCGATGTCTGATGGTGAGTATTACAGATAATAGCGATCAGAAATGGCTTCTATAGAGGGATAAAGAACTTCACATACGTAATATCATAATGATGAATTTCTTCACCTGGATGTTGTGTCAGACTTAATGTGTTTTATGCTGTAATAAGTTCGTACTCTGTGATGTCATGATGCAGTAAATATACATGTAGCTGACCTTTGATGACTAATATTTTAATTTTAATTTCAGATGACGATTTTGATGTTCCCATGCCAAAAGAGCGTGGCAGTCGCAAGAAGAGAAAAGTTGACGGGGAAAATTTGGATGATGTGAGTAAGTATTGCGATTCTGATTGGAAATTTTAATGTTGATTTTCTATTTCAGTCATCAAGGGAAGATTGATGGTTATCATATTTCCCCTGTTACCTTGATGACAGCTACACCCTCTGGCAAAAATTGCAAAATATGTTAGGATTTGGGAAATAAAGGCTTCCAGTAACCTACAGTTGGCACTCTTTTTCATTGCAGAACCTGTCTCAAAGCACGGGAAGTCAGATGTAAAGAAGAAAGTCAAGAAAGCTAAATCAAGAGAGAGGACGGATAAAGACGGGAAGAAGATGAAAAAGAAGAAAACCAGAAACGACGTTGAGAAACACTTGAAAGTGCTACCTGAAAACCCTAAAGTAGACTTTAGATTTAGAAGTAGTAGTCAGAAATGTAGTAGTGGTAGTCAAAATCGTAGTAGTCAGAAGAATGACAGGGTATACTGTACTGATAATGAGAATGAAGGGGACGTTTTAGATCTTGATGATGCGGATGATGATCATGTTGATGATGGGGTTGTTACTGCTGAAAATAAAGAAGTTTGCAGTGATGAAATTATCCTAAAGGAGGGCAAAATTTGTGGAGAGGTGACAGAGAAGGATGATGTGGTTGAGAAGACACAAGAATATGATATGGAAGTACCAGATACAACAGGGTATGCAACAGTTAGGGAGACGGGCAATAAAGGGAAGATGAAGTGTAAACCTAAGAAAAAGGAAATGATTGAAAAAGACACGGAGGGAAAGATAGCAGAGATTGCTGAAAATGGTGATGGTAAAAAGAAGAAATCGGCAAAACTGAATAAGAAAGAGCCATCTGAGTGTGCAATTGGTGGAGAGAAGAAATTGGTTAAATCTAAAGAGAAGGTGATGTCTGACAATAGAGAGAAGAAAGCAGTTAAGCCAAAGAAGAAGGTTGCCACTAGCGAGGGTGATGATGGGGAGAAGAAAGTAGTTAAGCCAAGGAAGAAGGAGGGAGTTGATGGGGAGAAAAAATTGAAGAAGAATTTGTTGAAGAAGTTTGGTGAGGAAGGTGTTGGAAAAGATGCTGGTATGGCTACAGATAATGGTGATGATGGTGAAAAGGAACCAAAGAAGATAATGGCTATAAAGAAGAGGAAGAAGAATGATATAGATAAGGAAAATGTGAAACTGAAAGAGAAGAAAAAGAAGAAGCTAAATAGTGAAAACACCGAGGACAGAAAGAAGAAGAAGGCTGTGAGTGAGACTGGGGAAGTAAAGGAGAAAAAAATACAGAAGAAGCGCATAAAGTCTGAGAGTGAAGGTGAAGAGAAGCGGAAGAGGAAGAAAGTGAAAGGAAAGGGGGATCCTGTGAAGACTGAGGCATCCGCAGACTCGGAGTTGACCCGTGATGCCGCTGAAAAGGAGAGTGTCATTGAATCTGTGAAGGCAGCAGAGGACAATGCGAAGGAGACAGATATTCCTGGTAGCAAGTCTAAGATATCTTGGAAGAAAGTCCAAGGCAGTCCCTGTTCGTCACAACCAAAGGTATGCAGCAGTCCGTCAGCAAAGTCTGACCAGAAAGCTGAGAAAAGTCCCATACAGGCGGTCGCCCATATTCCCAAGACCGTTGATAAAATGCATAGCAGTCCGGCTAAAGCTGTTAAAGCTCAAACAGCATTGAAGATGGAGAAGAAAGTTGCTGGTCCAATGGATCGTTTTCTTGTCAAGCCCAAGTCGAAGTTTGTAGCCCCCGTCGTTAGTAGATCTACTGCAAATGTTAAGACAGACACAACCCAGACTGTTGTGAAGACGAAAGCCGTTACCCCAAAGAAAACTTCAAAACTTGGTCTAAGAAAGGAAAAGAATAACGATGCCAAATGTCGAAAAGAAAGTTCCCAGAATCATAAAGTCAAGATTTCAGCAGAAGTACATGAAGTTTTTGACAAGGATAGTCGGGAATTGGATCTGGTGCTACTGGAGGCATCGAAGGAATCCTTTCAATGCACTGTACCAGCTGATCCAAGACCTGAGAGCCCTGTCATGGAATTTGAAGACCTTGACAAGCCAGACAGTCAAGTTTTACAGGTCCCCACAAGATGTGACAGCCCTGAATTTGATCTCGCTGACAACCCCGACCGCCAGGCAATGGATGTCGGACCTGTAAGTCCTGCCATGTCAATGGCAGAAGATGAAAGCCAGGAGATGGATCTTGATGCTGATTCCCAACCGAAGCATATTCAGGAAAGCTCTAGTCCACTTAAAGTAGTTAATGAAAGTTGATTCTGTCTGTTAAACACATGATGATATAAATATAAGTTATTATTATCTGTTATTTGTAACGGGCAATTCAAAATGAACCGCGAAGATGGCATACTTGCATAAGAGAAATCGTGAATACATCACAAGCACTCTTCCTGATGCTATTAGTATTGTTCAGTCCTTGTTCAAATGAATAGAGTTGTTTTAATCGTTACCAAGAATTATTTTTTATCAAAGTGTTCAACCTTTAACATATTATCACTTGATTTTGTTACTGTTTATCTGTCTCTGTTAATTGATATTTTTGTAGATTATACAAATTTGATAAGACATTTTTAATAAATTTATTTGTTATAAAAGAGTCTTGTATTCCTTACCCATGAGGATATAATCGGAGATCGCCACTTGCACTTTTATACCTATGGGCAGTTGGTAAGTGACATCGAGATAATCTATGGACACCATATCGGGTTCTGATGGATGCCTCCAAAGTGGTGATTCCCAATGTGTGTATACTGCCTCCGTCAGAAGTAATGAACTAAATTATATTGGCATTAAACGTACTCATAGTATGAATAATAAGTGACAATAGTATTAAACGTACTCATATAATCTTTAATTTAATAAAACATAACAAAATATAATATTTACATCCTTAACCAAGTATGAATATGTAAAGGGGAAATATTTCTAAAACAACTCGTCGAAGAAAATACATCTACATACTTCGTACTTCGTCATTTGTGGCCCTTCGTAAGGGTTGCGAAACCTCACTGAAAACTATGATCACTATCGCCGGTGACCCCTTTTGGTTGCCATCTTTGACGAATACCACTATCACCTGCGGAGCAGACGATTTACCCAAATGCCAAGAAATAGTAGATGATGGCTGCAATAATTTATAAGAAAGTGCCATTGTGTAACTATGGGGTATGTCGTGCAGTCAACGCTCCTATGTAGTACAAACTATAAAAGGGGACAGACTGGCCTCGGGGTTCAGACAGCGAGAGAATTTATCAGAATGTAAATGGAGGCCTTTTTAAAGAATCTATACATGAAAAATAATCTTCACTTTTGCCAATTTATATTCTCTAACTTCTCCTCTATACACCACTTATAGCTAGACGATTCAGACGTTCTCTCTCGAATTACTTCGTTTTATCTTGATCATCACATTGCAGCACGCCCGCATCAAAAATTAACGCATTACACTTGGCTCTTGTTTCTTAAGCATGTGAAGAGAGGTTGGGGGACGTCTACACTTCACCCCATGGCCAACAGTGCACCGCAAACTAAACTCGGGACAGAGTCGTTTTCGTCTCCTGAAGTAGTTTGCGTTCTAGCTGAGAGTGGTCGTGGCGACTTTCCGAATCCTCTCTCTTGCCTGTGACCATTTCATCGACTTTCAATACTACCACAGCACCTATACGCTTGACATTATTTAAGCCACATGCTATCCTTCACTTTGAAGGCAGGTTGTCGGTTAGCTGACTGGAAGGTGACAAGTAATGTCCTCAGGAAAAACTGTCCTAAGTATGTCTTTCATATAAGTAGTAGGCCGATGCGGACATAAAGGACCACGGTATTCCGTATTTACCACATGTGGTTTTCTGTCGTCATGCTATAAAAATGCAGACACCTCCTCCTCCTCTTTCATACCATCTACCCTTGTTCCCAGATACTTTGAGTAACTCTCCCCTGTGTCCATGTACCCCAACCCCTCCTCCTTCGTCATAAGAAACTCCATCATAGAAAGTGTCTTATCGGCAGACTTCCACGTTTTACCGTACTCCAGCGGTTTATTCGGGTCCTGACTATTTTCTGTGTTTGAGGTGTGACCATTGTCATTGTGGTCATCCGTAAAGTACAGAGCATTCGGTGATTGTGACGGGTAAAGACCACCCCCACCGTCTAAAGGTGTGACGTCGTAACTACGATGGTGCACTTTACGAAACTGATAGGCCCTTTTGCGTCTGATACTCGCGTCAGAGTCGGGGTCCGAAAACGACTCCCGTGAAGAGTTACTGGAAGCCCGTCTAGGGGAGCGACCCCGCGGTATCTCCGTGCTCGGCATGGAGGCTAAAATGCCACCTGTTGACCGTTTTATTGGTACCACATTGTTTGTTATATCAAGAGAATTTCGCGCCGCGGTACCCAAGACACCTGAAATGTCTGAATCGTTGATACTGGTGCCGCTATCCTCCTCCTCACTACTTTCATTGGAATCAAAAGACGGCGGATTTCCGCTCGAGCTCATGGAGTAATCTGGACTAGGTTCTCGTGCAACGACCTGGCGACGGACGGTTCCGTCGTCACCGGGACGTATGAGGATCGGATCGAAGTTATTCCTAGAATATTTCAACAATTTAATCCCGGCTAGTTCTAACTCATCCTCATGGTCCGGTACGTAAGCCTGGTTAAAATACCCAGGGGAACCGTTTTGCGTCTCGTGGACACCTCTAATCGGTAAAGTCTGAGCGTTTGTCACATCTATATTCATTTCTTGTGTCTCAAACTCGGCCCTTTTTCGTCTGACCGGTGTATTATCCGACGACGTCAGGCTCATGATGACACTAGAAGGCGCTGCCGCCTGCTGGACATTGTAATCCCGTCTGATGATGCCATTCACTTTCGAATTCGTCGCATAGATGTCGCCATCAATTTCGTCACCTGCTCCAACGTTGTAAGACTGCTGTCGGAAGTTTGGCTTACGGAGCGAATAGGGTCCGGTCAGGAGAACTCGTTTGTGGTAGAGTTGGACTTTGCAGTATTCATCTGAAACATGCGAAGGTTAGACAAGATTATGGTGAATTCAGTCCCGTTTTACCCTCATGTCTTAGGCATCGTTAAACTTGATCTCTATGTGGCAATCATGTATCAGTCATAACGTTAATGTTGGAAAGAGCATCCGAGCTTGTAGCGAATTCAGTCATGATCGTGAGTGGTCGAGCACAATCTATTTCATCTGGAAATACATACCTTGGTCTTTCTTTTTCTCGCTGCACAGACATGCGATGACCTCGTGATAATAGGCGTGCCGATATCGGACGCTCACTAGCCACAGGAACTGGGGGAGAACGCAGGCTTCTATTAACAGCAACCACAGGATGGTTGCCGTGACTGAGGTGTGGTTCATGACGTCACCTGCAACGGCTCCAGCGATGCTAATTAACTGCAACAAAACATATACTTCAGTACACATACGAGTACAACTAGGCCGGATAGTTAGGAGATTAAAAGTCCTTGATTGCATCGACGTCCATGTCTGCATGAATTGCTTCCCAATTGAGGCAAAATTCAATTTGCATCACCTGTCTTCAAATGGCGCTTGATATATAATGACGAAAAATTCAGAGGAAAGTAAACACTTCTCCTGTAGATTAGACCCCACTCTACAATATGAAACCTTTAGTTCTAGTATAGAAGCCATTAAGTTGATATACAACGTGGAGAAGCAATGGTAGGAACGTTGCGGTGATGGGCTACGTAAATTGTACGTTCTCGTTCGCGTCCCCGAGATTACTCATTTTCGCGAAGTTTTTGTTGCTTCTTGCGTCCATTTTAGGGTTTAGAGAAATTAAAATGCTGTTTTCGAGGCAGTGGATTATCAGGAACAACTTCTTAGGTAAACTAGGCTTATACTTACCATGAAGGGCAAATGGTTGATGGCATAAGAAACGACGCACACAGTGACAGTGGCCGCCCAGCTATCCAGCGCACTCTTGGTAAAGTCCAGTGCGCTGAGGATCATGGACTTCTTGTCACTGTTGTCAATACTGTTGAGGACGGCAGACGACTGGGGTTGATGCATCTGCGACGTGCTAAAATGGTAGGAGCTCTTGGCGTGCTTGAGACAGAAGTAGGCATCGGTAAGGCAAATCATTGCCATGATAATCCCAGTGAATTCCATGACGGAGAGAAAAATACTGAAGGAGGGCCCGATTTCGTATGGTAGGAAATGACAGACGTTGTTTGAGACGAAATCTAATTTACTCCAGCCGATCAGCGGAACCAGTCCCGTGAAGCAGGCAAGAACCCAACTTGCGATTACGTAAGCTTGGACTGTCCTTGACCGGACGATTCCATACACCCTGTAGCGGCCAGGGACACGCAGCATGAGCACCCCGTCCAAACTTAACGAAATTAAAGTGATGATGGCAATCATTCGTGTCGTCACAAAGCACCAAATGAAAAACTTGCATAGAATCACGGGCCATTGAATTGCTTCAATGATAACTACGAGAAACACCGGCATCAACAGCAGAACCTGTAAAAACAATGATGCTATGAACGATAGCAGCAGTATATCCAAGGAGCGGTATATATCCCTAAAGTGAGATAGTGCAACCAATGCCAAAATGCAGCTCACTAAAGCAATTGGTGTAAAACACGACCAAATAATGGCGTGTGACAAATACGGTGAAGAGGCCATACTGTCTGAATGTCTCAACGGAGTTCGGCTCTAAGATGAACACGGCCTTTGGTAGGAACTTCTTTTCGCAGTCGTGGCTCCGTTCTTACGATTGATCACAATTTAATCCGATTTAGTCAAGCGTTTCGTTTGTCTATGTATTCACAATACGGGAATTTAGTTTCATAATACTCCTTCTTTGAAGAGACAGGTGGTATCACCACCAAAAGTTGATCTCTATCCGCAAAGCATTCCTTGTTGTCATGTTATTATGTGCACAGTCCGGGTAGGTTGTTTCAGTAACATCCTGAACAGCTTTATACCATTCTGCCCGATTTGTCACTGGAAGAAAAAAAAGCAACATTAGATAAAGAAGTCTTCAACAATGATATATATCAAAGTATCATTTTCTCTAAAAGATAGCCATAGGCCTAACTGATACGCAACCATTGATTGTGAACAAAACTTAACGTTGTCGGCAGGATTCGAACCTACGCGGGGAGACCCCAATGGATTTCTAGTCCATCGCCTTAACCACTCGGCCACGACAACTCACATAGGAACTTTGAGAATCAAACGATACTAAAAACCCACTGGTGGAATGCTGCAATTTTCCTGGAGACAAAGTAATTTTGTTACCAGGCCATTCGAGCTTCCTTTTACTACTTGTCATCCTTGCAGATGCATGTTGGCAACTCGCCATTCAGGCTACCTCTGTCTGTCCCGTGACCATGTGGCATGACTTCTTCAGCAAGCAGCAACATTTTTAAAAGGACAAGGGTTTGAAAAAGGGAAATGGCGCCCCCGCCTGCAAACATGCTATGACAGTGGCGGAACAATGAAAGAGGTGACGTGATAGGAATACGTCGCATCACGTCTCCCCACCACCTGACGTGACGTCAATACCTTCCCGTATTTTTTGTCGTTCGACCCGCGCTTATGTGACTTATGTGCCCTGGCCGCACATGTGGGCACGAGATTCCACAAAAATCGACACGGTTCGATGAAACAGCTGAAATTCCAAACGGCCGACATTCTTCAGTTGAGTGGTCTACAGGGGCGCTATAAGTACACATATAGTAAACAGGCTTCTTGTATTACAGCGATATTTATGTACTAATTGCAGAGTTTCGGCACCCAAACAAATAATTTGATATGTTGCAAATGCGGCAGAAAAACCTATCAATTGTAGAAGTGCATTTTGAAGTCACGGGATTACAAAAATCTAACATTCTGGTAACATTATTCACTGGCAATTTTTGTCACCCGCCGAGAGATGAAACTGAATACATGTAGCTATTACCGAGACGATAACTAAGTTAAAGTCAAACAGTTTTCAAGCCAACACCTTTAAAACTAAAGAGGAGAACAGGGCACTGCATGGGAAGAGAAAGAAACAACACGATATATATATTCCAACCCCATGCCATGAATGATATTAAAAAAAACTCATCAATGCTCCACTTACATGACGATACAACCAAATATTCCGTATTTGCAAAGAACAGAGTGAGCAAGTCCTTTGTTTTTGGCGCTGGCCTACAAATTTGTCGGCGTGGAGGGTTACCAACGGTGGTAATAGTTCCATTATAGCACGTACATATCCAAGTAACCACTAACTCCAACATGAAGTGACCTGCAATATGCAACTGACCATCAGCGCAATTTCGAAAATGATCAAAGATGCTGTTGACCAATATTCTAGTGACTCAGATGTGAAGACTGGCAGGCACCATTGATCCCCTTCACAGCTAACGCCTTGCCCATCAAAGATACTTGACTCAGACGTGGACGAGTCCTGGTGACGCCTGTTAGTGTCGAGCATCTCCATGACCAACCTCTTTTCCAGGTTATGATGTATACACTTTGTAAACACATGATTTGATACATAAAGAGAGCTTTAGAATTAGATTGATGTCGAACAACAAAAAACACAACAGCTTGAAACGGGTAGGTACTTTATATAGCCTTCTGATTGCTCCCGTTATGACGTCCTTTCCCACGCGCGAAGCGTTTCGCCTTAGAATGAAATTTGCATTACTTGTCCTCAAATAGCGCTGGACAGCTAAAGGAAACGAATTCAGAGGAAAGTGGACACTTTTCTTTCAAATGAGACCAACGTCCACAATATAAAGCCATTAGTTGTAGTATCTAAGCCGCACAGTTGATATGCAACGTACAGAAGCAATGAGGATACGTTGAGTGACAGCCGCTTAAAATCGATAGCGCGCCATCTGGTCCGCATAGATTTGCCAATCTGAATAGATTGCAACAATGCAAATATAGGCCTAGTCCAAGCCATGCATAGGAAAGAGTGCTGTAAACAACTGTAAAACCGTTAAGTGTATTTCTATATCCGTGAGATATATTCATTCCTTGTTTATTGCTTGATCGTCCGATGGGTGGGGCCTAATTTTCGCCGGCATCGATCACGGGCGGGTTTCATGCGACCATTAAAGAACTTCGAAGTACGAAGGTCAGTTTTAGGTCATCAAGTCCTGCGCAAATTCATTTGATAAAGTGCATATACATGGGCATGCGTCGTACTTCGTGTCGTTTGTGGCTGTCCGTATAAATGCGAAACCGGCCTGCCATCTCACTAACATTGACTAGCGCTGAAACAAACCACTGGTCAACGATGCAGTTTATTGATTTTTATGTAGTGAGTGTTGCTGGCCTTTTGCCCTACGAATCTCAAACAGAAGGCCTATTAAACAGCTGCTCATTTCATGCGACAACGCCTTGCATTTAAAAGTTATTGGAAATGTATTCTGACCCGACCGAATAATCGACCAATATCAGAAGTATGCAGGAGTTATGATAAAAAAACAGACACTTGGCATTCCTGATAAAATTCAAGCCTGCACCATTGGCATCAGATTTCTGGGCCATGATATAATGGTATGGCACATAGAAACGCCGTTCGATTAATGGTATCCTTATTTTTGTATCTGAAGACGTGGTTTCCACATGGTTTTCACCGGAATCCTTTCGGAGATAGGTCATGGTTGGGGACGAGAATAGCACTTTGAAGAAATATCGGCAAGGAAGCTGTACTATTTCTCGAGAATCGGTCGTATTACACTCCTATAGAGATGACGGGCCAATCACTCAGGACGTGAGGAAAGAGTTGCCTTTGATGAACGCCGCTAGCGCTACTGCTTTAGGAGTGAAGTATAGCTAAACTTGCTGCAACCGACAGGCACCAATCACGATTTTTTAACAACAATGTAAAGGCCCTGATAATTTAGGAGCTGTGATCAGGATTGGAAAGGCGCTTTTTTCATTTGGTTTTCTCTGTTGCAAGAAGATTGAAAATTTCCTTGAAAGAACTTGATAAGGATTAAAAAGCCTGAAAGACAGAAAGTGTCCGACACATGACTTTTCAGAGGTTATTTTCGTAGTCGTAGTTCCAAACGTTAACAGACCATGATATCAATACCTGCAATAAAATCATTGATTTTATCGATATTTTTATTGGTGTTCAGTATTTGTCCATTCAACCTGGACTATATTGTTCAAACATCGCGCAGAATGCCACTCCATGAACGCTAGTTTATCGATCCCATGGTACCTAAGAAGTGTGGCTGTATATTATTCATAAGTCAGTCTTGGGCTTCATCTTATGCCCAAGCACAGGAAACCCAGTACATAAACTCATGTTTTCTCGGATTCAAACCAAAATATCCCCAAAAATCACCCGAGTCACTGCAGCGTATACAGTGGTGATCGGTTCAACAAGGACATCTTGCAGAGTGGAGTGTTGAAACAAACTTTCGGAGGTGCCTGGTAGGCACGCCCCCACCCCCTGCAGTTTCATCGGAGAGCAACGACGATTTTTTAGGGCACCTGTCCACAAGAAGCAGTGAATCTAATGAATTTTTTAGATGACCGGAAAACGCGTATTTGTCAATAGAAAAATTTTAATATCGAAGTGTCGGTTCTCTCTGGTTCAGTCCCCTTCCCCAAATTTCTGGATCCGCCACTGATTTACATCTTGTTTGAGCATGGCTTCAAAAAGTAATAACTTTTAAGAAAACTTGAGTTTGTTGTTCTTGCTAATCTTCATTTACCTATATCAATAACAGAGTCGCCGTCTTCTAGAGCCATCTCATAGAACTATCAGCGTTTCCAACTGAAAATGCAATCTTGTGAACACAGTGTTCTAAAGAGGCTTCACAGAGCAAATACCAGTAAGAGGTCCTCATCCCTTCATCAATACCACGGAGTAATTAATCTTCTTTGTTTAAGCCGTGCGCTGGTTCATAAGCCTCATCAAGAACTTAGGAGGCGCCAAATAGCCGGAGCACTACCGTGGCACGAAGACGCAAATGCAGGCTCTGAATAGGGCTCAGCCGAAGCGGACAGCTCGAGTAGGTTGCTCTGGCGCCGAGGTGCTAGCCCGCGACGGGGTCCGATCGAGGAAATGTAACAAAATAAGAGTAAATGGAAATTGCGAGGTTTGATTTCAGACCAGGTCAAAGTCAAACAGGTTTATATTGGATTCATATTTATTAATGACATTCATTCTTTTTCAAATTTAACCCACTCAGGGTAGATTAAAGGCAAGGGAAATGATGATTGCGTAAAATCCAGAAATAATGACCCTAGCCCACCCCTTCTCGGATATGCATGGAGTCTGGCTATAGATCCAGCCTGTTTGCCTCTTCAGTCCCATCTCGGCTGTCAGCATAACAACTCACTCCCAGGGTTCCTAGGTCTATATAGTGTAAGAATCTGATCTATGCAAAGTGAATTCCTGGGAAGAGGTTAGGTTATAAGAATCTCCAGAAGTGGTCTCGGAGTAAATGGAGTAGTTCGTGTCATCGGTTGAAACCACTTTTACACGGGACTGACCGAGCCTTCAGAAGAAGGTGGAGTGTGGCTTCTCGTGCGTGATTTGTGTGAGGATCGGTGAACTCTAGTTTAATGGCTCTAAGACCAGTTCTGAATATTCAATTCTAGCTAGCATATGCGAATTATCCTGGGAGGGCAGCAATGGGAAACTCCCACGTGCTTTATTTGGTTTGTGGTGATGATGACCCTATCAACAACCATGGAACAGGCAGGCCTGTCAACAATTGATAAAATGATTAGAGACACCCGACGTTCTGTTTGTTGACTGGAAAAATACAGCCTTCCACTACGCAAATTATCAAGCTCATCCATCAACTCTTTGCAGTAACTATAGTGTACATGTACAGAATGTCTCAAAAAGGACAGATTTGTTTGTGTCACTTCCTTGCTGCAGATCACCTGTCTTCAAATAGCGCTGGGCATCGAATGGCGAACATTTCAGAGGAAAGTGAACACGTTTCATTTAGATTAGATCCAACTTTACGATTTAAAACCATGAGTTGTCGTATTCAAGCCATGCAGTTGATATACAACGTGGAGAAGCAATGGCGATAGTTTTGAGCTGCCGCGTATAATTATGCGCCGTGTCCGTCTTCAAATAGCGCTGGACACTGATTGGAGAATACTTCAAAGGAAAGAGAACCATTTTCTCCGAGAAAGGATCCACTTCCACAGTATGAAAGCATTAATTCCCACAACACAGCCAAATATGTGATATACAACGCGGAGAAGCAATGGGGTAGCTTTGAGTTATACCCCAAATGTGCTGTCCCCGTCTTCAAATGGCACTGTACATCTAATCAGGGAGTTGTGATAAGCTGCAACTCCCTGGTCTGATGGAAATTGAACACTTGTCTGAATTATTCCTTAATTCAAAAACAGAAATCAGGCCACGCGTGGCAATCAAAGGGAGATATATCTGAGCGACTATACCTGACTAGAGTAAAAAACGGTGGGGGCGAAACGACCCGTTGTCATCAGCCGGCGTTCCACAGCATAATTTTAACTTGACAGTTCATCTCTGACAGCTCAAGCGCGACATGCTACTTTCTAATTACTTGAACGTGTGATGCTTTATTCATGCCGCCCGGATCCAGCTTTCAGGTCGTAATTGAGTCTCTACGGAAGGTAAGGGCATTTAACTGCCAGTAGAGTCCATTGCCAGGCAACCAATGACGGATTCCTTTGATGGTGCGTGCGTATATAAAAGGTTCATGTATACAATTTAAATAAGGCAACATGCAATTTCCTAAAGTGTCCCATGGAAGTCTTTCAACATAATTTCTTATCAACATGTGTAGATCTGGATATCTTGGATATCAGACTTATTCCCGCATTTCAGATTCAATCATGAAGCCCAATCAACGTTGCTTCGCGTGTCTCACCAAGACAAGAACCGTCGCATTTTGCAAGGAAAATCACTAATTCGGCATGGGTTAGGGTTTGGAGAAGCAAAAATAAGCAGGTATAAGTGACAGCTCCTGAACGAGTTTACAGTGCCTATAGGCTAGTATTTGGAGGTGCGTCCGCGTCGGGCTATTCCTGAGGACAAAAGCTGTGGAATGGGCGTCTCCCCCTCCCTTCCCTCCACCAGAAGCCAGTGGAATACCATCTAACGAAAGCCCATGAGACTGAGAAATCCATCCATGTCGATGACAGCCTTCAATCAATCACAAACCTATACTACGATCCTACCTTTGGTGTTCCGCGCGAAGACGCCAGTACACCGGTATAGCCTGTCAAACGTCTGCGTCCACTGCTTCCTTAGTCCTGAAGTTCTCCAAAGAATTTCAAATATGTGAATTCTTCCGACCCTGGTGCAGCCAGTCTCTGCTAATAGTGGATCAGTAACGCATGTTACGGGACCTCGCTCTCGGGTCGCGCGACTCAGAGCAGTTAAAATGGCGGGACAACACATAGAATTTATTCAGTCGATAAACTATTCATCGGCAGCAGTTGCAGCTTTAACTCTTTCTCTGTCGGGGCGGGCCCGGTATCCTCACTCGTATTCATTGTCTTGCGGGCAACACGTGCGACGGGTGGTGATTAATTTTCTGCGCATGTTGTATAAGTTGTACGTTGTGAAATATAGGATTTTAGGAAATCTATTCAGAATGATTGATAACTCGTGTGATAGGATAAGAAAAAGTCCGTTTCGCTGCGTCATCGCTCCTCCCCATCCGCGTCATCCTCGCCCGTCCTAGAAATGGCAAATTTGCCCTGGTGGCGGCCAAAATCTTTGTTTTTATTTTCAAATTCAGAATGTCACGATGAATTATCGTTCTCATCGTATATCAGGTAGAAAGAAAATGACGCGAAGATGACGACGTACTATCCCGAGACTGGTACCCACCGAGACAGTCTATGTTTTCAGACAACAGCCTACCAGAGAATTTCTAGAAACACTCTCTTGTGATAACGCTTTAATAATGAGATATCACAAGTTGCATAGGCCTTCTCCTCCTTGCGCAGTCATAGTATAGTGTGATGAGGCGACGTAGGCCTACTTGAATATTGTCGCTGCTTTTGAGAGGAGAATGCACTAGTGGGCGTCTATTACACATCTATCCAACACACTCACTAGTGCAATGATTGTACCATACCCAGTGGTGACAATGGTCGCTATCGCCATCTCCCGGGAAAAGGGTAAACCACGGAATAACTGTAAAATGCTTCAAAAATAAGGAGTCCTGTTGTAGGCTCTGTGCAAGTGATTGTCCTTGCCTTGGAGTAGTTATTGGATATCATATCCAAGACAAAAGATGAACGACGGGACACCCGGCATTATTTTTACATGTATTTGTTTGGTGAGGAACGAGGCCGGTCGACTGCGTCCGGAGTGTATCTTTCCAATGTAGCTGGAGGGGCCAGGTTATCTCATCTTGCCCACCAAGATTGATATATGAGACCATGAGGTTCAGGATGTATGAGGAATATAGAAGACCGTGAGGTTCAGATCAGAATGAGGTATGAAAGAACCACCGTTATCAGTTTATACATGTGGGGCGACTAAAAATAGCAACGCAGTCGTCTATAAATAGTAGCACACAATCATCAAAATTCCGGTTCCGTTGGTACTCCGTGTATTTGAAGGTGAGACCCCGTTCACCACTGTCAACGCCCAGCGGAAGTGGTTGATTTCTACTTCGAGTGCAAAACTTTGTGTCGAAATAACACTTATCACTTGGAATACTAAAACTTTAGGATTATTTTGGTAAATTGTATATTCTGTAGCTTTGTTGTCTGTAAATGCTTTTACGATCCTTTTTGCAGAAGTCCATTTTCGGCGAGGTTTTCTGGCCGATTGTGTTCAAAAATGGCCGCTGTGTTCAAAGAAATGTACTGCGAATGTACAGGTCGCCTATGCCATGTATGCTAATGTACAGGTTCTAATGCACTATAATATAGACCAGACTATTTCCTACTTCTTTTGTCATCTCTTTACATGTAATTCTGAAGTTCCATTGTAACATTCGTTTTCTCATGATGTTATGTCAGTAGATGTCTAGATGATATATTGTATAATCTTCTCAAAAATGAATTGTTGTCTAGACAAATGGCGAAAAGCCATCGAACGAATCGGAACTTTTCCTTTCGTCTGTCGATGACGTTTTCATCATTGACGTTGTGTGGCCTCGCTGGCTGTCATACTGTAACATTACTGAGAATCAAAGCATATTAAAGTAGTGAGAAGAAGTCGGAGATTTCAAATAGATTCAGGAATATTCTACAACGCCTCTATATTTTAACTTCTTTGCATGCTTAGTCTACCGGCATAGGGCCAATGAATCGACCTTTTGGAAGAAGTTTGTTTGCCCGCTGACCAGTCATGCACAGTGGGTTATGGCAATTTCTGAAGTCGACTAATGCCCAACTTAGATAATCTCAACAACTTTCCCACGTAATCGTAAAAGTACATGTATGATAGGTGCCTCGTCATGTATGGAATTTGCAATACAGAATATTCCTTGGCAGAATATCCCGATCACATGCACAGCAGATCGTGATACTGCAATCATGAAGTCTCTCTGTGTCTAGAAACACAGTTGACATTTTCTGACATTCACAAGTACCGGTAATACGATACTTCCATGATCAGATATATGACATGTTCACTACCGGGTACTGTACATCATCTTTGCCTCAGGATATTGATGATATGTTACTGCGAGTGTTGCTGATGTGCAGAAGAGATCATGTCATTTTATTATAGCTTCAGGCTGTCGATGGTTTTCGATAGATCTAACACTTGACTCTTGGCAAAATGCCATGGTGATGAAATGTCGGATTGAACCTTTGATTTATGTAGTTGCCAACTATTTGCCTATCTCATTTTGCAAATCTAAAACCCATATCTTCCAGTCTTTATCAACAACAGTGTATACATTAATGAGGGCATTTCCTACGTGTAGTTTTACACTGATGTTTTGCCTGGCTTGCAAAGAATGTTACAATACACAGAGGGAAGAAGTGACGTTGTTCAATTCAACTACAGTAGCCATTATCTTTCTCATTTCAGGATTGAGGTTCCAAAATGCAGACGATAAAATGTGTAGTGGTGGGCGATGGAGCCGTTGGTAAAACTTGCCTCCTCATCTCATATACGACAAACAAATTTCCATCAGAATATGTTCCAACAGTAAGTCTACGTTTGTGTATCGCATGAAATTATGAAAAAAATCATGTACATGTCACAATGTGGAAGGCAGACATTTAGTTTCGGTTTGGAAGAACTGAACTGAGCTTTTCCTTGCTGAAATTTGCACCCAGCTACTTGGTACGTGTCTTTGGTCGAGATGGTAAGATGTCATGTGACTCGAATTTGATTTTCCAGGTATTTGACAATTATGCTGTGACAGTAATGATAGGAGGTGAGCCGTACACACTTGGTCTCTTTGACACAGCAGGACAAGAGGATTACGACCGACTGCGACCTCTCAGTTACCCACAGACGGACGTCTTCCTCGTGTGTTTCTCAGTAGTGTCTCCTTCATCATTTGAAAACGTGAAAGAAAAGGTATGTTGGGGATAAACTGCTGAGGCCGCTTGCCCTAGAGCTTGTCGCCTCCATCAATTTGGGCCCTGAAGAAAAATAACTGTTTTGCGAATAGCTAAGTTGCAACCTCAACTATTTCCAGGGTTGCATTACATTTCTCCTTTGTAGAACTTACACTCAGAATACATAACCTTTTTTTGATGACTTGTAAGTTATTGATTGGCATTTTTGAGTGGCAGCAATATAAAACTCAGCAAGTTTAAAGTCAGTGTGTCACCTAATATAATATCAGCATGATGACTACACACTTTCATTGCCACTGAAGGAGTTGGAATGTAAACATCTGGCAGATGTGCGAACTCAGCCGCTTGCCGACAACAAAGGATAGTTCACACTTCACCTCAGTGCATGCATTTGCTATGGTATTTCTGACAGAGTGGAGACATTACAGATCAGTGAGCTGGCATGGCTATAATTAGACCACCCATGATGATAGATTGTGATGTCCACTCTCTGTAGACACAATGGGTTTATTTTAAGATTGACTGGGGTAAGATAACCTTATGCACAGTGGTGTAAAATGCAGGTGTATGTGCTCTATCATTATCTGACGGGATCGGTAACTCTTTTGAAGACATTTGTGAAATGGAAGGCCAGCGCATTGCAACGTGAAAATTTTGTTGCCTTCATGAGCCTCTGAAGAAATGTCGTTTGCGCCAGTATGTCTAGCCTTTTTAGGGGGCATCTGATTTTTAAAAACATGACCGCGATTGAAAAGAAATCTTCCTTTCTCATTTCAGTGGGTACCAGAAATTACACATCATTGCCAGAAGACGCCATTTCTGTTGGTCGGAACACAAGTCGATCTCCGCGACGATGCGGGTACGACAGAAAGACTCGCCAAAAACAAACAAAAGCCAATTACGTTCGAGTCTGGAGAAAAACTTGCTAGGGAATTAAGAGCTGTCAAATATGTAGAATGTTCAGCTTTAACACAGGTTAGTAAAATCGCTCATTTTTTCATTCCCTGTGAATGTAGTGTTCTGCTTGCTGGCAAGTGTGTTGCATACATTACATAGTTTTCCTTTGCGCGTTTCCTGCTTGAATAAAGGAAGTACTGCTGGCGAGTAATGCATAACGATGAATGGTTGAATCATCTTCCACTTCAAAGTTTACACACTTTAGTGATGAGCAATTTTCAATATCAATGTATATCAAGGGTCATTGGGGTATTCTGAAGGGCTCTTAAGTATCTTGATAATGGGAGTATGAATTTAAATATAAATTAATGATTTGGATCGGTGAGTCTTAGAAAGGCTGCAAATATTTCTCTTATGAATTACAATGTAGTTGTGACTCATTGTACATGTATGTGTGTGCAACTTAGAATTGATCCTATCGGCATTGTGCCTTTTTTGCTCAAAAATTATTATTCTATTTCTGTCCTAAAGTTGTTAGTGTATTCATTGGGCAGACTTGGTTGGAATCTCACAGCGCTCCTCACAAAGTATCAATCTACTGCTATCCAACCGTATTGTACTGACCGTTACCCGATTTGTCTTTGCAGAAAGGACTGAAGAATGTTTTCGATGAGGCCATTCTGGCCGCATTAGAACCACCAGAGCCACCAAAGAAGAAGAAGTGTATGATCTTATAAGATGCACCGACTCCCTAGTGAAACAGTAAAATTTATGATGAGACTCTGCTTGTTCTCATGCAGTGATCTATCTTCATTGATGGAAGTTTGACTTAAAGGTGACTGCGGGTTACAACATACCAAATGGGACATTCTCAACTTACATGTGGGATCTGGACCTACAGATTGTGATTTGGGTCATAGATTCAGATTATCGAAGTGGACTTCTGTATAAGTTCATAATCTTTGATGAGTTTTGGATTGAAATTACTAAACAGGATGTGAACCTACTTATTTCAAAACAATATGGACTAAATCTTTGTTTAAATGGAAGGGTTAAGATTTCAAATAGAATACAAAAGTGTATGGCCTTATTATGGAGGTCTGGTATTTAAATTATATCCCATTGTTCATTGTGACGGTCTTGCTGTCCAATTATGTGTATTCCGGCTTTCAGGGCATGTGTGCAGTATTAATCAGTCGAGGCTGATATTCAAGCCACCATACCTGTCACATGTGTCACTTTGATTTATCACTTCATGTGTACGAAATGCAATCTTGTATCAGATGTCATTGTCAATGCATTGGATTCGCGAGTTGTAAACTCCCTTAAAGCAAACAGGGTCAAGGTTGTCGGGTTCTGCCTGGTTTGCTGTGTCATATCCTAACAGCAACCAGTGTATTTATGGATGAACAGGTTTCATCTTGAGCTAAAGTGACTGGTATTTAAAACGAATCGTCATGACTACTTATGATTGCGAGGGAAAGAAAATTGCCTACAGCGTTATTTCTGTCTGTCATCTGCTGGTGTTGACACATTCATGCAGCAGTGTATGCGGATAGTGATACATGAAATTCCCCATGCACACAAATAGTGAACCAGATGGACAAGACCTAAATTGGACTTCAATGAGTCCAGAAATTTGACTCCCTTGCCTATGGGACCAAAGTTGATGTGATCAGGTTGTAGTCGTTTTTCATTGCAAGTGCATTTTGCTTTGCTTTGCTTTTCTGACACATAACTTATTCAATACCAATTTGCAATCCTGTGTTTACAAATAGCTAAGATTTTCTTTCGACCACTTTCCATGGTACTGATCATAATGGTCTGCTGTCCTATTTATTTCACTGTGAATGGCCACAGGAACTTGGGTGCCTGGTGCAGTAGTTGTGCCCTTCATGGTGTTCAGGTTGTCACCTCACATGCTGTGCTGAAGTACATTGTCGTTTGCTTCTTTTACTGTACAGCACACATGACAGAGCACCAAATAGGTTTTTGGTCGTGATCGCTATCGTATCTTAATTGCTTTGCACACTCACTGAAGCACTTGTAGCTTGGCAATGTTTTTATCACACTATCGTTCAGTGTACAACTTTCGCTCATGCTCTACTAGTTTTGCTCTTTTAATGCTTGTCAGGTCAGGCTGAGTGCACTCAACATTCAGCTGCTTCTTGGACTAGTGTTGTGCACAGTGGCAATCGAATTGATCTTGCAGTCATTGAAACAAAGTGACCATCAGTAGTTGCTGTAAGGAGCAAAACTGATATAAGTAGAGTTTTTCGTACAATTTATGTTCTGTGAATTTTCTGCTGATGGTACTGTGAACGAGAGTGTTGATAAAGTTTTCGAGCTAGCTATCTTGGAATCTTAAAGCATACATATAGTGTCCCGTGTCTTAATTTAACTTTGTAATCGGCAGGAGGCAAAAAATTGGATAATTTTTTGTACAGCATTGTTTTATAGTGCAAGTTGCTACACTTTTCCACATTTGTATGTGTTCCAGGTGTGATGACAAATTGGTGAATGCCATAGAATAGAAAAGTTCATATGTTTAGTGTTGAAACCAGTTAGATTGTGTTTGGCATGAAATTCCTTTCAATGTGACTGCAAAACAGAACAATTCACATATGTACATAATAATTATTGTAGTGTAGCTGTTTGGAGAAGTATATCATATATATTATCCCTGGCATGACTGTTGGCTTGACCACAGTGTCAAGTTCGTCATTGATAAAGAGCAGTTTGTTTCGTAAAAATGGACACTTAAGTCCAAAGGGAAAAAAAATGAAATACGAAAATCATGTCGTCATCGTATGAGTGAAAGATGTGACCCATATGAAGCTCAAATGTGCTCAAACCTTTTCTGATTCGTGTAACTCAGATAAACTATTAAGTTTCCAACAAAGATTCCTCACTTCGTGGCCTGTACTTTCGGGTCTCTTCACCCGAGAACATCAGAGCGAAGATGATTTGGTATTTAGGTCACCACCGTGTCATTGCTAAGCAGCCTAGATGAAAGCGTGTAAGGATGTCCGTCGCTATTTAGATAGATTGCTTTGCATATTTCGACATAGAACAGTGGTTTAATGATTGTGTTGCCAATACCGTCTAAAATGCTTATTTTCCTCAAGTTGTTGGAATAACTCTAAACTAATATTGCTAGGGTGGATTGCAATTAACTTGAGATATATAATAGGCCAACAAACTTGACTGTTGGCAACATTAATTTCTGTTCTCAGTGTAAGGAAGGGAGGGTATCCGGTCTGTTCCAGAGAGTTTATACTCTTTTCCAAGTTTTAGAGGGGAATGGCAAGGATAGAACTGAATCCTGCTTCTTATAGTTTTTTGGTCCAATTTACATGAAAATATAAATGTTACTAAAAAACACTCGGCCATAATGTGTATTGTTGTGAGAAATTACCAATGTTTTTGTGGAAATTTGTTGAACACTGTACCTTACACTGGGAAAACTGCTTGTTTAAAATGCGTTTGAGTGAAACTTAAGAGTTTCTGTTCCACTAATATTATTATTATTATTAGTACATTTGTAATTAGCCCAATGATATATTTCATTATTATAATTTTTTTTCATGTAAATATCAACTAAACTTGAAATCTTTGTATAAAATACACAAAAAAACCTGTTAAGTATCAACTCATTATATGGTACGTTTATACTTGACAACTTCTGTGTGGGAGTCATTCACTGCTTATTTCTCGAGCCTTATGAAAAAAACAGCGGTCTTTGAACACAGATTTCATTTTCTGTCGCTTTCCTTAGGAAATTCACATAGTAGTGACCAATGATACACCGATTTTGGAGAAAGAATAAGCCATAGGCTCCTGAAATAAGGCAGTCTTTTTTTCCAGGGTATGACTTCATCATGTTCATGCTCATGAAAAATCTGTTTGTTTGTTGTTTTTTTTGAAAAACTGCATATTTCAGACCAGAATGACTCCCTCAGAATTTTCATCTGATATGTTAATTTTGGCTATTCATATACCCAAAGGAACAAGATTGCTATTTTGTCGATAATCACACTACCTGTATTTATTATGAATAATTCCTTGTCCTTGCTATATGAGACAATGCATGAAGAGACGGGGGGGGGGGGGGGGAAGAGGAATTGTTGCTATATTGTCTCAGTGATGACCAAGTATCATTCATGTGAATAAATAATGCTTAAAAGTCAACAGAATCTTTGTGTTCCCATAATTTCTCAGGAGCTGGGCCCGGTTCTTCAAAACAAGTTAAATAAGCCACTCGTGCTGGTATGGATTTAACTTGGTATAATCTACAACACAAGAGACTATTTTGTTCGAGCCAAGATGCTACTTCTTTCATATCCAACACTTATCAAGTGTACATGAATTCATTAAAAACGATCTGAAGGCCTGCTATGGAAGATGAAGAACAAGGTATTCTGGTCTGAATAGGCCACCTGCATCACAACTACAAACCTCCCAGATAAGAGACAGAGTTCTGCAGTAGAGCCCCAGAGTTTCATGGTCGGGATTGTATCCTTGGGCCAGTGGGGGAATTGGGCACATTACTTGATGGGGATAGGACACTATCAGGGAGGCAGACCATGACACTACTGAGTCCACCCGCTGAAATTCCCCTCCAAAGTCGCATCCTCTCTCCAGTTGCTATTAGTTCATATTCAACACAGATGAGATGAAAACAATAATTGAATGAAATGATATTAAACATTTTATTCTTGGTAAATCTTGCACAGAATTTTTAAATGAATCAATGATTACAAACAACTAATTTGAAATAAGTTTTGTGCATGCTATTTGCAACTGCTGAAAATAATCATGAACGGAGGAACCAACACATAACAATAAAGTTCACAGAAAGATGTGAAATACAAGATTTTGTTGCTGTTTCCACAGACTGACCTAGGTCACTATATCTTCTCAGCAGTTCTAGTTCACTCCTATCTAGTGTGAAATTTGGTGTACATGTAGTGCACACTACCTTCAGCTGCGTAATGTATATTGACAGTACTAATGGCAATCGAGACACCTAAGGAAGTACATGTACTTGTTTTCTGGATCCAGGTTACCTGTATATTTTCCTGTGATTTCTCTACTACCAAGACGGTTGTGGATCAGGTCTGACCCAGATTTAGAACAGAAGTACACATCTTATTATCCTGAATTTGGACAATATTGAATTATACAGTGACGTTTCAGGACAACATCGAACAACAAGTTCATATAAATACATGAATACATGTTGATAGACATGAGTTTCCAAACCATCTACCGGTAAACTTAAATAATTTGATTGCTCAAACAATCTTAACTTAAATATAATAAACTGTTGATATATATAAGTATTAATTTAAAACAATCTTAACGTAAATAACTGTTGATAGATTTGAGTATTCAGCCAATTAACTGTTGATATATTTGAGTATTCAAACAATCTTAACTTAAAAAACACTTGAACCAAGTTATACAGTCTGTTCTGCAGAGAAGCTACTACATGTATCGTCTTCTCAACAGTTGAGTCCAGGTAGCATTGGGAAAATAGGGCACAAAGTGCCTCTTGACAAAACAAAATATGAGAATTAGCAAAAATCAAACAAAGCTCTATGTTTTTAGCTCACCTCTTAGCAGAGGTGAGCTTATCCCATACCGTGGCGTCCGTCGTCCGTCGTCGTCGTCGTCGTCGTCGTCGTCGTCGTCGTCGTCGTCGTCGTCGTCGTCGTCCGTCGTCCGTTAGCAGGGCACGTTTCGTAACTGTTAGAGCTATTGAGTTGAAACTTTGTACACATGTACCCTTATGTAATGACACCTTGGAGACCAAGTTTCGGTCCGATTCGTTTCATGGTTTGGCCACCAGGGGGCCAAACGTTAAAAGTGAAAATATGCAATATCTCACTTAATAGTAGTCGGGAAATTTTGAAAAAAATATGGTAGGTACTTCTAGCAAAGGTGCATCATATATCCTCCGGGTTTTTTATTTGACCTCCTTTTCAAGGTCACAGAGGTCAAATGGTGTAAATTGGCCGTTAGGATGTAACGATGGCACGTTTCTAAACTGCAATGACTATTGATACCAAATTTGGTACACATTTACCCCTTAGTCAGGTGATCTCAGGGACCGAAGTTTGGTCCAATATGATTCACCACTTGACCACCAGGGGGCAAAATCCAAAAACCTTAAAAATGTGATTATTCCTTAACTTCTTGCCCGATTGCCACCAATTTGATATCATGGGTACATCTAACCACCATACAGTATATGTCACACAGGTTTTTAATTTGACCTTCTTGTCAAGGTCACAGAGGTCAAATGGCGTAAATTCGCCGTCAGGCCGTAACTATGGCACGTTTCTTAACTGCAATGACTATTGATCACAAATTAAGTACACATGTACCCCTTGGTCAGGTGATCTTAGGTACCGAAGTTTGGTGCGATCTGATTTGCCGCTTGGCCTCCAGGGAGGGGGCCAAATCCTAAATTCTTCAAAATGCCATTATTCCTAGTAATGACTTGCCCGATTGGCACCAATTTTATATCATAGGTACATCTAATTCCAGCAACCATTCAATGTGTCACCCGGGTCTTCTTTGATTTGACCTACTTTTCAAGGTCACAGAGGTCGAATGTACTGTAAATTGGCCATTTTGGGGAAATGGTAATTGCTTGGACCTACATCAAACCTAACACTACATGACACAATACCATGCTCTTTATCCATCTTTCCTCCACATGAGGTGAGCACAATGGCCCTGGCCATTTTTATACTTCATATTCAGCACGGCTCTTAGGCAAATAAAGGATGGCACTGTAACAAGACGTAAAATGAAGAGCAGCTGCCCGAATTTTGGTTGGAGTCTGTTTTCAAATAAAGTTGAGCTCCTACTGAAGCAAAGCCAAACCTAGATGTGACACTCGCTTTAATATGAGTTACGACCGAAACATCTTCAAAATGCTTTCCTGGATGTCATATGAAGTGGGAAGACATGCGATAGCAGAATTTACCATTAAAAAGAAACTTTACACAAACCTGCAAGGCAAGAATAGCAAACAAAGCAAAGTGCTATGACAGAATTCTATGACAGAATTCTATGACAGAATACCATGACAGAAATCTAATTCTGTCATAGTACTTTGCTTTGTTACTATGACAGAATTCTAATTCTGTCATAGTACTTTGCTTTGTTTGCTAATTGCAATAAATCACATTATTATAAAATTGGTATAGAGCCATGGCACAAGCTGGATTTCAGCATATTTTCTGCAACGCTGTACATCAGGAATATAAAAAGCCTTAACACTGGTCAGTCTATTCTTCTTGTATACCGTTACATGTATAGTATTCAAACTGCTAACTTGAAAGAAGTAAATTAGTTAGCTTTGCTAACTTGAATTAATATCACTCTCCCCTTAGGCTCGGTTGGTTATCTGGAAACATTTCTGAGTATATGATGCTGAAGTATGTATATTGCTTTTCCTATTACCTAAAAATAACAAAAGTGGTCAAAAAAACGTCAAAGGCTAGTTGTCCTCTGCCAAAATCTGCACAATTTTATAATGATAACCTCTGTTCCAGTTTTAAACTGGAAAGTTGCCCTCCAACCCTGAGGGTTCTAAATCATTAACAACAATTAGAAAGTGACCAAAACTACTAAAAGCAAACTGCTTGTGGAGTAATTCCATATGGCCTACTATTGATTGCATTGATCTGATGCAGCATCACACTGTGTAAGCTACCCAAAACTCTTTATGGTGTAAAAGCATTCAAAGCTAATGTGACCATTCAACTTGGGAGCAAGTTGTCTAACAAATTTAAACAAACAATTGTTTGATGTGACAGATTGCATAGAATGGTCCCATTCTACAATAAAACGCTTATCTCAACCATCCTCTCAAACTTCAGAGGGAGGTTCCACTACCGGTATATGTTGTTGTGTGTGAATTGGGGTGGTCAGAAAGACAGTTACCCTCTCTCTCTGAAGTTTAGAGATGCAGAAGTTGAATGGAGCACATTTTCCACCATGGAGAATTTTGGGTAGCTTTAAACCCTGCATTAAAAAACCTTTAGTTGTAGCATCATAACCTCCGAATACAACGCTTGTTGATGAGAATAATCAAGTCCAGTAAGGCAGGAAGTCCATTGGCCCAAGCAGTAATCATCCAGAAATCGATAATTGTCCATCTCCAAAAGAAGAAATACGTCAGTGCACCAGCACCAGCCGCATGAGCAGTGATTGCTGGCGGAATCGTCAAGGACAAAACTTGAACAGTGAAATCTCAGAATGAACAAAACCAGCTTAAGGACAAAGCATGGGTGCTCCCAGGCACTGTTGGTGGGGTAGATTAGTGGGAAAAACATCATGTTCACTGACAATGGCTGTATAATACACAGCGTGTCCATCCATATTACTGCAAGCACTCCTCTACCCCATAAACAGTGCCTGGAAGTGCCCATGGACAAAGCCATAGTGGTCTTCTTAAGGAGGCTGTCTTGTTACATAGTGAGATTTGTTTCTACCGTCCTATGATATATGCTACAAGATATGTCTACTATGTCGGTGGGCAGAGATGTTGTTATATTATGCTGGCAGTGGCATCTTGTTAGGTTGGTGCTGGGTAGTCTTGTAAAGTTAGTGAAGTTTGCACGAATATAGAGTTAGTCTTCAACTGCTCTACACAGGTTATGCGTTACTGTAAATAATTAGTGGCTGCCACGAAATCCTTCCTCCTTAAATGCGTTTGAAATGCCCAATAGTTCATCGAATGCACATTTTTCCAAATCTGTTGAGGGGACAATGCAAGTGTACGCAAATATATGTCGCATCCTGGCCTATAACCTCTGAACAGCCAGCTTGTTGACAAGTATGCAGAGGTCCAGAAATGCCGGGATTCCATTGGAGCCAATCACCATATACCAGAAGCGTCGCACTGACATTCCCCACCAAATATAGTGAGTAAGAGCACCACAACCGCCTGTATGAGCCACGATTGCTAGCAGTGTTGTCAAGGAGACTTTTTTGTTGCTGTAGTGTACAACAAACAACAACAATTAAAGCAAAGTTAACTCTGGCAAATTCTTGGTCTTTTACTGATGTGACAGAAGCAGAAAGGGCTAGGATGTGCTATTGAAAATTTTCTTCCTTTAGTCCTGCTGTGTTAGCGCATATCACTGCAGTATCTTTACAATAGAACTTGCAGGGATACCTCCTTCCACAATAACCATAGCAGGAGAAAATTTCAGTAATTAACACATAAAAAAGAAATTGAAGCAAAAAGCGTGTGATTGAAATGCATTCAATTCATTCTCACTTATATACACGCACACACATACACACAAATAAGAAGGAAAAAAACCAACAAATTCTCATGATAGAAAAAAATATAAAAATCCTCTTTATTTCTTGCAAATTCTACATATTGTATACCTGGCACATTTCTAAATCTTGTAACCAACTACAGCCTACATGGACATCTTGAGAATGATTCAGGTTACCGGAACAGGACGGAGGAACTATTTTGATAAACGCTTCACTAATTTCACTAAAATACTATCAAATTCACCGTCATGGCATCAGAAACACCATTTTCGAGAGTTCTGAAATGATGTCCTTTATAATACACAGCTTCATGATCATATTTCATTTCAAAAGTTTCCAGCAAATCCAAATGATATTTTTGTAACAAAATGAACCATGTACAATTCCGGTTCTTCAACATAGCTACGTACCAATGTGTAAGCATTAGGTTAATTTGCCATTTCTATTTGCCATTTAAATGTCATTTCTATTATGTACTGTACTTAAAAGCAATTAAAAGCATCTACCCACTAGTCGAAGAGGCACTTTTCGATTGCTGATTCTCCCTCAATTACCAGTAGTACTTGCATCCCAAATCTCCTGGCAGCTAACAAAGTTCTAATTGTAGATGTACTTTGGAGAACACTACCGATAAGTACCTTCTGCAGAGCTCCATGACATTCTAAGGTTGTGGCCTTAACAAAGCCCTGGCCAGCCTCCACTCCAAGGCCATACTACACTGTCATCTAATCATACATCTTCTAGTTCGATGTCAATTGCTTCAATTTCACTGTGTTGTGACAGGCAATCTGATTTTGAAATGTTAGAAGCCACGTTTGAGTCCCAGCACCGCTATCCAGACCACAATCTCCAGGACTCCCGGAACACAGCTGCAAAAGGCGAAAACCCACCAATATCGTCCGATGTCCCACTGTTCGAACAAGAAGTAGGTCAATGCAACAGCTGCAGAGCAATGGGCCGCGATAGCTGGTAAAGAGTTAAGGAATCATAATGCTGCGTGCACTATCAAGATGAAAAAATAAGAAGCCTTAGACACGTACTTCTATTCCTTCATCATGAGCTCAGGCTTTTTTTACTCCTTATGTCACATTTGACATTTTGTGATTTCAGACAAACACAAATGCTCACAGCTTGCACCAGAAGCCTAGCCAGACATCGTTTAACACATAACGAGGCATACACAACAACATGTAGCCAAAACACTCTAAGTAAACACTTGTCAAATGGAGCCCGATTTCTAGACATTTTTCATGTCTCCAACAAACCCAGGTAATTATTCTGCAATGGCAGTTCTAATCTATGGCATAAACTTCAATCGCATGCACAGCACTAAATAGCAGGCCAGCAAATCCTGAATGAACCATCAACAAACTTCCATATGCAAGCATAACTTGTGATATGATAGCGAATCTTACAAACAGTAACACGTGATACCAAACAGGACAAACAGTAACACGTGATACCAAACAGGACATGCAAAGAGGACTTTTCAAGACATCACTACAAAAGGATACCTTCAAACTGTAGAGTATTACCTGTGCCCAAACGAAAAAGGTCCACATCTTGATATGATATTTCTGATTAATCCATAAGACAACCACCCAACTTGGTATCAGATACATGCATATACATATCAGATACATGCATATACATATCAGATACATGCATATACATATCAGATACATGCATATACATATCAGATACATGCATATACATATCAAATACATGCATATACATATCAGATAGAACACTAAAATAGCTTCTTAGCATTCAGAATCTTACATGTAGAACATGGTGCATCACTGGCCCTGTATTTGTCTCAGTTAAAGTGGAATCTTTCCTTGAAGTAATCTCTGACATCGGAACAACCTACCTTTTCTACTACTTCTTGTTACACAATATGTAGAAGCTATTAGGCCAGTTGAGCCATGTCTCTTACAGACAGGATGATTAGAAGTAAAATAGGCCTCTCCTATAGGCACCCAAACCAGCTCATTTGCGTTGACACAAGTCCCTGAATGAGCACACCACCTTGGAGCAAGACTGTTTAGAAAGCAATGACGTACAACTCACCACCATGCTACATAAATGTACATACTTGTGGCAAAAACATTAAACAATAGTACTCAAAAATACTGTGTGATCTTTGCGAATGCACAATATCAAACATGAACTTTAAAAGTGCAAAATCTTTCTACTGCAATGCTTTTTACTATTTAATTTCTGCAGCAAATGCGACAGTTAGACATCGCCAATTGGAAATACGCAAATTTGCCAACTTTTAGCATTGCAAAAATTTCACAGCTTACAGTATATTGCAACAAGGGGCGGGTAGTCGATTGTCTATGCTGTTTCACACACACCACCACGATACATGCTACATCCAGGTGCAGATCAAGACAAGCACAAAAAACAAAGTGCAAGCGTAAGCAACAAAAAGCATAACTACCGTAATAATTCAACATCCCCTTTGATACTCCAAGACCAACCCACCCTCTAACTTTAATTGACCAGTTACTTTTTATATTCCTGGGTAGAACTGGCATGCCTAAATCTACTCGCCCCTATATACATTTAGTGATACCAAAGAAAAGTGCCCAATGTTTTTTGCTCCTCTGTAGTCAAATTTAGCTCAAACGAGTAAGTTCTACCAGTGAAAATGAGCCAGAGCAGAGACTTTACTCAACTATTTTTCAGATATTCCAAAGAATTACTACCGGCAGTACTATTTCATTATTGCACATCCCTCAGATCTGAGCTCCATGGCTTACTTGTACAACATGATGTCTTCAAGTTTGAGATGTATTTTAAGATTGGTCCCCCATTCTAAGTTTTTTAAGTTAGTAAAGGATACATATAAGACCCTGTGAATGCATGAACATGGATATTCCTCCAAAGAAACCTATAAATTCTAAAGCAAAAAGTCCTAGAGCCACTGATAAACCAATGATGAGCCTGAAAAAAGAGAGAAAGTCGTTAAAATGTTTTCTGAATGTGACCCAGCCCATCTCTCAAGTGGATCTCAACAGAACTTAAGAATCTAAGAGAACCGGTCTAAAACTTGTCATATAAATGCACAGACCAGTTCTTAGTCGTTCTTAAAAACATTTCTTTTGATATGCATCTCTTTTTGCCAGTGTATACTTACTCTGTGTCCTTAGCAGTGTATTCTTCTTGTGTGTAACCAGATGCAAGACTTGCTTTCACATTATAATCCTGAAATGAAAGGGAAAATTTATGCATTTTCAATCCATGTCAATTGTCACAAGCATACGATAAACAAGATATTCACATTGTGAGATACTTCTTCTGCTTTCAAGTCTTCTTAATGATAGGCCTACTGAGGACATGAACCCATTCTACGTTATAGCTGCATGACTGAGGGCCCTAATTTACTGATCCTCCCAGAGTTCTCCACAGGGTTTTCTTAAGCTTGGTATTGGACATATTGGATAGATAATAGTTGACGAAAACTTACCCGAACCCAGAATATCATTATTGTGACTATCAAGTGAGCAACGAGACACAAGAATCTCGTAGGCACCAATCCATCAATTGAGGACGACATTATGGCAGGAATTAAAGAGTTTTTAGCATTATAAAATGTACACAGAAATGTACAGCAAAACTGAGCCAGTTAGTTGAGTTGGTTGTCAATGTCAACAAGCTCTCATAAAATGCCGTGTGTGACAAATCTATGCAGCAGACTGAAATATTTTCTTCTTCTAGATGAGCTAAATATGTTCCTCTAAAGAAAGGCGTTGGGCATCACATATTTGCAAATAGATGTGAAGAGAAATCAGCAACTATTTGAGTTAAATTTGATTTTTGTGGCTTCCTTTCGGTGCCATTTTGTGGAATTTAGGTCATGTGACGCGTCATCGAACGGTTGGAACGGGTCATCGAACCCGAATAAGGCCACTTTAAAGCGCCTGCTTGTGCGAAATCTCGACCAAAGAAGCAACACCAATAAATACGATATATAAATAGTTCGAATATGGTTGATATTTTCAAGACCATTTTATGAATATTTCATCAATAGATATGTTGTTTAATGCGAAACCTTGATATCAACCCATATTATATGGGTTTCCGTGTGCTTCGTTCCGGCTTCATTCGTTATCGTTTTATACTAACTTACCGAGTAACTCGCTGACATGCGCAGAAGGCCAGGCCACGTATGTTAGTCCAGCACTGTTAAAATGGTGAGAATCTGACTTCTTTCCACTCGTAAAGGGATCATTTCACGTTTTGTGTACAAGATCAGGACATTCTGATAGTGAAGTCCAAAATCCCCACTTATGGGGCTTTCGGGCGGTTAAATCTATTGACATGCATTCGGTGTTTTAGGTGTTATTTAACCTCCGAAAACTGTTGATTTCGCCGGCAGATTTTGTCGATTTGTGAGAATGTACAGGGTGATGTGTGCAATGCACTACAGATGTAGACAAGATACTTCAGAAATTATCATTCTTATGCTGTATTTCCCTATCTTCTGCTTCTCTGCCATAGGCATAGTTGTTTAGGTTTGTCCTCCCTCCTCTCACGAAACCCCTTGGGCCTCACCACCCACAACCGCTGCACCGCTGCCAGTGACCAGTCAGTGTGCAAGCCTGGCCCTGTGCGCCACACCACAGTCAACGTCTTGTTGTCAGTTATGAAATCTTGTTTTATTTTTCAGCCACTGAGGTTAGATATCAAGCGTAAACTCTCGGCTCGGTCCGACCGGGTGAAGAGCGTCGATCTTCATCCAACTGAACCATGGATGTTGGCAAGTTTATACAACGGCAATGTCCATATCTGGAATCATGAGAGTCAGGTGAGTCAGTTGGGCATAAAAAGGTCTGTCCAGTTGAGTTTTTAGCTCAGCTGACAAAGTCAGCGGAGCTAGTCAAATAGCTATTCGATTGGTGTCCGTCCTTCCACCCATCCTGCCATCCTTCCATCCATCCATCCATCTGTAGGCAAAGTTGGGCATTTTGTAATCATACAACCGAGGCACTTCAAATCTAGTCTTGCTTATAAACACCGCAGAAAATGTTGCTTTCTGAAAAAAATTTGGGCGATTCGTCTCAAATTCAGCTCCCCAGGGGGCAAAATGCGTAAATGAAAAAACAATTTTTTGACGCTCTATTCCAGCAGATAAAAGCTCGAAATAAAGTTGAAAAGGTCTTCATGATACAGAAGTTTTGATATAAAATAGATTAGTGTGGATTTATATCACCAGTTGGCGGTAGTGAGCAAAACTGTTGTTTGACCCCGGATGACCCCGCTTTAAATTTCCCGCCGGTTACGTGGAGTACTATCATCAAGAAAATGGCGGTGACCTTTTTATTTCTACCGGAGCGATGATTTTGTAAGTGACAAATTTTCTTTTTAAGCCTTTACGGAAACGTATTTTGGTACGAAACTTTACACGTTTATAGAAAAGATCAACGAGAATGTGTTCAAATGCCCTCACAACGATGAGTTCAACAGAATTTGGTCAAAACAACCTTCGAATGGAGTCAACTTTCTTTGCGAAATTGAAGCGACGACTTCATTATTTATCGTAATTTATGCAGATCTGAGTCCAGCTGATGGGCGATGTTTTGATTTGTGTTCAAACTATTGGAAACTTCGGAAATTAGTTCTATTAGTTCTACTATTCTGTAGGAGTATATTTATTATAGCCATTGATGTTGACAGCTAAAAGTTTCTTGTCCAATCACGTGACCTCTCCAACACTCGATAATGCACTCTTTTCGTCCACGTTTTAGGCCAATCTTCGGCCTGAACATGAAATCTAATAAGCGCAGTACTTAAATCAGATGTTTCTCTCGCCTTGAAAACATTCCTGGGTAAAATCCATTGAGATTAGTCGAGTTAATCCACTTTTTCCGTGCCTAAAATCTCTGCCGCTGAATTCTATAAATAGAAACTATTAACATCGCGGCAGTGTGGTTCCAATTGTGCGCCCTCCCACTTCACACCATGTCAGGAACTTTTACGGAGAGAGAGGGCGTGCGGTAAGAAGAATGGCCAAAATGACGTCACGTTTTCCTGGCAATGCCTCTTGCCAGACCAGTCAAGCATTGGGAAAGCATCTTTAATTCAGACAACGTTAGAACTAGAGAAACGAATATGTTAATTTGCAAAATTAAAAGCAGATTTCACCACTAACCAGCCAAATCGGAATACGACGGCGCAAAATGTTCTCGCTTTCCTCCTGCTAAAAAACCTTGTTCCCGCACTCCTATTTTAATTTATCCCAAGGAATATGATATGATCTGTTTTCACTTTTTGGCTCAGTCACCGTAGGGGAGTCTATGCAATACTGCAGTGTCCGTCGTCCGTCGTCGTCGTTGTCCGTCGTATCCTAGTTCAAAAACAGTGGCACGTTTTTTAACCGCTAGGCCTATGAACTTAGAACTTTGTACACATGACCCCCTAGGTCAGATGACCCGTGACACTAAATTTCTGTCCGATCTGATTCTCTACTTGGCCACCAGGGGGCCAAATGTGGATATCTAAAAAGTGTGATATCTCGCTTATTAGTGACTTGTTTTCGATAAAACTTTTGTGGTAGGTACTCATAGCAAGGATACATCATATATCTTACGGGTTTTTAATTTGATCTACTTTTCAAGGTCGCAGAGGTCAAATGGCGTGAATTGGCCGTTTGAGTGTAACTATGGCACGTTTCTCAACCACCAAAGCTATGAGCTTGAAACTTGGTACATATAACCCCCTATATCAGATAACCTCTGGTGCTGAATTTCAGCCTGATCTGATTCTTGACTTTGCCACCAGGGGGCCAAAACAGAAAAAGTAAGAAGTGCAATAGCCTGCTTATTAGCAAATTGTTTTTGATGAAATTTTTATGGCAGGGACCCCTAGCAAGGTTACCTCAGATGTTGCACGATTTTTCGGATTTGACGTACTTTTTAAGGTCGCAGAGGTCAAATGGCGTAAATTTGCCGTTTGAGTGTAACTATGGCACGTTTCTCAACCGCAACAGTTATGAACTTGAAACTTTGAACAAATGACCCCCTAGGTCAGTTGACCTTTTACACTGAATTTTGGTTCGGTCTGATTATTGACTTTGCCACCAGGGGGCCCAAACTCAAAACTCAAAAAGTGTGATTTCTCGCTTATTACTGATTTGTTTTTGATAAAAGTTTCATGGTAGGTACTCCTAGCAAGGATACATCACATATCTTACGGGTTTTTGATTTGACCCACCGTTCAAGTTCACAGAGGTCAAAGTTGAAAACTTTACCGTTCTTGGTACGTTTTGTCGTTGTTCAATGTAAAGAGTTTTAATTTTGTGTAATGATGCATCTAAGAAGCCACTATTTGTATGCCAAGTTTCAGCCAGATCGGAATTCAAGTATGGCCGAAATTGCATGTTTTGTGGGTTTTTCCTCGTATTGTGGCAATCCAAAGGTCGTGAGTTCAAACCCCGGTCAAGGACAGCCAAAAATATTTTTATTTTTCATCTTTTCCTTTTTTCTTTTCTGAGTTCTATTTTACATTTTCTTCATTTTTTGATTTATTTGGTGCCATAGATTTAATTAGGCGGCCATCTTGGAAATCGTTTTTGCCGATTGCTGTAGTGTAACGAGTGATGGAATTGTTATGGTCGGGTGGATGTGTCTACATCACATATCACCCTGGTTTGTTATTTGACCTACATGTCAGGGTTACTGAGGTCAAAGTTAAAAATATATTCACCATTGTCATGGAGTGGCACATTTCTTCACTATCATTTTCACCTAGACTCTACAAGCTTGGAACCACAAGTCTCGGATTCACCACTTGGCCAGGGCCGGCTCTTAACTGGTCACAGATGCATGTATAAATTATGAGAGGCCTACATACTGTAGCACTTTCTGTAACTGTCTACTAAAAATACTTACGGTGAGCACAATGGCCCCTGGCCGTTTCATTTGTAATTAAATGGTATTCATATAATGAGATCAATAGTAGTGTCCGTGTCAGATCCCATCATGGAGGTATAAATAATTATTTATACCTCCATGATCCCATCGTTCAACTAGTCTTCTCTCCCCAGGTGCCTCACACGGACCTTCACGTCCCCATACTCAAGACCAACTCTTACAATATCGCCCTCAAAACAACCCTGGAGTCATGAATTCACAGGTGCTCCTGTGAAATCTCAGTTCTAGTTTATTTATCAAACTTTATCGAGGGTTACCCGGTTATCGAATCGAATGGATGTGTCGATCGTCGGGGCGGATCGATATGTGGTTAGGTTGTGCGTCCAAGGCGATTACTAATAGGTCATTCAGTTAGTTTGAGAAAGATCATGATCATGAAGATGCGTGTTGTGTTATCATAACTGGAAAATAAGTTGAAGTTATTATTAGTACTACGATTCTTACATGAGTAAAAAGTAGAAGTTTTAAGCAACACAATAATGTTACTCCCATTTTTTTCTGTAAAGCTATACTGAACTAGGGATATCTTCCGTTGCCTCCTGTAATATTTACATACCATGGCTGATTAGTTCAATCATATTTCATCCAGCTGGCAGCTCTGCATTGGAAATTTTAGTGGTATAACGTGTTCTCTTGACCTTCAAACAGTAGTATAAAGCCGATATTTACAACTTTATACCCTCAGTCCTATGTTATTAGGTCATCCAGCTGAGCGCCAGGCCCTTGGGCCTCTTGTTGGATTTAGATATCAGGTTTTATAAAAGAGTTACCCACATTTTATTGAAGACATTTTAATAATGTCTTAAAATAACGAACCTCAAATTCATTACATTAAAAACTAGTCACTCATGCTGTTAAGTTGTCAACGCCAGAATATGAAAATTTGTTTCTAAGGTGATTATTATTCTCTCTTTCAGCAACTCATCAAGTCATTTGAAGTATGTGACCTACCAGTCAGGGCAGCTAGGTTTGTTGCCAGGAAGAACTGGGTTGTTACAGGATCGGTAAGTTGAAATAAAGACTGCCAGATGACAGCGATAGCAAAAATGTTGAAGTTGGTGAAAATAGAAAATAATTTGGCTGTCCCTTGTAAAATTCTCTCAAGTGATGACCAGCATTTGTATTGCAGCCAGATGTTAAACTAAAGAATGAGATAACATAATGGCTGGCAGTGCCATTTAAAGGATGAGACAATTTGATTTGACACATTTCATGACATTCGGGTGTAAGATAAGGGAGTTGTCTAAAATCACGAGCAACTGTGGTTGTTGGTTCGCAGTCGCTGATTGATCCATGGATTTGTTTCAGGATGACATGAGTGTTCGTGTGTTCAACTACAACACGCTGGAAAGAGTCCATCAGTTTGAGGCCCATTCTGACTATCTCCGTGCAATTGCTGTTCACCCGACGCAGCCCTACATCCTTACCAGCAGTGGTTAGTATCACGATTCAATGTAGCGTCTCTATCAAAGGACACCATTGGGACTGATAAATGCTGTCTCAAATAGTGAAATATCCTGATTACTGCCCTTTAGAAGGTGTCTGCTTTTAAAAGGGAGGTTACTGTACATGTAAATCTTTCTTCAGTAGCAGGAAATTCTGTCTGATATCACAGAAGGGACACTTGACTTTGACACCTATAGAATTGTCCAATGTCTCGCATGATTGTCAAGCTTCCAGTGGTCCAAAATGCTTTGGAAATTTTTACACTTTGATGATTCCTTTGGTAATATTCGGTGTTTTGTGATGTCTGTTTCCAGACGACATGTTGATCAAGTTATGGGACTGGGATAAGAAGTGGGCGTGCACACAAGTTTTCGAAGGACACACACATTATGTCATGCAGATAGTCATCAACCCAAAGGACAACAATACATTTGCCAGTGCATCGCTCGACAGGACTGTCAAGGTATGAGAATTTGGTTTGAAGGTTTGAGGTCTTGATACTATTCAACTTTTAAAAGAGAAAATCTTTGCAAGGAACCCCTACAGACGGACTGATATTGACAGTGACATGACAGTGCTGATCTTGGAAGTATAGAATTGTCAAAGTCTATTGACAGAGCCATTCATGAGAAGGTTCTGAATCGGTACTTTCTGATATGACTGCATGTATGTAACAGTTTGTTATTTCATCGTACATGTCGGTAAATGCCAGCTTCTTCTCTTGAAGGTCTGGCAACTTGGATCACCTACGCCAAACTTCACCCTTGAGGGACATGAGAAGGGTGTGAACTGTGTTGATTACTACACTGGTGGTGACAAACCTTATCTCATCTCTGGAGCCGACGACAGGCTGGTCAAAATATGGGATTACCAGGTTAGTAAAACACGCAGCTTCCTAAAAGTATGTTGTTATTCTTTCTGTGTTTGTTGCTGAGCACATCCAATTCTATAAGAAGCATATTATTGTTAAACTCTGCTGAAAACTGTTGCCGAGTGATCCAGATACTTCAGATTGTAAAATTATTCACCGGTATCTAAATTACAGAACAAGACATGCGTCCAGACTCTAGAGGGTCATGCCCAAAATATTTCTGCCGTCGGATTCCACCCAGAACTCCCAATCATCATGACTGGTTCGGAAGACGGAACTGTACGAATCTGGCACGCCAACACGTATCGGTTAGAAAGTACGCTCAACTATGGTTTGGAGCGAGTGTGGGCGATATCGAGCAGGAAGGGATCTAATAATGTGGCCCTTGGTTATGACGAGGGAAGCATTATGATCAAGGTAAATGTTTTACTAGTTAATCTATTCACTGCCTAGTTGCTTGTGTGAATTCTTTTATAATTGGAATGAGCATCTTCGCCTTTCGACAACTCAGAATTGCCATACTTTGTTTTCCTTTTTGATCACCTGTGGGGAGCTCAAACAACACTTGTTAATTTAGCATTTATTCTCACCCCTTCCCCAATTTCAGCTCGGACGTGAAGAGCCAGCCATGTCCATGGACAGCAGCGGTAAAATCATCTGGGCAAAACACGCCGAGGTCCAACAAGCAAATATCAAAGCTCTGGTCGACCAGGAGGTCAAGGATGGAGAACGATTATCTCTTGCTGTGAAAGACATGGGAAGCTGCGAGGTCTACCCTCAGACGATTTCCCACAACCCTAATGGGAGGTGAGTTCATTGACTTTTCCAATTGTTTTCATCCAGTATCGGGGAGAAAATGCATCAGACCTCTGTGAAGACTTCCAAGTTTTTCGATGGCAGAGGACCCAATCTTGCTGTGAGCATTCATCATGCATCAACAGTGCTGTGACGTCGTGTTTTATAGCGCTTGAGTAAACTGGACAAGAAAATGGCAAGTCCATTTTTTGGTGAAATGGACTACGAGTTTCGATGTGTATTTCTTTAAATTCTCGATTTACCTCCAGGTTTGTTGTGGTGTGCGGTGATGGTGAGTACATAATCTACACAGCGATGGCACTCAGAAACAAAAGTTTTGGTTCGGCGCAAGAGTTTGTCTGGTCGCAGGATTCGTCCGTCTATGCCATCCGGGAGGGAAGCAGCATGGTCAAAATATTCAAAAATTTCAAGGAGCTGAAGTCGTTCAAGCCAGACTTTGGAGCAGAAGGTAAGTTTGATGGGATGACATACTTGAGAGAGCGTGCATGTAGAGGCCACACATGCTGAGGAAATGGCCCTTGTAAGCAATTCCTGTCAGTAAGAAACCACGAGAACGAAAGTGTCAGAAAATGCAGATTGGTAGGGGCCGTTAGAAGGCTCAAGGCACCCTGCAACAGGAGAGTGAGGATGGCAGCCAACACTGTGTGCCATAAGTACTCATACATGGCAGATAGTATGATATGATAAACAAACAGTTATCAGGGTCATCTTCTGTTTATTTTGATCTGTCTTCTGCAGGGATATTTGGTGGCTTCATGCTTGGAGTGAAGTCTGTCGGTGGTTTGGCTTTCTATGAGTGGGACTCAACAGATCTTGTCCGACGGATAGAAATTACACCAAAAACTGTAAGTATTGTAAAAAGATATTTCTCTAAAGTAAAGATGGCTTGTGTCCTATTCATTTCCCCAGCCTCTCTTTGACATCTCTTAATCTTCTTGATCTTTAATTTGTTCCTAAATCCATCCACTAGGTCTATTGGAACGAGAGTGGGGAACTGATGTGTATAGCGACGGAGGAATCCTTCTTCATCCTCCGGTACAGTCAGGATGCTGTGGAGAAAGCCAAGGAGACCAAGGAAGGCATCACTGAAGATGGCATTGAGTCTGCCTTTGAGGTTTGTATCCTAAGAAAACTGTATGAGTCACCAGATCGCACAGAATCTAATTGGTGTAGCTCAGTGATTTGGTGAAGAAAGTTTGTAGCTGATTCTCATGTTTGAGTGGGCTCTCTTGAAACCTTTTAGAATCGAGGTTGAAAGAAGTAGTTCTCTGCACCAATGTCGTCATCAATGGCGGATCTGTAGTAATGCTGGGTTGAGTTTTCGAATGTACTTTACTCATTATCATATTTTGATTTAATTTTAGGTTGTTGGCGAAATTGAAGAAATTGTGAAGACTGGTCTCTGGGTTGGTGATTGCTTCATCTACACAAATAGTGTGAACAGACTGAATTATTACGTGGGTGGAGAGATCGTTACTGTTGCACATTTAGACAGGTAGGTTTTAAAGTTGTGACCTAGGCATCAGCCATTGCTACACCTAGCAGGTAAAGTCAGAACCTCTGAAGAAATACGTTGTCACCATCAGAAACTGTCAAGGTACACCTTTTAGTTGATTGAGTCAAAAGTAAATTTAGGTATATTCTGTTAAAGATTCGTATTTGCCACCTGTCCGACCCAGATTCAGTTCGAGGCCTCGTCTCATTGAAGGAGTTTGTCTTGCATTATGTCCGCTGGATTCCAATGCCTTCACGACTTAGTTCTTACACTTCTCCTTCCAGAGTTATGTACCTACTTGGCTACATTCCAAAAGACAATCGTCTTTATCTTGGCGACAAGGAGCTCAATGTTGTCAGCTATTCACTCCTTCTCTCCGTGCTAGAATATCAGACAGCGGTCATGCGACAAGACTTCGAGACAGCCGATAAGGTCCTACCCACAATTCCCAGGGAGCAACGAACAAGGGTTGCTCACTTCTTAGAGAAACAGGTAAGGGCAATGAAGAACTAGACGGCTAGCAGGGTTGAAAACTGACCTGAGTTCTGGATGTTAATCGTTGAGTCCCTCGAAGTAGGGTGTTGCTGAATACAGGTTTTAACCAGTTTTGAATGTCTTCGCTGAATTCAGTTTTGGCTCAAGTGATAGTAATGGTTGAATATCATAATGCATTCTGCTTTTTCCAGGGCTTTAAATCACAAGCCTTAGCAGTGACCTGTGACCCCGAACACAAGTTTGAACTCGCAGTTGGTCTAGGAGATCTAAAAATAGCCTACCAGATTGCCAAGGAATCCGAGTCGGAGCAGAAATGGAAACAGTTAGCGGAATTGGCAACGAGTAAATGTGAATTTGGATTGGCGCAGGAGTGTTTACACCAAGCGCAAGACTTTGGCGGATTGTTGTTGCTGGCGACGTCGGCTGGGAATGCGGACATGGTGCAGAAGCTTGGCGAGGCGTCAGAGAGTAGTGGTCAACACAACGTCTCATTCTTATCTCATTTTATGCTCGGAAAGTAAGTGGATTAGTCAGCTGGCAATAAAACTTCAAGATACTCTGAATCAAAATCTGAGCATTTTGCTGAGAGAATTGTCATGATGTCGGCGATGGATCTATCCTGCCTTTCTCAAACTTTTATTGTTGGAATTTTTACTGTTGGGCTGTTTCATGTAAGGAATTTCAATTACATTACATCCACTTATCTTGTGTTTCAGTCTTGAGAAGTGTTTAGAGGTTCTGATCAGCTCAGGCCGGTTACCAGAGGCAGCGTTCTTTGCCAGAACATACCTACCAACTCAAGTATCGAGGTGAGATTCATAAGTAGACTCTGATGAACAGATGAAGATTTTCTTTCTGTTGTTGGTCTTGAGGTCAAAGGCTTAAGTCTAAGCCATGAAGCCTAAAATGATGATGACGATGGTGATGATGATGATAATGAAAAAGGAATCTTGAATGTTCTAGAAAAGTTTGTTATAGAATGGTTATAATCTGTCTTCATCTTCTTTCAGAGTGGTCAAACTGTGGCGAGAAAGCTTGGGAAAAATCAATGCCAAGTCAGCGCAGTCGTTAGCAGATCCAGTCGAGTATGAAAACTTATTCCCCGGATTGAAGGATGGCTTCAAAACAGAACAATACATGAAGGCACCGCGGACGAAGAGACTGCCCGCAAAAAGTTATCCACATGTTCCGGTAAGTGCTATTACCAGGAACCATGGTTATGAGGTGCACTTCTAGAGTCGTTGACATTGGACTTGTGACCGAGTCAAATTAGCAGCTGATCTTCACCTGTTGGTGTCGACCTCTGATAGGTGTATGACTTTTCACATTCGTAGTATCGAAATCCACCGCCTTGATTAGGCCTTCTGAGTTTATATTCTGAAATTTCTTAGAATAAATTTCTTTCTCGCAGCCAAATCATGATCGACAGCTGGTCGAAGAGATGCTGGCAGCTGAAGAAAGTGGTGCGTTTGCCTATGTACCTCCAGCAGAAGATGCGGCGGGTGAGGATGAAGAGAAGGAAGATGCTGAGGCAATGTCAACGCCACCAGTATCACCAAGGGAAAAGAAGCTGCCGAGAGAAAAAGAGTCACCAAAAGAAAAAGTAAGTTGGTATACTTTCTGGGCAATCTTGTTGATGCCCTGCTCAAATAAAAACCTGTTCCATATTCATGAGGGTCAAATACATGAAGACAAATAGATCACCAATGAATCATTGATTAGCACTCCTCTGAGCTCTGACTGATGTATTAGTGTGTAGTGCATTGATGCACTGATTAAAACTAAGTGTTGACACACTTTCCAACTGGCCGAGGTTGGATCTCCAGACTGGTCGCTCAGTTCCTCCCTCAGCTCGAGCTCTGGTTGGCACCGGAGGTGAGGTCTAGTGACATTCGTGGAGAAGCTCTTCAAAACCAACCTTGATCAGTTAAAGGCGCAACTTGTACATTGTAAAAAGCACTACATGTATGTGTAAAAAAGTGGCAGTTATTATCATCTTTAGTTTCAGTACTCCAGAATATACAAATCGTGGAACCCTTTAAAATGGAAAGTTTTATGGCATGCCTCTGAAATATCATATGTTGTCGAGAATGTTTGTCTTTTCTGGATGTTTCCGATTCTTAGCCTCAGTTCTCTTCTTCTTCAAGTTGAGTTAACCAGTTCTTTATTTCATTTTGTTTAGATTGCACCTGTGGCCCCTGAACCTGAGCCCAAGGCTCCTGAACCCAAAAAACCTTTATCGGATGCTGCCAAGAGAGTGCAAGATTTAGAAATGGAGCTAGAGTTAGACCTCGATAACTTGAACCTTGATGAAAATTTAGACAACTTTGTAAGTATTTAGAGATACGAGTATTGGTTTTTCTTCCGAGTCTGGGGCAATTTTTCTCATCAAATGGAACACTTTAATGGAAAACAGCCCTTTAGGAATGTTAAAATATATGGCACTCAATGGTTTCACATCACCATGAAGTGACGTTTTGTGCGTTATATGACATTTGGAAAGCGTAGTCCTCAAGCAGTTGTATAGACCTCTAGTTGTGAATATAGATTTTTTCGCTCAGAAAAGTAGCGTGTCCACTTGCAAATCCTTGTTTTGAACCCATTCCTCAGCTTGCTTGATAACTCTTCTTGGGTGCAATTCTCCTTATCCTTAATTCGCAATATAGATATCACTGTCTCTAAGTTAAAATCTTTTACCTTGCTGTGATAAATTCCATGTGATTTTTAATACATTTGTTGTCCTTCCTACCTAACTTAATTTTACCTGATTTTGAAGGAACAGCAAGAAGTGGAGGTTTGTGAAAATGATTTTTTGTGCCTTTGTTTCGACACTAACACGGTGTGCACCTAACAAAATGCTACATGTATCTGACAAACAAACTAATTCAGAGAGAATCGTAGTGCTTGTGAAATGTAAACACTATGAAACAATTCATTGAACTATGCATGCTGTTCTTCACCTCGCAGTCTTTTGGTGTTCGCTCTCTGGAGTGAAATACTATTGACACGAGTTCCGATAGGTCTGCTAAACCCTGCATAATTGACTCCTTACATAAGAACATGTCCCCACCAATAGCATGTCCATTCCAGTATCACACTTGCTTTGTCGTGTTACGAAATATCAATATCTTAGAAAGCCAAACAATACAGTGCATAGTATCTTCTTTTGTTTTTACTAAAAACACGGGTGTTAACTTGGTAACTTTGATCTAATATAAAGCTGTCCACACTGATTTGCATGTTTAGAAAATGATTTCAAGTCATGTCCAGTTCGGTATCACACTTATTCCGTCTTGTTCTGAACGTGTCTGTGATGTGAATGTGAAGTGAATTGGGCATCCCGTCTTGTCGTTGAACGAATATCTAGGTACAGAAACGAAAGTAACTATTGCATTGTCCTCGACACCGAAGGAATTACTGAAGCAAAATAGCCTAAATGGTTTTTGCATTTCTTTCTTTAGCTAAAAAAAAATAAATCATACATTTTGCTAACAACATTCATCTCGATCTCTTCTCTGTCTTAATCTCCTTTCCTTATCTTTTCTTCTTTGCATTGGTAGGCATAGCCTTCTTCCGTTGGTAACTTTCCTATTTGCTCTTGTTACAAAGTCTACATGTATCAGCACACCCTCTATTGGTAATCTCAATAAACTCTTGCAGGGTTTATCTCAATACCTGATCATAGTCAATTAATAACTCTTCAGCAGACAAAAGTCTTTGAAGATGGATGGCTTACGGCGATGTGGATGGCCAAACCTTCAACTTCCTGGGCAGCAACATTGGGTTTAATTGTATAGTCGTCCAGATATTCTGTAAAGGTTACAGACTTCTGCAGGAACATAGGGTTGGCAGATTTCTGGTTTAAGCAAAGTTCAAGTTAAGAGGGTAAAATTGCTTCAATGGTGTAAACAAGAAGCAACTGACTTTATTGTGTTACAGGGGCCTTGACCCAGTGGAGAGAATCTAAATATGTTGAAAAATGTACCAAGTTAGAACGTCGCACCTGAATTCCTTGCTGTAAAATCAAAAGAACAAATGAGTTTTAAGTTAGTTTTCTATATCGCTCTTTAAAATATCTTTTCAGGATGTGAACTTAGATGAAGATTTGCTGGAGGATTAACCCACCAGATGGCAGGATTGGTGTACAAAAGAGACATTTCTAAATTATTCAACAAAGACGGACCATGCACTCTTAAATTATATACATTTCATTGGATGAATGTAGCGGATAGAAACTTGTGAATAACGTGAAGAGTCGAGAATATCAAGATATTCTTGCATAGAGAGATCGAGTGGTGTAGTTTTGTGCTCTGATATGGAGCAGATAATGTTATTGCTTATCATCACTGCTTCTTTCTAATAATGGAGAAAGATACTGCTGTATTCAATAGAAAAGTCCCTGGATTCTGCGTCTCACCATTTCAGCAGTCAATTTTTGTTCAAAAGATATGATATATTTTTGACTTTTAGAGTTAAGATGTCGGGAGGAAAAGTTGAACATTATGCCTGAGTGACGTGTTCATGCTCGATGTGGAGGGCGGCTGGTTCTGTTGTGTTTTGGGATCCAGGATCCTAAAATACAGTTGATGCACCATTATTTTTGGAACTAGACCACATGGGGTGTTGCATTGTGATTTCTCCATTGTAAATGTCGTGCATTTGTTCCGAAACAGCATTTAGCTGATGGCATGACACTGTAGAAACGATTTTCCAGTCGAATGCTACAAGTCTCTTGAATGAAGGGCTGTACTTCAAAACAAATATTCAAGGATGTTTAAGAACAGTTTCAAAACTTCTGAACGAAAATTTATGGTTTATACATGTACGAATCAGATTACCGTAAATAGCATTAAACTGCCTTGTAGCACTGTCTTGTAGCAGTGCCTGTGGTGTACAGAGAAGGTGAATAGCATGGATTTGTAAATATCTAAACGAAATCGAACTGGGTAAACATTGTTCTTACCAGCTGCAATTTTGTTTGGACATGTTGAATACTGATGTCCGGGGAGGGATTTTATGCGTAATAGATCTAGTCAACAGGTTTCTGTCGGGAACCCCCTCCCCCAGTAAGTGAAAATGGTTGAAGGATTGGAATCTGGGTATATTTCATGTATTTGCTTCATTGAAATTTAATTAAATTTTGGAAAATTTCAGTAAGTTTTGCTGTATAATTGATGTGGCTCTCATTCTAAAGCGTACTATTCCATGCTATGTAAAGTTTATATTATTGTAAGAATTAACTGAATGTACTAAATAAACAAACATAGAGGGAATTTCTATTTGTTTGATCTTTCTTTTGATGTTTGTTTTTGGTAATGTTGAGAGACTGTCCTAAGCAATTTCAAACCAACCTCTATTCCCAGGGGTCAATGCGATCCCCACTTCCGGTGGTCCTCTTATTGACCCTGGGAACATCTGAAAATAAAAGCTCTACATGTACGTTGACGCCAATTAACATACCCTTAATATCGATAACGTCACTCGACATCACATGTCCTGTCATGTCATTCTGGGCACCAGACTCACAGTCTAGAGACCATATTGATATCACTGCGTGTTCTGGTTTCTTTTTTTCTGTTCCAATTCCACAAACATTTTAATGTTAAAATCATTATTGTGAGTGTTCTCCAAAACAGCTAAATAAACCAAAAATCGATCACCCTACACCACCAAACAAAATCCCATCTATTCAACGTTGCAAAAGACTTTTCAAAATTCGGATCATTTCGATGACTTTGAAGCGTTTTTATGCTCCGATTTCTGATTCGTTGAAAATCTCCTAAGCGATTCAGTCAATCATTACAACTAGGCCACGCCCGTTTTTGGTGACGTCACGGAACACGATTTCGTTTTTCGATGACATCACTTAAACCCGAGTTTAAACTCGGCTTATATTAACTCGGCTTACTCGGTTCACGCATGCGCATTTGAAGCCACGGGGGGCAGACCATTGATCGATTGGTTCCCGATCGACTCGCTAGGGCGTATGAGACTCCCTGTAGTCCTAGTAGTCCGAAGGCGTAGTGACCGTCTGATAAGCTAAGAAAGAACATTTCACCTGCCACTTCGTCAAGAAGATTGACGTCTTTGATGTCTTCACAGCAGTGAAGTCTGTGCACATTTTGTAGCCTTGAAGGTTTTAGAATCCATGCTTGTCATTTTACATTTTGTATGGAATGCAATAAATGAGGTTATCGCATCTACATTTCGTGATGGTTTTCCTCCTCTATAAGGCACCATCCATTTAGTTGATACGCACCTAACCCCTCATCTTCCCACCCTCCCCCTGTACACACCTTCTCCACTAACACTAATACGGAGGTAAAGATTATTCTGCGCCCACAGATAGCTGTTTGGGTGCAACCCCTGATTTCATCTGGGCGTCTCCTCAAGAGCATGTCGATCTACCGTCGCTGTGCGACTTTAGGATTGACATTCACTGCCGGTAAGTCGGCATGCTCAAGAGCTACACTTCTTAACAGTTTCGAGACGGCTTTAAATAAACCGCGTCGCAACTCCAATTATACCGTGAACCCGAGAATAGCCGAACCAATACGATGATGTCGCAGGAGTGACCCAATTTTTGATTCAATTACCGTGGCCTGAAGCTATTATCATGGTTGGATTGTGCACTGGTTGGTATTGTCCCCTATGTAAAGCTCCAGTGCATATAGACCAACCTGTAGAGAAAAATAGACCAAACTGTTTTACAAAGTGGGTGTACTTATCATAGAGCTGTACAAACCAGAACGCGGTAGTTGTGTAGTACTGCGACGTGTTGGTAAAAACTTTTTTCACTGTGGCCAGAGCCAGGTAGGTTTCAATTGTAAGACCAGACGGAGTACATCATTGTGTTTCAGCACATCCTCAGCTGACGGACCGTCATCTATCCGCATTGTGCGTGCCCCAGGGTGACGCACTCCGCCGAACATTAGCATGGTGACGGATATAGTCTGGCCGTGCGTTAGCTGTAGGATGTTCACCAGTAGGGTAGGCCAACGCTTACAGCAACCATACTCGAAGGCCTAAATCGATCCGCCCCACACACGGACACCCGCATACGCATCTGTGAAACAAACCGTGCGTACAGAGCGCGCCTCATCAGACATCACACCACTATCAGCGCTGCGCCAGTTTCTCAAGTACGTGCATAGGCCTAAACGAAAGTTACTAGCATAAGTTTGCTAGTGTAGACCAGCCTTGTATAGCCTATACTTATAGTTTCATTTGATCTTTTGAGTCACGTTTGGATTTTTTCATATCAAATGACGTTTACCTAAATAAAGCCTCTGTGCATTACCAACCAGGAAGTGTCGGCCGACCTGACCATTAGCACGGGGTGGTTACCACCGGCTCAGTGAACAACCTGACCAATTGGAAGGAATGAGATACATATATAAATGAGGCCATGCAGATGGATAAGGTGTGGGAAATATTGCTCAGATTATTGGCAAATCAGAGCATCGTATATGGGCACAACCAAGAGAAAATAACCTGATAGACACAGTCAAAGACTATCGCTCGAGATACATGTAGTAGGCCTATAAGTCGAGCGCCAAGTTAAAACGAGTCGGGCGCTGGCTCGAGCTATGAGTCCGGTAGACTCTTTCACCAGTCTCCTCCATTCACTCATTGCGCGGAGTGGAGGGTCGAGGTTCCCTGGACCATAAGCCGTGCGGTCGAGTTGTATCAAAGTGGTGATGTCATCATGAATGAAGACGAGGAACAGAACAGGGGATAGTACTCCACCTTGCGGAACTCCTTCTCTGAGGGGAAATAGACGCTCGACATGGTATAGTTTTAAGTCGAGCGCTCGAGTTATAAAAATATTTCAGGTTTTCAGAAATGAAAAAGTGATGGCCATTTCCATGTATTTTCTCGTGAAATGGACTTTCCGGTAAACTGAAACACAACACCAGACCTGGTACACTGTTATCTAATCCAGATGAGGCATGTATCATTTCCCAATTGAAATTTCGTTTCAGGAGACTTTCTTCCTCCATAGACGATGGACTTATCGAATGAGTGTGGAATAATATATAAATTTTAGCACTCCAGAAGTCAACCAATTAGAATTGACAATTATTTGCGAGATTGCGAGGCCTATTTGATAAGTATTATTATCTCTAGTTACTGGCCTGTTGGACATCTACATAGACCTCATTATTGAGAGTGTGAAAGTGAATAATTATGGTACATTCCTATTGATATCTAGACTATACGTACATGTAGATACAATGTTTGCAGGATGAATTTGTACGAGTTCGAGTGTTAGTTACGGAAAAGAGGACTTGGGTTATGTTTAATTTGACGGAAGTGACATGCACCACGTGACGATATGGAGCTAGCGGCATCAGCACATAGCGATTCAGATGAAACTGGGAGCCTGAGGGGGAGGATCACAGCCATGAATACACCATCCTACATGAAATGGAGGTAGGTATACTCTCCACCCCACAGGCACCTGAAAATATGAGCTCAATAGCCCCGACAGCTCCCGAATCGGCTGACAAAACATCCCCGACTGACAACACACGTGTGGTTTCAGTGGTGGTGGTGATGGTTGTGATGGTGGTGGGGGTGGGGGGGGGGGCTATTGAGCTCTTTATATTCAAGTGCCTGTGTCCACACTGGAACTGTCCAGCCACTGGGACAACACCTTGGCTTGTTGTCCAAAACAAGTTTTGTCACTAACGCTGGCGTTAGCTTAACCTGGCGTTATCTCCTTCAGTCGAGTTGGCCTTTAGACCGAGCGCCAAGTCAACGCCAGCGTTAGTGATTAAACTTGTGAACTGTCACCAAGCAATAAGGACTAACGCTTTTTCCCCGGGGGGGGGGGGGGGGGGGGGGTCCCGGTTTAGATAGTTTGTTTTACATTGATTCCTTTTCAAGAAAACTGCTTCCACTAGCTAATACCAACATGTAAAATATCGAGACCATAAAGGCTCTTATTCAGGTACCGGTCTTATTCAATCATTGGCTGCCCTTGTACGGCCAGAACCAATGGTCCAGTACTCCCTTTAAACGCAGGCAATAGCCACCAGAGGAATATGAATCCTTTTATTTCAGTTCATTCGAAGTCGCGGACATCGCCTGCCTTTCGTTGAAACAAAATGTCTCGGCTATTCAGCAGGTGCTACACTGTTTGCCCAAGCTGGTCACAGTTCATAATATCATGTCATAACTCCTCATCAAATTATTCTCTTTGTTAATTGATTCTGAAAAAAGCATAGTACATGTTTACACTGTATAAGTATATAATTAGATATTATAGGCAGCTCCCATAGATGGCACTTTTGTCACAGGCACATGAAGATCAAAACTCCCGCCCAACTGGCTAGTTTCGCATATCGTGACAAAATTCTTTTGTTGATGTTACAGATGGTACCATCCAGGTATCAACGGACCAAAAGCAGAGGATCTGCTGTTGGATCGCGGCAAAGATGGGAGCTTCTTGGTCCGACCAAGCAGAACCTTGCCCGGAGATTTCGTGTTGGCTGTAAGGTATGAAATCATACGATAGTTTTCGAAAAGCCCTCGAAACGTCCACGCGAACGCTTATCCCATTTTTCGACTTCGTTATCAGGAGGCCAAACCATGAGACAGGCGTTCACGTTGGCGTTTCGGGGGATTTGCGATAACTCCTTGTACTATTCAGATACTGCCTCTTTCCACACCCAAAGGAAAACTGAACGTTTCTTAGGTTTCCGAAGGCATTGTACAGAAACATTGTCGAAAATTTTATAAATGTAGTTAAATGTTTTTGATATAATTACCATCAAACTATAGTATACAAGCTCTATAGGATTGTGTAAAAAAAACGTTGTTGAATAACAAGCCTATTACTTGGTGCAGCCTTTTTTCGAATATATTCCTAATTCTTGGTTGGTGATGGTTTTAAAAAATTGCTGTCGGCATTGTTTTACACAAAAAGTATTAACCCTTTCACTGTGGCAATGTTTTTTTAAACACCCGGTATAATTTCAAAATATCATTTCGAATTGTGTGTCAATTTTAGGGAGAACGATCATGTAACCCACATCCGTATCCACAACACGGGGGAGTTCCTCGACCTGTATGGAGGGGAGAGGTTTGCCACCCTGTCCGAGATGATAGCTGCGTATTACAATGAGGAGGTCGAAGAGAGAATCAAGCACGACTCGGGAAGATTCGTAGAGTTGAAGTTCCCTTTGCCGGCGCATGATAATGACACTGTAGAACGGTAAGCGCGCCTGTTACACATTCTGTATATGGTTATTTGAAATCGCAGGAGTTATGTTTCTGGAATGGTATTCCGGTCATGCCTTCATTCTTTAACACCGATGTGAATATTCGCTCCAATACTCGTGAATTTCTAAAGCCTTATAAGCTGATCATGCCAACAAAAGTTGGCCAACGAACATATTCTTCCTGGTCTCATAAATCCATATATAAATCCATTATCATACATGTAGAAGACTTAATGTTTTGTATTTTTTGTTTGGGTAATAATACACGATTATGAATGCTGAAGTTGTCTTGTAAGGCCGGAGGCCTGTTTCCTGCGAATGTGATTGTGACTAGTCGACACAGGCCCTGCTATGAATCATTCAAGGAAGTCATTTTCTTTTGAAAATCGTGCGGCCAAGGAAAAAAAGATAGCGAACTGTTGCCCTTTTTATTTAAAGGGGTACACCATTCGTAATTACTTGTGGTCCAGTTTTAACTGGACCACAAGTAAAAATAGAAATCCACTAATACACAATGCCGCAGTGCAGTTATTGTGAATACGAATTTATTTAAACTTGGTATTCATAGTATTTGTATACCAGTCTTCACAACGGCAATGTTGAAATCTATATTTTGTACGTATTTCCGCTATTTGACATTTTTAAATTCAATTACAAATTGAGACTGGTGAATAAAAAGTCTATGTTCAATACTGATTTTTCCACCATTTTCTTGGCAGTTGGTTCCATGCTAATGTTTCCAGTCGAGACGCGGAAAACTGGCTTAGAGAGAAGGGTCACGTAGGCAGCTTCCTGGTTCGAGAGAGCAGACGGCTGCCAGGGAATTACGTGTTGTCTGTCCGATGTGAGACGAAGGTCTTACATCTGATGATTACTTGTCAGGTAAGGAAAAGTGGTACAATTATACTGCCACTACTAATATGATTCTGACGACCAAAAAGCTGATGAGAGGGTAATTGTCATAATTTTCTCAATACATGACAAAATGTACCAATTGGTTTTTGCTAAACATGCTTCCGTCGGTATTTTACAGAATGGCAAGTTTTCTATCGAAGACTCAAAAGAGGAGTTCAAATGTTTGAAACTTTTACTGCGGAATTACCAGAAGTTCCCCATGGTTGACAAGACGGGTATCAACATTTACCTTCGGATGCCCTTCAATAGTACCCGGATCAAAGCTTCTCAGATCCACGAAAGGGTGGTTCTTCTTGACAAAAGGAATAAGGATGATAAGACTGGGTTTCAAGAGGAATACGAGGTATAGACAGATAATATGAACACTTAAAAACGCTGTTAAAATGTTATTGCAAAATAAGAGCAGAGTCGTCGGAACTTCGAGATATAGAGATGTTATATTTTGCGTTCACCCATCCAGCAGTGACGGGGTTGATTGCGTCAACCACAACACCATAGGACATATACCAATAAAGTAATTTAAAAAATAATTTTTACATGATTTATATTTTGTTCGGTTGATTAGTATTTCCAATGGAAAGATTTTTTTTTAATTTTTAAAATTAAAAAAAATATATATTTACAGATTTTTATATTTTTTTAATCTTTTTAATTTTATTTTTATTTTTACATATCTTTTTAACTTTAAGGTTTATAGATTTATAGATTTTTAGATTTTTTTGAAATCTTTAGATTTTTTGGGAAATTTTTAGATTTTTAAAGATTTTTATTTTCGAAAATGTAGCTTAGGCCTATTCGCAAAATACTTGCATATTGTGAGACTAGATCTTGTGAGAGTTGTCAGCAGCGGCAGAAAAGCTTTACTATTACAATAATCTGTTTTCATTGCAGTTACTCCAGGCTGAGGAATGTCAGTTGCCCTTCCTGCGCGAGGAGGGCAAGAAACCTGAAAACAAACCGAAGAACAGATACAAAAACATCCTTCCTTGTAAGCATAGAAACTATTTACTCATTAGTGATTTCGAAATTTGTACTTCTTGTGTGACGTGTATTGTCATGGTTTAAGGATTCCAAGGATTTCATGGAATATCTCTATTAAAACAACCTTTTATTTCTCCATTGCGTCAGAGCCACGTGGTCACCCTGCCTTTGTGTCTCTTTGCAGTTGATCACACCCGAGTGGTTCTCAACGATGGCGACCCCAATGTTCCTGGTTCAGACTATATCAATGCAAATTTCCTCGAGGTAGGATTTTAGAAAAAACAAGTTTCAAATTGTGTTATGCTGCATGGAAAATTCAACTGTGCCATTGACTACATACACCAGTATCGACTAACGATCTTTTTGCGTATGTACGCAGATTTAGGTGACGCATGCGCACGCATAGGGAGAGCGAGTACAAAAAAATCAGAAAAGTGCGTACGTTTAAATGAACGTACCCTTTGATTACAAGAACTGATGACAAACATATTACCTTTGATACTACGAGGTCATTTCCGTTTTTGAAATGCCCTAAAATTTGACAAGGCGGTGTGTTTTTTCAGTCGCCAGATGACGTCAGCAATGAACCTAAGAGATACATCGCCACACAGGGCGTGAATGATGCGACCATCAAGGATCTCTACAGGATGATGTGGCAGGAGAATTGTCACGTAATCATTATGGCCACAGAATTGGTGGAAAAGGCGAAGGTAAGAAGAGGAATATTTAGCATAAAATTATGGTGACTGTCAGGCCGACACGCCAGTTTTGAAGTTGCGGGACTCCGTCACGGCTGCGACATTCCCCTGTTCAATTTGACTCGCAGAAAGATCCGTGGTAAATTGATACCTGTACCATGTTAAAATAGATACCTGCTAAAAATAACAATTATTTTATTTTGAATATTCTGCCATTCATTTTCAGAAAAAGTGTGCTTCATACTGGCCGACTCCGTCAGAGAACCAGAGTAGCCCTGTGATGGAGTTTGATATTTATAACGGCTCGTTAAGGATCGAACTCAAATCGGAGACGGATAAAGATATATACATTCTGAGGGAACTCGCCGTCACCAGGATTCAGGTATATGCGCATGGATTTGTCTTTGTTCTCGCAATAAGCATCAAAGGGTTTCATATATATAATGGAGTTTACGTCAGATTTTACACGGAAGTCACATTAATTATCACGTTTGATTAATGTCGCGATTCTTGCGTTTACGCATGAAGTCAGATCCAGCCTATCACAAAAGTGATTATCAGGAAAATAATTTTAAGTTCTGTTAGTTAGTGTTACGCTGTATTACGTTCTGTTGGTATGGTACTATATTTGTTCCAGCACAAATGAAATGATCTGTGATTTGTTGTCAAAACAATTATAAAACTAATTTACTCTCCAATCTCCAAAAATCTCAGGATGAGAAATCTTCCACGCGGACGATCTGGCAGTACCATTTCAAGAAGTGGCCTGACCACGGCGTTCCTTCAGACCCCATGTACATCATCCGACTGTTGAAGGATGTGAATGATAAGCATAAAGAAGTGCAAGATGCGGGACCATTGGTAATCCACTGCAGCGCAGGGGTAGGCCGAACGGGATGTCTCATCATTGTCGACATGATTATGACTTCCACTGAGCAAATAGGTATAAGGTGCCCTCTTGAATAAAGGAATTGCATGAATTAACGCCGAGGTGTCAGTCCTAAGTTGTCTCATCATAACGCAAGGTAGACCTTGCCTATAAAATAGATATATTTTTGGAAAAAAAATGATACCGTGAACGGTGACTTTCATTCCCCTGCGATGTTTTAAATGTTTAATCCGAACTTCCAAGTGTTCCGTTCTTGTGCGTTGTTTAAGGCAGTTCAAAGATTTTTCCATTATCTTTTTTTGAGAAATCACGGTCCTGCTGGAATTCATTTTCGTAGGTAAAACCATCATATCTCATGCCCAAGTGTCCCTTCAAGCATTAGAAGCCAAATGGCATTACTCATTTGATTGTTTAGTACAAAGGGCGAAACCTGCTTTCAGGTGTTGACCGAGAAATTGATATATTCCAAGTCTTGAAGTCTTGCCGGACTCAGAGGTCGGGATTCGTGCAGACCGAGCCACAGTACAGGCTCATATACCAGGCGGTTGATTGTGGTATCCAGAATGTTCTTGATGATATAAAAAGGTTGGTCAACGTAGAACAAAGTAGACTGTCATATTTCGTGTCAGGAGAAGCCTTGAGAATACCTTGACCGTATACTGTAACTTCGCGTTAAGTCTATACTGTAAATGAAGGTGACACTACCAAGTTAAAGTACCACCAAAGGAACTACCGGTACCACGCTCTGGGGTCGTCACTTGCATTAGAAATCAATAGTGTGAAGGTAAAAACCCGATGGTTTTATCATTACGAACTCCACTCTCGTGATCATTAGACTGATATGTCGAAAATCCGAAACAGGTGTTTTAAAGCAAACAGATCGTTTACATCTGATATTCTCTATTTATTTGTAGGAACCAGGCAGAACCTGTCTATGAGAATATCACTCGAAAAGCTCGGCCTGCACAGAATGGAGATGCCAAGGCAGAATCGAAAAGTCGGTCCAGGGGAAAGCTCGCCATCCCCAAGAAGAAGAAGTAGTGTTCAATGGATACGGATGTTTGTGGGGTTTCTCTCTCTTAACATGCCACAACACTTGTTTTTTTTACCGTTTTCTAGCGCGATAACAATTGTGAAGAAGCATCCGCTCGTAAAACATACAGACGGCAACCTTGCTCCAGGCTGGGTTTAAGGACTAGGAATTAAGACCAAGAACCGCTGCGGTCAAAACGAAGCCGAATGTATTTTCCATTTAAAACCTCTTTTTTGTGTCAAAGACCTTTTAGAATTCGTGATACAGATCTTCCAGATATTGTGTTTTATTGGGACCAAGGTGAGGCGATTCGGGTGTTTTCAAGGGGGAATAGAGAGAATGCGATTTTGTACCATTTGAGTGATGGTTACCACTTGCTGTACTCTACGTGTAGTTCTCAATGCAACGACAACTGACGGAAAAATCATCTGAATTTCTACCTAACCGTGGTACGAGTCCGTCTGTCCGCATAAATCACAGCGCTCAGCCTTAATTCTCCCTTTAAAACGCCAGTAAATACAATAAGCACGAATGGCTTATCCCTTTATGAATGAACACATGTAGGTACATGATTGTGTACATTACATTGTACGCATGTAAATACCGTAAAAAATATTCTTGATATATGGGATTTAAAAAAAAGTAAATGCCACACTTATCGGTGACTGAACGAAAGGGTTGTCGTAATAAGAATTCTTAAAAAATACGGGCATATACGCCAGCTTCATTTGTGTCATGCAAAACGCTTCATATGCCATTTTACCATTCTGAGTAAATCGGCCAATAGCACGTCTGGTTAGGCCTACTTTAAGAGCACATATACCGTTACTTGCTTACATGTGGTTCGCCTGAAATAAAATAACGTGCCTATAAATATGCACGATCGATGACATTTTGGCACTTTTATAATGTACATACTGTAGTTACTTCGAGTGTACACAACATCATTGTTGAAATGTATCACGAGGTATTGACAAAATTGGAATTTTTTGGAAGGAACCAACCATGGCCCGGTTGCTCAAGCTGCCTAAATACTTTTATTAGTAACGTTGACGTTAAGGCCTAACGATGCTACTGTGCATGTAAATGAAATTTACTAAATGAGACGCCCAGCTGGCGTTTGTCTCGAGCGCTGATTGAGCAACTGGGCCTTGACCTAGTATCAAACAAAGTATTCAAGAGTTCATAGAGGTAGAGGTCAGTGTGTGTTGGAAGCAAGCAGTACAGAGTGTTTCAAAAAAGTTGTGTCGAAACTTGAAACAAATGCCAAGTTATTTTCCCTCTGCTGATAGTTTGTACGGAGAGTTCACCCTTTGAACTGAACAATGACTCCTGTTGGTATTGACCGTGTCCTGCATATGCAACACTTTTGGTGTTCATTACGGTAGTCATTTATTACTGCAGTCAATCATTATGTAACATGAAAAATTTGAAGAATTTAATGGCTTGTCCATTTCCATAAGGTGAAACAATTAGAGTATTTATTTCCTCCGAATAATGTGGGCTGATATTATGAGTTACGTTTATTGGAAGTGGACCACTTTGACTGGTGTTCAGATTGAACTTTATATACTGTATACATTCATATTTGCATGCAATGCCTGTGATGTACTAAACTACAGAAAGATGTAGATTTAATGCTTATAATAAAATCATGTATAAACTAATACGTGTTGTTGCATTTCATATGTGTTATTGGTTCGAAAATAAAAGTACCCTTTGAGATGGCTGACCCGTTTAAACATTCGACTTCCATCAACAGCCCTCATGAAATACACGCGTACGTGTGTATACGGTGTTTCGGTGAACGTTTTTGAGTGTTTCCGTTACTAAGAGTTGCCCTCATTGATGTGGATGGCTCTTAAGTCGAGACAGCTTTGCCGTGACCCGTGATAAGGAACTACCACATCACATACTGTCAAAACACCTGAAATTCTATTAGTTTTGCTTTGATAACTAATCAAATCTAAGCCCAAATCCACTACAAGAAACCTCACCACACGACCGGAGTAATTCCACCATCGTATCAAACTTTGATTATTTCTGATTAAAACTGATCTAATTATGTCATACCTGACACAGTCATATATGAGTTGAGGCCTCCAAGCTCCCGGCACCCGACCAGTCCTTGACAAACGCTCGACATCGTATATATGGTGATATTAATATTTTGTTGGAGGAATCTTATATGCGTGTATGAGTAGACACACTGGAATCTTGGTCTGGGGAACCGGCCGAAATCCGTCCCTGTTTCTACACTTATCTTAGAACAACAGTAAAGGACCTGTTATCCATCGACTACAAAAATGATATCGCATCTCGTCGGGTCAAAGCTGCCAAAACGTGCCGCCATGGTACGAACCCTCTCTATTTGCCACAGAGAGTGCCATACCTAACGCCGAATTTAAGTCAATTTAAACTTCAAAGTGCGAAATGTAAACATCGAAGAAATCATTTCGCATCTAGCACCGCAAATCTGATTAGAAATGGCGAATAGCATCATGTTGGTGTTGGTACCTTCCCAAGAGAACGCGTTTCTCTTTTTACAAAAAACACTCGCACCGCTAACTAGAAGCAGCTTATCCGTGTTATTCCGCTGCGCAAAAAGTAGCAAACATCAAAAACTTTACCATTAAAAATTGCCCGGGTTAAAAAAAGAAGTCATCAGATATTTTCAGAAATACAGCTATAGAGATTGCCAATGTGCAGAAAGCATGAATGCCAAGGCATTTGTCATATGAGAGAAGGGAGTGCCAAAACAGAGAGAGGGCTGATAACATCGTCATGAGGAATGCGTACTGACCAACGTCCGGGATATTCTATCAAACCAACCTGATATACTCTAACATTTTGTCTAAGACTGCAATTTGGTCATATCGGACTTTTCACCACCAAATCGCCCAAAAGTCTGTGCACGTGATATTGGTGTAAGCTACTTTCTGATTGCAAAAATCTTGACGTTGATCAACAACACCGCCTGAATAGCAACTCTTTTGCCAATGATTTCATTGGAAACGCTCCAGAGCAGCAGTGATCAAAAACAAGGAAGACTATAGTCAAAGCTGCACTGACTCTGATAACGGAGAGTGAAGGATTGCTTGTCTGACAAACGCATCTTGACGTTGGGAACGTAATCACGTGACACTAAGCGTCGGAGTTTCGTCGGTCGAAAAACGATCGGGAATTTGTGATAGAAACCTGCGAACTGTTGAAGAAGCCGGGAGAAAGTTAAATTGTTAAAGGCACTCTGAGAAACACCTTGCGGTTCGTCCCAGTTCAGTTTTCTCACGATATTGCAGCTATCAAAGAAAACCTGCGGACTGACAAACTTATATGAAGCGCTGAAGCTTTTCGTTTTGGATATCGTTATATGAGATAAGCGATTTATCGTCTGGTCGGTGGAATAAGGACTTAAAGACATAACTTTGGCGGACCACGTCATGAATATGAGGGTGCTTTGCCTTTTTGTGTTGATATGCGTGACTCTTAACAGAGCGGAGAAGGCAAAGGAGCATAGGGTGAGTATCATTACCCAGATATGTAATTTAGTTCCAATCTTTTCCTTCCTGTGGCCAACACCACTTAAACCCTGTCCCTTGAGATTCTGAAACGGGGGCTCTGGATGTGGGATTAACTGGTAATCTGGCCGCTCTAAAGCAATGCCTATGACAAAAGCTTACCTCAATATCTACCGAATCACTGGTTCAAATCGACTTTGTCCTCCGGGCTGCACGAGTTTCTGATGACGACGATGTAATTGCTTCATCATCCGCAGCTTGACAAATAGTTAAAGGCGAAGTCAAGAAGGAACATTGCATATTGTGCCCCAACGCGCCATGTCTTGCCTCCGACTTTTTCCGTGCCTTTGCGGAAAACAAAACTGTCCATGCCCCCCCCCCCCCCCCGCGGGGACCAATATGACTGGTATCATCCTGTCAAGAAGAACAGTTATTTTATTACTAGCAACGCGGCGAGATTTTGTTACACACGAGAAAAAACATATTATTTTGGCGTTGAGGAGCAGTCATATTTGCATAGTGATAGGTTAACGGGAAAAAAACGTATCAGATTTCTTGAGTGGATGACAAACCTATTCGTTATTTCCACGTAGCTTACATTTTTGCACCATCTCATATATACACCATGATGACAATATCACTCCAGCAAAGGAATTTAAAAGGTTTTCAGTGAATCCATTTGTTGTTTTGAGTAGTTCGAGTTTGGGAAGAATATCGCAGGAGCAGATTTCTACGCTTTTGGAGTGGAAAAAACTTTTCTAGTTTGATACTCAATGCAAAGTCGATGTCGTGTACTTTTTTTAGATGTTTTAGAAGGATCAGCGTATCCGGGCTTGGTTTCAGGCTGAAAAGGAGAGAGCTTCCACTACCACCCGAACATCATCGATCGATGCTCGCAAAGACACAACACATAAATCCCATCAAATCATTATTGTTTGCGATACCGATCAAGGTCGACACCAACCTTTCGTTCTAGATCCAACTGTAACTCAAGGTTTGACTGTGAGTAGGGCTCCACTACATGCACACACCAGGCCAACTTGGTAAAGGGCTATACGTGCGAAATGAGATATGAGCATCAGAAAGGAGGTTGAGATCTGACTTATCACGGTTCCTGATACGTAAACGGATTGAAATGTACACAAGGTTCGTTTCTACAGAGTTTTATCCGTTTATGCATAAGGATCCGAGATAAGTTGTTGTTTCCAACCTCCCAACCTTCGGACGTGACCAAAGATCGAAAATATCATGACCTTAATGCCCTGCCGTGTTCCCCACAGTGACATTTACTTATAAGTGACGTATTCGGATAAAAAATAACAATAAACATACTTCTTAATAAAGTATTACAATGTATTTGAGGTATGTAATTAACTATTTGTCGATTTCTTGCTGAAATGCACATCATTGCTGCACATCTTGGGTCATCGCTCCTGGGGATATTGACTTACGGTTATTGATTCTGTAGCTTGTGTGACATTTCGATCGAATTTGCCGCATTTGAGTATCAAGAGTTTATAACGGGCCAAGGTGACATGAATGAAATGTATTGTCTGAAACAATGTGTACTTGTTCCGGTTCGGGGGACAACATCCATCAATCTCGTTCCAAATTGTGGTCCCTCTAACGTTTAGATAGCATTCCGTGTACACTTATTGTGCCCTAGGAACGAGCTTCACACTGTACAAACCAAAGAACTGACTTAGACTGGGTGATATCCTGGTGACCCCTGAACCAGGGATCGGCCAGGTCAGGGCTCAGATTGTGCACGTACCATTTCGGGAATGAAGCATGCAACTCAAGCACGAGTTACTTCCCACCTTCATCAGATGAATGACGTCGCCTCAGCTGTTATTTAACATGACAAAGCCAATGACATGAATTAGTAACGTCCTCCTGATCCCTTCTCTGGCATGACATCCAGAAAATATGGGTATGGGACAAGCAGCTTATGTGGTAAGGGTTCCATGCCGGTGAGTGCTTTCCGGCTATTTATCAGAATTACCAGGCGGACGCCCGATTTCCTTGTGTGGTTAATCACTAAGAAAAAAAGAGTAATCTGAAAGCGAGGAGGGTTTTATCTGGCTGATGGAGCCTCTTAAACATAAAGGTTTTTCAAATCTCCAAATCTCCACCCCTATAGAGGTATCCCAGGGAAGAAAAACCCTTTGGGGTTTTTCACAAGCCACCTTACGAAACGTGACGGAAACTGAACTATTATGGCTGTCCTTTAAGTCCATGATCATAGTCACAAACATGTATTGTGTATTTACCTTACCACCGAAGATGTGGCTTACTTCTAGTGCTGAGTAATTCAATGGCCGAAAAGGCGAGGCTGATGCCACTGAAGATAACAGCTCAACCTCCCCATGGTTTGTTCCGGCACACCGCGCAGATGTCCATTACGACGCCACCATTGAATTCTCTCGCCCCGGTTGTCCCCTCACGGACCAGACGAAAGTAAATAATTAACCCCGCACAATATGCCGGGGACACTCCAATCATCCCTCCTCCAAATCTCATGTGAGATGGATCGCGTTCTATTGTCACCGGGTTGACTTTGGCTCGATAAGGTCATTCGATTAAGCAGCAATATAGACCGGATTGGTAAGAAGGGCTTGGAGATGAATGGATTACGGTTATGTGGGATTATCACTGCAGTTACCATTAAGTTTGTAAGAAAGATATCCAGTATATTGGAGTGAAACGATCAAAACCAAGAAACTGGTTTAAAAGGAGGCAAAAATATTATTTTGTCAGAATGTCTTAGCAGGGTGAAACCTTACACTCGCCCATCTTCGGGACATACAACTGTCTTAAAATCATTAGCCCTATGGAATTGGACATCATTTGTTTTCTCGCCGCCCAAGCCGTACTTGAAAAGCCTTGCTGTTTGATCAGCAACAATAACGACTCGGACACCTGATTCGATTCTCATTGCCTTTACCAAGTTTTCATGTTCCACGCAATAGTACTAACCTGAGAGCGACACGTATTTCGTGACAGATAATTTCTTCAAACACCTCGGTTAATTAGAATTTCGCGTTAATTATGGCCGTAATTACTGTCGGAACTGTGGCCATCATCCTTTAGAAGTCTGACGCGTGGTTAGTTTATTATCCTTAGCGATTTGCTAATTAGACAAAGTAAGTTAGCATTCTTGCATGCTTGGTGGTGAGTTCGTAATCATCCTCTCACCGAGCTTTCAATTGGATATAACAGTCGGTTTCTTAGCTCGCGCGGTATTGTGGTGATATCGGGACCTTCTTCACTAACGAAGGAACATCAGACAGCGAGATCTCCGTGCAGGGTATTCTGCCATACATCTCTCCGTACTTTCAGTTGACTCGCTCTGGGCATGGTTGTAGGCATAACTGTTTTCCTGTCTATGAAAATCTGGATTGTCAAGTGAAGCAAATCACGTCGCCATCAAACAAATGACTGACCATCGGATTGACAGTTTTATCATTATACATGTACATTGTATCCAAATGTGCCAACTGTAGCGGTTATCTATAATCAAACATACTCAGTATCTAAATGTCTGAAGGGTCATATTCAAACATACCAAAGCAAGGGCCCATAAACCTTGATCAACCTTGCATGTTGGGCTAAAGGTAATAGTTCGTTTCTCACCACAACCGTCAAAGTTAACTTGATAAAGTGGCACCATGTTGTGAAATGTTGAAATCGTTAAGCTCAAAGTGAGAATAGTGAGGAACAGGTGGCCATGTGTTTACCTTGGAAAGCGCTGAAGATGGAGAGAAGTCAAGCCAACTGCTGAAAGTCAATGTGTTGCTTCATTTAAGTTTTCGATGAAGAGTTTTCATCGGGAGGTTGTAGAGTTATCTTCAACCTACGCTTCAGTATCCACACATACTCTCAATCGTGAATTTCAAACGATTGCGTGGACAAACTAATCGAATATTCTCAATCACTACAAGGCTAAATGTCCGTTGCGAGCTTATTGTCGCGCGTTAAGTATCACGAGAGTAAAAAGTTGCCACTAATATGATGGTGAGTGGTTGAAATGAGTGAGTTTTGAAAAGTGGACAGGAGTGACTTGTATACTCTATACCCGATACCTGTCCGCCAAAGTTTATCTTAATGAGATCAGAAACCGGTCAATGGTACATGGTGAATCCATCGACCCATAGCGGAATGCCTCTGGTCTTCGTGAGATTGTGCCAAGAAGCACATTTGTACAAATTTAAACCCGCCCCGCGACTAGAATCTGCAGTCTGCGCGTGGGCTGGGTGCTGCAGTCAAGCAGTTGTCTCGCTGGACCGATCGCAGCCGATCACGCTATTTGTGTCCGATAAAATAGAGGTTCGTTTGAGAAAAGACTCCGTCGAGTTGGTTCTGGGCCGTAAGGAGTATAACCATTCAATTGAATCTGTGAAACTGAGGGGTGTAGGGAGTGTATAACACCCCTCTAAAAGTCATTTGAGAGAAGAATTGGGCGAGTCTATTGTGGCCTGTAACCGGTATACATGTATATTCATTCCTTTGATTGGGCACCGTGATACTCCATCTTTCAAAATGAAAAATTTGGTAGCGACTCTTCCGTAAAGAAGATTCCATTGTATTTCGCTGATTCTTCTGTTGATTCCACGAGTTCGATACTGTGAGACAATAAAGGAATCTATAGCAAAGCGAAAGATCACATCGTGTGTATCTGGCAATCGAGCTCGCCGAAAGTGATGGGACTGCTCCCCGGGGCCTCGTCAATTCAATCCAGTATCTCTTTCAATAGCACGAGTTCTTTTCCTAATTCGCGATGGTTTTATTTCTGTTTGGTAAGTGTATAAACACTCCAACCAAAGGAGAGCGCAAGGATGTATTGATATGAGCCTCTTGGGTATATCATGTCATGTATACAACTTACTGGTCTCAACCAAACGAGCGTCACAATTTCAAAATTTCTCACACATCGTCATTTCCTTCCATCCATCATAAAAGTGGCATAAAGTCTGATTCTAGTTTAGACTTGAACTCCACCCATTTGTGGTCGGCACTACACGCAAAAAGGGCCTCAAGTGGCTGTGGATATTTCATCGTGTCGATTAAACACGCTCGTTGGAATTCTTGGTGATGCGTTAGTTGCTATCGTGCTCAAGACCAACAAACGTGAGTGCTGAGTAAACTAACAAATTTGCCAACGAAGCTATCTTATAGTCTTCTTTGCATGATGTGCCAACTACTCATGGAATGGACTATACAGTTGACTTTGAGAAACTGACATCATACCCTATATCATTCGTCCATTAGCTACAGCGGAGCTTTGTACATTCCACCAGGCAATGTACATGCAATCATGTAATTTACCATCAAGGTTGACTGACACGACTAATGGAACTTTAGAAGTAATTGCTCAAATTCGCTGGCATTTAAATCATTGATGTTGAATCCCATTTAACGTACCGGTACCTGCCTAGCATTGTAAGTCCATGTGAAAGATGGGTCCCACAAGTTAACCACGTAGTCGACGCGATTCATGTAAGTAAGTTACCCCGTTGATTGATTTATTTATCGACTAATTGCTTGATTGACATTTAGTTGGCTTTTGAGGTGGAAACCTTGAATTTCGAATGAACACTGAAAAGCGGGCGGGCTTTGTTTAGGAACATCAATAAATTCTTTCGCTTTCAAAACTATTAGGCCAACTTAGCATCAACTCGTCAAAGGTATAGCTAAACGACATGCAGAGTTAATTTGACCCTTAAGTTTCATCAACGCTTGCAAAGCAATTTCGAATTTTGATTTAATCCACTTGATTATTTGTAATGAAATCTGATTAAATTAATTCGATCTAATTAAATAAATAGAATTCGATTCTGAAGCTATTAAAGTGTGACGGAGGCGTCAATAAAACCACCTCTTTGACTGCAACCTATGATCTAAAATGTGCTCCATGATTGGCCTATCAATACAGAGTGTGTCAAAATATTTTGGGGGTATAAACTTGAGAATTAGACCGATGAATGGTTTACTCTAATGAGAGAGAATTTACAAACGGATAGTTCCTATTTCGACGTTGTATTTTCGAACGAATGCAGGCGACTTCTGAAGGTTACCTTTCAGACTCATGGTGAAAAACACCTCAGTATCACCGGAAAGTAATCCGCTTTGAGCGAAGAGGTCTTAAACGTTGGCCGCTAACAACAATCTTCACATTACATAACAGTGGGCACAATGACCCTGTGGTTTTCAATATACTCTGCCTCTCGATATTTCAAATATTTGTATTTGACGAAGGAGTGATAACACTCTGAATCTCAGGATGCAATGACTTGGCGATGGCGGCCGCAGCGTATAATGCATGTCCATGACCATGCTTCACTTTTCAAAAGCATCAAGGTGTTTGCGCTCCATGTAAATGGTTCATATCTTTTTGTCATATCCGCTCATAAAGCAAAGCCCCTGCTTTTACGCTTCCACTCATCCGTTTGGAGGTCTCATCATTTCGATTTTTTCAATTCCTGGAGTGATGCGAAAATGATGTTAGCTTTGCCTTCGCCCCTTGGCGAAGATTTCAATCTTCTAATGATCTAACGTTGTCTGAGATGGACAGGAAGGGACGCCTAGGGGTCAGCTGCACGGATGCGGACTACATGCCGTCTAATTAGATGTCCCCTGCGATCTGGAGCTGGAACAAACCTTATCGTAATGTTTGTGAGCTCCGCAACCACTCGTTAAAACTCGATGAAGGAAGTCGACTGGCTTTTCCCCTGTTCTTGTTGCTTTCTCGAGTATATGAAACTACCTTTTACCTTTTATGCAGGCAACCGGCGACTTGCGTATTTGCCGTTGACCAGGCAACAGAAAGACACTAAGACGATGAGATGAAATGACGTCGGCAGATGCCGTGTGCGAGTCCAACTAAGGTGTCCAACATCGTATTATTGAGAGAAAGATATCGTGGCTGGACTTTTCCGGAAGTTCATCACGACCGGACTTTCCCTTATATTTACCTGGACTGTTGTCTTTCCCTGAGGTTCATCTTTCCCGTTCACCTTTCCTAAGGCATGACTGGACCTTCTCTAAGATTCATCTTGGCAAGGCTTGATGGCCGTACTTGACCAAAGGTTCACATTGACAGGGCTTGCCCTGCGGTTCGTCTGACCTTTCATCTTTGATAAGAGTCCGTATCATGATTGAAATAACTCGCTGTTATTGCTATTGGCAGGGACCTGCGTGTTTCGATCAGAATTAACCGGCAGAACCTGCTGTTAAGCATTATTGCCTGTATGTATAAAGTGCGCCGTCCAGGTGTTGTCACTCCATATTAGGCCATAGATCTCATCATTCTCAGTTCCCGTTAATTTGTCATTTGCCTTATTGCCTCATTGTAGACGCAACTAATGACTTACTGGACAAGTCTACACTTAAGTACAGCGAAAACGAGAGATTTTAAACGGCATCCTGCTTTCGTTTTCCCCCGTTTCAGTCACATCAAGTCCATGCAAATACACCAATGAGATGACGTCCGTGAGATCATTACGGATACTATCTTGGACCTCCAGTCACCCGTTCCCACCACAGGGACACTACCAGTGCGTCGATATCAGGCTCTTTGATGTATCGTTGTCGTGAAATCCGCAATAAATAGCAACCATTTCACTTAGGCCAGGTCTTGTGGGAGACCAGGGGACATTAGTAACTTATTTTATGTAGAAAATTCGTAAGATTTGTTATTTTATTCAAAATATTACCAAGATAAAGAGCATTTAGTACATGTTTTGTTCACCATTATCTGTAAAAAGGACTGTAAAAGCTGACCAAAACGGATCTGGGTCGTGTAACGAGTTTTTTTCTCCCCGTCGACATAACCGTTACGAGGAGCATTTACGAAATGCTTTTATCAAATTACCCTCTCCAAATAAGTCAAGCTTCGCAGTCATTATTTTGACCATGCCCGGTAAATTAGTTTTCCTGACAATTTGCGCCATCTTGAATTTGACCGGATGTCCACAAATATCATTTCCGGTATTTGCTTGAGGATATTAAAGACGGTGTGAAATTCATTTGCATATTCTAGGGGACTCTCCAGAATTGGCTTTACGATCGACCAAGCATCTTTGTTGTTCCGAATAGTGGATGAATTCGTTTGGACCACCTTGTGGACTCCCGCGCCGAACCCCACGATTTCCAAGGACATCCAAATCTGATTTCATGTCGTCCTCAGACTATACCCTGTTCGAAAGCAATTGCTTTTGTCATCGATGTTAGTGGAAGCATGCCGTTGTAAAAGTTTGAAACGCCCAATGATGGAACGTCCGGGGAACAAAGAATTCTATAGCAATTATGCTCTTTTTACCTCCAAGGTATTGACGGTCATGGACATGGTCTCTCACTTTTTCCATGGAGACATTTTTGACTGCTACACCTGTTGACTTTTGCTGTCTATTCCGTTCTTTCTCGTCAATGCTTTGATTTAATTTTCTAGCGCAGCTGCCACAAAGAGACTTGTAGGCGTCATTTTCAAATGAGCTGATAAGCGTCTGGCGGCTGCAATGAAATTATGAAGGACATTTTTGGTTCTGCTGCGTGGCACATGCTCAACTGAGCTAAGATTTTGTGTGTGGTTGTTTTATGGCCACAGTGCTATAGGGAAATGACAGAACCGCCTTTTAATACATCAAGATATTGTTCTTTAGCTTATTCTATAGCAAATTGGTCGACTCTAGTCCGCAAAATATCTCGGATTGCTGTAGTAAACAAGCTGCCTTTCATGTCTGAGCAATAAGATAGGAATGGCGTGCAACACGATCTTATTGACACTGCACGAATGCGTCAAAGATTGAAATGACAATTCAGCCACCAAATACGCATCAACACAGTGCACGTGTAGTGCATAACACACTAAGTCTTCAATGTCTTCTTATGCTGAACAACTCTCTTGGGTTCGTAGATTAATTGAGCCATGGGAGGCTTAGGGAGGCTATATTGTCTTGGTTTTGTTTATTAGGTTACGTAGAGGTCGGGGATAATACAGTCCAATCTGAGGGTCCCAACGGAGCGAGACCAAGATCAGCACGGCCGGCCGCGGGGCTGTCACTGCGTCTTCGTAATCCTATAATAAATCTGGCCATTGGAAACTGGGTACTATGGATTTAGTGCTCTCTCCTTGCTGTTTTTCTACATTTCATGTACGGATACGGATACATATAGAATCACTGCCATTAGTCCGTCGGCTTGTGTATGTGTCTCTTTCCGGTACATATACAATAGTCCTTTGTATCCTCTACATGATTTTCTATCACGAAATTCAATACGTAAGTCGAAGTTTGGGAGTCCGAGTAGTGCAGTGGAAACATCAGCGCCTGTCACCTCTGAGGTGATTGGTTCGATTCCCGGTCGGTCCCGGTTTACTCATGCAGTAGAGTGGGCGACACTCTCCGACAGCGTAGAAACCCTCGATCAAAGCAACTTCCTTTCACTCTTAGAAAAAACTTGAGATCGAAGACGCGAAGTTTAAACAATCCAAGAGTGCACTCGGTGATCAGGTATCGTCACAAAAAGAATTTAGCCTGAGTGCAGTTGCATGTCAGAGCTCTTTGGAGGCGGGGTAGAGCAACTCCCATATTACTCCAATCTGATACTTCGTTGTAAGTTCGGGCGCCTGGCGCCGAGGAGGGCCGACTTTGCTCGGGAAACGTTTCACAAAATCAAGATGAAAATACCCTTGATGATACATATCATCAATGTTCAGACCCAACTACCAAGCAAACCTTTTTTTAACGGGGCGGGGTACACTGAGTTTATAGATGGTTTGCATTGTACGCTGCATAAACATACAATGATCAAACTGTCTGGATTCTTGTTATAATCATATGACTCCTTTGTTTTGCTTGAGATTGACGCTGGCCGACATTCCAACACCGTCTGGAGAAGGCTGTTCCCTCGAACCTCACGGAACATTATCCGAGTGACTGCGATGAATTCGCTTTGTGATGGGGCTGAGGTTGTTGGCAACATCTTTGTCATCCAACCATCGATGAGACGAGCAATGAAGAGGCACCCTAAAACTGCCTAGCAGTCACTTGAATATATGCTGTTCCACGAGACAAGTTAATCAATAACGGAAATGCTAGAAAGACACAAGAGAGAAGTCAGGAATTTCAGCTACTAACCAATTTCCTTTTTGTCGGCAATGGCAGTTTTCTTTTGCATATCAATGTCACTCACAGTTTCTTCATGACGACCCTTCATAGGAACGGAGCCTCTTATCAAATGGCTAGCCAATTCTTGCAATCCCTTAATAACTTCTCATCTCCTTGCAACAATACTCGCTTGGCTTATAAGCGATGGAGTAGCTGGCTACAGCAGTACACTGTTGACTCAATTTGTCATGCTTCACTTTGACCATTGACCTGTTATCGTGCGGGTGACCCAAGCTGTGTTGTGGGAACTGTGTATCGCAAACTAGTAGAGAGCAATTGTCTACATGTATGTAATTGAATTATAGTGCATTATTTTTGAAATGACGCCCTGAAATAATGCATGTAGCCTGTGCAGTGAGACGACTGAATGATAAACGCCTAAAGGCCTTCCAATGAATACAAATCCGAGTCTGACAAAATTCGTGTCTAAGATCATTTTCATTCTTCAGATACAGAATTCCTGATTCAACACACAGCCATCTCCGCCTTTTATGCCTTCATTATGCACCTTGACTTTTTTCTCCCGGGTTTTACCAGACCACAATACTCAACCCAGCGCTCTCTAGCGAGACGCCAATATATATATATATATGTCTCATCTCAAATGACACATTGAAACATATGAGTCTCTTTCGTGTTCTCGTCGACACCTCAGGCAGCCCGGGTTTACATTCAATTGTACAGAGGAGACTGAATCCAAACTGCTCGAACTCAGACAGCTTCTGCTTCTGCACGAATGTGTCGGCCCTTTTCAAACATTCAAGCTCGGCCCCGCTATCGTGTTGCCTTCGGCGATGAAGAGCGCATCATACACAGTAAACAAGTATGTACCGTTACCGAGAGCTTTTCATGATTGCTCAATGCAGACGCGTACGTATGTTATGAAAACCAATGCTTTTACAAAATCATGAGAAAGCTATGCACAGGAATCGGCACTACAAAAACAACCCCCTCTCAAAGTTAACCTATTGAAAACACTGGCCTCTCTCAGAACTATTAAGGTTTCTGATTTTTGCTGCGGAGTATATAATGTATAAATATTACGAGTTTTGTAAGCCTGCTGAAGAAATTATTTCTACCATGGGCTGTCGGAGGCGCAGTGAAAGCATCAGCGCCGGTCACCTCTGATGACGAGGTCCCGGGTTCGATTCCTCGTTGTCAGGTTTCTAGTGACCTATGCAACTAGAAGACAAATGAAAAATCAGTTGACAGGTGCGTATGTGCTCATATCATCGATACAAACCGGAGTGATGAGCCCAGAGCGCCATGAAATTCATTTGATGCCAATTCCGAATGTATCGACCGCTTCTGCTCGGGTGCCTGCATGTTAATTGAACGGGTATTCATACGAGAGCCAATGGAAATGACTGGTCACTGGATGTCCCTTATGGCCATGCCTTACAGGGTGTTAAAAAAGTTGCCCGATTTTTGCCACGATGTTTCCGTCACGTGACGTCTGGCGGACTACTTTTCCAATGAGAAAACTTGCTGACATTTTCTCCGACCCAGATATTCTACTGAACTTGTCAGGTGTAAAGGTTCAAGAAATGTTCTATACATGTATAGGATGGAATGTAACGGAGGATAAAGGAATAAATCATGCACTGTTAGTCTCGGTGATGTGGGGAAGGTCCTCTGAAAGTAGCATACATGTACATTGTATACCCTTATTCGTCACCATACAATAGGGATGTGCAATTCTTCTGGGGGGGGGGGGGGGCATTTAGACTACTACAAGTACAAGTACACCGGCAGTGTGACCGTATATGTATACTGATCGTGTCTTAGTTCATCCTGTAGTATTTGCCTAGGAAATTATTTAACGCCCAGTATACTTTTATCCTCAGATCTTGTGGTCAAACCAGCCAGACGCAGCTATACTTTAAGGCTCTCATATGACAAAGCTTAATGCTTAGTGATGGGCAAGGACTTTTTTTAGTACGTCCAATGCATTGCCTCAGTTGAACAGCAAATCCTAGCATATCATACGCCGCGGTGACTTTGAGAAGTTTGCCGTTCTTGGAGAATAGCGTATGTGTTTGCAACAAACTTTTTTCTGAATATTTTCAAAGGATGCCTGTGAAGAACAACCTTGCACTCTTAGTCGACTTCGGTAAATCTTGCTTCCCTATGTTCATGCAAAAGATTAAAAAACTACCCATATCCCCATTTCCATACAGCTGAAGACGATTTGTATCATGCACTGCTGTTATTTGTGTAAAACATATATTCAAGTAGGTTCTGGCCAAAATATTAACGTTGTCGGCAGGATTCGAACCTGCGCGGGGAGACCCCAATGGATTTCTATTCCATCGCCTTAACCACTCGGCCACGACAACTTGTTGGTAGATATAGTAAAAGGCAGTTTAATATACCTTTGCAAATACTTTTACGTTTTGTGGAACTACGCTTGTTGTTGAATAAGAATACAACACAAAGTACTTAACTTAAGGATGTGATAGAGTTTATCAACATGACATATTCTCAAACCTGTATTGTTCATTTTCGCAAACAAAATCGATGAAGTGAAAAGTTACGCTAACCTCACTAGAAAACTGAAAGCATTTAACTGAAAAACCTTTATTCTACATTATATGAGATCCCTTTTAGCTTCGGTGAAATTAACTCTCATAAGAATCAGACAATCAATTTGTAAATAGCGAGAATCTGCTATTAGGCCGGATGAAATAAAGTGTTGTTTAGCATCGCCTCTTGCCCAAACCTGTCCACCAAGGTCCACTGGCCTCCCCGGAAAGCTTTCAATAACACATAAATTGCTTAATACATGTAAAATAAAAAGGTGTTTCTGCTGCCTCCCAAGAGTTCCTATCCACGTCAGGCGAGCGGAAAGTTAAAAAAAACCACCAACTTATATTGTCAAATGACATGGGCACATTTTCTTATTCCCAGTTTGGGGAATGTGCTTACTGAATTGAGATCAACATAGTACTCATGCGCGTGTGATGATATACTGTGAGATAGCACGCGCTCGCCGAAATGAAAATCCTCCTCTTTCTTGTTTTACAATAAAACTACTGATATGCAAGATTTATTTCATTTGGCCTTCTGGTTTTGTGTGTGATGCATGAACGGACACGAAAATGGAAGTTCATGCGACCGATTAAACAATGTATTTCTCATTAGTTTACCGTTCTTTATATTTCGTGAAAAAATATTCCAGATGTATTTGTCTGCTTTGATTAGAGCATTGGATGGACGAAATGCCACTCTGCCTTCGGGAATAAATAGATTTTTTTGCGAGTTCTAAAGACATGACAGCACTGGGCTTCTTGCGGAAAGTCTAGCATTATTTTTCGTGTAGATCTTGCATGTTTTGACAAAGTTGGTGAACACTTTCACGAGCGAACATGTACACGTACTAGCATTCTTATACATGTACTTTCATCATCATCTTGGCCCAGGTCTGCATGATATCGAGACAAGCATGGCAAGTATTTATTAGACGACAAATTTACATTTTTTGTTTGTCAAACGGCCTCACATCATTTCATTAATGGGCGTAGCAATATTGGCCTCGCATCCAACACTTCAACTTCTCCGGAAGACCTGAAAACCGATCCTTGCTGCAAGTTTTATACCATGTATGGCGTGCCTCTACGACCTGATATAAGTCATGGGTCTGAGTAGTTAGTCAGTAAGTTAGGGCCGCCCCTCTTGATGTGATAGCTTTTTGCTCGGCTTGAAGTGTTCTTCTCTTCTTTAATATCGGATCAATCGAAGAACCCGACAAAATGCCATGATGTATTTATTTTTATTCTATCCATTATTTAACCAATTTTGGAGCAATCAGGACAAAACAAAGCCGGTTACCTCGTTCAGAGTGAGGGCACAAAGGGGAGAAGAAAAAGAAGTGAAGCAATGCGATCGCTAGATCATCATCTCTGATCATTGCCATCCAACTTCTTCCAGTGCATCTCCAATCATGTTTACATGTCCGCTGAACGGCATTCCTTCATAACCCTAGACCCTTTATGTCCACTGGTTATTGGCTCGGCAGAATAATCATCCAGTCTCTCTCTCTGCATGCTTAGTTCGCACTAATCGGTAGGCAAGCTAATAAGGTCATATTATAATGTATCAACTATAAGCTAGCAAACCTGAATTGGGTTTTTTTCATGTCTGTCATACGATTGCTTGCAGCCGGGAACTGCCGAGGAAAGGAGAGTCAACATCTTCAAGCTGTACGAATCAATACCCAATTAGTTACAGTATGTCCCATCCGTTTGGCTCGACACTTGTCCAAGACAATACCTCTCCGATCAACCTGACTTGTTTACTCTCCGTCCGTACTCTTGGCAGGAGTTTTATTAACCTGGCACCGGTCGATGCGGACCGGGCAATGTTGACCATCAGGCTTCAGTCACTTTCGTACCCGAGACATTTCTCTCTGCTCGTTGCTTTTTGTTTACGCTTTGTCTGGGCGTATGCGAAAATAGTGCGTGTGTTGACAAAACGGGTGTAAAATGCTCATATACAATGTATGACAAAATCCACTCAGAAGAAGAGTTTCATTAGGAATCGTCTCCATATCAATCATAGCCATGAAGTAGGAGCAAATGTGGTAGTAACGAGCACAGTGGTGCAAGAGCATATCTGCAGTCCTGACACTATTTTGGTAGCACAAACCAGTGGAGGCTAAGAAGTGCGAGAAAAGTCTAAAACCAACCAACAATAAATTGTGCAGTAAAAATGCACATGGCATGCCACTTTGTTCCCACAGATAAATGAACTCAATCCAGATAGGAAAAACACAGATAATGGCTTCATGAATATTCAACATTTGTGATGGAAGAAGTCACAATTGGATCATATCGTTTATCTTAACGGATATTTCTCCGCTTGAATGAGAAATTAGCTTAATTGATCTTGGCTTCAGCACCTTTATGTTTAAGAAATCTTAACGTGACACTTACAAGTGACAACGTGAACTCTGTGCAAACCCGGCATTACAAGTTACAGGATGAACTCTATATAATCCCAGCCTTTTGTGCGATTGGGGATGAAAATGTTAGATGGTGCACTCAGTCCACCACTCCCCCAGCCCACTAATGCTTTAAGTTGTAAGAATCGAGCATAAAACATAGCTCTGCAGTTCTGTGCCAGAGATTCATTTGAGTAAAACTCCGCTGCTGACGTCAACATGTGGTTCTGGTCATGACAACTTGCGTGTTCTAGTCATATCAAAGTAACATTACCAAAAACATGGATTGAAAAGAACCCGGGCAAAGTAATCTCGGTTCTTTGATCTGCGGCATATTTACAAATCGGACTGAGATATTTCAGCAACAGGCAGCCCTTCCCCCTCTATTGGAGAAACATATTAAGAATGCCCTTTCAAAATCTCACGCATGCCGACTGTGTATTGTGAAAGCTTCGAAAAAGTCCTGGTGTCTGCTAATGAGAGGTAGGTTTATAGTTCTGTTCCAGGCGCTGAGGTTGAAATGGCATGTTCTGTCGTTTTTTTTACTTCGTAAAGTGAGATTAAAGGCTGTACGGGGATGAAAAAATCAAGTTAAACCAAGGCATGTCAACTGCAGACTTTCATGGAAAGAACGTGACCTAAGCTTCCCCTTCTAATTTTTTGGTTGCTTTTTATACATGTAAATGTCAGTTAGTTTGAATCTACATAGTGACTGGTTTAGTTCAATGACTTTTTCACGACATTGACACTAAATGGACGTCAATCCGCAGCCTCACTAAGTGCCCACTGCCGCTGCCACAAGATAAACATCTTCAGCCAGGTGGATTCTCTATAATCTGACCGGAAGACACTACTCTCTTATTTTCTGAGGACAATTATGATGATTATCTCCATGTGTGACAGACAAATTGGTCTCAATACTCTTTCTCGTCCTAAACCTGAGGTTCTGATAGTGTTGTGCTTTCGGACTACTTTGAGAGAGAGGTTCACAATATGCACGTTGTCAACGTAAAGCACAGGGTTTGCGTGTAGTGCAGCTTTGCCTGCGTGTGTATACAAATCGGACTACGCTAAGAGTGAGGTCAATGTCGCGATATCTTGTGACTCGGGTTCTTAATTAAGTATTTTTAAAAGGTTTATGCATGAGTACCCGTCAATCCCCCTTCCTATTTTTCACAATATTTTTTGTACCTGTCATTTATACCAAAATAGCGTCTTATCATCGAGTAATTAGTGTCAAGACGGAAAGATGCGTCGTTTCCTCGGGTGATTGTTATTATCTACTCTTCCTGATGTAGTCCGAGATTTCTGTCAAGATCCGTATCATCGTATGACAGGCCAGCGACAATTGCGATGCTTCTTAGAGCATTTGCCTTCACCCAGCCTATTGATAGAGAGGTTGCGCAACGTTACGTTTCCGACTACGACTCTGACACGTCTGGCACTCCGGTACTTCAATAGATAGGTTTTAGCAAACTATGACACGAGCCCGTCTGCCACTCCACCAAATGCATGAGTTGCTTTGGAACTAATCGTCTATTCGTGAGACTTGCGAAACCTCACTATGTGACAATAGTGACAGGTGAAAAAGGAAAGGTTGTAAAAACCTCGTACAGAATCCCCTTCTTAGAATGAGCAGCACACCCGTAACTGGTTTACCGAACCATCACGACTCTACAATCCTCTTGACACGAAAAAGCACCAAGTCATTGATGTAATCCGCCCACACCTGTCGGTTAATACTACGCAAAAGTTGCTGTAAGTGGCTTGTATATTTGTCTGAACCTCGCCAGAATCATTATCCTGCTCACGTACCGTCGGGCGACCATCGACGCCTCGGGCTCGGTAGATCAACACGGTATATGACAATCACCGAAAACATCACTCAGATATCTTGGACGTTATTGATATCTTTATGCAATAGTTCTGCTCTGCCTTCGATCTCATTGACATCTCTCGACTGATCATTGGGAATATTCTTATGCACAAAGTAGCGTACAAAAGGTCGTGCAGCTGTATCGTATAGTAGTAGTACAACGACGGTTGTAGTTCAAGACAAGTTACAATCACATTGCAGTGTTTTTATGAAACGTGTCTTTTTATTACTTTGCAAGGCATACTCCCATCTCGTTTGTTTACAAACGAGTAGATTTGGGTCTGTGTACATATATTTCATCGACAAACATTCACCAAGATTGTCAATTCCTATCACTGGCGAAGCGAGAAAGAAACTGGAAGAAAACTGTAGTACACGAATGGAGAACAGTGTTGATTAGCCTGACAATACATTGACATGTACATTTAGATGTACATTCTTGCTCGCTCTCAAACCTAACAGTATGACTGCCAATGCTTTCAAATACATTGTATATGCACGCAGTTTAAGTTTTTTAGATGGAGGTCGTATCCCCAAGGCTCTGTCACTGCTAATTCTAGACATGTTGATCACTTAACAACTGCACCTTAAATGCTTTAGGCTTCTTGATGAAAGAATACATGGTTTAACACGTAAGTGCAGCATCCTTCTTGAAAACATAGAGCGGATTTTTTTCTCGTTAATATCAACAGTATTTGTTGCGTTTTAAGTTAAAGGTACACAAAGCAACGTACGCCTACTTATTGATATTTTTTAAATAAACATTTTGAGAAAGTGTATAGTCTGATGAAAATAGGTTCAGTTCAACAAATTGCTTCTATCTATTTTTGATTTTTGAACCTCGGGGCGCATGTGTGTGCGATCCAGCAAAACGTAACCAGAAGAAAATGGGTTCAGATAAATACGTTATGAAGTTCACGACATTTTTTATGACATAAAATATCCGTTAATCTTTAGTGTCATTGTTCGAGGACACTTTCATCACATGATGAGTTTCTCGTTAAAATATGAGCTTTTTTCCGTTTTCTTAGCCTGATAATTTGTTATTTGAAGCGATTTGCCTTGGGACATGGATTTCTGTTACACGGGTTGTCAATAGAAAAATATCTGATGGTTATGATACAAAGTATGGTTATGACATCACTTGGAAAACGAAGCTCAGCAAAACTAACGTCATCGGCTAAGAATGAATGGGAGCCAATTCTCGAGAGCCATTGTACACTACCAACTCTTTACTTGCCACAATTATCTTGCAAACGGCTCCATCTATCACTAATTAATTGCTTTCAAGCCATTCTTAGTCCTTTTTTGCCTGAACTAGACCCAAGCTCGCTGCGCATTTGAAACGTACAACGGACGCTTTATTCGAATCCTTTCGGCGTCAAAAGTAAGATTGCATCCGCGTCCGCGATACGCGTCTCTATACATGTGTATTGCCTTCGGGAAAAAGGGATCTTCTTGAAATGCAAAGATGGGATATTAGCTAAATTGTAAGAGGCTTTTGACATGACATGCTCATGGCAGGAGTGGGATAAGACATTTAACTGTTGAAAGGCTTAGGACACCATTAACAAATAGATAATGTCTTTTAAATATGTCATTGTTGAGAAAGCAAGCGACTTTTACGCAATTTGGCGATGGTGTATTCAGTGTTAAGTTTGGAAACAAGTAGCTAGTGCAATAAAAGGCAGAGAAGCTAAAATGTAGGCTCACTGCCGGCAGGATCTTGTCAGAATAGCCAGTACCTCAATGTGGGAATGCTGGCTAGCAGGGGTGATCACGCACTCACGGAATCCATGTTTTGTAATTCCCAAGTGCCAATCTCTGTTTATCACCAGAGAAACAAATGTCATAGACTGGAATTGCTTTAAAGTTGCAATACCACTGCTAATTACATCCCGGAGAGACGCTTGTAATGGAAACTCGGATAGCTTTGATACAGCGGTTCCACCGCGCACGCACCCTCATTGCATCTCCCTCTGCTGCATCCTTTGAGCGTATCATCTCCGGGCGCGAACTATTTGTCACGCGATGGTAAGAAGATTTGTAAAAACAGTATTACTCCGTCGTAAGCTTCTTTATCACGCCAGAAGTGTTAGCTGACGATTTGAATGCAACCTTCATGCAGTAGAGTTCGCTTCATTTCACACGCCTCAAATCCAAATTTAAAGCACAGAATTTATTAGACTTATCTTCAATATCCCCCCCCCCCCATGATTCAAAAACTATTGAAATTGTTATGACACCGGTGGTGAAAACGATGATGATGGTACCTGAAACGTTTTATTGTTGTATGCAGTACATGCATTGGTAGTGTACATGCATTGCTAGTGTAATTATGTTGAAATACACCTACGAATACTCACAGGGGCGCGTACAATGAAGCGGTTGGACTCCATCAACACGATTATAGATATGTATGAGAGTATTTCATGGTTTCTGTTGTCGAATACTGTACTGATTTGCAATTCAATTAGTGTTATCATATCAATAACATATTTCAACGATTTGAGGTTGAGGTATGCCATCTAACTAAAATGATATCACTTCAGACTCCTCTGCGAATGGCATATGCCGCATTCGCGTCACCAGATCACTTGACGATTGGACGAAATTGTTTGCATAAAGCTACTGAGTGGAGTGCTTTTTTAATAACATCACGTAATCCCACAGTAATCCCAAAGTAAGTGTACACTGTTGCTTTATACAAACTTCGTTCTGTGTAATCGCTTTTAGCATGTCGACAGTAAACACGGTAAATGTTGCCACAGAAAGCTAGAAAAATGATTAATATCTGCGTCAACTTGCAGAATGCAAACAATTATGAGCGTGGTTAAATTGCTGAAACCAAAAACATAGTAGAAGCCCGAGATGGAGAGTAGCTCATCACATCGAGTTCACGTGTCAACAGGACTAACGATAACACCCAAGTTAGCGGTCGTTTGATTTCGTGGATTTTTGTAGAAATTATCATTTGAAACACGAAACCCGCACCCACGCACTAGCACTTTAGTCCACCAATCTACTGCTCACGACAGTTAGGGCTCCCCCCAATCTTCACTTTCAAGACGGGTGATAAATGGCTCCTCGATACCACAATACACCGACCAATTGACAAGTGTCTGTCAATAAACCGACTAAGTCAATCTTACCGGGAAGAGCACGATGACAATAATATGCGATGCTTGGCTCTGTGCCTCTTTATCAATATTTAGTTAGTTAATTCGTATGGTGTTCCCTCGCCACACCACCTCGTAACTAATCAATAACGTAAACCAACTGTCTGCTGAAAATAATTTATTGCCCATTAAGTGCTTGGCTGATATCAAAGGGCGAATCTAGAGAACATTTTATCACGAAAGGGCAATACGCGAGAAGGAACACGGGGGACGTAATGTGATTTTATACCCCGGACACGGAATGTAACGATTCTTCCTCATTGGTGATAAAAACTGGGGATTTTATCCCAGAAGAAATATATCTTCACCACCGATGCATTGCTGATAGATATTTATTTTTTTAATTTACTTCCCTATCATGTGCGGACATTTTCGATTTGCCGATAGAATGTCACCCGTTTGTCAATACCGAGTTTCGCGCGTCCACAACGTACATAGACATGCACATGCATATGAGATAAGTGATATCAAAAACATATTACTTCCAAGTACTGCTTTCTTGAGTGTTTCTAGCCAAGGTTCGTATATAGCTGCACGTCGGTCGAAGGAGAGAAAGGTGTTCACATGATGTCAGTGAAAATTGTTGTAAATTGCCCACTATATATTCATTTGATAGTCAATGGGAAGTGCCATAATGTATAATTTCATTCACTCCTATTCTCTAAACCTCAAAAGTGAGTTCGGCAATAAGGCTCTTGGGATGTGCGATGTATTACGCTGTTCAAACTCCGCCCTTATAATACCGAAGACGCGAACACAAAAGTAAACTTGGGACAATCAATGTGCCTGAAGGGGAACTAATGCTTTTTGCTTATTTACAGATATTTTTCGAAGTTAAGTTATGATGAAGATGAATTTTATCTTGCATAACATTGCGTAACGGCATGCTGCATTTACAAATCCACATTGCAGAAATGATTCACATTTCCGTTTAAATTCTAGGAAAGAATATTCCCGCCGGCTCTGTTCGGTGTTGCATGCTGTTGCACTCACTTCAGGTTCATTCATGTCAAGCAAAGATTAGGGGTATTAATAAAATGTGGCCCTCCCTTGCGAATACTACCATCAATAGTATGGAATGATTTTTCATTAGTCGCTCAGTAGCATCGAGTAGGAAATAGTTTGTAAATTACGTCTGGCATTGAGGGATTCGTTGATCATGATCGCAATGCCGAAGTCAATGCATGTTGTAATTATTCAGACTATTTGCTCGAGTGTCGAACCAAATTGTGACACCTTATGAAATAATGAAACTTGCAACCCTTAGAATGAAGGCAAGGCAGACTACGAAGACCATGAAGAGATAAGGACAGTCGCCAGCGACTCCCTTTTCCCGATCTTTGGACATCCTCGGCACTTCACCCTTCAACAAGCTGTCGCTGTGACCGTGGAAGCTGACTCCCTACCACGAGAGGACATCAACGCAAATAATATGATCTATTACCTCAGCAAACCGTCTATTTATTCTGACCAATTGGTTGGGTTTAGAGTTTCACCAGTGTCACCATTCCACCAGGGTGGATGTCATCTTATTACGGGGCAGTAAGATGGATGGGTACCTAATCCATTCACGGGTCACCCTCCTCTCATCGTTCATAGTTACTCATTTGTTCAGAGAAACCAAGCGCGCCGTTTCGTGAGAAAAACTCGGTTTGCGAGTTTGGCGAACATGCTAAAACAAATGAGGTGTTTTGTTGATGTTCCTAATTTTTGTACACAAAATATTCATCGGAGCCAAGATGGTGTTATGCCATCATTGAAACGGCATTTTGAATAGATGATATGGAGAAAATGTGTTCTGCATTATTTATTGTAGACATATCAGGCTGGGATATCAGTGGGGTGGTTGGCCCGAATAAAGGTCCACTCGACTGCCTGACGAAATATTAAGATAAATACTATGAGCATAAATATTCAGGGTTGGTTGTCTAAAACAAGTTTTGTGTCCAACGCTGGCATTAACTTAACTAATTGACTTAACTGAAGGAGCTATCGACATACTAAGTGAACAAAAGCGATTTTGTTACACACCGTATGCCTGTCTGTTTGATTTCCTAAAACGCCAAACCCTACTCAATCTTGTCTCCAAAGACGAAGCCATCATTCCCCATCTTTAGTTTATCAACAAATGGCGTATCGGCGCGGCCCCAATTAAATATCACAGGAAGTTGGTTAGCACAGTTCCGGATCAAGCCTGCGTATGACAATATTGAAATAACGTCGGTACCAAAACGCCAACTGGAATATCATCAAAACTTAGGATGTGCTATTTTGTTCGAATAATTGGACTTTTTCTGCACGAGTTGATTGAAATTTAAAAAATAATCTATCATGTGCTTTAATAAGTAACTAAGATTAATTCTTGAATAGCCATGGCGAGATATTTTCGTTAGCGCCATAATTACTCATAGTGTATCAATGTACATGTACGTGATCTTCGTGCAATGAGAGACCATCTTGCACTGGATTTTATCAGTAAAAACTGTAAGGAACTGTTTCAGTGCTGGCCCAAAACTAGGTGAGGGCGGTGACTAAAACGATGACATAACTTTCAGTGGTCTAACATAAATCAACTTTCATCAGATTACTCTCGGCCTTCTATAATGGCCGAATATAAATCTTTCATTTCTCTGCCTGCTTTACCAGTCACGAAAAGTACTTCAAAAAACCAAATATAAATTTATGACTGTGACAAATGACATTGTATCCGGATTTGATATTACATGTACGTACATGTATATCTCTCCGTGCATTCATGCACGCAACAACACAACAGCGATAATACTGCAAGCTCCATTGTGTTTCAAAAGCGACGAGAACGCACAATACAGAGCAAAAATGTACAACTACATGTATACATGTAAATGTAGCTTCTTTCGTGTAATCAACAGATTGCGGAATTTTTCTTGGGTTAGTTTACTAGCCTTTGATGTGTTTATTTCCTGGCGGTTATGGCAAGATCTTTTGATGAATAACAAGAAGCATCATGTCTATATAAGAAGCATTAAGGATTAAGTGGTGTGACTGCATTGCCTGTAGTGCAAATCCTGCCGTATGCACATACCAGTATACTGTACAAGTTTGAATCAACGCCGCGGTCGGCAGAATAAAGAACAAAATCACCAGATTTTGCATCCGGGTACACATGACCGAATGCCCGTTCTTCCCTACAACATTTTTTAGCTGTCCTGCAAATATGAATTGATTTATCAAACGATTTACTTCCATGTTAAGGCAAAGAGCTTTGTCTTCAAACTGACAGCATAAAAATATGCTCATATCTTGTCGAATCGATTCAGAGAAAGCAGTTATTGATGAAAGAAGTTGGTCATGCTCAGTGCTGTCGTGAGGCGCAATCCTCAACAACAAGCATATCCACCAATGTTATACTGAGCCCTAATAATAAATATGGCCATATTAAAAATCTGAGACCGGAAAGCCTTCCAACGTGTCCAAATTCCAGCGGCCAGGACGGGCAGATTCCGTCACAGAACTGCTAGGACGCAACGCTTATCTTTCTTGTGACAAATCTTGACAGAACCAATTCTGTTGACCACGGCTTGTATATAGTAGACGATGTTTAGATAAAGATTCGGATGTTAGACTTTTAGAGCTGAGGGTAGTGACGATAAGATTCGTGTCATGTGAAGTCCTGAGGGAGACGATATGTGGCCGTAACCGTGATCAAGGCTGTCCGTCTTGTCAGTGACCACAGTTTCCATTGGGTTCAAGCCGCCACGGCGACTGCCACTGGCTTCAATCACAAAGTATGTCAAAGGTCGATCAATACGAGAAACATGTTGTATAACATATTATAAAGAAATATGGAGAACTAATGCGAAGTATGCATCCAATACGTAACCAGTAAAAAAACGTATCGATACGAAGTGCTAAATTATATTGCATTTTTCGTTTCTTTAAATTGAAATGTTTAAACAGTCGCTGAAGGCCACATTACATGTTGTAGCACTTATGCACTAATCCTAGTTTTCATTTCAGGTAAAACTCTAATAATGGCTTTCTGAATACGGCTTTTGTAACTGAAGTTGTTTACCACATTTTTCTTTGCAGATTAAGAAGCGTCACCTTGGGTCCCTCGCCCGTCACAACTGGCTTCCAAAGCCCGCCATCCGATACTACCCGTTCCTTCCGTCCGATGATGACAGACTGCCTTACGCCGAACCCCTCTACATGCGCGATCGGCGCTATCTCGGCTCTTTGCTTCGCTCGGGGTTTGGCACGAGGAAGGAAAATTACCCTTGGTGGAAAAACCCAGATGGTAGTGTAGAAAACACGGAAATGTACAAATATCCGGGAGTTTTTGGAGTGGGAGAAGTCCCGCGAGATCAACGGAAACGAGAGTATGATGATTATGAAACCGAGGTTTGGGGTGAAGGTCATTTGCCTGATTGGTTGGATATGGGAGTGGATGACGGACCTGCAAGGCGGAGGCGTGAAACAGAAGAGTCCGATTCTGATGATTTGGATGATGAGGTGATAAAGCGACACCTGGGGTCGGCAATGAAGTTGAGACTGGGTAAAGAAGATGACAAACGCCATCTAGGATCTCTGATGAGGGGAAAATTTGGCAAGAGGAATGATGAATCTGAATTTGATAAACGCCACCTTGGATCAGCGATGAAATCTAGGCTGGGTAAAAAGGATGATGACGAATTTGATAAACGCCACCTTGGATCAGCAATGAAATCAAGGCTGGGTAAAAAGGATGATGACGAATTTGATAGACGCCACCTTGGATCAGCAATGAGGCTGGGTAAAAAAGATGATGAGGAATTCGATAAACGACACCTTGGATCGGCGATGAAATCTAGGCTGGGTAAAAAAGATGATGACGAATTTGATAAACGACATCTTGGATCAGCAATGAAATCAAGGCTGGGTAAAAAGGATGATGACGAATTTGATAAACGCCACCTTGGATCAGCGATGAGGCTGGGTAAAAAAGATGATGAGGAATTCGATAAACGACACCTTGGATCGGCGATGAAATCTAGGCTGGGTAAAAAGGATGATGACGAATTTGATAAACGACATCTTGGTTCGGCAATGAAATCAAGGCTGGGTAAAAAGGATGATGAAGAATTTGATAAACGCCACCTTGGATCAGCTATGAGGCTGGGTAAAAAGGATGATGACGATGAATTTGAAAAACGACATCTTGGATCAGCAATGAAATCTAGGCTGGGTAAAAAGGATGATGACGAATTTGATAAACGACATCTTGGATCAGCAATGAAATCAAGGCTGGGTAAAAAGGATGATGATGAATTTGATAAACGCCACCTTGGATCAGCTATGAGGCTTGGTAAAAAGGATGATGACGAATTTGATAAACGCCACATTGGATCAGCAATGAAATCTAGGCTGGGTAAAAAGGATGATGACGAATTTGATAAACGCCACCTTGGATCAGCAATGAAATCTAGGCAGAGTAAAAAGGATGATGACGAATTTGATAAACGCCACCTTGGATCAGCAATGAAATCAAGGCTGGGTAAAAAGGATGATGACGAATTTGATAAACGCCACCTTGGATCAGCTCTGAGGCTGGGTAAAAAGGATGATGACGAATTTGATAAACGACATCTTGGATCAGCAATGAAATCAAGGCTGGGTAAAAAGGATGATGATGAATTTGATAAACGCCACCTTGGATCAGCAATGAGGTTGGGTAAAAAAGATAATGAAGATTCGGGTAGAAATAGTGAAAGCAAGAGGCATTTGGGTTCGTTGATGAAGGGAAAGTTTGGTAAGAAAGATGGTGAATTTGAGAAACGTCATCTCGGTTCACTCCGAAAATCACAGTTCAGGAAAATGGATCAGAATGAACTTGACAAACGCCATCTTGGATCTCTAATGAAGGGAAAATTTGGGAAAAAGGATGATGAAGGGGAGGTTGGCAAGCGTCATCTGGGGTCCGCTATGAAGTCCAGATTAGGCAAAAAGGATGAAATCGATAAACGCCACCTGGGGTCCGCCATGAAGGCAAAATTTGGCAAGAAAGACGACGTCGAGGTGGACAAACGCCATCTTGGTTCGATCGCGCGAGGTAGAACGAGATCGAGGCGGTCAGCCGATGTCCTTGGCCGTGAGGAATCCAAGAGGCATCTCGGGAGGGCGAGAAACTGGCGCATTGGGAAGCGAGATGATGAGAGTGACGAGATTGAGTTCGAAAAGCGCCACCTAGGATCGGCAATGAACGTCCGTTTTGGGAAACGTTTTAACGATGACGAGGATGTTGTTGATAAAAGACATCTGGGTGCTTTAATGAGGTCAAGGTTACGTCACCGAGAAGATGACGATGACGTTGATAAGCGCCACCTGGGGTCCGCCATGGGATCTCGGTTTAGAATGTATGACAAACGCCATCTTGGATCAGTGATGACCTCCAGATACCGGCTGTACCAGAATCGAGTGAATGGTATGAGGAACAAGAAACGGGACTGGGAAGACGCGGAGGTCGATGATGCTGAAACTAAGAGATTCCTCGGTGCAGCTATAAGATACAGACAGCGCCAGAGGGAGGCAGATAAAGACAAGCGACATCTAGGCTCTGCCATGAAGTTTGGTAAACGCCATTTAGGATCTGCTCTGAACTATCTGAGGGATTCGCGGTATAACGTAGCGAACAAGGAAAACCAGAAACGGTCAACTGAACAAGAATCTTAGTGACTTTGCTTATGTGATAGAATTTACCTTTAAGGTTTGTTTGGACGATGTCAGTGGTGATATGCGCCAGAGAGGGCGCATGGCAATATGCGCTGCGAGCTGCGCGTTGCTCTATCCTCAAAGCGCCGAGGGACCAGTCAGACCTGCGAAGCCACTTCACCCTGATCTGATGTGTTAATGGTTGTAGAAATTGTCGGTTGCGGTAGTCGAATAACATCCCGCATCTTCAATCAATCCTGGTCTTTGGCCACCTGGCCTTGTTGGTGGGGACCACACTGCTTCGAAACAAGACGCCGGACGTACGCTTAGGTGTAGAGCAGGAATGATTCTTTATTTCTCTGCGCAGTGTAAGTGGCTATCATAGTCCATACACTAGTATAGTCATGTATATTTGTGTGACGTTTCCCTCTTCTTCATCATTTGCACGTCGACGCCATCTTATTTCATTGGGCCACATCAGGCTAGTGACTATCGAGGATTCTCTCGTTTTTCAGTGTCCTATTGGAAAGTACTCTACGAAAAGTGAACTTAAAAGTCGGAGAATGACGTATTGAAATACATGTACTTTCAGTGTCTGATTTGGTGCCTCTTGATATCTATTCTAACATTGTTTAGAAATAGTTTCTCTTTGAAATTATGAATCTGACATAGGAAGAGTAGGCGTCACCGACTTTGGGGAATCGAAGGCTCCGCACCTCTGTGGTGGTAGCTCTGAGAAATTAAGAAAAATCCGAGGAACTTTTAAGTGTCGGACCCTATCCCAGGTGGTGTGAGTCGGATGCGTCAGACCGGTTTTCGTTTCTGCAAATAAACACTGAACTCCGTCACGGCCGCAAAATTCCTCTGCATAGTTGTACATGTACGGTATTTAAGCCCTTCAATGTGAGGACATTTTAAGATCTGAATTTGTTATTTGTGACAGAATAAATGGTTTTTCTTCCAAACTTTTTAAAGCATCAGCTAGCAGATGGTCTCAAGCTCATCAAACGGCGTAGATTTGACGACTAGTAATATGCTGGTAGACCTTGCTTTGGGAGACCCAGCTAAAGTAATGTATAACGGACTCCTCTTCTTCTGGTTGGTCCCTCGGTAGTTATGGAGATAACAGTCGGTATTGAATAGAAACAGATTGTATTATATTATAATAATGTCTATTTTTGTAGCTGAACAATGCTGAAGGACAAGTGTGTACATTACATTGCCTAGACCTGGACAGGATCTGACGCGAAAAGTACCACCAAGACTATGGAAACGACACAGACGGTTTCAGCCATGACATCATGAATTTGCCGCAGCCTGACTCGTCGCCGAACAGATACTCGTAAAAGTCGGCGTTTGCCGACATTGCCGAAGTCTCACTCCCAGATGCCTGGAGTAGATCACAGGGGTATGAAGATACCAGAATTATAGCGACTGATCAGCCCTACAATCAACTGATACACATCCACGAACCTTATTCAAAACATATCACGCACACCTCACTCTTTATGTGCAGTTTTTATGCGTTTTCTGGCGGCTGCGTGGGGGTTGATCGATCGCAAATTGATTGATTGATTGATTATGGTGTAACTTCGCGCGCCTGTGACTACATTGTATAACGGAATTATATGTTGGCAGAGAGAAATAGCCTTCGACCTAATCGGAAAAGGGAGAGTATAAAACGTAGCGAATCTCGAGATGATAAGTCCATCGATCGAGATATTTCAGGGAAAACTTTTAAACGTTAAAAAAATAAAGACTAATGTGATGTCCATTCCCAGCCATCGTATCATGACGACCTACATACAGGCACCATCTTTTCTAAAAATCGCTAATTTGCCAATCACCTCATCGCAACGTTTTGTCATCTCCTTTTGGAGAGTGCTGGTATTGCGAAGGAAATGATGGTCTGTGCAACGCTAATGAAATCTCTGATCGTATAGATGAATACACTCCACAACATAAACAGTATATGCCTTAATTAGTGAGCTCTTGGCGGTCGGAGTGACAAAATAAAAGGCCTGTTTGAGGCTTCTTTCGTAAACTCATAAATATTCGACAAACGTGGCTCTGTGTCCTGTCCCGTGCATGCTTTAGATGTACGTGTTGGGAGGCCAACGACGAAGGTGGTGGTGCCGGACACACTGGATAGATGTTGTAGCCGGCGTCGATGCAGAGAGTGGAGGTTTAGAGTTGCAAGAGAGGTGTTGAAACAGAGATGACTGACGGCTCAAGACCGTATTGTCCGGAGGGATGCGCTGGCACAGTCAGCATAGAAATGACGTCACGTTGCGGGAGTGAGTGAGTGTGAGTGGTGTACGTGTATCTCAAATATTTCCTGTGACCGTATCCTCAGACCGTTCCCTCAGTAGATGCGACCACGTCCACAACTGTTGTTACACTGACCATTCCCTCAGTAAACATGACCGTAGCTTCAATGACTGCCGTTATACTGGCCGCTCTCTCAGCAGATGTGACCGTACCCTCAGCTTTCATTACACTAACCATTTCCTCAGCAGATGTCACCACGTCCATAACCACGTATTTGTTGCTGAAACAATCACATTGAAAGCCCCCCCCCCCCCCTCCCACTCGCCCACCCATACTAATTTTAAGAAATAAAGCTCATAATCAAAAATCAAGCAATGTATCAGTTATTCCATCAATCTGCTCGGTCTCTTCAAGCAAAATCTGCGTCTGGTTGAAGACCATTCTTCGAGATGGCGGTGACGGTCTGATGGGTTTACTACCGCAGTCAACGTTCAGTAGATCAAGTCTTGTGTTACACTATAACATCAGATGATAAAATGATATAGGTATCAACTGCTAACACAGACAAGGATTGTAGAAAGGGTTCCCCGACCAGCCGATTTGGTGGGGTCTTCTTTTTGGTATCTTAGTGGGCATTACAAATTTGAGGGCCTTGTGGGTCAACAGCCTTTCGTATTTTTACAGACTTCTACCCCAGACTGATATCGACCCATATCGTTGGCAATGCCATTCTTTTTGGGACCGGGTTGCATGATATTTGGTATTCGAAACCTTTGAGAAATCCTTCTCTCTAAGTCAAAACTCGGGCTGTGCCGTGTAGGCAGATTATGTCCGGCGGGTGAATGGTCACAGAAACCACTTTCCATACCAGGTATCTGTACGGTGTCTCCGGAAAACACGTCAGATCCCGCGCCACCTAAGACTACAGCTTTCCGCTTCTCCTTTGAAATCAAGGATTACATCACTGCTGGGATCACAAAGAATGCTGCAAAATAGAGACGACACTATTAGTACACTATAAAGGTTAAGGTTGCTGATACCAACAGACGCTGGCATTTAACTGGAGAAGCACTCATGACTACAGCCACACAGTGCACGCTTTGTTTTCTTCATTCAGATTATGAATGGATGGCGAAGGAATAATCACGTCGAGCTTTTCGTATGTTGGTTGGTCAGCAGTTTGGACTAAAATCAATAGAATGATTTAAGATTCTCTGCTCGTGTGAATACTTTGTTTGCAGGATAAATATATATGATGTTGCAGAAGGTTATGTGGGTTCGTCGATCTGTGCTTTGAAACGCAACTTGGTAGCCGTTACATTAGTAATTTTCTCCGATCTTTAGAAGTGGCAGTCACAATATCAAGGAATATAAAAAAACCAACGCCATTCGTTGTGCAATCAGGAGATAGGATTGAGCACTGAAAGCGGCACAATCACATTAAGGCCGATTGGTACAACCGACATTGTGCGGCGCCGAGTAACGATGGTGATAAGTGACCACGTGCCGTTACGATTAGCCTGATGAAGACGCTACGACGGGTGTCAGTTATAGATCGTGGTATCAGCACTCGGGTTTGTTAGGATAACCCAGTACTCCGTGGAGGATGCGCATCTACAAAAGGTGACGGAATCTCCGTTTTTGACCTTCTTCGTAACCACCGACACGTGTTTCCATAGCCATAGTGGAATCACGATACAAGCGCTATTACACTGCTACATGTACAGTATCGTAGAAATGACCCTACGCTGACGCTACACTCTATTAAAGCCGTGGTTAAGTACCAATAATTATTCTAAATGGACTGTAGGATTTATGTATTCCAAAACTCTAAGTCGTAATCTCGATATTTCTTCATCGTCTGGCTTGCTTTAGTTTGGATACTCTATCTGAAAGGTAGGAAAGCTTCTTTTTTCCCCATAGAATGTCATTGATGTATGAAAAAGCTTCTTCGGGCCAACTACATTTTTTTAGCTACGGGATTAACAAATGTCTGCATACTGTAGATATGTAGTGTTATACTTATATGATAAGTTTACAATGGATGCATGTACGCCGTTCGTAATTGAATTTGAAATTTCCAATGTACGTACTGAATATGAATTTCAACATTGCTGTTGTGTATATATAGATATACAAACGCTACTATACCAACGTTCAGCAAAGCAGCATGGATGATAACTGCTCTACGGCATTGCGTATAACTGCATTTCTACTTTCCTGGCCCAAGATTAAATACTAACCGCGTAACCCGTTTCGCCGTTGATTGCTGATGTTGTTTTATGATAATGTATAGAAGATAGATTCCCAGCGACAAATGCAGAATATGGATTTTTCCCTCTTCAGTATTCATGTGGGGTAAAAAGTGTCTTTCTCATTTTTGTTGAAACATTCTCTCGGCTTTGAAGTTCTGACGCGAGGTTTCAGCTGTAGGTTTCTTAATGCCGCTTCAAAGAGTACTGATGATTATACCGAGTTGGCAACATTCAGCAATAGAGCAGGTGAACATTGTACTCTGTGCTTTCTATGTTATGGCAAGGTTTAAAGCGAACTTCGTACGAGTAATACAATGCCTTCACGGCGCCTCAGCCGGTATCAAAGGAATTGATGCATCATGAAGACATACGCGAGTTTCTGAATGGAACCCAATTATTGTCCACATTAGGCCGGCTCCAGCTTACTGCTGCTCTGCGCGGACTTAACAGGAAATGAGAAGACATTTTCACCCCCAAGAAAATGTAAAATGAAGGCCGAAACGGTGGTCGCGCGAAATCCCCTTTAATGAAACAAAATATAAATATCATGTCGGTGGAATGTCGACTTGCTGCCTGAAGCAATTAGGTTTAGTGTCATCTAATGTGACGATTGTGCCAATGGCGACAGATGAAACGAACAGAACCCGATGAGAGTATTCCTTCCACGAGATGCGGAGGTTTGGACTTGAATTGTAAATGCATGTAGGCTTCAACGTTTTCCATTTTAAAAACATCCGCAAGCGAGCGATATAAATGTTTGTCAATATATTTTCATCATTATCTGCTGCAGCGGATAACAAGTAACCTCATCGTTAAGTACTGGTTAAACCTATTTCGAAATATCTGCCTGGTTTTGAAATGGAACGCCCGTTCCAGGTACCTGGCAAAAGAAGCGTCAATTATTAATCAATGAGTCAATATGTACAATCACAAACATCCCTAGGGTAAAAACTATCATAGACTATCATGGCCGTAAACGTACTTTAGTGAAATGTTGCTCCCGCGTTTGTCACAATATATAACAAGACGCATTTTATGAATATGCATTTAGTATAGAAGTCATTCTTTTTCTTGTGCGTGTTGTCCATTTTTGCAATTCTTCAGTATCTTTTGTTATTATACATACATTTGGTGTTTGTACGTGTACATGTGTCCTTCTTCAGTGTATCCATCTTACTCTTCTCCGTCGTCACGTATTCATCGAGACGGTGTTCACAACATTGTCAGTGTCTTCGTGATGCGAATGCACGGATTCATTTTCCTGATTAAAATCAAAAATATATTCTCTCATTATGTTTGATGAGCAGCACTTTAGTATCTGTTTTTCTAGGCGACATTTCTCTCATATACGAATATTTGATTAGGTGGGTGTATGGCGTCCACAGGTTTTTTTGTAAAATATTCATAAGAGACGCAACGGATGATGAGGAATTGATTTTGGGATGGAGCTTTTTCGGAAACGTGTAAGCTTCGACAAACATGTCGGCAATTACATGTACATGTACTTCCTCTAATGAAAAATCGACAGCAAAATCCTCTGCAAAGGATGGTGCGATATACTTATATGATAAAGAATAATGCCCGCAAGGTAGTTCGAGATCATCCACATCCACGCTTGTCTGGTACCATAACCGCTGAAGTCGCTCAGAACGAGGCACAGTGGACGCATAGTGCATTATACACTGTAATCTGTGGTTCATTGGAATGAATGTCTATGTTTTAGAATAGATTAGTTTCATTAATCTCTCGCCCTTGATATATCCCTTCCTGACATGCCTGTCCGGCAGTCATTATTTCTGAACAAGTTAGAAACGGCACGAGCTGGCACTTGTGAATTGGCATGATTTGCTGTCGACAATGACAGCACTTCAAATGTGACGTGTGATGTTCTGAATCTTTGACTTAAGCAAGTCTGCCGTAGATTTTAGTACATCATCATTGGTAGACAAAATACTAGTTTCGCCTCCTCGATATTACCCCTACGAACTGAGCTGTTTTTCAGTACACTAGTTACCCACGGCCATTTTAAATTCGCCCACGTTGACAGGATCCATAGGCAACTATAATTTACCATGACATAAGTCATTTTAAAGTCAATTGATTATTACAACTATCTAACATATGGACATTGAGAGATATGAACTTCAAGTATAGATTTTGTGAATACTATAGCAAGTCTATCTACCTAGTATGTAACTGTTATTCCACGGTTAACTCCAGTTGCCTGTGGAAAGAATGATAACAAAATGGCCGTAGGTATTTTCGCAAACAATTTATTTATTCCAATGCCATTCGTCGCCTTGTCTCGCCCCCTCGAGACTTGTTAAAATCAGCGAGGCTTTCGCTTCATCCGAAATGGAAGTCAAAATCGCTAAGTTAAAGTGTTCTGGAAAATCGATGAAAATGTTGTTACCCGGCGGAACAGCTTAATTTGAAGTGGTTAGAGCAACCGGGTGTTAACATTTTTAAATTGATGCAAATACGGCTGTGTGACATCTATCCTTAAACCCATTAGTTTTAATGGCCTATATTGCGAACAAGCGTGGCACACAGAAAAAGTTTCTGTCTAAATGATTATGTTAAAGCAGTCTGGTTAAAAGAAGTCGATACCGCTGGCAGGAGCGAGGGGTCCAATTAGTGTCTGTAGTTGGCTAATGTTCACATTGAGAGTCTTGTTGATTCTGTAATAAATACCGTGAAATCCTTTCTACAGAGTCAGTGACCAGTGATCTTTACACTGTATTGATACGATGTTCAGATATGTCAAAACAATCTCCAATGTGGGCTGATTTGAGAGACATTTTTTTCAAAGATACCCTGGATAGGTTTCAGTCCGATTCAAGCTGCGTTTTCCCATCCTAGATCAAATCAACACTTAATCCCTTCAGATGTCTGTAAACATTATTCTTTGCACATTTAAAGACGAAAAACTCTCTTTGAAACCTCCTCAAGCAAAGCTTGTGTTAGGGAAAATCGAATTATCAGATGATTGAAACCAAATTCGCATCAAGGTCCGCGGGGCAAGTGCTTAGAATTGAGTTTCTGATCACATCACTCATGAAAATAAAATGAATGATGACGTTGAATTAAACCTTTTCCAGTGTCTCCGTGCCGTAAAAGGTAACTCGGCCAACTAACGAAAGCTTGGGTAATTGAGTTACTGTAAATTCAAATCCACTTAATGTTACGAAGTCGTTCGGCTAGTTCAAAGAATATCTCATGAGTGCCATGAATGACTTCCCATACGCATCGGGTACAATGATTCGAATTGAAATGCATTTCCATGTATAGGAAATATCAAAGGAGAGAGTTGCAGTTCGACATGTACCAACGTATAGTCAAGAAAAAACGATCCGTGTACGATTCTCCTTAATCAGTGCTTTGGGTAGCCGGCCAGACTCAAGCGAACTAATCTGTTGATCTTGGCTGTGTCCCTGGCCATACTGATGAGTTACTGTAGACATGAAGGTTGCTGTAGACGATGTAGTGACTGCCGCGGGAAATAGGAAAGGGCCTAGATTGGTATTCGTGCCTTGTAAGTTACATGGTACCTACAGTTGAAATCCATCAAGTCTTATAGTACCTGTTAACCACTCAACCACGCTCGGTGCGTCTTCAAGCCAACATAATTTGATATTACATCAATGCTATTACATCCGATAATACCGTACCCGTCTCTTTCATCCCCTCATTATCTGGTTGTAACCCAAGAAGCTACTCCATATCAAGGGTCGGACTGCCTCGGGCTGCGCGGGGCACTCTCCCCGGTGCAAAGAAGCCAATCCACTCCAGTCGACAGTTGTCCCTCCACGCGTAATCAACCCCTCCTTTCATCCTCATTAGCGGGCGTTTGTTATCAAAAGGCGCGAATCGATGACACCCTTGTTTGGTTAAGATGTTACAAATTCAGTTTGGATGCTGGATGAGCGCCCGAGCGGCGAGAGGAATATGTCACGCACACCGTAAACTTTGCTGTGTAAGTAATTTAGCTGGCTTCACAGCGCATTTGGATCATTTCATGGGACCTTGTTGATGAGGTAGTTTCAAGGGCCGCTTCAAGGCTTGGTATACAGACATTCGTAATGTGCAACTCGTCAACGATGAACTACGTCCTAGTTCAATGGGAAGCTGATTTGGATGACTGTCGGCGCGTTTGGAACACGCCATGTGACCGTGTTAATTTGGTAATTTGAGTCGCTTCAAGGCTTGGTATTCTCAGAGTCTTTCAAATACTGTGCAACTCTAGTCAGCGATGAAATGTGTTCCAGTTCAATTTGAAGCTATAGCTGATTTGGATGGCTTCCGGCGCGTTTGGAACATTTCATCTCATGACCTTGTTGTTGAGGTAATTTTAGTCGCTTCAAGGCTTGGTGTCGCATCTATCCTGATATCAAGCAACTCTTGCTCACGATGAGATACCTCCTATCTTAGAGTCATAAGCTGATTTGGATGGCTTCCGGCACGCTTGGAACATGTCATATCATGATACCTTGTTGTTAGGGCAATTTCTGTCGCTTCAAGTCTTGATATTCATTTTATTATCATGCAAGTCTGGTTAACTATGAAATACAATATCAGGCTGATTCTGATGGCTTCAGGCAGATTTTGCTAAGCTTCCAGTGGCAGTTTCATCATGAGCCTTCGTCGTTCGGGTTATTTCAGTCGCTTCAAAGGTTGTTCTGCTCTTATGAAACAAGACCGAATTCTATTTGTCTTGGTTATGCTGCATGGTTGTGACCTTTTTCCGGCAATTTTGAAACTCTTCATGCCTACAGCATGTTAATAATAAGGCATACGTATAAGTATGTACTAGTACCAAATATGGACTAATCTATACTTCCTACTAGCATCTATACGTAAGGCCGAAGTTACATAGACTTCATTCGTTCATTTACCACGAGTCACTTTCCAGGTTTTTCTTTCATTCCTCGGTGAATGCACGTCACAAGGCCGTGCTTTTACAGGGGAACGAAAGCAAAAGGGGAAAATGAGTCCTGGGAAATGAACGAATGAGGTCTATGTAACTTCAGCCTAACATAATATAGTCTTACAATAAACATCCCCCGACGTCTTACTGAAAATGTACGTCTTTTTGGTAAGGCGTTTATGCTGGCAGAGAGAATGTGCTTGAGATATCGTGTCTGTAGATTGTCAATTCCCTTATGACGCTTCTGCAGTAATGAGATCAGAATTGTTGCAAATATTGTAGTAACGAATGCGAGATGATGAGATAAGTTCCAAGCGTGGTCAGAGTTGCCCGAGGCTGCGGCTTGATTACTTTCTGGCTATGAGGGTTCTCCGAAAGGTGACATTCTTTCCAGGGTACTGGGACCTATTTCATTGGTTGGATCAAGAACGTATATTGTGCTAATACACGCCACCATTACTTTAAGGCAGAGTAGACGTTGACTACTCAAGGCTCTTCTTTTGTTGAGAAGGTTTTTTTTCAAAATTGAGCTGAGCTTACAAGGCAGAAACCAGAGAAACTACATCGTACACTTGTCTTTCTAATTCGATAATTCTGAGAAGCATATATACTGCATGACCGTATGCTTCCATTTGTAACACAAAAATCATGATCATTGTGCAGACGCTTTGTAAAGGATCTGGTGCTTTCAAACAAGCATGCAACCCATCACGTGTTGACCCTTGGTTATATAGCTAGATTCATCCAATCACAGTCCCGGAGTACCCCGACTTCAACGAAGCTCACTGGCTTCTTTGGGGCTGGTACTAAGAGATTAAATTCATCCGATCACAACCTGGCTTCTCAATATTCTAAGCATACATGTATCCCAGGAGTACCCCGACTTCAACGACGTTTGCTGGACCCTTTGGGGCTGGTGAGGTACCTGGAGATTAAACTCATCCAATCACACTCTGGTGTCTCGAGTTTCCTAACGTAGCCCTGGAGTACGCTGGCTTCAAACGAAGTGTTCTGGCTACTATCGGGGCGGTGAGGTATGGGGTCTTCCTTCCTTTATGGTTGTCACCGGCGACCACTTGTGAGCTTTTCTTTGGTGGTGAGCCCGAAGAAGCTATCAGCAATTCTGAGTAATGTCTCATGTATAACTTCCCTGAAAATGAACAGACGTAGGGATTCCGCTTTGAGGTGTAGATCTACATCGCGAATGCATACATGCCTATTTAATGATGTTTGAGATCAAATCTTTGATACTTAATGTCACGGTGAGGTCGATGGGTGTCAGGGATCTTGAAAGAAATGTAGGTGACTGTCTGAAAGCGCCGGCATGATGTGACCCAGGGCGACTCTCGCGCTTGGCGCTCATTTTTACTTGCAATTCGACGGACCTACCAAGGTAATTTTGATGCCATCGTGTTATTTCTACAGTGTGTTGATAATTAAGCAAGGTGAAGAAAGCAATTACCCAGACAACGAAAATAGAATATAAAAGGGAGAAGCTCTTGTAGAATCAATTGGAATCTTGTAAACACACGCACCACCAATTCCCAGTCACGTAATGAGGGGAGTCGTTCAATCTCTTGTTTGCCACTCCCAAGATATTGGCGGATCTTCAACCAATTACTGGTATTTGACCAGAAATATTCTGCCATTCTCAGTGGTATTCAGCCGGATTAGGTCTCGGCGTGTCTTGAATATTGACCGAAACCGCTGGGGGAGATTTTAATGGACCAGATTGGTTGCATCGGGCATGCAGGAACCCACGGCCCGCCGTATCAAACCACTGCTGTATCCATGAATGATTTGTCTCTCTCCCTTACAGTGGTGGGCTTTACTGGCATGGTCCGGAAAGGCAGAATGAATGATCTGATTGTTGCAAAGACTCTGCTGGAACCTCCGCCGTAATCACAGCTGTGTCCACCATCCCCGGCATTCATTTGCCACGCTTCTGGTGGGCATTGCGATGTCTTAATGAACTACATGTCAGTAGATGTACTTCTATCGACATTGCGGAAAGAATAACCACAGTTGGCACTGTGGCATCCACGAACGAATGTGGGTCTTGCCGGCCATATCCAGCGAGGAGCTGATGAACTGAGTGCTACTTAACTCTAAATGACTTTTACTTCGGCAACTATCGGATGTTGATTAGTACTGGACACTCTCAGATACAGCCTCTTCATAAATTCTTGGGAGCTATCCTCTCACGGTCAATATTGATGTGTATGGGTAACACCTAAGGACTTGATCAGGGTGGTGGTGTTGTCTTGTCATTGAGGTGACGGTGGGTTTGACACGGTCACAAAGATTTCGTTCCTGACTACGGTTAGGGGCAGTTGGGTTTATTGGCTACTCTGCTTCGGTCAGAATGAGCGCTGATTTCTCCGGAATACTCGGAGTACACGTATATACTGTAATTATACTGAAATAGTGGAGGGCCTAGAAGGACTTGTCTAAAAAGCACCGAATGTCCACAAATTGGCATCTTGAGAGATATCCTAACTTACTCTAAGAAAGATCCTAGTAGTGTTGAGCTAGCAAATTTATCTTCGTATCAGTGTGTTTGGACAAGGTCTAGTTGATCCAAGATTTTCATGTTGCAGTAGGCTCTTGGCCAGTGTGTTCAATTTATCTCTACTCCGACTGTGCTGAGACAGCCTGACAGCGCATCCGTCCTTATTGGTCTTATTGTCTTACCCCTACACTGCTTCTCTGAAGATCATGCGATGCCGTGCATGTCTGATAAATCTTAGCAATCATGCGCGCCTTCATGCTGCGCTTACCGCTAATCATATTTCTGTATGGCACCGTGGGGCTTCGATAAGGAATATAGAGATATTAGGCATGGACTAACATCTCTGTTAACTCGATATTAGTTGGTCGATACGCAATTATAAAGGCTAGGGATAACTATCAACGGAGCGATAACCACAGCGCTCTCTGATGAATATCTTCTCGTGGCTAATGGCATCCATTTATGGTCATTATTATGCAACATAGCGGCCACACGAAACCTTTTTTACGCGGTGGTACAGTGGTTAGAGAAAAATAACTCTGGGGATCGAATGGTGTGCTAAATCATCTCCGGCTGGGAAAGAGCCTGGCTTGATCAACGCTCTCCCCCCAGCGTTTATTTACGTGACTATCTTCCAACAACGCGCGCATGATAAGCCAAACTTTTACTTGTCATGCTAGAGCCTTTCCACTTCTTTGGAAGTAGTTATTGGGATGGTCATGTTTGGGACCCCTAATCTTGTCAAATAAAGGCCACATCAAGACAGCCAATGCAACTATTTGTCTGGTTAATGTCGTGCATGTAACCTTCACCAATGATGCGTCTTCTGTCCAAATAACAAAAAAGATAAAATTGTCGTAGCAACATTTACAAAACTTCTCAAACAAGCCCTGACGCGTATTCATTTTGATACATACACCAATCTCTGATAAACCAATCAGTTGCGCCGGAGGCTACTTAGTATGACCAATCAAATCACAGCTCAAATACCCGGATGTCAACATCACCTAAATTCACTCGCACAACAGATTAGGCCAGAACTTACGGAATTGAGTGGATTTCGTGTTTAGTCGACTCTCTTCAAATCCACTTATGGAACCCCAGCGTCAAAGTACTTTCGCTGCTTCAGGGGGAGCTTTGCACCATCGCGGAATAATCAACTTTGCTTTCAAAACCTTCTTGTCTTGGTGCGCTGATTTGTCGCTGATTCGTGATTCTTGGCCAGGGGCGACTGTTGATTGTATAGACATCTGTGAACGTCTTTTACATATCTGCTAGCGCCAAGTCTGATTAAATTCGCTCTAGTATAAGACGTCGTTACCACCAGCCCAATGGAAAGTTCGTTCTCGGTTAGATTCTGTTAAGCGGGGTGTGCTGCGAAGGAATTATGTTTAATCGAGTGGTGACGAGTGCGGAGAGGCGTCAAACGCAATATCCGGGAACCTGAATGGGTTCAAAGCGATCTAGAATTGAAATTTTTTGCAGGTTGAGAAAAGAGTGCAATCTTCCTGGTCTGATCGCTATTTTAAATCGCTACAGACGAGCATGGCAACCTAAAATTAGTTGACTGATCTAAGTTGCAGCCATTACGGTTTCTTACGGATGGTACAGTACAGTGAAGTAGCTACATATCTTTCCAGTTGGCTAAGCGGCCGTCCCGGCGTCCAAATCCAAATAGCCTCGGGCCATCTCTCAGGACAATAAAATGTATTGTTCCAACTGACCGACTGTAATGCAAAAGAACACAATGACTTGTGTGTCGTATTTCAGTTGTGTACTTGGCTACGTGTGTGACCAATTGGGTTGTGTTATTGACTGGATTAGGCAGACAAGTATGGGAAACCAAGGCGTGCAGTCGTACATGCATATCTCTCCCTCGAGAGGCCAATATACATGCATGACTTGTACAGCTATAGTTTCCAAAGACTTGTCATTTTTCTTTCCATATGCTGTCCTCTCACGAAGCTTGTGAATTCCAAATTTGCTCGCTTTTCTGGTTACTTTCTCTCAGGCTAACTATTTCTATGTATAATATGCTTTGTAATTGTGTGTCGTATTTTAGTTGTCAATTAGTAGTCAATGTATGCCCAATCGGGCTGTGTTGTTGACTGAATAAAGTAGACAGTTATAAACAAACCGAGTTCAGATGTTGTTCTTTGTGATTCACTTGAACTATTTCTATGTATAATATGCTTTGTAACTGTGTGTCGTATTTTAGTTGTCGAGTACTTGACATCACATTGTATGTTCTTATTATTCTGTACGTGTGCTCAAAAGGGCTTTGTTGTTGACTGAATAAAGCAGACAGGTAAATACAACCGCAGAGTTTAGATATTTTTCTTTGAGCTCCGCTCTCACGAAGCTGGGGCCTTATTCACAAAAGTCTCGCTAAGTATTTGCGAAGCGAAGCGTTTGCGAGACCCATGCGCAATCGCTAACTTATCGAAGCGAGCGTTTCACAAAGGCCTTCGCAATATTTCACTATGTCTTCGCTGTCCCTCTCTGCTAGCGAATTCGCTAAAGTTCCGCAGGCGCGATTACTGATTACGTGATCCATTAACAATGTCCGAATGACTCATACCGATGCGTGTATGCATTGACCGGGAAGCCTTAACACACCTTTCTGGGGAAAGGGTTAGAACTCGCCTGGAAAAATTGAAAGGCCCATTACTAGTACATTATATTGTTCTCGTGCAAAGTATGTTTTAGGAGGTCTTAGTCTGGGGGAATCCCATGGAACTATTATATACCGGTACTTCAAAGTTTCAACAAAAGAATTGCTTTCAGTCATGGTAGGGACTTAATGAATACGAGTCCAGCCTCCTGACGGCCACATTCGATGATTAAGTCGACCATTTGAATAATGTGTCAGCTTACCATATTTGTGGAGGCAAAGCCATCTCATTTTCCATCGTCCGAATGCGTTCTCGATCTTCTGCCGAATTCTTCTGTGGTGGGCATTGAATTCGTCCTCCGCCGCATCTCGTGGGTGACGTACGGGAGTGATCAACCAAGGAAGCAATGGCTAGGCACTATCACCCAATAAAAAGCCATTTGGGAGCCCATCGTTCTGAAATTTACGATTTAATCTACAGTTGTTCCAGATAAAGGCATCATGAGTACTACCTGGCCATTTTGCCACCAAATTGGTAAACTTCAAGGTATGGTCACATATGCCTTGCACGTTGATTGCGTGGGAATGTTTTCGGCTGACGTAGGCTTCTTCTTGGACCGAGGGAGCCTTTATTCCAACCAAGCTTCCATCTGCACAGCCAAGTACATTTGGTATGCGGCGGCGCTCTTGATTATAGAAACCCTCTTTTACTTCTTGTTGGAGATGGTGATCTCGTGGAAATGTTATAACTTGCGACGCATTCCTTTCCAGTGCTGTGGAAACTCTATAAACAATTCGTGACACAGATGCTTGACTAATGCCATTGAGGTCCCCACTTACAAACTGCAGATCTCCCGTTGCATAATAACGGAGGGCGCACATCACCTGTAAACTTGCCGGTAAAGCATGAGATCGTTGTGTTGGATGTTCTACATCTTCTTTGATCAAATCCACAACTTCCAGAATAACGTGACGTGGCATACGAAACCTCTTCATCAAGTCTACGTCATCGTACATGTCCAGCGGATTTACCCGGTCTCTAAATATCCTATTTCGGCGAAAATGTCGTTGATTTTCCTCTTCTATTGCAAAAAGGAGCGCCATGTTTTCTTCGTGTGAATGCTTTGCGAGAGCCCAAAAGCTCTCGCTAAAATTATGGAGTTAACGAGGGTTGAGCGACCACACTGCGATTGCGAAGCGTGAGCGATGTCTTCATGAAATCACCCGCAATGCGTGCGAGGAGTTTGTGAAGACACTGCGAATTCGCTAAATTACCGACGACCTGGCGAAGCGATTGCGTAGCGAGGCTTTTGTGATTAGAAAATTTTGCTAGGCGAGGTGTTTGCGAGGCTTTTGTGAATAAGGCCCCAAACTACGCCTTTCGCCAGTTACGTGACTGAACCAAAATTTGAAACTTCTTCTCTTACCGCTAGGCTACGGTTTGTTGACCACACGGAACATAGATCAAACAAATCTAAGCTTTTTTGCTTATGACCACCTCCTGACAAGAACACTAACTACTCTTGACTTCTCAACGATCAACTGGTGTTCCGTTTAACGTGCCATAGACCAGAGTCGTCAATAAATTGAAAGACTCTGCTTTGACTGACTTTCATGGTCAAATGTCCATTAGCCAAGCCAGAAAAAGCGTTGGCATTCAGAATGATGATCACGCGAGCGAGGATCAGACTTACTAGGCACAAGACACAAGACTAACGCGCTTTTTCTTCAGACCAATACACTCTATTGATGCTCGGGGACGTCTTCTGACCAGAATACTAACTATAGTTAGTTGCTTGAAGAAACATTGTTTACTCTGGATTATCAACTAATGGAGCAGACAGATCTAGACAGTCTCAGCTTCAGACCAATTAGCTATTGGTACTCAATACTCTTGACTAGAATACTAACTGAGATGATCAACTGGTATTGGGTCTAACGTGCTTTGAGCTTTGTCTCAAGCGCTGACTGTCTACTTGGCCAAGGTCAACATGTCCTACACTAACCAATTAGCCAAACTAATGCGTATTTCGATGGGATGTTAAGTCCTTCGAATTCATAAAGACCTTCACTGACTGCCAGGCTGTGTGATATTGACCACGCGAAACATACATGAACCAGGCTCTCAGTGCATTAGTCCAATCAGCTATTGATACTCATGCCAGGGGCCACTGCTGACTAGAATACTAACAAGATTCACAAAGATACGGCTGACATATCTGCCTATTAGACTGACTGCCAGGGTCAGAATATTTAGCTATTGTACCAAAGCGGAAAAGGCGATCGCATGCAGTATGGTGTCCGCACGGAACGTGGAAATGACTCCTATACCGGACTAATGCTGTCTTTGTTTCCGACCAATCACATGTACAAAAGTACATTATTTACACGCAGTGGCTTCTCCTGACAAGAACACTAACTTACATGACTAAAGTTCTTAAGAACTGGTCTTACCTGCTGGTCCAACGGCTAAAATAATGCGCTTTTCGATGGGGGACGTTACCGTCTTTTGAATTTCTGACCGCCAGTCTGCGGGATGTTAGTCGAAACGGACATGTATCAGACAGAACCAGGGTTCCTTGCATCAGACTAATTAACCATCAATATTCAGGGGCTTCTGCTGACAGATTTCTTAGCTTCTGTTATACTGTCTGCAAGGTCAAAGCATTTCATATTTTATGATGAGCAGAGAAAGCCGGATCAGACTGACACATGACAAATTGATACAAGGGCAATCTTGTGACTAGATTACGATTCATAACTTAGTTAGTTGTCTGAAGAAACGTTTTCAATTCTGAAATATTGACGTATCTGATGAATTTTTAATTTAGCTTTTACCATGATATCTTCTAACGGCTAGCGTGATATTCGCTTTTTGCTGCTCTAACTGTCTAGGTCATCACCGCTGGGTACCCACGACCATGATAATACAATAAACTGACGGCCATTATTTCACGGAAAATTTAACAAGTAAAATAAGTGCCACATGCCATAAAAAATCTGGATAGTCCGTTTCATAACTTCTCTCGTCGTTATGTTCCTGTGACACGTGAGTCTCATTCAATCCGGAAAAAGTAACGAACATTGAATCGTGTGTTTCTGTCCAACCTCTTATTCCCGGGTGACATTAGATTAGCAGTTTCTCCCAATCCATCAACCAGACAGTTACTTAGGGCCTCGCTCTGTTAGGGAGGGGAAATTTAGTGTGCAACCTAATTCAGTGTAAATTGACGTAGAGGGAAATTGGGTCTGGCGATGATTTGTTCGTACGGTCAGATATCAGCGAATTACGACCAGTTTGCGAGGCGTTCGTGCTCAGAACTAGCTTGTCAATGAGATGGTTGTGATTGTTTTTATATGTTATTGGAAGTGCCGCAGCAGTAAAATGATAGTGCTCAGTAGTGAAAAAAAAACCTGTAATTTGAAAACTTGACCTTCTCAGACATTCCAAGTGTATCGTATCCGCAAATTAAAAGAGGTCATGTATTCAATACTATGTGATCGAAGCGAAAACATCGCGATCTAAAAGCAGAGCCTACGTCTCGTACGCCAAAACCCCATTGCTTAACTAAAGATCTTCTGTGATCTCCTAGTTTGCACTATCTCACCCAAGCTAACCGAGGTGCATTACTTTATAATGGAGAATCTAGCGAGTTGATGCAGTGCCAATTACAGCTTGCTTAGTCGGCTTTATCATCGCTGCAATCAGATTATTGGTATTTCCTGAGGGTCCGGAAGTCAGGTTTCTTCAGTTTTTATTCGCGTCATCATAAAGGTCAGAGCTCAGTTGCTCGAAACAGAAATTTTGTCTGTTTGGCGTTAAGTCCACCATCTGACCTTCACTAGGTATTGATAATAGAGCGCGGGAGTTAGTCCTCGAGTCACAGACTGAGGTAGAGTTCACCTGCTAATGGATGTAATTGCGTGAGATTTGCGGAATCATTATGACATCTTCGATAATATAGCCGGCTCACCTCGACAAATTGATGAACCAGGTCTTCGCCTTTTTTGAAAGAAAATCAGCACTTATTATCATCAGCGCTAAAGTACTGTGATCTGCTCGCGACCTTAGATTGGTATTGAATAGCTGGGGAACAATAAACCTGCTAGTGGATATGATGGCGTGAGAATCCATCAGGGGGTGGATATATAGCTCAGCTTAATCGTAATAAATTGAAAAAGCAGGTTCTGAGGTTGATCATAGAGAAAGTCAGCACAGCCGTGGCAGAAGACAACTAATCTGTCAAAAGCACCTTGACATATGAATCGGCTGGCGACCTTCAAATTACTGAACAGATTAATGACATAGCTTGAGTTATTTCTGGGTCGCCGCATGGAAGGAATTCACCCACTCATGTAATCTCAAATAGCTCACCTTGAAATCATGATGAATTGAGTAGTTGGTCACCAAGGACACGCGTGTTAATACGAAGGCGATTTCGGTTTTTGGAGTTTTGCTTGCGTGTTATAAAACGTGAGGGATTCACTTTCCATGGATCGTATTTTGATTTTTTATACATGTAACTGAGCTGGAAGGTGTTCTGATAGGAACATTCACTCCATCTCATATATATAGCCTAAATCAAGTCGGTCCTGACGAAGTTAATAACACCACAGAATCCGTCTCAAGGACATGCCCCGGAGACGCGTGTCGACTGGGGGGATTTGTTAAGTTTCTGTATGCGTGTTACGACAAGTGACAGAGGTATTCCTCATGGGTACAGCGTTGAGTTAGATGATTTGCTCATTATAATTGCTCATTGCTCACTGTATAAAGTGAGATATTCACTTTCCATGGGAATGTGATTCTTTGTACTTCTTCTTTTTCTCTTCCTCCTATTGGCGTTTCATGAAATTCGCTTGTCGTTAGGATTTGGCAGAGAGCAAGGGTCTGAAATCGCAATCCATCCATCACATTATAGGCAGGTGGAATCTAACAGATGTTTCAGTAACCATCAGTATTAGCCAAACGCCCTATAAGTGATCCAGATGATATCGTGAGTACGCCTGATTACGGCTTTGTATCAGGTGAAGCTGCAATTGACCATGTTGACATCTGTTCGTGGTGTTTTGAAGTTTAACTCAAAAGTATCAGACTTGTTGTTGGGCGCTCCGACCAAAAACGACGACTCATCAGCCCATCAGAAATCCCACTGAAAACGTTGGCACACTGAATCTTGGCTGCAAGGAACCTCCTCCCAATAGACTTGAACATCAGTCCACCATTCGCTGCAAAGATTAATCAGTAAAAAGTGTCATCCTAAAACGTATCAAGGCGTAATATCTTAATCACCGTGCTTCTCTTAATGAGCGCTTCAAGTTGCTAAAAAGCGTTTCTGAACCATCGCTAATCTTGCTCTGCTGACTATTAAAAAGAGAGCAGCTCAATTCGACATGGAAATCCGTCCAAAAACAGGAATAATTATTCGTTTTGTAGCGCGCAGCAGGTTTTGTGCTGCTGAAGGAGTTTCCAGGCAACGCTTTCTTTCTTTGCAGCTGTGAAAGCGATTAATGAGACAACAACCAAATTGGCAAAGACTACGCAATACTCCTTTATCAGAGCCAAGTCGAGAGAAGTTGGAACTAATTTCAGATTTATATCCGTTTACGCAAGAACATGATTGAATACCGTAGCAGTGACGGCTTTGTGCATGTGTGACTGAGTGGCCTGAACCAGCAATGGCAATAAACGAAAGGTAAAAAAGAGTAATATTAGAATAAGATGTTGCTATCTGTATCACCCCGATGATCCTTTTTGACGATCAAAATATCTCTTAAGACACTTCCTTTAATATTTCTCTTTCGAAAGTCAAATCTTTCTCACTGAGCTCAAGGAGTGACACCGGGTATCGTTTCTGTCGTGGTATAGAACGCACTTAAGTCATGGCTCGACAGAATTAAGGTGATTAATGTAAAACTGTCGTCATAAAACACAGCAGATTTAATCAGCAGTCGTATCTGGCCGGGCAAATTATAAAACAACAAGATACAGAGATTATTAAGTTGATTTATGATTCGTGAGGTTGATACACCTGAACAAGCGGCAAACGAGGAAATAGTTGAATGATGATTTCATCTTCTATGCGACGTTGCAGCAAGTATGAAATCCGGGTCGAAGAGCTACATTGTGGCACATGTATCAGACTTCCCAGGCAGTCCATCTATGGTAGATGGACGAGACCGATACTTCAGTGTCCGGAGTGCAGCAGAAATAGAATATCAATAGTTTACTGAAATATAAGGCAAGTTTTGATATGTGCGTTGAGATCAACTTACCGATCCCTTCAAATCCTTTCTTAGATATCACATATTAGGCCAATACCTCGCATGCAAACAATAGACTTGATATTTGACCTCTTTGGGAGGGATTTTAAAGAAGTCAGCCAATAGTATGTAAACGTCTCGGCAAGTGTAAGCTACACTCGTGGCCATCAATTCAGCTTTACCAAGATCTTTTGTTGACTCCGGCCGCGTAAATCTTGCTTTTGTTACATGCTGGTTATGAAGCAAATACAGACATCTTTAAACACGGCAAACATAATCAGAAAGCGCATCCGCCGTGGAAAATTATAAAACAACATGATCTTGTGGTAGCAAAGTACTTTATGATTGGTGAGGCTGAAACAAGTAAAGAAGGCGATGGAAAAGATAGTTGAATCACTAACATTTTCTGCCTTTGAGAAACTGCCTTTTACCATCCAAAACAATCATTGCGTACGCCATACATCGCCCGTCTATTTACAATAGTTTGTCAACAGTCTGAGCGTTGGGTCTGTCTGAGACTTGCCGAGCAAGCGAAGAAGATGAAGGGACCCGATTGCATTATGAGCGATTGAGAAAGATTCACGACTACCAAGCAAGAGGCATGGGACCTCGGACTGGTTAGTGACATGCAGCTTGGTCATGGAAGAAGATATCTGTCTTTACTTGTATTATCGTGTTAAACGGAGTCCAGTCTTTTCTTTCCAAATAGGGAGGGGTTGATAAAAAGCCATTCGAAGAGTGTTTTCAGTTGGGCAAGTGGTTCATTTGAAGCCGTTGAGGTAGTTCAGATCCAACCACTGTCGCAGCTGGCCGCGAAAGGGTTATCAAAAATATATGAAAAGAAACCCTTCGTTTGCAGTTTATTTTTCTCTTCAACCACTCAGTATGTTCTAAGCACTATTATCTCCCCCTGTTTCATACTTGCTCATAATGGAAAAATTATGGTCCCTGCGAGCGACTAACAAAGATACATGACTTCCAGGCACGAGGCGATTGAATATAGTCGGGGAAAAAACGAACGCTTGGGACCGTAGCTATGTAGAGGTTCTGGTGTTACGCTCATTGGCTGCCGTATTTATCAGTGCATTGATGGATTCTGACAACGCAACGAATTTAGAATGCAGAGTCGTTGCTAAGTGGGTCCCTCGAGCAACTCAAAAACGTGTTTCTTATTCTCCAAGTGCAAAAATCCAAAGATGTCATCATTACTTTCATGTGGACCTCTTCGTAAAACCAATTCGAGGCGACGTTTTAAAGCTACCACTGACGGTCCTGGAGTCTCAGTCAGTCATTTGTCCAGTTTGATCCCTGTAATCCATCGAGATGTCTTCTATTGCCCCTCACCAGAATGTGAGGATTTTAACAAGTTGTGAAACTTATTTACTACGCGGTTTACAGAGCTCTCGTGAAAGCTAACGACGAAAATGCTGTTAGCGGCTTAAGGTGACCTCTGTCCCCCGAGTCTCAGTCAGTGACAGCTAGATCCCTGCAATCCTTTCGCCCCAATCCTGAGAGTGCGAGGATCCCAACAAATCGTGAAACTCATTTCCACAGCTATCATAAAAGCTTAGGTCGAAAATGCAGTTAGCTGCCTCAAATGACCTGTGTCCCCCGAATCTCTCTCGGTACTCATCTAGAGCCCTCTAATCCCACGGTAATTCTTCATTAAATTACCAATCGATCACGACAGGGATAGGGAATTGGTACATGCCGAAACGAGCGTATAGTACCCGCCGTGATCCGCATTCCAATGCAAGTTTAATATCGGAAAACGAGCCTTGTGATTGCCAAGTGGCTATTGAGGCCGATACCTCTCTGATTAGTTTAGGGACTGACATGACTGATTTGCCATGTCACCTCTCAATGCCGTGGCTGCTTCCATGAAAAGACTGACGTCCGTTGCCCAATAGCCTGATTATTTATTTCGTAGAATTGGATGAAATCGTAAAGATGTTGATTCGATTAGCTAAGGGGGTTAAATGATGTGTCGCATCTGCTGCAATGTATTGGGTGTATCAGTAAAATCGCATCAGTCAGGATCAAGCGCTGATGCTTCCAGTGGGCCACTCCCGCAGCCCAACCATTACGACAGCAATACAACGGCACGACCATCACGGTGATCCCAACACGAGAGTCCCATTAAAGCTAGGCCGACATTTCAGGTTTAATCGATATCTTTCATCCTCTGACAGAGTTATCAGCGCATGTTCCAAAGCATATTTTGAAGTTAATACGCCCCCTCATCAGCAAGATGGTAAAGTGAATGCGAGGGAGCCGACTCAAGTTTCAAGACGAAGTAGTGGGTGACCTTTGTTTGGAAACTTGCAGTGACATTTCCCCGTAGATCTTTGTAATGCATGGAATAAACGTAAGCTTTGCCGACATTTCACTGTAGATACCTCCGTTGCTATTCTCTTGTAACGCAGGTTTCACCGCGACTGGCCGACTCGTAGATGCTTATACAACAAATTTGTCATGTATAGGCGCGTAAAAGAAGGGTGAACGTTCACAAGCGAGAAGCTTCGTCATTGCCGATATTTTCTAATTATAACTGATGGCTATATTCCTTGGAAAGGGACCGTCTTTTAAGACCTTGATATGATGATCCTTATCCCCTATCCCAGAAGCGAATTCAGTCGAGCCATTGTATGGCTTCCTAATTCCAAGATGGTACATAAGTCTTAAAGGACTAACACCGTGGTAACGAAAACCCCAGCTTGAAAAATTATTGTGTACAGCAGTCTAGATCCATCTATGCGACTGTTAATAATTAACAGTCGCATAGATGTTTTCGTTAAATCTTTCTTCGGAGCTAATGATTTTAAAAGAAGTGAAATTGTGGCCCTGAAATTGGCAACACCAACCCTCTTGTGACCAGAAATCACTTCGCTGGCTTCACTTTTTGAGACGGTCACCTTTTACCTCGACTAAGGTAGCATGGATAAAGATGCATCAGTAATGACGACGAAGCCCTGTCGGAGTTAGCAAACTAATCCTTCAATCAGGTCATTTTAAACATGTATTCCCCTTCTTCAGTTGACGTACCCCTTGACTCTCGGGAGAGAACCGGTAAATAAAGTGCGCCTCATCCTCAGCCGAGTTCTGAGATACAATTTCTGAGATACAATCCGCTTACTGTGTCATTCAGGCCTTTGATGGAGACAACGCCCGGGAGGATTATACCAACAAAGGATGCGTTGCCCTTTGTTTTGTTTTTAATGGAAGTTGTGCACATGTATTTATTTGCCGTTGGTGTCGTCTTCCTAAGTCTCGAATGTACACCCCCTTTGTGCTTTGGTAAGTTTCTTTATTGGTTGCCGTTTTACGGATATATTTGTCAGATGCAGGATGTAGAAACTAAACGACATGGGTAATTGTCCTGTACGATGAAAACCTACAGAAATCGCCCACTTTTTGCAGTCGATAAAGGAATAAATGTGTTGCTAAGATTCATTGAAGAAAGATGCGCCTTATTCTCTCCTCTCTGGTACAAAGTAATGCCCATGGGCTTACTGAGACTTAACGTATATCATTTTAGTTGCATTGAAAGAACTTCACGTATTTGAGAGAAGATTGCCTCATCGTGAACTATGAATTGTTGCGCGAAATGAGACGCGAGCTAGACATTCCCATCATTTTCTTTGGGAGTACCAGCCTAAAGTGTCGGACTATTTTCCGGCTAGTGATTTATAAAGCCATAAACACTAACTCTATATCCAAACATGACATCGCGAAAAACATACTGGGCCACAAAGTTGAATCAGTTCTGTTGCTTGAGCACCGGATTTCGATACGGTCATATTTTAACGTAAGGTGAATTTCACGAATAACAGCGACAAAAACCGAAAGGAATTTTGTTTTATTCGCCAAACTATATCTTGCGTATGTGGTTATCACAGAAACAAAGACGCTCCAGTCCCTCAACTAGATATTAGTCACCTGAAGACCAGCTATTTGGCTCCTGCCTGGCGCCCTCCAAAAAAACAGGCAGGGTGACATTCTCTCTGGGCATCACGCCCAGGTTTCATCATCAAACAGTTAACTTGTTGATGACCTGCGAACACTTCTCATCAATTCCGAGCTATCAGCAGAATGGCCTTGGTGACACTTGGGACACAAGATTGGCCTTTTTGTTGTGTTATCCACGTAGCTAGTGAAATCAGACGAGTCCCCTTGGTATACCGGAATAGAATGTGTGATTTCATCCGCAGAGTAATTCACATGTAACTTGGTAATTCCCGAACAGCGCGTGGTGAGAATATGACCAAACGACTTACATGTATATTGAATTCTAATTCCACTAGTGGCCACAGAGCAGGTAGTCCTCCAACTGAGCATTAGCTGTGGCAGTGTTGCTCTATTGGGTTAAGCTCTTCCCGTAGCCTATCATTATTTCCCCGGCTAGCATCATTTTCGAAGTCGAGGTCATGCCAACTCGCCCTGTGGCAATATCAGATACCAGATTCCTATCAACATGATAAAGGGGTATCTAAACGCTACTCCGACCCCACCCCTGTTGTGTCTCGGTTCGCCTGCCAATCATGATGGCACAGATTATCATATTGTGTGGACTTGGTGGATATGCATTCTGAACCTCATGGTGTCCACTCCCTTTAAAAGTAGACGTAAAAACCTTGGTGGTCAAGATGGTTTTGAAGGTTGGTCAACCCTCTTCCTCGCTCCACCATCATAAACACTGCCGCACCGTCTCCTGTAATTAACCAATACCGAAGTCAATATCTAACCATTGTCCGCCGGGTCAGAATAAATCAATGTATGGATATTGTCTTACGACGATAACCATTCATAAGTCATCGATCGCTGAGATGACTGTCTGCTTGTAATTTCCTCAAGTGTCCATAGCTGATAAGTGGGCCCGATTAAGTGACCAGATGGTCGTTTTGTGGAGACACACTCGCCCCTGCTAAACAGATCTCATGCCAGGCGATTCTGACTATTTGCAATGAATCCTTTTTACAAATATCAGGTCAAGATGAAGGCATCTGTAGTCTATCTATTAGTTTGTGTTCCTTTCGAGATACATGTAGTTAATAAGGGAAGCTATCGAGAAACGCTTATAAAGATGGGGAGTTTTGAACGGCCCGGTTAAAACCTAAGGCGGGAATAAGTTTCCTTTGTAAGATATTAGCAGTTTCAAGGTCCCCTAGGTAGTTGCTGCGGTGAGCTGTTCATTTGGCTAACATTGCATAACGTTGCATAACATTACTGGCTCTAGTCAATGAACTGCGTAAGAGGTAATCTCCAATTTAGTTATTTTTACTACGTTCAGCCAGGCGAAAGAAAGACTTGGGTCACGACAGGATCTCTTTAAGCTTCAAATGTTGTTCCTTGTTTAAGGTACTGTCCATAACACTAGTAATCGATACACACGTACAATATTGTTGATATTTGAGGAATGATGCCTCAAGCGTATTCTTACTTTCTTTTCAATCAGATGGTATGACTTAGACCACTCGAATGCTCGAAGGGACCATGAATGAACGCACAAAGTGGCCCCTGGGTAGTTCCTTGCAAGTTCTGTTGTCAAGCTTTTAATAACCGTAGCTTTCGTGACAGACTTGACAATCTATACCGCCGCGGGCTGGCAGTGGTTGATCAGACGATGACAATTAATCCACCATGTTTGTAGATTTTCCCGGCGGGGAGGAAAGATGCTTCACAGGCCAACGAGAACATCCTTTGTGAAGCGAGGGCAGGACGGAAAATACGTCCCTGCAATATTTGCTTTCGTACAATGCAGTGTTAGAAATTTCTAAGCAGCGTACACGTTAAGCTAATTTGCAGGTTCCGGAAGCACTAAGAGCGACGAAGTACGAAGAACGAAGTTTGAATATGCACCGTTTTTCCTTCTTTCGCTTGTTCGAGGAAGCGGAGAAATCCTAAAGAAAATACGTAGAGATAGACCTTTTTGTAGATTTTTAAATCTGGATGTGTTTGCCTCGTCTTGTTTTGCTATGATCAATGAACGACAGTTATGTTCTCATCGTTCTTTCTTATGGCTGAATGTGACAACATTTATAATTGGCCGTAGTTTAGTCCAATCATCATCGCTCAATCACTTGGAGCTGCGACATGATTGGTCAGATTGTCATTTCCGTCGAAGCCAGGCAACCGCCTTCCCCCTGCCACAGCTTCAAGCAGTGGTCTTGATTAATCGCTCCGCAGCTGATTGTTCATGGGGATATCCCGTCTGTAAACTTATTGGGCGATTTGATACTGTCTCAAATTGACAAGGAACTGATATTGCTAATTCTATTTGCTCCGTTTCGCGTGACAAGACTTATCATTTCCGTTTAGTCTGTTAACAGCAATCTTGCCTTGGCCATAGGATTCAATTCAGGTCTCTTGTTTGATCAGCTTATTATGTCTTGTTCGGCTGGTCCCAGCAAACGATTGGTAACTGGTAGAAGAGTACCAGATATGTACTCAGCCATCAGGCAAGTTTCGCAAGAAGTTTTTCAAAGAATTTCTTTTAAAAATTTCCCCGATTCCTCATAGAACTTAGTATCGTCTCCTAAGGCATCCTGTTAGGTTGTGGAGCTGTCTCCTTGTACGCAGTGGTCTGAAAAACCTTATCGGAAACAAAAAAGTGCTGTGACTAGATACTAATTGGCTTTGTTCAGTAATGGAAATCTGGAGAGAAAATTTGTCAATCGCTATGAAGTTTAATGGAACGGGAAGCATTATCACGTTTCATTCAGTGAGGTTTCACGAGAATGGCATCGTTTTTGATTATTCAAAGAGAATTGTTCGCTTCCCTAATTTCCATGGTCGGTTTAAAAATACCAACCAGCGAGTAATCTCCGTCATGACAGAATGTCATTAAGCGGCCACCTGCCAGTCACCACGTCTGCCAGGAGCTGTACATCTATTGCTGAGTGTTGCCTCGCCACTTCTACATTATTCAGCTGCATTTACCGCAAGGTTTTTTATCGCATTATTTCTTGAGAAAAGTGTGCATCTCCGCGGCAATCTTTGACGACACGAAGATGGTTTTGAAAAGCCATCTTCACTAATTTTAAATCATTTGTTGTAATTGAGAAATGCAAGGAAACCTGAAGATGTTATTGCAGAGATAGAAAGAAATTGTTGGGTTTTCAATTTTGCTAAGAAGAGAAATGATCAGGCCTACGGACTTGCTTGCAAATTATATGCTTGATTACTTACTCTTTTTAGAATGTATAAAGTATCAAACGATTTTGCAATGTTTCGTAGTTTGTCAGCATTTCAAAAGACCTCTAACTTTGGCTATTTTGACTGGGATAGGAGAGCCTTTCCATTTTATTCATGAGATCTTTGGCATTCTGACTAGCACTATGACATTTTATGCATTACGCGAGTAGCGAGTGCTGTCGGTTCCACAATAAGATTGATGGCAAACGACAAGACGATAACGTAATCTCTCATATCGTTAGCGATGCTTCAACAATGATAACCCATCTTGCAAGGAGAAATTGCATTATGGTAAATCATATCAGAGTCATTTGATTAGTATGTATGCGATGTCAAGATTAGCCAAGCGGTAAGGTACGTCGTTGTTGGTTGGTAATGTAATAATACGAGTTTGGCTAGAGACTGTGTTGGATCACTGAACAATGTGATCCTATGGAATGCCTACGTGACTGGAATGGCGTAGGACACGTACCTTCTTCATTCAGCGAGTTAGGATACATCGTATACTGAATGATTTAGCTACCCCTGGCCTTGGGTTTAGTTTATTATTGTCTTTGTCGAAGAGCACCGCAGCTGCGTTGTTATGCCTTTTCCCTTTACCACCTTTTTATGGCCATGGACGTGATTTAAGGCAAAAGAAGTTTTCAAACACCGTTTTTCATATTAATGGTCGCCATACTTCTTCGTCTTGTGCTGTCAGGTAAAAATCACATGCCCTGCATGCTTCCCCACTTTGTTTACACTGTTGGTGAGTTGATATTAGTTAAGTGACCCTCTTCGTTCCGTGACTTCTCAGCACGAGCTTTTGCTGTTCAACCCGATGCTTGCTTTTTGAGATTTTTATAAGATGGATGAGGTTTGTGCCTAGGGATCTGTTGTCATTTCTGTTGGATCGAGATTGCAGGAGCTGGATTAGTCTGTTGAACAGTAGAATCGATATAATGAGATCGTTAGCTTCATTAATGACACAGTAATAGTCACCTGGGAGCACCTGTTTGCCTTTGTAGACATTGTAAAGAAAAAATAATTTGACATGTTTGACACGTTCAGTCAGCGTTACAAGGTTCATATCGCCATAGCTTGGCTGTTAAAGGCAACGAAAATCTCCACCCAAACATGTAAAACCTCTGTGGTTCAATGGTTAGAATGCTGGACTTCCGATCTGGTGTTCACGGGTTCGACTCCCCGTGTATCCACAACATTTGTTTTCTTCATTTACTTTTTTTCATGTACATATGCATCGTATATCATCCCGGGCAGTGATTTGTTGGTGAAATCTGGCAGTCTCCAATTATATCTTTTGCAATTTATTGGCAGGGTCTAACGAGCTGCGTAAGTGTAAAGTGGCCGGACGGTGTGTACCTATTTTGAACGAACAGCGGTGAGGTAGAGACAAAAAAACATCCAAATGTCCAAACGTATTTCTGACAAACAGCTTTTACATGTCCGTTTCTTCAAGTTTCTTTACCGTGATGACTATGTTCTTGCGGAAATCTCTGCAGTGAGAACCATGTTTCTTCACTAGTTCAGCCGGCACCGTAATCGTTTTATGAGCTATTACTGGCGCTTATTACATGTAACAAATTATCTCCGCGGTGATCTCTTCATCCGTATTGTTCATTTCTTATCTTTCATTTCCTCCCCGGCAGTAATTTGTCGCATATGGAGTCATTTGTATCGACCCGGAGTCGCCTTATTGGCTAATGAAATGTTGGATTTATGGTCGGGAATTCAGACCTTTTCAGCTTGGCGTGGCATCATCTGGAAATATCTTGGTCGCAATCGGCTCTTGGTGTTATTCCATCCTTTGCAGAATGAATGGACTATTGGAAGTGGACACGAAAGGTACAACGGAGCAACTGATTGGCCAAGATATTATTGTCAACAATTTCTCTTTCAGTAGGCCTATAATAACCAATATCTTGATATTTATTTTGACTCCCTTCCACAAGAACGAACACGGTTTGTTCCCTCTCCGAAAAAGGTGTCAATATGTATAGTATGATCGATGTGACCTTCAATAGTTCTCAGCTAGACATTTTCAGATAATGAAAATGCGACACCTGCTGACAAGAATAGGGTTCAATAAACAACTGGATGAGTCGATAACACTCGAAAGGACCTTAAGTTACAGCCGACTATAGATCCGTGCGTGTTACACGATAGGTAGGATCAGATATACCATGATCTTCGGAAATGTGACAGCTGGGTCGCAGTTACCTCTCCGCTATAAAAAGGAACCTTTCCGACATGAAAACCGATCTTTTGATGCCGTCCGTCAACATTGCGAACCAAGTTCATAAACTACAGGTTAGTTCAGTGTTTGATTCGAAACGCTCAGCGATTTTAAGTATGAAGACTTGATTCAACAAGCGTATTCCCTCTGAGCCGGTCGCCGCGGCGGCAACAGAGTTCGCTCGACCCCAGTGTTTATTTTGTGATTTAGAAATACTCGCTGGTGCAGTTGACTGCTTTGATGATACAAGTACTTCGGTCTCCAACCAACTGTGATAGTAGGTGCTTTGCATTACCTGATACCCGCCAGGATAAATTTTCTACGCCGGCGATTGCAGCGGAAAAAACACGCTCCAGAGGAATCAGAACTTGAAAAATCTACCCTATCCCCGAACACAAGAGGCAATGAGTTTCGCGTTTATGAAGTCCGGTATTTTTCGACAATCTCATGATCGACAAGCATGAGTTCATGGGTATACTGTCTATCATTCACTGTAAGTCCCCTGCAGATAGAGAATAAGCTTGAAACAAATGACTGCCCAGTCCACGTGTCAGAAATCATCTGAAAATTTGTTGCATTCTCACATCTACATTGTACAGACCGTAGAGCATTATAAAAATAAACTTTCTACGACACTGATGATTCGATGGGCTGAGATATCACGCCTACCTTGTAAGTTATACTCAAACTGGGATTCTGATCACGGAGTTCGGTATTGACGCGTCACAAAAACTGTTTACTTCGCCTACACTCATTGCGCTGCAGCATAAAGTTCGGTCATGCCGCAAGTTTTTGCCGGCGCTGAGTTGTGGTCATACTGTTTACAGAGCTCTGGGCCATTTTCAAAAGTTATCACCAAACCTTGGCAAAATGCGGATTTTACAGAAAGGTATGACATATTTTCCGATGCCGGATGGAAACCAGGTATTACACATAGCATCGGCCATGTTAATTCTAATTTCCATATCAAACACTACTTTCATAACACAAACAATCTGATTAAATTTTTTGATCATTTTGGAACCTTTTCAATAGTCACGAATATTTCAATTAAATGTGATAACATCAAATCGAAGGTAAATACAAATCTGATTAAATCAGTTATGATTTAAATGAACGTGCCGATTGTCGATTTGCCGGAGATTTTTGCCATGTCGGCCATTTACGGAGATGTTGGATATGCTATTTCCTTGTTCGAATGCCAGTTCGTGATCAGTGGCCAGTGAAATAGGATGGTACTGTTGAGATTTGTACTAGCAGTGTCTCATCGTTGCGTTAAGTATCAATCTATATCAAATTGTTTGCAGCTGCTCGTGTACTGTGGGGACCATTTAACTCTATTCATTATTCAACGAGGTATATTTCTAAAAGCAAGCTAGGGATTTCCGGGGCAATCTGCCATTTTCATTTTGATCTAACCTCCGTGTTTTCATCAATATTCTAGTATCATCTGCTCCTATCGCAGATTATAAAGGGACGTGACATATTGTGAGTGTATAGCCCTATAAAATCAATCTTTCAGCAACGTGGTCATTGATAGGCTAAAATATCACGAATCACCTTCGAAGCAATAATCGACAGAAGCGAAAGCGCGCGCGGCGAGTGCCAGTCGAGGTATTAGAAACAAGTACTGTAAATACAAACTTTAAATTTACTACATTGTAGATTAAGAAGAAAACGGTAACACCGTATATGCAGATATCGGTAAGCGTTTTAGAAAAGTACGTGCTTACCACGACAGCTGGAATGCTACACGTGTCAATCAATATATCACGTTTACCGTAAATGACTCGGTTAGTAGAGAGATGACACATATTTAACTTCGTTGTAGCCAAATATCATTAGCTGGTATACAGCCAAGAACCGAGTGGATTGACTTGGGACTCTTAGGTACAATTTCTTGGACAATTTCCACCCACGGATAATAATGGATGATGTCATCCAATTTTGCCACTACCTCGCCCGCTGATAAACCTCCTCTCGCGCCGGAATCCGGAATCAATTCGTTAAGCAGCCTTTGAGAGGAATTCCATCTGCTTAAATGTGCTGCATTACAAGTCACAAGCACAAAATATATACATTAAGTACTATACAAGTAGTAACTATTGGATAATATCACTATGAAACTGCTGTATTGATCATCACATGTTTACCGTTGGCGACTTTGAAGAGTCAAGAGAATCAATACAACGCCGTACATCGCCCGGCTTGGTATTAAAATGCAGCATGAGATACATGTTAGAAATATGTGGAGAAATAAGCTTGATGTGCATTTCGGAAGAAATTGGATTTTGGATTTTTTTGGGAATACTTGGTAACTTGGATTTTTACTTTGGGAGAGGAACGCTATTCAATTTGATCGGTATGTAGAAGTTCGTTGTTTTCTGTTTACAAACAAAACTAAATGCAGTTAGTAGCGTAGTTACAATCTACGTGTATGACGATGGTATGTAAATGGTATGTAAGTAACCAGCCAACTTGCTATCATCATGAATCATATGTTATTATCATGATGTGATTTAGGAGGACGACTAACATTGCGCGGAGGTTGCCCTTTTTTCAAGTAAGAAAATGCACCAAACGACCGTGCCAGTGAAACGAATTTCGATTAGAGAGCTAACTGATTATGTTTAGAATTCCGCACATCCATCTTGTCCACTCGCTCCGCTCCGACCAAAGCGATCAGGCCTGAAGCCGCATTATCACAGTTGACTATGTCCATCTCCATGTCGTCCCGTCATGCGTACTCAGTCGTGAATTACCATATTTTTCATATGTCACTGGCCTCATGATCACATCCCTATACATGTCTGACAATGACAGGCTATTGTGGATGAGCTGACTTGGGAAAGTCTGCTATTGACAGTGTTCGATTCGGTAATCAAGGGATGATATCTTCTGAGGAACTTTGGGAACTTCGGTCAAATGACGTGATTTGTTGACGGCCAACAACATGTTTTTATCGAGAGGAGTCTGCGAAAACCAGTAACAGTGAACACCAACGCCGTTGGTGTAACGAAGTCCAAGACCACGTAGTCGAAACTGGTAACCGAGTTGGTTACATGCACAACTACGAGTGAGATTTCTGAAGTTGTGCTTGAGTTTGTGCGATAAGTTAGTGCATGCATGGACGGTTCGAATAATCTAACTGGAGCTAACATGACTATCTCTAACGTATTTTTCGTTATATTTTCCAGACTTGTCGGATACCGTTACGCGCTACTTGGAATACTGCGACCAATCAGGATACACTGTGCTTTTAAAAGCTGGTAAGTAACGTTCCAATCACTATAAATATCCTCGTAGACATGTGCCTATCAGTGGGTCACTGACTGTCGTATATGCTGGAGCACCTTTAAGAGATTGCACCCCTCACACAAGTATAGCCATGATAACATGGGGATCTGGCGAGGTCCAGAGGGCAGGTAGAGGTTCCCCTAAGGCCAGCTGTTACTCGATCTTATAAAACTCTATTGTCGATAATGAAAGACGCATCAACTTGCTAATTTCCTGTGCGTATAGTTACAGTTTTATTACGGCTGAGATAATTTGTATGGCAAGGCAAAGATTTGGTGAGAAACATTGAACCGGTAATGGAAGGCTATTTGATGCGAGTTGCGGTTACGACTTGATCTGTATTCGCCGGAAGTACATTAGTAACGACGCCGTCTAAGCTAGAGGTCAAGGTCACGTTCCCTGGCAGCTGTGGGCTCTCGCGTTTCGTCGTAGGTGTTTTGATAAATACCAGAGCCCGTTTGCATCGCCAGAACTATTCTAGTAGATTGAATAATCAGCTCTTGAATACGGTGTATCTTAAAGCCACAGATAAACCACACTTAGAAACTGTACAGCCTGCACGCACACGTATGAAAAATGGGCCGGACACTTTTGTGACATGTAGTAGAGAGTTATTTTCCTTTAGAAAGTTTTAGTGAGGGTTCTTCTTCATTTTATTTCATCAAATAATCGAGAAAGGGAAGGGTGAAAATTGAAAAACTTGTATGTGAGCTGCCGCCGACGACAGTGCTAGGCACCAGTATCAAAAGGTGAGAAAATCCTCGCCGATAATCAAAGATCCTTTGAAATATTCATGGGGCGATTTCTATGCGTTTGTCATCCGAGCGCGATCAGCTAGATTACCATGAATATCTGAACAGCATTAACCTTTTATCTGATTGATTGCCAAATAAAGCATTTTTGCTAGCTTGTTTGGATAGTTTATCTAGATTTCTCATTGAGTGGCATTTAGGTGTGGGAAAACGTGATTGCATCCTGTAGCCCGTCGCCTATCACGATAAACATGACCAGTAATAGCCGTATAAACCACCAGACTTGATTATCACGCCAGCAAATACAAAGCCTTGTAACGTTGTGACTTTTTCATACCGGGGAATAGCCAGAACATAGATACAATCAGAGTTGCCCGGCCGCCTTATCACGCCAACTTGCCGGGTTTGCCTAAGTTCCTTTGACATTTGATCAGCCCTGATGCAAAGTAGTTCCGGCCTTCATTTGGTCAAGAAAGTCGGAGTGACATTCCATTTAGTTTTATTTCCACAGGAGTTTTTGCCTTTCCCGGCATGAATGAAAATCAGAAAAATTCAACTGATTTCGTGAGAAATCGCTGGAGATGTCGATAGTTGAATCAGAATACATGATTTAGAATTTTGATTGATTTTTTTGTGACACACGTAAGAGGCCTAGTAGAGTTCATGCACTACTCACAATTCAACATACCATGCGAAAGTAAAAGCTATTGTTAATCAGCCGCCCGTTATATAAACCATAAAAAGTAAAAGCTATCGGTTATATTCCTCGTGTGTGCAATGCCCGTCTCGTGTGGGTAATTAGGTTCAGCAGCCACTTCTGTAATGTTGAAAAACAGTGTCGACACCGACCTCTGCTAATTTCGCTATTAATTTTCATTGCCGGTATCGATTTGGTGCAGTGGTCTGTATAATTGCCGCAGCATTGGCGGAGGGGAGAAAAACAAAGCGAGGTCTCTGGTCGTGAAACACATTTACTTGTTAAGTTTCGATGTACATTTCGTGTACATCGGTTACATCACGCCGGTTTTCGTTGTCCGGTGTAAAAGTAAAAAGTGTCCCCCCTAGAAAAAGTGTCCGGGCCTATTGTATTCTGACAGATTATGGCATATGGTTCTATAGAGGCAATGATCGTCAATAGCTCAGCGCATAATAGAATCCTTTGTTCCCACTCATTTTATCCTAGGACATTTTAAACTTCTACACCGGGACTCGATTCAAATTGACGAGATCTATTTTGAAATTACCTCTAAGTTCGTAACAGCACGAGTAGCGGTGTAAATATCAATCAGTATCCCTTGGCTGATCGAGGTGAATCGCTGTAGAGACCAATGACATTCAAAGATAACAGAATAATTATTCTGTCTGAAACTTTCTCCATTTATTAGGAGGTGACAAATTTTCCTCTGATGGGCATTGATAACAGTCAACCCGTGTTTTTTCGAAAAAATCGATCAAATTGACAGAAGTAGCTTCGGCAGACAGGCGGATTTATCGCGTCGTAAATCATCCACCAAACTTCACATTCCGTCACTATAAATTATGACTAGGAACATGTAGTCACCAAACGACCTATATATAAGATTGATGCTCACTGTGCTCATCTGTCATCTAAACTACCGTGTCAATCGTGATCTATTACCTACTAAAGTTTGGTAAAAAAACTCGTAAACTAGATTAATTCTGATTACGTTCAGCGTCGTGCCATGTAGAGCCGATATTTTGTACGAACACTCAAACCTCGCAGCCATTTCTGATTTTGGCGGCCATCTTGAACTTGAACCAAAAATCCAGGATGACCCCGCAAAGTTTATTTTTCAGAGCTTAGTTTCAGGATGACAGAACACTGAAAACCTTTACTAAAAATATGACGATTTCCTTGGCTTATACTGTTTCATAGTAAATCTGCTGAAATACATACTCATCTATACATTCCATCAACAGTTTCATGTTATCTAGACCAAACTGTCGTACAAATATTACATTAACATCACCAAAAGAAATATTGGCACCTCCGTGCAAATCTCGCAGGTTTCGTAATGTAATGAGGTGATTTAATGACATGAAATGAACTTATTACATTCTGGCTGAGTAGGCGGTGGTGATGGATTGGCCACATGAGTGATCAGTGTTAGTAGTTCTACATTATCACATTGTTATTAATATTAGGGAGTGAGTTCATAGGAGATTTCTTCATTCTTTTGAAGGCGCCATCCATTTATCAAAGGGTAAACAAAGCAAGGAGGAATTCTATTAGTATTCCCTCTTGCATTATCATTCCCTCTTCTACACATATTCATCATTTTCACACATTACTTATTTGGCCAATTCTTGCCTTACCCAATACACCGTCTAAACCATCAAACTTAAACGACGTGAGGTTACTTGCGAACCAGATTGAATTCTTTGGAGAAAAATCGCCTTCGGTAACGACCGGGCGCTAATGAGCAGTGGTGCCATTAGCTAATTACTTGCTGAAGGCTAATCAATCACTTGTAGGCTAGTACATGTACCTTGCCATGGAATTCTTAATATTCTTTTGGTTTTAGCAACATGAGGCACTTGAAATGTGTCATTGGACATTGGTCTTTTGAGGACAAAGTCTCAATCAGAGTGACGGATCAGACCGCTTCAATGTAACTTGTAGTACTTCTGAACAGATCAATGATACATTAAGAACTGTTGTTCAATTGTTAGCGAAGTTGACACGAGGTCAAATCTCACAAATCTCAACATCACAAGATTGATTCAATTATATATCACAAATAGCGAAATGCATGCAAACGAGCAGCCGATCCATACATGTTTACATGACATTCAATAATATTGATAAAATCTGACTTGGTAATTCATTTTGAGTCATTGGGAAGAATTTGATGGTTATCGTTATTGGCAGACCGTATTTTCGGTCGTTCAGATGGTAACTCGCTGATGATAAGACGATTTATCACCGTTATCTCCTGCATTATGGATGGAAATGTTCAGTTTGCTCGTTTCGTTTCAATTATAGTCAATTTCATACGTGGTTTGCTCAGCAAGCAAAAAAGCAAAAATTGATCGAAAAATTTGTCAGAAATTTAACGGGAAGAAAAAACCGTTCGCTCAGAATTCGAACCTCAATCGACACTAAATTAGTGGTCACGTCTGAGTATGATAAGAGGCATCCAGTCACCAGAGCAGATTTACCACCCCGTCGTACCATAAAAAGGCAGCTTTTTTTATTCCCTGCATGTACAATGCACACCTGATGGACACCAGCAATTACTGTCGTTTTCCCAGTCGGCACGCGATAGTAGTAGAGAAAAAAGGTCGTCCGTCCTTTTTCTCCGTATAAATTGTCTCTGCCGGTTTCTTCAGCCAGAAATCGTTAAGAGACCACGCTGGGAGGGGATTTCTTTTATCATAGCCGTAGATAGACTAATCTGAGTGGCTCCGTGATATACGCATTACATTGTACCTTGTTGCAGTAGTTGCCTTAGCATCACGTTCAACTATTACCTTAAGCAACACTATACAGCCACTGGTAAACTAAGGCTCCCGGAACTTGATTAATTGTAATGCCTCATGACCTCTCAGCGTCCTCCGCCTGGAACCTGACCGCCATCAACGCCGTGCCAATTCCATCGATTTAGCCATTTACATGTTGGCGTAAAAAGATAAATGGTTTCTTTAGCTTTTCCGATCATCATTGGCAGTTCCGCTGCGGGGCCTCCTTGACATCCAGCTTCTAAACATCCAGAGAAATATTTGCTCTGCTTTGCTCGCTCTTGCGTATTCGTTCGACTTGAATGGGCTTCAGAATCACTGGGTAAAGACTTGGTCCAGTAGTGAATGATGGTTTCAAGGCATTTTACGACGTGTCGGTGTACATTCATTTGTCATTTTTATCCCTCGGCCATGCCTTCGGAAACATTTTGTAATACATGATTGTACTTTCGCAATGGAATATTACCATACTTTCAGTATTCACAAAACATATTTGGCTGTGTGCTGTGGCTATATTCTACAATTGTATTATCTACCAAAGCGTGGTCTGGCAGGGGTTGGTTTAGATAAAAGACGTCCGTTGATTGGATATAAGGTAGTAATACGAAATTAGCTATTTTGAGCGAAATGATATTCTGCTAGCTTAGTGTTGTTATCTGCTCCTCCTGGCGAAAGATTATTGTCTTTATCTTTGTGATTCATCAGGCAAAGGCTGTGGTCACGATCCGAAATCCCTCAGGGCCAGAGAGACGACTGTTGGGAACCAGTCCTTAATCTCACACACTGTTATTTGTCCCAAGTAATTAACTGCTAATGATGACAGAAATAGAATGAAAGCAGGAGGAGGAGGTTACATCGTTGCGTCTTGAGGATGGTTGGTAAAGTCGCATCTGCTAAAAACGGCCAGACAGCTTGTCTTGAGACACAACGAGATAGCCGTTCTCGATGACGTTTCGGGGGCTTTTCGAAAACTTCCTGATACAAATTGCAAGCCTTCGCCTCAGTGTGAAACGCCTATGAGGTGCGTGCCATCCGGGCGACCTCTGACCACATAAGAAATCAGAAATCGCCAAGGAGGTGTCACGAGTCTCTGAGGAGGTCACGGCGCAATGTGAGAAATGAAAGATTTATACCGCGCCACTCCATAAATGAATGACGGGATCGCATCACCAGTAACATGAGCGAGGAGACACTCTCTAGAGGCGCTTGATAACAAATGCTATTAACTTTAAAGCGGTGAAGACGCCCGCGGATTAGAGTGGAAGGTGATAAGTCAGTTCTTAGGAGTCAATTCGTCTCCATGGCCATCCCAGGGGAGACAATTAGTGGTCAGTCTCTGGTGCTTCCGATTATGACGCTTTCAGAATATTGTTATATCTCTGTTGGCACTATTGCTGAGGTGATACGCCAGGGCAACGAACCCTGTAGGGAGATTCCACTGTTAGCATTCCATTGGCGCGAGTGATGGCATTTGGAGGCGTACGTATACAACACTTCGGAAATTCGGTCCCGGATATGACGATGGTACAGTTTGAGAAGTCTCGCGCGTAACGGATATGACCTATAAATCCTATCTCCTTCAAAGAAAACATAGATGCTTCATTAGCATTTGCTCTTACTTAATGAAAATTTGGTGAAAACATCCCACATCGCCTGCCTAAAAGCAACATTTGCATATTTCTAATACAAGATCCGAAGATCAAAGTGTGAGCAAACGGAAAAGAGCGTCATGAAGAAATTCAATTAGAAGTGATGACTTAGACCTGATATTGATTACAGGCCTCGGTTTGTTTTTAATTAAAAGAACAAGAAATTGTGATGTTTGATGCATCTCAAGTGATGGATCAGAATTGCATTTACATTATATCGTCCTGAGAATTACATTGTGTTTGGAAATCATGAAAAACTTTTTAAAGCGTAACTACATAGATATTTGACTGTTTACACTTAGCAGATCCAAAAGACCTACCGCTACAACTACCCACGTAACACTTCTAATAAGCTGATGATCTTCCTCTAATCCTGTCCCATCGCTCAAGTAGGCATATAGCATCTCCGTTCAGAACAATAAGCATATTTTCGGGTGGTAGATTCGATCGAAACAGATCCAGAGCTACAAACCTTTCGTACGTACAGTACCTACGCCTCGGAACGGAAAGGAAATCTTGGCTTCAACCTAAAGGTTCCAACGTTTATCGCTTTTGTCCATTGGAATTGCCATGGGCTATATACGCCGCGAGAAACGAGATAGGCATAAGTCTCTTCTCATCACATACAATGTATGTATTACATGTAATACGTTCGGATTTTGACATACCCGTCTCCTGTAGGTGGGTGATATCAGTAAGAATGCCACGTCTCATACTTGACGTGTGATGATGGATCGCTCTCAGAATCCTCAAACCGCCACGGAAGAAATATTAATCAGGTGGAAATATTGAATATTCGATATGAGGCTTGAGCTATTACTTGTGAGCTTCGCTTGTTGTGCACATAAGCCAAGAGACGCAGACATGGGCGTTCTATTATTGGTCAGGTATTGTCATCTGTCAAGGTCGTCGATCACTGCGCCCATCACCTTTCACTTTCATATTTCAACACAGAGGCGTATACTTAAGAGTTTCAGAAGCATAAAATAAAGATACAAAATTACCTCGTGTTAAGAATAGAACAACATCTTCTAACAGACGATGCGAAATGTCACATGTCACAAGCTAAAACTGTGTCTTAGAAGGGAATTGATGTCTGGTAGCTTGGCTTAATGATAACGGCTGCTGTTCCGGCTCCCTTCATCAATCGACTTGTGGTTGTAAAGCTGAGTGCTACATCGTATTCCATCTCGTTGTGGAGTGTCGATCAATGCATCCATGGCTTGTGGTGCGCCCACTAACACATCTCAATTCGATCGGTTCAAGTCCCGAAACCGACCCCATTCCATCCTGTTGACAAGCCTGCCTTCTTTTAAGCCCCAACGTCATATTGTGTCTGATATAAATGGCTAAATCTGCGTCGCCAACAATATACCAGACCAAATTATCGATCAGGTCAAAGTTTCCTTAATATTACTGATAAGACTAAATTTATTCTTTTAATTCAATCGAACTTTTGTTAAGATCAACCAGGGTCTGATGAGTTATTTAGAATCCTTCGCTAGTTCAAGTTATGGAAATGAAGCGCTCTCCTGCCCTGGGAGTACCGAAACTCCACTTTAAATTGAACAATCCATCCAATTGCTTCCCGCGGGATTTGGCTCAATTACATTCTGACTTGTAATCGAGAAATGAATTTGATTGATTATAAAGTATTTATCTTGAGACGAACTCGATTTTTCTTTCTTGTTGATCGAAGACAACACGGATGCAGAGCTCTACATCCGTGATGACAACTACTGGCATCCGACAATCACCGTTATCAATACAGATCGACCAATCTTTCGAAATGGGAGGCTTAATTTTGCTACAATGTACATATCGAAGTCGCAAAAATGAGAACTGCAAAATGACAGACGTGGGTATGTACATCAGCACATTGATATCACACTGGCGAACCCTTTCTCTATTCTTGGATCCGGTTCAGCCGTAAGATTTGTCGTTTGCAATCTAGATGTTTACGCAGTTAATATCATAACGAACAAATATCTAGTAAACTATATCGTGTCAAAATGTTTGCTTTGGACAACTTTTTCTATATCGGTAGGTCCGACAAATAATCACTTTCGCAACAAGCACTAAACAGTTGAGTATCTTTCATTTGTTTGCAAAATGGAACACATCGGTCGCGTGCACATGAAGCAGTGTGGTGAGTGATAGCTGCAGGAGACCTCATGGAGTATTAGGTATCTGGACTACGGACCTGGTCATTCATCGATACAGACAGAAACATGATAATCGCCGATAAGTTCGATTGAGAGCTCTCATTCAATAATCTACCGGAAATTGTGATACGGTGTGTTTCCTGTGAGGTGTGTGCAGCATGCAAATGTCACATAACTGGGACTCCCATGACCGGAACAGGAAGTGCTTTGATTGATTGACTTTATCGGCACGCACTCTAAATTCCTTCGTATCAAAAAAGATTCCTTTCGTCCAATGGTAACAAGAAGCCATCGCCGAGGCTCGGAATATTCGACACGCTAGCGAGACAGTGGTAATGATACGAACCAGTTATTAGTCACTCCGTTTAAAGGGATAACTTGGGCATAAGGTATGTTGGTTTTTCATACAAAAATAGCCTCCAGCAGATAAACAACAGTTTTGCTGATGTACCTTTTTCAAACTTGCGGCAATGTCTGAGAATGGCAGTTACCATTTCCCATTACTCTGGCCACGAAGCGGTGATAAGCCGTATAAGTCGGAGGCGGCAGCATAGTGTAATTGATTGAGTCATTTGGGGCTGTTAATTTAATGTACAGGAGCAAGTTTAATTTTTTTCATTGTGCAGCATGACGATATCAAGAACTATACTTTTTGACTTCATGCGCTTAGTTAAGATCCTATTCAGATACAACTAGTCATCTTCATTGCAAGTCCGTTTCATTTCATCCACACAAAAGAGTGACTGGATCAGTCTCGATAAAGAGTATCGCCATGGACTGCTGCCAATCTTTCATTTCTTCATCTTAATTCTGTTCGTGTAACATGTCTACGGAAATCACGCTTCATCAACCAATCGGAGGATATTGAAAATCGGAAACATACAAAAGAATTGATTTCGCCCTAAGTACGCCCAATCAAGAGTAGAATAAACATGCTATTTCGTATTCAAGATCCATTTAGGATTCCGCCCAAGCTAAGATGGAAAACTCTCTGGAGAACATCATCCATACTTAATACTGACCGCGTCCTTATTATACGGATTCAATGTGATTTTTCGCGACATCATAGTCGGGTGATTGCGAAATTAATGTGATGGTGTAACTCACTGAGGAACAGATTACTCGTGATTTGACCACAGAAGATAACTTTATGATTTCTTCTTTAAGGGGTACTCCAGTGGCATTGTGGTCAAGGGAAACAGAAATTTAATCATACACAATGTAGTGCAGTTGTAAGTATACCTACGAATTTGCTGAAACTTGGTATTCATAAAGAATATTTGCTAGTGACCTTATCAAGGTAAAAAGAGAGTATATCATTTCAGCCAAATAACCCAGCCCGTCCAAATATCGCAAATTACACCTGTTTTGCTGAGGAATCCAGCCGTTTGCTGTCAATCATGGTGGTTTTCATGGAATCACCGACATTGACCAACCGGGTTTACGCGCTCTGATCTTTCCAATTGGGTGTTGACACCAAGTAAACGATGTCACTTGAGCTGTTATCCAAAATGGTTAGGCACCTATACGGCTGAGACATATCCAAATTGCCAATGAAGGACATGGAACAGGTCGAGACGTGCTTGTGGTGACGTGGTCAAGATTGAGGCTAATCGAAATTGCCATCAGACACGTTAAGGCTTTACTGATATTTAGTACATTCCTGAGGCGTATTGGCCGCTTTCACACCTTGAATACACATGTGAACCCTCCTGTACGTGTGCAGTGATGCTTCCTGTAGATCCTTGAAAAGTTGTGCAAAAGCTACTTTGGTGCGAGTCACAATCTTCTAGTTCTAAAAACAAAGGTTCGATGTGAACCAATATGCATTGTGTAGCCTACTAGGACGAGTTTGGTATCTGCAAGAGGAAATAATGTGTACATACGTTGACATGAATTTCCCCCTGGTTTACATGTACGTGATTTAGGAAATTTTCAAACGGTGACATCTTTACTTCTGCAGACAGAACGAGAAAGGAAAAACTCCATTCGCGGTCAAGCAACTGGATTACATCCGATGTTTCCCATATTAGCTGACCTGTCAAGTTTTTCCTTTCCCAATTAATACACCGCGTCAAAATGGCGATCTGATTTCCACATCACACAGCCGTCGCTGAGATGAATATGGCCAGGTGAAGTATATAGTCTAGACAAAAATAGATGATGATTTATCCGCTAATGAAATGATGTCGCATGATAGATCGCAGGGATGAGATGTCGGCGTTCAGAGCCTCCGATGTGATCCTACCCAGGCCATCTCTGCACTCGTATTTCTGGCTATTTTACCCAGAAGACACATCAGTTGAAAGAAATATGTAAGCTTCAGGGCCTTTCAGTGGTAATAGGCGGGGTAGGAACATACAACTGACACTGGTATGCGAGGATGTACAATCGGTGACTGAGAATATACATACAGACTTGTTGCCATAGACGATGCGGCTTTTAGCATCATGTTGATGAAGATGACATCAGAAAAAAACATCAGCTTGTTCAGCGAGGATTCCTTGTCGATGCGCTCGGTAAGCAGAACTTTGGACAGTTGCGGTTTTTCCTATCTCATAGCTAACCTATACAGCCAGCCACTTGTATAGCATTCCGCGAAGTTACTATTTATAGCTCACAAGGTCATTTGCATAAGATATTGATGACGTTTTAGTCACCTGACAGTCGGACATCGACACTTATTTCTACGCATTTGAGCTTATTTTTAAAGTCAATTATCTTTGACCCTGCATTGTTTTTAGCATGAATGATACCATAGAGTCAGAGATAGAAATATTCAGAACAATTATGTAGTATTTCCAACACTCGGACATGTGCCAGATTGAATCTAACTGCCCTAGTTAGAAAGCCTGAATCCATTACGAAACCGCATGTTAGTCCGACATTGCCTGTAATTCAGCGATGGGGAAATAGAGGGCAGCAGCTGCAGTGACGTCATCTTCGCGGAATGCTATTACATAATACCTTACGGTTGACTCCATGATTGATGTCTTGTTCTTATCTCGGAATGTGCATCGCGTAGCAATCATCAGTATTAACCAAGCCATTTACACGTCAGTGACCACGAAATGGTATCATCTAATCCCCCATTTATCATTATAGTCATCATCCACTCAAAGCCTTACCAATTATTATCTTGTCCCACAGAGAAATTGTTGGCGAAGAGCAAGCAGGAGCGCGTCCATCATATACATAAAAGAGTGCGGAATACTAGATCGACAAGCAAGGACACACGCCAATCCTTCCACAGCGAACAGGGGTCTATGTGCTAGCGAATGCGTCCAAAGCCCCGGTATACCTACATGTAGATCTTGGTATAACCAGCGGTATGGTTGCCTCTCGATAATTCAATTTTGTATACGACGAAGGAGTGAAAAAACTCTTAATATCAGGATGATTCTCTGATTATGACGGGAATAAAAGCAGACCCGGTTCAATGCATCACTGTATATCACCGTTATTGCCTTTCTATGTCAGAAGCATGTCAACATCGGCGCTAAATGAGGATTTAAGGCTTTTGTGCGATAGCTTCGCTATTGTCTCCTTTGGACCCCATTCTGCTTCAAAAACGATAAAGCATCTTTTTTCTTAGCTGAGTGCGGGACTGGCTGATGGATCAGCACATTACATCCTGAGAAAATACGGGGTTAATCCCTCCCCGGGGCGTAAGTAAGTCAACATTAACAACTGATTTACTCTAGATGAGCACACGGTGACGATCAGAACTCAAACAGCTGTACCTTTGATTGGTTGAAGCCCCCATGTTGTAGGAACGAGGTTCTGATGGATGTAAACACCCCTGTGCACATGAATGCACAGCCTTCTCGAAGTGGTCAAGTTTTGAATTTCGAAGTAGATTTTCGAATTTCGAATTCAAAGTTTTGAATTTCGAATCTCGAAATAAGCCTTGAGCTTTGTGATGTTATCCGTATTCTTCGAAGCACTCATCGCCTCCACATTAGAATGCCATACACAAAGCAGCTGATCAAGGGGACGTGTTTCCCTTTAGTCGCTTTAGAAAACACGATTTGTCTCCACAATCAATCAGCATGACTCTACAATTTGTAGCTGACGGAGGCAGTAACCTAACGACTGAGGTAACTTATTGCGGTTGTTTTCCTTGGAACTACATTAAAAAGTGATATCTCCAAAGCGATTGGTCGGACGTGCGCAAGGAGAATTATACAGTCACTCGGGAAGAATCTGGGGTCCCTGGTGGTAAATTCGCGAAATATTTAGCGCCACGTAAAGAATTCCTTTACAAAGATCACTCCCTGTTATCTAGCTCCTAACTCCAAGACTTTGTACGATGTAGTAAAGTGGAGTTCTACAAGAAATATCGAAGTTCTTCAGCGAACACTTCGAAACAATCGACATGCGTGAACGTCATACGACACCTCAAAGTTCAGCAACTTAAAACCATAGCATAAGCCTTAAGCAAATCCTAACATGGCTTAGCTTGTGAGACTAATTTCCATGTCAAGTTTCTTAAGAATCATCTGTGCATGACAATTTGAAAGATTTACCGTCGCGGAGTGATTGCTCGTCTTTTTAAATGCAACGTATATTCGCCAATTTAAGTTACCGGGCTGTGTCAGCGCAGGATTGGAGAATGCGATTTAAAAGCACGTCCAAATGAAGAGGAAAAACATGTTCAAATAGATCTCGTCATTCAATTTGCGTTTTATTAGATTTTGAAAATTATGAAACTGCTCAAATCACGCTTCATACGCATCTACGGTTCGCAGTATTTGGGGAGGCGGAGCACCGGAGATTTTTTAACAATTGAAGGAACAGAAAAAAGGTATTAAGACGCTTTTGATATGATACTCATCCGTTTATAATGGAACTAATTGGTTAGATCATCTCCAGCGCTTACACCATGCGTGATGATCAGCTCTTCGTTGCGCGGTTTGTTCCTCAACGCGCCTCCCGATTCCTCCAGTCTGAAGACAAAAAACTAGAGAGCGCAGGTTTTGCTGTTCAGATGAGCTACTGGACAAAAGTTACTGCCCCACATAATGGAATATGGGTCGATCTAGTCTAAATGTATCGGAGAGCATTATATCCCATTCTTTACGTCATGGTCTTTTCCCCCTTTAAATGTCGCCATGGTATATCTCGATAAGATGCAATTACCTTGGTAGTCAAGATGATTATATCGACAAGTCGAACCGAACCCATGGCCACTGCAGGGAATTTCAACCTGCTATAGCGTTGATATTTGATAGCTGGTGTGCTGATCATGACAGATCCTTGATCTCATTCAATCAACTACAGGCGGGATACCCAATTGAAAACCCATTTGCCTGGATGAGAATGATTTGAAATCCATTATGAAAATTCTATGGCTTCAACTCTAAACCTGAGAAAATGTTTAAAGGGGTTTGCTGTCAGTTCCTGACAGATCTAGTCGTCAGAATCTTCCATCTTACCAATTTTAAGTTATCTTTCAAATATAACAGCCCCTTGATTTTGTGAACTTGATTGGAGGCCTTGAAGAAGTTTTTATTTCTGTCTTGACAGAAGTGAAACTTAAGTCACGTTTGGTCGCAAAGCAGAAACTAATAAATACAAAACAAATTTAAATTCGCGCTCCAGAGTCTAAAACAATGCGGACAAGACATTAACGAATGGATATTCATACTGATAAAAAGTAGGCTGATGATAAATTTTATGCTGCCAAGTTGATATTGCTTTAAATACATTTGGATAACAATTTCAATGTAAGTCTTTCAATTAAGTCTTTGTTTATTCTTGTGGTTACCAATATGAGTTGTACACTAAAATATCATAATACTAATCGCCATCCTCCCATTCTCTTGATGTCTCATTCGAGATATTGCCCTCTTGACAGTCAAAAGCACACATTACCATTAATAAACGCAAAGGTTCTGGCTTTTCATTTGCACAATTCATGAAAGTGGCTTACGGGACTAGAGGTAATAAAGATATGGTTAATAAAACACGAATAAATCATTGACATCGGGCATTATTCTCAGCATGGACATCAGTTTTTGATCCACCTGGGTTTTGAAATGAAACACCGCTATTAATGGGAGCAGCACTAACACGAGAGTTAGGATGTCAATATAGCTAGAGGTGACAAGTGCTGAGGTTAATTTTGAACACACATAACGCAAAGGTAGAATCATTTCGAACATCTATCTGATCACTCATCATTGCTATATATAAGCTAAGGCAGCACTATCATGTTTATGGCGTTTTAGCACTTAAAGCTGGTTACTGTAGCCAACTGACTCATTTAATTGAAGCCAATGATGATAGGTTGTTTCCCCCAAAATTGACACGTAATCGATTTCTTTTTAATTTCATTTAATTCCCGGATGCCATGAGCTGCTGATCCGTATCGATCGATGCTGTGACAGTTTTTCCGCTCATCAGTTAAAGCTGGTTCACCGACTCTGAATCAGAACCATCGAATTTTCCGCAACACTTCATAATCATCCGGACATTTTATTCTGAAATATTTTTGCAACACTTAATCAGTACCCGGATGTGAACGTGACAGCATCGATGACATTCGTTGACCTCGGCAGGAGACATAGAGCCGATTTGATCAGACATTTCCCCCTCGGATTCCCTCGTCCTCAATCATTTTCCCATTGAAAGCATGACTACACTCTATTTTCACCTTGATAAGTTCAATGAAAAATGATCTTGCCGCTCTCATTGCGTCGTTCTGCTGAATATATTGGTTCGAGTATCAAGCTTAGCGCTGGCCCAGGCCGGAATGTCCTTCAATGTCAACTTGGACTTCTCAGTTACCGTTATGATATTGAGGCCTGAACCTTCTTCTAATTTGACAATAAGCCAGTTCGCGAAGTCATGTCAGAAAATCACTAGATTTCGATTGGGCCTTTCCCCCTAATGGGTTCACCAAGAATCTGGGAGTTTTGACTGTCGTTCTATCAAAGCCGGGGAAAGAAGATTTTAGTCCTCAAAATGATGAATCAATAACGCCCACAAGAGGGAAGCCGGCAGCCGCGAAATCATAAAAAAACTACACCAGCAACCACTTCGGAAGAAACTTGCAAATCAATCAATCTTTCCGTAAAGTCTTGCCATTAGGCCGGCTCCGCAACCCCAACGATGCGAACTACGAAAGTGTCTCGTTTCTCCAAGTCCGATATGCTATCATTTACGCTACACTTGAAAATCTTCTTCTTAACTTTAGTTGTGCGAGAGATCGGGAAATTATTCAACCAAATCTCGTCGATATGAACATTTTACTCTATTCGTACTTTAGGCGTTCGTAGTTCTTTGTATGGCCTTAGGATTGCGAAACCTACCTATCGAGCGTTTCCAAGCGGCATCACAAGTGGAGCTTTTTGCTGAGAATCTTCCGGCTGGTTAGTGTTTGGCTTCAAAGGATTGCCAAGATTTGTGATCCGCTGTTTTTATCTTGGGAAATATCTCATGGTGCTGAAGGTTGAAGTATGGTGATTAGTGGTTGATGCATGGATTGCCAGGCCATGTCGATGTGGTTTGACAGTGGTTTTACCGTCGTCAGCGCGTCTTGGTAAAGAGTGCAACGCAAAGAGCTTCGTGAGGGCCGGTGTAATGATTTTTAGTGCTTCTCCTTATTGTCTGGGAACGCTGAAAGATAGGTTGACATTGATAACCTCTTGAAAGGTTATGGTCTTTCTAGTTGTCTATTACGGAAACACTGAAATATGGGGAAGAGGGAAACACGGTTGTTATGCCGGTGTAACGATGGCCGGATGGTATACACGGTATGTGAAAGCGGGTCCTTTATGCTACATGTACGTCGTTAAAATCTGTTGTAGTAATAGCTTTCGCGTCAATAAAATAAAATATTTTTTTTAAGAACATGTATTTTCCCTGCGTGTTACCAGAGTCGTTAAATAAATATTGAAAGATTGGTGTTCCACACGTTTGCGTTTTTTTCCTTACGACGTTTCCAAGTCTTTGGCGAGATAAAAGCAGACGTTAGCATATTGTCAATATCTGCTTCTGCTTCAGTTAGAATTCATCCACAGATCCATCAAAATATTGTTGACGGAGACTGTGCATGGAAACGCTCAGCATTTCTTAGAGGCCAGTATGTAAACAGACTCAGATCTGCTGCTGGTAAGAAAGCCCACAAAAAAGTGTGGTGCCTATTATCGTACCGAAAGATATACTGGACTCAATTCCCTCGGGAAAATGCCCGACGCCCACAAAACACGTTCATCGCTGATGAATTTGAGGTTTACACGAGCTCGCCTTAAGAATTCACGAATGTGTCAAGTCTTGTTATCTCTGGTATCGTCGGCGAAAGAAATGTTATTAACGGCTCACTTGCCCTGATAGGTTGATGAATAAAATATAACAAATCACGAAGGGCGTACAATTCATATGATGGGTTACCTTGGTTATCTGGCCTCGTCCATCCCTCCCGTGGCCAACGCTTATGATACCTGAGGGCGGAATCGACCGACCAAAGGCGAGGTATCGAGGAAAAGCTTTATTTTCTCTTTTATATAAAACTTGTTATCTGTTATCTATTTCCAGGTCAATTCGCTGACAAGAAGACGAACTTTAGAGAGAACGGTCACCACTCGGAATTGACACCTCAACTCCCCCTTTGACGAGTCGACATGACCAAGGAGCTTCCTTTCCGGCTCTCATGAAATTAGGACAAGGATCCGACATGATTAGGAGGAAGCGAGTGTAGTCTGATCGAGTTACGGCCGGAACGACTTGGCGGAAAAAACGAACTTTATTTGAATGTAAGGAGTGTTCGAATAGATATATCAGTTTATCTTGCACTTGTACCTATCAATTCTAGTGATTGGTTACAAATTCAGAGAACATTGTCTCACGGCATCGTATCTTACTTCATGAAGTATTCGTCAGCAGAATCTATTTGATAACGACAACGAAAAAAGCACTTTTGATATTCCGAAGTAGTTGGTTTCTGCGGAACTGACACCGGAAATCCTCAATCTTGAGTGTGGTCCCTTGTTACCGTCTATTTGTTTCCGGTTCCTGTTGAGCGGTCATCAGCGGCAACCGGAACTCGCACAGCTGAGTACCAAATTGGCGATAGTACACGATTTATTACCTCGTTATTCGTGACTGACATGCAGAGTGTTCTGGCGAGTGGAAGCCGTGATGTGGAAGACAATGTCATTCTAAGATAGATGTTCTCAAGTCACTGGATTGACTGTGGAAGGTCGCTAATGGTTTTCATTGTGACAGCAGACTGCAGGGCAAACACCCTGAGCTAATCTGTTCATATTAGAAAGAATTGATTTTGCTACAAACGTCAATATTCTTCTCTGCATTGACTAACATGTTGTTGGTTATCCTTGGGCAAATATTTTCCAAAATGACGAGCGACAATACTACAAACTGGCAGTGATCGTCAACATGCGCACCTATTTGCTCCTCGGTATACTGATATAAACTTGAGAAAAGGAGCAGATAACTTTCGCCAAGAGCGCATCAGGAAGGTGTTTTTTACTGAGCAAACCCTTGTAGCTTGCTCCAGCCTAACAGTTATTTCGGCTTCTTTGCCGACAACGAGTTTTGATCTGAATCTACCCGCCAGAAGATGTTGCCCAACTCATGACCTTCTCAAAGAACTTGACAAATGTTCATATCTTCGTTCTCCGCGGATACGTTATGGAAGTAGATGGCAATCAAACCTCGATCCAGAGCATCATGCCTATAGGAGTGGGGGTGGTGTACGCCGAACCCGTGCCGGATTGGGGTGAGGCGCGGACGGCCTGGTCGTGGGCCTGGGGCGTCCATACTTACGGACTCGGCGCAACATTCCTCGTCATCGCCGTCTTCATGTTCATCACAGTCACTAAACTGTACAGTAAATGTACTAATCATAAATACGTAGTGACTTTGAATTCTATGCTACTGGTTTGTGGGTTGTGTCGAGGATTGTATTTGATTGTTGACCCCTACGGGTCGTTAAAGGTCCTTCCTGTCACGTTCTCCATGGTGACCTTTGGCGTAGGGCACCCATGCCTGACGTCTGCCTTCAGCCTGCTGCAGTGGGCGTTCATGCGAGTGACACAAGTCAAATTGGGGCCGTGGAAATTCCCCAGCTACCGGGCTCTGTCGATCTTCCTTTTCATCCATTTCTCCACAGTGATCAGTACCAATGTGATTGTCTCATTAAAGATCTCCATGAAGCTACTGCTGACGCTAAACGAAACAATTTTCATCTTATGGGGGTTTATTCTGTGCGGGATTTTCATATTTAAGGGTTTTAAGATTACGCAATTCACTAGCGAAACGCAAAAGGCATTAAAACAGCTCAGTATGTATAACCAATTTAAGAACGACCCGGAGTCCAAACGAAAAGAGTTAAACATTAAAAGGGTCAAGCGTCCGAAAATAAGGATCACAAATGACGATGACGACACCTACAGTGTGTTGACTGACACGACTTCCGGCTGTTCTGATTCGTCCATATCTTGTCACGTGACTAAATTTTCCTTTGAGAAACATATCAAACCGTCTGCTCTTTCTGAAGACATTTTAGACGAACCCGAGGAAGTGACGTTACTTGAAAAAGAACGTAAACCTGCGGAGTCGGGGTCGGGTCCGAAGTTGGAAATCGTCATGGACGAGGACACCATAACTGTTCTAGATCATTCAAAAAACGCCGTGGAGGAAGAGGATGTAAAACCAGAGACGACAAACCGTGATAGCTTTGATTACAACCGTGATAGCCCCATCTCAAATGTGACGAGTCAGGCCGAGAGTAATGGCAGATATTTTTGCGACATTGAGCCGTCCGACACTGAGCGATCTAGCCTCGGTTCCGGGAGTGGAAGTGTGTATACTGTGGAAGAAATCGTTCATTTGACAAAAACTTCAAATTTACGACAATCGAAGAGCGGAACTCCGCTAGATGTTGCAAGTCATTCCGAGGAGAGGAGTATGGGTAATGGCATGCTCAAATCGAAATCGTTCGATTTAAAACACGTGTCAAGATCTGAGGCGTTTACTGTTGTTCCATTGGAGGAGAGTGATGCGGGAAACGACGTCATAGAAATGACTGAAACAGATCTCGCCAGTTCCCGCGAATGTGGGATTGAAGAAGAAGCAGAAACGTTCTGCGAAACTGGCTACATGGCGGATACGGAGTACGGGTCGCCAAAGTTTAGCAAACGGGGCCGAAAACAGAGCTTGGACGCAATGTCTGACGACAGCCGATGGGGGCAGGGCCAACGGACTCCGAACCATTTGGGGGATGCAAACTGTAGCACTATAAGTTTTCATAGGATACGGCAGGGTAAAGTTTTACATAAGTTGGTCAAAGTGACGTACATAACAACAATGTTCCAATTCATCCTATGCATTCTACAGCTCTACGCTATGTTTGGCGTATACGGAGTTTTAGGGAAGGACTATGAAATCGACCCATGGCCTTGGTTTACTTTCCAGACATGTTTCAGGTGAGTATACGTTCACAACAGAAGTCGTATTTTGAGTTCTTCTAGATCCGGTCAATTGTGTTGATCGGATCTCAATTACTGGTAGTTGTGGATAAGACATGATCGCTTGAACTAAACTGCATCTCGTAGAAAATAAAGTACGCCAGTCTTATTGTTAAACTGGTAGTCACAAAGCTGATGTATGAATTTTATTGTGACATACCGGAGGAAAACACAAAAATGGGTTAAACTGACAACTTTTTGGGCTTCATGACCGGAAAGATGATTTTGTCATAATGCTGATGGTTCATGATAAGGCTATGATCATGACTCTGCTGCGGAAATTAAATGAAGATAACATTGGAAAGCTTATAGCTTCTTTGACAAAGGCCACGATAAACCTCTTACCTTGGTCATGTATAATCATATACGGGCTATGGCTTTCTTTCGTTGCAGATTCGCTGAGATTGGGATGTGTGCAACAATGTCCTACGTCACATTCTGTCTCGGAAAGAGTCGACAGAAGGCCTCAGAAAGGAACAGGAGAAAGAAGTCCCATTTAAAAGACGTTAAGTTAGGGCGGAGTCATACTATAGACATGGAATCGGGTTCTGACGGATGAACAGTGCAAGGGCGGATATCTCGCCGCTCGTCTTGATTCTCCCGATGCATGAACATGGGTCACGGTGGTAGGAAGGAACCAATGTGCAATATGGACAAAACGCCGCCGACCATGATCTTCCCATTTCATATAAGGTCCAACAAGATGCACTTTCTATTTTTAGCAGGTCATGGCATGATCAATATGACCACCGATCGACCCAGGACCTTAATTTTAAACGATATACATGTACTACCGTGTACAGTTGGCACGGTTTGAGAAAAAGCATGTTGAGGATGTGAAGTAAAAATGTTAATCACACCACGTTTTTACATTATTGATTTGAAGAAATAAACGAAAAGAAATTTTAATAGATGCATTGTCTTACTTTTTGAACGCAGCTTATATTGAATCTGCTCACCAGTCAAGTCAAGGCGAGAAAGATAAGGCCATGCATCTGTATTTGATGGCGTTTGACAAGAAAGCAACGATTCCTGTGGCTATATCCCAGCAATATTTCTAAAAAGAAAACCAAACACGTTGTGATACCATAACTTAAAACTTTATTACGTCTAATGTACACATGTATGCAAATTGGAAGAAGCATACAACATCATTTATAACACAAAATAATAGACATAGGACATTGACATTGTAAATGTACCATCTGTTTAACGTTGAAGTAGTTCTACAAGATGTATTGTAAGAGAAGCCATGCTATTTATAAGAAATTCAGAGTTACATTGTTCTGATACACATGTAAGAGTAATTTCTCAAGACGATTTTCTTTATCAGCCAGAAACTGGACGACATTCCTCGCTATACAAGAAGTCAGTAACTATGCATTTTTGATGTACATTAGCAATTCATGGGACTCACTGAGCGACCACTACCAACCTACGCTCAGGAACTCACTATATATATGACAATTTTGGTACTTCAAACATCCCAATAAAACGTGCGTCGGGTGTCCTTAATAGAGAGGTTCTACTGTATATTCATTGCCATGCTAACATCTTGGAAGAACCTTGATTGGCAAATACAACAATTCGATTTCATTCATACATGTATCTGGATGGATTCGCATAACAACAACAAAAACGGAGGGATTTTATTGGTAAATACTTGTAACTTCACTTGGTATTTGGATGGATCCTTAAAATATGGAGGGTTTCATAGTTGCCATTTAAAGCTTTTTCAAAGCAAACGGAGGGATTGTACGTTTGGTAAACTCTTGTATACACGATAATTTCAATTGGTATGAGTATGGATCTTCATAATATGGAGGGATTCAAAGTTGATATTAAGAGCTTAAGGTAATTATCATAACACGTAAAGCAGTAGAGTAGCACTGGAGGGAATCCATCAAATTTTAGAGATTATTTAATCAAATTTAAAATACATGTACAGTAAGCTACTCAAGTACAGCGGCCGCCTCAGCGCCACCACGCGGAGCCTAATAGCATTAGGCTACTGATGGTCAGACACCACTTTAGTTCCTCCATTGACCGCCAAGTGGTATTCTAGTTCCAAGCCAAGACATAGCAGATATATTGGTGAGCCATCTGATGGCCCCCTGACCAACTAAAAGTTGGCATCAACATGGAGGACCTTGGCATTTAATACGATCGGAAATCCTGAATGATCCGAAAACACAAAGATCGGCGACACAAATTGTACTCGCCTTCCTGGAGGCAAAGATGGGGTACAACCCGACTTTGAACAGGGGTGACGGACAAAACTGAGTCCTCCACCCGACAGAAAACAACAACACTGAAAGCTCTACAACAGCTTAACAGGATAACAAAAGTGTTTTGTGCAGCCATTAATTTTGATTGTGCGGCAATATTTTTTCATCGCGGAGTTGTTTTGCTGTTACGTCTGTTTACGTTTGTAGATGAACTCTTCTTTTTGCTGATGCTGGAGTTGGAATCTGCAATTGAATGGTGCAAAACTCAAATAAACACAAGGAAATGCAGGAAACAAAAATTTACGACAAAAAAGGGAAGGTAAAAACATACAGACAGCTTCTGTCTGAGAAGTGTTTTTCAATAAACAATAAAGAAATAGAACTAATGCAGTACATCACATGGCAAGAAAAAGCATACGAATCAAACAAACTGAACACAGTGAACGATGAAATTCTTGGCCTCACCCAAAAATGTCATTATTTAGCTTAAAAAAAAGAATAATTAGGAAAAATAACGTCTCCGTGAAACATAAACGACTTACAAGAGCGTGTACCTAGCAAAAACTACAATGCTGATGAGTTTTGACGAGTTTGAGGTTTGTTCAGCATTGGTATACCAATTTTAATGGCCTACCGCCACACATACACGTACGCTCATGCACAGGGCGTCAAAATGTAACCGTATCAATATCAGTATGTGTCGTGTGATTTGATTGGCTTATAGGAGCATCGTCCTGTAATATAGACCAATAGGAACTCATGTAGCATGCCCGGTTGCCAGCGTACTGCGACCACGTTCCGACGACCATAGAAATTAAATAATAGTAATCTTCAACTTTCCCCGAGTCACTTTGAAATAAATAAACAGGCATCTATCAAGATTAGTAATCAATGATACATATTCAGTCGATTGTATCAACTGATGGCGTGATATGGTGTCGACAGCGATGGATTTGTAATCATGCACGCTTGGCATGCCGGGCTGACGATGATTCGCGGAAATCCGCAGCGCCGTCTATGAATCTCTACGGCGTTTTATCAAACTAAAAATCGAGAGTTCTGCGGGGCCTACAGGGCGGCCGGCCGGACAGCTAGCGTGTGTGTTTGGAGGAACGTTGGCCAAGTAAGCTGGGGGGGGGGGGGGGGAGCAGTGTGAGAACTGCAACCAATAAAGAAGAGGGATGGCTAGAGGGGTGATCTGACTTACTATATTTGTACAAAAAAATACATAATGAATAAAATGAAAATGAAAATAAACCTTATCATCTTTTTAAATCTCCCGATGGTAAACCCGATTATTCATTCCCATGGCCATGGCCTAAAGTGCAGGGCCAAGGCTCACTATATTGTAACTGTAAGGTATTTTGAGAGGTGATTCTGCAAGAAAAAGATAGCATGAAGACTGAAGTGCAACTAGGGAAAGGAAATACTAGACATGACACCACACCATACAATACACTGCAGCACAAAGCCAAAACAAGGATTTTAGGCCGTAGAACAGGGTTTTGAAGCATGTTGAAAGGACCACTTGGGCTCTGATTTTGGTGTTGCGAGGCAGTTTTGGACATGGCATGCAAATTTCAGTGAGGCAGATGTTTACATTCTGTTCTAGCAAAGTACATTGCAGTATACCATTTCAATGATACCATATGGAGAAGTTACGGGCCAGCCAGAAGCCATTTTAACATGGAAATCAACATAGATGAATTTCATGCCCACGTTGTCCCTTAAACAGAAGGATTTCTCCAGTTGAAAGCATTAAAACTTTGGTGGTCAGAGTTATCAAGCATGGGGACAGGTGACACAGCACGAGTTACAGGGAACAGAGGTGGATCCAGGAGTCTAAGGAAAAGGAGGCTATCACCATGGTTGAAGAGATTGGGATAATACCCTGTTCATCAGGTAACAATGGCAAGAATGGGTTTAAAGGCTACACAAGTTACTTTTTGTTAGTAGAAATATATACACACACCGATTACATTTACATACTTAAAATCAGTTGTACACAATCATAATATTGTTAAAATCTTATGTTACAGATAATGTTAGTATTTCTTGCAGACATTACTAGTCTACATACTCTGTGCATGTCCATTCCGACTCGATCCCGACCCTGGTCGTGACCGTGGAAGGGTGTCGGAATATGTGGGCTGTGGGGCCGCATCTGCCACAGAACCCCTGCTGGTCGGCCGACCCCCGGTTACGTCTGGTGTTCGAGGAATCTTGGGACGGGAGCTGAATGCCTTTCCATATTCTTGTACACTGCAATGACAGTAACTTCGAATCAAAATCACATGTGACAAAATATAAAATTGACAACTTTATGACCTTTTCTTGTGATCTCTCTTGGATTGAAAATGTATTTTTTTTCATAAAGTTGCTGTTTACTTACTCTGCCTGACTGCCTTGTTTCTCAAGAGATTTCTGTGATGGTCTCGGGGTGCCGCTGGAGAACTGTTTCTCTGGAAAAAAATTAGAAAACTTGGTCTCAACATCATGGGCTAAGCAATCACAGTGTTTCATCAATATGAATTACCTAATTGACGACTGCAAAGTAAAATAAATCTCACCTCCAGATCCCCCTGACCGATTAGACTCTGCTGTTCCAGGCCGACTACCACTTCTTGTCGGTGGGCGCTCGACGTCTCGTGACTTTGGCCGCTGTTGTGAATTACGTGATTGGGACCTCGACGGCCTGAAAGGAGCAAGATCAAATGGTTAAAAACTCTTCAACAAAGAAATAGGACTTGATCTTATCTACTTCTGGCCATCCAGGATGTGACCAGCTATACGGCGATCAGGATGTATGACAACAGACGACACCATTCGTCCCCAGAACACTGAATCAGCTACCCTCAGGTAGAGACTCTGTTTTCAACCAGATGTTTACTTTCAAATTCACCAGCTGCAGCTTCACATCAGAATACTCACGCTAAAGAGAACTCCCCAGCTCGCCTCTGCCCCGGCGTGACCGGCCTCGTCAACGGTTCATTCGCCAACAACTGATCCCGGCGTTTTTTATGCGAGCTCTGGGGTACGCCTGCATACTGCGTTCTCAACAGCTCTTCTCCAGTTGTTTCTCCTGGCAACGCTGCGATAAGCTCAGCTTTGTCAAGATCGGCTTCCATCGCATCTTGATCCTCTTCATCTTCTTCTTCGTCATCATCGTCGTCAGACTCCGCATCGTCAGATTCCTCCGCTAAAACAATAATACAGCACATTATGTTCTACGTTCTTGCAAGGATGCAACTGCAACACCTGCCCCGAGGGATGAAAATATCGAAGTCACAAGGTACTCATGCTTCTCACTCCGAGGGGACTTCTGCTTGCCCTGGTGAGTACACCAGGTACAGTACAAGGAACCTCGAAAGTGGTTTGTCCCGTCTGAAGTTTCCCCTTGAAACACTTACAAGAATTAAGCTGTTTGATGATGAACTCGATCTGTCTGTTCATGTCCGGCTGTCCGTCTTTGATGAAACACTTCAGGATTTCTTCCATACCCATGGCCTTGGCCTCATCGCGTATCGACTGGATTGCTAGGATGCTGTACAATGTTCCATTCACATAGGGCAGGATCTGAAAAGGTCAGAGTAGGAAAGAAATGAAAATGCAAGTTCTTGTCTCACGCACTGTACTTTTTATCCTTGCAAAGTGCTTTTCCCCAAGTCTTATCCAGAAACCCTTCTGTCGAAACTGAGCAACGGAGGTTCGAGGTGAACAAAGCACAGGTCAGCGCCCTAACAAACTTCTTCGAAATAATCAACTCGTTCACGCCCCCTGTCAACTTACCTCTGCATTTTCATGACCTAGGAGGTCACTGAGCACCTTCAGAGTTTTATGAGCATTGGTGGCACACTTCTTCTTGCCCGCCGTCCGCAGGCACAGGTTCATCAGTAGCGCCACCGAGTATTCTAATGTGTAATCGGAGAGCGAGTCGTTATCTTCAAGCACATCGACCAACCAGTTTATTATTCCCTCCTCGATCATTGCAGACTGGAGATTCCTCCTGGAAATGGATGAGAGCATGTTTGGTCAATGAATCTAGGAAAACACCATGGCCTGGTTGTTAGAAAGCATGTTAGCTGGTAACATCATGTTGACATGTCGTTACGTGTACATCGATGCACACAAAACAACATGTCAACATTATGTTACCAGCTAACATGCTTTCTAACAACTGGGCCCATGGAGTCAAGTTTGTGTCAGGGTAAAGTGTCCTAACTTCTGACTGGAAACTAATTCTAATTTTATGAAAAACAGTCTCACCTCAAACTGAGTTTCTGCAAAGCTCCAAGCACATTTTCTCGTGTTATAGAATCCTTATCCTCTGATCGCAGGTTTGACATAAGGCCTCTCAAGAGGTCAGAGTTCAAGGACAAGTATGTCCGCCCCGGGCACAGGGATGCAAATGCATTGAAGAGTCGTGCGATATACTGTCGGACGACTTCACTTGGTGAGGTTAGGAGTTCGAGGATGGTCGTCTGGAACAAAGAGGATATCGTGATTATTGGTTCTGATCTTGAGCCACAGTTAAAATATCTTTCATGACAGGCTAAGCCCTTTCCAGTTGATTTCGTCAACAGTGGGCAACTCTCTTTTCAGTCGGAGAAAATTTCTCTGAACATGGACATGTCCTGGACTGAGAAAAAACATCCAAGTACAGTGGAACCATCCTAAGCAGATACCTCCCTTTAAAGGACACCCTCTCTATTAAGGAAGCTAGTTTTGGTTGCAAATTGGTGTCCTTAACAGAGAGGTTCAACTGTAATTGGACTCTTCAGAATGTACACCTTGCGGTAGGAACCTCATTTAGAGTAGGCTTACCCTGTAAGCTCCAGGCTGAGCACATCCAAGCAGGTCATTATTGATATAAGATGAAATCACACTATCCCTCTGTTCTCCTGGAAGAGACCTGGTCAGGCGCTGCAACGATAAAAACATATTGACTTATCGACATTTCCGGCATTTAACGCTTATATTCAACAACATACAGTTTATTCCCTGTAAGTGCTACTAACTTAAATTCACCCAGTTAGAATAGAAGTGTATATTGCATGTATTTTACAAGTGAACATTCGCTGGTTTTCGTCTTTAGGCAAGTCACTAAAACTTGATTCTCCAAGTCTTCTGAATGAAACATTATTGGCAAGCTGAGGGTTCTTAGCTGATGTCTATCGTTTTGGGAATAGACAAATTCCTCACCCATCTTAGAGCCTGCAGTAAAACGATCTTGTTCCTCTCAGAGCCATCCTGTAAGTCTTTCTTGACCTTCTCAAAGTCGAGTGGAGGTAACGACGGAACCTGGCTGTTCACACTCATCCTGCAAAATAGTGAACATGAAATTAGGTAGGAGGCGCTACGGTGTCCTGGCCCAGACTCTTGACTAGCGGTCAAGCGATCCCTGGTTCGTTCCGCCCAGTCGGTGTAAGACTCGGGCAGGTCTCTTACTTTCCTCACTCTACCAAGGAGTAAATGGGGAGCCGTCAGAAATTCTCAAATTGCAGCGCTAATTGAACAGATCAGAGTTAAAGTGGAGTCCAACACACCAATGAACATTTTCTGTTTACCTTTGACAGAACAACTGATGCAGTAACACTGATTCAATGACTCCAAGTTCAAGATGCATGGCCACACAACCAACAGGTAGAGCCTATCATCAATCCTGTTTAAAATATCCATGCAGTAGGGACAACTTCTGTACGGTACTAAACCAAACTAACCATGCACCGTCTGCTTTGGCTAAACATGCAAGCAACCCTTCCGAGTCTAATCATTCACCAGTTGACTTCTACCGGTATTCATCCAAATATAACAACAGGTATATGGAATACAACACCAATTTACCCAGAGAAAAGACCAGCCCGCATACATGTATCTCTATTTGTGCAGGGGTAGGACGCACCATACACATGCAAATAAAATAAATCAACATGCAGTAGGCCTACCCGACTCGAAATGTTTACTCGCTGATAAGGACTGCCCGACACTATGACTGGAGGGACGATACCCAGGCTAACCAAAAATCACTGACACGCACTGATAGGTGGAGTACCAAAATAACCACTTTCTTTATTGAGCCACAAACCCAAGTGTAAACTAGCTCTAACAACAGTCAGATACTTGGTGAAAACAAACGGACAAAACCCATGCCGTAACAAAAATCAGTGACATGCACCGATACCTGGAGCCAAAATAGCCATTTTCTGAAGTGGTTCAGTATGACATGGTCCAGCAACATGTATCAATTCAACAGAGGTATAGAACACACCCACATCATCTCCCGCACATCTCTAACAGGGGTTGGGTAAAAACGAACGCACGATACCCATGCCATAACATAAATCATTGACATGCATCAACTTTGATACCTTGAGCCAAAATAATCGCTTTCAGAAGTGAAGCTGCTACCATCATTCCCCACGTCATAAATAGACAAAATATCAGGTGTGGTTTGCCGAACGGGCACAGGAGTCCTTGGAGGGGGTTCCTCGCTAGAAAATTACCAGTGCACACACATTACTTTCTCGTTTAATGAAATATCTTGCAATAGAGCAAACAAATCTCAACTGTTGCTTCATACACTTGAAAATATGTGAAGAAATGACAAAAATATTATTTCGAAAGAACCAAAAGAGTGAAGTTGTGCTTAACATTTCTGCAAAAAAACTAAGGAAAGTGAGAGGATAATACACTATCATCTGCATTTCAATGCATTCCGTAGATTTTGAGGTTTGTTTCTTACCAGTAACTACACTCACGGCCTCACTTTCCATTACAACGCAAGTCGCAATTGGCATGTTTCCGATGTGGCTAAGCATGAATTGGAGCCAGATCATGTATGAACTGGGCTAAAATTGCAGCTACTTTGGCTACTTACTTCTTCGGGGCTATTGAATTCCGTAAAACTTCCGCTGCCGTTCCTGGTCGTGTAAGATCGAGGCTCTGCGAGGCAAAGCGGGTCTGACTCTGGAACAACCTTCCACAGATCTGTTGGAGATATTCTGGCGTCACCTGCAAATAACCGTGGCGATGATGACTTAAGAATCTGAGCATGATTTGTGGTTTCGTACTGACCCCTTTACCTTCTCATTCCCCCTTAAAAGTATACAATTAATCAAAAAGGTTTTAAATGGCCAAGACAGGCCCAGGAAGTACCCCTACATGTAGAGTTGAGGAGTAGACAGCTCCGTAAATATGAGGGCTATCAATATCCACTTTCTTCACGCAATCTGTGTCGTAAAATCTAGATAACATCATCGGCATTAGTCTCGTCAATTCTAACTCCAAATCTTACACCGCAATGCTCGATATTTTCGTTGCCCAACCTACCGGTTTGCCCTGCACGGTTGACTCCAGCGCGTCGACTAGTTCAGCTGTGATCCCAATAAGGTTATGGTAATCCGCCTGCACCTTATTGTGCCGTTTCATATAAGTCATTGTCCGTTTTTCCGCGTCCACAATCTGCTGCTGCATGATGCTGATCTGACCCTGCAGGTCTTTGCCTCCACCGCCACTGTTCTGAACACTTGGTGAAGGAATCTTAGCAGAATATGACCAACTAACAAATTAAGGCTTATTCACCAAAAGACCGAGAACAGTTGGAGAATGATTCAATGACCAGTTTTCAGGGCATCCAAACAAGAAAAGAGACACCATCAGTTCGTAGATGATGATGATGGACATTGCACTGTCGTATAGACTGACGAGATACTGGTGAGCCATGAATACAATAACGCATTCTCTGGCTGGAAAACAACTTTTCAAAGGATACATATAATTCAAATAGCCGTGGCTGAGCGGAGGACGCCATTGCCAATGTCAAGAACTTCTCAATCCGGAGTTGAAGGTCGCTCACCCAAGTGTCCTGGGGAAGGGAGAGAGGAGAGAAATAATCAAGAGCACAACACTGGAAGTAACAAGCTAGAATGACGAGAACATTCTGCAGAATAGTGATTTTCATTGCAGAGATGAGCAATTTTTATCACATTTGAAAATTGCTGCTCTGCAGGAGGCCATTGCAGGTGCCTGCAAGCATAGGCCAGTGGTCTATACAACAGCAACATGTAAGCTTTTGCACTAAGAACACACCAAGATCTTTTGAAAGAACCTCCTCAGTCTCCCAAATCTGACCATAGGGGGACCCACTGTTTTAGAGTATGGCACTATTACTGTCACAGCTAAGACTACAGCAGGAAGAGAGACAGTCACACTGGCATGAAAATCTTCAAAAATCTGATTTTGATAGTCCTTGAAAGGATCTGAAAACTTACTGAGAATAGTTCTCTGTACGTCGGGTGGGCACGCGGATTTGGCACGAATGGTAAGGCATAAAATGGCAGGAATTCGGTAGTTTGACTGAGAGCAGCACCTCGGGTTTCAATGTAAGTTTTAAACTTGGTCATGGCGTCCTCCACCTCGTCTTTCTGAAATCATGACATTGACAAGTTAATTGACAGGTTAACTGACAGGCTACTTGACAGATCATGTTTCAAATGCAAAGGTGCACTCATGATGAAGTATACACCCCTAATACACCTTGTACATCACTACAAACTGACATTTCTGAGGCACATATTACGAATGCTGGAAAATGAACCTGCATAAATCTAAGCTCTGTACCTGCCTACGCAAGGCAGGAGATGCTCGGCTAATCAGATGATGATGACTTGACTGGCCAATTAACAAAATGCACAAGACGTATCAAATGAAGGCTGCCGGTATTAACCATGTCTATTGACGCCTGCATACTCACGTCTTTCCCTTCCCTCATGGGAAATGTGGCGAAATAAATATTGAGGTAGAATTCTAACTTCTGGGCGACAGGATCGTCATTTTTTATATCAGGAGGTAAGAAGCTGTCCCACAGTTTGAAAAACTTGTGGCCGTTGCCCAACTGGAAATATTTGATCATTTCATTCTGAAAAACAAATAAATGCACAGTTTGAATTAGAGTTGATTCATAGCCTGAAGTTGATCATCACAAGCTACCGCACTGCAGGCTAGGGTCCTTTAGGTGCCCTCCGAGTCTGAATCTATTTTTGATGCCCAATTTACCCCCTGAAAGTACAAATAAAACTTACCTGGGCGGCCAGCAATTTTTGATTAGATTTGGGTTTATCACTTGACTGTGAAATATGTCGCCCTCTGTCCGAACATTCTTGCTCAAATATCTCCTGTGTCTTTGCATACTCGCCATGTTCAAGATACTGAAAATATATCAAGCCAAAACTTAAGCATGAACAGTCTGAAAAGGTTGACGATACATCCCTATTCTTCATGATACATCACAAACTTTTACATGTACAAAGAGGGGTAACCTTGTCTAGTGGTAAGAAGTCAGGTTCAAAATCCGACAACAGACACAACGCCTGTGACCTTGGGCAATTCCCTTTTCATAATTTCTACAAACCTCTCGAACAATGGCGTTCAATTCCCCCTCAAAAGCCACCGTTGACACCTTGGACGACATCCTCCGTCTTCCAGGGGTGCTAGGCTGGCTGTGCGTCAGCTCTCGACCAATCAGAAGCTTGCTGTTGTCTCGCACCCTGCAATGACAGAAAACGAACGGAGAAATAAAATACTGAATACCCTGGCATAGACATGGATTACCATCCTTGTTGCACGTTTTTCAAGACGCGAGATAGGGTTTGCTCGAATTTCTGGAGTTCGCAGTGTGAAATAGTCTTGACTTTCACTTGTGCATTTGAGGAGGGTGTCCGGAGGATCTTCCCAAGGTGGTTTTCATTGGCATATTTTGGTAAAATCTAAAACATAATTGCCCCTTTAACAGAACTGTTGAACTTGTCAAAGATAACATTAAATGGCCGTGATGAATGCATGGCCAGACTGGTCTGGAAAGATCAAAACCGCATAAAATTCTTTGTAAGTTTAAGGGCCCACTTGACATCGACTAAACCAAAATCAGGCGATGAAATCCATATGTCATATGTCATAATGTAAAGCTTCACATGTATCAATGACAATACACTGACCTTTTGAATGTTTATGTGTCCATAACCATAAATTGAATTTCAACTCAAAAGCATTAAACTTAGAATAGATTTGTCTGAATGGAAACAGAAAAGTATGAATATTCTTTGAACTATATGAACTTTGTATACCCAATCTATCCATGTTGGTCAGGTTTTGAATTAGCTGGTATCTACGTCATCAAGCCTGGGATGATTCAGAGCAGACCAGTACCAGGGGTATAGCTAGCTTTTTGGTATTAGGGGTACATCTGAACTGTAGCTCCCAGGAGTATAAAATTGCTGAAAACTGCTGTCAGGATCCAAAGGGTTAATGTTCTCATATAATCTGACACACAATTGAGTCCATGTCAACACGAATATGAAAGAAACCAGCATTAACCTCTACATTCAAACATATTTGTAGAAGTCCATATCACGTAGGCTTTGTCAATACTTCGAAATGTCATGAAATCGAAATCTGTTTGCGAAGTTTTATTTCACCTCGTTGAGATAAAATGATTATTTGCTCAAGTAGTCTTGGCCGTCGAGGTAAAATGGCCAACTCTTGTCGGAGAGATTTACTTGAGGATCGAATCACTCGCTCATGGTGCTCAAGTCCTGGTAAGGTCAGACAGGAGTCGACACCAAGGGGGACTCAGTCAGACAAGGATCATCGATGGATGAGTGGTAGGCCAATCAAGCCGAAGTTGAACCTCTTCATTACAAGTATTGTGCAGTATTTATTTATGGCTGCAAGAAAAAGATTTCCTTACCGTGACTTGTACATTTTTGAGAAAATTGCCCATTGGTGTACTAGAGGCCAGCGTAGAATTTCCGAAATACTCGCCTGGACAACTTGCACCAATACACATGTACATCTACGCACCAGCCAAGGATAAAACCAATCAAAATAATTTTAAAAGCTAATCGCTTCTTAACAATAATTTACCAGCACTGAGCAGATCAAGAGCATTGGACAATCAGAGGCCCAGTCAGAAATAATCAAGTCATAATGCCTCCAAGTGAGACATAAGCTGGGATTAGCTGGACTTTGACGAGCTAGCAAAGCGGCCATGTAGAGGTTGGAAAAATGAAAATATCATAATGACCACAATGTCAAGAAAAACATTACTGGTCAAGAGGCCTGCGGGAATTCAAACACCATGCAAACGAGTGATTGAAATGACTTCGACCTGCGATTACAATCGCTGCTATGTGAGACAGAGCTGTTTCACATTGACTTTATCCACACAATAGACAAACATTTATGACAAATGTTGTCGGAGGCTGGCTTGTAGGAGGGAACTCAATATGACTGATACAAGCTGCCACGGCGTAGGCATGGTGCAAGATCAAACACAACTGACGGTTGAAAATATTGCATGAAACTTACAAATATCTACAGACACATCCTTGGTAGATTTTCCTGCTGAAAGGGGGGATGAACTGGACGCAAGTGCAAGCCATCCTAACCTCACAGGCAATCCTTAGCAGCACTGGAACTGTCAATATGCCCACAAGCCACAGATCCAAGGCCAAGCGCGCGAAAGCCTCGCCAGAAATTATTCATGGACACCGTGATCGAACACACAAACTGAACAGTGCAAATGAACTTTCTGATGGCATTTAGATAGGGTCTGTCCTAAATCGTGTATTGAGAGGCCTGATTATTAAGGCAGGGAGACTCCTGTCAAAATATCCAAAGGCGCTATCTCCACATGGCCTTCAAATGATGTTCCTGTGCAGGCAGATATTTCACTTTCTGCGTCAATCACAAGAACCTGACCTTGCCCAAGCAAGCAATCAGAGTTTACACAGGCTTTGGAATAACAATCAGGTGTAATGTGTACATATCATATCTTTATAAAGCATGAAAGGTTCGGCTTAATATAAAGACATTAACTTTGTTTACAAATGTACATTTTAAGTAAGGGATCAACAAAATCTTTACAAAGAAAGAAGAAAGACTGCATTTACACAAATATCTGATTACTTGAAATTTTAGCCGGAAAAACCTGTTTTAAAGTCCTACATGTGCATTTTGTGTACTGTCACTACTGTAATATCAGATTTGACAAAGATGCTTTATGTGTTGTAGAAAAGTCGGAACAAATGGAGGACTACGAAATTCATTCCGCATGAAAATGATTTTATAAAGTGAGAAATATTCATCAGAATCAGAACTTACCAAGCATCATATGAAGGCGAACCAGTTTTACTCTGGGCTGCATATTCAACGAGGACAGGCATGCTGCCTGAACGCCTACTCCGGTTGGAGCTAGGCCGACTATGAGCCAACATCATGAGAGAATATCAAACTTCCGAACACACATCGAATCAGAATAGTCAGTTGTCCAACTTTCACGCTTGCGAATAATCAACAGAGTGAACACATCAATTTTGTTGTATCTCTGACTGATTTATAAAGGAATATTACTTGAATCACTGACACTGAACATTCCCTGTTAGAAATTATCAATGTATTCCATACTTTCCCATAGGCCCTGTTAAATCTAGTAGGCCTAAGCACAGGCATGTATGTATGTATGTATGCCTGTAGTTTTGAAGCCCAGTAAATAGATATACACACTGAAACGTCACAGATGTAGCTAAGGCTTAATCCAAAATGAATTCAAGCCCGTGTGTCCAAGTTCCCAGGCGGCCTAAGCCTATTGGGCTTCTTATCAGCCAATGGAGTTGACACACTATAATAACATAAGTTATAGCCTATTCATGTGATGAATTGATTGGCATTGTCATGTACAATTGAACTCATATTTCCTGAGATATCAGCCCAAGGTTTCAAGATAGGCCTCCGACAGATCAAAATATAACAAAGTGACATCACTTTTGGGCATACCTCAATCGTTCAAGACAACCGCCCATAAACAAATGAGCGAGCATAGATCAGGAGACAGCTTGATTTGAGTGTTCTTAATTTAGCTCCTGAACTAACTAATGATATAGGTCAGGACAATGCTCTCTTTGTTTACATAACCTCAGCCTAAACCACTTAAATGACATACTTTAGCCAAAATTATTTGTGATTTTAAAATAAGGCCACACACTGACTTAGTCAGACAAGTAGGACTAACCATAACCTGCATGAGAAGGCCCAGTGCCCTTCCTCCCCACCTCTCCCAAAAATGTATGTGTGATGGGGAGGGGGGGGGGATTCATGATGATATTGACCAGGAGCCCACACTGAATTATCTATACATTATCTTCACAGATACTCTTGACAACTGCTAAGATTCCTTTTCTGAAAGAGGTAGGATTGGCAGCCAACAAATACGTCATTGCAAATTGATCGTAAACACCTTCCCCAAGCAGGGGTGTGTTTCCAAGATTCCTACCATACATGCATTTAACAAAATGTTTTTCATCCACTGAACACCAAATTCCTCATGTTCTTTTCACTTTTCAATCAAACCACAACCCGGAACAAGGTTTTATCAAATGTGTGTCAGTCCATTGAGACATTTTGAAATATCATTTCAATGAAGCACATTTTTGGTCGAGACACAATTCAGAACTCCTACTTCCACCTGATTATCTGGGCCATTATTGCACTTTGTGAAGCACAGATAAATGCTTCCTTCTGTCAAAGATGATGACATCAAACTCTTTTCATCAGAAGTTTTTTCTAATCTTTTCACTTGATCGACTATCAGCATTTTCAAAACAAATATTTCTAAATAACAAAATGCCGATTATAACTTGAAAGAGGTGTACATGTAGAGGCAATGGAAATTCATGGTAATACACCGATGACACATTGATAATTCTGCACGGAAAAAGACCACAAGGCATTTCGAATCAAAGACAGAAAATAGCTCAATCTTCCCCATGGCAAGGCTAAGATTAGTAAGACAAAGAAAACACCAGACATATTTTGGCAGTGAATGTGTTGATTACTGTGAAACATGATTGTCAGGAACTGGTGGTGTATGGAGTACAAGTAATTGTTGATCAAATCCCCTGACAGAGGGCAGCACTCTCCCACTGCCTACTTGTATGACTTGTTCAGCTCCTGGCAACAAGAGACACAAGCAATAAAATAAAGTGGGAAATTTGAAGTTGACATACCCTCCCCTTTTCTTCATCATCTATGCTTGCTCTGACAATGTCTCAGTAATTTCTTATTTTTTGATTAATACTTATGCATCTTGGTGTATTCAGTATTCTGTAATCAGTGTCTACAGTATTTTATTCTGTAGAAGAGGTTCCCCAGTGTCCGACTCCAAGTACTGACAGAATTTAGCAAGTCGACATACATGCAATGTAGTTAGAGGTACAGTTTTATCCTTTTCGCACCCGACTTCTGATTCTGAAACCCCGTTCCTCCCTTCAGCCCTTCTTCAGTTCAGGTATGGTAAGACATGGTCGACGGGTTGTTCTGTCAACTCACATACAAGCTTTGGCTTGTAAACTCAAGATGGCGAGACACGTCAACACAATGGGTCATTGGACTATATACTGAGATATGGGGACAATGGTCATACGAGGGATTGCATTTGACAGACAGACCCAACCTGGGGACGAGGGAGTCACCATCTTCATCAATGACATCATTCGAATGAGACCTACAAAATACACTAATTATGCCTCGAAAAGGGATGACCAAGACTAATACCAGATATTTCATGGATCAGAAAGAACATGTCTACATACTGACCACTTCCTTCAAGCCGTATCAGTCCTGTTGGCTGTGTTATTTGAGTTTTTATAGCAGGTTTTCACAGAAATTCGGAATGTTGTCCACCTTGACCACCATTATGGGCCAAAATGAATTATCCGTCATGCATTGGTCAATAATGATTAATTTATTTTTAGCATCTATTTTTTTTGTCTTTTCACTATCACTATCATTACTGGCGTTCAATGACATTGAAACATCGAAGATCTCAACTATGTTTTATGAATGATTCTATAAAGCTTTTGTTTATTGACGAAACATTTTAGTAACGATATTCACTCCGATGAGAAATTTTCATCAAAATGACGTTTCCGGACCGGCGAGACCCCGATAATCCGATTGTTTTCTTCGATATAAAGATCGGTGGATCGGTAAGTACAAAAAATGACCCGTAGAAATGAATCAGTATACCCTTCTCCACTTGCAGTAAGTATGGTCACTCGAGCTATTTGATAATATTTGAGAAAACCGCTAATCAATGATGTGTGTGGAAACTTGTAGTGCATCATGCACTATGACATGTATACAGTACAGTAACAGACCTAAAAGTACAAACCATGTAATACCTCGCGCTGAGAAATCTCATTTGCCACTTGTGTTATTCCTTTCGTCTCCTACAGGATCCAGAGCGAATCAAGTTTGAACTATTTGCAGATGTTGTGCCAAGAACTGCGGAAAACTTCAGGTATTTTATAAACGTTTTTATGTAGCCTAGGCCTATATGTGACTCGTGACTTCTATGTAAAATTGGCCTCATCTATTCATTATGTAAACTAAAACTGTTACTTGATGTTAACCTATCACTGTCACATTAGATTTCTTTTTGAATAACTGTCACAGTCTCTTTTTCAAACCCAATAGGCAGTTTTGCACTGGAGAGTACAGAAAGGATGGACAACCTGTAGGATACAAAAACTGCACATTTCACAGGTAATATTGGTTTATATTTCGGTCTGACAAATAGTGGCTGTACCTGTTGCTTATATGTCTAATAGTCACCATCGGCAGAAAACAGTGCAACTTTTGAGAAGGTCCGATTTGAAATATTCTGGTTTATATGGCCTCACCAGATATTCTTCAGACAATTCTATTGACTCACCGAAATCCTTTGTCAGTAAAAGTACTTTTTGTGAATCTGGGTTGTTTGAGCGATTTTACAGTTCTTTGTAAGCTCCTCATCTTTGCTGCTTTTGTTTCAGAGTTATCAAAGAATTTATGGTACAAGGCGGTGATATTTACAAAGTAAGTCCATATGTCGATGTTGATCAAACAAAATATTGTACTTGAAGTTGCAAGTTGATGCTCGGCCCTCGACCACTGTCAAGAGTTTCATCAGGAAATGATATGCCCACTTTTACCAATATGCGTTAAAAGTTTTGAATTTAACTGAAAATGCATTGGAAAATTTGGACATTTTTACTACTGTAACAAGTCTATTTCAGATTTTCACTTCGAGTTTCACTAGATTCACATCCAATTTCAGAAAGATGGTACTGGTATAACAAGCATTTATGGCGGACAAGCATTTGCTGATGAGAACTTTAAGTTAAAACATGATAGACCTGGCATGCTCTCTATGGTAAGCATTTCTTTATCAAGTTCAAAACTAAACCCAGAGACGTTACAGTTGTCAGTGAAATTCTTTAGGTGTCCAGACCCCCTGCTCAGATGTTTTTGATTCATGATTACGAGGCATGAATTGCTATAAAATTGCACATCAAAGCATCCAGATATTGACCTCCCAATTTCCTGGCTATGCCTCTATAAGCAAGCTCTTGATTGTAATCCCGGCCTTAGACTCAGTAACTTAGAGGCCCAAGTCTAGAGAGAAGCGCCACCTCAAAATATTTTCACTCTCATGTTATTGAATTATGTCTCTTTCTCCGTAGGCTAACAGTGGACCAAACACCAACGGTTGTCAGTTCTTCATCACCTGTGCTAAATGTGAATTCTTAGACAGAAAACATGTTGTCTTTGGTAGGTACAATATTTTTCCGCACATAGTTAAGCCTTTCAGCTGTATTGGTTTGGTCACAGCTTCATTCTTTCATTGATATGGGTATTCTTACTTTGGCTAATTGACCAAAATTCAGTACAGAATTCAAAAGAACCTACAACCGCTGCGAACATTACTCAAAGAAAATAGATCGTCTCTTACATTTAGTTGACCTAATTTCATTTGTGTCTTTGTCTTTACAGGGCGTGTTTATGAAGGCATGCTGGTACTTCGGAAGATTGAGGCAGTTCCAACCGGTCCAAATAATGTGCCGAAAATTCCAATCGTTATTGTGCAATGTGGAGAAATGTGAATGGTTGTCGCATTCGAATGTTGCTCATGTGAACTAGGAAGTATTTTACCGTGAACATGAACTCTCATTACCATAATCTGGATTGTTTTCTCAAATCTGGTTGAACCACAACTATGAATAACTGGTCAGCCTACACAATGAAAGTGAAATCACAGCTCTGGACTGAGGAAAAGTCATTCATTAGTGGTTGAACTTTGCATTTATTTTCAAGATGTCGGATGTATCATGCAACTGATGACCTTGGGTCATTGGCTTTTTATAAATAAAATCTTTCTTAAATAACTTGTGTGTGCTCCTTCCTTCCAAGTCTGTCGATATTTTGTAATAATGAGTTCAGATCCCATAGTGTCCTTGATCATTCTTGCATACATGTCAAGCAACTTGACCGAGCTAATGAGCCGGAGAAGCGAACATTAATGCTAATGACTGATGTCTAGACACCGAAATAAGCCCCAGATCTCACTCATGATATGACTGCAAGAGAAGATAGACTTGCCCAGGATCACACTCTTGATGACCGCCAAGCGAATGATAAAGAATGAAAGACAAGTGACCTGCCAAAGATCACATTGTAGATGACCAAACGATTCCTTCTTTGTAGATTTGACCCTTGAAAGCACATCTTCTTTGCCACTTTCACTTTTCCAGGGTACTTTCTCTTTCCCAACAAAAGTTCAAGGGAGCGAAACGACTGGGGGCGAAAAGGTAAGGGAGCGAAACACGCGATATTCGATTTCGACATCCATGAACTTCAGTTCTTCTTATGGTCAATATGCGGCGCTACGGTGTGGCAGGCTCTACCACGGCGCTGGTGGAGTTAGACAAATTTCTTCGACGTCATTTTAAAAAGTCCTGAAAAAATGGCAAATCCGATTTCATCTGGCCCACAAGAAGCACGTTTAGAGGACGAAAAATCAGCTGGAAATTCAGATTTTACTGGTGCAACGCTTCAGTTTGGTATGCAGGGTGGGGAAGAACCAAATGTTGATTTTGCAGGCCCAGGATTAGGCCGTTCCAGACCTCATTCTGGGAGCACCCTTTCCAGGCAAAGTGTATCCAGCACAGGAAGTAAAACAAGCCTTGGGATAAGGAATACTGTCGATTATGTCGCCAAGGGATTCTTCAGCAAGAAGGTAATTGGTTGCTTAACTTTGACGGTATCACATCCGCCCCCTCATCCGGCCCTATCAATAGTCCACGTGCTACTACGTCGTCAGGGTTTGTGAAACTGAAAGTACCCATGCCATTGGGTGGCATTGCACCTGCACTGCAGGGCCGGGATTGCCCATGCCCATGGCGCAGACTGTTGGGAGGGTACTGTAGAATAGCAGCCCCATCTCGATCTCTTTATTGCTAGCAATAAATCTCGATCTATTTATTGCTAGCCGGCTAGCAATAAATAGATCGAGATGGGGCCGCTATTCTAGCAATAAAGAGTTATGTAACTACAATGTCTATTGTAACATCCTATTTCGAGCCCTAAAATCAATGCTCAGTCAGAGACAGGCTGTCAAATTCGAAGTATGCCTGCCACAGCTGTACATGTAGTCTATTTGAATGCCAAGTACCCAACAACCATCTGTTTCCAATAAACTACAGGGTGTTATGAAATATTTCTCCTTGACTTTGACGAAGATTTTAAATGGGAATAAAAAGCGTCCCGTACGGAACCTTTAAAGAAATTATCCCATCCTTAAACTTGTAATGTTAGGCATAGTACATGTAGCCTATGCACAACCATGCGTAGGTTGCAATGATCTAAATAGTAAAAGAGGATAAGTTGAAAAGTCCTTAATTCACATGTCAGTTGCAGACCATTAATTTGTGCGTTTCACATGTCAGTTGCAGACCATTAATTTGTGCATTTACAATGTACACTCATTCTATCGTTATATTGGCCAAATAATTGAGTCATTGATTATTATAGGACTGTTTCAGTTGCCATTCATCAAACATTAATGACGCTATATGATATTAATAACTCTCATGAAGGACATCATACTCATGAATCTAGTTGGACACATAATATCATCAGAAATTATCATTTCAGGATGGCTATTTTGAGAAGGCAGTCGATGTTGCAAAGGAGCTATTGCGGAATGACCTGGATGGTGATGTCAAGGGAGCATGGCTGCTGTCAGAGTATGTATCATTTGTGCCAGTCATCAGATTTATACGAAAGTCTCCAGTTGATGTTCTGCGAAGGTTTCATGACATGAAGGGCTTTACAAGTCAAAATGACCCAAGTTATGCATATGACTTGGGTAGTTCTTCCTATGTGTCCTGACGCATTACTGAATGATGGCCTGGTCATGTTATTGTTTCTCACTGTGACCATGAGTGTTAGGTTTTGGTGTCGTCCTCTTTATCATGCAAGAGGAAGCTGGTTATCATGATACATCAGTAAAAGTAGTCTCAACTTCAAGACTTCTTTTAAATAACAATGCACTTCTCTTGTTATAGAATTGACCATTGGGACAATGAAAAGGAGAAAATTATCATCCTGAATGATAATTCTGTCGTGGTGATTAAGTACGACTTTGTGACGGAGAAGGTGCTGGATCATCGGCGAGTGTTCCTTCACATGATTGACACCGTTACACTTGGCGATCTGGTTTACCCGGAGAAGTCCTTGATGCCGTAAGTAGAGAAGTTGTTGCCTACATTGGTTTGCAAAATCCAGACAATTCATAGTTGGACCATGTTGAATACAAGTGTCACATTCTCTTTTATTGTCTTCCCAAAATAGTCGATAAAAAACGAATTTCAAAAACATTGATGTTGTTTTCCTTGGCCTTTCAGTCCACGCAATCATGGTGGTGTACGTGCCTCGTGGAATCGAAACCAGGCTCTGTCCTTCGGTCAGAAATGGAACCCATGGTGTACAGACATTCCTTACCTCACCCTAACGCACCACCCCCTCCTATACAATGAGAAAGAGAGAGAGACCATCACATACAGTGTCGACGACTTTTACGAGTCATTTATCCAGGTTAGTGGCAAATTGTTTCATTCTTGATCAGTTACTATCAATCCTTAGGCAACGTTACGTGGAATTCATGTTTCGTTTCAATTGTCACTCAAATCAATTCTGTGCAATATTTCATTTTTTTATTCATTTTTTCAGCAAATTCACAACTGCTACCAGCGGAAAGACCCTGGCAAGAAGGTCAAGGTCGAAGAGGCGCCCATTATGATTGAGACGTACGCTAGTCTGTCATCGATGGTCTTCAATCAAAGTTATTTGGGATTCTCTCGTGAACGGGGCGGCGTTAGCTTTTAATCTGCAAACTTTTTCCCTCAGAATGTCAAAGGGAGGACTCTGCATCTAATCTGTGTATGTTTTCAGTTATTTTGCCAAAAAGCATGAGACTTGCTTCAGGATCTGTGCCTCTTATCAAGAGTCTGCTAGGACATTTGCTACCCCTGCCACAACTCCATAGAAATTACTTGAAAAAAAAGAAATTCCGAAAATTTGGAATCTTTTTGATTAGGGGCAGAACTGTCTCTTTTAAAAGCAATGGCCTGGTTTTGTATTGAAAAAGCAAGAAAACGAGATGCAGTGAGGGTTCGAGAGACTAAGGTTCCCTTTTGAAGTGATCAGCTCATAGCATTTTCGCAATGTGAATCTTATTCCAAAAATTGGATGTAAAAAGCATTATGACCACTGTCTCAGATATTCTAGCTGGTGTCACTTTGAGGGCTGTGGTTTCATGGAAGTTTTGTTGTGGGATGTGTTCTGATTTGTAGAGACAGAAGATTTAGATGCCAAAATTTATCTGGTGTACAGTTTGCAAACTCCAATATATCCCTTTACTGTACATTGTAGAGTGTAAATTTTAGTTAAAAGTGAGATTAGGTGCCCTTAAAAAAGTAAGTCCTCCTGAAACAAATGCGCTTTCATGTGAAATCTAAAACTGTCAAAGGTTATGCATTCATTATCTCGAACAGCATTTAAACATTCAGTGAAAGTATGGATACAAAATCGCCAGCTCTTTTGAAAATATCAGGTGTAGATTTCACACGAAATTGAATTTGAAGGAGACAGGGTACATGTGCTTGCAATTCGCAAGGTATCATCAAATATCTATAACATGCAGGCGAGAGGCCGTGAAGTTCACTGATATGAGTTGATGATGATATGACTTGTCTAACTTTTCTTCTAACGTTACAGTACTTCCAGCTTGTTTGTAATATTTTCTAATTTATGTAAATTGATGCTTTATTAATTATTGTGCAATTTAGTTTGTATCTTTTGAACAGCTGATACATATATGTGCCTATATTCAATTAGTTTATATTGGGAAAATGAGTTCTCCACACTAGCTGCAAATTTGTCTCAGTCCTGTCCTTCAGTGCGGGTGGCAAAGCACCAGGCCTTTCCAAAGTCAACATGCCACAGTCATCTGTCATTGTTCTGGTTGGTTTGCTTGGGAACCACTGTGGTCTAGTGGCTCAGGCTCTTGACTCACTTGTCATTGTCTTTCTCGATGTAGATTATAGCACGAGTTCACGTGGTTTAAAATGCATCTCGCACCCTGAAATATGCATTTTCTAATCTTCAGTCGATGTTTCTAAATGATATACGGTGTATGTATGTTGAAGGATGTTGTTAATATTATTCAAGATATTTATAAAGTGCTAACTAATTATCATGTACACTTCTTGTTGTTATTAAGGAAGCTACACACACTCTTTCTCTAAAAGACGCGGTGTGGATTTCAAGGAAGTTTCTAAACTCTTCAACATTCACAGAATACGTTGTACATGTAGATGTAGATGTACATGTTCATGTACATGTTGTACCTTCTTGATCAATCAATTTCTGTTGCCAATTTGAATTTCCAAATTTTATAATTTTGATTACTGCTAATTGCTATTTGTTATAACATGTATGATTGTTAAAAACCATGCAGGGCCAAGTTATGCCAAAGTGAAGTGTTCCAAATTTATGATAATTAAATCTCGATCATGTTATGGTATAACACGAAATAAAATAAAACTGACTTTGTTGGTGCTTGTTAGGCACAAGAATTTAGTAGATGAAATTGGTGTATGGAGATAGATGTTTATTATTTAGCGGGATTTTGGCCCAGCGGCCGAGTAGAATCTGAATACCCTAGATGTATGTGTACATGTGTGTGATCTTCAAATAAATGATATCTGCTACTCGATGTTGTGTCTTGTTCAATGGCTGGTAATGCATAGAGTTGTTAAAACCTCGATTGTTGTGTGGATAGAGACGATGTCACAATCAATTCAATTGTGGGCAAAGTTGAGGAGCTACGTACATGATCAAGTGAAATACGTACTATGGGCACAAGAGATTATATCACAATCTGGCTTCAATGGACAACTGTCTGATTTGGATGGTACACAATGCAGTGCCTGGACAAAAAGCCCAGTGAACCCCCAGGAGACATGGTTACACTTAAGATCACAAGGCCAAGGGCCTGACCAGCTTCGAAAAGATCATGGTGGATGGGAAAACACCCATCGCAGGTTTGATGTGTAAGACAGATTGAAGCAAGGAGAGGTTTCATTTTATCTGAATGGGGAAATGATATTCAAAAGTATTGATCTATAGTATTTGGATAGCACTGCGCATATCATCAAAAGCAATGCACGTCAACCACACATGATGGGAACATGTTGCATGTCGTTATGCATGTCACCTGCAGCGAATAAGGTCAATTGAACAAAGTAAACTAAAAAATAACAGGTTTAATAAAGTAACAAGTTTATTATGTTAAACCTACAGAGCAGCTCATACTTCTGTCCAGCAGTAAGTATACACATCAACATTACGTACAGATGTATGGAAGTTTGGGAGCACAGCGGCATAGAATACATACAGTGTATTCAAACAGGAGTTAATATGATTTACGAGGTACTAGTCTGCAATTATTTATGATATAACATGCATTCGTTTCGAGTGTCAACTTTCTCTTTTGATCTTGTCCTCCACTGGGTCAGGTCAGGTCTTTGGGTAGGCCCCTACTACACCACACATTCTCAACTCCAGGACTTCACCTGACCCACTACCTACTCCATTTTACTTCAAGACATTACCGAACACAAAGTAACTACTGTTGAGCAAAATTGTGACAATCTTTCAAATGCACCATTAGTAAATTTACAACAGATTTGGAACACATTACATGAACACTGTTAAGGTTACCACTGTACATATATATCAGTTAATACAGCAGGTCACTGCAATTATTTACTATACCCCAATTTTCAGAATGTGGTTGCACAGAACTCCCTGCAAACGACAGATAATGACCACAAATAATGCTAACAGAATCTCTCCCAACAGATCAGAAATGGCCTCCAGTCCGTGTAACAGTATATACATCTGGTCCTCATGCTGCACCGTCACTCTCCTCAGCAAGAAAACACATACACATCTGGTCTTTTCCCATCAGAAGGAGTGCGTTTCCATCAGGATGCCATTTTAACGACGAGATTTGAAAGGAGGCTGAAGAAGGAGAGATTATAATTGACTTCATCTTAGACTAATAGATCACAAATACTTGGTCATCCAATATTGAGTTTCCCACTCTAGCTGTTGTTGTGATACGTAGTTCTTATGTAGTCTCGACCGATTTCTCCTTGGTACCATTGACAACTCTCGAACAGACTACGCAAGGTTAGAAGCAGTGGTCCACCTACAATGTCACAGCCTCATAATATCTGTAGTTATCAAGAGTTACAAGTATTACTAACCTTCTGCAGGGACCTCCACAGAGAGTGAGCCTGCTGGTGACCACATGAAAACTTTGTTACTGGCGGTACACAGCGCCAACCTGGTGTTGCATGTATCCCATGATACACCTGAAAGTAGACAGCTTCTCATGAGAGCAATGCTAAGATATTGAAATGTAGGCCAACGCCTAACATCACGTCATAGATCAAAGCCGTCATCGATAAAGTTGTGATTTTCGGATATTTACTGAATTTACTTACATCTGATTGGATTGACTTGTATGAGGACGACGACTAGGTTGAGTCTCATGACGTCCCAGATCCACAAAGCGTGTGGCATGTTGTCTGAAAATCAAAGAGAAATTGAGAACATTAGCGGAGTCTTCTCCTATAAGTTCGAAAATCACAAGTTGCTGGTCCGACTCCTTATTGGAAAGCATTTCCCATCTACCACGCAATCACACTGTACATTACGTATACACAAAGTAAGCACCTTGTCATTTTGTAACATAATACTAACTTAAAACAAACTTCAGAATGCCTTACCATTCCTTGTGTACATGTATTTATTGTCAGGACTGAATGACACCGTGCCAACACCAAGTCGAGGATTAGCTTTATTCAAGTCTGGCTTTATGAGTGGAACCATGGTCAAGCCTTCGATCACTTCATCTGAAATGGAAAAACACACAAATTCAAATAATATATCGACATATAATCATAGACAGATGGTAACGCATGTCCCAGTTGCATGTAACCTGAGCAGAGGATATTAGGGCCAAGAGTCAACATTTTCTCCTGTATTCCTGCACATGAACTCCTTGATTTCCTCTGGATGCAGCCACCTTTGAAATCAAAGGTTCTTGTTCTTGTCAGTCTCCACATCAACAGGAAGAGTTTAACGACTGCAGTACCAAAATTACCTTCTCCAGAAGAAGTTCAACAGGCAATTTTATAAGCAGTATGCCAAATGAGAATGTCATCTTTCAATTATCATGAAAAAAATGGAATTTGACTTACATTTACTCTGAATGCTGAACGTTTGTTGTGAAATTGGAAATTCAAGCTGTACATTTGGCTTCATTTCCACTTCACGATAGGCAACCTGTAATGGGAGAAAGATATTTGAATTCAAAAAAGTCTTTTTGATGAAAACTTGTAGAAGTGTTCAGTTTGTGAATGATCAACCGGCTTGAAGTCTTTGGGTCTTTTTTTACTTGCACAAATATGTACTTGGAAAGCTCCCTCTTTACTACAGAGTCAAGCATGTTTCTATATTATCTCCCCAGAACAACTAAGACTTTGCTATGTGCTACCTACCACATTATTATTTTCCATTGTGGCCGGATGGTCGTGCTCCGCGACAGTTTTCCATGTGATGTGATTCAAGATGCGCACCTTCTGGTCATAGCTACCTATGGCTAGGAACTGACTTGTCGGTGACCACGCTATACTCTTGATGCCAAGGGCAAAGTCGTATGCCTTGTATGTTGCTAGGCAACGACCATCAACGGAGTACAACATGAGCTTGTACTGAAATGAAAGGTAACAATGACTTGCCAATTTTGTTTTTGAGTTTGACTGTTGCAACTCCATGTTGTAGCTTCAGCACAAGGTTTTGAGGACTTGGCATAAGTAAATTTTTTCGGCCGAAATATTTGGTACAAACATACAAACCTATACCAGGTCAGAGAGAACTGAATACTGCCATCATTACCTGCAGACATGAATCCCACACAGCTAAAACCCTGCTGTCTGGTGACCACTCCAAGCCTGCCAAATCTTCTGTATCTGTGTTAAAATGCTGGCAAAAGAGATAAAAATTAGGTCAGAGAGTAAGAGAAAACTAAAAGAACAGTTGTGACTCGCTCTACCAAAACTAGGCGCTTGTCGCATCTGAACTCTACAGGTTGATACGGACTTGTTGTTCATTTCCCTATTGTAGACCTTTTGTGAAATCTATTACAAACTGATTTGGTCACATTTCACAAAAGGTCTACAATAGGGAAATGAACAACAACTCCGTCTCAACCTGTCAAGTTTAGATGCGACAAGCGCCTAGTTTTGGTAGAGCGGGTCACAGTTGTAGATTGACGCCAACAATGCATCTCTTTTAAAATTGTGTAATAATGGAAATTGGTTTGTTCCGTATTGATATACTACATGTACGTATATATGATACTATGCTCGACCCCTGCATTTATTTTCCTATATCGCATAAAACATTTGTTTCTTACCTTCACTAATAACCATGTTGAGCAGACAAAAATACTAATGTAATCTTTACAATCCCTGCGCTCAGCTAGTGCCATGTATTTGCCTCCTTTGCTGAAGTCAATGCCTGAAACGAAATACTAAGATATGTTGGAGAGGGTAAAGTTGATCCAGGGGGCACCACTGCCCCCAGATATAATTTTTTCCAATCTTTTTGTTTTTCGTTTTCTCAATCAGGCTGCTTACTTATGTGATAGTAGCTGGAAAGCTGTGTGTATAGGCGTTAAAATCTGATATGAAATTACCTTTTTGACACTGTTTGGGATATTTTATATAAGATACAGATTTATTCAACAGAGACCAAACGGTAATCCGGAGCTGGAAATCTGCTGTGGTGAGCACATGCCTGCCATCTGGTGACCATCGTACGTCAGTAAGACCTGCTGACCCCTCATCTATTTTACAAGTCCATTCTGGTTCCTCCAGTGACCAAACCTGTGACATAAACGCCATGAATAAGATGGGGAAAGGAAAATGAACCAAGCAAGAACTGTGCAATAGATGCTGGACAATGCTGTTTAGGAAGACAACCTTGAGCGATGTGACATTTATTTCTTTCGAGCAGATCATTTGAAAGAGAAGTGAAAGATGATATCGGAACTAGAAACATTCAAAGAAAAGTTGGCGACAGTGAGGTTTGACCATGACTTACTTGGACAAGCCCTCTCTTGTACATGCCACATAGTAAGAAACAGGAGTCAGATGACCACTGAAAAATAAAGAGTAAAATGTTGTGTTAATGATATCATATAACTATTCTAAAACACCTTGGTTTCATGATTAATAGTGAAGTAGGAACCCCTTTGAGGAGCTTCATTTGGAAGCTGAATTCGAGGTGAATTCATATTCTAGCAAATCCTTGTGGTAACTGGTAAATTATAAATACTCTGTATTAGTAAATATATAATTGCGCTCAACCACTGAAGAATCGCAAATCATTTGGTCCAAATTGAAGTTTCATCAGACGTGGCATGTCAAGATGATGTTATCTTACTTTACCTCAAATTGCTGGATGGCATCAAGGCATGTGTAGAGTTGTGTTATTTGAAGTGACTTCACATCTCGTACTATCAGTCGGTACTGAACAGCATTCGCCTAGAAATTAAAAAACAACAAATTATTTAAATCGTAAAATCCAAATTTAACGTATAACGTTCAGATTGATATTGGAAGTCAACCAATAGCAATAAACGCGACATCCATTCATTCTTCTCATCAAGGAAGAATAACAAATTATTTCTCACAACATGTTTATCGACATGACCACCAGATTTGATCATGTGTATTACCAGCCTGCAACCAGCAGAAAGGTTGCTGAATCCGACAAACGAACAGTAGTGAATTCGGTACAATATCGTTGAAGCATTTTTAGTATCTATTGTCGGACAAGAGAAAAAGCAGGAACTTTTCACGATTACCAGGTATTTTCCATCCGGTGAGAACTTGCAAAGTTGTCCAGACTGCTTGAATAGTTCAGAGAAGTTCATGATCACTGTATTAGAATGATATATTACTCAAAAATAACAAAACAATGTTCGAAAAAGTTTTCAACCTTCTGCCGGAAGTTCCGACATTTTGAACTTAGCGCCATTAAATGCGCATGCGTAATTGACCAATTTAGGAACCAATTACTGGAATCCACGCGCGATAACAAATAAACTGCTGTATATTTCTAATGATATCGTAATTTATGGTAGTTTTGGAGGTGGACTTTATGAATCCTTTTCTGAGCTATAAATATAGTTGTTCTGAGGTAATTCAAAAGCCTGGAATTACCTGTATCAAGACTTTTAAAAACTTGATCGGCGGATTAATTTGTAAATGGCCGCGGCGCCGATGACGTCAGTTTCAAAACATCAGTTACTGTTTTTCGCCGCTTTTTCTTGTCGAAAACCTGCATTTATGCAATAACTGTTCATCTAAGAACCAAATGCATTTATTTACACAATAAAACTACACCTATAGATCGTTCCAAAGGTAAGTGACATTTATTGCTATCCTGGAATATAGTCAGTGAAGCCAGTTTTGTGGCACACGTGTGTTGAAATTTTGTTTTGAAATTTCTGTTCATGCAGTACAATACATCATCAGCGCATGCTTTGGAAGTGCTGTGCTTGCACATCTTGTAGGCCTAATGTACAGTATACACATACACTAGACACTGTTTGTGTCTGTGTGTGTAAAGGCCTAAGCCGACTTCGGACAATGGCCATACCATATTAGCCAATGATTCAGGCATCCAATACGACACTTAGTTACAGAATGTGGAATCGGGAATGATTGCATCCTCGCTTTGCCAGTTGACAGGTTCCACATTTTAGCAGTCTCGCAGTCCCAATCCCATTGCGGCATTGTCTAAAGCGTACCGTTGCCACTTCCAGGCCAACTCTGTAAGTGTCGTATGTGACCTTTTGTTTGTTTGGGTGAAAGGCATGACTGGTCAGTGGTCAGCATGGTCAGCGCCAAAACAAACTTCTATGAAAAGGTCAATTCAGGTCATTTATGCATCACTATACGACACTTCAGAACTTCAGTCCCCGATACATGTATGGTGATGCTACATATCTAGGACCAAAGTTCTGAAGTGTCGTATTGCTTAGGCCTAAAATTAAGTTAACTTTACCTAGAAAGGGTATTAAACAACATTCGTCAGTGTGACTTGCTGACTACGTGCAGTGCACAAGATTTCAATCACTGTGTTGTTATGGATGGATTGTCACATTTTTTTGCAGGAATGATGCAAGTTCGATCTCCCTTCCTTGGTAGTTGGGAGAAATGTCAGGCCCCATCCTCTTTGGCTGCTATGTTACCATTTCCTAATACTTCTAGGGCAAGTACATGTAGATATTTTACAAAAATCATGGCTCGGACGCATTGGTCCAAAATTATAAGACAAAAGTTTGTTCTCAAGATTATTTAGGGAAAAGGGTAACTTGAAATGGGGAGGATTTTGGAAAGTCTTTTGAATTGTTACCAAACAAGACGCATTGGTTGTCTAAACAAACACTGTGAGGGTGATCATGGTCCCTTCGCTAACAAACAATAAAAAATAACTCCCTCTCAGTCACACGTGTTGACTCAGTTGACTAATTTTAATCACTCTAATGTCTAACCTGCTTTCTGATGATTCAAATGCACTCAGTTTTAGAACACCTCATCCTTCCTCGCTGGTGGCGGATTGCAACATTCTGATAGATAATTTTCAGTTTTGAAGGGAGTATTTACTAGCATTGATATTGATCATCACTCCATTTCTTCCCTCTCCTGCTTTTCCACTGAAAATCTGTTGGGCCTTCCCAATAATGCCTTGGGGGGGGGGGGGGCTAGGGAGCGATGGACAAGACAGAGATTTTGTTTGAGTGAATTGATCATTGTAATGATTACATGCAGAGGGGAAGAGCCCTGTGGCCTTGTCTTGAACTTTCTTAGGATCACATTGGTAGTGTGCAGTGTTCTTCCTTATCCAATTGTTGTCGGTGCTGACCCCATGTTGGCCAGATCAAGACTTTCTGTAGGGCATGTGAACCCAAGCTGATCTTTGTAAAACGTCCGTCTGTTTTTGACCCATTCCTCTTTGTCATCAGTGCCTAGATTGAGATTTCTAAAAGTCCAATCTTTCATAAATCTTTTAAAATGTCCATGAAGCCTACAACTATTCATTGTCTAGGCCTTTGAATGAGAGTCCATTGTCCCCTTATGTCCTGGTTTATTGTGAGAAATTTTGGGTATGAAAACATGAGATATGGGCTAATGCTTTCATAGGTTATTGTGGTATAGTTGGTAGGCTTCGTCTTTGTCCTTTAGAATATATCAGGAGGAACCCCTCAACTAAGATGATCAGGTTTCCTCTCTCCTTCCCTCCCAGACACATGAGCGCATACATTGATAACACTAGGGACAGGGAAGTTAATGACAGCGGCTTGGGTTACCAATGCCAGTGGTGTGATCTCTTTTTAAAGGTGATCTTATCCCAGCATTTTGGTTGTGATTTAGTCCTCAAAAGACTGAATGGATGGTTGTGAGTTTCACAGCCAACACAAAATTGGGCTTATGTGTCATATAAAATCATTGGTAGGAAAAGGGCATTTTTAAAAAAGGCCAATATTCTCCTGCTACACAAATACAAAATTCTTTCCAACAGTTATGTCTGGGGGTTTTCTATAGAGGTAACATCTTTCAGATGCATTATTGTGCAAAATCCATCCAATTCATTCACAGCAATAGAAGGAAAATTTGATATTTCAAGAGATATAATGGATGATTTGTGGTGAATTGGGCCAGTCAGGTCGAAGATGCACTGATGCAAGACAGGTATTGTCCCTCAATTTTGTTCACTTAGGCAACGCCAATGTGAATTCCAATTAGTTTTCATTGACATTGCCTTGGGGTTGCATTGCAATCTCGGGGGGGGGGGGGGGGGGGCTTCTGTTTAATTGTACTTCTATCTACAGTAGAATCTGTCTATCAAGGACACCCTTAAATACCGATTGGAAGGTGTCCGGACTATTTTCAGAGGTCTAAAATCCTATGGAAAGAATCAATTAGGCACCAAATGGAGCATCCTTATCAAGAGAAGAAAAAAAATGATCGTAGAAGCAGCCACTGTATGCAAATGTTGTATTTGTTTGGTGGTTTGTCAGTGTCTTCGAGAAATAAAAAAGGCCAGCCTGGGACGTTTGATGAATGGCATATTTATGTAGGCTTTTCTTAAGTGTTTACAGTAGTAGGCCTATCTAAAGAGTCCCACCTAGGCTCATTGATTATGACCCAAATGTGGATTTATGCTAATCTCTATTGTGGGGGTTGGTCACATGGCTGAGAGCTACAGGTGTGCAGAAGGCATGCTTTCGTAGTGGGCTTCACCGGTGGTGTGGTATATGGTTGTTGACTTCATGTGCTTTAGCCTCTCTTCTATATGTTGGCCTTGCATGCTCCCGTCATGCCCTCTTCTACCCTCAAAACGGTGAGTTATTTATTTTGTCCGATGTTTTAGCAGTCATCTTGACACACAAGGCTCCGAGATCACACAACCTCTTTAAACATAGAAATTCATACAAGATTGCCTTATAAGGTTGGGATTGGGCTTATTGGGGTAAGATTGTGGTGACAGTCTGATTCTGTCCTGGCCTACTTTTTTATTGCCAGGAAAAGTATGATTCTGTGCCTGATTTGAAATATTTCAGCCAGACTAGGACTGTATCGCGAATTTGTGGCTGTTTTATTGTAAATTGATGAAATAGGATAGAAATGAATTTGTTTTCACAAACTGAAAGGGAAGATCATGGATACCAATTATTCACACTTCCTCCTGGAAGTGAAACTGAAAGAGTGGACCTAAATCACCCCGCTTACAACATGAACAAGAGATTTTTGATGAAAAAAGTTGTACATCGAAATCTTTGCTGCAACATGCAACAAAATCTCATGTTTTGCTGTTAAAATGGCCCAGTGACTGGTGAGTGTTCGTGTACACTTGGGCCACAAATCGCAGACTTCCGATTGATTTATTTCCTATCTTTACTTTGTCCTGTTATCTTACACAGGGCACTGTCATTGACTGATTGTCCTTGAGTAAACAGACTGGTTGTATGCCAAATATTTGTTGTGATTGCAGAAGGTCTGATCTTGGATTGGAGTGATGACTTATTGCCTGTCCTTTATGCTGACTGTAAGACCCAGTGTATCATTAAACTAAAAAAACAAAATCAATATCGCTTATCAAGATCACTTTCTTAGAAATACAATTGAGACCCGGTGCAATTACTTGTTCATGTATGATGTTACAAAGCAGACTGATATTGCATTGACTAATTCACACAGCGATTGACTCAATGACATGCAGTTGCTCCTTGGTGCTCTGTTTAGAATGCCCAGCCTTTTATAACCCAGAATATGTATTTTTCTCTCAAAGGAGTCCAGCTTAGACACCAAAACAACTTCTGTAACTTACTCTGAACTCTTTCATAGTGTTTCAGATGTTGACGTCTGCCTGCCTTTTGGAAATGGTTCCTTGTCCTGGCTTGGACTCTGTGTTTTGTTCTGATCTTGTTGATATGATCTGATGAACATCCCACTTTCCACTCCTTCTTTAACTCTGCACAACAAGTGCACAACCTCCTTTGGCTTTGTTTTGTCCACTATAACCGAAACAGCTCGCACGAACCTGCTTTACTGTACATTCTGTGAGAAAGTCCTCCACACAATACCTTTATTCACACAATATGCAACAACCAAAGAAAAATGGAAAATGAAGTTTTGGGGACCCTAAGATGCTCACCAACCTCTACATATGACCAGCATTATGGGAGCTAAGGCCCAAGTTACAAAGATAACGACCTTTAAAAAGTTAATCCCTTTCATCGTCTGCGATCCTCTTGACTGCTGCTGGTATGCCACTACCATTAGGCACCAATTGGAGTTCTTGGTTCTGGACTCGGCTTGACCAGGGACGATCAGGATGGTTGAAGTTACGCATGTTTCTCAATTGGATGCTCTCTCCTTGCAGAATATAAAGGAAGAAATAAATGACTCCAACTCAAACGCAGCCATGTCACAGGGACAAGATGGACAGTGCAAACTAATGAGCCAAGATACGTTCGATTATATTTGGCATAATATCCAGGACATCACTTCTCACGGGTAAGTTGCTCCTTTAAAATCTTTTCTATGATAAAGTTAAGAGGCTTTCTCTCATTTTATTTTGGCACTTGGTGTGATGTAAGTCCTGAAAGTGAAAATGCATTGGAAGATTTTGGGCATTTTTTATCCTGAATGTTTACTTTTGGCCCAAATGTTCTGAAATTTGAGGGACATATTCACAGTCAGATCAAAACAGATCAGAAATTATCTTAATGAACAAACTGGGCGAAGATTTTACTCATGGTTAGAATATTTTTATACTTCCAAAATCGTGAATCTGAAAGTGAAAATACTTCCCAGATGAACAATCGGTTGCCAAAGCAGAGAGGAACAACTCCAGTCAAAATATTCTTTTTGTCTTATTTGGCTGTCTGCCAAGATTTTCACGATATGTTCGTAGTGTAATAAATCAGGCATGACATAGGCCCATAATGCGATTGCAGACTTATTCTTAAAACATTTATCAAAAGATTCAAAAACATTCTGCCAATATTTGGAAGCTTGCCAAGAAAAATGATCTCAAAATAGCTCCTCCAAGGATTCTTGTATTTTTAAAAGAAAATTAAAAAATATAGCCATTATGTGGTGACGATCGGCGAAGAAAAGATTATTCTTGTGCCGGACAATTTTCAGTTAGGATTCATCTGTTTTGTGTGGGTGACTTGCAGATGAATTATGTACGTGTAGTTTGATTTAATGACATTCAGAGTTGATCTCTTGAATCAATGGGGAGAGCACAGCTACATTCATTGTTCTCTTAACCTACACATACATTGTACTCCCAGCTAGCTAAAATGCTAGGCCTGAGATAAGTGTCCAATAATATGCTAATGACACGCCCCAGTGAACCAATCAGGTTGTTTCAATGCCTAGGCATACGTCAAGTGTGTTATCTGTGAATGGCGGACAAAGGCCTAGGTTAGTTTGCCTAGCGCCCATGGTTACCCCAAGCATGGTTAGTAAAACTCGGGCCTGTCCAGGCAGAGATCGTGGCCGGCTGCCATTTTGTTAAGGGGGACTTCCACACACTGCCAAAATGTCGTTTTTTGATAGGTGAGTTCTTTGTTTAATATCACACCGATTTCAAAATGAATTTGTTCGTGTGTCTGATAAGATTATTTTCTCAACTCAGATATATCATTTAGAACTTTTTGGTTCTTGTTTTAGTGGTAACTGTGGCTGTTTATTGGGGCACTTCTAAGTCCTATTTGCATTGGATTGAGGCATGTGTCATTCTGCCATTTTGTGTCATGTGACCTGGTGTGCGCCAGGTAAATGTCAAAGAGTATGAAGTTTGTGGGGGAGGTGAAGTATCAGGAATTAAATTGTCTTGTAAAAAACAATTTAAAAAATAGAGTATTTTTCACAAATTTGCAAAAACTCAATTACACAATATGTTTGTGGACATTTCTTCATAGCATATCACATGTTTAATGAAGGGTGCTATCACTTGTCCAGGGCTTGATTTTCAATTGCTTTAGGTTGGGGCACCAAGCTGAACTTTGGGAAACCAGAAAAATGCCCATTAGTGCCAGGCTGCTGACCCCGATCACTTTGTCAGTGCCCCTCCCCCCCAAAAAAAATTGCATATTTATGTATACTACACATATTTTTGGTTATTTGTCATCCCAACCACAATCTAACCACCAAAACATGGCAAATAACAACTGAAAAGTCTATTTCTTCCTCAAAATATTATTTAGACCTGACATGTCGGCCCCACACGTAACCAACACTGACAGTATCCTAAATAATCCTTAGCTAAAGTGAGTGAGGGTAATTGTCTTGCATTAGCCCTCCTGTCCCCCCCTTGCCATTCTAGCGTGTCTGATTCTGATGTCTCAAGTGACTGTGTGCCAATGGTACACATTGCGGCTTTATGTGAGAAACATCTCATTGTTTGTGCTGTTATCAATTCAAACCCAAATGGAGCCCAAGGCTGAATTGTTGTAAAGAATGCCTAATTTACCTTAGGGATTATCTTTTGAGAGAAAAAGAATGCCGCTTTTCGCTACTGTAAGCTTGTAAGTGGATGGAGCTCTCATTTTCACTGTGAAAGTTTGGAGAATCGCATTATTTTAGCAGATGATTCTTCAAATTGACATCAAAGACTATGTAAAGTGCTAACAAACAAGCGGAAGTGTTCAACATTTGGCAATTGTGGTCGTCACATGTCATTCGCAGCATTATCTTGACATCTCTAGGTCTTCAGCAACATTAACAAGCCAAGTTGAGATGGTGAGAAGTTGGGGCACCCTGTATTTTGATGATATCTGTATATTTCATTGCAATTTTTCACATGTTGTTCTTTCAGTGAATACACCCAGATAAGTAGTAAAGAAATCGACTATCAATATGCCGATGAGCCTGCCGAACAACCGGGGACCACATCTGTGCTACAGATGGAACGGTACCAGATCCGAGGTCCGGGGGTTAATCAAGCAGATATGGTGCCAGATATTGTAAGTAAAAGATAAGTCTTCCACTCTTACGTCTTAGTCACTCGCGCTGTGCGAACAAGCGATTTTAGTCTGTGACATGCATTGGAGCACTGGCAGCATGACGAGTGGTTGCATTCAACCAATCATCTTGTTGTCACGACTCCTTCGAAGCGTCGAAAATCGTGTGTTTGTGTGGCGCTTTATTAACATAATCGATCAGGGTAGTTTGGCTAACACCCACAGGGGAGGCCAGCTTCTATACTGGTATTGTCTAAAATAAAACTATATGGAAATGTTGGAGATGGAGATTGGTATGAAGATGCACCCAACCCCTTGAAGATCTCTGGCGCTGACTTTCTCTTTGGTGAAAAGTCTCTCGACCTATCAATTGAACCTTATCGGTTTATGTGTTTGCCAAATCATCATTTACTACTGGTACTACGAGTGTCGCTATCTTGTTGGTCATTCTGTGCCAACCACTTGTCCCAGTATATTGTACAAATATCATTTGTTAGTTTAGAGTGAAACTAGGCCTTCTGTTGGCCTGATAATGATAGTAGGTAGTGAACTGAGGGTTGTCTTGAGGGGTCTGGGACCCGTAGTGAGATGTCAAGTGAGTCCATTCACTCCAGTTTTGGAATATTCTATCAAAAACAACTAAGATAACGGTTATTTGCTTTGAATATGTGAAATATTTTCATCATTCTATTCAAATTTTCTTTTTTGCTATGCCTTATTTTCACAAAATTTGTTGGTTGCAAAAAACGTGATATGAAAAAAATTACACACATAGACAGGCTACTGCTTACCACCAGGATTTGTTAGGAGGGGAAAAAAGGTCAACGTTGTCTTTGGTAGGGTCGTTTTTTAAAAGAAGCTTTAAAGTCCCATCACTCCACTCCCAATGAACCTTGGTTCACCCTGGGCCTGAAAAGAACCCTGTCACTATCAAATGTCAGGAAATGATCAGACCCTTCATTTTTGATCGCAATGATTGATATGAAAGACCTATAATAATAGCTTTGTGACAATCTCCAATCCCGCCGTCACCTTCAGAAATGTTCCTGATATTATGCCCGATTATATGGGTCTCAGTCGTGGAGAGTATCGGGCAGGTCTGGGCACGTTCTGTAGTCTTGTTTTGGTGATCGTGGGTTATGCACCATGGCGTCGGACCTGAATCAAAATCTGTTGTACAACCAGGCCTTTCTAGGCCTAGATCTTAGGTTGGCCTTTGGACGCACAGAAAGCGCTAGTGACCGGGCCTGGGCATTTTTTCTTCGTGAATTTTTGGATATTCCACCATGAAACAGGAGGAACCTGACCACTATGAACCATGTTACTACGCTGTGAGTAATAATAGAATCCGTATTCTCCAATCCGGAGGTGGCTGAGGCTGTTACCATAGTGTACAGGCTAAAAATAGTAATGACACTGAATGAATTGACTTTTGCTTCATGTCTGGAGATTGGTTTACATGTGTCTGGTGTGTGGAGCATGCACCTAGCATGGCTTGCCTGTTACGGAGTCAGTTTGCGCAAGCGTCTGGACTCCTTGGAAAGAATCAGGCCCCACTTCCCCTCGAGTCTTTTCATGAGTTTGAGTTTGAGTTCTTGTTGCAGATTTTGACAAAATGATACCGAAGGATGTGGAGGTGTGTTGTGAAATATGTGACTGTCTTTAGTTTAATGGGATGGCGTATACTTGATGTTCTTTTCAGATATTGTGTTGGGTGTTTCTTCTGATGCTGTTAATCTTGTGGATGGGCAACATTTGAATGTCCTGACTAGGGCAGTACAGTGGACTTGGCCTTGTTGGCGGGGGTGTTAATATTTTCTGCTTCTTTACATATACTTTTCATGTACCTATCCTTTTTTTGGGCTTATTCACTCAGCAATCTGTCCTTGCTTGAACAGGGATCCGACCAATCAATCATAACTCACAAATTTAATCTGTCTTTGTTTTCTTGTTGCAGTTTATGGCGCCGACCACTAGTTGTTCAACCGTGAATGGTAACGTCATGTCGCCTGACAGCCAAACCCAGCTGGGGTCAGCCACACCAAGCCCGGCCTACGACAACCCGATACAGTCACCAGGAGGATCGTACTCACCATCATCACAGAATCCTGCACCATCTGTACCATCAAAGTAAGCTACTTGATACATACAGTGGAACCTCCCTTAGTGGACACCTCTCCACTAAGGACAACCTCTAAATTAAGGACACTAGGTTTGGTCCCAAATTGGTTGTTTCCATTCAATTTGACCTCTCTAATCAGGACACCTCTATTAAGGACAGCACGTGTCAGTCCGGAGGGTGTCCTTAATAGAGAGGTTCTACTGTATTTGGTTTAAGGAATCGATACTGGTGGTGGTATTGGTTGTCTCCCCAAACACAACCATGGTGGAGCAAAATGAGCCACCTAGGTTTGGACAAAACGACAGCTCCATCCAAGCATTGTTGGTGAGACAACCAATACTGAGAGTTGTCAGTTTCTCCACCTTTTTTCAAAACACTGCAAACTAAAGAACAATCTGTTTCTAAAAAACATTTCTGTCATTACACATCCGTATTTTCAGCACGGACTACGCGGGAAAATATGGTTTCGATGTGTCCTTCGCACAGCAAATGAAGGAAACCAAGTCAACAACCTGGACGGTGAGTGAACTTAGAAAAGATGTGTGGTCAATTTGAGAAATAGTCACAAAACTTAGATTTACCTCAAGGTGGGAGCAAATACCACTGCTGGACGTTGGCCAGTTATGTCACCAGAGCTACACCTTGTTTGACCCACATGTTACACCAAGACCAAGAAAAATCAAAACAATAAAATCACCTGTCTTAATCCCTTCCTTTCTTTTCCAGTATTCAGAATTAATAAAGAAACTGTTTGTCCGAATAGCCACAACCTGTCCAATTAGATTCAAAACTGCCGCCAATCCACCACACGGCTGTATCATCCGTGCGATGCCTATATTCATGAAACCGGAGCATGTTCAAGAGGTCGTTAAGAGATGCCCGAATCACGCCACTACCAGAGAGCACAATGAGAACCATCCTGCCCCGGAACACCTCATTCGGTGTGAGCACAAGCTAGCGTCGTACTTGGAAGATCCTTATTCCCACCGCCAAAGTGCCGTCATTCCTCATGAACACCCTCAAGGTAAGTCCAAGGTCATGGTTCAAGGTCAGAAATAGTTTTAGGTCAACATTTCAAGGTCGGTCAGAAATAATAATTCTAAGAATATATTTGCGTACCTATCCCAAAAGATATTTTCTGCTTGCCCAGGTAGTGAAAATCAGTGTGGCCTTACAGACCTGTGCAATATCAAGCTCTCATTCTTTTTCATCTGCCTTCAGCCGGATCAGAATGGGTGACGAATCTGTACCAGTTCATGTGCTTCTCCTCGTGCGTTGGCGGCCTCAATCGGCGCCAGGTCCAGGTCGTGTTCACGCTGGAGACGATGGATGGAAAAGTGCTAGGACGACGGGTATTCGAGGTCAGGATCTGTGCCTGTCCTGGGAGAGACAGGAAAGCTGATGAGTTAGCTGTCACGAGGGGAAATGAGCCACAGAAGAGGCGTAAGTAGCACTGATAAGTATATCGAGGCTTTAGACGTATTTTCTTAACATTGCTTCTGTAGTAGATTTGTAGTGCAGGTGAATACTTCTAATGGTATTTTCAGCTTTTTCATCAGCAAGCAGACGTGCCAATGTGTACACTTTTGGAATTTTGATTTGTATTTGATTTGGACATTTTTAGGGTTGGCACTGCTCATAGCAGTGACACAGTGTTATGAACTGTCCTCCAATTCTTCAGTGAGTGCGTGTATGGTAGTTGACAATAACAGTATTTATTTAGTTCGTAGTCTAACACCCTGTGGTTTGACCTAGTTTATTCTCTTCGTCGTTTCAGCTAATCAAGTCACTATTACTTCAGAGATTACCACTGCCGGACCGTCCGCTAAACGGCGGAAGATTACACCCCATGACGATAGCAATGATGAAGTTTTCTCTGTTCGGGTAGGTTATATCAAAATATAGCAAAATAAAACGCTGCAATACAAAGCAGAAGTCAATATTGTGATCTCGAGATGCAGATTAATCTCCCTAATTGTCTCCCAACCATAGTGGCATGCATCGGCACTCACTGTAGCTTTGTGTCTTCATGTTGATTTCTCTTTTCAGGTGAAGGGTCGTGAGAACTATGAAATCCTGTGTCGGATGCGGGACTCCCTCGAGATGGCGAATATGCTGTCGAAGGAACAGGTCGAGAACTATTATCACAAACAAGGAGGTGTAACCAAACAGTAAGTCCATTGAAATTTTACAGTCCCTCCTCAGTAGCCACTTTCACTTAGGGTAATAAACTAGACAAAGGGTAAAAGTTACCCACATCACCCTTTGGTGATTTATGCTTCTGGTCTCAGTCTAATGCTTTCCAGTATGTTTTTTCTGCACCAAACTGATCTTGCCAGATAAAGTGCTACCTGTGTAGGAAACATTGTGATTTGTGAGGTGTAATCAAATTTGGTTTTATTTTACCCTCTCCTTGCACCTTCCTCTTTGCTTTACCTCAAAACCTCTCATTTGTATTGTTTTTGATGTAGTTTGTTTGTAGAAACCGTAGGTGTATTCTAGTCTTCATTTAGTTCTTTTAGCTTGGTGGTCTGCTTACTGGGCAGTTTCCCAAAAAGTTAAATTACACGAGATGACAGAGGGAGATTACATAACCAGAGACTTCAATTGACCCCCCCCAAAAAAAAATATTCTGAAACGGTCGATAAGCATGAGACTCTTTGATGTATGGTCACTTGGAAATGAAAAGTTTAAGGAGGTGTAATTACAAGTTAATTGCATCTATGAAAAGTCAAACGAATTGGTGCTTGGAGAAGAAAACAAAACAAATTCAGTAGTATTATGAAAATGTCACAACAGCATGATTTCAATCAACTAAGGCTAACACTCTGTCTCCCTCTGTCATCGTTTCAGGCCCGTGCCGATTAACAAGTGTCCCCTATTGCCTAAACCAAAGCATAAAATGTCATCGTCGTACCGCGACCGGCACTCCAGCAGAGCTAACCGTAACAGTAACAAAGTCAGGATTCTGCCAAAACCAGAAAAGCCGTTTAACAGTGCCGATAACCTCGATAATTGGGCTGATGCCTATACCTAACACTCGCTAACAGTCCTACCCACTGGAGAGCAAGAAGGGGTATTAATCACATGATGCTCCTTCTGTTATGCTTTCCATATCAATGGACAATGGCACACTTGTTCTACTACAGTAAAGAAGAGTCCATTGGCTATCTTATTTAGGGTGGTCATTTCCACATGCCCGGGGAAAGTTCTGTCTTGCCTGCATTCGCCTATGCACTTGCCACCCCTACATAACAAATAACATAGTCAATGGACTCTTCCTTCCTGTAATGGTAGAAGTGCACTATTGTCTGCAGTGATACCAATACCGGTCCTGTTCATTCAGAATGACACTTTGAGAGAGAGACATTGTTTGTAGAGATTCTGTGTATATGCTACGATGAGTGTATTTGACGCATTTTGGGAGTGGTTGCATAAAAGCGTTGAAACTGTCTGTGGACTTGCCAGGTGCCAGCATTCAACTTTCTGGAGCTCGTGTCTGACGCTATCGAAAGAATAGGCCATGTTGTTAACCCGGTCAGTGGGGGTCATTACCCCACAATGGGAAATCTGGTGGGAGTGCTAAACTGGAAGGAGACCAATTGAAGGAATTAAAGTGCATGTAACTGTGTTGTTTTACCTGTGACATCAGCAGGTCTGCCTTCCTAAAGGGCCATGTTTGGGCTTCAAGCCAATGCTGCATCTCGGGCTTCCAAACGCACAAGAGTAAATCATGGTTTTAAACGATTATGTGGCGATAGGCCTTGAGGCAGTGGCATGCATACGCTGCCAGAACAATCGCATTTTCATACATATTTTTGATAATTTGTTATAGATCTTTGTCATGTTTGTTTGTATTTGAATTCTTTATCATACAATGCTGAATAAAGTGCATTTATTTTACTCTACATGGCATTCTATTGGTTTAGAACAAAACAGTATGGCTGCTCTCCTGCACTCATTCAGTCAGCCTAGTGCAGTGAAAGAGAATGTTGCACATCCAGGACCCATCCTAAACAGACAATCGGAAAGTCGCTACTGGACTTGAAACAGTAATTCCCATATAGCTGACCTACAAATGCACCAGTCAGAGGCTTCAGGGGACATTGTTTGACTCCTATACACCTTTGATATGTATCCATCACAAGACTCAACTTTCTGGATCAGAATTGATGGCCATGGTCAAAATTGTCTTTATTACAAATACTGTGGTGATATGACAACGTTGGCAAACCAAAGATGTCCTGTGTACACATTCTCCCTCTGTCTCAGCAGTCCGGTAGTCTGGCTAGACGCTGATCATGCAGCGCTCAGTTGTGCTTAACCTCTGTGGACAATACGGGATTGATACCCCCAACCTGTAGATACCATATACCATCATCCATTACTCTTAAATCAGGTTCCTCAAAGACTTATTCTGTCTTTTCAGGCCCTCGTTGCTGGCTAAGAGTGTCTCAATACCACACAACCCCGCCATTGCCAATGGTACCCTCCAGAACGGCAACATACCTCAAGGCGTCGCCAGCCAGATGATCGACACCAAACCGCCACTTGGCCTCAACCCTAACGGCATTGACTCGCCCGACGCCCATCAAGTCACCAGCTCACAACTCTCTACTTCATCTTCGTTATCGTCCATGTCATCCCAGCCACCGATGACGCCCCAGACTAGCCTTGGCCCCGCCGCAAACCAGAGTGTGGACACTAGCATTGTCACGTAAGTATTTTATAGGATCTTGAGAACGAAGAAGAACCTCTGTCTTGATATAAAGATATTATAAATTTGAGCAATTTCTTGATGCCTTTAATAGTCCTGTGGTGGCACTCCACTGCTTCCCATAGCTTTTAGTCTCCGTCTTCAGTCTCTGACTTGGGAACACACTGGAACTGGCTGCAACACCATTTACAAATTTGTGTTTACATGTATATTTGCAGGTTCCTTGGCAAGCTGGGCCTGAGTGCTTATGTGGACGGATTCAACCAGCGGAGTCTTTACACCCTTGAGCAATTGGACACATTTGAAATTGAGGTAAGAAAACAACCCATGCGATATATTCTGTCGTATTGTTTAAGGAACCCTTTCGCTGCGTGCACAGTCTCATCATTTCATATGTCCCCATTACATGGGGTCACCTTGTGTCCAACTATGAAGGTAATTCAACTAAACTCCAAGCGGGTTGAGTGATAACTGAGGTTTCAAATCATCATTTTCAGTATTATTATACATCTGAATGATATGTTTCAGGACCTCGAAAAGATGAAAATTGGTACGAGCCACCGCAACCAGATCTGGAAAGCACTGGTCGAGTACCGCCAGCAAGCCCTGTTCACGTCCCAGTGGCTTCAGACGCAAGGAAGCACTGCCTCTACACTCTCCTCACAAACCAGCTCCTACTGCCCCGGGTATTACGAGGTCACACGCTACACGTTCAAGCAGACGGTGTCGCTGAAAGCTGGGGCGCGGGACCCCCTCGAAGAGCAGCGCTGCGACAATATTGAACTCAACATTCCAGAAGTGGACGACGCAGGCTTAGATTTTGACTTGATCTAGACACTGTTAACCCATTAATTTTGAACACCAAGTTATTTCAGGATTTAAAAATACGGACTGAAAAGTGAATTGGTTTGCAGTAGGGTTGCTGTTAATGTGCATTTCTGTATTGTAGTGTTTGATATAAAAACCTGATCATGAGTTTTGTGGAGATATCTTTGTTCCATGAATTTGCATTTTAACGTTATCAACTCTACAGAAATTATTGTAAAAGCTCGAATTGTTCACTAAGAAGTTGAATCTCTCAACACGTTCGTCTTCTGATCCTGTTTCCTAGGAAAAATATTTTCGACTGCATTTTGGTGGTAAATCCACTGTTAGTGTAGAGCATATACCGATGTTTTCAAACCATCATGAAGTTACTGGGGTGAGCAAAGTCCCAGTTCGAAATTGTTAAAATGGTGGAAACAGTTTATACAGAGCCACCTATTGTTGTAAAAAATTAACAAAAGCTTTTTGGTTCAGTTGTGCGTTTAGTAAGAGATAAAGTGTGTGGATCGAGTTTCAATTTTTTTTTTTTCATTGCCTGATGAGCAACATTAGATAACTTCTTTTTTTGGCTGATGTCCTTTCACAGTCCCTTGGAAGTTAGGAGAAATAATTTTCAATGCAATCTTTCCAGATATTTGCCAAAGATGAAACTTCTGTTACACTTTGATTAATTATGTATACACCGTGTCACAACATGAATCAGTCTTCAATTTCTCTGAATTTTGCCAAAAATTACACTGGAATTCCATTCTTGTTTTGTTGAAGAGCTCTGGGAAACCTCCTTAATACTGACCTAGAAGGTCCAGAAGCATATTCAGTATTTTAGAGGGGAAGCACCATAAAGAGTACATGCTTGATATCACACTAAATCTATAGTAAACGAAACTCATGAAAAGCGTGGGAGCTCATAGTGTTGTAGATAGGGTATTTTTTCCCACTTGGATTTACTTACTTCTGCTTTCACATACGCTTCTTGTGTAATAAAGAGCGGCATTTTCGAGATTATATATCATGTTTTGTTTTCATGAACACAAGATTTAGCAGTTGTGTTCATTATTGTTCCCAGTATTCATAGGGCTATGGTTGTTCCCACAATGAGTGTCGCCTGATGTGGGACTTAGTCGCCACTGGTAGCCGGGTCACGCTAGCCGTCCAATACAATACTGGTGTTTTCAGTTGTGAAATCGACATGGACCACTGTTGTTGCAAGGGATTGGAACGGATTTATGTATTGCATCATGAAAATGACTTGGTAGAAATTTTTGTAAAGTTTGTGTTCGGGCGAACCTTTGTCCAGATTTTCATATATTAGTAGGGTTGTTAATGTTGTATTCTAGTTGATGCTTTAAGACATTATATCGCGTTCATATGGTTGGAATTTCTTGGTAAATTGTTGGTTGAAATGTACCATTGGTTGACAAAGAATCCACTTAAAAATATCTATGAAAAAAATCTATGAAAATATGTTTAACTACTCAGATCACTATTAAACAATGTATTTGGAATTATCCTATGTTCCAATTACATTTGTACATAAAAATGTACGACACGTTTAACAATAATTATCTTTTTGTAACAATTTTTTTCACATAACTAAGCACAAATTGTGATTCAAATTCGGACTAGTGTCTAGTGTTCACCTTATATAATTTTTTTCTGTATAGCTTTTAGTATGGGGGTCTTTGTGATATGATTATGCTGTGGGGGAATCAACCAAATAGGCCTTGGCAGTCGGAACTTAATAAGTTTTGTCTTTAGCTGTAGCTCTTTATTCGAGGTTGTTTGGACTGCGATTGTTGTACTGCAACCACTTAGCATTTCGTCTGTGGTTATTTGCATTTCAGTTCAAAATTTTATTATCAGTGTTGGCGAAAAGAAGAGAAACATCATTACATATCTCATGTTGGGGAAGGGATGATGCAACATACTTGGCATTGTAGTAATATATTATCTGTGGCTTTAAGCACTGTCCCCAAATACAGTGTAACTCTCATATTATTAACAATTACAATATACGCATTTGTAAACAACATGACATCTGTGCATACCTGCCAGCGAGTGCATCAACAAGAGCATTTTATCATGACCTGCCAAGTTCAGGTGTGGCTGAACTAAACAAATGAATCTCTCATGACCTTTATACTGCATTAGGCAAAACTCCACTGCTGGTGACACGTTAAGACAAACTGCCAATTTTGGATCCAACTAAACTAAAAAGAAAACATCTGATGAATGTTTCTTTCATGTTTTTAGACACTAAGAAAGTGTTGAATTTCCAAATGGATGGATTTTGGTCCAGTAGAAAGTTCAACGTGGCCAGTCACGTGGAGAATTATTGTGTTCAAATTTGCATTTATGATAAACATTGCCTAAAACGGAAAAATAATCTCACATTTTTTCGAACGTGTGGGGTCAGAAAAAATATCAATGTGCATCGCCTCTAAAGAAACAAACTCCCTAAGCATATGCTCAGAACGCATTTAACGGGCGCATTTAACACATTGGATGAAATAGTTCTGCCGTTCATAGTATTAAGTTGTAAGTGGGAGGGAGAGGAATCGTCTAAACTGCCTCTGATGAGTTCCTGCCATCGCCAGGCGCGTGAACTCACATGATATTCTGCCTACAATATCAATTCAATAACGATTTCAATTTCACTTTGGAAATACCTGATCAGGTCTGGTGGTGCCGATTACTCCTGATCAAGGACAGATGGCCATCGGCGCTTTCTCAGGCCCATATGAACTATTTGACTTGTATTTTAACTGCCCGAGCTCCGGGGTTCATTTTATGCCTAAAGCCACAGATAATATCTTGAGTGATATTTTTCCATGAAAGATGGTAAAAATCTGTTGTTGCATTTTTTTGACACGCGCTTGTACAGTAGAACTCCAGTACATGTAGTTGGGGTTAGCAAGTGTCTTTGTATTCTTCTAATCTTTGGGAAGCTCGAGTTCAAATATTGTTTGTAAATAAAAACGATGTAGCATTTGTCCTTTGTGCATTCATTCAAGGATGTGTATTACTTGAGTTTCACTTGAATGCCTATTGCAGCCAAGCATTTTTGTGTTTGGCAGTTTTGTATCATATAAAGCTTAAGCATTTCGTTTGCTTAATTTTGTATAGAAAAAGTATCAAGTTTTGATTAGGTGTAAGGGTGAATAATGTAAGTCCCCGCCCTTCCTTTTAGGGATAGAGACAGGATAAAAAAGGTTGATGGCATTGCTTTTGTATTATGTATATTGTAGATTTGAAAATTTGAAAACCTGCCAAAATTTTGAACGTCATGTTTCCCTATGATCAAGGCAGTTACTTAACTTGTGAAAATGAATGTTTTAAATCTGCACCAAAGTAAGATTTGCTGTGTCAATTTGAATCTTCGCTTTCACTTGTTTTAATAGAATATCAGATGTAGTTCCTACCTTGGCCACTAGGGCGCATTGTGTTCCAAGAGCGAGAACATTTTTAAGCATTTATTTTCATGCCTGCCAAGTAGTTTCAAAATGCTCACAAAACGACGGACCCTGGCGGTCTACAAACATATATACGGAATTAAAAAGAACAAAATTGTATCCAAAACAGGCCACAAGATGGCGTTTATAGATATGTACTCGTACCGAAGAACAAAGTATCATGATTCAAATCGTATTTGACAGAATTAGTTAGGTTAGGTTATTAAAGAGTCTGTAAACTGTACTGTGAAATTGCAAAATTCACTATGTTAGAGGGTCATCTCAGTGTGGTTGAAAAGTAACCCAAGATGGAGATCTTGCTTTGCTAGAAATCTTGTTTCTTGGACGGTTCTTGATTTCAAAGGGTGTCAATGCACTTGCAAAATTCTTTGGATCTTTCGATATGTCCAACTGTGAAACCATTGTATCCAGAGATACGTATATTTCACATAAACTATCAACATGAGTTGACAAAAATGTGCTCTATTTAATAATTTATTCAGTGAAAAAGTGGCACCTTAAAAACAGCCTCAAATGGTGTGAGCCAAGATCTTTTCTAGTTGCATTGTGACTTGAATAATAGATAATAGAAATAAACATCGCCTCTGTAAAGTAAACAGACATGTGATGAAAGTTTACCGTTATGTAAGGAATATATCTGTGTCAGTGTGCACGATAGCAGAGCAAGTGGCATGGCTTTCATCTGTTCATGCTTAACCCAGCACTCAGCATTTGGTAACATTGTCATTGAAGTATGCTTTTGAAATAGATATAGATATGTAATCAACATTGGTGTAGGTGTGAATGAGGCAGGCATTCCATTTTGAAGACGGTCACAAGTTACTGTTGATTTTTTCACAATAGAAATCCAGAATTGTCTAACTTGAAACCTGACAGGAGAAAATAACGGTAGTGAAACTAAAGGTATCCAGGAGCAATTTTTTTGTATTTTTGTATCAGAGCTCTTTTAAATTTGTACTTAGTAGAATTGGAATAAAGACTTCACAAAATGTACAGCATGCGTCTTCTAATAAAAATTCTTATACTCACTGGGCAACTTGGCATAGCCTTGCCATTGTGAGAAAGCTGAATGTTGGATGAACTGCCATACAGGGACTGCATCGACAGCCTCAATTTTTGTAGTATGCAGATAGATCCCACCTGGTCTCAGGCCTTGTCCTTCCTGGTTGTGAGCATCAATAATATGGCCAAACAGCAAATTCCAGTTTGCCAAGACTTTCTTCTTTTGATGGAAAAAGGAATACGAGACGCTGTTCAACCAAACCTAATGTTTTATTTTACAAACATATTCACACACAAGACCCCCCCTCATACGAGGGAAATATTTTGTCCTGTCCAGATTCTCTTGTAATCATAAACAAGGCAAAAAAACCTCCGCAAAAAACCTGTGATCAATATCAGACCCAGCAAATACGAGTTTGACCAACAGATGAGAGATCTTTTTGTTTCACATAGGAAGCAATTACACAGTCACAGCCATCAAGAATAAATAAGAGCTACATGTAGCCTTTTTTATCCTTGACGATCTAGTCAATGTCAGCATTTGGAAATTCTTTCTTCAATCTGAGTTTTTCTGCCAATTCTTTCTTTTCTCGGTAACGGCTCGCATTGAACATTTTCTCACGCCACAACTGCAAATATTTATAAACCCATGGACCCAGCAAGCGGTACTTTTTCATAAATGAGTTGTTCATGTGCTTTGGGATATAATGTTCTTTCTGGAGCCTCGTGACTGGCCGACCTATTACGTCCACATCCTCGATAAGTTCTGGTTCGCCAGTTTTTCCTGTTTCCAACACATTGTATGCACGATTCCGCTCGGCAACAACCTCTTGGATGTTCTCCATACTTTCCTCGACCTGAGAAGTGAATAAATAAAAACAGAGTTAAACATGCTCAACTCAATAAATGAACATGCTTGTCTACGTGTGACAAGTGACAACATGAATCTAACGCAAATCCGGCTTTAGGCTCTCATTAGAGTAGACACAGCGAGCCCTGCCTGGTAGACATTGAAAGTGACATGAGTGCTTGTCCCCTCTACCGTCAGAGGTTCACCTATCAGCTCGATAAATCTTTTACATCTTACCTTCTCCATCCTCTCCGGATTAGGAAACAACTCCTTCTGCCTCGTGTATTCTGCTTCCATTGTCATCAGCATGTTTCTCTCCTTCAGGAGGACATACCTGCAAGAGAAGCAATGATACCATGAGGACAGAGAATGTGATGTCTCCTCCAATCTAAAATGGATGCCCCTGATGACGAAACTTACCACAGCTTATGGAGCTCCACATTTGTTTTCAGCCTCAGTTCATCTGTTAACCAAGGACGACCTGGAAAAATGGAGAAGAGATTAGTCATGATTCAATCCAAGGGATGAGAGCTGCATGGCATTGCCATTGGCAGAAATGATGTTGTGGAAAGCAGCACCAAACATTACAACGTTATAGAACGTCCAAGCAAACTGATAACTTGGCTTGACTGCAATTTAAAAATTATGAAGAAACTCATGTACAGGCACATGGCAGAATCCGAACAAACCAAGTGCTTCTACCCACCAGTTTTTATTGACGTCGCACCCCAATGCTTCTTGACATCAAAGAATTCCTCCAGATCGAGGCGACATGATGAGACATGAAGGCATCTTGGTTGTAAACTACCAATGCCCGGTTTCCTGGAATACAAATCAAATGATTTAAATTCTTTTTTTGGACAAGTCCACTACCACTAGCCAATTTGCATCTGAGAATCAAGATGTCCGATATTAGACCGTGCCAGTCTATCCGGAAATAGGGACCCTGTGCATGAGATAGGATAGTTGCCTGTAAAAAGCAGAAGATTGGATAAGTGATTTGCAAGGCTTTAAAGAAATTAAAACAATTACATTTGTTTAATTGAAGTGTCTATGGCAAAAGCTACCCGTGTGTCATCTACAACACATCTCAAAACCGAGGAATTTGCGAAAAAACGGCAAAAAGTAAACCCAGATTTTCGAATGATGGGCGCAGCCATCTTGGCTTCAAGGTGAAGGCTTGCAATCTCAGCAAAACGAGAGGTTAGAAAAATATAGTTTTTCTATTTATTCAGGGAAATAATTTGATACGTATAGGCGTGAGAAATAAGAATAGAATATTTACCTCCGTTTGTGTTTTTTTCAGTCCAAACTAAATTCTCTAAAGTAGGAATTGTACGGTGTTTCTTAATCACGAATGAACGAGAGTTACGCCACATGCGAGGAAGGTGCCGGTTCGTTCGTCTTGCGTAAGAAAATAAATATTTCACAAGAAAATGGACCAACAGAAGATGCAGGATTTTGCTGGAAGGCTCCAAAAGGGAGGAAAGGGACTTGGGAGGGGTATGGGACTCCTGGTCGCTGCTGGCGGTCTCGCTTATGCGGCCTCGCAATCATTTTATACCGGTGAGCATTATATTTACACTGTATCTCATTTCCCGGATGCAACTGGTGTGTCCCAATTCCGGACAGATACCCCTTTTTAAGGGCTTCACCAAGCAAACAAGAATAATCGTGGACACGCAGGTGTAACTCCTATCCCTCCAGTCAACCCATTGGCCATATTGAAATCGCCTTGATATTTACGAATTTCTCGGGCAACTGTCAACCGACCTTTATTTCTGTTCACACTAATCACAGAAGTCTGTTTGAGCGCTGACGTGCTGATAATCACTAATCAGTTTGTTTTCACTCCAGTTGACGGAGGTCACAGAGCTATCATCTTCAGTCGTATAGGAGGTGTTCAAAATGACATCTTTCGTGAAGGGCTACATTTTAGGTAAGATCATGAGATGTAGATCAAGCTCCCAACAGGTCATCTAAACTACATACTCTGATACTGTAGCAAAGCATGTGGATATTAAAGTGGCGTGTAAAGAACTACTAGAGCACTACCTCGCATACAGATGACCGAGTAGGCCTTATGGGAAAATGGTACAAACTGCAAAATGTATTGACGTAAAGCTATTTTGTGTTGCAGAGTTCCATGGTTCCAGTATCCAATTATCTATGATATCCGAGCAAAGCCAAGAACACTAGTGTCTCCTACTGGTAGTAAAGGTAAGTATTCCCTATAGCAGAGTGACATTGGCTACTTATTTCTAATTACTTATTCCACAGATTCTTGGCAAGGGTAAATTGTGGAGCAGCTTATTTCAATTTGAAGTATCCCCTTTTGGTTTTGCTCAAAACTGGCTGGCAAAAGTGCTGTTTTTGCGAAAAAGATTGCTGTGCCCGTTCGAAAGTAACTGTTACCCCTTCATGTTCATTCTCCTTCAGATTTACAGATGGTTAACATTGGCCTCCGTGTGTTATCGCGTCCAGACCAGATGAGTTTACCAGCCCTGTATAGACAGCTCGGAACAGATTATGACGAGAGGGTGCTGCCATCTATTGTGAATGAGGTAATTTTGAATCATATGTACTTGTAGGAGAAGCGTTGTACAGTGGTAATTCTTCTACAGGTCAGACAAACTCGCCCCTGGGTTTTTACTATAGGCCACTCTGACATCTCCTCTGAAGGAAGATTTAGGGTTCGGTGGATTGCTCAAGACACTGACAAACAGTTGTGATTTCCTTCCTCGATCCTGATAATGAGGCCACCAATTTCATCCTGTCGCATGAAGTATTGACAACGTATTCAATCTTTCTTTCCAGGTCTTAAAAAGTGTGGTCGCCAAATTTAATGCGTCGCAATTAATCACACAACGTCAACAGGTCTCTCTGTTAATACGTCAGGAGCTCACCGAGCGAGCCAGGGACTTCAAACTCATCTTAGACGACGTATCAATCACAGAACTCAGTTTTGGAAAAGAATACACGGCTGCTGTTGAATCAAAACAGGTCTGTATTAAATGTGTTTTGATGCTGAGAATATTTTCACAGTTCATACAAAACACTCGGCCCAGTGCAAATTAGGAAACCTGCTAAAATGTCGGGGAAAATCTCTAAAACCTGCCCAATTTTGGCTAATCCTGACCATTCCTATCCTCATTTATGCTTAGTCACCGGCAATAAACTGTAAGCAGCACCTTTTCTGTTCTAGGTCGCCCAACAAGAAGCACAGAGAGCACAGTTTATTGTCGAGAAAGCGATTCAAGAAAAACAACAGAGAATTGTCCAAGCAGAGGGAGAGGCCCAAGCTGCTAAACTTATATCCTTTATACTAGCCAATGCCGTTGACAATTTTGTAAGAATTTTCAGTAAAAGTTCAAATCAAATCTGCCAAATGATGAACGCGTGGGACTAGAATTGTGGTGACCCTATTTTCAACCATTGCTCTTAATCTTGGTGCATGAGCCTGAGTCTGTCCATGCGCTGTAAAACTGAGCATAGAGAGAAATGCCTGATTCCGTGGGAACAGTCCAGAGTCCCGATTGTTTCTTGAAGTCATGGCAGTACAGGGCTATGTGACCTTGAACTTGAGGGCATGTCAAATGACCGTTCTTTGGAGGTTCAAGGTCATGTCAAGTGACCTTGTAGAGAAGCTTGTTTATCCTTGAGCTGAGTGTTAAAGTTCACTCGGTGTATTAAGGAGGCAGGGGATGCTTTCTGAAGGTCACTTGGGGCCCAGACTAATTTGGTTCGATACTTTTCCAGGAGAGGGCACCACAATACTGAAGAGTTCTTTAGTAATCTGATGGCAGTTTCAAAACATACATTTTTTAAGAAAAACTGATCAGCTAGTTTACTGATAATGTGTGCTTCACTCAGAAAAAAGTAAAGTAGAGTAAATTTTCCTTGACCCCAGTCCACCTCGGTAATGCAGTGTCCTTGAATCCAGGCTATCTTACTCTCAGGAAGATTAGAGCCACACAGAACATTTCCAGAACGGTAAGCAGTACTAGTAGTACTAGGTGTACTAAAATACTCTTGCAAGTTTTAGAGTTTATTGACTCCTTTATAATTTCGAAAGAAGCTTTTTCACTTTTTAGATGAAGACTTCAGTTCCATTGAGACTGCCAGTGCCATTGTTTGAGGTTAATCTTTTTTCTCAATGTTCATTTGATAAATGTCTGGTCTTTGTCTGTCTCAATATGCCTCTTCTCTGTTTTTAGCTGGCCAATTCCCAGAACCGAGTTTATCTGAACGCAGGTGCATTGATGATGAATATTCAGGATGCAGACTACGACCATGGGGTGGACTCCCTCAGGAAGAAAAAGTAGAGATTCAAGTAGAAGAAAGCATGAAAGACATTTTCTAAAATAATGGACCTATTCTCAGTGTGCTGACCTGATGCATGATGTTAGATTCAGTTGTCAAGCGATCTCATCAGCATACAGGGTGTATGAAAAAAAAACGTTATGGCCTATTGAAAATGGATTCGCTGTGAAAATGGACACCATTTGTCAGCTTTGATCAGGTTGATATGAAAATCTGAAATTCCCTTGACCAAACTAGTTGGTTTGGAAACTTGGGTATTTTGGTATTACTGTAGATACATGTGAGATGTTTTGATTTTCAAATATATAGAAATTAACACCAATCTATGCCTTCACATCATTGTTCTGATTTTTCTGTGTGTGCCACTACAGTTGGGAGACATTTACATGAATTTCAAGGATAAAAAGCTAAAACTAATAATTTGTTCTGCATAAAATATATAACTTTATTACAAAATGTTTCACCAGCAAATTGTGGCTTCATGGGAATATATATCTATTGTACATTGAACTGGATACAAATAACAAGTGTGGACAGTTTTGCTGGAAAGTAATTTGTAAGAATGTGACCAATATATTTGGCTTTAAATGCCTATTGAAATGCAGGGAACAACATAATGCAATAAAATTAAGGAAGAAGGGAGGTGTAATGTGTGACCTACTTTGGCAGATGTCGCCTCTTCTCACAAGGGAAGACCCTGCTATTACATGCTAACTTCTCATTAGTCCAGGTCGGACCCCCTCCCAAATGACAGTCCCGTTTCCAACTCTCAAACCATACTTTACAATCACACATCCTCAGTCTCTCGTAAATCTATAACTACTATGATATATATTTTGGTTTTGTGACCAATTAATGAATATTTTTGCATGGTTTGTGACCAAATTATAAAGCAAATAATCAATTTTTATCAATATTACATATTCAGGCCTACATGTAAGCAAACGTTTTGAAACTTTTTACAAAGTAAAAATCAGCTTACACTAACTGGTGACCATCTTTTCTTGTATTGTCAGTTCTGTAGTGGTGCCGAGCAAACCACTATAATATCTGTCGGGAACGAGTTAAATGTACATGTATCATGATCATAAGAAAGCATCATACAACTGAAAAATGAGGGGGAACTTGCTCAACTAGCAAAAATGACATGTACAATGTATCATATTTTGTAAATCACAGAATTTTTTAAGTAGTGAATATTCAATGCATATGTTTGTAATCACTGTAATAATGTTGACAGAAAAACACAACATCTAAGTATTTTCTCAATTAAGTACATTTTCAACCACACCATTCTGTAATCGGTTTCGAAATCCTTTTACACTGTCACTGAGTTTTCCTTTATGCCTATAACAAATTAAGTATACAGTCCATACTCGGACCTTGCCGATGCTTGCTCACAAAAATGTCCAGTAGTTGAACAATAAAATGAAACAATAACAAGATAAACAACTCATGCATCACTCCTTGGGAAGTTGTTTACAATAAATAAATTCTATGTATCTTTCTTAAGATAAAATCCAAGCACACAGGCTTCATTGTACAAGTGCAAAATGTTCATCTTTTCATGCTAAATCCAAGTTAGCACAGTACCCACACGTCATGCAAAATGTTCAACACAACACTGAAAAAAGTCTCCATAGCACCCGTTTACCAGATATAAAGCCCCGGTCATTATGAAACCTCTTCAAATGGTGGTGTGTACTTAGTATTCCACAGATGAATTATAGGCTTTAGTGACCAATTGCCTTTTCGGTTTGCGAAGAAGTTGATTTTAGTTACCATGGTCTCCACATCTGGCTCTCTGGTGCAGGTGCCTGTTGCAGGAAGCCTTGTGCCTGTTGTGCAAAGTTTGGTGCCTGTTGTGCAATGTTTTGGATATGTCGATTAGCCTGTACATTCTGTGGTCTCGGTGCAATCTGCGCATACATACTGACAGTATTGTTTTGTTGTTGCGCAAGATTCCTAGGGTTCGTCACCCTGTAACTTAGTCCTTGGTTTTGTTGTCGTGCTGGCACATGGTACGGTGCTGGCCGCGATGAAGTCGATGACTGTGCACGACTGACTGGAACATCCTGTGCTTGATAGTTCATCTGCTTCATCGGTACATTAGGTGATGTATAGATGGTGTCGCTAGCCTTACCGCAAGCGGCTGCCGGTGCAACCCTTTTGCTACTAACAGGAGCAAGTTCTGACACTACAGATTTAACAGAGGAAACGGGGGTTGATGGCACTTCTAGTGATTGCATCATCAACTTCTTGCAGGCAACAGATTTCGGTTTTTGCATGTCTCGAACTTGTAATGTCTTCAGTGGCGCTTTTGACGTTTCTGGTTCTTCTTCAGGATCTCGTTTCTCTTTCGGTTCAGGAGAGGCACCAGCTTCGGCTGATGACTTCAGGTGGTCAAGAACGCGTGATTTGACGTCTGGGTTTATATCGATTGAGCCGAAGAATCCGTCGACCTCTGACATACAGGCTTTGAAACCAGCTTTGTATTTGTTGACAACTTTGGGATCGGATGAAGCAGCTAAAATGAGAGAAAGAGAAATAATGGATGAATGGTTCAGTTGCAATTACTAAAATGGTTCAATTTCAATGCTGTTATGGGTTTGTTTTAAAGTTACTTCCATGTGATTGGTTAATTCATTGCAACACCTTGTGATTGGTTAGTCTTCCCATTGGGATTGGTATCTTTCTCAGTTTTGTGATTGGTACATTGGTACAATCACACCCTTGACATTGGTACATTCACAAACATGGAATTCCTGACTCAAACTCTTTAAATTCTTTGTTTCCCTTTCATTTACTTACAATTGTACACAAGTCAACTTTTCACCCCCCAAAATTTCCCTTTTTGTGTTTTGTCCAATAATCTTAGTTCGGTTCGTTTCTGATAGGGTCAGCACTGCGTTGTCTTTGATGCTGCTCCTCGACATGCATGGACGAGCGTTAATTAGAAGTGAGGTAATGGTATTCCACATCAGTTTTAGCAAGTAAAGCATATTGGGTTGGGTTGGCGGCAAGCTAGATTGGCATATTCTAGACAGGGAGCCACCTACCAGCATATTGCTGTCTTTGCATGTTTCTGATGTATCGAACCGTCATCTCCAGGATGTCTGCTTTCTCCAGTTTTGCCTTCGGTGAGCTCTGAAAGATACAAAACAAGGGAATCATTAAAACCAGTCTGGAACAGTTGACGCACATCCACAAGTTTTGGAAAGGGGAGTGTGTAGCTCAGCTCAGAGGTCACCGAAGTTGCGATCTGGAAAGGAGGTGTTCTGGCCACGGGAAAACTTGAGAGCCTAATATCATTTTTCGAGCAGTGAGAGGGCTGTGTTCAGTGCGGACACAAACGGTCGCAAGGAATGTGGGACGTCTGTCGCAATTTGGCAAACGCGCCTTGGACTTCCCCGCACAAACCGCCAAAGCATAGTTTATCTCATCTTTGCAAACAAGTTCTCACACCATCTGCCTCCCCTACCAATTAGGCCACGGCCGCAAAAGTCGCTCACCCGTGACCAAATCCCACCAACATGACCAATATCAAAGATCTAGTAAAAAACACGAACGTGTCCCCAAACCAGTTCCTACATTTCCCATCAAATTTTCACTTTGATAATCAGTAAGCACGTGTCCGATTAAAGATTACGGTCACAGCACTGACATTTCTTTAGGCGACTTCGTCCATCCGTCCCGACGTCTTCCCGCGTCCTGATTCAGTTTCTGGGATACGATCCTGGGCCGTTTCCTGTCCTTTCATTCTAACCCCATAATGGAAATTAAATAATGTTGTCATTATTCATTCCTCGGTTCGTGCAACACGGTTATTGCAAACTCTCGCATCCGGCTTCAACAATTGAGGCAGGACCCACGAGCCGAATGCTGTCGAGTCCTTTCAGCGAATCTAGGTCACGACCCTTTGGTCCAAGACTTGACAAAACTTCATTCAAGACTTCTGATAACTTGTGACACGCTCTCCAATCTTAACCCGAGCCAAATTAGGATTCGGTGACACTCAAAACGCTTGAACCACAAACTAATGTCAGGTATTATACTTGAATCATAAAAGAAGGGTCTGATTTGCGGAGATTCGTGCGCTGCTCGTCGTCCTGTCACGCGTACACACCAGACGACAGTCTCCTGATTTCCAAATGCGATGCTGGGCGTATATACGCTTCGGTAAGGGCCTTCGCACCAGGCATATAAAATCTAAGTAAGGAAAATGATAAAAAAGCGCTTGATGAGGCTGCTGGCCCGCGCCAGGTTTATCTCGTCATGGGTAAGTATCGTGCGCCGGTATATAACATGCCCAAGGTGACAGGGAAAAAAAGTTCGTAGCAGACACGCCGAACAAGTTGCTATCGAAACTGCGATTATCCTTTTTGGCAATATTAAATATGGTTGGGGGCTGTGTTCCGCGAATGGCTGTTAGCGCGAGCCAAAATGTTGATCCTTCAACCAATTCAGTGCTTCAAGCTACTTACGGGAATGTTTGAGATTTATTTCTTTTTATAAGTTGTGTGAATAGCCGATAGCATAAGGAATGTTGCCACCCAACACCGATATTGGAACCTTTTGCAGTGTTCCGCGGATAGTTGAACGCTTCAAGGATTAAACGATTGAGCGACTGCGCCCTGATAATGATTTTAATTTTCTTTGCTTGTGGATGATATCTGAGGTCTATCAGCTTCTGTGTGTGCGAGGGGGAGGCCGGGGGTGGGGAGCAAAAGTCTCCGCTGATGGGTCATACGTTGAAGGACAAACAGCAATCGGTCCTTGTTGAGACGAGCAAATACCCCTAGTCTACTTATTTCAATGAGATTTCGCCGAAGGCACTGGCGGCTCGAGTGGCACAGGCCGTGTGCTCACGTGCCAGAACAATTGCCTGTCTCCGCTTCCGGCCTTTTCAGATGGTGAATGTATGAAAATGTCATTCAAATCACGGATGTCTTTAACCGTCTCTGCTGTATCCCGTATAAGGATGGGGGTTGTCCTTCAACGAGCAGTCCTTTGTAGATTAAATGAGGCAGTGGATTTGAACTGTCCTCTCATTCCGTTACAAAATATCTGTGCAAGCTGATGTCCAGCGCGTAACCCAGCGACACCAAGCTTCCTCTCGTCATCCACCCCCCCCCCCCCCCTCCAAATCGTCATCTCCTTCGCGGCAACGTTGACAAAGTTGATATTTTTGGCGACAATGCATTGTTACCAGAATCTCTTTGTCAAACCTTTTAAAAATGAAATTTAAGTGTCGCTTCGGCTTCGAAGTGTTGCGCAATCCCCGTCAATATTTTTCAGAAATAAAATCTTGAGTCGTTTGGAAAACCAGTCATGCAAACTTCACACCCGCATGCTCACGCTTCTCAAATCAAAATTATGTAACCATTTTGTGTAAACCATTAAATTCACCCAGAAATGTAAAAATATCCAAAGCAATTCAGCTGTGGCGTTTATCAAACGCCCTAAATCGCCTGGCACACGTTGAAGATGTTTGCGTAGTTATAAAGGATAAAGATTACGTAATCACCGCGGGAGACGACATTCCATGACAGCAGGCGTGTGTGGAGATGACGAGTTAAATTTAACGACACTTACGCCAGGCATTCTGATTGGCTGAGCGCCCATGGCCGTTTCGAAAGCTCTGCTCTGATTTGCTTATCCTTACTCGCGACAGGAGACGCGCGACATTCGAATGAAAAGACTAAATTGCGGGATTGTGACCGGGCATTCGTCCGTGTCTGCACGTGAACATTTGGTCAATAGACCTTAGGGGTTTTGTTCAGATGTTACTGGGATGCACCATATGCTGGATTGCTATCTTGTCTCTTACAATATCCATTTATTCGACTATATAGGAAGGTGACAGCTTTGTGGCCGTTGAGTTGACTTAAGACTGGTCGACTCGTTACGCCATAACGTTTTTGACAGATGTTCACTAAGAGGCGAACATCAAGGTTATAGTTGTCATAATCATGATCAGTCAGGGGCCACTGTCACGTGTATGGAGAAGACATATCGTGATTAGGACAAAAGCATCATTCTGTTTTCCACTTACCGTTTTGTTGATTGATTCGACAACCAATGTCTTCAATTGCTGGAGACTGCTGTTAATTCTTGCCCGCCTTCGCTTCTCGACCAAAGGTTTGTTTATCTGGAAAACACAACATGGCAGATTGTTACCAAGGTGATGGCGTACATGTAGTTTTGATATTTTCATGATTACTTTTTTTCAGTCCGGAAATAACATAACACTATTTCTCTCATCAACTTGTACTGTTTGAGAGTCTTACTGGCGACACTATACTCCAGAAGTTACGAATCTTACGTAAGCAGACCTGACTGTCATATGATTGGTTCATTTCTGAAAACAGTATCGGTGATGCAGAATGCAGACCTTGTGATTGGCCAGTTCAACTTTCCTCAAGCGAAGTAATTGACTGGACGTCTTACGTAGACCATGACCACTGTGTTGTCAATTCGAGATGATGCCAATGATTATTAGAATTTTTTTAGAGGGCCGCACATGCATTGGAAATAATTGATTCTCGAATATCTCACAACGTCTGCATCCGGTTGGGATGCTGGGAGAAGCTTTCCCGCCAAACAGAAACCGGTTTCCTGATTCTGTCCAGGGCTACAGGCATTGTCGAACTGTTACAATGGAGTAGGAAAATTTACATCAAAACGTGTGCCCCGTCCACAATTCCAATTTATTTTTAGTACCACAAAAACTTGCGATGAATTGGGCCTAATTTTGTCTTCCATCGGCTATTCTTCTTCAATATCACACGTGCGGATACTTCACCAACCCCTGGGAGTCTTGTGAGGTTTCTACCGTACTTGAATTGCTCCTCGGCCTAAATATAGCCTCCTCTCGGCCTGTGGCCTGTCTCCAGCTGCCGTGGGAGTTTTTAGGGCGAGTGCTCTGATGTGCGCCGGGGTGAGTGCGGTAAAGACACTTCACGTGGTGTTCGGGCGGCTGGAGGAATTTTGGCCTGTTGCTTTTTGAGGACCAGAAATAAACACCCTATTGTTAAACTTCGGGTAAAACGGACTGCGAAGTTGAGGTACCAGCTCGATGGGTTTTTGGCAGATGCTGGCGATATTTTAAACTAATTATTTCGGGATCTTTATGGCTCGGAGATTTCTTGCAGAAATAAAATTAACTTTATTACGTAGGGTTTAGTAAGAGGATTCAAGTGGTAATTAAAATTATCCGTCTGAAAATATACGGGGAGAGAATTTTGCAGCTGCGAACACGACAACTGTCTCTTTTTAGCGGTTTATTTCCGGGTTGATGTGAAAAATAACAGCCTGTTGAAAGAACCATGTACCCCGGGCCATAACCACACGATGCATTGGCTGTGGTGCTTTCGAGGACGATGATCAAGAGGGTCGAAATCTCGAGACGGGAAAGAACAAGTTGGCTTCATTGGATGAAGAATTCTTGATCTCAGCTTGGGTTGGGAATAACTATTAGTTGCCCAGAAATCCTTTGTTCCCTGCACATTCTATCCCAGGACACATGCAAACTTCTACACCGGCAATTTTGAAGGCTGTCGTCGCTATTCTCAAAAAAGAACCCGTCGTTGTTTGTCATGGGAATCTCGAATCTGCAAGGTTCTCTGCGGAATTTCTAGCAAGTCCAAGCAGCTCTCAGAGTGTCAAAGAATGCCATCATTCTCTGAGACGCTGAACAATTATTTATGATACGATGACACTATACGGATGGCCGGATCCTATAAAGGTCGCCTTCTCGTGTTTACTATTCTATTGAACATCATTTACAATATTTTACAAGGTCACGCGGTATTGTCATCGAGTCTAATGCTTAGACACATTCCACTTCAGCAGCTTAGGGGTGACTATAAGGATCTTTAGACCCTTTTCTGTGAGAGGTGAATAAGGGCACGACGGACGACCTTTTATATTTTATTAAGGGTTTATAATGAAACTTATAACCCGTTTTCTCTAATAATCGTATCAGATTTATTCTTTGAGCATAGCAGCGGTGAGATCATACCCAGAAAGATTTGTTAGAAACCTCGGGTGGAAACTTAATTGGGAAGGAGCTTTTGTGAAGCGATGTGTGATGTGCGGCTTGCATAACAAACTAGCAGAAAAGTCGAGTTTCGAAATAAATTTTTTAAGATGTTTGGATGTGGTATCGTTCTGTCTCAGCATGTCATTAACGCGTTCCGAATGGGGACAACCGAAGACATCTTCAGCAGTGAGGAAATTTCATGTTTCTGTACGTCACCTTCTATAATCAATATGAGGCAGCTTGTATTGGATACAGCTACATGCATTGGGATCCTGATAGGACTTTCGCGTGACATCGAAGGAACGTGTCGGATGTTGTTATTAAATTCGCCTTGCAGTGATTTATAAGCTTAGACAGATGGGTCAACAAAGATGGTCCACGGACCATGACCAGCTTCATCTCGGGTTCTATGGCGGGGAGGCTGGGTGCAGGATTAGTAGCCCGTCACGCTGTCTGGGCTAGATAGATACGATTCAATCGTAATGGTGACCGATGGTGCAGGGGGCTGTTAGCAACAGGTGGAGATAGGATTTCCAGGAGACGCCGTCCAGGTGCACGAGAGCATTGTGGCCAATGAGGTATTCGTTGCGTTACAGGAAGACGGAGTCAAAGAACGTCACAAGTATCTTCCGTTTTTCATCAAACACGGCCTAAAACTTCCGCAAAAAGTCCTCGATGGACCTCATATCACCCGTAAAGTGGTCAGGCTCGAGTGTTATATAAAGCTTGAAAACCGGCGTCGGATGTGTCGAAAAGACTTGAAAGTACCACCACAATTGATTATAAGAGTTGAGGCATTAGCAAAGTTATTGTTATTTTCAAGAGCGACGCGGTATTTCTGTGCTTCAGCCGTTTTGGGCAGATTTTTTATTCACTCTACGGCAATTTTAATTTCCACAAGTATTTTAAAGTTCTTGACTAGTAACGCGTTTCTCAAGAATGACGCGCTTATTGTTGACAATAGCCGTATAGTGATAACAGCCGGCAAGCGAATTCTGGGCCTAATAAGTTATGAATAAAACTTTAGTGGCCCTGAAGAGGAAGTATTACCTTTCCGGTGACAATAGGCGCTCATTGTATTTTTCGAAGCAGCCTATCACATTGCGGTTTTGCTTTCAATTTTAAATGTTTGAATTTAGAATACACGTGATGAACTAAACGTTAAAAAAGCAAATTCGGCCTTACAAATACAGAAAAGTATTAAGTAAATAATTGTGTGCAATTTGAATTTGGATTGATAAAAAGTTCGGGTAATCAGATGTTTTCTATAATACTGTATTCAAACCATGGCCTTAATGGTCAAGCACCATAATCCGTAATCTACTATTACATGTAGACTAGGACTATTTATCATTGGGACTAAATTTACTTTCACACTGGCACAGGCATTTCAAGCGCTCCTGCTCGTTTTACTCTACTTGAATAGGAGGGAGACTGATCCAAATTGCCCGCGACTGCACGTGACCCGCAGCAGATGTCGGTGGGTTACTGATCCGGTCGTCCGTTACGATGCGACGGGTTCAAATGCAGCTGCTGTCAGCCTCCGTCAATGTGGGGTACGTGAGGGCCGTGCCTCCTAGAGATGAAATGGAGGGTGGCCGTGTCATTGGGCTTTGTCAACAAGGAGCTGTCAAGGTCAAGTCGGGATGTAGGATTTGATTACCCTTCAAAATAGATATCATTGTAAACCAGTTTCAGCATCAAATATCTGCCATCAGCCAGACACGCCTTGAACCTTGAAGGTACCGTACTCCATGTATACAGTCCAAACGATTCGTGTTTCCCTGTATACTCGGGAACTGACGCAGTTTCGAAAAGCTTGTACGTAAAAGGTAGCAATAACATGACATTGAGATTATGCATTTTTGCCACACACGGTCTCCTATGGTACCTCACCGCAATTACAGTCTGAAGAAGGGCTGTTATAACGCGTTGACGGTCCAAATACAGATGTAATGCACACGAAGAGCCATAATTACGCGTTGAAAGTAAAAGAGCCGTTATTGTGCGTTGAAAGTTCAAATACTAGTAGTCCTCCATGCTATTAGGTGTAAGCGTTGACAGTTGATCGCCACACATGACGAGCCGTTGTTACACGTTGACAGTAAACCGTTATTATGAACTGACAGTTCAAATACAAGTACGGTTCATAAGAAGAGCCGTTTTTACGCGTTAACAGTTCAAATACAACTACATGTACACAAGAAGAGCCGTTATTACGTGTTGATTGTTCAAATACAGCTGCTGTAAGTATAGCGCCGGGAATGGGTCCGTTGCGCGATGACAGTTCACTGACTGCTGGGCATGGCTATGACGACTTTGCATGCGCGTTATTCGCTTCAATCAATGTGTAAGTAAACATACATTGTAGTATCATAATGATGACTTTACAATGCTTATTCACATTTTACAATACATATTGACACTATAAGATAGTGGTTCACAGGCTGGGTGATAGGTGATGTCCTGACCGTGCTTCACGAGCCAATCGATTAAAAAAAAGTTAGACACGTCAAATTAATCTTTATAAAATGCCTGACGAAATAACGTTATCTTCAGGGAACTTTGGTGTCTGTCCGTGAGTTGGCTTCCATTTGCAGGACCAACTGATTTATATGTGTATCCGTCACGATCATAAGCTATGATGAAAGTTGGAACCGCGTATGACCAAAACCACGGATGCCTAAAACGTACTCTTTGAACATTTTCAGATGACATAACATTTAAAATTCTTATTTAATCAAAGCATACATGCGTAAATCACAATATCCATGAATTTATGAACTTGCTGATAATTTGCCTCTGGCCAATAACCGGTAAATTCGAAATTGGGAAATTGAATACATTGGGAACTTCATCCTACCTTTCTTAATAACTGTTTCTGCCCGTAGAATCTGTCCATACACGCCATACCTAACTTAAGGGCGTTCTCCTTGGCTAAGTTCGCCATTCTCGTACTCCAAGAATAAAATGTCCCGTGTGGTTTGACTGATTCCCTGTCCCAAAATGAAGAGGCATTCGCGTGTATCTGATGATATTCTCCCGGGGTTACTATTTTTATCTGACATTCTCATCCGCGTGTCTCTGATATTGTTTGCTATTGTACTTTAAATTTTATTGTTGGGTCCAGTTCTCATGCCGAATTCCAACACAGGGGACCAATCGGACGCCTTGTGTCATCTTGGCGCCTGTCTCCCGGCCCGTGCCAACGCCTGCTACAATTGGTGGAGATTGGGGTCGCGGGAATATTTACATTTAAATCCTACCTCGCGCAACCGTGTCGTGTCCATTGTGTACCGAGCTACCAGCACGCGACCCCCGGAAACTCGTTCGCTGTCTTGGGGGGCAAATTCCGGTTGACTGATTCGCTATGGCCTGGCGCGAGTTCCAGCACGTGTCCTGAGGGAGCGAGTCTACTGGTCCCTGTTGCGGGGCCGGGCATGTGAGACAGGCCAGCCATGGTCAGCGTGTTACTAAGGATAGAACCGGACTCATCTTAACTCTTTAGAAAGGTTTGACTATGGCTGCTTTGAAACCTTGGTGACTTATGAAAAGGGAAATGTCAAATCTTGATAGCAAATTGGGAAGCATTGTTGAGGACTGTTTAGTGACACAACCCAATGCCTTTCACCGATGATTTGCCGGATTGTGGTCCGTGCAGGCAGAACGGGCACGTGGATTGTAGACAGCCCGTAAATTGAAGATATTGGTGTACTCTTTGGCGGGAAAAGAAGATACCTTGCCGTTTTTTTGTTTTCTCGGTAAGCCGTGAGCAGCCCGGGGTCGTGGTCATACAAGAGAAGAAGTCTATGATGATAAAAACATCTCAATGACCTCAGGATGCTTATGATACGTGGACTTTCCATTGTTGGTGTCGTGGATGATTGTTGTTGTGTACAATTAACAAATGTTTATTTTCTTCGAAATTTGGGTCATTTCTTCGTAATTGTCGTCGTTTCAAACAACATCATCCCAGCCGAATGAGCCTGGCAAAAGTTCGCGCTAATAGTAAATTATCAACTAAGAGGTTTTTATCCGATTTAACACTTTAACCCGGTTTCCGCTGAAACTTTTTTCAGTAAAACCCAGATGAGCTGCACATTCCGCGCTACGACCCGATTATTATATCATTGTGTGATATGGCTAATTCATCTGTCTTTATCATCAATCTATTCGACCAAATACAACGCCGGTGTAATGTTTTTGAGTGTTTCTGTTTTTGAGTGTTTCCCCTCATTGTTTGGGAACGCTCAAAAATAGATTGACAAGTTTTTCTGTGTATCCCCCCTATTGAAAAGTCGTGGTCTATCTAGCTGCCTATTGTTTGGAAACACTGACACATGGGGAACAACCACAGATGTTACACCGGGACGAATTAACATTGGGGTCGCATAATGCGGGGAAAAACCATTCTCGGGAACGAGTTGAGGACGAATTATCCCGGGTAAATAGTAAAAAAAAAGTTGACATAGTTTTACCATAACAAATGTGACTACCTGGCATGCGGCCGTGCGACATCAAGTTCAAACTTTACCGCGTTAGCCTGTGATTGGTTGAGGAGTTGTAAGATGATCCGTGATTGGTTGGTCTATAGTCAACTGGGTCATGAAAATGGCACGTGGGGCCTGTCATGGGCGACGTGTCATCAGGCTCAGTTTTGGCGCGTGGAAACTGGCAATGTATTCATCCTATTGAAGAGGCTCACGAAAGCCTCGAAAGTAGGTCGAATAAACATCCGAAGAGATCGCAGTGATACTCAGAATAATAGTAAATTGTCCGCATAGAAATAAAGCTGGTCCTTTTGCTCGGAGCTATAAAAGAAAAATTGACTTGCTCACCATCGCCCGTGAACAGGGGAAGTGCGTGACCTAAATTTTATTTTTTGGTCATTCGTTATAAATAAAGATCGTGGGACAAAGAATGACCAACTTAGAAGACTGACGGAGCTAAAACGAACAGAACAATTCACTTCTCTCATATATCGAGAACGAGTTGTAATACAGTATAGGACGGCGTTTTGTGCAATCTTGCAAAATACCTCGATATTCTTGAAAGCTCCTCCGCCAATATGAATGTATATGTATTTAATGTCAGTGTATGAATGTTCATAAGGTGCTGGTATATACATACATGTAGGAGTGATTTTTTAAATTATTGTCAATTGACCTTACTTATCAAGAAAAAGCTTTCTGCAGATAACACGCATCCCATTCATTGGCTCTAAGTCAAATTTGATAAGTAAACTATACTCATTATTGTCCCATGCCCCAGATAGGCCTTTACCGGGAAACCAATCGAGACATTTATAAAGGTTTGTTATTACCGAACTATCCGACCGTTGGTATTGAAAGATGGCCATCTCAAAACTTTCCGTGGCAAAGTATATCTTCTTCGGGTGCCTGGCAGTAGGTTTGGTGGGATGGAATGTCCATCTACAAAACGATCTCCATGAAGAGCGGAGTAGGTTGCTTAGGAGAGAGGTTGGTGTGGCTCCATTACATTATAAACACCTTTTCACGAATGCTATGAATTTTGCAGGATCTGATAGCGTGGTATACGTTAAGATCCCCTTTCAGATTTTGGACTTTTCCTTTTTAAGTCAATCTGATGATGAAGGGGTTCAAACGACAGTCTTTCTTCAGCCATCATTTAGACATGTGCCAGTAGGTCAGTAATGTTACGTTTCTTTAATAGTGGTATCTGTTACAATTTTTCAGGGTTTGGATGAAGCAAATCGACAGAAACGATCGGCAGACAGTCATACTCAGAATGGTTACCCACAAGGTGGCGCTCTCTACATCCGATGGGGAAGAACCGTTTGCCCAGATGACGACTCCGAATTGGTATATTCGGGTAGGTGATCGGCACCACTTAAAAATGACCTTCAGATCATATCCTGTTTTAGTTAGTAGCCTATGCTTGGAGCCTCTCAACGAAGGGAAGACGTATAGCATTTGTCGGTTTAGACCCCGTAGACGTGTAACTTGCAGATGTCTATCTGTTTTTCAGAGACATAAAAAAAGAAGACAACAGTACGGTACTATAGATTTTTGGAAGTTCGTTGTGTCATGGACGTCAAGTCTTTAATCACTTGAGGGATCTGATTCTGATAAAAAAGGAAAACCTCACATTCATAATCTACTGTCTTTTGGTCGCCATTCCAGGTATAGCTGGAGGTGCCCACTACCAGGAGACGGCTGGCGGTGCCGAGTACCTCTGTCTAGCAAGAGATGCCCAGTTTCACCCCCAGAGCACCACAGCAATTGAAAACACCGCCAAAATATATGGTGTGGAGATCGAGTTCGCCACCGCACAGGAGGTGCTCCTTGATACTAGCAATATCGCACCCGCTGGCCTCCATAACTCTGACGTGGTGTGTGCTGTCTGCAGGAGCAAGGCCAAGGTTACCCAGGTAAGAGGGCTTGCTGATGAGTTGGGTAAAGGCCTGTGCCATTGCAGACCAAAGGAAAAGCAGTTGGGTAACACACTATAGGAAAGAGTCATCAGTGCCAATATAATGCGAGATCGGCGACCTCGTGGAACATCATCCTTATCTGGTCAACTGGCTCCTGCCTATCCAGACTTAGTCGGGGCGTATGCTCTCGGTCCTTAGTGCCGAGTGTTGCAGTGAAGTTCGGGATGGGTCCTGTAGAGAGTGCCCGACACCGATGCGCGAAATTTAGATAAGAACGGAATACAAACTCAAGTTCTGGCTCACAGGAGAATTAATCGCAGAGCGGACACCACAGAGTGTACACTCATCCTGGTAAGCCATCAAGGGCATATATATATAAGCTAATACATTCTTAGCGCAAATGTCCCATTCCTCTTGCAGGTAATGATTCCAGGACGAAGGGAGTGCTACCCAGGATGGAAGAGAGAATACTGGGGATACTTGATGACTGCCCATTTTACACACAAAGGATGGCACTCGTACGCATGCGTGGATCAAGCACCGGAAGCGACAGAGGGCGGAAGTAGAAATGACAATCAGGGTCTGATGCATCTCGTCCAAGGAATCTGTGGCTCGCTGCCCTGTCCACACTATGTCAATGGGATGGAGATCACTTGTGTTGTGTGCACGAAATAAATATGCTCTTTCTTTATTTTGATACTGTATGCTTCAAATTTGAGCAACAAGCACAAAACAATACAAGCAAAGATTTTCAGGATTTGTATGATTTATTGCAACAGTGAAACACACCAGAAATATACTACATTACGAATACATATATTTCCTCACCATCAGGCATGTCACAAGAAATGACACCGCACCACAACTCCCCCACGATAACATAAAATGACCCGTGTATGCGTCAACGGTGCGGTATTAAAGCATGGACCGGTTTAAATTCGCTCCTCTTTCAAATACAAAAACAATTTTGAACCCTGGCCGAGAAATTTTGACATAGCGAGCCGGCTTACCAGGTTGAGTAAAACCGATCACATTCGACACTGCTATTCAAAGGTCATCCACCAGGGTCATATTTGGGCGTGGACAGAAATTGGTCGCGGGTCTCGGCGCGATCACTGTCCGCTTTTACGAGACCCGGGGGTGTCAAATGCTTACGGGGTCACTTGGTTCTATTTATTGCTGAGACGGGACCGCCAAGGGGTCATCCAGGAAGTGCTCAACAATGCCTGGTCATCGCCAAGTGCTTGAACATGTCACCTTGGTAAATAGAGCAAGGGTGTGAGGGCAGCGGAGTCAGACAGAGGAATGTGACGAAGGGTGGTATCACTATCGTGCCTAGAAATTCTGCGATGGCCGTTCGAAAACTGGTGGAGCTACCCAACATAACCTATTAACCAGTGAATCTTGCAATATCTTGCAACTATCGAAAAAACGTCCTCTTCTTGAGACTACAGGCAGACTACCTCTTCCTGTCGCAGTGGATCAAAACATGATGAAACGGGTAGGTGGTGACTGGATACCCCCTAGAGAGAAGGGAAGGCATTGCGGCCCTTCTGACCTTATCGTGACGGGGTTTACAGACGAAGGCTTCTATGTTTGAATTGCTTGAGACCCGGCCCTATGACCATGATGACATTCACCTTGTAATCTCCCTTTTCTACCTCAGGCATCTTATATACAAATCTTCCTGTTAAGCAAAGGCAGCTTCCGATGAACTTTGAATGACTTTCAGCTCAAGGGCTCTTCTTGGTTCACAGGCCTCCACATAAACCGTTAGAGGTCGCGTCGATAAACTAGGAAACTACATGTACATGTATATCTATTAGTAGCATCGTCTCGCGCACAAGTGGCGACCCGGAACCTCTATTGCCGTTTGAATGCCCAGATGGTTGTTAAGAGGTCTATATCAGTGCGGGGATTCCGATAGTGTCACTGTCCTCTATGGTTACCAAAGCGATTGGCAGACGACAGCAAAAGAATTAAAAGCGCAGGCAGATTCAACCACGAATACTTCCTTTTCTATGGCACACGATGTGGATTTGCTGGTTGGCATTTCTAGACGATAGTTTAAACACACCTGTTAATAGGTTCATATTGATGAAGCTGTCCTGAATAAGTAGATAAATCAGTGTTTTTGTAGCTCTATGCCAAATTAATGGCACAATTTGCGCTTATTTCTACCATAATTGCCTGAGTTGTGGAGATTATTGCACGGGTTGTGATGTGTGGCATGTAAACCAGAATAGGAAGATGTGATAACAAGTGCTTGGCTCAAAGTGTTCTATATATAAAATGACTTAAAATGCAAAAATATACGGCAGACTGTCCGCTCTGGTTACTTATAACTGCTATAACTGCATTTTAAGTCACGTTATGAAACACTTTGAAATATCCATCATCCAAAAGTCACAGCCAGAAGGCCGAGCTAAGACCACGTTCAGCTTTCTTTGAATCGCTGCGTGCGCTTGTTCTCTGACCAAGGCATCCTTGCTTGCCATAGGAAATTCTAAATAGGTTTCTGTCGAAATAATGCACTTCGTTTCACCATGATATATGGGTGTGGCTCGAGACATTTTGGTAACCTTACTCCCACCTTTCTCATTGCCCAAGCCAGGGGCCAAAACACTGCGTCCTCAATGGCCAGGGCCATTCCAAGACGGCGCAGTCGCATAAAGTCATTCTTCAACTCTGTAAATTCCGTAACCGCTTCCGAGAGCACCGCGATCAAAAAGTTTAAGAGGAGAACAACTGTTAGGAAGTAGAAAACGAGATGAGCGAATTGCATGTAAAAGGGAGGGTCTGCACCGAATCCAAACTCACTTTGTTCCAGTTTGAATATGGAATAATGCCCCTCCGAGAATGTCTTAAAGTGAGACAAAGCGTCACCGTATGTGACGTCATGAAAAAAAAGTGCAAAGATGGCAAGGATGAGAAAGTCAACAATGACGAATTTGCTGGTCATGACGATCATGCTCTGTAGCATGCAGACAAACGGACCCACCAAGGGGAGCAACTCGAGACAGTGCATTGCACTGAAGATGCACAGCGGAAGCATTACACTCTTAAACGCCATGACTACATTGAAGTTGCTATACCCCCTCCCAACGGCCGTGTACGAAAAAGAACAACACAGGTAAAGAATAACCTGTATCACAGAGTAGAAATTCGTTTGTGCCAGATGATCTTCTAAGCCGAAAATGTTGCGCCAGTGGATTTTTCTGAATGTTGGTTGGCACATTTTGGAAACAATGACCAGCAATTCGATTAGGAGACAGAGGCCGCTAATGAGCCCTACAGTCACAAGGATTCCATTGTATTCACTGGCAGAAAACTGTTGAAACCTGTGGTACTCTTTGATGGAACTACTAACCGCTGTTTTCCAGCTAACGTTCGTGGATTTAGTCGAATCGAAATACAACACGATGCACAGGAAGGCAATCCTTGCAAGGCAAAACAATGTGTAGACGGGCGAGGCCCGCTTCATTTTCGTGTTGATCAACTTTTTCATCACCTCCATCTCAAGGATCTCGCTTGCTTGGAGGCTCGTTTGGTGGCGCCGTTTGCAGTATGTTAGAAAGAGTAGTGGCGAGCGAAGGTATCTGTTTCTATCCCGCCCGATTTCATAATCGGACAACAAATACTTAACGGAGGTCTGAAGCCCGCGTGTTTCCGCGATTTCTAAGTAGCCACCATTGGTCTCTAGTATGGCCCTTGCTATCCTAAATGCTCCAGCTTTCGCTGCCAGCTCCAACGCCCTGAATCCGTTTCGATCTTCCATCACCAACAGCTTCATGCGGTCTTCGCGCGCCACCTTTGACATCACGTGATCGTAGACGTCCACCATGTTTTCCTCTAGTTCCGGAACATGCGCTACAGCGTCGATAATGGCGTGTACCCACGTGTCATCATTATAAGGGTCTTTTTGAAATAAGTCTGCACCGTTTTCAATCATTTCTGAAAGACACTTCTTCGCGCCAAGAGTTGAAGAAAGAATAAACAATGATTCGAAAGCGCAGTCGTCATGCTCTGACGTCTCTCTATCGAAATATTCAAATCTTGCATTGGCAAGGCCTAGTTTCTGTTCTCCAGACAGCCCATCGCATATAGACTTATAGCCATTAACATTATCCACTTCTAGAATATCATAAAGGAGACGATAGCCAGAAAATTCAAGCACAATTTGCCTGTGGTTACTATTTTGACTGTCCTGAAATATCTCTGCGAATCCACTGGCTAGGTCCGCAAGGTTCGTGAACTCACGCGAGACGAGATAATGCGCTATCTTTCTTGAATCCATAGTGCGAAATGGGGAATATCAAAAATGGAACATAAATGTACACTCACAGTCAATCTCCGACTCCGTCAATGATGGAATGTCAAAGTTAGATAGACTAAGCCGTTACCGGTATAACATATGCCGACAGCTGCCGTCGTAAATTCATACATTATAGTATGTATAATTTGATGCACCTTCGATGAACTACCTCACTAAATAAACGAGATAGTGTTTTTTTCTAAAAATCCCTAGAATGATTGTGATTTTTCCAAATAGGCTACAATGCATGTTATCTTTCTGACGAGCTATTCATATCTATTTTGAGTTCCCGAAGGCTGCGATGTTTTAGACTCGCCACCTAGCGAGAGAAATATGTATTAGTTGGAAAACCAAATAAACACGTCGGGCCTCGTGTCGGTACAGCGAGATCTAGCTACATGTATTTCCATAAAACTCCCCAATATATCTAGCTACGCCCTTGTCAAATCACAGACTGTTTAAAGTCTTTGTGGAAAGTCTTCCTCTGTGGTCGAATCGGGTAGTTTCGATGTTGTTGTCGCCTGAATTGATCACAACTCACCATTCTGGGATCCTTGCATAACTGTTCATGACTTGAATAAATTCACTTCAAGGTCTTTATTCATAGCTTTATGGTAATGACTTTATACTAATACAATGCGAAAATGGCCTTGAGTTTAATATGCACATATATATACTTGCAAACGTGTGCTCCAATACGATCACAATAAACTGATATAAGTTTGAATTCAAATATTGTGTTTACATTGTACATGTAGTTTGTATGCACGTTCTTTAACTAAAATTGAAATTGAATGTTGGAAAACATGTATTTTGTCCCCGAAGAGTCCCGGATAGCACATTTCATAGATTTTGTGTCAGATTTAAGCAGTCGATATACCTGCAGTACAAAATGAGTCCAGTTTAATAGCTTTATATTATAATGTGATAGGCCTTTCACGTTGGCGTTTCGGGGGCTCTGCGAAAACTCGCTATAAAAAAATACCGTCCATGGTTCGTTCTCCTTGAATATAAGATGATCATAGTTCCTGCATGTTAGCCAATAAATCGCAGTCGGTCATTTTTCAATAGTGTTTAGAATATGTTGATATCTGGTGACACCGACTGTCTAATTAGATTCTTTCAATAAAAGACTCTTGTCTAATTAACTATCTGGTAAATAGATAGGTTCGCATTGAATCAGGTAATTAGCAGGCCAGAATGACAGGATAGTAATTAACGAAGATGTGATTAGATTGTGTTTCGGCCGGCGCCTGTATCGCTGAAGATGCGGATATTAGTCTCGAGGAAGTGGCAGTGCGAAGGACCAAAGTGAATGCTTTGCTGAAAAAGGTCATATTCTGTTTATTGCAAGGAAAAGTCTGCGTAGCGGTCGAGTTGGCGCTAAGAAGACCGGGACCCTCTCTTTTTATTCAAGTTAAGAACAAGCCAATACTCATGTTTAGGCTTGAACCATGGAGGAAGGAGCAGCTCAATAACGGTGAGAAAGTTTTCACCATATAAAGGAATTGCGACTGTAGGAAAAGAGCTTGGGACATTCAGTGGATTCATTAATTTTCCTGGAAGACAATGGACAAAACAGGACTCCTGTTTGTGTATTCTTTAATTGTGTTGTAGTTCATGGTGGTCTGTTGACTTCAGTCATTTTCAGGCTAATCAAAGACTTAGAATCCTCCTGTTGGTAGACTCCCAGGGCAGGTCCATTGGGCCATCCTAATTGAATCTGTACCTTGCGACAGGACGAGGCCGGTCCACTGCGTACGGTGTGTAAGTTATTGGTAGAGTGTATATCATCTTGTAGAGGTTCGTAACCAGTTTCACCCAAGTCTCCATTCTACGGCACCATGCTCAAACGAAAACGCTCTAACAGTATCACCGCCCTGTCGGTAAAGACGGCCATGACAGGATCGGAAGCGAGCACTGCAGTACCCTTGACTTGCTGTGAGCTGATCAAAGGGGATCCCATCACCGTCCGAGGCAAACGGATCCAAAAAGCAAAGGTAGTGTTCTTTACCCTGATCCCCCTACTATTTCTAGTCGGGCAAAACTTCGCATCCCTAGTCACCAATAACACTATTCGAATACACGCGGAGGATATCAAAGAGGCTGTCCTCCTTTGCACGGAGGCCGGTAATATTATGCATTACTTACAACTCGAGCGGGGCACCACAGCAATGTATTTAGGATCTGGACGCAGCGACAAAGAGTTAAAAAATCTCCGCGCGTCTTATCTGAAAACAGACGCCGCCATTAATAACCTTACAAGATGGCTGATCATTGACCTAGATTCAACGAAGCCGTACATGGAAGAGAAGGGAACGTTACAAGTCCATATCTACAGACACAGGTTGGAAGTAAGGAGATCAACTACCACCACAGTGAAGGAGGAGATCCTGTTTTATTCTGAGATCATTCAGGAGATGACAGCGTGGATTGCTGATAGCGTCCAGAAAGCCGACAAGGGGACGCTCTGGAAGACTTTGGTTGCATATCAAATGCTGACTTTGAGCAAGGAGCAGGCGGGCATCGAGAGAGCACTCGGGGCCATGTTCTACGCTTCGGGTAAGTTTGTGAGAAAAAAACGAATTTATTGAGTTTTTGGTGAAAAATGGGGAAAACTAAAATCCAAACCAATCCACCACTTAATAAACATCGATTAGAAAGTCGAGAAATACCCCGTCCTGAGATCAGGCATTTACAAAAATATCGATTGGCGGAATATATTGAAAACCACTGGTATTGCCAGGATGGAAATACTCAGGCGTAGACGTTATATTGTCAAAGTTAACTGTGAAGGCGTTTTTAGTTGTTTTGCACTTCTATCTTTATCATGATGTCACTACTGAACACCGGGTCCAAGACACCAAGACTGGCCAGACATTCTTGACAAAGAACACTCTAACCCCCTATATCATTTCAGTTCACTGTTTTAAGCCAGACACGATGCCAAAAGGCAGCTTGTTTGATCCACTAGGCCATCATCAGGATGGACAAACCGATGTTGAATTGAATGTCCATCGTTGCCAACTTTTGGAAAGAAATTTCTATTTCAGGAGGATTCACAGAGCACGAGGTTTATCTTTGGTACATGGAGAAATATTTCTATGGCAAGACCTACCTTGCGAGATGTTTACAATATTCTCCGACCTGCAAAAATGGCTACAAAGATTTCAAAAACTCGTCACTAGAGAGAAGACTTATGGAGATGAGAGCGGAAATATTTATCAACAATGTAACAAGCCAATCAGACGTCAGAGCTCTTTGGTTCAGCGACATAACAAAGTATATTAACATTTTGAAGGATATTGAACACACGATATCTGACGAGATCTTCCGGGCATTAGACCTTGACGTCACGAATTCAATGTATGAAATGATGATGAGCATCACAATTCTAATCGTTGTCGTCGTCATCGCGCCTATCTCGATTCTCATAGTCTTTAACATTTTGTCCGATATCCAATACTTTGCCTCGTTTCTGAAGATGAAATCGACAGAACTAGAATCGGAGAAGGCCCAGACGACCAAACTTTTAAACCAGATGCTCCCAAAATTCGTGGTGGAGAAGTTAAAGAGGAAACAGATCGTACAACCGGAGAAGTTTGATGGCGTGTCCGTGTTGTTTTCGGACATTACTGGTTTTGCAGACTTTGCCTTGGAATGCGATCCTCTGCAGGTGGGTATAACGAATGGCTACATTGTATCATCACAACGGCGTTCAGCACGGCCATGCAATGTGGCGTGGTGCGCTCACGTGTATGTGGATGGTTCTAACATCTATTGATTCCTGATAAGCCAGAGGCCCTTATCACTCTAAGAAAAAAGGTGCTGGGGGAGGTTCATGGCATTTTAAAGGGCCCTAATATGCGGTTGGAACTCTGGAAAGAGGAAAGTCACGAAAATCATTGCTTCCGGTGCTGTTTGAGCCTCCGTGTTCTAGTCCATGCAGTGGTAAAACACTGCCCATCTTTGCTTTCCTCTGGCCCAACCTAAATCGGATCATCTTCATTCTTCAGATCGTGGAAATTCTCAACTCGCTCTATCGAGTTTTCGACGAGACAATAGACAGATACAGTTTCGTGTTCAAGGCTCAGATAGTCGGTACGTAGATTTATCGAAATTCTGATCACGAAACGCGATGTCGAACAATGGAATAGGTGTTTGCGTTGGCATTTCATGGGCTGTGCTATGACTCCCTATTCTTGCAGTTCTTTGCGCAGACCTGATGAGAGTCCACCAACACAGTCAAATAACTGTAGTCATCACATCAAAATTATGTAAGAGCACTAAAGTGAAACGGTCGGATGAGGCTAAAAGCCGTGGCCCCCTGTGCTACTGAGTATGCCAGGGGCAAGCAAGTCATCCGCACTGCAGGAGGTAAAGTGTAACTCTAAAATGGACTCACAAAACTCCGGCCACATCCCAAGTATGGATGAGATGCCGCTACTGTGATGATAATGATTTCATTTCCTCGCATTATAGGACACTTAGATTCCCGATAATTGTTTCAGGCGATTCGTACATTGCATGCGCGGGCTGCCCAATCCGCTACGAGGGACACGCAAAGGAGATAGCAACATTGGCGCTGGACCTGATGGTCGCCATGAAGTCTTCGTCTAATCCTTACAAGGGTATCATAGATGCAGAAGAGGACAACCTGAAACTTAGAATAGCAGTACATTCAGGTAAGTATCAGGTCAGTGTGACCTACATTCAGTAGGCCAGCTGGTTTTGGAGGTTAGTGTGACCTACTTTAAGGTCAGTTAGTAACCACCGTATACATTAGTACATACCGGCAAATTAGAGGTCAGCTTGACCTACATGCAGTAAAATTGGAGGTCGGTATGAGCTACATTTAGTACCAGATGACGTCAGCGTGACCTGTACCTATACTTGTGGCATTCACGACAGGCGCATGAAACACATTTTAATTATTTTAGGTTCCTGTGTGGCTGGTGTAGTTGGTTTTACTATGCCCCGCTACTGTCTGTTTGGTGATGTCATCAATACAACGCCGTTTCTGCTAAGAACAGGACTTGGTAAGTATACAAGTTCGGTGTTGCTTCAGTCAGTAGTTTTTGCTCGAGAGCCAATATTGTGAAGCACGGTCGGGCCCAGAAGAGCTTGTATAGTAACATTAGGCTGGTGTCAAATTTCTCTCATACTTTTTTCAGCGAACAAAATTCACATTAGTCGGCCAGCGTATGTCCTGCTAAAACATACAAATGCATTTGAATTGGAGGAGAGGGGAGTGACGGAAATCTCGGTAGGTTGACACGGCAGCAACGGAAGACGACACGTGGTTCGTAAAGTAATGCAGTGAAGCTGGTAATAAATAAGCTGAATACAGACGAGTAATAAGCATCCTGGGAAGATTATGCAGCACTTAAATGTATATCAACTTTTATAATTTGGGCATAATATGTAAAGTCAAGGACTTAGTGAGCCCCCCTTTAGGTCGGGGGAGCTCCCCCGAACCCCCCTACGAGCATATGTTAAGTGCAAGCTCTAACAACTACAGCTGTTACAATGGGGGGACACCCCCCAAACCCCCCTCCGTCGACATAGGTTTTTACCAGTGCGTTGGGGGGAAGCTCCCCCCAAACCCCCCCGGTGGACAGTCAACTAGCCCTTCTGTGTCATACTGCTGGAGGGGGGGGGGGTGCGATGGGACCATCCATATAGTAATTATAGTTCCTTCCGACACATTTTTGTTTTGGTAATGTAATACATTGTGATTGTCCTTATTCACGGGAATCGGGCGTTTCCAGTGATATACGACACTTAAATGGATTGTCCTCATGCATTCACTTTGGAAACGCATTTTAAAATAGATGTCACGTCCTGTTAATGGGGCACGTCATCATCGCGTACATTTGGGAAAACTCCCTAACGAGACCGGAGCAGACGGCTGAAAGTAGTTTATTTATTGGCCGCTAGGGTACAGAATGTACGTCGCTCACCCGAAATTTTCACGCAACTATAGCTAAATAGAGCTAGTTCTAGTTTGTGATTCATTTTGATACTTCAGATTTGGGCAGTAGACCAATATAACTTAGTCGTCAGTGTGGTTTTAAGCTGGAAAAACGTATTTATTTTTCTTAAAGTGCCTTTTTTGGACGGGTGTGTGCGATTGTTTTGTTTTTATGTCACGTGACCTCGACCATGTCGACACAAAATTGAAATAAACCACCCTTTTCTGTCATTATTTAGGACGGATATTTCTCTAATAAAAATATTAATATAATTGGCCAATTTCTTAGGCATATGATGTAGCGAATTCCCATGAAGATTTAAATTTAATTTAACTTAATTTCAACCAATGGGATAGCAACCACCACCGGAAGATCGCGGAGAAATCGGTAAACTCAACGGAGTTAATTCAGAAAAATACCAAAAAAAATTGTTTGTTGGATATACAATATTTACTCTCTTTATTTCACTTCATTTACATTATATACTCCCGCACACACGTGTATCTTAAGAGCCCCTCCTAAAGGGGGTCTTATAATTCACAATTTCAGGGCAAAGGCAAGATTCTCACCTACTGGCTAAAGGGCAACAAGGTTCCGGTGAAGATTTAGGCAACCCAGCAAAAGGGAGGACGGCTCCCGGTTCAGCTGTATGACACTAATGGCAGTCAACGTCCGGGATGCCGCCACACTTAAATAGTCATCCCATGTAAACGTGACACGTAGGAATCAAATTCTACGTCGTCTGAAGGAAATGATTCAAAGGGAGTTTGATTTGTTTACTGACAATGGATAGCGCCATCTTTTCGATATTATATATCGCTCCTCCAAAGGTAAAATGTTACGCAACAATCAGAAAATGTATCGAGTTCACGGAACTTAACTAAAATGTTCTCACACACAATGAAATCCATACCAGAGCATGGCTTTGTTGAAAAGCATACATGTTTTATCGCGTCATGATAAACAAGGCGTTGATACAATGTACATAGGGGCTGTTGTCGGTTATACGAGTAACATTGGCGTAGGCAAGGGGAGGAAGGACGGAGGTGTGAGAGACCCCCATTTTCGAGAAGAATCTATCTTTGAATCCGACCTTGACAATCCCCAACATGCATCGAATATTATCCGCGAAACCCCTCAAGTGGCAATCATCTCAACGTAACTTTTGTTTCCTCTCAGACCGGTAGCAGAATCGGTTCGATGAAGTCTCTCGATTTCTTCCTTACTTTTCTCTGTCATCTCTGGATGGTGGCGGTGTACTTTGGCCCATTCCTGTTCCTCGCCCTTCGAGAAACAACCAAATGCTAGAGCGCCAACGCTGAATATGCCTGCGCAGATGTAAAACACTGCCTGCCATTCTTCACGTTTTCCCTGGAACGAGAGGATGGTTGTAGCTTTCTGTCAAAGAAGACTGCAATATCTACATGATGAAATATACTGTACTTGTTGCAGCTAGTCTGTAGAATAAGCTCTGGAAACGAAACTTAAGAGGCAAAAATCTCAGTTAGACGATTTTGTTGTTACCACATGTAATCTTAGATTTTACTGCAATAAACATGTTAATGCTCACAAAAAGAATGCACAAGGATGCTCCTACATGTATACAATAATTGTTGTTGGCAACCGGAGAATGTTGGCGGGGTGGGGGGGGGGGGGGGGCAAACGACGAAGGGGACGATACCGGACTCGCTGGATGGATATTTTAGCTTGCGATGCAGAGAGCGCTGGAGTTGTAAGAGAGGCGTTGGCAGAGACGGCTCAGGACCGTAATTGTCTTGAGGGATGTGGTGACACACTGGGTTGACAGGAGTAAGTGGTGAGTGATACCTACGTGTCTGACAACATATCCCATGGTCAGGGGAGCCAGCATCCCAGGAATGGTGCCCACTGTGTTGGTGATTCCGAATAAAAGACCTGCATATCTGGAAAAACATTGGAAAAAGCTAAGGTACAAGAACTTGGAAGGTGCTTATGATCGGTTCAACCACGGCTGTATCCGCGGTTCAACCCTACACTAAATTCACTAAACCTGTACAATGTACGTATAACGAAGCGGAATATTACATCGGAGTCTTCAGACATATAAAAAGTTAAAGTGTGTGTGTTTTTCTCGTTATTCAAAGACGAGATGAAGACAATAGATGGGTGATATGACAGCAATATGTACCTTGGAGCAATGTCCACGTGGTTTATTACGTAACCCGCTCTTCCAAAGGCGGTACAGGACACGGCAATAACTACTAATGCCACCGCCAGGGGTCGCTGAGTGCAATCAAGGAAGCCAGTTATGATGAGAAATAGCCCAGGAAGGCAAAAGGCTGAAACAATGATTTTAAGTTGAAGGTTTTGCTTTAGTTTTAATTTCAGTTTTTGTTTTTTAACAATGTTTAAAAAATAATAATTTTGATGAAATAATATAGGTTACAAATATGATGCTGAGTGTGCAAACACAATCTCTATTAATTTCTTTAGCGCTGTAATACGTTGATTGCGTGACCTCTGTACCATGTGAGTATGTTGACTAATTAAAGGCAGGATAATTTCACAGTCTGAAGTCGGGCCAAACATTCTTAAATAAGCAAGGCGTTCCTACTTTGTCCTCACCTGCGGTTTGACACACTTTGCGAACAACCATGGTACGAACGCCCTTCTCCCGGACGAGGTCTACCAGTTCTCCCACTAAATTGGCCATGAAGAACATTCCTATGTACGGCAAGGCGGAAAATAAACCATTCTGAAAGCAAGAGGCAATGCATCGAATCATCCTGGCCAGCAATGAATCTCAAATGCCCCTATACAGAGTAAAAAAAACAATCGGAAATTGAATGATACAGGTTACATCAATCACGTCTCGCGAGATCTATCCCATCGTTGAGTAGAAAAAATATCTTGCGTGTTCGATTATGCCACCCTTCTCCCGGCATCCCGCTAAGATCGAGTTTTAGTCATGCGCAGGACGCTGCGACTAGTCATATTCCAGTAAAATAGTAAACCTTGGAATTTCTCGTGTCGCCTACCTCTTTCATATCAAATTTCAAAACATCCTTCATGTAGGTAGGTAGACCCGTGAGGAGTAGATAGTTTCCCCAGTTGCTGGCGATATGAGTGACACATATGGACCACAGAGGAATCGATTTGACGAACGAGAGCCAAGGGATTGGATGGTTGTCATCGCCCTAAAACATTGAAAAATGTCAGTTTTGTTCTCTAATATACCATGTTAGTTAAGTAACAGTTCCAAGTACAATTGAGAAGTCTTAATCAAATCTTGATTCAGATAGTGTGCATATACACGCTTAGAAATAAAGGTTTTAAAGTCTTCCTTTTACCTCTTGGTCTTGATCCCTGCCAGTAGATTGTTCAATGAATGATCTCTCTACCTCTGATATCCGTGGGTGATCGGCGGGCGAATCATAGACCAGGAACGCCCAGAACACTAGCCATATAACCGTGGAGCCCCCTGCAAACACATGAAAACCGGACTATTGATTGGTTTTCATCGGATGGTTGTCTCTGAAATTTTGCTCCCATGCAGCCAGCTGCGGAACTACCTACTCCTTCCGACATTGATGCGTAGTCCCAATTAAAGACTCAAGGTGAGTCCCCTACCAATTTTACGTATGACGTATTCACATCCTACACAATGTTGATATACATGTAGGTGAAATGACAATTTGTTCATATTGTATCTTCTTAGTTTGACTTTGACTGCATTATCATCGTTAACTTACCGAAAACGTAGAATATAGATGGCCATCCTCCAGCAAAGCCGAATTTACAGAGGAAGCCCGACAGAAATAACGTCACTACGTTACCTAGCATAGTCCCTGGAGAGAAACAGTGAAATTGTTATCGTAGGTGTATCTATTCGTTATCGCTCCTGCATTGGCCAACGATACGGAGCCAATAATCATCACAGTGTATAACGTCCCTCCCTATTCAGTCAATTTAAGGCGGATTTTGTGTTCTGCTAGAGATCCGGTTTTGGTCATTGCTTATCTGCGATCTACTGATTGGGTGCGTCAGATAACGTTTGACTCTCTGCAGTTACTTTCCCTAAAGTTTGCATATTGATAAAAGAATCTTGGTGATAAGTACCTGAGTATGTGAATGCAATCAGCTTTGTTCGCTCCAAGGGCGGTGCCCATGTGGACAATATGTGATGGAAGCTTGGAAAGACCACGCCCTAGTGAGAGACAGTAGTAGCTTATTACAGGCTGTTCGAAAAATCGTTGCAGAATTAGAATTGCGTATAATGCAGTAGACAGTGTAATCCCTGTAATTTCAATGCAAACATATACTGACAAGAAGAAAATATCGTACAAAATTGTATCCTTAATATTGATAGAATCATTTTACAGTCCGATCGCTCTTGATGTATATTGGCAAAGCGAGCCTTGTATATTTTTTATATTGGTTGTAAGAATTGATAGCTGTCTGAAACAACTTACCGTGCCAAGTCCAACAAGAACCCTTAAAGCGATGACAATGTACACATGCGTCCTCGCAGCTACTGGGATGAGGAGGGTCGACACTGCACCAATCATCATCCCCGTACCAAGGACCCGCTTGGCGCCAAATCTTCTGGCCAACCATCCGCCTGGAAACTGGGTCAATATATATCCGTAGAACAGCGAGCTGAGCACTGCGCCTTGGAGAGGTCGGCTCCATTCGAACTCGTACTCCTAGTTGTAGAATGGAAAAGTTTGAATTCATATCAAATTGTGGGGGAGAGGGCGAGAGTACGGCGCCCCGTACTCTGTCGCGCCTCGTCAATCACCACCGGCGACCCGTCCGAGAGGCAGGCGAGGTGGCTAGGCCCGTCAGCTCTTGCGAGACGGGTCGCCGGCCAAGGGGACGCTCGGTCGAAAAAGCAGAATACATATAGTTAGTCTGAAAGTGGAAGACATAGTGGCTCCTGTTAGTTTAATCATGCGAACGGCATCACTTTATGGACAATCCCAGCCAGCGGCCCGAAAAATACCACCCCGCCCCCTCTCATTATTATCGAAACCGGTCTACTGGGCTTGAATGTAGGTTAAGGTTAGACAACCCCAAACTGATAGCATCCCTGACAGCTGAGAGGTTTTTACGTGCAAACATTCTCAGGTAAGTTTTTCTTGTAGAATATCCAAACTCGTTCGGTCCTAACACTACACATACCTCTGGAATGATGTGCCAGACCGAACTAGTTTTGAAGGCAAAAAAATGCAGAGTACACCATGAATAAGATCGTTCTGGAACTACTAGACAATACTCGAAATTCTTCCTCTGTTTGGTTTATTTGTGAAAATTTACAGGGACCAGAAAAATCACATGTTTCACGAGTTATGTAGTCGGCTCAGGCCCTACCAAACCTTTTTGATTTTACCGATGGAGATGAGATTGGGAATATCTTGTCGAAAGATTATTTCCATCAACTGTTCAGAGAATGGTGCTGCGGCCTTGTACTTTACGTATATTGGACATGACCACAAGAAAGCACTTTTGATGGTAAGAAATATGTCACTTCAACTTTATCGACCACTATCGACCCGGTCGACCCTCACCCTATTTTGAGATAACTTGAGACTAAAGGGGAAAAACGTTCTTAACCTGTTGTGTGGCATTCGCGTCTCTTTCCGTGTTGAAATCACAGCCTGCTTCCGTGGTGTTGGGAAGCGAAATGTTGAGCTCCGGCGGTTTCACCATGCACACTATCGCCACGCTCAGGTTTATTCGAATGGCATAGGTGCAAAGTACGCCGACGATACCGACATAAGCCAGGATGTAACGGCACGAAGTGAACGTTGGGACTTTGACTGAAATGATAAGATTTTCTAACGTTGTTGCCATTAGGCCTATAACGTGACTGTAAACAATTTCTTCTCGGCTATAATCGGTCCCACATGCGCCGATACGAAAACTGCGCCTATTCCATTTTGAAGAATATGATGAATTTCCCCAAAAAAACGTAGTTCATCCGAATCCAAGAGATAGCGGTCGATCTGGGGCATGAAGGTCAGAGGGATAGCGCCCTAAACCTCAGAAGGGGGCAGTTGTGATATTTGGATTCAAAAGCAGCCACTTCTGGTTTGTAATTGCTATCCGGCCCGGGACTGCTTTAAGCCGTTTCTCTGTTCGGCAGGATGCTCTACTACAAGAACAATACAATTCTACTCAGCTTACCTGTCTCAACCTTTTCCTCGTCGGCCATCCTTGACTGCTAACCGGCAACAAACGTGGTGTATATCCAACAAAGCCTCTGTCTCACCGTACTTATAACATCGACCTCTCACGCCGGGCGAGAAAGCGTTTAGTCACAATCAAACGTTACTTGGTTGCAGGGAGTTCTGGGTTTCTCACCCAAATTATACGCATAGAGAGTTTGCACGTTACAGGGAAACCGCCCTAGCATGGCGGGACAAGGCCTATCAACAGCAGTGTATCTCTCAGGCTTATAAACGCAGAACTCGAAAGCTTTTATAATATCTTTTCTCTCAAACTTTCGGGCTGACTACGTGATTGTGCATTGAGGCCGTTTGCTGTGATACATCTTGGTATTTCTGTTAGAGACAAGTCCTCATCACAATCACACCAACTCCAGGTCCTGTTGTTGCAGTTCTGTTTGGTAATTTCAAGATGTATACAGTTGCACATTATGTATGTGCTTTACAACATTTGTTTTTGGCCGACATGGTATACTGTAATATGATGATATGTGCATTTAAACCGAAAGGCGCGGCCGCTATCGGATACTCATAAAGAACATATTGTTAGGTGCCACTCGATACAATTCTTTTCAACTGGATGTTTTTCGATCGCTTGCTGTATTTCCATTGATACTTACACCTGAAACTGACACTTCTCGTTTCAACCGATCAAATGAACCCGTTTCGAGGTTGTTCTCTTGTTGCTTTATACATTGCACTTCAAAACTTTCTACGTGGCAGTTTGATCGACAGTGTCAGGTGCATTGGTAGTGCATTTCTGCCTCGTGTTTCATTCCAACGTATACCGTTTTTACATGGACAAGTTTCAGGACCATAAAGTTGTGTTAAATTCATATATAAAAGTGGCTTTTATTGGCCTTGCTTTAGATAGCCATAGGAGTTGAGATAAACATGACAACCTTAAAAGTAAGTCTGTAGAGAGGGGTCAGGTAGGTCAGAGTAAGTTACACAAAGTCGTCGACAGTTGTCTCTTCTATGTTACAGTTCAAAGAAACTATTCGCGCTTGACCTGTGTCCTCAGAATCACTAGTCCTACAGTTTCACCGAGCGTAGACGCCTTGTGCATACATTTTAAATTGCGTTCAACGACCATGTGTGTATCATATCGCAAGTTTCTTCAGTGTTAAGAAAAACGGTCTTAGATCGGTATAAATCATATCTTTCTTGCTTAAGGATGCACAGATCAACTACGCATGTCACTTTGGTTATCATCATCATTTGGAGAATCGTGTCTTGTTTTTCTATGCCATCGAGAACGAACGAGAATGAAGCCAATGAGTTTGGTACTCATACACGTGGGAATATTCAGTCAGACGGTGGTGTGTTTAAGAATGGATCCCCGCGGAACACCGATGGCTCTTCATATTTATCCAGGCGCTTGCTTTCCGATGGTGACTTTTCCAGCGACACCACGAAAACACACAGTTACCTCAACGGCACAATCCTCGACACAGAAAGTGACGTCATATCGAACGCCATTTTGTTGGCGGTCACCAAGTTCCTTCCGCTTTTTGTGATTCCGGTCGGATCTGTCGGGAACCTGTTGGCCTTCCTGGTCCTCGGAAATGGCCAGTACGCAAAACAAACGGCATGCTTCTACATGAGAATGGTTGCCGTGTTCGACACTTCCTGTCTACTCGGTCACGTGACCTTACAGACCATCATAAATTTTTATCCCGATTATTTGTTCGGGCCTGAAGCAGGGAGGGTCGTCTGCAAGATTCTCCCGCTTTTTTTCAGTGCGTATGGCCCGTCCAACTGGACGGTCGTAGCCATGACCTTCGACAGATTTCTTGCGGTGAAGTTTCCCTTGAAAATTGCGTCATGGAACTCGATGCGGCGGTCGAGAATTACAGCCGCTTGTATCGTCATGTTAACATTAGTAGTGGCGATTCCGTTCAGGTAGGTAGGTGTTTTGCCGCTTATTTTGATCAACTTGATTGCAGCGGTCAAAGGGGACATGGGGGAAACACCAATGTTGCTTAATATATGTTCAATCTCTCTAAATTGCAGCATCCGTGACATCAACACCGATGGTCTCGTGGCCCAATCAATCTGTGTGTTCAATCCAGCTTACCCAAGTTGGTTTTCGGGCGTCTGGTACAAAGTCCACACAGTCACAATATTCACGGCTCCATTCTGTACAATCCTTCTTCTAAATCTTCTTATAATCGGCACACTACGACTTCAGAGCCAAAATTCATCCAAATTAGGGAAAACAAACAAAGATGGCCACGTCACAGTTCTTCTGATTTTAATCATTCTGATCTTCTTCGTCACCAATGTCCCTTGGACTGTTTTCTACTGGGTCGATGACTATTTGGACCAACTGATCACAACGACATCGCGGATTAGTATGATCCGAAAAACGGTATACGAAACCGTTAACTTCGTACTTTACATCAACCCTTCAGCGAACTTTTATGTCTACTGCTTAGGGTGTAACAAATTTCGGGAAGATGTCATTGCGATGTTTAGCTGTGGGCGCAATGCTCCTGCCAATGAAAAGCGGAGTAGGGCCAGTGAAATGAGGCACTGACTTAGGATCAACTTTTACCTGCTGCCATAGGGCGGGTCAGATTCGTAGGCCAATACTACGATTGTTCACCAAACGTCAGATATGCTGCATGAAGAAGACCCCTTGGTAGATCCAAACATGCAATTCTTTCTTCAAATTCGTCAATTGGGCATTTGACTATTGATCGAATAAACTTCGTTTTCATTTGACATGGTTTATTGTTGACTTATCTACACATCTCTGGCGTCTTAGATAATATATTCAATGAATTTATCATCCTCACCCTTATAATATATAGTTATTACTGAGAATTATAATCATATAATTGTCACTGACAGCTTGTATACACCGATTGAGTTTTAAGCTGAGTATTGTCGTTCAAAATATCGCGTGCTTGTAATATATACACATATATCAAAAGCTAATTAATCGAATTAAACTGGCCATCATTAGCCGTATGATACGCCAGCCGATGGAATTCATGACTTATCTCATTGTGAAGAACATCATAGCGACCACGTGATGCCCCCAGGCCAATAAAATTTCACAGATCTCATGAAGAACGATATCAAAACAACGTCAGATTCGATCGAGACGATGAAGTTCACAGATTATCCTATCAGGAACGACAACATGACAATGGCCCCGTGATGCCTCCTGGCCAATGAAATTAACGTATTTTCATATAAGGAACGACATTATAATAATGACCACGTGATGTCTATCCATTGGCCAATAAAATTCAAGGATTGCCTCCGATCATGAAAAATGACATCTCAATGTTACCATATATGATGCATCTACATGGTAGGCCAATCCAAGGGGAATTTATTGAGGTTCGAGCGACTAGAGATTAGGTGAACAGAAATTCTCCTCGCAGGAGGCTATAGTCTAATCCATGTTCCTCTCCTTGTCGTCCCGGCGAGGTCGGCAGTATATCGTCTTTTCCTCCGATGCGTCCCCGTAAGCACTCGATGTCTCGGTCAAGACGGAATCTTCGTCCACGTGAGCCTCAAACACCAGTTCCTGGTCGGCCCAACGAGCCTCGCCTGCGTGCTTAACACCGTAGGCAAAGTACAATACAAAACCTGAAATCGGAGAAAACCGAAGATGTCACAACAACGTCCATTAAAACAATGACCATGGCGGTTGAAAAAAAGGAGGTTTGCTTTCACGATTCGAATGATCGTCCTCTTTACATCAACCAGCCTGCATTCAAACCTCACACATCGCATTTTTCCTTAGACTAGGCTGATAGAATACTGTCTAATTAAAAATCTTAGAAATATGCCTTCTCTGTGATTAGACTAGCGATCACGGTCATCAAGTTACTCGCACTTGTAAAATCTCAAAATGCGATGAATGGTGACCTTCTTTCGCCCATGCAGGAAACATTACTGACATCCCGTTGATTGAGCGTCTCACCAGTCGGAAAAGATCTCCTCTTGACCGATTGTAGTCCGATCGAGATGTATGGACGTGGTGCTCTCGAGACGAATGAAGCTACCGGTAGCAGAGGCGCTTTAAATCTCTGCCGGCAATTTCCATTCATGCTCCTGGGAACCACGAATGTCCTAGAATGTCATGAGGGCTGGGTGATATGCATCCAATTTGCATACAGAGGCAAGGAAATCACAGAACACACCCTTCAACTTACCAATAGCTAACCAGACAGCCATCCTGGCGAGCGTAATCGGCGACAGGTTTAGTATGAGATAAATATTTAGGAAGATCCCTATGCAAGGGAACCAGGGAAGACCTGGCACTTTGAATCCGATTTTATGTCTGCAAATAAGAAGAAGTGATTACGAGTATTCCCTGTATTGACGGGTTTAAGTCGGTTGAAGAGTGCCTGTACAATAGGCCTATCAATTTTACCTGTAATATGCCTTTGTGTCGCAGACACGCTTCAACTTTGGAAGAGATATGGAACACCTTGGCTTCAATGCAGAGTCATATTCTACGTATTTCACATTATGCCGCTTTCTGGCCGTCGTAGTCTTGGTGTTGCAAACATAATCATTTGATTTGGCACAAGTATAGTTATATATATTTAATTGTAAGCGTTTTAGAAATGAAATTGAAACCTCACTGTCGGTTTTGGTTCTAACCAACACTGGTTGGGTGGAGCTGGTATGCAACTCCAAACCACTGTACGACGCCTCACTTTTGCCCTGTACATTTTGATTTGACTCCATCCTCGCGGCGTTTGGCGAGACGACCGATTGCAGTGAGGTGTCAATTCCTTAAACCTCAAGCCTGCAGAAGACATGATCCTGAACTCTTCGGAAATTTTGATTCATAAGCCTAAACATTTTTTGATTGAGACATCTATTTGTGCATCAGTGTGAATGCGTGGCACTGCGAAAAAAGATGCCATATTCTGTCCGAGATACGTTTTAGAACATCAATTTTCGTGTTTCTGCTAAAAGGTTGCCTGAAGACTCGCCCATTCTCACTTTTTTAGAGCGACTTATGGTGGCTTTAAGAATAGGCATGGTGTATGAAATGGTTTCTCACCTGCTTTGCGGTTGCCTGGCTATTACAATCATCGCTCCAGCTGTCAATATCACTAATATCACAACACAGAATATCACGCCAGCATTTACGTCTATCAACGCCTGAACAGCAAAATGCAAAATAGCGTCAATGGCGAAAAACAAAACAAACACAATCACTACAGTATATTGCACTACTTTTGACGTTTCTACTGTTGCAGTTACTGGCGGGAAGAGAATCTTCCGCCACAAGGGTAATTTGTCTTTTGGTGGCGGAGAATTTAGATGGACTCTGCCATTTTGTTCCACAGGGTCGCCATTTTGAATTTCAGAGCTTTCCTCAGATGATTTGGTCAGTGGAGTACTAGAGTTAATTGTTTCACTCAGGGTTCCGTAGGAGATTGTCCTATCGAGATCAAGGTGGGAGTTTTCCTTTGTTTTTACTTCCGTGCTGGCTTCCTTCGTTTTGAGATCTATGCTAAGTTTTTCCTTTCTATCGTCTTTTGACATGGTTGATGCGATGTCGGATTGTGACGGCGTATGCGTATCACTGTCTCGGTTGATGTCGGGTAGCTCTATATAACCGTTTTCCGTGGTCGAGTTATCTTGCAAGTCCCCGATGTAGTCCGGGGGCATGAAGTCCTCCATGTGTGGTCTGTACCGTAGGACCAGAACCGAGGCGGATACGATGGTGTACGCAAATAAAGTTCCTGGAAGAAGAAATGACGTTTTGTAAAACTGGCTGATGCATATTCTATACTTACATTCAGTCACCATTGATTACAAGTAAACAAGAATGGAACACGTTTTGATACCCCAGTGACCGTTACCGTCACCGTTTCTGAATACGAAGCCAGGCCCCAAATAACTGCACGGGGCAGTTCAATACTGTTCAATCTGGATAGACAAACAGGTTGACGACACCAAGCCGTCCGATGGTCATGACGGCATGTTTTGGTCTGGTCTTTGTGTCGATTTCGCAGCAAAGAAAGCGGTCTTAAATTGCTCACCTATAGACATCATCTCAACCAGAGGATTCAGCCCAACAAACATAGAGATAATACTGGAGAATAGACCAACTACGATAGTGGCCCGAAACGGAGTCTTAGTCCAACTATTGATGACAGCAAACGGCCTGCAAAGTATGGATAGTGAAATGATGAAATGAACCTCCCACCGTGGTCCTCACGCAGCCAAAAAAACCGAATGGCTGGCGGCACAAAGATAGAGGTCTGATCTGCAGCAAGTGTTCAAAGGTCTGCAAGATCGTTGTCGCAGAGGTCTTGTATTAGAACTGGAGAGTCGAATCATTGATCAATTTTATAGCTTGATATCGATCAAGTGGTTCGATCGTGAGAAGTGCTGAGATCAGGAGAAGAACAGGTCAACCCCCTGTATTGCTGTTGGTAAGAAACGACTCAATCTACTTACGAGAAAAACAATCCATCTTTGGACATGGCATAAATGATCCTTGGAACGGGAAACACAGCGCTGACTAAATCAACGGACAGCGCAGTTATCGAGCCCGCAAGCACCACGTATTGGGCGTACGTGACGCCGCGGGTTTTAAACACGGTCACCAATGCCGCCCTGCGAGCTATCTGGTAGTACGGAACCATCAGGGTGAGGACGATACTGACTCCTACGTAGGCCGAGAGCGAGACCAGCAGGCAAGCTATGATGGATCTCGGGATGGTCTTCGAGGGGTTCTTCGTCTCCTCGCCCATGGTGGCGATCACATCGAAGCCGATGAAGGCGAAGAAGGACGTAGCAGTGCCACGAAGAACCTACAAAGTAAGAGGAGAGAATAGAAATTCGCGTGTCGGAAACTGGTTATTTAGCTGGAAGAAACGTGTGAAGAAGTTGGTAAGAATCTGACATGACACAGTGGTAGGGATAATGTAAGAAACTGGTAGGAATCCATTTTCGGATACCAGAGTCAGTCGTATGCTCCTCTCCTCGGACACGTTACTGGGTTCGTTATTAGTGCCGAGTGTGGTTGCAGAGAAGTTCAGGATTGTAAGAATCGGGCATGGCATATTTCTGGGAAATAAAGTACTGAGACGGAAATACGATGTAAGCTTACACTATTTCTTTTTCGTTTACAAAGAGAGTTACATATCTTGTTGTGTCTTCTAATGAATCCAGCGCAGAAAAAAATACATACCCCTTGCACTCCGAAAGGTAGGAAGTTGTCGGTCCAGTTGGTCGGCTCGGCGTAGAATGCGCCCACACTGATGAAGAAGATCACCACGCCCACGTTGACCGCGTTCATGATGTTGTTTACGGTGACCGAGACTTGCACGCCGAAGGCGACCAGGAGGGACACCAACATGCACAGTGAGAAAGAGACGATGTCCGGGTACTCCCGACCTGCAAAGAAAAGAGGAATTGGTCAGCCTTTTTCTTCCTCTTCCTCCTCCTCCGTTTCCCCTCCCCACTTCGCCCACTTCTTCCACTTCGCCAACTCCTAATGCATATTTCATGCCTTGTCGTTGCATATTCCATCTAGCAACTTTGTTTGCCCCTGCATTTCTGATAATGGTAGCAGAGTATTCAATTGACATGGATTCTTTCCTGTGGCACCGAACAAGTCTACCTACCGATGACAGGGAATGTATGGTTTGCGAGAAATTGGCTTATCGCCTCCCCCGTGACGGCGTCAATACCATTACTCAGGGCCACACTGTTCACGGCAAGACCTATGACGTATTCGAGAATAAGGTTCCAGCCCGTCACGAAAGCCAAGAGTTCCCCAATGGTCACGTAGCTATACATGTAAGCCGAGCCGGTCGTGTGGGGGACGCGCTCGCCGAACTCTCCGTAGCACATTCCTGCAAGTAAAATAAGCAATATCTGTGAGAAAGGTCATGGGGCAGGATGGGTAATGCACATGCCGGTATATGACTTTTCAAGGAGGGAGGTTAACGAAGTTGGTGTTGCCAACTCATCGAAACTCCTAGCCTCGCCACTAGAAAGGGTTGCTTTAGTGATATATACAATGTATTTGCACACCGCGTACTTTTGCTCCGCAGCAAATGCTAGGTTGCCTCTCATTGGGAGATCGTAACCCATCGTCTATCAAATTATTAACATTCCTAATAGGATTGAGTGACAATGTGCATAATATTCCCGCTTCTTGAAAATTTAGACGCGGTCTCAGTGAAACTATAAACGTTAGAGTGTTTTTAAGCTTGGAGTGAATGTGCATGATCCTTACGCACGCCTACGTATGTATACGTGTAACGTTGATGCATTATATGTCTACAGATGTCCTGAATTTTAATAATATTGTTTTGAATTTGGTGAAGTTAGTCATCGCACAGGCCAGATGTTTCGATAATTGAGTGACATTTCGATACACTATCATGAACGGGTGCACCTTCTATATGCATGTATTTATAATGGTAATGGTATACTCCCAGTGTGGACTTGGCGTCACGTTAAGGTAACGGTAACGTGAGCGACAAAAGTTGTTTTGGACCAGGCCCAGACCCAAGAAGTAAAAAAAGTTACTCACCCGAGAAGAAAGAAGTAATACCCGCAAACAAGAAGGAGAGAAAACTGGCAGGCCCGGCTTGCTTTCTGGCCACATGTCCCACGATGACGTAGAGTCCGGCGCCCCAGCAGCTCCCCACGCCAAGCGACGTCAAGTCGAACACGTTAAGACATTGCTTCAGCTTCGACTGCTCCGGGACAACCTTCTTTTTCCTGGTGAAGACTTCGGAGTAGTATTGCGCTTGTTCCTTGAGAAATTCCCTGGCGCGTTCCATGTTGAGATGATATCATGCGTCCATTTCCCGTTAAGGCCTTTTGTCAACTTGCAAGTTGAATAACGCTCAGAATCAAAGGCTGTCACGAGTTTCACGGTGTAGAATATCACAGGGTTTCCGGATCCAGAGCACTGTGGAGTTCGTAAAAGAAATGATATAAATTCGTTTAATGTTTCTCTTGAGACATATTTTTATCTTGATACTTGAGTATTCTTTGTGATTCTAGTGTTTATGAGTCGCTCTGTTATTTTTCCCCGTATGGCAAGGTCTGAAACTATCTTGAAATCACTTTCGGATGTTCGTCATGTAACACAAACTTCGACAATGCACTGAAGAGTTCTTATTCAGAGTTTTGCACGAGAAGACTCCGAGAAACCAAGCCAATCGAACATCATGCTGCCATGATTTCTGTTAAGAAATTGATTGCGGCAAATTTTTCGTGCTACAGATGAAATTTTTTTCAAATCCAAATATTTTTTTCACTTGTTTTTTTTCGGCAAAAAAATGAAGAAACATCAGCAGTCCCAAAAATATTTTGGCTTTGAAAATTTTTCAGAATTTTGAACTTATGAAAAAAATCAAATCTAAAGGATGAAAATATGTCGAAGTCCAAATATTTTTTTCACTTGTTTTTTTTCTGCTCAAAATGAAGAAACGTCATCAGCCCCCAAATTTTTTGGCTGTGAAATTGTTTCAGAATTTTGAACTTATGAAAAAATTCAACTCTGAAGATAAGATAAAGTTTATTGAAACGGGTGATTGTTTATTACCTCCCGAGAGACCAATTTCATTGATGTTTGCTGAGAATTGATAACCATTTCAAAATTAAATTTGTGAATGATTCGATACAAATTGCATATAAAATTTCAACGCTGGCTCAATAAAACTGCGTTTATAATATTCCACTGGACGAAAACAAGCTTTTAGCGAATAAGCGTAAACAATTGCGTTTCGCTTTGAACATTTCATATTAACGATAAATTTTTTTAATATTTTGCCAGATGACTTGCCTAGCAACACTGAAGGCGTGGAATATATAAATATGTAAAGTTACTTTCAAACCGAGAGTGATGAGAGGTCGGTATGTTTACAATACTCATCAATTTGGCCTTCATGGCTTACGTAGCTAACGGTAGGTTTCGTTCTTTACAACTCTTTTTCATGTTTTTTTGTGATTTGAAAATTGTGTACAATAGTCAATGGAACCACGGATGTAGGCCTATAGCACTATATGTGTATGTGCTATACATCATCATACATCCGTGATGAAACGCTGTACAGTCAAAACGTTAATTCGGAGGAACTAATTCGGAGGTGTTTATAGGCTTACACCGTTCCCAAAAATTAGAAATCCGTAATTGAATTTGAACATTGCGAATTGTGCACTATATTATGTTGTCCTCATTTGAAGGAACCAATCAGATGGCTCAGATTGGGTCATGTGGTAAATTACTGGGAAGATGGAAATCCTAGGATGTAGAGCTATATGGTTGGTGCTACGGCTTTGATCAACCAATGTACAGTGTGTCGGATGGCAAGTGTGCTACCATTATCTGCGGAAACCTGGCGCAGACCAACAAATACCATTCTTCAATTTCAGCCAAGTTCAGGCCATCACCTGTCGGGATCTGGATGATGAATTCTGCATCGAGAGGCAGAGATTCGTCCGGACAACGGAATCACGCCAAGCCGCATGACGTCAAACTTACAAGCGGACCAATGGGCGAACAAAACACCGCATACGAATTTTACGGGCGAATCACATCATATTTGAGTATCCCTCATTCAGAGTCCATGGACGTTGGAGCAAATGGATCCTTCACATTTACAGCATTTGTTAAGACTGCGAAATCTACGGCAGCTTTTATAGACTACAACCAAAACTCACCATATGCGCTGCATATATGGTCCTACCCATCTTTTACTTTAAATGCCAACATGCCGAGCCGATCGCCGCATAGATCTCATGAGAAATATTTCCTCAGTTTGAAGCTAACTGCCAACACGTGGCATTTCATAGGCGTTTCGCAAGATTCGCCGAAGACAAAACTGATCGGAGTGGTTGATGATAAGTCGGAAACGGACGATTTTGGCGGATGGAAAGTTTATACGAACACATCGGAAACATATTTGGGTAGGCGACTCTCTGAATCTAATAGCTTTCTCGAAGGGAAGATGAGTTGTACGATGCTGTTCAATGTGCCACTCTCCTTCAATGAGATGCAACGGGCAAGGAAGTTCTGCATGAAAAACGCCAAAAAGAGCGGTAAGTTGGGCGGGAAAGGAGAATTACGAAGCTGCGTGCACTGTGAAAGTTGTTTTATGCATTCATTGATAAACCCGTAACTAAATGTTGTACATGTACATTGTATGCGCGACGGGCAATTAAACTCCTCCATCTCCTTTGCAGATTCTGTTTTTAAGAAGTTTTCCGACGGGGCCATTCCGAGCCATCATAGATTGACGCAGCGCCAAGCCGAAGCATTAATTCAGTGTTCCCGTCTTTGCCACAAGAACGACGCGTGTATGTCTTTCTCCTACGAACTGACCACCAAAGCATGTGTGCTGTCCAATACGGATTTCTTCCTTGAAACTGTTTCAACTGAAACTGCGACCGGGATGGACGTTTACTCGACTTTCTTTTTTCGTTAGTGTTATGTAGAACGCTGAACGATTTGGAACGACAAAACGAGCAGTCAGAACTTTCCACCCGACTCCAGACGCCACAACCAGGGCAAGTTGCTCCATCGGCGTTAGCGCTAACGTTGGCTTATCCTATTCAAATGTACATTTACTAGTGTAAATGAAATATAATGAAGGAGTTAACGCTTGAGAGTTGGGCTAACGCTGGCGTTTGTCTTCAACAACAACGCGTTTTTGTTTGTCTTAGGGTGATTTTACGGGAAACTATACCGCATAGGGCAGCAATCAGTTGCGCGGGCTTAGTGGTGATGTGACAAAGCCTCTTTCCAAATCGAAAAAATCGTTTAGTCTGGTTACACTATTCATCTATTTCACAATTAGGTTGAAATTCTGTCTATGAATATACTCGCACATACTGTCAACATTGCGAAAGCTGTCATCACGTATAAAATGTACTCATTAGTTAACCATTCAGTCGTGGATATGCATGACACAACTATTTGGATACAGTGTGTAAATCAAGAATTAGTATACATGAATTATTGTCGATACATTGTTATTCAAGACAAAGATGAGGGCAACAGTGGTGTGGATCGCGGTGAGAACGATCAGTCTTAGAGTAATGCACGAACACTGACGCGCTGTCGGGCAGCGTCTTTGTATATGGCCCTGCGACGGTCTCGGGCATCCTGAGAATATCAGAAATTTTATGATTCGTTGCTCTCTCACCACAATGTGCGGGACGTAGGAGCTAGCGCTAAGAACACCTGATACTCTCAGGATGGTCTCTGGTGCACTGGGCGAGATAAACCAATTGGGTTGAGCAACCAAGCCCACGACCACCAGTGCCGATAATGCCGCACGGGGAATTCGCGGCACTAATCAACCTGCACACCATAGGGGTTTTTTTCAGATGGCATGGCGGTTCGATGAAATGGTAAGCATATTGATGCCATTCCGCGTTCCCAAGGGATTGTTATGATATTAATCGGAAAATTTGATACGTTCTTTTTCATTGATGATTGTTGAAATAGGCACACAGTGTATTGTTAATTTCCCGAGAGACAAATTGGCATTTATATTTGATTTGAATTAAAAATCATTTCAAAATTAATTCTGTAAATTGTTCAATGCAAATGAAGTAGCAACCACATTATTGATACCAACAATTCCGAAAGATACATTGCCTCATCCGTAATTCCATCCACGGTGCCACAGATCTCTGCAAATGCAACAAGACCTCGCACACATTCACCATGCTTCGAGCTCTAGCGTGCACACCGGACTTCAGCCCATAATTTCTTTGACAGTAAGAATACACATTGTATATTTTGAGAGACGCTTCATTCTTATAGCCTTGGTTACAGCGGATAACAACTTAATCATTAAGTAAGGTATTTTGGGTATAGGTATAAATGTACATCGATCGAAGTTTTGCGGAAATTAAAGCCACATTTTTCAATGGTGCATGGTTCAATACTACTGTAATGATATTTCTCTGCACGAAAAGAAGCTTTTAGGCACTCAGCGTCTAACATTGCGTTTGCTGTTAATTTGTCATATTAACCATAATTGTAATTTGTTGCCCAATGACTTGCCTAGCAACACTGAAGGCATGGCCGGTTTATAGTCACTTCCATGCCGACTGATGAGAGGTCGGTATGTTTATTACTAGTCTCTTCATCAATTTGGCCTTCGTGGCCTACGCAACTTACGGTAGGTTTCGCACTTTACAAAATTTTTGGTCATTTTGAATGATTTTTATGATAGTTCATGGAACGCTCGCTGTCCATTCAAGACGTCCTCGGGTCAAAACGTCCGAATATTAATTTCGGATTGTGTAGGCCTACTACAGCTGGTGTTTAATGACTTCGGCTACACCGTTCGTTACAAATTTGAAATCCGTAATTGAATTTGAACATTTCGAATTGTGCACTAGGCCTATATTATGTTGTCCTCATTTGAAGGAGTCAATCAGATGGGTCTGATTGGGTCATGTGATAAATTACTGGGAAGATGGAAATCCTAGGATGTAGGGCTATATGGTTCGAGCTATGTAATGGCTTTGATTGGCCAATGTACAAGTGTGTCGGATGGCAAGTGCGCTACCATTATCTGCGGAAACCTGGCGCAGACCAACAAATACAATTCTTCAATTTCAGCCAAGTTCAGCCCATCACCTGTCGGCATCTGGATGATGAATTCCGCATGGGGAGGCAGAGATTCGTCCGGATACCGGAATCACGCCACGCCGCATGACGTCAAACTTACAAGCGGACCAATGGGCGAACAAAACACCGCATACGAATTTTACGGACGAATCACATCATATTTGAGTATCCCTCATTCAGAGTCCATGGACGTTGGAGCAAATGGATCCTTCACATTTACAGCATTTGTTAAGACTGCGAAATCTACATCAGCTTTTATAGACTACAACCAAAACTCACCATATGCGCTGCATATATGGTCCTACCCATCCTCAAATTTATTTGTCAATATGCCGAGCCGATCACCGCATAGATCTCGTGGCAAAGAATTTCTCAGTTTGAAGCTTGCTGCCAACACGTGGCATTTCATAGGCGTTTCGCACGATTTGCCAAGGACGAAACTGGTCGGAGTGGTTGATGATAAGTCTGAGACGAACAATTTTGGCGGATGGAAAGTTTATACGAAAACACCGGAAACATATTTGGGTAGGCGGCTCTCTGAATCTATTAGCTTTCTCGAAGGGAAGATGTGTTGCGCGATGCTGTTCAACGTGACGTTGTCCTTCAATGATATGCAACGGGCAAGGAAGTTCTGCATGAAAATCGCCAAAAAGAGCGGTAAGTCGGGCGGGGCACAAGGAGAATTACGGTGGTGCGTCACTATACCGGCCTGCAAACCGAAAAGACGCACAAATGTCAATCCTCCTTGTTAAATGGGAACTATAGGTAGGAACTCGACCAGTGGCTAATATGCAGGTCGTGAGTAGTTCCGAGAAGGCCCTGTACGAGATCGACGAGTTTAAGTACATGTACATGTATCTTAATCTGGCCTTCCTGACTCCCCTGTATAGACCTGGTCCACCTTTGTGTTGGTATACCGATCGAATGCATCTTTGGGCATATACCTAGATGAATTTAAGGAACAGTTCAGCTTTAACAGACGTCTTAATCCAGCGGGCCAACAGAATTCTGTTGCTAACGGTTCCGGCTTTCGATGACAATATGGGGAGATAATCAGTAGTCCTTTTCATAGTCGCTTCGTTTGATACAAGTATATCTACGACATCGCATGTTCATTACTGCACTCATGGTCATGGAGACGCATCATATACATTTGTAATTGTTTTTAATGCGCAGTTAATGAAATTAATCGTCTGCTTTGATCATCAATAAATCATCAACAACCAAAAAATCTTCTTTCCAGATTCTATTTTTAAGAAGTTTTCCGACGGGGCCATTCCGAGCGATCATAGATTGACGCAGCGCCAAGCCGAAGAATTAATTCAGTGTTCCCGTCTTTGCCACAAGAACGACGCGTGTATGTCTTTCTCCTACGAACTGACCACCAAAGCATGTGTGCTGTCCAATACGGATTTCTTCCGTGAAACTGTTTCAACTGAAACTGCGACCGGGGTGGAAGTTTACTCGACTTTCTTTTCTGATGTAGAACGCTGAACGATTACGAGCGACGAAATGAGCAGTCAGAACTTAGCGCCCGACTCGAGCTCCAGGTGCAACAACCAGAGGCACTGAATCGGCGTTAGCGCTAACGTTAGCTTTAAGTCCTAACTCTATACTACTGTATGAAATATACTAAAGGAGTTAACGCTCAAAATTTGAGCTAACGCGGGCATGTTGTTGTCTCTATACCGCCGATTGATCAGCAACAGTGCAAATTTAACACATTCTGGTTTGTTTTAGGGTGATTTTACGGGAAAATATGCCGCGAAGCACAGCAATCGTTTGCGCGGGCTTAGTGGTTGCAACTCGAAGATTTCGTTTCTTTACTTGACTATGTGGCGTTGTGAGGTAAGAATCGGCGCCTCTATATAGCGCAAAGAATGACCTGAGAGGTGATTTCGCCGAAAATTGATTATTGCCGTTGTGTAGACTGATATATACTATCAAGAATATGTAATTGCTATGATTTAAATTTTCAAATAACCAACCGATGATCCTTTATAACAAAGGATATTATTAGTGACCGAAGTCTGCTACGTGCACCCACGATATGCACATAGTAATAAATAGAGCGTCTCGCCAGCTGTCATGTAACTACCGTACATATATGGATACATTTATGTGCACCAGTTTAATCGTATTCGTCTATTTCACTTTTAGATTGAATTTCTGTCTGTAAATACTCTCACATAATTGTCAATATTGCAATAGCTGTCATCACGTATACAATGTACTCATCATTTTACAATTGAGTCGTGGATATGCATGACAAACCAAGTTATTTGGATATAGTGTATATAAATCAAGAATTGATAAACATCAGGTATTGTTTTTATACATTATTCATCCTAGTCACTAATCATATTTGCCAAAGATGAGGGCAATAGTGTGGATCCCGCCGGTGGCAACGCTTTGATATCTAGGAGTTATGGGTTCGAACACTGGCGCGCTGTCAGGTCTCGCCTCTTTGTATACGGTCCTCTCCCATGCACTGCTTATATATGTCACTGATAATCTTATAGAGATGTTAATGATGAGGGGCACAAGAAACTTCAGTATATTCGAGCGAAATTAAATGATAGATGTGATTACCTAGCTGGCCTGTTGGTGATCAAAATATAGAGTAATTTTTGTAACCTATTGTACTTTTCACATCGCACCAACATGTATGTACGCACGCTGCACGAAATTCAACCTGTTTTTTTCAATTGTACTCTCCACGTGTACCAATAAATAAATAAATAAATAAATAAATGAATAAATAAACCTTGAATAATTCAGTAAAACTGAGCGGTGCAACTAAAGCCTAAAAAGTATCATTGGCCCAAATACGATATAGATAATCATATTGTCCGGTAAAGAATCTGTTACGTTGTTTACTTTTGACCACAGGATAAAAGGATATCTGCAAATTTTACAAATGAATATAAAATTTAAGGATCTTCCGTAAAATGCGGATCGTTGACATCTCCCAGCGCCGACTCCCTCTATATAGCTGCGCCTGATACAGTTGGCCGCAACTTGGTCATCCTGGAACATATCCTTCTCCCTACGCACACCTTACATCAGCTCGGTCCTCAGTGCCGAGTGTTGGTCTGAGATTCAGGATACAACTTGATATACTCACAGCTAACTAAAATTAAATTATTTCATCGCGTATAAAAAAAGAGGCCGACACCCATGTTACAGACAGAGTCGACTAAAAGCGCCCTCGAAGCGCCCTGGCTTGCAAGGAGGCGATTTTAAGCGCGGCGTCCCCGAGATAGAAAGATATCTGGGAACAAGATATCTTTCTTTACCTGAAATGAATGTCCACCACAATCCGTATCTTGCAATATGTACGTGGCTTACTCTTCAGGGGGACTCCATAACTCACTTTAAAAGAGGCTGAACATTTCCCAACATTGAAAAAAGTATGTCTACTTACCCGATTATTGCGTTTTCGTAATCACTAGTCCCGTAATTCCTCACTGACTGGTGTAGTGAAAATGAGAGGCAAACTGTGGCAACAGGCCCAGTCAGTTGTGTAGAGTCTAGGCCTATACCGATGTCAAGCGTGTCAACTAAGCCCAAGTAAGTGACTGTATCGATCAGCGTTCCAATGGAGTAGGCGATGGCTTTCACCAACAGGTGCAAACTCGGCTCGTGGGAATAATTTATTCATTGAATAAAGGCATAGCTCATAGGCCCCTTATGTTTCATAACTCAATGCAACAAATGAATTAAAACTAAAGATATATGTATGCGCTTGCAATTATCATGGAAGAGTTTCAAGAATATATCAACTTCGTCTTCAGACGTTAAACGCACATTAGTTCTATCAAATTTTTATAATTTCCCATAAATAGCTGGGAAGAGTATTGGTTAACTCTTTAAATTGACAGTTAAAGGTATGTGTGATCGTAAAACCAGAATCTTTTAGTGACTAAGGATGTTTTTTGGTCCCATCTGTCCATAAAATTATTCTAGTAAATGGAAAAACACCAAGACAGTATTAAATAGATTCCTTCATTTTTATTGCATATGGATATAAACACGTACACATTGAGTTAAACAAATGTTCTAAATTTCTACGATTCTAAAAGAACATTAGAAAAATAAGCAAAATACATGTAAACAATTAATAGCTGACTAGTTACTTGGCCTAATATTTTACTGTATCAATAATTACCAGTTACCCTTTCTTTCATCTCTACCATTCTAGCACAACACCAACAAAAGTTAAAATATTTCAAGAGATTGTCCATCCTACTATAAGAGGCTAGTAATAGTATTGTCACTATGTCTGATTTTTGATTTACGTATTTTTGATTACCTATTTTTGTCTGGCATTTCATTTCTTATTGATCCACCCTGTATAAATTACTACATAGCTTCCCGAATAGGAAACTCTATCACCCTTGGGGCAGACAAATGCTGTCCTTGATCAAGAGGAGTCTTGGTTACAGAGGTCAATATCAATGGAAATCAAGTGCAGTGTCCTTAATAGAGAGGTGTCCAGTGAATTTTCAGAGCATATCGAAAGTCTTAAAAACTCAATCTCTTTCAAATTCAATTGGTTGAATATCCTTGGATATTTGTTCAGCCAGTTCCTTGGACGAAGTGCACAAGATGCCTCTGCTCATGATGTCCAGAGGTCCACCTGGAAGAAAAAAACATAATGCCAATCAAGGATGAGTTTGAAGGGATGACATTTCAAGCATATCAAAAATCAAACTGAGCCAAACCGAGGAATGCCCTCAGAAAATGGATCGGATTCTCCAGCGTGACACTGCATCAGCTCCAAATGTCTGGAACAAACTACATTGTACACCCACTCATAAGGAGAGCAGAGAGTTCACTCCTCTTTGAGAAACACCTTGAGGCACACCTTTTCAAATGGTCTTTTCAAAGCGCCTAAGAGTCCTTGACTAAATCTTATGATTTGGGCACAACACAAATTTACTGATTGATTGATTGATATCAATGAATCTTAACATACCTAGTGGATCCATGTTGATGCCACCGGCCTCCTCTACAAGCAGAACCCCTGCAGCTATATCCCAACAATGCAAGCCATACTCGTAATATCCATCTGCTGCACCTGACGCCACTAGGCACATTGACATGGCGGCCGACCCAACGGAACGAATTCTGGAAGTGAGAAAATGAGCATGTTCAAATTTGAATACCAACTTTTAACCCCCCTTACCTTTACGCGAAAGTGGCCCCATGCACGACCTTATGTAATGTAGAGGAGGTTATGCTTACTAGGCTCCCCCAGGTGCATTATATAGTTATATACCTTATGGATGACTCCCCATACATGAACCATTTGCCATAGCTTACCCGCGTGAGTGTGACTTTACAAGTCTCATATTTTTGTACTCTATATCCACGATTGTTGGATCATTTGAATAGCCATGATCAGTCAAAATCAAAGCAAGTTGCAGGTCTGAAAGGAGTGACACAAAGGTGAATACAGCCACCACCAGTTTAAAATGTTGATGATACCCCACAACTTATCTCAAAAGGTACTGCTTGTTTCACAAAATCAGATTCTTTGAGAGATTGCAATGCTTTTCGTCATAACCTTGACTCAGGATATTTTATGCAGCTTCTCAAGTATGGAGTATGATTTTGAGCGTGATCAACAGGGATTGAGGATATATGACATAGCAACAGAGGATGACATAGCGACAGAGGATGACATAGCGACAGAGGATGACATAGCGACAGAACAACAATGATACAGTGCTATTTTAAATATCCACACATCAGTCTCCTCACATGTTCAGATGTTCAACAGCAGTGAGTCTTATTAGAAAAAAGAAAGTTCTGTTTCTTGCTTTTGCTTGCGTCTCCCACAACCCACCAGCCTTAAAGTTTTTGGAGAGACTTTTCACTGCCATGTAGGTCATTGGGCCTGATTGTTCAAAACAACCGCGAGTCAGTTACGAATGTTGTCATAAATGCTTGACAATCCTCTTAAATGTTTCTCTTTCACAAGGCAAGGGTTACGATCAAATGCCATGTACATGTAAGCACAAACTGTGCTGAACAGAAGGATAAACAGACACAAACTGCCATTAGGACATAGTAAACATCGAAAGAGAATGCACAAGTGGCAACATGCAAACTTGCCCATGAACATGGCGGACGACACGCCCGATGTTCTCAATCTTGAGTTGAAGTTTTGCATCATCTCGACTAGAGCCATATTCAGTTAATACTAAAGAACTAGAACATCCTGAAATACAATGTAAGCAATACAGGTCAGTTAGGCCTTATTGCCTTGGAGGAATAAATGGATGTCACAACTTATCAGAAAGACACCTTTAAAGGCTTGCTCCGTTTATTCAAAAATTTGATTTGAAAATTTCAAATTATGTTGATAATTATATGCACTGAGCATAAATTTCAATAAAGACTGATATAAAATACTACGGATGTCAAAATCCACACAGTCATATTGCACTCACCGATTACTAATATTTGTTATTTTCGTCGACAACATACCTTTACAGGATGAAACATAGATTCTTTCATCATTACAGAAGGCACCTTTGCCTGCTTGAGCTGTGTACATTTCATTCTGGACCGGACTGTACACAAGACCTATCACTGGCTGCAAGACAAATATTAAGGAGGTTAAAGGGGTATGCCCTCCATACTTTAATCATGGTTCAGGAAAAAAGATATGCAAATACACAATGCTGTGGTGCGGTTATCATGTACACAGCTTTAATGAAACTTGGTATATATACATGTAGTATCTGTATATCATGATATCTGTCAACACAATGGCATCCCATCAATTAGAAATTGTCAAAATCTATTATTACAAATTTCAAGTTCTTAAAACAAGGCATTGGCCTTTAAGGGAGTTACGAGAAAAAGACAGGCTTGAACTTCAGATGACTACAAAGTGTACTGAGGAGAGTTTTTCTGAGTAGTTTTACAAAAAATATCCTGATTGAGGGCTCTTTTGAAAGCCCTGTCAAACTAAAGCAGTAAATGTAAACATGTTTTCTTGAAGACTTAATCTCTTTGCCAAGTTTTAAATAACAACCTACCTTTTTGTTGACCAGTAAACCGATGGATATACATGTGTAGGGGAATCTGAAAGAAAGTACATGACTTATTTCAAGTTTCCTTCCAAGATAGCCAAACAAGAACCAACTGAAAAAGATTATAGAATCAGCATCTTTCAATCTTCAGTTGATGTTGATGTACTTGTAGGCCTTACATCAGTACACATTGTCAAAGGATGTGCACTGGCCACATGCTACTGTGGATAAAAGCTTATTGCAAGCTCTGGCAATTGCCTCCGTCAGACTCCTACTCCTAGGTTCTCAAATGTCATGTCTACCTGTTGTTCCTGAGGATTTAAGCAGACAGCTAAAATGAAGCCCTGAAAAAGTCATTTTAAGAAGATTTTCACGGCCTACTCACGTATGGACAAAGTTAGTTGTGCCATCTATGGGATCTATTATCCATGTTGGGTCGTCAGTGAGTTCATTTTTCACACCAGCAGCAGTTGATTCTTCACCAATAAAACTGCAGAAGGAAAATGAGTGAAAAATCAAGATCTAATGGCATTATACCAACTTGGAAGTACTCAGTTTTTTTGTAGTTTAAAAACCAAACCAAACTGGAAAAATAAATTTTGTAGCTTGTAGCCCCCATCTCAATTCAAGGACAGCCAGGATTAAAGTATCATTGATCGAAGCTGAAGGGCTGATGCCTCTTCGGTTTGGGCCAGTATGTCCACATCAACCAGTAACCAATTCTGTGAGTCTAAGAATAGGCTGCAATAAGTTCATGCCCTTCTTGTTCAGTGGTCTTACCAATGTGTGGGAAAGTTCTCCTTGATTGTGGAAATCACCATCTTCTCCACATTCTGATCAGTCTCCGTCACGAGATCGATAGCAGAACCTTTCACTTCAATTCTTTTTTCCTTTTTGAATGCTTCTTTAATAACCTAAAATGTTCAAGAAAATTGCAATTCTGTAGCGTGAACACTGAGTTCAAGTAACTTACTTATTTCCTATTCCTTATTCCCGGTTCGATTCGACCTATTTCTGATTCTCAATTAATTACATGATAGCCTACAGCTCCTCTTGAAGTCTTATGCCTGTGCTCACAACAGGCCATGGCATGCACATACGGACACCCGGCCTCACTCAGACTCCCCAGGTAGTCTTGCACTTACCAACCCCTCACTGCAGTCCAGTCAGTGTCACTGTCAGTGACACTCGCTGTCACTCATTTTGGCACAGACTGCCAGCAGCTAGTCGAATGAACCATAGACGTATATTGGCTGAGACAATCGGGTAAAAGAAGCTTCTTTGAAGTATTTTTTTCTTTTATCGTCTAAAAGTTTTAAGACTAGCCAGCAGCCATCCATGATCCATGGCCTCAGTCAGCTCCCAACGGGGATTCTTACCTTCCCAGCCTCTATTGCAACAGACTTTCCAACTTCGAAACATTTATCAAGGTCTAATGGTTCGTTTGCTATCATTTTAACTTTTGATTATCATATATTTTTCACAAAATCATTGATTTTACAAGGTAGTTTTCAACCTATTTGCTCGTTGTCATTGACAAGTGCTGCCACTTTTCGGACCAAATTGTTCTTGTCCTATTTCATAAAATAATGAGATGTTTATTTTATTTGAGCATTGTTGTAAATTTACCTCCTTCTATAATTTAAAAACACAGTATGATTATATTGAGATAAGTGCATAAAATCTATTTTTAAAAATTGACCACCGATTTTGATTGAATCTTTTGACCATTATTGTTACATCAGGCTTCTAGTAAATCAAAAACTAAACAAAAGGCGGTTGTTTTGAAAATAATATCCAACTACTCTTCAGATTTCTCCCGTTTCAGAGCATTGATTGCGATTTTATTGATTTGATCATACGTGGGCATTGTTGATACCATCATGACCATCCCAAATATTCATAAATGTAGTCAGGTGAGCATATGTTTTCACTTTTCCGATCAAAAAATGTAGGCCTATGCTGATTTTCATGCAGTGCATTTACACAGCACAGTATGTATGTCTGATGTACAGCCTTTACTACAGGGTGTCTCAAAAAGGGTGACCCTTCGCTTAAAAAGGTGGTTCACATGGAATGAAGGCGGGTCTTTTGTGTTGGTTTGGAGCAGAGAAGGTGGAAGTAGGCCTATACAGATGATTGTCAAAATCATGGAAATGGAACATAAGTCGTATATGACTGAGCGGCCGAGGTAGTCAAGTCAAGTCAAGAGATTTTGCATAACATATACCTACCAATGGTGTAACATGATAAGGAATAAAGAATTCCTTTAAAATCTTTTATATTAATCTAATGTTCTTTCAGCTGACTTTAGAAAATGCCCAAATGAAAAAGAAATTACAGAAAGTGAAGCAAGCAAATGCTGAACTAAAGAAAGAACTTGGAGATATCCGAGAACGATTGCGCATACAGGACATGATGAAGGAATATGTCACGACCAGAAGGTAGGTGTGAGCTTCTTGGCGATAAATTTGATTGTTGTTTCAATTCCTATAGATTCTATCTATCTATCTATGTATCACATTTATATAGCGCCCTTATCAGTCCTATATTGGGCCGTTCAAAGGCGCTTAACAAAAACAGAGTCTCTATAAGAAGTATATAGTCTTTGACAACAATAAACAATTCTAATGTTCGTAATGTTGTTGAAAAAGGTGGGTCTTCAGGAGTGTCTTAAAAGTTGTGATGGAGTCCGCATTTCGAATATTACTAGGGAGGTCATTCCAGAGTGCTGCTGCGGCACACTGGAATGTACGCTCGCCAAATCTAGTCTTTGTGCGCGGGAGCACTAGCGAGATGGTATCTGCTGATCGAAGTACTCGCCGTGACTGACGGATCTCTAAAAAGTCAGACAGGTACTTGGGGGCCTGTCCTCGCATGGCTTTGAAAGCTAGCAGAAGTATCTTAAAATTCCATATGTCACAACCAGAAGGTCTTTGTTAATGTTGGTGCTGAAAGTTACTGATTATGTTTGCAGCACATATGTCCAAACAGATCCACCAAAGTCAGTGATGTCTGGCATCTATGGGCCGCCAAGACGTGAGGGGCTCAGGCTGGAGGAAGAAAAAGAAAAGGCAAACAAGTAAGCAAAACCTTGTGATCTTCTCCCTTTCACTGTTAAATTGTTTGGCTGCTTTCCCTGTCTCAGGCCTGAGTCTTTTGTTTTTCAAGATCTGCGGCCTTTATGTGGACAAGACAAAAGTGTCAGATAATGAAATTGATAAATTTTGTTTATTTATTTACTGAAGCCTTGAATATGAACCAAGCACCGGCAATTTGTCATACCATAATCAAGACCTGAAAATTGACACCTGGTGCACGTGTAGTTTCATTTTCTGGTATGACTGTTCACTCTAGAGGTCTGGTTTCCTTTGCAGGTTATTAAGCATGCACAACTGTCTGATGAAGAGATATGAGAAAGAAGTAAAAGCCAATGATGAACATGCCAACACCATCAACAGCTTAAATGTAAGAAGTGGCTTCATAGTTGACAGAGACTCCAGACTCTGTCTGCAGAATCAATTCTAGCATTACATACATTGTCTGTATGCACTGGCTACAGGGTTTACCAAAAAAGTGTATAACAATTGTCAATTTGTCTCTCTTAGTTGAGGGTGACCGATCTTGAACATCAGCTGGTCAGTGCCAAGGCTCGAGTTCACAATCTGGAACAGGAGAAAGAGAATACACGCCAGGGCAGGCGGCGGTCGACATCCCTCTCCCCCAGGGACCCAGGTGAGAGAAAATCTTTGGCCCAGTAAATGTCGAGGGAGATTGTTGCATCGTGGTTAAAGCGGCAGGCTTTTATATTGGAGGTTGTGAGTTTGACTTTCGGATTGTCAGGAGGGTGGCAGCCATTTCATCCTTGTTTGCTGTGTCCATGAGCAAGGCACTTCACCCTACTCGCTCAAGCCAATGGGTTGGTTTCTCTTGCACTGTATCTTTGCTGCTTCAATAATTGTTATCCCATCATTCCATTGTAGGTGTCCTTAGAGAACTTGACCGCATAAAGAGGGACCGAGATCGACAAGTCAAAGAGAACAAAAGACTCAAAAAGGAGTTGAAAGGTTTAGACAAGGTAACTTTGTCCTTACTGCCCAATGCTCAATGTCTACTTTGTTGACCAATATTGCAGTATTCCCCATGTGACTCAGCGAAATTTGTACCAAAATGGCTGCCAGTCTCAAAACCCTCCCAAACAAATTATATTAAAGTTTGTGTTTGGCGTTTGACCCAAGCAACTACTTGTATTCTTTTTCTTATTTCAGGGATTTTTTGATGAAGTGGAGGACCTGAAGTATGGATTACAGCAATCGGCAAAACTCAATCAGGAATATGAGAAGTCGTTGAAAAAAATCTGTTCACAATTTGGAGTCCCTTTTCCCCATCCACAGACGGTGTTAAAATGATGATGATTTTAGGACATTTTAAATATGAGTGTTGTCTAACAGTCTCCGTTGAATGTTTGGGCCGTCATTCTTTGGAGGCTACAAGACTTTTGCTGGTAATGTATTTTTGTGTATGTGATGTAATGTTTTTAGAGGGAATAACACTGCTGGTCAGAGTTGAATAATTGCGGCTTTGTTCTTTTTGTTCAATTATCCAAATACATGTAAGTGTTTTGGAGAGCTAAAAGAGGAAGGTCCCAGGAACTACAGACGGACATCTTCAACAAAACAATCCAAGTGAATTTGACTCAAGGTTCGAGTCAATGTGCCCTTGTCTGTATCATTGCCACAGCACTCGATGGAGGCCTTGACTACTTGGCCATGCCAACATACCAGGCAGAGCAGGCTTTATTGAAGGACGACACAATCGGAGATGAGTGTAACAAGGTCATAAACTGATGTCAATGTCTCCTCCAAGGGCAACTAATGCGCTAGTACCAAAGCACGGGCAACTTTTGGGGATCCACAACAGTACACTTCGAGAGTAATCTGAAGAGGCATGACTTTAAAAGAGTACTTTGAAGTGGCCTCCTTATCATTTGAGTAGGCAATCCTGTTTATCTTGCTCACAAATTTAAATAAAAAGAAGAAACAACGAATGGCTATAATATGTAACATTTGTTATAATTCTATTGTCACATCTCTTGATTTATAATATTTAAAATCTAAATAAACCCAACCTCAGCTGGTGATAGAACAACTACCCCATCCAAATGACTTAAATAAAGGGAGACAGGAAGTGGCAAAGTGGGCCACATTAAGTTTAACAAAACTGCCAACAGGCGTCTCACAGTACATTAGCACTATTCACACTTAGACAAGGAACGTAATCTCCAAGTCAAACCAGACGCAGTTCCCTCACTGCATAATTTGTCATCTCGAGACCACTGCACCAGCACCACCATAGCTCCTGCCTACTTCCCCTTTACCATAATTTCAAGTACGCCTAGATTTGATAAAATCTGATCTAATTTCTACTTTGACCTAATCATATACATTATACATACATACACCAGGGATGAAATATTTGAAAGCGACTCTAGCTTTTTTGCTGTAAGCACTTTCTATGAAATGGTTATGAAGAAATACATTATACATGTATTTGTAACAGCCCCTACATAAAGAGTTCGCACAATAAAAATCAAAGGCAGTCCTAATAAACATTGTCCTTGTGGAAAAAAACAAAAGCATAAAACCAGGACAAGACACATACAAAATACCACCTAGAAAGTTTTTGTGTTTAAACATGGTTCCAAGAAAAAAACAGAGTCTTCCCAAAGCAAGACTTTGTTCAAACATACATTTTACTCTCAAATCAAATAGAATTTCTCAAAAGATAAAACTAGATAAACAAGAAATAATTTACCTCTGATATTAAATACCAATTGAATATATACAAGTTCTAAATCAATACTTGCACTAACCGCTAGAAATATCCAGCAATAATGGGTAATATACATGTAATAGGAAGAGAAACCCCTACATGGAAAACATGATTCCAACACCAAACAACGCAATCTTTCAAACAAATGAAACAAAAAAACACACTTCCCTGTAGCAGATTATAACCTCTCAATTTTGAATTACACCCATGGGATTGATAAATGCTGTCCTGACTATGGTGTCCTGATTAAAGAGGTCACAATGATCCATTTTAGGACCAAAAGCAGTATCCTCAACAGAGTGTGTGTTCTGTTATAAGCAGAGGTGTCTGCTTAGGGAGGTTCCAGTGTACCACACATGTCTTCAAGAAGTTCATGATTTTGGTCCTGTCTTATCGCCATACATCGGTACAACATGTATTTCAGTGAAGCCCTCCAGTGAACAGTGAAATGTCTTTACAGAAAAGACAAGGCGTTCACCTTGAATTTACAGCAAACACTGTCAGTTGTCCAGAGGTGTGATATATCTCCATGCCATGGCATAGATCTGGCCCCATAATGGAAGGCCAGTAAAAGCTAAACAATTCAAACTCCCCTCCCAAAGACCACCTCGGAATAAAAGACCACTAGTGTTTGCTAATGCACACATAGAACATCACCTCAAACACCCTACTCTTGTCAAATTCACGTTTCATCAGTAGACTCCTGCATGAGCAGGTTCGTGAGTCAATCAACTGGAAATGAAAAATATCCATCCCTGACTGACTGAGCAGCCACTGTGGACGGGTCGAAGTGAAATCACTCTGTGCTTGACGAAGTCAAGGTACATTCACACTTTTAAAAAGGACCTACTGCTTTTCATGGTTTGATGGTTACACCGTGGAACGATTCAACAAATTTGAGAAGTCGTCAAATTGGAGATGTCGAGACTTTTTAGTAGACCAGAGCAACAGCGGAACATGCATGGGTTCGTCACACCAAGGAACACTGGCAGTGTTGCTAGGCTTTCATCATACACTCATCTACCTACCCCATTATTTCACCAGGTACAGCTGCAGCCAAAATAGCATTTATTCCTTTATTCTTAACCAAATTTCACAAAACAAGTATTGGGGTGACAGATGCAAATTGCTACATGTATGCTGGAATTTATTACGACTTGGAAGCATTTGAACAACGGAAGCCAACAAAAAAGACATCTTCATTTGGCTTGCAAAAGAAATCACCTCAACACCTGTTTCGTGAAAATCAGGCAGAAATAAAGGAACGAGTGTTATTTTGGTCATGGCAGTGCCTTGTGAAATAGGGATTCACTACAGTCACAAACAATATCGTATGTCTTTGGAAAAAGCTAGCTATTCGTCCATGCTAAGTCTAAACATCAACCCCTGGCCCATTAATTAAACGTAATCAATAAGGAAGGAGGGGAGGTGCATTGGGAAGGTTGACAGGGCCATTTGAAAAATCTTACAAAGATTGATACTGCATGCCCCCAGGGGGAAACACACTCTGCTGGGGGTAGGGCAAGGTGTAGCCATTGTTATCGACCTGAATAGGACCAAACGGATTCGGTGGAATTCCACTAAACTCGTACTGATTGGATAGATGGTGGTGAGGTTGGTACGGAGCCTGGAGACGGGGTTGATGACTTGGTTGTGGCATGTCGTGTTGGTAGTTGTCGTGTCGAGGCAATGGTGGGAGTGGTTGTTTCTGTTTGGGTGGCCTAGGTGCACGGGGCTTCGAAACAGTCGCAGGTTTATTTGGGTTGGGGTCATGTTTCTTCAAGTGCCAATTGAGGGCGTTGCGTTGGCGAGCGCGGTAATCACAATGTGGACATTTTAGTGGCTTTTCGTCTGTGTGAATTCTCATGTGCACCTGGACGTGATATGGCGTTCGAAAAGCTTTTCCGCAACCCTCCCAAGTGCAAGTAAATAACTTCTCTTTGGTGTGGTAAACTCGGATGTGCTGCTGAAGCTCCGACCTACTAAAAAACAGTCGCGAACATGACTCATAAGTACATTTGACCTTCTTAAGATGAAGATGGACACGGTTTACATGCGTACGCACCATATTTCTTGTATTAAATGCTATACCACAGCCTTCGTGGGGACAAATATGTTTTTTTGTCCCGTGCACACCATTAATATGAATCCGTAAAAATCTCCTTGTTGTGAATGCCTTACCACAAAGATCACAGATTTTATTTCGGATTTGTGGCGTGTGGGTTCGGCGATGATCTTTCAGACTTGCCTTCGACCGCAGCTCTTTCCCACAGTGTTCACAGAGGAATCGCTCAGCAGCGGCAAGTTCATCAGGGTGTTTAGCTGTCATGTGCTCCTTCATAACAGAACGGACTGTGCTGAAGAAAGGACAATAGGAACAAGTCGATTGTTTTGAGGGTTTCTTGAGAGTCGACTTTGACCGCTGTTCCACCGCATGTTTTCCGCACTGTCGACAGCAATGTTTCTCGCCCTTATGAATACGAATATGGGCAAAGATACTCCACGATTTATAAATCTTATGGCACAAGGCGCATTCGTAATATTTCTTTTTCGTATCATCCTTGCTAGGAAGCTCATGTAAGATGTAGTCATCCTTGGTTATACCGAGAGGGTGACCAGTACCATATTCCTGCCTCCCCCTTCTCATAAAGCGGACATTTTTCAGTTTTTGTTTTTTCAGGGGGAGAGAACTTTCATCTTCATTTCTGACTAGCTGCTCTGCAGAATTGGTGATGGGGATTTCACCAGTTGCACCATCTGCAAAACCTTGTCTAAATTCAGCACTTGTGCTGAAGTCTTCAGGCCCTTCTGTAGTTTCATCCATCCCAGTCCTAAGACAGTCTATGCTCATCTGCACCACCTGGGCTTTCCCCTGAAGTCCAGAGATAACGTTGGACTGACTCTGGCCCTGCACAACCCCACAACTACCTGTATTAGTGCCAACAAGTCCGATGTTTGAATCTAATCCTAAAATCATATTCTGCTCAAGTTCTGCCGTGTCCACATGGCTTTCTTCTGCAACGTAATTATTTCCGTCGCAGTTACAAATCTCTTCCATCTTGTCGCCGGCGGTCGCCTCATTTTCCATATCGTTCCTAAAGAGGGCATTGTCTCTGAAACAACAAGAGACGTCATTAGAAAGGAATAATATATTGAATCGAGTGCATCATGCCAAGATGAACTGGGATCTTCATCTGTTGTAACTTTGCCTGGCAGCTTTACATAGAATTCCCGTTGTAACGTGGTTTACGTGACTGATGTCACTTTTTGATCAAACTTTGGTCAATCATAGTGCTGATCTAAGTCTTAAAGACCAGGTTCCCAGATCATGGTGTCTTTTGTTTACTTCTACTCACGGAGGTAAGTCCACTCCATGAATTTTGCAGTAGAGCCTAAGGACATGTGCCAGGAAGCCAGATGTTGATCTCTTGGCATGGGAGACCAGCTCCAGATACCATCGTTTCACCTCCCAGTTTGTCTGGATGCAGACAAACGGATCGGACGACTCACTGGCATGTGGATTGTACGATTTTGATGGCGGTGTTTCCTCAGGAGGTTCTTCTGTAAGCAAAATAAATCAGTTACAGGACAGGTAACAAACAAAAAGCTTTTCTGAAAGATAAGCCAGGCTGACACCCACTATTGTCAACTATTTGGACAAATGACAAACAAGGTTTTAAATTTACATTTTGCAGCAACTGTTGCACTTACCTTTAATTTTAGGTTTCTTTGTCTTCTTAAAATCCTCCAAATTTTCCTCAATAAAGTCTAATATCTTTCTTGAAAACTGGTAATCCTGCGTTACACCAAGTTCTTCTTTCAACTTAACCCACTTTTCCATATTTACAGCCCCTAAAGATGACAGGTAAAAGATAATCAGCACAGAACAATAAAGTGTATCTTAGATAACTTAACTTGCTCCCCTGGTTCTGAACTGCCATGTTGTCAAAAAAGCATTTACGTACGATTAAAAACCCCAGCAGTAGAATTAGAAAACATAAGCGCATGACCATCAAACAACCAACAGCACTTAAAAACATGATAACACCCACTGTCTAGTCTCCCTTGACCGCACAAATAGCAAGTTAATTGATGAGACAGGTCACAGGGATGCTCTTGTAAAGGTGTCTCTGAGGCCAAAGAACAACCTTTTTATGCAAACGCAACAAGTTCCACCTACCAAGTGAGACAGTATTCTTCCTCTTTATTTTCACTCTTCGCCTTGATGATGTTTGTTGGTCCCCTGTCCTGCTGGCGGACGGTGTTCTAATTCTGTTTCTGTGAGGATGCGGCCTTGATGCAGTCGTATCATCCTCTTGTGCCTCATCCACATCAGATGGAACATACTCGTCTGAAATCATTCGACGCAATGATTTAAGTTGAAGGGGCAGTGTCTTGTATTGATGTCAGTACAGCACTTATGAAGATCAGCCTGGGCATTACGGTATAAGCATCCCAATAGGGAATTCACTACAGTGTGCGTCAAAATGATGTCAAAGCGGAGACGAAAGAGACATGACTTCCAGTCAATTAGTCAAAACAATGCAATATCCTTGTGAAAGTCAGCGTAACGTAGGAGCAGCCGTAGTATTGTTGAACTTTTTTAAAATCTTACCATCATCGGTGACTGTTGGTTCATTCTTCATCATAGACTGTTTCCTTTTTGGCCTCCCTCTCCTAGCCTTGCCTTGGACATCATCATCATCCAAGTCATCTAGGGGATCATCATTCATTGTGACAATACGATAAACAGCTGAAATGAGACGAGACTTTTTTATAAACATTGAACCATCAAAGAGTTGCTCAAAGATGGGCTACCAGTCATTAAGACATCAAGACCTCAAAACAGATCGTCGCGTAAAATATTTTAGGTTATACCTGTATGACATCACCAATGGCGCAGGCGAAGGACTGGAAGGAACAGTCATATTACCGGCAGACTTGATAAAAATTAACCTACGGGTGCTTTTTCTCTTTCTTGTACTTCGACGTCTCTCGGTCGACGAGCCCACAGACTCCCGAGGTGCATCCATATCATCTCCATCTCCTTCTTCGGCAGTATCTTTGTTGATCAAACTTTCCTGAATGTCTTGTGCTTCCTTCTTGAATATGCTGATCATGTTGTGGGTGTTACTGCTGTTTCTTATTGGTTCTGTAATCAATGGTATTCATATCGGGTGAATTACTACGGTAATTTAGAGAAGTTCAGCCCGCATATGGATGTTGTCATGACCTTCTGACTCTCTCCTAAGAACTAATCACTTTTTGCTAACATTCCTCACCAGCAACCATTTCAATTTTCAATATTTTTGGGGGGTGGGAGTGAGTGTAGCCAAAGACGGAGTTTCTTGGCCAATAAACCCACCTGACAATTGGGGCCTAACCGTAGTAGAAGCATGTAAAAATACCCTAGTGAACAACACCTCCAAGTACAAGCGCAGAACAAACACTGAAGGGGAAGTCTTGATTATGTTCATACTAACCACTCGTTGGTGCAACCTCTCCTGCTTCTTCAGTTCCATCCTGATCCTCGTCCCCATCCTCTGGCTCTCCATCCTCTCCATCTTCATCATCATCCCCATCTTCATTATCACTATCCGATCCATCATCTTCATCCACATTTTCATTTTTGTTTGAGACAGATTCCCTGTCTGGATCCCCAGTTTCATTTGCCCCCTCCTCCTGCTCTTCACTTGCATACCCTGAAGCATTGCCTGCAATGACTTGAACTGCAACACCATTCACCATCACAATACCTGGTTCAGAGAGGGCGGCTCGGACACTCTGGTCATCAGCTGAAGTCGGGGCCGTCGTGTCAGATGTTGGTGGGCGTCCATCAGGGTTGGGCCTACCCTCCTCATCTGTAAAGAATGAAAAGCCGATAGGCGATATTGCTCTGCGAGAGGTCAGCACTCGACAGGGTCAAGAAACTTCACATACAAACACAATGAATGTAGGGCCTAATCTAATGTCAATGTACATTGAACATTCACATTGCCGAGGCTCACTCAGTTGACTGCCATGATAACTGTATGAGCCACATTAAAACAAAGCGATGCGTTATGCCTATGCCATGGGCCAGTCCTATACACGACACACATGTCATATATCATGTATGCATCATGGACATCCGACATGGTATGTAGGCCTATGTAGGCCTATATATCATCATGTCATATGTACAAATACAAAAATGAAAAATTCTCACGCAAGACTGAACATGTTGGGGGCGAATGTGCACGGTTGAAAGTATACGGGGCTCAAAACTTGTGCTTTTTCTGAAGCACGACATGTATACTACTAGAAAAATTAGTGAAATACTCATTTGGATTTGTAGGTTTTGTTTATTTGGTTACTAAAATTCGCAAAAATACCATTTTCAGAAAAGTTGCCCTCCATGTTTACACCGAATTTCCGGTTCTTCGTTGAAAATTCTTTCGGTAGATGGCGTGGTAATGACGTCATGAGGCCAACATAACTAGGGGATTCCCCCCAAAAGCAATCAGTTTTGGTTTCGATTTTACTTCGATTTTACGTCGATCCATTTCATTTGATTATGTAAGAACTAGGAATAGGACGATATCTTTGGTAAGATGTGTTGCTTCTTTATCATCTTAACACAGTGGGTCTTTTCATGAAAAGTAGGCAAGTTCATGATATAGTTCATAGGCTAGCCCTAGGCCTATCAATAGGCCTATGTCAAACACATAACTACTAATACAATAGTCAATACCTCCATGGTACAGTGTAGACTACAGTGTACTAGTACATTATCATTTAATAATATGTAACTTATTGTAAGGTGGCAGGTTGAGTTCAACTTCAGGTCAGGCAGTAACCAACAGGACCTATGATAAAATTCCTTGTTCCTCCACCAGGAAAACTTTGAAACCCTTTCCTTTCTCTTCGCCTTCGGTCTCTTCCTGTTAGTGTTGCAAAAGCTCCATAAAAAATTCATGCACCTAAATCTAGGTTACCAGACCACAATTCTAAAGCCTCTTTAGTCTTTCATGACTGCAGTAGGATCAGATCAACTTTCAGAATTGATTCCTGCGACTTGGTCCTTTCTCCGACTCCGAGTCCGAGAGAGGTAAACCGAACATTGGTATTGCAAAGGCCTTTATGGTTTGTGTCTTACCAGTACCTTCTGTCAATGTCATTCCAGGTCATGAGGGCCGTGTCAATAATGAGAACAACTCCCAAAGATTTTGCTCAGGGAAGATTGTCTTTCTTTTCTTTACTTTCTATAATTTGTTTCAGTTTTAAGAGTTAGCGTTGCCAGTGAAGACTTAGCATTGCCAGCGATTGAAGACTTAGTGTGGCCAGTGTATGAAAAGACGACATGGCAGCAAACAGCAGTTCTACTGAGGAAAGTACCTTTCAATATGCCTCGGGGTTCCTTGAGGACAGATTTCTTGGTGAGTAGCAAAACCCAGCATCCCTCTGGGGCGAATTTAACCGCTGCCACCACTTCCACCGCATAACAGCCAGTGTCCCCCAAAATGACCTTTGTGTCCTCTCATATAATATCTCTTATCACATTTTCCAATACGCAAGGCCAAAGTAACTCCGAAAACAAGTTCCCTGATAAATTGTCAAACCTGAGCCTCCCGTGACCTTTTTTAACACTCCTTGCTAGATTTTTGAAATTGGATGATTCTCTGTCATAAATGCTTAATTTCATCCATGCATGTTGTAATTATTTTTTCAGGGCAAGGCAAATTTGAACCAACTGTCCTGTTTAGAGTTGACAGAAGCTCACAGTATGTGCTGAAATTTATCTGTGGCAAGGATATTTGTGAGTCTGAGTAAGTTGGATTATTCTGTTTTTAAAAAAGGAAAAACTGTTGAATTTGTCAGTTATCAGAGTGTACTACAAGTATATACTGGATTTTGTTGTTTGACAACAGATGAGTTTATGACGTCAAACGTATCAGAGGTGAAACAGTACATAAAGATGGATTGAAGGACAATGTCAATGCCTGGATGCTTTTTTATACAAACTCTCTATTCCCATATTTGTTGCTTAAAAAGTACATTTTTTTTCAGAGACGTAGATCAAGTTTCAGAAAACATCAAAGACAAGATTGGAAATGTCCGCCATCCAAATGTGCTTGCCTACCTTGCATATATGCTTCACGGAGAAAGGAAACAAATGGGTATCAAGATGAAATATATGAGTAATGGTTCACTCTACAGTCTTATGGTAAGTATACCCCCCTTAGGGTGTAGTCCAAATGAATTTCGGGATGCCCAAATTTAGTGTGGGCAAAATATTCCTCCAAAATTTGGGTCTGCCGGAGCATTTCTCATAGAATCTCAGGCTATCTAATGTTGAAGTGGTGGTAGGGTATTATTTCACTGAATTATTATTACAGGAAAGAGGTGTTGACATACCGTGGTCTGTCTCAGAGAGCATTCTGCATGACGTTTCGGCAGGGATGGCTTACCTACACACTGAGAGGGAAGACAAGCCAGTGATACTCCATGAGAACTTGCACCTGAATAATGTTCTCCTGACAGAAGATTTCCAAGCTAAGGTGGGTTCATCTTGATCTGAGTTTAGGTTTTCCTATTCTAGATGTTATGAGAAAGGGGGTGCGTTGTGGGACGGTTTAACCCTTAAGCTGCCCACTGTGACTTTGAACAAACACGGCTTTGTGCCGCCGTGTGCCAACTGCGACATCAGAGGTTTTAATCTAATGACTGGATGACATCGTGGGCTTTGTCAGTACTGCTAAGCTTAATAGATGGCGTTGGAAAATGAAGAAATCTATCGATAGAAGTGGGGTTCTAATACATTACTAATACTTTTTCACAGCTATAATTACATGTTTTTCTCCTGTAGGTTTCTGACTATGGTCTGAAGATGGTCTATGCCATGACAAGAAATTATGCACAGAACCAACAATCATTTGAAGACTACAAATTCAGAGCACCAGAAAGGATGGAGGACATTTCTGAACCTAACACCAAGGCTACAGATGTCTATTCGTAAGTCTCATTTAATTTCAAAGTCAGACTTATCAAATATCTGAATTATGCCGAGTTTCTGGTTCAGAACACATGAATTCTTTACCTCTCTTTGCCTTTGACTTTGAGTAAAAAAACTCATATGAAACATTGACATATATCAAATTTACAGTAACTGTTTTCTTCACAACAATATTGACTTAAAATCTCCATTTCCATTTTGACAGGTTTGGGATTATTGTGTATGCTCTGCTGAAGCGTTCTACAGATCCTTTTGCACGTAAGTCCTCGTTCTATGAATTTTTTATTTTCATATTGCACAATAATCGTCTTGCCATTGTGCTTTGACGTTGTTTCCCAAATTGAGACCAGACATATTCTGGTTTAAACTTACCTTCTAGGCAATATCACAATGTCAGCGCAGCTGACTTTACGATGCTCATGACTTGACATCAACATTGGCCATATCTGTCAGCTAGGTGGACCAACACTTTTACACCTGGCTGGAGAGACACAAAATACGTCAAGTGCCTTGCTCAAGGACACAGATGAAACAGTGCTGACCTGTCTTAAGAGTCAAACCTGTGACCTCCTGGTTATAACCACACAGCTGCTCCTCCCAACAGGTGGCTTTAGTGCTGGACCATGCCACTTGCGATTTGTCGGCTCAATTCGGAGGATACTAGTAAGCTACCAACAGCCTTGTTTTAGTGCCGCATTTCCAGCATTAGTTTATTTATTCCAGCTATGAAGGAAGAAGAACTCAAGAAAACTCTGGTAAAAGGTCAAAGTGTCGTTGATTCTGAAAGGCTCAGTGGTGGTCACCCTGCTGTCTTCGTAGAAGTTCTGGACAAGGCAACCGAGCATTCCCCAGACCAAAGGGCGGACTTTGAAGGTAGACACTCAGTCATGTTGACAAGTTATCAAATAAGATTTCAAGCCTAAACATAAACAAAAAACTCACAACAATGAAAAAAGGCTATGGATGATAATCTTGAAGAATGCTTGGTTTTCCTTCTGTCTTGGTGACGATTTCTAATTGTTGTGTTTCAAAAAGCAAAAAGTGATTTTTATGCAGAAAATGGAAAATGCTCTCATAATTTGGCCAGTTATGTTCATGTGAATCAATTTCAGGTCTGAATTGTATGCTGACCATCAGTGACCAAGATCGACTTCTTAATGATATAGATGAACTCAAGAGAGATGTAAGTGTCTTCTGTATTCTATTCTGAACAACACAGGATCATTTCTACAAGTTGCCATTTTTTCGGCTAAAAGTAACCGTGTGCGTCTGCATGGTGACCTACATTGAGAATGACTTATTAGAATTGGTAGAAACGCCCAATAAAAGAAATACTGAAATTTGCAACTGTGACTGCACTGACACAAACGGAAAGGTTGTTGTTAGCTTCTTTTATTATACTACCAGAACTTGTATTTTGGTCTATTTTTCAGCTTCTTCATCATCCGATCCAGCCACAGGTGCCTCATCCGAGGGTACAAAGCGATTACGTGCCCAACTCATATCATGCCAGTTCTGGTTCTCCGGGTTTTGTTAGGTCACAGACCTGGCAATCCCAATCGTCGCAACAAGCGACGGATGATCTTGATGAAGCGGATTGTCAGACGCAAAATGAAGATGGAAAAAGTTACGGCTACGATGGCACAACGTCACAAAATAGTACTTCCTCTCGGAGAAGTAAGTTTGGAAGTTCGTCGTCCACCAGCGGCGAATCAGTCCATTATCCGCCAAGAAATGAACAAGTTGGTGTTGGCGAAGATGAAGAACAGGAGACTTGTGTCAAGCGAGGCAGTCAGGCATCAAGCCGTGTTGTGTTGCCCCCGAGTAATGCCAATGGCGATGGAGGCTTGACAGATGCGATGAGGAGCCTGGGGATACAACCCCATCCAAGCAGCTTGAACCCGGTGAGAGTAATGCAACAGGAAGTGTCAATAAAGATGGGGAGTTTTGAGTAGCCCGGTCAAAATCATTTTGTGGGATAAGCTTCTAATTTGAAAAACAGAAAATATTTTGTAATTTGCCAAACTAGAAAAAATGTTCACTTTTTCAGAAATTTTTGCAAATGAATAGACACAAAAATGTTTTAGTTTGCAGTACTGTAATGTATGTGATATTTTCTTTTTAAGGGAATACGAAATGGAACTCCCAGCGCCCAGCAGAATGGGGCCATCCCAGCACAGATTCTACATGTAAGTCCGGGCCTATTTTTGGATCTACTGAAATAGTTTTTTTGTTCCTTTTGCATGGCCATAAATATGTCTGGGATTGAAGATCGATTACTTTCAGGAGAATTATTTTATTCATTGTATAAATGTATCAAATTCTTTTTAAGGGAGTACAGAATGGAACTGCTAGTATCCCAAATCTGCCGAACTTCCACGCGACAGTAAGTGTCCAGTGTTTACTTGGTAAAGAAGGCAGCAATGTCTAATATACAAGTCTGGCTATGACTCCAACATCACAGTGCCGTTACAGTACGGACATTCGGATACATGCTTCAGTTAGTTCAATAATTACAATACCTAAGGGATCATAAAACCCAGTGTGTTTCAGAACCCTAACAATAGTAATAAGGAATGGGGGAAAAGAGCTTATTAGGATTGCAATTGCAAAACTTTGGGGGGTTTTCAGAAATTTTTGCGAATGGCAAAAATAGAAAGGCACAAGAATTTTGTGGTTTGCCGTACAGAAAATGGACATTATGTATTCAGCTGGCTATTTGTTTATTGCAGGGTGCTCCAATGACGGGTCAGCAATTTGTGTCCAACACGGTCCCATCCTATCAACAAAACATACAATCCTTCATCAATGGAATTCCGGCCATGACAAGTATGTCTGATCAGTTCATTGGGTTATTTGAATAAAGACAAGTAAATGCTATTACTTTTGTACAGAAATGCCCCGCACACTGGTATGTTTTCAATTTGACCTCATCTCTCCCTCGTGTATTGTTCCAAAAACCATACTAAACCATACTACCATTTGAAAGTTTCATGCCAACACCTTCCCAGCAAATTCATGTGATTCTATGGATATGACCTGTGTCATTCACTGAAGGGTGCAGTCTTTTTGTTTTAATTGCCCTAGAATAGACACCAGGTTCAATGAATCAAGATCATGCTACTCTGATTCAAGGGATGTGACAATTAGAGTGAAGTAACCGGCACAAGGTGACAAGCAGTCACAAGCTCAGTTTTTAAGCTCCTCGTTGTTAACATATTTTTCAGATGGCAGTGGACCTCAAATTGTGAATGTATCTGGCGAATCCGTGGTGCTCTATGGTGAGAATAGCAAGATAGAAATTGTAGGGAAAAGAAAGGCAGGAAGGAAGCCCCTTCCACTCACAGACGCAGACCAAAGAACCCTAGGTAATGATTTGGCAGATGCATTTCACTGTTGACTGGTATAAAGCATGTTTGCAGTTATTTTGGCTTTCTTTTTATTGAAGGATTTGTTGAATAAGCTGGAAACAGTGCTGGCAGTTCATGTGATAATATTTATGGATTACTGGGTAAATGAAACTGGACTTATCCCCAACCTCACCTTAGTCGTGGGCCGAAAGGTATCAGATGCGACTGAGCATGGTGTTTTTGTATCATATGAACAGGAGTGACTGTCAAGCAAACAATACTAACAAGAAGAATGATTTCATAATCATGTTTTCCTTCCCAGACTCCACCAGACCTGTCACTCAGAGAGACATTGACATTGTAGCTGAGCATCTTGGGAAAAAGTGGCGGGAACTCGGTAGGAAGCTTCGATTTTCCAAGGGGCAACTTGATGCATTTGATGCAGATTACCACGGAATGCGAGAGACGATTTATCAGATGCTACTGCAGTGGAAGCAGAGAGAGTCTACGAGTGCAACAGTTGGACGACTGGCACGAGAACTTGAAAGTGTGATGAAACGGAGCGTTGTCAAGAAGTTAAAGGCGTGAGAGTTCACCTGAGCTCCTGACATTCGTGTGTGCCTAGCTTACACTCTCGCAATGAGCCTTAATCCTACACAATACATCCCAGATTGAATGGAAATCTCATGAATAAAGATGTTTGTACGTGTAAACAGCCAAAATGTGTTGAAAAACTGAAAGACATCTAGACATTTTTCAATAGAATTCCTTGTCGAGGTCATAATAGAGAAATTTAAACTGTGCGGCGGGATGTAAAGATTTATTTGAGGTTTGTTTCGTGAAATTTCAACATATTTTTTTCTTTTCTCATGTTTGTAGCCCCTGATTAACTTCGTTCTAAAATCACATCAGAAGGCAAGCAAAGTTACATAAAGTCAAACTCGACCTCTTGAAGTAGAAGACCTCTAAGTTTTTGAATGTGTTGTTCAGTAATCCTGACGTTGGGTGTATTAACCTGCCGGATGTGATGTTTACCAAAATATTTGCTTTATGGTTTATACATACTCGCCAATCTAAGACAATTTCATCAAATTGGGGCAGCCAATTATGCATTGAACAGGCCAAAGTCCTTTTATTCCTGATTGGGTCAAACCTTGCAATCTTTGCAGGTTATCTCCCAGGATGCCCCTGTATTGGCATACAGGTCACGAATCTTTAAAAAAAGGATTGTCGATAAAGTGGAGTCTACGTATATGAGCCTGTTATTCCGAATCCTCACTATGAAATTGACACAATACCCAAGGGCAGGGCTGTATTTACTTGTAATATAATGACTATTACACCACTTGGTGCGGCCCACTTATTATCCATCACATAAAAAGGGAACATGTGATGTATTGTATATAATTGTACATATAATGTAAGTACGTGTATTATAAAATTGGGGACTTCCTTGCTCATTAAATAGAAAATCACTTTTCAAAGAATTGTACATTATATACATGTATATACGTTTATTTCGTACTCATAAGGTACAGTAGAAGTGCAAGGGTGCGTTACAAAGAAGGGTGCATTATAATTTTGAATATGCAATTTGCCTCCCTATGTAGGAAAGTCAATTGACACAAACATGTGTAGTTCAAACAGTACCCCATCAATCTCCTCCCTCATTAAAATATCAAGGCCTGTATCCCTCCCACTCATATAGCATGATATGTTCAACATGTACGTACATGTATCTGTTTGAGTTCCTTGTCATTATATGAGGAAATAAATATTGAGAAATGCAAATAAAGCGTTGACTTTTTCCTTTGAGGGATCTTCTGCAGGGATACACAGTAGAAACAGGCACCCCTGCAGAGACTGTCCTTTAGAGCGTTTACCACTTATAAACCCCTTGTCTAGCAACTCGACGGATCTTCACAGATCGGTTCCTCAAGAACGTCTTCATACCCGTGAAGTGACTTCTGGTTGTGACTAGTGACTATGTCCTCACAAAACCAATTTTAGATAAATGGATATTAAAATTGAACACTAGTGGGACATTTCTGTGTGCAACAGTCCTCCACTTAACTATGGAACAATCCGAGATGTTATTCAGCAGTTGACAACAGCTTTCTGCATAGTGTCAGTCACTACTACAACGCTATGCATAGCATAATGGCTGGTTACTCTTAAAGTCATAAGTACATTGTGCTGTAAAGCGTCTTGATGCTCCTTACCAAAATGTGACCCAAAACCAAGCACTTGTCGCACAGAAGATGAACTTAAATGACAACGGGAGAGAATGGAAGAAAATGATGCACTCAGATTTCACAAAAGGCAGAGAACAGTGAAATGAACAACCAGTCTGTCTCCGCGAAGCCTAGAGCAATATATGCCTGGTCCAGCTGTCAGGAGTCACAGATATACATGTAGGTGCATCAAAGGGATCTATTACGCATTTTGAAAATCTTAGCTCCAATATGTGATTAGTCACCCAGAGATGGAAGCTATGTGCACAATTTGCCTCTCAATTCGATATAGTCTTCTTAGCACTCCATTCACTATAGCTGTACCACAAACTAGACCTATATGTATGTCTCTAATAAACTTGGCAGGCGTCTCTTGAGATACTCAGAGCTTTGTTTCCAATGAGTGTAGCCAGTCATCAGGGGTCCCAGAAGGGTCATGGTCTGCACTTGTGACTTCCTCATCTCTCTCATCATGTTGTCAACACGGTGGAGCAGCCAGGACTGATTCGGCCTGGCTGTGACTTCCTCACCTCTCTCATCATGTTGTCAACACGGTGGAGCAGCCAGGACTGATTCGGCCTGGCTGTGACTGCCTCATCTCTCTCACCATGTTGACAACTTGGCAGAGCAGCCAAGACTGATTTGGCCTGGCTGTGACTGTCTCATCTCTCTCACCATAATTATTGTCAACACGGTGGAGCAGCCAGAACTGATTCGGCCTGGCTTTGACTGTCTCATCTCTCTCGCCATATTAACAACTAGACAGTGCGGCGAAGATTGATGTGGCCTGGCTGTGACTGTCTCATCACTAGCATCATGTTGTCAGTACGGTGGAGCAGCCAGGATTGATTCGGCCTGGCTGTGACTTCCTCACCTCTCTCATCATGTTGTCAGCACGGTGGAGCAGCCAGGATTGATTCGGCCTGGCTGTGACTTCCTCACCTCTCTCATCATGTTGTCAACACGGTGGAGCAGCCAGGACTGATTCGGCCTGGCTGTGACTTCCTCATCTCTCTCACCATGTTGACAACTTGGCAGAGCAGCCAAGACTGATTTGGCCTGGCTGTGACTGTCTCATCTCTCTCACCATAATTATTGTCAACACGGTGGAGCAGCCAGAACTGATTCGGCCTGGCTGTGACTGTCTCATCTCTCTCGCCATATTAACAACTAGACAGTGCGGCGAAGATTGATGTGGCCTGGCTGTGACTGTCTCATCACTCGCATCATGTTGTCAGTACGGTGGAGCAGCCAGGATTGATTCGGCCTGGCTGTGACTTCCTCACCTCTCTCATCATGTTGTCAGCACGGTGGAGCAGCCAGGATTGATTCGGCCTGGCTGTGACTTCCTCATCTCTCTCATCAAGTTGTCAACACGGTGGAGCAGCCAGGACTGATTCGGCCTGGCTGTGACTGCCTCATCTCTCTCACCATGTTGACAACTTGGCAGAGCAGCCAAGACTGATTTGGCCTGGCTGTGACTGTCTCATCTCTTTCACCAACTTATCCAAGGAGTATTCCTCTTCAAAAGAAGGATGAGCAGATTTTGTGTGTGCCACTTCAGTTTCGGCTCCAATTGACCTCCCTCTCAGACTTCATGGAAATAGACCCCTCCCCACCTTGGACTCACTTCGGTGTTTGACGCTTTGTTATTCCCCATTACTCTACTTTGAGAGGGACTTCTGCTTGTTCTGGCATCAGCATTTTGCACAAGGAACCTGATTTGGGTCCCATTCGAAACAATTATTGGTCAAGTGTCTTGAGACAAAACAGCAGTGATCCTTCTCCAGAGACAAATACACCAGGTTATCTGCTTGAACCACTTGCCCATTGGCCTTTCTTACAGAAAACTCCTCCTGCAGGTAAATCGATATGACAAGTCCATTTGCGAGGATGGGGAGTTGTGATATGGACTGCCAGGACCTGGCAGAGGAATCTAGCTCAGGTTTTGATCAAAACAGCAGGAATAGATCTTGTGCGAGGACAGCTCTCTTCTGCCAGGGTGGCGATTGGTCCAACACACTTTCAGATGTAGCCCGAACCCTTGGGGGGGGGGGGGGGGTTCTGCGTCTTTCTTTATACACCTCATATAGCTATACAAAAGGTCTAGAAGGTAAATCGATATGAGGAGTCCATTTGAGAGGGTGGGGAGATGTGATATGGACTGCCAGGACCTGGCAGAGGAATCTAGCTCAGGTTTTGATCAAAACAGCAGGAATACAATGTAGACCTTGTGCAAGGGCAGCTCTCTTCTGCCAGGAGTGGCGATTAGTCCAACACACTTCAGATGTAGCCCAAACCCTTTTTGGGGGGCTTCTGCATCTTTGTTTATATACCACATATACCTATACAAAAGGTCTAGACAAAGACCTTGGTTACAACTAGGATTGATGTGGCCTGGCTGTGACTGTCTCATCACTCGCATCATGTTGTCAGTACGGTGGAGCAGCCAGGATTGATTCGGCCTGGCTGTGACTTCCTCATCTCTCTCACCATGTTGTCAACACGGTGGAGCAGCCAGGACTGATTCGGCCTGGCTGTGACTGCCTCATCTCTCTCACCATGTTGACAACTTGGCAGAGCAGCCAAGACTGATTTGGCCTGGCTGTGACTGTCTCTCATCTCTTTCACCATGTAGACAACTTGGCAGAGCAGCCGAGACTGATTTGGCCTGGCTGTGATTGTCTCATCTCTCTCGCCATATTAACAACTAGGCAGTGCGGCGAAGATTGATGCGGCCTGGCTGTGACTGTCTCATCACTCCCATCATGTTGTCAACACGGTGGAGCAGCCAGGACTGATTCGGCCTGGTCACTGGTCCAACATGTACGAACACAATGTGGTCAATTGGATATTTGAAAGGCTGTTGGCTAGGCATTGCATAGGTGTATGAGGGACACAGCAAAGGAACAACCCTCCAAAAGGGCTCCATGTAGTGTACATAGGATCAGTGTGACCTGGAACACATGCTCTGGCGCGTTGATCAGTTGCATTGAACTGGCCCCTTCCAGATACAGTAAAGCCCAAGTTCATCACCTCAAGGTGGGCTTGAAGCCCTCTTTAGTAATGGTCTATCAATCTTGATAAATGACAACCCTCTTATGGAGCAAAGGGATAGCAGAGCCAACAACGCAATTTAGGAACCATGCAGTCCCATAACATATCCAGAGCTTGTGTTCACCCAGCTTCAAGCTGAGGCACCATTCGGCCTTGTGGTCAGTCTTGATGTTCAAGAGTTGGTCGTTTCTGGAGCATATGGTCTGGTGCATTGCACTGCCGACTTCCAGATGCGGCTTGTGGTGAAGTTGGGCTTCAACTCTTCTTTAGAAATGTCAACATTTATCAGTCTCTCATGTCAACCCTCCTGTTATAGAGATAAGAGATAAGTTCCAGCAAGGGAATTCAGGAACGAGTGTCATTGCATATCCAGAGCTTGTGTTCACACAGCTTCACTCACGCTGAGGCACCATTCGGCCTTGTGGTCAGTCTTGTTGGTCGTTCCTGGAGCACATGGTCTGGTGCATTCCATTGGCGACGTCCGGATGCGGCTTGTGGTAAAGTGGGGCTTCAATTCTTTTTTTGAATTGCAGCATATCAGTCACTCATGTCAACCCTCCTGTTATAGAGATAAGTTCCAGCAAGGGAATTCAGGAACTAGTGTCATTGCATATCCAGAGCATGTGTTCACACAGCTTCAAGCTGATTCGGCCTTGTGGTCAGTCTTGGTGTTCAAGAGTTGGTCGTTTCTGGATCTGATGCATTGCACTGGCAGCTCCCAGATTCGTTAGTTCATCCCTCGAGGTGGGTTTCAAGTGTTCCTTGGCAATGTCTACATGTATCAGTCTCGATAAATGACAACCGGTACGGGCCAGCAACCAGCCTGCTGTTCAAGAGTTGGTAGTTTCTGGAGCACATGATCTGATGCAATGCACTGTCACTGCAGGTCCGTCCCCATTCAGGTGGGCTTCAGGTCTTCTTTAGTAATGTCAACATGTATCAGTCTCGTTAAATGACAGCCTTCTCGTTATAGAGAGATTACATGCAATAGCAAGGCAATGCAGGAAGCTGTGCCAGATTTACACTGCTACACACAGTATGGAGCACACAAATTGACACCCACAATCATAAACAGATTGATGGTCACCGCAGCATCTGGATGAATAATTTATCTCCTGCTCTATTGAATCACTGCTTTCATTACACAGTCTTAAAACACGACATCGGCAAAAAACTAAAATAAAACAAATCTGGGACTAGTCATTTTTATTACAGTAAACTTCGGTTTTTTTTACAGCTTTACCAGCACTGTCTAGGTAACTGCTCTATAGATGCATTATACAAATACGATCAAAAACAGACAAGTTCATAGCTTATCTAAATTTGATGTCAACAAAATGCAACTTCTTAATAGAGAACACGGGCAGACGACGGCTGCACCAAACGGGCCAACGCAAAATACAGGTCATTCAACAGGATATCCATTCAGGTTTTACAGTATGTAGCATAAATATAGAGGTATACCCTAACCCTTCACCAGAAAAAAACAGCACAATAATCATCCCATCGTTATACTCGTCAAGTATACGCAGAGGTCAAAATTCAGCGGAAAATTGGCCCCTAGTGATTTACACATGCTCAAAATCATCAGGTTATATTCATCGGGAGATCTTTGGGACCTTGTTATATCTTTCACATCAATTAACAGACATATGCATAAACTTTATGCATAACATTATTACATCATATTATTGTTTCATTCAACATATTATGTAACTATATGCTTTGTTTCGTATTTTACATTTTTATACATTTTTTTCTGGATTTTATTAATTTTTTTTCCTGCATCTAGTTGTACACAATATTGGTATTTTATATACCCGAATTAACTGAACAGGGAAACATGAAAAATGTTAAAACAAATGAGTCTCGGACTTGTGCTCATAGCAGAAATAAATAGAAAACAGACACTGTTTATTTTTCAGTGATGATCATGATGATTTTTTAATTCCAGTCTGAGCGCTATTGGAAAACATAAGACAAGATCACATGAAAATTGAAGAGGAAGCCCACAGAAATGGCTTCAAAATGATACAAAACTCATGCCGAGGGATTTACAACTAAAATTCCAAAACAGACTGTGAAATCAAGTGTGCACACAGTCCTCTCACTGATTTTACAACACTATGGTGAAATGCACTAAAATGAAATTATTACTATTATCATCATTATTATTAGAGAAGCAACAAGACTATCAAGACGTTAATTTAATTTGAGCCAAATGACACTGTGATATTTCCAAACAAAGAATGAAACATCCACATCTTTTGAACATTTTTATTAGTGCTTAATGACGAAGAACACAGAAATCAAGGCAAGGACAGGGGGGGGGGGGGGGGGGACATTCTACCATTAACAAAATATTGAAATAAAGACTTAAGTCCAAAAAATCCCTGCACCCTTTATCAATATTAGTTTAGGATCACTACCAAGTTGGCAACCTCCAAAAATTGTGTTTGGATGTTAAGTAGGTGAGACGGCAGTGTCTTCGAAGTCCAGCACTGAAGGCGACATTAATCAGGGGTGTGACAGTGACTGGTGAGCCATGGACAAAAAAATTTGGTCTGAAAAACCGTGACGCAGGAGACTTGAAAAATTTCAGATCAAAAATAAGTTCACACCCCCAATTAATACTGGTTAATCAATCAATCATCGTTCAAAGCAAGAGTCAATTAACAATTAGCAGCGAAGAAATAACAAAGAATTTTTAAACTTAAAGAGACGAAATTACAAGTATGATATCAACAGTTGGTCTGGACATAAGACTGTGCCAGAATTTCGTACCCCATGGTGAAAACAGATCCAATGCCGTGACAAATGAAAGGATCTCGTATCACACAAGCTGCTCATTGCAAGCTGTGATTGATAGCCTCTCGCATCAGTTTAGTGGACCAGCCTCAGAAGGACAGTAAACTATGATAATGAACATCCATCCCATTGCAAGACACTCGCCTGATCCACTGTCGCATCTGTCCAAAATTAAGGCAACTCTCATCATTTCGGTACAAGCTTAACTTGAACGTGACGAAGGAATCTGGATGAGCTAGAACGGAGACTGATCAGATGATCATAGAGAACTGATCGCATCAAATGAGCTTACAAAATACGAGAGGTCACCATGGGGCATTATCAATTCAGTGCCATTCGCTGGAGGTGAAAGTGGATTGAAAAGCTGAAGTCAAAAACAAATATTTTTCATGCAAAACAAATTAAGTCGATGAAGGGCAGCACTGAGCAGCCTCTGTTTGATGAAGTCCCATCCATGGTAAATTGGCAGCATTCGTGTATAGATTTCTATGTACAAAGTGCACACATTCAGTGGCCACCAATTCAACATGAAGTGGACACCCAAATCTGTAGAACATGTTTTAGAACAAGTTAATACATGAATATTTGAGCAATTTTTTTTCTTCCGTCTGAAAACATGAACATAACAGACGCAACTCTGTCCTCTCAACTGCTGTAGAAAACAGGGTTGCAGTGAGACAGTGCAACACAAGCCCATGACATGATTATGCACAAAATGTCAATCAAAAAAGCTATAGTACCAGCAAAAGGGATACAAAGTATAATTAACAGGCTGTGCTGAAATATCCAAATCAGTCAGCACCTTCTTCAGATGTGTGGTTTTGCAATAACTGAATGGGGAGCCACGCCAAACAGTTCATAAGAGGAGTTGACCGAAACAGGCATTGCAGCGTCACCTAACGGATATGAAAATAATGTCAAATGACATTGTATTGGATGATTAGCGTCTAGCTGGTCCCCATGCAAAGTTTGGTGCCGATGTTGCTGGAGCAGTTGCTGCGCCGATCGTCGGGAAGTCGTCAGTACTGTTGGTGTCGGGCGTCTGGTCCCATGGGGCGTCGCGTACAGAGAAGCCACGCCCTGCTGGCGGGCGTTCTTGGCGATCCTGACGACGCGGTTGAGTGTACTGCTTTAACATCTCTTGATCCAGAAGGTCTTGCTCCTAAGGAAATGAGATAAAACACAACAATCAGTTGCCTTTATGAGCACCCAGTACGTTTTCTCAAAAGAAAGACTTGGTTGGAACTTACGTAGGAAAAGCTTGTGACGATCCTTTATGATGGAACAATTTCTCTCATAAAGGGTAAAGTATTGAAGTTTTCCCACCCATCCCCCACATGCCCAAGTACAAATACTTACAAATTCTTCCGCTTGGTTCAAGAGGTAATCTTTGCAATCCAAGACATCATCTTCCTCTCCGGTAATAAGAACGATATCCGGATGCTCGCTGTCCTGGCGCGGGAAGCGGATGTCCACCTTGTACTCCTCCATCAGCCTGCGGATGGTGCGTCCCTTCTGCCCGATTAGCCTGGCGTGGATGCGAGGGTCGAGCGATACCTCTTCTGTAGTCTGGTTATCCTGCAAGTAAGAAAGCTTTTTATTTCTTCTCCTGCGTTTGCTCCTGCCCATGTGCAAACATGACTGAGCTGGCCAAATTAACTTTTTGCTTTACACAGAAATGAAGGCGTCTGCCAGCTTTCTTAGGCCAAATAACATTATTGAACTTGGCTGAGAGATATCAGATGGTTTACTGGACTGTATTTTCACTCTGGCCATCAAGACCTCTCATACAGCCGACAGTCTCCCCGATGACTTACCAAAGATTTCACAATCTTCATAATCTCATCCTTAGCCTCATTGGCGTTCTGTTCATATCCAGTGACCTCGATCAGACCCTTGTTATCGTCATTGCGCTCGGGAAACTGGATCTGCACATCGTGGCGGTCGCGAATCTTCGAGATGACCATGCCTTTACGCCCAATGATCTTAGGATGGTAGGCTGGGTCCACTTCGAAGGAGACCTTGAAACTCTTCAGAGCCTAGGAGAGACATAAAACACACTGTAACAGGGGCATTTTCCTTTGGGGTCGATGGGGGGGGGGGATAAAGCCTCGAGTCATCAGATTTTAGTGAAAAACTGCTATTTGGGTGAAGATTGGAGTCATCTTGATGTTTTCATTGGTACATGTAGGCTGAGAGGGGTCAATCAAAAACGATCCTACATTTTAACACTGTTCAGATTGTAACGGCCAATGCGTTCGACAGCTAAACGATTACAAATGAGCCTACCCTCTCTTCCTCCTCCTTCTCCAGTTCTTCAACTCTCTGAAGCAGAGCTTCCTGGGCGCGGCGTACGTTCTCCGGCGGACCCGAGACCTTGATCAAGTCGCTTTCAAGCTCTGCTGGCGGCACGGAGATGCTGACGTCGTAGTCCTCCATCATTTTGCGTACATCTTTTCCGCGCTGTCCGATGATGAAGCGATGGAACTTGAATGGGACATTAGTGTCCTCGGTGACTGGGACAAGGTTCTGAAAAAAGCAAAACAATCAAGTAAACTCTGGAGTCCAAGATCTTTAGAGTGGTTGGCAACATTTTTTGCTTTATCGTTTGGCATTTACCAGAAACTGGTTCAGTTGGACCCGCTAGATAGAATGATGTTTTTGCAAACATTCTAGCACCTTGAAAATTTACGGTTTACTTTGACATTTACGCTAATGACAACCTGTCCAACTCACCAACAAAGCATTCTTTGCCGCCTCGCAGTTCTCTTTCTTCCCGGTGATGATAATGATGTCGCATTTCTTGGGCGCATCATCATGAGCGCTGCCCTCAGAGCTAACATCGCCATTGGGTACAGCAGGCTCCTCTTGCCCAGGTGCGTCCCCGCCACCTTGATTTGGGATGGGGCGATCAGGGAATTTCACGCCAACTTCATGATCACGTGTGATCTCCTGGACCTTGTGGCCTTTCGAGCCCATAACAGTGCGGTGATGTTTTTGTGGGATCACGCACTCGATGGTCACCTGGTTCTCCTGCAAACATGCAAAGGTTATCATTAGTCAGAATACTTCAACAAGAGGTCATAGTATGGAAAACAATGAAGATTTGTTTCAAAGGTTGAGTCCGACCATGATAATGATGACTCTTTGGGTTTTTTGAGTCCATCGAAGTCATGACAACAACCTACCAAGTCCTCCACTATCTCCAAGATCCTCCTCTTGGCGCCCTCGACACACTCCTTCGCCCCCTTTAGTACAACCCTGTCACTCTTGACGCCGCTGCGCGGGAAGCTGACCGTCACGCCACCGTATTCCTCCGCAATTTGACGCAGTACTTCACCTCTCCTTGCGACGAAATGACGATGATATTTTGGGTCTACATTCACTTCACCCTCAGTGATGCTCTCCTGCAAACGGAAAAAAGTACATTTTGAAATTTAACTTGGAAATCTCATGCCAGCTTAAAGCTTTCTGCAGAAACTTGGAAGCATTTCAGACCAGTTGAGTCTGTACAGAGTGCACTGGCCACGCCTCTAACCCTACACTTTTATGAGTGGGGGAGGAACCAGCCATGTCACGACATGTTACATGCAACATGCCATGCATTTGAGAGACTCACCAAATTCCTGACCAAATCCTCTATTTCTGCTTTGGCCTTTTCAACGTTTTCCTTCTTGCCGATGATCACGATAAGCTGCTGGTCCGTATCGTTGGGAGCGGGGAAGATAACCCGCGCCCCAGTGCTGTCACGGACCTTCTTGATGTTGGCACCGCCACGCCCAATCAAGAACTTATGGTATTCTGCCTTGGCTTTGACTTCGGCAGTAAAGCCGGACTCTTTCTGTAAAAGGAAAGGATTTGAAAGTTGTAAGAGGCAACATTTATCTGTGGCAGACTGGTTATTTCAGCACTCAATATATTCCTCGTACATATGTGAACAGTTTTGAAGTACTGGGATATGTGAGAGACCCCCTATTGGCGACTTTGTTAACTTCACCTTGCCTACCCAGCTGCTACCTATAGACACCCTTTAACGCGGAAGAAAATTAAAAGATAAGGATAACAAAAAAACACGTACTCTCTCCTGGGAAATATCCAGCAACAGTTTTTTGGCATTCTCAACGTCATCCTTTGGTCCACGGACGGTGACCTTGTCACTGTTGGCGCCCTCTGGGGGGAAGCGGATGATGACGCCGCCGCACTCCTCCATGATGGAACGAATGAGACGACCTTTCGCTCCGATGATCGAGTTATGGAGTTTATGAGGGATTTCAATGCTGATTTCTTTAATGTTGGCCTGAAAAAGAGGAGGAGCATGATTTAGCAAACGTCAAAACAACCGCAGGCAATACCATACGGTACTGGACTGTAGGGTAAGTAATCATTTAGCAGACCATCTTGGACACAAGTATAGTTATTTTCAATCTTCCTGTAGTATAGGCCATTGCTGCCCCTGTATTAAGTATCCAAGCCAGCCAATATTTTCATACTAACCAATTCCTTCTGGATCAACTCAATTTTCTGTTTAGCTGCCTCAACACTTGATTTCTTCCCGGTAATCAAGATAATGTCAGATTCGCTGTTCTCACTTGGGAGATCAATCTTGGTGCCAGTTTCGTCACGAATCTGAAGATAAACATTAAAAATTTAAGTTCCTCCAAGAAAAATGGCAAAGAGAGAAACACTGCTTTACACTTTAGGGGACCAGCTTGATGTGAATGTGGAGCTGGAGAATGGCTAGCTCATTTGCTTCAGACCTGCCCCCTAGAACAGAGAGGACACTGGCACAAGATGTGACTAAGAACTTTGGGGCACTATAGCAGAACTCAACAGGACGGCAGACTGTCTACGTGTGCATCTAAAAGATTTCCGAGCGCAGAAGAATACTCACCTTCTTAATGTTGGCACCATTCTTGCCGATGATATTCTTGTGGAATTGCTTGAAGATGTGGACCTCAGCCTGGTGGTTCTCGAGGATGAGATCGTGGTGCAACTGCTGCAGGTACTTGTAAACCTTGTCCACATCTGTCTTGGGGCCGCGGATGGTCACGACATCGCTCTTTTTACCGGGGTCAGGGAATGTAATCTGAACTTGATTGAACTTGTCGCGAATGTCGCGGATTGAGCCGCCCTTTGCCCCGATGATGGTCTTGTGGAAGCGCTGCTCAATGAGAATATCTCGTGTACGTTCGTTTTCCTGAAGAAGAAAAAATCAAGTTATGTAAAATTTCGATCCAGGCCAATGTTATGTCATGTTACACAGGTAACTTTAAACTAATTTTTCACTTCAGGTATCCACTTACTTCAGATGTATCTTTATTTCTAGTAAAGAGTTATAGAAATGACCAAATCTGATAAAACCTAGGAATTGCAGGGCAACTGCAGGGCTGGCAAGATAAAACTCACCATTTTCTGAACCATGTCTAACAATTCTTTCTTGGCTTTCGCAACACCCTGTGGATCACCCTCGATACGGATCATGTTGCTCTTCTCCGCGTCAGGGGGAATCCTGATCGATACGCCTGTCTCGTTCTTGATCCTGGTCACGTTAACGCCATTCTTGCCGATGATATGTCTGCAGAAAAGGAAGGAATACACAATTACATTACCAGCACCACCAGTTCACCTCTCTGCAATACTATTCCTATTTGGTGAATGTGAACAACCTGCGTCACAGATTTTCATCAATTTACGCAAACAGTGAGAAGGGCCAATTTCTCCAAAAGATGACAACAAAGGGTGATTCTCAGTTTCAAATTCAGATTTGGAGTTACCACACCTAGAATAGAGTCACTCTGGTTAGTAGTCTCTCCACGTGATTTCTTACCCACCTGTGATATTTAGTGTCAACATGAAGCTCGGTGAAGTCCATGCGTGATTTCAAATCCTGCGTGATCTCCTCCAGGGCCAAGCGTGCCTTTTCGACCTCATCAGGGGGACCTTCCACCTGGATCTTGTCTTCGCCGTCGTTGAATTCAATGTGAACCTAAAATAGATGAATTGAAAATGAATCACATGCAAAATTCTAACGCCAAAGTGGAAAATACATTGACATGATTACAGCAGAAGCAGCGAGTGAATGCAATCTATATATTCCCTTAGCAGTGGTATCCCTTCGAATAAGGATTCAGCTATAAAATTGCAAGCGTTGCCCCTTCTCTCTCTTCAGAACCAAATTCATGAAACGCTGCAATAAATTCAAAGTTGACTAATAAAATTGCTGTCATCATCGTCATTCTTACCTTAGGTACATCCTGTGTGATCTTACGCACATTCGCACCTTTACGTCCAATGATAAAGCGATGGAGCCAACAGGGTGCATCGACCTCGGCGATGATGACGCTGTTGGCCTTGGCGTAAACCATGGTCAGGGCTGGTCCAAGCTTGTCTGGTTCGCCACGAAGGGTTATCGTACCGGAGGGGTTGTCGAGAGGCGGAACTTCAACAGACACGCCACACTGTTGGAGGATTTCGTGCAGGCAGCTACCACGGGGTCCGATCACATACTTGTGTTGTGATTTACGGACCTCCACAGAGACCGTTTGGCATTTTCGTTCCTAAAAAGTGATGAAAATTCAAACATAAAGATTTCAAAGTCCAACAGATTTGAGTAGAACAAATCTTTTCATCCCTCTGGATATATGAAGCCAGAAATAATAAACTGTGCTTCTGGGCCCTGATGCAAAGTCCAGAGCATACATTAAATGACCGAAAGAGTCTTGATCAATTTCACAAAATACAAACCTTTTCTTGGTAGATCGACTTGATCCAGTCAACTGCAGCATGGACGCCTTCCTTTTCGCCAGAGACTGATATCTCATCCTTCATTACGCTGGGAGGCGGGATGTTGATACGCACACCAGATTTCTCCTGCATCTGGGTCAGGAGCGTATTGTTTGGGCCATAAATGAACGGATGGTAAACCTTGGGGATCGCTAGACGTTCAAAAGCCAGTTTTGCCTGAAACAGAGCAGAGGGGATACATACAACATTCATAAAATCATGCACAGAGATATTTGAAAATCAACAATTAAGAGCTTGACGAAGTTCTTGCATACAACCATTTAATTACCAAGTACTAAGTTAGTAAATACCACTAAAGGAAATTATCAAATTACCTGTTCGTCCGAGGTGACCTGTATCTCATGCCTAGCCTTGTCAATTCCTTCCTTGGTGCCGACGATCTTAACCATGTCCGAGTTATCTTCCGGTCGCGGGATGCTGATTTTCGTAGCCGTTGTCAATTCAAGGTCCTGGAGTTTCTTGCCACTCTTTCCGAGGAGGAAACGATGGTGTTCGCGAGGGATGGGGATCGAGATGCTGGCCTGGGTCTGTAACTGGTTGACTACCATGCGACGCGCTTTCATCACGTCCTCCTGCTTGCCATGGATGACAACAGTCAAACTCTCGTCCTTGGCCAAGCTCATTTCAATCGACACACCCCCTAGATTGGAAGAAGAGTTGAATATGTTTGAAATGACAGAACACTGGGGAAGGAAATTTGACTTTTCTTTCTTAACTGTTACTTTTGGCAGCTTCTGGTTCTTCAAGTCTCCAAAACTCGACAGAAGTAGTTGCTTTGCTTTTGAATTTAAAAGACCCCACAAAAAAATCAACTGGGATTGGGCCTTGGTAGAATGCAGAAGTTCCATTTTTTAGGAGGGAAACACCCAGAAAAATAATCAAGACTTCCCATGAAAACTCACCAACTTTCTGCATGATGTCCTGACAGACTTTAGCTTGATGCCCAGAATCGCCAAATTGTGGTTCATTCATTTCCTTGAAGCGACGTTCCTCCATTGGTACACAGAAAACCTGACGACAGAAAAAACAATTTTAAGCACTTTTAGATAGGGCTGTGTTAAAAGTGATGATGATGAAGTATCTGGTTCTTTTTAAATAGGAGGTTCAAAGCTTCCAAAAGGCTGTAACCCACTTTGTTTAATCAGTCCGAGATCGTGAATGAACATATTATTACCTGTGTGGTGGTCGAACTCTTTAGGGAGAGTTTCTTGTTCCATTGTCCTTGGTCAAAAGAGAATGCGCTTGGGCTGTCGCTGCGCTGCTCTAAGGGGGGAAACGCTTCATTGTAGGTAGGCTGCACTGCGGGCTCGAAAGCCTCGTCATCAACAGTGTGGAACTCCTCAGAATTGAGAGCCATGTCTGAACTCATAGTCGGTGGTCGGTTCCGAGTCAACAGTACTCACTGAAAAGAGAGCGTTACTACTGTTACACCAGATCTTGAAAGTCATTGAAACAGAAGAAGTAGGCCTAAAGATTTAAAAGAAGGCCACCAGTTACTTGTCATTCCAAAAGCATCAAATAAATACTGCCAAGTCCATGACCATGTAGACCCACCTATAAACCTAGGCCTAGATTATCTGTGTCTGCGCAATGAACAGGTGCAACAGTCCTCACTGCACTGTGTATGTTATCGGCTGTGTAGTGTGTACTTTGACATGCATGGACATGGCCTACTTAAAGAGTGCCTACGTGGCGTCCCAGCACCCGCAAAATCTCCGATACCGAGGGAAAGAACACCTTTGGTTGTCGCATACTGTCAACTTTATAAACATCAACATCAAAAGACTTAACCAGCAACACCAATAAACGCTTAAATAACAAGAGAACAGGGACATAGCGGCAAAAAACTGTGTAAACGTGGACCTTTCATGTACAGGAATGTACACAAAATACACTACAAAACATGCCAGGACAGATATGCTAAGATGGATTGGAGGTTTTATTTTTGTCAACTTACAGTACTGTTTCCGTCAAAGGGCCGTCCGAGTATTGAAGCGCGAGTCCACTTCGGCTTCAATTTGGCTCGTGTATGTCTGAAATGGAGACAAGGAACTTAGAAACCGGTCAAAACAGGGATTGAAAACATGAACCGGGATCAAAATGCGGCCATTACGCACCACGGACAAAAGTAGAAGGAGAGGCGTGACGTCACGAAAGCTGTTTAAAGGGCATTGTCGGCCAAACGATTTTGTTACGCTAACTACGATTGGTTTAAATTGGTAATTGAGAGTTAATCAATTAAAGGGAGACTGGCCTAAATATGTCATTCAATTAAAGGAAAGGCGGATAAGCAGCTTGTGAGGTTCGATCCCGGGGGACGGTGAACCCGATTTAGGCGTGGTTCTCAAGCTGGATCAAAAATTCCTGGCTCTTTACAGTCCTTCGAATGAATGAGACATAAATCATAGGTATCTGCACTCTACGCTATGACGGCAAGCAAAAAAAACACCAGTGGAGACTCGTGTCTGTCACCGGAAAACTCTCTTTGTGGCCGAAGTGGTCCCATCTCCATACCCGCCCCGTTATACACTCCAGACGCAGTGGACCGGCCTCCTCCCCCAATCTACGAGTACGAGGGATGAATATGATGACGAAATGGACTCAGTGCCTGAGTCTGACTCGGTGGAGCAGCGTTTTATCTCCGTGTCCCCCTGGAAAAAGTTTTTTTACGACTTCCGACCTGGCTATGCGCATTATCAAAAACCTAAAAAGGGTAAAAACTTCCGAATAACTTTCAGACTATTTAGAAATTAAGCGTTGTTCGCGAAACGAAAACCAACCAAAATAAATAATATAATCGGTAAGCGAAGCCATCTCGAATATAGAAGTATAACATGATATCCCTTTCATGAAGTCCGCTCTCCCACCCACTGAAGAATTAGCCTATATAATAAAAGGGTGTGATCCCTTTACCAGAATGGGTTTCCCTAGCGGAAAAAATGAAATACGGTGGCCGGTAGGGAATCGTTTATTTTTTCAACACAATGAGTGGCCACACGAGTTGTGATAAGGCGACCTTGAATTTTGCGTTTCAGTACAAAAAGCCTGGTGATGATGATGGTATAAAAATGATGCCGAAGGAATTACATGTAACTCGAACGCTAGTCATGATATTTTATCGGCCACCACATCCTCAATCATATATAGTAATATGCGTCATTCGCTTAGGCCTAGTATAAGACTTGAGGAATTTGATAAGTGTGCCTCACTTTAAGTTTATCACGATCTTGGACGGCATCATCTATCAAGTACTAGTGTGGAAGGTTGAGAGGCTGATCGTATTTAGGATTATCAAAATTCTTGGACAGGTAGGTCGCATAAATCATTTCGGAGACAAATGATTTGTTGACTGCATGGTGTCAATTAGTTTGATTGACATTTTGAGGAGCATTTGGGTACACTAACTGAGATTTATTTTAAAGCCTCGAGTACAGAGTCAGTCGTATGCTCCTCCCCTCGCACACGTACTGACAGCTCGGTCGTTAGTGCCGAGACTTGGTCTGAGGTTCAAGATCATGCAAATATCATATCTCTCACATCCTCAAGATAAGAAACATGAAAATATCCGTGCTGTTAGGGGTGGTGGTGGTGGTGTTGGGGCGGTGAAGGTGGCGGGGGGGGGGGGGGCAGTCGGGGATGGGATCGCGCAATGTCACATTGACATGCTCCCTTTTCACTTGGTGACGTTGCAAGATAACATCACGATATCTATTTGCTGGTATTCTCCCTTTGATGTCATAATAATTACACTCCGTAGGGGCTATTATACGTATTGTACAATAGTAGTTTAACAAACAAGTATATACAAGTATCCTACATGGATATGAAATCTGTTGGAACCCGGCCGGGTAGCCATGAATGGAAAGTCCCAATTTAAAAGCCTGACTCATTTCTTGATTTACATATACATGTATTTATAACAATAGGAATGGGTGGATGGTAGGCCTATCCTAACCTGGGACATTTCAAACTTGTACACCTGCATGCATAGACCCGCCGTATAACTGATATCCAGTAATACGCCGGGGACTGGGAGGATATGACAATTCCCACATCCTGTGCTGTTTTCCTGGTAGGCCTACTTATAAAGGCCTACTATTCATAATAGTATGCAGGCTTTCAAGGTAATAACGAGCAATTGATGTGTCTAGCTATCCTGACGAAAAAGATTTTTGATTCACCGTAGTAAAATCTATATAATTCAACATTAGCATGGTGAAATCAGAATTGTGACAGCTGCTGTCATCAGCTTGGTTTTGACAGCCGAATCAACTACTATTCAGATCTGGGACATTGTGACATGGTCTCTACAGAGAGACATACAAGACATGTGCCTTCCCATATCAAATAAGATATGAAATCAAACAGTTTTTGTAACTCGCTGATAAATGATCCAGATATTAATTGCAAGCTCGTGTCGATACAGTAGAAATAAAAACGTGGAAAGGAGCATCCTTCATTAAAAGATTGATTGCATCCAAAGAGAATGGGGAACAAGCAATTAACTTCCCAATCCAGATCTCCTGCAGTGTAAAGTGCATATAACAGTTGGCAGCACAGACGTTTGGCCAACTTATCAACAAAAGGGCTTGTCCGGGAGTCGAACCCGGGACATCTCGCACCCTGAGCGAGAATGGTACCACTAGGCCAACGAGCGGTTCTGCTACACCTCGCTACTGGTGGATTAATAGAGATCAGGTGCCAGCACCGACGATTGACCTGACACGTTGGTAAAACCTGATCTTGCGAGTGAATATCTTTTTTTTCTTAATGTCTGAATATTTAGTCAGACACTCTCAATGAACCACTTTTATTATAATGTATATATGACCTCCTGTACACAACAAAAGGAGTGAAAGAACTTACATATACTTTACTCTAGACGTTCACATAACGTCATGGGGCACGACTGCACGAGTAAACTATGAGATATAAGAATGAACTCTTAGGATGGGGTTGATCGGTTGCTTACCTTCAACCACAATAAATAGTGGTTGTTGTGCGGGCGTAACAGTTATAAATGCTCCCATTGAAAGAGTGTCCCTATCATAGCGGGTTGAGGCATGGTTCTATAAGACGCAAAAATCTATACCACAGATCAAAGTTAAAAGTTAAAAAAGACTAGTCTTTGTCCTGGGACACTTCTGACGGACACATTCCTTGTACCACCACACCACTGACCTCATTAACTTGTATTTCACATGAATCAACTTGCTCATCGCTTGGGGTAACTTATCCAGTCTGTTTTCGCGGGTTTAGAGCTAAAAGTGATCACAATACTATTTTGTCTTTTCAGCTCCGCCTTGAGTATCATTGTGTCAGAGAAAATGATTGGGCAGTCTACATCCGTGCTCATTGCCTTAGTGTTGAGTCTCACCTCGACACAAATGCTGAGTGTCGCCCTGGGAGTAACAGGAAGTCTAACGACGGCGACGCTACAACCGAGCACCACCCACTTCGCGGGGAGACCAGCCCGTATACCGGATCAGGGCCTAACCACTTTAATGACGTCTCAAGATTCCACGCCAACATCGCTATCGACGCCAACTACAAACTCGCACAGTATATTTGTAGACTCTAGTGTCAAGATTACGCCAACTCCTGCTGCGAAAAATACAACCACGACGACGACCACAACAACAACAACAACAACGCCCATTCCAAAAATCCCAACATCGCTATTGACGCCAACTACAAACTCGCACACTATATTTGTAGACTCTAGTGTCAAGATTACGCCAACTCCTGTTGCGAAAAATTCAACCACGACGACGACGACGACGACCACAACAACAACAACAACAACGACAACAACAACAACGCCCATTCCAAAAACAGAGCGTCCAATGCTGAAGAACATAGCTTGTAACGTGAATTGTACATTCTTGCCGATGTATCTGAAAAACAGCTTCTTCAAGGACGAGAACGGAACGGAACTGTCGCGTTACGTCTGGTTGTGCACGGTAAACAGGACAAATGACGCCAGTCCTTCAGAGGAGGAGCCACCGTGTTCGGTCGACATCAAAACAGCCATAGGAAACATTCCGCATGCTAAACTCGCCGAGTTGACTCTCCTCATTCAATGTACTTTTCCTGTTAGGCTGAGAATTCTCAACGAAGGTGGAATTAGGAGAGAGAACCTCGTGTCGTATCTCGACATTCGGCGGTGTATTATTGACTGGCGGGACGCCATAGTCTTCGGAAAGGCAGTTGACTTTAGAGTCATGAACATTTTGTGGCCGGTTAAATTTTCTTCCGATGACGTGATATCAACGAAGGATATCATTGCAGGCAATTACTCCAATGATGCTATTGTAAATACAAATGGTAAGGGTGAAGGTCAAAATTGGGTTCAAGGTGAACATCAAGGTCCGTGGCAAGGCATGGCCCATAGGTCAGCTCGCAGTGTTAGATTGCAGATGATACAAGGTCTTCATAACCTTGGATCCCTAATGATACTCAATCCCCCACAACAGTGTTCACGCCCAGATGATAGCCTCCGATGTACTTTGAAGCCCTTTGAAAGAAACGAACTGGACCATGCGCTTCCAAGTATTTTCACGAAGTACCTCTGGCCCAGGATGGCGGAGGTCACAATATCTGACCTTGACATCGATGATGGAACTGTTTTCAAACTGAGGTACACGATGCCCTATCTTCAGGGTCTGGACATTGTTAGAAACCGTAGGGAATTCAAGGAATTGCCCACGTTTCCCTGGTTTTCATCGCGTATGTACCTCCCGAGGAAAATCGCCCGCACGACGACTGGCAATTCGCACTACGCTGGCCGGAAGGATATTGCACCAAATGTTTACCGCAGGGTATTTAATCTGGACCGATCACCTATTTCTGTGAGAGGACTGAAACTTCAGGGCTTGCTCGACAACATTACTGTCAAAAGTAGCATAAAATCGAATGACACTTCAACAGATTTAGGTGGCGTCCTTTTCAAGGAAACATGGGGTATTCAACGGGTGGATTTAAGCCATAACAACATTACCTCCATCCCTTATTTCTATGATAACGTAAGATCGATTAAAGAACTAATCTTGGACTATAACAATCTCACGCAGATTCCATCCTACACGTTCGGTTTCATGATTGCTTTAGAAACACTTTCTATTTCTCACAACAAGATTGACAAAATTTCGAATAAGGCGTTCTTGACAACATCGGAAATTGTGGCAATAATCCTCTCCTACAACAGGCTTGTCTGGATCGAGAAGGGAACTTTCTACAGCTTGTCCAAGCTTAATATGCTTGTGCTTGATCATAATGAAATAGATATGGTTGACATCGATGCCATGCCGGCACAGAACTCAAATAAACTCACCACTTTAGATTTGAGTTACAACAAACTCGCATATCTGCATCCGCAGATGATCCTCTTTCGATTCGCGACGAAGATTGACTTATCAAATAATAGAATCAGATCCGGACAACTCAGCCATTTGCTTACTGATACCGATGCCAACTCAGCCGTATATATCTTTAATGATTCAAACAGCGACAGTAAAATTGACATTACACCACTTGGGGGCGAGAGAAAGGAATTGGACCTTTCGGACAATAAAATCGAGCACATTCACCTCGAGCACAAGAATGTAAGCCAGTTAATGAACTTTCAGACAATGCTGACATTCTTTAAAGTAGATCTCACGAGAAATCCGTTGAACTGTGACTGTCGAGCTTACGCGTTGCATCAGTTCCTCGTGGGCCACCGGGCCAACAAAACTGAAAACTCCAAGACATGGCTGGACGATGCTAAAAAAAAATGGATCTGCGCACAACCCGAAAGCCTCGAAGCCATCCCGATTGAAGATGTTCCTGGAGACAGGTTTCTCTGTGAAGACAAATCTGCCGACTGTCCATCGGAGTGCGCATGCTACAAGCGAATGACCGATTATAATGTTACCGTCGTTGATTGCAAGGATAGGAATCTGAGCGCGATACCTCAACGAATGCCTGGAGGGTTTCTTGAACTACACTTCGAAAACAATCGGATTGAGGAGCTGTCTGCGCGGGGGTATCTAAAGTTTGTTGTGGGCCTTTGGATGTCCAGAAACGATATCACAGAAATTTCTCGTGAAGTGGTGGAACTTCTCTCGAAAAATGCCAAAGGTATTTATTTCCAGTACAACAAGATTTCAAGGTTGAGCAAATCAGTGATGAGTCTGTGGAACGGAGTGAGTAAGCTCGATTTGACATACAATCTGCTTGTTTGCGACTGCCATTCCGAATGGCTGCGCCACTGGATCATTGAAGCGTCTTACTTGGTCAATGGGTGGAAACTGCGCTGCGCTTCTGATGAAACCAGCGGCGGTGCTAGGGGTCGTGCAATATTGACAGTAGAGTCGCACGAGTTCGTTTGCAAAACGGAGATACCAAAGATTATTGCAATTATATTTGGGACAGTTTTCATCCTCCTCATAGTTGCTTTCGCTTTGGTCGTCCGGTACCGCCAGGAAATTAAAATTTGGTTGTACGCGAAGTACGACTGGCATCCTTTTGATAAGGTCGACGACAGTGACCCCTCTCTCATCTACGATGCTTTCATCTGCTACAGTAGCTTGGACTATGATTGGGCCGTGCACACACTTTGGAATAAGCTCGAAAACGAACAGACCCCGCCGTACAAGCTGCTGCTGCACCAGCGGGATTTCATTCCGGGCCAGATGACCATGGATAGCATCTACGAGGGCGTGAACAGCAGCAAGAGAATGATCATGCTCGTGACTCAAAACTTTGTCCGTAGTGATTGGTGTATGGCAGAGTTCCGAACCGCACACCACGAGGTTCTTTCGAAGAATACTCGGAACTATCTCATCGCAATCCTGGGAGAGGATTTGGACATAGAATGTGTTCCAGAGGACTTTAAGGTGTTTCTAAAGAACACAACATATCTTAAGAAAGATGAAACGAACTTCTGGGATAGACTTTTCTACGCTCTACCCCAGAAGGGCCCCAGGAAGACCGCGCGTCCAGAGCAGACGGCCGGGCTCAAGGAAAGCCGCAACGGCTGCGTGGCAAACGTTCCTGGGCGCCAATGCTCCGTGATAAGTAACGCAACAGGGCTGAACATTTCTCGTCAAATTTCCGCACAAAGTAATATCTCAAAACAGAGTACTGGCAATGTAGCGCAAGTCACAGTTTATATGAATGATAAAAACCTAAATCGCATTCCGAGTGAAACAAATGGGCATGCACTTCCGGTCCTTGGGAACATTTCTGGTGATGGACTGCCTAACAATTTAGAATTAGCAACCTTTCCCTCAACAAACAAAAACCTGAACCATCATGGAAACCAGCCAGGACAGCGCCCAGTGAGTGCTTCTGGCGTTTTCATCGATATTCCTCTTGACCAGTGCTGACGGCCGAGAAACGCCTAACACGGGGACAGGGAGCTTGATTTGTTTTGGAGTTAAAAATTTTTCCGCACTTGGGCACAGGGTAACAAGTCTGTCATTCAGGAGAGTGGTGCTGTCGGGCGGCTCTTGACCGATTTTACAGTGTGCACAAATGATTTCGTTGTTTTCCCTCGTTTGCAACATGCCAGGTTTTATTTTTGTACAGATATATAAAACATAATAATTAAACAAGACGTATTTTATCAAAACCTGAGTTTTTATTCATTACACCGATGTTTATTATTACATTTTGTCATGAAACAACAGATTTCCCGTGAGAGGTTAAGATCAATCTCCGACTCTCCCCCACCCTTCTTTCTACTGAATAACAGTCAAATAGTGATATTTCCAACTTGACTCTATTGAAGAATAGTTTCAAATCGAAACAATGCTCTTAATTCACAGTACTTCCTAACCCCTTTAAAAAGTCAACATGCAGATATTTCGAAAACACCCGAATAGCATTCCACGACGTTACTATTTATAGCTCCAAGGTCATTTGAATAAGATATTGATGACGTTTTAGTCACGTGACAGTCGGACATCGACACTTATTTCTACGCATTTGAGCTTATTTCAAAGTCAATTATCTTTGACCCTGCATTGTTTTTAGCATGAATGATACCATAGAGTCAGAGAGAGAAATATTCAGAACAATTATGTAGTATTTCCAACACTCGGACATGTGCCAGATTGAATCAACTGCCCTTGTTAGAAAGTTAAGCCTGAATCCATTACGAAACCGCATGTTTGTCCGACATTGCCTGTAATTCAGCGATGGGGAAATAGAGGGCAGCAGCTGCAGTGACCTCATTATCGCATTATTGGTGTTGTCCCGAACGAGCGAGCAGACGAGAATCAAACAATGACGTCACACTCGACAACACCTGGCTATTGATCAATCGCTTACCTTAACAAAAGGTAAAATGGCGGCTTATCAATCGTGACCTGTTTTGGGACGAAAATAGAACGATTCGCCATTAAGTGCTATTAGAATGTAGACAAACGGAATTTCGCAAAAATGGATGTTTTTATATATTTTGTGTGTTTCGTTTTAATCTTTTTCGCTGATTATTGTCGTGGTAGGTATTACACTATTATTTGGTATAGATATTACAATGATTACATTTACGTATATCCATGATCCCGATCGTATATTTATTGGTGTGTGTCACCAATATTACGGTCACCGATTTGGGTGTGTATACAACGTACACTAGAGCATATACATGCACAGTTATGGAACTGGGCTATAGTCCCGCTCATTCTGTTCTGATTCCCCTCTATGTACCAGTCTAACGAGACACGAGGTAACCTGGAGAATGCCCCTTTCGTTTGGGGGCTATCCCTCGAATAATCTATCTATCCAAGGATATTTAAGACTGTTACCCGTGGCTTCCCAGAGTGCCAGGTGTAACATTTTCAAATGTCCCTTCCATGGAGAGTGTCCTCTCTCAATGATAATGTTGTGACAGATTAAGATATGGCTTATAAAGACATTGACCTTCAATACCTCAGAGATTAGAGTCCATTGTTCTTAGGACATTCCAACCTCGAACATTTCCAACTTCTAAACCAGCCTCTCTCCGTCTCAATACTTCAGCTGTTATCCCCAATAAAGACTTCGGATTTAACCCCTGGGCAGACAGAGATTGCTTCGACTGCACCTACACCAACCAAGCGAAGGATGGAAAGAAAATCAAGATTGTTTTTGAGGACATGATCGACATCGTTGACAATAATTACAAATGTTCTGACCCCTGGTACGGGAGAGATCAGTCCATAAAGACATGTCCGTCCAATCGTTGTATGGTGAGTTTAGAAAACACCCTCCTCAGTCATCATCCTCGTTTTCAATGATTTCATTATTTCATTTCATTATTGATCCTGAATGATTACATCTCGTTGAAATCTCGCGAGAACTCCACTTGTCAGACAAACTAAAAATAGTCGAAAATATCACTCAATGAATTATTAGGTCGCTGCCGAAGTTAATCATCGATAGAAAACCCTTCTGGTTGTCTGAGGTTTGGTGTTAATAAATCATGATGTCGCTTGGCAGTGGCAGGGCTGAGATGTTAACTCATGCACAAAGTATGTTATACGTCGTGGCACACCATATATAGCGGTGAGCAGTGTTCATGAGACTGTTAAAATGGGGAGAGTTTTTCTGATGGAGTTATTTCCGGTGTTTTGTCCAATCATAAATGCAGAATTCTGCATCGCCGGCGAACTTGTTTGCCAATCAGATGGCTCTATTTTGGGATTGGTGCGAATTCTGCTTTGACGTCAATGCAGTGTTGGTCAGTCTATTCTTTTCGGTGATCGGTGCTTCCTCCTCTTATCTCACCACGTACACGCACTTTTTCTTTTGATTCAGAAAATCTACCAGAGGTGGCATGACCAAGTCCTCATGATGAGACGATGCGAGACCGCCAGCAACGCCTGCGTCCCGAAAGAGGAGTGGTCACCGGAGTATCATGTGCACGTCCAGTGTTGCAACAACGTAGACGAATGGCCACACAAGTCCACCGAGTGTAATGGAGCCTTCCGTCCAAAAATCGAACTCGTTGGTGCCATACTCCTTGCCAAATTTGCAATGTTGTTCAAATGAAAAACGGATCTACTAGAGAAAAAACTCTGAAACACTACAGCGTGTTCAATTCAAAAGGAGGTGAACTTGACTTCCATCTTCACAAACTATACATGTAGGCAGTGCATGGAGCCGAGCATATGCACGGGGGTGGGGGGGGGGGGGGGGGGGGGGGGTGAGGATCAACTGAAAAAGTCTCCTCTTCTCCATCGGAACGTGTGACCGAATTTACCCCTAAACTTCTTTCTCTGAATTATTATGAAATGTATTTTAAATGATTTTAGTAAGCAGCCATTGATGCTCGGTGTCGCTCACTATTCAATGTATTCAATGTATATTCAATTTTATACTAGTATCGTGTAAATATTTGTAATTGAAACGATAATAAAATTTTGGCCGCAATTTGTATCCAAGTAATCAAGTAATGTTTCGTCATTATTTGTGACGGTTCGACTGACCAGCGTATGAATTAGGGGCGTTGTAAGGGAGTTTTGGGCAAGTAGTAGGTGACAGATTCTCCATCATCCTATCATCAGAAATATATAGAGGCAATAGATGAAATTGCATTTATGATTCTTATTGATATTATATATACATGTACATACATAGATAGTCAATATAGACTTCAAAGAGATGCCGTGTAGAGGGTGGTTCGGTACATATCAGCATTGTCACGAACGTTCTACAAGTTGATGCCCAGTCATTTACGGATGCCATCCGAAGCGCCCTCTACACGGGAATCGGGATTCGACACCCCTCTTTTTACTTTACAGCAACGAAAATACATATTTTTTCCAATTCGGGATCAACATGAAAAATCATCAGCAAACCACTACCCGCCTTAAGGGACAGCGATAAACTAGACATCGAGATAAATTACCAACGAAGGTCCCTTTGACAAGCCTTCGTCGGCCTAAATAACCCCCCCCCCCCCCCAAACGTCCTGTACGCACGCGTATACCCAATAAATCTAGTACAATTTACAAAATTAGAGCCTTTTCCTTTGCTGCGTACCTACGAAATGTGCGGCCCCTTACAAACTTATCATTAAGACACCAAAATGTATGATTAAAACACTCAATAAGTTTCCCGTTTCTGTCATATTTTATTTTTAACATCTACAGTTTAACCCTTTCAAGACCTCGCGTTTAAAATCTGGCTTCAATGATACAATTATACACTCTTCAAGAACAAAAAATGACCTAGGGCCCGGAGTAAATCACGGAGTGTTAAATCAACCGGTAACGGCCATGCAGCTCTAAGATGAGTAAAAAGATGGGAACGGGTAATGAAAAGGTGGTGGAGGGCGAGTTTCAAAAAGTCAATTCCGTCAGGCAGTTTTAATTCACACTACACTTAGGCGGTACAGAAAAATGAAGTCAGGATAAGTGGCGCCTTGAAAGGGTCAAACATATATCACCACAAAAGTATCTCCAAGTCATGGCTGTGAGTAGCACCCCGGGTTATACCCTGCACCCTGTCTGATTTGTTTCACCAGATAACAAGTTAAAGACATTTTCATCCAGTTTGTAAACATTTCCCAGAGTTACCTGTTAAGACTGACGAAGAAGCACAAGTCCTCAAGGTTACAATAGTCCCATCAGAAAATGTATGATTTGACCCACAACTACAGTATAACCTCTCTATTAAGGACGCCCTCCGAACTGTCAAGTGATGTCCTTAGCAGAGAGGTGTCCTGATTACATTGGTCAAATTTATTGGAACAAACAAATTTAGGTCCTGCCCTTAATAGAGAGGTGTCCGCCAAGGGTGGTACGATTGTAATTTTCTGAAAGCTTATTGGCTAACGAATAACATCTAGAACTATAGTACTGAAGTATGAATACAGGAACATTGTTTATTTTCATGTTGAATAGAGTCCTTCCGTGAATGTCCATTGCAATATTCAAGGACTTCTATATAAATGTATTACCACTAGATATAAATATCACACTTCTCAGTCAGATACATGTTGGCCAGCTAAAATGCTTGTCAAATGTAACTTTAAAAACGTCAAATCTAATGGATTTTGTGCACAATTCGGCATAACATGACGAGTTCAAAAATAAACAATGTTCCGCTCATTACACTTAAGTACGATTTTAGATGTGGTAATCAGCAGCCCCTAAGCCTTCAGAAAAACTTAAGAAACTTTTGGAAAGATCAGAAGAACGACAAGCTTATACGCCGGAACTCTGGCAAAGATCTTTACAATATTATGCAAACTGGATGAACGACGCCCAGACAGGGGCGGGTTAGGCCCTAGATGGGAGTGCCGGCGTCCCTCCCTCTGCCGCCCATGTAGCCCGTGGCGCAGTCACAAGAGGACTGGGAGACCGTGCGATTCTTTCGGGTGTGGTAGGAAAGAGACTTTAGTACCTTAGGGTTGTAGCACTTGGGATCGGAGATCATTTTTAGGAACGCGTTGCGCCGTAAACGCGTGACATTCAAATCATCGGGGATCTCTTTCTTCCCACAATTGTTCTCATCTATTGAAAAATCAAAATTGAAGACCTCTTCGTCATCAATAGTGACCATGTCATCATCTTTGTTGTCACTCGTCTCTAGTATGTCGTCAGCAATTTCTGTGATGACGTCCCACGCATAAGTGATGTCATCATCATCTGCGTTCCTCGCGCAGACGGCGAATCGTATGAAGTACGCTTCATTAATGGAAGCCGGAACCATGTGGATTTTACCGCTTTCGTTGATCGCACGAAGCAGGCATTGGGTCACAGTGTTTGATCCCTGCAAAGTAAAGTACATGTAGAATGAGTTAAAAGTGATGCGAGACATTTGGGGCAGTGAATCAGAGGGGCGGAACTGAAGGCCAAGCTGTGGGGATCGCTGGATGAACTTGCTGCTGCCTCTGTTACTGCTCCAGAATTGAAAGCATGGCCATCAATCCGAAAACCATTTGGCGTTTTGCATTCCACCAAAATAACTCACTCCACGGGGGCGGGCATATTTGTGTTGGTCGAAAAACCTTGAAAGGCTTTTCAGAAACTAAAAAACCGTTATTTCTAAGAGCGAACGTACCTTGAGCCGAAATGTAACGAGTCCCATTCTCGTCTCGCCGATAAGTTCGAACCGATTGTCTTTTCTTACCAGGCCGTCAAACTTCTTGGCAAGCCTGCAATGTTCTCGGATGTACTTCTGTATTCCCTCTACGCCATAGTTTCGAATGACGAACCAGATCTTCAGCGCTCGGAATCGACGGCTTAACGGGATACCCCAGTGCTGAAAATATGCATTGGCCTACATTATGATTTTTTAAACTTCTTATGAATCAAACGCTTCTGTCGAATAGTGTTACTCGTGGACAGGTTCAAGTTGATTCAGAGTTTCAGTCGTTTTTTAAACCTGTTATGCTTCGGGGCCTACAAATTGTCCAACAAGAATCGTCATTTTATAGTTATAGAGTAATAGCTTATCAGTCAATCTCACATTACATAGTTGGATACCAGTGTTAGGAAAACATAGTTCGAAGCCATTCGTTTTGTGTCCCCCTGGTGTGCAGCATTTGCAAGAATAGTTAGCTATAGGTCGTCTTTAGGCTAATAACTTACCCTAAGATCTATTGCAGTTTCTGAAAACAAATGTGTCAGATAAATATAAAATGTATAAACACATTTGGTAATTCACACATATTTCACAAGATGCCCCGAAAAGATTTTGCCCACAACCATAGACAACTTTACAAAACGGCCGTGCTTTTTCTGATAGGTGACCGGGCTCGCTTTTACAAATACCAGATAAGAAACTGAAAGTTCTTTTTGAAGATTTTCAGTAATACAATGTACATACAATAATCATTTACTTATAGCTTTCGAAGTTTTCATCAAGACTAATCTGATGATTGTGATTTTAAAGCGGCTAATTTTCTAAATATCTTTCTCGAAAATGTGTGGAAGGCGTCGACACAGCATCTCAGAAAAAGTTTTTGGCGAGGAACATGTTTCGATGACGTGTTCATGAATAGACTTACCTCCATGGTGGTGTTGAAGATACAGCGGATCAACAGTCAAAGCAGTCGTTAAGATATCTCGATCTTTTACCCTATAATATCAAAAGATTACCTTTAGAGGAAGAATATAGACGGTAATGCCCCATGCGTTAGCAATAGGCGGAGTCTGATAGGGCCAACATTCTGAAAGTACTGGACGGAAGGCGGAGGCTGATAGGTAGTAATAAGATTATCTTTACATGAATCATGGGCAAAATACAGAAATCGTCTGATCTCCACGGTCGTCAAGACGGGCGGGAAAAGGCCTCGCGAGTCTTCAAGTCGTACATGCCAGTCATGTAATTGCTCTCCGACTTCGATTTCGAACATACACTTCTCTCCTTCTATACTCACCAAAACGCAGAGCAGTCGAAATTCACCAACATCCATTTGTTTGGATTCATATTGAACGACTTTACATGCTGCAAAAGTAAACAATGTCATGTCACTCGCCTTGGTCATGTCGTTCATGGCGTTCTTCTATTTGGTCTAGATCAATGAATATTTTTGGTGTGTAATGAGAAAAGGCACGTCGTTTAATACCAGTGTCCCGCGGGTAAAAAAGAAACTGTAACGCAGTTTAACTACAGGTAGATACGCGAGTGCGCTGACAATCTGCATAATCTTTACAAAAGACTGTACCTCGATTCCCTTTAGCAAATATTGAAACTCGGGACAAACAAAAGCACTTCCGGCATAGGCTGCGTCCACGTGAAGCCAGACGTTCTCCTTGCTACAAACGGGGCCAATCTCTGCCAAGTTGTCGAATGAGACACAAGCCGTCGTCCCGAGAGTGCCACATACCTAAAGGATGAAAAAATAAGAAAAAAATTGCGTAAAGATTTATTGTAGACTTGGACCTAACACCTCTTTTATCCTCCATCAGTCTGAAAATCGGCCAAAATCTGCTTGAAAACATGTTCTTTGCTGACCCTCCCGCCCTCTTCTCGCCCCATCTAGCTACAGCCCTGCAATGGCCTTGGCGACAACAAGTCCAAGTTTGACGGTCCTGACATGTTCCGGCTCGGCCTTTGTGTCTATATTTCGGCGTACTTTTGTAATCAAAGCCCTCATAGACAGATGAAACTAGAGTATAACTTACGAAAAATGGTATGAGCCCTAACTTCCTGTCCTCCTCAATCGCCCGAGCGACTGTTGATCCCCGCAGTGAGTACTTGTCATCAACATCTAACTGGCGTATCTTGACGAATGCTATCATGCCGGCCTTCTCAACACATGAATGAGCCTGCATCGGAGAACGGATATGGTTTGTACCTCATACATGTACCTCCTTTATAGGACGATAGCATATTCTTACAGAAATTGACCAAAGGTTGGGACACGCAAGTTTCATGGTGCAAACGAAATCAAAGATGGCTGATCATGACAGCGATCCTTGATGATCGGCGTGGTCTCAGTTTCAAACAAAAGTCATAAAAAGAGTGCTCAGGGAGATGCTATAAGGCCTATTTCTAGTATAGGCCATCCGACCCACACACTTATTACGAAATGATGCTTGGACTAGTGGACCAACTGTCTTCAACTCACCAGTGTTGAACAATAGGCGACTAACTTCGACAACAATAGCCCTTCCTCAACGAAAGGATACATATTTTTGAGTTGTTTGATGGCTTGATATCGTGCGGCTAAGAGTGCCAGGAGGACACAGTCGCTGGCCGACCCCTGCAGGACTCCTCCCCCGGACCCGTGCTCGTGGAGAAACATATTGGGCAGTCCTATCATTTTACCTGAAGAGAAATTACTGCATATAGGAAAAAGCTGGCGAATTGGTACAGCCGAGTTCTTTACTCTTGCAAACATGGCCTAAACCAGTCTTCCTCACGGATGTTTCATGAGAGAGTATATCTTTCGAGTGACATGGCCTGATGGTATGTCAGGATGGCTGGGCCACTATTTGAATCAGTGCCAGCCATCGAGGGTATACGACACAACACATAGAGTATTGAAGAGTACAAGCAATTGGACCAAGGTCTTCTTGATACGATGTATCTTCATCTGTTTTTCATAACATGACTATGTTGATGTACCTTCATTAGAAAAAAAGATATGTACTGTTTAAATCTATGTGAACTCACCGAGCCAGTCTAATACTATACATTCTAATTCAGTGCAGGCGGGACTCGCGGCCTGAAAATACAGAAAAGCTAACTCTGAATAAAACTCCGCATCATCATCATACTGTAACGTCCTTAAAGGGATACTATGATAGCCCCTCTTCTGTTAGTAGACGGCAGCTCATATCAACCAGTCAAAAAAATAATGATTATCATTCGATTAGGGTCACCCTAATTAATCGATCGAGCTGATTTCCAGCAAAGTTTAGGGAGTACCCTTCGCAGACGATTGACTACTGAGGTGCTAATGCGTATGATGACGCACACGGTGTTCAAGGTTACCAATGATGTTTTGATCGCAGCGTGAAAAAAGGTGCGAGGTAAATATGTCGGAGGTGCGCTTTTGTGTCATCACCTACCACAACTCAACGTGCGAACTTAACCAGAATATCGTGGCAGGTCACAAAATATTATCTCCTTGCAGGCGCAATCTGTAGCGGTACGTCACGAACAAACAACGCTCACAAAAACATCGTAAATTTCGTTGGTATAGCGAGTCAAAATATCATGACTGGGTCCATTATCAGGAATTATCACCGTCTGCTATACGTCATCAGCGACTCTGACAGTTATCGTGAATTAGCACATCTACTTGTAATATATCATATATACGCCATCAGGTTTAAAAGTTTAAGGAATTGATACCGAACTGAAGGATATGCTTGTTTTACAACTGGAAAAGTTTACACTTTCAATATTGAATGTTAAATGTGTGCCATCATTGAGTTGGTATATATCATGAATGATGACTATTCTATTTATTCATCTTCTTATATACCATTGTATTAAGATATTGATTGCGATGATGGCCTATACGGTTTAGAAAGAGTTTCTTGTTGGCCCATAAGGTTTCGAAAAGGTTTCAGGTTTTCCATGTAAAGATTTCGTTTTGTGAGTATTCAAAGTCATTGATCGACAAATAGAGATCCATAAAAATACAAGCTCTTACCGCGCCTAAGTCGGTATCAACGCAGTTAATGCATCATCTAGTCATTCGCGAGATTTTGAATGGAACCCTATTATAGGCCCCAAGCCGTATCCCGCCAACTGCATGATCTGCGCCGGACTTTAAAGGAAATAAGAAGGTTCATTTTCACCGCCCAAGAAAATGTAAAGAGTAGGCAAAACGTTGGATGTGCAACGTGTCGATAATAAGCATGATTGTATAAGATACTATTAAAGGTAATTTTCACAATCTATTCGAGCTATTTTTCGAGCTATAATTATTGTTGCTATAATATATCAATTTGATAATTATTGACAACATATAATTGTTTGATTATGGTACTTTGTGTAATAGTCGTAAGCGTCATACAGAATGCTGAGAGACATACATGTTACTCTTTATGCTTAATAAATTTCAACGATGCCATTGTGCAGACCGATATACAAATACATTGTACTATATATACCAATTTTCAGTGCAGTGTAAATAATCTGCATGCATGATAACACTACGACGTTGTGTATTTCTATATTTTCCTGGCGTCATTAGTAAATAAAATGAAGACGAGCGGTGCGCCCCTTTAATCGGCTCATATGAGCTACGAGCCCCTCATCAATCAACCAACTTTATGTTTTCATTATCGCATATCTCCACATAAGTGATGTCTTCAGATTTCGCATATTCTCCAAAATAAAATCGGCAGGTATTCATCCAAAAGAAATCTACGACAAAATCAACTTATAACAAAAAAAGTACCCCGGGCGGCAATTTTCCTTCCATCATTCGCAGGCGGTTCCCATAATTGGTTGTTCCCATCTCAAGGAAACCGGAGGCTGGTTCAAACACATCTGATCACCGCGAACAAAGCCCGCGTTTATTACCCACCATTCCAGCATCCTAAACCAATAACGAGTTGATTTTCAATAAGGTGATCTCTTCGTCTCATCAGTCATCTAAAGGGCTCCGAACCCCCATCAAAACATGCTATTAGAAGTCGGGGACAATTAGCTCATGAGTGGAGTCCGATGGTTTTGACAGCTAGCGCACTCGACGGGGCAACCGAGATGGCTGCCATGGCCGCGATACCTCTTCAGCGCTGGAGGGCCGAATCTTGACATTCGATAACCAATGAGAGCACTTGCGTGGGGTTGGCCCGGTTACCACCTAGCAGCATGATTTAGGATTCGCAAATGGTTAGAGGGAAAGTTTCTCAGACGGCGGCTCCTTTGACGGCGAACTTTGACAAAAATTGAATGACGCCAATTGCTTAATACTATCAGTCTGATACTATGCATTATGGAGCCATTTCACAGCAATGGCTGCCAGGCAGATGTAAACCATGGGTTAAGAACCATTATGTTATCGAGAGAAATATCAGGAGACCGGTCTCTTTGCTCAACGGCGGCGAGAATGCGCGCGCAACGTGTTTTACAAATTGTCATGACGTCATCAAAAATTATCGTCACGACATATTGTTGTGGATGACAACAGAAACGGCATTCAAAAGTGACTTACCCATGAGAATCCTACACACCCAATGGCGTTTGACAGCATATCACCAAGTATTGAAGCATAGGCATTGCCGGCGGGGAAGTAGGCGTGGAATCGGGGATGCTGCCAGTGGGTAATCTGAAGCAGACAGAAGCAACGTAAAAAAGTGTGGCGAGTAAAATTGTGGTGATTTTAGTAGCAGAAGTGTAAAAAACCTATTTAATGGGGGGGGGGGGGGGGGGCTATGAAATAGAATGATGATTTCGATTTGCATATTTTTCCTATTACAACAAACTGGGGTTGCCTTTGATACATGTAGTAAGCATACCTTACAAATGGTTAGGAGTTCCATCGCTTACTGGGTAAATCTGCGAAAAAAGGTTTATTTTGAGCTCTTCATTCTGCTCTTATATATACTTGATGTTATCAAACTCATGATGGCGGTAATCAACTACAACTACCCCACAACATCATAAATTTGTCCTTCAGACTTTTCAATGAATACCGGAAGCCTTATCAAAATCGCCAAGTTTCAAAATCATTCAGACGACATCTTCAATGATGACGTCATGTTATAGTTGTATGGCATCTTGAACAAACGTCCGGTGCTCCCCATAGAAATTTACGACAGCTTTGAAAAGGTTATTGAGAAATATAGACGTGAATGTGGAAATAAGGATTAGTTGATTTTGAGAGAGGACTGGTAACTATGGTATCGCCCCTGATTATTCGTCCAGAGTTAAACCTCTTCAAGAAGAAGCCTTTGGACGCGCGCTGGTCCTATTCAAGATACTGATCAGGCGACGGAAGTTATTACACTCCGTACGCAGTGATACTGGCCTCGTCCTCTCGATCAGGATGACGAAATGGACTGCATCGGAGTTAAATGATATTCCCTGACACTTTTATATTACAAAGTTCTACTCACCCCTGGCATGATAGCCCTTTCTACATCCTTCATTACTTCATCCCATTCCTCTCCTTTCTTCGGAGCGCGTGACGGAAGTATCTGACTCAGGTATCCTGGTTGCACTTCCGGTGTGACGCGTCTGGTATTTATGGTGTCCAAATAATCACAGATGTAGTCCACCATCTCTTTGCCACGTTTTCGAAATTCTTCCGTGTCCATCGTAGCTTTTGTTTAAAATATCTGTATAATATGATGATGACATTGATAATGATAGTGATACCAGGTAATGATAAATGATGGTGGTGATTGGTGATGATAATGACGATAATGACGATGATGACGATGATTAACAAGATGGAGATATTCCCAAAAAAATAATTGCGCACTGCTGGTTAGTCTTTGCCTTTCAGGAACACACCATGCAGTAGAGTAAAACCTCAAACATGAAAAACGTTGATCAGTTGGTATTGTGAATTTGAGCTGCCTAAATTGCTTCAACATGTCAACCTTCAAGTTACCGACCATCGACCAGACCAAACAGGAAAAATAGTGACAAACACCTTGAATCAATGTACAACATGTATATGACCAAAAATACGTAGTTTTAATTGACCAATAGGGTAACAGCAAAACTACCACCGCCGCTATGTGGCGCTGACTGGTGATAGGATGTTGCACCGTTGCGGCAGTGACGTCACCCAATTTTGAGGTCACTTGAGTTTTGACGTTATTCTGATGCATTATTCCTTACTGACAATTATCATACCTTATTGCTTCACAATCTTCTGAAGAAATGTCCAAATTACGTAACCTACACGTGTAGTGATACCTTTGTGTTCATTCCTTTATGATTAAAGCCACCGCGCCGGACAGTATGTACGACTTATGGAAAACAATAAAGCTCGAGGAACAAAGACCAGAAATGCTAACCATGCTGTATTGTCTCATCATTTATCATGGCTATTGTCAGAGGTGATGGACATGTTATCTCATCCGTTATCTATTGTAATTAGAAACGATACATCACATCAGGTATTGGAAGATGGTATCTTAATGTTTAATGTTACAATGGAAAACTATCAACAACGTCATCAGCATATTTTAAATTTGGTTCCATTGTGAACCTTTCGACTGGCCGTGGAAACCTCCGGATTTTTCCTCATCTTCTGCATGAAATAATACCGGGAAATAATTAACGTCACTTTCGGCCTTGCGTGAAAAATTAAGACCGGGCTTGTTTCCACGACTGTCGTGTACAGAACAGTTAAAGTGACCTTGCGTTTACAATATCACTTCAAGATACGGAAGATGTATATATAACAGTTTTAAAAAACTGAAAGTCGGCGGAGTTTATTGAAAACAACTGGTGCCAGGATGATTTAAGATATGTGATATCCCTTCTTGTATCACCGTAGGATATTCATCATAACTGCTGTGAAGAGTGAGAACGAACTTGTAAGAACTTTTGCAACTCTTGCAATACTTGACTTGCCAAACTCAGAAATGCAGCGCCACTCGCGGACAAAGATAGAACAACTCGACATTTTTTTCACCGGTTTTCGCTGCGCATGCGTACCAGCCGTTATTTTTAGTTGATTTCCGCTTTTCGTGGTCATGTTTATAAATCTTCTGTGGTACGTCTGTTTCTTAACACGTAATAGTTATCAGATTGCTAAATTATCTTAAATCATGAGCCTTAAAGAACTTTTTGAACTCTCAAAAACTTACACAAAACAAGTTCAGATTGCCGCCATTATTAGTTTCCGGATGGCTGGTACGCATGCGCAGCGAAAACCGGTGAAAAAAATGTCGAGTTGTTCTATCTTTGTCCGCGAGTGGCGCTGCATTTCTGAGTTTGGCAAGTCAAGTATTAATGGTAGTCGACCAAATGTGGGGAGAAACTCAAACGTTATTTGTGGACAACTTTAAAGTATTAACAAGCATAACCTACTCAATGTAGACGATTAACGGTTAACCTGACTAGCTGTTTAAGACTAGCACTTCGTTCTAATTTTGAATATAGGGGGCTTTTTGTAATTAAATTAGCCATAATTGATTAATCGTTGAACTTAATCGAACTGCTTCTAATTGCTTCTGCCTGATTTTTTTCATCAATTAATTAATTAATAAGGATTCCCTGCCTACGGATTTTTTTTCATTACGACCCCGTAGATACATAGACGTGTTTAATACTAAATATTTCCCGAAAGCAAAATGTGTTAATCGGGCTAATTAAAACCAAAAAGGGTGCCCCCGTCTACGTGATCAATTTAGAAAATAGGGAATATATCAATTTGCATATTTTTTGCCCTTTCACAAAAATCGAAATACCTCAGTAAGTATGAAGATGAGAGAGGTATCACTTTGTTCGCACTGGTCTTGCCTTTAAAAGCAACTGAGCAACATGCGATTTAAAAAAAAACATATATATGTATATGGGGTCATTTTGAGATGTTCATTCTTCCTTTATCTATGCTTGGATACACGCATAAAAATACAAAAAGTAAAACGAAAAGTTGAAAATGTTAAAACCGGGCCCTACCTTCCTGGAGTGTTGATTATCCTCCATCAGTTATCTTGTCAATGCCCATCTATAATCTATCGCGCCAATAAATACATGTACCACCGAAGTGACGTTGTCATGGCAATGTGTAGTTATTGTGCTAATCAAAATTACGACACGTGGTGTTCCAACAATAGACGGCGCTGATTGAAAAAGGCGTGAAAGTTTGCTGAACACGTCATGTGGCAATTACAGTAGACTCTTTCACCAGTCTTCTCCATTTACTCAGTCATTACAGAGACTGGTACTTGACGGCGATTCACTTGTCATGAACTCGATTTGGGGGCGTAAGCTTCCTGTCACGTGTTTTCTGTAGGATGGGTAACCTCGATCCAAGTAAAAAACTGCAATACCAGAGCGCTCGGTATGACAGTGCATCCACTGTATGCACCGAAACTGTATGGCTCACCTCGGGTAAATCAACGAGCGCGGTGGATAGGGTCGAGGTTAACCGGTCTAGACTGACAGCTCAACCAAACTGTGCATATCCGTTTTTGTCTTCAACTTCCGTTTTGACTTCTACTTCCGTTCTCAACGTGATAGTGCGTGAAGAAGATTCACCATTGTTAAATTACGGTTCGGAGGATTATGCCACGAATCGGGTTGTATACGTTTTTAAAGCGTTATGAAATATAATTCAAAGAATCAACAAAGTATAAAGAGTCTATTTGGTACAACACGTTCGTTTCTTTGATTTATTCACATACATTGCGTATAGAATGCCTTTAACATGCGATTGTTTGCATTTTAACATTAAAATAAGTTACATTTCTAAAACGAGCATCTATCAACATACTTTCGTACGATGAAGTCTATCAACTTGTCTAAGACAACAGAAACAACTTTTCTTTATACAAAATAAGAAAAATATGTAGTTCAACACATCTATAATAGCTGTACAGTACTTTGCATTTGACATCATAACTGTAAAAATTGGTCCAGAACGATTTTACCAATAGAAAGACCTCAATGGGGTACGCCGGTAACATATCTTTTAAAAATAACACATGTCGTCTGTGTGAAATGCTGTCTGAATCGTTTATGCGGAGATGAGCCTTTATAATGCCTTCAGGTCCTGGATTATGAAGATCCGCTCAGATTTTCAGTAGTATTTTCGACTTCTTTATTCGCTTCAACGTCCTCTGGTATAGGAAGTACATGTATTTCGTCTTGGGCGGCTAGCAAATCTGGTTCGAGGTTTTTGCGCAATCGCTCAGAACTGTGCCACATTCCGTAAAAAAAGTAGATTGCAAAACCTGGGAAAGTGAAGAAAGGATAAATCAACAGAATCATCGATAATGAAAACTTCAAAAGAAAAAAAACTTTTCAAAAATTATTCAGCTCCACTTGCCGGAAATTTCAGGTCGGTGAACTGAAACTTTCCCTCGAGGACTAAACTAAGGATTGTTAGTGTCTTGCATCCATGTTCACTTTTCAAACTGACAGGGTGACTAAATTGACTGTGGCTTCCATTCAATTCGACATCTTGAACCAGGACAGCACTTGTCAGTCCCGAGGGTGTCCTTGATAGAGAGGTTCTACTGACTTACCTATTGCCATCCAAACTGCGAACCGGATCCATGTCTGCTTCGATAACTTGAACATCAGGTAGATGTTGACCGTCATACTTAACACCGGGATGAATGGTACCAAGGGCATCTGAGGAAGAATGGTGAGTATCATGTCACTAAGGCATTATAGTCATCCAGGAAGAAAGTTCAATGGTGGAAAACGATTAAGCTACTTTATACTCGGGACTAGGTTTGCGAGCTTGGCAGCATTGGCGAGAGACAGGTGCAAATGTTTTCTCTAATGGTTGGTAAAGAAAGAGTCTTTCAATAAAGAGTCATCCAGGCAACTAGGGAACGTATGGTTTCAACATCAGAGCCACCGCCCGTTTCGAAAGACGCGTCTCTTGTGACAGAGTCAGCTCTCTCGGCTAACGCGCTGACCCAAGCCAATTCCGCACAACTGAAACTTGAACAAATTCTTCATCAACTGAACATAATCCTTACAAACGCTCTGGGCCCGGTTGTTCAAAAGAAGTTAAATTTCATTGATGTTAAGTTAAATATCAACGTTAAATTTCTTAACTTGGCGTTAGCTAACTTGGCGTTAAATTTGGGTTGTTCAAAACAACGTTAGGGTAAACTAACGCTAATGTTAGTAAATATTGCATCTTGGTTCACTGATGTTAGTTGCCATGGTAGGTATAGGTAATCAAGTTAAAGATAACGTTAGATTTAACTTAGGGTTTTAGGTAAGTTATATCTAACGTTAAAGATAACGCCAATGTTAGGCTAATATTGTTTGAACAACTCAAAATAAAACTTGACGTTATCTTAACGCCAAGTTAGGAATTTTAACGTTAAGTTATCTTTAAAAATGTATTTCTTCTTTTGAACAACCGGGCCCTGTTCTAAAGCAAACGCTAGCTTCAAATTCACTGATTTCTGTAAAACTATTTAGATATAGTGTGAATAAAGACTTTGGTAAAGATTGTTTTTACCTTGAACGACTTGAAACTCAGATCCTGCGGCTGTCTCCAGATGAGTATTGTGATAAATATGATGAAAACAGCAGGTATCACAGCCAGTATTTGGATGGTTGGATTCGGGACCAATGCGACTAAACACGTCAACACAATGATGAATAAACCTAGAAAACAAGAATGACTTGATAAAATCATTTAGAAACACGTAAGCCAAACATTTTCGGCAAATTATAGAGAGAGGGGGACAGTTCTTGTAGTCAAGATAACATGGTCGTACTTTGCGCAAACTCCATGAAACGCGTATGAGATGAGACGAAATTTCAATCCGTTTTTCTGAGCGCTTTTAGCGAGGACAATTAAAGTTTCCTCGGAAATGTGATAAAACAGACACGTTATTGTGACTACTAACTTAAAATAGCAGTAAGTAACTTGACAATCTTGTCCGACACCGCGTCTGCTACAACCAGTGGGTGGAAAACGCGCCTGATTTTGTCTCCAGTCGTAAACTGTTCTTCTTGTGTGAGCATTGACGGGCTTTGGGTTAAAGTGGCCAAGGCTTCGTCGACTGAGGGTCTGTCGGGCGCTTCACCCAGTGGATCGGCCGGCAAGACTGGAAGTTCAAGTTTTCTGTACCTAGAAATGAAAATAAATATGTACATGTACTTATTCATGTGCATGCGTAACCGGCTGCAAAAGTACGGTTATTTAAAAAAAGCAGAACTGCTCTGAGGAGGTTCGCGATGGGAGAAACGGCGTTGAGTTTATCCAAATACACACCGGAGCATCATGACACAAGCGGCTACCAGGGTGTAGGCCAATAGGACTCCTATAGACATCATGTCAACCAACTCCTTTAGGTCAAACAGCAATGCCATGGAAGCTGAAATAGAAGGATAATTGGTTAACCAATTGTGTCCGTGTGGGCTCCTCCTTCCCATAATACGTGAATCTGCATTTCACATCGGGGAAGTCGGCAATGTTTCCTCAAATCCATACTCCCAAATGGAGACCTCTGTACATTCTGCGGAGGAATTTCCCCCATGGAGTTGTGGTTGGAGCGATCAGCTCAATCACCGTAGTTAAGAGCGGTATTCGGTGGTTGGGCGCCGGAGAAACGTAACACTTATCCAGCCCAATGAGCGACAGCGTTCTTTGATTCTATGATACTTCAGCTTTCTACTCACCAGCGAATAATCCCGAAAGGAGTGTTGCAATCACTGGTGTTTTCGTGTAGGGGTTGATAGAGGCGAGGAACCGGAATATGAGACCATCGCTGGCCATGGCGTAGATGACGCGGGGCAGGGGGAACATGCCACCAAGGAGGCTGAAAGGAGAGGGACACTCAATCAGAAGCGTCGGTCAGTTGTTGGTATGTATAGAGCAGACGACTGGATTTTGCTTGGAGAAACAACACTCGCAAATAATATTTTTGACTTGGAGATTTAAAATATATATCATCGGTGAAATACTTTTTACCTCGTACTTCGTGGTTTGCAACTCTTCGTAATGTTGAGGCCTATTATACCCGAACATTGATTGGCCCATAGTCGAGTTGGTACCATGAACTGTATGTATTTACCTAGTAGTCAATGCACAGACAGCCCCGACCGCTATGACGTATTTGGCTACGCCATATCCGACGGCGTCGAAGACGATAGGGAGCGGGGCGCTGGTGTCGAGGGTGTAGTATGGCACCATGAGAGTTATGACCGAGGACACCCCAAAGTAGGCTATGAAGACGATCACGAGGGAAATGATGATGGATATTGGGATGGCTTTTTGTGGATTCTTCGTTTCCTCGCCTAAAAGTTAAAGAAATATAATAGAGCCATTGGTAACGGTTGCTTAGTGATACTATCACTGTTTACTGGCGTACATTTGGCCTCTTCCGCTTGATCACTCATTAAAGCCCGGGCGCAGCAAATGGAAGCTAGTCCTCTCATTGGGAGATTTTTTCATTTGTCAACTTACCGGTAGTTGCGATGACGTCAAAGCCCACAAAGCCAAAGAAGCAGGTGGCAGCACCAGAGACTATCCCATTGAAGCCAAATGGCATGAAACCCCCATCTCCATTTTCGTAAAGAGGATTTGTACTTTTAGGAACCTGCATAAAAGAAACAGCCTCTGTATCAAGTATTAGGTCGGGATACGCTTTGTATTTCATTATAAATTTCTAAATAAATTATAACACGGTGTAACTCTTCGGTAGTCGGCAACGTCGACAGACACATTTGTATAAGTTTTAAGAATATTTATGTTAGTATGCGTGGCTGCGTTTGGAAATTCCTACATCACGGAGTAATTCACCTACATCTTTTGCTGGTATCGTCCAGTTGTAGATGTCGATTTTGAATAGGCCACAAATTACCACATAGGACACGACGAGGAGGTTAACTCCCGTGAAGATATTGTTGAAAGTTGATGACTCCTTTACGCCAAATAACAGCAAGACTGGAATAGAAAAAGTAACTTTCAACTTTGCGTCGATTACCAAGAATCACTCACTCAGGCACCAGAATTGATGAACTTTTCATGACATTAACTTAAATAGACATCAACTGTACTTCGTCGACACCGGCTATGAAGAGGTATATTACACGTGAATCTGTCATTTTGCACCTCGACCCGCTAAAGAGCGTCGACACAATGTACTTTAATATGGCTTTTGGGCATCACCAGATTTTCCCTGTGAAGCCGAGTCGATCATTACATCTTGGCGCAACTTGAAAGGGGAACTTTTAACTCGTTTCATAGTCACATGTATATTATTGCCGTGTTGTTTGCAATATTCTAATGAAGCAGACCAGTTCTCAATATATCATCAATTCGTGCCTCCATGTCTCGTAAGAAAAGCTCATTAAAGAGTGCTTACTTGCTAGAACCATCGTGATGCCGAATGCAAAGAAGTCGGGATATGTTGAAAGTCCAGTAAGTTCCATGGGCATGGTCCTCTGGAAGAAGTTCGTGATGACATTGCCTATCAGGGAGTCGAAGTAACCACTCCAGGCGCGTGCCACACTTGCCGTTCCTAAAAGGACACAAGATGTTCTCTTCAACAAAAGTCAAGGACACAACCTGAATGAAACAATGCATTCTCCAAGCGTCGTCAACGGTGATCATCGTTGCAAAGTCTCACTCGACCTACTGTCTCTGACTATGTGACAATTTCAGCGAATGCATGTAAATTGGACATTTGGCCGGCGCCCGGGAGATTGGAAACCCAACCTCCCCCTTCTCCATATATCTCCTCCTTCACTTACTCATCTGGCACTAGCTTGACGCGTTTTACTCACCCACCCCTAGCTAGCTTCCTCTGAGTGATGATGGGATCTTACCTATCGTATATTCCAAAATCAGATTCCAACCTATGATAAACGCCCAAAGCTCTCCAACCGTATAATAGCTGTACACATACGCCGAACCTGTCTTCGGTATTCGTCCGCCGAATTCTGCATAACATAATCCGGCAAGAACGGACGCGAAGGCGGCAATAGCAAAGGATATAACGATGGCTGGACCGGCGGTTTGGCGGGCGACTTGGCCGGCTAAGACGTAGATACCTACGCCAAGTGTACTGCCAACACCTGCAGCGAAAAAACTGAGTGGATTAGATTGATCCCGATCGTCTCGCAAAATACCTGGCAGCACATATGACCTTTAAAGGATGTCAATAAAGGCATAAGGGAGGGTGGCCAATTTTAAATTACACGAAGTCGCCAATAGGGGTATCTCTCGTTTAACAGTACAATTCACATTTGTACGGGGAATACACGTATACTCCGAGTCAAACACGACCCATGAAGTACCATATTTGTGCATTCACTATCCTAAGATTACTGATTTGACCCCCTAGTTACCACCTATAATTCACCCTTTAATGCATTGATGGTCGGAAAAACGTACCCAGGGCTGTGAGATCAAACGTGTTCAAGCACCGTTTCAACTCTGTGAACTCTACATTCGACAGATCTATCTGTTTCTTTCTCGAGAACCCTCTGAAGAAATTTTGCACCGGACTCGAACTGGTTTGCGGAGACTGGCTTGTAGAGGCTTTTGTCGTGCCATAGGTCCTCCTGCAAAGTAAGATTTTGAAAAATTGTTGAGCTGACTCAAATATGACACAAATGGCATGCGAATAAAATGCCATTTGACACCAAAACGGGTTGAGCTGTCGATTTGGCGATGTTCTCATTCGACTATAACAGCATCTCAGGGTAAGAATAGCCAATGAATCAGCACCAACTGGGGTAACAGGCCTAACAGCCCAAAGCATCAGAAATCTCGCCTCCGATCGGCGTACGAAAGTCTAATTAATGCAGCATACTAGTAATCGAATCCGAACCACATGAAACCGTGTTCTGACTGACGTGTCCGTGAAACCCCAATAGTTCCCTATCGACGTTTGCCGAGCAAAATCGATAATAATCAGTAAATATAAAGATAAACATATTACAGAACAGTACATTTGATGTTTATTTCTATTCATCAAACCACCTATCAATATAGGTCTAGTAACCAGCGCCATCCCAAAGTGCTTTTTTGTAGGATGACGGTCGTTGCACATGACCTGCCATCAGAGATCATAAATTATTATAAAAAACCTGCGGTATTGAAAGTGCTAATTATTAGAACTACATTTACTGTCAATACACGAGTACTGTATTAGTGAGGTTTCGCAACCACCCGGTTAGGCCCTACGACGACGTTTATCTATTGTTCAGGTAAACTCACACAATAGATAAACGTCGTCGTAGGGCCTAACCGGCTGGTTGCGAAACCTCACTATTACCAGGGAGGTTGAGCGGCAACTTACGACGGATCCTTTGAACGTAAATACGGATTTGTGTACATTTCGATCCGTCAACGTATAAGGATCCGTGAAAAGTCACTGATGGATCTCAACCACCCTTATGAAGGTCGCGCAGCAATTGTCCCGATGTCGTATTGGATTACCGGCCACTGACCGAACTTTGCCTTGGCGCCCAATCAATCGACTCAGTGAAACTGCATGGCGTCAAAGGCCCAAGTTACATAGACCTCATTCGTTCATTTCCCAGGACTCATTTTCCCCTTTTGCTTTCGTTCCCCTGTAAAAAGCACGGCCTTGTGGCGTGCATTCACCGAGGAATGAAAGAAAAACCTGGAAAGTGACTCGTGGTAAATGAACGAATGAAGTCTATGTAACTTCGGCCTTAGGGCTAAAAGGGCTGTCTAGTCGATTGATACTGGTACATGCCTCTTCACGCACCCGTTAGTCAATAGGGAGTTTTGGCAAATGTCCCGAAACGCCAACGTAAACGCCTATCTCACTGTTCGATCTCCAGATGACGAAGTCTAACAGTGGGATAGCCGTTCACGTTGATGTTCCGGGAGCGTTGCGAAACCTCCCTCACTCCGTCTTCCATCCAGCAATACGAACAATCCCACCTTCAACGATCCCAGAAGAGGAGGAAACCAGTACAGAAGCATTATCAGAAACTTACTTTTTGTCTTGTATAATCCCATTACTTTCACCTCCTTTGGTTGGCGAGTCGTGCGACATAGCTGGTTGATCAGTGACAAATATCCAAAGACGATCAGTTTACGGTTGAAGTACAAGTGCTCGTGATATGTCTTATGATCTATCTCCTCAGTTAACTGCACGTCATGATCTCAATACAGCTGACCTCAAGGGATGGCACCGACCTCTTTTAGATATTTTACTTCATAGAATGGCTTTCACAAGATTAAGTGTTGACCTCAGAGATGACCTACATGCCCGCTGCCTGGGTCACACGACATGTGGTCTGTTTTCTCCATATTTTTTTAAACACATCAAATACATTCAGCTCAACCTGGAATGAATATGGTTGTATATTTATGCATGTATTGTATCAAATGTACGTATAGAGGCCGCCTGCATTAAGGGCTTTAAACATTTGCCGAGATTAATATTCTGCAGATTGGCACCATATAACGTCAGATGGCATCACATATGACGAATTAATGAAAGTGTGTGTCAATATGCTATTAAAACTGGAGGCAGCGCTATGACGCGGTAGGCCTTATAAAGGCACTTCTTTAATACCGTAGACACCGTTCATGCCAGATTGATAGGCAGCCAAAAAACTCTTCCAATCAAACAAGGACACTCCACTCATTTGAGGGAAAATTAAGCATTTTCATGACATCAAGAAATGTAAGCAACACGCCCCTGACCACCAACGATCCTCACCTCGTACAAACCTTCCACGATTTCACTTGCATGTAGGCCTTTCCATGGTTAGGCCAAGAAGTTTATCAGTTCAAGTTGTTATATATTATCATATCATGTATCGATCCATGTATGTATAATGAGAGGCAATATGGGAATTTATGATAATTTGCCCTACACAAGACAGTTCTCAATTAATCGAAAGGCTTGTATCGAGGCCCCGGAACATGTGTGGAATAAATGATGCTCCAACCCGACAGGCAGATGTTACGATAATTTCGTGTAAAAATATAAGCATGCATAAACTTCACACAACTTAACGGATAAATGGTCATAAATGTAAACATATATGTTTAATTCGTGATCCACCACTCAAACAAAATATTGGTCACGATTATCACTCATTCTCCGATTTAAACAGCGGTTTTTGATTTATCCTCTTTCGACCCTCCTGTCATAGAGACACGGATGTAGATGTTGCCCTACATTCGTGACAGAGATGACGTTGTAGTGTAGGCTGCACCCGCATTTCCTTGATTCGAAAATTACATTCGCCTATATGCGGGCAGATGTAGATTCTAGTCATGGCCGCCGCGCGAAATCAGAAAAGGCCGACATGTAGATTTTTTCCTTATAAATGCATCGTCACGGCCAATCTTAGTGACATTATGTGCATGAAAGACCTTGTCGTGAATGTGAATAGTGTGATAACCACAGAAAAAAAGAAATGTTTGGCAAGTTTCGTTCTTCGTTTCCAAGATCGCAGCTCCGCTCATCACTGGCTGCTGGGGGTCCCCTTTTCTAGATCCGCCACTCGCAAGGCCAGCGAAACCTGACTAAGAATGATATAGTGTGGTCAAGAACAACAAACGATGGTTTCTATGAATGCACTATTACATGACTCTATATTTATTGCCAAAGTTATTTACAGTCACGATGGGTGGAGGAAATTTCGGACGACTGACGTCCACAGTTGTCTAAATTTATATATTCGCTGTCTGAAGTTAACACTTGTTGGTATTCAGGCAATACACAGGTTCTCAAAATTATCTGTATTTCTTGCATGCTTTTCCCATTCTTCTTGCTGTTACAAGGCATGTATATATCCATACATGCAATTACCTTACACTCCACCTCGGACGGGGAACTTTACAATTCGCGTTGCCCATTCCACTCACCAGTATAGTCTGCACTTAGGGAAGTTGAGAACAGCGACTTCCATGTAGGCCTACCACGGATCCTTAATTATTCGTATACGGATAAGACTCGGCAGAAAAAGGACTGGTTTTGTGCACATTGCGATCCGCAAACGTATGTATATGGATCCGTGATAAGTCACTGATCACTCTTCTGATAAGCCATTTTTCTTAAGATGGCAAAACGGATATACATGTACATGTACACATAAGCATATGTCTTATTGCGATGAAATTCCATCCTCTTTTGACGGTTTACTTATACATTAGAAGCACAGTTAAAAGTTACAAGTCATTTTCAACATGGGCGTTCATTCTATTTCGTACAGACGACACAGGTCAGTTCACGGCCTTGGACGTAGTTTGGACACGGCAAAGATCCGCAGACTCCCTGCACGTGGTACATGAGACCCCCGCTGTCGTTCTTGGCTCCTTTCTCATCGCATTCCGGTGCGTGGTCAACGCATGCCCAGTTGTACTGCGCTTTGTGGGCGTAATGTCCGGTCATCAGGTAACCCCAGTACTCCTTCCTCCATCCTGGATAGCAATCCTTCCGGCCTGGGATCATCACCTGAAACAAAATAATGGTTTATCAGATAAATCATAGAGTAAGCTGGTTACTCTCAGGATAAATACATCAACACATGCAGATACATGTACATACGAAAGAACTCATACACGTGAGCGTAGCACGTTCATTCTCTAAACCACTCTAGTATTTCTCACCTGACTGGACGTGACTTTGCTCCTGCAGACAGCACAGACAACATCACCATCCTGGAGGGTTCCGGAAGGTGACTTTGACCTGTCAAAAAATGCCGAGGTTCCCGTCTCGAACTCAACTCCGGCTATCTTCGCCGTGCCCTCAAGGGCGTTTGTGTATTTTTCATACTGGGGCTCCCTGGTAAGACATGTGTATTCCCCGGAGCCGCCGGTTTCCGTGTAGATGGATGCTCCCACGGTACCTAAAACAACAATCGAATGGGATATCATAACTGTATGAATAGTTGTTCATTTCAGATTATTACATTTTGCGGAACAAAACGGGTGTTTTTACAATGCGCATGTCCATATGTATCTGGTAAGTGAATTACGCGGTCACTAAGGCTGTAAAAAAACAAAACAAAAAACAACAACATAGTGAACCAAGCAATGGATGTCAAATTGGTTGCTGAACATTAACTTGAATTCGACTGAGCTATATAGGCACCGTAAATAACATTGTTTATGATAACCCTGAAGGAGTCGTCATTAGACATTTGCGACATCCTATAGTTTCTAAACTAGTATAAAACCTACCAGAGTAGACAAGCTCTGAATCGTCATTTGGGCAGTCACGTCTACCCCATCGGACAAACATAGCGCCTCCTGGAGAAAAAGGTAATATTACTCGACATGATCGCATAAACATAAACTTGAAAAATCTGTATTCATATAAAACGCCTACTCTGTCTGTATTTTAACGAAATGTTTTTGAAGAAATAGCTGCATTTAAATTAACAGGAAGAACCAACATTACCTGACGGAATTGAACCTTGCCTGGAAGAGCTGGCATCACGCCTGTGCCGAGAATGGACCTCGATATGTTTGCCTATATTTTCCTATAATGAGAAAAAAATCTAGTCAATGACACCAATATCGTTATAAACTCAATACTTAATCATCATTTTGGAATAAGTAATTACATGTAATTAACAAGGCCGTGTTGAATAGAATAGAATTTGATGAGCAAACGAGAAATGACTAGACGCGATCGCGATTTTCAGTGGTAACTAGACATTCAATTACAATGTTTATATACTAATTGATCCCCGGATAATGATGAAGGCCTGTACACAGACAAAATTTCTGCAACATTTTTACTACATTCCGGATTGTAACATGTATAATTTGTCCCAAAAATCTGAAAAACTGATAATTATATATATTGTAGGACCCGGTTAGACTTCTGTGTCGTCCATTTCGTCATTCTGATAATCTTTCCTCGTCATCCTGATCGACTTACCGGGCGACAGGACGACGCCGGTCCACTGCGTCCGGAGTGTAGTACCCGGTGAGTTTATATTAAGTTATGTATACAATAAAACTTCATCTTACCTCGTGATGGGAGTCCGCGTTGTCCACTAACCGCCGCTGTAAGTCAGCGTTCCACCCAACCAGGCCTACAAACGCCACCCCGATGAGGACATATTTGAAAATGGACACCTTGGAACTTGGCGGGCTAAAGCTCTTCATCATGTTGGGAGAGAGTATTGCGAAATCGACGAGTTAATTATAAGAACTGATATATATACTCAGCGATGGGAATTTCCAATAGTTAATGTGACTCCTGAAAGTTCCAGAATCGTTGCCAGATTTCGATTGTGATTGTCTGGCAATGATAGGCCTATATATCACTTATTTCGAATGGAACGCGAAAATTGTTGACATCGTCGGTCAGGTTTTTTGAAGAGGAGTTGACTGTGAGTAAATATACGCATATATATATAGCAGTTGACCTCGTTTTGTAATAAAGGAAAACCAGATAACCTTTCCTTCTGGGTTTTACTGTCTTACGTGTAGATCCGGCCGGACGTCTGCATTCTTGATATACCGGGTAATCGAAAGGATATGACTAATCATTTACCGTGTATATAGATATTATCTAATTGACAATAAAGGAAAAGAACTCTTCATATGGCTTTGCAAATTCTCAAAACTTGAATCCAAAAATGCTCATAATCTTTCTTACTTTCAGAGTATTTCAAACAAATATTTTTTTTGAAAGCAAAAACATCGCACCCAAACTAAGCGATGCGTTCCATGCGAATAGAACAAGTAGTGCCAATGTATCTGTCGGTTGCTTGAAGTCAGGGTTCCGCGTTCCTCTCGTTTGGTGCTAGTAGAATTACCGACTTACGATGGCTGTCTGTGGAAATATCATTCACGTGACGGGCGGTCCCGACAGCCGTATTGTCCCTGTAACAGGGCTCAACACAGACAGACTCTGCCGGCTTTGGAAATACATGTACATGTAGGCGCACACATCTCGTTCACCCTAGAGCCGAAACTTTAATTTTTGCAAGACGGATTAAGACCCTGGAGATTGTTAATAAAAAGGAAAAGTCGTGAAATTAAAACCCACGAACTCTGTATTTTTTTCTCTCATCAATCATGCAAGTGGATGTTTTTCATATGATTCAGCCAGTTGTTGGTTTTCCCAGTCTAAAATCCGCCGGTAAGGGATGTGACTGTTGTTTCCTGTGACATGAGTGTGCTAATTACTGTAGAGCTGCAGCAATGGTCAATCACCTAGCTGGTGCCACAAGTTCTTTTCTCGCCATGCACTTTACAAGCATGGAATGTAAGATATAGGAAACTTTCCCCACTAAAATATTGCAGGAGGCCAAACGTGTCCCTGGCCGGGACTCCCGGGACAGTCCATTTCGTCATTCTGATCGTCTCGCGGAAGCACGAGGCTGGCCCATTGCATCCAGAGTGAACGTGGTCCCCTTCGTAGATTAACACCCTTCGAGCCAGTGGTGGAGTCGTCTTCAGAAGTCACAGCCCAGACCGGCGGTTTATAGTAGTGACTTCAGATTGCATCAGGGGAAACATCATGAACCTCATGGTTTATATCTACCCTTTAGATGAAGCCGGGGTATAAAACCTCCGATCTCGATATCCAATGACTTAGGCATTAGGAGTAAAACACCCTGAATTTCAGGATGGAACATTCACGAAATTACTCTTTGGGAAGTATATTTGACCCGTCAGCTTACATGCAACGTATGGACGCGGTCATAAGCTTTACAGACAACGCGCGTAGACGTATGTGGCGCGGTATATCATTGACATCCCGAGATCAGTTTTTTTTCGCTCCTTCGGCATTGTCAAAAGGCGGAGTATAATGTATATTTGATGGCTTTATTGAAAACAAGTGGTTATACCAGCATCCGGCGTCATCCCTGCTTTTCAGCACGACTTTACTGATATAGCCTACATGTAGAGATGGGTTGTCAGCGAGCAGGAGCTTCAGGACTCTTGTAGGTAATGAACCAGTGTGTTATAACAACTTCCTTGGGTGTATTTTTTACGAACCCATTCGGTACAAGTGTCTAGCCCGCAGGTCGGTACAGCGTTTGCGGTTGTTCCTCATTTCAGCGCCTCCACCGTGAGTGTTCCCATATAGAGAGCTGCTTCCACGTGTCAATCTATCATGACTATATTACATTACACAGCGGCCGCCTCAGCGCCACCACGCGGAGCGTTATGATATTAAGTTCTCATGACTGTTAAATTGACGGGAGGAGAGGTGGGCGGGGGGGGGGGGCATTCAGAATGATTTTTCCCTGAGGTGCAGACTCAGTCTTTGTCCATATCTCCCTTGGTCACATGTTCCATTAGACAATAAACTGTAGCATGTAGAATATAAAATAGATTTATTACAGCCATATTCTGAAGTTAAATAAAATGTTTTCATTATAATATACAGAGACATTTTACAGCAAAATCCATGGTGCTCAGATTCCAATAAAATTGGATTTCATGGTTTTACCCTTCCATGATCCAAATTGCTTAGCAATTTATACAATGTACAGCCTTTATTATGCAATCATTTATCACATTGCCCTGACAGGTAGAAAGCTCGCCAAAGAAATAGAGCCAGGGTCTCCATGGATGTTTGTGCTCTATGTTAAGACATTATTAGACTAGATAAGATTATAAAAGTCCATCAGTTACTGAACAGACAAGATTTTCTCAAAATAGCAATAGCAAATGTTTCAGATTTTCACCAAGTGATCAGAGAATTAACACAAGTCAAGTTGAGATCCAGGTTGCCTGGTCTAGACCGGGTGTATGCCCGGGGTTTATACACAGCCAAACCCCTGTGGTAGCAAGAGGGTTAGGTATGCACCCTGGAATTCACCACAAGAAATCACACTGGCGTGATATATAATATCATGCCAATTATATCATATTAGGTGCATACATTGTACTCTGCAAATTTTGTCAAACAACCCTTCATTTTTTCAAAAATATTCGGTGTGTCAAACACACAATTGAATTAGTGGCTTCAGTTTGACAAAACTGCAGCATGTGCACTGGTAATACCCCTGACGGTACTGGCAAGAAAACAGACAATGACAGAAAATCCAATGTTAAGTTAGTAGATTTATGCAGTGTCAAGTTCAATTATTCACTACTGTTTTCAGTTCACATAAGATGATGTCAAGCTTTCTGCGTAGGCCCCCTTGTTTGACAACGGTGACGCACCAAACGTGATTTGTCCAACAGGCGGCCACTCGGAATCGCCATTGAGTTCCCTCTCAATCAGTTTGTATTTGTTCTTGGGTTGCCTCTTGCGACTAATGCAGTGTGAGAATGCCCTAAAGGCACTGCTGGGGATTATCACCTCCTGAAAATATAGATGAGGTTAAAATTGAAGCGCTGCACAAAAAGTAGAGAGCCACTCTGTCTACTGCCACTTGAAAAGTGCGCATGAACGAGCGAAACCTTACCTCCAGGAAAAAAGACATGAGGAAGTTTCCAGTCACAAATCCAAGAAGTGTTAACTTGAACGGAATGAATCTCGAAGTACTGTCGATCAACTGAAAAAAGGATATTGAGGAGTTAACATAACACTGTTAAAGTTAAAGTTTAAAGTTTAAAGTTTAGAGTTTATAGTCTGATATCAACTACGATATAGGTTATCATCCGACTTTACACTTTAACCCCAGTCTGTCCTGAAACCTTTCAGTAGACCACAGATGTGCTGCTCAACCAGCGCTACAATCTGTGCATTTCTGACCGGTACCCATTTATACACCTGGGTGCAGAGAGGCAAGTAAGACAAAGAGACCTGCCTACAGTCTCACGCCGACAGTGGGGATCGAACCCGGGACCTCTTGACCGCTGGTCAAGAGTCCAAGCCACTACACCACAGCGACTCCACTGTCAGTCAAAATGACACCAAGTTCATTGTTAGTCCTCGAGCAAGATCCCATTTGGAGTTTGTCTCACTTATACATTTGAGGATGTCTGAGAGAGTTTGAAACAAATTTCCATCTACAATCTGAACATTTTTAATTTTGACCCTGACAAGTGTATGTAAGACACTAGATAAGGCCAAGTTCTGCATTAAACACACTGGAATGAATCACTTTAAAAAACTCCAAACATCAAACTTTAAATTCAATGGCAAAAAATCTAAACAGAAAGTCAGAGCCGATAACCTCCCGCCACTTTGCTGTTTTCCAGCCAGAGGGCCATAACGGTAACCGAGAAAGACTTACCATGAAAAATTGGTTTATGGGCTTGAATGGGTTAAAGGCCAGAAATGTATTGAAGCCGGCCAGGAAAGTTAAACTGAATAGGAATGGCACTGAAACGAAAGAAGGTGAGTAAAAACAAAGGAAGGATCATTGCAAATTTTGATGATAAAGATCTGAGACTCGAGGATATTGCAAATTCAAATTTTTTTTAAAGATACAAGATTAAATAGGGGTAGTATCCACTAATTAGTCTGCTAAGCTGGTCCACTAAGCTGGTTATGCAACCGGGTTTTTAAACTTCCAACCAATCTGACTCTTTTCCTTTGTACAGAAACTGAACTACATGCATTGAGGACCATAGGCTGACCAAAAGGGACAGAAATCAGTACATTTGGAGAGACTGTCCCCCTGGCAGAGGTGTCTGCCCATACTTGCACCAAACTTAACTTATATCAATGGTGACCGGGCAGTCAATACAACAAAATTACAGTACCTTTTTTGATGACAAGAAATCGAGACTACTTACAGTTTGCCAATAGCGATTGCCTATACGGAGGGCCCTTGGAGTAAACATAGGCGCAGATAAGGTACTGGTACGAAGATGTGACGAAAACCATGAAAAGTTCCCAACAAATAACAGATTCCTCTGTACGGCTGCCCTTCGTCTCAACATACCTAAAGAAGAGAAAATTTACTGTTAAACGTTTTAAAATGTCACTATTGATTTAGAAAACTTTATTTTGAAATAGAAGATTTGTCGTTTACGAGTTACTATAAACTGTACTAGAAACCTTTTGTTTACAAGTTATCAACTTTCCAAGGTACTCATCCTTTACTTCTTTATACTCACCATGGTTGTTGAGTGAGGTAGACAAAGACTCCAATTTGGAAGAGAAACTGGATAAAGATCTGGCCAAGTATTGAAATAAGATTTCCGACATTGACTAAACTCCCGGGTGGACGTTGTGTGACCAGATGGTCATATGCCTTTGAATGCCCCACTGCAAGAGCAAGAAGAGATATTTATATTCATCTTTTTCACTTCGTTTTTATGCAATTTCACTGATATCATTATTTGGTACTTATTCTATCTGGGCTATGTACTCCATGTGCAGTTCATTTGAGTCCTATTGAACAGTACTTGCTAAGCACAGCAAATGCTGTCGTGATGATAACATCAACACAGAACAGTACTTGCTAAGTGCAGCAAATGCTGTCGTGATGATAGGATCAACACAGAACAGTACTTGCTAAGCACAGCAAATGCTGTCGTGATGATAGGATCAACACAGAACAGTACTTGCTAAGCGCAGCAAATGCTGGCGTGATGATAGGATCAACACAGAACAGTACTTGCTAAGCACAGCAAATGCTGTCGTGATGATAGGATCAACACAGAACAGTACTTGCTAAGCGCAGCAAATGCTGGCGTGATGATAGGATCAACACAGAACAGTACTTGCTAAGTGCAGCAAATGCTGTCGTGATGATAGGATCAACACAGAACAGTACTTGCTAAGCACAGCAAATGCTGTCGTGATGATAGGATCAACACAGAACAGTACTTGCTAAGCGCAGCAAATGCTGGCGTGATGATAACATCAACACAGAACAGTACTTGCTAAGCGCAGCAAATGCTGTCGTGATGATAGGATCAACACAGAACAGTACTTGCTAAGCGCAGCAAATGCTGTCGTGATGATAACATCAACACAGAACAGTACTTGCTAAGCGCAGCAAATGCTGTCGTGACGAAGAGAGACACAGAACAATACTTGCTAAGCGCAGCAAATGCTGTCGTGACGAAGAGAGACACAGAACAGTGCTTGCTAAGCGCAGCAAATGCTGTCGTGATGATAGGATCAACACAGAACAGTACTTGCTAAGCGCAGCAAATGCTGTCGTGATGATAGGATCAACACAGAACAGTACTTGCTAAGCGCAGCAAATGCTGTGGTGATGATAACATCAACACAGAACAGTGCTTGCTAAGCGCAGCAAATGCTGTCGTGAAAATTAGATCAACACAGTGGAATACTTACTAAGCACGGCTACTGTGGTCGTAATAATCAGATCAATATAGAGAAACTGGAAGTCAGACAAGTTCGTTTTGTACTGGAAATAAAACAAACCAAGAGTATGAAATATATGTTATCAGATTGTACTTGACAATGTCATGAACTAACTGTACATGTCTACGGATGACTAAGGAAGCAAATTGAATCATACTGAACAAAGTCATGAACTTACTGTATGCAGGATGAGTACGGAGTGATTTGAATCATACTGTACATGTACAAGAGAATGAACTTACTGCGTATAGGATGAGTACGGAAGCAAATTGAATCATGCTGTACAATGCCATGAACTTAAACGTTCCAAAAGAGGTCACCAGTGCTGCACGGCCCTCTCTGTAATGGAGAAGAAATCATATGTTTTGATATCCATGCATAGAATACATGTACATGTACATGTAACTCTTGTACAACTTTGAAACAAATAACATGCACAACCCTTGTAACATGCGACAAACTCCTTCCACACCAAACCCCCTCATATAGACCTTAGGTCACACCAGTGCTCATCTTCACACCCATGAGCCTACTGTGACAAGATCTACATGTACCCTTCTAATCATCGAGCTCTGAAGGATATCTTACCTGATCACAGTAGGAACACATTCAATATTGGCATTTTTCGACGTGAATGGAGATGCCACGGAGGCTTCGGCCTCAGATAATGAGATCCCCGCATTAGCTGCCTTCAATGCCTGGAACGATCAACGAAATGAGGTATAGAGAATATCTTTCACCATCTTGAATCTATTCAAGACAGGTTTCCACAGATGAGAATCATAGTTTATGGGCCTGAAGCCTACTAAGGTCCAAGCAAAGTGCAAGCAAAAGCAAAGTTGGACTGGGTATCACTGCAAGCATGGCCACTGGGTTTTTTTCACATCAATTTCAAGCATAACATGTAAAGTGACATTGACGTCATATTCATATCGCCTTGCGGATTAAACAAATGCTGTCCTGATGTCCACAGTGGCTACTTGCAAAGAGACAACAATTTGTGCCATTTTTAGATGGATGTGAATAACATCTGTATGCCTGGAATCACCCTCACAACAGAAGGTCTCTTTCCCTACAAGAAAGTACCGGTTGCTACTTACCCCACAGTCATTTGCACCATCCCCACACATACAGACAATATAACTGAAAGTAGACATTAGGTAAATGTGATAAGGACAGTTTTTGTCTTGAATAAGACAGATAACGAAGGGGAAGTATCTGGCACAATGAATCTAATCGGATTGTTAATTTCTTCCAATTTGTCAATCAAAAAAAATAAATTTGCGAATATAAGTTACAATGGCGAAATCCACAAATTCAAATGCCTGCACAAATTTAGTTGTCGACAGTACACTGTACATCATACTTACTCTAATTCTTGTAACAGTTCAACAAGAAGAGCCTTTTGATCAGGGGACATTCGGGCGAATATCGTACCTCTCAAAATTAACTGAAAAAATTAATGGTTTGTTTTTAACATTTGCAAAACAGAATTTTTGAATGCCCATGCCTGGTGCAGTTAGGGGAGGGTCAAGGGTGCCCTTGTTTTATCCCAAAAATCTTTAATTTGACCATGAAAATGCCAGTGCTTGCTGAAAGACAGCTGCAACTTTCCCGTGGCGTTTGGAAAACGTCCCTCCCTTGGGCAAAACAACCTCGTCCTGGTCACGTTGGCCTGATTATATACACAGTCCCAATCGAAGTCAAGTTAAAAACATTTACTGCACTACACCTACCTTCGGGACTAGTTCTGAAAAATGTGTTCGTATCACAGAAAATGACTTGCCACTGATGGCGAAGTGGTATCTCGGAGGATGATCTGAATCTATATCCACAGTGTGGTATGACTGAAAGAATGAGGGTAGCTTCACTTAAAATTAGGGTAACTTTCAGCGTTCACACTTGGGAAAAGGTTTAATTTTCATCAGATAAAAACATTATATTAGACTACAACTGAGTATGGGCCCGCAGAGGAGGACTTGGTGATCTAGCAGCTGGGCTGTCTATGCTAGCAGTCAAGAGGTCTCTGGTTTGAACACTACTGTCCGCCCGTGATTCGAGTCTTTTTGTCTGACTTGCATCACTTCACGCACATCTACAAGCAGGTAGAAGCAGGAAATACCGGCACACACGCATAGATTCCTGGCAACTGCAGGCAGCCGTAACCTGATGAAAACATTACAATATCAATGCCACAGTTCTAGATCAACCTCTTCCCCATCAAATATATCCGAAACAAACAAACCTGTTCATCAGTCTCGTCCCCCGAACTCTCAATATCACCCGTGTCGGCTAACTCCCACTCGATACGAGCGGGTTTGTCACCATCTGGTGGATGTGCCTGAACTAAAACAATCGACTCTGTCCTTTTGACCATAGCACAGTCTCGAGCAACGCTTGCAGCAGTAAGCATGTTGTCACCTGTAACAAGAGAGCGGTGAACCTTGTTGATGGTGAACCTTGTTGAGGTGGCAAATCTGGGAGGTAGAATCATATTTTCTTATCGGGTATATCTTCAGTGGCAGGAACCTTTCTTTATAGTTCTTCTTCTATATTTGCTTCTTTGAGCAATCAATGCCAGTACAATTGTGGTACCATGATATAGGTTCTCATGCTTTCCTTCCGAGGTGTGTCGGGCATGAGCCACGGAATACCTCTGGTAGTTCAGAATACAGTAGACTGCAAGTTGAGTCATCTCTTGCACACAGCAAGGGTGGATACAGTAGTCTGAGAAAGCTGTTACCTGTGATCATGACTGTGGATACAGTAGTCTGAGAAAGCTGTTACCTGTGATCATGACTGTGGATACAGTAGTCTGAGAAAGCTGTTACCTGTGATCATGACTGTGGATACAGTAGTCTGAGAAAGCTGTTACCTGTGATCATGACTGTGGATACAGTAGTCTGAGAAAGCTGTTACCTGTGATCATGACTGTGCGAATATTTGCGTGGTGCAGCTGGTGAATGACAGGTGTTGTTTGGGGCTTGAGCGCATTCTGCATGATGACCAAGCCCAGGAAGCGAAGCTCGCTTTCAACTTTATCTCTAAAAAGTAAATGCATTATGCAGTAGATCCTCTCTATCAAGGACACCATTTGCACAGAAAACTGCTGTCCTTGATAGGGATCCGGAGGTGTCATGATTACAAAGGTCAAATTATACAGAAATGACGAATGAGGGACCGAGATCAGTGTCCTTAATAATAAAGAGGGTGTTCTGCTGACAGTGGTGTCCACTAAGAAAGGTTCCATTGTAGCAGTAACAAATATTTCCCGTGATGAATATTTGACCTGTCAGCTTTAATTGAGGGATATACCATGTCCAAATTAACCCTCTATTGTTTGCAGACCAAGATGCTTCACCTTTTAATTCTTTGGACCTGGGCCCATGAGATATTCTGTTGAAGAGGCTTGAATGCAGTTGCGATGACACGAAACCCCTGCATTGTGTAGCGATGGAGAACTTCATGGAAATCCTCCGGAACTAGATGGAGAAAAAAAGAATTGTTGGCGATATGAGATGGTAGTATTCCCTTAAGCCAACCTGATCTACAAATAATCTACTGAGCTGATTGAGTGAAGGGAGAATGAGTCAAACACAACAAAAAATTATCCGAATGAATACTCTGCTTACCTGTTTCCTTCATGCAGAGACCAGCAATCTTTTCGGGCGCGCCCTTGGCAAATATTTCCATATGATCGGCCCCAAGCTGGCGTACAATGACACTCATACGCTGGAGCTGGGAGGAAAACGTAAACTGCCGGATGATCCCATATTCATACGCAGGCTGGAAGAAGTGAATCATGTTTATGTTTTGAGTATGAAACTTTTCAAGGTCACTCAAGGAGGTGTTCCTACAGCACTACTTGGCCCAACTGGTACCTATCTATACTCCTGAGTTGAGAAAAGCAAAAGCAAGGTTTACTGCTCGCTTCAGGACATTCAATCAGTATTGGGGTTGTGCCGGATTTCAACTGAGGACATTCGGGTTTTGAACCTAGTGCCCTTGCATGCCTAACCATTACTTCACCGATACTGGATGAGAGATTAACCCTACCTGTTCAACTCCACTACTAACATAGAATGTATCTGCAGTGCATGGTTTGACGACAGTTGGTACCATGTTGTCAAATTTGGATGTATCTCGACCAGGTTCTTCCAAAATCTAAAAAAAAATCGTTCATAAATACGTGTAAAGGCATTTTTGCGAGAGGTCTCGACAAAAATATTAATGATTGATACATATGGCAGCAAAAATTTGTGGGCAAGATGTGCGTTTTCCAGGTATCTTAGGGCTAAAATTAGAAGTGGTTAGTGCTGTTTGTGGAAAGGCGCGATGAAAAAAGTTGCCCTCTCACCAAAATGAAGCAGTATGATAATAGGTATGTGTACAAGGATTGCATACCAACGAACGCCGAATGAGTTTTTTTTGCAAAAATCTCAATTTTTGTGAACTTCTATAACTTTTGGTAAGAATTTTTAAGTTGATAACGAAAAAAAAGAAGACGCAAACAGATCATGGCATTCTCGTTGACCCCCAACCCCGATGAACCAATGAACATGATGAACAGTGTTTGTCTTTTTTGCTTCAGCATGATTTTGATATGCTCCCTTAGGAAGAGTTAATCACCTGTGCATTTTCTATATCAACAGGTTCGCATTTAGGGCGTACAACCGTGGGAACCAAACTATCAAAGCGGGTGGTATCCTGACCAGGTTCCTCAATATCCTACAGTGGTGACATCAATGATCAAGTGTTATGTATGAAAAGGAAGAAGAAGATAATGTGAGAAACTAAAGACTTGACAACAAGGTGACACTCTTTTAGGTTCTTGCGACTATTTGTGTCCCCAATGACACGCACCTCTATCTAAGCCATCAATGGCACTACATTTCATATCTTGGAACCAAGTGTAGAGTAATAGAGGTCTTCCTCAACACAGAGGAGAGGGCAGTAGAAACCAGGTTGATTTATCAGTCCATAGTTTCTACATGTATTGCAGGACCATGATTGAAATTCGTAATATTTGCAAAGAAACGAGAATGAAAGAGCATTTTGCCAAGAAGGCCACAAGTAGCATGTCTAACACCTCAAGCTATACATGTACAACTACAAGATTCATGCAGGAGAGTGTCACTGAGTGGTCTGTCTCCAGAAAAGGTCAAGCCAAAATTTACATGTTTCTTGTCCATGTGTCAAATCAAAACTTGGATGAGAAACAGAGAATCGACCCTGACCTTCAGTAGTGACCGCCATGCTCCCTAGGAGCATGACGTTATGTCCATCTCAAAGCCATGACGTCATAAAGGGGCCCAGCATCACGTCAACCACTGCGTCTTGACGTCAGTTCCAACACCTCACACGGTTGAAGAGATCAAGCGAAGACTTTTGAGCCTTCACAACGGTCACACAAGCCAATTAAGCTTGTCGCATCTCATCGCATTGCCACGTCAAAAATTTCAGTAGTGAAGAATAGACAGTGTTGATTCAATACGTTACAATGTTACCATGACTGACAAGGATTAGGTTGTCAAAGTGTTAGAGGAATGCCGCGACCACAATGATAACGAACTACATACCACGGCCTGGTTGTTAGAAAGCATGTTACTTCATAACAACACCCAGGCATGCTCTCATATGTACATGATGAATGACTTGTCATAATGTCAACATGATGTAAAATTAGAGCTAACTTGCTTTCTGGCAACAAGGCCGAGGTCCAGGGTTAAGTCTTCTATGGTCATTAGTAATTCAAATGACAATGCATGTCGTCATGAAGTTAAATTGTTCAATATTTATATCACAAGATTGTTATAACTAGAGTAATTTAGAGTAATCAAGTTCAATTTTCTAAGTCTGTGATTGTGAATCATATTGACATATACACATGTACATGCAATGATTGGCACTACAGCAACTGGCAACACCCATGCAGTGAAAAAGGGTGTTTGTTTTTAAGGGAACTGAAACCGCCAAGCCAGTTCGTATGACCTCGTTTTCATTTCCCGCGTATCGGGTAATCAGAACGAGGCATGAATGACACATGGCGCCTAGCTGTCAATCATTGAGTAACGTCACTACTATGGAATTTACTACGAAAACTAATGAATGAAAGATTGCATGACTCACGTGATTCTCACATGACTCTCAATAATAACAAATTGAACTGCGCATGCTCGGGCACTGGGGGCGGAGCTACAAATCTGAACTCGAATAGGAAGTTGGAAGTTTGACTTTCTCGGGCGGTGAAAGTCGAAAAGTTGAATAAATCGCTCGGCGGTTCCAGTTCCCTTTAATTGGGCGTGACATTGATGTTAGTTGTGACTGATCTGATAATGGGCCCAAAGGTTGCTAAAGCAGACAGTCAGACAAAAATGCGCCTATCAAATCGTTTTCTTAACCTTTTTTGACTGATGGGTTTATATGTAATTGCTGAAGTGCACAGATGCAAACAGTGTTTTTTCGTTAATTTGCCAACACCAAAAGGAAAATAGAAGTTTCATACCACTACACCACATACACACAGAGATGACCAATGCCAAAGCTTACCCAATTAGTCGCCTCAAATACTTTCAGGTCAAGGGGGTCACCAGTGAGTTCACCATCAATCATTGTGAGTGAGTGACAGGAGGCCATACAAGTCAAAAATGGCCCTCGAGGCATTTCAGACGGATTTTGCACGAGATGGAGAAACCTTCATCAAAGAAGGAAAAGAAAGTGTAAAAGTAAGGCATTGGTAAGGCACTGTAACGTTTGGAGTGCTAGGATGCTCTACACACGTAGCCAGTGTATGCACTGGGATTGCAGATGAATACAATGTATAATGAACATTACATGTATCTTTGAGCGATTCGTTTTTTTCTTTTACCTTTTTCCTTGCAATGGCACAACACCGAACAAATCCAAGCCATCTTCTGTCAGCGTACCAGTCTGAAGTAAGCAAAATTAAAGACTCTGTGGTAATTTTTTGCCAGTCTTGTTGTTTTTGGCAGTCAGAATTAAAAACAGCACCCGTTGCCACAACAAAATCGTAAAATTTTGATTTTCAATTGGAAAAACAAGAGACATTTCGTAATTCACCAAAAAAACCTGTGAACATTTTTTGCATAAAAATTCAGTTACAGGAATTTTTTATCTCACCTTGTCAAAGCAGACGACCTTGATCTTGCCACAGACATTGATCCGAGCAGGGCTGATACAGAAAATGTCGGCCTTCTTCAGACGTGACTGGGCATAGACTGTGCCAACAGTCATGGCAGCTGGTAGCGCTGGCGGAATCACAATTGTTACGATATCGAGAACTCGCACAGTGATTTTAAATGCACTCGTCTGGAAATAATAATTGCAGGGGTGTAACAAAAAAGTAAATAGACTCATATCTCATACCTCTCTTAGCGGACACTGAGGACACTGATTTAGTCCCAAATTAGTCATTTTCATTCAATTAGACTTCTGTAATGACGAAACCTCTTTATAAAGGACAGCAATTCTCAGGGCCAAGGTGTCCCTAATAGAGAGGTTCTAATGTACTTTCATAAATTAGGGATTCCAAACAGAAGAATCTAAAAAAATCAGGTTTTGTTAAGTTTGTTGAGCATCACCAAGCATTCAAAGATCACTTTTTCGCATTGAAAACTAGATTTTTCTGAACTTTTAATGTTGTTTGTTTTTAAAAGTAAAAAGTAAACAGTAAAAAGAGAAAAGAAACCAAACGAACCTCTAGGCAACTTGATTTAATTCATATTCAAGAAAACTAGTTGGTAACCGTCTTACGGACGGGTTGTACTGGTACGGGCGTTGTCAATTGAATATTTCTTTGAACACCCACTGTCACTACCCGAGATGTCAAGTTAGCCCAAGGTCTGCTGATTGTCGCATTCCCCGAGACTTCCCACCGAATGCATATCCAAATGACCGAAGACAGATATAGATGCGCGATCAACGGCTGACTCGGAAATGAACACGAGGTGGTTTACCATGTCAAATGGAGTTGTCACAGAATCTGAGGAAAAAACACTTTAAAAATGCATTCCTCAGTGCTCTGTGCCCAACTCCGAGATTTCTTATAAATTGCATGCCTTATACCTTCACCCTGGTAAGAAAACAGGATAATGGCAACCATTGCTTCACGGTGTTGCCTGTCAATTCGGTATTGCATGCTTTTGACAGAGACATGATGTATATTTTGGCTGGTTTTGACCTCATTTTGATGCACACCTGTAACCTAATGAAAATCACCGCCTCCCATTGTGATGCCCTTTGCGTTAAACAAGTTAAAATTTTGACAATTAATTATGACATGTGTTCAGAAAGCAGCGTGAGCACACTTTTCACTTGGTACTGTAAACTGCCAAATTTTGACGGTTTTTGCAAACGAACAAAAAAATTTCTCTCTCACTTTTTGTTGGAAAAACCAGAAGAATTTCATAATCTGCCAAACTAAAAATCTGAAGAGCTGAAAAGGTTTGGCAGTTCACAGGTCGTGTCAATTTGTCACAAGGAGACCAATGTCAACTTGGTTAGTGCCCCATTTTTGGCCTAATTTGAGCTCCGCGTTGTGTATGATGGCGAGAGAATCAATACCTGGAGTTTGGTACCAATTCATTTAAAACGCAGGCCCAAGTTTCAAATCATGTTAGCATGACTAAGAACGCTACAAAATGTACCTACCATCTGCCGAAAATAGAAATTTAAAAGATTTACTTAGGTATTATAATCAAGTTACATAAGTCAAAGGCCTACAACGTTTGTTAAAAATTTGAAATAGCATTTGAAATTGTATTCGAATTCGTAAAAAGGTACTGAATATAAATTGTATATTAGATGATGAGTATGAGCTGCCATTCTATTTTCCTGACCTTAGACCTAAACCGGCTTTAAGCCCATCGACTGTACCTAGTACCTACCCCGTTTCTGAGCATCATGATGATGGAATAGACCATACCACAGGCTGCAACTACGGCAAGGAATCCCAGGAATTTGATTGCATCTTGGTAGAACTTGAATCCCATAGGTTTTGGAAACAAGATCGATCGCACTAGGTCACCTTTGGCGGTGGAAAAACCTAAAAAATACAACCCATTTGTCAGATATTTTTGAAGCCAATGAAAATCTAAGTGTATCTGATGATGCAGTAATCTAGCAATTTCTGCCCCTGAAATGGGCAATTATGTTCTGTGTTCACTGATGTATGCAGTCACATTATTTGAACATCTAGTTTCGTTGACATTTTGTTTGATGATTTGAGCATGTTATCTTACCAGTCCTGACAACTACTGCGCTGACTTTCGCTTGACCATAGTAACGTGTCTGTATCACATGGGTGCCGCAGAAGAGTGTATTGCGCTTATGGAGGTCCGGATTATAGATTTCATCATCATCGCTATGAGAGAGAGGAGTTTTAGTAACTGGCACGCTTTCACCTAAAAATAAAAACAGACAAAAGTAAAGATGGTATTCCTTTGGTAACCAAAATTCTGGGAAAAAGGACAAACAGCAATTTTTTTATTAGGCCTTAATAGAGATAGGCGTGCTACAAGAAAGAAACAAGTGTCCTGTTACTTTTGAACAGGATTGTACGCACCTGTCAACATGCTCTCGTTGACAATACAGTTCCCAGAGACTAGTGCAGCATCGCATGGCATAATGCAACCATGGGGTGGAATCAGAATCACGTCACCCGGAACAAGCTCCTTAGCATCGATGTCTTCCTGAGCTGGAAATGGAAGAGATATTTCATCACTGTGACCTGGGGTTTGGGTATATTCAAAATCCCTAGACCTTTATTTTTGCGAGCCTAATACTTTGCTGAGAGGAGGTACAATTGGGAACTTTCTTTCTAGAATAAACATCATTTTGAGCTTGTGGCACCAAATTAATAGGTAGGCCAGCTTTTTCGGGTACAGTGCTATTTACTAGCCAGTATTTCCTACTGCTTGCCCCACGTTACTGATATATCACACAGGCCTGTGATCAATTATAAATAGTACCTTCTTCGCTACGCTTGACACCTATTGTCATACCATCATGGGAAGCAACCATTGCACTCAACGTCTCAGATTGCTGAAAACAAAATGGCCAAAGACATAAGTCAAGTCAGAAAAAACTGGTGTTAATTTTGTCACTATAACCATGCAAATCAGGCTGAAAACCTACATGTACATGTAATCACCAGATGAACATGCCAAAGTAGTTTGTTGAACAATCCAAGAGGGAATTGATTAAACGTTAATAAAAGGCGAGTATTGGTAGTAACCAAGAGGCCTGTGTTTAACGGGAACTAGGCTAAGCAGTTTCGTACTCACTTGTCTGATTTCATACAGAGAGACACCCATGGATATTGCAGAGATCGCCAAAATTGCCGCAGCGTAATAGTAATACTGATCAGACATCCACAGGGCGATGCTCATCAATTGGAAAAAATAAAACGGATTTAACACCTGAAAGGACAAGACGAATTGTTAGTAACTGGTGATTTTAAGTTGAGACCTTATTGTTGGCAGGTCTGTTGCACACCAGGCTGTCAAGCCAATGCCGAATTCTGGTTCACTCTGCTGGTAGGAGTTACTCAGCATACATAACAATCTGTTTCTTTTAACCCTTGTGCACACAAATTCTCATTCTATTTTTACTATGTTGACCCCCCCCCCACAGGTGCATCATTGACCACCCAATTCTCAACTTCTGGCACATAATCAGAAGGAACACACCTTAATGCACCCACCCCAGCACTGCCCCTTCACTCACCTCCTCAACAAACAACTTGAAATAGGATTTAACTTCGACAGCTATAGAATTTGGTCCATACAGACTGAGTCTGAGAAGAAAGAGAATACATGTAGGACATTAGGTGTGGATCAAAGATGAAGAGAGCATAGTGATAAAGATAAGGATAACATCAATTTTTTTCCAGTGCTTTAGAGCGAATGTCTGTCGACTCCAGATAGGTTTCTACTGAACATATCTTACTAACATTCTCTCTACATTTTACGAGTCAAAACTATACGTCCCCCACCCAGCACTCACTTTGCTTTCTGGCTCCACTTTGGTAGCCCTGCAGACAATTGCTCATGGAAGGCAGCACATTTTGTATTTGACTCCAGGCCGCTGAAAAAATGAAATATTTTTTTGAGAGCAGCCATATCACACAAATATAACCGACAGACTCAACTTTTTAATCTTAAATATTTTCTGTACTTTTTCCTACCTCAAAAAACGGAAGACATTTTCTTCGAGGTCCCAAATGTATCGAACATGATGGTGATCAAAGAAACGGCGATAACTTTGCTGGAAAAAACATAAAAGGATACATCAGATCTTTTTTGAATGAAATGTTTTCACTAAGAGAATCTGGTGATTTATAGTTTGATAAAACATCATGAAATGTATTTTTCTCCACCAACTTGCCTACAGACTAATAGTAATAACTCCACACCAACCTGTCCAGCCAGCAATGATACCTGATCGTCGTGGTTAGCCTCGTCCCCAGGAATGTCAACTTCGTATAAACTAGCTATGCCACTCCCAAATATCCTGCAACAAAAAGTTCTCTTCTTTAAGTGGTGAATGTCTTGGAGTAACTCTTGTACCCCTGTGTCTGTTCTTGAACCTGATCACAATGGCATTATCAAATATATCTTTCCAATTCAACTTGGCATATCACATGTATTTCATGGCCCAAACTCTCCATTGTGACAAAATGCTAAGAATAACCACTAACATTACAACCATTTATTTGAAAGCTCTCGATGAGTACTTTCTGATTGTTCCAACACTTTGTTCGATACAGTTGTCTTGGAAAGTTATTTTAAAACATTGCCCAATTTAGAACATGTAAAAGTGGCTGAAGGCCTGCACTGTCACTCACCTTGCTCCATCAGCATCAAAACAAAGCACCTCTGCCGTGTGCACTACTCCAAACGAGTCCTGAAAGGGAAACAGTAGGTCAAATTGTAGAAGCGTGGCAACAGTTTTATAACCAGGATACATCATGTCAATTTGACTCTTGAAAGGAACACATAGTGATTAGCTGTGCCTAGTCCTTTACCAGGTTCAATAGCCAGAAGGGGGGCAGCTTGACCCGCAATGTTTTGAGATCGCTAAATCACTCACTTGTGGATCTCGACAGTGGTGACGCCAACGCATGAGAGTCATGACACACTCGTGTCATACGGCAGTGTTCTCCACCAAAAAATTCTTCAGTCGCCCGAGTCCTTATTTTGATTCGACACATTTTAAACTTGTTTTCGTTTTGTCCGTGTTAAAACCATACACCTACTCAAAGAGTTCAGAGATACATGTGTTGGTCTGGGTACCGACTGTTATTCAGAGTGTTGAAGGTATTGTCAATCAAAAAGGTTTTTTTACTAATTTCAGTAACACTGTGAGGGGGGATTTGATATTGATGGCGTTGGCTACCTTGATTAATACGGCATCAGCAACAGCCAGTGGGCACCTCGATTTCAGGCACTTGATCTTCCACTCTGGCTTCCAATACATGACCAGAGCCAACAACCCACACGTCAAGATGGCAAATAGGTAGTAAAAAAACTTCTTACATTCGCTGTCATGATAACCAAAACATATCTGAAAAATATCAACATGGAATACATGTCCAAAGTTCATTTCACGTTTGTTCGGAGGTGAGTAATATTTACTGTTTAATGCACCAAAGTATGAAAGGAGCATTTGTTTTAGGTATCAATAACAACAAGTAGATTACATTTTGTACATCCAATACTTGATTACAATCATATGAATAAACATGCCAAATAATTTTTTCTCAACTTACAATCTCTGTATCGTCAGCAGATTTAACCGCAGCTTCCTCTTGGAGTATGGTGTAGGAACCACTTGAGCCTCCATTAACTGTAAGAGCAAATATAAATGTAGTGGGGCCTCTCCAAGGACACCATGTCCATTGGGACTGACATGATGTGCTTAAAGCCAAGGGGTAGGCTGCGTTACTGGTGCTCTATCTAAATTAAATAGGACTAGGGAAAGACCAACCTTGTAGTTTTTAAAAAGTGAGTCTGCATGACAAAACTAATCAACACAAGCAAAGACAAGAGAACTACTCCCAGGATTAAAGCGAACAGGGTCTTCTGACATGTCGGATTTTGACAGAAAATCCAAAATCCGATAATTGGAAATCGTATCGGTCAGGGGTACGGAGGTCGGAAGAGTCACATATAGGCTTTTCCCAAGTCATCAATTTTCGGACACCAGTTTTTCCAATTTTCAAGTTTGGCCTTAGAATCTATTCAGTGCCAAAACAAAGATTGTACTGATAGGAGTAAAGTAAGCATGGTTACCTGTACGTTGATTCATCATAAATGATAATTTCGTTTGATAACATTCCGCAAAACAATTTTTTCTTCGGTGGTCACCAAATCGCCATTTTGATTCTCGCTCAATTCATACTCTATCGGTATTGGAAATCATATCGGTATCAATTCGAGCATTTGCGCGAGATCAGAGACTCAGCCTCGCCGTGCCAGTTGGCAATCATTTTAGCTGCCTCCCCACAGGCACGTGGAAATAAGAGCTCAATAGCCCCCCAATCGTTAGACTCTTCCCCACCAATCTCCTCCATTCACTCATTACAGAGAATTACTCTTAAGATTGGACTGTGAATGTCTGAACTGACAGTCATCGCTCTCCACCGCCTGTGTGCTGTCAACATTATGATATCGGAATGGGAATTGGGGGCTGAGAACATGTGACTTGTGAGTGGGCCCTTGGGGAATTAGGCACTGTCATGCAGAAGGGTCACTAACTTTTAGTTGTGGGTCCTAGGGGAAGACACTTTGCAGACTGGTCATGAAGGTAGAGGTGTGGGTCCTTGGGCAAGGCACTTGGCATGTAGAAGGGTCACTAAGTGTGAGATGTAGGTCCTTGGACAAGACACTTGGCAGAAAGGTCACTAAGGGGGGTTCTTGGACGAGACACTTGGCATCAACTTTGAGAACCGATGGGGTATTGGGAAATGAGCTTTGACAGGGGACCAGTTCATTGATTCCAGGTGGTGGAGAGTGACTGTCAGTCCAGACTTTCCCAGTCCAATCCATAGTTTTTCAATACCCTAAATTGGATGGCCCCTTACACAGCATTGTTAGTCTCGAGGGTATGCTTGGAAAGGTTTTACTCTAGATATAGAGATGTGTATGAACAGTTGTATCATTCATACCTGTAAGATCCACGAGAATTGCCAAGGCAAAATATTAATCCAATGGAAAGGCAAGACTGTACATCTTATATTTATTTATCAGAAACAAGACAAACATTCATGTTCACCTTCATTTACAAAGTCAAAGCCATAGTTTTTATGTTTCCCTTTATTCTTTTTACTTTTTAAACATTAGCAGGAGGAAATAATGTTATCTCATTCGAGATTTGGATGATTCTTTTGACTAAAACACTGCCATGTACATGTGGTTACATGAAAAAGAAAAAATCATCTTGAGACAGTTTGATTCATAATAGAGGAAAATGCAATATTAAACAGCTGTAATATGAAGGAAGGATGATTATTATTTAACAATATATTTTAGAACAAGTTAGTCTTAGAATTTAGATGGAACTTAATAGAACAAGTAACAATTTATGCCATTGAATGGACAAGAGTTGTACTAACACTTAAATATGACTTAGATTAGTTTTAGCCTTGGATATATAATAAATTAGGCCCAATGGCACATGCAGCTTTAAGAGTTTGGTATTGCAATCTACTGCCCACGCGGAGAGTTTCTTTTGCTTGCCCCAGCTCGCCTGTAGACACCAGGCACAAAGGAATCTTTCTTTCTAACACTCATCAAAGCAACCAAAGTTAAGCAACTTGCTCAAGGTTACAAACAAATGGCAGGCCGTTAGGAAAAGACAAGTACAGTGGAATCTTACTGGCAAGCAGAATGCCAGGCCAATGATGTGGCATACATGTAAATATCACAATCAAATATTGAATTGGTGGGAAACAAACCGTACAAATGTGCTGTAAAATATCTACAAAGCAGAATGGAATCTCTCATAGCAGGACAACCTCTCCATTAGGGACAATGGTTTTGGTCCCTTAGGGGTGATTTCTGAACAATTTGACCTCTGTAATCGTGGATACCTTCCCATCAAGAAAAGCTCTTGTCTGTTCTAGGCCTGTCCCTTTAGAGAGGTTGTACTGCAACAATTCTCATACAATACATGTACAGGTGGTAGTCATCACTCACACTGACATTGCCTTTAATGTGCAGAATTCTATGATGCTGAGCTGAAAGACTTCATAAATTTGCCTCTGCCTTAACTCTTTGTGTGTTTGACAATTCAGATGGAGAAGGAAGGCCAAAGTCAGCCAAATGTCACTGCTGAAGGCAAGCAGTCCACAGAGCTCAATAGGAGGCCACTTGGATTTCACATTGAGCTTTGTGTAAACATGTGTAACTGATATGGTAGTCCTAATGTACTGAGCTCAGGTGGATCAAAATGTATTACAGTTTTACTCCTGTAAACACGGAAAGTTATTTGGCATCACTGTCAACAAATTATGGGATGGAGGGATCTTTGATTGGTTGATCATCAGCGCATGAATCATCAGGAACAAATGTAGTAGCACCAACACATGTCTCACCATCTCTGGCGACATCTTCTGACAAGTCATGAATAAGATCATTCGTTGAACACCTTTCACCATCAGACGGAAAAGTTCCAGAATTTCCCGAATGCAAAAGTTCGTCACCCTCCTCTTTCAGCTCTTCATCCCAGTCCAGCTCCCATTCTCCCCACGAACCCATCTGTCCTTTATCATCCTCTTTCCCAGAAGGTAGTGGCTCCCCCTTCTTATCATCACTCTCAACCTTCTCAGTCTCCTCCTGAATCTCGCTAAGTAAAGCATCCTCTGTTTCCAGACTCATTCCTTGGCCCTCAGAGGCGCCTCCTTCCAATTCTGACTGAACTATCACCGGTTTATCATTCACGTACAAATCGTCCTCTTCGTCATCTAAAAATAACGCATCCAAAGCAGTTTCTGCGACCTCCGTCATTCCACTAGTCTGTGTCAAACGCTTCAACTTGGTTGTTTCTTGGACACTTTCAACGAGGATTTCACTAATGGGTTCCTTTGAATCGCCACATGCACCAGCTTTATGCTCCGGTGTGGAATTTTCACTGCTAGAGGGCGTTGTGTCAAGTTTAAGCCCAGTCACTCTCTTTGGAGGTTCCTTCGTCTTCATGCCAACAATTTTGAGTATCTCATCTATCTTCGTTACATAGTCCTTGTGGCCATTCACCTACAAGAAATTAATAAAAGAACTATAAATCCCCCAAAAAGAAAATTTTTTACGATTTAGATTTTAGCTGATTACGAAATTTCTTTCAGCTATTCAACTATTGTCATCCTGTCATTGCTTCAGGTCATCATGACGCAATACACCCTTAGGTTTTGGAGTTTGGAATGAAATTAAGACAACCACGCGTGCGATATTTTTACTAAAAAAACAAACTCGCATGGTCTCCTTATTATATCTCCCTTACCAAATCACTTAAATCGATGTTGAGCATTCGTCTGTCATTCCATTTGACTGGTTGTAGGCCGGCCATCCGGAGTTGAGCTGATGCAGTTCGGTAGAGAAACTTTAGCAGCCAATCACCACGGCAATAGCCATTTATGATATTACCGGAAACAACCCGAGCGAAGGGTTCCCAACTTTTAGGGTCGGCTGTGACCGGTGTACCGAGAAGTATCACGTCTTCGATAATGCCCTCCGAGCCTGGAAATAGCATTAGAGATTCTTCAATGATTCCAGACCAGTCACAAATAAAAATGTTCTCAAAAATTAAAGGCTACAGAATGCAGAGCCTCTTATCTGATACCACTAATGCAATGAGTAGGAGCTCCTGTCGTGGTGACTATCAGTTAGATTTATATCAAACTTCTAACTGAAAGGCGGCAATGGGCGGGCTCAAATCACATATAAGCCTCAGGTTCTCTGCACTTTCCAGTGCGGGTTGTGATCCTCCTCTTCCCAAGAAGGCTCAGTGATGCCCGAGTTTGGCAAGATTTCCTTTGAAAACTGCAGAATACAAAAAACATAAATGCACTTAACGCACGTTTTCTTTTCGCCATCTCCTGCAGGCAATAAAAAATCACCCGCGCTCCTAAACTATAACCAATGAGGGTCACTGGTCGCTTGCCCTGTTCTCGCATCAGCAGAACTTCCGCAAGCTGTTTACCCGCCTCGGAAGACCTCCTGATGCAGACGCTCCAAGGGTTGTCGATTACTCCAGCCAAGGTGACAAGGGAGGCTGGCCAGGCTATTGCAGCAATGATACCTGGAAAGAACCGGATAAGTTTTGCAATCGACATGACCAATTGCTCATCAAATGTTTTCCTTCCAACAACATCAACTGGGACATCCAGCAAGGATTCTTTTCTAATGATCCTTTAATTGGTCTCTTACAGTTGCCTCCTCCACATTCATGAGCGTTTTGTTGCATGACGGCAGCAATTTAAGTCATTGGCCCGGTAACTCCGTCTTCATGTGAGCAGAAAGACTCCATCAGAAGCTCCTCATGTTTCTCACAAAATGGGGCCTTCTGCATGACTAGGGAATTTTGAAATACACACACGAGTATGAAAGCAGAAGACTGTCATTGTCTTCTTTATCAAGAGAAGAAAAAGTCCACAACACATACCAGAGAGAATTGTATACTTTAGTGCCTCCTGTGCTGCTACTGTGACAACTCCATTGAACAGATAATCAATTGCCTGGCCCATCTGTAGTAAGTACTTCCCCTCCCACTTCAGGCAGTACTGCTCCTTGGAGTGGGCGAGTGTCTTCCACGGCAGGGCAAAGTCACCCTCATCCTTGCTCAACCAGCCTGATATGGCAATTGTGATATGGAGCTGACTGCTTTCAGCTATGGGCATGAATTCAAACTGTTCTATCGCCCCGACTCTCTTCTTCATCTTGTAACCTAGAAATGAATGAGGAGTTCTTGAGAGCGGCATAACAAACATCAATTATCCTGATCATGGCAAATCTGGGAGAGAAACAGTTTGCATTTTTTCTAGTTCTACTACGATTGCTGATGAAGTGTCCTGCTGTGGCAAAAGTACTTCAGGGTGAAAGACATCATTGTCTTGACACAATTCGTCTGGTATTCATGAAGTTGACAAAGCCTCCCAACTTGACTTCCCAGTGCTGTCCAGAACTTATCCAACTCAAGTAAAAAATCAGCTTTTGTTCTAAACTAATAATTATTCTCTGCTGACTATTCTGTCAACTACAACATAAAACAGGTTGACAGGTTCTCCCAGCAACACACCTGTGAGTCCAGCTCCAGCCACGCCAAACAGAGAACCGATGATAGCAATCCCAGCTGTGGTGCCAAGCGCTGCAGCTCCTGCCCCACCGATGATGGCACCAGCGCCTGCTGCCAACAGCGGGGCAGCCAAGCCACCGGTTAACCCTATCAACGCGCCACCCCCAACGGTGGCGAGTCCTATCAGGAAGTATCGCTTTCGCTTCCGATTCGTTTCCGACTTCTTCTTCTCTTTAACTTCCTCTCTGAAAGATGAGAAGGTAATCTGACAAGTTGCTATGGTAACAGCAAGAAACTAATTGCCTTTGAGATGAAATCAAGAAGTGTTTTTTTCTAGCAGCATCAGGTTAAGGCAATCTGAATCTGCCAGGAAAAATCTTTGTTTATCCTGCTAGTTAGTTATATCCTGCTGTACCATCCCAATAATAGCAGAACATAGCAGTATGGGACCAGGGTCACCTTTGATTCAGCACAACATATATTCATTGTACAAGCATGACTACAGTTTTCGATGCAATGTCAGATGAGAGACCATTGTGTGACCTACTTGGCTCCTGCAGCAAACTACCTATTTAGAAATGAACAATCGAGTGATGAAAAGTGATTGGAATTGTTTTGAATGGAATTTTAATAGAGTAAATGTGGGAACAATTATAAAATCTGTCGACTAATAGACTCAGTTCAAATGAACAAATGAGTAAAGAAAAGACATAATGGGAATTTTCTTAGGAATCAATTTTGAAAATGAATCAGATCTGTGAAAATGATATGAACAAATGAAAATACACTGGAGACAAGTTAAGCAAATAATTAGAAAAAAGTATACGTATCATACATCTAGTCAGCATAAAAAATTGAGACATGGCAAGACATAGAAGCAATGTTAAAACAAGAAGAACTACACTGGTTAACCTGGCCGAATCCGAGGTGCTGGTTCAATGAAATCAAAGTGAAAGTGAAAAAAATTGTATCCCAAGTGTGACCATGTTTTCAAGACTAGATTGTCAGTTAACAATATCTAACTTATCATCGAAAAATGGGAGTCCTATTTATATAACTATTCCTAAATCATAATCATGGCAAATGCTTCAGAAGTGGAGAGAAGCAAACAGTCTTTGACAGAATGGCAGAAGTGTTCCAGAAATCTATAGCGCACTAGAATCGGACAAAGCTTGACCAAGAACGGCCATTGGAAGCAAAATACTGACAGCTTCTCCAAAGAGTTTAAGGTATTTTTGTGTGCAGTGCCATTGTCTCCTAAAATGGACTGTATTTTCTATGCGGCTTCTATGCGAAAAAGTGGATCTGTAAAACTTCCTTACTCTGTGGCCGAATGTGCCTCCTCTTGAAGTTGTTGTACCACCAGTTCTTCATACTCCTCAACCTGGTCCCACTTCACTCTCAACAGGAATGCAATGTGTTTGATAAGTACTCTCATGCGAGCATCATAGTAACCTGGAATGAGGTTGAATGAAAACAATTACAAAAAAGAGCGAACGCTTTCAAAGATACAAAACAAATACCATCAAAAGTAAAAACCTTTTTAACTAGTCAAGGATAAAAAGATCTTAGGCAATTTGCAAGAGATACCCACCATTATTTAGTACAACAGCCATCAGATCTTGTACAATACACATAGGATTCTCCTCCACGACATCTTCGACACTTAAGACGTTAACGAAAGGTTCGGAACTATCACCAGCGGCTCCAGATACAATGGCAAGGATGGACGTCTCAACCTGAAAGAAAACGTTTGTTAAGAATTTGACAGGCAGGGGTCTCCACTATGCTTTTTGTCAATGCGCAGCACCTGGACTGAATCATTTTTTCCAGGATGTATCCTATCCTGAAGTTAATCAATGCCCAAAGCGATTTTCAAAACAGTATATGGGTGACATAGAAAAATAAAAGGTCTATGGCAACTGGTCTCTGGAATTGTGCTGGGTGGCTTTTTCCAATTTTGATTTTCATTTTAATTTTCCCTTTCCTGTTTTTCAATGCTGACGGGCCCGTAAAGTAAATAATGTCATAACTGTGGCCTTAGATGCAAGCGTACCTGTTTTGGTTGGTGAAGGTGGGCTAGGATTGTTTTGATGCATCGCATGTTGAAATCTCTGCAGGAGGAAAAACAATTCAGTTAATAGCAAAAAGAATATTTGGCACAAAAAATCGAGGCGGGCTCTGATTAGAATCAGTTATCAACTTCATGAAGCCTCATCTAGCCTAGCTATAGGCCTTCATGCACATTTGATCAATCATCAATGAGGAAATGTTCTTTTCATAATTCGCATTAAGGCTAAGATTTAACTCAAGGTCAGCTTACTTGTGGCAGGGTTGTTGGTAAAGCTGATGCAAGCACATCGCACAGAGAGCAGCATATCCAAACTGTCCAGCGTCTGTCATCTGTTCGTACAGAGGTCGAGGAATGGCAGCTACATCCTCATCTGAAAAATGGTAAACAAGAGCTTTACACTAGTCTACACTTACAGTAGACCCTACTTGCAGGTCACTGAGAGTGAGAGCTGGTCACTGACTACACTAATTACGCCTTCTAATATTGCTACGCCTAGGCTACGCCTACTACCTACTACTACTAGACGTAGTACGGTACAGTACGCCGAGTACAGGACTTAATGCAGCATTGCTTTAGAAGTAGATCATAGGCCTAACCTGTATTTCTAGGAACTGCACAGGAAAAGCCGGAACGAGTTTACAATCCCCGATCACACCCCAAAAAAAGGTCATCGGTTGACTAACCAAGCTGCCACTGTTCAATGGATTTATAGTTGAATGCGATCAAACTACGTCATTTCCGATCGGGGATTCTACAGTTTAGCCGAAAAGCCAGTTAACGTTGGTTGTGATTGTTACGAGCTAAGCTTCTAAGTAGGCTGAAAGCTCAGCCATCCGACATTCGGCGGCATTTTGCTTCAAATGACAACGTGCCTAATTTTCGGACAGTGCAAGATGGGGTCTGTATCTGAAATAACAGACAGAAGAATATCCCAAAAGTCGATGTTAACACAAAGAGTTAAGTTGGAACAATACAAATAACATCATGAATATGATTATTACGTTGATTTGGATCATTTTGATGAGTCTTTTTTCTTCCCGACTCGTCAGCACATTCGTCAGCCATGTTCAATGTTTACTTCCGGTTTCATTCTCCAAGCGTCGTCAATGGTGTTCATTATCGCAAAGTCTAACTCAACCTACTGACCCTGGGCTATGTGAGAATTTCAATGGGTGTATGTAAAATTCGACATTACGGACCGAAGACCAGCGCCTTCCTTGCGATTGCGCAATACCAGCGAACCGCGGGGAATTTGAACTTTCGCGCCTTTCGAAGGAGTTTGCAAGAAGTACACGTTATTCACGGGCTACTGAACGACACTGACCCATGGTACATTATTTCAATGATTCTGGACAACTGTTCTCGTCTAGTGTCTATAGGCAAGAGGTTTGTATCCTGGCAGTATCTTAAACCACATACCCACATACCCACATACCCACATACCCACATACCCACATGCCATTTTTTTCCAGGTGGGGCAATCCAATGACGGATGACGTTTTACCCAGGAGACAGGAGTGTTTATATAATGGACAACCCATTAAGTGACCCGACCGAATCAAGTTTGATATCATACTATCAAAGTTGGCAATTGTATTCTGTTTCGAATGATTGCAGGTTTCGAAACTGAGCGCCCTACGAACGAAGAACTACAAAGTACGAATGTCTGTCGAGTCAAGTCCTCTATCTGCTAATTGATTTACACGACAGTGAACCATCTTTTATACTTGGTTGTAGGAGGAATTGGGGAAATGATTAAAAAAAAATCGTCGATAAAATGCATTTACGTCGTCCTTTGGCTTACGGAACCTGCCTAATGCATTCCCACAGCTCGGCAAATACATGTACAAGTATGTATGCTAAAGCCAATCCCACATTTTGACAATGCCTGTCATATTGATCATTGACAGAACAAAGGTCTCACTTGAGCAGATTACTGCTAGCCGGCCTGGCTTAAGGGGGTGCCCGGATGCTGTTACGTCAAATGTATTGTCTTTGGTCAGGATCGGTCGCGGTTGATTTGAACGCCAGTCGGTTGGTGTGTGAGATGCGGAGAACATCGCGGGAACCCTTTATCCGATTTCAAACGTAAAATTGCCTTCAAATGTTCCAAAACAATTCAGAACGGCTGCAACAGAAGGTAAGGCACAGTATCTATTCCTGATAAAGGTATGGGTTGGTTTCAAAGGGTTTTTATTGTAGAAAATATTCATACAATCGAGGCGGGAATGAACTGCGCAGTTTGAAATTTCAAGCCAGACAGGTGTGAATTATGTACATAGCTGTACTTCATGTACATGTTCAACGGCAATTTTAATTGCCATCCCTAATCAAATACCATTTGCTCAAAGAAACTAAAGGGCACGTCCAAGTCATGATGGTAAAGATGGAAGTGATCATGCTAAATCTGCATTATGCCATCACTGCTGTTCTATCCTGTGATGTGGAAATCTCCACTGAATTCATGAAGGTTTGTCTAATTATATGTAAATTGACGTTAACAATAACAGTTAACAGTTTTAAATTCAACAACCATTCTTTGGCGGCCACTATCCCGACTGTGGTGTAGCACCCGACTGTAACTGGCATGAAAAGGGGATACGCTGGTTATGGATGTCAGATCGTGGTTCCCTGACCTTTGCAAACAATTTCACTGGACGTAACCCACGCGGCGACACCAAGGACCGCTGGCTGATCTATTGATATGTTCGCAGTATAGGGTGTCAAAGTCGGAGAGAAGAAGAGCCACTCTTCTCTTGTAGGGGGTTCACTTGGAAGTGTTTGCATTTGTTAGCCTATAAACACAAGATTTTAATCCTTCAGTCTTGGGTTTGGCGGAGAGAACTAATCTTACATAAGTCCCAGAACAATATCATATGTCTTTATGGCAATATTTATTACTGGGACCCAGTACAGTGCCGTTCTATCCAATATTCCTGGGGCTGTTGGAGAGGCTTCTTGTCTAAACAGTGCCATTCTGCCCCCTCGAAGGCATACAGTGGTACGAATGAATGAAAGCAGATTAAATACAAGGTGTTTATTCTTCAGTCTTGGGTTTGGCGGAGAGATCTAATCTTACAGAAGTCCCAGAACAATATCATATGTCTTTATGGCAATATTTATTACTGGGACCCAGTACAGTGCCGTTCTATCCAATATTCTTTGAGGCTGTTGATAAGACTTCTTGTTTAAACAGTGCCATTCTGCCCCCTCTAAGGCATACATTGGTAACTAATGAATTGACTGCGAAATGAACGCAGTTGAACACAATGTGAATAATTCAGTCTCGGCTTCGCCGAAAAGAAGGCGATATGTTATTATTTGATAATGTATATGATCATGATAATTAGGAGACCATGTGTGGGTGTTTGATCCAACATACTTTGATGTGATTGGAGATGGAAGCTTGCCATAGTGCCTTTAAATGTATTATTAAGACAGCATTGGTATGCTACCTGGTGCTTTTCTGATGGACCATATTGCCAGGAAAACTTAAGTGGCAGGTCTCTATAGTCTTAATTCACGTTGCGATTGTCCAAGTGAAAGGTAAGTCTTGCTGAAAATTTAGGAAATCTTGATCTTTACATGTGTTCCTGAATTTGACCATTAACTTGACCTGTCTCATGATTTCAGAGGTGACTGACCCCTCGGCCCATGAGGTGTGAAAGCGAGAATGATGAGTGCCAGTCTTCAGAATGACGAGGTGGCAGTGCCCAGTTTAAGCAGGTAGGATGCAGAACTTGTGTAACCAAATACGACTCAGATCCACCTGATGCATATGATCGTATATCCAGAGCAGTCTCTTCCATCTTGACCCTCAAATGTATTGACATCGCTCAGCTTCGAGACAACGCTCGTAAGGGCGGAGGCTACGGAGGCAAAAGCGCTGGAAGTTCAGTACGGACTCTTCGGATCGATACCCCAGAGTTATAACTGCAATTTGTGCAGAATCGTAGTGGCACGCAAGAAACGCAAGAAACGCACAGGGGAACAAATTAACATACGAGAGGGAGACTGGTCTTTAGGGCACAACAATTAAGCTTCTGAGACGCTCCCTATAATATGGATGTATCTTATTTCATTTTCAGGGTCATGGAACAACTCTTCCCTCCGTGAAAAGACCTCCATGGAGACAGAAATAACTCTGGGCCAAGTATCAGTAGAACCATACCTTAACCCGTCGCCACCAACCAGGGAAGGACACGTTTTCCAGTGGTTCATTCCATTCTGCTACACTAGGATACGAATCCTACCGAGCTGGAGCGCCACCTGTTCACAAATGTTGTGCCTTCATAGCTTTTTGTTAGAAATATCTTTTTGTAAAACCTATTAGTGATTTTTAGATATCGACAGATGAAGATACCAGTTCAAATTGAACATTTGAATTGTCCCAAACAATCAGAACAATCAGGACCAAGTGTGTTGTCGCACCACTTTCGCTGTCACAATCACATCAATATTATCAGGATGATCAGGTCACAGATCGCCGATAATTCAGGGGAGTCGGGGGAAAACTCTAGTGTAAAAGCAAAAAATTTCCCCTGGAAAAAGTGTTCTGGCCTATTGTATTCCGTCGGATTATGCTATAAATGGTTCTGTACTAGATGCCATGACCGTCAATAGCTCCAGATTAAAGTGAGTGATAGAATGCTTGGTTCCCGGACATTCTATCCCCGGCTGTAGAAACTCCCAGAAAAAAAGTTGTAAATTCTACTCTAATAATTTATTGTTCAATAAAGATATTAAAAACAAGATCGTGATATTTTCATTCTCATCTCCTCAGTGACCCTTGACGTCGCCAATCAAATTGGCCCATCATAAAGTTATGGAACGACACTTTATTAGACAGCGTTCCGTCCTCTCAATAGATAGGAATCCGCGGCGCCGAGTACATGGGCAGTATCTAAAACCACATACCACACACCACATACCCACATACCCACTAGTAGGCCTAGTCTGATGCCGAATTGAATGGAAGAGACTGGTAGTTTATCTTTGCCCCTTTTGTTTTATCCTGCCGAGTGTCTGATATGTCGACAAAATATAAGTCACCTTCCGATCCAGGCGGCCGGGGAGGCCTGCGTAAGCCTACTGTAAACTCGGATACGGTTCATACTGTAAAACCGTCTGCCTGGCTTCTGCCCAGAAAGATGCATGCGTAATCCCAGTGTGAGTGCATGCACATCCAAACCAAATAGATACATCATGTGCATCCAAGAAGTGGATGCTGCGTACACGGCGAATGATGTTGTCAATAGCTAAAGAATGAAGGCCCGGTGATCTCCTGCGGCTACGACTCTGCACATGCCTATAATCTTCTCATGGCAAATAATAGCCAAATAGCGTGGACATGTATAATGAAGACTTAAGCGTCATAGTACCAACGATACATTATACTATATCATGATATAAGTGCGGCCTAAATATAAATGAAGTTTACTGAACTATTTTCTTATCGCATTGGTGCAAACATTGCTAAAGAACTTGGAATTAGTACATGTATGCATGTGAAATATGACTGTCAAACAGACGTGGTGTATTTGATCTCGACAGGCAGAGTCCCCGGCGAATTTTTTCGGTACAGGATGTCCGATTGAGTGTGCCCTTTTTTTACATAAATCGAGGCCGAGCGGAGCCAAGGAGCTTGAGAATATCGAATGACATGGATTTCTTTTTACTTATCGTCCACATTTCACAGTTTGCCTAGGAATAAGCAAAAGTTTGCAGCCGATTTCTGGCCGAGGCGCCGACAAAACATTCCGAATGCGAAACAACGGCGCGCCTCCACTGAGTGTGACCCAAGGGAACGACGGGTCAATGAAACACTTTCATGCATGACTCTATTTTTCCACGCATCCTGCTCTAAAACAACCCAGTGACATTTCAAAACCATTTGCCATAGGCCTACATGTATGCTTGCGTTTTTAGACACAATGGAAATCCTACAACTTAAAGGTGACGCAACCTTCAGACGACTTTATTTTTTATGCTTTTCGGTTTGAAGGCCTTCAAAGCTATTCACAGGTGAACTTGTCAGGGCCGAAGCAAAGTGAAAAATTGATGGACAGTGGGCGGACAGGCATTGAAACCAGGGTCACATCATAACAATCAAGATAGATGGTTGTGACAACCATTCGTTGTCGTCTTCACATCCAAAACGTCACCACGTCTTGACGCAAAATGAAGACACCAGCATGGATGCATTCGGGCAGCCTTTTCCCGCCGTCTGCCGAGAAGTATGTCGTAACAGTCTGCCTGTGCTTCCTCAATATTGGTTGGGTAAGCATCATTTTCCTACCTCCAGCTGGAAAACACCGTGCCTGCCTTGACGTTTGAAATGTCATCAGCACTCAACACTCAATTTAATCAGAAACTAACTGTATAGCCTACTAAATCTTTCTTGGCCACAGCCACCTGCAGCCAATTCTCAACAGAACTATCACCTAGAAGGTTTAGGCCTACTTGACAGTTTGTCATTCTGTTTCAGGGCACCATTGTGGTCATGCCAGGCCCGACCCTCATGGACTTACAACGGATGATTGGTGGAGATCCGTCCATGATGAACTGGGTCTTCTTCGCTCGAACTCTCGGCTATCTGATCTCTGCGCCTCTGGGAGGACTGACGGCGAGGTAGGAGTTTTACAACAGCCGGATTCCCCCACAGTTGGTTTTCCTGCTGCAGTTGGCCCTTAAGCTCGGTTGCAGCACCCCAGCAAGTATATTTTTGGGCAAAGAAATTACCGACCGGTGTAGCCTCGATTACCTGCTGGTCCAACCGCCAACTCGAACCATCCTTTGTAGTGACCCATCCACCTCAGAACAAGGGCTACGAGTGGTGCGGTTGTCGTACCTTGGTGATACTTAGCAAACACCCTTGGTAGAATCAGGGGACAATTCTTTAAGGACGAAGGAAGCCCGATTAACAATCTATTCTGTTCAATCAAAACTTCCTCCTATCTTGGAGATCCTTGTAGACTCGCCATTAATGCCCAATCCTAACCTGAAGAAACCACTGAATTCTACAGATTTTTGAAAGATATATATATTTTTTCTTTATGCAGGTTTTCGCTTCAGATGTCCATAATATTCTCATCTGTAGTGATAGCAGTGACCACCCTCGCCATTCCTTGGTGCCCACTAGTCTGGCAGATGACCACCGTTTTCGGCATTCATGGCCTTTCTCTCGGAGTGTTTGACATCGGTGAGTCACAAACTAAGACCATACAGGCACAGACAGGACAGGCTGGCTATGGCATGGTCAAGTGAAGGACCATGCCACATTGGAACGGGCCTTAACCGCCCTTAGGCTTGACCGATTTTCTACTTAATCAACGAATTATTCAGTACAGGGCTAGTGGCAGGGTGGAACTAAAGTGCAGGCCGCGACCAAACGTGTGGCACTCTTTGCCGTATCATACTCCACAAGAGCAGGAAAACCTGTCGATGAAAAGACTCATGACCTCGTGCTTCTTAAATTACAGATACAACACTCATTTCGTTGGTCTTTATTTTCAGTTACGACAGTCCTCCTCATCAAGATGTGGGCAAAACACAAGGCCGCCTACATCCAGCTATTCAATGTCATCGGATACACGGGATCTCTAATAGCGCCAACACTTGCAAGACCGTTCATATCGGAGCAAAAACTGATGACGATGAACACAAACTACACTACCCCGCATGACACCAGCGCGCTTTCCCAAAAAGGAAACCATTACGGTTTCCCGATGTGGAAAGCTGACTATGCAAATGGGCGTGGTGCCCTTGAGACTGAGGACACATCTAATCTGAAAGGTCTTTTCGCGCTCTTAGCTTCGTACGAACTAGTCATCGGCTTTGTATTTTATTTGATTATAATTTATTTCAAGGACTTGGACAAATATGACCGGTACGTTTCAGAGCCTGATTCAAATGAAGAGACGACACCTGAGAAACATAAGAATCAAAATGGACGGCGGATTCACCGCGGAATTTGCTTTCTTGTCATCATCATCTCCCTGTCATGTTCTATGCAGTTTCTTTCCGGCGGCGAGGTTGCTTTAGCTGTGGGTAGCTACGGCTCAGAGTACATTGTACAGTACCATAAAGGGACATTAGACGACGCTCTGTTAGCGGAAACCATATTTGCTGCTTCCATGGTCATTTTTGGCATCATAAGCATAATGTTATTGAAATTTATCCGCACCGACATCATGATCAAATTAAATGTATTCTTCCAGGGAGTGGGTGCGCTATTTTTCTTAGGCGGGTCAATAAATTTTGTTGTCCTTTGCATGGGAATGGTAATAGTCGCGGCGTCATTGTCTAGCTTTACGTCCTCAAACATTTGCTGGGCGACGGATCGCGTGGGCCGACCGGCGCTGGTCGCCTCAGTGGTCGCTCTAGGGTATCCTCTCGGGGAGATGCTGTTCCCGCTGATAATCGGACTTAGCTTCACCAAAGATCCGAACTCTCTAATCTATTGCATGTACGGCAACGCCATGGTGCTCCTGTTTATCTATACGGTTGGCGAAATCATCAGCACTTCGGCAAAAATGGGTGAATTTAGCGAAATGACCGTAGAGCTTGATAACATTTGGGATAAGCTGCGCAAACGGATTGTGCAGAGCGATTGCTGCAATGATAATGCAAGCACATGCAGTGAAGACCGTGCATTACTACATGTATTGGAAACGCCCGAGGATCAGATGCAGCCTTCGATCTCGGGATATCTCGTCCAGCCACGTGCAGACGGGAAGTCGCGTACTCCGTTCGATGCTGAACTTAATGGCGCTGCTTAGAAACATATCTCCACATGAGCATTTCACACGGTTAATCTCATTCATCTCCTTTGCTCATGTTGGCAACGGGCCTTTGAATAACGCAGGTCATGGGCAATTTACGCCGCGTCAAACGCTTATTTGGAAATGTGCGTGTTTAACACAATCACGAATCCTATCATGTATGACAGCTGATCATTGTTTTTGCATTTTGACTGGTGGCGTCTAGTCGCGATCGGTGGTTCAGCTTTAAGCGATGTTGTCCAACTGAAGGGCCAAGTACGAGTGTTTCTTCGCGCGTATTATTGCTCATTTCGACACTCGTTCATTTTTTGTCCATCGGCCTATTTATCGAGTTGTTGTATCATTTTGTCACTGGCAATGTAAAATAAATTACACTTTGTGGAACAAACTCTTGTTGAATACTTCAAATCACACCATATTACTTGTTTATCAGTCACGACCAAGCCTTGAGATTGATGCCATATCTCTCGTTACCTAACATGTTTGAGTATACTACATTGAATAAAAGCATCGGTTAAATTCACAGCCTAAATAATTGTTCACTTGGAATACGAAAACAGACAAGGTAAGACTTCGTCTTTTCTTTTTCGAGATGAATCACAAAATTTGTTTGGGTGGACACGGACTCGTATATCAATAGCTGCAATTATCGTGATCAGCCGACCTTATTCATACATTGTACTTCATCACATGTACATGTACCCTTGATATCTGTTTTTGAAAGCCATTCTGATGAACTTATTAGCTGATCATAAAGCGTCCACCTTTCCCATTGGTTATCCCTCAAAATGTTGCTTTCAGAATCTAATTCCAAGATGGCGTCGCTCCCCCTTGTCGTATTTCTCGTCTCCGTTGCGATGGTAACATGTGCCGACCCGCGGTTGGACCTATTCAAATACGGTAATTGGTGCGGTGCCTATACTACAGGGTTGAGCACCGATTCCAACGGTGCCGTTGCCGGAAATAAGTGTTGTACGTGTGACGACACATTGGATGACTGCAGGTAAGCCTCTCCCTTGACACTACAGTGCAACCGAAGTCCATTATGAAGAAGTGTCTTACTGTTGCGTTCAATAACAGCGTTCAGACGAGCCGCATCCATTTTTTCCTGCAAGCAGCCCTTCCTTTATGTACATGCCTGCGAATAGACATTTCAAAAAGCCCAAATGGGTGTCATACAAAAACGAAATGGCTTGTTATGTAACGACTGAGGGTGTCCTCCGGATTTGCTTCGGCATGCCTTGTCTTCCGTGCATGACAATGTCTTCATGTTTCTTCAATTCACTTCTTTACAGGAATTGCCTCCCTCCCATTGATGAAATGGACGAAGCCTGTCTGCAACACGACTACTGTCTCGCCTGTGGGACCAAGTAAGGACAATGACAATATGGTGACCCAAAATACCGATCCTGGTTTTTTAGCCCAGTCTTTCCTGAAAAACATTTCAGTAGAACCTAGTTTAGCTGCTCAATCAGCCCTAACCTGTGCATTTCTTATAGGCTCTAGTACCAATTTTTTCACCTGAGTGCAGTACGCGAGAGGCAATAAACAAAAAAGACCTGCCCAAGAGCTTCACACCGACTGTGGGGTTCAAACCAGGGACCTCTTGACCACTTGCCAAGAGGGCGAGCCAGACTGCTCAGGCACCCACCTGACTAGCCATTTCAATAGGGTTGACACTCTCGATTTGTTACTTCGCAATCGCAGTCTTACCGATAAGTCTGAGGTCGAGCAAAGGTGGCAAAACCATTTTTGCAAAAATGAAATATATATAGGCCCGTATACATAAATGGGATCGCCAATTACCAGTGTTTACGTTTTCAGACACATCTTTGGCGCTCACGACTGCGGCTGTGAAGAGGACATCAGCAAGATGACCCAGGGGGTGGACTGTACCACAGCCCCTGACGCCAAGGCCTGCGCCTCATTCAAGGCAGGAACCCTGATTCTCTTCGAGAACTTCCCCTGCATGTGCACCGATCCGGATACCTGCAAGAGGCCAAGCATTGCCGGTGTTGGAAAGTGCATCGTTCCAAATTACAAATTTTGTTAGAAAAGCATCATTTGGTGTAAATTCATGTTATATCATACGTACGAATTGGATAGATTTTGACGAGTGAATAAATGCTGTAACCCGGCTTCATCTTATATTTTGCATCACTTATGATTTTGCCATTGGCGACACACGCACAGTGTGGAATTCCCTCCAAGGTCTTTTTTTTCTTTCATCTGTTTCAGATCACCCAATTCGTAGCTCGTTTAGCTGACCATGGAATATACCTTCCTTTGCCTTACCTGATGCATGTAGCTACCCTCACGAGATTAAATCAAAAGAAACTAAATCTCTACGGAGAAACAACTTTTGATTTACCATGCACTTCTCTGTGCAGGGTGCCTGAGACAACTACAGACAATCCACAGACGTAGATAAAAAAATCGACAATATCCGCGTATCTCAGTGTTTCTGATTACAAAATATCCGATAAGTAATTTCTGATTTGGGAAAAAGACTTGGTGTTGACCAGCTGACGAGGTGAAATCATGATGTCATCTTCGATAACTGAATGATATCAAGCTTGTGCGAACTATATTATCACCATGATAAGTTTAAGGGAGTACCTTAGTTCACTGTTCGAAGTGGGTAAGTTCAATGATTTGTAAGATTGTATATTTTGCAATTGTTTTCGTCTCTCCAAATTTCTGAATTTCTCGTGTCGATCAAAGCCGTAAACGAGAGAAAGGAACACGATACCTGAAACTGGGTGAGAGGTCTAAACTTCCCGATTCAAGTATCTTGTGTGTCATTAAGTTTCCATAGCCCACGACGACCGTCTCAGTGACCGCTACGACCTTGGAGTGGTCGGAGGTAGTGAACTCAGCCCCGATCTATAATGTGGGGCAGTCTGTAACTGCTGTTGTTAGATTCTATTCTCTCACCGTGGGATTTCAAGATGAAACCCACCTCCTTGCTCGCCTCCTTTTGCTTGGCCTTATTTGCCAAACAAGCCAACGTCGGCGAAGGAAAGTAGCCGACCACTTCTACCATGCCGGAGATGTCTCATTATTTCAACAGAAAATTCAGGTGGAATCGTCTCATCACATCCACAGGTTTCGCCATGCAACTCCTCTCATTCCTCAATATTCTGCTCTGCCTGGTCGTCGCGGCCAGGTCGGCGAGCGTCAGCAAGCGGCAATCAGTGGTCGACCTCTTAAACTATGGTGAATGGTGTGGAGTCTACCACAGCGGTGTCGTCTCGCCTGCCGACGATGCCGCGATGCTCCTGAAGAGATGTTGCACATGTAGCGATCCTATTGAGACTTGCAGGTAAGTTCTTGTTCTTGTTCTGTCTTCTGATGAGTAGTGGCTCTGGCATCCACGCTGGCCCTGTTCCCGAGCATGTCCAAAAGAGTTCTGAGCCCGCTGCTAGTAAATGCGAACTTACTTTCTTTGGTTACCAGTGACATCAAGAATTGGTGACATATATACTTGTACGTCACTTTTTCCTTGTTACATGTCCATTTTCTTTGGATTAACCCATCACCGTTTTTTTCCTCTTAATTTCGCCTTATCTGCATTTTCGAACCTTTTCAGACAATGCCGTCCACCCATCGATGGTGTCGACGAAGCCTGTCTCCAGCATGACTATTGTCTTGCCTGTGGTAAACGGTAAGTTGTGTGAGGCCGGGGGGGGGGGGGGGGATAGCGTGGGAGGTTACGAAAAAACGTGTTTTTACCATGATTCTGGCCGAAGATTCTCATAAAGTGCCATTTTCTCCAAGATGTAGACTGGTAATCTTGGTGGTGGTGTGCTTGTTTGCGCTTTCCGTGCCTATGGCGGGGATTGGAAGGGTTAACGTTCTTTTATGATTTGGCATGGTGTTAGATGTGGCTGTCAGACCATTTTCATCAATACTTTCCAGACATGGTTACGACACGCAAGCCTGTGACTGCCAGAAAGCAATCACCAGCCAAGCCTACAAAGCAGACTGCAAAAAATCGCCGGATGAGAAAAGCTGTTGCGCCTATAGGCTTGCCGTCCTCGGTGTATTTGAGAACTTCCCCTGCGTCTGCACCAACATGAACACGTGCCAATGGACCTTCCAGCTGATGGGCCCAGGGAAATGTCTCGTAGCCAATCATAATTGGTGCTAGAATGTCGTACAATCGGGGACTTCCGTCATACTTTCAAAACAAGAGAAATTCAAATGGTCCTATACTGCTCCTGCTTAAGTTGTATTATTTTAATCTCGTGAATCAAAAATTCTATTCAATGATACAGAAACTTAACTGACAGAAAAGTACACTTTGTTGTTATTTTTTACCCTGAAGTGTTGAAATGATGTCACTAAAAGAAGGCATTTTTCTTGATACAGAAAATATTGGACGGAATATAACATGCCATCTGAAACATTCCAAACGTAGCATTCCAACAAAAAGTCAATTGAAGAGCACGCGCTCTCTCGAAGTTTTGTGGCAGAATTCCAGCAGTTGCGGGTCTCGACTGTCTACGCATTCCGATGTATCCATTGCTCTAAATTTTGTCTAGTTCTTCCTTCACCAGAAGGAACCGATTGGCAAACATTCTGAAATTGAAGCAGAAGGGAAGAGGGTGTGACGTGATAGGTGTTTAAAGGCGTACACCCTTGAATATAAAGGTTTTTCAACTTCTGAAAAAACCATCACAAGTATGCACCCCAAAAAAGGCAGTAATGTCGGTTGGCCGAGAAATCCTTAAACCCTTGGCGTCGGCATCTGGATGGGTATAAAGAACTAAGTGCGCTACAACACTCTAAGGCTCTTAGGCAGAACTCTCTAAGAGAGCCGAATTTGTTACCGAAAACGGAATGACTGTTTGGCTCGCATCTCAAAATTCCAACCTTAGAGGGTATAAATAGAACAGAACCTGCCGCGAAGGCCATATTCCTACATGCTGCCAGGTTGGTGGGACGTGTCCGTACGTATAGTGTGGGTGCAAGGCAGGCTTCGCAACCCTTACGAAGAGCTACGAACGGTCTAGTCTAGGTAAGTAAGCTTACTTGAAGATCATTTGCGATAATAGTTTCATAATTTCTTCCTCGGTCTCCGGCACCGGGATATCATTCAGCATCAACCACATTTTCGCCTTCTCAGAGTCTTTAGCTACTTCATGTGATGGTCTCTTTGTGAACAGCAGTACGACCAAGCCAAGCCAGAAGTTCATCGCCTGAAAATTGGAAGCAGTATCCATGACCGTATAAGTTTAAGCTCGAAACGGATTATGTATCTTTTCTAAATTCTCAGTGTATCACAAACATGACAAAGCGGTGGTGACCTTCAGCGAGAGTTGCATACTAGCCTCTCTTTACCACAACAAGTTGCATGCGGTGTTCGAGAACCACCAAATTCTGCAAATTCAGGCCATCTGCAATAACTGCAAGCACTCAGAGAGTATTATTCAGAATACTGATATATTACCAATGCTGTTAATTGATAGTGCTTATACCAAGTTTCCACCATCTCGTCCGTGACTGCGTCCATGTCTCCTTGTTTGCACCGACACTCCAGATAATACTTCAAATATGTCACGACAACTTCTTTGGTCGGCATGTGCTTCTTAGCATCAACTCTTGCTCCTAGTAATAAAGAAAACGAGGTGAAATTTGCTCAAAGCGGGTCGATAAATGTACCACTTTGCCACACTGAAAAATCGGGAAAATGTGCCAACGCACTAAAGGAACGCCCCAAAGCCTTGAAAACAGGGGTAGTCGTTAAAACTTGATTGAAGCTTACCAGTCATCGTAACGAGTACGAGATAGGCTATATCATACGCCACGTAGTTGAACGCGCAGGACTCGTAGTCAAGGAAGGTCACACTTTTGGTCTCTTGGTCGAAGAACACGTTGGTCGGATTCGTGTCATTGTGACAAAAGGCGACGGGCATGTCGGCCTCTTTCAATAACCGCAACAGCTTCTTTTCGATAGCGTCCAACTCCCCTTTCATGTCTGGGGGTAGTTCGGCATCGCCGAAGCTGAAAAAATACTATGATTAACGGTCATTGTTAATGACTTCCGTAAACTTGAACATTTTCCCGCCCACATGAATTTGGTTTGATGATTCGAGAAATTACTTTGCGAATCGAGGTTTTGCGCGAATAAAACGCATGCGAAAAGTATTTCGGGATGTTAGCATCGTTTCTAACTTCAACTTGATTGAGCCATCCTTAGGTGCATAGCGCCGTCATTTTACGTATAACGTCTGAAAAATAGGAAGTCGCAGGAGGTATACGTACGTTCTTGCAGTTTGAACCGGGATTGGAGCGCAAGTACGCGTTGCGCGCGAAGCTCACGCTTTTTCAGGGTAGTATGAACAAGCATTGTGGCAAATAAATGATGAAGAGGAAAGGCTACCAATATCAAGTTGATTGTGTGATTTTACTCAGAGGCGTTTCTGCGAATGGACCTCCACTCACCTTGCCATTATTTTTGGGTCATCAAAATCTGGCTGAAGTCCGAGTGCAAATTCGCAATTTTCGAATATGACGGGCGTGTCATCCAAACCCATCTCCTTGGCCAGTTCCGCGTGCTCGTTGGAGTGGTAGCGCGCTAACTCCCGTAATGAGTCCCTAGAACAGAATGAACCGAGACATTTTAAGTGTCGAACGCCCCGATTTATCATGTTGTCAATGTTGTCAATGCAATTTTCTTTTTCAAAGAGATATTATAACCTCAGTTGTCATAAGCAGATCACAAAGCGGAGGAACTCCGCCATCTTAGGGTGACGTTGGTGCCTTTTCCGCACCAGTGTCCAGGGACCCGCAAAGGCAATCGCCACACTGAGGTAGGGTGGAGGGGGAGTTGGTGTTGACTGTCGTAAAAAAGTAAGATACACTCATGAATATTCACTTACAACGTTTCACAGCTTAAACGTGAGTCCAAATCGTTGGATTGCATTTTGTGTTGGATGTACTTTTAGAAGCTATGCACATGTAAATCTTTATCAGTTCTTACTTGATGGTACATGTTTGTATGTTTATCTTTCAGTCACAATCATTTCTAACTACATGCATACATGTACTGGATCCATTGATGCTTTTGGATAAAAATCAATGGCTTCAACTACGATTTACCTAACACTTTGTGGCAATAACAAGAACTTTATAATGATAGTATTTTGACCCACCCTGTATGTTTGAAATGAAACATAGCCCACTGTTGAGATTATTATTCGGGCGCAGAATAATCTTGTCTGATTTGGGTCAAGAGACATTTAATCGAAAACCGGCTAGTACTGGCACAATGAACTCATTAATCAAGAGGTCACTAAATCTTTCTGGAGGCCTACGCCGTTCGCTGAAAATTTGAAATTTGTATTTGAATTTGAAAATTCCAAATTGCGTCATTACGTACTGAATACGACTTTCAGCATTGCCGTTGTGGAGATATACAAATACTATATCGTATATTTCGAATACTTTTTAACTGCTACGGTATAAACTGCACAACTATTTTCCTTGACCACTATAGTAATTACAAACGGCGTGTACCCCTTTAATATTTACCTTATGACAACATCAAATCCAATTTGATGAATTGAACCCATGCCAATTGTTTCCCCGTGAACAAACTCCATACAGTAGCCGTTGTTGAAGGTGCACAGAATCGGAACACACAGACCGAGCTCGTTCATTACTCGTACGGTCTTGATCTCCCGGCCTCTAAAAAAGAATAGGAAAGGTTAGGAGCATGGTCAAGGTGCTGAAGTCTACTGTCTTCTTTGTAATTAATACCATAAATACAGCCGATAATAAGTTAAAGATACAACGTCCATAAATTTAACCAATTTGCTCCAGCCCGTCAGTCGTCTGCATTCTCGACAAGCCCCTGGCAGAAGAGATAGGAGTTTGGTAGTAAAGAGTGTCTCATACGCCAAATTTGGCTGACCCATTCATGATTGGAGGGATGACACTATTCCGATTTACGGGTTTAAGAAGATGGACGGCACAAAAACTGTCATCAACTTACGGTTTCTTGTGAATTGGAAACACAATCATGTCTCCAAATACCCTGACAACAACCGACTCCTCCAACTTAGTGACGTAACAGGCGATCATCACGTTCACGTGACCATCTTCGAGAACCTTCAGATGCGATGAAAAAGGAAAATATGATGATGATCTTTGCCGCCAGTTGTCCTCCTTTCCCATCCAAAAAGACTGTGATCAAACTATCAATATGGTCCATTATTATTGTGTTAAACGGAGACGCTCGACAGCTGAACCCAGGCTGCGACGCGCTTCGAGCCCAGGAAGTTGTCGATGCTTGCCCAGTGTTTTCTGATGCATCCATTTATGATCGGCATGGGGCGAGACTGACCCTTGCACTAAATCTAAGATGGCCGCCAAGATGAAAATGGCCGCCAAATTACCCAACGTTTAAGGAGTACGCCGTTCGTAATTACTGGTGGTCGGCAAGGAAAATAGAAATGCAGTTATGCACAATACACAACTTGGTATTTATATACATGTACACAAGTTGGTATTTATCGTACATATATGTATATCTGTCTATACAATGGCAATGGTGAAATTGGCGTTTGATACGTATTTGTTCAATGGGAAATTTTCAAAATCAATTACAAATTTCGAACGGCGTGAGGAATCTTTTTTGATATAACGAATATATGGACATGATTTACCTTTATCTTAACGTCGTCCTTCCTCCAGTCGGGCTTCAGTAAGGCGAGCAACTGAAAAACCTCCTCCTGTACCTTGTTGTGGTCCAAAGCAATGTCAAATTCTGGAGCAGCCATTTTAAGAAAGATAATACCTCACCAATAATTATTATGGTAGGTGCTTTTGATCAAACAAGATCACTGGTCTATCGGGATTATGTTATCATTGATTACAAGTGTAATCAAATGACACGTGGCATCGAGATCACGGAACGTATGACTGTTTTGCCCTGGCCCTTAAGACTACTTTAGCAATCTCTTGAGTATGTTCGGTCACACCACTTGTATATCGTTTACTTGACCGTGATCTCCAACGTTCTGATATCATTTCAGTCTTGATAGTTGAAAATATTATAACAATCCGTAAAGAAAGTGTGTCATATCAATGTCGGCATCCCCCAATGAGTGGCTACCTGACAATTGCGGATCCGTGCCAATGACGAGGCTAGGAGCTGTAATTTTCAGTTCCAATGGCCAAGGACTCTTGAGAGTTGTTGTGGCTCGGAGTGGTGCTGCAGGACGGTTGTAGGGGCCAACATCTTATCAGGAGCCTGGACCCTAGTGAGCAGAGCATTCCCCGTATCGCTACGTTTGCAACCAAGCATCCTTGAATTGGTATGGTAGTATGGTGCTGGTGTCTATCTATTATATATTTTAGTTTTATACTAATATGTAAAGTGCAACTCGCACAGCTGTTTGACATTGGGGAGCCCCCCAAACCCCCGTCCTTCCGACATGTTTTTAGCCAGTGCATTGGGGAGATGTGCAAGTTTCATCAGTCAACGCTATTCGTCGTTGAATACACACAATCAAAAGCAATAAAAAGACATGTCAAAAGGTTTGCATTTATTTTGACGCGACGGATGTCTTCTCGAAAACTACAGATGTCTACACAATTTCCACAAATCTCTACTTCAAATTGTTATTATTATCAAACGCTACTGTAGGGTGACAGGATGAATCTTGGCAGGTGGTCCAGTCATCCTGATCGTGATGATGGAAATGATGCTGTAGCTAAGTTTGGTTCTTGTTGCTTTTGATGGTTTCAGAGTTCCTCATGAATCTAAAAAGGAAACTGACAGTTAATAGAAACCTTAATTGCGTGGTGTTAGTGCTGGGCATATCTGAGAGTTGTACATGTATTAAACACACACGACACCGTCACACTTTAAGAGACGCCCTCACAAGAAAGTCTCTTTGACCTTTCTTGTCCGCTCCACTTACACGCATATTTTTTTTTCCGGGGACAGAAATTACCATGTACAAAGGAGCAGGCCATACCCCCCGGAAGTGGAGTCCATTGATCATTTTATTCTTTTGCTAAGCAGAGTAGTGTTAATGCAAAAACATGTTGGGAAATTTTTCATTGAACTTTTATCTTCCTGTTAGTATAGCACGGTCTTTTTATGATCGGCTAACTTACACTAGACATACACGTATGTCGCGGAGAACATTTTTTAATGAGAGAAATTATCTGAATTTACCTATTGTGCGCATCATTCATGCACCTAACTATACTCTCTCTGAGTGGAGAAAACTGCGATAGCCAAGGCCAATGTCAAGGCCATTAATGACAGTGGCGTCACCTTTTGGCCGCTGTTGGAGAAACCATTGGCCTCGATCAATTCCGTGTAGAATTTGGCTGATGCTTTTGGGGTCCTCGGCCGCGTGGGGTCGGTGAAGTCGACGTAGTGCAAACCAAACTTCTCATCGTAACCCGTGGCCCATTCGAAGTTGTCCATGAGAGACCAGGCGGTGTAGCCGATCATACGGACGTCATCAATCTTGTACGCTGAAGAAGAATTCGATCATCAATATTGCTGGTAAGCATCGTCAATTCTTGCCGCGCCTTGCCATCATGGATTTTAGCTTCAGCGTGATGACAATCGGATTGACTGTGCCTTCGTTTTATATATGAATCCGTAGAATTTCTTGAGGTAAAGTCAAACTCTAATATCCGTGTTTCCACCTAAGGGACCGCGATCACTCACCCTTGAGCACGTTATTGATGTAGTTCTTGTAGTACCAAACCCTATGCGTGTCCTCCATCGAGCTGTTCCTATCAGAGACACCGTTCTCTGTAATGAAGATCTCGGGGTCGTTATAGGTATTTTTGATCCACCCGAGTAGCTTCCTGCAGCCCCAGGGCACGCCAAAGAGCCAACTTGACCCAGACCTGAAATGAACGAGACGGCGATTTCATTCAACGGCCTTGAGTCCGTGGATGAGGCAGCTAGAATTCCCCATGCAGTGGAGGACATGTCGGCAAAAGATGGGGCAATGAGGGGCTAAACGGGATAATTGTCTTTGAGAATTCGAACAATGTCCGTACCTTCCGCACGTGTGATTGATGACGTACGTGTAGGCAACATGTCGGCCTATAAGGCTGACGTTACATAGGCCTCATTCGTTCACTTCCCACATGTCACGTTCCAGCTTTACTTAACGTTCCTCGGTGAATGCACGGCCTTGTGGCATGCATTCAGTGAGGAACGAACGCATTAAGGGGAACGTGACATGTGGGAAGTGAACGAATGAGGCCTATGTAACGTCAGCCTTACATACACAAAGCGATAAATCCCTGCGCACAATTTTACGAGATCCACGGACGATTCATGATCAATTTTCTGCTGTTTATTTTATGATACAACCATAACTTCATCTGGTCTGGGTATGAAGTATCATTGATCATACGTACGTTGGCCACGTTGGGTCAATAGACTCTACAACATCCCTGTCCATCTCATAGCTAGGAGGGTTCAGCGGACTCGTAGCGCTGGTCACTAGCCTTGTCGTGTAGTGGTTCAAACCGAAGAAATCGTGAGTTCCTGTACAACAGATAATCAATAATTATATGCTAAAATGCTTAATAACCAAGATGGCTGCAGTGAATCCAAGATGGCTGCCAACTGCCAAGTCATGGTGCTGACGACCACGGACCTAGCTGTGTCATGCCTTGATGCGCTTTGTTTGAATGAGGAAAACAAAGGGAAATATTGCTGAGTCACCCTAAACGAAACGACATCATGGTGTTATTACATGCTTTGAAATAATATGAGTTTGCCATTAACAAAGATGTATAGCGAAAACCTTATCTAGACAATCTATTGTCCTCTGTTTCCTGACAAATTTACCCGTCAAGCGCTGTGTCGAACTATTGGCAGGGTAGTAAAAGGATGGGAAGATGAGCGGAAAAGAAGGGGGATCGAGATCGGAACCGATGCAGGGTAGCGCACTATGTTCATGTGGACGAGAATATACTCTTCTGGTTATACGTGACGAACAATAAAACTGGAACATGTATGGAAAAGATCGCATAATGGTTGTTATGTGGCTAGTATAGTGACACATACTGGACACGTACCTTTAATCATGTCAATCTCCGTCTGGTTGAACGTTGGCAGACGCGATACCGACAGGCCTTGGGCCATGCTCTTATTATAGACCTTCTCCCTCATCACTTCGGGATAGTCTCCATTAAATATTGGGTTGGCGAACCATCCCAGCTTGAACTGCTGGGCGACCTCCGCTGCTTCAACGTCCGCTGGATTGCTGGGGTCCTTTGGTTGGAAGTAGTCCGAGTCTAGGGTGATGCCACATTTACCTTGGAAAGACAAACCGTAGCTGAAATAAATAGGGTTCAACCGGGTATGGCACCGCCACTAAAGGCTGCCTCGTAACTATGAAGTACAGCATTGGACGTTAGGTGGTAGCCCCACCACGTCGATGATAGTCAAAAATTGTTGGACGCTGAATTGATTTCTATCATGGGAATACGATTCCAACTACGCAAAATACATACTTTGTTACTGTTAGATAGTAACACCAGCCACTGAGGCCAGACTGATTTTAAACAATGGTGGAATGAATTCATACCATTCTGTGATGATCGGAATGTTGAGTCGTACAGTCGCCAAGCTTTTGCATGAGACTTGAGGATAGTGTGTGCACATTTGTAACTGGCTTCGCCCGGTTGCCTGATGCCTGGAGCGTGGATTCCGATTCCGTATCCTAACCAGCAGGTCACGAAAGGCTCGTTGAAAGTGATCCACATTTTCACCTGAAATGTATTAAACAGCGATGTCATTTGTTTTAATCTACCGAGTGTGGTGGTAAGCAGCGCTGTGACTGACTCAAACCGGTGAGTGTAGGAATTGCAGAAGTTCGATTCCAATCTTCTAGTCTCGGCATTCGTAACGGTTGCTGAGTGATTCTTGCACTGCATACTTTTGCTCCACAGCAAATGAAAGGTAGCGTCTTATTGGGAGAGTGGTTCGATTCTTCATTTATTATATTTAGAAAGAAAATGCATTTTAACCACAGTCAGAGAACAGAGTGATCATGACCTTGTCCGCATAACGTTTTACCATGGTTACACGGTCAACCCGGAGATAATACCAGAACTGAAAAGACTGAAAAATCGTTTTTGTCAACGGTGTCTTTAAATGAGTCTGGCGACTCGGTTTAATTTGCGAAGCTCACCCTGTCTCCAAATGAAGAATAGACCATGTAGGCGTAGTCATAGAATTGGTCTACGAGTGCTTCATTCTCCCAGCCCCCGATGTCTTGCAGAGCTTGTGGGAGATCCCAGTGGTAGAGGGTCACCACGGGTTTGATGCTGGCCGCGATCAGGGCGTCAATGAGGGCGTTGTAGTAGTTTAAACCGGTGGTGCTGATGTTTCTGCCGCCAGTGGGGATGAGCCGGGACCAGGAGACCGAGAAACGATAATGGGTTACCTAAAATGCCGATAACAAGACAATAGTCAAGCATAACATCCACTTCCTGGTAAAGGTACATGTAGTGCTATTATGACATCCTTATTCGGACCGGAACAAAAACTCACAAGGAAGTCTGACTTTAAAGTGAAACCTTGCTGAGATACTGATGACACAACACAAATAGCTACATCAGAAATTATAGAGAAATGCTATGTAGAAATATGTGTACAATTTCTAATGCACTCAAGAAGAGCACATTATGATACATGTAGTATCTCTGTTTACCTTCATGTTCTTCATGAGCTGGACATCCTCTGTAATCTTATTATAGCTGTCACAAGCTATATCCCCGGTAGCATTATTCGCAACATTGCCTCCCGCGTGGGTGAACGTATCCCAGATGTTTACCGATTTATCTGAAGAAGACCATACGGGTATGTAAAACTGAACAGCATGGTAATTATTTCCCACATGGATTACATTCCTGCCCTTATACTCTTAGAAAAGGTGTTTGAGTATCTGAAAAACCATCAGAGTTCATGAATAAGGTTGCTGCATACATCACCATGTAGTAGCAGAATTATAAGAATTTTGCCAACACTGTTCAATGGAGAAGAATTTCTTCAGGTCCTTGTAAAGAATTCTTTTTACAAAACGCGCAAACTATTGTAATCTACTTACCACCTGCGTTCCACCCTCCCTCGATCTGGTAGGCCGAGGTGGCAGTGCTCCACGCGAATCCTTCGGGAAAGGTACCGTAGAGTATCTCATCGTCGTCCTCTGGAGCAACTGTCGCGGAGATAGCGGCCACAGTCATCATGAGCAACACAATTGTCTTCATTTTGTCTTTTCTTTGAATCAAAGCTCAGGCAGGGAAAATTCAGTTTGCTGTCCGATAGAAGAGTTTTCAGAACCCCAAATTGACACCCACCGCGCAAGATGTCTAAAGTATGGGTCTGCTTATTGCCGAGTTAGACAAGAAATTTAATTCATTTCATATCAGTTACATATCGTCTCACCCCAAGCTTACTGGTTTGGCAAGTGTTTCGTAGTGTAGTTAAACCACGGACAGCATATACAGTATATGATCGTAGTTCAATGCTGTTGACATGTACCTTCGCAAGAACGTGAAACAAAGCTCGCAACTATCGCTCGCCATTATCTTTAGTTTTATTTTATACGATAAGAGTGTACATGTCCTTGTGAACGGCCTTCCATAAGCACAGCTCCAGTCTATTTTAGGAAAGTTGAAGGCCACGTCCCTCCGTTCTTAAGTAACTGCGGAATTTCGCATTGTTTTATCTTAGCGATTCGCAAAAGTTCTGAAAAATAAAACTATCACTTTGGCGGATCGAATTCTCCTTTTTAGCGATTTTATTTTGCTTGTCTACCCGCCCTGTTACCCGCTCGACCAACCCTCAGAGCTCTGAGGGTCGGTCGAGCCGGGAAGCACCAAGGTAACTGCACTCTCATGTCGTTTGCAAGCTGGGGAAATTCAGCAACCCAAATAAACTTTGCACTTCGACTGCAACTCGAAAGACTCGCGTTTAACTCGAGCTGCAATCGAGGACGGCGGCGGTGGTGTTCTGAAACTTGACGAGTCTAGGTTGATATCGGTTGATTTTATCGCAATTTGAATGATTGAAAGAAGTTGATATTTTGCTAACTCCAACAGAAGATTGATATCAATAGGAAAAAAGCGTGTAGCTCCGAACTGGGAGGTGGTATCGCATCGCGACAAGAGCAATTTTGAAAAGAATTAAATTCTACATCAAATATACATGTAGAATTTAGTACGAGGACTACTGGTAGGTATGTCGTATGTTGTATTGTTTAGTTAATGATAATAATGACATACAGGTTGTCCTCGTGACTACCGATGTCGGGTGGCATTTTGAAGAGGCCTCTTGGATTGCCGCAATGTCGCATGCATTATAATCGGCTATTTATACTCCATGAACAGTGTTATTCAAATGTAATTGTCCGCACTGGTCGTCCCGGTTATTAGCAAGAGATCGGGCAGCCGCACCAGCGGGTATTTATTGTTGGGAAGCGGCGCTTTGTAAAGTGTGCATGACAAGTCTCAACAGAGGCAGGACGAGGGCCTACTCAGTCATACTGGTACCCTTTTGAGAACCTCCGAAATTTATGGTCCTTTTTTTATAGACTACCGGTAATCACGAGGGCACCCCGTATTTTTAGAGAGCAGGTCTCATTAACTATATGATCAAGTGAATCATTTGTGTCTGTGAATGATTAGTTACCCACAGGAAGAACGATAAGCACAGAGTGGAATATTATTTACAACCACCTCGGAAAGGTTACAGGATATAACCAAAAATGATTTTCTTGCATTACGCCCTGACGGGGGCTCTTTGGCTCTCCATGTTCATCATAGTAAGTATTCAATCATATGGGGCAAGCTTCGTGACTAATCTGACTCATCTCTTGAAGATTTTACAGTTTTCCTTGTTCTAAAATATTGTAATAAGCACTTTCAACACGGCAGTTTTCTTACGATATGTTTTCTGATGGCCTGTGTTTCTAAGTGTTGACTGTCATCTCATAAAAAAGCACTTTGGGATGGGGAGAAGTGGAGTGCCATCCCACTGCTATGGCCAACACCTAAACCACAGCATGCCGGTGATAACATCAAGTTCATCTTTATTTTCGCAATACTCGTCAATAACATTTTGATAGTACAAGTTCGCGATAAAGTACACTTTTAGAAACGCTTTCTCTGCCAGAACAAATAAAAATATTTTTCTAGGAGTGTAGATTAACACACTTCGGAAATGCATTAACCCGCTTCTTGTTTATAACAGGGTGTAGTGTACGCCGTCACGGGGCCTATTCTTCTCAACCTGGCGAAACTCGTGAATACCGAAGTTAGTAAAGTATCATGGGCGTTGACCACCAGGGGGTTGGGCACCGCATTGGGCTCCCTCGCCAGGGGTTACCTGATTGACGCCTCGCGTTGCAGGGTTGCTGCTACCATCATTGCCTTCATGCTGTTGGGCGGACTGACCGCGGCAATCCCATGGTCGACCTATCTCGGAGTCATGATTGTTGTCTTCTGCCTTCAAGGATTGATCGTTGGATTCATCGAGACAGGTAAAATGACGCAGCATACCTACCCCATGGAATGCAAAAAAACAACGAATAGTGGACAAAACGGATCCCATAAATTCTATCAAAAAAAGAATATGATTCACTGGTTGTTTAGTTGACCGATTTTGGTTGGTCGACGACCGAGCAGGAGTACTGTAATGGCACTGGCCGATCACTGGCTATTCTCCCTAACGTTTCGAGTCTTTCCGCGTACCGCAATCTGATGGTATCGTCGCGCGGCCAAATGTCACTGCTGGCAAATTCTAAACATGGGATGGTAGCCAGTCCGTCGTTAATTCCATCGCAAGACAAAACCCGTAAGTTAAGACCAGAGTCTTTCAAATAAATTTATTTGAAAGATTCTGATTAGATCAACCATTTTATAGTGCTTACTGATTGACAATACTAGCAAGAATTCATGAAGTCTAGTGTTTATGAATTTTTGATTATTTATTGTCATTGTTGATAATACTAGGGTTCACAACTTGCTTGTCTTTTTTCAGATACGAATGATGTCTGTATCCAGCTCTGGGGAAAGAAGCACGCACCTTATCTGATGGCTGTCTACGGCGGTGTATCGGCCGGAGGCCTTTCGGCAGCGGCCATGGTCCTACCCTTCGTCAGGGAAACTCCATGCGTAGGGGGAGCACGAAGCGAAAGCACCCTTTGCGAGAAAAACATGTCACAGAAAAACCCCTTTCCGCAGAACTCGACAGTCTTTTCGCATCAGTCCGAGACTGAGAAGCAAAATATTGAGGCGATGTCTACCATACATTTCATCGTTATGGGCATCTGCTTATTTACCGGGCTGTTCTTGGCATTTCTGTTGCATCTGGCGAAACCAACGGAGACCAATGAACATGAAGAATGCGAGTACAAGGAGACTGTGGAAACTCCGAAAATTGCCAGCAGGAGCACGTGCTATGTTTTAATTGCTCTTTTGAGTGTTTATATCTTTAATGTAATTGGCGCAGCTTTGACGTATTCAACTCTTCTCACAACGTTCGTGGTGAAGCAGTTAGGAAAAACCGAAACCTTAGGGACGCAAATGACGTTATTCTATTCAACGGTTAGTTTCACAGGAACAGTACTTTTCACTCCATTGAGTAAATATATACCAGCTTCTGTCACAATTTTGACAACGTGTATTATCCTAGTTGTGTCTAGTCTCGTGCTCGTGATATTTGGTTCTTATTCTACTATTGCAGTTTGGTGTGCAAGTGCTGGTATCGCTCTTAGTGGAATGGTCTCTTACGCAGCCGTATTCAGTTGGGCAAACCAGTATATTGATCTCCCGGTTAAAATGTCTTCGATTTTGGTGTCATCCTCTACGCTCGGGGAGATGGGCTTTCCCGCAGTTATGGGGCCGTTCTTGGACACTTATCCTATGGCTGTTGCTTACGCAGTATTGGCCGCAATGGTGTCTAACGCGTTGATCTATGTCTGCGTGGAGTGTGTGGGCCGGTGCGCATTGCGTGCCAAATTGCAGGAGAACACGTCAATTGTCGTCTCAAAGAACCAGGGGAAGAACTATACCCTATTACCGAATGATTTTAGTATAAACAAAACAACCGCTGAATAGAAAGTCTATCATTCAAAATTCACGGGTCTGCTTTTGTTCATTTCATTGTCTTTTAGACGTGTTATTCAGCCTGCATGTATGTACACGCATGTACATGTATGTAAATCATGTAATCTTTATACAATCCCAATGGTCCGAACATACCGGTCATGTAAAGTCTGTTTATTGAGGTCTTCGTAATGAATAAAATGAATTTATTATTATTATTATTAGGTATAATTATTATGTACCCTCATGTTGATATGAATAGATTATATAGAAAATTAAAATATCGTCATATATGGTTGCTTCGAAAATGTATTATTCATTTCGGTCTAGAAAAATTTCTGGGGTCAATTGCACCCTCCTCCTCCTCCCCCCGACACTTTTGGTGCCTATTATATGTGATCGATGATCTCACTGACCATCGTATGTGACGTCACGTCATGTACTAAAACCACGAGGTCAGTATGTACCACGGGGTCCGGCATAACTCTTCGTTCTCAAGAAAAAAACCAAACCACAGTAAGATTATTAATATATCGTTTGTATTGAATAACTTCATCTTCCCATTATAACAAAAACATACCAAACCATGATTTAACGAACGATAATATGATTTTCATTCTTCGACCGACGGATTACAAGTAACAAAACGTATCCAGCAATCTCCTCCATTGTTTATGAACAGTAAATGTACACTTAAAAAAATATATCGCGTTATTCAGAAAAAAACCTATCCGTCTTTTAAACTGTATATCAAGGAGGTTAACAGACCAAAGGTGCCCACACTCCGATGACGGGTTACACATCCTCCTGTATGTAAATATCAACACTACAGTGACTATTGGACTTACATATATCAGACAGGAACGACATTTGTTGGACGCACCAAAATCACCACTAAATTTTGTTGCTGACGATTTTGACGCGTCTTACAAGTTTCATGGCCGTGTAAAACGTAAAAAATGTACTACATGTATAACCAAAGTACTGAAATTTACACGAGGTGATAATATTAGGTGATCCCAGATGGAGGTGGATTTGAATACTTTCTGCGTGTCCATATCTCAGATATTCAACTTTTAGGACAGATCTTTTCTGAAAAACTCGATCTACATATACAAACAAACAATATGGAAGCTTCATGACTACAAGTCAGGTCACATGACGTTCTCTTGTCACACCAGCTCACGTGACCTTATCACTGCATGCAGCGAAAAGTCTAGGCCTGCAACTATGCATGCCTAAAACTGACGTGGCTAATTGGCTAATTATCCAACTACCCAAATCGCGTGCAGCTAGTGGAAACTTGGGCCCGGTTGTTCAAAGCTCCGCTATCTGCTGAAGGTGGCTTGGCGGCTGCTTACCCACCGTTATCTTAGCGTGCCGCCAAGTAAGTTTCGTTAGGCTTAGCTGCCGCTATGTCACCGCTTAGTTAGCGGCACCTCAAGGGTTTTGTCATGGGGTACTGCCAAGTTTTAGCGTCACCCAAAGGGTTCCGCTAAGTTTAGTAGCGGTCACTAAAACTTAGCAGACGCTAAACTAACCAGGGTTTGAACAACCGGGCCCTGCCCTCAGCTATATATACGTTCCAGAATCCCTTTGTTCTACAGTCTTATAAAAGGGTTATCGGGCAAAGCTTGATACATGTAACGTTTACCCACTCGAAACAGCTTTCTATGTGGTCGATGGACCTGAATCAGCAAGGGCAACCGATCACCACCTCTCGCACACACGTCATCGACAAAATTGCAACTTGGTGTATTGTCGCCTAACATGCCTTACACTGCCGACAACTAACAACAAGCGTGAAGCACCGTGGCACGCTCAAAACGCATAGAATGAGAAAATGCCCCCGTATATCAAATTTGTAATATATCGTCGACAAAGAACAACACATGTTCTGTTCAAGCACCTATCCATGTATACTACCGCATGCGAATATGATAGAAATCAGTCAAGTTGGGAAAAGTAAGAAAATATAAAAAACTATATATGCGGAATGTAAAGAGTGATGATCAGCAGGAGTCGATATTCCATCATTTTCGTCCGAATTACGGGTTACCGAAGAGTTCCAGAATGAAACGAAACGCAAAAAATCTAAAGATGACATGGATTTATCGAAATGAACCTTTTGATCTTTTCAAATAACGTCACTCAAGTCTGATGTCGGTATGTATTAAAGTTGACATTGGTTCCGCTGGGCGAAGGGGCACCATGTATAATTCCAACTTTTCTACCTACATGTAGATGATGAATGGTGGACTGTTCACCGATATGTACATGTACTCGCGTCTTCTTCATTTCAAGGGGCTGCATTTCGCGGGTTTTATTTCGTTTCGACGATATCATTCCGCTTTTATCAGTAACCCCAATTACGGATATCCTACAGCTACTGTAATGTTATTTCGAGTTCCGTTACGGAAACATTGATCGATTCGATAACTAAGAAACAGCCCTTGCTTCTCTTTCTGGGAGTGGCAATAGAATTATTTTTGTCGCTCGGAAACTTCTGCTAAAATGGCATGGCTTTTATTCTCAGTCCTCAAGTCATGTATGCTTATACAGAATCCGACGCAATATTCAAACAAACGAGGTGCACACTGGGTATTTCCCCCTGTCGCGTCTTCTCCGGAACCTTTTCGGACAGTTCCAAAACATTACCCGGATAGTGGATCGGAATTTTCGCGCCATCATGATATATATGAAAAAGTTTATGAAAGAGTTTATATTTTGGAAAATGTGCGATAAGGTCATCGCTAACACCTTCCACCAAGCTGGGTGATCTACATTCAAGAAATTCGTCACGACTTCCATCAGCAAATAGCCAAGATGCGGCAGTTCGCAGACGATGAAGAGCGAGGAGATAGTGAATAGGGTCATGGTCACTGACGAGGCACGTGAGTCCTCCAACGCGTTGTGATTGGATGAGCTACTCGAGTCCAACGAATCACAGCTGAAGCGTCGTCTGCGTGTCAGGCGCACGATAGCTATTATTCGAAAGTTGAAACAAAGAACAAGGGAAATTGGCGCTACCAAATTGAACAGAGCGTCTATGACGTAATATGTTGTGTTGTAGACGACAGACCTGGCAAATCCTGCAATAACGGGTGCATTACCTGGGGAGCTTTGGAACATAAGAAAAGACGGAATGTTGAAAAGCGCAACGACGGCAAACATCACAATGACGGTTTTGGCAGTAGCGGACGTGCGGCACAACACATTCGCTTTCAGCGGGTAGTATATCGCGAGATAACGTTCAAATGTCACGAGTACCACCATCCAGACCGCAAAATCTCGCGAGACTTCTTCAAAACTCGCAATGTATGGAATAGATGGCAGCACGTGTACTTCGTATTCTATATATCTCCCGCTGAGAAGAAAGACGGCTAACACAGTGTGGATTAAAAAATTACTGATCAAAAAGGCACTATCAGCCGCTGCAAGGACCTGCATTAAAAAAATAGAGGCACTTTTCTCTGAAACGCGAGAAAATACTATCATACTTAGCACATTTAAAAATAGTCCCGCAACTGCCAGGATTCCAACAACACACCCTAAAACTGTTATCATTAGAAATATCGCGTGCATGTCTGCAGGGTCCATGCCAGCATTCATTTGTCCTGTCCCGTCATTCTCGACGAACTGCAACGACTGCAATAATGTCACATTTGTTGTATTCCATAAGGCGGCTGTTCCGTTACCCGGAAGGCCCTGCCTACCATCCCCGTCATGTGCTAGTCCGTCCATTTCCGATCTCTTGATCTTCGGAAACTTCCCGTAAATCAAATCATGTAGAATTCGCGCCTGGTATAGCGATATATTCTTTCTAGACGCCACGATTGCAAAATTGCTGACTCAACCGATTTCGAGAATTCCCGGATATTGCGCCAAAACAGTTTCCAAAGGAAGGCGAAAGCGTCAGTGTATTTCTTTCCTTAAGTTTAAAGCTAAAACGTTTGGAAAGGAAATTGTGGAACTTTGATGACAACAGATGATGCTGGCTATGAATAACATCATTAAACTGTTTGAAATGTTGTAGATATTATATCGTTCATCAATGAGGTCAACTGTTCATTGAACAAAGAAGTGAGTGTGTCTGGCGACCTTTGACACGCTTCGAAGAAGGCTGGCATAATCTGAACCGTCGCAACGATAAACAAGAATTATCTTCGTGGGTTTTTGTACATATTTTCATGAGGAAGAATAATCGTCATGTTTTTCAGAAACAATCCTTTGTTCCCGACATGACTACACCGGTGTGTAAAAGAATATTTAGACATGGCCGCTGTATCACGGACGTGACGTGACATCAGAGTCTGCTCTTATTGTCCAATTCGAATACATTTTGCATCTCCTGATCTTCGACTTCTCAACTACCCAATCAGAACGGTTCTGAAAATATAAATTGAAAAAAATGTTGAGATGTTTATGTCGGTATTCAAAACGACAATGGATGGGCGTACAAATTAATTAAAGGATGTTTAAAACTTTTAGTACCCAATATATTCTGATTCGTTCCACTTTCCGTCATGAACGTAATATCCCACAATAAACCCAATATACTCTGTTTCCTCACGCATGCCGTCTTCCTATACCGCTAATACAAAATAAGAGTCGTTCCGCAATCCGTCATGAATGTCATATCCAACACTATGCATCTGATACCATGACACCAGGACGAGTATTCAATCTCCCTCACAGCAGTTGCAGATGCCATTAATTTCCTACAAACCGTTTGTTAACGGATAATGTTCCGTAGGTGTATGTGAACGTCTTCAACCACTTTCAATACGGATCATTGTTCAGTCGAAATATGTCGTAATACCCCAGGAAAATTCAATCCCGTTATCGCTGCAGTATGTGTAATAAATTTCATCAAACTTACCAGGGCATGCCGCAATTCGATCGATTGAACGAGGCCGCAGAGACCAGACGTGATCGATTATTTGCGACCCCCGGTAGAAACCACCTGTTGTACTCTATCAACGTGAGAGGCAGGTCTTTTACATCAAGATTGTTTCAACAGCAGTATGTTCATAATTATTCAACTTTGACATCTAGAATGATTGATGACAAGACGCCGGCCTTGGACATGAAGTCTGTTTGTAATCGATCTAACTGTTTGGACGCTATTCCGATTTATACCGTCCGAGGCGTCTCTTCCTCCTTACGATAGTCGTCGGGGGAAACCCAATACCTTTTCCAAAGTGCAAATCTGACGAGTGAATGCGATCATGGCCAAAGGGATAATAAAACACTCAGTATTTTGCTGTGAGAGACCAGTGCCCCACAATCATGGTTTGTGTTATCAACAGCCGGCCATCCCGAGATGGCGGTGCTTTAATCTTCTGATGAGATGTTTAGCCAACCAAAAGGTGGGTCTTGATCAGCAGAAGATCAACAGAAGTAACACGTGCACCAACAGCAATTCCCTGCAATTGTCGCCTTTTTTCCTGGTGTCGTACCGCAGACATGATTGGCTTTTCGTCCGGGCACCGTAATAAATGCTTCTACCAGGTGATGGACGAGCCACAGCCATGGCCGGAGCCCTAGTTGGTGTAAAGTCACAATAACGAAAAGGCAGTTCGTCATATATCTTATGAATAATTTGCTCAGCCGTAAATTGGCGATAATATTGAATGACGTTTTTGTCTGCGAAAATCTCTCTATTCCGCGAAAGGCCATGCACCATAAGAGTGGAGAAGAACATGGATCAGGTCTGTCCTTTCAGTGTGGAAGCAAAATATCGATGAGACATTCCCGTGTCTTCACAAATTCACTCCGCATGCATGCATGCCCAGAATATCAATTTAAAGTTTCAATTGGATTTTACTTTAATGGCTAAACCAGTAACAGGAGCCTCGCCACTCAGCCTTAATCACCTCTGTCGATCTTTTTTTCCTTTGAATAACGTTCCAAGAATTGTTGAGTTTCGGCGTATTCTATGAGTTCTGCGACACTAATTTGTCAAGGGGAAGATACCCACAACTTGAGCATGCATTCGGCGTTATTATACAAGTAACATATTATGCTTGTCAGGTAAAGTCCCGTCCATTGCTATCTAGGCCATGCCTCGTTGGTCGGACGGAAGCCGTTCTCTCCAGGCTGAACTGAGAGACCAATACTGATGTCCACGGCATATTGCCGCAATACTTAGGCCCGGATCTAAATGTCTCAGAAGCTTTCAACAACAATTACAGGACTTTAACAAAAATATCTCATTAATTCCAGTCTGACGTTCAAACGTCTATCACGATATGATATAGTCCGATCAATAAACCATGTGTAATGACATCACATATCACTAATCATATCAACTTTTCATTTTAAAGATAAACCCTCAAGCTCTCTGAGCAATTTAAAATATAATTTGACAGACCGTTTATAACAATTTCAAAGTAATTCTATTCGGGGCAGATTTTGAGGAAACCTAATGTGAAATTACTTGAAATCAGAGAATTAGAGAATAATTCCCCTACTGTTTGCAATTATTCAGCAAAATCGAACCGAATTGGCAATATAAAGATGGGGCCACATTAGAGCTGAACGATCGCAGAATGAAGGTCGGCCCCGAGGAAGATTCTCAAAAGATTAAATTGCCATTTTGTGTGGGGATGTATGTTTTCAAAGTGCTCCAAGGCTGAAAATGCCTCGTCCGACTCTCGTTCTTTGCAGCTGTTGACCTCACTTTTTACCACTTGACCGATTTTTACCATTGGTACTCTAACTCTTTGGTGAAAGTGCACCATGCAAAACAATCTCATTTGCCTTATAGAAGGTAAAGACAAAGGAATACCTTCGGTGGTTCTGTAAAAAAGTTCATCTATCGCCAAACTGCTTTTTGAAATTGTAGCAGTAAAATTGGTTGCTTGGCAACGACCCATGATTGACATAAGGCAAGTTTACTGGTAAACAATCTTCGCTATACCAAAAAGGTAAGGGACTCGAGGAAGCAACCCACGTGTTTCCTTCCTTGGCGGTTGAACTTTTAATTTCGCCTTTACTTTTTTATATGTTGCATTGCTATATGTACATTGTACCACTGGCTAGTTTTGACGATGTGACAAACATCCATACAATGTATATTTTCTTTCGGCGGGGTTTAGGGAGAGAAGAGCTAACTGCTTACCTAACTATGTAAGGAATAACTAAGAAGCGACACTGATGTTATTCTATTCTAGACAACCTTCGACATTTGACGACAAAGGTCACTGATCGCCACTCAAGAGGTGTCATTAAAAGGAAAAAACCAGGCGGGGGCGAATTTTATTGAGTTATTTCCTGCTAATTTTCCTTAATGGGAGGCTGAGTCATGTCAACAGTCTCCGTGATTTGACTAATTTTTGAAAACTGATCCAAATGATGTCCATGTATTTGTATCCCTTTTCCTGTGCGAATCGGGTTTATTGCTTTCGAAGGCGGAGGGAGTGTCGCCGATGTACATGACGGATCAACTAATGCTACAAGTAATTTACTGTGATATTGGTTTTTGGTTCACATACCTCAGCAAATACCGCCCGGATGGAGTCGTCAATTCGTCCAAACCCTCGGCAACACATTACTAGGCATTGTTATGCAATAGATTCTCTCATCTACCTAACAGCAACTCGCATTCATACGCGCATTTCAAATAATTAGATATACATGTTGAATTGTATAGCCCATACTGTTTAATTCTGAACGAAAGCACTAAGCTAACTGAGTTTACCACGCAGAGACATTAAGAAATGATGGGGCCAGAGAGATTACTGCAAGAACTAGGCTCAACATGCAAAAGGGTATTTTCGCGTCTGATTACATTAAATGTGCGTGTTGTCCCCAATTTGGAACCTGTGGGAGCAGTCTTTATGTTTCCGATTTCAAACTATGTAGTATTAAGAACTTTTAGAAGAGACGGCTTACAATGGAACATGTCTTTCACAGACAACGCAGCCCTAAGGGCCAGGTTTGAAGGAAGCCTCTGAACACTGTTGGCCGTTCCCTACGTTACATTGACGGCATGACAGCGGTCGTGAAATGATAATGGGGACACAGAAAGAAAGGCGAAAAACTCGGTAACGGAAACACGGAAAATACACCCATATTCATTCTGCAGACTCAGTCTCCCAGGGAGATAACTCCATTGTCGGAGAAAGTCGTTTGGATTTCCAGCTCGTCTTCTTTGTTTAGCGCCCACGTCGACTCATCTTCAACACCAGAAATATCCGTCTTTGGCACACTATACCCTTGTCGAATCATTGACTCAATAAAGACGTTGGCACACTCGGAGAAAGTACTGCGAGAGTAAAGAATCATATCAAAGGTGTCTCGAATTGTTACCATATCCATTTCATCATAATCTACCGGCTACTTAGCATCCTATCAAAACACTCTTCCGCTAATAACAGCACGCAGCTGAAGTGAGTAGCCCGATATTTTTTCAGTTATTGTTTTCTATGATATGAAATATGCAATCTCCGAGGTACAACTGCCTGCCCACAGCAACACACTTTCAAAGTACAGTATTCCCAAATATAAATTCACAAATTATTTTATCTGGCACCTTCCCTTACATTTGAAGAAAAACGCTGAGTCACACATCAAAGGCAGCTACCAGCAGATTCCCTAAAATAACGGTGCTATGAATAATGGAAAAAAACAGTTATAAGGTGGTTTAACGCCCGATCCATATTTTTTTTATGCCCCGACACCAAAAAATTTTGGGGGGTTCTTCGTGAAACAGAATATCAAAGTGGAGAGGCCATTATTCGGACAGAATCACAAAGAATTCTTTCTATTTTTGTATCACCAAATGCACAAGTTTAGGGCATGGGTGACCGGATCGAAAGCCACAGGACCGTCAAAAACTTTTTTTAAACTGTTCACCTAAAGTCAGTTCCGAGGATAGATTGTCTTTGTCCTCCTGCGTCTTCGTTAAACGCATTCAATTTCTAACTTATGGCCAGATTATAGATGCACGTCAATGAACTAGCGTAAACTATGCAAAGGTAATACGAGCCAAAAGTGATGTGACAACACAAAAAACCAACTCCCACTTTTTGTTGTCTCTGGTTTAACATATTCCTTTTCCGATATCCATCCATATCATATACATGTAGCTATTTGTTGTAATACGTCCCCTTGAAACATTTATTAGTTAGCTATACCCTTGAAAACAAAAGAAATACAATATGCAGTATCATGCCTCATGAGGTGATGTGTTTTCTGGCGACATTTGCTTCACAGGCTTCTTGTGTCATCGTCATTCTTGTGGCTTGAGACTCCCCGAGACCAGAAGAAATACCAAAAGACAAAGGTTGGTAACGCTCGAATAGAAGTTGAAGCCTAAAAAGTATCTTTACTTGTCCGTCTTTACCATTTATAGAACTTCTTTGATTATATTCGCAAAGAATACGTTTCACTGTGTTTTATTTCGCAGCATGGCGACAACAATGTGTACTGCGATGGAAATAACGAACATAAACTGGCAAATCTATCTAAAGCTGCCATTAGCAACAGAACCATCATTGCAGTTTAAGGACCAATAGCAAAATTAGGGGCATTATAACAAAGCTGTCGGCTGCCCAGTAATCTTCCACTCTACCATAGTAGTTCACATCATTATAGAACACATGAACTATCACCATCACGAGTTTCTGACTGTACCCGGGAAACGATGCATTGCGACTCGCGTTGAGCTCTAAGCTCTAAGATCGCGCGAGGAGCAGGACCAACATTGGAAAACGTCATTGTTGTTCATTTTGCTTATGAAACAGAAGAAGTACAACATACTGAAGTAAAAAGCTGCTCATTCCTTTCATTTAGTAAATATAACATTTTGCCCAGAGTCAGGCGAGATTTCGTTCTTGGAATATATCTACTATACTTACCTGATTGATGGCAGGCGAATTAGTTAACTAGACACCACACACATTCCACTCCATTGTACTCTCGCATTCTTGTGTTAGTACTACTACCATGACAACGTCTATCGCTTCCCACAGACACAGAATCACGAAGGGAGATTATATTAAATGTTTTTCCGTTGCCCCTAGTACTGGATCACCGATTGGACTGATCGGAGAATTTATTCCTGGGGCAAAATGTTGGCCGTGTTCTAGTCTTATTATCATTCTAAGATACTCATACGGTGTTGCCACGATGTCATTTGAAGTCCAAGTGTCAATTCTCTCAAGTCTTTGTATCATCCAAGGCCCTCTTCCGCAAATGACATATGAGAATATACGACAAACGCTGACAGTCAGGCGATGATCCAAGATTGGCGAGTGATAACCCAATTTAGCTATTTGAACATTCACACCGGCCGATTCGACTACGCATGTCGTGTCCGCCGTATCAGCTTGCCCAACGAGCAAATCGCCAAGCCTTCCTGAAGTGGTTTGCGTACAGAAGCTCACAAGATGTATGTTTTGGTGAGGAGCAAAATCATTTTATACTCGGCCACGTGGCGGCAAAGGCTGAGCGAGCTCTCGCCCGCAGCACGTTGATCAAGCTGCGCCATACATGACGAGTAGAGACTGATCACGCAGGCTGATCAGCGGCGATAACTTGATTGAGCTACAACTCGCCCGCCGAGGATCATCGCCTGATTGGAGGAAGCCTTGTTATGAATATTTCTCGCACATCATTGATCACCTTATTCATTCTTACCGGTACATTTGTTCCCTAGTCATGCCGTTGCGTCAATCATACCCATCAACGTATTTTCCTTTTATTGTCAATCAGTGTCAAGTGTAGTTCTTAATGTCACGTCGATTTTTAATTATAACTTCCCCAACATCAATTTGCCTAACGAAGCGAATTCGCGAAATTAACAACGATCGCTCAAAGTAGAAACCACTGGGGGAAAAAAATTAAGAATTTCATTAAATTGGATCGGTTTTTGTGGCAGCACGCGGTTAGCAACCACAGAGAAATATTAATTTCTGTCTATGGTGACACCGCAATAAAAGATCAGTAATGAATGACTCGAGGACTTTTGAAGTATCTCGTTAGTCAACTGCATGGATTTGGAGGCCGTGATCAGGTATTCACCATGTGAAAATAAGACAAATTTTTCCTAAGGGTGGAGACAAGGTCCACCCGGTAGAAACATGGTGCACTACGTTGGGAGAGTACACATCTAGATCAGAAAGAGTACGCATAGTGAAGGGGCATGGCACATCCAGCCCGCGCAAAGACTTGGTACACTCTCTGGCAACATCGCGAGCTATGAAGAGGAGGGCACATCCAGAAGAGATAAGGTGCACTACGTTCTCACTGGCCGAAAGTAATTTCATCCGGCCGGAGTTTTAAACTTGGTGTTCTTGAAGCCGACGTGGTAGGCGAAAATCTCCACCTGGAAAAGGTGTCAAAACGCGCTCTTAACGGCGAAGGTGAAGCTGGGGCGCTAAGGAATGTTTTCTTGGCGGGTGTATGTAGACTACACTAAAGCGGTGATTTACATCAGATTCGCGGTGTCACTTGGTACTTGTCACGATTCACTTGTAGTTAGTCACTTTGTCATTTGCCGTAACTTGACTTGAGGCTTGAGAACAGATAAGTGACATGACAAGAGGCTGAAAAGTGACATCGTGAATACCATGTGGTTTGTGTGTTTTGGAAATTACTTGTTACGTAGGAGCACCTACGATTACCGCGAACAGCATTCTGGTGGGAAGAATACAACAGAATCACTACACTGGAATTTGATCTTTTTTCTGAAACTAGCAGGCATCAAAAAAAGATAATGGCATTTGAGTAATGTTTGTTAATGGACTTTCATGCATGCAATTTACTTTATATACAAGAAAATGAAGTAACTTTTAGGCACTTCTTTCATAATAGGGACCGATTGCCTTTGCCGAGAATGCAGGGAGAACAAAGTGTAACAAAACGTGTGTAAAAAAGGCAATAAACATGGCTATGCTTTCAAATTGATTGACTGCTGGAGGCTGAGTGAATTTCAGTTACATGCACGTCACTGACTTGCATAATACAACGTAAATCACTTCGAGGAAGCCTCTGCGTTTCCCTCGCGAACTCCGATCACCTCTAGTTCCAATTCTTATTACCGAAAGGTCAAATGGCGTACATTATATATATTGAATTGATGGTTAATTTCATTTTAGGCACGTCACATATCGAAGAACATCAAAAACTACGCGCGCTCTCAGAACCCTCTTATTCTGAGGTTTCATGCTTGTATTCTCTCAATAATAATCCCTGCCAGTTTTATTTCTGATGATATCTCTTGTTAAATTCAATCATGATTGTAATTTTAAAGTTCGTACCCATTCGTTAAGTGCAAAATTTAGATTTTGAAAATTGAATTTGAGAATGATGTAACTGCACGTATGCACGCAAGCCGGCAACATTATCTCCCTCAAAGTATCGATAGAGTCGCTTCGCCTCATCAGAAACACAAGGCTAGCCCCGACAAAGCATTCATCAAGAGGCACGTTCTCGACACTTTTTTCTTTTCATTAGACTTGCTGATAACGAAAATTTACGCCAATTTCGCTAATCATCATTACGAATGTCTAACTCGACATCTGATTGCTTCACTAGAGCGCTGATTAGGCATTAATGAGGATATTTAAAGACAGTTAATTTTACGGAGTCCGCAAGGATAATCTCAGCGAATCATTTGACGGATATAATAATAATTTCCTTTCAGCGGGTGTTCATTATAAAAGCTGGCGTTGACTGTTTGCATGTAGTTGTCAAAACGACTGTAAACCGGCAACTTTTTCGAGGCCATTTTTGTCTCGTAACTTGACGATTATAATCGTTGTTGTTTATGTTCTCAACAGAAGAGTTTTCTTGTCAAAATTGTGCAAGACTCCTGAATTCCGCTAGCCGCCAATTTGCCCGTGCCAATATCCTGCGCTCAGACAAGTGGAAATAATTATGTTAGAGGTAAATCTAGTAGCGGCAATTACCAGCCGTGGCGATGTTCCAACGTCTCATGTTCCGAATAACTAGATAATCATGAGAGGTGATAATATGGCTTGTCCGGTAATGTCGTGGAGGTTTCAATTAAAGCGAAGTGCAGCAAAAGTGCAAAAAGGTGATAATATGGCTTGTCCGGTAATGTCCCGGAGGTTTCAAGTAGAGTGAAGTGCAGCAAAAGTGCCAAAGGTGATAATATGGCTTGTCCGGTAATGTCGTGGAGGTTTCAAGTAGAGCGAAGTGCAGCAAAAGTGCCAAAGGTGATAATATGGCTTGTCCGGTAATGTCGTGGAGGTTTCAAGTAGAGCGAAGTGCAGCAAAAGTGCCAAAGGTGATAATATGGCTTGTTCGGTAATGTCGTGGAGGTTTCAAGTGGAGCGAAGTGCAGCAAAAGTGCCAAAGGTGATAATATGGCTTGTCCAGTAATGTCGTGGAGGTTTCAAGTAGAGCGAAGTGCAGCAAAAGTGCCAAAGGTGATAAAATGGCTTGTCCGGTAATGTCGTGGAGGTTTCAAGTAGAGCGAAGTGCAGCAAAAGTGCCAAAGGTGATAATATGGCTTGTCCGGTAATGTCGTGGAGGTTTCAAGTGGAGCGAAGTGCAGCAAAAGTGCCAAAGGTGATAATATGGCTTGTCCGGTAATGTCGTGGAGGTTTCAAGTAGAGCGAAGTGCAGCAAAAGTGCCAAAGGTGATAATATGGCTTGTCCGGTAATGTCGCGGAGGTTTCAAGTAGAGCGAAGTGCAGCAAAAGTGCCAAAGGTGATAATATGGCTTGTCCGGTAATGTCGTGGAGGTTTCAAGTAGAGCGAAGTGCAGCAAAAGTGCCAAAGGTGATAATATGGCTTGTCCGGTAATGTCGCGGAGGTTTCAAGTAGAGCGAAGTGCAGCAAAAGTGCCAAATATAAATATTTGACTTGTTTTAGTGCACTGAACAAAGAGTAGCAGGTGACTCTTGACGATTTACTAGATTCTCCATTAGTTTTTAGACTCTTTCCACCCACTTGCTCAATCTTGATAAACTCCGGCATTTTTGCCTGCTACCAGAGTGTGTGTACGTATATCGATTTCATCTCCGTGTTTACAAGCTCTGCGAGCGTGTACATCTCAGCCAGTGCATGTGGGTGTTGACAGCTTATCGATAGCTTTGCGAAAAGGTGGCGAGATAACGTAGCTTTTACCTGGAAGGCCTCTTGTGGTTTTTACGTTATAAAGACCACGGGTTGGAGCGAAAATGACGGCAAAAATCAAAGCGGCAGCCAAAGGTGGACAGCGAAATGACTGCTCCACTCGAGCCTAGTGAGACAACCAATACCGACAGTGAGTTATCGATTTGATTCTACTACACCTCATAGTTTATTCCAATCCAAGTGGTTATGGTTGTCTCACTAAAACATTTGTGGTCAAAACGAAGCTAATGCATAATCCATTACAACAATGAAACATTACAACTCATGTGTTTGAGAATATAGACAAAAAAGCTTAACGTAAACACGACTGATATCTGTTTATCTCATCTTGGCTTCTTCGCTAACAGCCCACGGGCTCTTGAAGTAAGGCGTAGACTATTATCAATTGATCAGACTTGAAGATGTACTGCTAATTGAGCCAATCAGGCAAATGATTTCGTGTTCGAGGACTAAAAACAACGGTGTAATGACTACGCCCCGCGTGTCTATTCTTCTTTTGACATGCCAACCTTGTGCCAAAGGAAGAAGAGGGCACAGGGCCGCATATAACTTTTTGGTCCAGTGGAGGGATTATGTTGGCCACTTTTTGTCCCACAAGGACCAAAATCTGGAATGAAAACTTTTTTTCCGGCTGGTTACTCTAAGATCTGCCTAGTCAGTTTTTCCCGTCTCCAAAATCGATGGCTCTGCCGTCTCCCAACTTCCGCCAATAAATTGGCTAGAGTCAGTCTGATTGATGATTGCCGTGCATCGATGCACAGACCTGCCTTGACTGGGATATTTGTAGCCGGCATCGAAACGGCATGGCTTTTGAATTTCAGGCCAGCCTGTGGTCCTGCACTGGCATCCCATTCTAGTGCATTTCTGTAGTGAAGTTTAATGCGACCAAGCCATGAACAGCCATAGTGGAAGCAACCCTTTACAACTGTGATGAGGAACTGGCTTTGAATTAAGTCAATGCAGAAACAAGAACAAATGGAAAAAGACCTACCTCTTAATCCAGTCCGTCAAACTGCCCTTTCTGGACTTATTTTGGTTTTATCTAAGAAGAATCCACCCGAGCGTACATCACTTAATATTCCGAATTATCACCCATCGTACTGGTGAAATGCAAACGTTACAGTCATACAATTATGTCGAACTAACGCATCTATCAAACACATTCTCAGTGCCTCTTTCAGGAACGGCAAAGCTTTTAAAAATTCGCTGACATTTGATCCGTTATAACTTTTTTCTTCTGTTATCCTATGCAAAATATGACAAGAAAATCTCTTCCTTCTGAACTGTAAATAATCCTTTCCCGCTGCTTTTCAGAAACAACGTCGTATTTTACTTGACACGGTCATGTCTTTTTAGTTTTTCTTATAATAATGGAACTTAACGTGAAAACTATGTAAACATCCTTCTTCTTCTGTGAGCCGCCATCCGTCAGAAACAGTTTTACCTTCTAACTTTAACGGAAATTGACAAGGAAATATCCAGGGCACGAAGTGTAATCAGTGCGCAGATTTGCCCACTCCGCTAAGTCATGAAAGATAAATACCCCTGCCGCAGGATAAATACCTTAACAACCTTGTCGTAGGTCGACTATATCCCTGGAAGGCAGAACCTCACCTTAGCTACTGACATCACTTCGCTAGACGCGCCAGGCCCGCTCACGTTCCCCTTATCAATGCTCTCCACGCAGCATGTTCAACCCACATTAACCTAGTGATGCTGGCCCGAGATTTTATCAACTACGCTCGCATCTCAGTCGGCGGTGTTGGATTGAGCAAATGCGAGTGATCCGATTTACAGTCACGAAATGTTTTTTTCGGTGGCAGAGAAAATATTTAATCAATCATTTGAACAAGACCCTGGACCATGCTCAAGTTTTTTTCAAGTGGTTGCTGAAGCTGCTGGTTCTTGTTCCGTTGAAAGGTATAGCAGCGGGTGACCTAGTTTCTGAGATCCCATTTTGTGATTCCCTCGGTGCCTGCCACTGCACAACCTCCATTGATGAGTTCATATAAACACTGAGATTTTTACATCAAATAATTCAATACCATTGCCGATTGAGGTCGATCGATGCGTGAAAATACAAGATAACGTGATTTTATAATCGTGAGATATCATAATTAAGGCCCGTTTTCCCGCTGTGGTGTGGTTTTCCAGTTTTCCCAGTTTTTACCAGAACTGATCTGCTGCGCAGAATGAGTTGTTACCGGCAGAGGAAAGGTTGATAGAGTGGTGACTGTCTTAATCTTCAGCATTCTGTGTCCCTTGGGGGATTACTGCCTCAGATGTCTTCTCGGCCGACGGTAATGGAACTGGCGACTGAATGATGAGACCGATGCCCTCACAGGTAATGACAAATGACATCCTTTGCGCTTACTGTTGGGGAAGATCAATACGTTCGTAAACTGCTCGTCAGATCAGCAAAGCCCAATGACCCTGGTCAGTTTAGGTTCAGGGAATCATCGTTTACCCTCACATTTCATCTTGAACTATCTAGGTCACTGGAGCGGGAGCGTGATCGCATCCTGGTTCCACTCCCCAGGACGCACTTTTAGAAAAATGGGTTTTTGAGCTTTTGAAAAATCTTCAGCAGTTTTTCGGCCATCACCAATATTTGACCTGTAGAGGTTTTTCAGCGAAGTAAAAACCTATTGGAAGTTTTTCACAATTTCAAAAACCATTTGGGCAGGTTTTTCTAAAAAAAATCCCATTGGGCACCATCCTTGTGGGAGAGTTTCCATCCATTTTGGCGTCTTGGATGGGCGCGGCACATACTCCCGACCCTCGATGAACTAATTTGTACCTTCAGTTTGTTTACCAAAGAAAGTTTTACAGTTTTAAATAAATGTAGTACCTCCATGATTTACTTGACACTTTCGAGAAAACGGCCTACCAAAGCAACACAGAACGATTTCAAAAGTTTAAATTAGTTGCTATTTATGTGCAAAGGGAAAACAACAAATTGTGGATACATTACTACTGCTGTACTCCGTGGAAACAAATACAATAAACATCACCTTATTCCACGCATAAAGGCAATTAATAATTTTATTGAAAACTTGGGATTTTAAAATTATGAGGGCACGAAATCTAGTGATGATTATTACTTAGCACGAAAACAGATCATATTTTATTTTTTCTGACATGAGAATATTGGGAAGAGGAATTTGAATAAAAAAAGTTGTCATGGTTGTGACCAGCTCACTTGGAGCTGTCAAATGTTCAAACATGTAATTAAGAACATGCAGACTGCTTGTAGCCCTTTGATTAGAAAAAAAGAACAACTCAATGTAATCCCCCAAAACATGTGCATAGGGTTGTTCATTTATTACAAACCCTTTTCATGCATCACACATGATATATCAATGCTTTCGACACAACCTGTTTGCAGCAAGGCACGATTCAGTCTGATTGGAAGGCTCATGCGACGAGTATAAGGTTTCTTGTCATCAACTTTACGTACACCAATCTTAAAGAAAATCGTCAATCATCAATCTAGATACTGCCACAACAGCAGGCAATCATATTTTGGGACACAATACACGTTTAACACTTTTTTATCACAAAAACTGCTTGCGCTAGAGGAAGAAGGTGAAAAAACTACACGAACTGGTAAACATAAAACACTCCCCTCGTCCACGTTGTTTTGTGAATTGGAAACCCTTCCGCTAAACAGTGTGTGGTGACTACAAACATATCCTCATCTTGTTCTCCATTCTAATAATTGTATGTATCAGCCAAGCCATTACCAGCTGGAAAGAGATGATGTATTAGAAAAAATATCTTGGCTGATCTGGGTCAAGGAGGGTTTTTTGTACATTCTCTCTGGGTGGCCGGAGATAATATCTCGGTCGATCGAAATGACATCTCGATCGATCGAGAGTAAATCTTGATCGCCCGAGATAATTAAGTATCTCGATCACCCAAGATGACATCTTGATCGATCGAAATAATTGGTCCATCGATCGAGATATTTCAGGATAGTCTTAAAAAAGTGAAGCATGTGACATCCACTCCCAGCCACCCTAGGTTCGTGTACCGCGGCCTTGTTTGTTTTCTATTTGATAATTGCGCAACTGAACACAATGTACACGAACAAGGTGCCCATTGACTTTCACCAGACCATCGACGATATCAATCCCCATTAACACGTCCCATGGCCGTCCACGGTACGTCATTGATAAACACGACATACCCAAGTACAAATCGGTTTACCTCAGGCTGCAGGGTATTAATGAACTACATATTGGTTTTGTTGGACCTTTCGACGACATAGTATATCACTAGATAATGAGAGGTATTTGCCACGAATTGTCATTACAAGCAGCTGCGAAATAAACTATTAACAAACAGTATAGCATATGGTAACAAATCACAGAAAACTGTAGTCCCAGAGGTGTAATCGCTTATCTTCACATCCATTAAAGGTTTTTTATGCCTTGATTCAAATACCCACAAAAGTGCACTTTCGTAGGCTGTGAAAATATACCAAACTAATTCTGGTCCCTTCAACATTAGGTTTCAGTTGTTCTGGCAAAACGAAAAAACCCGTTAACTTACTGTAACATGTAGGTATACATGTGAACCTATATTTCCTCTGTGGCTCATTGCAAGCCAATATCAGAAGAAAAAAACTCCTGGTATTATCGTTGGTGTATCAACCCGAGGTTCGGAGGAGGATTACCCGAACATGTGATCCTGAAATCAGAGACATATACCACTCAAGGGAACACATACAGTCGTTTTATCATTACGAAATATCGATATCTGTATCTAATACCAAGAATTCATAAAGACTTCATCTATTCTTGCTAATACGTATCGTGGATTTTCATAGGAGGAGGATAGCTTGGAAAACACGTGTGTCAAGTGTAAAATCTACATTGCACTGGAAAGTAAAATTGTAAAGTCAGTGCCGAGACATTCAATGGGGTGACAACAAAATACTGTATGATATATGTACTACATAATGAGTGCTGTAAACATGAAATGGTGCATGAAACTGATTACCATGATTACTGATACATATTTACGACATCAGAACAGCTGTTTCAACATCCCGTCACATTCATCCCGCAGATCCTATACATAACAAACATGATGCCGTCACCGGAGACATTTGTATCTGATGATCGACGGCACTATCAGGAATGCTTAAGGGATTCCTGTGGGAATTGACCATACAGCCCGATCGGTTGATGGCTCTTCCGATTCAGGTGTACGAAAAACTACCGCTTGTGGTCTAGATAGACTCGATGTGGACATCTAAATACATGTACAATCGTGTTTTCCGTTTCTACTCAAAACCGGTATGCTTTGTCATTAGTCATACTGATCCGGTAGCTGGTACATTCATCAATCCCATTCATCAGAATGAATCGATGTATCATGGTGTATTCTCCAGAGACGACCAGGACAGACACTATCGTGTTGACCTTTAGTACCTCATTCAAATAGCACGCCAGAGACTTGTAAACGGCTAACGGTCATGAACTCGCAGAAAATTTCGCTTAGTTTATCCGCATCGTGTCTTGGGTTGAGTCCTTCCTTCTGGCGCACAAATGCCAAGGTGAAATTTAGTGAGAGTCAAACTTTGGGGGAGCTGGAGTGTTGAAGTAGCTCTTGTCTTCATTAACCATTTATTAATAAGTGAACAAATCTATAGAATGCACGAAAACAAAGAAGAGGAGACTCTGAAAGATAAGAAGACTCTTTGCATGGTAAAGGAAAAGGTGAAGATATCATGACAACTCTCAGCCACCCAAGATTAAGCAGTTAGCGATGATAAGACCATTTTGTCACGATTCTTAAGCACGCACATTTGGTGTTTGGCATGCCTTATCTTCCAGGGCTCTAAATATAGTCACGGTTCCGTCCTTTATCCCATCACCTTGGCCCTTTACTTTAGATAAACGGATGATTTTGCCTTGAGCAGGAGATACGTGGTCAAAACAATAACTGGCACGCTTAACCATGAATTATATTAGTATTATATATGGTACAAAGTAACGGGGAAACAACCTGAAACAGACCAGTGGTTGGTTTGTCTAAGGGATGTGCTTGTCAACATGTTTGTAATAGCTTATATATTCTTATTTCAAGAATTCCAAAAATGATAACATTATAAGTATAGCAACTTCTCAGGGACGGTCAGGGTGAAGTTCAGTGACCTTTTAATGATCCAAGCCAGCTGCTTGGAGAAATCACGAATCATCGATAACCATTTTCTTACATTAACACCCAACATATTTCATGTCTCATGTCCAACAAGATCAGATTTCTTTCACGTCATCTCCTCTCTCCAATGGTTGTCACGGATGTCTCAGGTACCGGCGGAGGAGCTAGAGCCATGAGAGGTATTTTGCAGTTGGAAGATCACCTACCACTCCGGAGGATCAAACTCATCCTCACTTCGAAAGTAACGAAGGATTTACCAAGTCTTGGTAAAGTACACAACTTAGTTTCGGTCTGCCGGTGTAACAGGTTGTTTGGTCGTGCTCTGTGTGTAGACGTAAATTCATAGCTTCTCAACCATCACCACATCCAGACTTCAGTCACAACCTCAACTAGTTTGCGCTACTATTGACCTGAAAATGTTGTTATTTTAGTGTAGTTTAATTTTCACAGTTTTGGAAAATAATACCATAATGAGAATAACACTTCAAAGAAAACGCGTATACTATCCACCACAGCGGAAGTAGGTTTATGGCACTGTAACAATTTATGGCGTAATTTGAATTTGTAATTTGTAGAGGAAGCCATTAAAAAAGAATGAATCAACAGGTAGAACATGATATATGAGATGAGCATATTATTCCTTAGAAGCCTGTTATCAATGGCTGTTGTTACCAAACCTATTATCACTAATGTTTATTGGAATGGCATTGTTGTACTATACGACATCAGTGACATTTATGAGCGTCTTTACTTTGTCGAAGTAATCCCAAAGGAAGTGGGGAAAAAATAATCGATTTTGGTACAGTAGTGATACCTGTGTTACCAAGAATAAAGAAAGGCTTAAAAATTATGTAGGAGCAGTGGACAGCACATTTCATTGCATCAGGTACCAAATTCTGACCCTAGGGGGCTTTTACAAGATATCCATGCTCCCTTTCGATAGTGCCAGCTGATTGCTGCTTGATAATCGCGGCCAAAAAGATAACTAGCGGTGCTTATCAATCAAACAAGAAAATTGTATTTCAGATATTGCGCCAAACTGGCTCAGCGAAGGTGGATCTGAATGATTCTAATAGCTCAAGGAGTACACCAACAACCGTTCAACTTGCTCGTCGAATTTAGCATTTCAAAACATCCCAGTGAAAAGACTTGCTGCAGTTCCTGCTTTCTTTCATATTTAGCAAGTGCCTCTGGACATTTTGGCTGTCGACTAACAGCTGCCCAACGTCTTTTTATACTCAAAGGATAGATTTTCCTTTTCAATCTACCATTCCTAGCTCAGTTCATTAAAACAGAACCGAAGCATTCGAGAATTTATTTCCTGATACCTCAGAGCTATGTGAAGCTACGCCAGGAATCTGGTTACTTGCCTTAATTTGCAGTTACATCGAAGAACGTTCCAGTTAAAAGCTTCCTTTGAAGACCCCAGAATTTGAAAGCCGGCTGAGGTGAATTGATATAAGTCTCTTTTGATATTAAGGTTAGCAAAGCGTTCCGTTGTTCCCCTTGCGTTGTTCCGTTAGTTACATTTATTTCTTTTTGGCAGGTCTGTAGCATGCAAATGGCGTAGATTCTGCAAACGACTGTAAGTTATCAACGCCACATTTGAAAAAGGTTTAACATTGAGCTCAATTAAAAATATCAACGATACATCAATAGCTTTGAATAAATCTATAGTCTATCAAGCATTATACCTCAACTTGAGGCAACGTTTCCACCGCAGGTAGAAAATAATGCAAATGCAGGACACCCAATCAAAAATTGCACTGATATCCGGGTTTTTTTTATTCATGAGGTTCTCCGAATTTTGTAATTGGCCAATCATTCAAATTGCATGTTTCAGTTGCACTTGCAGTCTTAAAATGGGTGTATGTTCAGGTTTAACTTCTGACTTACGCTCATCACATCACACCATAACATGACCAGACTCAAGGCTCATTTTCTTGAAACCATTCCTGATTATAAGATATGGCACGTTCTTTTTGTTGAGGATTCTCTTAGTACGGTCAAACATTCATCAAATTGTCTAAATTGCCGGTTTAATAATCTGATGTTCACGACAGAGCCCAGAAACCGTGCAAAATCATCTTAGTGTTCTGTGAGGAGTCGCGTGACCTGTACAATGATCGTCTCGTTGCATGCATAGCCGTCATCAGCGTAGTCCCATGTGTTTAATATGAGATTTCTATTGTCCTCGTATGCAATCCGGATCAGCAAGCACAAGTTGATTTATCATCTGCCTGCAACAGCGCCATTGGGTTGCTACGAGGCTATTCGTGAAGTCTTTCTCCGCAACGTTCTGGGCGTTGGAGTGCAAACTACTGGTCGGATTTCTTGGAAGTTTCTTTCTTTAGATTTGTTGCTTCGCGACCAAACAGATGTTTTGGGGTTCAGCATTGTCAGTGAAGGAGTAAAAATCCTTCAGTTCGACTAAAAATGCGCAGTGTACAACAACTATGGTGAAAAGTAATGGCGATCAACCTGCCTCAGGTCTGTCCAGGTAACAGTCACGTGACGGGCGAACCTGTCCTTACCGATTCCACCTCTCCCACTTCAATAATCATGAAATGCCAAAATAGCCCTAAGTGTATAGTGTAGGAGACAGTCGGTGAAAGAACGTAGTCCATCACCATTATCACTTACAAATGGGTTTCCATGGCTTTGTAATCAGCAAAAACGATAAAACGAGGATCAAAGGATGGCATGGATAGCCAAAAAAGTCCTGTAACATGAATTGAGAGTGACAGGATTGTTTGCTAGCTCCATGAGTACTATAGTAAGAAATCCGTAACCATTAATGCCGATTGTTTTCAGTAAGGCTATCATATTCCACTTTGAGGTTGTTGATACGATCTTTAATAAAAATGAATAAATAAAAATGTAACGCACTGCTGGATAGCTTTTTGAATGATCAGAAAGATCTAAATCTAAAATTAACTTTTATGATTATACATGTAGATGAAAGACACAACATTTTGTACGCTGGAAGGTCAACAATACATACTTCCTGACTAAACCCAATCAAAGCATAAGTTACAAAGGCATATATCGTGTATATCTAAAACTACTGGCTATTTCTTTATCGAAATTCAAATCCCAGCAAGAAAAGCGAATCATGCTCAAGACATCACGCATCATTCACGATTCATCGTATTTCGATATCTAACTCTATACCATTAGGCTGACAGATTATTCAAAAAATATGTCCTAAAGAAGAACAGAAAATGGTAGGGATTTAGAAAGCGATTATTAACAAAATGTGTTGACTATAAACGCCCACGCGATATTGGGTGATATGAATAAAGACTAGCAAATGCTTTTATCTAAAACTCCATGTACATTTACACTAGGCCTTTCTGTACAAAATTGAAGTAAAAGCATTTGCTAGTCTTTATTCATATCACCCAATGCCTCAAAAGATATCATCATTAACAAACTAATCTCGCAAATGTTACTTATGAGAAAAAGGAGTGTTCGGTCAAGCAAAACGCCACCATTGTAAGACAGTGGTCGGGAGATGTTTTGTCTTTGATCTCTGAAGTCTTGGGTTCAACTCCCGGTTGGGATAAGAGTGTCTGCTATTGAAAGCCGACTCACTCTTTCCACTCTCAAAAGTAAAGTACATGTAATAGTAATATGTAAGCTATTCATATCTAAATGTTCAAAGATTAATTCACAGATTCAGTGGGATTCTCAATCTGGATGTTTTCGTCAAATCAAAGAAAAGCTCTCCTCGGACCATTCTAGCCATGCCCATCTAGTGTTCAAGTCGTTCTCGAAACTACTTCAACTTCCATAATATGCTGAGGATAAACACTGCTTACGGATTAGTTTTCCTTCAGCTAGTATTACAAAGAGTTTGACGACTTTGAAATTATAAAAAATGAAAAACCTAAATTCAGCAGAAGTTGGGAGACATTTTAAAGATAATTCTCGTATACATGTAGAATGTTTGAGCACATTTTTGCCGAGGTTTTTTACAGTTTTGTCTGTTCGTGCAAGTTAAGCTCTTTTGATAACGACAAAGATGTGCTGACTTAACCAGAAAAGGGTTCAAGCGATGGGGGCTCAACAAAATACTTGAAAAAACAAACACCGTGATAGTGGCTCTTTAAGTAGTATCATTGATCACCCAAACTTCGGTCGAGATGATACTCCCGGGTTTTACCTTGACAAGGAACAGGGCTCTACATCAACAAAGTTACATTTCACTGTTGACGACTCATCAAACGCAAGACTCTAAGAGAATAGAGAGAGAGAGAGAGAAAGCTATTCCGTCAAAGGCAAGAGCTTATAGGAACAGAGATCAGAACATCAAATAGCCATCTTCCTCTTCAACTGAGCAAGCCTGCCGTCACAAAGCAGATTAACTGAAATACCGAAAGGAGAAAAAACAAAAATCCTGGTGTCCTTGACTGAAGTGCATTTGTACGATCGTCTTAGTAGTAAGTATTGACAAAGACTTGGAATGTTGAAGCAATACTTACTATGGCCTCAAATCTTGTTTTCACGAAGGGAGCTTGGTGAAATTGTGATAAATCGGCTCCAATCCAATGCCTGTTGTTCCTATTGGCTGCTTGTTGCTTGATTCTTGTAACAATTTAGTAGTGCCCAGGTTGGCCAAAAAATAAGGACGATATGCTTTAAGGTGGTCTGAAAACTCCTCCAAGACACGCACGTCTTAGGATTTCGCACAATGGCGCCATACCCTACTTCGAAAGTTCAGAGTTAAATGTCTACCCGATATCATTTCATTATGATATTAAAAAGAATTACTGCCGTGCTATTTTTATAAAAGAAAACCAGCCTTTTGAAGCCTTTTGAAGCCTTTCTGAAGTTCTTCATCGTCTTATCGACTCTTTGTAAGAGGAATAACGCGATAGCCTGGCCAATGGCAGACTGCATGTTTTCCGACAGGTGGATGGATGGGGGATATTTATATATAGTGTAATTCACTGGCAAATGTTTTCTGAGCAAAGTATTGCAACTACAAATGTACATGTATGAGATTTTTTGGCCAAAAAATTAATGACTTTTGAGACTCATGAAAAACCTTTGCTGGAAAATCTACTCTACGGGGTACATATTTCTGTCGCTCGAAAAACCAAAAGCAGGAAAACCTTTATTTCTAAGAGTGTAATTCGTGAATTTCAAGTTAGAGTGGTCGTCTGCTAAACTGCAATGTAGCATTGAATCAGCTTCTTCACGCTGTCGTCTTGAGTTGCTTGCATCGGCGTCTCAAGGTCCTAGAAAACAGCAGAATTCATGTTGTAATTTAGATAAACAAGCGCGCTGCTCGATGTGCTAGAAATCGGGCGACGTACACTCTTAGTAATAACAACTAATTCGATAGTTCCTAGTGTATCGATTGTGATATTAGCAACAATCGTAGTGAAACTGACATTAATTAGTTGTTCTAGCTATGTAAATAAAGTAGTAAAATGTAACCATAAAAATGGCTCAGAGTTACTATTTCGACTTTGAATCTTATTCAAAATAACATCATGAGTGGGCGACATTCTGCGTCACTCAGGACGACACCATTTTGGCTCTGACCTGGTTCTCTATGCTTGGATTGGCGCCATGCTCCAGCAACCACCGTGCTATTCTCCAGAACCCTTTACGCGCGGCGCAATGCAGAGGGCTGTCTCCCACCTAAAATGAGCAGTAGATTGAACGTACGTATATAACATATAGCCCTTTGTCGAGGGCACTATGGATTCTTCTGCCCACGGAATGTGATTAATATATCACCATCCAACGGACAGAAAAATATATATTGCATGAAAAACCACCCCTATGACGCACTTGACGACTGGCCGTGCTTAGCACTTGACTAACCAGTTGACCGTAGGCAACTGCACCTGACTTCAAAAGATGTTGGTATGCATCTGATTAGTTTACATCAGGTTAATCCTTAGACTAATAGAGAACTAAAGCCCCGCCGTCACCACTAACAGACCCCTTTGGTGACTATCAAACTGCTTGCCGGTTATCTATTCAGGCAAAGTGAACAGCTTCGCCATTAGTGATAGATTGGACATCAGTGTCTGACTTGTATGGTTCCCATTGTCAGAATTAGTTAAGAAGTCGCAAGAACTTCCGCCTAAAGCTTCTTATACGCGAGTAAGCAAAATGTTGTTATGAGTTCATTCATTGAGGGTATTGCAGCTTGAAAGCACATGACTGAATTTTTTTCCTTAACGTATATTTTCCTAGCCACTGTACATTATCACTGTAACAACGACCCCCACGAAATAATTTCATGGTGATTGATAGGCAAAACCGGCAACGGCAAATATACTGAAAATTTATTCCACAGCCTGCTTCATACTGTTGGCCACCCTGATTATTGCACCAGATATGACCGACTGCGCGACAAATACTGTGTGTAAATGATTTTTTTAAAGAGGAAATAAGTTTTTTGTACTAACCCGATCAACTGCGTTGATGACTGCACCACATCGCAAGAGCTCAGTTAGAACCTCCTGATGACCACGGTCTGCGGCTATTATGGCCGAGGTCAGTCCATTCTACAACATCAAAACATATTTTTTCATTTTCTTCACAATTTGTACAGACCTTGCGAGGCACTGTCCACTTCATTGAAATTTCTAGTGATTGTAAACATGGGTACTGGTTAAATATCAATCATTCCATCCATGTTTGTACAGATAAAAAAGTGGAGTTGTATTTCAGAAATATTTTGCTCTCAGTGACCCGATTTTCTATTGACTGCCTCTTTTTTCACGAAAAATATGTTCAGTGCTCTTTATGCAGAACTAAAAAAGGCAATAAAAACAATTTGAAATTTTCAGACGGTGCTCATATGAAACCCGAATCACTGATGACTGAGACCCAGCCAGCAGTGATGCGATGCCATTGGACCGGAATGCGCTGCTACTAAGCAATCACCGGTGTTTGTTGTATGGCTTCCGTTAATAGAGATCAGGAAACCTGAACTTGTCCAGAAAGGCTTCCATGTTCAGTTATTGGTCATTTAATTCGAAAATAACTTCCGCTGCTTCTCTTGTACGGATTCGATTCAGTCGATGACCGTAGGCTTTGTCATACCAGACTCCTTTACCGTGCAGAATGTCTTCCTCGGTGGATTTCATTAAATCCTGTCTTCTGGAGACAAAGGCATGAATTTTTCACAGATGAATAAATGATATATCGACTGTGTATGACTAGAGCAATCTGAATAATATCGAAGGGTTTTTCACTTCCGTTTAAAGCTCTAAGGGGTGCATATTCATTTTGGCCGAAAAAAGTTTTTTCATAATCTCAAGAACTGTTATTTTTTAGAGTGTAGGCCTACCAGACTAACTGCCATCTTCCTTACCAGGAATGTTGCATTCGAGTTGGCTCCATGGAGAAGTAGAGTACGGACAACATCTTGATGACCTCTTTCCGCCGCGAAGGTCAAGGCCGAGGAGCCTGTAGTCTGAAGAAACGATGAATTCAGAAAAAAAATACAGCAAGAAGACGGATTACCAATGTATAAATATCTGCAAGTCACAACAAAACTATAAAAGGGATAGGCCCTTAGCGAGCCATAAAACGACCGTTTTGTCATTTGCATCAACGTGGTAACGGAAAGCAATTTCTTTATAAAGCGTCGCAGGATGAAATATTGCAGCAGACGTCTTAGCCTACAGAAGAACCACTTGAAGATGCACGTCTGTCGCCTCTTTTATGACTTGGAAAGGCAATCTTTTTTTGCAGTAACAAAGAACATGTACTTATCATATTGAATAACACTGCACTCAGACTGTTTTCCTCCTTCGCCACAATGGCAATCCTCACTGTGTTTCATGTGAAATTCCTACCTCTTGTGTTGCATTTACATTAGCACCAGCATCCAGCAGCATCTCGACTAGCTCCAGGTGTCCCCGGCTCGAGGCGATAATTAGGGCAGTCGACTGCGAAACCTAAGGAAGGTAAAGGCCGGGTAAAGGTAAATAAAAATACGCTATAAAGCAATGATGCTCTGTCGTATGTGATACACTGACTCTGTCGTGCAGCATCTAGAATTCGTTGCGGTTCTTTTGTACATAAAACACCAGCGGATGATCAAAGGAGGGTAGAACGTTTGTCTGTTAGCGGTGCACGCTTACTCCATAAGTCATATTAACATCAGCGCCGCATCTGAGAAGCAGAGCGACCATTTGGCAGTGCCCTTTTTCTGCCGCCACTGTCAGGGCTGTCGATCCCAATTCCTGCAACAAGATCAAGGGATAGTAAATGGATGGTAGTGTCGCTAATGGAAGACAAGAACTTTCCAGGAGCGTTCTTTTCAGTTGCATATCGGTCGCATTATCGGCACTCCCGCGTTGCAAATGTTGTTGTTTTTCATAAGTAAAGTATTTTTCCGGAAATTGTACGACGATTTTCCAAGTTCGTTTCAATGTTTTTTCATAACGAACATCGGATACTTCTTCCAGCAGATCGCTTATGTACAAAAGAAATCATACAAAAAGGAAATATCTGGTTTGATGTATGATTGTGTATTGATATCGATCTGGTTTCAAATACAAACCCCAACCCTAGCGTTGACATGAGCGCCATATTGTAGAAGATACACAGCGATCTGTATGTGACATCTGGACGCTGCCGTGTACAGTGGGGTCATGCAACGCGGTCCCTACAATAAACAGTATGAACTATTTTAGTCTATCACGACATACAACTGGTTTGCAAAAGCATATCTTGAGTTAGGGAGCTGTGATAACGAAACCACCTCTTCATTTTCATCTCACAGATGTTTCTACATAACGTTTGCATTGCAAAGAGAACGACTAGGTGGACAGAAAAGGACATCACTTGACAATTTTTTTCAACGTGAAAAATAATTTTCTGAAATATCTCGGTCGATCGACTTATATTCTCGATAAATTGAGATATTGAGTCAATCGATCGAGATAATATCTCAATTCATCAAAAAGTACATCGGTCGAGATATATCAGGATTTTCAGGATGTCAAAAATTCATGTGATGTCCTTGAGAGATAACGCGGAGTAGTTGATTATATGTTCCACTGCTCCCATCGTCTGATGAGGACAGAACCCCAACCAAAAGACTTGGATAGAATCATTTAACCAAGACTTTGGTAAGTTGATTGATTGAGTTGCATACAAATGACATATCAATTTTGCTTTGCTTGGTTTGGTTAATTTCTTCAACTATCTGCGTTCTGTGCATTTGAAGTGGAGTTGACTCGGACTTAACCTCTAAACTTACCGCGCACGTGATGTTCGGATCTGCCCGATGACGGAGTAGAAAGTCGACGGTGGAGGTGAAACCATTCTGTGCGGCATTGTAGAGAGCAGTGAAGAGGTTCTAAAAAAATATTTTATTGAAAGACTCTGGTGAAGGTAACGGGAGCATGAGCAGGTCTCAGCAAACAGTAGAGCCACCACTTCGAAGACGTCGGAGCTGAACGTTCTTTGGAGACAACTGCGACCAATGCTTTCTTGATTTCCGTTGTGTTAGTCAGTCAGTCACAGATTTGCGTTATATGTGATATCCTAATCCCGCTGCTAAATACTCAACCACGTCTTGAGCTCTTTCTCGATATTTGTAGAACATGTACAATGACCTTTGCAGGAAATCCCTGAGGATCGATGAGAGCGGGCTGATTACCATGAGCTAACCTTATAGTGAAACCCACCTGGTTTGAGCAATTAGGATCAACCCCTTGGTTCAGAAGATGGTGTATCGTCCCAATGTCTCCGTCATAGGAAGCCTTGACGAATCGGTCCAAGAATTCCTGGGAGATCTGTGGTTCTTCATACCAACCAGCTGAATACTGTTCAGCGCTTTGCAGATGAACTGGAAAGACATAACAACATGATCCCCGCATGTCATTGGATGTATCGCTTTTGATTTATTGATTGATAGATGTACGCATATAGGGACCGTTAGGAGATGGAAAAAGACTGCTTACACCCAGCCAAATCGAGGAACTAGCTCAGGATAGGGTCAGTTGAAGAAGGCTTGTTGCCGCCTGATGTGAAATCGACTGATGAGTAAATGGGGAAGGAATTGTGCAATAAACTGGTGTCAACAATCATTATATCGGACCACAACTACCATGAATGAACCAACAACCTTGGAACTATGGACAAACCTTGTGCTTTGTGCCACTCCGTCAGTAGCTGCTGGCTCTCTCCAGGCGTCAAAATATCACAAAGGTTTTCCGGAATTAAGTAAGAGAACTGGATCACGTCTACCACACCCAGTGTCCGTAGTCTCCAGAGGAGCCTGGTGAATCGGTGCTCGTCGAGGTGCGGTAGACATAAGCGGATGGTGTCTTCAATGGTCGTGGACGGGCCTTCTTCCATTTTCTTACTATCTGACTTCGATGCAGGTCGAAACGTGTTAGGATGATATTTTCTTCTTGATCAGAAGACTGTCCTTAAATTTCACCACTGTCGGTATTGCTCTTGGCCTGCTATCGGCACGAGCAGATAATCGTCGCACAGAAGAATCCTTTTCCTTTGTCCCTCACTTGGTCCGTTCTCAACTGAAAACCCCGTCTCGAATAAATTTAGGGCCCCAAATCTTAGTGAAATTTGACACGGTATCGTGCCTCAAGAGCGGGCACTGATATTTCTAATTGATTCCACATATACATATCTAATACGCGTTCATGTCTAAACGAGAAGGTCAAGTATGAGATAGACATCAATATGGTCCGCATAGGGTCTAAAGCCTCATTTACGCAGATCCGAAAACCGAAAGATAGATCAATGGGTCAAAACCTAAATTTACCCTAAATCAAAATGTCTTGATAACATAATGGCCCCCACCCACTAACCTCGTGTTAAGATTTCCGCATGCATGCAGTTTGATTGCTAATATTCCAATACGTAACAAATGTTTTAAAGACTTCTAAAGTCACAGACAAATTTATCAGCGGTTGTCGCCTAATATGTGGAGATTCTTGAGCTTACTATTCGACCCGGATGTTATCGATAAGAGAAAAAAGTAAGATGTCACTGCTATTTTGACGCATATGATTCATTGATTTGCTCTGGTTGCAACATAGCGGCGACACCTTAAGGCATATTGATGATCGAGTGAGCCGCCGATCGTGGCGCATCAATGTCAGTTTAACACCGCTGACAGCGCTGACCACTACAACAAAGTTATTGACAAGTAATGATTCTCTGCGGCGTTCACTCAAGCAACATTATGCCGAGGGTTTCGAAAGCAGCCTTGATATATGCGATTGTTTTAACATTTTTATATAAAATAGGCGTTCAGGCAATTAGCAAAAATGAAGAAGCCCGCTCAATGATAACATCTAGTCAATACTTCTTTCGCATCCTTGCGGAACTTCGTCCCTCCGCCGAGGAAATATACATAGAAATTTATGGCGAAATTCAAGTGCCACATTTCAGTGCATACCCACCATTGTAACCAGTACCGCGCCGACCAATAGGGGTCAGTAAGATCGTCATAGTTCACCACCGCTTCGTAGAATCTTTTCGGAATCGAACAAACGAGATAAGCAAATGATGTCATCAAAAGTAGTACAGTCAAGTTTGCTTCTTTCGACTTGCGTTCTTTCGATTCGATTTTCCTCCTGGTGGAGGCTGCTCGACGCACACCGAATATTATTACACTGTTGCAGATAATCAAGATTGAAAACGGTAGAATTGTACCTATGACGAGTTGGTACATGTTTAAGAACGTTTCCATCCATCGGGCCGCCGGTACGTTGCGTAACAGTGCACCGTTCGGTGGATTAGGTAACTTGTACGAAAAGAAGGCTTGGATGTTGAAGATAATCTCAATCGAGGCTGTGATGACAGTAACCTTGACCGCGCGTGAGGCGGTGCAGATCGTGGCGACTCTCATTGGGTACATGACTGCGATCGCGCGGTCTATGCTCATTTCGGCGAGGAAAAGTCCAGAAGTTATCGCAAAAGTATCTGTATCGTACCAAATAAAGCTGAGAAGCAAGAAAAGACAAAGCACAGTTTTAGAAGAAAAAATGACTATCTTCTAGGCAGTGGCGGCCCGGCCGCTATACTCTGGTGCTAATAGTAATTCATATTCCCTGGGACCTATAGTCCTCTCCTAATAAGTGCTCATCATGTTTAAAGGCAGACCGATGAGTCGTTTTTCTTGGGTGACCGAGGCCTTCGATACGACCTTCCAACACCACTTTGTTCCTGGGATTTCACGCCTTTTTCATTGCTCCCTTTGGCATAGTATTTGCCTTAAAAGACGCCAATTTCTTTTGGGACAGCAATTAGTTCCACAACAAGTCGAGAGCAACAAAAATTCAGAGACAACAGCTCAGTGGAAATATCAGGTGGTTACATTTCACACAAATTTTACATTATCATTCAATTATTGGTGAATCAAACGTGATCGATGCTGGTGGATTATGACAAGGATACCAATGGAAGAAAAACGACTAACCTTAGAAACACCAAGTTTGCATGCAAGTTGTTCCCCAGTCCATGTGAGACCAGCGTTTTGTACAACATCACTCCGACCAGGACAAACGTGTCGACAATACTCAAACCAGCCATATAGATACAGCAACTTATCAGCCGGTTGTCCTTCTTCGTGGTCACCAGGAAGGACATGAGATTCCCAGAGATGCCAAAGGTAATTGTGACAATCGGCCACCATTTGAAAAGAACTTCTGTAATGGCTATCATTATGGCAATGGCAGGGTCTCCATGAGCTGGCTCCAAAGCGTCGGTGCTGTTAAGTAGGCTCTCAGCCATTTTTTTAAAACCTTGACCTACCCGTTGTTTTAGTCTGTCTGAAGTTCGAATTTACTTGATTTTAAAAACTGTTGACTGACTTACAACCAGTGTGATACAACGTATTGCCTTTTTACAGCAAAGACAACGTGGCTACAATTCGAAGGTGAATTATTGTGGTAGAGGTTTTGTTGCACCCAGTATCAATGGCCCTGCGATGGATGGCACAGGTGAAAACGAAAAGGATAGCGTGTCTCGGAGAAACCCTCATAATGGGTAATTGAAGTTTTGTGTGTCGTACCTTTAGAACGTCCTTAATATAGCATCATCTATATGAAATATATCCTCATGTTTCAAACAGTACTTCTGATTTTCCCCATCCATTCATGAACGTGCCTCAGGCAAGGTTTAAAATAACCCAACTGTCCATTATAATGTAATAAACTGATACATGCTTTGATACATACAAACATCATCGAAAGGGAACGTTTTCCCACTACTATGGGAGGTCGTCTTACGATTTTAAATTTAGATAGTAGTTAATTAAAACTAGCATAATACCCGAGGCGCGGGTTGTTTTAGGGTGTGGGCGTACTGTGGGGTTGGGGCAATTTAGGTGAAATGAAATGATATGTCTTGGGGTTGTGATGTTGTCCTGATTTTGATGATTGGGACAATCTGGGTGATATGGGTTGATTGGTCTGAGGGGTTGTGACTTCGTCTTCTTCTGATGATTGAGCCAATCACGGTATATGTATTGATAGGTGGGGGGGGGGGGGGGGTTGTCTTCATTGGCTTTGGTTTGGAGGTGGGGTCGAGTATGGTTTAATTTTATCTTGCCTGCCTAGCTGCTGCCTATATTATCCCTTTAAAGTTGTCCACGGGATGAAAATATAGTGTTACAGGAATCTAATTCGATGACCGACACAAACGAGAGCTTTTGCGCATGCGATATTGCATTCCTCAGCGACAAAAATCTCTCGTTTGTTGAGCGCTTTAGGATGCCTGTTTCTTAAGTCCGTCCGTACTATTCTACCACCTCATGACCCAGTCAAGCCATAAACCTTCATATACTTCACTGACTTTGTTATTCTGCCATCTGGCAATACCTCTTTGGATTCCATTATAGCATAGACACGATATCCAATCATAAGAATGGGTTGGATGCTTCTGCTGTTATAATCCTCAAAAAAAACTTCTATATCTTCGGCATGGGTCTGGTTCAAAAGTCCGCACCTTGCGATACGCCCGATTTCGATAATCCTCAAAGGCCGGCCGAGCCCACCGCTTTTTCTGACAACGAGGAACTGCAGCTGACTATTCCAATAGATGAAAGGCTTGTGGTCATCACGCGGAATTTTATGTTCTACAGTTTTGATTTTCAATATCTCTTGGTAGTTTGACGAACGCTTGCATAAATATAAACAAATCCGCGGCCTTTCCCAGGTCACAAACAGGATGTCTTTATTGCCTGTAGAATACACCACAACAAGATTCTCTCTCAGGGGAATTTTTAATTCTTCGGAGAGCAGTACATCTCCTGATACCGACATAGCATTGAATAAGAAGTACTCGTATACCCGCCTACCGTACTTTCCCTGACTCTTTTTACCAGGTATCAACAAGATCTTTGACCCGATCACCCAGGGTCTTCTGAGGGACGAGTTCCTGTAGCAAGTACTGCCTTTGGGTATTACGATACTACCAACTACCCGCCCCCTGTGAATACTAAACAGCATCATCACAGCATACCTGTATCTCGTCCTACAATACACGACGATATCTCCGAAAACTAACTGGTAGCCTAGACTTTCTGGCATATACTTTATAGGCGAAATATCAATTTCTTTAGTGCAGTTACCGTCATTGCGGTAGATATCAAAAACACATATATCTCGCATGATGTACGATATTCGATGGTCAACCCTAGTACGTGTACATGTATATGATACCAATGAATGTATTTCCTCGTAGTAATCATAAATCCACCGATTACGCCGGTCAAAAGTAGCATTAGGAGGTACATGTACATTGAAGTAATAGTTCTTCTGATGCCTGTATCTCAGAGTCTCCGTCTCCTAATATATATATAAACGATGGCATTGCGATAGGGCTCTGTAGAGTCCAATTCATACTCCCACGATCGATAAGACCAAAAAGTAAGATGTCACTGCTATTTTGACGCAGATAATTCATTGATTTGCTCCGGTTGCAATATAGCGGCGACACCTTAAGGCATATTGATGATCGAGTGAGCCGCCGATCGTGGCGCATCAATGTCAGTTTAACACCACTGACAGCGCTGACCACTACAACAAAGTTATTGACAAGTAATGATTCTCTGGGGCGTTCACTCAAGTAACATTATGCCGAGGGTTTCGAAAGCAGCCTTGATATATGCGATTGTTTTAACATTTTTATATAAAATAAGCGTTCAGGCAATTAGCAAAAATGAAGAAGCCCGCTCAATTATAACATCTAGTCAATACTTCTTTCGCATCCTTGCGGAACTTCGTCCCTCCGCCGAGGAAATATACATAGAAATTTATGGCGAAATTCAAGTGCCACATTTCAGTGCATACCCACCATTGTAACCAGTACCGCGCCGACCAATAGGGGTCAGTAAGATCGTCATAATTCACCACCGCTTCGTAGAATCTTTTCGGAATCGAACAAACGAGATAAGCAAATGATGTCATCAAAAGTAGTACAGTCAAGTTTGCTTCTTTCAACTTGCGTTCTTTTGATTCGATTTTCCTCCTGACTGAGGCTGCTCGACGCACCCCGAATATTATTACACTGTTGCAGATAATCAAGATTGAAAACGGTAGAATTGTACCTATGACGAGTTGGTACATGTTTAAGAGCGTTTCCATCCATCGGGCCGCCGGTACGTTGCGTAACAGTGCACCGTTCGGTGGATTAGGTAACTTGTACGAAAAGAAGGCTTGGATGTTGAAGATAATCTCAATCGAGGCTGTGATGACAGTAACCTTGACCGCGCGTGAGGCGGTACAGATCGTGGCGACTCTCATTGGGTACATGACTGCGATCGCGCGGTCTATGCTCATTTCGGCGAGGAAAAGTCCAGAAGTTATCGCAAAAGTATCTGTATCGTACCAAATAAAGCTGAGAAGCAAGAAAAGACAAAGCACAGTTTTAGAAGAAAAAATGACCATCTTCTAGGCAGTGGCGGCCCGGCCGCTATACTCTGGTGCTAATAGTAATTCATATTCCCTGGGACCTATAGTCCTCTCCTAATAAGTGCTCATCATGTTTAAAGGCAGACCGATGAGTTGTTTTTCTTGGGTGACCGAGGCCTTCGATACGACCTTTCAACACCTCTGTGTTCCTGGGATCAACAAAAATTCAGAGACAACAGCTCAGTGGAAATATCAGGTGGTTACATTTCACACAAATTTTACATTATCATTCAATTATAATTGGTGAATCAAACCTGATCGATGCTGGTGGATTATGACCAGGATACCAATGGAAGAAAAACGACTAACCTTAGAAACACCAAGTTTGCATGCAAGTTGTTCCCCAGTCCATGTGAGACCAGCGCTTTATACAACATCACTCCGACCAGGACAAACGTGTCGACAATACTCAAACCAGCCATGTAGATACAGCAACTTATCAGCCGGTTGTCCTTCTTCGTGGTCACCAGGAAGGACATGAGATTCCCAGAGATGCCAAAGGTAATTGTGACAATCGGCCACCATTTGACAAGAACTTCTGTAATGGCTATCATCATGGAAATGGCAGGGTCTCCATGAGCTGGCTCCAAAGCGTCGGTGCTGTTAAGTAGGCTCTCAGCCATTTTTTTTAAAACCTTGTCCTACCCGTTGTTTTAGTCTGTCTGAAGTTCGAATTTACTTGATTTTAAAAACTGTTGACTGACTTACAACCAGTGTGATACTGTACAACGTATTGCCTTTTTACAGCAAAGACAACGTGGCTACAATTCGAAGGTGAATTATTGTGGTAGAGGTTTTGTTGCACCCAGTATCAATGGCCCTGCGATGGATGGCACACGGGGTGAAAACGAAAAGGATAGCGTGTCTCGGAGAAACCCTCATAATGGGTAATTGAAGTTTTGTGTGTCGTACCTTTAGAACGTCCTTAATATAGCATCATCTATATGAAATATATCCTCATGTTTCAAACAGTACTTCTGATTTTCCCCATCCATTCATGAACGTGCCTCAGGCAAGGTTTAAAATAAGCCAACTGTCCATAATAATGTAATAAACTGATACAAGCTTTGATACATACAAACATCATCGCACTACTATGGGAGGTCGTCTTACGATTTCAAATTTAGATATTAGTAGTTAAAATTAAAACTTTGAGATTGAAAAAACCTCAAAGGGGACTATAGGCAGGAGGAGAGGGGCTAATTCGGCCATCTTCAATTGACTAGTATACACAGTAAGAGCCCTTGGTCGCACTAAATATCCCACGTACAAGCGTGAACCATTTCGACCTACTGTGAAATGTGAGAGACCCCTATTGGCGACTTTGTATAATTTTATCTTGCCTGCCTAGCTGCTGCCTATATTATCCCTTTAAAGTTGTCCACGGGATGAAAATATAGTGTTACAGGAATCTAATTCGATGACCGACACAAACGAGAGCTTTTGCGCATGCGATATTGCATTCCTCAGCGACAAAAATCTCTAGTTTGTTGAGCGCTTTAGGATGCCTGTTTCTTAAGTCGGTCCGTACTATTCTACCAACTCATGACCCAGTCAAGCCATAAACCTTCATATACTTCACTGACTTTGTTATTCTGCCATCTGGCAATACCTCTTTGGATTCCATTATAGCATAGACACGATATCCAATCATAAGAATGGGTTGGATGCTTCTGCTGTTATAATCCTCAAAAAAAACTTCTATATCTTCGGCATGGGTCTGGTTCAAAAGTCCGCACCTTGCGATACGCCCGATTTCGATAATCCTCAAAGGCCGGCCGAGCCCACCGCTTTTTCTAACAACTAGGAACTGCAGCTGACTATTCCAATAGATGAAAGGCTTGTGGTCATCACGCGGAATTTTATGTTCTACAGTTTTAATTTTCAATATCTCTTGGTAGTTTGACGAACGCTTGCATATATATAAACAAATCCGCGGCCTTTCCCAGGTCACAAACAGGATGTCTTTATTGCCTGTAGAATACACCACAACAAGATTCTCCCTCAGGGGAATTTTTAATTCTTCGGAGAGCAGTACATCTCCTGATACCGACATAGCATTGAATAAGAAGTACTCGTATACCCGCCTACCGTACTTTCCCTGACTCTTTTTACCAGGTATCAACAAGATCTTTGACCCGATCACCCAGGGTCTTCTGAGGGACGAGGTCCTGTAGCAAGTACTGCCTTTGGGTATTACGATACTACCAACTACCCGCCCCCTGTGAATACTAAACAGCATCATCACAGCATACCTGTATCTCGTCCTACAATACACGACGATATCTCCGAAAACTAACTGGTAGCCTAGACTTTCTGGCATATACTTTATAGGCGAAATATCAATTTCTTTAGTGCAGTTACCGTCATTGCGGTAGATATCAAAAACACATATATCTCGCATGATGTATGATATTCGATGGTCAACCCTAGTACGTGTACATGTATATGATACCAATGAATGTATTTCCTCGTAGTAATCATAAATCCACCGATTACGCCGGTCAAAAGTAGCATTAGGAGGTACATTGAAGTAATAGTTCTTCTGATGCCTGTATCTCAGAGTCTCCGTCTCCTAATATATATATAAACGATGGCATTGCGATAGGGCTCTGTAGAGTCCAATTCATACTCCCACGATCAACAGCGTCCGACGCCCGATTAAAATCTGAATGCCGATGCCTGGTTGTTTAGAACAAGTTTTGTCGAGTCACTGACATTTGCGTTGACCTAATTCGGCGATATATCCTTCAGTTAAGTCAATAAAGACTAGTGACCTAACGCCAAGTTCAGATAACGCCAGCATTGTGACAAAACATGTATTGAACAACAAGACCATGATTTCCAGCCTTACGTTGAATAGTTATTACTTATTCCTTATACCCGACTCTCATGTTATTTGCCGATTCTTGATTCTCAATGCAATGACTTAGTGAGGTTTTATTAGTAAAAAGGTTTAAGTCATTACTCAAAGGGAATAAAGAGCGATGCTAACCCCAACATAACAGTTAGAAGATCGGTGGTACCCGGATGGGAATAAGCAACTCAGTAACCGAAATAAGTAGAATCCGGAATAGGAATTAAGTAACTTCAACTTAGTGTCTAGTACCAATAATCTAAGATCACTGACACGATGTAAGTCGAATCTCGATACCGTTCATTTAGGAAGACTAACACAAATCGCCACAATTTTATCAATTGAAAGTTGTCAGAAAGACTCATTTTGGAAGCCCTTTGAAGACGAGGCTCTGTGTGCAGTAACCCGGATGTGCGCGTGATGCCGATATTGAATATTGCACAGATAATATATACAGAAACATTTGGTAATAACGCATTGAAATCGATCTTCTGGTAAAAAATACATGTACTACCACGCTGTTTACTGTTATATTTGATTCATTACCTTGATGCGTAGATACGTATGATATCCCACTGTATTAACTACCTCGTCTATTTCGATGCAATTGACATCCGTTATCCGTATATGTATCTGGCATGTCGACCCTTTTGCCAGGTCGTGCCATTTAGATGCGGCGTTAATTCCATCACATCGTAGCAAAACACATACTAAACAACATGCCAAGAATGATCTTTGAAAGTTTATTATGAAATCTGCATGAAGCAGTTGTTTGTTGGCTGAGACTAGTTCGAAGCGTGTGGACACTGCCATATTTCCATCCAGACATTGATAGCATAGAAGCTATCATGAGCACAATGTTGAAACAAACGCCAAGCAATTTACACTCGTTGGAGAAATTTTCTCACCAAACACTGCGATGGTGAAGCTAAAATCTAGGCTTAAAATGATGCGTCTCACCGCGGGTTTTCCGGCAAATTGGCAGTTCCACCAGAGCGGAGCATGGTGGGACAACCTAAACCGACAATGATAGTGAACATAACTGTAATCATATTGTATTTCAATGTATTCACCTTGCACTATTCCTAAACGGACAGGTAGGCTCTATGCAGGACCCAAATGTGTACAGGTGAGAGGATTTGAACTGACTGCGGCATTGCCCGGCGCATTGCGGTACGCTGCTGGCCTTATGATTGGTGGCGTATTTTGCGCATTGCCTCGGTGCATTGCAGTACGCTGCTGGCCTCCTGATTGGTGGCGTATTCGTGGTGCAGTGGCACAGTGGCGCAGTGACGTATTCGTGATGCAGTGGCGCAGTGGCGCAGTGGCGTATTCGTGGTGCAGTGGCGCAGTGGCGCAGTGGCGCAGTGGCGTATTCGTGGTACAGTGGCGCAGTGACGTATTCGTGATGCATTGGCGCAGTGGCGCAGTGGCGCAGTGGCGTATTCGTGGTACAGTGGCGCAGTGACGCAGTGGCGTATTCGTGGTGCAGTGGCGCAGTGGCGTATTCGTGGTAGTGGCGCAGTGGCGCAGTGGCGTATTCGTGGTACAGTGGCGCAGTGACGTATTCGTGATGCAGTGGCGCAGTGGCGCATTGCGGTTCATTCCCTGTATCCTGGTTGGTTGGTTCCTGGATATAAACTGTCTCTCCCTTCAGCGAGAGTTCATGTTCCATCTTAAGTTTGACAAGTTTCGACAAAGCTCCAAGAGATGAGAGTAATAAACATCAAGTACGTATAACAATTATCTCGTGCGGATGTTCTTCCTTATTCGATCCATGAGTTAGTTCCCCAAGGCAGAAACCCCCAGGAGATCGGAAATGGAGCCCCGACATACATGTAACGGTTCAGGTGTAGACACATGAAATAAATATTCGCCATCTCACGCACTGATTATGGTGAAAAAATGGTACTGCCGACAATGGCAATTTATAGGGTGTGTTAAGATTATAAAGTCCGTGAAATTTTATATTTGTATTGTTAGAGGTAATTTGTTTCTACTATGGATTATCCGGAACGATATCGTGACGAAATGGACCAGACTGGCTTCAAGGTCGGAGGGGGCTGTTCAACTCGTTCGTTGATCGCCAAATGTCGATGTCAAGATTCACTGTGCTCGACATAAACATTTGCAATCAAATGGACCACTATGTCCTGCCCTTCAAAGTAGAACTGTAGCAGTACGTGCATAGATAGTTTGTCAATGCACTCGAAGCGTGGGCTAAAACGACAACATCTGCGAGTTCACAATCATTGCAAGACTGACTTTATGAGTATTTTTGCTACCATCGCATGGTCCGGAACGTGTTTGTCATTAAAATAATCATAACATGTTTTTGAAAAACAACCAGGGATTTTGCTATCAATCGTATATATCCGCAGCCTATCTCTGTTTCAAGAATTTTCTGTAATAAACCGGGTCCAGAATATGTATAACGAGGACATGGGTAGTAACCGTTAGAACGATGAGTGAATCTAACGAAGATTCACTCGACGTATACTCAACACTGTGGCTTACTAGCCCACGTAAATGTAGACATAGGCTGGGCGTAGTGGACAGAGCACAGTCCTCTGCCAGTACGGGAGTGCCATCATCTCCGACAGCCCACATACTGCAGAACTGTCTCGACTTCTTATCCCAACGACTAAAGGCGTAGGCCGTGGGTAAAATAGAAACACTCTCTTACATGACAAGATTTTGGGGGCAAACTAAATAGCCTTGCTTAATTTTCAAAAATTTCGAAAAATCCTGCATCCGCGCCTCTGACTGTGCGTTCTCGCAATCGCCCTCAGAGGAAACCTGCCTTTATACGTTGTTGTCGTAGCGGTGTGATTCCGATTCGGCTCCAGCCATAATCACACATATTTTTAACTGCCCAGACGAGATTAAATGAAACTGGAGACAATCAGGAAAACAGTGTATGAAAAGAATATTTGAGTTCGGCATTGCGATTGTGTTGTTTGCGACCACTTGACTCAGGACGATTACTGCGACGTTTCCCTCAAACTGGACCAAGTGAAGCAACGACGCCAGGAACGTGCAGGTGAGACGTGACTGCAACATCTAGTGCGATAAATCGTCAGCTCTACACTGTATTTATCGCTCAGCCATCACAAAAAGCTTGAACATTCATCGGCCTATACCGTAACGGAGTAATGAATTTAAATGCATGAATATTCGGATAACTTCCTAAATGTAGGTTCTACTTGAAACGTTGTGATTTAATAAAGACCGCAGTCCTGACATTGATTTACGAACGTCATATATGGAAAGTATTCCCGCCGGACTTGCTGACAGCACAGACCTTCGTACTTCGTACTTCATTCAAGGGTTGTAAAAGCTGCATAATTGCAAAACCTCACTAATATTGAGAAAATTAGAGATCACTAACAAACTGCCATGTAAAAGTCTCAATCATTAAGTAACGAGTGAGTGTACATGTTATCCATGATCTATTACCATTGTCTTCATAGATGAATATTTCTGTCTTGATTGATTTCCAACAAAATACCAACTGCATTTTGGGATCGATACTGATATATCATGAAAGCGATAAGTATTCAGGATGAATCGATAAGTAAGTAATCGAAAAGGAAAGATGGGTTAATAAAGGGTTAATGCGTCCAGGATAGTAGTTTTTGGCTAAGACTAGTGATGTACCATAAACTCACGTAGAATCTCAATATCCTGTGTGTGCGAAAGCCCAAATGATTATTCTGAATACAAAATTCTCGATTCGAACAGTTACTTCGAATTTCCAAGATCAAATTTCGAATTTCGTATTTCGTTCTTCGAAAGATCCTCCTGGGCTTTCGAATGAACCGCGTGCAGCATCGGCCGGTTAAACTTGGCGATGACACTGTGCTATTCGTTATTGCAGTTCGAGTTACGGGAGGGAGTTGTTGAAAATATTGGCTCTTACGTTAAATGGAGCCAAAGTGTACAATATATTGAACGTTTAGTTATATACATTTATCATCAGAAATCGCGAAAATTTACCTTTTTTAGAAATATTTGCAAATCGAAAAATTGTGTAAGAGGCGTGAATATTTAGCGGTTTACAGTAAGTCGAAGTGGAAGTTTATCATACGATCCAGTTCTGTTGGCTGTTGTAACACTGTCGGGGTTGGGTGACCGTGGCCTTCGATACGACCTCAAAACACCTCAGTGTTCCTGGGATTTCATGCCTTTGTCATTGCTCTCTTTGGCATAGTATTTGCCTTAAAAGACGCCAATTTCTTTTGGGCCAGCAATTGGTTCCACAACAAGTCACAGAGCAACAAAAATTCAGAGACAACAGCTCAGTGGAAATATCAGGTGGTTACATTTCACACAAAATTTACATTATCATTCAATTATTGGTGAATCAAACAGGTTTTGTGTGTCGTGCCTTTAGAACGTCCTTACCGTACACGAGAACCTCTGACAATTTGTGTCAAAACAGACAATTTTTGAAATATCCCAACTTTGCAATGACTGCATTATGATGATATTGCAATAATGCATTCCTCAGCGACAAAAATCTCTCGTTTGTTGAGCGCTTTAGGATGCCTGTTTCTTAAGTCCGTCCGTACTATTCTATCACCTCATGACCCAGTCAATCCATAAACCTTCATATACTTCACCGACTTTGTTATTCTGCCATCTGGCAATACCTCTTTGGATTCCATTATAGCATAGACACGATATCCAATCATAAGAATGGGTTGGATGCCTCTGGTGTTATAATCCTCAAAAAAACCTTCTATATCTTCGGCATGGGTCTGGTTCAAAAGTCCGCACCTTGCGATACGCCCGATTTCGATAATCCTCAAAGGCCGGCCGAGCCCACCGCTTTTTCTAACAACGAGGAACTGCAGCTGACTATTCCAATAGATGAAAGGCTTGAGGTCATCACGCGGAATTTTATGTTCTACAGTTTTGATTTTCAATATCTCTTGGTAGTTTGACGAACGCTTGCATAAATATAAACAAATCCGCGGCCTTTCCCAGGTCACAAACAGGATGTCTTTATTGCCTGTAGAATACCCCCCAACATGATTCTCCCTCATGGGAATTTTTAATTCTTCGGAGAGCAGTACATCACCTGATACCGACCTAGCATTGAATAAGAAGCACTCGTATACCCGCCTACCGTACTTTCTCTGACTCTTTTTACCAGATATACATATCAGCAAGATCTTTGACCCGATCACCCAGGGTCTTCTGAGGGACAAGGTCCTGTAGCAAGTACTGCCTTTGGGTATTACGATACTACCAACTACCCGCCCCCTGTGAATACTAAACAGCATCATCACAGCATACCCGTATCTCGTGCCACAATACACGACGATATCTCCGAAAACTAACTGGTAGCCTAGACTTTCTGGCATATACTTTATAGGCGAAATATCAATTTCTTTAGTGCAGTTACCGTCATTGCGGTAGATATCAAAAACACATATATCTCGCAAGATGTGCGATATTCCATGGTCAACCCTAGTATATGTATATTTATATGATACCAATGAATGTATTTCCTCGTAGTAATCATAAATCCACCGATTACGCCGGTCAAAAGTAGCATTAGGAGGTACATTGAAGTAATAGTTCTTCTGATGCCTGTATCTCAGAGTCTCCGTCTCCTAATATACATATAAACGATGGCATTGGGACAGGGCTCTGTAGAGTCCAATTCATACTCCCACGATCAACAGCGTCCGACGCCCGATTAAAATCTGGATGCCGATGCCTGGTTGTTTAGAACAAGTTTTGTCGAGTCACTGACATTTGCGTTAACCTAATTCGGCGATATATCCTTCAGTTAAGTCAATAAAGACTAGTGACCTAACGCCAAGTTCAGATAACGCCAGCATTGTGACAAAACATGTATTGAACAACCAGACCATGATTTCCAGCCTTACGTTGAATAGTTATTACTTATTCCTTGTACCCGACTCTCATGTTATTTGCCGATTATTGATTCTCAATGCAATGACTTAGTGAGTTTTTATTAGTAAAAAGGTTTAAGTCATTACTCAAAGGGAATAAAGAGCGATGCTAACCCCAACATAACAGTTAGAAGATCGGTCATTGGTACCCGGATGGGAATAAGCAACTCAGTAACCGAAATAAGTAGAATCCGGAATAGGAATTAAGTAACTTCAACTTAGTGTCTAGTACCAATAATCTAAGATCACTGACACGATGTAAGTCGAATCTCGATACCGTTCATTTAGGAAGACTAACACAAATCGCCACAATTTTATCAATTGAAAGTTGTCAGAAAGACTCATTTTGGAAGCCCTTTGAAGACGAGGCTCTGTGTGCAGTAACCCGGATGTGCGCGTGATGCCGATATTGAATATTGCACAGATAATATATACAGAAACATTTGGTAATAACGCATTGAAATCGATCTTCTGGTAAAAAATACATGTACTACCACGCTGTTTACTGTTATATTTGATTCATTACCTTGATGCGTAGATACGTATGATATCCCACTGTATTAACTACCTCGTCTATTTCGATGCAATTGACATCCGTTATCCGTATATGTATCTGGCATGTCGACCCTTTTGCCAGGTCGTGGCATTTAGATGTGGCGTTAATTCCATCACATCGTAGCAAAACACATACTAAACAACATGCCAAGAATGATCTTTGAAAGTTTATCATGAAATCTGCATGAAGCAGTTGTTTGTTGGCTGAGACTAGTTCGAAGCGTGTGGAGACTGCCATATTTCCATCCAGACATTGATAGCATAAAAGCTATCATGAACACAATGTTGAAACAAACGCCAAGCAATTTACACTCGTCGGAGAAATTTTCTCACCAAACACTGCGATGGGGAAGCTAAAATCTAGGCTTATAATGATGCGTCTCGCCGAGGGTTTTCCGACAAATTGGCAGCTCCACCAGAGCGGAGCATGGTAGGACAATCTAAACCGACAATGATAAGGAACATAACTTTCCGACATACATATATCGGTTCGGGTGTAGACACATGACACCAGAATGGCTTCAAGGTCGGAGGGGGCTGTTCAACTCGTTCGTTGATCGCCAAATGTCGATGTCAAGTTTCATTGTGCCCGACATAACCATTTGCGATCAAATGGACCACTATGTCCTGCCCTTCAAAGTAGAACTGTAGCAGTACGTGTATAGATAGTTAGTCAATGCACTCGAAGCGTGGGCTAAAACGACAACATTTGGGAGTTCACATATAACATATTTATGTATTTCACACGATAACATATTTTTTTAAACACCCAGGGATTTTGCTATCAATCGTATATATCTGCAGCGATCTCTGTTTTAAGAATTTTCTGAAATAAGGCGGATCCAGAATATTTATAACGAGGACGTGGGTAGTAACCGTTAGAACGATGAGTGAATCTAATGAAGATTCACTCGTATACTTAACACTGTGGCTTACTAGCCCACGTAAATGTAGACAGAGATTGGCCGTGGTAGACAGAGCACAGTCCTCTGCCAGTACGGGAGTGCCATCATCTCCGACAGCCCACATACTGCAGAACTGTCTCGACTTCTTATCCCAACGACTAAAGGCGTAGGCCGTGGGCAAAATAGAAACGCTCTCTTACATGACAAGATTTTGGGGGCAAACTAAATAGCCTTGCTTAATTTTCAAAAATTTCGAAAAATCCTGCATCCGCGCCTCTGACTGTGCGTTCTCGCAATCGCCCTCAGAGGAAACCTGCCTTTATACGTTGTTGTCGTAGCGGTGTGATTCCGATTCGGCTCCAGCCATAATCACACATATTTTTAACTGCCCAGACGAGATTAAATGAAACTGGAGACAATCAGGAAAACATTGTATGAAAAGAATATTTGAGTTCGGCATTGCGATTGTGTTGTTTGCGACCACTTTATTCCGGGCGATTACTGCGACGTTTCCCTCAAACTGGACCAAGCCTTGAAGCAACGACGCAAGGAACGTGCAGGTGAGACGTGACTGCAACATCTAGTGCAATAAATCGTCAGCTCTACACTGTATTTATCACTCAGCCATCACAAAAAGCTTGGACTTTCATCGGCCTATACCGTAACGGAGTAATGAATTTAAATGCATGAATATTCGGATAACTTCCTAAATGTAGGTTCTACTTGAAACGTTGTGATTTAATAAAGACCGCAGTCCTGACATTGATTTACGAACGTCATATATGAAAAGTATTCCCGCCGGACTTGCTGACAGCACAGACCTTCGTACTTCGTACTTCATTCAAGGGTTGTAAAAGCTGCATAATTGCAAAACCTCACTAATATTGAGAAAATTAGAGATCACTAACAAACTGCCATGTGAAAGTCTCAATCATTAAGTAACGAGTGAGGTGTACATGTAATCCATGATCTATTACCATTGTCTTCATAGATGAATATTTCTGTCTTGATTGATTCCAACAAAATACCAACTGCATTTTGGGATCGATACTGATATATCATGAAAGTGATAAGTATTCAGGATGAATCGATAAGTAAGTAATCTAAAAGGAAAGATGGGTTAATAAAGGGTTAATGCGTCCAGGATAGTAGTTTTTGGCTAAGATTATTGATGTACCACAAACTCACGTAGAATCTCAATATCCTGTGTGTGCAAAAGCCCAAAAGATTATTCTGAATACAAAATTCTCGATTCGAACAGTTACCTCGAATTTCCTTGTTCAAATTTCGAATTACGTATTTCGTTCTTCGAAAGATCCTCCTGGGCTCTCGAATGTACCGCGGGCAGCATCGGCCGGTTAAACTTGGCGATGACACTGTGCTATTCGTTATTGCAGTTCGAGTTACGGGAGGGGGTTGTTGAAAATATTGGCTCTTACGTTAAATGGAGCCAAAGTGTACAATATATTGAACGTTTAGTTATATACTTTTATCATCAGAAATCGCGAAAATTTACCTTTTTTAGAAATATTTGCAAATCGAAAAATTGTGTAAGAGGCGTGAATATTTAGCGGTTTACAGTAAGTCGAAGTGGAAGTTTATCATACGATCCAGTTCTGTTGGCTGTTGTAACACTGTCGGGGTTGGGTGACCGTGGCCTTCGATACGACCTCAAAACACCTCAGTGTTCCTGGAATTTCACGCCTTTGTCATTGCTCTCTTTGGCATAGTATTTGCCTTAAAAGACGCCAATTTCTTTTGGGCCAGCAATTGGTTCCACAACAAGTCACAGAGCAACAAAATTCAGAGACAACAGCTCAGTGGAAATATCAGGTGGTTACATTTCACACAAAATTTACATTATCATTCAATTATTGGTGAATCAAACAGGTTTTGTGTGTCGTGCCTTTAGAACGTCCTTACCGTACACGAGAACTTCTGACAATTTGTGTCAAAACAGACAATTTTTGAAATATCCCAACTTTGCAATGACTGCATTATGATGATATTGCGATAATGCATTCCTCAGCGACAAACATCTCTCGTTTGTTGAGCGCTTTAGGATGCCTGTTTCTTAAGTCCGTTCGTACTATTCTACCACCTCATGACCCAGTCAATCCATAAACCTTCATATACTTCACCGACTTTGTTATTCTGCCATCTGGCAATACCTCTTTGGATTCCATTATAGCATAGACACGATATCCAATCATAAGAATGGGTTGGATGCCTCTGGTGTTATAATCCTCAAAAAAAACTTCTATATCTTCGGCATGGGTCTGGTTCAAAAGTCCGCACCTTGCGATACGCCCGATTTCGATAATCCTCAAAGGCCGGCCGAGCCCACCGCTTTTTCTAACAACTAGGAACTGCAGCTGACTATTCCAATAGATGAAAGGCTTGTGGTCATCACGCGGAATTTTATGTTCTACAGTTTTGATTTTCAATATCTCTTGGTAGTTTGACGAACGCTTGCATAAATATAAACAAATCCGCGGCCTTTCCCAGGTCACAAACAGGATGTCTTTATTGCCTGTAGAATACACCACAACATGATTCTCCCTCATGGGAATTTTTAATTCTTCGGAGAGCAGTACATCACCTGATACCGACCTAGCATTGAATAAGAAGCACTCGTATACCCGCCTACCGTACTTTCTCTGACTCTTTTTACCAGATATACATATCAGCAAGATCTTTGACCCGATCACCCAGGGTCTTCTGAGGGACAAGGTCCTGTAGCAAGTACTGCCTTTAGGTATTACGATACTACCAACTACCCGCCCCCTGTGAATACTAAACAGCATCATCACAGCATACCCGTATCTCGTGCCACAATACACGACGATATCTCCGAAAACTAACTGGTAGCCTAGACTTTCTGGCATATACTTTATAGGCGAAATATCAATTTCTTTAGTGCAGTTACCGTCATTGCGGTAGATATCAAAAACACATATATCTCGCAAGATGTGCGATATTCCATGGTCAACCCTAGTATATGTATATTTATATGATACCAATGAATGTATTTCCTCGTAGTAATCATAAATCCACCGATTACGCCGGTCAAAAGTAGCATTAGGAGGTACATTGAAGTAATAGTTCTTCTGATTCCTGTATCTCAGAGTCTCTGTCTCCTAATATATATATAAACGATGGCATTGCGACAGGGCTCTGTAGAGTCCAATTCATACTCCCACGATCAACGGCGTCCGACGCCCTATTAAAATCTGGATGCCGATGCCTGGTTGTTTAGAACAAGTTTTGTCGAGTCACTGACATTTGCGTTAACCTAATTCGGCGATATATTCTTCAGTTAAGTCAATAAAGACTAGTGATCTAACGCCAAGTTCAGATAACGCCAGCATTGTGACAAAACATGTATTGAACAACCAGACCATGATTTCCAGCCTTACGTTGAATAGTTATTACTTATTCCTTGTACCCGACTCTCATGTTATTTGCCGATTCTTGATTCACAATGCAATGACTTAGTGAGTTTTTATTAGAAGAAAGGTTTAAGTCATTACTCAATGGGAATAAAGAGCGATGCTAACCCCAACATAACAGTTAGAAGATCGGTGGTACCCGGATGGGAATAAGCAACTCAGTAACCAAAATAAGTAGAATCCGGAATTGGAATTAAGTAGCCAACTTCAACTTAGTGTCTAGTACCAATAATCTAAGATCACTGGCACGATGTATGTCAAATCTCCATACCGTTCATTTAGGAAGACTAACACAAATCGCCACACTTTTATCAATTGAAAGTTGTCGGAAAGATATCACTGGGGAAGCCCTTTGGAGACGAGGCTCTGTGTGCAGTAACCCGGATGTGCGCGTGATGCCGATATTGAATATTGCACAGATAATATATACAGAAACATTTGGTAATAACGCATTGAAATCGATCTTCTGGTAAAAAATACATGTACTACCACGCTGTTTACTGTTATATTTGATTCATTACCTTGATGCGTAGATACGTATGATATCCCACTGTATTAACTACCTCGTCTATTTCGATGCAATTGACATCCGTTATCCGTATATGTATCTGGCATGTCGACCCTTTTGCCAGGTCGTGGCATTCAGATGTGGCGTTAATTCCATCACATCGTAACAAAACACATACTAAACAACATGCCAAGAATGATCTTTGAAAGTTTATTATGAAATCTGCATGAAGCAGTTGTTTGTTGGCTGAGACTAGTTCGAAGCGTGTGGAGACTGCCATATTTCCGTCCAGACATTGATAGCATAAAAGCTATCATGAACACAATGTTGAAACAAACGCCAAGCAATTTACACTCGTCGGAGAAATTTTCTCACCAAACACTGCGATGGGGAAGCTAAAATCTAGGCTTAAAATGATGCGTCTCGCCGAGGGTTTTCCGACCAATTGGCAGCTCCACCAGAGCGGAGCATGGTAGGACAATCTAAACCGACAATGATAAGGAACATAACTTTCCGACATACATATATCGGTTCGGGTGTAGACACATGACACCAGAATGGCTTCAAGGTCGGAGGGGGCTGTTCAACTCGTTCGTTGATCGCCAAATGTCGATGTCAAGTTTCATTGTGCCCGACATAACCATTTGCGATCAAATGGACCACTATGTCCTGCCCTTCAAAGTAGAACTGTAGCAGTACGTGTATAGATAGTTAGTCAATGCACTCGAAGCGTGGGCTAAAACGACAACATTTGGGAGTTCACATATAACATATTTATGTATTTCACACGATAACATATTTTTTAAACCCCCAGGGATTTTGCTATCAATCGTATATATCCGCAGCGATCTCTGTTTTAAGAATTTTCTGAAATAAGGCGGATCCAGAATATTTATAACGAGGACGTGGGTAGTAACCGTTAGAACGATGAGTGAATCTAATGAAGATTCACTCGTATACTCAACACTGTGGCTTACTAGCCCACGTAAATGTAGACAGATATTGGCCGTGGTAGACAGAGCACAGTCCTCTGCCAGTACGGGAGTGCCATCATCTTCGACAGCCCACATACTGCAGAACTGTCTCGACTTCTTATCCCAACGACTAAAGGCGTAGGCCGTGGGCAAAATAAAAACGCTCTCTTACATGACAAGATTTTGGGGGCAAACTAAATAGCCTTGCTTAATTTTCAAAAATTTCGAAAAATCCTGCATCCGCGCCTCTGACTGTGCGTTCTCGCAATCGCCCTCAGAGGAAACCTGCCTTTATACGTTGTTGTCGTAGCGGTGTGATTCCGATTCGGCTCCAGCCATAATCACACATATTTTTAACTGCCCAGACGAGATTAAATGAAACTGGAGACAATCAGGAAAACAGTGTATGAAAAGAATATTCGAGTTCGGCATTGCGATTGTGTTGTTTGCGACCACTTGACTCAGGACGATTACTGCGACGTTTCCCTCAAACTGGACCAAGTGAAGCAACGACGCCAGGAACGTGCAGGTGAGACGTGACTGCAACATCTAGTGCAATAAATCGTCAGCTCTACACTGTATTTATCACTCAGCCATCACAAAAAGCTTGGACTTTCATCGGCCTATACCGTAACGGAGTAATGAATTTAAATGCATGAATATTCGGATAACTTCCTAAATGTAGGTTCTACTTGAAACGTTGTGATTTAATAAAGACCGCAGTCCTGACATTGATTTACGAACGTCATATATGAAAAGTATTCCCGCCGGACTTGCTGACAGCACAGACCTTCGTACTTCGTACTTCATTCAAGGGTTGTAAAAGCTGCATAATTGCAAAACCTCACTAATATTGAGAAAATTAGAGATCACTAACAAACTGCCATGTAAAAGTCTCAATCATTTAAGTAACGAGTGAGTGTACATGTAAACCATGATCTATTACCATTGTCTTCATAGATGAATATTTCTGTCTTGATTGATTCCAACAAAATACCAACTGCATTTTGGGATCGATACTGATATATCATGAAAGCGATAAGTATTCAGGATGAATCGATAAGTAAGTAATCCAAAAGGAAAGATGGGTTAATAAAGGGTTAATGCGTCCAGGATAGTAGTTTTTGGCTAAGACTAGTGATGTACCATAAACTCAGGTAGAATCTCAATATCCTGTGTGTGCGAAAGCCCAAATGATTATTCTGAATACAAAATTCTCGATTCGAACAGTTACCTCGAATTTCCAAGATCAAATTTCGAATTTCGTATTTCGTTCTTCGAAAGATCCTCCTGGGCTTTCGAATGAACCACGTGCAGCATCGGCCGGTTAAACTTGGCGATGACACTGTGCTATTCGTTATTGCAGTTCGAGTTACGGGAGGGAGTTGTTGAAAATATTGGCTCTTACGTTAAATGGAGCCAAAGTGTACAATATATTGAACGTTTAGTTATATACATTTATCATCAGAAATCGCGAAAATTTACCTTTTTTAGAAATATTTGCAAATCGAAAAATTGTGTTATTAATTAAATGGAGCCAAAGTGTACAATATATTGAACGTTTAGTTATATACATTTATCATCAGAAATCGCGAAAATTTACCTTTTTTAGAAATATTTGCAAATCGAAAAATTGTGTAAGAGGCGTGAATATTTAGCGGTTTACAGTAAGTCGAAGTGGAAGTTTATCATACGATCCAGTTCTGTTGGCTGTTGTAACACTGTCGGGGTTGGGTGACCGTGGCCTTCGATACGACCTCAAAACACCTCAGTGTTCCTGGGATTTCATGCCTTTGTCATTGCTCTCTTTGGCATAGTATTTGCCTTAAAAGACGCCAATTTCTTTTGGGCCAGCAATTGGTTCCACAACAAGTCACAGAGCAACAAAAATTCAGAGACAACAGCTCAGTGGAAATATCAGGTGGTTACATTTCACACAAAATTTACATTATCATTCAATTATTGGTGAATCAAACAGGTTTTGTGTGTCGTGCCTTTAGAACGTCCTTACCGTACACGAGAACTTCTGACAATTTGTGTCAAAACAGACAATTTTTGAAATATCCCAACTTTGCAATGACTGCATTATGATGATATTGCAATAATGCATTCCTCAGCGACAAAAATCTCTCGTTTGTTGAGCGCTTTAGGATGCCTGTTTCTTAAGTCCGTCCGTACTATTCTATCACCTCATGACCCAGTCAATCCATAAACCTTCATATACTTCACCGACTTTGTTATTCTGCCATCTGGCAATACCTCTTTGGATTCCATTATAGCATAGACACGATATCCAATCATAAGAATGGGTTGGATGCCTCTGGTGTTATAATCCTCAAAAAAAACTTCTATATCTTCGGCATGGGTCTGGTTCAAAAGTCCGCACCTTGCGATACGCCCGATTTCGATAATCCTCAAAGGCCGGCCGAGCCCACCGCTTTTTCTAACAACGAGGAACTGCAGCTGACTATTCCAATAGATGAAAGGCTTGAGGTCATCACGCGGAATTTTATGTTCTACAGTTTTGATTTTCAATATCTCTTGGTAGTTTGACGAACGCTTGCATAAATATAAACAAATCCGCGGCCTTTCCCAGGTCACAAACAGGATGTCTTTATTGCCTGTAGAATACCCCACAACATGATTCTCCCTCATGGGAATTTTTAATTCTTCGGAGAGCAGTACATCACCTGATACCGACCTAGCATTGAATAAGAAGCACTCGTATATCCGCCTACCGTACTTTCTCTGACTCTTTTTACCAGATATACATATCAGCATGATCTTTGACCCAATCACCCAGGGTCTTCTGAGGGACAAGGTCCTGTAGCAAGTACTGCCTTTGGGTATTACGATACTACCAACTACCCGCCCCCTGTGAATACTAAACAGCATCATCACAGCATACCCGTATCTCGTGCCACAATACACGACGATATCTCCGAAAACTAACTGGTAGCCTAGACTTTCTGGCATATACTTTATAGGCGAAATATCAATTTCTTTAGTGCAGTTACCGTCATTGCGGTAGATATCAAAAACACATATATCTCGCAAGATGTGCGATATTCCATGGTCAACCCTAGTATATGTATATTTATATGATACCAATGAATGTATTTCCTCGTAGTAATCATAAATCCACCGATTACGCCGGTCAAAAGTAGCATTAGGAGGTACATTGAAGTAATAGTTCTTCTGATGCCTGTATCTCAGAGTCTCCGTCTCCTAATATACATATAAACGATGGCATTGGGACAGGGCTCTGTAGAGTCCAATTCATACTCCCACGATCAACAGCGTCCGACGCCCGATTAAAATCTGGATGCCGATGCCTGGTTGTTTAGAACAAGTTTTGTCGAGTCACTGACATTTGCGTTAACCTAATTCGGCGATATATCCTTCAGTTAAGTCAATAAAGACTAGTGACCTAACGCCAAGTTCAGATAACGCCAGCATTGTGACAAAACATGTATTGAACAACCAGACCATGATTTCCAGCCTTACGTTGAATAGTTATTACTTATTCCTTGTACCCGACTCTCATGTTATTTGCCGATTCTTGATTCACAATGCAATGACTTAGTGAGTTTTTATTAGTAAAAAGGTTTAAGTCATTACTCAAAGGGAATAAAGAGCGATGCTAACCCCAACATAACAGTTAGAAGATCGGTCATTGGTACCCGGATGGGAATAAGCAACTCAGTAACCGAAATAAGTAGAATCCGGAATAGGAATTAAGTAACTTCAACTTAGTGTCTAGTACCAATAATCTAAGATCACTGACACGATGTAAGTCGAATCTCGATACCGTTCATTTAGGAAGACTAACACAAATCGCCACAATTTTATCAATTGAAAGTTGTCAGAAAGACTCATTTTGGAAGCCCTTTGAAGACGAGGCTCTGTGTGCAGTAACCCGGATGTGCGCGTGATGCCGATATTGAATATTGCACAGATAATATATACAGAAACATTTGGTAATAACGCATTGAAATCGATCTTCTGGTAAAAAATACATGTACTACCACGCTGTTTACTGTTATATTTGATTCATTACCTTGATGCGTAGATACGTATGATATCCCACTGTATTAACTACCTCGTCTATTTCGATGCAATTGACATCCGTTATCCGTATATGTATCTGGCATGTCGACCCTTTTGCCAGGTCGTGGCATTTAGATGTGGCGTTAATTCCATCACATCGTAGCAAAACACATACTAAACAACATGCCAAGAATGATCTTTGAAAGTTTATCATGAAATCTGCATGAAGCAGTTGTTTGTTGGCTGAGACTAGTTCGAAGCGTGTGGAGACTGCCATATTTCCATCCAGACATTGATAGCATAAAAGCTATCATGAACACAATGTTGAAACAAACGCCAAGCAATTTACACTCGTCGGAGAAATTTTCTCACCAAACACTGCGATGGGGAAGCTAAAATCTAGGCTTATAATGATGCGTCTCGCCGAGGGTTTTCCGACAAATTGGCAGCTCCACCAGAGCGGAGCATGGTAGGACAATCTAAACCGACAATGATAAGGAACATAACTTTCCGACATACATATATCGGTTCGGGTGTAGACACATGACACCAGAATGGCTTCAAGGTCGGAGGGGGCTGTTCAACTCGTTCGTTGATCGCCAAATGTCGATGTCAAGTTTCATTGTGCCCGACATAACCATTTGCGATCAAATGGACCACTATGTCCTGCCCTTCAAAGTAGAACTGTAGCAGTACGTGTATAGATAGTTAGTCAATGCACTCGAAGCGTGGGCTAAAACGACAACATTTGGGAGTTCACATATAACATATTTAGGTATTTCACACGATAACATATTTTTTTAAACACCCAGGGATTTTGCTATCAATCGTATATATCTGCAGCGATCTCTGTTTTAAGAATTTTCTGAAATAAGGCGGATCCAGAATATTTATAACGAGGACGTGGGTAGTAACCGTTAGAACGATGAGTGAATCTAATGAAGATTCACTCGTATACTTAACACTGTGGCTTACTAGCCCACGTAAATGTAGACAGAGATTGGCCGTGGTAGACAGAGCACAGTCCTCTGCCAGTACGGGAGTGCCATCATCTCCGACAGCCCAAATACTGCAGAACTGTCTCGACTTCTTATCCCAACGACTAAAGGCGTAGGCCGTGGGCAAAATAGAAACGCTCTCTTACATGACAAGATTTTGGGGGCAAACTAAATAGCCTTGCTTAATTTTCAAAAATTTCGAAAAATCCTGCATCCGCGCCTCTGACTGTGCGTTCTCGCAATCGCCCTCAGAGGAAACCTGCCTTTATACGTTGTTGTCGTAGCGGTGTGATTCCGATTCGGCTCCAGCCATAATCACACATATTTTTAACTGCCCAGACGAGATTAAATGAAACTGGAGACAATCAGGAAAACATTGTATGAAAAGAATATTTGAGTTCGGCATTGCGATTGTGTTGTTTGCGACCACTTGACTCAGGACGATTACTGCGACGTTTCCCTCAAACTGGACCAAGCCTTGAAGCAACGACGCAAGGAACGTGCAGGTGAGACGTGACTGCAACATCTAGTGCAATAAATCGTCAGCTCTACACTGTATTTATCACTCAGCCATCACAAAAAGCTTGGACTTTCATCGGCCTATACCGTAACGGAGTAATGAATTTAAATGCATGAATATTCGGATAACTTCCTAAATGTAGGTTCTACTTGAAACGTTGTGATTTAATAAAGACCGCAGTCCTGACATTGATTTACGAACGTCATATATGAAAAGTATTCCCGCCGGACTTGCTGACAGCACAGACCTTCGTACTTCGTACTTCATTCAAGGGTTGTAAAAGCTGCATAATTGCAAAACCTCACTAATATTGAGAAAATTAGAGATCACTAACAAACTGCCATGTGAAAGTCTCAATCATTAAGTAACGAGTGAGGTGTACATGTAATCCATGATCTATTACCATTGTCTTCATAGATGAATATTTCTGTCTTGATTGATTCCAACAAAATACCAACTGCATTTTGGGATCGATACTGATATATCATGAAAGTGATAAGTATTCAGGATGAATCGATAAGTAAGTAATCTAAAAGGAAAGATGGGTTAATAAAGGGTTAATGCGTCCAGGATAGTAGTTTTTGGCTAAGATTATTGATGTACCACAAACTCACGTAGAATCTCAATATCCTGTGTGTGCAAAAGCCCAAAAGATTATTCTGAATACAAAATTCTCGATTCGAACAGTTACCTCGAATTTCCTTGTTCAAATTTCGAATTACGTATTTCGTTCTTCGAAAGATCCTTCTGGGCTTTCGAATGAACCGCGTGCAGCATCGGCCGGTTAAACTTGGCGATGACACTGTGCTATTCGTTATTGCAGTTCGAGTTACGGGAGGGAGTTGTTGAAAATATTGGCTCTTACGTTAAATGGAGCCAAAGTGTACAATATATTGAACGTTTAGTTATATACTTTTATCATCAGAAATCGCGAAAATTTACCTTTTTTAGAAATATTTGCAAATCGAAAAATTGTGTAAGAGGCGTGAATATTTCGCGGTTTACAGTAAGTCGAAGTGGAAGTTTATCATACGATCCAGTTCTGTTGGCTGTTGTAACACTGTCGGGGTTGGGTGACCGTGGCCTTCCATACGACCTCAAAACACCTCTGTGTTCCTGGGATTTCACGCCTTTGTCATTGCTCTCTTTGGCATAGTATTTGCCTTAAAAGACGCCAATTTCTTTTGGGCCAGCAATTGGTTCCACAACAAGTCACAGAGCAACAAAAATTCAGAGACAACAGCTCAGTGGAAATATCAGGTGGTTACATTTCACACAAAATTTACATTATCATTCAATTATTGGTGAATCAAACAGGTTTTGTGTGTCGTGCCTTTAGAACGTCCTTACCGTACACGAGAACTTCTGACAATTTGTGTCAAAACAGACAATTTTTGAAATATCCCAACTTTGCAATGACTGCATTATGATGATATTGCGATAATGCATTCCTCAGCGACAAAAATCTCTCGTTTGTTGAGCGCTTTAGGATGCCTGTTTCTTAAGTCCGTCCGTACTATTCTATCACCTCATGACCCAGTCAAGCCATAAACCTTCATATACTTCACCGACTTTGTTATTCTGCCATCTGGCAATACCTCTTTGGATTCCATTATAGCATAGACACGATATCCAATCATAAGAATGGGTTGGATGCCTCTGGTGTTATAATCCTCAAAAAAAACTTCTATATCTTCGGCATGGGTCTGGTTCAAAAGTCCGCACCTTGCGATACGCCCGATTTCGATAATCCTCAAAGGCCGGCCGAGCCCACCGCTTTTTCTAACAACTAGGAACTGCAGCTGACTATTCCAATAGATGAAAGGCTTGTGGTCATCACGCGGAATTTTATGTTCTACAGTTTTGATTTTCAATATCTCTTGGTAGTTTGACGAACGCTTGCATAAATATAAACAAATCCGCGGCCTTTCCCAGGTCACAAACAGGATGTCTTTATTGCCTGTAGAATACACCACAACATGATTCTCCCTCATGGGAATTTTTAATTCTTCGGAGAGCAGTACATCACCTGATACCGACCTAGCATTGAATAAGAAGCACTCGTATACCCGCCTACCGTACTTTCTCTGACTCTTTTTACCAGATATACATATCAGCAAGATCTTTGACCCGATCACCCAGGGTCTTCTGAGGGACAAGGTCCTGTAGCAAGTACTGCCTTTAGGTATTACGATACTACCAACTACCCGCCCCCTGTGAATACTAAACAGCATCATCACAGCATACCCGTATCTCGTGCCACAATACACGACGATATCTCCGAAAACTAACTGGTAGCCTAGACTTTCTGGCATATACTTTATAGGCGAAATATCAATTTCTTTAGTGCAGTTACCGTCATTGCGGTAGATATCAAAAACACATATATCTCGCAAGATGTGCGATATTCCATGGTCAACCCTAGTATATGTATATTTATATGATACCAATGAATGTATTTCCTCGTAGTAATCATAAATCCACCGATTACGCCGGTCAAAAGTAGCATTAGGAGGTACATTGAAGTAATAGTTCTTCTGATTCCTGTATCTCAGAGTCTCTGTCTCCTAATATATATATAAACGATGGCATTGCGACAGGGCTCTGTAGAGTCCAATTCATACTCCCACGATCAACGGCGTCCGACGCCCTATTAAAATCTGGATGCCGATGCCTGGTTGTTTAGAACAAGTTTTGTCGAGTCACTGACATTTGCGTTAACCTAATTCGGCGATATATCCTTCAGTTAAGTCAATAAAGACTAGTGACCTAACGCCAAGTTCAGATAACGCCAGCATTGTGACAAAACATGTATTGAACAACCAGACCATGATTTCCAGCCTTACGTTGAATAGTTATTACTTATTCCTTGTACCCGACTCTCATGTTATTTGCCGATTCTTGATTCACAATGCAATGACTTAGTGAGTTTTTATTAGTAAAAAGGTTTAAGTCATTACTCAAAGGGAATAAAGAGCGATGCTAACCCCAACATAACAGTTAGAAGATCGGTCATTGGTACCCGGATGGGAATAAGCAACTCAGTAACCGAAATAAGTAGAATCCGGAATAGGAATTAAGTAACTTCAACTTAGTGTCTAGTACCAATAATCTAAGATCACTGACACGATGTAAGTCGAATCTCGATACCGTTCATTTAGGAAGACTAACACAAATCGCCACAATTTTATCAATTGAAAGTTGTCAGAAAGACTCATTTTGGAAGCCCTTTGAAGACGAGGCTCTGTGTGCAGTAACCCGGATGTGCGCGTGATGCCGATATTGAATATTGCACAGATAATATATACAGAAACATTTGGTAATAACGCATTGAAATCGATCTTCTGGTAAAAAATACATGTACTACCACGCTGTTTACTGTTATATTTGATTCATTACCTTGATGCGTAGATACGTATGATATCCCACTGTATTAACTACCTCGTCTATTTCGATGCAATTGACATCCGTTATCCGTATATGTATCTGGCATGTCGACCCTTTTGCCAGGTCGTGGCATTTAGATGTGGCGTTAATTCCATCACATCGTAGCAAAACACATACTAAACAACATGCCAAGAATGATCTTTGAAAGTTTATCATGAAATCTGCATGAAGCAGTTGTTTGTTGGCTGAGACTAGTTCGAAGCGTGTGGAGACTGCCATATTTCCATCCAGACATTGATAGCATAAAAGCTATCATGAACACAATGTTGAAACAAACGCCAAGCAATTTACACTCGTCGGAGAAATTTTCTCACCAAACACTGCGATGGGGAAGCTAAAATCTAGGCTTATAATGATGCGTCTCGCCGAGGGTTTTCCGACAAATTGGCAGCTCCACCAGAGCGGAGCATGGTAGGACAATCTAAACCGACAATGATAAGGAACATAACTTTCCGACATACATATATCGGTTCGGGTGTAGACACATGACACCAGAATGGCTTCAAGGTCGGAGGGGGCTGTTCAACTCGTTCGTTGATCGCCAAATGTCGATGTCAAGTTTCATTGTGCCCGACATAACCATTTGCGATCAAATGGACCACTATGTCCTGCCCTTCAAAGTAGAACTGTAGCAGTACGTGTATAGATAGTTAGTCAATGCACTCGAAGCGTGGGCTAAAACGACAACATTTGGGAGTTCACATATAACATATTTATGTATTTCACACGATAACATATTTTTTTAAACACCCAGGGATTTTGCTATCAATCGTATATATCTGCAGCGATCTCTGTTTTAAGAATTTTCTGAAATAAGGCGGATCCAGAATATTTATAACGAGGACGTGGGTAGTAACCGTTAGAACGATGAGTGAATCTAATGAAGATTCACTCGTATACTTAACACTGTGGCTTACTAGCCCACGTAAATGTAGACAGAGATTGGCCGTGGTAGACAGAGCACAGTCCTCTGCCAGTACGGGAGTGCCATCATCTCCGACAGCCCACATACTGCAGAACTGTCTCGACTTCTTATCCCAACGACTAAAGGCGTAGGCCGTGGGCAAAATAGAAACGCTCTCTTACATGACAAGATTTTGGGGGCAAACTAAATAGCCTTGCTTAATTTTCAAAAATTTCCAAAAATCCTGCATCCGCGCCTCTGACTGTGCGTTCTCGCAATCGCCCTCAGAGGAAACCTGCCTTTATACGTTGTTGTCGTAGCGGTGTGATTCCGATTCGGCTCCAGCCATAATCACACATATTTTTAACTGCCCAGACGAGATTAAATGAAACTGGAGACAATCAGGAAAACATTGTATGAAAAGAATATTTGAGTTCGGCATTGCGATTGTGTTGTTTGCGACCACTTTATTCCGGGCGATTACTGCGACGTTTCCCTCAAACTGGACCAAGCCTTGAAGCAACGACGCAAGGAACGTGCAGGTGAGACGTGACTGCAACATCTAGTGCAATAAATCGTCAGCTCTACACTGTATTTATCACTCAGCCATCACAAAAAGCTTGGACTTTCATCGGCCTATACCGTAACGGAGTAATGAATTTAAATGCATGAATATTCGGATAACTTCCTAAATGTAGGTTCTACTTGAAACGTTGTGATTTAATAAAGACCGCAGTCCTGACATTGATTTACGAACGTCATATATGAAAAGTATTCCCGCCGGACTTGCTGACAGCACAGACCTTCGTACTTCGTACTTCATTCAAGGGTTGTAAAAGCTGCATAATTGCAAAACCTCACTAATATTGAGAAAATTAGAGATCACTAACAAACTGCCATGTGAAAGTCTCAATCATTAAGTAACGAGTGAGGTGTACATGTAATCCATGATCTATTACCATTGTCTTCATAGATGAATATTTCTGTCTTGATTGATTCCAACAAAATACCAACTGCATTTTGGGATCGATACTGATATATCATGAAAGTGATAAGTATTCAGGATGAATCGATAAGTAAGTAATCTAAAAGGAAAGATGGGTTAATAAAGGGTTAATGCGTCCAGGATAGTAGTTTTTGGCTAAGATTATTGATGTACCACAAACTCACGTAGAATCTCAATATCCTGTGTGTGCAAAAGCCCAAAAGATTATTCTGAATACAAAATTCTCGATTCGAACAGTTACCTCGAATTTCCTTGTTCAAATTTCGAATTACGTATTTCGTTCTTCGAAAGATCCTTCTGGGCTTTCGAATGAACCGCGTGCAGCATCGGCCGGTTAAACTTGGCGATGACACTGTGCTATTCGTTATTGCAGTTCGAGTTACGGGAGGGAGTTGTTGAAAATATTGGCTCTTACGTTAAATGGAGCCAAAGTGTACAATATATTGAACGTTTAGTTATATACTTTTATCATCAGAAATCGCGAAAATTTACCTTTTTTAGAAATATTTGCAAATCGAAAAATTGTGTAAGAGGCGTGAATATTTCGCGGTTTACAGTAAGTCGAAGTGGAAGTTTATCATACGATCCAGTTCTGTTGGCTGTTGTAACACTGTCGGGGTTGGGTGACCGTGGCCTTCCATACGACCTCAAAACACCTCTGTGTTCCTGGGATTTCACGCCTTTGTCATTGCTCTCTTTGGCATAGTATTTGCCTTAAAAGACGCCAATTTCTTTTGGGCCAGCAATTGGTTCCACAACAAGTCACAGAGCAACAAAAATTCAGAGACAACAGCTCAGTGGAAATATCAGGTGGTTACATTTCACACAAAATTTACATTATCATTCAATTATTGGTGAATCAAACAGGTTTTGTGTGTCGTGCCTTTAGAACGTCCTTACCGTACACGAGAACTTCTGACAATTTGTGTCAAAACAGACAATTTTTGAAATATCCCAACTTTGCAATGACTGCATTATGATGATATTGCGATAATGCATTCCTCAGCGACAAAAATCTCTCGTTTGTTGAGCGCTTTAGGATGCCTGTTTCTTAAGTCCGTCCGTACTATTCTATCACCTCATGACCCAGTCAATCCATAAACCTTCATATACTTCACCGACTTTGTTATTCTGCCATCTGGCAATACCTCTTTGGATTCCATTATAGCATAGACACGATATCCAATCATAAGAATGGGTTGGATGCCTCTGGTGTTATAATCCTCAAAAAAAACTTCTATATCTTCGGCATGGGTCTGGTTCAAAAGTCCGCACCTTGCGATACGCCCGATTTCGATAATCCTCAAAGGCCGGCCGAGCCCACCGCTTTTTCTAACAACGAGGAACTGCAGCTGACTATTCCAATAGATGAAAGGCTTGATGTCATCACGCGGAATTTTATGTTCTACAGTTTTGATTTTCAATATCTCTTGGTAGTTTGACGAACGCTTGCATAAATATAAACAAATCCGCGGCCTTTCCCAGGTCACAAACAGGATGTCTTTATTGCCTGTAGAATACCCCACAACATGATTCTCCCTCATGGGAATTTTTAATTCTTCGGAGAGCAGTACATCACCTGATACCGACCTAGCATTGAATAAGAAGCACTCGTATACCCGCCTACCGTACTTTCTCTGACTCTTTTTATCAGATATACATATCAGCAAGATCTTTGACCCGATCACCCAGGGTCTTCTGAGGGACAAGGTCCTGTAGCAAGTACTGCCTTTGGGTATTACGATACTACCAACTACCCGCCCCCTGTGAATACTAAACAGCATCATCACAGCATACCCGTATCTCGTGCCACAATACACGACGATATCTCCGAAAACTAACTGGTAGCCTAGACTTTCTGGCATATACTTTATAGGCGAAATATCAATTTCTTTAGTGCAGTTACCGTCATTGCGGTAGATATCAAAAACACATATATCTCGCAAGATGTGCGATATTCCATGGTCAACCCTAGTATATGTATATTTATATGATACCAATGAATGTATTTCCTCGTAGTAATCATAAATCCACCGATTACGCCGGTCAAAAGTAGCATTAGGAGGTACATTGAAGTAATAGTTCTTCTGATGCCTGTATCTCAGAGTCTCCGTCTCCTAATATACATATAAACGATGGCATTGGGACAGGGCTCTGTAGAGTCCAATTCATACTCCCACGATCAACAGCGTCCGACGCCCGATTAAAATCTGGATGCCGATGCCTGGTTGTTTAGAACAAGTTTTGTCGAGTCACTGACATTTGCGTTAACCTAATTCGGCGATATATCCTTCAGTTAACTCAATAAAGACTAGTGACCTAACGCCAAGTTCAGATAACGCCAGCATTGTGACAAAACATGTATTGAACAACCAGACCATGATTTCCAGCCTTACGTTGAATAGTTATTACTTATTCCTTGTACCCGACTCTCATGTTATTTGCCGATTCTTGATTCACAATGCAATGACTTAGTGAGTTTTTATTAGTAAAAAGGTTTAAGTCATTACTCAAAGGGAATAAAGAGCGATGCTAACCCCAACATAACAGTTAGAAGATTGGTCATTGGTACCCGGATGGGAATAAGCAACTCAGTAACCGAAATAAGTAGAATCCGGAATAGGAATTAAGTAACTTCAACTTAGTGTCTAGTACCAATAATCTAAGATCACTGACACGATGTAAGTCGAATCTCGATACCGTTCATTTAGGAAGACTAACACAAATCGCCACAATTTTATCAATTGAAAGTTGTCAGAAAGACTCATTTTGGAAGCCCTTTGAAGACGAGGCTCTGTGTGCAGTAACCCGGATGTGCGCGTGATGCCGATATTGAATATTGCACAGATAATATATACAGAAACATTTGGTAATAACGCATTGAAATCGATCTTCTGGTAAAAAATACATGTACTACCACGCTGTTTACTGTTATATTTGATTCATTACCTTGATGCGTAGATACGTATGATATCCCACTGTATTAACTACCTCGTCTATTTCGATGCAATTGACATCCGTTATCCGTATATGTATCTGGCATGTCGACCCTGTTGCCAGGTCGTGGCATTTAGATGTGGCGTTAATTCCATCACATCGTAGCAAAACACATACTAAACAACATGCCAAGAATGATCTTTGAAAGTTTATCATGAAATCTGCATGAAGCAGTTGTTTGTTGGCTGAGACTAGTTCGAAGCGTGTGGAGACTGCCATATTTCCGTCCAGACATTGATAGCATAAAAGCTATCATGAACACAATGTTGAAACAAACGCCAAGCAATTTACACTCGTCGGAGAAATTTTCTCACCAAACACTGCGATGGGGAAGCTAAAATCTAGGCTTAAAATGATGCGTCTCGCCGAGGGTTTTCCGACAAATTGGCAGCTCCACCAGAGCGGAGCATGGTAGGACAATCTAAACCGACAATGATAAGGAACTTAACTTTCCGACATACATATATCGGTTCGGGTGTAGACACATGACACCAGAATGGCTTCAAGGTCGGAGGGGGCTGTTCAACTCGTTCGTTGATCGCCAAATGTCGATGTCAAGTTTCATTGTGCCCGACATAACCATTTGCGATCAAATGGACCACTATGTCCTGCCCTTCAAAGTAGAACTGTAGCAGTACGTGTATAGATAGTTAGTCAATGCACTCGAAGCGTGGGCTAAAACGACAACATTTGGGAGTTCACATATAACATATTTATGTATTTCACACGATAACATATTTTTTTAAACACCAAGGGATTTTGCTATCAATCGTATATATCCGCAGCGATCTCTGTTTTAAGAATTTTCTGAAATAAGGCGGGTCCAGAATATTTATAACGAGGACGTGGGTAGTAACCGTTAGAACGATGAGTGAATCTAATGAAGATTCACTCGTATACTTAACACTGTGGCTTACTAGCCCACGTAAATGTAGAGAGAGATTGGCCGTGGTAGACAGAACACAGTCCTCTGCCAGTACGGGAGTGCCATCATCTCCGACAGCCCACATACTGCAGAACTGTCTCGACTTCTTATCCCAACGACTAAAGGCGTAGGCCGTGGGTAAAATAGAAAAGCTCTCTTTCGTGACAAGATTTTGGGGGCAAACTGAATAGCCTTTCTTAATTTTCAAAAATGTCCAAAAATCCTGCATCCGCGCCTCTGACTGTGCGTTCTCGCAATCGCCGTCAGAGGAAACCTACCTTTATACGTTGTTGCCGTAGCGGTGTGATTCCGATTCGGCTCCAGCCATAATCACACATATTTTTAACTGCCCAGACGAGATTAAATGAAACTGGAGACAATCAGGAAAACAGTGTATGAAAAGAATATTTGAGTTCGGCATTGCGATTGTGTTGTTTGCGACCACTTTATTCCGGGCGATTACTGCGACGTTTCCCTCAAACTGGACCAAGTGAAGCAACGACGCCAGGAACGTGCGGGTGAGACGTGACTGCAACATCTAGTGCGATCAATCGTCAGCTCTACACTGTATTTATCGCTCAGCCATCACAAAAAGCTTGAACTTTCATCGGCCTATACCGTAACGGAGTAATGAATTTAAATGCATGAATATTCGGATAACTTCCTAAATGTAGGTTCTACTTGAAACGTTGTGATTTAATAAAGACCGCAGTCCTGACATTGATTTACGAACGTCATATATGGAAAGTATTCCCGCCGGACTTGCTGACAGCACAGACCTTCGTACTTCGTACTTCATTCAAGGGTTGTAAAAGCTGCATAATTGCAAAACCTCACTAATATTGAGAAAATTAGAGATCACTAACAAACTGCCATGTAAAAGTCTCAATCATTAAGTAACGAGTGAGTGTACATGTTATCCATGATCTATTACCATTGTCTTCATAGATGAATATTTCTGTCTTGATTGATTTCCAACAAAATACCAACTGCATTTTGGGATCGATACTGATATATCATGAAAGCGATAAGTATTCAGGATGAATCGATAAGTAAGTAATCGAAAAGGAAAGATGGGTTAATAAAGGGTTAATGCGTCCAGGATAGTAGTTTTTGGCTAAGACTAGTGATGTACCATAAACTCACGTAGAATCTCAATATCCTGTGTGTGCGAAAGCCCAAATGATTATTCTGAATACAAAATTCTCGATTCGAACAGTTACCTCGAATTTCCAAGATCAAATTTCGAATTTCGTATTTCGTTCTTCGAAAGATCCTCCTGGGCTTTCGAATGAACCACGTGCAGCATCGGCCGGTTAAACTTGGCGATGACACTGTGCTATTCGTTATTGCAGTTCGAGTTACGGGAGGGAGTTGTTGAAAATATTGGCTCTTACGTTAAATGGAGCCAAAGTGTACAATATATTGAACGTTTAGTTATATACATTTATCATCAGAAATCGCGAAAATTTACCTTTTTTAGAAATATTTGCAAATCGAAAAATTGTGTAAGAGGCGTGAATATTTAGCGGTTTACAGTAAGTCGAAGTGGAAGTTTATCATACGATCCAGTTCTGTTGGCTGTTGTAACACTGTCGGGGTTGGGTGACCGTGGCCTTCGATACGACCTCAAAACACCTCAGTGTTCCTGGGATTTCATGCCTTTGTCATTGCTCTCTTTGGCATAGTATTTGCCTTAAAAGACGCCAATTTCTTTTGGGCCAGCAATTGGTTCCACAACAAGTCACAGAGCAACAAAAATTCAGAGACAACAGCTCAGTGGAAATATCAGGTGGTTACATTTCACACAAAATTTACATTATCATTCAATTATTGGTGAATCAAACAGGTTTTGTGTGTCGTGCCTTTAGAACGTCCTTACCGTACACGAGAACTTCTGACAATTTGTGTCAAAACAGACAATTTTTGAAATATCCCAACTTTGCAATGACTGCATTATGATGATATTGCAATAATGCATTCCTCAGCGACAAAAATCTCTCGTTTGTTGAGCGCTTTAGGATGCCTGTTTCTTAAGTCCGTCCGTACTATTCTATCACCTCATGACCCAGTCAATCCATAAACCTTCATATACTTCACCGACTTTGTTATTCTGCCATCTGGCAATACCTCTTTGGATTCCATTATAGCATAGACACGATATCCAATCATAAAAATGGGTTGGATGCCTCTGGTGTTATAATCCTCAAAAAAAACTTCTATATCTTCGGCATGGGTCTGGTTCAAAAGTCCGCACCTTGCGATACGCCCGATTTCGATAATCCTCAAAGGCCGGCCGAGCCCACCGCTTTTTCTAACAACGAGGAACTGCAGCTGACTATTCCAATAGATGAAAGGCTTGATGTCATCACGCGGAATTTTATGTTCTACAGTTTTGATTTTCAATATCTCTTGGTAGTTTGACGAACGCTTGCATAAATATAAACAAATCCGCGGCCTTTCCCAGGTCACAAACAGGATGTCTTTATTGCCTGTAGAATACCCCACAACATGATTCTCCCTCATGGGAATTTTTAATTCTTCGGAGAGCAGTACATCACCTGATACCGACCTAGCATTGAATAAGAAGCACTCGTATACCCGCCTACCGTACTTTCTCTGACTCTTTTTACCAGATATACATATCAGCAAGATCTTTGACCCGATCACCCAGGGTCTTCTGAGGGACAAGGTCCTGTAGCAAGTACTGCCTTTGGGTATTACGATACTACCAACTACCCGCCCCCTGTGAATACTAAACAGCATCATCACAGCATACCCGTATCTCGTGCCACAATACACGACGATATCTCCGAAAACTAACTGGTAGCCTAGACTTTCTGGCATATACTTTATAGGCGAAATATCAATTTCTTTAGTGCAGTTACCGTCATTGCGGTAGATATCAAAAACACATATATCTCGCAAGATGTGCGATATTCCATGGTCAACCCTAGTATATGTATATTTATATGATACCAATGAATGTATTTCCTCGTAGTAATCATAAATCCACCGATTACGCCGGTCAAAAGTAGCATTAGGAGGTACATTGAAGTAATAGTTCTTCTGATGCCTGTATCTCAGAGTCTCCGTCTCCTAATATACATATAAACGATGGCATTGGGACAGGGCTCTGTAGAGTCCAATTCATACTCCCACGATCAACAGCGTCCGACGCCCGATTAAAATCTGGATGCCGATGCCTGGTTGTTTAGAACAAGTTTTGTCGAGTCACTGACATTTGCGTTAACCTAATACGGCGATATATCCTTCAGTTAAGTCAATAAAGACTAGTGACCTAACGCCAAGTTCAGATAACGCCAGCATTGTGACAAAACATGTATTGAACAACCAGACCATGATTTCCAGCCTTACGTTGAATAGTTATTACTTATTCCTTGTACCCGACTCTCATGTTATTTGCCGATTCTTGATTCACAAAGCAATGACTTAGTGAGTTTTTATTAGTAAAAAGGTTTAAGTCATTACTCAAAGGGAATAAAGAGCGATGCTAAGCCCAACATAACAGTTAGAAGATCGGTCATTGGTACCCGGATGGGAATAAGCAACTCAGTAACCGAAATAAGTAGAATCCGGAATAGGAATTAAGTAACTTCAACTTAGTGTCTAGTACCAATAATCTAAGATCACTGACACGATGTAAGTCGAATCTCGATACCGTTCATTTAGGAAGACTAACACAAATCGCCACAATTTTATCAATTGAAAGTTGTCGGAAAGATATCACTGGGGAAGCCCTTTTGAGACGAGGCTCTGTGTGCAGTAACCCGGATGTGCGCGTGATGCCGATATTGAATATTGCAGAGATAATATATACAGAAACATTTGGTAATAACGCATTGAAATCGATCTTCTGGTAAAAAATACATGTACTACCACGCTGTTTACTGTTATATTTGATTCATTACCTTGATGCGTAGATACGTATGATATCCCACTGTATTAACTACCTCGTCTATTTCGATGCAATTGACATCCGTTATCCGTATATGTATCTGGCATGTCGACCCTTTTGCCAGGTCGTGGCATTTAGATGTGGCGTTAATTCCATCACATCGTAGCAAAACACATACTAAACAACATGCCAAGAATGATCTTTGAAAGTTTATCATGAAATCTGCATGAAGCATTTGTATGTTGGCTGAGACTAGTTCGAAGCGTGTGGAGACTGCCATATTTCCGTCCAGACATTGATAGCATAGAAGCTATCATGAACACAATGTTGAAACAAACGCCAAGCAATTTACACTCGTCGGAGAAATTTTCTCACCAAACACTGCGATGGGGAAGCTAAAATCTAGGCTTAAAATGATGCGTCTCGCCGAGGGTTTTCCGACCAATTGGCAGCTCCACCAGAGCGGAGCATGGCAGGACAATCTAAACCGACAATGATAAGGAACATAACTTTCCGACATACATATATCGGTTCGGGTGTAGACACATGACACCAGAATGGCTTCAAGGTCGGAGGGGGCTGTTCAACTCGTTCGTTGATCGCCAAATGTCGATGTCAAGTTTCATTGTGCCCGACATAACCATTTGCGATCAAATGGACCACTATGTCCTGCCCTTCAAAGTAGAACTGTAGCAGTACGTGTATAGATAGTTAGTCAATGCACTCGAAGCGTGGGCTAAAACGACAACATTTGGGAGTTCACATATAACATATTTATGTATTTCACACGATAACATATTTTTTAAACACCCAGGGATTTTGCTATCAATCGTATATATCTGCAGCGATCTCTGTTTTAAGAATTTTCTGAAATAAGGCGGATCCAGAATATTTATAACGAGGACGTGGGTAGTAACCGTTAGAACGATGAGTGAATCTAATGAAGATTCACTCGTATACTTAACACTGTGGCTTACTAGCCCACGTAAATGTAGACAGAGATTGGCCGTGGTAGACAGAGCACAGTCCTCTGCCAGTACGGGAGTGCCATCATCTCTGACAGCCCACATACTGCAGAACTGTCTCGACTTCTTATCCCAACGACTAAAGGCGTAGGCCGTGGGCAAAATAGAAACGCTCTCTTACATGACAAGATTTTGGGGGCAAACTAAATAGCCTTGCTTAATTTTCAAAAATTTCGAAAAATCCTGCATCCGCGCCTCTGACTGGGCGTTCTCGCAATCGCCCTCAGAGGAAACCTACCTTTATACGTTGTTGTCGAAGCGGTGTGATTCCGATTCGGCTCCAACCATAATCGCACATATTTTTAACTGCCCAGACGAGATTAAATGAATTTGGCGACAATCAGGAAAACAGTGTATGAAAAGAATATTTGAGTTCGGCATTGCGATTGTGTTGTTTGCGACCACTTGACTCAGAACGATTACTGCGACGTTTCCCTCAAACTGGACCAAGTGAAGCAACGACGCCAGGAACGTGCAGGTGAGACGTGACTGCAACATCTAGAGCGATAAATCGTCACCTCTTCACTGTAATTATCGCTCAGCCATCACAAAAAGCTTGAACATTCATCGGCCTATACCGTAACGGAGTAATGAATTTAAATGCATGAATATTCGGATAACTTCCTAAATGTAGGTTCTACTTGAAACGTTGTGATTTAATAAAGACCGCAGTCCTGACATTGATTTACGAACGTCATATATGAAAAGTATTCCCGCCGGACTTGCTGACAGCACAGACCTTCGTACTTCGTACTTCATTCAAGGGTTGTAAAAGCTGCATAATTGCAAAACCTCACTAATATTGAGAAAATTAGAGATCACCAACAAACTGCCATGTAAAAGTCTCAATCATTAAGTAACGAGTGAGGTGTACATGTAATCCATGATCTATTACCATTGTCTTCATAGATGAATATTTCTGTCTTGATTGATTCCAACAAAATACCAACTGCATTTTGGGATCGATACTGATATATCATGAAAGCGATAAGTATTCAGGATGAATCGATAAGTAAGTAATCCAAAAGGAAAGATGGGTTAATAAAGGGTTAATGCGTCCAGGATAGTAGTTTTTGGCTAAGACTATTGATGTACCACAAACTCACGTAGAATCTCAATATCCTGTGTGTGCGAAAGCCCAAAAAATTATTCTGAATACAAAATTCTCGATTCGAACAGTTACCTTGAATTTCCAAGTTCAAATTTCGAATTTCGTATTTCGTTCTTCGAAAGATCCTTCTGGGCTTTCGAATGAACCACGTGCAGCATCGGCCGGTTAAACTTGGCGATGACACTGTGCTATTCGTTATTGCAGTTCGAGTTACGGGAGGGAGTTGTTGAAAAATGTTGGCTCTTATGTTAAATGGAGCCGAAGTGTACAATATATTGAACGTTTAGTTATATACTTTAATCATCAGAAATCGCGAAAATTTACCTTTTTTAGAAATATTTGCAAATCGAAAAATTGTGTAAGAGGCGTGAATATTTCGCGGTTTACAGTAAGTCGAAGTGGAAGGTTATCATACGATCCAGTTCTGTTGGCTGTTGTAATACTGTCGTTAGCAGGGGAAAAAACTGCTTAGTAATACATGTAATGAGTAGGAAGACTACATCAAATAAAGGTTTTGCAAATAGCCGATATTATGACGAGAAATATGATAGGATTTAATATGTATTTGATACTGCTTTAGAAAAGGGTGATACACGGCGCGTTCGCTCCTTGGGGTCATATAACAGGTATCAGCAAGACTTTTAGGTTGCTTTCAACTAGATCGCATGTGGAACTGGATCGCACGGTACAACGACCTATCGTTCAAAACGGATAGCAGGGAAACAGTTCGCTTGCCTTGCCTTTCGTCTATCTATTCCTAAAATTGAAGAATTAATGATTCAATCATAAGAACGACTTCATCAGACATCGAAATGACTTCGGCGACGCCATGTGGCAATCAAGTGGTAACGAGGGGTTCTAACAGTATCACATCAAGAGTTAGTTGTGAGTGTGCTTTTGTGGGTTTCACTCTGACAAGTAGATTCAATGTATTTGGACTGTTGAAAGTACCTAGATTATTTAGTTCCTACACTATCAAGAGCCGATGGTTCATCGCTCGGATGCATAAACATCTTAGAGCCCTTTGAACGAATGCTGTAGTCAGAACACCTTCGATGCGTTATTTTATAACCGTGAGAGCTGAGAGAGGGTGAAATGTCTGCAGGGTGACTAATATAATGAAGCCCATGATCGTCACGAACGTGTCCACATATTAGTTTACGATCATTAATATCAACTAGAAATTTCTTGGGTTTACTCTCTTCATAATGTCTAAAGGCAAATCCAAAGTTATAAAAATAGAGCAAGAGCAGTGACGGAAAGGCAGATTAAGTCAAGGAATCCATTTGTGTCATTTGTGCCAAATTGTATCAACGAAATGTCACTGGTGTAAAAGCCGTTTCGGTCCTTTTGGCAAGTTTATGAGTTGCAGTTTTTGGAACATCCTATATAAGAGGCAGAAGTGCATGCGTTAAATTCGTAAGATACAGTGTCAATGAATCGGAGTCCAACATGAAGAGCCTACTAAACGTATCGGAATCTTTGGAACATAACTTTGTCGACATTTCCGCCACGTATCCGTCGATGGAATTCGTCATCGAGTTTCTTCAAAGGTCATGGTGGGTACCCATGGTCCTTGGCCTCCCTGGGAATTTCCTATCACTCTTAGTGACTACAACGAAGGAAAACAGGAAGATAAGCTGCTGTGTCTATATGGCCGGCCTAAGCGTTGCCGATTCGTTGGTCCTGTTGGGGACGATGCTACACAATATGTTCATCACTCAGAGACTTGTGCACAGTCTACGTTCAAACATAATGTTTTTATGGTAGGTAACAGCAGTCTTCGCATTTCATATGTCGTTCTCGTTGCGCGGTGCTTTAACAATTCCGACTTCAACTTCGATGCTCAATCATTCATACAGTCGTCGAGCGACATCTTTGATACTCAGCAGAAGTGAAGATCCTTTCACCACCTTACTCACATCAATGCCAAACTCACATGTCGTAGGACGGATCGATCACCACGCAACTGTCTGATATCATTTTGCATGAATCGAGGTAATTTTCAATTGTTGACAATTGGCAGGAAATTATGTTGTGTCTCTCTAGCTGCATGCCTAACTGCGACAGTTACGTCGGGTTTTCATGCTTGGATGGATGAGGCCACGGTGGGTAAATGATCATCGGCGCAGCAGTTACATGTACACCATGTTTTCCTAAATATTTTTCAGCTTTATATGGTACCTCACTGGAACATTCTCAATTGTATCAGGCCTTTTTTTAGCGGAAATGAGTATTGACCGCGCAATCGCAGTGATGTATCCAATGAGAGTCACCACAATCTGCACCGCTTCACGAGCGGTCAAGGTCACTGTCATCACAGCTTTGATTCAGATGATTTTCAACATTAATCGCTTCTTCACTTACAAGTTACCGGATCCGCCGAATGGGCTGCTGATTCGCGATGTCCCAGAGGCCCGATGGGTGGAAGCATTTTTAGATCTTTACCAACTTATCGTTGGAACAGTATTACCAGCTTTATTCATAATAGGCGCCAACTGTGTAATAATTCACGGCGTTCGTAAAGCAGCATCGACGAGGAAGAAACTCGAATCAAAAGAACGAAAGACGCCGGAAACGAACCTAACCGTCCTACTTTTGATGACTTCACTTGCTTACGTTGTTCTCACACTCCCGAAACGAGTAAACGAAACTGTATCCGGAGTGATAGATTATTATGACGATTTGAGTGACCCCTATTGGGGACTACGGTACTGGATGCAGTGGCACATATTCAGCCGAATGTCAATGATGAACTTCGCCATTAACTTTTATCTCTATTTCCTCGGCGGAGGGACTAAATTCCGAAGAGACGTGATGGAACTCTTCGCCAGATGTCGTTGGAAGAGGTGAATGGTTGGATTGATTTTCAGCGCCACTCCACGCTAAGGTCCAGGCTGGGTGTCGGTATAAAAAGATCTGACCACGAATCATGCCTTTGACCCTTGAATTTACCAGTTTATCGGATGAAATCACCTCCATTTTGATATATTACGCATAGATACAGACGAAGGTGTTTTTCTCCGATATAACTCCATAAACATTTCCCTGATAAGCACCGAAGCAGTTTTTAGGTTTCGCCATCTTGGCAGTTTGCCTATTTCTGCAGTACGTTACTCATTTTCGAGTTTAGTTGACATACATCACCAATTATTATTATTCCTTACATGATAATTGGCTTTGCATATCGACAAGACGCACACGGCATTGGGTTCGTGTGGAACCTTTTTGATAGATATTCATATTGGGTGGCTGAAATGTGGTTTTGTTGGTGTCCTTCGGATGTTCTCATGTCCGATAGTTCTATGGTTTGGATGGATCCTCCAATTTAGACAATTCGATATGAGGCGCCGATGAAGCCGCTGATTAAGTAACTTAAGATTCGAAGGCGATAACACTTGTTTTAATTCATACATTCAACGTTTAATTGTAAACATGTTGATAAATAATAGTACTGCGTGCGAGACGTTCGTCGTTAGCTTACATGAATATGCGCTTGGTGAAGTCAAAAATCCGTGTGCTGGAGAGAGTCATCTTTTTGCAACATATAATGCACAGGTAATTAATTGCCTCATGCCTACAAACGTACGATTTAAATTACGTGACCTGCAATCATAATCGCATGCGACAAAACTTACTCGTAAGCGATGGTTATCGCAGTTGCCCACGACGAGGAGCGCAGATTGGGGCGACTTTTCTGGTGATATTATGTAATTCTAGATGTCATCACTACGTTCCTTTATTGCACAATGTAACACACATCGAGCCTTCTAGAACCGAACACTCACAGCCGGAAACCCTTTGTCCTATCTCTTTATAGGCGTTTTCCACCACGTACCGTACACAGTGCCTGGCAGCCACACCAGTTTCTTGTCTGTATAGCGGGCTGTCTTGCATTCATTTCACAATTTTGTAATTAATTGAAATACGTCTTCAGATTTTTTGATTTTCAAAATACTTGTACTCGCCTATGCAACAGGCAAAATGGCCAGCAGAAAATTTTTTACCAATTTAAAGCATTACATGCCCGCTATTCAGATAACATAATTGATGTAACAATTAAAACTTGTTCAGACACTTTCAAGATTGCTATTGTTTATTCACAAACGTGATTTCTGTGCAGGTTCCAGGCAGTGCAAGGAGTTGTTAATTTGCATATCCAATGAAAGTAGTCCAATACGAGTAAACAAACATTATCCCTGGTTAAAATGAAAAATGCCCTCTTATACGTCTTTTTTTCGCAGAGAGAACAAGCTCCTTTAAAAAGTCGAAGGTTTTTCGGTCTTCATCTGAATGAGACTCAGGCGTTTTTTCTGCTTACATTTGACCATTCTGGATACGATCATTCTAAATCGTCGCGCTATGAAACAATAAATGAAAAAGTTTATGAAAGAGTTGATGTTCTGAAAGATGTTGGATATAGTCCCGGCCCTGATCAACCAAGCCGAGGTTTGCTCGTCGTGTTTCGATAACGCCTGGGCGATGATTTCGCACAATAAATGGATGGTCTTGGGCATCTCACAAATAACAAAGATGGCGGCGATAATGACCAAGGTCATGGTCGTACAGGACTGTTTCTCCTCCTCGCATCGTGACATCACGAGCCTCCTTTTGCTTGCGCGGCGTAGCGCCTGTACGATACGTATATTCATAAACACAACTAAAAACATCGGAATTATCAAATTCGCAATGCTGTCTATTGCAAAATATATTGTCTGATATCGGATGTTGCTGCCGACGACAGTTAAGTGTACTTCTCCTTCTGTCGATGTTTTTGGAGAAATGCTCACAAAGCGCGGAATACTGAAACATATAACGTAAACAAGGAGTAGTACCACGCCCATCGCAGCAGAAGCGACTCGACATAATTTCGATGCGCTCAGTGGGTAATATATAGCTATATATCTATCCATCGTTACCACAGTTACCATCCAAACACTGAAATCTCGCGTTATTTCCATAACCCCTTTCATATAGGGCCAAACCGGGCCGAATATTTGAAAATATCGCTTGTGTTGGCCGGTGTTTAGAAAGGCAGCCATGACAGTAAAAACGAGTAGATTCATGAGGAGAAACATAGAGTCTGCGATGGCCAGAATCTGCAAGAGAAAAGTTGTGCTCGTTCTTTCTCGCACACGCGTGAACACGACGAGACTTAGAATATTCGTTACCATGCCAACGCAGGCTAACACTCCAACAACGGTTCCGAGAATTTTTATATATTCCATGGTAATTATGCCTAGGCGGTAATTTGCATCGAATTGGCTGCCGTTTGATCCGTCTGTGATGTTGACATCAACTTTCACATGCTCCGCCGCCATTTTGAATGAATTATTATCCATGTTATCAAACCCTACCTAGATTGGTATCAATTGTTTTGCTAGAAAATTCACATCGAAATTTGGTTGGAGAATACAAACCCAGCTTGATAGCAATGTAACAAGACCTATCCTTTGATCAGAATTGAAACTGATTTCACATCTCCATAAATTTATCTCTTATCCCTTATTGATACGTTATGCCTCGTAGTTATTTCATTAGGATGTCCACATCTAAACAACACTTGCGTCAGAAACATTTATGACTGAAGATCAAATATCATATATCACCGATCTTTGTTCTATATTCAGCGAAGTAATCCTCTAATAACTGTTTTTTTCCACTGCCACCTTAATTGAAAATTTCTCCTTCTTGCAACAACTTGTATAAAGCTGTACGTTCACCCAACAAATCCTGGTAAACTTCCTATTCAACGTAACCAAGACCATCCAGACTGACAACAAAATGAGAGAATTTCGTTTGCACTTTTTTCCAGTGTTAAACTTTTTTTTTGTAAGAGTGACTGGACGATATGAGAGAAATTAGATATAAGCAGACACAATCGAATTGGCCTTTAAAATGTCTGCTTCGCACTCTTAGTTAGTCTTCACTTCCCACAAGCGTACATACGGGAATCACAAATTCGATAAAATCTTATCAAGCTGTGACACACAAGACGACTGGCATTTAAAGGCTAAATGCAATTCTCATCCTCAGAGTCAACCCTCTGCAGAAAAACCTCTAATAACATCTCCATACCCAATAAGTCAGTCGCCGCAACATTATTTCTCGTTTGAGTTGACAAGTTTTTCCTGTCGGTTGTCCGCTAACAGGATGTTAAAAGGAAACTTAATTCTGTTTACAATCAGTCATACCAGTTGAGGTGAAGTTGGATGTAGAGCATGTTACGGCACCAAGAGAATTATCTGTTTCGTTTACGGTAAGCAATGCACCGACGAACGCACGCGTTTCTGGTCTTCTGGTTACTGAAATGATACCAAAGCAAGCTCTGATCTGATCATAGTCATATTTAAGTCAATAACCGAGAGAAGCAAAACATACGTACAGTTCCCGGATTCAGTAAAACTCGAGAAGGTCAAGATCGAACAACAATGCTTTGATTATTAGTTTTCTCCAATACCTTTCAATATCAACATGTCCCCTGTTGCACCTCTCCTGTGTTAGAATCCGAAACGCAATTATCTGTTCCGCTTACTTCGTTTACACGACCTAGTGTCCAAATCAAGGGTTATTTGTGCGCAAAACGATTGATCGCGACGTATATTGATGTTTGTCCGAGAATAGAATTCCGTAATCCGATAATGTAGACAGTTATTATTCGTCCCTATGTCAAATGGATCGGAAAATAAGTATAAATGGACAACGCTTTGTTGATTATGGTGTCAGATTGGCTTTGTGGCCATGAAAGGCTACCATGATCGAATGCTAAACGATTGCTTGGAAGCAGTTTATCTCTCACTCTGCTGAATGAGATAGGCAGAGTCTCCATCTCTGTCGCCATTGTCAAAGTAACCAGCTTCTGTGAGAAGAAAGTCAGCCAATGAAAAGAAGAGTGCCTGTAGTCTGGTGATATTCTTGAACAATTTAATATTTTTCACCGCCATTGCAGCCAAGGCCGCCACACAATCTCTGGGCTTTCCGATATTTCCTGTTGTAAGTGAAAGTAAATAGCTTAAATTAGGAAACTGTGTTAAAGAAAGAAACGATGCTAGGCTGGTTTAAGTGATATTAGCCGATAGGTTTGCTTTTGACCTAGAACAAAGTGGCACAGCTTCCCAAAATCAATGTGGCAGGCCAGTGCTCAACGAGCGCCAACTTCCGTAAGTTAATCACAAAGCGATGGGTCATTTTCATACCAACCCGATTATTTTTCTGGGAAGGGTGCTTATTTCAGCACTTCGAAGAAAGAGTTGTAACCACTCAGTGACGTTGATACCACTTCCTTAAAAAAACAAATATGTCTTAATGAGACTAAGCTTCGCGATACCCCTAAGTTATATAGAATATCTGACGGCATTTCTATCTAGAAAAATTTCGAGATTACTAGATCAGCAGATACACGTGTCCTCGCAGCATTCGATAAAGAAATCGGGTCTGCAGAGCGCCTTCTACATATGACGTGGGAGTGTACCTTAAGGGAAAGATTTATCGATTCTATTGTGTTCCGAACGAAATGTCATCCATCCCGACGATTCTAAAGGTATCCGTGTGTACTTTTCAACCTAATTCGCGTAGGTGCGTCCCTTTTGCGTTCCTGAAGATGATACTGGTATAAGAAAGCTACTATTGTGTGCACTCATAAAAAAAAATCGAGATTATAGAATATCGATAAGAATAATCACTCCAAAGAATCTGACGATGGTGGAGAAAGATGGAATTTAAGTGCGGATAAAGCTTTTGACTTTATACCAATGAGAATACTCCTGACCATCAGAATGGTGATTACATGTCTCTTTTCACCACTCTCACCAAGTCCGTTTGTTTTTCGGGTCACTTCCAGTTTATCCAGTTTTATAAAACCATTGTTTTCCGATAGAGGTGATAATTGATCCGAAGATGGCGTGCACTTTTCCTTATGTACAGCAGTGTACACTGCTGATATGCATCTTGTTGAGTTGTTGTGTGACTCTCCACGGTATTATGCCAGCTGCCTCATCGCAATGGTTATCAGATGGCACCAGATTGGCTGAAATGATAAAGAAATCATTAAATATAGATTATAAATGCATGAACAACAAGTTGCATCAAATCAGCTATATAGACGATGATAATCTGAAAATGATACTGATATTGGCCGGACGTACGTCAACACAATATAAAATTGCCTGTGTTATGAGACAGATTGCACTTGTTCATGGATTTCGTACTCATGGAAGTTTGTATGTATCACTTATTAAGCTCATGTTATGGTTTTGTAATGCAAAGTTGTGATATCGTTCGGCGTTTCAAAAGCACACATTCTGACAAGCGTTCACTTCAAAATGAGAAGGCTGCTCATCTTCTGGACGAGTCGATATGATAGTAAAAGGACGGGTTTAAGTTACCGTCAACATTTTAACGCACTGAGACTCTCACAATGTTCTCCTTTTAAATGCCTTGTTTCTGTTCAGGGTGCTTTACATGTACGTATAGCCTTCTTAACGCTGACCTGTCAGATTTGATGAACAACAGACAAGCATTAAGCATCTCTTCTTAAGTAACGAAGCTACTTTATTTCCGGAGTATCATTAGCCAACTAACGAAACTGACCCAACCGATCTGTCCCTTCGTAGATACCGCCGGTTCGATAGCCACTTCCCCTGACAGGGCCGGATGTTGAGAGTTACTAAACATCATTCTGCACTTTCGCTTATCGCCGCAGCTCGTCTTAACATCACTGAAGCATCTAACCTCGTGTGACAGCCAGTCAGGCCGCTACAACATAATCGAACTCTGGCAAAGCTTTGGTAAATCCATGGGCTCTCAGCAGTTCATCGTGTTCGTGACGTGTGGAGAGGAGGATTTGTTTACTGACGGAACCAATAATATGACGGACTCGTTGTGTGGTATGTCATAATCCGTGAATAAGTTGGGAAACATCAGAATTTGACTACGTAGCGAAATTCTCCCCATTCCTTAGTTTGTGATGCGTTCGAATTCGACTACTTGTGGTCTTGTTCCCCACTCGAGAAACCGGCAAGGGTTGGCGGCGCAGAGTTCCTGACAACCCTGCTTTTGGCCTGGCGGAGAGACACTGACTTAAACCAAGATGGCCTCCTAAGCAAAGCCATTTTTGCCAGAAATCGTGAAATGTTCAAAGTGCCTTCAGTTTAACGAGATGAGATTGTGAAATTGATTTGGAGGAGCCGCTTTATTATGGCACCAATCAGAAGTACTGTTCATCTTGATCCGATTATTCAGAAATTGAATTGATAATAATTCATCGTTCTTGGTCTGACAAGTGAGTCTGATTTACTGGCCGTCTTTCAGCGGCAGTATTACTCATCGACAAGTATTAATACCTCAAGAGGTTGTCTAATCTCCACTGTATCTCTGGTAGATTCTGATTCAACAGAGCAAGACCATCACATAAATTATTTCCGCTATCGTATTTTTTAAAAATACAAACAAAATAAGATGAAATAACAAAGATGAAATGTCGTGGTCCTGTGGTTCTGGTGCCACACTTAAGTGTGGTAAACTTAAAAAATAAATAATGAGAGTGGGTTGTTGAAGTTACTGCTGGCTGATAATGAACCATCTTCCATTTAATTACCGCGAATAGAGCATTGCGGTTCGTAATTAATGGCTAATTACTATATTTAGGGATGCACTATAAATCGTCAGTTATACAATGTAACAGTTAACAATGCAGGCCTGACATAATCACTCGAAATAATAATATATTTCTGTCGCAAATAATATACAGCCTCTGCTAGCTTATTTTTATTTGTCAACATGAGGGACTATTTAGCAAGTCTTGTAGATGATGTCGCGTACAAAAAAAAGAAGACATCATTATCATGCGTTGTGTCTGGAAACTATAAGTAATCTGGCCGAGAAAGAAGTTCGATACCCCGTCATAAAGTGATGGGACATGCTGTTGTCATATCGCTAATTACAACTTTTGGCTTTTTTATTATGACAGCGACAACACCGACAAGCCTGATCAATCACTGTGGACATGGTCTTCTTGAGAGAGAAAAAACAGAATAAAAGGAGGATTGGCCGCCGAACGAGACTAGATCAGACCGAAGTAAATTAGAAGACTCCATCAGGAGCTGGTAAAACACGATGTCAGGCATGGTCTTTTGTACGGTGTGATTCCCAAACCAGCCATCCATAGTACAACTTTTAAATTCCTTAGAAGAATGGATTCCTTTTCGCCGCCGTCTTTCTTTCAACAGTGTCTGGTAGAAACGTGATGCCCAAATCTACGTACATTTGTACACGAACGATGTACATATTGTCGCCTTTCTACTCAGTAACCGACATGACAACCACTTGATAAATCTGGTGAATAAAAGCTTTCGTTCCAAATTTGCTGTCTTTTTCGAGCGGAATGGTCATGACGGTGTACGGATACCAGTTAATCAGGCACATCCCGATCACAATCCAAGGGTCTTCGTGAGTAGCATCTCAGTCTGGATGCCGCTTTGTCTTTTGGAAAGATCAGGTGAACTCTGACTGTAGATCCTTGAAAGTCCCAAGCGCCTCGTTGGAGACTCAACATAGTGACAGTCGTTGTAAATTGTTTTTGGACAGACTTGGTCGGATAAAAGCCCCGCCATTTGGTGATGGCTCGTTCCTATGTAAATCACCTTAGCCCGAGCTTATAAGGCCATTGGGTTCAGTCTTGATGTGAGTACTGTCCAAAGATGTCCATCACATTCATCAACGTGAAGATTGAGATTGTCCAGCGATGTGGATGAGATCGTCTTTACCAAGTACTTATTCATGTTAAGAACTCGCACTTATCATTCTGAAGTCCAAAAGTCGACGATAATGAGAGTCATAACGCGATACTTGATGGAGGAATAATCACCGCTGCGATAACTGTCACCCTGCACGCCGATATGAGCAAAGCGTTGACAAATGAAAACATATACGTTATTTATTGCGTAGGACATGTCACGAGTTGGGAATTCTAGACAGCTTGTACAGCTATGGCAATGAGGAAGATAAAATACTTTTGGGTGTCACGGATTTCAAGTTGAGAAAATATTGTCAGTGGTTCCCATTTTCAACCTGTTTTCAACCTTTGACCCGGAGAGACACAACACCAAATCATGGTCTTTCAGTCTATTTGGTTCATATCTCGTTTCATATCATGTATTTTGCTCTCCATCCCGTCCTCGAGACGACCCACGATGTGACCTTTTCGATGTATATAAATAACCATATCTGAAATGCGTGACCTGATCATTTTGGTACGCCATGGCTACTCTGTACAGACATCTGCACACAAGTACACGCACATGGTAAGTATAGTATAATACTCACGGGAAAAAAGTTTCTGCCGACGACGCTTAATTAGATTTCATGCTTATAATCCGTGTATCTTGGTGAAGCCCAACATATGACTTGCGTGACAAGAATAACCTATAATTAATGTTGGGCAATCCTCCCATTTTATCTAAAGGGGCTGATTTGTCTATACTTTCCAAGTAAACTTAAGATCTGACTGGCTCCCATCGGGCGGGTGTTTGGCTGGCACGGCAGGAGGTTGGCTGGCCAACGGGGACACCCCGTACATCTTTCCTCAATTTAATAAGTTGTTCGTTGTTCAGTTGTTAAGTGTCAATGATAACATATTGTTTCGCTCTTTGTAATATAAATACTATACATATAAGTATTCACATTGTGTTCTTTCGTAAGGCTGCTTCCAAGCCCAAGTTAACAAGAAAAACAAAAAATGACGACGCAACCATTCTTGACATGGCGTTGAATAACCAATGTTTTAGCGATGTTTGAACAGAATGCGATAAAATCACTAATTCAGTCCGTGACGTGAAAGAGATATTATGTGCTTTAGGGGGATGGAGATAGAATTGACAAGTGACAGACGCCTTTCGTATTAAACAACTATCCGTCAAATCTGAAGATTGCCAAACTTGATGAATACAGTATTGCGCATGCACATGCAATGAAAAAAATGCTGCTTTTCTACCAGACAATCATGATGGCTGAAATGGCGATAGCGAAATTGATGAACACTTTTTATATGGATAACAGCTAAAATCCTACGTAACGATATTTGTTAGGTATACTTAGATGAGTGAATAAGGCAACACATTCGCACCTACTACCTATTTCGATGGAACTGATTGCGATCACATTTTTTCAACTAATCAGATGACGACATTATTTCGCTCCTCATCCGGATGTTGCTCGCCACTTAATTAACCGAATGCACCAGTTGTGTATTTCAGAATAGCTTTCTGACAGGAAATTGTCATCTTTGAAAAAAATTTGTTAAATCCTGTCTCGGCTTATTAGCGGAAGTGTTTTGAATTTATGCATCATTCATGTCATTCGTGTCATCTTTATTCTGTGCAACAAAAAAATTGTGAAATTTAGAAATTTTATAGATTAAGTGATTCTTTATTAAAGCATTGGAATTGAATTGGATAGCAGTTCGGCTTGATTCAACTGGAGTCTTTCAAAGAACTGTTCAAGTTCCAGTTCCGTGACCCGAGAGAGCTCTGTTGGCTCCGTTGAAATTGTACGTTCCCTATTGTTGCCTGACTCTGTATTTGAAAGACTCTGATTTACCTTATTGAGGGGCATCTTAGACTTCTCGAGTCCCGGGAGACCCAGGGCTGAAACGATGGACACACACACGAATGATGCCTTGACACTAACATTCGGCAAGACGCATGTCTGCCCAGGAAGCAAGTTCGACGTGGATTGCACTCACATCATAAGCCAATCAACATGATTGCCCCGACACTCCGCCAAGAGTTGGTCATTGGACTCGCGTTGATTATTGGTCTTTGATGATGTACCCCGTTCGTTTCTTTCACATCATACAATTTCGATAGAAAGCATTAAAGTAGAAAATTAACGATGAAAACGTCTTTCTAAAAGAAGAAACATTCTGGAGTCGCCAATAGGTTGTACACTCATTACTAGAGGACATAATACTAGTAACAAGGAAGGCTCAGAAAAACAATGCGAATAATTTATCTTTCGTTTAGACTGATATCAACATCAATAAGGATATTATGGATGGCAAAGTCTGCAAAAAAACCCACGGAGAGCCAGCTCGACGGAAACTATTCATCTTCTAGACATCATTATAGATACTATTATGTCCGATATCGGGTCATACCCTGGTTGTTTGTTCCATTACGTCTTGTTTGGCCGACTTTGACAATAATTGTGACACAGGTAGCTTCGATTAGGCAGATGATTGCGACAAATTGATGACATTTACCCAACAATCTGTGACAAAAGCTGTACATTAGTTACGATTATGGTTGGCCTATCTGTCTTAGCCGTGACGGGAATTGCCTCCTCTGTAACTGTGAGATTTGCATGAGATTGGTGGCAAGGGTGATCCACATCACACCAACTCACCCCGAAGGTTCAACCTGCCATGACCTCACAAAGCTGCTGCAGGAACTGTTCATAATCTCTGAAGCCAATAAAATCACGTCCGTAAATAAGATTACCCTCCTATCCACAACTTCTAACGGTAATTGTGTTAGCCTAAAGCCAATGACGAGTACCTTCAACGATATTCAATTGTTTAACGAAACGGCGTGCCTTAAGGTATGGAGAAGATCGCAGCATCAAAGTATTAAAGTGAGTGATCTCTTGGTGTTCCGAGGCTGTTGATACGGGGATGACCCCAGTGATTACACCAGTCAGGGCCAACGGCCGACGCAAAGAACGACGGTTTCACGTAAGCCAACTTGGAGATGGTTTTTGTCATTCATGATGTGCATGTTTCCTTCGCAGTGTATGTTTCCCTGTAGTGGTTGGGTCAGTGCGCATAAGAATCATTTCCCCAACTTGCCCAATGACGTGGATTACCCTACAGCATCAAATGGCATTGCAAAACGGCCATTACCCCGTTAATGGGTCACACGTTATGGACGATAACGAGCAAAAAAGAACTCTCAGAAAATTGCGCTGTTGCTTAATGGTGCGATCCGATTCAACAAATTGGTCCGATGACCATTTGTGTTTCTTTATCTCTGCACAGATGTGGAATGAATTCATTCTGGGTCGTTTCCATTTCATGGTCAGTTGTCAAAATGGTTGTGATTGTATTGGCGAATTTCTATAAATCCACCGAAGATGCTACTAGATAGAAGAAACGAGGGACGCACGTTACATAGTTTGATCCTGAATGAAACCCTATTGTCCACATAGCAAGTCGAATCTTGCTAGAGTGATCTTTGCCGGTGTTTTAAACAGGAAACGATAAGGTACATTTTCTCGGGCGGTAAAATTGTGTGAGTATAGGTTAAAACGCTGTTTGAGCATAATCCTGTTTAACACGTTTAAGTTGTCGGAGCATTCGTTCGTAGGTTCCTAATTGTAAGACACGTCTCAGCACGGCAGATACTCAGTAGCTTTGAGCCAAAGAGAAATGTAAACTTTACAAAGAAATCGATGTACCCGTATACGGGATCAGCAGGAAGCTCCGAAACCAATCTAAAACTTGGACATTTTGGTTGACAAATAGAAGTCGACTTCTACTGCTTTATGAATTTCAATTTACATTTCTCATCAGGGGCTCGGCATTTCAATAAGAATCGCCCTGATGAGCTGTCAGCCTTACCCCCGATCTATCACGTCTCGACAAAATGGAGACACGACAATTTGATCACATCGATTGCTTGTATCTATAAGAGGATAACATGCCTCTGTGGTTTGTTCGGATTACTAAAAGCAGACAGTATGGATTTGTTTTGGCGAAATGGACGACCATGGTGTCAGAATTACAAGGAGATAGACTGTGTTTTAAAAGTCTGAAGCAACAACAGGATTAGCACTCTCCCCCACCTCACCCTTCACAATCTCAAAAAAAGACAAATCATACTCCGAACTAAATTCAGAATCCCAAACGCTTTAATTATCCAAATTTATTTCACCAATTAGTTGCTAACGATCTTTCCAAAAAATAATATTCGCATTTTCTTTCCCTACCGGAGGTCAACCAGACCATAGCTTGATTCAGGTGCTTATTTGAACATCATTAGTGCGGCACAGAAACGGTAATAACAGCAATGACAAACCAGAAGAAGGTAATTGATCCCCTCTGGCACGGTAATATGCCACGTTTCGTAACTCTCGCAACTCTTGCAAGCGACAAAGAACGGAGTACAAATAGCTGCAGAGGTGAAAGAACCATCAAGTTCTGTGCTAATTCGTACTTCATCGTTATCATCTTCTATATTTAAGTGGATTTCGCACGAGCTACGTTTCGGCCTATATTTTACATTTTCTCGGGTGGTGAAAATGAACCTTCTCATTTCCTGCGGCGCAGATAAGTAAGCTAATTGTTCACTGTTGACAATATTGTTTAAAAGACACAAACACATACCACTGAACCATTCTCTATGGTAAGGGTAATAGCTTCTCCTGAGAGAATTATCTGAAACCATGCAAGCGAGTGATTTACATTTCACAGTTGACAAAGCATGAGATTGACAATTTGTGACGATGAGAAATACAATGGCATGTTTGACAAAATGTTCAACAAACTGAAACTGGCGTATCTAAAGGCACAATTGGGTTGTTGTGGTTGAACATCTCAATAACAGAAATGAGTACTGGGATCTGTACAGCACACCTCTAGCGCGTTTCTGTCGTACCTGGTTTTAAAATGGCGGCTTCCGTGTCTCTAAAGCATCAATTGAAGTCATTGTCAGTATTTTTATTGTAAATAATTGCATTGTTGCATTGTTTTAACTTCTCCTTGCTTGTTCTCCTTAAAGGAGGTTTTATTGAACAATATTATGAGTAACAGTTGAAAGAGCCTTGCTATGTTCAATGTATGGTAATTGTCACGGTGAGCTGGTTTTGTCATTCATACCATTGTCCACCTTCTATTATTATGATGAATAGACCGATCATCCAGTGGTTTGAATGGATTTATGCCTGACCACGCATAAATGAAGGCGGCGACGTACTCAACAATTGAACTATTCAGAGCTATAATTAGGCGCTACTCAGTTGACCTAGCGATGTGTGTCGTGGATATAATTGATCGTGGACTCCTGCACATGCTGGTTCTATCACCGTGCACTTACTCTCTGTGCCGCCGGTAGCCCCGCTGCGGAGGTCGGGATCGTGGACTCCTTGCGTGGTCCTCCTTCTCTCCGTAGAGGGTTCAACAAGGCTGGCTCAGCTGAGCAATCCACGGTGAAACCTTTCACCCGTACCAGCTTCTATTTTACCGATTTATTGCATTGCATAGTATTGTGTGTATAGGCCTATATGTCAATGTGTTATATGTCAATGTGTTTTCTCTCTGTGCATTTTATCTAAGTGTATCACTTGTGAATCTGTATATGTAAATGTTGCGGAGGTTACAATAAATACATAAAAAATAAAAATATCTTCCTTTGAAGTCTTTCCGCTAATCGACACGCCATTGATCAGGGCCACGGCCGTGGTCTTATATGTTTTCGTTAAAATTGCCTGATGTTTGCCAGTCATGAAAATGCAGTGAATGTCAGTTGCCTCGATGAATTCAATAATTGTTCATCGTTCAAATGATTTATATCAGAATTCCACACAAATAGCTGCTGGCATTATTTAGGCTGTTCTCATCACTCTCTCCTAATATGTCGAAAACAGCTTTTTTATAGGTGTTTATTAACACCAGGTTTATCACAAACTTAAAGGTTTATATCAAAAGCTACGAGTGATATCTATTGTAGATCCCTGGTGATTTGTAATGTCGCCCACTCCATCAACCCATCCCAGCGCAGCCCTAATAAATCTTTCTCTTCGCCTAAACAAAGGTAAAAGTGGGAGGCCAGATCATCTATCATCTTTATAAGAACATGTCTATTTAGGGCAGGACTTTTTCCTAAATTATTAATCAATCCGTCAGATGTGACGTTGAATATCAACTTTCTTTGTAGAGTCATAACTTCCTTTTCATGAAGCTATTTGAAGAAATTCCTTCGGGAATGCAACTTCCAGCATTTAAAAAAGGCACGTAATCAAAGGTTTTTGTCCACTTACCACAAAAGAGGTACTTGGATACAATTTGTGTATGAAAAACATCATGACTTCAAACAAGTACTAACGATGTCCCCTTGACATTTCCGACACCACAACATATTCTGGATCATTAGCCCTGGCTATCAACAAGCAACTCACTGGGGACTCCGTCCAACAGGCTGAAATGGGCTGGAATCAATCGTCCTGCCAACGAGCTCGCTTACGAATACAAACCGGCGGTGATTTGTGGAAGTCAGTGGACTAGCTGCGCTGTCTGATTGATCATATCAAGATTAATAACATCTATCATCATTCGTTTGGCGGTCAGCCTTGCTCTGTTTGACCAGATTATTCTATCAATTATCGCATAGGCTTATCTCAAAACTCGCTTTGATAACCAGGTCACATTTGGGTTATCAACCGTTTGCTAGAGTCGTAACTATGGAGAAGCTAGGAGAGCAAGATTTCTATTCACAGCTATGAACCATTCATGAGAAAGTCATTTTAGTAAAAGCGTTCTTAAAAATCAGTTTAAGTGTTTACAATCAAAAATGTAAGAATGACCAGCCATATCCGAGCTTCCATTTTCTCAGATATTGTTGGTGGTTCATTCAAAATAAACATCTGAAATGATGAGGTACAATTACATAAATAGTTCCCCTCAAACCATGAAATGCCGGAAATTACAAAAACATCACTTCACGGTGAGGCTTTCGTGTAGCGTGTCACGATAGTCTGATCATGCTGCAGGACAGTTAGTCCACTATAGAATTCAATTATCTTCCAAGGGGGACTTTAACGTGTTCGCTAGGAGGAGGTGATTGCCAGGTATCATCTATCAACTTCAAAGAACCTGATTTGTATTCCGAAGAGGTTTTGTCGTCAGTTCTTTGGCGCTGCCAGCTTGTGCGTGCCGGGTTGAGAGGTACATGTACCTTTACGATTCGATCTAATATTGAGCAATACCGTAGAATTTGCGCCATAGTGTTGTCAATCGAAGTCTTGTCCCTACCTCGCTGTCAACAGTATTTCGACCTGGCCTAATCTTTGAAGAGAGCCATCTTGCACCTAGGCCTTAATTCCAATTATTCCACAGTCTTATCAAAGAATCTCAATAACACCGACCCCCCTCAAAACAGCTTTCATGGGGGCGGCCTAAACCAGTGAGGGGAAATAAACTTAATACCACTACCAGTCTCGCCGATGAAGCATGAGTCATATCATGACATGATGCCAACTTAGCCTGGGCTAGCCCATTCAGTTCAACAAATAATCACCATTCGTTGGTATTCCTCAATGAGCTCTGTGGCCAAGCGATGAAAGGCGGCTCATTTCAGCTCGCTTGTTGGACAACGGTCTCCTGAGGATCACCAACTGAATGAAAATGAAAATGTTGAAGGGTGTGTGTAGTTTCGTGATATGTTGCGAGTGGGACAGAGTCGACCCATTAACATCCCGCTTATACTGAACCAGTATCTTCCGCTATGATCAATACTTTCTTATAATAATTATATCCCACAGCGCTTTAACAGTTTCATTACTGAGGAGCACTACATAAATCCGTGACATTATCATTGTTATTATTATTATTTTCGTCTGGCCCGGGATAAAATCCCGCTGACTCAGACTTTAATCAGGGAGCAAACAATGTGGTAATTAGAGATAAATCCATTTTAGAATAAATATCATGCCAAATTGAAATTTTTCGGTTCAGTACATGTAGCTCAGAAATAAAATCAGGATGAAATGAAATTTAAGAGAATTTTATGATTGATTAGCTGTTATAAATCAGGGTGTATTGCACAAGTAATGCCGATCGCTCGTTGAATGAGATGCTCAGCAATAAATGAACGTGTCCTTAATACACTTGATGAGGGCAGAGACGTGATTAAATTTACCGACTGATCTCTTCCCACATTTTTATGTCTGTTTGTAATCTGGATTGTCCAAGCTTTTCCGGGTCAACTTGTGAGAGGTTCCAATCTGAGAACTATCGGCTTACTGAGCAAGAGTACGAAACAATATACGATAGTGGTATAGGAAATCGATTTCGGCCGAATAATCATGTGGCACTATTCCGCCGAATCTGATTCTCTGATTCTGATGTTGTGTATGGCCGTTCATTGACTACGTATGCAAGATTTTCCATTAAGTCAGTACCCACGCCCCCCTTGTACGCCTGCGCAGTCTAGAGCCAGACTCCCTCTTACGTCCTAACGCAAAACTGGTTAGCATTACTCGAAAACTTGATTTTTGTTCTGAGTGGCGTCCTGCAACAGAACGGAATGCATTTGGTTCGGCGACAGTCTAAAAAAACTTTGCAAAATCGTGGCTGGAGCCATCTGTCACCTTTAAATGATGCCACGGATTATTCTGTGCGGCCCAATCTTGTCGGCCATGTTTCATGCAACAACCATCTGTCACATGCGCTAATCTCTCCTGGTGTAAAGACGAAGGATCGTGATCACATAATCCAATGCCCCAATTAATAACCCGCTAATGAGGTATGGGAATCTCAAAGAAGCGTCTTATCTTAAAATGTTTTTATAGTGTTACCCAAGAAATCCATTAGCTTTCCTTCGTGGAGAATGAATAATGACTCGCGGTGGGCGTAACATCATCAATTTACGTTTCCAGTCGTTGTCAAACCCCTTCCTCCACCCAGGGATAAAGGACGCCCGTCGATACATTTCCTGTGCCTTTCGGCGTCCCAAGGACGGCGTGCTGGTTTAGAACTTACAAACAGGATATCTGACAGGGTGAGAAATGAACGCGCAACGTGTACGTGCCTTCCCTCTGAAGAAAAGTGATATGATCAGGCTGGGAGTTGACAAGTTACTTGGGCGTGTGGTGGATGATTCGAGATAGACCTCTCTATAATGGGGTGACTAAAATAGCAAAATTGGTTAATCAGATGACTACTTTGCCTCAACCACCGAGCAATCTTAGAAGTCTTACAAGTAACGAACCCAGTTCCCTTGAACAGTGACTGAGTTGGAGAGGATTTTCCTTTAGAGGCACTGCTGCAGTACACTTAGCCTTTCTCAACTCTTTCTTAAAACAAATATCGTTATCACCAAACGGATACTCGGACACGATTCTTCTTAAAATGCACTGCAGTGCCCTTTGCCTTTTCTCAACTTCTATTTCTTATGACAAAAGCAATGTCGCCAAACATATACTCGCGGTCGTCATCAGTGTATGTCTGTCACATTGGTGGGACGTTATAGGCAAAGATTATAGGCTAGCTCGAGGATAAGGACATATCTCTCTTTAATTGCTAGTCATTACTTTGGGTATATTTCGCCTTTGCCTTTTCATGGTTTATTCATCTCAGCCAACCAGATATCCGACTACCGGTAGTGTTTATAAGCCTGGTATTGCCAGTATGATTAGGCAGCTGAGAGCATTGCTTCTCCCAGAGTGATGACTGTCGATGGCTTCCCATGTTAGAGCTGTTGTCAGTTCTGCCAACTACCACCTCAGAAATGTGGCACTCAGTCACTCCTTGCGTTCAGGAACACTCTAAAGACGGTCCTATTTCAGAAGTACTTTGCTCGCTAGGGGGCGCACTCGAACAGTTTAATTGCTGGATTTGAGCGCCTTACAAGTCTTTATTGTATTGTATTGTATGATTGAACCAAGATCTTGACCCAGGGATCTCAAAAATCCAAAGCGTTCATTAGGGAATTTGTAATATTAGGGCCTACTTTGGAATGTACACTCATAGAATCTGTGATGGCCCGTGACAGAATACATTATGGGAGACCCCATTGCGTGGCTTCATACAAGAATAGCTTTGTATTAAAGGCGAAGGATCTCTGAGTTCTTGGCAGCAATAGCGCACTGTTCACCACGATGGTAGTGATAGTAACTTGGCTTGTGTAATCAACATAGATTATACAATGGGCAAGTCATAGATCCTATGACGGAAACAACTTTTGCCTGTGCACATCATACCAGGAGACGAGTCCGCCTTTTGTGTTGGGAAATATTATACGTCTCATCTTCATTACCTATATGATGGCTAAAATGAACAAAGATACTTTGAAATGTATGAGACTCCATTTACCTGATCGATTTTAGAATGTGTCTATTTCACCATGGTTAATTCATTACATTTCATCCAGAAACCCGTTTGGTCTGCCATATTTCCGGGGAAACATGGAAAGCGAGGAAACTAACCTGAATTAAAATTTGATCAGTTCCGTGGCTTTTAGTATTGTATTAATTTCTAAATAGCACGTACACAAAGTTAAAGTTGAAAGGTATACGGGTAACTTGAATGCCCCGTGTAGAAAGTACTTTTATATGCACCCCGCAAAGACTGAAGATGAAAACAAAATAGGTTCTTGAACTGAGAAATCGCTGACAATGTACACTCGACTTACAAAGATGGTAACGTGAACATAATGGTCTTCCCATATTTACCATCAAAACGATCCGAGCAAAGACGATAACACCCACGTAAAACCAATACCGCAGTCATCTTTCTGCCTTGCGAGAAATAAAACCTCGGTTTCATGCCAGACCCCCATTTGTCATTCCAATACATAACTCCGTAATAACAAATTGGTTGTTTATACAAATGACGCGCATTTCTCTAGTCTGTTATGTTTTATTCAAGAAAATCGCGGTAAGCAAGCGTTCTCTTCTTATGGATATTTTATGTATTTTTACCGAGGAATAAAAGGAAAGAAAGAATGAGACTTGGTCGTAGTTTGAAGCCACGATTGGTGAACAGACAAAATACAGACCCATATACATGCTTCCCGAAATTGGTGGCTTGCATTGGAACTAACTTTTTCCCCCTTGTCCGTCATTAAAGGCATTCAAGTGTGTTGGTCAAACATGACTATCGCCTTTGTCCCTCCACCACAAGGCCTAGTTTCCCCTTATGACATCACTATTTCGGACACACAGCGCCCCATTTCCGGAAAGGTGTATAGCGAGCTTATTCGTCAATGGGTTAAAGACCCCTTTGGCCTCCATCAGTTTGCAGGGACAAAATCGGATAAACCAACCCCTAGTGTGCTACCTTTAGTGCCCAGAATGTAGACTCACTTCTCCAATTTAGTTCGGTGCGGGAGAGAAAGAGTTATTTGCATCGATCAGGCATTTTATTAGGAAAAGCAAGAGCAGTATGAAAATCATTGGTTGAAACCAAAAATGATTGATAGCTAGTCAACAGCCACATCACAACCAAAAATCGATAAGACTCTTGTAATTGGCGACTCAAATACTCATTAGTAGCTTAACTTAGAATATGATAATCTTGTCAATATGTTTTTATAGAAAGGCAGTGATGACAAAAATGATAAACGCCTGAAAATATTAGCAAAAACTGCGAGAGCACTATTAATTGTCCTCGATTAAATCTTAAGAAGTGCCTTTGCAGTACAGTGTGAACCAAACACGTCGCTGTAAATGAATGTTCTGTCTGATGGCCAGATAACTTAATCACTTGGTCATGTTGGTCGTGTGGCGGGTGTGCACGGCGGTGTCTTTGTACGCTACATTTAAGCCGACATCGTATTTTATGATATGAAGCCACCCACCATACACACGCTAACACTCCCTTGGAGAGATTCAGCGTGATACAAGGGCATTGACTGGTCGACGAACAGTCATATGTCGTGCAAAAAGTTGGTTTATATGATAAAGTTGTGTTTGCAAACAGCACATGCTTATGCTGACGATGCGACACCGGTCGGTTCGATGTGTGCTCTATGCACAGTGTCTCAAGTACATGCATCTAATGTAAATACGCATTTTAGCTAAGAAAGAAAGATCCGAAAGAAATCGTTCCTTTGAAGGGACAACTTGGGCATTTTAATATCAACTCACTGAGACCACATGACATTACATTGAAGGGCGTATCCCCAAGTATTATGTATAACAATACGAATCACACAATGTGTTGCCATTAAGCAAAGCTAGAGAGAGTTACATACAAAAGCGACAACCTATTCAGTATAAGCCTCGCGTCATGGTTGAGTTAATCTCCGAGTCACACCCAACCACGCAGTACTGCCTGCCTAACGTGGTCTATACATCGCCAGGGTAGCTTTCCCCATCACTGATCACTATAAGATGAAATAAGCAGATCCCATTGCTCACCAAATCACCCGGCTCAATTACAAATATATACATGTACAATATCTACATTGGTAATCATGCACAGGTTTGTGAACTGATTACTGATTAGATCTCATGACCGAGGAGTGGCGTATCAACGCACGACTAGCCAAGATGGAGTGTCTTGGACTTATCAGTTTCACCAGTCATCTTAATGAGATATTTTTACCGCTTGGCCGCACATCAACACCTCTCGTTTTCGAAGGAATATGTTTTCAGTTGTTTTTTTCATGAATGACTTCATGACAGGTTGTTAGTATTCATTAGGGCTGTGACAGAATCAGAATGGCGCGTCGCGTTGACATACTGGTGCAATGCGTGGGCAATGTTTTTTCCGCGCAGCTCGACAAAAATCAACCAAACAAATCGCCAACACAACGTGACAGCCTGTCGCCGCCTTAATAGAGCAATTTTCTGTGAGTTTGCATTCCAACAGAATATTGACAACTCAGAGCTAAATATTTGATTTTTGTAGATAGTAAACATGTGACACTATATTGTCAATATGTAATCTTTCGATTTGCCCTGGAGATTAGTAATTTTCACTTCGGTATACATTACACATACATAAGCTTTCCCAGAGCTTATCTGCGCCCATCTTCCCTCTTGGCTGCTCATGCGGCGTTTGTCATTCCGCGGCCGGATTTAATCAACAGGACCCATTACTGGTCCATTGCCTTCTTATGAATTGTGTTATTACATACATGTGGCTATGATACAGTTGCTAATCAGAAGTGACCGGCAACACACCATGCATGGAGCGATCCTAACTGGTGTGATTAGGTTTATACTGTATGCTAAGGCGGAGACAGACTAGTGCGTCGCGGCAGTGTCTTGTATTGTTCGGCGCCAGTGCGTAATAATGCAACGCGGCGAATATTTAACAAAACAAACCCACGCGACAGTCTGTCACTACCATTTGGATAGGTTGCCACTGAATGGGATTTTGTTTTAATCGCGCAGCGCATGCGACATCGCAAAGGCGCTTAATGACGTTTGTCAACAACCCTTGCCAACACTTATTTGCTAAGTGGCAAATCTTTCCCGTCTAGATCAATGGTTACAACAGCATTGGAAATTGTGTAATGCATTTAATGCATCAGATACGGTGATAAAGCTTGCAATTGTTTGCAAAGTAATCCATTTAAAACCGATGTTACTACCATGAGAAAAAGCAGTGACATTTATTTCACAGTAAATCTGCGCGAAGCCAGCGTAAATTTCCTCTTAATTCACCACAGCGCGAAGGCATGCGTCGCTATTTCAATAAGCCAACCCATATATTATTCACTGCGTGAACTATGGTCTGAACTTTCAATGGACGGTTATCATTGTCATGGGAAATGTACGGCACATTAAAGATGCAGCCATAAATCTTGGCCGTCTTGAACAAAAAGGAATATATAGTTTAATCAAGTAATTTGACCAGTTGACCTTTGCATGTGTTTTCCCGATTAGGCAATAGATACGGTCGTTAATATGTGCAGAGAAACACTGCGATGTTTTGGTATCAACACGTTTAACACAGTAGACTCATTCGACATGGAAATTGACTTTCAAATGTATCATTAGTCGGTTTTGACAAAAAGAAACTATGAGTTAAATGGCTAAATGACAAAGGCTTCGACAGTCTATGAATATATTCTGTTTAATATCGTCCATTATGAGCTCGACCTAAAAACCATCAACAAATAGCGATATTATTCAATCTTCCTTGTTTTTGTAACGCAATAACAGTGACGCAAAAAAACAGATGAGAAAGAAAAACGTCAATTCACCTTTTTTGGACTTACTGTGCTATTTTACGATCCCAACACGGAATTCCTTAAAAGTACGAGAATCGAATCCTTCAATGTGCAACACCTGGGCAAATATTTTCTGATAGGGGACACTTCTATTAACTGGAGTGTGTAGATCCTTGGTTTTATCGCCTCAGTCGACAACTCGAGTAGTAGAAGACGTCTGAAAGTTTAATTCAAGTCTCAGACTCTCTGATACGCCTTAATACGAATCACCATATTTTCTCTATCCGCCAGAAAGTCCCTTGTGGATCAGAACTGTCTGTTGTCGAAATACCCTTCCTGAAAAAGAGAAAAACGTCGAGATGAGCTATTTGCAATACGAAACACTGATCGTGTGCCTGTGGCTAATCCGTCGGGACAACAGTGTCTGAGAGACTCATCCTTAACCAGCTTTACCAATAGTGCTATGCTGAGGGCATAAAGTCATCTGTGGTGTTCAAATCTAACGTGGTGTCGCCTCTCAGGCTGAATTTGAGGAGTCTTTCTGTGAAATAGTCCGTATGACCTAGATTCTCTATACCTTGGTGGACAAGAAGCCGTTGGTTGAAATCGTCATTATTACAAGAATCCTTCTCTATTTGAATGGTTTCTATTGACAAAAGACTATATGCAAATTAGTAAAGAAAAGGAATTGCACTCATGGTAAATTATACGACGTAGAATTGGAACTAATGCGGTGTATACACAAAACTCTGTTCGGAAATTTTATTTTCCATAGCGAAGCATATACCGGTACTTACACACACTATTTACTCTGACCTTTCCCAACCTTTTCCGAATGATAATAACAAAAAGGGGAATAATCAGAAATAGATGGAAAAAATGTAGGAAAATATAAAAGAATCCCGGATACTAATCAGAAAAACGGTGGCTCATCAAACAATGCGAAAAAAGTAAGAACGCACTAAAGAATGACCAAGAAGATTTTCATCAACGATGGTCACAGATGTTGGAGCTCCCATGAATATTGGATCTGGCTATGAATATGCAAGAAGAAAATCAGCATAGTAACATTTGGCCCTTCCAAAGATACCTGAGGCTCTTATTTTGCAGCTGTCCTCGTTCTTATCCGACTTCCTAATGGTGTATTGATCAGAGAGGTCAATGATATCTGGTGAACTTATATCAACTATTACTGTTCCATCCAACACTCGAGTAATGGACAGTGTGTTTTAATATGAATTAAAGTCGTTATTTGGCAATTGTTTGGTATTTAACAATGATCCTTAAAGATTCTATACAAAGTTCCTTGAAGTATTGATACTTTACATGTTATAATCTCGACTATGAAAAGTACTTGTCCTTTCGAGATACATGTGCTCGCCTTGACTAAGCGTGAGTTTCCTTCCTAATCATAATTATATATATCTAAAAGAAGAACACTCTTCCGTCAATTTCTTTCAAAAAGTATCTTACAATGCATGTTACTAGGAGGGTACTAAGAAACAAGAACCTATTTTCTCACTTGATATCTTTCATAGAGATGATGGACTAAGCAGTACGACAATAACCATAATAAAATACTAACATACAGTCCACCTATTTCTAAAGAAATGATGAGCTTGTCAATCATTTCGATGAAAGACAATTTTAAATGTTTTTCCTCGATTGTGATTGCCAAACTTGGTGAAGGTTTTTCGATACACCATATTCACACACCACGCTAATCCATTATCAATATCGCTTATCATTATAACCTATTTGTGCGATAGTATAAAAAGGAGACTATTAGTATCTAATGGATTGGTGATAATTGACAGGAAAGATCTTCGTGATAAAACACGCTCAGACGGTTCCCGGATATGACTTTCCCAGCGGCAACAATCCCGCCACCATTAAAGACACTCCTGGCGTTACCAACACCGCGATAGCGATTGTTTGACATGGTAGAACTGTCGGAGAAATTGCTTGAACTCATAAACGGGTTGCTGAGGTCACGTAGGTTTTAAGTACACGTAACTCTGAAGACTGGTGTGAATTAAGCTTATGATTGTTAAAAAAATATGTTCTACGTTCTCTCTTGTCCATGGTTTAACTGGGTCTTTTTGTAATGTGATGTGACTTCATTTAGCAATTATTCTTCTTATCAGGAGGAAGTCGTCCGTCTTTGATCTTAGCTGCTGCGCTGATTCGCCGGCTCATCCTTCAAGGTGTAATTTTTTGCCTGAATTTCCTCTTTGAATTTTTCTATAGCTCTCTTGCCTTTTTCAAATCACTTTTCGAACTTTGAAGGTGGATCGTCTTATCAAAGAACGGCAGCCAAGAACAAAGGTCGTGTTTTAGACTAATCCATATTTTTAATAAGGCAGTTTATTCACCTATATTGTTTTTAGATGACTTTGAAAATGGGCTCATCTAACCATTCCGTCGGGATCATCTTCAAGGGCTCATGAAGCCTGTCATCCGCATTTTTCAAGACGGACTAGAAGTGTCAACCTTAATGGGGAGATTACTGGCAGATGACAAGGTAACGCACAAAATCTGACTGCCGCTGGCTTGTTAAGCGCAAAGGTGATAAGAAAAAAATCCTTCGCTATTAATAAGCATTTTTCTTAAAATGGGGAAACTAAAACCGAACAAGGTCACATTTCCTATGCATGATCATCGCTGGTTCTCTTCAAAATGGTGCGTAAAAAGAACGGCCAACGCAGAAAGAAATACTTAAAGACATTGATAAGACGTGACTGTTGCGCTACGGACTTCAGGCAAACTGGATCCGAAAACGATTTTTTGACAACTATTGATAGAGGTTGAATTTAATGACACAACTTAGGGATAAACAATGTACGTTTTCTTATCCTAAAATCATGTTTAAAACATATCAGTAACCAAAACAGGACTCAAACGGGATATGAACAGTTTGTTAATGTACTTGGATATCCCCCGAGAAATTGGTGGACGTCCGTTTGATTTATATTAAAATTGATTTGTTCTCAAGATCTCTGTTTTCAACGTTTCCGTAATTCACCGTCTTATTTTGCTGTGATTGAATCTCTCAGGGAGAAATGCCCCGAATGTTAGATTACGGTTCAAGCTCATGCAGATTGGAGCTGTCAAATTTGGAGACAGAGCCGATGAATAAATATGTATTTCGGAACTTTGAAGGTCACTGGTCACGTGACGTGCATATTGTCATGTATTTGAAATTTGAAATTGAAATAGATGACGCTTCATTGACTCATGCCAATTTGAAAAATGCTCAAAGTGATCTGAAACTCGACTCATTTGTTTTAGAATACAGAATTTCACATACGCAACCTTTGCAAAATAAGACACCTTGAAACGGAAATATGCTTTTAGGAAGAGTGCCACTCGCCGGTGTCCACCGTATGTGAACTTCATGAACGCAGAGTCATCCGCCAGTTTATCCGAGCCCAGCTCTGTTATGCATCACGTCAATCCGGCGGTAATTACAGAGGCTAAAGCTATTATCCAGGTAAAAAACGATTCCGAGGTCTCGGCGTGATAGCCGTGGACAAACATGACATCGGAAGGAAGTAATGAGGGTGTCAGGTTATTCAAACAGTGGTGACATCTTGTCATATTGAAGTTTGGGTCACCGTTCTGCAATGAGTATTACCATATGGGCGCCTTATGTGCTTTTCACCAACAAATACTGATGCCGGAATATTATAAAATGAATCATGCAAAATTGCCATATTCTCGGACAATCGGGTAAGTAAATCTCCAGGGGAATGTATTCAATTTTACACCAGTCATCAGGACCAACTGACCCCTGTTGAATCAAGAAATGACAAGTGGACAAACTGATTATTATCCACTCGTCACAGCTCTTCCTATCGCATTCATTTCACCCATCAAGCAGACCAGTGTCATCAACAAGTCACCTCCATTTCATTAATTTCGTTCTTACACCATTCATTGATACGGCGAAGTGAACGGACTCTCTAACCGAGTACACTCGCGTCCTGGCAAATTGATTTAATTTGACTTTATCACCCGTGGAGTGATCATTAGTGAGATACCCTTTAATTCATTCAGAGTCAAAAGCAATTTTGAAATCACCCCGTGTTCGTGTCCCTAGAGTGAAGGTCGAACGTAATGGAGTTCTTTGATTCGAACTTGATCAACACTTTATGATAGTCTCCCTGTTTGCTAGTAGTCCCAAAGGTTTAATTTCCCGCGATTCTGACCTTTTTCTGCTTTGAGTTAGATTGATAACATCAGAGGATTGTTTTTGCTTTTTGAGTTTTCAACGAAGTTGAAATGTGAAAAGTAACCTTTCTTTGTTATAATGTTTTGATGATAAATGAGTTCTGTACAAGCATCTGTTAAGGTGAATTAAAGTGCTGTTGCAAGAACACATTGATTGGATATCACATTGGGTCATCAGTTCCGATACTGAGAACTATAAGATATATTCGATTGGGTATGGCTAAAGGAATTCGTATGACAATACCATTGTATGAAGTACATGTATTTTGTTTATAGAAACTTGACGTCCAAGCGGGGGCGAAAATGTATGAGATGTACAATAACATAAGCATTGATTGGACTTTCGGCACCAATGGTCAACCCTTAAGTAAAAATTGTTCTGATTACAAGACAGAGTAGTTGAGGTCTGGGCAGTGAGGGCAATGTTTATCTGTCTTCTTCATCTATTCTTCTTGGGTAAAAAAAAACAGAAACTATTTTCAAGCAAATAGAACAGTGCTGGTTGCGTGGCCACACGAATCAACATTTCCGATATCAATATTTTTCTTTCTGTTGTCACTCCAAAGAAAAAAGGAGCGGGGAATAGTCTTATCCTTTCTCATTATTGGCTTCTTTGTGAGTATTGACTGGATGTCAAAGAGTAAAGCACTGCGCAGTGGTTCCGGGAAAAATCTGGGAATTTTGCATGCGGGACTAATCACCGAAGATGATCATTGATTCACACTTTCAGTCAGCTGTTTGTCCGAAAACTGTCCGTTTCTATGCCTGATCATGCATACATTGATTGAACTGAAGGAACCCAAAAGAGCTAATGCCATCACGACAGCCCTTTACTTTCCCTGGCTCTCGACACTAGACTCAGAAACCCATACAATCCAACGTAGCATAAGGTACCGCCTCGAGCGATAGACATTCAGCCAGGCACAACACAGGAAGGCAACTCTGACATTTGCTTCTCGCTAATTTTAAGTCCGCATGATTTGCCAAATTATTTGGTCACAACTTCCGTGGCCTGTTTGTTCCTACTCCTCTAATATGTCTGAGGCAAGATGATATGGGTGCTTTGGCCTAGACAGGAAGCAATTCCAAATGCCTACAGGGGTGTTTGAACGGTAACAAAGACGCATTCTGCATGAGTCACTTCTGTGGCTTTCCCTTAAACTTCTTACCTGCTTCAAATCAAATCAACGGCTGCAGGCGCAGCTTGGCTAATAAGACTAATCCGTTAACACGAATGCCAGGACAATCTTCTTTTTGCCCGTCATCTTGTTCTTCATTTTTTCGTCTTTGTTGTCTCATTCTTCTTCTTCATGGCAAGAACATCGCTGATGAAATTTCGCAATTTGACTACTCTTGGCGCGGTGTACAATACCACTCTCATTGATTGTATAGTCGTTATCAGTTGTTTTCAATATGTTTCGTTATATCGAGAATCATCTTTAGTTATCTCTATGTTATATCTATGATTTCATGAAGCCTTACATCATGCTGGTAATCGGTATTGTATCATAAAACCTTACATTTTATGTACAGCATCCTACAATCGAATGCATTAAAAAAGATACATGTACATGTATACGTTATTCCTCGCTCGATCACATGTCCTAGAGGCATTGCAAATGCAATACATTGTTCAATATGCCTTAGGAAAACAAGTGTTTCTTAATAATTAGTCCCTTGAAAGAAGCGTTTCCAATCAAAGTAATGAGACGGAAAATCGTGTTGCTCTGAGAAAAATCATACATCTGTCTTCTTAAAGACCAAATTCCTTAAGCTAATATAACAACATCTTCTACGTCTGACCATAGATCAAAGCTATTTTTCCCGTCGCAGAAATACAGGTTGAAAGTTGAGAATATGATATCTGGGTTTGTTGCCGTTCGATATTCATATTTCTGAATGTTTTATCAAAGTGGTTTTTGCTCTCGGTACCCGCAAGTGACTTTTTCTTACCTTGCCTCATACTTTGAAGTTCCCACTGCTAATTGGCTTGGTCTACGAATACACAAGAGTACCGACATGAGTCGAATGCAACAAATATTTATGGGTTTACCCTAGGGAATATGCCATCGACAAACAGTGTCTGCCTTTGGAAGATTTTTTAGTTAGAGTCAGTTACTTTATATCATATCAAAGTCATGTCGAGAAATTTGTTTTAATTGGGTTAACCCTTTGAAGTTGTTTAGCAACAGTGATCCATTAAGTAATTCATTAATAAGTGATCTGCCTAATGCCTATCGAGAATCACTTCGAATAAGTTATCTCTCTCAACTACAAAAGATCCTGAGCCATTTTCTTAGTGGGCGGTTCATTATAGGCCGTCTGAATACCATGGACGAGATCGATGGAAGGCTTTTTTCACTTTTCTTCAAAATAACCAAGATAACATCCATGTTTTCGTCCATCATGTGAACGAATTTGGAAGAACCACGTAGATGGCAAAAGTGTGTATCTTGTTGTCTATAATGTCTATTTTTTCTTCAAATTACGCCCATGTCCATTTTTGTGAATGCAAATGGTTGGAAGCCTGTTGATTCAGTGTGATAATCCATAGAGGTTCAGTTTCGTGTCAGTGTAATCAAATGAATCAGGCGATTAAGAGAGTGAATTCATTTGTAATGGAGAAAGCTTTTAAGGTGTATTTCGTTTTGTTAATTGAATGAAGTTGCCTCCGGGAAGAGAATTTTTCCGCGGTGGGACCGCGAATAATTGGCAAGAAAATGAGATAGACGTACGATAACGTAACACAAAAAGTGATGGCCTGTAGTGCTTATTTCTTTTTATGAATGTACACAGCGGTTTGAGGAAACTGTGTTTGCCAGTGGGTTCACAGAATTCATCCATACTATCATGTTTGCCTAAATTGGGGGTAAATTAGTTTGACTACTTCTTACATCGAACAACACCATGCCGTAAATGACAACTATGTGCATTGGATAGATATCCTCCAGCATCTTAGTTGAATTTGTTCAACAATAAAACTAGATATCGAAAGGTATCTGCCAAAAATGAATTAACTGTCAATTGCACGTTCTGTTTGATACCTAATACTCTACGCGTGTTGAAATGAATTGCTTCCGGTTGCTGAGGCTGATTACAAGATTTACTGACGCGTTGGATGAAGCGAGATGATGAAGCCTTTTGCATATTCTGCGACGAAATGGTTTTTCAACCATACATGTAATCACGATGTCGTGTCATTTCTCGTTCTGAGAAGGAATTCCATGATTCTGCACCTAATTGCGAAGCATTCAAAATACAATTTAATCTACCAACATTATTCAAGACTAGAGGGCTTTTACTGACACGCTGTACGTATGGAAGGAACTTTGGCCACTATGTGCAGCTAGTGGTCAATAAGTTCAACTGGTGAAGTTGACCTGGCATTGAAAGATCAAGCAGGTAAAAAACGACAATTTAAATTAGATTCTGAACAATCAAATATGGCAATATACAATAAGTATTCACCTCAGCTGATGTTGTTCCTCGATTTACTGGCTTTTTACAATGCGATAACGAGACCAGCATATTTTCTTCTTCTTGGCCAAGAAGCATCCCGAGATGCTACAAGTGCACCAGAGGTGATCACCAAATGAATGTAAATGAAGTGTTTCGATTTTCTTTTTCGATTAATGCTTGCTCTAGGCCTACAGTTGAATACCAAAGCCGCATAAGACTAGGGAGGGGAAGCTGCTATGAGGATACGGCTGATTGTAGTTGCACTGCACTAGTTTGTCATAGCACGACAAGAACGAGACAAAAGCAACTGAGAGCACATGTTTATCGCCAGTAACACGTCATTTTGTCACTTACCATGCAGTATAATGAATTCAGACCTATCCCAATATGCGGTCTATTGTCTTTAAACAAAGCATGTTCGCACAAAGGACTTAATTCCCATTGTTTTACAGTCTTATTCGAATCATGATGACATCGACCCCCACGAAACAGCCTACAGGGTGTTAGATACTGGCCTTAACTACCAATGGCAAAGAAACGCAATGTAACACTTACATTCAACTGTGCACAAAGCAATTCATTCGTACACTTTTGCAACCAGGTGTGCGTTACTTCGATCCGAATGACATTTCCATGTTTCAACAAGGAAATGCATTTGCTAGTGACGGAACTAATGGATTTTTCTGTGATGGCCAATTTCCTTATTGCAGATGAATGATAAAATTTCTACGAATGCCATAACTAGAATAGATCACTGATAACAAAGATATCGGCATAATGTTTGCTTTTCTTTATAATTTAGTTTTATTGCCAGAGGGACAACGACATTTTTCAATTGCTTATGTCAATGTTATCGTTTACCATTTTAATATTGGTTTTTCGAGAAAGATGTTGGCTGCGACAGCTGTAAATTATTAGTGTTATTTTAACAAACTGGGTTCAGCGCAGTTCACCTCAAAACTAACCGGGGCAGTATAATGCAGGCGGATATTGTTCAAAATACAGACTAGGTTCACTAAGCAATCGCCCTGCTCTCATCAGACACGTATTTGTCAAGGGTTTGTCATTTAAACAGATAGCAAATGTTTTTAATTGACAATTTCATCCTTTCCATCCTTCCATCACCAGTCTTTGCATGCCCTTGCTTTAAGATTCGGACACTATGCGCCATTTCCTCTGTAGTTGATACCCTAAAAACAATTAGTAGTCCTCCACCGATCAGCAAAACATAAAGCTCCTGTCTCAGCAAATTGTTTGCCACTTCAATGAATGTTACGAATGCAACATAAAGCAACAGGATGAAATATTAATGTGAGCAGAGAGTGCTGAGAATGACCAGATCAACATTTACGAGGAGGGCGGTCCGATGGTTCGCCACTTTAACCGACATCAGAATGATTAGTTCTCCCAGTTGAAACATTTTATCTGCTTAGGTGTAGTGTACACGAAGTAAGAATGAGTCTGGTCTGGGTTAATTTTAGGTTTGGTCTGTTCAGAATAACTTTAGCATCATCATCAGCGAGGATTAGTTCAGCCAATCTTTGAGGAATCGATGTATCATTCATGACACATTCAGACCGAGGATAAAGAATTTTACTTAGTGCAAACTTCTTAAATGTTATAGTTTTCTGAGGTGTTGCAAAAACTGCCATGTATGTACAAATGTTGTAAAAACTGCCAGGTTTGTACAAATGTTGTAAAAAATCCGCCATATTCAAAGCATTCGATGTGAGTTTTTTTTAATATCATCTCCCACTCGATCCACGTACAAACTTGGTTTTGCTTCAAGACTTGAATAACTAGATTATTAACTAAGTCAATGGCGTGTAGAACTGAATGAAAAACGATTACGTGACTGAAACTCTGTTTTGGGTAATTTTTAAGTTATCGTATTTTTTCGGAATCCGTCGGAAATATTTATTGAAAATTCTCGAAAATATCGTGTCATCGTGTATTATCGTAATTTCAATGAAATATGATTAGTTAATGCTTTTTGAAAAATTATTCGGAAAGGGGAATAGATTACTTGTAATGATGTCGAAACAAGTCAGATACATGTAGAATGTAACAAATTAAATATTTTTTGTGAAAACATTTGAGTTGAATAAACTTGTTGCTTGATTGCTATCCATTGCCATTATGACATCGTGGCCTTTCAGTGTCGAGTGACGTGGGAATTTCCCTAATCTTTCTTCATGAGACTCAGCCACGAGTGATACTTCTTATTCATCCCTTTCCTCAGCACCAGCTCGAAGACTTCCTGTAGAGCCCGAATCCTCTTTCACCGGACGGTGTATTTTTAACATTTAAACCAGACAACAATGAAGAATACACAAGTATGCACAATAAATCCTTTTCATTCCATTTCTGGTAACTGGAACAGAAACGTTTGAATAAAAATCGTCGATGAAAATTCTTCCTTTCTTTCTTTATTTTTCAAGAAACACGGAAAGTATCGACATTTCGATATGGCTTCTAAAATATCAGAGTTGGCGATCTAGTTTATGCCGGATATACACTGACGGATGTTCCTCGAAAGAGCCCGAGATAATGCCATGTAACTCTATTGACTAAGAATCTAGTCGCTGCGTGTACCACAGATTATGGAGAGTTGAGCAGCGAATGGCAATCTTTCGACCTTTTTGTAGAAGAATACCATTTAAATAAAAGTCATTATGATGTCCCACCTGGTCCCACCTGCCCTTACATGGTAGGTAAATCAATTGACGTAAGAAATCGCAAAATATCATTCGCTTGTGCGCTTGATGGGATTAGCATCAACCGCAAAAATGCAACTTTTGCTTTGGAAAAAAAATGATGCTTATTTATAGAAATGGGTATTACAAATACATGGAGATAAAGAATTCTTATTGAATATACTTTGTCACATTTATCATTATTGCTCTTGATGACCCTTGATGTTTCATTGTTCGATGTTTCGATAAAACGCCGTCACAAACGCGTAGGAGTATGGCTGATCTTGTGTCCTTATCGCATTAACTGGACTAAAAACCAAAGTTCATTGGAAAGTATAAATCAAATATAGTTGTATGTTAACGACATGCACAGACATGAGTCATATATTTTTTCCAAAACTCAGTGAGACAGATAAGATGGCGACATTTAACAAAACGGACTTTTTAGTTCTGGCATGAAGGGTTAAATCTATATAATAAATCATTGAAATGTTATTAATCCACTGATAAGGAATCTTCTTTTTTTAAACAAATATCAACATTCTAAGCTGAGAATAGAACTTGACAATGGTTGGCTTCTAAACGAAGGGTAATGTCAATCTCTGTCCTAATAAATAATTCAGTTCAATTTATTGACATTGAAAAAGGGCGCGATGTTTTTCAATAGTATGCGTCAATTCCAATTCACCATATTCTCGGTCATGTTGATAAAAGCTGACATTTTAGTAGGTTTTCTTTCTGGGGAAACAGTTTCCAATGAATTAGGTTCATCCCAGTGCAGAGAACACTGCATAAAGCCATATCGAATTCTTGGCATACATCAGATAAACAAATGTTGAGGGATTCAATAGAATTAAATTTGATCTCGGGAACAAAATTTAAAAATTAAACAAACGTCAGCTATGACAGGACAGCGTCCTAACAAAGAGGCAGAGAAGCAGATGGAAACCAACTTTAATCTATTAACATCAAACAAGTTTCCTCTAATCCATAAGATTGAAGACATTTTAAGACAACTTGGTGACGCCATGACACTAGACACTTATATCTAGATTGTTTTAGATACTTAAAACAAATTTTCTATTTTGTCTCCGATGTTACAAATAGGAGCATTGCCTGGATACAAGACATTTTGTGGCACTTCTTATCGCTCCTCCATCTACCAAGTACATTCATTTATCTCCCAGCGACTGTCACATAACAAATGCAATACAATATTAATGAAATCTCTAAGGGCTTACAATCGGCCATTATTAACCTTTATGAGGAGAATGACCAATAAAGATAGTATATTAGGCAGTTTGTCACATTAGGTGGTATCAGAGTGATTAGTTTCGAGCAAAAAGAATTTCTGGGTTTTTTTGGACGGACATTCTTTGTGACTGTTGATAATGTTATGTCGTGAAACAATACATCACCAATGAGGTACATTGGTGTATCAGTTGATATAAATATAGTCGAGGCCAGAAGCGGGTCCGTGTGACAACGTGTGATTCCCACGGCGACCAAGACACCTCTCGTGGTGTTGAGGATCAAGCAGGGTGAAGTATAGTCTAAATCGCTATTCAAATACACACTGCCTTGCCTTGCACCTCATCCGACAAAGGAATGCTCCATCCTCAACCATTTTAAAATCGATGGTTGGAGAATTACTTGCATTCTGAATGTAGTCTTACTAATGGGCAATTAGTTGTCCCTGGTTGCTACTTAGGCGATATCAGGGTGATAAGTACGACAATGATGTACCTTATCGCCATTGTAATGTGTCAACATAAACATTCTTTACGAAGTATGATGTGTTTGTTAGCCTATGTGAGTTGCATCCCATGGCAATATCGACATCTTTGTTCGGCCGATTTACAGATCTCGAAGGATTCTCTGGTCTGCTTATGTAAGCAATGGTGCCCTCACTTTATTCATCTTCTTAATTCGGCTCGGATGAGCACACGCATGCTGCCAGTGCGCTGGAAACACTTGCTAATCGACCTTTATCGTAATAAATGTGTTGCACAAAAGACACTGTTTTTGTTTTGGAATTTTCTCCGGCATTTTCACACACTCTGGATACAGGTTGACCAATTATCCACCAAGGACAGGAGGAATTGGCGAAAACGTGCGAGTGGCCAAAGCTTCACTTGGAGTAAAAGGGTTGATATCAGTTTTATTCTCGGTAAACCTCGTGTTGCTAGGCCAACTATCTTCCTGTAATGCTTGAAACCCTAGTATCCACCAAAAGGCTTGTCACCCCGGATAACCATAACATGAAACATCATGATGAAACATTAATGCGAGACGGGAGTGTTGAGAATGAGCTGATCAACTTCACGAAGAGATCGGTCCCAGGTCGCCACTTTAGCCGATATCAGAATGATTAGTCTTTGTAGTGGCTACACATTATCTTGGTTGTGGATAACGTGGATACGTTTTATGGCGTATGAATGAGCCTGGTAAGTCTGGTCTGGAGCCATCGGGGACAAGTTCACGCAACCATGTCAAAGACCAACTTGGGTGAGCGCACTGCATGTTTGCAAATTTTCCTGACGACATCAGATATCCATCTTTACACTGCCATAGTCCTTCCTCTATGAACGTATTGATTACGAACATCGATACTGGATACGTGACAACCAACAGCTGTCTGCCATGAAGGAAAGTCTAATCAACGGATAAGTTACCTTCGCGGAGAAGCTACGACGATTAAGCTGAGATTTTCCTTTAATAGCGTGTTCATATTACTTTCCAGTGACTGTGTCAAAATAGGTGGTAGATCAATTTATCATCATTCCTGGTGAGACAGGACGACATATTATCGCCCTCACACTTCTATAACATAGGCACTGCATCACCAGTGATATAACAAGAATCTTCAACCCTCCGGATAAAACATAGAGTTGGAGAGTACTTGATAACAGAATCAAATATGGCTGCTCTTGTTTACATCGTGGATGTGCTGTAAAACTGTTTATCAGGGGCTATTTCCACTATTTAGCCTACTCAAAGCACACACAAATATTAAAATATCAAAATAAGCACCATTTCAATACTATACTAACCTTTCTTCAATGTGTCAATAAAATGATCCACCTATCAAGTTGATTAGGCAGCAAGCAAGTAGTTGCCGAGGGCATTTGACCTTCATGTGTTGCTTCGAATGGTAACCGATGTATTGAGAGCCTTTTTGTTACACTCGCAGTGAAAGACATTTGATACGACGAGTAGTATAAAAAAAACATTCAGGAATATTGGATGGCTGGATCAATGAAGTCATTATGTGAAAACGCAACATGTCCATTAGCGCCGGAATGGCGAAAAGAAACGTTGGCCTACCGTGATTAGTTTACGAGTGGCACTGATGAACATGATGAATAGGGTCTTGAAAAAGTGTGCAGAACTGCGGGACAAAACACATATATTTATGACTTATTCTAAAATAACTTCGTATCTCAAACAGTAATGTCAGAGGTAAAACCACTGGATTCTTCTAGTGCTGAGGGAAATACCATCATCGGTTATAATAGTAATCAACTGTAGCATTCTACAGAGAAACACCCATCAAGTAGAAAGAAAGATAGAAATAATATGAGAAACCATACGGGGAGTGAGAAAATTTTTGAATGTTGACTTACTTAGCTTAGATTGTTAGAGATTTCATGATTATTTGTCCGCGAGAGAGTGTCAACATCGCGTAGATCTCGTGTACATGTGTGTACATTATACATTACGCTTATGCCACTGTTGTGGAAATATCAATTAGGATCCACCAGAAATTACTCAAAATCTTCGGTCGAATGACCTTCACTTCAACTAAAATATCCCATTTGGATATTAATTAAAGAGTGACATTGTAATTAAACCGATAAATCAAATAATAAATCAAATAAGCAAGCAGTCATGCATTACATGCCATAGCAACCGAGACTTGATGCAGTCATGTTTCACAAAGTTATTGTCACCTTTATATTTCCCCTTGGTGCGAGGTTAAAGAATAATATTGAAGATGTGGGAGTGTAATCAGATTCTGTGAAATAATGTCAACTATTTTTCGCCATCATCTTAAACCAGAGATCTGTTATCATCGGTTGCAAGGAAATGGTTGGGAGTAAAAGGTGTAAAGTCATGTACAACCAATAGGTCAGCCAACTTAATGTGATTTATGTCTGAGTCTGTAAATAAAGTCACTGGTTCATGGAGTGGTGTAAAAGCCTCATGTCTAGCTGTCTAGTCCGGTTTAAAAGAGGTGGCATTTGATGAGATCAACGTTTGCTTTGACATTTTAAAGACTCATTTTCCACATTTAAAGTATCTTTAAAGTTGATTATATTTCAAACTTCGTCGGCGACTCCAATTCCTTGCTTACAAAGCCCAACGAGACGGAATACAAGAACCTCATTAGGCGCATAAGAAGAAGTCTATTTTTACCATCATCAAAAGCTGAATATCAGTAGGAAAACAACAAAGACTCTTACAAATCTCATATGTGGCTTCAGGTTACAACTGACATATTGGATACTGAATTAGAAAGCTAAACAAGCTATTGGCCCCATCGAAATATAATCGCAGGGCTCTTTCACAAGTAAGAGCAACCATCAGTAAGGAAATCGATAGAAGAGGTAATTTCCGCCAGTTCCATTTGGTGAACACGACCTCCTCTGATATTTTCTTCACAAGGGAAAGAACCTTTAGAAACCATCAGGCGCAGTACGGCTGACCTTTTGATGATCAATACAGTACATATTCAGGCAGTTCCCTGTTTTGTCTGGTGAAGAACGAGCCTTTCCTGGTCCGGGGAAGGATTGACTTACAATTATATATTACCAACCATCGTCTAGACATCGCGTAAAAAATCTTCATAGTCCACTTGGCCGAGTAGGTTGCACAATAAGAGTGCTCTAAGACAAAAACATCTCTCACAATTGACAGTTTCGTCAAATGCAAGAGCAGTCTTTTCAAGAACGAACAAATCAGTGTCGGAAATATCCACAACCTTTGACTTCTGTTGACCGCCTCAGTCAACATGATTTATCAATTTCTCCATAATCGTATCGACTCAGGGTCACAAGTCTCTCGCTCCTCAAACACGATCATGTGAGCTCGATAAATGGCAAGTCAGTCGTATCAGTTTGGAAATGAAATCAGCGATCAACTGGACCTCTATTCATCTCAGCAATATTTATATGCACCCCGACCTTGGATCGATTAACATTAGCTGATGGAAGTCACCGCAAGTGCCTGTTTGATTTATGACATCTGTGGTGGTCTCTTGAATATTTGCAAGAGTTTTAGAAGAATTGATAATGGGCGAGGAAGCAGTGCCCCCTTTTGCCGTCCCGTCACATTCAAGGTCTTGTTTACATCATCCATGATGTCACTGCAGATCGATAGCCTCTGGTCCTATCAGTCGCCAAAGTGGCCTTAAAATAATGTATTACATTAACTGGAATTCTGAGAGACAAACTGATGACAAGCAACTTCTTTCTTCTTCATTTATCACCGAAAGAACCAAAGCACCAAAAAGAATCATTTCTCGTTCGGTCAACCTAATTTTGCCTTTCACTGAGCAACGTGTTAATATGATGGATTGGATTATTTGCAGTAACTACTTTTTTGTTTTTTCACAATGCCGTGTTATATTGGACGGGTATGAAGGATGGGCTTCGAAAAACCTCTCCTCAGCAATAAATCAACAAATTGTCGTCTGAAAGCGGGTCACTTAATTAATACCCGTTGCCTTCGCATATTGCCAGAGTCCGTCTGCTACATTTATGGTCAAGCTGGCTTTTTAAACTATGCACGATGTAACAGTAAATTGCCTACTTGTACACACATACAGACAATATTCCCTCAATTTATTACTCGTATTTACTCTGTCTGATAACAACAACAGTACCCCTGAGGATTTTCAACATTGTTTAGGAATTCGGACAAGAAACAAATGACACATCTCTGTTTGCTATGAATATAGCAAATGACTTTTACCATTTGCGCAATGACCGGAAAGTCAGTGAGTTGCATCCTGAATGATTACATCAACATAGTGAGCTCATTTGCTGAATTTTTCCTGCAAGGGGATATACAGCAATAAAATCAACTACAATGTAACGTATTCAATTGTATTCCAGACAACTATGCTATCTGGCCTCTGCCATTTGTTTAGATATAATAAATGACGATAGTTAAAAAGGAGACGAGTCTCATCCCAAATGATTTATATCACCATTTCAATGATACGCTCCATCGGTTAAATCAAATGGGACATTAGTCCTTGCAAATAGCCCCATATATCAAACTGACGGGCTGATATGTTAGGGCCATAAGTTCGGGACCCTGTTGACTCGGGTGCGCTGATAGGCTAATACAAGTAAATATATAGCGGGACGGAAGTCAAAAGTCGCAGGCTTTAAACTCCACTGCTGATATATTATTCACATTGTCAGATCCTTCTCAGTATTTTCACTCTCGCGTATCTCCCGTAGCCAATTTCGACGGAGTCCATTTTTTTCAAACACCACTTGATTTACATGTACCATATCCAATATAGTTCAGCCCGGTCTCGATGTACGTTATTTATCTCATTTACAACGAAAACCACTTCGTCTATGTCGTGAAACCTTTCACTTAAAACGCATTATCAATAAAGCGAACCTATACCCCGAAATATCGATGTTTTCTGTCATAGTCGCCCGCCATCTAAAAAGGTCACACTTGATCAGGTAAGTGCATGGTCTAACTGGCTGAACCTTTAACCAAAGTTGCAGAGATTCCGTCGCCAAGGACGGAAAATTTACCAGTCATTGTAGATAGTGGAACGTGAAGAGTGCTACACCTTCTCCAGAAGTCAATGTGAATGGTAGCATGTCCCGCGTTTAGCCTCTGAATATGATTTTCCTAACCGAAATATCACTGACTACTTCATGATAAGCAAGCCAAGACATTGACCCAAAGGTTTTGCTAAGTCACGACTCTGACCTTGCATTTGATTGTTTGTCCCCGCTGCCCGTTCATGATTTCCTCGGAGCAATGGTCAGATCATGTGTAGAGTAAACTGAGAGTTATGCCCCCCAGGTGATTTGGGGTATTGGCTGATATTGATACAAGATGAATTAGTTATGTTGCCGGCTCTGTTTGTGTAAATAGACGTTTCGTGTTCTGAATCACTCTTTGTTAGGAGCATATTGTCAAGAGTTCATAGGTTAACTGAAAGTCAGATAATCAGTGTGCGTAGAAGGTGGCATGTCTTAGAAGTTGATTGTGTGTGTGTTATTTCATGTAAATTGGTAACTATCTGTGTATCTCAACCTAACTAACTGGTAGATTTGATCCTTTGCAGTAGATGTCTTTTGATCCAGGAAATGACGATAGAATCTACCGGCGCGTGATGTCTGACCATTGGGGATTTCGGATGATCAGAAGTTAGTTAGCTAATGGTAGATTTTGACTACGAAATTCACGCATTCCACTCACTGCACCGCTTTCAGCATTCCATCTCAGACAACCAATTAGTATTCCAGACATTCGTCGATCTAATCCAATTTCAATCTCTCAACTCTATCTTTCCTTTGGAAGTTCACAGCTTTCAAATTCGCCCTGATGTCTCATCTTTTCCTCACGATCCGCGTTGCTAACTGAGATGGTATCACCGATAGATTTCTTTTGGAGATACACCAAGAGTTTCAAATGTTACGGTCGAAAATACGCTGTGTTTTTTACCATTGATCTAAGACTCTATCATTGATTTCTTTGGAATTCTTTAATTGAAACATGGTTAATTTCACTATTTCCAAGGTCATGCCTATTCAGGCAACCTCAGCGAACTATTCCATCCATGCAGATGCGAACGGTTTATTCAGAATTGCACAAGCGATTGAAGTAAACTTAATGTGTGTTGTTCACTCCTCGTCAGTTTGTGCAACGACAAGTTATTTTAATGAACTAGAACGAAACATGTTGGTGTACGCCACACCTTTCGATGTTTTGTCTTCATATTCTTGCTTCTACTGTCGTCGCCGTACACTCAGAAATAAAGGATTCTGAGCTTTTGAAAAAGATTTAATGGTTTTCCGGCCAACACAAATAAGCTCTCCGTAGGACTTTTTCAGCAAAATAAAGACCAATAGAGCTTCTAAGGTTTTTATTTGAAGTTGGTGGAAAACTTTGAAAGGTTTTTCAAAAGCACTAAAATCTTTACTTCGAAGAGCAGTTCGAAACTGGCTGTATACGAGAGTTAATAACACACTCTCATCCTTTGCCGGCGCAATTATGTCCCTTGTCAGGCTCTAGAGAGTCTGCCTTAGTTATTGCCTCTATTACGTCCCTGGCCAGCTCCTTGGAGTACCTGGCAAATACGCCTTCATACAATCACAAGTATCATTATATTACGGGGACGCTGTACAAAGGAGAGGAGTTTGGATGTGACCTTCAATGTTTCCAAACAACCCATTGATCCTCGTGACGGTTTCGTTTTACGTAAGTAGGGCGCCTTATTGTATATTGGTATGAAAGGTTCTGCTGGGTGTCTTCCTTAGATGGAGTTGATAACAATCTAATATAAGTTGCACTATGTCCTTGGAACGTGCCACAAACCTAACCCGGAGGAAAGGAAGATCATCAGGATGACTGCCCTCTCTCATGAACGCGGTATTTAAGTGAAGATTTCTTAACTGACACCGTGACATCGACCTTGGAAATTTCTCTTGTGGCTCTAATATAAAATTATCATGAAATCGAAATTGGTTTCGTTATTCTTGATAAATGACGAGGGTCGTAACATGGTACGTTAACAAACGAGCTTTAAATGTCTTTGTCATTTCATGTTTCGAGCGCAAGGCCAGATCACTTAAAGTCGTAGTCAACATCTAAGTTATTCATTTTAAGTAGCCTGAAAGGAAATACAGCGAATCTGGGTAAGAGGCTTTGGAAAATTAGGGTAAGAAGCTTGTGTGTGTGGTATTGAGAATACGGTTTTGCGAAGTAAAATAACCGCATTCTATATTTGGCAGAGCTTCTTCTGCATCTCGGTGTCCATTAGCAAACTTTTAGATATTTCTTTCCAGTATGCGCATCAGACTAAGCTTTCTTTCATTCCGCAGAAACCAAACCGATTTCTCTGATGTTTCTAGTGTTTTTGTTATGAAGCCATGTTTTTCTCTGAATGGCAACTATGAGCAGATGCTTCACTTCGTGAGCTGGTACTCGGAGAAATAGGATGAGAGCCACAATCACTTTGTAGCTGAAGGTTGTGGTTTCTGTGATTCAATTCAATTAAGTTGTAGTTCTTTTTACCTGGCATTCCCTCACTCAAGAGACTTCAAACAAAGTGGATTGTTTGTCAGACTGAGTTGCGAGGCTCGTATTGCTAATTGTTTAGGAAAACTACCCTGCTACCTGAGTGGGGCATGGTCGGTGGTAGTGCCTGAATAGCTCGGGTGAAAATAGCACTTAAACACCTTATCTCTGGTATAGCTTTAATCTCGACAAAATGTAAAACATGAGAATTATTTCATCGCTCTTTATAACTCCGCTGTAAAATTCCCACCAGAGGGCCATTGGTGGGTAGAATGTACGTTTTATCAACGTCTCACCTTCCTTTGAGTATTTATCAAACCAGACCAAAAATAAATACAGGTCTGACTACTACGATAATCCATCAGCCTGAGTGCCTAAGGTGGGTGGTGGTATCCATCCAGGCTGGATGAGTGAAACTTGAGAACACCTCCAGGGTTCTTACAGTGAGAACACCTCCAGTGTTCTTCAGTGCATGTTGGGTTGTTAAAAGTTAAACACAGTTCACTGCAAATTCCGCAACGACGATACTGAATAACAGGATTTGGGTTTTGTCTTGTTGAACTATTGTTTTACAACTTTTTTAGGAACACTAGTACATAAGCTATTTCGTATGCCTGAGTCAAAGATATCTCCAACCCAAGTCTCCGTGGAATGGTCCCCGACGACTGTACGAAGTTGAACACAACCTTTCCGATGCTGTTCACGGCCACTATATAATCCAGCTAGCCACTAGATATCCTGCCGTAGCTAGCCCATCATTAGCTTTATATAAATTTCCTTCGACAAATGTCTCACAGGGACTGCAGATCGTCTATCACACCACGGAAGAGAATCACCAACAAAGTGACAGCTTTTCTAACTAACTATGGTGCTGATAATTAGCCTATAAGGGTGGAGGTCGAGCCGTGGCTAATGGGTGTCGCCCTCAATCACATCCTCTATGGTTAGATGATCACATTCAGGGTCATGTTCGCCGAAGAGTTGCGATAGTTAAGACAAGCGCTCGGTAATCAGGTACTGGTGTCATGCAGGATGTTTGCAGCTAGTTCAATCAAATGTTCAAGAATTACAGTTAACTGGATAATGGATGTCACCTCCAATCACAACAATACATGCGATTGCATCTGAATTCGTCGCTGCACTTGAGAAGCAGAATCTGACTGGAGTACAGGGATGTCGTGGTAGATTTGAAGTGGTGAGAGGTGAAATTGATTACGTGCCTGCTTATGATAGAGCCCATTACATTTAAGTATATATTTAAAGGGAGTTCGATATAGCTTGACCACGCTTGAGATGCTGACCCACGCATCGGAAATTCGGGTATTTGATTCGGCTAAAGGAACCCTAACCTTCCATTATATAGAGTAAAAGTTGCCCCATCAGTGAAAGACAGTCGTTCTATATTATAGCAACAAAATTAGATCCCCTCACATTTGATACCAGAACTTCTAGTATATTTATGTTGGCCTTGGGTGTGAATTAGTCACTCTCCCAACCGTTTGGTCCTTGCGTAAATTGGCTGTTAGCTAAATATTCATCATTGCTACTGGGAGTAGAATACTGAGTGTGTGTCAGAATAGCAGATCAGGAAATAAGATTCTGCCTACAATATTCATTTGGTAGAGGCGAAACAGTTTTTCACCAGGACGGGAACATTTGGGGACAATCTTAACCATTAAAAGTAACATATGAGGACAACCTCAACCATTATAATAATATATAAGAGGACAATCTCAACTATCATAAATAACATATGAGGACAACTTCAAACATTGTAAGCAACATCACTGGTACTACGAATTCACCAAAACATAATAGAGGACAATCTCAACTATCATAAATAACATATGAGGACAACTTCAAACATTGTAAGCAACATCACTGGTACTACGAATTCACCAAAACATAATTAGCGGGAAAAACAGCTTTTTATGTTTTCTGAGATAAACTTTCCGAACGCTTCTTCTGATCGGAAACAAGACCTCATGCCGACTCCAAATCGACCACTTCACTAACTAACTCGATGTTCCGTCTACCCCATGTTGTCCCAGCTGACATTCACTATATAATATTCCCTCAGTTCCTTCCTTCCAGGCCAATTATCCCATGATAAATCACCTCCTGCTTGTATGGAATCTCATTGCAGATTATGGTTGTACCCGAGGAGCGCGGTGGTGCGTCACTTCCGGTTACAGGCGAATCCTACATCGCGCCTCACATATTATAGCATGTGAGGGCCTAATTAAAGTTTTGGTCCACAAAATAATTCCCCTTTCACCTCATTCACAGACTCAAAAGGAATCTCATGCCGAAATAGCAGACAACTACAACTATATTTTGCTACATCGGTGCATATTTTGTTCTCCAGAGTGACCGAGTTCCCTCACCCTTCCGACACTAACCTGGATGGCCAAATCACGCTCCTTTGGTCACAGAAACTCGTATCCCTACAAGAAACCTGATGCAGTAGGCGCTTCAATATTTTCTGTGTCAGTTGGCTTCAAGACCATTTCATTACCAACTACAAGATACACAAGTTACCAATTTGTGATGTACTCGGATCTTATCTAGATGCTATCGGGCTCGTTAGGCAATGTAAGGTTCATGTAGTTCAATATTCAATTTCCCAATTGGGCGTATTTCAAAATAGCGCTATCGTGAGCGTTTAAAACCTGATACAAAACTCCTAAATCTTTTTGAGATTTTTCTTCGAGACCGAAATAGAAAAAATAGGATAAAATATTCGTCGTTGCAGCCATTTCGTGACCAGATGCAACATTTATTGACATCGGTAATGCAAATACACAGACTGATATATGGATTATAAATGCAAATTGACTCTCAACGGGAAAAACAAGTCATCACGGCTGTCGATTCCAATCACTGATGAGACAGTAATGGTCGTAATATTAAATCTATGGTTCCAATTTCTGTTACTGAGACTGTAAATATGCAGTCTTACGATTATCGGTTCCTTTTTAGTACGTTTTTTAATACGTTTGGGAGGAAGAGGGAAGTTGACATTTCACTAAACATGGTTACGATATACATTTTTTGCATGTATTCGTGTATAATCTTCACGTATTGATTTTTTACCTAAGTTCTGTTCTGTACCACTAAGTTCTGAATGAATTTCGATGAAATCTTCAGGATATGTTTATCGTATCTCTTCAACTGAAAAAGTAATCGCCACGATTAGTGTGCATTAGCGAAATCGCGTACGGATAAAATAACTTTGCCTTTGATTGGAGACCGTGGAAATAAGGGTTAAACCTATCAAAGGTGGTCAGCTGCTCTGTTTAGTATTGTTAATATCCCATCGGAATGATTGATTGAATATTTATTGGCATAGAGGGGACAGGTTGCCCCAGCTGTCCATCAGATATGTCACGCCATTGCCAGCAAATGCAATTCCGCGAAGTCTTGCCCTGATGTGAAATCTGTATATATAGAATCCCAACAATCTTGGTTCCCTCAGTTTCCAACAGAGATTGGAAGAAACTTGATAGATGTGCACAGAGATGTACATGAATTGTTGCATTTTCTACCTGGAAGCCACAACCCTTTGGTAGTTGTAATCAGAATTGCTATGTACACACCGATCATGGTTCCCTCTGAAGTGTTGCCCATTTAGTCTCCTTCATTACAACTACATGTACCTAGTTTGACGGTGCAAATGGGAAACTGCGCGGCGCAAATTAATCGTAAAGTAGGGGATTGTACTTGTTCTACCAGACATGGTACATCAGAACTCATGTAACCACGCTCCAAAATCTTCCTCTGTCGCCAAGAGAGGAATGTAAACAAACGAATGAACACGTGGTCACTCTGCTCTGCCGCCAACAAGTGAACTAATAGCTTATCACATCGCCACTTTGTCGTGCTCTCGTTATTGAATATCCGCGCTATCACTCAGGCTTGCTCCGAGCCATGGCGCCGTTATGAAGGCCAGCGTTTATCAGCACTGAACACCATGACTGACTCTGAGATTCTTCATAGGAAGGAGACAGTTGATGATGATATGGTCATTCATCACCTTCAACACTTTAATTGAGAATAATGGACAGTTTGCGTGGTCAAGAACAGAAATGGCATGCAAATTGACGGCTCGCTTCCAACTGTGCTAGATGGAGTGTGTTAGGCATGTCAGGGAGCCGTCGATTGCCATTGAAGCGGTCGTTCATCATTTCAAACATTGGAGGGATAGTGATGTATAGTAATAATACAGGAATTCATTTAGCATTAATCGAATCAAAAAGGCACATCGATACTTTTAGTTTTGAAACATCTAGTTTTGTAGGGATAGTGATGTATAGAAGTAATACAGGAATTCATTTAGCATTAATCGAATCAAAAAGGCACATCGATACTTTTAGTTTTGAAACATCTAGTTTTGTAGGGATAGTGATGTATAGAAGTAATGCAGGAATTCATTTAGCATTAATCGAATCAAAAAGGCACATCGATACTTTTAGTTTTGAAACATCTAGTTTTGTAGGGATAGTGATGTATAGAAGTAATACAGGAATTCATTTAGCATTAATCGAATCAAAAAGGCACATCGATACTTTTAGTTTTGAAACATCTAGTTTTGTATCCATGCCTGTTGTATTGATTGTTCTGGCAATATTATTGAGTGGATATTTGTTTATCAGGACACATTGTTGTATGGTCTCCATGCTTCCCACAGCAGCAATACATGCACCTGTTGCTCACAGCTTAGATATGCAATCAAACGAATCGTTGCATATTCAAGGAGACAAAGGCTGTCCCTCGGATGATTGAGGAAACATTGGTTTATGAAGGGTTTATGAAGAATCAAGAGAAGTTCGTGATAAATCATGTCCAACAATCCATGGTTTATTTTATAGGCGAATTTATCAATTGATGCATTCATCTTCCGAAAGGTCAACCTATCTACTTATTGGTAATCACCCGCAAGCCTCTTACAAACAGGGCCAACAACGCGACTTCTCCTAACGTATTGAGGGAGTAAGTATGTATCGAGTGAAATTGCGTGACATTGTCAGGATGAAGCATGGTCACATAAAGTCCTTCCACGCCCTGATGATTTCGAACAATGCCCAAATTGCCTGACATTGTCAGGATGAAGCATGACCAACAAGGCCACATAAATTCCTTCCACGCCATGATGATTCCCAACAATGCCCTACTCACATTGCTTCCAGTTGCGCATGCCTGGAGCTGAATAGGCTAATCAATACGTTCATTAGCGTCAGCTACGCTTGTGTGTGTGTTTTTATGTTTGTTTTTTTTCATGCCCGTGATGCAGTCCTCAGCGGCCGCGTAATAGAATTGTTGTCATCAGGACGAATTAGGAGACAATTTATGGTTAATTACCGCTGCTGTTTTTGCACTTTATTCGTAGCTATTATGGCGCGATGTAGCATGATAAATATGGCCAGTTGATTCACAGCTCCTATTGTTGTTGTCTCAGTATTCAGTATTCCACGGCAATTTTCTTTGATGATACATGAAGGCTATAAAAAAAGCCATGCAGACCGTGGTCCAAAAGCAAAAGAGACGCCATTTTCAGTCCCATTTAAGGTATAATGTACAGTGACTTCACACCATAGACCCTATACTGGCAGAGAGATTGTGCCCGAATATCATGTTTGCTTTGGAGAATCCGATGGTGTTGCTCTTAAAAATGCAAGTGGCACTCGTTTCTTTACTCGATCAATGCTGACTGACAGTAACGTTGATTGACCTGTCGCGCGCTGTCCTTGGCCTAAGATCCCGTCTATATGATACTGCAGACATACATGTCAACATGATCCTGGTATTTGCGTTAATGAATACCGCAGCTGGTCCCGGGTCAGATAGTTCAAATTAATGGCCTGCCAATTGAGTTCGAAAATGGAAGGCAATCTCTGGAGGAACGCTCAGCTGTAATTCGTCCCTGGCAATCTTTGTAACTTCTAACCAGTTGCATGCCGACACCATATACGTACTCAAGATTCACGAGTAGCATTTCAATTTTGATTTGATTGACAGAGCAAGTGGTCAATTCCCGCAATACGTGAACATTTGGTCACCTCCCAGATTTTTCCTCGAATGTCGTGTGATGACGGAATTGCCGTCAGAAGCCACGTATCGCTTGTTTTGAACTAGTGAGAAACCAGTTTTTTAGCGGTTAATTCCTCGTTGTCGGGCAAAGTCGGACAAAAAGTCTGGCAAAGTCTGGCAAAGTCGGACAAAAAGTCGGACAAAGTCGGACAAAAATCCAAATCATTATTTGCCTAATCAAAAAATGTTGAACTAGGTCATGCCCAGTCTTGCCCACTAAACATTTTTACCCACCATGTTTCGCCGCAACATCTTTACCCATCTTTAGTTAAGTATTCATATAATCGAAAGAAGTTGAATCTTAACTGGGAGGAAGCGGGTTGCTATTATTCTCAGGTCGTGACAATTCCAATATCCCTCCCGGAACTGATCGAAGCATATTGAATGCTGCCTCGTGTTTGCTGTGGTGTATGCCCGCGGTGATCACACTTTGAGATTGCTTTATTGAAATGGTCGCAATCACAGGTGTCGGCTACTGCATTGCATTATTGACGCGTAGATGAGAATAGCAAATTGCCAGTGGCAGAGATTGGCAATAAATGCACTAGCCACAGGTTACAGTAACATGATAAGGAAAGTCATCCATTGTCGGACGGCTTTTCCTGTCCGCTGCGTGTGACATGGTTTGAAACAAATTAGACCATTAAGCTCGAGGTGCATGTAATAGAACAAAGAAAAGATCCAGTCAAATCTTTTGGCCTATCTTTCAAGGCAGATCTGATGAATTACCGGTAATGGCCTAACTTAAGATGAAGTAGATCAAATGCATTAGCCGCGGGTTTGTTAGAAAAAGATAGCCACATGTTGCGGGTCGAAGAAGAAGTCATATCAAATGCAAATATGTTGGCCTCACTCCTCGACCTGGCCCAATGGCTCGGAATATGATGAATCGGAATGCTCAATGTCTTTGATATTGGCGAGATTAAAAGAATGACATTTGAGTTGTGTCTGGCCTTGGGCTGAAGGACAAAGAAGAACTCAAAGGCAAAGCTTCTATGTTTTAACATGCACGGAATTTATTATTCCCGATACTTTTCGTCACCCGTGGCTGTAAACGATGAGGGCCACAGGTATGGTCAAAACAGATAACTTTAAAAGAGGAACTGCGCCAAAGCAAATCGCTTCAGGTAGATCAGTCAGAAGTACTCGGTAATCAGCGATCACTTCGACGACCCATAATTCTGGTCCCGGTGGATGTTTTTTCAGAAGTGGCGTGTCAGAATGTTTAGTATGGATGCGAGACGTTTGCGACGTTGGTATTGGCATGGTCGGGAAAAACAGCCGGAGAACGTGTTTCTGCCAACTGTTGTGGCCTCTGAGTCATCTCAACGACAGCCAATATCACCAGACACCTTGAAAGGAGAGGCGATTGTGGGTTCGTCAGCTTCAAGGCGGATGGATGGAAGATGATTCGTATTGACATTCTTCCGACAAGAACAGGTGTCCCGGTATCCCTTTGGTCAGGTGTGTGCAATTAGCAAGAGAAGTTCCGGGATTTTGCCTTTGTCAAATTGTCATGACCTCTGCGTCCATTTCATCGGACAGTGTCAAGTACTGGTCCTGTGACTGACCCTGTAGCTACATATAATGTATTTTGCCTATTTCTAAAGGATACTTTTTTAGTTGACGGCCGTGAGGGTTGTGTCGCTTGGATCGATATCTGACATGTGGATGAAGCGAACAATCGAGGATGAAACTGCAGTGGAGCCCAAACGAAATTACTCAGCTAATGGACTGATTCCAATCCTCCACGTCCCTTTAATTTCAAAGTATGTTCACCATGTCACGAAGATTGCGACCGATATCGAAAACGATCAGCTTCTAGCCATCTTTTGACATACGACATTGATTGCTGTTCGCATTTTCCTTAGACGCCGACAGTATTGCCTTAAGAAATCGTTGGTTCAGTTCATCAGATCGTGTCACAGATGATACAATGTGGTTTACCAAAACATGTTCGTTTAAATCTGTCGCCAAGCATGACGAGGTAACATACCAAGGAGTTCAACCCCAGTATCCTGTTAAAGGTTAATTGCATTTTCGCTCCTTCCCTTGGCGTACATCACTCTCCCAAGTCAATGTAACATGTTTAACACAGCTGTCACTGAACCCAGACAACAGACGAATTTATTGACCTACAAGTGATAAAGATGTGAACATGGTTAAGACAGATGAACAGGTTTCCGAGACAAACTTAAGTGTGCTGTCAGCGGCCAACCCATCCGTTCAGAAGGCACAGGCTCCGTTTGCCCAGCTACGTAAATCGATTCACTATTTAAAAGATGATACTTTTCCCAATAGGTTCATTCCTAGGGCTGGTAGTTATCAGCTTAAAATGATGGATTCTGCTTCACTGAATTGGTGTCTTTTGTGGCTTTGTTCGTACCTTCTAATTGCTTTCATTAGTTTGCCATTGTGACATCGGAACAGACTCAGTGAATGTGGGATGCCTTTAGATCATGTGCCTACCTTTTGGTAGAGTCATTGCCAAGGTCAAATAGGGTTGCAAAGAAATTGATATGTGGTGAAGGTTAAGAACACGAGTGCTTGCCTGTACACATTGCAACATCTCTTTAACGAATATTTACAATAGTTGTCACATTTGAAACAGGCAAAACGAGAAATGGCATGATGTTTATAGTTTTGATGATAGCAGTACGACCGACTTCTGACAAGGTACGTAGTTCGTTGTGCTTGCTCCGTTGCAACAAAGGCTCGTCCGAAAAGCTGGCTGGCATTCATCAGTGGAATTCCGATAGGCAAGCAACACACGTTAACAACAATTAGAAACCCGTTTGTCGAGCGAGGGCACTTTGAAGATGTTTTTTAACGCTCAGTGATATGCAGCACCAGCGAGTGACCATTAGTGCTTCGATAAGTTATTTGCCGTGGTCAGTTTGGGGTTTATGTACACCATTTCACACTTCCCTCCTTTTGGCGCGTGCATTAGGCAGTCTTTCCGCTACTGTAGGCGTGTGATAGATGAACTAGATGCACGGTTCCGTCTTACTGCTCTATAGGTGCCGAGCCAGGCAGCTAAATAAATCGCCACTGGGATCCCTAAAATCGTTCTTTTGCTGTAAATTAAGACAACCGAAACCCTTTGATATACGCCTGTTCTGCACTATGAAAACCAATTGCTTTTACTCGACATCATGTTGGAATATTGACGACTTCTTCAAATCGTCTTTTTACAAGTGTTTTTGCTTTTATCGTGGTTATGCTGTGATTAATGAACAGGCTGGCATGGCACGCCTGATGACTGATGTTCCGCAGCTTACAATAGGACTGAGCAAAGCATTTTTAAACAAATCACAGTGACCACAAATAAACAAACCTTTGATGCTTTTGAAGGTTTCATCAATCAAGTATTCAATTTTTGCTGTCTTAAGCAGAGATTGCAACTAGGGTAGGGAATGAAGTTGACTACATATATGTTTGGACTGTGAAAAGAAGGTTGCAAGATGGATTAGAAAGTTTGCTCTTATCGCCAGTCAAGAGTAGCGAGATGGGACAAGTCCACATCTGAACTAAAGTTAGACAATTAACTGGGAGATGATTGCTGGTATATGTTGGTGTTGTTGTAGGCGCACAATTTGTTCTCGTTCCTCTTGATTCCATAGTGGCCGTTGACTCAACTGGCAAATTTCATTTACAAATCCCCAGCGCTGGTGTTAATTTAGCCGCCAAGCTAATGAAAAGTAAAGGTCATACACACTACTTGATAGCCTCCCAATTGTTTTCTTCACCCCGGTGGCTACCCCCAGAGCTAGCACACTGCGGTCAGCCACATATACTATCAGTGCGACAGCGTAATTACTATCATTATCTACGAATTGGCGGCTAGTGTGAGTCGCTGCAAGTAGCCCCAGGAAATGACTTTTCTCGAAACGAAGGGAGGTTGTACTACAGATTCAACTAGATGAATTTCCGCCGAAGCAAAATTTCTTTCGGGAATATGGTAACCCAAATTATCTACTTTTGCTGTTGTACATGTTGTAGGAGGAGCTGATGTATTACATCAATCACACGAGACCAGTGGGCTGGGTAGTTTTGAATTACCAAATAACCGCTGAAGCCGAGTGTAGTTTACCACTGCGACATCCAAAGTGAGAAAAGGCTCCAGTGGAATCATAAGAATCTGATGCAGAGAACATTCGGCTTTTTGCGATGAGAAAAAAGAGCAAAAGTTTCAATCTGGTTATGCGCCAGAGCAAACCGAAAAAAAGACACTTAGCGACAATATTTATCACCGGGAAACTCTCTAATCTAATTTCTTGGTTGCAAGAGCAAGCTAATGCCACCGTAATTTTCCCTACATGAAAAATTAGCCAATTGTTGTTTCTGTGGCAATGTGCTACAAAACCATCCTTAGGGGGGGGGGGTAAGTACATATATTGCCGTTTATAGTCGGTAGATTGTGGCTAAGTGTGGCCTGCAAGTTCTAGTGGTGGTGCGTTCAATTAAGTGTAAAGTTGAACATATCGAGCGAAAGCATCACACCAATACGAAGCCTGATTACATTCAGCTGCAGTTCAGTAATACCTTCAAAGTAGGAGTTTATACTGACTATAGTCATCTAATGATGTCTGAAACCCTGCCTGCCTCTGTCTCATCGTTGAACGCTTATCATGGCCATTTGAAGACACCTTGAAGCCATGATGATCGCATGACAGACTGTAATTCCAAAATCATGATACAGAGCTAAGACTACAAATATGGCCTCCAGTAACTTCAGGAGATCACTTTGATATCCGATCTTAAACGGATTTGAGAACGCGAGGACTCGTGTTGATCTGATTAAAAGCGGATGTCTGAAATCATATATAAGTGTTGATGTGCCTTGTGACGTTAATCAGACGCCTCGTTTTGATGGCTAGACGTTGCCAAGCTGGATCAGATGTTAATGGAATCATGGCTCTGACAGGTCAATATTTCTTGTTATTCAAAATAAGATTTTGAATCTAACAGGAGTCAAACAAACGGCTGCATCGGGAAGAGCTACCAACGGGGCTCGAACATTGACCTGCCTCCGGGCACATTAAGCACTAGGCCATCAACATGTTGACAAGCTTCTTTCTTGGGGACAAACTGTTTGCTATGCCAGTAAACTATTCGTCCCGCCCACGTTAACTGCCTAATGACGATGAGAGTATCTTATCCGGCGCCGATTGACATCACTGTCAACAAGCAACCAATTTAGAGCAGGCAGTTGAAAACTTTCTCATGACTTCAGAGGACGTTTCACACCTGATCTGCAGGTCAAGATGTTAGAAAGGCTCAAAGCAACGAGATGGCCTCTCACAAAGCACAGTTATACTTCAGTTTCAAATGCACATGAAAAATTACCTGAATCACACCTGACTCCATAAAACCCCACATATACACAATGTCCGTTGACAGTATGGCAAGAAGTCACGTGATATGACGTCATCGCATTACCCCTCCTCAACTCAAAGGGCGTTTCCAATTAGAAAGACACTACAGAGCAACCCGAGGAGATCCGACGCACAAACAGATAAAGCTTGCTTTACGTGATGCACATACAATCACCAGGAAATATTCATCACCTTTGCTAATCGGATCGGTTAAAAATAGACGCAATAATGAATACTCCTTTCAACCTGTCACGATTACCATTTGATCAAAAGTCCGTATTCCGAGTGACAGTCGAGGTAATTAAAGGCCCAGCAGCAGTAGCGTCGGGTCTAGAAGAATCTGTTGCATGTCACAGATTTAATCAATCGTTCATTTCACAGACTGGTTGCATGAGAAAACAATTTCAGTTTTATGTTAATTACAATGTAATGATCTGCATCAGCAGTTGCGTTATAGTACAGTGCAATCCTTCTAAGAAGTACAACGTGTATCGTTACGCGGCACAGGTGACCCGTTCCGCGCAAGTGGACGAGGAGAAATGACATCAATACACAAGCAATAGCAACCTCCCTCGCAGTCAAGGGATGGAGCTTCAACGACAATCTTACCTCTGATGACTAGTACCACTTAAGTCAGATATCGTAGTTAATCAATCATCGACATACTCCATAATAAAAGGCCAAGCTTGACTAAATTCAGCTGATTTGAAAGCCAGGAAGTGACGTACAACGGGACTCTTTTGATATCCAGTGAGTTTTCAATACGACCCATTGTGATTAGGATTCAGACTGACGTACGTTGCGCATGGTTACCTTTCTCATGGAGAATGCTTGATTGTGATGGTGTCGCGGAGAAGCAATTAATCAATCATCTGCTGATCATGACACAATCATGACAATGGGAGTCATTTTTATATGAGAGCGATGGCGCTTTGAGCACTTAAAGCAATGGACAGAAAAGTTAACTCTGATATATCAAAAGTTCTCTTTAGCATCATCATCATCGCCTTGATATATACACCATAAGGACTTCGAATCAGCACGCAGTCGGAAGAAGTTCGAACATCGTTTGCAGAGTTAGCATCCAGTTACGTCACTAGAAGAAGCTAAGTCAAACGACGGAATCAACGTCTATGTCCATGTCGGGTTTGCCATTGCACAAAGTCATCCCCGCGGTCGCTACCACAGCTCTCTTATCTTCCGCAGCGAAAACGGTAAAGCTATCAAGAAAAATAGACGGATCTTTACAGGAAGTTGTCATGGTACTCGCCCATAGATAGCATGAATAAAAAGAAGATCTCACAAATGCAAAGGCTATCTCTCTTGGCGAAGCCGCCTGACCTAATCAGTATTCTGAATCTTGGTCATCAACGGGGTGCAGCGGGAGCAGAAATGTGCGGGTGAAGGAAAACAAGTCTCTAGCTGTATATTGTATGGAAACAGTGAAATATGGGGAATAACCACAGATGTAACCCCGGACCGTAGAAGAGAAACAAAATTACTCGGCCACGATCGAAGCAACGTTGGATCAAATTCTGGGATGACGGCAATCCAATTGTTCATTATCGGCAGACAGTATCGAATGACGCTGCCCTTTGATCGCGACTGCAACCGGACACGAGACCAATAAACAAAAATCGACACTTCGTAAATACTACTGTTGATATGGATTGCATGACACGATATTGTAATTAGGGATGATGGCGCTCTATCACATTCCATAACAAATAACGATCGTCGAACCAAACCTCTCGTAATGCCCATCTGGTCCCAAACTCATGTAATGCTAACGAGGTCCCAAACTCATGCAATGCTAATGAGGTCCCAAACTCATGTAACGCCAATCTGATCCCAAACTCGTGTAACGCCAAGCTGGTTACAAACTCGTGTAATGCTAATCAGGTCCCAAACTCGTGTCATGCCAATCTGATCCCAAACTCGTGTAATGCCAATCTGATCCCCAACTCGTGTAACGCCAATCTGATCCCCAACTCGTGTAACGCCAAGCTGATCACAAACTCGTGTAATGCTAATCAGGTCCCAAACTCGTGTAATGCCAATCTGATCCCAAACTCGTGTAATGCCAATCTGATCCCCAACTCGTGTAACGCCAATCTGATCCCAAACTCGTGTAACGCCAAGCTGGTTACAAACTCGTGTAATGCTAATCAGGTCCCAAACTCGTGTAATGCCAATCTGATCCCAAACTCGTGTAACGCCAATCTGATCCCCAACTCGTGTAACGCCAAGCTGGTTACAAACTCGTGTAATGCTAATCAGGTCCCAAACTCGTGTAATGCCAATCTGATCCCAAACTCGTGTAACGCCAATCTGATCCCAAACTCGTGTAACGCCAAGCTGGTTACAAACTCGTGTAATGCTAATCAGGTCCCAAACTCGTGTAACGCCAATCTGATCCCCAACTCGTGTAACGCCAATCTGATCCCCAACTCGTGTAACGCTAATCTGATCCCCAACTCGTGTAACGCCAAGCTGGTTACAAACTCGTGTAATGCTAATCAGGTCCCAAACTCGTGTAACGCCAATCTGATCCCCAACTCGTGTAACGCCAATCTGATCCCCAACTCGTGTAACGCCAAGCTGGTCACAAACTCGTGTAATGCTAATCTGGTCCCAAACCCCTATACGTCAATCTAGAGCCAAACTCGTGTTATGCCAATCTGAGCGTTGTTCTTAAACGTGTACTTCCTTATTGGCAATTTTTATATCTGAATCTTGAAATGCAGGTTGCCGAATTGCAGGTATAAGGAATGGACTGGTGTTCGACGTGGAATATCTTTTTCCACGTTTGGTAGCAATTACATAGGAAAAGCTTTCCCTAGAACATTATATACCTAACTTCACCTGCATCGATGCATGATAGTGTGAGATATATTTAATTAACTACGGCCACCAATATAGAAGCATCAGATATGTCAGGGACGTGTTTAGTATATGCATCACTTACCTTCGGAAACTGGATTGGTGTACACATGTTCACCTGACATGACCGGAAGATGTGTGACCAAACTGAAAGAGAATCATTGTGCTTCCACTCATCTTAATTTCACTTGCAGTGAATCGACGAATGATGAAGTATGACAGGCCACACTTGATTCTGGTCACAAGTTTATAGGGGAAGAATTGTAGTAAGGTCAACCCATCATCAACTATCTCTACTCTGCGGATGTGAACTGAATCAGGCTTTCGATTTTTTTCTGCAAAGTGCACCGGGGTACTCAACGAAGCCTTTTTTAATGAGCGCATACTTAGCCATTAGCATCGAACGAGACTTTCGGAGGCTGCTACTAAGTGATAGAGGCATTTCGTGCATTTCTTTTCTCAGGCTGAACCGCAACCTATTAGCAATCTGGCAATGGCGATGTCCCGTTATCTCGTTTTAATGGGTCTTCTCCCGCTCGCTAAACGTTGATTATTCTCACTGACACAACAGGACCGATATGGAGTGTACGAAAATTCGTATGAAAACCAAAGAATCTCTTCCAATCAACATACACCTTTCTCAAGCAAGAAGCGACGATGCATCGGGAGAGAAGATTACTCCATATCCACAATCTGTCAGCGATCTGACACTATTGTGATGTTCCATTATTCCAAAAGCAAGGCCGCCATGGATGACTATGGATATGTCCGGCAATCACCTTTCGAATCTCATCATTTGCATTTAGACTGCTCTCGTTTAATTCATTTGACTAATAGATGTCAAAGTTGCCAGAGAAGATCGCATGGCACGAAACCACACTAATATGTGTGCAACCCTTCCAAACATTATTTGGGAACGCTGAACGATTGATTGGCACGTTTTTCAGTGTTTCTCTTAATAAAAACTTTATGAACTCTTGTGCTGTGTACTGTGGTATTAAAAACACTGAATAAAAAATTGGCGGATGACCACAGGTGCCAGACATACTGTGCTTCATAGCCTTTTTTACTCGGCACTCGCCAACAAGAGGAGGCTTTTACCGTCTTCTTAACGGTTTCCCAAACTTATTCCTGATTTGATGAGGTGTGAGCCAAACACTCAGAGTCACCATCAGTGTGAATACTAATTAGCTCACTCAATTAGGTCCCCTCATTAACCCCATTCAACATTATCCTTTGATCTTAAATGCCATATTTTGGGAAGCCCTAGTATTTTTCACAAACTTTCTAAAAATCCGACCTTTCAGGGAAAAGTCGTACAATGTCAGACTTTTATCGGATAAATCAGGGAAACAGTTAGAAAAACCGTTAAGAATTCGGAAGAAGTCGCTCATCGACGGGAAGAACATGCGACTGACTCAGCTAATCGAAGATGCCTGCCTTAGTGACTATGTTTGCTTGAAAGCAGAGCACGAAGAAACATCAAAGAATGAAAACGATTTACCATAATTTCGATTTTAAATTTATTCTGCAGATTAAATGTGAACACTATGACGATATAAACAACTGGCGCCGATTGAATTACAATTTACGTCTACCACTGTATTTTTGTTTTTATCATAATATTATGCTAACATATATAGATGCAGTCAGTCACCCTCTCCTCATACCTGATAAAGGCACCAATAGTGCCGGAAGCTTGTGTCGGGTCTCCGGACCAAAATATAGTTGATCACGAAAAAGGTTTCATCCCTTTAACTTTTTTTGTCTGATATCGAGTAGCACGGCAATCCATTTTAGTCGATATCAACAAAAAAAATGTATATCGGTACTTAAGTTAGAAATACAATGGAGATCAATCAACGATATTTATGTCATTTGTCAAAAGTGCACTGCGAGTCTTTCATGCAATCAGTGATTCTTGAACTGACGTAAGCTCAGCCACGACGTTTGAGAGAATTTTGACTTACTCCCAACCTATGGCATCGCCCATTCATCACTGTTCCTTGGGGAAAGTAAGCGTTAGTAGCGGTAACATTGGAACCGAACCAACTTCGAAAAACAAACGATATATAGACCAGGATACGTAACGTTAGCGCTAAGCATGCCGATTTCTCGGGCTTATCGTTTGCAACTCCTAATAAAAAGTCCCGGAAAGTCATGTAACGCCTTTCGAGGTACATGTATTTCTAATTTTATTTTTATCGAGCATATTTGGCCACGTGTCAGTATAGCTAGATCTAGCTACGCCATAGTATCTCCTTACAAAGTCGAATCGAGGAGATTTGGGGAGATTCTTGTTCGATTTTACCGGGCTGATAGTAAATCTAAATTGAAATACTGATACAAAGGTGTGAAGATCTGATTTTCTGAATCTGAGCTGATTTTTAGATCTTCTGCATCTGCATATCGGGTCATGTTAAGCAAAAAATAACAATCAGATAGGTAACAAAGTAAAATGTCACCACCGAAGAGCTCAATCTGTTACATGAAGGTTACAAAGAGGAAAGCAATACGAAAGCCAGCATTTATTGACGACAAAACACGATCAAGATGCCATTGTGCTATAGTTTGCTTCATGATGATAAACTGTACAACAATAAATACTCGTTTTAGTGACGATGGCAATGTTTGTCAACTGAGCAAAACGAAGGGAACATGTATGGAGAAGGAGGATGACACAATTCAAGATGGTTATCATATGTTTCAAACGAAGGTAGGTGAGCTTGCCGAAACAAACGTGGCACATGGCAGTTCTTAAACCTTAAATATTCTAATGTCAGAGTTAAGTTATTTACAATTATCTCAGCCACAACCGGTTCACTGCACGTTATTTTCAAGGATTTTTTCGATGTCATGGATAGGTAAGGTTTTCACTATATGAAATTGACGTATTTTTCATGATTTCCACATACGATTTTTGCATTGTTTGGGTGTGTTCCGACATGAAATAGCAAAGCACTGCCGACGTTGGCGCAATCGCCGTCTAAGTCTACCTGACTTCTGATAGTTACAGAAGAAACGTGTAATACTATCACAGCCACTAGTGCTACCGCTTCCATCGACCACATCAGGTGTCTTTCTCTTTTCCGTCGTGACCATCGTGTTTTTCTCAGTAGCCTCAAGCTTTACTTGTACATCATCTAGTGTTAATATTAGGTCTCTGAATGGCTCGGCCATTAGCATTGGGCGATGAACAGTGCAGAGATCTACCTACACCAATGGATGCACTCCGGGGTCAGTAACACAGCAAGGACATTATGGAGAGGAGTATGCAACGGCCACTGATACAGTGGTGAGAGGACGACAAATAAACTTCACAGGACTGCGCGGTTATGCAAGTTTTCCTATTTCAGGAGAAAAACTTAGAGTACAGACCTAGTGGCGCAATACTTTTCAAACCCCCCGTTGTTTCACTGACGAAAAAATATGAAACGGGGTTTTATATGTTTGATTTTAATTCTGACTCTGTCGTATTTGTCCATAAACGTGCTGAAAGAATGCTTCGTGTTTTGAAACCGATTTTAGTCTATCAGCTTAGGAGTGATCATGAGATGGAATACAAACTTACGCATAATATTTCTGTGGAAAAGATTGGCTTTAAGGGTGTGTTCCACACACTATTTGACATGAAACTATTACTGATTGAAAGGAAAGGACGAGGCCGACGTACAACTATTTCGCTTAAATGGTATGACATATTTACTGATAGCGTAGTTAAAATGATCAACATGTATTACAAACATCCATGCATTCGACTTAGATCACTTACAGAACCGCTCATACTGCAAAACATGTTAATGCTCATGTGCAAAGTGAGAGAAAATATAGTATACACCATATCCAATATAACTTGGACAAATGGGCTTGGGACGCTTACCCTGCACATGAGCTGGATTGCGTCTGAAAACCAGGTTTTATCATTTAATACGAAAGATGGCCATGTATACATTATTAAGTCAAGTCAAATATTCAAAATCCAACACGTACAAGTATATCCTAAATTTAGCAGAAAAACGTGTATCTTGCATGAAATGAATCCCATTGGCTTTCGCGTTCGAAAGCTTGATTATTATCAAATAAAATCTACACTCCTGATATATTATTTAAACAATTTGAGACTATTCGCCACTAAACTGATTCGAATACCAGAATGTTCTCCATTAAATCCTTGGAAGGTCGAGAACACTTTTTACAGAGTGGTTGATGTTATGCTCAGTAATTGCCATATACGGGCAAATAAAGGCGTATATGAAGGCGAAGAAGAACTTCTCATGCTGCGTAATGGCGATCTGATTTCCCCCGTATCTTCTGTAAGATATTTGGAGAGATACAATCGAAGGAGATCATTAAGGTTTGCTCAAAGGTTTATGAGAGTTGAATAGCAAGATTAGTCAGAACGGATTCTTCATATTTCTGTATTGAACTAACCTTCACATAAAACATATTTTTATTCCTTTCACTCAGAAAACAAATTTGTAGCCCTTCAATGCAATCTTATGAGAAATTAGGAAATAAGGAATTTCTTCCGAATTAAGACATTATTAAAATATTCGTTCATCAGCAATCAAATCACTTTTCGAAGTTAAAAAAATTCTTACCTTACTGTCCGAAGTAAAAGAATCAGTATCTTCTCCGATCTCTGTCTAATAGAAAATAACTGTAATCCTTTTAAAAAGTATATATCTGTGTATAAAGCTGAGTGCCTTCCTAAAATCACCTTTTAGCACAGACTGGGTTTTGAATGTTCATTTTCGAACGTATCTTACTCAAATAAGACCAACGAATTATCCAGCGTTTTCACTTTGTTTACAAGAGTTTGCTCATTGGGTTTTGCTCATAGTAACGATCCCGTATCATCTGCTGCCGTTGATAAAGTAAACACTCTGATCGGTGCTCAGTGCTGCTGTGGTCGCCATCGGCCAACAAAGGAACAAATGAACTCTCAACCGACGCAACTGTGTATTCAGCGCGGTAATTCAACAGATAAAATAGGGACTCACAGTTGTACGGTTGGTTCTGCTTCAACAGGGAGCTGAGTTTGTACACAAGATTGAAACGGGATATGTTTATGATGATACAATGAAATTTGGCTATGTTTACTTGGGTAACAAGGGCGTCCAATCAGACTGTCATCAGTCACGGAGACTGGCACGTATTCACTTTGTGAGAGTTGTCGCCAATGCCTCTGAGAAGCTCCCCGATTCGACTATGCCATGGAGATACCATGGCGTAGCTGTGCCGATCGTTGTCCAATTACTGCATATAATGTGCGATATCACACTGAATCTTACCGACTAAGTAACTGAAACCAATGATGGAGCAAATTGACAGTTCAGCGATGAAATCCAGAAGGACATGCGCAAAAACAGAACCGCCCATCACAAATAAGCGAAACTCTACACATTTTCATTATCGGAGGCTTTTTCCAACTACTTTACGGTTTCTCTAACTTTTTCCCTGATTTATCCGACATAAGTCCGACATTGTCCGACTTCCCTGAATGGTCGGATTTCTAGAAAACATATTAAAAATACTACTAGGACTTCCCAAAATAGCCTGGGGCATTAAAGATCAAAGACTAATGTTGAATGGGGTCAGTGAGGAGACTTAATTGAGTGAGATACATTGTAGTTAATATTCACACTTAGGGTTCACTCTAAGTGTTTGGCTCACACTTCATTAACCCCATTCAACATAGGCCTTTGATCTTTATTGCCCTATTTTGGGAAGCCCTCGTCATTTTAACAGGTTTTCTAGAAATCTCGGACTTTTGTCAGATGAATCAGGAAAGAGTTAGAGAAAGCCTTAACAAGTCGGAAAAAGCCGCCTGCTAGTGACACCATGTGCGGCGGACACTATTGGTTTTGATCTGATCGAGCCCCGGCTTTAACTTAAATAAAGACCGCAGACACCACCAAAGATTGAAAGTTTCATATGACAAATCAATAGAGAAATATTTTACAGTGCTGACGAGAGTGCAGAACCTAAGACCCGACATAATATTCCCGGCGTGAAAGGTTTCCAAACTATGGCTGACAATAAATTGCTTGGAATCCGGTGGGCTCAATCAATATTGTTGAATTAACTCGACTGGGAAACTGCGTAATCGGGTTTGGTTTTCCAAATCAATGTACACTCCTCTGAGAGGTCTAATTTATTATTTATTTTTCGATTTTATTTTACTTTGCCCTGCCGCTGAACATGAACACATTAATCGTATTCTGGAGTACACACGAAAGTACATGTATTATCAGACAGATTTCTCACAATCGCCATCTATACCCTGTTAATTACATCGGTGAAACATCCAAAGTTACAATCTTCCTTCCATTCATTCTAAATCTTCGCCATGACCATGGTACCAAAGTTCCATTGTCTTGAAGACGGAGCACAGAACACTTTCTTTTTCTTTGGAGTTATTTTTGGCAGTGTACATTGAAAACGTACATACAATCAAACCTTGCGTCAGTAATCGGGGGATTAAAACTTTATGGTCTCTTGTGCTGTGTACTGTGGTATTAAAAACACTGAATGAAAAATTGGAGGATGACCACAGGTGCCAGAAATACTGAGCTTCATGGCCTTTTTACTCGGCACTCGCCAACACGAGGAGGCTTTTGCTGTCTTCTTAACGGTTTCCCTAACTTTTTCCTGATTTGATGAGGTGTGAGCCAAACACTCAGAGTCACCATCAGTGTGAATACTAATTAGCTCACTCAATTAGGTCCCCTCATTAACCCCATTCAACATTATCCTTTGATCTTAAATGCCATATTTTGGGAAGCCCTAGTATTTTTCACAAATTTTCTAAAAATCCGACCTTTCAGGGAAAAGTCGTACAATGTCGGAGTTTTGTCGGATAAATCAGGGAAAAAGTTAGAGAAACCGTTAAGAAGTCGGAAGAAGTCGCTCACCGACGGGAAGAACATGCGACTGACTCAGCTAATCGAAGATGCCTGCCTTAATGACTATGTTTGCTTGAAAGCAGAGCACGAAGAAACATCAAAGAATGAGAACGATTTACCATAATTTCGATTTAAAATTTATTCTGCAGATTAAATGTGAACACAATACCGATATAAACAACTGGCGCCGATTGAATTACAATTTACGTCTACCACTGTATTTTTGTTTTTATCATAATATTATGCTAACATATATAGATGCAGTCAATCACCCTCTCCTCATACTTGATAAAGGCACCAATAGTGCCGGAAGCTTGTGTCGGGTCTCCGGACCAAAATATAGTTGATCACGAAAAAGGTGTCATCCCTTTAACTTTTTTTGTCTTTTATCGAGTAGCACGGCAATCCATTTTAGTTGATATAAACAACACTTTATTATATCGACATTTTAGTTAGAAATACAATGGAGATCAATCAACGATATTTATGTCATTTGTCAAAAGTGCACTGCGAGTCTTTCATGCAATCAGTGATTATTGAACTGACGTAAGCTCAGCCACGACGTTTGAGAGAATTTTGACTTACTCCCAAACTATGGCATCGCCCATTCATCACTGTTCCTTGGGGAATGTAAGCGTTAGTAGCGGTAACATTAGAACCGAACCAACTTCGAAAAACAAACGATATATAGACCAGGATACGTAACGTTAGCGCTAAGCATGCCGATTTCTCGGGCTTATCGTTTGCAACTCCTAATAAAAAGTCCCGGAAAGTCATGTAACGCCTTTCGAGGTACATGTATTTCTAATTTTATTTTTATCGAGCATATTTGGCCACGTGTCGGTATAGCTAGATCTAGCTACGCCATAGTATCTCCTTACAAAGTCGAATCGAGGAGATTTGGGGAGATTCTTGTTCGATTTTACCGGGCTGATAGTAAATCTAAATTGAAATACTGATACAAAGGTGTGAAGATCTGATTTTCTGAATCTGAGCTGGTTTTTAGATCTTCTGCATCTGCATATCGGGTCATGTTAAGCAAAAAATAACAATCAGATAGGTAACAAAGTAAAATGTCACCACCGAAGAGCTCAATCTGTTACATGAAGGTTACAAAGAGGAAAGCAATACGAAAGCCAGCATTTATTGACGACAAAACACGATCAAGATGCCATTGTGCTATAGTTTGCTTCATGATGATAAACTGTACAACAATAAATACTCGTTTTAGTGACGATGGCAATGTTTGTCAACTGAGCAAAACGAAGGGAACATGTATGGAGAAGGAGGATGACACAATTCAAGATGGTTATCATATGTTTCAAACGAAGGTAGGTGAGCTTACCGAGACAAACGTGGCACATGGAAGTTCTTAAACCTCAAATATTCTAATGTCAGAGTTAAGTTATTTACAATTATCTCAGCCACAACCGGTTCGCTGCACGTTATTTTCAAGGATTTTTTCGATGTCATGGATAGGTAAGGTTTTCACTATATGCAATTGACGTATTTTTCATGATTTCCACATACGATTTTTGCATTGTTTGGGTGTGTTCCGACATGAAATAGCAAAGCACTGCCGACGTTGGCGCAATCGCCGTCTAAGTCTACCTGACTTCTGATAGTTACAGAAGAAACGTGTAATACTATCACAGCCACTAGTGCTACCGCTTCCATCGACCACATCAGGTGTCTTTCTCTTTTCCGTCGTGACCATCGTGTTTTTCTCAGTAGCCTCAAGCTTTACTTGTACATCATCTAGTGTTAATATTAGGTCTCTGAATGGCTCGGCCATTAGCATTGGGCGATGAACAGTGCAGAGATCTACCTACACCAATGGATGCACTCCGGGGTCAGTAACGCAGCGAGGACATTGTGGAGAGGATTATGCAACGGCCACTGATCCAGTGGTGAGAGGACGACAAATAAACTTCACAGGACTGCGCGGTTATGCAAGTTTTCCTATTTCAGGAGAAAAACATAGAGTACAGACCTAGTGGCGCAATACTTTTCAAACCCCCCGTTGTTTCACTGACCAAAAAACATGAAAAGGAGTTTTATTTGTTCGATTTCAATTCTAACTCTGTCGTATTTGTCCATAAACACGCTAAAAGAATGCTTCATGTTTTGAAACCGATTTTAGTCTATCAGCTTAGGAGTGATAATAAGATGGAATACAAACTTACGCATAATACTTCTGCGGAAAAGGTTGGCTTTACGGTTGTGTTCCACACACTATTTGACATGAAACTATTACTGATTGAAAGGAAAGGACGAGGCCGACGTATAACTATTTCGCTTAAATGGTATGACATATTTACTGATAGCTTGGTTAAAATGATCAACATGTATTACAAACATCCATGCATTCGACTTAAAACACTTACAGAACCGCTCATACTTCAAAACATGTTAATGGTCATGTGCAGAGTGAGAGAAAATATAGTATACACCATATCCAATATAACTTGGACAAATGGGCTGGGGACGCTTACCCTGCACATGAGTTGGATTGCGTCTGAAGACCAGTTTTTATCATTTAATACGAAAGATGACCATGTATACATCATCAAGTCAAGTCCAATATTCAAAATCCAACACATACAAGTATATCCTAAATTTAGCAGAAAAACGTGTATCTTGCAGGAAATGGATCCCATTGGCTTTTGCGTTCGAAAGTTCGATTATTATCAAACAAAATCTACACTCCTGATATATTATTTAAACAATTTGAGACTATTCGCCACTAAACTGATTCGAATACCAGAATGTTCTCCTTTAAATCCTTGGAAGGTCGATAAAACTTTTTACAGAGTTGTTGATGTTATGCTCAGTAATTGCCATATACGGGCAAATAAAGGCGTATATGAAGGCGAAGAAGAACTTCTCATGCTGCGTAATGGCGATCTGATTTCCCCCGTATCTTCTGTAAGATATTTGGAGAGATACAATCGAAGGAGATCATTAAGGTTTGCTCAAAGGTTTATGAGAGTTGAATAGCAAGATTAGTCGGAACGGATTCTTCCTATTTCTGTATTGAACTAACCTTCACATAAAACATATTTTTATTCCTTTCACCCAGAAAACAAATTTGTAGCCCTTCAATGCAATCTTATGAGAAATTAGGAAATACGGAATTTCTTCCGAATTCAGACATTATTAAAATATACGTTCATCAGCGATCAAATCACTTTTCGAAGTTAAAAAAATTCTTACCTTACTTTCCGAAGTAAAAGAATCAGTATCTTCTCCGATCTCTCCAATAGAAAATAACTGTTATCCTTTTAAAAAGTATATATCTGTGTATAAAGCAGAGTGCCTTCCTAAAATCACCTTTTAGCACAGACTGGGTTTTGAATGTTCATTTTCGAACGTATCTTACTCGAATAAGACCAACGAATTATCCAGCGTTTTCACTTTGTTTACAAGAGTTTGCTCATTGGGTTTTGCTCATAGTAACGATCCCGTATCATCTGCTGCCGTTGATAAAGTAAACACTCTGATCGGTGCTCAGTGCTGCTGCGGTCGCCATCGGCCAACAAAGGAACAAATGAACTCTCAACCGACGCAACTGTGTATTCAGCGCGGTAATTCAACAGATAAAATAGGGACTCACAGTTGTACGGTTGGTTCTGCTTCAACAGGGAGATGAGTTTGTACACAAGATTGAAACGGGATATGTTTATGATGATACAATGAAATTTGGCTATGTTTACTTGGGTAACAAGGGCGTCCAATCAGACTGTCATCAGTCACGGAGACTGGCACGTATTCACTTTGTGAGAGTTGTCGCCAATGCCTCTGAGAAGCTCCCCGATTCGACTATGCCATGGAGATACCATGGCGTAGCTGTGCCGATCGTTGTCCAATTACTGCATATAATGTGCGATATCACACTGAATCTTACCGACTAAGTAACTGAAACCAATGATGGAGCAAATTGACAGTTCAGCGATGAAATCCAGAAGGACATGCGCAAAAACAGAACCGCCCATCACAAATAAGCGAAACTCTACACATTTTCATTATCGGATGCTTTTTCCAACTACTTTACGGTTTCTCTAACTTTTTCCCTGATTTATCCGACATAAGACCGACATTGTCCGACTTCCCTGAATGGTAGGATTTCTAGAAAACATATTAAAAATACTACTAGGACTTCCCAAAATAGCCTGGGGCATTAAAGATCAAAGACTAATGTTGAATGGGGTCAGTGAGGAGACTTAATTGAGTGAGATAGTTAATATTCACACTTAGGGTCACTCTAAGTGTTTGGCTCACACTTCATTAACCCAATTCAACATAGGCCTTTGATCTTTATTGCCCTATTTTGGGAAGCCCTCGTCATTTTAACAGGTTTCTAGAAATCTCGGACTTTTGTCAGATAAATCAGGAAAGAGTTAGAGAAAGCCTTAAGAAGTCGGAAAAAGCCGCCTGCTAGTGACACCATGTGCGGCGGACACCATTGGTTTTGATCTGATCGAGCCCCGGCTTTAACTTAAATAAAGACCGCAGACACCACCAAAGATTGAAAGTTTCACATGACAAATCAATAGAGAAATATTTTACAGTGCTGACGAGAGTGCAGAACCTAAGACCCGACATAATTAATATCCCCGGCGTGAAAGGTTTCCAAACTATGGCTGACAATAAATTGCTTGGAATCCGGTGGGCTCAATCAATATTGTTGAATTAACTCGACTGGGAAACTGCGTAATCGGGTTTGGTTTTCCAAATCAATGTACACTCCTCTGAGAGGTCTAATTTATTATTTATTTTTCGATTTTATTTTACTTTGCCCTGCCGCTGAACATGAACACATTAATCGTATTCTGGAGTACACACGAAAGTACATGTATTATCAGACAGATTTCTCACAATCGCCATCTATACCATGTTAATTACATCGGTGAAACATCCAAAGTTACAATCTTCCTTCCCTTCATTCTAAATCTTCGCCATGACCATGGTACCAAAGTTCCATTGTCTTGAAGACGGAGCACAGAACACTTTCTTTTTCTTTGGAGTTATTTTTGGCAGTGTACATTGAAAACGTACATACAATCCAACCTTGCGTCAGTAATCGGGGGATTAAAACTTTATGGTCTCTTGTGCTGTGTACTGTGGTATTAAAAACACTGAGTGAAAAATTGGTGGATGACCACAGGTGCCAGAAATACTGAGCTTCATGGCCATTTTACTCGGCACTCGCCAACACGAGGAGGCTTTTGCTGTCTTCTTAACGGTTTCCCTAACTTTTTCCTGATTTGATGAGGTGTGAGCCAAACACTCAGAGTGACCATCAGTGTGAATACTAATTAGCTCACTCAATTAGGTCCCCTCATTAACCCCATTCAACATTATCCTTTGATCTTAAATGCCATATTTTGGGAAGCCCTAGTATTTTTCACAAATTTTCTAAAAATCCGACCTTTCAGGGAAAAGTCGTACAATGTCGGAGTTTTGTCGGATAAATCAGGGAAAAAGTTAGAGAAACCGTTAAGAAGTCGGAAGAAGTCGCTCACCGACGGGAAGAACATGCGACTGACTCAGCTAATCGAAGATGCCTGCCTTAATGACTATGTTTGCTTGAAAGCAGAGCACGAAGAAACATCAAAGAATGAGAACGATTTACCATAATTTCGATTTAAAATTTATTCTGCAGATTAAATGTGAACACTATACCGATATAAACAACTGGCGCCGATTGAATTACAATTTACGTCTACCACTGTATTTTTGTTTTTATCATAATATTATGCTAACATATATAGATGCAGTCAGTCACCCTCTCCTCATGCCTGATAAAGGCACCAATAGTGCCGGAAGCTTGTGTCGGGTCTCCGGACCAAAATATAGTTGATCACGAAAAAGGTTTCATCCCTTTAACTTTTTTTGTCTTATATCGAGTAGCACGGCAATCCATTTTAGTCGATATAAACAACACTTTATTATATCGACATTTTAGTTAGAAATACAATGGAGATCAATCAACGATATTTATGTCATTTGTCAAAAGTGCACTGCGAGTCTTTCATGCAATCAATGATTATTGAACTGACGTAAGCTCAGCCACGACGTTTGAGAATAATTTTGACTCACTCTCAACCTATGGCATCGCCCATTCATCACTGTTCCTTGGGGAATGTAAGCGTTAGTAGCGGTAACATTGGAACCGAACCAACTTCGAAAAACAAACGATATATAGACCAGGATACGTAACGTTAGCGCTAAGCATGCCGATTTCTCGGCCTTATCGTTTGCAACTCCTAATAAAAAGTCCCGGAAAGTCATGTAACGCCTTTCGAGGTACATGTATTTCTAATTTTATTTTTATCGAGCATATTTGGCCACGTGTCGGTATAGCTAGATCTAGCTACGCCATGGTATCTCCTTACAAAGTCGAATCGAGGAGATTTGGGGAGATTCTTGTTCGATTTTACCGGGCTGATAGTAAATCTAAATTGAAATACTGATACAAAGGTGTGAAGATCTGATTTTCTGAATCTGAGCTGATTTTTAGATCTTCTGCATCTGCATATCGGGTCATGTTAAGCAAAAAATAACAATCAGATAGGTAACAAAGTAAAATGTCACCACCGAAGAGCTCAATCTGTTACATGAAGGTTACAAAGAGGAAAGCAATACGAAAGCCAGCATTTATTGACAACAAAACACGATCAAGATGCCATTGTGCTATAGTTTGCTTCATGATGATAAACTGTACAACAATAAATACTCGTTTTAGTGACGATGGCAATGTTTGTCAACTGAGCAAAACGAAGGGAACATGTATGGAGAAGGTGGATGACACAATTCAAGATGGTTATCATATGTTTCAAACGAAGGTAGGTGAGCTTACCGAAACAAACGTGGCACATGGAAGTTCTTAAACCTTAAATATTCTAATGTCAGAGTTAAGTTATTTACAATTATCTCAGCCACAACCGGTTCGCTGCACGTTATTTTCAAGGATTTTTTCGATGGATAGGTAAGGTTTTCACTATATGCAATTGACGTATTTTTCATGATTTCCACATACGATTTTTGCATTGTTTGGGTGTGTTCCGACATGAAATAGCAAAGCACTGCCGACGTTGGCGCAATCGCCGTCTAAGTCTACCTGACTTCTGATAGTTACAGACGAAACGTGTAATACTTTCACAGCCACTAGTGCTACCGCTTCCATCGACCACATCAGGTGTCTTTCTCTTTTCCGTCGTGTCCATCGTGTTTTTCTCAGTAGCCTCAAGCTTTACTTGTACATCATCTAGTGTTAATATTAGGTCTCTGAATGGCTCGGCCATTAGCATTGGGCGATGAACAGTGCAGAGATCTACCTACACGAATGGATGCACTCCGGGGTCAGTAACACAGCGAGGACATTGTGGAGAGGAGTATGCAACGGCCACTGATACAGTGGTGAGAGGACGACAAATAAACTTGACAGGACTGCGCGGTTATGCAAGTTTTCCTATTTCAGGAGAAAAACATAGAGTACAGACCTAGTGGCGCAATATTTTTCAAACCCCCCGTTGTTTCACTGACCAAAAAACATGAAACGGGGTTTTATATGTTTGATTTTAATTCTGACTCTGTCGTATTTGTCCATGAACACGCTGAAAGAATGCTTCGTGTTTTGAAACCGATTTTAGTCTATCAGCTCAGGAGTGATAATAAGATGGAATACAAACTTACGCATAATATTTCTATGGAAAAGGTTGGCTTTAAGGGTATGTTCCATACACTATTTGACATGAAACTATTACTGATTGAAAAGGAAGGACGAGGCCGACGTATAACTATTTCGCTTAAATGGTATGACATATTTACTGATAGAGTAGTTAAAATGATCAACATGTATTCCAAACATCCATGCATTCGACTTAAAACACTTACAGAACCGCTCATACTGCAAAACATGTTAATGGTCATGTGCAGAGTGAGAGAAAATAAAGTATACACCATATCCAATATAACTTGGACAAATGGGCTGGGGACGCTTACCCTGCACATGAGTTGGATTGCGTCTGAAGACCAGTCTTTATCATTTAATACGAATGGTGGCCATTTATACATTATCAAGTTAAGTCAAATATTCAAAATCCAACACGTACAAGTATATCCTAAATTTAGCAGAAAAACGTGTATCTTGCAGGAAATGGATCCCATTGGCTTTCGCGTTCGAAAGCTTGATTATTATCAAATAAAATCTACACTCCTGATATATTATTTAAACAATTTGAGACTATTCGCCACTAAACTGATTCGAATACCAGAATGTTCTCCATTAAATCCTTGGAAGGTCGATAAAACTTTTTACAGAGTGGTTGACGTTATGCTCAGTAATTGCCATATACGGGCAAATAAAGGCGTATATGAAGGCGAAGAAGAACTTCTCATGCTGCGTAATGGCGATCTGATTTCCCCCGTATCTTCTGTAAGATATTTGGAGAGATACAATCGAAGGAGATCATTAAGGTTTGCTCAAAGGTTTATGAGAGTTGAATAGCAAGATTAGTCGGAACGGATTCTTCCTATTTCTGTATTAAACTAACCTTCACATAAAACATATTTCCATTCCTTTCACTCAGAAAACAAATTTGTAGCCCATCAATGCAATCTTATGAGAAATTAGGAAATAAGGAATTTCTTCCGAATTAAGACATTATTAAAATATACGTTCATCAGCGATCAAATCACTTTTCGAAGTTAAAAAAATTCTTACCTTACTGTCCGAAGTAAAATAATCAGTATCTTCTCCGATCTCTGTCTAATAGAAAATAACTGTAATCCTTTTAAAAAGTATATATCTGTGTATAAAGCAGAGTGCCTTCCTAAAATCACCTTTTAGCACAGACTGGGTTTTGAATGTTCATTTTCGAACGTATCTTACTCAAATAAGACCAACGAATTATCCAGCGTTTTCACTTTGTTTACAAGAGTTTGCTCATTGGGTTTTGCTCATAGTAACGATCCCGTATCATCTGCTGCCGTTGATAAAGTAAACACTCTGATCGGTGCTCAGTGCTGCTGCGGTCGCCATCGGCCAACAAAGGAACAAATGAACTCTCAACCGACGCAACTGTGTATTCAGCACGGTAATTCAACAGATAAAATAGGGACTCACAGTTGTACGGTTGGTTCTGCTTCAACAGGGAGCTGAGTTTGTACACAAGATTGAAACGGGATATGTTTATGATGATACAATGAAATTTGGCTATGTTTACTTGGGTAACAAGGGCGTCCAATCAGACTGTCATCAGTCACGGAGACTGGCACGTATTCACTTTGTGAGAGTTGTCGCCAATGCCTCTGAGAAGCTCCCCGATTCGACTATGCCATGGAGATACCATGGCGTAGCTGTGCCGATCGTTGTCCAATTACTGCATATAATGTGCGATATCACACTGAATCTTACCGACTAAGTAACTGAAACCAATGAGGGAGCAAATTGACAGTTCAGCGATGAAATCCAGAAGGACATGCGCAAAAACAGAACCGCCCATCACAAATAAGCGAAACTCTACACATTTTCATTATCGGAGGCTTTTTCCAACTACTTTACGGTTTCTCTAACTTTTTCCCTGATTTATCCGACATAAGTCCGACATTATCCGACTTCCCTGAAAAGTCGGATTTCTAGAAAACACATTAAAAATACTACTAGGACTTCCCAAAATAGCCTGGGGCATTAAAGATCAAAGACTAATGTTGAATGGGGTCAGTGAGGAGACTTAATTGAGTGAGATAGTTAATATTCACACTTAGGGTCACTCTAAGTGTTTGGCTCACACTTCATTAACCCCATTTAACATAGGCCTTTGATCATTATTGCCCTATTTTGGGAAGCCCTCGTCATTTTAACAGGTTGTCTAGAAATCTCGGACTTTTGTCAGATAAATCAGGAAAGAGTTAGAGAAAGCCTTAAGAAGTCGGAAAAAGCCGCCTGCTAGTGACACCATGTACGGCGGTCACTCTATTGGTTTTGATCTGATCGAGCCCCGGCTTTAACTTAAATAAAGACCGCAGACACCACCAAAGATTGAAAGTTTCACATGACAAATCAATAGAGAAATATTTTACAGTGCTGACGAGAGTGCAGAACCTAAGACCCGACATAATATCCCCGGCGTGAAAGGTTTCCAAACTATGGCTGACAATACATTGCTTGGAATCCGGTGGGCTCAATCAATATTGTTGAATTAACTCGACTGGGAAACTGCGTAATCGGGTTTGGTTTTCCAAATCAATGTACACTCCTCTGAGAGGTCTAATTTATTATTTATTTTTCGATTTTATTTTACTTTGCCCTGCCGCTGAACATGAACACATTAATCGTATTCTGGAGTACACACGAAAGTACATGTATTATCAGACAGATTTCTCACAATCGCCATCTATACCCTGTTAATTACATCGGTGAAACATCCAAAGTTACAATTTTCCTACCCTTCATTCTAAATCTTCGCCATAACCATGGTACCAAAGTTCCATTGTCTTGAAGACGGAGCACAGAACACTTTCTTTTTCTTTGGAGTTATTTTTGGCAGTGTACATTGAAAACGTACATACAATCCAACCTTGCGTCAGTAATCGGGGGATTAAAACTTTATGGTCTCTTGTGCTGTGTACTGTGGTATTAAAAACACTGAGTGAAAAATTGGAGGATGACCACAGGTGCCAGAAATACTGAGCTTCATGGCCTTTTTACTCGGCACTCGCCAACACGAGGAGGCTTTTGCTGTCTTCTTAACGGTTTCCCTAACTTTTTCCTGATTTGATGAGGTGTGAGCCAAACACTCAGAGTGACCATCAGTGTGAATACTAATTAGCTCACTCAATTAGGTCCCCTCATTAACCCCATTCAACATTATCCTTTGATCTTAAATGCCATATTTTGGGAAGCCCTAGTATTTTTCACAAATTTTCTAAAAATCCGACCTTTCAGGGAAAAGTCGTACAATGTCGGAGTTTTGTCGGATAAATCAGGGAAAAAGTTAGAGAAACCGTTAAGAAGTCGGAAGAAGTCGCTCACCGACGGGAAGAACATGCGACTGACTCAGCTAATCGAAGATGCCTGCCTTAATGACTATGTTTGCTTGAAAGCAGAGCACGAAGAAACATCAAAGAATGAGAACGATTTACCATAATTTCGATTTAAAATTTATTCTGCAGATTAAATGTGAACACTATACCGATATAAACAACTGGCGCCGATTGAATTACAATTTACGTCTACCACTGATTTTTGTTTTTATCATAATATTATGCTAACATATATAGATGCAGTCAGTCACCCTCTCCTCATACCTGATAAAGGCACCAATAGTGCCGGAAGCTTGTGTCGGGTCTCCGGACCAAAATATAGTTGATCACGAAAAAGGTTTCATCCCTTTAACTTTTTTTGTCTTATATCGAGTAGCACGGCAATCCATTTTAGTCGATATCAACAAAAAAATTTGTATATCGATATTTTAGTTAGAAATACAATGGAGATCAATCAACGATATTTATGTCATTTGTCAAAAGTGCACTGCGAGTCTTTCATGCAATCAGTGATTCTTGAACTGACGTAAGCTCAGCCACGACGTTTGAGAGAATTTTGACTTACTCCCAACCTATGGCATCGCCCATTCATCACTGTTCCTTGGGGAATGTAAGCGTTAGTAGCGGTAACATTGGAACCGAACCAACTTCGAAAAACAAACGATATATAGACCAGGATACGTAACGTTAGCGCTAAGCATGCCGATTTCTCGGCCTTGTCGTTTGCAACTCCTAATAAAAAGTCCCGGAAAGTCATGTAACGCCTTTCGAGGTACATGTATTTCTAATTTTATTTTTATCGAGCATATTTGGCCACGTGTCGGTATAGCTAGATCTAGCTACGCCATAGTATCTCCTGGCAAAGTCGAATCGAGGAGATTTGGGGAGATTCTTGTTCGATTTTACCGGGCTGATAGTAAATCTAAATTGAAATACTGATACAAAGGTGTGAAGATCTGATTTTCTGAATCTGAGCTGACTTTTAGATCTTCTGCATCTGCATATCGGGTCATGTTAAGCAAAAAATAACAATCAGATAGGTAACAAAGTAAAATGTCACCACCGAAGAGCTCAATCTGTTACATGAAGGTTACAAAGAGGAAAGCAATACGAAAGCCAGCATTTATTGACGACAAAACACGATCAAGATGCCATTGTGCTATAGTTTGCTTCATGATGATAAACTGTACAACAATAAATACTCGTTTTAGTGACGATGGCAATGTTTGTCAACTGAGCAAAACGAAGGGAACATGTATGGAGAAGGAGGATGACACAATTCAAGATGGTTATCATATGTTTCAAACGAAGGTAGGTGAGCTTGCCGAAACAAACGTGGCACATGGAAGTTCTTAAACGTTAAATATTCTAATGTCAGAGTTAAGTTATTTACAATTATCTCAGCCACAACCGGTTCGCTGCACGTTATTTTCAAGGATTTTTTCGATGTCATGGATAGGTAAGGTTTTCACTATATGCAATTGACGTATTTTTCATGATTTCCACATACGATTTTTGCATTGTTTGGGTGTGTTCCGACATGAAATAGCAAAGCACTAACGACGTTGGCGCAATCGCCGTCTAAGTCTACCTGACTTCTGATAGTTACAGACGAAACGTGTAATATTATCACAGCCACTAGTGCTACCGCTTCCATCGACCACATCAGGTGTCTTTCTCTTTTCCGTCGTGTCCATCGTGTTTATCTCAGTAGCCTCCAGCTTTACTTGTACATCATCTAGTGTTAATATTAGGTCTCTGAATGGCTCGGCCATTAGCATTGGGCGATGAACAGTGCAGAGATCTACCTACACCAATGGATGCACTCCGGGGTCAGTAACACAGCGAGGACATTGTGGAGAGGATTATGCAACGGCCACTGATACAGTGGTGAGAGGACGACAAATAAACTTCACAGGACTGCGCGGTTATGCAAGTTTTCCTATTTCAGGAGAAAAACATAGAGTACAGACCTAGTGGCGCAATACTTTTCAAACCCCCCGTTGTTTCACTTACCAAAAATCATGAAAAGGAGTTTTATTTGTTCGATTTTAATTCTAACTCTGTCGTATTTGTCCATAAACACGCTAAAAGAATGCTTCATGTTTTGAAACCGATTTTAGTCTATCAGCTTAGGAGTGATAATAAGATGGAATACAAACTTACGCATAATACTTCTGCGGAAAATGTTGGCTTTAGGGTTATGTTCCTAACACTATTTGACATGAAACTATTACTGTTTGGAAGGAAAGGACGAGGCCGACGTACAACTATTTCGCTTAAATGGTATGACATATTTACTGATAGAGTAGTTAAAATGATCAACATGTATTACAAACATCCATGCATTCGACTTAAAACACTTACAGAACCGCTCATACTGCAAAACATGTTAATGGTCATGTGCACAGTGAGAGAAAATATAGTATACACCATATCCAATATAACTTGGACAAATGGGCTGGGGACGCTTACCCTGCACATGAGTTGGATTGCGTCTGAAGACCAGTTTTTATCATTTAATACGAATGGTGGCCATTTATACATTATCAAGTCAAGTCAAATATTCAAAATCCAACACGTACAAGTATATCCTAAATTTAGCAGAAAAACGTGTATCTTGCAGGAAATGGATCCCATTGGCTTTCGCGTTCGAAAGCTTAATTATTATCAAATAAAATCTACACTCCTGATATATTATTTAAACAATTTGAGACTATTCGCCACTAAACTGATTCGAATACCAGAATGTTCTCCATTAAATCCTTGGAAGGTCGATAAAACTTTTTACAGAGTGGTTGACGTTATGCTCAGTAATTGCCATATACGGGCAAATAAAGGCGTATATGAAGGCGAAGAAGAACTTCTCATGCTGCGTAATGGCGATCTGATTTCCCCCGTATCTTCTGTAAGATATTTGGAGAGATACAATCGAAGGAGATCATTAAGATTTGCTCAAAGGTTTATGAGAGTTGAATAGCAAGATTAGTCGGAACGGATTCTTCCTATTTCTGTATTAAACTAACCTTCACATAAAACATATTTCCATTCCTTTCACTCAGAAAACAAATTTGTAGCCCTTCAATGCAATCTTATGAGAAATTAGGAAATAAGGAATTTCTTCCGAATTAAGACATTATTAAAATATACGTTCATCAGCGATCAAATCACTTTTCGAAGTTAAAAAAATTCTTACCTTACTGTCCGAAGTAAAATAATCAGTATCTTCTCCGATCCCTTCAATAGAAAAAATAACTGTAATCCTTTTAAAAAGTATATATCTGTGTATAAAGCAGAGTGCCTTCCTAAAATCACCTTTTAGCACAGACTGGGTTTTGAATGTTCATTTTCGAACGTATCTTATTCAAATAAGACCAACGAATTATCCAGCGTTTTCACTTTGTTTACAAGAGTTTGCTCATTGAGTTTTGCTCATAGCAACGATCCCGTATCATCTGCTGCCGTTGATAAAGTAAACACTCTGATCGGTGCTCAGTGCTGCTGCGGTCGCCATCGGCCAACAAAGGAACAAATGAACTCTCAACCGACGCAACTGTGTATTCAGCGCGGTGATTCAACAGATAAAATAGGGACTCTCAGTTGTACGGTTGGTTCTGCTTCAACAGGGAGATGAGTTTGTACACAAGATTGAAACGGGATATGTTTATGATGATACAATGAAATTTGGCTATGTTTACTTAGGTAACAAGGGCGTCCAATCAGACTGTCATCAGTCACGGAGACTGGCACGTATTCACTTTGTGAGAGTTGTCGCCAATGCCTCTGAGAAGCTCCCCGATTCGACTATGCCATGGAGATACCATGGCGTAGCTGTGCCGATCGTTGTCCAATTACTGCATATAATGTGCGATATCACACTGAATCTTACCGACTAAGTAACTGAAACCAATGATGGAGCAAATTGACAGTTCAGCGATGAAATCCAGAAGGACATGCGCAAAAACAGAACCGCCCATCACAAATAAGCGAAACTCTACACATTTTCATTATCGGAGGCTTTTTCCAACTACTTTACGGTTTCTCTAACTTTTTCCCTGATTTATCCGACATAAGTCCGACATTGTCCGACTTCCCTGAATGGTCGGATTTCTAGAAAACATATTAAAAATACTACTAGGACTTCCCAAAATAGCCTGGGGCATTAAAGATCAAAGACTAATGTTGAATGGGGTCAGTGAGGAGACTTAATTGAGTGAGATAGTTAATATTCACACTTAGGGTCACTCTAAGTGTTTGGCTCACACTTCATTAACCCCATTCAACATAAGCCTTTGATCTTTATTGCCCTATTTTGGGAAGCCCTCGTCATTTTAACAGGTTGTCTAGAAAATCTCGGACTTTTGTCAGATAAATCAGGAAAGAGTTAGAGAAAGCCTTAACAAGTCACTCTATTGGTTTTGATCTGATCGAGCCCCGGCTTTAACTTAAATAAAGACCGCAGACACCACCAAAGATTGAAAGTTTCACATGACAAATCAATAGAGAAATACTTTACAGTGCTGACGAGAGTGCAGAACCTAAGACCCGACATAATATCCCCGGCGTGAAAGGTTTCCAAACTATGGCTGACAATAAATTGCTTGGAATCCGGTGGGCTCAATCAATATTGTTGAATTAACTCGACTGGGAAACTGCGTAATCGGGTTTGGTTTTCCAAATCAATGTACACTCCTCTGAGAGGTCTAATTTATTATTTATTTTTCGATTTTATTTTACTTTGCCCTGCCGCTGAACATGAACACATTAATCGTATTCTGGAGTACACACGAAAGTACATGTATTATCAGACAGATTTCTCACAATCGCCATCTATACCCTGTTAATTACATCGGTGAAACATCCAAAGTTACAATTTTCCTACCCTTCATTCTAAATCTTCGCCATGACCATGGTACCAAAGTTCCATTGTCTTGAAGACGGAGCACAGAACACTTTCTTTTTCTTTGGAGTTATTTTTTGCAGTGTACATTGAAAACGTACATACAATCCAACCTTGCGTCAGTAATCGGGGGATTAAAACTTTATGGTCTCTTGTGCTGTGTACTGTGGTATTAAAAACACTGAGTGAAAAATTGGAGGATGACCACAGGTGCCAGAAATACTGAGCTTCATGGCCTTTTTACTCGGCACTCGCCAACACGAGGAGGCTTTTGCTGTCTTCTTAACGGTTTCCCTAACTTTTTCCTGATTTGATGAGGTGTGAGCCAAACACTCAGAGTCACCATCAGTGTGAATACTAATTAGCTCACTCAATTAGGTCCCCTCATTAACCCCATTCAACATTATCCTTTGATCTTAAATGCCATATTTTGGGAAGCCCTAGTATTTTTCACAAATTTTCTAAAAATCCGACCTTTCAGGGAAAAGTCGTACAATGTCGGAGTTTTGTCGGATAAATCAGGGAAAAAGTTAGAGAAACCGTTAAGAAGTCGGAAGAAGTCGCTCACCGACGGGAAGAACATGCGACTGACTCAGCTAATCGAAGATGCCTGCCTTAATGACTATGTTTGCTTGAAAGCAGAGCACGAAGAAACATCAAAGAATGAGAACGATTTACCATAATTTCGATTTAAAATTTATTCTGCAGATTAAATGTGAACACTATACCGATATAAACAACTGGCGCCGATTGAATTACAATTTACGTCTACCACTGTATTTTTGTTTTTATCATAATATTATGCTAACATATATAGATGCAGTCAGTCATCCTCTCCTCATACTTGATAAAGGCACAGATAGTGCCGGAAGCTTGTGTCGGGTCTCCGGACCAAAATATAGTTGGTCACGAAAAAGGTGTCATCCCTTTAACTTTTTTTGTCTTATATCGAGTAGCACGGCAATCCATTTTAGTCGATATAAACAACACTTTATTATATCGACATTTTAGTTAGAAATACAATGGAGATCAATCAACGATATTTATGTCATTTGTCAAAAGTGCACTGCGAGTCTTTCATGCAATCAGTGATTATTGAACTGACGTAAGCTCAGCCACGACGTTTGAGAGAATTTTGACTTACTCCCAACCTATGGCATCGCCCATTCATCACTGTTCCTTGGGGAATGTAAGCGTTAGTAGCGGTAACATTGGAACCGAACCAACTTCGAAAAACAAACGATATATAGACCAGGATACGTAACGTTAGCGCTAAGCATGCCGATTTCTCGGCCTTATCGTTTGCAACTCCTAATAAAAAGTCCCGGAAAGTCATGTAACGCCTTTCGAGGTACATGTATTTCTAATTTTATTTTTATCGAGCATATTTGGCCACGTGTCGGTATAGCTAGATCTAGCTACGCCATAGTATCTCCTGGCAAAGTCGAATCGAGGAGATTTGGGGAGATTCTTGTTCGATTTTACCGGGCTGATAGTAAATCTAAATTGAAATACTGATACAAAGGTGTGAAGATCTGATTTTCTGAATCTGAGCTGACTTTTAGATCTTCTGCATCTGCATATCGGGTCATGTTAAGCAAAAAATAACAATCAGATAGGTAACAAAGTAAAATGTCACCACCGAAGAGCTCAATCTGTTACATGAAGGTTACAAAGAGGAAAGCAATACGAAAGCCAGCATTTATTGACGACAAAACACGATCAAGATGCCATTGTGCTATAGTTTGCTTCATGATGATAAACTGTACAACAATAAATACTCGTTTTAGTGACGATGGCAATGTTTGTCAACTGAGCAAAACGAAGGGAACATGTATGGAGAAGGAGGATGACACAATTCAAGATGGTTATCATATGTTTCAAACGAAGGTAGGTGAGCTTGCCGAAACAAACGTGGCACATGGAAGTTCTTAAACCTTAAATGTTCTAATGTCAGAGTTAAGTTATTTACAATTATCTCAGCCACAACCGGTTCACTGCACGTTATTTTCAAGGATTTTTTCGATGTCATGGATAGGTAAGGTTTTCACTATATGCAATTGACGTATTTTTCATGATTTCCACATACGATTTTTGCATTGTTTGGGTGTGTTCCGACATGAAATAGCAAAGCACTGCCGACGTTGGCGCAATCGCCGTCTAAGTCTACCTGACTTCTGATAGTTACAGAAGAAACGTGTAATACTATCACAGCCACTAGTGCTACCGCTTCCATCGACCACATCAGGTGTCTTTCTCTTTTCCGTCGTGACCATCGTGTTTTTCTCAGTAGCCTCAAGCTTTACTTGTACATCATCTAGTGTTAATATTAGGTCTCTGAATGGCTCGGCCATTAGCATTGGGCGATGAACACTGCAGAGATCTACCTACACCAATGGATGCACTCCGGGGTCAGTAACACAGCGAGGACATTGTGGAGAGGAGTATGCAACGGCCACTGATACAGTGGTGAGAGGACGACAAATAAACTTCACAGGACTGCGCGGTTATGCAAGTTTTCCTATTTCAGGAGAAAAACATAGAGTACAGACCTAGTGGCGCAATACTTTTCAAACCCCCCGTTGTTTCACTGACCAAAAAAAATGAAACGGGGTTTTATATGTTTGATTTTAATTCTAACTCTGTCGTATTTGTCCATAAACACGCTGAAAGAATGCTTGGTGTTTTGAAACCGATTTTAATCTATCAGCTTAGGAGTGATAATAAGATGGAATACAAACTTACGCATAATATTTCTGCGGAAAATGTTGGCTTTAGGGCTATGTTCCACACACTATTTGACATGAAACTATTGCTGTTTGAAAGGAAAGGACGAGGCCGACGTATAACTATTTCGCTTAAATGGTATGACATATTTACTGATAGAGTAGTTAAAATGATCAACATGTATTACAAACATCCATGCATTCGACTTAAATCACTTACAGAACCGCTCATACTGCAAAACATGTTAATGGTCATGTGCAGAGTGAGAGAAAATACAGTATACACCATATCCAATATAACTTGGACAAATGGGCTGGGGACGCTTACCCTGCACATGAGTTGGATTGCGTCTGAAGACCAGGTTTTATCATTTAATACGAATGGTGGCCATTTATACATTATCAAGTTAAGCCAAATATTCAAAATCCAACACGTACAAGTATATCCTAAATTTAGCAGAAAAACGTGTATCTTGCAGGAAATGGATCCCATTGGCTTTCGCGTTCGAAAGCTTAATTATTATCAAATAAAATCTACACTCCTGATATATTATTTAAACAATTTCAGACTATTCGCCACTAAACTGATTCGAATACCAGAATGTTCTCCTTTAAATCCTTGGAAGGTCGATAAAACTTTTTACAGAGTGGTTGACGTTATGCTCAGTAATTGCCATATACGGGCAAATAAAGGCGTATATGAAGGCGAAGAAGAACTTCTCATGCTGCGTAATGGCGATCTGATTTCCCCCGTATCTTCTGTAAGATATTTGGAGAGATACAATCGAAGGAGATCATTAAGGTTTGCTCAAAGGTTTATGAGAGTTGAATAGCAAGATTAGTCGGAACGGATTCTTCCTATTTTTGTATTAAACTAACCTTCACATAAAACATATTTCCATTCCTTTCACTCAGAAAACAAATTTGTAGCCCTTCAATGCAATCTTATGAGAAATTAGGAAATAAGGAATTTCTTCCGAATTAAGACATTATTAAAATATACGTTCATCAGCGATCAAATCACTTTTCGAAGTTAAACAAATTCTTACCTTACTGTCCGAAGTAAAATAATCAGTATCTTCTCCGATCCCTCCAATAGAAAAAATAACTGTAATCCTTTTAAAAAGTATATATCTGTGTATAAAGCAGAGTGCCTTCCTAAAATCACCTTTTAGCACAGACTGGGTTTTGAATGTTCATTTTCGAACGTATCTTACTCAAATAAGACCAACGAATTATCCAGCGTTTTCACTTTGTTTACAAGAGTTTGCTCATTGAGTTTTGCTCATAGCAACGATCCCGTATCATCTGCTGCCGTTGATAAAGTAAACACTCTGATCGGTGCTCAGTGCTGCTGCGGTCGCCATCGGCCAATAAAGAAACAAATGAACTCTCAACCGACGCAACTATGTATTCAGCGTGGTGATTCAACAGATAAAATAGGGACTCTCAGTTGTACGGTTGGTTCTGCTTCAACAGGGAGATGAGTTTGTACACAAGATTGAAACGGGATATGTTTATGATCATACAATGAAATTTGGGTATGTTTACTTAGGTAACAAGGGCGTCCAATCAGACTGTTATCAGTCACGGAGACTGGCACGTATTCACTTTGTGAGAGTTGTCGCCAATGCCTCGGAGAAGCTCCCCGATTCGACTATGCCATGGAGATACCATGGCGTAGCTGTGACGATCGTTGTCCAATGACTGCATATAATGTGCGATATCACACTAAATCTTACCGACTAAGTAACTGAAACCAATGATGGAGCAAATTGACAGTTCAGCGATGAAATGCAGAAGGACATGCGCAAAAACAGAACCGCCCATCACAAATAAGCGAAACTCTACAAATTTTCATTATCGGAGGCTATTTCCAACTTCTTTACGGTTTCTCTAACTTTTTCCCTGATTTATCCGACAAAAGTCCGACATTGTCCGACTTCCCTGAAAAGTCGGATTTCTAGAAAATATTAAAAATACTACTAGGGCTTCCCGAAATAGCCTGGGGTATTAAATATCAAAGGCTAATGTTGAATGGGGTCAGTGAGGAGACTTAATTGAGTGAGCTAGTTAATATTCACACTTAGTATCACTCTGAGTGTTTGACTCACACTTCATTAACCCCATTCAACATAGGCCTTTGATCTTTATTGCCCTATTTTGGGAAGCCCTCGTCATTTTAACAGGTTGTCTAGAAATCTCGGACTTTTGTCAGATAAATCAGGAAAGAGTTAGAGAAAGCCTTAACAAGTCGGAAAAAGCCGCCTGCTAGTGACACCATGTACGGCGGTCACTCTATTGGTTTTGATCTGATCGAGCCCCGGCTTTAACTTAAATAAAAACCGCAGACACCACCAAAGATTGAAAGTTTCACATGACAAATCAATAGAAAAATATTTTACAGTGCTGACGAGAGTGCAGAACCTAAGACCCGACATAATTAATATCCCCGGCGTGAAAGGTTTCCAAACTATGGCTGACAATAAATTGCTTGGAATCCGGTGGGCTCAATCAATATTGTTGAATTAACTCGACTGGGAAACTGCGTAATCGGGTTTGGTTTTCCAAATCAATGTACACTCCTCTGAGAGGTCTAATTTATTATTTATTTTTCGATTTTATTTTACTTTGCCCTGCCGCTGAACATGAACACATTAATCGTATTCTGGAGTACACACAAAAGTACATGTATTATCAAACAGATTTCTCACAATCGCCATCTATACCCTGTTAATTACATCGGTGAAACATCCAAAGTTACAATCTTCCTTCCCTTCATTCTAAATCTTCGCCATGACCATGGTACCAAAGTTCCATTGTCTTGAAGACGGAGCACAGAACACTTTCTTTTTCTTTGGAGTTATTTTTGGCAGTGTACATTGAAAACGTACATACAATCCAACCTTGCGTCAGTAATCGGGGGATTAAAACTTTATGGTCTCTTGTGCTGTGTACTGTGGTATTAAAAACACTGAATGAAAAATTGGTGGATGACCACAGGTGCCAGAAATACTGAGCTTCATGGCCATTTTACTCGGCACTCGCCAACACGAGGAGGCTTTTGCTGTCTTCTTAACGGTTTCCCTAACTTTTTCCTGATTTGATGAGGTGTGAGCCAAACACTCAGAGTGACCATCAGTGTGAATACTAATTAGCTCACATAATTAGGTCCCCTCATTAACCCCATTCAACATTATCCTTTGATCTTAAATGCCATATTTTGGGAAGCCCTAGTATTTTTCACAAATTTTCTAAAAATCCGACCTTTCAGGGAAAAGTCGTACAATGTCGGAGTTTTGTCGGATAAATCAGGGAAAAAGTTAGAGAAACCGTTAAGAAGTCGGAAGAAGTCGCTCACCGACGGGAAGAACATGCGACTGACTCAGCTAATCGAAGATGCCTGCCTTAATGACTATCTTTGCTTGAAAGCAGAGCACGAAGAAACATCAAAGAATGAGAACGATTTACCATAATTTCGATTTAAAATTTATTCTGCAGATTAAATGTGAACACTATACCGATATAAACAACTGGCGCCGATTGAATTACAATTTACGTCTACCACTGTATTTTTGTTTTTATCATAATATTATGCTAACATATATAGATGCAGTCAGTCACCCTCTCCTCATGCCTGATAAAGGCACCAATAGTGCCGGAAGCTTGTGTCGGGTCTCCGGACCAAAATATAGTTGATCACGAAAAAGGTTTCATCCCTTTAACTTTTTTTGTCTTATATCGAGTAGCACGGCAATCCATTTTAGTCGATATCAACAAAAAAATTTGTATATCGATATTTTAGTTAGAAATACAATGGAGATCAATCAACGATATTTATGTCATTTGTCAAAAGTGCACTGCGAGTCTTTCATGCAATCAGTGATTATTGAACTGACGTAAGCTCAGCCACGACGTTTGAGAGAATTTTGACTTACTCCCAACCTATGGCATCGCCCATTCATCACTGTTCCTTGGGGAATGTAAGCGTTAGTAGCGGTAACATTGGAACCGAACCAACTTCGAAAAACAAACGATATATAGACCAGGATACGTAACGTTAGCGCTAAGCATGCCGATTTCTCGGCCTTGTCGTTTGCAACTCCTAATAAAAAGTCCCGGAAAGTCATGTAACGCCTTTCGAGGTACATGTATTTCTAATTTTATTTTTATCGAGCATATTTGGCCACGTGTCGGTATAGCTAGATCTAGCTACGCCATAGTATCTCCTGGCAAAGTCGAATCGAGGAGATTTGGGGAGATTCTTGTTCGATTTTACCGGGCTGATAGTAAATCTAAATTGAAATACTGATACAAAGGTGTGAAGATCTGATTTTCTGAATCTGAGCTGACTTTTAGATCTTCTGCATCTGCAAATCGGTCATGTTAAGCAAAAAATAACAATCAGATAGGTAACAAAGTAAAATGTCACCACCGAAGAGCTCAATCTGTTACATGAAGGTTACAAAGAGGAAAGCAATACGAAAGCCAGCACTTATTGACGACAAAACACGATCAAGATGCCATTGTGCTATAGTTTGCTTCATGATGATAAACTGTACAACAATAAATACTCGTTTTAGTGACGATGGCAATGTTTGTCAACTGAGCAAAACGAAGGGAACATGTATGGAGAAGGAGGATGACACAATTCAAGATGGTTATCATATGTTTCAAACGAAGGTAGGTGAGCTTGCCGAAACAAACGTGGCACATGGAAGTTCTTAAACCTTAAATGTTCTAATGTCAGAGTTAAGTTATTTACAATTATCTCAGCCACAACCGGTTCACTGCACGTTATTTTCAAGGATTTTTTCGATGTCATGGATAGGTAAGGTTTTCACTATATGCAATTGACGTATTTTTCATGATTTCCACATACGATTTTTGCATTGTTTGGGTGTGTTCCGACATGAAATAGCAAAGCACTGCCGACGTTGGCGCAATCGCCGTCTAAGTCTACCTGACTTCTGATAGTTACAGAAGAAACGTGTAATACTATCACAGCCACTAGTGCTACCGCTTCCATCGACCACATCAGGTGTCTTTCTCTTTTCCGTCGTGACCATCGTGTTTTTCTCAGTAGCCTCAAGCTTTACTTGTACATCATCTAGTGTTAATATTAGGTCTCTGAATGGCTCGGCCATTAGCATTGGGCGATGAACAAAGCAGAGATCTACCTACACCAATGGATGCACTCCGGGGTCAGTAACACAGCGAGGACATTGTGGAGAGGAGTATGCAACGGCCACTGATACAGTGGTGAGAGGACGACAAATAAACTTGACAGGACTGCGCGGTTATGCAAGTTTTCCTATTTCAGGAGAAAAACATAGAGTACAGACCTAGTGGCGCAATACTTTTCAAACCCCCCGTTGTTTCACTGACCAAAAAACATGAAACGGGGTTTTATATGTTTGATTTTAATTCTGACTCTGTCGTATTTGTCCATAAACACGCTGAAAGAATGCTTGGTGTTTTGAAACCGATTTTAGTCTATCAGCTTAGGAGTGAAAATAAGATGGAATACAAACTTACGCATAATATTTCTGCGGAAAATGTTGGCTTTAGGGCTATGTTCCACACACTATTTGACATGAAACTATTACTGATTGAAAGGAAAGGACGAGGCCGACGTATAACTATTTCGCTTAAATGGTATGACATATTTACTGATAGAGTAGTTAAAATGATCAACATGTGTTACAAACATCCATGCATTCGACTTAAAACACTTACAGAACCGCTCATACTGCAAAACATGTTAATGGTCATGTGCAGAGTGAGAGAAAATAAAGTATACACCATATCCAATATAACTTGGACAAATGGGGTGGGGACGCTTACCCTGCACATGAGTTGGATTGCGTCTGAAGACCAGTCTTTATCATTTAATACGAATGGTGGCCATTTATACATTATCAAGTTAAGTCAAATATTCAAAATCCAACACGTACAAGTATATCCTAAATTTAGCAGAAAAACGTGTATCTTGCAGGAAATGGATCCCATTGGCTTTCGCGTTCGAAAGCTTGATTATTATCAAATAAAATCTACACTCCTGATATATTATTTAAACAATTTCAGACTATTCGCCACTAAACTGATTCGAATACCAGAATGTTCTCCATTAAATCCTTGGAAGGTCGATAAAACTTTTTACAGAGTGGTTGACGTTATGCTCAGTAATTGCCATATACGGGCAAATAAAGGCGTATATGAAGGCGAAGAAGAACTTCTCATGCTGCGTAATGGCGATCTGATTTCCCCCGTATCTTCTGTAAGATATTTGGAGAGATTCAATCGAAGGAGATCAATAAGGTTTGCTCAAAGGTTTATGAGAGTTGAATAGCAAGATTAGTCGGAACGGATTCTTCCTATTTCTGTATTAAACTAACCTTCACATAAAACATATTTCCATTCCTTTCACTCAGAAAACAAATTTGTAGCCCTTCAATGCAATCTTATGAGAAATTAGGAAATAAGGAATTTCTTCCGAATTAAGACATTATTAAAATATACGTTCATCAGCGATCAAATCACTTTTCGAAGTTAAAAAAATTCTTACCTTACTGTCCGAAGTAAAATAATCAGTATCTTCTCCGATCCCTCCAATAGAAAAAATAACTGTAATCCTTTTAAAAAGTATATATCTGTGTATAAAGCAGAGTGCCTTTCTAAAATCACCTTTTAGCACAGACTGGGTTTTGAATGTTCATTTTCGAACGTATCTTACTCAAATAAGACCAACGAATTATCCAGCGTTTTCACTTTGTTTACAAGAGTTTGCTCATTGGGTTTTGCTCATAGTAACGATCCCGTATCATCTGCTGCCGTTGATAAAGTAAACACTCGGTGCTCAGTGCTGCTGCGGTCGCCATCGGCCAACAAAGGAACAAATGAACTCTCAACCGACGCAACTGTGTATTCAGCGCGGTAATTCAACAGATAAAATAGGGACTCACAGTTGTACGGTTGGTTCTGCTTCAACAGGGAGCTGAGTTTGTACACAAGATTGAAACGGGATATGTTTATGATGATACAATGAAATTTGGCTATGTTTACTTGGGTAACAAGGGCGTCCAATCAGACTGTCATCAGTCACGGAGACTGGCACGTATTCACTTTGTGAGAGTTGTCGCCAATGCCTCTGAGAAGCTCCCCGATTCGACTATGCCATGGAGATACCATGGCGTAGCTGTGCCGATCGTTGTCCAATTACTGCATATAATGTGCGATATCACACTGAATCTTACCGACTAAGTAACTGAAACCAATGAGGGAGCAAATTGACAGTTCAGCGATGAAATCCAGAAGGACATGCGCAAAAACAGAACCGCCCATCACAAATAAGCGAAACTCTACACATTTTCATTATCGGAGGCTTTTTCCAACTACTTTACGGTTTCTCTAACTTTTTCCCTGATTTATCCGACATAAGTCCGACATTATCCGACTTCCCTGAATGGTCGGATTTCTAGAAAACACATTAAAAATACTACTAGGACTTCCCAAAATAGCCTGGGGCATTAAAGATCAAAGACTAATGTTGAATGGGGTCAGTGAGGAGACTTAATTGAGTGAGATAGTTAATATTCACACTTAGGGTCACTCTAAGTGTTTGGCTCACACTTCATTAACCCCATTTAACATAGGCCTTTGATCTTTATTGCCCTATTTTGGGAAGCCCTCGTCATTTTAACAGGTTGTCTAGAAATCTCGGACTTTTGTCAGATAAATCAGGAAAGAGTTAGAGAAAGCCTTAAGAAGTCGGAAAAAGCCGCCTGCTAGTGACACCATGTACGGCGGTCACTCTATTGGTTTTGATCTGATCGAGCCCCGGCTTTAACTTAAATAAAGACCGCAGACACCACCAAAGATTGAAAGTTTCACATGACAAATCAATAGAGAAATATTTTACAGTGCTGACGAGAGTGCAGAACCTAAGACCCGACATAATATCCCCGGCGTGAAAGGTTTCCAAACTATGGCTGACAATAAATTGCTTGGAATCCGGTGGGCTCAATCAATATTGTTGAATTAACTCGACTGGGAAACTGCGTAATCGGGTTTGGTTTTCCAAATCAATGTACACTCCTCTGAGAGGTCTAATTTATTATTTATTTTTCGATTTTATTTTACTTTGCCCTGCCGCTGAACATGAACACATTAATCGTATTCTGGAGTACACACGAAAGTACATGTATTATCAGACAGATTTCTCACAATCGCCATCTATACCCTGTTAATTACATCGGTGAAACATCCAAAGTTACAATTTTCCTACCCTTCATTCTAAATCTTCGCCATGACCATGGTACCAAAGTTCCATTGTCTTGAAGACGGAGCACAGAACACTTTCTTTTTCTTTGGAGTTATTTTTGGCAGTGTACATTGAAAACGTACATACAATCCAACCTTGCGTCAGTAATCGGGGGATTAAAACTTTATGGTCTCTTGTGCTGTGTACTGTGGTATTAAAAACACTGAGTGAAAAATTGGAGGATGACCACAGGTGCCAGAAATACTGAGCTTCATGGCCTTTTTACTCGGCACTCGCCAACACGAGGAGGCTTTTGCTGTCTTCTTAACGGTTTCCCTAACTTTTTCCTGATTTGATGAGGTGTGAGCCAAACACTCAGAGTCACCATCAGTGTGAATACTAATTAGCTCACTCAATTAGGTCCCCTCATTAACCCCATTCAACATTATCCTTTGATCTTAAATGCCATATTTTGGGAAGCCCTAGTATTTTTCACAAATTTTCTAAAAATCCGACCTTTCAGGGAAAAGTCGTACAATGTCGGAGTTTTGTCGGATAAATCAGGGAAAAAGTTAGAGAAACCGTTAAGAAGTCGGAAGAAGTCGCTCACCGACGGGAAGAACATGCGACTGACTCAGCTAATCGAAGATGCCTGCCTTAATGACTATGTTTGCTTGAAAGCAGAGCACGAAGAAACATCAAAGAATGAGAACGATTTACCATAATTTCGATTTAAAATTTATTCTGCAGATTAAATGTGAACACTATACCGATATAAACAACTGGCGCCGATTGAATTACAATTTACGTCTACCACTGTATTTTTGTTTTTATCATAATATTATGCTAACATATATAGATGCAGTCAGTCACCCTCTCCTCATACTTGATAAAGGCACAGATAGTGCCAATAGTTGGGTCGGGTCTCCGGACCAAAATATAGTTGATCACGAAAAAGGTGTCATCCCTTTAACTTTTTTTGTCTTTTATCGAGTAGCACGGCAATCCATTTTAGTCGATATAAACAACACTTTATTATATCGACATTTTAGTTAGAAATACAATGGAGATCAATCAACGATATTTATGTCATTTGTCAAAAGTGCACTGCGAGTCTTTCATGCAATCAATGATTATTGAACTGACGTAAGCTCAGCCACGACGTTTGAGAATAATTTTGACTCACTCTCAACCTATGGCATCGCCCATTCATCACAGTTCCTTGGGGAATGTAAGCGTTAGTAGCGGTAACATTGGAACCGAACCAACTTCGAAAAACAAACGATATATAGACCAGGATACGTAACGTTAGCGCTAAGCATGCCGATTTCTCGGCCTTATCGTTTGCAACTCCTAATAAAAAGTCCCGGAAAGTCATGTAACGCCTTTCGAGGTACATGTATTTCTAATTTTATTTTTATCGAGCATATTTGGCCACGTGTCGGTATAGCTAGATCTAGCTACGCCATAGTATCTCCTTACAAAGTCGAATCGAGGAGATTTGGGGAGATTCTTGTTCGATTTTACCGGGCTGATAGTAAATCTAAATTGAAATACTGATACAAAGGTGTGAAGATCTGATTTTCTGAATCTGAGCTGATTTTTAGATCTTCTGCATCTGCATATCGGGTCATGTTAAGCAAAAAATAACAATCAGATAGGTAACAAAGTAAAATGTCACCACCGAAGAGCTCAATCTGTTACATGAAGGTTACAAAGAGGAAAGCAATACGAAAGCCAGCATTTATTGACGACAAAACACGATCAAGATGCCATTGTGCTATAGTTTGCTTCATGATGATAAACTGTACAACAATAAATACTCGTTTTAGTGACGATGGCAATGTTTGTCAACTGAGCAAAACGAAGGGAACATGTATGGAGAAGGAGGATGACACAATTCAAGATGGTTATCATATGTTTCAAACGAAGGTAGGTGAGCTTGCCGAAACAAACGTGGCACATGGAAGTTCTTAAACGTTAAATATTCTAATGTCAGAGTTAAGTTATTTACAATTATCTCAGCCACAACCGGTTCGCTGCACGTTATTTTCAAGGATTTTTTCGATGTCATGGATAGGTAAGGTTTTCACTATATGCAATTGACGTATTTTTCATGATTTCCACATACGATTTTTGCATTGTTTGGGTGTGTTCCGACATGAAATAGCAAAGCACTAACGACGTTGGCGCAATCGCCGTCTAAGTCTACCTGACTTCTGATAGTTACAGACGAAACGTGTAATACTATCACAGCCACTAGTGCTACCGCTTCCATCGACCACATCAGGTGTCTTTCTCTTTTCCGTCGTGTCCATCGTGTTTATCTCAGTAGCCTCCAGCTTTACTTGTACATCATCTAGTGTTAATATTAGGTCTCTGAATGGCTCGGCCATTAGCATTGGGCGATGAACAGTGCAGAGATCTACCTACACCAATGGATGCACTCCGGGGTCAGTAACACAGCGAGGACATTGTGGAGAGGATTATGCAACGGCCACTGATACAGTGGTGAGAGGACGACAAATAAACTTCACAGGACTGCGCGGTTATGCAAGTTTTCCTATTTCAGGAGAAAAACATAGAGTACAGACCTAGTGGCGCAATACTTTTCAAACCCCCCGTTGTTTCACTTACCAAAAAACATGAAAAGGAGTTTTATTTGTTCGATTTTAATTCTAACTCTGTCGTATTTGTCCATAAACACGCTGAAAGAATGCTTCGTGTTTTGAAACCGATTTTAGTCTATCAGCTTAGGAGTGATAATAAGATGGAATACAAACTTACGCATAATATTTCTATGGAAAAGGTTGGCTTTACGGTTGTGTTCCACACACTATTTGACATGAAACTATTGCTGTTTGAAAGGAAAGGACGAGGCCGACGTATAACTATTTCGCTTAAATGGTATGACATATTTACTGATAGCGTAGTTAAAATGATCAACATGTATTACAAACATCCATGCATTCGACTTAGAACACTTACAGAACCGCTCATACTGCAAAACATGTTAATGCTCATGTGCAAAGTGAGAGAAAATATAGTATACACCATATCCAATATAACTTGGACAAATGGGCTGGGGACGCTTACCCTGCACATGAGTTGGATTGCGTCTGAAGACCAGTTTTTATCATTTAATACGAAAGATGACCATATATACATCATCAAGTCAAGTCCAATATTCAAAATCCAACACATACAAGTATATCCTAAATTTAGCAGAAAAATGTGTATTTTGCACGAAATGGATCGCATTGGCTTTTGCGTTCGAAAGTTCGATTATTATCAAACAAAATCTACACTCCTGATATATTATTTAAACAATTTGAGACTATTCGCCACTAAACTGATTCGAATACCAGAATGTTCTCCTTTAAATCCTTGGAAGGTCGATAAAACTTTTTACAGAGTGGTTGATGTTATGCTCAGTAATTGCCATATACGGGCAAATAAAGGCGTATATGAAGGCGAAAAAGAACTTTTCATGCTGCGTAATGGCGATCTGATTTCCCCCGTATCTTCTGTAAGATATTTGGAGAGATACAATCGAAGGAGATCATTAAGGTTTGCTCAAAGGTTTATGAGAGTTGAATAGCAAGATTAGTCAGAACGGATTCTTCCTATTTCTGTATTGAACTAACCTTCACATAAAACATATTTTTATTCCTTTCACTCAGAAAACAAATTTGTAGCCCTTCAATCGATCTTATGAGAAATTAGGAAATAAGGAATTTCTTCCGAATTCAGACATTATTAAAATATACGTTCAACAGCGATCAAATCACTTTTCGAAGTTAAAAAAATTCTTACCTTACTGTCCGAAGTAAAAGAATCAGTATCTTCTCCGATCTCTCCAATTGAAAATAACTGTAATCCTTTTAAAAAGTATATATCTGTGTATAAAGCAGAGTGCCTTCCTAAAATCACCTTTTAGCACAGACTGGGTTTTGAATGTTCATTTTCGAACGTATCTTACTCAAATAAGACCAACGAATTATCCAGCGTTTTCACTTTGTTTACAAGAGTTTGCTCATTGAGTTTTGCTCATAGCAACGATCCCGTATCATCTGCTGCCGTTGATAAAGTAAACACTCTGATCGGTGCTCAGTGCTGCTGCGGTCGCCATCGGCCAACAAAGGAACAAATGAACTCTCAACCGACGCAACTATGTATTCAGCGTGGTGATTCAACAGATAAAATAGGGACTCTCAGTTGTACGGTTGGTTCTGCTTCAACAGGGAGATGAGTTTGTACACAAGATTGAAACGGGATATGTTTATGATCATACAATGAAATTTGGGTATGTTTACTTAGGTAACAAGGGCGTCCAATCAGACTGTCATCAGTCACGGAGACTGGCACGTATTCACTTTGTGAGAGTTGTCGCCAATGCCTCGGAGAAGCTCCCCGATTCGACCATGCCATGGAGATACCATGGCGTAGCTGTGCCGATCGTTGTCCAATGACTGCATATAATATGCGATATCACACTAAATCTTACCGACTAAGTAACTGAAACCAATGATGGAGCAAATTGACAGTTCAGCGATGAAATGCAGAAGGACATGCGCAGAAACAGAACCGCCCATCACAAATAAGCGAAACTCTACACATTTTCATTATCGGAGGCTTTTTCCAACTTCTTTACGGTTTCTCTAACTTTTTCCCTGATTTATCCGACAAAAGTCCGACATTGTACGACGTCCCTGAAAAGTCGGATTTCTAGAAAACATATTAAAAATCCTACTAGGGCTTCCCAAAATAGCCTGGGGCATTAACTATCAAAGGCTAATGTTGAATGGGGTCAGTGAGGAGACTTAATTGAGTGAGACAGTTAATATTCACACTTAGGATCACTCTGAGTGTTTGGCTCACACTTCATTAGCCCCATTCAACATAGGCCTTTGATCTTTATTGCTCTATTTTGGGAAGCCCTCGTCATTTTAACAGGTTTTCTAGAAATCTCGGACTTTTGTCAGATAAATCAGGAAAGAGTTAGAGAAAGCCTTAACAAGTCGGAAAAAGCCGCCTGCTGGTGACACCATGTGCGGCGGACACTCTATTGGTTTTGATCTGATCGAGCCCCGGCTTTAACTTAAATGAAGACGGGCGATTAATTAAAATACCGCAGACACCACCAAAGATTGAAAGTTTCACATGACAAATCAATAGAAAAATACTTTACAGTGCATGTATATTATATAATGAATATAATCTCATAAGCTATCAAGCAATCGCAATAAGGACTATATGTAGGAGAACATCGTTGTTTTGAGGTAGACCACCGTTTCACTCATTGAACAAGATGAAATCAAATACCCAGAAAAATCAATGCAAAATTACTCCATTACTTTAGTGTAACAATATGCAGGAGATATTTTAAGTGAACTACACTATTATCAATGTACACGTACTTGCCGATCATCACTACATGTCTGCTTGAGTATCGAAGCCACCTATATTTGCTTGTGCTCATAATCAAGAAGTGTCAAACGATATGTTGATGTTTGCAATAAACAGGTAGCCAGCTAGACAGAGAAGAGAAACGATGTACACTGCACCCATATTCGTGGCTTTCGATGTCATGATATCAAGAATAGACCTCCCACCCCTCAATTGCCTACGAAGGGTGCAAACCATAGTTTGATTGGTTGCTTCCACCCTCCCTGAACGACCGTACTGATAGGCTGTACAGTTATAGTTGACCTTGACCCTGGCCAGTAACATGGATTGGAAGGCCAGCTCTAAGTTATCCCGCGCCCGTGGTAAATTCTTTGCATGAAGTCCAATGCCATCAATTGTCGTGCAACGTGCATCCGGTTGTGGCAGCCCGGTAATGGTACACGAAGCCGATAGCCTTTTATATCTGCCAATCCACACTTTCCAACAGCAGTCCCCAAACTTCAACTCGCCATCACATTTCAGGTCCGACTCGGAAACAGCCACGAGCCGCTGCCCGTACAGATGTTTCGGGGTAACGCACTGCAAATCTTTGAACCAATCTACTTCAAGATTGGTACCTTCCAACGCAAGCAATGTCCTTCTCGCCTCTTTCATGTAACAGCTACAGGACCACGGGTTTCCAGTGAAATCGACAGTCAGATTAGCATATGCTCTAAAGGCGAGCAGCTTACCAAGGAAGCTGTCGTTTAATGTTTTGTAGTTTGCGTGACTCAGGTCAATAACACGGGGTGTAGCCCGATCCAATTCCTTAGCTGTTTTGTAAAACTCTTTGTAAAAACGAAGGGCATCCATATCCAAGTCCAAGCCGTCCATGAGAGTGTAACTTAGATTCAAGTGCACAAATCTCGTTGCTCGCAAATCGAGAATTCGCAGTGGGTTGTTTGAGAGATCGAGGATCCTCAACGTGTTCATGCGGGTACCACCAATATCATTGAAAAGAAAATATTCAATGAAATTGTGTGAGAGATAGATTTCTTCGACGTCCGTTTCTTCAAGTGCGCGAAAGAAACGTTTGATATATCCTGGCACTGTACTCCCTTTCTTGAAGTCTACAGGTGGCGTGGTCCGGAGGCGATTCCTACTTATATCCAGCGACTTCAATGTTTTGGGAAGGCCGGGGATATCAGTTAGTGAATTCCTGGATATATTCAAATATTTCAATGACGTGCACTTCGAGAATATATCCCAGTAAGTCCAATAACGTATGCCCAAATTAGAAAACGAGACGTTTTCCAGCCGCTCAGAATTTTCGAATTGGAAATCGAATTTTTGTTTGGATCCGTTTATGACATGGACTACTCTGGGTAAGGTATCTTTATAGGCCTTTGCAAAAGCCCCTGTGCTATTCCCTAGGTTCACACATACTAGCACAGGTGGATAATAGTCACATCGTCCGGATATTTCGGCGGTTAACATCAAAATATAGATCCCAATACATGTAATTGTCTGTTGATCATGAACATCCATGGTAAATTTTCAGCAGTGTTATTTCAAATTAGGCCCTTGCTCTGCATCAAGACGTAGATTACGGGACTGTATATCTAATTGTTGTTTAATATCCTCAACAGCACGAGATACCATAGTTCTGCTTCAAAACGTACATACCACTGAATAATGTTAGAAAATTGACCACAGCAACACATGTAGTTCCAATGAGGCTAAGTACTTCTGCGTCGACCTCGAAAATTTTGTCAAATCCAAAACATGAACCACAGTTAATTCTTTATCATCCATATGGTAAACGTAACAAGATACATCCAATCCAATGAATAGGCCCTTCCTTTGCTTCAACCGCGAAGACTACACCTATCCTGGCCCCTGATGAGTAAGCATTGTTACCAAGGGAACAAACCTGTTTCCGCGTTCTTTGACAGTGATCGTAGCAACAGATTCCACTTGGTTTCTAAGCTGATGAGGATAAAACTGATAGAGGTAACCGCTCTGGCGATCTACAATAAAGCAGCCAGTCCTGTTGTCATGGCTTTTGGCTACAGTATCTACCTACCACAGAGAAATAGGAATCACATTATACTTCATATAATACTAAGACTAAATTTAGCCCAGGATCATGTTTATGGAAAGGAGGGGTACGTTGAATTCATTTTGGTTCAAATGTATCGCAAATTTGCTAGTGAACAATTATTTATAATCAAGCAACTTGCATTTTGCCTAGGTAAAATGACAGTTGCCCCTCCTCGTGCTGCTTAAATTGATCAATGGATGATGTTATATACAATATGTTCGATGTTATCATTGATATGATGAGGTCAATTTTCTGACATATATAACAGGAATATGACGCCAATGCCAATTGCAACCCATCTAGCTACGCTATGAAGCCTTATCGACCCTCGCCAAGAGGAGCATTGATCCAATATGAGTCTGGAACTCCGAGTGATAGCTATACATGTAGATGGAGATGCCGTGAAGGTTCCAAGCTCACGGAGTTGCGACAATCCAAATGATTATCTAACTCAGTAATGTACAGATGGCGTTCCTTTTTGTCATTTGTCATTGCCTCTTTGTGTGGGGTGCTTGTGTAGTTATGACATTTTGTAAGCTTACATGATGCCCTGATGACTAGAAATGCTGGTTCTAGTCCCTGTCAACACGTCGACGTCCCGGATTAGGAAAGGTTATTGTCGGGAACTGGCCACAATTGTTCAAAACAACGCTTGCGTTAACTTAACTTGGCGTTTATTCTAAGGGCTCAACTTAAGGAGATAACGATTGTTAGGTTAACGCCAGCATTAGTGACTTGACCAGATCAGAACACTTTCCTGCGAGTTTACACGGCAGACCAATAATGTTGATGGATCGGTTTAATCAGCTGCAAACGCCTTGTTGAGCAGTACATGGATATACATGTACATTGTACAGAGGGCAACATGCGCTGAAGATCATCAAGATACTACTGGACACTTGGCTCCGCGTTTGTCTCGCAAAAACACCGGAATGAAAAGTTTCATCTTAAAAAGGTGAAGAGCGCTGCTTAGGAGTGAATTCTATACCATGTTCACAACTGGACTGCCTCTCAATGAGAGTCTCATCCCAGTGGTATCCTGATAATGAGATAGGAAGCGCGCGCCGGTCCTGGCTCCCGAATCCCGATTTGCCATTCCTTTCATTCCTTTTTGGACTTCGCTATCACTACGCATGCGTCGCATTGTTGTCCTACATGTACGTTACAATGCAATCTCCAAGACATCTCTTCCGTTACTGTTGCAAAGGCGATGCGTGCATGCACAGTTCTTCCCCAATTTGAAGGTTAAATAACGACTCGGCCCTTTGACTGAAGCAGGTCTATCCAACCTGATCAACAGGTAGTGCAACATGTCCTGGGAGTGAGGTTGGTGGGAGTGGCTGGGAGTTTGTGTTCTGATAGCATTATTATTCCCTTCAGCAGACGAGAGAGGAGCAACAAAAGGAACGACGTAGAGAGACACCTGGAATTAGAGAAAGAGTTCAAATTGGAGGTAAGAGACATTAAATTCAATTATATTTTTTGCCCATTACGCCTCTATAATTGACGTGATTCATTGTGTACCTTTCGTAACTTCCTTGGGTTTATCGAACGCTGCACTAGGTCACGCACCTGTAATAAAAGTGCAGTCGAGGTCGAAAATAGTCCCTTTCCGGAAAAAAAACTGAGTCGCTTATTATGCACTGGATTGGCGAGGCTAGACAGTTTTGATTATTTTTCTTTATGGCAGGAGAATTTATTATGGTCTTTGGGGAAAAGTTATTACATTTATTACAGACGTGTGACCCGCAGTACCTTATCTGTTGGAACTTCCAATTTCGTGCCGTTTGTGGCCATCGCCGGTAATCGACACAAAAGGATGCCCATTTTTATGAACAAAGCTATCAAATCTTCAAGTTACCATATTGATAATGGTGAGCAGGATGGGTTATATATAAAAACATTGCTGAGATGAATCCAAAGTGTCTATGGGCAGAAGTTCTTTCCAAAGCATTATAACTTAACTTCAGAGTAAGGCCTCTGTTCCTCCCTTAATCCCAAATGGAATGACGAGCAAAACACCCCGCTTCTCCATTTCAATGTTGCTGCTGTTGTTGTGCTTGAAAGACTAGTCCTCGAAGCCCATCGTATTTCTCCCGTCATGAATCGGTTTAAGAGTGTTTTTTTAGTTCAAGATCCCCAGTTCGCCAGTAACACGAGCTGCTTAAACTAACACGATATGGCGTAGTAAGTAGCAACCATTACATCGTTTTGCCCATGTCTGATTGGGCCCATCGCCCTTCATGAAAGCTGTTTCGTGTGGTCGATGTTATCGATAACCCTTTGACCGTTCCGTGGGGGTCGATGTTGTCTTTGTTGATTTGCCCTGATAAGCCTTTGATGATTACACAACAAAACAATGGGAGTTTAGGCCTAGGTTCGAGTGGGCTTTGTTTAAAGACAATGGACCGTGTATTGGGCTAGGCCTCAATAGTTCTTTTTACTGCGAGGTGTCGGGCAAATTAACGTAATGACTGACAGTTGGGGCTGTCCGCTAGCCTCCTGGTCGCCAAGAGGTACCCTTAAATCGCGCTATCACCGGAAAGTATTGAGTCCGTGTGGGGAAGATGATCCCCATCATCATCAACCTATCGCCAGGAACACCTGCCTCCCATCGTCTTGGATGTCTTAGCAAAAGTTCAACCCTGATTAGTCCGGATGTCCGGTGATCCTCAACACATGATGGACTGCAGTGAGGGGACACCATGGCGGTTTTTGCCCAGGTTTAAGTGCGTTGATTGCTACTCGGCGATACTTACTGGCCGGCGTAAATTAGCCTATAGTCAAATGATTGTAATTGCTGATTATGTCAATGCGGTCTTACGATGTAATAAAAATACGCCAAACTTCTAGTACTTGGCAGCCGGTAACTTGGATATACATGTAATGCAATTGGTCCTGACGGCATCATGATGGCTGTATACCCAAAACACCTGTTCACCCATAATCGTATTTGTATAACATCCCAAAGAAAAATCTTATTTGTCATCATCTGACCACGATGGGAAATTTCATTAAGGGTATCCTGCGGCAAGTGACAAACCTTTGTCTTCATAATTACATTGGCTTATGCTGTCACAGTTAACAGCTGTGTCGCATTTGGTCGTTATATATAAAACCTTTGGTAAGTGGTCGCGGAATGAGTATCGGATAACGAGAGCTGCATCCTCAGCCAAATCTAACAGTCGAAATTACAACTACGAGATCAAAAGGGGGTCGCTTACCAGAAAAAAAGGGCAATCCTAGCTCAATTTTGAAAACGAGTTCAGCTCAGGGGCTTTCCACGGTCAATTTTTTATCCCAGTATGTGTCGGTTGCACCCCGCGCCCAATCCTCCTCTCTCTGGCTGTGCCTATGAGGGCGCTTCCAAGGGGGCTCACGACGTCCTTGGCTGTTGTTAGAGAAGGTGGTCAACGCAGAGAAGTTGTTGATGCGCAAAAAATAATCCGAGATCATCTTGTCTGCCTTCTTCGCTCTATCCCGCTCAAAATAACCCACTTATAGCTGTTAATATTGCTTTGATGTCGTGTTTGGGCTACCGGGTAACCCTGTTTGCATTTTGTCTAAGTATTGGGATGACTTTTTCCATATTCAGATTGGCATTGATGTGAGACATGTAAGGTGACCGATATGACAGACATTGTTACTGTTAGCAGTGATCGCTCAGGGCAATATCACGAAAACGCTTGCTAACACTTTGATGCCTCTTGATCGATGCCTTAGTGGGGTTAGTTGTGTTTTTTTTTATATGTACCTTTTTGCCAAACAAGTTATAAACGAGAGACCAAGTACGGATTTCAGCTGTTTAATAAACAGATATCTTGGAGACAAACCTACCGGCACGGTAATACTTAAAGGTGTAACCTTTACCTGTTGCTACTATTTCAAGATATAGTCTCGTTCCCATGAGACTTTTGATAACCGGGCAAAAGTATCGCTATGAGTTCTTGATTATACCGCTGACAATAAGAATACATTAGTGTCTCAGTAATTATACCTATCTGATCTCCCACAAGTCACTCGGTTCCCTCATCCAGGTGTTCAGGGCGGGATCCAGGGGGAATATCGTTGTATATGTAGTTCACTGCGGGAACGACCAGGCCGCCAATCAGGTAAAGTAACTCGTGTACGCATATTCCACACCGTAACCACTTAACACATCAGAGCGAGTAAACCCTATGCAAAGGTCTCGCTTTATAGTCTTTTAACCAAAATTGCGGCGCCTGTCAAAAGCTAACCATTTTTCAAAACCTGCCCGAAACGACTCTGACAGATCCGCTCTCAAATCCATTTTCTATAATTGGGTTTTCATTTTTGATGAATGGGGGTATGAATGGGGCTCTATACATTTGGTAAATGTGCACTTTAATATTTAAGAAAGTCTAAATGGTCGAATTACTCAAAACGCAATATATTCTAGGCCTACTGTGGTTTGTAATCATCGTTCATTTTGAATTTATGGAATATTTGACGAAGGATTAAAGGTTGGCATTTGAATGAGTCCGGGGCCATCGGAAGCTGATCGCTCAGTTCGAGGAGCGATGAGGATCCATCCAACATGGCATCTTTTTTACATTGGTCACTTCTAAGATGAGCTGGGTTTGCGTGGACGGTTTATCATATAAAGATTTAAGTACACTCAATTGAACACCTTGCACACAGCACGTAATCAGACAGTAAATCAACACCCGTTTAAGTATTAGATTATCCCATTTAATCTTCAATAGACTGCAATGAATTAAACCAGAGACAAAATTAGATGTTAGACAATTTAGCAACTTGAGATCGGCAAATTATTCGCGACTGGCTCTTTTACCTCCAACTCTGCAACAAGTAGATTCACGTTAAAGGCTCGAGACAAGCACACAGGAAGGAAACTCAGCCTTCGGAGTGTGAAAAGATACTCTCAGGCACGTCTTTTGAACCGTTTTCCTAAAGTATATCACTTTGCATCACACAGCAGTGTGATGTTTGACTTTCAAAGCACTTGTGCTGAGCAAGACGGTAAGAACTTTCGAAAAAGCGCCATCCTGTCTGATTTTGTACCAATTCAGGGATGGTTGCGATACCACAACCGCTGTGGCGACCAAAACGAGACGCAGGGTAATTTGCATAGAAAACAATACTTCTTCATGAAGCGGTCCGGCTTGGATTAGTAAAACTAGAATATCTTAACTTTTCCTGCTTTACATTGATCACAGCTCCACAACACTTCCTTCAATGACATGACGTGTCTTTAACATTGTGTCTGTTTCAGATAGCACTTAAGCCGAGTTCATGCACAAAAGCAAATCTATTTCGAAGCCAACTCCCATTGTCCCTGAGATGAATTCAGCAATCCCGAGTAAACATATGTATTTTCGTTAGCGAATGGAATCTGCAAGTGTCATATATATGCGACTTATTTATTTGTTGTAAACGCAGGCCAGTTGACTGTAAATGTCATGGCAGGACGTCATCTTTTACAACCCCATGCAGTGAAAAGGTCCTGACCTTTCTACATAGACCATGTATGGATGCTGTACAATTTCTGAACTTCAATTTTTGAAAAATGTTGATATTTTGTGAGATCTCCAAAACGAAAATAGACTGATTTTTTTGTCACAGAAAGTATTATCATTGATTAGTTTATACAAGTAAATCAGTTCGTATTTGCATCATCATCATCATCACCGCCACCACCACCGCCGCCGTCGTCATCATCATCATCGTCATCGTCATCATCATCCTTTTCAATGGTCTAAAGCTACCGTCATTATTTTAAACATTACCATTATTCAAAAATGATGATTCGAAGTCAGTTACCCACCAACCCTGGTGAGCCAAGCACTCTAAACCCTGCTGCACTTCACAGACGAATAACAACTTTTTTCTTTGTAGCTAACATTAATCCACACATAATAGCTACCAGAATTACATAACTATTTTCATCCCGAGGACAGAGATGAGATGGTTCAAGTTGTCGATGGATAATTATAGCAATGTTGGAACATCAGCTCAAAGCTTTTCCCAAGAGAGTCAATCAAAGAAAAAACGTCCTCTTTCGACAAGCTGTCTCAGTAATTTTAGATTACCTCTGATGCAATTTATCGACCGGAGTCCAAAATCCAGATGTTAACTCACATGATTATCTATCATGAAAAAAACAAATATCGAAATCTATGATTTTTCTGTGGAGAAATATTTTGGCCTATTCACTCGGCCACCCTCGTGTCCTGTCACAATCGTCATGGGGTGGCAACGCGGACTGATTTTCAATATGGCGACGGCGATGACGTCCCAAAGTAGACCCTCATATATAAGAATGCATTTTAGTACATTTCATTAGTTTTCAATGGGCAGATGCAGTGACTGTGACATCGACTTGTAGTAGTACCTTTGTGGTACTGAACTTTTGTCAGACAGTACCGAAAAAATGAATGGTATCTGGATGGAGCCGTGCAGCCAACTCGGATTTAAGCACGTCAACCATCACTCGTCGACGCCAACTATGGAATCGCCATCTTGATGAAAAGTCTGCCCCCTGAAGATAACATTTACGCGGGCTCTAATCCGATGGAACTATTAGCCCATTCTGCCGTCAGACTCTCACTCTTACAACGAGAGGTACATGTATTGTCGGTCTAAGTGGTTTAACAGTGCGGATATGACTTAGTCTTCCACGCGGTACATGTAATATCTCTCTCAAAAGATTCAATTTGTGGAGGTATTTGTAAGTAATTTACGAAAGCTGATGATGTTAGTCACATTTGTAAGGGTTATTTAAAGGTTATCTCCTGCCGTGTATTATTGGGTAATATAAGTTTAGTGATGCATTGACGTTGACAGTTCTTATAATACAAATCGATACGATGTGATTAAGAACTCAAAGAAACATCATGGCCTTGCGCGAAATGCCACCCCCAATCGCTTTGATTATCGTCTCCGGTCATGGCCATTCCTGTGATAAAAATTATGATGGCAGGAAAAAAACTTCGATATGTGCACGAGTGTGTCTTCAAAGAAAAATAAATAAAACTTTTTCAAGTTTAACAGTGCGTATAAACAGTGTGTATAAACAGTGTGTATAAACCTACCAGTCGAGACGTTTCTTCCCAATTAACAGCCATTAAACAAATCCAGAGATCTCCAACTGTCCAAGCTGCCCTGGGATATGAAAAAATAACAACATATAGCCAACCGCCCGAAGATGTTGTTTGAAAAGGGAATGGAGACACCATGTAACGAATCAGTAGTGGTCTTTCTTCGCCCGGAGGTTGACTGACCAATCAAGAGTGGCGTCACATAAGCCTTTAGGCAGTTCTCGTCCACAGAGTGTCTTGGGTTACTCGCAGAAATGAACTCTATTGGGCAAGGAGAAGAGCAATGCGTGTATAGTCCAGTCCACTGTACATTTGAACTACAGTTTTCCTGTACATTTGCAGAGGAGTGAGGAGGGATTTGAAGAAGAAGTAATGGCGGTTTTGAATGATGTCATGTCGGTCAGTGACGGGAGTCGCGGATGCTGAGGGCCTCTTGGATAGGTTTGCTGGTCCTTAAACCACCAAAAGATTGTGTGGATGACGGTGTAGCAAGCCTTTCAACAATAGAACATCTTACCCCAATGAATCCAATAGCCAGTCCTCTATACCTCTTTATTGGTTATACAAATTAATTTTCTAGACTGGTAGTCATGCGAGAAACTTAATAAATCAAATCTCGATGTGTCATCTGGTTTGCCGGGTTTGTGAAATAACTTTGTTAACGACTGCCACTTTTATTTTTACGCACACATAGACATGATAGATACATATGCATAGTGCCCTATGTGCTGTCTCAGTCCCATCTCGCTAGGGTCTGGACATTTATTTATTTATTTATTTATTTATCTATTTGTCATACATGTATCTTGACCTCCTGATTACGCTATGAACCAGCTCTAACCTCTATTCCACTGGTCTCTCTAAAGTAAGAGACCCATGACCTTCAGTACCTCATTGCATGATAAATGTCCTCTGGACACTCTATCCTATAGCATATTTAAAACTGTTACACCCATCAGCAGCAACCCCTTATTAATTACACGATTCATCATTTACAGGCCGGTGTCCTGTGGTCTAAAGGAAACCATCTCGCTGCTGTAATTAAAAAGTGTCGGCAACATCAAAGCTACATCTCCCGTTGCAGTTTATCAATTATTAAGAAAATCCCAGCCTTATTAACTAATTACCCAACTAATTAACAACAATTGACGCCTACGTATCGTGTCATTGTTTTCTTCTCTTTCCAGATTAAAGATGGCCACGATGCGTTTACAGATAGTTGTCATAGCGATAATAGCCGTCGTCGCCATCCATTTAACTCAAAGTGCTTCAATATCAGATAAAGGTAGGCCATGCAGTATGATAGGTGTTTGTTTGTAAAAAGCAATAGCTTACGCTGAAAAAGTAGTCGCCTGACAGTAGCAAATAATATCACAGTGACCCGGGTGGAATGTGTAATGCCGTTTGTGTTTTAGCTCATGAAGGCGATAGAAACTGCCAAAAGCCGCACTGTAGATCCAAAGGCCGGGAGCTGAGAGGCGGTTACACTTTCTTGTGTGAAAATTGTAAAACTTTCCAAACAAATTATCCGCTCGCTGATGAGAAGAATGCAACTACGTGTACATGTAGTTGTATTACATGAACTGTTTACCATTGTATGATCGTCATTTATGATTTAGTCACAACTGTATAAATAAATAATTGAAGACGTAAAAGATGATACTAATTGTGATGATGGCTAAGGTGTGAGTCTCACCTATAATCATTAATTATTCTCGTGGGGGCGGATTATCTGAGACTTTTGATTTATAAACCATGGAGATTAGACTTATGTTTCCAACAAGACCTTCTTCTTAATTCCGAATCATTAGTGATGATGACCGCGATTATAAAGTATCTTTGCAGCTGGAATATAAGCATACAGATTAGGAATTAGATGTGAGAATTTATTTTAATCAAAGAGGCTGAGTATAGTTCGCCTGACGTTTATTCATTGATCGCCATCATGACCACAGATAGAGGTTTCCACAGTGCATCATCCTTATGTTACATAGCATCATGCATTCAGTAGGTTACCAGGATGAACGATTCCCTGCCTGACTTCAGCAAATACGTTTAGATAAATCCGCGTGATATGGTTAGAAAGGCTACAGATAAATCTCAACTAAATAAAGTAAAGACCATAAAATGTCCATACACATAAACTTCTATTCTTAACATTTTACTGGTATGCTCAAAGATTTTTTAATTTCTTTGAGCATGTTGATAAAATGCCAAAGTTATACATTTTAAAAACTTTGGCATCTTACCTCTGCCGTCAAGAAATAGGCATGGTGTAATGACGAAACATCTAACCATCAACTTCGTCATAATTAGAGATCCCTAAGTAGCATTTGATACGAAACATTGCCATCTTCTGTCTGGTATCGTACAAGTCGGTTTCTCTCTTGATGAGAGTATTTCAAAGAAAGGTCACAAAAGTAGAACAAACCATAATTGCTTTTGAACGACTTTCAAATACCAGGCTTCAAAAAGAGACGTTCTCAAAACTGCTTCCAATCTAAACAAGTAATGCCAAAATCAGCAACTCAGAGGCAACAACTCGCTTTGTGATCGTTTTTCTAAAAATGAGTAACATGACATGGAATTGTTTCTGAAGATTTTTTGCAGAAGATTCAGAACCTGCAACCTAAGATAGTCGATTCCACAGCACCAGACAATAGCAACCGAGACAGAATGAATGCATTAGTTACATTTTCTGAGGGTGACTGGTGTTGATGGCATATAAAGGTTTGGCTGCAACGAACTTTAAACTTTTAATTTTAGGATCCGCATGTCTCTAACAGAAAAGTGCTAGGCAACTCTTCGGACAGCATAATCTCGTTCTCCCAGTTAGTCAACGTGGTCAACAAGGGATAAAGCCATGTACATGTATATAATGGTGGATAGGGGCTTATCTCCATAAATAACTCGTCCTATCATATCGATCCTACTTATATATATAAACCAGCTTTGCAGGCAGCTGTGGCTACCATGGTCACATTGATACCTGTATCAAATTGATGGGGAGTTGATAAGTTGACCAGCACATGACTTGCTCAGAGTATCTTGACGTGGTTCTTATTCGTTCTGAACCGTTGAGTGGGAGAGATTAGACGGCAAAGTAACACCAGGAATGATACAAGGATCGGATTCGTCATAATGAACACCTGAGCAACCATCATGTCTAATTAAAATTCGTCGGCTTAAGGGCCGGGTGGAGATTGGCGTAATGATAGTGGCCATGATGAAGGTGGCTAGCCTGCCCAAAAGCCAGATTGAATCTTCGAAGAAATGCAGTAGAGCGTCATGGTCAACCAGCCTCAAGACAAAGGGTCATGTTTCGCTGCATTGTGGCGTGCAATACAATAGAGCGTTATGGCCAGCAGTTTTAATCCCACTTTTGGAAACAAGTGCCCTATTGTATGTTGAGGGATTAAGTTATGGCTCCACGTCGATACTCACGACTTCAATACATCACCAATGAAATGATGTCTTCGTATGTATTGACCACAGTTTGGCGTTAATCTTTGTGTATTTGTTGTATTTTCAGAAAAAAGCGATGGACAATTACTAAAAAGGTTTGTTTGGTTTTCATCATACGATTATGAGCAGACGATAATGGATGGACATTTCAACTAATCTGCGGTTTCTTGGATGGAAAATGGGGAGCTTGTAGGTTGCCAGCGCTCATTTTCAACCAGAATACGACAAAGCTATGTGGTAGTTTGAGGTGTTTGTGTGCTCTGATATCTCTTGATATCTCTTTTTTCAGGGTTCGCCGAGACTTCTGGGGCACTGGGATGTTCGCCAATACCGACCCGTGCGTGAAAGCCTGCTGGAAGTCACGGAACTGCTGCCCCGGGTATTACTGCACCGCGGAGATATGGAGTAACGACGGGGCGATCGGCGCCTGTAAGGAGTACAACCCAGGATACTGGGGCAAGCGATCCTTCGGATACTAAACGATTCTAAGTCATGTTTGGCGAATCACTTGATAAAAATTGTTAGGCACGTCTGCTTCAGACAGGTACGCCTTCTGCACTGACGTCTTGCGGTCCGGAAATATCATACATATGTAGTCCCCTCTTGATATGGCCCTGCGAGAGAGGGACAATCGTTTGCAAAAAAGCGTTGTAAATCTTTTTTAACGTCGGAAATGAGCCTCGTTGGGTGTAAACTTGCAACCCTTCAGTACGAACGACAAAATACGAAATAATAAGATATTACAGTCACTGAGAAATTTTGTATGACATGTAATGGCTTCTATTTAGCGACCTTTGCATCTGAACTCTCAAGTTAAACAACATTATTCCGTGTAAATTTCTGAATAAAGGGATTGCGAATAAAAATATGTCCGGTTTGTCATTTGATATGGAGATTCCGACCAACGGTGTGGCGTACTGACGACCAAACGTCATCACGACGGGGAGCCGAGCTAAATAATTCATTACTACATGTATGTTTTCTGACCAAAATTTTGTTTCAACATCGGAAGAAAGAAGAGAAAATAACGTTCCCATTAACGAACATATCAACCTCCGTACATGGAGTCCTGCGTCATTTCGTATTCCTCTGCGGAGTTGTATATAAACACAGAGCTCAGTCAGTGAAAAACAGCCATTACTTTCCAATCAAAGTTTTCTCAATGATTTTTCGGTCCCGACACATACTCTTTCAAATTCATCCTGGACCACCCTAGATATTCTTAAATCCAAGATGGCGAACAAAGTACAAAATGGCGGCGAAATAGGCTTATATGGACTTAGATACAACGATCTAGAATTACTTATGATTGAGAGATGGAGAAAGCATGGAGAAGATTGAGCATGACCAGAAGTGTTACCACTTGCTGTGCTATTCAGCCCTGGCCAATACGAGAAAAAAAACATATTTTATCAGAAAATGACGTAAAGCATGGATCCACGTTAGGATGATATGACTTGATAATAGATGGGAGTGGTGAAGACGATTGCAAATTGCGCACTAACATTGCTAAGGGGAATAGCGCCAGTGGCGTATCTTAGGATAGACTTATGTTATGGACAATGTCACTTGTCACAATATCAACCATAATCAATCATCTCTCCGTAAAAATCATTTGTTACAGGAAGTGGTCTAAGGTGCCGCCATCGCCCACGTGAAGTGCCCTCCAACAGCGACATCAATCACTCTTCAATCTGAAATGTCTAAATGCCAATGCGGACTCACGCATGTGTATTGTGCGTTACATCGCTTGCAGTAGCCAGGGTGGAGAGGGTTTGGAAAACATTTGGAATATCTGAACAAACCTGTGTCAAATATTTGCTGTTTTTCCTGATCCTCTTGGTGTACTACTCCGCCTTGCTCAGGGTAAGTTTTAACATGGGCGGGGTGACCATCCAAAGTGCTTTCGACTCAAATACAAAATGTCCTTGACAACCGAATGTGGACAGATTTCCGTCTGCTGCATATCAAATATTCATGCGTGAGATATGAGTGGTGGAAGTGCGCAAGCGCTACGCACCATGCGAGTGAGTTGGTGACTAACGCAGCAAATGGGCCACGGTAAAATATTACCGCCACTTTATTGATAGTCACGAATTTTCGTATGCGCATAAGAATAGCTGATACATTCAGAGGAGTTTGATCAGCGCTTTCAAATGGACATCGCTATACGGAAAGTGATTGAAAACCGTTGGCTTCACGTTTAATTGTTTTAACAAAAAATATAAAAGTCGAAACGTTTTGGAGCTAAGTCTGAGAATGATTTCTTTGTGGAATACTGCCCACGGATGCTTCTTGGATGCCACATCGACATATTGGATGGTGTTCTGAACCACTGGGCATCCACGGGTTCCCTCGGTGCGATTCTAGAATAGAAGCAACACCATTTCAATCTGTTTAATCTGGATGTGCATGACATGACTTGTTGGACATATATCGTTGATGACTTTGAAGAATTATTAGAATAATAACTCCCAAAACCTGCCATATATCATAAATCAGTAAGTCCAAAACAAACCTACGCTTGGGTTTATAAGTTGCTTAATAATTTAATAATATCATATATCATGGTCTCTCTCTTTCAAAAGTTCAACAAGCTTTCAGAGTAATTAAGCGACGTTCTTTACATTGCGTCTCATGTTCCAGCCCGGATTGTGGATAAATTCTGAATTATTGATTTCGCTTCAACAGTGGAACTAATTGAATTTTTATGTGAGCTGCGCTTTCATATCACAAGCACTTTATTGTGTCCGCCGTCGAATCTGATGATGCGACTCAGTTTTCGTTTGCTGTTTGATAGCGCGACATCGGACGAGACGACAGGTTGATTTCCCACTGCCACAACTTTCGTTAGTGAGATTCTCATTACGGACTAGGGAACTTCGCTTCGCTTCTTCTAGCTAGATGGTTAAGGACAAAGATATCAGTGTCTTTACAGTATCCATGGAGGGGGACTACCCTTACAAAAACCCACTGGCATACACAAATTTCAACCCAATGAGCAACCTCGCAAAACGCGAAATGGATAACAACAGGAAAGACGAGTTGAAGCACGAAATGAAGCAAAGGCTGGACACGTGTAAGGTAAAAATTGACGTAAGGGGGAGCGTGTTCGTCACCGCGGCGAACACCATCAACAAGATCCCAGGGACCAAGCTCTCCTGCATGCTCCGCACAAAGGAGTACTGGGACAAAGACGCGGGCTCCTACTTCTTTGATCGAAACCCAGATGTCTTTAATTCGGTCTTGGATGGCTACAGCAAGGGGAAGTTCCACATCCCGTCCCACATGTGCGTCACGGATTTTCTCGAAGAGTTGGATTTCTGGGATATACCACATTCGATGATTGCGAAATGCTGTACAGGCTTGGTTTGGGATTCGAACAAGGAGAAAAAGGCATCTGAGGCGGTGCAGAAGGAACTATTGTCTGGTCTCGAATATTACCGGAAGGCCATTGACGTCACTACCGGTTGGAGGGCGTACGCGCTGAGGATGTGGCTGTTCCTTGATGACCCGAATTACTCGAAGGGTTCTAAGGTAAGTTTACAGAACTAGCTTTTGTAGGTTGAGAAATCTCTTTTGTCTGCATCGTCTTGCAGTGACGGTTTCTGAAAAATGGTGTTGCCTATGGTTAACCCTAAGTCTAAAAGGTTTAATGCATTACTTTGATTGTGTTCAGTGGCCGGCGCCATTGTTCCCTTTGAATTTAATCCAATTGATCGAGTCGATTTCATCATGATTAGATTTGTTTTTGGTCCTGTTGCGGAGAAACAATGCACATGGGAGCAGTCTTGCATAATTCATTGTATACGCGTAATGGCCCTTGGTAACAATGCGTGATCATAAGGTACATGATTGCAACATACGGTTTATGCATTCCTAAATCTTTCATAATGGTAAATGGTAACATTGCAGAATATTTTCTGTGCCGCAATGCACGTTGGTTTTTGTTCCACCTTCAAGGTTTAAGCCGTTTATGTTCATTGTTTTTGTCTATGACAGAAATAAACATTGTCGCTGTACAGTAACAATACCGAATGTGCACAACATTTCTTATTTCTCTCTATTCCTGTTTCCCCGTCATTTTGTTCTCCATTTCAGGCATTCTCGTTTTTTATAGCCTTGATCGTGATCCTTCAAATTCTTCTCATCACCTTAACAACCAATGTCATGATCTTGGAGACTCTGAACCTTCCTGTTAACGGCACAAAGTACCTCCGGTTGCGCAGCCGCTATGAGGACATCGCAACACGAATTCCGGCCATTGCGCTGAACGCCATATTGACTATTGAAATCGTCGTCAGGTTCGTCGTTTGCCCCGAAAAAAGAAATTTTCTAAAATCCCTGTTGAACTGGGTAGATATTGTAGCAACGATAAGCAGTTGGAATAGCTTGTTGATATTTTCTGGTCGCGGACCTCTTGAATATACTTCAGGAACCGATCTGTATGTTGTTCTAGTGATCATGTTGCCGACTCTCCGTGTTTTCAGTATTCTCCGCTTGGCGCGCTGCTTCACCGGAACTAGAATTGTGTTACTGGTGCTTCGGCGCAGCCTACCGGAACTTGTAACGCTAATAGCGTTCCTATCTGTGGGAATGGTAATATACGCGTTCCTGTTTTATTTAGCAGAGTTAAAATTTGAAGGCTCTGACATCACCGACATTCCGAGAGGAATATGGTTGGCTATTATCACTATGACTACGGTAGGGTATGGTGACATCCGCCCCGTGACCTTCCCAGGATGCATTGTGGGTGGCATGTGCGCTGTCACGGGGATTGTTTTGACGGGACTGGCCATTCCTATCATATCGGGTAATTTCAACCTGTATTATCGAGATGTTAACCACTGTCTTCAAAAGCAGAAGGAATCCGCGCAGGAGTCGTCAAGCACGTCCAAATCTTGAAGCCATTCAGAATGAAATGGATGCTTTAAATATTTTATTCGTTTGATGTCCAATTTTACTGGTAAGTGTAGATTCTGGTATCATCTAGTTTCATAGTATTTATTTGCACTATGAGCACTGATGGAATCGAAACAAAACGCCATGTCTATCCAAATTGAACATAATGGCGTATGGTATCACACGATGCCAAAATTGGACTTAATGAGGCAATGAAATATAAACTGTATTGTCGTATCCTCAGAAAATATCTGATATCTGATTTAAATTCCGAGAGGACAATTCATCTCAATGAAAACACGAGCTTGAGCTAATGAAACAATGTACGCGGTAAATGAGGAATTGATACCAAACCGGATGTATTGGTTGGCTCACCAATGACAATAATTTTCTCCCATAACCGAGGTGCCTCGCTGGAGTTTTGGGCAAAAGCGCCAGCCCCACCTGAGCTGTGTTTGGTGACATAACCAATACCGTCAAAGAGGAATCAATTTCTGTTCTAAAACACCTTAAACTGAGCATTATGTGTTTTGACTTCTTCCCGACTTCTTCCATATTTTGGTAACCGCCAACCATAACCACTGCTGTCAAAACGAGGCACACTGCATTATACACTGTTAACAGTAGTACATGTTACCACGGTGTTTTAGGATACTAACGTACATGTACCTTACCATCAGAGGGTAAAATTCATGTGAAACGCCGTATGTTCAAATGTTTGATAACACAATCCCTAACCCTCGAAAATAGAGATTTTTGCACCAGCATCAAACAGCTCATTAAGGTAATTTGTATTCTATTGAAATTCATTGAGAGTCGAAACCTCATTACAGACTAATAAAACGGATACGCCAAAAACCGGATTTTTCAATAATTAACCAGAAAGCCGCGATAAAGCACTACAACAGCAAAATCATCCACTTCATGGGTTTGCTTTCTCTCAAACACTAAGCGTCGAGTGTTTCATTTAATCATTGATGAACGAAGTGGGGCTAGTTTCAGACACTGGCGCATGCTCTATTCGCTAAAATAATTACATGTATCGTGATATGGAATGGTGTTCGCAGTGAGGGTGTTTCAGCTAATTGAATTTCGGTATTTTGTGCCTATTCAACCCCTCAAAATGCAGTCAACATGGTAAACGAATCGGTTATTTCCCAAGAACCATATCAGAATTTGCCAGTCAAGAAGCGACTTGGCGATTTTTTAGAAATCAACGAGGATTTAAAAAAGGTTTGAAGGTTTTTCGGCCAACACTGCTATGTTCACCTCTAAGAGATTTTTTTTTTTTTTTTAAACAACACTCCCAACGGTTTTTGAGTTTCTAAAAAAATGCTTTTGCTGATATATGTATATATCTTTCATTCATTTTTGGTTTTAAATTGTGATACTAAGTGCTTCTTTGCTAATCTTGGTAATTACTAGTGCGGTTGTATATACTATGTATAACTAATTATGGATTAAATCTATGATCCAACTTGGTATAATTGTAGAGTCAACGAATGTGCATGAAAGAAACCTGTATTTTGCTTGACCATATCTTTATCATTTCCTTACGTATATGTTATAAATGTCGAATAAAGTCTTAAAATATGCTAAAACAGTCTTTATTGTTCATGATTCTCCAGTATCCACTTCAACCTGAGTTCACCTTTTCCTACATGTGTCGTGCGGAATGTAGGTAAATTTGGTGCAACCAGCTGCCGACGCGGAACCATATAATTAGCATAATAGCCTGGTTGGCGATGTTTCTATCGATTTAATGGCCAATATATCTATCAAAATCAGGCAACTTTCATTCAGCAGGTTCTGGAGGAGCTATGGAAACACTCATAAATTGAAAACAGAAGGAGACTCCAATAAGTTTCAGTAATTCCTTTTATTCAAAATTCACACAAAGAAAAAAATCATTAGAAAAATTCCAAATATAAGGGTTGTAACATTTCTGTGCATACGTTTTCTTCAAATACCTTAAATATTATTGAAAGTGTTTGCGAAGACAAATTGGTAAAATATTTACATTTCTTGTTAGTGGCAAGTATCGTTGCCGGTATACTGAATTCATAAGCAGCACTTTAAAGGGTTCCGGTCGCGTTGACCAATTAGAAGTCCCCAATCCTGCGTCGGCGGAATAGGCTTTAGAATAACTGAACCAATCGCCGATAAGTTACCATGGCTACGGAGGGTGGTGGATGGCCAACACCAAGTTCTAGTTATCGCAATGAAAAATTCCTTTTGCATAAAATCGGTCAAAAAACCGTTCATCGCGAATGCTGCTCAGGCGACATCTCCTGTTTATAAAATTCACCACGCTCTTCCCGTTCTCGCTGATTCTCGTGAAAATATCATGGTTTCAGCAAATTCAGGCGCGGTTATGAAAAAAGTCTGCGCCATTTTGGCGTTACCCACATCTCTCATCAGCACTATTGATGGTGTTGAAGAAACATCGTGTCAATACATGTTATGTATAAATCTTACATGTAGTACATCCGTAATGCATCGAGGCATCCTTTTCATCATCGACAATGACAAATGACAAATGACCTGTCTGATGTATTCTCCGGTTGTAATCGTGTACATCTCAAGAATGAAGCGTTCACTTTCCTTTCCGATAGCCATGGCAGACATTCACCGTCCTGAACTTCATTTAGACTAGCCAAAAGTCATCCATCCTGCTACACGAGTCATCAGAATGTTTTGGTACAACTTCCGGTTGGTTCTCGTTTGCGAGCAAACCCGTGAACGAAAACATTCGATGCGGTCATCCCGTGCTTACGTTAAAGCGACATGTACTTGTAGGAGACTGGCACGGCGATGATTATGATGGCCGTGCATATGATGCCAAGGATACAAAAACCTAGGGCATATCTTCCACGTTTTTTTGCTTCCTCCCTGCGTCCTGCTGCCCAAGCGTTATCTGAGGTGACTGAAAATAAAGAACAACGCGCATGTATTTGCTTAGGAGGGAACGAACGTGAGGGAAATACTCCATGAGCAGGTGAATCTCCCGCATTACTATGACTCTACACGACTTCAGTGAGATATGATGATCTTCATAGACCACATTCTAAAGTCGACCATCGGTTGATAACAAATGCGAACACGTGCGTGCACTGCATGATACACATACGATGTATACAAAAATGTTGGCTGTTGCCTGCTGTGGCAGACTTTCGAATGTCGTCTATTGTAACACTGAGCGCATTTTTTTATTGATTGACTATGAAAAGCTGTTACTAGTGTCAGCTTAGTGTAGTATGTTCTCGTATTGTTTCCCTGTGCATGTTATTCCGTATCAAAACGTTGTTGCAGCTCATTTGCTAGAGGGCGTGGCGGTTAGGGCTGGTACTAATCGTAGGTACATACCTCTACCTGGCCTCTACAGTTTCAGTAACACGCTGGCGAACCTGCAGTTAATTACAGCTGTTACCAGATATATCAAACAAGGCCATGTATTTACCACACGGATGCATGGTACTATACACATCCGTGTCTTTACCAATCCAGAAACAGAGGTCTCAGGCCTATAACAAAGTTACATACTTACTGGCACAAACTAAAGCAGCAATCCCAAAAACTATATTCACAATAGCAGTAAGCATAGCCAACCAAAGAAAACTCCTAGGCTGGGTAGGGTACGTCTCTAGGTCTGGCGGCGGCGGGTACCGTGGCTTAACAACCGCTGCGGGTTCACTTGCCCGCCTAGGGTCCTTTCTATAAGAGGCTTCCCGTATCAGATGATAAGCGTCACCATCATCACTAAGACGGCGTTGCCGATGATCGCCAGATCTTGTGGAGTCCCTTTTTCTTTCATGTTCACCGTTTTTCATAGACCCAGACGGATTTTTCCAGTCATCCTGTGCAGGCCGCGGACTTTTACTCCGACTTCGACGTGTTTTGCCCCCAGCTTCGAGCCTATGTTTTTGGCTATATGTCCTCGGCTCGTCCTGTTCCTCCCGATGTTTTTGGCTTTGTGTCCTTCGTTCAACCGGTTCCTCCCGATATTCTTGGCTATGCGTTTTTTGTTCGCCCTTTACCTCCATTTCTATGTCAACTTGGTCGTGTTGGCGTTTGTAATCCTTTCCATTCATCCTGGCCACATCGGTGAAGGCTCAGCAAACGCTGTAAAGATAAGATACGCCTTAGAAGCCTAACTGCAGTCATCATAAGGTCAACATTCTAGCCAAATTACGTATACATTCAGTTGCTGAACCGGTTTAGACGTTCTACTGATAGTTTCTCATCAAGCCGGTTTCGGAGAGAGACTAGCCTGGTAAAACCACGCGCCTCCCGGCGAGATCTCGTGATATTTGGGTTGTCGATCGCTTCGAAAACGTAGCTGTGATCCAAACTTGCGGCAGGAATTAGCAGAGGCTATAAAAAGATTCTGCTGATTTATAGTCCTACGGTACATTAATAGTATCTTATACTCCACTCAAACAGTACACGGGCTTTTTGTTACTTCCTCTCAGACGCCATACACAACTTTTTACGACTGAAGTTCAACCTTTTGACTACGAAACTTCAGCGTACATGTAGGCCAACTCATAAAAAAAATATAAACAACTGCAAGTTCATAAGCAACTGTTACCACTGATTTATTATTCACTATTTTATAATTTGATTGTATAGCTTTTGCCTGTACTTGTACGTATCTCAGCAAAGGGGATGTTATTCCGTAAGTCGTTGGACGAAAGTGAGATATCGTTATGATATCGACTTGCGCCAGTGTCGGCAAAAAGAAAATGTTTTGACTTTTTTCCTTCATTCTATATCTCGGACGATAAAGACCACTAGCTACCAAAATTAGCGCATTTTTGACCAAAATTTCTTTGCTAGCCTGCTTATTTCATTTATGTTTAAGCCTCTCATTCTTCATCATTAGATAGTGTCAGCAATGTATGACCGTACACCACTGGTAGTGATCGATATGCAGTCAGGTAATGTCGAATTGGAAATGGTGAGAGAACGTGTTACCTCTTACCACGGCGGTTGTAAAATTACAGATTTAAATATTTTATTGGCAGAGAAAAATCCTGCTGGTAAGTAGTTTTTCCAATGATCATGATGGGCAAAGATCAAAACGAAGTTTTAATTGCCTACCGCGCGTACAAATAAGACTGTCTGGTCCGATTCGGAAACCTTGTGCAGGTAGCATGATTGAAATGTGTGCAAAAGATGTATGCTACATGTCATGTTTTGTATGCATGATCAGCACAAAGCAATCAAGATGTACCATCGAGTATATCTAGATCATTTCACAGGATTGCTAGGCTTGATTCGTAAGGCACGCTATAAAATGTAGGCCTGCAGCTCATATCTTGAGATGCGATTTCGTTTCGTTGGAAACTCTAGCATGCGGTATGCATTGGGAAAAAGGCATCAAGCGTATTGAATTAACTAAAGGTAGCTGTTGAGATAACAGGCCATGTCTGCTAACGGTTTCCCATATTCAATCATTGCTTTTTCGAAACAGTACGATGTTTTAGTGCCGACCATTGGCTTCTCAATAAATATATTACCAACAGTCTGTACCGTCGGTTACAGTTAAAGTGTTTCTAAACACTTTGAAAATTCGCAGCTAAGAAAATGTAATTAATTTAACATTGACTTCGATACAGTTAACAGTACCAGTACGCAACCTAGCACCCAGTGGAACCAAACGTGCTCATACTGTTGCATTGATGTATGTGAAATAGGCAATGAGTGTCCTGGGGCGAAGTTAGTGTTCGTTTTCTTTTTAACCTAGCCGTCAGTGTATACGCTTCCTTAGGTCAAGGTCATTAAAGAGGATGTACGTTTTTAACGATTGTGATATATTGATCTATTTTGACGGCAGGCTGTCTAATCTCCAATCAGTGTTTTCGAAACCCGGCGAAGCGTTAGCATGTGTTGATAAACCAGAGGAGGACTAATGTACGAAGGGATATCAAGAGTAGCTCATTGCCTTTGGATCCGCAACAAACCAAAAAGCCTGACACCACGCCCGGATGCCATGCACGGACGCCCGGATCTCTGCACCGTAATGGAAGTGTATATGTCCATGATGGAAGTGAACACGTGTATATCGTGTCATGCCAAAAAAACAGCATGCAAAGCAAAGCGTAGCATACTATGCGGCCGAGTGTTTGTCTGTGCGCATGATAAACAGCCCTTTACTTGTCATGGAAATAACCGACCGTACATGTACATATAGTAAAATTAGAAGACAGACACGAAAAATTGGTTCGATGGACGGTAAACAAATTCAAGATGGCTACCATGGCGGCCATAATGAATGTAGGATAGTGCCAATTTTCAAAGGAATCTTCTCCAAGAAACTGCCGGAACACAGAAGTAAACTTAGTGCGATGAGATGATGCGTTCTCCCCGCAATCGACGGCAGCGAAATTCAGGATGGCTGCCGTGACGGGCATATTGTCCAACGACGCCCAGCGCCACGCAAATAACGTTGGATAGACCCCAAACACAGTATGCTATCGCACTCAATATCATATACTGAAACTGATCGGTGAGGGCTGCTCGATTTACGACGGACTGTCATTACCAGAATTCCTGGTCTTCCAAGTTGCAGTATTGGCGGCGAACAAATTAATGGTATAACCGCGCCGTCGATATATCTTCAAGCTTTTATACACTGGTTCGTTTGCATCATAGGTAAGCAAACTCATGGCCCGTCGTTTTCAAGTTTGCTCTTGAAACTTCCACGCACCTAAATAACTGGCATCAAAGATACGGCAAGACTACAGGGGTAAAATCTAGTTATCAGCCTGTTGTCTGGTATTATAAGCCCAGACATAGTCAAACTCTATCTAATTATTCTTGGGAGACACTCGAAAGCATGATTGCCAACAATATCATGACATTATGCATTAAGACTATCATGACATTGTACATTACGAGAATGTCAACTGCCCCAATTTTGGTCAAACAAGTCCTTAAATAATCGCGAGTCATGCTAAAACTTTCAGAATACTCACATCGAATGAAATATAGTCCCAATTTCCTCAACGTTCCGTCTTTCATTTACATGGTAAGCGCATTTCCTCTGGCAGTCGCTCTGTAGAACATACAGGTTCGGTGGGAGCGATAGGTACTGTAACAAAACACCCGGTAGCAATGCACATTGTGCATGTGTGAGGAAAGTTATTAATAGTTTGATGTTCTTCTGTCGGTGATGTTCTTCTGTGTGGAGATAGTATTCTCTGTATTTACTGTTAACAACGAAGGGGAAGGCTCAAATGTCCTAGAGTTGTTTGAACCAACAATCGCAATCAGCGCTCGTGTTACCGATTAGTCAGGACGTGCTCAGTGCTTCCTCCTCCTCCTCCCCCAGCCTCTCCCCCCCCTCCTTCTTCTTCTACTCTTCGTCTTCTACTTCTTCAGTCTACTTACCAGGGGCGTAGCTAGTTCATTTTTGCATAAGGTTTTAACGCTGTATGGACAAAATAAAAAGTTCAACCGAGGTACTTGCTAACTTGTAATTAACCTCATAATTTCTTACAGTAAATTCGTTCATTAGTTATAAAACCACCTTAACAAGAAAGTTCAATTCAGTTCATCTCACCTCAGATCGAATGCCCAGGTACCGGCGGGTGTACCAGCTACGCAACAGGTAAAATTGTGAACATCTGCCGTTATACCATCTGTCGTCGTGGTTGAGAAATGAACTGAGGTGAATGTGTGTGAGGTTGGGATGTTTCTCATGCTTTCATTGAAGTACAATGTAGATGGCAGCACGTGAGATAGTATGGCGTCAAGGATATGGTGCGTGTGGATCGGGTGTGGATGTTCCTCATGCTTTCATTGGAAGGACAATGTAGATGGCAGCACGTGAGATAGTATGGTGTCAAGGATATGGTGTATGTGAATCGGGTGTGGATGTTCCTCATGCTTTCATTGGAAGGACATTGTAGATGGCAGCACGTGAGATAGTATGGCGTCAAGGATATGGTGCATGTGGATCGGGTGTGGATGTTCCTCATGCTTTCATTGGAAGTACAATGTAGATGGCAGCACGTGAGATAGTATGGCGTCAAGGATATGGTGCGTGTGGATCGGGTGTGGATGTTCCTCATGCTTTCATTGGAAGGACAATGTAGATGGCAGCACGTGAGATAGTATGGCGTCGAGGATATGGTGCGTGTGGATCGGGTGTGGATGTTCCTCATGCTTTCATTGGAAGGACAATGTAGATGGCAGCACGTGAGATAGTATGGTGTCAAGGATATGGTGTATGTGAATCGGGTGTGGATGTTCCTCATGCTTTCATTGGAAGGACATTGTAGATGGCAGCACGTGAGATAGTATGGTGTCAAGGATATGGTGTATGTGGATCGGGTGTGGATATTCCTCATGCTTTCATGATGGATGTTTCCACGATAGACGTCTCATAGGTAGATCAAGGACAACAATATTTCCTGTTCAATACTCTAAGATGACAGCTCGTTCGATTGTGATCTTTACGACAACGACTTTAGTTAACCAAGATGGCAGCACCAAGAACCCTATATCTTCCTTGTGGTAAGAAGATATAAAAACAACAAAAGATTGCTGCCTTGTCAAGAATGATGAATCCCATGAAAGACTGATTCCTCTACTGAAGCCGCTCTTCGCACAGATGGTATTCGTGCGACAGTCATAGTTTCTCATCATCGATCTTCGTGTGACAGACTAAGGAGAATGCATAGCGCAATCGCGGATTGAAAGAAGAAAAAACCGAAACACAATTTCATGAAAAGTGTTTTAAACATGTCAATATACATTGGAATAATACTGCACCCGAGAATACGACAGGGAGGATACAAAAGTTGAACGTCATGGATGCTTACAAGTTTTTCCTACTTGAACGACAATGAAATAGGCCCAATGGAGTTGTCATTGTGAGGTATAATCATATTGGTGAAGCCAAAAGGGCTTAATATGTTAAGTCTCGGCCCGGAACCATCAGAGTTAATCGGTCCGTTACCTCCCCTCATTGGTGTAACGGAGTCCGGGTCGGCGGAGTGGATCCAAGGCTTGAGGGTCAAGATGGGAAGTATATGATTTGAGGACAACAACGAAATAGAAATGTGGACATGGTGAGGGGACAGTCCGGCTTACAGTGCTTGCTGCTAATCTACAACTGAGCTCGAATAAGTCTATTTGAATTGAATGAAAGATACTTTGATACAAGAATGCCCTGATGAATACACCAGCCTTATGAATCAGATTGGGAATAACGAAATATTATTGACAAATCCTGACTTCAAAAATCCAATTGCAGCGTCTTCAACTGTCAAATGCATAAACTCCGACGTTACCAGCCAACTAAGAAGTGTACATGTAGATCATAAGATGGAACCATTTGATCATTTTCCTTACTCGAATTATACAGTAGGCCTACCGGTTTTTAACACTGGGGCTGAGTTTCATTCGATTTGAGCCTTGAAGGAAACTGATGTAAACGTAACATCGTAATACGTTGATAATTCCGTTTCGTCGCCGATGTCCTGCTCGAGCTCCGTTTCCGACGGCATCGTCTCTCATTTTCCGTGAGAAATCTGAGCGCGACCGATTGTGCCGCCGAAAGAAGGCTTTCGAGATTGGTTCATCGACACTCACTGTTTCTCGGTGAAGCAGTCTTAGTTTTCTCCGAATAACAGTGAGACAGGATATCATATAAATAAAATGCAGGTGAACACCAAAACCCCGTAGGGAGCCGAAAACTTACATGATTGTTAACCTGCATGTATACGGTCGTTGATGTTTTCAGAATACAAACTGTTCCCACATGCGCCGCCAATGCAAGTATCCCAGCATTTTTGCTCAGCAGAGGGAGCATCACAACTGCTGCGAACCACATGTAGGCCTACTTCGTGCTGGCGTCGCCAACTTTTCACTGACTTGACTTCGAAAAGAAGTCCGGTGACCTTTTTCCTCCGCATCAGTCAATATCATGGCTTGGTCTGTACTACAGGAAATACTATGACCCTTTTCCTCCGAATCAGACAGGCTTGGTCTGTATTATAGGAAGTACTATGATGACTATCAGTATAGTTATTATGACACCGATGACGCACAGTAACAGTGCTATCCTGCCGTATCTCCGTGCCGTGGGCGTGTCATCTCTACTCCAAGCATTGTCCGAAAGAACTGGAAAAGAGAGTGAATATGTCTGGTGGTGCAATATCAACCGTAGACTGGAAATGTTATGAAATTAGTGATGGTATGTGTCGACAGAATCGTGTTGCTTTGCAGAGTGGTTTTCAACAGTACCGTAAGATACAGCATTCAAAGCTACATGTACGGTCGTCTTAGAAAGCGATAACAACGTGTTTTTCAGAAAGATCTGGCCAGCTAGTGTCATATAGTTGACCAGTTTTAGTTGACACCGTGAAAGAGCATTGCTTAGGTCTACCCTTGTGCAACACCACTATCTTTTGTTAAATGTTATCTGGTCACATTCCTGAGTTTAACGTTCTACTATGATAGCTTTGGCCAGAACGATATGAAAAAAAACTTTTATGTCGGTACAAGCGGAGGTTATAGGCATGTACATTTATATCGTTATTTCCTTGCTTTGTCCAGCATCCTTTATTGTTTTGAATCATTAAACAAATGTTTGTACTCACTTGAGAATACTAATGCAAATATCCCAGCAGCGAAGTTGTAGAATAGACAGAGTATAGAGAGCCAGATATAACTTGCTGGTTTTTCCGGATATGTTTCCAACTCCTCCTGTTCTGGTGGCTTCTGTTCCGCTTGGAGTTCGGAGTCGTTACTCGGCTGCAACTGAAGGTGGTAATTCTCATTCAGATAGTTAGAAAATAGCATCCTGATTACAATATATGTCAGTTGAAATGACGATTAAAATCGCTTGCGACGATAATCGCTCGTTTGCGAACGTCATCGCAGGTCGCAGTGACGTGCAAGTCAATATCAAATACAGCGATATACACCCATTCTATCTTCTTGACACACGAGGCTCCCATGCACAATTTTTTTAAATTTCTGGTACAGGCCATCCATCCACATGTTTAGCTGACCTTGGTGAATTGCCGTTAATGTAGGTCACATTCACTCAATAGCTCACCAATATCAGAATATCTTACAAGCGCGGATCCAGTAACTTTGCAGTGACAGGTAAATATGATGGAATATCGTTGCCAAGTACCCGAAAAAAATGTTGGCATTAATCGTAGGAAAATTGACTAACAAGTTTGTATATAACCATGTTTAAGAAGAGTAACACTTACTCTCACATCCAAGTGGCAATATTTATATCTATAGACACTGCATTGGTCTCAAATATTTACGTCCGCATTTACCGCGACATTATGGACGCCGCCTCTCCATTCATCATGATAGGAGTGTTTGATATAAAACTCCATATTTCAGGACTGTGGCTATATGTGTCAAACCAAATAAGCATGTTAAAGGGAGTCTATAAAAGCAGCATATAGACAAGTAAGTCAGATGCAGTTCCACAGAGCCACCGATAAGGGTCACTCCTATGTCACAGCACTTGCACGAGGAATATTATCGCTGAAGTAAACACGACCCATTACCCTATAAACTGTGGATAAAGTGGATAAAATTCCTGTAGTGCGCCTTTACATGGCCTTGCAGGACATTTTATTCCATTTTGCAACTGAGCCATGTTTTTAGAAACACCCTGTATTGTGAACCCATCGACGGCCCAGTGAAGATAGTCTTACCCGTTTTTCCGCTGCCTTGTTGTCACTGTTTAATAAACTATTCATATTGGATGTTGATGAGACTTTCGAGTACTTCCCTGCCGCGTGGGGTGGCCCCTCAGCCATCTCGATGCCCCCTGTAAACATCAGAAGTTTGAGCGTGCCTAAATAAAGCTACCAATCACCGACCTCGAGACATCCTCGCAGGGAGATCTGAAAATGGAACAGAAATTTTAATCGTATTAAAATCGTACATCAGGGGCGTAAGTTAACGTCAGCGTAGTATGACAAAATTGTTTTGAACGACCGGACCCGGTTCCGGAAGGTCTGAAGATAATATACGATTATATTAGTTCAGGGCCTTCAGTACTTTTTATGTTTTCTGTTTGGCCCCCTGGTGACAAAGTCAAGAAACGGATCCGATCAAGTTAATGTAGGTCGGATCTTTACTGAAATATTTGAATGCGATATTATTTCAAGACCTTAAGCCTATTTATGTTTTCTGTTTGGCCCCCTGGTGGCAAAGTCAAGAATCGGATCTGATCAAATTGGACCTCTGAGAGCCCATGCTGCGGGGTTAGAAACGTGCCACCGTTTTGGCAAAAAGTCAAAGACGTAGACTGGGCTAAGATCGATGAGTCAAAACGCTTGAAAAAGTATACCAACTCCAGTTGTATTTGCAAAGTCGTAAATCGCTCTGTATCGATGGATAGCACATGGCGAATAGCAAATTCTTCAGTAGCCCGATAACTTTATCACAATGAGTCCATTTTATGGCCTTGGTCAATAAATCCTCGAATCTAAACGAAGGCTTATCCGAGTTAGCTTTTAAATTTGATTTAGGGACCAATTATTGTGATAAAACTATCCCATTTATACCATGCAGCATTAAGGGAGATAATTGGCAGGAGCCAGGAATGTCCAAAAATAACACTCTCTTTGCCGGATGCCTTTCAGCAGATGGATATTCAGAAAAGTTGCATACATTGTAGGCTGTTCAATTCTTGCGAACAGCTTGGTACATGGATATGGAGATTTCAAGCAAAGGTTGAATATATTGATGTTCCTCCCCAAGACTGAGAAACTCTACCTTCACAACGTACATTGAACCTGACACCGTGTAGCATACCCATCAAGTAAATAGTAATACCACTTTCCCTTAAAGCTCGTTACCTGCTGTACGGTAAAAGTTTGTCCTTGGGTTGAGAGAACATGAGAGATAAAGTGTTATCTAACTACAACAGATTTTACTATGGAATTCACATACATACATGTTTGAGCGCCTTGTGCCAATGTCATCGACATGGTGCTACAACGTCACAATCACGACCAATCAGGTATCAGAAGTCCCAACTTATCAAACGAACCTTTTTAAAACTTGCCATGTGGTAGGTATATATGCGACAACCAATGAGGCTCTCCTTTCAACGTTGGTGCTTTCAACGCTGCTTTCGCCGACTGACAAACCTGTAAGAAAGGGCCAACGTGCAGCACATCTGATCAGACGCCAGAGCATGTGCTCCAGAACTGCCCACTCTGTGACACCGAGAGACTGGCAACATGGCCACACGCTGCATCAATATAAGCTCTGGTGATCAAGCAGAGAACCAGAGGAGAGACGACAGCCAGGTTTACTGGCTCTGTAGTATAGCCATAAAACAGAAAATCGAAAGCTAAGAAGAAGAAGTCTTGCAACTAGGCAGCAGTTTTCATGCCTTGAACATGAAATATGCCAGCATTTACTCGGCTGATGTATGTGAACATCCGCTATTCCTGAATCGGATAGGTATTTGCCGCCACCAACTGCAAAGTATGCTCCACAATCTAAACAAGTTTTATTTTGAAAGCACACACCACCAAGTCTAGATTACAGTCCGGTGAGCGTTAGCAATAGATAACACTCTGGGGCTAGAATAGGCCTCAAAGTTGATATCACGTCTGAAATGTATGTGAATGATAACGTTTTAAAGCTTTGAGTACCGCGACGTGCAGCAATAAAACAGTCTAACTGACCAGACTGGTGTATTACTCCACAGTCAAAACGATCTACCAATGCGATCATGCATATTTGGCGGCCATTTTTTTTATTATGGCGGCCATCTTGAGTTGCGGCAAAATCCCTCCTTAGACTAGTAAAGGACGCGTCTAGACAGTCGCGTGATTGGCAAGATATGATGTTTCATCACAAATTTGACCGCAGTGCTGTCGATCTGATCTACTGGAAGCATCTATTCCTATTTAGTACACTCCTGACGCAGTGGATCAACTTCATCCTTTCCATAGGAAGACTATTAGCCAACATATCCCCTAGTTTTGTGTATATATTGCAATATGCATGTATATACTCGAGTTGTTAAGACTTCGAAAGTGCAGGTCATTAGAAAGCCAACTCGAATGCTATATGCATGCAATCAATTGTCAGGCATTGTCTGTTGCCTGTCCAAATATCAGTCGAGTGATAGCCGGACCCGAAGCCTCAATGTCCACGGAGTGCTACCCTTGTTCGCGTATTTGATCAACCTCCCCAGCATTCGGCCTTGGAATTACATTAATTAATCAAACACTGTTTGATGAAGTTATTTCTATTATTTGGATGCAATCAAAGCATCCACACATTAGTTTATGTTGTTGCCGATGTTTAATTTCTGAATATGGTATTTAATCGCGCTTTTAACAGCAACTGGCGGCGATGATTGCTGTTAACTGCGTCAGTCTTTTGTGACTTGTTCCACCACACTTTTATATATTGTAGCTAAAGCGCCGCGCAAACAAATGAACTCTATTGCTATTGCAGCTATTATGTGCGACAAAAATTGTCTCTTGTCTCTCGCGGGTAAAACAAGTTAACCCTGGGTTTGTTATTATCGCAGGTCGCTGCAATCACCAACTGTTTCTCGTAACAGGCACCCGCGATGACCACAGCAAACGAGCGATTACCAAGTGCAGAGCGACCGCTGAAGAAGAAGAATGGTCAGATGTCCTAGTTGACGCCCAACTCTGAAGTCAATATGTCATCTCAACAGCACCTTTCACAAAATCCCAGTTCTCTGTTAACTGCGTCAAGCGGTAGGGCCAAAAACCTACTTAAATCGTCTACAGTAGGCTTATATTTCATAGAATAAAAAAGACTCACCTCTTCAGCAAGAAAAAGGTTCCGTTACTCCAGATAAATGGGTTACTCGAATAGTCCGGTTTTATATCAGTTGCTATCGGTTTGACCACTCCTTGCTAACTTCAACACCAGGAAATTTCCTGTGGACCAACAATACAATGTACTCCTTCTGTATGAAAGTTAAGAGGAAACCCAGAAACAAATTAGCTCAGTTGCAGTCGAACCTATAGAGAATTACCCAGAGTATATATGATGACCAATTCGGTATCTGCTAACAACTTAACTGCCCCAATTCCAGAACCATCAACGTAGCGTTTAGCTTGGTTGCTACTAGATGTTATCATCAATAGCAGTTCATCAATTCATGATTCTACAGTAGCTTTCTGTTGCATCCAGTACCACCCATGTCCGTTTCGAAAGATCACCAGGAACAATTTTAAAGTCATGTAAGTGGCTAAAACTTTATCCTTTCATGTTAAAAGATTAGTCCTAACCGTGAATAGCTTCCAATCACAGTGAGTTTCAATCCTGGTATCTTTATCCTCTACGAACAATTACCACGAAGTTAAACCTCAAAGCTCCGAACTATGTATTTCTATCTAATAAACTGGTAAGTTCTAGCCTGCACGGCTTCATCCATTCCTCAAAAGCTATAGCTGGCAGTAGGCCTATATCATCATGATCATAGTACAGGTCTGGTGCCCGCTTCGGCTCTAAGCGGATAACTTATGCCAAGAAACTATCCTCTAGTTTATCATGTTGTTGCTTGCTACAGACGCTCTTTGGTAGGTAGACTCTGAATCATCATCTTTTGCTACCTATATCTAACATCGCAGTCAATAGCCAGAAAGTTATGATAAGACATTTGGATCGGGCAGTAACACTTGAATTATGACTCTGATCGATTCTAACTCCGGTACCAACTCCCATGGTTTACATGATTTGGGAAACAAATCGATCAACTCACGGGTTGTCTGCGAGTTTTATTACATAATGTAAATAACCTTTAAAGTGCATATATGTAATGTTGTTTCAAGGGTGAAAATGTCGCCCAATCATCCAATCATTCAAATAACACATTGTCAATACTTAGATGCTGTCTGGACGCGTACTGTGGATATTCTACCTACACACAGAGGCCATGATCCAACAACACGCCTTTAAATCCAGCTTAGTCTGGCTATACCATTCCGGCAAGATCCTTTCTGTCCTATACAGAGAGAAATTCCCTCAGAAGTTCATTTGGTACAGCATCATTGACCGACATATCTAACCGGTTGTGACATTGTCGCGACAGTACTCGTGGACATTTTGCACTGGTTGTGACGTGGGACTTATGCAAATTTCGACACTTTAGCGGCGCACTTCTTTAACCAATCAGAGACATCGTTACTTATTGGCGGCGGGTTTACGAAGTTACGATGTCTCTGATTGATTAAAGAAGTGCGCCGCTAAAGTGTCGAAATTTGCATAAGTCCCCCGCAAATCATGCAGAAGACTCCCGCGAAAATACCTCTGCCGCAAAATTCAAACCGTCCTTGGCTCCTGATTGGTTTAAATTGGGTCACACGGCATTCTTTCGCGGAGTGTTTTTAGCGGGGCATTGTTGCGGTGCATCATTCGCGGGAGGCCTTTGCGGCGCAAGTAATTAATCGGCCGATATATTCTGATTTACGTCCCCTCCCGCCTACCATACAAGATGGTTGTGGCTGTACGTCTCATATCTCCGACAGTATCAGCTACACGATTGGGGACATGCAGGCCCGATTCAGTCACAGTCAGGACTGGTTATGACCCAGTAAATAGGACTCTGGCCGATTCGACCCATTCATTACGCTGGTGTATAAATCGGCAGTAAGGACTGGTTGTGACCCAGAAAAGATGACACTGGGAGACTTGAACCATTGGCTACGCTGGTGTTGAAGGAGTAATGGCCCCCGGAAAAAGTGTCTGCATGGGCCTATTGTTTTCTGACGAATTGTAGTATATGGTTCTATATAGAGCCCATGGCTGTCAATAGCTCGGAGATTAAAGTGCATAATAGAATCCATTGTTCCCCAGACATTTTATCCAAGAACATTTCAAGCTTCTACCACGGTAGTTAGGACTGGCTAGGAGGTTCGAGACTTGATCCATTGGTTGTGCTGTTATAGATATGGGTAGTGAGGACAGATTGTGACATAGAGAAGATTGCACTGGGAGTCCTACGCCTTTGGTTGCAATGGTATAGACACTGGGGGATCTGACCCTTTCGTTGCAAAGTGATGGTATTATCATGTATTTTCAATGAGGACAGGTTGTGACATTGTGAAAATCACACGGACAGACCCAAACCATTGTCTGCGAAGGTCTTTGTAGCTTCGCTGGGAGACCTGACCCAATGGTTGTGACCGGGCAATACATTGGCGAAACATTGGGTGATATGAATAAAGACTAGCAAATGCTTTTATCTAAATCTCCATGCACATTTACACTAGGCCTTCCTGTACAAAACCGGAGTAAAAGCATTTGCTAGTCTTTATTCATATCACCCAATGGGGATACATGCGTTACCGGTTGTGACAGGATCACATATGGCACTTGAATGCTACATGTACCAAACCAGAAGGGTAACATCAAACCAGCATAAACAATAACCAGCGTTTTGAAAGAATGTTCATCAGCTATATTTCAACAATACACCCGATGGCAGTACAATGAAAGAGATTCAATGACTTTCTGACCTCCACTGGCTCATGTAGAGGTCCAATTTCAGCAGGGCTTTACGTGAGTGCACTTAAGAAGCAGTCCAAAGGCCCGCTATGGGAGGGTTGGCATCATCAATATTCATCATCTGCGTCTTGTTCGTCCATTCCTTGTTGAACATCTTCGATTTCTCCGTAATCCTCAGTCGTCAGGAGATCTAGTATCGCCCGCATTACCTGGCCCTCTTTGGACGTCTTGGCCCAGTTCGTTGGGCCAGGTCGTTGGACCTTATCTTGTAGCACCTTATCAAGTTCATGTCGCAAATCCTGCAAAGAAAACATCAGACGTAAACAACGTCAGTTCTGAAGAACCACCGTGGACAACGGTGAAACTGTAGACAATCTCTAGTAATGTGAGTCAAGGGAACAAGATTGAACGCCATAGTGTTATCCCCTACACAAGCCTGTGTGATCTGTGAAGCTGCCTAGAGACTCCCTTGAGTGATTAACATCATCATATGCAGCCTACCTTGACTAGAGAAGCAATCTTCTGCGACGCCTTGAAAACAATCCAGTCGTCCACGACAACACATTCGTCGCCATCCACATTCTTTATCGTGATGTCACCACCGAAAAATAGTAGAGGGTACGGCGAGATGGCTGTGGCATCGTATAAGTACACCTGAAGATGAATGAAGTGATTGATTAGGAGGGTCATCAATTGGGAAGTGTCACAGAAAGTTGGAGATGTCTTCTAATCGTTTCAATTCTGGGTGGGACAGGTCGGAGGACAAGAAAAAGATGGTTGTGACAATGTCTTCATGTCACGTGCCTATATCATAAGAGCAGGCAGCCATATGCAAGGGGCCAGATTGGTTTTTCCAGCACTCTGCGTTTTAAAATTACCTTAGTCGTCTTCATCTTGAGATAGTATACAAGCCACTTATAAGGAAATGGTTCTTCATAATTCACCGACTTTGGATGAATGTTCACGCGACCATCGTTCTTGGTGAAGATTTTCCAAATTCGTTTAACTTTGCTGCTGGAAATAAGAAAGGTACATTTACTCCAACAGAGTCACACTCCAAAACTCTTTCACGGATGCTTCCTTCTCTACCAGCAGTCATTCAACTTACCCTTTTTTTCTTTGAGACGGTATCTTCCCCACGTTTGGGTACAGCCCAGCACACAACACGGCTCGTAAGAGTTTGTTGTTACCAGCGTTGATGTTAACGTCTGCATCTGTAGGTGACTTGGTCGATATGAAACCGAGATCAAAGAGCAAATCAGCGAACTGCTTCCTCATGTTTGTCAACATCTGTGCAGAGAAAGTAGACAGATTATCGATAAATTATAAACGTTTCAAATGGTTATACCATTCTTCTCAAGAAGTTGGACGCCTGACAGCTCGATGTTGTATTGCCTAGACTTGATCCCACACGTGACTTTGTCTGTAGCCCCCCTCTCAATTCATGTAGGTCGTCTTACGAATCAAAATTGCCTCCTTCACCCATCTCGGAAATCCTGTTGACATGTAGCGGTCAGACATCTTACTTCTGAAGAAGAATGGTGGAACCACTTGAAACATCAAGGTGCTGATTAACAGTGATGGTGTAAAAACTTGACTTATATCGTAATACATATCTCACAATCAAAGGAACGTTTTCGCAGCACACCTACCCACAGGGTGCTGGATGATAGGAAGTTATCCCAGCAATAGGCTTGATCTCTCCCCTTGGCTCTAGCTGCCAACCATCCATTGTACGCATTGACCAACATAAGGTGATCGCTACAGGTGTTCTGGGCCAATTCCTTCTTCTTCAGGTCGGCCATCCTTTCCTTGCCCTGAAAGCAACATGTCACAAACATTTAGAGGCCGAGTACCTTCTTAGAATTATCTGACCCATCTCTGCGGATGTTGTGAGTGCTGAGATCATGCACTACCTACTGGTGTTCAAACATTCATTGGGCTGGAATTTTCTGTGAATTGCAAACATTGAAAGGTGGTAAAAAATTTGACAGTTTCAGTGCTTCTCTGGACAATTTCTGTTCCCAACGTTCCAATCAGTACCTACCATTGGAATAACAAATGCATCTTTGAAGCTAAGACTGGCAGCGACGGTCAGTATCGGATCGAGACATCCAAACATGGCACCAAATAGGATCATCTTTCCCGTGTGAGGGTCGACCGGCATACGTGCTAGGTGGTGCCCAAGGGGTGTCAGCTCCTCATCTAAGTTTAACGCATTCTAAAAATAACGATTCGAAACTAATTACCATGACTGTGCTTTATCTAATGTACCAGTAGCTGTATATCCTTCTTCCTCCTCTTCAGTCTTTGCTCTGAACTTGGAGGCGTCATTCTCCAGGAAATATTTTTCCTCCAAGGCTGGATGAGTATTTTTTACCAGCCACTTTGGCAGGTTTATGGCCTTGAACCCGGGCCCTCTTGCTTGATACCCAGCAGGGAAACCACTAAGCTATGAGGTTCCTCTACTGGTATCTTCAGAAGTACGATTCTGAGTTCTCCCCATGGTTGAACCCGGCCGGGTCATCTTGGGTGATAGCCAGCAGAGCTAACCACAAGGCTATGAGGCTCTCTCCACTGGTATCTTCGGAAAAACTAATCTGCATTCCCCCCAATTTGAACTCACCAACTGGTGCAGAAGCTCAATGGATCTAAGCACAGACTCCATGGGCGGTGGCTGCATGGCTTTCTGGACAAACGGTTCAATCTTTCCTCGTTTCAGTAACTGAAATTATAAGCAGCAACATTCATTTGATAAAATGCAAACATTTGTACCTAAATTTGATATTTGATGATTTGTATCAGTATCCTGCCTACCAGTGACAAAAATATATCAATCTACCCACCTTGATCTGTAGACAGAGCTCCTCTAACCTAGTCCTGAGCATCTCGGGAAGCTGATAATCCTCTAGTTTCTCATGCTGGTACCTTGTGTAGAGATGATAACATACCCCTGGCTGCACCCTGCAAATTAGACATTTTCATGAAACAGGCACCACACTGATTACAACTCTCCAGCTTACATGTGTATACACTATCCTACCGATGTGGGCTGTTGTCGTGAAATCACAAAGCAATTAAGAGCAGTTTCTTCCCAGTTAGCAGTGAAGACACTGGCTACCCAACCTTCTCAACCTTATCTGCCTGAATACCCCTAGGATTGAATGTCATTTAAGAAGAAAATATCTCTTCTTTTTTCACTTCCGTTTTGTTCCTGTGCATTTCTGTTTCTCTTTTTTTGGAAGAGTAGCCCATTTGTAACTAGAATTGTCAGTTGAGTCTGCAGGCATACTCTGAAGTCTCCGCCACGGCGTTCTGAATGCGCATGTGCAGTCAGTGCGAACATCGTCTTGGTTCCCTCGGCTGTTCCTAGGAGGCGTGCTATTCCTGCCCTCTAGGAACAGCCGAGGGAACCAAGACGTGCGAGTAACGTTCCGAGTGCTCATTGCCGCAAAAACAATCTACGAAACTACAATGTATTCCGTGCTCAAAGTGCTCGAATAACGACGTACTGCCGACGTGGACTTGGAATAATAAATGAACTCGCCGTACGTAAGAGCAGAATATTTTATCAATGTGCGGTTTTCTCGAAACTTCGTGTCAAATCTTGACAAAATTGCGACAATTGAAATCCACCCACAAGCACTACAACGTGTACACACGCATAGGCACATCGGCGCCCTAGGCCGAGGTTGATTTTGCCGAGAAAGTTTCCTAGCTAACCCAAGAGTCTCCTCTCACGGCCACTACGTGCCGTGGCGGAGACTAATTAATCACACGGCTAGCTATAGCATCTATACAGACTTTTTTTCCATACCTGCCAGCCCTTCCTCTACGCTGTCGAGAGTTTGCTAAACTATTCCATTCTGGTTGTAATGTAGCCACATTATTTGCAGCATCGTAGTTCTTGAGTTTGATCTTTCCACAGTCTATCACATAAACCACATCATCGATAGTTATACTGGAAAATGAAATGAATTTTGAGATATTCTGCCGAGTAAGGTTTGTTCCTTATAAACCATCTGGATGAAATGTGTCAGTCAACTAACGTGCCAAGTTTAGATGAGAAATAAGATGTGGCCTGTCTCATGATCATTGGGCTTCACTGGGGAATCTTCACTGGAGTACGGTAAGCATAAAACTAACCTCGTTTCTGCAATATTCGTTGCTATGACAATTTTCCGAACACCTTGCGGCGGACGGTCAAACACCTCCCGTTGATTAACAGTCGGCATCAGAGAATGTAGCGGCAGAAGGATTGAATTCCTCGAATTGAACAATCGGTCACCTTCCAACATTTTGTAAAGTTTAGAGATCTGTTCCCATCCAGGCAGAAAGATTAAAATAGCACCATCGCCCTTCGTTGTCATGATGTGTCGGACTAACTCCGCAATTAGTTCCAGGTCGATCTGATCTGAATCCATGCGAGTGAGAGCGTTTTGTGTGCGAGGGGAACACCTGGAAGTCAGAAAAGATTAAAGTTAGCAGAAGGTCAGTACCGCATACTCTCTACTGTCAAGGAGTGCATGTACCCTTGACTCTCCACTGAACTTAAATACTTAGAAGGCGGATTGCAAGGCCTCTGTTTAGAAGAACTTTAGAAGAAAGAGAAGGCTTTAACAGCAATGGATATCAGGTGCAAGGGACCCTTACTCCAGATTTCTGAGCCAGGCGTCATAATTCCACTTCTCCTCCTCAATCTTCTGTCTGTCTTCCTGACTCCTCGGTCGCTTCTTCCTCGGCTGGTTCGTCTGCTCCGGAGGTTGGTACCTGCAGTACACAAACATACGCGGTTGAATAAAGCAACATTTTGTTTGAAAATTAGAGGCATTTTTGTACAGAATGATTGGTTAGTACATGTAACTGTGGCCATGTGTTTCATTTCTCATTGGAGCAAAAAGTTTAGAATTAAAGTTTTCCACCAAATTTAGAAGTACCTAGAGCTTGTAATATCTGAGATTACCTCCCAACCTAGTATATTTTTAATACCCTCTTGATGTTGTTATCAACGGTGAGGGTAAAGCAATACAATTTAGGCCTCTCCAGTGTAAAAACAGCTGGTAGTACACATTGATGCACACAGACTCTATAACTGCACCGGGCCTATAACTGTACCACTTTACCTTACATAAACAAAGATGTTACATACTTAAGCATTTCAACCACATCCTCCAAGTAAAGCTCCTCGACCGCAAAGGTAAAACCAGGAATGTTTAACATCGGACATTGACCTGGAAAAGATAATGTACCAGTTCTAGTATCAGTATCAGCACTATCACAAGAGCCTCCGACTTAAGCGGCAGGGATTCCACAACCTCACGGTCGGTCAGAAGTCCAGCCCTCCTATCACAACTCTTCCTGATGCGTGTCAAGGGAGAAGGAACATTTGTTATACAAACCATAATATTGAGAGAACTGCTCTGCATTTAAGGTCGCGCTCATCAGAATCAGTTTCAGGTCCGGTCGTTTAGGGAGTATCTCCTTCATGATTATCATAAGGAAATCAGAGTGGAGATCGCGTTCATGTATCTCATCCAGGATGATGTGGGAGGCGTGGGTCAGCAAACTGAAAACAGAAACACCAAGACATAAAGATCTTCAAGTTTCTAGGACTGACCGCAATATCAGGTGCTCAATACAGTTACCTATAAATTAACTAAAGCACGTTTGACGTTACATCATTTGGGCCCCCACCAGTTGCTTTGGCAGGTAGCATGATTCTCCCAAAGGGTACGTCAATTTCTCAATGTTTATTGGGAAATTTTTACTTACGGGTCTGACTCGAGCCACTTGAGGACAATTCCTGTCGTACAGAACAGAATAGAACCTCGGGGTCTTGGTCTTTTCCTGAAAAAGTGGAATATGCCAACATATTTTTGAGTTGTTATGCTAATGAGCTCTTGTGCTTTATAGCCAAATCAATCAATGCTAAACTTAGGGCAACGTTGAACAATTGCAACAGTAAGTTTCTTGGTACTATCATTATCATCATTGAATGAGTTCTGGATTTAAATTTAAATGATTTTAGACCAATGTAACTCATTGAGTGACTAGTATATAAGACAGGGCAAGGTTGTTTTTCGAATGAATTCTGAAAATACTAAAAGTCACACACAATACATACACTTCCAGCCTTATCTGATAACCAACACTGCTGTCAGGTCCACCACAATCGTCAGCTCTCTCCTGGGCCACGCGCTGCGCGACTGATATCGCACTGATCCTACGAGGCTGGGTACAAACAACACGACACAGTGATCCTAAGCCTTGTTTGATGAAGTCGTCCAAGATAAACTGGGCAACTTGAGTGGTTTTACCGCAGCCTGTCTCACCACTGATCACAGTCACTTGGTTGGCACCAACCGTTTTAAGAATATCCTGAAATGTTACGAAATTGAATTAGTATTCTTTTTCCAATTGGTATAGATGACAACGGTCAGAACCTAATGACATGGCTGAACAGTGCACCAATCTCGACCAAGGCTCTGGGGATCAAGGGAGGAAGACAGCCACGTTGGCCTGGTTCTGTAATATAGCCATAAAAAAAGAGAAAATCGACTGCTAAAAAGTTATCATCACATGTTAGTCTCATACGAATAATACATCATTGACATTCTAAATATTTTGTCGGGACTGAAAGGGTTGAAAAGGCCCAATACCTACCTCAGCCATATCATATGAAGGCAACTTCTTCCTGAACTGCTGCATCTTTTGATATCTTGGTTCAGACTGTTTTGCTTCGAACTCTCGCAGGTATCTTTTATCTTCTTCCGTGTTTTGTTGCACCCGTCGTTGTAACTCCTCTACTGAATAAAGTAAATATGAAACATTGAAAAGACCCACAGAGAGTAAAGACAGAGATCTTTGCTCCTGCCTATAGTTCTCTCTTAAACAAGACAACGTCCCCTCCGCATCATCTTTAACAGTTTGTAGATACTACGAGGCAAACCACCACATTATTGTGATACCCCATACTTTATCGCATTTCGTATAGATTACTATTTGAGATTTTGGACTCTTGAATAATCTTACATTTGTCATCCTCAAGCATCTCAATTTCACTGACATCATAATCTGACCGCTCCGATAAGTATTGCCGAATAGCTGCAACATTTTCAGGCCCTTCTAATGGCTCATCATCAAGAAGATCAGAAACTGCTGCAGCTGAAGTGAAAGTATGGTGTTTACTGGTACCAGGTGTAAATAAATCTTGCAAAAACAATCTTCACACAGCTGCTGCTAAACCGTGACATTCACTGGGATGTAAGGGGGCAGGGATTAGATGTGATGATGTATCAACGAGGAAATTCTTCCAATGTACTTGGATCACAGTCACAGGACATCCAAGAGAGGACCAACATGGACAGAGTTTCACTCTCTAACAAATCAAGGCAGCAGAGCATTAAATAAAATATCAAGGAAAGCTTAGTCAAACTAGAGATAAGCCATGTTTAGGACTAAGCACTGGCTATGCTAGAAAACACTTTTACCTCCTGAAGAACTTGGAGCCGGTTCTTGCTCTCGCCAAGATCTAGATTCAGACGAACCATTTCTAGACTGCCCTGAAAATCTACCGTGGTCGTTCCATGTGGAAGATTCGAAACTGTTTTTATCAAGACGAGAAGACCCAGGTCGATCTCGCCCAAAGTTTGCAGCCTGGTTATCGTGGCTTGATCCCGCAGAAGAACTTGGCACATTTCTAGGCCTAGCAGAGTGACTAAGCCTAGGCTTGTAGCCAGCATCATCATCTTTGAAACTATCCACCATTCTGGAAAGATTTCTTAACTTGTCTCGGCCGATTGTGATTTCTGGTCTCTGCAATAGTAAAGCTTATTTCTGTAGAAAGTCTTATTTCTGCCAGTGAATACATTACGTTTTGTCATACAAAGATTCAACAACAGTCCAAGGTAATGTCCACCAGGCTACTTTGCAGACATTGGTTGTGACACATGCCTTCGTAAGGTTTGAACTCATTACATCTCGTTCATTCTTTCATTAGATTTTATCTGTGCCTAAGAAAAACCTAAAAATGCCACACCTCCAAACGCTCCCTCTCTTTGTTCTTTGCTCTGCCTCTTGAGGCATACCACATGCCAATATCACGTCCTCGAAGACCTCTGGGTGGGCCGCCCTGACGTTCACGCTCCTTGGCTCTTTCCTCCTCTGTAAAGAAAATTAGTATCAATGAAAAGAGTTTGAAATACATTTTATAGTCATTTGATAAAATCCGGCCATTGGAAAAAAGCTAAACTCCAGTGCTTCCCCATTTCAATCACTTCTGACCTCACCTTGTTCTGGTGTCAGTGGGGGTCTTCTTGTTTTGTTGCCATACTTTCTTCCTCCTCGCCCTCGTCTCGATCCACGTCCTCTGCGGTCCTTGTAATCAAACAGTGAACCCTCCTCATATCTACCTCCACCACCTCGTCCTCCTGAATATCTGTCCATTTGACCTAACAAAAATAACAACTTAGTTTGAAACTAAGGCATCAGAATGTTCAGCAGACAGTGTTAGTAGACAAGTGACGGTAATTCCAAGGGGCCCATGATCACGAAGGGGGCTCACTAAGTCTGTGACTTTAGTCTTTAGTCTTGCGAAGATCTCAGTCATGGAAGTGTACATAACATGAATTCGAATGTACAGTGAAGAAACTTAGAAAGAGTGTACATTTACTGCCCGACTTTCCAAATCAAAATTTTGACTCAATCAATTACCAAAATCCCCTCTAGAAAGCGTGTAGAAGTTTCCTATTCCTGCTAATACATATTTTGCTTGTAAAGACCAAAATTCAGACTGTACTTTAGCCGTTTGCAGCCGAAATAATTGCAACATTGACTAAAATTGGAAATTGGTACTTCTTTTAGCAGGTCTCGAGTTTTGGTCAGGTATGCCGAAAAAGTAGAATATCAAGTTGAAACGGGTCCCAGTTGAAACAAATTGTATACAATAACAATTAGACGAAGAACCAGGGAATATATCAGTAAGGTTAGGAACGACCCTGCCTAATTCAATGTTATCTGCTCAAAAACTGAAAAAGACCAGAATTATTGGAGCATACTGAACATTTTAGTGGTTTCGTTTTTGGTGAAGCCACAGCTGATCAGTCTGCATTTTAGATCAACCCAAAACATAAAAATTTTTGGTCCCTTGTTGTTGTTATGTCAACAAATTCTTTACCCCCTAGCCAGCCGAGGGGTTGTATGATACCACTTGCTTGTTGTTTTGAAAGATTTGTACGTTGTATCTTAGCCTGTGAGGAGAGAGACAGTTTTGCAGGAATGTGTTGGTGATTGTGTGGGCATAGTAAGTGAAGTTTTTTCTCAATCAAATCAAACAAACTGAAACTGCAAACAAAATGATAAAAATGTCCCAAGCCAAGGTCAGGTGGGGGGGGGGGGGGGGGGCTGCTCTATCAATCATCATGATCATCTGTTATTCAATGGGGTGATCCACCGAATGTGACAGGAATAAACGACATAATGTCATGAGAGAGCCTCAAGGACAGCTATTCTGACCTAAAAACTTCCTCTTTTTTCAGTCTTTGAGAGATGGCTCGAAAAGTGTTGTGGTATCAAGATAAACGGTGGCAAGACCAACAGAGTCAATAGTGACACGGACTCCATTGATGAGCAGGTGATTGAGAGGCAGGCAGGTGAGTGCAGTGACCTTAGTTTAACCTTAAAATCTATGTTCATGAAATTCATCCCAATGGGCAATACAACAATCCAAAATGAAACTATAATTCTGTTAAATTATTTGTCATACCCCTTCCCCTTCCCCTTCCATTTGTCTTCAAAGAGGGGAGGGGGTCACCTGTCCCAAATTATAAATGCCTTGGGAAATATATGAATCTGAAAAACATCTTCAAAGAACTAGAAAAATGCATGTCGGTAGATAAATTCATGCGGAAGGAATTGCTGAAAGGTGTGATTGTCCTTGGAGCAGACATTTCATACCTTGTTATTATGAAAATTTCAGACCCAGCTGTAAAGCAGAATGGTCCTGTAGCCCTCAATCAAGATGCTGAATTCATCCACGATGTCAATCAACCACCTAGACGTCTTCCGCCCATTTCACACGAGCCACAATCTACTCAAGGATGACAATAATTTCATGTCCAAGTCATTCTGTGCTTGGAGATTGAAATCAAATTGAACTTTGCTGTAAAACCACATTTTTGTGGTTGACAATACAACAGCTGTTTTAACTGTTCTGACAAAATATCATCAGGGTCCACAGTGACAGAATGACGGTTGACTTATAAACCTTAGGTGAGTCAATTTGATGGATACCTGTTGTCGCTGATGATACTTTGCTGATATGCTATGATTCACAAGGGGTCATGACAACATTTTACCGTTTGGGGTTGTACCTGGTCTACACATTTTGTAAGACACTAACAAAAATTGATACTAGCGCATAACAAGCATTTCACTTGTTAACAAGCATTTCACTTGTTAGTCTATGCAATCTTTGTAAAGTATTTTAAAATTTATGCTGAGGAATTTTATTCTTGTCAACAAGGTGGCAGGAACTTTTTGTAAATCTTTTCACATCCTCATTGTTGTAAATAAGATTTTAAGAGTATATCAAATCATTGTTAACTTGGTCAGTAGCCAAGTGGTTAAACAATTAACATGCAGTATCCTGTTAAAATTCTATTAAAAAACTTCCTTGTTAATCTATAGCTATTCTGATAGGCTTGCTATAACCAAGGTGGGGTTAGTTTAGTAGAATTTGTCCTCAGCATGTTGAAGATATGGAAATACATATTTTTATTCTTAGTTTTATGCAAAAAATTGTGAATTTCATACTTCATTGGAAATGTCTTGGTCATTTACTCATATGAAATATCATTATACCATTGTCGACTGCTGAAATATCTTTTTAATAAAAATACTGACAGCATATTCGTTTCCCTCTCTTTTTTATGACTCACCCTGTACCCTATAATCTAAGCCTTGGGACATGTGTAACAAGTTGCCAGTCTTATTAGCTGCGATGTGCGTAGTGGAGTTGCACGAGGATGACCCTGGTGTTGGAGGATACCTAGAGGGTACCAGTTGTTGAATACTGTAAAGTAGGCCATGAGCGATCTTGACTAGACCTGTGAAGCTGGTGTGAGTGTGATGTCAAAGTGGGCAAAAAACACAAGTGATTGGTCTTTGGCCAGGAAACCCACGATACCATAGACCAAGGGGGTTTCAGTGGCCCAAGACCAATCTTAGGTTTGGAACAAGACTGTGCTTTTTTCCATGAGTTCAAAGAAAACAATTTGAAATTCTTTCTACAAATAATTTTTTTCCAGATTTTATTTCATAAAAGTAGACACTTATATTTTATGAAACAGCTTATATAACAAATTGATTTGTAATAATCTAACTCGGGAGTTGGGTTTTTCATAAGAATGGCAGTCATTCCACTTCTGCACCAGATGGTCCGTCTCACATGATCTAAGGCACTCCTTGCATTGACAAGACTTTACCAGGACAAACTGATATCAGACACAAAAGTTTTCAGCAAATGTGAGACACATTCCATACCTCAATGTATCCTGCCCCCCTGAACACAAGGCTCCAAACTAGACTTTGTGGTCAAGATTCTAACTTACTCAACCACCACATCAAGGTGTCCTAAACCCTTCCCTCTTAGCCTTTTTGCCTCCACCCAATATCGCTCCCCCCTCACTTTTCCGCTTCTGTTTCAGAAGTTTCTTTTTGCTAAATTCTGAGCCCTTTTCAACACTTTTCACACTAACTTCTGGAGCTGGTGCAGTTTTTTTCACAGGAGTAGAATCCAATTTTTCCATTAGAGATTTATCCCTTTTGTTTTCCTTCTTCGAGCTACTAGGAGTTGCTGCCTGTTGCATAACAGGAGTCCGGTCTTTCAAAACAGGAGTCCGATCTTTCACGTTTGATTTTGGCGTAACACTAGATTTCACAACAGCGTCTTTCGTTTCAACGGCCACAGACACTACTGATTTCACGTTCTTTTTCTGTTTCTTTTCAGTTTTTTTAGCAACACCAACGTTCTCCATTACTGTATCACTTTTTTTAGGCGATGGTTTGTTGACACCAGATTTCATTTTCTTCCCTTTCTTGGGAGACTTTCCACCTCCGTCTGTTGCTGGTTTCTTCCCTTTCTGCTTTGCTTTCTTCCCTTTTTTGGCTGGTTTACCCTCTGGGGATTCAGTGTGACCATTCTCCACCGCTTCACTTTCTGTCGTCAGGTCGGTTTCTTGCTCCTCTGCTTTATCTGTTCCTGAAGTGAATTAAAGAGAAAACTGAGCTTCGCAGAAAAGATAACACATTATCATTTTACAAAACATTTTGAAATAACTTACAAGTCCAGATTTACCTACCTCAAAATCCCTCAAGGGCCACAATCTTGGAAATTAAGGTGTTAAACTGTGACATGAAGTGCACAGTCTGAAAGTTTGAATAATTAAGAAAATGATTTATTTTGCTAATGATCAAAATGTCCAAAGGGCTTTTGAATAAATTGCTCACCTTTTCCCGGGATTTTATTGGAGAACTTCTTCAACTTTGCAACAAAGAATCCGTCCATGTTGTGTGTGTGTGGATAAAACCGTCTCGTATGCTTCATACTGGGGTGGAATTTATGCTCCTTGAACCTAAAAGATTAGAAGAACAATTGGAACACTCTTAAATTTTAGAAATATAACACTCAGTTGTGTAAAACTGATGAAGAAATTGTCAGCAAATGTTAGAATTGACTGGCCACTGTTTCAAACCAGCCAATAGTTATATTTGCTGCTTGTTCTAGCATCACAGAACCTCAGCCACCAATCATGGAGCGGTGGCCAAGTTACACAGGATGCATTAAAATTATAGTGGAATCTCCCTTAGCACTGGCAGACACCTCTGTCGGCAGAACTCCCCCTCTTTAGGGACAGTGACTTTAGTCCCATATGGGTCATTTCTATACTTGACCTCTGTAATCAGGACACCTCCCTTTGAGGACAGCACTGTTCATGAGCAGTGCAAGTAGACTTTATTGTGAATGCTGAAGTCACATGTTTAACCACTAGGACAGCACTTATTACCGGTTAAATCCCTCTCTTCCAAAATCAAGACCAGTTGGCACCAGTTTGACGTTTCTCTTCTTTAAGGCATAATCGATGACCCATTCGTTTTCCTCAATCTGAAATCAAGAACAGGGTTGATTATAGAGTCAGTCGCTTTTTCTATTAGGCAAAGACCAGAGCATACCATAAACAAGGAAATGTCAGCAAATGTTAGAATTGACGAGCCACTGTTTCAAACCAGCCAATAGTTATATTTGCTTTTTTGTTCTAGCATCACAGAACCTCAGCCACCAATCGTGGAGCGGTGGCCAAGTTACACAGGATGCAAAATCCATTTGTAAACATTATTTCCTTTATCACAGTATCTAGAAATGTTTGCAAATGTTAGAATTGACTGGCCACTATTTCAAACCAGCCAATAGTTATATTTGCTTTTTTTTCTAGCATCACAGAACCTCAGCCACCAATCATGGAGCGGTGGCCAAGTTACACAGGATGCAACGGGCTATCCAATGACCAGCTTCATACAATAAACTTACCAATATTGAACAAGTTGAGTAAACAATGTAACCTCCTGTCTTGGACTTGGCATCACAGCAATCAATTGCAGCTAGGAGCAACTCCTTCTGGATATGAGAGCACCGCTGGATATCTTTAGCATCCTAAAAACAAATGCAACATGGTTACATTTCTGGAGTTGAGTTGACACCATGCATTAACAGATCAGTGTTAGCACGAATCCCGCTGGCGTTCTTAATGAATGGAATTAACAAATAAAAAACAGAACCCTGACAAAAACTCCCGAACATATTATCAACACAAGCTGGTCAAAACAGTTCTGAGTTGTATTTTACCTTGTTTGATTTGACTCCGGCATCTTTGGATATGACACCTGTGCCACTACAAGGAGCATCCAGCAGAGCACGGTCGAAATTATTCATAATCTGAAACATGGAGAGACGAAACTTAAATAAGTTTGTGTGAAACCTACGACAAAATTCATATTCACGCAAGAAAAAAAACCAAAGTAGTCAGTGTTATTTCAGTGAAAAATGGACAAGATAATTTTACCCCACTGAGGGCCAAAGTAACTGATAATTTTAACTTTACCTTAGGAAATTGTCTGCCATCATAGTGACATATGACTGTGTTTGTTATTCCCATCCTGTGAGTGTTTCCGACAATGGCTTTCGCGCGTGCCTCGTTGGCATCGTTAGCAAACAGAACACCAGTGTTCTTCATAAGGGCAGCTGCGAAGACAAAACCGTATGTTCAAATTATGTGCATATGATAGTTGACCAAAATGTGAACAATGATTACACTGAATGAGATAGACTGTGTGTCAGAAATCAACTCATGTCTTCAAATGAATTCAGAAGACCATCGTGATAAAACTCATCATACACACGGACAACCGAATGAACACTACACATGGTCAAATCTGACTCTTACCACATAAAAAACAAATATACTGGCACCAGATCTCAAAGGAACTGAAACTGGTTTAACTCATAACCAAGAACATCAGCAGACATGACAATGTCAAATAGAACTGACCATATCATATGGCAACACTGAACAGCAAAAATCTCCGGAAAAATCTCCATGAGAAAAATCTTTGAAAGGGAAATCGCCTTACCAATATAGGTTGTCTTTCCACCGGGAGCAGCAGCCATATCAAGAATCTTCTCGTGTTCCTGGGGGGCAAGCGCCATGACTGGTAGAAAACTCGACGCCCCCTGCAGGAGATAGTGGCCAGCTAAGTACTCTGGGGTGGCACCGAGGGGCACCTGAGAATCGTACACAAGGAGACCAACTTTGGACCATTTGCCGATGGGATCAAGGTTGACACCTCTGTTGATCAACGCCTGGGCCAAGTCTCGTCGACGAGTCTTAAGTGTGTTCGTGCGGAGAGTGACTGGTCGGTCAACTTCGTTCGCTTCAAGGAACTCAATGATCTGAAAAGAGAACCAAATCAAGTTGATTATGGTGCGCTTAAGTAGTGGTATGCAACATTGTAATGAATACCAGCATCTCATCTGGCAAACCAACCTACCTCTTGTGGGAACAACTCCATCAGTTTCTCCATCAAAAAGTCATTGTAACTGTAATACATGCACAGGTCCTTCCTAAACTGGGTCAGGTAGTCCTTTCTCGAGCGGCCTTCCTCGCGCCGAGTCTTGAAGTCGCCAAGAACCTGCGAGATGTCCTTGATTCTTTGTTGAACGAGTGCAAGATCAGGTGCTGCCATCAGTGGGCAAGTTAAGGAATCACAAGATTACAAACTAATACTGATGAACATCCCTAAAGAGGCCAGAGCTCAGGTACAGACTCATGGATGCCCTACTTGTATGCTCTCTATTATAGAGTACAACCTCTCTATTAAGAACACCATCGGGACTATTCTTGATACAGAGGCGTTCGGATTAGAGAGGTCAAATTGAATGGAAACAATCACTTTGGGACCAAAATTAGAGTCCTTGATTAAGAGGTGTCCGCTGTACTAGGAGTACAAGAGGATTGATGACCACTGCTTAGAAGCTTAGATTTGGCCACAGTCAGAAAAGATACATTGTCTTCAGTCTCATTCAGAAGACCATCGTGATAGGTTTCATCATTCCATGGCTATCATCTGCATTACAGAAATATAAATCACATCTAAAGAGGCCTATTATCATTGACCCCCCCCCCCCCTACGGTAAATAATTGTCAACCAAAGGATATCTTCTTTTTCAACCTCCTGACCACTTGGAAGCACAAATTTTTCAGATGATGCAATATTGGTCTGCATCTCAGCCTCCGCCATTTTCCTGCAACAAAATACAATTAGTTAGAACAATAACACTGTCGACATTGCCAAGGACACAGCCGACTAAGATTTCAGAAGAACCGGCGTCAGAAATCAACTACTGTCTTCAAATTTATTCAGAAGACCATCGTGATAAGACTCATCATTCACATAATCTAAACTCTGATCAATAATGGAGCTGTAAATCATCTGACACGTGACAGCAACTGAACTTACATCTCCTTCTTCTGTTTCTTAATCAACTTTTTTGATTTCTTCTCGATAGGCAAGAGCTCTTCCCCATCCTCATTCTCCTCTGGTTCCCCGTCATCATCATCACTATCATCGCTATCCCCAGCATCACTATCATCCTCATCTTCATCACTGTCAACGTCAAAGTCATCGTCCTAAAAAAGGAATTATCAAATAGAAAATTCACAGCTACGGACAGAACCTTTAAGGATACTATTTTAGCACTGCAGCCATCAGAAGTGTTTTCTATTGTCTTCAGTCTAATTCAGAAGACCATCGTGATAAGTTTCATCATATGGTAGCAGTGCAATCAAAAGGTTAACTCATGACATTCGTGACATGAGACATGACTTATATATCTGTATATCGCCTAGATATACTCCGTTTAAGACTCACCATGTCTTCCTCGTCACTTGAATCCATCAACTTGGACTTCTTACTTGGCTTCAACCACGCCTGGTTCTCATCAGTGTAACCCTTGGCATCATCATCATCACTTTCCTCCTCATCGTCATCATCACTTTCCTCCTCCTCATCATCATCATCAGATTCAACTTCATCACTATCTGCTTCAGCCTCATCATCACTATCAGCCTCACCCTCATCATCAGAAACCTCCTCCTCCTCCTCACCACTTTCCTCAGGGCTCGAACCTTCTGCTGCTTCTTGGGCCAGGAAGTCCACATCATTGTCTGATGAGTCTGCTTCTGAAAAGCCACTTGAGCCTGCAACAACGGGATCAACTATAGTATGCATTAGATTCAATAAATATAGTTGATCTACTTTCAAATAGACCAGATTATAAACAACTGACATAACTCTAAATACTATTTCTAGGACCATTGAAGTACTGTTCTAGAACTGGCTGAAAGGTTTTGATTTTTTAAGTCAAAATGTCCTTATGTCTTGGCTAACATAACCTGCCAGAATCAAACTATTTCCCCAAATACCAAATTTCTAAACACAGCAGGCAGCAACATTACCTGTGTCTTCCTCTTGTACAGAAGCTTTTTTGTCCCCAGTTTTTGCAAGTTTCTTGGCCAACCTGAAAAATGCAAAGAAAATATATGGTTATGTAAATTAAAAACAACATGGGTTGTACACTTTTGAAATGGATTTCTAAAGTTGTAATTCAGAAGAGTTACAATTATTGAATGTAAAAACTCGAGAAGAAACTGGGGGAGGAAGACCCTTTTTTAAAAAGTCATATCGGCACTGTGACTATAAATGAAGCCAATATGAATATGGCAGAAAATCCAGACACAGTGCAACTCCTCTTTGGTCTAAAGTTACCTTTTCTTTGCTCTCCTCCCAAGAGGTTGGTTGACTTTTGGTTCATCTATAAATCAGAAGAAGAAAAATGTAGTGAGTGATAAGTGATTTTGGCCCAGATGTACTCAAGAGTCAGTACTGCTTATGTGAAATGAGTGCTGCAAGTAGTTTTCCCCCTGTATGTCTCGGTACGAAGCCACTTTCACGATCATGGGATTCATGCTAAGCTTCCCCCTCACCATGAAGACCATCACCATGCAGAGCACGCAGAGCACTGTCTTTTTATCTTTGCACAGCAAGAATCATCCAGCCGGAGCAACGATTGAGGCCCCGTGTAGAAGATAAACAGGTTAGGCCTATTCTTCAATACTAGAGCACATAGTCTAAATAAAAAGCATTTCTATACCATTCTTCACGAGGTGGCGAAGGTGTTTCGGGAGTTCAAACTCCGGTGGCTTCTGCATTTTCGCCTTTCGACCAGGTCCACGCTTTGGTCTATCTGCGAAATCACGGATTCTGCCCATAGCTTATTGCTTGGCTGTTAAAACCAACGATTAGTAACAGTAAGATATTTATAATGTTTCGAAAATAAGGGAAAATCAAGAATTTTTGGGAGAAAATCGTGAAACGACCCACGTGCAACTTTCAACTGTGGGGTCAAGGTCATATTTGGCAAATATAGTCTATAATTATCAATAAATATTGGTTTATGGGAAAATACAAAATTTCATTAAAAACATTTCATCGACTTTATATAGATTTGAATGACAGATCACCATTTCATACTCTCTTTTCTTGAATAAACAGATATTTTATATGGGTTATGAACGGAAATATTGAATTTCCAAAAAAGAAGTTCTCATTATTCATCAAAATTTAAAGACTATTAAATTGAAGTCTCATTCGCGCGACGCCATGTTGGACGTTGGTCCAAATTGAATTCACCGGTATTTCCCGATTTGTGGCTTCCAAAATCCTTATTTTTCTGAAAAAAATAGGTAAATAAATGTCCAACAAATAAACTAAGGGTCGAGGGTGCAATAGGTGCACTAATTAGGATGGTAGGACTATCAAGTTTATCAAATATGTGGCGAAAAGTGAGCCAGCTCCGAGCCTGTAGATTGTCTAGGGCAAAATGCACACGGCTGTCTGCTGCTGTGTACAAATGTATAGCACAGAAAAAAGGGGTAATCTCAAAAGTATTGGTCTAAGGGCAAGGGTGCCAGTTAGTTATCGAAGCAAAATTTCTTGGACGACGGAACCCCAAACCACTCTCCAACAGTCAGATCGCACTTCGGCCATCGACGACAGCGGTTTTTTTTCTCTGATCTCTACCACCTATTTATTAATGAGAACGCACCTCTCTTATATGTTGTCGTGAATCAGTGACATGGTCATGGTACTTTCTTTTATTTCACTTTTCAGTACTGGTTTGGATTGACTTAAACGAGTTGTGGAGTCCCAAAACTGATGCTCATGCAGTAGCCTTAATTATGGCTTCCCATGTCAATGAGGAAAACAGCATTGGTGAGGAGGAGGTCTCCCTGGCTGAAACGAAGAGCGCTGCTGCCGAGATTATCCATGATAAAACTGAGGTTGTAATTGAAATAGGTCCAGGCGATCTTCCTCCTCCTAAAAAAAGGGGTCGGCCACGCAAAATCAACACTGGCGCTGAAGGAATGATCAACACTGAGTCTGAGGTGAAAATTCTACCAAAGAAAAGAGCTCGGATGTACAAAGAGGATGATGAGTGGACTAGTCCTACTGTGCCAGTGAGGGGGAGAGAGGCAGTCATCACCCGCACCAGAACCGGCAGAACACCACGGCGGTCGATATACGGCGATGACTTCATCTCCCCGTTCGATACTAAAACAATAAGAGCAGAATTAGACAAGGCAACAAAGACTGCTTCCAGCAGTGGTGAACCACTGAAACGGGGACGGGGTAGACCGCCATTGAAAAAAGTTCCCGCCCCTCTGATTCAGCAGGATGCCAAGCAGATGCAGCCTCCATCAGAAATCATTGTTATAGAAACGGTACAGGCTCTAGAAGAGGCTGAGGTTGCTGTGAAAACGGTACAGACACCAATGGAGACCGTTACCGTGGAGATAATAAAGGCATCGGAGGCACACGATACAGAAGGGACCCAGACCTTGATGGTGGAAGTTGTATCGTCGTCCCAGGCAGAGGAGGCAGCACCAAGTCAAAGTCAGACACAATCTGTCGAAGCTGCGCCAAGCCATATGCAGATTGCTAAGGATGCACCTATTCAGCCTCAGGAGATACCCTCGGAGGTTGTTGTCACTCCCAAGAAGAGACGAGGATGGCCTCCCAAGAGGAAAGAACCAGAACCGGACACAAATAATGAGTTGGTCGATCCTGATGCAGACTTGCTGGAGGATGTCGATCAGGGTGCTATGGAAATGGAAGAGGGTGAGTAGTTTGGCTTAGAAGTGAAAGACTTCTAAATGACAGCAAATATACATGTCACAAGAAAATAACATCACTTTACAATCAACTTCTTGATGATATGCTTGAATAAGGCAACATTGTAGTTAATTTCAACAGGATTTTTAAAAGCTGTTCATTGTGAGAGCTTCCACTTGATAAAACGAAATGTTAAACATATTTAAAAAAAATACCTAAGGCCTTGTGACGTGATTATTGGCATAATCTTTTACATTTTTTCCAGAGGTCACTGCAGAAGAGCAAGAACAGCTTGACATGCTAGAAATTAACGGAGAAAATGATTTCACCGACTCAAATGAGACTGAGAAGGAAGTATTGGAAGCTTTGCTTGCACAAGATGTAGGAGAAGAGGTAGGCCTTCCGGGCATCTACTGACAAGTGCAGGAGACAAGTCTCCCTGATGACAGCTGTTTATGGTTTCCTTGACAAGTCTCAAGCTTCTTCCTTTCTTACTCTGAAACAACCTCTACCGACAGTGGTGTATCAGTTTCTATTCAAATCTTACAACTATTTGTTGCCCCTAAAGAAATATCATTTTGTACACCTGCAGTCAGTGAGGTCCTTGTATATGTAGAACCTACGGATTTTTCTGTTTGGTGTTTCAGGGGCTACCAGTTGACCCAGCCAGAAGTGTGCGCCATCCGTCAGCAGTGGCAGGCCTGAATGACTTATTGCCAGATCGATGCTGCTCAGAATCAGATGAACCAAATTGTAACTGCGGTTTGTTCCATTGTCCACTCTGTACTGTAGAGTACTTCAAGCCAGTCAAATACGCGCGAGTGATATCGAAACATCTTAGTATTCATGAGAAGTATGGAATTCGATTCCTAGGTGAGACATTGAAGAAACTGTATTTGATTGTTGGGGATACAACCAACGAGTGTCTTCGGGACGGTTACACAAATCAGTTGGACACACCACCAAAAGTCTTTCTGCAGGAATTTGGGACATGGACGACTCGATATCTGGTTTACATGTACCGGTATGTTACAGGTGGTCAGATGTACTCATGCTTGATGTTTTATCGAAGTTCCTCAGAGAATTTTGGATGACAAAAGTAATGTTGTAATGAGAAGTTGTTAATTCCTTTCCAGACGTGATTTGCTGTCCCTGCCGTTTGGATTGCCAAGAGATGAGGATGTCACATTTCCACTGCCCCGCTTGTGGCATCGTCAAACTCACCAAGACGACATTCCAGAAGCATCTTGACAAGCATGGTGATGTTATGTTCATTCTTGACCCCCAGTGGAAGACTAGACAAAAACAGGCTGCAAGCAGTCCGAAAGTGGTATGTGAATGAGTGATACTGTCATGCGTCTGGTCTAACAGAGTCCTCATAAGCCCTGAATGAAGGATCAAAGTAACAATCTAAGACATGTTCCCCAGATCGAAATATTGTGAAAATGAAAAATTTCATCCAGTTTGTCTTCTTTTCTTACAGACTCCCAAGAAGACGCCACCGGCACCACCCGTCCTGGATGAACCCGTAAGTATATACTCCTACATCGTGTGACAAAAAATTGCAGAAAATTTTTATATTGTATGGACCTTTTCGACAAAGACCAAACCAGGGCCCAAACTAAACAAATGCGCATGTTCAGAACACCTGAGGAAGGCCTATTAAGCAACTTCAGACGATGCTGTAGCCACTATGACCCTTTGTTGGTGTGACTGACAAGATGTTTCTTCCACTTCCAGGTTTTGAGTAATGTGACTGCAGTCCTTACTACCGAGTTCTTGGAGCATATTGGTGCAATGGAGAACACGGAAAGCTTCCTCAAGGAGAAGCTAGCTATGGAAAAGGTGTTCGTGACGAAGGTCAGCGACCAGTGGATCATTCATGGACAGTGGGAACACATACAGAAGGCCTATTCTAGACTGAAAAAGGTAGGCAAGCACCAAGAATATATACATGTATCGGTATGCGTAATTGAGTGGCATTAATCATGGGTAGATGATGGAAACAAACATTCATAGATGAGACAGCAGCACGAATCTGTTTCCGACTAGATGTACCATTAGGTCTGATCTGGGCCTGTCAGTGAGCAATTGAATCTAATTGAAATCCATTTCCTTTACCATTCCAGCTCCACAAGGAAGCCAAGATACAAAAGTTGAAGGGTAGGAGATCAAACGAGTCTGAAGACGCACAACATGCAGCAAGCGGACAGCATACTGTGTCTGTTCTTGGTCAAACTCTCGTTATTCCCAAACAAGAGGTTACCAAAGACTCTCCAGAATCTCTAGTGGTGGACAGCGGATTAGAACCGGACAATCGGGAATTGAAAGAGGGCGACCCAGATTATAAGCCAAAACCACGAGTACGACGTAGCAAAGACGAGATCAAAGCATTGGGAATTAAGTTAAAGTGTCGGACATGCGGTTTGATAAAACATTCCAAGGATGCGTTGTATCGACATATTTGGCGCTGTCATAAGGAGAAGATACACGAGTGTTCAAAATGTGGACGGAGTTATGGCCAACGGAGCGATATGGTGCGACATCAGGAGGCATGTAAGGGTAGGAAAGCGAGTATTCCCGAGCCGGAGGGTGACGGGCCGTATAAATGTGATCTCTGCGATAAACTTCTCATGACTCGTGAAACTCTGAAAGCCCATCATAAATACATCCACACAGACACTGGTGCCTGTGTTTGCCATTTATGTGGGAAAAACTTCCGCGCCCCACGCTATCTTAAATCCCATCTAGTTCGCCATTCCGATGTTCGGAACTATGTCTGCGGAGTCTGTGGTAAAAGTTTCAAAGAACGCGGGACTCTAAAAGAGCATCTTGGGACGCATAAAGATCCCAGTGAGCGAGAGAAGAAATTTAAATGCCAGCTCTGTCCGAAAACATATTTTCGCCATGCGGCACTACTAGATCATATGAATTTCCACGCAGGGCGGAGGCCATATTCATGTGTAGATTGTGGTAAAACCTTCGTCGGGCGGTGCGCTTTGCAAAAACATCAACTCAGTCATATAGAGAGGAAAAGCTTTGATTGTGATCGTTGTGGCAAATGTTTCAAATTCAGACACAAATTGGAGTCGCATTTTGTGACTCATACGGGTTTCAGTAAGCACGTGTGTTCGATTTGCGGGAAATGCTTCACGACGTCGACAACACTTCGTAAGCATAATTGTAAGGGGTCATTGCCGGTTGATAAGTTGATGCTGCAGAATCAGAATACGCCCCCGATTGATACGGGCAAACAAACCCTGCAGTTGTACATGTGTAGTTTGTGCAATCTGACGTTCACCGAGTGGACAGAGGTGGCTGGTCACATGCTGTTACATAATGAGGTGGGAGATGGTGGGGTCGACAACGGCAGCGAAGGGACGGTACAGATTGAACTCCAGTCACAGGACTTGATCAATTTAGCTGATGCTGCTGCAGCCAGCGCTAGTTTAGCCGCATCAGGTGATGCTAGCCAGGAAGATATGCAGAGCGTGATTAATGCGATTGCTCAGGTACAGCGTATGGAGAATGCTGACGGCGAATTAGATGATGATGTCACGACAGAAACACAACAGGCGCTGGCCCAGATACAGTATAACCAGATACAGATTCAGGACAGTAACATCCTGAACGTGATACAGGATGGGCAGGACGAGCCACGCCAGGTAACGATACATCTGGAGGATAACGAGCAGTATCAGATCGTCCAAGAACAACTTGCGGCCAACCCGGAGCAGTTTCAGATCATTCAGGAGAATGCAGGGGAGGAGCGGGGACAGTTTCAATTAATTCAGGGGACGTCAGATGACTCCCAAGGTCAGTATCAGGTCATACAAGATGCAGACACTGAGGGTACATTCAATTACCAGGTCATCCAGGGGGACGGGGTCAATCAGAGGTATCGTATCATCCAAGGGGAGCCAGGCTCGCAGGGACAATTTCAAATCATTCAAAGCGAGACCTCCGGGGAGTTCCAAGTCATTCGTGGCGACCCGTTGGATCAGGGTAGCTTTCAGATCAGCCAGGCCCAGGGTGGGGAGGACCAAGGGCAATACCAGGTCATCCAGGAGACCCAACAGGATGGAGACTTTGATGTTTTGCAAGAGGGTAGCGATGAGAATCAGTTCCAAGTTGTCCCAGGCTCTGAGGGCGGCGAGGGGACTGTTACAATCACTGCACCACAAACAAGTGAACATTCCGAGTTGAGTTGTAACATTGGTGATATGCCTCTTGAACATGTTGAACAGTTGACCGCTGTTACTCATATTGCAATGGACCCTGCCAACCATCAGGAATGCATGGTGGAGACAGAGCTTGTCGAGGGTGGTAATGGGGACCCTATTTATGATGAGATGCAGGGAGAGGTCCTGGACAGCGCATCTGTTGTTGTGATGAGTGAGGTACAACAGGGAACCTTTCAATAGATCAGGGAAGTATGTGTAACATAATGGCCCAGTGTTCATGATGAGGACTGTGTTTATACAGGGACTGGGTATACAGTGCAATCTCTTAAAGAACACCCTCATGACTTGCCTGAAGGGGAGGAGAATCTACTGAGAGTCTACTGAAGATCTAACTTTCAGATCTGTTTTGACAGGGATTTTCTGGTGTATTATTTATTCTTTGTGATTGGCACCCAATTCAAATGTTTCATTGTTGTTAAAATGTATGGTATCAATTTGATACTTTTCTATTAATTCATTAAAACAAATTTATTAAAGTTTGTTTTTTCTTAAATCTGTACCCGCACCAAATTCATAAGACTGACTTTGCAGACTTGAAATTTAAAATTAAACAGACCCAAGATTTTGAGAGGAACTGTTGGAGACAATCCTACACAGTGTTCTCCACGAGGCCATTTGTCTATCAGATCTGGTTGAGACAGCATATGCTGTATTATTAGGTCTGGTTGTGGCAGCATGTTATAATAGTATGCTTAGTTCCCCTTCTGGCCAAGTTCAAGTGAACGCCTTCTGGTTGCTCCTTGAAACCCCCCGATTGATTTCTGTGGAGGCCGAGGTAATAATATGATATCCCAAAAAGCGCTTTGATCAGGCAAACATGGAAAAGCGCTATATACGTACATGTAAGAACTCAATACTATTATTAGAATTTACATGTAGGTGGCAGCACTATTATCTCCACACAGGTACCAAGCCAAAGAAAGGTTCTCCCAGCTAGAGATGACTGCATCATAGTCCAATACCTCATGGAAAAAAGACTGAAAACCTCGTGTGCATATAAAATGATTGTTTTATTATGAACCTTTTTGATAAAAGACCCATATACCTGGCGCATATGTTTCTGTACATCAATCTAAATAAATGGTACAAAATATACAATCAATCACATATGGTTCTCAAACGAAACACAGTCTAAGCTCAGCAAAACTAAAGTCTGCAAAAACCCAAGTTAGCCTCGGTCACAAGCTGGGGAGCTCAAATTAAAAAGAATTTGACAGTCACCTCAGATGTAGAATGAAATTTCGCTCTGTGAAGCTCTGATGACAGGTAGGTCAGTTTGATGCATATGCAGCAAAGCTCACTGGGCTTCAGTCATTATACCAAGTCATGTCCTCTAGTTGATAAAATGATCTTTTGGGAATTCTTTTTGCTTAGATTGGGTGGTGTAAATCCGGAAGACATCCAGGATACCCACATAAACATGTCAACAGCTTAAATTACTGTATAATAGACAAATTATCATTTCCCTGTATAGACTCTTCTCATCAATGCAATACTTGACTTGCCAAACTCAGCTCGACGCCGAACTGCAGCACCACTCGCGGACAAAGATAGAACAACTCGACATTTTTTTCACCGGTTTCTCGCTGCGCATGCGTACCAGCGGAAATCAACAAAAGATGACGCTGGTACGCATGCGCAGCGAGAAAACCGGTGAAAAAAATGTCGAGTTGTTTTATCTTTGTCCGCGAGTGGCGCTGCAGTTCGGCGTCGAGCTGAGTTTGGCAAGTCAGGTATTGATAAGTCCATTCTGGGAAGTGGGCGTGTTAAAAGGTTCAGTTGTGAGCTTACCCAAGGCTAACCAGTAAAGTACAGACCGCACATGATTGTTATCAGGTTGTAAATGAATCAAAATATTGACACTTATTCCATTCATGATAAATAATAAGAAATATTTTGAGTGCACCATCATTAAAAACATAATTACAAGACAATTCGGTTCCGAAGGTCCATCTAAATTGAGTATTCGAAAGAAGTCAATATTTGCTAGCATTTTAAAGCACTTACATTAAAGATACACAGACATTTGGACAAATTTTAAAGGGTTCAAAACTTAAACTTAAATTCTTTTTTACACAAGAGGAAAAGTCCCAACATTTGCAAGTTACGGTGTATCGAAAAATTGTGCATGCGAGATGCCGCGACAACTACCAAAAATTGCTACATCAGGGCTTGGATCGTTTTGGTGAGGCTAGCAAAGAAATATTTTAACATTAACACAACATTAATCTAGACATCCATATCTGTGGTTACATTCATTCTTTACATTTTTACATTTTTTACAGTAATGTTCATTCATTCAAAGTTATTAGTGTACTGAAGAATCCTTTTCTTTCGTCTTGGCGGCACATGAGGGTATTACCGGGTTTCACAGAGTATCTACAGTCAATTCTAAACAAAGATGGGACATTTAAGAGCACCATTGGATGTTCTGTAAACTAGGCCTAATTACTGTGTTAATTACTCACAGGAGTTCAACTGATACTTGGGTGGAGATAACATACACCACAAACGTACCTTAATATTAGAAGTATTAGAACATTTCTGTTGATGATGAGACAGACACTTGGATAGAGAGTGGAACACCTGCATTAGTATGCCACCCCGCTCCAAATTGTTATGAAGTGGTTCACTCCATAATGATACGTCAGTGACAAAACGATTCTTTCCAGAGGCTCATCTTCATAAATGATATATGAATGTTGCCAACCAATTATGATGACATTCATGTAGTCTTAACACTTAGAAATGTCCAATGATACTAAGCAAGGGTGGAGAAATAACTGCAATGCCTCATAAGTCTGAAAATCCTGAAAATACGTATCTCTCCCTCAAATCATGTGCTTCTGCTGCGACGTCTGCACTTTAACATTACTCCCTTTCCCTTCCACGACCGCCTGTTGTGACAACACCATGAGCCTGTAGCGCTGTTTCAAGTTCTTTGCTCTCACGTGTGCGTTCATTATCTCCATCGTGTGATTGGACGGGAACCAGCCCTTCTGTCCGTCACGGATTCGCTCACCTTCAAACCAGCCTAAAATCAGAGGAAACAGAAATGATTATTGGTGCTATTGAATTCGTGTTATAATATTCTGGGAAGAGAATAAAGGAAATCCATGGTTTCTCTGTGAACCTGTGCATGTGATTGTATACTCCAATGTACTGTGTCAACATGATTATCATCAACTCTAATGGGCCTACCATGTGTCAAGTTTTAACTTGAACTTCCTTAATGTTTCAACTACTTTTCAACTCAGTAGCCAGCAGTATTTCAACTCTGAGCATGTGCCCGATCTATTGTATGGACCAAAGAGGGCCACACCAAAAGCCAAGATCATCTGCTGAAATGACCAGTCTAAAAATGCTGTCTAAACTGAATATTCTGGATGTCACTGCATGCTGTTCTATGCTGACCTCATAAAGGTAGTGCTCTCATTGTCAATTCTAAAACAGCTTGGTCACAATGTACCAATGTTAACAGTGAATAATGCACAGTGCCTCATTTAGGCGGCAGCAGTCATTATAAGATAGGCATCCACAACCACTGGGGTTGGTGCAAAATATAGAAGCAGTCAAAATGCACGCAAATCAAATTTCTATGTTTAGTTTGAGGTGTTTTAGATTAGAATCTGATACCTTACTCTCGGTACTAGTGGAGCTGTCATTTCACCTGAAACCTCAGCCTGGCACTGAGGTTTTAAGCTTCATTTTAGCTTCACCCTTGCAGTGTTTATTGAGACAACCACTACCTCAAGTTTGGTATCAATTCCTCCAAGCAAACAGGCACATGCATTACTATGTACTGCGTCGACACAATTAAACCCGGTAGAAAGGGCACCTGTACAAAAGGCCTGTCTGACCTGTAACAGGCTTCCATGTAGGTGTAGCAGCGAGGCTCAACTGACTTAATAGCATTGACACAGTATCTGAACTTATAACGATCATATTGTGAAGGCATAATGCACATACTTTGATGACCTTTTGGCAATCAAACATTTTTTAGCGTAAGACCTAAAAGCTCAAGAGTCACAATGATAGAAAAAAGCCTGGCACCTGGTTTACATGTAATTCTAGAAATAAACAAAACATCCTTGTCCATGCACGCTGCCTCGAATGTCTTCTCGAGTCAAACAGCCAACATTTCAGTCTTTCAAGCATTGCAAATTTATGGAGCGAGAGAGAGAGCATCATTCTTGTGACAGATACGTAGTGGGTTCGATTCCCCACTAGGACCTTTTTTGTCAAACAAGACAAATCCTTCGTGAAGATTTTTGCATGTTGGTGACTAATACTGCCCTATGTCGAGTCCCCCTGGGTAGGCGATTAATACATGCAGCAGCAAACAGTCGATAGGTCCCAAGGTGCCCTATAGGCCTTTGAAGGAGTTTTATAGAGAAATGTATCAAGGAACAAACAAATTCTGTGTAAAGCAGTGCGTATAAAAAGCATTGTTTGTACATGTTGGCAGTGCAATTAGCAAAATTGAAACTAAAGTATGTTACTTGAAAGCATAAGTTAGTGGATGGTGTTCCAGGGCCTTATAATATACCCTGCAAGTGAAATATTAAACATGGACTTCAAGAATCTCACGACCTAATTCATGAAGGTCGATTAAAGATTTGGCTAATAAACACTCTGCTAGGGTATTTCTAGCTATGTTTGTTAATAGATCCAAATGAGTAATCAGAAGTTGAACACTGTGACACCATTATCACAGGACAGAGGAGAGTAGAACCTCTCTATTAAGGACACCCTTGGGAATGACATGTACGGTACTGTCCTTACCAGAGTAGTGTCCTGATTAGAGAGGTCAAATTGAATGGCAACAACCAATTATGGACTGAAACTGGTGTCCTCAATAGATAGGGGGTGTCCTTATTAGAGAGGCATCCACTATAAGGGAGGTTGCACAGTAATAAGGTGCATCTATTCATTTTTGAAGATACAATATTTTTGTACCATTCATCGTCAGAAATCATACCGACACCAAAGCAATGGAAAGAAATGAAAACTACCTAACAGAATGTTAGTAAGGTGAACTTGTCTTGCGTCCTGGCGAAAGTTTTCCCTGCAGCAACCCAGAAAAGTTCTGAGAAAAGTGGTTAGAAAAGAAATGCTGAAGAAAACGAGAAACCAGGATTTAAAAGTGATGAAACTCACCGTCACCCATCTTTCGTATCACATTCACGACGTCCGACTCGTCGAGCGTGAGTTCATCAGGCTGCTTAGCCTCGTATTGGAAGACGGCTTGAACCTGAGGACAATCTGAAATCGACAAAGAATACTGTGTTAACTTTTTTGAACCTTCATCTGTGATACGTAAGCCGGACTCTCAGGGCTGTGTAACATAACTACCTGTGATCACACAGTTAATACAGTTTTGTGACAAGAGGTCAGCCAAGCACCTTTGGCCATATCTATCTGAAAAACACTTTTAGTATAAAACTCCTGTGTATGTGTAGTCTGGGTATCGGAACCTCCAACCAAGAAGGTCCTCTCAAGATTCACATCAAGCTTGTTGAGTTTCTACTTCCTAAATCAAACAACTTACCCCACGACTCGTAAACCTTCTCATCTTTACTTTCCTCCTTGGCAGGTGATAATACCTCTATCCACCGGGCACGGTCAGACCTGCAGATTTAAAGAATATTTGCTGTTCAATCTCACCAAGAAAACAAAAAGTTGAGTATAACAAATAGAAATTTACCTTGTATGAAATAGACATTTTACCACAGACTAGAAACTTACGTTGACTCCGCTGATAAGATGAGCTCGACTTGTTTGCCGCAGTGGTTCTCCAGCAGGGCGAGGATGAAGAGGTTCTTGACGGTGCTGGACAGATTCTCTGGCACCCTCGGGTCATGCTCCGGCTCCTCCACCAACTCAACACTGATGTTGATTCTTGAGCAATAGTCAAACACACCATACTGTTCTCTGGAGAGTAAACATCGTTGATAAACGTTCCAAGCAAATTCCAGAAATAGTGTTTAATCCAATGATATACATGTACCATCCTCTAAATGATTTGCCCCTGCCTATGAAATCTCAAGCTTCCTATAGAGGCGGGACACACACACACAACACATTTGACAGATATGAACAATACACTGAGGGCTACAGATGTAAGCCAAGGAAAGCTAACATTCCTCTGTAAAGGTTTGAAAATCAAAACCAAAACCAAGATGGCTGCCAAAATCCAAAATGGCTGCCAAGTTTTGCTTGTATCAATTATTGGCAAAAGCAAACATATATCAAGCATCAAAATGTGAAAAGAATTAAAACTAGACAACAAAGTAAAATACCAGAAACTATAAGCAAAAGAGCAATCCCTGTTTGGCTGGTATAAGAAAATGGAATTTGGACTACCACAACAGCATGCAACCAAAAAATATTAATTTAAATTGGTCGCTTTTTATGACTCAACTGTCACCGAACAATAAACCAGTGGGAAACAGAATAGACTACCTGGGGCTGGACTTTAACTGATGAGGGAGAATCGATTGGCCAATGTGAGAATGTGAGACCAACTGTAAGAGTTCAATGAAGGATTGTTTAAAGACTGACAACATCAAAATGGTACAATATTCATCATTTACTGTTTAAAGTAAACCTCCTACCTGAGCATAAACCTTGGGAAGATATGAAGAGTGGACACGATGAAGATAGATGCGGAGAGATATGATATTACATGAAGTTTGTTCACACAGCAAACAACTGCGTACAAGTTGATGAAAATAATGATGTTTTGATACCGACACGATGCCGTCTAACTGTACCCGACTAGACGTTTGCTGCGTTGGTCCATATCGACTCAGAGAGAGAGAGGGGCACCTGGCCAAAACTTTTCCGAATATCGTTGTCAGATGCAATCTTCTTCTCGTGGGAGGGCCCCCAGACCATCTCTCTTCCAACTTTAAGGCTGCATCTCCCCCTTTTCCCAAATACTGTCAAAATATCCCAATTCTTACCCTTTTTTCTTTGTTAACATGAGGAGATCATTAAAGAGGAAAAGCCAGATAGGTGTCTTTGAGGCCTTAGCCTTCACCATACGTTTGAGTGTCGATGTCGTCTCGGACGAAATGCGTAACAACTCGCCTTTCTTTACCAGGTACCGAGACGCTGATATCAGTGGACATTTCTGGAAAGTGAATATAGCAGGTCATTAACATGTAATGATATGGTTAAGTCAAAACGGTCAGTCTTCACAATTTGCAAAAAATGTATGAATTCATTATTTTGGTCTCTCTTTAGATTAATGGGGTGACATGATGGGGTGAAAACATCATTTCTCTGTGAACAAAGCCAATCCGGAATCTATCATTAGCACATCATGAGCCCAAATGGAAGTTCATGACATCATAAGAGCACAGATTTTGCCTTTGTTCCAAAATGAAATGTTTACCTTGACTTTAAATTTGAGCGATCTTTCAATCTCCACCATCTGTTCCATTCTTTCCATATTGCGAGCACCTTCGTTACACTTCGATACAACCTGCAAGAGGGAAGAGTCGTGGTTGTTGGTCAAAAGTGATCAATACTCAGCACTGGCCAAGACCGACTGTTTCTTCATGAGAGAGTGCTGCAGCCACAGAAGCAAAGATGGCTGCTGAAAGTGATCTCCGCTGAGATTTGTGCTGAACAAATCTCTGGAAAGGCAAATTTGTGCCTTAAACAACGATTTACTGATTTGTACATATCTTACCCCTTGGATAACTTCTAAAGCTCTCTTTGCTGATGGATAAATCGTCTTGTCTTTTTCAACCTCACACCGATGACACACAGCATCGATGAGCAGTGGAAGCCGCGTGATTCTCTGCATGGGTAGTAGGAGGAAAGACTTCATGGGTAGGCCCTGACATGCTGGGTTCTTCTCAAGGGAGTGCAGTGCTTCACGGAATTCCTTGTTTTCTACTCTGTAAATGGAAAAATCAACATTTTGTTAAAAAGACCGCAGCAATGCCATGTGAAGTGGGGTGGGGGATATGTAACTCTCTGCATGTACCAGCAGGAAGACAGACTTCATGGGTGGTGTATTTATCATGTATGAAACTCAGCCAAAACTTGGTTTATAAAGTGTTATTGTGAATCTGTCTACAACAGCAAGGTTGAAATCTATCCGTACACATTCACCATATTGGATGATTTTCAAATTTAACTACAAATTTCAAATTTTTAATGAACATAGGAGGCCTTTAAAACAATACTCACAGAAGCTTTGTTAACGTCCTCGACTGGTACATCTGATTGGAGCAATACCTGACGTAAACGTCAAAGTTTTTCGAAGCGTGATCACCGACCACATCACAGATGTCATCCAATACACAGCTCTTCTGCCATCGGGCTTCTAAATCTCGTAATAAACTGAAAGAGAGAGGGAGGAGAGAGAATTCAGCACAGGAATCCAGGAGGGACAAATTTAGCCACATCCTCTGTGATGGTTTGGAGTATGAACCATTTCAGCAATGACTTGACTGCATTATCGGTCTATGACATCATGACACTGTGCAAGCAATGGAGCGTTCCAATGCACATCATCTTGTCCTCAGAGCCTGCACTTTGCATCAGGACGCAAAAGGGATCTGTCAGACTCAGAGCACTGTAGTTAAGACTTGCAAATTTAGCAACGAAAGTAACAGTGTCTGACTTACTTTTCGCTACTCTCCATAACGGCCACAACGTTTGAAAAGATGAAATGCTTGTCCCGCTTGTTGATCGCACACTTCTTAGGATCCACGGAAAACATCGGGTCCAATAAGAAATTATTCACGAGGACAAGAAGACTTTTTTGATAGGAAGCTTCAGAGGTGATAATCTCAAATAATGTCTCCTGCAGTTTCCGTTCTTGTGGAGTTAATCTGTTTAGCACACCGCTCTGTTTCACCTGAAAAGTAGTTGACAAGTATTAAAGCATTTAAGAGGAAATGTGATTTTGGTAGATGCTGAGCAGAGAGGTGAGTATTGACTGGGCCATCGTATGTCTAAAATCAATGTCCGACAATCTGAAATGAAACAAAGATGAAACAGGAGTCGCTAAACAGAAGAGTAACAAAGACCCTCATGCAGCATCACATGGAACAGCATTGCGAGCTACAATCAATCTAGATTGGCTGGGTCCTGTGTAAACAACCCTTTTGTATCAACTGCACTGTACGAATATTAAAATATTGTGTAATACCTCTGGCATTTCACACCACAAGGACCTGACAGCACCAGACGATGACGTCTTCAAATCAAATGTCTGTACACTTGGGGTTGTATAATCAATGGCTTGGTTCTCTGCGTCTGGTGCCGGAGAGTCACACCGCGGCGATGTCGGGGGTGCCTCGATTGCAGCAGGTGATGATGGGCCGGAAAAGGTGGTGTATATGTTGTCCTCATCTGCAAATGTACAAGTGAGTATAAGTCATTCATAAATTAGCAAATCCTCCGACTAGGTATTCAATCAATAATGAGGACATCTGAAAAGCCTCGGTCAAGATTTATAAGGGCACAACAGAACCTATCTAGGATTCTTGAAACTGACAAGTGCTGTCCTTTATAGAGAGGTGTCCTGAGAACGGTAATAAAATCTAAATCCTTACCGTCACTGTCCGCCCCCTCATCTTCCCTGATTGCAGCAACGCACATCTTCTTGTGGTAAATTTGATACAACGGCGCTTCATCACCGCCGAATCGTGACTGGAAGCGATTCACACGCTTCAGCTGGGTTATCACATTGTTATCAAGCTGCAGGAGAAACAAGATATTTGAAGTCAAATGTTCAATTTTCAAAACGCATGGAAATAACCAAGAATGAGAAAGTGAGCGAGGTGACATTTTGACAACACGGACCTGGACTTGACCCCTCCTTATTGTAACTGCAACACATGAAGAAGAAATATTGCCAAAAGTCAACTTACCAGTTCAAGATAACTTGAGCTTGATTCCCCGTGGATTTCAACTTTGGCTCCAGACTTCTGCATACTCAGTTGTAATGCTTTTAATCTATCCTCTTCACTTCCTGCGTCGATGTAATCCATGTCATCGCTACTACTGTCGTCACCGAGCACCTTCCTGAAATGGCCAACATGATGATTTTGGTTACATATTTTTACCACTTCAAACTTACAAATCGTCCCCTCCCCAAGCCAAGGTGGAGCTCAAATGTCAATTCTTTTGAAAAACGATTTGACAAAATAGTGACTTACGATTCTGTTCGACTCATGTGGAGATAATCGTCTTGTTTCTTCACTTTGGTGACAGTCTTTCCCGCGTTAGTACTGTGGCTGCTACGACTTTCACGTTCTAGAAAACGAAAACAATCCAATAAATCTCCTTTGACAATGTTTGAAACAATTAGAATTGTTATTCTCACAGTTACCATAGTTACATTTGACATCCCTGAATGATATGTCAAGTTCGAGACCTGTGTTTTATACTGTAATTTCGCCCCAAAACCTCGGCTGCCACCTCAGATTTGACCACACTGTGTCGTTTTGGGGAGACAACCAATACCTCTAGTGAGGTACCAATTCTTCAAACCATGCAAAATAGCCGAGTATAACTTTTAAGTTTAGAGTAGTAGAGGTAAGACAGAATCACAGGCATATGAGTTAGAACCACAACATTCATACCGGTACATGTAACAGGGATGACAGGTATAGCGAGTTTAGTAAGAAGCAGTGAGCGTTCGAAGAAGTTAGAAAAGAAACAAGGAAGTAATGGACATGCACTATCTCAGTGACTTCTGACACCCATAGGTAGGAACAGCTCACCAGATGTAGTTTAACATGCGAATAGCATTGTTTAGAAGATTTCTATTCACTGATAATATATCTATACAATACAACAGAGATGGTGACACGTTTTACTCTCATTAAGGATACAATCGCATATTATATGATGTATTGCTCCACAAATGTTGTCAGATCAGCAAAAACCCTAAAATTATCCCTCGGAGACATCAAATAGCAGATCATTTGATATTTGACTGTTCACATGTACTTTATGAGACAGCAGGATTAGATTTAGAAGCCATTGCATCTGTTCCTGGCTCTCTCACTATTCACAAATGTGATTTTCCTTCCTGACATCACTCGCTCACCAGGGACAAAATAACACGAAACATGTTCTTTTGTCATTTTGTCTGTCATGTGTTGACAGCATGCGAGAGAGCATGGAGTACTACAGTTATGAGCAAAGAAAACAAGGCCATCTTTTGAGCAATTTCGGTAGGTTCCCTACTGTCTCCAGACTCACACTTTCTGTATCTTATTGAAAATGTTTGCAAATATTTACCCTGTTCCTTTCTCTATATAGTGGTGATAGGTCCATCTCTGCATATGAGTATAGCGTGACGCACTATTTCTATTTACAAAGCAAGTGTGTTAACTTACTAATCATAGCCCTTGATCGCCGACGATCAAAAGAACCTGTTTTCGACTCCTTATTTCGCCGAGCTAAACACGGCGATACATTCAGCCTGTTCATTATTTCCACGCTCTCTTCTAAAACAAAACAACAAAATAGGAGGGTGAAAGCGTGACAAGCGTAATTACATGCTAGGAAAGGGTGCAACCATCAAGGAGTGGGACTTATGTGATCTGACCAGTTTCCGCAGCTTCAATGCCAAGACTTCTGTCATTAGAGCTGATATGCCGTTCTTCTCGAACCTACACTGGGTTACATCTAGCCAATGAGGACTTCCTGGTCGTAATTCTTTCGTTACCACACCGGGTCCGTTGACTGCATACCATTAGCCCACAGGAATCCATACTGTCAAATTATCCCCAACTTCTATCTCTCTACACAGCCAAAACCCTGTGGTACCAGTTATTCCCCAGCCGTTTCGAGGGGGTCACCAGCAATATTAATACGATGCAGTCTTGGTCCAAGGAAGTACGGCATAGTTGATCCCATGAGAAAAATCACCAGACAGAGACTAGGCAACAATCAATTAATACGAAGTAAAATCCAAGCAGAATATTTATGTCAAAAGAGGTTGGATCCAGAAATTCATGGAAACTGAACATAAAAATCAAGGCCCTTGGTATACCTTTCAAAGGGGGGGGGGGGGGGGCTATAAAGTGCCAGTGCTCCGTCAGGCAAACTTATGTTAACTGATGTTTTTATATTTGGTATTAAACAGGAAAACAACAGTTCAGTTAGTCACTATACACATACATGCAGCACTGCCGATACATGTAGCAAATCTTAATTTAAGATCATCCCATGCATTGTAACTGTTTCTTTTCTTGGAACTATGTCATAAAGAAATTTATCAAGGAAGTAAAATTATGGTGTTGGTAAATATTTAACATCATTCTGAATCCACCCAAGATTAATATACGAAAAGTATAAGACATCAAGCAGTATATCAAAGCAAATCCACAACATATACAAAAATAAGAATACACATTCTGAGGCAAAGGGTTCACGGGAAAATGACATTGAGGAACTTATCACACAATGGAATTTGGAGCAGGTGAGGGATCAGAGTGACTCAGAGTCTGACAATCCAAGCAATATAAAGTTGGTTAAACATGTTAAAATAAAACATGTCATACGGTTGTAGAAGGCGAAGGCAAATTTCATCTTTCATTTCTATAATGTTCTCCACCACCGCATGCCAATATGAAGATTTGCATTTCGAAGTTCTGACAATCTCAACTATCATAATCTATTACAGTAAGATGAGTAATGTGGCTGCGACAACAACCACAATAATTTCTTAAAGGTGATTGCCATTTTCACAAAGCAGGAAATAAATACTAAGCTTTTGTACAGCACCATTCAACTTTGACTCACCACAGTAAACATTCTTCCTCAGCATGCCAGAAGTGCAGGCTGAGCTCACTTTAAGAGTGGAAACATGATAGTGTCAGGCTAAGCTCACATTAAAAGTGAAAAGATGACTGCAACAGCTTACAAAAAAAATTCAGATATTTCAAGCATCTCTTTAATGACACATCTAAAGATAGACCTAACAACATCTATTTTATTTACTTCCTTTTATGTACATGGAGAACTTGACAACTTGACCTACATTTTCAAAGGGACATACCAAGGGACAATGTGAATCACACAATGCGATGACGGTCAGCTCGTTAGAGCTCGTTGAACGTGGTTAAGAACTACACTACTTGGTACGCACAGGAGCCGAGCTAAATTTGGCCGCACCCCAAGAAAATCAAATAGCACACTCCGAATATAAACTCATCGATTTGTACGATGACAACTCGAGGATATTTCATCTGTAAACTAGGACCATACTGATAACTCATCTGAATTTGATTTGATTTTCTTGATATGCTTTTTTTGCTTTTCTGGCATGCTTTTTTCATTTTCTTGAGGCGCAAAGTTTTAGTGGCAGGTTTATAACAGAACACTCTAGGAAAGCCTCAACCTAGGGGGAGCTCATGATGCAGATAGTTGGGGGTCCACCCAAACACCGACAAACAGATCTAGTTACCTATATTGCTACTCGTAGTAGTCGTACTATTTGATACCCCGTTTTCATTGGTCCATGAATAACTTGTGTGACTACTTGATGATTTGGTTGTCGTGGAAACTGACGAGGATGAGGTCGCTTTAAAATAAGCAGGCGTGAAATCGGTAAAGGATTAAGGATGAATTAGCAAAGTTTGAGCGACAACATTGTACATTATACCAAAATAGATGACGTAAAGGAAATGAAAGTTTCTGAGGGTAGGAATTAATCTGAAATACGACTTAGAAATTAAAATATGTCAGGTGAGCTAAGAGAAGTTATTCTTCTCCAAAATAATGATACAGGTGTGTTTCTCAAAGATTTTCCTGACCAATTTCAAAGCTAAAAGCTTGCCAGAAGGGCCGATAAATGCTTTCTGGTTTATACTTTATGATAATTTCATTAGACTCAAAGCTCAAAAAGCTTAAAAAGCAGGAAATTATCAAAAAGCATCTTCACAACATCCAAGTCAATGTAATCCAATTTTCTGCACAAATAGTACATTGAAGCACAGGTGAATCTTGTCAGCATGAAGTGAAATGAGTTGAAGTCCATGAAATATTTGCAGTGAAGTTTTGCAGTATATCAGAATGAAAGGAAGCAGTGGATACTAAAAGGTTACACCAGAGAATTAAGTTTGGTTGGTCTTGGAAAGTTCCAGCGAAATCTCTCTGTGACACCCACACTAGCTTGGAAAATTACAGCAATCAGCGCAAAGTTGTCATGAAACTTTCGGGGAAATGGGTCAAATTGCTTGCTTTTTTGCTGACGACCACTGAAACCTGATTGTCTGGTGTGACACGTGAAACAGGTGCAAAATTCTGAGATGACTAGATTACGAACGTGACGATAGGTGCACATTTGCAATCATGCAATAACTCCCAACAATATCAAACAAGCCGGTACTACAACATGACAGCTCATTGGTACATGATTACGACGACGGTGAGTGGAGGTCAGAGTAGCGAAAATCTGAGATAATGCCCAGCTCTAGAGTTTACAAGTCAAGGATGCTCTCCAACTCCCACGTTTTTGAGTGACAATATTCTTTGTTATGGGAAGGTAGAGAGCAAACAGCTGCTGCAGTGTTCTTCTTCGTATTCCAGATCCCGGTAGTCTTATTAATGAAGTTAATAGTAGAGCACACAACAAACTGTACTCCATTTCCCATAAATTTGTTTGGCTCAGGTGCAGATAGATTTTCAACACCTACTTGTAGTAGGTTACTTATACTGCTATACTAAGGCCTACTCCAGGCAATGATACCGTGTGATGCTAACTAGGCTATCGATTTTAGTGCTTTCCCAACCAATTATTACACCAGCCAAAACCTTGAACATTCCAGTACCAAATCTTACCGACGAACAAGGACTAACTTTCATATCGACCATAGCTGTCAGCTTGGTACCCACTCAATCCTGGGTAAACAGAAGTATAAGTAGGTCTAAGTGCCTTGCCCAAGGACACAAAGATGAAACATAGCTGATCCATCTGAGAATTCAACCAATGACCTTGCGGTTATAAGATCACAATGACCGGAGTTGTTCGTACTTGATAAGTTTTCAAGATCTGTGTGTCATATTTTCTGAAACGTGAGATTTTGGTTGATAATCTTACCATCTCGTGGGAGAGCTGCCGGTGGTCTGGCGTTGAGGTCCATTTTTGGGAAGCCCGACACAAGATTTTCAAGGGAATGCGAGAATTGAGGGTTGCCCAAATACCCGTCTGGAAAACTGTAAAAGACCAAGTTTAGAATCTGACTTTGACTGGATAGTTGGCGGCCAAGTAACTTTTTAAGTTGCCTTTATGTAGTTGGTTTACTTCTGGATTACTATACGACCCTGCCAATATGGCAGATGGATCTAACTTCCAATTCAGAAGGTCTATTCGTGAGCTGAAGCAATAGAGGCTGAGAACTGAGAAGTAACGTCATTTGGATTTCAAAATTTTGAATGGGATTGTACTAAACATGACTTACCTGGGACCTAAGGAAATATTAGGAGGTGGAACTACAGCGTTGAGATCAGCAGTATTCCTCTTTAACCTCGGAGGAGGCCTGTCAGGGGGATCACCCTCGGGAAACACCCCAAACCTTGGCGTGTGAATGTCACTCAAAGAACGCACTTTCTGATTCGTATCTAACTCGGAATCAAGGGTTGTATCCGACTTAGAACTCAAAGAAGCCTCCAATGTTGGGTCAGGTTGAGACAAACTCCTCCCCTTCTCTTGACCCTCAAGTGGGTCAATGCTATTCGACTTTAGGTCTTCGTCCTCTAATCCTTTACTGAAAAGTCGCGTTGCAAATTTTTTCTTGAACGCATGAATATGACCTGCGGCCTTCCTACCAAATTGTTTCACAGCGTTTGCCTGGTGAGATTTGTCGTCATCACCCTCTGGTTGCGTATACGGCTGGCCAACAGGTTCGTAATGGTCGTCCTGATCTTTGCTAGTCACGTCATCGTAAAACTCTTCATCAGGGTCCGAGACGGCTTCCTGGATATTAGAAAATTGAAATAATCCCACCTTGACTAGAGATTAGAACATCCTTCCATAGCAGACCATTGGCTTTAAAACCATAGTTCACAAGATAAACATCGAAAATAGTTCAGAAATTTTCGACACACAGTCTACTTCAATCGACAGCTAGACGAATATCAATGGCGTGATACAATATGTATTCAGGAATGGGTTAATAGAAAGGTTATCTGTTTCAGGTATCTGATAAGCCATCTGTTTGGGATCAGGTTTACGGGAGAAAAATATACTTGTTCAGTCAGGATAATGTAGCAACATTTAGCCCCAAAACATGTCCGCTATGCACATTACTTGAGGCGCTAACAGTATTGGCATGCAAAAACAATGCAAGAGGAGCAAAATCATTATCACAGAGCTAGCTCATCTTACCTCTTTGCTGTAGACAGCAAAGCCGGATTTCAAACCGGGATCCGTCTGATAGCGAGCCTTATTCTGATTCCGTCGACCAGGCCCTAATTTCCTGAAAAATATATATAGTCTAGTACATACATCATGTACACAGGTGCATTCATCTATACCTCTAATGTAAATAAAGTATGTAGGCATTTTGTTTAAGATAAGTAGCTTACAAAATTACAAGTAGGAGAGTGGGTATAGGCCTGGTCAACCCATTATAGTAATTTCAACCAATATGCCATTCACTTTGGCCCGAAACTCCATTCAAATGCAAAGTTGTAGTGGCAATGCCATAATATTATCCTGTCATTGTCAAGAGGCTGATGATTTAGACAATGATTTGAAGGAGGAAAAAGCAATAAGGACTTGGCAACCTGAGGAAACTGGGGGTGTACTTCAGCCAATTAGGGGAAATATCTCAGGGGTTTGTTTGAAGGGTCGGAGAAGACAACATCCAACCCCGATTTCCTCTGGATGTGACTTGGAGGCCAACCCCACAATCCTACATCAATCCAACACTGGGGAATTTCAAAACAAGACATTTTCAGCAAGACAGGGAACCTTCGAACTCTAAAGCAGAAAGAACCAAATCGCTTGGAAGCAGCCAGTCAAACCTGAAAGAACTATGCGATAAACCAACCTTAGATTGAGAAAGAGAGACATCCGTCACAAACCGAATGTAATCAAAGCTGTCCCAATAAGTACATCCCAAGTCGAAAAGTTTTGAATGACGGTATCAGACTTAAAGGCCAATCATTTTCAAACAAAACTGCTTGTAAAAGTATGCAAACGAAAATTAATTCTCATCAAGTGCAGTCAATGGCCATCCATGAGTCATTAGAGGTTGTTTTTTTGACATTGTGGTAGTTACCCGAGATCTTGTATGGCAAGGTCAGACAGCTTTTGCCAGCCACATTTTCCTCATTCAGCAGTTCAGACTAATTGGAAGAGTTACAATAAAGTATCAGTGGAGGACTATTGGGTTCAAATTCCCACACCAATTAACACTTCAATGTGAGACGGGGCCCTAGATCATGGAGATTTTCATCCTCAAATACCAGAGTCAGCCATGGCTCTGGCTTTTTATAGCATCATTTGGGTCAACAACATGATGCCATGCATTGCATACATCATGCATCATAGTGCGTTGCGTCAACACCAACATCACCTCAGGTGTTTTGGCGGCCTTTGTGATTAAAAGTGTTTCTAACAAGCACAAAACAAAACAAAATCTTTTAGAGGAAGTATGGGGCAAGTACTTTTTGACCTTTGACATTTGGAGTGACATCTGACCCAATGGATACATTCCTACTGTGCCAACAAAGGTATGTGCCCCTCTAAATGCAGCAATGAACACCCCTGCCTAACACAGGCATCCATTTTCACTCTCCCTACCTTAGCTTATTTACCACTTGTTGGGCACAGCACTAGGAAAATGGCTGACATTTCATGACTATGATAGATGACCATGCATATACTGGCCCCCACATCGTACTGATAAAATTTATCTAAGAATTAGGCCAGTGTCAATCGTGTTTGATTTCTTTAACGTTTTCTTGCCATGAAGCACCAGTTTTGATTCTACCAACGACTTTTACACACATGGATCCGCTTGAAAACAAACTAGAACCTAGTCCTAGAGTCTATTGAGAATTCCTTCAAGCGATCCATGCAGAAAGAAAAACTTGTGCATGTTTGTAGTAGAAGAATAGCACCTTGTGATAGGAAACGTATCTGGCAGAATTACCTTAGCTTTATAGCTGCTCGATCTTTTCATCCACCCCAAGAAAATTCAGCCTGAAGTAGGCCTACAGGGAACATCACTCATCAGACACAACAAATTGTTTCAAACCTTGCAGAAGTAAAATCCACTTGTACTTTGTTTGAAAAACGTTATCTTATGAAAAGGAAGTTGCAAAAATCTGAAGAGAATAACATCTGAATTTTGCTGATCGAAGCCTATGGTTTTAGTTATTTGCCAGGCTGAAGCACAAACAACGAAAAGTATGGGGAGCATCAAACGCAAATGTGTACATTGTATTCATGTGGACTGACAGGTTGGATTGTATAATCTAAATGATGCCTGCATAGATTGTTTGATCTAATTATCATGAGATATAACCCATATTTCGAATAGTATGCATGTAGGAGTTGGCGCTGACCAAACACAACCTTTATGTGGAATAATGGGGTAACGACTGACATTGCCATAATACTAGCCAGCATAAAATCGAAGTAACAACCTCAGAGCCCACAGGCTACAATGCAACAGGGCCTGAGTTCGTTCCCGGGGAGAACCCAATATTGTATTTCTGGATGAACTGGCGTGGGTTTCAAGGAACTATTAACATTCCTGGCTCTTCCTGGTCCTCCGAATGTCCCAAAATCCTGTTGTCACGAAAGAGATAATTTTTATCCGTTTTAAGTATGGTGGTGTGGCACAAAACAGCGGGGAAAGAAGAGCTAAGCCGGACACCATAATCTGTGTAAAGCCGGGTTATGAGATAATAGTAAGCCTTTCATCTGGTGCACTTTCCATCTTCCCAGAATTTCACCACAGTAGCCTATTAGTATGACCTCTGAGAATGAACAGAAGGATATCATAAGCAGTAGCACTCAAATTTAACCAAAATAAGGTTAAAAAACGTTTAAGAGCACCACAACTAATGATGAACTGCTCCGGCAACACAATAATCCACTTTCACAAGAATGGCCTGAACTTGTAAATTCCTAACCTTGGTTAGACCGACTCTCAACCTCCACTTTCATTGCAAATTTTCATATACCTGCAGAAACTGGAAAAAACAAATCCAAGGTAGCCTTGACAATGTCGATTATTTTTCACAACAAGTCAAAACAGGTAGAAACACTCACTGATAGTGAAATTTCTCTGGTGAGGGCAGAAGCTCAGCAGATTTTAACCGTTGGCCTTTGCAGAGACCTACTGTAGCAATGATGCATCGATCTGTAAACCTACACACCTTAATCCACTGAAGAATGGCTGAAAGACAGCTCCTTCACCGGTAATTAGTTTCCATACAGCAAATAGTTAGCTGCTTAAACTGGAAACAAACCCACATGGTTGGTTTTCTATGCTGCAGCTAGGTACACACTCCACACAATAATAAATTGCATCAGAACAGCTCAGCTGACTTCAGTTGTTAGGAACAGATTGGAAGGATACGGTCTATCTGAGAAAAAGTAGCACCACGAACACATCCATCATGGCCTCTTCTGGACAGGTGGAGATCTTTGTGTACGCTTTGTCTACACTACCATGCAAATGATGTACCTAGGAGCAATATATCATCAAGATAACCTATGGAAGAGGAGGCGGAAGAAATTCCAAGCGTCATACTCAAGAATGCGTATTGGCGACCAACGGTTGCCTCTACGACACATACCTTGGCTTCTTTCCTTCCCCAGATCAAACGAGCCATTCGGTGAAACACCAGATCATTTTATCATTTAATTTAAATGCCACAAGACCTGTAGCTTTTCAGTTTTGCATTCAATGGTTGCTTGGCCACTTACCCTTGGCTAGCTCCTCTTCTGTTGGAAACTTCCTCAACTGAAATGATGAGATTTATTTAAAAAAATTCAAATCCAGCATGTACGAACACGTCTTATGTAAACAATTTTAACCTCGACCATTAAACTGCGCTCATGTTCAAGGCCATCGATGCATTCTAAAATCCCTTATACTGCTAGACACTGTTCAGCATTCAGACAATCAACAAACATTAACTTTTTTATGTACATGCAAAGATATGCTTTTAGAACCAATTTGTGGACAAGACCAATTCAAACAGGCATTATGTTTACTTTTTAACTTTTGGACAGTTCGACTAGGGACTGGAGTTAGTTCAGGTGTAGCTGGATATGACCGCTTTCATGAGCAATATTTGGCTGCATGCTGGTCTTGCCTGAACACTAGTCAACTGACATCATTCGCGATTATGCTCTCACATAACCAAGCAATATGGAGAGGGTACATTCAACTTTTCAGTTCCTCACTCACCTGCCAAATGAGACTTCCTGCCCAAGAACTCATCCACCATCTCGTAACCTTCATCAGAATCTGATTCGTCATCAACGACCCCTGAACCCGCATCCATATACTCGATTGGAACATCGTGGAAATTATTATTCTCTGCGTCCAATTTCTGAATGAACTGCATCCGTCTATCGACGGGCTCTGTGAGAAATCTTAACCGGCCATCGCTGACATAAACTTCGTCATAATCATCTCCCGAATCAGAATCCTCGCTAGTATTTTGCACATGGCTCTCTTTCGAATAAGATGAGTCAGTATCACTGCAAGGAGCACGCACGAGTCGATCAGCGCGGATGTGCAAGCCGGGACTTTTTTGAGCATTTTTATCGGAACTTCGATTCTGCGGAGGAATCATGACATCCTCGTAATCACTTCCTGACCCACTGGCCTCCGATTCCACCTTAGCGATACGAATCGGTATATCTACGACTTGTTTCGGCGGTGCCGAATCCGCAGCAGCCTTGACGTTTTTATATTTTTCCAAAAGACTCTCTGGTTTGTTTGCATTCTGCTTTTGTGAGTCAACTAATGGAATTTCCTTGGGGTCTGTTTGAACACGAATAACCTTTATTTGGTGAGACTGGCTTGGTGGAGTGTTTTTACGAGGTGGTGTGGTTGTGCGTGGTGGGGTGTTTGTACGAGGTGGTGTGGTTGTACGTGGAGCAGTTGTTCGTGGTTTTGGCTCTGGTCTTTTCACAGCAGCTTTTTTATTACTTGGTGGGTTCTCAGAAGTCGATCTCGTCACTTTCATTTTGGGTTGTTGAGCAGAAGTTTTAGGACCAACAGCGTCAGAGGTTACAACATTAACAGGTATCTGTCTCACACCTTTACTTCCTAATAAAGACAACTTAGGCGAACCAGGGCGACCATTCTGATCAGTTTTCAATACACCACGCTGAGCTCTTGGAGAGGTGCTAGATTTATCCACAGAACTGTTCATATTGACAGTTGTACCAGCTTTCATGTTAATTTGATAGGTATTTGAGGCAGGTCTTTTTGTAAAATCACTGCTTTGTTCACTTGCCACATCATTAGCACTAACATGCAACTCAGTGGTACCAGATCCACTGGAGAGCTTCTGGACTAGGTTTTCTTGCTGAGTCAACCCCTCAGGGAACACCGGTTCACTGCTCCTTCTTTCCAAATCCAAATTTTCGAATCGTCTTTTCAGACTCCCGAATGAATGTTTGACACTAGGCTGATGAGAAAACGCGCTCCCACCTTCCATACCAAGGCTACCCAAAGAACGGATAGAATCCGGGATCCCGCACCCATCTGTAGAAACCACATTTCTATTACTTTGGTCAAATGAGCGGAATTGTGACATTGTCTTCATCTCCCTGGAGGACGTCCGGGTAATTTTTGTCTCAGTGGTCCCCGTCCCCGTCGTGACTCGCGTGTGTGTGACGACAGTCTGCTGCTGCCCTGTACCACTGCCAGTACCAGCGCTACTCATACCACCCATTTGATCAAATTTACTTTTCCAAGCTGCGCTGCCAGGACCAAAATTCATTGACGGGTTGCCAAAGCGCTCCATGAGTCTGTCTAGGCCTTCATCGTTGATCATCGAAGGCATCCCCGACATGCCTGAAGCTGCCGATGCCCTCGGTTTTGGTGCCGTGGGTGGTTTTGCACCTTGCTTTGGTTTTTGCTCTGCCATTTTCTATTCGCAACCTTACGTCTGCCACTTCAAAAATTTTCAAACGATCATCTTGTCATGTTATTTAAAGGTCCAAGTGCACCTGAAAATTAAAAAAAATGGATATTTCATATAATTGGGTAAATAAGCAAAATAGGCAACAAAGAGAAAGTGAGAACAGGAGTAACTCCAATCTGTAAGAGAACACGAGAAGAAAATGCCACCCCATGATCTTTCCAGGGTATCTGGTGGAGCCAGGTGCTACTGTGCCACTACCCATTGGCATCATCTCTGAAAGTGAATATCAATCCTGTCTGGCCCCCAGCTCTGGCCTCACCCATACAAAACACAAAGACAAGGTAAACATAAATTGAGAGACATGTCCTACTTACCAAGCTTATCAGGGCCAATTTTTAAGATAATCTACCTGTTATTCCTCAAATTGAGGCAGTTGTCAGCTGATAGACTAGGTGAATGATTTCATGTGTGTACCTTGCAAGAAAACCAGAGTAGGCCTAATCCACCACAAAATGAAATGATCTAAACCTATAAACTACATGTACTCCTATATCCTAACAGATCCCGTTAACTTCTGAAGTCACACTCAAAGTAGACACACAGTTAACAGTTCATTCATCGTTCTCTTCCCAGAAGGACTCTTGTCTCAGAACCCCACAACAAAAAACCATGCATAGACTTCAAGGAAAGAATATAGTCATATTGACTGCCCACACGTCCGGTGTCTCTATCAATTATCCACAGGTACTTTTGTACTCACATCAAATGTCATTCGGCTTCAGATGTACATGTAGGCCTAATCGCCACATCTCATACAATACTCTCAACTCACTTTTGAACAGGAAGGAAACGGGTTATAGGCTTTTACTACCATCATTTCCTTGTCCAGAGGTTGAAGACAAAATCAACAAGGATGTGACATGGATGTGACATGGATGTGACATGAACATGTGTAATAGACCAAGTGAACATTTACCCAGAAAGACTGCCAGCGATAAGGCCATCCTTCATCAATAATTGTATCAAGATAACCCAATTGACCTGAATCATCAACCAAGTTTCATTTTATTGACTAGATTGATGTCTATCTCATGAACTGGAATAATAGGGCTATGCTTTGTATTGCTACACTAAAACTAGCGATGTGTTACTTTTAAATCTCGATAACAATACATGTACACCATGTAGGCCCATTGCATTGACACACACAAGGTAGGCCTTTATGGACTTCAAGTGTTCAAATAGGAACAAGCTCAATGTCAAAAAACAAATGATAAATATTTTGAATTTCAATGACCCTGACCTGATTAGAAAGGAAATGTCATGGAATCCAGGAAGGATCCTTGTTTTGCAATTAAGAAATTCCTTATCTATCCACATATAACTGGCATTTGACATGTTTGATTTAGAATCACAATTCCACTGCTACTTGTAGCAATGCCAATGCAACATCACCGCAACGATAGTCCTACATGTGTAGCTAATATTACAGGCTCCAATCCCAAGAGACAGAAGATGTTGCAATTGCAATCATATGAGTCACTACCCTAAACTAATATTGAGGATTCTCAGCACTCCCCTGGGGGATAGTGGCTCATTTTCACTAAATAAACAACAGTTTGCAATCTGTTTTAAAACCGTGAGACATCTGTCAAGGTAGTCATCAGCCAATCATCATGCTGGCACCTATGGTCAACCCTTAACCACAGTTTGCAATCAATGTCACTGTTATTAAAATCAATTTGGGCCAATGTAAGACTCTAAAAGTAATGGCTATGCATCAGCCACAGTCTTCTCTTGGGAATTCAAGGATTCCATGGCAACAGCGCAGCTGCAGCAGCAGGGACGAGATTGAAACCACTAGCATCATACATTGGAACCAGTGAGAACTGAGCAGGGCCTGTGTAGTGCAAGTCAATCACCTGGGGCACAATGTTCATGTATACAGTTAAGATTCTAACTGCTGTTACTCACTGTGAAAGATTCAATAGTGCAGTTACTTTCCATTCCATTGGGGCCTGATCATTAATAACATCATAAGATAAGTGAACGATTAGCAGCTTCACAGGTAGGCACGTGGTAGGTAAACTGGCCCAAGTCCAAAATGAAATTTCAAGCTGTTTTTATGTAAAATAATCAAGTGAGTAAGAGTAAGAGTTAGGGGTATCATTAATTTCCCCACATTTTCAAGGAAAACCACCATACTTTCACGGCATAATACGTTTACAAAATACTTTAACACCTGTTCCAAAAACTTCCTGCACGCAAAATTTCCCAGTTCTGCAGTATTTCTGAATAATGATTGGGCTGACATTTTCGATCGAAATAATGTGGTGAGAAAATGTAGGTTGGGAACTTTTTTGCTTTTGGCGACTCACTCATATCATAAATATTGTAGGCATACAATGCACGGCACAAATTACACATAATGAGTTTACACTTTTTCTATGCAATCAATTTATGCTCAGATTTTCTGTCAGGCAGACCACAATTAGAAACCATTAGGTAAGGTTATACATAGGCTTATGAAAATAAGACAGAGGGGGCTTCAGGGAGGAAACCGTAAATGGCCCTTAAGGTTTCCCAAACAACGTGTTGTTCATGCAGATCTTGGGTGATCTCGACTTCAAACTATGTCAAACTGATGGAGGGCAGAAGAGATGCATTCTTGGCCTCTGGATTCGACTCATCCTCAGTCCTGTCATTCCCGTGTTTAGAGTACAAGAAGATCAGGCTTTGGTTAAAATTTACCATCCCTGATCGGAAATGACGTAGTTTGATCGCATTCAACTATAAATCCATTCAACAGTGGTGCTTCGTTTGTCAACCGATGACCTTTTTTTGGGCTGTGATCGGGGATTGTAAACTCGTTCCCAGGCTTTTTCACAACGACACTAGGCTGACTAGTTTCTCTGGTCCTCCAATGTCTTCGTCTTTCGCTGTCCTTGTCACTCACACACAGGTCAGAATCACATTTATATTGTTAGGACAAAACAATATGCCTTGCCCCCACATCATGACATGCATTCCCCTGAATATGACTCATCTTTGTCATAATACAATCAATTCTTAAAATCTCACAGTGCTGCACACAGCCACTTGTACTCAATACACACTGTACATTTTGTGTGCAAATCAGACAAAATGTACAATATGACCAGGACCACACACAGATAGGGCCAAAAACAACCGGTTTGGAATCAAAATCGGCTGGGAAATTCCTCTTACTTACATGACAGGTAGTAAACAGATATCATTAACGCCTTCGATTGAAAATTCTTGTAGTATTTCTCTATTTAAATCACGACTTTGTAGTCACAATCTGACAGGACATGCCACTTCACAATCATTTCCTGTTTAACTTCACACCTCGTTTCCAGATTACCTAATATACATGAGTTCGTTCATCGATTGCATTGGAGAAAATTCTGCAAGCGAGGTTGTGTAGGGCACCTGCGAAATCAATTAGGGATAGAGGGCGCTGCAAATCAATCTTGATTGAAAACTAGAAAGAAGGCCTTGGCCTGTAACAAATTTGTCTTTTTGAAGATCATGAAGGACACAATCGCCGATTTTTAAGTTACGCTAAGATTCGCTGTAAAAAAGGCATAAAAAAACATCAGAGTTAACAAAATGCATTGCGTACGTGCTAGCAGGAGAGCATTATTTGTGCTGAAAAATGTCCCAAAACTTGACAAGGTCAAGCTAGTGAAGTCACTGAAGGTTGCTTATGCAGATCTTGATGGGAGTCTGAATACAGTTGCACGCTTTAGCACCAGCTGTGTCAAGCTCATAGCACCAGAATACACGACCGACACCAACCCAGGAGTGCGGCGTGGCCCGTTCGCTAAAGTCACAGATAAAGATATAAGTTTTTTCAAGGACCTTCTCGCTAATCGTGTTTTGAAAGGAGGTGAAGGTCACGATGACGACCTTGATGAGTACAACGTTGATTGGTTGCAGAGTTATCGAGGTGAGTTGATGACTAAAAACGTTAATACTTTAGAAACGCAATGAATGATATTATGAGGACAACCTGCTAAATTTGTCTTTACCCGCTGTCTCTTACAGCTACAGCACCCTAATGGCAGCGATTAGAATTGATGGCCTTGAATATTAAAACATAAGGTCTTTATATAAATTCCTGAGGCCTAATGTAATCTGTCTACCTAACCACTCTAGCATGACCTATTTTTTGCACTGGATGACAGGGAGCAGTTGGTTGTGACTATGTCTTCTATTGACAATTTTTAAATTAGAAGTATCGATGTCTGAGAAGTGGGGTTCTTGTTCCTGTGTTCGATTCTTTTGTCGCAATTAAAATTTGATGTCTTACAGAAACAAGCTCTCCTGACAAATCATTTGAAAAAAGATATTCAGGAATATTTTTTCATTTTCTCTTCAGGACGAAGTAAACTAGTCCTAAAACCAAAGACAACCGAAGAAGTTTCCAAGATTGTGAAGTATTGCAATGAAAGAAGTCTTGCAGTTGTACCTCAAGGAGGCAATACCAGTCTTGTTGGCGGAAGTGTGCCTGTTTTTGATGAAATCGTCCTCTCTATGAAACTAATGAACCAGGTCATTAGTCTTGATCCAATATCAGGTATGAAAAATGAAAACTAATGCTTGCCCTTTTACTCCAGAGGGACTTGTTGACAGCCCAAAATATTTCATATCAAGATCATTTGGTCTAAAGTGTATGAGATACAATAACAACACATCTGCCAGTGACATTTATTCTATTGTCAGTAATTGCTCGATACAAGGTCTGGCAACTTGCTACTTGCTTTGGTTTGATGGATCAAAGAGTTGTAGACCAATCCTACTTCGGCTGGAAACTGATTGTATTGAATTCTTTTACCCAGGTATCCTGATTTGTGAAGCTGGATGCATCCTGGAAAATTTAGAAGCATACGTCGGTGACCATGATCTTGTGATGCCATTGGATCTAGGTGCAAAGGGATCATGTCATATAGGAGGGAACATCTCGACGAATGCAGGCGGAGTGCGCTTGTTGCGATATGGGTCGCTGCATGGCTCGGTGCTAGGTTTGGAAGTTGTAAGTGTGTCACAAAGGATTTCATGAAAGAAAGAGTCATGACATTGATCCATTCCATACAGAATGAATCTTGAATTCAGTTCCCAGTTTGAATGGTGCTGTTGATTCATATTAGATTATCTTTGTTCTTCATACATGAGGGTCACTCATGCAATCTTGACAGAGAATTATGAAAGATAAAAAGATGAGTTTTGTGGTCAACAGAAGCCCTGCAAGTGCAAAGTCAAACTTCGCTATAAAGACAAGGTTGTTTAATACCATGAGCCTCTTCTTACAGCAAATTATTAAAAATCTATGATCTTTAACAATTCAGGTGCTGCCAAGTGGTGACGTTCTTGATTGCCTCTCTACACTCAGGAAGGACAACACAGGTTACGACATGAAGCAACTCTTCATAGGCTCCGAGGGAACGCTCGGCGTGATCACCAAAGCTGCTATTCTCTGTCCAACGAAACCTAAATCAACACAAGTTGCCTTCTTGGGTAAGTGGACATTGTGGGCAACGTTTACAAGATCTGACACGTCTGAATTGGATGCATTGACAATACCCATATCATTAATTCTTCTGACCACGTTTTTGAGTCATTCTGTCACTTGCTGGACGTTTCGAGTAATTCAAAGTAATTTTCATGTTGTCTGATGAAAAAATTAATTTTTCAGGTCTTCCAAACTTTCATAATGTTATAAAAACCTTCAAAGAGGCCAAAGGTATTCTTGCTGAGGTGCTTTCAGCATATGAATTCATGGACAGCCAATCCATGGATGTGGTAAGAGATCGTCTTGGATACAAGTCCCCAATTCCGGATCATTCGTTTTATGTTTTGATCGAGGTGTCGGGATCAAACGCAGAACATAACGAAGAAAAGTTGAACCTGTTCTTGGAGAAGGTGATGGAGGCGGGATATGTGGAGAATGGGACAGTCGCTACAGATAGCAAGAAAATAAGTGTAAGTACACTGGAATATTCTAAATTGTGCATTTACGGCAGCATTTCAATATGTATTTTCAAATTAAGGTCCCCTTCTGTTATCAGCGATGCCTCCTTTCAAAAGACATCAAAGCAGCTGATTTTATTCTTTAGTCTTCTTTGCACCACTCCTACAGTCCATGCTGTATGCAAAATACATGTACATCGCCATTCAAAGAAGACTGTGGTGAAATGAGTAATGACAGCTATTGCAACATGAACGGAATATTCTACCCAGACCAGCACTTGACACTGGCTGTGCTCACCCTAAAAAAAGGCAATATTTATCTCGAAATTACGGCTTTCTAATTTAATTCTAGGAATTCTGGAATTTGCGGGATGGTATTGCACCTGCCTTCAGGAGTAGTGGTCATGCCTATCTGTATGACTTCTCAATCCCACTACAGCACTTCGATGATTTTGTTGAAATTGTTAAAGAACACCTCGGTGACAAGGTCCAGTACTGTACTGGCATGGGGCATCTGGCAGATGGTATGTAATATGCACTGTGAATACATTAGTTATGCGCTGTGGCACTCAAATAGTCTCTTCCTGTTGATATTTCACAAGCTGAACTGCAGGGCAACTAGTTCCCTGGACCTGTATAGGCTTTATAGTTAGTACGCTGAAGTGATGGCCTTGCATATTTTAGAAAAAGTTTGGTCGGGTTTTTTTTGCTTCAGAATCAAATTGATGATGCTTGTTTTTCCAACCTGCATGCTGCTCTCAACTCTGCTTGCGCTTGCTGTTTCCATGCCTAATGCCCTAACCATTTTCTACTACTAATATGAGTTTGAGTTTGTGGGTTTCTGTAGGATTGGGAGGTCATACATCATCTTCTTCACTTATAACTGAAACTGTTTTGTTTATAGTGCATTGTTTGTGAAATCATGGTTTATAACCAACAAGACGAGATCCACAAAGACAGGAACATGATATAAGACTGCTGGCTAAGCAATAGGGCCCAGGTTTGATCCAGGGGAAGAACCAATGATTGTATTTCTGGATGAAGTGCTCTTAAACCTCAGATGCACACTCTTGTTTAGAGTTAGACAAGAGGCTTCTGTTCCAATTTTATTGCAGCAGTTTTCGGCAATAGCTTTCAGTCGCCATTCCATTATGAAACTAATGGCAAACTCCCATTTTATGCCTTTGCAGAATATTTGGGCCCTGAGAGAAAATATTGCTGTGGGACAAAAAGATGCCGGACACACTTATAAATATGACATATCAATACCTCAAGATAACATGTACGACCCTGTTGAGATTATGAGGGAGCGGCTCAAACACTTTGGCCCCAAAATTCTGTATTGTTTGGGATATGGTCACTTTGGTGATGGTGAGTTTTGATGGCGGCCATTTCTTTGTGTGTGGTGGCATCATCGGATAATTCCCTTAATGTTCCATCTTTCCTCTGTCTTTAGAATCAAATCAACATTTCCATCCTCATTACTCTGGCATGCAGTAGATTCGTATTATCAGTCATTTCTTTCTTTGATCAAATTTATCAAATAATCAATCCACTTAGTCTTAAAATACTAAAATAATTCAGTCTCCTTTGCATGAATTCCCCTCCTCTCTTGCCCTTGCTGAGCCTAGACTTAGGCTCGCTTACTATCCTACATGTATGCAATCAGCTTATTTTTACCTGCACAGTTTCTTTTAATACAGTTTTGTCAGATTTGAAATGAAATATCAGAATGCAAATAAACTAATCTGTCGGTAGAAATCATAGTCAGTTGAAAAATTTGAAGTTCTATGGTAAAAAACAAATGATTGAATTTGATTTGGAACACAGAATTCACTTTATGAATGTTTCACTGAACACTTAATATTTTCTGAATAAAAACTTTATAATTATTGATTTTCTAAACAAATAGTCTCCTTCGTCCTAGGTAACCTTCACTTGAATGTTTCAACCGAAAAATTCGACCGTGACGTCCTACACAAGATTGAACCATTCGTCTACGAGCTGACGGCAAACTACCGCGGCAGCATCAGTGCAGAACACGGCCTCGGCTTCAAGAAAGCTAACGCAATCTCGTACAGCAAATCGGACCTGGCGGTAAAATTGATGAGTCAGACGAAGAAGTTGTACGATCCTAAAGGGATTATGAATCCGTATAAATTGTTACCGACCCACAGTTCATTGTTTCACTATGATCAGTAAAGATCACGTCGCTGTACAAATCTTTAAAGGTTCAGTACTTCATTGAAAATGTTGGAATGTCATAATTTGAATTAGAATTTGAATATTGTTTCTAGAATTATGATGGATGTACTGGGTCTTTAAAGTTTTCCGTCACAAGTAATTGTGAATAATTAGATTTGATAATCATGAACTTAGAAGGTGCTGGCATGCATGTGTCGTTTCAGTTTGTTAACTATGATAAGTTACAGTATGTGCCTTAAGGCTGATAGTGTTACAGGGTGTGGCAATTCTGTTAATTGTAGAAAGGTTTGGGCTTATCATTGTGTCAACCGTTTATGTGTATATATTAAAAATAATATTGCAAGAATGGCTTTATATGTAGTTCAGATGTAAAGTACAATCATTTATTTTGGTACTTACATGTAATTTAGGTTTGTTCTCTTCTGTTGATTTTGTGAAAGTGCCATATGTACAGATTTTATTTTCAAATCGTCCTAAAATAGTCTTCCATTACTAATATAAAAAGAAAGTTGTCTGTTGCGCAGACAAATTTAATTCATCCAAAAATAAAAAGCATTTCAGAATTATGTCATTTGTTTATTCTTCACATCTAGTGCCGAGATTTGACCCTTTCAGATTCAGTATAAAAGATGAATGGGGGCTCAGAATGTCAGAGAACACAGGAAAAGTAACAATATCTCTGATAAGCTGCTAGTGTCTTGGGCTGCAGCCCTGCAGAGTTGAACTTCTAACTATAATAGAGGACATAGTTTAAGTTGAGCGTAAACTCGGATACTGGAATTTCAGAAGAGCAACAAGATGGGATCTGCATTAAAATGGCATCTACATTTTATTGAGAAAATGAAAATTCACATGAATATCATATATTATCATACACATGTATCCTTTTCTCTAGTATATCTGACTTTATACAAGCAGTTTTGTAAATACTGAAAGCAAAATATGCACATGTCATAAATAGTCAATAAACATGGTCTCAACCATGCAACTCAGCAAGGTTGTGATATACTCTAAACTCGCTGATCAAAGACTGGCAAGTCTGGAGTGCACCATAAAGATACTAAGTTATCAGCTGAGTTTGATATAGTCAAAAGGTTCTCTTATCATAAGCAGTTTGAAAGTCAATGTTCTTCAAATTTTTGTCAGAACACCACAAGACTTCATCAGGTAATGACTTGATCGTTGATGTTGCGGAGATCATCCGGATTTTGTTGTGGAATTTTGGTTGCGAAAGCTGTAGCACCATTCAAAAGGAGAAAGGCCTCACTCAAGTTTTGATCATAAGGCAATTGAACACAGTTCAGGCAGAAACAAGGAAGACAGTTTAAGCTAGTCTATCAGTAATTAAGCCACTTCAAAGGGTGTATACAAAATCCAACTATTGGAGTTGACCAGGTCCAACCCAGCTCCTATGTCTATTGTAAACCCCTTCATTTTTACACCCCCATAGCAAAAATGTCCGTGTCAGATTTCATTACCGGTCCTATTAAATTCGATGTTAATCGACATTAGTATGAAAACATCATTAATATTTTTGTACAGTTTTCTCCGAATAAAAAGCTATGCAATAAATAAGATAGGTATTTACATTATCATGGCTTGCAAAATAGTAAAACCAAAAATATATAATGTAAATCCAATACAGAAACCCAGGTATACCTATTTACTTATGAGCAACTCGCCAAAACCTGGATATCAATTAAAATAGTTATACATTACACAGAATATAAGTTACAATACATTTAATCACAATACACGGTATATAGACTTGAACATCAATGAAGCAGATCCCGGGCCTACCTCTGATTGCAAAACACCAATCCCTACAGCAATCGTATGACCATTACACTTTGGAATGGTTGCAGGATGTGGTATGGTTGCACAATTAAGGGCAGGTCCGCAAACTGTAAAACCATGTTTTGTTTCATTGATTTCATAAGACAAACATGCAGTAACATTTACGGTTAATACAAACTTCGAAATGTTCTAAAGCTACCATTTTCAGAGATATTCAGTCTGAAAGGTGCCAGCACCATTCGAGTATTGAGGTGATACATGGTAAAATATGACAGAAACTTGCCCAGACATGCTACATTTTGTAAAAGTCATACAGGCACATTATACAACGTCTGAAGTCGTGCCTACATTTGCCAGAGCAGGCAACATATATGTTCTTCATGTTCCTAAGTCATCACCACAAGGCTGATCACAAACTGTTGAAAAAAAGGCCACGAATCTAAATCATCATCCACCAATTTTAAAAGGGCACATGCTCTGAACGTGATTCCTCAGAATACAAATTTCCATAAACTAAATTGCTGTCATGGCAGTCACTTTTCAAGAAATCAAAAGCACCATCCAAACATTGTTCCATCTTCTTGATAATCCGTCAAAATTTCTTGATTCTCGATTCTAAAGCTCCGTTGTCATTTTCCCGGTCATGGCTTGTATCCTCTTGGCGTTGCAGCTTTTGCACAATAGGTGGTCATCCAAAGGGTAGCAGCCACGTCCCTCCGCTTCAGACGAGAGAACCAAACCACAATCCTGGAAATGAATACAAAACCTTTAAGATGAGTTGTTCAACCCTCATTCGAGATCGAGATTTGCAGAAATGCAGCGTTCTTTTTTGTCATAAGCTCTCGGAAACATATATCAGGGACATGAGCTCCCCACAATTAAATGAAAAGTCCCAACCCTTAATGTATCAACTTACCTGTGGATTGTATGCAATCTTACTGTAAGAAGATGTCTATTGAAGACAGATGAGGAATCTTAAGAAATGTACTAGCCACTTTTTATACGCATTTATGAGTGAAAGATAGACGTACCTCGCATTTGTAGCAGCCGACATGGAAGCTCCTGTCCATCGCCACGACACGGACTGTTTCTTCTTTACCGGGCTCAGGCATGATGGGATAGCGACACATACAGCACCGGGGAGCGAATTTTCTGAAGTGAGGATTAATGACAATACATGCAGTTGCAACAGACCAGTGAGCTTCCAGTACTGTCTCATTTTGAAATATATTACTCGGCTTTTTCTCTCACTGCAACTATAGGTAAACATGTCATCTTAACCTGCTCTTGGTGCAGCCTTGGGCCGGACAGTTTACGGTGATCAAGACCTACCTATGAAAATCTTCTATACAATGTATCTGGTTTGTAGCATCGACTGTGAATGGAATCCCATCGAGACTTTTACCACAAACAACACACGTGAAACACTGAGGGTGGTAGGGTTTGCCAGTAGCTCGCAGGATCTGAAAGCAAACACAAAGTGTCACTAAAATCTCCCAGCAACTCTTACTAAACAGCAGGGGTGTTATTTCATCAATTTTAATATGATCTTTTTTGGGCCATGACTGGGGATTGTAAACTCGTTCAAAGAATTATTCAGGACGACTTACCCTATCGGTTATGGGTTTTGAGCAAACTGAGCATTTCTCAAGAGTATTCTGAAATATTGGAAAGATTATTGAAACTTTAAGTACAATATTTATTTTTTCATTGGTGGTCAGGCATTGACAATGATATCACACAAAGCCAATCTTTTTTCTTTCTTTCTGAAATTAATGGATTTTTTTCTAACACTGACATCACAGAGTAAATTCATCTGCCTCACATTTCATTAACATCTCCTACTAGTAGATGGCAGCAGCAGTAGTGATCTTGAAGCTTCATCACTTTTATAGATTCTTGCAAATCTTCTTGTTTGATCCAGGGATAAACATTGGGCAAAGAACCCTTCTGTACACAAACTGCTTCTGTTTTTCAATCACTGAACTTACCAAATAGCAGTCCTCGCAATATGGATTTCCTTCCATGGCAAAGAAAGGGCAACCTTTCAAAGATTTCTCTGGAAGGAGAACATTAAACTGATACAGCAGGACCAAAAGCAGAACATTACGTTGTTTAAGTAATTCATTTGTAATCATAAAACTAGGGCCAAAGCCGCGCTAATGTTGCTGTCTCTGCACACACAAGCTCAGTCCATGACCATGGCAGGCAGAGGTTGGGCAGTTGGTGAGGGGACCATGATCGAAAGTAACACAGCAGTACTACTGAAGGAGTCCCCTATTCTGGGAAAGTCATTAACTCCAAGGAGCAGAAGTATGCACCATAGGAGGATCACTTCCAAGCCCAAACTTACCACACTGAGTACAAAGGAAGCACTGGACATGATAAACCTGATCTAAGGCAGTGCAGCCCGCATCTTCTCCAATGATAGTTTGGTGACACTTATTACATAAACCTGAAATGAAACCAGGCATCTAAAATATGGCATTCTGATATAGAAGTTTGGAACTATGCAACTAAATCATCAGATGATGGAGCTGGACTCGCTAGGCCAAATACACTTATCCTGCCTTGGCGTCAACTAGGACATTATCAGCTCTATAAACAATATTGGGTGATTTATGTAAGTATGAGGAAACCAGAGACCCCAGAGGAAACCTATGCTGTCGAAGTCGCCCCCCTTAACCCAGGACCTTAGAGGTGACAGGTACTACTGTCGCAACTGCGCCACTCCGGCAGACCAAGTAAATTCCCGGTAATCATTCAGGCTTACCATAGTACTCTGGGTCCTTGGTTGCCTCCATGTTCTGCAGCAGAAGATTAGTCAAGGCGTCGACCTCGGCTTCTTTCAAGGACTTCTCTGGCCCACTCCCTCGGGCCCCACCTGCACCACTGGGGGGTCCACTCGGTTTCAGCGGACCTGACTCACTGGTACGGAACGTCACACTGCTATGGGCAGCTGGGACTGTCCGTGTGACTGTTGCAGAGGCTGGGGTGAGAGAGATAGAAGTTGGAGCAGCGTGAGGAGCGCCATACCCAGTGCTCTGTGCGATGCTCTGAGATGGTACGGCATAGGCTGGTGACCGTTGTCCTCCTGGCGTTTGTTGACTTTGGCTCCTGTTCGCGCTATGTTGCCGTGGCTGTGGAGTGGCATATATGGGTTGACCAGATGTCGGTGAGCCAGAGCTGTAGCTATGGTGCGGTGGGTCAGGGCTCTGAGGTTTTTGGAAGGCAGGACTTTGCGGCTGAGAGTAGACATGGTCGTAATGATGATCATGCTGGGATGGTCCATATCCGTCATCATAACCTTGGGGTGGGCCACTCTGATAACTAACTGGTGGACCATCTCTCTGATGGTCCTGGTGCGACATTGGAGGTCCATCTCTGTGTGGGTCCTTGTAGCCCATTTGAGGCCCATCCCATTGTGGGTCGTTATAACCCATTTGAGGCCCATCTCTCTGTGGGTCATTATAGCCCATTTGAGGCCCATCTCTTTGTGGGTCATTATAACCCACTGGAGGCCCATCTCTCTGTGGGTCATTATAGCCCTTTTGAGGCCCATCTCTCTCCGGATCGTGGTACCCAGACCCTGGATACTGGGAACAACCAGGGTCGTATCTGTATGGCGATGCCTCAAGACTCGATCTTGAGGGATACAAATGTGTCGGTGAATCTGGTATCTTTTGCATCTCTTGCCTCACGGACGGTGGGGACCGAGGCTGATTATGTGGAACTCCCTGTTGCTGCATGGGTGACCTCAAAGGCTGTTGATATGGATACGGTGCCCCTCCTGGCGGTGGCCCTGGCTGCCGTTGCACTCGTGGACCTGGAGGCAAGTTTTCGTAATCCCTTGACTGTGGTGGCGGGGGAGGGTGATCACCGTGCATTGTTCGGCTGGTTGCTTGGCAGACGGTTCCGGGAGGGGGAGGATTGTAACCACCGTAACCTGAAAATGGAGGACGGTAAAGATTAGGATAAGTCCAAGTCAGATTAGGTCTTCCTATCAGAGATTGTAAACAAAGATGGCATAGTACGAAGTGCCCACGGCAACGACCCAATCAATTCCTGCTTATTCTCGGTGGCCTTTGGGGGGGATGGTTGCAAACATAATATCCATCAGTGCCAACTGAAAATTGATGTCCCAGTTAGATAATTTTAGAAGAACTGTTTCAGTTTAGATGATTGTTCTGCAGGACAGGGTAGTTTTAAATACAGACCAGATGTTTAGATAGTTTCATATTATAGATGAGGACAAAAATGTGCCCATACGAAAGTTTTGATAACGATCACACGAAACCAATGACACAACACCAAGCTACATTGACAAATGCATAGACTAGTAAAATAATACCAAAGAAAAACATATTTATAACAAACAAAATGAACACCAAAATCACACCAAAACTTGTCTAAGATACATTTAAACAAACTATCTGCTTTTGTTAGAATTAGAAGTCACTACTGGTATATTGGTAATTTGTGAAGGGAAAATATAAAGCAACCAAAATTAGAGGGATTAGAAAAAACTGCCACACCAAGGGAGGAACTACTACTGCCTTTTGAGGGGTAGACTAGAGGATTGTTATGTCATACTATCTTCTATATTTGACCAATTCACACCATGTGTTAGACACAGAAGAGTTAAATATTTTAATTAGAATACCCATGGAGTAAAGCTTTAATAAAATTACTGGTACATTGTTCCACATCAGACTCAAAGAAAAAGTTCTATTACAGTAGGAAACAAGTTACAAGAGAAGGAATTATGTACGAAAGTATTTACGACAGAAAAGCCACACACACGCAGGAGATGTTTTATCTTATGATACCTGACGATGGAGGTGGAGGGGGGAAATTCTGTGATTGAACGATGACGGTTGCCGACACGGCCGGCGGTGGAGGAGGGGGGTAATCCTCGTCCGAATCTGAGTCGTCCTCCTCCGGGTTTTTGTAGATAACTGGCGTGAATGTTGGCAGGCCTGGAAATGATGAGATGGGGTGAAGCAATGCAAACTGCAAAGTAAATCGAGCAACCCTGCGTGCAACAATGATTCCGACGATGTGCGGCAGCTATTCTGCAGTAGAGAGGCATTGGTCTCTCGGATCTTGATCTTAACATAAAAAGATTTTGAATTTACATGACTAGAAACCATGTATTTTGCTAGTTTGACACAATGAGGAGGGTTGGGGAGATCATGCACGATATTTAACCTGAAATTGAGAGAAACGTTGTGTTATCTTTTCCTTAGAGTTCAGTATAACGTGTAGATCAACATGCTATATTTATGGCGATAGACACATTTTTAAACCCAAGTTGGCTCATCCAAGCAATGCAGGCTGAAGGGTAGAGGTCAGACTAAAACATGACTGGTCTATCTGAGAATGGTCTAACTGGTTAATACTATACCTACGTTAGCATCCCTAACACACACAGAGTAGGTAAACAGGCAAAGTGTTACGATAACATCCAAACTGACCATGAAAAGATTGCAAATTGCGGGATAAATCTCCCAAGACCAATCAATACAATCAAATTACAGAGTCCGAACTTACACCTGACATATAATAACATGAAGAAACATACCTGCAGTAATCAGGAACAACCAAAATCAGGCGAAGAAATTTTGCTGCCCAACTTCCAACAATCGTGAATCAGAGAACAAGCAGCTATCCGGATACCACAGGAGGATGAGTCCATGTCAAGTAGGCGTAGACAGACGGCACTGAATGTGTACTTTGATGTACACAACCTTTCAGCCAACCCAAAATGATCAAATATTCAGATTTTGTTAAAGTCATAAAGAACAACATGACTCCAAGTACATTTTTCATGAACATTCACTAACTATCAGAGTATGCAGGCCTACTTCTTAATAGATGAATGTGAAGAATCTTTGAAGAACGAGTAGGATGAGGTTCTTTTGAAATGCTAATGCAGCAGGTTGCCAAAGCTTTCTCTCACCTTCAGCCGAGTAGAGTTCGAGCTAACACTATGCAAATCCCATTAGCTGTGAGTATCAGCAAATGCTTCAGCTGTTGGAACAACACTGGGTGGAACAGAAAACCTTTATACCATGCCTTTATATACATAAGGAGATACTTGTACTAGTATTGTTTAGAAGCATTCTTAGTTTGAGAGTCAGCGGATGTTTTCATCGAGATCTGTTTTGCTTCAGGTCTGTCAGACCAGCAGAGCAGTGAGGACAATACTGCTAGTACCGGTATTTGGTCATAGTGATCATGAAGGGACTTGCCGAATCTAAAATCTCAGTCTTATAGAGGACCAGTGGATATACCTTCGAGTTCGTACTGGGGAATGACAATCTCAAAGCCTTGTTTGTCAAGATGTGCTATCATCTACATCGCCCTGTATTGAGGATACCTGGCATGAATCAACCTGATTGCTGCGCTGGATGCCAATCCCCACACAACAACTTTCAGACTGTGTATTTATACCAGAGATGATGGCAAAAGCAGCTTCAAACATCCTTTAGATAAAGTATTGTACCACCAAATGCTAAAACATGTCGAGCAATCTACACAACTGAACCTATGGATGATTTGTGACTCGCTCTACCAAAACTAGGCGCTTGTCGCATCTGAACTCGACAGATTGATACGGACTTGTTGTTCATTTCCCTATTGTAGACCTTTTGTGAAATCTATTACAAACTGATTTGGTCACATTTCACAAAAGGTCTACAATAGGGAAATGAACAACAAGTCCGTATCAACCTGTCAAGTTCAGATGCGACAAGCGCCTAGTTTTGGTAGAGCGGGTCACATTTACCGTGCACAAAACATACTGCATCAGGCTTCATTTACACAATCCATCAAATACACCTTATACAGTCAGTATCGTACTGCCATACTGGAATAAACCGGAGAGGGTTGAGAAACTAAACTATTCCTGACATACTGAACCAAAGAGATCACCCTTCCATGCCTGGCCATGCCCTCGGCCACAACAAAGGTATTGTTATCATAGACCACCAAAAAACAACAACATTTAAAGGTCAGTCCAAACAAACATTAAATTTTGAGAGTACTGGGAAATTAGGTTGCCACCCATTCAAAATTTCTTACAATAGCAACGTTTAAGATGTTGGTCAAACATTGAACCAGACATACTTGATAGAAATGACAATGAAATTTTCCCAATTTCAATTCAGTGTTTGTTTAGAGTTATAGAACTTGGGCTGTACTTCACTTTACTTCACGAATGCATCTCAAGTATTTTATTCTTCACAATGGGCCTGAATATTTGCAGGTTCATTCGCATGTTTAGTATCTTTTATGTGAATATATTGACAACAATATTGAGGTCAACAATATGATATCTGGAAAAAAAGTGTTTTAATTTTGAAATATATTTTATCCAAGCTAAACAGCCTTTGCTGTACAACACTAAATGTATTCGAAGTCTCAATATAATCAATCTGGAACTAAAGAAAAAACAGTCTTTATCAACATACAATGTATCAATATATCACCTAGGGAATTCTTGATAACCAGGTGAAAAGGTTAATTCAAATTTTTATCTTTCTGATATTATCATGTTCAATCAGTGAGTCTGGTTAACCCCAACTAGATCAGAGTGCCCCATGATAACTTTTTCTGTTCTCTCATATAAAAGTACATGGCACTTTTGTGTTTGGACAACTATTTATGTATTAAGTGTGTTGTCCTTCAAAAACAGCCAGTTTTTTTCTCAAACAATCTCATGATTTGCATCTTCACATGTATACTTAACACTAAATTGGTTACATTTCAGCCCGGGCATTTCAGACTTTGGCATCATGAGGATATATCAGGGATAATCCCAAACTCTCTCATCACTGCAGCCATAACCTCCAGACGACCAGGACAACTGGCAGGACACAGAAGAGAGTAATGCCATCTGAGGACATCTTACCATTTTTGTAAGGTTGTGACAGGCCATGTCTTGTCTGCGGGCTCCCGACCATTGGACCTTTCATTCCGTCCTGTATACGCATTTGATCCATCCGACGTTCCAAGTCACGCTCACTAGACGGAGCTGCCATCTTCCTGCAATGATAAATGATGTCATTTAGTGCGTGGATGAAAACGCAGCAGAATCTCTTTGCATCAATTTTAGGGTTTCTGAGGTATCATCCCTCATGATGGTCTTTGGCAAGGAAAACCCCTCCACCGACTCTTGATTTAACTTGTCATGTAAGTGGGAGTCAGGACAGTGGGCATTTCAATATCGTTGTGTCAAACGACCATTTCCGGTATCCAAAGACCAATGTCAACAGGCGGAAACTTCGAATCAAAAACCCACCTGACACACCAACCGAAACTCACCGAAACTTCAACATGATGTAAATCCTTCGCTGTCTACTCGACAGTTTCAAGCACAGGATGAGTTTATGAGGTGAATTGATTCCATGAATCATTAAACCTAATGACCACCTCCAAATACCTATAAAACATTGCATATGATATCCCAACAGACTTGCATTACAATGTAGGTACAAGTAGATCAAATTGTTTCAGAGTCAAAAACACAATTCCACAACCCTCCTCTCAATCAGTCTCATTGTAATTTGCAAAGGGTCAAGAAACTCCTTTTCTAAATCATTTCTATGACTTGATATAACTGATGATAAAACAATTCAATCAGAACCCCGCAATCAGAAATGGATAGAACTGTTTGTAATCCACAATGATAGTTCTGCTCAAATCTCATTGACTCAGATTAAAGATCCATCAGACATGTCAGAGAGTTCAATCCTCGATTCATGGATCAGTTTAAAGTCAGCACCAAACATATTTGGCTTTAAGAAGGCATATTTTTAAAACTTTAATCCAGAAGTAAAACACATTCCAAAAGGGTCAATAATCCCACAGATAATCCGAAGCGATATGCACTTGTTAAATCTAAAGTGACAGAGTTATTTTTACACAAAATCTCAATCCGAATACCGTAAGCTCTGTTTTTTACTCCAAAAAAGGGGAAAAGAAATTTCACCAAGAACCTCGATTGGCACGCAAGACTTTGTCATTGGAAAATACCATACGCCCTACATCCTGCGCAACACACTTGTCACAAGTTTAGGCTTGCGAGAGAGAGAGACGCACGATCAGGTCTGACCCGTCAACACCAACAGAATCCAACTAAATGGAGTAATTCAATCACTCCGATAACCTGTTGGGATTGTAATACCCATAACGAAATCTCTCCATTGTGAGTAGGCCCATTAGCCCTGTACAAATAGTGTAGATATTGTGTATTTGTTTTAGCTCCGGTTAGCTTGGGACAGACATCTGATAACATTGGAGTCGGTTTCATCCTCAGGATAACAGGAAAATAGCAAACACCATATTCTAGACTGTATTCAGTCTGCCATCTAGTTAGGGTGGCCAATCAGCGGAATACAATACCCATTCACTCTTTCAATAAATTCGAACTGGGACAGCATATGCAAATTTGAACAATGCCTTCGCACTTGAAAGCCCAGGAGGGTCAACAATACCTCGGCACTTGAAGGCCGGCGCGCAGTAACAAGTGGAGGGCCACCAGGGAGTCAAACTGCAGTCCATCTTCCTATTGTCATTTCCAGCCATTGGCCACACTCATTTCAAGGGGGCAGGTAATGAGGGGCATTCTCACTAAGGGACAGACATGTCCCTTGGGTAAAAATACTGAGTCAATGGGTCCTGACCACCCTGAAACAATCCAATGATGGGCTTAGATGATCCAATAATGACGGGACAACTGAAGATAATGATTAGTCGTGAGATTTCCTAGGGTGACATTGACCGATCACTTTTAGTTGGATTATGCTTAGTTCCGATGCTTCTTGGGACATGTGGGACAACTAAGGATTGTGGCTTTAATACAATACAATTAACAATACAAGTTCAAGGTTGAATGTTGTCTTTCACTTTCAGTCCTGTAAAGGGAGGGGAGGGTCAATGAAAATGATAGACATCAGAAGTTTTTTAACCTAATGTCACCAATATTACGGGTCAAGATGTGCCGTCATCTGACTGACTTGAATGGTCTGCATTTAGATTTATCAATGTTTTTATAAATTGAAGTCTAAAAAAACCTTACAAATTTAATTTTGCATTCAATAGGTAGGTGTTGACTACACAACTCAGTATTTTTCTAAAACTGACAATGTCAAAGAAACACCTGAATACCATAGGGCCCCACCTGACCTGCCAGAAAATTTAATCAAAGCAATCCAAATATTTACAGAGTTTCTAAACAAACGACCAGATTGCTGAATAAACCCTACCCAGTAATAAACCACACACAAATTGTGATTCATTGTGTTATAGGCTTACAGACATACAAGTTACCATATAGAATGTATGCACTTTTAGCAATGAAGTGCTGATGACCACCATAAAAGTCGTAAATAAATTTTTCACATATCAACAAGATGGCAAAAGAGTGAGATGTTCTGACAGATGCCTAGTAGTGGTGGTACCCAATGCTGTCCCCAAAGACGCCTTCCAAGTACATCCATGAAACATGTATCAACATCCAGAACGACCCTTCTTGCCGAAGACAGACTCTTGGGTCAAAACCGTTACATCTTACGTTTTATAACAGCATCCAAAGCAAACCAGTACCTTGGCTTAGAACATTTATCAAGAATACTGCCTCGTCTATTTCCATTTGGAGAGCTGATAGACCAAACACATTGGAAGACTGTGCTGCCATCTTCTTGGTGATAAAGAAACTATTGTGAGAAATGGCTTGCCTTGAATTTTCAAAAGTAGAATTTTACAAGTCATGTAAGGAAAATCCTTAGAATTTCAGGCACTTCTGTGAGTTCAATCCTTATGTTTTCCTAAAGAAATATGAGTTTATGAGGCATAAACATTTTGAAAAGCTCTATTTAACAGAGTGAGAGACTACAAACCATGAACTGATGAGGACACTTTTTTCAGCACTTTTTACTTCCTTAGGCTTAGCTGCCACCTCTACAGACTTGACTCATCTTCAATGTTGACAAGGTCACCATCTAAACCAGGTCAAGTGCAGAAATGGCACTCGTGATTCATTCTCTTCCTCCTGGTTCATATTATGTTGAAACAGACAAGCAAGCAGCACAGCACAAGCAAGAGGCACAACCAACTCATGATGACCGAGAAAGGTCACACTTTGAAGTTTGATTAGGCCTATAGACCACATCAGCGACAGCATTACGATGCTGTTGTGATGTCTATTCAGATTAGTGACAGATCAGCAGACACGTAGGCCTACCAGGATTGACAGACACAGTCATGACATCAGTCTGACAAACATGACAAAAGCAATCTTGAAGTCATGCATTACCAGCAAGCATGCCGGCATAGACGGCCAGTGAATTGAGACCTGGATGGATGGAGATGGCCGGGGGGGGGGGGGGGGATGAAGAACCCCTTTCTGACCCTTCCTTGTCGGTCATGCAGTGAGTCGAGTGACTAGTTTTAGGCCTACAATGGACTGGCTACAGTCTTTACAGAGTAAATTTACATGCAAAATCTGAAGTCCACTCAGACAAACTCAAATATAACAGCAGTTCACCAAGATTCACGAAAAACTCATGACTTTACTGGTACTAAATTAGCAGGAGTTAAATCATATCACATTAGTTTTAACTTACCACCACGACTAAAAAGGATTATAGGACAAAAATCGGTTGAATGATCAAAATTTAAAGAGAATTGGGATAGACCTTGCAGCCAATTGACCTTCACCTCAATGACGTCGTTATTGAAGGGAATCCCAGGGTGCAGATGGCAGCACTGCATTGACACGCTATTTTAGCGCGTTCGATTAGCGCCCCGCTTGCGCGACCATGGTAATCATCTCACGAGGACGGACAATGGAACAACCAACCTCTGCCAGCTGGTTATATGACTGGTGAATCCTCCCAAAGTCCTTTCTCTCATGCAGAGCGTGCCACCAAAAAGACATCAATATCTACATAAAATACTTTATTTGATCAATGTGTCACATTGTTATTTTGGAAAGAAGCCCTCAAATTCATTGTCGGTCCTTGTTTGCTTTTGGATGGGACCTGGCGCCAGTGCGTTCGGACTCGATTCATACTGGGCATGCGCTTCAAGGCTCGAGATCTGGTGCTTACCGAAGCGCGGGGCTAGAAATCGAACATGCTGTGACGAAATCAGCGCCTCTAGTGTCAAGATTGACTTTTTTACTACAGGGTGTATCAACAACAATACTCATACCTAATACAATCTGATGACCCAATCATACATTATTGGCCAAAATTTGAGAAAAAAAGTTTTTCTCACTATCTTCAAGAGATTACTTGCTATTTCCCAAAGTTATGACAGGTCTGATGATCAAATAGAGTGGGGCCGAGGGATGAGGTGCTCGATCGGTCAGAGTCATCAATCTCTTTTTCTACGTCTTCACAGTCAGAAATCCTTATTTCAGTGCCACAGTCTTCAACACAGCAGCCAAAATGTATCAATAGTTATTATCTACTATTTATCTGGAAGACATCTGTCGGTGCAATTAACAAGGACATAGTCACATCTGTATCTGGCAGATCTAACAAACTGTCCTCGGTCACAAATAGCCCACATTCACAAGGTGAGAAGGTTCTAGGTGGAGAGGCCACTGCATGAGAAGATCCAGCAGCGACAATCTCTGAAATGGCACCATTAAAGATTAGGCTTATCCACTGCATTGCCATCCTGAGATCAGGGTTTTTGCTATCCTCCTACATGTACCTCATATACGATCAAGAGGGGGAGTATATTGAAAATCACAGGTTATGTCTGGATGCTGCAGGCATACTGTATAGATAACTTGCATGACGTAATAGTGGACGACATCAGAGAATGCAACAGAGCCATGTTGCTTGTAACATCTGATGGCCAGTTCCCCAGATGTCACGAGAGACGCGAGTCTATTTGATTATTATTTCCAGACATCACTTGTCATTACGTCTTGCTCGTAATCTACAGTCAATGAAGGGAGATATTCAATGGGACCTATTTTCTAACATTGAATGGTCAAATTACTAATAAGTTAACTCTGAGTAAATAAATCATAATTGTTTTAAAAATTGATAGAAACATTTTATTCAGAATTCGAGTATGAAACAGACCATTATTTCTCATTCACAATTGCAAAAAACATCAACATCAACATATCATATGGATCACAAATGCAAGGACAGTTTGCTATGCTGCACTCCTGATATCATGATGGAATGTACAATCACGCGTGTTGCGATGCAACTATAGGTGTTTATCCAGAAAATCCTGGTGATAAAAAAATTCCCCCTCTTATCAGGGTCGTCTCAAATTCACCTGATGCCCAAGAAGAAGAAATAATTTATGTCTTCGTGCATGCTCCCCTGCCCCCACCCTGAAAAAATATTGAAGTTTGACATCAATATAAATGCCATTAAATACTTCACAAGACAAGTGAAAAACCCTCTGTCATAGCTGATATAGATGATGGCGGAACAACGCTGTATCAAACACGAGGTTGGCATCAGGCGGAGAGCTAATTCTGTGGCGTAAGACACACGCAAACTCGCATCAAAATTAGCCATCCATGTTACTGTCACTTTGGCAACGAAACATCGTGCTCGCCTGAGAATTGTGCAGAGGGTATCCCCTAAAAACTCTTTCTTCCTTTTTGGCATCGTCCAAATCTTAACAGAATGCACAGATTATCAAAACAACAATGTAAAATGTAAATTTGAACAAATGCTCGAAAATGTACAAATCTTTAGTGTGAACACCGTAGGCATAAAACTACAAAATGTATCAGTATATATGAGCGTATGATCAGATCAGAAGCAGATAACACTAAAAGACAATCATAAATGCTGAGACTTGTGTATAATTCTTTCTCTCCTGTAGCACCATCACTGAAAAATTTAATTTCAGGCTGGATTTACATACCGTAGGATTCATGATGTCACTTGTCTTAAGTTCATATTTCACTCTCACTAGTTACCAGCACAGCATCAACTGACAAGGGCGTAAAACACCACGTGAAAAGAACGACCTCAGGGTGAAAAATGACACCATGAATGATATGTAGCCTGCACTTGAATTCTTCATGTCAGGAATGACAAGTGTTATGTCACAGGTTACCTGCAAAACATGAACTATATACAAAACCTGGCCTAATGGGTCAAGAACTTCAAAGCCCACAGTCTGGCTTAGAACCTTGGACCTCACTTTACCATGCTTAATCATCCAAATGTCTTCAAAGTCTCTCAACCAATCCACATTAATCCAACCTATTTCTCATCATAAAACTTTCCTCAGACTTCATAATTTAGCTACTTGTTCCTGGCATCGGCCACTTTATCCGGAGCCTGAAGGGTGACACTGTTTGTCCTTCACACGTATTGTCGTCTTGTGTCTTGGAGTTTTCTCCAACTTCAATTTTGCTCTCCTGTGGTGATTCACTAACATCAACTTTCACTGGAACTTCACAAGAGACTTGCGTAATCCTTTTTCTTTTACCCTCTTGGTCGCTTTCAGGTTTTTGTCCAACTTCCTTTTCGTCTTCTTCAGCCCATTCATCAGAACTCCACCACTCAATCGGTTTTTGCTTGCGTTTACACTTCCTTTCTTTAACATCCCTTTCAAATATATCGTTTTCCTCCATTACTTCACTCGTATCACTTGAACTATCCTGCATACTTTCTTTCCTCTTTCTTTTGAAGTTCCTTTTTCCAGTCCGAAAAGTGCTCTTATCAGCAGATTTCCTCTTCTTTTTTTTCGATCCTTCAGGTACCACATTCTCTAACTTCAAGTCTACAGCTCCCTTAATATCGTTAAGTTTCCTTGACTTTTTGCAACCAGTCTTTTTAACACCAGACGCCGACTTTTTGACACCATCTTCCTTCTTATTGATTCTCTTTCGTTTGGAACCCGCCTTCTTAAAGTCTGCCTCTTCAGATCCACCACCTGAATGTTGCGACTTCATATGATTCTTCAAGAAGTATTTCCCAGTGAACTTGGCATTGCAAATACCACAGCGCAAAAGTGTACCTTCTCTTGGCCCCCCATCTACCGACTCTGTAACATCGGAAGCACTTTTTCCATGCACCTTACCGATATGATCATTTAACACCCACAACTTCGTGAAATCTTCACCGCAGATTTTACAGGTATAAAACTCAGCTTTTTCTGGGTGGTGGTTGCGCATGTGAATGTTCAAATGTGCTTTAGACGTCGTCTTGCTGCCACAATAATCGCACATAAACAGATCTCCTGAGTGTATTCGCATGTGGCTCTGCAACTGATGTTTTAAACTAAATCTCTTGTCACAAACTTCGCATTGGTGTCTTCTCTCGCCCAAGTGCTTAGAATCGACATGATTCTTTAGATGGTGTTTGTACTTAAAAGCGCTTTCGCACACCAGACACTTAAAGGGCCGCACAGCGTCTCCTTCATGCTGCTTCATATGGCTCTTTAAATTGTTTTTTGATTTAAAAGATTTTGAGCAGTGAGAGCAAGTGTGATGATGTTTGAAAGTGGCAACGGGACCATCAAAATGGACTGCATCAACATGACGGCGTAGATGATCCTCCTCCCTAAATTCTCTGCAGCAAAATTTACAGCGGACACTTGCTCTTTTGTGTTTTTGTTGGTGTTTTAAGAATTTGGACTTGTTGAGGAACGCCTTGCCGCAAAACTGACAAATGAAGTTGTGCTCTTGAATACACATTTCAAGATGTTTTCTCAATATAAATTTTGTTTTCAACTTTGCGCAGCAGCAAGGACAGACTATTTCCCAACTCGGTGAATGCTTCTTAAGATGACCCCTATAAAGGCCCTTGTCGGTCCAAGTTTGGTTATGCTTTATACAGAATTTACAAACATACTTGACATCAAACCGACCTTTCACAGATATGCTATGTTTATCAGCAAATGCTTCGTCAGATAGCTCAGCATCTGACAGCCCAGGAACAGCTGGAGTCATAAAATCTTGCTTGGTAGTCTTGTCAAATTCTTCCACAGACTGTGTCACCTCAGTTGATGGGTCTTGAGCGGAGGATCCGGATTCCGCCAGAGACATATTGGCATCCTTAGATTCTGCTGCACTCGCATTGGTCCCTTTCGATACTTGTGTTTCTGCTACATGAGGCTTTCTCTCATCGGACATCTGTGGGTTTTTTGTTGCATCTGGGTTGGCCTCAGCAGATTTTTGAGGTTTAGTCTTATGTGGGTTGGCCTCATCCGACACATGAGATTCTGTCACATCTCGGTTGGCCTGTTTAGGTATTTGTGTTTCAGTCTCATCTGGGTTTGCCTCATCTGACACATGAGATTCTGTCACATCTAGGTTGGCCTGTTTAATAGATATCGGTGATTCTGCCACATCTGGGTTGGCCTCAGTAGCTTTTTGAGGTTCTGTCACATCTGGGTTGGCCTGTTTAATAGATATCGGTGATTCTGCCACATCTGGGTTGGCCTCAGTAGCTTTTTGAGGTTCTGCCACATCTGGGTTGGCCTCAGTAGCTTTTTGAGGTTCTGTCACATCTGGGTTGGCTTCAGTAGCTTTTTGAGGTTCTGTCACATCTGGGTTGGCCTCAGTAGCTTTTTGAGGTTCTGCCACATCTGGGTTGGCCTCAGTAGCTTTTTGAGGTTCTGTCACATCTGGGTTGGCTTCAGTAGCTTTTTGAGGTTCTGCCACATCTGGGTTGACCTCAGTAGCTTTTTGAGGTTCTGTCACATCTGGGTTGGCTTCAGTAGCTTTTTGAGGTTCTGCCACATCTGGGCTGGCCTCAGTAGCTTTTTGAGGTTCTGTCACATCTAGGTTGGCCTCAGTAGCTTTTTGAGGTTCTGTCACATCTGGGTTGGCCTCAGTAGCTTTTTGAGGTTCTGCCACATCTGGGTTGGCCACAGTAGCTTTTTGAGGTTCTGTCACATCTGGGTTGGCCTCAGTAGCTTTCTGAGGTTCTGTCACATCTGGGTTGGCCTCTTCAGACATCTGAGTCTCTGCTACATCAGGTTTGGCATGTACAGCTATCTGTTGATCCATATCATCTGTTTTGCCACCTTCAGATATAATGTCCTTCCTCTTTTGCAAAAGATAGCCACTATGGTTGAATATCTTGTGCTTTAGTATCATCAACGGACTAATAAACTGGGCCTCACAGATGTCACAAGTCTGTTCAGACTCGACTTGCAGACTTGTATCATTGTCATGGGTGTTCATGTGTTGTATAATCTCTTCAGAACCAGCAGTAACCAAATCACACCTCTCACAAAGAAACATTCTCTTTTTATGGTTCTCAGAAAAGACACCCTTGAGCGGAGTTTTCTTCCTTTTGACAAATTTTCTCTTTGCTAATCCTTTCTTCACCAAAAGGAGATAAGGACCATGAACTTTAATCTTATGACGGAGAAGATTGATTTTACTTAAATATGAACGACAACAGATATCGCAAGTTTCTTGACTTGGATTCTGTACGAGGCCAGGTATGTGTCCATGTTTGGTTACGAGATGGTCTCCTATGGCCCATGTGTCCCCCAAGACTTCATCACAGACTTCGCACCAGTAGTCCTTCGGATTCACCACTCGACAATACCCTTCAATTTCGACGTCAGACTCGGTGTCTTCCTCACTAGTGACCAGATCAACTATGTCCAAGTTAGCTTTTGCCTTGTTTTGTTTGACTGCCTTTAGTGTGTGAAGACGAAGATAGGGATCTGTTCGGTGCCTGCGATCTCTGCCTCTAAAAACCGGTGGAAGTTCAGACCTCTTTGCCGAGTGACTTCGACTGTGATCTTCCTTTGCACTTCCAGGGTTTTCAATCTGATCACTCTCTCGCGAAGACTGCCGATTTGTCCTTGCCTTGCAACTTTCAGAGGCAACATTGTTCAGAACCATAACTTTATCTTCAGTGTCAGATTCAGAATCCATCCAAACCGATTCAGCACAGCTGTCCACATCATCCTCGTCTGTAGATGCCGAGCTATTTGGGGCAGGTTTGTAATCACCATCAACAATGGTATCATCTGACTCTGAATGAACAGACTCCATCCACCTACGCTTCCTACCTCTTGCCTCGCCATCATTTGATTCAGGATCGGACTCAACCTCCACTGCACGACATTCCAACTTATGTTGGTTCAAGCCAGATAGGCAAGTAAAGTTCTTGGAGCAGTGCTCACATCGGAAGATCTTTCGAAGCCCTCTGCCACTGCTGCGTGGAGCAGCAGCCGGATCAGTGCCAGTCTCCTCAAGGGTGGAGTTCATCCAGGAAGTATCAGAGGGAATTGGATTTGTTGTATCCACTTCAGATCTAGCAGTTAAAAGATCTGAAAGGCTAGTCTTTGGCATACATGTATTCTGATTGATTTGATTGAGTGAACCATCAGCAACTTGTCCTCCTTTAGAAAATTTCTTGTCAGTTTTATTTCTTTCTTGGCGGGAGTTAAAGTCCGGATCGCACTCAGAAACAGATAGAGTACCAGACTTGGAAACTGTGAGAGCCCTAGACTCCAAAACTGTGACAGTTCTGCACTCGGACACAGGTACAGCTTCACATACGGTAACAGTGTCAGTATCGGAATCTTCATGATAGAGACCAGAAGATGTTTTATCCCACTCTCCAACACATTTCCCAACATTTTCATAGGCTTCCTTGGAAACAACATCAGTACATGTATTATTATTAAAATCTTTCTGGCCATCCGCAAAATCTGTCATTGCCATATTGGATAAATCTGCGGAACCCAACTGCGTACCAGCTGAATTCTGATCAAAAGACTTCTCAATTGGTCGACTCACATCAGCATCAAGGCAAGAAGAAGTGACGCTATCAACAAGACCTCCAAATGAAACTGGTCCATCCAGTTGTTGCTGGTCACGTTGAGAAAGCCTATTGGTATTCGACTCATTTGAGTGAATTTCATTTGATATCAGGTTAGAAGTTACCAGAGATCTTTCTGATGCCCCGTTGACATTCGATGATGGTTGATTTATCCCAGCCAGTAGGTTCTTGATAACTGGCAGAGTCTCCTTTTTCTGTCCTGAAGCATTAGAATTCAAATGACCTGGTTCTTCTCCTGATGCAGCATGAGGCCGAGTAGAGACTTTTTGCCTATCCCTAAAATTGAGGAAATCTCTTATTGTCCTGCAGTGCTGATATCCATTTTCTCTTACTTCTGAATACAGCTGGGCCCCCTGGTGAGGCAAACTTGAACTCGTTCTATCACCTTGAGCAAATAGTCTACTAGAAAGAATTGGGTTACTTTTTTTCGACTGAGGTAATTGTCCAGATGTAGCCACGAAACTTGGTGTCGTGGAAGAATTGGGACCTGGTACTGATGTTTTCTTCAACCCCATATCTGAAGAATCATCACCAATTTCAATCACAACAGCCTTGCTTCCCACTCCCAGACCAGGTAGAGGAGCCAAATCACTTGGGGAAGCTCCATTTCTCCTTTGTTCTGACTGTGTGTTCCTGGAGGAGTCCACACATTGCTGTGACCTCTGCAAATAATCCTTCGAAAATCGTCTTTGATTGAAGACAGGAACATTATTCTTCCGTTTGGGAGTAGTTGATGGATAAGTACCTCTGCTGTGCGCGCCGGTCTGCTTAGTCTTTTGGAGACTGCTAAACTTTTGAGTAGAACCTCGCACACGAGACCCAGAAGTGTTTGCCAAAGATGATTTTTGTTTCCGACCCTTGGCAGCAACTTGACCAGTACCAGTTCGTCCCAATGCAGTATTCAGCCATTCTAAATCAGAGGTAGAGAGAATCGGACGCACTGTATTGGTTTCACATCTTGTACTCAACAGATCCAAAAGAGTTTTTGGTGATCCCTGGTCTCGAACAGTAGCCTCTTGGTTCATATTGGTTAAAAAATCCTTACATTTACCAGATGCTGCTCCGTCTAATTGGTCATTGCCTTCCCCTCGCTGGTCACTGGGTATATGTTCCTGAATTTCATTTGAAGTTATGTTCGACGCATTGTCTGATGAATCATCATCAATTTCTATCACATTGGGCACCGCTGGGCTGCCACGACTGCTTCGGAAACCAGCAAGACTTGGGGAAGTTCCATTTTGAATATAAGGCATTCCATTGTGCAGATACGGAGTAGCCATTCTACTTGCCTTGCTCTGTTGGCCAATGTGTTGTGGCACAGTCCCCTTATAAGGACCAGTGCTTTGACCATTGTGCAGATACGGAGCAGTAATGCGATGGGCAAAAGTCTGTTGGCGAGTGTGTAGATAGGGAGCAGAACCCCGATTGGAAATAACCTGTTGGCTGTGTAGATACTGAAGAGAACTCAGATTGGCAATAGTCGGTTGGCTACTATGTAGGTACGGAGCAATACCGCCATTGGTAATAGCCTGTTGGCTATTGTACAGATATGGAGTAGTACTAGACAGTATACTAGCTAATACACTCATATTAGGTGTACCTTGTAGATTATCTGTGACAGAGTTAACTTGTCCATCGACTAAAGCAGAATCTTCCACACCAGCATCATCATCATCCTCAGACTCCCCTCCTGATGTGACAGTACTAACACCCATATCCAGCGTACAGATGCCTCCAATTTGAAAATTAGAAGTGACAACATTATCACTGTCAGAAACACTATCCACACATTGCTTTTCACTGGCATCATTGCATCGATTGGAATTTCTTGACGATTCTGAATCAGTTTCCTTTTTCACATTAGTAACCTTCGGGAGACAAAGCACTTTAGAACTAGCTTGACAACCTTGAGACTGCACCAATGTCCCAACCACCCTCCCCTTACTAACATTAGCTACACATTCTACAGGTTCTGGCTCCCTTTTCATGGCAATATGCTTCTCTTTATGACGAGCCAACTTTGGAAGACTGTGGCACAAAAAATCACACTGGTCGCAGAGGAGCACTGGGATATTCTGCTCACAGGGCTCAAGTTTCATACCAACAGTTTGCGTTTCAATACTTTCACATGATTTTCCAGAAACAACCGCGTTAAGATTATCAACAGACTTCTGTGTAACATCACCAAACGGACTTAATACAGATGCCTGTATCTCAGAATGTGGAGAATCACATGGCAGAGATACGGGCCTGTGTTCTTCAGTTGGCACAGTGCCGTCTTCCTGAGATGCAGACCTCTGTTTTTCAGTTGGTATAGCACTGTCTAACAGAGATCCAGGCTTCTGTGTTTCAAGTTTGCTTAATGCAGACAACTCTATCTCAGGAGGAATAGTACTATCAACTTCGCTAGGCACACATTTTGCATTGCACAACTCTGATAAAGGCGGGTCGCGAATCTCAACAGACAAAGCATTATCTAACTGTGGCAATGCTTCAATTTCTAACTGAGTTTCAGTACCCAACTTCTCAGCCAGCGCAACACAGTGCATCTGAGATAAAATTCTATCTAGTTCTTCTATGCGTGCAAGTGCTGCTTCATCGAGCTGAGATTCAAATATCGGAATGTCCTTCGATCGCTTGTCTAATTCATTGCGAGATTCCTGATTATTATTTGGTACCGAATCATCAACATTAGCTGCCCGAGTGTCTGAAGATGTTACCTTTTCACTGAAATCTGAGACTTTGGCTGCTTTGCGTTTGATTGGACGAGTTAGAAGGTCACGTAATCGACTACCTGTCTGACAACTCATGTCTTTGCGGTCTGGAACGACAGATTCATCAGGCGTCCCTGTATCGTTTGTTGCAGATTCTGTACCAATATTCATGCTCACACAAGTTTCATCCTTGACATAAGAAACCGTGCTATTTTCACCGATGACAAAATTCGCGTGATTTAAAGTGGAGGATGAATCAAGATTATGAATTTCTGACTTGATTACCAGAACTTCACCTTCTTTTATATTTCGGAAATAATGATCAAGTTCCTGCTGATTTGGCATCATAATAAAATCACCGGAAATGTTCGGAATTTCAGACTTAATCTTTCTGATGTCGTGTTGACCATCAGGCAAAAAGTGAGCACCCAGAGAGTCAGCGTCAGCTTTGACGTAAGTGACTTCGTCCTGGTCCAAGATAACATTGTTCTCCTTTTTGATTGGAAGAATGGGATCTTTGAGGTTAGGAGTTGAAATTGACGAATACTGATCATTGCCATTGACCCGAATATGACGTTCATTCGATTGCGTTGGCAGGTTAGGAGTTGTAACAGGCCCTGCAGTTTCTTTCTCGTACTTGTATTTGTAAACAACAGGCTGTTCTTTGGAGTGTGTATTCTTAGACGCTTCTGATAAATCTCCCTCCACTGTGTGAGAGTCCGAGCTGAGCACAGTTTTTGACCTGAGCTCTCTGTCTACCGCACCATCTTTGCTTTGCGGAATGTTTTCCACACCATCATTGCTATCAGAGTTTTCTGCAACTGGTTGATAATTTTCCCATTCTGCCAAAAATTGAGCCCAAACATCTTCTGGATGCTGCTCACCATTATTGTCAGATTCCATAGCCACAGGCTGTCGAGCCGCCCGTGATGATGAGGCGATGTCCTCATTTTCTTTTCCCCCTGGTTCCTGAGACGTTTCCCTCATTTTTGTAGGGGACATACGACTATAAGTACCTCTGAGAGAACACAAAATCAGTAGGTCAGAATTCTAGATGTTTGTTGGATTCTTCAATGTCGTCTGTAGTCAACCTGTAAAAATAAACAAATAGAAGACTGTGTCAGGAGTATAGACACACTTCATTATACTGAATTAGGAGCCAGGACCAAGGACCTGGTTGTTCAAAACAAATTCTGTAACTAACATGGCAATAAATCTAATTGCAAACAGATACAAGTAACCAGTTGTTTTTGAGAAAATTATTCAAAATCAACAAAAAACTTTTTTGCACAGGGATTGTGTTTAGAGGTAACTTAGAGGTGCATTTTATGATTAAAAAGACCCAAAGACATGAAAGAGTCTGGGTGTATCTCTCTGACGACCAAGATGTATTGTAGTGCTTCTCACCTTCTTCCTGCAACCCATACAGTCCAAACATGGCCATGGTAACGCTGAAAGTTGATGTATTTTCTCCAATGAATCTGTGCTCTGGAATGTCTCACTCTCAGGTTCTTGAGTCACGTGTTTGTTAGTTGCCTGAAGGAAAAAATGAAATATTTGATGTGCCACTTACACTCAGTTTCAACAGCAAGCTAGTCCATCAGTGAGGCCACATCCAAAACATACGATTGTGAAAAGGTTAATCCCACAGCAATATAGAACCTAAACACCAGTTATTGAAACATTTCTTCTCCTGTAGTCCATTCGTGATGTTATGTTAGGGCTCTGCAGGGCGAACTACTGGTAGAATTTTTAAAAGTTTGGTTGAACCTTGCCTCAAAGGCAAAGCCCAAACAGGATCTTTTCATTTTAGTAACCATGGTAATGAAATATTTTTTTGGTTCTTGAAAATCTGAAAAATCTTACGTCTTTATAATCAGGCAGATTCGTCAGATATTTTGGCGTGTAGTACTTTGGCACAGCAGGGTCAGTAGTTTCACAGAATTTACACTTTGTATTGGCTTGGCTGACAACACTGCCAACAGGCTCATCATCGGAGCTGGAAAATAAATAAAACCACAATTAAGCCAAAATCACCTTGTTTTCATTTATGTACAGTATGGTAGTCAGTACATTTTACATTGAGGATTGATGTATAATCTAATGTCGCCATTGAATTGATATTGCTTGATGGGGGGGGTCGTACTAATTAACGCCCGGTAGGGCCCGATAACGACCGGTAGGGCCCGGGGAAAAAAAGGTAGCGCCCGGAGGTTGAATCGGGATTTTTATGCACTTTCAACTGTATATATGGTGCTGCTCCCCAATTTCGAGTCATCCCCAATTTCGCGAAAACCCGTTTTTTCCCGTTTTCTCTAATTACGTTCAAAACACTGGGTCAATACCTAGGATCATGCACACGACACAGAAACACAACAATCAGTCGCGCATGCGCAATACCCCGCGAAAATGGGGGAGCCGCTTCAGATTTGTTTTGGTCTGCATCGATCTTTCAGTGAGCGATTTCAAGATTAATTCACGCTTAAAACATCCACGCAGCACCCCAGATATTTCGTTATTGATCTCAAATTTCGTAATAAATAAGCTTTTGCGTGTATGGAATCGCTGGAAGCTAGTAAATCTGCACTTAGTGATAAGACCCGCGAAAACTGGCTCCTACATGATATGTTGTTAAGATGTATTTCTAACAGTTCTGTAACTTTGATGACCAAGCTTGCAGCCAAATTTGGTAAAATTGATGCTTGTTTTATGGACTGCGCTAGCGACCGGAGAATTCGCCGTCGGCCATTTTGGCTACGGTCCCTGTATATAGGGAAGTACATCTAGACAACATATATATACAGTTAAAAGTGCATAAAAATCCCGATTCAACCTCCAGGCACTACCTTTTTTTCTCCGGGCCCTACCGGTCGTTATCGGGCCCTACCGGGCGTTATTTAGTGCGACCATTCGTTTATAGTTAGCCCTACTTGTTGAGTTTCAAGTCATGAACACCCACAGACACAGTAGACATAGACAAAAAAATATGTTGCCTGTGAAAAGGGCTTTTCAAAATAGCCAAAAAAATTTTATTTTATTTTTGCTGGGAGTCGATGGCCACCAAAAGACCACCAAGTGCCGTACCGGCATGATTGGTGCAGCTTTTGGCATTTTGCTACACAGCTATGGGGCGCTGCATTTACATTACGGTCAACATCTATTCCCAGAACCTTCTTAATTCAATAATTGCATTTCAATTACCAAAGATCAATGACTGCAACCGCTTTCTTAAGATCAGGAGGTTGCTGGGCGGTTAACAATGTTACATGTGTTAACTGCTTCTTGTTTTTGTTCCGACTGGACAAACTCAACTTCCGCCTTTCCGCCATGCATGCCATGCGACTTGTTGTATCATCGATATACACTTCGAGGGATGTCGGTGTTCTTCTAGTAATAACAGGTGACGTCACCATTAGGTCATGAGTTCCTATACGCGGGAAATACGAATCCGCACGCGTGGCCTTCGTTCCTTTAGATTTTGAAAAAGTGATGACCCCCTGTAGAATTTGTGAAGGGATCCTGGGGGAGGGGGGGGGGGTGTTCCCAGCCTTGGGCTTCTGTTAGCCAGGATTCATAGGCCTACTGGTGATAAACCATTCAATGGGAACGCAGGCGAATGTGTATCATCTGAGGAATCGGATATGGATTCATACTGGTGATAAACAATGTAAACTCAAGTGACTGCACCGGTCAGCTGAGAGATGTGGATTCATAGTGGTGATAAACCATTCAATGTAGAGGGATGAATGAATGAATGAATAGAAATACTTATATAGGGCGCCTTTCCAAACATGAGTTATTATTAATAGGCCCCAATTTTATTATTCTCTATTTGTTGAAGAACTACATTTTTATCAATTCATGTAATGTTGCTCAACTTTTGTCGATTATCATTCAATTTCTGTTTGGCGTTGGTCTCAGTCAATCTAAGCTTCCACATGACCTATGGTCATATTATTACCCCCTTATGATGTCTAACTGCAAAAGACGACAAGGAATGATTATTTATCAACATTTCCTGAACTATATACCTTCTAATTATCACTTTACATAAATAGGTTGGCGTTTGGTCGCGTGCTTTTCTTTCCACGTGACAATATACAGCAAAATAGTTACAACCCCATAATCGCGCTATAAGTCCATAATGAGATCACGGTGACCCGTTATAAATGTTTCGCGAGCTTCGCTATTTTGCCGCTACGCAGCGCGTTGGAACCTTGCGTCAACCTCTTGTTACTGTGAAGCCAGCCAGGTGCTGTTCATTTTGCTTTAACCTTCTTGGAGTTTTGACATTTGAAAACCGCATATCTGATATCGCCCGCCATGCACGCACACGCGATTAATCTTGACACCAGAGGCGCTGATTTCGTTTAGTCGCTGACGTCACCATTGTATATGGTCGTTTCGCTCCCTGATCTTTTCGCCCCAGTCACGCCGGGCCAAATGTCCAATTTACATGCACCCGCTGAAATTGCACCCTCTGCCACAGTTTGATCGTCCAAACACTGATCCAGTGTGTATAGTGCGCTGCTTGTAACATGGATTGAAAAGCCATCTGTTATGTCTCGATAAAAAAACATTTTAAGGATGTCGTGATAGTTTTTTTCATAACACTGTGAAGTGTATTTGTGTCAAACAGATGCGTAATAAAGATATAGATTTTAACAATGAATGGCGCAGTCACGAGCGCCCAGTGTTGCCGTGATCCGTGACCAGGTGACAGCGGGACTCGAGTGAAACAGGCTTGGAAATGATGACCACCACCATTGATAACGCTTGGAGATTGATCGGACTCTAATAGTGGCGTCACCTATAGTTACTAGAAGTAACTCTGACATCCCTCCAACAATCACTCCATCTCGAGGATGTAACAAATCGCGCCTTGATCAGTGCTGATTGATTGGCGTGCACATGTTTGTGGACAGCTCTCGAATTTCTCATATTTTTGATTGACTGTCCTTCAATTGTTCCATTGCAAACTGATTCAGGAATGTTCAGTCAAAGACTTAATCCACTCGGCTTGATAAAAAGGTGATTCAATTCTTCTAACTAAGCAAAAGTGTTGAACTTTTTATGCACACCCTCCCTGTGAAAATAAATTTCTGCCATTTTGAAACGACCCTTTTCACACACAGCTGGCAACACTTGTTTACCATGGCATGAAAGTAAAAATATACAAGCTTATTCAAGCAATTGACTTGAAGTTGTCCATGCCTTTTAATGTTCATGATATTTTGAATGCTTTTGTTGATGATTTGATTTTAAACATGACTTTTATGTCACGGTGAACTTTACGCTGCCGAAAGGGTATTTTCAAACGAAACTGGCTATAGGCCCTATTCGAACCGCCACGGTGCATGGGGCCATTGTTTCCGGTCTTATTCGCACCGTCAGAAACACCGTTACGGTGAAAGGTACCGTACCGTGATGGTGCGAATAATATGGACTGAATAAATAGATCGCACCGTGGTGACATGGGTGATGGTGGGTAAGGAAAGTAGGCCTAATTCATGATTGAGGTGGTGTTTGTTTGTGACGAGTGTTGGAAGTGCCTTTACTCCTGGCTCCGGGTGTGGGTAGGGTCCTTGACTTCCAGCCGGCCCTGTCACGGTACGAATAGCCGCGGCCATTTTCAAAATGGCCGAAATTTATTTTCGCATATGGTCTAATTGCAGGACACGTCATATGCGATCAAACTACATCATTTCCAATCAGGGATTGTAAATTTTGATCGCATTCTACCATAGACCTAGCCCAATTTTGGGAAAAATTGACCGATCACAAAACTGAGGCCGAGGGATATTATAATTACTTAAACTACTCGTAGTGAAATAAAAGACAGTGTATTTACTATTGATTTGTAAATTTCCTTGCAGTATTCTGTTCTTTTGTTTTCAGAATCACTGTCATGTCCTGTCGACCATTGACTTACGAGTCATTCCTCAAATACACCTGCGAGAATGAGCCTGTCCTCGATTATTTGGCCGGCAGTGAGGAGCGAAAAAATCTTGAAGCAGCACTTAAAAAATATGAAGGGGTGACAGAGGTTCCGATTTGCATTGGAGATGAAGAAATTAAGACTTCTGATATCAGGCACCAGGTTGCAGTAAGTATTAAGGATTAAGAATTTCTTCGAGGGCGTTATACTTATACATGGTAGGCCTACCTCAATGTATTTTCGAGCTGCAATACTGGGGAAATTTTACATATATCGTTTGGTTGAGGATCAAAACCATCAAATCAATGAAGGATCCGAACCATCAAATCAATGAAGGATCTGGCCGCTTGTCTTTTTGCCCCCAAAAACATACTCTCAGAATGAATCCTAGCAGAGACCCTGACACGAGCACATAGTTGGCGTATGTACAGCCCAGCTGTTTGAATTCATGAATATCTAACATTAAGTTTCAATACTGTTTCGAATACAATGACTTGCACAGATTCTAATCATCAAGGCATGCAAGGCAGGTGCTCACAACTGCAATTTCTATCTGAACGGTATGGGTAGTAAAAGTATGATATTCTTTTTTTCAGCCCTTTGATCATCAGAGAAAAGTTGCCAAATTCCATTATGCAACACCAGTAAGTATTATAAAATATCTTTCAATGAAAATAGGTTTTAAAAGTGTCATAAACAGGTTATTTTTCTATCATCGCTGTTCCAGTGAACTCAATGGTGTGGATATTTCAGAGGTAAATGGCCGTGTTGATCCACTGCTTGGTTATGGTGCTCTTTAAAAAATAGCTGAGTTCTTTCAGTGGAGAAATTTAGAGACTTAGGCCAAAAAATAGTTCAGAGGTCACCGTGTAAGCAGTCGAGTCTAAAAATGACAGTCGTCAATGCAGTTTATAAATGTACAGGCCTTTCTGTTTAACGTAATACCCAAAATGTTGCATGAGCAATTGGCCTTATTTCCAAAATTATTGATTGAGTGGAGTCCACTTCAAACTAGTTTAGGACAGTCATATCTGGAAACTATAGTTTAAATCTCGATTGTTCAGACACCTGAACCTTATCAAACTAGGTCATGGTAATTGCGATGCCCCAGACATGCCAGATCAGCTAAAAAATATTAACCCTGGCTTTAATAGTGATCAAAGTGCCAAAAAAACTATCTATCTTCTGTACATAGTATCCATCTATCACCTGTGTTTTATGAAAACATAGTGACGAATGTGGGGAATATGTGGTCTTTTATCAGGGTTCTGACTCTGATGTTTTCCCTGCTAAATGTTCTATTGTTTAGTAATTCGGCTTGAAGGGGCTTGGATGTTAGATTAGGACTCATTCAAAACGTAGTGAATGCTCATTTCAAGGACTGGAGTCTGTTCTTTGTTTTCCAGAGAACAACCTCCAGGGTTTTATTTAAATGAGCATTCACGACGTTTTGAAGAAGTTCTAATTGCTTTATGATTTCAAGTTTTAGCCAAAATGGCGGTACCTATGGTCAACCCTTAACACTACATCATGACACAATACCATGCTCTGCATCCATTTTTCCTTCACATGAGGTGACCACAAGGGCCCTGACCATTTCATTTTTTTAGGCAATTGTTCAGAAAGGCATTGACTCCTGCATGTCAGCCCGCAAAGACTGGGAGGCGACACCTATTGAGAAGAGAGCAGAGATATTCCTCAAAGCGGCTGATTTGATTGCTGGAAAATATCGTGGAGAAATTCTGGCGACAACCATGCTCGGACAGGTGTGTAGAGAGAAAGGCAGTGGACAGTTGTGAATAGCATGTAGACTGGCTAATAAGAAGTTGTCACAGCCAAGAGCCGGTCTAAGGCCTTGGCGATTAAAACATGTAAAAAAGAAGAAATGGTTTGCAAGATGAAGTTGTTAACAGAATTAACAGTGACTGCTGAGTCCTGACAAATGTTAATCATGCCTTTATATACAGGTCAAACCAATTTCAATCACACATGTATTATTTTCAGGGCAAGACCATCGTCCAAGCTGAAATTGATGCGGCCCCGGAATTAATTGACTTCCTAAGATTTAATGTAATGTTTGCAGCGGTAAGTGATCTTTCAGTCACCTTATCAATTGATAGAAATCTTTTAGTAAGCCAATGGGTGATATGAATAAAGACTAGCAATTGCTTTTACTGAAAACCCCATGTACATTTACAGTAGGCCTTTCTGTACAAAACTGAAGTAAAATCATTAACTCGTCTTTATTCATATCACCCAATGTCTTGAAGACGAGCATAGAAATAATGTATCATAATTTGGATGATGTTTTTTTCGTGAACCATTCATGCACAATTGGGTCGCTTACAGTAATTTAATTTTCCTTCAGAAAAACCTCACCTACACCCCCATCAGTACAGAGCGCTACATCGACACGCTGAGATACCGAGGCATGGAGGGATTCTGGGCAGCGGTATCGCCCTTTAATTTCACTGCTATTGGTGGCAATCTGAGCGGAACCCCTGCCCTCATGGTAAGTTGGGAGGCCTCCTTAAGCCTTGTACCCATTGAACATATGAGAAGAAATTTGTCTCCTTGTCTGAGTAGCTTGACATTTAAGGAACCTGTGTTCAATTGGTGATTTGAACTGAATTGAAACAACCAATTTGAGACCAAAACTAGTGTCCTTAATAGAGAGGTTGTTCTTAATAGAAAACTGTCTGCTAATGGAGGTTCCACTGTATTCGAGTATAATATTTGATTTCAGGGTAACGTGGTAATGTGGAAGCCGTCAGATACTGCCGTGTTATCAAACTACCTTGTCTACCGTATTTACCGTGAGGCCGGACTCCCTCCGGGTGTCATCAACTTCGTCACAGCTGATGGGCCGGTGTTCGGTAACGCGGTCACAGCATCACCTGACCTCTGTGGAGTCAATTTCACCGGCAGTGTCAAAACATTTCAACACCTGTGGAAGCAAGTTGGAATGAATTTGGAAAAATATAAGACATATCCAAGACTTATTGGTGGTGAGTATATTATTGAAATGAATCTCTATCATCAAAGAAATGAAAAACATTCCTCACAATACGCATAATTTCAATGAACTTGAACAATATTTTGTAAACACAGACCTACATTGTTATCTTCATTTCTAGAATGTGGTGGCAAGAATTATCACTTTGTACACAAGTCGGCCGATACGGAGTCTGTCATAAATGGCACCATCAAGTCGGGCTTCGAATTCGGAGGACAGAAATGCTCCGCGTGTTCACGCATTTATGTGCCGGAGTCGAAATGGGCTGAGGTGAAGGATGGTTTGATTGCGAGACATAAACAGATCAAGTTAGGTTCACCGCTTGAGCAGGATTCGTACCTCTCTGCCGTCATTGATGACAAGGCTTTCGGCAGGATTAAGAGCTATATTGATCATGCGAAGACGGCACCTGATCTTACTGTGATTGCTGGAGGAAAGTATGATGACAGGTAAGCAGTGTGGGAAGAACCCTGTTTTGTGAGTTGTCGCCCATTTGGGTTACAACTTCCTAGAATATCCCCAAATGGGTTATGCAATGGATATATTGTGGTCTAGCTGGAAACATAGTTGAATGTACATGTAAAAAAGGTCCAATATCTTGCTGAATCTTACCGATTATCAGGTGGTGTTAAATTCACCAACAGCAAATTGGGAGTTGCTTGATTCTTCTTCTTCTGCGTTCAACGTACCTAAACTGTTACTTCAGTCCTGTGGCGGAGATGAAGCAGCCTGTTGGCATGCTGTGTTCCCCACGGAGTAAATTGATGAACTCAACAAGGACATGTGCAGATGTGCACAAAGTTATCTATACGGACAAGCCCACTTACCACCCACTTGTTCTCTTCCAGCAAAGGCTACTATGTTGAACCAACCATTGTCGAATCAAAGAATCCCCGCGAAAAGATCATGCAGGAGGAGATCTTTGGGCCCGTCGTGACTGCCTATGTCTACCCTGACAACGAGTGGAGGGAGATCCTGGATGTGATCAACACAACGTCTCCGTATGGTCTCACTGGCTCAGTCTATGCCCAGGATGAGTAAGTATGGTTGTGTTGGTCATTTTGTCATTGTGGGCAAACATTGTGTTCGAATTTGACTCGTAGGCGACCCAGTGTGCTTGGGTATTAGACATACTATAGTGAGGGGCAAAGATACCAATCTTGCATGCTCTTCGTTTTAAAGCCTTTCACCTGGCACGCCGTACAGTGTTCAAGTGGAGGAGTGCAGATAATACAAGTTAACCATCTTATAATCTTTTTGATTTTCAGGGGTGTTGTAAATGAGGCTGTGGAAAGTTTGAAGCAGACAGCAGGCAACTTTTACATCAATGACCAGTCTACTGGATCTGTCGTGGGACAGCAGCCATTTGGAGGTGCTAGATTATCAGGTAGGATTAGATTATCGTGTACGCAAAACAGACCTCAAATTTAGAAATCCCCCCCTTACTGCAGATGTACTATGTAAAATGAAAAGCCTCTTATGATAATGTGCTGTAACTAAGTTCTTCTCTTTCTCTTTCAGGAACGAATGACAAGGCCGGCGGGCCCCACTACGTTCTGAAGTTCTGCTCCCCTCAGTCCATCAAGAGGACCGTTGTGCCTGTGACTGAATGGAAGTATCCATACATGAGCAGCTAAACATGGATGTGACTAGTCTCGCTGGTGAAGGTATCGGTTTACCTTTGCAACACAATAGAAACAAGGCCATGCTATTGAATACTGTGTTGAAGGGAATAGAATTATGACATGCATGGCCTTATGCCCCTCAAAATGACCTTGTCTTTTTCTGTTTCTTTTGTGTTGTCATTTCCCCTACAGGTAATATCTAATTTATTTGGGCAAACCGATGCCTTTAGCAGAGGAATATATCTGATATTTAAACCAGAATTCATTCAATACTGGAAATAACCAGATTGAGATTATGCTAAAATGGCTTTGATTTTTACTCTCAAAATGGTTTGCCCAATAAGACTTGTGTATAATACTATTGAGTTTATGTTTTTCCGATTTTAAATGAACAGAATGTGAGCCCTGCCTAAATTCCTCAGTTTCTTAACGAAAAGCCTACAGACTAGGTTAGGCTTTCTGTGATCATGATCCAACTATGTTGACAAATACGTGACTTAAACTGTTAAGATTTTGTTCTCCTGGTGTCATTTACTTCGGAGAAAACTTGTAATTTACACATTTCACATTTATATTAAATGTGATTCAGTGAATGATTAGGACCTCTGATGGAGAGTGTCTTGGCAATAAATTTGGGTTTCAATGTAAGATTATGGCAAGTTTTACAACAAAGACTTAGGTAGTAGAATCGTGGATTAGAAGCTTGGATAGCATTTTCTGTTAAGAGGTGTATATATGGTTTGGATGTGCTTTAGAGATGTGTATGAGCTTCGATTGTTTGCTGGAGACAGTTTACATAATGATGTAACATATGATTTGTGTTGAATGAAATAAAATTATGAATTTCTACATACATTTGATGCGTTTGTGTGTCGTCATTCACCTTGTGTATGAAAATGATCATGTTTTTTCTTCAACTTTGGAGCATACGGTAGTTATATTCTGGAGGAATGTACAAGATTGCAAGCCTTATACAAAGGAAAACCTCCAGTAGAGTCTCCGAGAACAATCCAGTGCAGATTTGATGCGGTTTGTTCGATGAGTCTGCTATTGGTAATATGTTTTTCGCCCACACTTTAAGTGAATTCTCGACGAAGGGATTTCTAAATACAATGCAACGAGAGGAAACGTCACAACCACAGGATACTCCCAAGCTATCAGTGTGTGTGTTGTAATCTTGGCCACAACCAAGCCATATCCTTCGGTCCAGTCAGTCAGAATATGAAGAGACCACCATCTTCAGGCAACATACTAGGTGGTGACTGTGGACAAGGCCCCGCCGGTTTTTTTGCCGGTACTGGACTTTATGGATTTAAACTCTGTCGTGAGAAGACCTGGTCATGAAATTTTCAGCAGTGAATAAATGATAATATGTTATCTGCAGCAGAAACGTCCTGACAATATACAGGACATGCACTTTCAACAGACATAACATAACAAGACTTTTTCAACCAAAACAATTTTATTTTGATTTGCTACATTTGCTGTGCTGTTCAGATAAGTGGTTGAGAGTCAATATTTTACAATTTAACAGAATATGCAGTTCGGATACACAAACTGTGGAAATCATATTTTGGATGGTCTACACTGTGACACTCCAAACAAAAACTAAAAAGGTCAACTTGATACATCAAAGAACAAGCCATGCTTATAACTTCTCGGTGTCATACAAGCCAACATGAATATGAGATGAGACATGTCTAAAAAAGGTGGTCTCCTTCTACCTATCTCAACAACCGCAGTTTAATATAGACATTGGTAATAAAAATATAATACAAATGTAAATGTACAATACTTACAATGGGAATTACAAATGATTTTGATGGACGGAACTTTAAAACAGAAAAAAATAATTTACATCACAATACTTGTTGTGAAGTTGAAAGTTCCTTGTACCTTTCTCTGGAAAATATTTGATTGTCAATAACTTTCAGGTTTACCTGCACAAAGTGGTTATTTAGAAAATTTGCCACTTAAGTTGATCACATGTTTACTGCAAAGTGGTTTGCCTACTACACATCAGTGTATTTTTAAGAAACAATTTTCATTCAGAACAATATTTTGCTGAAGAAAGTACCCATGCTAGTTTTTATGAGTTTTTAGTAAACATCGATTCGGTCAAGATATGTGTTGAATTCCAGTACGCTCTTTGTCACCTCGTTTTCTGACAAGCTTTCCTTGAGAGCAACAGCCTTTTTGGTTATCTCCTTTGCCTGCAAAGAGAGTGTTGAGGGTAAAGGAATGCGGACTTGAAACAGATATGGACATACACACACAAAACTACAGTTCAACAAATTGTTTTTTACCGGGCAATAGTGTCGGCTTCATGATCAAGAGGTCGTGGGTTTGACTCCTGACGAGTCACCACTTGGTTCCCCTACTCGTCATGTTCGAGTCAGATCTATCTGGCAGCCCCTTGGAACTCCAAACAGTAACAATATTACGTACATGGTTTAGCATCTGAGAATGCATGAAACATGACTTGGCACCTGAGTGTGCATGAACACAGACGAAGAAAATGTAGACAAAAAGCAGCTGCTCTACTCTCATTGGTCCTACATTTTCAAATGAAATGTCGTAAGAACTCACCTTCCCGGCATCATGAAGAATGAAGAGGAGCATAGAGAGTGCATGGCAGGCCTGAGCCATGACGTCTGCCGACGGTTGTTGCTGTTCTCGGATATCATAGATGGCACCCAGCACTTGTTTTGCCTCTGCTTCTTGGGCTTCGTCTGAAAACAATAGATTTTCACCGTCATTTTCATCAGGAACATATAGCTTGACAATTGACAACTTTATAATTTTCGGTCCCTTCAACCAATTCAATGCTATTATGATGCCTACAATTACCAACTCTTGCACATCTCTGCTTGTTCAATGCTTTAAAACAACAATTTCACGTAGGGAAAGTTTGACCTCAGCTTGAAATAGGTGAGGAAGTACCATTGTTATCGGTCCATATGACACTGTTGTAAAATTACAAATACTTTATCCGGGATACCCGAGAAAAAAGCAAACACAATGGCCAAGCCACTCAATGCACTGACACGAAAAGACAAGCTACATACCAAGGCCGACCTCAGGTTCCTGGTTTATTTCCGTAACAACTAATCCAACACCTTTGGGGGCAACAGGCGTCTTCGTACGGACTTTTACAATTTTCTCTAAATGGTCATACCAGATATCTGTCACCTAAAAGAATGAAAAAATCGTCATCTTTAACCTTGTATGTTGTACATGTAATCGCATATCTGCCAGAAGATACGCACAAGTGCTTCTTCTGTGTACTTTTCTAGTTTTGTGAGTATTTCTACACTTCACCACTGCTTCTCACTTGGATTGGCTTGCCCCTGCCCACACACCACTACAAGGCATTTTTGCCTTATGCCTCATTCAAGGACTTCGCCACAGTTTACAAAAACTTGCCCGACGTCACAAGTTTGTAATGTGACAGTGTGGATAGTGAAAAACCTCACCCTTTTGTAAAGTGAGTCTGCTACGTCCATTTTGTTCTGTCGGAAGAAGACATTGGCCTTGTGAAAGTAACCACCGGACGTTCTGATGTCATCTGTTCCGAACATCATTGAGGCATGGTAAATCTAGAAAGCAAAAAGGAAAAATAGGTATAATGAATTGTTCATAACTTTAATTAACTTCATAACTTTAATTATTACTAGGAGGAAGACTGGTAGTGACAGGTTCGCTGATTACCACCAATAAAGTCACTGATACAAAGTCAAACGAAATCAACAAACAATATTCACGAAACATAACAATCGATTTGAGGCAAGGAACTTGACATTGACTCTGAATTTCGGCAGTCCAGCATACCCGCATCTGAAACTTTGCTTCTCTGGTAACATCAGCGGAGTCAAGACACAGACCCACGTTCAAAATAGTTGCCCTGATATGATGTCCCTGCACAGTGCCTATACATGTACCGGGGACTTAACTGCCAAAGCATAACACTACTGCAACTCACATCATCGGCTATTGCCCTCAAGGCCTCTTCATATTCTCCTTTTGCTGCATAGAGAAGACCAAGGTTCCTGTAGAGCTTCGATTTGATGGCGTCGGAACATTCTGGTGTCTTCAGGACGGTCCACTGTGCTTGGGACAGGTACTCTTCGGCCTGGGACAATCTTCCAAGACCTGAAATTAATTTGGTTAAGTGAATAACAAAGCTGTCAGGCAATGACCTCAAAGTCAAATTGTTTGAAAGTTATGTACTAACATTATACTAACCTATACTAGCCTCTCCAAGAATAAGATAAGATGGAACAAGTTCAATACTGGCAATGACCTCAAATTGTTTGAAAGTTATGTGCTAACATTATACTAACCTATACTAGCCTCTCCAAGAATAAGATAAGATGGAACAAGTTCAATACTGGCAAGACCATGCACCTCAATAGCAAACCTAAGGGACTGCATGGCAGCAGGGACGGCTTGTTCATGTTTGCCCTCAAATAGAAGTTTCTGGCCTGTGGTGCGTGTCAGATCAATCATCTCTCGCTGAAGAAGAATAGGAAATGCAGGAAGTTTTGAATGACCTTATAAAAAAGTTGAAGTCAAATTTGGCAGTCACATCAAAGGATGATCTTCTTCTTTTTCTTCTTCAGCATTCGCTCTGCACTTGGATGTGATTTTCTCCAGGGTCTAGTCCTCATCCAAGGCAGGATGAGCATTTCTTTGCGTGCCACTACGGTTTAGGCACCAATTGGGTTTATTGGCCTAGTGACTTCCACTTTGGCCAGAGGTAGAGTCCATGCATGTTTCTTACCTGCTGGAGTCTTTGACCTGCCCTGGCATAGAGACCAGATACAAAGAACCTCGATTTTACATCTCCTTTAATGATGATTATAGTATAATAGTACCTGTTTCTCCAAAAGCTGCTTCTTTCGTTTCTGTCTTTCTTCCTCGGAGTTAATGAAGGGGATGGCTGTTCTGATGTAGACAAGGGCTTGACATATTTTCTCATGGATGCCAAGCCAGTCAGCTTTCTGATGCTCCACGCCACTGAAATTGTCGAGAAATAATTCAAAACTGGTTCTGAAATAAGGTCATTTATATTTTTGTGTCTGTCGATAAAAGCAAGGCCTAACTAACTGCCGCAAAGGTGGGCAACCCGTACAGGAGTGAGAATAAGCCGGACTACGATGCCACTGCCTCCATACCTGTACAACACGATCTGAAAATAAAGGCCATGTCATCTGCTCACAGAACAATGCATTGCAATGTATACCGTGCAGCACTGGTGAACTAAGTGCATAGATAGGCCTACTGCATGCATAAAAAATGCACATCATCTGTTTTTCTCACCAATAATAAGTCACTCTGCAATCTGTACACTGGATAAAGGCAGGTTTCTGACAAAGTTCACAAACTAGCTTAACACCTTTTGGGTTGGCTAAAGGATTTAGAGTCATTTTGAGGGAATTTATGGGGATATTAAGAGAGAAATCTAAAATTTCTGACAGTTGTTTATGTTTGTTGCTATGTGCCAGTCTCGAGCAAGCATTTAATTTCTGTAGAGAAAAATTCTCCAAGCGATCAAACTGCCTTGCGCGAGAATATTTAATGGTGGACAGCTGGAAGAAAATTTCGGAAAAATATAAGTAAATCATCAAAATATTGCACTTTCTAAGATGCCAAATAACTTCAGCCTGTGAGAAGGTGTAGGAAAACATTTCTTAGATCACCTTAACATATTCAGTTAGGTCATATATGTCGCCAGATTGATTTTGCAATACTTTTTCTGTTGCTTTACCCACATATTTCTCTTCCGGCAGTTCCGTGCTTTGACACTTGTCATTGTGGCGCCACTGTACGGTCAAACTTTTGTTCATAATTCTCTTCGGGCAGTTCCGAACTTTGACGCTTGTCATTGTGGCGCCACTTTACGGTCAAACTTTTGTTCTGGCAGTTCCGAGCTTTGACACTTGTCATTGTGGCGCCACTGTACGGTCAAACTTTTGTTCATCATTCTCTTCCGGCAGTTCAGGGCTTTGACGCTTGTCATTGTGGCGCCACTGTACGGTCAAACTTTGTTAAATCTTAATGTATGTGGATTAAAATCGAAACTTATCGCTGAGGATTTTGAGGAGTATGTAAGTGACTTTCAATTTTTGTTTATTACCGAGACTAAGCTTAATGATGTTGATGAAATTTCGGTACCAGGTTTTAAAATGTTTGCAAAAAATAGACAAGTGTGTTCGGCTCACCCATCTGGGGGAATTGCTCTTTTTGTGAAAAATGAGTTAACAGAATTTTGTGAAGCTGTGAATAGTGAACATCAACATATTCTGTGGTGTAAAATTGATAAAAAGTGTCTATCCCTAGATAAAGATCTACTATGTGGTGTCGTATATATTCCGCCGGAAAACTCGAGGTATTCAAGCATAGATTTATTTGATAAGTTAGAAAGTGACATTGTTGATCTGAACGCCAGGTATGATTGTTATTTTTGCATAGGGGGTGATTTTAATGCCCACACGGGCGAAAGCCCGGACTTTGTTTTGGAAACTGATCTGTCACGTGAAGAGTTTGCACTGTCAGATCGTGTGTCACAGGACGTGAAGAGAGTTTGCAATTATGGAAATAGGTTACTCGAACTTTGTTCGGGTCTGGGTATCAACATAGTGAATGGTCGTTCTGGTCAAGATGAAGGTGTAGGAAAAACCACCTGCGCTGATTGTTCAGTCATAGATTATTTTCTCCTCACAACTGATTTATTTAGTTTTGTACAAGATTTTTTTGTCGGCGATTTTAACGGTATGTTTTCTGATAAGCATTGCCCTGTAAGTTTGGTTTGTAATTGGTGTGGCGATTATAGGAATGAGCAAAATTTAGCTATAGAAAGTGATGAAGTCGTTCCAAAACCATGGTGTGATGAAAAAAAGGATGTCTTTATGCAACATTTAGACAGGAGGGTGATAGACGAAATAACCAAATGGACCCAGGATGTTGGTACTGGTGATTTAACTGTTGATCAGATTGACAATGTGCTAGAAAAATATCAGTCAGTACTGATTGGTAGTGCTGTTGAAACATTCGGTGTAAAAGGGAATAATAGGAGACATAGACCTGACATTTTAAAAAGGAAACCTTGGTATAATGAAGAGTGCAGATTACAGAAAAGTGCTTTTAATCGTGCCCGGAAGCGTTTTAGAAATGTTAAGTCGCATGCAAATAGGACCCAAATGAAAAACGAGAGAAAACAGTACAAGAAGTTACTAAAGACCAGTTTACATAGGTATAATCTGAGTAGAATAGAGGATCTGAAACAGTTGAAAGACCACGAGTCTCACAAATTTTGGAAGATGTTGAATGTTAGGGGAAATGAACAAGATAGAATACCTGATAATATGCTCGACACTTTACAAAATCATTTTAAAGAATTAAATGCTGGGAATGTGGCCGACGAAAGTTTCGAGATGACTACTGAGCAGATAAACAGGGGAGATGAAGTGTTGAATAGGCAGATAGAGAGGGGGGAAATTTTGACCCAAATAAGAAAATTGAAGCGGAGAAAGGCCAGTGGAGTTGACGGTATTACAAACGAACTTATCATTAACACCGGGGAGTATTTAATAGATTTTTATTATAATTTGTTTAACAGAATTTTGGACAGTGGATGCATACCGACAAATTGGATTAATGGCATTATAAAACCAATCTATAAGAAAAAGGGTGATAGAACAAAGGGTGAGAATTACAGAGGTATTACTTTATTAAGCTGTTTAGGTAAATTGTTCACAGCTATTTTAAATAGCAGGTTAGACGAGTATGTGAATTTACACGAGGTATTAGGTGAAGAACAAACAGGTTTCAGATCAGGTTACTCTACCATGGACAATGTTTTTGTTCTGAAGTGTTTGATTGATTTGTATTTGAGTAAGGGCAAACGCTTATATGTGGTATTTATTGATTTCAAACAAGCTTTTGATAAAATATGGAGGTTAGGACTTTGGCGTAAACTTATTGGAAATGGTATAAACGGTAAAATATTGAATGTCATGGTAAATATGTATGATAAAGCGAAATCGTGTGTTCAGATTAACAATAATAGATCAGATTATTTTCCGTGTTCCATAGGGGTTAGGCAGGGCGAAAATATGTCGCCACTCTTATTTGCGTTATATCTAAACGATTTTGAAATTTTTTTGAACGACCATGGTTTTAATGGTCCTTCTGATTTACATATCAATAGCCGATGTGAGTTTTTAGACAACTTGGAGATTTTTTTGAAGCTGGCAATATTATTGTATGCGGACGATATGATTCTTATGGCAGATGATCCTAACGAGTTACAAAACGCCCTGAACTTATTGCACGATTACTGTGAGGAGTGGCATCTGATCGTAAATATTAAGAAAACCAAGGCAATGATTTTTTCTCGGGGAAAGCTTAGAGTAAATATACCGGAATTTAGATATAATGGGGGTAGGGTCGAGTTGGTAGACCATTTCACATACTTAGGCGTAACATTCTCATATAATGGAAATTTTGCGAGGGCAATAAAAGATAGATATAATAAAGGTATGAAAGCCATGTTTGGTGTACTGAGAGCGTGTAGAAGACTTTCTCTTACGGTCGAATTGAGTCTAGACATATTTGACAAAGTAGTCACACCAGTTTTGCTATACGGTAGTGAGGTGTGGGGTAACCAAAACACCGAGTTGCTGGACCGTGTACAAGTTAAATTTTGCAAATATTTGCTACGATTACCGTTAAGAACTCCTACAGTAATGGTAATGGGAGAACTTGGGCGACACTCTTTGAAGATTCACATAGCCGTGCGAATGTTATCTTTTTGGAACAGACTCAGAATTGGAAAAACAGATAAATGGGCTTATATCTTTTATAACATAACTAGGGAGCATTTAGACAAGGGTTATTTAAACCAAGGCTGGTGTAAAAGTGTGAAAACTGTTCTAGACGGCTGTGGCCTCACTCAAATTTGGTATACTCCCGAGGTTTTGTCCCTACGAGAACTGAAAATTGTAGTTGAACAGATAATGAGAGACCAGTGTGAACAACTATGGAGAAACGAGGTAAATAACGATTTCAGATGTATAATTTATAGAATGTTTAAACAAAACCTGAATATGGAGCCCTATGTTAAAAAATTACCATTATATCAAACGGTCAGTATTTGTAAATTTCGTACTGGATCTATAAAATTCCCAGAAACAGTAACCAGAATGTATAGAAATGAAACTGCAGAAAATATCTGTGGTCTTTGTGACCAGGTTTGTGTAAGAGACGAACTTCATTATTTTATTACGTGTCCGTATTTCCGTCACATGCGAGTAAGGTTGTTTCCAAACTTAAAAGAATTACCTCAGGTTTTTTATCATGAATTTTTCCATCTCATTATGACTAAATGTTCCCGGGTAAACTTAGACAATATTCATAGTTTTTGTAAAGAATTCATCAGCTTGGTCCACCATATGTAAATGTTAAATCATGTAACCTCTTATACCCGAAAGGGTTTTTTGGAGAGAAATAAATTATGTTATGTTATGTTATGTTATGTTATGTTGGTTCATCATTCTCTTCCGGCAGTTCCGAGCTTTGACACTTGTCATTGTGGCGCCACTGTACGGTCAAACTTTTGTTCACTCCATACTCTTTGTTATTTCTTTGACAAATTGTCACCAATCTTTCGTTGCTTTTCAATTTCAGTGTCTGTATCCTCTGAAGACAACTCACCTCTGGGAAATGCGGCCGATGAAGATGTTGAGACCCGCGAACTTGTCATCCTTGATCCTAATGCATTTGTAAGTTGTTCATTTTGACAGAATCTAAGTAAGGGATCGGACTACAGGTCAGAGTGGCAAAATGAAAACATCGGGGCCTGTCACCTTTGAGGCCCCCGGTTGGATTCCTGGTTGGTCACGCCCTCACAGCACACTCGAGTCAATGCGATCGAGAGAACAACTGTCTTTGACAGCGAAGGGTTCTCCAGTCCATGTCCTAATTGATGCTTGGAAAGGTAGAATTTTGGAAAGATAACCTGTTCAGAATTTTCTTCACTTAAAACTTGTTACTTTTTCAGGATGTTGATGTCACACATTCAAAGATCGGGAAGATTGAACATTTGGAGCAGCTCACAAGATGCGAGGTAGTACTCAGTAAAGTTCCCGAGCGTGTCCTTATCGCGATTTGTCTGCAGTTTTAAACAGACTTAAGCCTCCTCTAAGATCTGCATCTTTGCATAACTTTCTTCTTTTGATATAATCCTTACTTTTCTGATATTTCCTTTCTTATTACAGACATTATGCTTCCGAACCAACTTGATTAAGAAGATTGAGGGCCTGAGTACCCTAACTTCATTGACAGAGCTAGATTTTTATGACAATTTACTCGAAAAGATTGAAAACTTGGAAGCTTTGACGAATCTGGAGTAAGTAGTTGTATATTTTATAATTCCCTAGCATAGTTTAAGATAATCTATGTTTGATGGAACTTGTCCTTCAGTGCTCCAGCTTCTAGATTACTTAAGTACTTTTTCAATTTAGAACGTTAAGCAGAATGACTGTTTTCTCTTGGTATTTAATAGATCTTGGCATCGTAGTTTAGGTTTAGGCGCCCCAATTTCTTATGAGATCTCTTCAACTTACCATTTTGTCTCTTTTCAGGAACCTCGACTTTTCGTACAACCGGTTGAAAAAGATAGAGAATCTTGAAAACCAGACACAGATCATCAACCTCTATCTCATACACAATAAGATTGCGAAGATCGAGAATATCAGTCACATGACAGAGATGAAGATGCTGGAGCTGGGGGATAACAGACTGCGGGTAGGTAGAGAAAAAAACAGAAGAATATTTCTATTTGAATCTCACGTTCAAATCCGTCCTTCAAGGCTTTCTTACTGCTATCCGCAGCATGTTGGATGGCCATTGCTAACTAGGGGTCTGTCGACAAGAACATGATTGTGTCTCATGTCTATATTGTCCCTTGAACATGATCGCGTCCTCTGCCCACAATTTCCTCTTTAATGTTATTGTGTTTTTCTGACAGGTCATAGAGAACATTGACACGATGGTGAAGTTACTGAAACTCTACCTCGGCAAGAACAAGATCACAAAGATTCAGGGCCTCGATACGTTTACTTATCTTACATGTTTAAGTTTACAAGTAAGTTGTATTTTACAAGTGTCATTGGGTCGGTGTATACCTATCATCCAAGATTGTGGATGGCCTATTCAAAGAAATGCTATTGATAATATTCATTACTTTCTGTAACCCAAAAATTGTAGCAGGGATTTTATTTTAAAGGAATTTTTAAATTGCAGAGTAATCGTATAGTGAAGATGGAAGGTCTAGACAGTTTAGTGAATTTACAAGAACTGTACCTCAGTGATAACGGCATTGAGAAAATAGAGGGATTGGACAAAAATGTGAGTTTCTGTCCTGGGAATGTAATCAGTGTTGTTGTAATTAGTTGGCCTAGGCTTCAGATAAGTGTTCTTGTTTTGTGGAAAGAAGTTTTGAGAAGGAGGGATGATTTTATGTAGAGTTATCTAGTTTAGAAACCACTGGAGACCTGTGTGCTCCAAGAGAACCTCTTGTTTGACGAGGACTTGAATGGGCAACCGCGGAGGCGACCAAAGGAGAAGGTTATAATAGCATTGGTCTACGCCTCCTAGGCAGACCCCTTAGAATATTATTCACGAGCAGTCAATGGATACAGTCGTGATCTGGATGCAGATTTCTCCGACTAAATTGATCGTTAATTTTCCAGATATGTTTATCAACCCTCGACTTAGCCAGCAACAAAATCAAGAAGATTGAAAATGTTTCACATCTGGTGGAGATGGAAGAATTTTGGGTAAGTTTGCTGGAGTGTTAAAAATTTACTTTTCATAGGCTAGGACACGGATGCTCTGTCGACATTTAGCAGTAACCTTCGCTAAAAGTCCTAACACTACCATTGTAAAAAAAATTACTTAATGCTCGGGTATTGTTAATCCTACAAAAGAACCTCGCACATTGCCCGAAATATCAATTGGAGGATTTATTAGATCAGAACCTAACGCTCATGTGTTTTTTTCAGTTCAATGATAACCAGATCAGCAACTGGGAAGATCTTGATGAACTGAAGACGATGAAGCAGCTCGAAACAGTATATTTTGAAAGGAATCCCATCTATTACGACTCTCATCAACAACAATGGAAGGCCGACCCCAACTATCGGCGGAAGATTATGTTAGCGTTACCGTGGGTCAAGCAAATTGATGCAACCATGACTAAACTGTCCTAGTGCATTCAAGCAGTAACTCAATCTAATTCCTGTTTCTCAAATGATTTTCCAGCAATCAGTAAAAGTTATCCAGTAAAGTTCCCAGGGTAGGCTTGGTTAGAATTGTAAACCACTCTGTCTGTGCACTACATTTATGTGAACATGTAAATGTCCTTGGGGTAGGTAGACATGAGGATGAAATCAGAAATCTGCCAAATATTATTGTTTGTAATGTGCTATATTGTAAGTAGAATGAAGAACAAACATAAATGTATATGTACTTCTAAATAAATTCATGAGATACGTAAGCTGCGGTCTTATGTCAGTGGGAGTTTGTCATGGTGCCAGGAAATTCAGCAAATTTTCTCCTGTCAATAATTCAACTCGTGTTTGTTCAAGAGCCTGTGCAATGATGTCTCTTGCGAATCAGTTTTGGATGTCAATCTGTGTCCTTCACCCGATAGAGTGTCAGGTGCCACATACAGCTGACGGCTTGGTTGATGTCAACTCACTTTACACCCCGGTTGGCATTTTTGGCCAGGCCCTTGGGCCTCTTGTGTTATATAACAGAGCTATTGTACAAACCTGATGTACATCTATATCTGTCCACTTTAATGTAAGTATATTTTATTGTTCAAGCAAATGACGGTTTACGTTTTTGCATTGTAGGAAATTTAATGACAAATAAATCACTTCGTAGAAATATGAAAATGTACCAATTTATCGTCAGTTCCTTCTTTGTGATATTCTTGTGACTTGTCACTGCAAAACCAATGCAATCTTCCAGCCTCCGGACAGATTCTCGAGTCCTATCCACTTGGTAAGACGAGCCCATTTCGTTCTGAAGACCGTGGGGACTGACAGTCTGAGAGTATGGTTCTTTCACTTGGTACTGTCGACATCCTTATGTTGGCCTTGTATTCATAGGCCAAAGGTAGTCTCACTTGGTGGGCATCTTTGCTTGCCCAGGTATACATGCTTCACGAAATTGGTGGCTTGCATTGGAACTAACTTTTTCCCCCTTGCCTGTCATTAAAGGCATTCAAGTGTGTTGGTCAACCATGACTACGTATCTCCTTTGTCCCTCCACCATAAGGCCTAGTTTCCCCTTGTGACATCACTATTTCGGACACTCAGCGCCCCATTTCTGGAAAGGTGTATCGACACCAGATACAAGTAACCACAGGTTTATGCATACAACTGTGAACAGCCAGGAAGTTTAGTTCCCTTAAAGCCATGCCAGTTCATCCAGAAATATAATCCTGGGTTGTCCTAGGTATTGAACGCGGGTTTGTGTGGTAGCCAGCAGTGTTAACCACCAGGCTATAAGGCTCCTCTGAATACTTACTCAAGGTGCCCATTTCTACCAGTGCATGAATGAATGGGAACTGGCTTCTGCTGTGTTCATTTCATGCACTATGTATCAGCATAGTCATGTAAGGTCACCATATTGTACCTTGTCATTCTACTGGAACTCCATTGATAGCCTATTAAGTTGATGATCCTGCTAAAAAATTGCACAACCAAGTAATTCAAGGTTTCGAAATCTATTTATTAACATGAAGCTTACTACACTGAATGAGAGACAACAATAACATGAATTGAATACGCCATGATGAAACATCCATTTGAAACTATGCTGTTGCAGAAAACATTCTCCAAGTGAAGTGAACCCATATAGTTCTTCAAGGGAGACTATGAGCAGAAGACGAGAGTGTTCACTTCGGTTTGATGCTGATTATAATAACAGTCACGTTATCTCCACTCAACCTCCGTACGCTTTCATTCGCAAGTCTATTACATACTGCGTCCCAGAAGCCATCCTCTGAACTCCGACACTCTGTCTGTTGTGAAGTGTCCTTGACCTCTTGTACTATTTTCATAACCTCATCGGGGGTCATCGTTTTCCACAGACCATCGCAGGCTATCACTAAATATCTGAAAAAAGAAGTGATGAGAAATTTAGGGATTGATTGCGATTCTCGGCATTCTTCCTTGAGAGTATGGGTGCATGCTACTGTTACGTTTGGTGCCAAGTGGGTCTGGCAAAAGAAAGTCCAACAGAAGTTTCCAGCGTTTCTCATTTGGGATAAATCTTTTATCTTGCAATGGCAACAAGGTCACATGCAATGTCAGTGCCTGGCATTGAACTAATGATGTCAAGCACTAGTCTGACACCTGAACCACACCGCCTCATTCAAAGTTCTGTCCGGGCAACTTACTTGTCTTTTTCAGTAAGCTGACATCTTTTTATATCAGGAAGACATGTGACTCCTTGCTTTTTAAACTGACCATCTCCTATTGACCTCGACACCTCTAGCACACCCATAACGCGGCCATCTCTGAAACGTATTATGCAGAATTAGGGCAAGGCCTCAACTAAAATGATTGATCTCAGCAGATTTAGGGCAACGGCTTGGCTATGATGATTGATATCAACAGAGATTTAAACCTGGGTTATCCCCAGATTCGAAACCCTATTGATTTCGGTTTGGTTGACCAGCAGTTCTACCAACCTGGCTATGAGGCTCCTCAATGACATACTTACCTGACAACACCGCCAGCTTTTTGAATTCTCATCCGCTCCTCATACACCTCAGCATTGTGATCTTTGGTTAAAGTCAGCGCAACTTGTTTCGCTTCGTTTTCACGGCACAGGATTGCCTGTCGGAAAGGAAAGAGCAGTTCAATGTTCAATTTACTGAGAGCAACGTGGGGGCAATCCATAGACAGTGTGCAACAGACTGGGGATCCAAACCATAGTCAGAACATTTTCATAAGTCTACGGCTATTCTGGAGACATTTTTGACCCTGTCTGTGGCTCTAAATGATACATGTCATTGCAACATTTGAGGAAGTTAAGCAAACATTACTCACAACACAGTTTGCTATCGTCGGTAATATTCACCTTACTGTCACCAATATTTGCTAAATAGACATTGTTATTTACTACCAGCATCGTAGTTGCTGTACTACCATCTTTCCAAGCCGGCTTTCTGAAATCAGAACAAACATAACTAATCATCTGTCATATTCTATTACGATATTCAGTAGAAACTCTCTATTAAGGACACCTTCGGGACTGACAAGTGCTGTCCTTTATAGAGAGGTGTCTTGATTAGAGAGGTCGAATTGGATGGAAACAACCAATTCTCGGACCAAACCAAGTGTCTTTTATGAAGAGGGTGTCCTCAGTAGAGAAGTGTTTGCTGAGGGAGGTTCCACTGTGCACACTTTTTCCAAACAAAAAAACTGATTGAAAAGTAATGAATATACAAAGCACTGAAAGGGCAGAGGGAAATGAGGCCTAGTCAACTTCTAAACTAAGTTACCACAAAGCAGCATAGCCATGCTCAACCATTAAGTGGAAGTTCCTCTCATAGAGAGCTTTGAGTAGAGCATTATCCTTTGGACGGTAAAGATTGAAAATCACCTAATATTAATTCACATACTGCTTTGTGGCCTCTTTGAGAAAATCCTCGTCCGTTTTTCGGTAGCTTTCAGTCAGTATCTTTTTTACGTCTTTCTCTAATTGTGATAGATCTCCTGAAAAATACAGAAGAAAAAAATGGTTTTGAAAATTTCTGATCTGCCTGTTTCCCTGTAAACTTGTGACGCCATTATCAATTTTCAAAACTATTGAGTCAATAGCACAGCATTACAGTCCTTTGTATTCAATGGAAGCTAATCTTAAAGAACTTCTATAGATTATAAACCAGGTCCTGTCAGTAACTATCAAACACTGTCACTAACATAGTTACCTTTCTGAATTTGGTCGACAATGTACTTGTGCATATTTTTCTCGCAAAATTTGGAGGCCCTGGACCCTGAGTGACCATCAAATACTGCATAGTAAGCTAATCGGTATCTGAAATAAAAGGTTGTTGGGATGTACTAGATGCAGAGACATATCAGGTGTGGCAGGTCAATGAGAAATTTGAAAAAATTCTTGGACCGGGGAGCAATGCTTCTTAAAATTAAATCTGGATGAAAATAATAGGCAGAATTTGAGTATTTCGAAACATTTCAATATCACTTCACAAGACACATTCCCAAGACTACTGTTGTGGAGAAAGACTAAAACAGTATTCTAAATGATTGATTTGATGAAGTTAGAGTTAAAGGCAAAGAGAGCGCTTAGTCTACATACTGTTCAAATTAGGTCCAAACATTAATACACCTTTCTGTTTTTGTTGACCCTTGAAGAATTGGCTAAGGACTGTCAGACAAAGGAATATTACTTACAGTTCTGCAGCGGATATTTTTGCATATTTCATCAGATCGTCGATGATGACATGAGTGTCCTGCATCTCATCTCGTTCACCTTTTCGACACGCGAAGTAACCACAGAGTTTGTAGCAGCCTAAAGAAATGAATTATAAAAAATACTGCCACATTATGATTGTGAACCCTGTATCACAGAGCTGAGCAAATCTCATTACAAAACATTGGGCTGCATCTGCGAGAGACACAAAGTAAGAAACCGTGTTGTAGGAGATGCAGTTTGGCTGCTCCTCTTTAAAGATTCTCTGGAAGACGCTACACATAATGTTCAGGACCTTCAAACAGCAAAAATAACACCTAGCAGAGGCAGCTTGTATCATTTTGTGGGGGTTTTGATGAACTCAAGGGCAGAACACCCAATCTGGCCTTTTCACAATAGCAAAACCTCCTGCCTGAGAATTCAGAAGTAAATTGACCTACCTGCACCATCAACACATTTCATTTTATTGTTTTGACATAAGTCATCATCATCAGATGCTGATTTCCTTTTCATGCCAATGACACTACCGGCATTGTCTGGATTAACAGCAGCCACCGATGGCAGATCATCAAACAACCCAGAGGATAGGCCCACGACTGGATGATGAGCACTTGAGTCATTCAAGCCGAGTTTGTCCTCCTTTGCAGGAGCTGAAGGTGAAATTGTAGCAAAAATTGTCAACAACAGATAATGGCTGTCCTAATGTAGTACTACTACTATACTAGGCCTAGGCTAGTAGTCCTGGAAGTGGAAGCCGAGTGACTTCGACGATTTTCTGCCTTCCCCCCCCCCAAAAGGTTGTCATTAGCCTCGGTTTGAAAGACGAAATATCAGAGCAGAAAAGTGGCAGTGAACTCTTCAGTCAGGCCGAAATGTGCAAAACATTACACCTGTCTGTCTGAAATTAGCATCTATCCGACAATAATACAGCAGAATTCACAATATATAGCATGTACACATTTCAGCTGTAGTCCGATCTATTCTCGGACATAACCGCCAATATCTGCGCTTCAAAGGCAAAATTGTCAACTACCGAGCACTACTCGGCACGTACCTGAAGGCTCCGGTAAATCTTCGAACAAGTCCATCTTTCAGATTCGACAATAAAAGAATTAGATCGCTGAAAACTTCGATATCAACACAAAAAATTATGCATTTTTTATTTCGATATACCTCAGTGCACCTTCTGAGTCAGCCGTGGCCGGGCCGTGTCCTACCATGAACCATGACGTCATCACAACGTCTGCACGTGCTTGTGGTAAATTCACTGCGCGGCTGCTTCAAAATTTCTCCTCCAAAAACTTCGATTTTACGATTCTTTTCGCAAGTAAAGACTATTTTGGGCGGTAAGTTGATAGATAAGATATCATAGCTCAAACACACAAAGATTTTGACCCGTTTATTTCACTTTTGATGCAGTATTTCATGATTTTTGTGCAGTGCGCAAAAAATTGTCGTGGCGCCCACATTTTTGACAATTTGGCGTTCATTTCCTCAAAAAAAATTACGATTGGGAGTTCCAGCATCCTGGTCGAGTTGCCTAATTTTGATATTTTGTGTTCTATATAGGAACCGACCCCTGTGGTTGAAAATTATATTGTCTAATTTCTTGTAATTTGCAAGGTCTGCTTTTTTGCAGGATCAAGATTGGAAATGGCTTCCAAACACCGGAGAGTCTGCATAGCTAATACAGAGGCTCTGGCCATGATGGCTGTGCCGATCAGTCTTCAACATGGAGAACTTTTAGCAGAGTGGAGACTGGAGTTGGGTATCTCAGATGGGGTACAGTTACATTAGCACCCGCACCAGTCAAGCATTGAACATTTGTCAGTATGAACAAGTGTGAATAAGTTTGGTGGCCAGCTACTACAGGATGCATACAATGAGGACAGTAGTGGACGATTGTCTGGCAGCAAGTATAACTGCATTACCTGCCACATTCTTACAAGGTTGGGGTGAGTACGGTACTTGAGGATTCTGGTGACCCATCATCTTCATTCTCAATCTTAGATGGACGGTCCTGTTCTCTTTGTGTTAAATCCTACAAAAATCTACTAGTTTGAGTTCTCTTTCAGCCTGATTTCAAGATCATCGGAGAGAATCAGCACCACTACAGTAGAAAGCCTGGGTTTGATCAGGGGGAGTGGATGTCACCTAGGCTATCCAAGGGAGACTCGTACTTCAGTAGGAGAAGATGGAACTGTTTGGTTTGGCGTGGCTAAGTATCCATAGACAAACTGTCAACCAAAGGGTTGGAGACCAGCGTGCCTCCGAGGCATGAAGTTTCTTGTGACAGAATTCATTCTGCTTTAACATGTTAAATTTTGCAGTTTGAAAAGTCCTTGTCTATGATTGGTTCACACGGAAACTCCTTGGATTGGATGGTATGGCACGTGCAAGACATTGTGAGCATGAAGGGCGTGATGAAGGACTTCGATGGCAACAAAAATACCTGGACATTCAATTTGACAGCAGAGGATTGCTGGTTTTCAATGTAGGCCTAAAAGGTTTTTAAGTATAAGTTTGAATTCTGCAGTACTACAACCAGAACTGAATGGATTGTCTGCCTATTGGATAGGAGGTTTACTCTCAGAAAGCCTTAAAACTATTCATGCTCCTGGACAGAGGGAAAGATTGTAGCTAGATTTCTTGTAATAGTTAGTTCTAGAGTAAGTTTTCTTGTTCAAATATGTGATAACTCTGGTATAGCCTAGGTAGTGAAGTGACTCGCTTGTTTTCAGTTTTAAGAGCCATGCAATTTGTCGCATTCGGCCTTCCTCAGATGGTTGATTTGGGTCCACTGAATGTGATGAAATAATCGACACCTTTTACAAATGTAATGAAATGTTAGCATTTTGGTGTAACTCCATATACTAGTAACTGTCAGGTGATTGGGCTCTGAATTGGTGACACTCTGATTGGTCAGAAAGTGTCATTATCGTTCAGCCCTTTCCCCCAAATTTGAGACCTGATTGCACCTTTGTTACCACCTGAGAGATGGTGATGTCAAAGGTGCAGGACGGTGGTTAAGCCTATTGCGAATGGATACCACTCGGGTGAGTCGGGTGGAGGCTATTTGGAAACCATTGCATGATCCTGAATCTGCGGTGGGTTGGTACCCCACGCTACGTAAGGAGAAGGGTTCCAGGTAAAACTTGTTCCACGTGAATGGGCAGTACCGAGAAAAGATGAGAAGATGCTAATTGCCGCTCTGTGTATATGTCCGTTGATCAGCTAGTGCCAACCCGGTCACTGTCTCCTCGGTCACCATGCCTCGGTCAATGAGCAGACAAAGCACCCAATGGCTCCGTCAGGAGTACATCGTCAACTTCAGCCTGTAGTCAAACCGGTACGCACAAATATCTTGGCTGCTAGTGATGGACGTGTTGCTTCTCGTCGGGGTAATACAGTACCACTGTATACAATGACCCCATTTTTTGTTGGATTCCTTTTCACTAAAGGTGGGTCAGTAATGAAAATTTCAGGCCACTCTGATTGTCACCCGTTCGGAGCGTGATTACCTGACAGCTATGTGGTGTTCCCCCAATGTGTTAACTTTTTCATTCCATTTGTAAATTAGCGTTGCTTGTTATGCATAACATTCATTGGGCCTTCTGTCCTTCGCAAGATTTGAAGTTGTGAGAAAAAGCACTGATCACTTTAATATTGTTATTATAGATTGTGAAACTTGTTGTTAATTTGTAATGTTTCTTTAGTCCTCGGCAAATGTAGGTGAGAAATTCGCCTTAACTTGAGATATTTCCAGCTCTGGATATGATTTAAAAATTAGTGCCTTTTATACATTTGTAGTTACTAGTATTAGAATAAAAAGTGATTGCCGTTTGGTTTGCTTAAGTGTATGGCATAACATTGCAGGATTGGAGCTGCAATAGAAATGAAATTATAAGGCCTCATTTCAAGCCAAATACTTTGCAAGCACAGCATTGTCTCTGCGTCCCTGTTTGGGTAAAAGGTCTAAGAAATAATTTCTTTGACCGGCTGGTGCTCCAGAGAAACTCCACCTAAAGAATACTGTGAGTTTTGCCTTGCAATTTTGGATGTAGAATGCCCAGAAAATGTATGCTCCGCTCCTAAATTGGTTATGAATGGGTGTTTTTAAATTGCTTGGCCATAGGCCTGATAATTTCAGTGGTCTGCCAAGATGTTTGACCTTTCAAGAAATCTGCCAAATTTTTGGTATTACCTACTAGTATCTCCTTTACAGTAAATTAAAAAAACAATCGTTATTTTTTTAGAGAGTTTCCTTTGGCCAGTACAGGTATTGTTTTTTATCATTATTCTTTTTCATGTGGTCCGATCAGTCCCGTCTAGATACATCTACTAATATCTACGGTGGTCCTTCACCTGATTACGATAGATGGAGACGTCTGCTTATTCGAATATTGATTAAACGGTCTGCTATCGGGGGTTGCCTGGGTGTACACTCCGGACGCAGTGTACCGGGCTCGTCCTGTCGCCCGTCCTGACGCCTGTTCCCTTCACCGCTCCTCGTCTTGCTCATCTCGACAGCTGCAATGATTGATTAGGTAGCAATAGTAATGGGATGAAATCGCTTCCCCGGGTCATTTGGTGATTAAGACGACAAACGGACACTGTTTGCCATTGAGATGCCCATTTAACATCCGACCTTGGTCCCAGGCAGACTTGAGACACCTATCTCTTTATCGGTCTTCATGTTTTCTGATCCTCATTGCACAGTTTTGACTATTAAAGGGACAACCTTGGTGTGAGATTTCGTTGGCCAGGAGGATGATGTACCTTCTCGGTGCCTAGTGTCTTCCTCCCGTCATGCAGCTAGTGCATTCTCCATTTTTCTACTGGGCTGTGACAAGCAAAAATGAACCCATTATAACCCCTGGTGTAAAATCACGGACGTGTTTGCGCTACATCCGTGGTGAAATGGAATAAAAAGACTAGAAAAATCCCCCTTGGCCTCAATTGCTGAGTGAAGACAAAGTCACAACCAGAATGCCAGAATAAAACCACATAAACTAATAAACCAATATTAATAATTAGTTTTATATACATGTAATTTACCCAATGAAATACGAAGATCGCAGTGACGCCTCTTGCTCATTTCATGTGCGCTATACCCTGGGACGAGAATGATATATCACCAGTCACTTAAAAACTAACGGCAAGGGACCATTTACATTCGGGGATAAAGCAAACCGTTTTACGTGACGTAAGCAACTTGTAGACACAGTCCACATGCGTGACTCACGGGCGCGGAGCTCCCCATATGAGTCGTCTTGAAAAAGACGCCGGGGACCCGAGCGGGGCAATTAAAGTTGATCATCTAATACCTGATATAACAAGTGGCATGCGCCTTTTGATATGTTCTCAAGCGGGCACTTGAGGATTTGATGAATTTGTTGTGCTGTTCCAGGGGAGAACGGTGGCCGGGAAGTGCGTCAGCGCGAGAACTTGCTTAATGTCGGCAATAGGAAGCAACGGCAGCAAAACCAACTGCTGAATGTATGATTGCAACGAAAAAATTGCTGTAAATATGACCCCGTGAGAAGTTTTCACAAGTCATTTAGACAATGGCTAAGGATTGAGGGAACGTACAAGGGAATGGCGTTGGTGAGGGGTGGGTGTGGGTGGTGAGAGGGATGAAGTACATATGGTTCGGGTTAGGGAAAACGACTCCTCCATGGCTACAAAAACTAACTTAAGACCCTGACACACCGGTCCCAGACATCAGCTGCAAATCAGATAAAAATATTTGTCTTTACTGACTTATACTCATTCTGAAACCACCTGTTTCTCCAATTACATCTGGAGATTTCCAATCCTAGTTTTATTTCATGAATCACCCCACTCAGGTATGACGCATCAACTGCCGCGCCCCAGCCTTTCTTTCTCTCACTTAAAGGTCATCTATCAAAACTTGAGATATTTCAACCAGTGTAATCATTACACTCTGTCACCAATGTTTGCCTAAGACAGTTTGATATCAGAAACTATTAAAAGTATAGAGGGGTGATATCAGAAACTAGAAAAAGTACATGTATGTAGGGGTGATACTCTGCCAATTGCTCTAAATTGTATGGTTGTAGAGCACCGTTTGTTGAAAGACTCTGAATGTTGGCGTCGATTTGCCCTTTGTAGTACTTAGTCCTCGCTTAAGAACAAAGACACGTCTATTTGAGATGCGGGAAGTCGTAACTAACACCTTTTGAAAGTATCTGAACACTTTAATTAGCAAAATCAAAGAGACATAAAACTAGATATGAATATGATATTCATTATGACATGTTATTAACGTAATTGGATATAATAGAATATCAGCAACCGATGTGTCATAGAGGGTGTTATCCTGAAGGGCAGGAGGATGTTAATTGCTCCTTCTGTTGAAGGTGGCGTTAAATCAATTACATTAGTATCAGCATGCATATACTGAAAAGTCTTCAGTGAGATACTGATTGAGACAGTACGGAGGACGCCTCGAGTACGGAAATGCGGGGACAATTATTTACACCTTAGTTTTATGCCTCTTAAAAACTTGCCGCGCACGTCGCTTGGAAATCGTCGCGTGTCGACGTCGGCGTCATCCCTCGCTAAATATAAACGAGTGGTGAACATTTCACATTAACACAAATCTGATATCCGCTGTTCACTTCAATCTCCATTTGAATAGAAATCTCATAAAATCAATTTATTACCTTAGTCATACGCTATCTGATTATGTCATCGCGGAGTTTTTCTTGGTCACCTGGTGTTCTGGGTTTCTAATCTGGCGTGTGATTGAGACCACTCTCGTGGAATCAATCGGACAATTTGTTATGTTACAAAATACGTTGAGAGCTGATCAGGCTACTTCTAATGCAAGCATAGTCGCCATGTCTGCATGTGATTGTAAGGATAAGTAAAAGTAAAGGGGTCTTTCTCGTCCCCGCCAGCCAAGATTTTGGCACCCATGTAGGCCTTACCACATTGTCTGGTCAGCAGCCTCGAAGGCGCCCATTCCAAGCAACTGGCGACGACTCTGTACATACTATGGCGAGAAAAGGTAAGAGTAAAGCTTGCCATGCACCACGCAAGACATTGGAGATAATGCGGTGGAACACCAGAAGGGGAGAAGGAAAAAAACGCATTCATGACGAACCGAAGAACCAAACCTCCAAATTTTGATGTCGTTTTCTTTCTATTTACTAAAAACCTGTCATCCACGACATCGTGCGCAACAGCGGGAGGCTCCGCTATTTGCGCTCAGAGATCTCAGTATCTCTGGCTGGGAGTGATTCATCCCCCTCCATGCAACCCCACATAAAGAGTCCATTTATTTGTCCCAAGATTCCTGATTGAGACGTGTTGACAGGCTGAGTGCAGTGGACCGAAATCATCGACTACGCACCAGTTGCGGGGACTATAGGCGGCAGGAAGACTGACTCAGGGACGGCATGATCTATGAGACACTCGGTAAAACCCGCCATGCAGCTAGAGACGCGTAGAAACATTTGCAATCGTGTCGAAGGTTGACCTGAAACTGTCAAGGATGGATGCAGCGACAGGACGACAGACTAGGGGTCTTATTTGATCTATAAAGACGCCCAGTAAAACACATTCCAGGCGCGACATTTGCAGCATCGTTGCAAAGCAGCAGGGACAATTTAGTGAAGGAGGCCAATTGCGATTTGACGGTTTGATGGGAATCCTGGCTTTACGGTGCAATTTCATCTAACGACGGGCCAGCTGCAGCGACTGGTATAAAAAGGCGGCAGGAGGACTGTCTCGGTACTTGTGATCTATCACGGCACATCCGAAAGACTCCGTCGAGTCGCGGCTGTACACTTGCAATGCTGTTGCTGAAGTTCAACTGAACGTCTCGAACGTCCGTTGACAGAATCGAGCCAGTGATACTCGGGGTAGAATCATCCTGTTCACACTGATTTATCAGGGTGATGGGTGGGCCAACTAGCTTCTTGTTGTAACGTCCATAGAACTAAATACTGTCACCTTAAATCCGGTGATAGTCGCATGCAGTGCATGCTCATTCCTGTGCATTAACTGCCTTGTAATTAGTCAACAACCAGCAGCATCAACAACCTTCTGATGAATGTGCAGCCGTGACTTATATAACTAGCCCCATAACATCTCATCTTACGACCGTAATCAGTTTACTGAGAGAACTGAAAGAATCGTACCACACTTCAAACCACCTCCTGAAGGTTGGATCGTTTTAAAAGAAAGACTTTTGCTACACTGCTGCGGGGTGTCATCAGCGATGAACTAATCAACACAAATCAATAGTTAGGTTATATAAGAAGCTGCATGGCATAACCGTGGTTTAACAAGGGCGTTTCTTTTCAAGCGCAGTTTCTTTTTGGTAAATTCGTACCATCTTCGAAGATTTTAAGCTTGCTTAAAGGGGTTACAGTTTTTCAAGCACATGTACCACACTGCGAGGGTTGTAAATGACTCCCGCAATCGTGAGCAACGCGCCTTGCGACTTCCGAAACCGACTCCTCATTAATCTCGTTCTCGGGAGTCGGCCGAGGCCGATCTTAACCTCGCTTTCAGTTTTGGTAATGACGAATCAGAAGAGAGCTATCATGATTGTTCGGCTCAGACAGCACGGCCATCATCACATAGGGGTTTTTATTGGTGAAAACCTCTCACCTGACAGGAAGTCCTATGAGGAAAGCCAGTGGCGAATGGAAAATATACTGTCATCATGACATGGCAATACCGCGCCAAATCATGTCATTTTTCAGGCTGGATTATGTATCATCTGCCGGTTGTTTTGGCAGCGACATATTGGTAATGGAAATATAGATGGATATTTCGTCATCCAGTGATACAGGTTGTTTTTCTGCCATCATGAAACGGACATATCGCGCCAGGTCAATTAGGCTGGATTATGTATCATTGGCCGGTTGATTTACATGTTATGTCTGGAAAATGTCACGGGGAGCCAAAAATAAGTAAATGTCATATTTATTTCCCCGAACGTCCATACACACGTGACCGATGACTGAATCAACAAGAGCTCCATTATACAATGTATACAATATCCATATTTGATAATATAGTAGTACATGTATATATATTGTAGAACTTGATTTCTGGGGGGTTTTCTTTGGGGGGAGGGGGAGGGGTCGTCTATTCATTGCAAGTAGTATAGGCAAAGAATCTAGAACAGGAACACTTCTTCAACGGCAGTACTTCATCAAGAGCGGAAAACCAGCAAGAACTTCTCGAGATAAGACGAGAGTAAAGAAGCAACAGGAATCTGTCAATACCGTGCGAACAGCCATGTGGTCACAGCACTCATGACAACCAATAACCATTGAGCTAATGCCTTAAAAACCATGTTAGTTAGCAGCGAATAAAGATCTTTCGTTTTTCATTTAGCAAACTGCGGCAGCTTTCAGTGCTCAAGGTGACTGGCAGAACTGGATGTTTTGCCATCTATAATCGAACAGATTTCTTTTAGTGTAGATATACTGTAGATACTGTCATCAAAACCGTGATATGGCATGGATCGACAACGGGTCATGCCGTTATGTTTTGTGCTTGCCCTGGCTTTGTGTCGCTTTCTTACATGTAGCAATTAATGAAGCGATCTTAGATTTGGTGAAAGTAGAGAACTTCAAACAGTGCCGACTTCCACAATTGGATAAACACTTTATAAAAAAAACCAACAATGCCAACAAACACCTTTCTCGAATTCATTTCCACAAATTCCCGTCCAATTACATGAGCCATTCATCGCCAACATGATGCGTTTGAAAAAGAGTACCCGCGGGATCAATCCGTCAATTTCTGGTTGTCGTAAATGTCGTAAAATCAATGGCGGGACAATTACTCCGCCACACTGACAAATGTTACTCTCTATGAACCTGTCGATATCATTTTTATCTCATTCAGGTAACCATGATGATGTAGCTTCATATTAACACTGCTAAAGAAACTCGTGACTTTACCCTATGTCAGATAAGAGAGAAGATGTCATTTTAGACCTATGGGAAATGACTCAACATGAATTCTTTCGGTGTATGTCATGCAATTTTTCGTGATCGGAATTCTGCGAGGTTTTTGTCTGTGAACATTGATAGAAGATACATGTGTCACACACCTGCTGGATGATAAGCATACATCATGGTGGACTATCTAACAGGTACTAGTAGATCAGAGTAAGTCATAAACACTATAGTCTCATGAATGCTGATAAAGGACACTGATGAAGATGCGCTAGTTTCGAAAGCTAGTCCCAATGATATCTAGTTCTGATCTACAAAAAGTCGGGTTTCTTGAACACATAAACGCTGCCATCACCAGCTAGGGTCGCATTCACGCTCCTCGCCGCAGACACCAACATTGCAGCTGCAGCCGTCACTGAAGCGTTCGACCAAGAGATGGCATGGCGATATAATATAAGCTTCGCACAATGATTCTTGCCTTTCGGAGCTGCAAACAGCCGTCATTGCTTTTGGACCATTTTGTGATCATTATAAGGTTCTCATGAGTAAGAACTAACAATAAGTATCGTAAAAATATAAATTTAAAGATACGCCAAAGTGTAAAACGTATGTTTGAACCTTCGGGTGTTAGAACCAATATCTTTTTATCAACAAAACGATTGGAATGAAAGCAGAAAGGGCCAAAAACAGAAATTTTGTACTTTTGGTTTAAAGCCATTTTCCCTGATATCATGCTCGGGTTCAGCTTCCCAGGGAAGTCACCCACCACTGCCAACACCCTGGCGAGACAAACCTGGCGAGCCCTCAGAACTCGGTCTCATCACGGATGTCTATATAGACCTAAAATAAGTGTAGAAATTAGGTCTCATCAACGCGGCTTATTACATCAAGTTAAGCGTGGGATCGTATGCACGTCAAATGAGCTGCCGCGATATTAATGGGATGATAACGTCATCAACGTACGATAATGCAATGAACATGGTAACATCATCTAGATATTGTCGCTTCGTCCCCAATACAGCTATTGCCGCTAAATGCGAGTCTAGACGCTGTCATATTCAGATACATTTAGATTCATTTTTTCGTATGAGATTCGGATGAGCATTAATGTTCATTTCGTTAACATGCACATAGTTTCGACTGAGTTTTTCCCCCAGTCTATTTATCCAATAGTCATCGCATGCAATTATAAAAGTGCATTCTTATCAACGATTCATATTAAGCGATACGTCATTTATTGCAATGGACTAATCCTATTTCATTCAATCCTTCTGAACTTATTCCAATCCGATTTCTAATCGTTTCAGGAGATTGTCTCAAAAATCATATTTCTTTTTTCTAAAGCTATTACATGTTCTTTAACAAAGCTACATGAATCACGACATTTCCTTCTCGTTCTGAAGGCAATTTCGTATTCAGAGATTTCAGAGAGCTAAATTACGGGCTACTTCCGGTGGATAGTCCAATCAAAACTGCCAAATTATACACCCTGGCATACTCATTAGCAACGGCAAAAGAATGGACAATGTTTCCTAAATTCCTCCAAAATATCATGTCTATCTCAAGTTTAATAACGGTCACCTTTTACATGTGTTTTTGGAGGCGAATTTGCTCATGCGTAACTGATAACGTCCACTACTTTTCAGTTGTTCTCGCACTTCCATTTACCAGATGAACTTTCGAGTGCAAGGGCGTTCGTATATGTCACGGTCGGGTGATTGAAATTGATTAACAGGCTACGTCGGACTATGCAGTTATAGATTCGCCGGACTCTTTTGTCACAAGATATTTGTAGGGGTCAAAGGCACTCCTTTCAGTCCTTTCGCCCCTCAATTTCACAAGCCACAAAGGTTCCCGGCGAGTTTATTGTCACCCGTAACCGGTATAATGAATTCGAATCACCACTGTTATCGAATAAAATTTAATACTTTTGAGTTTGGATAGGCACGGTTTAAAAGTAATAGATATCCGTATACACGGAGAGTGTCTTGACTTGAAATGGTCTATCATTTCTTGAAGAAAGATGATCCGATCACCCAACATTTTCACTTGTGGATTTCTCCAGCCCACCTTTGCAGTAAAGGACGGACAAGCATCCTCCGATGCTGGGCAATCAGTCGCTGCTGAGACGGCGGTGAGAGAGAATCGTCTGCTCGATTGTTGATAATCTGCATTTTGCCTGCGCATCTAGATCGTCTGCTTGGATTGAAGAAAGCATTCGAGGATCGTATTTTTTACTCAGGACCACCTTGCGTATTATGCTGTACAGAATTCCATGCCAATTTTGTGTCGATGAGACAGATGGAAGTCGTGTGGGATTAAGATTTCTAAATCGTCATGCGAACAGGAGAACAAGGAACTGTAACCTTGGAACAGGCGTTGCTGATTGACCAAATAACGAAGTACATTCTTTTTGAGACGAGAAAAATAACGGATACCGTATAATCTACATTTTAAAGTTTTCCGCCGCCCTTTCGAACTGAAAGAAGGACAACAGTCAAGTTTTTGTCCATTGCCGACTATATAGTTTGGAGGATTTGAAATAGTTTACACTTTCGAGTGGATTTAGTCGTTTGATTCCTAGTTTGGATCTATTCTGGGGAGAGTTCGTCCAACCAGCTTTTAAGGTAGGCCCTTATTTACACTTTGTTATATAGCCCCACATGACGCATGGTTCTAGGGCGTGTCAACATGCTATCACCTGCCCTTGATTTCTGTTGTAGTACTACATTCTCAGAAATAATGGTTGTTGAGATTGTGAAATAGCTTTATGGTTTTTTGCAAACGCAAAGGTAGAGGTTCTTCAGCGAAATAAAAAACCCGTAGAGATTTTCAGAATCTCAATTCGTTTTACTGATAAACCTCCCGGTGTTGCCCGGAAAGTCTTTAAAAGTTTTTTCAAAAGCTAAAACATGTCAAGAGTACAGCTTACAATGTGTGTGACAAGCACAAGCCAACCTCACATTTCTACCGTTTCCTTAACTTCTGAGTTGGTTATTGACGGGTACAACATAAATCCACTATGACATTCAACCTGCCATATCGGGCCATTTCACTCGATACTTACTTATACTCCCTTACACGGCGAAGGGGAGAGTCTGTTTCCGATAGGATGATTGCCTCCAGAGTGAGACCAAAATGTATAATAAATGACTAATTCCCGTATCCCCAATCAGATACAGGTCTTTATAATGTGAATGCAAAGACAAATCTTCAAAGGAAGTTGATTGAGGGAAAAGGTGTCATTTATTTAGATTAGTGACTCAGACATGCCGTTAATCTGTATCTTTCCAATTTCTTTGATTTGCTCAGCATGTCTATCAATGACAATGCAAAGAAAAAGCAGATAGACCTTGTCATAATCGACGTGGTTTCGACTGATTAACTTAACATATGACAATTGCATCAGTGTTAGTAAACCCTCGAATTGATAGGAGCAACGCGTCCTCGCATTCTTTTGTTTTCTGGCAACAATTAGATTAATCTTTATAAGTTGGTTCAGATTAAGTTACAAACGAACACGACCAATGCGAAAAGAAGCCAGAAAACTTCAGTCCCTTTGAGATGAGGCAATCAGAAAGCTTACGAAATTGATGAAGGGAAACTATGAGTCAGATTCCATATGGCATTGTGGCTCAACCTCGATACGTTTTTTTCCATATTCATTTGAAGATGTGTTCTGCATCAGACGATCATTGTTTTTTCAAAGTGCGAAACCAAGTTACTCGATTAAGGTGTAAAACTTACGCGATGGTTTGTGTTCAAAATATTGATGAAGCAGATACTGAGTCACATGTAAACGATGCCGGGTCATCGACCTCGAAATAATGACCATTTCTATAAATCTAAAGGAAATTCGATTGTGGATAAGTGGATAATGATAGGACTATTACCAATGATGATGATGTTCGTACAATTGGGATGGTCATAGTTTGCCATTGGTGCCGAAATGAGTTGATTCAAATCGTACTGCAGTTACACGTACAGTTGTACTGCATATAAAAAGGACAAGAAGAACATTGGACTTGTCCGTTTTCAGTCGAAAATCGCTTCCAGCAGGACCGTGACCTCCCCAAACAGGGTCCACAGAAAAAACTGTTGAACTCTCTGTGTTGACGAAGATGTTCATAATTGCATCGAGTCGTTTGAAAAGCAACTCACAAGGCCGGGAGACATCATGCCGTGGGGAACAGAAAAAGGTTTCTGGTAGCGTTAATAAGAGAGAGCCAGCACTCCGCGGCGGTTTTATGCTTTAATCTTTTGATGGCTACTTCAAAGGGATTGTCAAAGCCATCTGGAGCTTTGCCGCTCGAGAGAGAGTTCAAGATGTTGTACAAATGGAAATTAACCATGAAAATGCGACTTTTTACGATGTTTGGAAATATTCTAAAGAACTATCTCGGCGCTGTTCAATGTTAGTCATGAAGAACCGTAGAAGTACCATTTTCATAACTCTGTCACTCCGACTTGTGAACCATTCTCCCTCCCTAAACCCAACAGACATCGGAGGATTCTTTTTCAGTCCAGTGGTTTTCCGTAGTTACTTCTTCCAGTGAAGTAGGATTCTTTTTCGGTCCTGTAGTTTGCCGTAGTTACCACTCATCGAAGAAGCCTAAAGCAACGCGTCTACGCTAATCTATCCTGGTACACTGTAAAATGGCAGTGCAATGCAACGCTTCTGTTCAAAGGGGCATCCATTAAGTGCCCACTTTGTCGCCACGCGGTAACACATAGCATGACATTTGCGAGAAAAATGTCATCATTAGTCGTTGCCTTTGTATTCCAAAGAGACCAGAATATGTCACTTTTGGTCAGCGCAAATAACGTAAATGCGTTTCCTTCTGTCAGAGACTATCACGATTACAACATTACAATGGCCGTGACAGTCATTTCCTTCTGTCAAATATCAAATGCAATCGCCACTTTTGCTTTTAACTCAGTTGAGCAGGACAGCATTTCGTTGTTCTCGGGCAGCTTGCGGCTGCTCAGGTTTTCAAGATGTAGAAAGGCTGTGGCCATAGGAGACATTCGAGAGAGGGCGTGTGTTCCGCATTCGGATTTTACGCCAGTGTGGATGAGAATATTCATTGAAATGAGACGGCCGGGCCCAATGCTAATCAGGACGAAGAAACAAATACAACCTGGGGTCCTATTCGGCATTCTAGCAATTGTAGTTCCATATAAGACGAAATCCTGTCTGCCTTCTAACGATTTTCCAATTGACCAGGTACGACATATCTCAGGGATAATGACCTCAGTCGTATCGATCTGTCAGTGCTATTGGGGATGTGGAATCATTAGTCTCTCATTTGTTGCTTCATGGTGCGTTTCATTGGTCCCCGAGTTCGTTTACACTATAAGACTCCGAACAGAAGCGTAGATGGAGAATCTTTGGATCAGGCCAGAATTAGGTAAACGTCATGCCGTTTCCTTAAGGGCTGATAAAGGAGTCCTAGGCTGGTCCCTGTACCCTTTTAACATGATGTCAATACATATTTATAACTCCCCAATCAATTCCGGGATGAAAGCATGGTGTCGCAGTTCTTCTGTGCGATGGTGGATTATAGTGATCGGTGACAGAAGAAATATTACATGTAGTCCGACCAGTAGTCTGCGCTACAGAGCCCAAAACGTTTAGGACAAAGACAATTGACCTTAGGCCTGGCATATAATACCGAGCTTGGCGCTCAACGCTGTCTACATGTTCCACCTGTTCCCTGCAAAAAACAAGCATCACCAAGCATAAATTAATCGGAGACATCCGTATATATACTTTAAACCCGTGACATAATTCCTGACCCGATGAAATTAATACACATTTGTTTGCAAGTATTTCTCAGTGGTTGCTTTTAGAAACGTGTGCAGCACAAATCGTCACGACATCCTCTGTGCCAGGCGGAAAACCCATGCCACTTACATCATGATACGCATTAATTGGATGATCACATTTTTATGTTTCGTTTTTTTCTAAGTATACACATGATACAGTATGGCATGTGTCTGCATGTATTGTATTTTTCATGTCTGTAAAATATCTGAAGTACGTCTTCTCAGAAATACTTGAAATGCTTCCTTCCAAGTCGCATGCAAACATGCATTTTGTGACAACCATGCCTGCTCTTATTTACATGGTCTTATTCGGTAAGCAGTATTCGGAGTTGAAGGAAACCGTCGTATTTTGTTCCTCGCTGTTCAATCGCTCAAGGGAAGAGTCTCGAACCAGAAAGTTTGGCAACACTTTCCCGGGACGTTACCATGATAGAGGTGTCATACTATTTCTGTGATTACGAATTTCCGATACAATTCTTGGTAGTAATCTTACGAATTCATAACCGGAAACCGAAATTTTGAGGTGAAGGTTGGTTATTTGAACTCATTCATCTCACGATCTGGAACATTTGGCGTCAGTGTGTACTGATTGATTTTTAGTATGCTTCCAACTAGTATTCCAAGGAAATAACCAATTGCAAAGGTTGTGGGCAGACAATGTGTGTCAGTGTGACTGTCAGGATGCCCCTGACCGCATGGGTGCTCCTTTTTGTCTGTGGAGCCTCCTCACTCGCCGCGTACGAAACACGCGATGAAAAGCCGAAAGAGTGCCCAAAGCTCAACGGATGTTACTGCGAATTCCTCCGATACTCAGTAAATTGTCACAATATTACTACCTTACCGAACATGCCGTCTTGGATTAAAAGTGCAAAGTTGGAGGGCGGCGGGAGAAGTCTCAGCCCTGCCAAATATAACCTTTCTCCTTCTATGACATCAATCTCCTTCAAGGATTTCAAAGAACTGGATCTCCGCCAGTTCTTTATATCGTCTTCTTCCATGACTCACTTATTTTCACTGAATGGTAACACCCTGGTCAGTCTTCGTGGAGATGTTTTTCATACTCTTCCAAGGCTGCATACTCTTGCATTGCAAAATAATAACTTTACTGGAATGAGCACGGAACTTCTACGCGGACTGCGACTGAGAAAGCTGGTTCTCACTGGCAGTAAGCTCACTGTGGATTATCTTGCACAGTCAATATGTCAAATGGATGCCACGGAGTTAATATGGCTTGACCTCAGTAATAATGAACTCAAAACAATGCCGGATGAATTGGTCAAATGTGTCCCCTCGGTCAGGTTCTTAAAGTTAAGTGGAAACAACTTCTTTAAGCCCGGATGCCTCGATTCACTTTCTCTCCTCATGCCCAGCCGTATCGTGCTCGACAGATGTAACATCACTCACTCAAGGACACTGCAGTTTATTCGTGGCAAACGGCTAACTTACGCCAGTTTTCGCTCGAATAATTTATCGACGGCTGACGCGAAGACAGTTCTTTGTTACCTGAACTTTCAGACAGTCAAACACCTTTTTATGAGCAGCAACAATATAGGCGACATTGATAATGACTACTTTAACTGCATCAACGCCAGTAAACGTTCATCGCCAATTTTCGAGCTTAGTGATGGCAATATATCTACTATCTCCCCGAGTGCCTTTCGACCATTTCAGCTCTGGGACTCGGTCTCAATAAACATTCATTTTAACTCAGTAAGCAATGTGTCCTTTTTACTTGGCTTCAGGAGTGTGCAAATGTTGGATATCGGACACAATGGACTGGGTCACGTTCCCCAATTCCGTCTTAATGGGCGATGTATGGAAGTCTACCCACGGCAGTTGGTGTTGAAGGCAAATTACATTTCTCATCTGAGAGCGAACGATTTTGAGTGCTTACCTAAACTTCAACACCTGGACCTATCAAATAATATGATGGTGACGCTAACATCAAAGGCGCTGTATGCTCTTCACAGTCTGATAGAGCTCGATCTTTCGACAAACCCACTCGAACATTTTGAACACGAATCCTTACCAAGTAACCTTCGCTCTTTAAATCTGAACAAAAACTTCTTCCGTAAAAACTCGGTGGGGGAGATGGAGCATCTCACCAAACTAGAAAAACTGTTCCTTTCTTGTGCAGGCACGACAGTGCTGCCAAACAGTACCTTAGCAACGCTCAAACAACTTGAAATATCAGAGTGGAGTTTCAGAGAAGACTCCATAAGACAAATAATCTCTTCTCTCAAAAATATAGAAATTCTCTCACTTCAACAAAGCAATATACACCACTTTCCGTACCAGGAACTGATGATGTTGGAAAATTTAGTAACCCTAGACTTATCGCGGAATCGTATATCGGCTCTCGATCACAAACGAATTTGGAAAATTCCGAAATTAAGGAAGTTGAATGTTGCGTCCAACAATTTTGAGTGTAACTGTTCGATGTTACCATTCTCAGAGTGGCTTCGCAGGCCTCGCCCGAGGATTGAAATCATCAGCTTGTTCAACGTTAAGTGTGCCTCGCCATCAAAATATTATAATATGGCTCTATTCAATTTTGATAAGGACTGTCGATCGCTGCTGCCGATCATTCTACCATCTACCCTCGGCCCCATTGGTCTCTTGATTGCTATTGTCATATTCGTCACCGTACGATATCGAGGTTACATCAGATACGGATTGATGCTAATCAGGGCAAGATGGCGGGGCTACGGATCAATCGAAGGATGCAAGTTCAAGTGGGATGCGTTCGTGTCCTTTAACGGAGCCGACTACGACTGGGTCTACAATCAGTTGAAGCCGAAACTCGAGGACGAAGCTGGCTATAGGATCTGCCTCCACCATAGGGACTTCACCATCGGGGAGTTCATCACAGACAACATTGTCAAATGCATCGACAGGAGCCGGAAAACCCTTCTGATTCTGAGCGATGACTTTGCCAAGTCTCAATGGTGCCAACTGGAGCTGAGTGTTGCCCAACACAAGTTGTTCTACGATGATCGTGATGTTCTCATCTTGGTCAAACTGAATGACGTGTCCCCGGAAAACATCACGGGAACTATGCAGGTGGTCATGCGCACTAAGACTTTTATCACATGGAGCGATGCGCTGGCTGAGCAGGACTTGTTCTGGAAGCAGTTGATCCTTGCTCTAAAACGTCCTCCAGGGGTGGAGCTCGAGGAACTCGAGGCCTGGGAGAATTTGAACACTTCGGATGATGACTAGTGCCGCTTTTACGCACCTCATCGTTATATGGTCATAAACTCTCCTTCTGGCTATTGCTTTTTCTTCTTCTCTCGAGCTCAATGACCGAATTTCGGCATTGGTTCGTTGCATCTATTCAAGATATCGGTCAGTGATTGACGTGTATCCTTTTAACTCATTGGTTTTTAGGCCACAGTGATTGACGTGTAACTTCTACAACACATCGGTTGTGAGGACATAGTGATTGACGTGTACAACACATCGGTTGTTAGGCCACAGTGATTGACGTGGATAGTTACTATCAACTGGTTATTGAAAACGATGTGGTTGATGTAAAGAGGAAGCCGTCACATCGAGTCACGGTGAATGTGACGTTACAGATCGCAATCTTAATGTTTCAGTTATGTATCAATATCAGAGAGAACATGCGGCAAAGGTAGCCGGATCACGATTATCGGTGCTATTTACCATTATTCAAGATATAGAGCTACATACATCATAAGACGAGTGAAATAAAACGTTTGAATTATATACCAATCATTTAGTCTGAGTTTCGATGTGCAGTGTGATACGAGAGACCATTATTTCTAACGTCGTGTAACGTAATCTTACATGCACCTACTTAAGTACATATTGTAGCTATCTCCTGCTAATAATCTTCCTAAGAAGAAGAAGCACCCTCAACCAACTAAAAATAGCCAACTGTGAACTGTAGTTAAAAAAATACCTCTTCTTCGTTGGGTAAACATGGTGCAACTATAGTCCTTTCCGTACGTCATTGTACGTGTACCTTCAGTTCGTGTATTTCATTCGTTGACAAGAACCGTCTTTGATGTCATGGGCAGGGATAGCACGGTTCCTCGGTGAATTAGCTATAATGAAAGTGCACTGCACAGGTGTTCCCGCCATCACTACCGCTCCCGGGCTACCGCTATTGTCTTGACCTTGAAACGACAACAGGTGTGGATTTCTCGTTTTCATCTTGTGACCTTGCCCTTTCACCATGTAACCTTGTATAAATGCCTTAAGGCTGAACTGCCACGACCTGCACAATGTTTTTAACCTTAGATGCAGTACGAAAGATACCAGCTCTGAGAGAGACTTTGATACTACAACATGTGTGCATTTCTTGTTTGTATCTGATCACCTTGACCTTGAATTGTGTGAATTTGTACAGAGTGCATTAAAGCTGAACTGTAATGACTTGCGCAATGATTTTATCGTTGGATGCAACACGAAAGATACCAGCTCGGGGAGATTCTCTGCGTCTCAGGATGTGGTAGCAACAATGGTGGAATAACTACAGTACTCCTAAAACATTCTCAGCGTGACCATGCAGAGTTATAGGGCATAAAGTGACCTTTAAAAACGTTATTTGTCAGGGAAAGTGTTAAAGATCTACTGCTGCGTCTCTATATGTGTCTAATGGAGCCTATTTTTGTATAAATATCCCTTCAATAACTGATCAAACGCCTTCGATCCGTCAATAAAATGTCGTCTGCGTGAATTATTCCCCACGTTGCGGCGTCACGCATGAGTGGAGCGTGTAATTGGTTGATGTAAAAAGTTACCAGGCATGGTAAACGGACAACCGATCGCTTTCTTTGCTATTGTCAAGGATTGAAAGCAAATAAGAGATATTTCAATCTCAAAGTATGAATATTTATATTCACACAAGTGTGGATAGTGTCACTGTTCTGTTGGGTAGGCGGCTTCGTACAACTCAGTCTGACCCACCTGGCTCGTGCGTATAGCCTCCCTTTAAAAACGACGCACCAGCAAAAATCTTTCGATGATTTGCTGCGTCTTCACAACGTATTATCCGGTAACATCAGAGATTTTTCAAAAAATATCAATATAGGAAATTACCAAGCTCTGGCCAAGCGGAAAACAGGTGAACAATACATGAAAGGAGTACCGTTCGACCCGGTGCAACCAGGCGCCATGTTCAAAGCGATTTGTCCAGTGGCTTGATGAAGATTATTCAGCTTAGCTGACCAGTCTTTGTTACTGGTTAATGCGTTATTTCGCTGTCGTTGTAACTTTCATTGCCAATCTTTGTTCTTGATGTGGTTACGAACGGTGACTAAATGAGAACTTCTGATCAGTATGAACGGATTAATGACCGTGATTCGCGAAAATCCAATTCGAGAAAAGTTAAAATTTTTGCGAAACGCAAAAATACATAATATGCAGGAAACCTTGTAAAGATAGGACTCTCGTGAATTGGTCAGCGTCCTGGATTTTTACAGTACAATGTTGCTAAACATCGTTACAAAGTTCGTGTAAAAAATCCTCGGTTGTTGTATATCTTCCTTCTATAAATTGAGAAATGGTGTTTGCGCGGCATTGCTGCCCGCGTCTTCCTTATCTCACGCAAATATTTATGGAAGAACGCAAACAGCACTGATACGAAACAAACACAACAAAGCCATGTAGATGAAAAATTAATATTGTCCCGGGTGATTGTGCCATTTTATCTCCAAAAACATCTTGCTAACTAGCCAGAGCTGACCAATTTCACTTGGTGGCTCCCCTTGTTCTCGTTAGGATGCAAAAGCACAGATATACAGGGTATGAAAGAAAAGTCTTAACAATTTTGTTGCTGAATAATTTTCAAGATAAGCTTTGTTTCCGATAAAAAATCTGAGAGTCATTTTCCCCTTCTAACCTTCATGCCACTTAGTAAAGACTAAGTATACTCTTATTGCTATATGTGTATAAATCTGATACTAACTGTCCATTGACAAAAAAGATGATCTCGCCATCAATTTTACTTTCAAAAGAAGGACATTGCATGTTAATGCACTTCTGAGAGCAAACCATCCCTCGCTAGCAGCACTATTCCTCGATAAAACACTTAGCAACGAAAGAAATGACTTGGGCTTAACCAACAATCGCCTAAACAAGAGGAAAGACAATCTCTGGCCTGGTGTGACTGCTCATAATTTAGTAACCTCATCCGACTCAAGGAGTCTTAGTCATGGAAATAATAGCTTTTTGCCACAAAGTATCCATTTTGCGATGCTCCGTCGGCTGAGGAATGGACATTGTTTACAGATAAAGGAAATGACGAGAAATAGACGAGGAAATACGATATGGTGAGCCGCTTTGTTCAGGAGGGTTTGTCCACTTAATGTAAAAGAAGAAGTATCAGATGTAACGCAATGCTTATCAGGGGTGGGGTGGGGTGGGGTGGAGGGCTATATTTCTGCTAATGCAGAAGTGTAGGATTTCAAAGGGCAGATGGACATCTTCTCTCAATGACATCTCCCCTCTATCTTAAGACCTTTTCAAAATTTTAGTGCAGCTACCTGTATCTACCATGTATCTGGCACATATAACAACATGTTTAAAGGGTGTGTAACAATGGTTTCCCTACAATTCCTAGGAATAGGGGTTGTGTTTTTCTAGTGCCATTCACAGACTTGAAAACGTGAAACTTGCTTTCTATAGATCAACAGAATCCTACAAACATCTCCAGCATCATTACAGAAGTCGTATTTACTGTTACACCACTAACAACCATTCGAGATGGTCAATCAAGCCGCCCCGAAGCCAGTCTATTGCTTACTGGGTCTTCAAGAACATCTCCAGCATCATTATAAGGTCGTATTTACCGTCACTCCCGCTAACAACCATCAGAGATGGCCAATCATGCCGCCCCCGAAGCTATATGGTACTGCTTTCTGGATCTTCATTAGGTGCCTTCAAAGGAATGCGACTCTCAACCAATGTGCCGCACTGTGACAGAAAGCCTCGCGTTAAAGATAAACGTTCATGAGTAACATATTCTGCGAGCAGATTCGTGAGAAAAAAACCCACCTCCTTCCTTTTCCCGGTGTAAAGTGTTCCGCGATTCAAGGAATAAGTGATGTTTTCCTCATGGCCTGATTTGCCCGGACCAAACCGACAAATTAGCGCTCGGAGCATCAGCATGACGCGTATATGTACGTACACTCGTGAACAACCACCGGAGATGACCAATCATGCTACACCCGAAGTCTTATACTTGGTCTTCATGAGGTAACTTCAAAGGCATTCGTCCTTCCCTCTTATCTGTCCATAGCTGTGATAGAAACAGACAGCAGAATTTGCAATGCACGTCAGCATAAAAATCGTCTGCCTAACTGTAAACCTTAAAGGTTGGTGTCGGTGTGTTTCTTTGCCCAATAAAGGTAGACGCGTCTTTCTGGAGCAATACCAAACTTATAGGCATTGCTCAAAGGACAACCCCTTGTATGTTGTCTTCATTAGGAATGTCGTTGTACATTTCGTTGAGCAGATTCATACAATGAATGCGTTGTTCTGTGGTTACTTCAGTATTGCAGAAGGCTAATGAAGACACCCCTGAAGCGGATATCTCATTCGTCATGTCTAAATTAGCAGACATCAAAGGCACCATGATCTGTGCTACAGCCACAAAAGCTTTACATTAGGAGAACACGACACTGTTGTGTCAACGAAAGCCCCATGTCACAGCCTTTTGACGACAGTAGCGGGCTTGCTACCCCGTGGAGATGTTTTCCTGTGACTCACTCGACAGGCCAGTTCTTGACTGTCACAAGGCTTGCCACTCCGGTGAGTTTTCAAATCAATCACAGTGTTTGGCCAGGGGGTGAGGTAATATTTTGCGGTGTCACACCTCGGGGTAAACTGAGGGGCCGTGATCACTGTCATGGGATTTACGCATATTTGAGATAGTAACCCTTTCTGCCTTACTTTTTGCAGTAATATTTTACTTTCTGCAGTAAATCTTGGGATTAAAGCATGTCATGTATCCGACATTGGTCATTATGTCCCCGAGTGAAAGTCCCGGGGTGAAATGAACAACTCGCTGTCTACACTGGCCTTGTGCATCGGCATCCCTCCTTCACGAAACAGGAGAGAACAGTCTACAACAGTGTTCGTCTCTTTTTCTTCAGTTCCTCTCAATTCTACGGAAAAAGTATTCCTCAAAAGAGCTGAGGTAATATTCTCTCGTACATGTAAACCATTGATTTTTATGAATGTTTCCTGGTAGTTCTACTTGGTTTAAAAATACCCTTCCATAATTCATGAGCAGCGACGAGAAAAAAACATTGCCAGGAAATCAATCCACTCTCCTGGTCACATTGGGTCGTAATCTCTCCACCTGCTTTCTAATGAAACTATAACGACTAATGAAGTCCTAAATGCGCATTCAGCCTTCGATAATCCTGCCACTTCCGGTCACGCCATCTTACTTCCGCCACAATGGCGCAGGCAGAAAAAAACACAGACGAACAAAATATGACCGGATCTTGCCCCGGCACGGAGGAAAATAGAGATTTGCATTATTTCCTCTGATTCACATCTTGTGAAAGCACATCAGTAATCTGTGCATGTTTCAACGCGATAACTGAGTGTTTGAACGTGGTTTCTTGTGAATTTGCACTGACGCTGGATTTTAATGCTGACTCAGCAAAAATCGCTGAAGGTGCTAGATTTGACGGATGAAATGAGAATCACGACTGATTTTCCTCACTAAACTTTCAAGACATTACATAGGGGCGTGCAAGTAAATACTTAGTAAACTACGGGTGAAATGGCGGCTGTCTAAACAGTCATAGTAACCAGGATGAGAGCTACGCATCCGTGCAAAAACCGCAATCTGGTAAATGTAGCAAAAAATTCAGTGTTTTGCAATTTCATGCCATATTCCTCAGAAGAGTAGATGTCCCGACGACAATATGTGAAGAGGATTTTTTGCTGCGATATGTATCGTTTACAAATGGAAATGATCCTACTATCAATAGTGTTGCTTAACCCTAATTGCATAATATTTGCATTTCATATGATATTCTTGCTTGCGGGATGTTGCAAAGATTTCAGTTACCCGGCGTGAAGAGCAAATATGATGCGTACTGCAATGCACCAGTCCATGAATAAATCACGCAGATGGGAAATGGCGTTCGTCATTCGAGAAGAATGTGATTTGTTTTGATTCAAAAGACGATGTACATTCGCCGATTTCATTGGACTCAAGCAGCACTTTAGGACCTGTGGTCGGGTTTCCTACTCAAATCATATCCCATTCATTTTACTACGCCGAACAAGCCATTGATAGATGTCTCCTGATTGGCCAACAGCTGACCAGGACTCTTAAAATAATGGTAGAGAAAAGTTCTTGCGATCCTTTTAGTTTTTCACAGTTAACAGATAATCAAGGTTTCTTCATTAATGTTGTAAATGGCGAGATGTGTCAATTTTACTCACGAACTCTTCCCCGCTTTCTTTCATGTCATATCAAAAGAAGGGCAGTGATGAGACATTAGGTGTGACATTTCAAACAAGATACGGCATTCATTAAACCTGACTTTCTTTATAGCCAAGCATTGTGAAAGAAATCTACTTTCTTATCTCTAGCCTATACCCCTTTTCCTCTCCGTCGCATTCGCGGTTAACAGGTGACGGCTTTTGCCAATGGTGAGACCAGAATTGCTGAGGTATACTAATTATGTGCTTTCTATGTTTAATAAGATGTAATTTTGAAGAAAATGTCATACAGAATTGATAACACCCTAGATAAAACTCATCTACGTCAGAAGAATAATAGAAGATGGATAGCTAGCTATACAGAAATAGGTAATCTGAACTTATCTAAAAAGAGTGATCACTTCGTGATCTTTGTTATCTTTCGTGTCACATCAAAGGTAAGGGATTGGTGTGAGACCAGGTGAGATATTTCGAACACGATACATCATTTAATTACCAGACTTTCTTTAAAGCCAAGCATTCCAGTGCTACTGCAAAGGAAATCGACTTTCTTCTCTCTTTCTCTTTTCTTTTCCTCCGCATTTCGCGGGTAACAGGTGGTAGTGTTCGCCCAATTCCCGCATCCTGCGCTCATTGGGAAGAGAAAAAGAACGAACTGACACTTTAAAAACATGCCGTATGCTTTAGCTAAAAAAGGATCAATATTCTGCTGATACGACGCAGCTTGAAAAAAACCACAGAGATTTTCTGTCTTTGCCGGGGAAGACAGGAAGCATTGATTTTAACATGGAAATTGTTTTTTGAGAATTAAAAAAAAATTCGTGTCATGATGCGGTGAGTATTGGTTGTTTCGCGTGAAATACCTAAAGATATCAGCGCTTTGGTAAACTGATCTCTCACAGGCGTATGGTTGTTGAAAACGTAACACCCGAGGAGATTTCAAAGTATATTATTGATTACTTTCGGTCGCCAATATTGACAATCATAATAGTGAGAAAGGATAACAAAGTATTTACCACTGATGTTTTTTCATACATGGCTTGGAATGTAGACTTCTTGCAAACTATGCTTTCTCCTCCCATCGGAAATTGTAATCAAATCAAGACAGTGGGCGACTTCGAGGTGCCATTCCAATAAATTTCAAAATTAACAACTTCAGATAATTGGATCAAAAATTCCACAAACTGAACGTGTCGCGTAGCTAATGGAGGTCAAATACAAGGCGAGGCTACCAGAAAGGCATTTTCAAGCATGGGAGCCACCACCTCAGGAACTACTTTTTAATTCTATTTGTGACTTAGAATCTATTTGGTCAAATGTTAATCGAAATCATAATGAGTCACAAAGAATGAATTGTGTTTTCTGCAGAATATCTATTTGTATTGAAAAGGTTTAGATGTGTTTGTGGGCTCCAGATCAGGCCTACGGACGCTGGGTGGCCTGCAATTGCAGAATAAAGCAACCAGTCCACTTTGCTTGTATTCCTTGATAAACTGTTTGGTTGTCTGAATCAAATAACATGGCCCTGCTGCGCCGCAATGACAATTTAGGAGAGACAAAGACAAGCGGCCATGACGAGGACACGCAAACCACCACTCAATCGATAGACAATCATTAATGTCTGCGTCTGTCTCCAAATTTAGATAGGGATGGTGAATTCGCGTGATGAATTCACCTGTCCTGAGAGAATGGTTGCAGAAATTAACATTGTACGTATGCTGGCCTGTCTTTTACATAGCAAAGTATTACATAGCGCTAAAACACTAAGCTTTCTGATGATATCAAGATTCGGTGACCGCTGCTTCTCATCATGTGGTCCCCGGTTGTGGAATGCCCTACCGGAGCACATCAGGGGGGCGGACGCGCTGCTTGCTTTTAAACGACTCCTAAAATCCTGGCTGTTCGAGGAAGCATTTCTTGGTGGGGAGGTAGCGCCTTGAGCAGGTTTACCTGGAGTTTGGCGCTCTATAAGACATTGTTGATTGATTGATTGATCATGCATTTGTCATTGTACTAGTAGAACAGTAAATGTAGTTCAAATAATGTGATATTAAGAGCATTAGCCTCCTTTCTGTTTTTTCCAGGCATGAGAGCTTCAAATTGACACAAAAACTGAGTCGAATCGGCTTTCATATAAGCACGTGGAATTCGGAAACTCGTCGTCGATAATACCTTTATACTGCGTACTTTGTCATTCGTCCATGTAGCTCTTGGCGGAGCGGGTTTCGAAAGCTGCCCACTCTTCACATAACACAAAAGAAAAGCAGTCAACTTTCAGATCTTGCCCTGTATTTCCACTAGTTATGACAGGTCCAAGGAAAATCAGCACAAAGTTGGTAATTGCAACCAATCGATGGGACTGAAGCATCATTGATGTACAATCTCTACAACAAATCCAATCACTTCGTTTACAATAGTCATGACGCATCAAGTTAAATCTATCGAAATTGCCCGAGAAGGGTGGATCATTCTTGGGCCATTTCAGCCAATTAGCTCAAGGAATTGTGATGTTTAATCAAGGCTTAGTCACCCGAAACGATAGATAATATCAAAAGTGATTGTCGATTGTCGAAATGAAATGCGTATTTTCCTTCCATTTTGATTTTATCGCGGTCGTTAGAAATGGACGAGAGAGTAATTGTTATCAGCGTTATCTAAGTTGGAGAGTTCTTTGGATAGTGTCGTTAAATTATGATGCTTTGGAGTTGATATGATGGCATGCTCACTGTATATTGATGAATAATGCATGCTATGGTCAAACGCAAGTTTGTATATTAATGAATAATGTATGCTATGGTCAAACGAAAGTTTGTATGTTGATGAATAATGCATGCTATGGGCAAACGAAAGTTTGTATATTGATGAATAATGCATGCCATGGTCAAACGCAAGTTTGTATATTGATGAATAATGCATGCTATGGTCAAACGCAAGTTTGTATATTGATGAATAATGCATGCCATGGTCAAACGAAAGTTTGTATATTGATGAATAATGCATGTTATGGGCAAACGAAAGTTTGTATATTGATGAATAATGTATGCTATGGTCAAACGAAAGTTTATATATTGATGAATAATGTATGCTATGGTCAAACAAACGTTTGATTAACCGTTGATAAATCGGTCTTGTTTGGTCAAATGGATGTAACTGCAAAGACAACGTTGCATGTTGGCGTTCCAGAATCCTTTCATTTCTATTGCCCTGGTAGCCAGTTCAAGGTACCCCCTCTATACATTGCAGCGTCAATGGCGAGGTAATGCTCCTCTATCCGGTAACATCCTTTCGTCGTTATTTCTCGTATAGTCCGTATGGTGTATGGTCTTTTCTTCCAACTAGATCGATGCCTTAGCCATGCGTTTGGACTCTCTCTGCCTTCTTGGCTCAACAAGTCTTAAACACGAGACACCCATGTACCGTGGCTGTAATTCCATATATCATTTCAAAGTCAACACACTTACGATATATCCGCCATGACATGCCTGAGACAACCCTGGATTTACATCCGACGCCTCTGGAAGAGTCCCCGGGATGAGTCCCCGTGGCGGCCATCAATGGCAGCTTATATGGCCCCGAGATACCATCTTAAACCAACACTTCTATTGTCATACATATGATATTCGACTGTATACCAAGGCTTACAGTCGCTAGACGATACAATGTGATGTATTCCGACTGTCTCCAACAGCCACCAATCAAATGAAAAAGATTATTTTTCGATTGCCTCTGATAGCCACCGCCTCATAAAATACCAACATAGTAAACAACACTTTAGAGCCAAGTCATAACGGCGGAAGAATACAAACTAAGAGAAAGTATACATTTCATATGTCGCTGGATAAGGTTGTGCTATCAAGGATGTAGATGAGAAAATTGCATTTTTACGACAACAGCTCTACAAATCCACAGTTACAACCACGGAATATAAAGTATCAAATACATGTCATTCTATTTTGATTGACTGTTGCTCAGTCTCGTCGACAGCATCATGAGGAAAGCAGTGTTTAATGTTCGCCTTTGTCGGCCCTTCCCACAAGGACGCAGAAGCGAACACTACATGGAACTCACGATTTCCTCACGACGCGTTGACAGGCGTTGGCTCGGTGTTGCCGGGGCAGAGACCACACTCTCACCAACAAGATTTATTCACCGTCACCCGGGCTGTCAACATGATGGGTCTTGCGCGTGAAACATATCTCCTTGACTCAAAGACTCCAGGCATGATCTCTCATTCCAATGCGTCATACTTCAAATTTAACTTCGATAGATGACTGTTAACTTCATCCTGAGCTAACCTAACATTAGGATAGCTTGTTGGCTTGCTTATTTAGCCCCAGTCTTACTCCCAGTAGAGTTGACGAATGTTTGAAGAGATTGAATTGGGTTTAAGTTCCCCGGAGACATGATATCATGTTTGGCTCCAATTCGATTACCCCAGAGAGTTTTCATGTTGCCAATTCACTGGATAACCTAGATACGATCGTCATTGAATTGAAAAATAGTTGACTTTTATTCGGGAAGGCATTATTTGCTTTGTAGCATAAATATTTAAGTAGGGCAAATTCGATTACTGATACTGTAGGGTTCTGTTGGGTGTTGGAGACAGTCTCCAGAGTTGGAGAGGATGCTTATCCGTGTTTTTCAAAGCTCTTTTAGATGTTAATGAAATTGTGTAGGCCACCTACTTGTAAAATGTCTCCGAAAACAATCATGCAAACTGACCAGGTTGGCCATCAGGAGTATTCTTCCATTCAAGAACTACTGAAGCAGATTATGGGGACACTTCTGGCCGTATTATCGTATGAAATGCCAAATAATGAAATGCCAAATATTCCGCATCTCCGGACCATCAGCCAATCACAAGGCGCTATTACGGGGAAAATTTTTCTATAAGTGCTTTCAGAAGTGGGCGAATTCTTAGCCACCGCGCACAAAATATCTTCTGTAACCAGTGATATGTAAAACGTCAAGCAACAATTGCAATAAAGATCATGGACCTATTAAGGATTAGTAAATAGATCTCAGAAAATTTCCCCAAACTCGAAAAAGATTACCATCACGCGGGTCACAAAGCCATGATGGTTATGGTCATCCTTCTTAGTGCCATTTGTCTTGATCTGTCACATGTGTAACCATCCTCGATTCCTGGGCGGATTATTTCTGATAGATATAGATAATGGACTCTCTATCCATGAATGTTGGGTATGTTGCAATCACCTGCCATAATGTCAATGAGTGAGATTTTCCGTCTTCGGCTATTTCTTGTGCGGCAATATATAGTTACCTTGTTGTTCGTTACAAAAGGTTAGATATTAAGTTTTGAGATGTCCGTGAACCTTCCTCAGGGGTGGCACAATCAGAATGGTCGATTATGGCATTCTTACCATGTATGAAAGATATATTAAAGCAAAGTTTGTTTATTATAGTGCCATCACAAGGGGTAGCCAGACTTATTTGGCTTTTGAGCAGGCCAGTGGCTAGCGAGAAGGCAATTTGCACCATCTTTAAATAATGGTGCAAGTTGCCTTCTCGCTCGCCTGCTGCTCACCAACCAGCCGCATCGGTACGATCTACCACTGGCAATAAACTGTCGGCCTCTTATTCTAGGGACAGAAAAATTGGCCCTGCTTGGGAATAGTGAAATGTCCCCCAGTGTTAAGCTCTCCAAAAGTTGTTCCTCTACCCATGACCCTTTACGCCAAGACGTACCCGCGTAGCTTTTTGATGACACGTCGTTCAAGGCAAAAAACGTCTTGCCCTTAGTTAGTGAGTTAGTGAGTGGCACAAGATGAGAGTTGATAAAACATGCTATCTTCAGTGGCAGAGAATATCAGGGGGATTAGTCACCGAGCCGGGCCAAAGATTGAGGACTCGGAAATTAAAAGATTAGATGCAGTATTTCAGATTGGGCTGTTGCGTCATGCAAGATAGAAAGAAAAAGGTGCCCTTGGAAAGGACATCAATAATCTGGCATGAGGGATGAGGTTTTTATGACGGATTGTCATCAAATGATGCTGTGCAAGCACGCATTTCTTGATCTCGTTCTCAGGGAAATGTGATTAATCGTGTCGCGTGCGTGGCGGAGGGCCCTTGGACCACTGACAGCATCAATTCTGAAATCTGGGACCATAGCATGCTAGAATTCCTAGGTGGAACTATTGGTTTCCAACGACGGGACAATCGAAGACATGCCAGAGGTTCCTACATAGGCAACCCCATCTTCGGTTGCAGAAAATCGCCTTTGTCCGACAATAATGCGATTAAGGTGAACTCTAGATGGGCAGATTTGTGACTCAGGGCCAAGCAAAATCGGATCTCTTGATACCACAATGGTTCTTGGCCAGCCTCACGAGAAGAGGATTGGTCTTGCCGAGCTTGGAGCCTTCAGAATCTAATTGCAGTGTTGCCAATTTCATTGGATTTACGTAACAATTTTAAGGTTTTTTTTAACGGTCCTTGGCAAGTGCGACAGGAAATCTCATTAGGTACGGGATTTTCTGGTCATTAGGCGGATCCTCCATTAGTCACCTTTTTGATCATGAAGTCAGTTTATTTGGCTGTATGCATCTAGACGCCTTGTAAAGGTTACACTCCATAGCCACAGTCACTTGGGGGCCGCCTTAGTCCATTCGACATCAGCGCCAAGCCTGATGGAACCCCTACATCCGGGACCTACTCATTATACATTCAAAATGGCCGTTGGTAAGCGGACCAGAAGTGACAGCGCAATGACCTAGGGAAGAAAAGAGGCCGAACCTATATCTGGTGCTTGAGACAAAGATGGAGGCTAATAGATGAACGGATGTATTTGCCGCTGACCTTATAGAAACGAAAGAAAGCATGCGCATCGTCATTCTGGAAACGTCTTACCTGCAAACCACGATCACCGTGATTGATTACCCATTGCGATGAAAAATTGTCTTTGTCCATCGTTGATGGTGTAACCAAGTGGAAAATGATGACTCAGCAATATTGAAGAAGCTTTTTGTTTGACCACCGGCTATGATTTGGAGTTCTTCTCTTCTGATCGATGTTTCCTAACGATTCACATAATTACTCTGTTGGATCTCGCTTTATTAATTGATTTGATGTGTTTTCAGTGTAAAACTCAGACTGTACAATATCCAGTCTTATGTATTGTAGATCTTCAACATATTTTAAGAGATTTCCCCAACAATGTATTGAGCGTATTAAATGGTTTTTCTGGAACAAATGGGGGTTACGTGTATCACGATATTTGGTGTTGGCGCAGTTGTTTTATGACTGAAAAAGGTTACTTAAATACAAGAATGATGTTGTTGGACGTGATAGCTTCAAATATAACTGACACGGCTTGTGATACGACATACAACTTCTAACAGAAGAAGTAGGAAATAGGACGCGGCACTTCAATATAAAAATACCGTTTAAAAAGCCGCCATGAGATCATGCACAGTATCTAATCTTCATCAAAAACAGCTCAGCACTTCATGTGCAATTGACAACAGAAACGTGGATCATGCAGCGCTATTGTCTTTAAAGTGCAGATCAAAAGAATAGTCGGATAGATTCACATCCACTGCGTCAATTTCACATTAATCCATCTCAAATTGCTTCAAATCATGCAAGCGTCTAAGTTAGACAGTTTCTCTTTTCATCAGTGCATAACAATGGCTTCTTGAGGCCAGGTTACATTGTTTAATTAACTGGAAGAGTACGGCGGGTGAATCAGAGAATTCTCAAAAATGTCTCGCTCACGACGCGCCTTGGCAGACTAACTTTCATTTTCATTGTGTGACGGCGCGGACAAAACGCGCCTGACTAATACGCGGCGCCTCTAATCTCTGAAATCATTATTATACATTAATTGGGATTAAAGCTAATTAAATTGACTGTTATGATGGGCTGGTATCGATAAGTAAGAGGCTCTTTTCTTCCGGGTTATTAACAGTGTCATTGGATGAGAGGGTATCGCATCCAGCAGCCAAGGAAGAAGCGGCTCGTAAAGGTCGGTCTGCTGCCCATCTAAAGAAGCAGATGCTCTGTCGCGGCTTGTGTTTGCTGCCGATAAATTGACAGACAGTCCCCATCAAATCGACAACAGAGAGTCCAAACATAAAGGAATAAACTGAAAGGTCTGCCTCACTTAAAATCATTTAGATTTAAGTGAGACCTGTATGTTGTATATCAAGAATATTTTGTCCTGCATATTGATGGTCTTATTGGCTGACGAGGCCTTTGGCATGCCGCAAGCTTCCACTGGAGAGACGTATTTCGCCCCTTTATCTTGGCGTGATCAGGTTGTTACCCCTTGGTCAATCGATTTGGATGACTCAAGACCTCCCGAAGGGTGAGTGTCCATGCACGCCAAGGCTATTCTGTTATCACTAGTTGCGCACATCGATCTCAGCTGTCAGGGGTCAAATATACATGATCGCAGTAGCGTGATCTTACCGTTGATTAGGTTTGATTCAGAGGCTAAATGCAGTTGATGAAGCAGGCATGCCTACTTGACATTTTCATATTGCTACACGTTCCCGGTTAGAGACTACGAATGGATGCGTCAATTTGACGTCATCTTCGCCATCATCTCGGAAATGTTCGATGATTTCCGCAAAGGCCGAAAATAACGGCTTGCCTGTATGAATGATATATACCCAGTTAAGATGGGTATCGGGGTCGTCACACCAATTGTCAAAACGTAACTTTCATCTAACATTCCAGTGAAACTCACAAATTCCTATCCTTGAAGAAGCGTTGGTCGGCTCAATCATCTTTCGTGTCAACAATCCTGTCAATATTGTCTGCTCGATCAGTCATCGCTGCAGCATATAGTGCTACTTACTGGCATCAAGTATTTGTTTCTGACAGCCACGAGATGATAGCCGAGTAGCCTTGCGCTGAGACACTGGCGCTCTACGGGACTTGTTGAGTCACCGAACGTACCGCTTGATCACAGTATGCACTGGTCCTGTGCAATTGGAGTGCTAAATTTTCAAAACAGAACGCAAAGTGACAAGTCAAATGCCGCACACAATTTATTGATACCATAAGATCAAGGTATCACCTGCCTTTTAGCTCCGTGTGTAATGATACATCACACACAAAAATTGATGTGTCGTGACAAATTAACACGTAAATCCATGAAAAAATGATAACACATCACGTTCCGGCGAATACGAATGACGTCTAAATTATAGCTCTCATATATTGGAAAGATAAAGGGGATACGTGTTATATTACTTTGTTCGATAACACGAAATTCATTGTGCTTTTTTAACAAAATGGAACATAATGATCCTCTCAATGTTGGTTATTAGCAGTGGTAATGTACGGATTACGGCGCGGTATGAATATCACGGGGCCTTTTTTCCGCGCAGCAACAGGTTTGATGACGGTGCGGATTGTGAAATTGTGGAGATTGTGAGATAGTTATCTAATGACAGGGGAAATGACTTGCATTACATGTCATGCAGTTGTGCATTGTGGTAACAGAAAAAAAACGTGGGTATTAGTTAACAGATGTACCCGTGTTCATCCAAGATTTCCCCATGACGAGATGATGTGCTGGAAGCCTGTTCTTTAGACTCCCGGGGCAGTCCATTTCGCCATCCTATTCATACAATCTCATATGGGTAAGGATGAGTGACGAGGCCGCTCCACGGACTGCGTACAAGAGTGTAGTTTTCATATGAAAGTGCACCTATTAGCAGCCCACATACATGTACGATACGATTTTCCGGGACAGTGTTTTTGCGAAGAGACTTTGCACATCACAGTGTTCTGGTAGCCATGAGGAATTAGGGATGTTATTGAGTCAACAAGCGATAATAGGAAAGTGCAAGTAGACACACAAACTTGATTAGAACCCCTCTACTCATTTGACCCGAGGTCGTCTGGTTGTATTACCTGCCATAACCTTATTAGGACAAATTTGACCATCTGATGAATCGGCTTCATCTAGGTTTCTGGATCTGATTGGAAATTGCTCCGGACTCTGGCTGATGACTTGCTTTAAGTGGTGAGGGAGAGTGATATACGTCGTGGAACTGCACTGTGGGTAACTGATTAGGAAGTCCGACAAGTGGCTCGTAATTCGCTGTCCGGTCTGGTCTCCAGGTGGCGCTCAAGTGATATACCAAGATTCTTTGGAGTCTCTCCGACCAATTCGTTCTAAAAATAAGAAAACTTGAAATAGTTCCAAATATTTCCCAATCTGTTAATTCTCCAATATATTTACTTTGCAATCTGCTCCAAACACCCTTCCGATTCAATCTAAGTGTCCGATATCATCAGGTCAGTGTGGCCACCGACATTAAAAAGTCCATTACGACAAGAACACGATAAAAAGTATCCTGTTTTGAGAACTTCAGGCTATCTTCCGGCGTGCCCATTTCCCTTGTTTCCGAGCGCCAGACAATGGCACAGGGAGTATGAAAAACGTCTCGTGGCATCATTGGAGGCAGCTGCAATCCCGGCGTATCATAAAGTGATGACAAGTTGTTTTCCGTGGCATCGGAGTGGACTCCGGTGGCTGTCCGACATCTTGATCGTTTCTTCTCATGGGTAAGGGTGAAGGACGAGGCCAGTCCACTGCGTCAAGCGACTACATCGGAAGAAATGACTCTGGTCAACATGATATCGGCATTAGATTGACCACAGAAAAAGCAAAAAGAAAAACTATATCATCAACTTTATCATCCAGATATGCATTAACCAACACAAGAAACACATAGCAACCACCGACGAATCCAATTCTCTGACTCTAATGACGTGGAGAATAAAAAGATGGTTCCTACTTCGTAACATCAAACCATCAACATGCTCATGGGAGACTTCCAACATCAATCCGGATTCTCCAGAAGAAAATGTGCATTGGAAAATAATAATTTCTTACAGCACAGAGCTTATTCCAGCGACTGATATGCTGTAGGCGGATATTGTTAGTGCCAGTAACTGGAAAACTTCCCATATCCCCATTGCATTTGGGAATAAGGGAATCAGTGCCTAGATTTTCTCCGCCATACCAGGTTACTATAACCCAAATAGACATCGACTCAGCAGCGGAAAAAGCGGGTTGATAGCTGCCAAATACTCCCACTCTGCCTCAACAAAATCTTAGTAACGTCCAACAAACATCACCATGGAAAGCATAGATAGGGCGGGTGGCAAACGACCACTTTTGGAAAAATCGTTCAAATTTACAGAGAAAAGCCCTTGAGCAAGACATTAACATTCACGTAAAATGCCTGTCTTGACCACACCTAACAAATTTCAGTATATTGATACTAGATTTTCCAATAAATCCGATTTAGTTTCACGCTCGTGATCTGATTCGTCACTTAATCATGTAAGGATATACGATATCAACTCATCACAACATTCAAATCTGCCCAAAGCCACGTTAAGTGGGAGTTGACCTGCAAAAGAACACCCGAGGGTACTTTAATTTACTGATCGAGTAGCTTGCATTTCCCCTTGTTCAACTGGAACAAATCGATCAAACTGGAAAGCATGACGTTTTTTGTTTAATGAACCCAAGCGGTCTATTGTCCTTAACAAAGCCTGCTCGCACCCAGGCCTAATTCCCATTGTTCTATTATTATGTATCTTTATTCATGTAATAATCGACTACATGTGGTGTGCGTATAACAAAAGAACGGAAGGTGACAAAAAGATTAACAAATACCGTACATAACATAATTTGTATGTTTACAATAGTGCTCAAAAAACCGGCGGAGGACGGCCGCAGAAATCAGAGCCATCCCCCAGCCACCATAAGAGAGTGCTTATGAGATCTATTGTGTGCACAGGAAGTCTAGAGTGGCATTTACCCTTGCTTTATCATCAGTGTCCATACTGTCCCTTAGTCCCAGGAAGTCCCTGATCGCTGCGGCTCTCCTCAAAATTTCATCTCCTGGTTTGACATGCTCTGGTTTACCTCTAGCCACAGAATCCTGCCTAGGAATATTGTCTTATCAAAGGGTAATTAGTGCGAATGACATCGACCCCCTTGGAACAGCTATCACGGGGGTCAACAGGCCAAAACGGCAAGGGCAAACAATAATGTCTACTCGAATGCATATCTGTCGACTTAAGTTTGCATTTTCGTTCCTAAAGCTCAAAACCACCTTCAAAGAACTGCTCATTTTGACTTCAAAGCACCTAATAATTAAGAATAAACATCACCCGGAATTGGCAATGATTATAAGGCAGAGTAGCACAAACGCGTCTCTACGCAATGGCATCAAGAAACAGATATCACAATCTTTAAAAAGAAGTTTGCTTCATATCAATTTTCAGATTGTGACAGCATGCAGGCATCATGTCATCAGATAAATGATCATCTCATGTGAGAAAAAAATCGCTTCAAAATTCGATATTTTCGGTCTGTCGGCAAGCCAAAAAGGGCTACCATGCTGCGCACGTCGAGAGAGAGAAATTGACAAGGTGTCTTCTGCTATATTGTAAGAAACCACGGGGGTCATTTCCATTCCAATCTTCTGTTGATAAAAACCCAACGTGCCATCTGAATCATTGTCAAGCTTCAAAATAATCCTTTGAAGAAAAAGTATCATATTTCATTCCATTCGACAGTGCAAAAGGGAGCCATACTGTGTAGGATTGGGAAATTCTGGCGAACATCTTATCGTGGTCCTAATTATTGCCGTCATCTTTTCCGTGCTTGAGTTGTCGTCTTGAAACAACCAACACCGCCTGACCTTTAACGACCTCAAACCTGGAACATCTTGACATTACAATGTACAACCAATGCCGCCTGAACTCAAACCCGGAACATCTTTACATTACAACCAACACCGCCCGACCTTTAACGACCTCAAACCTGGAACATCTTGACATTACAATGTACAACCAATGCCGCCTGAACTCAAACCCGGAACATCTTTACATTACAACCAACACCGCCTGACCTTTAACGACCTCAAACCTGGAACATCTTGACACTACAATGTACAACCAATGCCGCCTGAACTCAAACCTGGAACATCTTTACATTACAACCAACGCCGCCTGACCTTTAACGAACTCAAACCTGGAACATCTTGACATTACAATGTACAACCAATGCCGCCTGAACTCAAACCCGGAACATCTTTAGATTACAACCAACACCGCCTGACCTTTAACGACCTCAAACCTGGAACATCTTGACACTACAATGTACAACCAATGCCGCCTGAACTCAAACCCGGAACATCTTTACATTACAACCAACGCCGCCTGACCTTTAACGAACTCAAACCTGGAACATTTTTGATATCACAATCTTCGCCGCCTGCGCTCATTGCTAATCGATCTGACATGTCAGTGTGAGGTTGTCAGTGAAGGAAGTGGGTACTTCTCCAGCCTCTCGGGTTGCGATAGAGGATTACTGAAAAGTGTTGTCATTTCCTTATTTTTGGATTACATCTCAATTATATAACGGTAGGTCTATTGCTTTATGTAGCATACATACATGTACCACCATTTCACTTACATTCCAGTTTTGAGATTTCATTCGGCACGAAATACTATTGCCTTCACTTAATCATTCTTCTTTGTCTATAACTTATTGTAACATTTTTATTAAGGCATTCAATTATTTTCTAAATTTGATCAGTTATTGACTTAACTGTCATGACATCATTCATCAGAGGATCTCATTGACAGGTTCATTAATATCTAATCATTGATGATCATACTTGGGTCTTTTTAATAAGCTTGGCATGATTAATAAAAGATTTTGCTATTATAGAAGCACATTGAGCACTGGTTGTATTAATAACATGATGATACATATTAGTTACGTTGTTCACACGCAAAAACAGAATATTCAAAAATACATTTGCTATACACCTTTCCAGAAATGGGGCGCTGAGTGTCCGAAATAGTGATGTCATAAGGGGAAACTAGGCCTTATGGTGGAGGGACAAAGGAGATAGTCATGGTTGACCAACACACTTGAATGCCTTTAATGACGGACAAGGGGGAAAAATTTAGTTCCAATGCAAGCCACCAATTTCGGAAAGCATATCATAAACCGGGCTCAAAATGCCAGCTTCTGGTTTCGCTAATAATTATATTCACTCGCGAAATAATTAACTAATTACGATAAGACTAATTAGTCATAAGACTGGTAAGAGGATGAACGAGCATGATATTGCAGCGCGCATGTAATTTCAGATAGGATGGAAGCTACTACAGGTTTAGTTTATTAGTTTAGGTTGGCAGTTTCCTCCAAGGGTTTAGGTGAATGGGGAACTTGTGTTTTCTTAGAAAGCATGCTGAAGATGATCACTCGACGTCGTTTCCTGGGGTGTTGTGATAAAAGAAAGATGCTCACAGCAAACGTTTTTCACTAGCTGCGACCTCTTTGGTGGCATTTCGCTGAGATGAACGGCTTGGCAAAGCAACAGTTGAACAGCTTGATCCCGCGTAGGCGCCGGTCACATAGTAAAAAGTACCGAAACCACTAACTTTCCATTAGTATCTAGCCCAAACCTGTCGACACCCCTTTCCCAAGCATGCCAGTGTCCTTGATTCCGCTGCGATGGCACGAAGACAACTCTTGGGTCTGTATACGTGAGAGGTGGAGGGCTTTGCGATCTCAGGATGGTTTATGCCTGTTTCGCCTATTCCTGTTTCGCCTATTCCTGTTTCGCCTACAAAATTCCTGTTTCGCCTATTCCTGTTTCGCCTATTCCTGTTTCGCCTACTTTCCAGTACCCCTACAATAAATCGACTCTCCCACGGGGAACCTTAGGGATGCATGTCCATTTTATGGGGAAAATGTGAGGGGACAATTGGATGATGTTAACGATGTGATGACAATTTGACTAATCAAATGCCATCAACTTTGTTATGCCATGACCGTTTTGAAAGAGTCACCTTGAAAGCGGGGACAGTCCGGGACTTATTTGACCATAGGACCATAGGACCATACTGACACACAGTAAAAACTAATAGATTAAGTAGAGTAAAGCAGTCGTTTATTTTATGAAAACTGAATTCATGAGTTTTTGATAAAAATACATAATATTGTACATTCTCATAATTATTTGATCAAAATCAGCTAATTATTTGATCAAAATCAGCTGTAAAACCCATGTCATAATATACATGTAGGTACAGCACATATAAAGTCAAACAAGGTGGAAAATACATATCATGATATTATGTCAGACAAGGTAACTGATGGCATCAACGTAACTCATTATGTCCCTCTCTCCATTGACGTATTGTTTCAATGCGTACATATGTGGCTCTCCTCGGGTTTGGTCGGTCAGTAAGGGACGGTTCATATTCCTACGTCTGTGGGGAGGTTAGCAATACATTTGAATAGGCGAAACAGGAATTAGGCGAAACAGGAATAGGCGGAACAGGAATAGGCGAAACAGGAATACACCCTCAGGATTCATGGATTGTGTATATCATGATGAAGTGGGACAGATAAGAGTTCCAACAACGCCGAGTCAGTTGCTATGCACTGGCGCGGCGTAATTTTGACAATAGGCAGGTTTCGCAACCCTTACGAAGAGCTACGAACGACGAACGACGACGTACGAAGTATGTAAATTTGTTTTATCGACGGCGGATTTTCAAAAGTTCTCCGATTCCTCGTGCTACTTAGTATGAAAGCCGATTCACTGGTGTATTATAAAATGTATTTGCCAAGGACGTGAGGACACCACGGGCCTTCGTCGTACTTCGCCGAGTTGCTAAACCTGCCTATTTAGCCTCGGTTGGCGAATATACTTTTCATGAGAACGGTTCTGTGTTCTAGTTCTCGCCTGTCATAAAATGTGAAAATAAACATTCATGTGCAGTAGATTCGGATACATTCTGCCAGCAACATCTGACTCACTGTTTGATGCTTACCAGCGCTGTCGTTTATCTCACTTCATTTTGATTGATATTGGTTTATAACGCAGCAAGCAACAGCGTCTGACTAACGTTTGCCTCAGTATCAGCACATCCGTGGTTAGTCTAAGCATCGTCCTGGTCAACGCAATTAACCCGGAATAGGCGAAACAGGAATATGAAATTAGGTGAAATAGGATATAAGCAAAAAATAATTAGGCGAAACAAGTACACATCGTTAGAAAGACTACAATGGTGGGTGGCCATGCTATCGTTATATCAATCACAGTTCTTGAAATATCTTCAGGAAGCATTCTTGGAGTTTTTCACCAGTTTCTAATATCCGATGGGAAGTTACACGAGCGTGACGTGACAATTTGATCCTTTGACAGAAAACCTAGGACACGAAGGGACATCCGATTGTAGGAGAGTTGCGAGGGATAAAAATATTCCGTTCCTCAACATGACTTACGTAATCAATATGACTGGCTTTGTTTTTCAGTAAGCATGTTGACACAAAACCCTCTTTCAGAAGCTTAAAAGCCTTTATTTCTAAAAGTGGAGAGTTGGCCTGCATATGTATGCAAAAACTTTTTTCGCATCAAACAGCGATTCGTGAGAATGCAGTTTCAATGGTGTCTCAGGTCACCAATGAATATGTAAAGAACGCTTACTTTTAAGTAATGATATCCTGTTTCATAGCCTGACACGATATTAACATTTTTGAAATAGTTTGGCTATGACACCTTGGACAACGAAAATTCATGACGAAGAAGGTTGATGATGTTTCTTCATTTTGAGCAGAAAAAAACAAGTGATTAGTTATTTGGACTTAGAAATGTTTTCATCCTTCAGAGTTCAAAGTTCAAAATTCTGAAAAATTTTCAAAGCCAAAAAATGTTTGGGAGTGATGATGTTTCTTCATTTTGAGCAGAAAAAAAATAAGTGAAAAAAATATTTGGGCTGCGGTTCCACTGTATCTAAAATATGGAATTCCCAGTTTCTGAATGGCACCCTATTTATTGATCTGCACGCCGAATCTAGCTCACTGATCTCGCCGAATCCGGACTTTGGATAAGATACATTTTCATGGGAGGTGAACATGTAAAAGAAGCCTAAAAGCTGGTCGTGTAATATTTACTTTAATGTCACCCATTACGCTTGTCCCCTGGGGTCAAAGCCAAGTATCAGAAAGAGTGCTTCGTAATGAGTTGGAAATGAAGGGTAAAAATGATTGCAGTCTCGTGTGACCTAACCACCCATTGTGACAACGCCTTGGGCGCAGTATATTTTGCTTTGTTTGAGTGTTACAACTAACCGAAGTTGGTGTTTGATTATAAATTAGTCCATTCCAACCTTAATTGCCTGACTTCATGTGGGTTACTATGTCAGCCTTGCATTGAGGATTACCGTGTACTTCTGGCCAGTGTCGTACATTGCACGGGTAGAGTGTTTTTTAAATCCTACATGAACAACATGAATGGCATTTGATGAAAAGCAAAAGACTACGATAAAACCAAATGTAGCTTCTAGCTTAGCTAATGATATGATATGATTCAAACAATCTTAATTCATGTTTTTTATAAATGACATTTTCATCTTTGATTATTCGCAATTTCTTTAGCAAAGGACCTTTGCAAAACATTCTTCTTGAAGCGAGTAAAATTTCTTTGATATCTCACGATCGACATGATTGAACGAGTACTGTCTAAGCTTAGAAACCCATCAGAGGTCACAAAACTATTCATAACATAGACTTTTTTAACCATGCATGGAAAACGCAGCCTGCTTGATTTGAACAGAGCAAATTTCTTTGAATGTCTCTAAGATTGCGACATGCATTGTCGAAGGGTTAGAAAGCCATCAAAAGTGACAGACATGACAGATATACTGTTATCCCAATTCTCCCACAGGACTTCACTCTAAAATAGATGTGCATGTTGCTGTCGAATGGATGGATCCCCTGGGGTCGGATACTGGTCGGTTGACGGGTCTTGAAAACGAGTTGGCTTCTTGGTTCGCCGAGCGAAAATTAAACGTTTGTTTTTAACTTCATCAATCATAAAAAGTTCTTGGTGGCTAAAAAGGAGTGTCATGTAACACTGAACGTTTGGAAAGATAATCCTACGTTGAAGTAGGAACTACCATTGATATAGTAGATGGGGCGTAGATGCTTTGCTTAATTGCTTCATTGATTCTAATTGACCACGAAGTCTGAATTGTGTAGCCCCAGGTTCATTTCCATGACCTGCGACTTGACACCAGTGGTACCTGAATGCATCTCTCAAAAACAAATAATTCTCGTCTGACTGCATATTTCCTAAAATGGGGAAGTGTCCTTCACGGTTCGTGCTCGCAAAAGCAGAAAGAGCAGTCATTGTGACAGAGGCACCGGGCCGTAACATCAGCGATATCCGAGCTTCATCAACCGTAGAGGGTGAGAGTGATGCAGATGACATCCCTGAACACCCTTCAAAGTTTGCCAGCCAAAATAGCAACCATTGTGCCGGGGAGGGACGTTGACCATAGTCGAAGACAGAATCCCCACCCTGAGGGCATCATACCATGTATTTTAGAATAGGACAATTTGTTCAAGACAGGAGGGGAACTATCTTTCACTGTTCGCGCCGTGTGCTCGCCTCAGAAAGAGCAGTCACTGTGACGGAGCTATGCACTGACCATGACATCGGCAATATCCGAGCTTCATCAACCACGAGTGTGTCACTGGTACAGCGGACATTCTGCTGCATTTCACAGGTCACAGCACTATTGTCCGGCCTGGCGCCAGGTTAAGTGAGCAATCTCTCTTAACTGCTCATATTTGACCCCGGGGACAGATATCTGGCAACTAAGCATCTCAAGTGCGCGCCAGACACTGATTTATCATTTGCAGATTGCGGTGGCGTTTTGTGTACGTTTACTGACTGGTATCTCGATCAAAACTGAGTGGATAGGGTAAACACTCTCGGCCTGTCGCAGGTCCATGCAGTGGGCTGTTTCTGCACTGCGGCTAGCGGGGTACTTGTTCTTGCTGTTGCCAAGCTGGAAAGACAACACCAGGTTTTTCACTGCCCTGGATGCCCGGGAGTTGCTGTCAAACCGTCGTGCCGACGGATGAGCTGCGGTCTCAACGGTACTCAGTGTCGCAGCGATATCTTCTAATATGTTATAGGTTACCAGTCTCTACAAGGATTGATGTAAGTTGTCTTGTCACAATCACCATTCATTCTCTTTTTTTGTTACTTAGTACCTTCATCTTACCCTCGAGGTGTTGACTGCATGACGCCTTCTCTGAACTTATGCAGAGGAGTCCGTATGACGTATATATGCCTATCAATAGGCTTTCACATTGGTCCCACGGTAATACTCTCCGCACTGACTGACCGGCAGATCTCCTACAAACCTAATTAGTCCCCGTGGTGGGCGTACAGCACGTATCTACCCAAAGGAAATCTCCGCCACAAAATGTCGCTATTTGATCACTTCAAAAGACGGGAATGAAATTTCGAAGCACCTCTGGGGTGAAAACAGTAGGTTTTTGGGTGTTTTTTTCGTCAGTATTGACTGATAAAGTCCCGGCAACCCTAGTCAAACCCCATGCAAAGGCTTTTTTATCATCCTTTGGTTTCAAGAAGATTTGCTTATTTCTCCCTCGTACAAGTTATTAGTGTGTCGTAGAGATTGAGAAACCTGCATATCATCCACTATCGACATAATATCCCTCTCTTATGTAAAAGGAAGGGAAGTCGTGCAACATGTTTCCTTCCCGAGTACAAAGCGTTACCAATGCGTCGTTTCCTCCGTAATGCTAACATTTTCCGGCGTGGAGAAAAAAGGCTGTGCGGATATTTGATCATATTTGAAATAAAACTCTGCCAGGGTTTCGCGGGGAATGAAATAATTGGTCCAGATCAGATTGGACGAAAAGGCGCGCCCGCTAGCATTCGCGCCAAATCGATATTTTCCTACATTAGAGATTAACTTGGCGGCGACAGCCTAAGGATACATCCACATACGACATTTTAAAATGAAACACACTAAAAACCGTTCATCGGATTTTTGATATAGAACTTCTTGATCATGGAGGATTGGAGTTAAAAATACGTAATAGCTAGAGTCTATAAATGGGTTGTTAAGACGTATCTGTTTTTTTACGTTCGGTATTAACGTGAACGGACTGCTGGCTATATAAGAATATGATTATGACATTAAAAAAAGTATCTGAGTAGTGTAAAAAGGTGGCTTCTCGCAGATGTGCCTTAAGTGCCGTACCCCGTCACGTGTGTACAAATATCAAATGGAAGGAAAAAATGTAAGACTTTAAGGTAAAAACATATAACTAAGGAGACTATTCCTGAAATATCCTGAGTATCAGCTCATTGACTCTGACATATGGAAGATGATGGCCACAAGGCCAAAATACCCATTTACAAATATAAAATCGTTGACTTTTACCAAAGAAAGCTTATTCCATAGAAGAAAAGCAAATGATTTTACACACGTTCCTAGACAGAAATCTTTTCTCTCGAAAGCAATTGGAAAGGAAGTTCTAACGAGTTTTCAAGACTTCTTCAAATTTATGAACAATGCAGTTAATATGGCAAAACTGGTGAATTTTTTTTGCAGGAATTGCATAGAGGTAGAGCTTTATCTTGAGGTGGGATCAGACACAGGCATGGAAAAGGTTGTTTTGTGATGAATTGTTGTGACCTAATTCAGGTCTGATGAGTTTAGTAAAAAAAGTGCTTTACCAATTAAAAGGGCGTTTTTGCTGGCAGCCTCAGGCTTTTAATTTCATTTGGGTCGTTCTGATTTTAAAGGAGTAAAACAACCTTCAAGTATCTACTTCCATATTCATATAGTCATGTTCATGTTTTTGTATAAACCCTTCGTTGATGTAATCGTTCCAGGTACACATATATCTTTATCTGACAACGAACACTGGCAAGACATTATTATAGATGACACATTCATTGAAAAGTATCCATTTATCCATTTAATGCTGCTGATGGCAATGCTGTACTACTATGGAGGAAAAACCCTCGATGCACGAAAGTCGCCTTACCAATCCCTCTTGTTGCTTTCAGTGATCAAAGCCATCCCTTCACTGACCCGTAATCCCTCCCTGATTTTGTTGCCAGGCGACAATAGGATTAGAGAAAGTTGCATCTGCACTATTGTAATATGATAGACCTACTGGCAGCAAATCTGGCGTGGAATCAATTGCATCTTTGATCTAAGTACGCTGATGTCAGTCCCTTTGATCCAGGATCACATTATACCCAAGGCGATTGTACTGCATTACGCGATGCAGCTCAACAAGTTAGAAATGACTGCGTTCTCTTAAGAAACGCGTGTTGCGAGGTTTGGAAGTTACCATCGGTTGAAAAGTAGGGGCCCTGCGATAAATCTCATCCTGAGTACATGTGTTCATTTGAGAGCATCACATAATACCCAAGGCGACTGCATTACGCGATCCACCTCAACAAGTTAGAAATGTGGTTAAAAGCTGTCCGTTGTTTTCAACCAAAGGAATTCTCTTGAGCAACGCGTGTTCGAGAGGGTTAGGGGTTTCCGGGTTGGTTTCGTCAAGGATGTAAACAACTGCAGGAAGGCTACGATGAGATTATGATTGTACACACAAACCAAACTCCATATTTTGCAACGACAGCTTTTAAACTAAAGATAAAAAGCTCTGCTAAACGGCTGCGCAACCTCATTGAAAGTCTTCAATGATACTAAAGATAAATCCGCCTTATAAAATCATGGCACTAAACTTCATTCAAAGTCGTTAAGTTCAAAGTAAAATAGAGGTTGTAAATCTCATCGCTTCCTTTGCCTGTGGTAGAGACTTAGCGGCAGCGATATCTCATGGAGAGGAAGAGCAGTTCTCGGCAGAAATTGCTCAAAGGAAAGGCAATCTTTCATCACGGTGAGCACAAGTTGTCGTTAAGATTAGAGGTAGCGGTAATGATCGTCTGTGATTTGCAGAGGTTGTGATTTCCGAGGCGATTATTGGTGTTAACGCTTACAAATGCATTTTCTTCTTGGGTATCCGGGAGCTACAGGTTGTGTTGACTGCTTGTTGATTGCATTTGCATTGCTAACGCTAACACATGCATCTTTCGGCGGAGCCAGAGCATGCTGATGGTGTTCATTGCCTCATTGATGGTAGCTGATAGGAAGATTGGGAGTAGTGGGATTAACATCTGGGCCATCTTGGATTTTATCCACTACTACTTCGTATTCACCGTTTTGGCCACACACTCCTTGGTGTGCCGCAGTTGTGCGTGTGAAGGTGTTGGGGATGGAGGGGCTATATAGTCATAGGTCTTTCAAAGATGACTGCCTTGAGGATGATTGTTTTTCTTCAAATGTTGTCCTTGACTCGGCTTAGTGGTTACGGTCGTCATGATGGAAGTAACACGTTGACAACACTGAGTTGGAGCGAACATTAGCGGTTACTGCTCACAGACTTTTAGCGTTTACTTTCACAAACCGAGCCAATGACTGCAGAGAGAGTGCGGTCGCCTTGGGTATTGTGATGCTCGGATCAAAGGTTGCTGTCAGATCAAAGATACAATTGGTTCCATGGGGGGGGGGGGGGGTTGCTGCCAGCAGGTCTATCGTCATACAATGTTGTAGTGTCTCTTCCTGAATCTGAGTAATCGCAAATGCACGCGCTCGCGTGGATTTTTCTTGGGTTTGGTCGCTGGATGTCATGTACAGTATAGCAGATCCTCTTTGCAACCCGTTTCTCACAGCCAGACGGACTGGCAACACAAGCGTAGTCGCAAATAGGTTTGTTTTCCTAACCCAACATACCCAACAGCCCATCTCGGCGTAGACTTGAAATATAACAAACTAACAAAGCCATGGCAATTACGAAATTATGAAACTAAGCTGTCTGGAAAGTACAATAGCAAGTGTATCACCAGGCAGCAGCCGTTTATAATGGGTTGCATTGTTTTCAAAACCTCGAGCAACTCTTTTCACACGCGTGACAATAAGGTACCTCACGCAAGTGCAATAGCCCCAGAGCGTAAACGAATTTGTTTTTTTTAATCGGGTCGTTTCTATTAATCAGTTTTAGAGTAGTGAACGGCCACGGCACACATGTAGAGGTCATATATACTTCATAGCCGAACCCTCTTTTCACAACCATGTTATTGCTCAAAACTAGGATTCATTGAGTTCCACTCCTGTCGAATTCCATAAGCAAACCATTTAGTTAGTCGGCAAGAAGATCGTATAATGTTTCATCCCAACATCATTATGGAAATCCCTTCACTTAAAAGCAACAGTTGCACTGGCTCAGTACTGCATTTCTTTCGCGAGTGCTGGCTGCGCATCTGTCGTGGCCCCAGGGATACCAATTTCAGTTGAAATGTTCAACTTAAGTTACAAATGCATAAGACGTTAAATTCACCGCTCGCTGCGCACTGAAGTCGAGTTGATTGCCCGTAAAAGTATCGAGATTCGGTAGGCAGGATATGATACTTTGAGGGCTGATGTCTGCTTTCACGCAGGGCCGTAGGTAGATTGGGCGGGGGAGGGGGGTGCCCCAAAAGGTCACAAAAAAACCCACTTTTTCCTGCAGATTGCCTCTTAAAAGTACCAATGTTGAAAGACGTGAGACGTCACAATGTTGTCGAGGAAAAGATCGTTATCACGCCAATATGTCCTCGGTAAGTTTCACAAAACATGCCATTCGTGACCTTATAGTCCATTTACCTAATTCAGAACTTTTTTACTCCGTGTCATCTGTAAGAATGCCGCAGGCCAGACAAGTCAACAACAATTTCAAATTACATTTTCGATAAATACTGAACAAGTTTAGAAAAAAAAAGATTATTATACATACATGTATTCTCATGAGTTACATTATAGCATTACTTTGTAAAGTTTTCCAATGTAACTTTAGTTATTTGCGTGGTGTTCCTTTCGTGACCGTGATTAAGTCTAAGACATGATAGTTCACCTTCACGATTTCCCAATTCGTCTTTATATGACGTTGCAGAAGCGTGCTCCGATGTTTTTCAGTTCAGTTTTCAATTGGTCTTCTCTCTGGTTTGCGTGACTTGCTTTACCCTTTCGAAAGGTCAATTTGAGTCAGTTCGAAAAAAGGTTATTTCGTAGACGTCAACTGTTCAAGCCCACGCAGTCGATGATGATGTTGTGTTGTGAACTAATTGGATATCCTGATGTCTGGGATGATATACACAGCCCTCGCCCCGCTCCCATGGGGGAGAGAAGCGCCTTTCGATGTAAAGTTCTTGGTTGTTCCCCATATTGCAGTGTTTCTATACAAAAGATAGCGCTGAGTGACCGTGGTTCCAATAACGACAAACAGAGAAAAACGTGTCAGTCTGTACCGAGAAAAATAGGTTTACGAGTTAAGAGGGTTAGGTGGTTCTGGTGGTGTATCAAGAAATGTACACAGTCAAACACTCTAGAAACTGTCTCACCATGATTAATACCGCTACGTGCCAATTTGGATCTTATCAGTAAACATTAGCAACTTGTCTTACAAACCTGCTCTAATTATTGAAATACAACCTGTTTCCGGGCAATAAGAAACAGACTTCCCACTACCAACAGCATTGTTGGCTAGCAACGGGGGAATTTCAGAGATCGAGACTTGATATATCAACCATTGGGGAAGAAAAGCAAGTTTAGCACAACCCACGTTATTCCATCATAAACAGCATAAAATAAAAACAAAATGATCTTGAGACCTGCCATAAATGGGGAACTTCAGAGACTTGAAGTGTCAACCCGATGAGTTTACAGATCCGAATCAACCTCCTTCTCAGGGTATAGATCAGTTATTTTGATTGTCCGACAAGGAGCATCCATCCTAACACCAGTAGCGAGTGCCGCGCTCCTGTGAAGGAGGTTGAGATCCGAATAGGTTTTCGTACACTTTCCATCGGTTTTCGTTAGGGCTAGAAGGCATCATGCGTCGGATACCTGCGGATGATACAGCTATTTGATCGATTTTGTTCGGGTAGTTTCGTGTTTACACACAACACCTGCATGTTACTACCAGAGATTCAATGTTCTCAGGATGTTAACTGTACGGGAGTTAAGGAGGAGGTTAGACAGATTAGAGGTTAGTATCGAAAAGGAATACGTGTGTCTCGCGAACATTTAGGCTCAAAAGTTTCTTACCGTTAACTGGTTTCTTACAGGTACCTGACTGCCACATGATAATAAATCGCTGATTTTCGTGAAATATGGCAATCGAGGAAATAGATTTGAAAAGTTCGCAATTTCCAATTACATCTAGTATGATCAGAACGATTCTTGCATAGCTGTACTAAATGGTCCATCAATATCATAAGTATTCATTGAAGGCATACCCAGCCCCAATGTCAACAACTGTCGGCATATTAACATCTTATCAAGTGCTTTCCAGCCACGCAGAATGGCCGCCTTGGTCACCTGAGGCTCACATCTTGACTGGGGCGCGAAATGTCATCAAATAAGCTACATGTACATATTAATATTGCTACTTTGCTTTCCATGTGTCACACGAGTTGTGATGCGGCTTGATCCAAGTTTATATGAGAAGAAAAGTTTGTTTCATATTTGCGTCATGATATCTGATGTGCCTGTCAATAAGCCATTGCGACCCCTGGTAGCTAAGGCGGACATATGAGGTAAAATAGCTATTTCGTCTTTCGTTATGGCTAAGGTTACCATGCTTCGTTCAGACATGGGTAATTTAGAGTGGTGCCGACTTGCACTAATAAGATAAGCCGACATCAAATGAAGTAGCCAGACTGGAGTTGATGACCGTACGTATGATCGGAACTTCTCGATTGTCCAATACCCATTGCTCCCTGATTATGTTTTCTGCTTGCTTCTATTGGCGTACACGTATAATGCAGGAAGAATTCTTTTTAATGCTTGCTATTCATCAAAATCAGAAATACGTCTCCAATATTTACCGTTACGATGTTTAATCGGAACCTCCCTATTGTCAAAAGCTCCATCATCTGAGTCATTTTATGCTTGATTCTCCATCAAATATCCGCAGTCTGAATATATGAATTGTTTACTCTACAACGTATAGATGTATACATTCTAGTAGTATTGTATGCCTGTCCAGCCCATTTTGCACTCAGTGACCCCTGATGACGTCATCGCTCTGAGGGTGCACTCTTATCCCTTATGACGTAATCACTCTTATCCCTTATGACGTAATCGATGACGCAACCCAAAGTGGAATTCCCCAACCCCGTGACGTCATCAATGACCTCACGCCTTCGAGGCATGCCTGGACATGATTTGAATAGCGCTATTGAGAAAGGTGCATTGTTTAACCGAGTGATGATGACATCACCGTGGATGTGTTTGGGCATGTAAATGGCCCCCGCCTAAATCATGGGTTATACCTTTTAATAATTTTAAACAGTGGACCATTTATTGCATTACACTTTAAAAAGCTTAACAATAGAATATGTACTCGACCAACTCTGATGTTAGCCTGGCAACAGCGCTATCACGCTTATGGAGTGATTAAATGTTATAACATTATCTAAGATTTCCTGAGTAATTTTCTGGATATGATGTGTAATATGATGTAACGTGTTTAAACATGTTCGCAGACGCCGCTATTACCGCGCGAATTTCGAAAAAACAATTCACATCGTCATTCATTTGAGCAGATGTTGTCGAATGTTGTCATGTGTATACAGGGCAAAATTTTCGATAACATCGCACCTGGACAACATGTTGGCCAACATGTTTCCCAAAATGTTGTCAGTGTGTACAGAGCTTAAGTTTCTGGATATGATGTGCAATATGCTGTAACGTGTTTAAACATGTTCGCAGATGCCGCTATTACCGCGCGAATTTGGAAAAAATTCATTTTCACATCGTCATTCATTTAAGCAGGATCTCTGTGTTTGTGTGTGCGAATAATTTGTATCAAATTTCCCCTTTCTACAATTCATAATTCCCGAATTTCACGGAGTATTTCAACAACCCAAGTTTCAAGAATGGAAGGTAGGTGTTTGAATCTTAAAATTATAAATATCTTCTAACCAGTCCCATTATCAGGTGGCCCCTCTGTTTCTTATATTTTTCATTTTATATTCTGCCGCCAATTTCTCGATTTTATTCAAATCCGATCATCCATTAACAGTTTCATACTTAGCGAAGTACATGTTCAAATGCCTTATTTTTCATGCATGCATCAGCCAATCTGAAGGGCCCATTTTAACTTTATTACCCCAGATATGGTATTAATTTGGTTGTTTCATAAAAGCTAATTGAACTTGGCAATGTTTCTAGGTAATATGGATTCATTTTTCAACAATCTTTCCGAGTCCCAAGATACGACCCTGCAGCAAATGATGGATCAGGTGAGCCAGGTTTTAAGCATCATTTTTTACATCCCAGATTTTTGCCTATTCCTAAATTACTTTTGTCCCCATTTTACTAAGTTTTAAACAAAAATCATATTCTTTGCAGCGACCGTCAGGGTCTAATCCTGATGAATTTATCACGCTACCTCCGGTGAGTATTATGCCGCATCGATTCAGCCAAATTAAAAAAAACAACACCCCGAATTGAAGTGAATCGATAAACCCTTACTAATCATTTATTTGATTGTTTACCTTTCAGACTGTCACTATGCGAGATTGGCGGGCCGTCCTCATCTTTCTCTACAAGGAATTTGAGGCGGGTCGGCTTTCCGAGCCTAAGCAGTTCGAGACTAGGTCCGAATTGCATCAGGCAATCCGCGATTTTAATGTGGTGGTGAGTGTTACGATTTTATTATCTTGCATATCATATTTTTCACTTTTACTTAATACACCTGGGAGCTTTTCTTTGTGATTTTTCAACCTATGTGTTTTTCTTCAGGCTGAATACAGAAGGCGGATTGACCTGCCCGTCTATCTGCATCGCCTGAACCCGCTTGGGCGGAATGAACGAGTGCGGTATTTGCACGACATTTACCGGGCTATTATTTCAGTAAGTTAAAAATATCACCGACCTATTCTGAATATTTCCATTGTTATTTCTCCACATTATTAAATATAATCTTTACAAATTATCTATCTAACTGACTTTCATTTTATTTTCAGTGTAGTGGTGAGGATGCTGATGAATTCAACATCTCCATCACATTTTCTCAAGACGAGCTTCACGCTGAGATTTTGGCTAGTCAGGCAGCTGAGGTAGGCTTTAAACTGACGACGTTGCTCAAACACGTTTAATTCTGAGCATTTCAATTTATATCCTGTTGTGCAATTTGAATATAGCGCCGCCATAAAAAAAAATGTTTAACTCATACTCCAGGCTAAGAAGAAGGAGAAGGTTGCCCCTGCCCAGCCTGAAAAAAAGAGGCGGACGGGCCAGCAGTCTAAGAAGAAGGTGGAGAAGGTCGCCGCTTCCCAGCCTGAAAAAAAGAGGCGGACGGGGCAGCATCCCCACCCGGCTCCAGCACCGGAGTGCGAAACACCTACTTGCGATAACGGCGTAGTTGAATCCCTAACGCGGGGGCTACCTATGCCTGAGGTAAGTTGATGATATTATTATACCACAGTTTATTTAAGTGGTCATAATATTTGTTACAACTCAATGATTACTCAGGTCCATTATTGCTGCCTTTTTTCCCTTACAGAATGAGTGGCGGAGTGTGCTTCTCACCTTACACGGTGACTGGGACGGCGCCTCGGTTAGCCTCACCGCAGAGCTACATCGGTCCATTCTCGAATTCAATACACAGGTACTTATCATTCATCGTGCTGTACTTAACATCCAGCTATTTGAATAAAATGATTTGTTTAATACCGAGATTAATATTTAGTTACATCATTCATATGCATGCATGCATGCAACAGCGAATTACGTCTCTATAGAATATCATTATTTTTACGAAAGAAGTCAATATGTGAGCCAATCATCGAACATGTCATCTGTGACAGATAACCTTTTTCGCATTGATTTTTTGGAATTTTTCTTGATGGCTGGTGAGAGGCTAGGCATATCATAATCCATTTCCTCAAGTTTTTTACGTCTCAAATGGTTTTGAATGTATGACTTTGGGGTGTCCATGTCTCGAAGTCCTTTTAGAAAAACCTGCCACCCCTTTGGAGAATAACTTTTTCGTAAGACCATTATGTCACGAAACAGATCCACGATGTTACTACCCGCGATTGTTTCACCCCGGTAATTTATTTGTCCACGATCATCCCAATTCAAAATATCACGGTTCCCCTTAACAAATTCTAATAACTGCTCAGCTTTTTTAGTAAGATTTTTGGGTGTATTTTTTTGGATCTGTGCTTCGATAATTGCCATACGATCAGTTTCACTATTCTCGGGGTTCTTATCATTTTTTGGATCATCATCTTTTACATCCTCCAATTGTTTCGCCAACGCAGCAATTTTGGGCGGTTCTACGTTGCTGCTTGATCCCGCTTGGCCGGCAAGCCCCTTTCTCACAACCATAAATTTCTGCAACACTTGATTATAAAGCTTCAACTGCTCGCTGGGGTGTAGGTCTGTCCTCCCCATGGCATGTGCCATTTCATTGTCTATGTTAGATAGCTGAATGTCGTTGGTTGACACAGGGTTTTTCAGTCGTAATAATGTTGTCTCAGGTACAAGTATCATTCTCTTGGCGTGGTCCATTATTTATGCCTGGTTTCCCAGAACCCCGCCGACTAAAGAGCTGAGCAGTTTTCCACCCAACCCCAACAAAGGTCCTAGTACCATGGGCAGAAAGCCGCCCTTTTGCCGTAAGATCCTTTTTTTGGTGTTGATGCCCACCTTTTTATTGGTCACCATTTTAATCCACCTTTTGTACTGTCTAAGTCTTCTTTTATCCTTTTCACTATGGCGAACATTGCCATGAAGCGAATTTTTACAGCATTCACATATTGCATCGATAAGGTGTTTATCAGATGCTTTGATAACCGCGTCCCGCATACCCTTTTTCGCCGTGGCAATGACGTGCAGGTAAGGACCGTGCTTTTTTATACTGCTTGGCACAGGCATGTTTTATTTTTCGCTCCAATGTCCTCAAACGCCACCGGGGTATGTGGTGATGTACTCTATCGAACTTGACAATGAAATGGGGTGCCTCCCTTTTAAGATGCAACCCGTTTAATTCATTACACAGCTTATCCATCCTTTTATTTCGGAATGTACACAACATTTTTCTCACCAGGGAATATTTGCGCTCTCAGTCGCCAGTCATCGGGGGTGTCTGCTTTGAGGTCAATGAGCAAATAGGACCCTCTCTCCTTTGTGGCATCGTTATATGCTTCATGGAAAAACTTACTCTGTCCTGGAAACATCTGTCTCCCCAGACAGTTTATCTGGCTTTTGTCACGTGTTGATTTGAACAGTATAATATATTGTGCATTCAGGCTAATATTCCTACAATATTTACCCTGGGGGAATAGATTTTGTAAGATGAATATCACCGACACATTTTTGTGGTGTGCCCCTTTAGTAAATAGTTTTGACAACATCTTGTCGTCCTTTGCTTCATCCATTAGGTCGTCAATGACAATCAAGTGTCGCCTTGCGGGGTCTAGCTTATCATAGAGGTCGGTTGGTAACCCCTCCACAAACTCAATACCCAAGGGTCGCATTTCATCATAAAGCGGCTGATATTCGCCGTAACACCAGATAATGTGCTCTGGAGAAGGCTCAAACATATTTTCCTCTATAAGCCGTCTTGTTAATGTTGTCTTGCCAGAAAAGCTTGCCCCCACTATGAGGTAGGTGGCCGGATGGGATAATCTCAGATGCATGGCTTAGCAGGGGCAATCAAGATTTTTCTCATGATTGATCTATATTGTCGTGCCATTCTTTTATAATTGAATTGAAACACCCGAGGGTATGAAAAAATATCACCTTTCAAAATCATGGTTGTGTTTTTTCTATACCTTGCTTAGTGTTTTTCTTTAAAAAAATAAATAGAAAAGACTCATTTGGTTGATAAGAATTTATTTTTATGCAACATCGACGAATCGTTTTACAAAATCAAGTACAATACAATCATTCATTAGTAAATTACTACCAAAAGGGTGAGCCCACTCATTGACCTGGGCATTTCTCATTAACAGAAAATATATACAATACGCGCCACAACCAGAAGACAGTGGACTCTGTAATGGCTTATCATTATAACTCCATATTTTACAATTTCTGTTCATATACATTTCTAGTCCATAAAATTGCGGGCTAAGGCCAAAACTATCAAACAGATAACCCGCTCTATCTGAAGTAAAATATAGAGAAATCCAGTGTAAACCAGGCTCGCTAACTGTAGCTGAATTAATAATATAAGCAGAAGGATGTTTTCGCAGTTTCTTTGGTAAAGTGTCAATGGCGTACACACCCTCAAATTCTGGTATCTTTTTAGAGAGAATGTTGCCTATTTCAAGGCTACCCATCCACGAGTATTTGTCTTTCTTTTGTGACTTCAAAGACATCATCAAATTCGGCGTAGAGTAGCAAATTTACTGTCTCCGTTAGCGCTTCAGCAAAATGCATTTCAATCCTAAAATTACCCTTTCTAATGAGTGACAGACTGTCCTCACCGATACTAGGCGAAATATCAAAAGCGAACAAAGTGTATCCTTCTGCATATTCACCTCTGCTTATATCTATTCCCTGGTCTCTATACAAATTACCATTTGCCGAAAAAAGTGACATGTAGGCCCGTGCATACTCCCCCTTATCGAAATCAGGTTTAAGTGGTTGGGAAGGTATCTGCTGGCCATTAATACTAGTACTCAAATAAGTGATGTGATTATGTCGCATGTGAAAGGGATTTAATTTAAAATTACCAGACATAGCCGCATCATTGACCATACCTAATATTACCCGCTTGGGTAGTTCCCCCAAGAAAACATTATCCTTTGTTACCGTCCTATTACCGGCCTGTATATTTATTACTTTAACATCAGTCTTGGTCAGGTGGTATTTGGCGTTGGCTTTTTCCAAGGCTCTATTATGCGCTAGCTGTATGGTGGGGGCGACATGAACCCTTTTAACGTAAAGTGCCGCCTCCATAATATTAATCTTGTAGGAGGGGTCTTCATCGGCCGACATTAGGGCAAATGCGTCACTTTGACGGATAAATTTCAACTTTACATCGATATTATTCAAAAGCAACTTCTGCAAACTAAAAGCATCAGTGTGCACCCGACCGAGTAACTCTAGCGTTTTACTACCCTTAATGCTATTGTAACGTTTCACTAAACCGCTATTAGGAGCATCGGCCCAAGGGTCATTAACGTCAAATTTCCCGGCCTCATCCTTTATCCACAACGCCTGCCCGAGGTGTGTACCTTTGGCCTCGGCGCCGTAGCTTAGTAAGGTCTCTAAGTAACCCCTGTAAGGATATGTATTGCTACTCGGACTGATCAAGCGGTCGTTGAAGGACACGTCAGCCTGTGAAAACAGGCTATGCAGTAAAAGATTAACAGGGGCCACCTTTGACCCAGCCGTCTTATTACCATCGGCATCTACAGTCTCTTGAGTTAAATTCGTACCGTCCTTTTTTATCACACGCAACTTGATGTATAACTGCGTATGGGCCAGGTCCAGATAGTTGTCAGGTTCCCCCTTCACCACAAACTCTATTGGACCCCCATCCGTTAGTGTATTCAGAGGCCTGAATTCCACCCACTGGGCTAAATCTACGGCAATTTGCGTGGGCGGTAATTGAAAAATATCAAGTTCACTTTTGGTGGATGGTGCCGAGTTCTCATGAACTAAAGCCATTGTTTAATAATTCTCCTTCAGCCGCGGGCGCTTTGCAAATTTTCGAGTTCTTGTCCCAGTTCTTGGCTTCTTCCTTTTACCCCTATTGGCTCTTGCTTTTATTGTATTTCTGGTTAGGCCCGCCAATGCCTCACTGGCATTGGCCATCAGCGCTTGTTTAGGATTTTTCTTTTTCACTATGATATCATTCACAGTTCTCAAGCCAGCGCTTGCTAATTTGGGTAGTACTTTCTTGCCAACTGACTTTAAAATTGGAACGGCTGATCGAAACAACCCTTTTAAAATATCGCCCACTCCACCGCCATGCTGCATAGTTGTACCTGCATAGAAGGGTACATTACCGCCCGCCTGGCCAATGTAGTAATCGCAGCAACAACCTACATCTGGCTTGTAATTTGACCTCATTTTTGCATAAAATGGAGTACAACCACTGTTTTACCGCGCCTGAATTCCACCAATTCGCCATTATCGCGCCTTATATCTATTTGTATATTATCAAATTGTTTACGTACAACAGGCAGATAGTAGGGGTTTTTGTAAATGTTTACAGTATTCCCATCATGCCTCTTACTAAAATCTACAACTCGAATCAGGGGCACCATGCTATCGCCTACCACTTGTGCTGATACAACGTCGGAGTATACATAAAGGGTATGGAACCCCACATCAATATCTGCTCTATAGTCACCTCGCTGATCACATTCAAATATCTGGCCCGCTTTAAACCCCATACAGTGCGCTAAGTCACCCTTAAGTGTTATTCTAATGCTCGGATGATTATTGATCAATTTTACATAACCGGTTACCCTATCATAAGCAAAATAGAGGGCGCGATCAACCTCGACGACATAATTTGAAAATTCTATATTCTCGCCGCAATAACTAACAATCGATTTATTCAATGCCTTTACCACATCAGCAATATTTTTGTACTTTCCCGCCGTAATCTGTCCAACCACTGTAATGTCATCGCCCGTATGATAGAGTTTTATCTCAAATCCGTTATCGTCTGAAATATTGTCAATATCTCCCACAAAATGAATTTCGCTGAGCGCCACACTCCAACTCCCTTGCAAATCAATTGTCTTAGCTAGATTGATTTTGTAAGAGTTCTGTGAATTCTTCGGGAAGAGGTGATGGGATGCGTTGCTCGGCAGTGTTAGGTAAAAATCGGCCATTTTCGCCCAGTCGCGGATTCGGCATGAGATATCCAATCCCGCTACTAAGGAGTGTAATCCAGAGTTCAGGCTGATCGGTCTTCAGCGTTAAATTTATGATGGATGTAATAATAACAGTATAAACAATGAGGATTTGACAAAAATAAACAATCTCTTCCTTTGGCACTTTACTACCAAATACAGTCCAACTAGCTGCCGTTGCCATTTTTATACAGTTTTTTGACCCAGCTATCGAACTTTGATTGATAACCGTTCCACCTCACGAGATACTCTTTGTCAACGCCCCTGCCCCTTGTTTTTATAACTTTTTCAACCTCCCATAGCACAGGCTTAGTAACCGATTGCATCTCTTCTTGATAAAAAAATCCCTGTAAAATTTCACCCTCGTCATCTTTTAAATTGTATATTGGCAGCCCAAATCGTTTTCTTCGCCTTGCAACAGTGAATATCTCATCGGTATAACTAGGGTAGAATCCCTTATCAAACATATGTTTGACTTTACTTACACGCACATTCTCACCAATGTTGAACGTGTACTTTTTATCTTTGGCATTTGATTTTTGATGTTGTCTTATGATGTGGGCATTATCGTATGTTACGTCCGCAGGGGCCATCTGAATACTCCGATGTTTGTAACTTGTCACCACTTTTGGTAGAACCTTCAGGTAGTGTTGTGTATTATTCGCTGAGAAATACCTATACAATTTCGACTTCAATGTACGTATCATCCTTTCAGCAATACTTGCTTTGATATCCTGATTATTGGCGAAGAAGAACTGAATACCCTCCTCGCGTAAAAATGATTTAAATGTTTTATTTTTGAACTCGGTACCATTGTCTGTAAATATACCGTCGGGTCTGCGCTCTTTTAAAACTTTTTTAAAAGCCTTGATGACCGTGACCGGGCGCTTGTTTTGGATCGGGAAAGCCCAACAATAACGTGAGAAAGAGCAAATTACGACGAGAATGTATCTTGCGCCATTGTTATACTTGCTGATGTTAGCCATGTCTGCCAAGTCCATTTGAAATTGCTGATCAATCTGGATTACTTCCACCCGACGTCGTGGAAAACGTTTCCGGGTTGGTTTATGTAGAGTATAGGCCTTTTGTTTTTTCAACCACTTCTTTACATTCGATATAGTTATACCCCGATGCTTTACGGCGTTGTAAAGTTTCTGCACACTCCCGAAACCTGCAGGGTGCGAAGAGTCATGATAAATGCTTTTCAACACGGCCTCCATTGACTCAAGGCTGTTTAACATTCATACAACAGATAATTGCATATTCAAAAGGATAGGTAAAAAAGTGCTTTCCGCATCTTTTATAACTTTGACACCGCTTATGATCACCTTACCGCTGCCAAAAATGGCAAAATTCATATTACACATTTTTACCATTGCAGCCGGAAATATTTCTTGTTCATATGACACACATTCTTGCAAAGCACAGAAATCAATTAGACTAATTCGACGACCGATGCTATAGGTGAGAGTCATAGTTTGCAACTTTACATGACTCAGTCTGACCTTGTGACCCAATTTCTGAATCATTCTACCCCACTGGCGTACAGATCGGCGGGCCATGACTTCGGTCCTGGCACCACAACAAACCACATTACCATTTCTAAATAAAAGACAAGTTGAGGAAATCTTTCTAGATTTCAATATCGCAGCACTAAATACGCGTGGATTATACACAATATTTAACATAGTGGTGGCCAAAGTAGCCAAATTGAATTCATAATTTAATTTTGCAGTGAGAACAATGTTCACAGGCTGAAGCATAGTGAGAGAATGGATGATTTCTGCGAGTGGTTGTTAAATAAATCACGGAATAAAACAATAGAGGATAAAAAAACAAAACCCGAAGGATAAAAGCGTAGTTCATGATGTAATAATAATCAAACAACAAAATAAAACACGAGCGTCAGGTAAAGATGAGCCATTAAAGGATCACACATAAAATATGATCAACAGGTGAGTGGGGAAATGAATTTACTTACTTACTCACTTATTTATCAATACCCATATGGCAGCGTCCTGTAGTCTTCAATAAGCCTTCGCTTGTTATACACAAGCCCGTAGTGCTTTGTTTGTTCGACTGAACATATTGTACCATCTTTGTTCCTTATAATTTTATTGGGGTATGTGATCCCCACCCTCTCCGTCGATGCTGTTTTGACCATGTCAGCCATGCTGCGGAAATTGACTTTTTGAGACGCGGCATGGCTCAGTGTAAACCCTTTCACCTTGCAGGATAACTTACCTTGAACCGTTTTATATGCATAGTTCTTGGGGCCCCCAGAAACAAATATATTAATGCTATCCCCATCCAATTCATCGGTGAGATCGCCTAGATAACGACCACATTCAGGGTTCCACTGATCCTCTCGGTGAATATATATGCAACTATCCGTATCATAATAGAGTACCCTATCGCCTAGCGGTTCTAGGATGCTAAATAATTTCAGCCGCGCATGCGCAGTGGTGTAGCAGGCTATAGCTATGTTGGCAGTTTTCAGCGGCTCAACGAAGGCATCCACGGTGGTGTACTGAACCCTGACCATTTCATCATTCACAAAGTACACATCGCTTATTCGGGATGCGGGGTCCAGGAGCAAATTTATGAGTACATCCGGGTCTTTCACGTAGATTGTCTGCCCAAGGTTAGAGCGCTGACCCAGTTTTCCCCAAAATCCGTTAAGCATTGTCTTAGCTAATGACCGCATCCCCGGGTTGTGTTCAATGGCCTTGGGATCAAGGGCAATTCCTTCATGCGCCTCATAATTTCGCAAATATTCCTGGCGGGCCTCCTCAGAGTCGCAGCCGCGGGGCCAGTCCGAGGCCTGCTGCTTCAACTGCAAAAACGTATTGATGTACTCCTTAAAAAGGGTTGTGGAGGTTTTTTTGAAGTGCCAGACTTCATGCACAGCCACCACCACATAACCCATTTCAATAGCCTTGTGCAACTCCACTGACACCCACGTCCCGTGAAGGGCACGCTCCTCAGCCGAGTGGTTGCACTCGGCCTGCTGAAGGGTGTCAGCGCAGGTACTACACAGAGGGAACAGTAATTTACCATTGCTCCTGTAGGGTAAGACAGGGTGAAATAAGTTACGCGGTGGTAACACAATGCACTTTATCAAACCTTCATATTTTGAAACATCTGTACTCAAATTATCCGTGAGTATTTCCGGATGACCAGTGGGGTACTTACAGTATTTGTTTACCCACGGATAAAGTGAGCACACGTCCACATACTTAACACTTTCACCAACACCTGCCTCATAATAGAGACGCGCCGCATTTGTCCGACCTCCGTAAAACGCGTCGCGGGGCTCCAGCGGGTCGACAATATCTAACTTTGAAATGTACTCGGCCATTTCAGCATTTGTTTTTAGCTGGCGCTCGTATTCACACTCCCAAATTGTTTCCAACTGGAAACCGCGTTTTGACAACTCCTCCTCACGCTCGACGGTACGCATCTTCAACTCGTGCATCGTCATATCCACAAAAGGGGAAACCAGTTGCCGGAACCGAAAACACCGTTCACACCCGTGGAATAGACATCCATAAAATTCAAACACCGTGTTACCGGCAAAGCCGTCGACTTTGAATCGACCAATGGATTTCTCACCGCCGTTCCGCGCATGCTGGATAGCAACGCCGCGCGAGTGACTTACCCATTTCAGCCATTTAATGGCCTTAACCGAGCACTTATCCTTCGGCGCATATCCTTGCGGCGGGATTATGGCGATTGCTTCCTCCTGCAGGAAATTCGACCTGTACACCAGGTTGCAGGCGGAGGCGATCGTCAGACAAGTTTTGAAAGGGTCGATCCCGGCCTCCGGCTTGCCATTGCCTGTAACTGTCAAAAATAAATTCCTAAATTTACCGCAAGCCCTTCTTAGCACTTCCACATCGGATATGCAGTAGGAAAGAAGCTCCTCCTGAAGATCGAAATGGCCGTCTTTATGGTTTTCATACCAGCGCAGGAAAGCTTCACGATCCTTCGGTTGCATTCCGTCAGGGTCGTAGTACTCAAGGGCGGGGTACGGTCCCGTGTACTCCTGGTTCGCGGGCGTATTAAATAGAAATGGAAAATAACCCTTGCGCGCCTCAACGATGCCAAAGGCATCGGGAAGCTTCCTGAGGGCCATTGGCAAAAAATTGATGGAATCTATGATTTTCATTTTTGCTATCGACATCATCATAAATTTCATACCAGCAGTGATGACAGTGGGTGCATAGGCATTTTGGTGCAGATAATCGAGAATGAAATAACTGTCGTAACCTTTAAAGTTATGACAAATCGCTACCCCCGATTTATTTAACAACCATTCGCAAAAATCGTCATTACACTTCTCACCTCTGAACACATGTTGTTTGCACTCACCCTTTTTACAAAAGTCTTTTTTTGAAAAACATTTCTTGCAAACGCTGTGAGCCACAATCAGATTAGGCACATGCTTACCGCTATCGTCGAACATAGCTTCATAATCAAACAATACATAGCATGACTTTTTTTTCTTCTTCTTCTCAGACTTCTCTTCTTCTTCTGCCTCTCGCTCTACAGCAAGATACAATTCTTCAAGTTGGTGATGAATATCTTCAACATCATCACCAACTGCACCATCCCTAAGCCGCTTTTCAAGCAAAATAATGAGCCTTTGCTCAACCGACAGATCAGCGCCATTCGCCGGCTGCATATAACACCGGTGCCCCGGCTCCGTCATGCGCTCACAGAGCTTGCACCATTTTTCCCCGCAAATGTGGGGATTGTCAATATCAAACCGTTTAATAACCTTACCGCACTTGCATTTCTTTAGGTCATCGCAAGGCGATACACCGCCTATCTTAATTTTTTTACCGGCCCTAACAACTTCTTGCACAAGGGTCGGCGTCTTGTGGAAGTCAAAACACCCTTGACTAGGGAAGGTGCGGTTACATGCAGTACAACTAACCCAAGCTTCAAATTTACATTCCTCTCTAAGACAGGAGGGACAGTTCTCAATACAACGATGACGGACTCTATTGCTATACCCCCGGTCACACTTTGTGCAGTAATAACTCCGATTGAGGAATGCACTCATCTTTGTGACCACTGAATAATGAGTGTCATGGTGTAATAGATACACACATTTTTCAGCAGGGGGGCCTTTGTATACGACACCATAAAAGTAATCTTTTGAAATAATGACCAGCTGATGATCTGGCAAAACAGCTTGAAATTTTGGCCAGTGCTCGGCAGTCACAACACCCTCAGGCACTTTGGCCAGACGGTGCAGGTATTGGGCCCCTAACAATTGGCACCCGCGACCCTGCCTGAGATTATTCCACTTCACCGGATCTGTTTCTTTTAGATCATCTACATACCCCATGGCGGTGGCGAGTGACCTGGCAAAACATAACGAATCTTTGTTTTCGATACGTATGACACACCCTAGATGGTTCAACATTTCATTGAAATTCATTATAGGTCTGTCAGACCAGCCAGCGCCATGGGGGACGGCCACATGTATCAAATGTATGACAATATTATGGTCGAAGGTGAATTCCTGATGGGACTGGAGAACTTTCTCCACCTCGTCCATAATGACGTCAACCGTCAATTCGTCCACCCTCATAAAAGGTATCCAAATTTCGTTACCCAAAGTGGGGTGATTCAGGGTTAACCGAATTCGATGATGCGGCGCCATGTGCCTGGTTTGGGATTCAAGCAGTTGCGCAAACATGGTTCTTAGATGACTAAGAGTTTGCCGAAAATCTTCTTGAATCGGCGGTGGGTTAACCCTCACAGTGAGGTCCACGCCTTGCATAAAAAATTTAGGCACACGGCGCCGCCTCTCGCTGACAATGGTAAATAGATCTGACACTGCCCCATCAGGCTGCCTAGGAGACGTTGACGAAGGGCCTGGCCGGTCCACGGGTTGGGGGTCACCGCCGCCATGCTGGAAAAAATAGGACCCCTAGGTTTTACAATCTTACATTATGAAGAAAATCCAGAAGAATGTAATCTGGTGTTAACATGTATCAAATGTATGACTATATTATGGTCGAAGGTGAATTCCTGATGGGACTGGAGAACTTTCTCCACCTCGTCCATAATGACGTCAGCCGTCAATTCGTCAACCCTCATAAAAGGGAGCCATATTTCATTACCCAAAGTTGGGTGGTTCAGGGTTAACCGAATTCGATGATGCGGCTCCATCTGCCTGGTTTGCGATTCCAACAGTTGGCTAAAGATCGCTCTCAGGTGTCTCAGAGTCAACTGGAGTTCTTCTTGAATGGGAGGCGGGTGGACCCTCACGGTCAGATCTACACCCTCCAGAGCGAATTTAGGAATACGACGGCGCCTCGCACTAACAATTGTAAATAGAGGTAAGTTGACAGCCGCCGCATCAGACTGCTGTTGCCGAGTTGAAGACCCTGCCTGAGAGTGGCCTACAGGCCGGGGGTCATTACCGCCGTGCTGGAAAACAAGACCGCCGTTATAGCAAAGTTGGTGTTCAACATAACACGTTTATGACCAAAATCAGCGAGTATGTAATCTAGTACACTGTCAAAGGGTACTTACCATGGCAGATGGTTCACTTGACTGACCAGCGGCTTGAGGTTTTCCAGTTGCAACTTGTTCTTGCCTGGATCGAGCTCTCGCCAAATGCATTATCAATTCCTGCCTTGTAGCCGGTGGGAGCGTACTCTGTGTAGCCATACTCACATCGACATTTATGGGCATTGCCGCCTAGGATGAAAGAACAGTTGCGTGTTTATTTATTTATTTTTTTTTTGAAGAGATTACTTTAAGTGGCTAAAGTGAGACTAAAGTACAGCACGATGAATGATAAGTACCTGTGTATTGAATTCGAGAATGGACCGATGTAGCTCTGCGGTGAGGCTAACCGAGGCGCCGTCCCAGTCACCGTGTAAGGTGAGAAGCACACTCCGCCACTCATTCTGTAAGGGAAAAAAGGCAGCAATAATGGACCTGAGTAATCATTGAGTTGTAACAAATATTATGACCACTTAAATAAACTGTGGTATAATAATATCATCAACTTACCTCAGGCATAGGTAGCCCCCGCGTTAGGGATTCAACTACGCCGTTATCGCAAGTAGGTGTTTCGCACTCCGGTGCTGGAGCCGGGTGGGGATGCTGCCCCGTCCGCCTCTTTTTTTCAGGCTGGGAAGCGGCGACCTTCTCCACCTTCTTCTTAGACTGCTGGCCCGTCCGCCTCTTTTTTTCAGGCTGGGCAGGGGCAACCTTCTCCTTCTTCTTAGCCTGGAGTATGAGTTAAACATTTTTTTTTATGGCGGCGCTATATTCAAATTGCACAACAGGATATAAATTGAAATGCTCAGAATTAAACGTGTTTGAGCAACGTCGTCAGTTTAAAGCCTACCTCAGCTGCCTGACTAGCCAAAATCTCAGCGTGAAGCTCGTCTTGAGAAAATGTGATGGAGATGTTGAATTCATCAGCATCCTCACCACTACACTGAAAATAAAATGAAAGTCAGTTAGATAGATAATTTGTAAAGATTATATTTAATAATGTGGAGAAATAACAATGGAAATATTCAGAATAGGTCGGTGATATTTTTAACTTACTGAAATAATAGCCCGGTAAATGTCGTGCAAATACCGCACTCGTTCATTCCGCCCAAGCGGGTTCAGGCGATGCAGATAGACGGGCAGGTCAATCCGCCTTCTGTATTCAGCCTGAAGAAAAACACATAGGTTGAAAAATCACAAAGAAAAGCTCCCAGGTGTATTAAGTAAAAGTGAAAAATATGATATGCAAGATAATAAAATCGTAACACTCACCACCACATTAAAATCGCGGATTGCCTGATGCAATTCGGACCTAGTCTCGAACTGCTTAGGCTCGGAAAGCCGACCCGCCTCAAATTCCTTGTAGAGAAAGATGAGGACGGCCCGCCAATCTCGCATAGTGACAGTCTGAAAGGTAAACAATCAAATAAATGATTAGTAAGGGTTTATCGATTCACTTCAATTCGGGGTGTTGTTTTTTTTAATTTGGCTGAATCGATGCGGCATAATACTCACCGGAGGTAGCGTGATAAATTCATCAGGATTAGACCCTGACGGTCGCTGCAAAGAATATGATTTTTGTTTAAAACTTAGTAAAATGGGGACAAAAGTAATTTAGGAATAGGCAAAAATCTGGGATGTAAAAAATGATGCTTAAAACCTGGCTCACCTGATCCATCATTTGCTGCAGGGTCGTATCTTGGGACTCGGAAAGATTGTTGAAAAATGAATCCATATTACCTAGAAACATTGCCAAGTTCAATTAGCTTTTATGAAACAACCAAATTAATACCATATCTGGGGTAATAAAGTTAAAATGGGCCCTTCAGATTGGCTGATGCATGCATGAAAAATAAGGCATTTGAACATGTACTTCGCTAAGTATGAAACTGTTAATGGATGATCGGATTTGAATAAAATCGAGAAATTGGCGGCAGAATATAAAATGAAAAATATAAGAAACAGAGGGGCCACCTGATAATGGGACTGGTTAGAAGATATTTATAATTTTAAGATTCAAACACCTACCTTCCATTCTTGAAACTTGGGTTGTTGAAATACTCCGTGAAATTCGGGAATTATGAATTGTAGAAAGGGGAAATTTGATACAAATTATTCGCACACACAAACACAGAGATCCTGCTTAAATGAATGACGATGTGAAAATGAATTTTTTCCAAATTCGCGCGGTAATAGCGGCATCTGCGAACATGTTTAAACACGTTACAGCATATTGCACATCATATCCAGAAACTTAAGCTCTGTACACACTGACAACATTTTGGGAAACATGTTGGCCAACATGTTGTCCAGGTGCGATGTTATCGAAAATTTTGCCCTGTATACACATGACAACATTCGACAACATCTGCTCAAATGAATGACGATGTGAATTGTTTTTTCGAAATTCGCGCGGTAATAGCGGCGTCTGCGAACATGTTTAAACACGTTACATCATATTACACATCATATCCAGAAAATTACTCAGGAAATCTTAGATAATGTTATAACATTTAATCACTCCATAAGCGTGATAGCGCTGTTGCCAGGCTAACATCAGAGTTGGTCGAGTACATATTCTATTGTTAAGCTTTTTAAAGTGTAATGCAATAAATGGTCCACTGTTTAAAATTATTAAAAGGTATAACCCATGATTTAGGCGGGGGCCATTTACATGCCCAAACACATCCACGGTGATGTCATCATCACTCGGTTAAACAATGCACCTTTCTCAATAGCGCTATTCAAATCATGTCCAGGCATGCCTCGAAGGCGTGAGGTCATTGATGACGTCACGGGGTTGGGGAATTCCACTTTGGGTTGCGTCATCGATTACGTCATAAGGGATAAGAGTGATTACGTCATAAGGGATAAGAGTGCACCCTCAGAGCGATGACGTCATCAGGGGTCACTGAGTGCAAAATGGGCTGGACAGGCATACAATACTACTATTCTTTTGTTGTAAGCATGGTACGGCGGCCCTTTGGGTGCCTCCCCACTCAAACGAGAGTATCACCTCTCGTCGCAAATAAAGTCATGTTCATTTCACGAGCCAGTAACTTCAACAAACCCTTCTACATAGTTTTATACCAATATTGCCATCACTTCTTTGTTTCTCATCTTGGCGTTCCAGACACAAAAGGAGAAACCATAGGTAAAAACATGCGTTGAAGTAGGGACGAAGTACCACATATAGATTATAGCTATATGGTTTGTAGCGTATAGATTGTAGCTGACTGTCAGCCACATACTGTCTAAGTGCCCTGACCTAGCAGCCCGAAGAGAGGGATCTTGCCATCGGGAACCTCCATCAAGGACCAGTTTTAATGTCACCAGTACGCTGACCAGGACAAGCTGAGGTAGACGACGGCGTACATCCAGGACGGGACTGACCATCTAAGAGACAACGAAAAAGAAGGAAAAAAAAGAAGATTGTAGCTGAACTTCAGCTATAAGCGTCAGTCCTGGCTTATGTATACTATATACAAATAGGAAAATGCAGATAATAAGAGTATGAATGAAATTATATGAAGTACCATCATGAAGCAGCTCTGGCAACATTCTTTTTTTCATCATGAATGATGAGAATACATATTAGCTTGCCAAGTGCGTAATGATCTTCACCTGTCACTGGCTTATATGTCATGACATTCACCGCTGTGAGAGTGCTGAAGTTTGTACAAATATTGCATTTCCGGCGCTTCTGATTGTTCGTTCTCTACTTGGCGTAGAATGCGAGATCCGGTTTTTACGGTGGCTGGGAAAGGACATCACATGATATGTGATTATTTTCAACATGAACATTTTTTACAGGAAATATCTCGATCGATGGACTTATTATCTCGATCGCTCGAGATAAATAACTCAGGCGATCGAGATATTTTCTCGGGTGATCGAGTTATTCATCTCGAGCGGTCAAGATAATAAGTCCATCGATCGAGTAATTTCCTGAAACATTTTTTTTTTCAAAAAACCATGTGATGTCCTTTCCCAGCCACCGTAGGTTTTACTGCGACACGGTGAAGGATGCCATTTTTGCCGTAAATCGGAGCATTCGGCTAAAAACAACTCCTCGTCAGGGCTACTATGGCGTCATTGCATTTTGCAGTTAGGTGTATTGAACCCGACTGGAAGTGTATTTTCTCTACACCAACATTATGCCAGGATTTTCTGATAAAGTAAGCACAAATGCATTTTTTAATACATCTCTAAAAACGGGATGATGACGTGGATTTAGTCTGACGCGATTTTTTCCTTTTATTCAGATATAAATACAATAAGGCTTGAAGCTCATTCGCATTTAAAATTATCAACTTTTCTACATTCTATATTTTTATTCATGCAAGAATATGATACACTTGACTTGCTAAATTGTGTGAATAAATTGCTGGTTTTGTTTCGAATTGTCGTGTGCTGTCAATGTTACTTGCGCGTGATGGCATTTGACCCCCGTGATTCACGCAATGGGTGGATGGAAAATGCGACCCGGCGCCAAGAAGTGACACGCCCAGCGGCAATAGTGTCAATTGTGTATAATACTGAATGAATGCATTGAATCGGTCATGAAAACTTCTTGTCTGATCAGCGTTGAATTTCGACCTGGTATCTCTAAAATGCTCGAGGCTGCCTCTCGGTCGTGGGTTTAAATTTCTGGTTTTAGATGAAATTTCAAAAAGTGGAGTCAAACATCAATAGTTCGTGACTCATAAAGTTTTGACATGAAACTCTTGAGGAGAAATTGGAGTAATCTGAAAGAGATTGACAATAACCTATTGTTTGGTTTGATATGATTAGTTCTAGATCACTAACGGATATCGGTTTCGCTCAGATCGGGGTCAGGAGGAAATATCAGATTGGGTTCTGCTCTCAGTGGATTCGGAAAGAAGGAATGAGGTTCTGACGAAACGGAGGAAGTCACGCTATTTGAAGGGATTTTTATGTGCCGTTGATGCAGTTCTCGTTGTTCGCCTGTTCCTGGTATGAAGGAATCGTAAAAGAATTCCGTAAAATCTAGTTTTACCCCTGGCCTCTGCACCGAGGCGCTGGTGGTGTAAACGTTAGCATCGATGCCTTCCATGCTTTAGATCCGAGTTCGATTCCCGGCTAGCGCATATTTCTTCTTCTCATTTTGATAACCATGTTTGATGTTAAAGTTGAGTAACCTGGTGGCTTCACGCCGACGAATTGCACACCAAGCACACCAATTGTACTCTTAAATTAAACGTTTTTGAACTTTTTAAAAACTTCTTTTTTGAATAACCTTCATTTGGTCCATATATACATGTAGTTATGTTAGCAGAAAACCCTTATTCTTTTTCAAAACCTCAAAACCTTTATTTCTAAGAACTACTAAGAGTGTGAAAATTTCAGTTCCCTCCGATCTCCGACCAAGAATCTATTCCTTTGCATTTCGAGGCCGATATGTATAGCTTTGTGCCCCTTATTTGTTTCCGTGCCTGATATTGACTGATAGATACAACTGCCAATAAGATTCTTTAACACAAAACACACACACATAAGGACCCGTGAACCCAAAACCCTCAAAGCTTTTTCAAAACAGCAGAAAGCTTAAGAGCAGTCGGACCACTTCCAGTATCAAATCAGTCCTTGGTTAATAGATATGAGATATGTCCGCTAATGCGTCTCCTCTATACCCTTGAAGTCCGAAAGATGACGTGTTATGTAGCTTAAAAGGTTGTAACATCCGAGATAGCCCTTTGAGATATAGACGGGTAATTCCTTTGGAGCCTATGTACTGTGCAAGAATCGCAGGCCGGAGTTACTCTCAAGTATAAAAGCGCAGTTGCTATAGCCATTCACGTTTTCCAATCTGAATAATCATGGTAATTGAGTCAGATATCAATTTAAGTCAGAGCGGCGCTTCATTATTTAGGAAAAAAAGTTAAGTTAATCATGCATCGATCCATGAGCCAATTATGCTCTTCGATCGACCAGTTGTTGGTGAAGCTCACAGTGAAATCATGGCTGCAACAAAAACCTCTAGCTTGCCGGGCGCTTTAGTTCCAATCAGTTGTTGGCCAAAGCCCAGTTGACAGTGGTAAAGCAGCTTTGCTGGGCACGTTAGTTCCAATCAACAGCCTGAGTCAGCCTACTTGGCAGTGGTGAAACAGCTTTGGCAGGTGCCAAGAAGTTACTTACTATACATTAGCCATTAGCCCATCGAAATCCTTCTCTTCTTACCTTACACGCCGTGGTGCAGTACCATTTGCAACATCCTGGACTTCAGGCCAACACTCGGCACTCCGCACGCCGGTTTCAACCGTCGCAAGGTCGGCCGGTCTCCACCCATGGCTGATCTGAGTCTACCGATCTCCACCCATCGCTGACTCTGTTGCATGTCGTTCGCTGAAATTCCATCAGTGTCAGATTGTGAAAAAAAGCGGCGAATTTTAGAATGATGAACGGCGTCAGACACATCATGGGAGCAGGCTGAGTCAGCCTGCCGAGTAGGATTCACACCATGTCATGATAAACATTACCAAGGTCTCAAGGCTACACTGAACATGTTGAATGAAAAGTTGCGTAATTCCTTCAGCTTTTGTCGAAGTTTCATGACGAAAAAGAATTGGGATGCAGCACTTGCAAACAATCATCGATGTTGTCACTACATTATCGAGGTACGCTTGCTTCATTTCGTCATAATGTCTGGCGAAAATAAAGACTGATGTCACATCTATCATAAATATATAACTCGATGAAACGAATAACTTAATTTGGTAATTATCTTTATTTATCATCAGAACTATCATGAATATATAACTCAATTAAATGAATAACTTTATCATGGAGTTTATGTTTCTATATGAAACATCAGATACCCCTCTCATTTTGCCGCTCGGTGTTGCAGCCCTGCCTTGGGGTGGTGGGTGGGTGGGGATCGATGACTAGAATTTCGCCAAGTCACCTTTCAGTCATAGCTTACACATAGAGAACATCAGTACCTTAGGCAAAATGTTGCCCCTATCATACGTTAGTAGAGTTGAACCATGCACTCTTTGTGGCAAGCATCCATAACCAATTACAAACACGCAAGAGACAAATCTACTAACACCTCATACATTTATTTGTCAAAAGCCATTACGGCAGACATCACTAAACCCCAACAGGCTCCAACCTAGACATCGACTAACTTACTCATTTAATGCAGAGCAACACTGTTTGCCTTTGAGAACATTAGCATCGAAAATAGAGGAAACCTTAAAGGAAGGCCTTATTGATGGCATTATCACACTCTGGGGATAGATCAGGCTGCCACCTCAGACAAAACCGTCGTGTAATGGGAAATTCGTTGCTTGTAGCATGCTTGACCATCCATAGACGACTGATGGGAAGTGCAGTTTCGCTTAACCGATTGCTACACATATGTACATAGATCTGGTGTTCTGATTTCATGCAATCCCTTTATGAAAATGATCAGGTATTCACCATGTGAAACTGAGACACATTCTAACCCTATGAAGGATGTCTTGGTGTAGTCTTAGTTTTTAAATCTAATAAAAATGCAATACCTGTAGTTCATGCTTAAATAATCCTATAGTTAAAAGATAAACGCATGATTCTCAAATATCGATGGAAAACAATCACGGGCTGTGCCAATACGCGAGCAATGCAAGAAACATCGATTTGAAAAAACTCGGCTGATCAAATTACCCTCTCGACTGAATTAGAATCGACACAATTGAATTAAAGTTTCGGTTTGCATGGTTTGCAGGACAATGAAATCAAATGAATCGCATTGTTCGCTGAAGACAAAGGTTTCGTGTCTTTGTTCCTCTGATTTGCATTGGATTAAAAGTGTCTTAAATCAAATATAAGTTGATCAAATCCCTAATATTATTACCAAGCAATGTTACCAAATCGAAACTTGGATCATAAAGCTGAATGAGAGATGGTGAAACTTGAGACTTACATTATTTCAGGAAACAAGCTCAATGACTCTCAGCAAAAATGCCTTTGAAATTCACCTGTGTGTTTGTGAAAAGATACACTTTCTGACACAAAAGAAGGTTATTTCGCCACTCAAGTGTCACTACATGTCATAACTGAAGCATCATAACCAGTAAAAAGTCAATGGAGCTTTATAAACAGGAAAAACAACATGTTTGCTTAATGTGAATCATCCAATGTGATATCACTTGTACACAAAGAAATATGACTTGGCATTCTCCGATAAAAGTTGATGAGCCGGTTGCTTTGTTTGTTTTTGTCATCGACTTGTAGCAGTGAGTCAACTGGTATGTAAAGAGTTTTCTCCATGAAAACAAATATCAGATTTTAAGTTTTTTTCAGCTGTGTTGGAAGATTATATCCAAAATGGCAGCACTTGTAAAAAATGATACGCTCCTCTAATTTCGATTTTTTTGGGCTAATCAAGCATTTCTGTATGAATTTTTAAAGAAGTACCTCTATGTTAAAACACATCAATTTCAACAACTTCAGGAACACTCCTTTTACATCCTCAAGAGGTGCTGCAGAAGGCATCGATGCTAGATCATGCACTTTTGTTTCATGAACATCACGTTCTTGGTGTGGTGTTCTAATTGAAGAAAGATTTGTTCGATGAGAATTTACCGAGCAATGGGTTGTATGTACATTTTGTGTAAGGAGAACTTACTTCTATGCCCAGCAAGGGTTAATAACAACACTATTACCACACCCTCAGATGCTTTTATACCAATTAATGATAGCGTTCTTTGTCTTGTCGAAGAGATACCTGCAGCTCAGAATCTATTATTTAAAAAAACTTGTGTTTATATGAGTCTGTTGAGTGTGGATCGATAAAGGTGGCTACAGTCCATGTGTTCAACAGACTATGTATAGTTCATACAGGATGCAAACAGTTACACAGACAGCTTAGTGAGAAAACTAAGATTTGTATTGGCGGCCCGAGATCATCAATCCCCGGAACGTTTAACAACCAGAACAGCGATATCAAGAGCACAGGGATATGTGCAGTTAATGTAACAGCTCTTCAGTTGTCTAATTTCCGAATGAATCGATTGACAAAGCATCATCTTGTCTCCAAACTAATTACTTGCATTGTCCTGAGGTTTATCCACCATCCTTCAGGTTCACACAAAGGATATCATGCAAACTACAACAAGAGGGCAGCGGGGTTTTCATTATTCATATCGAGCCAGTATGCAATGATCATTGTCTTGGTACATGTATCATCAAATGAATGCACTTTTGAGCTGTAAGTGTAACAGCAGTAAGCGATGTTTTCGTTCCAAGGTGATATAAGAAACGTTTGAAAGTATTGACATAACTAAGTTTGTCCAATATATTGAAATTTCATATTCCTAGATCTGGCAACTGGAGTGTAATTCCAACAGCTGGGACGTCCTCATATTCATTGTTTTCTTCGGCTTGTTACTAAAACTTTAAGGACACCAAGGAATTACGGAACGACTTCACATCTGACAAACTCCAATGTTAGAATAGCCAGCAATGTGCTGGTTACTCTTAGCTCCTCTAAAACAGAATATTTTTTTCTGGCAGCACCCTGTGTAATTGTTGCTGCGATAAAAGGATAGCTTTTCTGTCCACTGTTTGCAACTTGCTCTACCCTCGTGAACTTAATTCCTTACTTATTTGTTCTTACATTTCTATAATTACAGGATGATATTTGTGAGGATGCTAACCAGGAGTTAAAAAGGTAAATAAAGGCACTTATTACTTTTCTGTAGGTGAAGGAAATGTCATCTACGGTTTTTTCTTCACCGCCCGCCTTGTATTATTGTTGAGGGGGTCCTTTTGAAGGGATTTGCAGCCAGCTTTACATGTAACTTCTTGTAAAGCTGGTTATTTTCATAAACTGCTGGTCTCTTTACACCAGTCCGTGGTATAATGGCAATAAAAAGGAAATGAACAAAAAGGCATAATTTCCTTTTTCTTTCAAATGGAATGTAAACAAACCAAATCCTTTTCAATTAAAAACGGAAGTTGCGTGTATTGAGATGTTTATGGAAAATCAATTGATCCTGATTATGAAATATTGCGTGACACTCATAGGAAATTGACGTGGTGTTTAAGCAAAGGAACTTTAGAAAAACTATTGTTGAAGATGAGAAAAATCTGATATAACTTTCTTTAATCAGAAAGAACGGAAGGAATTGAACCTGTAGCAGGTGTTCTGTGCTCAGCGGTGTTCCCAAGCTTTGACCTCTTCAAATAAACCACGACATGTTTTTATATTTAAACAAAAACTAAATTGATAAGATTATAATTGAGTTATCCTCGACGATTTAACTGTCGTTTGACCCATATCAGTGGATCACCCAGTGGCCCTGGTGTGTCAAAAAGAAAACAATCATTTTGGAAGGGAGTAATTTTTGTGTATAAAATGCCAGCAATAAATTATAGTCATGCATAGCTGAATTCGTTTCGATAGTCGCCATCCGCAGCTAAGAGATTCAACTCGGCTTATTTCTGTCATAAATTCATTCGATAAACACTGTTCGCCAAGATAAGAACAATTTGTCTCCGCTCGAAGCTAACTTGGTAATAACTATTTGCACTGGGGCTACTCAGTAATGTGTTCAAAATTGGAATACATTGCATTCCAGCAGAATGTTTATTCAAAGTGATTATTCTGAGAGAGTGAAGGCTAGTGACTTCGATCTTGATTGATGTTGACGGTTTGTTCGCCTTGTCCACTAGGTATGTGAAGAGTTAAAGAAAAACCCGGCGAGCGCTTCCACCTATAAAATCAGCATAAGATATTGTTAGTCGATTCGGCGACAGGTGCCCCTTCAGTTAGTACCTCGGTCTCCTGTGTTTTGTAACTGTTGGAGGTTAGAAAGTGTGTATCACGCATGCGCTGTAGGGACAGCAATTACATAAATCGAACGCGCCATATGTTGCCGTGCTAAGGAACTACAGATTGCCGTGTTTCTTGCGTTTCCACCTATTAGAAAACCGCGTGTCAAACCCGTGTTTAAATTAGTCCCATCGAGCTCGATGGGGCCAATAGACACGGGGTTTTCACACAAGGGTATATTGAAGCACGGCAATTCAAAGGTGGATGCGCAAAAAACACGGGGATTTACTAGGTGGAAGCGTAACTAAAAGCGATAGATGGTGGTGCTTTTTTGTAGAGCCACCTCTCGAAGAAGATCAAATGGTATTATTATCTTCCACTTGGTGGTGAATTTATCACAAAATCAGCTATTTCCAATGCAGTTTTAGGCCTGCAAACTTCCAAAAGAGGTATATTTCTCCCTCCCCTCCTCTCCCCTGGACCAAACATGTAGCTATGGGGCTTGTGATCTATCTTAAATGTCTGATGATAGGTAAATTTAGAGCCAATCACAAGATTAAAGCCGAGACGAGGCGGAACAACGCTTTCAACATTGACAAGTAGGATCTATTTCCGTATGTAAGTAATTAAAATTTCATAAGGTGTCCTGCTGATGGCACAGTGGTGATTAGAAGAAAGCCATGGGTAGCTTAGAGTGTTTACAAAGCAACCTCATAGCAACCTTTACGGGGAGCGCTCCGATGAATTATTCTCGTTTGTTGACAAACCTTCGATGACAAAGATGGCGGCCTGATATATTGATGGGATGGGGTCCTCTTTGAGTAAGACATCGACTCATATTCACTGATGATACTGTTAGGGGTTGTAAATGCGATTAAAGGGCTATTGACCCAAAAAGGACTAAAATAGCCTGTTGCAAGATCTGATTTTGTTGTCAAAGCTAGTATCTAACTGAAGGAGGGTATCTAATTTAGTGATGGTATTGGAAATTATCTTGATACCAACCTTTAATTTATTGGAGATCACATTCCGGTCAGTGGAGTGGACACAGGAGGCAAAGGCTCTCGGCACTGCTGCGCACCGGGTCCCAGCGACCTGGAGTTGAAGAAATTATCGGTAGGCTACACCAAAGAAAGGTTTACATCTTAGATGACTCTGAAACAATGAGTGCACAACCCAATCGAAATTGTCACACTTGCCCACTGCCCATGTTTTCCTTTGAGTGACCATGACATTGACCGAAGGGAAGAGTAGTAAGGTTGAGGTATGTACAGGGCCTTAAAGGTAAAGGTCATATTGCGACCTATATGAAAATGTCCACAAGAGGAGCAAAGAATGTATCTTTGATAACTTTTCTAATACGTTCTGAATGACAATAACCCTAAGCGAACTGTCAGGTCTTTGATATCGCTGACGTGCTTTGATAACTGATACGTATGGCAAGCCAAAGCGGAATTTATTCAAGACTTTAGAATAACCATTCAAGAAGTTAAATATAAGTTCAAGAAGGAAATATATGTTCAAGACTAAAATATGTTCAACCTTGAATCAAATGTTTTCAACCTTAAATAAAATATGTTCAACCTTGAATAAAATATGTTCAACCTTGAATAAAATATGTCCAACCTTGAACAAAATATATTCAACCTTGAACAAAATATATTCAAGACTCACGTGACCATATTCAAGACTCACGTGACCATATTCAAGACGCACGTGACCACAAAATTGATGACGTAGAGCGTAGAATCTGTGGTACTTCTGATGCATTCTGTTTCACGACGTGATTGATTGCCTGTATAGCCTAAACACTCAAACATGTCAAAAGACAACGAGAATCCGATACAGTGGTATGAAAGGTGAGAGGCATTGCGCATTTTGAACCTATAATTTGCCTGATATGTCTGTGAAACATGTATCGACTCTGACATTCACTCGGCATCCATGTCATGATGTGTAGGATTACAGTACATGTCAGGTGCAGGCAACACCCTCCGCCAGCCTACCTCTCTGGCTGGGCACCACCTCCACAGCTAGGAACCTCTCTGACCAGGAACCACACGTGACTGGTAGTATCACTTCCAACCGTTTGAAGAAATGGCGGTGCTGTTGGTTGATATGTTGGCGTGCAGCAGCAGCTCAGCTCATGCTCCGCGTGCGGGTGTAAAAGAAATGCTGGTCCCCATGAATCTAAGTCCAGTCTAGAATTCCTTTGTGAGGAATATTAGTTCTTGTGGGAAAAGGGAGATATATTGTTCCGCTGTGATAGAATCAAATGCCCTCCCTTTCCTGATGCCCGCCTGTATTGTTCTTCTTCGGATGAAGGGTCTTGGCCTCTTTAGAGTCCTATTGAATGGTGCCGGTGTTCTATTGTTGAGGGCATTTAATATCAGGGGGCATCTGATTCTATTACACCGGCACCTTTAAATCATATGTTGGGTTTCTTTGTTATAGAATATAATAGGGCCTACATGCAGCATAGCACCTTTCCTTATTGCCCTGCCCTTACTTAGAGTAAATTATACTATACACCTACAGGGCCAGGGGCGTAGCTAGCTTTTTGGTCTGGCGGGGGGGGGGGGGGCAAAAGGCTCTCTGGGGGACAAAATGACCCTTTATGAAATCTTTTGGCCAAAAACACATATTTTGGTGACCTCGGGGGGAGGGGGCATTTGCCCCCCCCCCCTCTGCTACCTACGCCCCTGCTTTCCCGGGCCTGCTATATACTAGTCTCGTTACTCTAAGCCTCCTCTAAGCCCTGCCCGAAATAATCACTATTGTATTAGGTATAGGCTATAGATCACTCTGAAACACTAATTACTTGAGAAGTGTTCTGAGCACATTAATATTGGGTTTGCTGCCCGATGTCCAGCTTGTTCCAGGCTTCTGTCTAGGAGTAAGGAGATAGCGACACCCCCCAGATCGAGCCAATGACTGTCGAGCACATCCTGGGAAGATGCCCAACGCTTGCAGCGTTGAGGAGGGAGACTTGACCGGCTGACGAACACCAACTCCGCTTCTGATTACTAGTAAGTCTGGAGAGTCTGTTAGATGGAAATGAACACAAAGAAGAAGAATTTCCAGGCTGAGGGTCCAAGCAGAGTCTTTCTATACAAAAGACTCTGGTCCAAGTAATGAAATGACCACACGATTTAGTTTTAAAGATGTATTTATTAATCAATCAATAGACATCATTTGAATTACAACAATTTTGTTCAGTGGACACATTCGCATATCTATTAATAAAAAACCTCCTGATGAGAATTGAACATTTTACACTGTGACTACAATCAATGAATACCACTCTTGACTTTTTTAAGTAAAATGACTATAAAGTTATTACCACAATCCACCCAATATTAAATATTTCAAAGAAGTTTCTTCCAAACTGATCAATAACCCAATCTGTTCAATATTGGGCAAACTGTGTTAATTACAGAACATTTCATAGTCATTTCACTTGAAATGGTCGAGAGCAGGTTACCTCCACAGCCAGGCACCACCAAGTGAAAACAGCAGTCTATGTGTCCCTGGCCTTATACAATTGAATACTTGGATAAATAAAACTTTGAATCTGTTCAATATTGGGCAAACTGTGTTAATTACAGAACATTTCACAGTCATTTCACTTGAAATGGTCGTGAGCAGGTTACCTCCACAGCCAGGCACCACCAAGTGAAAAAAGCAGTGTATGTTTCCCTGGCCTTATACAATTGATAACTTTGATAAATAAAACTTTGAATCTGTTCAATATTGGGCAAACTGCCTTAATAATCGAACAATAATATAGTCATTTCTCTTGAAATGGTAGAGAGCAGGTTACCTCCACAGCCAGGCACCACCAAGTGAAAAAAGCATTGTATGTGTCCCTGGCCTTATACATTTGATTACTTGAACAAATAAAACTTTGAGTCTGTTCAATATTGGGTAAACTGTGTTAATAACAGAACATTTCATAGTCTTTTCTCTTGAAATGGTCGAGAGCAGGTTACCTCCACAGCCAGGCACCACCATATTTTCCTTAACTTCAATGCGCCTGCGTTACCGGAAGTGATCAAAACGGAAACGGAATAGATCCAAACGGAGCATGCGCATCCGTGGTGCCTGGTCAGAGAGGTTCCTAGCTGTGGAGGTGGTGCCCAGCCAGAGAGGTAGACTGGCGAACCCTGATCGGTGTAGGCGGCTCGGTACGTGTACAACCATGTGTCAAAACCTTCGTGCGAACAATTCGAGCTCCGAAACGCAACACAAGTACCATGGGTTCGGGAAAGTCTGGACGCGGGTTCGGGAAAGTCCGTAAAGCATCAAAACATGAGCAACTACGTCATCAATTTTGTGGTCACGTGCGTCTTGAATATGGTCACGTGAGTCTTGAGTATATTTTGTTCAAGGTTGAATATATTTTGTTCAAGGTTGGACATATTTTATTCAAGGTTGAACATATTTTATTCAAGGTTGAACATATTTTAGTCTTGAACATATATTTCCTTCTTGAACTTATATTTAACTTCTTGAATGGTAATTCTAAAGTCTTGAATAAATTCCGCTTTGGCTTGCCATAGATACGTCCTTCAAAAAGTTTATTTCGGGGTTTCCGGATATGCGTACTTCAGTTCATGGAACAAACTAGTATTTGGGGAAATGGGAATCTATTATTGCTGTTTGATCTCAGGTAAGCCGCCAGGTGGGATTTATATTTAGAAATCATTCATTTGAAGAGTAATGATGGGTTTGGCGGATTTTGTTATGCCAGAATATTGCAATCATGATCTGTAGTAGCAGTTTCATGAGGGTTACTTGAGGAAGGTCAGAGAATACACTGACCAGTTTGTCTCGGTTGACTTTAGCTTTATCAATTAACTAAAGTTAAAGCAATGAATTCAAATTTGAAAAGAATCTTTATCTCAAAGATTTAAGACTGTAAAGTTAACTTGCTGCGATTGTCTCAACTACAGATTTCCGGCAAAGAAGTTGTGCTTGGCAATCGGTCTCCGGTCTTAACTTTGATGTGGGGAACATGTTGAAGTCAAGTCAAGCACAAGATTATATCCTCGCTCCTAGTAGATATGCCCGTGCAGGACTTTCTTTAGTCTCTACTATTTACCTGGATGTGAGGTCGAGAATTTGAAGCGAAAAACATGTTTGAAAGGAAAGCGATCGTGTTGAAAACTCGATATGAACTGCAATTTGAAGCTTGTAGTAACATTTCTGATGAGAGGTAGACGGCTTAACTTTCAGAATCTGGTGTTCTTATTGGAAGAGATTTCACGAAATTATTGAAGAATTACCCTCAGAAGTTACTGTAAGCATGGTAAGAACCTTAAGAGAGCTTTATGTGGACTAGGACATTACAAAAGACAACATCCATAAACAAGGCTCCGGATGAGTGTCTGAAGGTTCCAAATACTCATTGTAAAACCTTCTTCAGTGTTTCAGTAAGGAGGCCATCCTGAGATTCAGGTTTTAGATATTCCTGCAGAATTCAACCGTGCAATCAAAGAGTTAACCTGTCAGTTGCACGTAATCCCACCCCATTGTCCCACGACAAGATATTCTCTCCGTGCCATCTTCTTAATAATTGGCTACTTAACAGAGGAACAATAGGAAAATGTTGTAACCTTATCCAGGGCATTAATAAACTGGCCAAATTAGAATTAATAATCGCGTTGTTGTAACAGCGTGCACAGCAAAGCACAATTCCTTTGTTTCGAATCAAAGGAGTCTGGATGGATATTTTTTGAGACTTTTTCATCCGGCGAGTCACCTTTGTCCCGATTGTCAGAAGACCCCGCCCGCGGCTATAAGCGCGCTTTGGGAAGGCATATGCCGCTGTTTTTACGTTGCTGTCACCGGCAGCGGATTAAAAAACGCACGTCCTGTGACATGATGCTATGGGCATCCCACCATGCTTCACTGAATGCCAGGCTATTGTGTCCTGTCCTCTTATGCACCGAACACGGAAGCGAATTCCATGGGGTGTCCTCGTCAGCCGCGGCTTTGGGACATCTCAGAATCCCGGGTACATTATCATATCGTGAGAGATCTATTATCTTCTCGCGAGATAATCCTGGCCTATTATCATTTCGAAAATCCTCGCACAATGTCAGAATCTCAATCTGGGCAATTGCCACTATCTTTCTCATTGAACGTGTCGATTATCTGGTCCCGCCGTGCTCTTGATGTCTCAATTGCTTCACCTTGTCCGGGGAAGGTTAATTTGGCGCTGGGTTTATAGGATCATAGGAGGGCAGCATCATGGTCGAATTCTGCGTTTGTCTTTATTAGGGTAGAACAGTCTGATCCCGTATTATGTTCGCTTGTGCAACATCACGATTTCGAGTAAGCTGAATTCTGTTTGTTTTAGAATGAACCCGAGAATGAACTATAGAGACTTGTCTTCTCCAATTGCATGCTGTGCCGACTGTTCGCGATGACGTGGCTAGCTATGATGGCAAAGGAGAAATCGTGAGAAAAAGGCACTTTTAAAAGTGTATAATTTTTGTTTATTCATACACGCCGTAGAGAGCTACTGCATGCTGCAGTGGGTGTTTTTATAAACTATATCGTGCAGCAACGGCATGTCGACCTCCAACCTGTTCGTCTGAAACAACATAATCCAAGCTATAGAAAAATCTTAACCAAGGTCACTCATTGACCTTTCCATCAAATTCCCTATTGGCACAAATGACAATATATATGATATAACGGACATAAATGGATATGGATGTCACAGGGGATTTAAGTAGATATCAACATGACAGTCCAGGCCAGGATGCAATCTAACTAGATCGTTTCGCATTGCTGTCACGCAAACAGTTCAGTTAATACTGGCGTTGAATTACTGGTATCCTGTGGTACATAGCGTTGCTGATGACATAAGTAAGTATGCAATGAATCCTTGCCAGTAGCTAATGCGATCCAAGTATAGTGGTTAAGGCGTTCGCCAAGTTCGGACTGTAGGAGCCCCGCGGGTAGCTCGTTCCGATGCGGCCGGTTGGTTGGCGACCAGCTAAGGGTACAAACTGCCTTCTCACCAGCTTTCAAGTATCTACGGCTTTGCCTACAGCTTTCCCAAATCTATACCAGCAGTCAGCCCGTAAGCTTTCCGAAATCTACACCCCTCTCAGCCCTACAAGCTTTCACAAATCTTCACTACTACCAGCCTCATCAGGTTGTTAATTTTCTCGACTCGACGATTGTTGCTAGTTTTAATAAGGCGTCAACAACATCTTCAAGGGTTGCCAATTTGCACAACCACATATGATAGATGAGATAGTCTATGAGGATTTAATTAATTGGAAATTAATCATTCCACACTTCAGAAGTTTTGACTTTGTTCAGTTTTAATTTCATGGTGTCAGATTGTGATATAGAACATTCGGTGATAAGTTGACAGATTTCGCATTTGTTGTTAGTTATATTTAGAAAGCTTTGAATGTGTATCTCAACTTATAACAATATTATCCATCATCTAATCTTGAAGAAAGCTTGATATTGGACCTGAATTTCGAGATAAGTTGCCGTTTCGAGGAGATGTAGTCGGCGTTTATTCTCCTCTTAAAGTTTGAGTCTTATATTGTTTTCAAAGTGAAATCGCTTGTCATCGTTTCAAAAAAAAAATTTCAACAAACGGTCGACTTCTTTCGAATTTGGTGATCTAGCTTTGAATATCCACACTTAAAAAAAGCTGATGTGTGATTTCATCTTGGTGTCAGCTATCCACTTAAAACCTCCTTTAAGCCTTTTTACACAGAATGTAGTTCGCGTGACAACTTGTTAATTATTGAGGGAAATTATCGATTGCTTGTTGGCAGTGTGGTAATATGAGTTTTTCCTAACTTCGTTCTTACAACTAAATGCACTTGTATTGGAATCTCTCGACAGAGACTTAACTTTTAATTGGAAAGATGAGTGATCATCAATACTGTCATTATGGCAATCCAGTTACAATAATCGGAGCTATTGTCCCGGGGATACGTTCCCCGCCAATCTAGCTAAATCCAGTTCTACTGTCATTTTGAAGAAAAAAAGCCGAAATTGCTATTTCATGTCAGTCCTGTCTCTAGTGTAGTAATCAAAAATTCATTTAAAGAAAATAACAACCTATTGTTTCAGTTTCTTCTCCGTCTGAGGTTCACGCTTACTTTGTCGGGTAAAATTCGCACGCCCGAACATTACGCGAGGCGTCAGGACAGAACTTGGTTCTCTTCAGCCTCACCTCGCCTCGTACAAGTGTACGGCCTTCTAAAATGCCAAAGGTCCGCGAAGGGCGAGTGTCTGCATCGTTTCTTCATCCTTTGTCTGCATGGTCTATTCTTCAACAAACGGTAGGTTTATCATGCTATTACAAATCCCGGAGGCCGCCGGCCGCCTTCAAATTGGCTGCTCGGGGTTGACACTGCCCTGCCTCCCTCCAGCTACCAAAGATCCACCCAAAAATAAAATTGTTCTCTTTCCTTATTGATGGCTGGCCATTTTCTTTCTTCTTTGCCATAGCAAACGAAAAAGGCAAACACGTAGTATTTTAAATCATTAGGCCTCTTTGACATTTTGTAGTATTTTCACGCTTTGTTGAAGAAATGTCAAAGTTAACAACAATCGTATTTCGAGATGATGCCAGTCAGATTAATGAAAAAAGTACATATTCCGTGGATAATGACATTAATTCGTGATCTTTCTTAACGCCATCCAATGTGTTTTTGTCCCGAACATTTCGCCTATTCATTACAAAGATATTTCCCTATAGACTAGCAAATCTGCACTCAATATCGTGCAGGGTTCTTCGAATACACGTCACTTGTATCAGTCACAGAATCTCCTATCGAAACATTGAGTAAAGAGCGGAACGTCAACTGCATGGGAGACTGTTACCCTGTCAGAGAGAGATTACTTACCAGTATACCTACATCCTCGGTGTCTTCCATCATAACTGACAATGTCCCCTAAAGCGAGCGAATGCCATTTCACGCGAAGACAAATTGTTAATTCAGCGAGAAAATTCAATATTATCTTCCCATTGATTTTCCTATTTGCTTCCCAAGCAGTTTGTGTAAGTGTATTAGTGCACTGAACTGGTACACCGGTGAATGAACATCAGGAAAGATAAATGGTACAATGATAGTTGGCTGATGCTAAAGGTATCACCATCGTTACCCCCCCCCCCCCCCCCCCCCCCACCCACCCACACACACACACGCACACACACTATACCAATACTAACACCACCAACACCGCCCCAACCAGATTCTCGACGATCATCACTAGCCTGCCGATCATGACTATCCAACTCCCAACAGTCTATGTGGGGCATATCGGTATATGGATCCAATGGCGGGGAGTCAGTTTGGGCCCAAGAGAGAGCAAAGGCTCAATTGCTGAAAAAAGGGCCTGGGGGGGGGGGCTAGGTGGGTGCCTTTAAACAAAAAGAGTGGCGAGAATACTGTGCAGTCAAGAAAAGTATGAACTTGCTACCAAACAAAACCATCCTACCCTTTAACGCTAACCCCTTTAATATGATTCCCATGCCTGAGGGCAATCAAATCTGTTAGCATAAAACATTGAAAGGTTTCTCCTGTCGATTATCAGGGCGACCTCCGATGAAAATGTCGCCGATGTGTCGCGCGGGAGTGGCCGATATCTTCGCACCATCTGGCCCCAGGGTTGGTATCTACTGCCCGTATCTCGCCCTAGCCATTGTCTGCGGCTGCCGATGCTAATGCATAGAGCGAATTGTGTCGATAAAGCAACAGGTCTCCCATTACTGTTTACTGATATATTGACATTCGTGTCATCGTGACGCATGCATGTTCAGTGACCGGGAATACACTCAGAAAGCAGTGTTCGATGTATGTCTATCCTGCTGTACAGAATTACTATCAGACATGTAGCAGACATGAGTAACTCTCTGATATAGTTCGTTTGATCCAAAGGCTAATTAGCTGAGAGTTGAATTTACAAATTCATATGACTTCTCGCAAAACTTTTTCAAATCTTAGAGATGATGTATAAATTCGTGCTTCTTCGTAGTGTTTTTCTTCTGTTGTATAGCTCAGTGTGGCCCATTGGCTGTAATTGCGAAGTGGACATGAGTCATCTTGCTATGCCCACACTTTATTTATTTATAAGATAAACTTGTATATCGGTCAGAGTAGCATTAACATGATTAATAAACAAAGTGATAAAAAGGACAAACTATGATAAGCATTGAGACATTACTAATGATATTGGTATTTTTGTGCACAGCCTCGCCATAACAAGAAAAAAATGCATCTATTCATGCATCTCCGTGTGGCTTAAGATCCCTGGGGTCGATGTTGGTTATATCGAAAAGTCTAGACACCCATAGTACAAGTTAGAAGAGATATTTAGACGAGTCCATGCTAAGTTGACTTCACCATGCTGTTACTCTAGTACTAAGGATACCGTATACCAATGTACTTGCCATGCTGTCACGTTAGTTGGATTCAATCTCATTTGGAATTTTGGAGATGCTATATTGGCTAAACTAATGTTTACTTTCCATCGATACCTGCTGCTGTTTTTCTGCAAGATGAACCGTAATTTCGGTATGAATTTCCAGGAGGCAGATAACAGTAAAAACATTGCTTACACCAAAGATGAAATCTCTTCGGGCATGGATTCCAAAGATGATGATATCTCCATGGGTATGGTTTCCACCTTGTAAACTACATTGTAATAGACATCCCTATCATACACTCTTATAAATAAAGGTTTTAAGCTTGAGACAAGCCTTTAATGTCTACATGAAATATGTACTTTTTTCATTAAGATACGGAGGATGGCCATGCCTCCTGAAAATCGGGGGCCGGGTGTAGTCGGAGATTTGGCCGGCTTGGCGACAACGTATTAACAAATGGGGACCTGCATGCATTCTATTGCATCCCATTACACTGATTAGGCCTACAAACCAACGAAAAGCAATATCTCTCTTCAAGACGAAAACATCCACATCAGAGCCAGCCAGCTGAATATCCATCACTTTCTGATCTCGACCACGGAGCTCCTTTGTCATAACTGTAATGAAATACTTGATAAGGATATGGAAACCTTACTCAAGAATGGTCATATCAGTTATACACCGGAATTAACTTCTCTTGATTCAGCGTTTGCTGGTGCTAGTTGCAATGATATCAAGTTTCGATGCATTGTCTGAAGCGCAGAATAGCCGGATAATGTTCCTAGATATCTGTTGACTTTGGCTACAAATAACTTCCGTTGGCTGAGCGGCATGTTTGGTTCTTAGCGGACAGCGGACAGCAATGGTGGGAGGAGATAAACACGCAGAAGCAGATAATGTTTAAGAAGATGCAGTAAAGACCGGTTGAGACAATTCACAAACAATCTTTTTGTAATGAAGCTTGCCCCTGTATTGGGGACGAGCGGTTTCTAGACAACTCTATGTCTTCTCTATAAATCGGCCTTTATATTCGTCTCGTTTGGTTAATATCTTGCTTTGTTAAAATAATGTCTCCAGGGTTTCATACTCAATCGGTTATGGCTGTCTCCCGCTAAGTGGTCGTTATTGAGGAAGTAGCCTGTGGTCTATTTGTGCACTGAAAGAATACGTCTAGTCCGACAAGGGGAAAAGGCATCCTTGGCGAAATGGCTTTAAGGACGATATGTAAGGTGAACGACTTAGGGGTCGTGACAGCTCTTCTGAGATGGATTAGACTTGTGGCTCTGTTGTCATGGTCGCATTCATACGTCTAGACGTCAGGATACGACACCAGGGGGGAAGCTGATCCACGTTATACCATATGAATGGGGAGGATCAGTTCCCAGACAACCGCATCTCTCCTTTCAACCACTCCATGTCAGTATTGGTCTTATTTGCATTGCTGTGTTTGCCCAACTGGGTTTCATAGTTGATCAGTTATTATGAGACAGTCGTCTCCCGCCCAGTGGCCGTTATGAAGGAAATGGCCTATGCTCTCTGTGTGCACTGGGGGAATACTTGTCTTGTCCGACAAGCGAAATGGTGCCTTCAGCAGCTATATGGCCATAAGGACATGTAAGGTGATAAGGGAGACATGTTAGCCGCGTACAATACGAGGTGATTCTGACTTTGCTGGGAATACAGTGTATACTGCTGAAGAAATCCTTCGATCTTGGTTTTCGGCTTTAATAACATCGTGCCGGGTAACCGGGACATTTACGAATAATAAAAAGCAGCACATAGTAAAATTGGCGGTAGTATCTAGGATAAAGGGGGAGTTTTTCTGCAGAGGCACAGAAAAACAAGTACCGACACACAAGATGGCGAATAATGGCAAAAGCCAGTAGCCTCGAACTGAGAAATTGACGTAGGAAGTTGGGCCGGCTTTTGTTGGCGGCAAATATAAACAGAAGACGGAAGCGCCGACACCATCATTACCAATATCAAATCAAATATCTCTATTCACACTTCATTAGCAGTATAATACTGCAAATGTACGTCGGCGAATCTCCACCTCAAAGATCGAAATCACATAGTACACTTTCTCAGTCTCACCTTTCCTTGAATAAAATAAACTCAACATTTTTAAAATGCAACGCGCGGAGCAAATAAGTCATCTTAAATTGACAGAACAGTTGGAAACCTCATCTCTGTCGTTTCGATTCCGTTGGTAATCTTCTCTCACGCTCAGATTGAGATTGAAGAGTTTGTGACCCTTCCAGACGGAATAAAATTAAACTTAACGACCATGTGGCTTAGTCTACTTGGGAAGGATGTTTACTGAGTACTCGTATGCAACAATTTGTAATAATTTGAGCAGTCTTGGAGAAAATTGAGAGGTTTCCTTCGGTGAACGTGCGTGTGCTGGCGAACTTGTTTTCATTCCGAGTGGCTTTGGAGTATCTTGTGTTGCTTAAGATTCTGTGAGTGTTGTATACTTTGTGGCTATTTGGCATTGCTCAAGGGATATTGAGGAGTTTGCATGTGGCAATAGGCACATCGGAGGTAACATGTCATTTCATTGCTGGTAATGGCACCTATTCTTTATGTCCTCAAACGAACAAAATGCCCGGATGTATCAAGTGTCCTTCCCAATAGGTACAAAGAGAAGTACATGTATAGTAATCAATCACGTCAGAAAGGCTATGCCTTGGTCAAAATAACCATCTAAAATATTTTCATAATATCAAAGTTCGTGGCCGTTCCTTGTCCTTTTCGCGGTCATGTCTATCCAATAATAGCAACGAAGAGAAATATCAGCAAGGCTGCATATTCTATCTTGATCCGGCGAAACCGCAGAGCACAGGGCGTCCACAATGGCCACAATTACGCGTAATGTCTGTTTGGCGGTAATCCTTATGATATTAGTTCAGTGGTCGATATGGCGTACAATATGAACGACTAGAATAGATATGCCACCACTGATCCAGATTGAAAGTCGTCAGATTATTGCACGTTAAGATGTGAAACATTGTAAACCTCATTCTATTTGGGACTGTCTCGGATAAGGTATCTGATGCAACCATTTTGGTACAGGCAATGGTTCTCTTCCTTTGGAAGCAAGGCATGATGTTCCAACATGATCTACGCATGTTGATGAAATCACGGATATGGCCGACACCAAAATGTGATTCGGGTGAAATACAAATTCTCGCGACACCCTGGTCCGATAGTCTAAACTTCACTTGGATCATTATTGGCGCCAAAGTATACCTCACCGAGTAAAAACCAAATCCTCCTTCCATCCGGCTCGGAAACGTGCCCTTCCCGCAAGATCGCCTGGGGTGGGCTTGTCTCCTCACGGTATAGTTCTTCCGACGATCGTTTCATCTTGGTTGTAAATCTGCCGGATCCAATCGAGCAAGTCGGGTCTTATCTAGTCGCCTTGTTGCTCGGTTGCTGCGTCCTCAGGGAGGGAACAATGTTACAAATGTCTGAGCAGATATTAGTTGTATTCCAGCCCATTCTTAATTCACCAAGGAAAATGTATGGTTAAAGTGAACTTGTACACGTTGGAGTGATGGATAGTATTTGACACTAGGTATCTTTGGCTGTGATCTCGGACTGGCGTCTCTGTATCGCGTTGTCAGCCAGATGTACTCATGGGGTTTCCTTTCCCTAGCTGCCTGTTGCCTCTCGTGTAATTTAAGATCGAGCGTGGATAAGGCTATAGCTCTAATTGAAATCCATGCTACGTATTGGGAGCAGTCATTGCACTCTCATTGTTAAAGGTAACCATGCGTGTTCCGACTCCACATCGCCTGTGTGCTTTGCCCTTCGCCAATTGGTCGTTGCTACCCTTTCTAAATCAAAGTTCTTGTACAAGATAGTCAGAGAGTGAAAACCTAAAATATTGTTTCAAATGTTTAGGTAACCGACACACGTCATATATGGGTGGTAGTCCCCATTCGTGTGATCGTTATTTTGGTCATATTTGTTGTTAAAGAAGTAGATGTCACTGTCACGAGGTACAAAGGTCGACGTTGTGGTTGTCGCCGCCAAGTCACCTAACCGCAAAAGCCAGCGGTCACAAAACAAACATGGATTCTGTTGCTACAATTTGCTCTCATTTGCCGAGAGCTTCCGTAACATGTTTACCCCTCCAGTAATTCGTAGTAAATGCAATTGTGCCTTTAGTTGAAGAGTTGTACGGAGAAATAGCGCGGAGCTATTTGGCTACCTCTTCAACGCAACAGTCATTAGCGGTTTGTTCGCCCAGCACCGCGTAATCGCTCCACAAAGTTCTTTGCTCAAGTGCTGATTTTCTGTTCGGGTTTTTTGCGCGGAATGTTCTCAGTGAAGGATTTGATTAGCGGTAACACCGGGGGTGCTGCGATACGGTTGTTCGAGGCAATATCAATCACTTGACGACGATAGTGTGGGTATTCCTTACCCCTAAGGCAGGTGTGTTAATTGCCGGGTTATGGAGACGCGGTCGCGACCGATTACGGAATTAGGCCCTTTGGTCGGGTTAGAGGGGTGAATTTGGTCATGTGGACCGCCCAATCCAGTGGTCGTGGCCTGGGTACTGGGATGGTCGTGTTACCGGGGTGGTCGTGTTCAGCACTCTCGCTGTGTAGGCAGACATGCAAATGTGTATACCAAGTTTCAGTGGACCACCAGCAATTACGAACGCGTTCCCCTTTAACGCTAACAAGATCCGGAATCAATAACCAGCGAGATCGGAAAGAAACACGGGAAATAAAAACTCGCAACGAAACGCCACAACTCTGATATGCTCAGCAGTAATTAATACAAGAAGAATAAGGATTTTTCATCATGTTTCCGTAATCTTAATGCAAAGTGTTTGCGATGTGCATGAAGTTAACTGTCAGTCTGACAGAACAAGATGAAGTTGATGACAAATATCAATAAGTTGGCGACAGATTGGAACAACTAACAAGCTTCCATGGTGACGGAGTTGTTGGAGAACGATGCTTCAACCAGATTGCTCCAAGTACGCCACACCACCCATGACCTACTTTCCGAAGCGATCCGAACGTAACTGTGGAAGGGACGGTTTGTACCCCTTCAGTATGATGACACCGGTGTCATTAGTTTTGGCATTTGTTTCTACATCCAAGCAGATTCATTCTTCTTTCTTCAACCAGATTGCCTTTATACAGTAATTGCACTCGGCACTTGGCCCATTTTCTGAAGTGATCCTAAACTGTGGAAAGCACGTTGAGTACCTCATCAGTATGGTGACACCAATGTCATTAGATTGGACATTGTTTCTACATCCAAGCAGGTGCATTCTGCTTCAAGGCAACGTTCCTTCTACCGAGTTGCCTCGACTGCACCTTGACCCTAACATATATTCTGAAGAAGTCACCATGGAAAGGACAAATATCCTCTCAGTATGACATTGGTTATTAGAGGAGCTCTTCCAGGTCGATTGAGAGGATACCTGAGACAAGGAATCAATTAATGGCTGTTCCGTCCTCGCTGAGATTTCTTCCGAGGCATCTGGTGTCACCCAGAAAGAATGGTTTCCTGTGCAGAGGGAAGGCGCAACCTGTTGGCTTTGTAAGGTATTGGATTAAAAGAAGGAGTACAGGGGAAAAAAGATGTTTTCCGCATAAAGAATGGACGGAAGTATCATATTCAGTTATAGCTGCTCATCGATGTTAAAGTACACGCACCATACTTCTAACAGCTGCGTTGGGTGAGACTTTCTTTCACATCAGCCGGTAGTAGGCGCACAGAGGCAAATGAAATTGAACCAAAGTTGCATCCTTAACATCATGCCTGTGCTTGTATTCCCGACATATCACAGCTTTGTCTACATGCATATTCTAACTTTAAAACGCATTGTCGCCAATTCGGGCACGATAGCACAATGACGAGATTCTGCGAATGAGAGACATGAGATAAAGCCGGCGTCTTCATCAGTTGGTACATCAGTCTATCAACAGGCCGAAGCTGGGGAATCTTATCTCGACCAGAGATCCATGAATCCCAAAAGATTAATTCAAACTGTAGATCGACGGAAAGACACGCAATTTCCTATTCTTGGTGTCATTAGTCTATTTCCACTGCTGTTTTTTTTCTCCCAATTTCGTTAGTGATGGATATTATTCTGTTGAAGTTCAGTAGTAGCGCAATTGACTGGGTTTGGGATAGTAGTTTTACGTATTTCATCATTTTATGTACATGTGGTATGGACGAACCGGATTTTCTCTTAATCCCAAATGATAAACTTATCGGCTTCATTTTCAAGATACATACATGTAGTTTGAAAGAAAGTAGCAACTTTCAGCTTTATTTTGATTAGGGTCTTTCGAAAGGATCTTTGGGTGCCAATCACGTTGACATTTATATGAAAGCAAAAGCAATTTGGTTATTCCTAAAATATCATCAGTGAATGGAAGACTTTGATCAAAATTAAATCCCCTAACATTGAGCTATAAATCCCCATGTCGATTCAAATGCGATCTCTGGGGCCGCAGCTGCGCTCTACCTGAGCTTTTACTTTTCAATCAGAGATACATTACGAGAGATGTGATTATATTCAGTCAACTTATATAACTAGATATCAACTGAAATGCCATTAAGATGCAATTAGGTAGAGTTTATACACGGCTGGTTGCACTTTTTGCGGTTTTCTCTTTCAATCGATTGGATTTCGATCCACTCTCTGCGATAGCTTGTTGCTAGGACTTCTGATTTGAATATAGATTGGGAAAGCTGTACAATTTGTCGCTAAGTTGTCGAGTGCGAGACAGGAGCAAATTAACATTCGTTTAAAGTGCTAGTTGGCATTTTAGTGAGATACTGGGGGTGCGCATCTTGTTGTGGTGTTTGATTTGTGCCAATCATGGCCTGGTAGTCGGCATCGAGGCCTGTCGCAATATCGTGATATCTATTTTTAAGGATTCAATTAGGCTTCCCCAATAATCTAGCACTGACTGATTCCATCAACATGGTTTATCCTCAGAAAAACTGTAAGGATTGCGAGAGCAAACGATCTTCAGAATCCATAGGAGAGGTTTTTTTGGCGTAATACCATCAGATCTGTCCGTCAGTGGTTAGTTTTTAGGCCTTTCGGTGAAGCTCTCATAGACGTTTCCTGCTGCAGATCTCACTTTGCCAACCAGTCTTGCCCGCGGCGAATTAATCTAGATTGCATGAGCGTCTTAACTTAATAAACCGCAACGCGTAATAGTTTTCGATGTAACCATCAGATTTATTCTTTAAACACGTTAAAAGGAAACGTGGATTTACTCGACGCAGCTCCGGTTAAGGGCAAGGATGAGGTTGAGAGTACACATGTAGCTATTGGCAGTGTCAATTCCATCATAAGCAGACAAAAAGGTCCGATATTGTTGCAAGTGTCCACGCACTAGGAATGTATCCAAGTCATGTTGGAATCTATCCCCGCGGTGAACACACTCTGACGATTTGATCAAAATTGCTTAGAGACTCGACGAATCTTGAAATACTATTTTGCGTGAGTGCCACGATAAACCCAAAGTGAATTTGAATAGAGCTCCCGGAAGCTAATATAACAGCTCTCTCCGCGTCGTAATGGGCGTATTTCGAAGTTTTTGATTTGAGTGTTGAATTTAAGTTAGTCCCGGAGGCGTTAACCCTACTTGGGTTGAAATGCTGGAACTTTCAGTGCACTCTAGGCCTTACGCAAGTTGAAGAGACTGTAACAAAATAACGCGTGCAATAGCTTAGGAATCACACCCTGAATTTGGGTGCAAGGCCCGACTCCTTACGGAGTGGGGACGAGGCCAATCGCCTCCAGATACTCAGTGAAGAATGCCAAGCGTCACTCCGACAATCCCTCAAACAAAGCGACATTTGACGTTCCTCGAAATGGTCCATCTTGTCCGCCCATGTTATCAGTCCCCAGCATCCCCGACCGGTAACCATCGTCTGCAACATCAGGTGGCTTATACCACAAATCCATCACAGCATTTCAACAGAAAATGACAATCTAAAGTCTAACCCATCCTGACCTGACTGTATATTTATCTACTCTTATTGTACATTACGTCTAGGCTGGAGTGTAGGTGGTGTGGAACTGGTATATCTAATGTACTTAATCTTCCACGGACAGCTCGAAGCATTGTTGATTTAGCAGAGCCTGTTACGGCCATCAGGCGCACAATGCGAACAATTACTTGGCAATGATCGGTTGGTGAGACCTGTTGCTTCCAGCAAGAAGTAATTGGAAGAGGCGCTTAAGCTGGTGACAAGTTGGAATGAGATGGGTTTGTGACTTCTGTTGAGTTGAGACCTAGGTGGTACCACTCACATGAGGACGAACAGGAGACACTTTGTTGAAACGTTTTGTCTAAAGAACAAAAATAAAGGGTATATGCTATCCCAAAAACGATAAATCGAAAGATTCTGGTTACACCAGAAAGGTTCATCAGCTCGAATAACTTTAATGACGTCAACAAAGTCGACGGACGAGTCATTCACTGATGAAGTCTCGCAGTAAACAGCCAAAAAATCTCAGTGATGAATATCTTCAAACTTTGCTCATGAAAGATATCCGCGTTTCAGTCAGATCCGTAGTGACGGGAATAACCTGTGACCGGTGACAAATTAAAAACCACTTTCCCTCCGTGTTTTCTCTCCGCTCGAATACATTGCGAAATGAATAACTAATCGAAACAAATACATTTGTGTTCTTGACAAATTGTTCTGAAATGCGAGAATACGGAAGTAAACGGAGACCACTTCCTGTCAACAGCAACTGCGCAGTTATGGTTGTCATGGCGACATTGCCCGGTGCATTGTTTTTTACCAAGGTAGTGCCACGTCTCCGTGTTTGCCTTGGTTCCACAATTTTCCAGGTGACCGGTTCACGATATATCAAGTGCCAACACCCTTGCGATTTATTGACCATTTTTCTCGATTGATTCCCCACTGAACACTGCACACCTGAATGCAACCACAAAAGTGAAAATAAGCTAAAATAAGTAATTGCCTGTTGCATTATGGCTTACTTCTTCTGACCTCGCTGCGGGAAACAGGAAACATTACTAAGAATCTTTCATTAGGCAGGTTTCACAACCCCTAAGAACGACCAACTGCAAACCACAAAGGTCTGTCGTGCAGTCTTTTCTTTACCTGAAAGTCTTTTCAAAATCTTCCTCTGGCATGTTGTTTGAGTAATCGGGGACATTTTCAGGAAAGAGCCGTCATTTGACTCCTGACCAAAGCACCAGCTCGCAGCCCCGCTCGCAGCAGAGGCGACGCCGGCAGCTGACAAAAACCACCGCATCCTAACATCCCTTGTGTTTGACGGAGCAATAATTAATTTTACAATGGGATCCATCAGAAATTTCTTTGAACTCTTTTTGCCGCCAAAGAAGTCTCTTCGTCGTGGTAAACCTCAGCCGAACGGCTTAGGTTAGCACCCTCGACATATGTGCCCGAAGTTTTAAAATTCCTTTCTCTATCAAACTTTTGATTAACCGGATATTAGTTGAAGGTAGGCTCCATTTCCGATAATCAGGGCCGTGCATAATTACTCCACTCCGAGGCAATGATCTATTTTACATGGCCGTAAACAAGATCTCAAAAATGATGCCATGATGCAATCAACGCCACCAGGAGGAAATAACGTAAGCTGGTGCTCTGGTCAGGAGTCAAATGACCTCAAATGCGAGCTGTTGGCTTGTAGTCAGATCCACTCAGCTGCGAGCCGGTGCTTTGGTCAGGAGTCAAATGACCTCAAGTGCGAGCTTTCGGCTTGTAGTCAGATTGACTCAGCTGCGAGCCGGTGCTTTGGTCAGGAGTCTAATGACCTCAATTGTGAGCTGTTGGCTTGTAGTCGGATCGATGCGGCTGCCAGTGTGAGCTGGTGCTTTGGTCAGGAGTCAAATTACACTGCAGCTGCGAGCTGTTGGATTGGTCAATGGCATCAGCTTGGTCCACAGTCAAATAATGAACTCCACTGCAAGACTTGGCCAACAGTCTCATGCGGGCGAGTGGCTTGGTGAGCCGCCTAATGACCTAAGCCTCCTGCTGCTAACTTGGCCAGCACAATATAAAGATGACCACATCTTCCTCCTTCTTAATAGACTTTCTCCACTCCTTCCGAACGTTGGCCACTGTCAACAGACACGAAAAAGCTGACTAGCTGTGCAGGTTATGCGAGTCCCCTGAGACATTACATGGCCTTTAACATCCCTATAGGTGATGGGGATAAACATTAGCGTCATTTTTTTCGCTATCATTATCTATATCGTCGGGGTAAATTGGTGACATAGTAAATCATTGTGCCACCAGGACAATGCGGTAAGATTGTCTGTGGATTTGTGTACATTTGGTTTAATAACATGACGGTCGGTATCATAATGTGTTTCAGTGACAATGCTATGCTGGAGCTTATGTCGCCAGCGGCGCTTCTAATTAGTAGCAGAGAAAAAAAGATAATTTGCAAGAAAATAATGACACGAATATTTCGCTGGAAAAAGGTACATTATCAAGCAGAAACACGTTAGATAGCAGTATGCCATTTATATCGTAGCTCACTGGTAGCCCTTTAGCGGGAGTAACACTCCACCATCATCAGTATAGACCTTACTTAAAGGGACTCACTCGTGCTACATGTAACTAGTTTGGCTTTCCACCGCCAGTGGTGACAGATTCTTCCAGGCTTTATATATAGTGCAGACTCTGGCTACATTTCATTATATACCTTAGATTACCGGGATGGCAAAGGTTTATACATCGGCCTAATTATTTGCTGTCGCCAACACTATATTGGTGTTGTCCCAACTAACTCAACATAATAAGTGTCCTTTAACCATAATAACCCAAATGGACTCTATATTATGAACGAGATTATGCCAAAATGTGGTCTTTGAATAAAATGATATGTAAGAGTTTGTCTAATAGCCATCTCTAAAGGATCATTCCATTTTTCGCCATAATGACAGTTTTAAAGTCGTGTCGCGCTAAAACCTAATAAACAGATTGATCACATCCCGGACTATTCTTATCTATGGCTTCCTTTCAGCCTAGAAATAAGCAGACGTTCATCCCTGCACGAAGCGTTTCACGCCTGCGTGACTCCTCTGCCTTTTCAGTGCTTTTCTTAAGAATACTGCTAATATCGGATATGAAAATTTAATGATTCCCCATTGTGCGTATGGGATAACATGAACTTAATAATCCTGATTATCAGGCACCTGATGAAAGTTTAATTATATCATGATTGGACAAGGACATGTATATTGCTTTGGCTCTGATCTGTAAATAACGTTTCAGGCTGTTAATCAGGGCTGAAATGAAGCTAGCACATGAACATTTCTCTGCCTCGAGGCTATACATTTGACGATCATGGAGTAGAGGCCTGGAATCGAACCTGGTAGTCACAGACTCTTCTGCAGTCGTTACCCTCGGCGCCACCAGTCAAACTGCTCGACGTGCTTCTTACTAGTAAGGGCAGGCAGTGCGGAAAGAACAAGTCTTCAATCCTTCCATTATAATTTCGATATTTTTACTTAAATCTCCGCTTCACACTACACCCAAGACAGACGTTTTATGGAAAAATTGGGATGCGCGATCGTCACAACACATCAGACGTGGAATCAGATTGCATCGCTCTTCTTTAAAAAGAGCTCCTCAAACCTTTGTCCCACTTGAGTATGAAAAAATTGAGCCAATTGACAATTTGTTTAATCCTATAATAGGATGATTAGACTTATTCGATGAAATCGCCAGGGGCACGGTTCTGTCTTTGAATTTCAATTACAGGTCTGTGCCATGAGCGATAGACCAATTCCCCGCCTTCTCAAAATCATTTGTTGGTATCTCAGATTCGGATTAACTTTTTCCCGAGGCAGACGACTTCGACAAGTGCCGTTTAATAATGGTTTATAAGCCGTTATGGTGAAATGGCGACCCCCAGCACTTGAATCCGGGCAAGGTCACTTTTGCTGGCTTCCCCCGAGGAACGATGAAGAATGAAGTTTCCTCAGTTGGCCTCCTGTTCAGGCTAAACTGGGTTATTGTCATCTTCTCCAGTTTTCAACAAAGTCACCGCCATACAGGCCCGTGGCCGTTCATCGTTTATCGTACACAGTGTGCGCGGTTTGTCAGTGCGATTCGTACGGTTGGATTTGTGCAGATAAGTGAGTAGAGCAGACGAACTTGCCTGTGCCCACACGGAACCCATGTCCCCGCAGGAGACAGCGCCTATGTGCCATGTTAGCTGTGCAACAACCCCCTCGCCCAGAACCTGATGATGAGTTTCCTTTATAACAGGATGATGACAACGAAACATACGACAGGGATTAGACTACAGCTGTAATAGAATCCGAACTACCGGATTAAACTCCGCGGATTCTTTGCCAACTAAATATCAGCAGCACCCTGTAATGGAGAAGCACGGGTTGTTTTGATGTAATATTAGAACTCTAAGTGGAGTCAAAAGGTTGTTTAGATTTTTAGAGTCGGGTTGAATTTTTTCCATTAGTTTCTTCCAAAAAGATTCGGCTTTCATAATATTTCATGTCATGTGTACTTTCCATCAACAAAGGAATGGCAAGTTTTGAGAAAAACCTTTGTAGCATTTGAATGGTATTGGATAACGTCATGTGTAAGCTAACATTTGAAAGAAGAATAAGTCTCTGCTTGTTTCCATCTCGCGATTTAAAGGCAGATTATACTGTAGTCAGGTGGGCCGGATTAAATTTCACAGATTAGCTGATAGGTGCACATTCCTAACTGATGTTATCCCTTTAACGTAATCATTTCCAGGCGAAAGAAGACCTAATAAGCCTGCCTACTATGTACATTTACACATTCATGCGTTTCTCATAAAAACTGATAATTCGCCGAAAGTAATGTAGCACAACATGTAACTTATCTTCAACTAAGTGATCATGATCAGAATTAGTCGCAATTTTAAAATTACATTTGATGTTTTTTACACCTCTACCATTTCGTATAGGTTTTATACATTCCATCAACAGGAAAAACGTAATCACAGTAAAAGGATTAATAACTTTATTTGAAAGTATGAGTCATGATTCGGCGTCAGAGATCCGCTCGGCGCTAAACTATTAAACGTAAAAAAACGTCCGCTGCAACAATTTGATGGATTAATACGACTTTCTATTGTTGTAGCAATGAACTTCGTGTTATTGATATGAATAATTCAAAAGATGAATCATGAAATTCACTTTTGAAATCGATTTGATTTAGTTTTCCATGGCGCCATCGGCGTTGCCAGTGAGAATCAGCGGCGAAATACAACCATGTTACCCGACTTTATACCCGGTGGGATGACGAAATGAGCAGGTCGGTCAGTCCAACCCGCCCTAGGATTGAGTTCTTCGCATTGGACAGTTCGGCCGGAAGTAAGCAGTTGACTTCCTGCGTACCGCTTGTTCACTACTTAATTTGCTTGCTGTGACAATCAAGAAAACTTCCACCTGCGCCGATGGCCATTAAAGTGAAAACATTGACACTTGTTCTCCTTTTATTTGTTTGTTGTATCTGATTACTTTTTTAACAGTACATTATTCCTAAATGTATCGATAAATCTCTTTTTATCCACCAGTGAGCCATTACCATTTATGCAACTTAGAGCACGCATGGCATGGGTAGGAAACGCAATGACGACGTGAATGTACTGCCGTTTGATCGTTTTGCATGCTGCTTCTAATCTATCGTGACTGCAGAAAGAATCCCGCTTGTGCAAGCGCTTAAAATAATAAGTTGCATTAATGTCGACGTGATTTTAAAATCAGCGCATAATGCGTGCAGCACGCAAAAGGCGGTCCGCTTTGAACGCAACACATGCAAAAATGATTTATCTCTTCTCCAACTTGAAGCATGCGGCGACAGAAAGAAACTGAATGAATTGCTGGTTTATCGTTTGCTTGCTACCAGTGTCATGATTGTAGTAAACCAACTGTGCTGGCGTGAGCTTGAAATATATCAAATACCCGCTGTGGCCGAACGTTATTTTACGGCGGCGGACTCTAAATGCTCTTAGTGGAATCGTACTTTTCTTTGAACCAATGAATGGAAAGCGGGATGAGTACCCTTTAATGGTTCACTGCGTTAGTGCGTGTGGCGTCGTGTTTCTTCGCGAAATATGCCAAGACGGTTCCGCTTTGGAGCAACAGATGGAAGCTGGTGTATGCGTATCGATCCGAATCCTGCCGCAGATTAAAAAAGAATGGAAGGAGTGTTTCATTAGTGGCAGCATTCACTGATTCTTTCATTGCGCTGTGTTATCATATGAAATTGCTTTACAAACTTGCCGATTAGAAGGTGGAGAGCATTGGACTGTGAAGGAAGCATATTGAATGGAATGCTCGGTTATCAAATGACGTGCCAGCAAAGCTACTATAAGATTATATTAGGAAGACAAGACAGTTTTTACGATATTGGGTTCTAGTCGTAAATTTTCTCGTTCTGTTGAAAGCGATTTCGCCTACAAAAAATTTGGGAACGGGATGGGAAACTGATTAGTCGTCCTTACATGTTTTCAGCGGTTTTATGTTTTAAGCAACACGGTATTCCAATCCAAGTCTCGGCGTCTTTCAGAGTCTCATTACAATAACATGAACTTCATTTCGTTGCAACATCGTTCCACAAACTTAGAGTGTAATCGAGCAACTTCCGTATACAGTGAAGATGTTCAGGAAACATCGATGTCTAAACAACGTAAATGAACAGCAAAGAAAATGTGTTTAATTATTAGTCTGTTGAAGTTCTTGTGATGTACTGTTATACACATTGGTGAGGTCACTTGATGTTTTTACTGCTAAGGGCCTATTACTTTTTTTATAGCGTACGGTCCTTGGTCAAATCTATATCTTGCTAATTGGAGTGTCAGTTCTTCTGCACACACTCCGGCGGCATTTTGTCGTTTTTCTCATCGCATTTCTTACAGATCAGAAGTATCACGTAGATGGTAATGCCAAGATATTGAAATCAAGTAACAACGGCCGTCACGAAACCCTTTTTCATCATCTTCATATTACAGCTGTGTCCTGGATTATTCTGCCATATTGTTCCGATAATCTACCACGTGCTTGTGTATGATCATAAGAAACTAACCAGCCTAGATATTGAGATGAGATATTGTTACACCTTTCTAATGTAAACCCCTATACTAAGACAATTTCCATTTCTTCTACTTCCAGGTCTCAATAATAAGACTGACCAACCCAAACGGAGCATTGCAGCGCCGAAACGGGACCGGAAGTAAATGTAGGACCTATGGAAAACGCATGCGCCAATGATGTCGTCAGCGAACTGGTGCATGGTCCTATTCACGTGGGCCCTGATCGGGGCAGCGCAGGCGTACAGGCGATGCCATCCAAAGGTGCCCTGCAGGTGTTTGAATTCGCGGCATTTTGACCCGGAAGCAGAAGACGCCATGATTATAGATTGTTCGAGGAGAGGACTTTTGACTATTCCCATATTCCCCAGCCTGGTGAATGTAAAAATTCAACGAATCGTTCTCACGGGAAACCGCATCCATGAGGTCTTGGGCCGGCAATTCGTTGGTCTGAACGTCTCCGAAATCTACTTAGATAACAACCCGATTACTAAAATTGAAGTGGATGCTTTTCAAGGTGTTGAAGGTTTGAAAACGCTGGTCTTCACCGGTTGTAACATGACCCGTATTCCGCGTGTTTTTGAGTACACCCCGGATCTAATAGACCTGTCTCTCGCACGCAATCACATCAGAAACATAACGCCGGGTTTCTTCAAACACCTGACGAAATTACACTTTTTAGACTTGAGTCGAAATCCTTTGGCGTTTGCTGAAGACATGTTTCGTGGTTTGGAAGAAAGTCTGAAAGATTTAAAGCTGAACGGCGTCGGTTTAACGGAGATTCCCACAGCGGCGCTCGCCAAGCTTCGGCGTTTGGATAACTTGGAACTCCAGGACAATGGATTTAAGGGTCTTTACAATCACACCTTCGTTGGGCTTCCGAGAAATAGGTTTACTCATTACATTTTTGATAACAATAACATCCGTTACATCGCCCCAGACGCTTTCCACGGACACCCTATGCCAATATATTTAGACTTACACGAAAACCGGATCAAGAAGGTAGACTTTATAAAAGACCCATGCTTTTTTCAAGCATCTATTATCCATCTTCACGGAAATCCCATCCACTGTGACTGCAGTCTTTACAATCTTACCAAACATAGACAATTGATGTTACATGGTGATTGCATGACGCCAAGAAAATGGCGGCGACTTCCGCTCATGGAGGAACCGGAGGTACATACTTCCCATGATTCCGTGCACACGTTTACTACAGTTGCGTCCGAGACGTGTGGTGACGATGAACCGTACAAAAAATACGATTGCCCATGCAAGGAGTCGGGTAACCACGTGCACGTACACGATCATGGTGACGAAGATTTTGAATCGCACGACCCTCACCATGGACACGAAATGTCATGCGCAACATACGACATCGCCTTACCCTCGTTAGAAAGATCAGGATCGGGTTCAAGGCTCTCATTCTCTGGAATGACCTTGTTGGTCGCTTTAGTTGTTTATACGCAAGTTGCTTTGGTAGCTGGTGTTCAGTCTTGAAATGAACTTTCAGTTAGTTCGCCCTTAGGTTCCTAGACGAAAAGGAATTCTACACTCGCCACTTTCTCGAGCAGAAATGTAGGACTGCCAATCAGGTATCGACACATCAGAAGACGCTCTCATGCCCAGTTCAGCGCAGACAGCATGGCCAGGGATTCTGATATGCCACCACCTTATCGGAAGTCTTTAATTGCCACCTGAGTGAAGTGGCGAATGGTATCAACATTCAGTCATGATGAGTGCAGGTTTGGCGAATACATTGCGCCGTCGTGCGAAATCGCAAATTATTGCGACTATTTTCTCGAAAATCTGTTTAAAAACCGATGGGGAACTTTAAGGATTTTTACGTGTTGCTTCCCTTCTGCTCTGGACACAAAAGATTGTAAATATTGTATATAGCGATTTTCGACTATTCATGCGTCGACTGATTTTGGGGCCTGAGGGTACGGTCATACTCCAGCAAAGGTGGGTGATGGCGGCCCTTGGTATAGTGGAGCCTCGGCAAGAAATCGTTCACCGTCAATTTCGTCAGTATTTTAATGCTAGCCTCCGACGCAGGGTATTGATGGATCATGTGTAGATTAAATAATCAAATAAGAAAAGTATGTGGAAGTGATGATAAAAAGACAGTAATTTTGGCTATGAGGATTTGATACATGACTACATGACATCTTAATTTCTGCTCTTTACAGCTTTTTCAAAGAATAATGATAAATTGTATATATTTCGTGTGCGAGCACCAATGGGTTTATTGGGTGCGGCTTGTACTTATTTGTAATAAAATGTTTCAGGTTAAATCAATGGTGCCACAGATACTTTTTATATCGCGATGTGGATTCAATGGTGTGTATTGTTGTTAATTTGTACTTAATGGTTGCAACATGGTGATGAACTTACCAAGCCAAACAAGAAATCACCCTCAAAAGAACCGTAAAGATGGCAACTCTCTCATTACGTATATTCATATCGACTCCTGAAGAACTTTTCGTAGGTTCCCCCCCTCCCCCGACTTCTTTATAATTGTTCTTTGGAGAGTGATTAAGGCTACCTATATAAGTCACTATGTTTCCAAACCTCTTTTTTGTTTACTGGCAAATGGTGCGCGTGTATATACCCGGCAGAGCAGAGGAGAGAGATTGGGTGATATGAATAAAGACTAGCAAATGCTTTTATCTAAAACTCCATGTACATTTACACTAGGCCTTTCTGTACAAAATTGAAGTAAAACCATTTGCTAGTCTTTATTCATATCACTCAATATGTTGACAAAATGGCCACTTTATATATTAAGGCGTGAAATTAAAAAATAATTCAACTGAAAAAAGAAATTACACAAGACTGGTGTGTAGAAGGTGTATTGAATATACCGTACAACCTCTCTACTGCGGACACCCATGGGACTGTGCATTGGTGTCCGTAATAGGGAGGTGTCCTTAATAGGGAGGTTATGTCATTATTGTCCATTACATGTACTCTACGAAGAATGAATTGTCTTGTGCTTGTTAAAAGCACGAAGAAAGTATCTATTCATTCTTGATAAAAATATAAGTCATAAACTTTGATCATGTTATTTGTGAAGTCTGCGATCATCTTCTGATCCAGTGTAAATTGTATATAGCATTTCCGTTTTAGTAATGCATATCTGAGAGCTGAATGTGTTTAAAATAAGTGACATATCGAATGCAGTGACGCATTTCCCTATAATCTGTGTCTAAAATGGGAATGAAGAACCAGCTAATAGAAGCAATGTTACATGGCTCAGGTTGAGGAAGCCCTTCTTCTTTTCGATCCAGTGATGCGCTTTGCCGCTCCCGCCGATATCATAGGGACTGCTGGAATGACTTTAAGCAAGGCCTAGCATAGCTGCGATACAATGTCAATATATACCTATATGTGTCCGCAGTGTGCGCCTTCTCTAGAAACCATTTGTCTCAACAAATGATATTGAGCCATGTTGATAAATATCACAACTGAAGAAAAACGTTCGAATGGTTATTGCTTGTATCCGATCCGTTGCAAGCTCGGAGCATTGTTATATTTCTCAGTGACCATGCGTGCAGTTTCTGCCAGATAATGCAAAATAAACACGGAGTTGATGCATTTCCATGAGAAATGGTAAATTGAATTCGCAGGGCTTGATGGAGACTGATGGTGCGAGTGGTTAAAAAGAATGGTGAAGTGGTGGTGCGCAAAACGGACTGGTTCCATTTGCGCTGCTTTGAGTACGATTTTTTAACATGTTCAGTGAGCGAGGGGTGTCCATTTTTTCGAGAAGGATTGTTGCATTGAAGACCGACCCTTTCCATTGGTTTATCAGAGAAAGAGAATTGCGTCGAGATGGACGACTCGTCCGTCATTTTGCGCACTTTGATCATGAAGTCGGTCCATCTATACTCCTTTTTGATGCATGGCCACATGGCCTCCATTAGGTTTCTCCAAAAAGCTCCAGCATGGTCAATATGGAACAACAGAAATCCATTTTGAGTTGCAGAAAGTAGTGTTTCTCGCCGGCGCCTTCAGCAAATTGTTGATCTCTCTGGCTAAAAACCCTCGCTGTCGACAGTGTTGGAATAGATTTTCAATGCGGTAGGACTCACGGCCACTGGTCAAATAAAAGTTGCGAAGTGCTCGTGAGTGGTTCGTTGACATTGGTCCATTTGGGTGGGTTTCGGGTGTGGGGGGGGGGGGGCGGGTTTCGGGTGTGTGTGTGGGGGGGGGGGGGGGGGGGGGCTGTCCGCCTCACTGGTGAAATGCGCAGATGAGTAGATCTGCACTGGGGCTGTCTTATAAAGATCGATGTATATCTGTCTGTGTAATTGCAATTTTATGTACCATTCGATTTTGTAGCATTGTACAGCAATAAATTCATACGTGTATATTGTAAACATGGTGTCCTTACTTCATTCATCCATAATCATGGTAATCATAAGTCCCTGTGTTACTGGCATGAAACCCGTATGGAAGCATACCAGGACATTGTCACAACCACTCACTTGCATGCCTGGAGACATTCATGATCAGGGCCCCGTCGAGCGCAAATTCTGATCACACTGTGCACCAAGACTCGGCAATCAACCGAGCTTAAGCTCAGTAACGTGTGCGAGGGGAGGAGGATACGACTGACCCTGGATTATCGAGGATGCGTTAATACGTGACGAGAAGTCCTGTTACCAGCGCCATCTGTCCTCCGTTCTCTGAACTGATACCAATCGGCGTCTTTGTCTTCGGGAGGGCAGCCCGGTCAATACGGAAGTGGTCTTCAAAGGTTTATAAAAAGTCGAAAAGAATCTTCTGCTTTTTGAAGCTCAATGAATTTCCTCTCACTTAATGATCTATTTCGCGAATTTACGATCATTAGTTAAGAATGGCAGGTCACCAAGATCTACTTTTGAACATGTACAAAGGTTTGTAAGCAAAAAAACCCGACGTTAACAACGATCTAACACGAAATGACGTGATTCTCCGACAATGAAAGTGCACAGCGACATGTACGCCACGTGCTGCATACTTTGTCACGTGGGATGGGCGTGGCCGGCTGGTCGCCAAGGCGAATCCCTCAGGTTTTTAGTTTCATATGTCTCTGAAGGAGTCCTGTATCCTCCTATATTTGTTTCGGTCTATTTGATAATTGATCTTGATTCATTTTATCTAATCCTTGATTCTTTTTATCAACAGATGCAGTGTTTTGGTAAGTATTTCAATGAAGAGAGGATATCTTTTTTACGTATTGGCCTCGAATCATATGCACACCCGCCAGCTACAGTGGAGTTCTCCTCCCACAGACACACCAATGCACAAGACTGAGAGAAAAGGTTCATTTTTAAAACAATTCACAGTGTCCGAAATGTGAGAATATCTTACCTGGATATAGCTGGAAGATGTCAGATCTGTTGTTGTCAGCTTCTAGAGCTTTCCCAACCTTCATTTCATGGACTGAAAGGACTCTGCTTTACAACAATTTGCCAACATAGACCTTATTTATCTTTCACGTTCCATCACTCTCCAGTCTCTCCAAGGCAGCAGAAGAAAGTGAGAAGACGACCAATGTTGATATCAGATCAATGATGGTGAACAGCGCCCTCTGCCAGGAACTTGTGAACAGGATGGAACTTGAGGAAACTGATGATACCATTCTTGTAAGTTGGATGATTCTGATGTGCAACATGTCCAACTGTTTCAGGGGATGGTCTTTTTCAGGATAAACAGAGGATTCGGATGATAGCTGGTCAGGGATCCGGATGCGCCTTTGAATTGAATGAATAGAGTTTTTGTGATGCCAAGCAATACCACTTCTAGTCACCCGCTAACAAAGCCAGTGTAACATGAATGAACCTCCCCAATGAGATCGAGTCCTATTGTACCAGGATGGATAGCAGCCATTGACCATTGATTTTGTCTTTGCATTTACGCTAGGGCAGCTGTGTGGACAGGTTCTCAAGGGGACATACACCGGACTGTAACATCACCTGCATACCTAAATGATAATCTGTAAAAAGTGTAATTAGCTGAGGTTGATAATCTGTAAGCAGCTGTGGATGATAACCTGTAACCATTCTGTGGTTGATGAACGGTATTGCCATCTACCATTTGCAAGAGGAACTAATGAGAGATAACGCCATGAAGGGTGTGGTTAGAATCATTGCCTGCAAACAATTTTCAAATGGTCTGAATTTCTATCCCAAGCTAAGAGGGTTGGCGTCACCCTCTACTCAGCTCTTCGTAATTGGAGTAATGCAGCTTCATGTATGAGAAATTTTGCTCTAAATGATTCTTCTTCTTTTTTTGAGGCTGCCCTTGATCAGCTCAAGGTGACTCTCCAACATCATCAACAAGTCCTAGGAGCAAAGATCTCACAACTGGATGGTGCTGGTGATGCAAAACCAGCTGCTTTCCTGCTACCACAGTCACAGAATGCCACTGCAGCTGCAACCCCTGGACCTGGAATTTCTGGTCTGTTGGAGGATACAGCAAAACCTCTTTTTTTCGGGCAACCTTGGGAACTGAGACTTGGTGTCCTTTAAGCTTACAGACACCAAATTGAATGAAAATTACCAGTTTGGGGCCAAACTCATTGTCCTCAATAAAGAAGGTGTCAGCTGAGAGTCTACTACAAAAATTGACTTACTAAGTGGTGGCTTGGGGGAAGGGGTTAGTATGTTTGAAAATTACTGTCACAATTTTCTTGATTTCATCATGTTATTCTTCCAGATACTGATGAATCTGGTTCATCTCAGAGCAGCAACACGGTGAAGGACAAACGCCGCAGCGCAGTTGAAGCGACCATCATAAAAAAGGGCGGAGTACGGTTTGAATCCGTAGCCGGTCTACGGGAGGCCAAACAGACGCTCAAAGAAGCAGTCATAATCCCTTTGCAGTTTCCTCATCTTTTCACAGGTAAAGACACCAACATGAAAATCTAGTTTCATCTATTAATTTGAACATAGTCAATTGGACACCGTGTTCAATGAATGAGTTGTATTTTCAGGGGGTAGAAAACCATGGAAGCGAATCCTGTTGTACGGCCCACCGGGAACTGGGAAGTCATTTCTAGCCAGGGCTGTGTCATCGGAGATCGTCAACTCCACCTTTTACTGTGTGTCAAGCTCAGATTTAGTCTCAAGTTGGGTTGGAGAGAGTGAGAAGTAAGTATGCCGTGTTATAATTCGTTTTTTTCAAAATCAGAAAGACCAATGGAGCATCATAGCGTATTGTTAACAGGGCTGGCTACCACGCAATAGGGCCAGGTTTGATCCGGGGAGAACCCATGATTGTTAAATCTGGATGTACTGGTTTAACAGAGAATGCTGCAATACAAAAGTAGGTTAATTTGGTTTCCTTTGTCAGGTGATGACCAAGGGTGATGATTGATAGCTGGTACGAATGATATAAATTTGTCAAAGACATTTGTTAAATATAATCTTTCTTTGCAGATTGATCAAAGAACTGTTTTATCATGCCACACATCAGGATGGTCGATCCGTAAGTATTGTTTTACCACAGACTGAAAATGTACAGAACTTGCTGTGAACTATTTATCATTGTCATTAACGTCAGGCTATATATCATCACAACAACTTGCATATTATCACGATAGGGGTTCAATGAGTTGAATTCATAATCATTTAGCCAAAGAGACAATACAACAACTTGCCACTTTTCCGAAAACATACGAAAATCAACTTGGTACACTTCAGGTGATCTTCATCGATGAAATCGATAGTATTTGCCGTAAGAGGAGCTCACGGGAAGAAGAGTACACCCGACGCATTAAGACCGAGCTACTCAGACAGATGGAGGGGGCGGACAATCAGAAACTCACCGAGAAAATCTTCGTGCTGTGTGCCACCAATTGTCCATGGGAGCTGGACTCGGCTTTCTTAAGGAGGTTTCAGAAGAGGATTTATATACCTTTGCCTGACGAGTAAGTTAATGATTTTTTTTGGTAATTGGCTGGCCGGCCCAACATCACGACACCACATTCCTCCGTAAATGGTCTGTGTGCCCGATGGGATGGTACGCTCCTCCTTTAGTGGTCTGTGTTCCCCAATACATCTTTGCAAATACAAATATTACACTATTTCAGTGTTGCAAGAATTAAAATCATGAAGATCCATACCAAGGAAAACAATCTTCACCTTACCAGTGAAGAGTGGAGACTCCTGGCCGATATGACCAAGGGCTTCAGTGGGAGTGATATCGCTGCTGCGACCAATGGTGCCCTCTTTGAACCAATAAGAGATTTGCAGAAAGCTAGATACTGGAAAGAAATTGGTGAGATGTGTGGCAAGCAATCATTTAATATATATTGCCAATGAATGGTTTTCACTGCTGTTACTATGGCGTCAATTATAGCTTACTTAGTACATTAAAGGACCAATGGCATTATTAAGGGCATTAATACAGAGGCGTCGGGTACTCCTGCAGTCACCTTTCACTCAACAGTAATAGTTCCCATCATCAAATTACACGTAAAATTGAAAGATCTGTCAAAAGTTCTTTGGCTTTGTCTGCAATATGTCACAGATTTCTCGGCCTTTTACAGATGAAAAGTATGTGCCGTGTAACAAGGGTGAAGTAGGAAGGATTGAGGCCAGCATGGTAGATCTTCCTCCTCTTAAGGTTAGTTGATGTTGTGTAGGACACGTAGTAGTTGGTGTTTTGTTATTAATGATCAGACCATCCATGAACATTGAGATGCATCACAGTCTAAATGTTTGCTACGGAATAATAGCAAATGGTGTGGGGTTTTGACAGTTTTAGAATCTGTCCATCATCAAAAAACCGTCTGTGTACAGATAAGGGCATTGAGAAGCCATTGGTATCCTAAACTTCCCAGTGCTTTCTTCAGTAAGTTGAGGCATGCAGGCACTGTGAAAGACTTCATATTGCTGGCGAGACAAAATATACTAACCCAGGTAAGCATCTTTGCCGACAAAAGAACTATTGGCCTATAGTCTGACTGTATTCAATCTGCCAGCTTATTTTATATCTTCAGGTTCAGCCAAGAGGTATAAATGCTGATGATTTTAAAAGATCATTTACGAGCTATGGCACAACTGTCACCAAAGAGGAACTCAAGAGATTCGAAGAATTTACGGAGAATTATGGAATATCTGGCTGAATTATCTAGATTACAAGATACAAGATCATGAGATTCAATACACAGATAATTGATTTGACAAAACTGGATGACGCAGATATTTTTGCCAATCATAGTTGTTGTCATCAGTCATAGTGTTAAATGTGAAAATTATGTGAAATATTAAGTTAGTTATACAAGTCAAAAGTCTTTATTGTTTTTTGGCTTCTATTGCGAAAAATCGCTGGACATTGAAATGACTGAATAATTTGGTTGACGTAATGTCATAATTTGACTGACGTCTCAACAACTGACGATGACACAGAGACATAAAAAACAACGCATCGGGCAGTGACCGGGAGTTGGAAATCCCTTATACATGCTTCCCGAAATTGGTGGCTTGCATTGGAACTAACTTTTTCCCCCTGTCCGTCATTAAAGGCATTCAAGTGTGTTGGTCAAACATGACTATCTCCTTTGTCCCTCCACCATAAGGCCTAGTTTCCCCTTATGACATCACTATTTCGGACACTCGGCGCCCCATTTCTGGAAAGGTGTATACTACGACTTAGGGCTGTTAAGTCAATTTCAGAGTTCATCGAGGAGGATGGAAAAACTCCAATATAAACTCCACCTATAATCTCCCCTTAACTGGAGTGATTGTGAGCGGTGACACTGTCATCTGATGTTGTCTTTGTGAATGTGGTAGTGTCTCTTTGGCTGCTAGAGCTATTGTCTGCAGAGACGGTGTCTCGGGTGTGGTTGTATGTATGTTACAGCCGTCCCTTTGATTGTCTGCTGTGTCTGTCTCTGGTGTGGTCTCTCTGGTGATCTGCTGTGAATTGCTGGTGTGGTCTCTGTGTTTGTTACGGTGATACTTTGATAGGCTTGCTCCGAATGGTCTGTTGTGACAGTCTTTACAATATTGAACGTTAGGCCTGCATCGGGACAATTAATGACAGACTTCCAGGATCATGGGATGGTATGTTGTGACTGTCTTCAATCTCGCTATCGTTGCTGTCCTCCCATGGTCTGACAGTGTCTTTTGACCAAACACTGGAAGTTGAGGATATATAACAGAGGGGCCTGTCCATGGGGGACAGCGCAACCTTTGGCCAGTTGTCTTCCCCAAGAATATACACCAATTAATGCAACTCCAATAGCATCAATGTAATCAATAAGTGAAGCGCAAATTATTTTCACTTCAAGTATAGGCCTATCAATTCATATATTATAAGATTTATAGCATTCTACTTTCTCACTCATGGCAATGACCCCTCCCCTTGTTACTTGGTCTGGGTGGAAATATGATACGGCCCCCATCTTTCTTTACACGCGTTATCTCGAACACGTGCAATCGTCTGCGTGATATCTGCGGTAAGATTACCTCAAAATCAACAATTTGCGTTGCAATTTTCCTAAAATTCCTTCAAATTTGATGGTTATTGGTCTTCCACGAATGTTGATTGTATAATTTTGTTAAGTTTTGGTCCAAACTGCAATATTTTATTGAATGTGTGTGAGATGTTGTGTCACTATAGCCGGCATTACCAGACAATATATATGCGTATGCGCTTAGTGCAGTGATAATAAGTGAATAAGTTGGGCCTCAAGTCTATCATTATCAATGGCCTTCTGCAGCTGGCTGAAATTGTTTGATGTACAGTGGAACCTCTCTATTCAGGACACTCGGGACTGACAAGTGCTGTCCTTAATAGAGAGGTGTCCTGATTAAAGAGGTCAAATTGAATGGAAACAACCAATTTGGGACCAAAACTGGTGTCCTTAATGGAGAGGTTGTCCTTATTAGAGAGGTGTCTGCTAAGGGAGGTTCCACTGTACTTATATATAGTTGGCTATGATGAGAATCTAGCTGGTGAATGTAGATCATTAGGGAACAGAGGCAAAAAGTGCTAATTACAAGAAATTAAATACTAGAGCTAGGCCTACTATCATTTCTTGAATTGTTGTATTTCTTCTAATGAGCACTTTTTGCCTCAAATCCCTGTGACTTGGTGGGTTTGTTGGTGTATTGAGTAGAAGAGCCAATGATATATCATGTTGACCTGGGGTGGGGGGAGGCTATTGAGGCATATAAATGCCACGTGCGCTCCATCAATCGAGTTTGTGAGATGTCCTGGAAAAGTGATGTGGCTCCATCCATCAAGTTTTTCGAGATGTCCTGAAAATGTAATGTGACTCCCTGGAAGAGGACTTTACTTCCACAATACCTTCATGAGTAAGTTGTTACGATTCTTTTTTCAAAACTACTGGTATTTATTCATTAGATCATATCAATGAACAAAGACTTTATATTCATCAATTCTGATCATATATACTGTATATAGAATATGTATGTGATCAAGTTTTCGCTATGCTAACATAGGTAGGCTACACGAATGTTGAGCTAGCATATTTCTTAGCTAAAGAAGACTGCCCGTTCTATTGTAGTTATCCCCAGCAACAGTATACCTCCAATATCCTTTCCTAAAAAATCTGTCCCCTTCACTTATTTTAGCATCTTTAGCTCTACAATCTTGTTAATCTCCTGCATTTCCTATTATCTAGTCTATTCATCCAACATCACCAAGAGAACATAGCTATCATTGTGTTCTGATCACTAGGTATCATTCAGTAATGTATGGTGTACATTTCATCGTTGATTAGCCCGATATCCATTCTCGACCTCTAGTATAGTTCTGCTGATATTTTCAAGATGGCATTGGTGGTAGATTTGGAATTCTTTCCTATTTGTCCATTGCTCGCATAAATATTCTCATACAGATACATGTATATCTGTTTCTGAGTGCATGGTAAAAGAAATCATATTTCCATGTTATATGTTTGTGTCAAGTCGAACAAAGCATTCCATGGGGCAATAGAAGACTTTAAAAATCTAACTCTTGAATAATGTATAGAGAGGTATCCAAAATAGGATTACTCTGCAAAACTTGATTATCAACAACAGTGAAAACTTTATGAAAATTCTAAGCAATTCTTATTAAACTTTTTCAGATCGAATTCAAAACATATTCAGCTTCATCTTCCCTTGACAACATACAGCATATTGTAAGTATTACTTTATCTTCTGCAGAGACCTAATGTATATAAGCTAGCCTGAAGGGCTGATTGTCACCTTGGTTGAAACGAGCAACTGTAGAGTGCCCATAACATGTTTCCTTCACACACTTTACAGTAAATTGCATGTTGCTCTTTCTATATTCTTATTTAAAGTGCAAGGGCTGAGAAGCCCTGCTCAGTGTGATTCCACAGACATGTAATAACCAGTTACTAGAGAAACAATCCATAGCATATTCACTTGGCTCTTGTGATTAGTCGGATCCTATTGATTTCCAGCATTCTAATGCATACACGCCAGGACACCTCGTGCTGCTAGGAATGTAATAGAGATATTTATAATGCCTGTGACAATCTAAAGGGATAAAAGCTAATAAAGATGAGAATGAGGTGTCCTTGTACAGATGGGTGTTTGCCAAGTTGAATTTCCTAGATGCAGTGGTGAATTTAGGGAGTGGTGCCAGGAGCGTGCCGCCCGCTTTTCGGTGGAGATCAAAGCATCTGCCAAGTGCCCCTGTTGATTTCATCGATGAACTCCCAATTCGATTTGTCAAACAAGCGAGATATGTTGGTTATGATGCTATACCTATGAAATGATTGTCTGAGATGGAGCTGAGTCTAATCTCAATCTCATCATGTAGACAGACTGTCATAGTTTTCAATATACTGCTTTTGTCTGATGAAGGGTAAATTGCCTCTCACCTCCCAGTTCCTGAGATTCAATGTGCGATGGGAGTCGAAGTATGAAGGTCGGTATCTGGGGTGACCTTTCCACAGGGGGTCTGACTTAGATGTGATGATCACCAGAACATCAGTTAGCCTGATACTGCTTTCTCATGTGTTAAAGATATGAGAGGGGAGTCAAACCTGCACCAATCTCTCAGTCTCACATAGCAACCAACAGTGCTATAACCACCAAGCTATCTCCATCTTCCATTTCGTCTACACAAACTGATGGTTGAATACATGACAGGCGACACTCCCCTGCTACAGATGGTCAAATTGTAGTCAAATAGGAAATTATACTGTTTCTCTGGCAACTTATCTGTTACCATTGTCAGTGTCAAGGACATGTAGGGGCTGGCATCCACGCATAGTCTACCAGGATGATGTACAATTACTATTATTGTAAGGCTTTTTGTCGAGATTAAGTAGGAATACCTAATTCATGATATTGATGCTTGCAGGGAGAGTGCTGCTATGGGTGTCAGATTGAGTAGGGCCTACACATTGTGGTGCTTCTCTGGTAATCGTCTTTCATGTTTCCAATGATACTTTGCAGTTCCATTAATTTCATATCTGCATGCATGTTAACAACCTACGGCATTGTGTATAACTCCCTGATCCAGCAGTAAATACAAGCAGTGTAGCACCCCTGAAACATTACAGTGATTTGTTGTGCGTCAAGGATGGACAGAGTGTCCATTATAGAGCTTCAAGTATAAAGTTGTCATTGGGCTTGATTATCTTGTATGTTCTGAGGTGTTCTCGATGTGTTCTTTGACAGTGTAAGTAGAAAGCTCGGTGCTGAGGGGAGAAGAGAAGAGAAGGGTTGAAACTGGCGCAATATGTTTTTGATTATTGTAGCTATTGATTGATCATGATCTATATGATTTGCATCAGAAAAGCTGTAATTTTTGTATGATTGTAAAATCTGGCTAGGGGTGCATCATTCATCATGTGCCAAATTAATGTCATGATATCAATATCTTGGAAGCAGCAGTGCATTTTAGTGCTAACAGTGCATCCCTATGGGTTTGGCTGTTGTGGCTACAAATGGTTTTACCATGATCAATATAATCTTATATCAGATGTGCTGTGTGCATAATATATCATTACAATGACATTGAGATCTCCATCTTTCTGAAGTAGAAGAATGTTTTAGTGTTTTGTGTGTTTTGAGGAACCTTGGGGACGAATTCCCTGATCAGCATGGGTTGCATTATTGGGAATGAAAACAGCAAGTAGGCTAACCAACAGAATCAACTTGGCCAGGACCTAGCATGAATTCAACATCCTAATCTGGATAAAACATTATGACCACAAAAGTATAATTATAGATTTTTGTTGCTAATTGAGATTGCATTGGGTATGACAGATACATTGACACACCTTGGTGTTGAGGGCGTGTTGTGCATTGTGGGTTGCTAATAAATATTGAAATCATTGCTGCAGAGGCATCTGTGAGGTTGGTCTGGCAATTGAGTGACATTTGTGAGGTTTTGAATGCCATTAAATTGTTCTGTTGTGGTTGAGCAACAGAATTTGGATCTGGTCGCAAAGGCCAAGCACGCCACCATCTGGCAACTTAGCAAAGCAACACTTATAGGTAAAGAGGCTATGCCAAGCCAACTCTTCTTGATCAGGAAAAGGTAATTCACCTGAGAAGGACCAATCTGACCCCCTAGCTCCAGCCTATAACCCCCTTTAAAGCATACCACAGTTTGATGCAACAGTGTCCCCGGCAGAATGTTCCCATATTGCCAATACAAAGCTTCGTGTACACATCATCCATTAAATCATGAATAATTGATCTCTCTGTTGTCTTTTCAAAGATATCTTCATTATTGTGGCAAAGGCCAACTTGACTTTCTATTTGTAACACCTGCTGTATCAAGTGTTGGCAATGTTAACCTTAGCACAAGGAAATACTGAGTGTAGTGTCAGGATGTTGCATCATATGGAGAAGAGCAGAAGTCACGTTGAAGTCATGACTTCGATGTGTTTGTCTCTCGAAGTATCGCCTGCTCTGTTGATCCAACAGTAATGTAGCAGATGGTGCTACCCATGTTTCTATGGAGAATGACTAAATATTGGTGATAGGTTTCGTTTTGTTCCATTTAGTGTACCCCTAGCTGGGTTACCATTTCGCCATTTACCCCAAGGTGTTTGCTGACAAATATAGAATTCTGGATTCTGGATTGCGTAGAAAGATGATATGCCCTTTCATCATCTTGACATACAAGGATTTGATACACTGGTTATTGTCTATATGATGTGGCCAGTGTATATAAGAGAAATGTAGAATCCATGACAGAGAAGTCTAGACTTTGATGTATTAGTGTCTTGATGCTCTGTAGTCAGGGGTAGCAGGTGATATAGCCTTCTACTATCGTATACCGCTGTTTCAGAAGTGAATCCTTGACAAGATATCATCCAGCGTTTGATTATAGCGTACAGTGTAATTTGTATGAAAATGAAGCAGAAGGAAGAAGTGTGTCACATCGAGTTCCCTGTGTACATTATGCTCATAACATGTTATTTTTTAACAAACTAGTACATTGTGCATGTAACTAGGAAATACTGTAGATATAGTTGGACCAACAGTGAATGTATGTGAACTAATGCCTACCCCTGTAAACCATATGTAATTTCCAGGGTTTGGTATTGGGCAGATGAGTGTAGATGACAAACATATCATCATTCTCTGGTTATCCTGATCCAGTTAGCGATGTGGTGATTTCTTGATGTAGCTGGATTACTCATGAAATCATGATGACAGGGACGTTGTGTCACAGTCTATATCTGCAACATAGCTCACTATGCATCTTCAGGTGTAATCATCATACTGGCATCTATCTTCTTTAAGGAATGGTTGACTATAAGGCAACAGCATTTTGGCCCGAAACATGAAATCCTGAAGCAATTAAAACTCAAATGAAGTAAGTGCCGATTTCAAGGGTGGGGGTCTGTTTTCGGGAAAACAAAGAACAGACTCCCATCCTTGAAGTTGGCATTCACCAGTGTTCACTTGTTTTGAAAGAGTTCTAATTACTAATAGGATTTCAAGTCCTTGCCAAAATAGCAGGACCAATGGTCAACCCTTAAACATCCTAATATTGCTTGCTACATCATTGATATACATGTTGATGGAGACAATAACGCTATTCCACATGTTCCATTATATTATGGGTTTACCCTCCCCAAATATGTGCCTTTACATGCAAGTGGCAAAAGAGGTTGCGAAATCTATGGGTTGTGACTGGCGTGGAAATTAATTAATTATGCACATTGCCAATGCTAATGCAGTATAAAATGTTGAGTTATGTAAGCATGTTTAATCATAATGTAAATGTTGTCCAGTGTGTCATTATTGCCTGTATGCAATTCTGTCTAGGTAGTGCTGGTTTATCCTCCTCTTTGATATGAGCATCAGATCTCGCCAAAAAGCAATATGGGATGCCGGGATGGGATGTCGCCCAGGTTCAATAAAGTTCTACATTTATCTTGTAACTGCAACTTCTCTTAGGTGAAACTATAGTGACTCGGTTTTGCCAATCTTAGTAACACAAGAACTCTATCAAAACATGAAAAATCAGACAAGGTATCTTCGGAGCGCATGAAGACCCAAGGAAACAGAGTTCTAGTGTTTCTTATGGCAAAATGGAGTGACTATAGAACTGTACCTTAAAGGGTAACTCGTGTCAAATTTCACCATATAATGTTTTAGCTGTTTTTGACAAATGACTACGTCACTTTCTCATAAATCGGTAAGGTTTTCGAATCGAAATGCACATTTTCTAGAAATTGATGGTTTAATACCGCCCGGACGGCTCGCTTCGATGCCGTTTTCGTTGATGACGTCACAACATGAGCATTTTCGCGGTCGCGGTGGTTTACATTCAGCGATTTATAATAAATCTAATCAAAAATGGAAAATTTGAGCTTTACATTTGTGATCAAAAATTAAAAACGGACGTATTTCCGCAAAGTTGTAAATCACATCATAGTATCACTTTAAGGTATCACCATTGCTACTTGAAATCCTCAAGCAATAAGATCTCCTTCAAACATGTCAAAATGAAGTGAATGCCCATTTACAACTTTGGGAGCTATTCCCTGGAAAACAAAGAACAGACTCCCGCCCTTGAAATGAGCATTCACTACATAATTAGAGAGTTCTCATTGCTTTGAGATTTCAAGTTCTAGCTAAAATGGTGACCAGTGCCTATTGTCAACCCTTAAATTAATGAAATGCAGAAGATATGTGACAGAACGTGAGAAAACTTATCTAGCTGATGTAACTCTGATCATTTAAGCTATAAATATGGTCTTATAATGATATTGTAAGACCATGTGAGTCAAGTCTTGAATAAATCTTTCAAGATAATAATAAATGATAAATGAAACTGCCTGCATCTTAAGCCAACCACAACATCCATGTCCTCTCAAATTAAAAAATATCCTGCATTTACAGTTTATTGATCAGCTTAAAATAGGGCATATCAATAGGCCTATGAATACATGTTTCAATTGCCCGATATTGAATTGACTGTACAATTGTGTGTCCAATCTTTTATCTGTTGATGATTGTGTAAAACGATAAGAAAAGTATAGATACCATGAACATTCCAACTATTTTGGGGGATTTTATTCTTTATATACATATATCTCTAGGTTAACAGAATGACTTTTAAGGGATTCTCTTAAGAAATTGTTGATAATTTTACAGCCTTCATCCAATTGTCAAGACATTGGATTCTCAGAGCCAAGAATTTCTCCCCAAACATCTAGATGCCAATTCAGGTGCTGTCACAAACTGATTTTTGTGTCAAACAAACATGTAGTTTTATGTCATCACAAAATGAGGCTGGCACAAAAATTCGTCCTCCGGAAGTTCTGCTCCAAGAACAGTGTTGGCCCTTATTTGATAGAACATCGAATTAGTGAACACCGAATGTAATGTGAATACATTTCTATCCCAAGGGCATTGATGAATATCACAGAGACATACAGGACATAACATTAATGCACACAAAAATAATGAAAACTCATTTCTTCTCCAAGAATATTGTTGCTTCTGCTCGAGATAGAATGTTGAATTAAGGACACTTTTGGTGATAAAATACAACTCAGGTACAATAGGTTGGCCAACAAATTTGATACAACTATCAGTGCAATTTGAATTTAAATCATTATATATAGATTCATGTTATTAAAATAGTGCTTTTAAGCACTATTTAAAAAATAACCTAGCAGAATGTTTAAAAAATCTGTAGGCAATTCCAAACGAAGGTCCTAAATCGAACTAAAAGATGAAACCATGATATCTATATGTATGATGGTTGTTTACATCACAAGGAAGTCTGGCCTAATTGAAAGAATGATCATGCAGTCCACACTTGAACATCACAAAACACTATGTATATTGTACCTGATATCTGTTTCATCACTAAAGTGACCTTACTGCAACCCTGTCTTAATCCATCTTCAATCTACTGGGGTCAACACATATCCGTGTTCATTATTACTTCATTCCAATAACACTACAACCCTATACCATCTAAACCATAGTGCTAAAATTAGTTGTTAAAAATGGACCAACTGCAAGGCATCCCATCAGATCCCCAGGTATACAGCGGGAATAGACGGCCATAACACGTTTAAGCATACAGTGATACCATTGTACCCCAATCGCATATTACTGTGAACACAATTCCATAATCAGGACATACGCATAATCACTTAGCACTTTAAAAAGATTGTCATGAAATAATGTGACCCTATATTTGAGAACACAACTTCCCCAGATATCAAACCCAAATTCCAATTATTGGATTTTCTCCAAAATGACATGCTTCATATTGGTAATGATATGACTTCAGCTCTGGTTTCTCAAATTTCTAGGCCTTATTTCTCTTTGACTATTGGGTAAAGGAAGTATCCTACACAGTGTAGGTACATTATATTATTCAAGATAGCAGAGTTGATAATACACAGCCTTCTATACCATTGAATGCACGACTATGTACAGGCACCATTGCATTTGCCAATACCTGAATCAAACACACCCCCTTGGCTGGACAAATTTCTACTTAAGGGCTATATGTAATGAAAGTTTATTTTCTTCAACAACTGAACCAATGTAAGTCAGAACAATGTGTTTTTCATTTGATGTCTCTTAAATTTTATTCTGTGAGCAGGGGGAGGGAGAATGATTACTGGCTCAGCCGAGGATTGACTGCTCCGGCAGACATGTTGCATGTTATTTCTCCATTGGCAAGAGATGTTCGAGAAACTCCACAGCGTCTAACGATCGTTACATTTAATGTTGCATTCGAAACATACTTAAACCCGGAGGAAAGCAAAGTGGACAACTTTTGTAAGAATCTTGTGAATTAGTTCTGCATTTTCTAATGTTTGTTAATATGTATTTTTTGCATTAGAAACAAGTCATTTGTGAAGTTCAGGATGTCTGTCCAATGGAGATCCTTCTTTATCCTGGATAGGTTAGGAGTAAGGAATTTGTGTTGCATTTTGTGTTAGAAATATAACTTGGTTTGTCCAATCCCCTAGTAATGTAGCCTATTGTTTTTGTGTTGGTCCCCTGTATTGAACTATCCATGTGTTGGCCTGGTTTCTATTCTGTTATCCATATTGTGTGGCTGTGCACATGGAGGTCAAGTTGTGTAGGATAACTCTACACAGTTCTATGTGGGGAGATAGATATTGGTGAGGATAGGGAGATTTATGTGGGTGTTTGGTATTGGGATTTCTGTGGGTAAATTGTGATCGAGGTGATGAGGTATTTAATTGCAACTGGTTAATTACTTAGTTTTTGTGACTATATGTAGTTATTGAGAAGATACAATTCAAACACTTTCAATCTCCATATTCATGTAAAATTAATTAGGTCAGCTTTGTAATGTGACACATTTAAGCCTTAAACTGTTAAAGTTAGTATGGTGAATGATTTGGACCCTTTTCAAATGTGAGCATGTTGCTCTATCATTATTTTATGGTGACAGGGTGATTTATCTTGGTCTTTAGTCTTGGGATTTCTGAAGGTATGTTACTGTCTTTGTGATGGAATATTATAACTGCACTTAATGTTCTTTGTTACATAGTATTTGGTAAAATGCCTTTTGATGACTGTGATTATCTTTTTTTATAGAGAATATAATGTCACTTATTTAAACACTCCAAATTGCTATATTTCCCTGCTACTAGGGATATATTTTGTTTTAATGATTCTTTGTACTGGTATATTTTAGACTTTAGAACTTAATTTGGAAATTTTCAAATATTACAAATTTCAAATATTTAACGAACGGCATAGGCCTTTAAGGGGTGGCCAGTTACCCTCTCTACCTCAAGGCCCTCTCACTGCCAACAGGCTTATGGTCTGTTAGTCGTTCTGATTCTACAGAATATGTGATTTTCTATTGATCTCTAGTTCTGTTTGATACATGTGTCAGATATGTGTGTTATGCCTGGTACCGTGTATGCTCCGTCACAACTAAACATGTGCCACTCTGACTGGGAAACTATAGGGAAGACGAAGTACCAGGGCCATGTGATGTAGTAGCATTGAAGGATCACACTGTTTTTAAATAACTGGTGGTCCAGGAAAATAGAAATGCGGTTTTATATTTATTTGCTGTAACTTGGTATTCATAGTTTGTGGGCTTTCTCAGAGCTTTTCATGAAAAAACTTGATAATAGCGCCATGCAATTAAAAAACAACAACATGAGGTTAGTTTGAGTTGTTCCTTCTTCTCTTATCTATACTTGGTGAAAATCACAGTGGTCAAAAGCAGGGAAAGAGTTAATGTTCCATTTCAGTCTACAATACCACGCAGTACCTGTCAGCCTGTCAGCCACTTCATGGCTATATGATGTCTTCTCATCTTTATTGCAATCACTACTCGGGGAAACTATTGTCGGGGGAAACTATTGACGTACTCTGAAATTGTCTGAGCCCCAAGTTTCATTTCAGCACTTGTGACGTGATGGAGCCACTCTACTCCAGACAGGTGTGGGGTGCTCAACTCACTTGGAATGCGAGTCGTTTCATCTGTGTATCACATGCATCATGCGAGTGGTAGTTTTTATGGGGACCTCCTATGCTATCAGTGGGTTTCTGTGTTTTGTTTGTCATGCTATTTTGGTTGCCTTTGTTGGATAGGATTCAATGGTGTCCTTTTTGTAGGTAATGAGTTAGATGAAGAAATATCATAATTGACCTTAGGGTCACTTAGACTGATTTTAATGCTGCAGTGCGCTGTGTTATTATCATGAGTTTAATTCAAAGTAGAATGGGCCCTTCTTGTTGTTCCCTCTTATTAGATGGGGCTGGGGAAAGGAAAACTAACTGGTTATAGATGGGTTGCACGTAGGCTGACTCAGTTAGTTCTGTATAGATTAAAGGACAGATCTCTATTTGAAACTGGGCCTTATTCTAAGTGTTTCGGAAGCATCTCACAGTATTAAAGAAACTATTCACCCTTTTTACGAGGAATATATTTAGTGCTGGATCAAACATGTCCCAGTGCCCTTTATACTATGCATATTACCAGTGTTCACCTGAAGATGGCCAATTTTGTTCCCCTTCTCCTGCCTGTAGTCCTCTGTTAAAAAGCTGTACGACATTTCCCACTCAGGTTTTGGTTCCTTGGATTAATTATCATCTTTGCAAGGTTGTACACATTAGAGCCGTCATTGCAGTGTGTCACATTTGAAAATAGCAGTAGAGCTCCTTACTTGCACTCCTCATCTTGCTGAGGAGAGCTTTTAGGAGAGCTATTTGGTCATTTTCATTGGGAGTTGCCATGTAAAAGAGATTATCGAGGAGAGCACTTCATAGCTCTCCCCAAAACAGTTTTAGGAGAGCTAAGGGGAGTGAGAGCTATAGCTCTCCTTAAACGTGATCCTCTGTCATTGTTGCTGATACAATGCTATTGCCCATTCAATCAATCAATAGATCCTACTACATTGAGAGAGTATGGTATTCACACTGGGAAATGTTTGTAGCTATCACAGCATTCAGTGATCACTTTAAAATTTGATTTTGTCAGTGACATTTCACTGGCATATGTTGACTAATTCTCTACGTGATGTGGATGCTTGAAAATATCATCCATCAGTGGAATTGTGATGTGAAGTAACATGTGTGTTAAGTGTATCACATCTAAAGATGCAAGCAGTCAATTTGTGATATTACATAATGCCTTCCTTTTATTATGAAAGACAATCTGTCAACAGCCATACACTAGCGGCTATAGGCATCACTTATGAGTAGTTTGTCAAAGACATTACACTATAGCAATAGCCTCTAAGACATCCCAGGGTGGATACTCCCTCAATGCAGTAGCAGCTATCGATTGATTGAATGGGCAATATGATAATATCTGCAACTACGTAAAAGCTAGCAATGATGATTATGTTATCCAGAATGACTACCTGTTGAAATGTTACTGCAAGGGCTTTGTATGGCGTCATCAGAGACATTAGTGAGGTTTCACAACCGCCCGGTTAGGCCCTACGACGACGTTTATCTATTGTTCAGGTAAACTCACACAATAGATAAACGTCGTCGTAGGGCCTAAACGGGTGGTTGCGAAACCTCACTAATTACAGCTGATCCTGAACCACTAATAGATGCATCCATCAGATGACTTCTCCTGCAGGAGAAACATTCAAGAGTATTATTATTATTATTAAATTATATCAAAGAGCAAAGATTATTGGATTGAACATTTGACACGTTTGTTTCAATATCCCTGCATCTGTAGTAATGATGACCACCATGATGATGAGGGGTAACATATGTCAAGGTTTTGCCCGACAAAGGCACCTGGGCTAACCGAGACCATTATCCATGTTATAAGCACTCCATGATTGCTTATCTGGGCCAGCAGTGTTAGTGTGTGCATGCAGGCTGAGGTCACTGACACACTGTGCGACACATACACCATATACTGGGATATTGATATAATTCCAGAGATCGTGAATAAGCCTGTGTATGATTTATAGAGAGAATTTACTGAATTTCTGTTTAGATGTTCTAATTAACTGGCAAATGGAAGGATTGACTTATCATAAGAAGTTGCTATTGAAAAGTGAGTAGAGTAGTTAGTTGTGTTGAATCCTGTGTTATTTGTTATAACACTATCTTTGAGATAGGTTTTGACTTGTACGGTGTATTGTGTGATCGTGTATTCATGAATTATTCTATCGGAGATAACTTATGATGTATTTTGGAATTACTGCTCTGGCATGTCTGGGGATTCCATAGTAGCTGCGCTTACACCACGAAATATTGGTGGACCAATTGCACTTACACCACCACATTGCCGCGACAAATTGGTTCGGCAATCCATTGCCGATACAAATTGCCGAGCGAATTTGTCCCACCAAGCTTGATGGTCCAAATTCGCCCGGCTTGTTAAAAGCTCGGCTTTGTCGTGGTGTACGCGCAAATGGATCGGCAATTAGCTAGTTAGATGGTTCGGCTCCAGGCGGCGCTTTCGAAATGGCGCTTTCTGCGTATGCAATTTATTGTTTGCGCGCCATCTGTAGCCGGATTTTATAACTAGCTGCAGTGCTGGTGTAAGCGCTTGGTGGATTTTCGATGGTGCGGCATTGGTTCCCGAACCAAGATTGGTTTTCCATTTTCAGGTGGTGTAAGTGCGGCTATAATGATACTGTGTGACAAACTGAAGTAAAAATGGCAAACCCATGTCAGGTCTGTTAATCTTTGACTTTGGTGAACATATAGATGAATTAAAACTGATCTCAAAAGAACAGATGCATAGTTAAATGCTTGGTCATGAACGTGGATGAGAGTCACAGTTGTTCAGAGTGCATGATTCCATCATGCATGGCCCATGCTTTCTAACGACAAACTGAAGTAAAAATGGGCTCTATTAATCTTTGGCTTGGGATCATAGTGATATACTAGTTGTAACTCTGAAGAGAACAGATGCATGATGTTGTTAGGTTTTGTGAATGTTGTTCCAATTCCCAGCCATGATCATTCCATCATGCTACTTTCATGACAGATTAAAGTTAAAATGGCAACCCTCTGTCTGGGTTGTTCTTCTTGGGTTAAGGAATTAAGACCAAGCTGGTGGCCCTTGGTTGTCTGATCATCACCGCTGGTGTATACCGTAACCCGAGGCACTTCGTGGAGGGTTTTGTGTCAAGCTGTGCATAGTTAGCATCAGCAAGCAAAGTGATGATGTCACTACATCTTTGTTCACCCAATTTACATGCATTGGGTCAAGTCATCCCAGACCACTGATGCAGATGCAGATGTGGGTACATATTAAAATCAGTTCCCATCAAAATTGTCTATGTGGCCTACTTAATATTCGTCTTAGAATAGCTACAGCCTTCCAGTTGAGCTTCACTGGAAGGACAAGTCCTATGTATTGGAAATGCTTGAGTAATTGGTTTTGATACAAGCTCTCACATAGCGGTAGTTTGTCCTTTCGTTGTAAATATCAATACTTCGTGGGTGACTAGCGAATGCTACTCCAGGCTGATTGCCATATGTTGTTGTAGCTTTCTGGGATCACAGCGAACCTGCGCTGTGTTTTGGTATTCTTGCAGATAAAATCATTTTGTTAGAAGCCGTTCATATATGTATTCATCTCAGAAGATGATTGAAATTTGCTGTGCGGTGACGTTTTCTATCCGGGTATTGTCTTTTACACTGCATTGCACGACGGCACCATCAATATCCCACCTAATTGTGCATTCGTTGGGACTCCGTTTCTAGTTCTGTTAGTGTTCTTGTGGGACAATCAATGTATCATTGGAGTGTATGCTGATGTGAACGTCGCATTGCCATCATTGTCTTGGTTTATCAGAATATGCTTTGGGATGACATTCTCTATCTGTTAGTGTAGGACATTGCTACATTAGCTTTTTCCATTGTGCAATATCAATAATGAGTAGACATCGATCACCTTGCCTGCAGTGCAAGTCTAGCTGAAACTCGCTTTCTGTTTTCGTATTTCTGTAGGTTATCATCATTGCGTTTTTTATTCAGGAAAATTTATTGGAATTTACTGTGCGGTGACATTTTCGGTGTTGTAAATATCTATTTAGGACACCGCTTCCATCGCTCATTGTAAATAAGGGAGAGATTATGCTGGATAGATAGATGGGTAACTATTTGTGTTCTGGTGATGGTATCATGGGATTGTAGGCAGACAGGCACGCAAGCCTGTATTGGCTTTAGGATTGCAGCACGTAAGTGGCCTGCAAACAAGCGGTTTAAGTCGCTGTTCCCACCTGCAATCATCATTGCATGCGACAAAAATCACTTGTTGCCAGTGGTAATGGCAGGTACTTCACGACACGAATCCAACCTGCAGTTTGCTAGCTGAGCATTTAAACCGCCCTAATGACTTCATCTTTGTCTTACTTAGAGCCTACAGTGTATAGTTCTCATCAATAAATCTTTAACAATTGATACGAAGATAACTCAAGTAGTGCATGTTCTAATAGATACAATCACATGGTCAGGCCTACCTTGGCGGCCTATATCTAGGATATCAACTGTGTGACAATGAGACAACTTCTCCATTGAATCAGTTGACCGAATTCAACATGTTCTGTGATGTGTTATGTTTGTTATTTTGATGTGAGATTGCAAAGTCGTATAAGGTATTAGAAATATTTGAATTTATCAAGTTGCATTTGTAACCTTGTCCCAGGGACCCCGACACCTTCGATAATTGTGGCATGGTTTGTGGGGTGGGGTGCTTAAGATATTGTGGAAAAGTCAGTGTGTTCCAAGTAAATTTTGTATCTTTTTTCACCTATAACATTTGTGTAATCACAAAGAGACGTATGAAAAAGGGCTTCACAAACACATCACTTCTTGATGTGATGTAAACATCCTCCAACAACCAAGCAACCCTGGCAGTCTGCTGATAATTACATGTTGGTATATACGGTAGTCAAGCATGCCTACTCAGTGGTGTCATATGTTGGCAGGAAGCCGCCGTTTGAGATTCTGACTAAGCATCTTCGACATAACAACGTGATTCAAGGTCTCTCAACCTTATGATATTAATTTGTTGTGGATGCTTGTGTTGCTGGAGATTTTCAGTATGTTGTGAGTGTTATTGTTACTATTCTTTGTTTTTGTGTAGATATTCGTTCGTAATGGTCTCTCTCCATGGAGATAAGATCTAGGGACGCAGTCCTTCTAAAATCATTCATTGTCATTTCAAATTGCACTAATTCCGAACGAGATGATGCTCAATGCAAAGCAGATTGATAATCCCATTCCAGGTGAATTATTCCCATCTCTAAAAAGTAGGCAACAGAGTGAATTGCCAGGTCATGTTTGGTGCTGAGGCAATGCACACTATCTTGTATAAGCGATTGATCTGCTGATGATGGAACAACCTTGACCGAGTCTTAATTGCCCTCAATTTGATCCTAGTCATGGCAGTCTCCGCTAAAATTCATGATGATAAATTGTGATTTATTCCTTTGCAGTAATAACAGTTTAATAACGATTTAAAACTTGTGTAACAGATCTAACTGTGAAGTCTATCCAACTCTACATGTAACTGAAAAATCGTTGACCTAATCATGTAGATGATGGGTAGAACTACTCCATATAATGTCTCTCTGAATGTCTTCAGTTCTTGTTCTGTCAGTAATTTTTAGCTCAGGTTTTATCCTTTTGGACATAAATTCTGATAAAATGACTATATTCTAGGTGAACGATTCGCAACACTTGAATAGATAGTGCCCCCGCCCCACTTTCTTCTCAGTCCGGACCTATTTTTACCAACTTGTGCCAAGAAGTGAAAAAAAGAATAGCCATCTCTTCATCAGATCACTGTGTTGATATTCTCCAGTTCATTCCAGATCAACCAATGACCTTATATTGCCAAGTATTGTAAAGTGTCTGTTCCTTTGTAACTTCAGGTACTGATCAAGCCTGATGTCAAGATGATTCTGTGATACTAAAAATAAACAAAGATGGAGGCCAACGACATCCTTCCAAATCTCACAACCCCCAAGGGCCTTGAGTTTAGGGAATCGGCGATAAAGGAGGGGGAATTAGGTAAGCCATTCTCGAAAGCATAAATGATCTTTTGAATCTATTCAATAGAAGGCTGTAATAATTGATTGATCATCCTTTGCATCAAACATGAATGTACATTACCATCCGCACTGAATACTTCTCTTAATGTCTCATGTCGACATCATTTGCCACTCGTACAATTTCAGGAATTTGGTGTTCCAGCCGCATTCCAAAGGGAGACAAGTTTGGACCGTTTGAAGGAACGAAGGTCTATAACTCAAAGCAGACGTTAAATCCACAGTATGCTTGGGAGGTATGTAGCTGTATTGATTGAAAGACATGCAATAGCAGTTATTGTTGCCTAACCATAACCGCTGCCATCAAAACAAGGCACAGCAGGCGCAAGCACATTATACCCCGTAAAGCAGTGGTCGTTTTAGAATTCCTTGTACTGTAACTTCATCTTTCAACAAACTCTTGTCTTCATTATTTTAGGTCTTGGACCAAGAGACTGGCAAGCTGCTCTACTACATTGATGCATCTGACGAGACAAAGGCCAACTGGATGAGATTTGTACGATGTGCGAGATACTTTGAGGAGCAGAATATTGTGTCAAAACAAGAGGGCTGTGATGTGTATTATGCTGCTATTAATGTAAGTGGTTCTCTTATGTGTTGCTTAGTCTCATCATAATCATAATCGTCCTTGTCGTCATCATCTACCAAAGAAAAAAATCACAATTTTTTTTTTCAGAAATGATAGGTGCAGAACATTTTCGTGGTTTACCATATTGGTTCATTTCTTGATTCTGAATCTCTTTCATTTCAGGATATTGAGCCAGGTGAAGAACTCCTGACCTGGTATGACATGACAGAATACAATGAGAGCTTGAAGAAGAGGGGCAACAAGAAAAATCTGAAAAGTACGTAACACAGATTTGAGTTATCCAATATGTGACCAGTCTGAGGCTGCGTCATTTGTAAGATGTTCAAACAAATAGGTGTGATTGAAACCACCTCACATTGGAGGATTCTCTCTGTATGAGTTCGTAAGATCATCTTTCAAAGACTACGAATTAAAATCGAGAGATTCTTTGACGCCCACCTCCTTTGCAAAAGTCGCAAATAAGTTCTTGACTGTTAATATGAGGTGAGTGAGTTAACATTACTTTAAGAATATACATGTGGTAAGCAATGTGTGCAGCATTTGTTCTGTTGATGAATATTGCTTGATTAATATATTTTCTTGTTGTTTTGCAGAGAAAATGGAAGCAGTTGAGGAGGTGCCATCAAGTCCAAGTAAGGCAGCGAAGGGTAAAGGAAAGACCAAAATGGTGGAAGAAACCTCTGAGGATGGCGTAGAAAAAGATGCTAAAAAGACGAAAAAGAAGACGAAACAAAAGGAATATGCTGAATCAGAAGAAAACAATGAATCGGAGAAATCAGATTCATGTGAGGGACACAAATCTGATTCTAATAATGAACAAGTGGATAATCTGAATGAACTGACTGAAAGTTCATTGGATAAGGCGTCAAAGAAGAATGGTAAAGTTAGCGGTGAGGCAGGTTTAAATTCTGCTGAAAATGAGTCTAAGAGTTCTGAAAAGGTTGTGATAGGAAAGAAAAGGGTCCCCAAGAAAAAGTTGAAGCTGACCAATGAAAAAGTGACGGACAGAAGTGAGGGTGTTGCTGAGGAATCCGAAAAAATGGAATCCATTGAGCTGCAGAAATCTGAAAATGTTGGCGAAGTCAGCAGAGATTTTGATGAAAATGTGTCCGAGTTTGTGAAATGTCCTGAAAAAGTTGTAATAAGGAATAAAAGAGGTCCCAAGAAAAAGTCCAAACTAAGAGAAAGTAATTCTGTGGACATTGCTGATAAAGTTAATGGGGACAGTTCTGAGAAAACCGAGGTCTGTTCTGAGAGAGCTGAAGTCAGTTCGTTGAGAAGTGAGGCGGTGGCGACAGACGAAAATGGGGACAAATGTGTTAATGGCGAAGAGAGCAGAATGTTGGAAACTGGGGACAAACATAGCGATGCCTGTGAAAATTGGAAAGACTCGGACAATGTTAATGATAAGGAACCTGCAGATTGTTCTGATGTATCTGAGAGTGTAGCTAAGGACACTAGTGACCAAGAGGATGTGACTTTGTCTTCGTCTCCAGCTGCTCATGAAGACAATAATGTAGCCGATAATGTAGCAAAGAACATTAGTGACAAAGAGGATGTGACTTTCTCTTCGTCTCCAGCTGCTCATGAAGACAATAATGTAGCCGATAATGTAGCAAAGAACATTGGTGACAAAGAGGATGCGACGTTGTCTCCAGATTCTGATGAAGACAAGAATGTCGCTGAGATTGTAGCTAAGAACATTGGTGACAAAAAGGATGTGACATTGTCTACGTCTTCAGATGTTGATGTAGACAAGAATGGGAAGGATGTGACTTTGGAGGAAAAGCACAGGGAGGGGATTCCTATGGATGTGACTTGTAATGCTACAGAAATGAACGGGGATAAAATCGAGAATGAAATGGCTGGTGATGGGTCAACAGAGCTTGTCATGGACCTGTCTATATGTCCTGATGATGTCCTCAAAAGTGATGTGATGGATTGTGATAGTGGTGTGGATGCTGACGAAAGTGGAAAAAATGCTGACTCGTGTTCTGTTGTTGATAGTACTGAGAAGATTGAGGAGAATTCAGCCAATTATGCGAAGGAAGCAGAAATTGTTGAGAATATTCCAACGGTTCCGTCGCAAATGGATAGAACCCCTGACAAAGATACAGAACCTAATGACTTGGTGACTGATTTGAAGAAAACATCAGAAAATGGCAGCAATGATATTGACCACAGGCTGGTGAACAATGATAGGTGCCTCTTAGAAGTTCAGGACGTACAGTCCGATTGTCCACTTAACTTGTCAATGAAATCTGAATCTTCTGTAGAGGGAGGTGAGAAGAAACGCAAACCGTACGCTCTAGGACAGTTAGAATCTATGACTAATGCATTGAAAGTATCCACAGGAGAGGAAAAATGCGATTCGAGTATTCTACGTGCAGCGTTTGCTGGTCGGAAAATAACGGCAGATGTTCCGCACAAACCTGTCCAGTCACCCCAGGGGTCAATATCTCCAAGCCCATTGTCACCAACTAAGCTCGGCTTGACAGGGACAAAACCTGGAATCGTGTTCCATAATTTAACTCCAGAGTTGGTGGAGCAGAACCTTTTCAAAAATAGTCGTTGTAGCTATGGGCGGTATACGCCAGTCGGACGTGGTGTTACTCAGTTTGTGTCTTCTTCGCCAAAGGTGTTGCCAAAGCCTGAGCCTGTTGTGAAAAAATTTGTAGGAACTGCCATATCGAGTTCTACTAAAGACACTGCCAAGCCTGAATCACTGCAGAAGCCTGATGGACAATATTACCAGTTTGAGATACAATCGCATCATCATTGCATCGAAAATGGCCGCCAGATTTACAGATGCGACGTATGCTCTGGTTCTTATCGCCATGCCTTTAGTCTGAAGCGACATTTTATACGCAACCATGTCAATCATAAGTATGTCTCCGATGCCGATCTCATCAACTGCTGCGTGAATATTAAGAAACCGACTGAACAAACGCTGACTGAAAGTAAGAAAATCTGCGACATGATCCGATCTGCTGGGTATGAAAATGAACCCTCTCAACAAAGTTCTGACACCAAAACAGAAAATAGCCAGCAATTGAAACTCGAATCTGACAAGGATGCCATGAACCTTGAAAGTGAAATTGTAAACAAACTTCCAAATCTATCAAACGCCTCTGTAAATGAACAAAAGTCTGCCCCGGGTGACAAATCTCCACCTGGTGAGAAAAAGGAGAGTGTTATAATCTTAAGTCGCGCTTCTGAGGATACAGACTGTGCAGTAAAGTCGAACGACAATTTAGTGATCTTGCAGTCGACGCCGAAGAAATGGCCGGGATTGTTCCGATGCAACGCCTGTGGTGCTACGTTTGATGAGCTCCCCCTATTAACAACTCACTACCTCAATCACCCGTCGAAGAAGGAAGGACGGATGTTTACGTGCGACAAGTGTTTCATGAAGTTCTCACACAAGCACAACCTAATTCGCCATCGAAGTTCTCACCAAAGTAAGTTGGTTAATGAATTAGAAGCCCCCTATATTCAAAATTAGGACTAAGTGCTAGTCTTTCTTACCAATACATGTAGCTTGTTAAACATTCTTCTTTCCATACTTGATATAGTACATTCTGGTAGTCATTGTAGTAAAAAAAGAACAACACTTTGCAGTTGTATATTTTGTCACTCTAGGCTTCTTCTTAACATGCTAAATGCAGCTCTTCTAAATGCGGATTTTCCTGAAAATATATGTTATTTTGTGATTTTCAAACTATTTCAAACATATCAATTCTATTTTCAGTTACTTCAAGTGCCAGCAAGCACAGCACAGTATCGATAAGGGGCGTTCCCGAAGGAGGCCAACAAGGAGACCCGATTTTCCAATGCAAACTTTGCCCAGCATTCTTCCTGCATCGGGGATACCTAATGAAACACATCCGAGTCATGCACGGACGCCAACGAAACGCATGCGCATTCTGCTCAAAGCATTTCGAAAGTGAGACGAAATTAGAGACGCATTTACGAATAACACACGACCAGTCGTTAGAATCAAATAAAGCGACAATGTTGAAGAACTGTCCGAAAACTCCAACAGATCTGGATAAAAATCAGTCGATGAAGTTATCCAATCGTGCGCAAGGTTACAAATATGCTTGTACTGTGTGTAAGAAACGCTTTAAGGAGTATAGGATTATGTGTCGCCATCGCCGATTGGCTCATCAGAGCGGCCGTACACCACTGGTGCCTGAAAAGGCGCCGCGTGTTGAGTTGGTTATACCGACACCCAAACGATCTCTTTTTTTGGATGATTCTCCATTTTTCTATGCAAATGTTGCGAAGAATATATCAGATAATTTGAACATGCACGTTGATGGGAAAATTGAAAGTTTGGGAAATCCCTCAGTGCACTTCAGAGTCAAAGATGGTGCTATTGGTTTGAATAGTTGTGATACGAAGCTCCCTGAGAGTGAATTCTGGGTAAAGTACAATGTAAATCCAGAATTTCCGCCAAAGTTGAAGTTAACCTCTGTGAAGCCTGCTGCAAATGACCAGAGTCGGCCACATAATGTTAGACCTGAACATGCATTTGCAGCACCGCCATATTCTGGTGTGCAGTGGCCGTGCACCGCTGAATGCAATCAACGCCGCCGTAAAAATGGCTTCAAGAACTTCTATGCAGATGACAATGAAGACAAGAAGTACATATGCATGGTCTGTAAGAGGGAGTTTGAATTCTTCATGGATTTTGACGACCATCGTTGGGAAGTTCACCCAAATGTCAACTGCACTCATATAGAAGTCAACAAGGACTCGTATCCGCCCATATTTGTTCCGCCAACATTTCATGGTATGCTGAATGACACGCCAAGCGACGTGGAAAAGGTGTACCCATCTAGTTTCAAGTGTACGAAGTGCAATTCAAACTTTGACCTCATTGATAAGTTGCACGAGCATATCGTTTCTTGTGCTGTGAAGGGGAAAGGGGATCAAGCAAGCTCAAGTTCAAATTCTAACTCGAACGGATACGGAAGTCAACTTTTGGGCGACTTCAAGAAAAATCAATATGCGCAGATGAAAAAGGGTTTCAAGGTCAAGCATCGCCTGCAACATCGGGCGCAGTTGAAGAGTCTGGCGGCACAGAAAGCAAAGGAGGAGAAACTGCAGAATAAGATTAAGAAACAGCGGAAAAGTCGCTATGAGCGGGAACAGGGAATCGGGTACAATGATCGTGGATTTGAATTCAATGTGGAAGCAGAATTGAACGAAGACGGTACCCAAAAGCGACGGAATTTTTTCCAATTGCCATACAATCCGAAGAAGCATAAAAGGAGGCGTGATATGACACAAGTTGTTGATATGCATATGTGTGGCGGGTGTCGGAAGCGGTTCAAGACTTTGGGTTTGTTGGAACGCCATGGAAGGATTTGTTCGGAGAAGGAGAAACTGAACAAAGCTGAAGCAATTGCTGTTCCAAAGCGTGAAATAAGTGGCGCTCTAAAGTGCAAATATTGCGCGAAAGTTTTCACGTATAAAGCGAGTTTGAGGAGGCATCTGATGGATATTTGTCGCATTAAGAAAGATTTGATCGCAAGAAATATATTATCTCCGACAGAGTTGGAGACTGAGAAGATCATGATTGACAATATGGCGGAGAAGACATACGATGGGCAAGAAAGCGTCCATAGTTCTGAGGTGGGTTCAGAAATGACCAATGAGCCTGAAGAGGATTTGATGTTGCCAAGGCGTATCGGGTATTGGCGTGGGAAAAAACGGAAGGGCAGAAAGAAGAACAATCGCTGGGCAAAAAGTAAGATACCAAAGAAGACTTTATCTACAGATAGCAAGGAGGGCGCCGAGGATGACTCCAAAACGTCTGTGGAAGAATCAATGGCGCTTGGAGAGAGTGCAGGCACATTGTCTCTAGAGCTCTTAAAATTGAAACCTGAAGTAAAAGCTCTGAAAGGGCTGAGGACATTCAAACGGAGACAACCACTGGTACGGCATGGATATAGATATATTACTGAACTCGTTCCAGATGCGTTGTTGACGTCGACTCCTGTTGAGGACGGTGCGGCAGACGACGGGAAGAGGAGAAGAAAACGAACGTTCAAAGCGCAGGAGCAGGCGAATATCGAGATGGTTCTGGATGACATGGAGTGTTACATTGAAGATGGCGCAGCACCAAAAAAGAAAAAGCGACGCAAATTGAAGCCTGGCATGGAAGGTAGCAATTCTGGGTCATTTTCAAGCAGTTTAGAGGGGTCGGTGTCTGTTAGTGTCCCCCTGGATAGAGTGGCACAGGTGCCCGTGTCTGTGCTGCAAAAAGTAAGACAGAGACCTGGGCCCAAAAAGGGCTGGAAACTAGCAAAGTTGCAGGCTCAGAAGATGAAATGGGGGGAAATAGTACCCACTGTTACTGAAGAGGAGAGCAAGCCTAAAATGCAGGATCTCGGGAAGGCAGACATCAAGAGAAAAGAAGTAGCAGATGACAATAGCCCGTCTGCTCCTGCTGTGGTGAAGAAAAGACCTGGACCGAAAAAAGGTTGGAAGCTGAAAATGAAACTGATGGCCAAAGCTCAGACGAGTAATCCTGATGTTTCGGCTGAAAATCCACCTACAGATGTTAGCAAGACTGCGTCTGTGTCGGCACAAGAAGAAGAAGATGTCATAATGGAAAACGTTGAACGTGTGCGTGGAAAACCTGGGCCAAAGAAGGGGTGGAAGTTGGCAAAGTTAGGATTGCCTCCTCAAAATGCAGAGGTCGCTGTAACAACTGGCCCTGCCAGTGAAACTGATACATCTACTATCCGTAAGCCAGTTGTAAGACGGAAGCCTAAGGGGTTGAAGCCAAGGTTTCAGGCTAAGAAATATATAGCTTCGGTTGTAGGTGAGATACTTGATGAGGCTGTGCCTTCAGCATATGTACGGAAGAAGTCTTTGGGGAAAAGAGGGCCTTTGCCAAAAGGTGATAAGATTGCTAAGGGGGTTAAAGATTCGCCAGGGGAGCCCATCCCTGCTGCACCTACTTCTGAAATTGCATTGGATGCAGCGACAAATGTGCCAATGAATTCGGAGTCTGATTCAAAGGAAGTGGTGCCGGTTGTGGCAAAGAAACCCAGGGGTCCTAAGAAAGGTTGGAAACTAGAAAGAGCAAAAGCTGCTGAGCTTGCGGAGAGCCTGCAGGAAACGGTGCCTGAATCAGTTCCTGAACCAGCGTCAATTCCAGTCGAGGAAACAAATCCAGAAAAACCTGCGAAGCGTAAACCAGGACCTAAAAAGGGTTGGAAGTTGCTGAAGAAAGAGGAGAAGTCCGTTACTCTGACAAGTTCAGGGACTGGTCGGGGTAGAAAATCTCATGTTACATCTAGTTCACCAACTCGTAAGAACAGCTGCAGTCCAAATAGGAAAGTGTCGCCTGGTCCTACTCGAAAAGAAGTCACTGATCCCTCTCCTAAAGCATCTTCAAATCCAACTGGGAAAGTTGCAGCAAAGGGTAAAGTTGGTGGAGAACCTAAGGTGAAACGAGACGGTAAAGTGGCTGTAAAAAGGGGTCGTAAACCTGCTGTTAATGCCCCAGATAGTCCTGAAAAAAGGGTTCTCATAGAAAGGGGTCCTGGGAAAAGAGTTGTGAAAATTAAAAAGGCAGTTCTAGCACCCCCTACTCGAGGTAGAAAGCGGGCTATTAAAGATGGCGACACGAAGGCTAAAACTTTAGTGAAGCGGAGGAAAATTGACGGGTTGGATGGAGAGGGTATGGAAACTGATGAAACTCTTACTGTGCCACCTAGTGGCCTGGTGCTAAATGACATGGATCACATTGATGGAGTGGAAACAAGTCTGGTCCAGAAGAACAAATCCTGTGATTCTATTGACATGGTTGAGTTGAATACATGTACGTCACGTCCTCTGTCGGTAGAGTGTGCGAGTAGCTCGGGGGTATCTAGTGGCGCGACTAGTGACAACAGCTTTGAAACAACTGAAACAACTGGTGCGGATGTAAATTCTCCTACTTTAACCCCGGTTCAGTCTCAGAGTTAGAGTTGCGTTTGGGCTACCCGTTCTGAATAAATTATTTTAAGAGTTGGAGTTCCCTTGAAAATATTGCTCTCAGGATCATCGGGCATTTAAAAAATGCAGTTTGGTGCAGCTCATTATAATTTTTGAGGTAAGGTTTTGTGACCTTTTCCCAACTGAACGATTTCTCGATCTATTCAATGACATTGTAACTGCATGGATATGATTTGAAAGTAAATTTGAACGTTCATTTGTCTATTATACATTTAGTTACATGTACGTGAGCAGTACTACTGGGTGTTCTCGAAGACATGCTGTACTTTCATTACTCTTCTGTTTGTATGCTTTTATCATGGTTATATAGTCTAATAATTGTAATTTCTATCTAAATTTGATTGATACCGAGTTATATTTATCATGTATTTTATGAAATTCTAGCATTTTTCTGATGAAGGTTATTCGACCAGCAAACAAGAGATTTTTGTTGTGCGATCTGTGATAATTATGTCCGTGACAAGAAATTAAAAGATTTGTTGTCGGTGCTAAAATCTGGTAATTGCTGGGTTCGACACAAATTGCAACATGCAGCGATGACTTATAACAGGTTGCTGGAACAAAAATCTCTTATTTGTGGGCACTTTGAAGTCTGTGCTCAAAATGAGTATGAGCAGTTGGAAAGATGAAGAGAATTGTGTTCCAAGACTCCCAAGTTGTAAATGTGGCTGTTTTGAATGAAGCAGTCAGACAGTTGGGGATCCTTGCCTACTTCGTACAACACAATAACGAAACCAATGATGAAATTCCAAATAAGGTGCTCAACTCGTTTTGGAACCAAACTTCATTTGCAAATGCAGATTCATTTCCTTTTGTGGCTGAATATGTTTGAGATATAATTTTGTATTTGCTTGGTGACAGTGAAAAAATGATTATTAATAAGATGTTAATACTGCCAGAAATTGATTTGTATTCTGTAAGGCTTACATGTAGATAAATTGACTTATGCATGATCATTTTATAACATTTAGTTTAGAAATGTTATTAGTTTGCTGGTATTCTGTATTGGATCCCTTCAAAAATATCTGTTTTAGTTCGTGAGTGCTAGTTTATAATAGATTATCTGTGGTATTTGTTTTCTTTGAATACAACATTGCATCACAAATGTGTACTGAAAATATTTGATGCCATTTTCTAAAAAATACAGTAGAGCTTCTCTATGAAGGACACCATTGGGAATGACAAATGCTGTCCTCAAAAGAGAGGTGTTGTGATTAAAGAGATCAAATTATACCGACATAATCAATTTGGGACGAGAATCACTGTCTCTGATAGAGAGGGAGTCCTGTTTACAGAGGCGTCCGCTAAGGAAGGTCCTAGTGTATCTAGTTTTGCAATGGAACTCTTAAAATCAACCAAGATGACCTGTTCATCATTGAAGATTCACTAACCAATCCTAATTAAGCTAAAGTATTGACAAGGCAAAGGACGTGATTCTATGTTTTCCTTGTGTAATGAACTGCTCAGAGCCAAGTTTACAGTAATTCGATGGGTGATCCAAAACATTGTTGCAACTTTCTTTGATGCCATGATGCCACTATTGTACGATATGTTGTTTTTGCTTGCAAACTCTGGCACAGTTGTGCTTTTTGTTTCCATAATGTGCTCATTGTATACTTGTACAGGATGTCCCAGAGAAAATATTCTGAAATCTGCTGGATATTTCCTGCTTGCAATCCTAAGGCATTGTGCCTTCTTGCCCAGAATAGTGAAAACATCTCAAAGTATTGGGTGTGCCTTCAGATTAATACAGACTATATATGTATACACAATGGAATACCAGTGTTCACCCAGCCAATCAGCATACACCCTCTGAGTTAAAGGGTATAGCCCATGAAAACCACTAAAGGGGTTGACTATTGACTGCCACAAACACAGTATACAAATCTTATGATCAGCATGAAGATTTGAACAAATAACGTGCAAACGTATTCTATGGTCAAGTGAACATGAAAAGGAGGTGTCATGTTTTGATTAACACCCTCTTGTATCCCTTAGAATGAATGATACAATTAAAGGATAACGGTTGAAATTGAGCGTACAATGTACATGTATGTCTCATGTAAATTGCATCACAAATTTTATACCATTTCAAAATATGTACAGTAGAACCTCTCTATTAAGGACACCCTCGGGACTGACAAGTGCTGTCCTTAATAGAGAGGTGTCCTGATAAGAGAGGTCAAATTGAATGGAAACAACGAATTTGGGACCAAAACTAGTGTCCGTAATAGAGAGGTTGTCCTTGGTAGAGAGGTGTCCGCTAAGCGAGGTTCCACTGTATTACAAAAGGCCTTATGTGGCCTGATGCCTTCTGATAAAGTACATGTATGCACTTTCATAACTGCATGTACCAATAGGATTCATTTGAAATTTTTAGTTCAGATATTACTATTATTAGTAGATAATGTATTGTATTCATTCTTACAAAGTGTTTTATTTCACTTTGCACAAATATATTTAAAAATATATAAAATGTGCTTTGCTTGTCTTTCTTAACATCTTTGGAATGATATCCAAAGTGGAAACATCAGTTGTGACTTTGGCCATGTAACTTTACTTATATAGATTGCCAGGTCCTTCAAAAGAGATGTAAAATCTGGTACCTATACCATGACAAAGAAACAAAACCCCATACTTAAGTTCTTTGCGACCAGATCACATTTACCAAAAGGCAATGGTCTTGTACAACACTAGATTATCCTCGGTGTAGGCCTAGCCAATGGTGATTCCAATTCCTAGGCTATTAGCCTTAGCTTGGCCTCAATGTCCTGCATGGCCCTTTCCCAACCCCCTAGTTCCCACTATTAGGCAATATTCTACCCCTGACTTCAAACAGAGTACAGTTCTTTCCCTGTGTCCTCAAAAACTATTCAACTGTGACGCCGTCTGCCCAAGGCTGTGTTTCATTACTATTTATGACAACACTAGTACTTCTTAGTGACAAGAGATTAGCCAAGTACCTTTGCCCAAATCTACCTTAAGAACACCTCAGTCCAAGTAGGAAACACATGTCAAGTGACCTGTGGCCCTCTTTACATCATTCCCATCTGCCACTAGTAGAGCATCTATTTCACTGAAGGAGCCTACTCATGGCCCAAGTGTCTGTCTTGACTCGAGTAGCCTCCTTGAAGTAGTGTACCTCGGTTAGCTGATCTAATGCTCAAGTTCAGTACTTGGAGCCTCATCTCACTGTACACCTGAAGAAATACCAAACCTGATAGCAGAGGTGAAGTCTTGGACAAGGGGGAGTCAGTCACATGTCAGGACAAACAAGGAACCTCACAGTACAACTGAAGACAGGCGCAACCTGACAGCTTAGACCATAGTCCTCCACACGGCCTGGTGGAGGATGAGACAGCCACATATCGGGACAAAAAAGAACCTCAACCACACTGTACACCCGAAGACAGGCACAACCTAGCCACTGAGACCATGTCTTCCATTTGGCTGAAGTGGTGGAGGAGACGACCATAAGACAGGACCAAAAAAGCAATCTATCTCACAATCAACCTGAGGACAGGCCCAACCAGACCTCTGACACCACGTCTTCCGCTTGTCTTGGAATGGGGAGACAGCCAAAAGTCGACGGGAAAAGAGCCTCTACCTCACTGTACTGGGATGAAGTCGTCGGCTCGGCCTGGGAAGAGGAAGAGACAGCCACAAGTCAGGAAAAAAGAGCCTCTATCTCACTGTACAACTGAGGACAGGCTCAACCTTCCACTCGGCCTGGGAGGAGACAACCACCAGTAAGGATTGAAAAGACGGCCAAAAGACACTCTATCTCACTGTGCAGCTGAGGACAGGCTCAACCTTCCACTCGGCCTGGGAGAAGACAACCACCAAGAAGGATTGAGGAAGAGACAGCTAAAAGAGTCCTTATCTCACTACAGTTGAGGACAGGCCCAACCTGACCACAGACACCACGTCTTCCGCTTGTCTTGGGATGAGGACACAAAAGAGTCTCTATCTCACTGTACACCTGAAGACAGGCGCATCCGGATCACAGTGACCACATCTTCTGCTCAGCCTGGGAGGAGAAGACAGCTGCAAGACAGGAGGACTCTGCCTCACTGTACACATGAAGATAGGTACAACCAGACCGCTAAGACCAAGTCTTCCACTCGGCCTGGGAGGTGGATGAGACAGCCACAAGTCACGACAAAAAGGGGCCTCAACCTCATTGTATACCCAAAGACAGGCACAACCTGACGATTAAGACCACGTCTTCTGCTAGTCCTGGACTGCACACCTTAAGACAGATGCAACCTGACCACTAAGACCATGTCCTCCCATTGGTTTTGGAGGAGAAGATAGCAACAGCTTCGGATAAAAAAGAGCCTCTATCTAACTGTACACCTGAAAACGGGAGCAACCTTACTACTGAGATCACGTCTTCTACTTTGGCTGGGAGGAGGAGACAGCCACCAGTAAGGACAAAAAATAGCCTCTACCTCACTGTACACATGAAGACAGGCCCAACCTGACCATGGAGACCACGTCTTCTGCTTGGCTGAGGAAGAGGAGGGACACAGCAGTGACTCAGGACAAAAAGAGCCTCTACCTCACTGTACACCTGAAGACAGGTGCAGCCTGACCACTGAGATCATGCATGTTGTGTGCTTGGCCTGGGAGGAGACAGAAAAAAGAGCCTCCATCTCACTGTACAGACAAAGACAGGCACAACCTAACCACTGAGACCTCGTCTTCCACTCAGCTTGATCAATTTCGTCATCATGATTGTCTTTATCTCTCTGGTGAGGGACAAGGCCGGTCCGCTGCATTTGGAGTGTACTTCAAGTAGGCTTCGTTAATATCCAAGTATAGGTCGGTTACGTACATAATCATCAAATAAAAGGCCACAACAGATCATTAATTTGAAATTATTTTATTTCCAAGATGAAAACTTTCATTGTACAGACATAAGACCTATCTTACTGAATACATTAATATCATGCCCATATTTGGCGAAGTAAGACTGGACAACTCTGGTTGGCCTGACACATAACAAAAGTATACCTTCCAATGATGGAAACATCTGGAAGCTACAGTTAAAGCCATTTGGAGCCACTTTTTGACTTGAAGCAGCAATACTCAAACATTTTAGAGGAAAACTTTACTGTGTGCAAATATATCAGAACTGTCTGGCACGTTGGTACGTCACGTGGAACCATGAAGCTAACACGCTAGCGTCATGGTAGAACTTTTCATCTGCTGACATCGGAAGAGAGGGACTGCAATTGTGCTGCAATAGAGTGGTTTCATATGATGTCATCACTGGCCATGTTTGAGGGAAAGACAAAAGAAAGCAAACCCAAATGACCATGACAACATTTGATTCAGTTAAGTCAGGTATGACAAATCATTGTTCTGCCCTCAAACATGGCTGACCGTGAGAACACATTATATATATATCTCCCAATAGATGTTCCAGTACATGGTATCTGAGGACATCTTGAATGCCGATGTGGGTGGGGTTTTAGAGGGTAGTATCAAACCACATAATGGAGTCATACAATTCCACTCCGAAGAGATTCCAGCCCTTGAAGAAAACAAAACCTGGCTAATGCTACTCTGAGCTTGGCAGGTTGAGACGGACTGTTCATTTCACCCAGGTCTGCCTTTTGTGAAATCTGAGTAGGTCATCAAATATATGTGAGCTTCAGTAATTGTCCCTTTAGGAAATGAAATCTTCTGATCTTTTTGAAGTTCCTATTTGTTAGTATTCATTTATTCTTCCCAATGTAGGCCTTGTGTTCATAATACCACACCCCTGTTTATGGTTGAAACAACAATTTGCCAATAAGGGGAGAATGTAGTATATAGCTGTTGTATTCATCGTGTGGAAGTGGAATTCCCTCTTTATACCCAAATACCTTAAGTCAAATCATTTTTGCTACGATATGTATTAACCCAAGAGATACATAGTTACAGCTGAAGCACAAATGTGACTGTTCTAGAGCATACTGGTACATGTAGCCTGGGGTAATGAATTCAATTTGTTGTGAATGACCCAACTGAATAGGCCTACATCAACAAAACAGTGCATTTACAATCCTAAGCAGGTACATAGATTCTTGCTATCAGGAAAACACCATCCCTAGTCATTAAGGGGTGAGGTAGGAGGCCTAGACTGATCCTTGTACTCTATGAACATGTTTTATCAAGACTTAGTTTTTCCAGGTCATGGTGTTTTCCTTAAGTGACAATCACTGAGACACTCATTTACATCCAACTCATCATGCATGCAAATGAGATACACTGAATACTGGTATGCAAATGAGTTATATGTAAATGAGATGTATATGCAGATGAGATTCTTCACATGATTATTTAAAACATCAAAATGCACATTTTATGAATCACAATTAATTTACATCTGAATTCATTAAATGACCATGAATCTTAAACCTATTAAGTTACTGCTTCATATATATTTATATATTTTATGTATAATGATATATGGACAATCACATGTCACACCAATTATGTGGCGCGGTCAAAATACTATGCTACTAACTATGTTACTATACTCAGTTATGTGGATTATTGTGCTAATTAACCTATTACAGACCAAATGAATGGCCCAGTTTAAAGTTGGCTATTCACATCCTAGATAAAAACCTAAGACTTTGAGAATGTTTAGCAATGCTTGACATCTGTACCATGAATATTATGACCATTGACTTTCTACACCAAACTTTCACCAGCTGAAGGTTGTCAAAAGGAACCCCAGAGCAGTGGTACTAGGCCTATATGGTTACAGGGCCCAAAGGAACCCCATAGCAGTATTGTTATAGGGTCTATTAGTGCCCCAAAGTAGTACTCCTTACCATCGGAGTTGCTATGGAAGTACTACCCCTTGTTGGTGCCAAATGATCCTCTCAGACCTTCATACAGGGTCAATCGAACAGATTATTTTCATACATGTAGCTGAATTTGGATCTATCTATATTGTTTCATGATATTTACCAATGAATACAAAGGGCAGAGCTGACAGATTTGGAAGACAGTTCAAGAGTGATTTGAAACGTTGCCATGGCAACATAAGTTAATGTGGTACAATTATAGTGTATTAAACAGCCGACAGTACACATTACTGCACATACTTGTAGAGTAACTATACTTGTGCCACTTTACCTTACAAAGTTCCTAACACACAATGTATTTATCTACAGTATTGCTTCTTTGCACCCCTTATACATTAATATTTATTGCTTAATTCTGAAAACAGCAGTTTGGATTCGATAAAACCTCAAGAAATTTGCATAATTTGCATAGAATTGGAAGTTTGTGGAATTTGTCAGGTACAACAAAGGATTTTTTGACCTTTTAGACACAAGTTAGAGAAAAAGTATAAAGCCCATAGGTTTACAGGAAAACTGTCAGTCAATTCTACGTGCAAGACAATTCCATTGCCTGGGGCAATATGCTCATGAGAAAGCCTGAGGTGGCTGAGTGCTTGCACGAAGGACTGATTGTGGCAGCGGGATGTCACTTGACTACCCCAGTTGCAGCATACTGTTCATTATCAATATTATTACTACTTGTGAGGTTACTTCTCTATTAACTATGAAATTGCTGAAAGTTGCAACCACTTCAAGATTTGTTAGACAGTGTTGACAATGTTAACTGATTAATTAAGATAATTTATGCGTAATTACAGTGTCCTAATTATTACAAGTAGTCATGTTGATATGTTAACCCCTTGCACACTGAAGACATGTCTGCCGAACCAAATACTGCACTACAGTAGGAATCTGTCACAGTTTCTGGCTTTACACGCTTTGAGGTCAGTCACAATTGCTGAGCCAATCGCTTACATTGAAACTTATCCTACGCCTGTGAAAACCATGTGATTCCCATAATTTCCTGATGGTTCCCACTGCAGTGGAAACGTAGCTTTAGACAACTACAGACAAACTGGGAAATCGTATATGCGATTGTTTATACCCCTCCCCCTAGAAAACAATTCACATAACCATGAACCTTCAGTGGACAAGAGGTCAATTTTATAAATAGAGATATTTGAAGTTTCTAAACTACAGTCTTAATGTGATACCAATAGATGGTGCTGCAAATGTTCTCTTTCTACCATGGTATATTTTTTGCCAAATTATGCTGTCAAATCTCAGTCTGTCAATAGTGAAACATACCCTCAGTTATTTATCAGCAACAACAAATTGGGTAAAACCAGCAGTTTTCTAAATTTCCTTTTACCGCTGTTTATAAGACCGATGTTCCAGATCCACCCCAGTGCCTGTAATCTCGTGGTTGGGGCTTCGAGTATCTGTCCAACTGCATCTTTGTGAGATGGAGAGGGCGTCTCTCTCCAACAGTTTATAGGGTTCTACCAGTCTCTGATTTCCCTTTACGTTGTTCCAAATTCACCCAACATTGATAGAGCAAAGTAATGTCCTAATAACACCCAGCTTTTAACTTAACATTTCATCATCGAAAGACCTGACTACAACAAGAGATAACAACTGTTTACAGCACCATCTATAGATTGAGACGTAGACTATTAAAACTACTGAGTTAAAACAATATAAAGAATAAATGCATTCTAACGTGAGTTTAAAACATGACGCGAGGCAATAGAACCCATCCACGCACATGAACACCTTATACTTCCTCAAAAGACAGGTCAGGATCCCCATTTTGCGAGTTGTCGCCAATCCAGAGAGTTGTATGTCGCCAATTCGGGACGTCGACCCCGCGATCTCAACTCAATTCGACTTTGCTATGGAGAGATCGCGGGTAGCTAGACACGATCGAGACAACTCACAATAGTGCCTTGCCAGACTGTCCAAGGCCATGCATCTAGTGTCCCCTCTGTGGTTTCTTTCCTTCATATCTCTTCATTATATCACAGTTCACATTTCCCCTCTCCCCAATGATACAGTACAAACTCTATGACTCTTGGATCTTAAAATGTGCTTGTCAAGTCCCCATAGTTTGACTGCACTGCCACACTGTCAGACAAACCTGTAGGGACAGTGAACACCCTAGGCATCACGCCAATACGTTTATGTCTTGAGATCTTTGAAGTTGCAGAAAACAGCTTTTTAACTTCTCAGAGATCAAACATGAGTAACCAGTGTAGCAGGGCTGACAAGCACATCTTTCTTACACCAACCCAACAAGTCACAAGCGACCCCAACCAAACAAGAAGACACCTACAACCTTACAGAGCCTATTTCAGTACATGAGTGCTAGCACAGCAAAATAAACCTTATCATATGCATATTGTGATACAAGCTTTTGTTCCCACAACACTGCTAAAACAATGACTGGATACATGAAGTCGAAACTGAATCTCATAACGATAATTCAAACATTTCAATTCGAGTTCGATTTAAACCGAAAATGATTGTACAACACTTGTTATTAAGGCCAAACACCTTTAGTAAGAAAGTTCTGAATTCAACTCAAACTGAAATATCCCACCAGAAAATATGCTGAGAACCATGTGTCGCTCTTCAAATCTGAGACGCATTAGGCGAAACTGAATTTCAGCGACATCAGCAAATGACTGCTTCCCGAGCAGGTTCCAGTCATTGTCTCACCTCCTTCAGCAGATTGTGCCCGTCAGTGAAGAAGAGTTCAGACATTACATGGAGAGCTGATGTTCATTAGGTCGAATAATGTCTATCAAAACACAATCATTGGATGCATGAAAGTTCAAATGTGCCAGAGTTCAAATATCTGAGGAGGAGAATAGTCCAATAGGCTGGTTTGGGCATCACTTTAAAATCTCTCTCGCCTAATCTCTCCTCCAGGTAAGTCAACCCAAAATAGTTCGAAGTCAAAATGTTTGTCCCAAGCACTCCTCTGAAATGGACTATCGTGCCCACAGACAAATCTCTGAAGCAATTAAGTATTCAACAATACTTTCATTCATTGTTTTTACAGTAACGACTTTCCTACATCTGTCCTAGCGGGCATCAAACCCCTTGAGCCTGCACTCTAACCCGTTACATTTTGCTATCCTCTAATCATGCCAAAGTTCCAAGCCTAATGCAGTGTGTTTCCTTCATACCCTAGGCAACCATATCCAAGGTGTTTCCACAGTATCCTTGACAACCGTATCCAAGGTGTTTCCTTGACAACCGTATCCATGTAATTCTCAACTCTTCTCCCTGCGACCTTGGGTGTTGACCTCTTAACCTCCCAAGTAGCCTGGGATGTCACCCCTCTGTGGACCTACATGTAGAGGATTCCCTGTAAAGGAGAAATTATTGTGTGATAATACAATTCGAATCACCTTTGAAACTTTGGGTGATGAAGTTGATTTACGAAGAAGAAACATAGGCAACTGCCATATAACATCTCAGCTTCCTTTAACCGTTATATCATCAACATATAAAATAAGAATTACTGAAAAACCATACTTTACCAACCAGTAGATCACTGGGTATCAACTGGAAAGGGGATGTACATGTTTGATTTGAAATTCAAACTGTAATCTGGGAACCCTCCTATATATACTTACTGAGTTAATTTTGAGGCAAGTATTTAATCCAGCGCCCGTCTTTTTCTTCTTTCAAGAATTTCAAGAACTTAAAAAGACAAAAAGTGCACGCAAATTGTTACAACACAGTGAAAACAAACAGTTAATCAAACAGAATCAAACAGAATCAAACTGAAAGAAAAGGGATGGAAGGCTGTGAAAATAAGGTTGTCGTTTGTGGTAACTCAAGATGCAATGAAATTAAAAACACATGAATACTTACCAAAAACAAAGAGGAAAAGATGTTTAGAGATGACTGAACTGGTTATTTGTACTCAATCTTTTAATAGAACATGCAAGGGGAGCATGCACCTACCTTATCCAAAAAGCCTCATAAGGTTTTAGTAGCCTATATGTTAGTAAATCTTGGTGGGGGGGGGATTTTGGATTTTTTGTCCATGAAACAATTTTTACATCATACAACATGTTTGTATTGGTAGACAACATTAAACAGTATCTTTTCTTTTTGCCAATCCCCACATCAACAAACTAGTTTTTAACCCTATCAGACAATACCACTTGGGCTAACTAACTGTTTCAAATCCATCGACATCACATAAATAACACTTGTGACTTTGTCTCTAACAAATAACATCACAGAGGCAGAGATAATATTGCTATTGACTCTGACGTAGAACCACGATGATGGCCCCATCACTACAATATCCACATATTCATCTCATTTCTTATACAACTGCCATCAAGACATGCAACAACAGCACAAATACTCACTTACCACTTATATATTACTCACTATCCACTTACACAGTACTCACTACCCACTTATCCACTTACAAATTGACTGGACCAGACTCACAACATCACTGGAGTGCGGCTTACGAATAACTAACTGTCCCACCAAAGTGGAGCTTCTTGCCTCACAGACCGAATGCTTTATGAACTGAATAGGATATCGGTCATCACACGCTGAACCCCTCTTTACTGAGTAAGTGTTAGCAGGACACTCTCCATTTATTGACAATGGTTTTTGTCCCATATGGGTTCTTTCTATGTACCTTTACCTCTATAATCAGGACACCTCCCTACGGTCAGTCCAAAGGGTATGCTCAAAAGGTTATACTTGACAACCGAACCCGCAGTCAAGGGGTTAGTTATCCTCACCAATAATAGCCAGCTTGCAATTTACAATCTGACAGATGTACACAGGAAACATCCTATCAAGCTCAGGTACAGTGCTGTCCAGAAGTAAGATCCAACACTGCACGGAACATAAGTCTGCAATCGGGATGTAATTCAGAGGCAGCTGGATACATGTATGAAATCGGCAATACCTGCATGTAGATTGAGCAGTGGAGGTGCGTCAAATTGTCCTTAGATGTGATTGTAGATTGTGATATAGACGTTCCACAATACATTGGAAGTTACTTCTGAGCAGTACTGTAGTGTAAAAGCATTGACTTCTACCAGGGAGCTTCCCTTTTGTAAACAACAACTCCCGCCATTTTACAGGTTTGACCCAACTACTTACTTTTGTCTAAAAGAAGCAGAAGAGAAGATAGTCAGGTGACTAATCTATAGAATCTGATTGGTGGAGTAATTGAGGTCAAAGGTCATAATTAACATTAAAGGAGAAGATGTTAGTGTTAGAGAAACTAACTCTACAATAGGTATCTTCAATTCTCTTAGATACAGTTTTGAACAAATTGATGAAGAAAATCACCAAAATAAGGTGGTTGCAATCAATTAGATTAACCTCTGTGGCAAAATCTGCATGGGTGTTTCTTTTGTCAAACTGAAACACAACATTTCAGAGTTGGAAAAATACCACTGATCAAAAGCCACAGAAACTTGCAACAATCATACATTTTTCTATGGCCATATCAATTTCATTAACCAACAATAAAAAACACACCAAGATTGAAGCTAATATCACAGTATTATAGTTTCTTCCAGTTCGGTAATGCTATGAAGACAGATACTATAGGGGGTTGTAAAAACTACCAGCTCAAAATGTTCATTGGGAAAATGGGAATATTTTTCAAACATTCAACGAGGAGAAATGTGTAGCTCCCAAAATGAAAAAAAGTAAGGAAGATATGCCCTGATTTTTCTGAAATCCTTGCTTGAAATGATACTTAAACATGTGTTTACTCTGTAAATGAGTGCTGTAGTGATATGACCCCAAATATTTAGGGGAAACTGTAGCCATTTGGTACCAACACAAAAATGATCCAAGGTTGAGTCAACTTTTTAACCATCTTGAGCAGTGAGTGGTAGATACATTAAAAACACCAATAGATTCCAAATAACAACTATCATAGAATGAATGAAGATAAACATTCAAAGATGGCGCCACTTACGCATCTAATTAGCATAAAGTAGGCTGGGTACGTATAAAATAAACCCAGAAATGGCGCATACGATAGTTGATAGCGTTGGGTTACTGGAGGGTGACTCTGTGTTGAGGACCGCACTCACAACCCCAATTCCTGAAATATATTTGAAACACTGCTTTTTAATTGAACACAGTTATCCTTTAGTTAGATCAGTGTTACATTGTGATCAGTGTTTAGGGTGTTCCATCAGTAATTTGGGCAACTTGATCTAAGAGAATTGATGACATTTTGTTGAACAAGATTATGTTAGTTGACAATGCTGGAAAAAGTCATTCAGAGGAAAAATAGGATACTGATTTTGGTAGCAAAGCTGTTGTAACTAAAACTAAAATCAATCAGTGATTGATAATAATTGAGAACTTTTTTAAACAACCAGGCCCTGAACTAGGTTAACCAGTTGGAGAAATTCATAACGTCCAATACATCAGAGTTAGTTTTCATGCTGGGGGTCTTCAAACCACATTCTCATGCACAATGTTATGACATGAATTAAATATCCTCAGATTAACTCCGATGCATCCCGCAATCCCATCAAAAAGCTAAATTTTTAAATTCCATTTGCTTCATTGAAATATTCAAAGATAAGTAACCTAGGCAATAAACTTAACGGATATCTACCATTATTTATTTTCATCAAGTTGATGTGAATTATTACTAACATATAATTGAGAAAAAACACACAAGAAATGTATGAAGATTTTAGTCACAACAGTTTGTGTTTTACAGTGTACATGTAAAGTGTGAATAAAACTTTAAATCGTGTATGCAAAGTACTTACTATGGACTACTAGGGTGCTATTAGAACCCACACTTTTGACACCTCGACTTAATACCATACTCGGTATATTTGGGTATAAAGTGTCATGGTAGAACCTCCCAAAACGACATGGCGGTGATACTATACATGCTCCATCATCGCCAATGCATTTTTAGAGAGGTTCTGCTGTGGAGAAACCAAGAACCATTCTGATGATCAGAAAGAGCCATTTCAACTGGCAGAAATTCCATCCATCAAATTGGGAAGTTTTTGATTTTAATTGTTACCTTCTGGTATCTGGCAACGTGTCCCAATCATGCCATCAGGACACTGGCAGGCTCCAGACACGGGGTCGCAGTTGACACCACTATCACAGTCACAGGTAATTGTACAGTCAGGACCATATCGGCCAGCTGGGCATGCTGCAAAAGGATGTAGAGTGAAATTAGATAAAATCTGAGTTTCACATGAAACTAACTAGTTTTGCACCACTTGCAGCCAAGCCAACTATCTTGCAAGTTAAGGTATCAAAACCAAGAGATAAAATTTAAGACATTCGGTCACATTTGCATTCACCAACACGAAATCTTGAATTACAGCCTACCACAGACAACATACTATGCAAATCCTACCTTTAAAGCATCTCTCTCCAGTAAACCCTGATGGACAGGAACACTCTCCCGTCAGTGGGTCACATCGCGACTTGTCCTCACACTTGCAATCCTTCTTGCATCGCTTCCCGTACGTGCCCTCTCGGCAAACCTTCTCACAGGTATTACCCTTGTACCCAGGTGGGCAGATACACTGACCAGTCTCTGGGTCGCATTTGGCGTTGTTGACGCAATCACATTTACGTCCGCAGTTGTCGCCGAAGAATCCTTCGGGACATTCTGAAAAGAAGAGGACGATTTTACGAAATTGAAACTTCATGCACTGGACGATTTCTTTATCTGTTCTTCAATCTCTTTAATAATTGCACTTCAAAACAACTGTCACTATCAAAGGTGTCACTTCAAATCCACTATTGATAGATTGATTGATTATTTGGTTGACTTACCATATTCACATTGCTGGCCATACCATCCCGGCTGACATTTACAGCAGCCACTATATCGATCGCACGACCCACCATTCTGACAAATGCAATTCTGAGTACAGTTAGGTCCGTAAAGTCCATCCTCACACGGCACTTGGCATGTCTCTCCTGTCCATCCCATCCCACAGCTACACGTGCCCGTCATCTTATCACAGAGAGCATCATTGTGACAGTTACACTGTCCCTGGCAGTCTTTACCGTACGTGTTTTCAGGACAAACTGAAAAAAACATAATATCTTTCTTTATAGAAAACTTTTCATGTTTGTATCTTTTTTGATGTTTCTATATTATCCAAAGTTACACTCGGCTTCAAAAGATACACTGTTCGTAATTACTGGTGGTCCAGGAAAACAGAAATGCAGTGATACACAGTGGTGTAGTGCAGTTATTATGACAGTTATCAACTCACCGCGGTCACATCTCTTCCCAAAATAGCCCGGCTGGCATCGACACTGTCCCGTGATGTGATCGCAGGTAGCACCGTTCTGACACGAGCATTTCTCCTTACACAGATGTCCGAAGAAGCCCGGCGGGCAGTTGCCACCGCAAGATGGCCCAATGAAGCCAAGCGGACACGTACACATTCCGGTCATCATGTTACATGTACCACCATTCTGACAGATGCACTTCGACATGCAGTCTGGGCCAAAGAAGTTTTCTTTGCATCCTGAAGAAATGTAAGATGGGCATCATCATCGCTATATCAGTACCAGTTTACAAGTAACTACCAGACCTGGCACCATTTTGGACAAACTATGCCAACTGAAGACTTTTTAATTGCAGTTGAAGAGAGTTCAGTTTCATCATGAACAAGAGGCTAAGTGCCCGGCACTCAGCTGCAAAACCAATCTTTTGTGTTCTCTGCCCTTCAAGCTGGTTGTTGGCCATAGCCCCTTTAAGAAAATCTTACCTCTAGTGCAATGCCTCCCTCTGTATCCAGACCGGCACACACATTCTCCAGTAATATGATCACAGATGTGATTCCTTCCGCAGGCACATCGTCCTTTACAATTGGGGCCAAATGTTCCTTCAGGGCATCGCCTATCACACGCTAGTCCGGTAAAGCCAGCGGGGCAGTTACACGCTCCAGTGATGTGGTTACAGGGCTCCCCCTGGGGACAACTACACTCTTCAGCACAGCCTGCTCCGTGGGTTCCAGGAAGACATGCTGCAAAATTGTATACACATCAAAAGGGTGATTCACAAAGATAACCTAAAATGCAATGAAATGGCCTGGGGCAATGTGCTCACATGTACCGTGGTCAGAGACATGAATATGTAACCACTATGTCTAGCATGTTCTGATTAATCAATTTTATGATCTTGACAGAGTTACACCAGAAAAGAAGGTCACAATGACCTAAATCTTTGCAGGCATCATTCTAGCAATGGGTTATAGGTGTTTATTTATTAACTTGAATAGTCTATGTCAAATAGTACATACGTTTTTCACAGAAGTGCCCTCTCCAGCCAGGTTCACATTGGCAGTGGCCGTTATCAAAATTACAACCTGCGCCATTTTGACACAAGCACTTCTCCCGGCAGCCTTGACCATAAAACCCTTCAGGACAACCTGGATATTGAATAAAGAATCAATAAATTCATTGTTAAAGCTCAATACACATCAAACATTTCATTCAACAAGTGCTTTGCGCTATCGTTTCCAAAGACAATCTTGCTGTCATAGACATTAGGCCTTTGTCAACATCATTTGATGCCAAAATGGTTTTGGTGATAAACACACCAGTGTCTACTGACGAGAAAGAAAGTGATACAGTTTTTAGCTCCAGTACATAACCGTAATATTTCACAACATCTTGTATACTTACGTCTGTCACACTTATCGCCATCATAACCTGGGAGACATTTACACTTTCCCTTGTAGCGATCGCATGACAGACCGTGCATGCAGTCACATGGCTCGCTGCAGTTGAAGCCAAACCAGCCTTCTGGACATGCTGCAAAGGAAAACATTCCAAAATTTGACGAAGTTTGAAACTTGGACACTTTCCAAAGATGATGCTGGGGTCTGCTGGGGTCTGCTGGGTTATGTGCGCTGAAGTGCCACAAGGCACACCCCTAAGGACAGTTCCCCATTGGACAGTCAACGGGAAAAGAAATCGAGGCCATCCAAAAGAGACCTGGTACCGAACAGAAGAAAAGGAGATGAGGCAGTTGGCCTGAACTAGGGAAACATCCACAGACTGGCTGCCGACCGGAGACTGATGATTTAAGTCTTATGCCCTATCGACACGAAGAGGAATAAGTAAGTAATGAGTACTTACCTAACTCGCACGCCATTCCCGTGAATCCTTCAGGGCAGTTACATTTACCAGACACGTGGTGACAGTCAGCCTTGTTGGTACAGATACACCTCTGGGCACATCCAAGGCCAAAGAAATGAGTCGGACACACTAAAAGAAAAATAGTCTTTTTACATATGGACATGGACAAGATGATGAAAGACCCCAAGATTTGTTGTGGACAAGTTAAAAGTATAAATCACCATCAAGACAGCAAAATTGATATCAAACTATTTCCGAACAAAGAATATCGACTTACTCTGGTTGCACCGTAGGCCTTTCCATCCCGGAGCACATCGGCACGCGCCATTCACGTTATCACACGTTGCTCCGTTATCACATTCACATGATCTCTTGCAATCTGGTCCCCAGCGACCGGGTGGGCACGCTTGCGTACAACCCTCACCGATCCAACCTGGTGAACAGGAGCACTCTCCGGTAATGTGATTACAGCGGGCACCGTTTTTACAGTTGCAGACTTGTTTGCACTCTAATCCGAAGAAATCGTCTGGACAGGGTTTTTCGCAGTACATGTCCCGCCAACCTGGGGTACAGGTACAGGCACCACTGACATGGTCGCATGAGGCACCGTTAGAACAGCTACATTGTCTGGAGCAACCTGGGCCATAGGTATTGTTACTGCATTCTGAAATGTGACGAAAATGATATAAGATTACTAAGCGGGTACCTTGCCTGTAGCCTACTGGCTTTAACTGGAACTCTAACCTGGAACACCACTGGCAATAAAACTACTACTCGAATGCTGAACAGTGGTTGCCACTGGATACAACTGGAACTCCACTGGTTGTTTCATTCACATTGGATATGACTGAACATCCACTGGAATATCCTTGGCGACAGCTTTGGGTCTGGTAAGAGAAATGACACTATGACGCCACTTACGTTCACTGCATTCGATCCCCCTCCATCCTGGAGCACAGATACATTCACCAGTTTGAGGATCACATTCAGCGCTATTCCTGCAGTCACAACGCTTGTCACAGTTCTCACCATACATTCCTGGACGGCATTCTGTAAGTGGAGGACAAGATTTAGTTAAAATCTCTTTGCCTAATATCATAACAGAGAGTGGCCCTGGCTGCTGAGGGCAGGCTAGATATGACCTTGCTTTTCTTACATTGAAGAACTCCCCTCCTTACATGGAAGACCATTCCCCTGCTAATTCCGGCCAAGACCTTACCTCTGTCACATAACTGTCCAGTGTAACCAGCGCTACAGTTACATCTGCCATTCACAGGGTCACATGCAGCTCCGTTTTCGCACTGGCATCTCATCATGCACTGGGCACCATAGCGCATTGGAGGGCAAGCTGAAACAAATCTCAATATCGTCAGAAATATCACACCGTCACGCTTGTCATTTTTGGTCTGGAATGTTTTTCAAATAACTGGGATGACAATTTCCAAATTAGAAATCCCTAAGTGATGGGTATCATAGAAATATACCAGAATTATCAGATTCAAGTTAAATTTTCTATCAAAGGGGGTAAGCCTTTAAATGGGTGGAAAGTCCTTTGCACCATTTTTGACTTCAATGAAGTTTCACTTCATGATCACCTGAGATGGTTGAACTCATCCTGGGTTTGTCACCTCGGGCAAGTCGATGAATTTTTCTTAAAACCAAATCATTTTTACCCACCTTCGGCACATTTTGGCCCAAAGAATCCAAGCTCGCAGACACATTCGCCATTGCTCGGCTGGCAAGTTCCGCCATTCTTGCAGTCGCACTGGTTCATACAGTTCAGACCCCACGTGCCCTTTAGACAATCTGAAAGACATTTTTTAGAAAATGAAAATCTGACCAACTTGTCTCACAAATGAGAGTTCTGCCATGCATGATCTAACATACTGAACCCCTTTAATTTCGCTTATACTTTTGTAATTTTTACAAAAGGGGGTACAATTGCCAACTTTAGGGGTGCAAAAATGTTTAACTTAATAGTTCATGTTGATTTGTTAGTATATATTTCAGTTTCATCCTAGCAAGAACCAATGCCACTGTACATATAAACAGTGATTCGGTCCTTGGTAAAATGGAACCGATATAACACACAACACAATACAGAACACACAAGGGCGCTGCCATCAAGTAGCATTGCTCTTTTGTTTTTTCTGCAAACAAAAGAGCAATGGTGATGATAGCATGGGTTCACCGAGAGGATGGACTTCTGATTTTGTAATTTCATACTTTTTTAACTTTCAAAGATATATAGATTCATAATTTCGGTTCGGGTTGACAACGACATGTTTTGCACTTGATTTTGGCAATTATTCAACTTCAAATTTCCATACTAAGATCTGAGGTAGCAAGAAACTTGAAGTTGATGGCATGCCAGAACCATATACAAATGTATTGTTTGGGGGACGTAGGTGTTTTGGGAAATGTACGTCTAATCACAACACTCAGGTTATTAGCAATGGTAAAACAAATCACAATTTAGCAAAATGTATAAAAAAAAATATTATTCATAAAAAAATCGAAAAGTTGCTAACTATTTGCGAATTGTCCTATCTTACCTCAAAATGAAATAGACATTTTACAACAAATCATTAATGATAAGGATGTGCTATCATACATGTCAATGATATTACTTGTAATTATTATGCTGAAAACATTATGTTTCCCTATGGCAAACATTCAAACCAGACATATGTTATGCTGAACTACATTTACATATACTGCATCTCAGGCTATGGTCTTAGAAGGTCATAGGACACAGCATGTCACCTCGATATGACCCAGTGACCATAACTTGAACATTTGCATCAATCAAAGTGAGGTCCACAATAAGCCGGTGGACATTAGGCGCCAAATCCATATGGATACACAGCCTATTTGCGCAAAAGTGCACATGGGCAGAAGTGCACAGGAGCAAAAGTGCACAAGCTAGTGCACTCACAACAGGTTGCACAAGGGCTATACCAGTCTTTCATTTGAATTTACCAATCTCTTCACTGATAATCGTCATGCTTTCCTTACCTTCCGTGCATAATAATCCTCGTCTCCCAGCCGCGCAGACACACTCGCCCGAGACGGGATCACACCCGCTCTCACCGCATCTGCACTTGACTAAACAGTTCCGACCGTATCTACCCTTGATACAAGCTGTAAGAATCATATGCAAAGTGAAGCAACCAAAATAAAAACACGCAAAATGTCAAACAAAATACTGCCCTTTGCCTTCTGGTGACATTTAGAAGATTAATCATAGCACCCACTCATGAGCTAATGGCATTGAATAGTATTACACGTAGCCAAGAAAAGTGCTGACAGACAAAGTTCATGAGACGGCGAAATCCCTCCCTTGGGTTAAGACTTCCCCTCTTGAAATCCTGGCTACGCCTATGAACAGTCCAAAGCCATCAGTTCACCAATGGCTCAGTTTCATCAGTTTATAGTTGAACCTATAGAAATGTTTCCTGAAATCAGTGCCCAGATTGAGAGCCGATTGTACCGAAAGGATAGATCATGATAATTCAAAACTTTAGAATTTGACTGCTTTTAAAGTTAGTGCACATAGTTCCAGGCATAGAAGATTTAGTGCAGTGGTCATCTATCAGTATAATCAATCCTTGAATAGACTTTTACACTTATGGAATGAATAATTCAAGCCTCATGAAACATAATATCTGATCCTTAATAAATTGGTGAGCAATATCATATTTTAACACATATATCCAGAAACGCTTTAGTTACGAATTCATGCCAAGATGCATAGGATTAGGGACAAGTCCAAGAGGGAGGAGTATTGTCACAAGACTGCCAATACTTCCTAAGTCATAGGTCGAGCATGCCAAACCTACAACCCATGCAAGATTTAGAGAGGAGCCCAGCCCATGGACAGATCAGCTGGGAGAGGGATAGGAATACAGATGCAGGTTTTCTGGTATGTAGGTTCTTCCAAGCGCAAAGATTTTTCAGGGCACTTCTACACATTAGAAGTAAGCTCTCAGATACCCCCACCCGCCCACCCACCCTTGTTTCCAAGTTCGGTGCTCTCTGGTTTAGGCTGCGTCCTCCTTTCCCAGATTTCCAGATCCGCCACTGAGAGCGTCCCATAGAAGTTTTGTGTTGACAAGAGATCTCAATCGGAGATTCTGACAAAGTCACAAGAGAACAGTGGGGTGATGGAGAGGAATACACAGGGTTTCACCTTCATCATCGCCGCAATACAATTTTCTGCCAGGGATGACAATTTGAAGAATTCTGATCAAGGAATGTGACTGTGTGTGTGTAGGAGGAGGGCAACAGGTAGTCCAAGATCAGGTCGGGACCAGGATGCATTTAGTAGATCAGAGTCGGAGATGTGAATGGGATGAAAACATTGTCAAAAGGGCCACAGACAGGCATGTTTTCCTGTGATATGGAAAGAGAGATTTGTATGTCATTGGAGGATGCAATGAGACATGTAACTGATACATACATGAACGAATGATGCATGATGCAATCACACAGAACTGATACAATAGCACAAGAAGGAACATTCATATCATGTTACAAGTTGGTCAGAAACCCCATGCCTGCATTTCCAAGTCGCATCAAAGAATGAGCGAGAACATCTAACCAGCACTTGACAATACTAGAAGATAGACTTTACAACCAGGCATTTTGTGAGATGCAACATGCCTGCAATACATTACATCACCACTGCATCAGACGATAGAGCAAGACGTAGTTTAATCATGCCCAATTCGGTATATGGTCTTCCAAAATGATAATGAGGTGCTGAATGGAAGAGAGTGTGGTAATGAAATGTGGGGACCAAAATAATGATTTCGATGATGATGACAATGGTGATTGGTGACATGACAAATGGCGATAATGATCGATGAAAATGTTTATGTTTATCTTGACGACAGATGGTGACAGAATGAAAATAGTGAGAGATCAGGCAGTAGTAGCAGCGTTGTAGTGTACGAAATACAAGTTGTTGGATCTTTACTCTTGGACTTATTCATGGACCATGTTTTTGTTGGTGTGGAGGAGATTTTACTCCTTGGACTTATTCAAGGATCTTTACTCTTGGACATATTCATGGACCATGTTTTTGTTGGTGTGGAGGAGATTTTACTCCTTGGATTTATTCAAGGCAACCAAGTTTTTTTACGGTGTTCAGGAGACGGAGCAGCATGGAAGTAGGTTTTGTGAGTTTTTTAAAGTCAAAGTCCTAGAAAAAGACAAAATGGATTGTATCGATCCAGGCACTGAGCTCAGACTGCATATCTATATGGATAACTATATTTTGTGTGAAATCCATTTTCGGCAATTGAAAATAAATGTGTATGCAGGAAAGAAAGCCTGCCTTCTTCACATCTATGTTGTGTTTGTTGAAGTCTGCAAAGCAGGCTAGCGATAAAAGATGGATAAGAAATTAAAGTATCTTCAAGTCCAGAAGAAAAATAATTTGAGTTAATTTTTAAGTTGAATGCAAGGATTGTAAATGGAATAGATTTGTCTAAAAATGTCATAAAAAGGTAACTGATATTGAATAATGTTGAATTAGTATGCAAATGAAAACGTGAAGGCTTATCAGCACAAACCAGATCTAAGCAACAATTGCCAGACAGTCACACTCGTTCAAGTCATAACTGCAAACTGAGCATGAGGAGTTCTACACTGTAATAATAGATGGTCACAAAACAAAGCAGATTTGAAGGTACTGGACCTTTAAGTAGGGTTTGGTGTCACTAGCGATCAATCAAAGATAATAGTTTTTTGAGGTGAATCACTGTCAGATGAGAAAGAGGCCAACAGAGCTTACCTCATGAAAGCTTACCAGTGACAGAATAATTCAGATGAAATGGTTTGTGCTGAGGTAACCATGGTAACACGGAGGGGTTAGGATGCACAATATCGAACACCAAACATCAACTTGTAAATCCTAAAACCAACTCTAGTCCGCCTCGCCTCAAGTTTGCACGAAATTTACATACATGTACATTCTGTAGACATTTGTACACGTAATGTACTGATGATTCTAGCAAACTTGAGGTGAAGTGAGATGGACACTAACACATCAAGCTCCAGACATTTAGAGAGGAATCTAATGCTTGACATGCACAGTTTATCAACCCAGACTGAGGTATTTTGAGAGATTTTCTAAACTAGGGGAACTTCCATCCCCGAATGTGACACGCAATGAATTGGGCTTCACTTTCGTAAGGGGATACAATTTTTGTACTGAAATAAGTTTTGCAATCTTTTTGCCTTCAGTCTTGAGAGGGTTAACCATGAATTAGGATGCAGATGCCGATGTCATATCACGGTCAAATATCCCCCTCAAATATTTGCAAAACCAGAAGAATAACACAATATTTTGACTTTTAAATCAATTTCATATCTCAAATTTCTTTCCTCATGGTATGACATCAGAATCATCACAGGCCAATGGAGCAACTGTTCATTCATCACACAGTCACCGATTGGCCAATTACCATGCCCGAGAATAAAAGAAACTATCTGATTGATCAACTTACGTTGGTCACACCTATCCCCCGTCCAGCCAGGTGGGCAATCCCGTATACACTGTCCAGTCACATGATCACAGCGAGTCTGTGAGCTACATGAACATTTCTTCTTGCATCCTGGGCCATAAAAGCCTTTGTTACATTTGTTTTCACACTGGTCGCCATAGAAACCATCTTTGCAAGTGCAGGTACCATCCTGAAAAGATACAGCAATACTGACTTATATTTTCCAGAAAATGATACTTTCAGACCTGAAAATGATTTCTTTTTGCACTCATATAAGATTTGGTGAGAGAGTTACATGATATGGATTCTGGAGCTTACCGTTGGATCACATCCATCTGAATTCTCCCCTTCACACTTGCACTGCTTGACACAATTTGGCCCATACGTCCCCTGGGGGCAGGGCAAGTTACAAGAAGGCCCGAACATTCCTGGGGCACACTCGCAGTAACCGAAAATTCTGTTACAGTAGCCCTTAGCACAGGCCTTGGGGCACGGTTTATCACATCTTGTCCCGTAAAAACCTGGCGGGCAGCCGTCTTCGCATTTTGGTCCCTTGACACCAGGGGGACAGCGGCATTCTCCAGAGGCTGAGTCACATGATCCTCCGTTTTGACACGTGCATATGTTATTACATCCTTCGCCGAACATGCCCTGAAATACATGAACATTGAAGATTTATAGTGAGTAATATTGAGAAAGCGATGTCAACTACCAAACCTCAAATGGCACCTGTTCACTGCTTCTGCAATGCTTAGTATGAGCAAATCTGACGTGCTCTGCCACTTGGGGTCAAAGACAGATATTGAGTTATTGGCATGGGCCCATCGTAGACAAAATCACCTTTAAAATGACATTATGGCAGTTACTTCGGTTTAGAATTGACATGTCTTCGTCATGCCCTTCTATAATCATCAGCACAAGGACTTACCGGTTTGCAAGTATCATTACAGAGCAGTCCAGTCCATCCAGGCTTGCACTCACAACCATTCAACTGCATGTTACACATCCCGCCATTCTGACAGGAGGCGCAGCTGTACTCACAATCATCCCCAAAGGTTCCGGGGACGCATTCTGAAAGGATGCGAGCATAGATGAAATTCGGGGTTGCTATAAATTTAACTTTGGTTAGAAAGTTTCTCTTTTATCTTTAACGTTGCCATCGTGTGCGACTTCAACAGAAGGATGCAAGACATCTCTCCTTCCATTTCTATCTCCTGACATTATAGTCCCTTTCACATTTAACTTTTGTGAGTTCAACGTTGACTTCTTGTACAAAGTAGTTTCAGGGTCAAAGGTGCAAGTTTAGGGGCAGCTATCTTCAATATGTTCAGCCCTACCCTTTACAGCATGACAATGTTGGGCGGTCAGGTATGTGTTCAAATACCATGGCCGAAAACTTTCAGAAAATTTAAAATATTTCATTACCGTCATTCATAATTACACATTGAACATGGTTAATGTGATACACACACAATCGTAGTGAAGTTTATGCAAATTAACTTGTCGAGTTCTATCTTTGATGTAACCAAAAACACATTGCTTCAACATGTTCAAGTGTTGAAGTAACAGCTTGTGAGTTAACTCTACCTGTATATATATATATTTTGTTTGACTGAAAACCATAAAGAATCAGGGAATCCCTACTGAGTCAAAATGATGATGTGAAAAAAACACAGCAATATGTGATATTAAAGCCATTATATTTTCAACTTAGGTTATCCATACCTCGGCTGACTTTGATTCCTAGACGCGCAGAGCATTGTGGGAGAGAGAATAGATCATGTGACTTGAAGCAAAATAACGCTTACGATACCTTATGTCAAAATGCGAAATTTTCAAAATACCCAGAGACTGAAGCAGTGACAGACCATGACAAGACAAAATGCATTTGGAGAATGTCCACCTCAATTTTTAGAATCTTTGATGAACGATCGACTGCCGTGAGCCCTCCATGTAGTGATCATCTTTTTAGGTCACCTCTGGGGAGCTCATACGATACCGTGGCCAAGTTGTCATTTCGTGATATTTGGAAGAATGGTTAACTTTTGATATCAATATTTCACTTTAGCATCAATCAGATTATGTATCTATCATTACGTTCCGAAATTTTCAGCATTCATGGTTCATGGTCTGTGACTGCAGCTAAACATGCTAAATCTACCTACAAACTGCTTCATTCTCTGACCAATCTGAAAATCTAACACTAACATAAGGAATCATCAACTAACAATTGGGCAAACCGTTCAAGAAATGGGACAGAATGAGAAAGCATGCTGAACCAGACTGTGGGGAAGGGTAGGCCGTTTTCTTGTATGTGAAGATAAAGGGCTAACATCTTGACCACCGCTTCCAAAGTTTTTATATACTGTGCATTTGAAGGGAACATGAGAATCAGGATGGATATCAAACAAAAGGTTCTATGTAAACTCATGATTTGATTTGAGACAAATAGGGATTGCACAGGCATCCAATTTTGGATTTATTTTGAATATTAGCACAAAAGTGTTCCGTTCATGTCAAAATTACCCACAGGCCTACATTCTAACACAATTATTTCAAATAAAAACCAATTCTTTTTTATTTCCAAACAACATAATTTCTCACAAATATCAACTCTTAGTATTTTTCCTCACTTTTTACAGTTTAACCACTTCACATTGTTGGAATGTGTATACATGCAGAAAATATGTCATTGAGAAAAGGACCAGACTACATTAAACTTTGATACAATATTTCACAGAAATCACAAAATTACACCAGAGGATGTGAAATGCAAAATACTCAAGCACATTTTTATATAGAAGTCTGTAAACTTATTTATATTCATCAGAAAAAGTCACACCCATTGAGATTTTGGACAGGAGACATTGGAAATTAAGATAGCAGAAGCTATTCGCAGAGAAAATCTGACAGGGAAAGATTTAACATCCAAGTCGAGACATTCATAAGGTTACATCCAATATAAAGTTGTCAGAGATAATGTCAGACCGTAGATATTTGACAGTTTCAAGTCTAAGAGAACATTTGACAAGTAGAGTTCTAAGTCAAAAACAGCTTGCAGGAGAGGATAGTAATACATGTAGCTTCAGAGGTTTAACACACAATGAAAATTTATAAAACTGGCCATCACAGAATGTTTTATCCTCAACTAAACTAGCCACAACTCTTTTATTCAATCACTATTAGAAGTTAAAATGTGGGCCATGGGAATGTACATGTACCATTACACAAATAGCTGGGGGACACCAAATCGGTAGAGGAAGCAACTCACAGCAAAAAACTCTATAGAAGTTGAATCAGCTGAGTGAAATTCTGAAATATTCTTAAATCAGTGTCATGTCATATGAATAAATGACAGATTTGAGCCTTGAGGACTTCGAATCAGCCAAAAGATCATCTGGTCCAACATTTCTAAGTTTATACACATATATCTGGTTGGCATGCGCATACCAGACTTCGCTGCACTGCTCATTTATACGCCTGTGAAATTGGAATCAAAATCTGGAAATGTTGGACCCAATTCTCGTGGTGCTGGTTCAAAGTCCTTAAAGGAGAACTGGACAACACACAGACTATGACGAAACAATTACATGTATCACCCATTTCTCAATCAAACTGCTACCAGACCGCTATAAACATTCAATGTCAATCAAATAATGACATAGACAAAAACAGATAGACTAGACATGGATGAAATAAGTACTTCAAATCACTCTTTTTCAACAAATCACAAATTATATACTAGTGTGGACGATGCTGCTATGATATTGTATCATTAGATACAAATCCTTTCAACTTTGAGTTGGGTCAGACCCTAGAAAGAGTCACAACCTGATATGATCAAGATGGGGACAGTCCTGAATCCCAAATTTGACATCAGCAGGCAGTCTATTCAAACATCTGCTCTACAAAGTATGCATTGCATCAAAAGAAACTGATACTGAACAGGCGGTATTGGTTGTCTCACTAAACACCACAAAAGTGGAGCTGTCTTTTCAACAAAACCCTCGGCTGTAGTCTTGGTTTTCTCCTACTTTTTAGATCAACCCTCACAGAGTTTGGTGAGATAATCAATACAACCATTCAAACCAATTCCTTCAGTTAACCATTAGCATATTGATTCTTGAAGGATGAGATGTAAGGTGCTAGCATGCAACAGGAGACAATTCAGTAATCCTAAGGTTGTCTATGTGATGTCATCATCACCTATGTGATGTCATCATCACTCACTTTTCTTCCTTATCCTCAAAGAAGAGTTTTACACTGTCATTTACCGAAAGAAATCCTATGTTTGGAGATTTGGAAAATACTGACTAAATAGTGATGAAATCGAATGTTTGTTACAATCAAAATCACTCCAATTGTCTAAAACACTGTGCAAACAAGCAATTTAAATTGCAGCTACCAGCCATTATAATCACTGCTATAGGTGTGACAAAAGGACCTCTCATCTACTGGTAAAACAGGTAAATGCTGGCTTTGATGTTGGGTGCAAATATCATCCCATGCGATTTAAATTGCTCATTGCGTGGCGCTAATAAGAAACAGAGGCGAGTGATGACATTAAAAGGAGAATAACAGCAACTGCAATAGCAAACTTGGCAAGAAAACCAAACCAAAAATCTGGTGGCTGAGGAGGTTGTTAGGTGGGATGGAGGACTCCTCTGGTCTGTGGACAGACGCGGGCATTAGCCTTCTCAATGTGGGAGCTGGGGACAAGGAACGTGTCAGGTGTGGATCCAAAGGGGCCACAATACAATACACCAACTTTTAGTTGGCTTGCATACAATACACCAACTTTTCTTTGGGTTGTCTGCAATACATCAACTTTTCAAACTTTTAGCTGAAGAAAGTTAGTTCAATCCCTTAATTTATGACATGGATTGGTCTGTCTCTTCTATTTGAGCTTTGCCATCTCCGTTGACTTTTTTCTTCCTCGAAGAATCCACATCAAATCTTGGCAAAGAAACGGGAACTACAAATTCTTCACAACCCTGGGCTCTGTATTCTGGCTTTATTGAGTTGGGACTTAACCACAGGGACATTGAGGAGGCTAAGATCAACAATTCAAAATACAGCATCATATTCTCGACACAGACCAGTGGCGCCCCCCACCAGCACCATCCAACCAACCAGCATCACCTGAGGTAAGCAGAGGTCAAACTCAAGGTCAACCTCTACCCTACCTTTGATTATGAATCCTATGTTGCCATGACGATAATAAACAATGATTAGTCTAGGAGAGAAACATAGAAGTGGGCCATTCATTTTTTTCATCTCTGCCTCGAACTTTATCCAGAGCTATAATTCTTTGTCTGCCGAGGTGCAGGTTTTAGCACCCTTTCAGGCCTTAATTGAGAATCCTATACAAAATGAATGACCCAGCAATGATAAAATTGTCCATGTTTTGTCGAAGCAGCAAATCTTGACAACTGTTGCCACGTCGTCAAAACATGAACGAAAAAGTTTTATCAGTCAGTGGAAATGTTGCATTGTAAGGGAATGTGACACTTGGTGGCAACCACCTTGCAAAATCCAGCCCAGGAAAGGGGTTGGACATCAACTTTCTTCAAATTAGAAGAAATGGACAGGTTTACAAGCAAACAACAACAACTTGATGCAAATATCATCAAAACTGGCAGGAAAACAGAAAAAGACGGAATTTGCTTTTTGAGAAGTCATATTTGTAGAAGAAGCTACAGTATTATGGCCAAGCAGTGGGCCTCTTGTGTATAAATCATTTTAAGTCTTGACTTCCATAAAAATGACATTGGAGGTCACATAAAATGCTGGACGTACAGAGTCATGCCTTTAAATTTTTTCAAGATGATTTTTATAACAAAAATTCATGCTAACTTGATTAACTTTGGGATCAAATCCAACATTTTTAACTTTGACGAACATGGTACAAAAAATTGAGAGAAATTATCTCGAAATCAATTAAAATTTTACATACCATCACCACTTAGTCTACTTGTGTAAGCTTTAAAAATTGAATAAAATTTAAATTTTTCAAATTTTAGGAAAAAAGGTCAAAGCGTAGGGAAACGATATGTTTCAAATCTGAAAATAACAATGCAAAGTTTTCCAGAGATAGATATTTCGTTAGTAGAATACATAAAGTTAATGAAAATATTTCGTTGAAAAGTGGAATATCGTCACATAGGCACATAAGCTGAATCATATAAATATCTGTATATTTCCGGGTTGAAAGTCTCTCAATCTGACATTGTCAGAGCGTAACGTTGTGCTCTCGAGGTGAACGGAAAGTTTGAATCGATTTACCCGAAAATTACAGATGTTTGGTTAGAGGGTTGAAGATGAAGGTGAAACCTTTCCTGAGGGAATAAAGAGGGTTTGAAATAAAATGACCCAAAAGTCGCCAGAAAACTACTTAACCTACAAAGCTAATCAAGCTCATAAAGCCAATTGCCACTTACCAACTTGTGGGTCAGGTTGATTCAGCTCCTCCTGAAGGTTGACCGTGTCCGTTAGCGGTATAACTGGCTGGGGGGTCGGCTGGAAGCTGATCGTCCCGGGAACAGTATCACCACGAAGCTGGGAATCGGTGTCCACATTTTCTGGAAAAGATTTTTGGAAGTTATTGTACGTGTAGTTCATATCCATCGAATATGTACAACAATTACTAAATGTGTACAAAAATGACCATTTCATCGTGATAAAAAGCATCTCGAGTAATATTAAGTAATTTCACAAATGTGGTAAATGTGGTCCTTTTGGACAGAAAATCTGAGTGAAAGTTCTGAAACAAAATTACTCATGTAACTATACCAGCTTCTGTTACCAGTAACTTTTTTGCATCCATTTCAAAATTAGTAGTATTTTTGCACTCTGAATCCCATCAGTTGGTGGTTTCTGTGTAAAGTTAAGTTTGGTTCACATCGATCAAGACCACGTGACTTAACATGGTGGAGCTATAGTATACAGGCAAGTTTGGATAACTGATGTTGTGCTGTATAGTATTTTACAGTGGAGTGATGTATCTAACTAACTTAATCAATGGCTTCATGCTTCTACTTGATGTCTATATCTACTTTACCAAAATGATAAATGGATATGATGTGATATTTAGGCAGTTTTGACCACTCAGGGACCTATTTGAATACAACTGTTAGTTTTCTAAGTTGTCTTCTCCAAGTGGCTATTTGTACGACTCGGTGATATTGTCCAGAAAACATTATGGTAAATTTATGATTAAGAATGACCACATTCTTTCCAAAAACTCCTTTTCATGAGAATTTATAACGTGTTGTACCCCTAGTCTTGACTCTTGTCAAGGGGTTGATCCTAGGTACAGTCATGTAGCAGAAAAAAGACTTAGTAGAGGTCATGATGAGGTACGAGGCATGATTTTGTGGCTACTGATCATGCAATAAATATACCTCTATAGACACTGTTATACCAGTCATAGTGGTCATAGAGAATATCTGAAAAAAATTCAAATTAGTAACCTGCACAGATTTTAAAATCAATTTTTTTGTTACCGGTACGTGCTGTACAAGTAAGGGGAATCCCCTAGCTGGGGTAGACTATGATAGCGTTACTGCTGTGCTTTTATGCTACAGATCACTCTGTACTCACGGTCTCGAATGTACTTTGCAAGATATTCAAAGCTGTCAAACCGTTCTACCATTGTGTTAACTTTAAAGTAAAGTGGTATAAGGTGGAAACAACACAAAAACTTCCAAATCAAGGGAAGATATAACAAAAGTTGGCCATTGTTTTCAGAATGGGAATTTTTCACACCACATGCAACGTGTCATTATATGTCCTCCATAACGAGGAAATCATTCCTAAATTATGACTCTTTTGAATCTTCTTTCTCACTTTATACTTTATCAGGAAAACAATGCCTGATCCGACTAATCCTGGTTCAAATTCATTTCCCTTTTTGTAATTCAAAAAATGTATTTGGCTTACCCTGACAACGCTTTCCATCGGCTGCAAGCCTGCTACCCGAACTACAGACACACTCATAGGAACCTTCCGAGTTGACGCAGATCTGTTCACAGCCGCCATTATTGCCCATACACTCATTCACATCTGAAGGAAAAAGAAAGAATTGGTTAAATGGACAACTTGAGCAGTGCACCCCTCTTTGTTTACCTCCTCAATCTGCCCCTGTACTGGTTGTCAGCTAGTAGTACCAATAATTTTCTCTGAGTCAACTTACAACCATGACTGGTTCATCTTATAGCTCAAAATTCTCATAACAGCGTCATTTAGTGTACATTATTTACCTTCACATCTGCATCCGTCCTTGTTGAGTTTGAAGCCGATTTTGCAGCCACAAGTGTACCCTCCCGGGTTGTTGGTACACAGATGCTCACAACAAGCTGTACCCTGATCGCACTCATCCGTATCTGGATGCAAGGAAAAATTGAAATGATAAGACTAAATCATAACTTCAAAGCATAAATTACAATAGAAAGTCAAAAAACATTTGGGACTGATGATGTTTCTTCATTTTAAGCAGAAAAAAAATGAAGTAAAAAAAAAATTTAGACTTAGAAATTTTTCATCTTTCAGAGTTGAATATGGCAACAATAAGTTCTGAGACAAATGTATAAAACAAATTTTGAAATAAAGATCTTTCACACTATGAAACAAAGGACAAAGACAAATACAATAACTACAAACCTTAGTATGGACATTTCTCAACTTCTTTTGATAACCATGGTTACAGGAGCACTGCAGGCCCTCAGATCCATGCTCACAGATTATGTGGTCATGGCCATCTTCATCAGCTCTGCAGCATATGATGATGATGGTGATGATGATGATGATGACTGATGATAAGCAAGATTGAATATACAAACCTGTGCATGATTTTCCATCAATCTGAAGCGTATAGCCCTGGTTACAGGAGCACTGCGGGCCGCCGCGAACATGCTTACAGGTATGATCACAGCCGCCCTTATCCGCCCTGCAGCTGTCTACAACTTCCATCTCAATCCCTAAAAGAAGTTACACAAAAATAAAACCCAACCGAACGAAAATGAAAATAAAAATAAAAATGAAATAATTACATAATAAACGATGAAAGCAAAATGATATGTTATGCATAAATTTTCAAGATTCCGAGGATTACATAGGATTGCCAGAACCCATAGTTCCACCAGCAGCTGGTAGATGGAAGCATGAACGGCATTTATGATCAAAGGCAACAGTTTTCCTGTCATAAACCATTTGCAGATAGCATCATGACTCAGGAAGAAAAGTCAGTTAGATGCAAATTGAGACACACAACAACTCAAATACTAGTTAATTTTGGCAAAAATATTGAAAATTAGGCATTAGAAAAAGAGAGTTGACTTCACTGAGTAAAGGTAATATTGTTTTCCTTTGGGTCACTCTCTGTTCAAGAACTGATTTAAGCGTGAACTGCTGGACAATGCTGGAAACTGTATTAGCAATGGTAACACCAAGTGATCACAAAGCCTGTGGAACACAGAAAACTGTGACGGTTTCCCGCGTGTAGTGACCCCAGAACTTTATAAAACTGTGACACTGAAGCAACTCAAACCACTCATTTAGAACATTTCATGTTTTTTTTGGATAGGTGTTCACTAAACTGATTTAAAATCAACACAAACAAAATTGTTATTCACAAACAGTACAAAAAATCTCAGAAAAAAAACACAGCAAAAAGACATTAAGATATAACATTTGAATAATAAATATCAAACCTGGAGCTGTGAACAGAAATAATCAAACAACTTGAATTGAAAATTATCATTTTACACTTTTCAAATGTCTTACCTCCTTTTCCCTTATTTGTTATAACTGATGCATTAATAAAAGATTGAAAAGATTGGGAATCAATATCCTGACTTGTAACACCTAGTATACAAGTCAGACCATATATGTAAATCCTGTCATAAGTGTGAACTCTATGTAAATCAAGTTACACAAATGTGAACGACTCTATGTAAACCCACACATACAAGTGTGAACTAAAATTTTTCAGATTTTTCAAAATATTGTGATTAATGTCTGAAACTTACTGTAACAAGATTTGCCATCCACTCCAAGCTGATATCCCTGATTGCAAGTACACGCAAAAGATCCCTGGGTGTTTCGACAGATTTGGGTGCAGCCGGCATTGTTCAGTTTGCACTCATCGATGTCCTCGCACGTTTTCATATCTGCGCTCAGTCGGTAACCGATGTAGCACTGACACTGGGCACGGCCGCCATAGTTGACGCATTTCTGTAAACAGCCACCATTGTTGACTAGGCATGGGTCCATTGCTGTAAGAAGATTTTCATACAAGTGCACTGAATCTTAAAAAGAAAGCATTTGAGTCCATCTTCATTGGGATTAGTGAGGTCTGAACAGTTTGACATCTCTATATTGGAGTATAATCACAGGCACAAAATTAAAGCTGAAGGCTCCGCTCCGCTTCAATGGGCATCTGTCAGAGAACAGAGCACGACTGGAACACAATTGGAGCCTAATGATACTTGAAGCACTTTCAACATCTACATCACACTACAAGTTGCACTACTCACATTCACAACTCTTTCCATCTTCTCCCAACTTGAACCCCTTTTGACACTTGCACTCATAATGTCCGTTGAAAAGCGTCTGACACATGTGTTCACAGCCGCCATTGTTGATATGGCAACCACCATCAGCTGGAGCGTAAAAAACAAAAACACGATTAACATCACTTTTGATTTTACTTTCGCATGTCATATGACCTTGACCTAAACTCAAGGTCATTTGCTGCCCAGAAAAGGTCAACTGGAGAAAAGGTGAAGGTCAGTTGAATAAGATAAGGTTAGTAAAAATAAATTTGTTACACATCTCTTAACTGACTTCACATTTCTGCCAGCAACCTATGGGAGCAAAGCACAGGGATGGAAAATCTGGAAAATTCTTAAAAAGAGACATTTTGTAGTTAATAATTGGGGGGTTTTCTACACATTTAAACACAAATGGGATCAAGGTTAGACTGGAGAATAGCTGTTAGTTAGGATTTGGGTTGGTTTGGGTCGTACTTCTACTTCAAAGGCAATAGGGACCGAGGACGTTTTCAAGACTTCTTACAGATTTTAGCAACAGCAAACAGCTCTGCTTTTCAAATATCTGCCATTTTCATTTGGATGGTCAAGAACTTAAGATGTCCTCGGCCCCTTTGCTAAGGGACTATATACATACTATGTGAGCTAAGGGATTTTAGCAAAGGCTTCAAAATAGGTAGCCTATACCGGTACCACTAACTTATCAATAAAGACAAGCATTTATATAACATGCAAGGATCATAGCTGATCGTATAGATAGGATTTGGTAGGATTTAGAGGTACATTTTGAGATAGTTCGAATAACCATGAGTAGGGTATGTCAAAAAAATTTGAGATAGGGTATCAAAGGCTGAGAAAAAAGTGGTCAAAAATTACACAAAATCTATCGGTCTTGAAAATGACATGATTACTTCAATCCTGTTTGAAAATAGTTTAAAGAATAGCGGAACTCCTAACTGAATTCCAAAACTGCAGGACTTAAGTGCCCCCAAAAAAGCAAATATTCCTTTGAAAACAACAATTCATGAATCTATGCAGTTCAAAACATTTCTATTCACGGTGAAAAAATACATTCAATCTGTGGTCATTTTCATTTTCAAGACCAACAAAAAAACAACATCTCAGCAGATTTCATGGAGTAAAACAGTGATTACCTCATGCATACATTCCATACTTACATACATTTTTATCATTATTATTTCAAATACCGGTTTACTTCACAATCATAATAAAAATTCCACACTCATAGTCAAAACACAATGATTTTGAAGACAAAATCAAACACCCGAGTTTCACTTGGACAAAACCACATAGAACTGGAGACAAAACTTGTGAATGACAACATCATCTACTCTCTACTTTAGTCATTGGTAATGCGTGCAGGAATCACTGTTACAATTTCCACTTCAAGAAGATCCCACTGATAACAGCTTTATACATATCTAAGTGAGCCTCATTTGCAGAAGGATTTTCAAAGATGCTGTGTTGGTTGATTGGTTTTCCAAAGGCCTAGCCTCCCGATGCTGTGGTTGCTCTGATGTCACTTTTAAAGGTTTATTGTCTAGTCTGTTTGCATTTTTGATCGAGATATTTGAAATTTACGACTGACTGCACACATTCCCACGATAATGTGATGCTCCGTCTCCTTGTTAACATCACATTCGGCTTGCCTGGAAACAAAGCACTCTACTCCATTTTACGAAAAAACGGCATCCCAAAATATGATGATTTCCAAGAAGCAAAATACTAGCATATTTTCCCAGCCATCTGATGCTTGTTTTTCGTGCAGTGACATTTTTTCGTAAAATTGAGTAAATGAAAATGCTAGAAATCATACCAATACACTGGATCATGCCCCCAAAAAATCTATCATTGCAAACTGAAATGTTTTTTAATAAAAATCCTCAGACTTTTACCAAGAATGCCTGTGAAATTGAAAACTCAATCAAAGACATTTTATAATTTACATCAATTATAATTTTCAGAGGGGTTTTCATAGCCCATACTTTTGCAGTGTATATTGTATTGCCATGATTTCAACTTATTATACCCCTAAAGGAAGTCAGTATTCTTAGAGAATATTCCTATGATCATATACATAGGGCAAGTCTTTGAGCTGCGTCAATACATGTTCATTACTGAAATGCAATATGTTACTCGTATTTACTTTTTCGTGAATTCTGCTAAATGGCGCAGTGGCCGAGGTTGATAGGAGGAACAGTGATGCGAGATAGTTTTCAGTACTCATACGAAATGTCCTGCATGATGCCATTGAGGTTATCCAGAAACAGAATTAGATACTCTGTGACAATAAGCCCACAAAAATTGCTAAAAAATCTGTTAAAAAACACATCAAGCTAATAATGGAAGTTTATCTCGCTCTCTCATGATTGATAGCCATTAAGATATACTCAAATCCAGCGGGATCAAACTCTACTCAAATAACAATTAATTTAAATAATCGATAACAAAGATACCAAATATTGAATGGAAATTCATTTTCTCCAAGAAAATGGAACGAAAATATTCTCCAGGAATACAGGCTCCCCATCAATCTGGGATCTCTCTTCTTATCTAACAGAGATAATCTCAAAATGCTCCGAGTAATCACTGTTTTACTAAGAGGCGTTCCATACATGGACGTCCCAAAGTAATAATGTATGTTCTATTTGTTCCGTTGCTCGTGTTTCCTGTAAATGTGTCTTGGCATATCAAAATGTTTTATTTGCAGTACATGTTAATTGTGACCTGCAGCTCTGTAGCTGATGCAGAATGTTATTGTCAATATGATCAGAATGAGTGACACTCAACTTCTTTGGCAGGGGAAACATTTAATCAAGAAGAGACATACTATTTGAGAAATACTTTTCTTTTTCTGTTCCAACATCATCCTAGTTTCAAATTAAAGGGCTTAACTAAAGCACCAAGGACATGCAATTTTTCTCACCCATCTGCGGTGCAATCTGTACAGATGCAATAAATATCACATTGAATGCCAAGACACTTTGTCTAGAAATAAATTTCATCAATTAGTTATGGTTTTTTTCATCCTAACTTGAGCCAATTTGCTACCATCATCACTGTATATAATGAACAGTTGCATTTGGTGCAATTTGGGATGAAATCTGCTATTATTAATTTCGGGGTATAATAATCAAGTGATCCATGCAGCATGAAGTAAAAAGCTAATCAAATATCTAGTCTATGGATCGTACAGTGTGTACCGAAAAAGTGGTGGCAGTTTGTTGCGAAGAACTTTTGCAGTTTTACCCTTTTGTATTCCGAGTTAAAATTGTGAATGCTCGAGCATTCTTGGCTCGTCTGTGCTAATCCTGCAGACCATCCCTCATCATTATGATACTAAAAAGAAGATTCCATCCTGATGTCAACCTAGCTCAAGCTGTCAATCAATTAATTCCATAGCTTCCACAGTCTCATTCAATTAGTTCATTCAAATTGCGTTTCAGCCAAAAAGTTAATCAATGACTTTTGACATAAAGTCTTCATATAACTTACCCCACCACTCCATCTAGTACAAACTGCATGAATATTCATATATAGAACTGTGCATATACGATTACAGTGTAAAATACTTATTGTGTTAAGATTTGAATTAATGACGTTAGATAGATGATCTTTGTCATTCTCCTTGGTTTGCTTATGAGGGGGTTGTGGTCGGAGGTGTTTTCTACGAGGTCCTGGGTGGAGGATAAGCATAGAGGTTATGTGAAGCGGGGGTGGGAATACATGTAGATGGGTTTGGGTATGAGACAGGTGTGGGAATGCTGGAGTATAGACATTAAGGTGAGGCTTTGGGTCTGAAGAGATGGGTTTGGGTATGAGACAGGTATGGTAACTTATGCTGAAGTTTAGAAATTGATGTGAGGCTAGGTGTCTGAAGAGATGGGTTTGGGTATGAGATAGGTATGGGAACTTATGCTGAAGTTTAGAAATTGATGTGAGGCTAGGTGTCTGCATAGATGGGTTTGGGTATAAGACGGGTATGGGAATGCTGAAGTATAGAAATTGATGCGAGGCTAGGTGTCTGCATAGATGGGTTTGGGTACAAGAAAGGTATGGGAATGCTGAAGTATAGAAATTGATGCGAGGCTAGGTGTCTGCATAGATGGGTTTGGGTACAAGAAAGGTATGGGAATGCTGAAGTATAGAAATTGATGCGAGGCTAGGTGTCTGCATAGATGGGTTTGGGTACAAGAAAGGTATGGGAATGCTGAAGTATAGAAATTGATGCGAGGCTAGGTGTCTGCATAGATGGGTTTGGGTATAAGAAAGGTATGGGAATGCTGAAGTTTAGAAATTGATGTGAGGCTAGGTGTCTGCATAGATGGGTTTGGGTACAAGAAAGGTATGGGAATGCTGAAGTATAGAAATTGATGCGAGGCTAGGTGTCTGCATAGATGGGTTTGGGTATAAGACGGATAAGTACATGCTGGCTTTGGGTCTGTATAGATGGGTTCTGGTATAAGATGGGTATGGGAATGCTAAAGTATAGGCATTAATGTGAGGCTTGGGGTCCATAAAGACAGTAGTATGATGAATGAAATGAATGTGGTGATGAGATAATGAGTTCTGAAGTTGTTTCTTTTCTTCAGCAGGGTCCTAACAAGACCGATATATATTGCAAAAACTACAAGAGAAATAACAGCCAGACACCTCGTCAGAGAGCATGGGAAAATATATCGCAAAAAAAGCGATACGGAACTTGAAAAGATTCATCTGAAAGTCACATCCTCTCTATAAATTTGCTTGATAAAGATGAAGAAATGAACCAACTCCCAAAGCAACCAACCCGAGACCAGTAATCAATTTGCCATCTAATGAAGATGTCAATTTCTGAATGATTCAGTAGGGGGTTGAGACACAAGTTCTACCCAGTCGTTTCACTGATTGTGAAGCTGCACACGGGTGATTTTTGTTGTTGCAACGTTACCTGCAATAATGATTGTTGCGATGTGTGCCAAAAAGATATCTTACCTGCAGACAAAAGCCGTTATTGATGGATTTGATATTGACTGTATATCTCTCACCAATTCCTGTTGTAGGCAACTGCGGTGATTTCCGAAAACAAGACATTTTTGTTGCTCGTGATTATTATCGCAGCTCACCGTGACAAAAACACATAGAACACCATATCAATAAATGGGACCCCCCCCCCCCCCAGAGATCTGATTTCACGATCTCAATAAAGTTAACTTTGTAATCTTTGCAACTCCATGCAAGGAATTATGGGAGTTGGGCCATCCCACGAGACAATGTGTCCGATTCCATGTCTAATTCATATCAATTGATTGTGCTCGCGATTGCCTCCTGCTTGTTTGTAGAGATTTCATTTGACGTCTCGCCGTTGAGAAATCGGAGAGTGCCCAGGGCTCAGATTGATGTAGACTTTTGATTGGTCGGTTGCCAGAGGCTTGTGGGTATTGGAATGGATGACATCGTGATGCAATCCAAACACTTGTTTGGTGTTATCTAGTGTTTGCGCAGCACCATCCCAAATTGATTGCAAGATATTGATACAAGATACTTAAGGCCGATGTTACCAAATTTCAGTCCAGATTCCTCTGCAGGATTATCCAACACTCCTCTAAGATAAGTGTCTTGCTCAAGGAGAAGTATATTGGTCAGGTTTTCCTCACGAGGAGCACAGTTTGGTGTCAGCCTGCCCTTTAGACTTTGTCCAGAGGTAGATGCAGGTAAAGGACCAACCCAACCCCAAAATAATCTCAATCGGCTTGGTTCCATTATACTCCATGATGAAAACAGGATAGGAGGACATCCATTTTGTCCAGGCATGGAAAATGCAAAACATCACACCCATAACTTCAAGGAATCTATAGTCCTTCACTTACCAATGTCGTTTCCAACATCTCGACCAAGATTGATATTTCATTGGTCAATATAAGTTTCCTATGGGTAATGACACAATCCAAATACTTATCTTAAGTTATATCTCATGTTTGTTCGACTGTGTCCCAGTAGCTGTTGCCAAAGTCAACAATACTAGACAAATTGACAGACACTTGCACTGCATGCAGTTAATAAGTTTCTAGAAATATTTCGAGCTGAGATCAGAAATTATTCTCGGTGAATTATTTATGAAAAGACATTACGTCAACTCTAACTATTTGATGTGGCGTCATCTGTTCAAGTAGAACCTCAGAATATCGCCCACTGAAGCTAGTGGGGAAGTCTGACTGAATTTAGTAATTTTATTGACAATGAAAGCTGAATAGAATACCGAAGAATTTGTGTCTCCAGCCTTACTGTCAGTAGACTTACGAGTCAAATAGCATTTGACCCCCATCTCCTACTTGACCCCCTCCCCAAAAAACCCTCCAGATCTGGCCACCAAGCCCCCCCCCCCCCACCCCTCTGGATTCACCGGCATAATTTTTCAAACTTCAACGCAGTAGATACAAGTAATTTGGACGACAGTTTACCATTCTGTTAGAAGAATGAGCCTGTCCCAAGAGAAATCACAGGAGTGCCAACCAGTCTTATGTTATCAGATCCTGGATCCAATACCCAGAATGGCTGGATCTGCAAAGTCCAAATCAAGGCAATCACCGCACCAGTTGTAGTTCCAATTTCAGAAGCAACACTACCAGTGCAATCAGACCAAAGAAACTAGACAGCTAAGATTGGTTAGTCCCCTTTCCTAATACTTGATCTCAAACCATCTCGTATTCCTCCACATCAGGAACGAGTAGAAAGATTCATTACAGCAATAGAAGCCATTTGTCAGAGTGTCAAACCAAGAATTATCAGAACCAACTTTAAGGGCAAGGAGTGATGTTTTCTATTGAGATAAGATTAATCCAGGATGAATGCCAACTCCTTTTTTGTATAAAAAGTTTCTTTCTCCAATAAATCAAATGCTTTTTTATGTGGCAGTCTGGTGGCAGATTCATGTATTTGCGGCGAGACTCATTTGTCCCTATAACAGAGAAGACTTTTACAAATTCCAGCGACACAGGTTATTGCAGGACAAAGTCACAACCAGATGAAGACTGTCAACTGGCCCAGGGAGGTGCCACCAGAGACAGACCGTCCAGGATATACACAAGCCATATCTTTCAAAGGCAAGAGCTGATGCCCCAGACTCTACTGTCCTGGCCATCACTTGGCCCGGGGCAGCCGTCGAGAGACAGATCGTCCAGGGTATACACAATCCATATCTTTCACAAACAATTTGGACGCCAAGAGCATTTTATCAGATAGCGACTATGAAGTGTCAGTGGTATCTATCGAAATCTTAATACAAAGAGGAAATATTGCCAAAAAATTGACGTGTAATGCTGTTGTGCTTGTCATGCTGGCTTTGGATGTGAAATTAGTTTTCTGAGATATTTAACTTCAGAGTGCTTCAGAGTGCTTCAGAGTCAAGTTTCATTGATTTTTTTGGTGGAAAGGATCAGTTTGCTAGCCATTTCTCTGGGAAGTGCCTTCATGCTGATTCCACTTTAGCAGTTTCCAGCTTTTTTGCTGCTGAGGAGAAAACACTTGGCTCCAGCAGGTATTTGGTAATTCAGATTACCTGCTAGCGCAATGGGTGTGGAGCGGCATGCACAGTTTCATGAAATGACCCTTACCAGACCAGTGGGTGATATTACTTTCCAAATAACTACCACATTCAATGGTATTGGCAGCTGAAATGTTGTTTCCCTGACTTTTAATTGCCAATAAGTTTTCTCCCGACTGGGCCTGACCACTCATGGCTGCCTCAGAGTGAATGCCAGGAGAATGAGACTGAAGACGAGGTTACAACATGCACTAAGAGTACTCTTTCGATCACAGCAAAATTGGCATCGATTGCTGTCTAAGAACTCACGGCACTTGATTCGAATCATTTATATTACCCTGCCGAGACATATTTAATATGAGTCATCTCATTGGAAAAGATGTGTTCAATAATATATGTCATGTTGAAGAGGCTGCCAAATCAGCAAGAGAGACACATTGATCAGGATGGGACTCAATTGAAGACAAATGTACTGCTGCAGTTTATGGTGGTGTGGAAGTAGAATTTTGATTCATGACCTTTCTGATATGACAGAAGCATTGGTAGGCCCACTGGCTGCTATGGAAAACATGAAGATCAGACAATGATGATGATGATGATGATGATGATGATGATGATGATGATAAAACGTCTAGCAAGAGGAATTAAGTATTTCTATCTGAGAAAAAGTTAGGTGGATAATTGATTGGTATGCATGGGATTCAGGGATGGGATGGATGGATTAAAAAGCAATTCTATGGGATTTAACATCTGAAAAGGAAACATGTCAGGATTGAAAGATTAGGAGGGACCAGGCAGGTTATGGGATGCTAGGTGGGTGAGGGCATCTTTACTAAGACCTCCTAATGCCAAGAACTCCTTTGTCTGCGACTAAGGCCAAAAGAAGTCATTTTGATTACCTAACACAAGCTTTACTTAGCAAAAATCATATTATCGTTTGTACATCAGCTTAACTGACTAAGGATACAACTGCAATAACATCTCATCAACAATCAGATAAAATACTTACTTATGCACTGCCTGCCATCAGCATGTAGCCTCTGGCCGGTTGGACACTTGCACTGGAAGCCGCCCTTCGTGTTGACGCACCGATACTGACAACCGCCATTATCTTTAGCGCACTCGTCGATGTCTGTAAAGGAACACGAGATATGAGGAGGTGGTTTAATTAGAAACATCGCGACCCTTTTTGCCGAAGATGGCTGAAGTGGACCAGATTCTGATGAGATAAAGCTTTCAAGTTACTTCTTTTCTCTCTAAAAGATTGACAGGTTTATGAAGATGGTACATTGGTAGCCTAACACTAGAACAGTCAATCTTTCAATATGCTATATTTAGACAAATTCTTTTAGGGCATCATGTAATCTCTTTATTCTCTCTCAGTTCCACTTCCAACATTTCTATTTACTTGTTTATAATCTCATCATCAAAACTAGCTCAGTAAATCAGGTAATAGTCACCTAAAAGCAAGGATGGTATACATGCAGAATCCTCACACACCACTTAAGCCATTCACCATCCCAACCTTCTTTACGAAAACTTAGCAGAAAACACATCAGAAAAAAGTGGACATGAGTTTTCATGCAGTTGTTCAAAATATTTTCCATTTTACCTAGGTGATCTTCGACTTGCTCGTAGCAACACTGGGTGGTCAGGAAAAAAACAAGATCATCATTCAATTGGCTAGATATGAGGATGTTTTCTCCCCACCGGATATCCCCATCATTTTTCAAACCAACTCGAGCAATGCGTGTAACAAAACTATGTCACGTATTAGAATTCAGGGAAGTCTTTTCTCGGGGAGGATTTCAAAACATTATGGCTCAAATAAAACAGCGATTTATGATAATCTTGTAAAATTATGCATCGTAAAGTTCTGATGACAAATATGTTAGTTTTATGCATCTGCAACAAATAATATTACAGTGAAAGCCATTAACGGAAGAGGTTTGTGTGACTTGGCAGAGTGGCCTCACAGATGACATCCTCAGTGATGCAACAAATAAATAAATGTTCACATCACAATTTGTATTGTGCATGACGTCAGTTAGACTTTTGTGGTTTTTCACTAATACCTACCACACGGCAAAGAAGTTACACATTCAAGATATAGGTGTAATTGCCAGCTACTCGCTGAGAGAAATCTCCTGGTTCAGCTTTAATAGCATTTTTAAAGCTGAAATGCTCAGACAGTTAGTAACTTTAGGAAGTCTTTGGGTATCATTAATCTGTAGCATGTTCCACAGCAGGGCGATCTGGCAAAAACCAGGGGTGGGTTAGTCATACAGTGGTGGGTACCTATATATAAGGTAAAGTGGTACAGTTATAGCCTACATGTATAGCCCATACAGTGTAGAAAACAGCTGGCAGTACACATTAATTCAGGCAGAGGCTATAACTGTTCTGGGGCTATAACTGTACTATCTTACCTTATTAGTGTATTAGTGGCAATTATTTTCATCATGCCTTCATGAAGGAATGTCAAGAGAAAGCACTCGGGCCTTTTCAGAGGTGAAAAATCATGTAAAGTGGAGGGTTAGTTTTTTTTTCTTCCACCAAGCACAGGGTTCATAGCAATGTTAGCAAGGGTACGCAATCACTTGTTACCTTGGTTACGGATAACCCATGCCAATTAGACATGCAAAAATTGACCCCTGACCTTGGCAACTCCTGCCGCCTACTAGTTGAAATCCTGGCGGACATTTGCAGTAATATGAACCAATCGTATTGCAGCAATTAATCTCGCAGTTGCCATTTTCATACTGACACTCATTTATATCTGAAATATATTGGCGAAGAAACATAAATAAAATGCAACAAAATAACTCATAAAGTAAGGCAAAACAGGAGGTCCCAACCATGCACACACCTTTTTGAGATGCCCTAAAACTTGACAATGAAACAGGATAAGATCTTAAACTGAAAAGAATGTGAAAGCAGATGAAAAATTTGGAAAAGAAAATCAACAACAACATCGCAGACACATCTACAAGGCACATTACGACATCACTTCACTCTGAAACAAATGATACTGATGAGATACATGGAGGAAGGCAGAGCAATGCAAATGTGAACTGTCTCCTTTTAGCTGATTCAGTTTACAACATAGCCAATGGAACTTTGATTTATGGTTAAACTGGGTGGTCAGTATTGCCACAATAACCAATCTTCACAAATTCCAAAACTGGATCCAGTCTATCTTCCTTTTAACAAATTACCAAAGATAGGAGACAGTTCTTTATACTGGCAACCAGCAGTATATGCTGCCGCTGTGTGGACTGGATCTTCTGTCGTCGTGTACAGTCCAAATCACAAGTGACATCCCTTTATTCGTGTATGAGCAATGTACTTGTAAAGCAAACGACCTGGGCATAGGTTGTACAGGTCCGACAAAAATCCACAATAATTTTGCACAACTGGCAGCATAACCACCAAATAAGTAAAATATGAAAATAGAAATAAGTAAGATTTCAAATTCAATGAAAATATCAAATATTATAAAACATCATCAAAAAACCGATAAAACATTTTATCCAAAGATAAATTATTTCATCTTTTCTGATGATTTTCTTAGAAAACCCGCAGCAGGTAACACAGCAAATATTTGTTAAATATCCTCACTATTCGTAGTTCTGTCATTCTGTTCGCCTCTATTATAAGACTGGTACCCAAGTACAGCTTGAAACGAAAAAAATAGCCAAACATTCAAATCAACACAAAAAGCGAAACATTTAAGCAGCCGCTGAAAAAGAGGCGATGATGCAAAGTTTTGAAGGGAAGAACGATTCTCTAAAAATTTTTTTTTAATTCTTCGATTTTTCTTGGCTTTATTCAAACAAGAATGAGGATGTGTTCAGAATTTATACTATCGAAGGATACTAGACTGTTTTTTTCTTCACAAATGTCTTCCCTTCAAGGTAAACTCCGATATCAAAAATTCATTCAAAACATTCTTAAGATATAGAAACAGATCTCATTGTGGGCTGAAAGAGACATGAATTGAAATACATGCAGTAAAACTGATTCTGAGACCTCGGCAGAATAATATATTGTCTGTATCATATGGGACTCTATAGAGCACAAACTACTGGTCAGAAGGGTGGGTTACATAGACTTGGAAAGGAAGGGGACATCAAGAAAGATGGGTTTTTTTAGGGTCATTTTACTGAAGTTTGTAATCAGTTTCAAATTTCTTTTTCAAATTGGGTGAGAGGGGCTACTCCTCTGCACCCTCCCTGGATCCACTCTTATCTGAAGGTGTCATTGAATTTGCGAAGGAAGGTGTAAATGCACATTACATCGGTCAAAGAATGTCACTTTGACTTTGAGTGAACAAATTTCAGTTCTTCCTTTTGTCAAAAAGTGGCAGCACTGCATATCCTCCTGGGCGATTTGATAATGAATCACTTCAGCCAATCACCATTACATAAATCTCCACTAACAAATCATCCTCGGCCTAAATATTTTCATTTGAGACAATGTGTGAAATCCTGCGCTAATAAACCAATAACATTGCAGGGGACATTCGCTGTACATTAAGGCCAGACTTTCTGCATAGATTGAGTAATTGGTAGACATTACCGCTGAATTCTAAAGATCTGCCGATAAGTTAGGAATTTACTGTTCGTTTTATCACCAGAGACATGTAATCGGTTGTATACATTTCTAAACTTTTCACCCTCGAGAGAAATATAACCGGCCAAAACTTTCCCTCTTTAACCCTTTGTGTCTACAGCAATGCTAAGAGTTGGTGAAATGTCATTCTGAACTTTCCCTCTATTAGCTTCCACAAATAGATATATGTTAGTAAAACAAATTCCGCGGCAGTGTAGTGGAGTCTTTAACTCATAGGGTCAAGATGGTCAAATGTCCTTGTGCTAAGTCTTGACTAGCCTTTTCATGACATTGCAATGAGGTATAGTCCTGGGTATAGTTTCCGGATATCTTTGAGAAGCGGTTAAAGGCCTGAACCTATGATGTAACGGAATAGGTATGGTGTATACCTACCTATACAGCACAATAAGAAGTCAATGGCCAAATCAATTATACAGATGTTGAGTAGCCACCTCAAAAGATCCCCTGAACATCCTGGAAATCGCACATTTATTGCAACTTATAATCATATAACTACTCAGAAGGCCATAGTTACATCTGTATAGACGGGAGAGAGATAATTTGGACCAGATTTCCAAAACCTTAAATGCCGATATTAAGACATTAAGCCAAATTAAGAAACCATTCCAACACAGATGCAGCAAATTCTGTTTAGGAAAAGTGCATTCTAAGATTCCTTTTATGTTTTTACACTCTTTATATGCATATTTAATATTCATTTTAATGGGTGGCCTTCTCTGAATCAGTGAAACTGAATGATATTTGTTGACAATATTTTTCTCATTGGGGGCAATCCTGACCACCTGATACGGAAGACAGGCATATTGACAACAGATGTAAGCCCAGAATCATGCTGGCAAAATTCTGGAATCCACATGTTCAAAGACACCAAAGATTAATGGGCACGAAAAAACCCCACTTTTTTCACCAAACTTGTTATTTTTTGTTGAAAGGATATAATTTGTACTGAGTGTCCTCAGTCACTGCACCTGTTTTAGTGCCAATCAGTGCCAACTATTAGATTTTTGCCAGAGGTATGAAGTTTACTATAAGCTTCTGTCTACATCCGGCGATCTTTTACTTGCCCTGGCACAGACACTCGGGTACAAGGGACACAGGCTTTTAGTTTCATTCCAGGCAGATGAACATGCCTCCCAATTGAGTGTACTTCCTTCAAGGTAGGACCAAAAGTCCACCAAAAGCAGAGGAAGAAAGTAGTGAAGTGCCTTTACCAAGCCACAACTCATGGATGTGTTGGGGAACACTGACAGTTATGAAGTACATGTAGGCCAACATTTTCTGAATAAACTTCACTTTTTCTTCAATTATTTACCCATCAAACAAAAATGAGAGGCCACTCCTGTCACAAAGACCTATTTGATGTTGACATCAGTCATAGCTTGTCTGTTTGTGTTCATTGATAGCTCATAAATCAACATATTGTTTTGAACTTTTTTTTCCAAACCTCCTAGGGTCAACTCTTCTGTATTCAGGCTTGGTTCCTTCATCCTACTTCATTGACTTAGCGCCAAGTTAAAATGGCTTTTACTGATAACAGCATATTGCTCAATGATACATGTATCTACATTGTATTTCATGATGTTTGGCAATCTTAATCATCATGATACAAAACTGCAAGGAAGATGTTTTTCTTGATGAGACATGCTGGTTGCTGCCCAGCAACTTAATCTGCACTTGCATGGCCTGCAGATCATGAAGGAATTTTGGCAAAAATAGGCCAATTTTCAGTAGGAAATTCTTCAGGATTCTACAGGAATTAAGATATTTTGCCACACTACACATTGCTTGCAAATTTAATGTGTTCTTCATTAGAGGATTCCCAAATTGTGTAGTTAACAATAAGAAAATAATCATTTTTTACAGGAATTCAGTTTTTTGACGAACTACAGCTTGTTCTCTCCTGGTGAACAATGTACTATATAATCAAAGTAAATAACGATTTTTGCAGGAATTCCAACTTTTTTTATCATTTTCTATCTTTAGAACTGCTGATGCTGTCAGTTTTTGCCACAATGCACTTTTGTTTCACCTTTTACGGAATTAATCAGTTTTAGGTGAAGCATGGCATGTCTGGCGTTTTGTTTGTTTTCACTTTGGAGGCATACAGCGGGGAATCTTTTACTTTCTTGGTCAGTAAGGCTAAATATTTAACCGGTAATAGTTCTCACCGAGAACTACAATGCTTGAGTGTACACAAAGCAAAAATGTACAGAGCAATTCTTAGCAGTGACAGTCCTGTAATGATGAAAACTGATTTAGCGTAACTGAAAATCACCACCTCCTGCGATCGTGATGCTTGGGTTGAGCATTGAGCACCCTCACGTTCCTAGCAGGGGTCAATTCCTTGCTCGACCCCTTGCCAAGTCAGTCACTGAGTAAAAATGACATAACCCTCCCCCTCCACTCCAGTGGGCTTGCAGTTGGCTTGAACCAAAGCTTCAGATATACTGTCCCGTCAGTAGGCAGTAAATGTTACAACATTTTTGGAACACCCTGTTAGGTCTAAAATTAATTTTCTTTAATATCTTTACATTCTCATCACTGAAGTGGCAACATGAAGTGTCAAGTGGTCTCAGAGTGCCACTTGATATCAACGGCGGTGGAAATATAATCAATTTTCATCTTAAAACAGTGTGATATTTTGAAGTAGAAATCAAGACCAGACCACCAAAAGTGAAACAAATTAATCTGAAGTGGGCACCATGGCGCCTACAGTCAGTATTTAACCTTAATAAAGAGAATATGACAAATCAAGTGATGCGTGACCTCGTGTTACATCAGACACGTCACGGTCAAGGTACAACACTTGTGACATCGCTCAAAGCTAAATCTGTCATGTGGTCAGAAGTTTATGGGGCACGAAAATGTGATTTTTTGCCACTGGGGGCGCTGTCGTTGGGCCTTAATGAAAGTATCAAATGCATTTAAAGCGCACCTACAACCTTAATACACTTTGATTTTATCATGTTTGACCAACAACTGGACGAACATTGACACATAGCCTGTGAAGTTCTCGAACTTGTCATATACCCAGTCACGATGATCCTTCGGCCGTATTGGCAACCTGCGATACAAAGATCGCTATAAAGTTCATCAATGGGGGGCCAGTGGCACACAACTCGGGTGTACGTTGCGGGTAACTGACACTTACCCAGCATCAGATCCTTTTTGAGTTTTGAGCCTGGTTCTCATACACCCTGTATAACCAGAGGACCAATTCACTTCAGCAAGACAATATTTACCCATATCTAAGAGTTTTATCACCAGCTATCAAATTTTCATATTTGATATCATAACTATTTACTTGCTGGTGACTGAGAAGGGGAAACAAGTGGAATGCAATGTTTGCCAAAACATCGAGTTTATCACCTTGAAATGGCGGCACTTAGCCACATGGCTCCACTGAGGTGACAAGAGCAACTTACAGACAAAACAGTTCCCCTATCTTTTGGCACAACTATTATGAGGTCAGAGGACACTATTGTAAGGCCGCATGAAGTAGACCTGTTTTAAGTAATTCCGATGAAATTGGGTTAAGTGTCTTTATAATTAATGGATTTTACTCTGATTCCCGTTGATTAGTCGGATTGTTTTGCTGTCACAATTGTCGTCAAATTCGGAGCATACATTAAACCACCAAATTTCACTCTAGGCTTGTTGCAACAACGTCCTTGAAGCCTCACACCATGGTCTTGGTGACAAGATGGACAGAAATGAATTTTAGAAACGAACAATCATTCCTTTTTGCCTCAGGTCAGAGGATAAATGAGGCCTAGGGTGAAAGCACGACATCACCAGAGTTTCCTTACAAAATAAATCATTTGAATTATGATAGTGTGTGCGATAACTGTACATGCTGTTTTCTCACCTAAAATATTCTATATTTAACCGAAACCTATCACCTTATCAGGTCACACTATAAATTATTTTGTCTCCAGACAGTTGACTGCATAGTGCGTGTTTCCTGATCTCTGCATGCAGAATAACATTTGGTACATTGTTTTGACTTCAAATGAAAGAGTCACACGGGCCTGTTTGTGTCCTTGAGTCGAAACACTTAACACACAGAACAACTCGCTTGAAATGTAATAGGTCAGGATACCTCTGGCTCAGTACATGGAGTTTCATCAACGGATGGTTTGGGTGCTACAGTAAAATAGTACCTAAATAGACTTTTAGCCGAGTCTTTTCCAGTTAGAAGGTGGGTGACAAGTGGCAAGATTCCGTTAGTAAGCTCAGATTGATTTTCATTGTGCGCGGCTGCACCAGACACTCGCTTCATGTAGACAGCATGTCTAGTTAGTAAGTATGTTTGATAGTTAAGATCACAGCTTCTGACCATTTGTAGGTCTTTAAGGCTGTCACATTCATCAAATTTTGACACAGGGTTCTGTAAGTTTTCATAGTTAATCGCTCTGAAGCAATAACAATCGCAGGAGCACTTGACCCAAGTGAAGGATCTGTTGAACTCCAGGGAGAATTTTTTTGCTCCGTTTTGTGTTATCGTTTCACTTTATTGCAGTTTACTGATTTCATGTACATTTTGAACAAAAAATTCATCAAATCTGCACTTGAATTTGGCCAAGTCAAACTGGCACAGACCTAATCATATACCACTGCAAGTTGAACATACTTTTCTGTGCATTTATTATCACAAAGTGTGCAAGATTTTAGGCAAATTGAGTTGCAGTGAAATGGTATGAGACTCAGTTTTGCATCGTTGGGATTTCGGAGAAATTTATGGTCTTTTTGCAGTAAAAAACGTGTGATTTAAGGAATAAGACAACAGTTTATCTTTAGGATTTGAAATTTTATGTTCGGTCTGTTTGTACCTTTGGTCGTTTGAGCAGATTTTATGGTTCTTTGCGGTGAAAAAGTGTGATTTTTAACATAAAAGACAAGTGCAGTGCAATTGGAGCAATTTGCACTACTTGCGGTTATATCATAAATATGGAGAAAAAGCAGCAAGTTGGATGAAGTGCATTGACAAAGGACACAAACAGAAGAGAGCATGAATCCCAAAGATCCTTGCAACACCAACATTAGAATGTCATGGGTCCCTTATACAACTCTTACAGAGAATAGCTTATCATTATGCTGAGGGCATTTTCTATTCCAAAAATTACAAAAAATCTTGAAAGTGTCCAAACTAAAAATCTTGAACATGTCAAAAATCCCTTGAAGTAAACAATGGGTGATAAATACAATAAAAAATCTCAAGGCAAAGTGATTTATCCCTGAGGGGAGCAGGATGTTGAATTCAATAACCAAACCTTTTCCCAGGAAGATGATTTTTTATTTCGGGACCTGTTTGATAACGGCAAACAAGCACTGATAACATTTTTGATGCCAGGACCATAATGTTCTTTGGGTCTTCTTTATCATAAAGCGGAACATTTGATAAAAAGATCTTGCCCCTGGGCATTCTCACCTTAGCTGACACTTGGCCACGTAAATATAAACTTACAAACTTCAAAGGATGGATCTTGCACTCAAGTGTTGTTCTAGTCTGCTTGTGACCTTGGGCACCACACTTAACTATGGTTTTGATGAGACAAATGCAGCTGTATGCAGGCAGCATTCCCTTTGAATCAGATTGTACAACAACTTTCAACTTAGATTCATATGAAGAGATTTGACAAACATCACAATATGACATATCCGGTACCTAATTTGGCCGCTGACAAATACAGGTCAAAAACTCAAGCCTTTGACCAGAACCCAGCCATCTAACAATTCGAAGACTGAGGTAAAGCACCTTGACCTAGTCACAAGTAAAGAACTAAACTGCTGACCAGAGGCTGGAGGCATGTTGCACCTTCCGATAACACAATCAAAGTTATCCGATAACACCAATCAAAGTTATGTTCCCCAGGCTACAATCGGAAGCATTTTTCATTTTCATTGAGGTAAATACACTTAGGGAAGGATATCCGGGACTTGTGTACATGATTTACAGAATTGTCTACTTGTGTGTTACCTACCACATTTGCAGACAGATTCTCAGCTTGTTGAGGGTTTTCTTCTTAGACTGTCTCCGAGTTTTGTTTGGGACACATCGAGATGATTTTTAGCAGGGTTAAGTGATATCATAACAAATTGCTTAGGTCCAGGATCTTTCCAAGTATGTGAGATAATAGTAAGCATTTGGTCCAAATATTTTTTTCACTTGTATGCTCAAATTGAAGAAACATCATCAGTCCCAAAATATTTTTGACTTTGAACATTTTTCAGCATTTTGAACTTATGACCCTAACCCTAACCTATCTCCGAAAGATGAAAAAAAATTTAAGACCAAATTTTTTTTCACTTGTTTTTTCTACTCAAAATGAAGTAACATCATCAGTCCAAAACATTTTTTTTTTACTTTGAACATTTTTCGGAATTTTGAACTTATGACCCAAACTCTGAAAGACGAAAAAAATTCCAAAATCCAAATTTTTTTTCACTTGTTTTTTTTCTGCTCAAAATGAAGTAACATTTGAAGTAATATGTGTCCCATAATGATTGACCATGGTGAATGCAGATTTCACCATGGTAAATCTGAATTCACCATGGAAAATCTAAATTCACCATGGAAAATCATCATTTCACCATGGTGAATTGGGATTCATTTTCGTAACGGAAAGCAGCAGTGTATGGCGTGTCATAGACTGCTGGACATAGTCCCAACTACTTCATTTTCGATTCCTATGACAGAATATACCGATATACAAACATACCAATATACTGGTAGTCAGTCAGTGACTTTAACTTGTATTATAGTTAAGTCCCAACCGCTCCATTTCATCAAACCCCATCACTGAGATAGGACAACTGGACAAACTGGATAGTCCAGCACTGAATTTATGACCCAACCACTTCAATTCATCAGCCCAATACCCCAAGTTGGGACACCGCGGGATCAATTCGAGCAATTCATTTGTGTCATCCAAGTTTATTTGATGTCTCCTCTGAGAGTTCAGCTGTATTACTCGACAAACATTACATAAATCACACATTAATTTGTGCCCCACTGGTTACAATATTTCATTATTTGGTAGTAGCGTCCTTAGGTTAGCCCAAGAAGTTGGGATCTCGGAATATGAGGCTCGATAGAGCTGTCATGTTTATTTTGTCCTTAGTCATCGAGCAGAGACATCACCAAACGAGACATGGGAGTTTCTAGGATCTCATTTTGTGCAGCACAGTGAGGAATTTTGCTTCTGATCAGTACTGGTAGGGAATGACACTCTTACGTACCCATCATGTGGGCAGGTTGAAGGTGCTGAGTGTTCAATGACAGGGGCTGTTTGAATGAAATGGTTTCGTTTTTCCTTGCTGACAAAATCAATTCTATATGTGCAAATTCAATGACACCATTCACCCTCCGTTCTTGATTCTTAATTTGACTGAAAAATTGACTAAAAGATGTGAACTGTAAAGTCCTGTTTCAAAAGTGCTGCAATATAAAAGATGCATCAATAATGAAGGATAATATTCAAACAAATGCCATTCATGATTGTTGTAAAAATGATATGTAGAAAATTACATCAATACTATAAAACAATATCATCAATAAATTTCCATTTGATACACAATCATATTGATCATACAGTGCTGTCCTGGCAAAAAGGTGAATCACATTTATTCTGGGTATGGAATGGCAAGCAAGTTGACCAAAAATTGAATCGACTTCTAAGCGATTCAGGAGACAACATGTAGGGGGCAATATCGTCGCTAGACCGATTGCTTTGAGAGATTCTTCCTGGATGGATTCAAGTTGTAAAGAACTTTGGATCATGGAGGATAGAGCCCTTTTTACCAGAACTGCAATGACCAATATGCTAAACAACATGGAAAGCATATTTAAAATTATGTGCTTTTAAAGTGTAAACAAAGAGTTTCCTCACAAAATGAGATGTGTCCATTTTTGCCATTTTGAGAAAAATTACTTCAAATTTCAGAATTTTTTCATCATGACATGTTTATTGTTCAACCCATTGCTCCAAAATATGGCGGACAAACTAGTTGTTACATGGGCCATGCCATGGTTTTGGAATTAAAGTCAAAATGTTGCCTTAATCGCATGCATTTTATGATAAAACTCTTCCAAAATTTTGAGTTTAAATCTAGTACTAACAACACAACATTTCCATTGAACCGACAATGAAGAACATCCAGGATGAAAGTCAAAGTTCTTATTTTCTAAAATTTGCAAATCAAGGCATCGAAGCAATTCTTCATCTTCAAAATATCAAGCATGCTTTTTGGGGTAAACTTTTCTCATAAGACTGACATCTTAATCATGGCATCTTAATCGATATGTTTTTCGTAAGAGTTTACAACCAACATGACTACAACAGTTCTGTTTAAAAATAACCTTGCTTGATACACAACGTTATATTCTGGAAACTGTGCATTCTGTACACACCAGCTTAGATTTTTACAGGCATGGTATGGTATGTGTCCTCCTCCACACCAGGGTCATGGCAAACAGTCACCTCAACTATGCATGTTACATAAGGTAGGTCTAAAGAAAGGGGCCTAAAAATAGGATGGGTGGACTCGCAGAACTCAATAGTCTGAGATAGAACCAAGACACGACTGCAGTATGTAACGCTGAACACAGCAAGTAAGGTTACTTATGAACAGTACAGGCCGTCAAGAGAACTTGCAAGGATAGAATATCTAAATATGTCCCCTTACCGTATTGACATCGCGGGCCTTGGAATCCCGGAGCACATTTACACATGGATTTAAAATCACCGGTACATGATCCACCATTAAAACATACACTGTTGTCACACTCTCCTGAAAAGATAAAAGGAAAGAATATTTAGCAAATAAATCTCTGAATATTCTACACGGGAAACTTTCTTAAAATCTCTCTGATGGACTCTTGTTAGCCCCCTTTGACTCGATCACCACCATCCGGCAGGGGTTAAACAGACAGTGGATAAAACTGATAACAAAGTAACTTCAGGAATTTCCCCTTCACTGACTAACCACTGAACTATTTCCTGTAAGCCACAAGACAACCAAATAAGGGTCCAGTGTCAAGAAATCATGCTATGTATAGCAGCAAATCCTACAATTATGACAATTTTCTGTAGAAACTTAAATCTCAATGCAAAGAATTCAGATAACTTGACACTATTTGCCTCCATGTTTAATCGGCCAGACACAATTTTCAAAGAAGCCCATCCTGCAATTACTTGTGATAAGTCGCAAATGGGGCAGAAAATCGTTCAAACATTGGATTGAAAGAGATGTGGATTGTTTTCATCTTGGACCTGATGCAAAGAATGCTAAAATTAGGGGCCAACAAATTCATTCGGTAGTTGACTATGTGCTTTGTAACTATTTGCGAGGCAGAAAATTTGAAGAATACTTTGGAGAGTTTTGGATGGGTCAATGGTAGAAAATCATGTTGCATAATCTTTGTAATAATATTTCCTCTTTCCTCATTCTTTCTGATATTAGTTGCATTCCCACGTATTAGTTCGACATAGCAATTTACTCTGGAATGAGAAGTGTTAAATATTCATGGAGTTGTTTCAAACAACTCTGCGATTACATCATCAGATTCCTTGCTCTTGGCGTCGGAAGTGGGAGGGCAACATCATAGATTGTAGCAAAACACGCCAAACCTCCCGAGGGAATGCACGGACATCAATATATGGAATTTTGCTGTTATTGTACATGTAATTATAAGTAGAGTCGTACGCACTTGTTGCGTTAAAAGACCTTGGTGTAGTTATGGGTTATGAAAGGAGTTGACGCAAGAGGTATGAGATGCTAATTAACATGGGACTTGGTGCTTTCGTTCAGCGCTTGCTGTGCTCTTCTTGAAAACCGAGCTGTATAAGGGACCCATAACATTCTAATGTTGGTGTTGCAAGGACCTTCGGATTCATGCTCTCTTCTGTTTGTGTCCTTTGGCAATGCACTTCACTCGGTGATAAAACATGCTCCGACATTCGTTCATGACTTAACTTTCAATGCTTGAAATATTGATGTCAAACTGCAAGTGAACAGCAGAAACTTCCTCGATGAGAAAGTTGTCCCTACCAGGGCAGTAGTTATTAAATGAGGCTGTGATTAATTTGTACTGAATCTTACACTAATTGCAAAATCAAGACCCCAGGACAACAAAATCAGATTAGTTCTGTTCTATATCTTTGCAGAGGTGTCCCGTACGCAATGATTCTCGCATCACGCGAGATTGCAGCACAAATTTAACAAGATTGATCCATCACCCGAAAGTTGTGGCCATGTGGGATTTTTCGGAACAATATGAAACCGCCCCTCCTTTTAAGAAGATCGATAAAATCACCTAGGCAACCGAGAGATGTCACTTTTCGAGTCCTTCTGTTCTCCATGGACCCAGGTTTTATGGTCTAAATTATTACGGTACTGAATTCAAGGATAAATCCATCTGCAAGTTTGAAAGAGTTATAAGACGTAGCGTCATTGAGTAGCAGTCAAAGAAAACCACGTGGCAGACATCCAGCAAACTCGCGGTGGTCCACATAAAGAATTCATAAAGTCAATGGGTTAACTTGCTGTGCGAGGAGGACGATTGTACATTGTATGCATCCAGACTATCTATGATCTATTGTTGAAAAAAACGAGAAAAAAATTTGCGACCCAAATATGTGACTATAACTAGTAGCATATCTCAGCAAATAAGTTAATAAGAAGAGAAAGAACAATAATATTAAAAAAACACATTATAATGAAATTCTGAGTATGTTGGTATTATTATACACCACAGATATGATCATTTAACTATGCCACTTCTTCTTTCAATGATTTTAAATAGGCCCACTCAGAAAGTCGTTGAAATAAAAACTGTCATTTGCTTCTTTTGACATTGAGACGACATGTATTTCTGTATGTTGGAATGAAAAACCTAGTAGACAATGATTTTTAAATTCCAGACTATTGTATGTAAGTGTTAAATAAGAGCTGGTTTTAATTTCTGGGGAAAAAGCATTTAGACAACGTTTAATGACTAAACAACTTTAAATTTTTTGAGAAATCAAGTCACTGAATACTGGATAAATCACAGCACGTCATATCTAATGGAAGAGTCAGTGTAATATGCCCACCGCAGTAACTGAACCTCTTATTAGCCAAAGTAAGCATTTTGTCTGTGATAGATGGTGATCCTATTGCAAAGCAAGAAACCACATTAGGATACCATCGTCTGTGAATACATGGATAGGAATTTAGGCAATGTCACACTCTGGTATAATAATTGAATCATTTTTTGTGATGATTGCCCCAAAATTATCAAAGTATGATAAATACTTGCCCTGACTAACAAACTGCGCAGCGTCAATGTCTAGAAAATGAAACATTCTGTACTTGCGTTCAGACTATGTCATGACCTACTCGTGTTTTGTCACGAATTGGAGAAATTTGTGTTATTATAATTATTGCAATAATATGACACAGTGTATTAGTTCTCGAATTGATTCAGTAAGATCATGTCAACTCAATTACTCTTGCTGGTGACAAGACAAGGCCACATCATGAAATAGGCTTGATGTTTTCCTATATCTAGTACACACCGTAAGTCGAAAAGAACCATGAAAACATAAGTGAATCATGATGCCACCAAGACTCTGAACATGGATGTTGCGATATGAGACATTTAAGTTGAAATCAATCTGTCATCAAAAAGTGACGTCGCTGGTGGTTGTACCTGGCTTGTCTGTCAAGTCAACAAATCTCGTGCTGTGTAGCAAAACGTTGAAAAAACGTGAAAAAGCATAAAAAGAGCAGCTGATTTACAATACTCGGTGTGCTGTAATGATATTATCAAGCCCCACCTGACCTGCCAGAACCAACTTGATTGAATTAATGACCCAGACTTGATAATGGTCATAGTAACTTGTTTTTGTTGAAAGCTTGTTTGTGGCAATTGAAATGATTATATCGGCAGTAATGAAATATACTGCCAAAAAACCTACATGTGCTATTACAACACGTTTCATTTTTGCTGATGTAAATGAAATTACACTCCGAACGCACACGATCAGGGGAGAGGCAGGACTGCTCGTGCATGATTCCTTTTCAAGCAATCTGAAGAAAGTTGTAATATTCCTCCTAAACCTGCCAGCATGAGGGAAATACATCTGGGGGTAATGTCATGTTTGACCAGATAATGTCACCACTGCGGGTTGCACTGAGATTTCCAACTTGTTTAGTCTGCATAGACTTTGACATGAAAATTGGACTAAAGTATAAAAGAAACAAAAACCTTTTCATACTAAACTACCGCAAACCTTTAAGGACTAATTTCTCCGAAAGTGTTACTCACAGTGAGGGGGAAGGAAAGTCAAAATAAACTTAGTCAATCCCCTCAAGTCTAAAAGGGCCTTAAGCGCTAATAAAAGTATTTAGCGAAGGAGGCGATTAGCTTAATTAAGGTCAGGAAAAGCAAGAAAGCATATAACTTTCTCAATTGACAGTAGGACTAAATATCTTTACTGGTTGGACTAAATTGTTTTTTACCAAGAGAAGGATTTTCATCATGACCTTTGCAAAATTCTCTCATTTGCAAGCTGGGGTTCACGACATTTTGACCACAAGCGACATATTAGTTCGGGCAAAAATGCCAAATAAACAATGCGTTGGTCAATATGGTTTATTTCCTGTTGGTTACTTGATTTGAAAACAGAAACCCTCCGAACACAACACGCCAATCTTAACTTTAATGTTTGGAATCACTATGACTCTTTCTGTGTTGTTTGTTATGTATTTCCTTCATAATCCAGTGTAAATGTTGGGAGTGGATTTGGGCACTTTGCTGGTATCTCTTTTAAAAGTGACGTCAGATTGTATCACTTTTAACTGATTTAGGACTAAACGCTAAAGTCAAACTTCGCTTCAAAGTTGGTTACATGATTTCGAGCCCTGGAACTTTCAGCTAAGGAATTGATACCGAACTGGAGGTATTGGTTATCTCACCAAACATGGCAAGGGTGGAGCTAAAATGTGGCCCAAAGCGGAGGCGGCAGTCAAGCGCTTTGCTCAAGGACTTGTTCAAACTAATTAGAAGTTATTAACACTTCTATAATATAACATAATTTGGGGTATCAGAAGCAAAGTAGGCAATATCGCACTTAAATGAGTCCTTGCTGTTTTGTAGATTGTTATATTACAGTTTTGGTAGCTTTTCCAAGCATTTCCTATTGTTGACATCAAATAATCTGTGGATTATCCTTGGATTTTAACCATATCAATACAAGTGGTGGGATTACCTTTCCAGGAATCGAAAAGAAAGGCGTTTAATCTTATAAATGGTGTGTTATCTTGAAATAGGTCAAAAAGGGTTAACGCTAAGAAACACAGAAACATTCTTGGAAGGTAAAAACCTAAGCCCTAGTTACCGAACAACTTTTTTTCTCGGTGAAAATGTGAAAAAAGGTATACTGCTGCCCTGGATTCATGTTGTGTATATACGGGACCCCCTAAAACTTCACACAACAATTTGTCAAATTTTCTCCTGTGAGACAGAATAATCATATATCATTAAGAATTATCATTTTATTAGAAGGGTTATTTGGTTAAAGAAATACCACTTATGGCCAAATTACACAGACAACAGATCAGAATTTGAGGACCCTCCATGAAGAAGTTTGAAAATAGATACTCGTGTGTCTAATTTAAGGTAACGTTTTGCACAACCTCGAGATGAAGGGGTGCAATTTCTGGGGGGTCAAGAGGGCATGAACTGTCAGGACACAATATGACAAAACGCTCAGGTTATTAAGAAGCATTCTAAAGTGACGTGAAAATTGCAGGATATCAGGACTGTGAGCAGTATTTTTTCATCTGACAAAACCGGGCAATTTAGAATGTGTTCACACAAATAATGGCGTTTTTTGTCATCATTTTTTACCTTTAGCATCAATTTGTGGTCAAATACACTTCAAGTTAAGTTTAATGAAAAGGGTACAATTCAAAATTCCTGGACAAAAATAGTAGCTTTTTGAGATAATTCAATTGGTGGCCAGAAAAAAAATTCAAAGAAAACGGACAATTTAAAATTCTTCAACAGAAATAATTGAGATCATTTTATCTGTCTCTTTTATTCAAATTCAACTAGCTTTTGTTCAAAGGAATTTCTACCAGAGGGTCCCGGGTTGTTAGCGCTTGTAACACCTGAAGATTTCTGTAGATCACCCCCCTTCAAATGACAATTTTTCACAACAGCCGTAGTAAAGTGTCCTCCCTGTAGTCAAGAGGCTTCAGCCCTTCTCGAAAATGTCCTTCTTGAGTTTTTTTATAGAACGGGATTGTGACTTATGTGATGTCAAAGAGCAAGCCGCCTGGCCAGCCTATTGGAACCCTTTGTGCTAATCATCGCTGCAGGAGTTCAAATGTCATTCTGGGTGCCTTGTGACATCTTTCAAAATGCATGGATATAGCACAAGGTATTTTCAATTCGCCACCGGAGGCTATGGCCAGCGAATCCAAGCAGGGACGGAACAACGTCATCAATAATCAGAGTTTTGGTAATGTGCAAAAAATCATCTCATCACATCTATCTCATTATTTCACTGTAATTTAGCTTATCATATCATGATGAACTTCGACTTTGAAAAAATTAGTTTCCAAGAAAGCCGACTCATTATTTGTGATACAAAGCACATTGTTCCATAAAAACATATGAAAATGTGAAAATGTTCCGGTTTCGGCGACAAAATTAAGTATGGTAGGCGCCATCAACATGAAAGATGTAACAAGTTACGAACCAATCACACTCTCAAGTGTTCATTTTCTTGAACTGTGCATATATGTCTTGTCTGGATCGGTCCTTAAATCAGCCTAATTAGGCAGAGAATACATACAAGGGCTGACATCATCTCGAACGGATGACATCACTGGCAATTATTTCATTGTCGTCAACTCATCCTGGGCGCTTTCGTTTTCTACTGATAATCATACGTATTAGTATACATCATGCATGCGATACTGAGGAGTTGGCCCGGGTTGTGGTCTGAAGTCCTCCAATGCAATATTGAGTGAGCAAAGGCTCTTTATATTGAGATATTGGACCCTCAAAAGCCTATTTCCTTCCACGCAACAATGGATTTTGCTGTGAATTCTAAAGTTTTGGTCAAATTCAAATGTTGATGGTGTGTGGTGACCACTAGAGTTCAACCATTAGAATGTTGAATCCAACCATACTTTGACCATTATTTCAGCTTGACACACTGTACATCGAGTACTGCAACATGAACATAAGTTGAGTCAATGTTAGCCTGAATTGGACGCTTTCACCAGATTGTCCCTAACATGTCTCTGAAATATAGAAAATGACCACACAGAATTTGAACACACGCTTGGTCAACAAGTGAGACTATCTAACCTTATTGTTTACCTTATAAAATTGATGACCGGCTTAATAAATTATCTTATACCGAGACTTTGTCGGTGGGCTCAGCTATTTATGATTTTAATATGAATTTGATGACTATGTACTATACCCTTGTGTGAAAATAGGCCAAGCATTTGACAGAGTGGTCAGCAGTATGACAGATCCTTTCACAGAATTTCATCCTCTCGGTTTACACTTAATTTAATCTTGTAAAGCACTTTATGACCGAAACCCCTTGAAATAATATTTTCCGTATATGTGCGCTATTGAGCCCCAACTGAAGTCTACCGACTGCTTTCTGTTCCTTGTTATTTGAAAACATTGAAAGCTAAAACTTTTTCGTTTTTACTTGTCATTAGGTACCAATTTACCCTTAACGTTTTGGAGAAAGGCCTAACAAACGATTATTTGTATGGACTACTATTTTCAAAATTAGACCTAGCTAGCTACACCCCTGTAGAGGCAGATGTTACTTCTCACTTCTAGTCCAACATTTCACACCAATATCCCAACAGATAGAAGAATATGAAGGCTGACTTTTGCCTCCACTTCTTTTTTACATTTTCACCCCACTGGATCAGCAATGTTGGATCAGTTGAATCTTAGAAGTCATTGGCACATTAATCAAGGAAACGTAATTACTTCGGTCACCTTTCAATCAGAAGACAACTTCTTAGCTAAATTCATTACAAAATCAATCCCAACTGACAAATCAGTTCTAAAAATGACAACATCCACAATGTGATTGACACAAGAGATTGACACAACTTTAAAGTGATTTCCAATAAATCTATCTGATGGATTAGATAAGAATGGTTATGTAGCTGCCCACAATTTGCTGAGACTGTCGGCCGACAGACTCAGATTGCATCGTATCATTAATTTCATTACCAATAGTTCTTATTTCGTATCATGCTTTTGGGAGGAATCTAAGCTGAATGAGCTTTGGGATCACAGATTCGTCCAGGGGGATGTCATTCTATTCAATGCCAAATACGAAATTCTACTACATTTGTAGGTGTTCGAAGGATCCTTAAAAAAATAAATGGCCTGTAAAAGCCCCTAAGAAAACTAGCCGTTAGCTTCTTTAGCCATTACCTTCTTTTAAGCCTGGACCTACGTAGGCCTTCTGACTACAAGGCCTACCCTTCCCAAGGCTATGTTGTCCTAATCTCCAACGTTTTTGATTTATCATAGAGCAGTCCTGCCGAGAGGGTTCTGAGGAACATGTTCTATACAAACACCAACACACTATGACGGCAGCAGGCGTGTTCAACATACGTAAAGGCCTATCTTTGTTTTGACTAGTTTGTCAGTAAAGTGGTGGCGTGTAAAAGCTGTTCGTCAGTAATAGTCAAAAATCCATTGCATTCTGTCTTTTCGACAGATCATTCCGCAATATCAACTCAAGAAGTCGAACCAGCAGAGTGAAGGGTGATAGCTCGATTGGCAACAACCCGCCCTCGCCTGTCTGATAAACATCCTAGAGTTCTTTCTACTTTCTCTTATGTTTATTTTTTCACGCTTTCAACACTACCTCCCCCATAACACCTTGCCAACGTAATTGCCTGGGACAAGTTATTGCCAAGGAGAATTGCTGATTTCTAACTGTAAATATACCTGCAATTTACTGCTACTTTCCGGCTAATTGATATATTCTTAAATAGTTGCTGGCGTGATTAAAGACCACTGTTTTCCTTCAACTATTGGTATCTCCCCATGGCCATCCTAAAATTCTTCCACAAACAAGAACTAATACCCCTTGCATTTTCTTGCTAAACGTGCATCAATCTTTGGTTCCTTAGCATGAAAATATATCTCCCAGGGCTGTTAACATTGATGGATTATCTAAATATGATCCACTTTTACCAGGTGAAATGTTCTAAACCATCTCAACGAACTTTCACCATGATTTATGTTGTTATGTTTTTTAACCCACACTACATAGAGGTGCAAGACATCACATCACTTTCACTATATATCATCTTGCATAAACTGGCTTGAAATGCATGAATATTTGAAAGAAGTCAGTTATTTCAGGCAATAGTCAGTCATGTTTGACAACATTTCAGTCTTATTGGTTAAAAGTTGGTGGAAGTTGCACAAAGCTAGTGTGGTTTTACTAAGTGAAGAATCCACAGATTGAGCAGCTCAGCTGGGTTCTACTGAAAGGTCAGGATAGACTGTGGTTAAAGTTGGATGAAGACCTATCAGACTAAAAACCCAACTTTAAGGAAAGTGCTCTATAAACTGAGGCACTATCACTATCCTATTGTGCTTACTCAATTACAATGATTACTCAATTACAATTACAACAAGGATTCCGATGACATTAAAATGTCATCGGAATCCTTGAGGACACATAATAGGCACACATAGGACACAATTCAGTTTTGAACAACCATCATCACCTTTCTTAAAGAAGTACACTGGTTATTGCTAATTAGTAAATGGCTTTGCACTGATTGACCTGTAAGAGACCTTAAGTAGTATACCCAGTATCATTTGATATCATGATGCATACATGTAGACTAGATGTTGAACTTGTAATATTCAGTACACAAAAAAAAACATATAATTTTTTTGTAGATATATTCATTTCATTCATACTAAGCGGTAAAGTACATCCTTCAATGAAAGAAAAATCACTAGCTCACCGATTTTCTGTCTATTCCTGGCAGATATATTGTGGTGCATGGAGAACATTCATTATTAGCTCGTGGAATGGATGAGTTTTAGGTCAAGTGATCTATTGAAACAATAGATTGCCTGTTTGAATGATAGCATCATTCAGGTAAACCTCCGCAACCACCATGTTTTTTTGTAAGTCAATGCAGTTTTGGCTCAGCATGGTGCAGTTTTTTGCCACCAAGAGGAGGGGTACTGGTGGCGAGGCCATGGGTAGAACTGGCATAACACTGGATGAGCATACTTAACCAACAAAAAATATTAATGTTGGCAGGTGATCGCCAGGCCTGTGGGCAGCTCAGGTGCTAGATTGGTGCTTACACGTTGCTGACCTGGTTGTTCTAGGCTATCTCCTCTTCTGAGTATGGCTTAGAATAAGGCATCGTTGTTTTGTTCTGACATCATGCTCGACCTGGCTTTTTAGATTAAGGGCCTATGCATACCAATCTTTCATTTTTTACCCTTTTCATGTTTACCTTATTCTCTCGGGTGACGCAAAGATCAACATAAACTTGGCCGATTTTAACAAGAAATACTTTAATCTGTCTGGCCAACTGTCAAATCCAATGAAAAAAGTAAAATCCACTTTTCCTCGAAGAAAAGGAGTCAAAGGAGTCAAAAAAGTGCAAGTTTACTCAGAATAATGCAGAAAAAATTGAAGAATTTTGTATCTTGTTTCAGGAATATCGTCACTGCAAGAAAATAATCTACTTTTATTAAAAGAAAACAACTCTAAAATAGAAGTTTTATAAACATCTAACAAGATCCATTCCAAACGTGTTGTTTGAAAAACAATGATGACATGAGAAGCATTTTAAACATTTGTTCCTAAGATGTCATCCAAGCACTCATAGAGGTTTTTCTAGTTCTTGGCTCTTGAGGCGTATGTATAGCCCAGGTAAGATCTGACTATTTGCCAAATGTGTTTTTTTCTGCTCTTTTGGGTAATGGATCATCACCTTTAGGAAGTTATCCAATGTTTTTATTCAGCTTGAAACATCCTGTAAATATTTGCCACCTATCACTTATGAGACAACGCTTTTCAGCATGAAAAACTTCTTGGAACATCAAAGGAATTATTTTTTTGTTTCTTTATGAAGTTGTATCAAGAAGATATCTACTGAGGTAGTCGGAGAAGTGGATTAAGAAATATAGGAAGCGAGAGTGCAGCCCCAACAAAATACGACCTGTCAAGATGATTTTGTTCATGTTTATCAAGAACAAATAACCTGGAGAACCCACTGGTAGAAATATTCCTGGCAAACTGCGTGCTAATGTATATTTTATTACCATGAGCAAAAATTTCATATTTATTCTAAAAACAGCCCCCTCCTGACAACTTTTTTCTCACTCTCGAGCCATTTGTTAGGACTTGTAGAGGAACCAACCGCATCAACAAAGGCTATTTCTATTGAAAATATTGACGCGTTTCATGGTCGCTGTGAAGTCCTCAACAGAAAAAATCATGGTCACACTGAAATGTTTATGTTTCATGGTCAGCTATGTATAACTGTGTATGCAGGAGATGTACATTACATGCACGAAGGATCACTGAAAACTCATTGCAGAAAACATTTTAGAGAGAGTAGAGATTTGGTTATCACTTTCCAATATTTGCTATCAAGACTCAGTGCAATGAGGAAGAACTTTATGTCAGGATTTCAGCCTCTCCCCCAACAAACTACAAAATGCCTGGAACCAACACCCAGCGCTACAAAACCTCCGCAGCAGACGCAGTTGAAACATAGCACGATGTTGGTCATAAAAGTTTAAAAATTATTCAACAACTTCTTTTTAAGTTTGCTTGGTATTATTTCAGTGCACCTATTCAAAAGTTTTCCCCAGACATCCCGGTTTTCTATTTAGGAACATGTTAGTTCAGCTGCTCCCACATCTTTCAACATACTTGCAATGAGTCAATATCTTTATAAACACACGGTACATTACACACATCTTCCTTCTTTTGATGTACCAGACATTTATGAAATTTCCAAAGCCCCAGTCAGTCAACACAAACTTACTCAAACCTCATATACAGTGGAAACTCCCTTCACGGATACCTCTCTTAGCAGGACACCCTCTCAACTATGGACAGAGGTTTGGGGCCAAAATAGGTTGTTTCCATACAATTTGACTTCTGTAATCGGGACACCTCTCTAATAAGGACAGTATGCCAGCCTCAAGGTGTCCTTAATAGAGAGGTTCTACTCTACATTGCTACACAGAAATAGAAACAAATCTGCAGTCAATTGCAGTAAACGTGAGTGGAAGAAAGTGCCCAATGTTTGTACTTCTCGTCTGCCCATCCCTTCTTTTGACGACCCACAATACGGTCAGTTCTACTGATCCTGTTAATATCTACTTTGTTGATTCTTCCATATTGCTATTTGTGCGTCCCATTAACCACTGATTGCTTCTATTCATGCATGTTGATTCTCACACCAATGTCAGCGGAAGACCTGTATTCGCCTTCTGACCAGGGTCGAATCCTCAAAATATCTACTTAAACTCCATACAATATTAGCTAGTTAGCCTAGTATACAGATATTCACTCTGTGTAATGTTAGTAAAGGCATAGTATCTCACTTCCACAAAAAAAGTTGATAACCTGTGAAGGTGACCACACCCATATTGATGCACTATATACCCATACATCTTCAAACCAACCACTCAGTTTGATATTCAGTGCACATTAGTATGATACAGCTTCATATGACAGAGCTAGACTACATGCGGAATACCAAAAATCTCTACGCGGAATGCTAGAATCTGTCAAAGTATTGACAAACGGTTGTCATTCGGCAAAACAGAGTGCCATTTTCGTCCCGCACAAGTCTCTAATATGGCAACAGTGACTGAGATGAGCATCTTACATGTCCTCATGTTCACTTTCTGTCGAATCTCTCCATCCTGTAGCCATTTGGATGACATCTCGTACAGACGACATAAGTGGTTGCATCGGAACTAATAAATGTTGCAATCATAAGCTATTGGCAGATGCCATGTCTCTTAGTCTTGTACCGATGCCACACAAATTGATCCTGCACTTTGGGGAACGGCTTTTTTAAGAAGCTGTGATGGGTTGCACGTCCATAAGGAGCATTCCGGTACAGGAAAGGACTTCAATAATACCACAGAGATACTGAAGTGCCTGACAGCATTTCTAGGTAAATATTTTATACTCCTGTCACAGTGATTTAAATCACACGCTTGCTCGGCGCTTCACCAAACTCACTTACAAGTCACCCTACTGACACAAACACTCCTTTATTGTTAAAACATAAATCCATACAGCATCCCCATAAACCTCAACAACACACAAATCAGGAAATTTTTCAAATCTATCATGCTCTTCAATGATCAACAACACTAAATCAGATTGCCTACAGTATCTTGTCGGAGTGCATGACTTGATGAAGACTAATGTGAATGCGAATTACGTTTCTTCCATTCAAATATTTCAAATTAATCAAGACGTATAGTCCTTAGGCATCAGTAGCTCTTCAAGAAGACATGGATCTTATTTTTGAGATCATATAACCTTGTGTACATGCTTTCATAGTAGTTGAAAACCAACCCATTGTCAAGAACACCTCAAATCTTTGCTTTCTCATACTTAGAAGCAAAGCACTGAAGCACTCTTTAGAAGCTTTTATTGGTGGCTCAATAAGATGAAAGCATCGAATCATGCATGAATGCAATTTAAAGCCAACGTAGAGAAAGGGAAAGCCATTACATGAAGCTGAGTACGAGTCAACAAAATGGCTCAAGTGTGTTGAACACTCCCTCCCACTCCATCTGAAGACATATCGACAAATCAACAATGGGCCATCATCTCGACAGTCTCAAGACAAGATCGCGTCAATGCGCAACTCTCGAGGACCTCTCTCTCCCACAATGCACCACTTAATCGCGATTGTATGTGAGTACAGCACTGCAGGAAGTCTGCGCAAGATCACTTTAGGTTTTGATCCCCTGCTGGCATCTGACAACAGCAGTTCGGCACAAGTATGGAGCACGTGGTATCAGAATCAGCAAAGTAGTATCCTCTTGCAACCAGTTCTTTTTCATTTCTCAAAGCAAAACTATTTCAGCAACAATTGATTCCACTGTAAAACTCTACGAACAGCATGTAAGAAAGTGGACATGGTTGATGAGACCCATACGTCAAGCCCCCTCTCCTACAACTATTTGAATCACATCCCTTGAAAAATGTGTCTTCAACGAGAATGGTAGCAGAAAGGGCCCCCACTTTTGGGAACTATATCATTGAGATTTTTCACAGATCTAAACATGCATGTCCACCTTCAGGGCGAAGAACTGGTCTGGAGTACCCTTCAAACACCAAATTTGCTTTTTCAACAACATCAACCTGTTTGGCGTAACTCTTCTAACAAGTTAGTCTACATAGAAGCAGTGATTTGGAAGGAAACATAACTTCTCCAGGTTGGGTAATCGGGATGTTACCCCTGTCAATTCGCAGATACTACATAACCACTTTCAACTAATCAAAAAACGAAGGTGCCATTCAACCAGACAGCAATCTGTTTTGTTTCCATTATTCGTGTCTTCCTCAAAGATATGAGGATGTTGCTTCACAAAACTCATCCTTTTACCTGGAACACACCGAGACGAAAACCATTAAACAGCCCATTACATTCTTTCATATATATTTTTTTAAAGCAACTATCAATGCGAAACTGACTTCACCTGGACTATGTAAGCTACGACTATTGTATTTTCATTGACAGGGCAATCAAGTGTTTCTGAGAGAACTGGAGCCATTTCTATCATTTTTTCTTTTTCTTCTTAACGTTTTTTTGACGAGTTCTGATGAGTGGTTTACAATAAAAAACTTTGCCACTACCAGGAATGTGGGATCCCCTAAGAAGAGCACCGAGACTTGCAACTTTTTAATTAGATTTCAGGCAAGAGGTACAGAAAGAACTTGACCTAACTGTACCCTCCAGGCCTTGGAAACATGCTTTGAAGATGCTTTAAGTTTTGCTCCAAGGCATGTTCCCTTCCCTCAACAGATAGATATATGATATGGAGTGTGGGCTACCACCAATGTCATATCAATTTAGATGATGTTGGGCTTTGATTTGATGATGATGTTTCGGTCCAGCCGAACCCTCCTAAACAAGTTTTAGAAGGCAAAGCTACAAATGCCTTGTAAACAGACCTCCAATTATTGGCGATTTGAAAAAAAGTCCAGATTTGAGAATACACGTATGTACCAACATCGGTCTTAGGAGAGGCAGAGCTGGAGCAGCAGAAAATGCACCCATAACAAAATGTCAAACATGACTTATAGGATGCACCAGCATTAATCTTACATCTTATACCACCAGCCAATCACTCAAACGCAGATAAAGGGATTTGCCATTTGATACCAAAATCACTTTCAGCAATTCTAGACGATTTGATTCGATCAGATTTTATCGAAGTTTCTATGGCACACGTGCAACCACTCGAGACTCGGACAGATAAGATGACAAATAATCGGGCAATTGATCAGGGGAATGAGTTTTCGTAGAATGGCGACAGTCAATGCGCATGGCATTCAATAATTTGATTGGGTGTACTTCCTACGTAAGCTACCCGCAAAATTCTTCAAGTTGATTTGAAGAATTCCATTCTGAGATGAATGTAAAATGTACTGTCAGTTTGTATAGAGTCTCATGTAAAATGTACATGAATTCTAGTCAAAGTAACCTGGAAGAGGCTTGAAGTGGTTTCAGCTCAACTTTACCAGGCCCCCAACTGATTGATGAACTGTCAGCTCAACATAATCTACAACGACTTTGGCCAACCGAACATGGAACCACCTGGAACCTTTTAGTAATGATCTTCACAGAAAGACAGAATTTGTGATGATTTTAGAGATTATAGTTTCAAAATTGACTAGTTTAAATGTCCCTTCATTTATTGATTAGAAGATTGCTTGAACCCCTTGATCTCTCCTACTAAATCTAAAAGACTTCACAACAAGGGTCGCAGGTGGCTATAAAGTGCCTATAAAGAGGGTTCAAAAGTCTTAATATTGGATCGCCCTTGATGAAAGATTTATTCTGCGAATACAATTCACCGCAGTGAGTTTGGTTCTTGGGCCATGCAGTTACCGCTGAAGTTGAGTCAGTCTTTCAACCAATCAGTTGGAAGAAATTACTTAGACACACTTTGGGGCATCATCCTTCAAATACTATGTCCGACTATGCTGTAATTGATTTATTATTGATCTGATTCAGAATGCCAGAAGAAATTATTTTCTTTGGCAGCTCAATTTGGTTGATTCATCTGAGTCCGTGACGTTACCCACTTGTTACGGCAACATGTTGTATTAGTCACTGTACATTATACATTGCGATCATGTACTGTGATTGGACTCTAAATGGCCATGGCCACAACACAAGCCTCCTCCTATGTCATCCCCTTGATATATTTATCTGGTAACCGTTTGTCTTTCCCGACTGGTAGGCCACTTGAAAGAGTTCTTCAGTCACCATCAGTCCTGATGATAGGTCAAGAATTTGACACTTGCTTCCCTCTTTTGCCCTATTCTGCAGGCCTCTTCTTTCCCTCTCAAACCTTCTGGTTTGTCGGCCGCCTGGTGGTTTGGACTGGATCCTTGCTGGCTTGCTTCTCACTGGGGAGAGTTCTTCAGTTTGAATCATGTCATTGAGAAGGGTGGTCGAGAACTCTGTGATACTTGCCTGTCCCTCTTGCTACCTCCTTCAAGCCTCTTTTAGTAGGGTCAAGAGAGGTTCAAGGTTTTTAACAACTTCCTTGAACTAAAATTTACCCTTTGTCGGCACTGTTGGCAGACAAAATTCAATTTTCAAAGCTGGCTTGTGTTATTGCATGGTTGAAAATGACCCTTTTGCAAACAACACTTCATGGGGTATCACTTCCCAGTTGGCAGCAAAGGCTCCAAGTTGTGTGTTCTTCTTGAGTTTGTGTCAGCAAACGCCTGACACAAGCACTTCTCTGAATGACCTTGATATTGGTGTGCGACTCCAGCCAAATGTAACTGACGAGTTGTCTGTTTAATTCAGAATTGGGCCTAACGACGGGACATCGGGACCACCTTTCCCCCTCGCTGGAGATGTGGCCAGGCGATTTCCACTTTGCAATAGGAAGGCCAAAGTTCCAATGTTTGCAGGTAAACCCTGCTTGCTGATGCAACCACTCTGTTGTGTTTCAGATAATCATGCCAACAACAGGAACTTCAGAACCAACTGACCACAGTCTGGCTTCACTTACAAAGATGTTACTTGTAGAGGAACAGGATTTCCATCAAGTTATAAAAGTGATGATATTCTCTCGTGATGAGCGGAGGTCATCTCAAAGATATGGCAGGCATGAAAGTTGGAAGAAGCAGGAGTAACTGAAAGCAACATATCACTGAGAGCAGATAGAAACTGATCTGGAGTCATCTCCCAGCTGAAATATTGGAGAATGAAAGTTGAAATAAGCTGAGACAACTCATAGAATCAACAATTGAACACAAATGTACAATACCAGGGAGGCATAATCGATACTGAAGCAATTCAAATGCAAACAGCCGTGGCAAAGGCCGACCTTGAATCAATGTCTTTATATTTCAGCATCAACTTTATGTTGTCGTTGTCCTTCAAGACATATCAATTAGACTATCAATTTTCCAGTGCGAGTATGATCCAGTGATGTCGATTTCAATCGTGATCTTGATCAATTCAATAAGTATCAATTTCACTTTCAATTTTCTATGATTTCTTTACAAGTCTCCGGACAGCGCTTATGATTTTCTTGCATCGTCTCCGATATTTGATTTACATCGCAAAACTGCCAAATAAGGATGAACATAATAACGCTAAATTGACATCAATTAGAAGGAGGCTTGGCACCGCAGAAAATGGATGGGCGAAATTGATTGGTTTATTTAGATGCGACTTCGTAATTGTCTGAGATATGGTTAACGATGGAAAGGAACGTACAATTGACAGAGAAGATGCAGTGATTCAATTTCGGGGATTATATCACTATCTGCGAAGATGATTTAAGCTCCACTGCGGCAATGCCAGTTTAAGAGTTTAGGGAGTATACCAGGACCATCCAGGAATCGTACCCGGGAGGGTGTTTCCGTTGCGTCACTCTGACAGCCCCAGGGGATCTCAAAGCAGACAATGGGTTTAAAACAAAATGGAAATCAGACCTTCCAGTGACACAGACCAGACGACCAATGGGTCCGCTCAACCAAATAAGGGTGCCTCCAAGACATGCGACAAGAATTCTCGGCATTTCAAGAATTTCATTACATTTAGTTGAGAACTTCTTCGGCAGAGTTGTTCTTTTCCAAAATGTTGATTAGGAAAGTTATTATGCCAAGAAAGTGTATTCTTACCAAAAACAATATTATCCTGTGTGCAAGGATTACATCTAGACAAGATAAGACTTTTGACCAGGTCAGACATATAAAAATATTTTGGACATAGACATTTTTTCATCTTTTTCATTCGTTCAAAATTCTAAAAAACTTTCGAAGTCCAAAAAAGATGACGTCTCTTCATTTTGTGAAAAAAAAATTTGGACTTAGAAATTTTTTCATCATTCAGAGTTGGTTAGGGTTAGGGTCATAAGTTCCAAATCATTTCTAAACATTTCAAAAAAACTAAATTTCTTAAATTCTTGTTCAGTGATGGGCATCTTTCAACAAGACCCTTAAAACATGCTTCATTAGGTCAACGCTTTAGGCCTATACATTTGGAACAAATCACCAATGCTTATGTGAAGGAAGTATTCTTATAGAGCTAACTTGCAGTTACCGGTACAGTTGTGCATGTCTGTGTGTTTGAGGTAAACTTGGAGTGAAAAATGTTTTTTTAGGAAAAAACTACTGTAAAAAAACAACTCCCAACTTAAAATTGAATGAAATATACGAGTTCTTCAAATTCTTCAAATTCTTTCGTACACTTGAGAATTGACTGTTATGTTCGTTGATGAGAGCCATAAAAGTGTCTACCTATCTCATTAATAACATTGCTGGCTGACTTGATTTTTGTAGGGTCAGCAAATAGGTAGAATGAAGAGACAATCTAATTGAATGTGTGGAATGTTAACACATTGATTGATGTGTATTTATTCCGCTAACTGAGCTACATGTATGCACTAAATACATTTTTTCTTCAAAATGAAGATCTGCTGGATCTGACAATCATGAATTTGACTACAACTCGCATCAACAATCACATGATGACCGTCTGCTACATCACGCCAGCTTCCAACGTTACGGGACTCCTTCACAGTGCAAAATTCCTGTATCTTATAACGAACGAGTGGGGTACAGGGTTAAGATCGAATGCAGCATGAATTGATGAATGTGAATTCAACTTACTGTACTGACACCCTCCTTCTCCATTGAGTTGTTTCCAACCTTGACAACATCTATACTTTGTCTGATAAGTCCTGTGAAATGTTTGTCTATACGTCGTGTAGTATCGCGTTCTGAAGAGAAAGAATCAGATATGTCAACTAAAGCAAGACACTTCACTGTTGCATCTGATGCTTTTTGGAATTTGGCATTTGATATCAAGCACAAAAGCCTTATAGAACACTGACAGCGCCATTGAGTCTGAAACGTCATTGGAACGTTTCAACAAGGGTTAACAAGGATTAGGAATAGGATTTAAGTACATGTATGGGTTAGCCAAGGGTTAACCACACACACAGGTGAAATAGTTCAACTTATTTTCAACATGATTAAAAACCAATTATCATGTGTAATTATCTTGTTACAGATAAAAAGATAGCATGACCCCTTGATATTGATCAGCGATTGAGTGAAAATGATAAAATGGCTTAGGTTTTAACACAGTTATCTTTGTTGAAGGCTATCGAATAATTTGGTAAAAGAGATACAGATTTCAAGTGAGCAACTTGGGCATGAGATATGTTGGTTTTCAAAGCAGTGATGTCACAAATAAAGTTCTGGTCGTGTGTAAGGAGATGGATCTTACCTTCTTTCGTATCCTACACACCAATTATTCATATAACCACAATTTGGCTTCCAGACTTTGACCAACTGTGTAAATGCTCGAACACACGGTCGTCGCACACCGACCATCTCAATCTCTTGAAACGGACAAACATTTGGCCTGAAAAATGGAGTGAGATGGTTTGAATGACAGAGGTGTGGATGCTGAAAAGGAAAGGAATAAAACTATGTCAAAATGCCCCCAAAATAGGACTGTAACCGGCCTGGATGACTTAAGGACCACAAAGGTCCTTTTCGTTGTCAATAACCGTTCAATACTGCAATGGTGAAGATGAAGAATTCATTTAATAGGTTTTCAATAGTCCTTCAATTGTAAAAGTCTTGAGACTTAGCAAAAGCCAGCATTAGATCAGCTAAGCATTCTCTCCTTCAGCAAATTTATTTTACAATAGTAACTTCAGTACTTAATGCTGGTGTTGGTGCTAACACCAGTGGGGCAACAGAGCCTAGGTGGCTAAGGAGTCATTCAGCAATCTCCATTCATGTTGCTTACTCTTTGCACTCAAGATCTGGCACCACTTGCTACTGCTTAAGAACAATAAGCAAGTGCCAATGAAATAGATGGCAGAAATCTCTCTGTGCTAAACCCAGCAAGAAACGTAACCCTCATTTATCATGCAACATATTGCCCTATCCACATCCTCCAAAATGTATGTATGTTTTTCCAACATATTTTATGCATATCGCTTCTTTCATTACGCAAGAAGAAAAAACCCAAGTGGTGTACTGGATTTAGATGAAAAGACTTCATAAATGTATGATATGTTTGTGCGTTTAGGGACAAATTATGAAAATAAAATGAATGCTACAATGAGAATATGTCTATATGATTAGTTATTTGTTGGAAGGTTTGAGACAGGGCATGTAATTAGCACAACATTAGCTATACAGTACATCGAAACTAATCACGCTTATACCCGGAATATGTTTAGTGTTGAATCAAAGAGAACCCTGCTGTAACTATGTATATTAGTCACAGATGGCCAATTTAACCTCCTGCCTCTATTCTCCCTTTAAGGGGCTCTTCAAACGAGATATTTCTGTTGCTTTGAAGAAGAAGTTGCTGCTTGAAGGAGTATCATCAGGGAATTCATTCCACTTGTTCAGCTTCTGTTTTATCAAGTTAGAAAGTCTGTCTGGAGGTAGGTAACCATGATCAGTGATGTAGCTCTATAACTAGATCCACATGTTCAGTTGATTACCTGAAAGCCATAACATCGCCACAACAAGGCAAATAGCAAATTATCAGGCCGCTGCTTTTGATATTGGGTTCACATACAGTCAAAACAATAAGGCAATTGTCAATTTCAACAAAAAGACTTGGGACCACTTTGAAAAATATCCACTTTTAGACTATTTCTCCCACAAAAGTCCCAGACAGGAAGCAGAAAATACCCATTTTTCCTTAAAAATGTAACCTTGCATGTGGCCCCCTTTGTAACCCGAGCTGAGAGGCTAGTCATGGTTATCTAGTCTACCCCTTACAATTTCGATAGATTTCTATCATATCCATCAATAATCAAAATCCTTTTCCAGTTGAGTGCAGTCCGGGACCAAGAACAATGTACATGCCATTAGCACTCCACAGTTCTAGATCATATCTTTTGAACTGTGTGAGAGAGTGCATGCCAATCTTCTGGATCAAAATTCTGAGGAGCCACCCAGAGTAGGTAAACAACATCTTGGTTCTGCCAACTGATGTCAGGAGAAAGAACAGGCATGGCCAGCGCGAGCAGCAGCTCCCAGACAACTTAGAGGAGAAAATAGGGTCGAGAAAATAAGCAGCGACTCCAGGACAACTTAGAGGAGAAAATGGCCTAAAGTGAGCGACAAAGACAGACAACTCATAGGTGAAAATGGCGTTAGTGAGACACAAATACCAGACAACTTAGAGGAAGTGAGCGCTCCTAGATGACTGAGTTGAGAACATAACACTTAAAATGCATGGCCTAAGTGAGCAGAACTCTCAAACAACTTGCACAACCTTACCAGATCATTGCAGCCATTTTCAAAATCAGATTACATTGATACCTTTGATACAGCCGCAGGAATGTGTAAGATGGTCAAATCATGCAAGAAGGTGTAAATATTTATCTGTATTGCGCTAGTTCTTACAAGTTACTAGCAGAGTTATGATGTAGTAACATTTTACATCATTTTGTTGCAGCCATTCATCCCTGGTCATCCTTCAAAAGCTATCAGAGTATTGTGCACAGTAATGGGGCCATTAACACGCACAGACAGAGGCTTGATGAGATCTGATAAAATCAAAGCCTATTGTACAGGTGCTCCTCAGCCAAATTGAACCCTTCGACACACTTTTTTCAATCGAATCAGGAACGACAAGATTTTTTCAACGCCCATACTTTTAAAAGAAATTCCTTCTCACTTTAATTCACAAAAGTGGATTAAATGAGATTTTCACGTAGACCCATTATCTACAATATTATAGCATGTATTGTTTTCCATAAATCTGGATCAATATGACAAGAAATTATGAACACTCAGTTTAGTCAACACAATGACTAGCTTTAGATTGGATTAACTCTCCTAATCCTCTGTTTAAGTTTTGAAGCACATAAACATGATTAAAATGTATATTTTATTCGAGATTTAGCTTTAGTTTCAACCTGGTTGTGATTAATAAACCTTTCTTAGATCAGTTAGATCTGAAAATTTCAAATTAATACCAACTAATACATATGTGACCCGCTCTACCAAAACTAGGCGCTTGTCGCATCTGAACTCGACAGGTTGATACGGACTTGTTGTTCATTTCCCTATTGTAGATCTTTTGTGAAATCTATTACAAACTGATTTGGTCACATTTCACAAAAGGTCTACAATAGGGAAATGAACAACAAGTCCGTATCAACCTGTCAAGTTCAGATGCGACAAGCGCCTAGTTTTGGTAGAGCGAGTCACATATAGTCCTCTTGCTCTGTCAGGATATAAAATACTTCGAAGCCAATCGTACAAAACATTTTTGATGACTATCAGAATGCTCCTTTGACATTTCGAAAGAAAGATAGCACAATAATCAAGTACCTGCGTGAACTCTTTCAATATAATAATTACAATTTACAGGAATAAGGTCAACTTTTCTGCACAGGGGACCAAGAATTTCCAGTTGGCAATCGATCATGAGTGTCAATGGCCCCAGGTATTTCAAATGTATTGACTTCAAAGAAAGTCGAAGCTTGGAATTCTATGATGTTGATGGTGACGTTGCTGCTTTTTGGAGATTGCTAAAGAGCACGTGAAGCCTCTTTGTTTCTACTTCAGAGGGAAATATGTGACTCCTGCAGTTTCTTTCAAATATGATGTGCAATTTTTCTTAGGCCATTTCAACACCTTAAATTCTAATATATCCCTCACTAGAATAGCAGACATTTCATCACACCAAGAGTATTTCCCGTTGCTTCAGTTCAAGCAACCTCAGTTCAGCAAGGACGCAAGAAACCTAAGATTCACCACAGAGTTTATTCACACTTATACATGTAGAATGACTTTGCTAACTAATCATATCAATCATTTTGGTTGGTTTTTAGTCTGGCAACAAAATACCCTCAACATATCGCAATTTCTTTCAATGAAACTTGATTCTTTATTAAGGATACCTTTCTAAAGACCAAGGGGTTCTCAAAGATCATTACAAACTCTAGTTTGACTAATGTAAGACCGGTTCTGAATACTCAATTAGCTTTTCTTTCGATTTTGATAGTACTTATCAACCAGTCTTACATTGATGAAAGTTGAGTATGTAAGTTATGGTAAAGGTCATTCTACAATTACAGACATTCTTGTACACAAAATGCCTCACATGACATGGTTCATGGGTCCTCTTTGGCTAAATGTTTCGCAAAGGCCTCAGCAGATTGTTAAAGATAAGTTCAAGATATGGCTGAGTAACTTTAACAGATACAAAATACCTTAAAGCTTTCCACATTTACAGGTTCTTATGAGAAGTTCAATACTGGCCATCAAAGGCCAGTCCATGAAGTTTTTGCCTGGCTTGTAATTTTTAACAAGCTATTTCTGGGAGACACTGTACCTAGTAATTATTCTCTTTGGCAAAAAAGTTCCCTTTGAAGAAATATAGGGCAAATCATACAGGCATGATCTGGTGAACTTACGAATGGGACAGTGTAACGTCTGTTTATGATGTTTGCAAGGACAGTAGAAAGAAGTGTCACCAAATTCTAGACCCACAGTTTAAAGATGTCACCAAATTCTGAAGACAGAGTTTAAAGATATCACCAAATTCTGGAGCCAGATTTAGAAGTACCTTTTTAACTCATTTAGCATTTGCCAGACTTGACAATCATGTTCACTCATGAAATGCTATCTCCAGAAAATGCAGTTATATATATGTTTGCTGAAACATGATCTTGGATATTATTGAAGTGTTGCTAACAAATATGTTGTTGTAACTTAAGAGACTTCACCTTTCATATTCTTTGTTTTATTGTTGAAACTGATACCTGTTTCTTGTTTACTATAGCTGCAGTTTGACATACAGCTATTTCAGCAGGCAGAGGAAAGTATTTGACCTAAGGGTACTAGGGCCAAATGAGCTGACAATAACATGCTAATTTAATGAGAATATTTCAAAATGAAGAACTGCACCATCCAGCAGCTGTCAAAAACTCACTTATGGGACAGGCCCAACATTTGTCCAATGGGAACATTGACAATCACAGTTGCAATTATGGTCCCGGTGTGATCCTGTGTACAGCAGACTAGGGGCTGTCGGGGGGGGGGGGGGGGGGGAATAAGGGCATACAACAAAATATTTCCTCCTTTACACCAGAGTTTAATGCAAATTATGGTGTCTATTGACTAATCACTATTAGGTTCTACACACAAGGACCCTAATTAAAAGCCACTAGAGTGTCCTTTTCCTGAGCAAATCATGCAATTAGTATGACTAACTTCATCAACAATTTAGATAGTATGCAATATTGTTTACTGCACACATTAAGGATATCAATAACGCATAATCGCGGGATGTTCACACCAGATCAAACCTTATATAGTTGTTACCAGTTTTATTCCCGACAAGGTGACAGAAACATGACTTTTGCGACACCAATCCAATGATGTTTGGAATTGCTGGCGTCAGAAACTCCCAGCACCCAAACGTGTCCTCCACAAAATTGCTTAATACAAGTAAGGTTCCAATAGGTCAACCAGTTTAAGGTGATGAAGGGCAACTGGCCAGGTATACACTGCCTACTGCCTACTTAATACTACCAAATTTATTAGTCAACAAAAATCGAGACTGTCTCGAGGCAACTAGGACTGGCTGATTGCCAGTCCTAGTTGATAACCTGGGGTGTTTAAGTAAAAGTTGATGGCCAATCTTAAGTAAGTTGTCTTGAGTAAGTAAGTTGTATTGTATTCGACTTGCAAAACTTCATCGAAAATGGTTTACAACACAAAACAGGTAAGCCACTTAAAAAATCTTCAGCAAACCTGTGTTTGTCACTCTTTCCCCCAGCACTGATTATAGGCCAGGCAAATGTCTTCGGAAAAGCAGGACTTTATCTGGACAATTTGTTGGCCCAGGAACCTAGCCCAGACAATGGTTTATTCAACAGACTAACTAAACATTTCAGGATAAATTGGTCATTGTGAATCCTTTTCGGGCCAGTTTTAAAAGCATGTAACTAGCCTCAGTACTGCAAAGAAATGGCTATTAGGCCCTATTCGTATTCCCAACATCTCATCTACACCTGGCTTGAATTGCCGCATCAAATGTTAGCAAGGTAGCCTACATGGAAGAGATCCGACACCAGACTCTAATTCAATAAATTACATACCACAGCAAGGGGCGAAGGCAAAGCAAATACATTATTTCTTAGACTGCACCTTCTGTCACTGCCCGAAGATACAACATTTCAGCATCAACTAAAACTATATACCTAGTTTCATGCTGAATTCTGAAAGACGGTCAAAACTGTGTCTTACAATGAGGCATCTCCTCTCCCTTGGACCCTTGCATCTGCCCATGATTAAGGCCCATCAAATGCAATGAGTTCTTATTGCACAATCTACATGAATGACAATAAGACAGTTTCTCTATTTTGTCAAATCTGTCCTTCTAAAGTGAGACATCCGTATATACATCATTACATATTGTACAACTTAAATGACTGATAATTACTGCCCCATGAAAGATTTAATGAGATGATTGCACACGAAGAGAGGACATATCGCCCACACATCCAATGTTCTTCAACAGAATGATCTTGAAAACCCATTGTCAAAAAAAGTAATTGCATTTTTATTCATGTCTAATGTCTACTGTCCGGCAGCAGGAAGCGGATTTTAACCACATGTGATGCAAGTGTTGTCATGTATGTTTTACCCACCCTAGGGAACAACACGTTTTCATTTTGATATTCATTTTGATATAAACTCTTAGAAGGCGACTTCTGACACCTTACCCCACTGATAAATTAACCCTTGATGATCCACAAGGCTGATTAACCCTTAGAGGGAGGGAGGTACCATACACATATTGATACTTGCATAAAGCATGGGGTGTTAGAATCAGTCAGCTTCAAGTGAATACTATATCATACACAGTAAGTGGACAGGGTCATGTTTAATCTAGCGGTAAATATTTGTCAAACATGCAAAAATATTTTCAATGCACAGTGAGAAATGAGAGACCCCTATTGGCAGTTTCATGTAGCTCAATTTGACCTATCTGGTTCCTGTCTATCATCTCCCTTTAACACCCTAAACTATTCTTGGAATGCTTCTGCCACACTGTCCTAGAAATTCCACTTGACAATAAATAATTAGATAACTTATAGGACACAAGAAAATGAAAACAATATATGATATTGGTGTTTAATGTTACGTTTGGCCTATTGATAACTCGCTCCAGACAGAATAAAAACTAAAGGATCATCACTAAATGTGATCTTTTTCAAGTTTGAAATGCTTCAAGCTTATATATATTCACACCCATAGGAAAGTCCTGTACCTATCCCAAAAGCTATACGTAGTATACAGCAGGACGCACAATGAGTTTGGTTTGCCAAGCCTGTCGACTTGGTAATACAGCATCACATCTTGACCACCAAAGTTTTTGCATTCCCGGCTGTGTTCGACTAAGAGGGAGAATTAGACAATGAGTTCAGGGTGCAGACAGATCGAATGGCACCACACAGGAACGAGAGAAATCGTGATATATGTAGAACATGAGAAAGAAAGCTGTCACTCAACAACCCGACACGTGCGTTGGATCCCCAAGCCCTTACCTCCCCACTCCCACCCCAACCCATCTCCCCCTGGCATAGACCCTGGAACCAGGTATCCCCTTCTTACAGGGACACGAATATACAGTGCAAATAATTGATAATTTGCATGGAAAAGTTACCCCGATAAGAGACAAGGGCGCTCCAGTAAAAAGACACCATGGGATGGATACCCTCCAGTTACCGGTATCGAGGTCCACCCAAAAAGCCCGGGAAAAGCTGGTAACGAAACGCCTGGTCATACTTACATTCCAGCCTGTAAATCCGCAGCAAAATTAGTCCCTAATTTCATCCAAAGGATGATGGTCGATACAATAAATCCTAGCGAAGTCATGATTGTGCAGTTATGAACACGACAGGCGAAAAGAAAATCAGGCCCAAGTTTCAGAGAACTTTCGCTGGGCCGACGCAACTATCAAAATCCCAATCCGAATTCAGCTCCTAAAGAAAAGATGTCAAGAAAGCGTGTACATCCAATTTCTAAGCGCGGCAAAAGTGCATATCCCGAATGAATTGATATAGCACAAGTTTCAATAGATCCGCTAGCTATTTGAAAGGTTTATGCGAAGAATTTCGGTTGAATTCAACCTTCCTGTACTGTGCGGAACTTCATAATGATTGCGACTTTCGACGTCGGACGTTTTATGCGTTGCGATTGGCTAACATTTCCGGGGTCAGGGGTTAATGGCTTGTCGTCTGCTCGTGTTGTGCGGGCGATCTTTATCGATTTGTGTCTAAATATGGGTGACACTGGTGATCTTCCTGTTGCAGAAGAATTATCATGATTTCAAGCTTTGAAGATGGAGCCGATCTTCGCGGCGTTTATTCGTCTTATCAATATGCTTTCTAAGTTTAATAGATGTTGTTTGGTGCCTTAAAAGAAAACTCTCTACTGCTGTTTTAATGACTAGGGGCAAAATCTGGTCTAAGTAGCAAAATGGAGGGCAAGACCAGACCTACCCTGTTGATCTAAACCCCTCACAGGTTTTTCCCGCGCTTTTTGGCAGTGGCCTGGACGGACGATGGGTTATACGACGTGTTTGCTTCAACAAATCCAGCAACGAGTCGACCAACTGCAGTCGCACCCTGGGGCTTTCTGAGTGTACAGTTCCGTCCTGAAGAAACACCCCGTGCCGTGCGAACCATTAGTTTCAATCACGCCTAAAGTGCATCAAACCCAGCCACCCACACCGCGCATCTGTCCTCTTCTTCAACATGTGATATTACTTCTGGACATGGAACTATTTTCAAAGAAAGACTTCTGGTCAGTACTGTGGGACAATTTCAAAGACAAACATCTCCATCAGACGTTACTTCTGAAAAGCTGACAACTGTTTTAAAATTGTCGAAATTCTCGTGTACTGGAACATGCACTGAGAACTACATGTAGCCCTTCACTGTTGTTAAACGGATGTTCGGACATTTTTTACTTTTTCTTCTGGACAGTACTATATAGTTTGAAGCAATTTCTCCATCAGACGTTTCTTCAGGCCAGCTTACGTTTGGTCTGACTGCATTAACCCTGACGAAGTTTGGAGACTGGCTGGATACAAGACATTTCCTTGCGTTGCTTTCTCAGGGATTTATGGCTAGAGAGACTCGTATGACCATAGATTACGAGCATATGCAATACAGCAGTTATGAATCCATTCTTTCGCAATACAGACAAGAGTACAGAAGGTTGCGATGTTAGAATCTTGATTGTCCACAGGGCCGGTGCAGAATAGGATAGAAGGTCCAGAGAACAAAGGATTCTATTATGCGCTTTTCATATCTGAGGTATTGACTGTCATGGCTTCTATAGAACCCCTCGGCGGACTTTACTGTCCAATGTTGGGAGGATTCAAATAAGATCACCAAACTATTAAAACAGATACGAAGATGCCCCCATTCCGATGAAATCGTGGTGTCCATGACCCGGGGCCTTGACAGGGAGGGCGTTCGCAGTACAGATGTGTCCGTTTATGAAGAGTGGATTCCTATCGCGAAGGACCTGGTGAGATTAACTCATGTGGTCACAATCTATGGACAAAACGACGACGAAAATTCGGCATATGGTGTCGCCATCTTCACTGGAAAAGTAGAACTGATGTGACAGCCGCTAATTGATTAGGGCGGGTTCATGATTTCTTCAGCATGACTGTAGATGTAACCATCAATAATTAGACAAGACTGATTTAACAAGACTTCACTCTGTATAGTAACCCCAGGTATATGGCACGCCTTAACCCGCCGGTCAAAGGGGTAATCCTTCATGGCCCGGTGGTTGGTGCGTTGGCGCGTTGGTCCCAGAGAGGAAGTTAAGCAACGTTGCGCGCGGTCAACCTTTGGATCGGTGAGCGGCACGTACAATACACACTCTATGTCACTGTCCTTTTGGACCGCTGTGCGAAAAAATACTGAGCCGATTTTTTCAGCGTTTTTTCTTTGACTCTTTATGAGATGCCATTAGATGCTTCTGGTACATGTAAAGCGTTTTAAGTGCATTACCAAATAGTATTTCGACCACAATTTCCTTACAATTATTTTTGATGATTGCTCAGTTGAGAAACGTATATTGTCCAAAAGTGGGTCAGTGGGTCACAGTGATAGCTTTGGAAAAATATGTGATCATGATGATCGAATTCAGGTTTCAGTATTTTATAACTCGAATTGACTGTTGTTCAGTTGATATATACAATGCTTATTAATCTAGAAAAAAATATTTCCCACCCCGTAACGTGATGTCGCATACCGTGACGATATGGGCCTATAGCAGAAAATGAACTACATATTTACCATATCAACATATCAAATAATACATGTATGTCCCGATATTCACCAAAGAGAAATGTTCTCAAAGTAAGGATATCGAAAACGATTCAAGAGGACGACGAACGAAGAAGAAGAAGAAGAAGAAAATTCTAGCAGACATGATAATGATGATGATGATGATTCTCGCAGATGGTTGCGATAATCATCTTTCGCTTTCGAGGCGCTTCAGCGCAGCAGGTTATATTCAGGCGGTTTTGCAACCGACACGAACACGCTGCTGACACCACACCCACTATCAATCTTAACTTTAGACAGAATGTTCGCGTCCGCTATTTGCTCAGATGTATCGAACCAATCGGCCGGAAAATTATCATAAGCGCTCAGCCTCGAATCGCGCGAAGATCCCATGATTATCAGCGATTTGTCAAATAATGCATCCAAGTCTAAAATAAGTGACCAGTTCTCTTTATGACGCCTTACATGTGCCTTGAAGTCAATTTGCAACAAAATCATCAACCACCGCTGATCGACCTTTAGAAAGATTTATTGTCCACTTCAGCAACTGAAGCATCGAGATAAGACTATTTCTAATTTCTTTCGCTCCTCACCTCTGATTTATATTGGAAGAAAATTGTTGCTATTGATCAGAATTGCTGCGATAAGAAAATGCCGTGACGAGGTTTTATTATGATGATGAGGATGATGATGATGATGATGACGACGACGACGACGACGACGACAATGGGGATGATGATGATGATGATGATGATGATGATGATGATGATGATGATGATGATGATGATGATGATGATGATGATGATGATGATGAAGTCTTTAAAAAGAAGAAAGAAGAATAGCCAGAGAGAAGAGGAAGATTTTTGAAGAAGTAGATTGCAGGAGGAGAAGAAGCTGAAGCTCTCGACTGAAAGCAAAGGAAAACAAAATTTGACAAAAACAACACAACAACAACAACAACAGCAGCAGCAGCAGCAGCAGCAGCAGCAGCAGCAGCAGCAGCAGCAGCAGCAGCAACAACGTACAACAAATCGCTTAGCGATCAAATAAAGAGGCTCATAGTGGGTTAAAGGTTTAACTGTAAGAGAGCAAAAAGCCATTCGCGCGTTTGTGAGATTACTTCTTCGCGTCATCAAGTCATTCACTAAGTGTGCACATGTTCCCAGGCGAGGTGGCCATTTGGAGACTTTATCGTATTGGCGACGGGATTTTTCGCCTGGAAGCAAAAAGGGATCGGAGTAGGAAGCGAGAAAGGACCATTTTTCACAGAGGGGTTTACCTTCTGACTGAAAGGAATTTACGCTTCGGAGTGGGAAGGCAAAACGAGGCCCTGATACGTTTCGGAATAGGAAGCAAGAAATACGTCAAAGGAGCAGTGGCTAAAATTGGTTAAAGGATTTCGGCTTTGCTTGAAGAAAGGGATTGATGCCAGCAGGACAGGCTCTTATCAAATTAGGAAGGAGTTATTAGGTGGAAAATCACTATGATGAAGACAGTTTATGCTCCGTGCACAGAGGATGCTAAGAAAAGGTAGGGCTTATTCCGAAAACTGTTTCTTCTGCATATATGTATTCGGCGAATGTGAAGTGATTTTTTATTACTAACTAAAGCGTAATATTTCCTCGAACCAAAAATAACCATTTTTTGCTGACACTTTTTGAAACCAAACTGCCCATAATGGGCTGTTTTGGGAGTATTTTACTGGGCCTACATGTTTGATATCAGCCAAATATGTCGCCGTCGTCTTTTCAAATACATGTATGCAAACATCTTCCTCGATTACGCCCATTGAGACTGAACTGTGTATTTGCGGCCGCCGGATCGAAAGTTCATGAGCCTTTATAAAACAGGAGTACTCTTCTAGTTTTTCCCTCTCCAACCTTCTTTAGAAGAATGTTGCACCACAACAAATGCAGTTTTATGAGTATCGGTGAAAGTCAAGTGATTTCAACTTTCAAACAGCCCTGTTTCACAAAAGTCGTTGAACCACTTGAAAAATTTGAAGGGGCCTTCAAGTGCCTCAGTATAGCTTCTTGACTTTAGAATGGAATACTGATGTACAGGTTTTAGCCTAGTTTTCTGACTAGCCATAGAAGTGCTTGTTGTTGGTGATCAACTCTGTCAAGTGGAAGGTTTGTTTCTTCGGCAGAAGGCAGTATGGTTGCAGTTTCCAAGGTCGATATAAGTCAGTCAAGCAGGGCTTTGACAAGGAAATAATCAGGAATTTGATGCCCAGTTTTGTTGTCGATAATCTGGTAATCTTACACTTCAGAAGATGAGTTAGGTACAATTCGCATTGGCACTTAAAGGAAACGTGTTTGGTGGAAGACACAGCGCATTTCAATAGCAATCATCTGCGTTTTTTTCTCCTATGAATTACTTAGTTGAAACCTAAGATCAGGTTTAACTGGATTGTGATCCTGTCGCCATGGTAACAAATAATTCCGCTATTCAACAGAATTATCATCAGAATTAAGGATGGAGAAAATAGATCTACTTTCCCGATCGCGTATTCGCTATGTACTGAACAGAAGAAACCACCCTTGTTCCGCGAACTATTGAACGTAATGCGTACACTTGTGATCAGGATCCGGTGTAGAAGTTTGAAGTCCTCTGATAGAATGTCCGGGAAACAAAGGATTTTACTTTGCGTTTTAATCTCCGAGGTATTGACGGTCATGGTCTCTATAGAACTATATACATGTACCATAATCCATAGTGACAATGGACGTTCGCGTTTGCGTTTCGGAAGCTTTGCGGAAACTCTCTATTGTCGCTTCACACCATTCGCACGGGACCCCGTTGACATAAAGTTAACAAAATACTGCTCGGCTTCATGTTTGAGCAAATAGTCGTGTTTGGCTTTTATTGGGGCCATTATTGCTTAGAAGTGCTATGACGTGACGAGACTACTAAAAGAGGTGCATGTTGGTGATCTGTTGGCTACAACTCGATTTTTCCAAAATAGATTTAGTGAGATCAAGAGCCTGCGCGTCTTAGTCTCCATGTACTCTATTCAGGCTTGATCTTGGAGAAGACTTTGCAATAGAAATCTTCTTTGTCCAAAATGGCATGTTATCTCATTTTGGTCATGCGTTTCTCTTGGATATCGTTGCGCACTTCGACTAATTAATGAACATGACACCAAAGATCATGGGTACTCGTGTAACAAAGGCCATATAGCCTTCCAGCAACTTATATAGCAGACTCCCCGGGATTATCTTCCATTGTCAACAGAAATAAAGCTAATGGCGAAATGGACAGGGGGTGAGAGAGTTCATCATTGACACATACCGCTATCACCCTGGACGTCTAAATCTGATGTCATCTCTATCACCAAACCCGAGGCCATTATCAGATTACACACAGTTAATATCACCTCAGATTTGCCGAGATGCTCCATGGATTGATATAGTTTTTAATGAAAATGGCACGGGTGTTCCGTCCTAGCGGCGTGACGTGGATTAACACCGCTATATCAATGATTGTGACTCTGAGAAATGGACAGCCATTATTTCTTCGGGGTCTAGTGCCCTCGCTGTATCTGAAGATGCTTTTTGATGATGAATCACTGATATAGCACAGGTCACACGTGGGCTTAGCTAGGGCGGGGGACAGGGGGCAAAGGCCCACATAGAAGTCACCAAAATGATCGAGATTTTGGGCGAAAATTTTCAAAAAGTGTCAATTTGTCGCGTTTTCAATTTCACCAATCAGTGGTTCTTGGCTGGCCGAAATTTCGTCCGAGGTCGAACGGTTACTCTGTACTCTGTTGTTGCTGTTATAAATAAACCTTCCAAGATAAAGGGGCTAATTTGCCAATTTTACTTTGCTATTAGACAATTATTTGCCATTGTGTTCCTAACAAATCGCTCCAAGTCAAAAATGCAAGTTACTAATCGACGTCTCAAGTTAAAGGTTTCCATTATCGGCATATCCTGTGATGTATACGTACAATATACTGCGTGTCAATTAAAACATGTCCTACTTTTCATCTTTAATAGTTCCAACATTTCTGAATGAAATCTGGCCGGATCCATTATGGCTTCCAATATTGCTCTTTTAGGGACAAAGTCACAACCAGAATGGGGGATAAGTTCACTTTAATTAATGTTGGACACCTCCCACATATATGGCTGAAGACAGGGACATAACCTCAGTACCAACTTGCGCCCAACCGAAGTAACACGACACAAATGCTGTCAAGAGGGTACGGAAAAGAAGAAAAGGGCCCTTAACACAGACAAGGAATGAGTCTGACGATGTCCTCCTGGATTCGGCGCAAGACGGGGCCACAATCTCAGCACCATTACGCACCATCGAAGTAGCACGACAATGGCTGATATGAATAAAAACCAGCAAATGCTTTTACCTCAATTTTGTACGGAAAGGCCTAGTGCAAAAGTACATCGAGCTTTACTCTCAGGATGGGACGAAACGAAGACGAGGATGAGGTTGAGGACGAGGACCCCAAAAAGAAGACGAGGGCCCCAACCACAGACGAGAAAAATGGTTGCATATTCGTTAGATCTAATTGATAAATAGGATGTTATCGCAAGTTCTTCTTTTTTCAGCAAACCTAAGGTGTCGCCCTGGCAGAAGTTATGGTGGAAGAAGAGGAGCCACCTCGAGGTGTCGCTCCTCGTCCTGTTCCTGATCTCCGTCCTCGTCGCAGCAGCCCTAGTCATTGTCATCGTAATACAAGGTATGTCTCGCCCCAATATCCTCCATCCCACGACCCCACTACTACATAGCCACCTCCCGCCATCCGCCCTTGACTCCAGGCATACGAATGAAGGTGCCGCTCGCCCTGTTCTGATCCCCATCCTTGTCGCAGCAGCCCTAGGTGTGATTAGGTCTATCACTCCAAACTGCGGGAGTTGAGCCGTCGCCACAACCCCCACCACACTCTAGAGGAAAATGAGGACCCACTCACAAGAGCCTGGCATCTAATAAAAAGGATCCGTCGTTAAACCCTTTTACGGCCTTGTCTAAAACTGGAGTTAGAAAAGACAAACTCTATCTCCGTATTGACCAAACTGAGGTTGAATTTAAATCACTTAGATAAACTTTTGAATAAGATAATCTCAACTTACGCAAAACGTCCTCGCCTCGGAGGCAGTGAAATGGCGTCATGACACTTCCCAGAGTTCCCTGCCGTCCCATCCTGTGACGTCATCATGCTTTGCGACGTAGTGACGTTGCCAAGGCAGAAAATAATCTGAGTTTCTCGCGAAACAAAGTCTTTTTCATCTTGCGCGCTTATTAATCTTGTAATAATGGGTTGTAAGCAAACGAAAGTCAAGCCTTTTAAGGAGCAGAGGAGAGGGTTCAGGAGGAGCAATGATTCTTGCTCGGATGGAGAGGAAAAACGAGCAGAAAAGGCTCTCGACGAGGAGTTTGAGCGACGGTGCAAATCCCGCGCTGGAGGCCGTTCGAACCAGTCAACCTGCTCGGTCTTGTCTCATATGAGTGACGACTCTGATGGATTGCCAATCAGAGGACCAACCCCCTTTGCTAGTATCAGCAACACAACATACACAATCGAAGTCCAGGAGGCGGTGGAACATCATGCGTTATCATGCGACCACAGGCCTACAAAGCTGCCTCCACTTAAACGTGCGAGGCCAAGCGCAGCACGGGGCACGCGCCCACCACATCGGGCCTACGACTACTTGGTATACGGGCAGGAGGTAAATCCCGGACCCTCAGTTCAATACCGTAGCCGGACACAAACGCCCGAAGATCTGGATGCGATTGATCTAGAACTGGAGACGATATTCCTTCCGATTGAGCCAAAACGCCAAGTAGTTGAAGTTGCAACTGAGCCAGAGAGGGAGAGCACCCCAGTTTCTACTGCAGTTCGACGAACTCCGAGAAGGGTACGCCCATCCGCTGCAAAGGGACTAAGGAAGGTCATGTTATTTGAGAAGCGTTCTGAAGCTACGATCATCAGAAGCCACCTGAAGATTCACAGCAAGGCAGCTGATGACATTGTTTTGATGGACGTGGAGGACTTCGACGTCGAGGGCCTCTCCGATTGTTAAATCGGTGGGTTGGGGGTGTGAGGGGTGGTGCCGTGGCGATTTATGGTGAGTAAAAGATGAGAAGCGCAGCGAGAGGGTTAATGAAAATGGACTTGGAGATGTCTATTGCCGTGACTGATAGGAAGGACATCATCAAGATGGTTAGCTCTGACGGATTACTCCCCTCCCGCCATCTTTGAAAGAGGGTGGGGGGGGGGCAAATCCCGACCATTGATGTGAAGTGTTTGGTGTTTTCCTCTGGTTGGACTCTGTCTCCCATGTCCCAGAATAACAATCCTTCAGATTGATGCAACAATTCCTTTCTTTCAGCCACTTTAAAACAAGAATCTGAAACTTGTGAAACGGAGGGCTGCATCGTCTCAGCCGCGAGAATACTTAAAAATATGGATAGGTCGATAGATCCATGTCAGGACTTCTACGAATACGCGTGCGGTCGATGGAAGTTACACAATCCTATCCCCGATGACTCCTCCCGCACTTCGAGCTTCTGGGCCTTAGGAAGACAGGTAAGCGCCCAATTATTGCATTTTCGATATTTCAGCTAGAAAAGGTAGCCCATAACCTTTTTCGAAATCTGAAATGAACGCATTGCCACACCCTACGAGTATTTCTGATATTTTGGCTGCGGGTTTGGGGGTGTGAAGGGGGTGGGTCGGGGTGGAGGGGCGTACTTGTCACAACCAAAGGTTTCCGTCTTTCGAGTTTAAGGACACAGGATGATCGGGATGGCGCCACAAATTGAATTGTCATGGGCAATTTTTCTTATCCTGTCTATTTTTTTCAAATTCAAGGTAAACGCGGACGTACGCCAGTTCCTGGAGGAACCAGTTGAATCCTCGGAACCAGAGGCAGTGAGGAAAGCTAAGAGCCTGTACAGGTCTTGCGTTGACACAGGTATGCTCCAGTTCAGTTCAGCTTTAGTGATTACTGAACATGCCTGCATTACTGGTTCGATGACACGCTTACAAACAACCCTTCCTTGGCTGCTTAATCGCATGCAGACCACATAGATTGTGACCTTGGACAAGCCACGTTTATATAGAGAATATAAAGAGATTCCTTGTATCCTTCGACTATGTAAGGGTAAGGACAAGTTCAAAGACAAGGGGTAAATGATGTTAATGCACTCAGACACGGCAGAGATAAATTGTACCACCTTACTTCACTATAGATTTCCTTTAGTTTCAGATTCTTGAAACCGATTATGACTAACCGATAATGACACATATTGACAATGACAACATCACTACCGATAAGGACAACTACCGATTAATGACGACTACCGATTAACGACGGTTACCGATGAATAACTACTACCGATTAGGACTACTACCGATTGATGTCCCGATTAATGACGACTACCGATAATGGCTATACTACCGATTAATGATTATAGTACTGATTAATGACGACTACCGATTAATGATGGCTTCCGATGAATGACTACTACCGATTAGGACTACTACCGATTGATGTCCCGATTAATGACGACTACCGATAATGGCTACACTACCGATAATGACTATACTACTGATTAATGACTGCTACCGATTAATGATGGCTACCAATTAATGACGACTACCAATAATGACACTAAAACGTTTGAACATTGAACTTCGAACATTTGAATCTGCATTCTTTGCCATGCTTGGCAAGGTGTGATAGTGCTGGCCGAGTCTGGTCTCCCATTTTACTCTGAACTGATCCGGTTTGGGGTGGGGTTACCAAAAAGGCGCACACTGCGTCACTGAAATATGTGATAAAAAAGCAAATCGAGGCATCATGGTTCTCATATTGGGTTCCATGATGAATGCATGACAGGCGCAACCTCTGGCGTGGCTTTGAATCCCGCAAGTTGTAAGTCCCTGGCGTGAAGTCAAACTCCGTAAACGGCCTGTCCTGTTGACTCAACATGCTTCTTGTTATTTGGGATTGGTATAGAGTGAAATGGGTGATTCTGACCCGGTCACATTTTCATGCTAAACCACCTTGGTGAGAAATAGGATTTAGATGCAGAGGAGCAAAGTGAGGAAAAACACCGAAAAGCCTGGACAGTGACAATACGAAAAGCCTTTGCGACAATGAAATACAAGCAGCGGCGACAACAAACGGAACAGCCACAGTCACAACGAATACGGAAACCATCAAAGACAAAAAAATTAATAAAATACAAAAACCCCAGAAGGACATTGACTTATTTTTTAGTGCAACAAAATGGCCTACAACATGACTAATGACACAAACAAGGAAGACTAACACGCTCCTAACTTTTTCCCATCCATCCAAGCCTGTCAAACCATGAACTTTTTTAAAGGGACTGTACAACCTCGACCGGAACTTTTCACAGGTGCGTGACCTCATGCTGTCATCGATGCTCGCCTTGACAGAACTGATAATAGATAAGTGCAGAATGTAATAATTTCCGAAAAATATCATCCTGCCTTTTCAGAAAAAATAGAAAAACTTGGCATCACGCCGCTCTGGCAGTTTCTTGACAAAACGGGCGGCTGGCCGGTTGTGAACCGAACGTGGTCCGAACACAACTTAGACATGATGTCCATATTCGTCATGCTGCGTTTGTACAATATTGAAGTGTTTTTCGCCCATTTGGTGGACCATGATTGGAAACACTCACATCTGTACATACATCGGGTAAGTTGAAGAAACCAGCTCTAAATTAGGAAGTGACTCGAATTAGATTGAAGAATAACATCACTCCCGTCACTCTCTCTCTCTCTGGTTTTTGACTTTCAGCAAAGATGGTGTAGCGCTCTTGCCCGCCTACAAAGACATGGTAGATGATTTTGCCAAAAGTTAAAACCTAGCGTTCTCTTGAGATGGAAGAGAGATTCATTGACAGCAATTATGGAGAATCTGGGTTTGACCTGCGACTGGTTGTTGATAATTGACTAAGTTGTGGTTCTGCACACATTCTGTGGTGGACGCGGTCTCGTCTGCTATGGAGAGTCGCCTTCTGTCGTTCGCATCACTCAGTCTCTGCCTTGAGCACTGAGTGCGCGGTAGAGGCAAATCCCTTGTTTACTGGTACATTGTAAAGCAATGGCAAGGCAAAACTAGTAAATCTTTCAAAATTGTTTGTTTAAGTTTGACGAAGCCAACCTGGGTATGCCATCCCGTGGCTATTTCCTCAAGGGGCGAAACGACACCATGTTACAAGCGTACGAGAAGTACGCATACGATGTTGCAGTAGCTCTTGGGGCCACGGAAACAGACGCAAGGCAACAAATCAAGCAGATGGTCGACTTCGAGGTCGACATTGCCAATGTAAGTGTGCCTATTTTTCTGTTGAAGCATTCCTTTCCCAAATTACGCCAACATGGACGTTTAAATGGTTCTACCGGGTACCAACCGTTTTGGCCATGTTGCTGAAACACGCCAATATCAAAGGCACATGAGAAAGGACAAAACAAATTGTTTAGGGTTTGATAGATGGACCTCCCCTAACTAAACGTCTTATGCAACCGAACTGAAAGTTACCTTTCCATTTGCCAGATCATGATCCCAGAAGAAAAGAAGAGAGACTTTAGTGAGCTTTACAATCGGATGACGCTCAAACAGATGACGAGGAATATTACAGGGGTGAGCACAACTGCATCGCTGTTACCTTCAGAGGCTTTGTAACCGCCAACCAGATTTCTTATTAATCCAAAGATCTTATTAATCCAACATGCGTTGTCAAAACAGACAACAAAAGTGTTAGGCGTTTTCTTCTCTCCTATTTCCACTGGGTCCCGTTAACCAAACTTTTCTTGCTATCTCGGCTCTTCCAGATCGATTGGACTGTCTACCTCAGGACCATATTTCAACATGTTAATCTAGAAATTCCGGACTCAGAGCCCGTGATAGTGTCCGTCCCTGGCTACTACCGTGAAATCTTTGACCTGATGCAAAGGACCCCGAAAAGGTATCAAACGATGAGAAAACAAAGTTAATAAAGCAATCTGGTTAAGATTTTGTGCGTGAACATATTGCGGTTTTGAAGCAGCATGAAACTTGCTCACCGGGACTCAATCACCGTTTTCCTCTCAGTCAGGCAAGGATTCCGATCTTCAAATTGTCGGCAAATCGGGCAGTTAATTCATCCTTGCTTGACACCCGCGAACAGGTATGAAAATAAGTCGTAGGGCCTATTTAACCGATGTACAGCTGAACTTAATGTTATCGTCGTCGATTTAGTGATGGTTTCCTAAACTTTCTCGTGTCTCATATTTTCTTCTCTCATAATCTTGATTCCAGAACGATAGTTAATTACCTAACTTGGCGTGTCATACAATACGCCATCGCTTTCTTACCAAAGAGATATCGAAGTATCAGCAATGCCTATAGACAGGTGCGTATGATTGCTTTCTTTGGTAGTTTACCCAGCTCTTTGAAGATTACTCCGAATCCCAGGCATCCTCTTTCAAAATCGTCGAACAAGAAAGATGTCAGAATTGCAAGGAAGTGCCACCGAGTTTTGAACGAAAGCTCGACAAGAACGAACCGGCGGTGAACCTGTGAAGGATGAACGCACAACGCCGGTATAGACCGGTATGAATGAAAGCTATCTCAATGTTTTTTTACGGGAGAAAGGGTTCACATAAACTGTATTTTTGGTCGTTTGATTGCAAGCAAGATCCTTTTTGAAATTGATTTCTGCGGTCGTATTTTGTTATCGTTTTTTTAGGTTGTTTACGGGTCTAAAACTGAACAGGCCCGCTGGAAAACCTGCGTGAAGCAAGTGACGTATGAGATGGGTGACGCAGTAGGGAGGGTGTACGTCCAAAAGAGGTTCGACGAAGAAGCTAAGGTTTATGTAAGTGCCGGTGTAGAAGTAGAAAATGTCCCCTGGAAAAAGTGTCCACCTCTATTGTATACTGACGGATACGTTTTGGTGTCGTCAAAAGCTCAAGGATTAAGGCGCGTAATAGAACCCTTTGTTCCCACGTCCTATCTTGGGACATTTCAAACTTATTCACGGGGCAGTAGCCCATTTCCCTTCTCGGCCAGTCCTGCATTCGAGTCTTCACAGTGTGTTCCGGGGGCGTTTTTCAGACGTAGAAAATAATCATATTCTCTGAACTATCTACGACCCGATGAGTCTGAGCCTGCTGGTTTCCCGCCATTACCGTAATCATCCTGGTTTCCCATCAAGGTCTCAGCATCTTTTAAAGTTACCTAAGCTCGCAAAAAAGTGCTAGTTTTAACAGATTGCTTATTTTTTCATCATGTTTATAAGGCCACGGAGATGATTACAAATATCAAGGAAAGTTTTAAGGAGATGTTGGCGGAGAATGAATGGATGGATGACGTTACCAAACGAGCAGCAATGGAAAAGGTACGAACGGAAAAATAGCGAATAGACAACATTTTAACCAACCAATCGTCCTATATTCAGGGTGAGGGACGAGGCCGGTCCACTGCGTCCGTGGTGTACAACCAATGGCTTTAAAGAGAGGCTTAAGGCAGAAGTCAAATCGGTGGTAGTCATGAGATGAATATGCATGATTAGAGTGATTAGAGGACTGGGTCATGTTTGATTCAGCCGTAATCTTATCCCTTGCGTAGTTTTAATGTACTGTAAGATGAGAGTGACTCCTATCGACGACTTTCTTCAACCTAGTCTGGCCTAGCTGTAGACCCCCTTTAAAACATATCGGCAAAAAGTATATTGGATGTTGTACGAAATCTTGACTTATGAAGGAAGGGATGTAAGCCGAAGCACACAAAACCGGATGTACAAATACTCGTCTTTAAAGAGAAGACAAAAGCTCTTTGGGTGCAGCGCAGAAACCCCATTCATTGGCTCTGCCTTCTTCGATTAATCTCTTCAGAAAGAGGGACAACGGGACGGTGTTTCAAAGTGTGAATGAGCTACAGGTATAAAGGTCTTAATGCCCAATCCATTGCTTTTTACGCGCTCTATTTTCAGGCAGAAGCCACGGTTGCAAAGGTTGCTTATCCAGATTTCATCCTCAATGACACAGCGCTGGATGAAAAATACAAACATGTGAGTCGCTTCGGTTTTCTTTCTTTTCCGTTCGAGTTGGAACTCTGACTTCATTTAGTATTGGAATAAAATCTCGCCTTACCGCCCCTCAGCGGTCGGCAAAGGGCGGGCCGGCCTGGTTATTAACACCTTCAGCGCCGAACCACGTAGCTCTACGTGGCCCAAATCCCCCCCTCTTTGAGCTGGTTATCGGAGTCTCATGGACTTCATGAAAGAACTACGCCATCGCCATCTTCAGGGCAAGATAGGAACTGGAAAGACCTCTTCTTGTCTTTTCAGTTTCTACCTTGCCCTGAAGATGGCGATGGCGTAGTTCTTTCATGAAGTCCATGAGACTCCGATAACCCGCTCAAAGGGGAGGGCGGATTTCGGCGCTGAAGGTGTTAACGATGTATTTGTTCAAGGGCAATTTGTACTGTAAACTCAGCCAGGGGTCGTCGCGACTTTTGGCGGGCATTTCCAAAGTTGTCACGGATCTTGTTCTGCCTATTAATAATGACAGCTCCTGTCCAATTTTACACCAGAGCTATTGATCGGAAAACAGGACACTGACTTGAAACAAAACAGTAGTTTTTTTAGTGATAGTTAAGTTACCATATGGCATAGTGAATGATGGATTCTTTCCAGATGACTTGCATTCCTGGCCAATACTTTTACAGTGTACTGGAGAATAAAAAGGCTAAAACCTTTGAAAAACTGAAGAAACTTCGGACAGTCCTCAACAAAACTGAGTAAGTCTCCATCTGTTTTGCTGCTACATATCTGAAGTCTTTTGGTAGACTCCCGGGGCAGTCCATTGCGTCACCCTAATTGGATTTCCTAATCGTCATGCTCCAAAACAAATTGCCGAACTCAGTTTTTGGGGAAACTTAGATACCTGCCTATAAAACCTTTTAGCAGTGGTGACCATTTGGGGGACTTTGTCAGGGATTCTACAGCTGAGCCCAAAAAGAAGTTAGTGGTAGGGCCTACCTTTAAATTCACAAAAGATGCCCTGTCTTTCAGATGGCAGACGAACCAACCAGCCATGGTGAACGCCTTCTATCATCCAATTTGTAACCAAATAAGTGAGTATGCAACAAAAGTTCAAAAGATCAATAACAATCCCCTCTCTAAAATGTAAAGATAGTCTAGTTCACCGATTTAAAACCATTTCTTAATGTTCAAGAAACGGGACGCACATGGTCGCAGGATGCCATTCAAGTTGGTTGGACTCACTGAGTGTAGTAAATATCATTAGAAATCACCTCATCTACAACTTGAGTTGTTTCCTGTTTGACCACAGCCATTGTGCTATCTCACATTTTATTGACTAACTATTGCATGGCACTTAACACCACAAAGCTCGAGGCATTTTTTAGGTTTGAGAAGGCCATTGATAATCCAATTTCAGAAGTATTCTTCATTGAACATCTTTAAGTGAGACTGCTCTTTTAAGCACTTCTTCATTGAACCCCTCTAAGATGAGACTGTTCTTTTAAGTTCTCAACATGCCTCAAGCCACAGGTTAGTTTCATTGCTTCTATAATCTGCTTCTTACCTTGCAGTTTTTCCAGCTGGGATATTACAACCACCATTCTTTGAGAAGGACTTCCCGCAGTAAGTGAAACAGCTAGGCCGTGAAAATAACATTACTAGTAGTAATGAGAGACCTTTGGCTATTTTGGTCTAGGTGTCGACCCTGTAAAATTCCCGGAAAAATGTGACCAGCCCCATGTTGATTTTCTCACTGAAAAAGACCAGTATTGTTGGAGAATCAGTTTCCAGATTGTCACTGAAGACTAAGCTATGGGGAACAGCCGAAGACCTGCAAAAAACAGGCAATTTTGTCGCAGCGCATGACTTGAGGTTATAATGGTTATGAAAATCTGAATGCAGAAGAAGAAGAAGTTTCCAGATTGCTGAGAATCTTATCTCGAACTTGTACTTCCAACTTACTGAGCAGCCTGCCCTAGATAGAGCTGTTTGAGCCGAAGGAGAATGGCTGCATGACAAGAAAAACAAATGTGGCTACCTCCCTCTTTCAGGTACTTAAATTATGGGGGAATTGGATCAATAGTTGGTCACGAAATCACGCATGGGTTCGACGATGAAGGCAGACAAACGGACAAAGATGGCAACCTCATCCCATGGTGGCAGCCGAGCGCCGTGGAGAAGTTTAAACGCAAAGCGCAATGTATCATCGACCAGTATTCGAAATACGTGGTGAAGGAGGTCAACATGACGGTAAACGGGATCCGGACGCAAGGAGAGAATATCGCGGATAATGGCGGACTGAAAGAGGCTTATAGGGTGGGTATGGTGAATTCAATATCGCCAATATTGATGGACTCCATAAAGTTGGGTTTGATGAGAATGTAACCAGTTCACCTTTAAGCATATTACGGTTTGAAGGAAATCTCCATCAATAACACGTTAATCATTATTTCATTATTTGCAGGCTTATCACACATGGGTTAAGAAGAGAGGTCAAAAGGAAAAACCACTCCCAGGACTAAATATGACAGTGGATCAAATCTTTTTTATTAATTATGCCCAGGTAGGAATTTACATTCTAGGCTCAAAATGTGCAGCACGGATGAGAAAAACCTGAGTGTTGATCATTTGGGGTTCAAAATGAGGTATCCAAGGTGCTGGGTTAGATCAAGCTGTGAACTCTGAATGGTTGGAATGGATTATGTTGATCAAATCTTCTTGTGGTAAGATTTGAATTGGTTGTATTGGTCATAATGTGGGCTTCTTGAACCTTTCAAAATTCGTTTTTTCCAGAACGACTGCGGCAATATGACCCCAGAAAGTTACATCGAGGCAATACAGAGTTGGGTGCACACTCCAAACAGATACAGAATCATTGGTACTGTTTCCAACTTTCCAGCATTTGCACGGAGCTTCAACTGCCCTCTCAGGTCACCCATGAATCCAAGAATAAAATGCAATGTCTGGTGATGAAGGAAACTTCAATGAGGAAGATATTTGTTGATTAATATATGAACACTTTTTTTGCCAAGAGCGAGAAAAAACTTGCTCTGACCAAGTTGTGAATAGCTAAATACCGAACAATATATGATAAGACTGGATATTGTTGGCTTGAAACTGAAAAGGGAAAGTTTGGAAGGAGAACTCGGTCGCAAAATAAGGAATAGCACCAAGCACTGTATGGATGTTTCCACATGATAAGGACTGCGATGTAAACCACAAAATTTATGCACCTTTTCTCTTCAGTGCCATTTTTTCGTAAAATGGGGTGTACTGTACTGATAGGTAAGCTAAGTAAGTGTACATAGCTGCAAAGTGAAAATCAGTAATGTTTCATTAGTCATATAGCCTTTCTTTAGACTGCCTCATGAGTGCTCGAGGCAGATTCTGAAATTTCCAACAAAAGCATTCGTTCTAGAAAAGATTTGGAGAAGTCCGACTGAAAGTCTTAGGTAGAAATTTTAACCACTGTCTAAAAATCCTATTTAGTCAATAACGTATTTCTATTGTATATTTCTATGAATCGGATGATCACCCTTTGAAGGAATAAAATGTATCAATATTTTGTTATTGTTCATACATTTATTGAAAATCCATAAATAAATAGTAGTTTGAACATAATATACATAACAGTCCAACTGTCCTCAAATGAGCCATGGAATCTATACGCTAACTTCCACTAACGGCTGACAATGATAGACAGAACCCAAAATAATTGTTTTATCTTCTCGTCCATAGGCGCTATCAAGCATGGATTCATACACGATTTATAGAAAACTCTGTCACTCAAAAACTAACACTCGGACAGTGGCCAAAACAAGGCCAGTCACTATCAATACTATCAAAATTCTTTATGAATCAAATAAATTATAGATAGCAGAACTACACAAAATGAGGCTAGCAATAGCATGCAAACGGTAAACACTCATAAATTATGCCAAGAAGTTTCTGAAGGTATTTGATCAAACACATGCTTAACCTCTTTCTAGACGTCGAACAACAAGTTATTTTGCTGAAATAGGCTATTTTCCTCAATTTGTTACACAGACACCACCCTGGAATTATCAGGACACCTCCCCATTAAGGACAGTATTTGTCAGTCCCTAGGGTGTCCTTAATAGAGAGGTTCTACTGTATTTCCAATCGAGGAACATGAAGTATTTTATCAAACTTATCCCATTCATTTTCTGAGACGTACTGCAATGGCATTTCAGAGCTTCAAACAACACATCATGTGAATTTGAGTTTTACTGTTTTGGCAGTGGTGTAAAGACGATTATGATTGAACACAAACAACGACAGACGTCACAACATTGAAACTTATTTGCATATTGGGTATGCGAATAAATTAGATTTATACAAAAAAATTCATGTCTTTCTACACTCTTGATACTAGTTATGGAATGGTTAGATTTCCACAATGTTAATTGATGACAGCGGTGGCCACTTATTTTCTATCATTTACTTAATACTGTTAACGCCAGTTACATATAATACAAATCATATAAAAAAATGCAATTGGTGGCATTCATAAACAAGGCTCCTAATTAACTTGTACATACATGTACAATGTTCGGTTGCTGTTACTTTGTCATGATTAACATAAGAAAAAATACAATTGTATATTAAAATTATCACACATGCATCAAGTTATTGAAGAGATGTGTCAGACACCAAGTGTCAAATACTCACAGGTTGGAAAATTTGCAAAACAACCTCTGGAACCACTGTTTCATTTTGGATTTATTGAGAGCAATCTGAACTTTCTCATCCCTTAACACTGATTCTCAAATGATTTGCCAACTCCTGATTCTTAATGCAAGGGCTAAGTCAGTATTCTAATAGGAATAAGCTTGGTTTTATTGAGTTCTGATTTGATAACGTAGTTTCATTTTCCCTGTATAGACGGCAATGTTGCTTTTCAATCTCATAGCTACTGCTCACATTACTGAACCTTATAGAGGGTGAGACGAATAAAAAAATTAAGTACCAGTAACTAAGTATTGAGCTCCCTGAAAACTGGGAAAGAGAAATATTGAAATTCATCCTCAAATGCCTCATGTTAGAGGACAGGCCACTCGTCAACTCTGAGCCTCTGCAGCGAACCCTCGTATAACCTGTCAAACCAGTCCCCAAGTCCAAGCAACAGGTCCTCCTCAAATAGTGTCACTTCTGGCTCATGCAGCACAGAAAACCCATCATCCTCACTATCAGTCTCATCCATTCCAATAAAGCCACTCAACGGGCCTTGAGCCTTCTTGCGTTTCCTTGCTTGATGTTTCGCATGGTACATGCAGAAATATTTCCGATGCCCGTTGATTGCTACAACCGTTCCGATGACGTTTCGTGTCACGATACCGTCTAGATTACGTCTGAAGTCTATGGTTTCCTCCAGTAATCTTTTGTACCAACCGATATAGCGGTCCACCATCAGGAATGAGAAATTCAAGGCTTTATATCTGGAAGAAAAAAGGTGGAATATTCATTTTTGCAATTCACAAAAATTTCTCAACAAGCACTTATTTTTGGGCAGATTACAGAATTTCAGTTTTCCAATCAGAAAATATGTTCTAGCAATTTCTTTTTTCACAAATTATTGGGAAAAATAAAACACCCACAAAAATTCAGCTGTTGACAGTATCGATCACATCCTGGAGAGTCACTCACCTGGAATACGGCCAGACAATTTTAGCAAATTTTTGTAGTAATTTGTGCTTTGTTTCTTCACTGACGAGAATACACAGACAAAGTGTGCCAGGGGCTGCTTTTTGTATGAGAGGCACAAAAGTCTCCCCGCGTAACTCTCGCAGAAACAGAGTCGCATCGTCTTTTCTGGAAAAGAGAATTGATGTGAAATTGGAGAAACTCCATTGTGGCACTGGAAAGTAGAAACTAATATATAAATCATAAGGCTTCAACTAAAGATTGGTAAAAAAATCCAATCTGACATTACTTCATGAAACACGAAATCCCTTTAGGGAAGGGCCACTTACTTTTCACCTTGAGTGCTAGGAGCAGTACTACTACTAGTACTTGTCGGTTTCCTCTTTTTTGGACCACCATTTGCATCCTCGATCTTGCTCTCTTCCATCACCATCAACATGTGCATGATATATCCAAAGAAACTGACAAAAAATACTGTGAGCAAGCCGTAGATGACGGTGACCTGATCAAAGCTGGAAAAGATAATGGGGTGCTGTCAGCAAGCCTTAGATAATGATGATGATGACTCATTAAAGATATCCCAGGGGAGGCTGGCCTCCTTAGCTCTGGTTGGCAACCAGTCTGAGGAAAACTTTGAGATCAAACTGGTAGCATGGGCTTGTCAGGCAGGAAATGGCAACCAGACTTTGATTACTGGTACTTACTATCTGAATATCGAGAACGAGTTATCCAAAAGGTCCAGCATCTTGTACCAGACCCTTACAATGAGGATATTTGCGTGTTCGTCGATGAATTCTGGCAGATTTGCTGTCAGCTGCAGCACCTTCCGATTCCGCACTAGCCCCTCTAAAGTACGATCAAGCATCGCTTCGGTGCTTGGTATCTTATCCGGATCGTCTTTCGGCCATCCGTTTTCAAGCCAGTCGTAGTCGATGTGTTTGGAGCTGTGACGCCAAAGGATCACAACCTGTTGAAGAAATTATATCAGACAAAAATTCAATCAAGAAAAATTTCAAAGGATAGATTATCTTGTGATCAGTACCAGCAAATATTACAGCAAGCAGGCCAATATTCCTTTTATTTCCATATACTTCAATATATTCCTTCATCAAACCCAAATCAAAGAAGTTCAAACCAATAACATAAGGTGCGGCTGGAATTTCATCCGCACTGTTTATATCTAGCTGGTGCTATTCTATCCAAAAAATAGGTCATTGTGATATGAGACAAGAAGGCGAGGACACCGAATGCTGTTGAACTGACCTCTACCCCACAGAGCTAAAATAGTGCTTGGGAGCTTTCAATTTGACCAAGTTCAAATATTATCAACAAGGTAATTACCGCCAAGAATGAGTCATTCTTCTCGCTCTGCTTTGTCAATTTCTTCTTGAAATCCGTCTGTGTATCCTCATAAACGTACGCAAACTGGACCTGATGGCTGAAGGAGTGTCCATATGAGTTTCTGAAGTTACTCGCATACTCCCGGAATCGAGTGCGTGTGGCCATGTGTTCTGGTGCATTCTTGGTAAGAAGTACGACACAAAATCTGAAAAATTTCAAAAATAATTATCAAACTTTACCAGAAAAAAAAACTAGGAAGAGCTGGCTATAAGACCTCGAGAATGACATGAAGACATAACAAGTCACGGTAACCTAGGTTATTTGCCAAAAATAAAGTGCCCACGAATATCTAGACGCTTACGACGTATCAAGTCTCAAGAAAATCCTAATCTATGATTGAATTTTATGTTACTAAAATCTGGCCCCAGGACCATGACTTACTTTCTGAGATTCCTGCTTGGCTCGATGGGACAAAGATCGCTAAAGATTTCCTGCGAGGACAACCTGGGCAGGATGAGGTACTTGTTAGACTGCAGCAGATCATCGATAGTGCTGCGGGTAAGCTTACTCATCTGAAAATAAACATATATTGCCGTCTGTGAATGTGGTTTTACTGAGTCAGTGCAAGACCACATCCTGGAAGACTGTTTCTTGATGACCGCCTGAGGGTAAGCCTAGCAAGACCCCAGATCATTTCAAGAAAAACTTAATGGGATAGAAGCAGAGCAACGTGACGTCACACTGCCACATTCTAAACTATTGAGTCAAGAGCTGAGCATCAACTATGATGCTAATGGCTCTATAAACAATAATGGGCGATTGTAGAAGGAAACAGGAGACCCTGGAGTCAATGAAATGATACTTACTGAGACCACAGCAGCAGGAGAGCCTGTGTCCTCATTAAACATCAGTATCGTCTCTTTGTACGTCCTCAGCCCAAACTTGCGCTCCATGCCCCTCGACAGCGAACCCAGCTTAACGTACGCAAACGCTATCCTTTCACGGAACTTTTGAGCAGCTGCTAGGTAGCGGAGCGGCTGGGCATCTTGGTGGCCGAACATGATAGCACGCATCTTATTGTCCGACCAGCCTTGGAGGAATTCTTCGTAATTTTCATCATTCACCTAAAATAGATGTTTAGAATAATCAAATCATCAACCTCTGCTTCAGCCAACAACCAGATTACAGGTACAATAACTTCATAGTAAGGAAAAAGAACAAAATGACTCAATGTTTTTTTCACCAAGTGCATGTAAGCTTTAATGAAGTTCACATCACTCTATGATTGGATGATAAAAACTCACCCTGACTACCCGATTCTTGGGGAAGAACCCTCTGACAAATGAACGCAGAGACGGCACCGAATAGTCTCCTCTGAAGTAAGAGATCTTTCCCTGGTTGACAGACACAAAGAGGGGGTACGTATGGATTCCCATCTCGTTAGCTAGGTTCCCATCCTGGTGGTAATTGAAGGTGCCGAGGCCAAGACCTGTAATAATTGAAATTACGATTATAACCACCCCTGAAAGGTATCTCATTGACAGAAATTCTGTTGAAATTCCTCATTCAATCATTCAACTTCCCAAAGCTGTGCACTGCGTTCAACATGGATTAACTGGTTGCATTTTGCATCGCGTCAGGAAATCTCCGAGCATTTACGCCACATTCACAATTACGTTATCCTTACCCACTATCTCCAGGTCGTCCACCATTTTCTCCCACAAACTCTCCAGCTGCATACATCTCATGCACAGATCAGCATAGATGTAGATTAGGTATGGTTTGTGGTAACTCTCTGGCTTAACGTTCATACGGTAGCTCCTGAAAGAGCGAACAATGACAAGGATTTGTAAGCAGGATGATTGCTTTCCTGTCTAGCTGCTTGGAGACAACCCAGATATCTTATACAATCATTTAGGAGACTGTTTAGCACATTAAAGCATTGAATGAGTGCAACACAAAAGCTAAAAATCATGTGAAACTTGATGGAAAGGTTTTTAATACATCACTAATTATACATCACAGAAAGCACCCTAAAACCAACAACAACAGTTCATCATAACATGCTAATGGACAACTTTATACATGCAGATCAACAGGATATTTATCAACCAGACACAAGGTCGAGTGCGCAGAGTGCCAAGTTCAACATGCCTACTCAATACTTGGCTAATGTTCACTAGATTTTGTTAACTGAAAGTGAGGGTTCTGAAAAAAAAATTTTCTGACAGCCTCTCAAAAAGTGTGGAATAAAAAGTTCGCTAAACAAGGTATTAATAAACTGTTAAACTCTCGCCTTACCTGAATGTTATCTGATACTTGTTGAAACTCTCGCCACCAAATTTGAAATTGAAGCCGCTGCGTCCGAACATGTCATGGAACTGGTTGAAGGACTGCCGCCTGTATTCCTGGGCGTTACCCGTCTCCATACGCACATAGCCAAAATTGTCATATTCCTTTCGCTTGTTTGGATCTGTCAGAGTCTGATGTATTAAAAATAATGAGGGGTTGTGTCAAAAATACATGATATGATTGAGTCCACGAGTATTTGTATATCAATGAACGTAATGTAAAAAACATGTCAAACAATGCCCACTGATACTTTACTCATTAGTACATGTTGCTCTGAAAGGAAGACTCTAAATTCCCCATACATTCTGCTTTTTCCATATAATACTTTTATTCTGCATAAAATAACTGTATTCATAATCTTAGTAAAATATCCATTGATAATATTCATGATATTCCCAGTGTTCTCAGTTGAAACAGATGTACCTCTTTTTGTCTAAGGATTAATTAAATTTGGCCAACGAAATGCTTGAAATGACATTTATTGATATTAAATTAATTAAAGGGCTTTAAACATAGGGTTTGCAGTAAAAACTCACCTCGTAGGCTTCATTGATTTTTGTGAATTGATCATTTGCCCCAGGGTCTTTATTCTTGTCTGGATGCCTGTAAAACAGAGGTAAACAAATGATTTAACAATGCCATGTTGGGCAGGTGCATGGAATATGGGTTCTCTCAAATGTCTCAGTGTAGCTCAATTTAGCAGTTCAGCATGAACACAGCACAACAATGTGGGTCCCCTCAGCTTAGATAGATTAACAGCACCAGCACAACCATCATCATTTTAATGGTCAGGAGATTGTTGGTGTTCATTATTGCACTTATAATACAAAATACCTGAGTCATTCAGCATACACAAGTCCATAAAATGTAGACCATATCTGTGAAAACAACTTTTTTCAAAGTATCAAAAACGAAATATGTGTGTGCATGAAAAACAATAGAAAAATGGTACATGTAGATGAATAGGAAGACGAAAAAATATTCTTCTACAAATCCAGGTCTTAAAAGAATTGTTTGACAGTCAAAAGATCAGAGTTGGTTGGGAGGAAATCACCCCAATCAAGGCTGGTCATCAATCAAGGCAACATCTTTAGCTGCATTATTTGAAATGTGAGATTCAGAAACCACTCCTACAACATGTTTATCATCAAGATAATCAATCTGCCTGCAGCGCCACTAATCATGCTATAATCATAACATCATTTCACATTATTGTCATATTGATTATTTGGGGTGGTTATTCTGACTGTAGTATAATCTATACTGAACTATGTAGATCACTGAATACATCATTGTGGTGTAACTGCAGTGCATACATGTACTTTGAATATGTGGCTGATTTTTTTGGGTCAGGAGGAATTGTCAATGCACAATTTACAAAATAAATAGGCCAACAGAATACATAAAATACATCTGTCAGTGTCAATGTTAGATGACGTATGGACTATTTCGGTAAGAAAAAACTAGAGCCCTAACAAAACAAATGTGCACACTTAGAACACGTCAAAAGGCCTAAGCAAACTTCGGATGTCACAATGATGACATTAGCTATGCACTGTGACCCTTGTTCCAGGTGAAACACATGCCATAACTAACCAACTTGTCAGGTAAGCGCCAAAACAAAACTTCATCGAACTTGTCCACTATTGCCACCTTGTCAGAATGTTGTGAGGGCAATAATGCCAATCTTCTTATTGGAACGTGCCTAAAATGGTGGCAATACTTCGCACAATGTCGATGTGGTAATCATGGACGGTGATGGTGATGGTCACTCAATCCATGATATCAATCATCAACACATCTTCCGACTTTACATATATGCCCATGTTTGGACAGACACTTTCATTTTGTGCCAAATGAGGTCAGTTCCATATGAGACTCAGCTAAAATGAACAGCTACGATTATCAACAAACGTGGACAGCACAGGGACAAATTTTCTTGCCTGTGTTCAGGATTTGGATATGGCGAAATATAAGTACCCAACACCGGCAAAACTCACCAGATTCGAGCAAGATTTTTGTACGCTTTTTTAATTTCCCTGGTGGTTGATGTGCGATCAACTCCTAGAGTAGCATAAAGATCATCCCCTTGCTGAGTCACAATGACAGAAATCGAGAAATAAGCCACAAAAAGGACGATTATTGAACAGTTTTGAAAATTCATCCTAGAAATTTATCTTGTTGTTGTAGTTGTTGTCGTTTTCAGGTATTCGTGCAACTTCGTTTGCTCTTCCCGTACCTTCTCCAATGCACCCGAGAAGACAATTCTGGGTAGGTTGTGACAGCCTGTCAACGTTTACAACCGTGGCCTCGCCTACGGGTCCACAGGGATGAAGATGTGACATTCCAGCTTTGGGGCATCTTGACCACCAAGGTCTTATCAACCCCAGCTACATTTAAAGGGAATATAAGACTAATATGAGCATGGTAAACTCTGATTTTACCATGGTGAATCTGAGATCTTTTTCATAAGGTTACACCCGTTTCCCGCACACATTGCGTGTAATCAAGGTGCTATTCAAGTCAACAAGAAAAAGTCGAGGTGGGTGTTTCTAATTCTGCTGATATCCTCTCAAACGAAACTTGTCAATCACAACGGAAGTCATCAACTTTAGTCATGTTAATTTTTTATTATATAAAATGCACCCAATTCCATGGGAAGTATTTCTGATTGATATTTACAACTTTCCTATAACTATGCACCAGATAAAACACCAAAGAGTCGAAAGACGTTGTCTTCAAGATGAAGAACACAAAACAATAAATCAACATGGAATTCTCCGAAATACATTTCTTTTTGAGTGATGCCATCTTTTGGACAAGCTGTGTATTGGAGTCACTCAAATCTGAGCAAGCCTCTGTTCACAATATGGAACTGTACGTAGTCAAGTTAGGCAGATGAATATTGCCCTTTATACACTGCTGCTGATAGTATAGACGGACTATCAGTTGCTTATTCATTGTCATTTAACTACAGAGCTAAGTATCAAATACTCGTTGTACAGTCCAAAAGGCAATGCATTTCAAGGGAGCCTCCTTTCATTTCCTAGAAGAATAACATTGTCCTAGCTCACGCTGCCATTCGTCATAACGTGTCCTGAAATAGGAAACAGAGAGACATGTAAGGTCCCGAAAGTCATATTTCAAAGCATGCGAGGTGGCAATAATTATTGGAGCTGAAATATACCATCCTGAATGCTGGTCTGCTTTCGACTGGAACCTATTAAGACTGATTGAATCAATAACCTTCTGATCGTGAGCCTTGTGCTCTAATCGTTTTGCCAACCTTTTCTGCTGCACTTACTTGCTAATGGACACCTAATTTCTTCCATATCGCCTATAGTCACATGATGAAGTTGTTCCCTAAATTTGTATCGTATATATAGAACCTTTTCCTCGCCTAAACATGGATCGTAAAATCCTGGCAAGCCACTCTTTGATTGTTCGGCAGGCAAGACTAATTTTGAGCCATTTACGCAAGCTTGGATGGGGTCGGTCACATCTATACATTGACTATCATCTATATCGCTGAAAAAACAGATTCAAAAACTATTTAACATCTGGGAATGATCACATCCGTCAAAAACATCTGTTGAGAAAATTTTGTCTTATTTGAGTTTTTGTGTATCCTGTACATTTCCCTGTAGAGCAAGGTTGCTCATGCACCAATTTAACGTCACTGCCAACACTTGATTCTTTGTATCTAATAGAATGACTCCAAGGTTGACATTAATTATACCAAATTTTACCTTGAATCAGAAGAGACTAATTTTCCATAGATAGCCTTGACCACCACTAAGCCTTTCTTCTGCTCCTCAGTCGTTCGTATTCGGTCAGTGGTTTCCTTCATGAGTTCTCTCTAAAACGAAAAGACACAAGTTTTATGAATACACGCCACTCCATTTCAATGCCAAAGAATTAGTATGGCTATGATTACGGAAACACGCATCTTCTATTTTTAGTTTGAAATTCCATTGTCATTGCTAAACTTGGTAGAGGCGAAGTCAAAGATCCAACCAACTTGCCACCTTTGAAAACAAATATTTACAGTGAAAAAGAAACAGGGACTTACAGCAGCCTCAGCTTCCTTCCGTCGCTCTCGAATTATCTCAGCATTCATTTCTTTCTTCCTTTCAATGTCCCTGAATTAACAACAGCAGCATAAAAGTAAGTTTGTTTATCGAAGTGTTACTTCCTTCTCATGAAACCAAATTTGCCTCATGTGAGTATTATGAGACACCCTTTAGCCTAAGATAAAAGTGTCAAAGTAAAATTTATCATAACATCACTTCTTTCTCTTGAGACCAAATTTGTCTCATATGAGTATCATGAGACACCCTTTGGCCTCAACTTCTGATGTTTACATCTGTTAGATATCTGATCAAACTTTTTTTCTTATCAAAGAGTCTCACCTCTCCTTTTCTTGATCCAAAATTGGAGTAATGATTAATTTCTTAATGATGTAGAATGCAGCTAATGGCACAATGGTCCCATATAAAATTGCACTTGGACTGATCTCCTCTGATAGATGGATAGGAACCATGAAACTTTGGTTACCTCGATTAAGTCTAAAAACGAGAAAATAGTCGATAAAACTAAGAATCAAAATGGACATTTTCAACATCACGTGTGACCTGTTCTACAGATTGATGCGCATCTTTGAAAATCTTTAAAAATACAAGAAAAGATGTTGTCAATTGCTAATTGGGGATAAAATGACCGTCAAGACCCGCAGATGCGAGATCTTTCTATCGCACATATCAGTGATTATAATTGCAGGTTGTAGCAATTTAAACCACTCGTTTTCAGAGCATTTCACAATGATCTGCCATCAAGACTGATCTTTCTTGGGCCATGAACAATGCAGCACATAAAACCAATTCAAAAATCATAACAAACTCTTACTTGATTTTGAGTAGCACCCCCGTGGGCACCCCAATCACAAGGGAAGCCCCCAGTACACTAAATTGAGTAATCTTTTTTTCTCCTCCATATTCTACTATCGCACCAAAGGTTCCAAATCTGCAAAGGCAAATATATTAATTGTTATCTCAATGTTTCCTTCTATATACTGGGTAAGGGGTGCATGTACAAATGGCCTGTCGTACCTTATTATAGGCCTATGTGTGACAGAAGCAGCTCAATAGCACCAACACAGTATATAATTCCATCCTTTCACAAGTTAGGCATGGGTATTTTGATACCAAAGCAAATCCTTACATAAAACCAATCACAATTTGACCTGCTTGTTCCGAAATAAGGGGACTTATAGCTCCCTGTACACATGACTATTCAATTAAAATTTTACTTACTTCAGCGCAACTTTTAATCTTGCATCCTCCTCGAGGAATTTCTTGGAGTAACTACATGAGATAAAACTACTTGGCACACCCAACTTAAATTAGAGATAGAAATTATATATTACTACCAGTATATCATGATTAATCATTGATGTTTAAAGTTGGGAATAGTAAATGTTTTCGAATGAAGTTGCTCTATGGACCTGATCATGCTTAGCCTCTTATTTATAGGTGTGGGAGTCTTTAAAGTTACAATTCTTACCTGAACCGCACACACGGCTCGATGACTAGGATTTTCCCAGACTACAGATGTATTCATAGAGGAAGGATGGCCAACATTCCACGTCAAACGACCTTGAAAATTTTTATCTAACGTCACAGCTACCACTGAAACAGATCAAAATATAACAAGGGTTATATGATAGAACACGTAGAAAGAAAAGTACAATACCCTATAAAAACAATGAGGCTTCCAAGCTCAACCAGCCTATTGCCATCCACAAAACCTATTTCAAGCAGGAAGAGTTCTTCTATCTTTGACCAGGGAGAGGATTAATTCAAGCTACTGTCCAAGTGGATGTCTCATTTAAAGGACAAAGCAATATTGAGTTAGGTGTCTTGCCCAAGGACACAGAGATAAAACACAGATGATCCTTCAGAGACTATGTTGAACTTAAAACCTTTAGATCATGAGCCCAAAAGGCCATAGCCACAACCTGGTATAACACAAGAGTAAAAGACAACATTTCAGTTTATGATAAGATCTAGCTGAATCAATTGAGACAAAGCAAAAATACTCAATGACTACGATGCTGAATATTACCAACATCTTACTTGATTGCAGACTTGGTCTCAGCCCATGTGGTGTAAACTGCAACATTCCTGCCATCGTACCAAACATTCTTTTATGTAACGTTCTAAAACCTTTGAGATGAACTGCTGGCCCGCTTCCTCCTGAGACCTCTAACTGCAATTAGAGAAAAGAAAGTATACATTAAAGAGATCTTTTCAAAGCACACAAATATTCAATAGAAGTTCATTCTTGTCGGCTGTGAAAATGCCGTGGTTGCACATCCTTTACGAAACGTTTTCTCATTGATAAACTGTACATTGCTGATCAAACTTGTGCAGAAGGCGGCAATAATGAAGTTGTTTTCTGAAGCCGTGCTGATTGCCTACGACTTTGAAACGACGTTGAAACATCCGTCTTTTGCTCAGGTCCAATTTAGGACAGTGCAAGAATCAGAGTAAAGATACTGGTGGAATATCAATATGGAAAGTTTTTTAATTAGTCAATTCAGTTTGTCATTCAATTCAGACCAATTTCAGCAGGGCTTTGGTTGAGTGTATTTTAAGAATGATACAAAGGCCTGCTATGGGAGGATGTAAAAGACCTACCTCCGCCCAACTCTTCTCCGAGATGATCCGGCGTACAGCAGCCGACATACTACCACCGCCAGTGCCATTCTGAGTGTGTAGAGAACCACCAAGAGTCGCGGTATCTTTTGAAGTCAATGGACACTCAACTGACTGTGCTATCGACATGTTGCGGATTTCAACTGTGGGAAACATTGACCTGGAAGAAGGTAAAATTCTTCCTTCATCTGGTCAGCAGTATATCCAAGTCAGGACCACATTTAAATTCAAAATGTTGAAAGCACAATTTTTTTTCCTTTCAGACAACCTGAATGGCAACTCCTATTCTGTGAACTGCCAAATTATTGCAGGAGTTTCATTTTCGCAAATTGTGAAAATAACCTAGATTTGCAAAAACTGATAAGACTTTCTGTTTAAAATCCACTCGACTGATCTCAGGGCACAAGGAGTGGTCCCATAAGTAGCATCTATGGGGAAAATGAGGGAAATCTATGTCATACTATCTTTAAGTTTGGAGTTGATAAGGATGTATGGGGTGATAGGCCAGAGAAATACTCCCTCTAATGCACTGCTGTTATAAACAATCAAGAGCATGACCATGCACATATTTGTATAAGTCACATAACCTTACCCATAATCATCAGCTTCATATCGATCAAACACATCTGTAGCATCAATTCCAATATTGATGTTCCCCTGGAATGGTCAATGGAAACGATAAGGCCACTGAAAGATGATCTGACTGTTCTCGTCTCCACCCTCACCTAATTTTGAATCTGCACCAAAACAATTCATCACTTTGACATAACTCAATGTTCCCCATAAAGGGAATGTAAAAGTACAACCTCTTTATTGCAGACATCCATGAGACTGGGCATTGGTGTCATTATAAGAGAGGTGTCCTGATTAGAGTGGACAAAAAGAATGGAAACAACCAATTTGGGACCAAAACAAGTGTACTGAATAAAGAGGGTGTCCTTCGAGAGTTGTTCTACTCTTTCTCATCTGGGTTAAAAACCCTGGGACTGACCCTCGGATTAGTTCGCTGGTTCAGCCTTCGTTCCTCCCTTTCCTGAGCTAGACGTTCGTACTCTTCCCGAATCTCTGATGGTGTTTTCGTCCTTGGGACAACCTGCAAGTATATTATTAACATGAATTTTAATTGTAATTTTGAAATATATATACATGTAGCCACATTCTTCCCCTAGCTGAAACGGCTTTACACACAGGACGCCACTCCGCAAATTTTAGTCACTTACGGAGTATGTTGTCGAGCAAAGAGTATATACCCCAAAAGTTTTGCCAACGAGACCCAGAAAACAGTTTACTAGATTATAATTATGCAGTATCTTTAGTCGTTTTTTAGCAGTTGAACTAGTTCAATTGAACACCTGACGTGCTTACCTCCCATCCATCTGTCTCGATAGCCTTCAATCCTAACGTGTCATATATCGCTCTCTTGTGGGGATCCATCAGAACTGCAATGAGGAGCCACCATCATTAGGGGTTTTGTGATTGGCAGCCATCTCTGTACAAATTTTGCTGAGTTATATGTGGAATATTGCCGATATATCTCTCCTTTTCCCCAAATATCCAGGGATATGCAGCACCTTTCAAAAGCAACATTTGTGACTCGTCACACCAAAACCAGGCGCATGTCGCACAGAAGATGAGCCTAAATGACACCAGAAGATAATGGGAGAAATTGATGTGCTCATATTTCACAAAAGGCAGACAATAGAGAAATGAACAAACAATCCGTCTCAACCTGCCAAGCTCAGAGCGACATGCGCCTGGTTTTGCTGTGACGGATCACATTTAGCCCTGTGATCGATATTTGAATGACCCCTCTTACTGGAATATATGCAAGATATTGTTGTAAAATTACCTTCATGAGAGTATTTTATCTTGTTGAACATCATCTCTGCTTGCTCCTTCCTCTGCGGATCAATTGAGTGTTTGTCTGGATGGTAGATCTTGCTGAGTCGTCGAAATGCATTGTTTATTTCTTCAGGGGTGGCCTGAAATCGATGTATTGCTTATAATTCATATATTACTGTAACTTCTTTTAACCAACTATGATATACGACACTTAAGAACTTCCGTCCCGGATATGACGATGGAATGCTGCGCACGGCTTTGCGCAGAACTGACCAATCAGCTAACAGAGCCAGCAAATGACGTTGCACACCCGATTTACGTCATTTGCTGGCTCTGTTAGCGGATTTGTCAGTTATGCGCAAACCATACCATCGGCATACCCGGGACTGTAGTGTTGTATTACAATAGTCTAGATGGTGGGGATCGGCAAAGTTTGTTTAGGTTGAGACCAGTTTAAGTGACATTTCCACCTGAAAAAATGATCTTGTTGGCTTTTGACACGGCCCAAATATACAGCATCGTTTGTTGTTAGCCCCTGACCAACTCCCAACGGTCAGACTGGTGTGCAGTATACATATATATGGTGTACTGCATGCACTCATGCAACCCGGCATGCATGCACGCAATGCATTACGAAAACATGCAAAATTACGTAAGCTTGGTTTGAAAGCTCATAACTTTGAACTGCAAACAGCGTTTTTCGTGAAATACGAAACACGAATTATTTAGCCATTAAACGTCTGTTTTTAGGACATTCCGATTTGATTCACCTCTTTGGAAACTTGTAAACGGGCATAAAGATCTGATGAAAATTGGCGATCGTCGTCCGAAGGCGCCGCCATCTTGATGACAACCACCAATTCGAAAACAGTGGACGCCAGTAAAAATCTGTTTTTGGCAAGCTGAGCAGATTTGTTGGTATCAAAATATCAAACATATCTCATTTAGGTTGTCTTAAATAATACTCATACCAAACAATCAATTAATTCGCTTGATTAATTTTATCAATAAAATCGAATAGCGGAGTTTTTTGGTTTTAGATCAATGTATGAAGCTGCAATGGTGATGGACAAGCGGCCGTCGCAGAAACGACGATAACAACGAAATATTTTTGTACAAAAACTATGAAAATACCTGATCTAAATTTACTGCATAGAGCCTCAGATTACTCTGACAGCTAAAAGCAACCCCATGTATGTATTGATGTTGACCCAGAGATGCCTAACAATTGCGTAGAATTTGTTTTAGGTGGAATGGCCGCTTGTGGAGCGGGCTTCTTCACCAACCCTCTGGAGGTCGTAAAAACAAGGATGCAAATCCAGGGTGAACTTCTTGCCAGGGGCATGTACACTAAACACTACAGAAATGTATTCCATGCATTCTATGTAATAGCAAAATGTGATGGTGTTACAGCCTTACAAAGAGGGCTCGTGCCTGCCTTATACTACCAGTTAGTAATGAACAGTTTACGGCTTGGAACGTTCCAAGTTCTGACGAACAGAGGATTCACAAAAGATGCAAATGGCACTCCAAGTTTTCCTCGAATGGTTGTTGCTGGTGCTGTATCTGGATGTGTTGGTGCTGCATTTGGAAGCCCATTCTATCTGGTAGGTGAATGCAACTCTTCTGATTACTGAAAGTAGAATAAAAAATTTCACTGAATCAAGATTCTATCTATGATGATGATGATCAGTATCATGTTACTCATATCATTTCTGACAAAGAATTCTATCTTCAGACAAGTTCTTGGAAGATTTAGTGCCAAGAAGTGAAGTGTGATTTCAAAGTACAGAATAGCCCCAGACTTAATCTTTACACTCCTTTAAAAAAATGAGACAAAAGTATTTGATTGCAGGTAAAAACCCATCTCCAAAACCGAACGACACATTCCGAGATTGCTGTTGGTCATCAGCATCAGCACTCAACCATGTCACTGGGCTTCAGGAAAATTTACAAGAAGGAAGGAGTGAAGGGCCTATGGAGAGGAGTTGATGCAGCTGTAACCCGGGTGATGATTGGATCTGCCATGCAGTTGTCAACATTCTCATATATAAAACATTGGATGGAGACTAAAGAGGTAATTGTCTAAATTGATTCATGCATTTGAACGATTTACCTCCTCTTTGGGGATTTAATGACAGACCTTCTTGACTTAAGGATCATTTCAAAGTTGCTTGATGCTGTGAGAGATGATTTTCATCTAGGGTAGGGGTCAGCCATTTTGATTCCAAAATTTCGATTTCTTTAAAAGCTTGTGGTGTCACACTAATAATTGAAAAAGAAGATGTGAGAACTTCACAGTCTTCATCATGGAGGATAGTAGGCCCACTTCTTTTTGCCATCAATCCATCATTAAATTATTTCCTTTAAGGTGTTCAAGAAGGACAGCACAATGAATGCGTTTATAGCAAGTGTACTTGGTGGATTTGCTGTGGTTGCTGTCATGACCCCTCCAGATGTTGTAACGACGCGTCTTTACAATCAAGAAGTCGATGCCAAAGGACGCGGAGTGCTCTATCGGAATCTTTTTGACTGTTTTCAAAAAATCTTCAGGAAGGAAGGCCTGTTTGGATTTTACAAAGGATGGGCAGCATCACTGATTCGTTTGGCGCCTCATTCTATACTGAGTTTAGTATTTTGGGACGAATTGAGATTATTTTACTACAAGCATGTTGAAGTCTATTAGGAAAGTATGTAGGTGGCTTCCTAACTTAATCAGATTGCATGTTTTAAGTGCATATTTTTGTACTTTTGTTTTGATGAAATGTATTCATTATGACATGAGCTCACTTTTGATACCTGCTGTATTTATCCGAGCCTTAAAATCATGATTTGTGCACAAAGATGATTGATATGATTTTATTTATAACTTGTGGTACAAGTATCGTAGACATGTAGACTAGCTGTGCCTGTCATGGATAGCCCATGTTTGGATCTGAATTTTGCAATAGACCGCTACCACACGATGTGAGATTGAAATGGTGCTTGCGTGTATTTCATGACAAATTGCAATTAAACAATAAATTATTTACTTTTTGTAAGAATTACTTTATTGCCTGTTAATGGCGGGCGTGTGCGGGTTCTGAGATGTGACTGGTCATAGTGTGGGTACCCAGTCATCTCCTTGACTCTCTTAGCAATTGATCAACATCTTGGAAAGGGGAAGCTGTTGGCCCTCCGTGGCCTCTAAACTTGTCGCAACCCCAACTGAGTACTGGCAGTGACTACCGATACTGCTATGTTGAGGGCATTATCTACCACGGTGGCATCAGTTCTATCTTCCCACTTTTCAGCCATGGTGTTGTTGAGATGCCCTGTCATCCTATATGTAGAGCACACATCATTGCATTCATCATGCGCAAATCAGCCAGAAAGTAAATCTGTCAATTGAAAGCATACATTATTCATCACAACCAGTGTATTTCCACCTGTCTCCAGAGCAGAAAGAAACAGCTGTTCAATTTACATTATTCCGTGTCGTGAGTGGTGACTCAACGGCTGAGTCAATACATTTTCGTAGCCACGACTGATAATGGCTGTTTAAACGTGGAATTGTCTACACCATGAATGTATTGTTGAGGATCCCATAATCAAAACCATTCAATTAGTTGAGGATTCAATTGTTGACATCATCCAGGTCTGTTTAATCAGACTGGTGATTGATTTTATAGTTATTTGACATATGATCATTGGAACATTCCCAAACTCAAATGTCCAACGGATTGATATATATATACCGTGGCCCTATGTTGTATATCTGCTAGGGATGACTTTTGTGAAAGGCCCTGACCTTTTCCTTGGATTGAGCTAACTTCTCTCTGACATACACAAGCTGGACGTTATTTCAGTCGTTGATTTGTCCAAATCAAGTTTCCGTTCGTGACTTCACACATGTAGGCTACATATTTTATGGGCAGAGACTTCAATTCATTCATCTACGGCTTGGTCTTCCCAGTGTCTGATTGTGACATCATCAGGATTTAGATTGACCCGGTTGTGATTACACACATATTTGAAAGGTTGTGACTTCTATTTCATTCTTTTGCCGCTTGGTCTTCCCAGTGTCCGATTGCGATATCATCAGCTTGTCCACAACATAACTGATAAGTTGCCCTGATTCCACGCACTTATTTGATAGGTTGTGACTTTTGTTCTCATATAATGACGGCTTGGTCTTCCCAGTGTCGGGTTTTGAAGTCTGATCCGGTTGTGACTTTGTCCGCATTATTTCACGGTATACTTTTGTCGATTGAATCGTCTCTGCATTTGTTCACCTATCTGTCAAAAGATGGAAACTTTATCAATCTCAAGCACTGCGTGTGAGTTAGTCGAACCCAGACTCGCAATTATTTCACAAGGAGCCTAAAGAGGAGATTCAACTGCGGTTATTCTTCCAATGAATGAGCACATCTTCCTCATGACACATCGTAGACTGAATATCAGAACGGGAATTTCGTATCGAAAATATATAAATGATATACCGAATTTATCAATGATCAGATATATGCTTATAGAATCAAATGCCATTTATTATAAGTAGACACGAAGAGGATCATAGGTTAGTCCGGTTAAGCACCCATCCCGACCAAATTTGTTGCGCACTGGGTTCCCGACGCGTCCTGGTGCACGATAAATAAAACATATCACAGACTGTCATACATTTTGTGCATACAATGTATGATGCAGGATTTCGATTTTTTTTGGCTGAAGAATTAAATAATATTTGAATCGATTCATATCGGACGCCTGTCCTCAAAAGCGGTTCATGGTATAGACTGTCCACAGGCGCTTGAGTGTGATCACGGGGATAGTACTTTAGTTTACCAACTCTCGGAAAGTGGAGTTATGTAGTGTCCCCAGCTGTAAGAAGTTTGGACTAAATCACGCGCCTATTTTGTTTTTTATTTCGAATATCACGGCGGTTTCTAACCAGCCTTATCATACTAAAATTACTCGTATCCGTTTAACCTAGAATGATTTCGTGCCAGTCGCCAGATATTTTGTAATAACCAACCATGAGGTCTTGTGGTTGACCTGTACATGCGTCCCGAAATTGGTGGCTTGCATTGAAACTAACTTTTCCCCCCTTGTCCGTCATTAAAGGCATTCAAGTGTGTTGGTCAAGCATGACTATCTCCTTTGTCCCTCCACCATAAGACCTAGTTTCCCCTTATGACATCACTATTTCGGACACTCAGCGCCCCATTTCTGGAAAGGTGTATGGTCTGAACCCATATTCACAATGAATACCCGTTGTCCTCAGATTGTGACACTCGTCTCAAAAGATCTGCTAACTGTACAATACCAGAGGGAAATTCAGTATAAAGAGGATTTTATACTTGACATGTTTTGTGACAACAGAACTGAAGGTCTGAGAAAAGGCGATGAGTATCAGTAAGACTTCTTGCATAGTCTGGATGGGTAAAATAAATCGATGGGGTTCACAAGGTCAATATAAAAGTAAACCCTTGCTGGCCAGCCTTCAAATTGTTCAATAACAATTGATCGAGAGTTCGATAAATAGAACGTAGGATCGAAGTCAATGCATTATACGGTTACCTACATCAACATTTTCTGAGCTCCGTCCATAATATTAAATCCTCCTGCTTCTTCGTTTGAAGAAACATACTGAAAGGTACTAAAATATCTGTGAAGAAGACCCTGCTAAATGCCTTCAGTGACTTCAATTATTGCGCTTATTATATGGTTCTCAGCTGCTTATTTCATACAAAGACGTAACGTATTTATATTTATTTGTTGCGAAAATCGTCATATTTTCATTGAATTTTTCTTTTTCTATCATCCATATCTTCTCTGACCCATCAAAATAAACATTGTGTTTACTCTTCTCAGCAACCACCCACACATTATTTGTTGACGTCGTCAGATAATGTGTGAGTAAGGTGCTACCTAATTACATCACACATCAATGAAAGAAGCATTCAAACTCCCAAGATAGTCAATTCGTCACCATATGATTCAACCTCATTCATGTTCGAGGGAGGGACGAGGCCGGCCAACTACATCCGGAGTGTACATTCAATCGGAAAAGGACAAATTCAGCGTGTCTGTATCGTCATCGCCGCTAACGTGGGCGTGGGCAATGTATCAATGGATTCTTTCTAAAAATATCGTTTCCATTTTCGTCTTCTTCCAATCAGTAAAAAATAGTTACGTAATATCGCTGTTTCAGTATAACTTGAAACCTTACAAGGTCAATGTGATATCATCAAAGACAGAAAAAAATAGGGAAAAGGCGATGTCAGGGCCTGACTTGAATATAAGACACGGTCTTAGATTGGTAAGAAACTAGATGGGGTGTAATTGGCGCCGGTTTGGGGCGACAACAGAACGGCCAGCTTCATTGAATTAGAGATATGAGTCTTGATATGCAAAAATCTATATGTAAAAACCTTGGTTGTCAAGGTGCCACTTCTCGGCATACCTCCATAGCGGATCTGCTCCACTCCCAGTTTTGGCATGATGCTGTGTCTCGCTAATCCACAATGTTATTGGCGACTGATTCCGTCCGACAGATTCTGATGGATCAAAATCAATGAATGTGATCGATTCAGTGCTTGATGTAGGCAGACACAGCCGGATGAGGACGCGGGAATGACGTCAATGGGCGCTAATAGAGATAATGCAGTATCGCCGAGAAATCTTTTTAGGTAAATAAGATTTGTAGAGGAGGAACGCGACAATCGGTGTTTACTGAGATTCAGTACGGGAACCAAGGATGGCACTGAAATATTTGGCATACAGTGATTTTTTTCCCGGCTTTTGGTTGTTAAAGGTTCAGATTTTGACGAAGGATATCGCGCTGCCTGACAAAAATACAATGAGGGTGCCTTTACTGTCTGGTATGCCTGGAGAAAATAACACAAAATAGTCAGGGTCCGGCTGTGGAAAGCATGTAAGCTCACTCATCTTGCTGATGTTGTTACATGTGCATTGATGTACATGAAACAACATGTCAACATGATATTATAAGCTAACGGTACCAAGCTAACATGCTTTCTATCAACCGGGCCCAGTCTGTTTTGATATGTTTAACCGATCGATAAGGATTTGAGAAGAGCGGATATTTGAAAGTTTTTGAGAAATATTTGCAAGACAGAAGACAACGCTTTAAACGTAGAATGGAACAAGTCGCCTTGCACTTTTAAGGATTGATAACCGACTGAAGCAGGACTAAGAGCTTGTTATCGACAAACGCAGTAGCCGATATATTACCAACAATTTTGATAAACTGGGCTACAAGGTTAATCGTTACATTGTACAGTAGTACATAATTATATAACAATCAGTCGATAATCATTATACCCTTAATTCTGCTGACCTCAATCATGTTCATGTAATGATTATTGACATTGGCCATGAAACAGTTTGTGAATTTCGGCGTTTCTCTCTTGAATTCTTGTACATAAAAATTGGGCATAATTATAAGTCAAATTTATGAGGTCAATAGCTGTATCCTGGTCCAAAATCCAATACTGTCCACGATCCTATCCTGTTTTGTGTTAGTTTTGCAGCGCCAAGAGAACGATTTGAACTCACAATAACGGGATATTATATACTGCTGACACTAATAGAATTCTTTTTGTAGCTCATCCTAAATGCTCTTTTTTTTACAAATCTATCATGCCTAGACAATGAGCTCGCACAGAGCATGGGCGAGTGAACTATATGAACTGTTGCTGTAAGCCCAGGTATATAGGCAAGGAAAGGAAGAAGGTGTAATTGCTGGCCAAGATTGCTGCGAATGTAAATCGCCTACTTAGCATTCTCCAAGAAGTGTTGACGTCAGAGACTTGAAAGCAAGGTATACGAATGCAACGTATACGGATATATCCGATTTTCAACATACACATCTACCAGATATTGCGTGGGCAATGTTGATCTGAACTTCAAAAGCAACCCCACATCCCATTCAGGTCGAACTGAACTGATAAAATAACAGATGGTAATGCTTCTCACCAGCAGTGATTTGGCCGAGGCTATGCGTGAATGCCGGGCAATTGGCTTCGAATCATAAATGAGATGATGACTTTCAAAATTTCGGAAGTTCTAATCAAGAACAACGTCTTAAAGTTTGCCCAAAGTCGCACTGATTTTGGCGGGACCGGCAGCTGTGTAAGGAAAGTGTTTCGCACCACACAGCATGCCAGTCATAAAAAGTAGTCATATATCACCACGCAATACACGGGTCCAAAGAGTTGAAGGAAAACATGCATTTTATCGTCTAGCCTGTTTTTTTCTGCGCTTTTACCTATTCCTGGTAATCTGTAGACTTGAATGACACAACAACACTCTCGCTTGATTGATTGCACCCATGCTAAACACCTCTAGTGTGTGAATCAGTCAGAGTAGAAATGCACATTGAGCTGAAATGGAATATGGCCTTGACTTGGAAGTGCTTCCAGTTACCAGTGCAGTCTCAACAGGGGAACGTTCAAGACAGTTCATAAAGAGTATCTGCGCATTATGCCCCACAGGTCTGTTGAAGCCTACTAATACAACCAGCAGTTTGAAACCACGCAAAAGCTCTTCATAATGTTTTTAGCCAAAGGTTACAAACCCACGAAGAACTGAATAGATTCATCTATCGTTCAAGCGAAAAAAACGTTATTTCTATGAGTGTACAGGGTGAGTGGGCAAACTCTTTCAAACACCATTGTGCAATATTATCATTCCTTTTAATTTTCCTCAAGTGGTGAGCGATATCATCCGCCGATTTCGAAAGTTCTTAAATATTCTACAGATAACGCCGTCATAGGCCTCACAAACATTGGCATCCCCTTTTGATATACATGTATACCAACGTCATCAAGTATGAATGGAAAAGCAACAGAAAGAAATGCATTTCTTACGTTACTGTCTGCGGGGATTTTACCTGTTGGGGTTAAAATTAGAAAGCAGGATGGTCGAAGACGTACGAACGCCATCGGACATGTTTGATGTACGGATGGTGGCCTTGTACGTGAGTCAGTCTCCCAGGACTTGACGAGGCGTCCTAACTTGGAAACCGGACGTCGCCTTTTCTGGTTCCGGGAGAATAGAATGCTAATTTCAGCTCTAGTTTAAAGGCCCCCTACTGTCTATAGGATGCAACTTTGATAATGTTCCGATAGGCCTATTCAAAGGGATTTCCTGACAGGTTTTGACCAATCATAATAGAGCTATCATGCTTGTTCGGCACAGACCGTCAGTGGCACGACCATGATCACGTGCAGGTGTTTTGATTGGTCAAATCATTTAACCTGACAAGATGTCCTACATGATTTTTTGAGGAAATTGGCAAATTCCGCAACGAGAACTGATTTGTATGCGTCCCCGATATCGACAACATCCGGGCTACTTCACCTTCAGCAGAGGGCATAGCTCCGTCTCTTCTGACGTCGTCACCGTGGCTGGGGAATAAGAGTGCGCGTCTCCATGGAAACAGTTTCCCAAAATAGAAATAAAAGTAATTTGCAGACGACGACACACGGTGGATCGAAGGCTGCTTGAGAATCCATTTTGGAGGATTGCCAAGATATGTGGCAGATTGCCAAGAAATATTATGATAAATATCATAATGTCCATAATGTCACGTTGCTGAAAACGGTGAAAGATATATACAGAAGACTTCTTAAGACTCTGAAGGCGTGTGACATTTCATATTTCATTTCTTCATACCTTGCTCCAATTTGTATGGTCAAGATTTCTCACTCATCAACGCAAAACAGGTGAAAAAATTTAAGCTTCCCACCATTTTGGGAGAACTTGTCTTGGGCCCGTCAAGGGCTGTTTTCGATCAAAACAGGAAACACTAACTCTGAGACGAACGTAGGATTATAAAACCTTTTCTTGCTCAAGACCAATTATATACACTATAATTTGTAACGGTATGAAAGGTATATATCCGATTGAAAAATGTAGATTGAATAGCCTACATTATAATAATGATAATTGGCACGGAATACGACCTATGGCACATGATACATTTATGTATATAATGCCGTTTATGTATATAATGCCGTTTTGTAGCAGGCTATATTTGCTAGCAAGCTTGAGCTTTGATAGAGTGCCACAGCACTCGATTTGTCAAAACTGTCAGGTCCGAAAATTAAGCCGTCTGCGTATTTTTTATTCCAAAATATTGAGTAATGCAATGTATTTAGACATTCTTCCTCGTCTTATCCTTGTCATAATCCATCGCAAGAACAGGACCGTACACCTCAGATTATTGGTAACCGGAAAAACGCCGACCGACCGACCGACCGACCGACTGACATGCCGAAAAACGCTGACCGACCGACCTTCCGACCTACCAACCCAAGGAGTTTCGTAGTTGAGTCACAGGTCTCATAAGTCAATGTGATATATCCAATCCACGATAGCAGGTCGTGTGAAATGAAATTGTAAACAAGCGCACGTGCGCTGGTCAAATGAAAACAAATGCATGTTGCGCGTTGCAGATGCATTGCATCGGTCGAGACACTCGAGTAGAAAAACTACATTGCATAGATTAGGCCCAAATCATGTTTTTATATCCACCGACCATGCAGACAAAGCATATCTTTAGAGTATCGTTATCAGTTCCTTACGGCGTGGGCTCGTTTTCCCGGTATAATTGACTGGAGATGCTGCTGTCAGACACGTCGGACTCCATCACGTCCATTGCGCTGGGCACTACACAGATACATGTGCTATAGAGAAGCGAAAGGGATACTGCATATGACGCGAAAGGGATACTGCATATGACGGTAGGTTGGCAGGTCAGTCGGTCGGTCGGTCGGTCGGTCGGTCGGCGTTTTTCCGGTTACCCAGATTATTGACTGAGGAGGCTAGCGAAATCTAGAGCATGAATGTTTTTCGTATACGGTGATAAGTAGTAACGGTCAGCACTAACACACTGTGCATTGCATTGTTGGGGATTCCCCAGTTTCAACTCGTGTTGGAGATTTTTTGCCTTGGTGAGTTTTAGTCAGTGTTTTACTCCTTTTATCTCTCCTCAGCCATCACCAGCCTCACTAGCTGCGACCCTAGAAGCCAACGAGCTTATATTATGATACATGTATATATATTCCAACTTCTCTCGTCCAATACTGTGATATATTCCACTCTATCTTGTCCTGTATTGTGATATATCTATTCCAGCTTCTCTTGTTCTATATTGCTATCACTTTTCTCGTCCCGTATTGTATGTATTGTTTAAGCAAAATAAAAAGGAACTGAACAATGGATTTCTTCCCGCTTATTTTTATTTATATCATGACCATGTACAATGCATATGTCCATGTACAATGTATAATACAAATGTACATCCAAGCGTAATATCTACACCAACGGTTTGAAAATCTGGCACAAATCTATAACACCCCTGTGGCCCTGACAGGGTACATGTATATGAAAAATGGTAATGAACTGACGTATCTTAACATCAATCTGAAAAGGTCAACGAAAAAATATAAAATCAAAAGAATCTGAGAATCTTAAGATTTTATTCTTTTGACGTACATTATAGACCAGAGTGCCGATGCTGGTGAAAGGTGGAGATGTGAGATTTTTGGACCACTGGAGTGTTGGGTGATGACTACATTTTATGCACTCAGCACACAATGTGAAGATGTACAAATGCATTTCTATACATGAACTGGTTGCAATTGTCTCCAGGAAGTTTTATAGTACCTCCATGGTTGGTTTACAGACTTTGATGTCACCACAGTAAGATATTCCTACCAATGGAATCTTGGATGCCTAGCCTCCCTGGAGCATTTGTACAGAGCCAGCTATAGACATGGAGAGCCTTTTCATCAAATTTTACCTTAACTTTGTTGGTAATCAACATAACTCAAGTTATCAACTGAACTTAGTTATCCTTTTCAACTTGACTTTAGTTTTTGTGCCCTGTATTGTGCTATGCATTAACTGTACACTGATCACAGAAGTGTACATACAATGCACTAAAACTTTATCACAAGTAAACATGAGATGAAGGTAGGCAGACTTCACAATTGCATTAATCAAAAATGCAATGTACAACATACAATTAATTGAAACTTAACACTTAAAACATTATTTTAGAAATTGTTAGAAGACCTCATCCTCCATTTTGCATGATTAGTTCTTAATCGAACCAATCCGCCATGATGGATATGAAGAATAAGTTGTTTGACATGTTCGCCTAATGTCATCCTATCCAGTTGAAAAAAAACCTTCCATTTAATTTTTTCAAATATGAACGGGCTTTTTTCTCAGATTGAGACAAATACATACCCTTTCATGCATTGTTCAATGACAAATATGTACACTACAAGTATAAGACGCTGTAGGGCCTAATATTAAGCAAGTCCAGATCTGTTATTTTAACTGCCTTCAATACACACTGAACAGATATATGAAAACCATATGGCGATTATTATTTGCATGATTTTCAAAATGAGATTTTGAGTCCTAGATATTAATGGCGACTGCAGCACACCAACATTCAATATTGAATGTGGGTGAAACGAGTCGCCCATTTTGAGACAAGTCCTAATGAAATGAGGTATGATAGGCATAACAAGGCATGTTAAGTATCCACGAATTTACATACTGTTATACTAGGCATATAATAATAGTCCAAGATATGGGTTCAATCCTGCTGACTGAACTCTATGGACTGTTGTATTCTTTATTTGTCGTTGCCTTCGACAACAAGGAAAGCTACTCAAAAGATCTACATGTATAAGAAATATGGTGGATAAGATTGCACAATTAAGGCTTTTTCATGCTAAATATGTACCCTTATCTCAGTATAAACAGTATAGCAAGGGTTTTAGGATTTAGAATCGGGTTTGACTAAACCAATTTCCATGCTGGAAGTATCATATTACACGAACATGCAAACAACGTTTGAATTTGAGAAGTTAGCGAGCGAAAGAGACACCGACAACCTCCAGAGAGCTAACTCACTTCGGAGTGCTCCGAACAGGAAGCCATAGCGCCAAAAGCACGAAAAGCAACAGTTACAACAAAAAGTTTGAACAAACGACACGACACATAATCTAGACATAGCAGTATCCAGTGTCTTGGCAGACTAAATTGGTCATTAAGTTCCATGAATTTTCCTAATCAATGTTGATCAAAAGTTGCAATGGTAGAACTGAGATTCTCGGGGACTAGTCTATCGACCCAATCAATCTGAAAGGACTCTTACCATCCTGTTTTTATAACAAATCAATCCAGCTTGTTGCTATATCTGAACAAGGGTTAGTACATTCCAAACTCTAGAGGAGTGATCATGTGTTTGTTCACATAATGATTGTCATGTTTAATTAAGGTGCATGAGTGTGCAATTCAGTTCAAATAAGGATGGTGAAAAAGTGAAGTGGTACAGGTAGCTTAATTTCCCAACCCCCGCCTTTGAAAAACTCGACTTACTGTGGTCCCTTTAACAAACTCAATTTCAGTGAGTTGATTTCAATCAGATTCATTGTTATAACAAAATGTGTTATTAGAGATAGTGTTTATTACTATTACTATAAATATTTGCTACTTAAGTAGAGCATGAGAAAAAATATCAGCTGTCGGTTTTTGACCCATTTTGATAAAATGGCCACACTATCTAAGGAAATGATATATAGCTGCTAATGCATTGCTAGCTTGAGCATCTTAATATTAAGCCATCATTTGTTGTAGCAACCTCCTTATATCAATGAAGAGGCATCGAAGAAGCACCTTGAGAAAGGCTTCTCCAATGCTACGATGTATACCTTATTTAATATTCGGACATAAGATAAAGAAGAATTCAGATCTAGTTTGAAATGCATTTTGTCGACAGAAATTGTTCCACAAGTTAAATTTCCGCAAAGGTCAGTTATTAATAGGAAAACGTACACTCCTAAAAGTAAACCATATTTGGTGACAATTCTAAGATAGCTGCACTCTGAGCAACAGTTAATTTTCATTAACTGGATGGGGAAGTAATTGTTACAGAAGTTAGTGAGGTAGTTTACAATATCTTACAAGATTTTTGACAATGCAGCTGCCTCTCAAACAATGAAATAAAAGCTGCCAAACGACTTCAGTTTTAATGTTCCGTAGTTTGGCAAAATGCCAGCGTGTCAATCGTGCAGCGATCTGTGCAGAATTGTAGCAGGTTTTCAGACAAAATCGAGAAGGAACAACAGAAAATTCAGCAAGTTGTCACAAAAAAACAAGTCCAACAAGAGAATGGAACATTCTAAAAGGTGAACCTTCAAATATACCCAGACTAGAAATTGAGAATTTCATATGGGCAATATCTGAAACCGGATATACGCAGTGCATTCATAATCCGTTCATCAACGTCTTGTCCGCATCGTTTGGGGCTGTAAGGCCCGAACTACTGGTTGGATTTCTTCGATATTAGGTTTTTATTGATCTGAGCCGCGATGTAGATATGAAAAATAAGTTTTCTTCAGCAAAGCCGAATGGTCATTTTGGGGGTCACCTGAATAGCCCACATTTTGTTTCTGGGTACATTTATACTTGGCACGTGAGTAGATTGACGCAAAAGAAACTCTGAAGATTTCACTCAGAGTCTGATTGGTCGGGGAATGAACCGTACTGAGCGGAAAAAGTAAATCAAATGCATAATGTCAATACACATAAAAAGTTACAAAATTTATATTTCTTTGCAATTATTATTAAATTAGAAATCCTATTTGGTCGCAATAAAAAAAAAAACCTAACTTCAGACAAATCCAACCGGCAGTTTGTGCTCAAGAGCCCAAAATGATGCAGACATAATGTTAGCAAATGAACTCATTGGAGTTAATTTTACCCTGTATACGTAAGCCATGGAGATTCATTCTTGTTACAAGTGAGCTAGATGAGATCATGTAGAATCTAAATCTGTTTCATGATAAGTTATAAAACCATTTCACACACATTGCAACAAAATGGACAACTATTGGAGATAAACTCGAAGATGAAACAGAATAATATTTTTCACTCAAGAAAACCAAAGTCACTCGTACAAGATCTCGGTTTAGTTGGAGTGAAAAATCCATTGAATTAGCCTGAATGGTCAGGTACAAAACTAGAACACACACACATGTATGGGAGACCCAACAAGCCATAAAGGATTATACTTGTCACACAAAAAATTCAGCGTCAACCAGAATTAAACTCGTGATTCGGCCACTGAATCTAGAGTCTCCTGTCATCCTCCTTTTCAAGGGGTGATGAATGTCCACAAACTACATTGGTATTATTTTTAAACACTTTAGACGGTCGAGTTACATCTTTGTTATATTTTTCTAATCACCAAATGAATCTGCTCTTTTTAGCCGTAACCATCAAGAAACAGATTTTGATCATATTAAATATTTACCACATCCCAAGAACCAAGATTATTGATTAGGAACAGACGCTATGACTTTACTTTTATTATATATGGACAGAGAAATATTTCCGAACACTCATCACCAATAGTTAGTTCTGCCAAGTATGGCAAAAAATGAATTATCAAAGTGTGACAAAGATTGCAGCATCCTATGCTGTATGCGCTCAAAAAATCCCTTTCACTCTGAAAATAAACGGGCCATACCCAAACATTCACTTCGTGCCTCATTCCATGCAAGTTTAACTTGAGACAGAATGTCAGGTCAATGACACAGAACAAGGAGCCACAGCGTTGTCTATTCCAGTTCATGAATTATCTGTTCAAAAGCTCATTTATGTATTTTCAGGCCTGTTTGTTCTTAGGTTGGCTTTCCAGACAAAACTTGTAAAACTCATAGTCACATGAATGATTTGTATGACTCCTTAGCCATAAATGGTAAACACTCTTTTCTGGAAAAATTTAATTCAGCCAACCAAAGAAGCCGTTCACATACAAAATGCATTATCCTTTTCTCTATTCATTTCGGAATGTGAATGTTTGAAATGGGTCAACTCAGTATTGCTAAACACAAGGGTACCACAGTTGAGCACAGCTAAGTGTGACGAACGAATGTCTACGCAGGAAGAGTCTAACTCACTACGATCAACTATCAATCCCAAGATGCAATTCACAACAGCTCACATCACGTCGGTTGTCATCGCCACTAGTCCGGATCATACAAAAGATATCACAATTCTGGCACCGTAAAGCGGCACCGCGGGTCAACAGCTGGCAAGGCGAGTAATCAGTCCTCCAAAAGAAATCTTTCTGTCAAGTCATATCATCTGGACTGAGCAAGAAAGTTGCATTGCTTCGGCACGACATCACATCTTCAAACAAATGTCCTCGGACATAGTGTCTAGAAAACTTATAATTTTTCTGTTGTTCCGACGTAGATATCTTTCGGGTCTTTCTTGACTCCCTCATGGAGTAGCATAGATTGTGAGGAGAACGCTGGCCCAGCTGATTGTCGTCCGAATGCGAGGTCTCTGGCGATTTCATCGATCGATCGACCTTTCGTCTCCGGTACGAAGAAGAAGATGAAGACAATCGCGCCGATGATGACGACTAGAAAGATGAGGAATGTGTACGCACCGAGAGCAGTCTGAAATGAGACAAAAGAAAAACTCCTAAATATTCATATTCGAAACAAAAAACACCAAAGACAAAGGAACACATAAGTCTTTAATTTGACAAAATTAATCATGGCATATAGACATAATAATGATCTTCACATCCTGATTATCGGCGCCGAGGCACCCCTCAAAATGTTATGGTTTTCTCTGACATGTCTAACTCCTTTAATACCTATGCGAATGGCTGTTAATTATCTCACTGTCTTTGGCATTAAAACTAACAATAATTCCAGTATATAATTTCTCGGTATTATCATATTGACCAAATAAAATAACTTTGAATCCTTTGAACCCGTTCTGCAGAGGTGTAATTGATTAAAATGCTTTATAAAAGTTTTCTTTTGGAAAACTCCAGTCCTAAAACAGTGATGCAAGGCATACAAGACTGATGCAAGAAAAATGAAAATAAAGTCTATTCATACATGCGCAGTTTAGTGTCATCTGTTCCACGATAAACTCGAACAAATCTAGAATTTATTAATTGTAATTTAGCCATACTGGTTTAATGAAGGTTTGATGCAAAGTTATTCAACGATGGAAAATTACCCTAAATGAGACTGAGGAACCCATCTGTTGGCAGACTGTTGTGACCTTCTGTGAAATTATGTCAGTCAGGGTAGGCCTACATACTATAAATATGTAGATGAAGTCCAGCACAAAAAAGGCTCATAGTTTATGTATCTCAAACATTATGGATTTTTACCAGCATCGGTTTGAAAATGAACGTATCCTCTATCCTAAATGTGATCCTCTATCCTTGCATAACAGGAAAGGCGCCAAAAAAATCAGGCTAATTTACTCAAGTCTAGAGAGTTAATTTATCAAGTACATGTATATGGATATTCTGCAACATTTGTTTTTATAACAAAACTAGGCTTGTCTAGAGTCTCTGTCGAAATAGAGGAATCAATAATCAATATATCACGTCTAGTTTCCGATAGAAACACATGTGCCAGGCTCTATTCAATAGGCCTACACAATGTAAACATAATGTATGTTTTATTGATTTTAAACGACAGCCTGCAAACTCCACCACACATTATGGTACTAGTATTTTCTGCGAAAAGTCGATCATTTGACAGATAGACAAAGTATTAAAGTCATTATTTTGATTTCATAGATTTACATTGTGAATTGTTGTTTTAGTTATCATTTATCAGCAGGCAAATGTAGGTCAAACAACAACTTACATATGTTTGTTGATTTGTTGTATTTATTAAAGTCAAAATATTTTAAAATGATGTTTGAAAATATACATTTAGAAACTGATGTATAGGGTAAAGCAAATTCTGAAGACAAACGCAAACAAAAGAATTTTATACTGATAATTTTGCTGTTGAGAGCGAATTCAGCCTTTAATTGATTTACTCCGACGACACCGTCAGGTTTAAAATAATTGTTTTGGGGTGTAACCAGCATGTGTTTCCAGGCAGTAAGGTAAATAATACTGTACGTGGGTTCACACAAACTTGGTAGTCAATATATGATGTATATATATATGTTTACATCATGTACCCAATCAGTAACACAGTGCAGGAAGTCGGCAGGGAATTGGAGATTTTTATCATCATTCATAGTTTATTCACAGGTATAAATCAATCAAGTTATTTGGAAGTTTTTATTCAGAAGAACTGCAGTCAGTTGTCACTTTTGGCTAAATTCGAAGGAATCCATAAGCAAGCTTACGTTTAATACCTCTTGAGATAACTTTTAAGTTGAGAATAAATTTTCATTTTACGGAAAGATTTGGAATATTAGAAGGATGTTGCCCTGTCAAAGTTTGCCCTCTCTCCTTTGATAGTTTAATCCTATAACACCTATGAAAAATAATAGCATAGAATAACATGCTCAGTAGTTAAAAATAATAATAGCTTACCTGAATAAATCTGAAGCTGATTGCCAAGATGAAGTTGCACACCCAGTTGAAGAACAGGGCAATGCTCATGGCTATTTGCCTGGGCTCCTGCCTGAACACTTCCGAAGCAACAAACAGGGGGATGGGGCCTGCAAGAGATGAACAAAACAATGTAGAAACGGAGGGCGTTTTTCAAAAGTGGTCATCACCAGTAATTTTTCAGCAAAATCAATTGGTGCATCATTTGTTGGGATAAAACAATGATGTTCATTCCATTTTATATATATATCTTATATATTCAATACCAGACTTAAATTTCAAAGATTTCTATTGACTCGATTCTGAAAACTTCTGATAAAAAAACGAGTAAGCTTACCAAGACCAATGGCGAACCCAATGACGTAGAGAATCACACAGCCGATGCTGACATACGGCATGCCCGCAACGTCGGGCAGGTTGAGCGACACTGTAATAAGGATCATGGAGACGGCCATGGCACCCATCGGGACGAGAAGGAGGGGACGGCGACCGAGTTTCTCAATTAAAGGTACCTGAAGAGATAAAATATTTGAATATTTATTGAAGTCATCAGGGGTTCTCATCCTGCAGATGGAACTATACACTAGAGTAGAAGCTACCTGGATGAGTCGTCACTCGAACCCACAGAAACCAGTAATTTGTTTTCATCAACAGTCGGGATTAGGCCTATCATAATCATTACGGATGATGGTGAAATGTGTAGAAAAACTTCATCATAAAAACTTACAGCAACGATTGTCGCAATCACATTAATTATTCCAGTTCCGAGGACAGCATATTGGACAGAGCCTGCTTCGATTCCGGCACTCTTGAAGATCATTTCCGAATAGAAGAAAATGGCATTGATTCCGGACCACTGTTGAGCAACCTGCATGAGCACGCAGATGAGGAGGGGGAAACGAAGGTCGGGAGCGAAGATCTGTTTGAATTTGAAGGTTTCGGTTTGGGATGTGGCCTCTTTTGACTCTTTGTTCATTTCTTCCAATTCCGCGTCGACGTCGGTGGAGTTTCTCAGTCTTTTCAGGGCTGGAAATGTATTGAAAGTTTCCACAGGCATTATAATCTTGAAGGGGAACATGGTTGCATAGAGTGTGATCCACCGTAGGATTACCAGAATCCTGGAGGCAAGACTTCAGAATTTCCAGTTACATAATTCAACGAGTTCTTTGAACATGTCTTCTTTATGAAATACGACCAAACTTTGGTACATGAGAATTATTTGAGTTTGACATATCAAAAACAAATCTTGATATGTTTTTTCCCACTTTAATAAGTGGGGAAAAAATATATTGTGTGTGATTTTTTGCTCATGATACCAACCTTTTGCAGCCTCTGTTTTACTATTTCTCTGGTGGTACAAGAATGAAGGACTTTCTGGGCAGAATGGGAAGACAAGAAGTGAGAGAAGAGCTGGCACTCCCGTGAGGGCGCAGAGCAGAGGCCACAGCTGTGCGTTGCCCATGATTTGTTGGAGGCCGAAGATTTGGGCGACCATGATGCCACAGGTAATGGCCAGCTGGTTGCATACGCCGAGGGCACCACGGAGGGAACGTGGGGCAATTTCTGTCAGGTACATTGGCGCGATACATAATAAGATTCCTGTGGAAGTAAGATAGGACAAATTAAAAAATATAGCAAGGCAGAATATTTATTTACTTTGGTAATTAATGATTTTTAGTAGCAATTAACAAATTGGCGACCAGGAATTAGCATACCATACCCCTAACACGATATTTTAGCCTAGTTTTGGTGCAGTGCCATTTTTTCCTTGAAATGAAGAATAGCATAATATAATACCAAAAGCCAAATGGAACATACCTGAGCTGAGTCCAATCAAAGCTCGTCCAACAATCATCAATTCGGGTGCGTTAGCCACTGTCACTAACCCTTCACATAAAGCTCCAAGAATCATGAACAAGTGATTGAATAGGAGAGCATTTCGTCGTCCGAATCGTTCGCTGACCATTCCTGATACAAACGCGCCAACCATTCCAGTGGCGACGAAGATGGCGATGGTGAGAGACCACATGATCTCAAGGAACGCCTTTGTGGGAGCTTCACCATTTCTTTCCGTGTACGTTTCATTGTAGAACTGGATTATCGTCTGTAAAGAAAATACGTGTATGGCAAATGTAATGATATTTGAAGAACTTGAAAAAGGTGTACAAAGTTATTGTTCGAGTAGAAACTGCATTAGGAAAGCTCCCGGGGAAAACTCTGGTGTTTCCCTATTAAGTTTTACAAATCATGTAGTATTTTTTCTTAATGTTTCATGATAAAGCAAAGAATACAAACAAACATGATTAAATGAAACAAACAGATATGAATAAATGATAACTTACTGGTGCTGGCGTATTGAGCACACCAATATTGTAACCGAATAGGAAGGGGGATCCGAAACAGCATATTAACACACTGAATCCCAACCACGTTGTGCATCCCTGAAGAGAGAAAACAAATGGAACTTGATTAGGATGTGGGACTACTGAATATGAGCAGCTGATAGGGTGCCCCCAAAATTCTTTTTATAAAACTTGGCTCTGCAACAAGACTGCTCGGGAAAGAAGAATACGATATTTTTGGTCTTCGATTTATGATCAGGGCCCGTTACATAATAGAAGTGAGTGCATCAAGGACATACATCTCACAGGCGCATGAAGATCAAGAATCAATCAATCAATCAATCAATCAATCAATCAATCAATCAATCGATATAGATCGATCACCCAATTAACGGGTCCAAGTTTCGATGCGCATCAGCAGGACTCCTTTATTTTTGATTGCATACGATAAACACTAATTTATGTCTAATCCCAACCCTAACCCCTAACCCAGCAATCTGATTGGCTCTGACGATCTTGCACTAGACACTACTGTAAACAGCGCAACCAGGTTTGTTTGCCTCGCCTCGCTTTCGTTCCAGACTCATCTATTTAATGGAATTGGCAAGATGCCAGTTGACGTCAACGCTGGATCAATAAGCGCAGAAACATTCCTCTTGGTGGATACGGACTGTGGGTTATAATGAGAATTTTGTCCAACCTTTAAATATAAACCATGGCTTTTAATTACCATTACACAAGGAATTTGGTCATTACTAGAAGTCGTTGTTTGACCACTCCCCTTTTCCTCTTAGTCAGAGGAGATCTGCTCTATTTATATACTCAACAAAGTCTTCCTGGAAAAACAGACAGCTCTCGTCTGTTCAGTTTTAGGTCAAATACCTTGTATGATTATGAATGCCCCCTCGAGATATTTCAAATAGGTACGGGTTTTCTTTTGTCTGATTGAAAAACTATCGGCGATAAACTAAAATGGCGCGAACTAAAAATAGCACAGGACAGTGTTAGAAATAGTTGTTAATGTTGAATTGAGGAAAGATGCAGCACGAGTTGCGTACATTAATAGCATCTCGTCTCGCCTGATATTTAGATTTACAATACATCTTCTTGGTTATGCCCACGCCCCTCAATGTGAACAGTCAACCAAACATGAAACACATTAAGTTCTTGACTTCAGTACATGTTTCAATACGAACTTATCAACATTCCGACACATATAAAGAACTCCCTCACATAAAACTTTCCATGAAATTACATAAGATAGGATAATACCATTGACAATGCTACGACAATACCGGCGACGAACAATTATCGATGTGTAGGCGCACCCTTTAGTTTAAGGGTTGACTCTACATGCTTCCCAAAATAACTATCTCCTTTGTCCCTCCACCATAAGGCCAAGTTTCCCCTTATGACATCACCATTTCGGACACTCAGCGCCCCATTTCTGGAAAGATGTATAGGTACGTACCGCCATTTTGGCTAGACCTCATTTAGAATTTTGAGGTCTAGCCCCAAGGGCGGTACCTATGGTCAAACCTTAAAGGGCCGAACATGTTTATGCCAACGCTGACCATGCTTGTTAACGAGTATTGTAGCCCCTTATTCCAATGTCAGAGGTCAAAAGGACCTTGTTGGCGAATAGCCAGTGGTCAAAACGTAATACATGTACGTGGCAAACCCTTTTGATCTGCATGAGGGGGTCTAAGATAAGTATACACCGAGTTACCAAATGGCGGTCACAATTTAGTTCTTTGTTAGCAGTTTTACCCGCCCCAAAATGACAACTGGACATTCTTCGTAGACTAGGCCTACTAAAATGCGATAACGCTGAACCAATGTTTTTTGTTCTTTGTCACATCAATTTTATACATTTCAAAAGTTTTTAGTAAACACAGAAATCCTATTCTAATCTAGTTAGTGAGAAATCCTATTTAATCAAAATTGAAGATCAAGAAGTTCAAGAGGCCTTAATTTCAGTTATTAGATATCTACGATGAAGATCACAACGTGTTTTAGATAACGATAGATCAGAACAGGGCATCTGGTGAATAGTTCCAATCCTATTCTAATCTAGTTAGTGAGAAAGTCCTATTTAATTAAAGTTCAAGAACTTCAAGAGGCCTTAATCAGTTTTTAGATATCTGCAATGAAGATCACAACGTGTTTTACTATAGATCACAATAAATCAGAACAGGGCATCTGATGAATAGTTCCATCGTTTGTGAATTGACCTTGAAGAGCTGAGCACGCGCCATTTTGAAGCAGGAGAAATCAGAAAATAACTCAGGGAAATAGGCAACAAATTCCACCCTACCTGTAGGCCCATTATGCTTGTTTGTTGTTGTATTTAGCAGATGCTTGTAGATTATTTCTAAAAATCACAACTGAACCCTGATTAGGATTTGAATCAAAGGAAATCACAAAATTTTCTGGCTGCACTCTATCGCTTGTAAGTTTTATGAAATCTTTACACCGGCTGTGTAGACGTCACATAATACATTAGAGAGCCCCCACGCGTCATTCAAATCCAAGCACCTGATTCGCTGTTGTCATTGGTAACGAGGGTGTGTGAGGGGATGTGGCCGACTCGTCAGCCACTGAAAGGCATGAAAAGAGACGAGCCTCTAACTATTACCTTATTTGGACGACTTAACGTGGAAAATCCCCCAGGTAATACGCGAGCGGCGGTCAGGCGCTACATACTTGTGCGCACATTTTGAAAATGATAGATATATCGGGCCCTTTGTAAATTTAAATAATCATATGTAAAACTATTCTGACAATGACAGGTAAAAGATGGTTATTGGGCGCATCGGAACATAATATGTATAATATTTTTATCATTCGAGTATGGTTTCAATATCAGCAAGTAAGTCGTAGTGTTGTTCTTTCATTTACCCAGTAAATCCTTTATTATTTTCGATCATTGGTATCAACGGTTGACCACGTCTTGGGGTTAACGGTACGTTGGTAGGTTGGTATTTAGAATTGGTTTAGAGCTCCAGCTCAAGGTATACTTTGTCCACCGACAAGGTACATGTTGCTCGAGTGAGGGTTCACCCTTGGCTGGCCTCAATTGACAGAAGTTCAGTCAAGGACAAAAAAATAGAACAGACTCATGATAATAAACAAATTATAGTGAATATGGATATATAATTTTTGTAGACCCTGTCACAATTGTATTGATTTAAGCACATCATTTGCCAAAAGTGGACAATCGGGACGGATTCCCAAGCAATTACGACAATTATTCATGGCAAAATCCTCGTGGATAACATTTTAGGCATTTATCAGTGACAGGATTAGGACAATATTGAATAATGGGAAAAGATTTAACTTCTGGCTGAATACATTTTAATACGAGAAAATTATTATTTATTATGGTTGTTATATTGTTTTCTATGTTTAATCTGTCGTTGTTTACCCGGGTGAAAATAATGAAATATGTCGTGGTCATTGCTAAATCCTAGGGCCACGGATGGCGAAGGGTCTCGAACGCGGTGTTCGCATCAGTTTTTTGGCCGTTGCATGTTTCGCGTGTACGGCGAACCCCGTTCCCCGCCGTCGAATACCGACACCCTTAAGAAATAATCGGCAAACTGCATCTTGCAACTCGCCCACCGTCTATGAACTCTCACCCCAGGCTCTAGGCCCATTTGCCCAGGGTTTTGTCATCTCGGTGTCAACCTGACGGGAAAACCCATTTGCCCAGAACTGCATCGAGAAGGAAGTTACAACTTTCCGAAGAAAATTGGAAAAAAAATCCAAAAAACAGAAGCTGATTTCCAAACCAATCAGAGCCAACAAAAATATTACAGAGCAAAAAAACACCAGGCTCTTGACCCATTCGTCCAGGATGTTGTCATCTCGGTGTCAAAACCGGACGAGACAAACCCATTTTCCCAAAACTGCATCAAGAAGGAAGTTACAACTTTCCGAAGAAAATTTGAAACAAAATCCATAACACAGAAACCACATCAGAGCCAACAAAGATATTACAGCGCAAAAAAGCAAAGCATTGCATAAAAGGCAATACATGTATCATGTGTATGTGACTAGCTTTCAAAGGAATTGGAAATATGTGAAGCCGGGAAGGTGAGCTGAAAAATATCGAAGTGCGTCCGTCAAGATCACGTGTGTTTACAAAACGTCAGGTAGACGTTGAAGCGCTGCGGTTGCTCGTATTTTCCGAGCAGGCAGTCCGCGCCAAACCGACCACATGACGTTGTCTTAAAATTCACTCGAGACCCAAAACATGTCTGAAGCATTTAAAATCACACGCATGGCCAAAAAAGACGTGCCCTTCCGCAAAGTCGTGATTCATTTCGTTACGCATAGATTAATCTATTAGGCATTAATTAGGTTAATGCTGGTACTAAAGTTACAGGGGACATCATAATGTCACTGTGACCTCCCCCCCCCCCCCCCCCCCCCACACACACCCTCGAGGTATAGAAGCATGTGGCAAGTTTTTTTTCACCTCCATTCGTTGAGTGTTTAGCGAATGTAAACAACTACCCTGACGTACCAACCTTTTAAATTTCTATATGACGACGTTGGTGAAAGACTTGTGTTATATAAATCAATGAGATGTTTCAAAAAGCTTACTGACGACATCTATCAGCACAGTCTGGAAACGGGGAAATGCGTCATGATATTCCCATGACAGAATCTAGACCTGGTTTGCATAAAACTTCGGCCAACCGATGGGAAACTGCCAAAATCTACAGCTTAGTCTAAAGGCCCGCGGTTAGGAATTAATATTCCAGTTATGCGATCAAATAAAACGTTTTTTTATCTCACCTTCGAAATATAGATTTGAGTACAGGTGAATTGAATGGGTCAGGCGAGAAAGTATTACATTTGAAAGCCCCCCAATTGAAAAGTTTACCCGGCAAGGGGTCGGAGGGTTCTCACAATACTTTCAAGAAACAAAGGAGGTCAGGGCAAGGAAAACCTAGCATAGTAGTTAGTATTAGCGCTGGACCATCGTACTCATATAAATCAGAGGTCGTGATGTCTAGGGACGGGGTTCGACATCCTGAAGTACCGCTGTTTCCTCACCCGTGTCACCTCAACACCAAATCCTAAGAGTATCAGGCCGGCCATACACACTAAAATGACTAATGTCACTCTATCGATGGTGCTTTTCGATGTGATATATAGTAATTTTAAAACACCGATTGCATCAGAAAATGTAGGCCTTATGTCTATGCTCGGGTCCATCTAAACAGCTGCCCCTAGTCTATTATTCAATCCACAAAACCTGCTTGATCAGAAGCCACATCAAGCCACATGTGACAGGCATTAATTGATTTCCCGTTTTGTTTTCTCCCGACCTCACATATCATGTGACTTTGTCCGCCTTACATTCAGGGTGTCATTCATTGGCCTGGCAGTGGCCCATCCCACTACAAGAGGGACGGGAATCGACGATATACAGCGGATTTGAGCCTATTTCAATGGGCCTGGGTGCTACAGAATGAACCCAAACCTGACATGAAAGGGTGTGCCAAAAAGCTATATATATATATATATATGTATGGTGGTCGAAGACATAGAAAGCCAATTAAAAAACATGGGCGTCAGGAAAACTTGATAGCTTTGCTTTGGCAACCAGGCCCAGAATACAGTAGATGTACATGTACAACAGAGGCCTATAACCCGTAGATTAGGCCCTTTGTAAACAACTTACACCTTTCTGAATAAAATGACTCAAGTCAGTTAAAAGTTTTGTCAATAAACAGAGGGCGCGTAACATTACGGAAAGCTTCGTCAACAATGTCCCTGAACTTGACAGCAGTGTTAATGCGGGTAATAGTTATAAACAAAAGCCCAATAAGGATCAATGTGACGAAGATGCACTGGTCCTTATCCTTATTTGTCACGACAAAGCCGGCTCCCTGCAATGAGGGCAACTTGCGAGTCTGCAACCCTGTACCTGATTACATGACCTTGAAGTTGAAAGAGAAAAGTTGCTGGTCGAGCAACTTGTTCCTGAGAACCGTGCCTACCCGACAATAGATTGGCAGTATTTGATGTCATTCAAGGGTTCAAGCAAGAGAGCCTATAGGCTATACACCCCTCGCCGTCAACAGAAGGCGACATTGCCGTCATGAGTACCTCCAACCATTTCGAGCCTGCACTGTACTCGGCTCAGTGTCTACCATTTAAGTACATGTATCTGCATCAATTTCGGTCAATATTGATGATTAGAGCCCTAATATTCTTCCCTTTTATTTCCATTCAGTATCAACGCCAGGTCATGCTAGTAATCATGTCGACTTTTGCAATTTTACACAGCAAACCAATGTTACACAGCCAGCCAATGTCTGCGACAGCTGGACCTAATCCATAAGTTCAATAATCCCAATCGCCGACCTTTGCTGTGATCAATTCCCATTTGTTACTGGATCAGCTATGATTCTGTTTTGGCACATTGCCATTTGATTTCATTTTCTCTCTCTCACTGAGCCATGTACTGAAGATGACATTTAAGACAAGATGGCGTCCATATACCATCATCAATAAAAAACATGGAAAATAATGCAGATGACGCCATTTGGGTAACAGACAAAATTGATCGGGTATAGCTAGACTCCCGAGGCAGCCCATTTGGTTATCCTGGCCGTCTTTTATCAGGGTGAGGGACGAGGCCAGTCCACTGCATCAGGAGTGTACATAAGGCAAGACACCGAGATGCTGCTTCTTCACCCACTGTAAAAATTGGTGTCAAAAAGAATTTTCTCGCGTTATAATCGTTATATGTAATCTGATCGAACGTTGGCTGAATAATTGACAGGATATATTGGCTATGGACCAAACAGCTCAGAACTATGTCACCCTTTGGTCCAACGCCAGAGATTAACCCAAGCAGAATAGATTCTTTATTTGAGAATACAAATTAGAGGCCACAAACTAACACAAAACGTGTTGCAAGTTGTACTGGTTGACCCAAAAATCATTGGCAAAATATCCAAACGCAATGGGGATGTATCACTGTATGTATGCGTATACGTGTTTGATTGGTTCTTGCGGAGGTGTGTTCGCGGCAGCGCCCCTGACGAGCCTCCCAGTATTCATGAGGTAAACAAAACCCAAAGAATTCAATTGGGCATGTAAAACGAACTATGTACATATTTTATAGTTCAAGTTAAGATGAAACCACTTCTGTTTAAAGGTCATATATCAGAAGAAATAAGAAAGATTGCAGCTAGCTCAAAAAGGTGATACCCCGCCGGTTTTGACAGTTGGCTGACATCAGTGAAAACCACGAAACCGCGCCTAGACCAACGGTTCCATCTATCTTTTAGTCAAGAGAGTAACGAGTTGTCAGTTCCACCACATGCCAAGGCCAATGCGAAGAGATTCTACAATGACAAATCTCAGAGTAACCAAGGACAAATCAAAACTTTTGGTTATATTTTAGCTATATTGACGGTGATGCCTGCACCGTCCTCATCAGGGCCTCTAGTCTACTCAAGGCTCCTCCAAGTCTAAGTCCAAATGACTTGGCCGAAGGATCTATCAGACGCCCATAACCATCTTTCATTCTGTGGGGCTCGACAGATGCTGATAGCCGTAATCTACTAATCCGTAATCGCCATACTTACCCTCATTGGACCAAACTGGTCACAACAGTTCCTCAGACTCAGTGCAATCTGTCTTGACGTGCGCATAGCTCCGTAGTACCGTACCGTATTACTAATTTATACTGATAATGTAGGCCCTATAGAGCAAAGATTATCAATGAAAAATAAATTCATTTTGGATCCAGGAGGTTTCTCTATATACTTTCAGTTTCAAATGCATTGATCATTGATGCTGTCGTCGATTTCTATGCCTATAGGCCGGACGTAGAATACAGTCGGCGTGAATATTGTATTTTTTCTCCAACATCAAGCTAAAGCATTACATTTAACGTTACAGTGATTTAATCTCTTACTGAACAGTAAAGTTTCATCATGCACTGCCCATGCCACTGGCCAACTGTTTATCTCGTATAACATGTATAAATGGGCCTGCTTTTTTCCCCCCCATCCTAAAAATCGTTTCGTGCGCGGAAATCGGAGCCAATCCTACCAGGTTATCCAAACGTTTGGAGTGATGTGCGTACCGACGATAAGGACAGCAAATCGTCACCACCCTCCATCCATGCCCATGGTGAAGATGGTCCATAGCATTCGTCAGGACTTGAATCAGTTGGGACAGTTCAGAATGTAATCGATACATATCTTCAATCCATTTTCATCCGTCTCATTGAACCTTTCGAGTTTTCCCAGCAACAAACATGATGAAATCTACGTCATGACGAGTGACGTAAGCAGTGAATCAACGCGTCGTCACCATGCGACTTGCTCTAATGCATTGTTTTAAACTAAATATCAAACGTCATTGCAACGTCATGGCGTCGTTAACGTGACGTCATTGGACTTCTCAAAAAAGTGTGTTTTTTATTTCGTGACAAAAATATTTACTCCCAAGGCTAACGACGGTGGATCGGCATGGTCAACCGAGATTCAGTGAATGAATAGTTTTATTTCACAACCAATCCCAGGTGGCAGCACTGAATGTAGCAAATTTGGCCATCTAGGTGGCAGTTGATGAAGTAAAATAATTGGATTTTTACGTGAGTAAAGTCAGTACATCTGGTTTAACGTGCAACTATTTTTCGTCGAAACGTTTTTTTTGTGTGATGACATTGATCAAGATAGATAAAATCAATTGCACTCTATCCCCGAAATGTCGTCACGAACGATAGATGTGGCCGAAGGCCTTACGAGAAATGTCGCAAAACCGGTGTGCAAGGGATAGTATTCCTAGGGCTGATAGTCCGTGTAACAATAGCCCGCATTGCTAAATGTTTTGGTTAGGGTTGGCGGTACAATAGATCATGCTGCTTAAATGATCAAATACAATGCTACCGGACTATGACTCCAGGGGGACTATATCCGCTGTCACAGGACTTCATGTTCGTATGGGCCTAACTCCACATGATGTCGCACTATACCTAGGCGTTAACTAGTTTTAGGCCCTATGTCGTCAAGAAGGCATTTGTTTGGTGTGCATGTCTTGTCTGACGGACTCTAGTCTTACCGTGTAAACGGTGGGCAGGCCCTAGGCCTATATATCGGAATGGCATTGAAGTCGTCATTGTCCAACAGCGGATATTTGTTCATATTTTAAAATAGCTCTTCTTCAGTTAACACCTAAAATACACTCACTTTAGAAGGCTGAACGTCTCACGGGGTCGTATCACGAACACAGAAGCCGAATTCATGCTCCGGTTCGAAAATTAGCACTACAAAGCGCAGGCGGTCGCGCCTCGGAGTGAATTCGGCGCATGCCCAAAGGGACGTGTAATTATGTCAAGACGTTAAAAAGCATCCACCGACAAACTTTTTTTTTGCCTTTGACCCACTTTTTGCACACATAAACCATGCATTAGGCCGACTCATTATCATTTGCAACTGAAATTTTATTTATTGGCTATAAATCTCACACGTTGGGTGCAAGTACATAAACTTTATCTTTTATCTGTCTGGTATGCAATTCTTAATGCCAATGGGGGTACTTTTATTTCCGTACCTTTTTTCCTGTACCTTTTTTTCCTGTACCTTTATTACCTAGATTCGGGATTGGGATGTACACATCCTGACTTATCAATTCGACACAACACCATGCAACAACTGATATGACCCTGGTTACGTGTTTTTATTCTAGTAGGCTATACACCATATACTTCTGCAGCAAACCTATATACTATTTTTAGTGACATGTCTTATATTTATTGATTTTTGATATAACACTTCATGTAACGTTAGATACATCAACAGATGGTCAGAGTTACGCAGCGGACTGTTCTTTGTATAGGATAATGCATTTTCACACCTCTTCACCATGACTAGCATGAACACATTAATGATATTGCAAACAAGAGTGGTTGACTGCGAATAACTGAAAAACAAACCATTATATATTGACCGTATTGGCGTATAACATGCAGCAGATTTACAATTCATACTTATAAAAGGAAGGTCAATTTGAAGAAGTTGAAAGATAATAGATCTTGATCGTATACCTCGGATTTTTGTTGAACAAACCAGTCGACCTCATACCATGTATACTAATAATATAAGCAAATAAAAACGATATATCGAGAAACTTTCACTTCATTACTCTCTCAAACGATTTATATTTCATGACATGCAGAATATTCATGAAATGTTTTAATTCAACAGCTGTGCCCGGTACATCTGTTGAATTCAAACAACATTAAAAGTAACGTATAAATATCCACTCATTTCGAAAAGGAAATCAGTGGTAGTTTTTATAAACCCCGATTGCCACAGAAAACGGCCAAAATTTCCCGATACGTGTATAAGAAACTTGATCGTTCCCAAGATGATGCAACTTTAGAAATGTTTATTGGTTGAGCCCAGAGACCCTGTCCCTGGGATTCAGGTTGTTGATACGCATATGTCATAATTTGAACATCGAGAGGCGGGCTCCAAAGGCCATGAGGGTCCATATGTAGATGCACTTCCTGTTACAATCACTCTAGATCAAGTACTGGTCTTACCAATGTACGCGAACAAAAAATTTTAAATATTTATCGCACAACGTCCTCATTAGTGCCCTGTTTGTACAACAATATCTCGTGGTAAACCTTTGGGTTTATGCTGAAATATTTATTCCTGTTTTGATAAAGGTGTTTTATCACGTGGACAAAGGAATAATATTGCACAACAGAACAATGTACATACTGAATCATTTATTAGAAGTGGAGGAATGGGTCACTAATATGCAGAAGAAGCAAGGAATGATGCTGACAGCCAGGGCTATAATTAAAGCCAAGTAAAAAAAGACCAACACAAAAGAATAATAATTGTTGACAGAGATAAACGATCAAATACATGGAACTCCAATATTCCATGAGTATATACATGTAATAATGAGGCAATTTCAAAAATAAAAAATAGTTTCCATCTAAGATAGGATTTACCAAGTTACATGTATGCCTTCAATAGCGGTGTGGCCCAATAAAGCTTCCTGATTGGCTAAAAGATAAGGGTGTGTCAAATCAATAATCCTGATCCAATAAATGCCCCATACCATGATAGTAAAAGCCGAGAATGCATGAAACAAAACCAAAACCATCCTAAAAACTAAAAAAAGTCATTAGTGTGGTCGAGGTAGTGACCAGGCCAGCTCTTCCTTGGCCAGGCGGAGGAGGCTCCAGGAGGCAGGGGTGCCGCTCAACACTACTGAATCGCGGCAAGGTCAGCGGTACTCGTGTACCAAGTAGTATCTTTGGCCAGTACTCACATAGTAGCTTAGGGGTCGAATCTCCTCGACGCGAAAGTCCCCCATGTCTTCGCTGCCTTCGTCGCTGCCTTTCCGGCGGAGCTGGCCATTCTCGAAGGTCGCGGCATCCTCGTAGGGCTCCGCTGAGATATGATCCACATCGTCCATGGCTCCCTCCTTCATCAGTTCTGTGCCTATCCCGGACATTTTCTGTAATGATTGTTGTAGAATAAATCCAAAGTATTACAAACTCATGTAGATCTCTGTGTTGATTCAGTAACTCCTACACCCTTCTGAGCGCAGTTGAAATAGTTGTTTTGTACACGTCCCAAGTTGTAAACCTCGCAATGGCCGCGGCGTTTCATGCACTGCGCCTATTCTGTACACTGCACTGTGAAATCAAAGCGTTCACCTGCACCCATAGCTCACCGATTCTACAATGGTCTGACGTCACAGTCTGGGTCGCAACGTGTGTAGTCTCTTCACGCACCGTTTACAAACCTGGGTTAGTCCAATAAGGATAACAAAGAGACTGCCACCACACAATAGAAATTTTCCGGGAATTGTCTGGCGGCTGGGACATGGTGTTTATTTACCAGTTGCAAAGACCATCGTTATCATAATCATGGTCACGATAATGAAAAAAAAACAACAACTATAACCGTAAGGTTAGGCCTATGTCATTGTTATTTTTTTCGAGGAGGGCAAACATTGTGTACATCAATTTTTTTAGTAACCTCATAAGAAACATTTTGCAGTATATGTTGCCATTGATTACAACCTGATTATGGATTTTTTTAATAACATATTGCAAACAGATGAGAGTGCATGCAGCTTAATTGTGGTTTGATTATTGTTATGATTGGCAATTGGCAGCTAATCAACTTAGATCGTTCACATCTGTCGAATATTCTTTCAGTTGTAGACAATACGCATCCTTGTGTCCATCGACATAGGAGGGGGGGGGCTTGGGGCGTTGCGCTGGACGAGGCCCAAAGTTCAGGATATTGACGAAATTCAATGACGTCCGCTGTGCGTCTGACTGGTGTACATGTGTATATTTCTTCAGAATTCATCAAAAAATTTAAATTGAACAGCGTATCCAGCGGTATCCTTTTTGTCACGGTCGGCCAGCCAATACGTATTCATTTCACCTTTCCCCTGGAATTTCAAACAGAATCGAATATCAAATTCAGATGCATGGACAGCGCTGCAATGCAAATGTAACTCGGTCACACTTCTCTCAGGACAAATATCAGTTTATCATAGGCCTATACACAGAAATGGTGAAAGGGCTTATCCTGCAAAATTGTAGACACTACTATTCCCAATCTGAATAGTGGGTACAGTCAGATTTACAGTGGTGAAATGTAGATTTCACTTAGGTCAAACTTATCGCCGATTTTCATACCTACGCTCTGTATGTTTATATCAATAATAAAATTCAAATTTAGCAAAACGTGCAATACTTGTATAATCCCACACCGGACCATCTGTTCGTACGGGTGTTGCCGAAGGCTCTATATTTTGGCTTTTTGGCCAGCCGGGCTCCTTTTAAAAGGATTTCTAAGAGAAATGGTATATTCATAGGATCAGAGCACAGCCGCATAATCAGCGCGTCTGCTGTCTTGTAATACCTTGACTTGAAGTTTTCCTCTGTATGGCATCACGAAGTGCCCACCCGGTGTCAATGCATCCCTTGTCTCTTTAGTGATCTGGATTTTAAAAGCTGTAATAAGAGAAAAATGAAAATTAGATCGGGGCTGATGTTTTGGAATAAAGGAGTGCTTCCAACAAATTCGAATATATATTGCAAACATAAAAAATTCGAAAAAAAACCCACATTTCGTCTACAGATTGCAACATATAACTCACAAGTATGTAGGGACCATTGACAGTTGCTTATGAATGAGGTAAAGTACACATCGCTGAAAAATTGATGTCGAAAGATTATCTCAACTGATATTGCATTTACCGACGACGGCAATAATGGTGTAGACATTCACATTGTGCCTATTGTCCAGCCTGGTCAAACCACGCATCTTCCAGCGATATCTCGCGATATTCGGGTGGTCGATCGCGCCGATCAACGTAGCTCTACAATCCAACCTTTCGTCAGGAATTGACGGAGGCGAAAAGCTTTGGGACGAGGCTGTCTGTCATGCTGTTGAATATGATTGTAACACCAGGAGGCGTTCTACGACATTTCGATCAAATGCTTTAATGAATGATGAACTAACGTAAGCTGTTTGTCTGCATCCTCGCCGCCACATTTACTGTGTCCCCAAAAAGACAGTATCTTGGCATGGCTTCCCCGACGACTCCGGCCACACAAGGACCTGAATATAGAAAAATGTTGTATTTGTATTTGTATTTGGTGGTGGTGGTGGTGGTGGTGGTGGTGTAAAGACATTTCATTTGGTGTAAATGGCTGTGCTGACGAGACGAAATAGGAATAGTCTCGAAGCCCGTCCCTTTTAAAAGGTTCGGTGGATTGCAAGAACACTGTACAACAGCTGGTGAAAAGGAAGGCATGTGTCAAGGACTATGTGAGCTTGCTATATCCCTTTCCGGAAGGGATAACCTAAACTGAGAGCCAAAGAGCCACCATCACCTTTTTTTACAGGACAGATAGGCGTACGTACTTGTCTATCTCTGCGCCATCTACCATGTCTACACGGTCCTACTTGACAATGACGTGTGACTGTACAGTGTATGAAGTGCAGCCACAATGTTCACCGTATTGTACAGACGGCGTAACGATAGTACGATAAAAAATCCAGGCTGCAGCCAACCCCTATTCAGGCGGCGATGTCTTACAACGTCATAATCGGTTATCAAAAACTCTATTCATTAGCACCTGTGGGCCTCGGGCTCCCAAAGATAATAATTACATTCATTTGCCTATATTTTCCCTTTGCTCGTGGCTTTCCTGGCGGCACTTGGCTCTTAAATAGAGTATTGGCTCTTGGCTCTTGGCTCTTGGCTCTTGGCTTTTAGTTTAGGGTGTCCCTTCCCGGAACGGCTCGAAACAGTCTTGAATTCAATGCTTAATGCCAAAAAGGACTCACAGCATGTGTTTAAAGCAGGCTTTACCCCTAGAATCTTCAGACGTGTACCAGTACCTACCCGTATTGATACCAACTCGGAGCTGTAGGACCTCTTCCCTTAGATGAGGAATCCGGAAATTCCGCATCGAATCCATCAGATCGAGGGCTAGATTTGCTATCTCGAAAACGTGCTGGTCCCCATTCCTGTTTGGTACACCACTGGCTATCATGTACACATCACTTATGGTCTCCACCTTTAAGGAATAGAAATCAATCCCAATTCTCTTGGTGCTCTGATTTGCCAAAAGTGCACAGATTGCCAAAACTAATAATCAACCAGAGGCCGAACAACCAATGTGGTCATTTTATATTTTCTATGCTCTACGCCCAAAAACATGGAAAATCGACTTCATTAGATTATCTACGAGTCCGGGATAGCCTCCACCCAGAACCACCTTACTCCTATACAATGTACATGTACATTTTGCATATCTATACCATGCACGTTTCTTTCTACACTTCAACAATGTTCTGAAAAGGGTACCGTCATAGGCCTACGACAGGATGGAGTTTGGTGATCATTGCGCAAACATTTCGATGGTACAGATCGTTATTATATTACCAGAGGCTCTCCTTGGCATGAACAGCAAAAGACGTACCTTGTAAGCGTCATACTTTTCAATGCTCTCGTCCATGTGGACATAAGCAGCGTTGAGGACCTTGACTAGCTGCATAGGTGTGCTGATCTCACTGATTTCCTTGAAGTTGACGATGTCGGAGAAGAAGACGGTTACACAGTCGAAGTGCTCCGCCTCGACCTGAGTAAAGAAAGAGAAGAAGCTTTAATCCCGTGAAGCGCGGATTTCTGTAAATACACTGATAAATGAATTTAGTTCTGAGCACGCCTTCTCATCAACATCAAACTCCAGTTGGAGGACTGTCGATCATAGGATTACCAGAACCAGACCTCCGCATTAAGTCCAGTGTCTGCCACCAGAACCACGGATTTCGGCTCATAACCAACCGACAGATCATGAAAGACCAGCATGTTTAGTGGTTGGAGTTTTCAGAAGGTTGTTGACCATCAAATATATCTCACCTTCTTCTTCGTCTTCATCTGCATAGCGACCTGCTTAGGTATCATCTGATATAAGAGTTCCTCCGTCTTCTTCTTCTCATTTTTCATTGCCGCTCCTTTTTCCATGAGGCACTCGGTGTAGAGTTGCACAGCACGAGTTGTCTTGAAGCTCAGGAGACAGAGCACAGGTGTTATAAGAATGGCAACTGCCAACCAAAACCCTTCCAAAATGCATCTATCTGTCTGTTTTTTTATCATTCCCTGAATTTCGTCATCAACCTTTCCGAGCTGAAATTCGTCGATGGTGCGTATAGTCTTCAGATAGTCCGTCATATTACTGAGCCAGGTTTCACCGAATATCAAATTAGGTCCGACAGCTTGGTTTTTGACTATTTCTGCTGTCAAGCTCTTGATGTTAGCAACTTCCTCAGTGCTGTTATTATAATATTTCTGAAGGAGCATTTTAACATTCGGGTCGTAGATACTACTGGACGACAAGAGATCGTTTGCCACTTTGCGTGCCCTTACGAACAGGACGTGCTCAAAATGATTCAAACCCCCTCTCACAAAATACGCCTCTCCAAGCGACTTTTGAAGGCTGATCCTGTTACTGCATTTTATCAACTCTTTGTAAGTCATCAAGTACGGCCACAGGTCCATCGATTTTTCGAAATCAACTTTTAAAATCAGCCAATTCATGAAAGCATCTATTGCCATGTTGTAGAATTCAAGTTCTGTACTTGTACTGCTTGTAATTGTTATATGTTCTCGGTGCTGTTGCAGAACGGTTAGGAATGTCCTCCGATTGTAGAATGCTACTGTGCGACTGCTCACCTCAGGCCAGGCCTGAAAAAAGATGGGCTGAAGGAGTGAGTTATATGAGGGAAAAAAAGCACGAGATGATGTAACCCCCAGACGAATTCCACGCGCATTCTATTTCCCCTTAATATCCGAACGACAGAAATCGAAATGAAGCTATGCTTCTGGTTTTGCTTGGGCGGATTTTAACGTGTCTTATCTTTTCAGCGCATATAATCGAATTTCGCAATACAGGTAAACAGAGGTATGGGGATACGATTTCCTTCTGAAAAACACATGCTTAGATTACATTTTTGGGGCGTGGCACAGACGTTTCATGACAAAGACAAGTTCTTCCATAACTACAGTTAAGCGCCAATGCATTCCGCATCTTGGCTTTCGAAACCCCTTCCGAATAGTTTCGTTTGCAAACAGAAAACCAATTGGATTTTCGGACACCTTATACCAGTATTGTCGACGTCATTCACTTACCTTGAACTCCTCTAACTTGGCATCAGTGGTATTGTAGCGTTCAGACAATGGTTTGACGTGGATAGTACCATTTGAGCTGATGAACAAGATGACTTCTGATCGTTCCTCTTCGATCGCTGCAATGAGATGGGTGACGGCCCGGCCGTGCTGAAATACGGTGAAAGCTCAAATAAACCAAATTTTACGATCGACTCCAACGTAAATTTAAAATCCGTAATGTTCTGGTGACAAAATATCTAAGTGTTATGCACATACATGTACGACAAATAGGTACACTCCTGCGAAGTCGCATAACTACATCGTCACGTGACTGCCAACACTGGCCGCAATTTTGGATCCGAATTTTGGGGTAGATCACTGAACCGTGAAGATACACTGCATGTACGAGAACAAGAGTCTTTCAATAAATTCAAGTTACGCGGAATTGGCCTGGGTCAAACGCGTGACCCGAGAGCTCTGTACCAAAGCGCGTTTCGAAACCGGCGCTTGCTTTGATGTTGAAACCATACGTTGCCGGAGTCTTTATTGAAAGACTCTTCTCGAACCATAGCGATCGATCAGCCTAGGACTCCTGGTTTGGCTCCTTGCAAATTGTGCAATATTCGATCTCCAACAGCTACTTACCGCTAAAGCCATGTTTGACTCTTCGAGAGTGTAGAGGCTATTTAGGGCAAAAGCATAGCGGACGGAGGACTGAATCGCTATACCTGTTAATGCAGAGAGTAACAAGGAATGAACCGTTGCGCTCACAAGGATGTAAGTTCAGAGATTCAAGCAAATTTCCTCCCTATATTATGGCAAATGTGGGATCGCTGATTTAAATTTTTTGGCCTGTTAAAGGTTAAAGTCGGATGATAACGTCGTTGATATTATCATACTAAGTCCCAATTTTAACTGCCAATGATGCTGTACATTGGTCAAAAGGCCTATGATTATACATGTATACATCTGATCTGCAAGAATAATGTCTATGCATGCGGTGGCCACCTAGTACCAACAGATGCATTGGCATCATAACCCGTCTCCCATGCAGGAACCCCCAATACCGGCTGTGGTAATGGATGACCGTACCAAATGAATTTGATATACAATCGACAAAAGCATTGGTCACAAAATTGATCCCTGGGGAACTCCCGCTGCTGAGCAATGCACAACAACCTTGAATAGGTTTGATTGATGACAGATCGGGCTCTCACGACTGTGGGAAATCGCGGGGAGCACTGACAATGACAAAAATCTGCTAACACAGAAAGTAACGAAAACGTAAACTTACCTATCATTGGAAGCAACGGAAGTAACATCATGTGAAGGAGTTGCCATTTTTGCCCCTGTTTCGAATAGGGGTTACCGTGGCAGGTCTTATCCTTCTGTGACGCTAAGGGATCGTTTGAGAAGAGAGAACCGCGTCGGCTAGATGTCCGGCTGGAACCGCGGCGGAATTCGAGGTCGATCTTGCCCGCTGAAAAAGAGCTGCTCTTTGTCATTTCTGAGCGAATAGTCACATAAGGGAAAGATTTCACCACAGAGGCCCGACAAGAACACTGGCGAGGTCGTTCTCGTTATTTTTTGGCACCTTGGCGTTCTCACTAATGCGTTTGTCCTTCGTCTTTCGAAGAACGTATCTCGATCACTTCCTGCGATTTGCAGAAGTATCAAGAAACGGTCCGAGTGTTATTTCGTATATTGGAAAGAAGTCTCCATAGTAATAGCATTTTCATTTCAAACAATGCTTGATAGCGCGGATTTTCATCGAAAATCATTTTTAGGCGCCAACCAATATTCTTGCAAGTCACCTTGAGAAATCCGATTGCTTGTCATTTCGTAGTAATCAATGTTCATTGTTATTTCAACAGGTAAATTTGGGATGTTCACGCCGTTTGAACACAGTTACGGATTTATTGATAACGAATGAACTCATGACCACCAAAGAAAGTCTTCTCCAAAAACGTATCAATGTGATATAATCATATTTTGGTTTGATATCGCGATTTGATCATCTTTATTCCAACAGGTGTATATATAAAATAGCATGCTAACTGTATATCACATAAAACACCAGGTCAACACTTCACGATAACAGACAGAGTGAAGTTATCGTCCAACGAAAAAGGCAAACAGTTAATGTACCATTTTCCTCCACTTGATCCAACTGCTGTCAGAAGATTTCTGTTCTGTTCTCTCGATTATCGTAACCAGGGAGACTGTACATGTAGCAAACACGTGATCAAACGAACAGAAAAGAATATTAATTTCAACCTCGTGGAAAGGAAGAGGGGGTTTATCATCCAACGGAAAAGTCGACGAGGACATAATAAGCACCTGCTTGACCACACCGGCCCGCACTGACACATTGACAAACGAGCTGGCCAATTCAAGTCATCCCAGGTAGAAGTAATTAACTACTTTATAGATCTTTATTAATTACTTTACTTCGCGCGAGGGAAACAAATGAACATGGAGAGCTGCCAATTATGGATTACCATGGAAACCAGATTTAGCAGATGTAAGGCACCAACTCTCCGTTAACCGAACTTGGTGTTATCTTCAGTATACGGGACTTTGGGACTAGTTTAGTTAGTTAGTAAACGCCGAGTTAGTGATCAACACGTTTTGATATTAACTTCCTTAAAGTAAATTGATGATTGATTTTCAAACATGCAAAACAACGCATAAAATACATGGACACGTGAAAAACCTGTTACGTAGCCATCTTTTGCAGTGGTTGAATTCGGGATGGACAATGCAGATTCCTTAATCACACAATATGTTCGCGAAAGTGGCCAACAAACGGACTTTTATCGATGGCTGCGTCAAATTTGGTTAACCACAAAGATTATTGGACACGTTCAGCTAAAGTGTTAATGTACAATTTAGTCGGTGCATCTCGCTCGAGATCTTCGGATGGTAGACGAGGAGAAATAGATTTCCTTGCGATCAATGTTAATTATGAACGGCACGCGTTTGAATGGCTTAATTAGACAGGTAACTTAATTAACAAAGACCGGTGCGCCACTTAATTAGCAACCCTAATGACTACTTACACGTAGATATCTCTTTGTAGATGTCAAACGCTTTGTAGTAGTAGTTGGAAAAATGGATTTATGATGACGTTTTTGTTGAGATGGACATGCACTCCAGGAAGGTTTCACAATCCGTACGAACGATGAAGTACGAAAGTCTGTTGAGTTATCAAGTCCGGTGTCACTTATAAGCAAATCCTCTTTCATATTTCAGAGGAAATTGACAGAAATTGGTACTTTAAACTAGACTGTTTGTTCTAAAGTACTGATTGTTGTTCTTAATTATCTCTTGTGGTTGACATTCATGTACAGAATGGAAGGATCTCATCAAATAAGATGTACTTCTTCAGCAGTTGAGGGAGCGTGATGGTTTCAGACACGGCATTTGTCACCAGAGGGTGAGCAATGATCTCCCTGAGTTTAATCCGGGCGAGTTCTTTGAGAGAGTAGCCGCTATCAGCAATGTCCTTCAGCCAATAAGCACCATCAACCTTACCAGTACCTTTCAATACAACTTCCCTGTATTTGTCAACGAATTCACGCGTGGGTTTGTTACCGCACAAAATGACAATCTGGAAAAGGCTGATGAAATTGTAAAATGACTTTTCTTGGATGAATATTTTCTCGCACTTTTCTTCCGAGGCCTGCAGGTATTGATTCATGATTTCGATGAATGGCTCCAACGACTCCGAAGAGGATCCGTAGGCCTTTAGCATCAAAGCAGGTGCAGTGATACCCGAGAGGTTTGTCGTGTGATCGTGATAATTGTCTTGGAATACCACACCTGAAAGAAAATCCGCAAGAATGGTTCGGTATCCGTCTTCGTACAAAGGGTTTTCAATGGTGCAATGAGCTCCGGCTTTAAGAAGTTCCCAAATGATTGCTAGGTTCGTCGTGGCGTCCACTCGGGGACAAGACTCCACCAAACATCTCTGGACATCATTACAATAAAATAAGGCTGAATGACCTTCCGTATTCATCGCGTTGACATCTCTCCCGTGTGCAAGGACTTCCCTAACCATGTCAAGTAGTCCCCAGGCGCATGCATACATGAGTCCAGTCAGGCGGTCATCGGTTCGTGTCATATCATAACTGCCCTCCCAATAAATCGGCATTCCAGCATCGTCTGCACCTCTACCTAGCAACAGTCGAACTAACTGCATATTCTCATCACGCATTGCAATGTGTAATGGCGTATCGTAAGGTCTGTTGGGTTTATCGGTTTCATTCGGATTCGCTCCCCGTTCGAGCAACAAAGTTGCCAACTCAAGATCTTTATTCCTACAAGCCTCAAGCAGTGGGTTTAAGCTGAGCTCGTAACAGTGTTCCACCCGTACTCCATCATTGAAATACCTTTTTACCAAGTCCATGTCTCCTAAAGCCACAGCTGCGTATAAGCCGTAGGGTCCTTTTGCCTCTGGTTCACCCAAGCCATTATCATGGTCCAGCAAAATACGGACACTTTCTCGAGGCGTGGCCTTCGCCTCATCAGGTATGTAGCTCTCATTGATGGATGCCTCCACCGCTTTGACAATGGCATTGACATTTGTGTCAGCATCGTATCCAAAATAGCCGTACTCGTCTTCACCGTTTGAAAAAAGGGTGTACGGGTCTGCCCCATTTGATAGGAGGAGCCTCAATATGTCTTTATTGTCAGGATGAACTATTGGGCTAATGGTAATACATGTAACAAGATCTTCAGGATTTATTTCCGATCCATGTTCTAGAAGGAGTCGCACTAGTTCAGTGTTGTTACACTGGACAGCCTTTACCAGCGGCCTGATCCCCTCTGAATTGTCATTGACATCGACGTCTTGCACCATGGCACGGACCTGCAACACAGAAGAATAGACTAAGTAATACCGTCAAAAACACTGTGGGAGCCGCAGTACAGTCAGCCTCACTTCAGAATTCAATCGAAAGGGGATAGGTTCATAAGGGAACCATATCGTTTGGAGTTGCTAAACACAATGGACTGCACACCCTTGCAATAGGTTCATACACTGCTGCCACGATCCATTCGCAGTGAAGTGACTAGCCCAAGGTCAATGAGCCATGTGTAAGTATATACCCAAGGAGAGATGACCCAAATAGATAACCGCATATAGGCCTACACAGATCTATCCTGCATGGATAATCCATAGTCAGTCGTATCCTCCTCCCTCGCACACGTTACTGACCCTGGATGGAACAAACCGATGGTTTTTCGCGGGACGAGGCGGACAAATCTACTCTGCCCACTCAAAACGGCTCTTACATCTTTCCTGGAATCTCAATTGAACACAATCATCATACCTAAACCGCGCTCTCATTGACTGAAATTTCAAATGCATGGGACGCACGTGCGGAATTTTTTGTTATCACACGATCCACAATACACGATATTGTAAGGAACGATCATCCTCCCCATGGCCAGCGACAGGAACCGAAAAACGTAGATAAATACCACAAAAAGGAATATAGTGTCAATTAAAGTACGAAATAAATGAAATACGACTTACATGTATTAGTAACTAAAAAGCAGTTTGTATTCACTGTGTTTATTTGAAATTCGGTTTTAAGACATGGATGTTACACATTTATCATTGAACGGCAGGGGTGTGGTGTGATAAGATAACAGCCGGCAATCGTGGGTTTATTCAGGGCATAGGCTCGGTCGATCGTGCCGCGTGTTGACCCGAGTTCAGGATGACACTGCACATATCGAGGCCGATGTAATCTACGATGCATTATGAACATCACATCCTCGGCACCCAGTGGTTTTCCATATGCTCCAGCTCTCGCTAGTACAAACCCCTGGGGAAATCCATGCCCTTCAGACGGATTGTAGCGGTAGAAAAAAAAGCGCCCAATCAGAGCGTCGGTTGTATTTAAGTCTCGGAAATTCGTAAACCACGGACCCAGGAATTAATGCTCTCAGATGCACTATCAATTGTATAGTCTTTTGCGCCATAGGGCTCGGGTCCGAGGTAGGTTAGTTAAATTTCAATCGGCGCCATGAAACGCGTATTTTCATTAGCTGCTATTTTTAGAACATCCGGGTATTTATGAAATTTCTGAATTTTTCAGTGCTATTCCTTTGTATTGCGCGCACCCCGCTGCAAATTTATTTCATTACTTAATTAAAACACAATTACACGTCTACACAATGTTTAACAGCATAGAATCGATGAAGTATAAAACGATTTAACGATAGGATTATCTTAAACTTTATTCATATACATTTTATTGTCATATAAAACACTATATATACATACATTACGCACAGTGTATCAGGTTATCAGAACAGCCACCCTTCGCTGTCGATTCTAATGGATTTTCTCAGGGTTTTGTATGGGACGTAGGAGTATCAAAAACCTGAAGCTCAGGATGGAACATCATGGCAATTGGGCCAACTCATCGGGTGGGTTTAGTGGATTTGACAGCCAGCAAATGACCAACAACATGGCACTCGCACAGTCAGAATACCTGGCAAACATTCAGGAGCTCAAAATGAGCTCAGTGCCCTTCTGGAGCTGTTCATAATCCAGAAAATAGTCCAGGAATTTATATTCTATGTCAGCTCCTGCTGTTTGTGCTGGGGTCAAATATTTTGCTATGCTACAATGTATTTGGTGCAGTTTGATGGATTTAACCCTCTTAGGTCCACGGCCGAGTGGGAGAAATGTGAAGTTCCATTTGACAAGAATTTGCAGGCAAATCTTTAGGGGCACTAGCAGTTTTAAGGTAATATGGGGATGTAATGAAAACCAGCCAGCTTTCGTCCTGTCACCGACAGGCATGAATTACTGACAGTCAGCAATGACCAACAGCATGGCACCTGTTGGGCCAACTCATGGTTCGGGAGACCAAGTGCGGGACAGATAGCGGTTTAGTTCGCAGCAGGACGAGTCCCCATGCAGTCACGCCTAATTTCAGGTGGTGTTGAAATAGGCTCCAACCGGCTGTACATCATAACTGATGCTTAACGCATATGATATATACCACTGACTCATGGCAGGAATCGGGAAGTAGTCTAGCTGCGGCTACAGCAGTGTACTTGAAATTGCAGATTCTGCCCCTGGGGAGACTTCCATCCATGCATACACCGACGTCACTCAACTGTATACAGATATTTTCATGTTGGTAACGAAAGAGTTTGAACAAACCTTCTCCACGTCTTCATCGCCGATCGCTTTGATAAATGCCTCCATCTTTTTTATGCTCGACAGGATGCGCCGGCGTGATATTTTGGCGGCAATTTTCAAAAGACAAAAAGCTTTGTTAGAAAGGTGCAGCCTGTCATGGAGGCATAAACAGTACTCATTAGCTACGTACGCAGTTAGTCTACATAGTTACACCGTGACATATACATGTATCAACCCATATCCTTCGATGCAGGGATAAAATCAATTGCGTAACCATGCCATAGCTACTTGACAATGAAAGGCTTTTCTCGATAGACTGTTTGTTCAAAGTATTGATTGTTGTTCTTAATTATCTCTTGTGGTTGACATTCATGTACAGAATGGAAGGATCTCATCAAATAAGATGTACTTCTTCAGCAGTTGAGGGAGCGTGATGGTTTCAGACACGGCATTTGTCACCAGAGGGTGAGCAATGATCTCCCTGAGTTTAATCCGGGCGAGTTCTTTGAGAGAGTAGCCGCTATCAGCAATGTCCTTCAGCCAATAAGCACCATCAACCTTACCAGTACCTTTCAATACAACTTCCCTGTATTTGTCAACGAATTCACGCGTGGGTTTGTTACCGCACAAAATGACAATCTGGAAAAGGCTGTTGAAATTGTAAAATGACTTCTCGTGGATGAATATTTTCTCGCACTTTTCTTCCGAGGCCTGCAGGTATCGATTCATGATTTCGATGAATGGCTCCAACGACTCTGAAGAGGATCCACAGGCCTTTAGCATCAAAGCAGGTGCAGTGATACCCGAGAGGTTCGTCGTGTGGTAATCATTTTGGATGACTACAGCTGAGAGAAAATCCGCAAGAATGGTTCCGTCTTCGTACCAAGGGTTTTCAATGGTGCAATGAGCTCCGGCTTTAAGAAGTTCCCAAATGATTGCTAGGTTCGTCTCGGCGTCCACTCGGGGACAAAACGTCCAGCATCTGTACGCATTATTACAATAAAATAAGGCTGAATGACCTTCCGTATTCATCGCGTTGACATCTCTTCTGTGAGCAAGGACTTCCCTCACCATGTCAAGCAGTCCCCAGACGCATGCATACATGAGCCCAGTCAGGCGATCATCGCATTGGTGCATAGTACTTTCACAATAAATCGGCATTCCAGCATCGTCTGCACCTCTACCTAGCAACAGTCGAACTAACTGCATATTCTCATTTGACAATGCAATGTGTAATGGCGTATCGTATGGTCTGTTGGGTTTGTCGGTTTCATTCGGATTCGCTCCCCGTTCGAGCAACAAAGTTGCCAACTCAAGATCTTTATTCCTACAAGCCTCAAGCAGTGGGTTTAAGCTGAGCTCGTAACAGTGTTCCACCCGTACTCCATCACTGAAATACCTTTTTACCAAGTCCATGTCTCCTAAAGCCACAGCTGCGTATAAGCCGTAGGGTCCTTTTGCCTCTGGTTCACCCAAGCCATTATCATGGTCCAGCAAAATACGGATAATTTCTCGAGGCGTGGCCTTCCCCTCATCACGTTTCTGGCTCTCATTCTGGTTCGAAGACTCCCCCACCGCTTTGACAATGGCATTGGTATTTTTGTCACCGTGGTTATCAAAAACGGTGTAAGGGTCCGCACCCTTTGATAGGAGCAGCCTCACCATGTCTCTATTCTTCGAATAAAGTAATGATTGAACCAGATCGTGAGGATTTATTTCCGATCCATGTTCTAGAAGGAGTCGCACTAGTTCAATGTTGTTACACTGGATGGCCATCACTAGCGGCCTGACCCCCTCTGAATTGTCATTGACATCGACGTCTTGCACCATGGCACGGACCTGCAACACAGAAGAATAGACTAAGTAATACAGTTACAAATATAAGTACTGTGGGAGCAACAGTCACCCCCACTCTAAGAGTTCAATCGAACGAAGAAACGTTCATGAGGGAACCAATTCCTTAGCATGAAATGGACAGTGTCAAAACAATGGACTGCACGCCCTTGCTAAATGTCCAATATCCACTTGTGGTAAAGTGACTTGCCCGAGGTCAATGAGCCATAATAGTGTCCCGTAATGGACCAATGAGAGATGACCCAAATAGATAACAGCATAGGCCAACACAGACCGAGGCCTATGTGATATGTAATGTACGATGCATAATGATGAACCTCATAAGGTAGTACAATAATAATATTTCAACTAAAAATGATAAATACGGTATACGGAATTAACTTTATCATCTAACAGAGCTCAATACTATGGTCATCCTATACATAACTTCCAACATTCGCCCCCACAAAAAGGTTTCGAAATGAAAACCAGCAAGCTTTCCTTCTGTCACTGACTGGCATGAATTACTGACAGCCAGCAAAGACCAACAGCATGGCACTTGGGCCAACTCATGGGGTGGGTTTAGTGGTTTTGACAGCCAGCAATGACCAACAGCATGGCACTTGGGCCGTTTAGCGGTTCGGGAGACCACGTGTGGGACAGATAGCGGTTCAGTTCGCAGGAGACGAACGAGTCCCCCAGTCACGCCTCATTTCAGGTGGGGTTCCAATATTTATATTGAAATAGGCTCCATCATTAGTGTGTAGGGATAGGCTAATGCTTTCCGTGCATACCACTGATAATTACAGGAACCATGAAGTAGTCTAGCTGCGGCTACAGCAGTGTACTTGAAATTGCCGGATTCTGCCCCTGGGGAGACTTCCATCCATGCATACACCGACGTCACCCAACTGTAGACAGACATTTTCATGTTTGGTAACGAAAGAATTTGAACAAACCTTCTCCACGTCTTCATCGCCGATCGCTTCGAGAAATTCCTCCATCTTTTTCGCCGCTCGACAGGATGCGCCGGCGTGATATTTTGGCGGCAATTTTCAAAAGGCAAAAAGCTTCGTTAGAAAGGTGCAGCCTGTTTTGGAGGCATAAACAGCACTCATTAGCTACGTACGCAGTTAGTCTACATAGTTACACCGTGACATATATCAACCAATATCCTCCGATGCAGGGATAAAATCAATTGCGTAACCATGTCATAGCTACTTGACAATGAAAGGCTTTTCTCGATAGACTGTTTGTTCAAAGTACTGATTGTTGTTCTTAATTATCTCTTGTGGTTGACATTCATGTACAGAATGGAAGGATCTCATCAAATAAGATGTACTTCTTCAGCAGTTGAGGGAGCGTGATGGTTTCAGACACGGCATTTGTCACCAGAGGATGAGCAATGATCTCCCTGAGTTTAATCCGGGCGAGTTCTTTGAGAGAGTAGCCGCTATCAGCAATGTCCTTCAGCCAATAAGCACCATCAACCTTACCAGTACCTTTCAATACAACTTCCCTGTATTTGTCAACGAATTCACGCGTGGGTTTGTTACCGCACAAAATGACAATCTGGAAAAGGCTGTTGAAATTGTAAAATGACTTTTCGTGGATGAATATTTTCTCGCACTTTTCTTCCGAGGCCTGCAGGTATTGATTCATGATTTCGATGAATGGCTTCAACGACTCTGAAGAGGATCCACAGGCCTTTAGCATCAAAGCAGGTGCAGTGATACCCGAGAGGTTCGTCGTGTGGTAATCATTTTGGATGACTACAGCCGAGAGAAAATCCGCAAGAATGGTTCCGTCTTCGTACAAAGGGTTTTCAATGGTGCAATGAGCTCCGGCTTTAAGAAGTTCCCAAATGATTGCTAGGTTCGTCTCGGCGTCCACTCGGGGACAAAACGTCCAGCATCTGTACGCATTATTACAATAAAATAAGGCTGAACGACCTTCCGTATTCATCGCGTTGACATCTCTCCTGTGAGCAAGGACTTCCCTCACCATGTCAAGCAGTCCCCAGACGCATGCATACATGAGTCCAGTAAGGCGATCATCGCATTGGTGCATAGTACTTCCACAATAAATCGGCATTCCAGCATCGTCTGCACCTCCACCTAGCAACACTCGAACTAACTGCATATTCTCATTTGACAATGCAATGTGTAATGGCGTTTCGTATGGTCTGTTGGGTTTGTCGGTTTCATTCGGATTCGCTCCCCGTTCGAGCAACAAAGTAGCTAACTCAGGATCTTTATTCCTACAAGCCTCAAGCAGTGGGTTCAAGCTGAGCTCGTAGCAGTGTTCCACCCGTAATCCATCACTGAAATACCTTTTTACCAAGTCCATGTCTCCTAAAGCCACAGCTGCGTATAAGCCGTAGGGTCCTTTTGCCTCTGGTTCACCCAAGCCATTATCATGGTCAAGCAAAATACGGATAATTTCTCGAGGCGTGGCCTTCCCCTCATCACGCTTCTGGCTCTCATTCTGGTTCGAAGACTCCCCCACCGCTTTGACAATGGCATTGGTATTTTTGTCACCGTAGTAATCAAAAAGGGTGTAAGGGTCCGCACCCTTTGATAGGAGCAGCCTCACCATGTCTCTATTCTTCGAATAAAGTAATGATTGAACCAGATCGTGAGGATTTATTTCCGATCCATGTTCTAGAAGGAGTCGCACCAGTTCAGTGTTGTTACACTGGATGGCCATCACTAGCGGCCTGACCCCCTCTGATTTGTCATTGACATCGACGTCTTGCACCATGGCACGGACCTGCAACACAGAAGAATAGACTAATTAATACAGTTACAAATATAAGTACTGTGGGAGCAACAGTCACCCCCACTCTAGAGTTCAATTGAACGAAGAAACGTTCATGAGGGAACCAATTCCTTAGCATGAAATGGACAGTGTCAAAACAATGGACTGCACGCCCTTGCTAAATGTCCACATCCACTTGTAGTAAAGTGACTTGCCCGAGGTCAATGAGCCATAATAGTGTCCCGTAATGGACCAATGAGAGATGACCCAAATAGATAACAGCATAACCCAACACAGACCGAGGCTATGTGATATGTAATGTACGATGCATAATGAACCTCATAAGGTAGTACAATAATAATATTCCAACTAAAAATGATAAATACAGTATACGGAATTAACTTTATCACCTAACAGAGCTCAATACTATGGTCATCCTATACATAACTTCCAACATTCGCCCCCTATACCATGCAACCACAAAAAGGTTTCGAAATGAAAACCAGCAAGCTTTCCTTCTGTCACTGACTGGCATGAATTACTGACAGCCAGCAAAGACCAACGGCATGGCACTTGGGCCAACTCATGGGGTGGGTTTAGTGGTTTTGACAGCCAGCAATGACCAACAGCATGGCACTTGGGCCGTTTAGCGATTCGGGAGACCACGTGTGGGACAGATAGCGGTTCAGTTCGCAGGAGACGAACGAGTCCCCCAGTCACGCCTCATTTCAGGTGGGGTTCCAATATTTATATTGAAATAGGCTCCATCTTTAGTGTGTAGGGATAGGCTAATGCTTTCCGTGCATACCACTGATAATTACAGGAACCAGGAAGTAGTCTAGGTGCTGCTACAGCAGTTTACTTGAAATTGCAGATTCTGCCCCTGGGGAGACTTCCATCCATGCATACACCGACGTCACCCAACTGTATACAGATATTTTCATGTTTGGTAACGAAAGAATTTGAACAAACCTTCTCCACGTCTTCATCGCCGATCGCTTCGAGAAATTCCTCCATCTTTTTCTACGCTCGACAGTATACGCCGGCGTGATATTTTGGCGGCAATTTTCAAAAGGCAAAAAAGCTTCGTTGCTGTGATTTTTGAGGAAAGGTGCAGCCCGTCATGTAGGAACATAAACAGTACTCATGAGCGACGTACACATTTAGTCTTAATAGTTACACCAGAATATATATTAACCAATATCCGAAGTTGTGGATCCAGACCCGGTCATCTTTCTCAAAATTTGAATGTCACTTACATGCCGTAGACTCTGGTGATAGCGACTCAAGCACTCTCTAAGTGGCCGCCTCAGCGCCACCACGCGGGGTCTAATGGTATCAGGCTAGATTGAACGGAGCTGTCGACTCTTTCACCAGTCTCCTCCATTCACTCATTACAGAGACTGGTACTTGTCGGCAATTCACTCGTCATGAACTCGATTTGGGGGCGTAAGCTTCCGGTGACCGGTCACGTGTTTTTCTGTAGGATGGGTATAAACCTCGATCTGAGTGAATAATAATACCAGAGCGCACGGTATGACAGTGCATCCACTGTATGCCCTGAAATTGTATGGCTCGCCACGGGTAAATCAACGAGGCTTTTTCGACCCTCCGCTGCTCGGCGGATAGGGTCGAGGTTAATACCTGGACTATTGGACTGGAGCTGGTGTTTGTTCGACTCTTGCCTCGGGTAAGCTTTTTAATTGCCCTGCCGCATGGTGGCAACAGCAGCTTTGTGGATGCTCTATGATTATGGATCAGTCCAGTGCGGGGGCAAACTAGAGTCTCCGAGCAAATGACGAGCTGGAGGATTGAAAGTGATCAAGTTTAGCCATTAGGAATTGCTGTAGTAACCAACGTTCACCATTTTGAATAAGGAACGCTCGAAGAACTGTGTATTGCTACAAATACCATGTTACACAACGTTTACCCCTTTGGTGTCCATTTGAAGAGGGAGCGCAAGTTGGATTTGTTGATAACCAGCGTCCATCGTTTCCACTTGAGGAACGCATGACTTTGAATGGAATTGCTCTTTAAAAGACGTTCTTGTATTCGACCAATTAAAGGAGGAAACCGGGCGCCCGGGTGAAACCTACGCCGTCAGAGAGTTGCCTTCTCCATTACAAGACGAATTTGGGCTGTCTTAGTGGCTGTAAACACCGGCGCCTTTCGGCCGAGTCACCTCCGAGTGCCCGTGTTCGATTCCCGGTCCGAGACGGCGGCTCGTCACACCGTAGGTTTACCTGGTTTCCTCCTGCAGCATTACTCGCCTAGGTATTTCTAAAGAGCCGTTAATGAGCAAACTTTACTCACGTGCTCTCGACTCGAAAAAAAGATAAGTTCCGAACAAAGTTCGAAGCAACGACCATGCGCTGGAAAGGTATTTATTTCAAACATTGGCTATGACCACAGAGTCACTTTGATAAATGGGTTAATGAGAAGAAACAAATCATCATTACGTGTCATTTATTATTCATCTCTTTCCTAGCTGAACAGAAAAATGTAGTATATCCTTGAATTAATTATCTCCACATTCCGTATATCTTTTTAATTTTGTCATCAAGGCGTCCATTATCATCCGCGTATCCATGCATCTTGGCTGCTTTTCTCTCATCTGAAACGAAAAATGAAGTTAGTACACACAAAGACTGCATGTGTTCGGCCTTCGACCATCAGTTTTTACACCTTCTTCCTGTCAATGTTTTCAAATGCAGCCCTTGCATATCCTACCGTCGTTGTGCGTATTATCCACAACGACGGTAGACTTTAGGTTTTATGTTCACCGCCGGTAAGTCGGCACGAGTTCTGTCAAGTCTAATAATATTTTGTACTCTTACTCAGAATTCTTTTATTCGGAGTCCTGAGCTTTCCGGCCTTACTCCTTAATGCGGCCCAGAGAAAAGAGATTTGGTCGGACGTTGTCGACTACACCATCTGAAGATCTTAAAGTGCGGTCGGGTTGCTTAACCTGCAAAAGTTCCCGTAAATACAGTGGCGCCGTCCCCATGATGCACTTGTGGCACAGCAATGATCAGCATGCGCAACTACCAGTTAACAATTTTTCTTCTCGGCTGATACGGCATACAGAAATCACCAGTTCATTTCGAGGAAATGTAGCGATACGACAAAATTCTTCAGCGGGTAACGAAAAATAAAATAGTCTGCCAGTGGAATTAGTCCCCCTTGTGGCCAAAACACCACCACCCACACGCGGGTATAATATTCGTCTGTAAGAATGGGATCAATGAGGGCATATCAGATTGCTTCAAGTGAAAGGGCGAATTCCCCCTACATCGTGGTTTCCTCAATGATACAGTGCCCGGCAGCGAATCTATAATTCTCAAGCATATTTTGCCATCTGAGCATTGTAAAATGTCCTAGGGCGATCAATATCAATATCAAGAAAACCCCGATTCCACTGCAGTGGCTCATACCACAGCGTTTTGCCACTGCGGCGCGAATTTTGAATGCAAATCTAGCAAACTAAGGGGCAAATCAATGTTGTGTGGCGGAATCGGCCCTCAACTTTAACAATTTCAGAAAAACTGCATTCAGTTAAAGAACGCTATCAATTAGAAAAATTACTAACAGTAATGCTTTCAGGTGTTTATGTATCATTTGATTATAACACTTCTTACAGCATAAACGGATGAATAGGGGTATTCCCTGCTATGGATTCTATCGAAGATGCTGGTCTTTGGCGTCCTTGATTCTCTTCTCATTTACCGCCGCCATGGTCTTCCATTCAATCCACCTTGGCCATTGCCATTATTGAAACTGGGGTTCCAATCAAGTTGCGCTTCCTCTTGCGGAGCCTCCGTAGTGACAGGCTCAGGCCTACTATCACCTAAAAGGGAGAAGGAAATGCTATTGGCCACCTCTGTTATCAAACAGCCGGTGTGCAAGGGATCTGAGGTCCCAGGACAGGGAGTCTGGGGAATAAAAGATTCTGTTTTCCAGTCGTAATCATGTTGGTCTCTTCTGTAATCAACCTAAGCTCATTAAACAACAGGCAAGTATTAATTTCCAATGGGAAAATTGGGAGTAATTTACTTTATCCCAGCCATCATGCACACAACTGTATACCAGATGGTATCTACCATGCTGGGGTATCTCAAAAGTCCTGTCACAATCAGAAGTATAATGCAAAAACTGGTCTGCAGATGTGCTCGGATATTTAAAACTGAGTTGGAAGGAAATGTGCTGCAAGATCATGATACGTCATAAAAATTAGTAAAGAGTTTTTCGGATAGATCTGGCCATGGTACTTGGCTGACCTCTTGTCACTAAACTGTATTAGTGTGATCCGACATAGTAATGCTACACAGCAGCCCTCAGCAGCTGGCTTTATTTGACACCGTGAACGAGTTACATGTATAATGATATGTTTGGTTAGGCCTACCCAAAGGATAATCTATGTTGTGCAACACCACTATATTTTGGTAAATGTGATCTGGTCACATTCTCGAGTCCAACGAAGAACCTTTGGCCAGAACGATTTGAAACATTAGACCACTGTGCGCATGAGCACAACGTAGGGCCGCAGCAAGCTCCGCCCAGCGTCACGATTTCATGCAGATGTTTACTTCAAGGCTGGATGATCGAGGTCCTTTCATGAAGACCCGTTCCCCCCCCCCCCCCCCCGTCAAGTCCCCTTTTAATTTCTTTACCAGTAATTCTATACTTTCGGGATCAAACTTGAACAATGAAATTCAAGAAGTTTCGAAAAATTGACAAAAGAGGTAGAGATTGTCGCCGGTCGTGTTTTCCCCCCTTTTGTGTGATGATAATAGTAATACTCTACCTACACAGCAGATATGCCCGTATGTAAATGTACTTTCAGTGGATTATTAAATGTAAAAGGATTCCTCTTATAAAATAACCTACTTCTCCTTCCAGAAAAATACACGCTGAGCGCATTTCTCGCGCGTTATGTAACGCCGTACACCAGCGCGGGTTTTGACGCATTTGATAAGGCATTTGAATTGCGCAGTTTCCATAAAATGGGCGCGGGAGCAAGCGGGAGCGCGCGCGTGCGGGCAGCGGGTCATGCACCATTGAATCTCTTGGCATATGGCAGTATGTAACATAACTTCAGTAAAACAGGGCCGTTGCTAGCTTTTTGTCGCGGGGGATCTTCAGGTAGGGTGGCAGAATACTTCTTTTGTCGTTTTCGACTGTCGGCATGAAAAACATGTTCTTCAGTGACGCTTGCAGCGGCATTCGCCCCTGCCCCTTCCCCCTCGACGACTGCGCTCAATTTTCGCATCCAAATGGCATACATTTATAGAACGTGCAGTATCGTACCAGTAGGCATGTAGACATTTATGGGCAAAAGGTTTAAATCATCAAAATGGCACTTTATGAAATCTTTCGGCCAAAAGCATGATCAAAATTACGTTTTTGGTGACTTCTAACTACATTCTGCGCCCATGAAAACAATAGTTTAATAGCGTTAGTGGCAACGATATACATGTATTTATGGTCTCTGGTGTGACTGATTGCGGGACGGTAAAGGCCCACGCCATTCGTTCAAAATTTGTGGAATAGAATAGTGGATATTTTTCACTCATGTAAATACTTTTTAAATATATTTTTCATGTTGTGTCACACCGATAAATATATACTCAACCGGTCAATTTTCATCACGCTGACATATTTCACTATTTACTTGTACCACGAGAAAATGGGATGAGCAGGAACGGCATAGGCCTTTAAACTCCCAAATAAACAGTACTAGCTTACCTCTGCTCAAGCAAACTTTACCATCTGCTTTTGATCCATCACACTTGAAAATCGTTGCACAGTTCACTCCTTGCTTCTTATGCTTCACCCAGTCCTCTTTGGCATCTCGATTTAGCGATTGTGAGATCTTAGTAAAATCCGGGTTATCGCAACCACTTTCGAATGATATCCATGGTGGACCTGTGGAGGCAAAGGCGATTAATGTGCATTTTTAAGAATGCTAACATTCTGGAAGGGAACTTCAGAAAAACTCCCTCCCTTGCTAGGGACGAGGGACGCATGTGCCTAAAACGATTCAACACCAGGATAAAATGGTGAAGAGAACTCCCGGAGACGACTTCAACTTCAAAAAAATCATACGAACAATACGAAATATTTTCTTTTTCTTCTAGTCTTCTTCTCCCCTGAGTTCGCTCAGCTGCATGCGCGTTTGTTGATTGACACAACGGTTGGGACCCAGTTGTTGTCGTTCCGGGTTTCCTGACTCGTCACTTGACTCAATGGTGTCCGATATAAGCTATTCTTCTCACCTGAACAAAACGGGCGCTTTTGCTGTTGTTGTTGTAAATATACCCTGTTGTTTTGCAATCTTCTAGCAAGGAGGAAATAAAGAAATATATGTATATATAATAAAAGATGAAAATATAAAATAATGTTAAAACTCACCTCGTTGTTCTTTGCAATTCGCTGCAGCAGCTAAGAAAGCAAGACAAACCACAATGCGGACGTCCATGATGGGAGCAGTCTGACTGGAGTTAAACGGAATGAGGACGCCAGCCTTACATATTTAAATAATTCGAGTGACACCCAATACTCCAGATGCCATATTTGTTCAGTAAGCCAGCAGATGGTGTTTAGCGAGTCGCAGAGGAAGGGAACTCTCAGAAGCGCTATTTGAGAATCGAGATTATGATAAGTGATCGAAGCAAGGTGTATTTCAGGAGATATATCATGGGCGTTACTAGCGGGGGGGGGGGGGCGGCAAGGCGGCATTTGGCCATTATCTTCGCCTCAGGAATGTGACAAGATCACATTTACCATGACCAAAAATGGTGGTGATTATCCTTTGGGTAGGCCAAAGAGGTCGTGAAAGAGCATTGGTTAGGCCAACCCTATAAGGATAATATAGTGATGTGCAACAACACTATCTTTTAGTAAATGTGATCTGGTCACATTCCTGACTAAGAAGGAGTTGCATCGCGAAGGCCGAGACTAGTCACTTATGAAATCACCCCTCGAAGAAGAAATTGTAAAACTCATTACATTTTTACCGCTAAACTCAACCGGGAAATTTAATACAAGACCTGAAATCCGAGAAGAAAAGGAAACCATTTCAATGATCAGGATGCTAAATACTTTCTAAAAGTCTGTTTACCTCACATCTGACCATGAGATATTCGGATGTAGCTGACCGTTATAGAACAACAATTACCATATGTTGTTTGGGCGAGGCAAACTGACTGAAAAGGGGATCAAAAGATGTCAATATTTTAGTTGGAAAAAAACGTGCCAGTGCACAATTCATGTAAAATCCTTTATAAAAAGACTACTATGGCATGCTCTATGGCAATTTCTCATATTGATTGACGTGCGAATAATTAACACTCGGCATATGTGAATGAGCAATTTGATAGGCAAAAGAAACGAATCGATAAATCGTCAATGAAGACCGTATTTTCGTTTTTCACTCAGTATAGGCCTACAATGAAACTCCAGTACAATATCTTTTGAAAATAACTTTCTGGAATAAATAATTCTGCCCAAGAGGTAAACAAATTTCTTTGTCCGTGTTTCAGTCAACACGTGCACCTTTTTTCTCTATCGGGGTTTCACCCGAGCTCGTCCATCCTTTTATTCTCAAGAGCAGTTTATTACACCATTTTATTGTAATACGCCTATTCATGTATTATTTATCGTGAAAATAGAACATCAATAACAAATATTATGCTTTTAGATGTCTTTGACCGAGGATGATCTCAACTTGTCCCAGTTTCTGGAGGCAGAAACTACCGGTGCGCCCGAACGTACACCGCTTCATCCCAAATAACCAATGTAACATAAATAAACACGAACAGTGTCAACATGATTGCACCGTACAAATTGGTCCAAAATTGATCCAGCGTGCCTAAGGCACTTTTTGGCGCATGTTTGAAACCGACATGTGGGACAATGACGACGATGAGGAAATAATCAATTGCTTTTTAGAAACAAAAAAGATAAACATATGGAAGATCATTAACGTGGTTTTAAAGCTGTTGCCAGTAAAGTGCATGCCCCACAAATGAGCGACTTTTGTCTCTGCGACCTGCGATTATATCACTGCTATGTGCAACAAGACGATTTCTCGCCTGCCGATAAAACCGGCAATCCAAGGGTTAGTCCAGGTTACCTCGACCTATCCGCCGCGCAGCGGAGGGTCGAAGAAGCCTCGTTGATTTACCTGAGGCGAGCCATACATTTTCAGTGCATACAGTGGATGCACTGTCATACCGAGCGCTCTGGTATTGCAGATTATTCACTTGGATCGAGGTTACCCATCCTACAGAAAAACACGCGACCGGTTACCGGAAGCTTACGCCCCCAAATCGAGTTCATGACGAGTGAAATGACGTCCAGTACCAGTCTCTGTATTGAGTAAGTGGAGGAGACTGGTAGTTGAAGTGTCTATCCAAGGGTTTGATAATTTGATAGTGATTGCAGGTCGCTGCGATCACCTATCATTGTCACAGATACCTGCGATTCACCCCGCAAATGAGCGACTATCCGCGTCATCGCTACTTTTCGAGGCGCTTATTAAAATATCAGATGTACGGTATTTAACATGGTTGAAAATACCAGTGTCTCACTTTGTTGCAGTATCATGATAAGTTGTAAGATGGAAGGGACGCCACCGAAGTCTGTTCGAAAGGACAAACAAAGACAGTTGCTTCCTGTAGAAATAATCGCAAGGGTTCAACGACCGACGTGAAGGACTGATTGCGGCTACGGGATGTCATTCGACTACCGCAGTTCAGTTTTAGGAACATCGCGTTGGCTAAGCATAGTAGTCCTTCAGACGTCAACGATCAGAAATCCCCCGCTAGCGGTTTAGGGTTACATACATAGCTCATTACCGTATGTTGAAATCAGGGCGACGCAAACCTGTAACGCAAGTCTTGACTTATTAACAGTTACTATAATGTGGCATTTGACTTGGTGGCGTTACGATGTCAATATGTTTTCGCGGTGATCGCTTGCATCACGACTCAAACTGATTGTGTACGAGTCGAGTGACAGGATAGATAGCATTGGGATAATCAAAGTAACCCGGATTACAATATAAAGAAGTAATTCTCGGTGAGTTCTGATAAATAAGTATAACTTGTTTCTCATTAACGTAAACAGTTGTGTCATCTCTTTTGTTTTGAACATTCAGGAGATGGTTGTGTCCATTAAAGGGATACGCCGTTCATAATTTATACTGTTATTCCAGGAAACAGAGTGCAGTAGTACACAAGACCGCAGTGCAGTTATCATGACTACGAATTTGCTTGAACTTGGTATTTGGTATTAGAAATTTTCAAATTCAAATTTCAAACTTCTATCGAACGGCGTAGGCCTTTAAACTTTCAAAAAAAACATGCATGAAAAAATGGCCTGCATTTTTTTCTCGGACCATTTCCAAATCGGCCGTGGTGGGGGAGAAGACTAAACGTGGCCCATACTACAAATATTTGTTATATCTTTGATATCAATATTCTCATTTTAAGGCTGTTTCCGCAGATTCTGCAGTTTTCGCTCAATCGGTAAACATGTATTTAACATGACTTGGCGTCGATTTATTCTCAAATGCTTTTATCACCACTGACGGCAGCGTTATTAGTGTGTACAGGCTTTTAGTATGACAGATTATGGTGATCGTACGAGCGGCTTATCGATTCTTGGTAAAAAGTTGAAGTAACCATCGGACCACCTGGTAATACGGCACAATCAGTTTCATGAGAACCAACAAATCCACGACAGGTGACAGCCCTTTTGAGAAACATTGCTTTCCATGTGAGGGTGCTTATCAGCATTTCTGCTTGCTCCAGGTTATTTGCACACCTATGCATAAGTGTGCAAAGTAGGCATTGTTAAAAAAACTGCTTTACTTGGAGTTGATATTATTGGTAATTTATTTAGGCTTCTTTCAGATATGACTTATCTTTTTTGAAATGGCTCACTGCGGATGAATGGCTGTACCTTTTTGACAGTGGGTTTCACCAGACAAAATCCTATCCCTTTTTCATGTAGTTGTCATGAGAAAAAAATGCAAAAAATATCGCATTTTGGAAACATTGTTCAGCTATAAAAAAAATACCAGGACTACTTTTTACATTGTTTCGTTCTGGGTCTTATAATAATGAAACCCTTCTTTTTGTTATCCCAGGAAATCAAAGATCTAACGCTACGAAGCAGTTCCGACTTCAAGGAACATCATTGTTATCATCAACGCAAAAAACGAGAAAAGAAAGTATGAAAAACAACAAAGTATTTGTCGAGAACAGCCAAATGACCGACACGAACAAGGAGCATCCTGCGGCGATCCGTGACCACCTAACCATGTTGGAGGCGGAGGAAGCCTCAAGGAACAGCAACGTTCTTAACACCAAATCTATATTTGAAAAACAAGATATTACAAACACCAAGCCTAAGAAAAGTTTTCTGCAATTTCGCACTGACAATTCCTGCGATTCAACGGAGACGGAACGCCGTAATCATAACAGGCGACTGTCCGTACTGGACGGCTCGTCAGACTCCAGCTGTTATTCGAACCCAAGGACTAAAGAAGGACGTAGGAACCAACTCATCCGTGTTCTTACAATATCTCTGTTACCAGTTATTATCCTGATTATTCAGAACAGTGTAGCTTTATATGCGATCTCTGGCCTTGTGCGGGACCATCTTGAGATGAGGGATAATATTATTGTTAGTGTTGAGACTGGTAGCCTTGTGCACCATTTGCAGATCGAACGAGGAACAACGGCGCTCTTTACAAGCTCAAATGGCGACGCGGCAGTCGGGAACAAACTCAATTCAACTTTGTACGAAAATACTGATGCTGCTATTGAGGCCATTTCTATGTGGCCTGTACTCGCCAACTCCCCAGAACATTTCAGAACAAGCAAAACACTTCATAACTACATCAATGCGCACCGGTACAGCCTGGACCCTAACAACACAACTATTACGGCCGAGATACTGTTCTATACTGCTATCATTGACCAGGTTATAGAGTGGGTGGCGGGGTCGGTCCAATATTCACGGTCCGGGCACCTGTGGAGGACGTTGGTAGCCTACCACCAAGTTATGATTGCCAAGGAACAGGCCGGGATAGAAAGGGCCTTAGGAAGCACGTTTTTCGCCAGGGGTAGGTAATACCTAGTGCATTTGTCCTAGCTTGATTGCCTCTTATTCCACGCTTGTAAAACGTATAAAGTGACCCAACCTGCCTATAGCCTCCCTTTAAGTTGTTTCCTTGCGCTCGTGAAAATGTACCAAGTTTTTAGTAGGCAATTTTTCAAAAGTTATTTCTGTTAGCTTTTAATTTCATGGCTATTGCGCTTGATTGACACAAAGACGGAACCTCCCGATGGAGACCAGGTATTACGAAATTGATTCCGTTGATCGATCTTTTTCTGACTTATCGATTGTACTCCGGTACCACACTAATGAATAGATGTGGTCATGGAAAACTCTTGTCAACCACTTCCTGGCCCGATATCGGGTATTTCGCATTAATTTTGGTCAGTTCGGAAGCTATCGATCGAAAATCAAGGCAGGTAGCCAAATCATTTCATTTTGGAATATTTTTTTTTGTGTCAATATCGAAGTTTTTTACGAGAAAGGTTTTTCTTTTACGAGTAGATCGAAAACTCCCGTCAATCTTCAAAGTTTGTGTGGGAGGCGACAAATTATGCGCAACCCCTGTGATGTTGTTAAATGTCTTTATCTCCAGGTAAATTCCCCACTGACGATTTACTATGGTACGAAGACAAGCGAATTTTGGGTAAATCGTACCTCAACACGTCCATGTTGTACTCCGACAAGGTAACAGAACTCTACTATGATCGGTTCAACGGGACAGAGCTACACAAGCGACTAGAAGCTATGCGAGGTGAGATACGGGGCAACGTCTATTATGGGGCCGGGTCGGTGCAGATGGGGAGCTGGTGGTTTGACAACATGACACTCTTCATCAACATCCTCAAGGATGTCCAAGTCGCGCTTGCCGACCAAGTTGTCAAGAATTTAGACTCACAATTGGACGCCGCGAGGAAAGAGGTAGCGATATATGCATCCCTGACAATAATCGTTGTAAGCTTACTGCCAGTGATTGCCTTTATTGTGACGAAACTGCTAAACGCCATCATGGCCTTTGGAATCCGGCTGCAAGAAAAAACTAAGGCATTAGACCAGGAACGAAAGAGGACAGTCTTTTTGCTTCACCAGATGCTTCCGGTGTCTGTTGCTAAGCGACTGCTCAACGCAGGAAGTGTGCCACCGGAAAACTATGAGTCTGTCACAATCTATTTTTCGGACATTGTCGGTTTTACTATGATGTCGTCCCGAAGTTCGCCGATGCAGGTTGTGGCCATGCTCAACCAGATTTATGAGGAGTTCGACGACAAAGTGGAATCTTATGATGTGTATAAAGTAGAAACAATAGGTAAGGCCAACTACAATTACTTATCGTTGCTACAGCTTTGCTTTCTTGGCCAGAGCTTGGAGTTCTTGCAGCTACGGACCTAAATACATTTTTTATACATGTAGGTCCGTCCTGCAGGCAATGAGAGATATCACGATGAAAGCAGTTCATCTTTAAAAATTCACCGTATTAAATTCTTGGCCACGCGCAGAGACTTCTATTTAAGCAGGCTAAAAGGAGGAGGAGCGATAATGGCTGATATTTATAAAATACTTGTAAATGCTTTTACTTTAAACTTCATGTACATTTACACTAGCCATATCTGTAGAAAACTGCAGTAAAAGCATTTACTAGTCTTTATAAATATTAGCCATTATACCGGGCTGGTACCTGGTTTAAGTTCCGGTAGGGCGGTTCTTAGAAGTACAATGTACAAGCAAACGAAGACAAACATCCTAACAAGTGTTTTAGTACTTCTCCTCAGGCAGTGGGAAGCGTGCACTGATTAGAAGATTTCTCTTATTCTACTTCAAGGAGATGCGTACATGGTTGCCTCTGGTCTCCCCGAGCGAAACGGCAACTGCCACTGCTCAGAAATTGCCAAACTAGCCTTGGATCTCCAGAACAGCGTAGCAGGTATAAAGATAGCCCATTTGCCTGACACACAACTGCAGCTCCGAATCGGAATAAATAGTGGTAAGCGAAGAAACCTTTGTTGACACTAACAAAATTTCCAAGTCTCCTGATTTCTCCTTGATCGCTGAACATAACAGGGAGGTATACCCCGACCCTTGCATCATTCCAAACCCTAGGTATCAGGGCTGTGTCGAGTGGGTTATTTGCTCTTCGTTTATGAGGGGTGCCAATTGGAATTAAAGTTTTCAACAAGATAAAGCCTAATCCTGAACTGATTGCATTATAATGGTAACGAAAAAAGACAGGAATCAGTTGAGTTATCGCCAAGCTGGTGTATTAGTGAGCTGCGCAGCCTTTGAAGTTCTGGACTGACAATAGCGTATGCATTCCCTTCTTAAATAACTTTGACATGAGACGTCCAAATCTTCATTATTTGAGCAAGAGATTATCGGAAAACGTGACAAACACAGTTATCAACTTATTGATTATTTTTCAGTCAAACACAAACGTTTTGTGCGGGAACGTCAATTTTCCACTAACTTTTAATAATACACCCAACTGTGCGCTATCCTATAATCAAAATCAATACCAAAGTCAATCGTGTGCTCCTCTAATCGCAGACGCTCGGTCATTAAGTGCAGAGTGGAAGGCCTCAAAGTTCAGGATGCCTTGGTACCGGTGTAAAAGAAATGCAAGTCCACCCGGAACCAAGGTCCGTACGGGCCCCCATTCCTTAGGAAAGGTTGTCTACCCGGACTTCCGTTCCTGGGATACGATTCCTATTTAAAAGGTAGGACTGTGATTACTGGAGGACTCCAGCTCCTAGTGGTCCAGGACCATAGGACTTCGATTTCTAGGAGTTAGAGTCCGGCGGACTCCAGCTAGGTAGGACTTGGATAACTTTTACACCGGGAAGGTACACGAAGGGAGGCATCGACAGGATCTGGACAAGAGTGAAAAAACCATTCCAGCTGCAGGATCCATTTCCAATTAACGAGTCAGAAAGAAATGTTATTGACCAATGAGTCTGCCATCTGGTATTAGGAACTAGTTCAATATTGCGGAACGATTTTCCTACGTACTATATTAGCCTTTGTGCTCATTAATGTGTACTGCCAGCTGTTCTCCCCACTGCAGGACCTTTAATTGTACCGCTGGTATACATTGTAACACTTGACCATTCTACTCCTCGCTCTGCTCACCATCATGAACCAAGATAGCGGGGAATATACCATGCCGATCCACCGTCGTTGCGCGTATATCCATCCTTCACCGCCGATAACTCCCCCCCCCCCCCGGATCGGCCGTCAGAAGGGCTGTTTCTTTATCGGAAGTCTCCCTGCATTCCCTTCCTTTCCCACGCGTCCTATGTCGCGACAACACTAACATGCACTGTGCACTCACTCGTGGTTGTCGCACGAGACACGCACTGAAAGACATCATAATTGAAAACCAGGTGATCAATGAGTAACGGTAGGATGCTGACCTGACCCAAATGCACAGTGCATGTTGTATAGAAGAAGAGTAACCTGATCCGGAGGTTGGCACTATCAATTCAGGTCGTCATTCAATTACTTTGTGTCGAGCAATTTGATTGGCCACCCGTTTATGATGGTGCGTCGGACAGATTACCTGGCGGGAGTTATCGGCGGTGAAAGGAGGAGACTTTAGGACTAATATTCATCGCCGATAAGTCGGCATGGGAATATACTGAATCAATATCACTTCTCCGCAAGAGTAGATCAATGTCGTATTGTACACACTTTCTTTGGCTACCATGGGTCAATGTTAAGATAAATAGATTGGTTACTAAGTAACTTGCATGCTAAATAAGTTCAGTTCCGAGGTTAGTGTGATGGGCATTAAATAAAACGCCCAACCGATGCCCATAATCATCGGGATAATCATATCATGTTGTGAACCAGAGATTTGTAACACAAAACGTAACAATACAAAATGATATGGCAGTCGCTCCTTGCCAAGAGACCTCATTGAGACCCAGAATTGGCGTCTAAGGTGTCCTCTGGCGTGAATTAATGACGTGCTGTTGGTAACAAATGTTATATCACATGTTTCTCAATACATGTTATTTTGAGAACATCTGGCCTAGATGAAGATTCGGAATATTCGACTGGAAACCTTGGTTAGATCCAACAAAGCCTCTATTCGGTTATTGCATCTGTTCACCAAGAGAAACATCGACCACCAGGGTCATACCTATGTGTCCCATATATTTTTCTCTTTTGAAGGACCATGTGTGGCTGGTGTGGTCGGACATAAAATGCCTCGATATTGCCTGTTCGGGGATACGGTGAATACGGCGTCCCGAATGGAATCACATGGCTTACGTAAGTGTCAACTTAACAAGATGATTCGTGTAAACGTGATAGGGCGGCGAAGGGTTACAGACTGCCTCCATCGGCGTAAACAGGATTTCTAGAGGGAGGTCGTTTTGCCCGAAGGAGGGGCGTTTTCCAAGAAAATAAGGGATATTTGAGTCCGTGTCACACAACTGGGGATTTTCAACAGTCAACGAACAATTTGACAGTCAACGAACGCACGACTGTCAACGGAAGGCCATGAACGTTTTTTTAAACCTCAGCCTTTTTGTTTTCCAGCGGGCTGGATCCATATTAGTCAACCCACCAACTGTCTGTTGTCTGCAACCGGTGGATTTAAGATGTCGATGAGAGGTGAAATCGAAGTCAAGGTATTATGAGAAGCGCAGCCAACGCATGATAATCTCCCACCGCGCTCTCTGACTGAGGGCTATAGTGTCTCAGCCTTGAGGTAGCGCTCGAATGTCGGTAGAAATAGGATAGTGCACTCGCCAAGCTGATCGAAGGATACCCAATATCATCTCCGCCAACACATACATGTATTCCTATTCCCATTACGTCACCTCGAGCAGTAGAAATTGAATGGCTATCTGCCTGACACCACTGGGTTTCGCTCCCCTGGACAATTTTAAGCCCTTAAACTTTTATGATCGTCTGAGCCATTGTAAAAGTGGTGTGAAACTTAGTTTTTACTTATCGGCAAAGAGGATTGCTATGACCAATAAAAAGTCAAAACACCATAAAGTTTCTTTTCGATAAGAAAACATTTTTGTCAATCATCATTGTTTTACTTTCCAGGGCAAAGGGGTCATGACGACGTACTGGTTGGAAGGACTTATTTTACCAGAACATAATAATATGCAATCTTCATCATGATGTATGATGTATCGGAGGCAATCTTCGTCATTCAATCCGACAGCTGGATCATATTCATATATTTATCACAAGTAGCAGTGTAGTGTTGCAATACTGATGTATCTACTAATAAAAGACGGTTACAGGCGGATTTCGATATCTCATTGATGCAATTACTTAGTCCGAGCCATGACATTTAAACGTAATGATGATAATGACCACCGAAATAGAACTTTGATTTGGACAAAATGGGTTGCAGTAATACAACTATAATTATACCAATAATTGTTGTTTGGCGACCTTTCCTTGCACTCACCACTCTTCTCGTAGCTATTTGTAAAGCTTGCGAAACCGGTGGTCATGGGTTTCTGGTCGGCAAATGTGGACTAGATGTCTTCAAAATCCTGCTTGACATTGGTTTGCCAGTCGTCAATCAAAGCAGCAACTAAACTTGCTAGTTTATACCGCTCGGCGGTTAGCCTGAGCAGAGTCTTTCTGAAAGACTGTAGCCTGGAGAACCAAAAAGCTCAAACTCTACTCGCAAAGATCACGTGGCAGAGGTGTACGATTTCACCGATTGCAACTTTGCGTAATTCGGATAGATGATAAGTTGGCGACACCAATTTGTTGGATGGTCACGACGTCATGTAGTGATATGATTAATCAGCCGGTCTTAGATTTGTGAAACTAGAGTATTGCTTAAAACCTGTATACATGCAGTAATCACTGCATGTGCTACTCCCGTTACAACTATTGAGTCATACTAAAAATCGGCCACTTTCCTTACAATTTTATTTGATTGCAAATAATTTGATAATTTCACCACCACCAACCAACATAATTAACCATCAACTTACACAAAGTTCGTACACACGTCGGGATCATTTGGACGCCGATTCGCTCGACGACATGGTGAACGCAACTTTTCTTGTCGTATGTGCTACTGTAGCGTTCGTCATCTGTGCCTCTCCTGGAGGGGCACAGGACATGGAGCTGTCTGAGGAAGCAGGTACGTTTACCTCTGGAGACCCCTCCATACGGTTGATTCCGGGGTTGTTTTGGGGCTCGACGAGTCCTATATGGACTTGTCCACTGCTTGCACCAGAGTTTAATTTCATCCGTAAGATTTTGTAGATATGCAGGTCAACTTAGCACGTTCCAGTCTCAAATTACACATCAGCCAAGCCAAGCTCTAGCTAGTGATCGCGGTCTGGGTAACGTGGTGTTCGTGTTTGCAAGGGCGTGTTAATGGAAGCTGCTATGAGGAGAAATTTGGTCGTGGCGTGGCGTGGTGCATGGTCGCGTAACTGGGGTTTTGCTGTGGTCTTATTCTTCTGGGGGACGGTTGCTTGCATTGGTACAACACTGTGATGTAACAGTTCTGTATATATAGAAATTTAATTCTCACAGAATTGGAGGTGCCCGGTCCACTGAAGGCCGACTGCGAATGGGTGAGAAGAGATGATACGAAGAAGCCGTGGACTATCACGACATTCTTCAAGTCGATCAGACGCTCCACGGAGCTAAAATGCAAAGATGAATGTGATAAGCGCGTCATCTGCGGCTACGCTGTCTTCAATAACAGGACCAGGGAGTGCCAGCTAGTTCCGAGGAGAGCGTTCCATGAGAGTTATCTAACCGCACAGGGGATATTTGTAATGTGGGAGAAGGAATGTCCCATTGAGCACAGTGAGTAATAGTCGATTTCTGAACATGTTTGCCAAAAGCTCCCGTGTAACGTTTCCGTGTGGTTACGTCCCCTTCTGAGTGGTTCAATCCCCTCGGGCGCAAGAAAAAATCTTACATTGTGAAGTAGCCGTCTGTTGTATGGGAATTCCGAGATATATGGGGAACATTGAAGTTTTTTGATGAAATATAGCATTTTGTTCAAATGTTGCATTTCCTGTGCGAAATGCCCAAAATCAGAGTGCTGTTTTCTCCTGAAATAGACAAATGGTGCCTTGATCAAAGACCGGTTCAGTAATGGTCACCATTCCGAAGCAGGAACCACTGACCCTGCCCTCTATCTCCTCCCAAAGCCCGCCAGACAAATGATAATATAGAGCCACAGAATGTAACGGGGTTTGTCAAGGCGGGTTGGGACGCCAGAAAGTCAAGGGAACAATATTTGGCGAGGTATTTCGAGGTCTGGTTTAATATTATTTTTCATGCAAAATGTTTCTACGTTGGTACATACTCTTAATACGTGTCGTCTTTCTCAGTCTGGAACCGCGATGACGACCCCTCCCGTATGGTCATGTGCCCTATGAAGACGCCAACGGACTCGTCTGCTCGTCTCTCCCCAAAATACGCCTACAAGGTAGCAAAGTATATCGACAACGACTATGACGCAGTCTGGTGGTGTCAGAGGGACCCGGTATGCCAAGGGGTCTACAGGAACAGAACTTACAACAACATCCATGTGTTTCTCTACAAGGCAGTCTCTGTTGGAGCTGACGAGGCGACTGGTGAAATATCTGAAGTCCGAGTCAAGAACTGCACACCATCTGGTAAGTCAAAACGTGACTATGCTTGAAAATGTCAATTCATCATCGCCACCGTCAGAGAGCTCGGGAGCATAGAGGAGAAACTTATGTACGAGATCAAGTCGCATGATCTCTAGAATTTGTGCGTGCACCCAGCTTTACTGGCGAAGAAGGGGTGGCTTAGTGAAAATGCACTCACAGCTAAGTGGTCACTGTCACCCAGGTGCACAGCACAGATTTCGTTGACCTATTTACAAATAATTCCTTCAAGGAAGACTTAAATATGCCTCACTAACAACTGTAGGCGAAATAAATGTTTGAAAATACATGTAGGAAAAGGTAATTCCAAAAAACTATCTGCACTTACAATGATTCAGACACACCGAAAAGCTACTTTTCAAACATTTTTTACACTAACATCCCTTTATACATCTTCCTTACTTTCAGAACCGCTTGTGGGAGATAAATGCTTTTTCACCGCTTACAATCGCAAAGTAGTCAACACAGGGACGAATGGGACCGCTTACCAGGTGGTGAAATACAAGAATTTCCAGGAATGTTACTCGATGTGCCTCCAAAATAACGACTGCTACGCGGCTGCTGCAGACGAGGACAGCTTTCGCCGAGGCAGGAGTCATTGCAGACTATACCGTAAAGAGAGCTTTCATGGATTGCAGGATTTCAAGAAGATGTTTGATAATGCGAAAGTTTGGGTGAGGGATTTCTGCGGCAGCGCGGATCGAAAGTAAAGCATGGAAATGGAGTCTTCGTCAATTTCTTCGGCCATTTAATGACCTTGTGTGGGAGAAATCTCCTTACATGTAATTTCTTCTGCAATAAAAGTCTGTGGCCACATTAGGCTACTGTTTTGATCAACCATGTCCAACTTTATTTTGCCCCCATATAAGGTTGTTCATACCTCTAGGAGTTCAGTGTCTCCAAAACAGATCCCGACACATTTTATAACGAAAGTAGACTCGCCGAAATCCTTGCTGGCGAAATTGAGGGGCGAAAGGAACGGAAAGGGAACATCAGTTTCAACAATTTATTTCACAATGATTAACAAGAACAACATATAAACACATGTAGTTTACCCAGGGCCTGATTCGGTACGTTTGTACTTGCCAGTACCATGCCAATGTAATGATACCAACAAGAATCGAGGTACAATCAGTAGATGAGTTAACCAGACTTATAATTAACAGTGTCTGCATGTACAAACATGATGGTTCATTTTGTCAAGTGCTAGAAGTGCGACTTCTGAAGATGGACTGGTGTATGCATTGTAAACTTCAATTTCCAATTATGTTAAGTGGACAACGGAATATAAAGTCATGAAGAAATATATTATGTGCATAATCATACATTGTCACTACACAAAAAATCAAATCGTGGCGAATCATTAAAAGATAAGACCGATATTATCTTAGTCACGGTTGAAAGTGTGTTCTCGGAAAAGCTGGTTGTCAAGTGAGCAAAAAGAGGGGAACACGTATGGTGTGGGAGGACATGACCGAGTCGCAATGCTGTCTCTTCTACGGAGAAGTGTAAAATCTATACAGTTAAAACACAGAACATTATAGCAAGAGTTTGGTTGCGGTAATAAAAGGACGGAGGGGTAAGGGCACTGGCCTACTTTGAAATAAGCATTCTGTAGCTGTTTATCATATATCTTTGAGTAATAATTCTAATTTTTGTGTACATGTGTACATTTTCTCATATACGATTGCGGACAAGGAATATAATCACAATACTGATATAAAGCAACGAAGAGTTTGACTGAATGTACGTGTACATTAAGGTTGAGTCTACTGGTCAGTATGTCGCCTCAACCCCGGGATTAACTTCACTTAACCTGCTTTGCCACATTTGTTCTTACACGGCAGAGAGTCCGCAAAACCTTCTTTGTCATCCAGGAACCATGTAGTCATCAGGCCTTTGCCCTGAAATGAATGATATACGACCACATTTAAGACCGTAACTATAAAATCGTTCTTGTGTCTTACACCCCAAATTATAGAACGGGGACTGATAAGCAGAGTTACAGTTCCCATACTGAAAAGAACGGGACACTCGACAGGGACAAACTTTACTCCGGACGCAGTGGACCGCCCTCGTCCCTCACCCCATGAGACAAGGATGAGGAAAAGTCTACCCAAGACACGCTAGTAAAGCACGGACTCCAGCTGTGGGTTGTAAGCGTACCAGAGTTGATGAATGAACAGACATATATCAATCTAATCTATTAGTTTCATACCAACAATGACCAAGTTTTAGTACATTTTCAACCTGACTGAAGGTCTTTTCGCTTTCATAAAACGGTGCAACAAACCTTTATATTGACTTCTCCTCTTTTGGAGACAATATATCCAGGGTCCATCGACAACAGGTTCCTTGTAGCTTCACTTAGATGAATCTTATCAGCTAAAAGTAGATATGATGCTGTTATTTTCTTAACGAACACGAGTGGTCTATCACTCGGGACGAGTATCCTACTCGGGGACACACATGATGTCATTATGGATGGGGTCAATAGGTCTTCAGTCATGATCGAAATTCCTATGTTCCTTCTACCATTTAGCGCATATCATAACAGTTTAACGTATAGCATCTTTGACCTAAGGGTTTGTTGTGCTGTAGGGCTCAAGAGGATGCTGACGTTTCAGTAAACTGTTTACAGTTTTGGATAAATAGAGGTGATTTTCATATTCACGTGACTTACAAACGCCATGCGACTCCATCCGAGACGCTGTGTTCACCGTGTCGCCGAACAGGCAGTAGCGGGGCATCTTGGAGCCGACTACGCCGGCCACACACGGCCCCGAGTGGACCCCAGCCCTAAGTCTCATCTTGGTTCCAGGGAGATGCGGGATATCAATGTGGTTGATGTGGTGCAGCAAGTCCAGCGCCATGGTACAGATCTGGAACACGTGTCGACGGCCATTTCTCCGGGGAACGCCTAGAAAATGGAAGAGACAGAAAGAGAACAACGGACTACAGACAACCAGATGGTCACAAACCGTTCGTGGAAAGTGTAAGATTGAACAAGTACAGGTGGATCAGGATTGTACATGTATGTGTTGTTGACTTCTATGCATCAAATATCCCCTATGTGGGATTAATAGCCCGCCTTGGCATTTGGCACTTCGGTATGGTACAGGAAATCTCGATTTTAAGTCTCATTCCAAGGACTGTGAACCCATTGAGATAATGAAGTTCAAGTGAAATCTGTTGCCGAGACAAGGTGATTTTCAGACTCTGTAGTATTCCAACAATTTGCGATTGGAAGTGCTCAATGAGAACAAAAGTTCAGAACATTTTAACGTGTAATAAAAGAACCTGACTTGTTTCGACTTCCTTGTTAATCTTTTGGTAAGTTTGCTTTGATGAACGTTGATTTCAACACGAATGTTGGGTCCGATCGAGTTCGTTGGCCTTGTGACCGAGTCTGACGATCTTGGTCGTTGAAGACGCCATTGCGATAGAATCGGCAGTTATGCAACATCTGCCATGCACATCACGTCTTCGACATCTGCTGACGAACTCAACAATTCTTAAGAAGTTTCACACTTCAGCGGAAGTATACTCCACACATCTCGTTGTTATCTGCATCGACTTCTCTGATCGATCAATCTGGCGAAATAGCTTTGATTTGTCTGGTATTTGAACAAACATACTGCTGAACATTGCTGAGAACTGCTTGCGTCTTAGAAAAACTTCAAACTTGCCAACTCGATATCTTTTCAATATGTCGTGCTGTGCATGTTGAACGATAGGAACTACGCCAGACTGCTTCGCGGCCAAAGAACGGAACGGTGCAGTGAGACCAAAATTAACGGGGTTGTTTTTATGGCAATGGTGATGACAGGCCCGGTGCTTTTGCGAATTTTGCTATCGCCGACACTTCGTTCTTCATATCGGTTCATGAAGAAACGACGAATCTTTCTTTTTTTGTTTACTTGCTTACAAAGATGCTGTTGAGAAACGACGAGGCAGTTTTTCAGACCACTTGTGAAAGCAACGGCAATTCCTTTCTTTTCACTTTCAGGAGTCAGAAATTCATGGGCGCGATTCCCTGGGATCAACACCAATAACAAGCGGGGACGCCGAATCCTGAGCTGACGGCAGACGTTTGAAATAACTGATTCGCAAAACCCCGCCATCATTTGCAACGGACCTGTCAGTCACTGGTCCGTTCCATTCTGATCTCCCAGCGCCCGTGTGCCTTATCTTAGAATTGAAGAAACGTATGCCCTTAACGAATAGATTGTCGGAGTAAACTTCAATGAATGCCGAGGGTTGAATATGTTGAGTAGCAGGCAGCATGTACCCAACAATAAAACATCGCCACGAAGGATTGACAAACTTAACTTGCTATTTTTCAATTTTCACTTGGAGGAGGACCAGCTGCGAAATCGCTCCTGTGAGCACCTGCAACTTCAAGACGCTGAAATTCAACATGACCGCCATCAACATGGCCGCCTTGACGGCCATGTTGAATAACTCATGTAACACGCCCTAATCAAAAATCGGCTGGTAGAGGACGGTGAATACCCAACTGGAGGAAGTCATGGTATCGTTAGTAATCAGAAAATGAGTTTTTGATTCGACTTTGATGTGGGAGGGGAGACTTACCAGAAACTACCATGTAAGAATCACCAATGGTTTCAACTTTGTAGACATCATAGGTCTCAATTCTGGCATCGAAACAGGTATAGAGTGAATTCAACATGTTAATGACCTGCATGGGGGTACACTCGGCACTGAGGAGAGTAAATCCTACAATATCCGAAAAGAAGATAGTGCTCTCATTAAAGGCCTCGGCAGCGACGTGCTCATTTCGTTTCAACTGCTCCGCAACAGTTTTGGGCAACATTTGGAAGAGGAGCGTCTCGGTGCGTTTTCGTTCTTTGTTCAATTCTCGGGTCTGATCCGCCAAAGAGAAAGCGTATTTCTGTATGTCGTTGATGATGGCTTTGACGGACAAGATGACAATTGGGCAGATGATCATGACGAGGACAAATAGACACAGGCTAACCGTCATGTCTCGCAGATCTCTGGTCTGGGACTCGTCTAATTGGGCGATAATCTTGTTAGCTAAGTTCTTTTGAACCTCGAACATAATGTCAATATAGATTGTCATGTTGTCAAACCACCAAGTAGACATCTCCCAGGAGGGCGTGCGCCCGGTGAGATTGTTCCGCGAGATCTCCTGGCGCATGTCATTGATATGCGTCGAGAAATTGCTGTTATACTTTGCTCTCTCTTCTTCAAATATGTCCTCAACTACTCTGGAAAATCTCGTCGAAGCTTTAAAGTTGCCTATACCGACGCTATGTTTGTCCAAATACCAGAGATAGTCGCTGTAGCTATCGAATGTGCCTTTGCTGTAGAAGATCCCGCCGAGTGTCCGCTCCACGCCCATATCTTCCTTGGCGATGACGAGGAGTTGGTAAGCCACCAGGGTCCGCCAAGTGTCGCCATCCTGTGACCCTTGGATTGCTGAATACATCCAATCGATGAAGATGGAAATGGCGTAGGAGTAGAATTTGACCTCCTTGTACGCGTCTGTCTTCTCGGGGTCAAGATTATCACGATGGGTCTTGACGTATTTCTGGAATTCGAACAAACTGTCAAATTCGGCCATGGCGGTGTTAGATTCTGTTGGCCAATAATCAAGCTTTTCGATAGCTTCGTCGGTGTCGGGGTATCTCTCCTTCAGGAACATCCGGGTCTCTGTCCCGAGGGCGCTCAGATGGAGGGCGGTCATGTCTCGTTCTCGTTGCAGATAATGGATCAGAGTTCCGGTCTGCGTACTAAAGACAATGACGTCTTTGATTTCCGCCTTCATTCTGTTGTCCCTGAAAACCTCCCACAGGTCCACTATACTGATCACTGTGAGTGCCAGGATAGGTACCAAAGTCAGGGCCAGCATCTTTGCCGTTTGGATGCGCTTCCCTGTCAGAGAAGTAAAACATGGAGTGAATTATGGAAACAACAACGACGACTCCAGAGAATGTGTCCGCTGTGACGATGATAGACCCCTAGAGAGGTTGAGAATTTGACCAGACTGAGAACGAGAAATAAGTGGTATTTTTACGGCGGATACCGGATAAGATAAGGGACGAGTGCAGCGCCAGCTTTTCAAGTCGAAACGACTCCTCGCCTATTTCACAGTGGAGGACAGTCCTTCAGTGAATAGAAGCGTAGTTTACTGAAACATGTTATGTCGAACGTACTGCCGAGTGGACTAGACTAATAGTTTTGACTCGGGGTTTAGACCTAAAACGGGTGGGATTGCTCTTCGACTCGTTCACTAGACTCCCGGGGCAGAACATTTCACACATGTGAGAGACGAGGCCGGTCCACTGCGTCCTAGGTGTTTCGTTCACAAGCATAGACAAATTTTAAATAACATTTTAACACACATGCAAATTTTCACATTACCGGACTTGGTGAGTGGGTTTCCGCTGCACCAGCGTGTGATGCCTGAGTGTTGGGCGACATTCAGCAGCGTCCGAATGGAGCTGTCCAGTTCGGCCGTGGACGAGAGCGAGGTATTCGAGGATTCCATTTTGCTGCTCATTCGGCTGCTTCCCTCTGCCCAACCTTCGTGAAGGAGTGTCAGGTCCTTTGGCGGGCCCATGATGGCGTTTACCGAAGACCCAGTTAGTTTGCTTTGGCAAATATATATATATATATGTCCGAGGTGGTTTAGAGGATTATAATTGTGGAGGAGCTAAAAATGAAATGAGGGCGTTTGACAGAAGATGCTGGTGTCAGATTTGTGGCCAAGTGCGATTACGGCGAATATTGAGTAAATTGACAACATGTGCAAGTCCCGTGTAATGCCTTAAAATGCGATGAAATTGACATCGACTTTTTTTTTTCGATTACTTACATATCGTCTGCTTATCTCCACTTCTGAAATAAATTCAAGCCTTTCTCTTAGAAGAACACACACATAAGTAAAATATCGGGTTGTCGAGAAGCCTTGGTGATGATGAAATCAAGGACTGAATTGGATTAATGCGATGGACCCCTGCGCCGAATTACGAATCATCCTCTCACAATGGTACAGATAATGGGTTGGCTCTTTTAATGAACCCCATGCAACTTTTTACATAATTTTAAAGATAGCAAAGTTACCATGGAGACATCACATCACCTATGTAGAACCGTCAATAATTATCTTTCAATCTGAACGTTTTCGGGGAATGTGTAATTCTTTCCAGGGGGCAAGGTGTTGTGCCAGAGGGGGACATTTTTCCACGATCACCATCGCATTAGAGAATCAGTGTCCACGACTTTATTTGCAGAGATATTAATCATCCGTCAGGTGACCAAGTCACTTGACATGCTGGATTTCGATGTACCAGTCTGTAAAAATATCAACCACCCGGCTTCAACTCATCCCGGCAGTTCCTCATTGTTGAAGAGCGATACCAGATGTGGATTACTGTCTCAGTGCCAGTAGAATCCTGCCCCAGGGTTGACATGTGAGGTGAATCAAAGACATGCTCATCAGTCCTAATCCACCTCCCAATTGAGGAACGAAGATTAGACATTTTTACAAATAAACAAACAAGCTTTTATTCCTTATAACATTCAAGTCAAAGCAGGGGTCATTTTCCTAACAAAAAACAACAAACTTGCTGCAGAAATGACAAGTTCTTAAAATTTGATATCTACACAGAAAACAGGCGGCAATACAAGAAAAAGATTGAACTCTCCGTTTGAAATAGCGAGACCTCCATACGAGCATCGCAGCGCTTAATTTCAATCTCGGAAAGCGGATTATTTCACGACAACTTTTTCAGCCTGCCACCATTCCTGCAGCAAGGGTGTCGTGCACAAAATATTGTGACAACATACAATGCAATGTTTGTACATTTGATGCGTTGTCAAATCAGGCCAGCCCAAAAAATGATTGCAAAATCTGCTTTACTTCCATCAGGACTGCACTAACAGCTACAACAACCATGTTGATAATCAGGTATGTCCACCCTTAATTCTGAATAGCCAAAGACAGCTCATTTTCACAGACATTTCAGGAATGCCCCATTATCACCAGGAACTGGCTCAAGAATGTGCACACTCTGCTGCAACATGGTCACTTGACATGGCAGGGCATGGTGAATGTAAAACAGATTTGGACAGCAACTAACTTCCCTGACAAGCTTCAGTATCTGTAGAGCTCCACTATGGGGACAAAAAGGTGCCACTTGTCTAGTCAATGCGGGCTACTAGGTCACATCTGATTACTGGAGCATTCTCAGCATGGAAACCAAGACCAGACGCCAGCAAGGACCCAATAAGTCAGCCAATGTCAATCCTAGTAACCCAACTCAACCAGGCATTGATCCTGAAAGGGTGGAACTGCTCATATCTGAAACATGACCAATGACTGACAATGTCTATATTAATCGCAACTTGAAAATTTCACGCAATCCCCCAGAATGTTAACATTTGAATGCTACAAGATGTTCAATATCAGCCAATATTCGTTCATCAACTCAAAAGTATTAATTCAATACAATTTCAATTGAACAAGTGGTGGGTGTAATATTGGTAGAAGTTCAACAAATACGTCGCTTTCATGGCCAGCCTCATTTCAAGAGGAACATTACCATTAATATGTTATAAGACTGTCATCAACTCCCAATGTTTTTTAGGAATGATACAAAACCTAGTACCAACTCGTCACAACCATTATCTGAGTGGAGACAAGCTAAAAATGCCAAACTAAGAATGGCAGGTCATTTATAGCTCGCCAAATGCAGAAATAAATGATAAAGTTGTCGACAGTCACTGAATGGCCTGTTTAGTAAAACCTGAAAGCAATCATAAGAATATTCTAAGAGACATGACCATTGGAAATGCAGTCAGGGACAGGCCAAAGACTTTCACGAAGTATCTATGCAAGAAATATTGGTGAAGGATCTTTCAGTCACTTCTGTACGGTGTATGCCTGAACGTCATATCATGTTCAGTCTGCTGAACAGGCAGTTCTATCATGGGTGAGGGTAGGGGAGAGAGGGGTGGTCCCTGCATACATACTCAATGAAAATTTTTCATAGACACATGGAGCTAGGCCAATATGACGCATCACACGAACTTAATGCTGTTTATAGTAAATAATCCTCATGGAGGTCGAGTGAATAATCTTAGGGGGGTTGAGACGAGGGAGGCTTTTAATATCTTTTATGCGAAATACAGCGTTTAGTGTGAACACATCATGAAGATAACAGCTGTAGCAGTTCACATGTGCACATACAGCAGTCTATGAGCGTGAAATACAGCTGTCCACACGAGTAGTGTACAGCAAGCTGTATAATCACTTCTCTTTCATTATAATTTCAACAGAGCTTAAATTTGGTTCTCTTTAGAAAATCAGTAATCAAGTTCTCTTAAGTTTAACAAGGGCATTTTAAGAAGGAGGAAACCGGAGCACCCGGAGGAAATCAATTGATTTTGCTTTAACTGCCCTTGGGATTATCATCTTTTGCGTAAAACTGAGAGTTCAAAACTAGAAAAATAGATATGTAACATAAGCTGTCAGTGATCACTGTTCCAATTTTCAACTTTTTGGACAAGAAACTTTAAAGTAAACTTTTCAAGACGTCCGTCATTCTAGCAAGTCTTTTCAGATTGAGGTTGCCAAACCGTGTACCTAGTCCCAAATGATTTTATTCACGACTTATAATGGATGCCGTCCAAAGTGTCCCAAACTACCAAAGAAAAAGGTTTTATGCATTGCATGCAATTTATGACCCACTAGTACAGAACTAGGAGACCATGACGTTCCTTAGCTAAGATAATGATAATCTGATATAACAGCTAGCTGTACCAGCTGTAGCAGTTCAGGTTCTCATGAGAGCACAGTCCATCGGTGCGAAATACAGTAAGGCCTGTCAAGGATGCTGTGGTCTATACTGTAGCAGTTCACACCAATGTGAATTGGTACTATGGAAGTAGATTTCATGGATAATGGAGTACTGGTATACATTTCACGCTGTAGTGACCAACAGCATGTGAAATACAGCAGAGAAATTTGCATTGGTGTGTTCACACTTGGCTGTAGCAGTTCACATATTTTTGAAAAATTTGTTTAGAAAAATTTTAAGTGAGAAATGTGCTGGATTTTAACATAAAACCACCAATCAGGACCACCCATGGTATGGCTCCACCACAGCAGCAAAAAATTCAAGAAAATAAAATATGTACACCCCATTACTTACTGTAATACAGCAGTTCAAAATATTATTCAAAACTTCGAAAAAAATATCACCAACATGAACAGACACAACCGACAACTTTCACAAAGAGAATTCTGCAAAAATATGCAACCAATTCATGAAATCACTTTGATTTATGAACAGAATGTCAAAAACTACAACCTTATGGAAAATACATACTGGGTGGTCCTAGACGTGTAAACCCCTGTACATGCAAAGTAGTTACATGTAAACCCCTTTTAGTCAAATATTTTAATCAACTGCCGGTAGATATTTCATATGACAATCGGGGAAGTGGACAATAGCACATTTTTTTGACAGTTCATATGTTGGAGACCCTCTTGTTTCAACAAGCTGAAAAATCAAACATGGTTTTAAAGCCCTCACCGAGAAATCCAACAGAATTTAGGAAATACATGTGGTGCAATCTACGATCACATTTAGAGCCATCTGCTTGAAGTTTAAAGGTGTGCCGATGAAATGAGGAGTTGTGGAAATCATTAACAGTTGTCTGAATTTCGAAGCATCTGAAAGTGGACAGTCAGTAGAAAATTTGCGTGAATGTCAAGCTGTAACCCAAGTAACTCTCTAGACACACACACAGCAAACTACACAATGTTCACAGCTGCCAGTAATTTCCGTTCTTCCTCATTACAGCTCAAGTCAAGAGATCTCCTCAATGATATCTGCTTTGTAAAATAAAATATTAGCCACACAGAGACTGACAGATTTCACAACACAGAGTGACCTGACTTATCTCTGCAGGACAAACTTCCGGAATATACATATAGCAGGAAGCACAAATTCTTTGTAATTTATTCGAACATCACTCCAAATATCTTGTCCAGCTACTGCTATTGAGTTCAGATATGAAATCTTTTCACAATGAGGTCTTAAAAGATCCCATGCAGGGGCCAAACCTGTGGATCTGGAATTGATAATATATTTCATGCCTGGGTGGGGTCCATGACGGCTCGATGAGATGGAAGTTTCTGTCTGTGCTGCCACTAACTCCAAGAAGAAAAAGATTTTCTGTTAACCAGCAGTTTTTTTCAGTACATCCCTATTTCTGAATAGGGAATAGATAAAGTTTCATTACTGAGGTTCAGAGACCCATGGCTTGAACCCACTACAAACTACTTTTAAAGACATTTTCTGAAAATCACAAAAACTTTGAAATCATGGCACAGACGATCATGTCTTTCGATCGCAATCAAACATTTCCTACACAAAATATCACACCGGACGGCGCTTTTTTGTCCCAACGCCAAGTTGATGATTTATGGAAAACAGTTGTACATAAGGAGGTCAAATTTCGAAATTCCTGTGATTTTTCAGAAACTTTTCATACAACATGATACATGTGTTCTGCCTCAACCCAACTTGGTCAAACTTGCCCTCACCTCATCAGCCAAATCGGCAACAGATTCATCAACCAAATTGGTAAAAGAGAGAGCTTAGGGCAAGCTGACACGAAACTGACAACCCTATTCTGCATTCAAATCATCCAAAAGCAGACCACACCAAGAGTTAAAGATTCCAATTTACAAACAGTATTTTCATAATATCAACTCTGCTGTACATTATATTCTTTTGGCAAGATTTTCACCAACACTATTAAGGGCATTCAGCCGAATTTAATCAAATCTTTCTCTCAACTTTTTCCTAAATCAGAAATGAAACCGGGGTGAAATTTTCTGCAAACAAGATAACCCTAAATTTAAGTTATACTGTGCAACGGTCCTAGATGTACTGTAGATGTACTGTAGATGCACTGTGGACAGAAAATCAAGATGGCCACAGCATATGATCACAAAATCTAAGATGGCTGCCCATCTGCCTGATACAGGACAGGAATTTGGCTAGGACCATTTAGGAGCTGAGAGCACATGCTGAAACAAGCAGATATTACAAAGAAGAAAAGACTTGATAAAATTCAATGAACAAATTTTTTGCGTCGAACAAAAAACCTTGCACAAAAATGTCATAATGGATTTAGTCACACATTTCAATCTCGCCAGCGTTGATGCGATCAGGGTTAGCGTGAACTGTGAATCCCAAGATGCTGTTGTCGAGTTTCTGCATCTTCTTCTTTGCCTTCTTATTGGCTGCGCCGACCATTTGAAAGTCACCAGGGACTTGCCCGCCGACCTTGCTGAGGTTGGGGTTGACGGCCGGTGCCGGGCCCCACATTGAATCCTCCTGGAGATAGAGAGAAAAGATTTAGAACTTGGAGCCGAAGTGAAGACTGAACAGCTCATTAGGGAGCCAAGACCTACACCCCTGGAGAGTTGATCATCGCAAATATGCATGAGGGCCACAACCAGAGACAGATGTTATAATTCAGTTTGGCAGTTGCTCCGGACTAACGATTGTCAATCGAAGAGTTGCAAAAACCGACATCGTGAGCAAGGACATTTATTGTATTGTAATCAACACTAAGCATCTCACTCGGAAACGTGAGAGAGGAGTTCAAAATTCAACATGAGAAATAACATTACGATGTGCCAACTTGGCTGCATTTCCAACAGGTTTTCAGTTCTTCCCACTGGCTTTTCCAGAAACTGTTTAGATTTCATGCAAACAAACACAACTTCATAGTAAGGTCACCATGCGGCAGGTTAGAAATGAAAACAATGCAATTCTTCCAACTTCCTCAAACAAAACATGAGACATCAGAAGAAAAAAAATTAAGATGATGAAAAACCTAAAGAAAAGCATAATCTACAACTTAAGATCTGTTAACGGAAAGTAATGAGGAAACATCCTATGTTTTGCAGTGCAGGCAAATAGAGTAGTGCTAAAAAGTATAGAAGAAAAGGTTTTTTCTTCATGCTCGACTGTAGTCAATAGATGGCAGCACTTTCTGTTCTTGTCAACTTTTTTCTCCTCAAAAGTGAACTTAGTCCCCTGTGCTCTGTGCCTTTCATTAATAAAGTGCCCTTCCGTGGTTCGGGGACCTTCCTCCAAGAAAACTGTCCAATAGCACATGCAGAAAAGATGCGTCTTCAGAAGCCTACTGAATAAAGCTTACAACGTATCTTCACACCTTCAGTGAGAAGCTGACAGAAGCAAGTGTGGCCCTGCACTCATCACATTGCAGAGAGTTCAAAAGACAACATATTATTAAGTTAGACTATGCCAGTGCCATAACCATCATAATGTGCAATTCTGTTCTCTTGAAAGCAAACAGGTCGACATGGGTGTGCAACTGCAAGCCACGAGACAGGTAATGAAGCATTCTTTGTGATTATAAAACTGGTAAAAAAATGTTGGTCGAAATGTGATGAAGGGATATTAAAGGTTACGGTAGGAAATGGGATGATACTGAAGGAGTTAGAACAGAAATAGAACTGAACCCATTGAGAACTGATGGTGATATCTTGAATAATAAGGTCATGGAAAACAACATGATAAAATAAGATGAAATAGTTACATTTTGCCACGATGAGATGAACTTGAAACTATGGATCGAGTAGGAATTCCCCACTGCATTGATTTGAAATTGAAGTTGAACAGGAAGTAAAATTCATGTGGCTAGCATTTTCAGCTCCTTAGTATGATTATCGACTTTGAACTTCTGGATATTTTCCCCTATCACAAATGATCACCATCAGCTCGTCAGTTATTAAATGTACCGAAACCTCAAACAAGTGGCATCAACAGTTGCAAACGAATTCGTCTAAGGACCTACCTCCACTGGCCTGTGGTGGTTACGGCTTTTGCTCCTCTTCTCAATAAACATCTTGGCAAAGTTACTCGCTTCACGGCTCTCACCCAAATATGATCGCACATAATCGTGGACCTGATAAAAATTTAGAGCAAGTTACCACCAGGACAAACTGTCATCCACACCCTTATTTCCTGATCTTTGCCACATTTGGACGGTTGTGTCAAATGACATTTGATTAACAACCAAGGTAAATATTATCAATTTTTATCAATTTGTCTGCTGAGTCACAAGCAGAGCTACTGAACAAACAATGCTGTGACTCGAACAAAAACTCGACGTAGGATTTCATGATGCTGTTAATTTGTCTTTGAATTGAACCTGATTGACCACCCCAACTCCCACCCCCAATGCTCCTACATACAGGTACCCCAAAGATTTACACAGATGAGTCGTCAGCATTTGCACAGGTGCAGGCATCCACTGACAGAAAACTTTCCCTATGCACTAGTAGAGTGATACAATTTTAGCCCTGGTACAATTAGGGTCTCAGTGAGCATGAGTTTTTTTTCTACACTGTAAGGACTATAATTGCACCACTTTATCTTACTTTTTGTTCCAAAACGATTGCTGAAAGAACGAGTGGAGCTCAACTCACCTCATATGGAGAGTCAACTTCGCAGAGAAAAGTGACAAATGTTGGGACTGAAAAATAGGAAACACCTCGGCTTAGAATCAAATAGTTTATGCAAGTCTTTTTTTGGTCTAATACGGTGGGTTTTTACACAGAAAGCAACTTGTTCTGACCCATTTCTGGATATAGTGCAAGGCCTAATAAAGGACACAGTCCTATTTTCTTAATGGTTAAAACTGGAGAACTACCGTCTAGAAACCCCAAATCTGTGTCAATTTTTTAACAAATCTTTTTATAAATCAATCAGCCTGCATACTTTCTACACAAACACACCAGACTAAAGAATAACCAGAGTTTTCACACCTAACTTCAAGTGACCTCTTAACTGAGGATACACACGGAAAACATGAAAATGCTTTTCAATCTGTCTAAGTAATGGTGGATTTTAAAAACTTTCTAAACACTTATTTCAACCATAAACAACAGCTGACTAAGGGAAATGATGGAATGAAATCAAACTGTTATGATTGCACCTGATGACAATCAGTAGTGATTCCCACACCAATACTTTTAGATAGCAAATCGGATGAGGATTAAAAGCATGTGTGATAATTACAATGAAAAGTGGTGGGAAATAAATGACAGAGCTTGGAAGAAAAAAAGTTCACTGAAATGAAATCTGAGGCCAAATAGCAGGGACATTGTATTTCAGAGGAGTATTGACAGTACCGATACTGGATAACTTCGATGACGCTGCCAAATTGGATGGTTCCTAAAATTAGTCAGTACAAATACTTCATTGTCATTAGCAGTTATTGGGTCAAAACCTTGCAATATCTTTTTACACCATAACCAAATTTCATATGTTCCAGAGGGAAACCAAAAATAGTTTTGTGTATGGGAATCCACTCCAGCTTTTTTAACGGGTACTACCAACACAAGCCCTCATCATCACAATGTAGAAGGGGAAGAAACATAATGGCACCTCTTAAGAGCAACTGGACATTCTCGAGTCAAATGTGTCCCAACAAAAAGTGTTCTATCTTTTAAAACATATAACCAGAGGAAGTTGAAAGAACCCATCAATACAAAGCTATACCCAATCGTTGAATACAGAGCTATACCCAATCGTTGAATACAGGGCTATACCCAATCACTGACTACACAGCTATACCAACTCGTAAATGTGGCACTACTCACTGTCTACAGAGGCTCCCATGCCATGCAAGGCTGACTCGCACCACTGGCTGAAGTCATCGTTGCCAGTAGGCAAACGCTCCTGGAACAACCTCTGGATATTCTCCTGTAAGATAAAGAATTGGGATTGGATTGACATAAAATTTAGTCAACCACTATGTTGTTCCATCAAGAAAATGGCACTGAATGGAAAACCTCTAAAATGAATTGGAGAAGGGGTCAGTATTTTGCTGTAAATGGCTGATTTCTGGTGATTTATTGTCCGATTCTGGTAAAGTAAATACGTACCTCCTCTCTCTGTGTCTTGGCCGTCTTCTTGTTAATCTGATTGTTGGCAGTGTTGGTGGGTTTATTCAAAGCAGGGAACGGCTGGTTACTGAAAACAGACAAGACAAAATAAAATATAGCAACAAGATGTGACAATGGCAGTGACATGTGATGACCATGAATACATTCCTATGAGCATTTATACGTATCAAACGGAAATTCAAAATAATGAAAGCGGATAAAAACTGACACGATTTCATACTGCAAGTGACAGGTCAATATAAGGCCAGGCGACTTTTCAGCAGAGTTGATGTGATGGGTCACAAATGATACTCACTTAGCTTGAACTTTATTCTTGCTCGTCTTGACAGCTTCATCCCAGAAGCTGAGACCCTGCTGCTTGGCGGCCTGACCCCATGCACCTTCTTGTGCCCAATGAGACGAGTTGGTCGTACCACCCCACACTGCAGCAGTGGCCAACGGGACTGCCGCCTGAAAAATTAATAATAGTGTTTGATGAAATGGCAAATCTGGGGGAGTCAGGCCTCCTTAGTATTGGTAGGCAGCTGGTCTAGAAGGAAATCTGAACGAATCCTTGGCATAGACTGGAAGCTCAAAGGTGCAGTGTACATGCCCATGTGTGTGATAACCTCAAGACTCTTACCAATGCAATCCCAAGCTATGGGCAAAAGGCACCCCAAAGACGGAAGCATCTGGCCAACTTGGTTCACGAGTGGGGGCTATGCATAATAACGCATATGAAGATTGAGAACGCGAGAGTACCTTATTCTGTTGTTGTTGTTGTTGTTGCTTCATCTTCTCCTTCTCTAGCTGCCTGGCTTGTTCCTCTTGAATCTCCATCAGTGTCTTGTGTTGTGTGGGAGGAGCCGCAGCATTCACCATACTGGAGGAGAAACAGTTAAGAAATAACCAATTAGGAAACAGCAAAATTGACAAAACTGGAAGACGGATAACTCTCTCCCCTGTCTAAATCCATACTACAGGTCTTTAAGTCCCCTTAATAAAGACATTTTTTTCCTTTAAAATAAGAAATGCAACATGCAAGTTTCATCATACTCGAAGATGGGTAACCTTTGTAATAGGGACAGTGACGTCGAGAAGTGTGCAAGACACTTCCTTGTCTTGGTCCATATCAACAGTTCTTCAAGAACCTTGAAAAGTATCTCGACAATTGATGATACTCAAAGGATTAGCGGGGTGAAGCATTGGATAAAAATTATTCCCTGCTAGCATGTGAAACGAGGAAAGTGCATTGCTGGTGAACATAAACTTGGGCTACACGTTTGCTAAGGTGCTATATGCTAACATCATCTAAACCTTAGATTGGCAGTGTTCTCCGGACCACCACCCCCCCCCCCCCCCCCATCACAAAAAGGAGAAAATCTATCCACATTGGAAATTCTCCACGGCCCCTTCCTTAAATCAAAATTTTGAATTTGCAATGGTTTTCCTAGAAGCAACCCTCTAAAATCTCACTGCAAACTCTCTTTAAATATTCCCACCAATGTTTTGGATGGAAAAAAAACAAAAAAAACAACCCTCTTATAGAAACGTCCGCGGAGAACACTGATTGGATATTGTAGTCCGTGGTGAGCAACAAAAATAACGTGATGAACATAAAGCAACATGATCTTGAAAGGCATGCAGGCAAAAGAAACTTTGACAAAATATGTCGGGTCTTTGCAGGGATAGAAATCGAATTTCAAAGGTGTTTCTCCTCATCGAATTCAATTTCCTTCCAAACATTTGTGAACAAGGTTACAAGGGGATGAGGATCATGAGGGTCTAACCTCCTTATTAAGTCACGTAGCACGTCTCTTCTGAAATAAAATCCAATTGAACTGACTAAAGGGCTCGAGGAGAAAATGAGAGCATGCTCGAAACAAATACTGAGAGTGAAATGATATTCAATCAAAATAACACTGACTTTAGATAAAAACTTGGTGTAAGGGAAGGAGACATGTTTTTTTCTTGCAAGTAACGCCATGTATGAAAATTTATCTAATCTCAGTTGGTAATTGGGGGAAAAGAATTCAAATGTAGCTTTCTTTAGGTTACATGCAATTCCTGCAGTTACATGTATGGTATCAGGTCAACTCAGAACAGTTGGAATATTTGGTTGGCAGGTAAGCTTGGGTAACTCAGTGTGAAACTTTCAATGCGGTTCTAGCCAATATAGGCCCTACTACATTTTGATATCTGAATGAACTGGTTCCAATAATCTCCACTACTCCCCAATAAATAATGAAAACAAAACAACAGCAAAGACCAAGCGAGCTACCGAAGAGTGTCAAGAGCATCATTAAAGCTGAACTGTTGCAATAAAGACATCTGTTTATGTTGCTTGATAGCAGAGAGTGGGATTTTGAATAGACGTATTAGTAATCCTTTGGTGTCCGAAAGAGCGATCACCATGTGCACTTGGTTCATTCAACCGATTGCAAAAATTCTGAAACACCCTCACAAGCAGTTCAGCTTTAAGGCAAGGGCTCAAGAATGGTGAACATTTAGCTGGGTAGCACTGGTCAAACATAAAACTACTAACCCCTCAGGAAGACAGTTGGCAAGAACGTTCATGTCCTGAATCCTGAATAGATAAAAATCAAGTCATAGCGGTGACACTACATGACGAGAGAGAGGACAGGAACCTCAATGCTCTCTCATACAGGTCTTCTTTTTTAAATGATTCAGAGAAAGAGAAAACCAAGAGAAGGCCTACTCCCTACAGTGCACGGCAGACAAGTGATTTTTTTATCACAGCCAGCAACTAAAATGAAGGAAAGATGCCAATCTTTGGAGTCATTGTGATAAAATTGCTCGCCTGCAGTGCACACTAATACCAGTCAGACCTTTTTATCTACCCAAAATAATGTAGGCCCCTATTATGAAATGAAATATTGCAAACAGAATATTTGGAGCAGCTGCAAAGCCCTGCCTATACTAAAAGCAAAGCAAGTAACAGAATGCTGGATACAGAGATACACCATATTTTTGTGTTTCTTGGAATAATCACTCTATTCGTGAAAACTGAGAAGAAAAAACACGAAAATTTGGCAGTCTAAAGAAGGTTGTACTCTTTACTTGGCAGCACATGCAGCTCAGATCGCGAATCATCCTCCCCAGAAACACCCACTTCAGCAATACAATTTCTTATCAACAAGAACGTAACTTACCGTGGCGAATTGCCCCATTTCTTCGGCTGTTGTTGTTGCTGTTGTTGCTGAAACGCCTGGATCTGCTGCCGTTGAATTTCTATCTGACGCTGTTGCTGAAGGGATAGAAACAATTTATCATAAGTAAATAAAGGTTTTTGAGGGAATATGCACCCAGACAAGCCTTTCGATTGGAGAGAATGGGTGTCTTGTCCCAGATGGCAAAACATTTTGAGGGAGAAACATGACATGTATCAGACAAGCTACTCCTCATTGATATTCAGAGAGATTCCCACGAGCATGGTTAATCATCATTTACATGTCAAAATTAAAATCAATTGTCACTATTTCATCGCTCAGACCAGACGCAGACCCTAAGAGACCGCCACACAGAATCCCAAGCAACAGCCAAAAGTCCCCATCTATAAACAGACAATGCATTTCTCACCTCCTCTCTCTCATTGCGTTCTTTCTCCTCTTGAAGCTGTTGTATTTGTGCCAGGGACATAGTATTGGTGGGTTGTTGAGAACCAGAACTCGTCTGGCTACCCCACTGGGCAGTGGAAGGCAGTTGTATCTGAGCAAGCTGCTGTTGCTGAAGACGACGGAGGGCCTCTTGTTGTTGGTGATGAATCTCTTGTTGCCGCTGCATCTCCTGTGACAAAAAGACCAGGAAGTTATTTCAAGTTCTAAAACATGAAGCTTTTCATATTCAGAGGACACTCCTAACTCCTTGAGTTCTCATTACCGGAATATCACGGAAATTCCTGCAGTGTTTCGATACACAATATGTTTAAAGACCATACACCCATCATTAGAGCACAAGCAGCAATGAATCACATGACTGGAAAATTAGCCCTTATATCGCTAGCGAACAAGTCAAAATAAACAAACAAGGTGTAGTCTTAGGTTTTCTAACATGTGTGGGACCAAAAAGAACCCCCATACCTGTCTTCTCTGTATCTCCTGCTGGCGCTGCACATCCAGTTCAATCTCAGCCTTCCTTCTCTGCATCTCCTCTTGGCTTCTTCTCTCCATCTCCTCCTGTCGCTGCGCCTCTTTCATCTGACGCTCCATCTCGCGCTGGCGCTCCATCTGCTGTTGTTGCTCGATCTCACGTTGGCGTTGCTCCATCTCCTGCTGTCGCTGCCGCATCTCCTCCTCTTGGCGGCGCCGATCTTCATCCTCACGGCGTCTACGAGTTTCCTCCTCCTGCTGCAAAAGACAAGAGATCAAATAATTTCATTTGGCACTTTTTGCTTATCTTGTGACTGGCAACCGCTCACATGAATAAAGAAGTGACAACCAAATTTTATGACAGTTTGACAAGATTTTAAATTTTCAAGCCATACAATGACAGCTGAACTATTGATAGTAACGTCTCACCTGCTGTTGCAGCTCCATCTGTCTTTGCCTGTCCATCTCCTGCTGCCTCCTCATCTCTTCCTCCCGTCTCTGCATCTCCTCCTGCTGCCTGCGCGCCTGCTCCTCCTGCTGCCTCCGCACCTGCTCCTCCTGTCGCTTGAGTTCTTCCTGTTGTCGTGCCATCATCTCCTGCTCATGACGCTGCTTGTGTTCATCCACTTCCTCTTTTTGTTTCTGAGCACGCATTTCTGCTTCACGTTGCTCGTTGCCCTGAAGATGCAACGTAGAGGTTCTACTTAGAGAAAATGACAGAGACATAGAAATGCGATCTATTCATCAGCTCAATCGAAACAGAATAACATTAATTGGCTCATGACGAGAACACCAATGATGCTCATTATTACAAAAGGAAACACTGAACAATACTCAGGCCAGAACACCACTGCAGCTACGACGTGGAAATGGAATCTAGTGACCCAGGCCAGATTGTTTTTACTTTCTTGGATATAATGGCAAGGCATACTGTCACTGGCATTGCACCTGCAGTGGCTGCCGACACAGATCGTTCATTTCCTACTGTCACTCTCACATGTACCATGCAAGGTTGGTCACCATCCAAATAGACGACATCAATTCCTTCTCCGTTCTCCCACATCAGAACAAAAGCCAGAATCTATGTAATGCTCACTTTCTGTTCTTTCTGATTCTCCATCCTGGCAAACTCTTCCATCGCTTGTTGCTTGGCTGCAGAATCTCCAGGCAAATCCCAAACACTTGACTGCTGCATCCAAGCACCTAAGATATCAAACATGACATGTACGAAGGCAGATCAATCAGCTGTTCCTAAGCCATACTTCCTTTTGTTCAGCAGTCTCTAATACAATTTACAATATATAAACACTCACCAGCTGAGTTTGTTCAACCCTTACCCTTTTCATTATAGGTCCCGATTGATCACGCATATTAGGAGAAGTCATAACGTTTGATAAGCATGAAACAATTCACAAACTCACCAGCGGCGGGTTGGTTCGCTCCTTGTGCTTGGCCTTGGAGGTTCTGATTCATCATGGCAGCCAAATCAGCTGGGTTATTCTGGAAGTTGGGCGTATTGACTTGTTGGTCTGGCGTGGACCTGATGATAAAACGATAAACAACGTTTCACCAAGAATTATAAATGCATCAGAAATATAAACCTACACAAGACAGCGTGCCATTTTCATATCATACATTTTTAAAACAGACATGTATTAGAAAAGCTACTCTTCAAATATGACCCACCTTGGAGATATTTTCTGTGGTTGTTGTTGTGGCAATTGTCCTGGTGGCAGTTGGACATGTTGTTGGTGTTGTTGTGCCTGTGCCGCCAACTGTTGTTGTTGTTGATGTTTCATCAGCAATTGCAGGACAAGTGCTTGCTGTTGTTCGGGCGGAAGTTTGGAGCAACGTTCGTTCTGCTGAACCTGCTGCAGTAGCTGAAGTTGTCTGAAAAAAAGATTATCACGAGTATGATATAGCAAGCTTGATCGTAAATTGTCATCACATTATGCAATTTAAAACTGGCATCGATCCAGTGGCCTGTGTCTAAATACAGTGCACCTTTCCGACCATGGACTCACCTAAGATAGAACTGTTGCTGAAAGAGTTGCTGTTGGAACATCAGCATCACTTGAGGATCCATCGGGGGATTCTGTGCTGGTTGTGGTTGCGGCTGATCTTTGGTGACCTGCGCAACCACGACTGGCCCCGGTTGGCTCACCGGAGTATGTACCAGGGGTGGTGGAGAAGAACCTGGAAGAAATGGCACTCTTCCCCACCGTTTTATGATTTCACCTGAAAGAGGAACGAAGAAGCCAATATTGAAATACAGCACACTGGAGTTGACTCAGGAAATGATAGACAAACAACACAAATCAGTAATGTATAATAGTTAGAATTAAAGTTGAGTTTTATAGCCCGATATTTCAAACTATGGATGAGGTTATCATCCGACTTCACACTTTAACCTAGGCCTATCCTGAAACCTTTCAGTAGAACTCAGATGAGCTGCTCAATTAGCACCTCTACTCCGAATTCGAGTCCAACAATACTGGAGACTGACTTTGATTCGGGAACACTTTGTCTAAACCCATATAAGCTAAAAACACCGTTTACCTACCCAAAGGTTGAAATCGATCATCACAGCCTCGCTTGACTAGCAGATTCATCGTGAAATACCCTGCACTAAACCAGTCCGCCATCTCGTTGCAGTTAAATGGACCTTGCAGCTCCCCCTGAGGATCACGATAGAACCATCTCTTGGCGTCATCATGTTCCCATGGGAGGGCGCCACTCTCTACCTTGAGTTTGCCGTCAGATTTCGCATCCTCCTGCATTTAAATTTAAACAACAGCGCATGTAAGATTAAAGCAATGAACAACAGGGCACCGCTAGGAGGTATACGCATCCACTCTGGTATAAAAATGGTAGCAAGCTTGCTCTAGGTACATAGGGGCCATCATGCTCTTAAAGAATACAGCCAACTGTCAAAGTCCAACATATTGTGGGCCCACAAAATTAATCTTACTTGACACAGTATAATGGACAATGAAATTGTTCTTGTCCCTACCTCAGCAGTCCAGTTTGCAACCATCTCTTCTGCCGCCGTCTCCAAGTGATCAAAACTGATTTCATCTTCTGGCCGCCTCTGCCCTGGTGCCCGTTGATGCATCTGCGTCAGCTGTGGCGGAGGGCCAGAGACATGATCATTCTCTTCCGGTCGGATTTGCTCAGGCTCCACAGGGGGCGCTGGCGACTTTGTAGATCCATTTTGTACAGGCTGCGGTTGCTCCCTCTGAGGTTCAGGCTCGGGCGTTTTTTGCGCACGAATTGAGTCCTGGTTCCTCACGGAACAACTAACACTATGATCGTTATTATTCAGTGTCTCCACTTTTTGTTTTGATTTTTTCTGTGGTTTTTCCATCTTTTGTTCTGCCTGTACTGGATCTACCTTTTCCATGGCCTCAGACAGCTCATTATCCTTGGCAGACGGTTTATCACTGGATGGCCGGTCATCGGGTATCTGAAGAATTAAAATGTACGAAATGAATTTGTTAATGAAATGTTAGCTCAAGAAAAAGCCACTTCTGGTTTGACGACCTGCACAGCACCGTATTAATTACGTGGCAGAAATAAGCACATCCTCTCAAACATAATGCAATGCAAGTACCTCATCCAGTAACGATACATCTTAAAATCACTAATGAGATTTGTCACCAATGAAACGTACCCCTTCTGTATCAGATTTATTCATAGCACCATTAGTTGAGTTATTTGAGTGTCTCCTCTCATCATTCGATCCACTACTCCCTCTGCTGTCCCTACGCCACCGCTCCTCTCGGTCTTCTTCCTCCTTTAATGCCATTGCATCCTAGAGGAAACAACAAGTTATCAGACATGAAAATATTTGTGTAAACAATAAAGAGAAGTCATCAAGTCTGGAGGAGGACTGAGCTAATGGTCAGCAAATTTATATCTTCACATACCCTCATGGACATAAAAGCACCACTTGAATCGAACGTTCCCAAAACATCCATGTCATCTGCGTCCATCGTGCTCCATTCTGGCACTCCGTCGGGTTCAAGGTCATCGTCATACGAACTGCTACTCCGCTGGCGCCGGTATGACCGTTGCTCCTCTTGCACTGGATTGAACCGGTCATCTGAGTTGTTTCTGGTTCGGTCTCGCCAGTTCCGTGAAGCTATAAAAGGAGTATAGAACATATAGATTTTTTTAAGTGGCCTAAAGTTTATCACGATCGATCTCAACGCCCATTATTATCTTTTACCCAATTTGGCAACATCTGGCATCAAATGAGCAGACGAACAACAAAGCACAATATCCATAATGAAGCCCTACTCTACCCTGCCAGATATGCTCACCTCACACATGATAATTACTGCAGGAACTAACAACTATAGTAGCAACTGCCCAATCAAACCTTGGCTAGCGAACTATTAGATATTCTTGAAGCATTTTACTCACCCCATTTGTCATGTGACTTGGAAGTAGCACGTCTCCAATCACCACCGTTGTCCTCCTCGACCACTGTGTCCCCACCACCTAAACTACTAGTTGTACTACTTGAAGCACTCGCACGCTTCTCCACTTCAATCTGTTTCGACGAACGCCAATTGTCCGACATGGATCGAGAGTACTCTCGACGTGGGGATGTCGGGTCTGTTTCAGCTTCTGCAGGCCTACCAACCACGTACCCAGTACGTTCGAAACGCTTTTCAGCTCGCCTGAAGAGAAAAACAGGTGAAAGGATAACGCCACCATTTCCAACCTTAAATAATCCATATGGAAGATACATCTGGTATTAGAAAATGTGAAAGAGAAGATTTGAGAAGGCAAGAGGCCATGGCAGAGCAGTGTTGGCCTTGTTTAAATTCGTTCCCTGTAATAGGCAGGCCCTGAAACTAATCATATAGTTGATTGCAAGCTCAATCAAATCAAGGATCCTGCAAATGATTTGGCGAAAACACTCACCCCTCTTCCCAACTTTCACTCCGCATGTATGACCTTCCTCTCCCAGGGTCGATTTGCTCAGGAATCTCACCGGGACGCCCATATGGATCACCTCTCCCTCTGCCCCTTCCCCTCCCCCGCTCACTAATTGTTCCTCTACCCCCACCCCTTGTTGGCCCCACAGTTCCCCCACCAGCACCACTGCTCCCCCGCCCCATCATACGTAATACTGCTGGACTATTAACAGACTGTGACATCATACGCTGAAAGAGAAACAATGAGATATCAGCGACAAAGAAATGACATGTCACGAAGCTAAATCTATCCCAACTGCAATATCATAACATATGTTTTTTGACAACACACACTTCATGACCTCATGGTTTTGAGTAAAATCTATTTTCTAACAAACTTGTACCAATACTTTTCAGTAAAACATTTCGTACCTGCTCTTCATCTGTCATTGGAATGTATGCCATAGGGTCCTGTGCTTTTTCAAGTAATATAACAGGTATGGATAAGATCTCTTCTGGGATATGTTTATTGGGGTGAAACAATGCGAGCATCTCCTCTCGCCCATATCGATGCTCAGCTAGCTTGTATTTGGGAAACCCAGGCGAGGGCGGGGGTGATGTAACACTGTTTCCATCAGATAGGGCTCGGAGCCTGGAAAGAGGATATAGTGATTGTCAAGGCCAAGAGGTTTTCTTTTACAAGTTTAAACACAAAGGAGTTACAATGGCCAAGTTTTAGAAGGCCTGGATGACCAAGACCAAACTCCTCTTGACATTCTCCAAGACGTTCCAGTTGAACCAGTTCAGGCGGGAACTAAGTATTGTCAAGACTTCTGTCAACATCAAGAAGACCTCTCTATGTACCTATCTTTAGCTGCTACAGGTAGTTTATCACATAGTTACTGGACACCAAAGTACTGCTCGTGATCTTACCATTCTGGACCAAACTTGAGTGTTTCTGCCATGGCTACTGGTATGATATTCTTTACTCTAAAACTTTGAAATGGCTGGCTGAAAAGACAAAATATTACCATTACCGGTATGGATAACTAGTAAATAAGATACTACTATCTTCAAAAAATCAATCATGCAGAACTGTTTCAATTCAAGTAATACATGTGTACCGTCCTTTTAAAGACAATGCCGTGAAACAGTTGAAAGAAAGCAGCATTCACTCCGTACACAATTTGAGATCAAAATGTGCGCGTCACAGCTTGATAGATATCAAATATCATGGGCACAGGCAAGATAAGATTAACCAAAATAGCCAAGGGGGCTGATTATTTGAAATTATCTTAATTGGACTAGCAGACCACACTGAGATGAGAATACCCAATGGCAATATGCAACAATAACCTAGAAGATTATCCAGCATAAATAACAAGTATTTGGCTGAATAAAATCTGCATTTACAGATAGTTCTCAGCCCAGACCGATAGATTTACGAGAGACACACCGCCACAGAAGAATATACTTGAACCGTACGAGAAGGAGTAACTTCCATTATCTCCGCAACAACTCAAGTTACCTTTGGCTGCAAGGCAAATCTCACTTAGGGTAAGCAATATTTTTCACTTGGGGGAGGGTGTTCAACTTTATGCTTCAATATTCGACAAAATACCAACACACGGCACATGGTCAGAACGTGCCCATCATAGTCTGGCCTTATTGCATAATAACCAAAATATCACAACAATCAGGTCATTTGATGAATAACTTAAAGCAAATTGTTTGAATAACTTTAGTCTTTTATTTCTTATGTCATATGTCATGGTTGGTTAACTCCAGTCCAGTGTCTCTTGAAGTGGAAATGTATCAAAACAGTAGTCAAGTATAAACATAAACAGGGTAGTAGGCCTATAGTCACTTACACACCAGTCAGAGGAAGTCACTGCTAGTGTGAGCTGAAACAAGGCGAAATATAGGCACAACGAACAAAAGAACATGTGCGTTATGTGACCGCAACCATGCAACCACGTGGTATTTTGTTTGCTGCTTGTTTGTTGTGGCCAGCAGTGGCTTCCTCCGCCTGGTACGACAATTGAGGATATCTACTTCCAGCAACAGCATTCATCAAAACAAAACACAGTCCACAACGCCAACAGACTAAGTTAGTCACAACTGCAATGTGGACAAAACATGTCATTGTTGTTCACAAAGTAAATGTTGAGGTCGATGTCTCATTACTCATTTAGTCATTGACATGTCACATGACATTGTGCTTGTCATAATCATGGACCATGGTTGACACAAACGTAAAAGACCAACAACAAGTTGTTTTTATTCCCTACCATCTGATTCTGATCTCGGGAGGATGACAGTTTTCGGCCAAGTTTTCAAAAGGTGCATGAACGGCAGAAGAAACGAAACTGTCGTCTCGCTTTGCAAAAAGTAAGGACGATGAAGGAACGGGGGAGGCACGCAATGTATGCTCAAATGCACTACACGAAGCACACACTGGATTATTTGATGTGGTTTTAAAAACTGAAAAGTCTGGCTCCAAAAGTCGGCAGATACAACTTTATTGGTGCATCGTTTCGTTGCGCGGTAAACGCTAGAAGCAAGGTGGAATATGGGGGAACATAGTGACATCATGCCAATCAAATGATAAACTTATTTCATGGTATTTTTTAGGCTTTACCTAAATAATACGAACTTTCCTCGACGCAAGACACGAAGCACAAAACCAATATGGCCGTCTTGTATGTATCACGTGACTTTTCGGAAGACCCGGATGAAGTATCAATTCAAGATACACGCAATTTCACTGAAGTTCCGCTGTCCACCAATTTTGTGGGGGGAGGGTTAGGGTCGGTGTAAATGACGTCATGGCGTGTAATTCCGTTCTTTAATGTGTCAGCATCTATTTTAAGATGATACTCACATGTCGTTGTTTACGTTTTGTTCGTTGTTCAGAAGGCTTGGGCTTGGGCTTGTGAGTGGAAATTTGTATCAATTTCCGTTTCTTTTACAGATGCTCATGTTTAAGCATATTGACTTTGCTTTTTAATATTGCTATCTATTGAGAGGACGGAACTCCGTCTAATAAAGTGTCGTGTAAATCAATTAGCAGATAGAGGACTTGATGACTCGACAGACATTCGTACTTTGTAGTTCGTCGTTCGTAGGGCGTTCATTTTCGAAACCTGCAATCATTCGAAACAGAATACAATTGCCAACTTTGATAGCATGATATCAAACTTGAGTCGGGTCGCTAAATGGGTTGTCAATTAAACACTCCTGTCTCCTGGGTAAAACTTGGTGAGAAAAATGAGTGATCCAATCGTGCCAGGCCTTATAAACCGCGAGATAAGAAATCGCTTCAACCGTCATTGGATTGCCCCACCTGAAAAAATTGGCATGTGGGTATGTGGGTATGTGGGTATGTGGGTATGTGGTGTGTGGTATGTGGTTTTAGATACTGCCGAAAGAAGCAGGGTCTTGAAATAATGCTTGGTCAGCATATTGGCCATCCTTGCACCATTGTTTTCAATATATTCCTCCTCTCGAAACACAAGTGAAGAAAACCTGATGTCAGGTTGCATCTGATGGGGAATCTCAGTGTCTAATAGACTGGGCCTTATCATTTTTACCCACAAGTGCATGATTGCTCCGTTACCTCCGAATATCCAGGTATATCAACATGCCCCCTTCACCGCCCCCAAAAACCTGTGCCTGAATTGAGATGCCCGGATAATAGGACAGTTGAAGTTACTTGCCCCAAATGCGGGTTTACTTAACTCTATTGTTCACTCATGGCCTCATCTTGCGCAGTACAAATTATTCCCGCCAAAAAACTTGGGAAATACCTCCCTCAGCAGCCTGGTTTATATCAGCACCGATAGTGGCGCTCAGGTCACAATATCCCGACTTTGATCTAAAAATAGATTTTATGAATTTCCCCCACAAAATTGGAGGACATCGGAACTATAGGGAAATCGCCAAGATGTCAGCCTCCATGAAAATATTTCCCTTGTTATTTTGATTCGAAATTTCCATTATATTATCATAATGAGCCAGGATATCGATCGCTCTGGTTGTGTAGTGTGAAGTTAAACTATATAGCTGAAATATACCGGATCGCATTTCAATGTGATTTGAGTGGATATTGTGATAAATCTGTAAAAACCCCGAATTTTGCTCTTAATTTCATCATTCATACATCATACATGCGTATCATGATGTCATGAGTACATACATGTACTATACTCTACACTGATTGTGTGTACAGATATGTACACGAAAAGTACATGATTGCAAGTTTTTAGAAACCAGTTAAATCGTTGTACCCTATTCCCCACCCCATGTTCCGTTTGATGGATTGTAATCCTGCTGTGTTGTGTCGATCGACGTATGATACAGCACAGCTGTACACCTGACCTACATCAGTACATGAACAGTCAATACGTCACTTTGTTGGAACCGGTCCCAGTTATGTCATTATGATGATGGTACGGTTTGCGCGCAACTGACGTGACCTCCAATGCACACCTCATTCAAAGAAAACACTGCGTTGGGCTTAACTGTGGCATTTCCTAGTGTTAGAAGATGACACTACATGTACCAGTAACTAAAGACCTGTGATATGAACGGATAGCAAAGCCTTCTAATACTAGTAATAGTCGGTTTCTCTTCATCTATCATAGTCATTCAACAACTGGTGTCTGTAGTAAAAAGAGTGATTCCACAAAACTTGTCAGGATGTTTCCATTTTTGTTTGTGGCGGTAAGTTAGCTCAAATAATTATTTTGTTATTTCATTGGAGCTCTACAACTTACTTGTATTTATACGCAACATATGTGACTCGCTCTACCAAAACTAGGCGCTTGTCGCATCTGAACTCGACAGGTTGATACGGACTTGTTGTTCATTTCCCTATTGAGACCTTTTGTTAAATCTATTACAAACTGATTTGGTCACATTTCACAAAAGGTCTACAATAGGGAAATGAACAACAAGTCCGTATCAACCTGTCAAGTTCAGATGCGACAAGCGCCTAGTTTTGGTAGAGCGGGTCACATATTTTCTTTTTTGAGGTGATATGGCTTCAACTTGCGCGTATTCGATTGTAGTTAGAATCAGGAAAGCTTGCAGAGAGACCATTTTAAAAATCAAATGATCTTTGGGACCTGATTGCCTGTCCCACGGCGAGAAGAGCAATTGTCATTGATTTTGTGGCAGAGAACATTTGGCAGGCAAACACAATCTAATCGCTAAGGCAAATAAAATGAGAACAGATTACTTTTTTTCTTGGCTGTTTTTGAAAAAATGGGTCATTTTTCCTTAGTTTCATCACAGTTTTGATGGCTTTTGTTTGCCAGTGTAGCACAAACATTAGGACATATGAAAGTTTTCCCTTGCGATGCAAGTCTATTGGACAAATTGCTTTGCCCCCAAAATTAAAATAATGGTGAATGTATATGTACAGTAATATGATTTGACTTTTTTTATGCTAGACCATTTCACATCTGTGGACTGATGAAAAACAAGCATTTTCTAATTTGATTGGCCTTACTGTAGTCTACTCTTACACTTTTTAAATAGCCGCCTGCTATGCTGATTGCATCTTCATGTATATAACTACACATAAAATATGCTGGCATCTCCACTATATCTAACATATGGGTTGTCCCTGGTGATACTATTGACTCACCCCTGAGGTGGACTTGTCGGTAGTTGAATATTGGTCGATAGTATTAGTTGCAAGCCGACGTCATATTATTGTGCGTCCACCTGTAGTTGTGTCAATCAATACCAAGAGTTATAGTACACAGCCCTGGAGGAGACACAACGCATTGTGTAGTTCTGTGTTAGTATTTTTGATTTTGTGGTTTTCCATTGTCTGCATCAGGTTAGCTTCAGCAATTTTTGCCAAAACAGTTTTTTGATTCACTTTATTTCTTTGAACGAATCGTTGTTTCACTTTCAGCTGGACAAGGTTGAAGCAAAACAACTAATTCAAAATCTGAAACTGTTGTCAAAATTTCTGGTTCTAGGTTTGGAAAATTGTTCACGGTGTGAAGCAGGAGGAGAGAGAGAAAATGAAGGAACGCAAGAAAATTGAGAGAGAAGGCCGCAATGGGGCTCAGACCAATGGAACGGTTGAAAACACACCAAAACCAGTGACCCCGAAGAAGAAAAAGCGTCCATCAACCCCACAACACAAAGCATGGGGTGTTTTCACTTTCTCGATCATTGGACTTGGTGTTGCAATTCTGGCAATTGGGACAAAGTATATCATCGAATATGCCTTTCATACGTATCGGAGTGCCGATCGCTTGACGTGGCATCCGTATTCCGTTAATTATACTGAACTTTATCAGATACGAGAGGAGAATATGAAAAAGTACGACTTCCCTTACAACAGGAATGGTGTGGATAAACGACAGAAGCTGTCACTGACTGAGTTTCATGATGTCTATGATGGAAAATGGTACGAATAGAGTATATCTGTAACATTCAATTGATCAATTTTAAAAGTCAATTTTAATTTTAAATTAGGCCTAGTTAAAAATTGCAACTAAATAATCTACCGGTACTTTATTCATTAACTTTCAGCATTGATACTGTTACAGTAATTCGCATAGAGCAGACTTGTTCTTGGACTTGTGACTCTCATTTATTTCGTTTTTTCTCATGTACTGTACCTTGCACAAGGTATTTGTCCTGATTTTTTTTAATCATCTGTTTTCAGGCCTGTTGTGGTGACAGACGTCGTGCCCAAATGGGCCGCTTTTCATTGGAGCAAAGAATTTTTTACGAAGTATTATGGAAAGGACAGGACTACGATGAAAGCTGTATCAGTAAGTTTCTAATCAAATCCAATTCGCATTACTTTTCTCCAAATACAGTGGAACCTCCCTCAGTGGACGCCTCTCTATCAAAGACACCCTCTCTATTAATGACACTCGTTTTGGTCCCAAACGGACACCAACCTGACCACATAGCTCTGTGGTGGTACTCTCTTGGAACGCCGGCTTTGTTACCGAAAAAAAACTGACTGTTTAGCGTGCTTCTCAAAAATTCCGAATGCAGAAGAAGAGGGAGAACCGAGTATCGACTTCAGTCTGGCATGAAGATTCAACCGTATCATTCTTTCATTTCAGGGTGATTTGGCACGAGCAGAGGGCCTTGCCCTCCCGCTAGAACTATTTGCCCAGCATTCACATGAAGGAAAACCTCATACTTGGACCTACATACAAGATGAACTGTTCATTCCCACTCGGCCACATCTTAAGAAGGATATTGGAGAAGCTGTAAGTCTATTGAAGGATTTTTCAAAATTTCATTGCTGTCTGTCAACAATCAGTGCCACAGGTACTCAACTTTTCAATATGGCTGCCTGGAAGACATTTTTAATATCTAATTCCCATCTTTCAGGGTCATACATAACAAACATCCTCCTTGGCATCATGTCTAGTTTTAATGTATCTCATCAGGGTTTCCATTTCTCAGCATCCTACTTGAAGACTGGGATATCAATTTTATCATTTTGTGCCCCTTTAACAATTGTAGGTCTATCTAATGCAAGACTACTATGAAGAGTTTCCTGAGCCAATTCGTCCGTGGAATGCCATGCTGCTGTGGGGTACAGCCTACTCTAGATCTGCCTTGCATATTGACCCATACAACTGGACAGGGACCAATGCTGTGTTAAAGGGGATAAAAAGATGGAAGGTAGGACCTCTATCAAAGGCCAGCCATTTTCTCAATGCCAAACACTGCATGGAGGCACTTGAGATACCTAAATATTTTGAGATTTTCTGAAAAATCATCCATTACAATGGAGATCCAACTTCCCAATGTATTTTCAGGACATTATCTTTTCATCACCGTGACCCAATTGCACAAGTTTTCAGTCTTACTGTATTCAATAACTTATGCTCCGACTGCTCCATGTTCCAGCTGTATCCACCTGTACAGGATGAACACATGTACCTTTATGAAAATAGGCTGTCCAACTTTCCATTGGATTGTTTCAAATACAACAGTCCGGTTGATGCATTTGATCCAGAATCTGTTGCCAAATATCCAAAGTTTAAAAATACCAAGGCAATCATGTTCGACCAGCATCCCGGGGAGCTGTTGATTATTCCAACTGGATGGTTTCACCAGGTGGGTTTTTCTTCCTGCTTCTCAACAATGTTTTCCTGGTAAGAAGACCTCCATGTCTCATTCTGAACCATCAGAGTTACATAACCTCTTTCCATAACCTCTGCTCAGAGACTCTGGGTCGGCGGAGTGGATCCAAATCTTGAGGGTCAAGATGCCATGTCTTGTCATGCGAATGACTTAGTTGATGGCCAGACACATGAGTATATGTGCTTACTGAAAACGTCTCAATCACTCAACAGTAGTGAAAGATTCAAATAACACTTCACCCTGCCCTGGCTGTGTCACTCCGTTCATGGCATGTTTTCCTTTCCTATTCTAGGCATACAATGTCGAAGAGACCATAGCCATATCAAGTCAAGTGATGAATGATAATAACTACAAGATAATCCTTGAAGAGATCTTCAAGGCTGGCAACTTACCACGGAAGAGCCTTCCACCCAATTTCTACAGTCTTTCCCCATTGCATCAGGTAGGCCAGAGTACGCTGCAACTATGGTTGTCTCTCTTGTCCCAAAGTTTGATCATCATCCCAGTCTTGATGTTATTCCATTAACTCCCCTACAAAGCCACAGTAGAGGTTTAAGGTACTGTTAGCAGACTAGAGGAGTCTCATAGCCTAGTGGATAACATTGCTGGCTACCACGCAATAGTGCCTGGGAACTATCATGGGAAGAATTTGACCTACAAACTTAACTTTTACTTACTTGATTTATTTATTTATTTATTTCCTCTTTCTAGGTTCGAGTAGTGATGCAGCAGATTCCGAGGAAAATCCTGGACCATGGACGAGACGTCACCAGGAAAATCCTCAAGGAGATAAACAAAGTCAATAGCAAGAACAAGTAGATTTGTCATTGAAAAGTTTCCATTTAGCCTTGCCAGACTAAAGGCCATTTGTAAATGTTTTGTTCCAATCCTGTTGTTTGGGGCTCTGGAGTGCAAACTACTAGTTGGCTTTCAGAGGTAAGATTGATGAAAACCAAATTTGAAAGAAAACCAAGGCCTGAACGATTCAGACAAAACATTTACAACAATTTTTGTTGCATGCGATGTCAGAGGAGGTAGATAGTGCTCGTCTGCTTTGCACTTCAGTTCTGTTTTCCTTTCTTAAATGTGGAATCTCATTGCCTGTTAGAATCTCCATGCTCTTTATATTATTTTCATGGAAACTTATGCATCTAGATTTAAGTTTCACCAATACATGTAGGTGTCTCAACAACTTTGCAGTAAATTGGCGCTATTAGCATTTGATATTCAAATTCTAGTCTCTCAGTCAGACCAGACTGATAGCTCCCTGTCGGCATTTTAATCTATATCATTTTGTGCAATTACTAAGAAATTGAAAAACTATTTACCCATGTTGAGTGTGTCAAGGATTATGCTTTTATTTGTAAGAATCGAGTGCGAGAATTTGTTGCAAAATCAAAGAACTGCTCCTCTACAGCACCTGTATCTGTGATGTCATTAGTAAATGTATATCAACCCTGCTGATAATCTGTAAGGTCTTTTTCTTTGTGGTCCATGATTGTCTATTTCCAGTTCTGGCACATACTTGATAAAGGAGGTATGACCTGTTTATTGAGTACACAATGTATGTCTCTGCACAACCTTTGTAGTAAAGGACTACTGTATTAGTTCATAATGATTTGTTAATTTTAGTCCCTTTAAGTTTACTGCAAAGTTTAGCGCCATTCTCACTGTGCAATGTATGTATGGCCATTTTTAGCTTGTTTGCCATTCCAAATATCAGATATCTGCTTGTTAATGTTGTTATGGATATATATCTTTACACAATAAACTGGGTTTCAGGTCAATTTATTATGGCATTAATTCTTTATGGAGAACTATCAGAAACTGTGCAAATATTACAGTCAAGCATTCTCTTAATTGCTCTTGGAAAGATGTCTCCTGCATGCCTGGTTTCATTAGATTACCATGTACGTACACAGACAAGTTTGGGAAAGGTTTGGACCACACTCCGTGCATGTGTGCAATACATGTACAAGAAGACAAGTTTGGTTAAGACCACACTCCATGCGTGCATGGAGTGTTATATTCAATGACATTAGTACATCTGTTGGTTGAGTGTGTCCTGAGCAATACAAGGATTTAAATTTTGATCAGTCTATCATGCTCGGGTACACAATGGAGACGGATGGAAGAAGCAGTTGCCTCCATTCGTCATAATTTAATGGAGTTTGGTACTTTGTGATGTCCAGTCACACATGCGATGTTTGAAGGGCACTCTTCTTCTTCCATGTTAGCCTACGCCCGCAATGCATTTGCTGTAGACTAAGTGGCTCCGGCTGTCTTTCTCAAACTTGTCTATTTGTAGGCTGTCTGCAGTTGGCGTGGCATTGTGATGTTACCTCCGATTTCATTGATACACAAAACAAAAAGCTAATTCATTCATAATATCATTTATTGTTCTTTAACATCTACATGTATGTACATTATTGAACCTCTAATAAATGTACATCAATACTTACATTTGTTCTCCTTCAAATCTATTTTCATTGCATTGACCCCGATCACAGGACTGAATTCAGTAGAGACAACACTCTTTGATATGAGCCTGCTACACGGACAAACATTTGTACACTGCCACATTGCAATGAGCTGGTCGCTGACGGTTTGTCCAATTCAAAGACGAACTGCCCACTTTTTACGGACATTACTCCTCAAAAGAGAGGTTAGCTGGGTCTGATTGGAATGCGTCCAATGGAGTCATTCCTTGCTGGTTGTACCATTGTTCTATAGTCCATTTCACGAGGAGAGCTCACTTGAGTGTCTGGCAATTTCACATGGAAAACACATTGGCTAAGCATAATATCTTCCAGTAATTTTCATCATTTATTTATTTCCACACTTTGACCACACCATCTCTACCACTTGTAATTATGAATGCTTGCGTCGTATGACACATGTTAATGTCTGTGATAACATCACGGTGGCCAATAGGGGGAGCATCAGGGCCTCGTCTTGGAATGTCCTCGATGCCCGAGCCTCGTTGCTTGCTGTACGTCTCCTGGATCACCTCAGTGCTCTCTATAATCCGAGACCTGAAATCAGAGTAAGATAATATTAACAGAAGAAGCATAGCATATTCCTTGGATTAAACACTTAACCCAGTTTGAACTCAAAAAGTGCTATCTCCTTGTCGTACATGTACAATCAGCAAAGGCTCATTCAGCTTATTTCTTAGACTAGACACTTAACCCAGGTTGTAATTTGACCCCCTAGCTCCTGCCTATCGACCTCTTTTAGTACTGACGGCTAGAACTAATGTCTAGACAGAATCTAGATGCCTTTGGCTTCAAGCCTAGTATTATGGCCTCTACAAAATTGGCAAAATACACTTACTTATACGTGACTATGGTATGATTCGATGGATCACTAGCAGCACCCGCGACAATATTGGAGTTTGATGGAAAGTTCAAGTCCCAGAACCGTAGCCTCATATCTGAACCGGCTGTCAGGAGAAATGAACTGTTGTCTGTGGTGCCGAAATACATTCCGTTGACCGAGTGACTAGATGCCTGGAATAACAAGAAAAGTTTGAATTACCGGTTATCACAATGATCAAGTTACATTGAGGTTTGGTCACTGGCAACATCCTGATCTGATCATTGATGGGATCTTGAGCCTTTCAAAGCATACACACTCAGGTACAGGTAATCTAGGTTTTAAGTCTCATATAAATGACTCGGAAGAGCCTTGAATGTAAGTTCTTTGAAAGTAACACCGATCATCCAGAATTCAGGGTTCTCACTGGGACTGAACACAGGCCCTATTGCATAGTAGTCAGCAGTGTTAACCGCCAGGCTATTGTCAATACATTCCCTTACCTGTGTGGTAGAAAGTGGTGGTGCTGTGCTCGCCCAGAGTGTCTTTTGTCTAGCACCCGTCTCCAAGTCCCACATGGAGACCTCGTTGTTTCCCTGGACTGCTGACATCACCCATGACTGCTCAATGGGATGAGTGATCAGACGTCGAACTCTTGCTCCTGAAAAGATATGACATTTGATCAGGAATGTACGTGTAACAAGGTCACCTTGGGGAATTAAAACTGCCTGTGCCTTTGTGAGAAGAAGGCAGTCAATCCAATAAGGCCATCATTGATCATAGTCATAGATCAGAGTTTTGTGGTCAGGGTGGTGTCTTTGGCCAGTATTCCTCTCTATTCTTCAATAGGGAGCAAGTCTGGAGCACATTCGCATTGAGGAGATTTTTTGAATCCTATTCCTAGACTGACCATTAACTTCCTTGTGCATTTTGGATGCGAATTTACCTCCAAATATTTAATTACAGTTCTTGAATCAAAGTAAGTATTTTAAATTTTTTTGTAAATTGCATGGAACATTTGTAGTTTACTGCAATGCTGTTACACACAAGTAGTAAGGCTAGCAGCACTGTCTCACCTGTCGGATGCACAACTGTCGTTATTGGCAACTGAAACCTCATATCCCAACAGACGTGAGTCCCGCTACTCGTCCCCAAAGCCAACCAGCACTGCTGGTGATGAATATGGAACGACGTAATGAGACCATGTTTGGGGTCGTTCTGCAGTTGCCAGGCAGGGGTAGGTGATCGCAAATCCCAGCCAATCAGGAGTCCGTTGACAGTCGCATAACCTAAAACTGACCGTGAGCCAGTTTCAAAATGGCCGATATCCACGACAAGTCCAGTTTCTTCGACGTTTATATTTTTGGTGTTCTGGATTCCAAGCTTTGCAGGAGTAGTTCCTGTTTCGATCCTGAAGAAGAGTGATCAGACTTTGAGGAACAATGATTCAGACAAGAGATTGAAAAGTGCACTTGCTTACCGATATATGCAAGTCTTTAATAACAAGAGCTGTCTTTTGGATTTTCGTACAGAATGTTTTCTAACCCCTGTTGGTCTGGGGCAATCTTTATAAAGCCCTTGCACATAACACACCCCAAATCTATTCACACTATAATTCACTGCCTACCAGACAAAATATTTGTGTAGCCCCTGTACATGTCCTGCACTGTACATTCACTCATTTTGTATTCACCACAATGCCCAAATCTGATATGTGACCCTACCTGATAATGTGAATAGTTCCATTATCCGACACAGTCGCCACTGAGTACGATGATTCACAGAACACGCCCGTCCGAATCTGCCCGCCTTGTTTTGCGTAAGTCAACTTGGATCTGTTTGTTGTGCTCTTTCCTTCCATTCGACTGCAGTCCCAGATTTTAGTAGCACCATCATTTGAACATGTCGCAAAATAGCTATTATCATGACTAACAGCAATTCTGAAATAATCGTGAATGAAATAACTGTGGTAACTTTACTCTTGGCAACTTGAAACCTGCCACACACATCCCAACCCTGAATGATGCAATCAAGTCACAAGGACGAACCAACCAACCCACCAACCCCAACCTCTTCTTGACAACCAAACAAAGTCAACACCATGGACATCGTCACCACTGCCACCACTGTCGAAAATTTCCTAAAATTTGGAAGATGTCACTTGATTATTTGATCATTTGACTTCTCACCTGTTTACAGCACCTCTATGCTCGTGTAAGTGGGCCACGAGGAGACCTTTTGGTTTCCAATTCGTTGGCAGAGGGCGTCGCTCCTCCCAAGTCACGTTATCGACGAGATCCTTGATGACGACGTCTTCTTCGTACTGTTCCCGTTTCTTGTAGACGAGGTTTCGAAGATCGAGTTTACAGTTGGCATGGCGATCTGAAGTGGAAGATAGGTAAGTAACCAATCAGTGAACTTGGAGACACTCAGCTAGAAGTCCTAAAAACCGACAAAAACGAAACTGCATCCAAGTCAGAAGTATCACACCAACTTACTCTGCACCAGTGGCCTATCAGGCTGCTGCAGCGGTGTCTTCTTAGGAATACCCTCAAGAGACGACTGTAACTGCGACATTGTAATCGGCAGGTCCGGTTTAACCCCAGGGCTCTGGGGCTCCGTGGATGACCCTTTGGGTGGACTCGGCTCTTTCTTGAGTTTAGGGGAGGGTGGGGCTTGTCTGTTATCATTCTCAGCAGCCCCAAACATACTCTTCCACTCCTCGTTCATGGTAATGGATGGGGACTCGGGCCCAGGCACTTTTTTTCTTGCTCTCCTGAAACAAGGATTTAAGAATATATCACTTGACATTACATTCATTCTGCATCCCTTTATCATATATTTTGCAGACATGATCAAAGCACAAAACATACCTGCTTTGTGCTGCTTGTTGGTCAATCTTAGCCTCAAGTGGTTTGATGAGGTCAGCGTGACGGATCGTCATCTTGTTTCCCAACACACCCAAATTAACAACACCCTGTTTCGCAGCCTCCTCTTCAAAACTCGACGATTCTGATGACCTAGAAGAACGAGACAGACCACGATTCAAGCAAGATGGTATGACGGCAAGTACAGTGGATGTTGTTCAGAATAGATAACAGACTCCTCATTGCTGGGGAGACAAATTTTATACAGAAATCATACAACAAACAAGGAGAGATACAGATCACCCCTCCAATTTATCGTTTGTTTTTGAGATATCTATTCTGATCAGCGCAACACTTCAGGGACCTGTCACAGGCTGATACCCAGTAGTTCATCTACATGTATCAAGTCTGCTGAAACCTGGTCCCATGGAAATCTAGTGCAAAGACAGATACAGTACATGTAATGCCTGTCGAAATTTGTGCAAAGTGCATTGAAGCATGACCACTCTACACACGTTGAGTGCAGCACCCAAAGGCATTTGCAGACTTCTCACACTACAGGACTGTGCAGGAGATATTAAGAGGGAAAGAAAAGCTTTGGCAAGGAAGAAGATTGAATTTCATCAGCTCTGTCAAAAACATTTCTACAATCTGATCAGTAAATTTGATTCAGTCAGTTCAATCCATGCTGGAAATGTATCTCCAAAAATTCACCCATTCGGCCTATGCAATGCAAAATAAATGAGGTGAAATGTGTTTGGAGGTCTTTAACTGTTTGAATGTTTACTTTTAAAGGAACTGTACCCCGATTTGCCTTTTCCCATTTCTTCATACTGTCGAATACATCTGATTCATTAACAGCTTAAACTGCTTAACTACTTATGAAACAAATTTGTCTCGTCTATCACCACCCTTTGAAAATATTGTGATAGTGCTAAAATCCAAAGAAACTACATGTATAGCATATTCCAGGAACTACTTGGTACATGTATGAATAAAGAAGTAAGAGAGATAGATGGAAAAGTACTCTGACACTACATAACAGTCAAATGTAATCTTACCCAAAGTATGCATTGTTATACGAGTTGGACCTAAGATGAAAATTGACAGCAAGATTTATCAAAAGCGTTGATGGGCTTCTTTCCCAAAACTTACTTTTCAAAAATGATCAACAACTGGCACCTTAAAACAGTTATAAAACAAAACAGCTGCCATCTTATCAACCTTATGACTCACAATCATGCAAAAAGACGTAGTATTCTGGATGCAGTATTCGAATATTAAACGGAAACACTTCTTACCCAAATCCTCTGATTCGCATAAAGTGAAAGAGGACAGCATCGATTATAAGTCATGAGAAATTGATGAACACCATAAAAATCTAGTGCTCTGCCATAAACTGGACAAATTTTGAGAGAGAAAACCCAGATTGTGTACCACACTTACCCTGCTCTTGATCTGTGTAACTTCAACATGAAATCCTTCATAGCCTGAAAAAGCATCAATACACGTGAAAGCTAAATGTATATTGAACAAAGAGTGTACATCATTTACATGCATTGATGTACAAAATTCAAATGCGGGAAAAAGAGTACCTGTACTCACCATGAGTTTATCTTCATCTGATTCCGTCATACCCTGGGACGTCAACTTTCTAAAGAGCTGATTTAGACTCTCATCAAGTTCCTGGTAGGCTGGCTTATGTCCTGGCCGACAGATGTTACGAATAAGCTGCCGGTCCTCCAGACTCTCGAATAATTTATCAATCAGCTGAGACCGCAAGATGTAATCATAGACAGACCTAGGCACAGGCTCCTTTAACGCATTCAGCAGGATAACCTGTAGCACCGGAGAAGAAATTAATGATATTCAATATTTTGACAGAGCAATGAGATTTGAAGTTTTGCCAAAATCATATCGTGATTGCCTTGAGAGGAGCACAATAGCTCTATAAGCCACTCAACAGGGCCAAGGTTGTAGCTCTAGGGGAAGAATTCTATCAATATTCGGAAATTTTATTTTCAGCAATGTCAAGTTTTCAAATGTGCCCAGTACCTCATTATCCACTTGAATGATCTGCTGCTTCAGGAATGGTTGGATGAGTGGGAGAAGAAAGCAATGAACGTCTGCTATGTTGAGAGACTTGGCGATCGCCGACACAAATCCGACAGCTCCATGTCGTACATACACACCCTGCAAGTGAATTGAGAAGATGCAAGTGAGATTAGTTTGGTTGGAAATTGACGTAGAAACATTGCCAGGGATGAAGAGGCTGGATTAGGGGAGAAAATTACATAGAGGATTACCTCTAATCTGGCTCATTATTGGCTCTTTCGACATTATTTGGGCCAAGGAAACCAACACAACCAAAAAGAGTTGCCCTCTTTACATTGTATCAAGCACTTGTCAGTCCCAAGGGTGTCCTTAATAGAGAGGTTCCATTATACTTACGGGATGACATAGGAAGCAGACAACCTCAGTGAGGAATTCATGCAGGAGAGGTTTCTGCAGCAGACCCAACTCGACCATAGACGTGAGAGCAGACAGCGTCTTCTGAATCACTTGTTCTTCTGTGTCACTCAATCCCTACAAGCAAGATGAAAGTGTTCAGAAAATAATAATCTATAGATCTGTACACCAACCTGGGGCCAGTTGCACAAAAACATTTATCACAATTTATTGTTAACATTAGCCTCTCGCCAAATAGAAGATTTGTCCAATAACCAAGTAGAGGAAAATAACACAGGTCTTATGCCAATGTTATGACAAGCTTTTGGTGCGGAGCTCTGCTTGGTTCAAATGCCAGTGTTATGACTCACCTGCTGCATAAGTGGTTTGATTATTGTTGAGCTCTGCCATCCTACATATGCTGCTACACCTACGATGCTGTCGAAGAACGACCCACGAAGGTGCCAGTCATACTGACAAAGAGAAAACAATGAAATATAGAAAGAGCAGTTGAATTTACTTTGATGAGATCTTTCCTTCTCCTCGTATTCATATTAGTAACAATAGCATACACTAAGTTTGTTTTAGAGTATCACTTGTGGCACCTAGTTCGAATGAGCAAGATCATAACAGGTTTCTTGCTTGTAGGGAATGAAAAACAGTTAGTGTCAAAGGTAATCTGGATGCTGAGTAATTGTGATATGTGGCATCTTACCTTGTCATTAAGGAATGTGATCATATGAGACAGAAGGACATCATTAGCTGAAAATAGAATGGGAGACGTGAGTAATCAAGTGCATGTACTGAAGCAAATGTTGACAAGTTTACTGTACTTCATAAACGTTTATTAACCCATGATGAAGTTAAACCAAAAACTAAACTGCAGATGTCATACACTTAAGAATTAGAAGTTTTGAGACAAAATATTTCACGACATCCCCAACCTTTTTGTCGTCCAAAGAACACACAGAGCCTCGTGATGCCATTTTCAAGCAGTGTCCTCTTGACAATGTTGTCAGGGTCGCTGAGCAGCTTGACTACCTTCTGTTGGATCATCTCGTGAAGGGCCTGTAGTTCCGCATCATAGCTAACCTGTTACATAAAACAAATTAACCCTTTAAGTTAAACATCATGGAGAAGCTAACTAAGATATTGAGGAAGCGACTCCGATCAAATTACTTCTTTTCCACATTATCAGGTTTTTAATCTCACCTCATAATCTGCGGTGACGTTTATCATACTCTCCCGTCTCCCAGTTTCACCTGATGTGTTGTTGAGTTGGACCATCTCGAGGAAGCTGAGCGCCGTCTCGGCAAGTTGTGCTATCTTTTCGGCGTATTTCACGCGCACCATTACTGCTTTGTCCTGGGTTAGATGATTCTGAAGACAGGAATGGCAATGGTTAATGGACAGACCAAAGACAATGGCAAAATGGATCAAACCTACAAGCACTGCACAAGATCATAGATGACAGCAGATTGGTACGATAATCAATGCTTTCTGCATGCTGATAAGAACATGGTGAAATCCCTTTGTTCAATGCCCAAGGAAGACAGTTAGGGTGACTGTACTCAGTGTGACACTCTGGCCTTAAATATTTCCACTACAATCCAATATCAATTATCAGCTAGCTTGAAACATTCAAATGTATGAAACCAGGGTCATGAAACCTATAGAGAGGAGGAATCTACTTACAAGACTTGGCAGAATGTACTCGGGAAATATGTTGGCGTCACTTCTAGGGAGCGTTTTGACCCTCGATAGGCACTCTGTGATGGTATGAAGTGCCTCCGCCCTCACCCTAGGTAACGGATCATTGGCAAACCAAAGCTGAAATGGAAAGATGTTGCAAAGTGATGGCTGTTCTCCTTATCTTTACAGTACCTCTTTTATCTATAGTAATTTGTTTTTGTCTTAGCAGCTTTGAGGTTAATTGTGAGACACATCAGCTCACAACTTACTGATTCAACCAGGACACTAGTAAAGCTCCAGACTGATAAATGACTTTTTGCAAAATACGAAGTTAGAGTTTGAAGCTAAACTTACCATGAAAGGAATTAGCCTATCGAGGATAATCTCAGAGGTAACATAGTTGGTCAACTGTAGCAGGAGCTCCAAGCCAACCAGCTTAGTGTGGCAGTACTATCAATGAAATAAGACACACACTGTTATTATTATGTAACAGAGGGGAAGACCAGGTTGATCGTGGTGCAAAAGACAAAAGAGTTGGAGATTGGTCTAGCTGCCAAGCGAGCTGAGTCAATGGCCAGTTGTGAGAATCAGAATCAGATTTGCCACTTCTTAAATGACTCTTACCCTGAGACTCCTGAGCGATGACGTGATGAGTGAAATGATCAAAACAAGTCCAGTGTTTTCCTCTGAGTTGTCTTTATCGACGTCAAGGTTCTTCAGAATATCATCAATGTCTTTCTTGATTCTGAAACAATAGAGTCAATATACATCAACTGTCGGACTGGCCATGTCTGTTGCCACCGTCAAACATAGAAATTTACTCCAAAAGTGAAAACACAAAACCTATTGACATGACCATGCATTGCAAAGGTCTCAATGAGCCCATTCTAATAATAAATACGATATGAAGTTTTACAACAGATCGAAATCTATATTGTACAGTCACTAATACAACATGGAAGCTAGTATTGGCAGAGAGAATATGTTATGAATTATGTCTGGTTTAAAGAATGGTGACCATCCTTTTCAATCATACCTCATTATTCTCTCCTCAGCAGCAAGTATTGGAGGACTAGCAAACCTCTGAAGGTACAGCTTCAGGAATGTGTAGAAGTACTCGGGGAATGCTTTGCCTCTTTGTTGGATGAGGTACTCCTCTGCAGAGAGGCGCAAATTCGGATCCTTTTGCATCATATGACGAACTAGCATCTGGAATTGATTAAATTTTGACTAAGTCAAAAACACAAATTGGAAAGGAAAGCAACACGAAGTCAGGCAGGGAAGAGGTTTGGGATTTTGCTACTTCAGACAGAACTTGAGTACTGACCTTCACATTGAAGTCATCTATTTTCTCCACAATCTTCCAAGGGCTGTATTCTCCACATCTGTAACCGAGCAACTGTGAGAGATCAAACGGAGGGTGGCCATCGGTGAATAGTTCTGTAATCACACATCTGTAAAAGTAAAATGAAACAAGGGTCACCCATTTTCCAACCCACAGCATGATGCTGTCCTTTTTCTTTGGTGGCATTGATAGATATGAAGTCAGATATTTCCCCTAGAGGAACAAACTAAGAAATGTAACAATAAAACCTGATTCTTACCCTGCAGAGAATATATCCATGGCTGGCGTGAGGTCGCCCTTCTTGATTTCATTGCTTGTCAGGTCAATAGGTGCCGCCACCTCAGAGTTCCACACCACACTTTCTATAAATCTCTCCGGTGCAATGTAGCACGTCCGTCTACGAGACGTGTCGAAGAAATAGGAGAAATCGGCTGGGTTATCCTGGTATTAGAAAGAAATTTGGAGACTCACTTTAAGATCAGAGCAAATAAGATCGACTAAGAGAGCTAAAAACTTTCTCATGCTTCAAGATTTAAAGTAGAAATGAGAATTACAGTTATGGGAGAGAATAGCACGATTAGCTTACCTCCGGCAGATATGTTGGCTTAAAATTTGCAAAGTCTGCAAGAAGAAGCCATGTCCAGCTGCTCATCATCACGTTCTCTGATTTTATATCACCATGGCAGACCTAAGAGAAAAATAACACATCATGAAAGAGAAACAGGACAGTGTGGTCTACAAGCCCACTTAAAAAGAGACCTGACTATGTGAAAAAGCCCAAAATTTTACAAGGGCGGGAGGGCAACCTGACATCAGTCCGCATACTGCAAGACTACCATAATTTCTCAGTCCGGCGATCAAACAGGGCATTACTACAGTACATACTTTGAGTTTGTGAGCTTGGTTGAGAGCACAGAGCAGCTGGAATGCAATCCATTTCTTCTCAATGCCGTTAAGGAAGGGCCGAGTACTCATCCGATCGTACAAACTGTCTTTGACATATTCTCGGAAGAGTAATGCCGCCTTGTCGGAGAGCTGGAAAACAATGGAAATGAAAAATGTAATTGCCAGATAGAAATCTTAATCAAAGATCTGAGGGAATCATTCAAACAATGGTGTAAAGTCCCACAATACATCTGTATGAGTATCAAAGGAATTTACTCTTTAACGAAAATATGGAAAATCTGAGGCCTGAACTGCTGATGCATTATCTTGAGATCAATACCGAAGTTTTCACTAATTCTAGCCCACAAGAGACCCACAACACAGTAGGAACCTAGAACAATGAAATGAAACTTACAGCAGCTTTGCTGAACGGCAAACAATTTGATGCATTCTGTAGTCGCAATCTGATTCCTGTAAAAAATATTTTTCATGATACTCGAGGTCAAAGGACAATCATATAATCCATTGTAATATGATTTTGCAGTGTTTGAAATGAGAATGACACAAACCACCTTGCCCTCAGTGACACAATGGCTGAATTTTAACCATTAAGGTAATGGCAATTTCAAACTAGACAAATGGAGTTTTGGGAACTGATGGGCTTTGAAAGCTCATTGACTGTGAAAGAGCACCAGTCCATGAGCTTATCTCCTCAAGGATTTTGAAAAGGCTGTTTAAAACTTGCCATTTTTGGAAGCATTTCTCGATTCAACCTCTTTAACAAACCTTGTTCTTCGAAAGAAATTAAAATAAAGTTGAACACAATACCTTCCACCTGATCACTGTATGTTTTCAATGGCAGTGATGGATCATGGATCACGAAAACCTTCACCACGGCTGGACCTTCTTTGAAGCGGGCCTTGGCAACTTTGAAGAATCTTGTACTGCCCATGCTGTAACAGAGATCAATCAACATATAAAAGATAGTTAAATCATCTCAATTTGTCTTTATAGTCAACATTTCGTAAACTTTTCACCAAATACTTCAACTTCATTCAATCACGGTAGATCACTCTCAGCTCACTGATAAGACCAGCCAAAGACATCAAAATGTCTCCCTCCTTGTAGTCTTTTAATCTCATCCTTTGAAAGATCTGAATGTCGATATCATACCATCTCGTGCAATCTGCTGAATTCAGATTCAAAATTCACCACTCAAGCTCATACGATATTTTGAAGCCTTATCATGAACTCACTTGCTTTCAAATTCATAGTCTACGACATCAGTTAGGTAGTGGTCCACTGGTAGGATCTGAGATGGAGCCACACCTGTCAGCTGGTTCCCCATGATGGTGCCTAGAAGTAGAAAAAACGAATAATCAATTTAGAAGTGGGGGATTTCAGGTTGAGGAAGTGAAAATGACTTCACATTTTCAGAATTTTGAGATTTGTTTACATTATCTCCCACAGTTTAGTGAAAATAACAGCTCTGTGTGGTTCACTTTTATCTGTCAATCACCTTATTTGAATCTTGCTTTTCAAATCGATCCAATTATCTTGAAATTTCACAATATCACAGTGACAATCATGATAAAAATAAAAATATCAAAACCAGATGTGAACTACGTCATCTATTTCTGCTGTGAAAAATACCCACAAAATGGTGACGTAATTCACAGCACGGATCTTTACAATTCACATTTTGATGATATGTTGATTACAAACCGTCGATTTTCTTCGTCAAATTGGTGATATTTTGCCTTGTCTATCCGACGAGTTGATAAAAGATATGGCAGAGATCAAAGTAACACCACTTGGTACGATATTGTTGTTTTGAAACCGTTACAAAACCACTTATTTCATCAAAAAATAATGCAGTTTTGTTTTCAAGCGCCACCTTGCGTCAAGATAATAAACTGAAACAATTTGCTGTTAGGCACTTAAAAGATGCCTTTTACCATGAACTGTGATATGGAATTGATGTCACAAGTGTCGCAAACTTAGCTTGATATAATCATCTGGTTTATGGGCTCAGGAAAAGTACAAGTCCAAGAGGATGATGGAAGAGGACAAGACAATGTCATGACGTAACCCACAAAGACTTCAAATACCAGAGACATTGGCACAATCACAGCCGTTTAAAACACATTTTCGACCTAACAAAGCTCCTGTAGTGATCACCGAAGGTTTTAACACTACACAAGTCTTGTTGCCATCCGAGGGGAAATAACCCACCCTGTCTGTGTGTTTCATTCGCTGATTGTGACATCTTACAATCATCCCAGTCTACAATAGCACTGGGGCAAACCATTCAGGAAGGCCTCTTGTTAGGTGACGTGGTCTGATCTAAAAATTGGTTGATGCGTCCTTCATTTCAATCTCATTAAAAAAATTCAGTTTCATTTTCATATTTTTTTCAGGGGCTGGTCAAGATGTTGGTCGGAGTTGTATTCTTCTCACGATTGGAGGGAAGAATATCATGATGGACTGTGGCATGCACATGGGATACAATGATGAGGTCAGTCTCCTTGATTTCTGCATATTTTATAAAAGAAAAGGTTAAAAGAATGATTCTCTCTGTCTTCTAATCATTGCAGTAACCAAATTTTTCACCTTAATGCTCATGAAACAAACAGTTGCCAGAAGATAGGTTTGCAGTTTCTAATTTTTCTGGATTTTCAGCGACGATTCCCAGATTTCACTTACATCAACAAAGACGGTCCTCTAACTGAATTCCTCGACTGCGTCATCATCAGTCATTTTCATCTTGATCATTGTGGGGCGCTACCGTACATGTCTGAAATGGTCGGCTACGATGGCCCAATATATATGACGCACCCAACGAAGGCGATATGTCCAATCCTACTGGAAGACTACAGGAAAATAACTGTGGATAAAAAGGGCGAGACAAATTTCTTCACATCGGAAATGATCAAATCCTGCATGAAGAAGGTAGTAGCAGTGAATCTCCATCAGTCAATACAGGTGGATGATGAGCTGGAGATCAAGCCATACTATGCGGGCCATGTGTTAGGAGCTGCCATGTTTCATGTCAAGGTTGGCCAGCAGTCTATGGTTTACACAGTGAGTTTCTGTACTAAGTGCTATTTCTAAAGAGCTATGAGACAAGGAGTTGGCAAATTTTCCAGTCAACTCAGCATTCTGTCAGGTTCCAATGTGGTGTATTCTTTCTAATTCTTAGATGACAGTGCTTTCAGAGTCTTATTGAAAATATCATCTGTTCACATTGTTCTGTTAGTTGTCGTCGTCTTTCATGTTTGAATTTTGAGGTTGTGACTTCATCAGATACAACTTTCCTTACACACCTGATAGTGACATGTCCCTAACTTGACAATGACAGCATGTACACATTTTATCAGTCAAGCTCCTCTTGTTTCAGGGGGACTACAATATGACTCCAGATCGTCATTTAGGTGCTGCCTGGATAGATAAATGTCGGCCCGATCTCCTTATCACCGAGTCCACCTACGCCACAACCATCCGAGATTCAAAACGATGTCGCGAGAGGGACTTTCTGAAGAAAGTTCACGACTGTATCGACAAAGGTGGCAAGGTCCTGATTCCTGTCTTTGCCCTTGGGCGTGCTCAAGAACTGTGCATCTTATTGGAGACATATTGGGACCGGATGAATTTGAAAGTTCCCATTTATTTCTCTTTAGGATTAACAGAAAAGGTAAACTAAACGTAATGGAAATGGAAAGAAGCAAAATAGCTTCTGCCATGGAAGAAGCTGGTTATCATTCATAGAATCTATCTGGTTTACTCTGAAGAAGAAGAAAAAGCCTCATGACTCACATGTGTTCCTACAATCTGGACATTTGCCCTGTGTGATTTTGCTTACAGGAAAGTTTTTCAAGATTTGTATGCAAATTATTGAAGTGGTAGCAATTAGTAAATGCCTCCTTTTTCCTTTTAGGCCAACCACTACTATAAGTTGTTCATCACATGGACAAACCAGAAAATCCGACAGACGTTTGTCCAGCGGAATATGTTTGATTTCAAACACATCAAGGTAAATCCAAAGCAGTCACACTTGACTTTTAAAATCACCGGATCTTCAAACTAAAACACAATTGTGACCCCGCACATCAAACCAGAGATTAAGTCGCATTGGAAAGTATTGAGAAAACAAGGATAAAAGCAATGGAATTAATAGAGAAATATGTTGAAATGCCGTTTTTCAAACAGTCATAACTTTGTAACCAAATAAGATAATGAAGTTGGGGTGGTACCAAAATGAAGCTTGAAGCCTAAGGGATTTGAAGAGATGTTTAACTCAATATGGCCAAAATGCGACTTAATCCCTGGATTGATGTGCAGGGTCACAATTGTTCTTTAAATGACATACTGAGTCTTCTTTCAGGCGTTTGATCGTTCCTATATAGACAATCCAGGAGCAATGGTTGTGTTTGCTACACCCGGCATGTTGCACGCTGGTCTGTCACTGCAGATATTCAAACGCTGGGCACCTTGTGAAAATAATATGGTAAGCAAAATATTCTGTTATGAATTCAATGGCGTAGCAGCCTATCAAATCAGCTTGGAGGAAAAGTTAGCCACGTACATGTACCTTTTCAGGGCTGATATGGATGTGGGTTTTTATCCCAGGATTTGCCAGAAAAACAAAAATTTATGAATGTGAAAAAAAATAAAATAAAATAAAAAACAACAACAACTGAAACTATGTTAATTGTTTTGCTTGGGTTTGTGTGTTCTTTAGTAGGCCAAGGAGTTAAGTGGATGGGTATGATTAATGTTTCCTTTGGTTAGTTGACATGTAGCTCTCAACTCCATGTCTAAACATGTTCTAATCCCCTTCCATGTTACAGGTGATCATGCCAGGGTACTGTGTTGCGGGCACTGTTGGCCATAAGATTCTCAACGGAGCGAGAAAACTTGAGTTGGAAAACAGACAAACAGTGAGTAAAACTCCATGTCATGATGTTGTTATGAAGTGCTTTGGCTTTACGGACATCCTTTACCATTTCCGCATTCTGGTCATCTGTCAGTAGCATTAGTTTCCCCAAAAACCCAGTATTCAATTGAAACAAATACGTCCCCTCTACATCCTCAGTCTTGACAAAGTTGCTCAGATATTCTTTCTTTTCCAGCTGGATGTGAAACTCTCTGTGCAATACATGTCATTCAGTGCCCATGCTGATGCCAAGGGAATCATGCAGCTTATCCGACAGTGTGAACCAAGGAATGTCATGCTTGTCCACGGAGAGGCTGCAAAGATGGACTTTCTCAAGGAAAAAATTCAGCAGGAATTCAGTTAGTGTTATTTTATCACAGCAGCAATAGGAGGAAACAAAAATCAGTTTATATTGTGACAAGGAAAAATAAAGAACTAAAAATAACATACTGATGTCCGTATTACTAATCCAACGTTTTACTGCTTTGGTAAAGTTTTCTTGTTTTTTTTCCTTCAGAAATTGATTGCACAAAGCCAGCAAATGGAGAGACAGTCATTATTCCCACATTTCACAACATACCAGTTGATGTGTCTCTGAAGCTACTTAAGAGGGAGGCAGAAATAGCATGTGAGTAGAAAGCAGTTATGTGTTACTTTCTGGTTGTGGGTGGACCATTACGTTTTAGCAGTGAGCTGTTTGCCATGATATGTTGAATCTGGAAATCTTTTACAGAATCACTGCTCTCCATTTCAGGTTTAAAGCCTCCAGATCCAAAGAAGCCGAGAGTAATGCATGGTGCTTTAGTAATAAGAGACAATGTAAGTAATGCAAAGATGAAGGCCAAAACTGAGGCAGCAGCTGAGATTTTGGGCAGAATGAAAGCTCCTTCTGAGTGGTGTTTGGTGCGACAACCAATTCTGACAATGAGGAATCAACATTTGTTCTAAGACATCCAAAAATAAACAATGAAACGTGGTTGCATACCATAACCGCTGCCATCACAACGAGGCACAGTTGGCATTATACACTGTTGACTCTGATTCATTGTAATCAAGGTTTCTTATAATTCCTGACCTTTACAGGGGCTTCAGCTAGTCGACCCAAGCCAGGCCCTATCTGAACTTGGATCACAGGAGCATCAGATCAGATTCACATCGACTGTTGTGCAGGAGGACCCAGTGAAGGAAAGCATCCCTAGATACCTCGAGAAACTCCATCAGCTATTGAAAGGGTGAGTTTTATTGTTTGCATATTCATTTGTTCTACCAGGAAAAAGGAATAAGGGGGTTATACTTTAAGTACGTACGCATCCGAGGGGGTAAAGATGTTTGAATATGGCTACAACGAAACCAATGTGTCAATACCACACGCCTGAAGCATATCTATCACATTTTCCTTCAGAAAACTAAAAGACTACGGTGTTACACTGTCCTCAGATGGCTCCATCAGCATATCGGACTCTGTCTTGGTGAAAGTCTCTGGAGACGAGGATGAAAAGGAGATTCTTGTTTCGTGGTCGTATCAAGATGAGGAACTAGGAAGCTATCTACTGCAGCTGCTTTCACGATACTCATCATGAGGTTGGGAGATTTTCCCACATAGCATAAGGTTGTGTCATTGTTTGTACTACTTGAGGTGCTATGTGTTGTCTCGAGACACAAACGTTTTATTCTGTGGACCAGCGGTGTACATCAATCCTGAAGTCTTCTCCTTTGAAGAATGGATGCACGTACACAACGCTGGTAGATCGGCATGACTGTAGACAAAAGTACACTTGTTATCCTGTAATTTATGTTTGTCAATACCGCTAGGCCACAAAAATTTCAACCCTCAATATCGACTTCATCTCGACCTCATTTGTACGTGCACGATCAATGGACTTGTCCTTCCTGTGACTTAACTACTCTATCATTGGCGATCAATATTACAAATAGTAGGGGGTATTTGATCAAGATATTGGTGATGGTCCATGACTGGACATTTAGTGCATTTATTGTTTTTTCTGCCGAAAGAGGATGTGCTACGACAAAGTAAATAATAACCGTGTGCTTGTTTTGGATGGAATCATGTGTACATATCCATTTGTATTGTAAATAAATCCACTTTTTGTAAATAAGTCGTTGTTTATTGATCATCTGAGTGGGCTTTAAATAGCTGGATTGTTTTGCCTATGTTTTACAACATGAGAGATGACAGACTTCTAGCTCCATGTTCATTCATATAGGCTACCATGAACGTGTTCATGCAAGTCATCCAATGTCGTCTTGGAATTCAATCCCATGATTGATGTAATAGGCCCGTGATTATAATTTATCACATAATGGACTGTGTTATACAAGTCCATTTTGGGGCTATTACATATGTGTGTGCAATTAACAGTGAATAACAACCAAATCTATTCTGTGATAAAATTGATCTAGATATTGCTAGTGCAGTCGGTCTGCTGCTGTTAACCCTTCCAGGTCACTTCTTATGCCAAAGACATGCAGTTGTGATGCATAAGTCTCTCCTAAGTCCTAATAAAAACTTTTCACATGACATCCTTGTGGTTCTGCTTGAAGAAGATGTTCAATGACAATTTTGATAATATCATCTTTTACAGATTTTATTGTACAAAAATTAATATCACAAACCAAAGTTTAAATCGTCAGAACTCTTGACAAATCATACATGCCAGTCTGGCCTTATTTCCAGACACTTCTCCTTTAAACAACGTTTAATCCAAAAATAAACATCCATGCAAAGAACTCCAGAAACACAAAAGTCCAGAACCAAAACTATTGTCAGTCTCATTCACATCTCACTGTGACTCTCCTTCCATCCATGAGTTGTCCGAAGATTTAAACTCATAGACTTCATCCAATCATCCAGAGATATGAACCACACTAAGAAATAACTGTGGTTGTTGTCTTGTGTGCTTGGGAAGTTCACTTAACATAAAGGTAATTTAATGAGTATCTGAAATGGAGAAAAAAGATATTGATTTCTGTGATCGAATCAACAAGAACAAAATGCTGATCTCTAATTTAAGTAAGGTAATTTAAGTAAGTAAGTATGTTAGGTAAGTAGGCCAACTGTTATATTTCATTCCAGTCAAATTTACTGCACTATGATGATTTTTCAATGATCCTGTTTGGAGAAGTCAGGGAAGCCATTTTGAAAACAAACAAGTTACAACACTTACTCATTCATTTTTTCACAATTTTACAGACATCTTCTTCACAAACAACTTCTTTCTGACCTGACGATGCTCCCTCAGCCTTTGGCGCCTTTTCTTCAATTCCAAGAGCCTTGAGGACATCTTCCAACGGCACATGCTGTGCTGCATCTTCTTGTTTGTAGAAAAGAAGCTGTTTGGTGCCGCCTGCTTGCACAATCAGAGTGCCGCCGTTTTGGAAGCCGTCACCCGACATGTTGCCCTTGATGTTCTCATTATTTGCCTGAAAAGAGAGAATTTTGATATAGGAAGGGGATTTTCGGGAATTACAATTTGAAGATTGTATTTTTCATCAGAAAATGTCCTAGTTAAATTGAATAGAGCCTTTCTGAGATGAGACATGATAAACATGGTTTACAAAACTCACCCAGGCTAATAACTTTTTGGCTGGGTCGGTGAAAATAGCTTTGATCACAGTGAATATGTTGTACCGCCGGAAATTTAATGTCTTGAAGCTTTCTTTCTTCATGTCTATATACAGCTCTGAAAACAAATGAAATTAAATTGTCAAGAGAAAACAGATAAGACCTTTGGAAATAATTACAAGAGGACTATGTTAACAAGCGAAGGGGTCTATGGTGATTGCCTGGATGAAAGGGGTATTCAAGCTTCTCAGGCACCTGCCTGCCATAAGGGCCTATAAAATATCTCCATGCACACAGATGCCAGATGGGCATACCCCTCTTTTGGGAGTGACCCCCCTCCCCCTGGGGTACTTAACAGACAAGATAAGAAAGATGTCTTAGACTAGTCGTGTTTTCATAAGCACAGACTTACCTCCATCAAAAAACTTCCCCTCAACAAATTCCTCAACCCCTAGTTCCTCTAAGCCGATGCCAATCATGCGAACATTGTTAGCATCAAGCTGAGGTTTCAGGGCGCTCAGTTGGCGTGAGTACGCCCGGCACATCTGTCATCCAAACCGACGCAGGAAAGTGATGACACAGGTCTTCGACTCCCATAAAGATTCCATGGTCACAGACTGAAGAGAAAATGAGATGACAAAGATTAATTGAAAGAAAATGCTTTCCAAAAATGAAAAATCTGACCAGATTGTAATGATATATTGAATCAACTCGAAAATCTTACCTCTCCCGATGAGACTGATTTCACCATATTCTTGGCGATCAGCTCCATTTGGGATTTTGCCATTTCTCCTGCTTTTAACTGTGCAGGATTTGATGCACCAAGGAATAAATTTGATATGAAAACTGCTCCAGATTTGACAGTCCTGTAACACAGCCAAGCAGATATCACAACCCACTCCCTAAGAAATTTTCTGTACGACGAAATCATGGTCACATGTCTGTCACATGACGTAAATTATATAACTATTCTCGAGCAAATCCAATTTTATGCCTCTACAAATGTGTACATGGTATCGTGGATACGATTTGCTGATGCTCAAGACTGTTTTTGTCTACATGGCGAAAATGAAAAAAATGGTCAAATTTTGCATTAGTTTATAGCATTTAATTTACTTGTCCTTCGCCACTTTACAAACTTATAAAGATTATCGACATCCTTGCACTTTTCTCCATCAGCCCATACCACGCATTTTTAAGATGCTCAAGAAACTTGGCAGCAAGAAAGGTATTGGTAGGTCTAGTTTTCATTAGCAAAATTTGTGTGTACGTTTTACACTGCTAACCTGGGTACCCTACTTCGCCAGTATCCTAATTGAAAATGGACCAGGGGCAGGGCAGCACCTCCACTTTCAAGCGAGGGGCCTAGTTATTAGCAGAGATAATTATGTCACTTCAAGTTCAAATATGCATGTCTGGTGGTGGCCCTCGAAGGACTAGATCCTGCTGACCTTGTCCCTGGTCATGGTGTTCTAATCGAGTCTTATTTATTACTTTAGGCTTGGCTATGTTATGGACAAACATTGAATTTGAAACTAATTTTCATGTTTGTCATGCGTCTTTCCAGTGGTGATGGCTCTCGTCTTCCTGGCCTTTGTCTTCTATTGCTATCTTATCCTCGATGATCACAAGTCAATCAGGTTGCGCTCTGGACCAAAGAAAACAGGCAGGCATGGTGTACCAAAAATAAAGCTGAAACTTCGGAACCGTGGATCTGCCGATGAACTCACAACAGAGCCTGCTGTGCTGCAGTACAATGGAAGAGAGAATATGATTGGTGGGTAATTCCAAAACACGTTGGTGCTGTTATGGATTATGTAGGCTACCAGCCTCGTTTTGACCAAAGTGGTGTTGGTTAGTCTAGACGATGTCATAAATTTCTATGACGGAAACTTTTGCCAAAGGTATGCGTGGAAACCTTTTTCTTTGTCAATATTAAGACACAGTTCCCTTGCTTAATACTAGAACATCATAAGGATCTCGTAGCTCCTACCTACCATTTGTAATCATTTCAATTTTCCAGATCAAGGCCAATCCATCACCGCCAACCCCAGGCGACAAAAAGATCCAATTGTAATAGATGTGGATATTTATGGAGGTGACCCCCCTATTCCAATCCTCTTGACGGCTGACCATGAAAGAATAGGTGGAATGATCACTGCTATCAATAGCATCAGACTCAATACTAAACACGTTGTACATTTCTATCTTCTGGTGGACGAGGAATCATTGGATCACGTCAGGTAAAATCATCAAACTTTGTAAATACGTTTAGTGTCACTATGAGAGAGAACATATGAAATTAAGAAACTAATATGGCCTTTGTCTTTATGAGTAAAGAATTTTAGTTTCATTTAAAGGACATAGCAGGTGCAGTAAAGTGACTTGTTGGAAGTCACAAACTATGTCTAAATTTTTTAATTTGAACCCAAGATGTATTGTGCAGAATGGAATTCCTGACATTGTATGCATTATACTATGCCACCTTCCTATTATAAATATCAGTTTAGATCTTCAAATCAATCATGACACAATTTTCTCACAACCTTGATTTCAGGACATGGATTAAAAGCACTGACCTTAAAAGTATCACGTACAAGATCAAAGTATTCGATGCCAGCACAATAGCATCATTGATAGTCATGCACGGAACACGCCAAGACCTGGAGTCTCCAGTAAGTCTCCGGTAATTTCCTCCCTGAAGAAGGTGAAGTGAGGCCCTTTACATTCGAAAATCTTGTCTCGTTCATCATTCACTTCAACATCATCTTTGGAGACTCGCGTTCCTTTTGGAATTTTTCCCCTTAATAGATCAATTGGCACTGCAAGGAGGTAGTGGCAATCAAAAATTAGACTGTTCTCCGTGTATAACATATTGGTTCTCCAATCCTGTCTTTCCAGCTCAACTTTGCACGATTCTTTGTCTTGGACTACTTCCCTGAACTGACAAGTAGATTTGTATACATTGATACTGACACAATAGTCCAAGGTAAATATTGTCTGTTATGGAATCAAACTGCACACTGCCGCCTCAACAAACATCTAAGATGATGAGGGCTACTTGACCCTGCCATTGGTGAATGTGGCTTCTCTGATCAAAGGCCAGAACACATCCTGGAAATCTGTCCCTAGATCTCCAACCATGGGCAAGCCTGGTCAGAGCCCACCTCTGTCCAAGAAAAAATGATTGGGAACAGAAGCAGAGCTACGTCACACTGCCACACACAAACTATGTGAAAGTTTTACCAATCGAGCGCAGAAGAAAAAGAATCAACTTTGAAATCATGTTGTCTAACATGACCACCAAACCCAGTGCAAATAGGTTGCAAGAATCAGCCACTGCAAATATCACTGTCGTTGTTTTGAATGATATTGTTTCTTCCTCTTCAGGAGATATCTGGACCCTATATAACACACCCATCCAGCAGGGCTATTACGGAGCATTTTCTGACGATTGTAGCTCGGTCTCAAAAAGATTTAGTATGCATTTGGTGAGTAAAATGTCCATGATCCAGGACCAAGTCCACTTCTATGCTATTCTTGGTAATAGTGCGAGTTGAGGTGACCAAATGAAAAATTATCCATAGAGAAAGAAATCTAATGCAAATGTCCGGAGGTAAGACTAAGGATGCTAAGTTTTGTGCTAGATGTATGATTATCCTGTAAAAAAAACAAAGGAAATTGGTCTCTCGTGACTGACTTCTGGTTGTCAACTTCTTCAACTGATACTGATACTACAATATTGTGTTACAGAATTATTATGCAAGTTACTTGAACTTTAATAACCCGTTCGTACGCAACCTGCGTATGAACGCCAAGCAGTGCTCCTTTGACATTGGTGTGTTTGTGGCAGATGCAGAACGATGGGCAACACACAACGTGTCTGCTCAGGTCAAATACTGGCTCAACATGAATAAACAGTAAGTAAACAAGATTTGGGTTTTGTTGGGAAAGTCCTCCAATGTACGATAGTCACAGGGCCTTCACAGTGCCTTGCCGGAAACAGGGTTCAAAATTCATGGAGGCAGTTGCCATGGTGATCTTCCTCATTGCTTTGGTTCCCTCGAAATGTCTTTTTTCACGAATTTGTCACTTCCTTTAACAATGTAATGCACAGTTGATAACTTGTGATTTTTTTCTGCTTCAGAGAGGTAGTCTTTGGTAGGAGCAAAGGTGTAGGCCCCGTCAAACCTCCAGCTCTGATTGTTTTCTACAAGAAGATAACTGCTCTCAATCCATTATGGAATGTCAGAAATTTAGGTAAGTGGAGATTGAGTATGACATCTTCTTGTAAAATGGGAAATCTCTTCGGTACAGTGATGGTGTCCTTCGCGGACATGCATGGCTTTGACTTGCATTCGTACTAGGTACGAATTTAACAAGTGAAGTGAAAACGACCACAGCACTGCCAAGATGTTTTATCCGTGACGTAGGAATAGAGGAATTTTGACACATTTCCAATACTATGATATGCGTATGAATTCAATTTAGCGGACACCCTAAGGTAGAGGTCTTTGATATGTGTTGTTGTAAACCACGGAACTCTGATAAGGTGCCCAATGTCATGTTCTCTGGATGTCAATTGAAGTATTTCTGTTCCAGGTCAAACCACTGGAACTTTATACTCAGACTCGTTCGTGAGGTCGGCCAAGTTAATTCACTGGAATGGCATCTACAAACCCTGGAAACGCCTCTCGCAGTTCCAAGATATTTGGGATCAGTATTATATCCAGGATCCCACTGATAAATTCCTTGTTGTGCGTAAGGCCGGGAACATTTAACTTTTGTAGTTCTTTTCCTTTAAACATGTTCTGCCAGTATTATGTTATAGGCTGTAGCCGTATTAAACGGGGAGAGTTTGAAATATAAGTATAATCTCATTCGGTTGGATTTACATTGAGTTGACATTGTCACTTGTGACCTATTCCCTGAACAAACATGTTTGTGACAAGTAGCAATGTCAATTCTATGTAAACTCAGCCTAATTCTATGTAAACTCTACTGCTTCAAGTAGGATGGAACAGATACGCCAACCTCTCCACTGTACAGTTGAGAAGGTTGCAATGGACAGGAGTAAGGAGAGTGTGAAGACGACCAATGCTCAACTTGTAGTAACAGGTTTTAAGTCAAGTCCCGTTATAACAAACCTTGTTAGCAGACGTACATTTGCCCTTTGTTAAAATGTAATGTTCAACCTCAGTTATGTTTTAGTCTCAATAATAATGCCATGACAATTCAACAGAGGCTCAGAGCATACAAAGATGTCAACCTAGTCAAAACTATTAGCTCAAAATTTGCTCGTAGATTTGTCGTTTGATTTATTGTGCCAAATTTTCTAATTCTTATTGAATTAGTGAACAGATAAAAGTGCTTTTGTATACAAATTTCCCCTTGCATAATCAGGTCTTCAACTACAAGTGACTATTTAGAAACCAAACTGTGCACAAAAGGCCATTCAGTTAGTGTGTAGATGGAAACCAGAACTTCAAGAAGGGATATCTCTCTTGGTGAAGTTGAACTAATTATAGCCTGCTTACGAGAGATTGGGGCAGATTGCATTTTGCATACATGTACAGTGTATCATCTATTCTTTGTGACTTCCGACATTTGGAAGAAACATATCGTGAATAGTAAATTTAGTCATAGATGACCTCCACAATCATAAATGGTGCTTATGATCACATCATTCCACAGGAATGTGCATCAAATTTTTTTATTGTATAAACCACTTGTGAAACTTCACCTCAAAATCATGTTGATTGTTGATTGTTTCATTGCGTTGGCTTAATTTTAGTTAAAGCTTACCTTTGAATCTTTGCAAAAAAGACAGTATTGAGAAAGGTATTGATTACAACAAGATCTTTATTCTTCAAACCCCACCAATGATATTGTATATGTTTATTTGCATAATTTTCTATTAACACGTGTATCATAATAATTTTGTTTGATAAGTTGATAATTTTTCTTGGTATGTTGGTGGATTAAAGAGAGACAATGTACCGCTGTACTGCTCTACTGTAATCATACATGCATCCCTTTAGTTTTTCTTGCCAGTTTCTCTTAGTTTGTGTGATAATAATACGGGGTACTTTTATTTGCCATATTGAGTGAGATTTTGTTATGTTTGAAGAAGGGTTTTGTCTCATGAATTCAGCAGTTGTTTGCTTGGGATTACTCATTAAAGGTCTACTTTATTCCTTCAAATATTTGAAAATTGAACTTGAATTTGAAAGTTCCATTGTGTATCATTCATAAGGTCATAGCATTCAGTCATATCATTATATTTTCTTTCATGAAAATGCATTGTCTAAGTTAAGATGATGTAATATTTTTCTTTGCATGAGTTTTGTATGAACAATTTTATAAATAAAAGCATTTTATCTTATATTTTATTGGTTACTTGTAAGTCTTCATTTGTGCTCAACTAAAATGATGATACGCAACTCGGTATGGCTGGACCTTGCATTCTGTGACCGGAAACAATGAGAATCTTGTTCTGTCTTCCGCCGTCCATGGTATTGCTTCAACGCCCTCACAGGAGTACTGATTATTAACTGATCTGGGATGAAGTCACTTTGACACCCAATGATGCTGCCATATATGACCAAAAATGGTAACTAAACATTTTGACACGATCTCCCGGTCGCCCGGCCATTTGGATTTTACATACACCCGCTGAAATTTTCACATAGTCCAGAGGCAGAGGCAGTAGATTGAGCCAGACTGGGCAATAATAGTCACCATTGACGACGCTTGGAGAATGCGTATGATGGTGCTGCCATCTATGATAAACGAATGTACTAGTTTCATTTTAACCAATCAAATCGGTCGACGTATTTCCAAATCACTGCCAGTGGTAAAATGTAACAGCCCCTTCGATTGGCTTAAGTGTACTGCGCATGCTCTATTTGTTAACGAAAAGCCTAGAACTTGGTATTTGTGTCAACAAGTACATAAACAAACGCAGATTTCTCCGTAATTTAGAATAATATTGTTTTGGTGTTGAGACCAAGAGACTATCAGACATCATGTTTGGCAACTCGCTTTTCAGGCAGTTCGATAATGATCCATTTTTCTCGTAAGTATCCACCGAATTTCTGTGTTTTCGAAGCCAAAACTGAAAACTAGGTTTTCTTGTTTTCATTCTGACATGTCTGATTTTGCAATCTCATGACGTTTGGCTTCTCCTCACTGCTAGCCACAGGCGCGATGTGACATGAAGTTACGATTATGCGCAACGTGAAGAATACTGTAGCTTCTGATGTAAGTGATTGATTCATGATGATTCTGATGCTCTCCTGTAAATGTATGGATATGGTAACTTGGGATGGTAGGAGAATCTGAAATTCAAGGTTAATCTATTCTATACTAACTCACACTGGCAAAACTTTCTTTTTAGGGACTTCCATGCACGTCACAATGAACACATGCGGCGCATGGATCAAACGATGGGTGGAATGTTCAATCCCTTTTTTGGTGGGGGCACACAGCAACAAAGTATCCAGGACAGAAGATCCGACATAAATCGCAATGCTGTTCAACGATCTGGCTCAAATCAGATGATGCCTTTTGGTGGCGATATGTTTGGTGGATTCCCAAGCATGTTCGGTGGGCAACACGACATGATGCAAAGGATGGTAGGGTTTATTATTTATAAGTTTCTTGTAAAAAGCTGGCATAACTGCACCAGGTCACTTCAGATTTTAGCTATTGCCATTGGTTACCCTTTGAAAGTTTCATTGCAAGATTTCATGCCCCTTTGTAGGATGGGGCTTTTTTTCTAGTTTTGAGTGGCATTGGTATTTGTAAAATGTATCCGGGCTTTAGGGGGACATGCAAAATTTAGGTTAGCAGTTTCGGTCAACCATTTGCAGGCCTTCAGGCGCTCCCAGTCTCAGAGTGTGTTTCTGCTACGAGAGGATAAGCAATTCTAAATGCCTGATGAACTTTATATTTCAGAGTCAAATGCAAGAGCAAATGCACAACAATCCAAACTGTCATTCCTACTCCTCCTCAACCGTGATGTCTTATTCAAATACCGGGAATGGAGAGCCAAAAATGTACCAGGCTTCGTCATCCACTAGAACAGCTCCAGGCGGGGTAGGTACAGATAAGTCTTCAAAATTTGCATAGGACTTGGATTCTAAATGATAGGTCAAAACTTGTTTTATTCAGAACGGCATTGAGGGTGTCCTAAAACATGATAGTCTTTGTGGAAGAAGATAGCACTTCATTGAGCAAAATCTGTACTTTTCAGGTGAAAGAAACCCGCAAGGCAGTTCGTGACTCCGAATCTGGTATTGACAAGATGGCGGTAGGTCACCATATCCACGAACGTGGCCACAGGATTGAGAAGTCACGCAACCGAAGGACAGGAGATCAGGATGAACAACAGGATTTCCTCAATATAGGAGAAGGTAAATACAATATCTTACAAATGTAAGGCTGCACCAATTTGATATTTTGGGCTCTCCAACTTAACTATTTCCCCAATGAGGAACCCGCTAGCTATGCCCCTGCTACAGTATTATGCAGTATCAATTGGGGACCGTGAAGACGTTCAGGGCCCTCGCCTGAGAAAGTAACACCACAGACATAGTTTAAATTTTTCTGAATTTTTTCTGGTTCTTTAAATTTCAGATGAAGTCGATACATTTAATCAGGAATGGAGAGAAAAAACATCACACTTTAACTCTGAGCAAGCAGCTATTCGTGATAGGTCGAGGCGACCACATCATGACAGACGACCCATCGCCGACTCGCGCCACCGATCACAGCCAGGCTACAGAGACCGTGGGAACAGGGAATAAATGCAGCAATGACAGCGATTTTATGCCTTTTTAAAAGACATTTGATGGACTGAATCCACCCTAACTTATAAACCATTACCATTTGGATTATGCTATATCGTTTTTATCGGGAGACCTAGGGCCCAATTATATTGGTTCATCCTCTGTATCTGCTGCTTGTTTACTGTTGTCTAGTTTAAATATCTGTTTAATTCTTGGTCTAGAAATACTTGTGGATGGCTTTGGAACATTGGTTTCCAGGTTACAATAATTTCCTAAATCAGCTGTTGGGCCTTGGGAACAGATATCTGACCATCACTCTCTTGTTTATTTTGCCTCTCAATGTATGAATGTCTCCTCTACACCTTAAAAGAGGACGATAGGCAGGAGCTAGGGGGTTAAAATGGTGGTCTTCATGTGGCCGGATGTACAGTTGGGGGACTTGGATGTGTCTCATTTTGTGATAAATGTATTCCTGCTGCTGGCATGAAAAGCTTTGACATACTGTGAGATAGAAAAGACCCCTGTTGGTGATTTTGTGTAAGGAAATCTTGTTTACCTAGCTTCTGCCTAAAGACTCCTTTAATATTGCAAAAGCATATGGTTAACATGGAGTTAGTTATCGGTTTCACTAGAGTCTGTTGCCACCAAACCTGCCAAATATTGAGATATCTAAATCTAATGTGAGTCAACTTCAAACACCAAGAGCTGAAATGCCGATCCTTTTGAGATTTTTAAGGGCAGGCCATTGCTGTTTTTAGTTTCATTCTAATATGTGTAGCAGAAAATCTAGGAGAAATTAGCTGTTAGTTACTGCTATCAGAAATCATTGCAGCACTGTACTGTATATTATCATGATGAAGCCACTACTGGCACTAGTTGCCATCAACAGTTTTGCTGGTCTCCCATTCCATCATAATTTTGTTTGTCATTCTAGTTGCCATCAAAATCCTACACATGTAGTTGCCATCACAGCTTTGTTGGTCATTCTAGTTGCTCTCAAAGTTTCATGTTAACCATTCTCCACATGTAGTTACGATCACACTGTTGATTTCACCTGCCTAATCTGTACAGTGGTCATCCTAATTGCCTATTCAGTATGTCTTAAATGAACCCTGAACTTTCGCTTATGACTACACACTGAGGTAAGATTTAGCTATGCTATTTAAATTTTTCATCTGTAGCTTAGCCAGTAATTCTGAATGAGCTGGGACTAAGTTGTTGTAAACTATTATCAAAATTATTACCAGTACATGTATGTATCTCATTGTCATCTTCCTGTGCTTTTGTCCCTAGTGAGTATCAGGTGATTTGTATCATGTACCGGTACAATGTAACTTTATTTTTGTTGTTTTTTATACAATATACATTTCACATGGCACATAGAATCTTGCTTTCTCTTTTCATCATCAGTTTGACAGAGATAAGTTGTGGTGATGTCTGGTTACCAGGCCCTTGAGGATCAACAGATCCGTTTCTGGGACATCCTGTGTAGCAATGAAGATTGTCTTCTGTTCAGACAGAGGGGTTGCGACAGTGTCTTGGTGTCGTACCCTTAAGGATCAACAGATCAGTTCTGGGACATCATTTTCATGTAGCAATGAAGAATCAAGATTGTCTTATGGTCCGACAGAGAGGTTAAGGCAATGTCCTCATGTTAGGCAGATCTGTTTCTGACACCCTGACACCCTGTATGGCAGGAGATGTCCAACTGGTTGGGCAGATTGATAGGTTGTGACTGTGTCTTCATGTCGAACTGGCTCTATCTTTCTTTTTCTGAGACATCCTGTATCATAGAGCAGGAGAAAAGTTGTTACAACTCGTCCGAGGTACACTCCGGACGCTGTGGACCGGCCTCGTTCCACACCCATAAGGAGATCAAATCAGGCTGAAGCAGTGGGCTGCCCAGGGAGAGTCTCGTCAGAGGTTGTGACAATGTCTTCGTGCAAGGTCCTTGAGGCTCTATAATATCCTTTTCTGAAACATCCCGTGTATAGCAAAAGGAATGTCCAATTGGTCAGAAAATGGGCTGCACCGATGTCTCCATATTGAGGCGCTACATATCTTTTTCTGAGACATCATGTAATAGCAGGAGAAATATTGCTCAACTAGTAAATGGAGATAGGTTGTGGAGATGTCTTCATACAAGCTCCTTAATTGAGGATCAACCGATCACCGAGACACCTGTACTGGCAAGAGAGATTGTCCAATTAGGCAGACAGAGACATGGTTGTGACGATGTATCACGCAGGCCCCTGAGGCTCCACATACCCTTCCCTCGGATATCCTGTATGGCACAAGGAAGACCGCGCCTACAGATCCAGGTTGTGACAATGTCTTCATGTCAGGCCATGGAAGTGCTACAGATCCACTTCTGAATCATCCAGTAGAGCAAGGGCGATTGTCCACTCTACTTGGTCAGATAGATCGATGTCTTCATGCCAGGTCCTTGAGGCGCTACAGATCATTTCGGAGACATCCTGTATAGTATTGAAGATTGTCCAACTGGTCAGACAGAGGTTGTGACGATGTTTTATATTTGTCCCAAAGGGCTTTACAGATACTTTTGAGGACTTTTAGCAAAGACTAATTCGATCTCTTTGGGTGGTCACACAGGAAGCTCAGCTTTCCTGTCGACAAGAGACACCCCATTCCATAGAAAGAGTCATGAAATAACGTCTCATTCCTCATTTAGCTGGGACTGATCAGGAGCAACAGACCAAAACCATCACAACTCAAAAGAAGCAACTGATTTCATATAAATAGCGTTTTATTTCCATACATAAATAATATGTACAAGTAGTGTCTCAAAACACCATAAATTCATTCCCCAAACATATCTAGGATAATTTGTTGAAATCAAGGAGTGCACATATTGCACCACACCTGGCCAGTTAAAAGTACCAAGTCGCACTGGCCAAGCTTGAACCCACGACCCTCCCAATCACTAGTCGGATGCTCCTCCATTGTGCCACAGCGCTTCCAAATATTACTTGGGTGCGCCTGTCTCTGATATGCCATCTATATCCCCTGATTATTCACAATGTGATGCTGTGATGGGATGCTGTTAGATCTATCTTACATAGTTATACACATACAATACTAGTGAACACAATTATTTACAACATACATGTATGTGTACCAAAAATGATATGAATTGAGAGAGAAAAGACAGTGATTCTGAGGGGAAGTAGCCGAAGCTATCACATTGCTGCTAGTTACCCAACAGACACATACTTGGTCATTCCTTTAAGGATTTTCCCCATAAAGCATTTTAGGGTCAAATAAGAGTCCAACTCTTACGTCTTCTTTCTAAGGTATATACCATATGAATATCCACCATAATGAAGCTTGATCGATGATGGCAATCATATAGTTACAGTAGAGAAAGTAGAGAATTCGTTGATTCCAAACGTTTATATGTTTCCAAAAGTTAGTGGGGATTAGATGACTTTCCTGTTAGTTCTACTGCACACACAGTGACAATTACGATAGCCACCAGTATGAGGAATGGGAGCCACGTCTTCACAAATCCAGCACAACTGCAAAGAAATTTCAAAAAATTAAAATACAGGGAGTTGTAAAACTCAAACAGGGTCTCTATACATGAACTTGCAATTCACTATCTATACGGTTATGATGCAGTACAGATATCAGAACATACTTTCATAACGTGGGTCTTATATCAAACAAATGAGACAAACCACAAGATTTCACAGACATGTTTCATGTTTATTTCATTCCATAATATTGTAACTGGCACTTGGAAGAAAGAGAAACTGAATGTCTATAAAACAGAGATATGTAGGGAAAGCAAGCCTACCAATTTCATGCTCCCAATAGACAGACGTATGAGTAAGGAGTGGGACACAAACCAACACTGAATAGCCCAGACAATTTTATTCCCATTCTAATACCCACCTGACATATTTTGAGTGTACCAGCATCAAGAAGCATAACTTGATCATGTTCCAGTTTGAGGAGCCTTCGTAGTTCATGCTGTTGAGGGCATACGCACAATGGGAGTGGCAATTATCACAACAGAGATTGTGCTGAAAGACAAAACACTCATTGTTTCAAATTAGTGCTGCTTCCTATTGTTGCAAGTTGACCATGATTTTTAGCAGCATTAATGCAGAGATAACTGCAGCCTAAGCTTGGTAACATCAAGAATACATAAAGACTATAGAACTATGAATTGGGCTCCAGATATCCTGATCAAACAGCCTTTATCGTTTGGTTGAAATAGCTGATCAGCATCACCAAAAATACATACCATTCTTGTTTTATATTCCTCAGATGCCTCATGTACAGATCTATCCCAATTTTCTCTGCCATTCTTCACTTTCCCAAGTGAGAGCTGCCAATACCTACAGAAACAAAACAGAACTTTAAAATGACTGAAATGTTACGTCAGTATGACAACAGTAGCTTTTCCCTGGACCTATCAAGGATCACCAACGAAAATATTAGTGGAATGTCTTATCTTTGATTCAAACCCAAGGCAAATACTTCAGGGGAAGTCAGAGCTCTATTTGATTTCTTGACTTAATAAATTCAATAAACAAAATTGGAAGAAACCCATGATGAGGACTTACTTTGTTGGATTTCCAAAAGCCATGCAGTCTTCTGACACATAGTATGGTCCAGCAAAATCCCTTATGACGCCCGAGGTGGTCGCAATACCCATATGACCTATGAATGGGAACAACCACCTGAAAAGAGACAATATACCCATGACCTGAGCCTGGCTATATATATATTTCAGTAATTCCAAACTGAAATTCGAACACAAGCAAGGTTCCCGATCTAGATATTAAAACTTAGGCCTTTGCAAAAATGTACATGGATGAATGAATGATGAAGTAGGCCTAGTAGGCCTATAATAGAGGACAGATTTACTTACGTCAGCATAGGGATCGGGGTCCAAACTACGCAGTGGGGGAATCTACTTTTTGAAGCGTCTACTTTGTGCGCATCAAACAGTGGCAACGACTGTGTCATACTGTTGTCACTGGCCCCCGACTGACGACGATTCTTTTCCCAATTTTGCGAATTTTCAACGTCAGCCATTTGTAAACATACACGGCGCCTGACGGTGGCGGAGAGAACCAATTTGGTTTCTGTCGTTTTGGATAAACTCAACTAGCCAAGGGGGCATCTCAGCAATTCGGATTAAACCTTCAGCACTGTTGGGGGTTCAACCCTAGTTAACCCCGCGCGGTATCATGGGTATGCGCGCGAAGTGTAAGGACGTATTTCGAAATTAGAATATAGTATTACCTTGGGGTCGTGGGATAAACCGTTACCTAAAGAATGACTCGGGAGGCAAAAAAGGAACGGGTTGAAAAAAAAACACGATTTTGATTATTTATTTTATTGTTCTCAGAAGTCGTCTTTTATCCATCTGCTGTCATGTAGAATTCGTTCGTTTCATTGTCCAGTCGTTGAAAGTGATTTTGGCACAATACTCATTCGGTCCGACAAAACATTCCCCCAAAACCTAGGCCCCAAACCAAGTTAGCCATATTAATGCTCCACTCGAAAGTGGAAAATGTGTTAACCAGGAAACCTTCCTTGTATACAGCGATAACATATAAGGCTACATCTTATGTAACACTCAATCCTCGCATACGAGAGGCGTCACCGTTAAGTGTATTACCCATGGACACCGATGACAAATTGTCACTGGCAGTCTCGATCACACAGATATTTTCACCTCGATAACTCACGTAAAGCCAGCTGATAACGTAGTTCTGAGTTGAGCAATCTTCCACTGAGCAATGCTCTTCAAGAATCTGCGGATTGTCAGGAGCTTGTCATAGCCAGACGCCCCGCCCTTATTTTAGAGTTGCCATGCGGCAATTGAGCGACAGGTACCCTTTTGAGAGTGACACGTTTTTTCTTCCTCCCCTACAAATATTATGCCCTCAGTTAAACGTAAGTTTTAGAGCTCGAGGTAACTCTTCCAAGAGCAACAATTGCAATTGCAATTGCAATTGCAATTAGATGTTGAAAAATACCATCTTCCTTCTCCATACGTTCCCTTTCACTCATCGTACTCTACGGAGTTGATGAGTCGTGCCCCCTCATACCATCTCCCTTCTCCATACACGTTCCCTTCTTTTCACTCATCTAACACTGCAGAGTTTCAGCCGTTCCCTCATAGCATCCCCTTCTCCATACACGTTCTCTTATCTTCACTCGTCGTGCACTACGGAGTTGATCCGCCGTGCCCTCATACCATCTCCCTTTTCCATACTCGTTCCCTTCTTTTCACTCATCTAACACTGCAGAGTTTCAGCCGTTCCCTCATACCACCCCCTTCTCCATACACGTTCTCTTATCTTCACTCGTCGTACACTACGGAGTTGATCCGTCGTGCCCTCATACCATCTCCCTTTTCCATACTCGTTCCCTTCGTTTCACTCATCGTACACTACAGAGTTGATCCGGCGTGCCCCTCATGGACGAGCGCTCTTTCAACAGCATTCATCCCATTTTAACTTAAAATGTGTTGATATTAGTATTAACCTAGCCCATAGCACACCGCAGTAGTTCTGACTAATGCAACCAGTGACAAAATATAGTGTGAGAAAACACCACCCAACGTACAGAAGTAAACTGTTCATAATTTCACTGCATGCACCAGATGTAAACAACTCAATGTAGTTGCCCATGTTTTGTCTTCTTGCAGTTAACTGTACTGCCTTCTCCAGACATGTTCCCTTCTCTACACAAATCTAACAAGCGCAACTGGATCGAGCAGTCGCGCGCCTCATGAACTAACGCTTTTTTTCAGCTCGTGCATTTTTCAACCTTTTTCAATCTAAAATGATGCGACGACTGGTATTTTCCCAAGTCCCTAACGCAAGGGACCTCAGACTGAATCGGACCAGTAGGCCTGACTAATGTATCCTGCCACCAGTGGCATGATAAAGTGTTCGACAACACCACTTTCACTACATGGACCAGATTTAAAAACGAGTTGCTGGGTTATTGTTACCCTGCACGAGACAATATTATAGCTGTCCCTCCTTCTCCATACATGTTGTTCTCTTCTCTGTACTTTAATAGATATGCGCTAATTACAATCTCATCCGAATACAACTGTGGTACACCTGATGCATATTAAGCGTATTTCTTACACGACAATCTTTCAATTTTGTAACTTTTTCTTATCATTGACCTTATCGTTGAACTCTTAACAGACGGGGCAACATTCAGGACTCTCTAATTTAATTTTTAGCCGCAATTTACCAATTGCTATCTTTATCACTAGCAAGAGAAAATAAAGTAGTCTACCATAGTCTACCCTAGTCAAACCTAGCCTATTTTAGTCTACTCTAGTCTACCCTAGTCTACCTAGTCTACCCTAGTCTACTCTAGTTTACCCTAGTCTAACCTATCCTACTCTTGTCTATTCTAGTCTACTCTAGCCTACTTTATCCTACTCTAGCCTACTTTATCCTACTCTAGCCTACTCTAGCCTACTCTAGTCTATCAAAGCCTACTCTAGTCTACCATAGTCTACTCTAGTCTACCATAGTCTACTCTAGGCTACCATAGTCTTCTCTAGTCTACTCTAGCCTACTCTAGTCTACTCTAACCTACTCTAGTCTATGCTAGTCTATGATAGTCAATGCTAGTCTTCTCTATCCAACTCTAGTCTACCGCAGTATATCCTAGTTACTTCCTATTAGGTCCTTGTGGGCATGAAGGCATATTAGCAGTTCGTAGAGATTTAACATGATGAATAAGTACAGAGAACAGAACGTATCTGGAGAAGGGAAGATAAGTGGAACCGACGCAAGTGTGGATGGTATTGAGAAGAGAACATGTATGGAGAAGAGAACATGCATAGGTACATGTGTAGGAACATGCATCCAAAAGGGCACATGTATGGAGAAGGGAACATGCATAGGTACATGTGTAGGAACATGCATCCAAAAGGGAACATGTATGGAGAAGGGAACATGCATAGGTACATGTGTAGGAACATGCATCCAAAAGGGAACATGTATGGAGAAGGGAACATGCATAGATACATGTGTAGGAACATGCATCCAAAAGGGAACATGTATGGAGAAGGGAACATGCATAGATACATGTGTAGGAACATGCATCCAAAAGGGAACATGTATGGAATGGATGGAGAACGGAAAAGATTCGGCGTTAGTTCGCGAATACTTTCTACGGTTGGGTCTCAAAACATGTTGTGACCCCAGCCCAACTGACAACTGCACTCATCCCCAACTTATTATGGTGGTCCCCTAGCATCACTCCAGAATAAGTCTATCAGTTACTCATTGCGCTATCAAGGTCCAAATGCCACTACTTATGCGCAAGTTCCACATTCAAAGCGCTGTCAAAAGGGTACCCATCAACTCCACTCAGTATATGCGCAAGTTAGATATCTGATCATACAAGATTACGTCGAAGAGGTTATGTCCCTTAGTTCATTCCTGCAGACGTACCTCCATTTTTGTCCATGCCAAATGCGCAATATATGATACAGAACACCCGAAAGCGCATTAACAAGTTTGTACCTCATTGCAATCATCTCACGAACACGCAAGTATGCTACTCTCACGGCGACAACAAGCGTGATCCCAGCAAAACATCAAAACGTCTTCAGCCACGAAGACGAAAAAAACATAGCTCTCACCGAAAGCCTTTGGTATGGGGGAAGCAAGTCGGACCTAGGGAGAAATTGTGCCGCCGAAAAAAAGTTCGTATGAAAGTTCAGGGTCAAGTCCTCAGAAAGTTCCAGTTCTTGTAGTGTGTGATCCGATAAGTTGATTAATCATCCATGTGATGTTATTTTCAGTTGATTTTCCTTTTGGACGACTTCCTCGAAATTTTCATTGTTGTTTTTGGAGAGGTTAAAAACGACGAGGGAGTTTAGCCAACTCCCCTATCGTCTGGATGTTTCTATTGCGAGCAGTGCGAGCTTTCTTGTTATGAGGTGTGCTCGGTGGTCTCGGTACGAGTCCATCAATCAATGGCTCAAGTGGAATTGCACTTGTCAAACCTTGAAATAAATATGAATGAAATTATGTATGTGGCGGAATAAAAAGTGTCTTAAAACATTGTCTGTACAGGTGGGTTAGTAACCCACGTCTAACTGAACTGGCCAGTCTCAGTATTTCTCGCGCCATCACTAGTATAACAGTCTGACCACGGTCTTTCCATAGTTTGGCACATGCTGCATGTTTTTTAATCTTTAAACTTTCTCAAGTAAAGCTTACTATCTAATCGTCATCAAGAAGCCGACTTTGTATATTATATAAGCAATAGTTCAAACCTTCAGGTGGACACGATAGCTTGGTGTGTTTGTGGACCTTCCTTGGCTCGATTCCGGGGATCTCGAAGCGGACACTGCTTTTGCGCAGACGACTGTCGTCATTTGCTTCGCGGCGGTGGTCCGATGAAATATCTTTCAAGATAGACGTCAGGTGAAGAGCCTGGAAACAGTTTAATGGGTTTATAACAGTCAATGAAGTAAATAAAAGGGAGACTAGCTGCATACCGAAAGCAGCTGGGTAGCCCCGATAAAGTTTAAGATTAATGAAGAGGACTGCATGTCTTTACTATCTCCCAACACTTACAATACATGCAATTATTCTTATCGGAGTTGGACCCCATCCCCTCCAGCTCCGGCCTGATGTCCCCCTTTTCATTAGATCATCAATCTATAAAGTGGCCCGAGGCGTCATTTGGAGAGACGGCTCCGATCTTTCTTTTTAGGGTCGAAGACATTCTAAAAACGGAATGGTGTTTTCCGAATGCGGTGAAATTATGACTTACATTCTTTTCTCTCCTTAATTTCACTGAAGGGTGCTGCCTTTGCTGCAGACTCTCGATCTTTAGCAGTGAAGTAGGGCTCCTGCTTAGGTCATACCGGTAAGCGGGCCTCCACGTATTCTTGCCGGACAAGCCGTCATCGTCCTGCATCTTCGATAAATCTTCTGGCAGTGGTGCATCCACGGAGAATACACGCGGCAGTGGTGATGGGTTGCGACGAGAGGCATCTAAGTAACCGGGCCTATGTACACCAACCCCGGTTTCTGCATCCACATATGCATCCTGCTGAGGGGGGAAAGGGTCACTGCGTTGGACCTCAAAGTATCCGGGCTTATGCATGCCAACTCCGAGTACTGGCACTATTGGCAGGGGAGAATAAGTAGGACGACTACCATCTCCCGGCAGAGGTGCATCAACGGAGAATACATCCGGCAGTGGTGCATCCGGTAGTGTAGGTGGTACCGGTGTAGGGCTGCTGCGTGGGATATCAAAGTATCCGGGCCTATGCATGCCAACTCCGAGTACTGGCACTATTGGCAGGGGAGAATAAGAAGGACGACTTCCATCTTCCGGCAGTGGTGCATCAACGGAGAATACACCCGGCAGTGCAGGTTGTGTAGGGTTGCTGCGTGGGACATCCGAGTATCCAGGCCTTTGCATGCCGACTCCGAGTACTGGCCCTATTGGCAATGGAGAGTGAGAAGGACGACTTCCATTTTTCGGCAGTGGTGCATCAACGCATAATACATCCGGCAGTGGTGGCGGTACCGGTGTAGGGTCACTGCGTTGGACATCTACTCGTAAGTATCTGGGCTGCCTACGCAAGCCAACTCCGACAACGGGAGCTATTGGCGTGGGACTTCTTTCATCATCTGTCAGTGGTGCATCCACGGAGAATACATCTGGCAGCGGTGGTGTTGGGTTTCTGCGTGAGGCATCCAAGTGTCTGGGCCTATGCACGCCGAACCTGGGTTCTGGCGCTACTGGCACGGTGACATCTGGCCGTGGTGTAGCATTGCTGCGATCTGGCAAAATGCCTACCCCGAGTACAGGCACTTCTGGCAGGGAATTATGACTTCTTCGTGACATATCCACGTGTCTGGGCCCCAAGTATCTGGGCCCCATGTACCTGGGCCCCATGTACCTCGGTCTCTGCCTCTGGCCCGAGCAAACTCCTGCTTCGCCCATTGGTTGCAGGTTGCAACTGCTTTGGGTCGCTAAAGACAGGCAAATAATCTCATTACTTCAATTTCAATAATATATTGAACCGACAAAAAGATGATGGATTAAATAAATTTACAAATTATCGAAATACACGTAGGCCTACATTTAAAAACACGCAAAATAATTTGTCTTCTACTTCAGTACATGGCTCCAGCTGTCCCACTCGAGAAACCGAGTCTTCTTCTTGGACTCGAGTTCCACAGATCTTTTGTCATAATTTATTTACAAGCAACATTAAATCTATTTCCATAACTTCCTAGCAGCCGAAGTAACTGCTGCTGATTTCTTTTCTCAGAAGAACAGTTCAAGCTAAACTTTGTATGACTACCAATGTTTATAAAGTGGAAAAAGCGGAGCTGAAAGAGACGCGCGTCATGAGAAATTTGTTGAAATTGGGAAATATCACGTTTCAGAAGTATTCTGCAGTTAATTTTGCAATTGTTTACCTCTACGCTGGAGCAGCTCGGACTTCAAGTCACCGCTGGAGTTTCGACTCTTCTTTTTTGGCTCAAATTGCCTTAGAAAGCTACTCATTTTGCTTAGAAAATTGGCTTGCTTCTTTTCGCACGAGGGCTATCGAGAGGACTGTTGTCAAGGTTGGAGTCGCTAATGACGTCATCCGTCGTCTTGTCTCCGTCGTGACGTCACGATCTGACGGCTTGCACAAAACCGAGAAAATGACGAAGTTCCCCATTTACGCCGACGTTATAAGCGTTAATTTCATCATTATGTCAAGTTTCAATTTCAACAAAACGCCAGATAAAAATTACTCCGGACGGTTTTATTCTTCAGCGATCGCTGTGCATTGGTGTACCCTATTCCTCCCACAAGGCAGGATGAGTGTTTTTTGATGCAACTACGGTTTTTCGTCAATTCAATTTGAAATATCGACTTCTTGTTCCAAATTCGGCTTTGACCTGATGATCACGGAAAAGTCCAACGCAAGCTTCTGACTTCTGTCCATTTGGATAGTTTTTTTTGGTTATTATCAAATACTCTGTCTTCATGTTGATGGCAATTCACATTTATTACAGTAAATACAAGTGCATAGAAAGTGCGGGTGCAACTATTTACATAAATATCTTTCGCTTGCTTTTCAATAGACAACACCAGGTACAATGCATCCCGGTGTTCCGTTTCACTCAAAGGAAGACGCAATCGAAGTAAAAGTAAAGCAATTTGCCCAGGGATGCAAACTAGGGAGGCGGTGCCGGGAATAGAACCCAATGACCCTTCGATTATATGTCGAGAGCTGTACCACTCGACTACGCCGCTTCTGTTCCGGTCGAAATCAGTCGGATGCCAACAGTATGGGTTGACTACAGTAAGTATTCTGGGAACAATCAAATATGTGAGATCATGTCGTGCGTTTAGAACTTTGAGTGCCCTTAAAGCGACAATCGAAAATCGATTTTTAAATAGAGGCCGAAATCGGACGAAAGTTAGATAATTCAGGCGGAAACTATATACTCTTAAATAGCGTAAACATGTCCCAACATGCAAAATGTGTAAACAGCGTTGTCAAAAACAGATTATTTTTGGATGTTCCATATAATGAGTGGAGTGGCTTTGAAAAAGAAATTTTAATACATAAGCGCAATGTTTCATTACGCGTTGGCGGACTGGTTTTAGAGAGGCAACTGGTAGGACAAGGGAAGCGCATATATTTTTTAAGGTGCTTGTTGACAGGATAGCAGCATCACTCCTGGTACATATAATATCTCAAAGTGTAGACATGGTTGCAGCCATTCTGGTGAAACATAAGAAGCAACGTCAAACCTGACTTCATTCAGGATCTGAAAGACATATGAGAATGTTGCTTGTCATTTGGAGCAGGTCACCGAGACATAATGCTAGACAAATGATCACATGTATGTATAATTGACTTGTCGGATTCAATTTGTTTATTCTGAAAGTAATTTCGATCGATTTTTTAGTTCTTGTCGGGCATTGTTGCTTTCCGAGCGAAATTATCCCGTTTCCATAGTGCCATCGATTTTACTCTTTGGGACGGCAACGACAACTCTCTCTGGTGAATAAATAAGATGGCTGGTGAACGGCCCACTGGAAATATCAATGCGGTTGCCGGGAACGCCACGGAGCCTCTGCCTGGAGACGCATGGCGCGAATCATTCGACCACGAACAGATGATAGGCAATCACGAGGTACTTTCAAATTCTGCTGCAGACGGTAAACGGGATAGTATAACTTCCAACCTGGATGATATAGAGGTTTTCATCAATCCCGTTCGGAGACGTGAACGTGTGTCGCGAAAGGATTTGAGGCCTGGGTCAATTTCTGTGCGGCGAGAGGGTACCGCGAGTTTAGGGGGTGGGAATATCCAGACGGAAGTGCTTGGCCTGACCCCTGGTGGTGCGATCACGCTATCCACGCCGAAGGATTTAACGGATGTGAGATCGGATATAGGTTTACCTAAAACTTGGGATCAGTATACTAATTCAGTTAATGGGCATGATGATATCATAGAAGAGGAAGAGGGGGAAGAAGTAGGGAAAGAAGAAGACGAGGATGGTAGTGAAACGGTTGAATTGGAACATTGGGACATTCCAATTGAAATACGAATACCACTAAAAACAAGGATGTTACAAAACGAGGACCCGGACAGACGGCGGAGTGGGGATTCTGGGATTAACGACTGGGCGTCTCGGAATGGACACAGTGGTAGTGGTGGCCAAGTTATGTCCGAACCGAAGATTCATTATAGAGGGGACAGGCAAAGGGTGTTAGAGAGAGCGGAGAACCTGTTGAAGGGGTTAGGGAATCGAGTGCGGAGACCTGAGCCGTCACGGTCGCCTCCTTCAGTTAACGAAGAGGCGGAGGGGCGGTATTCGGAACCCGAGTTAGAAACCACAGACGACGAGCAAGACTTCACAAAATACCTTAAAAATCCACATCTCAGGCACCAACAGGAAAAGGAAAAGGACCTCAAATATGGACACGAACGAGAAAATTGTGGTCTGAACGTTACATACAGAGAAGAAAATGAAAACGCGGAAGCAGGCTATAAGGGAGACATATTGGATGAAGATTTAGAAGAACACCGGAAATCGGAAGACGAATTGGAGGTGGACCGGAAGTCAGATTTGGATGGAGATGATAAAGAGGCACAAAAAGATACGAAAGAGCACCGGTCCAAAATACCGGTCAGGAAGAAAAAGGTAAAGCTGGTCGTTTCTTACATTGGTGTCATTTATTCTTATAAACTGTGTTGAATGTGATCATAATGCCTTCTGGTTATCAGCTGAGAAAAAGGAAATATGAAGGGAAAGTTAAGTAAGAATCACACTGGTGCGAATAAATGCAGGTCACAAGGAATGTCACTGTCGGTTGTTCTGAGACACCACATCATTCTGGTAGATTCACCTGCATTTGGTGTAGATATCAAACCAACTGCGAAACACTCGCCGTTTCTCTGTTGACAGCTGCATGGTTGTTACAGCAAACCCTCTGGTCTGGCAACCTCTTTCCATCTTTGCAATCAATCTTCCAATATGATAATAAAACCTGGTTAACAAGGTAAATTTGCTCTGATTATATTCCTTGTAGATCAAATAGCCGCTCGATTCGTAGATCGATGAAGTCGTTATGACAAGTCATGCGCGAGTATTTTCATTTTCATTTCTTGATTATTACCGTGGTGAGATCAGGCGACATATATTCGGACCATTCACCACTTTCCTCAAAAAGCAATTTTGGACTTCCTGACAGGTATTCACCGATCGCAGGAGAGCTATCATGCTTGTTCGACACAGACAGCACGACCACGATCATAGGGGGGTCATTATTTGTCAAAACCTATCACCTGACATGAAGACCTACATGATTTCTGCTTGAGGAAGGTGGCGAATGGCGAGCGTAAATATATCTTCTGCCGCGGTAATCCTCTGCATGTACACCATCATGTATCTTCAGTCCTTTCGGTGCTTGCCCTTTTTGTCTTACGCTGGTATTCTTGCCTTCGACGGCTCCTATGTATAAAAACTATTCAAGCCTACATAAATAGGGTCAATTGAGAGGACCTAGGACATTATAACGTCCCTCAATATCAAATTGTCAACGGCAGCTCAGTTCCAAACTGCAATTTTAAACTCACTCGGTACACAACTTTGATGTCAATTTGGCCGATATTCAAAACATAAGTATTACATTATTCCATACAGAGCGTTTCAAGTGCAAAATCCATAATTTGTTTGAAATATGGTACGGTACAGTGTTTTAATATATAATTTTATGACTCATCGACTAGGAAACCACAACAAACCGGTAGTAAACATTCAACGAATCGGAATGTGATCTTGTTTGAAACCGTTGCCATGGTAAAGGCTGTGATCCCGAAATTTATCTACTGTTATTTCGGTACAAATGACAAATGACAACTATGTTTATTGAACTGTTATAAGTAATGGTCCAGCAGATCATTTTTAGCGCAGTTGGTAAAGAAATTTAGACGAAGTAAGATTGTTCTTTGCAGAAAAGCAACTTTACTGGAAAGATAGCGCCTATCATAGAAACCTCATCATAGGGAGCATTAGGGTAAGGGGCAATAAAGCTTTTGGTGATGCTTGGCCCTGGACACTAGATTCATTTGCGAGTTACAGTAGAACCCTATACCACGTGGATTTCTCAACAGGTCCCAAAGACTTATCAAATCTGCTCCCGTCTCAAGAGAATACGATTAATATCCTACATGTGAGGCCTATGTTTCTAATATCGTCCAATTCGAGATCTGTCACATTTGATAACCTTAATTTTCCCCAAGGAATGTTGAACAATGATCCTCGGTTTTACGGACGCGTAACCTACGCCATGACATTGGAAATTAATAAAGTATCAACAATAGCCCGTGACTTTCAAATTGCCCCTTTTGATTAATTGAAATCGTGGAAATATAATGAAATGATAATCTCGTGGAATATGTACATGTACAGTACATGTATATAATATCACGGAATTTTATTCACATGGTTGTCAAGCGGTTTGCAGTGGAAACGCATACTATGGCTCAGCGTTTCACAAGATACACGTGCGAGGACCGTCCAGCATCATAATTCGAGTTTTAAAGGGTAGGAATGTAGCTATAATGTAGTATCATATTCAAGGCATTATTTTCACTATGATCTGTGTTTTTTTCGTGAATTCTGATTTTTCGTCGTCTTTGGGGTCACCTCCATCATGGCATGTTCGCTTCACAAAAAGTTCCAATTCTTGGATTGTGAAGTAAAAAATCAAAATTCGGAGATTTGAGGATAATTTATACTCCAAGAATCAACCTCACTCTTTTAGTATCAGGACATGTTGATATGCGGATCAAGTTGGCTAGACCAACAGGGTCACTAGCAGGCTGTTGCTATAGCAGTTAGTTGCATTGGCTAGCATAGAGCTACTACGGTAGGTTAAGTTTGATTTTGAGAAATGTTAGCTGGTCCTTATACTGGCATAGGCGAACTCTCCGACCGCTAATTCCTGAATATTCTTCTCGGTAAGGTATATACACTACAGCAGCTATATCGACGCTTTCACAAGAAATTCATCTTCCAGTTGTTGATCAAACCTGTCCACACTATCAAGGCAAGTTGTGACTAACCTATCTGCACCATGCAATAAAGTAACCAGGAAATAAATTAATCAAAATAGTGACGGGACATCGATGCTATTAAGGCTGAATGATCCGAGCCAAGATTTTGAAAAATACGTTGACATGGTGATATTCATTTTGTTACATACACTCAAGGATTATACATGTTCTTTATGAACAGTAGGTTTTCGTAAAACAACGTTAACCTTGGGTTGTGGCTTAGAATTGATTTGATACCTCACTGTTAAACAAAACTGAAGAGAAAGAAAATCTAAAACATGTTCGTTATACAAAGACTTCAATCGTATAGCTTTTGGTCATTTTGCAAAGGTTTTGCATTTCGCTGAAAACATCGGTGGCACTACATTTTCGCTCTACCCTGATGAGACAACCACTCCGGAGTTCGGTATCAGTTCCTAAATCATGCCAGCGAAGGTTTGCTGGTGAAACGTTTGGAGTCACCGTTCCATGACGTTCAGCTGCGAAAATAAACTTTCATAGTGTCCGTTCCAATAAAGTTTATTGGGAACAAATTTCCTCAGTCAACTTCCGCAACGCCTGAGGCCATTAAAAAGCTGTTACTGGAGTCTGGACAACCACGCTTTCAGCGGACGCCATCTACGAACAGCGTATCGAAACCGTGAAAAGCGTCAATTCCATTTTTCGTGAGGGTGGATTATCAGCTACATACATATGTATATGAAAAGCCTCTCACAGCTATTCAAGCGATGCATAACATATCCAATAAAAAATCATTGAAGTGGCAATATCGTTTTACACGTAATTTCGGCAGAGAAAGTCACTGGCAAACACTTCAAAAGAAAGGTTCTTTTCCAGTCAATTGCGGCAGAGTCTTTTCGTTTTTAGAGTTAGTCTTAAATACTCCGATTGCAGTAAGTTGCTGATATTTGTACCGTACGGTGGCTTTTTGGTCGCAAGAGCACTACACCATTTGTGTGCCAAATACCCAATTAATGGCCGATAAAGGATAATGGTCAAGTAGATGTCAATATGACTCGAACTTATGATAGTCGGAGCGCTTTTGTGATATAGGGCCGGGATACATGATTGTACAGATTATTTCAGTAATGAAATGAATGATCGACGATTAGTAACAGACACATCATAATTAAACAGAAAAACCATTCATATCCTGATCATACGAACGTCTTGTCGGCCTATTCGTTTGGCAACACTTGACAACTGGACAATGATGAACGTGCCCCCTTTGGCGAAAGGCCTTTCAAGCTGTTTGAAGATGAATTAGGCAATTATGTGCATTTCAATTTGACATCGATTAGGATATTTTGCATTGTATCGAAGTTGTCGTTCTTTGTGCTATGTCGGGTATGAATTTGATATGAGATAGGCTTGGTGTATATACATGTGGGGCGAAGAAAGTGCGTGCAGAAGGAGTGGAAGGAATGTGTGTTCTTGAACTGTTCAAAAGTGGTGACATGTTGGAAAACCGGAATGACGTCACTCAGCAGCATCGATGATCAATCTTCGGTCATCTAAAGGACATTTCATTCTTAGGAAAACATACCGATGCACGGGCATGATTTGTCTATCAGCATTAACCAGGCATGTCATACTGAAATCAATCATTGGTGATAATGGATTTTAGAAGTTAATCGGTGATCAATGTGAAATATCCTGTTACTATGGGAGATAGCAGGCCACATCAACATCATTTGACTGGTGGACGTGTTTGGTCGAGATCGGGTCACTCTGATTTACTAGCCTCAAGTCTCTCAAGAATATGGAGAAAATGTGGTAAATCACAATTCCGCTCTTGTGTTAAACGGATCCAATTTCCTTCGATCGATTGTACTAATTGGAAGGTTTTGTAATGTTCCAGTATCTAAGAGTTTTTCTCATTCTGGGAATGGATGACTGGCTTTATCAGTTGAGAAGGAAGCGACTTCATGTAGGTACCCTTTTGTCTGTGGAACCACGTCAGCATGGCAGTGTTCATTGTCAGTTAGGAATTGACTTTTAGACAAGGTGTCACAGAGTATTTGTGAACATGTGGAGAGGCATCAATGGATACGCTAAAAATGAGAAACTGACTCAGAAAGATTGACTAAGCTTAACATGACCACCACTGAATATGTGCTAAGGTTGAGCCCCGACAGACGCGGTGGGGAGAGATACACCATCCATAGCAGGCGGGTCCCAATCGGCCCCGATGATCCCTACTATGACATCTACGACAAGTATCGGTACAAGGTAAGCTATCACGAATGATCATTACTTGGCCGTTGCCATAGTGTCCACGCGGAGGATGATTGACCTACAGGTATTGTTCAATTAGCAGTGCAATCAATGCAGTTAATACAAAGCGAATCACCACGCGTTTCACGGGAGAGGCTTCTCTCTTCAGTCAAGGAATTGATGAAGGAACAGAGAGTAAGGTTGTCTCATCAAACGCCGCGAGGGTGGAGAAAAATGTAGCCCAAACAATCAAGGCGGGAGCCGGAGTATTTTTAGCGAAATGACAGCTCCACCCGGTGAGACGAGTTGAGCCCGAGCCCGAGCCCGAGACGAGTGTTGGTGGCAGGAGCAACTACTGTCGCCATCTGCCCGAAAGCTATGCTATGTCCTGTTTTCAAGTTCAATCCCCCTCATTTGAAAAAGCCGGTACGCCATACCCACCATGGTCCGTCAATAGATAAATTATTCAAAAGTGAAAAGCTTTCAAAACATTTCAAACTGTCACAACTATTCAATAACGTCGCATGGAAAGGTTATTTAGGCTGTCACGTTTTGGCAATTTTGATGGCGATAATTCATACCTGTATACTTACGTGATGCAAATAGGTCAATGTCGTAGGAAGACCCTTGTTACGGACCAATGTTTACTGTTTCGAGTTAAACTTCACCAACACGAAAATAATTGACAAATTTCGACGTTGGATTATCTATCTTGATCCTTGGCTTCTGTGAGTACTAATTTTGTGACAATTTCACACTGTACATGTCGTAACCAAGGACAAAACGTTACAAACGTCGATTGGCGACTAATAGTCAGGTGTTCGCATAATGTATGGGTGTTCGCGTTACGATAAATACTTCATTAAACGCATCATTATCGACCACGAAAATCCTGGTGACTCGTGTCTTTGTCTTAGTTAGATATGTACTGGTGACTCGCGCTTCGTCTTGGTTAGATATGTACAGCTTTAAACATTCAAAAAGCAGCCTTGCAATAACTCTAGTTTCAACCATACAAGGCCATATCTGAACGTTCAAGAAACGAGAAATATTGCGCTCATCGATACCACTCACAAAGTTAAATTTGGATATATTATCGGTAATTGATACCAATTTGTGTTGATTTCATAGCAGCTGATGAAGCGGCCTTAGAAAGGTGAAACTAGAGTATATATGACAACGTCAAGCATTAGTGCACGCAATGATTAATTTTTAATGAGAAAATGCTCAAAATATTGGAAAAAGGTGACTGCAACGTTTTGATAACATAATGAGCATATATATGACTGAACTCAAAGCGAGGCCGGCATATCAGCGTATTTAAAGTAATTACACGCCCATTAAAGTGTCACACTAGAACTAACGTACAAAACCTCTAAAACTACCAAATTGAAATTTTATATTTTAATGGATGTCATAGTCAGGAAGTAAAGTCAACAAGAGCAAGTGGAATACACCATGAAAGGCGCGAAGGTGTTGGCTAAGGTAAAGGAAAAGAGGTCTCAAGTATTTTTCCTCCGAATCTTTGCTTTGCGGGGCGAAGTGCAACGTCACACGGTAGGCCCTACATTATCTTATCGTCATTTGTCAAGACGTTTTATTAAAATGGTGAAAATGCGCACAAAGTTCCGTTGACGTGATGGCGATAATACGTTACAGACTCATTTTACTCCGAGTATATTTCAACTTCGAATTCCGCGAGTTAGTAGCCAATTGTTAGTGCTGATCATACAGGCAACATAGGAAAGTTAAAAGTCTAGTCGTAATATATACTGGTGATTTATTACTTGCTGAGCTTGACTGAAGTTTTCGAATTTTGGTCGCCGTCACGCACAAAACTCGTTGATGGAGGAATTCGTATTTATAGCTCGATTTAACTGTCAATGACTTATCATCAATATTTTACAACCAGTTCACCCTTGGACGACGAAATGATTAGCCATTACATGCTCAGCGACCAGTGACCATTTTCCTCAGTGTGTCATGGCGATAGAAATATCGATTGACCAATTCCGACCCACACACGTTGCTATCAAACTCCACGCTGACTGTTAATTTAATACCATATCTAAAGCCAAACGCCTTGTGAAATATTTAACAACACGAGACTCGAGCGATTGTGCTTCCCACTCGTGATGTACGCCGACCGCTTGCCAATATGGGAATAGATCACAATATCATTTCTCTGAAGTCGCACGGGCTCTTCAAATAGAGTGATCGGTCGTACTTTCCACTCGATTTAAATATTTGCAATATAGCATGATTTGTCAAGCTGTTCAATAGATTTTTCGAGTTGCACAATGGATTTCGAGAAAGTGGTCGACTTCTCATGATCTCAGCTTGTTACCATTAAGAAGTGCGGAATTGGGTTAAATTCGTTGATCATACTGTGTTGTCTTTGTGCGCTGTCACGGAGTGTGGCTTTTTCCATTCAGACAGGTCGCCGCGCGAAGTGATGGGCCTACTGTCACTCAGATAGTACAGAACGTCTTCGCTCCAATTGATACCATTTACTAAACATTATGCTGTGAGTGAATGGCCCGTAGCTACGGTAGTGTTGGACTTCTGTGTATAAGTCGGTTAAAGGACTAATTTGTTAGAGATTGTGTACGAGGAATCCATTTTTCTGGATTAAAAATAAAGGCATTTACCATGGGGATGGGGTAAGTGATTCTTCACGTCATTTAGGAGATCTTCGTTGACGTTTCGTATATCGCATCCAAGAACCATGATTCTTGGTCAAGTCAATGTTTGCCATGTCAACATGATATTCAATGTTAGACATGCTTAGACGATTTATTTGTCTATACAACATATTGTACTAGGTAATGTACGTACAGTGCAATGATGAGCAAAATGTAAGTCGTTGAGTATGGCTTGGCTTAATGTTAGAGGACATGTTAAAAGAAGTAACTGGCCGGGTGGTCATTACTCTTGAACTTAACTGTAATCGTCAGTTCTGCTCGATTGCTTCAAGCATCGACCCTGATGTAAAAAGCAATAATTCAGGTCCGAGAGAGCAAAGTCCCTTGTAACTATTTTATTAGCAGAATCACCGTAAACGAGTAAACCGAAGATAAGAAAGTACAAATTTTATACATAAATTATACGTTTACATTAGGACCTCCATGAACATCAAAACTTAAATTCTAATTCCAGGAGATAAAAAATACGCTAACATTCGCACTGATACTGGTACAGTATATCTTATCAGCCGGGCTTTAAAATGGCACGATACCCATTTTAAGATATAAACGTGAATTGAAACCACTTAAAATAATCCCGTCTCGAGTGCAGTTTATCGTTGCTTGAAATGCGTGATCAGGTTTAAATATATGCGCCTCGAAGAAGATATTCCGATACTGGTAAGTGAATTTTGGATCGGTTAAATTGGTTGTCGTAACTGGCCAGGGTCCTTTGGATTGCTCCGGCTTTTGTATGTTTTTTTTCTTGTTCTATTTATGGACCAAATATACATATATATATATCAGTTCCGCGCGTTTATGAGTGATTTTGTGGACGAGCAACACCGATACTGTTACAGCAGTCACCAATAAAGTTCAAGCACAGGCAATTTATGTATATCGCCTCTTTCTTCCTCATCAAGAAGATAGCTTTCCCCGAGCCAAAAACAAATGTACAAATCCTGGTAGGCGTTCGGATGCGATCAACATGTATGTAAAAAAGCAGTTCGTACCAACTGGCGGACTTGGGGGGGGGGGGGCATTTTTGAAGGCTTTGGAATCTTACGGGATACATGTCTAACCTTGTTTTAGGTACTATTACACCAACACGTTATCATGTACGTATTTTCTGAAATCGGAACCTACTATAAAGACTTGCGCCGGTAGGCCGAACCATATCGGAAAGCGATCTTGAATTTTATATTTCCAAAATTGATATCCAGATGGCATAGCTATTGCTTTCAAATGAATTCCTCAGAGCATACACGTCTCTGACTAAAAAGTAACTATTAATGCTAATTCACGCAACACTTATTTTCCTTTCAACCTATGTGTGGCGATATGGTTCACGGGTCAATGAACTTGACGAGAATATGGCTTAAAGGAAGTCCTGTTCATGGCCAAGACTGAGAAATAGTGGGACTGAAGATGCTTTCCATTAAATTAAATATTGATACGTAGTTGGGATTTCGTTAAAAAGATTATTCAGGTTTTTGACGCCAGATATAACATGTTTTGAAAGGCAAAGTATTGTTCTTTTTATTACCACCATCACGTCATTGTCTATTTGGTTGCTCTGGGACACAGGTTCAACCAAAAAATCGACAAAAATACTCTTAACTGACCACTCAGGTTACCAACTTCCCCTTATCAACATCATAAACTTAATCATCTGTTCAGCTGCTCCTAGAAACCGAGTGAACAAAAATCAACAAAAATATTCTAACTGACCACGCAGGTTACCATTAGTGTTTTCTACAGATAACACGCGAAATCGATTTAACTGCATGATTTTTCATTCAAATGAATTCATCATTCTTATCGACGGTACTAGTACTCTAAATTAGTTAATGTTAGCCACATTAGTCAATTCCATATCCCATCCCGCCGCCATGATTGTTTACACGTAAACATGGCAACCCAGCCTCGTTCCAGTGCGGGTCATCATGAAATGCGAACAATCACTCTCGGGTGCGACCTGTGGCTTTCATGAAATACATGTCGCCATTTCAAAGGATTTTGAATGGCTACTATAGCTAGGATAATAAACGTCAAATTTTGTTGTGATCAGCGTATATCATATTGAATCCATGGTTGTATGTTGTCAGTGGTGGCTTTCGACAAACGACAATGGTATGGAATGGCTAGGATAGCCAAAGTTTGCTTTTTAACACAGTGTTAAAGGTGGAAACATCATCACGTGTGTCAACTATTAAGGACATCGAGGATTCGACCGTTATAAGGGCTTTTTCAGATACGTTTTAAGAAATGGGATAATTGTTTAAATATTTCAGTGATATCGCCAAAACCATGGCATGGCAGTATTATGTGAGTAGAAAGCTTTGCGGTGATATCCCTACATTTTTTTATATTGATACGGGTACAGTTATTATTAATTTTGTTCATTTGTTCACAAGATCATTCCCTTAGCCGGTGTACGGGACACCATTTTTCTTCGCTTGTAAAAAACGATTTGGGAGGTTTTGCAAATCTTACGAAATACGAACTTTTGGTTATAAAGTAACCCACGTTCTAGACGTTGACCAGCTAAAAAAAGGATCGAGTTGTCATTTTCTCCATGTTCTCGGCGGATAAATAAGAATCCGCGATTCGGTTCGTAATTCGTGAAATTAGCGAAATCTTGCGATGAGCCACGAACGACGAAACCCACAGCTTCCACGGCGTTCATATTGGTTGCGTTTCGGATGACTTCCACAACATCCCGCTTCAAACCACGTTCCTAGATATTGCATGAAACGACCTTGCACGTCGTTTAATATTCACCTGTTATTATTACGTTCTGACAGCATCAATAGTTGGCCAAGTATTGATGGCCTCTCAGAGCAACTGACATTGATTCCACGCTGTAAGGACCATTATTATTCCAAACCAACCAGAATACGCCTTAATGACCATCGTCATTTCAAATCATCCAGAAAACGCTTGTTGCATGCGTGATGCATATATGCTATATATGATGCATATATGCTATATATACTTTTGAGTACCATTCACCACTGAGAATGACAGTGCAACTCAAAAACTCATCCTTTACTGATATATTTCTGTAGGCAAGTGCCATGAAAAATTCACCGAAATATCATATAGGTATGGTAGTTGAGAAGTTTTTTTTTTAAAGGAGAAAGAAAATTCGCAGGAAGGGGCACTTCTATTATGAAATCCATGAAAGTGGGGTCAAATGGAAAATATACGAGCTGAAACAATGATATTGTAATGGGCTGAACTACACTCAATCAGCTAGGTTTCAAATATAAAGTAAATTCTAATGACATTCAGTTTACCGGACGGTTAGATGTCATCCCTTGATTGCTGGGCTAGATATTGTTAAAATTCCCACATATCATCCGTCTGACACTCAAAAGTGTTGAAGGTAATGACAACATCATTGTGATAGACATTCACTTTCTATAACTCATGGTTCTCACAGCGCTCCTATGAAGGATCCACGCCGGATCCCGCCAGGTGCCTGAATAGACTACTAATCAGTTCTGGCATAGACCTGAGAATTACACTAACTTGGGACAGGTCAATAACATTCATACAGTAGCCAAAGAAGTCCCAGTTTTTCAGTGAAGCACGGTTGGGGGTGCACTCTCTTACAACTCCATGTCCACTGCAAGCATAATTCAAATAAAAGGGCAAGAATTCACCGAATCAAATACAGAAAATACATTCTACGTTGATTACCAATAAAGAAAAAGCGATTGGATATGCCTTCACATCAGAACATCTGTTTGGCAACAGTCGTTTAGAAATAGTAGAACAGGCATAGAGTTCTTTTCATTTTCATTAAAAGTAAGGCCAGGGTGCACTGCTAAACTCATACCGATCACTTCGGCTTGTCTATTAATTTCACCTTTAACAGCAATTTATCGCGTTTGAACATTTTCTACTACGATCTTGAATTTCTGGACTGGAAGGCTGGTGTTCATGACGAAGTGCATTGCGGTATTTGACAAACACTAATTATGGAGTAAAATACTCTGATACAAAGGTCCGATGCCATGAACTTTTCGTCCACAATACTACCAGTAATAAATGGGCGTTGTTGAGAGTATGGTCTTTAACTCTAAAACCAGAAATACATATAGGGCGGTTGGCTTCAGGGCAATAGAAAACATGCCTTCATGGGGCCACGGGCAGTGTCATTACAAAGTCACAAAAGCCTGGGGAGTTTTACAATCATTCTCTCAATAATATCGTTCAGTTCACGATCTCAATTATGAACTCATTAATGACCCTATTCCTACACTTCATGCCTCTTGGTAATAAGATGACCAACATTGCGTGAAATTGTGTTCTTGAGCTGGAAACTAAAATTGGTTGTATACTATAAAAGGAAGGATCTCTTCATCTAGCATGCTTAATGATGACAGCCCTGTTATGACAACGACATTAAAACTATATACTGATATCGCTCATCCCCGTTTATATCGTTCGTTTTGGTAAAGTGTATATTTTGGGGATGGTGCACGGATTTCCCTGTTGTGGAATTAGAGTTACATGTATTTAAGGTCTGAATCAAATATGTAGAATACTATTCGGCTAGGCGAAATATCTTGCCACTGAGTCGGTATGATATTATAGTTAGACTACGGAATGTTTATTTATAAAGGTGGGAAGCCTCGAAATCGATTTGTTCAGGTCAAGTTTGTCGATATCACCATGGTCCAGTCTGTAATATTGTCCAATTTGTGGGTAAATTAATGGGTTGCCATAGGAACGACCAGATGGTGACAAAACATAAGATTTTATTCCAAACACGCTTTGTTGACATTGCGTTATTTTTTCTGTTGAACCGTACATTTTCATTTACCGTGAACTGCGTGATCAGGAGAGTGCATTTCGGACCGAATAATGGCGAAGAAGATATTTGTGAGCAGTTTTTTATCAATCATAACGATAATAGCGCTTAATTGGAAGCTGTGAGTCCGTGTAACGAGAACAAGAACCGTTTTATTCAGAACTTTTACAACCTGTTTCTTGATGTCAACATCAACTCTGTTTAAGACATAATTATATTGTATGTATCCAACACCTTACACAATGAACATTTTTCAGTTATTTTCTGAATATCAAGCGAACGAAAAAGGACCGCTTCAGTTATGACTACAATTACACACGAACATTCCTTAAGGCTAATTTCAATGTGATAAGGACTTCGAACTGAATAATGTCGTGTTCTTGACTTTCTCAAAAATACCCCAGACATTGGCGAACACGGCTTCTAACATGATGCGATGGCGTCCATTCTCTTGGACAGGTGTTATGATTCATAAAAACGATGTCACCATGTTAAATGGAGCAGTACAGTGTTTTTCAGACCGTGCGAAAGAAGAATTTATCCAGGCCTATCGTCCTTTCAACCAACGTTTTTAAAGTTTACCACATGAGCTCTTAGATAAGACTTTTTCGCGACAAATGAAGCGTATTAGATTGAGATAAACGATTATCAAAAGTGAAAAATGATTTAATATGTCAAGGTCAATTCTGAACATCATGAATTGTCAATCTAGATATTCGTTAGTTAAAATACGATCAACATATCAAACATTTCGGCATGCGTAACCATATTTCCGTTCTACAGGATTTGCGACTGCATCAGAAGCTTGTCTACGAAAATGTCTTCAAAAAAGTTGCAGATTTCATCGGTTCCTCATGAAGTTGTAAAGCGTATTTTGAAATTAATCCCATCATTGTTTTCCAGGGCCCCGGCAACGAAAAGATCCTTGGGAAGATCCCAAGATACGACGACCCGAACGACCAACTTTCCCAAGCAAGCTACGCCGAGATTGACAGTACCATGCCCTCCCGCATAGGATACAACCGACCCAACGGCAACGAATATTACGACGACGAAGAAGACATGTATCGGCACGACCACGGCCCCTTGGACGCCAAGGGGAAGCTAGTGAGCTTCTTTAGGAATGGGGACCCACACTTCAAGGGTCTCAAGACCAGTATCAGTCAGAAACAGTTCTCGACTTTTGAGACTTTATTGATGTGGTTGAACGAGAAAGTGCCCACCACGACTGGGGTGCGGTATCTTTTCGTTCACCCTGAAGGGTACGAGGTCAAGGACATAAACGAGATCGAGGGTGGGAAATCGTATGTGGTTTCCGGAGTCAAAAAGCTCAATACTAGTGTAGTGTACGGAAACTCTAAAGAAAACTTCTGGCATAATAATAAGATGTCCGCGGGTAAGTTAAGGAGAGCGGATAGGCAGCTTCTCCGTGAAGGGCCAGGCGGTCCGTATTCACACGATAAGAACTATACGGGGGCGTCCCCCGGGCAGCAGAGACCTAGGATTTTCACGGTTATTAGTAACACTCATAGAGATAGTAAGGAGAAAGTTATCCTGAATCCTCAGACTGCTCAAACCTTCGAGGATCTTCTCCGCCAGGATTTTACCAATATGCTGAAGCTGGCCACTCCACCAGTGCAGACGCTTTATACGGCAAGGGAACCGTTCAAACGAGTACGTATTGTTAATCAGTAGGCATTTAAAGTATCGATAGGACGAGTAGAGTCAAGCTAATTGTCACTTTTGAATCAAATGTACACCAAGATATGTTTTGTGATCTTTTCAAAATACGTGTAGAGTTGGGATTTCGATCGTTGAAGTTTCTCACGGCTGGAAAGAATTTAAAGAATTCGGCCCGTTTGGTTACCGGCGGTTAACAGCGAATACGTTAGTGTTGGCGCAAGCTTGATAATTTCTTAACCTCTCTATGAGCTCATGATGAGATCCTGACCGTGATCGAATCTCTCTGAATATTAGATGATCGAAGTGCTTGGCGTTGCCAAGGAAAGAGAATATCGGCAAGCTGTCCTCGAGATCGGGCCGGCCAATTTGTTTACAGAGTAACACAGTACGCTATAACGTCCCAATGTTGCCCGGGGCAACAAGCAACTTCATTCCAGATGAGAGACCTGGAATATGAATATGCTAACACTTAAAATCACTTACCGGAAACGTTTCAGTCGTGTCCACATGGATCAGGCATTTGTCAAATAACGCTCGGCATCGAGAAGCTTTCATTCACTCAGTACATCAAGCCCAAAAATAATATTATGACGGAATATATAGATTCGTTTGCACTTTGGCAATAAAAATGCTGTTATTGGCAGATTATTTGTGCCCTTATAGTGAAAACACAGTAAAGGCGAATGATGTGGGCGTTTTAACTTGCTGCGAATTGCACTTAGAAAATGAATTGGTTGGTTAAACAGAAGTTTCTATGATAATTTGGTGTTGAAGCAGGTAATTCAAGATTTGATATTTAAATCCGAATTCATCCATTGCCAGGTCGAAAGTTACTCGCAACTCTTCAGAGAATTCAAAAACCACGATGCCTTTATCGCCTGCGGAATGGAGTTGAAGCCGTACGAACTTAAAAACAGGGCAGCTCCTGGGGTACGGAACGACCCATCTGAAGAGAGAGATAAAGATAATAGAGAAATTAGAGACCGGACAAGGAATGAGAGAGAGGCGTATGATACGGGTACTGATCGGAGTCGTAGGAATGAGCGAGACTCGTACGATCGGAGTCGCAAGGCCAATCGGAACGACCTTCTTGTCGGTAGGTATAACCTCATATGGAGAAACAACTGGCAAACTGGCAAACTTTAACCGCAGTGTCTTCAATCTGTTTCCAAATATCCAGCGAATGTCTTTTTCCATAGAAGTGCCCTCCTCGTTGCTCGTTCTTCAAGTGGAAAAACGCATTATTTGATATACATGTACTTATATAGGCTAATATACAGTCAGGCATTACGAAGCTTACTAATAAAACTATGATATATTTAAGCGCTCAAACGAACGATTTAAATTGCTGCGTGCTGGGAAATTGATCATATGCGACAAAAATTGCTCATCTGCGGTGGTCATCGCAGGTGCCGTCGTAAACTTTCATAATTTTCATCTTTTTAAGACGAAGATTACGACCAACAAGAACGGACACCCCGTAACCACACGAGCTACCAGAATTACAGCCCGCCCCCGAACAGAGGTCGTCCCTGCCGTGACGACCCCAGGGAGGTCCGTAGTGACATCAGGGATAACCGGCCGCCGCCCTACAGGGAGGTAAACGATAGGGATAGGTATGAACCGGCCAGACACCAGCGCAATCGTACCCCTTACAAGAACAGGTACATCGGGATGATATATTAGCATTGGCATGCTTGCTCTATGTCATGTATTCCAAGCAGATAATTGTATGGTTTTTTTCATAACAAGAGGTTGCTGATACCACCAGTGCTATTTCCAACTATGCATGGCCCCAGTGGGGATTTGGGAGCCCAAATTAAAAGCTAGTACAGTCTCTGGTAAGTGGAAATATCATGAGAAGACTACAGAAGGAAACCATGCACTTTAATCAGTTTGTGGCATTAATGACTGGTAATAAAAAAAACAACAATTATCTGCTTTACTTGTAAGAGCACTCCACAAATAGCATGCACCGGAACAGATGGTATCGGGGATGTCACAGCATCGAATTTTTTGTATATTTATTTTTATTCTAGATAGATTTAACACCTACACGATAGTCCAATACCTAGGGGTGTAGTTATTTGCAACTTTAAAACGGTTGTTGTGCGAATAATTGGCTTTTTATCCTGCTTAAACTGACAGATCCGTCAAAGAAGTACATTATACGATAACCAAATTTGTTCGTAGTACTTTCTTACCAATAATGACTTTTGATTACTACCTCCCTGCCGGAAGCATTACTCCTGTAACCGAAACCCCCTCATCCCAACGCCACTTGACATTTTAAACGATTGTTCGAACCCCTCATAGCATAGTGAACTACTATACTTAACCACTTTTACTGCCAAGTTACTTTGGTAGCCAGTGCTTTTATCAAAATGCAATATTTGGCACCAAAGCCAAGTGATTTTCAGATTTGTTGGCTTTCGAAGGTGTAAGCATTGAGACAAGACGTTGATAAACCTTAAAGCTATCTCATACCTGACCGTTTCCCTCCCAGCCTTTCTAATGAAAACCTTGCATTAAAAAGTGCTTTATTGCGCTTTTTGCCATCTAAAAAAGCAACAAAGTAACAAAAAAAGATTAATACAAAACCCAAGAGGAACATTTCCTCTTCCAGGGGACAAAGATACCGGGAGGAAAACGACAGTGGCGACGAATACCCGCAGCATACTACCCCACCCCGCTCACGGGAGCCATACCACTCACGTGACCCACCCCGGCCACGAGAATCATACCATTCACGTGACACATACACTTACAGAGAGCCAGAGCAGACCCGCAACGGACCAAGGGAGAACCCGCGGTACGCCGCCTACAATGATGACCAATACTCGCCGCCACGTGGTGGAGGATACACCCAGAACTCCCGCACGCATCTGCCGTATATTGACAAGCAGAGATATAAAGGAGATGAACTCAATCGAATCCCGAATGGAGTTGGGCCGCGGAATGGACCCAAGGGTTCAGAGGAGAAGCGGTATAACGTGGCGAGAGTGGATATTCACGGAAAACGTAGAGGTACGCCATGATTCTACTTCTTATTCTTATTCATCTGCAGTTACTTTTCCTGTGAACTGTTCGTGATCTCAAAACCATCTAAATCTGAATTTTGTAGCAAACCTGTTACTCTTCTTTCAGAATTTTTCGCGCCAACCATTCCCGACTCAAACGATGATGGAGCGATGCCGGACAGGACTCTTGCTCTCGATTGGGTGTATCCTTTTTTTTGCTGAAATTAAAAGCAAGTCTACAATGTATAAGAGTTTGAGCCAGAAAATGAACATGAATTGAATATACTAAGCTCTACTTGGGTGTTGAAAGTTTTGATTTAAAGTGTTGTTTATGTTGCTTGACGCAAATTATACTAAGCTCTACTTGGGTGTTGAAAGTTTTGATTTAAAGTGTTGTTTATGTTGCTTGGCCCAAATTATACTAAGCTCTACTTGGGTGTTGAAAGTTTTGATTTAAAGTGTTGTTTATGTTGCTTGACGCAAATTATAAGCTCTACTTGGGTGTTGAAAGTTTTGATTTAAAGTGTTGTTTATGTTGCTTGATCCAAATTACATTGTATACTAAGCTCTACTTGGGTGTTGAAAGTTTTGATTTAAAGTGTTGTTTATGTTGCTTGACGCAAATTATACTACGCTCTACTTGGGTGTTGAAAGCTTTGATTTAAAATGTTGTTTATGTTGCTTGACCCAAATTAATTGACATGTTAACTCGAACTGGCTTGAAATCATTAAAATAAATTTTAGTTATTTAAATTTTAGTGTTGTGTGTGTAATGCTGTATACTATTTAGATTAAAATTGTTGAAGGTGTGACAATTTCTACGAAGTACCAAAGTCGTGTGATAGTCTTTTTTTGCTACGATACCCGTTACCCGGTGGCTCCCTGTTTCATCATGTCGATCTACCGGCATTGTGCGTATATCCATTTGAGGAGACTTCACGGGTTGGTTGACGTTCTCCGCCAGTAAGTCGGCATGTATTTCACCAGCTGTCGGGACTTTTTTGGCAAGCGTATTCCTTGACATTATATCAGATACGGCTACAGAGGTAAAGACTCCCGGAATAACCTTTTCGTCATCACCACTGGTGAGACCTTGTACTTTGTCTCAAACATTGCTGTGATATATGATAAGAGGAGGGACAGGCAGCGCCACTATACGGAACACACAGAGGAAATCTCGTGGTAAGAACAACTTATAGACAATGTCCAGTCTTCCTTTAAAGATAAATGAGAAATCGAACTGTAAAACGTGCGGTATACAGAGTTTACCGTAAGCCTACTTGGAAAATACTAACTTCTTCCTGAAAAGAAAAGAGAAATTGGTCAGTCACGTGGCCATCTCGTTCATTTTCGTGATTACATGGTATCCTGCATCTATTTCAGTATGGCCTTGCACCCGTCCCAACCATTGGTAGCGACAGGCCAGATTGGTGGTAAGAACAAGGATGCCCCAGCACACGTCAGAATTTGGGACCATCGGACCCTCGCAAACTTTGCTATCATTGGCATGGGCGTCTTTGTCAAAGGAATAACCTGTCTATCATTCTCAAAGGAGGTAGGCATAAGTAAATTGCTTCGTTTAAAAGGACAACTCACCAACAAGCTTGATATCCGATGGCGATGCCTGGTCGAAACAATGTTGAGTAGAACGACGCCTGTCTTCTCTCTGGTGATAAAAAGAATGGCTTGGCATTAAGGCGACTTCGTTTTGAAAGAGCTGTTTAAAAAAACAACCTCTTATTTCGTCATGATATTGACTGTGTATTTCAAATATGGTGAGGGTTTAATACTTCATTTTCCGAGCGAGCAACAAGAAAACACCATGCATAGAAAAGGACGAGCGGTTTAACTCTGTATGCTTCAAAATGGTCAGTGTTCCACCGCTGACCGAATGAGCAAAAAGAAGGGAAAATGTTTGGAAAAGGCAGATGACAAACTAGTTTTAGCCAATGCGTCCCGCGACAGAAGCTGGTCAATGTAAAAAGATTTAAGATACTGCAATGGATAATATAAAAGCATAAGAAAAGTTACAAATACCTTCTTCATGTTGTATGTTGTTGCCAGGAAGCATAAGTCGTCTGCTTCTTATTCAGAATGATGGGGAATATCTTCTGGCGGTGGACCAGAGCAACAAACACGTGATGACCGTTTGGCAATGGGAGAAGGAAGCGTGTATTGCCAAGACAACGGTAGGTAGCATGCCATGATATCTCAAGAGTAGACATTTTGATTAGAATGGATGTATCCTATAAATATCATGATTGATAGTAGCCCGATACTTTTCTGCCACTGGTTCCAACTCCGGAAGAACCCATGGATCTCAATGCGTATGACTGTCCAAGTCATTTCATTTCTCAATCGAGTGGTTTGCAAGAACTTAGCACTCGCATTCTTAGCAGAGAAGTGCCTTGTAATTTATTTGGAAAGCCAATTTTAATTGTGATACTTATCTAAACCGACTCAACTGGTTTCGTCATCACTGGAGTTAACACCCATAGTCAGGTTTGGAAAGCAACCGAGATTCAAGAATTTAATTGAAGGAAAGAAGCATCTGGATTTCTCTCTATATACATGATACTAGTACTGTATATATATGGTTGTTTTAAGTGATCGTAACTTTACTGCACGAAATTAAACTTCGTCAATCTTAACCCAAGTTTGCTTCATGTTCACCAGCAGATCTACCCCTATCCGGTACGCTATCAATATTATCAAGTATATAAATTAGATTAGTCCATACTTGATATCGTTATATATCATGAGGCTCTGTTAGTCTGTGTTTAGCTAGAATTCCCCCGTCAAAATCCCTCATATACTATTTAACAATACGCCACCCATTCTACATGTACAAAATTTCGTCGCTTCCCACTGACATCAGTCAGAAATAAGCTTCCCATCGTTTTCTCAATCCTATATCGCCTTTAAGACTGAGTAATAAAATAGTACGACCACGATGCCTTCAATATTTGAGTTTGAGTTATAGTCGTAAAGTTATATCTTCAATTTCATTGCACTGCCAATCGTCTTCAAATTGATAAACCACATGTTTTGTACAACAATCTGGAATTACAACGAAAAATATTCTATAACATGAAAATGGTTTATCAATTTGATAACATTCGTCAATTCATTCACACTGAATATGTCAACTGACGGTTGGTGTTCAGCCTCAAACTTGAGACCGAGGTTGGAGCGATGCGCGTCATCTCCTTCTTGGCTTCCTGTGCCTGTATTAGATTCTTTAGATTACGAATACGATGCGTTTTGAATATAGACTTTACATATTAGCATGAAGGATTGTAAGAAAACATCATGAGATAGAGGATGTTAATAAGTGTTCTGTGTCATATTAAAGCTTTCGTTTGGAGTGAAACCTTATCGTGAAGTAAGTAGTTGTGTGATAGGGTGGATGTTGTCTAGTCAATACCAGAACCAGAACCTGTCCATGTTGTCGTTTTTGTAATGAATTGAGACGTGATCTTCCCCGTCACGAACCACTTGATATACAAAATGGAAATGCCTCATTATGAAATTTTGAGTTTTTGCTTCCTCTTATGATGGTCTGTAAACGATTACGAATGTATATGATAATTAAATGCTTTTGTCGTTGATTTTCCCTTAAAACGATGACAAATTTCAGACGAATGCTTTTGAGGGTTTCGTTTTACCAACAGGCTGAAAATGTGCAGTAGGGCCAACAATAAATAAAGTTACATTTTCCTCGAGTTTTTAACAAAAGCCAAAAAATGATAACATATCCTTAATATAGCAAAGTCAGAATACGCGTATAGGTATAAACTAGACTTTCCTGTAATCAACAAACATCACTTTTCTTCCAGACAACCGTTGGAACAGTGATAGGCGCCCAGTTCCACCCACAGGACGACTCCGTGATCGTCTCATTCGGAAAGCAACACATCTCTTTCTGGAAGATCTTCTGGGAGGAAGCGAACGATGATAGGGAGGAACATCCAAATGGTAGGATACTCAGGGACAAGAAAAGCGGAATTTTCGAGGTGAGTTTAACACCTGTTCAAACGGATATGTGGCAGGAACGAAATGATCATCCACGAATACCAGGTTGAATTACCACTAGCAGGTTGTTGACGGTTTCGAGTTGTATCGCTACAGACCTTTCACTCTTCCGAATGTGGTAGTACCTTTTCTCAACTTTGCTTCGTTCATGTCTTATTGTCTGCACTTCTCCGGTGGCGACGTGGATTTAAACTGACCAGTGGGCACCCCGACAGCTAATGCTATATATATCCTTAATTTTTCGAGGACGAGGTGCCAAAATACGTCACAGCGCTGGCCTTCAACGAGAACGGTGATGTCATTACCGGCGACTCCACCGGAAGTCTGATAGTGTGGTCAAGGGACTACGAGAACGCCTATACCCGAAACCACTCCTTTTCGATGGATCTAAAGCATTGCCATCAGGTAAAGACACTGGTCAAGGGCACTAGGTTTTTAAGGAGAGGGGCGGATGAGCGGAGTCCGTGGGATGAGGTTCTTTAGAGGCAGGCCATGACCGTCAATAGCTAGCTCAGAGAATAAAGACATTTCAAACTTCTACACCGGCAGTGATCAGACGATGAGCCGAATAATGGTGTTGAGAAAATACCTCAGAATGCAACTGATACAATGATTTAACTCGTTTCCTTTCAGAAAACGGTGCTATGTCTGACTGTGATGCCAGATGGTACCCTCCTGACAGGGGGTGGAGCGGAGGTGAAGGCCTGGGACGGTAATAACGGCTACAAGGTGCTCAAGGAGAGACTCGTACGTACACACTCATTTTACAGTACACCAATGTTATTGCCCATTGAAATAGGCTCGTACCGATCCGCTACCTCTTGCAGTGGGACGGGCCAGGCCGGTCTAACCAAGGGTTTGTGTGTTACCCTATGTATACTCATCTAGACCAGACTCCAGTCCATTTCGTCATCTAGATCGTCTCTTCGTCCTCTACACAGGCGAAAGAACGAGGCCGGTCCACTACTGCGTCCGGAGTGTAAGCTGGGCCTCTCAGGGCCACTGCGACTTTCGTCTCTCTACAGACTTAAGACTTTAATTGAAATCAGTTTCATTTCATAGATTCCAGACACTCAGGGTTCCGTCCGTTCTATCGTGGCCCAACATTTCGAAGGTGCTGATGGTCAGATCTACATCGGAACAACCAAAAACATCATTCTCGAAGGCTCCTTGCAGGAGAAGTTCACACCGCTCATACAGGTGGGTACTGTAGAGTTATGCCGGACGTAATTGATAAGTCTAAGTTTAAGCCTGGCTTGATTCTTGGCTTTTTCACAATCATAACTTTCTGATCCCTGAAAAGGCTGACCAACGGCAGTGCTGGTTAGCAATTCGCGCTTTGGACCATCCTGAGATCCGGCTTTTTTTTGCTCCTTCGTCATATACAAAGAAAAATATCGAGAGGCGGAGTATATTGATAACCACTGGTTATACCAGGATGGCTTTGGACTGGCATTGCAGCAAAACCCAATCCGATTCATAAAAATGTCAAACCATTATATACCAGCATATATTCTTTCTCTTCCAATTGTGTAGGGTCACAGTGACGAGCTCTGGGCGATGACCACCCACCCCTTTGAACATTCCTTCTTCACTGCAAGCTACGACATGCAAGTCATCAAGTGGTCGACCCTGAATCACAAGATCATCTGGAAGACGAATATAGAGGTTGGTCTCCGTGAAAATGATCCAGAGATGTTTAGACCAAGGGAAAGGGTCAATTATGACTGAATGTATCCGCATGAATTTCGGTAACAACGTTGTCTTATGTGTGTTAATAACGGGAGAGTTATCTGAATGTCCCTACCCTTTCAATTCTTGGGTCTCATCAGCGATTCAGATTTCCAGAGCTTTTTGATGAAAGCTACATAACTACATGACATAGCATGTGGTCAAGCTTGGCTCAATCTGAGGTCTGGGGTTGGTACCTCTGCGTTTTAAAGAAAACTTTTATATTTCCAGAAACCCTGCCTCTGTGTTGCCATCGACCCTAAGGGCAGCCTCGTAGCTGTTGGGACCACAGTGGGCCGAATCATAATCATGGACGCCATGTCTGGCATGCATATCAGTTCACTTCAGGTCAGCGTTGACCAGCTGGGATGCATGGCCTTTAATCCAGACGGGAATCTCTTGGCAGTTGGGTCACACGACCATGGTGTCTATGTGTTTGGCGTTCTGGATGAGGGGCAGTGTCTCCGAAAGCATAAAAGCGGAATACTCACGGTAAGACAATTATCCTAACATTAGTCATAAAATGCCACCCTGACGGATCGAATGATATTCTTAAGATATCAAATATCATCATCACTCCACCAATCAAGATTCTGTCCACTTCGTTCTTATGAAGTCCCTGCTTTTCCTTTTCCTTGGCTCGAGACAACATTTTTACAGATTGCTTGTTTTTCAGGGTCACCGTAACTTTGTTACTCAACTAGACTGGTCTAGTGATGGAAAGTACCTCCAGTCAGTCTCGGGCGATTACGACTTAAGATACTGTAAGTTTTACTTAAGTTTTTATAGAATGGGTAGCTCATCCAAACAACAGTAGGCCCTACAGTCATGTACTTTTGAACAGATTATGTCGACATTAATGCAGTCTACTTAGTTTAATTAAAGTTGCTCTCATTACAGGGAACATTGAATCAATGACCAGAGAAAGATCCGGTAGCAAACTCTGTGACACAGACTGGCATTCTCAGACTTGTGTCCTCGCCCACTGCACTTTAGGTGCTTGGTCCAACCTTGAGAAGGGAGAAGACATCAACTGTGTGAGTCGCTCAACCTTCCGTGACTTGTTGGGCGTGGGCGAGAATAGAGGCGTCATCAAGCTTTACAAGTATCCAAGCTCTGTGCACAAGGTAAGGTTAAATCTTGGCGAAGAATAGTTGCACAGTGGCAGAGTGGTTAGAGTGCCAGACTCATAATCAAGAGGTCCTGGGTTTGACTCCCGGAATGACCACAACTGTACACACTTAACCCAACTTGCTTCTTTCCACCCAGGAGTAAACGGGTACATAGCTTGCAGTGATGGTATATCCACTTATGAATGCTGTAAGACAGCCAGGACACGATACTCCCCAGCCCAACTTGACTTAAACCCTGTTACTCCAAGTGGAGCATAGGTCGCCAACAAGACTTTTCCACTTCCTCCTCTCCTGGGCCCTTCTCTCAACTTTGCTCCAGTTCATCCCTATAACCCTAGCCCCAGGCCAACAACTAGGCTGATAATTGTCAAAGTGAAGTCAACGGACTTACACCAAATAGAACAGTACGGTGTAAAAATTTGGGATTAACGTGTAATTGAAAGCCAATGTCCATATGATTGAAGACAATGGGTTAAGTTGTGCTTGATATTGAAAGCATATCATTTTCTTCCACTTCCAGGCTGAGTGTACTTCGATCAAAGCGTACACGTCTCACGTTACATCTGTCCGCTTTACATTCGATGACAGTTTCCTGATATCAACGGGAGGAACTGACGATGCTATCATGCAATGGTCAATGGTTGAGACCTGATCTGAACAATACTCAAAACACTGGTGGTAAAACAGTTCAAACTCAAAGAAAACTGCCACTAACAAGTCCAGAAATTGGTTTAAACCATGTTTATGGTAAAACTCCAACTTGGAGTCACTGGTACATTGATGTTTTGGTCAGAACCAGGTCTCCGTTCCACAATTTAGCATGGGCAACATAACGATTGGACTCAGGATTATGATAGTATTGTTGATAAAGCTATTGTGCATGTACATAGTCTTGACTCAAATGACTTACTAATCAATTTTTATGGGGGTTTATGTCCTTTGCATCATGGTAGTTTTAAATTCTTCCCAGGGTGTAGTCCAACATTGTAATGTATGGCAGAAATGCAAATGGACATTATGGTTACAAAGCGGACCCTTTCATTGTATTACTGTGATATATAATTCCTTTTTTTACTTTCTACATGTACGTTATCATCAAATTTGGAAATTTAGAATTAGACTTAGAGAATAGGACCAAGTACATTTCTTCAGCCCTTCAGAGCCAGGACCAGGTCAATCAATTTATGTTCATAAGAATGCTTAAGACACAAATGAAAGTAAGGACATTGTTTCACTGAAGAGCTAAAAACCATGAATTCATTGTGCCAAATATTTGCTGTAAACCATGAAATGTATCTTAGTGGAATTACTATTATTATTTATCACTAAAACCATTTTTATAGTGCTTAATGTTTTGATGAACTCCTGTCTATTTGACAATATATTAAAACATGCACACATTAATCAATCCATTATTAAATAACATAACGAAGAAATCATCCATACTTGCTATTTGGCATACAAACCTGATTTGTAAGGATGGATTTCTAACAAGATCTATAAAATATTGTAAATCTGTATTTATACTCAACCAGATAATGAGATTTTCCAAGTTCTTCCAGTTTCGACACACAACAGATGATAGGGGTAAGATGGTGGCACTATGATACAATAAATACTTAAAAAGTAGCCAGAATTCTACTGTATGTGACATATTTATTTTTGCATAATATTAGTTATCAAGTAGGTTTAGGTCTCACCCAAGTCAAAAAATATGTCACCTTTCAAAGAATCATTAAAGTAAGACATTGTATTACTGAAAACTGCAAAAGCTTTGCGTGTTTATTTCTGCGATAAAAGCAATAAAAGCCAAACATTAACAAACAAATTAACTGAAAATACAAAATATCATAGTCACACTTCCAGCAATATTGAGTGAAGAGTGACAAAATACCTGGTTTATAGCATGCTTAAAACTATAGAAAATGACACTTTTTGTCAGTTTCTACAGTACAGTGAAAATGGGTGCATACACAGGCAAATATGAAATATGGTCAGGATAAATTTCAGTTCTTATGATTATTTATCAGAATTGATGAGGAACTCTGAGATATTTTGCAGCAAAGAATCTTCTTCTGTATGCATCCAGAACGAATCAAACATCTGCAACTGGATGCAGCCAAAACAAAATCAAACATCTGCTGCTGCATGTAGCCAAACGAAATCCGCATTTGGTTAATTTGCCTGTGAATACACGTGTCGCAGAACAGAACTATCTTCAAAGAACTTATTTACCTTCCATAAATTCACTGCATCTGAAAATATTCTCATTGCTGTTTTCATCTCAATAATGGGATAAGTTAACAATACATTCGATTTTGTATGAAATAGTTATAATTTACGATATAGATTTTCTTCTGTTTTCGTTTTTTCCAACTGTGATATAGTTGCAGATATCAAAATCATAGAAGTCTGTACAAAAGCTTCACCTTAGGGTAAGATTTACCATAGTTACATGTACTGGTTAGAATAGTAACAGTTTTGGCCATTTTGTACAGGCAAATCTTTCTACATTCCAAGTCCACTCTTACATCGTAAGTTCTATATTTTTACTGAACAAAATTTTGTACGATTGTTAATAAAAGTCTATTGCCAGTTAAACCACAAGTTTGTGTTTCTATATGAGACAAGTTACAAACTGCTCCACAGTATTAGGAAGTCCCCTGCATTGAGGTTGAACAGTCGTCAATACACCAAAATATCCCAGTTTAACTCAGAGTGGGACTGGGAGACAGGACACATCCCAACCTCTCTATTTCTCACGGTTCAGTTTCAAATTGGTACACTATGCCCTGCAGCAGTTACAGGATACTTGTATTCCAACAGCCAGCAACATTATGAAATAGCGATAACAAAGTCCAAACGTTGTATAACCCTGCGTAAGTTTGTACCTTTCCCTCCTATTTGAGTCGAACACTTCTTTTGATTCCAGCACGTATACCAGACAACTCTCCACCATACCGTGACATCTCAGTACGCACCTCACGTATCTGAAACAACGAATTAGATTTAATGGAGGAGCAATCAGCATTTCTTTATCATGACAGTGAGAATATCGTCTAACAAGAACGGATGCTATCCATGAGTCAATGTTTACAGTCCACTTTCTTACCTGTCCCTTCCTCCTGATCTTGGCCTTTCTGTATTTCATCCTGTGTTTAACCCTCGGGTTCCTGAGCTCTTTCTTCCTGTGGGGAGTCAGACCCTTATTCTTCTCGATCTGGTAACCAATAGCACGTTTACCCATCTCTTCATTTTCTCCATCGCCGTAGCCTTCTTCCCCTTCATTGCCAGCCGGTCGATCCCTAAAAAGGCATGAATAATCTTTATGTTTCTCTTGAAACAAATGAACTCATTTTAAAGATTGTGACGAAGCCCTTTTTTGGGATAGCGTCTTGAATCATTGACCGGTATTCAATGGAGTGAATTCAAATCTCAGAAAGTTTCCCTAATCTCTTTAGTTACTCACTCACTCTTTCCTGCAACTTGACAATTCTATGCCAACTGTGCCACAATCTCTTGAGAGAAGTTTGTTAGAATTTTTTTCTCACCCATCATTTTCGCCTGGCTGGCCTTCCTCCAACATCTCTTCCTCCACCTTACGCCCCAACTTCATCATCTCGTAATACTCCAACGCCTCCCTCTCATCTCTTGTCTCAAACTTTCCTTCCAATTTCTTGGCCTTCTTCTGAAGAAGTAAAAGAGTCAAATCAAAAAGAGCGAGTTGAAACGGATTTAAACCGTTTTGGATGAGACAAGTTTAAAAATTAGTTCAAGATTCTAGAATTTTTTCAAGGTAACCAGAACAGCCAATTAAAAGAAGAATACTAAACCTACCTTTGCCTTTTTATCATCACCACTCAACCCCTCTTCATCAGCCAACAACTCTGACAACTTCCTCTTCTCCTTCTTGGTCAATTTCTTCTTGTCCCTCTTCTTTTTCTTGTCTACCTTCTGTGTCTCCATAGTTATCACTTCCCCACTCTGGAGCTTCTCAAGGATGAGATCCATCTCCTCACTGAGCTGGTTATCGATAGGCTCAAGTTGTTTGAGGAGCTGCAATACAAAAGAGGTTTGCAATGAATTATTTTGGAACACAGTGTCCCACATGCCCAAAATTCAATGGAGCTTCAACAGGATTTTCCTGTCTAGCCTGCTGGGATCATCATCATCACCATTTTGGATCTTTGCCTTCATGTACAATGCAGGACAATGCTGGACAATGCAGCATAAAGAAAACACAAAACATACTTACATTCCTATACTGAACCAGCCGACCGATGACTGGGTGGTTATGGACGGGTGTCTGTTTGGCCTTCAGCATCAAGTAGAAGCTGATGTTGACACAGTAGCTGAGGATAAGTCTGAACTTGGTCTCCACGTATTCTGCAGCTTTTCCTTTCGGTAGGATGCCATTCTTTACCAACTCTTGCACAGGAAGGAGCCGGTCTTTCAGCTCTATCATCCTTAACTTGTAGTCAGCTATCAGGTCCAGCAACTCTGGGGATTCCTTCTTGAGCAGCTGAAGTAAGAGCAAAGTTACTGTCAAAATAATACGACAAGCTTCATCATAAAACGAGTCATTTTTGCCAAGTTTGGATGCCAACTGAATTGGAGAATTTTAGAAATATTTCATCATAGTTTTACTGAGGACACATGTGCGTACAACTACCATAATTGAACCACAAGGCCCCCAGACTGAGTCAGTTGTTCACATTGCCCTTGCAGATGTCAATATTTTCATTCATACTGTACCTGCAGTTTCTCTTTCTTGGATAGTTTTGACAAATCTTTTTTGATCTTCTCCTTTTCTTTAATTTCATCTGATTTTGATGTCACATCAACAGGCTGAAAAATATACAAATTTCACCTTATTAGAACATATTTAAGGTAAGGTGATAGAATTATTGACTCAGCGGGCATCTCTTTTCAACAACTTTTTTAACAAGTCTAAAGATCGCCTTGCATAAAATACGAACCATACCCTTAAGATATCTAATCCGAAGTCCTGATCGTCCAGCTGCTCTGCCATGCGTTTCTGAATAGCTCGGACTTCTTCTTCCTCAAGTTCAGCATCACCAGGCTCAGAACCACTGAAATCTGAAGAACAAAACACAGATAAAGTTCAGGAAACTTATAGTAAGGATTAATTCTGTAATGGAACATGCTTTTACAATTGAGAAGATACAGAGGGTTCAGTTCAGTAACATGTCTACTCTCCGACTTGTCTGTTATGGGTAAGGCGGTGGCACTGTGGAAGAGGGTCCGACTTGCGATTCAGAAGGTCATGGGTTGAGGCTTAGCCATTGAACAAGATGGTACTATCGAAAGTGAAGATGACTGAGAGGTACAAATGAAGTCACATACCTGCATCATCCTCATCCACATCAGCTCCATAAAACTTATGCTTCACCTTCCCCCAAGCTCTATCATCTGGAAGATCTGGAAGAGAAATCAATGGTTTTTTTAGAATAGAGTATACATGAATGAAGCCGTACTTGTTGGAAGTAGGGGTGGAGTGGGTGGGGTGAGGAGCTATACGGTAACTGTCTCGGAGGAGCTGTTTAGAGGCAGCCATATACCAGGTGTCTTTGGTGTCCGGATTAACTGTCATTGAAAGAACAAATGAAATCTCACTGCTGCACTACACAAACTTTCAACAAAGTCAGCCTATTTTCCCTGCTAAATATGTGTGTAAAACAAGGAAAAGCCGGCAAATCTTCGTACCATCATTTCCTCCCTTTCCTTCCAAGTCACTTCCCATTTCGTCATCCATTTTTTGTATGCGGAACTTAGATAGCTGGCGTTCATATTCGGTCAAGTCCTCATCGTCATCATCTGAGTCCTCAGATTCAATAGCCATAATTTCTTCCTGAAAATCGAATTCAAACAGGATTTCAGCTGCTGTCATCTTCAGCAATAAACAATAAGTTTGTGAATGTTGTGTTAACGACTTCAGTCAGGTGACAGATGCCAACTGCAACCTGAGACACTAAGATATAACTACCTCAGAAGATGATTCATGGTGCTGTGGCAAACTTGCTCCCTTATCCAGTAGAATTTTGTCTCTGGTTGCATGGAACTCATCCACATCATCATAGAAATAGCTGTCATCTTCTTTATCAGGGATTTTTTCATCCTTGTAGGTTCGTTCGTCATCAGAATCATACACAGGGGCAGCAGGCCTCAATCTTTTCCTGAAATGTATTTGAATTGAAACTATTGAAACCATGAATTAGGATAAGGATGCCAAATCTATAATGTCAATGTAGTCTCAACAGAAGCTTTACACATCAAAATGGTGTTTGTTTTCAGAACTTGCTCGACATTGGTCATTGCTGGAACTCTACTATCAAGACTCAAGTTGTACACTACTTATTTGATGTTTAAACCCCTCAAGGGCTCTTTAACTATGTTACATTGTAACTCAGGCAACTGGTGTAAGTAGGCTTAAAATGAGTCATCCCCAACCCTGCTGCTGTACTGCATGCATTGATGCACTGGTACATACACACATACGCGCATACACACATACATACATGCATACTGAAGACACACGCTTCAAGTTCGTACCGATTATTTCAGTATTTTCATCAAACTGACAAAGATCGATGATAATTTCCTAGATCTACAGGAATTATGCAATCATTATACATACCCCTTTGATCGACCCATGCCGTTATTTCTATAAATATGCCCAAAATGAGAGTTTCTCAAAAATACACGTGGTAAAAATGAGCGACAGTAGTACGATTACGTTGTTGTCTTAATGAGTACGCCTTCAATCCTTGTAGACCGGGGGGTGTCTCAAAGGTTGTTGAAAAATGACGATGTGTTTTCGTAAACGCCGCCAGGTGTCAAGGGTCTTCGAGAACGAGGTCGTTTAGATGATGGGCATACATTGCGTATAAATAGTATATAGATCTGTTTTCAGGTTGAATCTTTTTCGACATGGAACCCAAATCTGATTTCCTCAGCTCAGGATTGATATGAGGAAAGTGAAAAAAATTACACTGACGAACATGTGTTGGCATTACGACCAAACTACATCTTTATTAACAATCAATACCATAAATAATATACTAGAACTCTGTATGGGAAACAAAAATTGTTCTCTGGGGCCATTTTATCATACTACGACTTCTTTTCTCCATGTACATATTTCTAAAACTACAGCTCTATCACCGGGAGAGACGATAGTGCTCACTAAGATTTGTCACCAATGGTCCCCTAATTCGGATAGAATTAATCAAGATCAAAAAAGACCATCACAGGCAAGCATACTCAAATACTTAGCCAAGCAGAAGAAATAAGGTTGGGACCATACCAGAAAATAGGCCTACAAATGTTCCGAGTCGTTATCCGTCAGATAGCCGGTTAACCTCGGTCATCCACGGAGCTGCTTTACAGTTTTTCTGCCTAGAATATGGAGCAAATAAATAACAATACATGTACTACACGAGGTAGCACGGTGGCCAATCCAACTTGACACTCTGTGTTCACATTGTAAGGTCAGTAGCTTTGCAGCAACACGTCCAGCCCCTGTGCAAAATGCATTGGTCACCAGTCAGGCAAGGATCCCCCCATCATCCGATCGGTTCTTTTTTCATCTTGTGAAGTTTGGTCGTCTATAGACCAACATTCATGCTGCAGAGCAAGGAATCGGTGAATATTCGCCACTGACCCTATACAAGTGAAAAAAGAGTCTTTACAACAATCAAATAACACAACGATGACAATCTTGTTATGGAACGTTGAATTCCCTTGAAATATGTTAAAGTGGTATGGCACAAGTAAAAGCATTTTTAACCGACTCAAAAACTATCATAATTGAATGGCTTATGACCAAGGACTTTGGTGACCTTGGTTAGAGACTGCACGCAGGTGAGATATCAAACTTAAGTAACAAACTTAACATATGATGTCAGGATAGACACGCATAATTGTGTCGGCTGTGTGTCTCTCGCCAGCAATGTTCAAAACTTTCTCAACACGTGAAAGCTAGGCCGATTTTCCTCAAAGCGAGGAAGGACGGGCGTCCGTAGTGTAGCCCGAAAGCCCGGTACTAAAGGTGCACCTTTGATACAGTATTGATTATCACACAACAACATTGAACTAAAAGCATAACTTGAAGAAACAGCCACGTGATATTAGATTAAGTCACCGTTTTACGATGGTTAGATTTTGAATACCAACGAATTATGGACGCTCTTTCTTGTTATGCTGCTACCGGTATATAATCATGGTAACGCGCACACCGTCGGCAGAAAGATAACCCGTGGCACGACAGTGCTTTGAAAAAGAAATAAAAAAGGTAAAAAGATGATTGCAAAACGATGCTCACAAGAAAACCTCATTATAATACGTTCTCTCTACACAGTCAAGAAAATATATGGATTTTTGTGTATCGTCTTTAATAGTTTTGCACATGGCACTTGCGAAACCACAAAACATAACATAAACTTTCAATTAATGATGAAAATTAATGGCACACGTCAATCATTCGATTAATGTACGTGAATCTGCCTTTCTCATTTTAAAACACTCCTGCCATTTCAACTACCACATTTCCAACAAACGCTCCTCCCATTTTACCAGTCTGAAAAAGCTTCCTGTCAGTCAGAATGATTTATAAGATACAAATGGCCACATCATTCAGTGTTGGAACCTAGCATGTAACATTGTCACGTCAGTGTTGTTATTCTTCGTGAACTACCAGTACCTACTCTGTGCAGTCACTCACACACTTTTTGTTCAAACCAGACCAGACTACCGCAACCTTAGTGTCTTTCCACCGTGGACATCAGTGTCTAGATTTCGATTGTTCTTAAACCTTTGTGTCTGTTTCACCATTAGCTGTCTTATCAGCACTGCCGACAGCGTTAAGGGGTACGGTGACTTGGCCATCATCCGCTTCGTTATCATCAGCCCCCTCGAGGTCGGCCTTCTTGTCCTCGTCGCTCGTGGCCCACGACTGCTCCACGCCAGTGCCAAATAGGGAATAGAAGATGGCACCAACACCATAGAAACCTGCGCAGATGTAGAAAACGATCTGCCACTCTTCGCGGGTTTTCTGAAAATGAAATCAAAATATGCAACGTTTTTTAACAGCACAAGAACATTTCTTGATGCCAGGAGTGTTACTATCAGTCTTTTTAGACATTTGCCATGTTTTGCAAGCCTTACAAAGACCTCCAAACGACGGAGTACGAAGAATGAAACATTAATGTTATTAAATCGTTCCCGACTCCTCCTAAAATTAAATGGATTTACGATTGTTGCGAATGGATGAATAACTATTAGTGAATGAACCATGTACCATAGCTTGACATCCTGGCAGCAGCCCAGTGGTTTTCAATATACTCGCCCTCTCGATATTTATATGACGAAGGAGTAAAAAAAGCCTGATCTCAAGATGATGGCTTGATGACATCACATTCCTCCGTCGTTTGTACGGATTCCGAAAACCTGCGTGTTGTCATTCTGTTGACCTTCCTGAATAAGTTCGCCATCATGATTTCTACCATAAAACCCCGCCCCCATCCTGACTCTCATGCGACTTGAAGACTTAACTTACGTTGACAGTGATTTGCCCGACAGCAAGAGGTGCCACCATTCCCGGGACTGTCGCGAAGGTGTTTGTAAACCCAAACAGGATACCAGCATACCTATTAATTGTGAAACAAATATTTGGACTTAGAAATTTTTTCATCATTCAGAGTTGAATTTTTTCACAAATTCAAAATTCTGAAAAATGTTCAAAGCCAAAAAATGACGGCGTGCTTTCGAATGATAAATACGGCTTACCGCACGATAAATACGGCTTACCTGGGTGCAATATCAACATGGTTGACGATGTAGCCAGACCGGCACATGGCATTGAACGTGACAGCAATGACCACGAGGCCCACCGCCAGGTATTTCTGGGTACAATCCAGGAATCCAAGGCCAATGAGAAAGACGCATGGAAATCCGAAAGCTGTCGAAAAATTTGCAACAGTTTAAAATTAAGCTGAATGAATTAACTTTGGAGGTTGTCGGGCTGAACGAGTAGGATAGAATATGCGCCAATAATGACATTTCCAGCCGTCTCGATTGCATCGCTGTTGTCTCGGTATCGAAACTGCAATGTATATTTAAAGACGTGACGATAATTGTCAGATATTTCCTCAAGTTGGGATTTTTTAAATGCACAACAATACCAAATTATAGACTTGAGATTTTATAAAAGGAGGCTAGCTAAACCACGGAGACAAGCTCTTCAACAAGGCGTCCGACACCTCGACAAACTCCGGTCGATAAGCCATTTCTTTCTCTCATCAGCAGTAAAATCCAATTATTTCGTCGACTTACTGGTATTTCATAATCGGCAAACCTGCCGATATTTACAAAGTGATAGGTTCTTACCGATTCCCTGCACGACTTTCCTCACTATGGTAGTACTAGCGCCTTTCGTTCTTATGTAGTCTACGAGAGCACTGCCACCAATCGCTGTAACAAACATGCCCATGTACGGCAGAGCAGAGAAGAGACCGTTCTAAAAAAAGAAAAATTATTTTAACTTTGCCAGATAAAATTGTCAAAGGTCCTTCGGGCTAGATGGATGGATCGGGATTATCATAAAGTTACATTTATGGGAGGTTGATAGCGAAGTTGATACATTGTTCAGCCTCCCAAAGCAGGGGCGTTGTTCAAGCACAACTCTTTCCTTGTATCCATGGAATTATTAAACCAAGAATACAGTTCTGTATTACTCGATTATTTTGAAGTCCACGGAGTAACATCTAATGAACTACACATATCGATCAACCAATGCCGAGCAGAACGTTGTCAATACCATACCTGTACCGGTATACCGATGCCACCTTTGCACAAGCTGATGCTAATAGGCAATGGTGCAAACTTACTGATTTCATGTCGAACTTGAGGACATCCTTCATGTAGGACGGTAGACACGTCATCAGGGTGTAGTTACCCCAGTTATTACAAACGTGGGCCACAACGATAGACCAGATGGGGAGGGACGTCAAGATCTTTTTCCATGGGATTTTCAAAGTCTGCAAGAAAATGAAGGCAATGATGAGCATAGAAGAAGGGGAGATACTGCTTAGAGCAGTGCAGCTCTTGCTCGCATAACAACAGCTACTCTTGAAGGGGGACTATCTTAGCTAGCCACTTTTAAATTACGGAACTTGATAAAACGGAAAATTACTTCCAGCCGTACTTATATTTCCTTAATCTATGATCAAATAACGCCATATTTATCAGTCTAAAGAGGGATGCCAACAACAGGCATCATCTCTAAGATTGTGTTTTTAAACTGTAGCATTCGCTAATCCCCCAAGGAAAGCAAAATAAATTAACGATGGTAATTTCGTTATACCTTCTTTTGCACTGACTTTCCAATGGCCTTCGTTACAAAGTCCTTCTCAAGGGCTGATATCCTGGGATGTTCATTCGGGCTGTCAAACACAAGGAACCACCAGAACACAAGCCAGACAAAGGTGCCGCCACCTAGAAAAAAGTGACACTCGTCGATATACCATGTCCAGGTAAACATTTTTCGATTTACCAGTCGATCACAGCCGATCAAGACATATCCCCCATGCGTAATTCATTGCATTTTGCCAAAATCGCAAGTCGATCAACAGGTGATCAGGGCAAAGTACAATGAAATAGCCCAATCGGCTCACGATCTCGCCATCATCGTTTGAGGAATACTTACCAAAGAGGTAGAATATCGACGGCCATCCAGCATATTCACAGAGTATACCAGACAAGAAGAAGGCAGTGATATTGCCAATCATTGTCCCTGAAATAAGGCAGAAAAAACGATATATTAGAAGTGCTGACTAAATTGTACTATGTAAGAGGCAGCGGAGGCAAATATAAACTTATTTCTAGGACGACGTCATTCTGAATACAATAGGGCCGGACAGTTTTTCCAGGGCGACATTTTCTACTTCTACACCACCTGGTTTTGTGTAAAGACAGGTATTATGTCGAGACACTTCCTCTAAGGGCATGATGCACTCCCCCCCCCCCCCCCCCCCACCATCTTTATCCCGTTCTCAAAGCAGAGATCACTGTCAACTTACCGGCATAGGTAAAAGCAATGAGTTTGGTCCGCTCAAGTGGCGGTGCCCACTTGGACCAGAGATTATGCATCGACGGGAATGCGACGCCCTGCAAGAATGAGAAAACATTATGAAGCTGGTCTGGAATCTGTTAATAATCTTATAATCTCCACATTTATGGGGTTTTAAGAGCTAATTTTGAATTACGTGTCTCCACCTTTTCCATACATGTTCTCTTCTCGTTTCTCGTTCGGTAAATTGGGAAACTCTTTAAAATTTAGCAAGGGGTATAAAGGAATGACTATCATAGTGCGATACCGTATTCTGGCCAAGGTAATTTCGAACAATCAGACATACACAGACTTTACTGTCCCCTTTCATGTTTACAAAGGGAGGACGACATATTTTGCTCGAAATGTTGGAGGGATGACGGCTTGTGTATCATCCAGCGCCACTCCTCTTCTGACGATACAAAACAAACAAACACGTTTACTCACTGTTCCCATCCCCATGATAATTCTCATGAAGAGCGTCAACTGAAAACCGTACGTCGTCTTCGCAACACTTGGCAGAATCATCGTTGCAATGGCTGTTATCAGCATACCAATCCCAAAGACACGTTTGCCTCCGAAGTATCCTGCAATCCATCCACCAGGAACCTGGGTGAGAATGTAACCCCAGAAGAAGGATCCAAGGGCGTAGCCAACCTGGGGTCTTGTCCATTCGAAATCACCCATCTGCGGGAAAAGGCGTAGAATACTAAAATGGTGAAATTAACGCCCGAGTCGCCCCTGGTGTCGGCGGCAATAAGCGCTGTTGTCATTTATTGCGTTTACGTTTCCGAGTCTAAGCCTCTCTACTGTTCCGTAAAAAAACGTCAAACATGCATACCACCGCATCGCTCACGAACTACAAGATGGGGGCGAATGAAGAATTGTAAGCCATATCAAAATCACACACCAACTTTGCCTCATTTGTTCCATAAATCTCTTTCAACAACAACAACAGGATGATAGGAAAACGTTGTCACATTAACTGTTCATACGGTGCTGTCCAAAAGCTTCATCATCACCAAGGTTTATGCAGGGACATGATGTTGCGCGAGGTGGGGATGTCATCGCGGTGCACATAAAACGTCTTTCAAGACAAGGCTAGCAAAAAACGGCCAATATATATCGAACCTGTTTGGCAGTACCATTCCCTGTATCTTTCGCCTCCACCTCACATACAGGTTCATTCGACACTGGGGTGTCAGTTGAATTCATGAGGAAAGATACCATACTGGTCCCTTCAGTCTCATTGACCACTGGCGACCGCACCATGCACACGATGGCCACGGAGAGATCGAACCTCAGGGCGTAGAGGAACAGGAAGCCGAAGAAGCCAACATAGGCCATCATGAACCGACAGGAGCACCATGTTGGTACTGAAACGAGACGAGGATGAATCCAGTTAGAGTTGCTTTCTAAACATTTAAAACCACACGCCACAAGGAACACACCTAAGGTACTTTGATGTGTAGCATTGGGCACAGTTTCATGGCAGTAGTTAGAAAATTATTGAAGCTGCAGCAGTGCACCGACAAGGTAGTGATGCTGAAGACATTTGACCTTGTCGATTGAAGTCTTCGTCTCTCTCGCTGTCTATACTGTCTGGAACAACTGAGAGGTACAGAGACATTTTAAAAAACGTTACATCGGGATTCGAACCCACGATGCTTTGGTTTGTGAACTAGCGGCACGCCACCGCATCTCCTTAGTGAGAAAGCATGGGATTTCCCACTGAAGATCATTTACCGACCAAACTTAATTTGATCGCCCTGAATCTGAAAATGAAAGTTGACCTGCGATATATTAGTATTCCACTTAAACCGATTGCTTATAAACTACGCGATTGAGTTTACATGCAACATACCTTTCATGCCTTCCTTATAAACATCCCGTTCCAAAGCCACGGTATACCTCCTACCGCACAAAGTGTCCCTGACTCTTTCGCAACAATCCCCTGGCCTACCCATGATGCCGACAAAATATCACAGTTTTAATTAACAAATTTGCTCCACAAGACGCTTGCATACAGCTTTGATAATAAAATATCAACGTATGTATCCTTCACATTATATTTTGGTATGAGTAGTTTTTGGAGGTGATGTCTCCTTGAAAATTCGACCAACAAGAACGAGCGTGATCGTCGTCTTCAAGGTATGTAAATATCAATATACGTATATGACACTGCTTTGAAATGAAAGTATAATGCAGAGATTATTCATGTGACAATCTACATATTTTTCTAGTTTTATTTTGATTGACTGAATTTGGGTCAACGCCGAAATACCTCAAGTCGTCTTTTCGAAGCAGTTCGGGCGAAGTGTGATTCAGTCCTCAACAATGCTTGACAAATTTGTCATTTTTTATCATTGTTTTGGTAATAAAGAACGCGATGCATGTTTGTTTTCAATATCGATAGGCTATTTTCTTATCGTGAAATTGTTGGCAGCCTGCTCTTTTACTGGGTTTGGCTTATCTAAGAGATAATGCAAAAGCGCATGCCTTCCAAGTGCAACCGAAAACGAGGCCATTGAGCTTCCGTGTCAAACATCAGGCTGGTATATATCTCGCCTCGTTAGTGAATGCTCTCCGGAAGTATACATCCAGCGACCTGCCAATTAAATCTGACATTGCCAGGACGAATGGACGTAGAGACCTTTACAAGCGGCATGCTTCCACACGTCTGCATGCAGAGAGGACGGCGAACACATACCATCTTTTGCTTCGTTCACCTCAAATTTTTTCGAGGGTTTGCAACAATCCATGGTCCCAATCCTCTGAATATCAGTTAGCTTTGGAGATGAAAGGGACAACACTCCTTCGGCTGTGGAGCAATTTTATCAGTAACCGTTAACAGCCCACGTGATTCCTGGCAGCCTGCAGGAAACTACCAGTAAAAGAAAGCTCGTCCCGAGGTGCAGCAAGACATATGTGAGTCAATGTTACCAGCGCAAACTGCCGGCCATACCAATTATGACTTGACCTCAGCTGAGGACGGCGGAATTGGCATGAGAATATAACACGTCGACTATCAATATTCTGGAAAAACAACAGCTTTTTCAATACATAAAGTTAAAAAAAGTTTCATCGGTTAGAGTAGGTGCGATGTTTGGCCTGTTTCTTGTGGTCGGGTCGGGGCAACAGCGAAGGCAATGAGTAATATAGTGGGGCAGTAGGTAATGGTTGGACACAACAATTGAATTTGAGAAGCCCCCCCCTCCCCCCTATCCACCTCCCCCTGTGTATTTTGATATTAGGCAGGTTTTGCAATCCTTACGAGCAACGAAGTTCGAATGCACAAACATTGGAATATATAGGCTATATATAAAGCAAAATGAAATCAATCAGCCAAGTGGAAAGCTAAAAATAGCTGACTGCACTGTATTGATTTTCTCGGTGAAAAATGCGCATATTCCCCGCGGGTAGCCTGTCATCTGCAGTTGTAAACAAACAACACTATACGCCGGTAAAACCTATGCCTACTAAATATACTAGTATAGTGAGTAGGCCTACCATTAGGCATGGTATTTGCTCTGAACCTAAGTGTCAAGTCAAAGTCTACTTCGCCATATCATCAGCTGCAATTCACATCTATAGCCTATATATATAAAGCAGGTTGCCCGAACTATGTTGTTTCAGTGTCGGTTTGAATGGGATCCTTTTGCTGAAGGGAGGGTCGTTTTACAATACATAAGGTCTTGGTTGCCGGGAAGGACCTGAATTCATCAATTCAGAGATTTTCAGTCCACGGGCTATTTCGCACCCCATCCTTCAATTTGTATTTCACAAAGCAGGCTATACTAATCAGTGACATTGAGCTTGAGGTCAACCAGTCGTTCATCATGGGCGGTCTGGTTTCATTGATAATGGCATACTATCACGTGGAAAAGTCCCCAGATAATTTTAATGACATTTAATCACAAAACGAACCGGGACAATGACCCAGCCGAAAATCTAGTCTCTCGGCGGGAAAATTGAACTGTCGCTGTGGGACCGGTTGTTTGACAGACGACGCCATGTGCCCTTGAGGAAAGGGCAAGCGTCGCCTCACGTGAACATCATAAAATTTCATTCAAGACAACTCAGACATTTCTTTTCATTGGCAGACGAGTGGCAATGATAAAATCGACCTACCTTGTTCTTTTTGCTCCTTTAAATCTTCGTCTGTCATGGTTTTTGCGTTATATTTTGATGGATGCTTGTCAACATCCAAGAAGGAATGCAACACACGATGACGTCATTAATTTCGCAAGGTGACTCTTCATGCTCATATATTGCAACGTCATCAATATCTTAGAGCAGGCCTAACCAGCCTATAGTTTTATTCACATTCCACGATTAGCAGAAGTATAAAGGAAACACGCTCAATATGCAGTGTGAGAAGAGCGCGCAACTGGCTGAAAATCGATGAACAGTTTCCTCTGGAAAGGCAATTGCACATCCCACCATAATTATTTGCATTTGAATATTGTTGTCATGGCTACAGGAGAGCACGTGCTCGATCTATTCTTTCGAGTTCTTTAGAATTGGGTTGGAATTCCTACATCCAGTGTTTCCCCACTACAGCCATTCGAGGTCTGATCTATTGTAAAGAAACACTGACTCATATCAAACAACGCACACAGATTCTACACCCTTCCGGCTCTTGTCTTTCGGAAAACATCATAGTCATCATCCCTTCAGAACAGAAACTAGTCTAACTCAAGCCCACCCGACAGTATTTCGATTTGTGGGCCGAATATTGCCGTTCAGTGAGACGACACCGAACACCTGAATAATAATACAATGTACAATATTCACGAGTGTTGGAGAGGAGGGGTGGTAGCATCTTCTTTACTGCACTCCGGACGCAGTGGACCGGCCTCGCTCCTTAAATCAGGATCAAATTACTATGCAGTTCATTTCGTCCCCGGGATTTCGTCCCCGTGATTTCGTCATCCCGATCATTTTTTCCTCGGGCGCAAGGAGGCCGGTCCGCGAGTTTTTTTTTTACAGGTACGTTCGTACCATTGTGTACATTGACAGCCAATCAGAGCTCAGTAACTTCGCCTGACGTCATCAAGTAAGAAACGCACGTGTTGTTAGTCAGTAAACAAGATCAGCGATGCACATTGACAAATGGTTCGAGTTCGAATCTCGGAAGGACCCAAAAAATGATGGACTTTTTGTTTTTATTGCTTTTTTTTCATTTACTTAATTATTTTAATAATAAATTTCTGGCTGTCAATGTACACAATGGTACGAACCTACCTGTACAAGTGTAAAAAAAACTCGCGGCCGGTCCACTGGGTCGGTGACATCTCCAAACACATCCAGAGACTTTTTTTCTTCGTTCCTTCGTCATTAAAATAAGAGAGGCGATGTATATTGAAAACCAATGGTTGTACCGACCCCCAGATAGCGCTTCAGACAGGAAAATTGAAAAATTGCAAAACTGTGGTACCTGCCTGAAAGCTGATTGTGACAAGGACATCCGTAACACACCACAACTTCTTTCACACCCCAAAGAATGAATAACTGACTCATAATTCTTGTATTGTATATAAAATGTTTACTTCCACTTGGAGACAAATATTCTCATATTTACATTCTACACATCACATTGATTATACATGCACCAAATACATCATTTTCACATACATTTCATCATGATCCACCAAAAACTCTTGATTGCAAAGGTCCTGGAACAATCGGATTTTTGTGTGGCAACACCACATCTTTTTTCCAAGAGAAGTTTGGCACATCCATACCCTGGCAATGGGTCCCAGTAGATTAATCATTCAATCATAGTTGAGCAGAAACCTGTCAAAGATGAATGATTATGCAGTACCTGCCAATCAGTGGCGACTCGTAGCACAGGGTCTGGCTAAACCACCCTATACATGTATCTTCAAACCAGCATGAATGGCTCGTACAAGGGCAAACTAAATTGTCACTGACTTTTTACTGATCAGTCCGAATAAAAATATATCGTGTGTAGTATTTCTCGTTTTGATTCTAACTCAAACTCATGGATAATCTCATCAATTTCATCGTCTAAATCATCAGCATCTTGTAACTGAAATATAAAGAAAGAAACATTATTGTCTTGATGCATGCAGGTAAAAATTCCTCAAAGGTCAAATGTTGCAGGGAATGACTGTGAAAATTACGTTATGGCTGTAGCTCCAATAAGATTGGTTAAATCGTACTAAAAGATATTTTGAGAACAATTACTCACCCTTGTACATAATTGGCAGATATCTATAGCACCCAACGTCGCCTCCTCTTGGTTGTCAAGAATGTTTATGTTCAGGACATGTGAAGCTGTGCCATCCTTGCTTCGACTCTCCAAATCTGACCAAGAAAATATCAGAGCTGGTTAGTCATGAGCAAAATTGCCGTCACTCTGGCAAATTGTCCGGTTAACTTCAAGTTTAGACAAATATTTCATTGACGTGTTCACGTCTGCAACTGTGTCTAAAAACAGTAAATTGAGACTTTTCTTAAATTAAAATGATGCCGAGTTGTAGACATCTCATTCAGGTGATGAATGTATGATGATACTTCCTCGAAAAAGAGAGGTCCCATCAAAAGCTAAAGAAATGGACAAGACTTGCACTTGGCAAGTCGATGCAATGAAAATGATTCACTAACCTTCTACAACTTGATCAAATACTCTCTCCTCGCATGTGATCACGATGTCGAACTTGTCATTACATCCCTGGAACCTCTGCGGCTTTTCTTTGATGCGGAGATTTCTATCTAACATGTGGAGTAAACCATTTTGTGTATAGCTGATGTTGGTCAAGGAATTTGAGAGATTGGAGCAGGTCAAATTCGAATGAAGATTTTATAAGGTTTAAAGACCAGTTTTTTAAATAGTTTTTTGAGGGTCACAATAGGTATCATCCTGTCCCTTTGAATTCTGCATCAGTGGCAGTATATTTATGGGATTCCTGAACAAACATCACTAGGATGAGGAATCATTCCACAGATGATTATTTTCGCCTCTTACTTTCTCCATGAATAGACTGTATAGTCAGTGACAGTCATGTTTTTCAATAATCTTCTAATACAATCTTTGCCAAATTCTCTGGTTAAAAAGATACAAATTTGAGTCCTTCCTCAAAAGGTCCCTGTACATTTCCTCATATGTGGTGTTGAAGTCATAGATGTTTGGCTTGTCAGGTGCCTGTCCGGGCAGCTTGACCTGGTTGCCTGACCCATACGACTTCACATTAAACCCTCGTTTGCTGAAAAGAAGAAGAGTTGTTTTATAAAGGGAGAACACGGAAGGTCGGGAGGGGGGAGAGCCACAAACTCCCGCCCTTGTTCCTATCAGTCACTTACTCACAATACTCAGATTCTTGCAAATAGTTAGGCCCGAGGTCAGCATATAGGGTCAGTAAGAGTATTCAGCTCTCCAACTGACATCAGTTTCACAATCAAATTTCAGAATCCATCAGTATCAGACATGTCAGGTGGCTCAGGTGCCAGACAAGACAGAGTCAGAGTGAGTAACTGAGTAGGACAGAGGCAGAGAGCAAGCAGGGGATGTATCATGCAAATTGCATTATAACAATATGTCTGTCTGGACACTCATAACAACAGTTCACCGCTGAACCACCACTGCCAACATTTATATAATGAGAGTGGTTGAAGCATGGAGGTAGTTGAAGGAACACTACACGAGTGGCACCTAGTACAGTACTATGCACATTACTACACGACATACATTACATACAACGAAGCACTGTGTACCTGAGGAACTGATGGGCTTCCATACTGCGATTCATGTTGCTCGAACAACAGACGGCAATTGTCAAGTCGGACATTGTTGGATTCGGCTAATATCTGATACTTATTTCAATGAATATCTTATTTATTTGTTTATGTAATAGATTGGGGATTATTTTATGGGATGATGGAGATATTTGTGGATTGTTATGCGGTACGACGTGAACCTTCTATTTCGATTGTGTACTACGTCATCGGTTTCGCTGAACGTTGGTTTTAATTATGACCGACAGGTGCGCGTAAAACCAATATGTGGGGACCATCTCAAAAACATTTCGGTCTCTAGGCCGTGATAGGGGCTGCAGGGAGGGGAGCAGCCACGTCTCCCCTCAACGTCCTGATTTTTTTCGATGATGCTTTACCACAAATATCTACGCTTTTGTCCGCCTTCCCCGGACAACTTTTATCCAGAGCTAGAGATAGCCCGAGTCGTATCCATCCAAGTCACTGACAGCGAATGATTTGTTAATCTTCCAGTTAGCGATTGGTCTTTTGTCGGAAAATCGTCGGCTGGTTCCTCTTAGGTCTTTCTGACAATGATCCTGTCCAGTTTTTTTCTTGTCATTCTCCAAATGATATTGAGAGTATGCAAATATTCCAAAGAATGATAAAATCACATCAATACATAGGTTGGCGTGTCGGATGACCAGTATTAAAGGTCTCTATCTATGACATATGTGGGCACTTCATCTGGAGACTCTTTCACCAGCCATGACAAAAATGTCATTGAAATATCGAGAGGCGGACAATATTGCAAACCACTGGTTGTACCATGATGCGGCCTCCACCACTGACATCCAGCACCTAGTGTGTAGTCCGTGAAAGTAAATAAGGAAATTCTGAACACAAGTCATATCAATGTTTCATTTTTATTTGACAATGAGAAATATAAATACAAACGACTTTAATGACTTACTTACACATGAATTGAAACCTATCGGGGAAAAACTAAATATATCTGGGACGCCGTTCGATGTACATTTTACTGTTGGTCCAACTTAATCTAGTTCCTCTTTCTAACGCAAGGGGTGCCAACAGTCAGCCATAACGTTTGTACACATGAGAATACCACGAGGAAGGTGTATTGTTTCTGTCGAAAACAGCGAGTTTTCTCTGATAGCGGGCACGGCAGTGGCGTGTCAACTTCATGGGAACCACGATCAAAGTAAACCTTCAGTTGGTTTTAGTCATGTCTTACCGCCAGTTCTACCATGATAAAGTGTCCAGTTATTGGTGAAATTGGTTTGAGAATTTGGCCGGTCTTTATCAATGAGATTATCATTAACTAGCATAATTTGGATGGACGCGGCAATGGAATGGCAACACCAATGAACCGATCGTCATCAGGTCATGTTTCAGTTCAGCTTTTGTGTCGATTTCATAGTTATGAAGCGGTCTCAGGATGGTAAAACTAGAGTATATTATTAACATGTAATATTTACAGCCATTGCCCGACGGTAAGACAAAAAATTCTATAAAAAAGTTCAAATATACAAACACCTAATTAACAGTTTATCAATCACATCATTTTGCCGTCAGCATATTTCTCTAAACTATACTAAATTAAAGGGTAACACCGGGTTTTACATAGGAATATGGAGATCTCGGAATATGTGTTGACGCCGTGTGTTCATCAGTTCAACAGTTCAATAGTTCATTTGGTATCGAATTGATGGCAAGTGACACTTTCCTTCTCCTGGCATATGGCAAATCCAACATGTGGCTTTTCAATGAACCAGGCTCACCTTCTTGAGGCGGACTTCCAATCGAAAAAGGGTCATTGGTTAAATCCGTGAAATCAGTTACAACAGATGATCTGTTCAAATCAGTGTCTAGAGGAAAAGCTTTCAAGTCGGCACTACAAGTAGAATTCGAAATAGATTGTTCAATTGCTTCATTGCCGTCTAAAGTTGACTGCTTGTCTGTACTTCCGACTGCAGTTAATCCTTCATTTGAGTCCCTTGTTATTAAAAGTCTGTTAGACTGGTAAACTGAGTTACCATCCTGTATCTGCGTTGGAGTCGGGTCCTCTATGACAACATCTTTCTTTTTTGAAAAGTGGTTATGGTTATGATGATCTGTCCATGAGAAATTCTCATCTTCCTGCAACATGAAAATATGGCGCTTTCTGGCAGGAAGGGGCATGCTGTAGGAGTGCAACGGATGCCTCTTCAGAACAGCGCACCTTTCAGTCGTTTTGATATGGCTTTCAATGCCTGGATTCCCGGACTGTCTCAAAGGGACGCCAGGCAACACGTTAAAACTCGTCTCCCAACTTTCGTCTCCTCTGGTCTGCCCACGGCAGCTGTCACAACCACTGCACTCAGACCCGCAAGAATAAGTCGACTCACCCTCGGAGTCCCGGTCAGTGTCTAACTTAGGATTTCTGGCAGAGAAGTTTTGAAGCTCCGTACTGTAGCATTTATAACCAGAGAGCATCCGTGCGAGAATATCCGAAGTACCATTGGGGATATATTTTGGCGATGCCTCGGGACGTTCTCTTAAACTCAAATCATGGCGCATACTACGTAAAAGCTTTCTTTGGTTTGTACCTCGGTCATCTTCAGCGTGTTTGGGCTTAACGACTTCTTCATCGCTCACATCATACTGATCATTAATCAAGTCGACAACTTTGTCATAGCAATCAGTACCTTCCGCTAAAAACTGGCTGAGGATTTTTGCACCCATTTTCGACATTCGCTTCGTGGTCGTGGTCTTAGATTCTGATTGATCCGAGTGGTCTTCTAGACCCATGTTTGTCACTAAGGACAACGGGTACCCAACGAGACCTGCTAACATATGGCAAAGCGTAGAATGGACCTCAGAGACAACTTTCATATCAGGAACCTCCATCTTTCGAGGCTTCTTCTGTTCCTTCTGTACAACTGTCTTATCTTTCATTAAAGCTACTCTTTCACCTTGATTCGTATGACAAGGTTGTGCTAAACCCGTCTGTAAATGCACACCTTGGCTTCGAGATAAACTGGGGCCACCATTCAGTAAATATTTAGTTACGTTTTTGTTGCCCACTAGGCCATTTTCACAGCTCGAGGAGTGCTGTTCGAGAGTGCTAGTTTTCACTGAGCAGTTCGCTGGTTGGACTGTTTTGGAATGAATTGTCGGACTAACTTGTTGGTTGTTTGGCACTGTTGGGTTTTGAAAAGATTGCTGAAGCCCTAGTCCCCTGTCCCAAGGTGCACCTTTCCTAGAAGGGTACTTTCTATTCCCATTAGGAATCGTGGTTTCAACTTCACTATTTCTTTTGATACTAGGCACATGGTCACTAACAGTGTTATCTGGAAACTGCTGCAAAATGTGTTTGTCAACCACGTTTCTGAGTGAGTAAACCTTTGAATTTCCTGCAAAGAATTCTCCTGTGTCGTTTGGTCTCTGCTGATAATCGGCTCCATTCGTTTCCGTCATGACGTGTCGAGCGGTAGTACAAACACCCTCTCCTCTGCAATTTGCGGTATTGCAAACCGACAGGTCAAGTGCCTGGTCAGTATCGCCCAAAAGTTCTTGCTTTACCCACGATACATCCTGGTCACTGGTCATCTGGAGTCCTGGTGGAGGCCAGTAATGCTGACTTTGTTTCTGAGACAAAATCTCCTGAGTAGTCCACGCCCTTGCACTTGCTAATACGGAAGCCTGTTCTGGGATGTAGATCAGAGGGGGCATGTCGTCACAACTTGTTTGAGCATCTCTATCATTAGTGGTAAAGGGAGGAGTTCCCTGGGACTGTTTGCCCATCCAGAACGGATAGCGTTGGGTTCCTTGGTTAAGGTGGGAGATGTCCGTTTCCTGGACATCAGGTAATGTCCTCTTGGATCCTTCCACCTTACGTCGTTTGCCGTCTTCCACAACATGTGATGGCCACATCCTCGGCACTAGTGGCAGCTCACTACCTCTTCGCTTCAACTCGTGCACCTTGGGAGAAGGAGGAATTCTGTGTGGCGTGTTCGGCGACTGTATGTTAATATCCTGGTAATGATTTTCCCAAACCGTTTCATTTCCTAAATCACTAGCTTTTGAATTAAATTGGTACTGCCGGGGGTATTGCTGATATTGCGTAATACCTAGGTTAGATTGCATTGGCTTTTGGTAACCACATTGGCCATTGTCACCCCAACTCTGAGCGGGAAGGCACTCTGAAGTATTTTTAGCTTTTGACCAAGTGTGCTGTCCCTGATAGTAGCTCGAGTCGATATTGAACAGGGTGTGCGGCAAAGGCGTTAGCTTGTCTTGGAGGCTTGGCGGTCTTGGTGCGTAGCGTCCGTGGTAGGCGTAGTACTCTAGGTGCTTTAAGTTGGTGTTGACGATCATCGAGATCGTGTCTGTATTAACCTCCCTGCGGTCAGAAGGAATGTAGACGATGCCTGGGGTTACTGGATACGACCTGGAAAGAGAAATACATACACAAAATAGTTAACAGGGATAGTAAGTTGACAGGGATGTGATTATTGAGCCACGCCTGGTATACGGCGTCTTGCAGTGAAAAAAAACCTGAATCTCAGGATGACCTTTAGGGTCTTATTCCATCTAATGGATGGTGTGCAAAGACAACGTTCCTACAAACAAATACAAGCCTGATGGAAAATCGTTCATGTGCCTACCAGCATAGAATATATCTTGCAATTGTACGGTGATATCGACCACAAAATGTAGTCAAGGTTGTGATCTATATAGCCAACTGCCCCCGTTGAACTCTCATGGTAGCTGATCCCGTTGAATGCCAGCATCGATTGGCCTCGATCTTGGATTATATACGCCTTGGTTATTCAGCCGACCCAGGATTAGTCTCGATCTTGGATAAGATTCGCCTCGGTTATCAGTAGGCCTATATCGATATTGGAACTGTGCTGTGTAGGACAGGCCTACATCCTGAACGAAGGAGGATATAAAGGACATGCCGATCTAATGGCGTTGTGCGTCGGTATCCCTCGATTGACGCACATCGACGATAAATCGGTGTGCAGCCGAGTTTGATGTTTCGGGGGGGGGGGGGGGTTAGAACTGTTCTCTCCTCATGGCGGAAAAGAACGTTTTCATCTATAAGGTCGTAGGGTTTATAGATTTGATGACATGCTAGTGGTTGAATGTCGCGCTACGTAATTCACTTACTGAAGTTGGTGATAGAAGTCCCTGATCTTTGCAAAGAGTCTCTGAAACTCCGAAAAATCTCTTCCGCCCAGTTTGTGGTATATCCTCAAAGTAAACAACCCCTTATGCCCTAAACCGAGTGGGTCGAACCCCACAGCTCGCCAGAGTTCCGGATAACATAAACAGGAAGAGTTGTCAACGTGGGGTTCGATGTCAGATGCTCTAACCTGGGCGTAATTCCCAGCCTTTTGGTCTGTCTTTTCAGCTTGGGGTGAGTTTCCTTCGGGTGAGCTGTGTGATTTCGTCATACTTTTGTCTTTCTGCTGTTGGTAGTCCTCCCCATTTTCGAAATGTCGGTTCCACATGATAGCGTCCCTTTCAGAAATACCTGCGTCATTTGCCGAAGCTGGCCGATTGCAGCCGAGTGTTTCCGTACATGTACCTCTTGCGATGTTCTCCGAAATGGCCGACCAGCGCCTTTTCGGAGGCAACGGTATCGGGTCAATGTTGGGTGTGATCATGGCTGACGGAACACGATTTCACGAAATTTGTCGAATTCTGAAAAGACAGAATAGGCGAGTATGAAACCATTGCTTATACATGTAATTATCATCAGGATCAGTTAATTGGTCAAACCAAAAACTTGTGTGACATAGATCATGATGCATCCTCAGTATATATACACTTAATACCATGTTGATTTCATCAAATTCTGTTGAGTTATATTGGAGCAAATGCAATTTTTCCGTTTTCAGCATATGACCCTCATCAGTAATGAAACCGCGAATCGGATCAAACCGATTTTCATCAGCGAATAGCGCCAAGTCACTTATTAGGCCTAATCGCGTATCAAAAGAAAGTCCTGAAGCAGTCTCAAGTTGCCTCGATGGTCGGACAGACAGAGGGACAGATGCCGACAATGGCCGAGTAGTCAAGGGTTGTCATTCACCTTGCATTCACCCAGTCTATTGAGAAGGTCCCCATGCCGCCCCCTCACGAGCTTGTCCTAACCGGTAGCTGTAATATAGACCCAGTCAAGTTTCCATGGATACGGACGTTTATAAATATCAACAAGGCTGATGTGGAGAAACTATTATTTGTATGGATGCACGATACAAAATTGTGATCGCTAAAGGTCACGCGAGTTTTAAACTGCGCCAGAAACTACAGCGTGTATCCGGCATTGTTCCAGGCAATTTCGAATCGCCTATCTACAATCCTAAGCGAAATTTTGTGAGGAATTTTAGCCTGGTGGGGGCACGGGGCCTGCATGATAGACTCCAAAATGCAGTCCATTTCGTCATCCTGATCGTCCTCGACAAGACGAGGCTGGTCCACACTTCGTCCAGAGTGTAACCAATTGTGGTACAGCGAACTTTGGTCTAGACTCATGCAGGCAGTTGGAAAAAAAGGGGAGTTATTCTCATTATGTATCAGGGCATGTAATTGGCCTAGAGTAACCGTCCCATGTCTCAAAAACAAGGCCTTCCTTCACGCTCACGAAAGACAACGGCGTGTTTGAAGTGTTTAAAGAGAGTCGGGCGCTCACGTTCGGGTGTCTCGGGGATTTTCGAATAGGAAGTTTGCAATAGATCTTCGTGGTTAAAGACGCCAAACAATGGCTTGAGAGACATTCTCTGGCGTCGTTTAGGCTATTGCAGTGTCTGAAGAAGTCACGGATGAGGCTGGAAGCCATTTTTGTACGAAAAACCAACCGGGTTGAACTAACATACATTATTATATCTCATGCCCAAGTGGTTCCTTTAACATTCCCTTTTTGTGCTATCTTTGGATGAGTATATGCTGTTGTTAACAGATTATACACACGTGTTCGTATTCTCCATATCAATGCAGACATGATGATTAAGTGTATAGGACCGCCTCTTCACATACGACAACTGCGCCAGAGAATGACTTATAAGCGGGTTAAAAAATTAAGGCACCCAGATCCATGTACGTATAACCGCCTTAAATCAACCGGGACCCAGGTAAAATGCACGACCAAAGATAATTTCAAAAGTCATCTTCCTGATCAAATTGGAGAGATAATAATTAAGTCTATAATATGAGTAACTCGGACTTAAAACCAGGCAAAACAGTGTAACCTATATGAGTTTTTAGGAAAGTCGTTCAGAAATTAAAGCGGATCTAGCAACACAGACATCTACATGTATTGTTAAAGGTCATTGGACTGTACTGCAGTAAAGATGTATTCAGAGGACTAAGGCAACCCCACAACACTATACATATATTAATAAATAATATTAAGTAAATCACTTACGGTATAAGCCTCGACTATAGTTTCATTAAACGTTTCGGATGGCTTCGCATCATTTTCAGCAGCATAGTCAAACGTAGTGAGATCCGCTTTTAATTTCAGTGCGGATGGGTTATTGACCTCTGGTACAGAACAGTCAAAAACCGACCGAATCATTCCTGGTCCCAATATGCAATTATGTCCTCCGTGATAACTTTCAAAAGCTAAAATCATTGGAAAATATCAGTTGCTTATCCACAGTCTTTTTCCAACGAAAAACGCTCAAAATCGATAAGCAGAGGTAAAATTCTCGCAGACACTTCTCCAACCGGGCTCACCAGTCCGACCTAGTCGAACAGCAATGGAACTGACAGACGCATGCGTACCGTTCTATATTTATGGCCTTGATTTCTTATATAGAAATAGAAAACACATTAATGGCGGGCGATGTCACAAATGTATCGGTAGATTGCAGCACAGCCTGTGATCGTATGTGGAGTTTCCAACAGCGCTAAAAGCTCCATTCATCTCTAGCTCGGGGTTCAGGGCGCGTCATATATGACCCGTCAATGGCTAGAAGCCACGCAAGCAGACGGTAGACTCCCGGGGCAGTCCAGTGTGTCATGACGAGGCCGATCTACTGCATCCGGAGTGTAGCAGACGGTTGACTCAATATATCGTGGAGGTTATCATCATGAGATCAGGCTTTTTTACTTAATAACTGTTTGCTACTGTCGAGAAATTTTGTTTTCATTCCTAACAAGCTGAATAAACGGAGTTTCCCGCCCATGCAGAAAGGGTCAATAATAGGGATTTTTTTGCAGATCCCCGAAACGCCATCCTGAACTTCCAGCGGTGTTGTCTGTGTAAACCTTAGTAATCTCAATACATTGAGGGTCAAGATGAACTTGAACTTGACCTCCTGATAACGAACAACAGGATAGGCTTTCACGTGGACGTTTCGGGGGCGAATCCGTTTGGCGCGAAACGGATTCAGATTGCGGCAAAGCATTTTCCATATAAAAAAACCAATTGATCACCTTCAAGTTCCATGATGTCTTTCTAGGTGAATTTATCATACAATCTTGATGACTTATTACGATGGTATGGTAAAGTACTGTTATCAAAGTGTTGGTAACGTAGTTAACCAGTATTAAAGTGTCGCCCGGGAAGAAGTCTCTCACATTCCAACTCCAAGTCCTTGCACCGCTCACCAGGTGGCTCACCAACCATATACAACTCTGCACATCCCTGAACTCCCCCCCCCCCCCAAAAAAAGAAGCAAACTCGGCCTGCAGGTACCCTCTCTCCTTAGATCCATCCATGGTGTTGACGAGTTCGGGAATGTCATGGTCATGAGTCTATTGCCTCCGAGTCGTTCACGGCAGATTCATTATTGATTAGTAGGCTCCAAATGTCAGGGGTCGTTATCCTAAATTCTCCACATTAATGTTCAGTGTGGTCATTGGCCTTTTCAGTTGGGAGGAGAGGGGAGGCAGGTCCTAAAAGGGGACTAAGAGGGTAGAGTTTGATCTTAAGGGGGACAGGTTTTTGCCACCCCCCTCCCTTCCCTTCCTCCCAACAAGAAATTCAAACACTGAATACTTTTGAGGTTTCAAAAATTCAGTCAAGGCCAGTTACTACTTTACTACACATGTAGATGTACAGGAGCACTGGTAGCTTTTTTGTCTTGGGGGGGGGGCAAATGACACTGTTTTTGAAAACCTTTGGCCAAAATCGCGGTCAAAAACATTAATACCCTCCCCCCCCCCCCCCCTAGCTATGCCCTGGTGTAAATTGGTCATCCAACAAAACTTAGCCAGAAGGCCATATCCGTCTGCCCTATTTACTCCTCGAGGCAATACAGAAATGTCACAAGTCAAATTTACCCATCTCCATGGTAATAGACAATTTACATTTGATCCAGATCTCATTTTGCTGGTATGACATTTGGCAACTTCGCTCAGGTGCACTAAGGCTTGTCACAGGAAGGTTTTCGTCAGAGTTATGTCTTATTCATTAATTAGTTTTTGTCTAGTGTGTAGGTGATAGGTTTTTTGTCCTTCTATTGGGTGTCCTCCTAATGGGGGAGGGGGTCGAGGGTGTTGTGTAGGGTGTATTATGCATTATGGTCCTGGGACGGAGTTGCCACATATGGCAACAGTTGCCCGAAATGGCAAGTTTTAAATGTTGACGACTATTCCATTTTGATCTCTCCCATCCTGCAGTTGCCCCCTGAAGACCAGCATTGACTTAGGTGTACCGTAGGTGGCACCACTGGAGTGATCCTTCGGGATTTTTGCTGGCTTTTGTAGATTGTTTTGGGAATTTTAAAAACTTTTTTGTCAGAAAACCAAAATTAAATTCGTATGGAAAGGGTTGGGGAAATAAAACAGTTAGAAAATCTCCTTTATTTGATAGTCACAGTGGGCTCTTTGCGCTGACAAAATGGTGAAACCATCAGAACAGAGAATGCTTTTGAAGTCAAGACTTAAAAACAATGCATTTAATGACTACAATCCAAAGTGCACAATATCTAATACAAAATGCTGACTTGAGGAGATTTCCAAATCATTTCGACATTTTTGTAAGCTAACTTTTAATACAACTTGTCCTATCAGATTTTTGTTCTCTCGTACGTATAATGAAACACAACAACTTTCCAGGCATTTCAAATGAAACACAAATAGTTTACTTAATCGAAAAACGTAAGTACCTTGCAAATGAAATTCTGAATCCGGACCCATCTCTTCCCTTGAAGTTATTTAACATGTAGGATTCAAGAGTAAATTCTGAATAGATTTTGAAAGTCCATTCACTCTCAAGAGCGAATTTTAAATAGAACTTCAAGTCTTTTTACTTTATAACTCAAAGAGCAATTTCTAAATAGATTTTGAAAGTCTATTCACAGCATCACTTCAGCATATTCTGAATATTGAAAATCTGTCAATTTGGAATAACTGGCTCCTACCAGAAAATATAAAAAACTCGGTCCATACATATTTTATGTTACGGATACAAAACGCACAATATGGCAGTTTGTGAGCTTAAAGTCTTTGTAGTTGAGATATCATTCCGACGATTTTCGGAACCAGAATCGAGCGCGGAAATCCTCACTGCACGTCAGAAAAGCTGGTCCAGTCGGGGAGTGGACGATTGTCCGAACGATACCATTGTGACCTGAAGACAATGAAATAAACCTATAAGTAGATGAAATCAACAAGCCGAGTTCCCAGCAATTCCACTGAATATCTCCCCTTCGCGATACAGAGATTACAGATGGCTGATGTGACAAGAATATCAGGACAACTCTGTTTTCTTTGTTAGAGAATTTCCTATTTTTTTCTCAGCAGGATTTGCTCTAAAGGCATACCACTAGTTTTAGTTGACATCAATTGTTTCCTGAATTGCTACTTTTGACCAGTGTAGGTAAAGTTTCGCCAAGACCACTAGCACAGTCCTGCCACCAGTGCCAATGAAGTTCCTCACTCCATCACCAAATGGTTAGGTAGGGCTTGCCATTTGACTTACCAAGAGACAATAATTTTTGTCTTTCAGCATTTCGCGAATCCCATGAGCACAAACTGATCGTCTTTTCATCAGGGAACAAAACTGGAAGAAAAAATGTCATAATTACAAAGTTTCCTCCTCGATTGGAAAGAACAAATATTCCCTGCAAATGGAAAGAACCAATCAAGAGGCCCAAGCCCTGAGAGGAGTTCAAATTCTGCTGACTGAGACCTGGCCATGGCAAATCAGAGGGATAGTAGTACTGAGATTCAATGCGACCTATGTTTTGGTGTGAAGAGGTCATCACCTTGTACCCTATCTCTTTAGGCAGAATAGTTTTAGAACTGATTTTTTTCATGAAAAACTACCTTTAGCTACTACAGTCACCTACCATAATCCTCTGTATGATTGAACACAGCCGTGGTTCTGTGTTCCATTCGGCCAGTGGCTCCTGCCCCTGTGTAGGCCACCAGACACCGCGATGTCGATAACTCCCATAGCTTCACCAGAGAGTCAAGACCACAGGATAGAACATACTGAAATGAAAACATAATCCCCCATCAAATCTAGACTTAGAAGTTGTATGCAAATTAAGTACATGTATTTGGCTTTTTTAATGGAATATGCAAAGACATAGGGTGGTCAGGACAGATAGGGTTAAACAACCAGTGGTAGGGGATTCCCCACATACTGAAACTCTTTGCATTTCTAGAATTCAGCTCGCGTCCTACCATGTATTGTAACAGATGCTTCAAATTCCTACCATTTTGAGGTCAGGCTGATAACCTGATTAAATCTGATGTTTATATGACCTCAGATAGTTTGCCGATGCAACTGTGACCAAGACAAACAATGTCTCTAGTTCAGTTTAGTTTCTCACAGATATGCAGTGGTGGATGAACTTGTAAACAACCTCATAAACCTTGACACGGTATACGATACTAAAATACAAGCATTGTTATTTAAACCAGGGAGCAGTCATACTCTTAACATGTCTGATGAACATGAACACTTCGACTAGCCAGAGATATTTTTGCTCTGTCATGCAAGACATCCAACTGGGTCACTTTTGATGCGCATGAAGTCAGTCATTGAAAATGGCCTTTGTTGGCAGGTAGGCGGGTGATGAGAATCTTAGTCTAGAGCAAATTACTATTCAAGTCACATTCGGTGGAAAATGCCAACTTTGAAGGCCTCGAGCCTCCTGCTACTAGTTGGGGTGTCACCATCTTCATGTCGAATTTGGTACATTGAGGGGTTTGACTGAAAGACAGTGACCTGTTTGCCAAGCAACTTGGTACTGCATTTCCATAAAAAAACTTCATACTCATTTTTTAGTACATGCTCTGTACATCTCATTGGGAGTAACACCCAGAGAAACTGGTTCACAAGGTAACTATAGCCAGGGCCGACTGCAGAAATAATCTATCCTATATTCTACTGGTACCTTACCTTAGAATTTCTCGTCCATCTCACGGAGCAGACCTCCGCACCATCATGAGCAGCCTCAAACTTGTTGACAACACGATTACTGACACCATCCCAGATTTTGATATCTCCATCCTCGGAACATGAGACAAAGAGATTGGCATTTGGAGACCAACTCACCTGCAAAATTAACAACTTTGATAATACATTGTATTTGAATATTTTTAGATGAAATATGACAACATTGCTAAGACTTCATGAACTAAAATGAAAATCTATTTTTTATTGAACCAGTCAAACTCTGGTAACACACATCTTTACTCTTGTGTTGTCTTCTAAAAACTGGTCCCTGGTGCAAAAATTACATCATACTTGACGTCTTCACGTCATGAGAGTTTTTTGGTAAAAAAATTACAAAAATCACCTTTTTAATCGTCATTTCTTCGATATTTATGGGGATATGTGGTATTTGATCAATAAAAAATGACTTCTGCAGTCTTGGGCATTCATGCTGTAGAAATCATGACATTTTTAAGTTGCTTATTGATCAGACCACACAAGCTGTGCTCTACTGTCTACATCTGTGTCCCCTGACATAAAACCTGTGTCATCTTTTAGTTGAAAGTATTGTTGAACTGCTGAATCACAATGGGTTAATGCAACGACACAATAGGGCCATATTCGACAGTGCAAGAACAGTCAGGATGGGTCATTGCCCTGGAGTTGGAGTGGTGCCAGCAGAATTGCTTGAATTGACAGGTACTGTTTGTCTGATGGTATAAAGAATATGATACCTTGATAAGATCAAGGCTTTTTTAAGGTCCCACTCTGCAAAACTGCCACAGATGATTGACCATGGCCTTTGGGATAAGATTCCTGTTTGAGGTGAATTTCAAAGGTGAACCAAAATTTGAACACCCCTCATTCAGTAAGGTCATTACCCTGCAGACATGCAGATTTTATTTAGTCTAATAAGACCTTTTGTAGTCAATGGCCTACATGTAATTGTAACAGACAGCATAATAGTGGACTTGTCCTTCTGGTACAAAATCTACCATAATAAGTAGACACAGTGTTTCCCTAAATGGTGTTCTCTCTCAAACAAACCCCAAAAATTAGAAAACAGCAATATATTCTCATGGACTTACCCCAGTCACTGCCTTCTTGTGCTGGTCATCGGGATTTGCTGCCACAAAGCATTGGAATGTGTTCACGTCATATAAACGTAATGTTGGCGTCTCTGTTCCTGCCAGGATGTAGTCTCCTGATGGGTGGAAACTCAGACACGTAACTGGTGAGGATTCCTGCAAAGGAAATGACAATGATTACAACTTTTTGTAATTTGTCGCTCTGGGGCTTAAAATCCGACCTGGGTTTTTCTCAAACTGCTTTACAACAACTACTGCTCACTCGGGCAGGGCAAATACAACAATTTTCAATTACAAGTCAAATTTCAAAGCATTTTGATGGATTTTGAAGGAGGCATCCTCTGATATTCTGATTATATTATAGAGGATAAAAGCTATAGACAACCCTGTGGATCGTGATAGCATCAAAAACTACCAGTGCGAATGTCCTGTGACCTTTAATGGTAAAGCAACACTAGTAATGTTCGCCTGCTTTTTGGGGTTTGAAATAACGAAATGTGACCAAATTGTTAATGAGGTCTACTACCAATGACTTGGCCCACAAACGGTTTCTAGAAATTTCAGGACATTTACCCTGCTTACTTTGATATGACTATCGAAAGGTCTGATCTTTTGATCACTTGGCCCATTTATGATTTATATTCAAATTCGAACTGGTTTCTGAAAGGCTACAACAATGCCATCTATACAGAAAGAGTCTAACCATGAATTGCTTTCAAATGTTAGTCATAGCTACAATACAATATACTAACCTGTATACTTTTATAAGCCTTTTTAACTGAAGGATTAGAGAAATCGAAAAATTTTATGCTGAAATCTTTGCTTCCAGAGGCTAACTGTTGATGAACTGGATGAAAATCTAATGCTGTTACTTCCTGCAAGGAAAACAAAGAAGACATGACAAGCTAATAGAGTGAGACGTGCCCCAAGCAAGAGAAGGAGGGAATTTAACAAGGTTTCTGCCAGGATTTTTTCAGCCCGGGTTTCAAATTAGTTAACTTTTCCTTTATACCTTGCTGACCAGGACTGATCAAGTTGCATCTATCCGGGATTGTGATCTGTTTTCTATCTCATATATGAAACATGTACCTTTACCCAGCTGATGAGCTCCATCTTCCCAGAATGTCACAGTTCACATCTCTAAAAATAAACAGGCACACCTACCTCATTGTGGTCGTAAAGTGTCCGAATAACAGGGTGATTTTCCATTGTCTGTTGTGGCGTTTCCTGTGCAATGACTTCCGCTGGTGTGGCGCTTTTTGCCAGCATTCTCTCCACATCAAGAATCTGAAACAAAACATGACACCGATGAACAAATTTATAAATTTTTTAGTAACTGTAAGCTACTGATTAATAATCAGAGTAAACTCAATAGAAATGACCCCATTGGGACCGAATGCCGCAGAGAGGGTGTCCGTGGTAGAGAGGTGTCTCCTAAGGGAGGTTTCACTGTATTTTGCTCAAATTACCGTGAGCCTACTCACCTTTATTGAAGTGTCATGTGACCCAGTTGCAACCAGTAGCCCAGACTGGTGAAATGCTCCTACTCGGCAAGGGCCCTTGTGGGATGTGACGTAACAGGTTTGATACAGAGCGGGCTCGGGGGAGATGGTCTGGACTGAAAAATTAAGGATGGAACATTACCTAGAATAATAGAAGTTTGCAAGAAGATCTGCAGAAAGTGGACAACAATTTACGTCACCCATCACTTACCATCGGTTTCAAACTCAAGATCAACGCCTGATCCAGGGGCGATTGGGTCTGGCTTCAGTTCCTTCTTGCCAGTTATCAACTCTGAAAGTTAAAAAGCAACAATTATTTTCGCATTTTAAAAAAATTTCTGTTGGCTGTACTAGACGGAACTTGAATCAGAAGGATGAAAAGGCAAATGGCAGTTCATGCAGTAAGAATAGCTGCCAAATTCTTCTCACTCACAGGTTTGTGAAAAGGCCTCAGTTTTGTCATGAATACCCATTTTGTTTCTGCTAATCATTTCCGAGATAACACCAAGGAGTTGTGAGAGAACTACCTGAAAAAACTAACCTTCTTCTCTGATGCCCATCCTGACCACATTGAGTAACCTGTCAGATGGAGGACATGCTGGATGAGGCTTGACAATGTTTGCCAGGTTGACAGCCATTGTCTTGTGTCCATCATAAAACAGCTGGCTGCAAAAGGAAAATATAACTACTTATTTCGTTTCTGTAATTGATATCAGGATAGCCTATGTATTCTTGTGAACTGGCATTAAATCAGTGCATTCATCTGACCGCAACAACAGACCAGATTGCGCCAGTTGGTTGATTAAAAGCCACAACAAACCAGTTTGCGTAGGACCGTCCTGGTCTACATTGATTGTCTTGGCTTGGTCTCGATCTCAAAGATCCTAGCTATACAAGGGACCCGATTCTTTCCAGGTTATTCTCGCTGTGTGAACTATTACATGGCATGGGCCATGGAATGGGGCCCAGGATATGACATCAACTTTGAGAATGGGGCAGACACTGAGATGACAGTCTGAATCGCACTCACACACAGTCACAGTGTCTGGTAGGCTATCACAACATGGCGGACAGTTTTTTTACAAAAAGATTAATTGCATGGTGTGGATGATTGATTTGACATCACCCTAAGCAACCCGTCCGACAATAGATACCCAATGTCTCCCTCGTTGCACGTGAAGCACTGAGCGGGCTGAATCCAAATATCGGATGGGGGAAGAATGGCCAGAGTTCTGCTAAAAACAAGTCAAGCATTATATATTGTTGTACCTTATCATGAGCCTGTACATCAATTCTTTCGTTTTTACATTGTTAAGCGACATTTTATCACTGGTGATGAGAAAATTCAATATATTTTGAGAAAATTTGGACAATGTATTCCAGCATTGAAAGGTCAAGGCCACTGAATATATTAATCCGCTCGACAACATTTGCTTATTTGGGAGTAAAACTCGTAATTTTGATTGTATTAAACTAATAACTTATAACAGCTATACTAATATTTAGATTTCATAGCAGTTTAGTTGGTTGTTAAGTGCATATTATGATTTTGAGCCCGAATTATATTTTATAAAGTGAGGCGGTTTGCACTCTTCACTTGCCAGAGGAGAGAAAACGTGACACACCGGCTTCCTTGCATCATTTTTTCATTATTATCTGCTGAAAAACCTCAATAAAGAACACCAGACAGCTCCAATTATGCCGATCATAACTGTACAAAGAGACATTCTATTCAAAAGATTGGGTAAAACATACAGTGAGTTGACTGAATTGATTTCTGTACCTCTTATTTTGATCACAACATTGATTGAAAGAAATATTCCCAAAAAAAATCATCATATCACCATCGACACACATGTCATGTCTGCTGCATGCTGGTCACTGACACTTCATGGCCAATGGCAATATAAATGACTGCACTGCCACTGACAATGCCACATGTAGCAGGGCAAAATGAACTGAACCAGCACTACATACATCGAAGTGCTGCTGTCTGGCTGTCAGTACAAATCAGTCAAGACACCTTTCTTTGCATGCCATGCATGAGCACAATCATATGATGAAATGTTCTGTTTCTTCTTTCAGCCAGTGAAGAATTTGATGAGTTGTGCTTTGAATTCGGTCTGGAGTTAGATGATGTAATTGAGGAAGAAAAGCAACAACCAGATGGGGTATGCGTCATATAGGTTGATGAGTTCAGATTGAACCAGTAGTCTTGTATCTTACAGTGAACTTATCCCTGCATTCTGTTGTGACTTTGTCTTCAGAGGACTAATTTTAAGTGAATGGAACTATCAAATAAACAGCATGGACTTTCTTTCTGTGTAACAGAACACAGCATGCTGTGGATGATTTGCCATGTGTCATATTTATGACAATGGTCGTTGTGCTGAGCAAGGCCTTTGTTGAAGGAACAGGAAGAACTGAGGTACATTTTCACAGTTCACAAATATTAACTTATGTGGATTATATGAATGGGGGATAAGGGCCAATTTACAAAGATGCTGCCTATTTGATCAAAGTTTAGAAGTTTTCAGAACCATGCTATCATAATTTTGTCATTTGTTTGTTTTTCAGAGTGTACAGAAGGTTGTTGAATATAAAGTTGAGATTCCAGCAAATAGGTGCGTGTACTTTGAGACAGAGATACCAATGTCAATGGTAGTGGCTGAAAAATCAGGATGCCTTGACTGTGATTCCAACCACAGATCTTTGGTTTGCCAGTCCACTGCAATACACAGTATCATTGAGCTATCGTGGAGGTTCCCTGTTGTTCTACACTGTGTGATACATCATTAAAATGGCATCACTCACACAGTCAGATAGCTCAGACAGGTCAAAGGCTGGTTGTTCTATATATCATTTCCATAATTCCTTTAGCAGCTGATCATCAATTATCCTCATGATTGAATCCTCCTCCTAATGATTTGCTCCGTCTCTTTTAGATATGACTTGTTGTGTCTGGAAGGTCTGGTGAGGGGACTTCAGGTCTTTCTCTCTCGGTAAGTAGTCAAGTAATCCAACCACAGACTTAGGCCAGAGTGATATTGTCATTATTCTTGACACACATTAGAACTCGTTCACAAAGATAAGGAATGCCGTCAAGATAAACAGGAATAAAAAAGCTACCAGTTACTGAAAGTTTGGTGATGTGACAGTGAAATATGACACGAACAATTTGATTTTCCAGTTGTATTGTGGAGTTTCCATCAAATTCTCATTTTGGCAATCAGTCTCAAAATGTTTCATCTGTTTGCAGGATTTCTGCACCGAGGTATCAAGCTGTTGCACCTGCAAATGGTGGTTCAAGACAGAAGCTGGTTATCCAGCCTGAGGTATGTCTTTATCCGGTTTAAGTTTTCAGACCTGGTTTGTTACAATTTTAAGATACGATAGGTTCAGCTGGGCTTATGTACTCCTAGATTTAATAGTATTGTGTCTCTTTTTACTGCAGACTGCCCAGGTGCGACCGCATGCGGTTGCTGCGGTTCTGAGGAACATCACCTTTGATGAGGACAGGTACAACAGCTTCATTGAACTACAGGACAAGCTGCATCAGAATATTTGCAGGTTAGTTTGATTGCTAAAAAATGTTATATTCTCTTATTATCTGGCACTGCTCTGGAAATCATAATGAACAGAATTATGTTATGTAAAGGATCTGTTTAAGGGTGTAAAATTGGTAACAAAGTTTAAGGCTTGACGATACATGTACTGGGCCAGTAATGTTTTCCATGTTTTGATATTTTTGCACCAATGGCAAATGCAAATGTGGAGATGTGTAGCTCTCATTTTTGCTGTCTCATTGTCAAATTGCATTTGTGCTTATGTTCACAGGAAAAGGGCTTTAGTAGCAATTGGTACCCATGATTTAGACACAATCTCAGGTCCATTCTTCTACACGGCCAAGGCACCGAACGACATCAAGTTCAAGCCACTCAATCAGACCAAAGAGTTCACTGCTGCTGAGCAGATGGAGTTATATTCTGTAAGTCCTCTTTTATGGTGTCGGTTTGTGTGGCAAAACAGGGTATATGCAGTAGAACGATAGATTTGTAGGATCATTGTGTAGTTTAAAGGGTGTGTAAATCTGGTCCCTTGATTGTAGTTTAGGTCAAGTACTGACAGTGGAAATGTAGGTTTTCTCCACTATGGCAGAGAAATACTTACTTGAGAATAACAGCTCCTAGTGCAGAGCGAACGCTGACGAAGAAGAACTCGCCAGCAAAGACCTGCGGTGGTGCTTTCCGTTTACTTCTTGTTGTTATCCTGACTTTCTCCTATTCCAGGGTGATAGTCATCTCCGACATTATCTCCCGATCATCCGAGACAAGCCTGTCTACCCTGTCATCTATGACAGCAATGGAGTTGTTCTATCTATGCCTCCCATTATCAATGGTACATATGTTTTACACTTAAATGATGACACACTGAGACAGACTTAAAGAAAAAGTATTGTACTTTGAAGACATTCAGTGATAAGACTGACAAGGCTTGAATAAATATGCAAGGTTTTTGGTGTTCTGGCTATACCAGTTGTATTGTGAGTCCAAAATATTTTGTCTTGGTAAACTCTACCTTTATGAAATTCAGTTCTAAACTGGCCCAACTCAAACGCGTTTCAGAAAATTATTTGCAACTGACGATGTGACTATGATTTAAAAAACGCACTCAACAACTTGATATTCTATTGATAAAACGGCTTTTGTTTTCATCTTAAAGGGGACCACTCCAAAATTCACCTGGGTACAAAGAATGTTTTCATTGAGTGCACCGCTACAGATCTGACGAAAGCCAAGATTGTCCTGGACATACTGATCACGATGTTCTCCGAGTATTGTAAGGCACCATTCACGTGAGTAGAGTGTGTTCTGAGTTTGCTTCTAGATTTAAATTGGAATTCAGGTGATGTTTATATTCTGGCTGAAAAGGCAAATCAGTCATGTGTGGTAGCAGAAATGAATAAGCGAGACAATCCCTTTTGGTGGTAGCCCTCAATACAGTTGGAAGTCTGTTGTTTTTCATCATCAAGATTATGTTATTGGTCTGGTCTGATACTTGCCAGAGTCGTGGAACTATCATTTCAATGGGCAAAGTACATTTGAGTCAGCAAATTTAATCAAGGGGAGTAATTTAGGATTTATCTTTCTTTCTTACTTCAGAGTGGAGTCTGCTGAAGTTGTACAACCTGATGGAACTAGTGTCATATACCCTGTGAGTATTACCACTTCCTACTATAATCCATTAATCAATTTCACGAAAACTGAGCAATTGCATGTATATGCAGCCTGTGTCCGTCAAGAATGTTTACACATCATTTTCCTTGGAGAAGATTGATGCAGCTTTGCTGTCGGGAGCAGATATGTACTGGCAAATAAGGAACCCTTAACACCTGTTATAAAAGTTCAAAATATTGACACGTTTTTTAAAGAATTACTGTGTTTCCTTGTTACAGGAATTAAAGTATCGAGAAGAATTAATCAGTGTAGAAGAAATCAACAAGAAAGTTGGAATCAGGTGAGCGGAATCTAGATTTTTGCACCACGAAGGTTCCAATTGGAAATAACTTAAAGCTAGTTGTTGTAATTCACTGAAGTATTACAATGTTGCAATTGTCTATTCCTTTCAGCATATCTGCAGAGGAAATAGCTAAACTCTTAACAAAAATGTGTTTGAAGTCGAAGCCAATGGAAGGTGGTCAGATGGTCAGTGTAGAAATACCACCAACAAGAGCAGGTAGGGAATGACAATTACAGATTCTTTTATTTTTGAAATATTTTCATGGTACTAGGTGCCAAATGCACTCCCTAACCAAGTACCAGCTCATCCTTTCCATCCACATCCACAGCTGCAACAAAGACAAATAATGGTCTCCAAAGAGGAATAGAGAGAGATTCTGTGCAAGTTTGGGAGGAGTCACCATAGCCTCTAGGCTTGACAACATCCAGCATATCTGTATCGAACTTACCTTAAGGATATTCTTTTCACAGATGTGATCCATGCGTGTGATATCATCGAAGATGTCGCCATTGCTTTTGGATTCGACAACATTAAGCAGACGATACCACATACGAACTGTATTGCTGACCAATTCGCTATCAACAGACTGACCGATCTTTTACGGACCGATATAGCTGCTGCTGGATTTACTGAAGTTCTCACATTTGCCTTGGTGAGTAATTCATATTACCTCATGCAGTTGTATAGTCCAACCTTCCATGTCAAAAATATTGCGTCTAATACATGTAGATGTACCAGTGGCCCTTTACTGTTTATCAAAGCTTTCAACTGTTTTACAGAGCATTTGTGTCTTTGTTACAGTGTTCCAAGGATGACATCTCAGACAAATTAAACAAGACCATTGCTAGTACAAATGCTGTTCATATCGCCAACCCAAAGACGTTAGAATTTCAAGTACGTATTTTATTAGTTTTTCTTAACCATGCTATGTCAAGGCCAAGGTATAGCTTTTTTGGATGCTATCATTTCAGGAGCCAAATGGCAGTATGCTTCCCAATAACTTTCCTACTTTCTGTCATAGAGTGCCTTTGAACACATTTAAAAAAACAGACCTGGTTATATTTAAGTCACTTACATGATGATACAAGGAATGCTTGCAAAATTAATCAGGATAATGCTAGATTTCTCTCTTGAAAGAATTACTTGTTCAAAAGTTTTATAGTACAAGTAATCTGTGAAATGAAACCTTTGCGTCATACTTTCAGGTTGCTAGGACAACGCTTTTACCTGGCATCCTCAAGACGATTCACTGCAACAGGAAGATGCCACTCCCGCTGAAACTGTTTGAAATCTCAGATATTGTGGTGCAAAATAAAGATAAAGGTAGGAAATGATTTGAAAGAAATGATGAAAAAGCACATAAAGTCATTTGCAAGAGTTAAAAACCTCCCAATATGATTATCATGTCCCTTCTTCGATAGACACTACAGCTTATTTTTAATACCCATTTTACAAACATATAGCTGTATAAACAGTATTGAATAATATTTTGGAATGTACAAGTAATATTTTGTCAATTTCAGATGTGGGAGCCAGCAATCATCGGCGTTTCTGTGCAGTCTACTACAACAAGATCCCCGCGTTTGAGGTGATTCAGGGGCTGTTGGATAGGACCATGCAGCTCCTGGAGGTGCCATTCAGGACTGGATACCACCTGAAACCCTGTGAAGGTGAGTTATAACTCAAACTAGGATGGCATTAGAGAAACCATATCTCCATCTTTCAGGGCCTGGTCGTTTAAAGCATGTTTTGTCACTGACACTGGCTTTTAGTTTACTTGGCATTGCCTCCTTTCACATAATGTCCTCAACTGGTCAGACTTCTCTGCTTCAGACGCGACCTACTTCCCAGGACGATGTGCTGAAATAGTCGTGAAAGGAAAGACGATAGGAACGATTGGTGTGCTTCATCCAGATGTTATCGATAAGTTCGACTTGAATCTTCCATGCTCGGCATTTGAACTTGACTTGGAACCATTCCTATAGGTGGCAGGCCTACCAGACTTTGGTGGTGGTGCGGTGCAATGACTAAAATTGAATTGTGACATTACAAATGTAGCTTATTTCTTTGGAAGATTTCCATATTTTCTCATGAATCTTTCCAATCTGTCTCGTGGACATCTGCCTCCACTATCACCGTCCCACTAATACCATCATTATGACGGTGATGTTCATAAAGTGGGGAAAGAACTGAGTGAGGAAAACTCGTCATGAAGAACAGCAAGTGTTGTACCCTTCAGAACATAATGGATTCCTATTAGGCATTAAAATACAAAATGCACAGCCAGTAGATTAGATAATCGAAGTTCGAAATCTGAAAATTGTGGCATGAAATAAATTATGATGTATGATTGTCAGTTCCTTATATAATGGAGGACTATCACGCTTCTCTTATTGAGCTTTCAGATGTGTGTCATTGTTTCTTAAGAGTCGCATACATTTCTTTAGCATGATGCTATTAGCGAAAGTGTAGTAATTATGTGCTTTCACCACATTGATTCTTATCAATAAATCTTTAAAATGAATATTGTCTTTCCTCTTCTCACAAGAATGAGTTGTCTGCAAGTTAAATCCATCGTTCCATACCCATCTTTACTTTGATAGACTGGGATATGACACAAATGAATACCATGGGAATATTATTTGTCTATCTCTTAAGACCATTCTTCTGGCCGTCTATGACATGACTAGAAGGACCATGATTGTACCCAATACCAACCACTATTTGGATGGATTTGGCTACAACACAAAAGAGATGTCATGGAAAGACATAACCTAAGTCACTATGGTCCTCGGACACATACTGGTTGGACCAAGGTACAACCTATATCACCTTGGTTGTCCGTCGTCTGGAGTGACATACTGGAGCAAACATTAGACACAACCTGTATCAACAAGGTCACCAAAGGCACAACCTATATCACGATGTTTGGCCAGTGTCTAAGGACATACTGGAGGAACCTGATCATGAGACACAGCCTTTATCAACGAGGTACCATGACACAAGGCACAATCTACATCAACATGGTTGTCTGTAGTCTGCAGTTGGAGGAACCTTAGACATAACCTAAATCATTATCGGCATACGTCTCATCCATGGTAGAGCAAGGCACAACCTGTCTTACACCATGCGAGTAAAGATGTCAATGATTACACTCTGGTTGTCAGAAGCCTAAATCTCCATAATCATGGTCATCAGCCACATACAGACGAACATCACACAATGGGGGAATCAAAGACGCAACTGAATCGACAAGACCAAATTAGACCTTGGTCGAACAACCTATTGCCAACATAGTGACAGAGGAGAGACAGTCACCACCTAAACTTCGGACGCAGTGGGCCTGCCTCGTCCTGTCGCCCGGAGAAACGATCAGGAGGACGAAATGGACTGCATGGGAGTCTATCACTAGCAGGCGCGACATGCCTTTGAAGGGACAGGGTTAGTCAAAGCTGTGTCCTGTGCCCGAAGGGATGCCGTGGCTGTCTATTGCATTGATTGAAGACCAAACACGGGAAGTCAACTATTGGAGGAACCAAAGACACAACCTGTATCAACAAGGTCACCAAGACACACGGCACAATCTATATCACCATGGTTGTCCGTAGTCTGGCGTTGCATGTTAGACAACCCAAGACGAAATCACACGGTCATCTGCCAGTAACATACAGACGGACAAAGACAAAACCTCTATCCTTGTCGTAGTTTGTTGCCAGGACATGCATACAGAAATAACCATGACAGTCAGTCACAAATGCAGAAGAGCAAAGTACTTCATCCATCGTCGGACATCAGGCCGAAACGCAGTGTACACTTATTTCGGTCTTCCCCTCGTCCCAGGCTAGGACCATCTTGCCTAAGACACCTAAGACACGTCCTCAATCATGATAGTCGTCAGTCACAGGGCGGACCAGAGCACAACCTATATTGCCATGGTTGTCCTTAGTTTGAAGTCGCATATTAGAGGAACCTAAGGCATAACCTGTGTCAATACTCGGCACAATCTACATCAGCATGGTTGTCCGTACCCTGGAGTCACTGGAGGAACCCAAGACACAACCTGTATCAACGAGGTCACCAAGGTACTCGGCACAATCTACATCAGAATGTTTGTATGCAGTCTGGAGTTGCCTGTTGGACAACCCAAGACGAAATCACCATAGTCATCTTCCAGTAACATACAGACGGACCAACACACAGCCTCTTTCCCTGTCGTCGTTTGTGGCCAGGACATGCATACATACATCACCATCGATGACAGTCAGACATAAATACAGGAGAGCAATGTACTAATGGTTCTTCATCCATCGTAGGACATCAGTCGCCACTGCTTTTGGTGATTCGCTGTCTTTGCCTCGTCCTAGGTAAGGACCATCTCGCTCAACTGAGCTGTCATCGTTATTCGCCATGTGGTTCTCAGGCCACGGTTCATTTTGCCCTCTGAAGCGCCGACTTCACGGCAGACCTTGGGTGTTGTCTCGATATATTCGGAAGACACGTTACATGCCCAGGCCATCTGAGACCACACTCTGGACCCAGTGGACCCGCCTCGTTCTGTCGCCATGAAGGAAAGATGGTCAGGATGACGAAATTGACTACATGCGAGTCTATCTTAGTTTCACTGTTGTCGCCAATTGCCTGCAGTCACATCCGACGTGGGACATAGGCCGCAACGTAGTAGCTCCACTGCTTTCAGGTGATTCGCTGTCTTTGCCTCGTCCAGGTAAGGACCATCTCGCTCAGCTTAGCTGTCATCGTTATTCGCCATGTGGTCCTCAGGCCACGGTTCAATTTGCCTTCTGATGCGCCGACTTCACGGCAGACCTTGGGTGTTGTCTCGATATATTCGGAAGACACGTTACATACCCAGGCCATCTGAGTCTACACTATGGACCCAGAGGACCCGCCTCGTTCTGTCGCCATGAAGGAAAGATGGTCAGGATGACGAAATGGCGGATACATGGCGGACCGAGGCACAGCCTATATCACGATGGTTGTCTTTAGTCTGGAGGAACCTGGTTGTCTGGTTGTCTGTTGTCTGGAGTTGCATGTCAGACAACCCAAGACGACCATTGGACAGCTCAAATCACCATGATCATCAGTAGCATGCAGACGGACAAAGGCAAAACCTCTATCACTGTTGTCTCGTGTCCAGGATACTGACACAGATGGTGTTGTGGGCTTAGGTTTCTTTAATATGTGACTCCAGACTTAGGACATCGATGGTAATACAGGTTGTTCCTTGATCCGCCATGCATGTGGCTGACAACCATCTTGATGGTTGTGTCTTAGGTTCCTCCAGTATGTGACTCAAGACTAAGGATGACCATGGTAATAGGTTGTGCGTTGATCTGCCATGTGAGTGACGAACATCATGACTTGGGCTGTGTCTTTGGCTTCCGTGCTTACACAAGCGTGCAACAGACAGCCATGATGATTTCAATTGCGTCTTGGGCCACGTATACATCCTGCACGATACTCTAGGAATGGGACAACTAAAGTAATATTGATTGTGCTTTGTTCGCCTTGTGGGACTCAGGTGATTGGCGGCGACATCAGTGAGACTCCGATGGCTTTGGCGGGTAACGCGTCTTCCGAATAAAGCGAGACAACATCCCCAGGACAGCCATGAGGTGGGCACAACAGAGAAGGAAGTCAACTGTGGCTTATGGACCGCATGGCCTCGCCTGGGACAATCAGGCAATGATAGCGACTCACCAGAAGTGGTGGAGACACTGTATTGCGGCCTTATCTCACACGATGGATGAGGAGCCATTCGTTAGTTGTCTTCGGTATTTGTGACTGACTTTCATGGTGATTTCTATATGTATGTCCTGGCTACAAACACAACCTAAGTCATCATGGTAATCAGTCACATAAACGTGGACCAAGGTACAATCTATCTCATCATATGGAGTCTGTTGGAGTCACATGCATGTATGGGAATCATCTTAAAGTCAACATGATCATTGTCCATACACTGTGGACAAAGGCACAACCTATTTGACTGTTGTTGTCTGTAGCCTGGAGTCGCACAGCGAGATGCAACTGAGATCCTCCTTGTCATCAGTTACATGAGAGACAAAGGTACAACCTATATCAGAGATGATTTTTAAAGGACTGTCCACTTCTGATGTCAATCAAAATTCGATCCATCCCCTGTTTGTCTTTGTGATGAGTCTATGTCAGAATGCCAGATGGGCTTATCCAAGAGGGTGGGGTCAATGGAGATGCTTAAAATACTGTCCTTCCGAAATTGGGTTTCAGAAGAGTCGTAATTTTTTTGGACCAGTCTTTACTGGAATGGCACAACCAAAGGGATTCAGGAGGTGCCTTTGATATCTGGCTTTGGCACTTCAGGCAGGACAACCATGGTGATTAAAGTTGCATCTTGGGTTTCTTAAAATGTGACTCAAGGCTACTGGGTCATGGTAGGAATTCATCCTCTGGCGTTATGTCAGTCGCTGATGCTCGTCTGTTGTACACCACCTACAAGGCAGACAGGCAATTTCGTTTTACACTGCAAGGAGCGAGTGTTGACACGGACAACTTTTATGCAGCATCAATAATTTATTTCAACATTTCAAAACAAATTCAACAATAGTTCACCTAAAATATACTTCATGGTTGAAATATCACAGCATGTATGCACTATATCCAAGAACATGTTGCCCAATATTTGTAAAAATCTTCATACAATCTACAAGCAACATATTTTGGGACACACTGTATGCACCTCATTTACTTGTGTAAGACAGCACATGCGTGTGTGATATTTTCGATGCTAAGAATGAAATAAAATGGCAGTAAAGCAAGGCAGAGATGCTCTAAAATATTTTCCATTTGGACCCCATGAGCATCCAACATAAAGCCTTTAACCCTCCAGGGGTCAATACCCCAGATATATTTACTCAGTTATATTCAATTCAGTGAGAAAGAAAGGTATTTCATAGTTTAAAACAATGCATCAAAATATACACTCAGCAATTCCTCGACATTCCGTTTCAAATGTCAGCACTGCCACTTAAAAGGGTATGATGGCTCCTGGCCTAGTTTACAGTAGAGTTACTTCCATCTTGAATTTGTGATAACACAGTTCTTTTTAAACTATTCAATTAGTTTCATTTAGAACAGTCTCAATGGTTTCCTCCACAACCACATCATCACCACTCGTATCATCGGAGTCTCCATCGCTCTCAGAATCGCTCTTTTCCCTTACAATAACGTCACCAATAGCGACAGCTGCTGGCGGCAGTGATGCGTCATTTGATTTGGGTGTAGCATCTTTATCAATAGAGATTTCTCCATCAACAATGGTAGGCAGTAGCGACACATCCTTTGTTTCAGATGGGGCGTCTTCCCCAATTGAATTATCACCATCGACCTGAGGTGTGGAAGGATCATCGCAATAAGGCGGCTTGATTAGAACCTGCAACAGAGAGCAAACAGGTTTAGAACTATTCTAAGGAGACAACAGATGACTGTATAGTATTCTTATCCCAATGGCTTGGTGACCCAATGACCTGCCTATTAGATACGATTAAACTAGAGGATACTGAGTCTCCTTTTTTGATCTGAGACTTAAGTGGTTAAACAGAGCTGCTAATATTGTCGCTAAAACAAAGCGTAAAAGAATACGTCAAAGACTTACGTTCCATTTCAAGGGCTGTGGGTCAGATTCTATGATGCACTGAACCTTGGTAAACAGAGTGATGGTCTGTTTCCCTTCTTTCCATACCAATGTTAGTCTTGGTACCTTATTCCTCTTCTCGCATTTTGCCTCCAATAAGTTGTGTTTCTGAAAAAAAGGGGCGTAAAATGATTATCAAAGGGGTACGCCGTTCTACTGATATCTACTGACAGAGGCTACATACTGGAAAGCTATAAACTAGCATGCCGACTTAGCAGTGGTAAATATCAGTCCTAAAGTCTCCTCCTGGATATAAGCACAATGACAGTGGATCGGCATGCAAACTTGATAATTACTTACATTTGTATAAACTCTCTTAATCACTCCAAACTTCAGGATGAGCACATCAAATGATCTGTCCAGCACTGACATCACCATACCGCTTTCTTCTATTGGACCACTCTCCTGAAAAAGAGCAAAAGATGTCTGATTACGTTTATGAGCTCCAGCAATATTCTTAAAGTCATCCAAAAGTATAACCAGTAGGTGATCAACAGCATTGGTACAAATAACTTCTAAACTTTTCTTGTTGGACCAATGGTCTCAGAGATGCAAGTCATATGAGTTCCCAAACCATTGACTTTACAATTCACATATCTTGGAGTCTCAATCTACAAATCTACAGAAGACCTTTCAAAGTATTCTCAAATCAATTCTCAGCAAAATCTGTAGTAAACTAAGAGTTTAAATGAATACTGACCTTGACGAAGACAGCAAAGAACATATCACTGCTCATCTCCGAGACCCTCTTGGCATTGGACTTCTTCAGATTACAATGGTCAGCTTGTCTTTGGATGATATTCTTTGAGGCATTTGGCTCAGGGGTCAAGCCTGGAGCATAACAAGAATAGAAAAGAAGTAAATACATAACCAGCCACTGTATCATGGTAATAACTTGATGATACAAATAAATCTCAGCGATGGTAACAGTGTTACATAATCTGTGAAACAAACAACAGTGATTAGGATATCTCTCTTCAGTCATGATTCTAAGGGATGTAAATACAGAATTGGCAGTGGTGATGACCGCAGCAGGAAAATGCTCAAGTGTTTGCAGACCTTCTTCATTTTTTCAAATTGCACCAAAGAGTCAAATATATATTCCAGTTTTTGCACTCACCTAGAGCAGCAGCCAATTGCCGATGCACGATGACATCGGGATATCGCCTGATTGGTGACGTAAAATGTGTATACTCTGGGACGCTGAGAGCGTAATGCCAACAATCCTCAACCCCACTGACCGTCCCGGTGCAGAAATATTTGGCAAGCTGCATTGGCTTTGAACATAGCACCGTCAGTATCTGTAAACGGCTTTGTGAGTCTTCGTCATCTCCGTACAAGGCAGAGAGAGATTCCTTTAAAGAAAGAATTCAATGCTTAAAGATATAGAAAAGCTTATAAACTCTCAGTATCACGCCTTCAATTTGAAAACATTAAGAGCGGCTTCCTATCATGGTTGATACATCTTGTAGACAAATATGAGAGGTATGAGTTCTATTGACATTATTACCTACTGACTGTGCTAATCATCTCCAAGTGTATAACCAGAGAAATACAAAATGGCTAGGTGATACAACCTGCACAAAAGAGCCCGACAAATATACTACGTATTGCTGAATAGCTTACATGGAGAGCACCTGAGCTGGTGGCATCAAGGGGGATATCCATCGTCTCACACATCTCCATCTGAAATAGAAGATCCGAAAACATCCTAAATATTCTGTATCTCACAGTCGCAAGGTTTCCTTCCAGGGATATGATATACATGTAGGTCATCACACCACAGAAGTCACCAGGGCCCTCAGAGAGGATAAGATTCATGCTGATATTATGATAAGTTCTTGTCCTGACTCATGGTTCCAAGTATGATTGTGAGTAGGATCGCTTCTCCATGTAACAAGAAAGGATGACACAGGTGACCGACCAGGTTTGTTTCCACTGGGAGATTGCCACCTACTCCTTCCCACTTGTTTAGGGAGTTCAATCAAGGCCCAGTTGATACTTTACCTCAATCAATTCTTGTAAGTCATTCTACCACCACACCAATCAACTTACCAGATCTTGTATCATCTTTGTCTTTGGCGGAGGATGGCATCGCAGCATGGCCTTCTCGGGGAACGCACGACGGATCTTGTTAGCCACAGACATATTGGCCAGCAACATGAACTCTTCAATCAACCTGGAAGGGAAGAGAACTCATCATCACACTGGTCCTACATAAACAATGCGGCCAAACGGATATTTGAAATTGACTGCTCACAAACAATGGTGGACAACACCGCTAAGTAAAAGCAAAAGTAAAAGCAGTCATATATCGTAGTTCGGAGGATGAGACACTGTGCTTGTTCTTACTTATTGCTGTCTTTCCCTTGGTACACCTTCCAACCACATGGCAAGCCGGTCTCCTTGTCCAAGACAAACATCAACTTGACCTGATCCAAGCGGAGAGCACCATTGTCGGCTCTTTTGGCACGTAAGTTCTTTGCAATCTGAAAAAGTTTACAAAGGTCATACATGTAGAAATATCAAGCATGTTTCAATTCTTGTCTTTGTCTTCTTCTGCAGTTAGTCTTGTTTCATGTGAGTTTGTTACAGGCTTCTCAGCCAGGGAGGAGTCCACTAGGTATATGGATGCTCCTCACTTCAAAGGGATAGGTAGGGATTTCATAAGTGAAGCGGGGAACAAGAATCAAACTGAAACTCACCTTGTCAAAAATTAAAATTCTGCTCTTGATCTGATCAATGGAGACTCCATCAGATATTGGTGGCAGTTCTTCCCTGGTCCATTCCCTGTCAGGCTCATCTAGGAAACCCTAGAGAAATATGAGAAGATCAATAACTAGTCTGCTGAAAGATGTGCACAGGTGCCTAATCTATCGTAGGGCCACAAGGGCTGGACTCGGCTGACTTGAACAGGCATTTACTGCCTGGGTTTTTATCATACATCAGTTTTCCTTTTCCTGCACTGGTTGCCTACTAGGGTTAAGGCGGGAAGTCCCCCCCCCCCCGAAACAAGTGACACTGGTTTACAAGATACTAGTGGTGAGTGGTCAAACCCGCAAGCAACCTGCAGGTAGCCTTGCCTGACCTGATCCTGATACTATCGAAAAGTGGCCTTACCTGCGCATGATCATAACTCAATTTGACACACGACCGAATGACACTCCTGCCAAACCATATGTCAAGAATCTGTGAAGAGAGAGGCCAAGGAGTCAATTTCTATTAGAAAGACACACAGTGGTATCGGCAAAGTTCAAGGAGACAATCACTGGCGATGACACGTTGAAAATTTAAAGCTCTATCATACGAGTTCCACTGTTTCTACATTTAACTTTTAATTTAAATCTTGTCTTCCCAGATCTATGGGTATCTTGAGGGCATGCAGATGATACTATCCTGGTCAACATACATGTAGATGTGCTCCCTGTGTTCTTAACTTTCATGCATATACGTGTACGGGCATATGAATGAACCTATATTCACACAGACTGAATAGAGTGTAGTTTCAGTAGTATGATAATTATTCTCACCTCGCCCGTTTCAGTCATTTTCCAAATGACGGAAAAGGTCAGTCGATCTTCATCTGGATTCAAACTACACAACTGTTCACACAGAAGCCGCGGCAACATTGGTACTACCTACAAGGAATAGAAGATAAATCAATTTCAAGAGGCAAGCCAAGCTATCGAAGTAGTGGCCACTACCCATCTTAAAGTACCCTTTGGAAGTCCTATCCATTGTGAGTGAGGACAGACTATACAAGCCGGTGTCTGGTCGCACCAAGAACATCAGCAATAGGCCCTGGCCTGTTCCTTCCCTTCACTGGTCTGATACACGACTCCCTTAAAACCCAAGCATGAATTTTATGGCTGTCATGACAAGGGCTGTGCATGATTTCGAACTGTCATGACAAATACTGGCATACATGAAAACTCAACACACAATACAAGTTCACAGCTTGTCCTAAAAGCATTCAACCTACCTTCTGTACTAAATACACACTGGTCGCCCGACTGGCTGCAACACAGTCCAACTCTGTCTGCTCCTTTACAAAATAGCTGACATCGGCAATATGAACACCAATCTCATAAGTGCCGTCTCCATTGTCAACGCAAGATAAAGCGTCATCGAGGTCACGAGCAGACGCAGGATCAACAGTAAACACAATTTCTTTTCTGAGATCTTTTCTGGTTTGGAGTTCAGATTCCGGGATTGTCCACGGGAGATTCTTTGGGAGGGATTCGAGGACTGCCTGGGAGAAGTCACTGTAGTCAACACCATAGTCGTTCAACATGCCTTCCGTCTCTGGTTCTATCTCTCCAGCCTCTCCAAGACTGCGCTGAACATTCCTGTAACAGAAAGTAGGGTTTTTGACAACTGAAACACCTTTAGTCAATATCAAACAGAGTCAACTACACGAGTTGTTATATATCTTACTTACAGTTCTATACAGAAAGGCTGTGGGTATATGTAAGGTGTAGTGGTACAATTATAGCAATGGTATAAGACCAAAGCTCTACCAAGTACTCCTATCAAATTCTTTAAACATTCGAAACTGGCTACATACCCTTTAGCATACTGCGACCCTTCCTCCCACTCCTTTATCCTGGCCACAAATAACGTGTTGGCAAAGTCTCCTGGCCTCTCCAGAAAACCTGAAATACCACAAATCAAGTGTTGATTCAAGAAATTCAATCAAATTGAACAAAGTAAGCACAAGATAATTTTTTTTTAAATGTTGCAAAATGTAAGCGTCATCTCCGCAGAATCATTCACATATCGAGAGAGACCTGGTCACAATGTCTTCATGTACATAGCTCTGAACAAAAAATCTGATCAAAGATGAAATATCCACATTGTACAACAAAGGTATCAACAACCAAATTCCATAGATTTCAAGAGAGGCAAACTCGTTATCAAAATATACCTTTGGGACAGTCCTCTGCTGGAACTTTGATCCTTGGCATGCGGTGGTCGATTGGGGAGAACAGCATGTAGTTCTGGTTCTTGTCTTTCATGGGTTTGATATGTCCAGTACAGGCGCGGCTGTGCAGCTTCTCTACGATACCAACAACCTTGCCACATCTCATCGAGTTCTTCTCGACTAATTTCTCCAGAACATTCTGGACACCTTGTGGTAAATCTTTATGTTGCTTGGCCTGTCAAGAAAACAATGACAGGTGAGATTCTGAGTGTCTGAGATTTACCACTTAGGTAACTTTATAATAATATTTTTTGGTAAAAATCACTTTTTTGCAATTACTTGGCATAACTTTTGCAAGATCCACAGTGTTCAGTAAAAGATACAAGAACTTACATTTATGTCTACCAGCGGTGTCTTATCATCAGCTAGGAGTTGGACGACAACAACATCCCCATTCAGTGCTCTGTTCCTATCAGCAAGGCCCTTGATGTAAACATCTGAACTACCATCCTGAAAGAGAAGTCCATGGAGCAAAGTGTTATGATTCAGATATCTTTTGGCATTTTGCTTTCGTTGAAGTTTTGGTTGAGTTGGGAATGCATGAAGCTCAAGGCTCGTAAGATTCTTTGACTGGCGTGGCTTGCTTGTCTCCTCAAAATTTGACAACTAATCAAAACCAGAAGAGGCGGTAAAACGATTATCTGTACTTACTGGGTGGGGAACATACGCGTCTTCATAATTCTTTGGGTTGATTCTGATCGACCCCTCAATGAGATTTCCCTGCTTCAGCAACGAGCTCATACTTTCCTTATCCAGATATGGCTCAAACTGGATTTGCTGTAAATGAAAATTGAAAGTTTTGTTGAATGATAAATGTTATACTTATCCTGGATGCAGTTTATTGCTGATGTTACCCCCCCCCCCCCCCGCCAACCAGTGAACATTCACCAGTATTGGTGCATACATGTACATACAATTTAGAATTGCCAAATTACAATACCATTCCACTTACATAAACTGCAATCATCGCAACAGCTGCGGGGAATCCCCCCCAATCAATAATTATTTCAAGTGCTGCCTCTTACTGGTACTGGATGAACTACAAATGATGATAACTATTTGATAGGCTAGAATAACTTCAATCAATTGTGGAGTTTTCTGCTCTACCTCTACAAATAATGTACAATCCAAATACCAAACACTGAAAAACTTCAAGAGTCAAACTCACTTTCTTCTTCTTTGAAGCACTCCTTGGTGTACCTCGACCCTGTTTGTTTGGTGTGCTTGCATCTTGGTCATTCGGGGTACCCCTGCCGTCTCTTTGTCTTGGCGTCTGGTTCTTTGAGATCGTCATGCCTGGAGGAAACAGATGTCACACGAATGGAACAAGTGTAAAACCCAATTTTTAAAACGTTTTTTCAACAATGTGTGGTTGAACCTTTCTATCCCACTTATTAAAACTTTTTACACTGGTCTAATAAACTTTTGCAACTTTTCTTGACTTAGGATAAGTTTTTTACTAAACTTTTATCCATTTTCATCAGGAAGAACAGTAAGCGTTGGACAGTAAATGCTATTCCTTCGGTTAAAAGCGGATGACAAATTAAAATGAGTTTTTACCTTTAGGTGTACCCTTCAGTCCACACTGTGGGCTTTGGTTGGCTTCAGAATGACTCCTAGGCCTGGCAGGACTCATTCCATTCCGTGGCGAGTTGTTTCCATATGCTCCATCCTCAGTATTACGTCTTCCCTGGCCTTGGCCGAGCTTTGGTCTTTGACTCTCTGGAGTCCCATCTCTGTTTTGGTGGTGCTTTTTATTTCTCCTACCCTCCTTAGCGTTTCTGGTGTTATTGGGGTCAACATCACCAGGGAAGAGACTCTGACGGGGAGACTGGCTCGCTTCATCAAACATGTCAAACTGCCCATCATAAGACTGACTATAATATCTGTCCCTATTCTTTCTACCAGGTGAAAAACTAACAGGGCTTGATCCATGTCTTCTGTCAAACTTTGCAGGCAGAGAGTCGTGTCGCTCTCTTATGTTGTGCTCTTTCAGTAACTTAGAGTAACAGCCTTCCTTGACTGGTGTCTGATTCGAAACCTTATCAGTGAACTTTCCCCTCCCCTCCTTGTCTTTCTGATCCCTTGTTTTCTCTTTCCCCTTCTTTTTTCTCGCTTCATTCCTTGGCAAGTCAGCAAATTCATTCGACATTTTTGAACTCTCAACTGTCCTACCATTTTTCTCCAAGAACTGTTTCACCAATTCCGGCAATTCATCACTGTCATCGTCAAAATCGCTTGGCTTCCTACTCAGAAGTGAAGCCAATGCAACATTTTTACCCACTTTTTCTTTCTTCCTTCTCTCTCGTCTTTTCCGACTGCTAGATTTTTTACTACACCCTGCGTCAATCGGTTCTGTAGCCCTTGAACTTGCCACATCAGATCTGCTTGTTCCAGAAACCGACACAGGACATGAACTATCGACAATATCAGGCAATTTTGCAGATCTCGACTTCACTTTCTTTGTATTATCTTGCTCAACATCATCAGCATGTCCGACTACATCTGCAATTATACTTTTCTTCAGCTTCTCCATAGATCCAACCCGTTTAGGTACCCTGTTAGACTTCCCACTGCTTTTGAATCTATCTTCAACTTGACCAGGCATCTCCCCGTTCATCTCACACGCCAATTCCTTGACCTCAGATTTGGGTAGGATCGTAAAACTAGTCTCTGCCTCTAAAACATCAACAACAACACGCATTTCTTCCTCGGATTTTTTAGATCTCTGTCTACCTCCTCTTGTTCCACGTCTGCGTTTCTTTTTCTTTTCTCCCTCAACTTTAACAAAACCACTATCTTCATCAATGTCATCAGACCCTGAATCTAAAACTTCCGGTCTTTTACTGAAAACACTGTCAGACTCAGGAGCTTTTTCTGAAATTCCTAGATCCCCCAAACTGTCCTTCTCTAATTTAAAACCAAATTTAAAATTTGCAGGTGCCAAGTCAGAAGTAAAACTTTTATCTCCATCTTTCTTCTCAACTGGACTCTCCAGCTTCACAGCTTCAAGTTGAGCTGTTATTTGATCCATGTCAGCCTTCGTTTTCTTCTGCAGTCTGGGACTAAAGATGATGCCACTGGAAGCTGGCGAATCCCCAATGGGCTCAACTACACTTAGCGGATCAATGAAATCACTGCCTCCTTCAGCCATCCTTCTCACAGCAAATCAATCTGCAAAGGAAAAGGTATTTGGGTGAGTTTATAGAGCAGATACATGTAGACATAGAGCTCCAAGTCCATATGACTTGGAGTGTACTGTAAGCATGATAAGACGGTTTCACCACATCGCTCAATATTGCTCAGAAAACGTGATGACGCAATTTTGCAAAAATGTCGCGAAATAGCAAGATGTCAACATAATTTACAACAAAAATAGGAATAAGTTTACAACTACGTCATTTACAATCGGGGATTGTAAATTTTAACTCAAACATCTATCTATCATATAGGCCTACATGTTCTCGGCAAATCATGAATATGAATATGACAGAAAGTGATGAACTACTGAACTACTGAACTGCATCCACTGATCCAGATCATGAGATCCCAGAAAAAAAGTGATGAAAACGCCAGGTTCAAGAAAGAATACCGCAATACTTCTACCAACAAGGAGGTTTACAACTGTACCAATTAAACTGCTCTTGCCACTGAACAGACTCAAATCGCTAAAATAATGATCACTGAATAAGAAATCGTCATAAAATTGCAGCAGACTTTCTCAAAATTTTTAGAAGTTGTGAAATAGAAGTGAGTGGGTGAAGCTAAAACGCACATCAGGAATGGAAGACGGACCATCGACAATCGCATTGAGAATGCTGATTTGCCGAGAACATGTACATGATACATATATTTCTGTAGTAAATTACCCAATGTTTATTACTAAATAGATTTTATCTCTGTTAGTTGCTCTGCTTCAATGTACAAATAAATTTGTATGCAGCAAATTCCGTCTTGGTCTGTATTTTAGACCAAATTGGTACTTGACAAATTTAGCTGCCACGGAATTCTAATCATGGCTTCCCAACAGCTGTGATTGATTATTTCGTCTAATTAATGCTTTAATTACCGAATGAACTGTAGATTTTGAACCAAAATTACATGAACAATATACATCATGGGTCAGAGCAGACGAAGAAATACTGATGGGCCAAAGAAACTCCCCCCAAAAGTGGAGAAGGGGAAAGTTATCGATGAGGATCAAAAGAAAAGTGAGGTTGTTGAGAGTGGCCAGGGAGGAAGGGTTTCTTCTCTAAAGGCAAATGGGAGACCCCAGGTAAATGACCGATTTGACATGACCCCTCGTCCCCACTGCATGACTCTGATATCTGTTAATGTTCATATATGATTTTCAGGTCCTTGACATGAATATGCGCTCTACTTACCACCCAACACTGTTCAACCGATGCAAAACATTCTTCAAGTATTTCCTCCTAATCATCCTGATTCCGCCATTCTTGAATTATGCGTCACTGCAGAGGGAGGCTACACATTTAAAGCCAAAAGGTATCTTCATTGCCGTCATGTCTGTACTCTTTGTCTATTTCCAATTTCTCTGTTTTGTCAGCTTGAAGTTTTCGTTCTGCCTGCAATTTATAGTGCAGAATAACATAGCCATAGACCCTGGAGTGGTGTTCGATAAATCATGGACAAACTTGTAGTCTTTATCTGCAGTATTGCAGATTCTAGGATAATGAAAAAGTTGAAATTACCACCAAGTCTCTTCTTACAAGACTTTACACACAGTGCACATTTACATGTATAGTTAATTAGTTTATGCTTCATTTCAGTTGGAGAACTGTATGATATTGGCTGGGGACAAAGGCTGTTTCTTTCCTGCATTGGAAAGGGAGCACCAACAGGTAAAGCAAAGAACATTGTTTGAAATCTAACCAAATGACTTGTATTCAAGAAAAAGTCCCACTATTTTATAGTTTGTGTTTGTGGATTTGAACTTTCCTTTTGGCTTTGTCGAGTTCTTTCCAGAGAGTCTTTTTTTAATTTGCAAAACTTGTCTTTGCCTAGTTAATATTCTATTCTTTCTCTTTCAAGTTATTCTCGATGCCCCCACTGGTATGTCTTCTGATGTATGGTTCCTTGTCCAACAAAAAGTGGCCAAGTATACAAAGGTAAGATCAAACCTGGCAGTATCCCTCTTTGATATTTTGTGAGTTTGTAATTTTGTAGTTTTCCTGAAATCAGGCTAAGACATTCCGAAGAAGTTTGCATCTTGTTACTTTCTGGTGCTCAAAAAGGCATGATTTGGGCATTTGCAGTGTTGTTGTATTGTTTCTGAAAGCGTTTATACTGGGTAATATTTTGGGGTTTTTTAGAGATACTTAAGAGAGTCAGTAATTCCTTTCAGGTTTGCATTTATGATCGAGGTGGTCTTGGCTTCAGCGACAGACCCGTTTATGTGGTGAGTAAATTATTTGCGTGATTAGCCATTCTCTAAATGTTGTTTATATCAGCCTCTATTATTATAACCAAAGAGAACCATGTGGAATGGATGCCATCAAGAATGATAAGACAACCGAGTACCTACAGCAACATATTTATTTTGATCTAAAATGGCTCGTAGCGAAATTTAGCCATCAACAAATCAAGTGGTCAGACTCCAAAGAAAGCTGCAATCAAAATTAGGCTGGACATGTTTCCTATTACAAAGAGTGATATCGGGTCACCAAGGCCTTTAGAATTGAAATTCCACCAATAAAAAGCGGTTTTGTTTTCTTCAGAGAAGTAATACAACAGAACCAACAGAAGAAGAGAAAGAGGATGATCCGACTGAGGAAGAAAGCTTTTTTTCAAGAAAAAGTAGTGGGAGTCGGTGGGCTGAATTCACTGTGGAGAGGTTGGTATCATTCTTTGGCTCTGTCTACAGTTGTCTTCTGAGTCAGGTTTTACATATTGTTTGTCGAAAGCTTGCCTGATACATGTAAGTTCATCGTACCAGAATGGAATAGTAAATGCTGTTTTAGTATTCAAAGCTCCAAAACCCTCTGCACACATACCTGCTTTGGTCCAAGCAATATCAATTTACTTATGATGGATTACTTGAATCACAAATTCTTGTTCCAATTACAGAATGGCTGATGATTTGTCCAAACTGATAACAGTTAGTAGCGAGCAGCCTAAACCCTTCATCTTGGTCGGATCCGAGATGGGAGCATTGGTAGCCAGGTTCTATACACAGTTATATGAAAGGTATGAACTCGAGAACTTTATCAAGGAACTGGTAATTTATTCTGAAATCCCGCGTTAGGCAACTGGAATAGACACTTGAATTAGATTTGTCTTAAAAATGTTAAATGTATTAGCCCTGAAGACCTGTCCATGCAGAGATAGTTTACACAATCCTCACCTGTAATACTAGCAGTGACTAGAAGTGCAATACATTTTAGCAATGCTCGTATGATCTTTATAATATACCACTCGAGTCATAAACTTCAATGTGAGGTAGCAGGCCCTCAGACTTCAATTTTGATTTGTGATCTCTTTTCAGTGATGTTAGTGATGTAATACTAGTGGATCCTCTAGTCGAGAACTTATTTACACATGATTCAGGAGTGTGGTCTCAGTTTTGGTAAGAACATTGATAAGTCAATCGGTAACTTTTGTCTAGTTAGGTGTCGCTACAGTAAAAGTCCATTGAAAAGTGTTTAGCTACCAGTCCCATGTCATTTGCTCTTTGAGGGAGGGCACAAGATCAGATTTTTTTGTTTCAATAATTTATTTGTTTATCATTTATGTTCATTTGATTATTCTTCAGGTTTGGCCACCTCTTGCCTTCATTCCAGTCCCTTCAACTGGCAGCGGCTACCGGCCTCACGAGAATAGCCCTGTTATTCCATCTCATAGAGCAGCCTATCACTGGCAACTTAGTGCCAGAGGAAGTAATAACACGGCAGGTAAGTGCATACAGCCTGGTACTGCTGACCAAGGCATTCAGTTACAACAGCATCAATGTATAAGAAGTGGGTCAGAATCACTTGCAGACATTTTCCCTGACAGGGAAATGGCTTGCCCGTTATAATGGATTAGATTTGGCAAGAGAGTGATACATTTTTTTTTCAAAATCGTGTGTTTTATTTCAGAAACACCTTCTCTGTCACCCGAGGCATCTTAGTTCGGTGGTGGACGAGCACCATTTCATAAACGATTCATTCGCACAAATTAGGTGAGTAACGTTAAACCCTTTTGAAGTTATCAAAGAAACATGTTCTTCATGCCTTTCTTCATGAATTCATTTCAATAGGAAAAACTGGAATATCATAGTACCCCAACGATGAGAGTGGTGAATTCTTAGGTTTTGATCGAAAATTTTACACATCACAGAAATAAGAGATTTCTTTGACATGTTTTTTCAGCTTATTATATAACATGAAGTCATTCCCTAGCAACGTGTCTGTGACAGTCATCACAGGAAATTATTATGACGAGCAGCTTCCCAGTGCTTTGAATAAGGTAGGCTTTTCATAAATGATATTCTGATTTGCCACATGTTACTCTGTGATGTCTTGGGGTAAATTTTTTTTTTATTTTAGTTTAAAAAGAAGCGATTTATAGCAAAAGTCACCATGTCATGTGGTCCCAAAGGCATATCAAACCATAAAATGTGAATGTGATGAAATAAGTGCAGAAGCATGATAACATACATGTGCTATACTCTATGACAATTGACACCTTCAAACTTTTTTTTCAGGCTTGGGCAAAATCCAATCAGCATTTGATATCCACATTACATCCACAATCCAAATACATAGTAGTGAATGGAGGGGATCACCGGATGCTCTACCGGATGCCAGATGCCATTAGTGACCCAATTATACGGACAGTAAAACAGTACAAGGCCTCGAAAGCAAAAACAAAGCCCCAGGAAAAATGATCAGAAATCATTATCCTGTCTCAGAAGATTCTGGGAGTCTGATTTTGTATCTTTATACGTTATCGAACATTGATTAATTGTTACCAAGTTAACAGAATATCACTGACAGGCATTTAGATGGCAGGATGTTACGGCTGGTATCTGGGATAGTTTCCAATTCTTTTCAGTGTTTCTAAAGGGGGAATAAAGACATGAGCCAGGTGGGCCATATCAAGGGACCATCTGTAGTCCCCCCTTAAGGGGGTAACATGTTAAAAGAGAGTTTATTTTTAAAAGCATATCAAACATTTCAGCTCGCATATTTTTTGAGAGTGGGGGGGGGGGGGGCTGCAATACTACAGGTATCAAAACCAGCTCGTAAATAGTCGGGCGAGACACTGGAGATAAGAGAATTTGTCAGAAAAGGTATTTTACGTTTTAAAAATGTTTTAATTTCTTACTGGAGGGTCTCCAGTAAATTTGGACTGGCACAGTATGTCCTTGATTTTTAGATACAAATGAAATAAATCGTATTTCATCAAATGAGTTGTCTCTATTAGTGTTATGATTGTGACCATTTTTTCAAGAGTTTCAGTGAAAATATACCTTGAGACTTCATAACAGAAAACTACATCATAATGCTGCTGTGATTTTCACAGAGACAAGGTTGCAGATATCTGTTACATTGTACAAGGAACAGCACTGGTGCTATGGTTAAATTGGACTTGACGAACTAGATTAGTCATGTATGTGGCTGAATTTTGACGTATGCCAGGATGTCACAGTGAAACTTGACTTGATTTGACTCTGTCACTTTGAACCAGGACATTACACAGAAACGATAACAAGACAGGATGTAATGGGAGACACTTGGCCATGAAGAATTAGGCATCGCCCCTTTCACAACCCACAGGTCCTATGTCCATTTCATATTGAAAAGACCAGTATTCTATTGGAGCCAATGAAGTCCCTTATTGTACCACCATTACTTCGACCAGGCGACATGTAAAGCTGTCTCAATCATACAACCAGTACACCTTGGGAACTGCACCAGGTAGGATGTGACTATGTCTCACATTTCTCCCAGAACGTAACAGTGCCACAAAGTAATTAGGCAGGTATAAAGAGACATCACGAGTTGTGATTGTACCTTATTTAATGAGAACTTCGACGTCCCTTCGGTTAAACAGAAACCAAAATTACCCCTGAAGCGATAGATTTCCCCAGCGTGAAATACTTTGTGGCCTCGGTTGCGTCCTTGTGACATTAAAAGTTATCAGGTTATGTTCGTATTAGACCTTCCCGCTGTCATGGATTGGTGTCTTCTTCTGAACATAATCAAAGGTTACCACCCATGTTTAGTTTTAATTATTACTGCTGTAAGAAATGGTGGGGTGTCTGTTGGAATGTTTTCTTCGTTACTTGGTAACGCAAGAAACCGTAATTCCCAGCAGGTGAAGACGGAAATAGTCCCATCGTTTTTCAGTTGCGTTCCCGTCGTGAGGACAGCTTACTGATCAATTCGATCGCTGATGCTGCAGTGGACAGTTTTTATCTATACCGGCGTTTCTAGTGTGTCGGTCTAAAGAAATAAGGTAAGGTCCATTTCAATCGTTAAATTTCTGTTAAAAGTCCATTTTGTCGGATTTACTTCATCTACATGTACATGTATGTTTAATCTATGCAATAGTTTTGGATTTGGCTTTTCCCCCATGATTTGCTTTCCAGCATAACTGAATATCCCGGCGTAAAACTCATAATTGCGGCAAAACTATAAGACACCATCAGGACGTCGCTTAGACGCCAAAGAAGAGCCAACGTAACCAGTGGACTGTTTCTGCAACTCGAATCCACCATGGGGCGCAACAGGGTCCATTCCATCAGCAAGATGTCTGATCTGAGCGAGATCTCAGAAAGCGTCCTCTCCATGGGCTCCGGGTCCAAGATGAACGAGACAATCAGCGACCTGTTAATGACTCAGAAAGAAACAGGACTAAAATCATTGTGCTCTGGGAACCCCTTGAGTAGATCAGGTATGATTTTCGGATCGAATGTATTTAACCCAAGCTTTCTTTCAAAAACAGAATTGTGCACTGGGACCCTGGTCTGGTACCATTTCGTTTTTGTCAACATTTTGAATAGACTCCGCAGCCACCTTTAAGTGAGAATCGGGTCTAAAAAGATAAGGGCGGAGAAAAACGCATTGTGCGTATGACCCGGGACATTATCTTTCGGCAAGGATCTAAAAATATTGCACTATTTGAGCAAAATATCTTAATAGTGAAAATTTGATTTCAATATGTCAATCATAAATAGAAATGATCGTGTTACGCCTTTTGCAATACACATCATGTACGTCTCCCTCATCCAACATGGCCACCACGGCAGCCATCTTTGACTGGAGGTAATTTCTTCAAAAGTAACAAAGCAGTGGACGGAAATATATGACATCACTCTCCAAACTCTTCACCGACGCCTTGTTCATAAATTTATCAAAAGGACAGTTAAACGAATGCGATCGTATCTTCCAGGGAAGCGTGTCCAGATGGCGAAAATGTTGATTCTAACCATGATTCCAATCCTGGCCTTGTGTATGATCACCGTGGTCGACCTCAGTATGATCGCAAAGGAGAATGAGTACCAGAACATTGTCAGGCAGACGATCAGGTTTGTATCCATTCTGCAAGCATATTAAATGACTTTCTCTCTGCCAACACAGATTCCCATTACATTACGAGGTCCCAAGATGCATTTTTCAACTCCTGAAGTTAAGCAGATCGATTTCCTGTTATTTTTCAGGTTCAGTTCCCAGACAGGTCTACTTATCCACTACCTGCAGAGGGAGAGGGACATGACCGCATTGCATCTAAGCAGTATGGGCGCCGAAACGCGCATGTTCTTACGTGATAGGTATGGCCACATTTCCTGTATTGCTGTATGCTCTCCTCTACGTCATTCGATGGAATACAATTTTTATTTTTAATTCCAGGGCCGTGCTGTCCAAATAGCGTTTCTGTGTTGATGGTGTTAATTTTATAGCGCTTGTATCCGAAGCTCCAACCCTTACGAAAAAAATCTCGGATTCACCATGATAAAAGGTGAATTAGCGCATACCATCGTGAAATCAGTGTTTACAATGCTCACCATGGTGAAATATTTAACCGTCTCAATTCACCATTGTGAAATGCAGTCAGTTCACCATGGTGAAAATAAGACACATTTCCCTTCGGGAAGGGTCAAAATCCACACATTTCAGGGTTCAAATTAGTGGAGGTATCATTATTGGGTCTATTCTTCCTATCTTAATTGCTGCTGTGCGAATCTGAAACATATCGTGTCTCTATGTTGTAACATAACAGTTATCAGCATGCCAATTCTGCAAAAGAAGATGTGTTAATTGCTAGCTATGACGAAATGAATATTGATGAATATGATCACAGCTTTTAAAATTCTCATGCATTAGACAATAGTTACTGTTACATCAACATGAGAACGTATGGTGCCGAAAGAGTGCCAAGACGAAACGAACAAACTAACGGATTTGCCTCTGAGGGCCTACTTATTGAATCCATCATGGCCACTATGGCAGCCATCTTGGATTCCACCACGCACGACTGGTACTACACCCGAGTAATTATCATCATCAGCGTCGGAGCCACTTGACTGGGCTATATTATTGCGCCGCATGAGATTATATTACTGGTTTTGATAAAGTAGTGGCGTCGCCAGTGATACGGACAACAATACCAACCCTACTGTTGAAAGTATTTACGTTGTGCTTCTCTTCTGCCTTTGATCTTTAACTCTTGGAAACAGATTACATTTACGTAATAACAAACCGCGCGTTCGATGGAAAATTTATCTAGGTTTTTTGATTAACCAGCCGTTACTGTTTCTGCTGGCATGCTGGGTCTTATCAATGCTAAATGTCTGATTATTAATGAGACAATCCAAAAGTTGTCATCGCTTCAAGACACCAATGCTGCATATGGAACGACACTTGATCGAAACTGATGCCAAAATGATCTTTTCTGATTGGTTCAATTCTGAACACAGTGCCGGTGAAAATTGACCGAGGGCGTTCGAATGGCCTCTACAACAGAGAGTATATATTAAAATCATCTGTCTTTAGGAATTATCATTGGGAAAGAATGGTGTTTGTAATTTTTGACACCGGGTCAGTTTTGAAACGATGACAAAATATAGCGCTTAAGAATTGTCTTGCTCATAATCTGGTGCATTTTGTGCGTTTTCTTTTAAGATACCCCGACACTGATGAAGCGTTGAATGCCTTAGAACAGTGGCCTACGGATCTTAAAGGAAACCTTCTCACTTTTTCCTCCAAGAATGAATTTCGTCGGCAACTGAAATCTCATAGAGATGAACTGGACTCCCTCAAGACTGATCCTTATTTGGAAGTCATCTATTATTCAAAACTGATCGCCATCTTCATTGATTGGCTGTACACGGGCATACAGAAGTCACGTGATGGCGATCAGTGGCGTACCCTAGTGTCCTATCAGTTACTAATCATGGCAAAAGAGGACATGGGTGTCGAGCGGACATTGGGCGGGATATTTTACTCAAAGGGCGCTTTTGATAGTTATGAGGATTATCTTTGGTATCTAGAGAAGCATAGCGTGGGTATTGGGAACTTTAAGGCAGCAAAGCGATTCAGTTACGCAGTTCAGCAGATATTTGACGAAGAACAAGCAAAATATGATAACAATTTCACTCAGTTTATTGACTTAATGCGACAGGATATCAGTAGAAGCAACTTGACAGGTCGAGATCCAAGTTGGGAGATGAGTACCTGGTGGTTTGACAATATGACGATTTACATTGACATCATGTTTGAGGTCCAGCTCAAGTTGGCCGAGCTAATTTTAGAAGCTTTGGACATGTCTTTGGTAAGGGATATGGGAGAAGTATCCATTAGCATCAGCCTGTTTGTTCTTGTCCTCATTGTTTCACCACTTATTACAATCTCTATCCGGGCGATCATTACCGACATACAAAAGTACGCTTACACTCTGGCAACGCAAACCAAGGCGCTGACCTCGGAACGAGAAAAGACGGACACGCTGTTATACCAGATGCTGCCCAAGCCAGTAGCTGAACAATTGAAGCGGAACCAACACGTGACTGCCGAAGCTTTCAACGAGTCCTCCATCTTCTTTTCTGACATTGTCGGATTCACTCGGATCTCCGCAGACTGCGAGCCACTTCAGGTTGTCAACATGTTGAACAATCTGTATGTCTGCTTCGATGCCAGGATTGAGATCTACGATGTTTACAAGGTAGAAACCATTGGAGACGCCTATATGGTAGTTTCCGGTGAGTACGTTTTTCGCGGTGGCGGGTGAGCAGCCAAAGTGACAATGTCAGTTACCCAAAAACAACATGTAGCCGCTGATAAAAGAGCAGTAAATAATGGCAAGACCATTCTATCTTTACACCTTGTTAAAACTTAGAATGTATATGTCTGTATGAAAGTTTACAAATCCACGAAACTGTCAATCTTTACCACCCAATTTTCAGGTGTCCCAAAGAGGATAGGGAGAATGCATGTATTTGAAGCGGCCTCTATGGCCCTTGATCTCCTGCATCATATCAGCCATCTTGAAATTCCCCACCTCCCAGGAACCCGGATGCAGCTACGCGCTGGTATACATTCAGGTAGAGTATACACCACACGCAGGTGATTCATAATACAATATGGCGCCTTAATAATTTCTTTAAATGTTAGTTCAATGAAACTTGATAACACAAATTTCGGAAAGGCCAGATGCATGGAAAAGGTGGAAGTAATGAAATAACCAAGCCGATTTAGACAGCTGTCGTGTACTAGCTATACTTGTCATCTCTCACATGAAGAGGCAAGTTAGAATGTTATGTAAGTTAACCCGGGTACCCAAAGAAGGGCCAAATTTTGCATCAGACTCTGTAACCTAACTTTCTGGTCGATTACAAGTGAGGCATGGCTATATTTCGACACCAGGCAACGGGATACGTTCTATTATCATGTTTACAGGTCCGTGCGTCGCCGGAGTCGTGGGCTCCAAGATGCCCAGGTACTGCCTCTTTGGGGATTCTGTGAACATAGCCTCAAGAATGGAAGCTAACGCACTTCGTAAGTGTTCATCGAGAAAACTTGGACCCTTGGTACTGTGGTCAAAAGTTCTATCGGATGGTGCCGCCAAATTTTGTTCAAATAGTTCGTTGACGTACTATTGCCATGCGGAAATATGCAAGGAAGATGAGTGGGACAGTCGTATTATTCAAAATTGTCGATGACGTCCTTTCATGAATTGATAACAACCACAGTCCCGCCCGCGAATTTTTTTTCCTGAACCTTTGGAGCACTGTAGTGTACATTTGTACAGGGACTTTCAGCCAATCAGATTTCGACAAATACATGACGTCAGAAGTCTTAGAAACTTTAGAGCAGTTGGTGGAGCGCTCGTCAGAAATGGCAGAAAACGATGTTCAATCCAAAGGTCGCGAGTTCGAATCCGGTTGTGGACAACATTTTCCTTTTCTTTTTTATTCTTTATATTTTATTTTTATAATGCGTTTCTTTTCCCTTGTTGTTTAGATTTTAGATATTTGATGATCGGCAGTCTACTGTCGACGTGCAAAAAACGAATTAACTGGCGAGTCGGCATATATACACGTAATAACCGTAATTTCCATCTCTTCCAGCCGGCAAAGTACACATCAGCAAAGCGACAAGAGACCTCCTCGCAGTGGACCCAGATTACATCATTGAGTTGAGAGGAGATATCGAATTAGCGGTGAGATTATACTACGATCGTTTTATATTGACCCAAAAACGATCCATAGAACCTTGGGTCGTTTTTGATGAGCAATTTTCCTACAATGCAACACATTTGAGACTTCATATCCTATTAGCCCGAGCTTGTTTAGCCAATCAGCAGCCATTGGCACTGCTACTTCGAAGCAGCTTTCAATTTCCAACCAATCATAATGGAGTATATCGGTGTTCAAAACGTCAATGTGACCTGACCTGCTTTTAATGTTCGGCCCGTTTTATTTTCAGTCGGACACTGTACAACGCAGATACAGTTGCGATTCTGAGGTTAGCATTGCCATATGTCAATACTATGTCACGTATGGAAGGATGTTCGGGCAATGCAAAAATGGAGCTCGCTCCTTGCACAGTCGAATCGGCTATATTCGCAAAATGGGGATCCCTATGCCTGACTGGTGTATAGGACGAGGTCAACCCCACACCACAAAGATTCAAATTTTCCTGACCCTGTGTTGTTACTCAACCTCAGGAATTGGTGATACCGTTTGTCTCTCCACTGATAATTTTGGATAATTTACTAGGTAACTTATCTATGATTTCAGGGCAAAGGCACGATGGAGACGTATTGGCTCCTGGACAAATTAGGTTTGGAGGAATCCCTCCCGTGCATGCCAACGTGCCACTCTCAAGGGTTCTCGGAGCCAAGCCAACTGGTGACAGGTGAGTGAGAGAGGTTTTGGTTACTGACCTTGACGCTTGTCCGAATTTCGTCTCTTTACCCTGACGTCGTCACCATCCTAAAAAAACAGCAATAAAGATTCTGATATCAAAAGCTTTTTATATGAATATTTTCGAGTCACATTTAAGGTATTTTTTCAAGTGCATGGTTAAGTAGACCCAATGTGTATTGAACTTTTCAACCCTACCTACTTTCAGGGTCAATGTCGTGAAAGGGAGGAACTTCTAACTTTCGTTCGGGCCGGGCAGCTGGTTGAAACTTAGGCTATCGATCGTAAAAATGGTGGACACGACCATGCCGACCCTGTAAGGTTGAGAGACAAGTCTAAACTGAAGGATACTCCAATCGTTGGATATTGCAGTCATATTGGTCGCGTTACCGGGGTGGTCGCCGACCGGGGTTCTACTGTATATCAAGTCGCTGACGAAAGCCATTATTGTTTTATGTTATATGTCATACATTGTGTTATACAATCGTTATCTAAAGATGTGCCTGACAAGTAAGAACAACCATTCTTCGCACAAATTGATGTTCATATCTGTCGTACTGTTTCAATCGGTGTATTCCTGTTTCGCCTATTCCTGTTCCGCCTATTCCTGTTTCGCCTAATTCCTGTTTCGCCTATTCCTGTTTCGCCTATTCAAATGTATTGCTAACCTCCCCACAGACGTAGGAATATGAATCGTCCCTTACTATAGTGTTAAAGGCTATCATTAAGAATAAAGTCTGAAATAATGGATTTAGCGACATGTCAATTATTTCAGTATTATTCGGAATAACTTTGGAAAATTATACATAGCTTGCATCGGCTTATGTTTTAGCTTATTTTAAAAGGCAAGAAATAAAATAGTAAGAAAATTTTACCCTTTCATCAGATTTGAGAAAGGTTTCTTAGGCCTGCATTTTGTATTGTTGATTCTCTTTCTTTTGTCTTAGTCAGTAACTGGCTTCGTAATAGAAAGAATACCTATAGCTACATTGTTCTTTACTATGACATGGGTTTTACAGCTGATTTTGATCAAATAATTATGAGAATGTACAGTATTATGTATTTTTATCAAAAAGTCATGAATTCCTGTTTTTATAAAATAAGCGACTGCTTTACTCTACTTAATCTATTAGTTTTTACTGTGTGTCAGTATGGTCATATGGTCAAATAAGTCCCGGACTGTCCCCGCTTTCAAGGTGACTCTTTCAAAACGGTCATGGCATGGTTTGTTAACAAAGTTGATGGCATTTGATTAGTCAAATTGTCATCACATCGTTAACATCATCCAATTGTCCCCTCACGTTTTCCCCATAAAATGGACATGCATCCCTAAGGTTCCCCCTGGGAGAGTCGATTTATTGTAGGGGTACTGGAAAGTAGGCGAAACAGGAATAGGCGAAACAGGAATAGGCGAAACAGGAATTTTGTAGGCGAAACAGGAATAGGCGAAACAGGAATAGGCGAAACAGGCATAAACCTTTCAATCATTCTCAATATAGCGGAGATGGAAAAGAATAGTAAAAAGGATCTTTTTGGTAATGTTTATAAAACAGTTATCATGGTTACTGTACTCCGCTTTAAAGCAATTAATAAGTGATAAATCTTCATTAATTAAATGAGCAAGCAAAGGGTACCTCCATGGTGTTACGAAGAAAGCGTCTCGGGAAAGCGTGTTGTGTATTTGAAGCTGGCATACTCTGCGTAAATGTTTTTTCTGTAAAGTATGTACATGTATATACGTTATCGCAAACTTACACGTTATCGTTATGAATAAGGCATTCCTTTGTTTGTAATATTGACACTAATTATAAAATTGGTTTACCCACAATGTTCTGTTGTTAAAATACTGTTACATGTAAATTTTGAATAAATTTTACGTGCAAAAAACGTTTGTTAACTGTTCAACGTGAATGAAAAAAACGGTACTTATTACATACTGAATGTTGAAGCGAAGGGCATGGTTGAAGTTGTATCCTTTTTATTATGTTGTTACCTGTAGCAACTTGTTACACCTGTAGCAACTTGACTGGTGCTGCAAAAGAATCCATGGAGCTCGCGGAGGGAAAGGCCAGATACAGAGGTTGAGATAACAGTTATTCAACCTCAGAGATGAAGTCGGACAGGGAGTTGGAAGGGCGCGGCGCGTCCTAATCCAATAACTCGTACATTTTCAATATTGGCCATAATCTTGACCTCTGATTAGAACTCCCTGTCTGGACCAGACTCGACTTGACTGACAAATATATTGTCATCGGGAACCCTTAACTGGACCTATTATGAGTCCGTCATTTAAAGCAGTTTTTTCTTTCCCATTTTCGTCGCCCGTTGGCAGATGTGGTCATGCATATTGCTGCCTTTTTAGTTCAGGATTTATTAAAGAAACCTCTTAATGAACGTTGAGTGTGAGCCTTGTTCTCAATGTAATTGGGCTTTTATCTTTGTTAACCCCGACAAAACACTCTATTTGGCCTTTGCAATGCATGTACCTCCCGGCGTTAATCACTAAGTATACATACGCCTTAAGGATGTTTCAAAGGAATTCTTCTAAAGCCTGGCAGCGAAGTGTAACCTCGGTCAAAACAAATTTAGAGGGCATCTTGATTTGAAAATTTCGGTAAGGCTTTAGAAGAAGGGTCTTCATGGTGTAACATTATTCAGTATATGGTACGCATAAGCTTATATACTTGGTTTTGCTTAAGTTGTTGATCCGGGTTGTGTCCAATCCTGTTAAACGCACTGTTTTAGAAGTTATCAGAAGACGGAGAAACCTTTAGAAATCTACAATTATCAAAGTTTGAAAGCCAGGAATTCAAAGGTAGGTACTTGCAAGAACACCTATCAGGACAACAAATGAACCAATCGGACATATATCGGACCTATTTCTTCAGTATCACTTCTCCAGTTACTTAATTGGCTTTTTGATAATTATCTTCATTGTATTCAGGATTGTGCAGGGTTACAGGAAAGACGAAGCTATCGGATTTTCATACACGGACACCCGAAGCTGAATAACGAAACAGTTTGACAGAGAGCATATTTGAAGAAAAACATTCTGCTATAATCAGAAGAATTGAAGTGAGCGTGGTCAAAAATAGTAGGAATAGATAGTCACTTTTTATCGTTTTCTCCATCTTCAATTCAACAGGTTGTCTGTACTGGTTAATCAAGTGCATCTGCTCAACAAAATCTACTGATCTGCTATGTTATTCTTGTTCGTCCTAGAAGGCATTTTATTTACTAATATTGCTCAAGAAATTGTTATTCCAAGGAATGGCATTTCCAACGATTCAGCAATAGGTATCTTGCCATTGGTATCAGTAGCAGAATACAGTGCTTCTGCAGTTACGATTGCATTGCCATCCATTTTAATCATCTCCGAGATACCAGAAGTGCAAATTGCCATAGAGTTAGGAACAGAGATCTTTGAATCACCAACCCACTGCTGCGTCTCAAAACACTTTCCGCCGACCACGAGGGCGAATTCGGGGTCGTGTGACACCAAATATGGCCGCATCGAACGCCATCTTGAATTTTGTTCCAACAGCTTCCAATAGTTGTTTTATTGTTAAATATAATTTATAAGATCTTTGTTGAGATCTATAGTTTCCATATTCACTCAAGGGGATGTGAATAATGTTATCAGTTTGAAAATATGATGTTAAAAGTGTTGCTGGGTAATAATTTACGTGGATAGATTTATTTTTCATTCCACAGACACCCTCGATCATGTCTTGCAGGTATCAACAGACAAGGATGAAATAGGTGTAAACCTAATTACCGCGGCCTAAGGAATTCTTGTTGTGAAATATCAGCGCATTAATCGCATCTCTTGGCTTGTATTTCTACTGTTAACGCTATCTGAACTGACATCACCTTGGTTATATTCCACTGTATATCTCTGTATAAGAAATCACTTGGGATAACTCTGTTGGTACTGTTGGTGCGTGATACACGTATATCATTGACTTTCATCAGATAAGGATCAGACATCAACTTCTTCATCAGAATTCTGAAACCAAACAACGTATACAGCTAGATTGTGATCTCAGGCTCTGATTTAATCATAAAGCACTACATGTACTAGGAACCTGTTTGCACTTTTGTTCACGGGATGACAAACTGCTGGGTCGATCAATCTTTGCTACAATTTAAACTACCCTGCTTTGGCGGCGAATACAGGACCCAGGGTATAATAGTACACCCTGCATGGAACCTTTGAGCAGGCTGGTGGATCTCTGCAAGGGGTTTCAAAGGTTGTTGTTGGAGAACACAGGGCCAACAGATAGGCCCCTAGTATACGACCTTGGCATGCAACAAGTGAGCAATTAGTTTGGTGACGGAATATTAACGCATTTGTTGGCGATCTGTTGGTAAGGATTGGACTCGTGGACAACATGGATGGATCGACCATGCAGAGAGATTGGGAATACTTTATCAGAGGTATGTAATCTTTATTTCTCAGTATATAACTGACCACTATTAATGTTAGCGTAGGCGATGTCTGATATGGTGTGTATATCTCTTGGTGTTCATCTACGTAAAGTGTGAATGAAATTGCTGCTTTGAGCTACTCGGGTTGGATCGAAAGACCAAGTCATATAAAATGATGACAGCTGCGTATACTGGTCAAAGTTTCAGCAAATTTGCATTAAGTGATAACTGCTCTACAGTAGCCATTGTGTCTAACTGCATTTCTATATTTCTGACCAGTAAACACGAACGTCGTACCCTTTAAACACTTCGTTTAAACATGGATATCACTGAGCTGACTGCATTAAAGGGTAAAATGGGGTTTATGATAATAAGGGGTTAAAGCTGTTTACATTGGTCTCACACTGATTGTATCTGTCAATATTCAAAGATTATCTTCGTATGACTGAAAAAGGTAAACCAAGTACGAACAAACAACACCCATACTAGGAAAGCAAATATTATATTTTCGACTCATTCATACATTCTGTGTCAGTCTCGACTTCGTGGTGCAGGTTTAATGTCACAGGCGCCTACTCAAAATTGTTGATATTATCCCGTTTTTATGGCAACATTAGTCAATCAAATAGTATTACGATGGCGTAATAATCCAGCGCCATGCAGGGAACATGAACGTATATGGTTGCTCCAAACTTTGATATGAACTCGCGAAATATAAATTTTGTCGACTGTGGAGATTTCTACTTTTTCGGATATTCTCATCATCAGCTTAAGAGATGGCTTGGTTAAAACTTAAAGGTAGGGAAATCATTTTTACTTGTGACGGGACTCTGATTCAGCGAAACTGCTGGCATGAGAGATCATTTATCTTTGTCCGCAGCACTATCTCTATACACTCGTGACCACTTCTCATCCGCGAGTCCATCTAGACTTGTATAATCTAAGAGACAAAATCACTTAAATGCAGGACGAGTGACCCATTGACCGTTTAGTACTGACATAACCGCTGGATAGGCACTCATTCCTGTGATGTGTCCATCCAACAATAGTTACGGACTATGTTTCCTGTGACCTATTTATCGTTTACACACGACAAGGATTCCTCGCTGTCATTTGGCGTCAATTTTCTAATAAACCCAGTTGTAAACCAGTTGACTCTTCTTTATTATGTTTACCATATGAAACGGACTGAATACCAACAGAATATAAGAATATCCTATCATACATACAATATTTATGCTCGAGAGCATACAGCAGATGTTGCAACGGACTAGTATATAACCATAGAATTTAGGCCTAATGGCTTGGTCCACAGGTAGGTCGAAACAATTTCATATATCTTTATACGAAATTTGCTGTTTGTAAATGGCATTGCTTGTCCCTGCAGGAGCGATCATCTGTCTCATAGCTCTTCTCAGCCTGTGCTTCGTGCAAGGAATGAACCTGGTCCAAGGCTTGTGAGTTCGATATAGTTCCAGGACTTCATATCAACTACGACCGGTCGAATACGTGAAGCATACGGCCATTATATAATTCCGTCACCGGGTGGCCAAGTTCCCTCATGTTTGTCTCCTAATTGTTGCCTCCTTCATAAACTTGGTCGATGACATGAGTTTAAACCAGAAAAAAGGTTTGACATGGCTGCGAACCCGTTTTACGTCGTAATGCAACCGAGCAAACGAAGCAAGTCCTTGCAGGATGTAAAAAGGTTTTTGAAAGGATATTTTATGTACATTCTCTCATCTATCAAATCATAGCTGGAACGATCCTGACTCTCATGCGTTTGCGTCAGCACTATCGACATTGCGGGTCAAGATGAGCCCGCGGAACAGGCATGTACACGTATTTCTGTGGTACTTTCGAATTGAAAATCATTCCTCGACCTATACAGGTCATAATGATCAAGCTTTTTACTGGTGAATCTTATCTTTAATATCATTAATCGAAACGTCCAATACAATTCACCGATATCAACCTTTTTTTCGTCCCCGGATAGCTGAGGCATGGTTGCTGTGCTGGGTGTTTTTATCGTCCGGATAGATAGCTTTATATCTGTCATAAAGTGTCTTAAACCCTATACAGGGGCCCATTTTGTCGTATCTCATAATAGCTGTGTCATAAAATGCGGTTTTGACGAAACATTGCCAGATTTACATACATGTACTAAAACATCAGAGCTGGGCGTCAGAGTATGGCGTGTAGTCGACCACCGAGATAAGAATCGTGTGTTTCCAAATAACGTTATTGAAAAAGGCACAATTTTCTTTGAACTCTTGGCCTACCCTAACTAAGTCAAAATCAAGGTCTGTATACTTAGGAATTAAATGCAGTAAAAGCCATACTTTGATCGTGGAATGTGTAAAGAGTGACTTATTACGCATGTTGAAAACGTTTTAGTGTTCTAAAATATTGTAGATGGCCATAAACTTATTCAGACCTTTACACCGGTGTTGAAAGAAGACATGGGATGGCTGGGCTCAATGGACCGGCAACAAGTGAATTCGTTATCGTCATCCATGGATCTTTAATAAATCATGACAATATGATAATATGCTGCTTTCATATATAGTCTCACCAGGTTCCACGAAGGCCAGCTAGTAAGCATCCTGGCACCAGTTGTTTTCAGTATACTCCGCCTCTCGATATTTCAAACAAAAATGCCTGGTCTCAGGATGGCTAGTTAGAAAAAAGGCCTACAAATTTGGACGTTCAAGTTTGCAATGATATTAAGTATAATTAGAGGAATTCGACCTCTATGTATGGCTTTACCAAAGCGAAAACACACGCGCTTTGTTCCTTACCGGACTCGAGTTCAACTTTGCAAACATTTGCGCTGAGGGTAATTACTCTAATGACGTATCAGTTCTCCAGGAAAATCCCATAAAATAGGCATATGGTATAATAAATTTGACCACGCTTTCCGTTTATACTCCGGTATATTTGTTGGTGAAGCTCGTATTGCAGACATTCGCCGATTTGAAGTGGATGCAATAGAGGATAACGGAGACTTTTCTGTTGTTACGCTCCATACTTCGATTTTGATTGGGTGGGAAGAAAGCGAATTTAAGGAAATCGTACAATTCTAAATAATAAGGAATTTCTTGACAAAATAATGCCAGGATATGTTTGTTGTGAAGGAATGACGGCGTTTGACAGTCACGTCACCTCAATGGGTTAAGTGTGGATACATTTGATATGATGCCATTATAATCGTAAAAAAGAACGGCTGTTTTCCGCTTTAGGGCCTTTCAGCAAAAAATGGGTGTGCGAGGGGAGGAGCATGAAACTGGAAGACAGCAGCTTTCTTCTAAATGTCTTTTATTTCATTCAGGTGAAGCCAGTTTGGTGTTGTCCAGTGTACAATCTTAAATAACCGTTATTCTTCGCCTTGTAACCATTCTTACGATCGCTTTTCTACCGTTTCAGATTTCTCCGTGGCCATTTCGTCAACTCTCCAGTTCCTGGCGGAACTGGGTGAAGAAAATATCTCGGTCACATGTGAAGCAAAACGACGCGATATACAAGAACTTCTCATAAACGTCAAAGAACAAACCAATCAGTTTCGACAACCGACGAGGCAAAACAGTGACATCAACCAGAATACCACCGTCCTGGGACCAAACAGACTCAGTTTGGAAACTCTCCACCTGAAGGGTCTGTGTGAGCCACATAAATCGAAAAAACACCGCCATCATGGCCTTGGCCATCACTCTAAACGAAATGGCGATTCTGTACCGCATGTTACCTCGGAATCACATCCGAGGAGCAAGGGCAGTGAAACTGAGAGCCCCGCGAAAGAAATTCCGAACCAAAATGGAGACTTGGCCAAAGTGATCGAAGAAGCAATGCCAGAGCATGATCACGTTTGGTCAAGGTCGTCAATGTCAACAAAAAGGAGGTTTTTCGACAAGGAATCGGCTTCAGATGAAGAAGCAAATGGTTCAAAGAACGATGAAAATGTTATGATGGCAGAGGAGGAAGAAGACAAATCGGCAGAAGGACCAGACAACGAAATGCCGGAACCGGATGTGACGATGGAGCGCACGAATGTGACGTCGATAGACTCTCAAACCGCAGTAAGTTTATTTTCCACTCCATAATTCGGATATACAGGTACCTGCAACATTTAGTTAAAACCAACTACGGTCGGTCGGGTGTAAAAGTCAAACTACAATTAAAAGTCAAACTACAATTTAGGCCGTCCGCCATTTTAAAGGAGACTTCAGGCAGGGCCAGGTACCAAGATGTGATTAAGTCGCCGATCGATACTGTTTCGCGCTTAAACACATTTTCATTCAAGAAAACTAAAAAAGAAAACGTATTTTAAAAAAAATAAAAAAATAAGTTGGTTTCGCTGGGGGTCGAACCCAGGACCTTCCGCGTGTGAGGCGGACGTGATAACCACTACACTACGAAACCCGCTATGACTAACGAGGCGTTCGCGTTGTATATCAACAATGCTATTGATCGAGGTTAGGTAGTGACCTCGTTTCCAGTGCCTCAGTTCCTGTTTATATACACAGGTATGATACACTGTGCAGAAGTGTACATTATTAGTGTGTACAGGGTGTTTTGTTATCAATGCATCCTATTATTGCCGGGCGGGTGACTATTATGAATTTATTCCTGGCAGATGGTCAACTTATTAGGTTGTTTTTCTTAGCAAGAAATTCGCTGTGGGTAGAAAGAAGGAGGGGACGTCCTTGAGGTCACTCACTCTTCCCAGAAATCTGGATGGCACTTGACCGCGGGCCATATATTGTGGTCATAGAGTGTTGATATCACCTTATCGAAAACAAGTGGGTTTTTTTCAATGAATTATACTGAGCTCAAGTGTTTATTTTTCACAGTTTTTTTGCTTGGAATTTCCCTTTAATTTATAGTGCACTCTTGGGTATACATCGTTCTGATATTTTGTGACAATATCCTTTTTTGACAATGGACGGATCCTGTGCGGGGATTTTCACTCGGTACGGAGACTGCTTCGGAGATGTAGCCTTTAAGGCCCACTTTTTAAACTCCCCTCCCCCACCCCCGCACATCAAACAGAGGACCGTGATGAATCCGTATACTTGTTGGGGATGAGGCTTCTGTGAAATAATTCAAGGTAAAAATCATACCAACATGCATTTTCTATAACCGCACCCAGCACACTCCTTTGTAAATTAGGTCTTGGTATATCAAAGCAATGGCCATTGAGCAAAACGACCTGAGCATTATTTGATATCCTTGGTCTCATGCTACATTTCGTCAAATCTGCTTTCCCTGCTGGAGAGTAAGTAATTACTTGATACAACGACCCTTGATTACTGAGGCCAATGACCATAGGACTGTCACCGAGGGTGTCGTGCTGACCAAAGCTGCCTCCCTGTTGGAAATTTCAGTCAATTTCAAGTTAATCCTTAAATGTAAGACCCTAGTAAATACCATGCTGACTTGTCGGCGGTGATTATCAGTCCTAAGTCTCGGATATACGCACAACGACGGTGTTCCTCAACCGGTCTCCTGCCTCAAGAATGTGATGGTTTGAGATCTCTCAACAAAAAAGTCCCCTCAACAAGCCAAGCTGATTCAGAATACTGTTGTTCCAGGAAGTTCTGGACTGCCGCACTGGCTTGATTTGCATAATGTAATTGAAGCACTCAGTATGTGCATACGTTTAAATGTTTTGAAGGTATCAATTTCGCGAAGAGAATATTACATTCAGGCCCTAATTTAGGTGGGAAACAGTGCTGGGTTTATAATTTACTGTTATTACCTATTACATATCGATATGTTTCAAGGAGATTATGCAATAGTGACAGTGAGACATTTTGTCAATATTTCTGGTTTAACAGTTGTGCTCCAAAAGCAAGCGTCTCCCCATCAGCCCTTGGGCAAACATTTTAAATCAAATCCGATTGAATTAAGCAGGTTTCAAGCAAATGTGAATGGTAATCAAAGGCTAGGTTCGTTCCTGTGAGATGTCCCGCTGGAGGTACACGTGGCCTTAATGCAGTGAATTGCACAGCCAGAGCGATAAAACTTGGCAGCAGAGTGATTCTGTATCCATGTCGTACACACAACAGCAATTCAGGGCGTATATCGCCCGAATTGGAAAATTCAAATTCAAATGTTAAATGGTGCACTTCGCCTTTAAGAATGTAAAAATCGGAATGAAATATGCGCTCACCAGGATTGTTAGTAAAGCGAGTTAAAAATTCGTTAATGTAACTTCTGATAACCTGGGAACATTAGGGCACCAAGGACGTTGTTCTTTAATTCGCGGCACGCGCCGGGATATCAACCGCGGGAGGTGCAGGCCTAGGATTAATTGGGCTGCACATGGAGAAGCTTAATGATTTTCCTCCCCTGTGCCAAGTTAGTGAACACTTGACGTTTTGTTTTGGTGAGAGTTAAACACCCTTGTTGGAGGACGTTCAGCCTACACCAATATCTCAACAACTTTGAAGTTGCCACTCTACTTTTTGTTCAGTTGACATGACAAATGTATGAGAGAGCGAGCACTATGTTTGACTGATGTTACATTGTAAGTCCTGTTCCAAGCCGTTATAAAATGGATATCTACATGAACGACGAGGCATAACTTGATATTGGCTGTCAGTTGCGGAAAGAATTCGAGCTGGCTTGACTTTGGTCCGTATATCGTTCACTCTCTGGCGCGTGTCGCAACAGCTAACCTATCTCACTGTCCGGATATCACTCTACTCTTCTCTTTCAGTTGCCCATCCTAAAGATTGAACGCGTGAGAAACCCGTCGAGCCTCAGCGAAGATGAAGAACGTGGGAACAACGAATCGGTCATCGAAATCCCCGAACCACGCGGCCGCAATATCCGAAGAGACTCGGTTACTGAACGAGTGAAGCGGAAACTTCGCAAATATCTCAAAATGGAGATGAGGGGATCTTTTGACGTTTCTATGGTCGATCTCCTGGATCCTGATTTTTCTGGTTGGTTGATTGACCAGGCAGACGATAGCAAGAAGTGGTGCGTCATCAATGATATGTTGTTTTGTGTCTTCGAAAACGACCAATCAAACTTGGCTAGTGATGTGTTCGTTCTTCCGGCATGCGCCGTGCGCGAGATGTTCTTCCGGTCGTCGGCCGGAAACGGAAGTACAAGGAAGTATCAGATTGTTGTGAGTAGTACGTGCAATGAGAAGGAGAAAGTCTTCGCCGCTGATAGTATCGTGGATCATAATGAATGGCTTCAGGCCCTGCGACACGCTGTTGATCACAGTACGGACATTTACTCATCAGACGAGAGCGCCAGTGATGTTGATGCGGATTCCGTGAACGGAAGCATGGGCAGTGGGTACTACCCAACCCCTGTGAAGGACATGAAGGAATCCCCTGGGTATAACCCAACCGCCAAAGGATCAGTGACGCGGGATGATAAACTACACCAGCATGATACTGGTGGTGGAACAGCACTGTTCCGCAAAACGGACTATCTTGCCGGGGACTCGCCTCAGAGCTCCACCGGTAGCTACAAAGCCCCGTCGACTTCTGACGAATCTGGTGATGAAGAAGGCCTGGCACCTCTTCCGACGTCCAAACCACCGCAACTCTCCCCTATGCCGCAGAGGAGAGTCTCATACCTAATGGCAACCAATCGGGAACAGCAGAAATCTCAGGCAAATAAGCAAACTAAACATTCACATTCAAAATCTTTGATGGAAAAAATTACGCCAAAAAGATCAAAAGGGTTCGCTGGGTTGAAATTGCCACGCTCGCCGGTACCCATGCGCAAACACAACGGCGGGAAAAAGGGAGTAAAGAAGGTCAAGGTTACTTTAGAATCGCTCAAAAAGGTCACCTTGGCAACGTATTTGAGATTTAAGGACCATAACAAAGTTACAAAATGCTGGTGTGTGATACACGAAGGTAAAATGTATTCATTTAAGACTAAAGGTCCAGCTGAACGTTGTGAGATATGTGTTGATTTGAGTGTAAGTCATGTCGCAATAACGGACAAGGTCGGATTTGAGTTCAAGGTCACGTCTGATGGGAACGACCACGTCTTCGCTGCACAGGATCGATATGATTTCAGTCGTTGGATCCAGGAACTTTTGCCCGGAAATGACGTACAAGTTCCGAATGTAGCTTTGTCGTCTGCTCTTCGTAGCACGACCGAATCGTTTTGCTTTGACGATGGCGTTCGGAGATCTCTGGAAGACCTTGTCGACCTCAGATCGGAACAAGATTCGGCATTGTCCATAGACGAGAGTGCTCTTCGTAAAAATAGGCACGGAACTCCATCGCCTCTGAAACGCTTTGACAATGACACTTATCGGCGTTCAACGGGCCACATGCTCACTGACGCCAAACCTCCAACGGTTGCGAAGGTGCCTCATCACAGAAAGTCAAAGGATGACACGTACTCTGCTGAAATCATCAAAGCAATTCATTCAAATCCATTAGATGCCGAGTCGCCAACGAAAGAGGTGCCTGATCCAGCCAAAGCTTTGGATGACCCGGACTGTGGTGACGAGAAGGCTAAGGAACACGACTCTCCGCTTCAAGGTCAAACACGAGAGCAAAATTTTGCAACTTTGCAAATTGATGCAAAGACGGATTCTAGTTCTGAAGAAATCATTATCCCAAGTGATCAAAGTACCTTGGCACCCGCTGTAGCACCGGTGCTCCATTCTAGCCCCCTGACCTTGAAAGTTAACCTTGACCTTGACCTTTCCGCTCCGGGGACGGAGAGCCCCGTACTGTCAGAGGGATTGGCCTACAGCGCGGCAAGTGAATGCAGCAGCGAAGACGATTTGAATATTTACAATGAAAACAGGAGAGTGGAAGCGGAGCTATCTGAGAGATGGCAGCGCCAAAGGCGAAGTGGTTCCCTGGAGACACCCTTGAGGAGAAACCTCCAGCCCGCGGCGCTGAAACGACACTTCTCCGACAACAGCATCAAGAGGGACTCCCTTGCTTCTACTGCAAGTGAGGAAGGGGTGAGTAAATAATGTTTGTACCAACGAACCAAATCAAAACTTGACAACTTGCAACGCGATACCGGACGTCAAAATGCCAGCTTGTTCTCGTTCTCATATCAACATCTGAACCTCTCTATTGTATATCAATGGCATGCCAACGGGCTATTACTCCACTTGTCTCGGTATGGCTTTCACTGATATGATGTAGATAATGATTCATAATTAATTCGCACCATTATCTACAATCTATAGATTTATGACTAGTTTGTAACTTGTCCTCTTTGGGGTCATCAAGGAGAATAAACAATGTTGAGTGTGGGTTTTAGTGACAATATACTTAGTCTATGCGTGGTATACTCCAGTGCTCAGGTCAGTTTGTATCATTCTTTGGAGTGGTGTCATTTTCCAGTCACGTCTTTTCCTATTAAGGCAGTTTCAGAACGCCAACCTCAGTGGTACCACTTTGCAGGCACGCTATTTTTCAGTGTTACGTCCCATGCAGATAGTGGACATACTGGTTTTAGATCAGAAAAGACTCGCCGAAATAGCAGCTAAAATTAAGGCCAAGGAGGAGAAAGCGGTGAAGGGATATTAGTGACACATCTAAAACACCTTGGGTGATGGATTCCCGCATGTCACGACTGTGGCGCATAACCGAGCAGACGCACCAATGTGGTGGTCGACTCAACAACCATTCTAAGAGCTTTCAGCCTTCATTTCCGCCGAGTGCGCTTAATTCCACATCTTTGCACTTTCAATATGCACTTCGCCTTATTCGGCTAAATATGCATCTTACGATTGTTCTTTAGCACAACCAAGAAAGAACCCGTAAGCGTTCAAGTAGTGTCAACATCCCTACGGACTATCACAACCAGTGTCTGGAGCCGAAGTACGGTGTGTTACGTTCCGCCAGCAATGACAGCTTCCATCAAGGACGGCCCAGCATCATCCCCCGGATAGCACTTGAGGGTCAGGTCGAGGCGGTAGATGAGAACGGGATATGTCAAAGGTAAGCTAGTATGAAGTCCAACCACATAAAAGCCATCGTACATTTAAAGGGAGTATTAAACCATGAGAGTTCGAATGCATAAAGTTAAAGAATAATGTCTTTCTGCCAGCAGATATGTTGTGACCTCAGAGCCTTGCATATCCGGTCCGCTTTCGCGCAACTTGCTGTAGAAGTGTAATGAAATTATTGTAAAGAAGGTTACAACTTCTTGGTATAGTGCTCTCTGGGGCACCAATGCTCTCCTTTTTCGGGTTACTTCTTTCCTCCAAGCTTCAGGATCTATACTTCATGACATAGACACCGCAGATTTTGATAGACCCACGTGCCTAAACAAGCTATTGCATATTTATGATTTCTGAGGGACAAAAAAGAAAACAACCTCGCATGTTTACTTTAGCCCTCAAATTCAAATGTTTGGGTCGCATTGTTAGCATGTTTGTCGATTTTATTGCTTCGTCCTTTGGCGGAGGTATGTTTCGAAGCGTTGTTTTCATGTGAGGATGTTTGGCCACATGTTATGGCGTCATTGGTACAAGAACTGCAAATTTGCTCTCCTCCAAAATAAATAAGACTGACGCAATGTTTATTAATCAGAATACGTTACATGTCAAGATTCGCCAAACAAGGGTATGGTATGGTATATGCAAGTAGATCCACATTGTGGGGCATATTATCTATGGGTCTGAAACATAAGCGTATATTCTGGACATGACATGGACATGTTTGATATTTGACTGAATTCTCACGTCTTTTCTAGCTTTTGGGCAGTTTACAATGATCTGACCCTGGGACTTTACGCTAACCATACAGCAATCGACCCCGAGACCCTCATCACCTTGTCCAGATATTCTATCGTTATGGACGAAGGAGGGCTGGACAGAAGACCTGGCATTAAACTGTCACAGAAGGTAAGTCTCTCACAAGAGTTTTGAATCATCAGATAAGTTCTCCATGGCGGGATGCTAGGCACAACATCAAGCCCATTACAAATTACATTTCTGTAACCAGTTTACATGTATATATCATGTGACTTAATTAACCATAAATGGCGTGAAACAAGGCTGTGGATCGGTCCCGTCAATCCCCCTGAAGAAAGTATGACTAGGATGACGAATAGATTCCGATGAGGAACGATCAACGATTCGGAGATAGATACAAAGGATGACCAAATTTCGGTACTCGAAACCGGTTTATAGCCTCCTTTATAACATCTATTTTTGGATCATGAGATACATACACTTGACACCAATATCATTCGGAACTATTTGATAATCGTCTGATCGGCGTTTTTCGACAACAATGCGGTAATCTGGAGTGCAGTAATGGGTTCATTATTCCAATCTGACAGGGGGAAACAATTCCATAAAAACTAGACTATCTAAAAATATCACAAACGCAATTTGTCATGATATCACTGTCATCGATTCGATGAATCAAACTTAAATATTGCATTACCAACTTTCGCTACCATCGGGTAGTGCGCAGGCGCGGCCATGACGCTACCGCGACGTCCAGCGTATGTACAGTCAATGCATAGGCGGCTAAGGAAAAACCCCTCCTATGGTCACATAAGTAACGGAAATGAAATATTTCACCTGGATCTGGCAACTTCAGGTGTTTATAAAGGCAGCCATATCAATTTTAAATCAAAAGGAAATAGTTCATACGCTTCCTTTTTGCTGTTGAAAATGAGTAGTCTAGTGTTATTACGAGGCCTTGAGAAACAGGAAAATGCTGAAATACACGATTTTCGAATGCAATTTGACAAAAAGTATGAGGCGGAATTGTTCTATTTCACCTGGCCTTATAAACTAGAGGTGTTCGTCAATAAAATCCAATATAAAAGTATTCTTTTTCAAAACATCCATCCACTTCCATTTTTTGGTTGAAATATGATCCATTCAACCTAATTTGGCTCATAAAAGTCCATAAAATCAGATTAGCGCACCAAAATCGTCTCCATCGAAAATCAAGTTCCCGCCAAGGATTCTACTTCAAGGGCTTTAGTTTCGCTTCTTCCCGCTAGATGGCGAAGGTGTGCCACCAGCTGAATGCTTTGGCCAACTGATTTTACAGTTCAAATGTGGGGTTTGGTGAGAACTAAGGGCCTCTCTTATCAAAGCAGGTTTTAACTAGGGATTGGTAGAGAGTCCATAACCTCTGAAAATGGGGTTGGCAGTCCTCTGCCTTTCTTTAAATTTTTCAGAATGACTGTTGAACAAAGAATCAAGAAGCTCTGCTGTCATTTGATCTCCAAAAGTGTCTTCAGAGTGAAACACAGGTAGTCAGAAGAGGCCTATCCCACAGAAGTACGGCTCAACTGAGGTTCCGCGTTTTTCAGTATGACACTACTGTCATACTCCTAGCCTATCCTAGGATTAAAATACAAACACCAAAGGGAGAATATTTAATCAACAATACAAATAAAACTTTATTGAGCATTTTGCTTCACTTTTGATTATGTTAAAAAGTACATACAAAAATATTTCAAAACAATTACAATAAAAAATATTTGAAAACTTCAACAATAAAAACTTCAAACAGAAAAATGCCTTTAACAAAACTTCTTTGATTCTGCAGTGCTTTTCTCACACACATTAATTTGTTATTTTCCAATCCAGCTTTGTCAAATGTCTGTTAACTGCTTTCATCAAATAACAAATATGTTGATGATAGTCTCCGCTCACCTCTGATGCCCCAAAATTTTTGCAATACTTTTTACATTATGGTAGGTTGACCCCCAACAAAACTACTTTTAAGTCTTGAAAGTTGTCCACAAACTCAGTACGTACACCATATTATGAAAGCTTATTCATCAAATTTTTGCGCTCTTTTTCAGGAATGACTCCATATTCTCAAAAAGGGGGGGGGGGGGGGTCAACCTACCTAAAAAATACTGGATCCCTTCAGTTTTGGAAATTATTCTTTTATTTGGCCTAAGTTGATAACTTCCTCTTCATCTTCAGGATATTTTTCAATTTCTCATAACTTCTGGCAGTGGTTTTGTACCCATATTTTTTGTGAAGCTCGCTTTTTATTCCATCTACAGTGCTTGGGAATTCTTCATCAGGCACATTAGTATTTTCTATTTCTTCAAGAATTTTTTGCTTCTTACTCAGAGCCCTTTCCTTTTTCTCACTCCCCCAGTACTTTTCAGATACTTTATGATAAGAACGCTTTCTTCTAGACAAATCTTTACCTTTCAAGTTTTCTATTCTCTTCAGCACAAGTAGTGCATCCCTGGTGGCATCTGCCCGGTTACATTTTCCAAGAGTTACTCGCTTCACAATATCATTAAGCTTCTCAACACTTTGCGCACTATAATTTTTCAATGCCCCATGATGTCTGATAACATTTGGTGCATGATATACTAACACATGCATGTAAGGTGTAACGTTCAATTTTTTATAACCCTTCCGCTTATTTCCCAAGGAAATAAAGCTGTCTAGCCAGGATTTTGCCTTCTGGAAACATGTTAAATGGACATCACCAACATCTTGTGGTGTTTCACAGAGGTACACATGTAATGACCGAAAGTCCTCCCAAAGTTTGATTATGTCATCTTTAGTATCAGCAAATAGGATATCACATGAGCGTAGTTTCTGGGGCAAATGTATGAGTAACTTTTTCATATCTGGACCTTGAAGCGATGTCCATTCCAGTTTTCCAGTTCCACCATGGGTAACTGGGTCTTTGGCTTCCCAGATATTAAATGTTACCCCACAGGCCCTTATGGAAGAACACAAGCATTTCAAATTTGGTCCTATCAAAGCTTTGTCTTTGGCACTACTGTTGAAATGAAGCTCTGCATCTTGATCCTTAGTCTCAAAAATTAGATTACGCAGTAGAACATCTGATATTCTCAACATGAGATGCAACTCATCAACAACTACACTGTCAGAGTCAATTTTGAACAAAGGAATACCTTTTGTTACTCCATTTCTACCCTGCAGAGCATCCTCACAAACATTTTTGTATGTGCGCTTCATTTCATCAGTACTGTACAGATCCCATGGTTTTGAAGTGTCCCACAGGTCATCTTTCTTAACTTTGCACCACACACAACTTTGATTGGCTGTTGAACCATTTAGTCCAAAAGCTAACTGAAGAAACTTCATATCTGCCCCAAAAAGTACTTCAATAGAGACTTCCTGATCATCAACCTGAATTTTACCCTTGTCAATGACAGAATTGACTTGTAGTATCAGTGGACCTAAAGCTTTGTCAAGGACTTCATATGATTCTGATGCACTGACAATAGCCAAGACAGTAGGGCTACAAGGTAAACCCTCTTGTTTGAGAAGGGACACAGACATGGTGAGAAAATTAGATGCCCTAGTAATTTTGGCACCATCACCACTGATTTTCACAATCTTTTTCAGGTCTGTCATTTCACTTTGAGAGTATATAATAAGGTTTGAAATTTGCTCCTCAAAGTCAACATAGGCCCCTGGCACACCACCGCTACATCGATGTATGGTGAATAATGTTGATAGGCTATTTCTGCACTGAACAATCAGATGTTTCGATGGCAGACCAGAGTCACTGGTTAGGGCTATCTCGTGGTATGCTGCATCACTTACATAAAATGTGTCTAAGATGTAGAGAAGTTTTTCAATTTTTTTCTTCTCTTCAACTGGTATTTTCTCAAAAGAAGTGTGTGCATGGTTGTCAAGAAAATCTACCTTATGTGACTCTCCAGAGACAGTGGATTTTAGAGTTAAAGTTTCAGGGATCAGACCATAGGTTTTCGCAAACCATAATGCACGCTCTGCTGCAGATTTCAACTCTTTCAATTTTCTCACCTGCTGCTGTCTCTTGAGGTGTGGAATTTTTTTACCTTGACAAGCTCTGAGTGGATACCCTTGTAGTTTTCTGATATGATCATGCAAAAACACATTCTCATCTTTTAAGGCTGCAAGTTCCCTTTCTAATTTTTCAACCTGTTCTTTTAACTCAGTATGTGAATTTTGCAACTGATGAACTTCCTTCTTGACAGAAAAAAGTTCATCATACAATGAGGCACACCTTTTTGTCAACTCCTCACTTACTTGTGTGACAGAATGTAGATCATTTTGCAGCTTTTTTACATCAATCAATTCACTTTCATAAATTGCCAATGACCTGCTTTTTTCATTCAACTGTTGAAAACGTCTACCACCTTTCAGTCCACGAAATTCATTAGTTACTCTAGAACAAATAGTTGCCAAACGCTGGTTCACACGCTCCGAGTAATCTTTGATTTTGTAGAACCGCAAAGCACAATTAAGCAGTGAAACATATGTGAGCTCCGGGTATTTAGCTTTAAGGCTACTTAACTCCTTAACAAACAGATTAGTAAGATTGAGGGAAAAGGCTATTGGTTCACTACATCTTGACCTAAGGTAATCAAATGATGTGACTGTTGCAACTTCCTGGGAGAATTTTATGAGCTGTACTTTACTGAGACAATCAGACATTCTGAAGACAGTGCTGGAGTGAAACTACAACCTTGTGAAAAATGTTTTCCTGAGTAAAGATGATCAAAGTTACACCTTACATGCATGTACAGTAGGCCCAAATCACAATGGCAAATAAATCATAAAGGATGCGACATCAAACGAACAAAGTGGCAACGTCAGTGGCAACCGACAACACTTTCAACACAAGGAACTCCTTTGGAAATCTGCATCCTTTGACTAACACACCATCTTGAACACAGTATGAACCATGGGAAAATGAAATCACAGTTTTGGCCTTCACTGGGAATGTAACCTTCACTCCTTGTCCTTTCTTGTCAAGTCTGTACCACCAGTTTTCAGGTAAGTTTAGTTCAGCAAAATCATCCCTGTCATACTTTAAAAAAGCTGGATCCTGATCATTGATATCATTTGGTTGTCCTTTGCCATAAAAAACGTAACGGAAAATGTCAAGTGGGAACGGGATTTTCACTTCAACACTGCCCTCTACAAGACCACGTTGAAGAGTTTCATAAAAATCTTTCGAAGCAAAGACGAGGCGTTTTGTGTCGATTAAGTCGATATCTGGATTGTTGAATTGATCGATCCACGCCTTGGGAATATGATAAGCTGGTTCCCATGTGACATCATAGAGTCCGAACCCTCTCCACTGTACTAGGTACTGCAGGGACTTCCCCTGAAAAAAGATACTTTATTAAAAACCTGCACACTGGTTGGGATCTAAGGGCCTGAACCGACTGTCCCGTTTTACCGCCGCAAGGAAAAATCCTTTATTCCAGAGCAAATGCCAGGAATTGAACAAAGGAATTCGCTGACCGTGCAGCTCGACAGGAGGAACAGGCCTTAAGGGTGTAAAAAATCAAGAAGGGGAGGCAAATGGTACTTATACTTGGCCTAGCAGGGTTACTGCAAGCGAATAAACACAAATATTTTTGGAGTGTGACCTGCTGCCAGTGGGTGCTGGATCACTGCCACTGGGAGGGGGGGGGGGTACATAGCCTTTTTAAAAAAACAGACGGCTAACCCTGTCCCTGGAATCTATTTAGGCAGGCCGTCCAACAATGTAGGTCTCTAGTTTACCCCAAGTAGAAGTCAAAGAACGACGACACCCAATAATTTGTATTAGAATTTGAAATGGTTACACACCACAACAGTTTGCCGTGCATTTGTACACATTTGGCGTGTATATTTGCTAGCGTAGCAGGTTTGCGTTAAACACTTGCCTCTTTCTTCTTCGTTATTATTCTTTCTATGAAATATTGCTCGTCTAGAACAACGTTGGGTACTCGTACAGCCTTTCTGCGTTCAGTTTGGATCTTTAAGTCGAACAGTTCTGTGTAATTGACATTTTTTTTGCGTAGATTGTACGGCTGATCACACTGAAGCGCGGTTTCCATGGGCGCATCCATCTTGAAGGTGAGCGCCCCTAGCGGCGGCCAGCAAAAATAAAATGACAGCGAAAGTTGGTAATGACACTTTTTGGTTTTGTAGTCTATTTTCTTACATCTGACACATATATGCCAATCAGTTCTGTGACATCGACCAACTCGCAGAGGGGTTTTCAATTTGTTTCCAACGAATCAGAAAGTCTCTTTTCGCCGATCTTGACATTGATAATCATATGATCCAACTTCCTAACATATTAGGTTCGAATTTTGAAAACATTCCCGAGGTCGCATGACTGTGACAGATAAGATTATATGTTGTTATTAAACAGTGACACATCAACTGCTTTAAGCATAATTCATCTAGAATTCTGACCGAAATTCGAATATTGACAGAGAATTTCTCCTTCCAACCAACAAGATGTCTTTGTGCATGTTAGACCGACGTGCAGACACCAGTGCTTACGGGGCCACTCCACTGACTTCATTTTATGAGGTACTCAACCCTTGATTCTCCGCTGAAGCCGATTTCCGAACACATTTGAAGGGACTATACACAAATACGAATAGCGGGATAGGAAATAATGTTGACAACGGTCACTGGATGCCGCCACTGAGACCCACAGCCAGCACCACTGGTTATTTGCCTAGGTGGCAGAGTGGTCAGGTCCACGACATGCATGTAGCAATTTATTCACTCTTCATGCAATAACTCGTTCACTTTTTCTCAACAGGATAGTGGCTCCATCCTATTATTCGCTGGCTCCGAAGAGACGACGCGCCGATGGCATGACGTCATGAAGGACGACCTCACGAAGCTGTCAATCGAAGGTCTGAACTTGGAGGATGCCAACAGTAGAGATTTTAAAATTGGTAAGTTGTAACTTCGCTCAGGTAGCTGAGAACAACACCTCGTCATCCATAAATCAGCAATCCTCGAATACGCGGCAGAGTCAGCCGCATGCCGGCTTCCCCTTCGCACACGTTACGATAAATATGACACGATGAATATGATCAGTTCAGCAATCCATACCACTCGCACCCATCAAAAAGATACTCTTTCTTTCCAGATATCGATCATCACTTAGAGGAGGAAGAAAAGAAGCGAAAATTCATTGAAGAACTCGCCAAAATACGGAAAGAACAACTCCTCAATGAACTTCTTCAACAAAAACACGACCTTGAACTCAAGCAAGCGAGGCGGAAATCATCCAAGAAGGTGGCCACGCCGGAGTGCGCTGATCTCGACCACGATCACGTGACTGGTGAGGCTTCTGACGTCATGGACGGGCATACTGAGCTACAGATGGTCAGGGATATTACTTACCTGAAGCAGAGGAGAATCTCAACTCAAATTAAGGTACGAGGTCACTCGATTTGGTGTCAAGAGAACTACTGGTTGAGTGCAAAGGTTTTTCCTTTAGAATGTGACGAGCATGGAAGCTTGTAAGAAGTTATTTGGTCTCATCAACATTGTGGCAGCAACCATAGCGTTACCAGCTGGTTACTCTATGCAGCTACTAATGATTTCCAACTGTGGAAAAAAGGTTTGAGGACAACAACAAATTGTGTGACTTTCGCCCCCAAAAAGGTGGATTTCTTCAACTGCACTTTCCAACAGATACCTGCTCAAAGCGCTCCCCCTCCCAGAGTCTTGAGTCGGAGGATTTCAAGAGAGTGCATCAATACCCGGCCTTCCGGTGCTGACAGGCGGGGTGGAAAGAAGGAGCGAGTGGCTCCACAGGGATTCGAAAGAACGATCCCTCCGTCAGGTGTTTGCTCCTCCCATCTCTGCACCACCGCACTCACACTTTGTACAAATCCCATTTTCAGTATTTTACCTATGTTTGTTTCTTTCTTCTGACAGGTCGACACGATCCAGAAACAACTTCACGAATCTCAGAAGAAACCTGAAAAACGCTTATTCAAATTCACCATGAACAAGAAGGACCATAGCACTGATAACGCACACAATAAGCCAAAGATGGACCAATTAGAATCACATTTAAAAGAACTCACCGGAAAACTAGAAACTATAAGCGAGAGCTTAACGAAACAGCAATCTCAACAAGAAAAGCTCAAAATCAGAAACGAAAAGAAACGAATGCATAACTCATTTAGTTCAAGTGATATGTCTAAGAATCTTTCGCTATCTGCGACGTTGGAGTCACGAAAATCCTCGGCTAGCACGGAGGACCTGAGTCAGTCCTCTTCCCAATTGGCCGCGGTTTATTCCCGGGCGCGGTCGCAGACCTCACCAGATGGTGCTGATGTTGTCGCCAGGAAAGTCAGTGAGGGTGTGAAAGATAAACACAAACGATTAAGCGAGCAGCCGAGACCGAAGCCAAAATTGGAAATTGACCCGAATGCTTTGGCGGAAATTGAGGTAAGGGGCGCACAGAGATCAAATATATTAAATGAACTTCAGTATAGGCGCATAACCACATACACAGAAGTGGCAAATATCTGCTATTTTAGAACCAAATTGTGTCTTTTGTGTTCAAAACTATTCGTTGGGATAAGAAAACATGATTTTAGATGCATGACTATAATGATTTACTGTCTGCTTTGGTGGCCGTTAACGTACATATAGTTATTGAAGGCGTCGTTAACATTATTATCCTCTCACGATTTCAGGAATTTGAAAAGATGTCCAAGATGTTTTTGCGATCGCATAGCGAAGGCTTCCGGATTTAGCGAGATACGGATTAATCCGACGAATTTCGTACTACATGCGTAACCTGATTCCTAAGGAAAGACTGACACACTTTATAAAGCAGTAGTCAACCTTTTTACATTTAGAGTGTGACGGGCGCTTCAATCTTACCAACTTATGGTAGGAACGGTATCTCATGTAAAAAAACTTTTGTCCCTGGGAGAAAGTGTCTGTGGAACAGAAGACTACAATGCATGCTCAGGTAATCGTCTCAATAACCATGTCTGTGACCGTAGCCCAGGTTAGGACACTATTTCAAGGTGGACACTGTTTCCTTACACAGGTTTACTTTGTATCAAGTGACGTCTGAGATGGACTTAGAACAGCTGATTTATCAGCAACGTATTGGCGACAGAAGGACTGGGATGCTTAAAAATTGCACCAGTCCAAATAAACTTGTCGTCTGAAAGATGGACGAAGACACAAACATTCGAGCTCACGATTGAAAATATAGGCTGGAGTGATGCTCTCAATCGAATGTTCAGTATATCAGAACAGTTTACTCTCAAAATGTTGTTAGTTCGAGTTACAAATGTCGAAGGACTTGCACATATTTATATAACATCTTTTATTGACTATACGTGAATGCTTTACATTATGATTATGTTCTTGAATACAGCCAGATGAAATTATATACCTTTAACATGATTGTGAGTGATTCTTTTCTTCACATCTTTTCCCTTATAAGATACTCCAGTTACTTTTTGGAAAACACTTTTCCTATATCATCGCAGAGCACCTTTCCAACCAACGCCAAAGAACAACATCACGGTCAGGCCGAGCCCGATGCACGGTGTATTATCTTCAAACAAAGCCCGCTCGCACCTTACCCTAAATTCCCACTGTTCAACACCATCATCAAAGGATCAAATCTTGATATCATCGACAAACTACTCTCGGGCGCGGGATCATTCGGGTATTCCTGGCTGTTGTCAAGATGATGCTTCCACTTCCCGCTCACGACGCTAGCAGGCAACTTGAATTACCAACTACTGTGAACCGCCAAGTTTTAGTGAGCGAGTTTTTTAAGGATTTTGCGAATAATATTGATTTAGGAAACAACTCACTAGTAGATATCGAGAAGGTGTATTGTTATGGAATCGGGCGTAAAATGGTCAGGAACTGTATTATATGCGGGCTATATAATGAGGTCAGCTTCTCATTCATTACAGTTTGAGACGCAGCCTATGAATCTTGGGTTCATATCGTGCTAAAATTGTATAGTCCCCGGATAAAAGAAGTGCGGGTGCGTCAGACGTATATGTATTGTGTTCACTAAATCAACTGTAGTCGGCCTCCATCGCCCCATCAAATATTATATACGAGTGGACGTAAATAAAAATTCTTGGTATATTGGATACCGTTTGAAACCGGGTAGGCCAAGTCGAAACGCCCAAATGCCAATTGTGTGGAGACATTTAGGGTAGTTTTATACCCATTCAAATGAAATCATGACATAAGCCTAAAACAGTTGATTTGACTAAGAAACTACCAAGTATCAACAAAACGAAACTGAACGGACATGTCTTGAAGAATCCCGGATGTTATCTTAGCATGAATGCCCTTTGTTGTGGTTTAGCATGACTGCCCTTTGTTGTGGTTGAAGAATGTCATTTAATAGTGGTTCAATTCAAACCTAAAGAGACACCATTGAGGATAAAGATAAAGATACACGATATCGCCAATAGGGAACCAGTCTCTCAGTACGTCAAAACTAATCACGCTTGTTCGAGGAATATATTTAGTGGTGATCAGACAAGACCCAGCCCCTTATACTGCACATAGTCAACTAAAAGATGGCTCCTGCCTATACCCCCCCATTAAGACCAGCGCATCACTGAAGTAATAAGGAAGGTGCTTATCACCAAATTCGGTATTTTGCTTTTGGAGAGCTGCGTGGTAAACAGCTAAAAGGAATAGCCGACAATAAGTTCAGCAAAAACTGAATCCACTGGAACTTAAAAAGAAAGCACTGAATGACCTCCAAATATGTAAGCTTGGCACTGTCCTTTTCCTAAAAATATCTGGCTAACCCTTAGTATGCCAATGTTCCGATTGTTGGTACAAACCCTGCCCTGCTCGCCCTGGCCCTACCAGCGCCGAGAAGCCCCCTCCTCCAGATCATGTACTCCGCCATCGCCATCGCACAGTGGAACCGGTAGTAAATCACAAAGGGAAAAAGCAAGCTAACAAGCATTTTCCAGTTCTCGTCTCCGTAATAAAAACTCTGTGCCCAGTTGAGTTTCGGCTGGTGCATCTCAACGACCGAACCGACCACCCATTTGCACAAATTTGCCGCCATCAAAAACGATGTGCATTGCATCATGGTTGACGTGGTAATGACGTCATCAAAGTATGACCTTTTCATCATCCGATGGTTGTTGATAACAATGTCGGTCTGCAAGGCCACCTGTAGACACTCTGTAGCAATGGTAATGATATCCAGTACGTTCTGCTCGAAGAGGCGCATGGCAGCAACATCGTTTGGCATTTGGTGGTCGTGGTTGAATTCGGTCATGTTTGGAGGATGAAGAGCCACAAACAACGCCGCGCCCGCAAATAGGAAATCAAAGATGAAAAACACTAACGCCGACAAAATTAGGGCAATAGAACCGACGGATAGTGTCTCATGGAGCTTCGGTCCCAGATCCAGTTTTCTGCTTGTTCCGATCGCCAGCAAAAGAGCTGCTGCTATCATTATCACGTTCAGAATCATCCCTAGCACGTGCAGTGTGGTGAATATTTCTATGCGAAAACCATTAGTAGATCGCAAGAGAAGAACTGGGACCGCGTAGACAATAAGGAGGGCAAAGCCTATGAAGGCGAAGAAACCACAACCGTTGCCCGGCCCGTAGATATAACGAGGTCTTGGATTGAGACATTCTGAACACCTCTCGCACTCCTTGAATATGGCAACCACGCCTCCCCGCCGGATGGGATCACCGTCATTTTCAACCCCATTTTCTACTGTCCCATATCTGCTGGCAGCAGGCAGACTCGAATCCATGTCGTCTGCATCAGCATCCTCGTCCCTGGACTCGACTTGAATGCTGTTGAAAGTCTCAGTTAACGAAGTCTCCATTTCAGCTGGTTGCCTGTCGTTTTCCCGCTTTGGAAGCAAAGCGTCTGTTTCCTGTTCAGGGCCATCGTATCCAATATCAGCTGATGTAAGAGAAACAGGCACTCTTTCCGCTTGTCTGCCACCTCGCGGCCGGACCCAAGTCTTGCCCACAAAGTCTGGTTTGCACACCTTGGATTTTCTGGCGTTCAGGAAGTGCTTCCAGAGAATCAGATTCAGTGTCATGGCAAGGATGCAGTATTCCGAATGAAATGGGTAGAGATAGGGTAACAAGTGTTTACGAAGTTTGAACAGTTTTGTCCCATGGTTGATGCACTTTAACGCCCCAGTAGAGTTTACCTTGGACACGGAGTCCCTGCATGAGATGGGACCATTGTCATCGGTTATCACCACGTGAAGACTCGTGTAAAGGATAACTGTGACATTGACAATGGTGTTGAAGATGAAGACATGTTTGCTGGTGTTTGAATGACCTAGTTTTGCAAACGTGTAACTTTCAGAGAACAGAAACCACATCTGTAGTCCTATGAATAGGACCATTAGGGTCAGGTAAAACGTGTTAGTAAGGTGCGACCTCCAATGACAGTCTACTTCCATGAAAACACCTATGCAATCAATCTCCGCAAGGAAGCACACAGTGTCAAAGAAAACGGCACCCAGTGCAAACACAATCGTTCCTCCATTCGCCACGTGCGAAATAACCACTTCTTTAGGCTTCTGCGCATGCGTCGAAACCAATCTCGCACCGACGAACTTCTGCCTTGGGACTAGGTACCGAAGCATGGCCAAGTTGCTTGTCACCATCAGCAATGACATGTATATATGGATGACGGAAAAACCTTTTTGCGATCGTAGATAGTAGGTGCTCACTAACGCGGCGGAAAAAGCGAGGAATATTGAACCGATGATGTAGGTCTGATTTCTGGTCGCCATCTTGGATTCTTCTCAGCCTTCTGTCTGAAATAACGAGAGCAAGGAGGCGTCAAAGGATGTTTGGATCATTGCTTATTCATGTCAACAAGAATACCAACAAGAGTTTCGTTGTGGGCATCCTTTAGTTTTGTTTAAAGAAAACTACATACCGAAATATACAACCAGTCTGCGGAGCGCGGGCACTAGGCTGTCTCAAAAACATCTAGGAGCTGATTCCATCTTGCTATATAAATGGGCCTGCTTCAACAACAAAACAGGCCTTTTCGCTAACAAAGGCCTGCGTGATCACATTACGCATGCAAGCTTTCGAAACGGAAAACCCAATGCAAATCTCAAACTAGGTTCATGTCCACTATAAATGACCCCCATTGCGAATAAGGCCGAGGATTCAGTTCAAGAATAATGTTCTTTCCGGAAAATCCAACCGATTTTCCTTTGGAAGTTGGGCCTGCTAGCTGAGAGTAATAGACACGAGACAAAACGTATGGGGAGTTTTCCCGCTATGGTCGCGGCCGGAAAATTCTAGCTTTAGCGAATATTTCATGACATCATTTTGTCCCTTACCACGCAGTTAAAAGAACTCAGACCTAGCCCAATACTTTAAACAAAGCTCGCTCGCACCGAAGGCTTTAATTGCCATTGTTCTATTGTCTTATCAAAGGGTTATCAGGTCAAATCTTCATAACATCGACCCCCACAAAACAGTTTTGATGGAGGTCCATTGGCCTGAACCGAGAAGGGGAAATAAACCTAATTTTGGTGAATAAAACTTACCCGCTGGAGCGGTTGGCATCTATTGCGTAGCCAAACATAAACAATACTTGATACTCGTCTGCTGTCGAATTTAGGTTGGATAAACTCAAATAACCTTCTGGGGAAAGATTGGTTGTCGGAGTAGCGCATGAAGCAGTTTAGTTCATGGTCGGTGGGGAGTTAGGGTGGTAAATTTCGGCTGTTAATCACTTTGGACACAAAATGGAGTTACGCAATGTTTCCAGGAATATCTTGCAACATCAACGTAGGTTTTTCTCAAAGTTCGTTTCTCTCCCCCCCCCCCCGTCCTGTTCCTATTGTCGCCGTTATCAGAAAGAAAGTATAAAATAACACCAATTTTTTTGTAGATCGACATAGAATTTTGTTAAGACTAGCTTTCGACACTATACCACTACACTAACGTGTCTTCTTCAAGGTTCACATTTTTATATTCACGCTGAGTTGAGTCAAGCTATATGTAGGGTGGGTCACGTTTAATCATTGGGTTCTTCCTACCGGTATCAAAGATTGTGGGACTGCCCTTCAGTACGTGCTCATTACTTAGGATTTTTTGCAAAGATATATATTTGAACTACATGTATAAATTACATTCGCAGGCACAGCGACATCGCCCCGTTGACGCTAACGAGGCTAAGATTGACACTATTTTTCTTTCATATGTATATATATTGTGAAAATAAATTGCTCTCGTTTTCTTAGAGTCCGTGTTTGCAGAACGATCTCTTACCCACTAACGCTGTAGCCACATCGGAACTTTCTTCTTATATCATGCCGTTATCGTTATTGTTTTTAGCGTTATTGTGACGATCTACTCAATTATTTCAGTCAATGAAAAGCAATAACCACAAGAGGTTAATGCAAAAGTTTCAGTGGTTATAACGCTGAATTGCAGATGTATGCAGTCTATACGTGCATAAAGGTCTACGTACATTACATGGACCGCAGAACATGCAGCCTCATACATGTATTGAAGGTTTTGGACGGTTAGACAGCAGTACATAGTTTTCATAAGCATCAATAAATACTTCCTCATATCGGGTGTCCAAATTGGATCTGTTAGTGATATTGATTTGACCCTGTAACAACGTTTCATTTTCGATAGACCAACGTTGGTGTAATCAGTTACCCCGTAAGAGTGAATCTGGTGTTATACTCTGGCATTACCAGTGGTTTTCAATATACTCTGCCTGTTGATATGTTTTTATTTTTTGTTTGTGACGAAGGAGTATAAAAAAGCCTGATCTCAGGATGATAAAGCATGGGCTGTATTGGCCCAAACGCATCTCCTGCAACTTGTCTTGGGGTTGTACTAGACATTAAATGGACAACTTGAGCATGGAATAAGGTGGACAGGTGACCAGGTTGATAATACCCCTGTTTGCCATAATGCACCGCCACAGATAGCTTCCCAATGAAGCTAGTCTTATAAAAGCTTTTCGCTAGTGTTGCAAGGCGCTGTTTTGGATGACTTGCGGATTTCAGGTGATTGTATTCCGTGTGATTGGGTGATGTATAAAGACTAGCAAATGCTTTTATCTAAAACTCCATGTACATTTACACTAGGCCTTTCTGTACAAAATTGAAGTAAAAGCATTTGCTAGTCTTTATTCATATCACCCATTGCAATCTGTTGAAGTGCACTGTCAGCTGTAAAGTGGTTTTTCTGTTTGTAGAAGTTGCGGTCCTGGTCATTTTGGTATGGAAAAACAACACAGCTCGTGCCGCCTTGTCCCTTTGAGTAATATCAGTCAAATCAACGTGCGTCCCTTTCTGCTTTTGCAGCCAGTCCATTCCTCAAAAGAAGCAAGACGGTACAAAGACCCATGGCATCTCTAATACAATACAAGTAAGACATTGATTTCTTTCAAAAAGTTCTTTCACAAGTGCGAGAGTTTTTATTTTCAACTTTTACTATTTCAAGCATGAAATTGGCTCTCCATCAATCACTGAATTCGCATGGTTTCATCCAAATTATTGACAGGGAAGCGCACAGACTGTTCTACTGGTCATGACAAGAGTGATAGCAGAGCAGAGACAATTTCGATGGAAAGCTTGCTGCACGGAGTGACCAGTGGAACCAGTGGCGAACACAGAGGAAGAGCGTTTGAAACTGTCTCCCTTGCAGTTTCTCATTGCCGAACGTTAGAAACTATCACCATAAGCAATATCAAGTTTTCGATGGCAGCGCTTAGTGAATTCTTTCTGTGTACTCTAAAAACACAAACAAGATCTCTACAGACATTTACCTCCCCATATCAAATAATGGTTCGATATGAATTTAAACTATTTTTGTAAATCGCTGATGAATGATCGATATATTTATTGCGAGCTCGTGTCGATACAGTAAAAATAAAAACGTGGAAAAGAGCATCCTTCATTAGAAGATTGATTGCATCCAAGGAGAATGGGTAACAAGCAACCTTCCCTCCCCAGATCCCCTGCAGTGTAAAACTGACACACCAGTTGGCAGCACAGACGTTTGGCCAACTTATCAACAGAAGGGCTAGCCCAGGAGTCGAACCCGGGACCTCTCGTAGCCTAAGCGATGATCGCACCACTAGTCCAACGATTCGTTCTATCAGTAACCTTTGTTGCTGGTGCATTAATACAACAGGTGCCAGCAAAGATGATTGACCTGATGCGCTGGCAAGCCCTGATTGATCGAGTGAATATCATTTTTTCTGAAAGTGTGAATATTGTTTAGGCAAACACTCTCATGAATATTTGATCTCCTGTATACGACAAACGTGGTCGTCTGGAGTGAATGAACTTTCTTATGCTTTACTCTATACGTTCAGATAACGTCATGGGGATAAAACCACAGGAGTAATGCTGTGAATCGTCCCCCGCCCTAAAAACGGGCGTGATTTTTTTATTTCAGGCAATGCCTACTTCCAATGTCTTAGCTCAGATGGCAGCACTTGATAGTGATGTGACAAGTGTCATACGGAGTTTTATATCGTGGCCCCATGTTGTATTAAATGACTTTGCCAGTGAGACAGTACCGGCCTGGCCCCTTAGCGTAGCGAATCGAAGCCTATTTTAATGGACAAATGAGACAGCTGCACTCTGAATTCTGTCCTCACTCAAGGCAAACCAGGTGGTGGTAGTGATGACCGTCATGACAAGATGAAATAAGGCAAGGACGCAAGAAAAATAGCCCATTAAAATAGGTTCGATCCTATGTGAAGAAACACATCTCTTGTTGGTTTGACCTAGTTACACTAAGCATCCTCTAAACATACATCGGGATGGATCAATACTAAACGAGAGGGCAGCGCTACTGTGCGTCTGTTTCTTCTTCTAGTGGTTGTAACCTTGTTGTATTCTTTAGAACGGTAAGCCATTCTACGGATAAGGTTCATCAAGACAGGCAGATTTGGCGGGATTTTGGAATTCTGGATGCCTATCAGTGTCACGTCATAATAGTCACTTCTTATTTCTCTCCATTTGTGTCAGTCACAGCCATTTACGTTATACTCTGTATGATATATTATCAACCGTTTACTTTGTTCGCAATGCCAGTGATAAGAGTGATGTTAGGGTAAATAGTGTCAATTGGACCTCATTTTGATTTTGGTTACAATGCAACTTACAGTAACCAGACTGCAACCACGGCAACCATTTGCAAGTTTAGGCGGGGGGGGGGACTTGTGATCTGGTTCATTTTTGGTCATTTTACTTTCAGGCCTACCAGTAAATATGCTAGGCCTAAGCTATTTCAGTATTTTAGGCTGAATTAGTCAGAACCTTCGGCCTTGCTGCTGCCTCAAAGCTACAAATGTTAACCCTGTCACATTTTTGTGAAGAGTGGCCCCTACCCCCCTGCCCCCTCCCTGCCCCTGCCCCTGCCCCTGCCCCTGCCCCTGCCCCTGCCCCTCCCCCTGCCACTGCCCCTGCCCCTGCCCCCCCCCCCCCCCCCCCCCCGCTGCCATGAGGCCACAATATTGTATGCAGGGAGTGTGGGGTAGAGATATGACAGGAAGGGTGTAACAGTTTAGACACTTGGAGTTCAAACCTCTAGTTGCCTGTAACCATGGAGATGCTTCCATGGAAGACCCTTGGGAGTCCCAATAAACTATGATATGTTTCCGCCAGTGTATATGATAACAGCTGGAGGTGAACTGCATTTCAAATGCATCCCAGGAATAGGGAAAGGGATACCTGTCCCTTTAAAAAAGGCCCTATACCCCAATTACTGGCGAATCTCAACACACTTTTCCACCCATGCAAGATTTCCTCAAATCTCCATAATCTTGGCCATTTTTTGGTCCATTCCCGCATCCAGGCCATTCCCCTTCTATCTACTATCACCATGGGCCATTCACATACTCCTCCCCTTGCATCTGACATGTTCTATATACAGTTTCAAAGATGATGTAAACATATTTATGTCAGCTGCCCCTTTAAATATGCTGATGGGATTTTGGCACTTTGCCCCTGAAAATGTTTATTGAAAATGTGAACTTCATACATCACCTCGATTTTTTAGACTTTAGCTGCGCTTACACCACGAAATATTGGTGGACCAATTGCACTTACACCACCACATTGCCGCGACAAATTGGTTCGGCAATCCATTGCCGATACAAATTGCCGAGCGAATTTGTCCCACCAAGCTTGATGGTCCAAATTCGCCCGGCTTGTTAAAAGCTCGGCTTTGTCGTGGTGTACGCGCAAATGGATCGGCAATTAGCTAGTTAGATGGTTCGGCTCCAGGCGGCGCTTTCGAAATGGCGCTGTCTGCGCATGCAATTTATTGTTTGCGCGCCATCTGTAGCCGGATTTTATAACTAGCTGCAGCGCTGGTGTAAGCGCTTGGTGGATTTTCGATGGTGCGGCATTGGTTCCCGAACCAAGATTGGTGGTCCATTTTCAGGTGGTGTAAGTGCGGCTTATGTGTATGGTCCATCTAATAACTAATTGACTCATTGAGGCTTGCCAGTCTTACTAACCCTGAATGATTTCAATTCACATATGAATCAATGAGGCGGGTAAACAAGCCTATAGTTAGCATTTCATCTCAATCTTTGGTTAATGGACCAAGAAATTGACATGTGCTTGTTCATCTGGCCTAGGTTCATATTCGTGATTAGCTTGAGTATTGTCTATTTCAGGATTTTGGTGTAGAAGTGGAAAATGTCCCTCTGGAAAAAAAGTACAGCCTTATTGTATTCTGATGGATTATTGTATAGAGATTAAAATGCATAAAAGAATCATTTGTTCCCCAGACTTTCTATCCTAGGATATTTCTAACTTCTATGCTGGGATGGACCAAATGGTCGGAACCCTTATTTAAGTGGGATTCGAAAATGCAAGAAAATTGCTTTGGAATTTGCCAAAATTGCCTGTTTTGGGAATCAGGATGGGGCCTTTTTGATTTACTGGACACAAGGACAGGACTGGTCGGTATTGCAGTGATATTTATTCTGCCTGCAGACAAGTTATCTCTTTATCACACTTCTGTGCCATAAAAATTGCTTGGCTGTAACATGTTAAATAGGTAATATGGTAGAAATCTGGGGTGAAGTATTTATAGGCACTAGGTGTTGAGCAGCATAATCTTTCTGTTTACTTTCAACCAAAGTGTAACATGCTCATCTGAAAGTGGTTGGGGTCAGCATGCTATATTCACAGGTAGTCAAAGGCCAAGGCAAAATATTTTTGAATGAGATAAAATTTAGGTTCAGTTCCTGATGCTATTACTAGTTTGACCCCACACACAACTAGACATTGCGTGTGAGAAATATATGGGGTGGAGATTGTGAAAGAAAGGAGGGGGTAAATTAGAAAGGAGGGGGTGCCTCATGTGCTACCGCCTAAGCCGCCTCTGAGATGCAGGTTTTCTGTCAGCCAGACTTTTGCCAACTAGTTACCACAAATGGACTGTAGGCCTAGCTATTTCACCATTTCTTGTGGGCATTGGTCTAATAATAGCATCAAAATTTGCGTTGATGGCATTGAAGTTAAACAGATGGTGGATACTCTTGCTACCTTGATGGAGTTTGTGGCAGGTATGAGAGGTATTCCTTTTTTCATCATACTGCTGTTTTCATGCTAGCAGCTTTAACTCAAGCTATGGGTTTATTCCTTGTCGGCTATGTTTTGTATGTTTTGGGCTCTGGGGTGCAGGCATGGGGTGCAGGCATGGGGTGCAGACATGGGGTGCAGGCATGGGGTGCAGGCATGGGGTGCAGACTACTGGTCTGATTACTTAGTAGTTTGGTTTTTATTTACTGGAGCTTCGTTACCAGAGGGGATGTGTAGGGTTGAGCATTGTCAGCATAGAAACTTTGAAAATCCCTCAGTGAGTCCTAATGGTCATTTGAGGTTTCTGGATAGGCTTTCTTTTCTGGAAAATTTCACAAATCAGAAATATAAAAAGGCACAAAATTTGGTGGTTTACTGTAGAAATTTGAATTACCAAACACCCACTGGGCAAAATTTTGTTCTGCTGCAAGAGAAAACCTTAATGGGATCAGGCCTAATTGGATCTCTGGGGAGTAGACATTTGAAGGTCTCTGGGTTCAGCACCACTGTCAATTGTTCTGTTCTTTTAAATAAAACCTGTATTCCAGAACATGTTCAAAAAATATTGCTGATAACCCAGAGCAAAATCAATTCTTGTAGGCCTGGTTATTACAAAGTCTATGCTGTGATTCATCGCACAGGTGGCATCTGGAAAGCCAAAAGTGCTAAATAAATATTGGCTCAACCTTAAAGGAAGAGTGGGACAAATTGTGTTGATTACTGGAAAATAACCGGGATTACATTCAGCAGACAACCAGTGATAATTTATACCACTCTTTCTTTAAGAAATACAAATTGTAAGTCTATTGGCTTTATCAACAGACCTCTGGATGTAGCGGGGGTTAAGTGATGCTGACACGTTGCAAAAGAAAGTCACGCAATATTCCCCGCCATCGACTATTGGAAAAGAGATACGATTGGATAATGTACTGTTAGCTGACTGTACATAGATTATGCACGTGGGTCTACCCTGCCGTAGCTATTAATACAAGCGTGGAGGAACGAACTTGCAATTGATCGTCAGAATCACAGGATGTCAAGACTGCAGAGTGGAACATACTGTGGTATGACTGGAAGGTATCGCTTTTGAACATGAGCTCGTCTTATGCTGAGACTTTATGCGGCATCGATAACGGCGGAAATTGATTATCAGGAAAAGTCTTCCATTACATCGGCTACTGGTATAGTCGTGCTGAAGCTTTGTCGCCAACTGATATCCAATATTTTTATGTACACTGCATCGCAGAATAGCCTGCAGTTTCATTTGCAGAGAGTTCGTGTATCACCAATAGAGACAGATGCATATTGGATTATGAGGAATTCGCCTTCGGCGCTCAGTGTTGCTTTCGTTGAATTGAACTGCTTCTATTTCGAAAAAATGAAGGATATCTGACAATTCTTCAAATGTGGATAAATGACTTGAGATTTGGAGTTTGTGTCTCATGTTCTAGAAAAAGGCTTGAAGATACATTTTCATATTTATCTGTTCTGCGTAAACCGTCAAGCTGTCGCAGGTGACTTTTGATTGCGATTTGCCCGCGCCGAATTCTCCAATGAGTTCACAAATGGACGCGGACGAGGGGTGTAACCCGAAACCCTCAACAGAGGTTACGGGTACCCCCTTAAAGTTGAAACCAAGGGTGCTGTATAAGGATATACCACCAGGCCAGGGACCATTGCTCAACAAGAAACATTACAGGTAATTATCTTTATCGCATCTTTTCTGTATATATTTTGGTCATCACCCGGTAACTATAAGGTCAGGCTTTTAAAGGGAGACTTTATGCAAGTATCAATTCGTTTCTTGTACCCCCCCTCCTCAAGGGTAGTTAAGCTATCACCACTAATCTTTGCCGATGCTTGAGTAGTATTTATTTTTCCTTTAGTGAAAATTTGGCGAAGCTGGAAAGAATAAGGATGCTAATGTGTCGATGTCTTGTCGAACATACAGCCTTACCCAGTAAAATTAGTTTGGTTACTTTATATGACGGTGATAACTGATATATTGTTGATGGTGATGTCTTGACGAAAGAAAAAGTAGCATTGGTGAAAAAAGGGTGATGCTTGAGCCTTAAGATGTCGTTATAGGGTGATAAGGTGTCGTACCCTTGAGGAGGGGGGGTACAAGACACGAATTGATACTTGCATTAGGCAGGAGCAAAGCTAGGTCAGATTTAAGTAGGCAAAGTCACTGGTAGGGGCCGCTCCAGTCTCACACTACATCGAAACTATTCACGCTTGTGTAAGGGGGTTTAATTATTACCTAGTCAAACACAACCCAGGTCTCTAATGGTCCATGATAGTCACCTGAAGACTACCAATTTGACTCCCTAGTTGCTGCCTATAGTTTCCCTTTAAATGATATGTCGCCACATATCTAGCTATTTTTCTCAAAACTCCTTGCCGCTGACAACAAGTATAGGTGCCACGACTGATATTGCTAAACCCAGACGTACTAAGCCACAGGCTGCTAAAAGCAATTCCGATAGAAATCGAATATGTATGAATAGCAATCTCCCACAAATTCATCAATAAATCCATAAGCCTATTCAGTATTGTATTGGTAAGTGATCAGAGAATGACGTGATGGTGTGATGACGGCAGGAAAAGGTGCTGCACCCGTTCAGCTGTCAATGCTGGCAAGATCTGGCACTTAACCAATCGCGGATTTGAATGTAACATCTTGATGGCAATCTCCTACAAATACATCCATCAATAAAATCCATACTTTATAGATTGGGGAATCATGACATGGCCTGATGGGAAATCATCCAAAGATCATGTTGATCTCGTGTACGCATGCGTGTGCGTGCGCAACTCGAAATATATGGATTTAAAGAGTTTGACCAGAGGCACCACCATTTTGGTTCGAACTTGATATCCTAAAGCAATTAGAACTCCTTCAAAATAAAGTGGACCTTGAAATTGTCATTCACTTCAACGAGAAGAAGAAGAAGACTGCCAAGAAACAGTCTGAATATTATTACTTTTGCTAGATTTTTCAACCTGACAGAACAAGAAATTCTCAGTTTGACTCACCAGCTACACACTTTCGTGATTTGCTCATAACGGATGAATGATGATGAATATACATCGTTCTTTTTCCAACGCTAATAGCATTCGTTCGATTTCCATTAATTACTTCCAATCTATTCCAATCAATTAGACACTGGTCATGTGACCTTATCAATCATTTTGCTGTGACTTCGCTATAGGAACGCAGGGTATAAGAAGTGATAGTAAAAAGGTGCCATCTGCTTGGTGAGAAGGAATAATAATCATGGTTATGCCAGAACTGAAATTTGTGTCCAATTGTGTTGGTGTAGAAGAAAAAGGCTCACATGAGCCAAGACATGAGAATGTTGCAGTCGAAGCCACTAGAAGGTGCATTGATCGAGTCACATCGAGTCGAGTCTGGGCTCATACAGAGAAAAGTTTTTACACCAAAAAACCCCAAAAGCAATTATATATTGTGAGATCTATTCCATTGTGTCGCTTGTGTTGTGATGTCATTAGCTGACTTCGTTTAAGCTCGTCCTGCTTGACTCAAAACTGAAATCTACTATTTTCATGACAATACATCAGCTGAGTCTGAGCTGATACGGCGTTGATTTGATTGATCAGTCCCAGTTCAATTTATTGAAGTCTCTTTCAATTGTGGCGTGATACCTTCACCTTACACTGCCATACCAATCTTAGTGGTTCACTGTTGGCATGGTAACAGATTTCATGATAACACATCAGAATTTCATTTACTTGATATGCAAAGGGATCATCTCAGAATTTCATTGTTTTGGGTTTTGGATTAAAAAAGAATGAATTTGAAAGATATATTTCCTAGATCATTGGTATTTGGTTTGTGTTTTTGGTGTCCATGATATTTATAGGTCAATACCTTGCAGCCATATCATTCATAAAACCAAGTCGTGAACTAGTCATTGTTGCTGAGAGCCATTACCATTATTGTTCGATTCAGATAGTGCCTTGGATACAGAGCCTTTAGCAGTTCTATACAGCAATGGACAACAGTCCAGCCCTGTACTATATCAGGACAATCTGTATCACGAATGTAAGAAAATCAATATGAAGCAGTTCAGCTTTAAGTCTTGATGGTGTCATGATGGTGTCTGTGACACTATGTAGCTGTATAGAATCAGCAAAATCAATATTCTCCCATTTCTCTAACAGCCGCCATGATTACAAGTATTCAGTGTTTTCTTGCTGCCGAAGGAGCCTGGAAGTTAGTGACTACGGTAGCGCCACTGCAGACTGCTGGTGGTCTATCAATGGTGACGGTCGTTCAAAACATGGCGCACCGATGTTCATGTTTTCTAACTTGGCCTCTCGGGTTTTATGCAAGTCTGCATGCATATCAGCTGATAACACGTTTCAGAATAAATGTCATGTCCGCGGACATACAGACTTCCAGTTTTATCCATGGGATTATGGGAAATCCTCATTGCATCAAGTTATCATGATTCAAATAGCGCACAGGAAAATGTATACAAAACATGAATATGATGTGTGCATGATCCTAAAGTAATTCCTTTGTGTAATCAGTCAACGGCTGCTGAACAAATATCGCTAATATCTGCTCATATAGCCCACCAGGATGATTAAATATTGTTCCAGACTTCGTGCGTGAGTGGATTATCTTAGCAACAGTGCACTGATGAACGAATGTCCATTCAATATGTATGAGTATCAGTCCCTTGAGAGTTCACTTACTAGCTGTAGTGCTGGCCATGCTGAAACCAGGACACTATAGCAACATGACTAATTGGCTGGTCAATGATGTTGAGAAGCTCTGAAGCCAGCTTGGTAACAATCCATCCTCTGTAGCATAGATATACCTCCATTAATGACATTCCCTTTTAGATCTTGTTCTCCTCAGATAAAGAGCAGGGCTCTCTGATAGCAACTCTGTGTTTCCCCTGTACAGAATAGCACAGCTATCTGAGAGTAGCTCTTACAATCCATCATGCTGAGATGTTCCCCTGTACAGACTAGCACAGCTCTCTGAGAGTAGCTCTGACCATCCATCATGCTGAGTTGTTTCCCCTGTACAGAATAGCTTGGCTCTCTGAGAGTAGCTCTGACAATCCGTCATGCTGAGTTGTTTCCCCTGTACAGAATAGCTTGGCTCTCTGAGAGTAGCTCTGACAATCCATCATGCTGAGTTGTTTCCCCTGTACAGAATAGCTTGGCTCTCTGAGAGTTGCTCTGACAATCTATCATCTAATGTGCTGTACATATCATCATGGCTCTTAGGTAGCAAATCTGACAATCTATCATGCACAGGTGTTTCCCCTGAACATGAAATATTGATGGCCATTTGACAATCCTTCATACTGCATGGTGTATCTCATTCTTCAGCAGCACCTTAAACCAATAAGTCCGATTCCTCCCAGTTCATGCCACCCCTTCCATGCACATCAACCAAGCAAAGATTTTCTAAAGCAGTTCTTATCCATCTAAATCCTTAATATGCCATTCTTGGACTTAGCTCATCTTGTCTGACATTCTTTGATGTATCCTTTTGATACCCCAGGGAGTAGTTTTATTAATCCATCAGACATCATCCGACACCATGACCTTTCATTTACAGTGTACTTTTCCTATTCTTTACTTTCACTCCAATCAGCCGTAGATTGAATGAGGCAGAGGAATTTACTTTTTAGCAGGGAACAGATTCAAAGTGTAAAGCAAAAAGAAGGATTGCCATCACAGCACAGTGCAGGTTTTCCTTTGGGTATGCTTCTAAATCCAGGACAATGACCTAACAGGTTCTTAACTATGACCTTTCATATAAAATATTAGCAAAGTGGAGCATTGCTCTTATTCTGAAGGAAAAAAAACTATAGGCAAAAGAATTGCTTTTGGGGACAAAATCCTTGCAGACATGCTTTACCTGGACATTGACCTAATTGGAGTTTGCCTACGACCTTTCATCAAAAATAATGTGTGAATTCTGCAGAAATCTGAAGTTTTTAGCTTTTTATCTGAAGATTAACCATGATGGCCATGTGGGAAACTGCATAGAACTCCCACTCAAAAGTGGGGATACTGGCTGAAGCAGTGGTCTCCATGTGGTTTATGCACAGTGATAAAACTGTTCCTTGTACAGGTGCGACTACTGCTACTGTACTGTAAGAGAAGAGAGTCACCAAGTGGTGGCTACATGAAACTTAATCTGGCCCACCTGGCTCCCGCCTTTAGTTTACCTTGAAGTGTGAATGGCAAACCTTTTCTTGCTGTGAAGCTTTACATCTTCAACCTTTGATATTTTCTACTAAATGCCCCTGGGAATCTTCTTGCTTGGTTCTATTACCATTCAACCTTTATAAGCAGCCAGAGTGGATCTCTGGCATGTCTGAGAATTCGAGCAGAAGATTGGATGACCTGAGAAGGACCTATGAATAAAAAGGTTTAAGTATGATGCATGTTACTCTGTGTCGTATGACATCAGACACTACTGAAATTCGAAATTTCGACATTTGGAATTTGAAATGATCTTTTTTTGATTCTGGTTCAGAATCTTTATAACAAGTGTTGTACAGCCGCGCTTCAGAATCTTCACTATTGCCATCTCTGATCAATTTGCTGAACTAAGCGTGCAGCGATGACGATGGTGATGGAGCCAGTATGTTACGGTATTGATCCAGCCGAGTTCTGTACTCTTCCTCAGGGTGTCTCTCAATGTGTTCTTGACTATGTGGATATTGCATCGTACCAACCAATGGTTTTGAAAACTTGCCAGGTCGGTATTATCCCAAATCTTTTCAACTGCAGGAATGATTTAAGTTCATGAGTTGCCTCCTAGGTGGCAGGACTGAAGGAAGCAGGTTCAGCCACCTAGGAGTGTAACGATGAACTAAAATGACTTCTCTTAGCTTTGGATATTCTTGTGATTAGCCAGAGTATATCCTGTTAACATGCAACTATATTGTGAGAACTTTATGATGATATGATGTTATCTTTGACTTTGCTTTTAGGATTTGACCCACAACCTAAAGTGTTAATAATCAATGTGTTACTCCACCATTAGTGCATGGCTTTCATCAAAGTTTTACTTTCCTATTGTCCCAATGTTATGGTAGGATATCGATCTTGTGAAACATCCATTAATTGCTCTAGTCTGTGACAGGCTGATGAGATGTTTCTTAAAATACGAGCAAGCTCACCCAATATTTCAATAATCTGCCGCAGCCTGGAGCCCGTAGCCTGGGAATATATTGAATGTTATGGCTGGTTATGAAATTGGGGAGAGCTGTCATCAAATAAATGTCAACAAGTACATGTACAGACAGTATACCAGTAACCTTTCAATTTCTAGTATTTTGGAAGACAAATCAGGGCCGGTTCAAGCAGGGAAGGGGAAGAGCAAATATCCCCAAAATAGGTTCTACCCCTCCCCTCGGCACCCTAGGGTGGTATTTTTGTGTTTACATTACACTTGTGCCCCCTCCAGCCACAGGAATGTTATACATGTACACTCCCCCCCCCCCCCCCACACACACGCACACCCTAGGGTCAGATATTTGTGTGTAGATAACACTTGTGCACCCCCCCCCCCCTCTCCATCCACCGTAATGGTATTTTCCAACAACCCGGCATCCCTATTGATCTACCAGTGGTACTGACCAGCATTCACTGGCATATGCTCCCACCTCCGATAAACCTCCACGTTTGTTACAACCGCGAATTCATCACTTTGTCTTCCGTATCTTCTGCCCTTATCGTACTGATCACATCATCATGGTACTGCTGAGGTTATGACGGCATTTTTTGGAATGATGGATTAATTTGGTATATCTGAGCGCTGCTTTTGGATACAAGCGCTAAAATGGATGGACTTGTCACATACAAGTAAGAACAATTGTTACTTTCACTTTTGTTACTTTCTGTGTTGTTAATCATTTGCTTTAAGAACTTTTGATATTGACTGGTTTTTGGATAGGTGCATTCAACTTCAAGTCTATGGGCACTTATATTGCACTGCTGGATAAGCTCCTCTGGTCATTGCCCTGCCGGATAATCCACAGGTCATGAACACTGGACAAACCTCTGTGGTCATGATATTGCATTTGCAGGATAATCAAATCTTGTGATGTTATTCTGATACTAACCTGAAGTCATTCTGACATCATTCCAACAAGATGTCATTCTACGTACAATAAGAAGATTCTGTACATGCATGAAAGAAAATGTTTATCTCTGCTTATCTGCTGAGAGGCGGTCGTCTTATGGTGATGGATAACAATTTCAATTTGATATAGCCCGGGTATCATGCCAAATTGGATTTGGGTGTTATTGCCAAGGGCAAACTAGTTAAGACAGTCTTCTGTGCTTCGGTTGTTAGCCATGCATACTGATAATTCCAGTATCTCCCTATGATGCTTTCTAATTTTGGCTACATGATATGAATCAGGTTTCGAATCCACAGATCTCTTCTTTTTGCTTTCAGTGAAATGTAAATAAAGTAATAAAAAAATACTGATAGCGCTCCCAGTTCAGAACATGGAAATTCTGTATGTACAGTCTGGCGATACATGGTGAATTTTAGCTGACCAATGCACAACGCTTATCTACAAGATCCTTCCCATGGGAATTTTTGGCAATAACATTGGTTCTGGCCAAGCAGTGTCTGCATAGATCCATCAAATGGGAAAAATTTCACAGCATATTGTGCTGGAAGAAGATTGAGATGAGATGAGATGAGATTTCATGGGTTCTTTGGCAATAGGAAATTTTTTGCGATCGTTCATTTATCCATTCCTTATCATTAATTCTTTATTGTGGATAGGTGCCCAACAACGGGACCATGGACCTGATATGCAGCAGTTACATCAAGAAGACCATGCATTACCATTGCAGGTGAAAGAGTTTTAACATACAAAAAGTTTGGTCGAACTATATGAGCCCTGCTATCCACCATACTTGGACTATTGGTGTTTCCACTTGGGATTATAGTCACTCTTTGACAGCAAACCTTTTGAAAACTTGGAAACAGCAAAAACTGCATAACTTTTTCATTAGGTGTTTTTAAACTATGGGTGTGTGCTCCCTAGAATCACGGCAATCTACAGTTTCCCCTCCATCCATTATTAAACCAATATATCGTGTGATAACTGCAATATCACGCTCTGCACAGATAATACAAGTCATAGGTCTGTCAACATGCAATATATTATGGAACAATTGCTTTAATTGGCACTATGTGATTTTTCTAAGCGATTAATGTCAACATTATGATGGGAAAATTGTGGTGATCTAGTTCATTGTAGTTTTCGCATCATGTCATTTCAGTATGTGCTGAACTGATTTTCAGATGAAGTACATTCAGGGTTATCATATGCTGTAAACTGTGAATTGTTACCAGTACTTATGAGATTTTTGAAAATGTGTCGTCAAATGCTTTAAAAGTGTGAAAATTTCAATTGTAATGCACTTCCCATTACATTTCAGCATTCATTATTCAGTCTACTGCCAATTGAAAACAGCAAACTCATCAACTTTTTAGCTTAGTGAAGATTTCACGATTTGGTACTTTTAAAAGTTATGCAGAAGCTATTCCGGTCATGCCTATAATATCTAAAAACTCATGTATATTTCAGCAGCGCAGTGTGTATATGAATGAATGCTGTTGTATTTGTATCCTATTGTTAGTTAAGTTATTTACATTATATTCTATCCCTCGACAGGTGTATCACGATATTCCATATGTTTGGCAGCAGCTGGAACCCTCAAGATTTTATACTAGATTAGAACTTTGGCAGAGGTGGTGCATTTTAGCATTTATGTATAATGTTTTAATGTCCCTGGTACATGTATAGTGCAATTATATACACAGATGTACAGTTTTGCTCATGAATTCATATCATATTCGATTGCAAACATCACATTTAATGCAAAGGGTAATTAAGAAATTTTGATAGAGAACTGGAGGTATTGGTTGTCTCACCAACCAGGAGGTTTGATGGAGCTGAAATGTTGGTCGAAACCAAGGGGGCAGTCGTGATTTGGGCGAAATGACAGTGTCACAAGTTCGGTGTTTGCTGTGACAACCAAGACCGACATTGAGGCATCAATTTCTACTCTTAAGCAACTCAAACTTGTTATGTGTTAGTCGTACAAGAGTATGGTTGTCTTACCAAACTTCTGTGGTCAGAACGAGGCTCCTTGGGTGATATGAATAAAGAGTAGTAAATGCTTTTATCTAAAACTCCATGTACATTTACACTTGGCCTTTCTGTACAAAATTGAAGTAAAAGCATTTGCTAGCCTTTATTCATATCACCCATTGGAGCGTTGTAACCAAGGTGTTTTAGAGAGGCAAAGTCTTCACCCACAACCTCCTTCAAGTTCAAATGGTAAACCTAGATCTTCAACCCGCTCCAAATTGTACCTCTCCACTATAGTAATACCACTGTGCATATTTATGTTATCTGTTTATCATCTAGCTCTCAATGACTTGTCAAAGGAAATAAATACATTAGCAAAATTTGGCTAGCTCAATTTTTCCAACCAATGCCAATATTTCTAAAATAATCCAGAAATCTCAGATACTAAAAAACAATAACCTATCACTAACAATTTTGTGTGGGAATAACTAATAAATGTATCCATCTTTCATATTAACCAATGGTCTATTTCTGGGTGGCCTTTTGAGAAACTCTAACGCAACCTGGGGATTTGTCACCTACAGATTTATAAATCAAAGTTGGTTTCAGATAAAAATCCTGACAAAGGTTATAGCGGTGTTAAAGACTTCCAGTTCTGCAACATTTTCTGACACTGACCTTTGGGCTTGTCATTTATTCAAAGGGGGCATCTATAATCAGGATTTAGGAGGTCAAATTGATAGCCTTCACGTCACTGGTATGAGCTGTCGTCACCATGCCTTGCAGGATAAGCCCTGATTGGCACCTTCCTTGTACTGTCTTCATTAGTGTGCTGAGAGGCAGTCCAACTGCCGTATTGAATAAGTGATTTCCTTGATGAAGTACAAATGAAACCTTCAGGCAGTTGTGATCTGGGGTTTTCTAGTTTGCAAAACACTCATACCACCTTGGAATACTCCCTGGAGAATAACTCAATGTGGAGAGGCATTGCTAAGAAGAATCTATAGAAGACTATCCGAACTGGAAGTTCAGCAAAGTTGAGCAGGCATGAATTGGATGGGTGACCAGTGCCTATAGTCATGTACCTCCTGCAACTAGAAATAACATTTGTTGCTTCAACCTCTTCTGTTGCCCATATCCTCTTCTTCGTCAAAGAAATGATGCAGATCGTGCTGATGACGTCAACAATATTGATCTGAGGATGAACTCTGATGCTGCCTGTCAAATTCACACCCTGTACAACTTCAAAAAGCTGTCGTTACAAACTGTTCGTCCCAATCATGCTTGGCGTGCTGCCACTAAAAGCTGTGGTTTGGAAAAACGTGGATGTCATTTGGCTGAACATTTGGTATGGATGCAGGGGAGGATGTATGTTGTCACTGGGAATCACTGGGACCTTAACATTTCACTGACTGTATCTAAGTGTACATTGCTGACACCCACAATCTGCGAAGTAACTTGCTTAAAATTTTAATCATGGAATTAGTGTAATACATGAGACATTTGAAAGTTTTCATGAATCTCACATTAAAATTGTTTGTGTCAGGTTATTTCCCCAAGTTTCAATGTGTCCATTAATCCATCAAGCACTCTTTTTTGGGAAAATTCACCCTTTTTTGCAAGCTTGACCCACTTGGGAACATCCTGAAATTTTCATTGCACAAAACTTTCCTACTTTACACGAACTGGACTAAAAACACCCTTGGTACTAAAATAACGCTTTAATGGATAGTCATAAAATCCATGAAAATAACAAATTGTTGTCATTATGCCCCAAGCGTTATCCTATATTGAATCTTAGTTTAGCGCCAAGTGCCTTTAATAGCATCTTTGGGAGAAGCAATTTTTTTTCCAATTGCCTTTGCCCGAGGTTGTGTAATCTTGTATTGTATAATCTTGTATTGATTATAAAACATAATGCTGACACACCCTAATTAATCAGGTGTCATCATTATCTTACCTAATTCGAGGAAGGCATATTTTTAATGGTATTGCGTTGTAATAGGTCTGGTGAGTTTTTTTAAATACGATACATGGAGAGAGAAAAACAGACAAATGTTGAAATGAAATATTATGGACAAATCAGCCTGCAACCTGCACAACCTCATCACAGTTGTCATGTGGTGGCAAAGTGGACTAAATTCTAATATGACGGCAACGATTAGCAATAGAGGGACTACATCTCTAAACCTCATTCCCAGATAAATCCTCTACAGTTAGATTGTGTAAAGACTCATTCCTGAACACATCAATAATGGTATTGTGTACCCTCTCAAATTAGCTTCATCCATCCCAACATTGTATCCACTCATTTAGACATCAAAGAATTGACTATGACAATGGTAGCCAAACATATCCATGTCCAAATACTGTAGTTTCAGTGTTATAAGACTGTTCATGATAGGCAATTCGAGCTAGATGTTATGAATATTGGCATTTGTTGCCAGTCACAGGTTCAATTTTAATTGGCACTGGATAATATCAACACCAAGTTGTCTGATGGTCATGACATGAAGTTCCAGCTCGAGTTCAGTTCCAGTTTCCTTTTCTTAATGATTAATTAACCGGTCTTAGATCGTTGACACTAGAGTATAGCCTGCCCGCCCTGGACAGCATAGTGTACTGGCATTGTCACTGATCAGCAGGAAATCGGTGTGAAATCAATGATCGATATCCTAGCGGCCGCTGCTGTTGCCATGGTTCGCTAACCGATACGTATCGTTATTTAGCAGCAAGCCAATTATTCTACGGCAGGCATGTATTGCGTTATGATTTTGAAAGGTCAGTGCCTGTAGATGGTTGTGTTGTGGTTGTCACCAAAATTTCTATTTTGACTTGATGTGTTCACTACAGCCATGGTTCAGTGGCAAGATCATTTGATTCACTGTCTTCTTCTGCAGCAAGAAAGTAAAAACTTTGGCAACATAGTTCACATAATCACGTTATTGAACTTAACATTGGGCCATCAGACCAGTACTCATGCTCAGACCATGGTATGACATTAATCTGGCTGTTCCTCCGTTGGACCAACATGATGTGCTGTGACATTGAAACACGAAGTCCAAATATTTTTTTCACTTTTTGTTTTTCTGCTCAAAATGAACCAACATCACCAACATCATCAGTCCCAAAACTTTTTCATTATTATTCTGTTCATACTAAATACTGCTGTGTCTCATGTCTTCTTGTCTTTTTTCTTTACAGGAATTTAGGCAAGTCCGGTCTCCGGGTCTCAAGTATTGGCTTGGGTAAGTACTCTTCCTTTCCTCTAGGTCAGTCGTCTATACATGGTCATGGTTTGAGACATTCTACCTCACGGTTAAAAGTTCCTCAGATTGTCTTACAATAGGGATCCGATAAAACTGTGATGGCTTCTGCTTGGAACTGACTGACACTGGGGTATTACATGGTTTTGACAGAGAGTTGGGCTGCTGGAGCGATTCAATGGAAGCATCAGTGCCTCTCACCTCCGAGTTCCCTTGTTCCATTCTTGGTCAGTCGTTGTATACTCATGTGAGGGTGACTCTCTTCCCATTGTAGGTCTCATCCGAGTTGTCCCCAGCCGCTGGACTTGGTCATACACTTGTAGCATCCCAACCAAAATACTCATGCCCACATGAAGAAGCTGTAAGCCTTCTTACCACAGTCAGAATTAATAGTTAGAAACATGTCTGCGCTCTTCAAACTAGCCTACATTCAAAGCGATGGTTTCCTTTCTTCCTGGAGGCACCACTTACCTATCTACCTGCTTCTGATACACGGCTTGAATCTTCCTAATTGTTTACTGGAATGTATACAGAATAGTTTTACACTGTTCTTCTCAAGAAACCACAATGATTGCCAACCATAAATTGGCTCAATAGACAGAAAGGGTATGATGTTCCAGTTGTTCCCTTCCCAAAGCATTTATATATTGGCCCAGAAAGTGGCTCAAAAGGTAAAACCTTTCGATTATTGATGATATGATTGCAGTTTCTGTTACAAATTGATTCTTGAACGCTGTATCCTTGGCAGGTCATTCTGATGGCCTCCTGATCGAATACTTTACTAATCTTTTTGCCCAGCACCGGGAAGATAATTTCTGACCAGTGTGGTATATCAAGAGTATAATACAAAGGTCTTGAAATACATTTACTATCCTAGTTGGTACAGCACCTTTTGTAATATTGTCTTGTCTTAGGTATCAGAAGGAACTGGAGATGTTTGAGATGTCACTGAACAGAAGATGAGACAAGTGTGGAAGCAAAAACCTTTACCACGGTTCTTGCCCAATGCCAGGATGGTATCTTCGAGTACAGTATCATGCTTGTGAAAAACGATCTTATTTAAACAAGCAATAGTTGGTAACCAATGCTCCTGTAGACTGTGTCAGAAGAAATGAAAGATATTTTAAAGGTCATTGGCCAGGATACAAGATGAAAATGAAAGGACTGGCCTTTGCTCGCTGCTCTGATCTTCTCTCTTTGAAAAACTGGTAAGAATATGTAAAGACTAGTGAGTCCATCCACAATACTTTCGCCATGGTTTTGCGATACCTATCTCCAGGTAGCTCTCAAAACATATCAAACTGAATGTTTTAACAGAGATAGTGGATGTTTCTGTCAAGAAAAAAGCCCACAACAACTCTGCTGGCGGTGTATTGATGTAGGAATGCATGGTTTCCTTGCCATGAATGTCCGTCATCAGTGTATAGTATTTCTTCAAAGCGTAGTTTAAGTTTCTGAGGTGCTTTTCCTGGTGATTCCAATAATTATACTTAAAAGTTATCTTTGAGCTCTGATCTTCATTTTCATCCTGGTATGTCTATTGAAGATCTTCTGCCTCCATATAAACTTACAGCGACCAGCTCAGACTTTTACTGGCCCACATTTTTCTAAGGTAGGCAAGTTTGTGGTGGCCTCCTGCAGATTGCAAGGTTCTCACATTGCTTTTTCTAAACCAGAAAAGCTTCACTGGCGCACTCTTGCCTCGTTTAACGACTTTTGTTAGACCACCAATGGAGAGCAGGATTCCCTCTCCAGATCAAATTGACCAAATAAGAGCTTCCATGCAGGCTTCATTTTGACTTTTAACCAATGTTGAAGTGTTTAAGGTCTTACTGTAAAATCAGTTGCTGCTCGGTCTCAACTTTTAACCAATCTGGCAGTGTTTCACAGGTCTTACTGTAAAATCTGTTGCTGATAGGTCATGACCTTTTAACCAATTCAGCAGTGTTTTAGGTCTTACATGTCATAGCGTAAATTTAGTTGCTGCTTGATGGCCTTTAAGTGAATACTAGATCAGAGAATAGCTTGCCAGTTAGTCTACTCAGCAATTTTAAATCTCATGGGTCAGCCCTCTGAAATAGCTTATGATGAGGTTACAACATGCTTTTCTTACCTCACTTCATTACACAATCACATTTTGATGGATTTGTCTACAAATTATTATATTTAGCCAGCGCACTCATATTTGTACAGCAGTCCGGTGACATTGGATATTGACTTTTCCTTTGTTTGCAGTCAAATGCCTGCCACATTGATTCCCACAACTCCATTTATACAAAATTAATTATTCATCGTATTTGCTCCAAAGCCATATGGTCATTTGCGCCTACACTCACGTATAAGCAATTGCCCCTTGAGGGTTAAAGTTGCATTTGTTGTAATTAACCTTTTCTTAAATAAATGATTCCCCTCCCACCAAAAAGCAATTGTCCAAGATACATGTAGGCATACAATACTTGACCTTTTGAAACTCAATCTTTTGTTGTAGATGGCATGAATGATGGGAGATATCATGACAATTACTCCAACCTCCGGAATAATTATACTGGAACCATTATCAGGTTTTTGCAGAAACCTTGTACACATAACATTACAAGGGAGTTAAGAAACCTATTAATGTTGGTAGGACCTTACAACATGGTGGATAGGCATGTTATGGAGAGATTGTTGAGTGACAAGAAGAATGTGTGAGGCTGATGATGCGTTATGAGTTATGATTCATATGAAAATGCTTTCATAGATTCAGGTGCACATCCAGGGTTTAGAAGGGTCCAGACTCCCTGCAAGGTCACTGCAGCAAACATTTTTCAATTTATACATACATTGTACCATCAGGATTGACCTAAAGTCGCATCTCAGATCATGTATAGGCTACTTTAAAATTTTCCTTGGGTAGATGGCTTTCCCGGAAACGGCATGCCAACAGCTCCAAATTGGCATAAAATCTTAAGAGCATGCTGGTTTCAAAAGTACCCCTTGACCCAATGCCTGCAACATGCCATGTACTTAACTTTAGTCACCACCAACAGTGGTCCCCGGGAGAATATCATTTGATCCACCTCTGAGATTTCTTCTGTGACAAAACTTTGCAAGGCAATTACGGAGGTGAATTAAAACAGAACATTTTTCATTCATCTCAATCTGCAATCATCTGACTGAATAGACGAGGCAGTCTGGTCACTGCTTGATTACTGTACCGATCATCGATTATAAGCCGATCTTGAAAAAATTATGAAAGAGGTAAAGGAAGTGTGGAAATGCCAAATAGATTTATGCAAAGAAATTGCTGTAACTTCTGACCTGGTATAGAGAGATTATCTCGAACCGCTCAGCTGGCATTGATTATTTCTGAAGTGAATGTTAAAAAAATTATGAAATTGTCATATGAATATAGAAACACTAATTCATTCAAGCTAGGAAAGTGCTGGAACTAGACCGGTTCACTGAGGGAGCAGAAAGCCTGTCGATAATGAGTTTCAGGAATGAAGTGTTTTGCACTGCAAGCAAGGTTTTTAGTGAATAGAACTGTAAGAAATCCTGGAAAATGCCTTTGCTAACTCAACTGTACAACAACAGACTGGATCTCTGACTCAGAAATTTCATCCTTATAGTCCAAGACCACCAGAATGTTTAATATTCAACGCGCCGCCTTGGAATGCTTCTCCTATCACCTTCATGTCATCCGCCACTGTTCAGAATACGAAATCATCAATAAAATGGAAAGTGTGGTATAGGTTTAGGGACTGAGATGGAAGGTGTTGCAATGGATATGAAATGTACAGTGTGTCACAAAGCAGGTTTACCAACTGAGATGGGCGAGTGTCATACTTTTCGCACACCCAATATCCAAGTTGAAAACTACCCTATAGGTAGCTGCAATCATTGCCAATCTGCTGCATTCGTCCCAGATATGGCAGTTACCATAGCAACAATTTTGTCACAAAATTGTCATAACTGCAACAGGACACTAAATATTTGATGTGATGAAGCTGCCAAAGTTGTCGTTAGCTTTATGGGCCATGCAGAATCCAGTTATTACGGTCGCAAAATGATATATAGTCAGAACGTGACATCAACAATAGATGATTTCCAGTCCGACTGCGATGTTTTGTTGCCATGGTTATTTGACCTAGGTGGATAATTCTGATGTGAGTTCTGTCCTGTCTGACATCACAGAATTAGCCCCCCCCCCCCCCACCCACCTGTTTATTCCTTTATGATATTATGGGTGACCGGATCAAACCATCATCCCATGTGCTGTTTTGTCCATTAAAATACTTTCCTTCAATGCAACAACAGTTGACAGAGCCTTTACCTCTCATATAGCAGGGAGATTAAAGCCACAATTTTTTTCCAGTTTCCAGTCAATTGTTCATCAATCACTATCAAAGCTTTATTGAGTAACCAATGCTAGATTGGTTCCATCACAATCAATCTATGATGTGACTAAAAACAGATAAACCTTATTGCATTTTATCGTCAAAATGTATTTCAGCATGCAACATGATATCTGTTTATAAAGCTGCAACACGGCCTGATCTTAAAAGTAGGAGATTTTTAATGATTTAAGTTTTCTGCATGTTCGGTCTAATGTTGTTTTCTGTTTATCTTTCCAGGCACCTGGGTGACGTTTGGGGCACAAGTCACAGATGAGGTATGTTCATGTACCGGCATGTCTCATATATCCCGATCATCATCCTACAATAGGTTTATTACATCAGCTCTTAACTTGGCCACAGCCTCTCTGAAAGTCCCATTAACATTATATCAGCTCTTAACTTGGCCACAGCCTCTCTGAAAGTCCCATTAACATTACATCAGCTCTTAACTTGGCCACAGCCTCTCTGAAAGTCCCATTAACATTATATCAGCTCTTAACTTGGCCACAGCCTCTCTGAAAGTCCCATTAACATTAGTTTGGTCGAAATACTGTAGACACAGGAAAATGTTCAAACGAGTTGAGGACTGACCAATGAGACATTATTACAAACAATTAGAGTAATCATTTCGCAATCAGAAAAATAAGGTCAGGGATCGGGCTAAATCGTTGAAATAATGCAAGGTCCTTGATGGCATAAATTGTGTAATGCAAGCGCTTGTCCATTAACTGGTACAAATTCTCCCAAAGGATTGTCCGTCTGCTTCCAGACCGTATGTAATCAGGGCTGGCCTGAAATTTTCATGTTAAATTTGCCATGTCATGTTGTGCAGATCCCCACGACACAAAATGGCCCATGTGTGCTTCGATATTCAAGCCATGTGGACTGGATGATATAAATTTTTCCATGACCTTTGACCTTTTCAATACCATTGGTGAGCCAAATGGTGTCGGTTCTTCCGTTGCTATGGAAACATTTAGACAGTTTTATGAATGGTGTGGATTTGTTGGCGAATGACCCTGCATAAAGGATCCATCAGATTTGCAGGACTGGCTCATGTCAGTAGCGGAGATGCAGAGAAAGACTGCCACCAAATGCTATAAACAGCAAATATTTGCGGGGCGTTTTAATTTCGCTAATTTTGTGAATTTTACCATCATGACTGAGTGCCTAAGGGCAGAGCGCTATTTCCTCCTGACACTTTTTCTAACCCATTTTTCAAAGTTTGATTCTATTTTGTCCACCAGATGGCAGAGGAGATGGTGACGTTGGCATACGAGAGTGGCATCAACGTATTCGACACAGCAGAAGTCTATGCAGCTGGGAAGTAAGTCTGCGTTCATTTGAGCCTGGAAAACATGACGTCATACAGAATGTTTGCTGCCATTGTTTCAGCTCAATCATACATTTTCTAGTGTCAAAACCTTGACTCACTACGCCCCCTAGTAGATTCCATTGCACTAGATGTATGGTATTAACAGAAATTTCTCTGCCAGTTTGACCTCAAAGAGAAAAAGGATTCATGATAAGGGCTTTGCTTCCCTCACCATCACTTTGATCTCATATTGCCTGAAAAATTCATCTTCATCTTCATCATCATCGTCATCATCATCATTGAAGGTCAAACATGGTTGGCCCGATGGTCTATGTCGTGCAGATGCTCATTTTTGTGTTTACCTCATGACCAAAGTTACCCAAGTGATATTAGTAAGTTTGCCAACGATTCATGAAATGACTCTTGATTTTTTTCCAGGGCAGAAATCGTATTGGGCAAAATCTTGAAGAAAAAGTGTTGGAGGTGAGAATTCTTCTGAAGATATCGTAACAATCATGTCGAAATACACTGGTTTGATTATATGGCATGTTGCTGTAGTGAGTGGTTTTTGCCCCAGACAATGTTTCTACGTTGCAGGTATTTGTAATGAAAGTCACTAGACTGCGCCACATCTTTACTTATGCAAATTATCATTTTCAGGAGATCCAGCTTCATCATATGCACCAAGATATTCTGGGGTGGAAAGTAAGTATTGTTTTCACGACTGCAATTTCCATAGGTCAGTACGTTCAAGAAACTTAGACTGGGCTTGCAAGAATGTAGTTTTGCGGCTGAACCGATAGTCGATACTTTTCTGTTACGGACATATTCCCATGTCTCTTCATGGTGGTTGGATTTCAATAACCTTTACAACTTTTTGAAATGAAAAACTTTAACTTTTTCAAATGTTGATCTTATTTTATCATCTTGTGCTTTTGTTGCAGAGCTGAGACAGAAAAAGGCCTCTCCAGAAAACATATTATAGAAGGTAAACTTCCAAACTATGGCAATTTTCTGCGTTTTATTAACACAACATCTTTCAGATGTATACGCTCAGCAGGAAAAAGAGGAGTCAAATATTGATTGTTCTTTTATAGGTTAATTGAATCAAGTTTATTACTTTGCCAAAAGATATAAATTCCGCAAATGACTTAAGTGCTGTTTTCTTCTCCAGGATTGAAGAGCTCCTTGGAACGACTCCAGCTTGATTATGTAGATATTGTTTTCGCAAATAAGCCAGACCCACACACTCCAACTGAAGGTTAGTATTTTAACATTGGCAACCCTTGTTGCCATGGTAATCTATATCACCATGGTAACAATGGTTTCCAAAACAAAGGTAACTATGGTGTCATGGCAACCAGTATTCCTTGCGTATACACTGCCAGTACCATCACCAAGGTTACCAAGTTGTCTTTGCTATGGTTGCTCGGTAATACGACTGCAAAATGATGCATTGTAACAATTGAAATGTTAAGTTACCATGGCAACAGAACTCCCTGCTGATGTTGCTGTTGTCAGGGTTACCAGCTCATGTTCACCATGGTAACTGGCATTGTCAAGTGATTTTTATTGCAAGGCAATAATCACACGAAGTTCCTACAAGACTTACAAATTTGGTGATTTCCTTTGGTCAACATTTTGATTGAATCAAATGTATAAGAACAGGATGCATTCATCATTTTCTCCCCTCGATTCATTTTGATCCTCTTCTTTTCATTATGCAACCCTGTTTTCTTTCTTCAAGCGGAAAAGTCCCCACTGGCCACTCTTGGTGAGCACGTACATTGTATCGACCAGTCAGGCTGTATTTGCTTTATTTTGCCTTGGTGGATTGGCCGCGGTCACTCTAGTTGACCCTCCTTCTCTTAGGATTGAGGGTCTTTTCTCCAAAGCTAGTCAAGGAAACTCCATTAACCTGTGGCACCATATCTTTGAGACTGGTAGCAAAAAACTGTCATAGACCCAGCATACCCTCTTTAACAATAATAAATGTTCCATAACTCTAGTAACACTGCAAGTAGCCCTGGAACACAGTTGGTTAGCTCTCTGTAGGTAGAATGTTCTGAACTCCCTTGAGCATTATGAAACTAATTTCTTCTCAATGCAGAACCTGAACCATACTTGTACTATCTGCTTGGTGGAGTCAATTCCTTGGTACTGTGTCATGATGTGGTGTCAACCAAATCACTTTCTCCTGACCACCCTGTATCTCAGGCCTAAATCTAGTCAGAAAAATCTATTGATACCCTAGTCATGATCCAATGCTGTATGGAGCTGAGTGAAATACTGGTGACTGATATGAAGGAGTGGTTGGATACTAGCTCCTCCTAAGCTGTGCCACAAGGTAATTCATGTGACTGCCATGCAAGACACCTCCCAACTTCTTCAAACTCAACATGGGGATCACAGTCTTACATTTGCATGAATAAACTTGTGGTGCATTTGCAGCCTGCGCATTTGTGTGTCTGTCTATTCCATCTGTGTCAGTGTGGGCATCCTGCTTACTGCCTGATGAGTGTGTGTTGTTGAGGTGTGGAGAGGGAGTCATGTGGTCCATTTGGTTCGTCTGTTTTGCATTGTGGTTTCGGAATGTTTGTGGAGGTTGGGATTCATCTATGTGATTGCTGGGAGCTTGGTATTGTTGGACAGTATTGTGGTGGTGAATTGGTAACCTTGGTATTAACAACTGGTGTCTGTGGCTGACATTAACCTTTAATGTTGTTGTGAAGTGACCTTGACCTTTGGCCAAGGCTGTGACCTTGAGAATTGACCTTGATTGTAAGGCATGAATGTCTGCCTGGTTGGCTTCCCACGTGATTGCTGATTGGTTGTTGGAAGGTGTGGCTTTATTGAATGTGTTGTGTTTTACCTGTGTCATGTTGACCATCATATGAGCTCAGTATTACTTCTCCCCTGGATTCATCGGGAAATTGTAAAAATCTTTTTCACCATCTGAATTTTCAATCTTCAGACAATTATACACAATCCAGTTCAATAATAACTTAAGAATAGCCTCACTTTTCAGCATGCCAAATCTGCATGCAGGGTGCTGACTCAATCATTTCTCCATCTAAAGTATACACGCTGCAACAATCATTTTAAGTAGCTCTCACTTATATGACTTATCTGAATATGTCAACACACTTTCATCTTATTCCCTATCTAGGTGAAACCTTCTTGAATGATATCAGGGATTCAAACCTTGATTTAGAGTAATGATTGTACCTTCTATTGCACTATTCACATCATGCTCAAATGCACTTTTCTACACCAATTTTCCGGGAAACAGATCTAAACTGCTTAAAACCAAAAAGTAGCTTGCCAAAGGTCACATGCAGTAGGAAAAGTTGGTTTATATTGATGATAGTACCCGGGAATGGCTTTTTAAATCCTTTGCAATATTTTTGTTGATTAAACTTTTGCTAAATCATATAAATATCTCTGCCTGGAATTACCAAGATGCCCATACTTCTGTTTAACTTTTGATACAAAAATTGCTAAATGTTTTAAATAAAGTATTTACCTTTGGCATTATATTTCCCAATAAATAACTTATCAAATATGCTGTCGCAGTTTTCAGTGCTTTTAGCACACAATGCCGTATAGTCAAATACCCATAGGCTTTTCAAGTTAATTAAATCTGTTGATGAAATAACACTGTGTACATGATGTGTTAAATTTTAATCCAAAAAATCTCCTGTATCAAAATTTTTTAAAATTTCATTTGGAAGATAAGACTTAGGGGTGTTTGCTAAGAAATGTTGTTATATGAAGTAACAGCTAATTGAGGAAAAATGTTACATGAAAATGGAATATTCGTGACAGTTTTTCAGATGTTGATATATTATTCCTGTGGCAATGCTACAGCTACAAATAGAATAGCTATCACAATGCAAATGAAACTTCCGCCTGACTGCGCTCCTGGCAAAATATGATGATAGAATTTCATTGAATGCTAAATAATTCATAATGTTGATATGTGGTGATCTTTTATTTGGGTATCTAGCCCCAATTGAAACTTGAAACATGATTAGCAGCCGCCTTGCTCTTAGTTGCAGGTGGCCGCCAGCATTCTATACATAATTGAAATTAACCCTTCGAGAACTTATAGTTAAATTTCCACTGTGGTATTTATTGAAAAAATGCTGATGAAAAAAGAGAATTTCCTTCATATTTTCCATGGGTTTTTGTCTATGAAGGATTATTAATATTCTTGATGCCGTCTTCTCCAAAGTAGTCTTCCAGCCCCTGAAATTTCCGCTTTAATCTCTAATTAATCAAAATGTTTCCTCAGCAACTTTCTAAATTTATTTTGAGATTTGCTTCACCTTAGTAATAATTTGTTGTTTATTTGCAGAGATTGTCCGAGCCTTCACCCACGTGATCAACCAGGGTTGGGCAATGTACTGGGGTACCTCAAGATGGAGTCCTATGGAAATCATGGTGAGTTGAAGAGTTACAGTTTACTAGTTATCTTGCAACCAATCTGTTAGTATTCAAAGGCTACAATCAATACATGCAGCTCTGGTACTGGAATTTGACATTGCATTAGCTAAGCTTTTAGAAGCTAACCTGGACATTATTTCACTGAGCATTGCTAGGCCTATCATAGTGTACAGTTTTAAGTTTCAAGCTTCTCACTTTACTCAGTAACCTAGTATTTAGTACGTTGGAACATGCCTTGATCCTTTATATCATGTTTCAGGAGGCTTATTCTGTGGCGCGTCAGTTCAATTTGATACCACCAGTGGCAGAACAGGCTGAGTATCATCTATTCCAAAGAGAAAAGGTCGAGATTCAAATGCCTGAATTGTACAATAAAATAGGTAAGCTGTTGTTGTAGTAGTTGTAGTAACCTTGTAACCTTTTTGTCAGGACATTATAAGGGGTGTTGGTTTTGAAAAGTATCCAATGATTTCATAGAATACAACCATATATACGCAATGAAAGTTGCTAACATCTTCATGATGTAGACGTTTATTTACACTATATACATATTCCACGATCGATTTCGGTTCGCTCGAACCCTCATCAGGCGGTATACAAGACTGAATGAATTTCACCCAAACTGAAGCCTTTTGCATACCCGATACATTGCCAAAACATAATGTTGTCTTACAAACTTTTTCATGTCTGTACGACAGGCATTTGAATTCCTACACTGTAATGATGAGTAGGTCATCATGCCATAAAAATAGATAGGAAAGTAGCCTCCTTAGTTTCAGTTGGATGATGAAAAAGTAAGTTATAACTGGGTTTTTTCCTTTTCTAGGTATAGGCACTATGACATGGTCTCCACTAGCCTGTGGCATACTGACTGGAAAATATGATGATGGCGTACCAATATACTCAAGGGCGGCCCTCAAGGTTTGTCAGTCAATCAATCAATCAATCAATCAATCAAGCTGTCAAGATGTTAGTCAAGGATTGCAAGCCTTGCCTGAGCAGTTTGGCTATTGAGGATACCGTTACACTTTTGCGGTTGGTGCATTTGTCCCTTCATCGAGGAAGTTAAGCAATGTTGGATAGACAAATGCTTTTCATTAGGGTGTGTCCTGATAACAGAGGTCAGGTTGTATTGAAATGACCCATATTGGACCAAAAGTACTGCACCAATAAGAGCGGGTATCCTGCTATTGGTGTCTGCTGGGAGGTTCTTGTTGTCTCCCCATGCATCTCTCCATCAACCTGTTAGTGTTAAGCCAATGTTTATCTTCTACTTCCAGGGATACAGCTGGCTAAAGGACAAGATACTCGGAGAAGAGGGAAGACGACAACAAGCAAAATTACGAGAGGTTGCAAATATCGCAGATCGTCTTGGTTGTTCTCTTAGTCAGCTTGCTATTGGTAAATGTCTTTAAAGTTGAAAAATTGGATAGGCTGTTGCTCAAAGTTATCAGAGTAGAGATTGTCTGAGTTGCTGTGGCATAAAGCGAGTAGGAGTATGATTCCTTTGAAGAAGATGCTTGCCAATCACAAATTAACTTCCCAGGCAAGCCAGCAAGGAGAGAAGCAATGGAGAGCGGGTCTTGTTCAAGGACACAAAGATGAAACTGCTGTGCCAGGCTGAAAGAATCGAACGGATTTCAGTTGCATTTGACAGAATCATAACAGAACTTACTTAGTTGTACCGATATTCAATTTAATTCTAAATTAATTGTAAATAAAACAAGATAAACGGTCGATTTCCAGTTGAAGGTTTGATAGAATTGCATTCAATTTTCAGCTTACAGGTAAAGCTGGTTTCTAAATTTCATCATCATGTTCCTTAATGTCTTTTTTCCAGCATGGTGCCTGAAGAATGATAACGTTCACTGTGTCCTACTGGGGGCTGCTTCAGTCGACCAGTTGTATGAAAATATGCAGGCATTACAGGTGAGTCAAAGCAGCATGTTTCCAACTTCGGTAAATTTGGCAAAATATTTGTCAGTTGAAAGGTTGTATACTGTATTCTGTCACCTGTAGGGCCTTCCATTAAGTAATGTTCAAGCCGGCTGCTGGCTCAGCGTTCAACCCGTCCTTGCCACCTATGTGACCCAGGTTCAATCCCTGATCAGGCCCTGTGTGGCAGAGTTTTGGCACAACTTGACATGTGAGCCGGTTTTTTCTCTGGGAGCTTTTCCAATCAATTTGTTGATGTCTCTCCATCTCCCCATCAACCTGTTAGTGTTAAGCCTATTATTTCTGATACAGGATTGAATATTTTGGAAAAGTTTGAAGAGAGTCACACCAGCACATAAGTTGCAGTAAAGTCTCAGCTGTGTAATGCATTGCACACTCCATGCCTTGCCACATTGCACTGTGCCCGACTGCCCCCCCCCCCACCCCCCACTTGCCAAAATGTGTGATTACTTCATGGCTGGCCAGAAGTAGTCGTTCACCCCTGTGTTGCTTTTGTTGGTATTCCCTGCAGTGCTCCTCTCTCCTTCCCCTAGAACACATCCAAACAGCACGCGTTATAACATAAACCATCAAAAGATTTGAGGACTGGAGAATTTCTTCATGCGCTTAGCCTCCTTCTGTAAACAAAACGCCAATTGTAGCCTAGCGTCAATTTGTTCTTAAATGCGTCGCCAAGCAGCACCACTAATGACTTATCTTTCTTGCCAGCTTGTACCTACATGTAAGCTCTCTAAAGACATGATGGAACTCATGTAAACGTGCATGAATGTGATCTGACCTGGTGTGGCTGGTTCGATGTACATACTTGAATCATAACGAGACTCATGTCATTCATGATGGTGTGAGCAGTGATCCGGCCTGGGCTGGTCCTGCCTGGTTTGTTTTGGTCTCGAGTAAAAGGCCAATGGCTTAGTCTGAAATCACACTTTATAGAAAAGTCATCTTCATTCATGTATGCTGTACCCTAGGCTCAGTGTTGCTATCCCTCAGTTCCTTCTGCACAAGTGAAAACTGAGCTCCCTGAGGCTTTCTTCTTTTCAGCATCAAAATTCTTTACGGTAAAAGTTTGGTGCAATCTTTCAGCAACAAAAGCATGCTTTGTTGATCTACAAGATGGTTTATATGCTGTGTGATTTGTAAGACTGTAACTTTTTTTCAGTATTTCAATTTTCCATGTGAATATACAACACAGGTCGATAAAATAAACAGTTGGCAAGGGGATATTAAGAATTCTGAAAGATATAATTTCAATTTCTCCATTTTTTTCACAGTTGGTCCCTAAGCTTGTCCCTAAAATAATGAAGGAGCTGGATAAACTGCTCGCAAACAAACCAGTTCGGCCACCGCCGCCGAAAGTCTGCCGCTGCTACCAGGCCTGGTTTGTAACAATATTCAGGTTTGCGTGTTGCCCCCTAGAAGTCGCCACAATGCTTGTGTCCAGTCTATTTGCGGCATCAAATAGTGACATGACTGAGAGAAGTAGCAGTGATGGAAAACCTTCATTTTTTGGTTCGAAGTTGTGTTCAAATTACTTGCATGGTTACTCTTTTCAGTGAAAACATTTCTTAAGGTTTTAAATTTGACCTAGATTTTCACACAAAATTTCTTCTAAAAATTACCAAAATTTGAATGCCTTTACAAATACCTCTCTCTTCTGCTACTTCAGTTCTATCTCTATCACTTTTCAGTTCATTCATATGAAATAGGCCTAGTAATTCTTTGATGAACATGCAACCATCTTCCCACATATAGTCTTGAGTTCTACTAATTTTAAAGTTAATTAGATCGTAGATCACACCAAACTGCACATAACACATCTCTTCCTTATTTGAGGGTTTTCCATCATAGGTTATTTAGCATGCTAAAAAAACTGAGTTAAACTAATAAAATTTGTTTGAAAACCAATTTCAAACCGAGTTGATAAAAATCAGCATTAAATAGTTTAGGGAATGGTGTGAAATGTTTTTGTTTATTTTTATCAACTAGGATGAAATTAATAGTCTATTGGACTGAGAAAGCGCGATGAAACAAGAAATTAAAAAAATCTAACCAACCTGACTGAAGTAATGGAGAAGTGCTTTGGAGACTTCTCACTAAAACTTCAAAAAATTGAAATATTTGCTTCTTATATTTCCTTCATTTTCATCTCCAGAATATCTAGCTCAGCACCACTCTCAGTCCATAGAAAGCATTTCTATTAACCATACCCTGATATGCCAAAAGCTAGGTTACTCCTGCTCCTTACAATATGACATTGACTACTGTTCTTCTCTGAGCTCCCCCTTACCATCATTGAATATTTATTTTGCATATATTCCCATATTGTTTCAGGAGCCATCAACGGTCTGCCTCCAGAAGGTCTCTGATTGCAGTGATGAAATTTAAACTAACTTGGAATCTGATATTTTTGTGAACAATTGCAGATTACATTGTCACATTGAGTTATATTAAGTCATATTTCCCCAAACTCAAGTTGTTGGAGATACATGAATACCTGTGAGGGGTTGTGTATGCGAGTGTATGCCAGCAATAGGGATTGGGGATGGAAATATACCAGAGACGGGGTATGGGATTGTTTTACCCTGTGGAGGGGTCTGTCAAAAAGCCAAGGGTAAAAGGGTGGTCTACATGTGTATTTGAGAGTGCCCCTCCTCCCTGGGTTCATTACCTGAAGTCAAGAGATGATAAAAGTCCAGCCTGCCATTTCCCCTTACTAGGTTTTATCCTGCAGACTTCCAGTCAACACACCATTACCAATCTACCTTTGTATCAACCTAACACATCTCAAGTTTTACCACACCTAACTTCAAGCAAAAAGTGTTTACAACCTAACTCAAAGTGTGTGTCATTGCAAACCTCTCTAAACATTAACGGATTTGAAATCATATTGCTATGTATGAGTCATCTTTGTGTTCATATCTTCTCTTTCTGAGTTGGTTTTCATTACAATTGGGATGGGGGCAAACATCAGTTTCAGAGAAACTTAGGACAAGAAGTTTGTTGTCAAGTTAAGATAATGCCAGTATTAGTGACAAAACTTGTCATGCAGTAGAAAACACTTCAAATGGAGAATCAACTGAGATTGACCAATTTACTTCCTCCTCTTAATTGTCATGATAGGTCCTTCACATATTTCATTGCTTTTATTTAGTTTGCCATTTGATGCTTTTATGCTATTAGATGTTCTGTCATTATGCCATTATAAATCATTGCTAGAAAACACTTTCACCATCCACAGGCTACTCCAACAGCCAAAGAAAAAAAGGCGCTAAGACTTAGTGAGTAGAAGGCACGGCACACTGCCGGAGCAGAGTTATAACTTTTGACCCCAGTCTTTGCCAAAATACCCATGATGCTACACACCACATTTTCCACACATAAAGACATTGTTACCCAGTTCTTAAAGCTTTGTCCTTGACCCCAATTTGATTTGATTTCTGACCTTGAACTTTCACCTTTATTGAAGTTAATAACTTCAATGCCATTTTCCCAAGCAAGTATTCAATTGATTACATACATGTATGCCGGTGTATTCTCTCTGCAGAGTAGGCCTGGAAAGTTTTGGGACTTGGGACTTGGGACAAAATAGCACTACATGTAGCAATACAGGATCCTATTAGACGTGTCGTTTGATTGATTGACAATGCTTTTCTCTTTTGCATACTGAGAATGGAAGGCTCAAGGGAAAATGGCATGAAAAATTGTGAAAAAAAGAAACTCGGCCAAAATGCTGATGTCCACAGTTATTCAATCTCCTTAAAACAATAACACACTATTGCAACGATGATTATAAGGTGTAAAACTTGACCAACACCGCAATATAGTTGACCCCATGTGGTTTAGGATTGTTTTGTTCTTAGGAATGAAATGGTAACTTTTTTTCAGAAGTTTTTGCATCATTTTGTGTTGTCTCACAATTCCTTGACATTGTCATTTCACACGTGTATTTCAGCACTGAAATACACTGCAGTTGGGAATTGACCTTCACCTTGAACTTTGACCTTGCAGGTTGCTGGCAGCTAAAAAGAAGCACCACTAAAGATGTGATTGTGTTATTCAGAGGTAATCAGCAAGCGGAATTTTGAACAGTTCAAACAAAATTTTTGTGAATGGCGCATGACAGGGAAAGTTTTAGCTTCAAAGGGTGAATACTGTAGTGTACGTGACCTTGACCCGGCACCTCAGAGTGCATGGCGTGAAAGACCCCTAGTTCCAAACTTAATATCCAATGGCCGTCTTTGAGACTCACAAACAGTATAACATTTTTTTCCACAAACCAGTCCTTCCCATTTCCGTATGTGCCATACCGTCAGCAGTGTAGGGATTGACCACAACATTAATTCTTGACTACCCGGTCCCAAATCCATGTTTCGATTTGATTCTGCATGGTGTTGGTTAAGTTTTTCACCACACCCTGTTTCAATTCAACTCTTTCAACTCACTTTTCCCCCCCCCCCCTTCCCCCATTGATCTCTAAGTTCAAATTTCGTTGAGATAATCGCTGATAATACTGGTTTTATTCTGTTCCAGCTTGCAGATCATCCTCAGATACTAATCTCCCAAGATTTACTTCCAGTGCTGTCTCGAAATACAACTCCTTGTTGAAACTCAACTTTATCTGTGTCACAAGGAACATCACCAGATTAGGCCAGTTGGCAAAGTGCATGGTGTCATTCCAAATGACTTCAGTTTCAGATTAGCCGTAAATTCATGACAGTTCCTGTGAAATTCTAGGCTTATACATGTACATATACTGAGTTGTACCATTAACAAAGTGTTGTTAAACTATTATTTAAGTTAGGATGGGGATACTCGGGGCGATCCGCTAGACTTGATGGGATTGAATGACGTACCATAACGTCATGACGGTAACGCAGAAACTGTTGGGGGACTTTGACAAAATTGCGGGAATAGAACGGAGAGAATGAGATGGGAAGTCAATGTATCGCCGTATAACTTCAGATTCTTCTTGTTCATGCAGCACAAATTGATAAGGGCATGCACAAGTTGAGAGTTGGCCTTGATTTATTGAAGTGCATATTAGATTGACAACTAACTGCATTGTTTAGAATATCATAAGCAATTTGAAAGAAGGTGATTGATTTATAGAGTTGCATCCAATTTTGTGCATGAACGAGTCCTATTAAAAGATCATTACTCATTTATCATTGGGCAAACTATACAGTGCTGGTTATTTATTATACAAGTTTATTTTGAAATTTTACTCTACTGCTGCTATGACATATAAAAACCATTTGATTCAAATATACATAGGTATGTTGTATGTATGGAATGCTCCAAAGTATAAAGGCAGACCGGTTTGGACTGCATTTCATAAAGGTACATACAATAAGGTGTATTCATTTTTGTTCTAAAAACGATATCTGTCAATACTCATAGAGTTATTTGTAGAATTCTGAAATGTTTACTTGATGTCTAGTTCCATTTGGGCAGGGATGCCATAAATGCAGCAATTGTCTGTACGAGAGTTGAAAGGACCCAGGTCTACAATTAAGTAAGTGGTCCTGTTAGGCTACCCTGACAAGAAAAGACAACACACAAACACAAAGAATGCAGAAATTAAGAGCACATAAGATCTTAATCCTTCTCTTTCCTCTCTTTTCAGTATGTCCCAAAGTTGACCCCATCCCTAGTAAACGAGCTGGACAAGTTATTAGGAAACAAACCTGTCATACGAAAAGAACCGGTCAGGTGACTAGCACCGGAGCCACCTGCAAATGTCTACGGAAATTCTCGTCCTCCACCCCAGACGCAGAATAACCAGCCCTGCATGATACAGTAGTGTGTGAAGTCACCACAAGATGGCACTACCTATCCATCTACTCGTATCAAGGAAACTGGAACCGAGACGTTTGCTTGTTGGCCCCGTGAACCAGAGATCATCATAATTATGTAATTGCTCATTATGGACTGGCATCCACTGTTGTAAACTATTATGTCTGAGGTCAAGGTTGGAGAGGGTGTACCTCTTTTAACCAGAACATGAGATTTAGTATAGTCTTGGTCACTTTAAGTTTAACTGTATGTGTCATCCATGCAGGCATCTGTGCTTTAACCTGCTCACAAGAAACGTACACACTGTATGCATACTGTGGTGCTTGTGATGTCGCACAGTCTTGCTCATAAGAAATTTAACACATGATTAACACCAGTTAACATATGTGCATGAAATGCACAATCTTGCTCGCAAACAGTTAAAGATAGCAAGGAGCATTTTGAAAAAGAGCATTCTCAAAATGCAGCATTCAGCCAATCTTAAGGTGACCAAGATAGTTTAATATTTCTTTTGTAAAATGGCTACATGAATCTTGATTTGAATTCACATTGTAATAGAATGATAGAAGTTGAAAATCTTAGCAATTTTCTGTTAGCCTTTTGTCATGACCTTGACTTTTGACCTTTGTCTAGAGTAAGAAGAATGTGACCTTGGCATTGGCCTGATAGTCTAGCTGGAGCAAGAAATCAAAATACAACAATCAAATATATTTTCAAACAAAATGTATGGACTTTGTTAAGCCTTCCACGGTCATTGAGAGATTTGAAAACTTCAATGCCTCTCGAGGAGATAGCAAGGTCAAGGATATTGCTTGAAAAGTTCAAGGTCACTCAATTAGCAGAAAGGTCAAGGTCATTTGCAAAAGGAAGTGCACAATTTAGTTGGAAATAGAATGTGGTAGAAGTCAGCAGCATTTCTTTCAACACTTCTCTACTCTACTTGTGTAGGCCAATGTTCTACAGTGTAAGTTTGATATAGAATTGGACTGGATTCTTTCTGCATGGTTTGGGGTTGTGGGTGCAGTCGTGCAGAGTAACCAGTCAGTACTCTGTCTTCTCCAGGTGGAGCTCATTGCTGCCCAAGTGTATCTCTGTTTAGAACTTGTTATATAGGCTTAATAGTTGCAGTTGTTATAAGAACTTACACTATGATGGGTCACTCCATTCGTCCCCTAGCGGCAGAAAGAGTTACATTCCCTTTGATACCAGTAGATGCATAATAGAAATGATAGGTTGCTAGAAAGTTGGTGTAAATTCTCAAGATTTGTTGTATTCGTGTCATTTTCTAAGAAATCCACTGTTATTGTCAAGTATAGATTGTATCATCTAAATGTTGCTTGGTTTCTTTGATGTTCTCTCAAAGAACGGTTGGATTGAGAATGAGTCCACGTCTTAAGGTTAGCTCTAATTATCGTTACCAGAAGACATGGTAAAGGGTTTACATTTGCCAGATTCTGATCTGCACTGAGCACATAAGAACTGTGTATATCCAACGCTTGAAGAGCTTAGAAACGATTATTTCTCAATACAATTCGGTGTTTGAAGGACTAAAATTTGTTGATGTCTTGTCAAAATCGTCGACTGAGTGAATTTCAAACCCTTGAAGAACTCAGAAATGATTATTACTTGATACAGCTCTGTGTTTGAAGGACTATTAAAAGTCTGTTGATGTTTTCTCAAAATCTCACAAAATTTTGACAAATTGTCCTGCAGTCAAAATTTCCCAAACTCTTTGTTCGTTCTGTTTAAAACTAGACTATAGCAAAGTTTTTGATATATGCAAGTTACAGTTATACTTCCAGTTCTGTTTATGTTTGAAGAATGTGTCAATGTACCTTTGAATATATATGTGATCAGTGTTATCGAGATAGCACTACCAGCTCGATCGTTAATGATATTTTGATCTATGCTGACATAGTGACGTTTATTTGTTGATGTGGAAATCAAACAGATTTCTGCCTTCTGACTGGTCATAGGGAATGGTCTTGCTCCATGCAGTGTCTGATTAGTTAAAGGTCACCTTGAAGTGTCCACCACAGCCTGTACTCCATTACATGAAACACTGCACTTTAAAAAAAAGGTGGGAAAAAATGCAACATAAATAGAATACAGTGGGCTTTGATCATTTGTCTTTACAATAGAATACAGTGGGCTTTAATCATTTGTCTTTACAATAGAATACAGTGGGCTTTAATCATTTGTCTTTACAATAGAATACAGTGGGCTTTGATCATTTGTCTTTACAATAGAATACAGTGGGCTTTGATCATTTGTCTTTACAATAGAATACAGTGGGCTTTAATCATTTGTCTTTACAATAGAATACAGTGGGTTTTGATCATTTGTCTTTACAATAGAATACAGCTAGGCTTTGATAATATGGATTTACAATAGAATACAGCGGAGCTTTAAAAATTTGCATTTACACTACTTTTCAAGATTTTCTGTATGGGAACAGACCATGATATCAAAGCTGATCTATACATCTATTTTTGGTGTTGTTGGGACAGAAGTATGGACCTTCATGCTCATAAGTGAAGCAGCGATAGTATGGTATCTAGTTATTTTAACATTTTTATACATGTATAAGGGATTGGTGTACATATGTAAGAACATAAAAATATAATACTCTGAGCGTAAATACTGATTAATCAATATTGTATTAGACAGAGCTGTAGAAAATGATGACTTAAGCATACTCAATGTCGAAACAGTTGGTTACTTGCCAAGCATCGCCATGCTAAATCTCTGAATAACAACTTAATTGAGTGTCATACATGTCCACAAATACAGTATTTTGTCTCCATAAAAAATCTTAATTAGTTGGTGCGTTTTTGATTGCCCGTACATGTCTGACAAGGAATCGCATGCACCATAACAGTATTGAAAATGAAAATCATGGCTCAAGAAAGGATTTGGTTTTTGGACAGCCCGATGTATATCTTAAATCAAATATTATCATTAAATGAAGATTATTAGAGGCTCTACTGATGAGCAGCTAATCCTAAGTGAGCCTGAAGAATGATATTTAAATGTACCTAGGATTCATCAATCTTTATCTATACATTTTGTTGTATGAAAAGAAAATGAAGGGTAAAATTGAGCACACATGTAAATAAACTTATAAGATATCGACTTTAATTCTTTCAACAGAATTTAACAATCTTAATGTTAGCGAGCCATAGATTAGTGAATCTCTATTCTTGCTTGATGTAGTGATATATGAGATGGTGGTGTGGGTGTTAGCAATTAAGCGTAAGGGTAGGCCTAGTTATTGAATGAAGGCACAGTTATCTATGATTTTTTGTGTCATTTGTGATGTGGTTTGCGGAGGAGGGTTCCTATTCCTTGAAAACTTGTGCACCCCTCATGAGCTCATGAGGACAATTTAACCCACATAGTACAGCTGATGTCAGCAAACTAGAATTAAAACCTCATTGTAATTATTCGATGGTATAGATCAACACACTACTCTTGAGGGGCGATTTAGGAAGAGAGTGTATTAAAAAGTAATTCCGGAATCCGGACCCTACTTCAGCGAGGTGCGACTTTGGAAAAGAGTGTAGAGAATTTGAGGTGAGATTCTTAAAAAGTGTAGTGTACCAACACAACTCTGACGTTGTGCGTAGCCATTGACCTGTCTATTGAAGAAGGTTTCCCATTCGAAAGTCCCAAGACTTGGCCTTTTAATTGGTTCTAAAGGCAAAATGTTAATTAGTTATGGATGCAAGCTTGTATATAAACTGGTGTATATATTATGAGATTATTAAAGTATCTTAATTGGGTGTAAATCTTTTTAGAAAATGGTTGTTTATTTTCCTGTTCCTGGTTTATAGGCAAGAGGAGGAGGCCTAAAGTTTACAGTATGTTATCCTTTGCATTGTTTGTTTCTGGTTTTGCCTCTCCTTCTTATTGAATATTACTCGAACATCTGTCAGGAGCTATCACTAAGTGATGAACTTTAAAGGGACAAGTAGGACATGACATATGTTGATTTTTCATGCAAAATGGCTTCCAGGCTGGCCTTGACTTCTCAAAGCATGATCATTGAAAAATCATCAGATTGCAATTGACACTTCACCTGGAACTGAAATAGTCATCCCGCCTACGGGCAATTTGAAAGCCATGACTTAACCGCCTCACAACACTTGCAAAAATCGTTATCAAAAGTCACCATGCATTGGTGCGTAACTACATAGTTGAAGGAGGGCTATTATTCCTGGCCAACTTTATCACATGCCCAAGTTGTCCCTTTAAATAGTATTTCTTAGTTATTTGTTTCTATTTGTACAGTCTTCCACAGTTAGTGGATAGCTTTATTCAGTGTTGAGATATTTCTCGAAAAGCCTGGAATCTCAAAAGAAATACGATGCAAGTGCATGGTCAAAGTTGGTATTGAAGGAGTAGTAGTGAGGACACAAGGCCAGGCCTCCACTGATGTTGAGCTCTTAATGCTGTGAAGAGGACAGTGAAAACTGTCAAGGAAACTGTAATGGCAGCCAAGCAGTATTTCCTCCTTTATGATACAATATTTCGGTCCTCTTCCTTTGTTTTGATCCATGTCCTGGCTCCACACAACAGTAACTGAATCACACAAACCCGCTTGATTTCAGGGATGTTATCACAAGAATTTGATCTAGCATAATAAAGCTAAATATTACTTGAAATAGTCTTGGCTTAATCATTGAGGCACCAGCAATTCAGGTGGTCTCTCGGGATGTTTCCTATATTTCTATTTCCATCAAAATCTGGGCTATTTCCAATATCCCCCCCCCCCCCAATTTTGACCAATCATTGTATCGTGTTGGGCACTCAGTCATGAGAAACAGTTCAGGTGTATATTTCTTGTTATTTTGGCCAATTATTGGTGGGTAGTCTCTAGACTCTACCTCACAACCTGATATGGTACATAGGACAACCTGCTGTACAATCACAGCCGCTGTTCATCGTCCAACGAATGACAGCAGAGATGAGGTTTTAAGTCCTTCGATGAAGAAGAGCCGTAACTTGTATAGACTTTTGGTGGTATGGCCTCTGACCAAGCCAAGGTAAGATGTAAAGGAATGGGCCTTTTGCCAGATATACCTGTACCACCTAGGGTCCAGCAAACAAACCATCCTTGCAATCGCCAGACAGTGCCTCTGGCGTCTTTTACCATGAAGATCTATTGGTACAGGGGTATCTGGCAAAGGGCATATAGGCCTCACTATCGAAAGTGGTTGATAGACAAGTTCAAGGACAGGCAGTGCCAACCCAGCACTGTTCAGTTCATCAAGTGTCCACCTGAAGATGAGTGTATAGTACAGTCAAATCCATGTATTCAGAGGAAATGATATAATGGATTCACCTACCCCAGAATTGGTTGTACTCTCGCTCTTCAGGTCAGTTTAAGACTAGCTGAGTCACATCCTTTTGTCTTCAGAGACACGTTTTTGTCTTCAAGGGCCTAGTAAATGACCTGTGAAACTACAATATTGTCTTCCAGGGGCTAGGCAACTGGTACCTCCTGGTACATGTGTTCAAAGTGTCTGGGACATGCAAGGTCCTCTCGGCCTTTCACAATGGTCTTCCGAGTCTGTACCCCCTTATAGGCCCAATGACAATCCTATTCACTCTGCCATTGCAACCAAAAATGTCTACTACTATTAGTGTGGGAGGAATTTTGTAACCAATAGGCAAATCCCATATCTCTCATATGATAAAGACATGGTGTGAACTGATTGATGTCAGTTCCTCTTCATGTTGAAATACTGAAATTTGATTCTTTTCCAAAAGAGGCTCCAGTGGTCTAACGACCTAGACGTGGGCATTCTTGTGCTCAAGGAATCAGTCATTCTGATTTTGTTGGCCAGCACATGACATTTCTGGCTTGATGGAAATTCAATGAGCAAAATGCAAAGAGAGAAACACAAGTCATCATTTCAATTTGAAATACACATTTATTATAAAGTTTGACTTCACGCCTACATAGTGATCATGGCAAAATGGGCAAGTCAACAGTACAAGCACGCGGCCACTGGTTCTTAATCTTACGTCTGTCCAACAAAACATTTCATCTCGGCGCAAAATCCACTATTCATTCCTTAAACAGGCCTCAGCACAACCATAAGTTTGTTTCACATTCAAATAAGTCTGGTCCTATCTCTACAGAAGCATTTCATGCCATGTACCAAACAAGAGTCAATTCCCCATCGGCAGTGTGGCCATTGTGTCAATGACAAGGCCTTGTGTCCGACACATGGTGTAAGATGCTTATGTGGAGATGGGCTTTCTTGCTTGGTTTAAAACGAAAGAGTCAATCTTATCATACAGAGGTTATCGAATTGCCCATTGAACAATTTCATTGGACTGGGTCTCCCCATCCACAAGAACATTTTTACTACCAAATGATGCTCGACTGTCCAATAATGAAGTTGTATTGCCGGCAGTTTTGAATGCAAGATACAAGGCAAGGAGTACAATTATAACCTTAGTGCATTACTTTGAACTGCCACTGTAGGAGCTATAATTGTACCACCTTACCTTACTCTCAAATGTTGCCTTTGTTGGGTTGCCTATTTCATGCTTTGCAGATAATGCTCTCTCAAAATCGTAGCCAATTTGGTAAATTGATTAATTTCTGAGTTCATGGCCTAATCATTCGAAATTATCGAAAACATGAGCAATATCTGGACAGACTTTCAACTGATCATGCGCTTAGTATAAAACAATACAACCATGTATATACAATAAAATTATATTTATAGAATTTGTACAAGAAGCATTGTCCATTATTTACCCCTGATGCCGGAATTCAAAAGTAACAACTGGGAACATAATACACAAAAGGGTAAGAAAGATCACTTCAGAATTTACTAAGAATTTCATTTCAAGAACTAAATTGGTTCATTTTTAAAGATAGAATAAGAAATACTGCTGTACATGTACTTTAAACGACTCCTCGACACACAAGCTTTCGTGCAATGAACAATTTGCTGGGTTTTTTTGTTGAATTGTCATTAGTGTATCCTGCTCTCTTCCATCAAAAGTGTTAAAACTGAGAAATTTAACAAACTTCCAGGTACTACTGCCCTGTCAGGAGCCGCTTTTCATATCTGGTATAACACTTAAATGGCATTAGAACTGCATTGTGGTAGCCACTTCAAAGAATCAAGACAAGCTTTCTTTCTTCGCTACCATTACAATAATTACTACTTGTCATAATTTTGGCATATTTCTTGCCATTTTATATTTCCTGGTTACTTGACACCTCAGTGAAGTTGATCTAAATGACCCAGCAAAATCAAAAGAACCCACATTTTAATAATAAATACCACTAAAAAGCATCACAAGTAATCCAAAATATTCTAAACAGGCTACACAAAATATATTCTCTGTTGCAGGCCCCCTCCCAAGATCATTATACAAGCGTCTTTCCCAATTCACCTCAACTAGACAAAACAACTCTACATCAGCTTTATTGTTTGGAACTTTTTGCAGAGCTAGATCTTCCATGAAATATCACTAAGATATTTCAGTAGTTTCCTCAACTACATTTAGACTCATACAAATGATTTTCACAGGATTCCAACAATTGTCCTGTTTGCAGTACAGTACAGATCGTACTGTAGTACTTGTACAAGTTTCTTGATTTTTTTCTGTTCAGGCGAAATAAACTCTGGCTGCATGTACATTGAGCCAAACTCACCCAAGAACCAGTGACCATTGCTTCAGTAACAAAGACATCCTGCTTCAAAACCTATGGTGTCCATGGAAATCTTTGGACTCCCTCCAATATCTGAGTTTCCATGATAAATCTGGACCTATGCAAACAACAACAGAGCACGGAAACACGTACTAGTTGATCTGGAAGTCGCCACAGTTCACTGGAATATTCCAGTTTCCGAAGAAACCACCAGTGTTTCTCTCCAGTTTCCGTGGAAACCTCAAACCTTTCATTTCCATGGAAACCATCCAATTTCCATCTGACTTAGAAATACATTACATCCCATTTACATCTGCCGAGAATCAATAAATAAACAAAATACATACTTCTCGTCCACAGCTACTTTACCTAGGACAAAACTAAAACGCTCAAGTATTACCCTTATTTTTTTATTTCTTCTAAATGCTACTAGCCTTCCAGATACCAATTAGTAAACACCCCCAGCTTTTGAGAGGTGAATCCAATTCATATCCATAGAGGTGCAGGTGACGTCTGCACACAAAACGTCCCTATTTTGGATGTCGAAGTTGCTTTACTGACCCACAAGGTGCACTTCAACAGTAACAGTAGTCAAGGTGTAGTGACGTCATACACATGTGGTACAATTTACAAGCGACGTCAATAAGCTCCACATGGATTGACGTCCAAAATGGATGCCCAAATGACGTCACTGCGTGGCCTCTTTAGCCATAGATGGCACACTTGGACAAAGTTTGATCTCTGTGAATTCAAAATGCTTCAACGATGCAGAAGCGCACAGCAATGATTGCTAGTACTAATGAATTTGAGGTATACACCGGTTGTCTACCTACATGTAGTGATTGATGGTATACCCATTAGGACAAAGATCAATTCTAGAGAGAGTTACACGTAGCATTATCAAAGTCGTTGAAGAACAGATCCTTAACATTGAACAGTAATGGTTAGCAATATTTCATAAGCCTTATAAGTTTTCAGCACCAAACCCATTCAAAGCCAGCAGAAGAGTCTTGTAAAGAGTTGGTACGAGGTCTTTTGTTCCCAAATGCACAAGTTTCAGGGTGACAACAAAACCTTAATTCACAGAATTTTAGGAGGGCTGGGGGTAACTAACCTAAGAGGGAGCAACTTTTCCAGCCCTGAATGCCTTAAGGGTAGCCACTGGCACAATTTCTTTTGCTTTAGAAAACACCAAGTATCGTGTAACCTCCTATTAACTTATTGCAAAATATTGAAAGCTATTGCCAAAGTTTCACTGAAAGCATTTCCTGTATGCATCCAATCGATTGTCAAGATCAACATCGAAGTTCTGTGATCCGTCCATCCCACAAAACTGCATGAACATCCAGGTTTCCCTCTGTGTTTACCAATACCGATGAATTTTACAAGTCCAGTTTCACATTGATAGCGTTCAACACTGCTTGTAGCTCCACCGAGTGAGTCTTGTCCGAATTACAGCAGTCGGGTGAGGCCTGTACAATGTACAAGCGCAGAGATAAAGCATATTAAGCTGGAAAGCAGTAGGTGAAGTTGTAACAGCTAAAAGTGACTTGGCAAGAATCAGGCCAAAGAAATCAAGATATGAAATCGACAGGGTAAAAGCAATCATCCATTTTCAGGAATTTGTTGAAACATTCATGGAGGAGAGAATTTCAAGAATTATGTGGCCCAACAGCATTGGGGGCAAAAATTCTCAAATCCACCACTTTCACAGTTTTGATCAGTGTTGTGTTAAAGCTTTTATGAGTCAAACTTCCAACTTAATTTCTTTGGCTTGAATCACTGGCAAGTCACATGATTGTAGATTGCATTAAGTGCTTTTCTAGATGGCAAGCAGTCCTCGACGCTGCCTGGTGCCCCCTATCAGTATACATGAGCATCCATTCTCGACAAGTGATAAGGAGAACGGAGTAGATCCTACACGGTGCACTTCCCACGGTGTCCCAGCATAGCGTCTTCTGAATGAGCGTTAACAGCAGATTGTGTTAAAGGAGAGCAGAAGCATCAAGGTCACTCTTCAAGGTCGCATCCGTTACCATGGTTACGTACTGTACACATGAGCGAGCGTCCGTGGGGTTAACATGCTCTAAAAACAAAGAGACAAGATGCGTGGGGTTAGTTTAAGGCACAGAGGAAGGACATGTATATATACAGGTGAAGGAAATAAATTCACATTTGTGGCTGGCTTTTTCCGATCTTTCAAACTTTGTATTAAAGTAGGCACTACCTAATAGAAACACAGTTCTTTTTCCAAGATGATTAATTTTGAACTATTGTTCTGAACTGAAAACTTTATCTTATGTTTTAATGTTCTGTTGAGAAGACAGATCAGAGGAGAGTTGAGTGGAGTAAGTCGAAGATAAGATTGGTCGCAAATTGCTTGCAAGGTCACATCAATGTCTTCAATAGGCTTCCATCGGCATCTTCATCTTGCTACATGTACCTTGGCAATACATGTACATTACACAGGATAAAGTTTACTACTGTAAGATTTACGATAAGCTAGCTAGGTAAGGCGGTAAGCAGAGTTGGTATCAAGCAAGAGATCACAGCCATGCTGAACAAACACAAGCAGAAATAAACACAAACATTTCATCGCAATAATAACTTTATTTTTCTCCACTAAGGCTTATATTTCTGACCTAACACTGCTAACAGGAAGTTGAGGGAAGATGGTGTAATTCTAAACAAAGAGGTGAAAGGGTATACAGACAATAACACATTAGGCTAAATCTGCATCCATTAAATTTCATAACTTGTCTTGCCATAGCCTAAATCGATTCTTCCATTAAACAACTTTAACAGTTTCTGCCAAATAAACCTCAATATTTATACTAAGTGAAGAATATTGCATTATCAACAGTCTTTTACTTCAATTTACATGTACCAAACAATAAATCTCCCCGCAGTACAAAAAGGGTATAATTCCATATCATTGAATATATGCTACCAGTAGGTACATTGTACAGAGCTACAAAGCTGCCATGTACAATTTCCTATCTTTCATGTCTTACACTAGTATTATTTACATCACTAGGAATCCTGTTTATAATGAAGATTCCGCTCCATCCATGGTTCAAAGGTTACAACATCTTGTGGGAGAATTTACAATGAACAGTTTGATCCTCCAATAGTATACCCATCCGAAAATTTAACAATTCTGGAGAAACTCCCCATTCAATTCTAAACTACTTTGAGATATCCCCATTCACAGTACCTGGGTCAGTACAGGGAACAAACATTAATATCTTTGGTGACAACAATGGCATGAAACGATTTCAAATAACTGAATCCAGAATTTATGACACCATAGGTACGAAATCATGCCTCAGATTGAATGGTGCAGCAGAAATATACATATGTGAGCACCAATTTTAAAACGGTGTCGGGCCAGGTGAGCAGTGAACAATTTTCAAGCAAGGAAACAATACAGCCACATGCATGCTACGTTCTAGCCATGCTTTTTCTCAATATTTGCTCAATTCATCAAGATGTACAAGTCAACAACACTTAGTATCAAGCAGACGACACAGAAATACTTCAGAAAACAACAACAAAATCACATGATATCAACATAGAACTCACAAGGGTTGCCCATGGCCATTCGAAAGGACTGTCGGCTGCCACTGAGATCCTCCGGTACGTTGGCCAGGTCGCCAGGGGGCGGTGGGGCAGTCGGGGGAGCAGGCACCGTGGGGCACACCGGCGGGGCAACTGGTATAGGCCCTGAAGGTTTTTCGCTTATCGTCACAGGCGGCGCCCGCTGCACACTGGCCAATGAAGCGGTTTCTGTGTCACTCCCGCTGCCGCCCGGGCTGGCTGATTTTCTCTCCATTTTGTCTTTTTCTCCTTTCCTTTTCCCACTGCTGCCCGAGGCGCTACTTCCTGTAAACGACACAAGATGGAAAGAAAACGTCAGATGCGCGAGAAAGAATGTTAGCAACAACAAGTTAGTTAAAGCAAATATAAATTGTATCAACAGGCAACCAACTGTCGTCAAAATGCCACATCGGTCTCGTATCAAAGTCTGCACCTCTCTAGACAACTGATACATCCAATTCGGTCTCAATTCCTTAACCAAAAGCCTGGACAAACCACCACCACCATCGACTGTAATTATATTTTAAAGGGATTCATACCCAATTCCACCTATCTCAAGAATACTCTGGTCACCAGTTGGACTTAGGTATACAAGGTCAGGAGAATCCCATACAAAAGGATAAGGATATATGTCCTCCAGCCAGAAAGGAAGCTGGCACCTTTTTCAAGTGTGGATGATTGGAGTGGAAAATGAAATTTTCACAAATACTGTGTATTCTTCAATACAACTTCAGGCTCAAACAGTTGTCTGTTCAACTTTTCCATCCCCGAAGTGACCATGGGAGACACTCAATCAGAAGCAACATCGTTTTTGTCAAGATATACATTGAACTTCTCAATGATTGCAAGTGCCAAAGTGTCCTTTAACAGTGGTGTCCACTATAGGAGGTTTTATCGTACATTCACGTTGTCACCAGAAGCAAAAAGTCCTCACACTTTTTTGCCTATAGTTGCAAATGTTGAACCCTTGTTTTGGTAATGATAGCTTGGTCACTTTGGGGTGGAAACTGATCTTTTGAAATATTAAGCCACTTTCAGGGTAGCGTCTTTCTTCATACATGTATCAAATGGGGAGGCAAAGGTGTTAAAAGTGACGATTTCCTTCCAAATGGGTGTAAATGTGTCCCTGGGCCCTCCTATGAAAATCCCTCTATGTTTCATAGAAAGGCACAACCAGACTAGAGGAAAGAGTTGACGATGCAGAAAATGTTGAATACAGATACCCTTTAGGTTATCAACGCCAACATAGTCAGGACACTGAATAAAAACAAACTCGATCAGTAAACATGTTATGAAAGTGGAGGAATTGAAAAATAACTAGGACAGTGGATTATTAGGGTGTCATAGAGAAAACACTTCACAGTTTAGTCTCAGGATCCTTGCATACACTTGTTACCTATTCATTCACACTGAAAATATCAAGACTTTGTTTCATTTCTCTCCGCCCACTACTAAAATTCTGCACTGCTACAGTTCTTGGAGAGTTTCCCTAACAATTGCAACACAAAGCAACTAGACATGATCAAGAATACTAACAAGGAAAGGGAATTTAACAACACACATAGACAATTTTACAAGGTGCTAGGGTTGTAAACTGAAGGTGCAAAGCATTTTTTTTTAGGGGACTGTTACGCTGCACATTTTATTCTGTACACTGACTTCATAAATGTACACATTTCTGATAAATTTATGAAATAAACTACTCAAATTTATCCTAGGGGTCAAACATCCCCAAAACACATTGGGAGCAGATGACATTTCCAACCAAGTCTCTCAAATTTTTCTTGATATCATACCAAATGTTGGGTATTCCAAATGTTGACATGACCATCTTTTGACAGCATCTGCTCAGAGCAGCCATGATTCCTTCAGTAAAACTCCAGCCTGGGCATGATCATTTCAACGTTCAGGCAACCAAACGAGTATACTCGTAAAACGTACTACATGCTGAACACCCACAAACGAGTATACTCGTTTGCAGTCAATATGTTAGGTCAGTGCACATAAAATGTACAGTAAGGCCAACTTTAGCTGAACAAACTAAGGACAAACAGCAATACAAACCTCTAGAACTACTCGTGCTGGCTAAAGATATGTTGTCCGACCCCCGGGTAGTGGGGGCACCACCAGTGGCAGTAGACATATTGTTTTTAATGGCCTTTTGTTTGTCCTTGTTCTCCCATAGGCGGCGTATATGTTTATATGTGTTGTTAACGATGCAAGCGCATGTGTTAACTGCCACTGGGAAATGAAGAAGAGACAACATCAAAACCATGCAGCAGACGATCAAAACATAAAACACTAATGGGTCTGAAGATCGTTCATAAGGCGAGAAACCAGTCTCCCGTCTAGGCACTAGGAAAAACAAGCATGCAACATTCTAAGACAAAGAGACAGCACGAATGTTACCCGAATACGGATTAAATATATAATAAATCAAGCAATTCATGACTTTAGAAAAAGTTGATCCCTAAGAAGTGTGACTTAGCACTAAAGATCTCCACCAAATCCAGATGAATAAAATCCAAAATCAAGCAATTTCTAATCAGAGAAAGCCTTGATCCCTTCAGATATGTGACTTTATAGTAAGATCTTCACCGACCCGAACCAATAGCTGAATTTTTGAATAAAGTCCCATCATACCAGGCCTAAATATCAAATCGTACCCTAGGCATATCAAGAGGCGTCTTCTCAAGTGCCTTTTCTGTAGGGCTGAATGAAATCAAACGATTAAAACACGACTCATACTTCGAATATCTCAATTTATTTGTCTTCTATCTATCCTGAGAGTGAGAATTGAACAAAGCTTTGTGCTATACGTTTGTTATCAAAATTCTATCAAAATATCAGCAATTTTCCAAACATGAACTTTCCTTGGTTTAGACCAATCGGGTCAAAGACAAAGCCAGTGGAGGCCAATAATCAATTGGTACCAAACCATAGTGGCACACAACGACAGCAAATTCAAAAGAAGATTGCTTTAACAATCTATTGGTAGCCAAGATTCCTTACAGCAGGAGCAATTTCAGAATGATTTTGACTTCATGAAAAGTATTAGTATGATGGCCTTGAGAACTACCATCTGTCTGATTTTAGGAAAATTGCTAATATTATGTCAGTGAAAATATCTTCCTACACAAATATATGAGGTGCTACAATAACAAATATTATGCTGATAGCATTTAGTCAAAGCGTCCTTCAGCTAAAAGCTTATGTCGAGTTAGATTGCGATATGAAGACAGGAGCAGAATTGTGCAAGTAAAAGTAGAAGGAAATAATAAAAGCTTAGGTACAACGCACAGCATGTGACTTTGTCTATTTACATCTTTCAGTGGTGTTAATATTTTTCCCAGTTGACACCTGACACCCAAAAATCAATGATTTGGCTAGTACATTTCAATGTCCAACACATCCCTTCGCTTTTTAGTTGCAAGCAGTTTGCTTCATAATACGGTAGGATTCTCAAAAATCGAAACAGGTTTCTTTGGCCATTAGGTCTTTGACACCCGCTAGTTTTGCCAAATCTCATTTTAAAGGTGCCAGGAGAAAATATTGAAACCACTCGACAAAGCACTAACATACAACTCAACACAAATTACATGCACTACGAAATAAAACCAAGAAGACACTATGATATGTGGCATAGTTTATTTTGGCTTTAATACTGCTAAAGTGAGCTACACACCAGATGGGAGCGCTCTATTAGTGGTGGTGTTTCATTGACCAGCCAGGGTCTTCATCAAAATGGTTCACAACAACTTTTGCCACTGTCGGTCTCTGCCAAATAAGGTACCCAGCAGCACTCACTTGTGCTCCACCAAAGCACCATACCAACGGTCATAAGAACTCTCGACACATTGATTGAGAGTCCGACCCCTCAACTAGTATGCCATGCTCAACAACCCAGTAGAATCTTTCATTTTTTAAACCATTTCATTTTCAAATACAAACACTAAACAAAGTCCGATCTTTTTGGCGTCTTCTTGCTTTGACACAACATTAGAACTATAAGCTCAACAGGAAGCAGCAGCAGAAATTTAAAAACTCTCGTATAACATTTTCTAAAATTACCCTGCATTTAATCCAATGTACATACTCATACATAATAATATTTTACCCGTATAAGTTACCCAGTTGTCATATGTATATGTACTAAAAATATTACAATTTCGTCACCTAAAATTGAGTATGATAAGAAAACCTAACTCTCAACTAAGACCATAAATATATCTAGATATCAAGTATAAAGTATTAAATCAAACTGAAAATCTCAATTTTTAATACCAGTGCATACATAAAATCATGTATCAATGAACAATTAAGATTTCTTTTCTCTCCTTGATGAACAATGGCCTACTATCTATAGAGCCACAAAATGATAATGTACTTTTCATAAAACCCACACATTCCATCTAACATCAATTGGGGTTAAATTTTCAGGATCATTTTCAGTACCTCAGTCATTCAATAGGTGGCAGAAGTCAGGCTAAAGCAGACGTGACTCCAGACAGGAATTGGAACTTTTGCAGCATACTTCAATTTGTATCACTATGATGCATTATTTCATTAAGTAAAGCAGATATTATCAAAGCTGTCAATTCAAGAGAATTTCCAAGGAAGAAAGCATCCACGTCTGCTCTGTAGACACCCATCTCATGCTGTAAATATCCAAATTTCTCAAAGACATTTTGTTTTCCTTTCAACAAGTAAACATTAAAGTGGCAGACGGAATCACACATGAAGCCTTTCATGTCAGAAACTGACCTCCCCTCGAAAAAGCCTTTGACAGGGTTAGACATGTTAGACCACACACATCTATCTGCATTTTTTTCAAAATTGGACCCACCCCAAGACCCCTACACATCCATATGAATAGGAATTCATTCTAGATTCACAGTTGACATAACGTCTACAAAACATGCCAGACACTCTTGTCCACATAAGGAACATCACTATTACACTTTGCAGATATTTGTACAGAATATAGTGTTGTACAGAAGTGCCTGGGTACCACGTGCCACAGGACTCGACAATTCCATCTGAACACCTTCAGGTTTTTGAAGTAGGTGCGAATGGAATTCCTTTTGTTGTGTTCTTGTCCTAAATAGAGTTGGCCAAGGTGTACTTCAATTTTGACAAGTACACAAGAACTCCTTCAATCGTGGATTTCTTAGTGACACACAGCATAGTGTATTCATCACCTGTTGAACTTTTCTCAGTCTTACAAGGGTCAGTCTTATATCTTTACTCTCTAAAGTATAACAAAGAGTCATTCTTTGATGTCAACAAGGCATTTTTCTCAAGCCACATTGCCAATACTTTATTAATTTCTTGCACCTCACTTAGAACAAGTTGCCCACAACAAGAAGGAACTCCATCCCTGCATTATTTCCCCAAATGTCTTTCAAGCAACCTTTCCCCATGCCCAAATTGTCTCTGAGTAACTGCCATGCATTTCTGGTTCATGACAATAGCCTGTCACGAGATGTTTTCATTAACCCCTCAGAGTCAGACGTGGATGCTTTCTCCGTTGACGATCCTTCCAGATCCTCCTTACCTGATCCAGAATGGACGCTCCCAGCACTCCCGTCTCTCGGCGGCACGCTCCCATAACTAACAGTGTCATTCGTGTAATTATACGGCATAGATGCATAGCTACTATAGTTACTAATGTACTGGTTGTTCCAAGCGGGCGGTGGTAGGGGTGCAAGTGTGTCTCGGTCCGCTTCCGATACGGAGTCTACGTCTTCGAGACTTAGCGAGGACATATCTGAAATGATTATTGGGGAGAGAGAGCTCTTAGGGTAAGGTACACTGAGGCATGCAAGTTGACCAAGATCAGGTGCAATTTCAAAAACTTCAAAGGCGAACAATTTTCATGGGGACATGTTGAGTCAATGGGTCAAATTGAAACTGCTCTTGTGATCAGTTCTGCCAGTGCCCCATGCTTCAAGTCTTATGATACAGTTGACCTCACAGCTCATCAGATTCACAGGCCAACCCAGTATTGAAATATGAACATTGTTATTGGTATTGTGTTGGGACTAGAATTCAGACTAAAGGCAGTTGCTAAGGCAAAAGACTATCAGGTTTGAGTGCAGTGAGCGGTTATTATCTACCAATGTACATAGAAGAATAACGACAGACTTCACTTGTGACCAGACACCACAATCACCACACATTGAAGGAAACCACAAAAATCATTCAGTAACAAGACTAACAAAGAGACTAAACAACACACTAGTTTGAAGTTCAGGCCCAATGAATTAAAAAATTTTGTTTCAAGGAGTGTTTTTCAAGTTGTGATGATTTTGGCCAAGATTCTACGCTAGCAGGTCTACGCTAACATCCTACGCTAACATCACTTATTTATGATGATCAGCACGAATTTCAAGCTTGATGTTCTTGAGCACAGTGGTCTTAAATGAAAGGAGGGGCTAGGGGTAGGGGTAACGGCAAGATCGCAGAAGCGACATGATGATGATGATGATGAATGATACTGGCAGTGTCTTGGCTTTCAAATAAAACAATTTGAGTTTTTTCATTTCGATACGCGTGTTTTGATCAACTTCAGTAGATTAGGTAACGTCCCAAATTATTATTCTTCGTCCAAAGGGAAATATATGACTCAAGAGACAAAGCCACTTTAACTCGCCTACAGACAGGGGCCATTCATTTCGTACACAACCATTATGGTCACATACAAAATCAATGCCCCCTCTCCAATTGAAAGAAAACAAAAGATTGTAAACCGTCAAAATTTCGTGAATTTGCAAAAAATCACGATTCCCGAAAACACAAATTGCAAATCTTTTTTCCTTTGGAATTAGTGGATGTCATTTGGCAGCCCACCGAAATAAAACTCGTAAAAATTTTAAGTTTTTTAGAAATTTTCATGAATCGCAAGAATACACAGGCGCGAAAATTCGTCGGTTTACAGCACAATAAACATCTACACACCTGGGTACTTACTTCCGCATAGGTCGCCGAACACATAGTAGCACTGTTCAGAAAATGTGATCTTATTGACCGTATGCCGAATAAAGCCAGCTTTTAATAAATTACACGCATATTTCCTAGCATCACGACGATCAGCAAAGCCTTCCACGTGGGTGAACAACCAGTCCACTAAATCAGAACCTGTAAGGAAAGAAGAAAGAATTTGAAAGGACACCAAGCTGAAGCAGGCAATTTGTTCAGGTTACATTAGAAATCTTGTTAGACAAATGTCTTCAACAGACATCTGGCTGCATAACGCATTTCACTGGCCTACAGGGTATGACAGTAGCAGTGGTCTCAATGCCGTCCAGCTAAATTCAGGGGGTCAACAGTCCAAAGTTCCGGTTTTACAGAGCGTCTTATGGCAACATGGCCGAAAAGACCTTTCATACTCACCTATAAATGCATTTGGTATAGTAATTTTTAGCCACATCCTGTCCCTTATTTCTAGTCCAGAATCTGGTTGTGCCATGGCCTTCACGATTGTCACCATGTCCATATTGATTGACAAGTTCATCTGTGTTTGCTCGTCGTACCCTAAAACAGAAGAAGATTTTTTAACAATTCGTACATGATGTTGAAATATCACACTCTATTTGACCTTTGTTTAAAGAGACCTGACACAAAACAGGATCACAAAATCGTTTCATGTTTTATTTTTAACAAATGCCGGCGAAACTCAGCCTCCCTGATGACGCTGAGAGCCGAAACCATCTTTGGAGGGAAAGCGTTGTATTCAGTCACTGCAGTACTATCAACAGATCTTCCCAGTGTGTCTGAGGTCACAAGACTGTGACCTTGAACGTGGGTGAAAACTCTGCAGGTGCTTTTCAAATTTTGGGACATTTTTCATAATTTTTGGGGGGTGGGCACTTGGGATGCAGGAGGGGTACAAGGGTAATAACACACAACACAGAAGGGTTCTAAATCTAGCCTACATGAGGGGATGGAAGAGAACGACAGAGAGGCTACAATAGTACATTTTTGCCAGCGAACATCTTGACACAAAATCGTCCAACTGGTCCCAGAGGCAGTAACATAGACTTATTTTCCGTCTGGCAAAAATGTCCTAATTGTCTGTTCTGAAGCAGCTAGCAGAGCAGTATTATTTACAGAGCTGAGCTGACGAAATATGAAAAATCATCCTTTTGAAGGAGTTTTGGAAAATTTCAAGCATTTCTGAGCAATAAAGCAGCAAGCACGAATGAACAGTCAGCAGTTTTTTTCCTCTATAAATCTTCCCAAAACCATGCAAAGTAAACAGTTTCTTTTCAAAAACTTTCTGCACCTGTGTTATTTCTTTCTCTTTGACTTGTTAATAACGATGATTAAGATATTATCATGAATCAACTGTTGAAATGACCTTTTTCTCTTTCGAGCAAGTATGATTCAAAGAAATCCCAGACACATGTATTATATCATTCACAAGTGCTTCATTCCAAACTAACTGTTCCGACATTTTACATGACAAATTGATCCACCCGAAGTACAGGGCTTGACAAGAAATTTGCTGATATGTCAAGCCCTACGGCCAAGACAATTTTAACTTAAAGAACTCAAACAAAATGTGCCAATTTTTCAAGCATGCTCTACGTATGCACTTGAGATGAGAGAAGCAAATAATCAGCAAGCTGGACCATCTACAAAACTCACTTCAGCAGAAGAGAAGGAAGCTAGCAAAGGGATTTATTGACAGCACGTCGAAATCCCATCTAATAGCAAGAATTTATCAAAATGTTGATTTTGAAAGCATACAGCTGAAGTCGAGAAGTGGACCCTTGGCAAAGACTTCTTCAACCCACATCTTGTCAATTTGAAAATGATTCGTAGTTATATTGCCCACATGGCCACAAGAGGTTATACCAGACGTCACCTGTTGATAACGATGTCCCCATCCATATTTCTGGAAGCTTTGGATGTTGTGACATTAAGAAGTACAGTGCTGCTCTGGCCACCAAAGCATGCTGAACAAACCTCTCCTGGCCTGCTGCTCAATGCTACCAGAGATATTCAAGATATCAATTCTGACACCAAAGTGCCAGTACCCAACTCAGGCTCCTTTGACAATCTGTAACTACATTCAGGATAACAGATCGACAAACATGACATGACAAAAGATCACAGGGTGAACAAGGTGAAGGTTGTGAAAAGCTTTGCTCAAGGGAAGATATCAAGTCAACTTTATAATCGAGAAAGAAATAACCTAAATAGGAAATAAAGTAAAGCTACAAGTCATTTCAAAGGTGCAAGAAAGTTGCCAATTTTTGCAAAACGCCCCATATGCACCGAAATCGTGGCTATATACTGTTCATTCCTCTAGTCTCACAACAACTATATTTAATCTTTATCCTTACAAAGAATCTCAAGTCCTCTTGTCAATACATCTGAAGTTGGCATTTTCTGCTGATCTTCTGAAACAAGCCAAGGTGGTCCAAAAATAGCATCAAGGAGGGGTCACCATAGGAATTCCCATGGACGGTTTAGTCAAAGTTTGAATCTGACAGTAGAACTCTAAACCTGTGTTGTATTTGCAGCCATGATCGCATGTTTCACTTCCAAAATTGCCAAACTAAGACCGCTTTCTCTCTGACCAAGGTGACAAAGTTATACCTCGCCTCTCCTTGCCGAGGATAGAGTCAGCTACCGTTCATTAGATCTAGAAATTTTTATTTTAATGTTTACTTTCAATTCAGAGCCATGGATCATTTAAGCTAATGCAGGCCTTTCAATTACATCATTTGGGACACACCCTGGTTTCCCTTGGGCTTCCCCTCGCTTCATCGAGTTTGTGCCAAACATCAGTCTTTTACGGTGTTTATTTGGTGTAATTGAAAGGCCTACAGTGACAGAAGTATTGCCATAAAACAATTTATTCCTAGTTTGCAACCAACTGTCAGATTCATTAGACAAAATCGTACCAAAGGCACACCAGCGGTGTAAGCAATCCACATGTATACAGAGTTTATGTGTCTCGCCGCACATGCGGTGTCTGTCAGCAACTGCTCAGCTGCTTGGGTTAAGAAGCGCACAAACGCGACATCACTGCAGCATGGAATATGATGTTACCCTGAGGTACAGAGGACTATGGAAAGGGACGCCAACTTATCCAATCACGAGTTCAGCAACTTACAAAGTGCAAACTTGAGTAAGTTTGGCCTTGCTGCGGCTCAGATCAACTGGCAGCTATGCCAAGGATAAGTTAGAGTCCCTTTCGGAAAAGGACGGTGTAGAGTTTTGCAGGATGGCAGGTTAAGGAAATAACCATATGAAGCAACCCTTGACCGCATCAGTTACTTATCAAATCTACTAAGCAATGGCACCACGGAAAAGCTGGTTGGCCGCTTGATAGCTCAGGGCTACTGGACAATAAAGAGATCATAAAATTGTCACTCATTCTTGAGTGACAAGCTTTCTCATGATATAAAAATCACTAAGTTTCCAAAATGTTATATTATACAAATTACTCATTAGTTTTTTATGATCATTTGAGTCCTCTGGGGCAGGTCAATCAATGCCGCAATAACCAACCAGTGAACGGAGAGAATATGTGAAGATTTGTGATGAGTGCAACTTGTTAGGTAGTGCATCGATGGAAATGGGGAAAAGAAACTTTTTGACAACAAGTCAACCCTTCGTGTACTGGCACACAAACATTCAAAATATCACACAGACATCCTCAGCTGATGAATTTTGACACGATCTGCACATATCCTGTCGACATGATATGAACATATCATGTTGACATGATCTGAACAAGTCCTCTTAATCTTGGCTATGCTATTCGTCTGAAGATTCCTCAAGGATGTGTGCAGTGCACGAAGGGGCGATGAACTTCAAATAACTTAAAGGTGAATAGAATAACATTTTCTTCACATTTCACACGAACAAGGAACAGGAAGTTTATACAGAACGTGAAGTGACACTTTTCTCCGGTCTCCATACTTGAGGGGGCCAAAATTAAGGTGATCATCCAAATTTGTTACAATATCTGCATAGCTACAGTCACTGGGGACACAAAACTACCAAAATTTTGACCCATTTCTGACAACAAACAATAGGAGAGACTACAGGTCTTACACATCATGTGATAGAACAAGAGTGCTGTTTACAGAACTATTTCAACTATAACAGAACCAGTTTGCTATGCAATGGAAAACCTCTAGATTCACATGAGACAAGCAGATTTCCACACGATTATGACCTAAAACATTCGAAATGCTTGGTTATTGTGTAAACTCCAGAGACCCAGGCCATCCTATGATCATACTATGATGTCCTCCCTCACGTTTTAGTCAAGCTACTTCACTGCCATACTGTCATTGCCGACTGGCACTGCTAACAAAGCCAAAGAACAGCTAGACTCCCATTCCATTTGCTTTAACAAGCCCAAGGTTTTCTTTTTGGAGCATTCCCTTTTGATGTGAAACTTTAGTAACAACTTGCAGTATGAACACTGAATATCAGAAAGTTTTCCAACACGTAGCAAACTGCATATAACCAGAAACTACCTTCCACAAAATAAGGTAGGTAGTACACTTTATGACCCCTATACTCACTTTCTGATTCTGGTATTGAGCTAGTTATCGATGAACTTGTTGAGGTCATAGTGCTTAATGATTGGGTCATAGGGTTGCCACCAGGGGCCACTGGCATGCCAGCACGCATCGCCGTCGTGTGGGCAACCCACGCCGAGGGGTCGATTGGCCGTACTGGTTCTTGTCGAGGAATTGTGAAGTATCCTTTGGGATTTGGGTCCCAACATTTGGCAACTACTAGAGTGATTGGACTGGAAAGGAAAACATAATTGATGAAAATCCAGAAACTTCAAAAGTTCAAATTCTCTCTTGCTCTATCTCGTTTGAGAGTCACACCATTGCTAAGACATACTGTTCAATGTCTCTTGACTAAAACATTGGTTAACACTGCTACAGATAGAGTAAATTTATCACTCCATTCTTGACAATCTCTACCGCTGCCCAACTCACCCAGGTTTTTGTACAGCTTCCCTCAGTGTCCGTACCGCATCATCATTACTCATATTTTCAAAACTTATCCCATTCACCTCCAGGATCATATCTCCTGGTTCGATTCTCCCATCTTGAGCTATAGCACCACTGAAATCAGACACAAACATATTAAATCAGACATTTTCAGTGCATAATGCTTGATGATATTATCTCGTTTTTTTAAAGAGGATATTTGTTTTAGAAAGTTTTTTTATATATCTTCATGAAAGATACCTTCACTGTTTCTCCAGTGACTGATGCTACTGGGTAAAAGCCATGATGAGTCGAGGCTAACCAAACGTCTGTGATTGACGCAGCAATGATAGTGTTTACAGTAACTCATGAGTCACTTCTACCTGCCTCACCACATGCTCCGACCACCTGATCCCGTTATCTACCTGTCTTATTGAAGGTATGTACACGGCAGGTAGCCCGCATGCTTCAAAACTAATAGATGGGATGTTAACCCTTGGTGACCTGCTGGCTTCTATCTAGATTCATCACGAATGCTACACCAATTACCTAACCGTTTATAATTCTTAGATTTGAAGAAGTGGGTATGAATAAAGAAAAGATTTGATACTTGTTTCTGAATTTTTTAAAAATTTTTTTGGTGTGATTTTTTCCGCCTGAGTTACAAGCAATCTCCGAGAATTGACACAAACTTTGGCCACTTCAAGTACTTACCCTTTCATAATAGACCCCACATAAATCCCACCATCCCCGCCCTTGTTACTTTGGCCAACTATGCTGATTCCGAGGAAGTTTACTGTATCTGAAACACAAAATAAATCAAAATTAAGAATGAAATTCAAATTCTACAATAAAGATACTGAAAGAGTACCGGGTTGTTATACACACAGAGTAACTTAAATGCTGTGCACGTTATGACAGTCACATGGGACTTAAAAAGGTACACGCCTCATTACGCCATCTAGAGGGATTTCTTAGAAGCCTGCTACCTCATTGGCAAATGTCACAAGATAAAATCAACTAAAAGTGCACCTGTAACAGAGCATACAGACACACCTTACTCATGAAACAAACCTACCATTCCCACCACTTGATAGTTATTTATAGCACTTATAAAGAGCTGGATCAGGAAACCATAGACTTGAGAAAGCTACCTACCTAAATTGACTGTGACAGTGATAATGTTAAGTGACATAGTTGAATCTGTTATGCTACTAAATGAGGACGCCTGAAACAGAGAAATAGGAGATATTCACACCTCTGCCACAAATAAACAACGAGAAAATTACCATTACACATTACAAGGGAAAATAGGCTAGAAAATGAAGAGGATGAAGCAAGAATGGCAGGTAATTTGGTGCACGTTTTCTACCCAGTTGAGTCCCTTGATATTAGTTGAATTTTCGCAAGGTAATTTAAGTCCAGAGTCGAATTTCGCAGCCAGTGGGTGCATTTTCAAAATTGTACGCAGTTTGAAAGCACTTGTGGTTGCTTATACAATGTTTACCTCCATTTTATCCGATCCCACAAGAATAGTTGAATTCTAAAGCAAAATGCAGGCAAAAAACTATTCCCTTCTAATTGGTCTCCTGCACTTGTGTTTGAATTCCTCAAGAAAGTAGTATAGCGCCGTAGTTTTTATTCTAGTTCAAAGTGCACAAAGTTGAGCACTGCTCAGGTTCAAAGCAAATAGACAATTTCTGAATCATCTATTAATAGCTACAACAATATTCTTAAACCATGGTTGACAGTTTTTTCAAAAACTTCCCAGGATCGGAGGTGAAATATCCGCGACAACTGGCTCACAGTGCCGATATCAATGCAATCGGTTCACTAATTTCCGCAACCATTAGGTTCCGATCGCCACACTTTTAAATCTATTTCATATCACAAATTACAAATGTGGGTCAATCAGGTTTGATATGAGAAAATCACTATTTACTATAATTTTTCTATTAACTCTCCTCAATGATATCATTACCACGAACACTAATGCCAACTGAAATCATTCAAAATAAGCACTGGTATCTAAAAGTCGATTCAGGCACGACCTTGTGGGTAAATTATTGTAATAATATCGATCCAAGTGAAGAAGTTAAACTACAGAAAGCAAATATTGGACCAATATAACGATTAATCAACATTAGCAGATGATTACTAACCCGGCTAATAGGTGGCAGTCTGTGCCGTCTTCTCCGCCTTCGATGGCGACCATATTTAGAAGACCTAGTTTGTTCTGTGGCAGTGGAAAATCTGAAGAGCAGAGGAGAAAAATGTATACTCCAACCGTAATTTAAAACACGAGTTGGGCAGCCTCGACCAGTCACTCGAGTCTCAGAGCCATCATTGGACAGACAACTACAAGGTGGACACTTTGGTTGACTTCACAGACCAAGCTATTGATGATCAGAGACGGATGCTGCACAGTTGCGCCCATGTGATCTCTGAAATACTCGCCCCTGAAACCAAACCCGGACTACTCACCTGCTTGATGTGTCATCCTCAGAGTCGAAAAAACTCGTTGTCTCAATATCACTCGTTAGAACTGAAGATGATGTGTCAAAATGGCCCCGCTCTCGCAGACGGTCCAGTCGGCTGTGACCGTTGACTTTTGGCCCTGAAATATACGAACAATTCACTGCGATGAAGAATTAGGCGAAAGGCAAACCTGGGCATGAGTACGGAAGATTTTGACAGTCACAACTCTGATGTGGACAATTTGTCAATGCGTATAATATAGGATATGGCAAATATAGGATTTATATGGAAATGAACACTATTTTGCCGATATGGTCAACCATCTTGTTATTGAAAATCAAACACAGATGCAATTGCATCCTGAAATATTTCATGCGACGCAATGCAAATAACAGTTGGTAATCAAAGTGCTCCTGATGTAACGAAATGACTCAACCCTGATGAAACATCGGCGTAAGACGACGCCAATAATGTGTATGATTGCAGTGTCAACACTTGCCGCAGCTCTTTTATTAGCCACTAAATCAGACACAAGAGGCTAAACTAATACTCATTTTAATTGTCTATTTGTCTGTCTGCTACTTTTTCATTTGTTCATTTAGACAAATATTGTACTTCTAAAAGACATCTAAGAACACATGAAGTCTTGGGGTTCTATCGCTACTATGGTATGCGATAAATAGCAGACCACGAACCTGAGCGAAAATTTTATTGCACAAAGAAGTACCTCACTTGGTAGCCACGTCCTTTTAGCAACTTAATCAATTTCCATGTATTATCATTTTGTACAAGACTTTCAAGACAATGCACAATCCTTGAAATGCATGAGCAGACGACTGTCTATCTTTCAAGCTGATTAGCGCTGAGTAAACCTCACCACTAGATCAAAGTGCCAGCTTTATTGCCTCGAACCTTTGATCTCCAGATGAGGAGCTCGTCGTGAGATCTCGCCGCAAGACCAGGTAGGAAAATAATCATCTTCTTCAAGGTCTATGATCATTTGTTATTCAAGCTAAATGTGCCGCCACGTAATCAAGTCAAGGGGAGCTTGCCTTTCATCTCAAGGGGAGAGAAAAACGCAGCCGGCAGACATGTTTACAGGGCGTCACAAAAAGATTGACTGAGAGAACAGCTCTTGACAAAGTAAGGCCCAATTGCTATTCCAACTTCAAGAGGAAGACTGCCATTTTTAAGGTCATAATCGGTGGCTGCCTTTCATATTGAGGGCTGAAAAAAGCTCTGCCATGGGACACAGCTTCTCAAACATACCACAACTTCCTATCAACGACTTTCTGAGTCAATTTGTCATGTTTGTTATCATGATCAAATTCACTGCCACTTATCAAGTTAAAACTCTATCTTGCTTACAAGTGCCAGGGGAAATAGATTGAGAACTTCCAGTGATACACACGATAACCTAAAAGCTTCACTCCGCAGCATAATTTAGTTTTTTAGCACATGACAAGTCGACGCTATGGAGTAGAGGTGGATGAAGAAGGAAAAGATAAACAAAGTGTTTTTGCTATACCTCCAGGGGAATGATTGACACCTGACAGCCGCTCGTCTCAATCAAACCATTCACTCCTGCCACTACTGCAAAAGCTATTACGGGTGAGCTGAGTGTACCTGTCATCAACATCCATGCCATGTACAGTACATGTATTCTAAGTAGTTCAAATCATTTCGTTATTTCAAATACAGTGCATACTATTAGGTACCGGCAGCCGATAAAACAAAGGGGCAGAAACCTGTTCAATGCACTGTAATTCGATGAAACAATGTCATCTTTCCAAGACCATCACCAAATAACTGCTTAATCAATTCTAAAATAAATCATACCACTGCATTCGTCTTTTCTTCCTCTTTCCATTGAGACCTCATTATTACATTATTCCATGTGAAACAGCCAAAATATCCAGTTTCAAAATGACCCGTTTGACAGCGCAGGCCTAATTATCCGCATAAGAATACTATCACTTTATAGGCTTCTCGTCGGTAACTTGTGGTATTTCTAAATTTTCATTAGTGCAATTCATTTCAATACTGCGTGGTCCTCATAACCAGAAAACATAAATGATGCTGTGACAATGAAGTCGCCAAAGTTACACTTATTCTTACCATCTGAATGAAATCTGTCTTTATGGGTCGGTCGACCTCCTCGATGACTGTGCCGATCTGAAAATAAAGCCACAATGTTACATTATAAAGGTCTTAGTAGACAACAACGGGAAACATCCATGGGAGACACATAGGACATCATTCAGCCGAGAGACAGTCACTCAATGACATATTCACATATTCACACACTCGATGACATATTCACATATTCACACACGAGCAATGACAGCAATGAGATAAAAGCGACGAGGTCAATGTCAGCAATGAGATACAAGCTAGTCACTCATGCCTGAATGTGATCATACTCAAGAAGTTCGATCAGAGAACATGTAGCTTACTTTTTTGTCAGACACTGATCTGCCCGCTGATATTTGAAACCCACTCACCTCTTCGCGAACTAATAACCGATTCTGTTTCTGTACATGTGTCACAGGGTTCATTTTCTAACTCTCGACTACCAGGACCTGCATTTGCGCTGAAAAAGGAAAGACAATGATAATACTCTTACGGATGGATTGGAGAGACATAGTAGCAACGCTGATTGATAGGACAAGACACCTCGCTTTTAGTTTTAGAATGGTCCCTTTTGACCACTTCTTATCAGATTTTTGGATGTTTTATTGAGGCCTTGGATCTACAGGGGCAGCTTCTAAATCTATCTTAAGTCAGCTGCTTTAGGACTCGGATATTCATCAACAGCATCTAAACCTTTTTTCAGTCAGACTCTCAATAGGTTTTAGGTATTGGGTTTGGTAAAGGTGTGCATTGACAATATCAGTGCACTTGAATCAATCAGACTTGCCACCTATGTGCAACATTATGAACTCAATGGTTGAATCATCTGAAGTATGAATCACCTCCAGAGCCAACATACACGACTGCACCTAGAGTGTACCCAACAACTGTGTACATTTGCTGGCAGCATCTAATACAAATTGTACAGGGAATTGAGGTCTTTTACTCTTAAAATGAACCCGCACATCCAGTTCATCCTCAGGTCTGCAGGAATCGCCATACAAAATGAAAAGCATCCTGTACAAAATCTACAGGCGGTCATATAAGCTTGGCTTGAAGTGTATATCAAACAACCGTAATTCCCAAATCAAATTTTCATTCACTGTTGTAGAACTGTTCTCGCAGGTCCTGATGACATATTGCTCATGTCTATTGCCGCTACACTAGTCTATTTTGACACGATTAGTCTTGCATGGATCGCGGGATGATATCACAGACCTGTGTCATAGGCAAAGGTCAAATCAATTTGAAGCGACATTGAGTTGTACATTTGATAGATGAAGTGTGTATGGGGGGGATGAAAGGCGTTATTTTTATGAAACACGCTTCCAAATACCCACAATGCTGCATTTTCTATTGGCAATAGGGTAGTACCACAGCAGAGTGAATACACCAATTTTGGCCAACTGATTTGTCGTGCTTGCTGGTTGAATATTTTGAGACAATTTGAACTTGTTCAGCGAGAAGTCTAGGATACTACTAGATCAAGGATTTTTAAAAGTTTTCAAGTCCATTAACTTTGCGAGGTCAGAAATTACTGGACTATTCATCAGGAATCAAACTGCATACTTACTGAAATGATGGCGGCCGACTATCCCCAATTCCGCCCACCCGTTCGGTGGGTAATTGGATATCACCTGTTTGTGATTCTGTACATTGTGATTGAGTATCTGACGCGCTGCTCTCAGCTGGCACCAACTGTAAAGACACGAATGAGAAAATGTCATTTTAGTATTTTTTAGATCTTTTCTAATTTGCACGACCACATCATTTTCTTAGTCCTGTGTTGAGAGTAACCTGCACAGTAACAGTGAAGGGTGTAGCCTGCGGCCACGTTGGCCTGTCTCCAGGCAGTTTGGTCGAGGCTTCCTTCTGTTAGCCTGAAACTAATCTGGAGCAATATCTTTTCAAACATAGCATTACAAACAGAGTTTCATGTCAAGAGCAAAAGTGGGCCCTTTTTCCAATTCTCAAACAAGTCTGAGGTGTCAAGGCATAGGGACTGTTGACCCAGCATGACAGGAAAGGCTTCGAGGATAACATGACCCTTACGTTTTCTGAAAGGGTCTTAAATCGCTAATCACCACGCTAGATCTAAATCTGCCATGGCACAATGGCGAGGATATGTTTGCCACTAGGTAGTCGTGTTAAACTTTTGATCCACATTGTGCCCGTCCTTTGCAATACAAAAGAACAGTTGAAGACATGTTTTTAAACTATTCCAATAGTTTTTCTTCTCCCAGCTGTAAAACGTATATTTCATGTTTCACAACAGTAGTATAGCATGGTATTGGTAGGGTACCTTTTTAAAATTCAGAAGTTAATTTACAATTCTCTAAATTCATCACTGAATAACTTTGTTAAGCAGGCTGAAGGCGTTTGCTGTCACATTTGATAAGAGACGAGACATTTGACAGGGCTCAATTCCATCGTTGGGGACCTTAGATCAATAAAGCTTCCTCAGTCAAGACTGACCCAGACGTCCATTGTCAGCATACATGTACAGCGGAGTAGGACCCCCACAATTTCATTACAATTATTCAGAAGCCAGTATCTTCATTTTCATCACGTAAAAAACCTGGCAGTATTTTCATTGGCGCATCCCACCTCTGTCTTTTGTGCGACAGCTCTCTAGGGCAGATGGCTAAAGGTGCGATCTTCAGACAAGAGCAATTTTTAGTGAACTTGAAAGAAACCAGAGTTGTGTTTTTATACGGCGCTCAAAGTGTGCATAGCCAGGGGGAGATTTCCTCTTCCTGTTATGATGAGTTGGCTTCATGTAATTATGTTTGCTAAGAGACTTTGCTACATGACATCAAAAGGCTTTTTTGTATTCACGACATGTTAGAGTGTAGAGTGTTTGGCATCAACCCCTAATTGGATGAGTAGACGCAGCCTCCAGAGGGTAAACTAAAAGTTTATAACAACGTCATGCTGCCACATCTGACATCAGAACATGTAGGTTTGGTTCGACCACGGACACTGCTCCTTTAGTACTCAAAAATGATGGTTTCCTCTGGGGCTTGGCTTACACAATTTACAAATTGCCAAAGCTAATTATGTCCCGCCTCCCAATTCCATGTTGCATGCAACAACTAGTTGTAATTTCCCTGTTGATGAACAAAGCGAACTAATGAGAAAATATACTAAACTACTTGCAGGCATGTGTTATTGTGTATCATCAATTACGACAAATGATAAAATCTAAATGTTCTATGCTACACAGAACAATGATGTGGCTGAATTGAACAACAACACGGTCATTTCATGAGTCATTTATCTATATCTGATCACCAGCCCAAGCGAACATGTTGCACCAACACTCAGCTCAAATGAATATGACTGTACATGTACAGACTTCATGTATGGCACTGTAGACAGCTCCAGTTGTTACAAACAGGAAGGGCATTTGATGTTGCCACTTTTCGTTTAAAAAGACACACTTATTTGTTCAAAATCTCTACTGACTTTGCAGTAGCCCTATCTCCCATAAACAATACCCTTGATTGAATGAGACACAACACTAACCATAGATTTCTCACTATGACAGGCTGGACTCTTCCCCAACCCAACGCAATGAGACAAAGTCACATCAGCACTGTGACTGCTTCAGACTCAGAGCGACCCAGTGATTCTACTCCACAGTACCCAATACACGTCTTCATGGCTTGCCTCTTGTGTACTGGTCGTCTGGAGTCCCACCCCAGGGCCACAGCATGCACTCCATTCTCTCATCATGACCTCACACTGACAGCTCAATAAACCCCAAACAACTGAACAAGTTTGCCCAAAGCTGTTCCTTCTTCTGCCCTTTATTGTATCGAATAGCGTGTCAGCCTACGTTGGCAAGTATCATGATATCGATGCACACATAATTATACTGAAATGCAGGAGAAAAGGGTGTCAAATCCAGTTGAAAGAGTATCAACACTCATTTCACCATACACTGCCAAGTATTGCGATTACACTACGCCTAGTTTTCTTAGTGAAAAGTAAGGCGTTGGTTTTCACTTCAGGTGGAATGGAATCTTTGACGCTCTAACACCCATCATGCTCCATTGAAGGGCTGATGATATCTCATTATTTTGGGGCATGATAAAAATAACACGCAGTCAGTTTGCCAGAAAGATTCAGGTGGTCTGTGGTTGTGCTTTCAAGTTCCGCTCAGCTGAAGCAGAGTCATTCACTCATGGTTTACACTGAACAGGTGTTGGCATTCGTCATGAAAGGTCTCCTTCTCACCCAGGGATCTGAGGTTCAGACTGCTCAAGCACTGAGGAAGTCAGTGGTCCTTGGAAGCCTCTGTCTGCTCATATACAAAGCCTCAATAGTTGCTTTTCAGAGCATCCTGGGCAAGTTTTACTATCATAACCACATTCCCCCACGTTCTGACTCTAAATGTACCAAATGCCTCAGATTTGATTTCAATCTCATTTGCAAGGCCACAGCATAATGCTCAACATTTCAAGTTTTAAATTTTGCAACTCCATCTAGCACTTTGATGAGTAGCAATTACTTTTTTCTCTTTAACAAACTGTTTTAAACTTGAATGAACTTTAAATGAACCAAATTCCCAATATCAGATTTCAATCAACATCCCAAGGCCACAAGAAAATATGCTCAATGCTACTGTAATCAGTCAATTCTCACGCTGACTACACTCTGTGGTGATCACTGTTTTTTTACCACACCTTTGGAAACCGATTTAGTTACACAGCAGTTTTATTGAACATGCAAACCTAGGATTTGATTAGAGAAAAATATCGAACAGATGATGTGGAATCTGAGCGAAAACCATGACCGAAGGCCTGGGCACTTGAAAAGTACATGCTACATGTTCACAACTTGGTTTTGCTAAAGCTTTTGAAGAAGCGAGTGATTTAAATAAAACACTGTGATGTGTGATCATCACCTTTTCTGAAAAAAACGGTAATTGCTAGGTTAGATATTTTAGAATTGTAGGTCAATGCAATCAGTAATTGATGTGACATGAACTTGCCTATCCTTCATCCAGTGTCTCGTTCAAGGATTTTAGAACGACACAGGAAGCTCTGCCAGCAGTTGTTGAGAGCAGGAAAGATTAGTTCGTCACTCCTGGACTTCATGAATTCAACAGAAATCTAGCACCTTTCACGAAAGCAATGCTGATGCAGATGTCGTGCTATTCTCATACCAAGTGCCTTGCTCCAGGATTCATCTTGCTCAAGCAAGAGAGATGGGAAGATGCAGATATTTCTAAAAATAACTTTTCACCAATAATCCTCTTACCATTTTTAATACTAAAACACTGCACACGAAATAAAAATCGATATTCCAATCAATTTTGCTTCAAACAAGTTTATTAGATAACAGCACAAAAGAAAGAAATTCATGAAGGAATTTACAGTATATTTGATACAATGAGTTCAGTGTCACTGTCACAGTGAGTTTTCTAAGTCAGGATGATATTATATTTTTGATCATGAAACTATTTCCAATCGATCACAATGTTCTAGTATTGAGATAATTAGTCAGAAATCCCACTACTTAGAAATGGATCAACTTATCAAGATGCTTCCAATATGAAGATGAAACTTCAGAACGAAAAAACACATGACAAGCAAACGTTTCAGCGGACTGTTCTCGACCAGGTGTGACCTTGACATTAGATTTCATCGCCGCAGGTGATCGATGTTTTCTACCGGAGCACATTATTGGAGAAAGGGGACATGGTGAGCGAGTGAGGCTCAGGTCACACCAATCGGTTGTAGGTGGGCCAGGTTTAGTCGAGGAGGTGTAGGTACATGTAGTCTCGCCCCGCGTCCACCTACAGGGCAGGAATGTAGCTGGAAATTTCAGTCAAGTTTGCCAGTACTGTGCTGTGTAGATGGAGGCCTACAACTTTCAAGTTTGCTGTACATGTACCTTCCAAAATATTCCAAAAATGGCACTGGGTGTAAACACATTCCGGAAGTAAAAAAGCACAGTCTAAAGAAAGGTGCCTCAAAATCACAAATCTGATATTTATCAACCAGTAAATCATTTTATGACTTAGGGACTTTTATTTGACAGCAGAGCCATTTCTCTTCATGAAAATCACCGCCCAAAACACCCAAGTCCGGTTTGCCAAGTCTCTCATTATCATCATTGAAGGTGTACACGTGCACCAAGAGTGCCAGTTTCTTTGTCCCTTTTCTCATTTCCTGGAAATTCTTGGCAATCTATCAAAATGTGCTTGCCCTGATTACACCGTGCCAAGCCCCAGTCAAGGGCAAGATGTTAATGATGATGATCTTATACAGACCATCCCCAGTTGATTGCAGTAACAAGGTTCTTTCAACAGAGTTGACAGTGCACTCGAATGTATATCCGCTTATGTTTTAATGGACATAACTTCTGAGGCATCGGCCCATTTTCAAGGGTCACTGATCACGCTGATGATCAATTTGTTGCTTTTAAAAGTTATTTTGTTTAAATACATGGTCATTGGGTCTGAAAAACCCATGCCAAATTTTGACTGGGGAACTGGGACTTTGTGTTCATGACGAAGTATCAGTCCCATTGCTGTCCCCACCTCCACTATATTCTCTAGTACACCAATAAGGCGAGCCACCCTAATGTATTTCAGCCAACACTCCATGAAGAAGCATATCATTGTCAGCCTCCCATCTCCACCAGATTGCACACAGATTCTGTGGGTATCTTGTTCTGCTACATGAAGTGTACATCACAATGCTTCAATGTACAGCGTGTGTAGTAACACCAATAATCTTTAGTATTGATTGCGACCAACTAGTCAGCCAGTTCATTGCTGTAATCCGCTAGAAACTGGCTACGTGCGTATTGTACTCAAGGGCAATGGAATGCTCCAGCTCAGTTTCTGAAGGTCAGGGTTCACCTAGTTTTTGGAACATTGGGGTGTTAGCTATACACGATGAGGCTTGCAGACAATTTTCAAATCTATTCTCCTATGCAATTTTGGGGAGCTGTGTTCCAGAGATCAACATTTCCTGGATCTGTGCCTGAACCAGCACCTTTCCGAGGAAAAGGGTAAAAGTTTGTGGGTTCAATTCTCTGCGGTTACAGGTGCCTGTACAGATGTATCCTGACCATCACCTGTATAGTGTGTATTAAAGTAACTGACATTTGCAGGTTCCCATCAACATTTATCCATGCCAACGCCAACAAGTGCATGATTTATACCCCTAGTTAATACTGGCCAGGTAATCTCAACCGGGATGTTGCCTAGTCAGATTTGAACTCTGGTGGATTTCTTATTATCTTGTTCTGACAGCCACAGGTCCAGTGATTACCATTCACCATTAGATGAATTTGGTTCTGACAGGTCCAGTGCTAGATGGCTTTGTTGGCTAATAATAATTCCAACAGTCTCCAAGTCATATTTGCCCTTCGTCACAGCTATGCAGAAAAGGGAATGGTCAACATCACACTGATTTTCATATTTTTCTAAAATATAAGTGACCAAAACTGGAGTGTCTCCTTCTCCTCAAAAGTGCCAACCGCAACTGCAGCCGCTAGAAATACCCAGAAAAGTTTGGGTCTTGTCAGATTCAGCACTAAAAGCGTGAATCATTTCGACGTACTGTGAGATCATGTGAGAGACCCCTATTGGCGACTTTGTGTTACAACTTTCTCGCCTGCTTAGCTGCTGCCTATATTGTCCCTTTAAGTAAAGAGTTACAATGGGAATATCAGGTTGACCACTGACAAATCTGATCAACCCAGGTACAATGGAAAGGAATGTGGTGAAGTACATGTATCCGCCAATAACAAAATATCAAATTCACTCAGGCGAACAGAGGTCTCTGACACGAGGGCATGAATTATTTTCAAATTACTAAATATTGATTCTAAAGATTGAGTTAGTCTGTGTTCCTGTAACATACACAACTATATCCTCTATCTGACCATGATGACTATGATGTTTTTCTCAAGTGTTTTTTTCATGAAGTCAAGCCAAGAATTTCTGGTTCTTGCACTTAGTTATAATTGAAACAGAAGTTCTCATTCCATTATGGCATTAGTCAGTCCATAAATTACACATAACTGACAACAACCTTGCATCAGCCATCATAACTCAAGTTCAACGATGATCAAAAACCCACACACCAAGTTCACGTGTATCATTACTGACATTAGTATTAAGATGTGGCAATAACATAAAACAACCTAACGGATGGCCAAGGTGCTCCCATCTTCCTCAAATATCGATAAACTAGGGACATAAATTAGCGATAAGGACAAAAACGTTTGCGCATGCTGGTGGTCGGGTTCTCAGGTCTTCGAGACGTAATTTATCATCATACCATGATTCTAAACGAACTGCACATAAACTTGTAATTAAGTTGCCATAGAACAGAGGAGGTGGGGACGGATCCTAAAAAAGACACTAACTACTTTTCAATGCAAAACACAGCAACATGTTTGATCACCAATACAATTTCATACATTTTTTTAATAAAATAGGCAATTTAGACTATATTCACTATATGCACACGAGAGCATGCAACTGCAACAAGTCACAGCGACAGAAATCTCTTGTTTGCGGAAACTCTTCAAACAGTAAAGAGAGATTCACGAAGTCGTTACTTACCCATGAGACGACTCTCCCATTAAAACATGGCAAATGTGTTTCATCATCAACGATTTCTTCTTTTACCACTCTGAAATGGACAAAGTCAAATTTCATTAGAACAGTGATAAGAACACTGATCATGGTGTCCACATTTCATGGTTACAAACTTTTACATTCTCAACTGGGTGTATAGGTGGTGTATTGTGGACTACCAGAATCGGACAGTGAGTGACGAGTTTCTTGAACATTAAATAATGGTGTCATCATTCATTATGCGAAATCCCTATTCGACACTAAACCTACAAGAGTTAACGAAGTTAACACATCACTGACAAGATCAACACAACCCAGTCTGCCGCCGGTGAGCAATGCATCCAGAGAGGGTGTCGGAAGTTCTTCAATAGATACCCATACAGCCCACGGCCATAGCGCTGAACAATAGTAGACGTCATGCCCAGGGGTGGGGGACAGGTTCAAGACGTTGACCCCGCAGAAAAATGGCTGTCTTGCACCTCACAACAAAGGCTGTCTCTGTCAATGCAGATGTACCATTATAAGAGTCGAGACAGTGGAGGAAACTGTCCGTTTTTGCTGCAGTCATTGGCAGACAGACACCAAGAATGAAGGTACCAATTATGACGAGTCCTTATGAATAGTTGTTAGTAGTATTAGTAGCCTTTTCCTTCTTCTTGAACTTAGCGTTTTACGTTCTTATTACAAGTAGTTTGTTTTTTTGCTGTCTCTGACATCCTGAAGGATACCAAAGCCAGATAAACTACTTCCTACAAAGAGTTGTCCAAGGGGTTAAACTTGTTGTTTGTCGATGGGTGCAATGAATGCCTCAATCTAGATACCGCCAGGGAAGATAATACATAGAAATGAAACATAGCCCAACACTACGAGATAAGTTGACTGGAAACAAGTTTATAGCATTAGAGATTGCAGGATGGTCTAGCTACCACACATTCTGGATAGATTCAGGTACAGCTATATAGGCATAGTTCAAATACACAGTGGAAAATAAAGCTGAGGTGTACAACGCTCTCAACTGGAAGCCATAAGAATACAGTCAGCAGTGGTTTTATTATTGGTTCTCGGACAAAAATAATTCTTCTATCCCTCAGATTCAGAATGTGAAATCGTAACACTCTCGCCCTTCTTCACTGTATAGCACAAATCTCCGGCCAGAAAATTCATCTTGTAAGGGCTATATTTGATAAAGTGTTTCATCTAGTAGGATGAAGGCCAAGGCATCAGACTGGTCACTCGAGACATGCAAGACTATCCCCTTTGACATGCCTTATATTGTATTCGCGAATATATCACTCACTTGGGGGCAGTTAAAAGTTCTTGTTGACAGCTTTAGTACAACCTCCCACTGTAAGAAAGGTGCCTCCGAATGTAGTCAAGATCATTCACTCACCATACAACATGGTCAGTGAAGCATCACTTTCAACAGGATATTAAGCCTACACCTGCATTCATGTATATTCTCTAAAGTGTACAATGATTCAACATGCACATGATAGCTTACTTCTATTCAATAGAAAACGCATGGAAGTCAATATATTTGGGCAAGCTATACACAATAAAACATTCACATTCGAAACTGGAAAATGGCCTATTGTCTGGCGTCTTTTACCGTGAAGATCTTTTGTAAAGATGGTTGGTTGGTCTGACCCTAGGTGGTACTGGCGTGTCTGGAAAAGGCCTATCGCAACTCACACAAACATTTCCTGGATCTGCCCAATAGACGAATTCGAAGAAGACAAATCAGTGCCAAAACAAATCAAAGGCGCACACTCAGAACACGTCAGAAAGCCTAAGCGGACTTCGGACAATGCTTAAGACTCAGAGACACAGCGATCCTTTGCATAATGCATGACTGGTCAGTGCCAAAACAAACTTCTTCGAATCCATCTAATACTGCACTTTGCAGGTGCGTTAGGGCCAGCCAGGCATGCATGTCATCATGATGTGGCCTATGCATCATGATCAGATATGTAGTCCTAGCCAATAATCATGATGTATGGATCCATGGCCATGGGTATCAATGCACTGCCGATTGCATTATCATCATGCACTGTATCATGTGCAGTGTACACAAAGTGTGATGAAGCCCTAACCGGCTGTCAAAACTTAGGGTACCGTTTCCACGAAAACAAGACATATTACGGCCAAATATCAATAACAGGAGACAATGTATCTATCTAGAACAGCAAATCAGTTTAATAAAAAAGAGATCGGTGGTCATTTAGGTGTTGCAGCGAGACAAAACAACTCGGAACTCACCCAAAATCATCATCCATCGACTTGAAAAAGAATTTATAATTTGGCCGATTCAAGGCATTCTTAAAATCCCCTAAAGTGACCCGATCAGCGGGAACAGAAAGTTTGATTAAATACGGGGTGTCCTCGTCATCTATATGATAGATGATTTTAGTCTCGGCCTCCATACTGGAGGGCAGATTTAGACTCTAAATTCTGGATGATGTTCTATCTTTCCCAAAATGGCGACCGAATATTTTGCTCACTGTCCTCGCCGAGTATGGGTGAGAGAACCCTCCGGATATTGGGAAATGATATTGGTAGATTTGAAAGAGACTGATTTCTACACGAAATTGTCAGTAAATTTGGATGATTCTCTCAGATATCCTAACTTTATACATAAGAAAATTCCAAAGGCAAAAAAATCCGACGATAATCCATCCTTAACTGGTGTTTTCCCATTGTTAAAGAAGCCGAATGTTTCCGAGGGTTGATAATTTCTGTGCTCTGTCGAGCCTCTCAATTGATGCGCTCACCCAGGCTGTTCCAATCTGTTATACGCATCCCTACAGATATTACTATAATAACTATAGGTCTTTTAACAAGCATTACGTTTTCCTTGTTCATTTAGTAAAGCAGTTTTTAAAATTAATGTCTATGTTTCTGCAAAGAGAAAGGTGTATAGGAATTTAAATGAAATATACATTTGACTTCAATTATCTGAATTTGGGGAGGGCAAAAATTAAATCTAACACCCACAACAAATTACTAATTTACCAAATACGGCAAATATTTTTCAAACTCCACGCAGAGAAAATTGGTGTGGAGTGTGATTTTCACGAATTGCGGTTGTTTCGCTTCCTAACCTTTTCGCCCCCAGTCATTTCGCTCCAAATCGAAGTCGTTTCGCTCCCTTGGAGCGACATCTGAGTGATATTCAGATGGAAACTTGTTACAAATATCAAGAAAAGCATTGACACATCATTACTAACATGTCAATAAACAGGAACTCCATAACTATAGTTGAGTCAGATCAATACCAGCACATGATCATCTAAATTTAGTCCATTCCCACAGTCCGCTCTTGGACCCTGTATGGTATCCCCAAGCGTCTCAACTGTGGAGTGAGACTGTGCCACCAGGCAATCTGGGGAAAACCCTACAATGAGACCGCGGATGCGGGTTTTGAGTTGTAACTGTGGAGTGAGACCGTATGTAGGTCACGCCTCATGAAAAAACACTGTCTTTACATGAGGCGTGAACTACATAAGGTCTCACTCCACAGTTACAACTCAAAACCCGCATGATCCGCGGTCTCATTGTAGGGTTTTCCCCAGATTGCCTGGTGGCACAGTCAAACAGAGTACGCATAGTGAAGGGGCTTGGTACATCCAGCAAACACTTGACCAACATGGTGAGAGAGAGATGAGACAGTCACAGCCATGCCGAATCTGTTCATGCTGCTCCACTGTGTTGCCAACATGATGAGAGAGATGAGACAGTCACAGACAGGCCAGATCGCGAGGGTTTTTTTTACAGGTTGGTTCGTACCATTGTGTACATTGACCGCCAATCAGAGCTCAGTAACTTCGCCTGACGTCATCAAGTAAGAAACGCACGTGTTGTAAGTCAGTAAACAAGTCACAAGATCAGCGATGCACATCCGACAATTGGTGCGAGTTCGAATCTCGGAAGGACCCAAACAATTATTCACTTTTTGTTTTTATTGCTTTTTTTCATTTACTTAATTATCTTAATAATAAATTAAATGTACACAATGGTTGTGTAAAATAAAAAACTCGCCGCCGGTACGTCCTCCAGGCTTATATATCCGTACGACACTCATCTTCTCTGGTGCTGCCATCTGAGCTAAGAAAATGGAACTAGGCAAATACTAAAAAATAAAAATATCGCCCGTTTTTAGGGCGGGGGACGATTTACAGTTGGAACCCTGAGTAAGTAAGCAAGTATGAACCTGGTTTAATCTGTGGTTTATCTTATTAATACACTACCTACCAAGTCCCTTTATATACTATGCAAATCTCTCGGCATTACATCCATGGTGTTAACCCCACTAACGTAGCAGGTGCGTTGAAGGTCAATTGTCTATGCTGCCACCTCTTAGTGAGGACAGAGGACAATAACTAGTAGTCCCGGCAGCGAGTTTTTTTTACAGGTAGGTTCGAACCATTGTGTACATTTAATTTATTATTAAAATAATTAAGTAAATGAAAAAAAGCAATAAAAACAAAAAAGTGCTTAATTGCTTGGGTCCCTCCGAGATAAGAGATGAGACAGTCACAGACAGGCCAAATCAGTCCTTGTGGAGCAGCCAGGACTGATTCGGCCTGGCTGTGACTCTCTCATCTCTCTCACCATGTTGACAACTTGGCAGAGCAGCAAAGACTGATTTGGCCTGGCTGTGACCGTCTCATCTATCTTATCATGCTGTCCACACGGTGGAGCAGCCAGGACTGATTCGGCCTGGCTGTGACTCTCTCATCTCTCTCACCATGTTGACAATTTTGGCAGAGCAGCCAAAACTGATGTGGCCTCTCTCTCACCATGTTAACAACTTGGCAGAGCAGCCAACAAGACTGATGTGGCCTGGCTGTGACTGTCTCATCTCTCTCATCCTGTTGTCAACACGGTGGAAAAGCAAGGACTGATTCGGGCTGGCTGTGACTGCCTCATCTTTCTCACCATTTGACAACTTGGCAGAGCAGCCGTCATTGAATGGGCATCCGATATGCCACGAGATTTACAGTTCCATTACTGTCAGCTTCGCCTGAGACGGGTGCCACGAGTTTTACCGTCGTCGGATGCACATCTGATATGCCACAAGATTGTCAGTTTTGTAAAGGTTTCGGGGATAAGACCAATGCATGCGAGCACCGTCGTTAGAACCCCAAACCGGCTTCTCGATCGTATCCGTAGGCCGCGCCAGACTGTCAGCGCTCATGGACTCCAGTATATAGACGACCGGACCTTAGACGACCGAGCTTTTCTTTACCTTACAAACATTATTACTTCGCGACTCACTTGTTTTTTTCACATGCATTGTTCTCGTGGTGTAGGAAAAGTAGGCCAATACATGTAATAGTGTCTAAAAACAATATTCAGTTAATGGAATTACACCTTTTTTCATTACTGTTTGCTTAATATTGCCCTACTGCCTTTTTCATTAATCAATTTTTAGCAATATGTTTACAACGCAGTTATAAGCTAGGAGATTGCGCCCCTAAACCAACTGACAACTCTACCTCCCCGGAACTCAAACTTTAACGTGAGTTAATTGTAATCTTACTCTCTATATACCAAAGTGATTTATCTAGGAATACAGTTGAACTTCACTAAAAACTAATGATTTGTTGATGAGTTCAATGAACCCTTCAATTCCTTTGGTTTTCTTGGCGAACTGACGTCCGACAATGACCCGTTACAATGGACTACAGGCGACTGAGATTGGTGAAATCCCAACATCTTTCTCTCTGTGGGATGACGAAACAATCAACCTCTGCCAGCTGCTTATCTATTCAGATTGTGAAGGCTTTGACACAACCTAGAAACTCTGAAACAACTACCCTCTGCCAGCTGGTTATCTGGTCAGGTTGGGAAGACCTTGACACAACCTAAAAATTACACCAAGGTTACCACTAATAAACTCAGGAGACTGCAGGACAGCTTTTTAACAACCAACCTATTCCAGTTGATTATCTCAATACCTGGTCAGGTTGGGAAGACATTGACACAACCTTCAAAGGGTCATTTAGCTGTACAGGACAACATTACACTTGCGTTCGACATGGGTGATACAAGACAACTGATTTGGTTGTACCATGGTAATCATCTCACAAGGACGGACAATGGACCAACCAACCTCTGCCAGCTGGTTATCTGATCTCACGAGACAGGTATACCTGAGTACTACTTGGGACCACAATCATCTTAGAAGACTGGTGAATCCTCCAAAAATCCTCTTTCTCATTCAGAACGTGCCACAAAAAAAGACATCATTATCCACATATAAAAATAATTTATTTTGATCAATCTGTCCACACTGTAATTTTGGTATGGAGCCCTCAAATTTGTTGTCAGTCCTCGTTTGCTTTTGAATCACATCGTCATTCGTCACAAAGTCCCATCTCAAATCATCTGATGACCATCTCCACTGTTTGTGTGTCGAGGCTGCACTCCGTCAAGACTTGTTATCACTAACTAATATCAGCTGTTGCTGAGACACTGATGCTTCGAGAAGGACTGCTCACTCTGGCAAGATTGGATTAAGGATCACTCATTTTTCTCACCAAGTTTTACCCAGGAGACAGGAGTGTTTAATGGACAACTCTTCAAAGCAGGCAAAGAGAGTAAAATGGAACAAATACTGAAATAGCCTCTGCCAGCTGGTTATCTGACCAGGCTTTTTTATGAAAGAACGTGAGATTCGTAAAATAAAGCGATTTCATTCCTTCCGACGCGGCCGATAAGCTCACATCCAACGACGGAACCCTAGCGGCAAATCGAAGAACTAGAACCAATATCGTATATTGTCGTCCTTTTACACGAATTAGTAAGTTAATCATCACTTAACCACACCAGAATGCAGAATGAATGCTTATGGGTTAAGCCAAAGTTGAAGAAAGTAACCAAGAATCTATAATAGGATTAGATAATGCATTCAACAAATCAAAACTAAAATGAAAACAAATTAGGGGCTGTCTCATAACTATAACTTTGGAAAGCATGGTCATGGACAGGTGGCTGGGGATCAGGATCAAGCAACTCTAGGCCAACTCTGATTTCAGCCAGGGACAGTGCTGGCTGTTTGAGCCAAGCTAGACTAGACGAAAACCTGCACCCTAAGAGCAGAGCCCAATGCAGCAAGAGAAGCTTGTATATTCGCATTTGAAAGGGTCTGCCCCAAGCAAAGACAAGTGAAGAGGGCGTGGTGCTGGGGGGCGTATCAGAAATAACAAGTTTCACTGATGATGTAGGCCTATGAGGATAGCAAGTAGGATGGGTGCTAGATTGTGCTTCTCCAGGAGTGCGGTAGGCTTAGGCCTACATTGTCATTCCATGGTGAAGCAAATTGCAGTCTGTGCACTTATTTGTTTTCATCAATATCATCATCATCAACAGCTCGGCGCCTCTTATTTTGGTTTTTGCCTGGTCTTCAAAGGAATCACCAAGAGATGTTTGGAAACATTTACATGTACTACATGTACATGCATGATACAGTCTCATCTTCTTAACTAATACTATGGCTTTAGCACAATCCCTCCTCCCCCCCCCCCCCCCGTGCACCACACAAATTGAGCTTGTGTTTCCACCATCCGTGAACACTTGCAGTGTTACTGTAATGATTGAAACTTTATATGCTTTTCGTTGTATTCTTGTGTCGACCATCTTTAAATTCCAGGGATGAATCATAAACAACACTCATCCTTTCCACAGCAATGCTAGCACCAGCAGCTTACCATTGAATCATCCTGATCAATATTTTCCAACCAAGAAATCCAGCACCGTCTATCTTCCATTTGGTCAACTACATGATTAATACCGAACATCAGTCTTTGTATGTTGTGTCCTAGACACAGTGTAGTTCTCTGTCATTATTTCTCTTTCAAAAATCAATTTTCAATGGAAAGGGTTTGAGGAAAGAAAAGCCACGAAGCATTGTCGTTTGAGGTATGTATGTATTGTATGATGATTTTGACCAGAGATCTTGTTTTCCCACTGCAATGCATTATCTTTCGCTTACCAGCATAGGTATGATTTGGATCCTGCATAAGCTATAAAGCACTAAAGGGAAAATTTGTTCCGTGTATTGGTAAACCGGTTTCTGTCTTATTGCGATAAGTAGGCAGATGTTCATACATTCATAGTCATAGCAATGGAGAGTTGAATGAGGGGCTGGTATATTTTTCATCTATCACCGTTAATTATTTGAATGGAAGGACGAGAAGGGCAAAAGTCATACCAGCAAGTCTCCGTCATCCTCTCAGTCTCACAATCAAAAGTCTTGCTCCAATCCTCTCTTCCTTTTTAAGCAGTTAAGGGAAGAAAGTAGGTGTTCTTATTATTGTTGCTGGGAGCATCGAGGTTAGACTGGAAAATCATTTCAAAGCTAAACAGGAGTAAAACATTTACCTGAGGATACATAATTTCCATCATTCATATCAATGGAGGAGTTTTAGAAATGTCAGTCTGTCATTGTGTGAAGACACTGGTGTGGGTGTTGGCTAGATTAAGTTAATGATCAAGCCATCAGGCCTTGACATTTTGGGATAGGAATTAAGAGCAATTAAGTTGCTCAGCTACAGTTTTGTGGATCGATGGATTATATTTTTGTCACATCCTGTGGACGGTGTCTTATTTGATTATGAACTGTGCTTAGATGTGGTTCATTTATTCTTTATACATTTAGATCTCTAAATAGGTTGATCTCTTGAGTACAGCTTATCCCCAACAAACGTGAACAGAATGTGCATTTGGGGCATAATGTCTGGGTAAAAAATTGTATTATTTTTCCACACTCATTCATTCTTTGCAGGAAATGAACAGTTCTGTTCAAAGTAAGAATCAACGGAAACGATGAGTGCTTCCATCATCCATGACAAAACTGGCGTCACTCTTGCCCCCGATGACATCAACGAGATCCAAATGGCGTCATCAACATCACTATCCTCCATTACATCCACAACGTCTGGCTACGACGAAAAGAAACCTATATTGAAAAATAACGCAGACGGTGGTGCTTTGCGGAAACGTGCAAAGAAGGACGGTGCCAATGGAGCGCATACGACGTATCATGATTTTAATCGCATGTCCCAGATTTTCCCACGAAATATTGGTGATGAGTTGAGGAGGACCTTAGGGCTTTGGGGCGGAGTGTTTGGACCTGTCGCTTTGGCACAATGTAGTAATTTATTCTTACGCACGGGTGAGTAAATGATGTTTTTGTGGATTTCGAAATTTGGCATATTTGAATTAGATATGATGATGTTGTCCTTATACTGCAAACAGAGGAGAGCCTCTATGGCGAGCAAACAAAGTTGTCACGGTTCCTGATCTCCACCTAATGGATAAATCTGGGGGTGAGTTGAAGTGAATGGTTTGTGCAGGGGCAGGTCATAATCCATCCAATCACTTGCAAAGGCAGTTGGCTATCCCCGCCAGCCAGTGATAATTACAGCCCTTCTCTCTCGAGTCTCCTATTTCCTCAGATAAGCGGGAGCAGACTCCAGTGAATGCACCAACACTGGACATCCATCTCCACAGTCTACCTTGTGGCCGAAAATATCAACATAAAACATATAACTTTCACATTATGTTTGTTATTCACTTTATTTTGTATTTTTGTCCAATTTTTACAGATTTCAGGTTTCAATATCATCAAAAAATTGGAACTTTACAAAAGGAAAAGTCGCCTGAAATATACAAATCTTATTATAGAACTAAATCATTCTAATTCCTATTTCATAAACAGATAGAAACCAACATGCATTCTACCTCTATCCTTGTTATCCTAACTACTGCTATTTCTTAAGTTTCCATGGTAACCGATGATGGCAGAGTTTGGCACACCTGAACAGTTTTCTGTGGGTATTGTGAACCATCGATATTGCAATCTTCTTGAAAGATCTTCTTTCTTTTTTTCAACATCTTTTTCACTTTGCAGATGGCAATCGTATTCACTTCAAGTTATCATCACCATACAATGCCATAGAACTAGAAGCAATATAAATCAGGATCTCGGAAAGAGCACAGATGTGTTAAATTTTCTACTTGCCCTTGTGGAAATGTGCACCGCATTACCACTTTCCCAAGACAACCAAATATTGCTGTGACTGGGGACAGCTCAGTTTTTTAAAAAAAAGATACAACCCCATCCTGACAAAATTCCCAGAACTAGCAGCCCAGGTAGTGCTTTGCCAGGATTAAAAAGGGAAGGGTATTTTCTCTTTTTGATGGATGAAGGGCAGAGAGCAGTTTTAGCCACACAATAAATTGTTATCTGACTGGAGCACACTTTTAAGTTTCAATGAGACTGGAAAGTCTCTTAGTCTTACACCCGAGTGGAGCATACACAGCTGCCTTCCCATCACCCTGACCTCAATTATCCCCGATGGATGAGAGTCTGAGCGAGATGGTGTGCTGAGATGGTGCATCGCTAATAGCAGGTGTATAGAGGCTGATCAGAGTTGATGAAGCCTTACATTGATAATAATGGTGCGTTTCTGCGGTCTGCTAACATCAGCAATGTAAGGGGATGAAAAATATTCCAGCAAAAGGGGTGGGAGGTTTTGAGAATGTTATACCAGCTCAAAGGGTTTCGGTTCAAATCATATTTGTGTTTTATAAAGCATATTTTCAGCCAGAACAGAAACTACATGACATGTATGGAGCCGTTCTAATTTCTACTGCCGTCCAAGTTTGACCCCACTCTCTGCTTACAAATCTCTTATCAACACCGATGGGTTAACTAGAGCTTTCTTCGTGATATACCGTTGTGTACCCCGATCTGATTTCCTTGTCATTCTCCATGAGAAGCACTTACAATAAGCCCGAGGCTAGCCTGTTGAGAATGAGATCTCATCATAGGGAGGTGTTTGCATGTTTCCCTAAAGCCACAGATTAGGTAGAGTGTATGTAGAATGGGTTCTCTTCATTAGACATGCCAGAATGATGCTCTCTATCTCTCTCTCTATCATGCTGCATACACTGTACTACTTTGTGACCAAAGGGTTAGAATAGGCAACAACTCAAATAAGAACATTGATCTCTAGCATTTACAAGGTGCTCTTTCTGACAGTTTGAACCATATTTTCAAATGCACCAATATAATCCCTCATCCACTAATGGATTCATCCATCACACTAGCATTAGGAAACATTTATTAGAGATCTCTGGTTAATTTGAAAGATAATGATGAAAATAAAAAATAAAATTTGAACATTGGAGGGGGATATGAGCCACTCGATCAATGACCTCCAACGTGGGTGGCAGTGAATAGCTGGAATTGCTCACGTTGTTTGGCAGAATGTAACCTGGGCCACATGGTTTGCTGTATCATGACTCAACCACTGAAACAGTGGATATATGGCACACTGAATGATACTCACATTCAATGAAGTGTGCTACAACAGTGTCACAGAAAATTATTCTTTGGTGTGTGTAGTTGCAATTCATGACATCAGATTATGAACCAATTGATTAGTTATGGATGAACGATTGTATTATAACCCCAACCAGCTGTGCGATTGAGTGTGTAAATACCAGGGGAGCAGACACCATGATGATAAGATGATTACCAAAGAGGTGCCCTCATTATTTTGGTAAGAACTAACTAAGGGACTTAAAATTGTTGGTCCTATAAACCAATCCAGAACTCAAATCGACAGAAAAAACAAGCAATTCATTAACCATACTTAAATATTTATTCAAATCAAACAAAATTAAACTGCACTCAAAAAAGAATACACCGGTGAATACATTACTAGATTTACCATGGAAAATGCATAAAATTGGAAGACTGTCCATTGGCTCAATATCGTTGGAATGTTGCGCAGTAGTGCATGCCGTATTGGAATTCGGTGACCAATAGATTACTGAAAGTCATATGTTACCAAAAATAAGCCTACTTTTGGCAGCGTATCAACAGACTGTTCTCTAGTGATCTGGTGGACTTGTGACGTTAGGGCCTTGCAAAAGAATGAGTTTTTTCATTCTTTATATTCCTAGGCAAAAGGGTACATCAACCGTAATGTGCCATGGGCATACATGTATATATTCATGAAGCTCTTTTCTTTTAAATAGGTTACCTGTTGCCAGAAACTGATAAAAAGGTCCTGCTGAGTGAATATGTGTGTACACCTCGCATGCAATTTTCATTAACTTCGAACTGATGAAGTTATGCCCTTGCCATATAAAAACATAATACATTCAGAAACCCTTTTTAAGTTTCATAGAAATTGACAGCGCATCTATCCTCAGCATCCAGTGAGGACGTATCCATCACGCACCAAGTTAGGGTTCCAGGTATGCAGCTATTCTATTCTCTTTCGGTTTACACATAACTGAATTACCCTCACAGTACACTACAGTAAAATTAAAAGCACAGATCAGATACAAAAAATTTGGAAGGTACTTAACACACACCAATACTGTCTAAAGTCTTTCTTCCCTCAATTTACAAGACACCCGTCCTAATCCTCGATATTCTCTCCAGCTCGCATTCGACTGAAGACCTCGCCCAGCATCTGGTTGCACATTGCTGCGTAAGGATTCATAGCGATGACTTGCTGTTTGGCAAAACTTCCGCCCAAATTGGCGGCTATTTTGAAATCATTCAATGCTTTTTCATTGTGACCTGGAAGAAAAGAAATGTTGATCATGTGGAGAAAAGAAATTCCTGATAATTTCAGGAGATGTATAACTTGACTCCAGCAAGATTATCATCTATTCTAAATTTGTCTATAGCATCTTTCATTCCAGCCAAAAGACCAGGGCTAAGGCCATGGTAGTTGGTGGGCTCCAAAATGGCCTTTGTGCCCATTAACCTTTTCCAACACCCAAGGCCATGAAGTCTTCATGAATTCTTGTTGTCACTCACAGAGATAAGTTTGATGGACTTATAATTATGACTATGTCCTTACCTTCTAATCTCTCAATCAGTCCTCTCTGTGTAAACGACTGACATGCAACTTTGCCTTTCCCCTCACTTAGCTCAATAGCTTTATTCAGATCACTCAATGCCCCTGTAATACAAGCAAAAGAATGATAAAAAAATAATAGATAACACAAGTTTACACAAATCACTGAACACTGAATAAATGGTGATGTATCCATTTGTAAAAATTATTCTTTAGTCTCCATAGATAACACAAGGAGCAACATTTTGGTACTCACTCCCAAGGTGATTCAAGTACTAATAAACATTTCTTTCCTGATCATACTCTGGAATTGATAATTCTGTGCTGAAATGTATCTGCAGAGGTGTAGGGTTGCCTTTTCGATAACAGACTCGCAGCTAGTAGCAATTAGTTCTGAAGAGATGTTAGGTTTGTTCTCTTATGATAGACATGCGACCCACGGAAAGTGGCCAAATAATTCTGAATGGCTCTCTGAACTTCATCACTCAAATTACCTTGGGTGACTCCCTGCAATCTGAGCGCCTGAGCTCGGTTGTTGTAGCATGATGCTCTTTCTGGAGACACTTCAATAGCCTGGCAGAAGAAATGTAGAGCTGTTTGGATGTCTCCTTTTTCTGCAGCTTGTACGCCTTCTAATTCTAGTCTGAAAAAACCCCTAAAATTGAATGCCACCTCTACATAAAACGGACCCTATTTTAATAATGGGCTGCCAACCTTTATACCACACTTTTAACAACTTCTTCTGTGTTCTTGTAAAGGATGGGGCCCTTTCAATTATTTTAGTATCATTCAACATGGCAGGCGGTATTTGCACCACGCCACCACGGGCACCACGCGACCACCACGCCACCACGCGAACAGGCGGAGCGATCATAATGACGATATCAAAATAGCGGCCGATTCATTGGATCATGGTTTCTTGGAACAATTATAGATGGCGTTGGCTGCTATCCTAGCTTCTCTGATGCCCGTTTTTGGGATTATTGGAATAAAGGCATACGCCAACTACGGAAATACGTACTGAATTACCGTTGAGTAACTAGACCTACTCCAACTGACGACTGACCTGCAAAAACCATACGAGTACGAGTGGGTTATATAGTCGATCTCCCTTTAAAGGGGTGGCCGTTCGTTTGGGTGGGGTGGGTTGGGGGGGGGGGAGGAGTTAGATTTATCACTCACTCGAACACGTGTGCATAGTTTCAACATACTGTTGTGTGAGAGACCCTTATTGGCGACTTTGTGTAACTTTATCTTGCCTACCTAGCTGTTGCCTATAGTTTCCCATTAAAGGGGGACTATGTAGGAGCAGGGGGTCAAATTGGCCAACTTTAGCTGACTTATAAACAGAGTAAGGGCATTAGGTCTTATTTGATTCATCACTGAATGTATCCCTGTTACAAGCGTGACTAGGTTAGGACAAACTGTGAGAGGTGAGAGACTCACTGGCTACTTTGTGTAACTTTATGTTGCCTACCAAGATGTTGCCTATAGTGCCCCTTTAATGGACAAGTCTCTGTACAACACGAATTCGCAATAATAGGTCTCCGATCTATACTTTCTCCGCAGTGACAGTATTGTGATAACAATAATGGTGTGATAAGATCTCTCATGACAAACGGTTGGACACGGATGTATAGCGGCTTAATAATAGCCCTGCTTTTTGCAAATGCCATTAACAAGTAATAAATACTCGTAAATCCCGTCAGGCAACAACGCAGTATACCAACATGCCATCTATAATTGGTAGGTGTAACCACAACTCTCAAGTGTCTGTGGTCCGATGGTCTGTTTTGATATCGTTATTATGATCGCTCCGCCTGTTCGCGTGGTGGCGTGGTGGTCGCGTGGTGCCCGTGGTGGCGTGGTGCAAATACCGCCTGCCATTCAACATCCCGATTCCAAAGGATTTATTTCTCACCTCAAACTTCACCATATGAAGGGCATAGCAATTTCATAGCTGTCATGTCTTGATCCTTGGAAGATATCAGATTTAGGAACTATAGATGGATTTCATAACAACAATAAACTGGTTTATTGGTGATTATACCGGAAGTTGTGACAAGCCCAAGATGGCTACAACACAAGCACATTTGTGCGACCACTACTGATATTATTATACAGGGTGTAACATAACACAGTATCCAACATTCCTCACCCCCAGAAGATGCCAGTCCATGATACGTGAGCTTGATCAAAACCTAATAACACTGTAACTGGAAACCCACTGACTAGGATAAGTCTATACACATAGTCTCTAAATAATCCAATTGTCTATAGGATTTGATTTACACTCGAATGTGCTAACACAATATTCAGTACACAGTAAATCTGCTCACTGCTGGAGGTAAGTATAATTATCTGGAATACCAACACTACAATTACTCAGTTATAAACGATTGCTTAACTCAACTGAACAATAATGAAAATGGAACACACAATATCCATATGCAATTACAAGTTCAACATAAGAATGATTAGGTACTCATATTGAATGAATGTCAAGAGCCACACTCGCAGCGCAGAATTAACAAAGGATTGACATACTAAGGCAGCGATCCGCCTACACCTTAGACGCCTATTGATTAGCGCTACAGGTCAAGCCTATCTGGCGGATGGCTGACCCGACTGGACCTACGAAGAGGTTGCTGTGGCGGTCCAGCAGATGGCGAAGGTGGGGCAACTACTGGTGGAGTAGCAGCCTGCGGTGTCCTAGTGACCACAGAATCGGAATCTCTCGGATTTCCCTGAATTTCCTCCCGTTGTGGAATGGGCACAACCTGCGGTGGTTGTGACACGATTTCATCCCGTTGTTGAGTTGGCACAACCTGCGGTGGTTGTGTCTCGTGTTCAACCGATGTGTCCTCCTGTGCCTCGTTGAGACGTATAGCATCCTGATGGCGGCGCCACACGCGACCATCCTTCAAACGAATAGTGTATGATACCGGTCCTGATCTTGATGTGATGCGTCCCGGATACCAGTTCAGACCACGATCAGCAAAGTTCTTAGCGAAAACTGCGTCATCAACGCTAAATTCCCTGGCTTTAGCCTTCCTATCATGACGCGATTTCATGGCAGTTTGACCACGTAACACAGATGATGACAGGTCTGGTACTGCCAAATCCAATCTAGAGCGAAGCTGACGATGCATGAGGAGCTCACATGGTGCCATGCCAGTGGTAGCATGGGGCGTTATACGATAACGGAAAAGAACCTCCAGGAGACGAGATTCCAGCGATTGCGATTTCGATGACTTTGACAGTCCACTCTTGATAGTCTGAACAGCGCGTTCAGCGAGCCCATTACTGGCCGGGTGATAGGGTGCTGTGAAGATATGACGTATTCCGTTACTCTTGCAGAAGTCCCGGAACTCTTGACTAGTGAAATTCGAACCATTGTCCGAAACGATAATATGCGGTAATCCGTGCACTGCAAATGTTGCTTTCAGTTTGCCAATAGTGTTCAACGACGTTGCAGAGTTGAGCACATGAGCATCGATATACTTGGTATGTGCGTCTGCAATGATGAGAATCATTTTTCCCTCATATGGTCCAGCGAAATCGATATGAAGACGGAACCATGGTTTACCAGGCCATTCCCATGGGTGAAGCGGAGCGGCGGTTGGTTTCTTCACATGCTGTTGACAACTCTGACAATCTTTCACTTTCTGCTCAATGTCCTCATCCAAGTTTGGCCACCAGATATATGATCGAGCCAGTTTTTTCATCCTGACCATGCCTGGATGTGCCAAGTGCAACTCCTCCAGGAGCTGACGATGACCTTGTGGAGGCACGATGACCCGAGCACCCCACAAGATACAACCCTCGTGTAGAGTTAGTTCATTTCTACGATAGAAATATGGCTGATATTGCTTATCAACCCGCTTAGGCCATCCTGAAAGGATGAACTTTCGAACATTGGCCAACACAGGATGTCTGTTGGTCCAGGTGGCGATCATGGTGTGCGTAACGACAGTGGTGTCAATCTGATCCAATGCATGAATGAACTCTGCCGGTGGTGGAGAAGCTGGTGGGGGCGACGCTGGTAGTCGACTTAGGCCATCCGCGTTACCATTCTGTTGCCCTGGACGATAGACGATTTTATAGTCATATGCGGACAGAGTTAGAGCCCACCTTTGTATGCGCAGTGCGGCCGTTGGTGGTATTGGTTTGTCTTGATGCAACAAACCTACTAACGGTTTATGATCCGTCAACAAGGTAAAAGTTCTTCCCCATAAGTACTGGTGCCACTTTTTGACCGCAAAAATCAACGCTAACGCCTCCTTTTCCAGTTGCGAGTAGTTGCGTTCAGCAGACGATAAGGAACGTGAAGCATACGCGACAGGTCGGTCCTGTCCTTTGATTTCACCAGGATGAGACAATACCGCACCAAGTCCGTAAGGTGACGCGTCTGGAGCTACGATTATCTCCTTTGCTGGATCATAATGCACAAGGATTTTCGATGATTGTAACAGTTCCTTAGAAACCACAAAAGCTTTCTGCTGATCAGGACCCCAATGCCAGGACCCTTTCTTGCGCAAGAGTTCATGTAATGGTTCCAACACGGTTGCACGATTTCTCAAGAACCGTTCATAATAGTTCAGCATTCCGAGATATGCCTGCAGTTGTTGGATGTTCTCCGGTGGTGGTGCCTTGACAATGGCCTCAACCTTTTCGGGGACAGGATGCAAGCCATCCTTATCAATGCGGTGACCCAGGTACACAACAGCATCAGCATTGAATGTACATTTCTCTTCTCTTAACCGCCACCCTGCGTCTAGCAGCCGTTTCAGAACTTTCTCGAGATTAGCCAGGTGTTCCTGAGCGGTCTTGCCCGTAACTAAGATATCGTCGAGGTACACAACGACATGATCAAGTCCTTGTAATAGATTGTCCATTGTTCTCTGAAAGATGCCAGGGGCGGAAGAAATGCCGAACGCTAGACGGTTATAGCGAAATAACCCACGGTGTGTGTTGATAACTACTAGTTCTTTCGAAGCATCGTCTAGCTCCATCTGTAGGTAGGCATCCGACATATCAATCTTGGTAAAGGTCTGCCCTCCGGCCAACTTAGCATACAGATCAGCTATCTTTGGTATTGGGTATTGGTTCCCCCTGATAGCCTGATTGACAGTGAGTTTAAAATCACCACAGATACGAACTTGCCCATTTGGTTTACGAACAGGCACGATCGGTGCAGCCCAGTCGGATTGAGCCACAGGTTCAATGATACCCAGAGCTAACAATCTGTCAAGTTCCTTATCAATTGCCTCGAGAAGTGCATACGGTACTGGACGCGCTTTATGAAATACCGGTACTACGTTTGGATCGATATGTAGTTTTGCCTTGGTTTTGACCTTGCCTAGGCCTGGTTTAAACAAGTCGCGATACTTCGACAACACAACTTTTATTTCACTGATGCGCTGATTTATCTTCTCATGCACAGAATGAGTCTCGAAAATTGTTTGCCACTTCAGACACAATTTTGACATCCAGTCTCGTCCTAGCAGATTTGGACGATCTCCGGGCACGACTAGGAGAGACAGCTCCGCCTGTTGGTCCTCGTACGTAACAGGAACTACACACATGCCTGATGGTCGAAATTCTTCACCAGTATACGTACGTAACTTCACCGAAGCTGGTTCAAGATTTAAAGTTTCTGTCCCTGTGCGCAGTCTATCGAACTCATCCTGACTCACAATGGTTTTTGAAGCCCCGGTGTCGACTTCAAACGTTATGTTCACGCCATTGATTATAGCATCGACGGTATATGGCGTGATAGGCGACTCTGCCCATGCCTGCTTTCTACGCTTAGGGAACTTGTTTGGATCCTCGGACTCCGTATTGAACAAGTTGTAAGTGTCCTCCCAAGGCCGGTTCTGATTATTGCTGTAACCGTACGTATCGTCATCACCAACATGATGCTGCTTGTGCCTTTGGCTGAATCTCGGTTTTGCTGATTGACCAGCCTGAGTTCCCTGTTTTGCCTGTTTCGATTTCCGGCAAACCCTAGCATAATGGTTCATGATACCACAGTTATTGCAGCTTTTCCCCTTTGCAGGGCATTCGTTCTCATGAGGGTACGGTCCCCCACACAAGCCACAAGTTAAGTCTTTCGACTTCGGTTTTGCTTTGGGTACAAACTTTTTTGGTTTCGATCGATTGTTCTGTGACTCCACTTTCTTGATAACGGTTTCGTGTCCATCAACCATAGCCTTGGCCTGAACCCCGCTAGCCTCTCTAGCCCTAGCATAGGCTAAGAGTTGCTGTAAGGTGAGGTTGGGGTCCCGCAAAGCCTTTTGACGAACTTCAGAGTCACGACAAGTTTGTACGATCTGCGATTTAATCTCACGATCCACATCATGAAACTCACAATGAATGCTCAGTTTTCGGAGCCGAACATGATACTGGTCAGTCGATTCATCCGGCTTTTGCCGAGCCTGACGAAAGCTGTAGGTTTCGAATTCAACGTTCTTGGCTGGTTGAAAATATGCTTTGATTGCATTCTTGCACGCAGCATAATCATCAGCAGCGCCTCGATCAGGGATATTTTCGAATATCGTGAACAGTTCCTCGCCCACACAGTGCAACAACATTGCCCTCTGGCGGATTTGATTGGTGATATTGGTTGCAACTAAAAAGTTATCAAAACGCTTGGTATATTGCTCCCAACGGGAGGCTGCCGTTTCTTTAGGCTCAAGAGGGAAATGTTCCAACTCTGCTAGCTTGGGTTTTATCGACATGATGATTGAAAGGTTATCCCGAAGCTACGATACGATGCACTGCACTGGCCGATACGATGTATGATGATGTGCGCAGAGCAACCGAGCAGGGTTCTGCCCCGATTCTACCTCGATTTATGCACAGATACACGCGAGATACCGCTTACGAAGTGATGTTGCCGAAAGTTAGTTTACCCTCGTCGCCAAATGTCATGTCTTGATCCTTGGAAGATATCAGATTTAGGAACTATAGATGGATTTCATAACAACAATAAACTGGTTTATTGGTGATTATACCGGAAGTTGTGACAAGCCCAAGATGGCTACAACACAAGCACATTTGTGCGACCACTACTGATATTATTATACAGGGTGTAACATAACACAGTATCCAACAATAGCCTGGGACGTAGTTGTGCCAAGATGGTACCATACTTAGATTATTTATCAGTGCCAGTGGAAAAACAATATCAAACTACTCAAGCTCTAACCCAAAGACATTTTTGGACACCCTGTGGGCTGTACTGCTCTGCATTTTTTGGGACACACCGTGTTTTGCATTGCTCATTGCAATAATAGGCCCCTAAACACTCCCTGTAGAACCACTCACTGATCAGTTACCTCTTGGATTCTTTGATTTCTGCACTTTCTGGTTCATACTCCGTTACCTCCGCAACAGGTTCAAGAAGATCTTCTGTTATTGGCAAATTAGGGTTGAAAATGGTATTTAAAATTGCGTTATCGTGCTGAGAAATATTTTGGGACTCCATGATGGAAGTCAGCGCCACCACGTGGACCTCGTTCATGCAGATCAAACTAAGCGATCTTGTTTGTTATGATCAATTTCATACCGTCTGTTTTCGCAAATATTGATGTATATGCAAGTCACTGGCATTTAGTGCAATACATTATCGAATTATCTTCATTCCATACCGCATATTTCAATATCTTTATTCTGATTAAGGAAATTACAGCATCAAGTCCAAACTCAAAAGCGATCGATTGGTTATACCTGGCTATGTCACATGACTTTTTATGGGCGAGCACATGACCCACTTTTGTATACAATCATCACAATCACGCTGTAGAAATGATATTTCCCTAGTTTATAGACTATCTGTGATCAGAAAGAGGATCCGGTAGTTTCATTAGAATGTCATTTTCGTATGGGTCAACGTCGCCATCAAATAAAAGCATGGATTCATTCTATGGTGGCGCAAACAGTGTGGATGAAGCCAGTAGTGATGAACAATATTTGTTGAATCAAGAACCTGCTGGTGATGAAGAAGGTGATAATCAACATACTCCACTGATGAAGTCACCTGGAAGCAGGCGTTACAGCAGCATGCCAGGGCCTGATGGATACCACAGGCTGACAAGTATATGCATCAAACCTGATGAAATGGGAGGTTCGACTACTGTTTCGAGACGGTCGCTGAATACCATGGCCGGAGTGTTTGCACCAGTTGCTTTGTCCATGTTCAGTACTGTCATCTTCTTACGTTTAGGTGGGTGTCTTCATCTATTGTTAACATCGTGTTTCAGCATCAGAGTGGACACTTTGTCAACCACGTCCATGACCATCTCGTGGCCACTTTGTACAAGTCAGAGATAGCCATTCAGGTTGTCATGATTCTCACTCTCACTTCCTCCAACTGGTACGAAGTTATATCATATATATATATCAACCTATAGGCCTAGCCCTGCCCCACGTGCTATGTCAAAGCTCCGTTGTCTAGGTACTTTGAGATATCAGTGCAGTGGCAAGCAAAATGTGGAGATACAATATACACAAGAAATGTGGAGATACAATATACACAAGAAATTCTTCTTGAATTACATATTACTCCTCATAGCTTTGCCCTCAAAAAGTTATCGCTTGAAGTTCACTACCCTGAAACTGCTGTAGTTTGTTCTTCAGTCTTGGACCATTTTTCTGCAGTCTCAAGTCTGCTGCGATTTTAATATGGGTGGGGCTCTTTTGTCTTCCTGGATAAATCTTATTGACTAAAAATATCACAGAATATCGCAAAACCTGTGATTAGACATGTTTCATGTTAGATCGTGATCAATGTTGAATTATCCTGCAGGCATCACATCACATGTATGTCACGTTGTGTTGTCTCTGTACTTCCTGTGGGCATTTTAGTATTGGAAATTTACTTTAAAAAACGATTATGCACATGTAAATTGTCGATTCTCACTTACTAAGAGAGAAAAGAGAGTGCCAGACTGGTTCACTTTGGACAGAAAAAAGTGATTACTCTGTTTCTGTCTGTTTTAAGTTGTTAATGGAAGAAAAGTGTTACATTATATATCCTTTGATAGACAGGAGAAAAAATGTGCACCTGGGTCACTTGTATAACAAATTGAAATCAATTATGTACCGATAAGCGAGTAATGAGTAAATAAATATTGATGATTGTTGCTCGACAGAGGCCAACAATCAATGAATCACAGGCCAACAATCATCATCAATATACTTTTGTCAGATTTTCTTTCCAGCCATACAGAGACATGTGATCTTGTTCTACATAGCGATGATTATAATTGCAGGTTGCAGCAATCAAAATCCCTTTTTTGCATGGCACCTTTAATAGGTCTGCTAAAAAAAAAAGGGTCTACAGTATAAATCATGTATCCATCGATTTCTAGGGCAAGCAATCGAACAGTCAACACTGAGAATGACTGATGGTTGCCTTGGAGCTTACCGGTATTGTTATTACCCGGTACTATGCTTGTTTGAGATTGAAGTGTCACAAGTTCATGTCTCATGATTGACACGAGTTGAGAGTCTGTTTGAGAGGGTGCATGCGAATTTCCATGGTGTCACTAATTCTGCTCCATACTTTCATTAGCAAGATTATCAAGTCTTTGGGGTCAAGATGGAGCAGATCATGATTGAAACTAAATCAAATCATGATGAAACAATAGTATTGTTAAGAATAGGGGAAATGATATTGTTGCGAATGAAAAAAAACATGTTGTTTGAATTTTCCTGAAAAAATGGTTTCATGTTCATACGCATGAATTGATTGTTCTGGTTGACAGTTGTCTTCAGTATGTATTCACACACAATGAGAAATTTTCAAATCGAATTTCAAATTTTTAACTGTCAGTGCAGGCCTTTGAATCGATTGTTTAAATGATTTTGCTGCATGAAAACCTGCCCAAAATTTGCCCTCCCTATTTGTTTCCATAAAACCTGGACCACTTCTGTTGGCCCTTGCTGAACTACACTTACATGTAGTTGTGAACTTTTCTACATGAGATAAATATGTATTATGTTTGTCTGCAGTGGTTGGCTTCATACATGTATGAATGAATCTAATCACCTTCAACAGTGACCTCCTGAACGGAGTTTCGTCTTGTGATAAGAGGTGGTTACGACAGGCCTAAGAAAATTATTGGAAATGCCATCATAAGCCTACTTCAACTCTTCAATTCAATAGATGGAAAAAGTACACGACACAGGCCTACATGTACTACTCTCCCGGACTCTTTGTGACCGCGATGGAATTGGCCAAAATCGAACACAGAAGACAAAAAGTTGGCCGTGTGATGGTGTTCTTTCATTTAACAATATCTTATATTATCTCGCTGCAGGTTTAGTTGTTGGTCAGTCAGGCCTCCTCGAGTCCATCGCACAGTTCATCCTTGCCTACTTCATCCTGGCCATGACGATCTTGTCTATATGTGCCATTTCAACGAATGGTGCTGTGGAAGGGGGAGGAGCGTATTGTATCCTTGAACGTTTGGAATAATTGTCGAAGAGATAGTTTGTCAGACGTGGGAGTCCAGATAAACCCTTAGGCAGGTTTGGCCAAAATATAATGAGCTGCTGATTTAGTTGATGACAACATGGACAATGTCACATCTGAGCTGATAAAAAGAACTGTATCGCAAGAATTGATAATGACTAGTCTTATTCATGGTACAGGAATAGCAAGAATTTTATGAATTAGAAAATAAGACATATTTTTGAGTGGGCTGATCAAGGGCTTTTGTAGCCGTGTTGAATTCACTATTTTCTTTCCTTAACAATGCGCAGACATGATCAGCAGAGCGTTAGGGCCAGAATTCGGAGGCAGTATAGGATTTCTGTTTTTCCTAGCCAACGTGCTAGCGTGTGGTCTGTACATCGCAGGGTTTGTCGAGGGGGTCATTGATAATTTTGGACCAGGAGGTAAATCAATAACATACATAAAATTTGGTAGCGTTGCTTCCTTCAACCAAAACTGTCAACTGTGAAACAAGTTGTCAGATTGGCTCATTTTTGATACTACTTTATGGACTGTGAATTGACACCACAGTTGGCAAAAGTTTGAACAAGAATAAGTATGTGACCATTGATTATTGCTTGGTTAACATGGTTAATTATCATTGCGCATGCGTAATTTTATGGTAAATCCTTCGAGAGGTAAGATTACTGAATGATTATGATATTTGTTATAGGTAATTTCATCGGGGCGGATCAACCATATCTACCAGCAGAGGGAGGATGGTATCCGTATCTCTACCAGACTGTTGTTCTGCTGCTCTGCCTCATTGTTTGTATCATTGGTGGGTCCATGTTCGCTCGGACGTCTTTGGCCATTCTCTTGGTAAATAGGTTTGGGGTGTTTAGAAGCCTCTTGAATGAAACTAAATCGTTGGCACTGCTGTTCTGCTCACAGCCGAAAGTGCATTTCACAAGGCCAGGCTGCGGTCACCTTACTCAATAAGGTGAATGATCATCCAACTTGCTCTGACAACACTGCTTTTGCGATTTTGCATTTTGCATTCATTTGAGAACCGGGACCTTCCTCCCGGGCTTGCCTAACGGTATTTACTTGTAGATTGAACTTCTCTATAGCGAGTAAAGAAGCATTGACTGTGCTATCAAAACTGAAATTGTTGTAACATGATTTGGCTGATTTGATGAACTTTTCTTATCTGATTCCAGATTGTGGTGATTTGCATATTGTCAGTTATGGTCAGTATGTTTGCGGTTGGTTCATCGTGTGTCACCATTCCCACATCCAATAAGGTCGCATATGCCCAGAGCGGCTTGAATGAAACCACCAATCTCACACTCTGTGGAAACTACACGGGTCTCAAACCACAGACTTTCGCTGAAAATACTTTTGGTAAGTACAGCAGGACGGCCAAGGCTGTGACACTGAGAAGTCTGGCTGACGGGTACAGATCTCTTGGGACACCACAAAGCTAGTCTTTGAGAGCCATAAGTGGTATTCAGGGCTCGAGATAACCCTGGAAAAAGAATTTTGAAGCATGAAACCTGGCCCAGGACCCTGTTTACTTACCAAAAAACTGTTGAAGAAGTCCTGAGGTTTTGTTGAAAACTTTGATTTGACTCCCATTCAAGAAAGTCTTAATCAAGCCTTGTGACATGCAGTGGGTTAAGTTCAATCGTGATTTCAGTGAATAACTTTGTATCATGTAGCTGATAGTAAACAGAGAGCTGTTTTGGGATATTGTTGAAGTAGTGAATAGAAAGCAGTTAAAATCAACAATATGGACTTCATTTCCAACGATTTCTTTCAGAAAATTACACCATTGACTACAGCCAGGGAGACATCCAGGGAAAGCCACTGTCTTTTGTTGCTGTTTTTGCCATCTTGTTTAGCAGCGTGACGGGAATCATGAACGGAGCGAACATGTCTGGTCAGTCAAATCAGGGTTATGATATGTTGAGGGGGGGGGGGTGCTAGGGGCGTTTGTCAATGTAACGGAGTCAAATTCTAATAATCTTGCTCAGGGTGAAGTGGATTGGCTCCTTGCTATGCATTATAACTGATCGTTTTAATTGAAAGTGAATCATATTTGTCGAATTAAAAGTTGGATTATGAACATATTCCTTTATTTCAGGTGAACTTAAGGACCCGAGCAAGTCCATCCCAGTCGGGACGATGGCCGCAACAGCTTTTACATTTGTGACATACATCTTGCTCACGATCTTAACTGCTGGAAGTAGTTCAAGGTAACGTGACTTCATGGAGTTGACATTCTTTGTCAAAGTTTGTTTTTCATTGCCATTCGGGCCGGCACCCACTTTGTACAGTGTTACGTCCTGGAGCCATATTTACAAAGCCCTCGCAACTTTTCGACCACGCTAATCTTTTGTCCGACAGTCAGTGAACAATAGGGTGTATGCAGGTGAACAATAGATTTGCGTGGTCGCAAAGATGCGAGGGCTTTGTAAATACGGCCCCTGGTGTGTAAAGATTGTTAACTTTTATTTGTTGGCTTTGTCAAAGATCAGTTGCATTGGAAGAAGAGTGCTTGACTCATACTGAGGAGGCCGCGGGTTCGTCTCCAGGGAAAGATCACAGCTGTTTCATCTCCATGTCCTCGAGCACTGCACCTAACCCTACATCTTTATTCAACACATCTATCTTTCCAGATATCTTTTGATAAACGATTATGGCTTCTTACAACAGATCAACCTCTGGCCGCCATTTGTTGTGATCGGAATGTTTGCGACCACCCTCTCCGCTGCCCTGGGCAATCTCATTGGTGCTTCAAGAGTCTTAGAGGCCCTTGCGAGAGATGAATTATTTTGTAAGTCTGACAAAAATGTACTCTCTGACACCAGCAAAAGTTTCTGTCCTGTTCCTTCTAGTGAAGGATAACAGATTCAGACTCTCCTTTTCTCAATTTGGAGACTCTGATATCAGACTCTCAGGGCAGGGGTACGAATTCAGAAACAATTTGAAATAGGACTCCATCAGAACTCGGGTGCTGATCATGGTTGAAACTGTGTTATTTTCTTTTTCTAGGGATTCTTTTACGACCAGCCACCATATCCACCAAAGGAGGCAACCCTTACGTTGCTGTTCTGATGACCTGGATCCTTGTGCAGGCTGTCATGCTCATCGGGTCTTTGAATGCCATTGCTCCTCTTGTATCGGTGTTCTTCCTGTTGTCCTACGCTGCTACCAATCTCTCGTGTATGGCACTCGATGTGGCGTCTGCTCCGAATTTCAGGTGAGTGATACTGATTTTGAAAATTGTTCAGAATCAGACATAACCTGGTTATACCAAGGACCTGTGATTATTCTGTGGTGTTGACCTGTGAAATTCTTTTACGGAATGATTAATTGGAGGAATTGCACAGCATTTTGTAGGGTGGAAGACTTACTTTGTCAGAACTGCACACATCATTTCTGAATAGGCCATGTCATTTCATGGAGAGTTGATGTTTTAAATCTATGGCGTTTATTTTCTCAGCATCTGTCCATGTGTAGAAACCATAAAACAATATAATTACCTAATTTTCGATGCCCTTGTGTGTGGATATGTAGTGGGTTCAAATTTTATGCGCTTCTATCTACCACCTCCAAACTTGAAATAATATTTCTTGAGCTTCCACCACCTACAGACTTGAAACAATTGCATATTGGTTCTCGTTAATTGCCAATGAAATCAATGGATGTCATAACTTGTTGTTCCAGGCCGACCTTCAAGTACTTCTCCTGGCACACGTGTCTCTTGGGACTAATCGGCTCCATCGTCATGACGTTCCTCATCAACCCGATATTCGCCTCCGTAGCCATCATCATCTGCCTCTTCCTCATCATCGTGCTACATTTCCGATCTCTGAACGTCTCGTGGGGTTCAATCAGCCAGGCGCTCATCTTCCACCAAGTGAGGAAGTATCTTCTGCTTCTGGATTCCAGGAAGGAACATGTGAAATACTGGCGCCCCCAGATGTTGCTCCTGGTATCAAATCCGTTGTCCTGCGGCCCGTTGATTACTTTCGTGAACGATATAAAGAAATCAGGCTTGTATATTTTGGGACATGTGAAAGTTGGTGAAATTGATAAGATGGGGAAAGACCCAACTTTAGAAGAGTATCCAAACTGGTTGCAACTTATTGACATCCTGAAAGTAAAGGCGTTCGTCGAGTTGACGGTTTCTAGCTCAGTCCGATCCGGTATTCATCATTTGATTCGGATTGCCGGTTTGGGCGGGATGAAACCAAATACGGTTTGTCTTGGGTTTCACGATGCGACAACACCGCAGGATGTCCTGTTCAAGGCAGCACCGAGAAAAAAGGGACTCTTCGTCAACGTCGAAGATCCAACAGATATTCTGAATCGGGACGGATTTTCCCGGTTACGTGGTTTGGAGGATAGGAAGCGACTATCTGGACAGGAGTATGTTCAATGCATACAGGATGTCCTGAAGATGCAGAAGAACTGCTGCCTATTCAGACATTTTCAAAATTTTGAAAAAAAGGCGGTAGTCAACAGCAAGAGGAAAATGTACATTGATGCATGGCCGATGAATTTCTTCAAACCAGCCAGTGTGACATATTTTGACACATCTTGCCTGTTCCTACTACAGATCGCTTGTATATTGCACATGGTTCCTGGCTGGAAACACAACACCACGCTACGTGTGTTTCTCTGCGTTGATGCCCGCGAGGACGACACACTCAGCATTGAGAACAAACTCGACAAACTTCTCCAGCAGCTGAGGATTTTAGCAGAGGTGAAAATAATCCGCTGGGAACACGTCACATGTCTCTTGGACGACAACTCCATCGTAGAATCAGAAACAGACTTTGGCAGTAATCCTGACTTTGATTATCTCCCGGAAGATTACGTTCAGGGCATGAATGATTTGATCAAAGAAAACAGCATCGACACTGCGGTTACATTTTGTTACCTCCCAGCACCACCTCTGAGTAAAAATTTCTTCGATCACTATCTCCGTCAGTTGGAAATACTGACAAGCGATTTGCCTCCAACTGTTCTCGTGCATGGCCTTCATCCAGTTACATCAACTACGTTATAATTCAGATTTACCATAGGGATAGTTCAGTGTAATTTGACTGTTGGAGCTGAAATCACCCAACAGAGTTAGTGTTCTCCAACTTTTCAAAGTTTGACTTGGTGGGGCACCACACTGAAAGCTCACTGAAACATCTAAAGATGTAACCCTGAGAATTATAAAAGGCCCCCAGGCTAATAATTTGTACCAGAAATCAGTAATTATATAACTGTACATCAGTATTTGTATCTTTATATCTGTTCTCCCATGCACAGGTAATTGTGCTTGACCCAAATTGTTGGGGAATTTATAACAGGTAATACTTTTTGTCAGATGTAAACTGGTTTAGGGCCAGTGACATGAAGTGGCATGCATTAGATCAGGCGCCTGTGTAATCCCTATACTAGTTACCTTGTGGCAGAAGGTACACTGTAACCTTTGCAACTGTAAACATTCCAGTATGCTTTTCGTGATGTGAATGTTGACGTGTCCTCTTTGTGAAAATGCGCTCCCATGAATACTATATTGAAGATACATGTACGCTGTATGCCATATCGATCCTCTACTTGGTAAAAAGTAAGAGAACTCTTACGGTTGGACGGAGTTCAAACCTCGTCCGTGTTTTGTCTCACCCAAATTTAATTTGATTGTTTGTTCTACATTCATGTCAATTGGTCTCATGTAATGAAGATGTTTTAGAATTATTGCAATAGCTTCTGTGCTAGAATATATTTTGTAGTTGAATGTACTAAGTCATATTTTTCCGTGTTTGTTTTGTCCTTGTTGTTGTGAAAGCATTTTCAAATCATTATCCTTGCAATATATCGTGTGAGGTATGAATAATTGGTTTTATAGCCTTTAGGCTATCTCCAGCCAGTGGTTTGGTCACAAGACTGTGAGCTGTAAATTCAAGCCTCAGCTTGTCTGAAAATGGTTTGTGGGTATTTCTGTTGCATGAAATGCAGAAACGAAATATCCATCCTCCATGTAATTTGTGGTAAAGCCCAGATTATTTGTGTATTGTTACCGTAACCCATTAGTTCATACTTGTATTGTGTTTTTCGGTTTGTGTACTAAAGTATATTACCCGACTAGTAAAAATAAAATTGCATCCTCCTTCAAGGTGTGCATGAATGATGCATACATTTACATGTGCTAATGGGTTTGTATTGTATATCCGCTTTGTATTCCGAATTACGTAGAGGAGTGGTGATAAGAATAAAGACTAGCAAATGCTTTTATCTAAAACCCCATGTACATTTACACTTTCTGTATGAAATTGAAGTAAAAGCATTTGCTAGTCTTAAGTCATGTCACCCATGGTTTCCCTGTCAAGACCAGCATTTATTGTAATCCATGTTGGGAGCTACTGACACTCTTAAATGATAGACAGGGCAATATATTTTAAGTAGTAGTTGGCATTTTGCTCTGTTATAATTTCCAGGACAGTTCACTAGATATGGCTTTGTCTTCACCCTTCACAAACTATAAAATCTTTACAATGGTTTTATTTTCACGAATACACTATCATGTACAAACTTGAAAAGTGCCAACATTTCAACTGAAAATTTCAGTTTACAGTTATGTATTGTACCTTTAAAATGCTGTATCGATGCTATTTAGCCAGTTTTGGTGCATCTGTTTCGCATAGGCCTATAACACATTAGATAGGCCTTTTGTACAGGCCTCCCTCAATCTGCTTAATATTGTCGACACAGTTTGCGTATCAGCATGTATGTGGAGACTCTTTGTTGTCTTCCTAGTACCTCAGCCCACCAAACCGAGACCATGTGCTCAATCAATCAAAATGTCATGTACCATTTGTATAATGCTTGTTATATGTATGGTTTGTACTTCATCAACGAATGTGATTTTATGTACTAATAATGCTTAAGATTATGACAATAATAAAATTGTGATATTGAGGTTAAATTTTTCGTATAAGTGAAGTTTTTAGGGAACAACAGAGTGTTCCAAAATGAAACTTTCACTGAGACTGGATCACTGGGCAGAATAGGTAGACCTTAGAATGGTTGTGGGTGTCTCGAGCTCATGAAGTAGATTTCAAACGCCACAAACTGTCAACCATCTCTCTTAGTCTTCCCAATTTCTCGGTCTACCAATGACCAATGAATGTCTGGTGGGACTGCTGTAGTCACGGTCTTCTAGCTCTGGTTCAGACCATTTCCCTCTGTGGTTGCTCAGTATCACAAGTCATAGGATGGGCATCGCTGTAGGCCCCTATTGGACTGATGCTCTCTTAGCACTTTAGATTTGCAGCGGACCACATCTTCATCACTAACAAGCTAACTTTTACTGCATATACTACCTCAACCATGTCCTGACAAAGTCCCTCAGATGCGGTGGCTGGGATGGATTACAACAGTCGATGGATTCTTCACAAGAACAGGACTGTCCATCTGAGATCGAGAATGAAGATGATGGGTCGCCAAATTACCTTATGAAACCAGGCTGAAAAAGAAGCAAAACAGTTAAAGATAATGCATCAATTTGTGATAATCACAATTCTGAGGGAATTCTCCCCATAACCCTCAAGTACTGTACTCAGCCCAACCTTGTAAGAACGTGACAGGTACTGTCATACTTCCTGTCGGACAATCATCCACTAATGTGACTGTACCCCACCTGAGATGCCGGGCTCCAGTCTCCACTCTGCTAAAAGTTGAAGTTGAAGATCGATCGGCACAACCATCATGGCCATAGCCTCTGTATTAGCCTTGCAGACTCTCCAGTGTTTGGAAGCCATTGTCAATCCTGATCCTGCAAAAAAGCAGACCTTGCAAATTACAAGAAATTAGACAATCTAATTTTCAATCTGACAGGGGTTGGTTCTTATTGAGTTTTAGCTCAGCAATGTCAGGTGCCCCAGCACAAATCGTCTCAAAATACATCTTGTATACAAGACGATCTAGTTGTGACCGTGTCAAAAGAGCTTCTTCTCTTGGGTTTGTTTGGTGGTACATCTCCCTGTTTGTCAAGGTTTCATGAAGTCCTTTCACAATCAGAGATTTTCAATCTGGAACAGGAGACATCACGGTTGCGGATCTCATGTCCTTGTCAGGCACAACCTGGAATCTGTCCCAAGGACCTTAGCCTTGTATGTGTCATCTTCGACTGCACAAGGACGGTTCACAAAAGCCCTTAAATTTGTATAGATAGAAAACTACTTGTCCCATAACAGCATCATGGTTGTGACTTTGTATTTGAAAGAACAATTCTGGACACAATATGAATCTCATGGTGGGAGCAGATAATTAAGAAGTTGGCCCGGAAGTGGCAACGGTACGTTTTAGACAATAGGAGACTGCTTAAATCATGTGGAATCTGCCAACTGAGGATGCAATTATTCCCGATTTCACATCATCCAGTCCAATGCACGCACAATGCACATGGCATAGCACATGGTCAGCAGGCACAGAGACATTGTATTCCGTTTATGTGCACGTTTTTCAATCGAAAAAACGCTCGAATTATTTATAAAATCTAGTTTAACAGACGTAGAAATACGCATAGAACACAAATATCTGAATAAGGCAACTCGACCAGGATGCCGGAACTCCAACTCGACACTTTTTTTGGAGGAAATGAACGCCCATTTGTCAAAAATGCGGGCGCGCCACGACAATTTTTGCGCACTGCACAAAAATCATAAAATACTGCATCAAAAGTGAAAGAAGCAGATCAAAATATATGTATGTTTGAGCTATGATATCTTATCTATCAACTTACCGCCCCAAAAGTATTTACTTGCGAAAAGAAACGTAAAATCGAAGTTTTTTGAGGAGAAATTTTCAAGCCCCCGCCAAAAGAAATTTGGCCACGTGGCAGACGACAACCTCTTTGCGCATGACCGGAACTATGACGTCCATTCTCCAAGCGTCGTCAATGGTGACCATCGTTGCCAGGCTCACTCCATCTGCTGACTTTGTGAGAATTTCAGATTGATTGAGGTCTCGTTAGGGAGTTTTACCCGAATGTACGCAATGATGACGTGCACCGTTAACAGCATAGGACGTAACATCTATTTTAAAATGCGTTTCCAATGTGATTGCATGAGGACAACCCATTTGTGTCGTATATCACTGGAAACGCCCGATTCCCCTGATTCTGGAGGATGTAAATCGGGCATTTTATTTCTTTGAAAAAATCATAAGCGTCGCATTTGCTCCTGGCTCTGTCCACCATCCCAAATGGCAATAATTGCCAATTGGGCCGGACAATCATGGAAAACCCCAAATAATGAAATATTATACAATTCTTCCTGAATAATTCTTATAGTGACCATTCTCCCGTGAAAGACAGTAGCTTACGCTAAACAAAAATTTTAAAAAATAGAGGGTCAACCATTGAACTTTATGGATCTGATGGTGTATAACTAAGAGGAGACAATTTTTTTGCTATGATAAAGCTTTTTATTTAAATACTATTGTGCTCTTTTCACATGATTCAAAATTTATTTACAGATTTGATGCAATTTTTTCATAAATGCATAATCTTTTCTTGAATCACATAACAACTTAAATACATGTTTATCAACAACATGCAAAGCAAGGCTTCAGAATGGCTGAAGGGAATAATGATTGATTCCATAAACGTACATGTATACACCTACATTTGTGTACCTGTCCATTCGTACAGTCTTGGAGGAAGGTGAAAGGACACAATTCGAAGATTCAGACACTTATGGAAAGGACACAGTCCAATGCAGCACTGATTGTGAATGTGCCACACTACAATTGAATCAGGGGATCTCCCTGGTTGAGGAGGTCAACGAGTTGTTTTGCGGAAAAGTCACATCCAGTTGATAGTTCACTGTATACAAGCACACATTGGACTCCATCATGGAGGAAACTTCACATCTTTTGATTTCTGTCCTTCACATGTATGACTCTACCAGAAAGGACACCATCCAATGTAGCACTGACAAAGATTCTCATGCGAGTTAGCCTGCTTGATGAGTAGCTCCACTTGGTTTGGCACATCCACTGGTTCGTCCGTAGCAAAGTCCTTACCAGTAAGTTTGTCACGTACACGGTTGATGATAGCAATAGCCTTCTTGTTGAGCGCCTCTGGCTGGATGCCATGCTCCTCTGAAATGTGCACACAGTATTTTTTAGCTGCGCATGAACAAGGATTGTCAACATTGCATGAAATGGGGTTTTTTTCTTGATGCATTTGAGATTACAGGGCCAGCAAAGAAGTTGGGGAAAGTTTCAGGGGAAACCTAAACAAGTTCTGGATCTAACATGGCCCTGATCACAGACCGCAAAAGACAGAATCCTACAACAGTTCTAGACAAGACTTGAGTGCTATACCATACTACATACAATTACTTCATGAAAGTAAATATACATGTAGTCTTGCTTTCTAGACATGTATAGCCAGAAAGGACTGTATTGTTACCAAGAGGAATATAATGGCTTATAATAGATTGCGGTCGTTGTGATTACAGCAATGAGGGTCCAGCTCAGTTCTTACCACATATTTCCGACTCGTTGCTCCCCTTCTTGGGCCCCTGGCTGATGTCCACACTCCCCAGAATGTCACCTGGATCCTGGCTGCCCGAGAATGAATCTGATCGGTTCTTAGACCTTTTGCCTTTTGTTGTTGCTGCAAGAAACAATAAAATTGTAGGTATAATCCAGTTGGAATAGAGTGGCTGGCTGGTCCTGGGCAAAAGTCTCCCAACTGTTTTTACTGATAATGGTGTTGGCATAAAGACAAGTAGTATGGTACCTGCATTCAGACCAATCTCTGGAGGCGAAATTCTTTTCAGAAGTGACCTTACAAATCACATGGATTCAGAAGTGTACGTACTTGCAGAAATCTTGCATATTTCAACACATTCCTTACAGGGCCTTAGGATATAAGTGATTTTGACTTTGTAGAGGTACAGTTTGCCCTATGAGAAGGCAGAGAAGAGACCAATATTGGCACGCATAACCACCACCTGCTGCCGACTGATTGATTGATTGATTGAGTGTGCGAGTGATTGAACTTATATCTAGATAGATACTAACTATCGACCAGCCTCCAGTTGAGCAGAGGGTCATAGACAAAGGCCTCCAACACGGCCATCACACTGTCCTTGTTTTCTCGCAAGACCTCCATCACCCGTTTGCACGTCATCTTGTAGTTGCCATCAATGCCAGTCACCTCCATAGCATTTATGAGCATCCTGGTCAACCTGAACGGAATCTTCTCGGGAAACTTCTCTCTCGTCATGGCAACCTCAAAACAATCGCCAAAATCAATGTGCGTGATTTTGCCACTCATTCTGTCCAGCATCAAGTTTGATGGATGTCTGAAAGATACAGTGAGATCATGTTGTGTACGACATGAAATTGAGGGAATGAGATTTACTGCCATCTTTCTCTTGTACAGTAGATTGTCCTCAGCATTATGACTCCTAGCGCCTTAAACCACATCTTATTTCACCAAATCACAGCTCACCCTCAGTTTACTTCTCTAGAAGTAAACTGAGGGTGAGCTAAGCAAAAGCCGATAGGGTGGTGCTAGGTTTAGAGGTTACAGAAACAGAATCATAAGCTACTGGATTTGATGTTGAGCCCGAATGGGGGACCGACTTCGTCCTCTTCACTCTCCCAATGTTCAGAATTCAATCGCATAATGTATGCAGAGACTGGACACTTTGAGACACTGCTTACCTGTCGCCCAGACCAAGGATATATCCAACCATGGACATCACAGCCAAAGACCTTGTGTAATTAGTCCGGCGATCGAACCAGACCTGGAATAATAAGAGACAAAATACAATAAGAGTTGGTATTTTAATTAACGGGCGTCCAAAGGCATGAATCTGAGAGGTAATCAAAAGGTTATGATGAATTTCTGGCACAATGACTCGCACGATCTTCTATACCATGTTCATGAGACACAAAATAGTCAAAAACTTAACTGTCTCTTCAAACTGTTGGTAAAAGTTGTTCCCTGAAGTACCGGGTACTCAAAAGTCAACAGCAATTCAACAGCATGGGCCTACCTCTGAGCTTGGACTCTTGTTCCATAATATCTTTGCCAAGTCGTCACCATTCGTATGCTCCAGCGCATGTTCGAACACCTCCACCTTCTGCATCAAGGTCAAATGGTCGTAGTCCGGCGCCATACGCAGCATGATTCGATGCTCAATGTTCAGCAAGATTTTCTTCTTCTCTCGATGGTCGCGGATCAGAGAGTGTAGCGTGTCAGAGTGCGGCACCCAGCCAATCAAGCCAGAGTTGGTGGAAAGGGGGATGACGGAGAACCTCTGAATTCTGTGACAGAAACATTCAAATATTAGCAACCTGATGTAAATAAGGATTACAGTAGTTGAACCTCCCGTAGCAGACGACCTCTCTTTCAAGGGCACTTGTCTTGGTCCCAATTGGTTGGCTTCATTTTCAATATAGGAGGAGACCAGACTCTCTAGAGGAAACATTTGCTGTGAAGAAGAGCACTCGGTGTCATGTGAGGAAGTGATCCGACCTGGAATTTAATCCAGGAATATAATAATACAAGAAGTCTACATAGTATCTTTTCCCATTTGCAATTTCAGACGGATTTTATCATAAGCGGCTTTGCTTGGCATCAACTTACGTTAGATTTCTCCTAAAAGTCTCTGGGTTCTCCAGTAACAGGGAATTGACGAGACCAAAAAGTTGCATGACGCGTTCGTCCTGACGCAGATCCTCGTGACCCTTCAGCAGGAAGGTGTACTCTTGGCCATTGCTCCCTAGAAATGAGGAGAAAATCACATCGTCTTTCTGATAATTTCTGCATTATTAATGACTTAAAACAATCTGCAAAATCTGGAAATTTTGTTCTGACTACTGTCAAATGACTACTGGTGTTGATCCAAAGACCTCAAATGAGTATTCGACAAAGGCAAGCAGCTCACTGTGGTTTTGTTCTCACCCACTGCACCAAGTATTATAGCTGGTGGGATCTGATGACTTCATGGGATGTTGTACTCATGCGTTGGCATATACACTCAGTTTTTCCAGTCCAGGCATACCTGAACACGTTACATACCAAATATACTCAGCTTCCTTGGCCTCTGTTTCGACGTGATGACTTGCATGGAAGCCTGATGATGACTGATCCTGATAACAGGCTGGTGAGGGTCGTATGTGCCAGGCACGGCTAACTCAAAGTCACGGCACATCAGAAGTTTGGGGGAGACATATTGCAACTCCAGGGAGGTCAGCTGGAAAATGAATGGAATTATGATTAATATGTGGGCAACAATGTGGACTTCTGGTGATAGCCCATAATGCTGAGAACAGCTAACTCAAAATCTCGAGATATCAGATGTTTAGCGGAGGCACCTCCAGGGAAGTCAGCTTGTTAATGGGAGTCATTGTGGGACATTTACCCCACAAGTTAACTGTGTTGTGAAGCCAAATGCTTTGACATATCATTGCGGCTGTCCTTGACCAATATGTTTGCTCCGTGACTGACCTTTACCACAAGTCCTCATAAAATGAAAATCAAAATGGCCCACTGAGAATTTAGAACATAAATCAGATGCCAAACAACCAAGGGCAAGATTTATTGTGACCTTATTCGTTATTACCTGAGGTAGTTGTTTCGATATCCTCCTGAACACGTGGTAGTAGAGATCCCACGCCTGAGTCAAGTCCTTCACATTAGACGAACGCTGATACTTCCTGCACCAGTCCTGAGCCTCCATTAAATCACGCCCATATGCCTGGAGAAAGGTACAGCTCAGAAGTTAAGAAAATCCAGTAGTATGCTACATCGGTGAGGAATTGTTTCACTAATTCATATTTCATCAGTCAGTTCTCAGCTCAGGGCAAAGCAGAATGTGCTGGTTTTGGTTTTTTTACATGTGACATTCCAACTCAAACCGGAGAGAGTTATGAAATTGAGGTGAGGTTATGATATCATTGGCCAGATATCAATCTGGAATTTGGTGCCATGAGGTAAAGACACATAGCCAGACTGCACTGTTCTGATTACGAATAAACACCAACCTGATTGAAGGATGTTTCCTTGAGCGTCTGAGGTCCTTTCTCTATCAACGCATGGAGCGGTTCGAGTGTGGCAAACATGCCCTTGACGTTTCTCTCCCCGAAGTAAAGCCTTGAAGCTTCCTCTAGGCCTTCGTGCCAGAGCTCGTGCCAGAGTATGGCGACACGGATCAACTCCTCACTCACCTAATAGAGATGATAGATATGGGTTTCAGATAAACATGTACATGTAAGTGTTTAACAAAGGCCTAGCAAGACCAAATTTCGGTAAAACCTAGGAACTCGATTAGGAACTCGATTAGTTTTCAGCTTTTTTAAAGGCTGTTGAAAAAAACCTAAGTCTCCTTAAGTGCAAGAGCTTGTGATATCCACAGTGAGGTAAGGCTACCAAAGGTTTTGTTTCAATCATGCATCTCTTAACCCTTGTAGCCAAACCTTGTTTCAATTGACTAAGAATTGCTACCGGTTAACAACAAAATCAAAGTTTTCCCAGAATAACTTACCAGAATAGCTTGTTTGACCAATGTATTACTGTGTTCACACATGTTGTTGAGGACCTTATTGGCAGCATTCTGTCGTGCCGGAGTGCTAGACTTGGAGGCTACAGTCAGAGGATAGATCAGAGCCTGGAAAATAATTGGAATAGAAGTGACCGCTGTTAACGACGAGGCTGTGGAGATCCTCACAGCTTGGTTTTTAGGTTTTCTCCTTCTAACTGTGCCTGCTGTTTGTAAGCAAACGAGTTGGAGCAATCCTGCAATATTAATTTGGGGGAGGAGGAGGAAGGGTTGTCCAAATGAGCACTAGTTCTTTACCTGTGGGTGTTGTTTGCCGATATCCATGAGCAGTTGTTGAATAAGTCGCCCCACCATATGGCGCGGTGTGTCAATCCTCGCGATGAGTTGAGGGATGACCTGAAGCCAGTTGTCGATGTCGATAGTTTTGATGCCTTCAACCAGCGCGTCGTAGGCATCTTGCCACTGGCCGTAGTCAAACCACAGCGTGAGCAGCCTGAAGAACAAGGAAAGGTTGGTTTGGTACTATTGATGATTCAGAGGATACAAGAAAACTTGATAGATATGCTGGCAAATCAGTGTCTCCTTTTGTCCTAAAACCAACAAGTCTTGGAAAAGCTTTTTAAAAGACCCTGAAAATATGTCTCATGAAAATTTACCAAAGTGCATCTGGCAGTTTAGTATACATGATCTTCTTCATATTGTGGTCAAACTAATTTGAATAGAAAATGTTCATATTTCTCCATGGAGAGCGTCACCATCATACCTTAAAGTGTCTTGCAGTGAATGTCCTTTCGACAATGCAATGGAGCGGACAAATCCAGTTATGGCGGGAACGCAGTATTTTTGGATCTTAGCGGTGACAATATCCGACGTCATAGGTGATGTTGCAGCAGTCGCACCCTCTTCCGCATCTGGTGTTATTTCATCCTTTTTGCCGAGGCCGGCATTCTGCTGCTTGTAGAAGAGTACAGCCTCATAGTTCATGTAGGCCCACGAATGCCAAGCCTAGAAAAGAAGGAGTACATTAACTGAAGTGATCAACAATATAACCTCATGATGTTCGATTCAAACCTACGAATCATAAGTCCGAATCAAAATGACGCCTGTCATCAAATTGGGGTAGTCAACTTGGCTCACCTTGTACCAGTTTCTATCATGTTCAGTGGCAGTAGAGTAGTAACGTAAAACTTCTGGAATCGATGTCTCGTTGACTCCTTGTAGGTTCTCGATCCAGCTTCCCATCTTCAAGTAACACCTGAAAAAAATCATAACAAATGTTTATCAAATAATGCGTACATCCATCCATCCCTTTTAAACCGAAGTTTTTAAGATGTAATGCTCTGACCTTGCTGTTACAATGCCAGAACACATCCAGTCAAGCACAGAAGAAGAAGATGAAGGAGAAGACAGAGGTGAAGATTTGTATGGCTAGAAAAAAATAACTCATTGAATAAAGATGATGATATGAGGGCCTGTCCAAATATTTAAATTTCGTCACAAAAAAGGGAAGTTAGGGACTGTCAAAATGTATCATTCACCAAGCCCATCAAGGGCAAATTGATACTAAGTGTAGAAGTGATAACCAGCCAGACTTAGGTTTGACTCTGCTTCTTACTTGGCCATGAGCTTATTCAAGTCAATCCTTCTCTGCGAGTCTTCAGGTGAGATCAACTGCATAGCCTGCGGCTGCAGGGCAGAGTTGACAAACTGGGAGAGCTTCTGGAAGGCCTCTTGCTGTGTGCGAAGAGATGATGAAAATATCCATTAACATTATGTTTTTATATGTCACTTTATGCATAGTAGTGTACAAAAGAAACACATTTTAGGCTAATTTGATCCATGCAATGCGAAAGATTAAGCCGCGCTGTCCCAATGATACTTCTAAGGAGGTGCATGAGGCAGAGTGGCATGTTTGATGAATGGAATCAACAGATCTTCTGGGAGTCCTGCTGGATTGGTGCCCTAATTAAAGTGGTCACAAAAGGGGTCTCAGCAAGGGAGACATGGCTGATTTTAATAGCAAGTACATGTAATTGATTGAGCTGTGAATGTACACGATATACCTTTTGATTGTTCTTCCACATGTGCTTCATGTAAGCAAATGTGACCTCGGGGTAGGTCGTTGGCAACGGGTGGTCGGGGTTCTTCGATGGGTCAACTCCCAACAGCTTGACTAGGGTTTTGTGAGACAGAGCCTGAAACAAGTAGAAATTAAGTTATTGGTTCATTCACAAAAGAGTGAAAGAAATAGAAGGTCATTGAGGAAAAGACGAAACTTATCATTGACGTAGTGGTTTGATCACTTACCAGTCTCCCGCTCTTTCTGCACAGACTAGCGTATTTCAGCCACGTTCTCATGTCGTCCGTTGCCGAGACAACCAGGGAGCGAATTTGAATAATCTTCTGCCAGTCTTCGACAACACGTTGACAGCCCTGCAGACGATCCCACCAGATGTTCTTCAAGATGTCACGCCGTTCTGGGATCAGTTTGTACTGGATGATCTCCTCCAGTTCTGATAGCATTTGCACATTTACCATAGCCTGAAAAATCACAATTTTTGGTAGGAAAATGTTATATAAGATCAACTGTTCGGGAGTAAGCTGTTTACAATAGGCCTAGACCAAGTGGCAACACATCTAATATTCAATAGAATACTGAAATTGTTCCTTTTTTTATAAATTTTCGCTAATAACTGTTACACTATTTGGACAGCTTTTTCAAATCTGATATCAATCTGAAACTTGTTGGAAGACATTTCATCTCATGGTGGCCTCCCTACATTCGGTACAATGCATTTGAGACATACAAGGAGCCAAGTACATGTCTACTTACACCATAAGCTCGATTGTAACTCTCCCCAGCCATCGCAGTCAGCTCTGTATCCAAGATGTCGCGAGCTTTCTCAATACACTGCTGAGCCAGGCTGTAGTTCTTGTCCATATGGATGGCCAGGACGGCCCTGTAGAAGGCACCGTCATAGGTGTCGCGGGGAATGAGACAGCTGTACTCCTCCATGCATTCCCATTGTTCTAGAACAGAGAAAGCCAACAATGAACTTTGTCCCTAAGTCCAGTAATTTTTGCACCATGTGGACCTCATTAAGCGGTTACATTTTATGAGAAGGAGGCAAAAACTGGCCTCAAAATAGACTAAGTATAGACTCTCAACCTCACTTACCTAGTCCCCAGGCAGCAGCAGCAGCCATCCGAGCCATCGTCTGACGCATTTCATCACTGACGGTAGGCCATTTCTCAACAGAAAGAGAATTTAGCTGACCCCTGGAAATAATCACATTCACGATAGAGAAGTTCAGATCGTGAGCCGAGAACTACATGTAGGTGATTTTTTTCTCGAGTTGACGTAATCAAGTCAAGTTGATTGTATTGTATTGTTGTTTCTAGGCATACCAAACATCAAACAAACATCAAACAAACATCAAAGGCACAGTGTTTCATTGCATTTTTGACAACACTGACAACAAGTGACATAGCCTTGTAAACTGCTATACTTCCTCGTTTACAGTCAACACAATCTCACCATTCGCCCAGAGCTTCCAAGCACCTCATCCGGCCGAGGCTCAGGTTCATGTCATCAGGGTTGGTTTCTTGTTTCCTCTCATAGGCAGCCAAGGCATCTGTCCATTCATGAAGCTTCTCGTACCACGTCTCCTGAACTTTCTGAAAGGTGGAAGACAAAACTGGTTACTTCAGGTTGGAATTTAAAAAAAGATTAGTCAAGGTTATGCTTTGAATTACTCTCATAGGCCCCCAAGGTACCCGCCACTTGTGAAGAGTAACTCATGCCATGTTTCAGATTTCAGGAGTGTAATTTTCAGGAGTTTAGGTAATCTAATGTCAATGATATTAGTGACTCACCAAATCAGCGCGATGATGTTTCATGGCATATTCCAGCACACCAGCAGCAGCTTCAGACTGCTGTAACTTGTTGTTGATACTGAAACCATGACAACGATGAAGATGACAAGACATTTTTAGGCAGAAGAACCAAGAAAAATCGTTCCCTTTCCCGATATCCGATGCGAATGAAACAATCAGTTTGGCTTTTTTTCACCACAGACTGAATTTGCAAGATGTCATGTGTGCAAAGTGGCTCGACCCATCAAGTACCACACTTTTATGGAGAAATATCAGCAATTGGTTGCTCATATCTGAGAAAAAGAGAGAGAATGTGGAGCAATCAAGTCCCGTACTCTGATCCATCCTGTAACTAACCTGATTAAAGCTCCGAGTATCTGTGTATTAGCACCAGTGTGGAACTCCTCTTCCTTATAATGGAGAGCCTTGGCATATGCTCGACATTTGATGGCCCTCTCTCCCAGCAGGTTGATACCCAGAGGCAGTGGACCCTACAAGTAGAACTGGATGTCAAGCAAAGTGTCTAACCACAAGGAATTTGGCAATATTTATCATATGGGTGCAGTAATTTTGTTCTGGTTTATTAAGTAGTCGAGGCAATTGCTGAAAAAAAACCCTGATGAATATCCCTACCTTATCACAATGTTCCATAAACTCGGCCAGATTGAGCAGTGTCTGTGTGATCTCAGGTATGTCTTGAGCTGTCAACGCTTGCTCCAGACAATGGATCAGCTCATCTTGCTGGGTCTCACTAAGCTCAGTCCAGCAGGACACAAAGGCTGCGTTGAAAAGTTCTCTGAAATATTTCGGATAGCCATTGAAGCGATGGTAGTTTACAGTAAGGAAATGATACTGAACTGGAGGTTAGTTGACTTAGGCATAATTCACTCAGAATCTGCTTTTGACACATCTTTTACCAACACCAGAAGTTATGGTTGTCTCACCAAAACCAATAGCCGGGGCAATAAAAGTGAGTTTGATTAAGCGCAATACAAATCTTTCTATTCTCACTATTACTACATGTTTACTGACCTTGCCAGAGGATTGTACGTTTGAGCCAAAGCCCAGCAGGACCTGAGTGCGGGTGAAGGCGACTCCTTCAACAGCTCAATACTCAATCTCCTCAGCCATTCCATCCAGTCATCCTTGGAAACCCTCCTGGTTGCTTGCCAGGCCTGAAATGAAAAACACCCCTCTCAATTTTTATTCTTTTCTCCTTTTGGCATCTGTCTTAATATTGGTTGCATGCCACTATGGTTCATCAACATGTGGTATTGGCCAGTATCTTTCTTTTCACTTACCCTCTGCAGGTTCGTAGCACTGACGTGTAATTTCTTGATGGTGGCGGTCTCAGCGGTCTGGTCGGTACTGATATCGTTGGCTTTACCGCGGCGGTGCCGATGCTTGCCCAAGATTGGGTCATTCTCGATCTCACTTATAGCCGAGCCCTGCAAACAGTGTAAACGAGCATTTGAGGTTGTTAATTAAGCCGTGCAAACTTTCTAACAAATTTCATCTCATTTTCGAAACATGTTTATTCAACAATATCTTACGCCATCAAGAACATCAAACATGGGAAATGGTTTAGGAAAATGAGGAAAACTTACGTGATGATCTTTGGCTATGTCTATCAACTGAAACATGGAGGGAAACATAACGTCATAAGATGCGCCATATTGATTATAAAGCAAAATCCTAGATTACTCTGAGCTTTCAAAATAAGATTTGTATAAGAGTGGAAACGGGTGATTGGTTGGAAATGAAATGAAGGTATTCTTCTCAATTTTGTCACCAAGGTGCACCACGCTAAAGGGAATAATGAGCATTTGTCACAAACCGAATCTTACCTTTAGAATACGTCCAAGAAGCAAATCATATTGCTGGTGGCTGACCTTGTGTTTCGTCAGAACCTTATTCACCATCGGGATGAAGATTTGGTACTTCTTGCCGAGCTGCATCACGAGGGCAGAGAGGGTATCCATGGCAGCGTAGCGTAGTTCCGGACAAGTGTCGAGCGTTCGCACCAGAGGATGGATGATGCGGGAGGAGTATTCCGACAAGTCTAGTGTGTTGGTTAGTTTGTCAACCGTCTCAAGTGCAACCCTGAAATGAAATTTCCGAATGGAACTCAAACTGGAAACTTTTGAAATCATCAGGCTGTGGTTTTGAAGAAAATGATAGTCAGTTGTCAGTGAGAGTAGTTTTGTTACCAAGGTATCAAAAGAGTGTAGCTCCTATCTTATGATAGGCTTTTTTACATCGGTGACATCAAAAATATTCAAAGTGAACTCGCCTTAGTATATATTTTTGATGACTATTTGTCCGGGTTTTATTTTCATAGGTTCAAAAAATGCTTTACCCACCTCCTTACAGAAACAGGGACTTCCGTTGACTCAAACAGTTTGACAACTGGAGGAAGCAACAAGTGAAGGTAATCATCAAGATTGGCACCGAACAACTGCAGCGCATTTAACAACTGGAAAATAAGAACAATTTTACGCAAGTTAAGATTAGATCTAAGAGGTGGTTGTATGGTCTAGTCAAGCTTAAAGGTGTTGGATTCATAATTCTCATCATATGTGTAGATTTATGACCAGCAGGGACAGCTCACTTCATTTGCGGCCTAGGGCAAAATGACTGTGGTGGACCGTAGCTTGTGATGGAGTCCAAAGATGGAGGCACCAGGCCAAGCATCCCAACTGATGCCCACCCAGAGTGGCAGGGGGCAACAAAAAATCTGCTAAGGCCAGAGTCACAGGATCTAAATTGGGCTGTTCTACAAAATTAAACCATGCTGGAGGCTTGAGAGAGAAGATTTGTCTTACCTTTGCAGTAACACCTCTACTGTGACTGTTGTCATGCATGAAGACTCGAAGGATCTGGGGAATAACTTGGGGCAGGTAGACTTTAAACTCGGTGCCAAGAGCTCCTACGATCTGCTCGATCAAAAGGATGATTGTGTTCTGCATTGGGCTGTTCAGGGTCCAGTAATCCTGAAAATAGTAATAGAGGAAAAGCAAATTGAGGAGATGCTTGAAAGATTCAAAAGTTTATCCATTAGGCAACCGCTGCCGCAGTTGTTTAGCACAGAGATTGTGATATTGATTCCCGGTGGAAATTCATCTTATATAATGGAAAGGGACTCTGGGTCTCCCAGGTTTCGGGGGGGGGGGGGGGCTTTGATGTCCTCTTCCAACAGGTTATATAAACCACAAGAGTCGGCTTTTCAGGGAAACACTTTGTAATCAAACTGCACATACATAAAAGTAGATAGTTTTCATGGACCTACTCCAAAACAAGAACAGCAACCTACCTTGATCAATTCGAAGATATCATCAAGATAGTTCCTGATGTGTTGTTTGACGATTGCGATGATCACGCCGAGTTGTTGGAACAAGAACTGAAATGGAAAATGCATCAGTAGTAGAAACTTTTCGCCAACACAGACAACCACCGAGTATGAAGCCTTAACATGAACTGAGTTTTCATTTGACTGGTAAGATTCATCAACCCACCATTTGCTTTCTTATCTTTGTTGCAATGCCCAATGCCTTCCTTACGTTGGCAATATTATGTCCCGAATAACAGGTGCAATGTTCCCCAGGGTTACTGAACCAATACCTACCTCTCTAAATGTTGAGTCGGACGTCCTGATCACATTTAGATAAGCTGGCATGACCTGTTGCAAATACGGCACACATTTGATGCCGAGACTTTTGAAGATGAAGGTAATAGCCTGGACCACCATTGTGTGATGCTGGGAGAGAGATGGGTCACGAATGATGCGCATCAAGACGGCGATGGCAATTGCTGGGTAGAATTCCTCCAGGGTCGCCGTGCTCATGTTGACGAGCATCTCACTGGTGCTGTATTCACCTGGAAAAGGAAAATACCGCCCTTTCTTCATTTGGTTGAGGCTCATTCAGGTGTATCAATAGGTTTGACCCTTCTGTTTTTATAAGATTAGCCAAAAAACATAGTGATAATACCTCCTGAAATTTTCTTTGCAGTGCTCAGGATACTTCATAAAAAAGACTGAATAGAGGGGCAACCCACCTTCGTTGAGGTGGTTTATACTTACCTCCACTTGAGTCCTGGTTGGACTTGGTCTCAGACATGCTCAACACGGCCCCAGCATCACTTGATTTATCAATCACACCCAGGTTGATCTTGTGCTTGTAAGGATCAAGGGCACCAAGGAGACCCAGGACTTTCATCGTCTGCAAATTATAGGAAATGTAAATTTGAATTCCATCAAGAGATTTCTCTTGGATTAGTACCACGCACCTAGGCTCAGATTCCCATTGTTCTACTGTCTTATCAAACTCTTACCAGGCAAATCTTGATAACATGGACTCTGAGAAACGGCTTTCATGGAGTCGATTGGCCTTAACCAGTTAGGGCAAACAAACGTAACAATCGAACAAAACCAACCTCTCTCCTGACAGCAGGTGCCTGTTCCGTCTTCAGGAAATTCAGCAGCACTTCTAACAACGTTGGATATTTCTTGTACGGCACCACCACGTAGCCAGTGCTCTCGACCAGCTGGCCGAGGGTCCAGAGTGATACCTCACGTTTCTGGAGAGCTGATGAATCTTGGAGCATCTCGATGATAATTGGGAGGAGCTCGTCCATCCATTTTTTCATCTCAATACCGCTGACCTAGGAGAGATGAGATGATATTTGCGAGTGGAATTTATACACTCAGATGTGATGGACAAAGCGGCTCTTCCCTTGCAGAGGGTTAGTCACAAGGCAAATAGACCAAATCAGGCATCGTAGAGGGAACGCTCAAACACACAAACTTACCTGTGCTTGTTCTCCAATTGCAGCCAAGACACTGATAGTCACGCTTGGGTTCTGTTCACTCTCCTTCAGTTTTGGAACAAGGACTTTGAGGATGGGTTCCATGTAGGGCTTGATCAGTCTTGGGGCAGTCGAGACCAAATGTCCCAACATCTTGGCAGCCTGTTCCTTATTACGGCCCATACCACTGTTCTCAAGTTCGGTGAGAATCTGGAAAATTTAGTTTGGAGTGTGTTACAAATGTTATTCCTTAACCAACAACAGTTAGAAGCAATAAAAGTTAGAAGTGTTGGCTCTGTAGCCAACAGAAAACCTTTAGACAACCCTGGATTTGTCCCAAACATGAAAGGTCTTATCCTTTCATGTGGAAAGTACCATAGATTCCATGACTTACTTGAATAAGTGTCTTTCTCAGAGAAGGCATCACGTACGCAGGATTCATGTTACTCAGTCGACCAATGGTGCACATGGCAAGCTCCCTGATCTCAAACACCTCATCATTCATCGCCACGAACAGAGCAGAGAGATTCTCTGCCTGTGCAAGGTGGGGGTCGAATCGCTCATCAAGGGATATTAGGACACATGTCCTGATATCTGGGTCTGAAATATAAAAAATTTCCTCCTCACTCAAAATATGACTTGAAACAGTTCCTTTCTCAGGCACACAGCCTTACAGGCAAAATCAAGCTATCCAAATAAACAGAAGTGAGTAATCTACCTGAATCTGTGATTCCCACAACTAGCAGCTTGTTGAGGACGTCTGCCACAGTATTCATAGTAGTCATACTGATGTGGCCTCGCTGATGGGCAAGGATCTGAAATGGTAACCCAGATAGAAAAGGAGACTATAGGCCTTACAATTACATGTACACCTTGTATTGTTTGAAGCTATTCTGTGGACATGTTTATTTCTCTTGCTATTCTGCCTGAAATGAGGACATTTGGTCATGGCAAGTTGTTGAAGTTACTTAGAATTTCAGTGGCTAAAATTAGCATTTAGCATCTCTTGGTGTGAAACTAAAAGCACTGTGATACACGTCAACTTCGAGAGCATGCTGAACAAGGAGAAGTTACTCACAGTGAGCAGAGGAGTCAGGAGTCGAGAACATGTGCGGACAGCTTCCATGCGCACTTCCTTGTGCTCACTGGACAAGAAATGGTCAGCACAGTGACGCACAAATTGTGTCAGGGAGTGACCTGCAGAAGATTAACAAAAGCCACTTTTAAAGCGAATCACGGTCGATTAAAATATTGACTAAATACAGTACAGGACTGAATAATGTAAGTTTCACCAGATTCTGCACAGCCCAGAAGGCCCATCCATCTGTTTTTTGAAGTAATGCGGCAGTGCAACTGACAGGATATTTGAAATGGACTCATTGAGGCCTTTGCATAGGTATACGAGGTACAAAAAAACAAGGATAGATTCGACCAGAACACCCCCCTACAAAGGCCGTTGGGCTGCGTCCGACTGTGTGCATATGACCAGTGTGGCCACTGCTTCATTAGCATTAGCACAATATACTGAAGACATATGTTACAGAACAACCTGAATCTAGCAAACCTTCATGAGGTTAACCATGCCAAGCATATTTAACTAATCAATTCTGACTGAATATTTCTGAATTTTTCCACAAATCATCTACGCGCAAACTTACCTTCAAAATCGAAGTTCCCCAGAGTTCGTAGAGCCAGTGTGAGACTCGTGACGTCCTGCACCTCAGATAGGCTTCCCATAGATCCTGACTGTGGGATCGAGGGTGAAGGAAGCTTGGGGGCACCAGGGTGGACAAGAGGGCGCCCCATCAAGACGAGCGACAGCATCTTCAACAGGCCATCTTGGATGGGTTTCTTCAGTGTCGGGATGTTCATCGACAGGTCACGGAGGGCCGCTGTCAGGGCAGGGCTGCAACGGAAAAGTGTGTAACTTTTGCTGATCTATAATTGCAACAATAATGAAGGTACCAAAGAAATCGGTTTGATCAGTTTTCCCTTGTAGCTAATGACCAGGACAAGGTAAGCAAATAAGAAAACATATTGACGTCTGCTCCCTTTCTTAGCTCCTGCTCTCTTTCTTATAGACAACATACCTAAAGATGTGACCCAAGACCAACAGCTCATATCATTGGCTCCAGCAGTTCCTTGATATCATCCTCAATATCTGGTCCCACGGCCTTGGCTAACACACGGATACAAGTAAAAGTGATTTCTAAAGATGTTACCATGACTTACCTCAGACCAACAGCTAACATTGGCTCCAGCAGTTCCCTAATATCATCCTCAATATCTGGTCCCACGGCCTTGGCTAACACACGGATACAAGTAAAAGTGATTTCTAAAGATGTTACCATGACTTACCTCAGACCAACAGCTAACATTGGCTCCAGCAGTTCCCTAATATCATCCTCAATGTCTGGTCCCACGGCCTTGGCTAACATACTGATACAAGCAAACACCGACGATTCGACCACAAGATTCTTCTGCCTTTTTTGCGGCAAATCTTTTGTCGGCAAAGCCTGTTTGATGACCTCCATGATTCTTTTCAGATGTTTCGAGATGTCTCGCTGCACCGCTACGGCGAGTAAACCAATCGCTTGGAACGCAGCCGATCTCTCACGTTCCTTTTTCAGGCATCCTACCAGGTAGCCGATAGTCTCATCTAGGTAACTGAAAAAACAACAAAACAACGTGAAAAATCTCTTGGAAAAGCTGGGATTGCTCAAAATCCATTTCAGTGTACCTAGCCAACCGAATCAACTTTGGTTCAACGTACCTTTTAACAAACTTTTTCGATTGGAAAGCGGAAAGTCTTGGTATGAGAGCAAGAAGTGTCTGTTGGATGTAAGGGCTCTTGCTGGCTTTATGCCTCAACACCAGACGGCAAATCTTATCAAATTTATCTGCGATGAGCGCCTTGCACGTGCGGCTCTCGTAGAAGATGTTTTTTGTTGTCCCTGGTCGTCCCTTCAGAGCAGGGCGGAGACTCTGGCTCTTGGAGTGGAACGCATGACTGCTGAAGAACGACTGGTGTTTGGCTTTGGAATAAAGCTCCTTATAATGTCTCTCATGCTGTTTCTGCTGCTCAGAGATGTCCTCCATCTCTAGTCGAAGCCTCTGAAAGTAAAGATTAGGGGATGTGAATAATGTAAGGCAGAATATTCGTGTACAGTTTTTTAAGCAATCATATCATCATACTCCATCCTCTGTAAGTGTAACTATGCAGAAAACTAAGCATGAGCAATGGCCGGCAGTAATTTCTGCTCCTCCACCTTTGAACTTGTCTTATATTTTCAGAATTTAAGCAAGACAACAGTAAGAGAGCGATGTCACTTCTTCATTAATCATCCATGATTTAAGACAACATTTATGGACCAGACTATTATGAAATAGACACCATTTGTTTACCTCGCCCTCAATGTTGCCACATCTCAGCAGTTCATTTATAATGAGGAGTGATCCGTGTGCCCAGTCATCTCGGGTGATGCGTTTATCACGAGCCTGAACATCGTCATAATTCTTTTCTGCTTCTTCGTAGCATTGCTGAAGATTAAAGAAATGATACTGACATGAAGAATAAGGAAAATGATGATGATGATTTCTTCCACTTCGTCTTGTTTGTACACACTAGGTCCAGAAACGAAGTAGAATCAATCATAATGAGACTGACGTTCTACAACAGGAAAATTTAAGTGCTTGACAGTACCCAATTCAAAATTTGGCCACTGTTTTCATTTCATGTGATAAATATGATGAGCTCACCTTGTACCATGTGGGGCGCTGACTTTCCTTGGTCTCTCTCTGTGAAGTTACTACTAGTGCAGCCCTGAGTGCAGCCACAGCACCCTCCCGGATGTTTGGCTGAAACGATATCATGTTTTACAGTCACAAGGTCAACACAATGAATATATATAGTTTCTCGAGAATGCCAAATTTGGCACTTTTGATTGGACAATCTGACGGCGGCATTGACCCAACTCTTTTGCTTCCAGAACTCACTGAATCCCTAGATGATTGCTTTATATTTCTACTCGAAGGCATGGACACAGGACTTGGACTCACTTTAATATCTCTAACAGCATTGAAGATACAATCAAAGAACTGCTGGACTTGTTGGAAGAAGAACGTCGGGGTACACACAGCCAACTCACGAATAACAAGGACCTGGAAAAAAGTTGTGTCGCTCAGATATTAATAGAGTCATTCTCCTTGGGAGGCAGTGCCAATGCAATCCCTAGATGATAATAACCTGGAACTGTGGATGAATACAGCTGATTTTTTAAGTTTATTGTAAATGAGACCAGGGTCACTGGTCAGAATGGCACGAGATGACTATACCAAAACAAATCATTCTTTTTCAAGTGGCCTTATTGTTAAATTTTTTCATTCAAAGTGATTAATTTTGTAATAAATTCAATCATTTCATGTAAACTTACGGCCGCTTGTCTTCGGCCCTCATTCCTATCCCCGCTCAGCCATTCAAACGCCCTCTTTTCTTCATACTCGACATACTCGGATGTGTATGTCCCAGATGCCAATGCTAGACGCCCCACTGCCTTGGCAGCCATTTCCATGACCGCGATGTCACTTGATGGCAGAAGATTTCTGAGGTAGTTGGCAAATCTACTGATGCGTGTGCTGGTGTTCCCAACATCCAGCCCGATCAGGCTCACTGGAAATAAATAAATTGATAAGTAGGCGATCAGTTCACAATAAGATAGTGCAGTGGTCAAGGGTGTGTCCTTTCAGCTGATGCTGTTGATGGCACAGTGGAAACGTCAGCTCCTGTCACCTCAAAGGTCCTAGGCTTGATTCCCGGTTGTTTGCAGTATACTCATTCATGTGATAGAGAGTGTGACTCTTTTTGAAAGCATAGGTTTCCTCTGGGGTCACTGGTTGTGCTTACCTATAGCCAGGATACCTCCCTTCCTTTCATTCACATCAGGACTGGAGACCATCTCGAAGATCTGATGGTTCATCTCGTCCATAAACGCTGTCAAGTCATCATTCGAAATCTCTCTCAACTCTGTCGAGACATAGTGGTTGAGCTCGCTGGCAATCCGACCTCTTGTCTCCTCACTCCGGCTTTTCAGCCCGCTGACGAAGTGTTGCATAAGCTGAGTCGTCATGTCTGTACTGTATCTTGACTTTGTTTCTATTCAGATGAGGATTGTACTTGTTCACATAGTCCTTCTCGGTGAATATCTTGAAGTGAAAAAAGGGAAATATTAGAAACAGTCCATGTTACTTGGCGACATACTATGATTGAACAAACATCGCCACACGTTACAATTCATCGCCACATCATGACTTGGTCCTGTCCTTGCCCTTAGAGGCCAACATCGCAGTCGGAGGTGGCCTATACTATAGTCTAGTATACCCTTTTTGGTCTCCAGATTGCAGATAGGAAAACTGCATAGAGGTGCTGTGCAATTGTGGGATCATCAGGGGCTTTACACTAGATTAACTGGCTAATTTACATGAGCATATCTATGCTTCCAGGGTTCCAGAGGTGAGGGGGCAGGGCATGCTGGGCCAGGGCAGGCAATGGCTGGCTGGCTGGCAAAGGGGAAGGTCTCGGGTCTTCATTTCACTCATTTTTCATGGCATCTATCACCGCAGTGTACATAATACACGCAGGGTATCCAGACTGTAAACACTCCTCCACCCTGTCAACAGTTTTGCGAGTTGTTGGCTGTACCGTCGCTAAGTTTTTGCTGCGTCACTGGATGTCTCAAGTCATGCCCACAGTCAACGTTGTTGTTGTGACACCCTACACCACCCCTTCGCAATTCCCACAGCTCGTGATTTTACTGGTTGCCCCCCACCCCTCCTCCTCACACTGTCATAGGACCTGAGACGCCAATCATGCATAGGCTATATTGGGAATGTACATTCGGAATTATCTTTTTCGCCGACAATGACAATGTCATGAGAAGAAGCCACGAGGCAAGCAGGGCTATCTACTTCATGGCCTGAGACGTTGTCATAACCCTAACTTCCATTGACTTGCTAGTTGTCTATTGAATTGTTCGAAAAATGAGGTTCCTAGGCCTATCGGCTGTGTAGCCATTGTAGGCCTACTATGAGGATCAGGTCAACATCAAACACGTTACACAAGCTCGGGCTCGGAGTCTTGAGAGGGCATAATATGATGGCATAGTGACCCACAGAGCCAAATTCACAATTAGGCCTATAGCATATATACAAAGAACACCAAAAACCCATTTAATAATCATGCCGTCGTTATAATTTCAATTTTTTCAAGCGAGGAGGAAGCACAGAAATAAACTCACTACATTTTCTACACAACGTTGCGAAGAAGTAAACAGAGTCAATATTTTCCACATTTGCCGGGAATAGTAGTTACTGTCTTCACTAACGGCGTCACTATTTTCCACATTTGCCGGGAATACTAGTTATTATTCTCACTAATGCTTCCGCCTTTTAGTGAAGACAGTAACTAGTATTCACGGCAAATGTGGAAAATAGTGACGCTGTTTACTTCTTCGCACATTTTGTAACGTTGTGTAGTGGATGTAGTGAGTTTATTGCTGTGTTTTCTTGAAAAAGCTGAAATTACAGCAACGCCAACGGCATGATTCCCCCAAACACATCCTGAGGAAATCAGGGGTTATCATTGAAACGGTATCAGGCTGTTTCGCTACATTGCCAGTTCGCTACAAGTCGTTTCGCTACATGTGGCGGTCGTTTCGCAACATGGTAGGTCGTTTCGCTACATGGCCGGAGGCGTTTCGCTACATGATGGGTATGGTCGTTTCGCTACATGGACTTGGAGGACGTTTCGCTACATGGGTGGAGTCGTTTCGCTACATGGATGTAGTCATTATTTTACTCTATTTTACCCTACTATAATTCCCGGTGGTGACTACAAATTTATTATAGCACAGTTTGCCGGTAAAAAAACTTATACGGTTTGATGGCGCGCAAGGGGTTCTTGTCGTCCTGGCCTGGGTTAGGCCACATAAAAAAAAGAATTGGTGATCGTCCCCGCCCGCCCCTACGAAAAACGCCCGGCCCCATTTTTTGTTAAAATCCTAAAAAAGTTGGTATAATGTTCTCTGCTATAGGGTCAGAATTGCATGGTTGGAATCTCTATGAAATTTCCTTTCAAATGACACCAAACATGTCTGTTTAGGTTTATTGTACCCAGAGATATTTACTTGATTTGAGCGATACAGCGAAAGAAGTACGTTGCGCTTCAAAGACGTATCTTTAAGGCATGGGACGATTACAGCGACGGGGAGATAACGACAGAACAGTTGTTGAGAGTTTGTTCGCACTTGAATGGACCAGTAACCTCATAGACATCCGTTCGCGTTGGCTCGCTCAATTACGTACTTATTATTGATTGACAGGGGTCATTCAACCGCACTTCAACGCAGATTTGGAGGCCTTTGCAAGGCCTTCGCGTTGGCTCGCTCAATCGTCTATCCGTGTATACGTACTTATTATTGATTGACAGGGGTCATTCAAACGCACTTCAACGCAGATTTGGAGGCCTTTGCAAGGCCTTCGCGTTGGCTCGCTCAATCGTCTGTATCCGTGTATACGTACTTATTATTGATTGACAGGGGTCATTCAAACGCACTTCAACGCAGATTTGGAGGCCTTTGCAAGGCCTTCGCGTTGGCTCGCTCAACCGTCTGTATCCGTGTATACGTACTTATTATTGATTGACAGGGGTCATTCAAACGCACTCCAACGCAGATTTGGAGGCCTTTGAAAGGCCTTCGCGTTGGCTCGCTCGTCTCCACCCATGTAGCGAAACGTCCTCCATGTAGCGAAACGACCATACCCATCATGTAGCGAAACGACTCCACCCATGTAGCGAAACGACCTACCATGTAGCGAAACGACCGCCACATGTAGCGAAACGACTTGTAGCGAACTGGCAATGTAGCGAAACGACAGTAATTACTTGGCTGGAATGAAGACGACATCGATGATGTCAATCTATGGGATGCCGCCGATGGACATGTTGGATGACCTAATGAAAAGTACATTCACGATAATCTTTTGAAGCATTGTCCAACCTGTGTTCACTTATGTGTTACGTTCCTGTGATGTGTGGCGAACAATTAGATTTCAGAAAAAAGATCAGGTTGGGGGAAATGACAAATGTGTGCATTAGCCCATGTCCGATTGTCGGATGCCATTGATTGAATGACCAAATGTAGTCATACCAAGTGTGTATTATGATTATAGAAACTACGTGAATAATAAGTTATTGTATATAATTACCAGATTCGATGCTTGTTTGAAAAGATCACCGTATATGGGATCTTTACAGAGTATTTCAACTCGAATCTTATATTTTTTAACAAAACACGAGCCGCTTATTGGCGGATCATTCTGCAATGTTCTGTGGGAAGTGGTGAGCGTTGACGGACTGAGGAATTCCCTCTGTCGTGTCTGTCATGTGACCGTCTCATTCTTCTGGCGGGAAACTCTGACGCACGTGGCAGTACTGTAAATCTGATAGGAACCGTAGTTACTTCATTCGTTACTCCATCCGTTACTTTCAGGTGGAATCACTTGCAGTTGAAAGAATTACATCTCATGGGCAGAAAGAACGGTAGGGTGGAGTCCTGATGCATCCTGTTGTTGGTCTTTGACTGGAGATCATAATCACTCGGGGTAGTTCTGTGATCCTTTTTTATGATGTGAGCATTTGCACAAAGACTTAGTGGTAGATGCCGCAGGGAGGGACAATGTCACAACGTCTGATGATGCTCCAGGGTAAAATTGATGTGGATGCATGAAATCTCGACCCCCCTACAAAATGAGTAGTCCTTTGTGGACCCAAACAGTTCAAGCGATGCTGCAAGGACAATGTTGCCACCTGTGGACAGCCCATGCTGGTGTTGAACAAATTGTGACATTGTCCCTGGGGGGTTTGAAGCTGAGAAGCGAACATTAACCCCCGATTTGCTCAGAATGAGATTTCGTGGAACACGATAATCTGTATCAAAACAAAGGGACTTTTTTTAGCATGACTAGGATTGTGGTTCGGGGCTTATCTTATAATGAATGCCACTGGTTTTTTACCCAGCATGAAAACAGCTCGAGTGGTAGTGAACTACCATGCAAACAAATATTATGATCAATGGACTCTTCCCCTTGGGTGCAAAGGTCAGTATGCGCTTGTAGTCCAAGACAGTGGTTCTGGTCGTTGCAACCTTATGCATAATCCACTTGGTAAGATGACCTCGGGGGGGGGGGATTTTTTATTTGACCAATTTTTAAGGTCAATATCTGGTAAGCACAACAGTGGCTCCGATGAAAAGTTTCGATTAGTGATGGTGTGTCAACAGGCGAGTCAATAAGAAAAAAAATGTTTCTCTTTCAAAAAAACTTTATTGCTGTACATTACAAAGAAAACAGATGACGATTTGGAATGTAGTGTAGGAGGAAACCCGCATACCGGGAGAAAACCTACGCAGTCGGAGGGAGTCGCCATCTCCATCACACAGGTGACAGGTACTTATGTTTGAAATGACTTAATACATTGTATATTATAGTTCATACAATGATCGTAGTACATTATTTTTTGGCTGCACCACTCCGAAAGCCCAATACAAGAAGAGGACAGGGAGATATGATAGTTTTTCTATCCCTTTAAGACGTGGTCAACTTCTTTACAAGATGTCACAAAGAAACACTGATAAGTGTCCTTGCAACACAATGCTAAATTGAGATCAAAAACAATAGACTCAACTACATGTACTCCACCACAATGGTTTGAGTTAGCACTAAACCTCTCCATGCATTCATCATGTTTATAATACATGAATAGCTATTGTATTAAAACCTGTTGTTCATGCCTTCAGGTGAGCCATGTGAGCTTACAATAGATTTGGTCACTGCTGATGATTTGAATAACAAAGGAACCACATTTGTCATGGCCACTGGACAGAGCTGGCTGCCACTTAGCATAACAAAGGGAGCAGTTATGACATGTCGTTTGCATGACAAAAGAGGTGACCTCGACAGGGCAAAGATTAAAAGTTGGCTTTGCCATACTTTTGCCAAGTCATGGAGTCTAGATCTCATTAGACATTTTACAAAATATTTACATGCAAGATTTACAAATACATTCATACAGGACAAAAGTTTTAAAACGTCTAAAAGTTGACGTTTTTAAGCTACACTTTTCTCAATCAATTCAGTATCATGTAAAAAATTGTCATCAAGGAACCATTGTGATCACTCATTGCCCAAGGTGATGTACCCATGGACAACATCATCATCAACAATTTGGGGTCCCTGGTAAGCCATAACAAAAGATGCATGCATGCCACCATTGTCGAATGACATGCTTTGACAACGGCTCACATGCAGTGTGACCACGAGGGAAGGATCAGTCTTTAAATTTCGAATAAAACAGTGAGAGTTTTAAATCTGACTGTTTTAGTTCAACTGGAAAGATGTTTTGGTATTTCTTCAAGGAGGAAATTCAAATTCAACAATTCACTGTTGGTCATTTGTCTCGAGCATGATAGTACATGTATTGAGCAACTGAACCAGCCAGTGTGATGTAAGGTCATGGGCATCAGAGCCCAGGCCATGTCAGTTGATTCTGTGGTACTGATGAGATTGAGAAACAGTATGAAAGGCCTACAGTTCCATCAGACACATGTGTTCTTGTTTCGTGGGGTCAGCGAAACAAGAACACATGGACCCCATGTCAAAAGTGATGGATATACCAGTAAATATCTGATGAATTCGGTGATTTTTAAGCATACAAATAACTTTTGCCTGAAAAGAATTTCAGGGTCCTCATCTGGCAGCTGTTGGCTTCTCTGGTAGCCACAAACAACCCATCCCCCAAATTGTTATTCCTTCTTATCTTAAGAACAAAACTTAGCTTGAATATTATTTTGTTTGGGTTCTGGAGCGACTTATCATTGGCTCCCTTGTTAGCCATAAACAAGCCATAATGATAATTTCAATCCCTTCTTTGAAAAGTGTAAGATTTTGAACCATGGCACAAGTCATGATCATAACCAAACATAGATTAAAACAATCTATGCTTGTCATCAGCAGAGTAAATATTTGCTTTCTCACCATCAGAAAAATTTGAATTTTCATTAAATCACCTTTCAATCAGATATTTTGATAAAACGATAAAGCCTACGGTGACAAAATACAATCTAACCGTCGTACTGTTACTTGACGGCGATGGGAGCATGGTTGGGATGTGCTGGGTCAACAACATCCTTCTCCCTTCTGTGGGACGGCTCATCATGCTGAAAAGAAAAAGACAACATAAAATTAAGGTTGTTCATTCATGCTCAAGTTGATAATTCAATGTCAAGGGGCCGGGCCATTGTGCTGACCGTATAATCTTGTGGTAGTAGACAATTCATGCTGGTTAAGAAAAGTGCTATAGGTTTCAGACGAAGAACTTTTCGAAAACATCTTCTCTATTAAACCTTCATTTAGGACTCTCACGCTGAGCGCTGCTTTGGATGAGCAAGAGACACAAATCTGTGTTCCTCCCCGACATGCCTGATTTCATTACAATGACTAATTCTATCCTTAATCAGCAGTTTCAGCGGGAGGTAAAGGACTAGAATTTGGGAAGTTTTGTCAAAAGGGCGGTTTGGTTAAGGAGCATTTTCCAAGTCATTATTTTGAGCCGAGGTTTAGCTCCACCCTTGTGGTTTTGGTTAGTCAATCAATACCGACATTGCACCAACCCAAGCGGCCTAACCATAACCCCTGAACTCAAAACGAGGCTTTGTTGGCACATGGTGCATTTACACAAGTGCGGTTCATTCTAAATCCAGGTATTTTGGAATACTAACAACGCGATTTTCATCAGAATTGCACAGATGATAGTTTTAACCATTCTTTATATTGAGTGCAAAAAGGTGTTGCCATAATACTGCTTATGTAATAAAACAACACACTTTTACTTTTATTTAATACTTGCAACCAGACCCTGACCATCACTACCAAAGGGTTTCTACCGAGTCTTCAGCTATTGTTTATCAGCAACAGTTGATATTCATGCTCATTACAAATAAGTGCCTGGGCAGCTTTCCAAAGAGGAATCAAAAGGCAGCCGCAAGGTAGGCAAGATAAGTTTAACACAAAGTCACCAATAGGGGTCTCTCACCTCTCAGAGTATGTCGAAACTATTCACGCTGTATGAGGGATACATTTAGTGCTGAATATAACCTGACCCAGTGCTCTTACTTTGCATATTAGTCACCTGAAGATGGCCAATTTAACCCCCCCCCCCCCTCCTGCTAAGGCCGAAGTTACATAGACCTCATTCGTTCATTTACCACGAGTCACTTTCTGGGTTTTTCTTTCATTCCTCGGTGAATGCACGCCACAAGGCCGTGCATTCACAGGGGAAAGAAAGCAAAAGGGGAAAATGAGTCCTGGGAAATGAACGAATGAGGTCTATGTAACTTCGGCCTTATAGTCCCCCTTCAACGTGATTAAAGCCTTTGACTTTGCATGTACATAACTAAATTATCCTGTTTACAACCAAGAACATTCTTTATCGTCCAGTTCTTTTTGCAACATTTTATTGTTTTACTAATTAAGATTGGTCCAAACTATCATCACCGCGAGTTTGATGAAAATTGCACTGTAATTGGTGTCGCAAAAATAACATTTGAAAATTGTTCCTCAACAGAGAGCTCACGATCTCTAAATCAGGCCAATGGCCATACCTAAGGGCATTTGAAAAACTGAAATTGATTTGTTCATATTACCGTGTGATGGCATCCTTCCGTAGGTATGAGATAGGCTGTCCTCATGGTGGCTGCAGGGTATCATGTCAGGGCTCTATGTCCGTAGCTTTCTGTAAGTCCAGAGAGTCCCTTTCGAGTTAAGATTGTCATTCTAGTCAATTAGAATATTGTCATAATAGTCTATTAGAATGACGGACATTTAAGTGTCCTTCCCATCCACACAGTAAACACGTTCCCTTCTTCATCTTAGCGAAGGTTCTCCTTGAATTGGTCTGTCAAGGCATCGTTTGCTGAACTGTGGTTCATCAATCCTGCACATGGATATCCCTCAGCGCAACCATTCGATCCACTGAATCCACTCGAATCTCCGTCGTCTGCCCGTATCTGTGAGCGACTGGAAAACAAAATTTAAGGTTACTCCATTATTCTACCATGATTGATGCATGTGCCGTAGGGCCTTTCATTCAGTTTTATCAAATTTACCAGTTAATTTTCTAAAAGGCTTAGAATACTGACGACCACAACGCTAGAGTACTTGACACTTGATTAGCAATTCAATTCCAAACTGAGGTTGCTCGTGCAGTTTGAAGATAAAATCAACCATTTTGCGACTTGATGAAACGAACTCAGCCCATGGCGTGTTCACCCATTTACCGTCTTGTCATCTATTTATATTTACCATATATGCATTGGATTCTATTGTCATCCAAAATCGTTGAGAGTCACATCTACCATAGCACGAATTGTAGACTGTGGTTGAGTGGTTGGATCTTCTCGACAGCCATCATCTCAATCTGCAGAGGGCTAGATAACAGGAAAAATACATTCAAGGACCTATCTCAAAATGAATAGATTGAAACCAAAAGATTTTCTTCTTTTCATATGGGCGAGATGGTTGTCAGTTGACAGCGTTTTCTTGGGAATAAAATGTTGATCGGCAAACTCTTTGGCAGGCGTAATCTTCATGAATCCTGGCCAATTTCATTTGTTGAAGACATGAAGACAGAGTCTTCAGTTTTTAGTCATAATATTAATAAGGGGGTAGAGGGTTCACAGAAAAGAAATAATTTCTTTTGGCTTCAGTCTATTTGGGATGATTCCTATGTATAAGTTGACATTAATTTCAATGACACCCTTTAAGTTCTACTTCTTTTTTTATTATTTTTCTCTGATCGACTCCTAATTATTTGGTCGTCAAGATTCAGATCAAAATTTCACCCTGTAGACTGCAACATCGTCTTTTGTGTCCCTTGTCCCTGTGTCCCTTGTCCCTGTGTCCTTCATGTCCTTGTGTCCCTTGTCCTTGTGGCCCTTGTACAATGTTGGCTCGGGCTGCCTAAAAAGAATCAAATATTTTGTTGAGGGGTTTATCTAATTTCTGTGTGTTTCTACTGCATGCTGCGTTAACAATGAATCCGATTTAAAACTGTTTTCCAGAGAGCACTCTCCGGAATACGAATTGGCTACACCAGTTTCGAAACGGCTGCACCACACTTGGCCTAATGCGCATGCAATTCGATTTGAAAAGTGCAACTCTTGCCACGTATTGTAGTAACGTGCCTTTCGCGGATGAGTGTCCCTGCCCTTTGTTGTAATTAGTAGATAATCAAGACAGAACACAAGCTTGTGTGCATGACCCCTGTCAACGGACTGTTTTGATATGTATTAACGCGCACACCACAAGTTTTAATGAGAATCAGTCAATGCGAATTCAACAAAGCACATTCAATTGCATTCTTGAACCAAATTGGTTGAAGAGGTTTCAAAACAGATTGAACAGAATTGAGTGTAGCACCCCAATACGTATAAAGTTGAAATTGTACGACAGATTGATACTTTTTTCAGAGTTATTTTGACATCTTCTTTTAATCCAGACATAACTGACGACTAAGTGATGCTTACCCTGTATGGCTCCAACATTGGCAGCAACATCTTCTTGGGGTCCATCCAGTGTCTTCTCGGCTGACGAGTTGGAGGCCGGCTCTCCTTCTTCATCGCCGTCTTGTCGATTTCAGGGGGTGTATATTATTAGCTTTGTGAGGCACAAGGAGGTGAAGAACACTGTTGTTATCCAAAGAGCCCAATGTCTTCGTCATTTGTACTAAACAGGTTCAGCACAAGTCCCACACGGACACGCCTGACATTTCATCCGACGAAATTCCGCAGGTTAACAACAGGTCTTAACCCCAGTCATTCCATCCCCCTCGAGATCAGGTAGGGGATCGCTGGCCAGCTATTGCTTACTATTGTTAACAGTCGTAAGACTTATCCCGCCAACACTCTAAAACAAGGGGACCAATTGAATGACTAGCGACACGCAACTGTCTATTCCCCCCATCAATCAACCACAATGACTCAAAGGGAACACGTACTTTGAACCTAAGTCCATGTCATCACTGTCGAAACTTAGATGAGGACCGCAGAACAAAGTGGCAAGCATGCCTGGGACCCAGCCACCGCGCCTTGGACATGAGATGAGATAGACTCAAGTCGCCAGTCACGATAACCAAATACACCAAGCGTATAGCTTGAATCGAACCCGATCTATCATCGTCATTGGTCACCTGGCCTGGCCTGGACAACTGAAAGCTGAATAGGTTCAAATAGATGATAAGCAGGAAACAAAAGAATAACAACTATAATAGCTAGATAACTACGATAGCTAGATAACTACGATAACTACTCTAACAACTAGAATAACAACAATAGCTACAAAATGAGCAAGTCGGTCATCAGACACACTTCCAACTCTCACAACAGTCACCATAGTCTCTCCCCCCCGCCCCACATGACCTCCCGCACCCTTTTCCTATCCCGTCTCAAACACACACACACACACACACACACACAAAACATCTTACTATGGTTACAACTTTTGAATAACCCGCCTGATTTGGATAGAGAAGTGTCACTGTCAATTCATTTTTAATTACATGACCAAAACATGATATGGAAAAATTTGTACCGAATTTATTACGGCGTTTTATAAACATTTCTTGGTATAAAAATCTTTCATTTTGAAATTCAAATTATGGATATGTTGAAAGTTTTAATATCTTTGATTAGTTAGGAGAGTGCACATAATAAAGTTGCAATGGCGATAACAGTTAGAATGTGTTTCGTAATTTCTATTCTTCATGCCAAAATAAATTGTTTCATCCTTTTTCCATATAACTCGCCAATTATAAGTCTGGAATATTTTCACTGCCTTGAGGATCTGTGGGAGTCAAGTTACAAGTTTATTTTACCAACAATAACACAGATTTGACAGTGGCACCTCTATTGACAAGGCAGACGAGTCATAACCAGATACTATACCTACCCTTCTTCTTGGAAATCAAACAAGAATCTTCGAATGCAATTGCGGACAAGGTTGTGTCATCTGAAATAATAAATTGGCACAAATGTGTAATAAAATTACAGCATTTCTGCTTGTATTTGTATTAGTACTCAGCAGTCATTATACTAAATGCCGAAAAATTATGGTTGAATCTCAATTTTTCACATGATTTGCTTTCCTTTGGCAGAGGTTGGCCTTATTATGGAAATAAATGTGAGCTAGGTCATGGCATATCATGCCGATCCATCGTCGTGCTGATATACATACCCTTGCAAATCATACAAGATTCTTCAGTTGCAATCGCGGAGAGGGTTTTTAGCATCTGGAATGAGAAATTGAAACAGATACATAATATCATCAATTCTACAAGAAGTCATGAAAAAAGCAACTTTCAGCCAGATCCAATGAAAGTACCAGATTTTGCCTGATTCTCTCATGCAATGACTCCTAAAAATACATATTTTCCACAAAAAAATAATCAAAGGAAAGTTGGGCTCTCTTCCAAAATCCCTTTTGCCTCTAAAACGATATAATAATGTCAAGATTTAGTAGGTGACACCCACCTTTTGGAACATTGATGCTGAACACATGTAATTTGGCTATTTCATAATGTTGAAATGAGTCAAAGTGTGCACACCCTGCCAGAAAGAATATTCTGCTTGCACTGCATGCTTGAACCAAGCATTGGAAGGTATAAAATGTGACAGGTAGTGGTTTTATGTAACACACGCAAACTTTCCTTCAAGGTTGACTGAGTCTGTTGTTGCCTTAGATAACCAAACAAAGGTGCCAGATGTAATACACTAATAGGCCGTGAAGCCAGATTGGTAATGAGATTGGCCATAAGCCATGAATAAATAACCTTTTTGATTATTGTGGATTGGGTCTAATAGAAATCGTATGGGGTATTAATCATATAGTAGAGTTGCTAGTTTTTCCTAAAACAGATCTTGCAATGAAAACTGGTAGAAAAAAGTCATACTGGTGAACTTGGTGGATACCAACTTTTCGAATTCTGGTGAATTTAGAATAAAAAACCCATAAAAGTCCTGTAGTTTCATGGACGTGGAATTTCATCACATACAGATTTGAGAACGAGAAGTTGAATACACCCTTAGAGTTCATACCGTAGAGAATGCTATTATAGACTAGTCGTAGTACCAAGCACTCAGACCAAAGTATTAAGAGGGCACGTCATCATTGCGTAAATTCAGGAAAGAACCCTTAAGATGGAATGACAACATTTTCATGAGCTCAGAAACAATTAATTTCAACTTAAACATGACTTAGCTAGGAATAATTTCCAACAAATATCTATATGATTATGAAATACGCAATGTTGGTGAACAGAGCGCCGTTCGAAACAACAGTGAAACTCGGCCCCTTTTCATCAATTTTGGTAACTCATGACAACGGAGCCTCAGAGGTGTCCTATTTATAGCGAATCCAGTCAGACTTTTAGCACATACGCGTACATTCAGGGAAGACTCCCTAACGAGACCCGAGGCGAATTGGCACTGTGATCAGTCGTGCTGTCACCTGATCACGGCAACACTGGACGCTCGTGACTGCGCCATTCATCATTAAAATCTATATCTTTACGCATCTGTTTGACACAAAAACATTGTTGCTGTTGTGAAAACTATATCACACATGCACGACATCCTTAAACTGTCTTTTATCTATCGAAACATAACATTAACAAGGAGGCTTTACATCCACGTTACAAGCAGCGCACTATGACTAGGCCTAGGGCCTAGGCCTATTAATATAGGCTACACTGGATCAGTGTGTGGACGATCAAACTCATGGATTGTAGTAGGCCTGGAGGGACTATATGTGAGAAATTCAACTGGTGTAGGCCTACTGTATCAGTGGGGTATGTAATTTTCGACATTGTACGGACCGAAGATCGGGAGATTGTTAATTCACACATAACACACACACCGACACAGGTGACAGTGTGAGCACTGAGTGAGTGACACTACTGAAGTGAGTGTACAACAGTACATAGGCCTACACGTCACGGTATCAGGCTGTTTCGCTACATTGCCAGTTCGCTACAAGTCGTTTCGCTACATGTGGCGGTCGTTTCGCTACATGGTAGGTCGTTTCGCTACATGGGTGGAGTCGTTTCGCTACATGATGGGTTAATGGTCGTTTCGCTACATGGAGGACGTTTCGCTACATGGGTGGAGTCGTTTCGCTACATGGATGTAGTCATTATTTTTACTCTATTTTACCCTACTATAATTCCCGGTGGTGACTACAAATTTATTATAGCACAGTTTGCCGGTAAAAAAACTTATACGGTTTGATGGCGCGCAAGGGGTTCTTGTCGTTTGTTCGCACTTGAATGGACCAGTAACCTCATAGACATCCATTCGCGTTGGCTCGCTCAATTACGTACTTATTATTGATTGACAGGGGTCATTCAACCGCACTTCAACGCAGATTTGGAGGCCTTTGCAAGGCCTTCGCGTTGGCTCGCTCAACCGTCTATATCCGTGTATACGTACTTATTATTGATTGACAGGGGTCATTCAAACGCACTCCAACGCAGATTTGGAGGCCTTTGCAAGGCCTTCGCGTTGGCTCGCTCGTCTCACCCATGTAGCGAAACGTCCTCCATGTAGCGAAACGACCATACCCATCATGTAGCGAAACGACTCCACCCATGTAGTGAAACGACCTACCATGTAGCGAAACGACCGCCACATGTAGCGAAACGACCATACCCATCATGTAGCGAAACGACTCCACCCATGTAGCGAAACGACCTACCATGTAGCGAAACGACCGCCACATGTAGCGAAACGACTTGTAGCGAACTGGCAATGTAGCGAAACAACAGTAATTCATTGAAACGGTAGACGATTTGGAGGATGACGTCGTTGTCGTTACCGTTGTCGTTTATCGTTCGGGTTCTTAACCTCCCTAATAGCTCTTTTCATGACTTAATTAACATATACGTCAGTAGTTTGAATCGAGCGCCACAAAAAATATAAATAAATGTTATAATCCGCATGCGTATGAGGTAAAGGGGTAAAGTTCACTTAACAGATGGCAGCACAGGTTTTGCTGAAGTTTGTTGGAATTTCTGCTCCAAATTTCCCCATTTTATCGTTAGTGCAGAATATCTCATTGTAATTGTGAGTGTATATTTAGAAAATATATCTTCAATGTCAAATTTGTAGGTAGTGACAGGGATGTTAATGTGTGAAGCATATGAAAAACGACTAAACTTTTCACACGATAATTACCTTATTTCGCCATGTCCCCAATTAACTGGTGGGCAGCAAATAATGCTCTCAGTGTAACACTTTTCCAGGCCTAACGCGGCCAGAGATATTGATTTCTAATTCCTGGACATGACAGTTTGATTGAGAGACTTAAGCAGATAGAGGTGCAGATCCATGATGACTGACAAACAACGACAACTGGTAGTGTGTCTCACTGTCTGTGTTGAACCACAACAACACGAGTTTACAGGAGGCCAAGGAGGTGGTCTTTAACCAATGATTTACCATACACTGTCATTGTCACTGCTGCAATTTCTTCTTGTTTTTCAGATTAATATTATGGAGAAGATGTCTTCACCAAATATTCGAGAAAACCTGGTGAACACGGCAGTCAAATTTCTTCAGAATCCCAAAGTTCAGGAGAGTCCTCTTGGACAGAAAAGGTTGTTCTTAGAAAAGAAAGGTATGTTTTTTATTCAGGGTTGTAATGTATTGTGATACAGTAGAACCTCTCTATTAAGGACATCTTCGGAACTGACCAGTGCTGTCCTTAATAGAGAGGTGTCCTAGCTGACCGAAAAGTATGCAGCTCACTTGAACACATCTGCTTGTAAATTTTACTCACTGGTCTTTACTTTTGATTTATCCATTGCTTTTTAGGTCTTACAAACGAAGAAATCGACTTGGCTCTTGAGCGTTCTGGTACTAGCCCTGATAATACTGTGATAAATTCTAGTCAACAATTGGTGGCTACCCCACTTCCTGTCTCAGGTAAGAGATTTTCTCTTCTCTCTCTTTGATTAGCGTGTGAGTCTAAATTAAGACCTTTTAAAAGAAGGCAAAATATTTGGGAAGAATTTCAGGAAAACTTTATTAGTCTTGAGTGTTTGTTATATTGAATAGTGCAGTATGTAGTTACTGTTTGTGTGAGTATACACGTCTTCCTTCTTCAAGAATATTTCCAAGGTGTGTCTAATCAGATATCCACTCTTTTTGTTCAAAGATTTTTAAACTCTTTTTAAAGATGAACAAGAATTTATGGGATGAAAATTGTGTAGTAGCATAATACTCATTTTGGAAATGTACTTTCTTTCCAGTTGTTATTCCTTCGCCCTGGTCAAGATTTAAAGATGTTTCATTTACTGTTGCTCTAATTGGGGGTGCTACTTATGCCATTTACAAGTTTATAAAAGTAAGTTCTATTTTGTTCATTTTACTTCTGTAAGATTGATGGAGTTGGAAATTAGGTTGAAATACTTAGACTGGACATTTTCTTCTTCTGTTCTTCAGAAAACTCTTCTGCCATATCTGAGAGGTGAAGACAGCACTGAGACTCGATTAAAAAAGATTGAGAAAAATCTCAGCCAGGTTCAGAACAATATGACAGATATTTTGGGCAAAATGAGCACCACACTGATCTCTATTGAGGCAATCATGAGCCAACAACAAGAAAAATTACAGGTGGTGGTCCATGAAGTAGTGGACAAGCAGGTAGGTTTTTTCTTTGTCTTTTTCTCTGATGTCTGTGGAAGTGAATCAGGCTAAGTGTTATGTTCACTGACACCAAATTGTGGAGAGGATTGCACGTGCAAGTACAGATGTAGTTAGTTACTGCATACTGAATCATTAAAGGGCAACTCTGTTCGTTCCAAAAATTGAGAAGTGAACTACCATTGAGGTAAATTTTCTTCCATTTTCAGAACACTCAAAGTTTAGTCAAATATCAAGATCAACAAAACTCCACTGAAATAAAGGCAGAGATTGCATCACTTAAATCATTGTTATTAAACAGGTGAGTACAGCGTATTTACTGCAAGAACAAAAAGTCAAGGTGTAGTAAGTAGCAACAGAATTTGGCACCCCATCTATAGATGCTCCAGTTCACTCTTAAAGGACGTGTGTATGCTACTCATGTTATCACTTGGATGGTGTCTTTTAATAGATAGGCATAGCTGCCAGTAAAAAGGCTGGGAGAAAGCCATCTCCATTTTATGTCGTCTCAGTCAAAGATGGGCAATCAAATTCTCATGAACTTTCATTGATGGCATTTCCTCTTACAGACGTCAGTTTGCCGCACCGCCCCAGAACTCGCCCATCATTCCAGCATGGCAGCGTGAGGTGAAAAAGGAAACTGATGATACGACCCCCAAGAGGAGTCATTCAGAGGAAACTTCACCATCAAATGGTAATGAGGTAAGGTGGACTTATAGTTCTTGTCCTAATCAAGGCAGTGAAATATTTGGGAACTTTTTCAACTAAAAGCAGCAGAACCCTTATCTATCTCCTGATATGTGAATGTCACAGTGTAAGTTCTATGTCCAATTGTGCTCAGTTCTGCTTCTTCAAGATTTCATTACAAGTGGGTTTATGAGCCAAAAACTTTAAGAAGGACTTTAAGATATTTTCAGTGATTCATATATTCATATCTTTATCTCTTACTTTCAATGACTATTTTCTTGCTTATTCTAATGTTGCCTATAATTTCGGTTTCAGAGTAGCGGGTCTTTAGAGGAAAAGAGTTCATGGGTCAAAATCGACGCCAGCGACCGTGTCAGCGGGGATGACAGTGGAGAGGACGTAAAATCTGCTGCACCGGAGACTGGAACCAATGAAGTTGATAGTGTGGTCGGTCAGGAAGTTTCAGCAGATGAAAATGTACCAACAGAAGGTGCTAGTCTGACGGAATCTGAAAATATGACTGCCAATGAACAATGATATGGAACCTGAATAAGTGGGTTCCCAATCAAAAGCAACAAAACTTGTTCCAGTAAATGTGCAATTCATCACTATAGTGAAATGTAAAAGAGGTCTTGAATTAAGGTTGTAAATAATTGAATAAATTAATTGAATTTGATATTTACATACATGTTCATATTTACATTTTTTACACTTAAACAAAGCAATCTTCCTACTCTCACCGGCAGGGAGAAACTGTATGATGGGTTTGTAGCCCAATGGCACCATCTTGCCTTACCATGGGTTATGGGGCACCAGACCAAAGACAACATGTGTGGTCATGCTGTCTTGGGTAGACATCTTGGGCTGTCTTGGGCTTACATCTGGTTGTGCCTCGAAGACGGGCCCAAGTACCCTCCTTGCCAACTCGGAAAAGGAGCCAACTCAAGTAGCCTATATGTGTGTGCCCAAGGCAGCTATAATTCTTGGAGTCCCTTGTGTACCTGGGATTACATCAGGATCCTTTTCCAGTGGAGCGTCTCTCGCTGTGCCCTTGTACCCAACTTGGCAGTTCAAGAAGCTCACATGAAGTAGCCTCGTACCTGAGGTAGCTCGTGCACCTGGAATAACACCAGGACCCTTCTGCCTCTGGTAGAGCTTTCAGGCCCTTCTCCCGCTATGGACCTGTGGTACCTCATGTGTCTTGGGCAACATCGGGTCCCTCCGCGTCTGGCAGAGCCATCATCTCACTGCTCTTGAAGATCGGTCCAAGTCCCAAACTTGACAACTCAAGAAGCCTCTGTGAAGTAGCCTAGTGTTCCCAAGGTACCCTATTTGCCTGGAACAACATTAGGTCCCCTTGTCTCAAGCAGAGTGTCTATCTCACTGTGCTCATGAAAACAGGCCCAAGTCCCAATCTTGACAACTTGAAAAGCCTCCTTGATGTAGCATATGTACCCGAGGTATCTCATGAACCTGAAGTACCTCATGTACCAAGAACAACATCAGGATTCTTCTGTCTTTGTCAGAGTTTCAGTCTCACTGTGCTCTAGAAGACTGGCACAAGTACCCAACCCAGCCACTCATGAAGTCACCATGAAGTAGCCTATGTCACATGTACCTGAGGTAGTTCATATAGGCCTACCTGGAACAACATCATGACTCTTCTGTCTAGTGGTAGAGCAGATACTATCTCATGGTGCACTGGAAGACCTGCCCAAGTAGAGGATGCATAATGGTTCAAATACTGCAAAGTGACTCCTGGATGGAGCAGCTGTTAAGTACATGTGCATGGGGCAGCTAATGTACCTGAAGCACCTCATGCCTTGGACAACAGCAGGTCCTTCTGTCTCTGGCACTGAGCTTCCATCTGGTTGTGCACTTGAAGACAGGACTAAGTACTCAACTTGAAAACTTAAGAAGATTCCTTGAAGTAGCCTTAGTACCCGTGTAAGCCAATGTATCAACAGGACCTCATGTACCTGGGACAACATCAGGCCCCTCTGCCTTTGGTAGAGCTTCCATCTCACTGTGCTCTTGGAGATTGGCCCCACCCAGCTTGGCATTGCAACTCCAGTAGCCTTCTTGAAGTAAGCTAATGTATACGAGGTAGGCCCTATGTCTCAAGTACTTCATGTACCTATTATGGAACAATATCTGGATCCTACTGTCCCTGGAAGAGCTTCCTTTTGCTGTGAACTTGAAGACAGGTCCAAGATTATGATCACATTGCCTTTAGTGGACGCATGATGATGCAGATGCAAAGTGACTCTACCATACTGAGGTCCACTGTTTTGGTCTTACAGAATGTATATTTTACTCCTTGACAGTCCTGTATCATTTTGTATTCAAATAAGTTGACAGAAAAACAAATTTGGACGGATATTTTATTCAGAAACTTTCAATACATTACAATATACATTTAAACAATCCCATCACAGGTAACAGTTCAGCCATTCACAGTCTCTTTCTGGTTTTGGAAGGATATTTTGCACCAGAATTTTGACAGAAATCCACTGCTGGTGCATAACCTTGCACTGCAAACACATCCACTAGGATTATGGATGGCACTTCACCACAGCATGAACCCTCCGATATGAATTTTGTCATCACGAATAACCCTATGGCATTCAATTGTTACCAACATCTCTCCAAAACCATTTATATTTGGACGGAAACTGTATGAATAAGTCCTCTTCAATATGACACAAAATCTTCGAAAGTTTTAAACGACACCAAAAGAGACCAAGCGTTGATCTATTTCCTCATCTTTGGGTACACTGTCTCCAATGCATGGTTCCCAGAAATAATTCCTTCGAATTCCATGTGACAGTTCTGATACGTATGTTACTTCATCCACGACATAGGGCTGTATATCAGTTGCTGTCGGATCCAGGCGCATGGTGTTGACAAGGCGGGCAAAGTCCTGCAAAGAAGAATTTGAGTCGTCAAAGCTTAGTACGAGACTGTCGCTATTAAGAATACCCTTTGGACATTACAGACCCGGGCTTCCCACTGTACAGTAGATGAGATGGTTGATACTGTTGGTTCCAACTTCTTTGGAACGCACACTCGGTCTTGAAGTACAGCGTATTCGAGACTGTGGAATGGTCCTGTCCAACCAACCGATCCTAATGTTCTCTTTGGTCTAATGAGTCACAAATGTACTTGTTGGCCTCACAATCAATAAAAATATAACGATGCTTGGCTCGGTTGCCAATTATCTTTCAGTTTGGTTCAGCTCCATGACATGTAACTGAATAGCTTACCTCACAAGCTTTGGGTTCGAATTGGTTGCCCCAGACATAGATGTTGGTGAGTGACGAGTTGATTTTCATGCAGTTAGCGAGAGCACAGAGTCCTTTCTCGCCGATCTGATTTGACTGAAGACCAAGGCTGAAAGAAAAGTTGGTTAGAACGTCCTCTATGGACCACTGTGGGTTTTTGGTGGCAATGGTTAGTCAAACATAAATGGGTCCATTGTGGCCCTTTGCAACTTTATATCCACTCGTTTTAAATGCTCACTTTGACTGCAGTAATGAAAGGTGATCAGACCCCATCGTCTTTCTCTTTAATGTATTGACTCCATACATTCATTCCACTCCGCATTGAATTAGGCAAGACAAACAAAAGCCTGTTGCAAGTTAATCTTTTGCAGATAATGGAGAAATGAGACCTCAAATTTTACAATCTAGAAATTAAAGTTGTGTGGCCAAATGCTCTTCAACAGAAAACCGCCACTAAGGAAAAGCAATTCTTACGTGGTTAAGCTCATGTTGCTAGTTTCTAGAGCCTCTGCCAGGGCTATTGCTCCATCATCCTCTATTCGATTGAAGCCTAGGTCTAACACTTTCAGGGTGCCGTTCATTTTCAATAACTTTGCTAGGTCCTTGGCACCATCTCTTGTGATTCGATTACTGTAAATGGTAAGGCACAGATTAGTTTCAATAATGAATTGAACTGAAGCAACTTCAAGTGTCAAGCTCAAGGCCTAACTTACCATCTCAAATCCAGATACTGCAGTGTCATATTTTCCATCAAGTTTTCTGACAGTCTTGTCGCGCCAAAATCTCGGACCCGTGACTTTTGGAGGTGAAGTTCAACAAGACCCCTATTGACCTGCAAAGGTAAAGCAATCCATAGATAAACAGTGATGTTTGGATCCCTCTGAAACCAATAATTTCCATTCACTGTCCGTCTCTCTACAGAGCAACAAATAATGTGGTCTTAAATCTTTGTCCCAGATTCCTTCCGCACACCAATCTTTTTTCTGACAACTTTACCTTCAACATCCGTGCGAAATGATCCGTTGTCTCCTCTTGGACGCTGAACAATAATGGAGAATCCATTCCAAGAGCCTTTAACGTGTCATTTTCTCGCAGGGCGGTGGCAAATGCTATGAGACTCTCTGTTTTCTGAAATGAGATACATGATGGACATGACTTAACTCAGCCAATAAAACCGAATGCTGCAAAATCGCAGCAGCACACAAAAATTGCTCACACCAGAGAATGTGGAAGAGAAAAGCTGGAATATGGACTCCGAGTTTTGAGTTAGAGGTCATGAGTTTTGATCATACCTGGTCTGTTTCCCCGACATCTAGTTCCAATAAGGTTGTATTGATCTGCAGTGCCTGAGCAAATGCCATTCCTCCTTTATTTCCGAACTTGTTGCCATTCATCCTGAGAGAGAGAAGGGTCTGGTTGCTCTGGAAAGATTGAAATGAACAATTCGTTACTGTCCTCATATCCTGTTTTAAAATCACCCAGTCTCGATAACCTGACAGACAATTTGGCAAATCCTTACATGTAAGACTTTGGCAAGGGCAACAGCTCCGTCTTCTTCAATATCATTATCCATCAGGTTGACTTCCTTGATGACCTCATTTTTCTGAAAGAAATGTTGAAAATGTTATACTTTACCGGGACAAAACGGAGGTAGTGATTGGTTATTGTGAATTGTTGAACTTTTTTTAAGTGTAGTATGTGCGTGAGAGTGGTTCTGTGGTCAGTTTCGACCCTGTACTCATTGTGTAAGTGCCAGTGACCAGGACACTTAAAATGGGCGCTATACAAGACAATATTCACTTTACTTGCTTTACTTTACTTACGACCTTGAGGAATTCTCCCAATGAAGCAGCTCCTGCATTAGCAATAGAACCCCCAAGAACATTTTTCTTCTTTTTGTTGTGTAACTTGTAACGTACCTTTAGGAATTCTGCCAATGTAGTAGCTCCTTCATCTGTGATTTTGTTGTACTTGAGGTCTAGTCGATTGATGTAAGTGTTCTCACTCGATTCGAGTGTCTTGCACAACATCAGGACATCATGGTCAGTGAGTTTGGAATGCTCAAGATTATGGACATTCCCCCGCAGGCGCATGTTCATGTTTTCTCTTAATTCACTGAAAAGGTTCAAATCGAAATATTTAAAGTTATATGTTGAGAAGATCGAGTCATTGTTTTGATTTGTTTCTGTATTGCATGATTTGGACAACTAAAATGGAATCAAGATAGCCTACACCAGTCACTAATTATTGTTGTCAATTAATCTTTGGCTACAAAAACATTCATTACTGTTGAGTTAGAGAAAACTTGTAAGATGCCAATGAGATATATCTGGTATAAATGAATCTTTATAAACCTCAAGAAAAAACATTTTTAAAGGGCATATTCGAGGGTTAAACAATTAGACCAATTTAAATCTACACACAGACTCAAATGTGGTGCTTGAGACTGTCGGTGACGGGGAATTCAACACTGGACACACATTAGGCAGAGCAAATACAGGATACAAATACTGTGAGCTAATGGTTTAATAAGTCACCAATGACAAGACAATGAAAGATTACAATCAGATTACTTGTGCACTAAACCAGTGTTTCTTTTCACAAACCACACAAGTGATTTTTTTTCAAATTCTGTGTTCGAGTTGGTAGCAATTGCAAGAACTGTGCAAGTTATCAAACATTAGATGAAAACTTTTTGATTAGACAAAAGTTAATAGTGACCCATAAAACACAGGAAAATGTTTTAGATTTAGCAAGCGAATGATTCCTGAAACAGTGTTAACAATATGAACCCTTGATCAGCCCCAAATTCACAAATGTTAAAATATTAGGACACCAGAAATTCGCCACATACACATACTCACCATTCATCATCACTATAAAATGAAAGCGAATGTGATTAAAAGGCAAAGCCAAAATGAGACAGTTTGAATGGCAGAATTAAGCATCTTGGTGTATTCAGTTTTCATCATTACAAGTCCAGTGGTGATTACATTCAAGACTTTAACATCAACCTGTCTACTTAGAAGCGATTTCAATCATCCAATTTATTTTCAAATTGTGGCAGAAGCCCTATTTTGGATCTTCACATGAAAAACCGAGGACCATGGCTCAGGTGGACAATAAATACTGACCACACCAAGATGCAGGAGCATGCAAGTTAGCATGCATGCTAGCAAGAAAATCAAGATGCTATAAATCCTGTTCATTTCACCCGAAGTTCGCTTCAAGACTTCATACATACAATATCAGTTTGAAACTGGACATCATGTAAAGAAGGTAACTCTGAGAACTGATATCTATTTCATTGTACCGAAAATTACCCCAAAATGACAGAATTGTAAAAGCTATCATTATCAACTTGGCCATTCATCAGAAAACTCAAGATGGGCACTTTTAAAAGTACTGTTTTGTCATGATTGAATTCGGTTTGAAGGAAATCACCAGGCCATGCCACAAGGGTACTTATTTTCTGAAATATGCGGAGCCCTCAAAGCAAACACCAGGTGAAATAATCTAGAATAACCTGCTCACTAATTTAACTTACCCATGCTTTTTTCGCCTGTGCAATGATCAGTGCATCAGTGTAGAAATAACAGAAGATAAGTTAGAAATTAAAGTAGGGTGTGTAAACTGTAACATGAAGTAAAAGAAGATTCAGTGCAGGATTTGATACATGGGCTCTGTTTGCATCAGTCTTCTTCATCTCATGTCAGCATATCAGTGCTGTGCGTCAGAAGTCTTACATGTCTTAGGAGACTTCTGATACATCGGCTGCTAAGTACCAGTCCAAGTACATGTCCATGTATCTTGTGATGAAGCCTGACAGACAACCTCATTGGTGCATATGTTAATAGGAAATGGAAATTAAATGAGATACCGATAGCTACAATTAAAGAAAGGTTATGAAATTAATTAAGAGGGCTACAATGAAAGAAAGGTCATTAACTTTAGACAAACTTGTATCCAAAGGAATCCATGAACATATTGTCTTGAAATTTCTCAGTTATTCTCAAAAGTCAACCAAAGAGGAAAGGATTTTGAAATAACCAAGCACATATCTATGAAATAAATCCGTGCTTGAAATAACTTAAAGAACAAAATCAGAAAGGTTAGGTCAATATAAGAATTGTTGATAAGCTACATGTACTGTGCATTTCTACATACCTGAATTTATACATTGCCTTCTTCCAATTCATGATTGTTGGTTTACAAATTTTATTCACGTTGTTTTTTTGTGGCGACAAAAAACATTGATCAAAATGGCATTTGAACAAAGTCAAAGTGTACTCCCTAGACTTTTCATGAAGGACGATTCCAAAAATTGCATGAATTGTGTAAACCAACAACTTAGTGGATATCATAAGGCAGACATTACAGTATCGTATTCAGTTATTTGAAATATGAGGGGGGGAAGAGGATACGTACAGAATGGTCTCATCCTTCTCTTTATTGAAGGCAGCCACAATGAAGGTGCTCGGAACACAACCATATTCTCGACATGTCCTGTCATACTCCTCAGCAAGTTCATGCACCGTCGCCATGGCTTCTTCTTAACTGAAAGTAAGAAAAAGTTAGGTAGGCATCAAAGAATCAAAAGGAATCAATGTACGCCTACTGGTGGGAGTGATGTAAATCCATACCATAGGCTAGGCTGGAGGCTAACTCTTCATCATTCAAACATTCACTGCATACGTCGAATCTAAATGCTTAATCAATGGAAAGTCGATCTTACATTTGTCCTGATTATATTTTTCAACTAACTACTATAGTGAATTTAAAATATTTTGATTCTAATATGTCATAAATTTACATTTTCGGCAGTTTTTGAGAAACGAGCTCCTGTTTGTTGTTGCTACAACGGTGCCGAGTTGTGGTCGTTGTAACGGATAAACAGGACCATCCGCTACAACGGTGCCGAGTTGTGGTTGTTGTATCGGATAAACAGGACCATCCGCACTTGCCGAGAATATACCGACTTATGTCTTCACCATTTGGCAAGGAGTTTTAGCCAACAGGAGACATCGTATGCGGATCAAAAGATTCCATTAACCAATTGAAGGCTTTTAGTCCCTCCAGATGCCAGCTGTGAATAAGGACTTGAAAGGGTACAAGAGTGACTGTGTCCTCTGGTGGATTGAATTAGCCACCACTTCATAATAGTGACCACTACATTCACCACAGGGATGATTGTGCAAAACCTGCTCCCACTCCAAAGCAATCCAATTCCTTACAAAACCATTCCTGCAATAACCGGCCTACAAAATGAATAAGGGAAGTAACAACAATCTTTTTAGCAGAAAATATGTTTATTGGACAACTGCTCAATAACCTGGAATGCAGAAGCCGAGTACACTTGTGTATACAGGCCAAGGACCCTCGATACCATGGGCCTAATTTGACCTTTCATAGGCCGATACACTGAAGATTACCCTCCGGCAGCTCAGAACGAGTACATACAATATGTGAGTACCAGGTACCCAGTCTATTTGCAATGGTTGTCTTCAAAATAATGCACTAGTGCTATTGGTTTTGACAGGTTTAACAGTTATTATTATCATTATTCATGTACAGACTTGCAGACTTGGCAGTAAAGGAAGTGTACTTCCAAGTGACAAGATTGTCTTCAGGCGTATTTACTCTGTGCCAGCAGAGTGAAATAAGTAATACATCCAATACATTTTGATTCTTATATAAATTATCAGGAAAATGCAGTCAGACTTGAAGTTTCTTTTCAAAATTTGAACTAAATTCACATCTATGAATATCATAAGAACACACTACCAAAACCTTGGTGGCTCAGCCACTTACTACACGAAATGCAACAGATACTACAAACATAAAATAAAAAAATCTACTAAATGTACTTGTCTTATAAAACTAATAAATAGTGGCTAATCTACATGTGAGCAATTCTCATCCATTCTATTTTACAAACAAGTCTACAAGCTTTTTGGGTCTAGTGCAAGTAGTGGCGTAAAAACCTCAATTTAAAATGTAAAGAAACGTTGCCTTCTACGTATGTCATTATTGATATTTGCTGTAGGGAGTTGATGTCTTCTGGAAACTCTTAGCCAAGTCCTCTACTTGTCTCAGACTTGATTCCTGAAAACAACAAGAAACTCTTATTCATGATGAAAAGATACAGAAGAAAAAAAACCCATGAGACCGAATGCACAACATCAATAGGAAATACAACGTACCTGTACAATATTGGCATGTTCTCTCTCTGCCTCAAGATCACTGTACATCTGTCTCATCTTGTCCAACGTTTCCTTCTGGGTGACCTCAGCTGCATCAGCAATCTTAGACACTTTCAAACGATTCAGCTACAAATGAAGGTGAACCGCTACTTGACTATTCGTGAATCAAACAATCAACAAATTTCATCCACTTTGAAAATATATACCTCTGAATTTGGATGACAAAATTCGAAATACATGTAGGGATGCTTCATTCAAACTTTTTAACCTCAATTGTTCATTAAATTTGAGAAAAGCTGCTGTGATGGATACTTGCAGCATACTTGGCACCGCAAACTTGTGCGTCTGCAATGTGCATTGGAAGGTTCAGAATTAGTCAGGCTTAATAGCATCCCTTGATTTCCTCAATCCTGACGACACAGAGAATAGTCCCATCAAGCACAAACTCACCCTCAGAATCTTCTCAGCCTTCTCTGCTACATTCCTGGCTTTAAATTGCTCCTCTTCCACATTCCGCCTCTGCGCGGCAGCAAGCTGCTCCAGCTCTTCCTGTGAATGTCTAAAACAAGAGAAATATGCAAGAAACATACCAAATTGTGAAATTGACTGAACCAACATGGGACTTTTGATTAACAATATGGCCCGATATCCACCTGGTTATCACAGTCCCCTTGATTCTTTTGCTTCATATCATAGCTGAGCCTAGTTGCAAAATGGAGGGTATCTTTATGGAAAGTTGAATCAGTACCTGAAACATTTGAAGCCTTTGCTTGTACTCAGTTCAAATCTTTGCAGACTACAGCATTTTCTGATCAAACAGCCGAATACCAATCTACACGTATCTAGGCGCCCAAGTGCCAAAAGATGTCACCGTTTTTTTTGGACACCCTCTACTTACTTTGAATGAGAGAGTTCCTCCTGAAGCGTATCAAACTTTACTTTGAACCAATCGTGTGCCTCCTCGAGACTTGAAGCAATATGCCTGGACTCTTTGTTAGCCTCCTGTAATCGTACCTCCATCTGGTGGCTGATTTTTGACAACTCGCCTTCATGTTTCTTGGTCATCTGAATAGATTAGAATCAGTCAATGATGAAAGAGTTAAAGAAAAAGCCAAGGTTATTAAACTGAGAAAAATCATCACACAACTGCTCTGAAGTGTACAAATGTACGTAGTCAACTCTTGATTTCATAAATCAGACAGCCCTATTTACTGGATGAATGATATAGATGGCCATAATACCTGGTACTTCATTTTCAGCTCCTCGTTTATTTGTCGTTGTTTTTCTAGTTCCTCCTCTTGCTGATGAACGTGCGACCCGGTCCGCAGCTGTGCCGCTGATAAGGACTTTAATTCCGACTGAAGTGCGACTATCTGACTCATGAATTTATTGATGGTGCGTGCCTGCCAAATAAAACACACTTGTTAAGCAAACTCAGCAGATGGCATTAGTATTAGGATCAGGATCAGAACCAGTTATAAATTTGTGGTTAAAGGATTAGATATGAATAGGTTTTCCTACAGTCACAGTCACTGTAAATGTCCCTAAACAAAGAAGGGCTTAGGAGTGCCAACGTATGATAAAACTCTCAATCTGAACACAAGAAGAAAAGGCTGCACTCTTTACCTGATCTTCATTCTTCTTCACGTATTTGTTTTTCATCCGTTCAAGATCGGTGACGTCTGCTTGTACTTTCTAAGAAAACGAAATTTGTGAATTAATTAGCAAAGAGATCAGTCCAGAGGGGCCTATGAGATATATCAATTTGTTTTGTTGAACTGGCAGAAGTTGTTTGGACCTGCAATTCTTGTCTGTGGAGTTTTTCTGCAGCATTTTAAGGTCCTAATGTTGTGACTCCATGCAGAGGGTTTTTTTGGTGATGACCTTTGGTTCGAGCTTTTGTTACATATTTTGGCTAAATTTATAGCTTGGCTTGCTGAGTTCAAATGATTGTGAATCAACCATGAGCAGCAGAGCTAACATATTCTGAACACTTACCTTTAGTTTTTCCACACTTTCCTCGTGGTTTTTCTTACATTTCTGCAGCACCTCAATCTGGGCTCTCTGACTCCCAAGCTTTGCCTTCAAGTCCTTGATAGAGAACTCGAGCTCTGTCACCTTGTGGCGTAACTCGGTGTTCGCTCGAGACATCTCGCCATTTCTTGTGGTCAGCTCCTCATTATGTCTTTTGGCCTGGAAAAAGAATCATCGTTTAGTTTCTCCTTCTGTACACTCATCCAGGCGATACTTTATTCTAGACTCATAGCAGAAGCTAGATGATCTCAAACATTCAAGTAATCTAGACTTCTGCACAGCTAATTTTCTGTTATAGTCAGATTGCTAAGCAAAAGTTCTAATCACCATATTCCCTAAAAATCGGCCAATTTCTCATTAAAATTGCATTCTGAGTGCAAAGAACTATACATTTCATGTGCAAAGCTCACTATCAAAATCCAACTGGCATTGAATTAAGATATTTCCTCAACTACCAATTTCCATTCAGGTTACAATGGGTTTCTGTTTACAACTGTTTAAGACCTCACCTCTGACACTTCCTTATTCGTTTTCTTCAGTGTTCTCTCTCGTTCTTTCTTCAGCTGTTGTTGTAGGCTTTCAATCCTGCTTTTATACTGCGAGACATCCTGCTGACGTTGGTCAGATTCCGTTTCCCTGCAATAAAACTTGTTAATTTGAACTAACATTACAATCTGAGGGGAGATGGACTACTACGGGACATGTCAGTTCCAAGTGTGTTCTTAATAGAAAGGTTCTGCTGTAAAAGCTTATTATCATTATAATCATTCAATGTCTTCTCACCTGGCACCTTTCAACTGCTCTGCAAAATACGACTTCTGCTCCACATCATCCTGCAGTCGGTCAATTGTGGTCTGCAGGTGCTTATTGGTCTGCAGCACATTCTCGAGTGTTCCCGCCATTTTCATATTCTCCTGTCGACTGCTTTCCAAAGCCTGACGAAGCGGGTCAATCTGGAAGGGTTAAAGGTCAACAATAATGTTGTGAAGTGAACATTTATATTGCAGAGATGAGATTTGTATTACTCCATGATGATTTTAGCGCCTATACTTTGCTTGTACAGAGGAAACCTCTCTAATAAGGACACCCTCCGGACAGACAAGTGCTGTCCTTAATAGAGAGGTGTCCTGACTAGTGAGCAGCATTATATACTCCGCTAAATTGCGTTTGGTGAGAAGAGAATATCTCCCTGCTACGCAGTTAAAACTCATTGCTACCAGATCTTGAGCCAAGGTGGCAAGACAACACAACCACGGAAAAAAAATTCTCCTCAAAAAACCCTCCCTAACCGACAGAGGTGTTTTGATTTTCTTACATCATTTGACTCCAGGTTTTCTACAGCCCTGAGTTTGTCTTGTAAAGCTTCCAGTTGCTTGTTCATATGTTGGGATGAAATCTGACTCTGCTGCCTAAAAATTGGAGACGAGACACATAGCAAATCTAAGAGGAGGAGAACTTATTCACATTGACACAAAGATAGGGGAGTTCTAAAGCAAATCTAATGAAACAAATTAAATGAGAATCCAAAATTGAAAACTTCAGACTTTCTGAACATATCAAGCATTGAACAATTGACAGAAATCATGCAAACACACACGTATGGTCAAAAGGAAAAGCTGTGATCACTTCTCAAAGGATGTCGAAGGGACTGGCTAATATAATAAAAAAACCTGAGATCAAGAGGGCACAGACACTCAGGGAAAACTCAGACAAAAAAAGCTTGCAATTTATTTTCTATTCTTACTTTTCTTGTTGTAGCTGTGAGAGCTCTGAATCTTTCCTCCCTAGCTGAACCTGGAGCTGCTCTATGGCCAACTGGAGTTGGGAGTGGGACGACATGATGGACTCAAGAGTCGAGGTCATATTCTTGTTGTCGTCATGAGCCTCGACTAAACTCTTTTGTAAGGAGGAAACCTGAGATGAGAGATTTCAAAAATTCTGTATAACTTGTAAGGAAATTACAGCAAGCAATAAATGAATTCACTGAGCCAGGATAGGTAAATCAATTTTTTACTGACTGCTGGGCATATTAGTGCAATTTTGTACAATCGACCTGTATTGCTGCATGCATTGACTATAGCGATATTTCAGCCCTGCATATTTCATGGAGTCTTCAGTTAAGTAAACAAACCCAGCCACTGTTGATGCAAGAGCAAGGGCTCATCCAACAAGCATTTAGAACTTCCATGGTAATAAGAGGTTGATCTTTTAACATTTTTGGAAAACTCACCCGAGACCTTTCTCGGTCCTCCAAAGCCTCAATATGACCCATCAATTTCTGGGCTTCCTTCACTGCATCATCTCTCGAGCCAATGGCCAGGGCAAAATCACGATCTTTCCGTCGTGCATCTGACTGCAGTTGTTTGAGCTGGTCTTCAATTTTCTGCATAGCTAGTTTTGTGGCGTTCAAATCTTGTAAAACCTGTAAAGTAAACATCATGAAGCAGCTACCTGTCTACTCTGTCTTTTTTTGGCCAGTTTTTTACCCAACAGTTGAGAACTATTACTGAATTTAACTGGTACATGGATCAAGATGCTAGTGATCCCAGTTGAGTCAGTTTGAAACTCCAAGACAAACGGCTGGTCATCTAAAAACACGTGAGTGGTTTACCAGACACTCTTTTTGACCAATTTTTACCCGATACTTGAGAACTATTACTGAAATTGACTGGTACATGGATCAAGGTCAAGTGATAGCAGTGATCACAACAGAGGCTGTTTGAAACTAACAGACAAGCAGTGAATGTACCAACCGTTACCTTTGAATACTTTGCTTCAATTGTCTGATTGTTCTTCCTCAACTGCATCAATTCAGTCTGCGAATTCGCCAACGATTCCAGTTCCGACTGGAGGTGGTCCACCTTGGTCTGAAGACGTCCCTTGTCGTATGCCAAGCGATTCTTCTGCTCGAGCATTTCAGTCATAGCCTGGTCAACCTGTAGATGGGCACTCTAGAATCGGAACAAAAAAACTTGTTTTATACCAACCAGTTGTTTTACTTTTGTCATATTTATGTAAGCCACCGTATTTTTTTGCTGTTGTTTCTAATTCAGTCCAAAAAATAATCCTGGGAATGAAATTAACTAAACTAGGTCACAGGGGAATAAAAGTATATCACTGGGTAACAGACAGGAATAACTTATCGATTCAACTTATCGATTCAACCAATTCGGAGAAATACTAAATTTATTACTTCTGAAATGTTTTCTCTCACGAAGGATTATTTGTTAATAGTGAACTGTTTGACAATGTGCATACGCCTGTGGTTCTTTAGTTTCTGTTTGTGCATACGCCTGTGGTTCTTTAGTTTAGTTTATGGCCGCTAGGAGTGTGGTGTTTAGCGCAGAGTATACTAGGAGCATTTCGTTTGAGGCGTCATCGTATTTTAGACTGTTTTGTGTATTGGGCCGGCCCTAAGTAAGTTTGTGTTGTGAACAAGAGGATTCGAGGAGACCAACGGTAAACGGTAGCAGACAAGCTGTACGAATTTAAAGTCTCTGGATGTTTGTGTCTATGTTTCCACTGACAAATATCATTTGAAATCACTGTAGAATTTGTAAAACCTTTGTTGCAAAAATTGTATGATCCTTATAATTACCTGTGAGTGCTCAAGGGTATCCAGCCTTGATTGAAGTCGGATATTTTCCTGTTCGAGATGTGTCTTGGTCTTCTGGAGCGAGTCCACCTCCACGCGACACTGTTGAAGATCTGCAGTGAGTTGCGTTCTTTCTTCTGACATGTCATCGACAGCTTGATTCACCTGAAGAAATACAGATTCTTTTTCTTCAGAGTTTGCTCTGCACCTGGAGGAGTTATTCTCCAGGGCATATAAAAACAGTGTTCATCAAGTACCCTTGGATCGAGGAATTAATACCGAGCTGGCTGTCTGTGATTGTCTATTCTAAAACACCTCCGTTACAATGAATCAAAGTTTACAGTGTACGATACGCTATGGTAACACTGTGCCTCGTTCTGATGGCAGCAGTTATGATCAGGGAACCATAATGTAATATTCAAAAAGGCCCACTCGCCTCCTCCAACAAGTTTTCCTTATCCTTGAGACTTTTCTGTTTATCAGTTGCCATGGCATTCAGCTGTTCCTTCAAGTGGAACACCTCCCTCTCCAGTTGCTCTCCTTCCAAACCGTTCCTGTTTTCAGCATCCTCCAACCGCTCCTTGAGATGGGTGACTTGTTCCTTTAACTGATTGCTGAAAAAAGGAAGAAGAATTTCATTCCCTTTCTATCACTAGTCTCTCTACCAGTGATGGTGATGATTAGAGGCAAAATTCTTTGATCAGCAACTATGTGCACAAAAATGCATCTAAAATGCTTATTTTTGCACTGAAGGCAAATATCAAGTGTCCCAAGCTTCCGAGATAATGAGATAACTTTTCTTCGAAATGAACTTAATAATTTTAGAGCCCTTTTTTCAGTCTGTTTTTTCAAATCCTTTACCAGCCAGATGTACAGGTCCGTGCAGATGACTTACTTTCTCTGCTCCAGCAGCTCTCTATCTCTAGTCTCTGCCCTCAGTTTCTCTGTGAGCTCAATAATTCCATCCTGTTCACCAAATTTCTGGAGAAAACCATCTCTTTCAGCCTAGAAAAAGAATAATGGAAAATGTAATAAAATTGATGTGATTACCGACTGTTCATTGATACTCTCAGAACCCAGTGATTGAACAAAGTTAAGCCACTCACTTACACTGCTTATTACTTTTATTACATGAACATGATGTGTTGTTATTTGTAATATAACATGTAGACTCTGCATTGACGCCTTCCTCTGTTACAAACATAGCCACATTCAATTTACTGATACATGTACATGTACATGTATATGTATGACGAGCAGCTCTGACCTTATCAATTTAACTTAAAAAAAGAGAGGAAGATGAGTTCAGAATTCAAATTTTCAACCAGTACCTTAATTCTTTCCTCATATTTGTTAATCAGCTGTGTGTTCTCCTCTGTGGCGGAAAGGTACGCCTGCTGCAGACTTTTATTCTCACTCTCCATCTTGAGGAACATTTCCTGAATCAAGATAAGCCAAAGATTATCATAATCTTCAATGATGACTTCAATCCCAGGTATTGCACTAATTTCGCTTGATTAGGAGTCAAAGCAAGTTTTGGCTAAATCTTGGAAGTCCAGTGAAAGGTATTTTTAAGTTGATACTTTCAAAATTGAGGGTTCTGGGCCAAGTTACATGCATGCATAACTGCAGTATTTCTTCCTTATAGCCAAAATATGCAGCTGCCCTCCGGCACCGAATTCCTAACCCTGTTACACCCACCTGTTTATCCTCAATGACCCGCTGCATAGATTCCAGCTGAGTGTTCAGATCCTTGTAGAGTCCTTTCACCTTCCCCATCTCAATAAGCAACAGTTTTTTTTCATCCTCCAAGGTTTCTACCAAACGATCCCTTTTCTCTGGAAATATGGAGAAAGCCGGTAATTTATTCATTCACCCACACAGCGAATTTACCCTATTTAGTGTGTACATACATGTACTCTTTGTGAATCAGTTGAGTCAGAAAAATATAAACAAATAAAAAAACTTCTCTCCAGTGATGCTATCCTGAGTTTTATCATTGATTTCAGTTAATTTTTTGGCCATTTACGAATGAAAAGAGATATATGTAAATCTCACCAGCCTGCAAGGACAATTTTTTCAGCGTTGCCTCGGCTTTTTCCCTGAGGTTTTTTTCTGACTTGAGTTCTTCACGTGAAGAGACTGTCTCTTTCCTCATTCCACCACATTCACTTGATAACGTCTTCATCTAGAAACAACAACATATTTGTTTTATCATAACAGCAATAATAGTAAGTCTTAAAGTAAGTTGGGTTCCTGTCAGAATAAGGAAAAAAGTTTCAAATGTTGCTCTACCTCGTTTTTCTGTGTCTCCATCATGGCTTCCATTTCATTCAAACGTGTCATTTGAGCTGCTTGAGACTCCTCAAGTGATTGTCGGAGCTTCGTCTCCCTGGTCAGATCTTCTCGCAACTCAGCATTCCGTTTGCTCAGCTTCTGTTTCGTTACAGTCAGGTCCTCAAGCTTACCTGAGGCATCGTTCTGAAAAGATTATCGATTGTACAATGTATGAAATGAATGTAAGAATTGGCATTTTTTTGAGAATATTTTACATGAAATGTACAATAGCGATCTTTCATGCAAATGGTCATGTAAATACATGCTCCTTGCAAGTCGCGACTAAGGCTAAGTCTGGAGTCTTCTCAAATATTTCAAAGCAGAAGAAGAATGGATAGTACCTACCTTGGCAGAATTTTCATGATCCAGGGCCACTTTCAAAATCATAACCTGTTTTTCCATCTCCGTCTTGCGTTCAAACACCGACTTGGCTTCATTTTTCAGAGTATCATTACAACGCTTCAACTTTTTTATCTCTTTATCATAAGCAGCGACAGCGTGGGTCAATTTTTCATTTGCTTTAGCATTGTGTTTATTGTTCAAATCTCGCTCAGCCTGAACAGAACACAAGTTCAACTTCAATGTCTGCATGGTACTTTCCAAACGGCACGTTCTTGAGACTAACATCTCATAATTTTTCGCCATGACCTCTGGATCTGGGATACGCGCTTTGAAAGGTGACAAAGTATTTGCCCCCTTGGCCTTATTCCCTTTTGATGTTTTCTTCTCCACTGGTGCGCTAACCATGGCAAGTTGTTCCAATAGAACTTTGGCATCCTGTTCTGCCCCATTTAGATGATTTTGAAGAACTTTGATGGTTTCCTGGGAAGGCGTCTTCTCCAGTGCTCCGGCTGGAGGCAATGGACTTCTTACCTTCGGGCCTGGCGATTTTGACATGGTGTAAAGGGAATAACTGCAAGTCATAAAAAACAAGAAAGTAGGTGATCACATTCAGGTCAATACATAGGGGGGCCTACAATCCTTCTCTACCACCGCCAGCATCAATATCCTAGGCTATCCTGACCTGAAGCAAGGCCGAGGCCGGGCGGAAGGGCGCAAGGGCAAAGGCTTGCCTGCGTATCTCATTGACATGTACTGTTTCAGATTACGTCATCCAATGGTCGTATCTGTATATAAGTGGAAATGCTAAGCAAACATCATAGGCCCCTACATCAAAACCATCTGAATCAAGCCTCTCACACTTTACCATGGCCCGAGCTAAAAAATCATCATTTTGGTCCCATCCAATAATTCGATATCACATTATGCTGTACAAAAATCTATAAACATTACCCAAGGTGGGACACCCGGATCAGATGGGGCCAAAAAAACCCAAGTTCTTAATCACCCGCCTTGCGTTATCAGTGAGCGGGCTGAGTTTTGTCCGAAATTAGATAACTGTTTACACACAAATACACGTCAACGGGTCATCCGGAGTCTTGGGAGGGCATATTGACCAACAGTAGACAAATTCACAATTCGGCCTACATATACAATATATATCATGCCGTTGTAAAATTTCGGCTTTTTCAAGCGAGGAGGAAGTTTTTATTTGAGTTACTTGGGAAAAGGGGATGTTTGCTGCCCAAAATGACGCCGCGATGTTATTTTCGGATTATTTTTGTTTTTTGAAAAGAACATAAGATTGGTATAGCGATTTCATTCCTTCCGACGCGGCCGATAAGCTGACACCCAAGGTCTCGTTAGGGAGTTTTTCCCAAATGTACGCGATGACGACGTGCCCCATTTACAGGACGTAAAATCTATTTTAAAATGCGTTTCCAAAGTGATTGCATGAGGACAATACATTTGTGACGTATGTCACTGGAAACGCCCGATTCCCCTGATTCTGCAGGATGTTAAATGGGGTATTTTATTTCTTTTAATAAATCATAAGCGTCGCATTTTCTCCTAGCTCTGTTCACCATCCCAAATGGCAATATTGCCAATAATAAGAAAGCGATAAGAAAGATTGAGGCAATTGATCAATTCCAGTGTCTGAAATTTGTTAATTTCGGCACTTGGGCGAGTTTGGGACCAATTAAACCATCTAATAGATATTTTATCATCCATTTGTTATTTTTTCATGCAATTCTTTTATATTTCTGATGCAAGCATATCTTTTAGATGCTAAAACGTCCATAATGCAAATTATGGACATTGAAATTAAAAAACCATTCAATGTGAAAGTGATTTGTGATCTGAGAAATATGGATTCATACCAATGATCGTAAACCATTCAATATGATTTCAATGTGAACCATACAACGATTGTGGTCATCTGATAGATTTGGATTCATACAAGTGATAACCCATTCAATGTATCGCATGCTGAACATCTCATCATTGGGGCACCAGTTTGTTAGTTTAAATGCCTGACAATATTTAAAAAAATACTAGTTGAAATGTCGGAGCACCACCAAGCTAGTAAAAAAGAAAAGCAAATTCAAATCATATTCTTTTGAAAATTATTTATTGTCCCATATTCCAAGAATTATCCTCACATGGCAACTTGGAAAGTCAGTGTAGGAGGAAAACCGTTTCAACGGGAGAAAACCTACGCAATCAGAGGGAGTCGTCAACTCCATCACACAGGTGACAGGCACAGCGCTTTCGACCACAATGACTTCATACATGTACATTGCATCGATTATAGTCACTGTACCACTCCAATGCCCATTAAAGGACGAGACATGGAGATAATTGTACTATCACACATGCTCTCCTCCTTTAAATGTCCAAAAAAGACACTGCTGAATAGAGATCTTACACAAGATGACTCAACAATTCCAACCTCAGCATGCATTCATCATGTTCGTATACATTCTATACAAGTTTTAGCTATTGTAAATGTATTAAAACCTATTGTGTATGACTTAAGTTTAGCCATATTCAGCGAACAATAGGTTGGGTCACTGCTCTCATTAATCCATGACTAAACAGGTTAAGGGCCCAATTTGAATAACAAAAGAACCACATTTCTCATGGCCAGGAACTGGACAGAGGCTGCAATTAGCATGACAAAAGGAGCAAAGGTGACATGTAGTTGCATGACAAAGAGGTAGCTTGACCTGGCAAGACTGGATGTTGGTCTGCCAGGTTTTTTGCAAGTTGAGTGTTAGATCTCTTTTATTTTACTTACAAGATTTACATGCATTACAAATATAATTACATACATAACAACATAAAACGTCTTACAAATATATTGACGTAACACTTTTCTCAAATCATTTAGTACCAAATCCAATAAAAATGTTCTTGATGGGGCAAAATGATATCTTTCATAGCCTGCAGAACATGATAATTATGCTCTTGCAATGAAAGCCTTCTTGACTCGAAACAAAGAAAAAGACTAAGATTCTTTCCTGTGAGACCGCTATAGGTAGGATCAAGAATCAGTCTTATTCTGATATGTTTAAATAAAACAATAGTTTTATTGTCAATAAAACAATAGTTTTATTGACACATTTCTATTTTAATACAGTACAACCTCTCTATTGCGGACACCCATGGAACTGGGCCCATGTGTCCGCAATAGAGAGGTGTCCGCAATAGAGAGGTTGTGCCAAATCGTCCGATAGGGGGATTTGAAGTTCCCGCCTTGCAGGTCTTGGTTTTCTCTGTGTCGACATCTAGCGTAGAAACTTTAAACCTGTAGGCTGATGAGACAAGACCACAATTGATTTTTTAAGCCTTTTAGCAGTTAAATTGTCAATGTTTGACCGCGACGCATCAAATAATGCGTGGGGTTGTGAATCTGAAATTTAGATTATGTTATTCCGGAGAGTCGGGCAAGTAAATGGTGAAAAATAAACTGGTAGTTGACCACGGAAATTTTTTGATAATCGACAAATTAGACAGACTTTGATATTTCCACTCTTTTCAGCCAACTGGCAGAAAAAACTCAAAACACGCCCCCTACTACCCAATAGCAAAATTCGAAATTAATTTTTTCATCAAATAATTTCTTTATATCTGTAGACTTGCCAAAGCAAATATTTTTTCAATACCTCTCCAAATAATTATGTACTTGAGAGTTAAAAACATGCACTCGTCTAATTGATAGGCCTCGACCTATGAATATTCATTAGTGGTCTTGAAAGTAAGTAAGTAAGTAAGTAAGTAAGTAAGTTTATTCAGACATCCAACGACGGAACCCTAGCGGCAAATCGAAGAACTACAACCAATATTGTATATGGTGGTCCTTTAACACGTTGACTGCCGACTACCGAGTTATCAGTCTCAGAAGGACTTATTGAGGGGGGGGGGGGGGTTAAAAATGCGTTTTTATATTATGTTTCATCACAGTCCAGTGAACCTTAATTTTCTACCAGGGCGATTTCAAGATAAAAGTTGATAAGTCACACCCCAGTGATTTGTGTAATAAAACTTGCAGCGCATACTATTGAAATGAAAATGTCTTAATAAAACTCTGCCTGGACATGGATCTGAGATGACGGCTATAAAGTATGACCAGGTATTCAAATAAAAGTCTCCATTATATATTTGAGACGACATATTAACCAAAATGATATGATTTATGCGTTCACCGTGTCCTAGAATGGAGACAGGCCATCAGGGCGTCGCCAGCTCTAATCTAAATAGTACCACTCATCCGGCACCTCTCTCTTTGGATGTCTTCAGTCAGTTTCTGAACTTTGCCTCGCATAAATGTTTTCCTGGATACTGGTACATGATTTCGTTTTCATGGCAGATGAATTGCAATATATTGGTCAAAAGGCCATCGAATTCCGCTGTGCTCCCGACCTGAATGGAAAGAAACGCTTGGTGTCTCACGGGTGTACTGAGGTGTGGCAGGGGACAGGACCATGCATGTCTTTGCGGTTCGGCTCGATAGTTTAGGTGTAAAACTTCAAAGTTTGGGGCCTAACAATCATTTGGAAGAGAGTGCCATGATATGAGGAAGGAAGGGCGGAGATCGCGGGTCAATTTGGTTGGTCCGAGGAGAAGACTGATAGACTCGTTTCATTCGAACACAACGACGGAGGCGGCAGACGCGGACTTCGGAAGCAGCAGAGTTCTGATGATTTAGAGAAATGGAACGAATATTGTTGGTGGATGGATGATAGAGGTAAGAAGACTGATGATATGATTATACTAATCATCGATGTGATATTCATCTCTGCGTAGAAAGCGCAACAAAGCTTGGCAATCATCACAACTCTTGACAGAACCCTCCGAGAACCTTTTGCCCCCCCCCCCCTCCCCAAACCTTTCAGGACCGAAATGACATGAGGAAGACGTTACTTCTGGGCAGTATTTAATTCATTAGCCACTGGAGCTCTTCTGGTCTACACTCCGGACGCAGTGAACCGGCCGGCCTCGTTCCATCGGCCCTAAACAAGACGAGCGAATTACGAAATGGACCGCCCCGGGAGGCGACCCCCCCCCCCCCCGCGTAAATGGAAATCAACGTATTTTGCGTGCCATCTATATTTCTTCACCGATTGGGCTCACTGAGTTTAGGGTACAACTCCCCCCCCCCCCTCCCCCCGATTAGCAACCCATTTGGGTTTAGCTCTGATTTCAAATATGTTGATTATAGGGTTTATGGATTGATGCAGTAATTTACGCTGTCGTTTGTAAGGGTCGCATCTTCACAGGAATTTCTTACTCAACCGATGTATTTGATTAAAACAACAACTGACGCACTTCCTCATGGTTGCCTGAGTTCTTCTCATCCCAGGGACTTCAAATTAGTATTTTGGAGAATCAACAGTCTTTCCTCAGGATGGCTGGTCAAGACAGGCTGTGGTGAGACTCCCGAGGCAGAATTCTGTAGGCTGAGCCGGGTCGATCCAATGCGTACAGAGTGTAGTTGTGACTTGGAACAAACTCATAAATTTCTTTTAAAAGCTTTATGACCATCATAAAACATTCATGTAGGGTCCGCGGGATAGGACTTTTGGCGGTCAGGCTTGCTGTACATGTAAATCGAATAAAAGGACATCCTCATATTATGTAGCTTGATTTATTACATAGGCCTACATGAAGTAAACTTCGCATAATCATTTCAATGCAAAGGAAAGAACGATAATGAAATTCAGATGTGAATGAGACCCCCTGGTCAGAACAAATCGCCAGTGTAACATGACCTGCTTCCTGCATACATTCTCAAGTTTCATATTTGGACTTGCGGACAGGGGACATGAAAGTAACCAGTTACGGACAGATACCACTTCGTTTGTGTGCAGTGCCGGAGAAGCGAACTATAACCCCTGATTTCCTCAGGATGCAATGTGTCCGGAGTGTAAGGAATCCCTCTCTTGACGTTCCTATATTCTACAGCTCTTCACCCATGACATCCCACCCAATTCAGATTCCATGTCGGTGAATTTCCACAAAACACGGCAAGCCTTTCTGTGAAGGCCATCACATTATCATTACAAAAGAAACCAAAGTAGATAAGAAGATTACATTCCATCCGCAAAATATGTGTCAAACATGTATCAACTGCATAAAAATATCAACTCAAGTTGTGTTGAAACACATTCTTTTTCAGTTGACATGTTTTGGTATCCATCCCTCAATCATGATATATGATTTCATGCAAGAATTGAATACCATTGTATCATCTTTATAGACAAATATACAGTAGAACTATAGATCACGTTAGGGTGACTTCTTTCATTATTCTTTCAACAAAGCTAGGAATCTAACTCATAATCATGATACAAGCCTAACAGCCAAAAGGCACATCTTAAGAATATGACTTTGGCTATACATGTATATCAAAGTGACCAAATAAGTTGGGACAACACAAGCGTCCCATTCTCCTTGTGCAACCACTCATGTCTTTTGGGACATGGTTGTCCGAACATGTTTTAAAGGTGAGAGTCTAATGAAGAACTGGCTGAACATTTATTTGAAGGACATTTTGGGTCATTATCTACACAGATCGGCCCAATTGTGTTGTCCAAACGTCCTGATGTAGAGGAAGGAGGGACAACCTAAAGTGACATCTCTGTCAATGCCATTGCACAGTTACCATGCATGCAAATTTGCTGAAACATGGGTGTACATAGTGTTTGAAATGGCAATGTTGAAATTCATATTCTGTATCTATAATAGGAAGTTTTCAAAGTCAATTACAGTTTTCAAATTAACAAACAGGATAGGCCTTTAAAGGGACTGATATGTCTCAAGTCTTTACAGCCAGATATGTTCAGGTAGGTGGGCCTCAAATAAGTCAATTCCTTGAACACAAATTGGATATCAGCACGTACATCCGCTGAAGACATCATGCAATGGTTCCCTGCTTTTTTTTAGCGGGACTCTTGGTTTCAATCCTTGGCATGAGTACCATGTCCATTCAAGAAGCCGTGACCAGCTGAAAAGAAGACGAACTGTTTCTTTGGATACTGCAGAATCAAAATTTCTTCCACGGTTGGACATGCTTGTCTGCATGGCATCATAATCATGAGACAGTGTGTCCTCCCTCGGAATGAAAGCTCTAACATCGAATGTCACCAGAGGAGGGTCATCAACATGAACTTGCAAGGATCACCTTATGAACTACTATACATATATCATTGGGAACTTTCACACTGTCTGCCGGATACTACTCATGGAAGGATCAGACCCATATGGGAGTGACTGCTTTCTGATGCCGGGTCAAGATGAGAGTGGAGGACATCATGAGCTTGTTAGCATGGACTCATTTAGCAAATCACTGATCTGGCAGCACACACACACAGCGGAGGGTGAGTTTGCCAGTGCTGGGTCTAATGATACTGCTGTAACAATAACGATGACCCAATATATAATTCCGGTCCCTGGGTATATTTGATGGGAAACTGCCAGAACCCATAGGTAAAACTAGCAAGAAACAACAACCAATACAAAATGTGATTTTGATGATTTCAGCAGGTTTATTGCGACATTATGCATGAGTCTCGAATAGCGGTGAAGACAGATGACAATCACACAACGCCACCAAGTAGGTTATTAAACAATAATGACGATAATGTTATGTACAGATGGGGGAAACGACTTAAAGCTGAACTGGATACTATTCTTGCACTCCAAATTGTCGGCAGTTTACCTCAAACAATATGACGCGTAAAGTAGGAAAAACTGCATTTTTCAAAGCATTTCAAAAAGTATATATTCGCAAAAACTTGCAGTTAGTTCAAATCGAAAGAACATTGGAGCAAATACTTGCATGGTGTGGCTTTGAGTGTACAGTAAACAGTTCAGCTTTAAATAACAGGAAGTTGAGCTAGGAGTCAGGTTAGCACACAATACTTTCAGATCTCGAAGAATTTGGTTAAGAATTTCAGATTTGTTGAGATCAATTCTTTTCCACGACAAGTGTATCACATTTTAAAAGACAAACCTAAGAGACACTAAATTAAATTTTCCCAGGTTTTTTGAAAGATGTGATTGTTACATTGTGTGTGTTCAACCTACCATGGTCACCAAATAATAGTAATATAACACAATATAAATGATAGAGTCATGTATTTTGGCACGTGACTTGTCCACGATTCTTCAAAATGATGTTTTTCAGCACAATATGCACATAATTTAACCTGGCAGAAACTATGAAATCCCTATAAATACGAAGATCAAAACTAATCTGAAGTGATGTGCTCTCTTCTTTTTTAAAGGGACTATATCAGACAGGCACGGATCCCTGCTTTGCAAATTGTTGCTAATTTAGGGAGTTTTGCTGCACACATCCACAGAATTGACTGTGCCCCTCATTTCTAAGTTGTGTCAACCATAACTTGTAAATCGAATGTCGTCTTTTCAAAAAATAGGTTCGTGCAAGAAACCGCACATCTTCCCATGTCTTTGTTGATTTCATCGATGAACACCCAATTTGCCCTGTCGATCGGTTTAACACCACTGTGACACCATACCTACATCAGGCTGAATGCCGAATTGACACCACCCATGCACTTTCCCAGCATAGTTCCCTTTAAACAATTAGGCGTATATGGAATTCTAGATAAGTGAAAACTACAGTGCACAAAATCTGTTATAGTCACTAAATTAGTTTGACAATTTGATATCGTGAAGAAGAAGACTGATAGGTGGATAAGTTTTTAATTACCAATATACAAAACAAATGTGTGCAACATATACTGCTACATAATAAATTTGACAGAATTACGGAACATGTGGTTTAGGTGGCACCTTTACTGTAAGCTGAAATCATAGGTAAAACATCAAATAACATTAACCAGGGATGCCAAGGAGCTAAGGCAAAAGTGTGAAATTCTCCTCTTGTTAAAATCCTGTTCTTTGATCAGCACTGACTTGTACAAAAGTGCCTCAAAAATGCTTATTTTTGGTCCAATTTTGAAAATTCAAAGATTCACAGAGAGCTGTGATAGAGATTCTTCAGTTCCAGCTGTCAATTTCAGCATTTAGCAAGAGGAAAAAATCTGAAATACGCTTTAAGTTGGACATTTGACATCCCTTATTGACTTAGACAACAAATCCTCATGGGAATAAAATTACCACAAATTATATAATGATATCAGAGCAGCCATGTCTGAAATAATATGACTTTGCAAAGTTTTTGGGCACAAATTAAGAGTTATTGTATGGCAAGCCGTTTGCTTCAAAAAGTCGAGATGATTTTTTTCAAGTCGAGATTTTTTTTTCAAGTCAAGAAAAAATATTTCAAGTCAAGGAATTTCTTCAAAAAGTTGAGATTAGTATTTTCAAGTTTACACATTTTTTTTCAATTCTACAAGTTTTTTTTTAAGTCGACTTTTTAAATATATATACATATTTTTTTTTAAGTAAAAAAAAAAATTTTTCATTAATTTTTTTATATACAAATGTATTGTAAATGACAAATTTCCTATTCAACAAAAAAAACACATTCGAGACAGAAAAAATAAGTCGAACATTATCACGTCATCACTTTTCGTGTACAGTATTAAAAAAAAAGTTCTTCAATCTCAGGCGATTACCATGGATACAGATAAGCCTATCATATCGCTATTGCTGCATGTTCAAATGTCGGTGTCCTGGGTATTTTGTGAAGAGGTAGCTCTGACGATTATTTGAGGAAAATATCAGCTTCTTCTGTGCACGTCCGCAGTGACCAGGCCTCGCATGCTATGTATAGCTCAATCGGATGTTGACATGAACTGGTTCCTGTCAGAGTGCACATGTTCTCAAGGTGAGACTTCGCGGTCAAAATGCTCAAAGAAAAGCCGCAACGACACCCTATTTTGGTATCAAAATTTAAAATTGTTATTATTTTGCTTTCTCAAGGTGATAAGTAGAAGTTTATAAAAATATTATTTCACCATCCATGTTAATCGTCAAGTTATAAGGCGGCAAGGTGAAATTTTCAAAATTTTCATCGATGTACAGGGTGTCTCATGTATTGTGCTGCCCCCATGTTCTCATGACTGAATTACTTGATAACAATGAAAGCTGGTCAGAAGTATTCTAGAAGCGGCAAGCTATTCAGAAATGTATAGGTTTATGTGTGAGAGTGATATACTGCAAGGTCGACAGCCACTTGAACAGGGGTATGCATGAAATAACGTCACGCCATTTGTGGAGCCAGGTAGGCCCGGCCATTGCACTGGCTAGTGAGACCTAATGCCCACATATATACATAGCAGGGGACCAGCCTATACAGTATGCAAGATGGCGGGAGGCGATGTTGTTGACATTGCCGAGTGTCTGCGTCAGTGTCCCGCTATGGTCCGGCGATCTGAAAGGGCCAGACAATCATTAGATCAAAACAAACTAGAGAACTGTTCCAGGCTACTAGATGACATTCTAGGAATTCTGAGTGCGCTGTATATACGTGCATGCGATCACTTCGGTGCCGGTTCCGTTTTGGCAGAAGATTTTGCGGAGGTCTTGGTGCATATGCACAGCACTAACGCAAGGCACTAACGATCAGGTATTGCACGCGATAGAGGGTTTGCAGAATAACACGACACACGGGCCTGATCGCGGCTGGCCAGGTGTTGAATTGGAACGGCGCGCGCAATGTACACAAAAACTGATGACGTCATAATGTTCGACTTTATTTTTGTAGCGCTCGACTGATTATTTTCTCGAGTATGAAATTTTTACTCGAGTATGAAATTTTTACTTTCGACACTATTTCGGTATTTATTATGTATCATTATTATATTTTACAAACACTAGTTTTATTTTTATAATCATTTTTTTCTCGCAGTGAAATTTTTATTAATTGATTCCACTTTTAAATGAGAAGAAAAATAAATATCTCGACTTGAAAAAAAAATTTAATTTCAATTTTTTTTTCTTGACTTGAAAAAAAATATCTTGACTAGAAAAAAATCATTTCGACTAGAAAATAAATCATTTCGACTTTTTGAAGCGAACGGCTTGCCATATTATTGTTCAGAAACATAATAATAAGAACTAAAATTTCAACAGTGCATTTCTTGGATAGATTGCTATGCCACCTGGTGTTACGTCGTGAAACTACTTCCTGATTATACACATGTACACCAATAAATACTATCTACCTGGAGTGTATTTTACCATTTAAGTTGTATCATACACCAGAATCATGCAAAAAGTTCAAAGAAATTTTGAGATGATATTAACACCAAGAATCTTAGTCTTACTATCTTTATACTTTCAAAGATGCTGAACATGATTAGAATACCTTTCAACTTTTCCAAAAAAAAAAAAAAATCGAAATTTTCTAAATTATTGCTATTCTAAATTTCAAGGTTTGGCACGCTATCTCAAAAATCACAATTTTTAATCATTTTTATACCATATGAAATGGACACTTCCTGATTTACTCGTAATCTAGCAACAACATGAAAGAGCTCTTTCAACATTCATGGAACAGGAAACAAGACAAACTTATCTACAAAATGATCAAAATCTAAACAATTACCAAACATGACTTTTTGATTTGATATCAGGGATACAGACAAATATCGCCATATTATGACAACCATAATAATTTAGAGCTTAATCGCCATGGCAACCATCAAAGATTTGGACTTGAATCGCCTTGACAACCATTTAAGTGTTAGAGATGCCATGAGAACCATCATTGCATGAGTTACCATGACAACCATCATAAATTGTGAGACAGGTTGAATTCAACAATACATTAGATTTGTAAAGTTTGGTCACATTTTACCAATTCATTACTGTAGCAAGGCTGGTGAATGATGATGGGTCAACATCTGACATCTCTTAAATACATTGAACATATATTTATCACCTAGAATTTTATCATTTTCCTTAGCAACGGTGTGTTTTCTAGCAGCATCATTTACACTTTATTCATGCCTTAGCAACAATGCATCAGCTGCTAGTCACCATTGCAGTTCAGCACTTTCTTAAAATTCAGCAACATTAGAAACAATTTAAGCAACAAGTCAGCAACAATATCTATCTCATGTTTCTAAGCAACACTGCAGTTTCTCAGCAACAGTACAGTATCTTAGCAACAGTACATTTTCCAAGCAAAAGCACAGTATCTTAGCAACACCATTGTTTCTCCGTAACACCATAGAAATGGGTAGTGTCCAAGCAACACTACAGAACCATGTCATTCCTATGAAGAAAACTAGTTTCTAAGCAACACCATAAAAATCTGTAGAAACGTATTCTATACTATTTAAAGAAACCTCCAGTTTCTAAGCAACACTAAGAAACGTTAGTTTCTAAGCTGATAAGTGAAGAGCATACGGTGAAGAGTAATCATTATAGGATGTGACCATTTGACATATCCTTATAGCACGCAGTGTGAGTACATACACATCAACATATATTAGCATATGCTAATGAGAGAGTTTTAAATTACTTTGATGAACCAGTCACCATGTGCACACTAATTATGTATAAAGCAAGTGATATGATGCTTTGAGTTACAGAATGGCTACCCGACCCTTTTGCCAGATAATGATGGTACTTTGTACAAGCAGTGCTGTCAATTTCCATATTGGACCTGATGAGCCAGTTAGACTGAAAGGGTTAAAGGCAAACTAAATCCCATATATTCCAAATACGGGTATGGGGTTAGGGTCACATTTGAAGGCTGGAAATCTATCATGTACTGGACTGTTAACTACTGCCACCTACTGGTAATAAAGTTCCTCATTCTATGACTTGTCAAATGGGATCTAATATTTGTCAGGATGACCATCCTCAAACAAAATATACATGACAATTGATGTTATAATTGAATATATGATCCCAATTATGGATCAACTTACTTGATCTATGTCATCTTGCTGTGTGTGTGGCACACTTGTCACATTGGTCATATTTTATTTCAACAAATAACTGACTTTCAATCCACCTGGCTGATCCTGACACATGAACAGCACATGATATGCAAATACTGAATGTAAACAATAATTTAGACAGCAACACCTAGCTGACAATTGAAGATTAATGTATATTGTATGTCACCGATACAGTTTCTTATTTACGCAGAGCACATGATGCAAGTCAAGTAAAATCACACCGAGAGAAAATTCCTGTGTCCCTAGTAGCAGTAGTATATGTTGTATCAAGGATTAGTAAAGACTAGTCTTTATTAATTCTTGGTTGTCTAGAGAGATAGTGCAAATGTCTGAACTGTACAAACTCAACTGTCAGTAAAATTTATCCCAAATCAAATGAAGGAACGCGCTGCAATCATACATGCATCTTAAATTAAGTGTTGATTCTGCATATCAGATTTTTAGCACTGAAAACATAAGCTGTCACCTTCCCTACATTCAAGTTGGGACAAATATTACTATGGACCCCATTCTCTTGACTTTCACTTCCAAAAAGATCTGAGAAATACAAGTATTCGAAAGTATCAAAATATATTGCCTCTTTGAATTGCACACCTTATAATATTTAAGCCAAATGACAGTTAACGTCAGTTATAGTTTCCCAGGTTTTTTTTAACCTCAGATCCTCTCATAAAAACCTTTCAGGGTCGTTTCGTAATATTTTGTTGAAGGTACAATCCCAAGATAAGTGATTTACGTGGTTAGAATCAGAAATAACATTGGGACTAAAATAACTTTCCAAAACACCAGAAACGATCCCTCAATTGCACCTAAACTTGACTTCATCTATTTGTACCTATATTTCTTGATGCAGTCATTTCCTAGATCTACGACAACTACATGCTCATCCCGCGTACACACCAAGCCGCTTGGTCGCTTCAACTTGTCGTCGAAACTGTCAATCACAAACTGGAACTTCCCGTCAGGCGCAAACACTTGTATAATGCTCCGCCCCTTTTCTGTACGTGTGGCGAGAATATAACCCTGGTGATCCACGGTCACACCTCCATACTGACCCTTGGCATTGACATCTGCAACAATCTGTCGCAGGAACTTCCCGTCTCGGCTGAAAACTTGTAGACGATTATCTGCGACGACAATCTCGTCCCGGTCCCGCACAGCAATGGAACTCATCAGCTTGAACTGACCTGGCTTGTCTCCTTTGGTCCCAATCTTATTGATCATGCGCCCTGATGAATTGAAGACGAATAGTTTTCCTGCACCATTATCTGCAACGATAATGTCACCTCGGCTGTTCACGGCCAAGTTGATCGGCTCAACGAACTCACGCGACGTAAATTTGTTGACGAGTTCACCCTCGGGTGAGATTTCCGTAACGTATTTTGTACGCCAGTTGACGATGACAAGATGTCCGCCCGGTGTCATGGCTATTCCCGTGCCACTCTGGTTGTCAAGACCCGTATCATTGACGTGAGATAAGAACGCAAAGTCCTTGTTCAAGCACTTGATGCGACTGTTCCCAGTGTCCAGAACGTACACCTTGTCAGTGCGATCCACAACAACGTTGACTGGCTGAACGAAATTTGAAATGTTAGTGCCACGACTTCCAAATCTAGCCACAGGATTGTTGTGCTCAGAAATGTCTATCACGAATGGACTGTCCTTGATAGGTCGATCAAAGATGTTGACAGACAGCCTGTGTTTCCCGCTCGTGAAAGCTGTATATGAGATTTTGTACGTACCATCGTCCGAATCTGTCAATCTGACTTGCAGAGATTCATTCTTCTCATTGCGTAATTCAACATGAATGGGGTCGCCACCAGTGGTGCGAGGATTCCCGTGATAATCCACAGTGGTTATCAGAACCGACGATTTCAGGTGCGTCACAGCTTTCCGAATATGGGCAGTGGATAAGGCTGGATATGTCGTACTGATGCGTATTCGACCGAAATTATTCATCGCGCTTACAATACCCTGTAGTGCATTATTGTGCTTGTAATCGAACTTCATGAAGGCATTTTCCCGTGGCTCTGACAATAGACTAAGCGCATCTAACTTCTCATTCAGATCGCCAATCTTTTTTGTGATGTTTCGTACCTCGACTTGGTACTGCAATCCTTCACATTCGTTTTGGACCTTCGATTTTTCTGTCTGAATCAGATCTAGCTGTTCCTTTAGGACCCTCTTCTTCTCATCGCGGATCTTTTTCACCATCTGAAGAACATCGTGACGCCGTTTATCGACCGCACCAATCAAATCTTGGAATGACCGATTCACCGAGTCCATCGTGCGGTCGACACTGTCTTCTAGCTTGGTCATCTCATCCCCAACGATTTCACAGGCAGTGTTTAGGTTACGTATACATAGGTGTGCCTTGTAAAGTAGTATCTCAGACATGCGTTTTATCGCAATCGAAAATGGTATGACGGTATGCTCGCTGGCCCCACGACCATTGTGGTTTCCGCCTGTGCATATGTTACAGAACACAGTATCGCATGACTCGCAGAATAACAGCTCCTGGCTTGTGTGGTTCGAACATTTTGGAATGACGTCACGTCGCTGGGACGCCATGAGGTCCAGGAGCTGATTCACGATGAAACTCGGAGGAAAGGCAATGACTCCTCCGCGAGGGATTGTGATGGTTTCCCGACATATCGGACAACGAAATGTTCCCGTATCACGAGTTGAAGCTTCGGCTATGCGCTCGAGGCAGTTTCGGCAAACGGTGTGTGAACATGGTAGGAGTTTCGGGTTGTGTTCCTGGCCGTCGTACGTGCACAGACATGTCCCGCATGTCAGGAAACTATCGTTGAAGTCCTCGTAGTTGATGGAGACTGTTTCCACTAGTGTCGAGGACATCCCGGGTTTATCTGCAAAGACAGAGCGTGAGACCCGTTTAGAGAATTTGATCAAAGTTTATGATTATTGTTGCAAGGGATGGGCTGTAAAGAAACTTTCCTTTTCCTGCAATTAAGAAAGATTGTATTGGGTGGACAACGACAGACACACCAAACTTTACCATGTAACAACTCAACAGGTATGAATCAGAATTTCATGCAACTATATGCACATGTGTGGACTCTTGACTATAATGTTGAAGGAACAAAGTGGTGCGAAAGAGATTTGAACCCACAATTCTTGATCAGGTGTCTGAGTTTTAACCACTACACCATCAGGCTCCCCATCTGTTGCGGTTTGCAGGGTGCCCTAATAGTCAGCTACAACATACTTCCATGTACAAAACAAGGATATCAGCAACAGGCAACCTGAAGAAATGTTTTCACTCCCAACAAAACACATTCGTTTTTTGAATTCCAAAAATGCATGAACTCTCCGTGCACTCCAAACCAACTTCTTCACATTGAGAATGCTGTTCGACAAAAAACTACATTTACTATGGAAAAAGAAACCTACATTTGTTGGTTTGATTTGCTAATTGATAAAATTGTCTGATGTAAACAGGTAAACTAACTGAAATATCACCAAGAGAAAGATTTCTAATCTACCTGGTAAATCAGTCTACTTCTGTCTTACACAGCTTCGACATTTTTCAATTCCAGCCAAATGATGCTGGAATACATTATCGTTTAAATCAAGTTGTTTCCAGAATATGATACAATGAATATCCTGAGCAATAGACCATTTTCACTCGTTGACTAGTCTACTCAGCTGGTGATGTTAACACAGTACATGTGTTATCTGATTTCAGCAGCATATCTAGAGACAGAGCCAGCAAGTCCCCGAGATGCCAGAGATTCTACACATTTCCCTAGCATATTCCTGTTTTAATGAACTGTATATATCCAACTATATTGTGTTGTTCTACATTGATCATCAGAATGCCTACCAGACTGCAGACAGACGTCTACATGTTAAACTAGACACTAACACTCATGAGGATAATGCACGCGAGATAAGAATCAGAACGATTCATCATCAACGTGCGTCAGTCCAAAACGTCAGTCCAAGAAGGAGCAAGGAAGGAGATACTGGTGCACCACCAACCCTATTGACTTCTGCACCAACCTGTAAAACGAAAACAGTAGTCTCCTTCCAAGTCAGGTGTCCTTCTCCATACAGCTGTTCAAGGATGGCAGAGCCATCTGGCCGAAAATCACAAATAAAATCCTCATAGCCACAAGCTCATTAAAGACAGTTACCGCCCTGACAGATGAAGGTATGTTGTCTAATGTCCTGACACAGCTGGTAGTTAGAGAAAGCAGTGCTATCTGGCAAGATGTAACTTATCAAAAAATACCACAAATACATAGAGAGATGAATCCTCCCACTTAAAAAGTTAGAAAGGAATTCAATTATACTGTCAGTGAGATAATGAGCCAGCTCTATGTTGTCTGGCCAACTTTTTCTTTCCATGAAGCCGACTATTTTTACGACAGACTTGCCCACAACACATATGATACAGTCACTTAATTCAAACTCTGATGTTCTTTTCTTATCACAGGTTAATACATCAATTACATCTTTCTGAGCGATCAGTACAATGGTAGAAAGTTTTCTATTGTAAATGTACTGGCAACTTGGGTCAAGATACAGTGAGATTTCAACAGGTGGTTCGTGTGAGGCTCTATCAGACAAAGTTTTCACAATGTCATATTTAATCTAAAGTGTGCAACAACAGACATGTCTCTTTTCTTTCACCGTCAAGACCTAAAAGTGTATTTTCTGTGAGCATCTCACGTTAAGGATCAATACACCAAAGTTTCTGAGCAGATTTGGGCGCAGCCTCACAGTACTAGTCAAGTGACTTGCTCAAATTTCCAAACCTCACGTGGTCTCGCAAGTAGAACAAAATGGGGTGATTCTTTGAAGCCTTTACTGCCAGGTTTTTCTCACCATCGTTATATGCTCCTGCAATCAATCACCTCCTAGAGATGAGGTGATCAGCCAAGAGTAAAGCTACTTGTTGATTCGCTACGAATGCGTGGCCACCTTGCTATGCCTGACTTCTTCTGCTCTGGAATGTTGGCGGGATAAGTGCACCACCGCTGTCAGCAGGTAAAGTCTCAAGAGTCTGGCTGTGCCATCTTAAAAACTGTCAAGACCTAAGGTCAAGATCTGCCTGTACACTTGAGACCAGTCTAGCTTTGATTGCAGATAGGCCTATGACACCAGTCTGATCAATAAAACCACCCCAAAACCCACTTGTCAGTTGAGCAAAGGTGGAGAGAGAATGATGCCCATCACTACTCAAATCGTTCAATACATTTTTGAGAACAACTGGGATTTTGTCATCATTCAGCAGCGCTATCGCAACACAGAGCTGAGACTAACAAACAATACAGGACAGCCGACTGAATCCATAATGCACAGTCATTATAGCAAACAACCCAAGTATGCAGACAGACACATCAGGGTGAACACAACACAGTAGCGATGTACCCGATACCTACATTCAAACAGTTGGCATTGGCGACCCCGGGAATCCTCACCCCGCTCTGAATCCTCTCCTTCCGCCATGATAGATCCTAGTTTATAGCGAGAGCACAAAATGGTCGTCGAAATCGCGGGCCAGCGACCACGAAATGGGATTCTACCAGCGACTCGATGGAGTCTAGCTACATGTATGAAAGCAACACAGGATGTGGGCTGGAAACAGTCTGTGGCATTTTGCCCAATTTGTCTTGGCTGCGCCATTCAGTATGGTTTATTCAACAGATGAAGGCACAGCCCTGTGTATATTACCTATTAGTAAGTAAGTCTCCTGCTAATATTTGTGGAATTTTGGAACAGGTGGTGTTTTTAAAAAATAAAGAACAATTTCATAGAAATTTTTCACATTATTATTACATACTTGTTTCAAAAATTCTCTTCATATTGGTCAACGACAATTGCAAATTTGGCAAAATGTTCTCAAAAGGTGATGCAAGACAATTGTAACGATGATCAAAATACCAGAAGACAAAAAGACTGACCAAAAGACAAAAGACATGTAACTTTTTAGGAGACCATAATGGTGATTGTCGCCAGGGTGCCCGGGCCGATCTTGGCCTACATGAAGGGACTGGAACCAACAGTGTATGGTGGGGCCAATCTCTCAAATAAGATAATTTCAAAATGAGATACTTACAATATTCACACAGCCCCTGGATTCATGCAACTATATTTTTCCCATTTACATAAACATATTGAAACTTTGGTATCGATCAACAATGATGACTCACAGAGAGGGGGGGGGACAAACAACTCAATGTGAATTTGTGTTGGGAAGCCCTTAGGAATTCAACTTTGATAAGTTAATGAGTGAGAAATGTGGAGTGAGCGATGAGCAACAATGTTTATTTTGAGAAAGACTCTGACGAGTGGCATTCCAACTTGGTTCACCTGATGAGGTGATCTCTAGTTAAAGGTAGACTACCGATAATTAGCTTACAGCTGTCTATCTCAAAATTGAAAACGTTGTTGAGATGACCCCTGATTTTAGTATTACCTGCCTCTACTATTAAAATGACCAATAGCCAGGTTGTTAGACCCACATCCCTCCCCCCACACACAACATTGTAGTCTCCAATGACTACGGTTGGATTTTTGAGACGGCCCAGAGTTTGACCCATTTATCCAACTCGGGTGATTTTTATATCTAGGTCAGATTGACGTCCATTCACAACATCTGCAACCAACACTATTTTTTCAATTGATTTCCTGGAATCTTGTGAGCGGTAATAATTTAGTTCACATCATAACAACCAGATGGCAACACCTCCCTATTCACTGCGTTGGCTGAAGTCCAGTCAACCTGCGATCATTGGGTAACAATGGACCCTCAACAATATCATGATATAGAACAATCTTTGAATAAAATTGAATCATTTTGTGACCAGCCAGGCCCAGTTGCAACTTGAACAGATACCTGAAGCTGGAGGAGAACAGATATCCCTCCCATTGATCTCTGAAGTGGCGATGGACTTCAAAATCCTTAAACCATCATCAATATGATAGATAGCCATGGCTATTTGAAGTGGACAGGTGACTTAAGAAGAGGCTACCAATTGGGCTGAGTAAACTTCCTGTACTCCTGTACGAGAATATGACAAAATCATGAGAAGAGGGTAGAAACAAAGTCACAAGATAAGTTAGGACGAAGACAGTAGTAACTTCCCCATCATGGGTAATTGGTAATGAAATGGTCATGAATTGACATGATTACATGATCATGGGAGAATTCGTTATCATCTACCCAGGATACGAGACGCGCATATGATCATTGAGACAATGACCGTAATTGCTCAATTTCCCCATTCTATTATGAAATTGATGGGATCATGAGGCACGCATTTCGATATGCAACAATCTACAATAACCTAACCAGTTCAGCATGTAATAGTAGTTGGACAAGGTGCCCTGTGGAAGAAACAACAGCCCTTGCACGTCTAGGGTTGCGGCTTTGATTCCGAGTCCATGTAGTTAGGAGCCTGAGACGTCAACTATAATAATAATAAAGTTAAATTTATAAAGCGCTGTTTCCATTTGAAAATGTTCAAAAGCGCTCCCCACTATAGTTGACAGGCATTAGTTGCGTGAGAAATGTTTTCTGAAAAGCTCAGTTTTTAGTGCCTACCCGAACTTGTTCAGAGTGTCCTCCTGGCGTAGGCCTTGGCCGAGAGAGTTCCAAGCCAATGCGGCAGCTGAGCTGAAAGCTCTCCCGCCAAAACTCGAGCTTTGGAACCGTGGGGTGACGAGAAGGTTCTTGTCCGCAGATCTAAGTGCACGCTTTGGTGCGTACGGCACTAACAGTTTCTCCAGATATTTCGGGGGCCAGTTGGCGATAACATTTGTAGACAACTGTTAGGATTTTAAACTCAATCCGCGCTCGTATGGGTGACCAGTGCAGGTCTCGAAGCGCTGGTGTGATATGGTCCCGTTTGCGAGTGCGAGTCACCAGACGTGCAGCGTTGTTTTGCACCATTTGTAGTATCTCAACATGACAGGATTCCCCTAGGTCTCTTGAACTCTAAATGTCCTAATTTGCACAAATTTCTCAACTCGATCACATATCTTGAGTCGTTTTACGGCACGAAGGAAATGCAGCCATAATTGTAAGTTGGGTGCAACAGTTTGATTATGAGAAAAGAACTCGGAAAAGTTTCTATCTGATGAATCCAGGGCACTTCTCCACTGCCGGTTCTAAAATCCACAACGTTTTTCTTGGACCTCAACAGGAAATAACACGAAGACAAATTAATGGTTTTGAGAAAATTCATACAGAATCACACGACTTTTTCCAACCAAAAGGGAAATGCAACCATTAATCAGTAAGCGAGATGCGACACATTTTCAATTCCCAGAGACTTTGAAATATCTCATCTGAATATTTCATGAGATGTCTTGGTAATCAGCCTTTAATCTTTCATCTAATTCACCCAAAAATAATGTGCCGGCAGGATCCAGACACTTGATGGATTTTCTCTGTGGCACTGCTGTTTTTAGAATCTGGAGCCTGAGGTTGTCGTCAGAAATTATTTATCTAGAAATGGCCTCTGAATGAAGAAAAGGTCAGAGGAAAAGGAATTATACTTCAACTGGGGATAAGACAATTGTGAACTGGCCCTTGAGTGATCTGGATAAACACTTAATTTAGATGTGTGTCAAGGTTCCCCAAGGACTATTCACAGCAGATGTTCCAACAAAGATAACTCCATGGAACAGATTTATTGGTGAGCGTCCTTGGATCTGACATCTCACATCCTCACACAAGCGGATCCAGGGGCCTGAAAAGACGGGCACTGCATTTCTCATCAAAATTCCTGGTGTATACTTAAATTTGTGCTGAAAGTGCTGAAATTACTATCAAACCCTGGACGAGGAGAGCACATACGCATACAACCTGGGGTAAACTTGGGCCTAGTTGGAAATCCTCTTCACCTGAATTTGAGGGGTTCCAATAATAACATTCCTGGACTTACAGTTCATCAGCCAAGAAGACTTACGTACATTTGCTGCAAATTCTTTTGAGGTTACCAATTTATTTCAAGCCGAATGTTTACATATTTAGTTCTATCACTTTCACCCTCGAGGCAGCACGTATCAGAGCAGAATCGGGCCACCGATATCCTGGTCCAATGAACCGAAAGTAAACACATAACATCGATCAATCAAAGGATATTGGATGTTGGACTGCCTCCTGCTCACGTAAAATTGTGGACACATTGCATCTGTTAATACAACTAGGTCAATACTGCCACGAGTTTATGACGTAAAAAGTCCCTTTTTGACTGATTGAGGCACAGAATAAATTGATAGAACTGACAGAAGAATTGCCTGAAAACACACATCTTCCAATCAGACATTCTAAGCCTTCAATGGTTCCAAAGGAATACCTCGAGCAAATCAGTGACACAGCTTTGTGGTGACGCGGTGTCCAAAGTTCTGTGGAGTTGATTCAAAGTCCCCTAAGGTGTAGTCCCTTAGGTGAAATGCTTCTGCTTACTCCGGATTGGACAACTTTTGAATATTCCAATCTATATTAATTTCACCCTCGGCCAAGTATAAGACACGATGTAATGAAATGGCTAGATAGTCGATTGCAAGAGACTAAGCACCACTGCCAACTGCGCAATTGATGTTACGGGTACATGTACTTCAAGTTGTTTCAATCCAATCAAACAGCCATAATTCTTCTAGCTTTACGATACCAAAACAATCATGATCAATGTGCAATTAGAGAATGAGTGTAAGCCAAATAAATTGGGTTTTCAAATCGAAGGAGAGTGTAACGGCAATCGCCATAGTATCTAATCACACGATTGAAGAGATGGCAAAGACTTCTAGAAAGACTGCAAGGCTCCGAGCCAAAACAGAGAAACTAATAAGGAATGACAATTGTGAAAGAAACTTACCCAAATTGAATCTTTGTATCTGAGTGCGAGACACTACTTTCAAAGACTAGAACATAGTGAGCTTCTAAAGAATGAGCATCTCAACAATGTTAGGGGATGGTCTTTTTTGGGACGCCGGGATGGAGATTCAACCTCACCATGGATAAGTTCACGGGGGCAAATCAACACCAGGAAACCGACAGAGACCACGCAGTGTTAGTTTTTTGTTCCCGACCACGGTCCTGCAACTAAAATCAACAGACTAAGTTGGGCTATTTCCGCTTTCACGATGGAGGACATCCAGTTTTATCATGAAAACCTTCCGCATCCAGCAATCCACTTCTCGTCCTAACTGATTGAGGACTTGACAATAGCCTGATAAAGTTGCAGAACATCCACAACAAAATTAGGGCCACCCTTGACGACCTCAGACTAGACCAGAATTTCAGACGCTTTGGCTGGCCATGCCAGACTTTCTGAAAAGTGTCCATTCGCCCAACAGCGAAAGAGGGCAAGTCTCTCTTGACTAGCTGACACTTGGGAATCTGAATCGTTATTGAGTCTATCAGCCTAAACTTGAAATGTGGTACGAAAAATCAAGAGACCCTCCACTGTCCCACAAGGGGGCATCAAAAGCCCGGGTCAATACTTCAATTGGTCGGTCAGCTGGGTCAGTCAGTGCAATATGCCAAGCTGAGCCAAGCCTGCGGTTTTTCAATGGAATTTTGAAACCTGAACTTATATCAATATGCCTTTAACAGTATATTATAACTGAGATGGAGATTGAGACGGAACTGAGGGAAAATCTAATATCACGAAAAAAGCATTGTCGTCCTATTGTTCTCGCATGTAATAACAATTATATGTGAAGTTCTCGACCAACAGATGTACAACTCAACAGCCATTAGGTCGTTGATTCGTATAATGAGTTATTCCCCTATATCAATATTCATTAAGTCAAAGGCTGAATGATTGAGGTATTGTATTCAAAAGACTGAAAGCCAAACTTCAAGTTCATCAGAGTTCAGTAGTGGTTAAAGCATAGTGAACAGACGAAACACCTGGATAGGTTTGAAATTTCATCACATACATTATTCAGAATCGAAATTACAGAATATAAATCAGGTCACTGAACCTGAACTTGGTTGAACCTCAAACTAATATCAAAGTTTCATTCCACAGAGCATGGATAAAGCCTTTTTAAAAGGCACACTCCAGTCAGACGGCCAACTTCAAGTTTGGAAAGGCAAATCTCTAAATGAATTGAAAACATCAGTCGATCCGAGTTGATTAGCATAGAGAAGGCCAACATCACCTGATGAATAAAATCAATAGATTAATTCAGAGGCGTAAACATTTTTATGTCAGTTAAAAGTCTGTTCAGCAGCCACATTCCAACCACAATCGTGACGTTGTCATTGCTCCGGTGCAAGTCCCAATGCCCAAAAAATCGGTGGTTGGCGTGGAGCGGAACAAGGAGAGGCGATCCTCCACAATGAGACAAAGAGCAATTTGAAACTGTTCATTCAAAAACCTTTTAAGTCCTGGAACATTTGGAGAGATGTCGAGTTGTCGCTGAGAACAAGTACATACTGGTCGGCAGTCAGCGGCCAGTTAGGGATATGTAATGACAATCAGTGGCAAGATATCGGCCACTAAGGATCTGAAGGGTTAACCTTTCGGCAACAGGATCCAAAATGTTGAGAATATCGAAGATTCTATTACCAATTCTTGTACATACTTTGTCTTAACTGAAGGTGGAACTTGATCTCGCAGTACTTTCTCTCGAGGGAACTTGTACTTCCTATCTCATCTGCCTGAGACATCGTCATGCAGCTTCCATTGGTTTTACATCGTGACTGGAAAAGTACCTAGAATGAAAGAAGGTAGAGAAGATGTAAGGACAAGGACGAAAAAAGGACTGGAGAGGTATCGAAAATGAAAGAAGGCAGAAAGTTGTTGGGGTAGGAAGGGGAATTTGTCAACAACCAGAAGCTGTACCTGCAGTGAATTCTAAATCAAAACAACGACTGCCTTCAAAGGTTGTCGAACACTTTGGTTTTTACTCACAGCAAATGAAAGCATTACCTTGTTCTGCTCAGAGGAAAGGAAAACAAACTACAGGCAACACTGTAAATTGTATAGTTTCTAATATGACCTCTAATGAACAGAACAGTTCTTTTCCATCCAATATCTAATTGCGAACATCAGAGTTGGGGGCAATTACAGTGTTTTTTCCACATTATAAAAAGTCAGCTTATTTATGTTGAAGCAGGTAAAGCCTGGTGAGCATTAGTGAAGAAATCTCCTTCTCAGGATATGTATAGTTGGATCTTTCTCAAAATAACCTGCTTCTAAGATTCTCAAATGTTAATCCTATGACTGAGTATGTTCTCGGAGAATGGCGAAGAGCTTTGAACTAAGAAATATCATGTGTTAAGGTCATGGAAATATCGTTAGGAACTGGTGGTGAAGGTGCAGATCAGAATCTGCCATACTGCAATGGGAGTTCGTGACTGAAAAGCAGTCAGGTGCACTTGTGACAGCATTGATGTCCAGTGGTTGCATATCAAAAGGTTTAAACTGTCACCGCATTGAAGTAACGTGTCCAAGGATGCAGACACTCATTCATTCCTTAGACTGAACCAAGTAAACCACCATCATGGAATCATCAGGATCAACAATCGTAAGCTCATTTCTCAGAAAAATCATTCGGCACACTTTTTCATTTGAAGAATTGATTCGAGTCTGTCTGTTGAGAGTTGACTATAATGATTGATCGCTGAGACAATTTGCATAATAAGATGCATCCGACATGGCATTTGGTCATATCGATAGTACATACCGATCATCAGAATCGCAAAACAACACTTCTACACATCAGATGAGGTGAATCAAGTCATGAAAATGCTTTGCTGAGTACATGTAGGATGAGAGAAACTTGTAAGTTCAGGGCACAGACTCCTTTTTTTCTCTCGCACATATAAAAGCGGCCATCTATCCCAGATCTATAGGGAACAATGGAATATGAATGAATACATTATAAACCACATGTTGCCTTGCTATCATCCGTTATAAGTCGGCATTATGCCCGCTGTTCATAAACTAAAGCGCAATATGGTGTTAAGTGGTTTTCTAGGAAACGAAAGTCAAACAGCACATTGGATTGGGGAATTAAACTCTCACTCCACGAACCCCAAATTCATAAAAACTGCCATCATGTTTCAATGATGGTGTTCAGATATCTTCAAGCTTAAAGCAATGGGAATGATTGCCATAACATAATCACAACCACCGATGACTTTTGGCCTCGGCCCAGGACAAACTGCCAAGAAAATCACCCAATATCGTAAGTCGACTTGTGCTGAATGTTTATCCTGACAGGCATTTGATTGATTTTGCTTGATCGTAGTCCAGAATATAGACCAGGATCTTGTCAAGGATTGAGGGGGCTGATTTGGTTGTAGTGAATTTTATCCCCCACAGTTAGGCACATATTGGTGGGATGGAACGCACATGGAGTCGGACTCTGTATTGAGTACCCCAATGGCCTATACACACTTCATCCTTCAGTTTTTCACTTTCTCTGACAAAGATTTTCACCTTCACCCTCCTTAAAAAACAGGGATATTTATCAAATGAAAGGCTCTTAGAGAGTAGGCTATTACTTAGAAAGCCACCAGGAATATATCTTTCTACAGGATAGTGTTATGAAGCCATATTAAATTGGTCAGCATTCCCAAGTGTCATCGACCAGACATGGAGCGATGACCATTTCTCTACGCCAACCCTTTCAACGAAATAAGACTGATTATTTATTCTCATCCGATGATTCCTTGTCTAGCCCTATTGTTGATTGCTTGACTAACATCACGTACAGCAACTGACCAAACACTGCCACACAAGAAACTCCACGAACACAGCTACAGCAGAAGCCGGACTGCATACCAACAACGCAAAATGCAATGACCCCTCTGTATCATTCCTTTCAATTAAGCCATGTTATACACAGCTGATAATGGTTTATCCAAGTCCGTAGGAGCTTAAGTTCATCAACAACAGCCGTAAGCCAGAAAGGGAAGGAAAAGAGTCAATCATTTTGACCACCAAGGTTTTTGCAACTATTAATATACACCGGCTATGATTTCTCTCAATGGCACATTAGTTTCCATGGCGAATAGCGGTTTCACAACAAACAAGAGGCGGTGATAAATCAAAGAATGATTCTGTTTCGCTAGGAGAGGCGCCAACTGTGAAGCAGTAATTCATGTATCATAAATCAACCCAATTTCTCGATTTCGCAGAAAATCTACTGCTGCCATCATTGACCATTTTAGTCTGATGTTATTATTGGTGACGTGTACTACTGTGGTGTCTAGCTGGGGTAGCTTCTGTCAGTTCTGATAACATGTCCCCTCCAAGGCTCTGGGGATGATAGTTTTAGAAGCCTATAATTATGAAGTTTGGACTTTATGGCCTGATAGCAACTATAGTAATAACTCACATCAGCAGCTCAACCAGTGCTACAACCTGCCAGAGCATTTCTGATGTGGCGGTATCCACCGTGGTCGAGTAGGCTGGTAAGGCAAAGACCTCCTCCAGGCCCACTCTCTTGCCGAATGTGGGGTTCTGACCAGGGGCCACTTGGCCACAAGTAGAAAGGTGGCCAGGGTTTATGTTATTGATTATCAATATTCAAAACTAATGGAGACCAACTTCTTAAAACACAAGGCGCTGCTACAAACAAAATTTGACAAAAACAAACCTGTTTCTTCAGATTTCCCGTTTTTCCTCTGCATACACGAACACAGTAATTCCACGGTGAAGACAGCAGATAAACGCGCTATACTTTAATATTCTACATATCAAGCTCAATCGTCCCGATAAACACTATAACCGCAACGTTTGCAAATGCTAACTCAATCATTCTGCCAGACCATGGTATAGATCTGAAGCAGTCAATAACGGCAGCCATGGTGAGAGATGGCCTTGACCTCATCGGGTAACGGAATTGATGAACATGACTCTTAATTTGATGAGGTAGAGTTGTTGCAGCTTACAGAGTTGGCTTCAAATTGCTATAAAAATAACAGCCAAATCATCTTGAGCGTTTAATTTTCACAGATCTATTGGAAAGTGTTCCTGTACACAGTACTGACATCTATTTGTCACTCTAGATGTAGATAGTACATTACTATTGATGAAACATCAGCGCTTTTCGATATCTACCGGGAGTTGGACCAGATCAATACAAAATACATGCTTCAGATCACCTCGTAATTGCTGAGCTGTACATCATGTAGGCAATGATAAAGAAAGACTGTCTAATGGCTAATGTTAGTCTATTGCTTAGCGATAGCATAGCGGAGTCAATAATGGTATCAGCCTTGACTTTTAACCCTTCCATGCAGCACTGCAGGCCTTCTTTTCGGAGATTTTGAATGTAATTTTGTGAATGGGTGTCATTTTTTACAGTGGTCATTAGATTCCTTCCTTGAAGCCCATATGCTTTTTGGTGGATGATAATATTCGTGGCTGCATTTCAACATGCATAATCATCATTGCGTTAACCACACATTATACCAACACCACAGATGGTGTAACGTTTACTCTCCCCTCAAGCTTCATCTTTATCGGAAATTCAAATGATGTTCTCCAGTGTCAATTTCCATTGAGTGTTACAGTAGATTTTTAATAAAATCCGAGCTGTCATATTCAAGTGAATCAGCGGTGCCTCTCACGTCAACATTGAATTAGTTATAAATGTCTTTTGGACTGACTGATCAGCAGCAGTCAATGTATAGTCTTGTCGGAGAATCATGGCTTCTGGTAATATTGCCTGGCAAAATCAATCATGAGCCTCTTCTGGACGATAAACCTAAACGTTTTTACCACGATAATGTTGTCTAACAATTACAGCTTGTTTTACTAATGGATCAGAGCTATTTTTAACCAAGTTAGTTTATCAGGTGCCGAGACGTAGGCAAGATGTTGGCGATAGAACCTGATTGGTTATGCAGCTCGGATCAGCAATGTCGGACAATTTTTAATCTCGGAAGTTTCAGAAATGTTAAGCTGAATAAATTGTAGAATTATGGTTGAAGGTGATGTAGCTTACTGCTAATGAATACAAATTATACCCTTTTTAGCCATAGCGCTCATAAGACATGCGAAAGGTACGGTAGGCCAAATTGCTAATGCCACCGTCATAACAGAAATCCTCTGGTGGCGTCCCATGGCCATGCATCATTATTGTTAACACTGAAGCGCGAGGAATTGTCACGTTTACCAGACAGAACAGAACTCATTTCAAGCCATTTCAATCTGATTGAACGAAAAAACAGAGGTTTCCGACATTCTCTGCAATAATGTCAGAACAGAAAACTTGTCCGCTTGTCATGGAATGGACCATAACCAGACAGTTCGGACATCCCAATCAATATGAACTGTTTATGTTCTCATCTAACCATTTTTTTTTAATCAATTCGTGGAAAAATCAATTGTAAATTGAGAGGAACCTGACAATATTGAAAATAGTGCGAATATCTTGGCATCATATCAATGTTTTTTCATCGAACGTCTGCAACATCTGGTATGAAATACACAATGCTGTTGAGAGACTATTTTGTAGGCCTGGAGCGAATTATTCATGCAACATGCACAATGCAAATTTCATACAATAAACTGGTATGCATCATCTTGACCATCAAGGCTTTTGCATCTTATCAAGATTTGAATACACCCTGGCTACATTTAAAGGGAGTATAAGACCATGTGGTCCAGGATGGGTCTGTTTCCTGTGTCGCTGAAAAGACATCCTCATGCACAAGCGGTTTTCATCTACATGTACTCCACTCTTGCTATTTCAAATTTTGTACATGACGCAGGTGTGAAAAAAATCTGAATCTCATGTTGTGAAAATGAGGGTGGGTTCTCCACCTACTAATAGATAGAAGAAACTGCCTAAGGCTAAGGACAGCATCCTTCGCCACCTCCCCCATAATAGATCGATTTCTGATTTCAGCCAATAGGCAGTTGTCATGGAAACCGCTGAATATGATCACTAGGGTGACATCCTGTTGTATCCATAGGTAATCGACATATGATCGATTTTTGCTGCAATGGCAGTGGTGCATTTTCTGAACTCGAAAGTGCAATTTGGATATGTAAATATAATTATGTGCAGCATATGATCATGAGAAAAGAAGTATGATTTACAATATTTGTAGGCCTTAGCTGGTTCAGTTTTCCATCAGCTGTGATACGGGTTCAAACTTTTGGTCAGGAGGGGGCTGGAACAGATCACTTTTTCTTCCCAAAAGGGCCCAAATGTTCAGGCAAAGTAAGTTTTTCATGGATGTCTGGGCCTCCCCCTCCTAAATACGGCCCTGGATTTTAGACCAATTGGGACCGGATGAGACAATAAGGTCCACTTTCCACAGATTGCTAATGGAGATAGCCTTGACCTGATGGGAGTAGCGCAACAATACCCGGTCCAGTCAATGCCGACTGATTGTTGCCATGGAAACAAATTCTTTGTCTGACAAAACAGGGCAATTTTTCAAATGAGACTGGCGCCTGACCAGAGGAAGGGAACAGCACCCGCAGTCAGAGCTAACAGATGCCAAGGCCAAATTCATGGCCATAAATTACATAAAAACTCAAATCTTATGTATTCAACGGGGAATTTATTTTTAATATCCTCAGTCAATACTCATACTACATAAAAAAGCCCTCACAACGGCTCCCGTAACTTTAATTGCATATTTCAACGCCTCTGGCATCAGCTCCTTCAGAATAAAACGTATGAAATCAATTCATTTACAGAAAGTTACTGAAAGAAGCACCACGAGGAGTGTAGTGGAATTTTAAAGTATAAATATATTATGATATTATAAACCATCATGAATGATGTGTGTATTACAGCCCATTTTTCACGGTACTCGAATTTTCATTGAACTCTTTACACATTTAGGGATGTGTTTACAGAAAATGTTCTATTTCTTTAATAAGTATTTTTTATTGCAATGTAGTTGATATTTTATTGAGTTTAATGTTTGCATTTGCCTTTATACATGTAATGTATGGATTGCAACAATCGTGAAAATAATATGGTTGCGAACATTTTAACCGATATACAGCGCCAAATAGTAATCATGCAAATAAGAGAAGAGAAAATCTGACATTCACATCAATATATCCATGCATGCGATCAATGGATAATCAATGCAGAAATTCCTTCTGTTCAAATCAATCACATTCCAATACTACACTTCTACCTGCGTAGTTCGCTGAAATCTTTTGGCACAATCTTTACATGGTATTATTGTGATATATCTGTCAAAGTCCCTGCACAAACATGTCCAATACAACTTGTATTGAACTTTGGCAGAACGTAAAAGATATTTCTCTGCAATTCACAATGGCATTTTTTTATACAAATACCCAATTCATATTTACTACTAGAACTTTATGACAAAATGAGAGATAAATAGAAAGAAGATATGAGAAGGTACGAAGGCCATTTTGGAGGGCAATGACTGCTACATTAGTGGTGGCTTTGGTCTTTTGAATGCAGGTGCTGGAAACACCCAACAAAATACCACATGGTATTGTTCACTAATTTACTCGAGGGAACTCCGTGTTACTGATCCTGACACTCGAATATTATAACATAAATTATCCAGAATTTCACCAATTATTCCTTACCTGTTGATGCAGATCTTGACAGATTTCTAGGCCTTGGGTTATGAAGTTGCGATTCTGAAAAAGAGGAAGTTTCATTTCATTAGTTCGGCTTCCTTGAAATAAAACGTAGGGGAGAGCATTGGTGAAGAGCAAACAGTTATGGGTTCTCGCCCTTGGTGAAAGGATATTTGAATCCCTCCAAATAAGCCACCTTGTTTTTTCAGATGCAATGCCATCTCAAGAGGCATTCTAACTTTCAAAAGTTAAAGTTTGAATTGTCATAACAGCACCTTTCCATGGAGAGATCCTTTCCCAAATAGCTCAAGACATTCATCATCATGCAAATTACGAACACATCAAATTTTCCTACTTTGGAGCTACAAGTATGAGTATGACAACAATAATGCCAAAAGCTATCCATGACTGGTTCTCATACAAGGGTTAATCGGCAATATTTACAATGACCACAAATATGTCACATATAATTTTCAACACTAATGAAGATGCAGAAACACAACATATGCCACCATATATTTTGGCGCCAATCGGAACATGCAGGCTGCTCATATGATGTGGACCAATCAGCATCTGTGGAAGAATCACCAGATATATCGACAATTGAATCATCGCAATGGAGATCTGAAGGTTAATTAGTGCAAATGGAAATGATTTTATAACCAAAATATCAAGCATATTCTTCAAATCTAAGAACGATTTGGCTATTATTAAAAAAAGTCTTAAGTTTCTTGAAGAATTTTGTTTAGCTCTTGATAAAAAATCTATTTACCTACCCTTAATTTTTTGCAATCATATGTTACATGTTGTATTATTGATACCTCCATCATTACATCAAACAAACAATATATTGCAAGAAGACAAGATAGGCCAACCATAACAACCAGGACCCCCCAATCGAAATTAAAAGACCAATATTAATTAGATTCGACCATAATGCAGCGGATATTATCAAGGATCAATCAATAGTCATCAGTAGGCCTATAGAACAAGGCACAATCCCATCATCACAATGGATGAGAGACTTTTCAATGAGAATTATTATTGATATTGTCGGTTGTTTGGCTGAATGCCAAAGCAAGAGGTCTGCAAGTACAATAACATACTTGAACTGCACGTTTTAAAGGTGAAACTATAGTGACCTTCATTTCTCCAATCCGAGAAATACTACAGCTAAAAATCACAGAAAAGGGAGAAAGCATTTTACTTGGGGGACATTGTCACCATTGGTCTGCATGGCCTCGAAACAATATCTTGTGCTATTTTTGGTGTTTGATAGAGTTCTGGTGTTCCTAAGATTGGCAAAATGGAGTCACTGTAGTTTCACCTTAATAATACAAGAGGAACGTCTCTACTCTAAGATCCCATACCCACTGGCTCGAAAATCTGTTTTATTACCAATCCCTTCAGAAGATTTTTCTCATTCGTGACAGCTAAAGCAAGACGTACACTGGACTTTCAATCCAAAATCTTTAAGTTCGGATAAGGAAAAACTAGTACAGTATAGCCAACAATCTACTATAGGCCTACATAGCTAAGCCTACACAAAACATGCTAAACCCTAAATGAAATAAAACGAATTAATCTGATACACAATAGAATTCTATTGTGCAAGGGGGAAACATTTCTGAGCCACCCTGTAGAATACAATGTACACAAGTAGCCTACACACACTGACCACACAGTGTATACAATGTATTCCCTTATTTGTCACAACTTCTCTGTCAGAACTCAATCAAGATTACGGCGTTCCTACATATCCGAAATACTCTCCTATTTTCTTACCTGTTAAAATCAAAGGACACTTCGCGCTCCTCCTTATGATGTGGTCGAAATGGTCCAAAAGGAGGCAGTAAAATTGGAAAGAATGCAGGGGAAATCACAGGCCTAGAAGTGCATTTCAGTTATGACTACATGTAACTCTGCGATCCTGGTGGTAATACACGGAACTAGCGGGCCAAGGATGGCGTGAGTGTGACGTCACGAATTTCTAATTACTGTACTCGAAGGTCGTTTTTATAAGGGCAACACATGGCTTTTGAGATTACTGACGGACCTCATCTTTATAAAATTAAAGAGTGATTAGGATGTAGCGATAGTTACTGGAACACTTTTGATGGCTTCTCACATAGAGCAGACTAGAGAAAACAGTTAGACCAAATGTTCGAGTGATAGATAGTAAGATACAGAGACCAGATCACTGGGATTTGAGGCAAAAAGTGCTAATTACAAGAAATTAAAAATTCCACACCTCCTATATACCCCTTACAAATGGGAATTAACAGAGTGCAATTCCACAACCAGACTTCTCAACTGCCCGGGAAATACTTATTCTGCAACATATGACCCCCAACAGTCGTGCGTTTATTTAAAGTTTCATTTCCCGCAAAATCTCAAAGATCACATGACCTGCGAACGCGGATTGGATATCACATCGACCCCTTTAAAGCGACCAACAGTGCTGCCACTCCTTGATAAAATATAAAACTAAAATATGACGAAACCTGGGTCCGAGATTACAAAATCCATCATGGCGGATGCGACGAAAAGTTTTGGAAAATACTCCGATTAAAAGCCGGTTTTCTGACGAATCTGCTGATCGATTTCTGTCAAACTCGATAAAAAGCAAGAACTCGATATGGAGAACGATAATAATGGTGTAGTGAAGAATCAAAAGGGTATCAATGGCTCCCCTATCAAAGATTCGACGCCACTCGCTCGACTTGGTCTTGCGTCTCGTCTTCGTCCTTACGTCGTAGCCCTTCGACCATGGTCTTTCAGTGCATCTCTGACACCTGTCGCACTGGGCAGTGTTCTTGCTTACAAAGTGAATGGGGACTTCAGCATAGTGATACTTCTCCTGACCTGCTTCACAGCTTTGTCAGTCCACGCTGCTGGAAATTTAGTCAACACTTTCTGCGATTACTACAAAGGAGTGGACTCGAAAAAGAGTGACGACCGGACGCTTGTTGATCATCTATTGATGCCAAATGATGTCGCATATTTAGGTGGTGTGTTTTACGCTGCAGGATGTTTTGGTTTTCTGCTCACAAACTGGCTATCGACAACATCGATGGAACATTTAGCCCTGATTTATTTTGGCGGACTCTCGAGTAGTTTTCTCTATACCGGTGGATTAGGATTGAAATATATTGCTCTTGGAGACATTGTCATACTGCTCACCTTCGGACCAATCACTGTGCTGTTCTCTTTCCTGACTCAAGGCGGCGTCCTATCATTTCTACCACTCCTTTACGCGGTACCGCTCGCACTTAACACGGAGGCTATCTTACATTCGAACAACGCTCGCGACATGGAATGTGACAAGTCTGCAGGAATAGTGACACTTGCAATTTTACTTGGAAGGACTGGCTCTTATGTGTTATTCGTTGTACTACTCTTTACCCCTTATGTGATGTTTGCAGTTCTTGGTATAAACTTCAGCAAATGGTTTCTATTGCCTGTTTTGACTATTTTTTTGGCATTTGATAATGAGAGGGAATTCAGAGGTGGAAAACTTCGGTTTATGCCACACAATATAGCCAAGCTCAATCTAGTCATGGGATTTCTCTATGTTTTTGCTGTGTTTATGGTTGATTCTACTAGGATGCCAGGACTGCCTTGACATGTTTTGATCCTTCATCTGCTTGTAGCATTTATGTCTATGGCTTGGCTTATTATCTCAATTATTCTACACGTCATGTTGGTTAGTTGACACTTTTGGGTTAATTTTTAGAATTTTTGACCCAAAAAACTTGCCTCGAAAATCCAGTGGCTCTCAAGGCTGTGGTGTGCAATGGTATCACTGAAGTTGGTGAATCTTTGCCATCTGCATTGAAAGCGTTTTGAAATGTTAAAAATTCTTGATATTCTTGATAATTTCTCTATTAAAGGTCAGTTCATTTCAAAGATTTGGAAAACATGTAAATATACCTCGGAACATGATTTTTGTCTCTTTATGGGCATCATTAGAACATGAGACTGAAATAATGAAAGGTCACTTGCCTATTTAGTAGACAACTTGGAGGATAAGTGGGACTCTACCACTCATCATGTTAACAAAGTGGCACTCAAAATAGCACCATTATTTACCATGGTTTACAACGTAACATGCCATAAATGTCAGTTTGGCGCAGGGACCATCCATAACTGGTGTGTTTGATGACTGGCATTGGGCTTGGGTAAGCACCGGAAGTACTTTGTAGCACCTTGAAGGGGATGCGTGGCGTATCATGCGTACAAATACTCCAGAGAACATTAAAGTAGCGTAAAAAAAGAATGACCTGACATCAGACTCTGTATATGCATACAGAAAAAGGATTACGGGGCAACTCGGCCTATTACCAACTCGGCCCACCAACTCGGCCTGGGTTATAAATCATCGGTTTATTGGCATAAGTTTTCCTTATATTGTTTTTTTTTTGTTGCTATATATATAGGCCTACTATTTATTCATTCCTGGTGGAAATTTGAAGAGAATTCATCAAGATTAGGAGAAGAAATCCATTAAATCACAGTCATGAATGTGCATTTGGAGTGCTACCGCGACTTTTCCACACTCGCCGCCGTTATTTCATGGATTTCTCCTTCAAATCCCAATGAATTTTCTCCAAATTTCCAACGGGAATGAATACATAGTAGGCCTATACCAACAAAAAACAAAAAAATATAAGAAAAACTTATGCCAATAAACCAATGATTTATAACCCAGGCCGAGTTGGTAATAGGCCGAGTTGGTCATACACCAGAAAAAGGACGTGTACAATTTTTTTTCAATTTCTTCCATTGCCTGTTCTATTTTTGCGAAAGAACTGCATGGTGATGCAGTAAAACAGAAATCAGAACCCCACATCATACTTCATGGCCTGGACTGAGTGAAGCTAAATAATTGTCATCAACCGGTTATGGTTTTGCTGTTGTGCGTCATATTTCTTTGCAAAAAAAGTTACATGTATATTTGTTATGGTTGTGATGTATAATAATAATGTACATTGTATGCTGGATGTTGATAATAAAGCATTGGTTGCTCCTGTGCAACTCATATGTTTCCAAGTAGTCTGTAGTTGTCCTTTTGTTTCCCAGGTCTTGGCTTGTAAAAGCCAGATTCAGCTCAATCCATCCAATTCTTCCCAATTACCCAATATTGTTTATGGAGTTATATCTGTGTCGTGTGTAATACTAGTAACATCCTAGTTGACCTCAGCTTTCAACTCAAAATTTTAAACCCAAACTAGTTGTTTCAGTTATAAACACTTTATTGCAATAAATACACTTGTCCCGATTCACACAGGTACAAATGATAATATTTTTTACAGCAATCTAACACATTAGTGATGAAGTACATGTATATGTGAGAACATTGGCATCACTTGACCATCTTCCGGATACAGTATACATCACAAAGTTAAAGTTTTGGGTTTATAGTCTGATATCACCTACGATAGGTCGTCATCCGACTTTACACTTTAAACCTTGTCTGTCCTGAAACCTTCCAGAAGACCACAGATGAGCTGCTCAACTAGCGCTACAACCCGAGCATTTCTGACCGGTACCCATCTATACTCCTGGGTGTAAAGAGGCAAAGACAAAGAGACCTGCCTACAGTCTCACGCCGACAGTGGGGATCGAACTGCTTGACCGCTAGTCGAGAGTCCCAGCCACTACACAACAGGGGCTTCATGTATTTTGATGCTGTCGGGCGGCTGCACTCTTACAGAGAATTACAATCTTCTCATTCAGTTGCACGTGACATTTCAAGTAAACATCTGAGTACAGTAGTTCATAAAACACAATATTACACAATGTGCTCTATCTAATGTACAGTGCTCTCTTAGGCTACAGAAACGCGGTATAGGAATCTTTCATCTAATGGAAATTGTCGAAGCCAATTGATTTTAAGTCGTACGTCTATGAAAATTTGTCTTTCGTGATTCAACTTTTTTGGTCCGAGAACATAAACAGCACAACCAGCAACAAATCCATACCAACACATCCTTGGTAATATAATCCTAATCAATTAACTCGGTCATCATTAAATGAAAATATAAGATGTTAAACAGGATCACTAAAATTGTACAAGGAACAATATCAAAATGATTTTTTTGGGGAAAACACGAACCAGCTACATAAAAATCGTTTCCTTTTTACATAAGAGATCATTCGAACTGATTTGGATATTTGTGTTTGAACACAAATCCGAAATTCACTAACAACATCGTATAATTCAGGACAAAAGTGAAAAATAAGACTTTTTAGACTTCTTGCAAATATTGTTCAATATTTTAACAAATGTCGAAGAGGTACAAATTATTGACTACATGTATTTCTAAAAGGTCTCTCTTATAATATGTATATTTTTATACATGTACTGTTGAAGCGTCAGAACAGCAAACCATCCCCACGCCCTCCCGGCCCTAAAAGTTATATTGAGGCTTTAATATCCAAGGCTTATCAGACAAATACCATAAACAACTTCATATTCACTTTGAAAAGCAGCATAACTATATCAAATTTAATGCCAAAAATTCAGGGCTACAATAGCAATAATTATCACATTTTGCTGCAGATTATTTTACGTGGTACATGTATTAGAAGCAAAATTACACAGTAGCAGTGCACATTACCCATACATTATTTTAAAATTCACACAAAATACAAGTTTGCATTATAAAGTTTTCACAAAAAGCCATCACAAATCTATTCAATCTCCAGTAACCAGTCAGGCCCTCACCCACCTCGACATGAATCACACCAAATTATCGAGATTAAAATATGTAACTTAAATTACTGAAGCAATACTATTTATATCTTATACAAAAGCTATCAATACTGACAAAGGTGTAAAAATAAATAGATAATAATAACAGGGTACCAGTAAAACTACGACCGTCGCTACACTGTGGTGACATAAATTTTGTCAGAGTTTTGACGCATACCCCTGTGAAAATCAGTGAAATGCTGTTACCCAATTGAGAATGTTGATACCAAACACAGGCTTATTAAGCCCATGTGCAACTGCAACTGGCTGGGGAGATTTTTTAATAGAGAATGTTGATACCAAACACAGGCTTATTAAGCCCATGTGCAACTGGCTGGGGAGATTTTTTAAGTAAACTTGTTTTTATCAACTGCATTAGATGGCAAGAAAATTTTTCATTTATAAAAAATAAGTACATGTAGTCTCTGGTTAAAGGGCAACTATTAGAAGGAGCCATGTGGGTCAGATTAAGAAAATACAAAGTTGCCAATAGGTGTCTTTACCATCGCACAGTACATTGTACAAGGATTGTATCTGTCACTCAGTCTACCCAGACCCTGTTCTCTGACCGTGGATATTGGTCACCTGAAGTGAAGACCGCCAATCTGACCCACTAACTTCTGTCTATAGTCCTCCTTTAAGTTTTAAATATGTACAGCAACGAAATGAGATTTAGTTCCTAAATCCAGGCAGCAACAAATGAGAAGCCGAAAAAAAAACAACAGATTTCGGCACAAGATCTTGATCCCTTTTATACGACTGATATTCTAATCTGGTCTTTCGGAGACATAACTTTGAAAAATAGAAAGATTTAGAATCTTTTAGACCATGGTGGGATAAAAAAGAATTAACAGATGATCGAAATCATTATGTTTGAAATACTGTAAACCTCCAATTTTTGTGAAAACAAAACACCCGTGAAAATGTGGCTGTTCACAGTATTGAAGAAGGTAACATAATAACTTGGATACTCAGGTAAACAGATGTGAAACTTAAGAAGAGAAAAAAAGACTCTCAGCTGAACAAATTCTCCCCATTCGGCCCAGGGATGGGAACACCACATTTTGAGATAATGAACAAAATCAAAACAAATCCGCCAATCGTCAGGCTGGTACCAAGCACGGCGAATCCGGTCGATTTCCAGTTACATTTGAAAAATGCCGGCCCAAATAAACTCAGGAATGCCATACAGACGGTCAGGGTGAAAAATATCGACACCGTCGTGTTGATGGCAACTATTGATCCGAATTGAGCGAACGGCTCAATTGTGGTCTGTGTAAGTGGTATTGCCGCCACTATCGTTGTGATGGCGCTACTGATGATCGACACGCCAATGTGACTCAGGGCAGCTGTTGTCCGCCAATGTCGTAATTTCTGGCTACTCTGAAAAAAGTATGGCAAAGGTTAAAATTTTTTGAAGCAGGTGGCAATGTCCATAATAGCACCCCAAGCCCTTTAAGTCAAATTTATTGCACCCCAAGCACTTCAAGTCCAACTTATTGCACCCCAAACCCTGCCGGTCCAACTCATTGCCCCCCAAAACCATAGAATTGTAAATGAATGCAATGACTGACCGAAATTTACTACAAGTAAAAACAATCACTTTGAATGGTATTCATATAATATCATTATTGCTTAAACAATAGTTCGTCTTCTGCATTCATCACTCTCTCTCTTCTCTTGGGACCCTTCGTGCCCTAGGTGGCACATGGGGCGTTCCCCAGGGTCCTCCACTCAAGTCTGTTGGCTGCTCGCTGTCTGGCTGCCTCCCACGTTAGGCCCTTCTCTTGAAGTTCCTTTGCCATGGAACGCCGCCAGGTCTCTCTTTGTCTGTCTCTATTCCGTCTCCCCTAAATTCATCACTAAAGCCTATCAAAAAAGGATGGCACCCCCATATTTGCCGAGTTCCTCTGGCGAGAAATGACACTAACCTGCATAGAATGCATGGGTGGGTTGTTGCCCGCAAGTATATATCCTTCCACCAGATGAACACAGTAATCGACTGATGAGCCGACCAAGATGGATAGAGATATAGCCTCCACTGCACCCATCTCCCAGCCTGCCACGTAGAAGATACCAATGACACAGAGAATCATTCCTAAAATACAAAATTTACAGGAGGATTTACAGAAAAAACCATTACATATCACCCTTTGTAGCAGGTGATAGTCCTTACCTACATGGAAGTAGTTTCTAGCGATGCTCAGCAAATCATGATTTCAATGATGTATTCTCTTGCAATCAAGTTGAGGTTGCAAGGTTGACATGATATAAAGAATATTTGAAACCAAGACCCTGTATTCATTCATTCGCAACTTACCTATTATGGAGAGCATCACAATGATCAACAAGAGAATATGTCCAGTAAATATTGCCACTGCCGCCATACATATCACCATGGAGAGGACGAGTCCATAGATGGCGCTACTTACAGCGACTATCTCCTTAAACACCTGAAAATACATAGGTACGAGGTTAGATGAGGAACATTTGGATTATCAACTGCAGACTTTGTAGCATGTTTTTCAAACTGGCCTCCTGCTAACCTGGTAAATCACTCGTTCCTGTACAATGGTATTTGCATTGTACTGTGATGAATGTAGACATCGTACACATGCATTACATACTGTATATCCATTTGACAGTGCACTGCCATTCTAAAAGGGTGACAGTGGTACATTCTAAAAGGGTGACTGTGGTACAGTCCGAGAGGAATTTATAGATAACAATGGGTGATATGAATAAAGAGTAGTAAATGCTTTTATCTAAAACTCCATGTACATTTACACTTGGCCTTTCTGTACAAAATTGAAGTAAAAGCATTTGCTAGCCTTTATTCATATCACCCATTGACTGAACAATGGATCTCCTCTACTTACATCTGCCCAGAATCTCGATGTCTGGTACATAGACTGAAGAGGTGAGTCTTTCGGTAACACAGTCACCTTCAGGTGTTCAAGATACGCATCCCATTTTTGGTATTGTTTATAAGCCGCAAAATATGATCCGCTTTTACTGGTGGTCTGAAAGTGAGAGTATACATACATGGTTCAAATGTGCTTGTTTCAAAACAATGACCTAATTCCGAAAGTTGTGAAGAACGGAGTACTGATGAGTTTAGTTGTGGCTTTTAAAGATGATATGTTCGTTTGAAATCACACAGGCACAGTGGTATAGAGATGACACCCTCAGAACAGAACTACAATATAATTAACTGTCGCTCACCGATTCAAAAGCAAAGGATATCCATTTGATGGCGTGGCCCGTTTTGGAGAAAGACATGAGGGCACGGACCGGTAGATTGTGGTTATATACAATCTTATTCCTGGGTAGGTTTCTGCATTCTTCATACGGGCTCAGGAGTCTCGACTGAAGGTAATGATCCATTTCTAAAACAGAACATATGAAATTCTCAACACGATCCTTAATGGCACTAAATCAAACTGGCTTCAGTCGCTCAAAGTGCTTCACATTTTAATCCCAAGCTAGTGGCTTGTACATTCCTGGGAGTAACACAGGTCTGAGCTGCTGCTTCACTCGCAATGCGGCTAATTGATTTTCAATTTGAAACAAAACAAAAAAATGATTTTGGATGACAGGGTATTTTAGAACAGGCTTTAAAGTTACCTGATGGTAGGCACTGGGCTGAGTTTGGCTTGACCAGTTCTGTATTATTTGCAATTAGTTTGCAGAGTTTGCACAGGTTCCTCAATGTTGTGCTGTTGATATTAAAACCACGGGAGAAATTGAAGGCCTTCTCAAATGCTGGGTCGTACACTACATCCCCCTGAAATGAAAGATTGAGAGTTAATTTTCATAAGATATGAAGGAAAGTTGGGCACTCACACCAGAGACCTTATAAATTCACCCTGCACTGAATTGGCCCATGGGCAACACAAGCTAGCAGAATCTGTCTTAACAATTTTTTGCTTGAATAACTTGGAAGAAATAACCAATCCTGAATCTGGCCAGACAGCCACTGATCTAATGGAGATTTCCAAAGGACATGACAATGGCCAGGACCATAGGTCAACGCCTGTTGTACTAACCTTATCTGTGAGGACGTGGTTTTTGTCGACCTTTGACCTATCGATTCCCTTGATGCCTATCACGACGTAGATGGCAGCTGACGATTCGAGGACAGGTTGTGGTGCGGGCGCACTACACTTTTCACCATTTTCACCACAGGCGTCAAAATCTTTTGAAGCTGAGCCGTGACTTGGTTTAGGTTTTGCATGTGGCGTTGTCTTTGGTTCTGGAAGGCTTGTCGGCAAAGCTGAAATAGGATATTCAGATGAGAGGTCAGGTTTAGGGAGCAGTCATATTTGCAATACTTTACAATGGTGGTACATCCTTTTATGCGATCAACAGACTGACACAATGACTAACACTTACTATGTAAACCATGTCCATTGTCCTTTGGAGTCGTAGCTATTACAGGTTTGACAGTAGCAGTCGTGGTATGGATAGGTGGTAACGTTTTAGGTGTAGGGTAATGTTTTGGAGGAGGTTTTGTTTCTATAGTTGTAGCTGTTGTTCCAGTTGTTGTACTGACTAACGGAAGCATAGTAGGTACAGCCGTTGTGGTCGTTTTAGTTGTATGCTTCGGTGGCTTCACATGGTGATTATGGCGATTCTCTTCAGCCTTTGAAACCTGAAATCGAATATTTGAAAATGTTGATGCCCGTTAGCCAGAACATGTACATGTAGGATAATCTCATGCTGCCATTTTGATTTTGGTCACCGACTGGTGTACATTTGACCTCGACTAATGACGTGGATCATTCTGCGTTTATGATTGACAATTTTCTGGGATATACATTGCACATTCTTTCATCATCTCTTACCTCATAGATAGCTGAGCATCTATCACAGCTGAGCACGTCAATACTAAGATTAGCCTTGAGGTCATAGAAACGCTGTAGGTTCGATTCTGGTCTGAAGAACTGCGGTGGTTTGCTAGCCGTTTTGATTTGACTCACGAGGCAAGCAGCGACTACTAATAACATTAGATAAAAGGCTGAAAGCAAAAAAGGACACTTCATGTTGGGTTACTCTTCTCCAAGAGTTTCCTACAATCTAACATGGCTGCACGGTTTGCTGCCTACGACATCTCCAGCATTTTTGCAAAGATTGGCTTTTCACCCACATCCATCAAAAGAGATCGACTGTTTGGATAAAAAATCAGGACCACAACTCAAACAACTCACCAAGGATTAACCACCTGGCTTTGACAACAGGCACTGCGATGAAGTGATACACCAAGACCTGAATCCTGGCTGTCAGACTGCAGCCTTCCACCTTGTCGTGACGCGATTCCAACTCGGCCTCCAGACGAAGCAACTCTTCATCTCCATCTTCACCCCACAGAGCTGTGTCAACAAAGTTTTAGAACTGTTAGGAATCAATCTTCTCCTTCTTTTCAGCGTTCAGTCTACACTTTGAGGTATTATTATCCTGGGAGTACCTCCTCTAAGGCGGGATGAGCGATTTTTACCTGCCACTACGGGCATACATGTAGGTGCTAATTTGGTTTACTTGCAAAGTGACTCAGACTTGGCCAAATAGCTCTTACAGTTATGGCATTACAGGTAGCACTTCCTACTGACTAGCGTCTGTATCAAAGGATTTCACAACTGTCCCAGTTAGTACTGCCTTTTGGCCAAATAGGGGAGTCCACGCAAGCTACTCATGTTTCTCACATGCTTTTTTGAAGTCTCATTGTCATAAAAAGAATGTGTTCTCACCATTTGATGTATCAGCCTCGATTCTCATCAGAGGGACATCAAGATCATCATCATCCTCCGTATCAGGTGGGCACTCTGCAGCCAGTTGATTACTACTGCTACTCACAAACTCTCTCACATCATCAGGCAAGTGCAGGCTACTACAAGGACCCTTACATTTACAACTGGAATAAATTTAATGGAGGTGAGCAATTTCGTACAGATTTCTGTTGACTCTAAGTATAATTAGAACCACTGTAAACAACTGCTTACTCAAACTGTTTTACACTGGCGTATGCTTTCAGTCATCCTGGTGGTTTTACGATAACACCAGGCAGTTCCATCTGGGTTGGAATTTACTGGCGATTGTCAACAGTTTCACCATCTCCAGGTGTGGCATGTCACAGTGTCCTTCTAAATATGCCTGGACTGAGCACAAAAGCCCAAAATGCGACTTCATGTTTAGATATCCAAATGTATAATAAAAAACTCACCAAGAACACATTACTCCTTCACATTTAACACAAAGATGATGCCAGACATTGAGGGCTGGCGGCATGATCACTATTACATTCAGCCAACAGGACCCAACTATTAGCGACATGAATAGACCAAAGTCATGGATAGCTGGGATCTGGAAATAAGAAATAACAACATAAGAACAGGAGACAAGACATTTCATATGCGGTAAACCCCGCCAAGGGAATAACCTTAAGTCCAAAAATTTCAGGTTTAGAGAACACAGAAGGTACTTACAGAAGAGGCTACATTCGCAGCAAAGGCAGCTGCAGTTGTGAATGATGTGAAAAACGTGGCCTTTCCCGCAGTGTAGATGGTGTGTTTCATCCGCGCAGCCAGATCCTTCATATGACTACTCTGCCGGAATGTATTGATGAAGACAAAGATGTCGTCTACCCCTAGAAGGGAGGAGAAGTGTCAATAAGAGGAGATGAATCAAAGCTAATTCAAATGTGTACCTGCAAGTCTATATCGAACTTTAGCGATTACCTGTTTACCTGCAGACAAGAGATCTTTTGTCACACATATCAGCGATGGCAGGTTGCAGATTTGCTGGTCAGATGAAGAAGATGGATGCCATGGTTTAACAATGTGTACTTGGCGGGAATAAACACTGGCATACACCGTGCGACTTACCTATACCAATGATCACAAAAGCTGATGCACCGTTCAGAATTCCGAGTGAATTCATCTGAAAGACGGCCCGATAGAAAAATAACGCCAAAAAGAAGCTCAGTATGATACTCGTGATGCCGCACACTGTCAGCCATATTGAAAAAGAGGTCAAGATGAACACGATGAGGGCGATGAACGAGACGCTGATGAATGAGAGACGCATGTCGCTCCAGAATGAATGCTCCACCTCGTAGTCGAAGATTTCATTGCCACCATAGAGGACAATCACTTTACTGAAAAGAAAAAGGAAATCATTGAATTGATATCATTCTCAATTGGGTTACCTTTTCTTCTTCGAAACTCTTTGCATTTATCGCTGGAGCTCCGACATGATGAGACTGAGATGACGCCAAAGCATGCTTCTTTGGGCAAACACTAAATGTGCGCCAGACGAGCGATCAAAATCACTGTGACCTGCTATTACAATTGCTGCAATGTGCGACAAAAACCTCTTTTGTCTGCGGGTAAAACCTCTAAGTGCCGTCTTTGGTCTGATCGCAGGTGATAGTGATCACAGTTACCAGTTACAGGTACCTGTGATGACCAATCTTTGTGGGGATGATCACGTCCCAACAATTAAAATTACTCGTTTGCACAGTGCTTTGCAGTTCTATTCCATTATCAACTGCCATTTTTTAACTAATAAAAGAACTTACTCGGTTGAAGCCTTCGACAGTATATCAATGTAACTGATAAGAAACTTCTTATATTTTTCATACTGCTCCTTAGCATGGTCCATTCTGTTTGAGTACCCTGGACAACATGAAAATAAAACCTGTTTATTGACAAGAGCAAGGAGACATTTGCTCAAATTTCCTTTTGTGGGAGGTTCAATTCAGGTGCTAGAGGGAGACAATCATGATTTTTCAGGTTTTTATTCGGTCATGGAAGCACTCAAAAAATATCCAGACTGACATTTACATGTAACATTGGGAGGTTTGGGCAAATGCCAAAATTATATCCATCCATCTAGTCACCACACAACACAACAAGATTGAGTTTTGTAAGTCACATGTTCAGGCCTGTATACTATTAGTTCTTTTTGTTATGAGTTTCATGCGTCATAGGTTTTTACCTTGTATAAGAATTGCATAGTTTAACCACATATATAACTTAGAAATAGTGTGTCTGAATAACAGGAGACATGTCAACCTGGCACTGGCTACACTATTATATTTGTCCAAAGATACAAACCTTTTAGTGGCACACCAAAGTAAACCTCTGTGTGGAGCAGACTACCCTTCTTCAAAGTTCTATTGAACATATCACCAACAAAATAATAAAACGATTGGAAACCCATGGCTTTTCTGACGGCACTATCAATATTGATAATCTGATCGCCCAGCCCATCATAGTGAATGTTCCCAAAGCTGTCCTTCGACGGGTAGAAGTACGTCAGAAGCGAATTCAATGGTGCACAGCCGCTATATTGAAGAAGGGTAGGGTCCTGCTCTGTCTTGCGATAATCTTTCCAGCAGAAGTTCTGAAACTCTGCATGTTCCATGATTTTCTTTTCCACATCGTGAATCGTAGCCAGGCGCTCCTCGGTGAAAATGTTTGGGTTGTCTTCACCAGTTGCGACATATGCTAATTGCAGACGCCACTTCTGCCATTTTTGTTGTTGTGACCTGAAGTTTTTAGATGGTTACAAAGTGATTAGTTTATAGTCAGTTAAGGGATATCATTGTAAGAGTACCAGTATTCACTTTGTGTTGTGTTGTTGCTGATTTTTGACAAGATTTTGATGAGTCAACTGGGGTACTAGGGCCATTTGATTAAGACCAAAGGGCAGAGAGTCAGTAGATTGAAACAATGGCATATTGGAGTACCTCAATGACCTCCTCCTGGAAACAGAAGGTCGCACTAGGTCAGCCACTTTCAAGACCCTTCAGGTCAAGCGGACCAGATCGAGGTACGGTGACCGCAGCTTTTCAAGGTGCGGCCCGTACCTCTGGAATAAACTTTCACTTGAACTGAGGTCCCAGCCAGAGACAATGTTCAAAAAACAATTAAAAACTCTGCTTTTTAATCGATTCTTCGGGGAGGTGGCGCTTTGAGCGTGGTGCTACCACGGAAAGGCGCCCTATAAGTGTAGCATTCATTCATTCATTCATTCATTCATTCATTCATTCATTCATTCATTCATTCATTCATTCATTCATTCATTCATATTTTACATTCCCTATTGTCTATACTTATACATGGTTTACATTATTTTCTGTTCATGTGCTATTGCATTGACACATTTTATAATCCATCATGATTAATTTAAAGGGGAATTAGAACCTACTTGACAGTCAAACTCAACCCGAGTTGAATAACAAATCATGCCAGTTGGCCCCTCAAATGTACTTGTACTTACGAGAAAACATAGTTAAGGCCTCCATTGCGTTTCTCTCTCGGCAGGCTCCGCCTATCCCGATGGACAGAAATCGGTTCGGACATTTCAGGAAAGACATCTTCTGCTTGCAATAAATCATCAACTCGATCAACTTCAGGACTTTGTCCTTTTGCATTCGATATATCACCATCCTCTGGTTGATTTGGCAATGCTGATTTTAGTTTGGAAGCTCTCAGAATGCTGTTTTTCCTGTCTGGCTTTTCCACGAATTTGTTAACGGTGTGGTTGAAATTTCTATTCGGTTTGCTTTTAACAGGGTTTGATCTTTCATCAGTCGTGGAACTAAAGGGAATGTTATTGAGAACACTTTTCATGGCACTTTGAGAATTGTTTATTGCAAGAGTATTTAGAATATCAGACAGTTCATGCCGAGCACTTGTAGGGGGCTTGTTTTGATCCAGAAATAATTCCTTGCCCATTATATTGTCCGTGCTGCGCTTGCCCCTCAGGTTTAAGCCAGTATTCATATGTGATATGGCAACTGATAACGCGTCTGCTCTCTTGGTAGCTTGGTGGTTTGGTATGGTAAATGAGTTCATCGATTTGTCAATAACCATTGATGGTTTCAACAAAAACAATGCCCAACAACCAAGAGCCAAAGGTACTGCAACACCAACGATGATAGTAATCATAGAAATGGCAACATTCGTCAAGAGAAAGTCGAGGATGCTTCGGGGAGTACATGTAATGTTTTTACAGCAACCACAACGGCCAGGACAACGGGATCTAGAATCAACCCCAGCACCCGAAGTAAAACCATTTGTCACATGGTTCGGATTGGAGTCATCGCTAAGAGCACCATTCAGGATCAGTGAGTCGTCGTGTGTGTAGTCATCATCCGCGGAGGAGTTGATACTCAATGGCCCGTAGCCATTTGAGCGAGGATTACGACGGAATAATGCCATGAATGGCATGGTTGCAATCAAGGTTTTGTATTACTCCATCTGGAAACAAAAATGATAAACATCGACATGTATGTTATAAATCAGAGTTGAAATCAGAGGGTACTGTAGTGACTGGCAGCCTTTGCAAGCAGATGCACAGACAGTGAGACACTGTGACTGCAGAGACAGTGCTGTAGTGTTTGTTGAGTGCATCTGCGATGAGTGCACGAGTGGTATGGTCACTTACAACTCTTAGGAATTTGTTGAAAATATCCTCTTCTGCTAACACAAACTAAGCATCCAATGTTCACGGTAAATTTCAGAGTCAGATTATTAGAAAAGTAGATTATTCTCTGACAAAGAAAATGAAAAAACTCCTGTGTGTTTATATTTACAAGCGATTTGTTACATCCTCAATGTGCACATCGAGGGATGTCGGAGATATTCTAATAACAGTATTTTCAAATCTTGACACCAGAGGCGCTGATTTCGTTCTTTTTTTAATTTCTGCACTTTTTCCACATTTGCCGGGATAATGAGACAGTAGTGCACCATTTCTCTTCTGGATGTGCCCTCCCCTTCATAGCTCGCCATGTTGCCAGAGAGCGGTTGTATCAAGTCTTTGCTGGATGTGCCGTGCCCCTTCACTATGCGTACTCTGTCTTATCTAGATGTGTACTCTCCCAGCGTAGTGCACCATGTCTCTACAGGGTGGACCTTGTCTCCACCCTTAGGAAAAATGTGTCACATTTTCACATGGTGAATACCTGATCATTTTCAGAAAGGGATAATCAGAACACCAGATCTGAAGAGACAGCAGATACTGCAACAACCATACCATAACATGCTGCCACAACCAGACCTGATGAGATTGCAGATACTGTCACAACCAGACCTGGCGAGATAACGAATGCTGTTACACCCAGAGCCAAGGGCAGCACGAGCAGATCCACACCTAATAATCCATCTCCAAGCAAACCAATGAACGAACTCGATAGCAAATATTACTTCGGAGCATCCTCAACCATTCATATTTTGAAACATACTGAACCTATAATGTGACCAGGCCAATAGGCCCAAGTCTGAGTGCCATAAAGAGGCAAAATTGACTATTTAATTACCCGTATGGCGTGATGGTGGGCATTCTCAGAGAGGTTTTTGAGTGCCCTGTATACATGGAGACTGGAAGACTGTCTTACGGCCAAGTGGCCAGGTGCCACCTGCTGAAAATATCGATTTCCATGTCTTATGGTCTTAGTTCTCTGCGACGACAGGAGGCACTGGTCTGTGGAACGCAATGCTCGACTTGGCACGTGTCTCTGTATGGGGTGCATTTGCCTGTGTTAGACCTATACATAGTTATAGTTTAATCAACAGTACCCAGTCTGTTTGACTTGCGGCATCGCCATTCGAATTTATGACGGTATGGACCTTTAGTTTTATTTAGCAATAAATATAATAGACGCATTTTATGAAAAGAAAGGATTTTCGGTCGCCCTCTGTATTGGCTGATATGAATAAAGTCTAGCAAATGCTTTTACTTCAATTTTGTACAGAAAGGTCTGGTGTAAATGTACATGGAGTTGTAGATAAAAGCATTTGCTAGTCTTTATTCATATCACCCAATATGCTTTAATCTTGAGATGACTCTTCTATTCAGCGTGATTTCGGAAGTTCCCGTAGGAGTTGAAAAATGGAGTCTCTGCGGGGATTCCTGGGATGTCGTCTTTTGCTTCAACAAACACCATTGCCATCCCGTCCGCAAGGTGCAGCTCTTGGTGGCAATGCATCATCCACATCCCAGGATTGTCAGCCTTGAATCTAGTTACAACGTATCCGCCCGAGGGTACTAAAATCGTATCCTTTTTCACGTGTCCACGGAATTTCCCTATCTCGCTCAATTTTGGGCGATATGATGGATCAGCCCAGGTTGCGTTTGTGCAGTAGGGATCGCTAGACGCACATGCTATGTCTACGCTAGTTGAGACATAGGCTCCAGTGGTTGCATTATAGACACCATACCCCATCTTCAAAACATGGAAGTAATGTCCATGTAGATGGATGCTGTGGACAGTTCCCGCACCAGCGCCAGCATTTAGGAGGACCATTTGGATCATCTCGTCTTTCTTCAATTCGACAGTGTGGGTGCACTGGCAGAAGTGTTCGGCACAACCTTTCGGACATTGGTGTTCGATTTCATTCGTAAGAAGGACCGGCGACGATGGAGCGTGGAACCGGATCGCATTTACCGATGCCTGTGGGGTATGCATTGGTGGTCTTGGATAGGCGAAGTTAAGGAAGATTTCCCTCGGTCTGGCAGAACGGTCGTACACGTGGTCCTGTACGTGTATACCTTTCGCTTCGTCAATATTTATGCATTTAGAGTACTGTTCGAAGGCAACTCGGACGTCAGACGTCGGACAATTGAAAAACGTGCAAGGGGCTTCGGCATTGCATGTTAAGATGTCACCGTCCTTGAGGTCGTAGTTGTCCTGTGCGTCAGAATATTGCAGCACTCCTTCGGCTAGAAAATCGTCGTGGAGAAGAAGGGTCTTGCCGACAATTTTGTAGCTTCCTGAGGCCTGGTTAGCTGTTATCAAAATATCGTACGTTTCGCCAGGATAGATGAAAAGTCCATCAACTTCTATCTCCTCCATGTCTGCTCCATCGCTAGAGATTACTTTAAACTTGTGCGATTCGATTGCGAAACGGAAAGGCAACATGCCGGCGGAGTTGACAAGTCGTATGCGGAGGACGTCGCCACTTTTGACATAGAAACGAGAGAGCGGGGCTCCATTGTTTTTGCCAGTTTCTGGATCAATGTAGCGCCCTCTGCCGTTTAACAAACCGGAATGCATCTTGAAGCGGCCGTATGTAAAACCATCAAGTCCTGGTGGAGCATGGATGCTTTGGCCATTTTCGTAGTAACCAAATGTCCACCTCGCGAAAAGATCACGTGTCGTATGGAAGTGATTCCAATCGGAAATAAACATGGTCAGCTCAGCGTCCGATTTGTGGTACTCTTCTTTTCTCTTTACGATGAATGCGCCATGGACGCCCATGGAAATTTGGAATTCAGTGTGTGAATGGTACCAGTGGGTGCCCGGGGGATCCGCCTTGAACTTGTATGTGTACGTATTCTCGGGAAGAATCGGCCATTGCGTGAGCATGTCAACCCCATCGCTGGTTGGAGTGCCTTTCTGGTGAATGCCATGCCAGTGGATGGTCAGCGGTTCGGCTGCCAGTTTGTTTTGCACGTGCACTATAACATCCTGGCCCTCAAAGACGACGATATCAGGCCCAGGAAAAGTTCCATTTACGACGTAAACCATCCTATTTTCTATGTATCCGTCCGCAGTGATGACCCCCTCCACCGGAACAGAGGCTGCCGTCTGCGGGTTATCAGAAGCGTAGTAGAGTTGACCTTTGTCCCCTTTGGTAAGCTGGTTTCCTTGGGGACTGATCATGGTCATTTTCCTCTCGACTACCAACCAGAATTCGCAACGTGTGTCTTTTTCAGTACATGTTCCTCCGGCGGTGGTGAAGGCCAGAAGCAGGAGGCTCAGGAATAGGAGGTACAGCGCCATTGTCATTCGTAAACCAATAAGGGTATGTTTTCCTGCAAATCAAAAGATGAAACGATTTAAAGGGGGAGCGTAGTGCTTTTTAAACCTGCCCATTTTACATTCATTTCAACATAAAGACCCACATGTGTTCCTCATTGCTTGCAGTGTGTTTTTATCCTTTGTCGTGCTTTGCAATTCTTTCAGCAACGATGATTTATTGCTGTTGCTTTTGTCTAGTGGTGGTGGCGATTGTAGCGCGGTATTTGTGGCACCTAAAGCTTCGTTTCCCATTATAACAGCGGGAACCACCGGCGAATGCGAGAAACCGCGCAGTTTCCACAAGCATTGGATAAAAGTTATGGCTCGCCTGGCAAGTGTTACTGGGTTGTAACTGACCATAAAGACTGTTTTACGCGGGAAAAACGCGACGGTTTCCAGTTGTGATGGTGCTCACGAGGGTTGCAAGGCAATCCGAATGCGAATATCTTCGAGGTAATTAAGTTCGTCTAAGTCAGACCCGAGCCCGCCCCGACTCCCGCAGAAGGTTCCTTACAGCGATGACAAACACTGGACACCAATACGCGAGATGAACCAGACTTTGCATGCCGATTTATCAGCGATGGCGTCAATCCTAAAAGTCTCAAAGATAGACACCGACTCACTACGCTGATAGCTCGGTATGGGCAATGAGCTGGTAATAAAAGGTTCTCAACACCAACTTGTATTGCAAAACCATGGTAGAGATAACAAAATATAGCTTTCTTTGACTTACAGATATCTCCAAAGGGGATCCAACCAGTTGAAACGAGTGGACATCAAACTCACCTTGTCAGCTTCGAGTGTCACGGACTTCTCAACAGTCCGTGTTTAAATCCAGTCAAATAACCCTCGATATCAGAACAGCTGGCAAATAAAGCAATAAAGCTGTGGATGTAAAGCCCGCAGCACACTAGCCAACTTTGGCGACAAGAAGCTTTCAGCTGATGCCTCTCGACGCCGAAGTTGGCGGCCAGTGGATCCCGGTCAGAGCACACCTGCCCAGAATCGGCGTCCAGTAGCGTCTTTTCCGCCACTTTCGGTTGCCATTTTGAAATCATGTGATATCAAGACGCATACTGATTGGCCATAGCCTCGCCGCCGACGCCGATTCAGGCGGCAATCCGTAGCACACCTGGCTTCTTCTTGCGTTCAAACGCGGCGACACGCGTCAAAAATCAAACATGTTAGATATTTGGCGTTTAGTTGCGGCAAGTGGCGGCAAGTGGCGTTCGCCGACGCCGTTCGTAGCAGACTAGGGATTTTTCAGGCGTTCAGGACTCTTGCGGCAATAAACGCCTGTGAACGCCGAAGTTGGCGGCTAGTGTGCTTCGGGCTTAAGGACGGGTTTGCCGCCCTCATCATTGAAAGTATAGAGAGTGCGATATTGCCGCTGACACGACATTGTTCTTTCTTCTGGAGTGTGCTGTCCCGTAAATCTCACGGGTGCACTTTTTGTTGGATGGTTCGCTGTACCTTTAAGTATTTTTTCGACAAGAACTTTCATCGGCTCTGTGACAAGGAAAGCTGGTCAAACAAAGATCGGTTCACCTCGGTAATCACAGCTTTATCAAGTCTGCTGGAACGTGTTTGCTGTAGATCGTGGATTTTGTCCTCAGCTTGAGTGACTGTGCACTGGTGGACATTCGCATTGTTTAATTTTGGCGTCAAATATTGACACGGCATAATAAAAACCTGAAAACCTGCAGTAATGCAGCTGATATTTCCTACCCATTGCGTGACAAAGCAAAATATCTCAAAGCAATCATGGAGAACAAAACGTTTTCCCTTCAAATGAAGCTATGCATATCATCAAAGAGATTTCAGAGGAAAGTGAATACTTGTCCTTTGGAGAAGACCAACCCGCATAATGTAAAACTATTATTTCTGGTAAAGAAGCAATACTGTCGAAATACAACCTGGAGAAGCAATGCGAATAACTTTGATAACGGACCTATGCGTTCGTATAAAAGAAGTTCGTGCTTTCATTATTTGCATCACCTTTCTTCGAATGGCATCGCACAACTTACGAAAGCGCTTCAAAGTGAAGTGAATTACTCGTCGTTTGGGGTTAGACCCATTTCCATACTAAAAAACCCTTATATGCGTGACATTCGGTACACCGTTGATTTCCGAAACTTCGACTCGATTCAGAAAAAAGACCCGAACTTTACCGTCAAAACGTCAGGGGTTAAAACCAGCGACAAAGGTTCTTTATCAAATAACCGAGTTATGATCATGGAGGAAAAAACGCAGGGTAAAGCAGATTGGAAGGATGGATAGCGACGGGTATAGATCGGTGCCGAAAATATGCTTTTGACACATTTTTCACCAACCCATTAGGTTATGGCTGATGCACGTAAACCACTGTGGTCAAAGCAATGTTTTAAAAAATAATATATATACGTGTATCATGTAAGCATAACAAGTCTTCGAATACTTATTTAAATCTTTTATTTTCAAAACGCTTTGATAAAAATTAAAAGAACCATTATGCAGGGATGAACCACAGCACAGGGAATAACATTTTCTGAAAAAGACATAAAATTAAACAACAAAAGCATTTGATAAAATTTAGTAAAATGTTTGATACAACATAATGTACTTCTGGTCTAGAAGAAGAACTGACAGTTCAGTACATTATACCGAAGTTTGGTAACTTAGTGTTCGATATTTTCGGAGTCATTTTTAAAAACAAAGGTAATATTTTTGTGTCGCCTGTAGTATTCAGACGAAGAATAAAATGGTCACCCGATTCGGGCAACTGAGTGCATGTACAAGTAACGTGCTTCGTGCCGTTGATGAAGTCCAATAATATAGGGCCTATCCTCGCAAGTACAAACAAGTCCGTCCAGATATTGTGTTAGCGTTCTAGGGAGCCGCATTACGATCTGTTCCATGCAAATCGCTGATCTCCGAGTAAGTCTGCCAAGGCATCGTTAAAAGGCTTGATGAAATTCTGGAACAGTTCCAGGGTCTCTTTCAAATACGGTGTGTTGTTACGAACGTTCATGTGCGCTGGTCCCGATATCTTGCTCATCGTATCATTTTTAAGGACGGCTGAATAATAAACAAAGAAAAACAATGAGAAAAAGTTTCCTGCATATAATTTGTATTGCATCATTAAGTGAACTAGGGTTCCTTTCCTCTAGGACATACCGGTGGGACCGACCAATGCCGTCCCGAATTTATAGAGAGGTGTTCTCTGCAAGGTAAAATTGTTTTGAACAACCTGGCCGTGAGCCTAGTTTTCCTAAACTGCGAATAGATATGCCAGGCAAATCGACTTACAAATATCAAGAAATTTGAATATTTTCTCCATGTGGCCGTTTACATCCTTATCATAATCCTCAGTCCTTGCTATAAGGAATTGCTCCCGCGGGAATACCTTAAACCAGTCGGAAAGGTAGACGACATAGAGGACGTGGTATAATCGCACCTGCAAAAAGGAGAATGGAGTTTAGAGAGACGTTTATAAAGGGCCAACTTGGGCAGAGGATTTCTTTGTTTTCAATACTTAAAACTGGCTTCCAGGAGGAGCGCAACTTCCAGAAGGATCGCAGTCCAATAAAAATAGCCAATGTTAAAACCTTGATTGACAGTACTGCATAGGAAACCGGCCAACTTACCCCTTGTCTGTCACTTTCCTCCAAAAGGTTCGGATCGTACGCGCAAGCCCGTATCGAATACCGTTTGAAGCAGTCAGTATACATGGACAATACCTGCACGACTCTGTGGTGAAAGTTTGCAGGCGAACGCGCTCTTCCCCTTGGCCAGTACTGGTAGTGAGAATACATTCTGAAAGATAATGAAGAAGCTCATTACCTCATAGATGTGTAACAGACGGCCTGAAATTCTATTTGTTTTATCTATTCATTTGTCAAAAACTTGGATTGGGATATTTTATTGGTCGATAAGACGTCCTGAACAAAATTTTATGTATCCCTTGCTTTTATTCTTTTTATGTACAACCAAAGCAAAACATGTTAGTCGAACTTCCCAATTTCCATTCCCATGGTGACACAGGTAATGGAATTTTGCTTCAAGGAAGAGAGTCTGCTTCAACTGAACAGAAAATTGTTAGCCAGTGCCACACAGCGGTAAAACTTTACCAGCATCTCTTTTTGAAAACCTGGTTTGAGGAAATGGGGTAACTGTTTCTACGCGATTTGACCTCAGTAATCAGGACGCCTCCCTATTTTATTGATATCATTTGTCAGTCCAGATCGTAGAAGATTCAACTTTAAAGGCCCCTGAATAGTACTTACGCGTCGACGGGGTCTCGCATGATGATAATAAACTTGCTTTGTGGTGTATAAAGCCTGATGAGGCTGGCGATGGTAAGGTCAGGCGCCGTAATTGGCTTGTTCGTGCTGACCTTGGCCGGCACCACTGACCTTGAATGGAAACTGACGTCATAGATCAAAGAGACACTCCCATCACCTAAAGAGACAGGATATAATTGAGACAGGTTATCATAATTTGTGTAAGGGCCTAGATCATTTAGAAGGTACAGGATGTAAAAAAAGCATTGCAACAAAATGCATGTTGTGTCAGTCTTGCCGGACAATGCCAGGAACCAATTAAATCGCACAGATAAATATTGAGATGCTTTGTCATTGTCATTCGTAAGAGTCATCATTTTCGTAACCATGCCATTTTCATAATTATCAGTGCCAGCTGCTGCATGGCCACTGCTGCAATCATCATCTTCATCATGGACATCAATCATCATCAGCACCTTCATCATCATCACTATCAGTCTCATCTGCAGCAGCAGCGTCACGTCATCGCCGTCGTTTATAATGCACGTTGTTATCGTCACATCTCGAGAATGGTGTCCATTTGGCATCAAGATTGGTGTCGAGTTGATATCACTGTTGAAGTTGGACAACCCTTGGATATTGAAGTAATATTTACCTGTTATGATATTACTGCTCATACTGCTGTTCTTCTTAAAAAGTTGTTCCTTGAATCTGCGTGTGTAAGTATTCAATAAGCGTCCCTCTGGAATGGTAAATGACATATCACGTTTGAGTACAGGCGACGATTCACGCGTCACTTACTTCAGATATAAATAAATTGCTTTGAAATGATCATAGTAATGGTTGTATCGACCCTTCTTCGAGACACAATTGGTCTGTATCGTGCAAAATTAAAAGGTTTAAAGAACGAAACTGGCTGTTTTTTCGCCAGGACCCCTTTCTTTACTCGCATTGAAAAGGGGACATTTTTGTTTCCTCGATAATGGAAAGTCGAAGAAAATGACATCGTACTATAGGAGCATGCTACACACCGGATGCAGTGGCTCGGCCTCGTCCCTTCCTTGAAGTATGAAAAGGATGACGAAGTCACCGCCTCGGGAGTTTAGTGACATGTGAGGCCCCAATCGTCGTGGGCCTCAGTTTCTATAGAGTATATACCTGTATGCCGTGCATCTAGTTGCGTACTCCCACTGAACCTGAACCATGTCCACCATTGCACCTCCTTATTATGCCACGCATCCCCTGACTGCCAATTATCAGCCTTCCACGCCTGCTGAGGGTGCCTGCTGATGCGGGTCCAGAGGTCGGTGGTGCCGCTCTTGGGGAAACCCAGCAAGTAGAAATAGGGCAGGCAGTGAAGCGTCGCATCAACTTTCCAACACGGGTTCTTTAGACTCTTGATAAAATCGCTCTGAGCTGGAGGCTGGAATATAGTAATGCAATCGTCACGATCCTGCCCCGGTTATCAGTATGCTTTATATTCTTGGGGCTTGTTAAAAATATCCTATGCTAGGGATTGAAAGAATAATAGAGACTGTGACGAATTTCTTGGGATACCCGATGAATTAAGGAGGGTATAAAGGGCCAGCGATAGTGCCACGATACGCGATTGAGGTTGAGGCCACTTTATACCCGAGAAAAGAAAAGAAGACCCAATGTCTCTTGCTATTTCATATCTTGACACACAAGGCTACGTGATGGCTTAGTCCCTTTAACGAGCTCTATAACTGCCTTTATAAGGGGGGGGGGAGTTCTGACATTTTTCCCCAAGTCAACCTACCTTGACGTTCAAATTGTGTCCAAAATCAACCGGTTTGTATTTATCCAATTGCTTCTTAAGGTCGGCCGTTGCATTAATTTTCGGCGGCGTATACTCCCTTAACTCCTTTAAGATGAACTCCTTGGTAATCCAATTCGTCAACTTGATGGAACCATTCGTTTCCGATATTTTGTCTTCATGAGGCTTTTCCGTAACCGTTTCGATGTGAGAATCAGTTTGAATTTTACGAGAAAATGTGACGGTGGAATGCCCAGGCTGGCTCTCTAATAAGCTGTTTTGTTGTCCTGATGCAACCCACTGTTGAGCCTGGTTCATCTTCGAAACATAAGATAACAGCACAACCGAAATCAGAACCAAGAACACGACGTTGACGTATCTTAAATTTACCGATCGAAACATTGTGCAGTCCGATCCGGAGATGCGATCTCTCTTCGGCGGTTCCTTTATTGGCAATCGTTTCAATCTTGTCCCTTGGAAGCATGCAGTGCCTGTATTCACAAAAGAAAAATGAACTCCTGAAGGTTAATTAAAGCCCTTATATCAATATTTCTCACTATCAAAGAGGGTTCCCTCCCTTTACTCCAACTGCATACAATTCCGCTGTGGCATTCCTTCGAAACCTAACTTTGGGCTTTTCTTAACACGTTTACGGGTGTTCTCTGATCTCTATGCGTTTTTTTTGTAAATGACGTTTGACATTGTGAACAACTCGGACGGTAGCATGTGTAAACTCCAAAAGAAAACAGATTATGCCCCTCAGTGAAAAGCAAGTGTATATATATACTGGGTCGACGAAATTTAGCCGGTTGAGGCTCGTCGACAACAATCAAATACAAGTTATTGCATGTAAAAAAGGGCGTCCCTCAACTGGCGTGTGGCATCGATACAGTATGTACATGTACTTATACTAATCGGCCTTCTTCAGATAATAAGGGTATATGTATCGCACCACTGCCTAATTCTGAACCATTACTGGGGCATCCTACTGGGCGCGGCGATGCTTTAATTTTGTTGCTATTGATGAGGATGGTATTTTTTATACACGTAATTTGTCGAGGTTATTACATGAGCGGCTGGCAAATTTTTTTCCTGATCCTTTGGGGCACTATAGTGTACATTTGTACAGGGACTTTCAGCCAATCAGATTTCAACAAATACATGACGTCAGAAGTCTTAGAAATTTCAGAGCAGTTGGGAGAGCGCTCGACAGAAATGCCAGAATACGATGTTCGATCCAAAGGTCGCGAGTTCCAATCCGGTTGTGGACAACATTTTTCTTTTTCTTTTTTTCTTTATATTTTTATTTCATAATGCGTTTCTTTTCCCTTGTTATTTAGATATTAGATATTTGAGTTATGCTGCCTGCAACATACCTACAGAAATAACAATAAAAATAGCCCATCCCTTGAGCCCATCTCCAAGATTCCAAGGGATAGTCCTTCAGATATTATATTGAGTATGAATATACAATGAGACTTGTCCATATCGTTATGATAGGGACTAGTGAGACGCTACATCATTGTGACAGGGACTGATGAGATATCATATCATTGTGACTGGGGACGGTGAGACATCATATCATTGTGATTGGGGACGGTTGGTGAAACATCATATCATTATGAGTGGGGACGGTGAGACATCATATCATTGTGACTGGGGATGGTGAGACACCACATCATTGTGACAGGGACTGGTGAGACACCACATCATTGTGACAGGGACTGGTGAGACACCACATCATTGTGACAGGGACTGGTGAGACACCACATCATTGTGACAGGGACTGGTGAGACACCACATCATTGTGACAGGGACTGATGAGACATCATATCATTGTGACAGGGACTGGTGAGACACCACATCATTGTGACAGGGACTGGTGAGACACCTCATCATTGTGACAGGGACTGGTGAGACACCACATCATTGTGACAGGGACTGGTGAGACACCACATCATTGTGACAGGGACTGGTGAGACACCATATCATTGTGACAGGGACTGGTGATACATCACATCATTGTGACAGGGACTGGTGAGACACCACATCATTGTGACAGGGACTGGTGAGACACCACATCATTGTGACAGGGACTGGTGAGACACCACATCATTGTGACAGGGACTGGTGAGACACCACATCATTGTGACAGGGACTGGTGAGACACCAAATCATTGTGACAGGGACTGATGAGACATCATATCATTGTGACAGGGACTGGTGAGACACCACATCATTGTGACAGGGACTGGTGAGACACCATATCATTGTGACAGGGACTGGTGATACATCACATCATTGTGACAGGGACTGGTGAGACACCACATCATTGTGACAGGGACTGGTGAGACACCATATCATTGTGACAGGGACTGGTGATACATCACATCATTGTGACAGGGACTGGTGAGACACCACATCATTGTGACAGGGACTGGTGAGACACCATATCATTGTGACAGGGACTGGTGATACATCACATCATTGTGACAGGGACTGGTGAGACACCACATCATTGTGACAGGGACTGGTGAGACACCACATCATTGTGACAGGGACTGGTGAGACACCACATCATTGTGACAGGGACTGGTGAGACACCACATCATTGTGACAGGGACTGGTGAGACACCACATCATTGTGACAGGGACTGGTGAGACACCTCATCATTGTGACAGGGACTGGTGAGACACCACATCATTGTGACAGGGACTGGTGAGACACCACATCATTGTGACAGGGACTGGTGAGACACCACATCATTGTGACAGGGACTGGTGAGACACCACATCATTGTGACAGGGACTGGTGAGACACCACATCATTGTGACAGGGACTGGTGAGACACCACATCATTGTGACAGGGACTGGTGAGACACCACATCATTGTGACAGGGACTGGTGAGACACCATATCATTGTGACAGGGACTAGTGATACATCACATCATTGTGACAGGGACTGGTGAGACACCACATCATTGTGAAAGGGACTGGTGAGACACCACATCATTGTGACAGGGACTGGTGAGACACCACATCATTGTGACAGGGACTGGTGAGACACCACATCATTGTGACAGGGACTGCTGAGACACCACATCATTGTGACAGGGACTGGTGAGACACCACATCATTGTGACAGGGACTGGTGAGACACCACATCATTGTGACAGGGACTGGTGAGACACCACATCATTGTGACAGGGACTGGTGAGACACCACATCATTGTGACAGGGACTGGTGAGACACCACATCATTGTGACAGGGACTGGTGAGACACCACATCATTGTGACAGGGACTGGTGAGACACCACATCATTGTGACAGGGACTGGTGAGACACCTCATCATTGTGACAGGGACTGGTGAGACACCACATCATTGTGACAGGGACTGGTGAGACACCACATCATTGTGACAGGGACTGGTGAGACACCTCATCATTGTGACAGGGACTGATGAGACATCATATCATTGTGACAGGGACTGGTGAGACACCACATCATTGTGACAGGGACTGGTGAGACACCACATCATTGTGACAGGGACTGGTGAGACATCATATCATTGTGACAGGGACTGGTGATACATCACATCATTGTGACAGGGACTGGTTAGACACCACATCATTGTGACAGGGACTGGTGAGACATCACATCATTGTGACAGGGACTGGTGAGACATCACATCATTGTGACAGGGACTGGTTAGACATCACATCGTTGTGACAGGGACTGGCGAGACATCATATCATTGTGACAGGGACTGGTGAGACATCACATCGTTGTGACAGGGACTGGTTAGACATCACATCGTTGTGACAGGGACTGGCGAGACATCATATCATTGTGATCGATGAAAGGGGTAGCGGTTTGATTTCACTGAAAGAACAACCAAATAGTAAAACTTAATGACATTCCTTTATTGTCTTACAATGAATACAATGTACATGAAAGCTTGAAAAATAGCACATTTCTCCAAGAGAGTGTGGCAACCAAAAAGTGTTACACTGTTAAAAAAATATCAGAAACATACATCAACCAGGAGTATTCAACTTGAACTTCATTGAAGTTATGATTATTCAAAATTCATGAATTTTTATCAGCATTCGGCTTTAGATGAAATAATCCAACCTCATAGAGGTATTCAATGTCCCTTGTTTAATAGTAACCACACCACAATAACACACATAAATAATGGAATCTTCATGCACCAGTTCAAGTTCTAAACCTGTGATGGATCGAGATGTCACACACCGGCATACACATCGTAAGCCTCAGGGAGGTAGTCTTTCTCAGGCCAGACTTATTACAAGTTGAGAGCACAGATACAATTCTTGTAAATTGTAGTGTCTTGGCTCTAAATATATTGACCATTTTAGTCAAGTCCTCAGTCCTGCCAAGCTTCAAAGTTTACAGAAAGGATAAACTAAAGTAGAAGACCCTTCCATGCACAGAAGAGCCGGAACTCAATATTTTAAAGCTGGATGAGCGTTCTTAAAGTCCATTCGCAATCTTCATCCAAACAATTCTTCATTGACTATTTCCAGCGACATAACCGAATTCCTGAACTGTTCTATAGACCATGGCTGTGTTGAGACCGGAATAGCTCCGTGACTGCTGCTATCAGGGCTGAAAATTGAAATAGGTCCAAAGCTATCATTTTTTTTAATGAAAACACATCATAATGATCAGAGTCTGGGCACCATTCAGCTCCCACTCTATAACATCTCTCTGCTAAAGAAGTGAAGATCATATGAATGACATAGCTTGATTCATAGCTAGTAACTAATTTGACCTGAGATTAAAATCTTAAGAATAAACTTTCCAACCACTTCCATTGGACGGGACACCCTCTCTATTAAGGAGTTAGAGTTTTTGCCGAAAGGGCTATTACTGGGCTATCTGACCTCTGTGATCTAGACACCTCTCTAATTAAGCACAGCATTTTCAGTCGAAAGGGAGTCTTTTATGGAGAGGTTCTCCTGTACTTACTTGATTGCCACTGGGTCATTGAAGGTGATCAATATGTCAGAATCATACTGCTGAAGTCGGAAGACCGCCATGTGAATGTTGACCTCATTTTTGACAGATTCATGGAACTTTGCAACCTTCTGTTTTCCAGCAATGAACCAAGCACTTTGGCATCTGTAACATTAAAGAGTAAGTAGATTGGAACCACACTGCTTTTCAATAGTGTAGTCGGGGTGAGCACTTAAAATGACCCTGAAACTTTTGAGGAAATTTAAGGTCGCAAATGGCCATGATGGGCCCAATTATGTTTGACTGGTCATTCCTGCCTAAAAAAAACAAAAAAAGGAAGGAAAACAACACATCAGGATCATAAACAGACTCATAGAGGAACTGAAAGGTCTGAAGAATTCCTAAGTATGGCTGCAGTAAGCATATGTTATGGCATGCAGTCAATGTTGTTCAAAACTTACTGGGACATACCAACTTGGTCTTTAGGAATCTGTTCAACATGAAGTATCTGAGTGTCTTCATCTGTAGCAGCATCATTACAACCAGCAATATCCCCATAATGTGTTCTGAAAAGGAGTAGAAGGAAGTATACACAATTTTGTGTTAGATACTTAACCCACTTAATGGTCTTTCTTCAGGCAATAAGAGGGTGTGTGAATTCAATTGAATGGTGCGTCTTCATATGAGGCAGCATCTGATCTCAAACCATGAATGGCCATGCAGACATCGTCATTATGACCAGAGGGCACAAGCATTGCAGTGCTACTATTTACACCTGGGGTGGAGTTCAAACAAGTTCATGGTATTATCATCATTATCAATAATTACCTGATAGCCATCTGATCCGGTTCATTCACATATTCGAGAATCTCGATGATCATACTCTGGTCTGTTTTGGAATGCGTGAACACTTCTTGGTTGTCAGGAATTTGTCTGACTTTGCTAAATGAAAAGAAGATCATGAAAGAAAAGCTTCATATAATGCATAACAAAACACTATGTAATTCAAATTTTTTTATCGATTACTAAATGAAAGCAGAAATATGTCATTACACAAGAATGTTAGTGAATCAATAAACTTGGTGTTCTTTCTACAGATGTCGTCTCTGCTCAAACTAACCTGGCATCCAGTACATCTTCTGGAAGGAAGATGGTCATTGCTCCACCAAACAAGTTACGCTTCATGATTTCAGCTCAAGGTAAGGTTGTATTGTAGACCAAACTCTGTAAAAATGAAACAGGTCCCGCGAATGAAAGTCACGACATTAGAATACCGTACGCCATCTCATGAATGATTGATTACACAGTCAGAGTGAGTGTTTGGCAAATATTCATATAATTCTACAACTTTCATCATTCTCATGATTCTGGCAATTCCCGGAATCAAACATGATAAACATCCTTTGGACAATCCTGAGAAGGGGACAACATCTTTTATTGGGCACCCTGTACAATGCAGCAATGCACCACCAGAATTCCACAAACGTCAACGAAACGCCAAGAAATGATGCCTTATTTGATGAAAATTTCTATCTTTACCCCCAGCATAAAATGTACATACCTTACTATCATGCGACAAACAATTTATCCAATGAATTGAAACGGCATTCGGCTGGTTTGAAGATGCAGAAGCCGGTTGAAACTGGTATGGTGAGAATATTTCACAATATTTTTGAACACGTGCCAGTGTTTACACCGGAGGTTGGGCATCTTGTGGGGCCGGAAGTTGTTACGAGATCATGTGACTTTCTTGGCCAAAATGGCGATGGCATTTGTTGACTTGGTTGAGAGAAAAATCTAAAAATCTAAAAAAAAACTATTTCAAAGTAAATCCAGATCCCCGAGAGTGGCTGAAAGTGTTGAAACATTTGGTGAGTTGTGAGAAGAACTGTTGCCATGCCTTACAATACTCGACCTATACCCCTATGGGAGGTTAAGACCCTATTGATGATATCCTTTGAAACAAAAAGGCAGAAACTAGGCCTACTTTCATACTTTCTTATACTAGACGGTCTATAGCATGTATAGTATTTTAAGCACGATAAGTGCACTAACAGCACAACACTAACAGTACCACAGGCCACTGAATCGAGGGTCAGTAACTTGTAAGGGGTTCAAAGATTGTAAAATGTCCATGATTGATAGGTAAGGAAGAATAAAGAGAAGGAATCCGCAGAGCCAGAGGTCGGTCTCTTTTGGACCACTTCTTTGGATTTCTTGCTCCATCTTGGATTTCTTGCTCTCTCTTCTACCTGAACCCTTTTTACAACGATTTGACCCCTTACATTGATTCAGTGGTCTGTGAACAGTATAGTACATGTAGTACTAGTAGTGAGTACACAGAGTCGGAGGTGTGGAAGTAAAACATATCCCCCTAAAAAGTGTCCGGTCCTATCATATTCTGAGGGTTTGTGATATTTGGTTCTATAGAGGCCATGACCAGTAATAGCTCAGAAATTAAAGGGCATAGCCATAGTAGAATCCTTTGTTTCTATCTGCCGGACATTTCAAACTTCTCCACTAGCTCTGGGCCCAGGCCCATGGCCATATCATGGCCATTCATTGCGATAAGATGAGCATGCTTTTGTTGAAACTGAAAGTGAAATGACTCGGACCCCTGACCACGGCCATATGTCTGTTGGCACAGCAAACCAATATTGCCAATGCAATCTATCTGTTTCTGCTTGTTCCATATTGAAGTATTTGTTCCGAGGTAGTTATGATTATGTAAGCAATAACATGATAGATAGGCCTATATCATGAGAGATCTCCATAGAATTTTTCTTCTGAGGAAAAAGTGGGTCATAGCAAATATTTCCTGGAAAATTCTATGAAAATCCCTTAAATGGACATACTTTTCCTTCTGTATCCTTGTGCTGAAACCACTTATTAATGGATCTGTGTTCAGCCTGATTGGTCTGTTCACAATGTATTATATATTGCGTACTGATCCCAAGCATAATGTACAGCAATATGTAGTTTGTCATATTAAAAGAATGTCAATTTAGATTTCCTAGTTACTGGCAAGTACCATAGCCTGGTTCCTTGTTGGGTACATCCATAAGTACACAGGTCAGGAAATTATATAATTATATCCCGTATGTAGTTCAGGCCAAATGTTTTTAACTTTTTGTGCACCGGTGATTAGTCCTTTATAGTTTTAGCTGAAACATGCTAGACTTTCATTAGCTGTTATTCTTTAGAAAAAAAGACATCGTTTCCCAACAATAAGTACAGGACTATCCTTGCATTAGATCTAACTTGTCTCCATTTTGTTTCATTTCTCCTGGCCCTTCTTCATGAGTTTGTGAATTGATGATTCCATGTCTGTACAGCAAATATTTCAAACATGAGGCCTTAGCTTCTTGTGGTATAAATATTAGAGTTGAAAAGGCTAAATATTGTTCTCATAATTTCACTGTTAATTTGCATCATTTTAGTATCACAGAGCTGGGATATCCAATTAATATTTGTGAGGGGTGAGTGTCTATAACATTTTGGATTGTCGGATGAAATTGTGGGATTAGGTAGGAAATAGTGGGGTCCAATAGGTAGGTAATGATCGATAGCGGTGTTGACAATGTGACCCATCACACCAAAATGGGTAGTTGTAAGTTGCATTTGGGTCGTATTGAGTTATCAACATGTTCATAGCTTAGGTTATCAGCTACATTTTGATTCTTACCACCTCCATCTTTGTATCTCTTGTGGTACCTGCACCAAGATTTCATAAATATGTACAGATAGCAATAAACGGTACCAACGGTTTTTGGAGAGAAGAATACTTCAGAACTAACCTTCAGTGAATCAATGTGACTGTTATTTTTGGATTTATGTTTTGTATTTTATTGGTTGTTTTCAAAGGTTGCAGTGTTATCAATAAATGGCAACGTGGTACTGTAACCCAGCTACTAACTCTGAGGCATTCCCAAGGGTATGTGTTGTTTACTATGAATCTGCATCAATTTCCTAACATCACATAGCATCCCGATTCCTACCCTTGTACATTTGACAGTATCTATATGGATCCCAATCCCATTTATCTTTGACAGCAGCTTGATTTCCATACCATGCAGTGATCATCTCAAAAGCATCCTAGTTAAATTGCACATGCAACTCATCCATTCCAATGTTTTGACAGCATCCTTTCCCGATTCCAACTTCCATTATGCATCTCAATCATATGTCCTGACAGCACCTTAATTTCAAACTCATAAAAATGTGCATAGGCTCTGCAGTATCCTCATGCAAATATCATCTTCTTCTCTTTATGTGTGATCCGCAGTTGATTGAAGGCAGTATTCAACTTGCCTATACCTGCAGATCTGCTGTTGGCAGCACTATCTACCAGATCAGACCTATTCTATGAGGTGTTAGGCCAGATGAATACGACATCTACTCAACTGCTGGTATAAAGTACGCCTAAGCATCTTGATTCCGATCTCATATCCTGTTGTTGTCTTGACAGCATCCAATTTCCCATCCGCTTGTGAACGTAATGAGGTTTTCAACCCTTTCTTAATCAGTATGTTTTTTCATGAACACCCTGTATTTGATTATCATGTATGTTGAAATTGCTTATGTAATTCTCAATTGTTTCGAAATGAGGAAGTTTGACTTAAGCTACTGGACTTATTCCAAAGTTTTGAGAGAATCCTTTCCCTTTGCCATTATCAGTAAGCCTTGTTGCTAATTATTTTCTCGTTACATTTCATGTCACTTTTCTTGACTGTCTCAGGCTCCATCGCCTGATGTTTGAGTTAAAAATTTATACCTTTTAATTTTGGATATCTTTTCTTATGTAATCCCTGATATGACTAATTGTCACCTTTTGTATGATCTGTTGTCTGTTATGTCTATCATGAACTCTGGGTCATATATCAATGTGCTTTCTAAGCTGCTGGTCACCATATAATGGACAATTTATCAGATATGAACTAACCCAGGTCTATTGATGTAAAGCATGTGATTTGTATGCAGACAAACTGTCACTGTTTCCATTTTCATGAACAGGCTTTAAAATTCTGTTAGAAGACGATATACGACCATGGCCGGTCAATATCTCTATGCCACGGTCAATAAGGTATTGTAAAGTCGTATGGCTGGAATTTTAGACAGTAGAATTACCCTTCCCACCAAACATGATCTAGTGAGTAGTTCTTGGTGGTTGTGGATCCATAGATACAGTGTCGACACCATTTAGTTGGCTGAGGCGCGTCTGTAATACATAGGACCTAATTAGGCTAAACTTTAGAATCCCCGATCGGAAATGACGTAGTTTGATCGCATTCAACTATAAATCCATTGAACGGTGGTGCTTGGTTAGTCAACCGATGACCTTTTTTTGGGGTGTGATCGGGGATTCTAAACTCGTTCCCCTAATTATACATAAGATAGGTCTTTTGTATAGATGTCCCTCAACCGGTGATCATCTGCACAGTAGGTCTATGTGATTGAACTTGATTTCGATGGTTACGCGGCCTGACCCCTATAAGTGTATGAATAGCAGCAGGGGAGCACTATTAGTGGATGAATGTGCTCACGCTGTGTTCTTGGCACAGACTTTGCCCTTACCCACAACAATGTTAGCTCCAAACGGTGTACTGGTAGCACTCTACTTAATGTTTTCAATCAGCAAATAGATTAGAATACCTTTAGTCCCTGTACCTGTAGTTCCTTTATAACAAGTTCCAACCCACATATGTAATATTTTGACAACCATCCTGATGTTCAGCTTGTTGTCATTGAGTCTATGAAATCTCTTCCTCCGTATCATTTCTGTCATTGAAGTATCCATTGAATTGAGAGCTCACCGAGCAACAACTTGGACAATATTAGGTCTATTGATAAATTTGGCGCTTTAGGAGGAGGAAACCTATGCGGTCAAAAAAAGTTGACCTCTCGATCACATTGATGTATACCGCCCGGGAATCTAACCCGAGACCTCAGGTGACAGGTGCTGATGTTTCCACTGCATGACCTCAGCCCTTTGGATCATCTTTATCCAGTATAAATTGTTACTGTGTTAATTCTCATGGAACATGGAAATCATTTGGAAAAATGTCTTAATGTTTCAGCAGCAATTTGCTCATCTAACTATTTTTGTGAATGATTTTTACTTGACTAATATTTAACCTACAAGCACTGTAACAATGATAATGCTGTTACTGGAACTTGTTGTTTAGAATGCCATCAGTAACATTAGTCGTTAGAACACAGAGCTTAAAATCCATGGTTATTTTAATTTGTAATTATTTCTCTGGAAATATGATTCTGATTGAAGACGAGAGCATCATTTGACGAAAAATTATAATTTGACAATTTGGCGGCAACTAATTTATCCTGAAGGACGTTGTAACCTAATTCCCCTCTTTTATGGGTCTCTAAAGCTCACGATGGACACATTGTCGAAAAATGCGTATATTTGTCTGTCAATGTCTGTTGTGTGGATGATGAAAACTATTAAAGATGCAATATCTTTTCATGCAAGCGTTTATCTGGTCAAGTTCTTGTTGATTTCAGTGATAATTTCCTAAATTGCTCTGTCTATGTTCTAAAACCAGGTGAAAATCATTAAAATTAATTGAGGTAGAGCGCATTATTTTGTAGCTATCTCCGTGAAACTCCCCTACCTATCTCCTCTTTTGAGGGTTTGTTGCCCAATTTGGAGACAACTTACTTGCCTTTCTGTAAATCCTTGCCTGACCTTCTGAGGCACTGCATCAGGCTTGTCAAGTTTGATTTCTGTGTCGAGGTCAATTTAGAACATACATGCTATCATTGTCATGATTGATATCGATGTCAATGAATATGGAAAATCCTTTTTTTCCAATTTGTAGAGGTTTCTATCAATATAGATCATGCAATTTACGTATGAAATAATGATTCATTTGTAATCAGCCACGTGTAATTATAGCTGTCTGGATAAATAAATGCACACTTCAATTTTCCATCAATCCTGCTTGTCTGCAATCAGTTGTGATTAAATTGTCAGATTTGGGGCTACTCACATAGTCAGCGCTGTGGTGATTGAAATAAGTATACCAGTGACAGGCCTCAAACGATTTACCGGAACCTTTGTCAAAAGATTCTTAAAGGAGTTGTAAACATAACACATTTGCATGTTGATCTTACTCTTACAATGATGTCTTTTATCTTTTCACTCCAGGGTAGGCCACAAATCATCCGCCGAAAATCCCATGAACTTCCCATCGCGGAAGAAGAAGACCTTCCAACCATACCCGAGGCTTCCATTGAAACAGGCGGCACTGATTTCGTGTATGGGAACTCTCTAAATGGAGGAGCCAAGCAAAGAAATGGCTGGGGACAGGGTCAGAATGCTGGCATGAGCAAACCGTCTGATGATCAGTACAGTTGGCAAGGATGGAGGAAAGACATGACGTCTGATTATGATAGTTCGATTGTATCAATAGAATCGACAGAATCAGGCGACCAGGACGATTTATATGATGATACTTTGCTCAATGCTGGCCTAGATGACACTGGCGGTGCCAACGGACATGAACCTTTTGGTAGACGGCCATCAAATGTGAAAGACATGGTCGACAATTTTGAAGAGTCTGACCAGTTTAGGCGAATGAGTCTTGGGCAGGGTCAACCAAGTAGTGGGATTTACGGAACGGTGTCATTTTCGTCTGTTGGGTATGCCCAGCGGTCGGATGTTGACTCTTATGATGGTTCGGTCTCACCGGCACCAGGGATGACTGATGGGCCGCAATTTATGAACCAGTTGCATGACGCACTCCAGAGGCGTCAGAGTATGCCGCAAGATGGTGTGCCGTCAGTCTACACCCTCGAGAGTGATGTTAAGAGAAATGGAGATCATTCGCCTCTGTCGCCATACCATACATATTACTCAAAAGGTGAGTTGACTAATGAGCTTGGTGTTTTCTCCTCTATACTCACCTGAAAATACCTCCTCTATCATTTGCTCAATTCCTCGGACCGCAAAAACGATAGAAGAGTTCATCTCTCTGTACTTTTTGTCCTTTTTGACCTTTTTGACAGGTCTTCACCAGAGCAGACGTCTTTTAGCTCAGCTTCGCCACCAGGCATCTCTCATTTTCATGCCTTCACCCGATTGTTTTACGTACAAATACATTGGTAATCAATGATCAAGTAGGAAGGCGAGAGGTGCTCAAATTACTCAAACTTTCAGACCCGATATTTCACAACTGTTATTCCGTTATTCGTTCCTACTGGGAGACTAATTAAAATTACCTATAACCCATGTATTCCGCCATGCCAGGTGGTAACGAGTGGATTGTTCAAGAGGGTCCCTGCAGTCTGTTTCATCTTAAAAATCCTCCCTTTTGCAATACTCTGTGTGTTTTAGGAAAGACGTAAGGTCTGCAAGTATCTGTCAAACTTGAGTTGACAAAAATTTGGCGATAGATCTCAGGTGGAATTTGCCTGATTCGTCTTTATGTTATGTACACGACATGTACAGGCAATACATACAAAGCTCTGGCTAACTAGGCTGAGGTTTCTCCAAATGGAATATTTGCTACAGGTTTTCGGAACTGTTTCTTCTTTGTGTGGTACAGTGTACATGGAAGTGTTGACATTTCATCAGGATTTTGGGTTGTTCTCGTGAGGTGCTACTGGCACAGACTGGTTTTGGTACACTGATGTGCTTAGAATGTTCCACAACTATATGGAATATTGGAGATGTCCATGAATCTCGTCCCAATTCCAGAGGATTTTTAATGCCATTTGTTGGGATTTGATGCTGTGACATGCAAGGTTGATCAAGGTTGTGATCCCTATTATTCATTTGGAGAGTACTTTTGTGGATAAAGTGTAACTATGCTGTCCCTAACTGCATCTCATTAAGTTTAAAGTCAACACTATTACCCATTACCAAGGAAATGTACATTGCAGTTAAGTGAATTTCCCAGGATTACAAGTCAGTGTGTCACAATGTGTACATAGTACTTACTTTGTGAAAATTGTGAAATTAGTTGTGAATGATCGAAATCAAAATCAGTGATAAGTTCGAAAATGGAGCCTATCTATGATAACATCCCATCAATCGGAGAAAAAGAAACGAAAAACAGGCACCAGGTGGGCGACGCCTCCGCAATCTACGACATCCCGCCAACTATCGATGAAAATGAAGAACCTGACTTGCCTCGCGGTGGTACCATGCATCGGAATGCGACTTATTCACGATTTTTGGATCATATTCGAAAAGTTGGCAAGGCCCTTGAGGAGACCATCGAAAAGGCTCAAGAGGAGTATATCAGTGTTAACTTTCTGAATGAGAGACGGTCTAGTGGTAGGTGTCTGCAGTTGGTGCAAGCTTTATAGGTATCAAAATCAAATATAGGAGTCAACCTTTAACAGCACACAACTGAGCCACGACTGCATCAAATTTTTGTCCCTTTCTCATGACGAAAATGGCCTCTGGATCGTCAATTTTGATTCTTAAAACTAGCACCTTGTTTATGTCAGTTTTAAAAGTGACGAGACACTGGTTTCGTTTCTGTTCCGAAAATCGGAGGAAGTCACTTTCGTTTCCTCTAAGGAAATCACTGAAATCTGAGACTTTCATTTCTGGTAATCTTTCGTACAAATCTTTTCGGCTGTCCATCATATGATTGGTTGAGATGTGGTATTGACATTTTGATAAGTTGTAATCTGGGACGATCAGTAATGTCAAGTGATACGTACCTAACCTAATTAGTCAGAGATCATGATTTTCTGTATGTATACTTGTCTTGTTTGTTGATGATTGACACGTTTGGTGTACTATTTTACATGTTTAAGCCATGGTGGATGATATATTGGATTTGGGACTTTAAAAAATGATTTGAAAGAGGTTTGCTTGGATTAGGGAACCGGTTTTTGACTCATTGCAATATGATGCAGGATTCTAATTACTAGACTATGTTATGGTAAGGTTGCATGGAACTAACATCATTTCGTTGGACACTACCGCTGCATGAATGCTCTGAGAAGTTGATATCATACAATTAGTCCAGGAAGTAATCACATTTGCATCGAACGCAGAGACAGTGATAGTTTTGGACGTGTTTTTTATCCAATACGGACACATCTTATCAAGAACAAGTAAAGCCAAGTCTTCATTTATTCTTGATCTAATCAAAGTGTAGCTCAGTGAGGGTCCAGTTGTTCAAAGCAGTTAAGGTGTCACAGTCACTAACTTGGTATTTTTTTCTATGGCGATATCTTAGTAGACTTGGTGGGGTTTGGTCATGATAAATTCAACACTGAGAGTCCTCTTGGAGTGCTGTTTTAAACAGCTCAGTCCAGGTCTCTTGCCCTTGCCCCAAAATGTCTGGTCTACAGTGACTTACAGAGATTGAACCCTTTGAAATCCTTGGTCTAAACCAAATTTCATCTGAACCCGTGTCAGTTGCTAGCCCACTCAGAGTAATTGCCAACACTTCTGATTTTTTCGCTAAAGTGACTCTTGCGTTCGAAACAATATCACCATGACAAACATTTTGTTTATTTTACAGAACAACTAGTCAAACCAACAGGAGAGTCACCTGCGTATGTTCTGTATGATGATGCTAATCGAGTTCGTGACGCACCCCCAGCAGAGATCACTGACCTTGTCCGACCTTCAAAGATCGATTATGGAGACGATGAGCCAATTTATCAAGACCCATCAAGTAGGTATTTCAGGCGTGGATCAAAAAATCTTTGAAATTGACCATGAAATTTTGAAAGTGAGTACCAGGGGCCAGTGATTACAACTCCTCGCCCACACCTCTCTATCAAGGTCACCCTCACTATTAAGGACATATGTTTTGGACCCCAATTGGTTTCCATTCAATTTGACCTCTCTAATCGATACTCCTCTCTATCAAGGACAGAACTTGTCGGGCCCCAACGGTGTCCTCAATAAAAAGGTTCTACTGTACCTTCTGTCAAACTGCTAAAGCTTATTACCTCTCGCTTACCAGCCTAATACTAAACTTCTCTGTACCTGAAGTCTTGTTCGCAGGCATGACAGCCGAGAAGGACTCCTATGACCCCGTCATCGAATATCACGACTCTGACTCCGATCAGGACTACACGTGGGGATCGACTGAATTCGACTCGTTCTCTGATGAGGAGGAAAAAGAGGCCACCTTGAAAGTCGACAAAAAGGAAAGAAGAAGAAGTAGTGCAGGATCGGCCGTAAGGAAGTTTATCTTCGGGTTTCTTCCAGGACTTGGGAAGGGCAGGGGTTTTGAAAATCAGCGCATGTTAGGACAGGGTGAATCAAGAAAAAGGGCAGCGCTGGTGCTGCACAATTCTGTTTTCATTTAAATTGGAAGAAACACTATGTCTTTTTACTTTTCATTAGATGTGTTACCTTATAGTTGAGAACACGTGAGCTAGCTTGGCACATTATTGGCTCCTTAGACAATAGATTTGGGTGATCGACTGTAGGAGGAAACCAGGCAACCTGGAAGAAACTTTTGCTGTCAAAGAAAGCCAAACTACAATTATAGCCCCTACAGTGTTGAGAAGAGCTGGTAGCACACATGAGTGCACGCTGAGGCTATAATTGTACCGGGACTAGAATTGTACCATCTTACCTTATGATGTTTTCTATTTTAGGGATCTGGTATGCTTGTGCGAATCCGTCAGACAATCCGACAAATCCGAGATGAGCCTGAATCCGATGATGATGAAATGTATATAGAGTTCAACGTGAACGAGAAGAAACATCCCCCGCCCACCCTACCGCCGTGCCCAGACAATCTCACGCCAGAAGAAACCAAGAGACGTCACATTGTCGGTTGCATCATCGATAGTGAGAACTCGTATGTTGCGTCTTTGCATCGGCTGGTAAAGGTAAGAATGCTACTTACACAAAGCATTTTAGTTTGCGACACCCTGTGTACATCAGTACTGACCTGCCATACATGTACAAGCAAGTACAGATTTATCTAATCTATGAAAAAGACTATACTTGATACAAGCAAACTTGTCAATGTCAGTTTGTGATTTGATGAATCTGTGGTATCTTGCTTTGATTGGGAATAAAAAAGTGCAACTTACTTGCTATTTTCAGTTTTTGAGTGGGAAATCTGACCTGGTGATGTATTACTGTAACAACATCATCCAGCTACATTTACGCTTCCTAAATAGTTTAGAAGAAAAATGGAGTGACATGATAAATGTTCATCAAATCTCTTTTCCAGGAATACCAAGTGCCGCTATTGGAATCTAGTCCACCAATCATAAGCCGGGTCAAAGTTCGTACAATATTTTACAAAGTCAAGCAGATTTTGCAGTGTCACACAATGTTCCAAATAGCGCTGTCTGGTCGGGTGGTGAATTGGGACAAGGAGCAGAAGATTGGAGACTGTTTCACTGCATCAGTAAGTCTACTGCGTACAAATGTACAATTTCTTTTGTAATGTGACTACATAATTCATTATGATAAAGGCTTTTTACTCTGCCCCTGAAATTTTCACACAAAAGGTCAGGTTTTGGGATTTGGCTTACGGCGCACTTGAAGTTTTCTCTTTCTGAAGATAATGAAAACTAAGTCATCTCTTGTTATTTCAATATTCATTTACCATTTCAGTTCTCCAAGTCCATGGTTCTAGATGTCTACAGTGACTTTGTCAACAACTTCTCTGTTGCAATGGATCTGGCTAAGTACTGTGCCAAGCAGAAACCAGCTTTTGCAGAATTCATGCGGGTACTTATAATTATCAAGCCCCTCGAAAACCTCAGAAAAAATACCATTACACCAAGAATTAGAAGTAAATTGTACATTTATTGTCAGGCTGTGTTCGTTGGAAGGTTGAGAAGTTAGGATAGTCATGATAGGGGTTCATAATTTTGACTTTTGGGGAGAATGTTGATGTCCCTGCAATGGTGTCACATGTTTATGTCACAATCCGTTCAAAGGTTTTCGCTGAATTCAGCTGCTGGTCTAAGAATTCTTTATTTGAATTAAGAAGATGTATACTTGAAAATGGAATTCTGTCTAACTTAGGTTTCTCAAGAGCTCAAAGAAGAGGTAGGAGTTATAGTCTCTGTATCTTGTCACTTCTTAAAAGGATTTGATACAGAACTGAATGTGTTTGTCGTCTCACCAATTTGGGCCCAAACCAAGGTGGCATTCGAGGTTATTAGCGAAATGACAGCTCCACCTGGTGTTTGGTGAGACAACTAATACAACAGTGAGGTATCAATTTCTATTCTAAAACACCTCAAACTTGATATATTTTAGGCATAATCCAATGAAAATCGGCTTTGGATACATTTCATGCCAACCCAAGAGGTTCTGGTTGTCTCGCCCGTACCTCTGTGGTCAGAACGAGGCTGATGCATAATCGATTATAGAAATGAAACATTGTAACTGAGGTGTTTTAGAATGGTCTAAAAGACTTTATTTATTCTTGTAAGTCTCTCTATTTCTTTTGTCATGTCATATATTCACTGATGAAATTCACTCCATGTATCAAAAAAAGTCCTGTTTTCAAAGTATTAGTTGCACTTTCTAAAACATTTTATCACACTTAATCAAACAAATGCCAAGCTGGCATATCTTGCGCACATCCAGGACGCTGTGCTAGCTCCGATTTGCCTTTGAGTATTGGCCGCAATTGTTGCATCTCAATGCGACATTAAAAGGTGATGTAACCGCTTGGCAATGCGACGACAAGATGGAGGATCTGTTTGTAGAAAATAACCAGATTTGCGCTGATTGTAGCTAGATCTGGCAACTTTGGTTTTGTCTATACCGTTTCGTTTAGTAATTTAAGTTCCCATAGCTAAGTCATGATTTCAATGTTTTGTTTCTTTCAGCAAAAGCAGACGTCAAGCGCTGACAAGCTGTCCATATTTGGTTTGATGGTTAAACCAGTCCAGCGCTTCCCACAGTTCATTCTATTGTTACAGGTAGGAAATTTGTTTACTTCAACTTGAGGCCAATGAAATTTGTTTTTACGGTCCTCGTCAGCCACTACTAGGAAATGGATTGGAGTTTTACTTCAACTTTCGTCATAAGTAGAGCCATGCTTCTCCTGGTAAAAAACACAAATTCACTGAAAGTAGTGCATCATGACCAGGTTGTGTACATTTGTAGCTATTCATCCATTACAAAAATTTCCACTTTATACGAGGCCTGACGGCAGTGTTCGCAGTGGCAAATGGACATAGAATGGACAAACTAGCAATCTGAAAGCCAATACCTTATACTCTCCTAGGATCTACTGAAGCACACCAGCAAGGACCACCATGACCGCCTGGCCCTTCAACTCGCCCTGACCGAACTAGAGAACTTAGCGCACAAACTTAACGATAGGAAGCGTGACAGTGAACAGTGCCATGCAGCCAAACTGGTCTTCAGCAACCTGAATGTCAAACTGGTCCAGAAAACCTCCGATGCAGAACCGCACTTGATACGAGAGGATGATGTTGTGGAATCGGTAGGTGAAATTTTCTTCTTAATGAGTTAAGAAACGTCGGCGTAAGGGTCTCACGCCCGCAGTGGGGCTTGAACCAGGGATCTCAAGACCGCTCATCAGAAACCCAAGCCACTACACCACCCTGGCAACCCAATTTTAGTCCTGTCGTCATCATCTCCGTACCATATTTGTTAGCATTATCATCATCATCATCATCATCATAAGACGATTATAATAATAGAGCAGATTTTGCAGGGGTGATTAGTTTTGATTTGTTGACCTACTATTAATGAGCCTTGAAGAGATATGAGTATTTGCGCCCCTGGCAGAATTGTTAGGAAGCTTTGATGAAATCTACCCTTCTATTTTCTAACTACAGTTTATGACTTTCAGGTCTTTGCGAGGCTTATCGTGTAAGTTATAGTCAGTTGTCGTGCAGAATGTCCAATTTGAAGATGTTTGTCCCGACTGATTGAAAGTCATATTGACATTGTTTAATGCTCTGTGTATATGTTACTTTGCAGCTTTTAGATTTGAGAATGTATCTTGAGGGGTAATCTCGAATCCACAAATACAATAAATACAATGATTAACTTGACGAATTGAGTACTTTGGAAAATAACCAGGTGATAAAATACTAAGTGGAATAATTTCATGTAAAGACAGTGGTTCGGTCCTTCTTCATGCTCCACTCCGCAGTAAGTTCTGTCACTTATGATAGAGCTTATGTGTATGAGAATATGTGTATGAGAATGACTCTGGTATTCGAGGACACAGTAACTGTGGTCAGTGGTGCACAAAACTAACATTGGTCATTGCATTTATTTCATCTTCTCAGGGTATATGGGGCCAAGAAATTCCCTCTCAAGTTCGCTGCATGTTAACTTCATGTTTCTTTTAGCTTTAACTGCTTTTAAGTAATAGCCAGAATTGATAGACTAAGAGATTGGAACCTAAAATGTCCAAAAGCTTCTTTACTTTAAACAGACAGTTTCTTAACTCAGACTGTTATCATATTATTAACTAAATTGAGATATAATCAAGATGAACAAAGGGATACCCAAGGAAATACAGGGCATATCGTCAAAGTACCAAAGAGAAGTTTTAGGATCTCATTGAAATACTATTTTATCATAATAGTTCTGCTTCCACATTCTAAGTGTTATCAATTCCTGGTAAGAGTGTGAATAGGTATATATCCGTTTATTGGTGACTGAATGACTACATGTAAATCGTCAGAAATCGTATGTTACATGGATATTTTCCAAACTTACCCTCATCTTTATTAAAAGAAGTCAGTCAATTGCCAATAGGCCTGGCGTACACATTGTACAATGCTATTGTTTACTAACCAAATTTCGACATATTTCTATTTGTTTTTTTAGTTGTTTTGGATTGGACCGCTAATAACTACTGTGCTGCCACCTTTTGGCAATTAAGTCTCTCATTCAAAACCAACTCATCCGCCCAGATTATATCATTTTTACCCACATTATTTTCTAGCGCCTTACTGCGGCCACCACTGGCGCTCAGATAAAACGTCTCCAGAGTAAAGGTTACCAGGTTGTATCTTCTACCCTAACATTTTCAGTTTCTCTAGTTGACTGTAGTGCTCTAATTCATCTTCTAGATTATTACAGCTTGGTTTTTGCGTATCTTTAGCAAAAAAATTCAAACGCTTATTCTATTTTAGAGTGAAATTCTATTACAAGAGATTAATGAGTGGTCAGTATTAAATAGAAGTGGGGAATGTCATTTCACCCTTCTGTTGCTGTGGTCCCATCAGCGATTTTGATCGATTGATTACTTAATTGATTGATCAATTATTCAATTGACTGATGGTTTATTCAATTGATTAATTGATTATTTGATTGATTGTTTGACATTTTTGCAATTCATTTTCCTTTTGGTTTGGTTTGACTTGCATTCTGCTGTGGTTTTATGTTACTCTGATGGTGTGGCCATTTTCCTGGTTGAAACCCTTTTGAACTCTTTCACTGCCAGAGGACTCTCAAAGTGTCAACTAGTAAGCAAATGATAGTCCGTTGAGCCCTGCTTAGCTACAGAATTCTGATTACAGTACTGTCACGACACCGCGTGTTTTACTATTTAAAAAAATGTTTCTTTAAAGAACAAGTTTAAATTTGCAGTCATTCCAAAATGTGACTCGCTCTACCAAAACTAGGCGCTTGTCGCATCTGAACTCGACAGGTTGATACGGACTTGTTGTTCATTTCCCTATTGTAGACCTTTTGTGAAATCTATTACAAACTGATTTGGTCACATTTCACAAAAGGTCTACAATAGGGAAATGAACAACAAGTCCGTATCAACCTGTCAAGTTCAGATGCGACAAGCGCCTAGTTTTGGTAGAGCAGGTCACAAATGTGTTGGGCAGTGAAAGAGTTAAAAGTGGACTATATGTACTATCTCCTGCTTTTCTGTAGCTTTTGTTGGCGGATAATAAATGTTTTTTGAAAAATGTTTAAGTTGCTAAAGAGAGCTAATGTCATGCAGATGTGTATGTAATATAAAATGTAATATAATACAGTGATATAATATAATACTGTGAAATCCAGTCTATGAGATCAATGATCAAGCCTATGACCTGTATAGGCTTGATCTGTGACCTCATAGAAATGAGGCTAAAGAACATATAACATCTTATGCTTGACTCGAAAAACAGTAGTTGTGTATCATGATACTAATAACATGCTTTGCCTTCTGTTTTACGACCTATGTAAGACAAAAATGTCCCAAATAAACAAATTTTACCAAGTTTACTGAACTTGGTTAATATACACGAATTGATTATCAGAAGAGGTGCCTTTCCAACTGTTATCTACAGTTCTTCAGAGGATTGCAATTGTCACCAATATTTTACATAGTCCGGAAATAGAACCACTTTTAGGTGCACCAAAACCTCAAGATTTTTCAATCGGTTTAAATTTCTATTATAATTTTGCCATTCGTTTCAGGTTTACAACCACAATGGTAATATGATCAAATCCAAACCACGACACCTGGTGATGCTGAACGACACGCTGCTCTGTGCTGGCGTACAGTTCAGGGAAACCGACATGGGGAGATTTGAGAAATACCACCTGAAACTCAGTGTGCCGATTAAGAATGTTCTCGTTAAGGATACCGTCATCACTCCAGATACCAAGGTCGGCGTGAGAGGTCAACTCGGCAGAATCACCATATGCTCCGTCAGACCCAGTAAGTTAATGATCGATTATTGATTTTGGGTGATCAGAATTCTTAACTGATGTTCTAAATGAGTTATCTTGCTGCCGTCCAGGGCCTATTTACAAGTTTATATTAGCCTCTGCAAGCTAGACTGATTCTGAGAGATAATCTTCAGTGGCAGACGGAGTCAGAAATCGTCACAGAGCCACGCCCCTTGTGACATTTAGTGGACTATTCACTCAAACCTCACAAGCGATGTGCCCTGTTGCACTTCTGATGCCACCCGCCATCTAAAATACGTCCTGCAAGTAATCTATTGGAGTCTTTACTTTACACATGTCTTTATGAATGTATATAAGGTAAACCTGTTGCATGTTGCATATTAAGAATTTGCCAATGTTGTTATGAAGATTGTCCCTGTAATTTTTTCGGTCCATCTATCTGTACCATTTGCAGGAAAAGCCAGAAGATTTATATTGGCTATGGGTACAGTACATTTCTTCACACTAACCCCATTATCAAGCATGCTTGAAAAATTCACCGATCTTGACAAAATGAAATTATTCTTGGTGTTGTAATGGTATCTTGGCTGAAGTGGTTAATTTGCAGTGGAATTCTATTAAAGGCCTTTGACTATAAAATAAATTCATTTGTCATGGTTATGTAGGCCTTGTGTCTTGTGTCTGTCATTACTGTTCTTACTACCTTCTATTTAATCAAACTTTTGGGTTAATTTGCATCATGATCAACCCCTTTACTTTCAGAATGTTTTGCTTTATTCCTTTCCTTTATAAAACATGTTTAATACACATTCTACTACTAGCTTCAAGAATCATTTTGCTCTTATCTCAGTTCACGAGGTTGCGTCTCCCTTCTTTCTGATCTTTTCTTATGCTGTGTGAAAAAACCCTGTTTATCATAGTGTCACCCCATTCTGAGGTAATGAAGGGTAAATACAATTAGACCAACTGAAGTACACACTGACTCCAGGTGTATGAGTCCAGCTACTCCGGAAGACGTTTTTTAATAGGCGCATGGATAATCGAGGCTACGTCACGTGACTATATGGCTTATGTGTAAACGCACCCAAGGGGGACAAGTTTCGGTCCCGATGAAAGCAGTGTGACCGGATAAATGTCACCTTAGTTTTACTCAGCAAGGATATGTTGTGTCATGTAGTTTTCTCACAATAACTTGTTTTGCTGACTTTTAGATCGGCCAGATAAGGGCTCGGATGAACTCTACCACGAGTTGGACAACCTTCTGCATGATTTCACTATCATTAGCCAGATGTCGTCACTGGTCTCATCTCTCAAGTGTTCATATGAGGCGAGTACTTTCATGGGCCAAGTAAAGATGTGGATGGAAATTGTTATCATCATGAGTGTTGAGAGTCGTTTGTAACTCTTACAGATCTTGATCCATGTTCCTAACAGATTATTGAGATCCTCCACCTCCATCTGTTAACCCTTTGAACTCTGTGGGTCATTACAGTGGTATGAAACTTATATGAACCCCACTAGTGGCTGCTAAAGCAGCCCGACAGGCCTGGGGGACCATGACTTCCCGAGCATTACAACATCTCTTTTGGTTTCGCAATCAAATGGTATATGTCACCCCCATGCTTTGGTTGTTGATTTCACCTCAGAAGAAGAAAAACTTCTATTATTTATCAATTTCAGAAACTAAACGAAGAACTTCTCCAGGACATGTCAAGAGAAATCCAAGTTGAAATCCAGCGGTTGGATGATCATTTGAAAACTATGGACAGTTCAGCCTTACAGCTGGTCTTCAGATCAAAGTAAGTTCGTTTAAACAGCTTGTTGCAAACCAAAGAAGATAAATCTTTGTCAATAAGATCAGAGATTGTATTGTGCATCAAAGGTGTTTGAAAAACCTGACCTTGTATTTGTGATAGGAGAAAGGCCCTGACTACCAGTATTTCATAGTCCTTTGCTATGCTGCTATCCAAACTTCAACATTGTGCCCTGCTGATGGGGTCGTCTGGTATGAGGTGCACTCGGTGTTCTGACTACATAAACATGTTCCTCTTGACGTCTGCTCCTGTCATAATGCTGTGATTTCAGGTCGGGTCATAAAGAGCGTCTCCACATACAAATGGGAACTCCTGAAGCCAAACAGAGCTGGCTGGCGGATTTGAGGACAGCCCAGTTGGCAGCATGTAGGTATCTGTAGATATGTCATAGACCAACCAGCTGCAGGGGTTTGTTTTTACCTCAACAGAAATTCATAGATATGCTGCTCTGCCAGTTTCGCTAAATTCGGACACAGACCCAACTGGTGTAAACTAAAGTGTCCAACCAGCCAGTAAGCTAGCTCAGAGTAGTTTGACAACCCTCCTGGAGATTACATCATGATTCTCATGTGTAGAAACTTCATAGTAATGTACACTACTATCTCAATGCAGACGTTACAGAAAATGAAGAAGAAAATGTCATGGTTCTGCTTTCCACTTTCTAGCTGATGCGAACAACCCAGGTTGGATGGAGAAGGAAGGCAAAACAAAGCGAGTGTCAACTCAGCTGCCTCTCTTTATGGATCCATTACATGTCAATATCACACAACAGAATGACAGGGTAGGGAGACATTTATGATCAAGAGAGCTATGTTTGAAAATACAGTGGTGCAGATGTAGCTTCGAGGTGTCCAACTCGGTCTCATGGAACAAACAAGACCTTTTTTCACAGGTTTTTTTCATGATCTTTCCATGTTTGCAGTCTGCATAGTCAAAAGGTGAAAGGTGGAGTCCTCTGTTGAATGTGATGGTCCATTCTCTTTATCATGCTAAGATAGAGATCTGAGTTGTGTAATGACTCATTTCAGGTGACTTGTTGTGTCGCCTTCCTCCTTCCCTCCTACCGAGAAGATGGCCGCGCCCGCCAATTTCTCTGGTTATGCGGCGGCACAGATTTCAGCAGCAGCGTCACAGTGATATCCCTCGGTTCGGAGGAGGTCCATGTGACCGAGTCTTTCACAGCCTGCGATGGACAAATTCTCTGCACGGAACTTGTGCCTGGTTGCCCGGAGACGGAGGATGCGGCGTTTGCTAAGGAGACAGTATGGATGGGGACTTCTACAGGAAGGTACAGTAAACCTGAAGATGTTTTTGCCTGTTTATTTTGCAATTTACACAAATTTCTTAAAATTACGCCTTGTATGTGTGCAGGCCTCTTGTCTAAACGTTTCAATCTTCTTTTTTTCTCAGGATATTTGTACATCGTCTCCAAGACGGCCATCGCCAGGACTCTTTACTGTCATTCTCCGCCCGTAGCAGTGTTCTATCACTTTGTTATGCCAATGATAAGGTGTTTGCTGGCCTACAGAGTGGAGAGGTAGCAGTCTACCAGAGAAACCAGGGTAAGGAGGAATTCTTACTCTCTCTTTGTCTTCATTTAACCACTTAGCAGTCTGGCTGATAGGAGACTTTTGTTGGAGAAATGGCATGCTATGTTTCTAATGATAAACACAATAGGGTGTTAAATTACTTGCCAGATGTTTGTTCTTCAAGTAGATCGGTTGGATTAAAAATTCATGGCATCATATACTCTATTTTCAGATGGTTCTTGGAGGTCGGTTGAGCCCACGTTTCTTCCCTTGGCCAGCCATCCAGTAACGAGCATCCTGGCAGTTGAGTCCAATGTGTGGTGCGCCTGCGGTAAATCGATACACATTCTTGATTCAAACTCTCTTAAAGTTGAGGTAAGTTCTTGAGAGTCTCTTTATATGCTTCTGTTTCATATTGCTTTGTAAAAAATCCTCATCATAAACCTACCACTAAAAATTTTCCCACTATTCCAGAATGTGTTCAAGTTGAGCATTGGCAAGCCTAAAGATGACGTCCACATCAAGTTCATGGTGCGTGCAGGTGTCGGCTTATTCATCTCCTTCTCCAAGATCGCCGTGATTCAGTTGTACCACATGGAAACGTTAGACCATCTCCAGGATATCAATGTGGCTTCATCAGTTGCAAGGTCAAAATCAGGTATGTCTAACCGTGAACTTGGTAGAACTTCATATCGGATCAGATCAATACAGAAATGAGCCAAAAAAACACAACGGTTTTTTCTGTCATCCTGTCCAAAGTACCTTAGAATTAAGACAGTACTTGTAGAACCTTTCTTAGCGGACACCTCTGTAAGCAGGATACCCACTAGATCTGTTTAGGGCGGTGGTTTTTCCAAACTGGTCCTTTCCATTCAATTTGAAGACTATTCAGGACACCTCTCTATTAGGGATACATTTGTCGGTCTCAATGGTAATATTAAAAGGGAATTTCTTCTCTACCGTATGTCAGAAGCTTTCCCAATCTATCATATTTCAAATGATCTTATTCTCAAAATATGTACATTTCAGGCCCCACCAATGGTAAAGTTTATAAATCTATCCATTTAGAAAATCATTCTCCATCCTCTGGGCTCCTGCTGTTTTCCATTAGCTTGTAATATATTTGGTGAACTGAGCTTTGTACCTTTTCCCTTGGGCTCCAATTTTTCAGAAAAGAAGTAAATAAGATTTGTAAATGAATGGCTCTTTGTATGAGCAGACCTTTCGTTGATGCACTGATTGTTGACACTGCATTATAAACATTGTAAACAAAGGAAACTGACTGAAGACATTACTTATGAGGTTAACCCAAGCATTTGTTTACTCTTCAGAAAGCGAACCTGTCTGCGTGTTCCCTCCAGAAGAAAACCAGCTAGCAGACGTCAAGGTTGAAATTACCGCCATGACAGGAAGTAGGTCCTGGCTCTGGATCGGGACTAGTGCCGGACGAATCCTCTGTATTCCACTGCCAAGACTTGAAGGAGTGCCCCTCACGACTGGCCGGCCGCTCGTGTCATATCACGGACATGATGGACCTGTGAGCTTCCTTGTCCCGACTGTAAAACCGTTGATACCATCAAAGTTATTAATGTCAAAGGTGAGGAAATTGGTGGTGGAGGAGGATGTGAAAAATGACGCGGTTGCAGAAGCTTTGGAAAGGTCGGCTTCCAAAGTAAGTGTTAAGGGGAAGATAAAGAACTTCAAACTGCCCGATTTCAGGGCGTCGAAACGTAAAAGCGGGGGTTTTAATATGCAACGGAATTCTCCAAGTTTTGTCAAGTCGCCTCCGAGGCGGAGATCCAGTGCTCGTGAAGAGGAACCGGGCTTGGTAAAGGCAAAATCACTTGGGAATCTATCAAAGTTGGACGATAGTGGAGACTACATTGATGACATCAATGAGTTGTATTCCTCACTCATGTGTGAGAGAGACTCTTTCGAAGAGGAAGATGTGTACGACTCGCTTCTTGCCTCTGGCTCGGATCACAGCTTTGTGGAAAGCCAGGAGGAGCCTCTGTACATGACATTTGACCCCGAATCGGAGGAAGCGGTAAATTATCGAAAAAAACTTGCTGCAACTAATCGTCGGCAGTCGACAGGATCTGTAACTGGTGAGCGCAGATCATCTTATACTTTACCTGCTAATCTGAAATCGGGTTCCATTCGGGAAAACAATAGACGAAGACCCAAATCGGAGGCATACAGCTTCAGCAGTGAGGAGGGAAGATTTGAGGAGGCAGCGTATGCAAGTTTGCCTTCCACGGGTATAAAATCATTGGACGATGATGATATGAAAATCATGGAGGAGCCACAGGCAAAAGGAAAAGAAACGGAAACTAAGCGTGAAAGAACGACCAGTCATGATGTGAAAAAGTCCAAAATGAACTTTGTTGGGAATTCCTACATCGTGATGAGTGGGGGAAAGAACTACAAGAGTTATAAACTGACTGGGTCCAACAATTCAAAGATCGTTAAAACGAATGAACCGTTGCTACTGATGTGGCAATGTGCCTTATAGGTAGAAGGAAACAAGGGAATTGATTAAAAGGTGCTTTGTCAAGGCACTGGTTTGAAAATGTGCAGTTGAAGGAACTTAATTGGAAAGGTGCAATGCAAATGACTTAAATTTGAAAAAGTGCTGTTGGGTGTAATGGAAATCTGTGTTGAGAATCCTGTGATCTGCCTTGGAGAATGCTGTAGAAAGACAAAAGATTCAGTTTTCAGATGTCTCTTTTATCTCACAGTACATTGGCACCATTCGCTAGTCACCCGCAAACCATTACTAGATATTGGATCCCCTAGCTCCTGCCTATATCCTTTAACATTTCTGCCTTCCAATACCTTGTCACAATTGAGTTGTGTACTTATTTATGAAAGCCACTTCTGGCTTTTCTGGTGCTTGTACACAGTGTTCTATTCACACATGTACCCAAGATTACTGATATGCAATATTTCTTTGCAAATGATACTAGTTATTATGTTTTCAATTTCTTGTCAAATTAGATTATTCAACTGATAGTAGTCCACATTCTTTGAAATGAAATTGTATCAGAAGGTGGTACGATGTACCTGTTAATTCATGATCAAATATTTTCATACATCTATATATGAAATGCAATGCCTGTGAAAAGAAATTCTGTTACTAAGAAGAAAGAGTATGTTGGCAGAAGACTCTATTATCCACTTTTATAGTCCAAGGCCTTTGGTTTCTTTTGCCATGCACCTTAGGGACAAGGATTACTTTTACATCTGTTCTCCCATAGCAGAAACCTCGTTCCTAAGGGATTGGTCCTTCACACTGTGGAATGTGTGTCCTAGTGCAGTAAGGTAGTGCAATGAAACAATGCCTGTTACTATTGTGATCTCTGTAAATATCAAAACATTGATGAAATTTTCTCAAATGTGTCATTGCATAATTCAAACTTTGAAATGAAGTATTGGACTTCAAGTACATTAAAGCTGCCCAATAACTCTGCCCCTTTACACAGAAGTGCTGTTTTTGTTCACATTCAGTGTCCAAGGGCATTTAATCCTGCTGGCCATGTGTTGTTTCTGCCTGATAAAAGTCAAAAAGTGCATTTGGGAGCCGAAACATCCTTTTTGCCACTTTTGTGACAGGGCCCAGATAATCTAATTGGGTTAGCCATTCTTGATAAAAATAATGTTGTTTATAATCATTTAAACTTCAATCAATGTCCAAGTAACATTGTGAAATGCAAGGAAAATAAAATGCATTGAAATGCTTGCTTTATTAAAATTAATTCCGTTCTTTTTAAATTTTTGAATAGTTCGTCAGTGGGAGTGTACACAACTGCTGGAACCTTCCCTCAAAATGTTGCCCGCCTGACGCATTACAGATTGAGAACTCAGGTACTGGCTCATCTCGAGTACAGGTTCAATACTTGGAACCAATAACCCTTGGCAGAGCTTCTGTGTGCTGTACCCTTGAAGGCAGGCCCAGTCTGACCATAGAAATACAATGTAACTCCCTTCTGCCTTTGGTAGAGGGTCTTCCCAACTGTGCTCTCGAAGACCGACACTTACCACAAGGTCCTTCCCCCTTGGCAATCCATGGGCCCTCCTGGGAGTAGCTCATGTACCTGGGACCGCATCGGGACCCTTTTGCCTTTGGTTGAGATTCAACCTTGCTGTGCTCTTGAAGACTGGCACAAGTTTCTCTTTGGCAACCTACCCTTCTTGACTCAGGTCAACATCAGGAAGACGGATCCAGCTAGCCTGACCATAGACCAGCCTACTTGAAGTAGCTCATGAACCTCGACAACATCGGAGCCCTAATGCATTTGGTAAAGCTTCTTGCTGTAGTCTTGAAGACAAGCACAAGTTCCCCTTGGCAAATCAATATACACTGTACCCTTCTTGATATAGCTCATGTACCTGGGGCAGCATCAGGACACATGTCTGCTTCAGGTAGAACTTCATGCTGTCCACTTGAAGACAGGTATAAGTTCCCTTTGCAATCAACACACCCACTATATCTGTATATAGAGCTCATGGACCTGGGACAGGGTCAGGACCCTTTTGCCTTGGCAGAGCTTCTACCTCGCTGTGTTCTTGAAGACAGACCCAGTCTGGCCATAGAGTATTAGCTCATGTCCCTGGGACCTTCTGCCCTTGTGGAGCTTCTCCCTCACGGTGCTCTTGAAGACAGGCACAACTTCCCCCTGTCAACCCAAGTACCCTCTTTGAAGAAGCTCATGCACCTCGGGCAGCATCAGGACGCATCTGCCTTGGGTAAAACTTCTATCAAGCTGTCCACTTGAAGACAGGCATAAGTTCCCCTTGGTAATCAACATACCCACTATATATAGCTCATGCACCTGGGACAGGGTCAGGACCCTTCTGCCTTGGCAGAGCTTCTACCTCGCTGTGCTCTTGAAGACAGACCCAGTCTGGCCATAGAGTATTAGCTCATGTCCCTGGGGCAATGTGGATGGTGCCAGGACCCTTCTGCCTTTGGTGGAGCAGGTTCTCCCTTATGATGCTCTTGAAGACGTCAACACAATCCCCTGTCAGCCCATAAGTACCCTCCTTGAAGTAGCTCATGCACCTTGGGCAGCATCAGGACACATCTGCCCCGGGTAAGCTTCTATCATGCTGTCCACTTGAAGACAGGCATAAGTTCCCCTTCGCAATCAACAGACATCATGCCACTTGATACAGTTCATGTACATGGCAGATGTAACATGCACATGACAGGCACAACCCTCCCCTGTCAGCAGCCCAAGTACCCTCCTTGAAGTAGCTCATGCACCTGGGGCAGCATCAAGACAGATCTGCCTCAGATAAAGCTTCTTCATGCTCAGCAGTTGCAGCATGCTCCCAAATGTGCTGTAGTGATTAGGGTCCTCAGTTGAAGGTCACACCCATGAGGCTGTGGGCGTGGCAGATTAAAAGAATCTGGCCCTGAAGACCACTCAGTCTACTCTCCTAGTAGCCATAGCCACCGCCAGTGACAAACTGAGCTCTATGTTTCAGCCTTTGATAGGGTAGTTTTTAGTGTATTATGGCCTAGCTCACATCCGTGGATTCCTTTGGAAAAAAACTGGCCCCCAAAACCTCCAGGCATCCGGTTAGATTCCTTCATTGTCTTAGACAGTCTCTGGGGAACTCCCAGACAGAACTTTACGCCCAGTAATAATGTTAGGGCAAGATCTTTCACCATCGGACCAAAATTCTTTCAATATGCAGTCAATTCCATAGACCGGGCAGAGTGTGCATCTAATGACACAAGTAGGAATGTTGAGCAGACGCAACAAAACAATATTTTCAACTGATTCATTTATTCACAGTCTTTGTGCACAAAGCAAACAGACAAAATTAAAGGGTTAAAATAAACCAAAAGTCAACTACAGAGCCTTGTATTGTACATTAAATAATGAATTGAACTGAAGAGGTAGAGTGCAAAAAGTTACCAAGATCGAGAATGATATGCAAGGTCTGGAAGGATTGCTAAAGCTTCCTCTGAAAAAAGATCACACTGATACTCATGTAACATCTGGTGTACTGGTACCTCTCCCTCAGACCATTCTAATTCTATTTCCATCAAGAAAATGTTCTTTCCTGAGTATGAAGGCCAGGCTGAGCACTCGCGAATGTTCGTGATGTGGATAGCCCTGAGTACTAGTACACCCCCAGCGGAGTATTCAAATCAAAAGGTCTGGGTTATTTTTACAAAGTAACACCACGGTATATTCATTCCAAATTTTACAACACTCAGTAATTTCACATTGAAAAAGATATACACTTGAAATCAACCACAAAGCATCCACCTTGCAACATCATTCCAGATATTTTTTCAACCCCAGCAAAAGCGGCGAAGGGTTAAAGAGGATGTGATATGCATCAACTGTAGAGAATTCTGTCTGATTGCAGTATCTATCCAAAAATCACTTACCACAACCCAATAGTTCAACGTGCAAAAACAAAACCACTACTGTGCGGGGGTCATCCATCAACATCGATGCATCTCACGATTGGAAAAACTCGAGGATTGACTTTTAATACCTTCCTCAGCGTCAAAACTTTTGAACATCAATTTCATTAGTTTCTCCACAGGCATGTGAAAATCAAGAGCTCACCAACCCCCCACTCGACTGACATACCCCTGCTGACAACACCTGTTTTCAGTAGATGAATGCCTGTCAGTCTAATGGGGGCTATTCAGCTCTTATTATCACGTGCCTGTGGGTTATCCCCTAGTTTTACACTCCAAACTCCCCCCCAGACCACCTGGGATTAATCAACAGAGAAAAATGGCATCTTCACTCCAACGACTTGGAGGAAATAGTTACACATAGCCTTACCCCTCCTCTCCTACAGTAAGTTTTCAAATCATGAAATACATCAATATTTCTGGACTCTCCCTTATGGGGTAAAACATCTAAAAGGCTGCATTTGATGCAGGCGAGTGCAACAGTGCCACAAAATGCATGCAAAGTTTAATAAATAGAAATATCAATTGTCTGCAAGTCACATGAAGTTGTTCTTGGCCGCGTGTACATTATACGCAATATATTAATGTACAGGTGGCCAAGGTCAACTTACCATGACATGAATTCGCACTACAAAAGCATGACTTGGAGATTTCTTTTCTGACCCCCCTATGAAATCTTACGCCAAAGAGAGACAACTTTGTCATTTTCTAAAGGTAAGACCAGGGTTGGGCAACTCCTTTTGTGTTTCCAAAAGGAGTGTTACCAAAAGGAGTTGCCCAACCCTGGTCTTGGGTTGGCCCGCCCGTTCGCATTTTCGCCACTTGCGAATGCTGCACAGGAGTGGCGAATGTAAAACAATAGGGCCGTTTAGACGACGCGAAAAAATCCGGATGCGTCCCGAATCCGGATTAATTTTTCGTCGTGTAAACGCAAAAAGATCCGGATCAATGTGGTTGCATCCGGACTAAAAAGGTACCATCGCCTTGGGTGGTTTTAATCCGGATTCATCCAGATTCGATCCGAATGCGGTCTTTTCGTCTGTCGTCTAAACGGCCCTAATGTCTGGCTAAAAATTTTGCGAAGTCAATTTTAATTGCCATGATTTGGCGAGAGAGCAATAGTGTTGTGCGAAAGTTGATCAAAGTCTATTAAAAAGATCCACTCCAACACCAAATGCACCAAGGAACGATCGTTAGTCAATCAAGCTTTATCATTATTTGCGGGCGGCCGCGCTATCACACGTGGTTGCTATCGTCTGCATTGTAGTTCTACCCGTTGCCGCTACAGTGATTTGGTGGCGCTGCTAGTCGCCTTACGCATACATTATCGGCTAGTTGCCCGCTCGCTTCGTTGCCATGGAATCTCCGGTCACATGTTCCTCGAATCGTTCGTTGATTTGCTAGTCTCCGTACTGGCGGGCTGCCATTCTCGCACATGTTACTGTGGGCTGGGTCTGCCCCAAGATGGACAAACGATCGGCAATGACGAGAGCTGAATCAATATAGCTAAAAATGACAGCCACTTGGCTAAAAAGTGGCTAGGAGGAAAAATTTCACAGAGCCAAAACTGGATAAATGATACATATTCATGATCCATGTGTAATCTTGAAACCATATCACTTATAATTCACTGCATCCATTACTTGAACTTTTGTCCCTTAGCTGGGCTGGATGATGATAGGCTATGGAAGAAATTGAGCAGATTTCATGGAGGGGGATCAAAAAGTCTAAATGCACCAACCTCTCATAAGCAAGCAAGAAAAGAGTACAGCAATTTCCTAAGGAGATTCCCAGTGAATTCAGAAGTCTCACATACAGCAGACAGGGTCATGTTAGTGTGCCTGTGTTTCTCCTGTTTACAGATAATCCCGAAAGTGTAGGACTGCGAAAAAGATGATCGAGACAAATAGTTCCCTTTAAAATCTCACAGCAAGTGCAAAAATCTATCAGATACTGAAAACATGGAAATATTCACGGCCATTTTACTTCCCGGTTTTCGTGAAGTTACAACGTTTTGACAACCCCGTACAGTTTCTTCATCACCGCCATATATTTTTGCAATTGCCCACAAAAAGCGAAAATAAAACGCACGCAAACATTTCCAGTGTTATATCATTATATCCGACAATATCAAGACAACAAGAAAAACACCAATTATTGATAGTTATGTCCACAGGAATACTGACCAAGTGTAAACATTACTAAATGCAAAAGCTTAGGAAGTCGGCTTCTGTGTGAGCTTGGGAAAAACACTTGACTTGAACAGTCCATGACACGAAAGAAGCCAGAGAACCATTTTTTATTGAAATGCGCAAAATGGGGGTAGCTGGGGAAAGCTAGCCATTTCACTGTGTTCTACATGTACACACTATTCTTGAGTGTGAATTGAGAGCAATGGTGAGGGCAATAGCTTACCCCCATTTTACTTTGCATTCAATTCTGAATGAGGTAGTCGAGGGGGAAAGCTGGCCTTTCATTATTTTCTATACACAATTCTCAAGTATATGAACGGAGAACAATATCAAGGGCTAGCTTTACCACAGGTAACCTTACAGATCTTCTTTTTAAACTTGAGCAAGTGTTAAATGGACCCCTTTCTTAACTGGTCATTTTTTTGTCTCTAAACTTCATTAATTCTCAACAATTTCTACATCTTCTGAATGTTTCTTCAATAAATATTGCTCTTGGCAGCCCAGTGGAGTTGATTTAGTCAATATGAGAGTCCTTTTCTTTCATCCAGGCTTGGATTTTAGCCTTCAATTCCGGCACTGAAAGAAAATAGGGAAAATTTCATAAAATGCTTAACACAAACCGATTCTCCAATTTCAAACATAGGAAGACACAACTCCTGATTACCCAGGTTACCAATCAATGATCGACTTGAGATGCTAGAGGAACAAGACATTTGCCAGGGTCTTTTCCCTCCTGGTGTTTACAGCAAGGCAAGGATTTCCTTTTGATGATGATTACTTACATGGCTCAAGCTGCTCCTCTGTGAGGTCTTGCCTATTAAACGGATCAGTCTGCGAGTTAAGTAAATGCCTCATTATATTTGATCTATCCATGATTTTGCCGCTGGTTGGTAGGAGGACGGGGTCGGCCATCAGCGTGTCCATTACAGGATCTGCAATCGATAAGGATTCAAAACATGAAACAAAGTTGCCCATTCGAATTCATGTAGTTATTTGATTGAATTGAAGTATCAACTGATATCAATATAAGCTAAATTATCAATACAAATAAAATCGGAATAGATTTTCTACCTTTGAATTCATCAGGTGCATCCTCGTAGTCGATTTCTGATCGCTGCTTCTTAACGACAAGTTTTTCTACTTTGTCCTGTAGGTGGCGAAACTGTTCTATTTCTATTGGCGTCTTAATGTTGGCTTTGAGCATACGAGAGATTGCGTCATCGAACAATTCTTTTTTGTAGGATCGCTAGAGAAGTAGAAAAGAGATCATGAAATATTTGAACGGGAAATGATGACGTCTTCAAAACATCCAGGTAGATTTTACCTCTCCATTTATCATCCTCACCGATTGAAGGAAATCCCAATAAACAGATGGCACATCAGATCAGTAGACTAACGGGGACAAGCACAAAAATCTATGACCCCATTTGATTTCAACCGCAAAGATTTTGACAACACTAACCTCGTCATTGGCAATCGAGTAAGCAAACTCATCACAGTCCAGGTGGAGGTATATATTTGTGAGCTGATTCAAGAGTTTCTTTGGCTCCCAGCCGTAGTCGTCTGGGTTCTTCACTTTCAGGTTTTTACATTTTGGACCACATAGCTGCTGCAGGTTGAAGTTTAACATTGCTGTCAGGCGATCAGCAAGCTCCTGGAAGAGAGAATTGTCAACATTGAATTGAGAATAGAAAGGCCTTTTTTCCACATTCATACTCTGGAGCATAATGTGATATGCATGTCACGTGCCAGTAAGGTTGAGATGTTTAGCCAAGTGACTCTATCCAAAGCCACAGAGCAGTCCACAACAGGCTGCAAACCACTTGGATAAGGTCTTCTGCTTTCCCCTGGAACCAGAACAACAACTATAGGAATGATAAGACTTGCAAGAGGTACTTTACTCACTGGAGTTAGGAATGGACGTTTTATACAATCGGTGAGATAATCAAACATTTCCACTGTCTCTGAGGCTAACGTCAGATAGGACCGCACTTGCCGCTCATCACTGGATAGCTGCCTCTGTTTACTCTGCTGCTGCTCCTGAAAAATATTAAATTACGCTTGTCACAGAACGATTTTTGAATTTTCCCCTTATTTTGCTAGGAGGGAGGAGTCCGTCACAAGCTCCTAAAATCCCACACTCAGTGTCCAGGTAAGTGTCAGATATGGATACCCAGAAAAGATGGACCACTTGTCCGAACCGGAGTACACAGGGGGGGGGGGGGGTTATAGGCCCCAGCTCGCATGCCAATGTACCATATCTTAAAGGTGCACTTGCCTTGCTGAGTTTGTTCCATTCTGCAGTGTTTTCTATCAACTCCTGCAACTCGTGAATCCGTTTCAAACAATCGAGGCTCTCGTCGAGGAGGAAGGTTGTATCGTTCATCAACATGTTGACAAACTTGATGAAATCTTTACTCGAGGAACTGAAAAGTTAGATGCGAAAACTTAGCCACCTCACTTCAGCATTCGTTCTTCAGAGCGCATATTTGCGAGTCTGCTTGGTTGTGCAGCAATTGGATTTATTGACCTTCCCCTTGCGAAAAGGTTTTTGGTTTTGACTTACTTGGCTTCTTGTATGAACTTCATTCGTTGTGCTGGAATCTCCCAGAGAGCTTTGAATATGAGACTGATGTGATAGCGGATACCAAACTTATCATAGAACTCGCTGCTGGCACCAGTGGTCTCGATGTCTGGAAGGTGAGAATTCAAAATAATGTTGAAAAGATAACTGACAAGATGAGAAAGAATGTTGATGATGACGGACGAAGGTATAGTTGCTAGATAAAGCCTCTAAGTGCTGATCCTTTTATACACTTACAGCATGGACTGAAAGGGTCTCAAAGCATCTAGCGATGTTTGAAAAGAACAAGATATGGGCCGTCAAATACCAGTTATCTCCAGCTGACTTTAACAATATCCTAACCAAGCACTGGAAAACACATGTTGCACTGCCAGGTACCACAAAGTTGGAGTTAAGCTATACATGTACTTGCATGTGACAAGGCTAAAAGTACAAGCTGCAAAGATTGCTTTGACTACTCACCTGTGTAAAAGTTGAGAAGGGCAGACACCAGATAATCCAGCGCAATGGGATGCATAAGTATGATCTCGTTGAGTTTCTCCAGACGTGGCTGTACGTAAGGGTTCACATGGAATATAACCTCGACCAATTTGGCGACCAAGTATGGATTGCCGAGGCAATGGTAGTTGCAGAGAATGGTCAAGATGAAGGTGACAATCGGAGACATGCTGGCAGCGTCCAAGATTTGAGGAAGAAATCTGAAAATCATAAGTGAAAAGTCAACAACAGGCAATACAGAGCATGGAAAACCCTGCGAAATGAACTGATAGCTTTTTAGCCCAAAATATTGTACCAGTAAAGATGACAGATTCGGTACCACTAGAAAATGCTGGTCAAGAGTTTTCCAATAAATAGTCATGTTTCGATGACTTATACTCTCTGTGGCAAATTTGTGTTCTTTAGACGAAGAAGAATGATCCACTTACTGTAGTATGAATAATAAGAAGTCGCACACATCCTCGACGTAGAAGTCTGGAAGTGAACTGAACACCATGGTGATCTCTGTGGGGAGTGGAAGTTTCATCCTGAAAGAAATTAGGTCAACATCAACTTCACAGGCAAAAGTTTCGTTCATTGAATCAATGACTGATTCTACCTTACCATGGGGCAGCATCGATGATTCTACATGTATGATGGAGGACCTTTGTGAATCATTGATTGAAACCACAGGTTTATATTGGAAGTGGTGAAGTCAGAGAAGTTTGAAAATCTAGTGCACCTACCCTGAGGGGTGCTGATCTAAGATCTTGAGCAGTAGTTGTGTGACCGAGCTATAGAACTGCAGACATCGACCCAGCATCGCTTCGTGCATCAGACCAGCATCCGCACAGAGTTTGCCTTTTTGTAACCTCTGAAATATTGAAGAGAAATGTGTTTGTAACCTATCAAATTCAAATAAACAAGATGTAGCGCAGTGCTTTCTTCATCCAAATCCCACAGTCCTTAAATTTCCGGAAGTGAGTGCACTTCAACAAGTGAGAAAAATCAGTATCTTCCCGAGGTCTTCTGACAGAAGATTCAAGTGAAGATTTCCATGGCGTACGAGCTGTGAAAAATATGGCTCACCTTAACTTGTGACTTCCAACGTTTTAATAATTCCCGATTCCGATTTGCCTGCGGATGATGCTTCCACTGTGGCTCTGCATTCTGTAGTTCCTCGACCATGCGACCTAGGTCGCGTATTGCGCGCAATCGCCGCTGATACTTGCGCATGATTGGAATTATGGACAAGTGATGGCAATGGAGAGTGAGGAAGTAACATTCTGTCGGGAAGCGAGGCTCTTGCCAAGAAAACGAAGCGTTCTTTTCTGAAAAGAAGAACCAATGGACTAGAAACCTGCACAAAATCAAAGGAAATTTCACCAATATTTACTGGGGAAACTCGAGTTGTGAACAGAGCCAATGTACAATGTTTAAACTTACCGAGATCCTCCAGCCATTTTGAGACATCCTGAGTATTTGACTTGAGTCTTGTTTCCTCCTTGATGTTTACTCTCGAGCTGGGATGATGCGGATAGTGAACGTCCACTTTATCCAGACTCACTTTGATGGAGAGTTTTTGTAACACAGATAGCAGATTTAGCATGAAACCCTCACCGGACACAACCCTTTCATCAGTCTGAAAGTAGACATGTTTGAATATTGAATTGAAAATTGAGTAGCACTGGTTAGTGGTTGTCAGTCACACAACACATTCAGGTCAAAATTATAGTCTTTGCCCTCAAAGCAACCTTGATGTCATGCAGTCTCAGTTGGGTGCATCAAGACTGTCCAGCTCAGCCAGAATGTCGATACCAAGACAGTTGTTCCATCACATCGTGACCGGGCATTCTCTAATGACCTCCCAAGCGGCTTGCATCGTCTGACCTCATACACCCCTCTTGAGAATCAACACCATCACTTTATCTCCTGCATCGGTCCAATCTATTCAGAACTTGGAATACGTAAAAACGAGGCCAAGACTTACTTGGATTTGTGCTCTCTTTGCATTGTATTCGATCACAGTTGCGATGAACGACAGGGCTTCGTGCCGTGTGTCACTGTAGACCAGCAATGAATGCAGGATCTTATACATCTCATCCTGAAGATTTGAAGAAAAAAGAGGTTTCTAAACAAATTGCCGAGTCATAATATATGTACCTACTGGCATATCATATTATTAAACAAATTGCTGAGTCATGATACATGTATCTACTGGCATATTATTTTAACTTGTACTGTAGCCATTTGATAGGCTAATGGTCCTTTTCTCATTCATACAAAGATGTCTGTGTATCACTAGGTTGTGGTTCTCAACGCTGGTACCATTTCTGGGCAGTTCATCCCCTCAGCAATTTCGACAAATTATGCTGGTGTGTAATGCTTTTTTCTAGCGAAGAGAAGAAATCGACACAGATTCCTCGACGACTTACCCGAGCAAAATCCATCTGATGATGCAGCGACTGATTAATGAGACGGGCGCTTTCTGATGTCACTTGATTTCCTGAGAAGAACTTCTCAACAACCTTAGTCTGAAACAAATGTGTGTGGAAATGATCAAAAAAGAGTGGGACAGTAAAACATTTATCCATTAAAGTAAATTTCCAACCAAATTTGTTTGTAATGATTTAATAGGTATAACGCAAAAAGAAACAGGTTTACTTACAGTATCTTCTGCGAAGACGGATAGTGCTAAAAATGGTCCTAAGAAAGATAGCTTCTGTATTTCCATGCCACTATCCTTGGTCATAGGTTTCGGAAGCCAATTCGGTTGCTGTATAATCTGAAACGGCAAAAAACAAACTGAAGAAACTTTTTGAGACCAAAAGATCCAAGCCTGGCTCCTCAGATGATCAAGCAACATTGTGTATTGCTCAAGATTTATCCCTGACACTTTTCAAAACTTCAGGCAAGTGAAGGTTGGAACCAAGTCAAATTATGCCATGTCTCAAAACTTTGCTCAGCTGAATTGACTTCATACCATCGGCATCGACCCAAATCTCTTTTTTATCCCCACAACAACATTCTACAGAGAAATTTCCATCCAACAAACAAGGGTATGTGCATCGAAAATGAAAATAAATGTCCAGGTTTATGCCCACTTTAACAGCAGGAGACACCCCCAGCCAGGCTACTTACCAAGTTGCATATAGGCCTTTGATTTGATCCCGTCATCTTTATTTCACATAACTCACTCAGGGCAATGAGGGGCTGCTTGAAGTGGTCACAATCGAATGACATTTGGCGCACCATCTGACAAAGGCCTTGCAGTATGGGGGAGAAGATCTGTAAAGAAAAGTTGAAGAAGATGATGAAGAAGCCGACAGTTGCAACATTCCTTATTTTTCTGGTCGACAGAAAGGCAACAGGCAGAATAAAATGATAAAGTTAAAAGTTAAAAGTCTGTAAGAGTCGTGATTGGCTCATCAGGCCAGATGAAACAGTAGCAATCCTTCAAAGAATTAAACCTGATCTCCTGATTAGGAACCTGGCATTCTAGCCTCTATGTCACTGATCTCCCGTTGAAATCATTAGTGGGAAATCCTTGTACTCACATCAGAAAAAAGCTTGTTATCTGGACTAGTAGCACTGATTAGTTCCATGAGGAAACCTCGCGGTAGATTATGGGATAGCATGAAGGGTAGCAGCAGTGATGGCCGGGCAGGGGACCTGCAAGCAGACAAACATGAAGTTTCAAAAATTTCTGTGTCACTGGCAGTAACTGACTCAACCTCTCAAGGATGCAAATGATTTTGTTTATGTCACTTATCTAATCTATTTTACATTATATTTGCAATAAAAAAGTAACACCATTACATCAACCCACCTTGGTTCTGTGAAGACCCCCTTTAGCACCAGAGTGGCATGATTAACACACTGCAGTCGAGATTCTGACAAAGTCAGACTCAACGGAGGACTACTGGCTCTCTGAAATAAGACACAACAGTAAGACATGATTGATCAGAAAGAAGACCAGAAAAGGAATTAAACAATGCACATTTTTCACTTCAACGGTGCCTACTTTTGCATTTTGAATTTTCAAATCTCCGACACCACAAAGACTACTCTAAGTGCATCATTGCCTCAAAATTATTAGTGAAAAAGAGCAAGGTTGTTTCACAATCTTAGAACAAACATTTGATAAACATAACAGTAATCAATCACATACCTTTGGCGAAATCCTTTCTTCAATAGCAACCCTCTCGTAACAATCAAATATATAAGTTAACAGTTCTGTTTCTTTACATTTCTCGGGTCGACAATGTTCAAGGAATTCTCTTTTAGGCTTCGATTGGAGATGACTGACACTAAAACAAAGGATATACACAGATTGATAAGAATTGATGGACATTGTGGCCCTAGGCCAATTGCCTGTATGTACATACATACTATTTCACGTTGCCCCACTCACAAAGTTTTTGTAATGCACCAGGGAAATCTGTACAATCTGTTCTTCGAATAAACAAATATACGTATAGTAAAAAGGCATCATACCTTGATGGGCTGGAGCCAAATGATTTCATCGGAGAGGCGGAGAGAACTTTGGTGGTTTCCTTACTCTCCTTGGCTAACTGGCTGAAAGGATTTTGCTTCTGGATTGTCATCTGCTCTAATGCCTCCACCACGATCTGACTAATTAGATCACTGTGATCTTGATATGCTGAAATGACATGTATATAAAAACCTGATAAGTGACAGTAGTTCCTCCAAAACAAAAGTCTTTATTGAGTACTTTGAACTGACAAATTTTCAAATTCAAGTCATTTTTTTGCAATTTGTAATAAGTATCAAAAACCTTTAAAATTTCTGTTCTGATTTTGAAATTTCTCGATTCTGCACTGGCCTTGATTGTCAAATAATACTTCAATTCTAAGTATGTTCACATTTGATTTCATACTTGTAAATGAGTAGCTGCCATACCTTGTTCTCTTTCTGCTAATTCTGGAAGATAAAGAGTGTCCGTCTCCTTTTCTCGCCACGACACTTGAAAGACTCGTCCTATAGATGTCAGCACCTGTTCTTCAGTGGCTTCAGATCCAAAACTGGCATCCTGCAGAGCAGAAACAAAAAAGGTCAAGAGATTTACCCAAAACATGCCAACTATCATCTTCATCCCATATGTGACAAATTTATGAATTTCTGTTCATTTTCATGAAATGCTGACCTGTTTTGTATATGTTCCTTGAAAATTAAACGCAAGCGCAAGCCTAACTCATAATCAGCTGTAACTTCAAGTGTCTTAACATTCAAAATCATTGACTTTTGCATGCAGATATACACGTAGTTCCTTTCTCTTACCCTTTTTCTTTTTCCTTCATGCCTCTGCTCTACTTCATCTACTTCCATGGTCTCTATACCAGAGTCGAAATCAACCTGGGACAGAGCACTGAAAGTACAACATAAGATCAACATAAAAGCTCCTTTTTCCAACCTACAGGCGCATGAAGTTTTTGGCGTGCCAATTATTTTTGCAACATACTTTTTCTGACTTTTGCAAAAAAAGTTATAGTGATGGTAATGTGTAATTTTTTGGGAAATTTGAAGAAGAAAAAGTGAATGACGAGTGAAACCTACCCTTTATCACAGCTGTCCACTTCCATACTCTGTTCTTCTGATGAAGCTGACTGCTTAGGTGTACTCACTGAAAGTAGAAGTTCAAAGAAGTATGGAGTGCAACTTCAAAGACGAAGGGGATAGCTCACCAAGCTGTGGGATGAAGGGTGGTTACCTCACAGTTCTTTTTAAAAATGTACACTGTCTGTTTTCAGGCGATATACAATTTAACTATTCCTCACTATGAATCAAACTGTAATATTCTATTTTGAGCAAAATTATCATATCATCTGATCAGAAATATTGAGCACTTGAGGCTTGAGCACATTTTGAATAGCGCCTATTTCCCACCGAATAACTGCATGAAGGTGAGAGAGATTACCTGGTGTAGTGGTCGGTTTCTCCATAATCTGTGGCGTTGCTGGAGAAGCCATGGGCGCTGAGTCTACAGGTGGATTTTCCTCATTTTTCTCTGGCTGTGCTATGGGCATCTGTGGAGTGATCTCATCCGGCTGTGATGGTGATGAACTTGCTGCTGTGCTACCCTGGCTGGACATGGAAGGACTAGCTCCTAGCCTGGCTAAACGACGCCGTCGTATCTGCAATGGGATTATTTTAGAATAGGTTTAATTAGAAAAGACAAAGGGGCAGTTATTGATTTAGGATGACAAATACAATAGTGAGCAATCCCTGGTATCAACTAAAATACTACGTAGGCCTATTGACAAAACATTGTCTGTACCAGTGCTAATCCAAACTGCTCACTCCTCTTTCCTCATTTCTTGATGTTAAATGATAGAGTTTGAGGGACCTGGAAATAAATTGGAATCCTGGTCCTGGATCGAGTCTTCGTTCGTTCAGTTTTTTTTATCTTCCTTTATCGGGTGATTTAAAAACCATACCATAACATAAATCTTACAGTTAAACACACCTATATCTCATATCCTGTTAAAGGATATGATGAATCATCCAAAGGTTTTAGGCCTACAAAGTAGAAACATGAATAGAATATAGGCCTAGGTCACAGTACATTTGTACGGTCATCATAGCTTCATTTTTCAGAAAAAAGGTTCTCACTTCTTCGGCACTTAATTCACTCATTCTGTCTTGATTTCAGTATATCGATGTTATTTCATTTGCATATGAAGTCTTGGATCTTTCTGTGCTAAAATTATGCCGATGTTGAGCCACACAGTCAAGAAATAGGACTTTATAAATCGGCCGAAATCGTCAACACACAACGCAACAGCGCCATCTTGAATTCATTACGTCAACTTCGGGGTGCCGGTTTTTGTTTCGTTTCGTTTGGCTGATTTTATAAGCAACCAGGGTCCCTACTTCCACTTTTCAACCTTTTCTTGAGTTTTCTTGGTTTAAGAATAAAAATTTGTCACATCAAACTCTGGTCTACTACAAAGACTATCTCTTGACTGCTCTGTAACTGTTAGATCCGAGTATTTTAGAAGAACCAACGACTTTCTAATGAAGCCATATACCAGGCCGATTCCACTATTTATACTTAACTTGTCCAGTTGTCAACATGGCGTTTTCATGAAATTTGGCATATTTTCAGCGGTCAAAAAAACATTAAAAAGAACACCTTTCAAATCGAAAATTTGTCTGACAACAATATCAAATATTGGACGAGTACTTCTCTTACCATTCATCTAAAAAGATTGAAACCAGGGTCTGATATTTCCAACATATAAGGTGATCATTTGGTGCATATGCCAGCAGGGCCTGCATCAGTGCATGGCATGCATGCAATACAGTGCAAATCCACACATACATTTTACATTGCTCAGTAAAATTTTGGAAGTTGAAGCCATCAGGCCTTTACGGTTTTGTCAATCTAGTTTAATGACCTGACAGCACTACATTTTGATTTTGAAAGCCAATGACAATGTCTTCTTCACAACCTAGGCCTAAAGGCCTACCTACCGCCCCGTTACCACTACTAGCCTACCCTTGGCACTAGTTATTGACTTACAGTACACAGTCACGAAATAATCATAAAACTATTGATTTTTAGTTAATAGCAATTTGTTATCTTTTATTTACAGTCAGGACCAAGAAAATTCACTTCAAGTAACACCTTAAGATACTTCTTGTGATTACCCTGAGGCCTGATTACGTACATAAGCCTACATGGGTATTTTTGTAACTTGTGTAACCAGCCTTCGAACAAAAGACAACTTCACTTCAGCTTCCTTTGGCAATGGAACAATTGCAAAGAAATCGTCACCGTTCATCATCAGAGTCGGAATTTATCAATAATACGGAGCCTTTTGAGTTAACGGATAAAGACAATAAGGAAAGGATGTATGCATTACAGAAGCTTAATCCTCATCCACCGGTTACCATGGCGAAGAAGACAGACGTGGCAGAGCAACCAGAGAAAGAAGGGCTTCTCAATTACCGCGCCATACTCTTCTTGGTCCTGTGGTATATTTTCAGTTTCTGTACCCTGTTTCTGAATAAATACATCCTGGCAACACTGAAAGGAGATCCAATGTTATTAGGTGAGCTTGGCAAACTTTAAGATTTTGGATTCACAGTAGATTACATGTACTTGATAAGCTGATGTATTTTGTGGTACAGTGAACATCTCAATAAAATGTTCCTAGATCTATTTTGGATTGGAATACCATTGGGGCTCTATTGTATTTTGTAACATGGGACAGTATGCAAATACGAACTGTGTTATTTGTACATGAACCCAAGCAAACAATGTGCATTGAGCAATTTCCATTGATTCAAAGAAAACAAATTTCACTGTCCCCGGTGTAGTGTATGAGTCCATTGGGATAAGGTGGCAGTAGAGTTTGGAGTCGTAGACTTTATTTCCATGTTTTTTTCCAGGTGGAATGCAGATGGTGATGACGACAATCTGTGGATTTATCCAGATGTACCTTCCTTGTGGCTTATATACTCCTGTAGAGCGGGATGGGAAACCGGCAAACTTCATTAGGAATATGGTGTTGGTTGGAGGAATGAGGTTTGTAACACTTACTTTCTGCCTTCTTAAAGGAGTAGCGTATCTGTCGCGCTTGTACTGAGCTTTTTATCTGCTCACTTGAGATACAACAAAGACATAACTATTTGGGGAACTAAATAGTGCTTGGCTGGGAATCTACAATGTATAGTACCTCCAGGTATATGGCACGGCTTAACCCGCCGGCCATGAGGGAATTCCTTTATGGCCCAGTGGTTGGCGCGTTGGCCCCAGAGTGGAAGTTAAGCAACGTTGAGCGCGGTCAACCTTTGGATCGGTGACCGGCGCGTATAATACATCTGGCAGACCTGCGTACCTGGCGTACAATACATACAACACAAACCTTTTTATCAGGGACAAAATCATAGCCTCTTTGACACAAAAAACGTTATTCTATTTCAATTCAATCTCTCATTTTCAGATTCATCACGGTTGTCTTGGGTCTGATTGCACTAAAATTTGTAGCGGTGTCTTTCACAGAGACGATTAAGAGTTCTGCTCCAATATTTACTGTTTTGATTGCACGGTTGTTGTTAGGAGAACGGACAGGACTGGTTGTGATGTTGTCCCTCATTCCGATTATGGGAGGGCTAGCCATATGTAGTGCCTACGAGCTCAGCTTTAACATTCAAGGATTTATTGCGGCACTTGCTACGAATATAACAGAATGGTAAGTGAATCCTAGTAATGTGCCTCGGAATTTAAAATTAAGCCTTAAATTTGTTTGTGTAATGTAAATGTAAGTTGTTTGTGTACTAATGGAGTACTCCTTTTGACATTCTTAAAAGCAGTTTGTCACGACCCCTTGGCTTTTACTGTCTACCTCGGAAAATATTGCTGAATAATCCTATGGTTTTTGGCATAACTGATGCTACTCCTCTCTTCAAAACAGCAATTTGTTATCCTAGACATTAGCGTCCTGTTAGTGCTGTGTCTGTTTTTCAGCTCCAGATTTATTAAAGTTGTCATTTGTTTCTTTTCAGTTTACAAAATGTGTACTCTAAAATGCTTATAAGTGGTGAAAAATACAAATACACGTAAGTATTGAGTGGTTTTAAGAATGATTCTGATGGGTTGTGGGCAATGTTGGATACACACTTTTGGAAAATAGGAAAATGTCATAACGGAATTGAATGGCCATTGGAGCACATTATTTGACGTTGTGAAATTCCACCAGACGTCACAAACCTTGTGGCTCTGTTGCGTGTTCTAATGATGTCCAGCGTGACGTCATGCAAGTCATCTATAAAGCGCTACAAATGAAAATTAAGAACTTACTTTTTTTTCAGACCTGCTGAACTCCAATTCTACACAAGTATAGCGTCTGTGTTGGTACAAGTTCCTGCCTGTTACTTTATGTTGGACTTGCCACATACCAAGAAGACGACAGACGCCCACTTGATCCTCATACTTATCCTTAATGGAATCTTTTTTCACTTTCAAAGTATCACTGCCTATGCACTTATGGGTTACATATCACCAGTTACACACAGGTGAGCTTCTTTGAAAACATATACACAGTTACTATTCAGTCACCACATGAAATTGCGAGGATTTATTGCCGAATGAGTTATGATCAGTATACTTTATACCTAAGTTTCTAAATCTGGTGGATGAAATTATAAGTGAGGGACTTTTCATGAACAGATTACGCTTGCTGAAATTTCGTCAATTCCTTTTTGCACAGTTTATGTTAACTGAGAGTTTCTGTTGAATTGTCAAACTAATTTCTAATTGCCTCTGTTTCTTTTCAGCGTGGCGAACACTGTGAAACGTGCATTCCTGATCTGGTTATCTGTGATAGTATTTGGGAACCCTGTGACTTTCCTTAGCGGGCTTGGTACTTTGATTGTCATTATTGGAGTATTGCTTTACAACAAGGCAAGAGAGTATGACGAAATGAAGAAGAAACTAGCAATCACCTACAGTAACAGAAACTCTCCAAACGTTTAACATTTCTGTTGTAGAGGTTGTATTTTTTTGTTAGAAGAAGAGTCAAGATTTCATTATTTAGGATCTCAAGTGGTGCCTGGAGTTTCGAGAAGTTGAAGGGTGCCATGAATTTTCACAAGTCAGAAGGTGCCTTGAATTTCAGCTAGTCGGAATGTGCCTTTAGTTTTTAAGGGAACGGTAATTTGTAATCCTAGCCGGTAGTTTAGTATTATCATCAGCCATGGAGATGCATCCAAAAAGATCAGAGGGTGGTATTTGGTATTGGTGAATTTGGCATATACCCTCGGAATGGGGCCTCATGGGAAGCCAGAGGTCTAGCTGTGCAGTTTGGAATGTAAAGATCTGGACTCTCACCTCCCTAGAAAATGTACTTACTATATAAATTATAAAAGGTTAAATTTCACGGCTGGTTTAAAGTATGTGGTTCTTCAGTGTAGATTTAGTTTGATGTTTTGAGAACACTAAAGTAATTTCAATTAAAATTTAATTTTTTCGGGAATTTTGCTGGTCGCGAAAATGAAAAATTTAAACTTGCCCAGTTAACAGTAATTGATTTTACTTATGTCCAGCTTACTTGTGTAATCAAAGTTGCACAAGGCAGCAACATACATGTTATCTTTGGTCAGGAGCTGCCGGGTTTTGGCGGCTGTGGTCTTTCACTCGTGGTCATGTGGTCCCTGGTTCAAGCCCACAGTCCGTGTGAGACTCTAGGCCGGTCTCTTTGCGTCACATTCTCAGTTGTACATGTATACAAGTAAATCAGTACTGGTCACAAAAATTTGAGCATTGTTATTTCCGCTGCTAGACACGCTATAAGTATAATTTCATTATCAAGGTTCTAAACCATATCGGCTGTTTCTGCATTTCTGTAATTTCTCAATCAAGTTGAGAATGAGATTATCTGACACTAATCACAAATTTCTGCAAGACAATTACTAATTCATTATCAATTAATCATCAATTTCGTCTTAGAATATACTAATAAGTACTTACTCATCTAACACGTGTGTGGATTCTTCAAAGAGAGAATATTGTGCATTCTAAAGTGAGAATATTGTAGATTCTGAAGGGGGAACATTGTGGGGAGGGAGGAGCAAACTAAAAAAGGGTACATGTACAACTTTAAGCTACTGGTGGGCTCAAAAAAAGGTCGGACAAATAAGTTATCTTTGTTAACTTGTCACTTTAGTGCCATCTTACATGTAGGTGGATCCAGTGAGACCTTTCATTTTCTGTCATTGGCCTACTGTGAGCGATTTTTATGTGCCAAAATCCTCCCTTTAATTGAGTGTGGCGATCGTAATTACTCGTGGTCCAGGAAAGTAGGAAGGCAGAACATTTGGTTTCCAGTGGTACTGTTAGAGGTGTAACTAAGAGAAACTGCATTTTATAACCCAGTCATGATGCCTTTTTTGATGAGGCTAATATTTTTGGGGGGAGAGGGTTGAAACGCAGACTTGCATGTACATGTATGTTGCGCGAAAAATTGATTTATTCATTGCATTTGCAATGCATCGGTGCAAATGAGAATTAGGAAAAGCTGTTTTCGTGAAGGAACAAGTAGGGCCATGAAAAGATTGTGGTATCAAGTTGTATAGTACGTGTACGTGTATTTCAGTTTTTTGTCAAAAAGGTCAATGTAACGACGAATGCCCTTGCCATTGACATTGACAGTGGAGGCCAGCTCTACAGTCATGTAATTATCATGAAAAATAGATTTGTAAAGTTGGCAAACATTTGTTGTATATTCTTAACATCTGTATTGGAAATGTGATGGGACTCTTTTGTAAGTTGTGGCAGTCTTTTTTGTAGACAAGTTCTATCAACGAAACAATATCTAGTAGTATTTATCTATCAAAATAAACATATTTTCTAAGTAAACGATAAATTTAGTCATTTGAATCCATTCTTTTGCTGCTCGACTCTTCTCTGAGGACTTCACCGGAAGGATGCACACTAAGTCGCCCATCAATTTTTCCAGACTTGATCAGATGTGACATCAGGGATCAGTACCAGTGGTGGTCCGGAAGTCACAAGACCTTCATTGTACATTTAGATGTCCTTGATGGCAGACTGTTTTGTCTTGTTCACCACGGTGACAATACAGTAGAACCTCTCTATATTAAGGACACCCTCGGGACTTACAAGTGCTGTCCTTAATAGAAAGGTGTCCTGATTAGAGAGGTCAAATTGAATGGAAACAACCAATTTGGGACCAAAACTAGTGTCCTTAATAGAGAGGTTGTCCTTAGTAGAGAGGTGTCCGCTAAGGGAGGTTCCACTGTAGTTACTTAGTCATATTTCATGGCAGGGGTGCGAAATGTCATGAGTATCAGAAGTTATGCATGTTTCCAATAGGGTTTACTCCATGGTGAAGAGCAAGCCAACACAAAGTGTGCACCAGTGCCAACTGACATTTCTGTCGCATACACTACGAATGGTGGGAAAGGAACCAGCCAAATTGTACTGGCCGACCCCTGGCTGGAGCTGCCCAGGCCGCAAGCAAATGTCCCTCCCGTCTTACTGTGTACACCCAGTCACTGCTTGGAGATTGAGAAAGACTGCAGACAGTTAGCCAAACTGAGTACCTGGCCCAGTGTAGGGTCAGCTTGAAGAAGCTTCTGGCTGTCTTCAGCGCAGTACGACTGCGACTGACAATTGCAAGTGTCAGATGACTCATAAGTGGTCCTTTAGGTGCATTGTCTTCATATGCAAGACCCATCAAAATTATTCAGAAGGAAACAAGCTTTTGTAAAAAATATTTATTGCAAAAAATACTACATGAAGTTGAACTACTATCATTTGGGTTACTACATTTCAAATATGATTAATACAATATTTATATAACATACCCGATCACCTCGTATTTGGAATGATTGCAAAAAGCTAGTCTTGGACGGAGTGAGGAATACCTTTAATGATAAAAATGTAAGGACGGAAATTCTCTTGCCACCATGTTTATCCCTTTAGCATTTCTTGTTTTTAATTTTTGCCGCACTACCGCACAGAATGCAGTCAGTCACTGCTTTTAGACATGATTGATATGGGAGATGATCTGTGAGATTATCTTATCGAGAGCGGACTGTTTGAATTTCAAAGTTCACATCTTTCTAAAGAGTAATGCTGAAACAATGTGTCCACATTTATCTTGGTGACTTTAAACCAAAAAGCCCTTTCTTTTTTTTCTTCTCTTTAGTAGAGGATTTGCTCTCTGGTAAATTTGGGTCAATTGTCACAGATTTACTAGAGCGTCCTGTCTGGGGTGGTGAAAGATTTGAAAAATCTGCTTCTGAAATATCCAAATTATAACCATTTTCTGGCATCAAGTCGAGTTCCGATGCTTCTTCCGAGACCGAGCGATTTGAACGTGGCGTATTGCGTCTCCTTTTGTATTCGCGCATCTCTTCGGACCAGACAGGGAAGATATTTTTCACCATTGACCAGTAGTTATTCTGAAAGAAAATTTGAATATCGAACTTTAATTGAAGAAAGCCTTGGTGCGAAAGGAGAAATTTCTGTTTGCTTACGAATGACAGCGCAGTGGAAGAGCTATGGTCTCATGATCAAGAGGTTGTAGGTTCCACTCCGGGCAGAGTCACTTGTTGGTTCCCCCACAGGCCATGTTCAAATGAACGCTTTGTAGTTTCTCCTCGAAACCCCAGGAAGTTTTCTGTGGAGACTGGGATAATGATAATCGCAAAGCACTGGTGAACAAATATCGAGCCAACTAAAATGAGCACTGGTCTCTTTGAACGCACTTCACAGTAACAGGCAGTACATATGAGCTTCAATTACAATCATGTCTTATGAGACTTTTGGCGATTCTGGCTGTCTTTGCCTGAAGACTCCTTGCACAACATGAGACAACCACATTCGCCCAGATCATTTAGAGATGGTAGAAATGGATATGGCAAATGATCCACCACAACAAAAATCGACCCCAAGTTGACACTAGCATACAAGAGAGATTCAATCCTGCTTTCGGATGTTGTATTACTTTTAGTGTTGTAAATCTTGGATCTTCTTTGGCTCTCTTCTTCATCTTCATCTCTTCTGAAAACTGTCTCATGTCCTAAACAAGATAAAAATAAAATGTAATATAAGTTCTCAATAGTGCCTTAATGACCCTTATACTTTACATGTCCCCTAGAATCTAAACCATTCTACTCTAAGGACAACATTTTATTTTACCAGTACCTGGAGTAAAAGTTGATTTCTCTCAATGGCATTATTGTACGTCCCAATAAACGATCCCGACTTGTCATCTTTGTCATCATAAAAAGCCTCGGTTCCATTCAGTAGTGCCTCGCGTCTCAAGATACTGAAACCAACAATAGAATCACATTCAGCCTTTCAGGTTTTTCTTTGGTCCCAGATATGATGACGATGTCGATGTCGATGGTATTGGTAAGGTTTGTACATTCAGACATGACCTCTCTTCTTGAGGGTCTCTTCTTTGCTAATTGCTTTGCCAGCTTAGACTCATTTGTGTGTATTGTACAAACTATGCACGTATGTATGGCCATGGCCTATAATAGTATGCATATACAATGTATAGTAAAATGCAATGCATTTTTAGGTAGTAGTATATAGTAGACTACTAGAGAAAATGGTGAAGAAAAATTACCACAAAATGTGACAGAAAACAACCTTAACATGCCCACTTACATTTCCTGATGTCTCTGAGTTAATTCCACCTCATGCTTGAGGTATTTCGTGTCTAACATATTGGAATTACTGTTGCTTTTTACATGTTTTAGCATGATTTTAATTGGAAATATTAAATGGACTGTGATGTATTTCCTGAGATTATTCTACATTTGCCGAGAATACTAGTTATTGTCCTCACTAATAGGTGGCAGCATAGACAGGTGACCTGCAACGTACCTCGAACGTAAGTAGGTCAAACCATGAGAGAAATTGCATGAAAGCAGGAGATAGCAGATACTGCAACAACTATATCATAACATGCTGCCACAACCAGACCTGATAATACAGCATAGTGCTGTCACTACCAGATCTGAGTGATAGACAGCTGGAGATGCTGGCACAACCAGACCTGATGAGATTTGCAGATACTGTCGCAACCAGACCTGCATGGCGAGATAACAAATGCTGTTACACCCAGTGGCACCAATGATGTCAGTCATTATTCGGTCTATCACTTATGCCAGATCATATCATAAGCATAATCATTATCACAATTGTATCATGTTCCCGACCTCAAAGGGTCAAAGAGACAATGAAGAGTATTAACCAATCAATGCGAACAAAGGTGAAAATGTGGGAATTCCCCCTGTCCGAATTTAACCAATCAAATTTCGCGCACTTTTAACTCGCTAGTGACGTCCTTAGCAACGGAGATACTATGTTTATAACGCCATAATAACAAGTGAAAACATTGTATCTAAATAGAAAAAATGGCGATTATCAGCTGGCTAGTGCTGCAGTGACGAAGTGAACCATTACGAAACATTACTATTGGGATGACTGAGGCAGAAATGGTGTTTTTGTGGTCTTTATCAGACTAAGAACGATGTTTGCAGTCGCCGGGTTTCTGGGACTAAGTCTAAAGAATAAAGCCTGTTGTGCTCTATTTTTGGATATCTGACGTGCCCCAGCAGATTTCTAGGACGTTTGTGTATATGTGCACCGTGGCGACCGGTAAACGTGTGGCATGGTCTCTTTTCACGCCGGTGTCATTAATTAGTTTTCCCAGTCTATTTTTGGCTGTTTTGAATCGTCGTTCTGAGGAGACAATTATATAAGGGACTATAATAGTGAAGGAGCAGAAGGAAGTGGTGTGTCAAAGAGGGATACATTTTCTTTTTCTGTTTGTGATTGTGGTTCATTTTATGACTTAGCTTGGCTGCCAAGATCTGTTGTGACCTGTGTATTACTGTATAGTTGTATACATTGTATATCATTAACTGAGCCTAGGATCAGGCTTTGATTGACTTGTTGGCTTCCTATGGCTCAGACTCTTATCCTTCGCGTGGTTTCATCGCACGCTGGGACCACGCCCACAGACCCGCCATCCAGTGGTGGGAAACGCAGACCAACAGCACCCCTGGTCACAACCAGCGATGAAGACGAAGACGACAAGGCCGATACACCAGCCCTGAGCTCCACTGAGTACGAAAATGTCAGTTCGCCAGGAAACAGCAGCACGGCTAGTGGCCCGATTTATATTCGGCCCCCTGGCTTCAGCCATCATGGACAGACAATTATCTTATCAAAACCAAAGTTAAAGAAAAAAAAGACGGCATTAGCCATTCGAGAAGGACTTAAGAAACGAGATCCCACGCCACCAAAATCAAAACCAAGGAGAGGTAGGGTCATGATTTCATTCTGATGAATTTATCCAGCGTCATTTTCATTACATAATAATGCGGGTAGATGTTTCCGGTCCCTATAAATCCACAATAGTCCGTACCACAACCTAGGAACATCATGTGCAGTGGGGCATGTCCCTAGGTTTTGGTATGGACGTTATTCCCCTTGAAATGTGTAGACCCTGACATTTACTATCCTAAAAAGATAAAATTAAACTCAATTGCCTGTGAAATTTGTCAATATCTGGTTGATTTCAAAATGGCAGGGGGCATTAAACTCCAAAGCGGCGATTATATTCTAGAGTAGGACCGCCTCGCCACCTATCACTGTGCCGGAGTATGTAGCAGGGGGCCTCGGGCGGGCGGGTAGCATTTCCATCTTTTTTTTTCCTGTGTACACCCTGTACATTTTGAGACCTTGTGTCCCACTGATATCATTAGTGTTGCCATTGCTCTTAATCCATTGCTGCTATTAATAACAGAATGTTTACCTGTATCTAAGTGAAGGAAATGGCAATAATTTTGTCATCATTAATCAAACCAATGCTAAAAACCTATGTAAAGTTCAGGCCATCAATAATAGAGCAGTGATGTGCCTTTCTATTGAAACGTATGATATTTACATTGTATTATGAAACAAATTTAGGAACACTCAATTCCAGAGATTTCTTTGTTGGAGAATTCTCTCATCAGAGATACACAACTACCTGTTACTACAGAGGTATACGCTTGATCTCATCTAGGCCTTACCAGAAACTGCTACTGTGCAATATCAATTCTCCTGAACGAATCATAAGGATGGAAAAATAGATCCATTACTACATTATATTTAGCCAGTTGCCCAGTGCAGTCAATAATAAATAAAGGTTAGTCCATCACCAATCATTGGAAAAAATCAATTAATGACCTTTTTAATTGCACCCCTAAAATACAAAATCATTAGTAATTCAGATGAATCATTTTCAGCAATAGTCAATAGTAGGTGTATCTTTGAAAATAGCTTCCAGATTAAAAATCTATAATTTTCCACTATTATATGGAAAAACCATGCAGAACTGTTCAAAGTGTAACACAGTGCACCATTAAAAATGCTTAAGTTTGATAGCTGCAGACTGTCGAAAAATTTAAGTGGCATAACATGCAGTGACTAAGTTTGGAGGTCAGTGTAAAAGTTACTTTTGTATAACTCTCCACTTTGTTTATCCATGAGTTTCATTGGTGAAAATTTACATCCAAGTTCACTTTCTACCCAGTAGTCAACCCCTTAGCTTTGATATATGCAGAATTTACATTCTGTTAACCCGGTATATTTAATTCCAGAGATTTCTGATCCATTAGTATTCTTTTCAAAACTCGATCCAACCTTTATGCAGTTTGACAATTGGTGATCTTGGCCTACCGGGCCTAGTGGCAATATCATCCAAATAGGAATGACATGGGGTCATAGATATCTCGCTAGAACATGTATTTTAGATAAACAGTACATTTATTTCTTTGGTAAATTTGCCGAAATGCCATTGTAATGTACATAGTGACCAAGATAAACAATGTGGACATTTTTGACAAATTTCTATAGTTTGAGACATGAATAAGTAGCTTTTGATCTTGTACTTGATAGATGTCGTATCCTGGCATGGGGGCTCCTGGGCCTATGCCACGTTGGGAGAATATAGGGCAACTGCTTTCACCTTTATCATTTGTATCCCCAGACAGGCCACTTGACTTCAACTAGGGCCCCAGCTATTTGTCTGTATCCTTGGATAAGTCACTTTTAAACTCAGCCAGGCCAGATTGGGTTTTTGTTCACTTTCTCTCGTATTGGTGTCCTTGGGCAAGGCATTTCAGATTTGAACTAATTTTTAGATTTTCCAGTAGTGAATACCCAAATCTATATGAAAATGTAAAGAGTTTCTCTGTCTAATGGTGAAGTCAAAAAACCAATGTCATGCACGCCATCAACTAATTATAAAATAAAGTCTGAAGTCAATGGTGTTGTCATGGATTTGAGACAAAGCTAAGCTAAATATATACAAAAGAAAACACAAAAAGCTAAAAAAATAGTTTTAAAATGTTTTTGTCAAAAATCAGCTATGCGTGTCATTAGGCTTAACATTTTTTTCCCTTAAATCTGATTGTCAAATTCATATGCCAATAAGCATGGAATGCGTCCAATTCCCACATCGTTTAATTACATGTAGGCCCAATAAATTTCATTCACTCTAAGCTGAAAGAAATTTCTTATACATTCAGTGTATTGTGACTGTTCAGGTTGAGGTCAACCAAGGCTGAAACAGACTTGAGTAATGTTGTTATAAATTATTAGTTTCTCTGAATGGACATATACTGCTATGCACGTAAGGGCCTAAATTAAGTTGTTTCCTTGTTGTGGTCAAGTATGAATGACGTTCGCTGAAGTTGTTGTGGCCAATTTATAATTTAACCCATTAAGTGCCATTACAGTGTTACTTTACTGTTATTTTGTCACTACATATATTACATGTTCTGTAATTAACCCCCAACAACAATGTAGCTGTCCTCCAGAAGCCCATAAAAGAGGCCTATGTGTGCTCTCACAGTGACTTTTGGTGTTTAAAATAGAATGGTCATCCCAAAAATCATCAAACCAAAATCAGGCTGTGACCATTGCAGAATAGGTGACCTGATTACGGGCAATAACTGGTTTCAAATTCATATGCTGGGTAGACCATGCAGAATTCTTATCTAATATGAGTTCCACCCAAAATCATGTTTAAAAATAGAATTCTTGACTGTGATTGATTTCATATCTTGTTGTTTAATTAGTCATTAACATGCATCTAGATTTGATAATCAGCAGATCAGCATACCACACTTGATTGCCACTTTCATAATCGCTCTTTTCTTCCAGAGCCCCTCCCAATGAGATTACGGGCCTTACCACAATCGTTCTGGCAGCAACCCAACAAACCCCAAGTGTGTTCCCCGGCATCCGTTTTCCCATCTTTGCCGCCATTGTGTAAAGATGATGTCACAGGTGAGGTTTGATCATCATTACAGATAGATTCGATACGGGAAACATCCTATCTTACAATTTTTCTATTGGTGAAAAAAAAATTATACTGTAAGTGTAAGACCAATTCAATCAAGTCATTGATGTTTTCAGGGCCAGGGTAGAGTGTGTGGGTTTGATAACTGATTCAATTAGACCTTACTTGTGACCTTCGACAAATTGCAGTGATACAATGTAGCTATCTAAGTAAGGGCCACTTCAAACACAGAAGAAGAATTGAAAAGGGTTAAGATTTTTTAATCCAAGATAATAGCGTCTACAGAAAATGAGAAAAGTAATCCATCATTTTTTTATCAAATCTTTCCCTTTTGGCAGAGATCCGTCCAGTAACGCCACCAGAAGACAAAGAAAAAATCAAACAGAGGCCAAAACCGGAGAGGAAAGTGACAGCCGCGAATACAGATCTGTTGTTCAAATTATTCGAAGGAATCGGAGAAGCGGACAAAAAGCCATTAAATCACTTTTCAACATCAACTTACAGGCGTGGGCGGTAAGAGGCAATAAGACTAGTACTGTAGCTCGCAGACGACCTGGCTTCTTCTCATTATACAATGTACTTCCCCCTACATGTGACGTCCAGTACCCGCGGCCCATTCGACAAACCTGTCCAAACCAACATCCTGCTCCTTTTCACCAACAGCGAGACTAGGGGTTGACCTGTTCTTCTCCTGATCTCGGTGTTCCTGACACGATTGAACCATCTGATCGTGAGAAGACGTTGTAGGCATTGCATGTCAAAGGCGGCTCCTGCGTCGTTGTTGTGGCCTTTAGCCTTATAGGTTTCTGTGCCATAGGAAAGTATTAATTGAGAGTTCAGCAACTTGATTTTGAGGATTGCCTTGCTCCGACATACTATAACTTCACAAATTTTTGTTTGATTTCAGGCCCCGAAAACACGTTGCATCATCAACACTATTATCAGGAGAGGATCCGTACTTAGTCGAATGTGTCACAGAGAAAATGTTTCCCCATTTATCAATCGAAAACAGCAAACATTATCAAAACTCAGGGCATTCTTCTTTACAACTAGTGACGCTTCGCGAGGGCGATAAATCTGTGACACTGCCCTCTTTAAGTGTGGAGCAGAACTATTCACAAATGTTGTCCGAGTTGGTGATGCAGATTTAAAGGTGGTATATCATCATCCTCTTGGATGGCCCTTTCAAACAAATTGGTTCGAACTTTGCCTTTCAAAGGAACCTGTGTGATATTTCAAAATATTATTTCAATAATAAGTTATCAGATCTTCATCCTCCATCGATCATGCATATTGCTGTGGTTTCGACATGGTGCCTACTATGTGTGCAAGGAATTTTGACTTGATTTGCTTTTCAACACTGGATTTGATATGATCCGTCCTGAAGTTATGGAGTCTCCGTCTTGCAAATTCAGGTCAGGAACCGTAAAGCTTTCAGCAGCTGTGTTATGTCATGGAGTATGTTATTACAAAGTTGTGCCATCATCTAGAAAGTTAAATGTGACAACTCCTGACTGGTTTTACAGTATATGTGAATATGCCAGATCTGTGATGGCCCTTATGCCAGTAGAACTGAATTTAATGCCCGCCACACTCTACCAAATTCTTGAGTTATTATCGACTTTTTTATGCATTATTTCATCACCACTTTAATAGTGTGTGGAGGGCATTTCACACTACGCCTGGCCGCCATTCGTTCTGGTCTGTATATAATCAAATACAGATTTATGATGGTAAGACTTTGTGTAAATATAAGATTGGCAGGCTTTGGTGCCTTGTTTACTGTATATATTTCACCAAATCCCTAACAAATATCATTCCTGATATCATTTGTGCCATTGTGTCCTTTAGAGGGGGGTGATATAGGCAAGAGCGGGGGGGGGGGGGGGGGTGAGTCAGCAATAATTATATTCCATATATGTGAATAGTTTCAATGTATTGTGAGGTAGAAGCGGCCCCTGGCAGTGACCACGTGTAATTAAATCTAACCTCCCTGGCTCCTGCATATAATCTCCCTTCAGAATGGTTTCCTCTGTGATCTCAGTACAACAAGTACCAATGGTTGTAAGGAATTGAAATTATGTCAATTTCCGTCCACGATAGAAAATTCTACCTCTCACGGTTCTCCAGTCTTTGATTCAGATCAAATCCTTTAGCAAAACCACTTGGTTGAGTTGTTGGGTTTAGTGGATTTTCTAATTGTGTGAACCACTGGATGTCATTATTAATCTCTGTTCACCAGAACCACTGGAATCCCATAATATTGTTCATGTCGGGATTGAATTGAAGGTGTTGCATGTCAGATGCAATTTACTGTTAGTGGAATTTTAGATCTATGGTCGTGCTGTTGAACACTTAGTCAAACAGTGTGAGTGTCATATTAGAATTATGTGGCAGGCCACATATATCTATGTTTATTAGCTGTGATTTAATTAACAGACTGAGGTAGAGTGTGTATGTTGATTTCCATTTATTCATAACTAAACGTATGTCTATGAATTAAATGACTGTCTCGAGCTAAGTTTATAGAGCTCCTGTGCAGAGGCTGGTTCTTGGATATTTCCAGGAATGAACACAAACATTCTACAAACTATCTGTGGACATTTTTGGACGTATGTCAGTTGCGCCTTCTGAACAGAAACACTATATTTATCATTAATGCCAGATGGGCATTGTCTTAAGGCACTCCCCCTTAAAGTTAATGTAGATCTATCACTCAGGCTTGATGCAGGCTGTTTTTGGTACCAAATTTGAAGAGAAAAATCAAAGCTGGCTTTTGATATGTTAGGCTCATTTCAAAAAGGGTTAACTGAACAAATCACATTGGTGGAATATTTAAAAGGACATTACCATGGTGTTTTGTTTGAAATGATTTTTTTATCAATTATAGTTGTTAAAAAAGCGACCAGAATATAGCTTTAAAAAATGGATGACTATGCTTTAATGGTGCAAGCACATTATTGTCCGTGTATTGACCGCAAAATATCATCTAGAAACGGCTTACTATGGTTTACATGCTGAATCATGCGGAGAGTAGATCAATATAGCCCTAGCGTGAGATGCAATACGAATTATTTTATTGTTGATATCAGAAATTCATTAGCTCAGTGTCAGCTCACAGTGATGAAGATTCACCATGCTAAAAACATGATATTTCCATGGTTAAAAACCTCGAATTCATCAAAAGGACACAATTTCACCATGGTCAAAAAACAAAAGTTTTGCACTCAGTTCTTGTCATCTGGGGATGATTTCAATGCTTAGCACCGTCATTCAGTCGGAACAATTCAATACATGAGTTGATGTCACTTGGGGCTGCAGGCTTGGCAAAAGTGGTACAAGACAATTGTTTCTAACAGTTATATGTTTTGGTAACCCACATGCGTGTAAAAAACAACATTCTCATGTTATGGTTCTGCCAATTTTTTGTTTGAATGACATTTTTTGGCACTGAGAGGAGCAGGCCTTGTGCCAAGAAAGATGGTCTCATTTTAGTAATGGTTTTCATGGTGATCCATTTTAAACAAAATACATGTACAAAAATGAACTGAATCAAACAGGAGTTACTGTAGAAGTTCGAATAAGCTGCTGAAGTACATGTATATCAGATTAAGGCCTAATTTTTTTTGTTTATAAGCTTACTTTTTTTATGGCTGTGCAGCCATAAAAAGTGGCTCTTTTCAGACCTCTCAGCCTTTTCAGTGGCTCGCCTCCCGGCTCTCCTGAGCTTTGCCTTTACCTTCTTAGTATGTTCTGATTTCCCTGGTTGGCATTACTTATTCCAATGTCTACAGTATGTAAGTTCCCATGACCATGAGCCTCATTTGGTATTTGGGGAAACTTGTCGAACCAGACAAAACCAGATTAGCCTTATTTTGGCCAAGGCCTCGGGAAAGTTCCGCGCTGCAGTTAATATTATGGAAACCACAAGTATCATTGCATGTTGTTGTTGGGCAAGTTGACTGGGAATTTCCTACTATGACAGGGAATTGAGTATCAAATATGCTCTTTGTTTTTGTATGGGGTTAAGTTCCAGTCTATGTACTGTTAGGTACCCATTATCCAGTATCATTTACAGTACTTATAACTGTGTGATTTTTTATTCATAATTATGATTGCGCGTGAATAATTTGTTTTATTTTGGATGAATGGTTGTAAGGCATGTGACTGCACTGACGCGCAGTATTCCATTCTAGTACGGTATTGCCCCTGTGAAGGACACCTCAGCAGGTTGGAAGGCCTACCTGATTCTTGGCAAGCTGGGGGATGACTCTCCAGGGTGGAATGTGTGTGTTTAAGTTATAATACCCAACAGTCAAAACTGTATGGCTGGGAAGACGAGGTCAAAATTATCAATTTGGTGAAGAAGCAGCAAGGGTATAAAAAACTTGATTGAAATTCAATAAAGTGATCACCACAGCTTTTTTTACTTGTAAAAACATTTAGAGGTATAAAGTTTATGAAGCTGAATTATTATGTACATTGTAGCTTTTAATAACCTGTAAATAATTAATTGAGCATAAAAAAGGACTTGTACATTTACTGGTGCACTTTGAAACTGATATTCCTAAAATTGCTAGATTATTTAGTTAATGTATTATGAAATACATTTTGCATTTATCCTCAGTTCTTCTTTACTGCCAAGTTTGAGAGCGAAAATTTAAATGGAAAAAATTTGAAATATCAAAAGGAAAAAAATGGTTGAAAATGATATTACCGCATTTCAAAATATCAGTTTCAAAACGTATACTGTACAGAAAGTGTTCTTAAAATCATTTTACGAGTCGTTAAAATTGAAAAAGGCCTATTCCGAGATGCATTGGATGTGACCATCCAGTAAGGCCTACTCATGAAAGCTCAATCAAGGGAAAAATATGTCCATATTTCATATTTATAACAAAGAGGCTTTTGTGTGTACAAATGTATAAATCGTTGAATAACCCTGTAAATATTCCTTGATATTTTTAGGATATTTGTTGAAAGTGTGATTTTAGATCATTTGTATAGTTCATGACATAATTTTGTCACCTTAGTCATAACATAGTGTGCTCATAGACTTCAGTCTGTTCTCTTAAAGATTCATACAGTGTGTCCCAAGGAACCTTAGCAAAATCAGCTGTTGACAAATTTTTTGGATACACAATGCTCTGGTGATCTTGTAAGAGAAACAGACTATCGCTTTTATTCTAGATCTTTTGTTTTTGCTAAATTTTCTTTTTTCTGTAGATATTTATTTTTCTTGTTCACTTTTTGCATCAGAGACTGCACTTCAAATTTGTACAATAGGTGCATCAAGTAGGCTGACCTTTTGCTCCAATTCATTTGGTGTTTATTCTCCAAGCCTAAATAATGCTGTGGAGAAAAGTATACTCATGGTGATCACACATTAATGTGACTTGCAACTTATGACATCCCCGGTAGCCATCATTGGTAGTGGCAAATATTCCAAATGATAAGCCTGTCTCAGGTCTAGCGTAGTTCCTGTCACATCATCTTTGGTTGTCTTTAGACATTAACACTGGATGTACCACTGAGATTTGCACACATTTGCCAAGGACATATTTCGTGTAAGGAATAGCTTTATTTCTTTAATGCAAAAGTATAAGTATTTTCCAAGAAACATTCTGCTAATTCGGTATGAATGCAAAGCTGCCTTGGAAAAATTCTCCATAAAACCTTAATCCATGGAGTACTTATAGATCATTACCGATCATGACTGAATCTACACTCCTGTGCACTGGTTACAAAATATGTCTAAAACTAAACTTTGCTGTGAGATACTGCCTTAGGAGTGTAGACATCATCAGTAACGGCAACATGCAGCTTTTGTAAGTTTTTCGAGTTTCTTGGAAGGTATGCTTTCGTACCCATTCATTCATGTCCTAGTGTCAGGTTAACCAAAAAGTGAAGGACCAAATCAAGCATCATCACCCTGAGTGAACCTGTTTGAGGACAAATCTTTTGTATCGTGCTATTAATTAGTCCTATTTGAAGCTATTTGATAGGACAGCTGTAGTAAGTTTGCAGTGCTGGGAATTTGTTAAGTTTTTTCGTATTTTCTTGTCCCAGCACACAAGAGATAAAGACAAAAGCACGTACTGTATCTCATGTTGATCTTTTATGTATGATACAGTAATATTAGAACATGTCTTTGTGATCACCAAAAATGTCTCCCGCCATGGCCCTAATGGCGGCTGTTTTGGATGTCTCCAAGTATTTGAGGTTGAACCGATGCCACCAACAACAATGTCATGGTTCAAATCTGTTACAAATTTCACTCTATTTATTCCGTCTTTTCTTGTTTTGTTTGTGACTCCACCTATTGACCATTGATAAAGCAATGCTGTTGTTCATGGTTAACATGAATCCGGTAATAAAATGAAATTACGCAGTACTTCGATGTTCTGTTTTGCGGTTATGTTCTCCAAAGTATCCAGATATGATCCTCCATTGGAGACCCCATGCCAGGATGACATTAGCTCAAAAAGCCATTTGCCTCTACAACAGCACTGGTTCATTGAAGGACAGCTACTTTTGTCTCTGCCAATAGCCATTAGCCAATGGCCAGGACAGCCACCTTCGTCTCTGCCAGAAGGAAACTGGCTCAAGGCAAGAACAGACACATTTGTCTCTGCCAGGGAGACATGGGGGACTCAAGGCAAGGACAGCCAGTCTTTGGTCTTTGGCAGGAAGACATCGACTTAATGGAGTTCATTGAAATATATAGGACGTTCAAGTTTGTCCCTGCTAGGATGACATTGGTTCATGGAAGGACACCCCATTTAGTCTCAGACAGGAAGACTGCCTCAATGGACAAGTTACATTCACCCCTGCCGGGAAGACACTGGTTATGAGAAGAGCACCCACGTTTATCTCTTCCAGGACAACACTCACTCAAGGCTACGGCATCCCGTTCTGTCTCTGCCAGGAAAACACTTGCAAAAGGCCAGGATGGCCACATCTCTACCAGAATGAAACCATCGATGATGGAAACCCATTTTATTCCTCTGCCTGAATGACATCGACTCGTAAAAAATTGACTCTGCACAGATTACGAGTATCGCATTCAAAGGGTTGAGCAATCCTAGAGTCCGAAACACTTAAAATGCTTCAGAAAAAACCAAAAAGCACAAAATAACTTGTATTTACAATTTATTAAGTCTACCTTTCTGGAAAAGGCAGTCATGACAGTATAGAAGGGGTTCAGTAAACTAAGCACAAAATGCACAGGCAACAGCATGCCAACCTTGTTCGGGAGCAACCTGTGTAATTGGATATGCAGCAACAGAAACTTGGCAATGCCAGGTAAACAGCCACCCTACCATCTATAAACAACCAAGAACACTACATAAGCCAGCATTAAAAGAACAGGTCACAGTTAGTAGCGATTGCTGTCAGCGATATAGAAGCTATCCCCCATTGAGAAGACCAGCTGGCATTGCTCTGGTGATGGTGTCAACATCAGATTCAGAGTTCAGAATGAAACTGAAAGTGTTACATCGGCAGAAGATGGACAGATCACTGGCAATTAGTCAATTTGACAATACAATTATATTTTTAAGTAAGCACAAGTGTCCTTATACATTTTTTTTATAACAAATGGCGATTTCACACACTCGATTTTAAAAGGAGGAGCAAAAATGACAACCAGCACCATAACTTCCTCTTCTCTCTATGACAGTCCAAGCATTCACAACTTCAGCAACATGGGTGGAATAATTGAGTCTGCCTTTTCCTTGCCTTGTAATGCCTCAACTATTGCAAGGGAAAATTCGAAGCAGGTTCCAGGGCCTTGACTTGTGATAACCTTTTCATCTCTGACCACTCGCTCATCACAATAGGTGAATTTCTCTGAAAAAGGAGAAAAGAAATTCAGCAAAACTTTCGACAATTTTTGGCCATAGTAATCCAGTAATTGTTTTTGCAAGATCTTTCAAAGGGTGTTAAACAAACGATATTTTTAAACACCAAACTTACTGTCTTTTTCCATATCCGCCTTGACAGCTGGATGTGACGTAACCTTCTTGTTCAAAGCGATGTCATGGCTATGGAAAGCCAAGGGGCCTGCAAATGAGACAGGGAAGCATTTATTGCCCAGTCTGAATAATGCCAAGTCATATTTATTAATCTGTTTTTGATTCTATGAAACAATTTGATTTCTACTTGTTAAAGAACATTGGCTGAATATTTTGACCCACCTGCACAGATAGCTGCTACAAATCGATCACTCTTCTGTTGCTCACTAAGAATGGTCTTCATCTTGGGTGACTGAAGAGAGAAGGACTTGGAATACAGACATTTTGATTGATGGAAGTATTTTTGGAAGGGCAAAAGGCCGGACTCGATCACTCTTCTGTTGCTCACTAAGAATGGTCTTCATCTTGGGCGACTGAAGAGAGAAGGACTTGGAATACAGACATTTTGATTGATGGAAGTATTTTTGGAAGGGCAAAAGGCCTGACTAAATAATTCACTGTCGACACTTTTGTGCTTGGATGATAAATCTCTCTTAGACTTATTTTGTTAATCAAATCGAGGCCGGCCGAGAACCTTCTCTGGGAAACGGCAGTGAATTGTCAAGTTGCTCTGGGCAATATCTTACCGCAGCCAATGCTGTTGCCCCACCCATTCCTCCAGGACAGATAACGATATCGTAAGTTTTGCTTGCAACGCTATCTAGATCAATATCTGGCTTTAAGAAGACGCCGCGGCTGCACTTGACAACGTCAGGGCCGTCCAATCCTGCCACTGTCACATCAATCTGAAAATACAGCACATACAAAAGCTATTATGGGTAAAAATGGTAAGGGTTAGTAGTAAAATATATCACTCTAGAAATTACAGCTGAACCTCCATTTAGTGTTAGTGGACACCACGCTATCAATAAGAACACTTTTGGTCCCAAATTGGTTGTTTACATTCAATTTGACCACTCTAATCAGGACACCGCTCTATCAAGGTGAGTACTTGTCAGCCCCGAGGGTGTCTTCATAGAGAGATTCTACTGTAGTGAAAGAGAGTTGTCACTCAAGTCGCTCCGCCAAAACACATTTTTTGTGACACCCTGTAGGTAAGTGTAGTGAATCTGTCAAGTGCAAAATGTTTTCGGCGACATTCAAATGTGTTTTTGTCTGTATTTACCCCTCCCCTCCTCAAGACATCCACTGTGATGACCGTCTCCATCTCCTCTGCTCCTTCTGCAAGGACCACAAGAGCTGTCGGATTCGACATGCTGTGATAGACCTTTATTAATTTAAAAGATGAAGAGCCTATTATGCAATTTGTTACATCCTCGAGGTACACATCGAGGGAAGTTAGAAGGATGTCGGAGTTCTTTTTAGTAATAACAGGTGACGCCACCAGTTCCTAACGCGGGAAATACGTACGAATGCGCGCGTTTAGTGTTTAAAAGAGGTTTTTAGATTTTAAAAAGGGATGGCCCCCTGTAGAATTTGTGGCTTTTAAAGAAAGGGGTCCTGGGGGGGGGGGGGATGTTGGCCAGGATTCATACTAGTGATAAACCATTCAATGTGAACTCGAGTGAATGTGATCATCTGAAGGATTCATACTGGTGATAAACCATTCAATGGTAGGGCCTAAATTCAGTTAATTTGGACCTATGAAGAAAATAGGATAAACACAGATATCTGAATCACAGACAACTTTATTGTACATTTATACAACAACACTGTCAACAGAAGATAAATTTTTAACCGAACACAGTAGGGATAAATGTCTATTTAGTGTTCTCACTTCTATCACATTGACCCCCCCCCCCCCCATGAAATAATCGATCCTGATTTCATTCCAGAAAGTTATTGTCCAAGAGCCAAGAGTCTTTGTTTGATGCAAATAGACTTTATGCTATAAAAGTGCCTCCTCATTCCGGATGAATTCTCCGATATCCGCTTGGTGAAATGTGATTATTGTCATCGGATCTGCACGGCGGCACTCCTGTGTTGATTTTGCGGCAACTCCAAATCCCTGAAAACAAGAAACAAATTACTTTTGAAATAATTCTCTATACCACTCTAATCAGACAATTTTAATGCCACTTTACTTTGATGTCCATGCCATTTGAGTGAAGAAGTTCTATATGCAAACAACCTTTGTGTGTTTTGGTCATTACAAAATTCACGATAGAAGTCACAGACAAAGGTTGTGTAAGAACTCCGCATTGACCTGACAACTTTGATAATGAGCATACTGAATGTCTACTGACCAAGTGTTCATGATTCACTCCCTTTGCCCAAAACAACGTTTGCCAGACCCCCTCCCAAGTTCTAGAATTCTACTCACCAATGGTAAATCATTCATAGAGTAAACTACCACGCCTTGGTACTGGTTTGTGTTTTCAGTGATTCGACCTAGCCCCGACTTCATCACATGATGGCCGTACAGAAACTGCTGCTCTGCACTTGGCTTCACCCAGATTTTAAACTGGAAGAAAAAATGGCTCATGTTGAGCGCGAAGAGAAGTCGTCTGACTGCCAGAAGTGTGCATTTGTTATCGCGGTTCGAAGATGAAATCTGAGGACCTTACGAAACTGTCCATTTTGTCACCTGTGTTTGATATAGGAGAGCCAACTCACTCCGGTACAATCAGAGCCAAGAACATTCGAGACTCGAGGTACCAATCTGGTACAAATTTAGGTTTTGAGGAAAAGCATCTGAAGCAAACAGGATGTCCTCCAATAAGTTTCGACATTCACTCACCTTAGCGTATGGTGCCAGAAAATCTAAAGCTGTGATGTGTAATCGAAACTTTCCACTCTTTGTGAACTTTCCAAAGCAGGTTCCAAACGTCATGAGGTTCTCTCTTGAAACATGAGCTGCCTTCTTCAGTATCTCTTCACTGAAACACAGATAAAGAGCAGATTTCAGTAACTAGTGGCAATACTTGAAAGCAAGGCCTCAAGGTCGGGTGGTACCCCTTAAGAATTGATGTCATTCAAAACGTTTTTTTAAATTGGATGACATAAAAACGTTTTTTTAACTTTTAAGATTGCGATTTAAATGCTGCACACAGCACAACTCCAGAGCCTGTGTCATACCTAACATAGAATATCCTATCGCGATGATATCTGAAGCAGTATGTGCCATCTGGTCGGTCAATCAGCAACTTGATGTTTTCTCCAATACTGAAAAGACATGACAAATGAGTTGAGTTGACAAAACAGAACGACTGACACTAGTGCACGGACGAATAAGTGACTTTGAAAGTCACATGGCTATTGCTCACGTCGTCACGACATGCTCGGTTGCGACATATGTCTGGCCGATCTGTCGGGTACCAACTGTATAGAACACTTCCGAACTTCGGTCCCAGATCTAGATCTGACGATGGTTCCGAGTTGTCGTTGTGCAACTCGAACTGTTGGCTGATCCGCAGCAAATATATCATCATTATGGCCATTGGAGTATGGCACGATATCACTTCGGTGCAAAATATACAAATAAGCGTCAAGCACTGATAATGTATTTTGTATATCATGCATACTGTTCAATGACATGAATGATGTACAAGTGATATGACATGTAGATGTACAGCGTTGATGTACATACCACACCATACAATATTTAAGCTGCCTCTTTCACACTCTTATTCACAATTTGAAAGTAAATTTCTAACTGCTCACTATTTAGACAGCTTCTCGAAAACTGTTCTCGTTTCTTCGTCTGTTAATGGCCGCATTTTGACAAGATCTAGAGAGTTTTAATCGAACACAAACACGACCCACGTGTTTTCATTTATTTACTTCCGGTTTTTGCAATCTGAGCATGCGCATCGGTAAGTATGAGGGTTACACGAAAACACAAACTCGATTTACCCGGATCGCACGTCAGAAGCGGGTAGCTGATGATTAAAACACTTATAACGCAAGAATAGGCTACAATTTCCATAATACGATACACTGGTAGTATAATTTGATCCATTTCAATCTGCTATTTGAAACTGTTTGCTTTGGATTCGGAATAAAAAAAAGGAAAGTAGAGCTTTCGTTTCGTATTTGAGCAACTAATCGATTGACGGTTAGTTGCCCAATCTCCCGTCGCCGGGCCAAGTGTTGAATTTGCATGCACCCGCTGAAATTGTCACTGTGGCAGAGACAGTAGGTCGAGTGAAGCTTGACAACAATGACCACCATTGACAACGCTTGGAGAATGTTAGTTGCCATGGCAGTGAACATGGCATTGCGGAAGTGAAGTGTACATGCATGACAAATGTCTTGTTTACATTCGATTTTATGCTGTTTTCTCAGTACATGAGTAACGAAGGGAAGACAAACTGTTCGTGCGTTATATGACCAATGTGAGGACCATAATATATTCAAATTGTAATGCATATTCGTCCAAATTTATATGAAAAAAATCATAACATTTTGTATATTTATTGCATCAACTTTATATAATTATAAGTTTATCAAGCATGCAAGCCATCATGGCAATGCCAATGCCAATGGTCAATGCATTCGCATGGCTTCAATGTCATGACATGGGTATGACATGACATGACAGATCTTATGGAGATGGTCTACCTCAATCATTTATCTTTTCAGGCGCTCAGGATCGAACTACATGAATTGAACTATGTGACTGAGGACCTCCCTGCCGCAGTTGGCAGTCCAAATGGGTTAGGGCCTTGGCCAATAAGAAAACTTGAAAACAAAAATAGAAGGACCTCCCTGCCGCAGTTGGCAGTCCAAATGGTTAGGGCCTTGGCCAATAAGAAAACTTGAAAAAAAAAAAAGAAAAATGTACTTTACTTACACTGGTGTTGAACTTGGTCCAGGTCGCTGACATGACTAATGGTAAGACAGCTTGGAAAGGTTAATGACAGTGTTATCAGGAGTGCAATGACACAACCAATGATTCTCTCTCATCGTGCAAGAAATCCCTCAATGGGCCCAAACACACCAACCCAAGACTTTCAGAATAACCTAGAGTTTGATCGAAGAACGCCAAAAGAACGATTCTTTGACAAAGTAACGGTTGTGAATTCGAAGACGAGCTTCCTCCCACAGATTCCTAACAACTTAACGTCCCAATCAGGCCTTCAACTTGTTGGAACTTCTTCACCTTTGCAAGAAGTGTTCTATTTCGGAAGAAAGGACACCAATGCCGAGTTATCGGTTCAGTCACCTGTTGATGGTTCTGACTCCGTGAAAGGCTCTGGATCAGAACAAAGTCGGACTCGAAGTGCGGCAAGTCTTCACAGTCTTCAGCACAGCATCTCAAGACAGGGCTCAGATTCGATACTAAGGGAGGATCAAAGTGCTGCAAGCGTTCACACTCGCAGTCTTCAGAGCAATATTTCTAGACAGGAATTAGATGCGATACCAAGTGAGTCAGGAAGTCGCAGTCTTCAGTACAACATTTCAAGACAGGACTCAGATTTTGTAGTTTCAGTGTGTACAAACAACCGGGACACTCTTGATGTTCAAGGAACATCTCCTGCAGAAGATGCTGTCCATGGCAAAACAGCAGAGGATATTTCAAAAGCCGGTATGTATTCCTGAAACACAGATTTTGAACATTGGGTAGGCAGTGGTTGATAAGGAACTCCCAAAATATCAGACATGGCAGACAGCCAATGTTATATAGATGCCTCATTTTCCTCCTTATATATCTCAAGCATATCAACTCTTTACATCACAGTCCATGGGACATCAGATGAACAAACTGTAACAAATGTTGGTCATTCCTTCTTATTGTGAACGTGAGCCTACGATTATTGGAATACAGTTCACCCTGAAGCTATTTGAAGGCTTTTTATTTATCAATATTTGATGAAGTGATATTGATGTTTTAGCTGGGGGTGGGATCACTGTTTTGTTGATGAACACACTACATTTATTACATGTCAAGGTGGAGTTTTTTTGGACTAACAGATAGGTAAGTATACATGTCTTGACTGCATGGCATCTTTTTACTGCAATACCAATCACAATTATGGGTGGAGGCAATCCATTTGTAGTGTCTGGCATAGCTAAACCAATAGGCTCCCTATACATCACAGTACATGTCTGTTGATGAATTAACTCAGTTACACTACAGAAAGATATTTGGCTCATTTAACTTAGTATCAGACACAATATGATCTATTTTGGTAAGCAATTTGATGTCGAAACCCAAATAGATATGTGAATCACATCTATCTCAATACATTTCCTTTTTCATTTCAGCACCTTGCCTGACAAATTCCCAGAAAAAGAACCTCACGAAAAGACGAAAAAGTGGAAAAAAGAAACACAAAAGTACAACTGGGCGTCAAAGCCTCAGATCAACAAGCAGGAAATCAAAACATAGTGAACAAAAACAAGGAAATGTCACTGTGTCAAAAATTGAAAAAAAATTGACAGAAAATGGCAATACAGCTAATCACAACAAAGATTCGAAAGTTCGAATAAAGTTAAAACTTTCCTCATTCAGTACGAAACGCCTAACGAACATTGGAGGTGCTTATTCCGTAAGTGCTGACCCACCGATGGGACAGCGGGTGTCACGCGTAATAAAACCGCACGATGGTGCTAAGGACACATCAGAAAGTGATGATCAAATGAATCTTCTGGGTTTGTATTCTCAACCGATACAAATTTCACAGAAGCAAAAACCGACAAAGAAGACGGTGACGTTATCGACGCCGATTTTTGCGCCGAAACCACCGAAGACGAGAAATGTTGTACAGTCTTTTGGCGAGATTGATGCTGATGTGTCAGCCCGGAGACGACCTGTTGGTGGGAGCGTGGATATCGGGGATTACGTCCCGTATCGGCCGGCAGAGGAACAGTATGCTGCGACGCGAGGTTTGGTTCGTGTGTACCTCTCTGAGCGACAGTCTGGGACGATCAAACTTCATGGCCTGCAGCATCCCGGGGCTCCACCTGCCACACCCACTCCTGGTGCGTAGTTACCGTAGTTACCGTTCTTTTCAAGTTCCGTAGCATCCACCAATCTGATAATTTAATGCTGTTGAATGCTGAAGACGACTGCCTGGGTTGGATTTGTAATGTAAGCATCTCTCATGACTTAAAAAGACAAAGACAATGGAAGACATTATTGTCGTAGCTTATTCAACTTTTTTCCATTCCAGCTCAGCTAGGCCATGTTCTCTACATTCCAAGCATGAACGATATCAAGGTGAGATACTTAACACGTGAAAGTTTTTTTTCTTTTAAAGGCTGACGCTGTTCGTTTGATTTTGAAATTTGTAATTGAATTTGAAAGTTTTCAATTGCGTAAAAACACACTGAAAATTAATTTCAACACTTCTGTTGTGTAGACAGGCATAACCCTTTCCGGAGATTGGGTCAGTATATATGACAAAAAGTTCAATATGTATATGTATTATTCATAAGTGTGACCAAACACCCCTAGGTTTGTTGTGCCTTATTTGTTGTTAGCTCTGAGTTGTTATCCGCTATTAGTAAAGTCATAATGCATAACTACAAGTAGGGCTCAGTCCAGTAATCTTTAGTTTTGCACGGTAGGCATATAGGCATACTTAGCTCCATTTTATCAGGCCTGTGAATGCCTGATGACTGAGCGGTCGGCCTATGTTGTCAATGAAGTGAGAAATTTTTGTGCCAACAGGGCTGGAGTCAAGGTTTTGTGTACTGGACGTCTTTATTTCTGTGGATGTTGTCCTTCCACAACTTCAGGTTGGATGGGAGTGCTTGAGGAGACATTGAGCATCTAACTCAATGTCACATGTCTGCCAGACTGTTTTCACAACATTCAATAACCTGCCATCCATTCATGAGACGTACACCACAACTTATTTCAAGATATAATCGTTGTTAGTTGTTCAGTTTTGAAATATCTCGAGGAATTTCAACTGTTGTGGATGTTGTATACTTGGCCGTCATGATCGTTAAGGCTGTGTTAATGGAAAATATGTGTGATGACAGTTGTTGACATGAAAAATTGGATTATCTGCATCTTCATCTTTGACATGGTCATGTTTTGAAATTGACCAAGCAAAATTTCATCAGCTATTCCAATGTTGACATTGGGCCTGGAGAGTCGTGCTGAACAATCGCTATGCTAAACAAACCAAACAAACAGACGAGCCATGGGCTGTCGTCCTTTCCACCTCTTCTCCAGCCATGGGTCTCGGGCTCCGTATCAGCCCTCTCACAGACTTCCAACGGCAAAAGTACACCATTACCAACAGCAATATCAACAAGCCAAGTTCATGCGCGGCATCCGAAACCGTTAATTTCATCCAAGACTTACATTTGCACTCGGTTAGATTATCTATCGAAACCGAAGGAAATCGCCCTGTCTCAAAATGCGAGACTTTCCGTCCCGAAATTAAAGCGTTCTAGTCGTATAACTAGCCCTTACACCAGTCGCGGGGAGAGACGTTGGCAGCTGAGTCATTCAAAACAAATTTCACCAAGTTATGACCCGGTGAAAAGGAATGATTCGAGTGTGATATTTGGCTCGCCCTATCAGACTTCAGCTGGGTATCAATCACCAACAATCGAAAAGTATCGTTTTGCTAAAGCAAGTCAGGTAAGAGACAAGGAAAAGGAGACAGCAAAACCTATCAAGGACACCCTTGGGAGAAAAACTGTACTTCATTGAGAGGTGTCCTGATTACAGAGGTCGAATCAATTGAAATGACCAATTTGGGACCAAATGCAGTGCCCTTAATAGAGAGGATGACCTCGGGAGGTGTCTGCACTGGGAGATTCCACTGTCTTTTGAAATATATTTTGAGCCACTGTCCTGTTTTTTCAGCGAAAGAGAATGATACCACGTAACATATCTTTAATTGGTCTCTACTTGAATGAGGGAGGGCACACATACTTTTGGAGGAACCTCTGTAATAAGGAGGACACCCATGTGACTGAAATCTTACGGGGGTTCGACTTGTTTAAAGTGGTAGCTTTGTTTATTAACGTCGATGATATCAATCTTTTCGTTTTAGGCTCAGCGTGAGTTAAAAATGAGGCTGGAAGTCTTAGATCGACAGGACAAAAAGCGACAGGAGAAACGAATTGAAGAGAATCTTCGAAAGGAGATGAGCGCTCAAAAGGAGAGAGTCAAAGTGCTCAAGACAATGCAGCGCTTACAAATCTATGCTTTAAACGAGGTGATGACAACGTTGGAAAATGAGCGCTTCGAAAAATTCAAACAACAAAAAGAGAAACATTTAGAAAAGGATTTGAATGATATTCGGTGACCATTCTAGGAGACTTTCTCCTTAGTTTTTTCCATAAAATCCATCCAATGGTTGATCCTCAGTTTAATCCGTCCAGTGGTTATTACTTTTTACATGAATGTTGCATAATTCAGTCAAACCAATAGCGAGGCTTGCTTTAGTGCCTCTAGTTTATTGCCGACAAGATAAGATTAGAGTAAACTCAGTTAGGAGCAGTCACAACATTCTGCTCCTGACTGGTTTTACAGTAATTTTGAGATTTGCCATTTTAAGCCATTTACACATAGATGTTTATTGCATACTGTGATATTGTTATCATTTATTGACATAAGGCTGCAATTGTATAACTGTAATGCTGAGATTGATCAACCAATTTTTTTACTCTTTACTTAAAGTAAAATGACATGGTTGGTGGTACAAGGGGGCTGTAGGAGGGCCATTGAGCTCTTATTTTTCCCTGTGTTGCCCTATAGGTGTTTTTAAATTGTACCAAAGCAGGGCCTACGATTGTATCAGGGCTATAATTGCACCTTTTTACCTTGATAAAGAACTGCGTTATGGATGAGTGAATACAGTAGCGTCTTTTAATAGCAAAGTTTAGCAAGTACAGGTTCAGAACTTCATTAAGTTTGATTGTGAAATTAGTGCTTTGCCCAGTATGGGACAGAGCTGTGTTTCCTGTGATAGAGAAAAAAACACTATGTAATTTTGGACAATCAACATTACATTAGCTGGAATAAAATTCCAATATTAAAACCTATGTTTTGTGAACTCCTTGAGCAGTACATGTATTGTCAGGTATCTCGAGCAGTGGAATATTTCAAGTTTGCAGCACCTGCATTTCTCTTACTGGTACAGACATCACGCTCCTGACAGATTTACAGTAATTGGCAAAATGATTGTCCTCGTTTATCTGATACAGATAGTGACATCCATCCTGAGCTACAGGCCAGGTCTTTCTTTTGGCACAACATACGGTCAGTGATTTGTTCGAGGAAGGAGCAATTTTGAAGGCAAATACAAACTCATCAAGTGCTATCAGTATCAGTCTTGAAAGTTGGGACGGCCATGACAGCTACTTGCTGATTGACAGTATTGAAAGTTTGACAAACGACTAACTGTAAAGTCGGCACTGTCTGACGTCCGTTGCATGGCAAGGAGGTCATTGTCCCACTTGAGGAGACAATGCACATCCAGATGTTGTCCCGAGTTTCGACCATATGCCATAGTTGAGCTCGACCTCAACGGAAAAGTCAAGAAGTATACGTACTAGTCGGCACGTGGCGGACAAGCCTGCATATGGAATTAGCGCGCCTTTCAAAATCGAAGAACCCGTTTTGTCCCAGCAACCATCGCTTCGTTTATCATTAAAGCTGGGATATTTTAACTATGATTCTCCGTAATGATTGATTCTGCCTTAAAATCCCCTTTTGGGAATGGAACGTTGAGAGTGAGCCTCGGTGATGTGGTTGTTGTACTTATAGGTTCGTGCGTGGCGGCCATCTGTGGGGGTTACCCTCCACTCGGGCTCTATTCTTGGCCTGGTGCGGCTGTATCCATGCATCGTGTCGCATGAACGTTGGCCGGATTTCAGTGCGTTTTCACCAAACACCAAAGAAAACAAAGCGTATACATTCCTCGGACCAAAAAAATCCATATCGCTCCAGACAAAGGGCTATCAATTTTGATAAATGTGATATTGCAGTTGGACGAAGTCTGCATGAAAACGTCTGACTCATTGCGATTAGTAGGATTTGGGAAATATTCGCTTCACTCCAACCAGATCGTCCTAATCACCTGCACAGGGTAAGCTATAACGAAATGCTCATTGCCACAGGTGTGCTGGGTTTTAAAAAAGGTTCAGACCTTGTCCCATTATGTTATTTACAATATCGAATGCACAATTGAAGGGGATAACTGAGTCCCGCCTGCTGGGGACGGCTATGTTGCAACTTGGCCCTGTTTCAGTTTGATGCATGTATTTATGAAATGTTATTTAACATTCATTTCTGCAGATTTAAGCTTTGATTTAACACACACATGGCCCGTATTTGTAGTACCTTCTATTGAAATATATCAAAACTTTATGCAGCTGCACGACTGCCCACACAACTGTAAAAACAGACTCGGACTCGAAGTTTGCCATGTGCTTTCGTTCGTTAGGATAATGTAGTCAATCTCATCATTGTTCCCGGACTGATGACAAGAGGAGTTACTAGAGGACTGACAACTATAGACGACATCACCCTGCGCTCCGCCTGGCCCTGCAGTCACGGCGTAGAAATTCGTCATGGCAAAGTCAAGAATTTTCAAAGTGACGTTAATATTCGTCATTGATTTGCTCCTTATTTCCAGTGGAGTGGCTCTGCCTACTGGCTGTACATCCACAACAGTAACCGGCGCAGAATTGACCCCAATGTCGTCAGTAGAATGCGACTACAGTTCTTGGTCTCCTCCGCTCCTTTCATCCGATTTTACGGATTACCCGCAGATTCTCACGATTATAAACGTCAATGATGGAAAAATAGAGGCGGACACTTTTAAAGATTTAGAAAATCTCGCGAAGACTGCTCTGGTGTCAGCTGAGCCTGTTGAAGTGACTATATCCTGTGACGGAAGCACTTTGAGCCTGGTCGTAGATTCTTTCGCAGGACTTACTGACACAGTCGACAGAGTCACAATATCGTATTGCACCACAACAGTTGTGGATGGCGCATTCGCCGGACTAGGAACCGTGGATTCCCTGGTCTTCACCGCCGGCGATGTGGGCGGACTGAATGCGAACACATTCTCGGGTCTTACCATCACTCGGAACGAGTTCCTCCTGGATCCCAGCGGAAAGTTGGAAATGTCATCTGTAACTCTTCAAGACGGAGCAAACATCCTCCCAGACAACGTTTTGTCGCCACTGACGAGTATTAACGAGATCAGTATTACATCATCAGGGATTTCCACCCTTTACTCTTCGACGTTTTCTGGGTTGACGAAGCTGAATAAGTTGACACTGAGCGGTAATACCTTCACGTCTCTTCCGGTGAATTTGTTTTCCACAAATACGGGTCTGGAGACAGTGGTGATGGATGACATCACCTGGGAGTGTTCCTGTGGTAACGCTTGGATCATACCCTGGGCCAACGCGTCCTACGTTTTCCTGCAGGGGGAACTCATCTGCAGCACGCCGGATGCTTATCAAGGTAAACTGAACGCAAGAAATTGAAAGACAATGTGGATGCGAATCGGGGACGTTTCTTGAACGTCGGCGTCTTAGGTCTTTTGAGAGACAAAGAGTTGCTGGGGGATCGTCTGCAAAAGTTTAGTCCGATGTTGAAAAACTTAGTCAGCATGGTATACAAACTCATAAAAGCTGGCTGTGGGGCATTCGCTACGCCCTAAAGTTTTGATGTGAACTGGTTCTCTGTGTCTTCTATTTGCAGGGACCAGATTGAAGGTCTACTACCATGCCTACTGCGAAGCTCCCACGGAGCCGGGTAAGGTTCTTTTCGAAACACCATGATTTAGGTGATGCCTCCTATACAATGAGTAGTAGCGACTTATACGGCATCGACTAGTCTTTCTCTAGACTTTATATAAACCCCGTAAATCTTTTCCAATCATATCCAGCCTTATTACAACAGAAAATGTTCAAATTATTTGTCTTTGGATGTCGCGCACAAGGACTCATTTGAGTGTCGTGACATTACTATAAAAATGGAAAGTCTCCGGTTTATTCTACTGCAGGATTCTGGATTAGCAGCCTCTTCTTTACGGCGAAGGAGACGGCGCACATGGTCGTGACAATCGTCATCCTCGTTATAGTTATACATACCACTTGTATGACCTGCAAGAACAGGAGGAGGATCTCTAATCTGGGTGAGTTTTAAGAAGAAAAAAAATGTGTTAAACAACTCACTCACTCACTGCTGCAACTTGACATTTTTATGTCAACTGTGCCTCTCTTACAACTGCAGCGCTCCCTCCATCGCCGGCTCCAACATACTTCCTGCGAGTCCGGTATCGCGCCGTCCCCTTCGTCGGTTGCCACTCCAACACTCACTATCTTTGGAAGTCTTGCTGGCCCCATTTGATATACGTGTCTTAACCAACGTAGTCTACTCCTTTTCACCAACAGAGAGACTGGGGTTTGACCTGTTCTTCGATCTCAGTGCTGAACAACTCAGTGTCGGTAAATGTAAGAGACCAAGAAAGAAGCCGATTGACGATATCCGATAATCTTTTAAGGTCGTTGCTACTTCCATGCGCCTTGTTTCATAGACGCTCGGCCGTGGGCCAGGCTACTTCTATGTTACTTTCTTTCATAGACACTCGGCCGTGGGCCAGGCTACTTCTATGTTACTTTCTTTCATAGACACTCGGCCGTGGGCCAGGCTACTTCTATGTTACTTTCTTTCATAGACACTCGGCCGTGGGCCAGGCTACTTCTATGTTACTTTCTTTCATAGACCGTCGGCCGTGGGCAAGGCTACTTCTATGTTACTTTCTTCATAGACACTCGGCCGTGGGCAAGGCTACTTCCATGCCGGCTACTTTTTTCAAAGACTCTAGGCCGTGGGCCAGGCTTCTTTCAAAGACCCTAGGCCGTGGGCCATACCTAAAACGCTGGCATTCGTGACAACATTTCGAGGTAAAGCAAGAATGCTTTTATCGTTATGTCTTGTTTTGTTTTTTTTTGTTTTTTTTATTGCAGCTTTTTCTTTCAGAATCTCTTGAGAATGAAAGGGAAATCAGACGCTTGGACAGACAGGAAAAACTAAAAGAAAGGAAGGAAGAACTCGCCAAGGCTGCGGTGGAAAAGTGGGCGAAGGTCCCCGCGGCAGACAAGGCCAATGAAGAACAAGAACTGGACGCATGGAAAGACTCTACACCGAAAAAAGTAGACCGCGGTAAATCGCCGACGCAAAGGAAAATCTCGCCAGCTCCTTTTGAGGACCAATCTTTGAAACGGGATGCGGCCTACGCGGATGTGAGGTATGACGAACTGGGATATGATGAATTCGGCTTTGATAAGAATGGATTTAATCCGAAGAGGACGGCGGCCATTACTCCGGGGCAGGCCTACACAAATGCTGCATGGGACTAGCTACAACTTCATTGGAATCGAACTCTGATTCATGTATATGTTTCTGACACATGAATATGGTCCGAAGAAGACAGGTTTTGTTAAATGGGGACTAAAATGTACATTGTATATAGGAAGGATGTGTCTCTAATACCGCAAAACTCTTATTTTTTGTATTTATTGTTTATTTGAGTAATTGTTCCAGTTCGCGATATTGTAACATTTTGCATTATAATGGTAGTGGTTTTGACAATACCTTTGACCTCTCCAATTAGTATACCTCTCTATCAAGGATAACACTAATCATTCCCAAAGGTGTACCTAATAGAGTGGTTCTGCCTTATATATTTAGTCCACAAACCAAACACTCGTGATTCAGTTTCTTTTGTGACATTAAAATACTTTGTTAAATATTTTGTCAAAGTATCAACGTAATACGCCCGATTACTCTTTAGGTAATCAAGGGGATTTAACGTTGGTCCCAGTATAGCATGAGTCGTTTTCGGTGAATAAATAAGTCCGAGAAAAATAAACGTATGCCATGTCAAGCTTTAGGCGAAGACGGACGAAGGATTTGGTCAACATTGTGACCGAGGAATCTCAGTGTAAAAACTCGTGTGGACAGTGCTTTTGGCAGTTCTTGGTTTAACCTCACCTCTGATTTTGAAAACGAGTAACTTTACTCAGTGTGTGCTATGTATTTCAGAACAAATGTTGATATTTATAAGCGTTGTGTAGGTGAGTATCGGTTCACAGACAAGCTGGGAATGCCCGAGACGTTCAGATGGTTTTACCGAGTCATCACCATCCTGGCTAACTGTATATTTCGGCGGCGAATCCTCAATCTAGCAGGAGTCACATTTTTGGTTCTAATAGGATTAAATACGTACAAACTGTCAACATCACTATGGGTCTCCAACGTAAAATCGGAAATTAATAATAGAAGGCACACCAGAATAGATTTTGTCATGTCTGAAGATATCCTGAAAGCCAGAGAACAACATAGTGCTTTATCAGAGAACGTATCGCGGGTCCGAACAGACGGGTTGATTACGAGAGAGGACATCTTGGAAGACCTGGCGTCCTATGTGCCAGTAAGTGACGCGCCCAAGGACGTACTAACGGCAGAATGGTTCGGAAGGTTCAAACCAGCTGATCTTTCTCTAAACTTGGACATCGAGGTGAGTCGGTTATTATTTTGCATTGGAAAATCCTCCAGAGAGAGGTTGAATCGGACGTCTCTTACTTAGAGTTATGATACAATTGGTGTCGATTGTTAGAACGATCAAATGGACCTTTTCGACAAAGACGAACCAGCCCCCTCACCCCCATTAAAGGGAACACTCCGCACACGTTACAAGGCCTAAGAAAATTGAGGACGATGCCATAAGCCACTGGCCCTTGTTCCAGGCATAACGCATGACTAGTCAGCGCCCAGACAAACTTCTTCGAAATCAGCTGTTCAAATGGCAGATTCCAGCGCTGGTGCAGAAACGCCAGGGGACGTATAGCTTTTTTGTTGCTTGTTCAGCAAAATGGCATTTGATTACTTTCACCAGCATCTTTAATTACAGAACTCTAAATGAAGGTACAGGGTTTTTTGATGTTGCAAGAAGTGAAATGATGAACATGTGATTATATATCAGGTCATTTTCTATCATTTCGTTGACTTTCCCCCAAGATGCATGCAACCAAGATGTTCACTTCACATTCCAGCCCCCAGCTCCTGCGACGATAGAGACAAAACTTAAAACCCGTTGCTGGAGATTGATAGAGAAGGATAATGACATGGCCTGTCTGCCCTATTTTTACCTCCTTGGGTTCCCTAAAGCAGGCACCACGGATTTCTGGTACCGTCTACACGAGCATCCGGAGATAGTCAGGAATTATAAAGAACACCATTTCTGGACAAGGAAGAAATATAGTAAGTTAAAACCTGTCGAATATAGCATTTAAAGCTGAATTGTCACCGATTATATATACCAACAAGAGTTAACAAAGCCTAGCTTTTAATTTTTTGCCTGTGCCTGTTATAGACCATCTAACGACAATCAATCAACCGCTCATTTCAGAATCTCTGATCAAATAGTTGAATACGACTGGGCTTTCACAGAAATCCGTCCCGTTCGATCCTAACAGAAACACATTGTTCTTCGTTCCAGAGTATCCTTTGCACAAAGTTGGACGATATTATAGACAGATGCTAAACCTGGAGTCGAGAAAAAAGTTTAACACAACGATATGGCAGCAACCTAATCTGATTATAGGTGATGGTAGCCCTTCGTACTACTGGGATGTCACGTACCGGGAGCGCATGTTGACAGTCAGGCATGAGCCAAGGGCCCCTGATATCGTGGTAGGAAACCTGATTAAGGCGTACACCCCCGATGCCAAGTTTATAACACTTATCAGAGATCCGGCAGAAACGTAAGTCAAACATCAAATTGATAAAAAACTTCTTGCATGGCTACCTAAAGGCTGCCTATCCTAAAACGTAGCCTATATAAAGCGCATGCCTCTTTCGACGCAGTCGATTTATTTCAATCGGAGCTATGAGCCGGAGCCAAAGTCACCGAGGACGAGGCTGTGGCCTGCAGCAAACAGCCGCGAACGGCAATCGTCGAAAGAGCTCAGTGCGGGAAATGATGGTTACTAAAATCTGACCGACTAATAAGAAGTTTGATGCCAGCATACCTCAATCGGTGGTTCCCGTCAAGTATTGGCCAGTCAAAAGTCGGCTACCACGCATGTTCGGCAAAGACAGCAAGGCCATAAAATGAATACAAGGCCTATTATTGGCCAATGTACGCGATTGGGAGTCGCTTCTCGAGGAAAGTACCGATAACCCGGGCAAAGGGGGCAGCAGGATTTAAGCTAATTGCTGCCAAATTTAGGTTACAAAGGCAGTCAATTGCTCTATGTTTGTTACCGTTTTTTTCAGCGTCTATTCGCACTATCTGTACATCAACAGCACGTGGGCCAAGTCACCCCAGATCTTCCATCACAGAGTCGTACACACCATTAGCATTTATCTCGACTGTTTCCGGTCGTACTCGGTTCGCGCATGCGCATATAATGGCGACATGGTCATGAAAGCAAATGAACAAAATGTAAGTGGAATATAATACATTTGTATCCTTGCTTTCCTTTCTTGGTGAATATGCATATAGCAATTAGCCTAATGCTCATGGCCGTTTGAAAAATATCATTTTTCCTTTGCCTGTTCAGAAAGATTTTTGCACTGCATTTTTATAAAGTCACAAAACGGCGATTCTGATTCTTTATATTTCCTCCAGGTTCGTCTATACACTGGTCTGTACGCTGTCTACATCCATGATTGGTTGAGAATATTCCCACGTGCCCAGTTTCTTTTTGTCAAAACGGAGGAATACAAAGAAGACACGGCAAACCATATAAAGAAGGCATTCAGCTTTTTGAAGGCTTGTAAGTAGAACGTCGTAAAAATACCATTTTCTAATTACAGGTAGCTTAATTAATCACGACAAAACCAGTTACACTATTTGAGGCATATATCTTGTGACCAAAATCAAGCAACAACCATCCAAAAGAAGCGTTTGAACAGATGCCGAATTATCTGACAAACGCCCCCTAGGTCAAAATTAGGTAACTATAGGAGTGCTAGTTAAGATGTTCATGTATTGCTTCCCAATTCTTAGTCTGTATTATATCTTGATTTCATGTGTCTCTTGCAGCGGAACCCTCAACGACTGTGATGGACCGCATTAAGGAATACGAGTCCGTAAACACACAGGAAAAGATCAAGTCACAAATGGGACAAATGCTACCAGAAACTAGGAAACTGCTGGACAGATTCTATGAACCTTTCAACCAGGTACTGGCAGAGTTGTTACAAGATGAAAAATGGAAAATGAACTCTTGAAAACCATTCCGGTCACAGCGTTCTAGTATAAATGTGATTTTTGGCCGAGGTGCCGTTCATTTAGTTCGGTATAACGAAGGGGAGAGCACTTATACATATCAGTGTGGTCCATTCTACGCACACGTGGGTATCTACAGGCATGACGAGAGAAGGCGGGGGTCGATAAGGCGGTTCGAACAATCTATTCGCCGCAACATGTCACGAACTATGAAAAAAATGTTACGGGGTTCTGTTTAGAGTTTATGCAGGTTTTTGATTAAATGAGGCATGTACAAGAACAAAATTGTTTCATGGTTTTGTGAGCTGTGCCTTTAATGATTTTAAGATGATAAAATAATTACCTTGCATACACCAGTATCGACTGACGATCATTTTGCGTATACTTCCAATACATACATTGTGGGCAAGTATAATGTCAAATATTGGATCTGATGCCGAGGCGAACTACTTGTAATCAGTTCCAGACGTTTAGACTATAGGCGCCACTACTCACTGACGATCATCATCGCCACTGCTAGCCTTGTCTCGCCGAATAAGACGAGGTTGCAAACGAGATTGCTATTAAGACCAAAATGATCATTTTAATGACGAGGATGAGAGTATCAACTGTTGAACACGGAACTTGTATTTCTTTCTGACGACTGTCGTGGACAGATAGCGTGTTCGTCTTGAAGTTAGTTCCATTTTCAGCGTCCAGTTTCAATCGAACAATCGAGGCCAACGAGGCCTCATGCATTATATATACATGTACATCAACATCAACGGTGTTGCAATCGAGGTTGATGTGCTTGTGACTGCCGTTTCAAACATGCCCAAGGCTTTAATAAATAAGGATTGCTCAATCCCGAGTCTTCCAATAGCATTCCGCGACGTTACTATTTATAGCTCACAAGGTCATTTGAATAAGATATTCATGACGTTGTAGTCACGTGACAGTCGGACATCGACACTTATTTCTACGCATTTGAGCTTATTTCAAAGTCAATTATCTTTGACCCTGCATTGTTTTTAGCATGAATGATACCATAGAGTCAGAGAGAGAAATATTCAGAACAATTATGTAGTATTTCCAACACTCGGACATGTGCCAGATTGAATCTAACTGCCCTAGTTAGAAAGCCTGAATCCATTACGAAACCGCATGTTTGTCCGACATTGCCTGTAATTCAGCGATGGGGAAATAGAGGGCAGCAGCTGCAGTGACGTCATCTTCGCGGAATGCTATAGCGGTGAAACGTAGTTTTACATGTATGCAGCATTCTCAAACTGAGAGTTGGCAAAATCCAGCTACAGTTTCATGGTCTATTTTCAACAGCCAAAGGGTGACTTTCGAGACAAGAACAACAACATTGTCTAACATTTTTACAAGACGCCCTTGAAATCTTTGATTTATACCGGTATAGAAATGGTGCACAAGACAACTCACGACGTAGCACAAAGAAAATAAGACAACCACAACCAATTTTCTATATGATGTGTTATTTTTATCACATCGTTGCTTCATATCGACTTGAAGTTGAGAGGCGCCTCCAGTCATCAACAGCCGTTTGTGACAGGCTCAAAAATGACTACACACATTGATGTCTGCGACTTGAGGCTTTCTCTTTCATGTTTGATACGGTTAGGATATTACAAAGGAAGGAACAAATTCATGGCTTAATGTCAATTTATCATGGTGTGCTGAAGGAAAATGAAAAATGATTTGGGTAGTCTCGGCAGAACATTTTGAAAAATGAAGTCTCGGAAATCTGTGTCTTTACGATATACATGTACTAGTGTCTATACTTAGTCTATGTACATTGCATTCCGCCATGATGTTGATTAAACCACTGCTTATATTATTGGAAGTGACTATTTGGCAAGCCCGGCTCACCAAACAGCGCCTTTTTTCTGCCCTAGATGGAGAGCCGAACTCATGCATATTCAACCATCCAGGAGCTCATTATCATTCGTGGCAACACGGTCAGCAACACTGGAGTTACAGTGAAACGCCTTTAGAAATGCACACTAATGCATTTAACATGCTTATCAGTTAAATCACGTTTATGACTTTTTTTGTAAATCCATACAGTCATGTACATGTACATGCTTCTTCATGGATTATTGACCAAAACCAGAGTTTAGTAACAGAAATTGAATCGAGAGCGGGAAGTCGGCCATTGTTAAATATGCGCATATAAATTCGATTTTAACGTCACTACTCTCTGATTGGCCAACACGTTGTAACCTCTCCGGCTCGCCAAAGAGGGTAGTATTTTTGCCCTGTTTGGCAAGCCCGGCTTGCCGAACAGGGTGGCTTTTTAGTGCTGGTTGGCAAGCGGCTCTCCAAACAGGACAAAAAAAGATGCCTGTTCGGCGAGCGGCTTGCCAAATAGACCCGGCCTATATTATTAAAGGTATGGGTTTGGCATTAGATGTATACGTTGGTAGGTTGTTAACATTACTGCCACTAACGTTAGTTATATTGGTGATACGTTTGTCTAATTCCTGATAGACAGTGTCACAGAGTTTAAAAGTGATTTTTCTTTCTTGCACAAGAGTTTGATACGGCCACCTTCTACATCAATTCTAGCGTAAATTCCAATATGAGCGTGCCAGAATCACACGTAAAGGTACTAAAACTTTAGTACACCGATGAAATGTGCCCCTCGCCTACCCTGGGCAAAGAAGAGTTCAACCCGATTAGCAGACCTGATTATTTGGTTATTAATTTGCCAACCGCTATGAAAGATGGCTGGAATACAGAATGTGACGCGCCAAGTGAACCATTCTTTGTAGCCAAAGACAAGGTGACTTGTTTGTTTTAATTTCCCTTGGGCGGGTCCAGCATATCGGGTGGAAACTGCCGCAGAGGTAACCAACCACGTGGCAATGGCAAATAGTCTCGCGACTCACTATGGTCTTATTTTGTCAGAAGAAAGTTGTAGGGGAACAGGCGTTACCTGTCAAATAAAATTATTATTCTTCACTATTGCCCAAATCAGTAATCACAAATTATATTCTCTAATTTCTCGGGGGGAGGGGGGGGGGGGGGGCGGGGTTGTGTGCCTGAGAGGAGTTGTCGCCACAACACATAAAAAAAAGGAAAAAATTTAACCTCATCACAAGGATTCCGTGATCGGCCATTTTGTTTAGTGTCGCAAAGAACCAACCACCATGCCAGGGACGAACACGTAAGGTGACACACCAAGTTAGTTAAAAAAACGGAAGCGTTCCATTAGCACTTGCTGATTACAACCACGTTCAAGGCTAAGGCTAGTTAGTGGGAGAAGAAACTGAAGGATTGTACTTGCTCTTGTCCAATGCAGCTAACTCTATGCGTTTAGTGCTCGCTCTAGCGCATGCGCACCAACCAAAAGTCGATTAAATCAATTTGGTTCATTAGTAAAATCCAGCCTCCAGAAAAGCGTATCATTTCGCGAGCATGGCGGCCTATCAGTTGACATCACCACCTTCCCAGCCTTAATTTGCCGCTAATTTCATCAAATAAAGGATGGGAGGAGGCTGCTATCAGGAGACGAAGCCTGTCAAGGTCCAATAATCGTCGACATCACGATGAGGTTTCAGACTGAAGATCACAGCACAGTTTCCTTGTAATTAGCTCGAACGCTTCTGTCTGTTTTCTTACAAAATCTCCTGTTTGATCTAAAAGTATAAACTTCTCTGTTCCTCAGACGTAAGTTAGGTTTCATTGTTTTACAGCCAATGAGAATGGCCGATACAATGCATCGCGGCAGCGGCCAATTGAAAATTTGTTGACATGCATAACCATCTGCATGCATGATATGGAAAGCAATGGCCGACACCTTTTGTCGTGTACATTTTTGATGTACATGTACATGATTGGTTTTTAGATCTATGCGACAAGATCCGTTCCAACATGGCACGTATGGTATAGCAATTCTGAATTTCGTTTCCACTCATTGACTCGGGCTCAACAACGCCTTGTACCATGAGTCGGGTTGAGGAACACGTCGGTTAGAGATCCCAAATTCTTGTTTTCTGGAAAGGCAATCGCTTTCAGGGCACTTTGGGACGTCGGCAGACTCCAGACCAGTCGGTCTCATTTCCTGGCGACCGCTCACACGTGAGATTTGGGCCTGTTGGAACGTTATTGATCGGCTCTCTCCCAATTGCAACCCCCTGTCGAATAAATATACGATTCCCGCTCAATGTAACAAACAAAGGGGCGGATGTTGCAGACCTTCATAATTTTGGTGCCAGCAAAATTTTGATAATGACCGACCACGCCAGACTCAAACAAACAATTTTTGATTAAGAACAGAAATCCGTCCAACTCCACTATAATTCTCTTCTGCAGTCAATCATGGACTCCTGTTGTTCGTCATGTCGTTGGTCTTGCACGTATTCCATACTGTATCGTATCATCATAGTAGTCGGGGCGACGAGTCAAGCCGCTCCAGTAAGCCAGGTATTCTATCAGGGTTTCACAATATCCATCATCTTAGGGTTCTTAAGGGATCACCGCACTATTGGGGATTAGGTGGGCCAAATCTGCACAAATTAATGATTTACGAGGCAGATCAATAAGCGGATACGCCAACGTGATGGTTGTTTCGTTAAGCTTAATGATTTTGCGTTTGGTTGTGACAGTAGCTAAGAGCTTTTCCCTTCTTGCGGTCTGTACATCAATGTTTTCTGAACAACAGGTTTGTCGCTAACTTGGTTACTGCAAGTTTGATGTTAATGTTTTTTTAACTTGGCGTTAAATGTATTTGGCTGAACTGAAGACGATAACATCAAGTTAAACTTAACGCCAAGTGATGCCAATAAGGCATTTCGACAGTCTGGTTGTGAGGACAGATATAGTAGGCCTGCATGGGTGTTCAAAACAAGTTAACGCCAAGTTACACAACCGGGTCCTGGCTTATTGTGGCTACCGAAATGCCTTATTCGCATTGGAAAAGCATGCAGTTGGCTTGAAGGAATGCTTCATTGGCATCAGAGGTATAATCGTACGATATACGTGCGTAAACAGTCAACTGTGGAGAGGCCTTGTGTGGAGTGTCATCACAATTATTCAAACCTTTTTTGGGCCGAATCGTGGTAAATATGTATGCTCTCTATTTGGTTGGTGTTCTCACCAGCATCGGTTTGAATTGATTCCAAAATTTCGGCCACCCACGGCATGTACCATGCAGTACTCCATCGCTACAAATTGGGGATAATTACGAATCTAATGATACAGAATATGATCCGTACTAGGACCTATTACCAAAGGGCAGGGCAGAAATAGAAAGATTAGCCTTGTTGCAGGAGACATGGAAACCATACCTGGGTATGAGGGGAACTGATTAGCCTCATCAGGGAGATGGGAAGCATCCTCTTCAGCGGGCTGAGGTTAATATTCGGTCGGCCGTTCGTGCAGAGATACTTAAAGTTGCGAAGTTAGCACGTGTTGTCCTACTGATTCCTGGGCAACATCATTTCTGTCTCTCATGGGAAGCGAGTACATATCAATCTATACTAATATTTGCGTATTATAAGGAAACAGAGAAACAAATCAATCTTAGAAGCTTAGCGCGCGGATCGTGTGGGTCTTTGATCTTGTATCGGGTACCCAAGACAGCAGGCATAACTACTCGATCTTGCTATTGCTCCTCTAATGGTACTGCACTGCTCCGTGTGACTTTTTCCCTTCATTTTAACCCTATCGTTATCCACATCATTCGCTTGGCAATTTATATTAACCATCATCAGAGAGGTATAGTGTCTTTTGTCTTTTGTCTTTGACTGAATTTTGATTGAATTCGCTGTCTTAGTTTCCCCTGCACCAGGATTTACGACAAAAATTTTGGCCTGCAGACACCAAATATCGAGGGAAAACTGTGTAGAACACAGCATGACTTCGGAACGACAAGGGGCTTCCTCTCCGCCAGAAGAAAGAGAAGAAGAAGAAGATGAAATGTCTTTGTGTATATGTCTGTTACGAAAGCAGGAATGTCATGTCTATAGTACAAACCTGAATATGAGAGAGGTCAACACTATCAGTCCATACTACATTAGGCCTATAAAAAGCGGTAGATCTGCTGTTGTCAGTCCTGGCTTTTGGAACCATGGCTTTTTGCTCCCTTTGACGTCATTGTATCTAAGCAACAGTGTTGCAGGGTATGGAAAAACAGCCAGTGTCGACGTATTAACGGCAGTGTAACTATGATAATGCTAGCATGTAAATTTGCTTAGCCGCGTGCAAAAAGAAAAATCCTAATGAAAATTGGGGGACATCTTACTGTTACAGAGTAACTGCTGTAGCTTAGAGTTATTAAGGAGTTGTGTAATGTTTTAACTGACTACAATGTGCATTGTACTCTCGTTACACACAATGTCCATCTTTTGAAATATATATAGTTGAAACACAGAGAACTTCTCAGATAAACACATCCGATTAAATCCCTCTAGTAACAATTGCAACCTTGACTGCAATGGCCCGGCGGGCAAGTTCTAGCTGCCTGGCAACGCGAATGCTGTCAATTGAATAAAGACCAACATCGCTATCGTCGGAGAAATTCAGTCAAAAAGACTACCACTCGACTGGTAATGTTCTTATTCTAGATATTAGGGATTTTTTTGCTAATCAATTAGCTCCAATAAATATTCCCCGCAAACAAGATCGTGCTAATTAAGCTATAAAAAGATTGAATACCTAGCATTCTCTCCAAAATTAGCTGAGAAAATTGCATAGTGTTTTTCCTTAACAAAATACGGTGTATCTCGGTTGTTATGCGCAGTATCAAAATAAGAGACGTATCATTCTGTTCGTATTGGTCACCCTTCAATTGCAAACGGTTACATGTAAATTACTACCGGTTTAAAAAATTCAACATTCTTGCCATAAGGTAAGAATGCATTGCAGTTCATTTCTTCTTTAGCCACAACCAAAGTCAGTTAGACAGTTATCAATATACATCATCCAATTCGAGCTCATTTTCTCCATAAAATCGTTACAAGAGTCGGAGTTACGAAAAATCCAGCTTTGCACGCTATAAAGACGAGCAGTTATCGAGCTGCAAGTGGTTTTTAAACGATCGTATGATATTTAAAGCCATTGAAAAGGTTTCGTGTTCGTTTGAAGCAGCTGCAAATGAAACGATTCGCTTTATACTTCTTACAAATCAAATGATGGACGCTATTAAAAGTGCGTTTGATGTGAAATTGCGATATCTTGTGGCCTTGCCAAATTGCGGAAGAGACTCAGGTGAGCGACCTGGAGCTATTGATTCTGCCTTCAGCCTTGTGGAGACTGGGTAGACCAACCTGGCCCGTCCTACTCTATACAAGAGGTTGCCAGCTCATTTCGTCAACCTCGGTGCGGACTAGAGACTCGGCAACAACCAGAGTGAGGTCAGGAGCCCAGTCAATTCTTAGCCATGTGGTCGATACCCGCCATCTTTTTGAAGAAGCGTTGAGATCCTTTTTTTCTGAAATAAACATACCAAGTATATACACTGACTCTTTTTTTAGAGCTGTTCCTTCGCAAAGCCTTGATAACTTTAGTCAGTCGCCTTGCCTCACTATCCTTCTTTTCGTTTGGGAAAATGCCGAATGAAGTAAATTTTCAAAGATAATAGACTCTGAACAAAAACCTGGAAATGCTCTCTGATGTAAAGAAAATCTTTTAATATCCCCTTAGGGTTTGTAACTTTACCTAAAGACTTTGATTCAGACATCGCGCCGAAGTTAACTTTCTTTCTAAATTGCCTTGAGAAATCTGGCGGAAGACCTTAGAGAAGGCTATATCTCGAGATCAGATCATTGGTAAAAACTGCCGTTGACAGCCTTTATCGGCATATTTTAGAGTTAGCAAATTTTCCTGGTAAACAGTCGCCGCTGTGTCTTTTTCATGGATGAAGATAGAAATAATAAAATGGCATTGCCAAAGCGCCCCAGGTTACGCCTGGTGTTTACTAGACAAGCCCATCCCTCTACAAAGGGAGCTTATTTCGTCACTGATTCATCCCTAAGGTCAGTTAGATTATTCGGCATAACTCACCCAAACTACAAGTATATAGATACTGCACTTACACTGCTCACAGCCTCCGTTGACGGGTTCAGTTGCCATCAACATAAGCCTTCTCGGACCTCAAAAATTAATATACAAGTACATGTAGTTTTGGACACAAGTGAGCAATTTTAGTGCATGGCATACAGTGGTTAGGCCTATAGAGCGCCGGGCACATACATATATTAACCCATTTAGGCCTGAAATTGATGGTCTGCGACTCAACCCTTGATCCGCTTAGCGACAAACTAATGAAGCTTCCACATGTTCAGTTGGTTACTTTATACAGCCGTGCAGGCAGTTCTATTTCTGCCATTCATGACTGTTCCTTCGATTGGCTCGGTCTGATTAACCTGTCACATGTGCCCATCTTTCCTTTGTTTCCATACACTCGCTTGATTAGCTCTCGGAGCGACTTACGGGCGACACCCTCCATCGGTTTTTGTGATGAGCGGTTTGGTATAAATGCTGGCCAGTCGAAAACGCTGAACCACCATCATTAGCTTTGAGCAGCAGCGCTGTGCTGAGCGATACTAAAACTAATGAATTAAACAAGGATTTGTAACACTCGTACTCGATTCACATTTGATTCGATTCTGCTAGCGCTTTTGCCATATCATTCATAACGCTGATTTTTCTTTGTCTTAGATTTCAGTTAAAGGGTAATGCATCAGTGTAAGTACATTTGGCGAAATTGGCTTATCGTGTGACGGCTATAACTGGCCTTTGTCGATTAGATATGGAAATTACTTAAAAAATAGGAAAGCCGGTCAGTGTTCCTTTATGGATTTGGCAGGTGTCTGGTGCTGATATTGGCATCCTATCAGACAAGGGCGGTTCACCAATGGTTGTCGGGTCAATGCTGCCGACACCAGTTCGTAATGGTAGTGTGATCAAACGCCAACCCATGGACTGTAGAAGGGATATGTGCACCATTAGTTAGTTTTTGCAAAGCTCCCCGATTCGCCCCGCGCCACCGTGGTTCGAGCGCCTGAGCACGATGTTGGACAATGGGACAGGCATTCGCGTTGGCGTTTCCGGGGACTTGCGAAAACTCACTATCCCATATGACGCAGACCTTTCACTGTACATTAGTTTTTTGCGTCACTTCTTTTATATGATATTGTTATTCTCTTCCATTATCATTGTGAAGGCGATAATCACCAACCGTGTCTTTCTCTTCTTCTTCTTTATCATCGACGTCGTCGCCGCCGCCCCAACACTACCACTACCAACACCATCGACCCCAACATCACCACCTCAACCATCACCACCACCACCACCACCACCAACGCCAATGCCAACATCACCTTTTTCATCTGAAAAACCTCGGTGGGCTAAGGTATCGGTTTGTCAAAGAAAACTACGTACCAGGAGAGAAGATGACGACACAAAAGAAACAGATAAAAGATTAGTTCTTTTTGAGGGGCGTTAATGCCCGCATCCCTTATTTTTATCCGATTGCACCCCTCCAACACTGTAGTGGGAGCGCCTTGTTTCTATTGTGTTAAAGGTAATCCAATACTTTTACCCTGCGTGAAAACCTCCATTTTTTGTGTATCACATATCGGCAGAAAAAACACTTCAGCACGCTATAGCTTCAACAAGTTCATCTAATTATTACTGGCGGCAAACGCGGCCGTTAACCAAGATTGCCGTGATTGCTTAGAAACAACATGACGGAAGTGGCTTCATGGTGTCACCATGGTGACCGACAATAACAGTGATGAGCAACACTTCCGGTGGCACTTTCTTAATAATCTTGATGCATTGGGTGACACTGATCTTTGACAATGTATGGACGCGGTTATCTATTTCAAAAGTTGCTCATTTCTGCGAGAGACAGCGGCGACTGCCTATGGCATTATTAAGGACATTATTGCCAAACTGTCGGCTACCCAGTCACCTTCCATTACACAGAAGCTGTTCCCACTCTCAAATAAGAGATAAAATGAAGAGAAAAAAGAAAAAGGGAATGAATTATCACGCTATTCCGATTTTAATTCCGACTGGACCCCCGTGTGGCCTCCGTGCAGAGATCATTTTTTTGTGGATCAACACATGACGACGCGCTCTGCCGGGAGCTAAGGACGAACGTGACGACTTCGTCATTTGGCGTTGGCGGAAAGTTTTAGACATGACTTGCAATACAGACATAGACCTACTGGTACATTTCGTTCTAACAAGAGCATTGCTTCCTGCAGTTAAATTATTTTTAACTATTATTTCTGAAAGTCTCGGTTCTGCTGGAAGCCATTTTAGTGTGAAAAAACCTTATCTCACGACCTACCTGCCCCTTTAAGAATTTTCAATTACTTTACCATGTCAACTGGAGACAGAATTAATTAACTGATGTACACCGGCGTAATCAGGCAGTAAGAATTTTTTTTAATCGGACAAGTCTGGGGAACAAGTGTTTTTCTTGTTACATCTTTAGTCCGTGAATCTATAAAATCTATAGTGCAGAAGTGATGCATGCAATAGGTAAAAAATCATTTCCAGTCCCGTAGGGAATGATGTTTCTAATTCAGCTTTTATTCAGAAATTCAAAGTAATTGGGTTCTTTTGATGATCATATAATATGGGGCTTTCAGTCCATCGATTTCTGTTGAATTGACATTAAAGAAGTTTAACGCCAGTTGTCGTGTATTAAAGGTCACAAGAATGATACGTCTATGAAAGCATCTTAAGGGGGAAGAGGTCAACTTTAACCATACTCACACAAAATGATGATTAAAAGCCGTTGTACCAGTTACAGCAGTCAAATCGTAGAACAGTTCTCAGCCCTTTTTGATTAAGTTATGTCCATTTCCTTAGGTAATGGAAGAGAAAAAGACGAATATTGCAATCTAATCCATCATCTTGAGGACAAGATTAAAAAAAAACACACGATACTCGATGCTCGATCCTCTGTCATATATAAATTAAATGTGATTTCTTTGGCCATCGTCGAATCTTTGTCGCCGCTAACCCGAGCTTGGCTAAAGAACTTCCATGCGAAGATTACCTGGTCTCCTGTACAATAGCACAGTTACGTCTTTCACAAAATCTATTGCTAATTCATATCAAACGAGTTGGACTCGGGAGTTCTGAACGAGAAAAAAGTTAAACCATTCCGACTAAAATATATTGCAGCGTTAAGGAGAATTCACGCTTTTCCGGAACGAGTGGTATGGGCAATAAATTCAATTCTAGAAGGAAATGGAAACGATTAATATTGGCTTGTAACCGCAATCAAGCATCTAACTCCACAATTTTTGTTTATTTCTGCCCAAGATATCTGAACGAGCAGTTGATATCATGTGAAATGGGCAATATTCGTTGACATTTTTGATTTATATTTTTGATAAAAGCAAATACCCAGCGTTCACATGGAATCAAGCCATGATGTTGGCAAGAATAACACAAAAACCTCTCGGAATGATCTGTATTTGGGCTGTTTTTAAAATAACACCCACGAATTGACTTAAAACCGAAGAACCTTTCACTTTATAATGCGGATGCTGATTCGCAATCTAGAGTAAACATGGCAAGTCACTTTTCTTTCTCACTGGTCGCCATCTAGATGTGACCTTTAAATGACCATCTTAAAAAAGAAAGTGGTCAATGGACTCTACGACTTCTTTCATGCAACAAGCATGGCTACGAAGTACACATCCGGAAGCTGGCGAGACCCTTATTATCAAGAGTGGTCAACACCCTGGTCGAGTTGAAATCACCATCTTAAATAACAAAGAAGATTGGCGGTCAGTGAACTAGACGATTTCATATTCTGTAAGATAACAAGTGGGGCAAGTAAGTACATAACCTTAACATATTTGGGGTGGTCAATTGCCTGGCCGAGTTGAAGACGGTAGTCAGTGAACTTTTACTTGCATACCGGAATTGACATTTGCCGTCAATACTAAAGCATTTCTGGCCTTTAGAAAGCAAACCTTGGAGACAGTTACTACTCCCATACAATAATCTATACCGAAACACCTGCGAGTTGAGTAAGCGTCTCCTGGAGACAGGGTCTATTTCAGAACATCGCGCCGACCAAACGACAAACGTGCAGCATCACAGCTTGTTGTCTGATATTGCTGATCTGATGATATGCAACGTGCAAGTTGTATTCTTTGGGAATAAGGAACGAAATTCACAGAACGTGTTTGACAAGAAACTTTTGGACATTTCAAGCCCCTTTATTGGATTTATCCTGATTCGTGAATGTCTTGTTGCCATTGATGTCCAGCCGGGATCGTGGTAAGTGGTTTGCACACTTGGTCAGTGTCAACAGTGAATAGACGGTTTGCGAAAATACTTTTCGGCCATTTTGTTACGCCCTTTTCTCTCCCGCAACTGGAGTTTACCATGACATAAAACCTTTTTGTTTTAGCCGGGTTTTCTATTCTACCCATCCTTGCACCAGTTGTTTTCAATATAGTACGCATCTCGATTTTTTTAAAAATTTTGTTTACGAAGTAGGAGTATCAAAAACCTGCATCTCAGGATGTATACTGCCATGCCATTCCACATCAAAGCACAGCAATCTGATTGCTCATGACTGCAATAATTAAGGCAATACCGTGTGCAAGTCAAAAACGATTGAAAATCTAACGTCGGTGATCCAGCTCAGAATCAATGTTAGCGCAATCTCGAGCCAGAACTTTATTATGATGAGACCAGCGAAGACAGAACTTAATTGAAATGCAATGCGGCGAGGAATAAGTCGTTGCTTTTTAGTTATTAATTACCTACGATGTTTATGTGCGGTACGGTTATTATCAGCGGGGATAATTTCATGCGTCTTAATATTGCCTATTCTAGATTTCCGTTGATGAAAAAAACAGTGCATAATTGTATCATGGAGTGGCATTCAAATCAGATAATGACGTATATTTTGATATTAACAAATCCGGCGTGGGGGGGGGGGGGGGGGGGGGCAATTGAAGACATAAAACTCTTCGCTGATATACGAAAACTCATCTGGCTCACCAATCAGCGTCGATTGTAGTACCAATGCTTACTCTCCATTACGTTATTTTGCCCCTTACGGCTTGCAGTTAAAATAATTCAGGCCCAGGCCGTCAGAGGCCTTTGCACCAGGCAGAGGAAGCCACTGCTTGCCACAACAAACACGCAGCAAAAAAAAGACCACATGGTCGCACACCACATGTTATTTTGTTCATTGTGCCTATATTTAGGTTTGTTTGGGCCAGCAGTGGCTTCCTCCTCCTGGCGTAAAAGGGTGTCTATACACGGTCAAAGCCCAGATAAGAAAAGGCTATCAACTGATGGGACGACGCCACCTTTTGAATATGCAAAAATTTGAGGGAACCAGCCATCAATCTATTGGAAGCTTTTTTTAGCTGTGTGTATAAATTTGGTTTGAAAAATACCCCTTGGGGTACATGTACTATATCCCGAGATCCTCCCCCGAAATCCACCCCATTTCTATCTTTGTTCGTTTTAAAATGACAATGGCGGGATAAAAAAACGAGATCTAAGGGGGACGTGGTTGGTGTGAGGTGATAGGGGGCATCCTGGACTAACATGCCATATACCAGTCGCTACAATAAACAACTCGAAATTTTAGTTCCAGCCTCACCCGAAATCCACCCCATTTTCCATCTTTGTAGCGACTGGTATGGCACGTATAGGAGAGACCCTATTGGCGACTTCGTGTATCTTACTCTTGCCTATACCTACCTACCTTGGCTGCTGCCTTTAGTCTCGCTTTATTGGTCAGCTAAAACTGGCTTGATTTTTTTCAATAACCCAGTCCTGATGGTCGGAGTTGAAGACCTCGTGTTAGAGTAACAGTGACCCGCCGCCGCTGGCGTGTTCTTCGCTCCTGGATCGAAGCTAACGTCTTAATCGAAGTCCCTAGACTGAGAAATCGAACCGGTGCTTTGAGAGCTTGTGACAGCCAACGTAGGGCCATCATCAAAGTCGCCAAAACTGGAATTAATTGGCCGTAATGGAAGATAAAAGGCTTACGTTATTACCTGAGTTACCTGGAGTACAGACTCAAAGACGTATCATACCCAATTAAGGCCAGAGAAGATATCTTGGATGTAAATATCATCAGTGAAAGTAGCAAATATCACGATTAAGGTCGAAAGATGGTCAACTTCGCTCTTTCATACAAAGACACGTGTTGGCTTCTTCTTCACGGGTGCATGTGGACATTGACTTATAGTTACATGTACTATAAGTCGACAATGCATCCCTTAGAACAGCTGTTTTGGAGGTGTGTTTAAACACCAACCGATCTCATCATCAAATGTTTAACTTAAATTCATCCAAGGACAGCCATCTTACAAAAATAAAACTTCCAAGATTAAATGTAGCTATCGGTTATGAAAGGGACTAAATTACTATCTGTTGAATTTCACACTGATGATTAGCTTGAAAAGTCTGGTTTGCAACATTAATCACATGTTTAGCGGAAATTAGAAGCTTGAAGGGAGGAAATGATGTTCTAGGTGTAATAATCTTCACATGATGATAAGTGCAGTTATAAGTAATATCAGTGATACATTTGAGCCAGCTTTGTCATGCATGTTAGAAAAGTAACTGGTTCCCCAAAGAATGTTGGTGCGTCATAAAAAAAAAACAAGATGCAGTCTGTGGACAAGGTTTGTTATCGAGATTGGTTGGTCTACAGCATTGCCTCCGCAGACGGCACCCAAAGCAACACACTAGACTCGGGTCTATTTCTCACAACTCCACTCGCACTCACCTTGTGGCACAGGTGCTTGGATGTTGCGAAGAATTACAATGGCCATTAAAAGCACATCTCGGTGCATAAAAACTCACGATTATTTACCGACAATCGGAATTTAACCTATATATACTCTAGAAAAACACTGACCAATTTCCTGGATTGGGAAGCAATCGATTTGAGTGTTGTCAATATGCCGGGCAAAGCACAGAGGTGAGTACTTGGCCAGACTATGATATTGCCTTGGTAGATATTTCAATCACCAGCCTTAAAAAAAGTCGGGGAAAAAAGATTGGCTTCATCATCTAACCTTGACTTACAATACATTCATACCAAGTTCGATACGTTGACATCATTAACCGACCAAATTACCATTTCTATAGCCCAATATTTCTATATCAAGTCAAGTAGAGCATGCAGTAGACCACACACCCTAGAAAGCGCAGACCAAACGCCCTTGACATGCTTGAGTAGATTTGCAATCCTCTCGTTGGGCCCGTGGTGATTGCCTAACAACACTTCCCTGACACTTTCAGCTCGCGGAGCAAATTCTAATGTGGTCGAGACGGAAACAAGTTGGCCAGAATCATACATACATCATGCACGCCCAATGCAATTGGCCTTGACGAGTGTTCGGTGAAGTCGACTCCTGTTTGTATAAGACTCTTCATCAAATGACCACAGCTGCTGGTATGCCGCCAAGAAAATAATCCGCGGATTTTCCCGCTTCGAGAGATGTCGAATGATTTGTCGCCTGGATTTCCCTCGCACCCACTGCCATTAATCGTGTTAGAAAATCCGGTCTCGTGTCGCAAAATCCGACATTCGGTATGTTCAGTTGGTCGATCGTCTTAGCAGAATAAGATGTGGACGAATGACAAGATGAATAAATGCAGTGAAGTTGAGGCAGATTCGTTACGGAGGAGGTTATTCATGTACCGCTATAATATTTATGACAAAATATTGGTATTAATTAAGTAACTGTTAATGTGTTTGTGATTAGAGTAAGCGTTTTGACTTTTAAGAAGACCAAACATTTGTCTTTAAGGTGCATCTTCTTTAGGTATGGAGATACAGTTTTATGTGGGAACCTGTATAGAAAAGAAAGTCCTAGATCACTTTAAGGATGAAATTCACCATCTCGAGAAAACACCAGTTCTGCATTCAGCTTTGTTTTCTTCAAAGGATTTTGCATGAAGATTACATAAATCCTGCGCTGTTTAATTATGTAGCTCCGTTGCGGCAAAAACGATATCATTATTGCGGTTAGAAAACAGAACGCAATATCGCTGGCTTGTTTCGCGGTGGAGTTGCTTTTGCAACGAAATGAAAAACAGTTGTTGATATATCAGTTGCAGTACAGCTGAAGTCTCACAACATGGAATTTGCCCATTAGTCATCAAAAATCTTCACGTTTTCAATATTCGACCGGGCGGGCACAAAAACGTTCAACACTTTATTACACCACGAAAATGGCAGTAGAAACGAATTGCATGTACTTTGTCATCGCGTTATTACTTTAGGCTACAGAGCACTTATTTACTCATCCACTCACCCACCCACTCACCCCCGAATTATTCCCCGCAACTTGATTTTTGGATGTCAACTGTGCCACCATATTCCTTCAGGTCCTGAGCTGTGTGCATCAGTACCTCTTATGCGACTCAATCTTTGCATCTTTTCCAAAAATATGTACCATGCTATTGTGTCAGAGCATGAAAAGATAATTAAATAAAGATATTCCTAATAAAAATAGGTGATAAGTCAGGCTAACCTAGGAACGTAAATGGCTACGTAAGGAAGGATTCTATCATGGGACTTCTAATCTCTGAGGCATAAGCAGTCATGGCCTTCATAGAACCATCATCCATAATCCGTCACTACAATAGACCGGACACGTTCTATGGACCGGGGTTCTGATGCTTCAGTCATTGTGAGATATATCATAAGCACTGTAACAGTTCCGATCAGTGCTGATCCGAGAGGACGTATCGAGCGGTTTGTTGTACCCCTGGGCCACGAGCTAGAGGGTCCCTCGCGGCTAGTTCATTTCCAGGGGTTCATATAATGCTGATTTCAACGTTGCCCGCGGTAGTGCTACAATTACGCTGCAGGCTGGAGCCAAGCTGCTCAGTCAATCGAGGCAATAAAAGATCGTAATGAGAACGATTCTTCTTCGAACTCCTATACGATAACCTATCCCGTACTGGTAGTTGATGGCAGAATATAAACTCTTAAGTTTCTTTTTATAAAGTTATACTGAGATAAACTGTCCAATTTAAAAAAAATGTTTAACTCATTCGAAACCAATGTAGGTTGTGCTCCATCAACTAGTCCTATATTTGGATGCTTTGATACTTTTAAAGGATGTTCCTCCGACATGATCATCCTATGTAACTGTCATCTATTTCATGAGCTTGATATGGCTTTCTTTCAGGATGAATGAACTCAGAGTTTGAAGTTCTATTTTTACAAACGGTCTTCACCACTTTATTGATCGCAATACATACTTAAATTACTGGCGCCTGACTGCATTGATCCTTGAAAGGATCACTTGTGGAAATTCCTGAGGCGAATTGAAGGCAAATCAATGCTGACATTTTCCGGCCATCAGCTAATTCGTAACTCAGCGAGAGTTAAAAGGCCAATTTCAATTTCACCAGTACCCTAAGCGGCTCTCTTCTGGTTGACTGAACGTCAATTCGATTCTTAAGTGGGTCTGGTGGCAAGGAAATTCACTTGAATGACGGTGTAGTTGGATTTGCGTTAGTTCGTACCCTATCGGAATTCGGTCCGGTTCGCAGTCACCGAAATCCCAGGATGACAATCCAAGCCACTAATGATTGCAACCTAAGACGCCAGGAGCCAATATCCAACGGTGTATCCAACTCTCGTCTGACTAATAAGGCTACTTGTATTCTGTCACCATGCTATGCCGCTAGAGCGATCTCTGAAAAAAAGAAAATTTTGCAAGAGACGAGCAATTCGAGGTCCCGAAATAGGCTGCGAACAGAACGACGGTACTCGAACTTTTTCATCTTTTCTGAATGACTGTTGTTGTTCATATTACTGTATGTATAATTGTGTTGTATTCCCAAAAGGTCACTAATGTGATAGCTTAGTCGAGAAACGCTCGTCAGTATCACATGATAATGTCTGTCACTAAGGAGAATTGGCTTTCTAGCCCAAGTTATAATCATATTGTTGATACCTCATCGATGCTGTACCAATCTCTCGGGATCGCAGGGAATTTCACCATTTAAGCAAGGTCATTGAGAACGTAGAGAGTGTCGACGCCAGCGTTACATCCTCACGCTACTTTTGAAAGGAGATATTAAGGAGAAGGAGATAACAATTAGTTGAGCTAACACTGGTGTTTGTCTTTGACGCTCGTTCATTAGTACGTTTAGCTATATCAGAGTAAGTGAAGTCAGAAGGATGAGGCTGGTTTACGCGGTTGCTTTGCCAACGAGGAAATGTCAAATTGGTTGAAATTTTATACTTTACTACTTGGCGAAGTCAGTGATGGTTTCATGGGTTTTATTCTCATTCATCTTTCGAGGGGGGGGGTCCAGGGAGATTAGAACAGTATGCGTCCCTCTTTCGAACAAGGTCAAACATTCACACAATTTGCGAACTCATGATAATAGATTGCCTGTAGGTCATTGGGGGCTGATCAGGGCAAAGGTTCTAATCAAACTTCCAATTAATCTTTCTCATTGATGACCGCTATCATGCATGCTATACATGTACGTATAGACGATAGAACGGTAACATAACATCGTGGCCTTGCTTACCCTTTATGCTCAAGGAATGATATTTGGTCGTAACACTAAGTGGCCAGACTAAACCTCTCTAGTGGCATTACGTATTTAAATAGAAATCATAAGTTTCCTTGAATTATGGTTTTTAACCTCTTCGCGCGCATTATGAATTCCACCGTTACGCACTCTTGAAATCCGCCTCGGCAGAACTTTAGAGTGTAGAGTTCATCTCAAAATGCCCTCTTTTTTAGTCACTTCGATTCATGTCTTGGTGATTGCCTTTCCAAACCTGGCCACACTCCTCGAGATGGCACAGAATCAACATTAATGCGATCTCATTAAACAGCTAACGCGTCTAAGGTAGCTACTTTTTAGTTGCGGCGATTTCTTTTCAGCTCCGCCAGTAATTGAGATTGCTATCAATATTGATTTGGAAACATAACATGCTAATGGGCGTTAATCTGAGATTTGCAGCTTTGGAGACAAAGTCCTGTTCCAGTTAAATGCGATTGACGATTATCCATCAAGGGTCGGTACGGTACAAATGCATCATTTAATTGTTCTCGGAAAGTTCTTCACGATAACGACCAATACATGCTTCGAAGACAGCCAAGGACAGTAACGAGTACTTTAAGGACCATGGTCAGGTCTCATTTCCTTACCTTTCAAGGATTGGTTTATAACCTCCGTGGTGGCCACTAGATCTTCAAGCATACGCCTCCTCAATGACTGTGTTATGAGCTTAGAGTGAGCCTGCATTTGTGAACAGTATTCGGAGATTTGCACTTTGCAGAGGGAGCGCATAAATCAAAATCGCTTTCCTTTGCGATGGTCAACGCGGATGTCTGCTACAAGGTTCCAGGTGAGAGCTCATCGCACATTGCGTAGCGATTGTAATCTTGCGTACATGCAGAAGTGACGACAGTGCTCGGTTTGCGCGACGCGAAGAGTCATAAAATTCGTCAACGAGAGATTGAGAAGAGTAAGCAACATTAATATGGTGCAACCTGATAACATGGGAAAGATTGTGTGACCGTCGGTTGAGTAGTTTTTACCCGGTTCGATGGTCACCAAGGGACTACGGAAGCCACAGCGGCAAAGGTAGACCATCGAACACGACGATTCCATATTCCCCCATCGACTCCAAAACTCTGACCACACCGTCACGGTTTCATAAACAGATTACTAATGATCAAAGCTATTTACCGTATCAGGAAAGAAACTAGACTAATTCGCCTCCTGGCACTAATCTACATTTTTATTGCGGTAGCCACGTTGTAAAAGGAACGAATGTCTCCTTTTTCAGTTCTTTGGTGTGATAAAGGAGAACGTGCTGTGCTTTCAGTTTAGACGGAACACCATCATTTGGTTTTTTTTCAGTCTCACTTCTGTCAGGAAAGTATAGTAGAAGACTTGCAATTTGACAAATTTTGTTACTAATTAATGAACACCAAGCCGCGGACTTCTTGTACATAAGTCCGTGATGTAGCAAGGTAACATCTGTCGTTTGCCTGCAGCTAACTCGAGAGCATCCTTGTTATTTTATTTAACGTGTCTAAGTACCAGCGTACCAGCCAAGTCTTGCATTATTTGCCAGAAATGTCTCATCGTAGTTTAATAAAATCATCCAATATAATTACCACATGGATAGCCTTTAAGCACATCACAGGAAAAAAATATCCTAAACTCAAAGTATTCTTAGTCAGTTTTTTTAAAAGTGCACTCCTAAACAGTGATTGAAGTTTATAGAGATGAGAAAATCAGTTCTGAAAGAATTGCGTCTTAAACGAAGCCGTCAGTTAATAAGATTACGCTATATAACACTCGCAGTATAAAATCTGACCGTCAAAACTGTCGCCTGTCGAGAAGTACAAAGTACAAAGTTGTTCCAAGGAGGAAACGTTGACCTACTTTACATACCGACGTATCGATTTTACTCAGCGGCCGGGAGACGCTGTCTCATCGGAGAATCACTTGCTCCTTAAGGACACCTCACAACAGTTACTAATGGCAGGGTTTGAAGATTGAACTGAAATGTACTTAGATTCGAAGTAGGTTTACGTCTCCAGAATCCCGTTTGTTAGTCTTTGATGTTCGTTTTTCTAAAGTCATTATCTACAAGGATACATTAGTGCGGGGCTTGAAAGATATTGTGTATGGTGAATACATCAAGGAATTTAACGTAAAATAGATATTGAGGGGCTAAAACAGCATTAAACGTAAGGGATGATTAAGTCGAGTAGAACATACGATGGATATATTAAGCCTTTCGCTTTTGCAATTCTCGTGGGAGTTGAAAACGCTTGAAGTGAAAACTTTGACATCTTTAAATGGATATCGTAGTGGAGTGGATCTGTTAATAAATCGCTCTTGGAGAGGGTCTTCCAATGTTGCATTCTTCGGAAGGCGCAGTGTGTCGACAAATACGAAATGTAGACAAGACTTTGGTTTGGTTCCCATATCATTACACGTCTAGACCAGTGCTGCTCGACTTGATTCATCACAAATCTGGGAAGTGTCAGTTTTCTATCAAAAGCCCGTCTCATTTTTTCGGGCCTCCAAACTTTAGCTAATTAATTTCCTTCAAAACCTTACTCCTGCAAGATTCAGTTCCCAATTTCGGTTTCGCTCCAATCAATCTGCGATTGCCTAGCAAGAGATTATGGCACTGTCTGGGTATGGCGCCGACCATACACCGGGGGACACTTATTCAGGTTACGCCGATCCAAACCAATTGTTGCTCAACAGTCAATCAAAAGAAGCCAGACACAAATCAGTTCCTTTTGTCCATCCCCGGCCTTCTTGGATTTACGTCTTGATTGTCAGATCCCGGTGAACCTTCGCCATCACTTTACCATGCATACGTTTTCTATCACCTATCATCTCGACGAGAGGGGGTTCCGATTTATTTCTTCCTTGTCTGACACTCCCCACTGCTCTCCTAGTCTCAGCCAGACAAGATTCGGTTCCCTATTTCACCTTCCGGCCCTATCAGTCGGCGGATGGCCTAACAAGAGCGGATGGCATTGTGACAGAAAGTTGCCAACAATGCTCGAGGGAAAAACAAATCAACTTACATGAATAGTAGTATTCTATTACGTGGTATTCCCATTGGATTTGCTGTCTCTTCAGAAGAGCTGATAGAGGCAGGTCTGGCGTTTGAGCGATTGGAACTGATGACAATCATATTGTAAAATGATACATAAAAAGAAAGAGGAGCAAAGCAAAAAAACGAATTCTTCGTGATCAGATAAATCTTGCTTACAGAGTACTCCGCTATGAGAGAGCTTCCTCTATTTCGTTTGACTGAATAGGCGTACGAGACAGAACATAAGATATTGAACTAGATACATGTTTTTAGTTTACAATAGATACCTTTATCTTATACAAATAAAAATCGTTTGTATAAGGCCAGAGAATTCCAGGGTTACTCATCATCGGGTACCGTATAACGAAGCGGTCAACGCCGCCAATCAAAAATACCATGCTCTGTTGTTCATAGCGCCGCTAAGCAGAATTACAATATCTTCTATTGCCATCCTATTCAACCCCGCTAAGAAGAATACCATATTTGCTGTCATCTATTCAACGCCGCTGAAAGAAAACCATGGCCAACGGCGCTAAGCAAGAGTACAATCGTTGCCGTTATCTATTCAGTGCAGTCATTGAGACTGTTTCCATCCTCTTAACCGTACCTAATTCTTCTGAAAGAATTAGACATGCAATGATAGCCGCATATGTCTTGATTTAAATGTAACGCATCGAAGCTGTTGCTGTCGTCATTCATATTTTGCCATAAACTTCATTAGGCAGAGACTGGTGGTTTCTATTGTTATGATGTTTGGTATTCATATTTCGCCATAAAGTCAGTTAGGTGTTGTATTATGGAAGATTTGTGATTGCTTTTATGGCAAATATAATCCAATATCGAGTGCAGTGGCCAGCATGGTTGTGCTTTATTGGCAATTGGTGCTTTACACTTTTGCACGCATCATCGAGACGATGTAATGCAAATCAGTGTTAGTAAACTCGAAAGAGATTTCGGTTGCAGAGATGATGTATATGATATTATGGGTTGACCGAAGGCACCACCATTTTAGTTAGGACTTGAAATCCTAAAGCAATTAGAAGTCCTTCAAACTGAAATGAATGTCAAATTCAAGGGTGGGAGTCTGTTCTGTGGAAAACAAACATCTGACTCCCATCCTTGAAATTGGCATTCATTTCAGTTTGAAGGACTTCTATTTGCTTTAGGATTTCAAGTTCTAACCAAAATTGTGGTGCATGTGGTCAACCCTTAGAGATTGGGTGAATACCCCTTGTGTCGGGCGAGAAGGATGACAATTGTAAATCATAAGTTTAGTGGGAGAATGAGGTTCGTGGAAGTCAACCTCAGTCTACAAATATCTGTAATTCATCCATCCTCTCCCGCGCCTCATATTCTTTCTTCGTTGTTTCTGCAAGGCCACATATTCCCTGATAACAGCATATCACTACACTCCCACTATCAAAAATCAACAACCATATGATATTCCGGATAGGGAATTATCTGACTTTCATATATTCCGATTAGGTTAGTGATATGCAAATTAGGACTTCATACGATATTCGTGCAAGCTTAGTAAGTGAGTACGTCCAAAGTAACTTGATAATCATATCATTCCTATCGGCGATACTATTATATCAAAGGCAGATATCGTAAAGAAATGATGGATATTATAGTAGTCATTACACCTTGTTTTACGCGAATGACATCGTAAAATAGTGCCATAACGTTGAATGAAGTGAGATTGCTGTAAATAATTAACACCAATTTCCAGTACTGCGATGCATACCGAATTTTATGTCTCTGAAGTAACATGGTCAGTCGTATAAAGGTTGGAGCGCCGGTGTGATAGTAAATTGGGTCCATCATTTTAATAGTCCTCTGCTATTGTTCACTGATTTGGGATTTATAGCTACAGATACCTATATCTTAGATTATGATCGTACACCAGACTATTTGTTGGTCTTCCATCTCCGTTACATCTTTCGCCATACACTTACAGGTTCTTGATTTTTTAACGTATCTTAAAAAGGCGTTAGACAAAAGAAGCTGACCAAGGCTATGAATTAAATGTTATGTAGCAAATACTACTGAAATGTGGAAGCCGGTCGTGATTGTGGTGGTCTGATTTAGATTGTTTGATATTTTGCATTTCCGGTTGGGCACAACGAAAAGTCGATTATCTCATTCTTTTAGGAGGTGCCTCGGGCTACCAACAGTCTGTCAAACCAGTGAAGTGGTCACCAGTCGTAGCCATGCAGCTAACTATCTGGTGGCCTTTAAGAGTTCTTCACTTACGGTCGGATTCTGCATCCCCGGTCCTATTATCACAGCCAATTCCCCCGATCAGCGGCTTCCGTCAAAATTGTCATGACAGTGGATTATAGGCCGGACAGGAGATACCGCGGTGCCAGGCTCCGGCTTATATCATCTCCTCAAGGGAGATGCAGCTATTGATAGCAGCCAGACCGAGATTCCGATGTCGGTGCAAAAAGACGAGTGTGTGCGGGCCGGAGGTCGGGTTTGTCCCGGTCTTTCTGCTTGAGAAGAGTGGAGAGCACAGTGTCAGGCTGCGGGTTATCGCCGTAATCCGGGAGGATTTTGATAAAGCATCGAGACGGGGAATGTTTAAAAGTTGGTAATGAAATCGAGGACAGGTTGGAGGGATTGCCCTGGTCATCTACTGCTGTCACGAGCGTCACTGGTGATGATTAGGCTGCAACGACTGGAGTCCCGGGGTGACGGTCGAAATTATCTGTTCACAATCGGGAGACTGCGCATTTGACAGTTGCTGTATAGGGATTTCAGCAATTGATGGTGGCGTAAAAAGCTGGGATTGATGCGTTTGCCCTGATCATTCAACCGCAGCTGCTATGGTTAACCTAGAGGGGATGAGGCTGCTCCTGGAGAATGTGTGTTGACATTAGTGAGATTATCCGGTAACTTGACATGAAGAACCTTAGCAGCATTGAACCAGTGCAAATTGGGGGCCATGTTATTAAATCATCATCCTCATTGACGCGAAAGTCCACGGAATACGATAATCACCGAATTGCCAGAATCTGCAACGCACTGATCATTTTTCAGTTGCCTGGTCACGGCACCCTAATCATCATCATTGACCAAAATGATATTGACTCGAAAGGTCCTTAATCCGCCTCATCGGAGCTTGATACTTATTGGAGGTGCCGGGTCGTGGCTGGATGGTTAGGTTAGAGATGATCTGTTCTTAAGTAAGTATTCGGGCTCAGATGATGCATCAAAAGTTCCGAATGCCAAAACTGCGGAGAAGCAATCCCTTGACTCAGTGCACAACATCGGAGAGTCCACTTCAGTAGATTTATAGTAGACCTCGTCGGCAGGCCGTATTTTTGCATAATGCTTGAGTAACTTTTAAAGGGTGACCCTGGGAAGGATCAACCGGGTAGGTATGCAAACGTCATCGATATCTGTCCTTTGCAAGGGACAACCTTGCTCGGAGACTAAGATCCCGGTAATCAAACAAAGCCCCGTTTCCCATCTTACGTCCCGGCTGCTTTAAGCAGATATGATTCAGTAATTCGTACAAGAATATCCCGAAACCAGTGATCATCATATCGGTCCCGACAATCCGGCGAGTCGCTTTTGTACTCCTTGTTGTTGTCGTCTTACTTGGAAACCATAAGTAGTATTCCGTTGTGGCCGCTTCTTTGTCATTTCCTTGTCCTTCATCTCTGACTTTTGGCATGCCTCCTTGGTGTGAAGTTCTGAGATATGATTGACGAGTGTCTAATGGAAGCGCTGGGGTGAAAGATGCTTGTGCTCCATGATAACTGATTCTGCTTGCTATTCGAGTTTCATATCGGATGATACGAGCTGCAGATTCACTCGATTCTCTATCTCTTATATTTCAGGCAGTAGTCAATTATATGCACTGAGACAGATTACGGCATGTAGAGCTTTGAAACATACTTGTTTGTTTGCTTACATGACGATCACAACCGCAATGACATGCCGGTGTAACATCTGTGGTTGTTCCCCATGTGTCAGTGTTTCCAAACAATAGGCAGCTAGAGAGACCACGACTTTTCAATAAGGGGGATACACAGAAAAACTTGTCAATCTATTTTTGAGCGTTCCCAAACAATGAGGGGAAACACTCAAAAACAGAAACACTCAAAAACATTACACCGGCCCATGCCCTGAAGCCTCTGATCGACATCTATAGTCCGTCTATCATATGGATTCGCTTTCCGTCTACTAGCATAGTAATCAATAAAAGTTTGCCCCAACCCTGTACTTGTACATCTGTCTTGGGCAATTCTCCTCACTAAGCAAGTCTTTGGAGCCTTTTGTGACCAGTACCCAGTCTATCTTTATCTACGGGGTTCGCTTTCCGGCCACAAGCATGGAAGTCAATAAAGTGGCTGCCCTGGCCATAAATTGGGCTTGGGAATGACATCCTCCAAAGCTGGTCCCTGGAGCCTAATTTAAGTACCTATAGGTAGTACGTAGTCTACGGGATTCGCTTCATTTCCGTCCAATTAGCATGAAAGTCAATAAAACTGACGCGTTGGCACTCTATGGGGCTTGGGCACGACATCTGCCCAAGCAAGCACCTTGAGCCTCAAATCAGCACCCTATCTATCAAAGTCGTCTACGAGAATCGTTTTCCGTCCACTAGCATATAAGTCAATAAAAAGGTAATCAAGACCATTAGCCTATAGCCAAGGGTAAATTAGCTATTTCTATTCATTGTCAGGTAGTAGGAGAGTAGAGAGGCTACGAGGGAAGTGTCCTTTATAGGCTAGTAGGAGAGGAGTCAGATTCAATGAGTAGTCCTCATTACATGTACAATCGTCGTTTCTGGTCTAGTTTTTTCCTTCGGTTATATCTGAGACTTGCAGAATTTAAATATTTTAAGACTTGTACAAGTTGATCAGGTATAGGCATATTAAGGGGAACAGCTCGCTCAAGACTAACCGCGGCCAATAGAACGTGAACCAACCCATCGCTCTGCCGAGATGTTGACCTAGCGGGGAAAAAAATTTAAAACAGAGGTGTCTTGCAATACACCTGGAGTTGTCACGAACAGATATTGGGTATAAAAGGATCGATACCTGTTCATATATCACAGCCTGTTAGCGCGATGATCCTTGTCAGCTCAGTGGCGTCGATATCTACTGATCTCATTTTTTCCCGGACTTCTTCCCATCACATCTCAAACTTGGTCTTTACCAGCAATAATCATAGCAGAAAAGATGTGTCTCTTTACCTACATCCGGACCGCGCGAGTTCATGCTGAATAGTATCTTCGTCCAATCGGTAACACCGAGCACGGCTTGTTGTGCTACAAACTATATAAGCAGAGCTTCGTCCCATCTCATCCAATGTAGATTTTGGAAAGCATTAGCATAGCATAATAGATATGTATCAGCCATGACGTCTGGAATGTGACAGTAGGTTATGCTAAATTTCCTTCTAATCGGAGATTCTTGATATACAATGGATATAAAGACTTGTGACAGTTGCTGGAAGGCATTTTGATAGTGAGCCGAATCAGTGAAATTCGCTATATAGAGCTGGAAACGCTCACAAGTCATCTGATATCTTCACGACCAAACACGACTTAGCGGATTCGGCATTGTCAGTGCAGAAATTTAAAAAAGATGCTCAGCGAAGCCCAATGGTAATTTGGTGGGTACCCTGCCTGGAGACATATTTTGTTTCAGGGTATTTCTCAACCTACCTCAGCACATAGCCGGAGTAGAGGTCATAGACACAACACCGCTTTGGCACAAAATTGATAAAAACCTTGACGGCAGCGCGCATTCAGAACAATATCGTTAATCCCCTAAATCTTCCTCAGATTGTGTACACGGAAAATGGGATCAGTTGGCTTTAGAAATGCCCGGATGTTTCATCCCCTGTCGTGCAGTATCAACACTAGCTCGATCCAATTTCCATATACATAGCGGCCTCACTGATCAAGTCACGATGATAGGAGATGAGTTCCACTTCTATGATTTAAGCCCCAACATGACCAGACTGTTAACAAATTAATTTGCTCCCCTGTAACTTTTCGGTGAGGATAAGCGGTACACAATTCCCGCATTACAGCCATTGCATTCGGAAACTTTTGTTACGAGCAAACCGATTGGCCAACTTGATAAGTAGCTTATTGTTATTGCAGCACTGATTGGCTATTGTGTGAATCGTCTTATAGATATCCGTCACTCGCGAAGATCCCCTCTTGTCGCCAGATTACTTTGATTAGCGAGAAAAATTGGACAAGATACAATTAGAAATGCAGTTGAAAGTGGACACAGTAAGATGATTTTTACCCTTGGCCTCAAGCTCCGTTAACCTACCCCGGGACATACTGAACTTCCAGAGGTATTGTTGGTTGTTAATATTCAAAACCCATCACACGTTTATTCGACCTACATGTACCCTTTTTCAACAGTTGCCGATTACTCTTTACTTACTCCTCCTGCAAAGTGCGCAACACGGTCGTGGTTTCGTCCGATAAACATTGTCGTAAAAAGATTAATCAACCTGATAATCTCAACCTTGATGACGCACAACAATATCGCTTCATACTAATAGTCTTTCAATTCCCTACCGCCTCCTACATAACTGAATTTACAATCCGGTCAGGCAGACGTCTGTCCCGAGCGAGTGACTATAGTTTGGCTTTTCCTGTCAGCAGTCATAGATATAGGACACGAGGGACCAGTGGTAATCCTTCTTGGTTACTCAAGCAGCGGGGATGACATACTGTTGTGCTTGTCAAATCATTTGTCGAGATTTCTATTAATCAGCAACCTATCGACAGCGGGTCAACTCCCGAAGTTATCAGGTGAGTTCTGCAAATGGAATCGGCGCATCTCCGGAGAGTACAGTCACGGGTCTAGCTTGTCCATCTTCTGAGAGAGGGATATAGGATACCTATTGCTAAATGTCGATATAGAAATTGACCTCTTTTGGCGAAGCAATTTGTGAAACTGATAATTATCCTATCCAAACTACAAGACTCCATTCGTTTCCGATTCTCAAGGCGAGAAAAATATATTCCCCTCAAATATTAAGCAGAATTCCATCGTAATTTCCCAATATGAAATTCATGAATGCTACATTATTGTCTAAATGGCCACTTAGAAATGTAATGGATTTTATTTTTTCATATGAGAATATTTCACTTTTTTATACCCGGAGGTTTTCGCTAGATACAGGCAGTAGACATGGTTTTGCAACCCTTACGAAGATCTACGAGCGGTGAAGTACGAACTATGTAATCAATAGTCGAGATGTTTTTAACGGATGACTATGCCATAAAAGACTTGTAACGTTGATGAAGGTCATCAATAGTTGGCACAGTTTTCCGAAGGAAACGGATGAAGATACATATACACCACGGAAGATACCATAAAAGCTATGTTAGAAAGCAAGTACTCTTCTTACATCCAGTCATCAAGCCTTTCTTCACTCGACCTTTGTGCCTTGGTGCACTTCGCAACCAGAATGAGTCTCGTTTCCGATGTACTGTCAAAAGCGAAATTTGAACGAGCTTTGAAAGTACTCGGTACAAAAAGTCGCTGTGGGCATTTAAAAATGCGTGTTTTGAGCACGGATTATGTTACCAGTAGCTGAGGGCTGACATGTCATATGTACATCTTCATCCCTTAGGACAAAAGGCGCGATTCATAATTTTCATTGCTGATACAGAACATGTCACTCATGTGTACTCAGCGTACATTTAAAACGACTGTGATATTATACTCTCGCTAAGTATAACCGGTACGTAACATTCCGATGACCATTCGAATTTACAACAACAATTATTTTTGCCATAAAATGTCATCTATCAGGCAAAGACCAGTCTACCCACTTTCGCGTGAATGAATCTGACGCGCGAATGTGAAAAACAGATTTATCTCTTGAACAAACAGCCAGCTTATAATGCATCGATCATTAATACTGATGAAGCCTTGCCAATTTGTAATATTGATAAAAACGTGCTGCTAATGATGCGACGGAAGCAAAACAAGTGAGTCCGGAATACAGATTTGACGAAGAACTGTTGATGATGAGACTGGCTTCTTGGTAATTTTTTTTCCTGTGCTGATTATTTGGTGCAAACATGATAATGAAATATAAAAATGACGGTCTGACATTTCTATTCTTTTTCTTGAATAACGCAGCATGGTGAGTATTGATGCATTGAGGAAGGAGGGCATTGAAATGTAAGAGGGACACTTAGTGATGATATCTCCTGGCCCGGAAAGCTAAAAGCCAGGGAGTGTCTAAACTATAATCTGATTTTAGTTATTTTTGGTGAGAATTCAGCAGATGATTTGAAGAATAGTTTAAGTAATGTCAGTATCGATTGCCGTTGGTAATGATGGTTGTAAGGCGGTAATTGCCGTACAATCACTGTCATTCTTCATACATTCACTCTCGGGAAAGATTCAGCAGCGTTTTTACCCTGCCATTCCACTTATGCTATCTTGCTGAAGGTCGGCAGGCAATCGCATGTCAACTGCGCCCGGACATTGCTGTCAGAGATGATAAGGAGCACACCTGTCAATTTCATCTTAGCGCTTCTAGCGACGTTCATTTCCACGATGATCGTGACTTGCCCTGGGCATTCCGAGTAATCTGACAATGACATTTCACCTTGAAAACCATCCGCGATCGACCGAGAAGTACTTCAGCGGAACGCTGTCTGCCGTTTTGGGAACGAATTGTCAGCCATTCAGGAAAGTTCGTTCGACCAAAAATGTCGGAAGGTTACAGTCGACATTTGAAGCTCGTCCTGACGTCGAGTCATGTACAAATCCTCATCATCCTCTACTGTATTTGCAACTTGTTCCTCAGGTACACTTTTAATTTCCTGACGTCTAGCCAACCAGTGGCAGTTCCTTTCGATTACAGCGTAACGGGACATCGCCAAAGTGCTTATATTGTACTGGTACAGCTATCTTACTAATGAAATGTACGGTCACACGCACGGTAATTCGGAGACCATGTCAAGCACCGCACCACTGTGTGATTTCCATGGCAATTTCAATACCTTGACACTTTACGGAAGGAACAATGGATGATTAGTCACGCTCTCGATGTAACGGTATCACGGTATGTGAAGAAATGCAACCAGTTGGAATACATTAACAACATTGATTACTTCGATTGTGCGTGCGGCAGTTATTCTATGTCTTTTCAGTATGTCAGTCCATAATGAAAGACGGCTTGTGGGGGAATATTCATGAAATTTCGAATGTTTTATTCAATAAAAATCACAGCTTCGAGCCAAAGGCGCGCCAGTGTAGTCTCGACCAGTGATTGACATTGACCAGTGATTGACACTATGCACATGTATAGTGTCCACGCAAGTGAATCGTAATGAAATGACTTCCGTTTAGGATGATAATATCATAACCATAACCTAATTGTAGGGTATATTTGACAGCATGGATTTATGGTAATAACATCACGACAGACATTTGTCCATAAATGCGCTCTTCATTCCAATGACATATTGCAGTTAACAAATTTCCCAGTGCTATTTCAGCAAATAATGTAGTTTCAAACTGACTTTGTCATGGAATGAACGGTTCCGCAATACACAGATGAATTGCGTTCCTGGCTTTGCCACTTCTTCGACACACATGATACATGTATGCCAGAAACTTAACCATATCCTCACAAGGTAAAGCTCTTCGGCTTGGTTCATCTATAGTCGGACAAAGCATGGCAGGAATAAATACAAAAGTTACCGATTTTCCCAGCCACCTATCTATCTACCTGCTACCTATCTTGTATGAACACAGGAATACCATATAAAATCGCCGTGCATTTGATTGACGTACATGTAGATAAACCACTGCTCATTATTGGCGCATCATAAAAAAGATAGAGACTGAGATTGCGCCGGGAAAAATTATCAGAATTTCGAAATAGGAAGGAGATGATTACCTTATTTATGCATGTTTCCCTGGCAACAACAAGAAAATTACAAGCACATGCACCACTAAGTACTCACTGTTTCCCACCTAGCGATAAGCGGTCGACTAGTTGGTGAATATAATGCTCTTGAGATATGGTCGCATAAAATGTCATTTGAAATCAAACTTCACGAAAGTCAAAATAAGGCCGCGGTCGGAATTGAATTGATGGGAGGTATGTGGTTGATGATATCCTTGTTTGAGGTATCTTTCTATCATTGCAGATATGGTACAGCTAGAGAGGATATGTCCCCTTTGTCACAAAGATCCAGCTAAAACAAACTCCTCCAAAACAGCTTTCATAAGGGTCGATAGGCGGCAAGGTTTAAGAAAGGTAATGTTACTGTTGTCGAGCCAAGAATTTACCAAAAAATTAATGAAATGCCAGTGAAAACCTAGCCTTGCCCGCTTTAATTGAAACCAAGCTTAATTCCTAAACGCTATGAACCACTGATTATCTTCTTTCTAATGTTCCGTTGGATATGACTCGTCGTCTGAATCCTTTCTTTACATTCGCACATCTGTCGTTTTCCCATCTATTGTTCTTCAACTTTCTTTGGATCCGGCGAATTATCATATCTGTTCTGACAATGAGTTACGCTTCAAATCCTACTGATAACATGATAAAATCAAAGACTCGTTTTATCAAAATCCAATATTTCCAGTAAGGGATCTTTATAGCCCTTTTGAAAAACCCAAGCATGGGACAGTCTAGAAAGACCATTGTCCAGAACTCAACGTTGAAGAATGTAGCAGTCCTTTGCACATCGAAACTCGAAATCAAACCGCAACGGGGAAATACAATCAAATCTCAGTTAGGTCTGGTAAATGAGGCAATGATATCGGGTCTGACTCTGGGAGAAATCGAACAGGTCTGATTCTGGGTCAATGGCGAATGTTGACCTGTCTGATTCTGAATCAATGGCGATTTTTAACTGGTCTGATCCTGGGTTAATGGCGAATGTAAATTTCAGGTCTGATCTGGGTCAATGGCGAATGTGAACTGGTCTGATACTGGGTTAATGGCGAATGTTAACTGCAGGTCTGATCTGGGTCAATGGCGAATGTGAACTGGTCTGATTCTGGGTCAATGGCGAATGTTAACTGCAGGTCTGATTCTGGGTCAATGGCGAATGTTAACTGGTCGTAAATAGGCGAAAATATGGCGGTTTGTACTAGGCCCTGCTATTGACTGAAAGTATCAGTTACAAACAACCTTGAACAGAATATCTGCGGTTCTTCATGTCGTTAATGATATTGGGTTTAGTTTGTTGAGAATACCACATTATGATATGTTTCATCAGCTTATTAACCTTTCATTGCTATAGCAAGAAAGCTTGTTTCGCGTAGCGTAAACTCAGATAAATTCGTTATAACATCGCTAAGAAGTACACGGTGGTCTATAAGTTTGTTTTATTTATAGTGAGAAGGCATTACTTTGGTTCAATCGAGTTACTTGTATACGTGGGATCTGAAATGCCTCAGATATATTTGATAATATTTTGAAAGTGTTTTAGCCAGGTTTATGCAAACAAATATTGCGAAGACACCTGCATGTAAGCTTAATGTATCTTTCTATACGCTCAGCTGCAAATACGTTACAATACATAAACAGAATAGCACCGCTCTGGATTCTTAACGGGTCATCGCTAAAGAGCTATCGCTTAAGATCTTCGATGCCGTCCATCTCATGAAATCGCAATGATATCATAAATTGCTCTGAGCGATATGTCCGGCTGATAACACATTTTAGATACACATTGATAGTCCGATTGCAGTCCTTACACAAACAAAAGAAATCAATGTTATCATTATGGCAGCGATGTCAACAGCCTGACATTTCCTTAACATGATCGTGTTATTTTGTCTATGAAACTTGAGCCTTGTGTAGAAATGAGGGTAATGAACACCCTAGAGGTATCTTAAGGTCGCTTGTAGCCACTCGCCTCCAGCTGTAAACGTTGGTTCAGCTCAGACGACCAGCTTGATTTGGCGTGAATAATTTATTCCTTCAGCGAAAACTTGGCCATGTTGGAGTATACTATATCTAAAAGTATTCATGGCGTGAATGGGGAAGAAAGTGAGAGTCACGGTGTTAAATCTCGCCAACTGTTCTTCATGTATGTTACGTGGGCAGGTGCAGAAATTTGAAATGTCCTGGGATAGGATGTCAGGCGTTCAACGGATTCTCTCATGCACTTTTAACCCCTGATGTATTGACATTTATAAAACCGTATACCATAATCTTCAGTATATAGTAGAGCCTAACAGTTCCCAGGGCGACATTTTCTACTGCTACAGCGGTCGCCAGTCGTAGATATAGAAGCGGAGATTAGAACCACTAACCTACCCGATAACTGTAATATAGGTACGTCATTTATCTCTAACTTGGTACGGATTCAAGAGGATCTCATCAGGACTATAAGCGTTTCCCATTAAGTTAATTGGAGGACATCAGACACATGGTATTGCCATCGACTCTTTTGGAGTATATCTCATCACCTAACTAAATGTAGCGTCGATTTTCAATTGTACCTCCAAGGTTGCCGATACCTAAATTATTGTTTCTCTAATTGCAGGATGAAGGACAGGAGATAGATGTATATATGTGAAGCAGCAAAATCGTTTTCTTGAAAACTCAGCGTTCACTGCGTCTTGAGGACAGATGAAACACGTTTTGCAATGGGACGAAAGTAGTTTTATCTGTGACATACCATTCAAATAAACTTCGACGATAGAGATCAATGACCAACCAACACCGCGATCATTAAAGTGCCAAACCTGGAGATGACGTCGTGTTCCATTGAAAAGATATAATCCCTGTCAAATGGACGGAAACCAAAGTATCGGAATTTCTGAGTCCGTGGTAATAAAGCTACGATTTTTCTCCAACAGAATCGGTTCATGACTCTGAACTCTGCCAATTTCAATCGTCCTTGAAATAGTTCGCCTACCTTCACCGTCAGTCGACTCGATGATAATCTGACTATATCGGATTACTCTATACCCAGTTGTCTCTGGTTGCTCCCCGGATCAGACAGGATTAGTCTTTGGATTAGTCCACTAGAGACTCATAATACGGCTTCTATATAGGCCAACACAGCCAACATCTATTGGCCACTGTTCAAATTTGAACTTTATTCCTAACAATCGAGACTCGCGTTGAATGACCTAACATTGTAGAATCAAATGGATTTACGATAAATTCGTAGGAAGAATTTCGGAGAGGATTATTCTTGAATCTTGTATAATCTGAAAGGATTTAGAGAGATTTGTTTCAATCAAATTCCTGATCTTGGAATCTGCTGTCGGTATATCTAATTCAGAGTGATAGTCAGATAAAAGATGGGTTTGGACCTAGTGAACAGCTGTCGTGGATACATCGTATAATTATCGGATCAATTTTGGATTCCGGAGTGTTTGTGTCAATCAGAAAGGACTTAGAGTTCCGTTGGATTCCGTAGGCTTGCATCTTTGCAATTTATTTACTGCAATGTACATTTGTTTCAAGATAAAATCGGGTGCACGTTTTTGTCATGATATCAGGAAATGAGATTATCGTACCAACGATAATACATGCTTGGTAACCGAAATCGGTGGTCCTTGATTAATTCTTTGTTGTCTTCCACGGGTGTACACGGCGAGTAAATATTCCAGTAAAAAATCATTCATTGGCCGGCAACAAACTTTATAAAAATATATCTTGCATGTAGAATCCACAACATTTACAAATGGGGCAAAGATTTTGCCGACTATCGAATTATGGATACGCGGTGTTGCTTTGTTGAATAGATTTCTTTTGACTCATCTCAAGAACAACAAAGCGAATTGTGTAATTGTCACCTAAATTGCAATCTCGTGTTAATTCTTAGCCATGTTGCATTCAGTCTTCATGGCTAAAATACGATCGCTGCGATTTGTAAGTACGCTCTACGCGCTACATTGATTTCCGCGAGACAGGTGGTGTTTGCCGCGAGAGCGAGGCTTCTGAACGTAAGGTCGGGATTTCTCGAGACTGAGCCTGGAAGTACGGTTCGTCTGCAGAAAAAAGAAAACTGTCTAATTGATTTATTTCGCTGATGCTCTTGCAGTTTATGGATGGACTTGTTCGACTAGACGAATGTCAAAGTAGTTCATTGATCGATTTGATCGATTCATCGCACTAACACATGTTGCTGTTGTAAGATGTGTAACAATTAAATACATTTGGAGTTAGTATTTGGGATCAGTAACAGTTACTGCACTGAATCGAAAACTATTCGAAAGTGGAAAATCGAAACATTTCATAGGAATTTGGAGGACTTAGAGGAACGTTTATTGGATAATCCGCTTTGTTTTCAACTGGAATCTTCACATATACTGGAAAGCCTATCGGAACGAAACGGACAGTGGATAAAGACAGCTTTGTATAGGGTGATCTCAGAAAGATTATACAACCGTCAAGGTAGGCGCAATTTATTTCCGTACATGTATCTTGCAATTTTTTCAGTTCAGATTTTTTTACATCACTCGCGTCGTGAACTTTTCGGAACGCGATCCATTGAGAGAGACGACCACCAAGCTACCCCACGAATCCATGGCTACACAGCTTTATCTAATTTTGATTTGACGGAAGCACAGTCTGACTGACTGGCCCGCAATCAAACCTCGACGCTAGGCGGTTTGATTTCCAGTGTTTCACAGAAACATCTTACAAGCACGAAAATGATTTGATCGTTGCCGAACTCATTCAGGTTTGTATAAACATTCACCTAGAATGACAACAACATGGAACATAAAGATGACGAATTTGTTTGCCTATTCATCATTCCCTACTAGCGAGGCATGTCAAATCAGCTAAGTGAAAAATCGATTATACTCTGTCGAAAAAATCTGAGCGTAAACTCAATTGGCACCAAAAATTTCATTTTACCTCTTTGGGCGGAAATTTGCGAAAAATCTAAAAAAATTATCCAGCAAAGTTTTTGAAGTAGCAAAGAGTTTAGAAGAGTTTGTTTGCCACTAAGAAATGAATAAGACGTTCGATAGAGTTAATATCTTCTCATACTATCAACAATCATGAGCCACTTTGACACTGAGAATCACTTAATGTTCTCCTTGGATTTGGCCAATACCCGCGATTTGGGAAAATAACTTTGTAGAAAATATGTTTTCGATTGGAAAAACCAGCACAAAATTTGCGATCCACCAAAACAAATTCACGATTTTTTTGGCGGCAAATTAATGAGACAGGTTTTTCTCTTTACGGAATTGTTTTTTGATGTTGAATTAGGCGGCATTATATCTATTAATTTGCATACAATTCTCATGAATAGAGCTTAAGGCATGAAGTTGGCCGTATATAATCTCGGTACTTTAATTAGCGTAGCGTTTAGGGTATCAATAAACTATTCTAGCGGCCGGGTAATGAAATTAAATCATATCTAAAAAACAAAATCAGTATGCGACAGTGAAGTAGTTTTACCGAAATTAAATGTCACGCTAATTGAACATCTAATATTCAAGGATTAGTAAGCAACTGATTTACAATCAATGATTGGAATTCAGATATGTCCAAAATGAGAACAGATCGTTTTGGCGAAACTTTGGCCTGCAGCCACGGAAAGGACAACAGCAACAGGAGGATAATTATTACATCAAAGCCTTGGTGTTCATTGAATACCAATACATTATTGGGAATCTCATACCATAAGAGTTAGCAGGAGCCAGCCCAGATTTCTTCAGAAGATCACCTGGTTTACCTTGATCTAATAATGACACAGTAGCCTTTATTAATGATGCGAAGAAAGAGTAAAAAGGTTATCCGTTGGCAGCGTTCGAACTTGGGCGATGGTGTTACCAAGTCAAAAAGGATATGTTTTCAGTTGAAGCTTTAGAATTCAACAAAATCTTATACCATATGCCAAAATTCCCGCCGGTTCAATACAACTAGAACCTAGTTTTCAGTGCATTGTAAGCCAGTTAAACTACGCACGCGTTTTATTTTCGTGGATTTTGCGAATGATATCGATTCGCGAAAACAAAAATCGCGAAAAATGTATTTGATTGGAAAATCCGAAAGAAAACTGGCAAATCGCTAAAATTAAAATCGCTTGAGGCGCGAAGTTACCAGTTTGGACTTTGACATGATCGAGGCCTTCGGTGACTAGTGTGTTGTTACCGCTATATACGATCATAAAATAATTCCGCACACTCTTATGCACACCGAAGTTATCTCTTACATTCGAATGGTCCTATTTGGGGCAAGTTTCGTGAGAATCAGCACATTGGTTGATCAGATATCGCATTCATCCCCATAACTCGTGATATTCCTGGACTCCAATCTGTGATTTTCTGTTGATCTATCCTAATGTGCGTCCAGTGGAAATGGTAATCCGTTGATCTGTCACAGCGCATCTGTGGAAACTAAATCAGCTTGCTGGCAGCTTTATTCAATCAGTGTTCCATCAACGTTTTCATCAAGGGTCATGTCTCGTTTCTGAAGTAAGGTTTTGATAGACGATTTCTGCTATACCGATACGAAGTGCTGCGAACGACGAAGTGCAAAGTGTGTAAATGTACTTCATAGAAAGTTAATTATAAGCTCAGCATGTTAAAACACGAATAAAACATTGCAATCGATCGCCAATTCTGCACTTTCTCATATAAAGCAAGCAGGTCTTTTGAGATAAATTAATATATTTCTCACTGTTAACCACGATTGATTTAATTCGAGTACATACAGGCGTTGTTTAAGATATCAATTAATCAGTCTCAGCATGTGGTCGGCAAGGTCGATGGGTTTGCTCCTGATCTCGGCAGAGTTAAATTGGACTCCACAAGATTCATGTCGTCTATTGTTATAAGCCGGAAGACTGTCATATCAGTATCGACATGATAGTGTTTTGTCCTAAGGATTGACGAGAAAACACTCATGGGGTTTTATTAAAATACACACGTACGCGGGGCCAAACAGATGGGTTTGCAACCTCTTTGCTCTGGGGTCATCGCGCCCCCCTAAGGTCGATTGCACCGGAGTCGACTCTGATTGCACTAACCCCGGTCAACATCCAAAAATATAACCTGATTTGATTTGAAATTGATAATTAAAATCAGATGACGTCACAGGAAAGCACCTGCAATTTAGAAAAGAAAAGCAAAAATGTAAGGTTTTTAATTTGATTTGTCGATATGCCAAATACTAGTTAGTATTCTTACTTGCTGAAACAGCAGTTTGTACAGATTGCATTTGAGAATAATGGCCGGCATGTTGTAGGCGAACACAAATCCAGGCGGGATGAAGGATAACGCTTTTCCAATCGTAATCCCGGCTGAACTCGAGTGAGCCCTCCGTGTAGTGATCATCTTTGTGCGGGTGGATTCATTGGCGACGCGCCGTGGCGCTGGGTTTGCTAGTCGCTGTGATCACCGACTCATGTTACTGGTACCTGCGATGACCACTGCAAACGGGCGATAGTCATCGCATGCAATTTGAATCGCAGGTAGCAGTGATTTAAATTGCTCGTCGTTTTTTGGATGCTTTTAAGGGGAAACATCGGGAGCACTCAGGCGGCGGGAGTTTTCCGCATCAGGAATTGTGCGTGCTTAAGATAATTAACGGGTTTTTCTGACTGAGTTGAAACAAGATTGGAAAAAAGTCGAATACTTTAAGAAATGAAAGGAAATTAGCAATAGCCATCGTATCGAAGGAACAGCCCTTTTAGTAGGCTGGGTCCATTATAAGTATTCATTTCGCAGACCTTTGATATTGAATACAAGTCGTCAACCGATCCCCCTATGACAACATGCCATCTATACCAACAGCAATAATCGATGAAGGTATTCGGTTGCAGGTTGTAATTTTTTATTTAAGCATGTCAGTCAACTGTGTTGACATTGTGTTTGAGGTTGAGAATGTAAAGAGTGATAAGACAGGTATACTAACTGGTATGGTATGCATGTTGGAGAGTTCGTATTCTTGTTGGGTTGGTTGTAAAAAGTTAAATCGGTCCCCCTGGATAATGACTGGCACACTGCAATTAGCTGTAACATTTTAATCTTAGTTCATTGTCAGCTCATCTGATTAGAGAACTCCAATAATGAATTGTTTTTCAAAGAAGAGAGGATGAGAAATTGTCCATCCAATTATGATAAGGAAAATACCAAAGAAAGAGCTTCTTGTTACAAGTCCTTGGCGATCCAAATGTCCTCGGCAAATCCTATTCACCTGCTCTAGAATTGATCTTCAGCTCCTGACTATGCGGATGAAGGGAGAGAATTCCAATAAGGTATCGATTTTCAAAAAAGAGGGACTTGGGAAATTGTTCCGTGATATTAGGGACAAAGACAGGTTATTCTTAGTCCAGATGTCCTTGGCATATCCCATTAACCAGCTTAAGAAGTTATCTCCTGCTCCTTACTACTACTTATTCAGTCAGAGAACCCAAATAATGTATTGTTTATTTTCAAAAAGTGGGTTCGGTATGAGAAATTCTTCAAAAAGTGATATCAGAAACAAGACACCAAGGAGCTTCTTCCTATACGTGTCCTTGGTAATCCAGGTATCCTCGCCAAATCCTGTTTGCACGCTTTAGAACTTATCTCCTCTAGCCCTTTATCTGCTTACTGTAGCTCACCTGGTCAGAAATCGCAAGTAATGTATTGGACTATTGCTATTCAAAGGAGACATGAACGCTTTGATGTTTCACTAATGTAGCAATCATTACATGTCAGTCCGTCGTGGCCAGGCCAATCTTCGTCAAGTCAAAGATGGCTATAAAAAGACGCTTTCGAGGTTTCCTTGTCATTGGCGGACATCACAGATAATTGGATCAATGTCGGTTTGTTGGGCCTTTGGTTATTCTGGAAGAGGATCCCCATGTTATTCTGTTGCTATTTTACCAATGGATAAGTAATCAAAGACTAGATATACATGGCTAGAGAGACCAATTATCATTGTTTTGTCCCTTTCCCGCGCAGTTACAAGCATCAGACCTAGCCAAATGCACGGTATATTGTCTTTGAAAAAAGCCCACTCGCACCAAGGCCTAAATTCCCATTGTTCTACGTCGATCTCCACGAGACAGCTTTCACGGGGGTCGATAGGCCTTAACGGGCAGGGCAAATAAATGCAAAAACGATCTTCCTTTTACTATAGCTACAGTGTACATCAGCCTATAGCTTTGAACTGTTTTTGCTGTTTCGTTGCATACCGGTACATCAAGGACAATAAATGCACTGAACGAAGAAATCAATGAAATGAAATTTACTCGCGAACAGTTGTTGTCAATATTTGTCCCGATGACACACACCTTTTATTACTGAGTCGTGCCGGATCTCTAAGAAATGGGCTTCATGGCACGCTTGTACAGATAGAGCAGGCATTATTAATCGACTTGAAAAAATCTTGGGGTATTTCTAAAAATGATTTTTATTTCTAGGGGTGATGCGTCACATGGCCCCCTGCCCCACCATCCTTCCCCCACTACCATGACTACTGCCAGCAACAGATGACTAATACCAAACCGTTTTATTGATATATCCAGTGGCGTGAAGCTAGCTTTTTTGTACGGGTGGGATGACACTTTTTGAATTTTATTTGGTCTAACCATGGAGAAAAATGTAGCTGCGTTCGAACAGCTCAACGTGCTCAAGAGTTAATTTAATAAGCGTGACGACACGGGAGCCATGCTGTTTTTATCACGGGACACCTTAATGGGATCACAAGTAACGACTTGAGTTCATTTCCACCGCCATGTCGCGAGTTGGCAGACGTGGAAATCGTGCTAATGAAATTTTAAGTATTTGCTCCGATTTTTCGAGCGCTCGAATAACCAAATAGAAATTGCACGAAACATGGTTTGTAGCAATGCGGACAGATCGGAGGTTTTTTTACACCCATAGCTCGTACAATTAAAGGTGAGGTTATTACCATTTCACGTACAGCGCGAACGAAGTAAAACTTGATAGTCAAGAGTGTATGTAGTTCCATCTCATTCCGTGAATTCATTTTCAACTTCGGTCAAACCACTCTGGGCCATGCATGTACTTATAAGGATAATAATCAACAAATTTACTTTCTTAGATGGAATGACTTTGCCTGCGGCAATATGTTTTAACCTCTGTCACCGTGCTATGTGATATTAATGACACTGAACGTGCGAAAAATTGATCGTATTACAACTTAACTCTTTCCCTTCATGGGTAAGCATTAATACTGATAAACTCCGGATTGCAACGTGTTTTTGTTATTGGTCTAATAAATGTGTTAGGTTTTCCTTAACTATATGATCCTACATCATAAGGCGCCTTGTTGTAAACAGCTTAACTTCTTAGACACAATTCGTATGCAAATGTATCAAGAACCATCATATCAGAAATCAAGCAAATCATGCTTGCTGTTCGATGGGTGTAGGTTGATTGAGGCTCCAGGCGATTCGCTAATTAGAACAGATTCATCCCTTCTGTTTGTTATTGAATAAGCCAACAGCAGTAGAATGCCTGAGGCCTCAAGCTGTTTGTTAATTAGTACGGACAACCATCTCTGCAATCAATTTCTATCCAACGGCTACTTTGGGACATCATCCCCATAACTAAAGGCGCTCGCATTAGCAATTAACCACCCGGCTCACGCGTTGGCTTATTATTTCGACACACACCAGGCCTACTTTAGGTTCCATGCTATTTATCAATTGTGGACAATAAAGGTCTCGGTGATATGAATGAGTGTCTACCCAACTGCAAATGTTATGTTTCATCATGACTTATGACAAAAGGGACTTGGAAAAGCACAATTGATGAGTCATTGCTCTGAACCCCTTGCATTTAACGTTGGAGCAAACTTCAGCTTGTCGATGAGTAAAATTGCTTCATCACCTAGTCCAAAAATAGTCACCACTCGACTCTGTTTGGAAGTATTTTCACCAAACTCGCTCCCCAACTCCAGTCATCGACATAAGGCGAATGACAATAATGAATCTTCCAACACCTACGATCCTCCTGATGACTATCAAGTGGCTGAGACCTATAGTCATAGATTCTAGGAGCGATTTCACCCCCTTAGGGCTTAACTTGTTAATGATCTCACTACACGAGAAGCATTTCTTTGGTACTTGTAAATAATTAAAGCGATGAAATCATTGAAGGGCTTGGGATATTCTTGTACTTTCAGGTTGATGATACGGTAAGCATATCACGAATTGTCTCTTATTAGGCGGTTTTTGGGGATCGTGACTACGTTAGAGCATGTTTACATCTGTGCATGGATGATTAGATAACAAGACAAGGAAGAAGAAAAAAAGAAAAAAAATTCGGCAGATTCACCGGGGGTCGAACCCGTGACCAGCCGATCCACAGTCAAACACCTTCAGCGCTGAACCGTCAAGGCTTTCATGTTGAAATGGAGATTTTATTCGCCTCTTATATGCGGTATGCAAACGAGCGCGCCACAATAGTGACAAGGTCGCGCAGGTGGCAAAGTGATTAGCCGAAATAGTTCCAAGTAATCGTATATTTCGATAGTTGTACAGATTTTTCTCAACATATCGTATGGATATACCTCAGTGATATAAAAGATTATCTTTGCAGTTGATTTAACGTTTGAATGACCTTTTTTAAAAAGTTTTTCAAAATCGAGGTCAGCAGGGTCAGACACAATCATTTATTGTTTTGAAAGACTCCGGCAGGGTCAAAAGAAACAGTTGTTGGCGCCGATGATGTCAGCAATATGGCGAATTTCCGCCCCACCCGTGAGATTTGCTCTCGTCACGTCATGAGCACATTGAACTGCCAGTGAACCGTGCTCAATATGTACCGGCTACCGCTCTCTCCATCATCAACGACGATATATGTCGGTGCCGGCCGTGCGAGGTCGTTTCAATGAAAAAGACGCACGCCACTGCCGTACCCGTACCTGAGAAAAACTTGCCGTTTTAGGCAGATTTGCGATGATTGAAACAATACATCTACCTCATAATTCATGTACTCGAACGCCCGGAATCAGTATGTGCTGGAGTTTGAAAAGTTTGGGTGCGCGGTATGATAATGATGATAATGAAAATGTTTACATCTGTACATGGATGATTAGATAACAAGACAAGGAAGAAGAAAAAAAGAAAAAAAAAGTTCGGCAGATTCACCGGGGGTCGAACCCGTGACCAGCCGATCCACAGTCAAACACCTTCAGCGCTGAACCGTTAAGGCTTCCATGTTGAAATCGAGATTTTATTCGCCTGTTATATGCGGTATGCAAACGAGCGCGCCACAATATTGACAAGGTCGCGCAGGTGGCAAAGTGATTAGCCGAAATAGTTCCAAGTAATCGTATATTTCGATAGTTGTACAGATTTTTCTCAACATATCGTATGGATATACCTCAGTGATATAAAAGATTATCTTTGCAGTTGATTTAACGTTTGAATGACCTTTTTTAAAAAGTTTTTCAAAATCGAGGTCAGCAGGGTCAGACACAATCATTTATTGTTTTGAAAGACTCCGGCAGGGTCAAAAGAAACAGTTGTTGGCGCCGATGATGTCAGCAATATGGCGAATTTCCGCCCCACCCGTGAGATTTGCTCTCGTCACGTCATGAGCACATTGAACTGCCAGTGAACCGTGCTCAATATGTACCGGCTACCGCTCTCTCCATCATCAACGACGATATATGTCGGTGCCGGCCGTGCGAGGTCGTTTCAATGAAAAAGACGCACGCCACTGCCGTACCCGTACCTGAGAAAAACTTGCCGTTTTAGGCAGATTTGCGATGATTGAAACAATACATCTACCTCATAATTCATGTACTCGAACGCCCGGAATCAGTATGTGCTGGAGTTTGAAAAGTTTGGGTGCGCGGTATGATAATGATGATAATGAAAATGTTTACATCTGTACATGGATGATTAGATAACAAGACAAGGAAGAAGAAAAAAAGAAAAAAAAAGTTCGGCAGATTCACCGGGGGTCGAACCCGTGACCAGCCGATCCACAGTCAAACACCTTCAGCGCTGAACCGTTAAGGCTTCCATGTTGAAATCGAGATTTTATTCGCCTGTTATATGCGGTATGCAAACGAGCGCGCCACAATATTGACAAGGTCGCGCAGGTGGCAAAGTGATTAGCCGAAATAGTTCCAAGTAATCGTATATTTCGATAGTTGTACAGATTTTTCTCAACATATCGTATGTATATACCTCAGTGATATAAAAGATTATCTTTGCAATTGATTTAACGTTTGAATGACCTTTTTTGAAAAGTTTTTCAAAATCGAGGTCAGCAGGGTCAGACACAATCATTTATTGTTTTGAAAGACTCCGGCAGGGTCAAAAGAAACAGTTGTTGGCGCCGATGATGTCAGCAATATGGCGAATTTCCGCCCCACCCGTGAGATTTGCTCTCGTCACGTCATGAGCACATTGAACTGCTAGTGAACCGTGCTCAATATGTACCGGCTACCGCTCTCTCCATCATCAACGATGATATAATGTCGGTGCCAGCCGTGCGAGGTCGTTTCAATGAAAAAGACGCACGCCACTGCCGTACCCGTACCTGAGAAAACTTGCCGTTTTAGGCAGATTTACGATGATTGAAACAATACATCTACCTCATAATTCATGTACTCGAACGCCCGGAATCAGTATGTGCTGGAGTTTGAAAAGTTTGGGTGCGGGGTATGATAATGATGATAATGAAAATGTTTACATCTGTACATGGATGATTAGATAACAAGACAAGGAAGAAGAAAAAAAAAAAAAAAGTTCGGCAGATTCACCGGGGGTCGAACCCGTGACCAGCCGAGCCACAGTCAAACACCTTCAGCGCTGAACCGTCAAGGCTTTCATGTTGAAATGGAGATTTTATTCGCCTCTTATATGCGGTATGCAAACGAATGTTTGATTTTAGCTCCTGGCTGACACCCTAATCACGAAGCCTAAACTGAGAGTAGAACTGGAACACCGAATTATGCTTTTGAGACTGAGTTCAGTGTACATATGGTAGGAAAAGCAGATGGTTCTCGGTACATTACTTGCCGGTTCACCCTTGGCTATAATACATAGCTGAGTAATCGAAAACGCCACTTAAATTAGTTTTGGATGGAATCACTCGGGGTTGTGAACTTCGATATTACATGTAGCTTGCATTCTGTGTCACAAAACCCGAGAACCTAGAATTGTGAATTAAATGAACAGAATTTATTCACAGTTATTGCCTATAAGGTAGTATTCCTTAATCTATCGTGTAAAACATTTGAAAGTTACAGAAAACAGAAATTAGAGAGTAAGAGATAAAACTTCTTACCATAATCTGAAATTTCAGATATCCTACCTTTTACAAAACTACTCAACTACTCCACACATACGCTGGGACTACGTATTGCTGCTGGCTTACACTGTCACGGATGGGTATACCCATCCGGCAGCAAGTCAGTGTTGTCAAGTCTTCATACACCCCAGCTGTCGATCGAGCATTCCTGGAGTTAAAGCTGAGCTCACCATACGAAGACGTCGAACGCCACCAGACTGTTTTACTAACACGGTGCCCCAGGTCATTAATTATCTGTCTATCGTGTTGATGAGTGACAATATTCTTTGATTAACATGTCGGAACTGGGGAATATATATGTGACTGCGCAATTACATGTAGCACAACGGTATTCTCAGACAGGCAATCGTCATGATACATTGCATTGCTGTACATTGCATTCCAGGTCAATTTAAACTGAACAGTCCCTGCACTCGTCTGAACTCGATTCGATGAAATTTCGCTTAGTGAAGCAAGGTCCAATACATAGAACGTGTTAGAGTGCATATTTATAGCTACAAACTTGTTATAATCAGCATCGCTCTGCACTTATAGGTGTTATTCTCCATGTAGCATTCATCCTCATCCGAAGCGCGCAGGATAAGTAGTGTCTTACGAGTCGCTACGGCTTCTAGGCGCCAATTGGGTTTATTAGCCAGGTGACCTGGTCTTCGACTATAAACTTGCAAATCACTCTATTTTATATTATCGGTGCGGATTTCCATCTATTCGGTCATGATGAGCATCGAAGGTGACAAATACTGATAATTTTGGAGACTGCATAGCTTGGTATAATCGGTTGCTTTTATTCAGAGATGCTCAGAGATTTCGACAAGGTAGCTCTGCGATTAATTGGCAGATTATGAAAAGTCCCGGTGCTGCGTCTAACAGATATGATTCTTCTTGAGATTCCTCCAGTTTTTTGTAGACCCAGTTCAAAACATTCAATTTGTCATGCCGCCTTCGCGTAATAAGATGAGCACCAGAAAAAACACCCAATCATCGTTGCTGTTTTCTTCACTCCGTGATCAATTGCCTGTCATCTGACTCGCGATCTGTCTTTCTCGAGGACCATCTGCCTTTGTGGTGAAGTGGATATGGCTGCATCACGAAGCAGACGTCAGGTCAACACAAACTGACAAGAGTCGCCTTAAGAAGAAAAAACAGCTTTCCTTCAGCTGGTCACATGGCCTGGACTAAAACAGTGTTAAAGGATTCACTTTAGGTGTCTAGGGAACTATACGGAAAGGATTCTACTAGGTGTTTTAGAAAGAAAGTTGTTATTTTCTCCGGTAAGCTAAGGTTGAAAAGGAATCCATGCATGCTTACAGTATCTCATGTAACGACATTCTATCATGGCATCATCAGATTCCGATACATACATGTATACTCCATGGTCATTTCAACATGCAATACCTATACAAGTATACCCCATCGTCATTTGATCATCCGTCTCAAGTCGACATCGTATTAATAATGAATGGCTATCACTTCCATATTAAGGCTTCTACATATAACCTGACACCTATACCCAAAGGCTAATGTCCATTAATCCCAGATTCAGCCAAATTATTGAAGGCAAGTGGGGCCCGCGCGGCCTCGGGTTTCTCTGGGATAGTCTATCCCCGTGGCCCTTAGCATTGCCGCGTCGAGTAATCATAGCTTGGCAAGTAGTGTCTCATTTCTCCATGAACAGACAGTACAGGGTCTCTTGTATTTGTTTCTACTGTGAATATGGTTGTTGTTCGGAGGCATAACGGTGATCTTGTTTCAGTGTACTATTAACTTATTCCCTTAATACCTCACAGGCCTAAACCCAGCCCAATACACAGTCTATTGTCTTAGAACAAAGCATGCTCGCACCGCGGCCTAAATTCTCATTGTTCACCTCCCTTATCAAAGGTTTATCAGGGCAAATCTTGATAAGAACGACCTCCACGAATTAGCTTTCGTGGGAGTCGATATGCCTAAACCCGCTAGGGAAAATAAACGTGATGTTGGCAAGGGATAGAGATAGAACTTCTAACTAATCTTCGTTGGTAAGAGAGCTGCTGAGTCGGTTGTATACTCTTTAATTTGCTATATAATTAAATATCGTGTCTCGTTGTACCTACTTTAAACACGGTTGTTTAAGAAGTGACTTGAGTGCTGGCTTTAATCGCTGACATGGGATCTACTAGACAGAGTCTGTTCTGGATCTAACTCATTTCTATCTTATCATGACAATCTTGTCTGGTTCTGGCTGTGAGTGCTTAGATGCGTTATGAGGGTCTACGACTAAAATCATCAGAAAGAAAAACAGCGGAGTCGTTCAGAACCCCTAACGCATTTTCCCCTCAACATCGTGTCTGCTTTCGTCGAAACCATGATGGTTTGGAGACGAAGTGGCATGGTGTGCTACATTTGATATTGCTGGCAAGACATAAATGTTCTTGATCTCGTACTTTTTTCAGTTACTTCCAGCAGTTCCCTAACAAACTCTATCGTATTGATTCAGATAATAAATTAGAAAAATCATATATCTTTTTCCCAAGACAAACAAAAAATTGATGTGCACTTAGATAATGAAAACGCCTACAGTCAGCACAAGTTAATCAAAACCTCGATTGCTTTACAAAAACGCCTTCATATAAAGGTGCCGCCGCTGTAGACATTTCCTCATGCGCATACTGGAAATTAGGTTTACATATTGAATAAAATTCGACTCAATCTTTCGGCGAAATGATTGTCTCAAAACAACTTCTTGCATCGGCCGAACCGTCCTTTCTGTTACATGTACTTATAACGTTTAATTGGTCTTGCTGGTTAGGTGAATTGACCTCCACGAAGGCTGTTTCGCGGGGGTCGATGTATCAAGACTTGCCCTGTAAGCCCTTTGATAAGAGAGTAGAACAATGAGGATTTAGGACTCGGTGCTATCGGGCTTTGTTTAACGACACGAGACCGTGTATTGATTGATTGGGCTAGGCCTGAGTTCCTCTTTTATCTGCAAGGTAAGGGCGGGGGAAAAATAACGTCATTCTGCAAGAACGAGAATGCGATCGTTTCACGTGAGTGGCATCCCCAGCTCCAACACGACAAATTACCAATTAGCGATCTAATTAGGCGGAACTATCGAAACCAGACTGATACGATATACTGTTATCCGATTAGGTTATGTAGGGGCAGATTTATTCCTGGGTGACATGGCAGGTACGAGGACGCATCGGTTGCTTCCGCTGAAATTAACATGAAGATGACACAAAAGTTTACAAGTACTTTGGCATACTGCATTTGCGCAAAAGCTATGAAGAAAACTTCTAACAAATTTTAGTGTTGCATATAACAATGTTAAGCTGCCGCAGCATGACACGTTTTCTTTGACACTCTCACCTCACGTACGGACTAAATCTGGAGAAGCCACACCTCCTAAGTTTAAGGAGTTCTGTGTAGAAAATCATTTCATACGTTTGCCTTCGGTCTTAGCTCTTGGCTTTTAGTCATGTATATTTTCACTTGGCGTATATATTTTTCTCCCCGATGATTACTCGTTGCGTTCTGTAACAGACCTATCCTTTCCTTATATCAGCAACTGTTTCATAACCTGGACTGTTCGAACTCGTACTAAGAGTCCAGAGAGATACCTCTGCCCTTCCCCGATGTCACCCCCAGGCTGTTTCTGCATGAATCAATATCATTGTCTGTTTGAAGGTTATAGCCTCGTCCATCGTTCACCAAGTCAACGGGCTGAGTAAATATGACCGTGCGGGAGTTTCTACGTGGAATCAGCGTGTTTATCGCGCTTAAAAAGGGCATTCACAAGGACCAGCGAGAGTATGATTATTTTACACATGTATGGTATTATATTTTTGTCAGGTTTGAGAGGGTGTTGAACAAGGCACGCGCACACATTCCACAAAGTAAACATTACGCCCCCTCCCTTACCTCGCTGTTAAAACAGACCTAGCCCAATCCACGGTCTATTGTCTTTTAACAAAGCCGGCTCGCACCTTGGCCTAAATTCCCATTGTTATTCTCCATGAAACAGCTTTCCTCTGCGTCGATAAGCACAAGTACACGTAATGAAACCCCAAGTGTCAAATATGAACACTTGATGTTATTCAACAGGTCAAGGTTAGTCGGACCATGTGAGCTTTTGATGTAGGATTTGACTGGGCTGCCAAGAGCTTGGTAATAATGTCTTTAATAATGTCATTGGTCCGTGTTTCGAGACCTGCCATATCAATGACAGCTCAGATCACTCCAAGTTTTCAATCATCATCAATATACATCAATATACCAAGGGACGAGCCTGTCTAATATCGCATGTTCATGCCGGAAGGAATGGCCCTGTATGAGAAGTAACACAATCAGTCGCGCCCAGTCGGCGGAATGGCCGCGGTGATACAACACCAATAATGTCGCCGACGCTTCCTTTGTGTTCGGTCAGATAGTTACTGCTGATGTTGACTCGGACGCATAGCCCTTGGAGATAACTGGAGAAGGTCGGGGGTCGTGCCTTGCTCACATCAAGGCAGCCGATGTGTCTTACAAGTCACTGAGTCCCTTAGCGTGTGAGTGATATAATTACAGGATATTTTGGGTATCAGATATTATTGAAGTCGCACTGCAATGCGCTTCTCGATTACTTTAAGTGAAATGTCATGAGTTCTTCTTAACCTTCTTCTTCTAACAGTTTTTCAATCGATCTTGTTCGCGTGCAAACTTACGATACGATAAGGCGATTTCCTGAAGTTGTTCTGTCTGACAATATTTTTTCCGATTTTTCCTCTCAGTGAGGGACGATAACTCAATTTTGTTGTGAAAGACGCTGTTGAAACGCTCCATATTGAAATTAATGTCTGATTACTGTCAATTAATTGAATGTACGATTACTACACGACCTGGTACGACTTGCGCTTAGTGGATGCTTGACGTGCAATCCGGTTATCGACGAAGTGTTTGCCGAAGATCTGAGCAACACTAAGTGATTGATGCAGTATAATGACTTCAACGCGAAGAAGAAAGCTCTTTTTCTGTTTGGAGCAAATCTACAGTGCCTCCAACGGATTTTTTTCTGTCTAGTGTAATTTGATTATGCGAAGTCTTTGTGATGTCCCGATATGCAAGATTGAGATGGAGGAGATTCATGACTCTGGGAATATCGTATTACGCTGCGTGCGACGATTTGATTTTGCGGGTTTTCGACCTCCGATTTTCGACGAAGCTCTGGGGAGCAAGGGAGAAAAGAGACGACGACCAGGTTTATCAGAGACATAGGCCTGGTTCTGTCGTAAAGCCATAAAAGAAAATAGAACGCTTAGACGAAGAAGGACTAATGGCATCTTTGCGATAAAGTTAGTTTCGGGGTAGCTTGCGATTGATCAACTTCCAGTGATGCCGATGCAGACGTAAGTCGCCTCGCATTGCAGCACGACCGGTCAGCTATGATTTACCAGAATTAGGACAATTGCAAGCCATCATAACCAAATCTGAAGTTGCCAATTGCCTCCAGTAAGTCACTAACTAAATTGATGTCAATACCTCTTGATTGACGGCCACCAGACAGATGGTATTACGGGCATTACGGTTTCACCTACGGCTATAGACAGTTAGTAAACCTCATGATTGATCAGTAAATCCGCCAAGGTGAGGTGAATGATAACATTTAGGGGGTTGTACTGATCTCTTGCCTCCTAAATGGCGGTTCAAGCATAATTCCAGATTGACACAAAGCTTAACACAAGGTATCAGTGCCGAGTGGTAGAGCCACATCAGCCATCAAGGTAGCTCTCTAGCGTACACAGTACCATTCATTGCATTGACTGATGCTCTATGTAAACCCCTGCCTTTGTTAATTGTAGGGGATCTGTAATTGGCTACATTTATAGGTGACCGAAGCTTTGCATTTTCTTTAAGTTTTTCGTTGACTTCAAAACACTTCGTAAATGCTATTCACAACATGATAAACACATGGGTAAGACGATAGAGTAGATATATTTCATACCCCTTTAACATAACCTTGAAGCATCCATCTAAGCAATCAAAATAAAAGCAATCAAGCTAAAAGGAACTTTGGAGTAGAAATCGCATGCTATCTCCTCATTTGTTCCAACACGAAGCCACCTTAATATATCTCTCTTTTATTAGTTACTTTTACATGATGGTCCTGTTCTGTCATTACTTGGAATTAGTTTCGAAAATTGATGTTTGGTGATGGAAAGGAGATTGGCAGATGGGATCCGTAAATTGTAATAAGGTGGATTATTATGTATCTTGATGTCATGACATAGCGAAATTAATGAAGTTGTCATGTCTGTAACGGGGACTTCAGGGGAAAATTCATGAGCTGATTAGACCTCATGAACCGACTGGCAGACATGATGTTCGTTTGGTATTTTATAGGACGGGAACGGATCAGAAGTCGAGAATTGAAACTCTTCAACAGGGGCATTCTTTTAGGCAAGTCTATTTCAACTTAACTTGAACACATGATGTATACACGATGAGCCAGATAACTGTACACCAGAAAACCCAGGTCAATCATCAAATAATTGATTGGAGAAAAATGATTTATCGCGAGGTATCAACTGGGATGGACACTGATAGTCAGGTGCCCTTTATTCGTAGAAATTTTGAACATAGAATTGTATTTCCCGAATATCTGGTTTAAGTTACAGACTCGTTTGCTCTATAAATTCCACAACAAGACAAAAACAAAATATCATCGCTTCCAATAGGTTTAATTGCATTATGATGATACTACTTAATGTCAATATTTTTGAAATAAGTCAGATCATAAATGCTCCAATTGATAGACACAGCTCAGCTGCACTCTCCAAACGTCTTCAGATAATTGTTATGCTTTCGGCGACTTATCCGTGAGATTGAAACACTATCACCATGGGAGAGAGCCATTGTGGATGACAGGCAATTTGGGTACCCTCTGGGGGTGATTCCTTAAAAGCTTGCACTCTTCGAAGTAACATTATTTCGTTCTGGTATGAATTCGCGAGGAATCTCTTATCTTGGCCATGTTTTGATGGATCTGGAATCGTGTATCTTGTTCAATCGTGATGATTTAGGGTGATACGAAAATGTGTATGGTTAGGCTAACTGGCCATTGCAACCTTAAGAATCAATTCCTCAATTTGTCAATAGCAATAAACGAGATACTTTTGCTGATATTGGGAGTGTAATGCCGCTCGGCTACCATGTAACGCCGCGCGCTCTGCTACCATGTAACGCCGCTCTGCTACCATGTAACGCCGCGCGCTCTGCTACCATGTAACGCCGCACGCTCTGCTACCATGTAACGCCGCTCTGCTACCATGTCACGCCGCTCGGCTACCATGTAACGCCGCTCGGCTACCATGTAACGCCGCGCGCTCTGCTACCATGTAACGCCGCTCTGCTACCATGTAACGCCGTGCGTTGGATGTTGGTTCTAATAAAGTTGGATAAAACCATCAGCCGATACCGAGTTTAACGTTAGGTTTGCCCCTCCAGAGGCTGTAAATCTTGACCTGGCAGTTTATTCGGAGTAATTCGGTTACCTTTAGAAATCAGCCGCGTCCCATGGCTTGCTTCCATTGCCTAGGTCGGTCGATAGGAAAAAGCCGCGATCCCTAGTTCATGGTCCATATGTTACATATCGGGAGTCAAACGTGTCATCCGACCATATGAAATGACCAATCAGAAAGTGCCAACGCATGAAGCTAAAGCATTGAGCGATACACTCGTGATAAATTCATGTTGTTATTACCTGAATTTGGCTAACCTTGATAGATATCAGATTAGCTATTGCAGTTAAATATCAACCACCTGTCTGATCCCAAACTGTGTGTTAAAAGGCCTGGCACTATTAAGTCCAAATATGAAATTATACAATGTTTCTGGACACTGTAACAGGAGCACGAGCAACAAACTTGGCCTCCGATTCCTTCTGACAAGGAAATCTCCATATCACTTCGTTAAGATTTATTCACGCCATCAAGTAAGAACAAGGGCCAAGATGTTGCTTAACGGCTGGAGATATGACATCAAACATCATAATGTCACTCTTATCGGCCATATCACAGGTCATCTCGAGAGATTGCTCTTTGGGGGTGATGTATATCTCGTCACTTCATTCTGATATAATGCGACTACTGTTGTTGTCAATATCAGACATTCTGCTTCAATGGCATCAAGCCGATTTATCAACACTAATAGGGGGGACGTCCTTTTGATAGATATAAAGCCATATGATAAATTTCTTTTGGCAGTAATGGTGTCTATACTGACATGAGACATGAGAAATGTTTAACGCGTTTAGAATAGTTTCCCTGACATTGACACTCGCCTTGGTTATAAATGCCTTTCTCGAGGCAGCTTTGATGGTGCCATCATTCACCATCGTTCATCATTCACTCTTTGATAACTTCGTGCTGTTTGCTAACGCGCGAAACTAGGGAGAACTGACTGACAGAAGTCAGATTCATCTTTACAAAAAATATATTTGTTCAGTCATGCAGTAAGCTTCTCATCGGCATTGTCAATTTGTTACAGGTTGAACGATCATAATTCATTACTCGGCAATATGAATAGATTGAAAGCAGGTAGATTCCTTCAACAGGTGACACAGCTTACCAACCCTCTCCCCGGCAAAGGAGGAATCTGTCTGAGTGTGTAACAACACGAACAATGATATTGCATGAATCTGATACGTATCGAATAGCTTCTTCGATATTCCCCGTACTACTCAAGGCAGCTGGCTTTAAGACTCGCTCATGATACATATAGCGAATACTGATGAGTTTGGATTGTCTTCACTATCACAACAAGATTATGTGTCACTTAAACAAGTAAGCCCACCAAAAGCTATCTGGATGAAAACTCGTCAATTATTCACGATGTTTGAATGCAAAACCACTCGAGGACATTTAAATCAGCTCCCTTTCTTTGATAGGTCTCCCAATCAAGGTATCTGCATTCAGGACCCACTTAGTAAAACTCCAATATGTCGAATACTAATAGATAGGTATGACTGCGTTAACCATTTCAACAAGACTACGCGTCGTTATGACGAGTTAGGCCACGAAAAGCGATCTGGATAAAACTCGTCAATTATTCACGAATTTGATTATGCAAATTACTATTAGAAGACGAGATTTTCTTAAGACATGGAAGATTCATGATTGAAATGTTTATAAAGGAGACTTACAAGCATGTATGGGGATGATTTTCAATGAGAACTCATTTAAATATGGCTGTGATGCCTCTTTCAAATGTTTTCCGAAGGTGAGTAAATGTGTTTTTCGGCGATTATTGAAATCAGAGTGACACGAAAGTCAAGGCGAAGGTGATGAAGATCACGGGAGATTCTGGTAAACAAAAAGTGATCGCCATCTTTGCAAAGTGTGAGGTAACGGGAGCAACATCAAACCGATAGAAGGTGAAAACCTTAAGGTTTAAATAAGGTAATCATTCTTAGCAATATGAAAAGTACAGAGAAGGAATTACACACCAGGGGGTCATGATCGAACTACATGTATTCTGTATTCATAGTTTTCAACGCGGCATGTAACCTTGTGATTAAGCGGTGGCTGATCCATAAGGCAGTAGCATGTATAAACGTCTTTTCAAATTCCTTTTAAAAGGAAATTGGCATGGAAACTCGGCAGCACCACAGTGTAAGGCGGTGACAAACTGTTTTTTTGTTTTCGTGCCAGTACATAACAACGTAGGGACGTGTTAATTAACAACACAAAACGCATCGGCGCGCCAGTCCGTCACAGCCCTTAAAAAGTTTATTTGTTTTTTGAAAGCATCTCTATCAGATTAGTACGCCATGAACATGTAGATAAATCAAGAATTCTTGGGAAAACTGGTAGCTTTTTTGCTTGGTTTTACTCTTACCGGTCGTCTAGACAAAATAGTAGTAATAAGAAAAAGAGCCATCACTCGTGTCAGTACATGAAAAACAAGTGTTAAAACTGAAGCTTCTTTAACACCAGCAATATTAATGATGTGAAGAACAGTTGGCATTAGTGCTATTTGAATACTGTAACCAGCGCAACATGCGCCGTGAAAAAAGAATAATTACCGTCCATCATTACCTCTGAGTACTCCGTGAGACACAAACAAGGATTGGGGATGAGCTTTTGAATGCTGAACGTCAATTCCAATTCCCTGACTGGTTTTTGCCTCCGGCTTCAAATCAACTACATTGAAGTATGCATTCTTGAAAACCTTGTTGATCTCATCATGTGTTTACGAAACTTTGGCCATTTGTGGGTCGTTAAATATGCCAATTCATCTGCAAACTAATGTGATGGGATATCATAGTACTCTTGTGGGACTGCTGGACCTCTAAAATTGTCTAATGGGCTACATGGCAGAGGGTCCGCGGGAGTACTTACGCTAGGCGATGTAAAGAGCGTGGTGGCCTAGGTTCACCCGGAAGATTAACAGACATTACGTTAGTTTGCATCTTACCTTGCAATTGAAAGAATCAATGCCAAGCCCCCAAGGTCTATTGGCTTCAAACAAAGCCCGCTCGCACCTTGGCCTAAATTTCTATTGTTCTATTGTCTCTTATATATAAAAAGGTAAAGCCCGCAGCACACTAGCCGCCAACTTTGGCGACAAGAAGCGTTCAGCTGACGCCTCTCGACGCCGAAGTGAGCGGCCAATGGATCCCGGTCAGAGCACACCTGCCCAGAATCGGCGTCCAGTAGCGTCTTTTCCGCAACTTTAGGCTGCCATTTTGAAATCATGTGACATCAAGACGCATACTGATTGGCCATAGCCTCGCCGCCGACGCCAATTCAGGCGGCATTCCGTAGCACACCTGGCTTCTTCTTGCGTTTAAACGCGGCGACACGCGTCAAAAATCAAACATGTTAGATATTTGGAGTTGAGTTGCGGCAAGTGGCGGCAAGTCGCGTTCGCTGACGCCGTTCATAGCAGACTACGGATTTTTCAAGCGCTCAGGGCTCTTGCGGCAAAAAACGCCAGTGAACGCCGAAGTTGGCGGCTAGTGTGCTGCGGGCTTTATCAGGAGAAATATTGATAACATCGACTCCCACGGAATATCTTTAATAGAGGACGATAGGCGTAAACGGGCGAAGGCAAATAAAAATAATAGATCTGCAGTTATCCCGGATATCTCCATCCACTTTCTTGCCGACAGTCTTCAAGAAAATGTGACCTTGGTTTAGTTCTGTTCTCCGTAATAAATCCAAGCTCAATGTGCCTTAACACTACGCCGAAGATATCACCAATCACTATTTATTGCTTGGATATGTTGGGACAATTGCGTGTACAATCTTACCGCACAAAACATATTAAGCGAAGACTACATAATTTGTCAACGACCAAAGATCATCCAATTTAAACACAAATATGCCAGACTATGCTGAAATATCATTAACTTGCTTGCCATATCTTTCGCATCAAAACTCGAATAGCAGAGGTTATCTCAAGACCGTCGTTTCAGTTTACAGTTCATTGTCAAATCGCCCGAGAGGAAATTGAGTTGTGATAACCAAATTGCTTCGAGTATTTTGCTTGTCAGAAACAAGCAATGAATATCCTATATCTTTTGATGAGGGACAGGTGGAGATATCATCGGAGTTTCACTTGAGGTGATGTTTGAACACGGGGTTGCTTTATCTCCTCTCATTCCGGGATGACAACGTCACAAGGATGACGTTTTCTATACAAACTCTGTTGAAACGACCTTGGTTGAATTTAATAATACTGCAGTGCCAACACAGATATGACAGGCCTTTCTGGCATCTTACCAGCTATAGCTTTTTAATTCACTACTGTTTGCTTGATAACAGAGTTCTCTCACCGCTGTCTACTTAGTTTCTGTACATGTAATTGTACATAGTTCAACGTCGAATTACGCAAGAGTCATGATAACCAACCAGAACAACCTAAGTCCTATGCATTAACCATATGACTTAGGTTGTTCTGGTTCTCAACCCTTCATTTGTTCCTGGCATTCTATTGCAAAAACATGCTCTGAACATCATACATGTCATTTGATGAAGGACAGGTGAAAACATCAATCGAAATTTTATTTGAAGTGATATTTGGGCTTGGGATTGTTAACATCCTTGCCTTATGGGAAAACAACTTTACAAGGACGACAAGTTCGATATACCAAAGCTGTTCAAATGACCTTGGTTGGATTAAATGTTTGATCGAGTTCCAACACAGATCTGCCAGTCTTTATCTGAAATATCACAAACAATTGCTTTTCATTTCACCAGTGTTCGCTTATCATAGGAATAGTTCTATCACTCCCACGTCTGTTAAGTTGTTTAGTTGCAGTTCACCGGATTCAAAACGATACTATTTTTTTAAAAACTTTGCTTGTAATAGCTTTGGACTGTAAATAAAACCAAGCTATTGAAATTATCTGGACAACTATTTGACAAGTTACAAAATCAGGTAAAGCATGTTTTTAGTCGCATGCCACTAAAATACCGGCAAATATAGAACCTTTTACTCGGAATTTTCTTTTTTCAACAATAACAGTTTCCTGTCTAGACATCTTTGACTAAACAACATACATCAGCTCGTGGTTCATGTTTAAAGTTGAATTAAAAGGCCATGCCGTATAGTTAAAACACGATTAGCGGAACTGCATGTCATTGGAGCAACTTCACTGAACCTTATCTGATTATTTATTATTGTTAAGAAGCCTCGTGGGAAAAGAGATAAATGTAAATGACATTTCTATCATGAAAGTAATCCTTTTTGTACAGCACACACTTTCATTATCTTACATTGTTGTCGATTGCTCTTTCATCTTTCACATTATTGTTCTAATGAAATGTGCTCCATGTATTTTCAAATATAAATTGGATTGAAGTGAAATGAAGACGGCAGTCAAGAATTGTTTGTTGGTAACAAGTTGTTCAAACCGCCATTTTTTCTCTTCGCGAAATAAGAAATACGATTTTTTTAAATTGGAAAGACCGACCGATATTTGGTTTGGCCCAGTTTCCCCATAACAGGAAACTTGGCGAAATTGTACCGCCATGGTTTGATACAAAAGATACGTGTCACTGATGGTATTATTACAGGACGAATCCATCTTTGCCCTACGGAGAAAGATGGCCGCCTGGGTCCCAAACACTTCTTTTCATTACGAGTTCCCAAGTGATCGATACCTGGAGGGTCAAAACCGTCATCATCAAAGTACCTCTCAAACATATCGCAAACGAAAATTGAGTTAGCTCCTCGAGCGCACCTGTGTTGTCGCGTCGATTTTGGTTAGACCTGAAGTGGTTCTCTAAATATTTCCCTCCGCTCTATCTTACTTCCGTATCATCAGTGTAAGTGAAGTTTATCACTCAGAAAGGAACCAATAGATTGTTCCCTATAACGTGGTGGTGTAACGACCAGTAGCGTTCACGGTGCATGCTTGGTCGTGGTGCATCAAGATAAAATGTATGGACCATTCCGCGTAGGAAAGAAACTAGAATGTGCTATTTTGCATCTTTGTGGTTTCTTCTTCAGAAATCAACTACAGAATGTTCTCCAGAACGTAATGCAGTTAAAATCTACGACTAAGCGCTCAATGTGCACGCGTCGTCATGGTGAATGGAAACAGAATGTTAAAAGAATACACATGGCTTCCCGCCTACCGGAATAGAGGGGAAACCTCAATGTTCAAGCCGATTTACTTAATTTTTTTTAATGACGTTGTTTTATTTCCGTGACATCATAACTGCGGCTCATCATCATTTAAGTTGATGGTCATCAGCGATTACTGAGTAAAAGTTGCGATAAAGGCGATTGGAGACGGACTGTTGCTGATATGATTCGGTGTCGTACTTCTGTCAATCAGTGACTCGACCTAGCCGAAGACAGCAATATCGTGTTTGTAAGATTCTTCCGGGTGATCAACAAGAAATGACACTGAACTCATGGTCATCATATCACAACAATATATCCTGCACGGATCCTGTTAACAAGTGCTCGTGCCGCAATGTTTACGGCAGAATTATGTCGTAAAACAGCAGTAATAAATAACTACTGATGTCGTAAAGTGCATGTTTATTAACTACATAATCCCCCGTTCTGTACAATTAGGGTAATGCTTGTTTATGGTAACTTTATTATTCAATTAGGAACTATCAATGGCTCTTGTCATGCATGTACAAATAACGTACACTTTAAGTTACTTGTGTTGACGATATTTACGGTACAGTAATCATTTTACTACTCGTGATAAATCGTGTTTCTGTCATGGAATTGGCTTTATGAATTAGCTACGGTAATAGGAAAATAGACAAATATCCGGGCCAGACCAATTACCAGTCTGAGATGGTGTTGAATTGAATGAATCGAATAGAGTTGAAAGCCAACCACTACAGCGATACTTCCGTAGCCAGAATTTGGGCGATGATGATGATAACCATATAATTCTCGCCGTTAGCTAATGCCTCGTTTTTCGACGAATTTCTGCCCATAATCTCCCGGTATTTAAGGGAATTATGTAGTTAAACTACTTGAACCTGCTGCTAATTCGGACGATAGTAAACTAAAATAGAATTGACTGGTACCATTGAGTCATGAGTAAAAATGCTCTCTTGAACTAAAAGATGTTTGTATGCAAGCAGGGCCGAAACGGGAATGACTACACATTTATAAATTATAACCAGCCCTAATGCAAGTATCAATTCGTTTCTTGTACCCCCCCTCCTCAAGGGTAGTTGAGCTATCACCACTAATCTTTGCCGATGCTTGAGTAGTGTTTATATTTCCTTCAGTGAATATTTGGCGAAGCTGGAAAGAATAAGGATGCTAATGTGTCGATGTCTTGTCGAACATACAGCCTTACCCAGTAAAATTAGTCCGGTTACTTTATATGATGGTGACAACTGATATATTGTTGATGGTGATGTCTTGACGAAAGAAAAAGTAGCCTTGGTGAAAAAAGGGTGATGCTTGAGCCTTAAGATGTCGTTATAGGGTGATAAGGTGTCGTACCCTTGAGGAGGGGGGGGGGGGGGGGGGGGTACAAGACACGAATTGATACTTGCATAAGACTATGTGGCATACCCACAATATACAAGGTTACGATCATTTAGTGATGATCTTCTTGAACTTGACATGGCCATCATCAATCAAGACTCTCACAGTGTCATCAACCAACCACGCACAAAGATAGTCCAACTTCACACCAGCCGCTCTTCAGCATGTCGATCTATCGACCTTGGGCGTGATCGGTATCCCTTGGAGGTTTTAAGAATGTCACACAGCGCTGATGAATCGACATACTCTTTGGGGTGCAATTGCATGAGAATAACTAACACAAACATCTCACTACATTAGACGTAGTAAAGCTGCATCTCCCAAAAGTGCCATTGCCAACACCCAATACAAGAACGTACAATTAATCCATCATCGATCATAAGCGATGTGTTTAATCGGTGCCAATTTACAATGAAACATTGGTGTACGTGGAGCAATTCTAGCTACCTCGCATCAACATAGGTAAGTGATTGAGTACACTCCATGCTGACAACCAGCGATTTCATTGAGATTTTCCGCGGATGCCACTTTATTTCTGTTCCTAGGTACAGAAAAGGCAAAACGTCATTATGATGTAGTCGTGCCAGAATGTCAAGCTTGCCATCGACAACCTGTTGCTGTACTGTCTGTATCAGTTGATAACAAGGGGAAGCATGGAAACAAGAAATTAGGCGATCAGTGGTTTAATGATCATCGCCGGATTTCATGTACCAGCCAGATCCATCACGTACGCCTTAAAACGAGTTATTGACTTTTAAATCGATCATAACGTCATTTTGCCCCTTACCAAGCAGTCAAAAATAATCAGGCCTAGCCGAGAAGGCCTACACTGTCTATTGTCTTTAAACAAAGCCTGCTCGCACCTAGGCCTAATTCCCATTGTTCTACGTCGATCTCCACGAGACAGCTTTCATGGGGGAGAAACCGGCAGGGCAAATGAATGCAAAAAACGATCTTCCCTTTTCCTATAGCTACGTTATTTTATGTGTTTCACACCACATTGCTCATTTAACAGTGTCACTTTTAAGTTACTATATAACGGTTATTACGGGAAAACAAAAATTGACAGTATATCTGCTTTTTGGCGTGATAAGAAAAGAAATGTTACATTTGATTGATACACCCTGCAGTAGTTTTACCCAACGGTGGATTCTTACAAGCAGTCAATCTGAGGAAAATTATCGATTTGAAAACTGCTATCTTTGAGAAACATCAGCGCCCGTAATTGATCCCCATTCCCTCTCTGGGCAGCCGCGCGAGTATGCGGAAATGTCACCATGGTTGCAATTTAGAAGAAACGAGCCATTGCGCTTTCTATGGAAAACAATTGAGATTTAAATTAAAGAAGATATCGCTATTTTTGTAAACAAAGATCAAGGTTATTTAAAAATTGATGATACTTTCAATCCAAATCAATTGTTTGTTAGCCTGGCATGAAATGAAATGGCCATATTTAGTTGGGGGAGGTTATCGAAACACAATAACTGGGATATTCTCACCTTCGGTCTCAAGGTTAATTGGCCTTGACTTGTTACCAGGGATTAGATGGCTCAGAAGTCACTGTTCTGCTGGAAGCCAATGTTGCACGGAAATCCATATCGTATGCCCAACGTGAACGTGTCCTTCTAAATTTCGCAGCACTCCCAGATACTTTTTTTGCTTTTAAGGAGAAACCAGTCAAGTGCTTTATCAAAGCATTAATGGGTTTGCAGTACATCGCTCATACCCTTGTCACGCGACCACTCTATGTTTTCGTTATACGATAAGTGATGCTATAGACAATACAATCGTGTAACGTAAACCTTGTTGTCTTCTGTAGTTTAGGTTAAGGCTTTTATCAGTTGTAAGTTTGTAAGTTTTTTAAAGCGTGTTCTATTTGTACAAGCTCGAGATGCTTCTGACTATCCGCATTTCACCAGATACATGTACTGCCAAGGACAAATTGGCATTTATTTCACATTTCACAAAACAAGTGTTGAGCTGTCAGATGATTTCATCCTCCCGTAGCAGGCATTTCGGTCGATTCCAGGCTGAATTGAGTGTATTTCAGAATGATACTGAGCAAAAACATTTCAAGGATGACTTTTGTGGACTACGAACTTCTCGTTATTTCAATAAAAAAGTAACGATATTTTAGCAATCTTTATTTCGTGAATCGAAAGCATTCACGGAATCCGCGACACACTCTGCGGATTACAACATCGGTTTTGTCAGAAGAACCTTACTGTAACTGAATGACGACTCCAATCTGATGAACTGCCACAGCGATGACGCTGGCAAATTCAGATAAGTAAATAGTAGCGACCTATCAGGTACTACATTATAGGTTTCTAGACTCGCACTTTGCCAACGAAATGACCGCTACAAACGAACGCAACCTCTGCTGGTTTCTTACCAGAACGGTCGCCTTCATCATTAATATTAGAGGAAGTTGCTTGGTCTTTCCTGTCAGGACCTGCATAAACTTCTAAGGGACATAAAAAGGATGGTGAATTAGGAATGCCTATTGGCTAAACTAGCGATCGTGATGTGAATTTGGATCGCCAACCCACGCCGACGCTTTTCCTTTCTTTACGGGACCATCCGTCATTGTCCGTATTCATCCCGAGTTCTCTCTGCCCCAAAATCAAAGGGGTGCTATGTGTCTTGTGTTCGATGAGTCCTGGGTTCTATAGCTGGGCTCTAGAACAAAATAGCCAGTTTAAATGATGTCAGTGAACTATACTACTGGGGGTTTGCAGAGAGCTTTTGTGATGGCTATCTGATTGTGTCCGTATGATAATGGCACGTCTTTCCTGAGCTACCCACCACAAATAACTAAATTGCTTCAAAGCTTGTCACGTCCTTGCTCATTACTGGCCATCTCCAGATCGTGGAACAAATGAAGTTTCATGCTTGCGGGGTCGTTCCAACACGTCTGACCCAAGAGGGAATTACAAGTGTGTGCGTCTAGCTTTAGTTGAAGTCTACATGATAAGATAAAAAAAAATAAACGAGAAGCTATTTGATCTATTATTAAAGACCTACTAAAGTCATTCTCTGTGAACCCTAGAAACCTCATAACACAGATTGTCAAAAGCTGACCAACATTGTAGCCAAAAAATAATGGCTCCAAAGTGGAGGATCATTTCTAGCAGATATAATGGTTATTTCTTGGATATCTAAGATGAACACTTCTGGCCTTGACATTAATGTGATTAATGGAGATAAACATACGACACTAACGACAGTTTGCTCTATAGATAGTGAGACGATGATTTAAACCTTTCTGGCGGTGAGATGTCATTTCTGTACGTACCTCATTTTTGCCAAAGGTGAAGATAAGTCTATTCTCACTTCGGCCCTACTCTAAGTCACCATTTTGCGACCAAGATAGTCATGTCAAATAAAAAAGAATAAATCCGCTGTAAAACGGGAGGGAAAACTGATGGTACGTCGCATCAAAGATAACCCCCGATGTTACTTCCTGTAGTTGGTCCAAAATAGGGCAAATTATGTTGCTGACAGTAGATCTCCTTCGTCAAAGAAAAACTAGCGAGAGTGACTTTGCCTGTTCGAACTTAAAATCAAACGGATGATGTGGAGTAGAAGATCTTTAATACCTTGAGGGTAAATCCCATCACCGCCAATGTTCGTGGATGAAAATGTAAGTGGCAACAATGTCAGTCTGTGGTAGTTTGTTCATCACAGCATGAAACTTTTGACCGGATAAGTCATGATAGTGAGCGGAATAAATGGTCATGATCAGTCACCTCCGGTGAGAGCGGTCGCAGCGGAACGGCGGATAGAACCTATATGAGTATGTTCGATGGTGAATAAAAGGGATGCCCTCTGGCGATTGTAACAGATCCTCGCGCCGGAACACGGCAGTATTACCCCGGAAGAAACCATGCTATGGATCACCGAACTCTTTGTCGGAGAACGGAAAGGATGTCTGTCAAAGTTGACACGACCGGACACTGAATAATAGCAGTAATGCACAGATGAATGCGTAGTGTTTTCTGGCAGCTTAGCATGATACTGATGGAAAATGTATGAGTTTCGTGTTCCTTGCCCTAAGGTACTCCCGTAGCCTATTAGGAAATTGACATTCTTCGCATTTGGAACTAACGTAGCGGTATGTTTTAACCGGCTTGTGAACCATGCGAACCTTGGCTAATATATTGTCTGGCCAGAGGGACGTGGTTTTGAGGGAAGATGGCACCTTTCTACTTTCGTTAAGTCAGTCAAGTAGAATAAGCTCCCTTTCGATTATATCGGTTGAGGTGTTTTCTGCTCATGAAAGAGTGATGTGGCGGATTACGGGAGGTAGATGATATATAACTCTTGGAAGCTAAGGCCAGTAGGTCTCAAAAGTTCGTCGCTAAATTTATATTTTTCCTCATGAGATGAGTGGCCCGCGCTTGATTTGACTCCCCTGGGAACGGCCGTGATTTATGGTGAAGTGCTTCAGTGCTTGTCGCGATAGTAGCCTGCTGATAAACGACCGCAGTTTAAAGACCAGCAAAGACCACAAGTCGAGTCTGTTGTGCAAATATTGCATTAAAAGGGGCCATCGGCCGCTTAATGACAAATTCAATTTGTACGGAGACGTGAACATATCGGTTTCATTAGCCTTACGATGACAAGACCCCAATGACATCTCGGCCAGTCGCGATAGGAAAGCGTCTGTTTGTAATTTAATGAGAATCCTGTAAAAGACTATTGGAATTGGAAAAATGATTTATCTACAGCTGAAATTTGTGCCGAACCACACTTGGGAAAAATTAAAAGTGTCAAATGCAGCGGATGTAGGTGAAATCGATATAAAACCCAGGCGAACTCAGTGCTTTTGCGAATGGGGTGATACATCTCAGCGATATATCTAAAGAAGCAAGTGATTATTTTGATAGATGGGGGCTAATTACAGTCTGTTGATTTGATCTTATGAGGGGAAACGCTGGCACACAGAAACACTCACAGATACTTCACCGGCATTCCCTCCGAATCTATCAGACCGGTATTCATCTACTGGTGATGGCTCATTGCTGGTGGACAGCCTGACAGGCCCCCTGTTCCAGTTCTGATTCTGTTCAGTGGCTCAGCACTCTAATGTCGCTCATTCTCATCATTGGTAGCTATAAATGAGACAAATATGATTAATATGTTTACGTGGTTCAGCGCTCGTGTAGTGTCTTAGCTTGATAAATTACGCAGTAAGGGCGTCCGGCAACTGTCTTAGACAACCGGATATTGTGCCCCTGCTTGATGAATGGTGATGTAGTTACTGCACTGGTATATATGAGGTTGCATATTACTAATTAATCGTGTTGGGTGGAGTCAATGAGTTGAGTCCTTTGTCCTAAGACGTTGTCCTTAGTCAATAACAACAGATGAGTATAGTTTTGTGAGGAGATTATAACTTCCTGACGCTCTTGCGGAATTCCATAGTTGCATCTTTTCCAAAGAGGATTGGTATGGATGATGTCAAGAACTTAGCTGGAATAAAGACCAGTGACCTGATCCGCTTGGACTAGGACAGAACTGCATGGTGCCGCATCGTTAATGGCACAGGGACGCCGAAATGGTTGCTCGGCTGCGGGACATGATGATAATGTTGATGTGCTCTTTCCGGATACATGAACTCCATATTAAACATCGGCGACATACTTTCAGGGACCTAAGGCTGGAGCCATATGTTTATGAACGGGCAAGGACAACGCTATCAGTTCAAGAGGTCAACTCGCGACAATCAATGATCGTCGTTATAGATGCAGCCTTCATTCCCTCCGGATTTAGTCTAATCAGAAAGGGTTGATTGATGCCGAGATACTTTCATAGACCTTATGCTGGAACCTGTGTTTATCAGTGGGCAAGGGCCGTGCTATCTTGGCGTCAACTTGACATAATCAGTAATCGTCGTTTGATGCAGCCCTCATGTTCTCGGCCATTCCCTCCGGATTTAGTCTTATCTGGAATCATTGATTGATGCTGAGATACTGTCAGTGACGAAAGTTTACATCTGATAAATATTCAGGGCCAGTTTTAATGCACTTCGTGAGCCCAAAATTTCTGTGGGGAAACTCGTAATAAACATCGTCTAAGGCATGCACATGTAGGCTATGTATTACGACATTAACGAGGAGAAAAAAAAATCGTTCTAAATGGAGATTCCGTGGTCTATGATAACAATTTCCTTTCATTCAAACTGGTTCAGTCGGCCTTTTGAATAAAAAGCTACATCCATGATATGTACTGCCAGCGGTTCATTTTGGAAAATGCAATTAACCAATCATGCATGAAATAGTGTATTTTTCGTAATGGATTATTTTTCCCTGAGGGAGGTGCTGATGTGGTTGGCCCGCTTTGCAAAAAAGTTCGAAAATTTCACTCATCCCTCTGTTGGCGCTGTTGTCACCCTCAGGCACCACAACTTGGCCTCCGAAAAAAGTATAGCATCGCGCCTCTGCCGAGACTCGAACTCGGAATCTCTGGATCAGAAGTCCAGGGCTTGCCCGTTAGGCCACAAGGGCGCGTGTAGTTGTCCGCAGTGCGGCAATGCTAACTGTTGGTCGCTAATGAATTTCCAAGCACATGTATTATCATCAGCGCATTGCTCAGTGACTTATCATTTGTACACAATGATGACCAGTGTTCTACCTTTGGCCTTGCGTCTCGATTGTCTAATGTTAGGGTGTGGTTAATCAGAGTGCCGCAAAATCTCAACAACATCATAAACCTAACCAGAAAGATAAGACAAGTATACACTTAATCAAAAGATAAATTCCACCAAGAAATCAGGGACATAATTCCCGCCCGCGACGATTATTGTCAGATCGTGCTTTATGGCGTTATGAAATGGAAATAAAGCATCAGAAGAGGAAGGAATTATAGCGAAATCCTGGAGGGGTTGATTAAGCCCGTTAATCAGTAAGCGTGGAGGTGAAACCAGTCAAAGGAGACCTGGCTCTTCCTGTCTTAACGGAAATAACTTCATGTTAAATCGCCATCAAAAGACGGGTGTTCGTGACGAAGCTCGTTATTGACTTGTATATGGTATGATTAGGCTGTACGTTAACCTTTTGGTCTGACAGTTCAATATGTGGACTCGGAAATAAAGTTTGCTTTACGGCATTGTTTCCGACAAGGTAAACGAATGACAAACATGGCGCACGATCCGGATAGGTCGATATTATATTTATTGCCGGTCGTGACCAGTCAGTGTATGAGGTATGCAGCCACCATAAACTACATACAATAAATCAAATCATAAATCGTAGTCACTTTAGCAATGAGCTGTTTTCATGTGCCTTGAAGAGAGATAATCGTAGTGTTTGTTTTTACCTTTGTAATCATATGCACTGGATTAATGATGTTGATGAAAGTTCGAGTGAACCCCTACCGCTAAACCTGAACTTAAATTTCGTCATTGTTTGTCTTACAGAGCAGAAATTGCTAACTTAAGAATTATAATTTCAGAAAGTGTGATTTAATTCTCTTTCAAAGCACATGTTCGTAGAGGTACTGTCATGTTAAGAACAGTGCATTAGAACTAAATGTACATTCCTATGGCACGCTGTTCTAAAGTTCTCAGTCGCGAAACTTTAGATTAGGCAGATTTTTGGACACGACCTTTGACCTATATCTCCATTTTTCTTTACAGGTTTTTCAAAAGGATAAACGAAACTAATAGACTGCCATGGTAAATGTGGATTATTGTAAAATCTGGATTTAGGCGGCGTTTGCACACTGAAATATATAAGGTAAGTTACGCACTGCAAACTCTTCAAGCGTGTTGATTCATTCTGCGTAAAATGACGAATGTATGTACATGACCAATGATATTTTCAATGTCATTCTGAAAAAACGGTTAAAAGTCCTTTATTTCTTCAGCGTATACTCTTTTTTACGACATTTTTATTATTGCAACTTCAGGCCACTCAGGTCATCAGGTTTGCTTCAGAGGGTCATTAGAAGGACAACGAGCCTATTAAATAGAAAACGAGGTTGTCTCAGGTCGATTATGCCTTTTTTTCTTCACCGTCTCATCATTAGTGCAATTGTCCAGGCGGTCGAAGTGTCATTTCGTAATCTTTACGAAAGTGTTCCGATTATTCTTGCTGATATAAATACTAACGAAACATCATCAAGTCGAGAAGCTGGATATGGACTCGCGATCGCCTGGTCATAGTAACTTAACGATCACACACTTTTTGCCAATTTACCTATCTCTGGTTTAAAATGACGACCACGCGAACGAACATTCGCGCATGGCTGAGTTTTGGACCTCTTTCTGCTGAAGGTAAGAACCTGAGTAAAGTTAGCAATACATGTTTTTAAAACAAGTTCCTGGGACCAATGTTGCAAATACATATTTTCTTTCTTTCCGGTTAAGGTCAATGGAAATTTGACAAATCAATTGCATTTTTCGAAAAGGTGTAATAATTGTATTTTAGTCAGTGAATATTCTTCGATTACGGTCGAGAGTATTTTGACAAATGAATGTTCTTTCTTGATGGGGGGGGGGGGGGGGGGGGGGTCATTGGTATGTTGCAAATGAAACGTCTTTTTCGATGAAAGTCTTTAGTATTTTGCAGATGAGAGTTCTTTTTCGATACGGATTCGGTATTTTGAGGGGCGAATGGTCTTTTCCTGTTATGAATGATAGATCAGCTCTATTAGATCTATAATTGACACGGTGTCCTTTATTGCATCCAGCACACATGACGGTACTTAACTGGGAGAAGAAACCGATGGATCATTAGATGCTAATGGTACTGGATGTCAAAAATAACATGATACACATCTAAAACTGGTTATCTAGCTTCTCCATGAAACTCGGGTCACTTCTGATCGAAGTCATCACAAATGGCGAACAACTGGAATTCGATTAGCCGATTACTGAGGTCATTTGATGATTTGCGTCCTCTGAGTGATATGTCGTAGCTACTATACTTGTTCTGAATGTTGATGCTACTCAGTTGTAAAAGTGTATCTTCATTTTTTTTGACACAGAGTATTGCGACAATGTTTTCCCGTTTATACAAATGTGATGTTTGTCGCCAACATCTTCGAATAATGAATGCCGGTGTGAGACTCAAATCGCCATTCCGGATTCGCTACTTCTGGAAGAGATTCATTAGGTACTTTGCACAGAATAATGATGAAAAACAAAGGCTGGTCAGCGCGATTTACGGCAGGCATTTTGCTTGATAAGGACATTACCATTCGATGTGGACGTTGCCTAGTTCGATATGATTGCCTCCGGGGCCCGTTGTCGTCTGTTTATACCAATTGATGTTTAGGGACGCTTGTAAAAAATACCGAAGACGCCATTACGAATCTACTTAGACTGATGGTCGTTTCGTGCAGGTTTTGATGAAGTGCTGGCCTGTGCAGTCAAGGCTCTTACGTCTCGATAGCTACAAGAAAGCTAGGATGTCGTGGTACTCATGTTGGGAGATGTTCACTAATGGAGCTGTCTATTCAGCAAAACATTGGCAATACAAAATCACCGTTCAAATGTCACACACTCCAATGACACACTTGATGGTCACTGAATGTTGTATCTCATTATCCACTTATGAAATTAAACAGCGGTACTTCCAAGGGGTTTTTGCACTGAATTTCGAAAGTCAATTAGGCTATATTGAAAACAGGTCAATTCACTACCCACTAACCTGCATTCACTGCCGTGCGATCAATTCAAAGCATAGGCCTACTGATCGGGCTCCTTTGTCTATATTGCAGCTCCTGACACATATTACATGAGATGGGAGGAGTATCTACAGGCCTTGATTTCTAATCCTTTTTATGGATGCAAAATCTTGAGTACTCGAGCGGTTTTATAAGCAAACCTATAGGGTCATTTGATCCTGCGCATTTTATCGCCAAGTCATTCATAACGATAACGGTAAATGGATTCCCAACAGAAGATAGGATTATTGTAGTTCAGGCCTTGCATTTCTGATTGATTTTAGGGCTTAAAAAGCGTTCTTTAGGATGCAAAACATGATACTCTGGCGGTTTTTAAGCAAACCTCTGCCCCTTCTTGGTTTCATTTGCTCCTACGCATTATCGCCAAGTCATTCATAACGATAACGGTAAATGGGCGCGGGAAGCGGATATGGATGACCGATCTCATCAACGACAGGAAATACCTCACTCCGAATACGTCATTGATCTACTCATAAACAATAACACATGTTTCTGTTCTATTCATCTCTGAATGGGCCCCTTTAGCATACAATGTTTTGGAATAGAGAGTTTGCCCTCAAATTCTCTAATTTTTTCAATACAACGAGGAGGGAAAAAAGGGCCGCAATAAAGCAGAATTTATGTAGTTCCATTTTTTTGCCAGAATTTCTTAAGTCTTTTAGACATTGAAGACATGCCAGGAATTACATTTAGTATTGATGTGTGTTTAACATTGAGTCAAACTAGTGGAGTTCTTCATCGAATTTTGTCGTTAACAAAACCATTGACAATAACACACATTGTTGTTATTTTGATTTTACATGTAGCTGTATGAGGATTGTGCCTTTTTGGGACACCCTGTACAAGCCCAAAAAGCCATCGCGAAGAAAGATTTCCCTTTAATTAGTACCTGGTTGCCTCCAACCTTATGAATATTTAAAAGGTGCTGGTCGTATCTGACAAAACCTCGACAATAGCCTCATTACCAAAGTAACCGAATGCTATAACTTCGCGGCTGCTGCATTTCTTTTCACTGGTCTTTGGCATTTCTCAACCAACATTTCTGACAACTTATCTCCGACGCCTAGAAGGCAACTGCCCTTCTTCCTGTATCCGATGTCAAAGGATTATTTGTAATCGCTGATATAAACATAGTATCCCCTCAGGTCAGGCCTGGTTGAGCTTTAGAATTATTGTGTCGTCTGTGTGATAGGGCTAATGGAGGCTTTGTGATGGAGAAGAAAGCGTGGTTCTGCAGTACGGTTATTTCAAAGTACGATTGTGAACAATGGTTAGTACGTTGACGCGTCGCTGGGTGTCCTCTCAACTTGGTGTCGTTATGGCCTTGACACTTCGAAGACATTTTGGCCCGATTCACACGAGACCAGTCGCTCTGAATAACTACAAACGAAGAGAAATAAGTATTTCTACAAAAGGAAAATCGAACCTGTCATTATCGGAATATCACTCGTGTTGCAGCTTCTGCTCACCCTGGCGACAAGAATGTCCAATATTGAGATGGATGGTGTACTCTTCGGCTTAGTGTGTGAAAATTAGACATGTTCGTTGAGTAATTTATCGATGTGCCGCAGCACTATCCACTTGTAGGAAGCTTTTTCCAACTTCTTCACAATTTCTATAACTTTTTCCTGGTTTATCCAACAAAATTTCGACATTTGTCCGACTTTCCCCCGAAAAGTCGGATTTCTGGAAAACTTGTGAAAAATACTAGGGTTCCCAAAATAGGGCATTAAAGATAAAAGGCCTATGTTGAATGGGGTTGATGAGGTGACCTAATTGAGAACCATGCTAGAAATGTACCTGCACGAACAATCATCTAACCAGTTCCTTCACGTGAACCGCTCGGGAACAAATTATTTCGACACCAGTACCCTATAAGTTCCATCTAACGTCCGCGATCTATCCCTTCTCCTCGTGAAATGACGTCCTTCTAAAATACGATAATCCTTCTTTGATTGTTTTAAGATTGGATTTCTTCAGCCTTATATCCGTCTGGTTTTAGCCCCTTCCCCGTTTTCATAAACTCTGTCATCCGACCTACACTGAACCATCTTCGAAGAGAAACATCGCCAGCACAAAAATAGTCCACGCAATTACCAATTCTTTGTATCTCCGCTCATCTCGTCTTCCGATCTCCTCTCAAAGAAAATATGTCATTTTCGTTTTTCGCTAAGATAGAAAAAAGTTATATTATTAATAGTTTGTCAGTTTTTGTTGTACAGAACATTAGGAACAAATGGAGGATCGAGTAACCTTACAATGGGAAACAGATACTTAGAACCGCAGGTTTATGCGGCCTTAGAATAACAAAGGGATATGCGTGTATCAACAATAGGGAGCTGCAACACTAAACTCAGTCCGTCAAGGTTCATGTTGAAATTTGAGAGCTCCAATCAAGTCCTTCATCACATTTTTTTCTTTCACGACCTAATTTTGAGACTGAGATATTCTTCATGAACTACAGTACTTACTATATACATGTACCAACATCTATGCCGTTGATTATGTAGGTTTCTTCTTGGGGGACACCCTGTGTTTATTTCTTATTGGCTAATGCAAAGGAACTCAACCGCCACTTTCAAATTTTTTCTCATGTTCATTCCGCCAATCATAGGATTATATGTCATGGCAAAATGACAGAAAATCACTTGACGGAGAGGAATGAAGCTTAATAGGGGAAACACGAGATGCCTGGCTTTCTTGTCAAACCATTTCGAGATCCTCAAATTGCTGCTCTTAGGATGACGAGATGGATATCTTTTGGTGCGCAGTATTATGCAACTGTCAATGTGAATCTTGCCTCCTCCTTATCATTCAGGGACCAGGTCGAATTGACGGCGATTCCAGGGCGGTTTTGAATTCTTTTACCGAATATTTTCCTGGTGACCGGTTGTGAGCATCATCATGAGAAATCGTACTCTCGTCGATTTTGTTTAACTCTCATCAGCTCACAAGAAGAGACATGTATCCGCTTGTTCGCCGGCACATCAGCTTATAGTTCCAATCGCTGCGGGGCCTATTTTAGCTGCCCACTTTCACGCCTTCGTGGTAAGACTATTTCCCAATAACACAAAACAGCTGCTCGTCAAGAAGCTGAGGTAGAATGCGATTTGTGGTAGGTTCCCGGAGGGAGATTCAGTTATGAAACCACTTAATTATCTCTAAGCTGCATCGGAATTTGTGTATTTTCTCTAAAAACGTATCTTTATTAGATTTGCACGTGACAAAATACGTTAAGGCCTTTAACAACAGTGTACATTCTTAGAAATAAAGGTTTTTGAGCTTCTGAAAACCAATTAAGTACTTTTCTGGAGAATTGGGGTTCATATGGTGGATATATACCCCCCCTCGTCGCGCGTGGAATTGCGGGTCTCGATCTCGTTCGAAACACGTGACCATGACATTCTCCATTTCATTCAATTAAACATTTCACTTTATGTAATTAATTTCGGCGAAATCAAAGCGTGACGGAAACAAGATCCAATTATTATAGGCTTGTGTTTCAAAGTAAGCAACATTTGCCTGACATATTCGCTCATGTGCATGAAATGCTTAGGAAGGGAATGCAATTATTAGACAATCCCTTGAAGCCACGATTTGTTTATCAAGTGCGCTGTTATTTCTAATGGGATATTGGCCATGCCGGTGATGATTAGACTGCAGTTATTTACGATATACCTTCAGTTTAGAATCGGTTATACTATTATGTTGCAATCAAGATTTTAAGAAGATTGTTGTATTAAGGTCCTTGTTAAGATCTAAAACCAGATCCTTCCAAGAATCATACCGACGAGATATACCGATGCACAACGTTGATAGAACGGCATGTAACTAGTGGAAAGTGAACACTCCTCCTACAAATGGACAAACACTAGTATCGCAGAGCCGTGAACCGTCGATGAAACAAAGCCGTATAGCTCCTACCCCCTGGGTGCGAACATGATTGAGGGAATTGAGCGCTGAGGCCGAAAATGACCTTACTCTCGAGTATATGATGTTGATAACAATACTTTCTCAATTTGTCCCCCGCGAGTTTCCATCCTGTATATCATTTGATGGTCGTTCGGTCGCCTCGGGGCACACGTGAGTACAGCAGTATCATCTATATGAGAAGATTCCCCCGAGGGATCCGGGGTATGTTATATGTCATAGTTCTTGAGAGAGGCCACCATTCTGCTCCCCCTAACTTGACCTGGTTCCATGGAATCATAAGAAACCCATTACTGAGAGTCAAAACCCACCTTATTGTCGGCGTTGTTGCTAAATTATGTGAGAAAAAAGTCTGGTTAAATTCGAATGTTTCGAGCTCAAGATCCAGTGTAGTTGCCCACCGTGCACTTGCGACGGACAAACATAAGAATGTGTTAACATTTTACCAAAAATGGACTTGGTGATCTGATCTGTACCATCGATTTCAAAAGAACCTATCGTTTTTTCCCAATGAATTTCGCGGTGTAACAGTACTTAAGCCACATTGTCGCCATCCATATTCGGTGACGATGCATCGCAAGAGTTCAACTCCTTCCCATCTGTCGGAATGATTATTATGAGCAAGAACATCGCCAATCTTGCCTTATGGGAAATCTGCATCAAGTCCTGTCAAATCTGCAGAAAGAATCAATCAGATTTATTAATTGCCTCCATGACCGTTCCTGTTGCGATTTTTCTCGTTGATTGGCCATAATTCCCCTGATACCGCCACGACAAGCTGCCCAATAGGCTCATCACGTCCAAAATGTTAAAAAAGGTTATCAGAACGGCCTTACTTTTGTGACATAGAACTCATCTGCATAAAACTAGAATAAAGCCTGATTGGTGCAAAAATCTTTGGAGCATAATTTTGATTAGGCAAAATCTTTCTTTTCTTATTTAAAGATTATGAATGAGGTTGTATGATATAGGAAACGTGCTGGATATCTGGCTATGCCTGCATTCTTTTAACTATGAGGTCGGGGACAGAATAGCGTAACGGCTAAATGGTAAAATTTGGGGCTTGCTGACTTGCCAATTGGCACGACAATTATCAAGTATTGGCCAAAGATTGGAGTTAATTCCGTAATGATTCTTTCGACCAATTCCAACGTTTTCCGATATTGGTACGGAATTCCCCCAACGCACTGCCAAGCCCACGACCGGCCAATCACGCAACAAATGCCTGGTCAATAATAATTACGGGGCCACGGTTTAAATTCGCCGTCTAAGCAATCCATTATACGCTGGACCAATCTTTATATCAAATAAAACAGGCTATCGTTAATTGCCGCTTGTTTGCAGTGGTTTTGTGTTGATTTGTATGATAGTGTTTAGCGAATTCATCAATGTTACCCGGACACTTCTGGCGTTTTGACGTTTTTGATAATGGTGTTATGGTCCCTCGGGGCATTATGACATACTGGCCGACATGTTGGTTATATTAGGCGAGTACACCATGGGGAATATTAATGAGAAAAGACGACAGTGGGTCTTGAGCGAAAATCGGAAAATATTTGGAACTTGTCAGTGGGAACGCCTTGAAAGTAAAACATGAATCAAATAGAATATTACGCACTAGTTAATCTTCGTTGTTGAAGCTGGACATCTGAAGTCAAATTTACATGAGTATAGCAGTTACCACTTAGGCTACACACTATTTGACGGTAAAACAAGCGGTTTTTTTAAAGTTTTAATTATACTCGTGAGCGCCTTATATGGCATGTACATCATGTACATGTACATTGGAAATGTGTTCTTCATTAAATGAATGATATCATGACGATGTGCCTCAAATGAGAAATTTGCCTCTGGATATGACGTCTCATTACCAGTCTTACTTTCATCAGCAAATCGACGCTTTTTGCCTTGAGTGAAGGTCGACCTCGAATTTCGACAAAGGTGGTATCTTCGCCCCTGACAAAAATAAATAAGCAATTACTTATGATTTAATCTACAATACTCCAGGGTTAGTTTAACAAACACATATCTATCAAAGCAGACAAAGAACATGCCCTTTGCAGAAAAAGAAAAATGGTACCTTTCGTTCCAGGTGGCGTCACTTTTTATATATACCACTATTAGTTTCATGCTTCCCCTGTCGAAGCATCTTTTATGTGACACATTTTTTTCTCTTTTTAATCAATCAGAGATGCAAAGATGGGAGAGAAAAAATGCTTCGGGACAATTCTCGAACCTGACATGTTTGTAGGTGTTGTTACTTCATTATAAACTTTAGAAGGACTCGATCAGCGTAGAGAATTGGTTCGTAAAAATGCTTACGTTTGGCTTCCTAGGTAAAATGCGCTGAGGAACTACAGGTAATTCGACTTTTTCGACTGCTACGTCGACCCAGTTTTACATTTTGTCTGAAAAGAATGTAAAGAATGCACTTCGTATCCAGATTCCCTTCCTCTCGGAGCATCACAAGATTTTCAAACGAAAACGTGTCTCCTCATTTCCTAATATTTGTTGAAGCAAGACTCGGCCTATCCCAGTGCGAGTGGGTACACATCAGTCTATGATTACCTGACTTGGACTGGCTTTCTTTGACTCGAGCAAAGCAAATACGTTTGTTTATAAACCGGATTGAATTTCACCCTCTTCATCGATTCATCGTTTACCGTAAATCGGGTAAATAGTCTTAGTCTTGATTTAGCCCAATCGGCAACCTTCGCGTGTTCCAATTCATGCTCGAAATATGGTCGGACGATCAACCCCGCCACGAGTTACTCTTTTATGTTGCTGTCTGATGGGTATTTGTCAATTGTAATTGATTGGCTGAAACATCTCGCGTGATATGAAGCGGTTTTCCGCGGTTTGTTCGCGTCTTACCTCATACTCAAAACCAGCAAAATATAAATTCATACGCTTGCGATAATGTTTGTGATAATTTAATCTGTAAAATATCTTTTGCAAATATTAGGCCTTGATATCCTTGAGACTGACTTCATACGGTGAAATAGCAGCTATATCCAGAAGTGTAAATAAGAAATGAACCGTGGAAAACAACAGTTGGCTTCATGGTCAGGAGTAATCTGTTAGGAAATATGGTGACACTATCAGGTTTTGTTTGCCCTTTTTCCTTCACAACACTAACGTGTTGATATGCCAAAGCAGTCCTTGACTTGTTGCCGAGAAGTGGTTTACCGAGAGAAAAGGGGAATGGAAGGCATAGCGTTCTGCACTCGTGTTCAATCAAATTTCAGAGCACATACTGCTGATCAGGATCATTTAGCGCTAAGCCCACCCTCAACCTTTTCTAAGTAGCAAGAAAACGGGCTGTAGATATTTCTTCGAAAAAAACCTCGATCGTGTCTCTAATCTCTATAGTTGTACATACGAGTTGTCTCGTTGCCATTGCTATATTCTATACATGCCGATACGAATGTGAAACACGCCCGATAACCAATTAGGAAGCCGCACACGAATATGACATTTCTTCACACATTTTTTCTGTGCTCCAAGATGATTCAGATAAAGGTAGGTCCTCGCTGGAACCCATGTATTTGTTCGGAAATAAGATCGCGAATGGTGGCAAGAATCCATACATAGTTACTTTTTCTGGCTTGAGGCATTTTAGATGTCGTGCCAGGCGGATTGATTGGGTCCCGGTGTTTGGTACAGGCGTGATCGTGGTTGCAAAGATCTAGACGGTTCTGGTGACAGAAGAGCTAAGTTCTCAGTGAAAAGAATGATCTTTTTGGCACAGCGGTCTTTCATTACCAAGAACCGCTCCCTTTGGCAGTAAATAAGTTTTGTCGGCCTAATTCCCTATCCTCTAGTGCAAAAGGAAAAGCGCTAAGTATCAAAATCTAAAGTTTATTTGGCTTTTCGATTATTTGCCCTTTGCCGGTATAGGCCAGTCGACACCCATGAGAGCTGTTTTGTGGGGTCGATACCGATTTTCCCTGATGACCCTTTGATAAGATTGTAGAAGAATGGGAATTTAGGCCTTGGTGCGGGCGCGGGCTTTGTTTGAAGACAATAGACCTATTAAGCTATGTCATGACTTCTTTTAACCGCGAGGTAAGCGGCAAGACAACGTTGGTAATGAAGCCCTTTAACAGCACTCTTATTATATTTACAGATTCTAAGTACGTAAGCTACGTGCACACTGTCTTTATAGCTCAATACATGACAAGACACAAATTTATAGCCTTCCTCAGATCGCATGAAGTGTCATTAAAGAAATGGCATGTACATGTACGCTTTGTTGTGTATCGAAGTACATGGGGATACCTACATCTGATGTTAATGAGTGATACACGTGAAAGAATCGGTCGGATAACGGATCTGTAATGCATTTGTAGTGCATTTGCAATGGATATTGGCACACATTTGATGAATGTATGGAGGGTGCAAACTATAGTACACTCCACCTCTAATGCAATGAGTAATTTTGTTCTGGTCGGGATGGAATTCATATTATTCATGGCTGGAGGCAGCGAAAAAGTAGCTACACTAGCTGATTTCGTGTTTCCTGTCAATGCCGGAGGTAGTTTTGAAAATGTTTACAAGGTGTAGGCCTGTCTTGTCTGGTTCCTGTTTTCAATCCTATAGAGCACTTTTTCAGCAGTTTTAGCAGTGATATAACGAATGTTCACTGCTTACTGTGAATCGACTTAATTTTGGCAGATTTCGCGAAAGACCTCAATGTGTGAAAATTAAAATCGCGAAAACATTTTTCATTCAAAAAATAAAAAGCTATTTCGAAATTCATTAAAATGAAAATAGAAAGTTTACTCTCCCCACGCTCAAGTACTCCAATAGCTATACTCTTCTTGCATACGCACTAAACATGTTAATAGAAGGGTTACGCTCGCGCCCCACTGCACACTCAAATACATGTTGACAATGAACTAGGTTCTGCATACGAATGCCCTTTGTGACCCGAGCACATTGCGTTGAATGGAAACCTTCCCGTCGTGGTAATCCATGACGTAACGTTATAAGCCCGGGCGCAATGCATACAATGTATATTCAATGTCAGTTCCTGGCTTGAGCGTTGAGAGTGAACACACGTTTGTGTGGTCGCTCCAATGTTTTTACAGGACTGTGCATGCATTTAGTCAATTTCCCAATTTTGTGTGCTATTTTGGTCAAATCATCTTCTGGCGAATCTTAATGATATATTGGGCATGTTGAGTGCTCTCAGATTGATATGGTGTATTATGTCAAAGGACATGTGAAATTTTATGGTGTACAGGTTGTGTGACAGGTGATTTAGCATAGGGCAGACAGGTCATGTAGGTACTTTGTGAAGTTGTTCGCCTTTTAGGTGTGGCGACGTTCTCTATTGTACGACAATAGAATAGGTTCTTTGGTTCGTACTGGGTATGATTATTTGTGATAGGCTCTCCAGTTGGAATTGATTCCAGATGAACAAGGTGTTATTTGTACGCAAGCCCAGTTGGGCAACCACAACTTATCTGTCCGATCAATCAGCTAAAGCATCCTCTCCAAGTATTATTTATTACCAGTCCGTCATCACTTGTTATACCGCCGGAAAACAATCCGGCTCACGTTTCCACAAAACATAACTGCCGGTGTGCAACTACCTAATCCTTCTAGTTTACCGCCGGCGCATTTCAAGTTGATTCCGGTGATGACATGACGCAGCAATTCTTCTGAGATACGCTGTCAGTGGAACTAGAAGCTTAATATCTCATATTTGACATGTTCTAGGAGTTGGTGTCAAGAAAATGTATCCTGATCCGTTTTACGATGTACTTTTGTGTGGGCACTGTTCTGTATAGGGAGGTTTTCATTATGTATGTTATCAACGGTGACAAATAAGTTACGTCTGCACATACAATGCAAAAAAGCACAGAGGCAATACAATGCAGGAATGTTTGATCAGCATGTGATTGAATTCAATATTTTTGATTTCAGAAGTAAGATCATCAGTCGTCAATGACAATGCTTGCCTCATAAAACGACATTTGTTCCAAGCTTTAACCAACTGAGATATTTGCTGCTGAAAGTACATCTGTGTGTACGCTGAATCATTGAGAGTATGAAAAAGAAATACACCCCATCTCGGCATGCGACCTTTGCTGATAGAGTGCATGGGATGTAGAGGCTTCATGAAATATTTGCAGTCCTTGTGACACACAATCGTATAGAGCGGGGTCGACGTTTTCTCAACACCAAAGCTTGAAGCATGCGTTGTATCGTTGTTTTCAGGTTGTTTCGAGCACCAAGGTATTAAAAAAACTAACACCCAATGAACTCCGACGAGCCTGTAGTCTCAGATTCCCATCTGATCAATAGTTACGATATATATTCATGCCAATAGGTTGGTATTTACTCAACAAGAGGTTAAGTAAATGGTCAGAATTGATTGCAATACATTTTGTTTGTCATGTACTCCGAACGTATTTATCAATATAACCAATTTGCCAGTATGACACACATACGCGCTTATCCCGTTGTATAGCCGATCATATTATCTCCTCCATCATATGGGCAAATATATTCGGCTATTTCGTGTGGTTGCAAATTAGTCTTAAAGCACTAAATATTGAATTTTCGCAATATTATTGCGACCGAAAAATACATTTGTGTACTCATGTTCTTAGACTTTCAAAAGCAGAACATGACCGGAACTTACCCTGAAATAGAGCATTCTTAGTGACTCATCCCTAATTAGCACGCCGAGGATGCAGAATTCGGCACTTGTGATTGGACAATCAGCAGAAACTAGTCTGCAAGTTCATGTGGATGAAATTTACATTGTTGTTATATTTAAATCATCATATCTACCAAAATATTGGTAATGGGTTGTTACACACGATTGACCTGTGGCGAGGGATTGACACACAGTTTCTTGACGCGACACTTGATACGGAGGTTAGGACGTGTTTACTGTTTCATAGCAATGAATCTCATGTAAAAATCCGTGAATCATATTGGGCCACATGCTGCTACCTCTAGTATTTCCTTCAGTTGTAAATTGCATGTGATATGTAAATTGTGAAGGTTCTTTCGACTAGAAAACTCTTTTTCCTCAGCGGTTCATTATACTGTCAGTGGTACCTGAACACTTCGATAAATTGGCTAAGCAAAAACACCCAACAGCGGCTGCTTTGTGCAAATTTAGATATGAATATGTTGTTTTAATGGAAAATATGTGGCATAGACGCCAGTGTGATTGCGTTAGCTAACTGAAGCAGGTTGGGAAAACTCGGACAAAGTGGTTCCAACTGATTTAGCGATCGCTTCCTGGATTTATCGGCTGCATGCGATCCGCCTGATGAATTGATACGCCTGGCTAGTTATTTTCCGCTGGTGCACGCTTAGAAATAAATGTTTTTAGTTTTGGAGAAAATTATTAATGGCCAGCAGAAATATGCACCCATACAGGTCTGTCAGCGAAGTGAAAAACCCGTTGAGGTTTTCGGAATCTCAGACATCGTTAGTTTTTCATTTTACCAAAAAACCTCCACGGGATGCGTATATTTGTGTTGGCAGAGAAAATGTTTGAAGATTTTTCAAAAGCTCAAAACATCATTATGTCTAGAGTGTACGGCGAGAAAAAAACGCCTTCCACATCCGAATATAATCTAGTTTCAGCGATGTAAGATCAATTTAGCAATCACTTCGAAATCGACGCAGGTAAGGTCGAAACAAAACCTTATGACGAAAAGAAAAAATGGTGTCGTCAACTCATTTTCTATCCGAATTGAATATGTTGAATGGCATTTAAAGTCCAATGTACACATTTTGGGTCTGACTTGAATATTCAGATACGGTTTTAGATAGGTGAAACTAGAGAAGTATACTTTGGTTGTCACCTGTTTTGATAAGGACAACTTTTCCTGGAAGCTTGTTGATTATAGAATACAATAGTAACCATCAATCATGTCAGGTATGCATTCTATTCGTATGCTAAAAAAGTGCCTGTTTTCCTATCTCACAACGTACTGCAATAATAAATGCTAAGAAATGCCCAGGACCACATTTAGAACCAGAGCTGACTGCGCATTAATGTAATTATTTGCAATCAAAGTTATACGAGACAATCAAATTAATCGCCTTTCACCATGCAATTGCCCAAAGGGATTATGCGGTAAAAGCACGTAATCGTTCTACGCGAGACAACATATGAGTGTCATCCCGCTGCATACAGCTTCAATTGAGTATAGCCGCGTAAGAAAGATACCGGAGGTGCGTAAATGGCGGAGTTCAATCGTTGAAGCGACGAATTCCAATCTAGTAACTAATGATTACCTCACACCCTAGAAGCACCTTTTCACATACATGTACATATATTTGTTCCTTATCTGTACCCTAAAAATGACAACATACGTGTGTGTATGATTGATAAAAGACCGATTTGGCCAAATTAAGAGTTAATCATCGTTTGATAAACAATATTGAAGGAACAGGTTGGGGAAGAGGTTAGATAGATTTGAAGGGAAGAATGTCGAGTTCCGAGCTGAAATGAAAGCCAGTTCCTCAGTGAGGCCCGTTGTTCCTAACATGCATATTATGCTTCGGCCTTGCTGCTTGTTTTTTGATGCATCATTTGACATTCTAGTCTATCTCAGTGATCGAAAGAAATGCTGTTCATATGCTGTTAACTAATGCATGTTATCTTTAACATGGTTTCCAGGTGATATGGAGTCCAACTGAGGCGTTTGTGGTCCAGTGCAGTGTCGGCCAGCGATGGAAGAAGTAATATAGCATCCATTATGTATAATCTATCCTCGGTCGTCTTCTAGTCGCTTTTTCCTTCTTCATCAGGCATGCACCAGGGATTCTCATCATCTTATAACCAGATTATGATTTGTTTGCAAATTGGTAAGGAGAACCCATGCAGGTCCGCGTTGGCACAAAGGCACCCCAGGGTACCTAAAATAATCAGAGCTGTCTGGGGAAAAAAATACATGGTTTTATCCACTAATTCGGTTAGTTTCTTCCTCATCCTGTTAGTAGTTTGGTGGCACAAAATGCTTTGATACCATTTCAAGATCTTCATAATCCGTGCAGTACTTCATCGTAGTCGAGTAGTTTATACTGCCCGGCTACGTTGGAGGGAGCGGTTAGACCCCAGGTTCGTTTCCATAGAAGAACCTTCTGTCTCCTCATAGTTTTTTGAGTTGGACTTGAAACTGGGGTCCTCTTTGCCGCAGTCCCTTTTCTAGGGATAGGCTTTATATCCTCACAGAAGTAATGTGGTGACAAATAGAGCAGAAATTTATGGTATGATGATAGCACTACGTTGTCACTTGTAAATGGTAACAAAATATCCTTCAGAACATTGATGGCACATTTATGTCAATTGATTATGACATTAATCCGAATCAATGTACGTTTGTAATTGCAACAAATTACCGCGGCTGCAGTCACCGTTTTGGCAAGTATGGAACACTTTTATTGTTGGAATAATCAAAGAGACACTTATGAATTGTATAAAAATATCAGAACCCTATTCATCACGATCACGAAAACACAAAGCCATTTGTAGTTACTGCGCTTATTTCAATATTTACATTTGCCCCATTTCCGTCAAAGCGTATTCACCGTCAGTTTGCTCTAAAGGTCATTGCATAAAAGGTTTAGCGACTGATACACAAATATTCCATGCAATGTACATAACATTGTTCAGATCTGCATGCAAGAGAAAAGCTTACAGTAAAAGTGTTATGGACCATCACATTTCATTTTTTGCATTAACACCAGTTAGTTTGAAGAGGTTCGTGCGTGGGAAACCTGTTTCCGTAGATTATCGAAATTTGACACCACGAGGTGAATTATGGCAGAATTCTAGGAGAATCTTCACCACACTTAAAAATTGCGGCTTGAACATTGTTGACGACGAAACCAATTTCTATTTTTTGTTTGATAAGTCATGGTAATCTTTTTATGGTGAAGCGACAGGTTCTCAGTTGTGTTTAATTTTGGATATCTGTGCCAAGGCTTTGATATCAAACTCGACTACATGTATTGTTTACTTCCTGACAAACTGCATATTGATCTGCCGTCGTTGTGCTCATATCCATCCTTCCATGTGAAAGGAGGAGGCTTTAAGATTGACATTCACTGCCGGTGTAACATCTGTGGTTGTTCCCCATGTGTCAGTGTTTCCAAACAATAGGCAGCTAGAGAGACCACGACTTTTCAATAGGGGGGATACACAGAAAAACTTGTCAATCTATTTTTGAGCGTTCCCAAACAATGAGGGGAAACACTCACACACGGGAAACACTCACATACATGTATATTACACCGGTATAAGTCGGCATGGACAAACTAGTGTTAATACGAATGGAACAATTAATCACAAATTGGTTGAGGGGTCTTGTCTCATGGTAGAGGGAGCGCCTAGTAATTCTCGTAATTACTACACCACCAATTGACGCTCCCTCGATAATAATGGTTGGCCCCGGCGCGAACGATGTGACGTCACTTTCACGTGGAGCCAAGGCGAGATCGTGGAAAGCCACCGACATATTATCACAATTGATCGGCGCTCAGCATCTGCCATGCTAGTTCAGTATCTCACAAGTTCATGAGGACAGGTACTCGCATGTTTTACGTACAGACATTCATTATCGGATTAGACAAGAGTTTCAAAAGTCGTTCTTGCAGTCTTGGCAGTTCAGGGGAATTGGACTGGAGTTGTGTCAGTGGACCACACCCTTGGATAGCTCAGTTTGGTTCCCTATTAAGGCAATGCCTTAGTTCTGATTGGGTGGCGTTTGATTTTAGGCGAAACTTTGGATTATCCATATCCAAGGTAAGTTTAACGATCGAATACTTTTATAATATAAGTTTAGTATCTGTAAATGTACTGTATGAAACTGTGTTACTTACAGCGGCTTCTGTATTGTATGAAACGTGAACGGAACTCGACTTAACTAACTTTCTGTTTCTAAAGATAGCGATTAAACATCAAATGCATTCAAATGGAATTTAAACTAGTCACCTGGAGATACAGTTTAACTAGAGTCAGTGAATGAAGCTAATAGTATGTGGTGTCGACGTTGGTCTTCTCCTTAATTCCTCCACATTATCCAAATCGCTCTTACTTCATATCATTCACAAATATCATATTTCACTTGTCATCCCAACTACTTACAAGACGACTTAGATTTCAGAGTACACAAACTATTTTCATCCACCACTTGACAGAAGCTTTTAGTTCACAGACAGAATAAAAGATATTTAAAAAGAAAGACAATACCACAGAGAACTGATGCTAAAGTTCACTTTTTACTTTTTTATCGTCTGTTGTTCAAATGGGCAGGTTTTGCCACTGCGAAGATATACGCACGACGAAGTGCAAAGTAGGGATATGCATTTCATCGATAACGGTTTTTCGAGAGATTCCTAATTTGTCGTGCAACCTTCAAGTATGCTTTCGATTACAAGTGTCGCAAAATTGATTCGCGCAAGTCTTAATGGCATCACATACCTTTATATCTGCCTTATATTAGAATGTAATGGCAAGGTTCGTTTATGGACGCTGTTTATTATGGGCTCGCTAAGAAATAAAAGGGCATTCCAGTAGTACTGTTACCATACACGCCAGCACTATAAAACGTGGAATGCAGTGGCTTATATATGTAATGCATCAGCCTTGTTGCAGTGTATGTTCATAGTGTTTTACAGGATTAGAAAAAACTCAAATTTCAAACTTCTAGCAATAAACGAATTTGGCCTTTTAATGAAAATAGAAGTCGTGACATTTAGTCTGTTGAAAACCACCAGTTTGTCTTTATGCTTGACTTGGCCGAGGAAACAAAGCTTGGGATTTGTCATCTTAATGTGAGAGTGCGTTCAGCTGGAATCGATATTTCTGCTGTTGACATTGTCAAAGGAATATACACATTTTGAATCTTATTCCAGGTTGGAAATATCAAGAACGACATTAGGGTGCGTTCAGTGAAGCGATAACTTGTAATCTTGTCTCAAGCGGGGTCAAGGGACACTTGTTAGTCGGATTAAGATACGCTAAAATAATAATCTGATCTAGTCTTTATTCAACTCGTATCAACACAGCATGTCTCTAGATCCACACCCAGGTAGAGATAAAAACAATGTTTTGCCATGCGACTTATATACAGCAGGATTATTCACGTCGAGACTGGTACAGCTGGACCATTCAGCTCAAGCCATCAGAACCACTTTCAGAATAAATTTGAACATAAAACATTGGCCAATTTGCACAGGTGGGTGTGATGTTTTTGTACAGCCTGTATGGATTTACTATTCTTTTTATTGAAACAGACACATTGAGATGATGGACATATTCTCTGAAGAATAAAAGATAGTTAGATTAGTGTTCAGGATATTGAAACCAGTGTTTAACAGCAACCAATGTAGAAGGTTTACGTCAACGCTTATAGGGCCGCACCTAAAAGTGGTTTATTTTTTAAAGTAAGAGCGATTAATAAAATACGTACTCAGGTCCAGAAAGCCAAATTTTATCCTTCCGCGTTTAGAAATCTGGCAAAAGCAACGCTTTAAGGGCCGAAGCTAAAGGCGGCAAAGGTATGGTCATCCTCCCTATACCCACCGCTGACCATGGCTAGCTACGGCACTGGCTATCAAAGAAAACATCAGCTGCTCACGGAAAGTTGTTCCCAGGATTTGGGGTTCAGGAGAATGATCGCTCATCATAAGCCACCGTATGGTCATTGACCAGGAACAAGCCCAGATGGTTATATTGGTTATATTGGCTACATGCATGTATGGTAATAGTTCTTTCACTCGACATCCGGCAGAGGCCATATGTCTTTCACGCCATATCAAATTTTGATAGAACTCTTGCTTTATGTCAATCATTGCATGTTTACTAGGCTATTGCGTGTAAGAGAGCTGTAATAAATGATTACGATATACTGTTGCGGTATTCATTAATAATGTTGTATCAAAAAAGCACGATTTGACTCGCGAATTTCTTGGCATTGCTTTCGAGGTGTATGTTACAGTCGCCGAGTCAACAACAGTCGTCAAAATGAATCCAACCCTTAGAAAACCGCACTTTTTCCCTGGACATAGTGACTGGAAAAGATTCGACCAATTGATCCGAGTAGTTCACCCTATAGTGGGTTTGAAATCTTCATGATCCCTTATTACCGTTGATGTCGTTCCCAATCGCTTGCTGAATGAACCCGCAACTTATGCCGATACTCGTCAGAAATAGCCAACAAAATTGGATGCAGTACTGCCAGTAGAACGTAAAACGTTTTGGGACACCCTGTATATGTCGGCCAATTGAGCAATTGAAACATGTCACTAAAGCGGCCACTTAACGTATCGCGCTGGGAAGAGGAATCACGAGTGACTTATCTGTCTCGTGCTTATGAACTAAAAACCTTTCTGCTCTATCTCTAAAGATACGGAAAGGTCTCCGATGACTGATGGCGTTGCCAACATCCGCTAAAGGAAGCAGCTTAGGCGGCAGTTGGTTCAATCTAAGGCAAATCTCGACTAATCAGAATGACGGATACAGGCTTGCTTTCCCTAAAATTTGAGACACATGGACCCGGGGCACAGAACCTTTTTTTTAAAACTTGGAACCCGATAACATATGATGTAACATGTGACGCATAGGGATGACCCTGGCGATGATCGAGTAATGGCATTTGAGGCGGAAGACTTGGCAGTCACCAACTTGACCTTCATCGTATCGGAATAGGTACTTTATCGCTCACGAGTCCAATAACAATAAACCCTTATTGTTGGTATTCGTTAGTTGCTTCCATTACAGCTTTGTCAACTTGAGTCAAGATTACGTGACATGTGTTGTAATATAAATAGGCGATAATTAGTGATTTGTTTAATATAGTGCCCAATGGTCAATTTCATCCCATCGTTATTGTCATGTTGTTTGACCTCATGTGTACACTTATGCAATTATGTACAGGTCAATAAGTGCAAAAAATGGATTTCAAGGAGATGTTGAATAACAGAGTAGTCATCAGTGTGTGTGTGGGCAAACATTGATTTTAAACCTTCTGCCTTATTCTGCACTGTAAGGTGCACATTCTCCAAGAAAATTGCTATATTTTTGTCTAAGATTGGGTTTACATAGAATTCAAGTTGTCACTTGTGTTGAGGTTCATGTGTCACTATGTCACTTGTTAAAAGCATGTTCGTCTTTTGACTTCGGCTTAAAGGCAAAATTACATCACGAATCCTATGTAGCTCAACCAAAGTATTACGTCACAAGAGACAAAGTGAACTCTATGTAACTCCAACCTCACTACTTCTTCCTTAAACAAACGTTACCTCTTCATTATATAAAAAGCAATCAATCTCTATTGACTCTCAATAGGCTGGAGCACTATTCGATTTGTCAGACCACAACAACGATAACCTTTGTTTAACTGATTAAGCAATGAAAGCCACATTCAAGGAATCATCACGAAAAAAGGTACATGGTTGTCAAGATTAGGTGGTAAATTTGTAGGAAACTGGTAAGCGTCACAATGTACATTGTGCGTACGTGACAATGACATTCTTAGCAGTATGAGGTCGTGTTCACTAATGAGCCAATTAGCACGTTGATTGAATAGTGCTTTTAAGTACAGAAATAAGTTTGATTATGGGTATTGCACAACCAACGACATGATGCAACCGAACCTCCGGCCTTGGGATATAAAATGCTATTTTCTTACCTTAGCATGATATATCATTAATATAATCAACGCACTCGGCGCTAATTTGATAACCAAATACTGTACTTATGAGTTCGACGTTCGATGCAATGACCTATAATGTTACTAACTGATCTGGGTGTATCATTTACTGGATGATTGTAGCTAATAGACAATGTCATCATTAACTGACTGATAGAGATAATTAAATAACCACGTTTGATGTAATACAGAGATGACATTGATTTTCTGATCAGTTTTCATTGTGTCCTGCGATGACCGTATTGTCCATAAAGGGTCGATAAAGAGGACATTTAATCATTATTAAATTCACTGCCGTAATCGGTGCGTATACTCTACATGAATTGCCGTCGGGGTGAACTTATCATAGGCAAATCTGAGTTCATTGGATCCAATCGTACCTCACTCTTCATTAAAGGTGCGATCTATAAATGAGTTAGATTATTAATGATGAGGTCGATTTGAGGCCATATTGGCACCAGCTATCGTTCCTTTTGAACTTGACCCCAAGTTCGGAAAAACTTTGGGTCAAGTCAAGATGATTTATTTCATCTTCTGATGAGCAACTAATGCCACATCGCCTACGTATTGGAGGTACATTTATAATAATTGAACTACCTGGCTTTCTCAACATCATCATCATGCCCGTGTTTCTTTTTCAGACCTGTTTAAGCTGTCATTGCTTACATAGAGTCACCTGCGGCCAGGTGTGCTTGCGGAAGCAGTCCGAATACCGGAATACGCCCATTTCATTTTTGTCAGAAAATCTTTATAACATACCAATGCAAAGGTCGCTTTAATTAAAACTCTGCAATTTTCGTCACCTTGTTTTGATATTTTTCTACCTTGAGGATATCAAGGCTAATTCAATTTCAAGGGTCTGATATATAGGGCTTTTAATCCAATCAGAGCCTCAGCTGCTAAGTGTCCCCTTTATAGGAATCCGTTTTTGCGTTCAGGCAGTAACAAGTGCCGGCATACAAGTTTGATGGAGCACACACTCTTGGGTGTGCTAAAACCGACTTTGCGGTAAATTGTCTCTACTTAGAAATAATTAGGTTACATGAAGCGGTTACTAGTATGGTCTTAGCTAAGTGTGGAAATAAGAATTCGTTTTTTAAGTGTGCCAGTGTTTTACTGTTGAATGTCACGTGTAATTAAACATTTACCGATATACGTAGTGTGTCTTGTTGATTACGTTACTTCATAAAGTGTTTTGTATTTTTTGTTGATTACATTAGTTGAGGTACAACAGTGTTTTTCATTTTAAGAGCAATGAAAAGTAAAAGATAATCTAGACTTGAATACCGTTAACCTAGCGTTTTTGTTTTAAACATTGCTCAGAAATATTTGGTCAGATATCGATTTGAAGTTCCCGATTTGAGAGTCAAGTGATTGGTTCCGAGATATAGAGCAAGAGATACCATGTCCTCCTTATGATCATAGATGAATTGGCTCAGATTCGATGTGAATAAATAATTGAATATAAATAAATAAATATAAATAATGCACGCTTAAGAATAAACGTGTTCGACATTTTGAAAAACCTTTCAATTTTTTTCGGCTAACACGAATGTGCACTCCGGAGAGGTTTTTCGATAAAATGAAACCCCCCTTTTAAAGATGGTGAAAAACCTCTTATAGTTTTTCATTCCGCTGAAAACCTCATTCACGTGCTTCTTCATAATCATGTTCTGAAACTCCTTATACGTGTACACATGTACAGTACATGTAATAGTTATCTGGAAGCAAAATTCCATGCTTTGATCGAATTAAAAACAGAGTATTTTAGTTGCACAACAAATAGATTGGTAGAAATAATTCACGGCATCCATTTAAAAAAAGGAATTCAGATGATTATGCTGTAAAGCAATTCATTAGGTAAGTGAACATCAATTAGCTTCATCCTTTCTCGACACAAAGTCTAAGCCTAATTAGCAAGTAGCAAATTGATTGCATTTAAGCTTCATTTTGAAGGATCTTAATATTAATCTTCTTCCTCGCGTAAAATACGCACTTCAAACCGTGACAGTGATTTGTTGAATATTTTTAGATTACATCCAAAGAGTTTCATTAGTTTGGACTTGTTAGAGTGCAAGGTGCCTCACGTCAAGCAGAGTAAGCTGATGAAACTCTTTGAATTTAACATAAAAATATTTAACAAATCACTTGCCCTGATCCCATCCTATGGGTTTCCGTGCCCACTAATGATTCATAAGTTTCGTCTGTGCTCCACAATGCTTCCTGAGAATCATGGTTTGGGGTTCAGTCGATGATGTTGCTGACGTTATTGGGACACGCAGTGTGTTGTCTGTTGGTTGTTTCTGCCTTAGCGCTGCAACAACTGTGATCAACAGTTGAAAATAATTTAGTTTCATTAGTTTTGACTAGTTAGAGTGCAAGGTGCCTCACGTCGAGCAGAATAAGCTGATGAAACTCTTTGGATTTAACATAAAAATATTCAACAAATCACTTTCCCTGATCCCATCCTATGGGTTTCCGTGCCCACTAATTATTCATAAGTTTCGTCTGCTCTCCACAATGCTTCCTGAGATTCATGGTTTGGGGTTCAGTCGATGATGTTGCTGACGTTATTGGAACACGCAGTGTGTTGTCTGTTGGTTGTTTCTGCCTTAGCGCTGCAACAACTGTGATCAACAGTTGAAAATAATTTAGTAAAAGTTCGGTTAAAAGCTTTTCTCTCATGAGTGCATCCGTTAGTGGAGAGTGCGCCCCGCTACTTAAAGACCTAATTCAACCTTTAATGATCGTACACATCTGGTATATATCTGAATGTAGTGTGTACCAGATCGGTTAACTTGAAAACCTTGTTCTGTCTTAACTGCCTTAATAACAACAATGGAGAAAAACACAGATGTTTCGTACAGGAAGCCAGGGGAGTTAGACTAAACGATGCAATCGATAGATGGTGATATATATATAGTTTACCTTGCCGGGAACACGTACATTTCTTCATGAAGGACGGCAACTTGGATGTTGCGGAACGAACCCAATAATTTCCTAATCCTTATAATCCGCCTAGCTTAGCGGCATTCGTTATTGTAAGTAGCCGCGGTTACCGGTGCGTGATCTCAGTACAAATGTCATTGGACCCGTCTGATACCTTTCCTGTGTGTTGCATCATTTCTTGGTGTAATGCAATTATCCTATGACTTCCTCACTGCGGGTTTCAGTGGACTGAGTCTGTCAAACTTCCGTTGCTCTATCTGTTTCCGCGACTAATGAAAGTGACTTGCACCAGTTCTTGGTCGTCTCACAGTGTGAAGGCAAACGATAGCGAGTTCATGATATATGTTTGACGATTGCGTAAATACGTACGAAGTATAAATTTCAGCACTGCTGTTGTGTGGACCACAAGTAATCTACGTGACACTACGTCATCACTTCGCCTTCTGTGCGATAAATGCTTTAGCAAGAAGTTCATCATGGATTGACGCATAACAACGTGATAGAACGTGATGATAGAATTACAACGCGCCTACAATATGAAAACGTATCCTTAATCTGTTTGCTTAGCTTTTGAAATAACATTCGAGTTGAACGTGCGAGGCATCCAAAGAATCTAAAAACAATAGAATGCCCGGCATGCAGTCATTTCTTTATAGCCTCTATTAAAGACCATACATATCCATGTACATTGTTTACATACAACCTATAAACATTGACGCAGTTCAGTAAATGCACGCGCTCCCTCGGTGGAACTTAACATGCAAATTTTGAACGAACGAACCTGTCCTTCGATCAATTCATACAGAGAAGCCTAGCAGACATTCACCTGGAAAAGCATTGTTTTTCTGTTTTTTTAAGGTCAAGAATTTGCTTTTCTTGCCAATATTGCAGATCTGGCACATCATAGATTGCCGTGCTATTACGAATCTTCTAAACTGCACGGCGAAGAACAGAGTTATTTGTTTGTTTCTGTTGTGCTGGAAAGTCAAGTGTTTACAACGCCGCGACCATGGACACATGTACAATATCTGCTCTGGGTGAAATGTACACCTTTCGCCACGAATTACATGCGAACATCTCTTGAAAAAAATCAATAGCTTATTGTAGTAGTTTGAGGTGGGCAGGAGGCAAAAAGCTCCAGGACAAATATGCACCCGTTGGCAGCTTTCAGAGAAATGAAATATCTCTCATGGTATTTAGGCTTGTGGAAAAAACTCAAGTCGTTCTTCTCTTCCTGAATAACCTCTACGAATGCATATTCATGGCCACTGAAAACCGGCCTAAAAGGTTTTCCGAAAGCTAAAAAACCTTTACTTTTAAGAGTAAACGGCTCTTTAAAGGGTGCACGTGTGTTCCATGTTGCTACTCGTCAAATCAGTTTTAAAAAAAGGACGTTATTTTCATCATATCTGAAAATATGCGCCCATCGGTTTCCGTCTATAGATACTATGGTTGGAGGACGTGTCTCGATACCTCCGCGATTCGCAAATCTTCAGAAAAAAAATGCCATTAGTAAATTATGTGGGTTTTTTGGTATATATATATATATATATCAGACGTTGCCCTTTTCTTCTTGAATTTACAAAGAAAAGAAACAATAGAGGATTTTCGCCTGTCGATTTCATGTGTAGCTTAAGGAAAAGAACCCAACCCTCAAATGAGCAGAAGGTCAATATTATACTGGTATGATAATGTTTTAGTTGAATCCATCTGGCCCATTGTTAACGGAAAAAATGCAAACTTGTGCCATGGACGTAAATCAACGCTAAATTTGTGTATTCGCCACTGAGCAACTCAAAATACGCTCTTAATCAATAAGGTCAGTCAATGGTGGAAGTTTTAAAAGCAAAACCATGTGTACACCACGGCGATGATTTGCTTTCAACACGCCAGACACTGGTCTGTAATCCGTCTACGGACCCTGCAATCACACTGATGGCCAAAGCGAATAGATCAAAATGGTGTTGTGAGAAATTCGGTCACGAATGTTAGAGGATGTGGTCTTAATGGTTAAGTAGTGGATTACTTGACCAGAGACCAGCTGAGGTCCAGCGCTATGTTGAACAGAAAGACTCGTCCGTCATGATCAGTCGTTAACCAGTTTTAGAAAAAACATGACAGTGGCATCTGCGAAAGAGGTGGGCACTAGTTTTATTACCATCAGTCGATTTTTTAGTGATTGATGACGGTGATCCACCTCATAGGTGATGGCGCAGGGGCTTTATCGTCTATGAACCTAATGGTGAAGACAAAGAAACGTTTTCTGCTCTTGGTCACTGAAATAAGACACGTGCGTGATTGTAAAGCCGGAACAGCTCGACACTGCCCGATCAAAGGGGATAATGGCCAATGACCATAAGCTTCCAAGTTTCGAATCAGGTCAAAACCACAAGCCGTACGATGATGATGATGATGAATTATTCAAATGACGGAAGTTTTCATGGATTTTTAAAAAAAACCGGAAAGTATCAAGTTTTTTTCCTTGGAACATGTTGCATTATTGATTGATACTTCGGAGTTCATAAGGCAAATAACCTTTAAATGTTCGATTAGTAAGATTTTGTACAGATGTTGCATTGGGCATTACAAGAACTGAGACGATGGGATAGAGCTCTAAACTAGGGGTGATAGGGACAGTGGCTAAACCGGTATTATCAAACCCCTGGTCTATTCAACCGTTAATAACACGTAATTCCTTGCAACAATTTTCTTCTTCTCTCCTGACATCATTTTTCATGAGTGACACTAATCTAAACTCACAAATAATGATTGTAATGTGTAATGTTGAGCAATTTACATAACCCATTACATGTACGTATATCATTCCCCACATACCCGTCTCATTTTCTATCACGCTTAATACCTCATTTGTTACATGGGTGGTTATACACTGTCTGATGTGTCCATTCAGGCGAAAGTTAGGAGAAACCAAAGAACAATGTTGATATTGAGGAAGCTAGCGCGGGAGGGTGTCCTTCTTTGATGTGATGTGTGGACGGTATAGGGCATATTTTCTGCTCATAGAAGTGCTTCCTAGTAATACTATCGTTTTTCCGTCAGTACTATCAGGATGTCCATGCCAGGAAAAAGATTGGTGCAAGATAAGGTTATTATTAGAGGCTATTTATTGAATGTAAGCGTTATTATGAACAAGCTGACATTTGCAGAATTAAAAAAATCCACCGAATCGAGTTTTTAAAATTTTTGAGTACATTTATCTCGTAAATGATCCGATAATATTATTTGCACTTGACAAATTCTGAATCGATATGAAAAATCACATTCGCTTGATATATTCGATATGATAAATACCTGAAAACGCCTTTTTGTAATGTGGTAATGGTTTTGGCGATGCTATAGGGGACACTACTTTGATTACTTTCGACAAAGAAACTGTCAATAGATCGATATGGGACGAATATTGCCACAAGACAGAACAGAACAGCTAAATTAAGCATTCGAGTTTGAAAAAGTGATATGAGAGCTAACAAAGAAAGATGCGGAATAAAAAAATGGCGTAATCGCCTCATGGAACGCATACAGTAAAACGTGCCAGAATCCACAAAAATGACACATTGGCACTATACTTGTTTTGCAAGTCATGTGAAGTCTGTGGTGTCGAACCACGTGCTGCTTCATACACGATACTCGTAAATCGACTTTTTTACTCAGATGTTGGAGAACAGGGATCACTTTCAGACGAAGCAGTCGATAAGTTATTCGTGCTTCGTAGTTCGAAGTCTTATGAAACTACTTCGTCGTTCGTAGCTCTTCGTAAGGGTTGCGAAACCTGCCTATTCATGCGAAGCTTGGCTTATAACATAGGTGACTAAATCACACCTGAGGAGAGGATTGATTGCCTTCGGGAAATAAATCGTTCAATGAAAACACATCTGTCATCCATTGATCCAGGCTGCCGTTATGCGGTCAATGAAGACATGGAAAGCGGAGTGAAAATAAATATATTTAATTTTGTAGTTTGCCGATGATTTGAAGGACGATATCTAGCTCGATAGATGCTTGGAATATACTTATTCTATTCGTGTGTAATTATGGCCAGTGACTTTATACTTACAATCAGTACGTATGATCGCTGTTATCATAGTTCCCTGTTGAATTTATAGTAATCATTATGACACTTAAATTTCAGATGAAACTGACATTCGTGTGACCGTATTTGTGGCATCCTAGCATGCACATCCGACATGAGTATGGGTGTTACATATGGGTATTGAAGATACTTCAGCTGACTTGATATGCTTCTAACAACTTATCAGCGAAAAAATATTTTGCTGTTTTTTTCATTCTCTAGTGCGGCACCATCAGTCACCAAACCCATTACGTAGAGTAGAGTGGATTTTCTTCAAGTATTGTCACGCTATTCCTTCGAGTGCACGCAGAGATATTTATTTGCGATGACAATTGCACATCACATCACTCGCATGGTAAAGCAATTCTGTCTGTACGGATACTGACCCTAATAGCATCCGTGCCTGCGTTCCTGTCCACCGACATACCCGATGACTACCCCTTGAGGTAGCCATTTGGGGCTTTTGGTTTTTCGTCACATGTAAAAACAGCTCTATCGTCAATTAATTTGTACCACAAACCACGCAGTACGATTGGCGTGGGCAGCTGTGCGCAAACACAAGACATGTGAATGGATATACTGTCAGAACAGAACATTTTCGCGGGATAAAATGTTCGCGAATCCCCGACAATCGACATATCAACGGCAGAATATTTTCGCGAGTCAAGATTTGTTTTCCAATAAAATGAAATTGTCTAAATGTACGTGTCTGTTCTCGCAAGATTCCTAATGTCTTAACTAAAAATCTTACTAGAATCTATCAACGAATGTGCGTGTTCAAAATCAAAAGACAGCACAGCTAAATAAGATCGAAAAGATCACCTAAGGCCAAATACTCATCTAATACCTGTGCTAGAAATAATAAATAATAATATTTTTATATAACTCTTTCGGACAACAAAAGAACACCTCCTAGATAACCAAGGTCGTAATAACACACCAGGCGCGGCCTACACGCAAAGCTACATGGTCTCATCATATCTTTTTGTTGTCCCCACCCCCCCCCCCCCCGAGTACACAAAAAGAAAATTACAAAGCTCAGCTAAATAAGACGCAGGTCCCTCCCATCAGCATGTCAAAGTGTCACATTACCCACCATTAATTACATTGTCATACGAGATTTTTGGCCCTTGCGGCGGTATCGGCTTCCTCGTGGTTGTGTGCATTCTTCTCGATATCCGTGTAGTATCATGTTGAGTGAAGACAGTAGGAATGCATCACTTTGTAACATGTGTAATACAAGAATACAGACTAGTGCTACGTGGAAATGGCAGTAAGATAGAAATCATGGTGGTGGTCATACCTTTTGAGGAAGGCCTAACCAGGTCATCATGACTTCTTTGAAATACGTGATACTGTGCCAAAACACTGAAATCAACCTATTGTAACCAAAGGCGTTTCTCCATACAAGTTAAGAGCTTGTTTTTGTCAAATGACTCGTACAAACCTGGTCAGATATAACAATCAGAAGTGTAATTGGTGATACAGTAATAAAAATATGAATTGATTTTTTGAAATTAATTTATAGTCACTGTCAACATACATTCTGTCAAGCACATCGAACTACCATTAAACTAGGCACGTCCATCCATTAACCAGGCCTGGATGGGTTCGTCACCAGATTTTCAATACTTAGACAATAGCGTCGAGTACATTTCATCGTCTACATTTTATACTTCATCGTCTCAAAATACCTTGAAGCCAATAACGGTTTTTTCTCATTTCTGTCTTGATTTCCAAAAACCAAGTACTTTTAAGTCACTTTTTTTCTTCAAAATATGACATTGTGACCCTGAAACTCATTAGCCTCGCGGTTATTTTGAGACGGCCCCTTATTAGTCCGCAGTAGGTCTCCAATCCAGTGCAACCAGTACATTGTTCCCAGCACGTCCGTCAACCATTAAGCCACATCCTTCCCACTCTGCCTTATTCTGCCGCCTCAAATAACCGGGCAACATGATCGCTTGATTAACTAAATTGCATGTACCAAAGCATCCCAATTAAGGGTAATTTTCCGTTCTTTCGAAGCGTCAGTCTCCATTTATTAAGGCAAGTGGCCATCTTCTACTTTATCGACTAATATTTTAACCTTGGTTCATCTTTCAGGTAATCTTAGGCCAGTAAATCTAACACTAAGTTAAAGGCCATTGATCCACCAATAACAGATTTTCGAGTAAACCTTTCACTTAACTAAACACGTTAGAGGTAACGCCTGTCGCCAAGTTAATGGCCAACTTGTTTTGATCAACGCGGCCAGGTTATGATTGAGTTTGATATAGATTGATCCACCACTAACATATTTTTGGGTAAATCTAACACCAGGTTAAAGGTTACGCCGGCCAAGTTGGTGGCCAACTTGTTTTGAACAACGCGGCCATGTTACGATTGACTATGTCATAAAATTGATCCAGCACTAACAGATTTTCGAACTGCTATCGGTCTCAGCAGCTGACCACGAATAGCTCATAACAAATCAAATGTGCCAGTAAACAGACGCTAATCGGTATCAATACTGGTTGTTATGCTATTAATTGTATTCCTATCATCAATAGCGATCATTAAGGTTGAGCAAACCTAGACGAAGATAGATCAATATCACACGAAGCACGTTCTGCAGTGACTCATGTTGCGCATGTGGTGAGATTTTTGGATGTAGTTTTTTAGGCGCTAGCATCTTGTTTGGAAACTTTTTTTAAGTGCTAATGTTTCCTATTACAAAGTCTCTAGCCTGAGGTATAGTCTTACCTGCGTGCATTGCATATAAATACCTACGCTTGACTTCAACTTAAGCTGCTGTCATATTTGATGCTGCGGGACTGATAACCAATCTCGAACCGCGCTTTCCTTGTGTAAGAGAGTGGCTCTTTCTCGAGTGCCTCTTATCTCCTACCATCATTGCTATCAATATGAACCGCTATTGTTCCTAGCTGCGTTCATCATATTTGCCGCCAAAGTATCATGTATCTACTTCATAATGATTTTTCATCCTAAGAGCGGCATTTGACGAAAAGGTAGAAGGCGTTGACGAACTCAAAACAATGCGCCTTAGTCAATTATCAATACCTGATATGTCAGAACTTCGTCGGTTTTTAAGTTTCGAGAAAAGTGTGAAATATTCCAATAACGTGGCTCTGATAGAATTTCCAATAACGGTGATGAGAATGTCACAAAATGCTGCACAGCTCGAAGAGAACCCGTTTATAAACATCGATTGGTCGCAATCGGGGGTCACACTTTTTCCATAGACATCATGGCATCATGCTAAAGAAAACCAAACCGATAATTAGTTGGTGAGCCCAGCTTGAACTTCACTCTCATTGATTGCATGCCTTGTTCCTAAAGCTTGGGCATGTAATCAATATACGTGCGAAGATGATGAATCTTTGTTAGTTATCACACTGCCCTTATGTGTCACAGTGTGATAGGTCACTGCCCACACACCCTCTACGCAGATAACAGTAAGATATAAGCTACCAATGTAGATGTGGCATTGCCATCGGCACAGCCAAGATTTTCATCAGGTGGTCGTGTTCCAAATAAATACATGGAGCGACACGGCCAACCTCAAACATGATTTTCTCATTTGATTTGTCTCCATCGACTCCGGTTGCTCCCGCCTTGTCTGTCAATCGGCCGAAAGGCTGACCTCAGATGTGGCTAAGACTACTCTTTTCTCATGCTATGTGTCTTGGATGTAATCTTGGAAGTAATCTAGAAAAGTGCAGCTGCCTCCGGCGAAGACAAGATTGGCGTCGCTACTCGGTGAATAGATAGCGTTTTGATTGCGCGGGCAACGGTAAGCTAAGATGATGCAGGCGTGGTTGATCCCTTGATCCTTGATGAGGCGCTAAACGCTGTCTTGGTCATCCGCCTTTAGAAGATTGCTAGAGACGTGACAGAGCGGAGATTGACTTTTGTCGGGAAATTAATTAGGAAACAATAAGTACCTTTGATGCCTTAACAGCATGACTTGTAGTCACGCGGCTGTTGTGCGCCTACTCAGATGGAAGAGCAACGCAAATAAGCATACCAAACATGCGTTTATTTGCGCTTGTCGGTTCAGGGCCTAGCGACCTCCATGAAAGCTGTTTCGAGGGGTCCGATGTTTTGTCCTGATAATCCTTTGATGGGGCAGAAGAACAATGGGAATTAAGGCTAGATGCGAGCGGGCTTTGTTTAAAGATAATAGACCAGGGCTAGGCCTGAATTCATCAACGCGATAAGGGGCACAATGACGTGATGTATAGAGTGAGGCCGTGCCTATGCGTCGAGAGTACATTCCTTCGTTGCTCATTTATTCCACAGTCAGATATCAGCGTTTCACGAACCAATCATTGACTGTTTACTCTAAATGTGGACATTACATTTCACTTTAGACAACTTGTATCCAGGCTTGTCTGCCTGGTTAAGCTAACAGTCTGAGATTGGTTTGCTTGTATTCATTCAACTCGTAAACGTTATCACGTCGCTGGATCCTTGACAAGTTACTTTAATCCACTGTTACTCGTGTCCCAAGTCGAAACCTGCCGAGTCTCAGTCACCTGATGGAAGAAATCAACACCAAGACATATCCTATTGGTCATATTCTAAGGACATCTATGAAACACAATTTTTTAAAGATACAGCTTCATAAGACATAAAAGACGGACCAAACACATACAAACCATTAGTAACTCTCTCTTAAACGTTCCAGACATACCATATCGGACTAATATTTCTTGCCAAACTTCTTTAGCCTCGCGTTTGTTATTACCAGACGAGTTAATGTACCTCCGGAGATTTCGAAATGGTTTCTCCGATTTATGACCGACTTATTATGAGTGTTATAGGGACTAATATGCGGTCTGGAGTGGCAGCTTAGTCGTAAACCGATGGTGTATGAGTGAAAACTAAGCACTCGCTCAAAGCTGCACTTTGACACCCTACTTCTTATTCCTTATCTTGCGCTAGTTGTAGATAAGGCACACCATATCCAGGGCGGTTGTAAGATTTTGGCAAATCACTTGACGAATCACGTAACTCCTTTTCGAAATCACGAAAAAATGTTCTGACATAAATTTGTACTTACTATATGCTGTTTAACCCCAGCCAAATGGCCGCTGAGGGAAACTTTAAGTTGCCACTCAAATCTGCACTTTGATATTTCTTCTTATTCCTTGAGGAGTTTTCAGCGTGTCACAAAGCATGATGGATTTTTAGCGCCTGTGGTGATTGAATGTGTTATTTTCAAAATTTACAGTTTAAATGACGCTTTTTTTATTTTGAGCCTCAAGATTTTTTCAGCAATGTACGTCCGTTCCGGCAGTAGAGTACATATTTGAAAATATTTTGATAACGAGTTACTGGTATGAGATGACTCTTCACGCAATTATCTTTAAATGATGTACAAATATACTTCACACAAGCTTATATAAGGATTGACGTGATTGAGAAATCCCCAGTGGAATCGTGTTTTTCTCCCTTTCCCCAAATTGAGACCTGCGGATCCTGGTCACGTATTATTTGTACGCTCTCTTTTACGAGTAAACCGATATCATTCAGGTAGTACTCTATGTCATAATGGATGAGTTATGATGATATATAAAGACTATCGAAGAAAGAGATGAGCGCGTTGACATGTAATTCGAACTTTAGCAGAAGACAAGTTTTCTCAAGGGAAGCAAAATCTAGTAGACAGAGCAAAACAGATCAAAAGACACAACGACTATCAGTAGCTTGAGAGCCCTTCACAATACAAACCAAAGACTTAACTTTGTTGAAGATTCATAAGCGGATTTACCCAAGGCTTTCGGGACTCAATGGTAAAAAGCTTGTACATTGTATATGAAGTCGTAACTGATTAAATATCCCCGAAGACCTATTCGAAACGTACGTGCATTTGCGACCCCCTTAGAATATATCTGCATCATACTTTCTTAAGATCGCTTGACATCGGAAGCGTAGGCCAAGATGTGACTCGGGCCCCTAGACGAAACTCATCCTCTTTTCCATGCAAATCGAAAAGCATTTCCCGATCAAGCATTATTCGTCAATTTTCAGGCTGCATTACGCAAGGATGGGTTCATGAACAGCGGTCTTCGCTTAAACGTATTCTTAACGTAAAATGTACCTTCCACTTGTGCGTTTTCCCTTTGGAGCAGTTGGAAATGAAGTCCTGCTAATCGACCAAGTCATATTGCGTAAACGTAAACATAGATACAAGTGCTGCCATACCCTTGAAATCTCCATTCGCGTGAACAGCTCAGCAGAATCTGACCTTTTCTCGAAATCCACCGTCGCGTCCTTCGGTTTAATGGATTTAACATAAACTGCCTTTAAGTTACCTTGATCTATGTGGCATCTATCGAGTTGCGAATCGACTTAGAATTCCAACGACAGACAGTCAGATTCAATGAAGCTGATGAAACTCTTGCTCTAGTTAGCCATGTTAGACTGTCGTTTATGCCCGGTGTAGAGTTTCCGTGGGTGCTATTTCAATTTCTTGGTATGATTAGTGGCGTTAATAGTCGGTTGGATTTCGTAAATTTTGTTGATTTTGTAATATGGTCTTCAAGATGGCTTCCAATCAAGGCTAGGATTGAGTTTAAGATTCTCTGTGTTATCCACAAATCACTGAATGGTGTGGAACCTGAGTACCTCAGTGACCTCCTTCTGGAAACAGAAGGTCGCACTCGGTCAGTTTCCTCCAAGGCCCTTCAGGTCAAACGTACCAGATCGAGGTACGGTGACCGCAGCTTTTCAAGGTGCGGCCCGTACCTCTGGAATAAACTTCCAATCGAACTACGATCCCAGCCGGAAAAAACATTTAAAAGACAATTAAAATCTCTGCTCTTCGAACGAGCCTATCGGGAGGTGGCGCCTTGAGCGTGGTGCGACCACGGAAAGGCGCCTTGATACAAATGTAACTTGATTGATTGATTGATTGATATTGCAGGGTTCTAGCCTGGTCCCTGAAGTCACTGTTACTCTGATTGCTGAAAAGGATAAGGCGTGTGATATGGTCAGTGTGCTGAAGCAAACAGACGCGAATCGTAATGCAATAATGTAGCCTATCACAGGAGTCAACAATGAGACATTAACACATTGGAGCTGACTTATTTATGTTAGTATTCACAAACATCTGCAATATTTGCCCTCTCAAATTCGAATTAAAATCGGAAATTAAATCAAGACCTGTCACTGAAACGACACTTCATATATAGACATTCGCATGGTTTCACATCTGCTATGTCCCACGGCCCGGAATTCTCGAAAATGAGTTCACTCTTTACCCTTTACTCTCACAACAAAGCTGATCAAATGTTCCATCTGCATTTTTAAAGTGGTCCCGTCTTCCGCCTGTCCACATTCAAACCGTATGATCTCAGGCCTTTCTTCGCAGTTGTAAGGCGATTCTGACTTCGTGAGTTTTTTTTAGGTTGCCAGGGAGTGCTTAAAAGGGGGTCATTTTGGTCACTTTTTAACAGCTGGGAGGAGAAACTTGGGCATTGAAAGTGCTAGTTGTTTTCATTCAGCGTTTGAGCAACATGCGGCCTTGAAGGCATCCACCTTACGGCGACAGTCAATCCGATGATGACTACTCTACTAGACATCGGAACAATATCTCATCATATATTCATCACAAAAATGTATTGACGTACAAGTCATATGTATCTATCGAGTTTTAAAGTAAAAAGTAGTTTCAAAGTTTATATTACCAATATTTTAATTATTAAAACCACGAGACGTTTTCCCAAGTGACATATTTATAGTTTCCGTGGGCGGTTCTTGTGCTTTTGTAAGAGCGTCTAGAACCATCATGACCGCCTCCGATCCGCTGTTAGAAAGGCTAAGTATTTTTATATTCGTTGGAATTTCGTGCATAGTTTTTGTCAAGTTCTTTGGTTTGCCATCAGCATTTGTTGGTGTTTAATGGAAATTCCCTTTCAAAATGATTTGGATTGTTGACAAAAAACCGCCGCTTTGTGGGCAGGTGAGTTTGCCTAGCTTTTGAAGCCTTTTGACGACGACACTATATTCCGACTGGTAATTGATAAAGAAATTAAAAGATTAAAAGCCGTTGCCATTCAACAAGTCGTTCAGAAATGGATGTATATCTGTTCCTCTGGGAGAACCGCTGGCGGTTCATGATACAGACTGACAGTTAGCTTGTTCGCCTGGGCTTTCAAGCAAATACCACCGTCTAACGCCCTGAAGATTTTTATTCCTCTAGATTGTCTATTGGTTTTTATGTCAATAATGTAGAACGCTAGCCAATTGTGCTATCGTAGGTACCCACTGGTCCTAGATTAGAGTTAAAAACGCCCATTTAATGCCCTGCCTACGCCAAGTTATCATCTTTGTCAGCGACCATGATGCCCCATTAGCGTTTTCATAAGTTATTGTCACAGACCTTTTCGGCTGTTGTTCAAAAACCTTTTGGCCGATTTCTATAAAAGTTTTTTCTTCTTAAATGTAGTCTTGGGAAAGTAGAACCCGTGGACTAGATTCAACCAAACTGGTATACCTATTCGGATCTAACTAGCTCTACTTTTTTGAAAATTCTTAGAACATACGATTTCGCTAAATCGACGATAGCTTCTAAACGAATTGGATTTTTTCATGAAATGACAAGCACTTTGATCAGTAATACATCTTATCGTTCTACAAGCCTTGATAATTCGGCAGACTCGCTCTTTAATTCGAACCCCTCATTAGACAAGCCACTGCAATGATAGCACGATGTGCTGGTACAGTACTGTATTATAGCCATGAATACAGCACTTATAAGCAGAAACTTATGCCGAACATAAGTAAAGTCTCAAACTCAAGTTCTGTTAATTCTTTTGAACTAACTGTACAAACCCAAACCACGTGAAGCTACCTTTTGCCTCACTTAACGTTCTGAAATCGAAGACAAACCAGCAACTAAATGATACCATTCCAAAACGTCGACATGCCGCAACGAGGATTTTTGTCTAACTTCTTTCTGAATGCTCCAAGCTAAACCCTTCGAGCCAATTCTCCGCTAACCCAGGCTTCTCTAAAATCCAATCCATTGATTTCGCGCGCATGGTTACCTTTAGAATGGATTTCACAGCCTTGAGCAGACACACTAATGGTTATTACATTACACCCTGGAATTTCGAGGTTTTTTTCTGTTTCACAATTTCCCCATGGCAGAGTTGATGTGATTTCGTTTCAGCTCGAGGTGACTGAGCCCGTCTCTACCTCAGACAACGGTAGTCTGATGAGCATGAAACCTCAGCGTGAACGGGACCTTTTTTCTCTTTTGGTCTTATGACAGGTTTATGGAAATTCGTGTGTCCGTGTAAGAAATGCTAACCCACTTGCTGGAAACGCTATAGGATGGAAGGGAAATTTTGCTCCAAGAAAATACATTAGTTGTGAGGCGAAGCGTACAAATTTGACGCTTTAAAGTCAGCTTACAACAGAGAGAATGTGTGCGTGCAGCAGCTGCGATTGTCGAAGGACATTTTGCAGTCGCAATCACTCCTTTGCGTTAAGTCTTTGGGCATGGCCTTGACAATCTCCCTGTATGGTGGAGTCCGATTCATGTGACTGCCCATAGTAAACCGAAAACGTTGGTAGGAAGTTTAGGTTGCACGAAAACACGTCACTTAATATATTTGACATATAACCCACGCAATAATTTTGAAATACCAAGATGCCACAGTCACCGAAAGAATACCGACCTCGTCTACCACGCTCTCAAGCGTTTGATATGAGATATTCTTGTCGCATTGGTATTGAACATTGGCTTCATGCAGTGACGATATTGGAGGGGACTCCAAAGAACGCCCACCAAATGACTTCAAAAGTAGGGTGTACTCGAAATCATGTAAGCCCACAATCTGCCGAGGACGCTTTTGCGTCGTGGTTTCTGACTTTGATGGTAACCTGCGGAACTGCACAATATACTCTATTTTCACTGGTCTAAGACTGCATCTTTCTTGTCATGAACATGACGTCATAAACAACGGACGACGATGTCGCAAACCAAATGTTTATCCATTTTTGTATTTGTCATCATGATTGATATCAAACGACCCTGAGCATAATATCAGCCTTAGTCTTAGTATTCTAACGGCAAAACTAGAGTAGGCGATATCCTATCTGCACAATTCAAACCGCATTCTTTCCATCAGTATTCACCTGTCAAGTATTTCTGATTAGGTCTCCTACATATTGGCTTTTTCTTTGATACAATAACACAGATACCCACATTGTGGGCGGAAGGGGTGGAATCAGAGGAGGGACCTTAAAGGTGCCTTTACGTCAATGTTACCAACTTTCGTTAAGGGGGGTGCGCTCCCGTTGACCCACTTCTGGATCAGCGTCTCATGCCAGTGTTAGTTGCAACTATTCACTAGTTGTTATCTCGTTGCTACATCTATTTTTCAGAGGGCATGCGGCTGATATCCGATCCAATCCTGTTCTAAGAATTCGCCTTCCTTTATAAAAGGCAAATAGACAGGAACTCTCATTTCCAATGATAATTGCGGTGATGAAGGATTCATCTCTTTTGATTGGACAATAATTGTCCAATCTCTTTTTATATGACAATTCCTGCAGTATAATACTGCAGGAAGAATTCTGGAAATTCATCCTAGCTATGAAAAAGCCCTGGTCAGAGAAAGCTTGCGTCTTTTTACCACTGGCCAAATTGTCTCATAATGACTGTGGTACAGTAAAAGAGTTTCCGTGGATCTGTGGGAAATTTCCTTTCATTCTTCATTCCAGTCTAGTAATGTTAGGACAGAGTCGATAGTCAAAGCCCGGTATAAGACCCCTTAACTACGCAAGCCTTGGTGTGACACACAATGACAGACATCGATCTATGTTTAGTGGATATCACAGGCTCTTAAAGGTTATGATACCTGGGAAAAAAATAAATACCGTATTCATAATATGAGAAGGCTAATATGGACGCAATCAATAGATGGTTTAGGATTAAAAAAGACACGGTATAACAGGCGGCTTACGAGGTCGTGACTATCGGAGAAAAAAAGCGATCTTTATCGCTTGATATAGAAAACACAACAGGAATATAAGGATGGCTTATTTTAGGAAAATCTGGAGATAGATTGGTTGATATTGCTTTTTGTAAGGTCTCTGTCAGATCTAGACTCAATATTGACAGTCCGTGCTCATACAATATGTCCAAGGCCAAGTCCTCTTCTATACACACACGTTGGTTTTTTTTGCTGTACTACGGAAACTTTTTTTTGTTTTGCCTTTTTCAAGGCTTAATGCCATTCCATTGCAAGCATCTCTCACATTCGTGCGATACACAGCGGATTCCAAACGGAACGTTTTGTAGTTTTACGATTTATTTTTATTTTTTAGAATTTATTTTCTTCCCAGAAGAACGATATTCCTAAAAGGTCTGTTGTGCATAAACTGCGCAAAGTACATGTACAAGTGTTGCCTAATCCTTTGTTTACTTCTATCTTCCTTAGGTAAGTCGACATGCTAAAAGAGTCATCGCACAACCAGGAGGTAAGGGTCTATTCCGTAGAGATCTGATGTATCGAAAGGATAACCATCGTGAATAAAAGTCTAGGCCTCATTTGACATTGTTCCCATTGATCCTTGCTCAGATAGCCCTGTACAGTGGAGGATGATACAAAGAATGATACCCAGGCCGCCCCAATTCGCTCCCTCCCACCACACTATCAGTATGAGGAAATTACTAGTATTGTATAGCGTATTTTGCTGATCTCCAATTAGTCTTGTTTACCAGTGTTTATCAAGTGGTTGGAAATGCCTCTCCTTATTTGTGCTTAGGTGCCGTTTATTGCAAATGAATTTTTCAATAATCCTGTTTTTAGTATCAACGATCATATTGGAAGCCAGTTTCGTATGCGAAGCCAACATAACTAATGCTCGTCTGGTCCCTTTAACAGCCTTTGGACAAGAGAGCTGTTCAAGAAACAGCGCAATGGAGCGTTAAACCAGGAAATTTTCACCTCGTAACTGAATACGAGACCAAGTTCTCACCTATACAGACCTTTCCCCATGTACGGCCATCTTCAATCTAACAAGTACATATCGGGTTATTTCCGTTGGGACACCATCCGCAGGAACACACACCCCATGGTAAATCAACTGTTTGCCGTGATCAGATTGTGCTAGTATTTGCTCGGTCTTGCCTTACGGTTTCTACTTTCAAGACTGAGCACGGTTCGTGTGCATAGACAATAGTAGAGGCGGATGCATTGGCAGTGCAGTACATTGCCCAATCATGTAGAGTAACCGTGGATTCAAATTGCCGTGTTCCTCGCCAAGGCTCCGGTTTGAAATCACAATTCAGATTGTTATCATGCTATTCCGGTTTTAATTCCGACTGGAGCCAAGGGGGCCCTCTGCGAAACGATCACTTTGCCATGTTTGTCCGGTTCGATGCATTGGCGACGCGCTGCGTCGAGGCGAGCTCAATTAACCCCTATATACTGCATGTACGACAAAACTGGCAATATCTTCAGCATAATATCGTGTTATAGGGCTACGGGCTACGGGAAAGGTTTCCTGCCAATGATTTGTGCCTGCTAAGAAATAATGAATAGCTCGTTTATTTCGCACATGTTTATAATATATTTAAAACATTTTGGGGAAAAAAAGTCTTTCAGAAAAATAGTTCAAACAGGAGAAAAACTGATTTAACAGAAAATCTGCTCGTTTAAGGAAGCCGCATTCATTCTGTAATTAGATGAAACATTGAGGAGAATAGTTTACTTAACGACTCGCTTTCAATCTGAAAGCGGATCACCATTTTAATCATTTTTTCTTGAGTACGCTTTTTATGTTTACTTCATATTTCTATGTGAGCTGACTACTTTATTTCCCATTTTTATCCTGTGTCAGTATGATATCTTATGAAAAAAAAACCAATTTTCAATATACAATTAGAAAATGCTTATCTACATCAGGCATGTCTTTTTTACGGTATACTTACGCAGTTACCGTCAGAGAATGTTGTCTATGTCTCCTTTTCAAATATTAAAGGCTTCTTAATATGAAGTGGTTGCTTTGCTTTTAACAGAATATGACAAAATTGCCTTTTTAGCATTCTGTAGGTCGTCTGATATATGTTTTATGTTACTTTCTCGATAATCGGCTCTTGCTCCAGTATAGGGTTGCCTCTTCATTCTTTCTCCATTATCTGTTTGGTTTATCTTTCTCTGCTTGATTATCGTTATATTTTGATATCTAGATTATGACCTCTCGATTCCACCTAGCATGAAAAGCGTACAAAAGAAAAGAAATCCACCATCATCGTGTTCGGCGTGATACCATTTCTTTAGCTCCCAAGAATCTGATCCCAGTGGTATTGGAGGATTATGCCCTATATGTTGCAGAGTGTGCAATAAGAGTCGAATTAGACGATGTTTCTGTTTTGCCCTAGTGATCACAAGAACGACTCGAGGAGAAACCTTATGAACTAGTTGTGACTGTTATATGGCTTTCCCTCCACGGTAAACAGGCTGTCCTTTTGTTGTTTTCTACGCTCAGGGAAGAATCTTTTTGCGGAGTGGTGTTCTGCGTTACTTCGGGGCAAATATAGGCCGGTAACCGATCAGGTGACAGGAAAATATCCGATATTGCTTTGAATTCGGCTGCTTCAGCTATTGGTGTCTGTCTGAGACTTCAACGGTCTCGTCTCAGACTGATATTGAATGATCTCGGCGTTTTGTTGACATTCGATAGGGCAGGCATGCGAGGATGGATTATTGTTTTGTCGAATCGATTTCTATGGATACTGTTGGACAAAATCCCTTAGGGAGATACAGACGGAAGCGTGGTTGGCCCGATTTATGTTCCAAAAGTGGCCGATAGGCGTTTATCCTATAGTTCAGCAGCACTATCGATATTTGTATGAGGGTTACTGAAAAATATGAGTCTGTAGAGTCGCGTTCATTTGCTCATGTATGCTACTGATTGCTGCCATCAAAAGGGGAAACCTAACAAGATGTCATCAGAAAAAACCCTACTTAACGAGCCGGAAAGGATTGTCGTGTAACAAGAAGGCAGACAACTAAAAAACATCAAATGCGCTCTCCTGTCTTCCTCTTCTGCTATTTACTTGGCTTCCTGATCACATACTGGCAATTCCTTCTTTGTAATAGCTTCAGCTCATTGTAACATCGGGTGCGGCGTAAATGTATTACAGCGAAGTGTTTTGTTTCTACTTGATGATGGACGTTGTTACACGCGGTATTACATCCATTACATGGAAGTGTTTTCTAAAGCCAATAAGCTCATACTCCATATCGAATCAGTGGTCATTGATTGCATCAGTCTCAGACGGGATTTGTGTCATTTGTTTTCATCAGGGGAGAAATTGAGTGATTTGTAGGCAATGGCCAGGCATAGTATGAAGGGATGAAGGGATGAGGATTGAGCCCAGAAAAATTAGCCCGGGAGGGCATCAAGTTATCATACCGACATCACCAATCATTAGAACCCAGCCGGTCTCAAGGACACCGGTGGAATGTCAGAAAAACCGCGCTCTATCCACCAACTGATCGGAAGGACATTGATCTTCACATCCGCTGCCCTTTTGCTACAGACAAGCATTCTTTGTCTACCTCGTCCCTCATTAGCCTCAATGAAACCTTCCACCTGGTATAGGTCTCACTAGCCAGTGGTGATCAGGTCAACATTGGTCCCCCTTAAAAAAAAAGTTCTTCAATCTCAGGCGATTACCATGGATACAGATGAGCCTATCATATCGCTATTGCTGCATGTTCAAATGTCGGTGTCCTGGGTATTTTGTGAAGAGGTAGCTCTGACGATTATTTGAGGAAAATATCAGCTTCTTCTGTGCACGTCCGCAGTGACCAGGCCTCGCATGCTATGTATAGCTCAATCGGATGTTGACATGAACTGGTTCCTGTCAGAGTGCACATGTTCTCAAGGTGAGACTTCGCGGTCAAAATGCTCAAAGAAAAGCCGCAACGACACCCTATTTTGGTATCAAAATTTAAAATTGTTATTATTTTGCTTTCTCAAGGTGATAAGTAGAAGTTTATAAAAATATTATTTCACCATCCATGTTAATCGTCAAGTTATAAGGCGGCAAGGTGAAATTTTCCAAATTCTCATCGATGTACAGGGTGTCTCATGTATTGTGCTGCCCCCATGTTCTCATGACTGAATTACTTGATAACAATGAAAGCTGGCCAGATGTATTCTAGAAGCGACAAGCTATTCAGAAATGTATAGGTTTATGTGTGAGAGTGATATACTGCAAGGTCGACAGCCACTTGAACAGGGGTATGCATGAAATGACGTCGCGCCATTTGTGGAGCCAGGTAGGCCCGGCCATTGCACTGGCTAGTGAGACCACAGTGTTATTTCTGTGGTTGTCATCATCTTGGGAACTAGCATGGGTCTGAAAGATCGGCTCTGATTCGCTCACAGATAAGATGCCGGAAACGGAAGAGAAGTCATTGCCGTACGGCAGATAATGATATCGTGATCACGTGACGTCTGTCATGTCTCCTGTCAACATACGGATAGATAAGAATAATCGTCAATTCATATCATGTTATTGTTCCAGAATGATCCGGAACAGGACTGTCTTTTTACCTGTCGTTTTCTTGTGAGTTCGCAGGTTTGGTCGGGAGCCCAAGGAGCCTCATGGCCTAGTGGTTTACACTGCTGGCTACCACGCAATAGGGCCCGGGTTCGATCCCGGGGAGAACCCAGGATCGTATGTCTGGATGAACCGGCGTGGCTTTAAAGGAACTAAAATTCCTGGCTCTTCACTGCAGTCCTTCGAATGAGACTCAAAAACAAGGTTCCTTGTACCTGGTGTCTATGCCAGGGCAAGCTAAGACCTCACTAAGTGAGAAACATGAGTAGCTCGCCAAAGTCGGACCACTAGGCCAATAAACCGAATAGGCGCCTAACCGTAGCCGTAGTGGGACGCAGGATACGCTCATCCCGCCTTAGAGGAGGATTACTCCTAGGAGAATGACCCCTCCAAGTGCAGAGCGAACGCTGAAGAAGAAGAAGAAGAAGGTCGGGAGCCCAATAGCATCTAATATCTGCCAAATATATTTTTAACATATTAGAGTTTCGTCTAATCAAAAACTCTTTCCATTCTGTATATCATTGCACATTGTTGAATATGATTAAATCCACCCACTAAATTTGTAGGCCCGAAAGATTTTAATTCAATGAGACATATATTACGTTTTTCAACACATTAAATCTCGCTGGTGTCCCAGACACATTAAAAATGAAGTTAATTGTCTGGTACACTCTACCAGAGTGCGATTTTTATTGCTGTGGACAGATTTAACTGCATGAGTTACGTTCAATGCTTGATTTAATCGCTTGTTTAAATTTTCATCAGGAGGCGAGGAGAAGACGAAGCAGTTTTTATTGTGGACATAAGTACCGCATTAGCCGTGGTCATGAAATGCCGAATGGGTCGTTGATTATCGTAGTGCCAGATTGATGATCAATGATGTAAATTCGTGGTAACGATATCTGCATGTTGCCTGTTAGCTGTTAATTTCAGTCAGTGTGTTAATCCATTTGCAACTGGTATTACATGTGGTAATAATCCTGGTAATCATGGCCGTATATCATTCTTGGTTGTCAGGGTGCTGCAGTGTTGACAAGGGTCTAAATTTGAAATAACAATTGTAGATGTTATAGCCATCTGCACTAATCCATTGGCAACTTTTATTAATAGCCAGTAATAAATCCTCACTGATGAGAATGGGAAGATCTACAATTATCGTAAGGCTTCACTGATGGCTCAATCCTCAAGGGAGACACTGATTTATTTTCGCTAGGTTTAATTCGAGGCGTCGTCTCACTAATATTTGTTGTAAACGGCTAATGTGTGCATGTTGATGTACATTACACGTTGTTTGCGCGGAAATACACCGGAGAATACCAAAGAGCTCGTCGCCAGGATCTTTCACACGACACTCCGGCGCAGTAGTCATGGTGGAAGTAGTACTGTGGTGAGGCGGTCCTAATATCACTCACTGCTTGAATTGGCCACCATGGTTACACAATGTAACACGTCCTAATCAAAAATAATTTCCCTCAAAGCACAAAAAAATGCAGCTTCCGTCTTACACAAAGCAGCTTTACCACCATGACATGGCCTCTAATTTAACATTAAGACGTGCCGATGCTTAGTAGTTAAAAAAGATAAGACTTCAGTCAGATTTTAAACCCTGCCACACTAATGACTGGTTGAAATCCACTTCAACAATCTCAACTGCGGCAGTCGAATCATTGGCAGTGATTTGGTGGTAATTTGGTTCTGTAATGTCGGATAATGATGGCGCTTAACACCGGAGCCTGGCTTTTTTCAACGAAATGTGCAGGATGCGTACATTGATTTTGCTGGAACGCTCTTGTTAAATGTTGAGTTTTTTGTGGCCCTGTAATTCTAATAAATAAGTTGAACGTTATTTGAGGTCGGGTTGGAAGAAATGTGCGAAGATGATGAATTCAATTTTTCTAAATGTTGTACTAAATTATTGAGTTTTATGTAGCCCTGCAATCTGATATAATGTATAACAAGAACATTACCCGAGACGATTTTGCTTTGATTCACCTCCCCATCATCAGCTACATGTTTACTGCCGGAAAAACACGTTTTGAGAATGCGTGAAATTGGACACGACCATCAAAGCATTTTCAACTGGGACATCGTTTATTCATGAAGTTTCGTAATAAAATTTTCATTAACCGTCTGATATAATTTACCTCAAAGCTAGAAGTGAGATATCATATCATTTAGTTGTTTGGTTAGTGTCGTAAGCAGATGCTCGGTGGACTATGCCTAACATTTATCAATGATAGAAAGTGATACTGAACTGGAGGTGTCGTTGCCTCACCACGCAAACAGCGCTCGGATGGAGCTGTTATTTCGCCAAGGACCTTGTTGGCCGCGCCTCCGCTTTTGGCCTAAATCTTAGCTCCACCTTTTCGGTGCTTGGTGAGACAACCAGTATACCCCCACTTCTGTATCAAAACCTCAAACATTGGATCTACATTGTATCTATGTCTATCATGTCTGCTGTCGATAATAAATCACCAACACTTTCGTTGTCTGATTTGTGGCATCTGTAAATCTCAAGGATTGCGATTGCATAAACGTCAGACAGCGCCGCACCTAATCTGCCCTAGCGATGCTAACTGCAGCTCGATGAGCCCATCTTCATCCTGCTGTCATCACCATGGCTTTTTATTGCAAAACTCATGTTTTATTGCGCGATCGATCCTAGTGATTGTCATCTCATCTAACCTCTCTATTAGGAGAGCCGTACTTCCATAATCACGTCCTGAATAGCATGCCCTCCTTAATTCAGCTCCAATTACTATCATTGCAATAACAATAAAAAACCGTTCGCGCCGATGGTTGCTGACTGGCTGTTGAAACACAAATCTGCCGGCAAAAACAAACCACCACTGTCATTGAGTGTTTGCGGTATAAACGCACGTTTTGTCAACATTATCGAAAATCAATTTGCTGATCGATCTTGCGACACATTCTGCCGGAAATTGAACTGAACACGATAAAAAAGACGTTGGTGGCACTTAAAGTTGATTGCCGTCGATGCGAATTTGCATTTCTTGTGTAGTTTTGTGGTCCCTACAAGCGAGAATCAACGTATTTGGCAATAATCTGCATACAAGGCACGCTAAAATGCCGATGGTGGCACTTCGATTAAAGTCAATGAGAATGGAAATAAGATTATCGGTGGAGTAAGTAATCTTGTGAATCGTCTGCTGTTGAAAAGCTGGTGTATTTATTTCTACTAGTACCTTATTTCTACTAGTACGTTATTTCTACTAGTACATTATTTCTACTGGTACGTTATTTCTACTAGTACTTTATTTCTACTAGTACCTTATTTCTACTGGTACCTTATTTCTACTAGTATCTTATTTCTAACTATGAGTTCATTGGAGGGACCGAAATGGAAAGCCAAACGATCTGGATCTTACTTTATGTACCTTTTGTCCAGCTTCTAGCAAATATTGCCGGGATGAAATATTCTCAACTTAAAAAAACCAAACCCCCAGAAATAGATGTTTTTGTCTACCACATCGACGTTCAGATCTCCGTGCATGAGATCAGTGGTATTGGTGTTTCAGCTGTATCCATTGCTTTGAATTTTTTGGAGCTTTTGAGTTGAACAGTGTCAGTTCTGTAACTCCATCTGATATCCACGCGACAGCGCATTACTTCATCATAATTGTATCTCAAAGAAATAAAGTTACAGAAAGTATAAAATTCGACAGGAAACCCTATAACGTCACAGGAGGAAATGTCAATGAAAATGCATAAAAAGGAAAATTCAAGTTTTTTCTCCACCCGTGAAAAACACTGCATTCGAACTTAGTTATGCAATGGAACATCACTTGATGAAAAAAGGACTCTGCTCGCTTCAACCTTGGCAGCAGCTGCGAACGTAATCTGGTCACTTTGAGAAACGCAGCAATGCATTCGTGGCAGATTCTTACCGAAGAATTTTGTTTATTACGAAAAGATCGTAGGCAAAACGCCTTTGCTATAATAGTAGGTTTTACTCCTGGATTTTTAAGAACGTACAGGTGTGTTGTTACTTCGGGAAAAAATTATGCTTTGGAACGCAACTCAAATTGTTAGCAAATGCCACAGAAAAATCTTAGCCGTAAATCCAGGCATTTGGCAAGAAATATGCTGTAATTTTGTCAGATGAAAGTAAATCTTTGAGCTGAAAAACATTCGGACAGAAAACTTAAAAATACTGTTTACGTAAATGATTGTGAGCAGAAGCCTAATAAAACCACGCGCCTTCCTGTGTAGTAAAATTCAGTCCGCCTATTAGAATGTCGATATCCTACTGATGTGAACATGCCATGTGGCCATAAATGCTAAATCAGATGCGTGGCTGCCTCGTCCCAAGTCACTATGCTCCTTCGCCAATTTCTCACGCGAGGTTGGATTGCAGCTACGCTGACCGGAGCCAACGACCACCCAAATATCACGACGTTCAGTTTAATACTTTTTGATAAGGAATAAGATATAACAGTTTGATGTTATACCACCGATATGATAGCTGCCGCAATTTCTATCTTTTAGATAAGCACGATAACATTCATTCAATTACTTTATGTCTTTGATGAGGTTATCCATTCCATTAGCGTACAGTTCAGTTTGAAATGCAGTACACAGTCATGCTATGTAAACATTAGCAAAATTATTCTCAACTAAATTGCAAGCATATGACAAATGATAATTCCCTGGCCTCCGCCGCTTTCATCAGGTAATCCATTACATTCGAATAGTGTACAATTCGATTTGAAACACAATACATAGTCACGCCAGTATGTATACATTGGCGATATGAACTAAAATTTAGCACCTATATAACAAATGGGATTTTTTTAACTCCTCCGATCCATCGCTTTCAACAGGTAATCAGAGTGTACTAATCGATTCGAAAAACATAGTCACGTCATTGTTATGTAAACATTTGCAAAATCTACCCCCAAAAATAAGTGAAATATGAATGGTAACGGTGTTATTGCCTGGTTGTTTCGTCTGCCCTATCCATAGTCTCATCAGTTGATTTATTACTACTACCGTTAACAGTTGTTTGAAAAATCGTATACAACCACGCCGCCATCATTTCGCAAACATTACGACCATCAATCTCAGTGTCAAATCTATCAATTTCTCGCAGGAGCACCGAAATAAAGTGTCATTACAGTCATGACCTTTTTAAAAACTTTTGTCATTTATCATCGCTTCAGCAGAAGAGATAGCGAATGGAACTCGCACTCTGTTACTGTCACCGAGTTCTCGTGGATTTGGTGCACGTATTGTCGGCATTACCGATAATTAACGATTATCACTATCACGCAATGCACTGATGATGAACCATCTTGATAAATGAGGAATGTTCAACAACAACTATCAGCTTTTTTAGTGAATTCTAGTTCAGATTGCTTCGAAATGGAAGAGACTGCGGATATTTCTCTAATTTTTTTCCTCTAAACCAATCGGAAGCGATCATTTCTGCAGCCCTCACCGGAATAGTAAATAGAAAGGAGCCAATCACGAGCCGTTACGTTTTCAAGTGCGGGGATCGAACCTCCAACTAAAATGCTTGCTCTTCGTTTGATATCGTGACCAAGTATATTTGCTCGTAGTTACAGACAAACACGGCGAATAAACATAGGTTAATCTGAAATCACTAATAAACAAAATGTTTTGGACGCCACGTCCACGAGAGCAGCTTTACAACTGACTTTATTTATGGGGTTATACCACGAAATATAGCTCGGGGAGTTTCAATAGTTCATACTCTTGGTTTGTACACAACTTGGCCAAAACATTGCACTCTTTATTGCCCTATCATCGTGTCGACATTTTCATTAAAATCCCGACGAAGGTAGTGTTTGCCAGTGCAAATTGATCAATCATTTTACCGGTAATGAAAATGCATTTGCCGCGTACAGAGTCAAGTAAACACGTTTTTACTTGTTCGAGGTGTAATGAAATATCGGGTGCAATTTCGAAAAATGACATCTTACGCATTCCACGTTGTAGACTAATGACGACCTAGTTTCTGCCATTTATTAGGGAATGTCTGCAACACGTACATCATCGCACATGAGCAAACTCTTGAGTTTTTAAGCGAATTCCCCTTGTACGAGGTGTAATAAAACATCTGGTGCAATTTCAAATACGACATCGCACGCATTACGTTGAAGGCTAATAATGAATTACAGCCGTAAGCAGCTCATTAGGAAATGTCTGCACCACACCAATGCAGACGCAACATATGACTGAGCATCACGAAATTCAATTGATTTTATGCTTTATTACGGCGAGGTAATTTGTAATGAAGAAGCACATAAATGCACGAGTAAATTTGCCGGAACTTCAGAACGAGTTTCAGTGAGATCATTTTCTCGGTGCCCAAACGATCAAGGGTACTAGAGTAAGAAGTCCATACGCATGCGTAACGCGTTACAAAAAGTAGCTTCTGCCGATCGTGGAGCTGAACCAAAGCCCCCAAAGGAATTATTATCGCCGTGCTTGTCGTATTTTCTAGAAGTTGATTTAATTAGAAATCCCAGACGTATCAAATAATTAATAAAGCACGCAACAAATAATTCAGCTCTCGAAAGTAGAATTACAGAAAATGGTAAAAAACGATATAAAAAACATGATCGACGATGATTTCATTCACTGCATCCCACTCTTGTTACGTAAACTATGTTGCTTTAAAGGCCTACTTGTCGGTAAATATTTGTAATTCAATTAAACAATTTTCAATAACGCGTAAATGCCTATTGATTTTAGCATTGCCGTTGGGTAAAGACAGATATAGAAATTCTGTAAAGTTTCAGCAAATTCGTATGCATAATAGTTATTACGACTGTATGCATAACTGCATTTCTATTTTCCTGGACCACCAGTAATTACGAACGGCGTACCCCTTTGAAATCTGGTACGATCCCAATCAGTTCAATGAACTTCTGTAGATAAATGTCCTCAAGCTGTCACTGCGTGATGGGTACTATCAGCTGGCACTGGGTCATTCAATTAACCCCAGGGCGGCTCACCCAGATATTGACTTACAGTTACTTATTCTTATTGTATTGCCTTCTTCAGGTGATAATCAATATTCATATGTACAATGTAGACAGGTGTAAATTAAGAGTGTTGTAAAGTGACTCCCGTAAAGTCAACTATTAGCGTATATTTCACCATACGGTTTTGTCACAGAATGCGAGATTTGGCTAAACCTCTAATTTCAGCTATCAAAAGTAAGCTCAGTGTAAATCTTTATGCCTATCGTTATGCTAATCAAGAAGTTACATCGATTGGTAATCAACAATGCTACTTCAAGATGCTTTGCGGATATCGACGAAACCGGTGATCTTTTGATTTTGTTTTTTTTAAATTTCAGTTTCAATCTAAACGCTGAGAATAAAACGCCGTTGTACCCAAACGTGTTGTGAATCTTTTGGCACTCTTAAAGATTTCATTGATTTACATCCGTTTTACAATGTTCCACTGAAGCGAGAGGCATTTGCTATTATAAGGACGCTCTTCGACAAAATGGATATCATGATGAGAGAAGAAATAAAATACCGCAGTATTTTTTTTCTTACAGTTAGTTAGCGGTGACACTGAACAGTCAAAAATTCATTGATCAACTACTGAGTACCACTACATACTACATTGTGCAAACAACAAACTACTATACCGCATAGTAAATTACTACGTAGTATAGTTTCTCTTGGAATCGAGTCGAGGTTTTGAATGAATATTCCCAGTCATGGCTCTATTGATCGCGAACTACATGGTGGAATTCCATCTCTCGTTGAGAACAAGAATATCGTGAATGAAGAAAATACTCGCTGGTTTTTATTGGCGTACGCACCACATAATGCTTTCATAACTCTGTTTATCACAACTCTTGAAAAAGGACCCATGGTAATTTCATCTATTTGTTCATAAAAGAAGATTCGTTTGATCTTTTAAACTAGAGCTGCAGAAATTGACGATCAATATGGCCAATATTACTGAGCTGCAATTTCGGGCACAGCTTGGAATTTCTTGTTTTAATATTGTGTTGGATTTAAGATTTTCATGTTTTAGTTGATTAAGAGCGGCATATTATTGTTGAAATTGTTGGACAGGAGACAAGTATGGGTCACGTTGTGCAATTGATCGTGTGTTGTTGATTCGATCTATTCGGTTCGCAATTTGAATCTGAGACAGTTGACTTGACTCGGCTGAACCGCTTTCAACTACGACGAATCTCTGGAATATGGGACAAGAGCCTTCTGTCAAGTGTTCATCCAACATGGCGTCATTTCAGGTCAAGGCCAACTAATGAAGCTTTCAACAGGAAGTGAATGTTTTCGAAGAAACTTTCAACTCGAACTATAATCAACCAGCACAATGAAACCTTCAGAGCATATATACCAGTTGGAGGTATTCTCAATAAACATTGAGTTTGTACGCTAAATAACTAAGAAATGAATTCTGTTAGCCCAATCACGGCAGTGTCGTAGTTGCGGATGCATGGTAAGTAAAAACCTCACTGTCAACTATTTCCGCACGAACCATGAGACAATATTCCCAGTCAATAATTGCCAACACGCGATTCCTCCGATTGTTCTAGGCTAATTTTTCAAAATTGAGAGAAAAACATGTCTTACTAATTGAAGATTGTTTTAAAATATGCAACGTGTCATTCCAAGATTCGTGAGACGTCGATTCGTATTCGTGCCCTCCGCGACAGCTAGCGTATCATATTAATGACGGAACAATCCCCGGGCTTAAAAGAACACGAGAAAAAAAAAATCGGAAATCTCTCGAAGCATTATTCGATGTAAATACCCTTGCTGATAAAATGTCGTGATGTGACGTGAAAACGGCATTTGAAATAATCTTTTAATGAAGAAATAGTTGCACCTCGCCCCAGTTGACTTAACTCAGATGGAGCGGGAATGCTATCAGTGGTGTCTATTGAATTTTTTTAACCTGGGGTAAGGTTCACAGTGTGTTCGTTTAATCGCTCGACATGTGAGTAGAAATTACAGCGTGACCTTGATTTGCAGCGTCTTTTTGACAAGTCGCTTCTTAAGTTCAAATTGCATCTATCTATAATGCCATGTTCCCTGGCGGCCAATAATAAACTCCAGCAAAAATGGTCCCATAAACCTGCTTTGAATCATAAAAGCAATCCACTATCATCTCTGGTTGCGGACAAATGACCAGAGGATTAGCGAGACAACCTGGATAGAAAGAAATACCTTAAGATTATGAAGCCTGAGAAGAGAAGCATTTCATTGGTTTGCCGCAGAATGTCATGGCTTGTCGGAAATCATATTTTTCTTATCTCATCCAAACAGTTGCATATTTGGTATAGACGTGGGTTCGGATGTACACATCCAATATTCCAGGTCTTAATCCACTTACAATGCCCCATGTAACCGCAGCAGCTTTTGAGCTGAAGAAAAAAGGCTACTGACCATACACCAGAAAGCATCACCGGAATCGTGACATGCCATCGGTAATCCACGCTGCAGCCGTATGCAATCCGAACGACACGAACAAACCACATGTCACGGACATAATCTCGATTTTAAGCTACCATCTTTTGGCTACTTAACCTTCTTATGTTGTTTTCTGTCAAAAACTTTTTTCGGGGCATTGCAAATGGAACATCCGAAAGCACATGTTACCAAGCAACCAGTCTGCAAACACTCAGTTTGTGATATAAATAGGTGGTTCAGCAGATGAAGAAAAATTCTTAATTTTTAAAAATTAACGAGGAATGTCCTAGAATAAATACGAAACCAATAAGGCCCGGCACCAAAGGTCATTAATTTTGCACAAGAGTGGAAGTCGCTAATTCTAGAAAGATCGTTTCCCGTTAAAATATTAACGCAGTCTTTTTTCAAAATGAAAATCATGATTGATTTATCAGCATAGTTAGTATAATGTGACATTTAGATGACAAGCTTTAGAAATCGATTCCTCTTTACCCCTAAGAAACAGTATCCTGTGAGAGACAACATTGGGTCGGCTTATCCAGGAGTTGATGAAGAGTACCACTTTCGGGATTTTGATATATTTTGCCTCTTCATGCCTATCAAACTGGCCACTATCGATGAAGTTTGAAATCTGTGACCTTTGAAATTAGGTTTTCGGTTTCCACCTTTTCGGCCCCTGGAAGGACATCTGAAGGGATTTTACAATTTAATCCAGTCCATGGTCATTATGTTATCAACTATCATAACTTCTGGTCCTAAAAGCTGACACATAGTCCGTACTGAACTGTGAAGCTGTGGTAAATCCATGACTGTGATGGGTGAAAGTGGATTTATTCTTCAATCTTTGGTGGATTCTTAATCTACAGAGCCAGGCCATAACAGGGAAATACATTTTGATAATTGATTTAAGGAAATATTGTCTCACTGGTCAGTTTAGAACTTGTATTCTAACAGGCCCATATCAGTCCCCGAGTGACGATTTGATGGCAATGCTGTACACAAATCAATTTTTCTCAGGCAATCGGTATTGGAATGTTGTGAATTTTTACTATTATTTCGATAAAGGCCTCTTCAAAACACATATAGAATTTGGTGGAAATTAAAGCACCCTTGGTGTACTTTTTTCACCAACCTATATTCATTAAAATGTACACAGAATGTACACGCTGGCTAATAGAGGTCTCTGGCCTGTACATGTATTTCGTTTTTATTGAACGCGCTGCAAAGCGACATGCAGAAACAGCTGGTTAAGTATTGAAAGGAATCCTTGTCTCTGATGCCGATATTTCTCCCAGCGAAGGAATGCGAAATAGCGCCGTATCGGCAACCGGATACATTGTCGTTATCACAGAGGCCGTGCCCACGGGGGTTTTAGGAACATGAGATATCGGTATCATCCCTTTTTTGCAGTACTATTGAGTTTCGCTGCCGGGAGTTTATATCATGTTCACAGTGGTCGCACAGTGAAATTTTATTTATCTTAATGTTTAAACGAAGCAAATGAAGCAAATTTTTAGAATGAGGCGTGTTGCTGCATGGATGGATAGTTTATTGATTATGTAAAGCATTGCCTAATGCCTGTGTGATAGATTGATAGCGCCAGTGAGGAAATTGCTGTTACCGCCACATTATTCTCGAAATACATGTAACCTAAGAGGGTTGAAGTGCAAAAGGAAATAAAAGGAAATAAAATAAAGTAATAGGAAAAGAGTTTTCATGTTGTTCCATCAAGTTGTCGGACCAATAGACATCACCACGTGCTCTTTGTATCCAGGAGTGACTTGATACAAAATAAAGATTAATCAGGCTAGTTTATCAGATAAATAAAGCGTGTAGCTCATCTCCAACCTCTCCCGAGAGGATAGTTGAGAAACCTTCCAGGCAACAGCTATTTAGTTGTCAGAGACAAATATTTACCTTCGTGAAATATAGCTTCGCCCCCACCGATTTCGTGAATGAAATACCCAAGGAGGTGTTTACGTTGAATGTAAACAGTTGGAAATGTATCCCAGTGAAGTAAATCAACAAGGCAGTTAAACGCGTAGGGCCTACTGACAGAGCTGGCAGCGAAATAAGGTCTTTACCTGTGGTTTACTAAATGACATTGCAATGTATTTCGAAAATACTTTTTACCATGGAAGTACCTAAAAATACACAAATCTAAATATGAATATTTATAGATGTCACGAGCCTTCGCATTGTAGAAACTTTTTGAAGCATGATTTTTAGTTTTCAATCATAAATGTTGTTTTTACACTTCGTTTTTATAAAGACTCTTCGCTCCATACGCTAGTGAATTTGAGTGACACACAGAGATGTCAAGTATTTTCGAACAACATTTGCATAACATGTGAAGGGCACTTTGGTATTGAAAAGATTAACTGGTCTGGAGACTGGAGTCAAAAAATTCCAAAGTGTAATGCTCCCCGAAAAATATGTCTTCCATCATTGCTAACATCAAGTTAAATGTTTGGACGCAGTTCTTTGGTTTACAAATAATCGCCTCTGATCATGACTTTCCCTTCAATAAACAAGATCAAGACAGTGCATTCGCCGCACAGATTATATTCAACTCATCAAGGTTTTTTCTCTCCAGATTTGCATGCATCACCAAATTGCCTGAAATGAAAGAGACCCAACGCGGATTAGGCAATATTTTGCCGTCAACAAAATTTGATGAAGTGCACAACTTGATGCTGCAGGCAGCTTTGCTAAGTAAAGCATGAAAGGAAATTAACCTAGCTTGTTTATGTTTTAACAACGAAAACAACTTCTGCTAGTGCTACATAAAGGAGCGACCCAAACGAGTAAAATTGATGAGGTAACATTTATGCATACGCTATAGGGCAAAGGCATGAAGGGAAATAAACCTCACTTGTTATGTTTTAACAACCTAACGACGAAAATACGAACTTTATTTTGAAAGGAAGCCATCTTTGATTGCCGTTTGCTGTGTTATACCATTCGCTTTTAAATGCGTTTTATTTAAATGAAAAAGGCAGAAAGATACTTGTCTACGCTTTTTCCTTGATAGGGAAATCGTTAGTCTGAACTCATTTTTTCTCTCTTTCAATTTAACCCACGCGTAAATCGCTGAATCACAATCACTGGTAGACTGGAATCAAATTACGCGGCAAACGTACTTCGTGTCCCAAGAGTTCATTAGACGGCTGCAGGGAAAAAACAATTCCACTCTGAGTATATCGGCGAGGCAATCCGATATTTCCAATGTAACAGCCGACAGAGTGAATAAAATATCAACTAATTTAATTTGGTAGCCAGCTGTTTGTTGATCAACACATCGAAATCAGTGATGATTTAGAGAGAAAGAAAATGTCAGTTTCATCTGGCGAAGAGGCTGACCTTAAGTATCAAATGTTATGTACTGAAAATATTAAATCTTGATGAAGAGAGCTAAAATGCCATCGATTTGAATCTGTCGATGATTATACAATGTAATCACATGGAAAAGCAGATAAGATTCTATGATTGAATGTCGTATGGAGATTGTGAGGAGTAACCGTATCATTCCCTTGGTGTCACTTTGGTCACCGTATTGTGATAAGAACTTATGCCAGAATTCATTTTCATAGGTTTTCCTTTAAAAAATGTGTATAGAAAAATCCGTTATTTTTGAATGCACTCTCGTTTCATCGACCTTAGATCAGTTCTGAGTATTCAATTTAAGCTAGATGCTTTATAAAGCATATTGTCTATCACTGCCATTCAGCAAGCCCAATTTTAACAGCCGCAGAGCTACGACATACTGTCACATTAATCCCTTAAGTCGGTTATTAAACCACCGATTCGACGAAATTGCTTCCCCTTTCAGATTATTTTTTCCCGGTAATTATTAATTATGACAATTATCGATATCCAAGGGCACTGTCATTCATTTTTCTGACAGGTCATTTCCGCTCCTCCTGTTGCATTCTGGGTAATCATTATCTTGGGCGTTGGCGAAGAAGGGAAATAATGTGGTATTGAAGAAGGGTTTATGAGTAAATAGTTAATGATGTTCATCATGAACCGCACTTGTCGTATGTATATAAATGTACATGTATTTTAGTGATTCATTGGCGACAATAGTAAGATATATCACTCTAATACATCGCTGGACTCCTGAACGCATCTTGCGAAGTTTTCTTCAACTGCTGAGGGGAAATGGCTGACGGTGTACAAACTTTTACTGATTGTACTGAGTTTTAGACCAATAACTATCAGCTGATCGCGTTTGAATAGAATGTCTCTAAAGATTTCCTCCGAATCTACCTCAAGGCTTCACCAAACCCTCTATTCCAAATTGCGGATCGAGGATAAAAAACTGTACTCCCTCCCCAAACAAATGCTGGATAATGGCGATAGACACAACAGACGATGTTTTGAATACAAGAGATTGGTGATCAAAGGGAGTGTTTCAGAAAAAAAGTGATATCATCCCATTTTGCTGATTGAAGGGGTTGTTATTGGTGTAATGATGTACCCAAAGGTACACGTTGCTACCCGGTATTATTTGGTAAGTTTCCTTACTGTAAACAAAGAAATAGTTCTCTTGCGTAAAAAATATCATTAAGCACTTTTAATCTTGGCTCTTGCCAGACGTGATACCCCCGTACGGTATGACTTTGGGTCTATTCATACGGTGTTTGTTATTCAGTCTGGTCGGCTGTGGTTCCCACATGTACATTTTATAACCGGTTATGCCACTTACCGCGAGAGCTGGACCGAAATTACAGGAAAATACTTGATTGTCGCGGGAGACAAAGCAGGCAATGTTTTGAATATAAATGACGACTGATCAAAGGATTAACTTCTGCAGAAAAAAAAATGTTCCTGTCCTCATGATTAGTGAGGCAGGAGTTGATATTCTAATGATGTTCCATATTTAGCCTGATATTGCCACTGGTAAGGAAACTCTTCTAGAGTATAAAATCAAGATCGAGTACTTTGTTCATACATGGTACATGAGTAGTTGGTCAAAAAAATAGATAGGTAAACAAAAGTTAATATCTGAACATTTCATCCAGACTGGCTAGTCACAAAGCGTACAGAGCGGAAAATGTCCAAGTGCAACACACTGCGTCAATGTACACAATAATACATGTTTTTGGGTGCACGTCAACGGTCCTGTCGTCAATATCTCTGAGCAGAACCTGGATTCTGCGTCGTCTACACGAGGCGACCCGACCCGTCCCTTTTTCTAGTTGATCTGATTGCCTTTTCTGATTATCCATCCCTGCTCCTCCTAACTCGATGTCAGCAGGGAGCCTCTATTGAAGCAAGATACCAAAGTGCAGTCAAAAGATACCTTTCTCCTTGATAGATACTCCAGCTTACCGGACAAAAACCAATCATTGCATTGAACGTACTTACGAAATGAACAGACAGCCTTTAGTAATCCCTTAATACTTGGATCAAAAGAAGAAGCGCCGATACTTCCAGGAAACCAATTTTGTTTTTTGTCTCTATAATTCCGTGTCATCTTTGATATTTAACGGCAAGCAGATGAAGCGCGTCTGCTTCAATTCAACTTACTGTGTACCACTGCACATTTATGAAGTATAATGCACACGAAATACACGGATAGATCTGTAATTCTTTAGCTTGAACGAATTGTCAGACCTTTATGATTAGTCGCAAATGCCGGGGAGTGCATGGTCTGACTTTTCTCTCTCTGTGGACTGCGTGGTCAGCTGAGCAAGCCTGATCCCCAATCTAGGTCACTAATTCATCAGCAGCTCTGGCAAGATCGGATGGATTATCAAAGATCGTCGGATTGAGGGCAACGTACATCTGACTGATGGGTTGATCCATATGTCAAAGGAGAGTGGTTTGTGGTGGTGTCTGAGCTGAAAGTTTTTATACTACTAGCCTAATGTTACATCATGACATTATCGTTTATAGATGGCCATGGCTGAGTTTTTCAGAGCAGTCTGTCATATGCATTTGCTCACGTGTGACGGTACTAGTGATTACACAGCAATGGCGATTGGAGTATATTTAAAACTCATTCTCTGCCATCATAATCTTTTTCCGACGTATTTTCATTTTGCTTAATTTGTTAAGCAGTGAGGTACGAGTAACTCGTTATAGTTTTGATATGTCTACCGCCGGGTTAAAGTGTTAAAATCCTATAACTGAACCACGCACGTAGGAATTCCACCCACACTCATGCTGCATACGCTTTCCGAAAGACAGATACTATAATCAATTAAATACAATTGCAAAACTGTCTCTTTAGGCGAAATTAATCATTTTATTAAGTGAGCGATTCGACTGACATTTGCCGGTATTTTGATAGTAATTGCATGTCAGTTTAGAGTGTATGAGATACTGTGATCGAAGTCATTAGGATCAGATCTTGAAGGTTATTTACAGCGTTCTTCGCCAAGAGATTTGTCAGCCTTTGAGCAATGTACTGTTCTCTGTTTCATAGAAACGAACCCGAGCATGGTGGCCCGTATACTCATTATGGTGCGTGGGGATCTTCTTGCAGTTCGGCTTCTTTCTCTTATTTGACCTCAGGTACATCCAATCTGCTCTTGCTGTTTTACAAGAGTATAAAGAGACAGAATTGAGAAGATATACACTTGATTTAGACGAACACGGAATCAGATTTCGAATCAGGTATCACGGCGGTGCTTTAGACATGCCTCAGCTGCGCCGTGGTCTCCTTTGCTTATTTATTGAGGTTTATTGGGACCCAACGGTGATGTAAACAATCATAATCGCCAAATTAGTTAAAAAGATGCGTGTGCTTCATGTAGGATATCGTCGTAAGAAACTTAACTACATGCTATGCACGCGGGGATGCATCTTCGGTCGTTTTTCGTTCTTCTTTTTTCGTTTTACACAAGTTTAGAAGATGCTTTTCGTGAGGAAACATCAGCGTTTTCTTCTTCTTCTTCCCCTCCTCCTCCTCCTCCTCCGCTTTCTTTATCTTCTTCATCGAACTTCCCTTTTCTTTCTTCCTCTTCCTCTTCTTCTATAGCAGCTCAGGCTATTGATTCTCCATGGAAGTGTTGTACGGCTTGCTTATCACCACAGTTTTGAATGCTGATTAGGATTATTGACCTCGGTGACCAGGTGGAGACAGATGTATCGAGATCATCAAGAGTTACCCGTACCTCTGACACATAGATGTGGTTCTCTGCTTCACAAGGGTTACCACCTTGCAATCGAAGCGACGTGTCCGTGTTGATCGGATCACGACGCCGACTACCTGGGCTATCATTAGTGCACACCATTCCCATTCTGTGAGCATGTTTTACAAATACCATTTTGATATTACAATAATTATGTATGTATAACACCAGACAATTAGGCTAAAAACGTCTAAAATGATTTCTCTCTTTAGAAATTATACATTATCTGGCCGTGAAAATCTAATATCGCTGATCTCCGGGTCTCATTTCGGTGCGTCCATTAAGCGTCCCAATATCTCACTATAAATGTTTCTCCTGGGATTAAACTGACTTTGAAAGCAGACCCAGGGGGCTAATTCTCTCCGCCGATGATATCGAGTATAGTTAGAAACTAGCCTTGTCACTGCCGAGCCCGTGTTTTCTAATTCACCTGTTGTCTTGCTATCAGGTATACCCGTACCGCGTGCATTAAAAGAATTCCGAATGCAGAAGAAAAAGAATCCTTGCCAAAGAATATGACGCCATTGCAAAACAATGGGCAGCATCTGCATGATCCGCATACATGTCGTATAATGCAATGAAACTTGTTTTTGTACAAATAAAATTTGATAACTTTTGAAAATGATAAACATAATCCTTAGCAAAACGTCTCATCTTTTTTATACTTCGTGACATGTTACAGCGGTTAATAAAGATTATCCTTTCAATCCTCCACAACTGCAGGCACGCGTAGTCACAAATTGACCGTGTGCGGATTTATAAAAACACACCTGAGGGGACATTTGGTTTCCGGTAGGACTGAAACACGCCAGAGGGGACTTTCCGGAGGCACTGATACAGCTCACCTTTGCTTTCGCCTGAGGAAAGTTCGCGATAACATATTTTTTTGTTGTGTTTCTCCAGTATCATCATGGATGAACAAAAAGAAATAATGATTAAAAAAACGACCATAAATCTCGTACCTTTTGTCATGTCCAAAGCCACGAATCAACAAAAACGTGTTTTGCCGCGTCTATCCTATTACCATCGCAGTAGCCAATGTTGTTAAGTGTTATTTTAGGAGCAGCATCGTTTTGAAGTCGCTTCATCATCTAAAACGAAAGCTTCGAGTTGCCTGAAGTGGTCTGTTTTAATTTTCCCTCTTCGTTTTTACGTTTAAGAGATGTTATTTCCGTTCACGCGTTGAGGCAACGTGATCTGTTGTTTTTTCGGTCATTACGGTCGAGTTATGGCTTCAACGCACTCACAAGTTCCTCGTAAGCGTAGTGCAGTTATTTAAATAAATGCCGCTACCATTCGAATGAGAGCTTACGATCAGCATTTTCTAATGATACCAGTTAATTTACTCTATGATGATATTTTGCGTGAATCGTGTCGGTGGTATTCAATACTGGCTTTTCGTGAGAAAGGTGCAGCTGCAGGGGACGTGTTTGACAGGTTGCTCCGTTTAATACGCGCTTGGAGGACTCTCGTGGTGATTGGAAACCACACTGGGGACATAGGCACGTGGAAAAAGAGCTCAATAGCCCGCAAATGTGATTATGATTATGGGATAAAAATATCTAAATTACAGTTCTAATACTTTTTATATACTGTACAATTAATTTTTATTAGTGCAGGTTACTCCCTTTTGTGGGCCACCCGAAATATCATGTTATGGCAAAAAAATGTATACTTCAACTCGATCGATGACAAGTTATTCCAAAAAGTTTGTTGAAAAAAAAACATTGCCTTGAGTGTCCCAGCAAATCGAGTTCAATCAATATAATTCCTAATTGGTCTTGCATACTCAGAAAATCCGACGAAGTCTCAAGAGCCGGACACACAGGCATGGCAGGTCCGTTGACATTTTGCCAATATATCAAATATTCGTCATCTCATTCTAAGATATAAACATGTTACCCGATGCTGCCCCAATGCCTCTTGAGATAATGCCAACGGCTTCGTAATGGAGCTTATTGAGAACAAGTGTTTACCCAATTAAGTCATTGGAGCTTGTACTGTTTGAACTGGTCGTAATCCTTGTAAGGGTTGCTGCTGTAAAGCCGTCGGAAAGGAGGATTGGGACATCGATGAAAGGCGTGTTCGGACTTATAACCGGGCCATCAAGTCTCCGATATACCCGACACTTCATTAGCTAGTGATCTTGGCTAACTTTACTAGTATGGATCAACGACCTTATATATACTTGGTAGCATGGACTGTCCTTTTCTTTGGATAAGATGCAAAGCCGAGTTTGCTCGCGCTTGGGGCATTCCAGGACAAATGAGCTCATCAACGTGAAAAACGCGAGTAGCCTGTGATGAACTCAAGTCGTGGTATTCTCATTGACTCATGCCGACTTACCAGCGGTGAATATCAATCCTAAAGTCCCCTCGGTAAGGATGGATAATGCGCCAAACGCCGTGCCTTGACAAGACGGAGTGCCGAGTCCTGAAAACCCCACGGTCATCAATCGGTACTGGAGGGACGCATCCAGCGTTCATAAGGGCGACGCAGAAGCAGGAAGACATCGAAGCATCTCTTCTTCAAATAGTTTTCTATTCAGCTTGAGATGTTTGCCTGTGTGTATACCCTTACCCATTGTGCTTAGCATCTATTGGTTATCTGATATGGTCGCATTAGTAAGTCTCGATGAAGCCCATATCTTGGTAATGGAGCTAATATCTACTAAGATGAAATCCAATCAACAAGATATGCAATGAGAACTTTTGACTCGGCGGCTATCATTCATTGGTAGTCAGGGTAAGATTTCTATGTGAAAAGCTACACTTGAAAAAAATCGATGAAGAAGACAGGTTTTCCTTTCGAAATCTTTATTGGCCTATTATATAGAGGTTTTCGATATCGAAACGCTATAGATTCCATTTATAATCTAATAGATATAGATTCTACTCATAAGCTACATTATATGCAATTTTCTCTACATGTGTTTTTTAAAGATCATTTGCCTGTATATGGTCTGAAATAAAAAACAATGACACGTGTATGTTTATTTTGTTACTTGGGGCTGAAACGTAAAGAACATAAAACTATTTGGTATATTGACTTACAGTTATTGATATCGTCAGTTTATAGAGCAAATTTCGCCACCTGACGATGACAGGACTCCGAATATGACAAATACCAATTAGACCAAGCAGAAATCGTGCCTTGAGAACAAAAGCAAAAAAAAATCGGCACTTGTTTTTGTGACACCCCATAGTGTATCATAAAGAGGTTATCGGATGCCGTTCTGAGAGGAAGCATACTTGTTGGCGCCAATGGACTGATAATGGAGACAAGTCACAAGGAGAGTCACTCTGTCAATCGACTGACATGACTGAAGAGGTCGCCCAGTGTTTGAACTAGTGGAATTTCCTTTCACAAGACGTAACACTGCGGGACTTGCTCGGTGGGCTTCAGGATCAGGACCGGCGTGAATACACAGCACAACATCTGTGTTTACCTTGGTGACATCATCCTAATTTCTATCTGAGCGTCTGTTTGACTTGACTATTGGTAAAAAGTCTAATAATTCTTCAGCAAATAGTTTGTTTAGAATATTTTGCTGAACGAAGCAATTTTTTTAAATTCATCAAATTTACTTGTTGAGGTGAATGGCCATCAAGCGCTGGTAAGCTCGCGGAGGCCATTCAACCCATCAGTTGTGACATTCAGAGCCCTCTGCTTACCATGCAATCAACTGATTAGCGAATGAAAACTTCAGACTGATAACAACGTTTATTAATTCTGTTCTTTCAGATTACAAGGTGAAGATCAACATTGATAAAAAGCCCGGTGGTAAGTCTTTCAGTCAGAATTGATTGATTTATAATTCAAAAATGATCTTTCCAAGTTCCTCTTCGAGAAGACTGACCAGTTTCAAGTCCTTTCCAAAGAGTAAAAGCTGTCACTACTGTATGAGACGCTGTAGTGCGAAGCCCATGGCTGCTTGGTTCCAAACAACTTTAATTTCACTCTGTGGGTGACAAAAGCATGTATACTTGACAAAGCTTAAGGCGAAACAGCGCGAAAGTACAAATTTATTTCAAACGACTTGTTGTTGGTCGTTTATGAAATGGTGTATAATATCCTGATGCTGGTAACAATATGGCACATGGAATACTACTATGTTTAACGCAAGAATACTGCCGGTTGAGATGGCAGCTTCGTCAACCAGGGTAAACATTGGAAGAGTCCAGACATTTGTATTGTCATTTACATGGCAGTTACTAATAGTGTTGCATCCTGAACCAACTTTAAACCCGACATACCAACAAGATCAATTATGTAAAATAAACCGACCTTAGCATGTAACAAATATTGCGAACGAACTACTTAGGCTAATCCTTTAGATTGATTGACAAATGACGTCCTGTCCAGCACAAGCGTCTGTTAACGGAGTTTCTACTGCAACTGCCAACTTGTCATTTATATGTCGCCTCCACATAAAGGTTTCGATAGAATATACAAAAGAAAACGCAAAGAAACGGCCAGCATCAATCTATTACCTAAGAGCGTTCTTTGTCACTTTTCGGAAACTCTGGGCTATTCATCTTTACCTAGAGTCCGCAGCGGTCTTGCGTGAAATTGGTAACAAACTGTCACGATTCTTCGCTCCTTGACCACCAACATCGATCACGAAGACTGGCAATTTTACCTAGATCAATTAAGATGGTAAATTCTCAGTCGTAGCATGTCCAGACAGGACCCCGAGACAAATCACCGGTGTAGAAATCAGACAGTACACGGGCCGGAGATTGGAAAAAAGTTTGGCCATTCATCATTTTGCTGTTATGGCTACGACCGGAAGTGTCCACCGTCTGCTAGTGACTATGCTCAGTAAAGCTCGAGTCTATTTCCGGGGAAAACACTTCCTCTTCGTCTTCGTGCAGGTGACGTGTGATTTTGACTGTATCTGAATCATCTGTTTTGATATTGGAGAAGAAGTTCGCGGTTGGTAAAGGTATCACACGCGTATACCTTTTTCAACAATGTAAAAAAACAGGCCCTCCCTTTCCTAGTGTTCGAGGGGTAAAATGGTGTGAGAATAAGCTATGCGTGGCCGCAGGCGCACGTCTCTCAAAATGATTTAGCCATTTGTCTGTTTCTGATGTGACGTCATTTCCTCTCAAAGGTAAGCAGGTATTTTAAAGGTTAACCAATACGTTTATCCACCATGCATCAATTTACGACCTCCTTCAAAAAACGACCTAAAGACAATCCTACTTATTCAAATATCGAAAGCGAATAACGAAAACAACGTTTGTTTTGCATAACCTTGTACCAAAACTTGCTTTTCTCATCACCTGGTCTGTGTCGACTTAGAAGGGAAGTAAAGTACATGTACGTAGTGTACTATTCAGTTTTGTGTGCTCTACACTGAGGAGAAAAGGTTACTCATTTAACCCGTTTCGTCATAATATCCATTCGATCGACAACATTACTAGATAAATTTCACTACCACGCAATAAACGGGAGTAACACAATCACACCGTTCCTTTAGACCGGTGTCGACGTTCTCAAAGGCGAACATCTCAGTCATCAAACCCGCCTCCGGAACAGCCAGGAGACTTGAAAGACGTCCTACCTCATTCGGCTTGACCATCAACACTATCAAGTGTTGCAAAGATATTTGCGATCAACCAATGGATATCACTGACTGATAGTGTTGCAGATGAATCGTGCTGGTATAAGAAAGAGTAGCTTTGTCTTATATCAATGGAATCTCATTTCAAAGCTATCTTACTTTGATATGGCTTGGTTATTAGAATCAGCGGGTATATCCATTGTTATTAGTCAAGTTGCATCGTCTGCCTGTTACCACAACAATGGAAGACTTTATGGACATTAAAGATCACGATATGAGATGCACGTATTTCGTAGCCCAGAGGCCTGGCCACGCATCCGGTAATGTTATGTTGATAGTTGGATTTGTTCTGTTCCTCAATGCCCCCATTGGAACAAAATGGAACGTCTTCCAAAAGTTCCGTTGACAAATTCGTCGAGGCTGTCGTACACGGTTTAATTCTCCTGGGCGTCCTATTTTCGCGGATTTTTTTATGTATATACTAGCTGAACCGAAAGAAATTTTGTATTTTGTCAGAATGATAAACACGAAAATTTCATTGTCTTAAAAAAATATCGTGAAACCGAAAAAAGGCGCTATGTTTTGCAATTTCCAGATATCTTTCCATTTTATGTGAAAGTTTATTTCGGAAACTATTAATGTCTGACTGTGCTTGGTAATAATGCCCTGAAAAAACTCATTGGTCCAAAGAGAAAAAGCGCAGGTTTTTCTTTTCAAAGGATCGCGTGGGCAATTTGGTTTCCACTATTTAACAGCATCATGGGTATCTGCGAGATCAGCTGTAGTGCCCGGATTTTGCGTTTCCTTACTTGTCCGTGTCATCGCATTACATAGACGGTGTTTTCATAATTAGCTGAAAAAAAGGCGGGCTTGATGATATTGATTTATCCATCATGAGGCGTTGTCATGAAACATGACCGGGTCTCATGACCAAGGAGCTTTGAAGATTATCAGTCTGTTGCCATTATATGTGACCTTCTGATGGCAGTCTTTTTACATCCGAATGGGGCAATTTCCGTTCTATATTTAGTGATGTACAGTCCTTGGAGCGATCAGATATCGAAAGCTTTTTGCGTAGTTAGTTACAAAGGTGCGGTTAAGTCTATACAACGGGTATATTGCGTGTACAAAAATGTGGGGTCTGGTTGATTTATCTCATATTGAGCCTGAAACTTATGTTGTGAAGAACGAGGAATTTTAGTTCCTGAAAGCCACACTAGTTCATCCAGAAATACAATCCTGTTTCTCAGTGTTAACCACGAGGCTGTGAAGCTTATCAACCATGACTATAGTTTCTTTCAAACACCGAACTCGCCCTTCGCTTATTGGGGCTTTGTTTTGGGGTATGTGAGGCTTATCAACCATGACTATAGTTTCTTTCAAACACCGAACTCGCCTTTCGTTTATTGGGGCTTTGTTTTGGGGTATGTGAGGCTTATCAACCATGACTATAGTTTCTTCCAAACACCGAACTCGCCCTTCGTTTATTGGGGCTTTGTTTTGGGGTCTGTGAGGCTTATCAACCATGACTATAGTTTTTTTCAAACACCGAACTTGCCCTTCGTTTATTGGGGCTTCGTTTTGGGGTCGGCAAGACGCTTAGAAGCAGGCGGATGCCGCTTAGAAAACAGAAACTGTGGTCGGAGGATTACAAAGCGAAATCACTGTAGTTTTCAACAAAATTATCCTATATCATCACAAACCCTTCGCCATGTCTTTCTGTCTGCAGAAGTGGAAGAAGAGAAGACCACGGCAACCTAAACCATTATCATGCCAATGAAGATAGAGATGATTCACAACCAATATCCTGTTAATTCACTCGGGAGTCATCCCTGATCTTTGGCTGTCACAGCGCATAAAAACATTGCCCTTTAACCTTGGATCACTAAACGTCCGTATGGTATGGTATTCTTCAAGATATTGGTACCCGATGCAACCGAAAGCCTGTGAATAATAAAAAGACAGCCGCATAATGTCCCAGGCATTCAGTCATGTCAGAGTCTTTATCAAAAGACTGCTCCTGTTTCGTCTTGGTGAGTTGGCTTGGTGCTATTCCTATTCGACTATCGTGTTGCCAATTACAGACAATTTACCAGTATCCAATTGACAATGACCCTTGATAATCGCACTGTACGAATAAAATATTGAAAACATGTTTGCCGGCTTTGCGCCTTTTGCACGCGCGCGACATTTCCGGGGCATCATTACCCAATCCATTGTCAGTTTGGTAAGCTGTTCTTGACCGAAACGCAATGCGAATTTGTGATTTTGCTCCTGCTTCTCATTTAAACAATGTTTTACATCAGTCGTTTTTATGGCTTTATTCCCAGGCTATTCATCAGATAAAGCTTTATAGAGTGGCCAGTGGAATGGTGATCAGAATGAAATATTTTTTCTATATAACCCCATTTTTCAAAGTCTCCCCAAATGATGGTACTTACTGGAAGAACTAAATATTGCATTTATTTGGATCAGTCAGAAGTTTTCACAATGCGTTACCAAAATTCAGGTAAAATAGCGGAAGGGAACCGCACAATTACGACCACGTTCATAATAACGTTATCCAGGCCGAGTCCAATACTCAGTCTATTGTCTTTAAACAAAGCCCGCTCGCACCTACATGTAGGCCTTAATTCCGACTGTTCCATTGACATATCAATGAGTTGTCGGGGCAAATCTGGAAAACACCGATCCCAGGAAACAGCTATCATGGAGGTCGACATGCCTGAACCACGTAGAGCGGTTCAATAGGCCAAAGGTCGTGGTTCATTATAAGTTATCCAACATCTGGTTGGGGAAGTCTGGGCTTGGTGTGATTCCTGGTCAACACGCAACGAATTCCATGCATGTTAAAGTACTTTTGATGAGACACTACAAAAGAATTGGAACCTTACGGAACGTTTCAGATCTCCAGAACGTAAACAATACTATAACATTTGATATATGTCTCCTGAGATTGAGTGTGAATGTTCCGGTATAGTGTGATGGCTATATGTCCGTTGATCAATCAGTGGCCTTGGGACAATCGCTCGATCCACTGCTTACACTGACCCCTCTCGTATTGACTGTCTCGATAATGGTCAATATATCATGTTGAGCACCATCTCGGGGACTTACAGAGATAAACAATACATTACCGGTCAGAATCAGAGAGGGACTTAGCTTTAAGTGGGGGCTTGACCGAGTTAGGCAGGGTTCAACGTTGGAAGTCGGTGCAGAAGTAGAAAATGTCCCTCTGGAAAAGGTAAGTGGTTCTATTGTACTTGTATTCTGACGGATTATGGTCTATGCTTCTATAGTGGCCATGACCGTAATACATGTAGCTCATCGTTTTTTCTTCGGACACCCTCTAGACAGGTCCATGCCAGGTAAAAATGGCCCTTTTTCCAGTCAAGGTTTTCTCAATTGATTTATCTACTTTAGGGCATACTCTTTAAAATAAGCTTCTGGACCACCCTGATTTTTGCCTAAAATCCAATATGGCGGCCATAAATCGAATATGGCCACCCCAGATATTTCAATGTACAGGAAACTTTTTTCTGGTCCATTTTACACCCCATAAATGTATTACAAACAGATAGAAACATGATGCTAAACTACCCAAAAAACACGTTATAAGTAGTTTGTGACGTCTCCTTGACGTAGTAATGACGTCATAACAACGCGATGCTCCCCTGAATTTCAATGTACAGCAAACTTTTTTCTGGTCCATTTTACACCCCATAAATGTATTACAAACAGATAGAAACATGATGCTAAACTACCAGAAAAACATATTAGAAGTAGTCTGTGACTAGACATCTCAAACCTCTACACCTGGATAACGAACGGGCTTGTTGGGCCGAGAATATACGGTATTGAAAGAACGACAAGACGATACAATCTTTGCCTAAATTGTTATTCTAGTGAGGATTATAGATATCACTCTTACTTTCGGCATTCCTCTTGGTCGCTTTCTAGTCGCGATCTCTCATTTCTCCCTGGTCGTTTTCTTTCGTCTCTAAGGACAAAGAATGGTACATGTGTATTGATAAGCACAATACACGTAGAAGGAAATAACTCAGATTTGCAGCAGATTAAGTAGTGTTGTGTTTGATCGATAATTGGCTGTGCTTATGGCATTTTCACGTGGGCGGCATTGAAAGGAATAAGTCTTTCGATTTCAGGAGTATCTTCGCGTCTGCTGAGAGGAGAAACAAGTTAGGAGATCAGTACAAGCTGACGTTTAGTATCAAGTTAGCAAAGAAGTGGTGCTCGCCTGATGACCCCACAAAACATGTTCATGGGGTCGGTCTTATCAAGATTGTCCCGATGACCCTTGGCATCAGTCGTTTAGTCTGTGCATCTTGGGTATTTCTCCTGCCTGCTAAAGAAAGAATGTACAACATTCTGCTGCGATGCTTTTTGGGAACTAGACAGCTCGTCTACAACTATTATTTCATATCAGAAAGAGCTTTACGTTGTAGATTCAGTTAATCCGCCATCTAGTCTAGTCATCAAAACCATCCGAAAAATATCCTTTATTGCTTTACCGTCGCTATAGAAATAAATCATGAATTAGTCCCAAGAAATCGTGTTAAACGCCGTGAAGCAGAAAACACACTCCCAAGTTCTCCCCGCCTTAAATATTTTCATCCATATTGGATTACGAATTTGGTTACTCGGATTTGAGACGAATGTGAGAAAACGATACGGCAAAACCCCATGATTAAACCACAGATTGGCGCTATGGCGCAAAACTGATTCACCTTATTCCCCTCCAACGTAGCCATGAAAATATTGGATTACAAATTGGGTTATTCTAACTGAACATGATTCGTAGGAAGTATTGTGGCGAAGGTTGGATGTCTTCGAATTTGTTTGGGAATATAGACATGTCCCACTGGGTGCCAAGGAGAAAAGTCCTTTTTATTTAGTGTACTCTTGTGGTTTTGTCATCTTGAAATCACACTCTTCAAGGTGAAAACAAGGTACAGACGTCCGTCTATACACCCTTTAAGGACTTATATAATATAAGGTTTGTTGCTAACATTATATGTGTGACGTATTGCTTATAAATACAATGGCGGTGACTCCACGGAAGGTTGGAATTCTTGGTAGTAGAAGTCATAATTCTTACATACTTTTTGAAAAAGTCCAAATATAAACCTCATATATAAAGGGCAATCAGGGCGTTTGTCTTGACATTTTAAGCTCACATTTGCTCAAATGAGATGTAATACCAGGAAAGGCATCGGTAAAAATGCCAAACGGCTCTACGTCTGTCTTAATATTATGATAAATCAATGAAAAAACATTAGACGCGAACCGTCAAAACATTGACTAAAGCTAAAGCTTTGGATCCAGTGTATGTTTTGTTCACGTTTTAAAAGCAACTTGTGAGGGTATTTCCATATTTCCATTATATAATGGAAATACCCTCACAGTTTGCTTTAAAAAAAATGAATTCCATAAAAATGTATTTGGCTTCATTTGCGAGAAAAGAAACGTTATTTTTAACTGCACGTTAGGCCTACGTTATAAAAACGAACTATCATCAGTTTTGTATTTTATTTGTTCAGGTAATATCTACGCCTGGTCTCTGCTGAAATAATCCTAGTTTGCCAGAAGCTTTTGTTCCATTAAATATCACGTCAGCATTATTTTTTTATACCTGACGTTGATCATTTCGTATGATTATACAAATGCCAAATCTTTTTTTGCCTGTACGGTTATAAGAGTTTTTAATTCGTTTCCAATATAGTTACATTGTTTTCTTAAGTTCGCAATAGGTACAAAGTGTTGCCTTGTTTTAAAAGTTATTTTGAAATAATCAAGAGAAATTGATAAAAATTCGTTTATTAATAATTTGATAAGAATGTCGAGAAACATAAGTGTAAACTCCATCACTCAGTGACTATGACTAATACATATTTTACCACGAGGAAGGGAAATGGATATACTCCCTATTAGTTCGTTAGTTATCCTTCAGCGTATTGTCACCGAGGTAGAAGCTTTTTACGACCTTCCGCAGGATCGCCGCTTGGATATCTCGCGCACGGGGATGCGCAGTAGCTAACTGCGCTGGATGGAAACACGATCTCCCAATGAGAACACGCGCTTCATTTGCCTCTTAAACAGGGAGTGACCAAATTAACGCTGAAACACAATGGCGAGGGTAGGAGATTGGTAGAAGGAACGTTGAATCTTCCACCCAGCAAACAGCGCCTGTTTTTCCAATCTACGTAGTCCTGAAGGTGTACATTTTGATGTAGTTACCTCTGGAACTGTATAAACTATATCCAACGCATCTGATACATGAAAAACAGGTCGCATTGTTTTTTGTACAGGAGTTTACCAACAAGCAAACCCGCTTTCCTTGCGAAAAAACCTGACTTGCTTAGGGCTATTAAGTTAAGCATTTTCTTGATAAACATGTACAAAATGTCCATTGTTTGATGCAGGATGTTTACTGCATCTTTCTGATGAATAAATAGCCACATTGAGCGGGTTTATTTATAATGTTGGAGGCTCTAGAGAAAATACAATACTGACTTTTGAGAAAGCGTACCGAGGGCGTCGGTTGCGAACGTCTATGAAAATAACGTTTGTCACACGTCATGAAGAAAAACAGTACGTCATCCACGTGTCATTATGATAAACGATAACCTCTCAAAACACGAATAATTCAAAGATTCCAAAAGGTTAATGTGAATATTGTGATTTCTAAAAACACAATAAATCGAAAGATAAAGACATGATAGGAAATATGACAATAGAAAGTGTCACGACATGTCGTAAAATGCCGTAAATTGTGCCGAAATCCGGAAGTAGCCAGGAAGACATTTCCTCTGTGATATATTTCATTGTGAGAACGGCCGGATGGCACACCTCTATTTCATTTGTCAAGTTCGTATTTTACATTGACCCTTTGACATATCGCAAGTGATTTGTAAGGCATTATACCGTCTATGGATCTGGCTTGTAGTCGGTTTTGGTTGCAATACAAAAAAAGCCGAACTAAAATGATGCATTTCGCGCGGCTTTGCAGTAAAAATATATATGAGATGATATATTGCTTCAGATCGACTTTCCTCGGAAAGTTAACGTGAAAAAAAGCAATAAGAAGAATGTGATGAAATTGCGATGCCGGCAATTTTCTTTATAGTTAACTGGAGAAAAGCATGTGCAATATCATTAGACAATTGGCTGTTCCATGTTCACAAAGTCAAAACAGCAAAGTACCGACCTACTGACGAAACTCACTTGAACATTAATTGAACACAGCACAGCCTAGCCTGCATACGGGATTCTTCACAAACCAATAGCCCATTGGTTCCCGGGCTCGGGTACGTTGATGTCCGAAGTCTGTAAAAGCAGGCGATTTATCCAATATTTTGTCGATTCAGCATCGAATTGCTATGGATACTTTTAGTAATGCATCGGTAAGCGATACCCTGTTGGCAGCTTCTCATCACACATCGGCTGACAGGTTGGTCTCGGGCGAGTTGTGAGCTGTTATCGACTGGGACTGGGGTCGTGCGGCGCTGTCTGATGGTCTTGGTGTTGTAACTGAAAGCTAGGCATCTGCAATACAGGGGCCATTTGAAGGCTTGGTGTCAAAGCCGACGGATCAAATACACTTTCCCGAGTAAGTCGGAAGCTGAGCACTTTGGAATGTTCGGAAATAGATAAAGTTTCTTCAATTAGTAACTATAATTAGTATGGTTTATTACGATCGTAAATAAGACCATACATTTTCGATGAGATGCTTGATGAACCGATAAACTACGCAGTGGAAGCAAGTTGACTGTCGTAGAAATAAATGACAATAGGGAGTTTCCGCATCGCTTACGATTACGATTACGATAACGATTTCAAAGTCGTAATCGTAATACTCTCAATCCGCATTCACACCAACGACTTGGTGTACTGTGGTATAGGCCCTATACTCTGCTCTCATGCTCTGGGTGCACTTTTCTCGGCGCTAAAACATGATCAAAATCGCCGTTGATCACATTAAATGAAGTTCCTATGTTTGACAGATATGTTCTAAAGTATTCTTCAATGAATATTTCACCTTGAATTTGATATGTAGCGTGGAAAATAGGCTTTTCGCTAATCCATGTAATCGTTTTTCGACTTACGAAGATCAGCCGGAATCCTCGTAAGAACGAGACGAAAGTACCATCGACGATTTCGCCGGGGATGACGTAGCACCAAAAATCGATGACGTCAAACACAAATCGTAATCGTAATCGTAATCGTAAGCGATGGGGAAACTCGCTAATCATCAGTAGATTTAGACTGTTTCAGCTGCCGACAAAGTGTCGCCATGTGGTTAATTTGCTTTTGCCATGGTTGCCCCGACTACAGGATATCAGTGGAAGAAGCAAGGGATTTGATACATAAACACACTTTCTCCAAGGCATGTTGTATTATCAATAAGAACAATATTTTGACGAGATAGCCTTGGCTTTTATTCAAGCTCCTCAGTTGAGGCATGGGTGGAGATAACAAAGAAAAATACGGGGGTGCCCGGGGGAAAACGAAATTATTTCCTTGTTATTGTCTTTGGCTTTTCGTAAGGGACTGTTTCGTTGGAAGCTATGATTAAGAGGCTATTGCTTGATCGCATATTTTAGGTAATTACACCATAAATTATCGAAATTGAGATGGATCCTTCGAAAGTCTACTCCGTTCAACTTAAATTGCCTGGAGTCTTTTGGAAAAACAAAGCTTTGACACAGCATCTTCTAAAGATTGACTGTAGGCAAAAGCTGTAGCAGGTCAATTTGGTCATCTTAAGGTACATTTGTAACGGGGGGGGGGACGTCCACAGTTAACATACATGTAGTGAGTGTGAATGACGTCATTTGGTGGCGTGCGTACATTTTGTACATGTATCTATCGGTCGATTTTGTGACAACATTATTTTACGGAATTATTTTGAGGTTTATGGCACACTTTTTTGTGGATGGAAAGCATTTGTTATAGATTTCCGACTGCCATAAATATTAAAAATGATTTGACAACAGTAGGCCTCTTTTTTCTTCTTCGAAACTGTCAGTTTCATCGAGTGGGTGTCACAATTACCTAAGCCAACGCAACACTTGTTAAGCGAACAGTGTTCAGTATATATTTCTGCAGCGACACATTGTGTACTTGCCATCATAATGCAACTTATGAAACTTTCGGAACTTCCTCCGGCAATTTTGTGTTCTGAGAAGAAACTTATCATGTGGTATTATGCCTTTTTCTTCAGTTTCTAAGGCGAATATTTCCTTTTAACAACAATGTTACCATGGAAACGCTAATGGGAAGGGTATAGGCATAAATGGCAAAAGCTGAAACCTAGTCCACATTGCCATGTATCCCGAAGTTTAACTGTTCCATTCGAGTCGCCGCTTAAAAGCTAACAGGGGTTTTGTCTGGTTAAAGGTCAACGGCTTTAAGTCGAATACAGCATTAATTGTAAAGAGACCCAATTGGTCACATCAAGGTGTTCCATGGCTTATTGCCACAGTCAGCCAGCCAGCTCCCGTGATATTCAAGACGGTCGATAAGATTTTAGGTTCACCATCCGCCGTGGCAGTCCACACTAACGAACTCTATCAACCACAAAAGCATGGATATTATCACATCTTGGTGAATTTCTACAAGATGGCCGGCCAGGCTGTTCATTTCAGCAACACATTGTGTCAAGATTGTATAATTCGCTAAAGGTGCTTATCTTTTAGAATTGTATGTGAACAGATTCTGAATGTATCGCCTGTCAAAGCTCGAGGTTTTTTAGTCAGATGCATTGTGTTTCCGCCATTGCTGCATTTCAAAGCTTTTGGAATATTTTCTGGATATGTTAAAAAAATCTAGGGAGAACGATCATCGAAATAAAAGATGTTTGTCAGCCAAATGAACGCTAAAATGTGAGCTATACTTTGCAGAGAAAGTTTAACTGCCCTGAAGGATGTACTCGATACCCCTGGTGTCAGATGATGAAACCATGCAGTCGCGGAGGCGACATGCCTTTTCCGTTTTCGAGGAGGAAACCTGTTGTGCTACCTTTTCAAAATACTGGAAATCGTTTCGAGTTTCGAAGGGATAGATCGATATTGTGGAGTTTTATTAGTATATCCATTTTTCTTGATCGCGGAGATTGAATCGAGACTTCTAAAATGAAATCACATTGCTTTAGATTAGTTCTGACGACGGTAAGTGTATAACTTGTGCCGATCAGGAAAAATCTGGTGAAGTCCATCATCAAATGCTCTCCATTTGACAGGTGTCATAATTGAAAAGAATTCTCGTGCTGGACATCATTGAGATGTCACGTTCCAGTTTTACCTTTCTTTTGATTTTGCAGCAGTTTTAGTCAACAGCTCTTAGATAGATGAAACTACGAGAGTATTAGCACTTTCTATGCCCAAATTTAGCCTGTACATATACTATTTGTATAGCAAATTGTATTTGGCACATTAACCCGACTAGACGATTTTTCATAATTTTACATCGACCGAGTCTCATGTTTAACTTAATTTGCGGCAATATCGGCTCTGACATGCGATGTCGAAAATCGTTTTAGAATCCTGCCATACCTCGTTAGCGTTTAAGAATGGATATACGTACTTAATTCTATTACGTCAAATGACATACTGTGTGTTCGCTGTTCGTTTTATTCTAGGAAATTTCGTTATGTCCAAGGTCTAATTGTCAATCCAATAAAAGAAATCGTGTTACTTCTTGCTTTTTCAACCGGTATGGGTATTGTGTGTTGGGAATGCTACCTTGAAAAAAATAAAGACTCGCAATTGCTTTTTTCAAGTGTTCTTGAACACTGGCCCTAGTGATATACATTATGTAATTCCAGCAACTTTGTGCGCTATGACAAATGAACGATAGGCAGCTAACTGAGTCTTTACTGGGCAGGCAGCTGGACAATTACGAGACTTTGATACCAATAGGTCTCTCCTTAGAACAGCCGCAATCGGCTGGAAGTTCAACTGAAAAGTCGCCATTGTGACCGCTTGAGTTTACCTGACCGACTGTGTATAATGCACATGCACGTATCGATGTATACTTTTGTTCTGTTTACTGAATTATCCGTTTGTTTTCATTCTTTTCACTTGAAAATTTTGTAAATATTCTTTAAATAGGAGGAATAAACAGAAGTATTTATTATCCTATGTAAAAGCTTTTCTAGCCATATATACTGTTAACAGCTAAATTTCCGTTTACCACATGAGCAGCTACCTAGAGAGAGAGCTTCATCCCTGCTTTGAGTTTGATATGGTAAATTTGGAAAAATAACCTGTGGTATAATTTAGTCGATGAGTGACTTCTTAGAATTCGCGAGAAGAAAGTAGCAAGAAGCGACATGAACGTTATCAGATCACGGCTTTGAAATCAAACTATGATACCCCAGCTTTATGTATTTGATTACAACTTGCCTTTGCCAATTTTGCAGTAACCAACCGAGGGAGAAAATGCCTATTTACCGGTAGCCTCAAATATCAACTTTGAAAGTTTGTGAACCAGGCAAATGTTTTCTTGAATTGCTATCAACAAGACACTTTAAAAGGGCAAGGAATTGTAACCGCACCATAACCCAAGGCGAAATCACATAAAAAATCAAGTGTTGAGTTGTGTTTAGCCAAGTGGGAAACTGAAAAAGGTTTACTTTTACAAACAGTTTTGACAAGGAATGAGAGCGCAAATAAAAACAAACTTTTTTTGCAAAGAAAAATTTGTTTGGGTTATTTTGTTGGTGTGGAGAAATCCTCTGAGCCGTAGGGTGTCGTTTTTTGTTGTGCTGTCTTCGGGGAAATGCAGAGATTTTATACTTTTCTCTTTTGAGGATTTGTTTACCAATTTTCTGAAAACTCAGAGATTGATAGTTACTTTCTTATTTAACAGCTTCTTTCGATAGACGCATGATTCGGAACCTGGTACATAGTTCTAAATACAGATCTAGATTTGCAAATATAAATGGTCTAACTAGGCTAACATCTGCCTGTTAGCTTCTTTTTATAAGGCGCAACCACCTAATCAAAAGCCATACGTGTATACCGGACGTTGCTAAATTGACAAGTAGACCCAGCATCATAGGCTGATCGCTTCTAAGATGAAGGCAGAATCATCCCACTCACAGCATCCCCCAATTCATCCTCCTCAAAGTTACATGTTTAGATCGCGCATAATCTTCTTTTATCTCGACATAAGATAACAGTTAGCAAGTCATATTTTACAATTAGTTAATTGCAGCTTTGTTCTTTGAAACCTAGTAAACGATAAATGGCTCAGTGTTTCTAGAAAACCAACCCCCACATGTTAGCTCCTTAAAAATAGTAATAGTGCGTATAGTTATAATTATGTGGATGGAGATGTTGTCTTGTAGTTTAGATGTAGATTGTCTGTAAATGATACTTTATGGATGTTATTCTTTTCATATATAACGAAGAATGTCAAAATCAACGCTGAAAACGACTTTATCCATTTCGCCCATAAACACTATTAAGCGAGCAACAGTTGGGTTTATTGTGGCGTAGGGACCGGAATCATAGGGATCGGAGGCGCATGGGTGCAACTGGAGGCGCGTGGCACCCATATATAGTTTCAAAGCCGTATTACTAATCTGTAATGGAGGTGCGGGTTTTGCGGTTTTTAGTGTTTGTTCAGCAGATTGGCTATTGTTGAGGCTAATGTGCCGGCCTCTCCCCGGAGGCTATCGGACATGACGGAGATGAAATTGCGGCGTCAAAGCATTATATGTTCGTCATGTGACGAATCATGTTTCCCCTTCCTGTATGGACAACACCGTCTTAGCAATTGAATCAATATATCGCCCGAGATAGTAATAATATAATTGCTCTTGCATTCGTGCGATTTCTAAAGGTTACCTATTTCGAACGCAGTGCAAACTTTCAACGCAGATCGAATTCATTGTATTTACTTAACAATTGAAGACACCATTAGAATACGTTGAATCAAAACTTTAAATGTTGAAAATAGCAATCCAAGCATCGTTTGCGGCGGAATTTGCCACGCCAAGCAAGACAACTCTACCCCGGGATTGTTACCAAACATGTATATGAGCAATCCTGACATTGCCTATACCTGTGTTGAAAAATGTCCTCAGATTTTTTCTTCAATTTTACAAAGACATTTCATTACAAATGCCATTATCTCTTCGCATCCTGATTTAACAGCGATCTCAAAGGGAAAGTTAGCGCGCAGTCGTGAAACGAAGTAAAATGAAATGTGCGCTTATAGAAAAATTGTGAACAACAGCTCTGCTAAGAAAGAATTGAGAAGAAACGAAGCCTCCTTTGGCCGTGAACAAGCTTAGACTTCTTTAAATTAATAATCGGCGTATTTTTTCCCATTTACTTACAATTTATTTTTATCAGATGAAGAACGATAAAAAGTATAATCTTGTTACAGGAAACTTCGTTATCTTACAAAACCTATCTTGAGGCGTGTTTAAAATTCGTTACAAAGGGTTACTCAAACTTTGCCAATACAAAACGGGAAAATTCTGATAATTCGTTAATATTGACCAAGCAAGACCAAAGAAACACATCCGTATCCTTGTATAAGAGCATTATGACATTTTAACTCTTTCCACCTGCCTTTGATGGTAACAAACGGAAGGAAATGTATGACACTGTGTACCTTATGTTTTTCACATTAAGGTGGAAAAATCAGCACATTTTATTAGGTTTCATTGCAAATTCGATACTGCGACAAGTTTACCGCTCGCGGCGAACAAGTTCAGCTGGCGTGTGGCAAACAGGTGAAGGGTTCAGACATATAAGCCAAGTGTACGTAGGCAAATATCCAATATACCCCAACCTCCATCCCACTTTATTTTGTATCTGTCTTGGTCATTTTGGTATCTGGTGCAGCGGATTGCTGTCGTCTGTCTTCATTCTATCGTCTGTCGCAGGGATGAAGAGTTCAGCAACGCATCCAGGCCCAAGCCAGTTCTTTCTCCGGACGGTGGTCCGGTGGTCAAATTTTTCGTTCAATGTTTTAGTATCACCGCTGACTTGCCGGTCACGTAGAGATAGTCGAGGTCAAGCAGGAGGTGAAGCAGGAGGTCAAAGGTCAGATTATCTTTTATATTTTTGAGTTCTCTTAATGTTTGTTTCTGGCTGTCGCGCGCTTTTGGCATCTTGCTATTCTGTTCTTCACCATCATCGTCCTTTATTATCCACTTGAGGGCTTTAACCCTCTCGGATTCTTAACCTTTGAAACGCATTTGAGTGAACGATATTGGCGACCTCCTTATTTCCACTTCAAAAGAACAACATGGTGCATTCCCGTTGAACAAAGCAGAAGATCGCCTCTCCTCTGTTTTCCAATATTCGAAATATCGAACTAGCCAAGACGAATCAGGCTCTGTTGCCGGCCATTCAGGTTCTCGTCACCTTGTAAAGAACACGGTTCCATATCTTGCAATTTGTGTAGTCGATCATTCCTCGGCAGAACCTTGAATGATATCCACACTCGTCCGTGATAATTTCTTCATGATTGGAACTGGCACTTATCCTAAAGGGTAAATTGTTAAGGTTAGCCTGTGTCTTGGAGAGAGAAAGGTCCATTGAGTAAGAAATCCACTGAGAATATTTTCATGCTCTGCACGTTAATTTCACCAGAAACATATTTGTTGTCTCTTTACGGATGTATAGCTGTAGCTCTTGCTTATTTAACGTGCACTCCCTAAAAGTGTTCGAGTGGTGGAAAGACCTACTGAGGCCACTGAGGCCTTTGTACCACCCTTATCATTCTCAAAAGCGTTTGTGTCAACAAGGTTTATGCTGTCTCAGGTTAAACTCTCAAAGAGCATAATATAGAGGTCACGATCGTTATAAAAAATGTGACCTTGACCGAATGACCTTTCCACCTGGTGCCGATTCGCATAGGCTATCGTGTGATTCAAAGCATAGTTCCATACAACAAGTTAGTTTAAAAACTACCTCCTTGCAAGGTAGAAGGTGAAATACTACCTGGTTCTGCTTTGAGATACTTTTGACATCGTTTTTAATTGTATTCATTTTTATCATTGCAGAAACGGCCACTTCGCCGATGTTCATCACTCTATAAACTGGTGACGTAGCCTTGACGTAGGATGGTTGGTCACTGGCCCCGGTCATGACGTCACACTGATTCTGCATCCGCGTTTAAACAAAATGTGAGTTTATTATACTAATTTTGAAAGATTTCAGTTCAACAGATTTTTCGCTGTTATTCATTTAAGCAGAGTCGTTTTGAACTGTTTAAGTGTAAAACAAAAGTGTCGGACGAAAATAATTTTTTGAGACTCGATTATTAAATACCATTTCATATTAGCCGAAGAAATACTCAATGAGAAAATTTATTGTGGGGTGTGTGTTGTGGAAAAAATCAAGCAATAACGAGCCATTAGGAGCAATGGTAATTATACAGGAGCCGACTTATCATTTAAAAGCCCCCTATTGTACGTAGTATAGTTTCCATGTACTTAGTCTTCATTATCTTTAAGTACAACTAATGCATCGTCTCCTACGAATAAGCACTACTCAGACTCAGTTTGCGGGCGGTAGTTTAAATGGGGAGGTATTGCTCTCAGCTAGAATATTGCACATTTTTTTCAGCGAGGATTGTCTTAGTTCATACATTAGGCAGAAAAATTGTTAGGAATTTCCCTAACGTTATTTGCGGAGATTTAGGCCCATGTTAACCGATATTGCCTAAAGCCTAGCAAGTTATTAGAGGTGTTAGCTTTGTCTCATCCGCTCAGGCGGTAAAATGGAGATGAGAGACAACGCCGAGTCTCCTAATATGGAGATCGATCCGATAAGGGGCAATTTGTGAGGTTGGTCAACATTCCATTGGTGGTGTGGCGGTCAAATAATGGGAAATGTGAAGGTTGTCCGGTCACTTGTCTGCAATTTGTTTTTTTCGGACAACCTCATCGTGTTTTGACCTATCTTCTGCTGTCCAAGGATATATTCACCAACCGATCCGGTATACGATATATTCCGAATGTCGTGATGATGGGGTCAAGGTACATGGAAAATACAGAATCATCTGATGATAAAACGACTATGGCGGAATTTCGATCTACGACGCTTCGATAGAGGTCGATCGCATCTACAAAATGCAGACTTATACCGATGGAACGAAGATGGGAGAATGATAATGTTACAAGGGGCGCTAGCAGTGGCCCCGAGAACTATCGTATCAGAGATTATTAGAATCCCCGCCAGAATCGTTTGGGTAAAACAAAACACGGATATGTTTAGGTCTTTGAGCGAAAAGGAACACCTGACATTGTGGAAACCGGATGTGAATACGGTAAACCGGAAGTTGGTGGAAATCTGCGCGCGCGGGCACTGGTCACAAACTGTGTCCCAAATCCATCTAAAATTGTGACACAGTTTGTTACGAGTACTCGCGTCCGCATGGGCGATGACGTCATCACAGCATTCGACTCCTTGTCCCGTGACACGATGGATGTGTAATGAAAATTTCACCCTGAAAATGTACTCTATAGCTTAAATGTTAGACATATATATTCCCTCGAGTCAGATTGAGATGTGGGTATTGTGGTTTGTAGGCATACCTGTATGATGTACACGCAATGAAAAATCTCAATCTTTAAGGGTTGCATGCAGGTGTTGGCCGAAAACTGTTTAGTAGACCTCAGATGAGCTGTTTAACCAGCGCTTCACTTTTCGAAATGAAGATTTTATAACTTTGAAAACCTTGGAAGACGCTTAAAAACCTTCTGATAAAGTCTAGTACGTAGTTTACATCCGACTATATAAAGGCAAAACTCTTTTATCGGAAAATTTCTGGTCCTCATACTTTGGAATTGACTTTCCGTCAAGACCAATTATAATGGTTTTATATATTGGTTTTCGCACCAGTGTACATGTAACAGTAACACTGTTAAAGGAAGCCTGGGTCCTTTTCAGTCGCCTACACCAGGTTTTTGCCGAATGGTCATGACAGTGTTTTTCAAGTTTGTAAAACCATTTCTGTTTCCTACTTCTACAACATACTGCAAGAGGTTTTTTTGCACTAAGACTGGCGTCATCAAGTGACAGTAGTGTCCATGGTTCTTAAAGCAATAGTATTCGCGACATTTTGGGATACAATTTCTGTTGCTGCCAGCCAGAAAAAGGTCAATGCTGGCATTTTCAGGAACATAATGTACATAAAGAAGGAAATGTTCTCTTGAAACACCTGCTTGATAAACGTATCGGTGCTTTTTATTTGCATAAATCGGATTGAAACAATCAAAAAAGTCTGGTTTCTGATAAAAGATTTTAGCACTTCATGAACCAATGCAAAAGTGGTTTTAATCGCCATGAAATCCGATGAAAGCATTGACAAAAGTACAAGTTTCTGACGAAAGATTTAAGAATGTTCTTTGTAAAAACATCTTCTTGACGAATTGGCAAAAGATACTGCCGCCGGGAGGGAGGTAAAACGGTATTTTAAGCCACATAATACTCGGAAGGAAATAAAACATTTCGATGTGCCATTGAGACAGGTGCTTGCCATAAATTGGACCAATATTATATAGAAAAAGTACAAGTTTCTGCCGAAACACCTGAAGATACCACGCCGTGTTGCAAAAGCGATGAAATGCCAACTTCTGGCTTTTACAAGACGTGCTCGGTCACCAAGACAACAACTTGTTGAGAATTTCTTCATGCTAAGCCCAGCCTCTTCACGGCTTATCTAAGGCCGCTTTTCAGATGTTATGTTCCGGTCCTCCATGACCCAGGTTGGTCGAACGCCCACATCTTCCAGAATTGAAGCGGTTCTGTTATTTAAAGGAAGACTATGGGCATTGACAACCCCATCCCCGTAGCCCGGCAAGTTAAATTTTGCTTTTAAAACGCCAGATGTCACCACTTTCAGCAATCCCAATTCAAATTTCGATGAACCTGGTCGGAGGGCCTGTTCCGAAGCAGTAGGCGTTTGCATTGGCGTTTCGGGGGCTTTGCGAAACTTCCCTTAACCTTATAACCCGGTCCAAGCAAATTCGCAGCGCTGTGGCTTAATTGAATCCCGCACAACAATCAACACAGTATGAATGTGATGAATATCCTCGCGGTTTGGAGACCAATTATTCATATTGACCTTCCCCGGGGTTAAGGGCATATTCATTTCACAAAGTTGAGAAACGCCCTGCGGACCTCTTCTACTCATTTCAATGTGGGTACAATACAAGAAATTCGTCAGTCAGTGAGTAATGAGACCGGGTTTCGATATTGCTTGCGATTAGGCTACACATTGATTAGCTATAGTGTTAATTATCACTGTTGTCGAGTATCATCGAGCTAGTTTAGATGTAGTATTGTCAGAATTGGTCCATTGGGTCCTCTATTCAGAAGTAGAGGTCATTGCCAACCCTGAGGCGGTTAATTTTCCTTCTGCACTTGGGGAACCCCCCAGCATCCCTAGCTGCGTGTCACACATGGGACTTTACACGAACTGGTTCAACGAATGAATGTTCAATGAATATCGACATAATATGCAATTGGTCACTCAGGATTTGAACTATCAAAGGTGAACAAGGGCATCGGTTTCACAGGGTCGGAGAATGTTCTCTTTAGGAGTCACTAACTGCAGAGAGCGAGTATACAGCCATACAACCTTGGAACTTAGGAATCATAATAATGTAAAAATGTACTTGAAATGACAATGAAACGACACTGTATGCATATGACTGCAGTGTAGCAGCATGAAGATTGCCGAGTGTTTGTGATATGATGCTCCCAGAAGTCACAGTTCTGCGGGAAATCATTTTAGAAAGAAAAAAACAACACATAACACGGCCTGCTTCTCCTTTTAAACAATGCGATTATGAGTCAGTTCATGATGATCTGAAAACAAGAAATCATTCGAATGTGATTATGATACTTGTTTTTAAATGTGAAATATCGTTGTCCACTTTTGTTCCCCATCAGCTGTTGCACTGTCATGGCTGTGAGTGTGTTTACCCCATTGTGTTCTGTCTGGACTATAAGTGTACACATGGTGCTCGATAATCTATTCTCTGAGTGTAGCCCCGTCTTTGAAGGACCATTTAAATGAAATGCACAACTACCATGACTACGTAGTGTTTCGCCCAGAAAATTCCGTAACGGTAAGTGTCATACAGAGTGACCCAGTATAACTTGAAGCTGAACTGACGTTTTTTCATCCCCCGTCAAAATGAAACTGAAATGTTGAATTATCTTTTCAGGATGGACACTATGGCAGGTAACCAGACGATGTCTACGCTTAACGTGACCACGAGCCTCCCGACCAACCCCGCAGCTGCCGTGGCGGGGGTAGGGGACAGCACCGTCGCATCAATAGGAACAATTGCCATGATTTACACCACCCTAGTCATGCTTGGAATCATTGCAATCACGGGCACGGCAGGCAACGCACTAGTCATCTACGTCTTCTCAAAGCGCAACGACAACCAAACGTCGACGATCTTCATCATAGGTTTAGCGATCGTGGATATGGCGACCTGTGCTGTCATTGTCCCGTTCACGATGGTCATGGAGTACATGGAATACGAGTTAGAATTCGATGCCTTGTGTAAAATATATCATTTCGCTGTGACCTCCAATGTACCTTTTTCCGCCCTGATAATGTCGGCTATAGCTGTTGACAGATACTTGTGTATATGTCATCCGTTTCTTCATGCGATGAACATAAAACGTGCCAAGATTTGCATCTTGTGTTTAGGACTGTTTTCGAGTGTTTTAGGAGCAATTGTAGCAATGATGCACGGCGTTTTTAGAGGAATACCTTACAAGTACTGCAACGTAACAAATGTAAGCTTTACAAACGGGACCTCGTCAGTGTCGTATACGTTACATTCGCGGCACCTCTGCCCTCTAGTGGGCAATGAGACAATAGACGACTTCCCACGTAATCAAATATCAATACAAATTGAAAACGTAGGTGTGTGTGAAGTTGATGACATATTTTTCCAAAGAAAGGCAAGAGAGGCATATCAGAAAATCCACGTCTCCGTTTTTCTATTGTGTTTGCTAGTTGTAATTGTCCTTTATACTCTAATATATAAATCAGTCTTGATGCGACGGAGGAAACGGGCGAAAATGAAGAAGACAACGGCACATTTAGTTGCAAGAGAAACATCTATAGATTGCGAGGAAACAATTTTAACTACAGTGAATGGCACGGACAAGCTCCACACACATGTTCATAGCGACAGCAAAAGAATGAAACGAAAATCCACGCGCAGGGACCGCCAAACCCGCATGCAGAATATCAAAACGGCGGCCATGTTGTTTGTGGTGACCGTCGTGTTTGTTATCACGTTCCTCCCAGCTGCCTTAATGGCGAATGCCGTCATAGATTTTGTTGGGATTGTTTTCTATATGTATTTCGCCAACAATGTCGCCAACCCAGTGATTTATTCCTTCATGAATAAGAACTTCAGGGACGACTTGAAAAAGATCTTCAACTGCAAATAACGGGCTCAGAAGTAATGGCGTAAGGGTGACCTTAGCTTGACTTGTGCTGCCGCGCACTCTTTGAGTGACCTTGGCATTAGCGCCATCTCTGGACTAAGTTCATGGTATATGTGTCATTATGAATACCCCGCTAGGGAAAGGTTGTATATCTGCGTGTGTGTGGTGAATTATAACAGAATACTTGTCGATACTATCGAAAATGTGTACAGTTATATGATTGCATTGGAATCGTTTAGATCCTTAGAACATTTCACTGCGGTACGCGATTGTGTAGTAAACTTATAAAGGGGAACTGTAGAAGAATTATGCGAAACTTGGCCTATTTGAACGTATAATTTTTAGGTACTGTATGTTGAAATACTCAGTCGATAGCATGCAGGTCATGGGAGTGAAAACGCCAGTTTACCGTCTAACGAATATAATTTTCAGAAACAGTTTTCCGAATGTTGGCCGGCATATCTACAGCGCACTTTTATAACTACTAACCATTGTCTTCGATTATCATGCCGAGCCGACAGTCTCTACCGCTACTCCTCCTTGGTATTTTGCGACGAGGAACCTTTTATCATCTTCTTGGATCCAGCCCATCGCCACTGTTCTTCACCGGGAGGCTCTCAATTCACTGAGAGGATTGACTTTCCACAAAAAATCTTGCGCAACGGACTATAATCATTGTTTTTATCCTGCTGAATAGTACCGTCATTGTGAAAAATACACTTTGAAATTGTTGTCATAGTGCCTGTCCAAAGGAGGACGCGCACGTTTTGTACAGTCATGACGTCATATTGAGGTTACGTATAAAACACAGATCCGCATGTATAGAGGCGGCAATCATCTTATCTCATCACTGTTTACCTTCCGCAATATTAAGCCTGATCGTCATAAATCTATCAACTCGTCAAGATACAGTGTATAAATGTACGTGCAACGTCATCTTTGAAGCGATGTACGAATTCGGGACATTTGAGATTGTCGTCATTTCTGCAGGATGTAGGCCAGTTGATTTCTTTTTAGCTTTCAGCATATCGTCTTCAACTTCAAGCAAATTTATCGCGTTCCCCTCCGAACATTCTGAACTTCCAGCAGAATTGCCTCCGTAACCTCCGCCCATACTCACGTTGTCTGGAAGCTGAGTAATGTCAACACATTCAGGGTCAAGATGCCCTCGGCTAGACTCCGAATTGCGGTCTGTGATGGAACTCTCCAATTATAAAGAGTTCTTCGAGCAGTTTAATCTACAGCGTGTTTGGTTGATGAGATGTGTATGATTGTGCCTGTGCTTGTAGTGAGTGCGTCATGTGACCTACACGTACCAATAAGATGTCAACATTTCCAGATAAAAGTGACCAGTCTTCACCACGGCGCCAATTCAATAAAATATGCCGCCTGGTTGGGGCCACAATAGACTTGCCGAAATCCGTTTTGGCTGGTGAAATTGAGGGGCGAACAGGTCTGAAATAAGAGTCTCTGACCCATTTAAGAAGATTTTTGAAAAAAGATTCCGTTCCGGCTAATCCATTGTAGCCCGTAACCTGAGTATGAATTTGAATCCCCACCATAATCACGTGCTGATGCCTAGCCAACCCTTTGGCGGGTGCTCCGACAGCCTCCAACTTCGGTGCGCCTCGGTATCACGACGTTTGATGCGACGCCGCTCCATTCTATTTCCCTTCCCGACAGTGCTGGCAGGGCTTCTCTTTCCCAGGGCATGACAATGACCAGTTGTGGGGTGTGGGACCTTTGGGTAGCCATGCAGTATTCTTGAGATATCGCTATTGACTTATACAGATTCTTCTAGAACCGTTATTTACACTAGTGATGGAAAGCATTAATACGTCACGATAAAGGCACACCGATCACTAGTGTGAACTTGTATTGTAATGAGCAACATCCAGCGGAAATGACGATGAAATATAATGCAAATTATTCTATCCACTAATTCAAAGACTTGTTTAGCCTTGGTCATCCAGCCACCCATACGTAATCAATAATGTACATACATTTAATAATCCTTGTTTTGATACGGATTTGAGGCAGGTTGATGGCAGCGGTACCTGGCTGCATGAATTGTGGTTCTTTCCACGAGGTATTTGTATGCGTGATTATTCTATACAAGAAACAAGAAACAATCAAATAATCACATCATGTTTCTTTTTCGTTGAATATGATCCGCATGACGATGAAATGTGTTGCAGTCGTGACTTCTGAGCCCAGAAGGGATCATGTCCTTTAACCAGAAAGGATGTCGTACTGGAAGCAATTGAATACCGTACATCATTCGATTCAATACAGGCAAAAGTGCCAATGCGGGGATTAATCATCTACACGTTCCATCCACGGGCCCATCCACGGATAGATGATGGAGAATCCCCATCAAAGATCCTTGGGTGGAACCAGTAGTCGCATCTACCTTGGGCCCCACCGTCCGCATTGGGCTGTGATGGAACTCCCATCAGTGGATCTACGATGAGCCTTCAGAAGATATGATGTGATCCATGTGTAAAACGTGGTTTGTGATCATCATCATAGACCCATCGATGGTCCCATGCATGACCCATGCACTGGCACTTTTACCTGTGTGTAATAATCAGTGTAAATATAAGAATGTTACTTAGTAATTTTTAGTGATTTTCGGTTAAAAAGGGATTGTAATTCATCCCAGTAAAGGTTAACAATCATGACAGTATGGTTTGAATAGGATATTTGAGTTTTTGTTATTACTGTTATTGAAGATCGACAAACAGTTACGTCGTTTAAAAATTGTTTGGGCATCAGTTCCTGCTTAACAAAATGTATCAAGAGGTACATATTTTGCTGGCTCCTAGCTGTTAACAATTTTGAAGAATATTGTTTTCGCAGCAGTTGTTAGTCATCATTCTAAAACAACTTGAACTTGGGTACTGAACAAGATTAGGGCAACGTTTACAACGCTTACAAAACGTATTTATAGTCATATCATTTGAACTGATAAGCAGCACGACGGTTTTGAGTAAAAGAATCATTTCGACATCTTGTGCAATATCTTTAACCTGCCTGTCACAACAATAGGCAGGTTTCGCAACCTAATGTGCCGAGTACGAAGAACGAAGGTATATGGTGTCATCAGGTCTTGTGCTAACTCATTTACCTGGCACTCCTTTTAGACTTATAGTTGTAGAAGGAATGAGGGTACCGTTAATCAAAAATATCGTCGATAAAAGACACACACTTTGCACTTCGTCGTTCGTATATATAGCTCCTCTTTCGGCTTGCGAAACCTGCCTATCATAATATCTGATGATCCCATTGTCCAAGATACTGCAGTTGACGGCAGACGACAGTTTCGTTTCATTGTTGTTCTATAAATAGACGCTGTCGTTTGTTGATATCTCAAGAATATTTATATATCATCGATCAATAAAATTTATGCTTTTCAGCGTTCCTCTTATCTTTGTTCTTCTGCAATGATACGGTACCGGTATCCGAACGAGTGTTTGTCAAAGGCAGTCAAACACATGTACGCCAGATTGGAGCATACTTTTATTGACAAACAAATACTCGAGTCGTCTGCAGGTGGAGGTATAATAATATACACGTTGCTTGACATGGTAGAATTTCACATCCAGCCCGGAACGCGAGGTCTGTTTGAAGTAGACCTTGTTTTCAGACCATGTGAGATCCTGAGTCCATATCAAGCACTGTACATGAAACATTGATTGCAAGTTTATCGACAAGGCGTATATGGTCGATGTCGTGCGTTCAGACAGACGTATAAAGGTCGATTTCGTGTCGGAGCCGGAAAGGGACCACACAGTAATTCTCTGCTAATGAAATCGACGGAGGAAATTGATTCTATTCAATTTTCTATGACCATTACCTTTCATCGATTTATTGACAACGAGAGCTGGGACGGCCTTCAAGTTGAGGCTAGTACGACAAGAGTACCACTTCTCAATTGCCACCTGCTTTGGCAATAACTACACAGAATGGACGAGTCACAACGAATGATAGATACGCAGGTCGATATGTATCAGTATTAATCTCATGGATAGTTATGGTTTAGACCAGTACTAGGTAAGTTTCCATGTCCTTTACAATATTGAGCATTCTCTTACGAGAAGCATACTCTGACAACCCTAAACAGCATCTGCAAAATCCACATTCGTTCACATGCCCGTCGTAATTTCGAGGGTAGACCATAGACACCACGATTTTGGCTAGAACTTAAAATCCTAAAGCAATAGGCCCTTTGTCAGATATACGCCGGTACCACATAGGGTCGGCCCGCGGTGGGCCCTGTGTTTCTTTACTATTACATGTAACTTGTCCGTCGCCTTGGAGAACGTACCATGAAAAGCCGTATTCAAATACATAGCACCTTATCCCTTTATGTTCCCCTCCGCTTACTCATACCTGCAGTGCAATCTTAGGCCGGAGTTATAAAGGATTCACGTTGTCGCTTAAAACACTACTTGAGGGTGAAAAGTGACATCGTGAATCGTTTCCCGCTCTTGACTTGTTCACATAAAAATTGAACAGTCACACATTACATATGAAAACGTGAACTCTTATATAATCGCAACCTGAGTAGATTTATTTCACTCTCATTTTACTATTTCCATTGTTTTGTTTTGTCATCTTGACCCCAAATACTTTGACATCACTTATATAACCTCGAAGTTAATGCTACATGGTGAAAGTATCAGGTGGTATAATACAATGAGAATCAGGATGCAATGTTGCGTCGAGATAACTCCTACTCATTGCGTTGCAGGTGGGAACGACACGATGTCGAGGACGACTCCCTATCTAATTCCACTGATTCTGATTGTACATTTTGGGTAAGTCGCTAGATCACCGGCAAAACTATCGTCCTTTCTAAAAGCTAAAAGAGCGCTCAGTTTAATTACAATCCGGATGTATGCACTGGTGTGGCCTCATCCCTCCCACTATAAATATATAAACATCATGACGAAATCGGACGACATCGGGAGCCTTTGTTTTATTGAAGGAGTGGATTATATTTGTTCAGCACCGCAGAAACGAGATGGTTCCAGAACAGGGAGAAAGTTTATTCCAAAGGATGGGTTTCATCCACCCGACAGAACCTTAATAAAACCAGAGAAAACTAGCCGAACATCCCTTCAGGATTCTCAGCAGCTTACATTTCTGTCAACAGGTCTCAGCCAAAAGAAGTAAACAGCGCCTATCGCCGAGACTGCTTCTACGACTTCGAAGTCCTGTGCAAGTACCACTACCGCCAGCCGCTGCTAAAATGCGGCACAGATCAACACAAGAAAATAGCCAGAGGCAAGTGTAAACGGGGAGTTTGCACCAAGCTTGTTGGTAGAGGGGCCATTTCGGCGGCTTGTAAATCAATCGTGTGGCTTATAAAACAGGGCCAATGCAACATGACTCTTCAACCTCCCTGTGGTTACTATTCTAGCGCTACTTTTCCCCTTCTGGCAACAGTTCCGCCCGTCACGTGACTGATATTTGACTAGACCTGATGCGCCTCGAAATAATACAACAATATACCAATCATCGTTCGAATTGTGAAAAACAATGATTCCGAAGAAAAAAATACGGTGCGACAACAGACGGTCTGTCTCCATGTTTGGTTGTGACTATGTCTCCAGAACATGCAGTCGAGTTCGTCATATCATAAATCAGCCATACATCAATTGTAATTGTGTCATGTACGCCAATAAGACTGGCCACTTATATGTAAGTAGATGACACTATAAATTATATGTATACGTTGCTGGGAAGCGATTGGAGACTGGAACATTCGTAAGGTCCTTCTTAAAAGGCAGTCCATTGGCATTCAAAGATGGTTCTGGTACATATATCTACAGGATGCATGACACTGGGGGAGACAAACGGTGCAGTTTGTATTCAGCCACTGCAATGGCGTTTGCTTTCCTTTTCAATTTTCGTGCTCATCTTGTACAGAATAAAATGATTACACGTAACACTACCTGTCTTGTTTTTTCATTCACACATGCTAATTCCGAAAGACGTAAACCTTGAGGACATATCAATGTCTCATATATATCATTCTCCGGCAACGTTGGGCAGCCAGGCCCGTTTCGGTCTGGTTGTAGCTGCCGCTTCATTCCCACCAGCTGGCAAGACAGCGGAACTACCACGTCCGATTCCCTCTGGTCGTGGCCATGCAACCTGTGGGATGTGGCACAACTCAAAAGTCAGAATGCCATGGGAATACTTTGTGTCTTTCCCATACAGAGCCGTCTTTGAGACTCTTATTCATAAGGGACAAGGATGTACAGCCTAAAAGTATTCTTTCATCTTCAGTTTCGGCAGAGAACAAAACATTGACATGTTCCCGAGGCATTCTCATTTGAGATTCCGGTACCCCTGACCTCCTCTCGACTGCTCGACAAGAGCATGGACCCAACGATATCCGAGATCCAAGTAAAAATTAGTCTAATTTGAATGAAATGTTTCGATAACCTCATCCGTCTCAACGTGTCGGCAACACGGTGCATCTGTCACGGATGATTCGGTGTGGTTGTGTCTGTCTCGTCTCCCCCCGACCCCACATTGTCTGCAAGGCAGTGGAGGTGACATGCGCCAGTCGGTCTTGCTGTGACTGTCTCATCTCCCACGCCTTGTTACAGGCTGCAAGGTTCCACTCCGTCTTGATGTGGCTGTCTATTCTCTTTCACCATGCTCGCGCTCGGTGTCGCTGCCAGGTCTCATTCGGTCTGACAGGCCCAGTCCGGTCTTTTCTATCCATCTCACACACAGTTTCGGCGATGCGATGGACAGGCCAGGCCCGATTTAGCCTGGTTGTGACTGTCTCATCTTTCTCACCAAGCCGTCGACACAGTGGAGAAGCCGTTCCCGATTCGGTTGTGTCCGGTTGTGACTGCTTCATCTCTCGCGCCACGTTGGCAAGTCGGTGGAGCGCCTCGGATTTATTCGGTCGATTGTGACTGTCTTATCTCACTCACTCACTGTACTGTGCCACACCCATGGACGATTCGGTCGGATTGTGGCTATCTCATCTCCCTAAACATATTTGGCAAGGCGGTACAGCGGCCTCGTCTGATTCCCTCCTGTTGAATCTGCTACAATGGTTCCCTTACCATTAAATACCATAAAAATAAGACTCTAAGACACTCTAAGACATGTCGCGTCCAATCCTAAAGGGACAATGTTGTACCCAATGTAACCTTTACTTGGGTAGGGGAGGTGTATAGCTCAATCCCTCGGAGGCAGTTTCGGCAGAGAAAAAAAATACACATGTTCTCAGGGCATTCTTATTGGAGACACCGGTATCTGCGATCCCACCCCGACAACAGCTGGGACAGCTGACAACCGACAATATTGAAGAAACGTTGTGACTGCCTCATCCGTCTATATGTGTCGGCAACACAACATAGCTGCCAGGGACGATTTGGTCTGGTTGTAACTGTCCGATCACCCTCCCCATGCTCATAGACGGTAGAGGTGAACGGGGACATGACCGATTCGGTCTGATCGTGACTGTCTCATCTCCCTCATCTTGTTGTCAAGACAGTGGAGCTGCAAAGTCCGATTCCCTGCTGGTGGCCCTTACAACTCTTTAATGAGTAGGGATCGGACCCACCACAAAATGTTGAATGCCATTGAGATATTCTTGTGCCTTTTTCTCATGAAGCCGCCTTTGACACTCTGTGACATGTCTCGTCCAGTTATGAGGGGACCATATAGCCTTTACATGGGTAGGAATGGGGTACAGGCCAACAATATCATGTCATGGAGACATTTTCGGCAGAGAACAAGCCAACGCCCACAATCCAAAGCATTCTCATATGAGACGTCTGTACCCCTGACCCCTCCGCAACAACATTCGAGATCCAAGTAAGAATAAGCCTAAGGTAAGTGAAAGGTCGTTATTGTCTCATCCGTCTCTACGTGTCGGCAACACGGCGCCGCAGCCAGGGACGATTCGACCTGGTTGTGACTGTCCAATCTTCCTAACCTTGTATGTAAGGCGGTCTGGTTATAAACACACCGAGATCGCAAGACTGTTGGTCCTATTCTGCATGGATCGGTCGGAACCCATCTATTTGATACGTTCAAGGTAACTAAAGGCGAGATCAGCAATGTCTGATTCATTATAGTTGTGCCAGTGTCATTTTTCAGACAGTGTTGGCAAGACAGTAACAGGTTGCAGGTCCTTTTCTGACTGAATATGTCCGTCAATTCTCCCTCACCGTATTTGCACACAATGTAGCGGCCGGGTTCCATTCTATGCTAACATGAGTTTGGACCGGCCGACAAGAGTCGGGACACAACTAACCTCTCAGATAACTGAAGGATATGGACTGTTTCCTTTCTTTGAACGTGTTGTCAAGAGGGTGGAGCAGCCAGAGCCAACTAGTTCTGGGTGTGACTCTCTCATCTCTCTCACAGTGTTGGCAGAACGGTAAGCAGCCGTGCCCCATTCGGTCTTGTTGCGACCGTCTTATCTCTCTTCCCTTGTCGGCGACGCAGTAGTGCTGCCAGGTCCCATTAGGCCTGGTTGTGACTGTCTCATCCCCTTCACCATGTTTGCAAGACTGTAAAACCGACAGCCATGTCCCATTCCGCCTGGTCGCTATTCAATGTCGGTGACAGGGTGGTGCTCCCAGATCCGATTCAGTCCCGTAGTGACTGTCACCACTTTCTCCCCGTGTTAACGACTTATTAGTGCTCCTAGGCTCAATTCGATTTGGCTGTGGCCGTCTCATCTCTCCCTCGCACCATGTTGGCAAGACAAAGCTGCTGCCCGCGAGCTAATTCGCTTGTTGTGACTCTCCTCACAGTGTTGGCAACACGGTGGATCTGCCGCTGAGGGCACATTCGGTCTGGCTGTGACTGTCTCCACTCTCTCACCATGCCACTGAGGTCACATTCGGTCTGGCATTGACTGTCTCCACTCTCTCACCATGGCTGCAAGGCTGATCTGCTGCCGGAGCCTATTCGGTATGGTTGGGACTCTGACTTCTCTTACAGTGTCGGCAACACAGTAGATCTGCCACTGATTCCTCATTCGGTCTGGTTGAGACTATCTCATCTCTATCCCCATGTCGGCGACCAAGTGGATCTGCCAGGTCCGATTCGGTCTGGTTGTGTCTAATCTTTATTTCAATGTCGGCGACACAGTGGTGCTACCAGGTCCAATTCGGTCTCTTATCCATCTCACTGCGTCAGCAATACGATGGAGCTGCCAGGTCCGATTTGGTCTGGTTGTGACAGTCTCAACTCCATTACTGTGTTGGCAAAACGGTCAAGTAGCTGGTCAGAATCGGTCTGGTTGTGACTGTCCCATCTTGGTTCCCATGATGATTTTAAGGATTAGATTAAAAGCAAGTGGGCGGACAAAGTCACAATCAGGCCAATTCAGTAAATGTTGGGTGAGAAAATGTCTCTGGATGTAGGACAGTGTTGAGTATCGTAACCTGTCCTCTCTGTTATTCTGCGACCACTTTTAGACAGACTAGAGAAAGAAATCTCATTAGTTAATGGCAATTTATTATAGACGTTCATATGACTGCCATTAACTTTTACAATTTCACATGATAGAAATTATGTAAAGGAACCAGTCCCATGTTGCAAAAATATGTAAGATGTATATAAATCATTCAGGATTAGAAGATGCAATTTGAAAGACACATCCTAGAATACACAAGCTGTCTTCTAAATTTACCCAACTGAAAAAAGCATCCTCCCATCCACCTAACACAATTACTTGTTCATAAACTCGGACTAGACAACTTACAATATAATAATACAGTTGATTGTGGACGGATAATTGACTACGAATAAAACTGATTGTCTAATGTTATAACATGTATAAATATGATTGTTTTCTGACTTAAAAAATACAGGTATCTAAGATTCAGCCAGCTGTATCTTTATAGACATTTGGATGTGACCTAAGAAATGAACTGGGAAATAACAATTGCACACCATAGGAAAAATACATTATCATACATCCGTAGTGTCACAGACTGAGGAGAGTTCCCACCAGTACAAGAGGCGCAGACATAGAGTTACACACAAGACTGAGCACAGTCGCTACCCAACATGTGGGGTGCATACTCAGAAGGTTGCATTCAAGACCGCCGAAGGTCCATACCAGTACAAGTAGTGCAGACACAGTCCCAACCTACAGGTGACGGTGTAGACATAGTCACACACAAGACTAAGGACAGTCCCGACCAGTACAAGTTGTGACGGCATAGTCCCAACCTGCAGGTGACGGTGTAGACATAGTCACATACAAAACTACGGACAGTCCCGACCAGTACAAGTGCTGTCGACATAGTCCCAACCTACAGGTGATGGTGTAGACATAGTCACATACAAGACTAAGGACAGTCCCGACCAGTACAAGTGCTGTCGACATAGTCCCAACCTGCAGGTGACGGTGTAGACATAGTCACATACAAGACTAAGGACAGTCCCGACCATTACAAGTCGTGACGACATAGTCCCAACCTGCAGGCGACGGTGTAGACATAGTCACATACAAGACTAAGGACAGTCCCGACCAGTACAAGTGCTGTCGACATAGTCCCAACCTGCAGGTGACGGTGTAGACATAGTCACATACAAGACTAAGGACAGTCCCGACCAGTACAAGTGCTGTCGACATAGTCCCAACCTGCAGGTGACGGTGTAGACATAGTCACATACAAGACTAAGGACAGTCCCGACCAGTACAAGTCGTGCAGGCGACGGTGTAGACATAGTCACATACAAGACTAAGGACAGTCCCGACCAGTACAAGTGCTGTCGACATAGTCCCAACCTGCAGGTGACGGTGTAGACATAGTCACATACAGGACTAAGGACAGTCCCGACCAGTACAAGTGGTGTCGACATAGTCACATATACCAAACGTCTTATGATATCGTACATCGTTTAGCATTTTCCTCCTCCTCTGTGATCTCATCCATCTCCGACGGCAACCGTGGAATATTATCCAGAAGTTTCAGCTGAGGTAAGATGCCGAATACCCTAGAATAGAGCACAGCAGGTAGAGTAATTGAATTATTCATGCTTTACAGTGATAAAGGAACAGAACAGAGAAACACTAAATCAATATCAAGAACACCTTTCTGGGTACGCCATTCAAAGAATTTTCCACCACTAAATAGACTCTACTAAAACCAATTTGACTTACCTCGGTCTGTAATTTTCCTTGAATTCTACAGGGTTTCCTTTCAACACTAGACTCTTTAATGGTGTTTTCTTCAAGCTCTTCAGACCGTCCAAATCATGGATGTTATTGTAGGACAGATTCAGCCAAAGGATATGCGGAAGTTCCGGAAGACACTGGAATGGGACAGAAAAGATATAACATATAATTTAAGGTGGTTCAATTATAGCCTGAAGCTTAAGACACGTAAACCTTCATAGCTATGGCCTTAGGATGAGATATAAAACCAAGATTTCTTGTACCTGGTGTCTAGGCCAGGGCAAACAAATAACCCCAGCAAGACAGTTCGACTCCTGAGAGAGAACATTAACTTACATTCAGGCTGTTCAGGTAGTTCTTTGTTAGGTTCAAGTGGGTGCACCTGAAACGCAAATGGTTTGGTTATTAGCTCAAAGACTTAACTTTTTATTATGGCTCAAATGGCATAAATGTAAAAGAGAGGGGGTATCCAAAATTGTTGTTTCATTCGCAAAAAGTCTCCTGGTGATTCCTATGCAAAGTCCAACAGGACCAACTGAGAATTCAAAAGTCCGCTCAAAATAATAGCTTTCACTCTAAATTCCAATGGCAATATTTAGCCAGCATTGTTATATTTAGCAAGCAAACTTACGCCGGGAACTTTATACTTGACAGATTAACCAATGTGTCTTCTACCAAGTTGATCTCCCTGGCGTTTACCAATCGCTTCAGGACTCGTTTGAAGTTGTCCTGTTGATACTTATCACCAAGGTCTTGGTATGACAAATTGCAAAACTGAAAAAAAGTAGTGTCACATGTGTTGATGTCATGCATTCCTAACTGCTGGGCTATAAAACGAACGAATGACAGCTTATGTATATATATAGCACTTCTCACTGACAGGCCAGGGTACATGTACATCTCAAAGTGCATTGGGTCTTCTACAACTGTCACTATTTTAAATTGGCCTCTGCCAAGGAACTCCACAATCTTTAGAACTGCGTGTCGGACACCCAAACCAGAGTATGAAGACTTTAACTAAAAATATCGAAGCGCAAAGACTGCAACTGGAAAACCTAAGACTAAAGACCTCAGACAGTGGCTACAAAGGTAACTAGTTATTTTCAAGACAGAACACTATAAGATCATTACAAGATGATTTTTAAGAATACCTCAGCTGACTCCCAATCTTCCATCTGATTTCTATAATTCTTCCTCTCTTTCCCCATCTTTCCATGATGGATGGGATTCTCTGCATCATCAGTCACAGTGTGGAATGTCTCCTCTTTAATTTGCGGACCTGAAACGAGGAGAAAAAACCTAAGGATTGCCGATTGACCCTTACTACAAAACATCAGGAAATTGACTAAAATTTGTTCTCATTCTTACCATCTCTAATCCTTGGCGCCCACAACACAGGGCCATGGATCTCAGTATGACTCAATTCATGCCAGACAGTGTGTTTGTAGCGATGGGATGGAAGCTGTAACAGATTCAATATATCAATGATGAGAACAAAACCAAGTATAGAAACTCAACAGGGGCTGGTGCAGCAGGTGTGGGCATATTGTAATCACTTTTGAGAAAACTCTTTCAACTGACCATGAAATTTGGAATGTTAAAACCACCTTGGTTCTGCTTCAGAAAAACACCAAAACACAATTCCAACCTTCTACTACAGAATGCATCCAAAAGATAACACATTCTCACCTTTGGAAGAATTTCTACACCATTTTTCTGCAGAATCTGCTTTTCTTCATATTCTGTTCTAATAGCTAGAGAGACATTTGGTCCCGAAAAGTCTGACATGGTGTAGCTCGACTGAAACAAAGGAAAAGGGTGAGTACAGGTCAAGGGGTACAAGTGAATGACTGCGAGACCGAGAGGATTGACCGAGTGTGACCGAGTTGCCTATGGCATTATGGGCTATTTTAGTTGAAAATATCAAGAAATTCTGAAGAGAAGAGGCAACATTTCACATATAAAATGAAAATATCGCAATCACTTTGCGACCTAAATAATCTTTGAACATTGGTCAACAACAGTTATTACATATCATGAAAATATACCTTCGGAATAAGATCTTATTGGGCAAAATGACGTCAAAATCAAGTTCTTTTCCTCAAGCCAATGTGCACAATATTTGATGACGTAGCCACATCAGTCGCAGTTACGTGTAAACAGAAAATAGTTCAATTCATTGAACGATAGATGTCGCATTAAAAATCTCAGAAATGATTGACAGTTGTCAGTCAATCGTTCGCATGGTGGCGCAACAATCGCCAAGAAAACAATGACAAATCGATGACAAAAGCCCTGAATCACCCACATGTTATTTCGAAATATCAGGTAGCTTGCCTGGGCATGTCGAAAATTGACCAATAAAACCCACCTGACCTGATTATTTGATAGAGAACCCGGAACACGGTCGATGTGACTCCTAGCTGGCCTTCTACACGTACGGTTAACAGTAGAATATACACTATTATAAATATAATCTACATGCTATTGTTAACTCTTGAACTAGCTTTACTCATTACTGTAGCTGTAGATTTGTTATGTATTTGAGGCAAATTCTAATCTTTAACTAGCTATGGTAGTGTGACTTTTTTAGTAGCTAGGTAGATGCTGTCAGTTGTGCCAGGGCCACAAGCACCATTTCGACATTGACGACAAGATGAAAGTGAAACTGAAACGGGCACCATGACCACGTCGCGAGCGCCCGAACAAAAATGATAAAATCAATGGGCATATCACGACAACAGATATTAATGATTTCGGAAGGCCTAACCACCCTAAGCAGTAACTTATCGACAATGCCAAAAGGCTGGCATATACATGCACGAGGCCTATATTTTAATTTTTCAATGTTGATTTAAAATCTAAAATCATTAAATATCGGCAGAGAAAAAGTAATGTGCATTACCATCTAAAGCCTACCAGTGCTGGCAATCAAAATTAGATTTTCTATTCCATTACAGAATATCACCAGTTGGTACATTTTATGTACACACTTATTAGGCACGCCGTCACCAAGATTGCCTTGGCCCCTTACAAGGAATTCCCTGGCGCAAGAACCTCATTGACAAGTGCAGTCCTAGTAAAGCAATCAAGTGGTGATAAAAGATTGTTACCTCCAAAACGAAGACTGATATTTCCTTCAAAGAGAGGCCTTACAGAACAAAGTCTTTGCCTTACAACAGGAAAACATTACAAAGGCCTACCACAGATAATTTTCGCAAAGGGACTTTGTATAACCGAAGACCACGACATGGCGGATAATAAATTTTGCGCAGATTATGATAAAAGAGGAATGGCGTCCTGTAAAAAATGCAAACAGAAACTTACAAAGGGTCAGATGCGATTAGGAAAAGTGACGGTTAATCCATTCAGTGGCGATAGCGGCGGTGATATGAAACTCTGGCACCATCCTCAGTGTCTGTTCGACACGTTCCTTCGCGCTCGTGCCACGACCAAGATCATCGAGGAACCGAGTGATCTTGAGGGCTTTAACGATCTACAAGACGAAGATAAGCAGGCTATTAGAGATCTAATTGCAGGTTAGTAGAGATTGCACCGTTTGAAAATCAAATGAAGAAAAATGTGTTCCTTGTTCAGCCATGCATGCCATGTCTGTCTGACAAACCAAGTCACAAGATCAGAAGAATTTGACTCCCGAGCATTTTCAAAAACATGCAGGCTATTTGGGAGAATGATAGTATTTGGACTATAACTACAGGTGTTACCGAAAATGTACATTTTTATGATTTCATGAACATAAATTTAATTATTTTGAAATTTCTGCTGTGATTTCCAGCTCATGAAGCAAAGAAGGGTTCGCCTGCCAAGAAGAAAACTCCAGCAAAGGCAAAAACTACCCCTGCAAAGACTACCCCTGCAAAGACCACCCCAATCAAGTCGCCAGATCCGAAACAGACTCTGCTCACACCTGTCAAGAAGGCCGAATTCAAAAGTGATTCTGATGATGATGGTAATTTAAAACAATAACATTCGCAATCTTTTTAGCACCTTTCATTTTCTATACATGTAGTAGTGATTGGACTTATCATCAGTGCTATTGCTGATTCCTGTTAACCACCGGGCCAAGGAATGACAGTCCAGGACCTTAGTTTTACAAAACGATTAATTTTACTTGGATTTTCTGGTGTTGCAGGTCCAAGCACCTCCAAAGCACCAATTGACCCTGATGCAGAGAAAGACAACTCGTTTCGGCAGTACAGACGCATTTGTGCGGAAATTGCCGAGGAGAGCAGTTACACTGGGAAGACCAAGATCCTCTCGGAATATCTCAAAAGAGGCAGTGATGGGGGTAAGATTGTGAGGGAACTGAAGCGTGTTCAGACTTGCCATGATCGATTCTGTCAATGTCTCATCTAAGAAGTGCCTGGTATTGCTCAGAGCCCTGTCGATTTCCTATTGACTCACTTAGCCTGTTACTCCCAGTGGAGTATAGATCGCCAACATGATTTTTCACTTCCTCCTGTTTTGGGCAGTTCTCTCAACGCAGGGTCCAGTTCATCCCTATCATCATAGCCTCATGTCTTCCATATGCTTTCAGATGGTTTTAAAGGTGATGTGTATGTGCTGCTGAAGTTATTGCTGCCAGGATCCGTCAAGAGGGTTTATAACTTGAATAATAAGAATTTGATCAAGCTTTTTAGTTCGGTAAGTTGCATTCAAACTAATTGTCCGACAAGGGCCTGTAAGTGCACATAAAAAATTGTATTTTGTGTTTGAACCAAATTCAGCACAGCCTGTTTCTTTTCAAAGAGTATGTTATACATGTATGTGTGTTTGTGTGTTCTAGATATTCCATGTGAGCTACCAGGAAATGCTAACAGACCTAGAGAAGGGAGATGTTGCTGAAACAGTCAAGGACTTCTTCGAACAGAGTACCAAACTTCCCCCAAGCAAGAAGAGCACTTTATCATTACAAGAAGTCGATGCGTTCCTGGACGACCTAGCCACGTTGACAAAAGATGACGAACAGACCCGGGCTCTAAAGCACATTTCTAAGAAATCGACAGCCAACGACTTAAAGATGGTTGTACGGCTTATCAAGCATGATCTCAGGATTAATGCTGGAGCGAAACATATGTAAGTAAAAAAAAACCCATTCGAAAGCCTTGTTGGGGTTTTAAAACATGGCTGCTATAGTTCTTCTGTGTTTAATGTCAACACACATGGTGTGCGCTATACCAAATAAACAAATTTGGGACCAAAATCAGTGTCCTTGAGAAAGAAGGTGTCCTACTAATAGTGCTAGGTGTCACTGTACATGTACATGACTTGGTGTTCTTTCACAGCCTCGAAGCCCTTGATCCAAATGCTTACGACGCATTCCAAGCATCTCGTGATCTCAAAGATGTCGTGACAAGAGTCCAGAAGAATAAAGATGATGCCCAGGGAAAATTTGGCCTGCAGAAAAAGCTGAGCGTTAGGGCGTCGCTGATGACACCTATTCTGCCCATGTTGGTAAGTCAGTCAGTCGGTCGGTCCAGCCACTTGTGACGTTTCAAAGTGAAATTTGGTGTGTGGGTTGCCGCATGCAACAAAGTCCTAGATGGCTGCTCCCTTCCAGTTGAAATCTCGTCGGTGCACTTGTCAGCGCAAACACCCTGGCTTTAGCGATGGGAGACCTGTGCGTAACACTTGTTATTACGGTTTCTCCAGCCAAATGCTGGACTGATAATCATTCTCTATTGAGAACTTTAAACATGATCACTCTATCGTTTTGTCTTCAGGCAGAGGCATGCAAGTCCATCAGTTACGCCTTTAAAAAGTGTCCTAACGGCATGTATTCAGAGATCAAGTACGACGGAGAAAGGGTCCAGGTCCACAAGAAAGGCAACGTCTTCAACTACTACAGCAGGAGCTTGAAGACCGTCCTACCTCACAAGGTCCAGCACTTCAAGGACTACATCCCCAAGGCATTCCCGGGAGGCAGTGATTTGATTCTCGATGCTGAAGTCTTGCTGATTGATACCAAGACTAGCAAACCTTTACCGTTTGGTACACTCGGAAAACATAAGGTTAGTCGGATTTGTTCTGTTCAAGAGTACATTTATGATAATGAGGTTAGTCGGATTTGTTCTGTTCAAGAGTACATTTATGATAATGATAATAATAGTGAGTTCTTATATCGCACTTTTCACTGTTTCATGTATTGTCTCACTTTGCAGTCGCTGACATTATTACCCAGATTTTAAATTGTTTCTTTTGTGATTTCAGAAAGAGGCTTTCAGTGATGCCAATGTCTGCCTGTTCATATTTGACTGCATCCATTTCAATGGCGAAGACCTCATGGACAAGTGAGTTTGCTTTTGTTTGAACTGTTTACCTCTTTGCATCATTCATGACATAACTTACATGTACAACAGATTTTGCAAATTTCAATATTTCTTTTTAAGGCCCATAAAAACCAGGAGGAAATTTCTTCGTGAGAACATGATCGAAATTCCCAACAGAATCTTGTTCTCGGAGATGAAACACATAACGGTGAGTATAGCATGATACTTTTCCTTATAACTTGGCGCTGCTTTCTCACCATCACCACATGACTAGTTGGCTAAGCGCAAGTGACATAAATTGGCTCACGCAGCACAGAAAATCAGGGAACCTCAATTGCTCAATTGGTAGAGCAGTGCACTGACAATGACACACAAATTCCACATCAGTGTCGTAAAATGTTTGATACTTCTGGCTGTATCTCTACACGTATAGAATTTCTTTTTCAGGTGCCCTCTGATCTCAATGACATGCTTGTGCGAGTCTTCCGTGAAGGTCTCGAAGGATTGGTCCTCAAAGATGTAAATGTAAGTCGACGTATAATTTTGTTTTTGCCAGGAATACCGAGGTGAGAGTGGATATTTACCAATGTTAACAGGGGCGTAGCTCGCTTTTTGGTCGTGGGGTTATGTAGGGCTCAACTCCAGTGTCCCCACAGGTTTCTTTTCTCCAATTTTTGAAACAGCAAACAAACACTTTCCAATCATGGCCTGAACATGATTTTATGACTGTTTCTAGGGCACCTACGAACCTGGTAAACGACATTGGTTGAAGGTGAAGAAGGACTACCTCTCTGAAGGAGCCATGGCGGACACTGCTGACCTGGTTGTGCTTGGCGCTTACTTCGGCTCGGGAAACAAAGGTATGAGACAGTTTGAATCATAGCCCTTCATCCATAACACGTTCTCTGGTGCCTGGTGACTGACAGATGGTTTATCCCAGGAACTGGTTACACACATTGTCATTGTCAAACCTCAAACCAAAAAATCGCCTTTCTCTTCAGGTGGTATTATGTCGGTATTCCTGATGGGTTGTTATGACCCAGATAACGACTGCTGGAAGACTGTCACAAAGGTCTCGGGTGGACACGATGACAAAACGTTAGACCGATTACAGGGAGAGTTGGACATGATCAAAATCAGCAAAGATTATTCCAAGATTCCAAGCCATCTGAAGATATCGAAGGCAGCCGTTCCAGATTTTATCATAGCCAATCCTAAGGTAAATATATGTAGAAGTTTGGCTCTAAAGTATGACAGATTATCATGTACCGTAGTAACGACAAACCATTTCCTTGAACCACAAAATTTTTGCACGTCTTTTTTTAGATTCTTATTTCTAAAAAAACTCTAGAATCATGATAATATATTTTGGAAAAAATTATGAAATTCCTTTCAGTTTCTAGCGCCAAACAAAAAATTTTTTTTTTGATTTTTACTAAATAAGTTATGTTTTGTTTGTGATTTGAACACCAATCATAATTTATTTAAACCTTTATTTTATCGCTTTCAGAAAGCCCAAGTGTGGGAGATCACAGGGGCCGAGTTCAGCAAGTCTGACGCACATACAGCTGACGGCATCTCAATCAGATTTCCAAGGGTCACAAAAATCAGGGACGATAAGGGCTGGGAGGAAGCTACGAACTTAAAACAACTGAAGGTAGGGATTTGCCTTGTAGGATTGAATTGGTGCTTTATTTTAGATTTATAAGATCCACTCTCTCCTGCAACTCGGCATTACACCTCCCTTACAAAACACCTCTCTGTTAAGGTCACCCTCTCCATTAATGACACTGCATTTGGTCCTGAAGTGATGATTTCCATTGAATTTGACCTATAAATCTAATTCCATAAATTCTTTCAGGTTTTGTTCAAAAAGTCCAAAGAGTGCTCAGACATACCAGATGCCATAGGAGGTCACAAAGGCACGCCCAAGAAGGGGGGTGCATCAGCATCCCCATCACCGTCACCATCGCCTTCTCCATCGCCATCCCCATACCACACCCCCATCAAGAGGAAAGCAGATTCTTCCCCTGAGCGGACACCAGTCAAAAGGGTAGGTCTGAAGAACTAGTTGTCCACTCGGAACAAATTATAAATTTGTTTGTAAATAAGTTTGCAGTTTATGTCACATTTTTCATGCTGATGGATAAGCTAAAAAAATAAATGGCCATAAAAAATCACAAATCAATCACAGAAAGGAATGCAGCAGTACAAAATATTTTGTCCCTCGAGGTCATGACTCAGAATTTTTCTTCTCTGCAGTCAAAGCAAGTGTGTAAATATGGAGCTAACTGTTACCAGACCAACCCAGATCACCTTGCAAACTTTGACCACCCCAAGAAGACCACACCAGAGTCACCTGCCAAGAAATCTAAGGTAAATGTCCGCTTACAGCAGACTCCTCTCTATTATGGACACATCATTATTAAAGACACCCTCTCGACATGTATCAAGGACACTGCATTTGATCCTAGACAGGTTGTTTCCATTGTGTTGGACCTCTGTAATAAGGACACCTCTCAATTAAGGACATCATTTGTCAGTACTCCCACTGTGTCACTGAAATTTTATTGCTAAGTTTAATATGTCTATTACATGTGTATTTAGTTTTATGGATATTGCTCTGTATTTCAGCATCTTGCAGACGTATTCACTGGACTGAAAATCTACCTACCAGAGTCCGTCGAAAAATACAAGGAACTCCGACGATTTATTATTGCGTTTGACGGAGAACTCGTAGAAGAGTTCGATATTTCAAATGCGACCCATATCGTGGCTGATAACGGTGCAAAGAATGGACATGATGCGGCCGATGCCATTCCAAGTGTCACGACAGACTGGCTGTGGTGTTGTATTCGTGAAAAGAAAATGGTTCCTCTGACCAGTAGTTAACCTACATGTATGTTTTGAACATGACAGGCATTGTGACTTATACATGTCGATGGCAATAGAGAAACTGTATCAAACAAGAAAATGGCAGCCAGGCTTTAGACATTGTTGGTTGGTTTTACATTTACACGTACGTGTATAGCGATTTATGGAGTTTCAGGCCTACATTTCTTGCATTAAATTGGCATTAAAGGTATTTGCATTGGTCAATTGCCGCAAGTTGTCCACTAACTTGGTTGGACAACAGGTGCAGAGATCCTATTCAGAAGTTGAATGTTGACATACAACATGAAATGTCCGCATGATGTTTGGAGTATTTTAGTTCATGGGAGGTGGCTCTCTACACCACATTCTACCTTTTACACTTACATGCAGTAACTGTGAGTTTCAGCCAGGAAATACCTTGTGCAGACCACTCATTTGAACCTATATACTGTTTGTAGCATTTATCACACTTGTATTTAGGCTAGTATTACAGAACGCACATGTACATGTACTGTATATATTTGTATGTTTCCTAGCTGTGTGTGCTCTTGCCTGGTCCAAGTAGGTGTTGCACTGTACATTTTCTTTAGATGATGAGTTGAGATCAGAGCATCCAGTAACTATCTAAGATACTAAAAATGTACATGTACATGTACATGTAGACATTGCTGTATTGAACAGGGAAACGCATTCATTGAATTTGAATAAGAATAAAGATAAGAATAGAACTAAACAGTCTTAATTCATGTGTTCACTGTTTACTGTGCTAGTTGCACTGTTCGATTGCATCAGTGTGGATAACAGGTGGGAGTTACAGGTACATACATCAAAAGGCCTTCTTATGTGGCCGGTCTCTCGGTGTCCCAGATGGGTTGGGCAGTTCTGGAGCACATTTTCTGGTGTCTGATCTAATGTGCTACACTGGCACCTTTTCGACTCTGCCATGTTCATCCCGAAGTAGGCTTCGAATCTACAGTGGCCTGTCCAAGGCCTGAAGATCCGGTATTTCTACAGGAGTCCAGAATGAAGAAAAGAGAGTCAGTGCCCACCTGAACACTGCTACATCTGTACATGCGAGTCAGCATGCATTATACATGCTTCCCGAAATTGGTGGCTTGCATTGGAACGAACTTTTTCCCCCTTGTCCGTCATCAAAGGCATTCAAGTGTGTTGGTCAACCATGACTATCTCCTTTGTCCCTCCACCATTAGGCCTAGTTTCCCCTTATGACATCACTATTTCGGACACTCGGCGCCCCATTTCTGGAAAGGTGTATAGTTGATTGTCAATCAATACATCAAGGAAGACAAAAATCATTTCTTTAGGATAATAAACTTTATTCATAATATCAGCAATGCTTTCAATGCTTACAATAAAAGGATATTTTTAATCATCTTTCTTTGGACCAACATGTACATGTACACATGTAACTATATATTAATCAAACAGCCAGTAAGCATCATCCAAATATGACTCGGTCTCAGATGTTCCTCGCTTCCGTCTCTTAGTCTGCTTTAGCTGCCCATCCCAGTCTTGCTCAATCAACTTGAACAGATCCAGTGATGCTCGAGCATCTTCCACGGAGCAGTGACTACCTTTTTGGATCCAGCGATCTGGAAATAACAAACAAAGAGGTCTTTAGTGAGATGAGATATTCAATTTCGAGTTTACAGCAACTGTATCATAGTTGAGTATAATACTAGGTAGTGGGCCTATTCCAAAAAGCTGTCATTTGTATCTCATTAGCTAAAGGACGCAGCTCAGCTAGCACCACTCGTGAGCATAACCAGATACCTACCTAACAAAGCTCTTGCCATCTTCTTAAGACTACACTTTGTCTCGTTTGACCCCATCATTTCCTTAAGTTTGGCAGACGTTATTGTATCTCTGATGTTCTCCTGCGATGGTGCTATTTTCAAGACTTCAAGATCGTTATGAATCGCATGACCGATGATGATTTTTCCCTAAAAAACAGGAGGACATTTTGACAAAGTTACCCAGTGTTTTGATTTCATGCTAGGAATAATCTGCATCCGGGAATCCAATGTGGAGTTTGCCATCTGACAGTTTTGAACATGGTTATCTTCTGCACTATAAACTCTTCATAAGTTAATTCCTGAGAGTGAGACACAAATGAGGAAAATTTACAAAATTAGCCCAACTTTACCACAGTCAATTAATTTCTCTATTGCAAGCCTGAGAATCATACCTCGATAATCTGTTTTATTCGTCTCCTTGCACTTTCAAACGGCACGGCATTCTTCATGTGGTAGGGATGTATTCCACTCCAAGGGGTCCTGAAGTCGGTGATTGGTTCTTCTGGGCAGCTGTAGATATCTAACACAACTTTCCCATAGTAGTTAACAATGCTGGCACGTCCTGGAAGCAAAGAATATAAATTAAATCCCTTGGTTAATTTTGTTTCCACCGCCCAGAATAGGCTGAAACCAAGGAGGAGGAAGCATGACTGGCCAGGGACCTTTTGCCATCAGGTTTGTTTATGAATGCATAGCTGATTAGGTTTATGGTAAGTGTAATACTTTGAAAGGCCTTTCAAAATTCAACACGTAGTTCTTGAAAACTTTTGAACAATTCCCATTCTGAAAGTGCAACTGACTACACGGAAACATTGTGGAAGCAAAGTAAGGTTAGCATGCAATTTACCTAAAGCACTCTTCCGACCTTTTTCCCCAACTCCAACAAACTCGCAATCTAAGGCAACATACTGCTCAGGACGGGGTCGCTTACTCTCCAGCTCCTCTATCGTACGCTTCAGGCCTCTACAACTCTGGACAATCGTCTGTCGTGTAGACGAACACTCATTATCTTGACTAGAGCTCTTCCCAGAAGTTGAAGGCTTTTCTCCAAGGGGGTTCTCAGTCTTTCCACCTTGAATAGACTGACTTGACTCATATGAGACTTTAGTACACTTGCTTGATGATGCCTCAGTGTAATTTTCCTTCGATGCCCACACACCAGAACTACTAGGAACAGATGACGACACAGCACTGGTACATGGAGTTCTATCAGGAGACACTGACGTAGACTTCTTACCAGGTGTAGCTGCCTTTTTTATCACACCTTTGGATGAAATGATTAAATCACAAACCAACTCTGAATCTGACACAGATGAAACTGGCTTGGCCATTCCATTGGAGGTTAGAACCTTGCAATCAGAGTCATCTGACACATTTTCAGAACTTTCTGGAACCCGATCGTGCATCTTATCCAGAATTTTAATACCAGTACGATCTGTCCCTTTCTCCGAGTCAGAACCAGTCTCTATTTGTATGTCCTGCCCAAATTTCTCCTGCACAATTTCAACAATTTCAGACCTTGTCAACCCAGAATCATAAATCACAAGAACCTCCTCCTCTTCTGATTCAGAGACAAAAATTCCACTAGTGTCGTCCGCAGACCCCAAAACTGAATCCAACTTCATTCTCTTTCCATCACTTTTATGTAAAGTTTTAGCTCCTTTGTCAACATCATGTGTCCCATCATCTCCTGACCCAAAATCACATCCACAATTGTTTTTGGACTGAACACCTCCAGATTGGTCAGTTGTGCAACCAATGCTCGAAGATGGTCGCTTCACACCATGTTTTTGATTCGAACCCGATGAACAACTGGGTGTAGCAACCAACTCTGTCGAGTACTCCGAAGTACCTGATTTTAAGTGACCTGACAAACCATTTGTCCCAGACACGCACCTGTCTGCATGTAGATATTTACCAGTTGTATTTTGAAGAGAATTATTCCTGGAGTCCGCACAATCTTTTTGCGACACCCTGTTACTTGGACCTGCAGAGGGACAGGCAGAAGTTTCACGCCTAGCACCATCTGAAACGCCAGAACATCTATCAAGCTTATCTTTTGCATTCTTAAGTCTTTCTAATCTGCTGTTTTTTTTCCGCAGCCTCCGTTTCTGAACCCTGGTCAACTTCTTCTTTGGATCTGGTGATGTTGGGGGAGTGGGACTTGATTTTCTTTTCCGTGTCAACTGTTCATTATCGGGGCGATTGAAAACATCACTCAAGAAACTCTGCCATTTTGGATCAAGTGAAGGAGAGTCACATCTTTCCTGGTATAAAAGACTATTTGACGGTTTTGCCACAGAAATATTTTGAGTCTCTAGTGACATTTCATTGTTTTCTTTTAGCCCTGTGATTTCTGATCGAAACTTTTTGAGCTGTTCATCATCAATTGTGAATCCTGCCGACATGAGCTTATTAACGGTAGACTTCTCATTGTCTTTTGAGTCCATTCCATCCATGACGTCCTCACCAAGCCAGGCAGCGCCTTGACCTAGCCTATTGGTCTTCCAGCTAGAGGCTAAAACTGCAAGTACAAAGAAGAATGATTGATATGATATGTGGTTTGGAGAATCGGAACCACAATTAAGGGCATGCTCCGCAACGCTGATGGGTAGGCCAGTGTAGCTTTTTCTTGGAGTTCATGCAACAAGACATCCTGGCTTCAGTTAATATCGTCATGATGCCGATATCAAAAACATTGACATATAATAATAGTCACTTAGCACTGGTGCCACACACGTCCGGCTGTTCTCGAGAAAAAAAGAGGGCCATCAGATATTTATCAAAGAGTCTTCAACCCCATTATATGAGCCATGGCCCATTACCTGGCTCATGTGCTCAAGGTGCATGCAGTGTGTCATTTTGTGTGTGCATGGATGCAATGGACAGTACATCACAATCACATGTGCATGGATCATCACAGTTTTTTTTCTTGGGACCTACATCCCAGTGATTTCCACGAAAAACAACGAAGATTAACTTCAAATATAGATGTGATGAGTGGGCTATACTTCATTTCATATTTCTATAGTCTTACTTCAGTTATTCTAGCTTCAATTTTTAAGAAATAGGATTTTTAACGCTGCTTTTCTCACAAATTCAAATATAGCCTCTAAACTATATCCCATACAAATTGTTATGCTAAAATAGCAGGGTACAAAATTTGCAATTACTCAGATATTGATTTGTAAATCTCAACTTACTTTCAAACATACAGCTTTAATAATATAACAAAACCTTAATATGTCCAAATACAGGTAAATCTTTGGCAATGGTGGTAAATATTGCAATTTTCGTCATAATTTGTCTGGGATATCTAAAAAACAAAATGTCGTCCGAAGGCCTGGGGAGGGTCTTGTCAAAATCTAATTTTGATGCTGATGGATGTATGTTCTCATCTGATTCTCTTTAAACAGAGATTTTTGAAAAGATAAAAAGATAATCTTTAATTTGATACCAAATATGTGCTATTTGCTATTGCTGGTTTTTAGTATTTAATGGTTTATATGGAAAAAAATTGGAGTTTTATGTATTGCCTGTATAATACACTGTATAAACACAGAGCTACACACAACACATTGACCTTACTGGGGTCCCTGCAATGCATTTAGGCCGGGGATAAAGGTAGAGCAGCCATACTTGCATTTACACAATCCACGCACAGCATATCAGCTTAAGTGCCTCACTATCTCTTCATTCTGTGGGCAGTATGTCCATCATATCCCAACTATTATCCTCAATCCTGTTAATTTTCAGTTGTTAAGAATGTGTCCCAGGGAGGAGAAGATGACTTGTTGTACACGCGACAGAAGGTTCAGGTTTTGGCTGACGACACTGCCTTGGCATTGAAGAAAAATGTCTACAAAAACTATTCGCAGTTCATTGAAACTGCCAAGGAGATTTCAAGTATCCTTTTCAGTTTCTTTTCATCGAAAAACAAAATAAGAAGACTTCCATTTGCAACCTGAAGTGAAAGATCAAGGCTTCACCCCAAATATATGTACAAAAATCGGTTGTCTATTCCTTGATCATGGTGTTCAGTCCTTGAGGGGGAGATGTACCAGCTCAGCCACATGCTGACAGAACAAAAAGCTCTGCTGAATGTCATGAAGGAAATGTCTCTGGTCAGTGACAAAGGTACGTGTAGGGATAGCATGTTGGGAAGTCTGCATAAAATCTAGGATGAGTAATTTCCAGATTTTGGAGGATTCAAGTTTTTCCTCTCATAAAAAGATCCTAATTTGATGGCTGTAAAGGAAAGATCTGTGCATCATTCAACTCTCCATTCGAATTTTCGAAATCGGACAAAAAATAACCATTTTAGAGGGAAAGTTTGCAGGGCAGTTTAAAGGACAGCATTGAAAAACTCAAAATCACATGAAAAACTTTTCAGTTTTGGGCTATGGACACATCTACTACTAGTCTAATCTTCCCCTCTTGTCCGATGCAGGTAATTTGCAAGCTTTCCGTCTTGCACCACTTGAGTTCCCACATCCATCCCTTCGAGACCCGAACACATTTTAACATCGTCACGTCATGTCATTCCCGTTCAGTTGATCAACCCCATAACTGTAACTTTTCTCATTTTAGCTGACACGCCGAAAGGGGAGGAGGAGGGAGAAAAGAAGGAAGATGATACTAGACAACAGAATCTTGCTTTCTTGTTGGAGAAAGTAGAAGGTTGTTCAGTGAGTATTTGTCACATTTTCTCTCAGCAGGGAAATAGCATTCTCCTATTGCACGTCATTGGATCGTTTCTTATACACTCGCAGGCCTTTGATCGAGTGTATTTTAGGAACAGTAAGAAGGTCTGCTATTTGTGAATGGAAAATGATTACAGTCTTATTCTAACTCACGCACAGACTTTGCAAATGCAATGTGGTGGTATGCAGTTTTTATTGCATTATTAGTTTGCCATAACTTCAGTTGCCTGCGTAAGAGGGTCATATGAAAGTAGCCTTGCATGACAGTAATTGGGGGGGGGTGCATCTGGAAACAGATTCATGTCACGCTGCCACATCACTTGTGACATCTGGTGAAATGTTGGAATTCCACCAGATGTCACAGGCGATGTGACTCTGTTGAGTGTTCTGACGTCGTTCGCCATTACGTCATGCAGGTCGTCTATACCGTCTGTGAAATGTTAACACTGCTGTGTTGATTCAAATATTCTTTCATCCTCACAAAATATTTTCTTTCTCTTCTCTTCCTGCTAACTTTGATAACATCTAGAAACAGGTTCAGAACCTGTCACCCCTCTTTGTAAAAGTGGAAGGTGCAGCTGTAAGTGTATCTGAATGGTTAAACCGTGCATGTTAAGTACCACTTTCCATGGGTAGGGGTGGAAGCATCTTGATTTGGTGGGAATTCTTTTATCTGTTGTATTCTAGTGTATACATTAAAGGTAGCATTCTGTTTGTTATTTCATGAACGCATTTGGTGGGGGAATCTGCTAGCGTTAGAACTTCATAGTTCTTGTGTCATACAATTATATCATGTCATAATTCATTACTGGTGTCATGACCCTTTTGGATTTTAGCCAACGGTATGGAGTCCACTAAAGGCTAATGACTGTCCACCTATTGGTGACTGTGGTACTCTGTTAATTCAGTCTGAGATAAGCTGTTCCATTTATAATCAGAGATTCATAGTCCTGTCAGCAAAGTTCTTGACGCCAGGCCTAAAATGTTCATGTAGATTTAGTCATGGCTTTTGGTGGTAGTGAATTGTCTTGGCTGTGTCTTTGGGTAAAGAAAGATTTCTCAACTGCAAAATGTAGTATTTATTTGGTGTTCGATGTTTCACTGTATAAAAGTGCCAGTTCATTTGCATGGCTTTCAATCTCCCTGATAGAAGGTTTGATTGTTTATGTTAGAGTAATTTGAAACTTCGCTATCATTGACCTGTGGACTGTTTTATCACAATTTGTCAGAAAAAGTTTAAGAAAAAAGGTACTGCAATTCAATGCTTTAGTGATCTGCAACTTTGGCTCCTAAACATTTTGCTCAGCACGCATGAGAAAGTTACAGTATCCAGCACCATCAAAGCAGGGTGTAATACTCCTTTTGATCAACACCTTGATCAGCAGAAGTTGAAACAAAACTTCCATAATTTGCATTCAGTTAGGCATAGACATAGTAACCAAGGTTTAAACCAAGCATTACAAAGGTATAAACGATTATTCATGAAAAAAGATTTCATACACATGTACCATTCTGGGCACGATGGATGCACAAGACCATGCCTCTTTTTGTGATGAAATATTCTTGCGTGTTTTGACGTTCATCTTTTAAAATATCGTTCGATATTTCAGCGAGTGACAGAGGTTCCAGGGCGATACCTGATTCATGCCAGCGATTTGACAGAGCTGGACTCTGAAACGTTCTCAACGATCCAGCGAGTTCATGCGTTCCTTCTCAACGATAGCATCATGATCGCATCGTGGCTGCCACAAAGGTATGTTCTCGTCTGCACGCGTCATCATTCAAGTGGTGGAATAGATACCTCTGGCTCTTTGATACTAAACCATAACCGTCCTCCATTGAGACTGACAACTGCTGTCCTTAATCTAGAGGTGTTCTTATTACAGAGGTTCAATTGAATGGAAAACCAATTCAGACCAAAAGCAGTGTCCCTAATAGAGAAGGTGTCTTGCTTACAGAGGTGTTCACTAAGATAGGTTCTACTGTATTTCAAAAAAAAAAATGTACTAACTTTTAATCCTCCCTCAGAGTCAGATAAATCATCAAATTTAGGTGATGACCGCTTTTAAAAAACTCGCAAAAACAGAAAAAAGATCAGAAAATCCCAACTATTACACTAATATCTTGTCACTTTTCAGAAAAGGCCCTGTGAAGTACAAATATCAAGCTCTGTATGAGTTAGACAACCTGGCCGTGGTCAATGTGAAGGATGTCGGACCGGTGAAAAATGCCTTCAAGATTCTTATGTTTCCTGATGCGCGGATGTACCAAGCCGAAACCCAAAAGGATAAAGTATGTCCGCTGTCTTTTCATGTCCAAGAGTTGTGATATTGATAGTGGAACTGGCTCGGTTTCTGCAGGAGTGTACGATAGGTTCATTTTGTGTACCCTAGAATAAGTTGAGGGTACGTGTGCATACCCTCAAAAAACAATAATGTCACAACTGCAACCTAGTTTATTGACCTGTCTGTATGGAAGGAGTCTTGATCGTCAAATGTTATGGCTGTGTTCTATTTTTCCAGAGACAGTGGCTGGATGTTCTTGAAGAATCCAAGAAGAAGAAAATGGCATTGGACAATCAGAAGCGCGAGTCGGTGATCAATTTGAAGCTTCCAGAGTCCAAGTCGTTGAATCCATTTGAAACGGGAGCTAACCCTTTTGAAGACAGCAATCGTAAGTAACGACTACAGTGGAACCTCCCTTAGCGGACACCTCTCTATTAAGGACACTAGTTTTGGTCCCAAATTGAGAGTTCCATTCTATTTGACCTCTCTAATCAGGACATGATTTGACCCCTTACATGTACTGACAATTGATTTAGTGGCCTGTGTTTGAAATCTTGTCGATTATTTCTTCACAGCTTTTGATGACGAGGACGAAGTCGACCACACCCCAGTTGAGCGCCCCCCTCCCCCAGACAACCACATGCTCTTGCTCAATTGGGTGCAGGAAGTTCCTGAAGATTTGGACGTCAGCATTGCGCAGCGGGACTTTGAACATGCTGTTGAAATCATTACAGTTGGTAGGTTCAATGGGCTCAAGCTCTTAAATTTTTCTGATAGGTGGCACATTTCATCATACACTCCAAGAGTCTTAAACTTTGGTATGTTAAGATGATATAGGCATCTAAATAGGTCGTGGTACATGGTGGACGAAGAACTATCGAGTGCTTTCCGTTTTGTGTACGTTGCTCCTTGTATTTCAGCTGAGCACCGGGCCCTTGGGTCTCTTGTTCACTCATGTATTCTCTGTTTCAGTTAATCAGCATCTGAATAGTGCGCCGAAAACACCAGCACTGATGGAGTACAGGGCAAGAATTGAACATCGTGTTAAAACCCTGACCGATGTCCTTGTGAGCGAGTTGCGGGTGTCGCCAGAGAGGTCGCTGAGAGGTGGGCCCCGTGCGGCAAGGAGAGCGGTCACACAGCTCATCAAACTGGGCAAGTCCGCCCAGGCTTGTGATTTGTTCTTAAAGAATCGAGCAGCGATTATCAAGTACAATCTGACCCAGGTGAAGTTGGAAGGTGCATCGTCGTTGTACATCAAGAAATTCTGTGATGTTTTCTTCTCTGGGATGACAGATACGGTAAAGGAATTTCAAAAGGCATTCCCGGATCACCATGGATGTTATTCAGGTAAAAACGCACTTACAAATTAACAAATAATTTGGTGGAGTTTACTTGTCAGATTCTTACTTCTCACTGGCTCATTAGTGTGTACATTTGGGCTTTCTGGACTGGTCACATTCTGACTTGTCTGACCCATTTCCTTATGGCATTTTATCACTTACACAGAGATATTCCGGCCTAAAGGGGCTTATCTTTCCTTTCAGCATTCCTTGTTTGGATTCAAGAAGAGATGAAGGAGTTTTCTGTGATGTTCCGTGACCAGGTGTTTGCTTCAAACAAGGTGAACCTGACGACCGTGGCTGAATGTGTGGTGATAGCACGCCAACATACAGATGAGGTGAGAGAAAGTGCTTTAAGGGTCGACCATTGGTACCACCATTAGATTAGCTATTGTGCCGCATCAGCCAATTGTAACAATGTGCAACGTTTTCTTGTTTTCAGTTGACCGAACTTGGCCTGGAGTGCACTTTTGTTCTAAATGGCCTTCTGCAGCCAGATATCGAGAAGCTCATCATCGATAATCGGGATCAGTTGGTAGAGGCTGGCAAACACCGTGCTGCTGTGAGTATCTTTTGAAACACTTTTGACTACATGTGATCCAAAATCGGGTAGTACAAATTTGCCAGGCCTATAGTTTGCTCCAGGAACTATAACTCCATCATGTCCCACTTCTAATATAGTCAAAACTTCTTCCGTCCAGAAAGTGAGGACATTGTGTATGAGAGATGTTCCCCAGCAAAATGTTCATGCCATGCCATGGCTCATCATGATGACATACTGGCAACTACTGTTGTTTTTTCTTTCTCATTGATTAATTGTTTGTAATATATCTACAGGAGGACCTCTGGCGCCCGATGAATCTAAAGACCCGGTCGGCTATGAAGATTTACGTGGAGGAACTTAATGAAATAGGACTTGCTGTGGTCAAAAATCATGTCGGTAAGAAATCTAACACAGAGTTCAATAGAAAACCTGGCCAAAGTGCCTTGTGTTTGGACTTCAGCTTCACCCCTTCGGTCTCTGAATAGGAAAAAATTTGTCGATTGAACCAATATCGGGTCTCCCAACTTTTTCGAAATGATTGTATCATTGACCTAACCAGAGTTTAAGTCAATAAGAAATTGACACATGCATCTATATCTGGCCTACCATCTTTTTCCAGATGACTGTAGCATCAGCTTGACCAACAACACCTTGAGTTTTAGTCGGCTGTATCTCAGCTTCGTCGACGACATGTGCAAACTTTACACGGAGGAACTCCAGACCTATATTGTCGCTGCACTCGCCGACGTCTTCAAGTCACAAGTCAAGCAGTATGAGCGGTCATTGAAGGCGAAGAAATTCATAAAAGATGTAAGTAGCCGTTTTCATTTGTCAGATTTTCTGCGTCTCATCTGTTGTTGGCCTTGCGTGAGGTACATGTAGCAAACCATGTATGACTTGGTCTTACTGGTCTTCTTACAAATGGTGGCACTGTCCAGGCAATTGCATACCGGTAGGTATATCGGGCCTCTCGCTTAGGGATTTTGAGGGGAAGGCAAAGTCTACTTTGATAGGGTAATTAGCCTTCACAAGTGCTGTCTAGTCTGTTCAAGGGATGCTAACTTTCTGACGTAAAAAAGTTTGGTTATTTGGATTGACTATACAGTCGAGGGTTCCACATAATTTACCTTGCCATGATATCGAATTTGTCAACACACATTCGATAAATCTTTCTCTGCATATTTCAGCATAAATTTATTCTGAACAATGCAACATTCCTGATTGAGACGGTGCTTAAACTAACGGAGGAGAAATTACGACGGAAGACCGGCATTTCATCGTATCAGATGTACGAGCTTCACACGGCTATGAGGAAGTTAAAGACGATTTCAAAAGATGCCACTCCAGAAATGGTATAATTTAGGCAGACTTTTTGATGGGAGTTTTGCAATATCTTCAAGGAAATGTCAAGAAATTGTGCGTGGAGTTATTCTGATATACCACGAGAGTCGTATACTGAGAATTGATAAGGAGTAAGAATGTCTAAGGAATACATGTATTACAGCCTCTTATTTTGGTATACATGTAAGTCTTAGATGAATGTCCATTGACAACTTGCATACAGTAGGAGTTCAGTAGAACATGGTCCATTGAGTTGTCGGTGGGCATTTATCAAAAGAAGTGAAAAATAAGAAAAATGACAAATCATAGTTTAGGTGAGTTGTACAATGTTTATTATTCTCTGATGGAATACTATAACATTTGTGTACAAGTGTGGTGTGGCCAATAAGAACACATTTGTGCTTGTTATTTAAGATAACTTAGGAACATGTGTGACATTCGTGAATGTGCAGGGATAATTTTGGATGAAAGCAGTACAGAAAAATTAAGATTTTGAAGAAAATTTTCAACATGCAGTTGCACTCTTATCGATCTGAAGTCAAAATTATTAATGCAATTGGTAACGACTAGTCTTTGTTAATAGTTGGCACGATGTAATATAATAATGTGTCATGTAATAAATAATAAAAACTTCACATAAAGGTTACCATTGATTGGTTATATTTAATACATGTACTCAGATCTAGACGTGTTTGATTTGAATTTCATCTTGACAACGTCTTCTTCTGAGTGTCTTAACATTCGATGAAAAACCTCAGAACCCAACTGGGACATGCTAGTAAAATTGCTTATTTGGACCAGCGGCGAAATCAGGTACAAAATGTCGGCCAAGTTCCCCTTCATTTCTGAACAAAAGAATCCAAGGAATCGCCAGACATTCGGACCGTTTTCTTCTCGGCTTTTGCATCCAGGCTGTCCGCATCATGCGATAGTACCCAGTGTGTAAGGATTTCTCCCTTACCCTACAAATAAACAGAAGACATATTTCTTTAAGATATAGGGCCTAATCTTTTGATTAGATCGTGCACCAAAAGTGAATGATATTACGATTTTGCTGTTTAAACACCGTAACATGGGTCTGAGACTTGGAGAATCTTTTAATTTTAGGGTGTGACATGCCTGTTAGTGCATTTTTTTATGTCAAAGTTGCCTTGATTTATAGGCATTTTTCATGGCATTAGACAAGTTTATAGAGGGCAAGCTACTCTGTTTTTGTGTTGTGCGTTACCTTCATGGCTACTAGTCCTCTCTCTTCCGTGACAAAACCACCACACTTTTCCAGTAGTTCCAGGCATTCTGGCGAACAATGGATCTTCAGGGCTGGAATGTTCAAAATTTCTTTGTTGAAGGGAATTTAACACGGCCAGATTTTTTGCCAAAATGTTTACATTTCAACCAGCCAAGAAAAAGGCCTTCTTATCCCTGTTCTAGGCCCAGTTAGCTACATTCAGTCTACGGAACTCGTGATCAGGTAGTCTTTTTTCCTGATGCACAGAAAATGTTCCAGTTAGCCAGATTCTGTCTGCTGAACTACGTAGTGATTAGGTAGCGTTCTATTCAGAGCGGAATTCCATGATAGGTGACTTGGAACCCTCTCTTTGATACTGACTGAGGACATATTGCGTCAGCCCTGGGCTTGTATTTTTCTGTAACATGTAAATGCTTTAGTTAATAAATCAAAATTATGTCTAAAAAAAAAAAACATAGAGGGAAAAAATTGATGAACTGAAACAACTTACGTAGCCCGTTTGATTCCATTCGGGACGCTGTGTTGACTGTGTCGCCGAATAAACAGTACCTGGGCATCTTCAATCCAACCACGCCGGCAACAACTGACCCTGCAATCGTAAAAAGTTATGATGACAAGGGAGACCAGAGGGGCATATGATAGTGGTAGGGAAATCAGAGAGGCATAGTGGTTAGAATGCCGGTTCTTAATCTGGAGGTCGTAGGCTCAAAACTAAGAGGGATCAGGTCCTAGTTGGACAGGCTGATATGCTGCCATTTATAGCCGAGCAGAATAACATTCAGGCTAGATATTCTTTCAGGATATAGTAGAGTCATTCGATGAGCATAATCTCAAGCATCTCACCAGTGTGAATGCCGATCCTCAACATGAGTTGGTGTTCTGGTTTGTGTCTCACTTTGAACACCTTGATGGCTCTCAGAAGGTGCAGCGACATTCCAGCTATCTCTGCAGCATGTCTGATACCGTTGCGTATGGGTAGCCCGCTCACGACCATGTAGGCATCACCAATCGTCTCAACCTTGTAGACGTCATACTCCTCTAGGATGCCATCAAAGCATGTGTAGAGGTCGTTGAGAAGATCCACAACCTGAAGTTTTAAGAGGATTCTGATATTAGAGTGGCTACTGGGGATGAGATTTGGGGCACCTAGAAACGAAACGGACAAAGTCCTTCTAAAACCATCAACGTTGACGAACATAAATGAAAATCAGTTTGAAAAATCAGTGAAGAGGTCAGGTCGCACGGGTGGCAGAGTGAATTGGTGGTCCCCTCAAAAACAAGTTTCGGAAAAAATTACCCCCTCCCCGTGCTCCTTCCTTGAACTTTTACCTGTATGGGCGTACTGGCAGACGATAGTGCCGTGAATCCCACAATATCGCTGAAGTATATTGACACACTATCAAACGTCTCTGCCTCAACCCGTTTCCCAAGCTTCAACTGGGCCGCAACCGTCCTAGTTGGAAAGAAAGAAAATTTAAAAGGTCGAAAAACGTGAATATATGCAGGTTAATGATGGTTTTAGTCATTGGTCGGTGCTCAGTTGGTACTGCTGTTTATGCTCCCAATTTAACCATTCCACTGCGGTGGTTCAGTGCGGATTTCAGTCCTGAGCGGTATGATGTATGCTACAACGTGACATCTGATCTTGTCACTTTGGTAACATCTGATCCAATCACTTTGGTAACATCTGATCCAATCACTTTGGTAACATCTGATCCAATCACTTTGGTAACATCTGATCCAATCACTTTGGTAACATCTGATCCAATCACTTTGGTAACATCTGATCCAATCACTTTGGTAACATCTGATCCACTCACTTTGGTAACATCTGATGAAGGAGTTCATCTGTTTTCTTCTTCTCTTCAATCAGTTCTCCCGTCCTCTCCTCTATGATACTTTCCAAGTTGTTGGCGTAACGCTCCATGATTGACACCATGTTATCCATAATGTTGGATTTACTGCAGAGAAAAGATGGTGCCATATAACTACATGTAGTCCAATAAACTCCCTCACAGTTCCAGAGTGCTCAATCCATCAATTTACCCCAATAACAAGTAAAAACTAGTGACATGCATAAACTCCTCGATTTTGGAGCTTGTTGTTGTATATATGTTGTGGTGAGGGCGTTCACCTCACAAACATAATTGTCACTGCTTTGAGCTTTAGCCATCTATGTTGCTATAGAGTAGGTGCAAAGTACATCTCTCAACTTACAGTCCCTTGGACAATGGCTTCAGTTTTGACCTGACCTGGCTGAGATCTGGGCGTTCATAGTAATACTCGGCCCAACACATGGCAATGGTGTCTGTAACAAACTTTGGTACGGTGTCAAGCTCAGCGAGCTTCGGTCGGAATGGTCGATCTGGGTCCTGGTTATGTTTTACGAGTTGAATGATCTCTGAAAGGGGAATCGATGAACTTTCTTTCATTTGGTTAAAGAGTTTTAATTGTTAGTTCAACTAAAGTTTGGAGGAAGCAGTCTGCAAAGTAGCATTGATTGTCAGTATGCCAATTGATGGCTGAACCAATAGACTCGTTCTGTCCTCGGCCATAGTGATCTTTCATGCCACTGATATCTAATCCAATGACACTTACCCTCTGGTCCAAGCTCACGGATGCCATAGAGACCATTCTTGCCACAGATATCTAATCCAATGACTCTTACCCTCTGGTCCAAGCTCACAGCAGCCATAGTGATCTTTCATGCCACCGATATCTAATCCAATGACTCTTACCCTCTGTTCCAAGCTCACAGTTGCCAAAGTGATCATTCTTGCCACAGATATCTAATCCAATGACTCTTACCCTCTGGTCCAAGCTCACGGATGCCATAGAGACCATTCTTGCCACAGATATCTAATCCAATGACTCTCACCCTCTGGTCCAAGCTCACGGATGCCAAAGTGATCATTCTTGCCACAGATATCTAATCCAATGACTCTTACCCTCTGGTCCAAGCTCACAGTTGCCAAAGTGATCATTCTTGCCACAGATATCTAATCCAATGACTCTTACCCTCTGGTCCAAGCTCACAGTTGCCAAAGTGATCATTCTTGCCACAGATATCTAATCCAGTGACTCTTACCCTCTGGTCCAAGCTCACAGTTGCCAAAGTGACCATTCTTGCCACAGATATCTAATCCAATGACTCTTACCCTCTGGTCCAAGCTCACAGTTGCCATAGAGACCATTCTTGCCACAGATATCTAATCCAATGACTCTTACCCTCTGGTCCAAGCCCACGGATGCCAAAGTGACCATTCTTGCCACAGATATCTAATCCAATGACACTTACTCTCTGGTCCAAGCTCACAGTTGCCAAAGTGACCATTCTTGCCACAGATATCTAATCCAATGACTTTACCCTCTGGTCCAAGCTCACAGTTGCCAAAGTGATCATTCTTGCCACAGGTATCTAATCCAATGACTCTTACCCTCTGGTCCAAGCTCACAGGTGCCAAAGTGATCATTCTTGCCACAGATATCTAATCCAATGACTCTTACCCTCTGGTCCAAGCTCACAGATGCCATAGAGACCATTCTTGCCACAGATATCTAATCCAATGACTCTTACCCTCTGGTCCAAGCTCACAGTTGCCAAAGTGATCATTCTTGCCACAGATATCTAATCCAGTGACTCTTACCCTCTGGTCCAAGCTCACAGTTGCCAAAGTGACCATTCTTGCCACAGATATCTAATCCAATGACTCTTACCCTCTGGTCCAAGCACACAGATGCCATAGAGACCATTCTTGCCACTGATATCTAATCCAATGACTCTTACCCTCTGGTCCAAGCTCACAGATGCCAAAGTGATCATTCTTGCCACAGATATCTAATCCAGTGACTCTTACCCTCTGGTCCAAGCTCACAGTTGCCAAAGTGATCATTCTTGCCACAGATATCTAATCCAATGACTCTTACCCTCTGGTCCAAGCTCACAGTTGCCAAAGTGATCATTCTTGCCACAGATATCTAATCCAGTGACTCTTACCCTCTGGTCCAAGCTCACAGTTGCCAAAGTGACCATTCTTTTGCCACAGATATCTAATCCAATGACTCTTACCCTCTGGTCCAAGCTCACAGATGCCATAGAGACCATTCTTGCCACAGATATCTAATCCAATGACTCTTACCCTCTGGTCCAAGCTCACAGTTGCCATAAGGACCATTCCTGCCGTATATTTCATAAAGAATGAAGGCAATCGCATAGATGTCTCCTTTGACTGTACCAGTTCCTGAGTAATCACGCAGAACTTCAGGTGCGGTCCACAGCATTCCTGAAATTGTGAATAAAGCACAGCATGACAAACTCTCACCTCGGGGTATTGAAAATTAAAATTCCACAGAGGGAGAAATTGTTGTGTTGATCTTGATGTTATGTCTTATGAGCTCAAAACAGAGCAATTTATAAGTCACAACTGGCAGTGCATTACTTCACATCCTTCAGTTGTTTCTCACATAGCTTGTGGTAGCAACTCAACTTTTGAGGTAAAGTCTTTGGGAAGTGCAAGGAATTATCACAATAAAATGTTTTACGTTGATAAAATGGGCGTTAAAGTGTTGATTAATCCAGGTTTCTCAAGAGAATTTCGTTTCAGATAACCTCCTCAAGAGGTATTCTACCCAAAATGACCTAAATTACCTTGATATGTAGAGTGTGCCTCCATGTCTTTTTTCTCTCCCTCCCGGAAATCAGTCAAACCAAAATCGGTCAGCTTGAGTACCCAACGACTGTCAATTACACAGTTTGATGACTTCAAGCTCCCATGGCAACAAATGAAACTGTCATGGATGTATGCCAATCCCTTAAAGTAAAAATATAAGTTCTGGATGTTGTTACCTCTGGTAAACTTACTTATTTAAAGGAGATCAAAATCAGAGAAAAAAATTTCGAACTTTATCAAAGTATCTCACCTTCAATATGTCATTCACAATGGATGCAATGAACATAGAATCCAAGTTGATTTCGTCGTTTGCCAAGACATCAGAAAGAGAACCTCGCTGGCAGTATTCCATCAGAACACATATGTTGGGTGCTTCCACGCAAGCTCCTAGGAATGAGGTGATGTTGTCATGGTTCATTTCTTTCATCTGAAATTGAGAAATGTGTGTTTATACCACATTTAATGGTTTATCACCAGTATGAATCCCAGTACGGCTGTACATATTACATCTCCATACCACATTCAATGGTTTATCACCAGTATGAATCCCAGTACGGCTGTACAGATTACATCTCCATACCACATTCAATGGTTTATCACCAGTATGAATCCCAGTACGGCGGTAGAGATTACATCTCCATACCACATTCAATGGTTTATCACCAGTATGAATCCCAGTACGGCTGAAGAGATTACATCTCCATACCACATTCAATAGTTTATCACCAGTATGAATCCCAGTACGGCTGTACAGATTACATCTCCATACCACATTCAATGGTTTATCACCAGTATGAATCCCAGTACGGCGGTAGAGATTACATCTCCATACCACATTCAATGGTTTATCACCAGTATGAATCCCAGTACGGCTGTACAGTTTACATCTCCATACCACATTCAATGGTTTATCACCAGTATGAATCCCAGTACGGCGGTAGAGATTACATCTCCATACCACATTCAATGGTTTATCACCAGTATGAATCCCAGTACGGCGGTAGAGATTACATCTCAATACCACATTCAATGGTTTATCCCCAGTATGAATCCCAGTACGGCGGTAGAGATTACATCTCAACACCACATTCAATGGTTTATCACCGGTATGAATCCCAGTACGGCTGTCCACATTATAACTATAGGATTTCAAGTTCATGCCAAAATGGTGGTGCCAACATGTATGGTCACCCCTTAAAATACTCACCGCTTTCAGACCCCTCTTGAGCTGCCTGGTAATCACAACATACGATACATTGATGCGCTTGATGGCAACTGTCTTGTTCTTGAAGACGCCCACTTCCACGAACACCTGATCCTGATGACTTGCGCCGGATCTGTTGGAGCGGAGCGATGTATGGGACTGCATCAGACTCATCTGGAAATAAAACTACTGTAAAGACTTCTTCTCTGAGCCATCCTGCCAAAGTTGACGAAATTGAGTAATGGTCAGTCTCGTTAGAGTCATATCAACACTGCATGCCACAGACTGATGTTTTGTACTGTCTTTTTTGTTGGAGGATCCTTATCCTTTGCCCCCTTGGTGGTACACTCCGGGTGTTGTGGACCAACTTCATCATGAGAAGAGACGATCGTGAACAGGATGACCAAATGCACTGCCTCCGGACTCTACCTTGGTGTTGGCTCAGGGGGATATTGGCCACACAATGAAATGATGTGGTTTGCTGTGTGCTGATTGGGAGGACGGATATGGCCTTGAATTTACCTTGGAGGCCATGGGGCCGCTCCTTAGGTTGCTGTGGGACCTGTTTCCACCCCTCTTTGGGATAATAATGTCCTCCCAAGCCACTCGCCACAGCATCTTCTCAAGTTCCTGTTCATATTTCCAGTTTCTGAAGAGAAGGAAGACATATAGCATTGCAATCACAATTTTTTTACGAAATAAACATTAAAATGAACATACTGGTAAGTACATGTATAAGAGAACCTCTCTATCAAAGACACCCTTAGCACACACAAATGAAGTCCTTTTAAGAGAACTGTCTTACAGCCTCCAGGGTTTTCAAAGGGGCATTTACTTCATTTTGAAGGAGTTCCAATTAATTGCTTCAGGAATACAAGGTGGTACAAACCCTTAACTCACCTGTAAACGAAAGAGCCTAAGAAAAGAAATATCAGCATTACACCCAGGGCAACTCCTGTTGCTATCTTCCAGGTGTGATCTTCTGGGATTGGTGAGCATTTATCGCCCCTGAATCCACAGTTAGGTTCGTCTTTGGGAGGTCCATCTCCAATCCATTGGATCGTCCCCTCAAGCTTCAGTACCTGTTGTAATGGAAAAATAGGACCACACTTCTTTTTTACGGTTACACTATAAAGGCTTATTTGAAATCACTATTTTCATATTTGAAAGTCTCAAATTCTATTTCAGAGCTTTGAAAGAAGGGACAACGTCTCTAAAAGATGCTTTAACACTTTCAGCCCCACGTGCCCCCCTCCCCTTTTAGATCCCCAGGAAAAAAATCTATCAGAGATAGCTCAATAAGGTATTTTCCAATAGCTTTCCCAAGACCAGAGGAACCGATTACTATGGCCCCCTAGCTGTATCTTACTTTTCTCCTTGAAAAGTGACAGAATATGACCAAAAATACCCCCTTTTTAGCACTCCCGACCCCCTCTAAGGACATACTGACATAACCAGTGATTATTTTGCGTACGAGGTATGGGTACCAAACCCTGTATCTCAGGATGCTCAAAGACAGAGTCAGTTTCATTATTACCCTGAAGATGGCGTTTGTGTCGTTTTAACGTTAAATCGCTTAGAGAACGAATACGCGGCTGGAGGGCTATTTTTGCGAAGGTTGGCATTTTGGCCGAAAAAGTGATTTGGATCTACGTCGGATGGCACCGAAAGTGCTCTGTTTCGGGTTTGCTGTTTACTTACTAGAGTATCATTAGGTCCTTTCCAAAACGAGCCAACTTTATATAGTCCAAATGGGTAGCTTTTGTTATCGGCATCCCTCTCTTTGTTCGCATAGCTGCCCTGCTGGATGCTGGCAACGCTGAAATTGCCGACAGCCTCCGCATTATCATCCAATTTGGTATCAAATCCGTCAAAACCTGAAGAAGAACTTACTCTAAACATGGTGAAGTATTCCTGTGACCTGGTCTTATTGAACCAACCTGGATACGCTTGCCATATCTGTTCAAGTTCGAAGCCATAATACGACAGTTTCTGTCCTGGTTTCTGTGTGCGGAATTTGAAAATAAACTGGCAAATGCAAATGTCCATGGATGCGCAAAGTCTCCTTTTGGTATACATGACAACCTAAGTGCCCACATACTCTAAATTAACATGCAGCGATCGGAAACTGGTTGTACGCGCACGGGGGGGGGGGGTATAGTTTACGCACTATACGTATCCACACAGCGCTATTTACGTCATGACTGCCAGCCATTTGCTTCTGGTGTTGCCTAGTGCTAGATAAGCGCACTAAATACTGTTGAGACATTGTAAAATAGATTTTACATGAACGTTGTCTACCATTAACCTTACTTTTATAATCCATTCCCCGTAGCTGCTCGTTAACCTGCAACCCGTCAAAAAGGGAGATACTTAAATTGTTGTTGTTGATTTCCTTGTTGTATTCAATAATCTGATGTATGGCTTTGGCATAGAGCAAGACTGCGTCATAAATTGCTGCAGAACGTGGATCTTCTCGTAGCGCTGCCTGAAGTTAAAAGGACACCGGTGTGAAACTTCATGTTTTATGTTATACAACCCCTACGAAGAGCTATGACGAAATTTGTAGTATGAAAGATCCGTGTTTTATAACGTTGCTAAAATATTGTCTGCTGGATCTTCTCTGATGCCGGGAATAGTATTCCCCACCCAATACGATCATATCTATTGGGTATACCGTGGTCAATAACAAATTCAAGTAAAAACACCTCTTCTCCTCAATTTGGGGCGGGAAGAATTTCGGACAAAAAGCACTTCAAAAAAATTATGAGTTGCCGTATACTTATGTCATTCATGTTGAGGAACAATGTAGGGTGGAATTATCATTCAGTTATGTTTGAAGCCCGCCTCCTCTTGACTGATAATTAAGTCCCTCGTTCAGCTCAAACGCTTTGAGCGAGGACCACTTTTTGTTTTATACTGCCTCAAACAAAACCAAGTTTCCTTGGTTCACACGCGATTAGCTCACTCATACTTTCTAGCTCAAATATTGACTCACCTCAAAGAAGCTCTTATCGTTTTGCCAATTTCGGTGCATTCTGCGGACAAATAGTTGGGTCAATACACCGATGTCAGCGAACATTTTCATGCCGTCAATGTACTGCAAAGATCGTTCATCGTCCACTTTCAAACTGTTTGCCGAGCGGCCGATGAATGCGGCGGCACGTGTGAGTTTATAGTAGTCCGAGTAGAAAGTGACGGGCATCGCGTTGTGTCTTCCAAGTTTAGATTCGAGCACTTCGGGCCTTGGATTTCCCGAAGTTTCTAACAAAAGAGCCAAATTAATATGTTTATATCAGAGTTAAGGGTTCTGTTAGTGTCTGGGATGAAATATGTACATGTACTGTACACGGCCCAGTTGTTCAATCAGCGTTAGTGACAAACGCCAGCGGTATAGCTCATCTTAATGCCAACGTTACTGCTAACGCTGATTCATCAACAAGTTAGTTATATGCGAGTATCCGGTGTATTTGAGGCCGATAAATGCAAGATTGTTATAATTATCTTCAAGGGTTCACCCGTATTAGAGGTTACAAGTTTTAATTTTTTCAGTTGTCCCGTATTCTCGGCTCTCGGCCGCCGAACCGCCGAGGATACAGGCGGAAATGACGCCATGAAATCCCAGGAGTTTCTCTTACCGAAGTTCTTGAGCCACACCGTTGGATCAGCAAGATTATACGTTCCCCCGCTTCCCGTTCCTAGGATCAACACAAAATATTCACCGGATAAAAGTAGGCCTTTCGCATGAAGTCTTAAAAGGAATAAGTAGGCGCTGGTTTTGAAGGCAGGGACCAAGATGTAGACTGGAAAAAAAATAGTTAAGTTGAATTTGCTCTTGACAAAGATTGTTCAAGCAGATCATGCCGATCTATCGTAGTTGTGCGTATTATCCACCCTCATCCAGATGCGTATTATCCACCCTTCATCCGGAGAGGATGAGACTGTGATTGGTGTTCACCGCCGGCAGGTTCGCATGCAGCAGATGTGCATAAAGCGACCCTGAAAGGGCAACTTGGGTGTGTGATATAGTTAGCCATGATGATGATATATCTACTCGCCACCAAGCACCGGAGGGAGTTTTGTCGTACATGTATGTGATCAAGATCGTAACGACAAAAATCGCTTGTCTGCAGAGCGCTTTATAGGGACTTACTCCTGGTGGTGTTGTAGCTCCTGTCGATAACAGAATCCATGCTGTTGATGGCGCTCTTGTCATCGATAGTGTGAAAAGGCGTTATTCTCTCCTCAAATAGGGCATTATACGTGTATTGGTATTCTTGTATTTTCAACTTCTCAATTTCTCCCTCCTGAAAGGCCAAGAGAGGTCAGTGTCAATGTCGCGCTGTGACAAGATTAACACGAACGTATGCTTGGTGTTGAATGTGCACTTCGCACAGTTGTCGCTAATTTATGTCCACTTAACCCCCGGGCAGTATACCAGGCCTATTGGGTGCGAAAACCTTGGCTCTGGGAAAATTCGTCCCCGGAAAATTCGTCCCCGGAAAACTCGTCCCCGGAAAATTCGTACCCAAGGAAAATTCGTCCCCGGAAAATTCGTCTCCGAAGAAAATTCGTCCCCGGATAATTTGTCCCCGAGGATACTCGTCTCTGGAAAATTCGTCCCCGAGGAAAATTCGTCCCTGGAAAATACCTCCCCAGAAAATTTAACAAAAGTTGAAAGTTTCTGACATTACTTTCTGGTAATAACTACTACTTACTACTTTCGACTTTTCTCATTCAGTGTAACATCTCTTTACTACCATACTAGCTAGTTACCTACTCCACTTTTTTCATAGTAGGTAGAGGTAGGCAGGCGAAATAATTTATATTTTTTTCAAATAAGTATTTTTACTGGTCAGAATGAAAGAAAAGCTCTAAATTCATCAATAAAATATTTCGTCTGCCTACTTCTACCTACTATGAAAATAGTGGAGTAGGTAACTAGCTAGTAGGGTAGTTACACTGAATGAGAAAAATTGAAAGTAGTAGTTATTACTACAGTCCATTCGACAAGAGTCTTAGAAAGTAAAGTCAGGCGATGGGCTGCCCAGGGAGTCTAATACGGTATGTGTTGGCCGAAAAATGCCTTAAAATGCCAGAAACCTTACTTCTAAGAGTGCAGTTATACCTTTTTGAACTTCTCCGTGATGTCCTTGAGATCGGCGACGGAAGGATTATTCGGTACGTAGCCGTGAACCAAGGTGACTTTAGTCCAGTTAAAATGCCTAAGGAAGGCCATAGCGCTGAGTACCATCTTTGAGGCACTTGCTGCCGCGCTTGCTACTGTGGGGTACAAGGCCTTGTCCGATATGGCAGACTCCGCGCAGCCCTGGTGATGGTAGAAATCAAATTAAATGCAGTTTGGAAGAGGCACGGTGACTACGGGATAGACTCTTTCACCAAGCTCTTCCTTCTGCTCAGTACACGGAATAGAGGGTCGACTGAGGTTCCCTGGGGAAGAGCACTAGTTTTGGTCCCAGATTGGTTGTTTCAATTCAAATCGACCTTTCTAATCAGGACACCCCTCTATCAATGACAACAATTGTCAGTCCCTTGGTAATAGAGAGGTTCTACCGTATATCAAATACGCAATATGGACCGACTGATCTTTCTTATCATTTACCTAAAATGCACTTAAACCATTACTCACGTTGTAAATGACTGGCAAGTTATACGCTGCGGCAATTCTTGACTCCACCCGGCAAGTCGTCAGAAGACCCACAACTGCCGCGACGCTGTTCGCCCCCATCGTCACATCATTTAGAGCTCGGATGGCATACACCTTCTGGGCACCGATATCAATAGCTTGAAATCGCAGTTTATGATTTGGTAGGAGATTGGGGTCATTATTGACTTTATTTATTGCCATACCAAAACATCCGAAGTCCCCTGCAGAAGATTTGTCACTTGAAACAATGGTTCTTCTCCCGTCTCCGCTTATATTTGCTATGTAGCTGTACATATATGCGATTGTGATGTTCTCGGGCTCCTGAGTAGTAGTGGAGTTTGTGGGGCCCTGTGCAGAAGTCAGACCCTGGTTCTTGATGTGCAAGCAGGCCACTACAAGAGCTGTCCAAAACATAGAAAGAGCCATCCTGATGGGTCTATATATACATTACAATAGTCCAGTCAACTTGTGTTTACGAGGACATAGTCACAACAAGACCGATTGTAATACGTATGTCTGTCACTGTCCTCACGTCTGAGATTATCCTTATCCGTGAAAAAAATGACAAAAGAAAGGCAGTGAACGAGTATCAAAATCCCCGTCCATGAAATACTCGGCCTCCTATGTAATCCATTTCGTCATCCTGATCTTCTTTCCTCGGTGTACCGGGCGGCAGGACGATGCCAGTTAACTGCGTCCGGAGTGTTCCACAAAACTGAACGATGTTGTTGTGAAATTAAACCTGCGCGGTGTGATAAGGCGATGACGGTGACGGTCCTTAACGGAGTGTGTCGCCGCCAAGTTTTGTGATTGTCTGCTTCTGATCATTAGCAGCCGTTCGTTTCGTTCAGCGCGCACGCAACAGGAGGGTGCGGGAGGGGGTGCACTGCTGGTGCGTGTGGGGAGGGGATTGAAAAGATGATATTGAAGCGCTCGTGAAAAAAATATAATAAATGACCACCTGTGATTAAAATCGCATGCGACGATAATTACTCGTTTGTGATGGTCCACCATTGCAGGTCGCAGTGACCACCCCTTTACAGCACCAACAGGATCATTGAAAAGTAATTGGAACTACAAGAAACGATGCACTAGAACGGGTTGTAACCTTAGGCCTGCCTGAAATTCGGAAGCCATGTCCAAAACTGCCTCCCAACACTAGTGGAAATCATTATCAGAGAATGGCATCAGTGTAATACTTCAGGTGTAGGCGCATGGTGGAAACTAGGCACAATACAGTCCTGGCAACCCCCTAGGTAGTACCACGCCCAAGTTGTCCCTTTAAGAGGCGCCTAACCCCTTTTCATCTGGCAGTGATGATTAACAGCGCATGAAAACGAAAATAATGAGAGTAAATGGACTGCCATGGTCGCAGTGGGAAAATGAGTTTATTCCATGCTAGTAACAATCAGTGGAGTCTGTGCGCGATACACCTATGATAATAAACAAACTTAACTTTACACCTGAATGATTTTCTCCGACGCCGTTCATTCGATCATATCCATCAATTTCTGCAACATTATTCTCGGAATACAGTTTATCATATTATACCCTAAGTGAAGTGATGCGGCAGACTAGACCACGAAAACCTCCCAAAAATGCCTCGATGATTTTCTACGGCCTGAAAGCTCTCTACTGCGGTCTCGAGCTTTCAGGCCGATCAATAGTTTGGTTACGCCAAGGCAGAAAACAAGAGAAAAAGCCTAATTGGTGGTACCGGCTATACATTGTTGGGGAGGAACCAAGTAATGCACGCAACGGGCGATTGCCAACTGCTGTTCGTCGCGCTACATTGTTGGATTGCTTGGCCGGAGATTATCCAGAAGGTCCACAGCTCGAAGGCGTATCAAACTGACCGGAAACGACATTATGTATTTCCGTTTCGTCATGGATAAACAGGAAGCAGGTGAAAAAACCCTATGGAAAATGCGCACGCACGTTATTGCCAATACTGCACGGATCGATCGCGTGCTGCTCTAACCCGGCAGGGAGTGGCCTGAAAATCTCACGCAACGGATGTGTTGCAAACCTGACACCGTATTCGATGATTGTGATCGTCTGGGCGACTTTTGTACGATTTGATTTCCCGCTCTGTCGCACTCTCCATCGCATCTACAACAAAATATTTATGATGGGCGTATTCCCCGTTTTCATCATTCTTGATAACAGCAGGGCCGAAAAAGCGAACATTAACCCTTATATCCTCAGGATGTAGGCCTATAGAAGCACAACTATTTGGGACCAACGCTCACAATAGGGCCCGACGCCAGACATTCTACTCCGGAAACATTTTTGACACTTTCACCGTGTTTCATCAATTCGTGCGCAAAAGTACACACCGCCTCGGGAGTGTAGAACTGCGGTTCAGATGTTGAGCATGTTTACACTTGGCGACGACCACAACGCTATAGTTTTTTACTTTCATTTCGATTCAATCCTTATTTTCAACCATTTATGCATGGTTATCGCTTATTTGCACTGGTGCATAAAAACGAATGATTCCTCTACTTCACAAGTGAAGCATTCCTATCTTCGATCACTCATCAGTGTGTTTAAATGAAGCCAAGAAAGGTACTATAGTTCATAGTGACATTCACAGGCACAGGGTGAACCAAAAAAGCATGTTCCCACTCAACCATGTCTTGGCGTGACTTTATCTTGGCCTCTTGTCTGATTTCAGGAGCCAAGCGAGAATGCACTCCAGGGTGGTGATTTGGAGGAGATCAATCCGATCCTGGATGAGAGTCACATTAATGATGATGACTGCATTGTCATTGATAAAGAGGATAAGTCAACATCGGACAACAACGTGAAGGAAACCCCTCTATTCCCCGATGACACCCAGGGCCATGAGGGACACACTGCAAAGGTTGCAGCTCCTGAAACTTTGAGACAATCTCCTCAAAGTGATGGAAAAGTTACTGTAGTTGTTGTGAGTTCATTCTTAATCTTTTCATTCGGCTATGTTATGTTGCATCTACATCCAAAATAATCCTCATGTACCATGACAGAATTGGCTGTCTGCTGTAGTATAAACTAAACCCCTCAACAAAAGTAAGTTCCCACTGAAAGTGATTGGTCATATTCCTGAAATTCCATCAAACGCCGAGCAGAAATTTCACCATTCACGAAGCAGAAATTACACCTTTCACCTAGAAGAAATTCTACCATACTGGCATACACCGTACGTGTCTCCTGATTTTTGGTCATGATCTGAATTTCTGAAATAATCATCTATTTCTGAACTTGATACATTTGTGTCCGTTCTTTCAGGAGATGCTTCCAGTTAGCCATGTCAGTATTTCGCAGTCTTCCCCAGCCATTCTTGATCATCTCACGGTCACTGGACTCCCTACCAATGGTGTCGTTTCAAATTCGGCTCGTTCCCTGCTGAGTCATTCTGGATCAGGGGCAATATGCCTGGAAGAAGTTGTGCCTACAAATTGTCAATTAGAAGAAGAGGAAGGTATAAGCTCTTCTGTTGTAAAATTTTAATGTTGTACCGGTATCACATACATGTAAGAGAGGGTCTCGGGCTGGAACATGAATTTTTTAGAAATTTAAGTGCCAAATACTAAAAAAGTTTTCTGGCCATCGTGAGGGCTAAAATTTAAAAAAAAAAATTTTATGCCCTCTTCCCTGTAGCGATTTTGAAAAAGGGTTTGGACGTGAAATGTGTTCTTAAGTTTTACCTGCCTGGTTGCTGCTACTCTACTTAAATGTGAAATTTTTTTCAGAGAAAAAAGATTTCTGGAAGATGTCTTTGGATGCATTTACTTCCAAATGGAGAGGGAAAACAAAAGCAGATAAGAAGTTACCAAAGAGTGTCAGGTTTGTTGAGAATTCTAAAAAAACTTGTGCTCGAGCATGCATCTCAAAAATTCCGAAGTCGGAAGAAGCAAAAGCGGCCATGGCATCCAGATAGTGACTACTGTACAGATTGGAGGGCAGTATTGCAATTATGTTATTTTTACCTGCATGTATAAGAACTATATCTTATCGTTAGCCTCGTAGCATAATTGCCCAACTCATATTAATTTTGAAGGTTTTGAGAAAAATTAAAGAAAACCATTTTTTTAGACAACGCTTAGGAAATTTTTATTCGAACTTTAACATAAACTTATAACAGATGTCTCAACTTTTTTAAGACCATTAAATAAGTAAACAATGCTTGAATAACACAGAAAAGTGACATAGACATAAAATTTTCACATTTTGGCCAAAATATGACTTGGGCAATAATTATGCTATGAGGCTAACGTTATGGCAAATCGCTTGCTGAATTGAAACCATTTATTTGAATTTTAACTTGTATATTTTCAGATCTTACTACCAAGCACAAGACGACTTGATAAAAACGTTCGAAGAGACGGCAGACTTTGATAGATCCGATGATTTGACTCTAGAATTGGAAGCCAAGGACAACAAAATAAAACACCGGTCGAATGTTCTTGCCAAGGTGACATTGGGAATAAATTTGGTGAGGTTTTTTATGAATAGCGTCGATATTTCTAAGATAAATACAGTCAACGAGTTCAATTAGGTTTTGTTGAAATTGTTGGAACGAGACACTTCCCCTGATTTATGTGAATAAAGTATTTGTGCATGTGCAATTTTGAAAACCCTCATACTGTACTAACCTAGTGCCATAGTTTATACTGCTGGACCTCGCAGTATGGCCACTGGCCCTGTGTTTTCCCAGTCTTTCCGATTTTCATATCTTCTCAGTTTTATACTTTCTCTTTCAGATATTACTCATTGCAAAGCTGGCTGCCTCGATCCTGTCTGGTTCTTTGGTTGTTATCTCTAGTTTAGTGGACAGTGCTGTCGACCTGATGTCCGGGATTGTGATCTGGTGGACAAGTCGGGCAGTCAGGAAAAGGAATCGCTATGTTTACCCAGAAGGTATTGACAACGGATGTCAAAAATTATACAGTGGAACCTCTGTTAGCGGACACCTCTCCATTAAGGACAACCTCTCTATTAAGGACACTTGTTTTGGTCCCAAATTGGTTGTTTCCATTCAATTTGACCTCTCAAACAGGACACCTCTCTATTAAGGACAGTACTTGTCAGTCCCGGGAGTGTCCTTAATAGAGAGGTTCTACTGTACTTTTAACCAGTATTGGTATTTACCCCCCCCCCCCCCCCAAAACAAAAATCCCCTGAAGTCTTTTACTTTTTTTCAGGAAAAACTCGTCTTGAGCCCATTGCCATTGTGATTCTGTCTGTGATAATGTCTGTGGCCTCGGTGCAGCTGATTGGCCAGTCCATCCAGTCCATTGTGAGCATGGCAGGCCTACCTGGACAGGAGGGCGCACCCGTGATGGACATTCCAACTGTGGTGATTATAGGATTTACTATTGGTAAGATAGGCTCGGTGAATGTTATTACTGTCAGCAGAAATGTTAGTTCTTTGAAAGCAATGCCGGTTCATCTGGAAAATACAATCCAAACTTAACTTCTCCGGGATCAAACTGTGGCCCTGTTGCCTGGTAGGCAGAAGGGTCAATCACTAGGCTATGAGACTGCCCCAATATGATGTGACTATCTATTACCAAACCGACATGGTCCTTGTCTCAATTGATGACACTTTTGAATACATCCTGACTCTCGTGGGTTTACGTCAGCACTACATGTATCAGGCGTGAGTGACTTGGCACAGGTCAACGTATCGTAGACAAGGCAGCACTGCTCAGGGCTCCAGTTGTTGAATTCAACTCGAAGCAAATGAATTTTCAATTACAATGTTATGTCTTTTCTTCCAGTTTCGAAGCTGATATTATTCCTCGCCTGTAAAGCATTCCGGAGTCCTATGATTGATGCGCTGGCGCAGGATCACAGGAATGATGTCTTTTCCAATGCAGGAGCCCTCACCTTTGGATACATAGGTGACTAATGCCTTATAACTCATCTCCTTTCTTTTTGTACGTCTCAAAGGTTGGAAACAGTTATTTTGGGTGCATTTCATAAACCATTAAAGGGAACTGAAACCGCCAAGCCAGTTCGTATGACCTCGTTTTCATTTCCCGCGTATCGGGTGATCAGAACGAGGCATGAATGAAACATGGCCCCCAGCTGTCAATCATTGAGTGACGTCACTACTATGGAATTTACTACGAAAACTAATGAATGAAAGATCGCATGACTCACGTGATTCTCACATGATTCTCAATAATAACAAACTGAACTGCGCATGCTCGGGCACTGGGGGCGGAGCTACAAATCTGAACTCGAATAGGAAGTTGGAAGTTTGACTTTCTCGGGCGGTGAAAGTCGAAAAGTTGAATAAATCGCTCGGCGGTTCCAGTTCCCTTTAAGTTAAACACTTTCGCTCTCCAAAGTTTGCATAAGTTCCCAGGGCAAACATACATGTATCAGCCTTGGAAAAATACAGTTTACAATTCCTGTATATCCTTTGAGTGTAATTGCGGAAGTAATGCACTTCGATTGGGGCCATACTAACAAGTATTTTTATCCTCTTTTCAGCATACAAACTGTGGAAGTATTGCGATCCCCTTGGTGCCATATTAATGAGTATTTATATCTTCATCAGCTGGTGGATGACGGGTGCCAGTAAGTAGAGCCTACAGCTCAGTAAAAGAGTTGACATTTTTCCATAACGTTCCTAAAATTAAAAGTGTAAATTTGGTAAATAATAGAAATTTTTCAATTATTTCAGTTATTCAAACTAAAAAGTGTATAATGTTTTTTGTGTCACCCAGTACTTTTCGTACATGTACACATATTCAACTAATACATTTTCCTCTTGATATTTCAGAACAAATAAAGATGCTGACTGGGTACACAGCAAAACCTCATTTCTTGAAAAAGCTCACATGGGTTTGCCTGAACCATAGTGAGGAGATCCGTTACATTGACACGGTGCGCGCCTTCCATTTTGGAACGAATTACATCGTCGAAGTGGATATCGTACTCCCGGAAAATATGACTGTGAAGGAAGCGCACAATATCGGCGAGCCTCTTCAGCAGAAATTGGAAAAGATGCCGAATGTGGAACGAGCGTTTGTTCATCTGGATTACGAGTTTGAACATGATCCCAACACCGAGCACAAAGTTGTCTGAACGAAACGGTCAGTTGTCGAAAGATGTAGGAATCCATCTGAATCTTTAGTGTGTTTTGTACTCAAAAGCTCAGGTATCTCTCTGAATGTCACTGTATTATATAGAGGCAATGACGTCCAATTCAAGAAGGGACTGAAGGATGTCATCAATAGTTAGAGTTCCTGTTATGCTGGAGAAGGATGTACCTTCCTAAAGCACAAGTTCTTTTCTTAGGGAAAAACTCCGCAAAGTATACTTTTTTGTGTGATATTCAAACTTGTCTCAAATTCTAAGGTGCTTCTATCATATTTAAATCAGGTTGCCCTTGTATATTCTGTCGTAAAAATAAAATATTACAAGAAACAAAAATATTCTTCTTTTTTAACTTTGGGTATGTTTGTGATCGAGATTACCATGGCAATAAAAATAGGGATGGATATCAGGCAGGGAATCCGGGATGCACTACAGACATCAGCGGGTGTTATGGTATAAAACATGTCTTCATTGGGAGTGACATTTTGACCTGGTCTGGACAAGTTCAGGTGCGGCAAAGACTCGTACATGTACATGTACATGTTGTTTGAAAGGATGTTTTCTGGCTGAAGACAAGGCAAAGCTGAAGAGGCTCACTGCAACACTCATCCCGACGTGCAGAAGAAAACCTCTCTGGTGAACACTTCCACGGGCAAATCGAATGCTGAATAAGTGGCACTTAGTCCGAGTGGGGATAATATTGTGACGGCAGCACACTTTCTTGGGATGGTACGCCTGCAGTTCCAAGCAGTAGTTTTGTCTCTATTGCCAGGTGCCTGGCAAGAAGGCAGGGTGTACATGTACTCTATATACAACAAGCTGGTGGATAACCAAGCGGCTGAATCGGAGTCTTACATGTATACAGACGAAAATTGACCTTCCATTTATAAGGCACATGCCTTGTAATTACTATTCCATCAGGATCAGTATCGGTATGTGTATGGAAGAGCATTCTTAAAGGTAATCCAAGTATTTTCTCCAACTGACAAAAACAAATGATATAGGCATACAGTAACAGTTTATTTACTTTTTTATTATAAATACAGACACACAATAGCTACTTATGTACAAGGTGGACAACCTCAATAAGTCAACCACTGCCTTTCTAAAGCTGGGAGCACACAGATGTAAAATGTCTGTGAGAGAGTGTTACAGAGGTCCCTCAAATCCTTCATTGACAGAGTAAAGACTGCAACTGCTTTAAAAGAACATGTCTTATAATATACATATCTACACTTGGTGTGATCCTGACGTATCTGAAGATGACATATCCGGTTCCTGAATAGTGGCAATGTTTATTTCCAGTGGCACAGACAAAAACAGTTTACATGAACAGCTTAGGCCAACTCATACATGTATCAGTTGAAACCCTCACGCCTGTGTCAACAAGTGCTTCAGAGTGCCGATACGGCACCCATGGCGAATTTCACCATCCACTTGTATTGAATTGCATGTATCCCTCCACCATATATCTTATCATATGACGTTTCTCCTTCAAAATGTTCTGTTTATCTCGGTAGATGCGTCCACAGTCTGAGTTGGTCAGGTGTAATGGTCGGCGACGACTAACTGTAAACAAAGAGAAGTTATTTTTGAAAATAATGCACAATTTTCAAGTATTTTGAAGACAATTCTATCAAATCATTTAAATTTGAGGTACAATGGCCCCAACATGTGCAGCATCAATATGTATGTGTACATTGTACACCCAATGTGTACAAGCAGGCAGCCCTCCATGTTGCTTACATTATGTATACATCAGTGTACATAAAATGACATCTCAACACGCTTTCTAACAGCTGAGCCCAGTACTTACAGTCCGGTCGTCCTGTCATGTAGAACGCTGTCCACACAGACCCGTTGAAGATTTCCTTTGGCGTTGGACACTCATGGGAAATCAGCAAGATCTTTGCCAAGAACTCATACGCATGGCGATACAAATCCTAAAGACAGATGAACGGATTTATTACAAATATCATAACAAACAAGACAGAACACTGTAAGAGTAATTTTTAATAGTCAATCAAAGGCTGGCTTACACATGTACTCCTCAATACCTATTCTGGTAAGAATGATGTTTTCTTTAATACAGAAGTGCTTGAAAGACTTGTGAGCACAACCTTACCTGAAACCAATTTCCCAAAGTAACACAGCGGACGCTCGGGCAAATACCGAGGCCCTGGTAGAAACTGAGATTGAGTCCTCGAGCAAACGTCCCAGCCACCAGATCCAAGTACTCATCGTCCTCGATATTCAAGTTCTTGCCTCTGTTCATCAGGAGGAAGTAACGGAGCACGTAGACGAGGAAACCGGTCCTGCGGCCGTAGCGATTGAAGAACTCTTTGACCTCGCCTGGAGCAAGAAACAACAATCATTCACGAATCAGAATAATATTTACAGAAACTGAAAGGTCCTTTTTCCTGCGTTTGAATCATTTTAAAACATCAAATCAACCAAACGTAACTTACCACCTTCTTGATGGGTGATAATGAGGTGGAACGTTCTCAGATTTTGGAATATCTTATTATTGTGGACTTGGTTGATCGGCCAAAAGTTCCGGTCGCATGACATCATCTGAAAATATATGGAGAAAAAAATACAGGCCTTAATTTACTACAGTTGTACAGTGGTCAGGCCTAATCCTTTTTCGAACACTGGGTTAAAGGTAATTTCCCCTCAATAAGTTTGAAAGATAATCGCTGCACAGTGGTCCATAACCTTGTGTAGTTGTTCTTGTTTCAAAGCTTTCTTTCAGAAATATCTTACCCCCGATGTGGCCAGATCCTCATCATAGGGCGTTCTCCCGTATTCCACAACTACAGCCTCGTCCCGAGGTAGCACCAGTTTGTAAATAAAACTACGAAGCTCCGCCAGAGCCCATTCAATGCAAGGATGTCCGTATTTTGTGTCTTCAAGCAGCATTCGATGCCAGTAGAAGTTGTTGTGCATGGACATGATGTTAGGAGAATACGTGCCGTTAAGGACACCTTCTTCGATGTCATGGGACATTTGACCTTTAAAATTCACTTCCGGCTGGGAATACATCAGGCAGTAGAATTGGCGAGAGAATTGAATGGCATTCATAAGCTGCTTGTTCTTTTTCTAAAAAAAAACAAGAGAAAAATCAGAGGTATCTTAAAATAACCACTGATAATCATGCAAGAATTGTTGCAATGGCTTCTTCATATTCCTTTTTGGTGATAAATATCAAGACAGCATATTCTAGAGTCCGCAAAAAAAGCTTTTTTAAAATTTATTTTTAGACCTGACACAAGCCACATGTAACTTACCGCCTCTTGTTTTATCATCGGATGGTTATCAACCATCTGGTAGTGTCGTACCCATCCCGCTATCTCCTTCATATCCTTGTGGTCCTTGACGTCCAGGTTTTCCTTGATGTGACGACTGCGTATGACGGGACCCGTGAAGTCATTGCCACAGATTATCGACAACTCAATGAGAAGGCGATGCTCCTTGAACTGAATCAGAAAAAAATATATCGAAAATATTTTAAACATTTTGATGGTATAAAAATTTTGATAGCTTTTAAAGTGCAACCATATTGCTGTAAATTGCATTGCCACATGACATTGTACAGTGGAACCTCCCTTAGTAGCAGACACCTCTCTATTAAGGACAACCTCTCTATTGAGGAGACTAGTTTTGGTCCCAAATTCGTTGTTTCCATTCAATTTGACCTCTCTAATCAGGACACCTCTCTATTAGGGACAGCACTCATCAGTCCCGAGGGTGTCCTTAGTAGAGAGGTTCTACTGTATTTCATAATAATCATAAATGAAGCTCTTATCACAGCCGTAAGCGATATATTGCCACTCACCCCCAGCAATTCGGAGACCCTCTCCTGTGTTAGGATTCCAGCAACTAAACGAAGAGGTTTCTCTGGCAAAGAATATGGTCCCCCAAGACCCATGTCACTTTCCATATCAAACAAGTCCACATGAATAAAAACACTCTCTCTGAATATACAAAAGTCTGTGTCGTTTCCGAGGACAGCATAGGCCTTGGGCCTGTCCATCAAATCTCGAGCTATTGCGTAATCCGCTTCGCCGAAGGATACCTGGTGAATTTCACAACCGCACTGTCTCAAAGTTTGGAACACCTGCACCTCCAGTAGAACAGGGCGAACTGCCGTCTCATACGGCACTGAGCTAATATTCGTCTTTCCTGAACATACATCTAACAATGTATTCAACTTCTTCACATCGTTTTTATACCGTGACTTCCAAGTGTCCAGTTTATTTTGGGTCTGGTACGTCGAGCTGCCTTTGGCGCCATCGACGTAAAAGACTAGACTGATGTCCACGGCACGGAGGTCTTTAACAAACTTTGAAAAGTATTGGTCTATTGTTTCGTATTCCCCTCCAGCTAATCGGAGATAATCATTCCGTCGGACCTCCCCCAGACTCTTCCACATACTTTTAAGAACGAGATGCTCAAAAGCGTAGAAGTCCACCAATAGCTCGATACCATTTCTTTGCCTTGCCTTTTCAACCAGATCAACGACTTCAACCACCTCCTCCTGGTGCCGCATCAAGTATGTATACAACCCTTGGACACCCATACTGATTTAATATCTAAACCTCTCCACCTGGAATAGGAAAGTTTACAATCAAATCAGGAGAGTTTGACATACACAGCAGATTTTTGCATTTGGAATGGAAAATAAGGAGATATAAATGTGTCAGTGGTGGTGGTGGTGGTGGTGACTGGCATGGTGTACTGTAGTGTAGGGTGTAGACGTAGTCTGTAGTCAGTTTCATTTTTGAGGGCATGAGCCAAGGGACTCAGCTGATTATTGCAGTTGTTTTCATATTGTTGTGCCGGCCACTCATCATAAACTTATTAAGAAAACAAAAGATGTTATAGAAGGTTTGTAATTAACCACTTTTCACCAGGAAAGTGGTGTTTTGGGGGCTACAATTTGATGAAAAAAGTGAAAATTTTACACTGGATGGCCAGCGCCACCTGGCATAACAATGAACTAAAAGCTGAGCTTTACTGATTAGGAGGGATACAAATTTGATAAACAATGCCAAATGTAAATAATTAAATACCGAAAGACTTCTAAATCAACATATATTGGTATCATATTTCACAAAGTTGAAGGCAAACGCTTCTTTTTCATGTCGGGAATTTTGTTTGTTGGATGCGATCGCTTGCTGTGAATTCTCACCAGCTCTGCTTTTAGGGAATCACAGGAATGACGCAAGTTTGGGATTACCCTTTGTATTGTGAAAGTAACAAAGCTGACGTGTCCCTTTACATTTTGAATAAAAGCTAAATCCTATGGCCATTTCTTCATATCTCTCTATTTTACTGTTCATGAGATAGTTAAGATTCGGGCCAAGACTTGATAGTGCATACTAAAGTTGGTAAGTATTAAACTGAGTCGGTCCCTTTTTTAGAAATGATACTAACTATACATACTATAGGCCTAGGCAGTAGTATACAGGGTGGCCCAGAATTATTTGCGCGAGGGAAAATAATTCTGGACCACCCAATGACCCACTACCCGGCCCAGTCACTCTTGAGCAGCTCTACAGGTACGAAGGGCAATGTTGCCCACACCAGCCGATCGCCATTGATGTCCCCTGGCAGGGTGAGGGTCACATTCCATCAACAGATCAGAATCAATAAGAACTACATGTATGTCGATACATCCATATTTTGCATGTTTTATGTTTGAATTCACTATTGTTTATATTTATCATATAGCCTACCCCAGTGAAGTTTTCTCATTGTATCGAACTATATTGAATTTATTTTCAGTTCATACACACAAGAATCGAGGCACAGTGTTTTTAAAAATCTAGATTAGAAAGAAATCGTCCACCTGTCATCATGCTTGTTGAATACCTTCCGATGGAATTCTTCCCAGTTGCTTTGATCATATTGATAATCCTGTGGGTTCATCATCTGTGGAAGAAAAATGGTCCCCAGAGAACTGAAGGGGCAAGCAATCGTCCAGGTCAACAAAGGAAAAACAAACTCTACCCAGACTTATCAGAGAACAGCCTTTTGAAGAATTATTCTGCTCGACACTTGAATGCCATTGTTGATAAGTTTTCGAACTTGGACGATGTGGGGCAGGCAATTCGGAATGCTGGATTGGAGTCTAGCAATCTTATTTTTGGTAAGTTGATTCACGTGTCAGTGATGAGGTGCAGTGAGATTGAAATTCCTTTTGGTCATAAAAATTTTTATGTTTTAGGTAAGAACCAAAAGTTGGGTTACCGCTGTATATAGTTTGAATTTTGACAAAAAAACTAGAGAAAGATTTTAGATTTTATTTTTATTTAATTTCAGGGGTAGATTTCACTGCCAGTAACCAGTATCAAGGAGAAAGGACATTTGGATCCAAATGTTTGCATGCTATTCAAAATGGAGTCATTAATCCTTACCAACAAGTAATTACCCAACGTGTGTCATGTGTACATGTAGCTTGGGACAAACAGTGGTCATCTGGTGTATGGTTTTAGAGTAAAAATGTCATGGGAAAGAAAAAAAATTATCAGAAATATTTTTCCAAAGTTCCTTTTTAGCTCACCTCTTAGCAGAGGTGAGCTTATCCCATACCGTGTCGTCCGTCGTCGTCGTCGTCGTCCGTCGTCCGTTAGCAGGGCACGTTTCGTAACTCTTAGAGCTATTGAGTTGAAACTTGGTACACATGTACCCTTATGTAATGACACCTTGGAGACCAAGTTTCGGTCCGATTCGTTTCATGGTTTGGCCACCAGGGGGCCAAACGTTAAAAGTGAAAATATGCAATATCTCCCTTAATAGTAGTCGGGAAATTTTGAAAAAAATATGGTAGGTACTTCTAGCAAAGGTGCATCATATATCCTCCGGGTTTTTGATTTGACCTCCTTTTCAAGGTCACAGAGGTCAAATGGTGTAAATTGGCCGTTAGGATGTAACAATGGCACGTTTCTTAACTGCAATGACTATTGATACCAAATTTGGTACACATTTTCCCCTTAGTCAGGTGATCTCAGGGACCGAAGTTTGGTCCAATATGATTCACCACTTGACCACCAGGGGGCAAAATCCCAAAACCTTAAAAATGTGATTATTCCTTAACTTCTTGCCCGATTGCCACCAATTTGATATCATGGGTACATCTAACCAATATACAGTATATGTCACACGGGTTTTTAATTTGACCTTCTTGTCAAGGTCACAGAGGTCAAATGGTGTAAATTCGCCGTCAGGCCGTAACTATGGCACGTTTCTTAACTGCAATGACTATTGATCACAAATTAAGTACACATGTACCCCTTGGTCAGGTGATCTCAGGTACCGAAGTTTGGTGCGATCTGATTTGCCGTTTGGCCTCCAGGGAGGGGGCCAAATCCTAAATTCTTCAAAATGCCATTATTCCGAGTAATGACTTGCCCGATTGGCACCAATTTTATATCATAGGTACATCTAATTCTAACAACCATTCAATGTGTCACCCGGGTCTTCTTTGATTTGACCTACTTTTCAAGGTCACAGAGGTCGAATGTACTGTAAATTGGCCATTTTGGGGAAATTGTAATTGCTTGGACCTACATCAAACCTAACACTACATGACACAATACCATGCTCTTTATCCATCTTTCCTCCACATGAGGTGAGCACAATGGCCCTGGCCATTTCATTTCATCGTTTTGAGGGGTCTTTTCAGATTTCTGGAAAAATTGGTGCGTTGTTGATGACATTTTTTGCCTACGTGCCTTCCCTAAACTTTTGTGGAGATGCATGTTACAACTAAGAATTACAAACGATATATAGATGGCCTATTTTTGGGCCCAAATTGATCAATTTTCAGATGATTGAATCATGATTTTCTCCTATGGCCGAACATGTTAGAACCACATCATATCAAACTGTTTGTCCGATCCTAACCTCTTCTATAGCCTCCTCTAGCATCTAGGGCAATGTGAAGACGTAGAGCACCGGCTCCTGAAAGCCAACCAGCCTCTAACACAACCTTGCAGACTTTCTGTCCATAAACATTTCTCCTGTCAGAGTTAACATGAAATGTGTTAAAGAGAGTAAAAGAGGGAAAATTACTCGAGTTGAAATATTTTGGAGGGAAAGTCTCAAGGTGCCATTGTAGCTCATAGAAAACTAATCTATCTTCCTCTAAACTGCCCCACCTGTGCTTTCTCCCTAGGTATCGACTATACTAGCAGTAATGCTATACAGGGAGAAAGGTCCTTCAATGGGCGTAACCTTCATACCATCGAGCCTGGCCTTTTGAACCCCTACATGCAGGTAAAATGTTACTACATTTCTGCAGTTTTGGTTACAAATATTTTCTGTCGAGTTTTATGACAAACTATTACGTGCTCTACTTCTTCACATTACGTATGGTAGTTCTGCTGCCTGACTATTATTCAGTTTTAAACTGTTTTTAATTTGAGACTCAAAAACTGAAGTAAACAAGTGACGAAGTGTTAACTTGATAGTGTAGTTGCCATATCAAAACTCAAAATAATGACACTGTTTTAGAAATTACAAAATGAACAAAAGCTTAATAGATTTTTTCCCCCTCCAGGTGATCTCCATTCTCGGCGAGACATTGGAACCATTTGATGATGACGGTATCATTCCGGCGTTTGGATTTGGCGATTCCACCACCAGAGATAGGGGTGTGTTCCCTTTCAGACAAGAGGTGAGAGGTTTTGCGAGAATACAGTCAAATCTCTCTATCAAGGACACCCTCGAGACTGTCAAGTGCTGTCTTTAATAGAGAGGTGTCCTGATTAGTGAGGTCAAATTTCGATGTGCTTTGAGATATGAGAGAATCATATATGTACTCTCTTAATTTTCTTTTTGAATACATTGTGTGATTTCTTTTTAGGGTTACTGTACCGGATTTCATGACGTCCTACAAGCCTACAACCAACTCACCCCAAGAGTGCAACTGAGTGGGCCAACAAATTTCGCACCATTAATCCACGAGGCAATCAATATTGTCAGGACAACTAAAGCCGTAAGTTGTTTATAGTGCGCATTGAGTGATGAGAGATAAATGCTGTAAAAAAACCCTGCTCCATTTCTTAAGGAATCTGACAGAACCATAAAATCTGATGATTAGAAATTACCTATTAATTATAGCCGACTTTACACTGCCGGAGAAGTGCTGTTTCATTTTACAGTTCTGAGTTATTATTGAAGTTGTGACAAAACATTTTGTAAGTAGATTAGAATTTAAATTCGATTTTGTAATCTTTTGCAGTACCATATCCTAGTGATAGTCGCAGACGGTCAGGTGACAAATGAACGTCCCACGAAGGAGGCGATCGTGGCCGCATCCCAATACCCACTTTCGATAATAATGGTCGGCGTTGGCGACGGTCCCTGGGACATGATGGAAGAATTTGACGACGAACTCCCCGCGAGAAAATTTGACAATTTCCAGTTCGTGAACTTTCATAAGATAATGGCGACGTCGCGGAACAGGGAGGCGGCATTTGCGTTGTCTGCGTTGATGGAGATTCCGGATCAATTCAAAGCGATTCAGGCGTTGGGATTAATGAATATGTGAAAAGACAAAAGTGTATATTTTGGATCTCAAACTGAGTGGTGCTGTATTGCTTATGTCAAAGGAAATACACATACATGTAGAAGTTATCTTCTCACAGTGAAATGTGCACAGTATAAGTTCTATTATCATGTGTAATGATTCACATTGATTTCTCCTGTTCATGTCAAAAGAAATGAATAGAGAAGTGCTGTTCTCAAGTGGCATGTGATTCACATTGATTTCTCCTGTTCATGTCAAAAGAAATGAATAGAGTAGTGCTGTTCTCAAGTGGCATGTGATTCCCATTGATTTCTCCTGTTCATGTCAAAAGAAATGAATAGAGTAGTGCTGTTCTCAAGTGGCATGTGATTCACATTGATTTCTCCTGTTCATGTCAAAAGAAATGAATAGAGAAGTTCTGTTCTCAAGTGGCATGTGATTCACATTGATTTCTCCTGTTCATGTCAAAAGAAATGAATAGAGAAGTGCTGTTCTCAAGTGGCATGTGATTCACATTTTTTCTCCTGTTCATGTCAAAACAAAGGAGCGTGGCCATTCCTTGATTTGTGAACATTGCCACCTGAACACCCAAGGAGCTTGAGCTTGTCCAATCTAATCACTTCTGTGAATCGTAAAATGTGACTCATCACCTTAGAATTGAACTTAAGTACATGTATGAGTGTACTATTTTAAGCATTTTGGCATGTGTAAAAAAATCAGCACTGTACAGGGGTACAGGAACATTTTAGAACATGATAATGTTGACCTCTATGTAAAATATTCACGTTGGCCTTCAATGAGTCTATTGTAAATAAATGTTATTTTTCAATATTGGACTGTACTGTAAATATTGTAACAACCTGTACAGTTATTAAGATGTATATTGTGTAAAAATATATTTTTCACACTTTTTTGTTCAAATTGTTTATCAAAGTGTTAAATATTTTTTACTATCTTCTCAACAGGGTCTTTATGTACAAGAGTAAAAGCATGTACTTTTCTTTATTCATATTGACCATGTTTGCCGCAATACTGTAGACTGGCCAAATAAGAAATTTTGTTCCATCATGGCTGGAGCATGCGTATCTGGGACAATGTCACAGCCATAGGCTGGCCCACCCAATAGGGACATTGTTGCAGCCATACACGGCGATAGGCACAAGCAGGCCAAATCAGGCCTTTTGGCTCTACCGTCCTGCAAGCACAGTGAGAGAGATAAGACAGTCACCACCAGACCGATTCGTTCTGGTTGTGGATGTCTCCTCTCTCTGGCTGCATCGGCAAGACGGTGGAGCTTCCAGGCCCATTCAGTTTAGTTGTGACAGCCTCATCCATGTCTTCTGTAAACTTGCACTGTTGGCAGGATAGTGCAGCCGACAGGCTTGATGCGGTCTGGTTGCCACTGTCCTATCTCAAATCGCAGGCAAAGGTCGGATCAGGCTGCTTCACCATGTTGCCGCAATCAGTATTAAGAGTTGAATCAGTCACAAGCAGACTGAATCGAAATTGGCAGTTCGGCCGTCCTACCAACACTATATGACCATTCAGCCAGTCATAACTAGACTGAATGCTGTCTGGGATTGCTCCCCTGTGAAGCCAATGTGGTGAAAGATATGAGACAGTCACAACCAGACAGAACCAGGCCTGTCGGCTCCACTGAGTTGCCATATCGGTGAGAGAGTCGAGACAGTCACAACCAGGCCGAATCAGACCTCTCAGCTCCACCGCGTCGCCAAAACGGTGAGAGAGTTGAGACTGTCACCATTAGGCCGAATCGAATCTCAGCTCCACGGCGAGAGACCAAATCGGGTCTGTCAGCTCTGCTGTCTTACCAAGACGGTAGGAGGGATGAAACAGTCACAACCTTACCGAATGGGACTGGCAGCTCCACCATCTTGCCAGGCCAAAACGGCGATAGAAATATGACAGTCACAATCAGACCTTTGGGCTCCACCCACCTGTCAACACGCTGGAGAGATGAGAGAGTGATAGCTGGGCAGAATTGACCTGGCTTCCCCACTGTCTTGCCGATACCGTGCCGTCGAAACCGTGTCGCAGACACGGTGTAAAGGTTTGGTCTGATCATGCCACCACGTGGGCAAAACGGGGAAGATGTCAGGCCGTTTCGGCCTGGTTGTGACTGTCTCATTTCTCTCACCGTCTTGGCCGGACGGTGGAGCTTGTCAGTCAGTTGTTGCGGTAGTTTCGACCAAATCGGACCAGGCTGCTCCACCCTCTTACCAAGACGTTTGCAGAGATGAGCCGGCCACAAAGTAGACCGAATGTACGTCTTGCCAACGCGGTGAAAGAGCAGGGACAGTCAAAAAGCAAACGAAATCGTTATGCCATAATTAAACCGTCTTAATGATACGGTCAGAGAGAGAGAGAGTCACAACCAGGCCGAATGGACGTGGCATTACCATCATCTTGACAACTCAGTGAGAGATATGAGGCAGTCACAACACGACCGAGAGGGGGCTGGCTAGCACCTCCACTCTTGCAAACACGGCTAGGTTCATAGGTAAGTGACATGGCAGTTCCATCGTGTCGCCAACCCGGTGGAAGAGCTGAGGCAGCTCCAGCCAACCTGAATCGTCTTGCCAATACAGTGCGAGAGGTGAGACGGTTACGACCAGACTTAACAGGACTGGTTGGTCATCCGTGTTGCCATTGTGGTGAGAGAAATGAGATAGTCACAACCAGACCAGATCGAATCTGTCAAGTTCATCGAGTTCCCGACACGGTGCCAGAGATTAGACAGTCACACTCAAACTGAGTGGGACCTGTCAGCTCTATTCTCAAGTCCGCACGTAGAGACAGACGAGACAGTCACAACCAGACCGATGCGAACCTAGCAGCTCCATCGTCTTGCCAAAACGGTGGGAGAGATGAGACAATCACAACCAGACCGAATGGGCCCGTCAGCTCCACCATCTAGCCAGAACGATAAAAGATACACGGTCACATTCAGGGGCTTCACCAACTTGCAAAGACAGTGAGAGCTAGAGATGAGAGAGTCACAGCCATACCGAATGGGATCTCAGCCAGGCTGGATTTGGTCTGGCTGTTATGCACTCTTATCTGTCTCACCACGTGTTGACAAGACGGTGTAACTGACAGGCCAGATTCGGTCGGTTGGGGCAGTCCCATCTCTGATCACAGACAAAATCGAACTAGGCGGATTCACCTCTTTTCCCAACACCGTGAGAAAGACTGATGAGACAGCTACAAGCAGACCGAATCGGCCCTGGCAGCTGTATCGTCTTGCCAACACGGTCAGAGAGATGAGACAATCACAACCAGACCGAATCGGCATGACATCTCCACCATCTTGCGATAAACGGGGAGAGAAATGTGATGCTCACAACCAGACCAAGTCAGACTTTTGGGCTCCACCGTCTTGCCAAGCACGGTGAGAGAGAGAGGAGACAGTCACATCCAGATCGAATAGGACAATGGCTGCCACACTGTGTTGTTGGCGTCGTGTCGCCGACACGATGTTACGGCCAGACGTGTGCTGTTGCTGTGGCCTTCTCAACCGAAACCGAATCAAGCATGTCAGCGTAGCTGTCTTGCCAAAACGGTGAAAGAGATGAGACAGTCACTCCCATACCGAAATGGGCCGGCCTGGCAGCGCCATTATCTTGCCAAGATGATGACGGATATAGAGCCGACACAGCCAGCAGTTGCCCCTTGCTTATTCCGCCGAATTACCAGCATTGGTAATATATGAACAAACATTTGGGGAAGAGCGTGATATCGGAGTCACTACAGTAGTATGGTAGTATCAGAGATACTGGCACGACTCTGGTTATTACATGGATCAAAGACAGTGTTAAAGTGATCATTTATTGACCATATCAATCTGGACACAGTGCCGAGGACACGTTTTCGTTTAGTTCCACTTTATCCACAGGTGTCTCTTTATACTACCTCTCTTTGCTGCCTTTATTGGCCCTCGGAACGGAAAACTAACGACATGAAAACGTTGTCGCACGACGCTTCTGTCATATCGGAGATGATGTCACATCGATAATGTTGATCACGTTTGCGGAGACGGCTCGGCCGTTCCGTGCTCCCAGGGTGAAATCAGATTTGAGACTATCTACTTGGGGCTATTGTAGCAAAATAAAAATAGTGTCACAACTATAGCCGAGCCATATCGGAGACAATGTCACAACGATATTCTATGAGTGATATCAGAGACAGAGTCACGACGATAGCCCAGTGATACCAGAGACGCTGTCGCCGATATGGCTTGGCTATGTTTGTGACAGTGTCACGACTATGCTTTGCCTAGTCGCCACAACTACGGCATTGCCATTAACAGAGACCGCCTGTCACAGTTAAGACAAGCCATATCATCGACGGACCCGCCTGTAATGAAAAGAAATACTTTGAACATTGCATAAGCTCGCTCATCTTAAATTTTTGCTTTACAAAACCTGACCAAATAATAAGAGACAATGTCACAACTCTGATCTGGTCATGGAGACAATATCATTGTGACCATATTGGAGAGCGCGTAACAGCATAACGATCATAAACAATTTGCAAACCTGAGGTGCCTAACCAGCAAAAACGATTACGGATTGACCCAAATCCGACCACGGACGAAGACGGAGACACCGGAGCAAAATCCTAACGGTAAATAGTTACCTTGGCGAAGAAATGGGATAATTATGTCGGAGTTTGCATAGCGTGGTCGAAGTTTATCGAAACATGAGACGTCAGTCGTGGAATTCACGTGTGTTTAGTGAATATCTCATTTAGTCGAGGTGGATTAGGCTCCCAGTGCAGCCCGAATTTGTCATAATGTCTATCTGTTAGGGAGAGGGACAAGGCCAATACCGCTGCGTTCGGAGTTTAAGGTGGAGGAGCAGCGGCCCAGTGCAGCCCGATTTTGTCATAATGTGTATCTGTTAGGGAGAGGGACAAGGCCAATACCGTTGCTTTCGGAGTTTAAGGTGGAGGAGAAGCAGGCCGGAGTAATTGGGCTGAGTTGGATTACTAATCGAACAAGGTAGGTGTATCTGCGCTGGCATCGACACGCTGGACATATTTCACCATATCATCGATCGTCTTCGTCATCTAGTCCGCCGAGGCTGACAAAATGAGCTGACATTGTAGTGGGCAGGACCGGCCGGTCTAATCGTCTTTGTCTGTCGTCATAGTCATCGCGCGACTGTCATCAACACTGATTCCTGTTACACCGATGTTAAAAGAATCAAAGTCCCCTGGAGAAGTAGTCTGGGGAAATAACATTTTTGTACGATCGTTCTGACCTTTTGTCACTCTCAACCACTATATCAATTTCGTCCGACATGGATGGATAGGGAGGACTACTTATCTTGGGACATTATGACATGCGACATTCTGCAGCTGAACAATGCATACCCCGGACGCTGCAGATCAGTGTAGTCCCTCCCATCGTTAGACGTATGTGCAGACTAACGGAATGCCCTGGGAGTCTACTGAAAGAGACCTCATTACATGTATTGATCAGCAAATAATTAATTTCAAAAGATTATTGCATTTTCGATGATTTGCGGCAAGAAAGAAACAATGGCCCCACGCATGGGCATTGCGTGTCGTCCGTTTACATTTGAAATGAACAAGTTCTGTTTTGGTGACGGGCTTTAGCAACCGCATCATTGTCCTTTGTTGAAATGTAATGACTCATAGCTGTTTGATAGAGTCCGGATCACTGTTCATTATTGATTGATTTGGTAATGATTAACTTGCATTAACTTCACACGCTGATGCATGCAGTCCGGCTGTGATGGGACTAGCCGCTGCATGCACTTAACAGTTTGCCCATGTGAAAGAGGTTGCGAGTAAAAACCTAAGGGAGGGGCTGTTCAAAACATGTTACATGTAGCTAAGCCCGAATGTAATTTTTATGTAATTAACTGAGGTACATGCATTGGCAACGTTTTTTGGATGACGCCAGAAAAAATGTGTTCATCATGGCCATATCCAACCCTTTCTAAACTATCCCACTGACAGCCTTTCCGCTATACGGTCTTTTTGTACAATCAATAGAAGCTATATGGAACACTTCCATGGTTGATGAAATTGGAAAGATATAGAAAATAAGCTACTTGTACCATGGTGAATATGCCATCTACATGTATTGTCTTCTGATGAGAGGACGTAGCTTGTGGGACGGCGATGGTAGTCAACCTACCTCGGGTCCAAATATCAGTCACGCGCCCGGGACCATGAAACTGGGACAAAACTATAGAGGCCGACTTGACCTTTAATGATATTCTTCGAGCATACAGTTCTGATCACCAATCGATTAGTTAGACTGCTGGCAGTTATTGCCGAGGTAGGATATCAGATATATTGCCAATATGCCCTTAGGTATGGACTTCTAGTATATACCTAGCTAGAAACATCTCGTATGACCTTAACGAAGAATGCATTGGGACAATATGGAGGAGAGGTATGGAAGATAAGGTAAGGTAAGCAGTTTGGTTAGAGGATCGATCCTCACAATCCGATCTGAATCGGGATGGGGGTCCATGGGGTAGCTGTCAACTGGGAATGGTGCATCCATAACCAAGCCTGAATGAGGTTGCTTAACAAAAGAAGAATTAAAAAGCTCAACAACCTTTATTTCTAAGAGAGTGTAGCAGTGACATCGAAAACTTGATATGAGTTTCGAGAGGTGAAAGATTTCTCAACATCAAACAGTTCGAGACCGGTCATCAAATGGGCAATGAATACTTTTATCCCACGCGATAGTCTACCCTTTTGAATTCAAAGAGCTCTGGACGCCAGAGAGATCATACAAACTACATGCTTTTGATATAAATGTAAATAATCTCACGCTTTACGAATATTTATTGGTTGTTAAAACATCAAATGTATACATGATATTTTCTAAAAAAAAAGCTCTCATTAATCATTGAGGCTTTGAAATTATCGATTGAAACCATGAAAGCTTACATGATAAATGTGATCGTCGTGTTCGTGAGCTTCTTACTGAATACCAATAACGCCAAAGACATGTTGGAGACGGAAATGTTTGGAAGGCGCACTTTCTCTTTTTGTTATGATATATAAATCACACCAAGGAGCTATAAATTACACCGAAGTTGATAGGTAAATGTTTTTAAAGTGTAAAACGGCCACTCCTTTATGAAAGTTATACCACACGCGGTTACAATGAACCCGCCAAAGCCCATGGTGCCAGCAGCGACACGCCTTCATCGGATAGCTTCCTTTGGTGGCAAACGACCACAACTGCGTCCACATACCTACTTCCTTAATTCGGACACATGCTGGGAAGAAGCCCCAGGGAGAAGTGGTGAGAAGAGACACAGATTAACAGACATTTTACAAGTTTGTATTTGCTCAAACCGAATATGATATACAGAAGCTATACATTGCCTTTTTGTCTTGAAGACCACGACTAACGCCTAAATTGGTGTACCCGTCTTGGCCTGCTGTGATCGTGTCTTCATTGTCTCGAAAGCTTTGCAAACATTTCATACCGTACCACTCACTATCATTGCAAAATCTGTTGGAATCACCGATAAACTTAAGGCAAACTCGTGGCAGAATATGCTGAAAAAAACAACGAAGGCAGCGGAATGGATCAATCAACATGATCAAATCTTGATTGGAATCTGGTTCAAAAAAGACAGTGCGCTCTTTTTGAACTGTGAGCATTGATTGAAGACACAACCATTTACAAATATCAGATATACATGTACATGTTTTTTTGGCAAAAATGCAGTATTTTCCCTGGCCTAATCCCCATTGCAATGTCATGTTCTGCAGTTTGTTGTCGCATACTTCAACAGTATTGAAACAGTCCGTCAGACACATATCATGGAGACGTGAATATGGCTAATTTGCCAAATACTGGAAGGTATAAAAGAAAATCCAGAACAAGTATTAACTCAGGTGTCTAAATTGCCGTAGATGTTGTTGAGATTCGTGATTTCTTTTATTTTTTTGCGCTTTTTATCTGCTTTCAACGTATCATGTCGAGTGATAATGCCCATAGGCGAATAATCTTATACCGTCCAGCCCATTCGCCACGTTTCAAGTTAACGCTATTAAGCTACTGACAAAATTGTTTTGAATCACTGGAACCAGACTCTTAAGTATCTCCACGGCACTGTTTGAACGCTAAACGTCGCTTTTACACCTCATACAAAGGAATAGGCAATGGAAGTAAAGAGACTTCTCCAAGATCATACGCGATATGCATGTGTCCTTCCATCCATGAAATTTCCCATCATGGCTTAACGGTCAATTGAAAAGAATATCGAATACGATTGATTACTATCAATATAGCACGCTCAGTGAAATAATAAACAGCAGATCATCACAATGAAAAATCACCCATCTAGAATATATTCCCGTGATCACATTCATCATAATTTCCATTTAAGGTCTTCATGGTGTGCCCATTGGAGATGTAGGCCAAGACTGGTCTGGGATCTGAAGATCATTATATCAAGAGGGAGTTCTGTTGGGACTCGATCGAAATGTGATTAAGGAAGGACTCCTCCGCCGTGAAGGACATTTACCTCTAACATTTCCGCTGTCATGAGAGATTGTTGACGGATATTTCATGAAATAAACTCAGTCAGTGTTGCCGTCCATCAGTGAGTGAAGTTCAGATTGACCGCTTCCGGAAGCAACATGACATATCTTCTCATGCGATGTATACATGTACATAACTGCCTGTAGGAAAGGACAGTTCGGATAAGCTTTTCTCAGACACAGACAATACACTGGATTAGTCACCAATTGGATTATCTTTACCGGGCATTACAGCGGATGAAAATTCTTGATGACAATTCATCGCGAGATATGCAGCAAATTTGAAGATTTTTGAAATTCGCTGGTAAACAGGTGATGGTATAATAAAAAGCTGATAATTCGTCAAACTTCGAATGCAGCTTTGTACTATTAAGTGCACATCATGTATTTCAAAGCTCAAATAAGACAGAATATAGAGATCGCTTCCGATGGAGTATGAAATTACTCGATTCATGATCTACGCGTCATTTTGAAACGACATCGCCGGCCACACGCTGAATTCGGGACATCTTATTTGAGCTTTGATATATTTAAGTAGTATCACCCCGGACAGCAGAGTATGCACATAGAAAGATTTATGTTCACCAACCACTTATCACGAAAAAAATCCATCAACTGCAAAATCGGATGAGATTGCATTGAAAATGTGATCTATTGACTGAGGACTTCAATATAGAAAGCCGAGGTAGACCACGATCTTTGGAACATTATATCTCTCATCTTTACTCCTTTATTCCTTGGTGCAACATGAGTGGCTCAAATGAACACTTGATGTTCACCATCCCCTCATATCACGAGAAATAGCAAATAAATCAATAAAATCTAATGAGATTCCGTTGAAAATGCTCCCTTATTGACAGAGAACTTTAGAGTGAGAAGCCGAGGTTGAACTCGACCTTTGAAACATATTTCTTACTTATTCTTGTTTCATATTGAAATGTACTTCATTGGGGAAGACACGGTTCAACATGATTGGCTCAAATAAACACTTCCTTAATCTCATAGCAGAACCGCCGGTGCCTCATGTATACACGAGGGGTCACACCCATCAATGGAGAGGTAACGATATTTGGCGTGCTCCTCGATCGGGTTTAGAAATCTTCCTGGCTTGTGATATTAATAGTAATAATACTTCAAAAATGCCATTCGCAAGATTGTGTTGGCTGGGTGAAGATAGATCTTAAAGTGTTACTTTTATTTATTTTAGAAACCAGTGATGCTGTTTGAGGATAAACGACTTCATAACAAATTGATTTGGTCTAGGTCGTCGCGAAACTTGTAAGGAAAAAACTTTAAAAAACCTAGTATGGCGATGGTGATGCCTGGGGTTCCAGTGAGACGTGGCTCAAAGGAGGACGCCATGCGAAGGGTGCGAAAGAACATTAGCAGTCAGGTCGATAAAGTCAAGACTACACAATGGAAGATGGACGACCGGAAGTTAGAGAAGGAACTGGGCATGATCGAAAAGGATCGGATGCGAATGAATCGTCAGCTTCAACGGGAGAAATTCGGACTTGCGATGGAATTGCGGGAAATGAAGAAAGAAGTTGCGGAGGTTAAGAATGTTAAGAATGAGTCTTGTGTTGTTGTTGGTGATGGGTCGCTGGTCAGGTTGAATCGGCAGAGGTTACGGGAGAGGAGGCTGTCTTTGCCAGTGAATCTCGTGGCTAGGCCTTCATCCGCAGCCGTTAGCCTTTTAAGCGGTAAGATGACCGAGAAGCTGTTCACAGTATGTTTTGTCATCAATGGTTACGGCTTCGTCATATTCATTTGTGTCGACAGAATTTCCAAATGGGAGCACATTATAGGCTCTTCATCGTAAATTTTGAAAGTTTAAATGTTTAGACATCCCGTTTTTTATATCGAATTTAGCTATCCATTGCACTGCCCGAGTCCACACCAATACTAATACTATCCTGCGATTGGTTAATAATGAAGACCGTGCTGCTGGTGAAGAAGGATTGAGTGCTTTTAACTGGCTAATACGATGTTACTGAGCTACTCCTCCTTCGTGTTTCAGATGGTAGTACCTCTACCACAAACATCCGGCTAGGATCGCGGCGGCCATCTCGTCCAGGGACTTGCGTCTCAAGGATTGTGCCTCTCAGCACAGATGACGTCATCCGTAACATGGAGCTACACAACGGGCAAGAAGAGAGTGAAGATGGGCAGAATGGCGAAATGTCCGACGCGGACGATTTGGAGCTTCGACGGAAATTTGGGTAAGATTGTTTTCTTTCGGAGTCAGTATGAATCTGCCATTCTGTAGCTGCAGCTGTTTGCTCGACAGAAGAATCGTCCAAAATGGCCAAAAGGCTTTTTCCTACCCTGAAGAAGACGGCGCAAGATAAACGCAGATTTCCTGCGTGGCGACCGCAGCGGGAAAAACGTCCTTTACTCATGCCGTTCGTCCTACATCTAGTTTCTTTTCCAATTAGGTCAGAGTACGGTCGACGGCGGCGCGCATCAGTAGGTGGCGAGATGACGCCCAGTGATGTCAAGCTTCATTTTATGAGGCGGAACAGTATGAAAGACATTGGTGACTTCCCGAGAGTACAGACTCCTGGTGCAGGGCCTGAGTTTGGTGAGTTATTAACAGAACATAGCAGTTGAAAGCAGGTACGTTATTTATGTATCATAAACCGTCTACCTTCTTTGAGCAGGCTACTGTGGCCTACGCGGTGACCTGAAACGAATAGGAGTAAGGTACACGGGAGAATGCCAATATACGATTGATGATGAAGTCTGTAAAACGCGCACGTCATTTTTCATGTGCAAATTCATTTTCAGATTTCCAAACTGGGCCAAGATCTCGGTTAGCATTACGGCGCAAAAGTATGCCAGATATCCAGCGGGCTAGGACAGCCATCTTACTTGGGACAACACCTAATTTGGAACCTGTCGGAGGTAAGAAGCATGTCCATGACAAACCCATGTGGAAGGGGTCTCTGTACTCTGGAGCGATAGTCCGGAGAATTACTGCTGTAGATCTTACAGAAGCAGCAATTTTTGTATCGCATTTTACTATATCGGCATTATTCATTATTTCGTCAACGGCCAATGGTATATTTCGTTTGCGTCACTCTCGATTCATCACTTTAGTTCTTCCTGTCCCATCACACACGGTTAAGCTTCATGTACATGTAGTTCCCTATTTCCTCTCGTATCAGACCAGATCTACAAAATCATTTGTTCCCTACTGCCAAGTGTCACTTCCGGTTTATCTTCTGATATTGCTCCGCCTTTTTTTCCCAGAAATTGAGGACCCCGTAAAGGACCCAAGGTTCAGAAGTTTGATGGGATCTCTGACGAATCAGTTTAAGGACTTGGACACAAGGACTCAGAGACCAAAAATGGCCGCCGAGGATAAGTCTTATGCGTGGCCAGATACAACAGCGACATCTGCGGTCATTGGACTAAACCGAATGGATTTTCGTAAAAAGGAGCTGAGAGTTACAGAAATTGAGCCACCTCATCGAACTCGACGGTTGTCGTCAGCTTTCTGAGTTTCAAATTTGATCTTAAAAGAAAAAGTGAAATGCATTTAACAGATCCCAAAATAACGCTAGAATTGGCAAATATGGCCATTTGCAAGTTGAATGGGACTTACGCGCCTCCAGTGAGCTACTGCATGTATAAGTATGCGACAGCGTTCCTTATGCACGACTATTGCACGACATTTATCCGAGACGAATACTTTTAGGATGTTATATAAAACGTACGTTCACCGTCGGGGAAAATTTTCCGTATATTGATATCCAGGAGATCTGATCACCGTGCTTCCGAGCAGAAGCATGGCTACATTGCCGAGCTTTATATGGTCGGTCGACCTACTCCCGACATACGTTCTCATTGACCGGGAACGAAGTGGGGGTCGCTGGCGCCGATCTTTATGTCGGTATTGTGACGCAAATGCCTTGGGAAGCCGTGGGTCGTGATATTGATGTATATACCAAACAGTGGCACTATCTGCGTTTAGTGAATGTAGCTTACCGATGTCACAAGTCTTCCTGTCTTGCTGACTTTCAATAAAGTTGTAGTTTACTACGCTCGTCTTCATATTTTCTAAAGGTGTTTTCATGAGGTGAGGTTCAGGATGCGTGCTGGCAAGTATAGGTTGATAGCCTAGAATGATTTACGAGTGTTGCGTCAATGAATCAGCACATGGCTTAATGACACACACGACAGACCTTCGTCGTTCGCATGGGCTACGAAACCTGCATAATAGCTAAGTCATAGAAATTAACCCTAACAACTCGAGGTAAAGGTAATTCATTTTTTATTCATCATGCCATATTTACAATATACATATTAGAATACAATGGCCATCCCAAACGGTTCGTTCTTTGTACAATAACATTTGTCAGTTTCCCGCCGCTAGATGGCAGACTTAACTACAATACAAGCGTCGCCACGTCGCCCTGCCCACGCCAAAGACATTCTGAGTTCTACTCTCAAGTCACATCCGGTAAACACTGTTGCCCCAACAAGCTTTTATCTCACCCCTTGATCTAGTTGAAAAGTTTTAGTCACACTTATGATAACACCCGCGTATACAACGGGGCAAAACCCACTAAACGTTACTGAGAGGCATGGGAAGGTTCTGATCCACTACTTACACAAAACTGATACGTATCATGTGACGTATCAAAATGCACGTTTAGTAGGTTTAAATTCGTATGATGAGTGGCCAGGTAGTCTCGTCTTGACCACCTGTAAACAAGTGGCTGAGGAGGCCCTAAACGTTACTGAGAGGCATGGGAAGGTTCTGATCCACTACTTACACAAAACTGATACGTATCATGTGACGTATCAAAATGCACGTTTAGTAGGTTTAAATTCGTATGATGAGTGGCCAGGTAGTCTCGTCTTGACCACCTGTAAACAAGTGGCTGAGGAGGCCCTGGTACCTCTTGAAGGGAGGACCTGAGGAGAATGCTTCTTTGGGAAAGGCTGTTCCCAACTCTCAACACTTAATTACTATGCAAAACGGGCTGCTATCTACAATTCCGCTTCACGAATCTCGGTTCATACTACAGTGTAATGTTACAACCACATTACTCGATCATCCATATGTTAGAAATCACTCTAAAGCTCTCAGAGCTCGTCCTTCATATTGACACTCAGCTATCAAGTTAGTATGCATTTTAACCACTAATTCTATATACACAATCATTCGTACTGGACTACATGTGCTATACCTATAATGCGAGACGTCCCAGCTAAAAGGCAAGGGTCTTGTGTCCCATGTTCATGTACAGTATCAGGCTTATATTTTACCAATGTGCAAATTCATACCGTTGTGGACAATATATACATAAAATTACTTTGAAAAATACTAAATGAAACGATGTACATGTATCACTATCGCTAGGGATTATTCATCTATAAATGCAGCGAGTTTATAAGTTTCCCGTAAAACTACATGTAAAGGTGTAAGCTTATAAATATGTACAGCGATTGATAGTACCTTTACTTTCAGACCACTTATAACGGTCGCGGTTGATTAGTAGACCTGCGAGTGCATAGGTCTTTAGCTTCAAGTTAGATGCCGCTAAAGAGCTGTGTTAGACATGTCAAATTTTCCACTTTATGAAGATAAGTCTGTAATTCGATTTTTTTTTCATATAACGCCCTCTCGAGTTCAACATACGGACTTGTCGTTCTACAATGGCACTCTACACGATGCACTGGTAGGCCGGGTCTACTAACCGGACCCAGTTACAACGCATCATTTATCGCGGCCAAGTATCCGCACCACGGCATTTTTTACATCCATTCAGAGCAAGTCCACACCGCCCTGGACAAAGGGCTTTATTTGATAAACGTATGCCAAAGGGAGTTTGGAGAGAAAAATATGACATCACATAACCTCGACAAAACATATACCATGTGCTCCCAAAGACTTTTGTGGTGATCGGCAAAGCACCATGTGCAGTGCATGGTACTAATCCCCGCATCACGTGAACGAATCATCAGACATAAGTCAGTTTCCTCTGTTAAAATGTTGGTAGTGAATTAGACTATAAAAAATAACAAAGAACAGGAAAGAAGCCCTTATCACAAGTGTGAATAATAGAGAAAGAAAATACAGAAAAGCAGTTCAAATCAAACGTGACAGACATCGCAAAATACACGCGGTTTGCTGCCATGTTCGAAGATGGCATCATGAGCAATGGAAATACAGTAGAACCTCTCTGTTAAGGACACCCTTGGGACTGACAAGTGCTGTCCTTAATAGAGAGGTGTCCTGATTAGAGAGGTCAAATTGAATGGAAACAACCAATTTGGGACCAAAACTAGTGTCCTTAGTAGAGAGGTTGTCCTTAATTGAGAGGTGTCTGCTAAGGGAGGTTCCACTGTAGAATCAATGGTATTTCAGTAGACAGTGATAAGAAGCAGACAAACAGGGAAGGAATCTTTGAGCAGGACTGGGAACACAAAAGGGGACAATTGGCTGTGAGTGGACGTTTTTTTGCTGCATCAAACCAGACACAATTATACATACGTCACATGCAATCACACCAGCAACATTCTCTACTGCAACATTATTTCGACCGTGCACACTTCAAGATTTTGACACAAACTTTAGATAGGAGATACACTTTGTGGTCGTGGATCTCGTACAGCCAGATTCGCAGCAGAACTTTCACAACCGCACCTCACGTTTCTCACACAACAGGACACATTTCCACCTGCGGTACATCTTTTTCATACACTGATCCCCCTCCCCCGTTTCATAACGTATTCACCATTAGTTGGGAAGCTGATGGTACAAAGTATTAAGAAGATGACCTGACATTAATTCCGGCTCTAGGAAAATTAAACCGGGAGTGGATGGGTACGCACCCTTTGCAGGAAGCGGATATCTAGGTAGCCATCTGGATATCAAGGAAACAATCATTCAACGCTTGGTTCTCATTACCAACACTCAAGCTGACATTCACGATCATACACGTACGTCCCACGCAGTTACATGTAGTAGGTTTTTTTCGCAAGGACTCCGAAACGTCAACGTGAACGCCTATCTCATTGTTCGACCTCATGATAACGATGTCAAACAATAAGATAGGCGTTCACGTTGACGTTTTGGGGGCTTTGCGAAAACGTTCCCTTAGGATCAGTTGCTACTGACCGCAATTTTGCTTGAATCACATGGGGCAGGCGTCATCGCAGAACCAGAGCTTTTGATTGGGTGTGCAGTTGTTTGTTTGGAGGTGGAAATTTCATCGAATGACAATCGGTCATTTGTATCAATCGGGTAATTTCTAGCTTACCGCCAGGGCCAGGCCCAATCTGCCGCAGTGGTGACAGCAGCGTAAAGTGCTCCTGTGGAATCAGGCCTCTGTGGGAGAAACGTTCCCGCTGTTCAATGTTTTACTCCTGAAAAGCCGCCAAAATACGGGTCACGAAGGAGAAGACCTAATGTTGCATATGGCTCTGTTTCGGGTATGCAATAATTGTGTCTCCTATCGATCGACATTGTGCCAGAAGAAAAGAGAAAGAATATTCGGCGTAACTTGAGCAATTTCCGAAAGAAGGGTCAGCCTTTGTACAAGGCATGGTAATGAGGTATTTATCTTTTTTGGTCACGGGGATGATAGGCTCTTAAACAATCCCAATCACATCCGAACAAAAAGGGTAATTTTTGTTCAAGAAGCCCCAAATGGACATTGCCATCTCGCCAACATTCTTTTTCGCACGCCTTGCAGTCACGACACAGCCGCCCGCATCCGCCCGCCATACCTCTCGCTACTCTGGCCACCCACTCGTATCCTCACCACTCGAACAGCCAACACGCGTTGATTAGGCGACCCAAACCGGTGAACATGGCTAATGCATTAATCATGTCCACCAAGGAGTCGTTCTTCTTCTTTTTGTGGCAGAATGATAGCTAATGACATCAATTTTCTATCTTTTCTTCGACAAGTTCCCAATAACCATCTCTTTTTCAGGTCAACACGTCGCGAAGTCGATCCTTATTGGATATTGTTTAGGAAAGCAAATTGTGCTCGATACGGTTCTTTTTGGATCCATTTTTAATATCATTCAATCCGCCTGCTCTTCAGAACTTGCCTCTGGTTAGTTTAATGTCAGATAATTATTTTAAAGTGGCTGTGTATAAGCAAATCTGCCCAAGTTACTTACGAATGGGCGTTTGGAGAATTATAAATACAGTGCTCATTAAGGCTTCCTATCTAAAGACAATTCCCCAGTGCAGTTTTTCTATTTTCTGTGTTCGCTTGTGATCGGGACGATGTTGATGTTTGTATCGGTTGCATCAGAAAACATGCTATGGACACAATGGAAACAACGGAACAAGTCGATAGGCTCACAAGCGAACAGCAAAGATACACATTCTCAGCATATTGCCTATGATAAAAATAGACGTAAAACTGAATGGATCTGTCGCATGAAAGAGCCCTTTCAATGAATGAAAAGGAAAATATGAAAGTAGTTGTTTATAAAGACAGTACGCGCGTTGGCTTGATAAAAGTTGGCAGATTTTTTCGACTCACACTGTAAACATGGCAAATAGAAAACACACACTCGAAGCCAAACGGATACACTGACATCATATTTGACATACACACCCTCAGGATACTCCACCATACACACACAATGATGAGATTTCCCTGTTGTAACTCGAACGACAAGAGGAATCGCCCGACAACACCAGACGAATTTCGTTCAATTATTTTCCCAGCTTCATTTGCGGCGGGATTGTTATTGCAGAGATGGCGGCCAAAAGTAGGAAAACATCAGAAGATACACCGTTTTCATCAGATAGGCCGCCGGGTAATTTGTTTCGAGGACTCGATACTATTCGGCAAATACCGTGTCTTTGTTTCCGAAATATTTTGTCTTCGTATTTGAAAAATATTGTATTAGTCATACTCTTAATAATAAAGGTTTCCGAGCTTTTGGAAAAAGCTTGATATGGGCATGACATCGTCCCCGTTTATGGCCAAAATTAGAATTCAGTGAGTGTACGTCTTGTAGACGAAAACAAATTGTGGCAAAATTGAAATGTCTTCTGGGCTTGTCTGAAGCAAATTACCGTGATTCTACGACATGCTCCTTAAATCATTGTTTAGACCAGTCAGGCATTATCTTAAGGCGCCACAACTTCGATAGGCGGGGATTATCAAGCGAGATTGCTTGCTCGGAAAGTGGCTAATGTTCTTCAAATTAAGGTTCGATAGTCGTAAAGGGAGATGTAAGATAACGAACCAACAACTTTAGTGAAGAACAGAATTCGTCAATGATGTTTTAATCCAGCTTCTTCACAGATTTGGTTGGTAACTGGTGCAATCCACGAAGATCATTGGGTATACGCCAATATTGCGAAGGGTATTTTCATTTTCTATATCTTAAAATCCCTCTAAGGGGTGTATAATTGTCCTGGAAGAAAACCCTTAACGGTCTTTTAAAAGCGCCAAAACCTTTATTTCTAAGATAGTGTACTACTGTCAACTCTGCTCAGTATATTTTGGACATTGGCCAGGTACATTGGAAATCTCGCACCGCGATTTGAGATCAGTCATCACAGAACACACACACACGCATTACAACACCCAGCAGGCCTACTCAGAACTGGATTACGTCAGCCCTCACTCAAGCCAGTCCAGATCCAAAGCACCCTGCTAGAAATGAATCCATTTGATATAATGATTATAATATAAACCACCCGTCGCTCCCAATATCCTTACCATATAATTCTAGAGGAAAACGAAGGTGTAGGGTACATTTCCATGATCATTAGGCGCACGTCTATCCGAATTCATCAAAAGTCTTGACTGGAGCATGGCAATTCATCGCAAAAGTGATGCCATCGAACTACTAATAACCACATGTCCAGCAATGTACTACGGAATTGGAACTGTTTCAAAGAAGTAGTTCCAACCCATTGGACCAAGTGCATACGGCTTCAACTCCTTCAACTCGTCTAAAAGTCTGAACTGCATGGTTTTAGTATCTCCAGCCCCTCTTGACCGAGATCGATTAGATTAAACGCAATCTCCAATGCAGTGCAATTAAACCTTCAGATATAAAAGATGGCCAAGAGGAAATGTATTGCTTAGTAGAGAGTGCAATATGCCTAAAAAAGCCATGGATTATTATCTAAAACCGAACTGGTTTAGTACTCTACCATCTCTTGGCTGAGACGGGCAATAACCGTCAAGTCAAGTCGCCCTCTACCAAATGACAAAACAACTCACCACGCAGCACGTAAGGTTTGTCAAGAGGAAATTCGCCGCCCAGAGGAGAAAGAGAATGAGAGAGAGCAGATGGCTAGCACACCGAGAGGAAGCACGAACGACACGAAGCTTCCATCTCCCGGAGACAATTGTCACATGGACGACACTGAAAGTGTCGCTGTACTCCTCGAAAACTCCCCCTAATGGTCAAGCAATGAGTGTTACCAAAAGGGTCATGAGTCAGTTTCGAAGAGATCATGACAAGCAAATAATTGGAAATAAACTTGAGGATGCTACTTATTTGTCATCCTCGATCACAAAAGTACAAGATGCGGTGGTGTTGGATGGTATTTGATATACTCCAGTTAATCTAGTGTATGTCATAATGATAACAAGCCACAATAATGCCTTAAAGGCGATGTACTTGTCATGTCCTCATCATGATCTAAAAGTAACTTGTCATCCTCATCATGATCTAAAAGTACATGATAAAACATAGTGAATGGTGCTCACGTTAATCGAATAACCGGAACTTCAGCGTTAAAGTGGCGCGTCGTTCGTCATTACTGGTGGTCGCAAGGAAAAGAAAGGCAGTTGTAAACAATGCCGTTTGTCCCTGTAACATGTTTAGGATTCAATCTGAAAGGCCGGGAACCATACAATAGATCATTGCGAATGAAGCATGTGCTATCGTAATGAAAGTATGATTTATGACTAATTCGTATGGTGCTCAAGTTAATCAAGTGCGGGAGACTTGAGTTTCATCAAACACAATAATGATCACCGTATTGAACCTAACGGATGTAACTTGTGTCATCGCCATAAAAGTACAGCACATGGTAATTCGGGATTAGGCATTTTAATCGAATGCTCTACAGACTTAACTGCGAACATTCTGTGTTCCGCAATTGTGAGGGAAAGAGCTTTGCACTTTTAAAATCAATTATCTAATACTCAGTCTAGCTTGAAGTGTGCCCTTTGCGTTAGACTGTTTAGTAGAAGAGTACACCAATAGTTAATTTCTGCTTCCTGAACATACTGAGCAACTTAGGGAAAGGGGGAACAAGAGAGCCCTTCAAACTACATTGTAGTTGGAACAGAATAACTAGCAAGCGACGAGACGTCTTATTCAACTCCTAAATAGTGAAAGAATTTGAAGAAACATACAGAAAGGGAAAACTTGGGTGTGGGATTATTAATGTGATAAGGCATCGTGTCACACACAGGCATGACAACCGAAACTGGATCAACCTCCCGAATACATTAGTTGCACAAACTCAGCACTGCCAAGATAAAGCTATGAACATGTTTCTCAGTCAAGTTTGATAGCAATGGCCTGTTTTATGGTCACGCTTTTCCTAAGACTGACCGCATAGACCTGATCAATAGTGGTGAACTCGGACATGAGATTCAACTAACCGAGTTTGTTCCATAGCTGTTTCACCATCCATTTTGATGGCAGGTCAAAATAGCCTGCAGGGCATCGATACCAACAAACGATTTATCTAAGATTGTCAACTTCAGCCGAAATAAGCGCAAGCTCGGCCGAACAAGATCATTAACTCTAATAATCGGTATTGCTTTCGTTTCTGTGAGACGTCGTGACCGCATCGATTGATCAACATAGGTATTGACCGCCAGAGAATGTACCAGCTTCAGGTCTAGTCAATGGCTGACCTACCCTTGAGAGCTAACTTTTTAAAGCTATTTTCTCAGCAGCTACATTGTACCAACCTCAAAGAAAGACGGGAACGCCAATCAATATTAGAATCAAACTCAAACAGGAGACAGAATCGTGCGCTAGCGAATCTTCGGCGTAATTTGCTGAATTATAGCTTGTGAAAAAAACCATACCGCGAGCATAGTTAGCCTAGAGAAAGGGAATGCTATTGTCAATGTCTTCAATTTGACGTGGTGTGTCGGTTGGTGCATCATCATTGTCATGAAAGTAGGATATGCTGTCAGAGGAATATGATACTAAAGGAAAACTGCAGGAAACTCTTTGAGCGCTGATCCGAGTATCGATATTGTGTACAAAGTGCAGCCGATCACCGGGCTTTCAAAACCGTTGCAATTACATACGTTGCATTACTGGATAAAGCTAGATTTCCCTCGTAAAGATGGTAGGCTTGGTCTTAAAGGTCATGGACCACCCATTCCACAATAATACCATCATTGGGACAGTTAGCCGTGGGGAAAATGTTTACATAAACCTGGTTGTGGCCATAAGCACCCCAAAAACCTTCGGAAGCGGAAGTAGTTAACGCGTTGATTGTGTAGGTAAATTGGTCGCGAACCTCGTGCATTTACATAACAAAAGCCCAACCACACAATTATATACAATACTACGGTGGCCGGTAAGAAAGCATATTATGTACGGCATTTTAATCTAATATTGCCAGATCTATTTATCAAAATTAGTTGTTACTTTCGCCGCGGTGAGGGCGTAGTACACATAGGAAAAATATCATGCAGACTGTTCTCTCCATTGTAGCCGATAGCAAAAGGATATGCCTTACGGGCCACCGTAGATTTACAAAGAAAATCATTCATCAATAATAGTAGGCATTTCGTAGATATGGCACGGGTCATTGAAAAGGCCCCAACAACTGTAGCATCAGGTATGCAACTGTACGGATACTGCACGGAATAGTGCTGTGCATGGTACTGCAAAGCATAATGCTATACAGACGGCACTGCAAGGTTATTGCCATACTGTACTGTGTGATACAGGATTATCATTGGCATCTTATCACCTTTAGTGTCGACCGCATCGCCAAGTGGTCTCCTTCTTAAAAAATTGAGGACCTTTTCAATGCCCAGTTTTGGCACAATATAATTCGACACATTTCACAAGTCAATAGAGGCTACAGAAACCAAGCTAAACGAATCCTGGCATGAAATTCTGCGATTTGAACTGATGAAGAAGTCATTGGGGAATATATCTTGATGAGCTGGCTCAGCGAAACTTTATTGCCGCAGCCAAAGGATCACATCATCTTTGTACTATCCCACAGCAACCACATGTGTGCAGGCACGTTGAACACCCACGTTTTTTCATCTCGATTTCAGATATCTTCAGAATGACCTTATATAAAATTCTGGTGAGTCATGGTGCCCTTTTCCCCAGCTTCTGGTTGCCGCCATATCAAGACAATTATGAGATTGCTTTAATCCATTGCCGCCATGACATTTTTTAACCATTATGTTAAAAGCTACTTTGCCAGCATATGCACGTCTATCTTGTTTTTGTAGCCAAATCGAATGAGCTGTATTATCCTGGGTCCAAGGCTGATCGAATTAGAACGCAAATATATGTGACATATTAATCAAACTGTTGTGACGTTTTACTAAATAATATATGACGTAAAGTATATCCCAGAAAAGAAGTCTGGAATACGTCTAATAATGATATTTACAGTTATGTATGATTACATCAACATTACAATAATTTATGCATACATAAAGATGTAGGTAGAATCGAACCAGCCATTTGTGGTATTTATTCTTTGATGTAACTCTAAAAAATCAAGTTATTGTACGGTAAATTATGATATACAAATCTCAATCAACCTTGGCCCAGGTGTTTTAGCCCATATCAACCAACACTATACATCAGTACACTGTGTGTTGCTGTTATGATTTGGGACGAGAATAAATTGTCCCCGACGACTGTGACCAACATGGAGCGGCTTGATAAACAGCAGTACAAACGTTTCTCGAAATTGTTTACTCATTGTACAGTATAGAATAAAATTTATACCATTATTGACAAGAGCAATGATATCGAACAATTCTCCTAACGGATAATATACATCCCTTTCGAATTGCGCTCCAAGAATTCCTACGAATATTCCCACGATTCCCTGCGGAAGTTCACATATGACAAACAGAACCACGACCGCTAAGAGCATGCGCGTTGTCCTGTTCGTCTTCCGGTCACGTGAGTCAGAATCCTTGCAATTCGGTCTCGATTTTTTGCGGAGATTTTTCCGACGTTTTTCTGCCTCCTGCATGCACCTCACAAGAAGAATACTAGCAATGATAAGCAGAAAACAGGGAAGCAATTTAACAAGTGACGAAATCACCCAAAAGTTAATCCGCGAGATCACTGCGTAAACTCTCGGCGAATCTCGCGTGGAGGCCTGATAGGTTGATACATTTCTTTCTGGGTCGAAATGATGCTTGACATGGTGTCCGATAAAATTAGGTATACAAACAAAAAGATTTGCAAAGAAGACGAGCACTACGGATAATTTAGCTCTTTCAATCGAGCAGAGAATTACGCCGCGGCGAGGATACCTAATGAATAGATACCTGAACACGGCTAGTGTTACTGTCAACCAAATTGAGATACTGTGCGCGAGCACGCTAAAATAGATATAAAATAGGAAGAACTCTGCAGTGCCCCGGCTTTGATCGTCCGAAGCCCAATAGTACAAGATAGCGAACGGTAAATAGGCCATCATGGTCAATCCATCTGCCACGGCCATTGCAGTTAAAATCATATTAGTTGCCGACATCATATTTTTCCTAGTCAATACAATGATGTTGACACCGTTTGCTATTATTCCTAGTACGCATATGATTGAGGCGAGATACCCATGTCCATTGAAGTACCACAAACGAAATTTTTCCAAGTTTTCCGCGCCCCAATAATAGTAACGCCGGTATCCTTCTTGCTGTTGGATGTTTCGCGGGTCGCTTGCATTTATGATGCTGAAAGGAAGCTCTGTGGAGTTCAGCCATGGTGACATGGGGTCATAGGTCACCACTGTTTGTTCTGGTATCCAGTTCGTCATGTCCGTTTCGTAAACTACCGCCTGGTGGCAAAACAACAAACTAGACTTTTTTCAAAAACTGACCAATCACAAGACAGTATCGGAGTTGACAAAATATGACACGATCTTCATTTTGGTATCAGTTTTTGCGTGTATTAAATGCGTTGCGTAGAAACGATGCAAGCAATATGACGTGTATTCCAATAGGCGAATTTAGGCATTGAATATGTATCCGCAGATCCGAATTTTCTTGTACATTGTCTAGTATCTGAAATGAAAGAATTGAAAATTGTCTCAGGACATGCATGAAAAACATAAAAATATACCGTTGAACCATTGATTAAAGATTTAGCAGATTCGCAAACTGAAGTCGGATTTCAATGATAATATCACACATTTTAAAAGTAGTTTTGTTTGGCGAGGATGAATTTTGTAAAAGAAAAAAACTTACAACACAAACATGTAATCTAATATTGTCTAATGGGATTATATCGTAAGCAGCAGTCTTGCAAATAAAAACTCGATTATGCTATTTTAATTGTAGCCCTCCGTCGATTTGTGGTCAACAGACATATGACTAACCGCACCTTATCGCAACACCAACGGAGAACAATCGCAATAAAATGGTGGATTCCCCGCTTTAAACAGCACCAATAACCACACGAAACAACATCAATTCACCAATGCCCGGAAAGATCATGTCTGACTTCTTCCTCATCCAAAAGCACTCCGTTCAACCCTGGCATAATTACATTTGTATTAACTTTTAAATCAAACTGCGAGTTGAATAGTTGGCAAATTATAGTTTAGTAGATTTAGTATAACCTCCACCACACAAGCAACAGAGATATTTGGCCAGGTAAAAATTAAAAAGAGATTCTTCTTCCACAAATTCCGTGCAGGGTGGGTGAATTTCGATGTTTCAATTTTTAACTGATGGTAGACACATTTCAAGGATAAAACGACAGATGTTCCTCTTCTAACAAACAGTACGAAGGCCGAAATCAACTAAATGGTGATTTATAATACAAGGAATCTCTCTCCGATCCCCCTGTAGTGCTGACTGATTGCCGTTAGGACGGACAGCGCACATGCCGTGCAGTGGCAAAATCAAAGTACTTGTTACTCCTTTTGAAAAATGTTTTCGGGCGATGGCCTATGACGGACGAGCGAGAACAAGAATAAAGGTATAATTTTTACCTGGCATTACCACACGCATGAAAAAACTAAAATACACAATATTAAACCGTTAGATAAAGAAACACTGCCTCAAATAAGCGATAGAAATTACTTTCACGCATTTGGAGTTTTCTACTTCCGGATTTTCTTGCTTGTCAACTTTAATAGTACGATTTCATTTTCAAAGATAATGTGGTAACATAAAGGGAACATGTATGGAGAAGGTAAATTACCAGACATTGGCGATGTTTTAATTTACTATCAGCAAGGGTATATTCCTAATTCTGCCTTGTTGACGTCTTTTTCAGGATCCTCACATGTTAATGATACGAGTATACAGTAGAACCTCTCTATTAAGGACACCTTTGGGATTGACAATGCTGTCCTTAGTAGAGAGGTGACCTGTTTACAGAATATAGAATTGTATAGAAACAGCCATTTGAAAGCACAAGCATTGTCCCTAATAGACAGATTGTACAGAAAGAGCAACTTTGTGAGCAAAATCATTGTCCATAGACAGGGTGTCCTGCCAACAGAAGTTTCTACGATGGAACGTGTATTGTACTTCAAATGCGAGAAAGTAAAGCATTGAGACCAATTATTTATATACAGGATAGTTGATGGAAATCATTTTGGTCAGACGTATTCAAGTTGAAATAAAGTCACAGATTGATAGAGCAACACAACAGAAGTAAATTTGGATGATAGAGTGACATAGCGTGGCTTATGTCATAACAAGAATATTATTTTGGGAGCCCATTATTGCAGTGGTTCAAAATGACTCTTTTTGATAAAAAAGTCTAAGCCCAACCAGTATGCCTTAACCATTGTCCTTGAATTTAAGGGTTAATGATAAGTAGCCGAAGAAGGGCAAGTGATTAGTGTTCAAACCGCATCCAGATGAGAGAAAAAATCCCCGGAACTTACCTTTTCGGGGATGCTGCAGGCATGCATCTTTGTACCAGGAGTCCCAGACAGAATGAAGGGTTCAATTCAGACTTAGTTATTACTAAGGTTTTACAAAAGAGGAATTTCGAGTCCCGTTACGAAGTCAATCTTTTCCTTCGCCGTATTCAGAGTTAAAACTCATCAGTTTATAGAGTTTGATTCACGTGCCCCGATTTATACGTGTACACTACGCGTACTGAAGAATGAGCCATTCATATCCAATGTGCAAACGCCACACACAGGCGTTTGACATATCATTTCAAAAAATTCTTTTCCTCCTTGCCTGAATCTGCTCTGGATAACAAGGATATTTTTCTGCGGACTCTGTCCGAGAAGTTGATGCCTATTTTGTAGACAGTATCATTGGACCCTACATTCTTTCGGGGACACCAAATATGGAATGGAGAATAATTAGTGTGCAGGAAGTTTAGCACGATACTAAAACATGTCTTGCATAATCATTTTTCTTAAGAAAGTCGTCCGAGTTCATTGCCGATCCCTGTTTTGGAGGCATTGGCAAGTTTTTCGTACTTCTATCTTACCGCTCTATTGTGCCAGCTCATCATCTTTCCACACCTTCTGTGAGAAAATGAAGTTGTCCTGCCTGAGACTGCTTATTTACAGGGCGGTAAAAATAAAGAACTGAACGTTTTGACAAGCAATCAAAACAATATGGCGTGTTTTGAATTCTGGATCTGTGTCAGACGACTTTCTATTGATCGACCTTGCTCACAAGCCGACTGTGACCCGGATCCAGAACACAGTACATTTCTGTATACGCCATAGTTACCGTTCTGAATGTGTGTTTGCGTGTACAGGGTATAACCACAGACTGTAGAAGAGATCTTTCTAGTCTGTGGTATAACAAACTGTTTGTCCCATGCGGTATCACTGGCTATAAAAGCCGCCTGGCCGCGGTAGTACCAGCAGTGCGCGGCATGTGAATTTGGTATAAGTGCGTGGACACATGTTTGGTACGTATGGTTTAGTGAGAAAATAGCAAGCATGACCGTGAGTAGACAGACCTGAGTTTAGCAGACAGACCTCGAAAATCAGCAATCACAAAACTAACCTACTTAACACCACACCCTATATATCTGGCGAAGATGGCGGCTGTATATCGCGTTACAAATGTATCTAATGTTAATTTAGGAGGCTGACTCTGTTCATTATTAGGTCATGTAAAGGTGGCGTATCATCACTACGCCATTATAGATGACGTATCATTCTTAGATCACTTATAGATGACATAACACCGACGAAAAAAATCAAAGACAAGTGATATCACAGCAAATTATGCCATAGATATGTCACAAAGACAACAGTATGATATGCTATGTGACTTCAGGTGAAAGGAACAGCCGCCAACTTCACCGCCAAAATCCTTCTTCTCACAAACCATTTAATTCTGTACGCAACGAAAGTAGCATGTTATCCTCTTGCGTCCCTACATGGATTGGACGTCGTTATAAATCGGTCGTCTTCGTGATTGAGGATGAGTGATTCGGGACTAGGGAAAATCTGCCTCTGGTGCTGCCACCTAACCGCAGCGGCTTGAAAAATAATATCACGAACGTATCGCGGAACTGTTTACTCATTGTGCAGTAGAGTATAAAGTTGATGCCATTGTTCAGTAATGCTATGATATCGAACACTTCACCCAAAGGATAATAAATTTCTATGTTAAACTGGTTGCCTAAAATCCCGACCAGCAGGCCAACAATGCCTTGCGGAAGTTCACAGATAACAAAAAGGATAACAACAGTAAGGAGCATGCGCGTTGTCCGATTCGTCTTCCGGTCACGTGATGTGTCACCGTCTTTGGAGTTAGGTCTGGCTTGTTTCCGGAGATTCTTTCGTCGCAGCTCGGCCTCCTGCATACATCGTATTAACAAGATACTGAGAACAATTAATAAAAAACAGGGAAACAATTTCACTAGCACCGATATCATCCAAAAATTGACACGGCCGATTATTTCGTAGAAATAAGAATCTTGTCTACCGGACATGATGTACATTGTTTCGTTATTTTCGTCTCGCATTGTCTTCACATTATGTCCCATAAAATTGGGTATGCAAACAAGAAGTGTTGCGAAAAACACTAAAATGATGGACAGCTTCGCACGTTCAATACTGCACAATGTTTGGCCATGGCGCGGGTAGCGGATGAACAGGTATCTAAAAATAGCCAGCGTGACAGTCAGCCATATTGAAATGCTATGCGCTAGGACACTGAAACAGACGTAGAATAATAGAAACTGGTTTACGCCCCAGCTATTTCTATCGTTCAAGCAATAGTAAAGAATGGCGAAGGGAAAATACGCCAACATTGTCAAACCGTCCGCAACGGCTAGGGCGCTCAGGATTGTGTTCGTAGCAGATATCATATTTTTCCTCGTCAGAACGATGATATTTAAGCCATTTGCTATTATGCCTAGGACACATATAATGGACGCACAGTAGCCATGTCCGTGCTCATACCACTGCTGGAATCTCTCCAAGTCTGCTGCGGCCCAGTAGTAAGGGCCAGGTTTCTCCGTCGGCTGTTGTGTCTTGGTATCGATGCTCAACAGCGGCTGATCTGTTGCATTCGGCCACATCTGCATCGGATCATACGTCATCGAGGACGGCTCAAACGTCAAATTCGCCATTTTTTATTCCTTCGCACAGCGCCACCTATCGATACTAAATTGCAGGTAGCAGCTGTAACTATTTACTATGACGACAGGAGATCCAAATATATGTATTAATTTACTCCTGACTAGACCTCACTTTTACCGCTGACATACCTTTCGTAAATTTTCGTAAATCCGCGATCCGTATCACAGAAAATCGTTCCCACATTTTCTTTTTGCAAGAAAAAGAATTGAAATCTCGTGCAAAGAATCCGACAGCGTTACTATGCGAGACCTAAACAATTTTATTCTACTTCCAGTGTTCGTTCTTCTTCTTTTGAGTATCTGGAAAACATAAACAAAAAAAGAATGAGTAACGATGATTTAGATTACCATCTTTTTGTCTACACATGGAATGCACAGCCTTGAAACTGTTGTTACACTCGTACAAAAGAGGTTTTCTAGTTTATTGTTTTTCACGGACACATGTACGTCCTACTATTCGCTTCTTACAACAAAGGTTTATCACAAAGAGGAAAATACATTTGAAGGTTGTCTGGAAAACGGAATTTTTTTGCAAATAAGTCTTGAGGTTATGGAAACCTAATGTGTTCTCAATATGTATCTTTGAACACCCCTGGAAAACTCTGGGAGAGTGTAATTTCGCTTGACTTTTGTTTGCATCTCTCTTGGCAGGAGCTCAGCTGGTTGCATGACTCGGGGGTCAAGGAGCTAATGTGCTCCGCAGAGATTCGTAAAGAGAATACAGGAAACGAATGGTCTGATCGTGAACTCGAATGACATTATACTAGGGTAGCTGAAAATAAGAGGAAGGAGAAGAGTGATTAGCTTCCATGCCCTGGGGACGGCAGAATACTGCGGTGATGTCCATAATTGGGAATGCTGGAAGAAAGCAAAAGCGCGAACTACATTCATACATGTAAAAAGCCCGGGACAACACAGAGCTCCAGGTATTTTCGGACACGATCGCTGAACAATGGTTCCATTGTCATGAAACCTTCGAGAACCCATTGTCCGCCAGCGAGTCCACATACAGTTTGGCTCAACGGTGCGGAGACGGCGCTTAACAATGGTGTCATGGTCATGCACCCTATGTGCATCTAGAATAGGCGTACGTTCGTATTACGAGTTGTTTACTGTATGCCGCACTGTCACCTTGGACTGATATGTTGCAATCCTCCTGAAAGTGAGAATAGTCTTTAGCAAGTATATGGGAAAGTGGCGGTATGTTATGCATAAATGCCTATACGTGTACAGTGGGGTTATCAAAATTGTACATACAGACATAGAAAATAATCTCAACGCTGGGTAAGCTGGAATAATGTCAAGTGTTTCAAGATTTATATTCCCAATTTCTGAGACAAGCTATAGGTATATAATGAGGCATGTAGTTCATTTCACGAGACAATGACACTTTTTTTAATTTCAAGCAAAAAACGCAACAGTTGAGTAAAAATCGTCTCTCTTTTAAAATAAATCCTTTCTTCGAAGTATTTGAAAATAATCACTTGGCCTTAATTTTAACAATGGATCACCAAGAACGATGGATTTGTGTGGCGAAATTTCCCCGACGTAGTTAGACTTTTTTGTGTGCTGATCACTCATAACGGGACTATAGTTACAAGAACACGCCAGACCCAACATATTTGTAAGCTATACCTGTCACGTTATATGCGGAAGCTGATATCCTGCCATGATTGAGGAGACCAGCACCTGCCCCCTTCATCAAGAGGCAACGCCATTACCGACATGAAACATGTTTTTCTATTAGCGCCGCTCAATAGTACACTCCCGAGCAGTGGAATTTCCCCGTAGATTTATTGCCCCGCAGGCACGATAGGAGAAGGTTTGTCTCGATTGCTTCCGAACCAGCCACCGCCGTATCCTTTTCCCTGGTTTAATCATTCTGTTGTGCTTGCTTTATGGACGGGTAAAATGTTTCCGTTAAATCAGAGTCTTTGAAAGACTCTGGTTAAATGGTGCCAACGTGACTGTATTCCGAGTCAATAATCCTCACAATGTACGGTAATCCAACCAAAGAGACAGGTAATTAGAAAATTGAACAAAGGCAACCTTAAATTCGCCATATGTTATAGATACTTGGAAACAAATGGGCGATATGAAGGTACCTGTACACCCTTTAAACGTTTGTTACTTTTATTCACGCTGTCGTTTAAAACGACATTGAATAATACAGGAAAATCGATCCAGTTGTATCCATTTTCCCATTAGCAGACACACAGATAGAGAAATTTAGCACGTCGAGTCATCTTTGAGCGGACTCTCAAATTACACGTATATTGATAAAAATTGCCTCCAACATGTCCAAGTATTGAAAGAAGGCCATTCAGCCTCTGCTCTAGACGTTTGCTGACAGCTGGTTGTGCGGATCAGTTGAAAAACAATTACTTTTAGCAACTTGCCTATGACAGTGCGTTTTGTTCTTCACAACTTGGACTGTGGCGTTAACAATCTAAGGCTTAGGCCAGTAACGTGATACCATATTCTGTTTACTCACTTTTATTACGATTAAAACTCTGTCAAATCGTTTTCCTGACATCTGGGACGGATGTATTCAATTTGTTTTCGTCGATAAGTGGTAGACGACAGCAATGTATATGCGACTGGGTGCCAGCCGGCGCTATCTGCATCGATCACTGTGAAACATCAGTATTTCACACAAAAGACTGACATAGCTTTGTGCTGTTTTGTCTTTGCGCAGTAATAGCAGTGTGATGAGGCGGTCCTGATACTTTCAGTTACCACCATTGAATCTGGATGTGCTGAAATAGTCATTCACATAACCATTGCTGTTGCCTGTTTTTTTCTCCCGAAAAGTTCATTAGAGATTGACATTTTATACTTTTGAATACACATTGCTGAGACCTATATTTCAACGACGAAAAAAAATGCATAAAAAATAGACGGCAGATGTCAGGGAAGTGATTAGAAAACGTGTCAACACTACTGGTCAGATAAAATTTCAACTATGTTTAGTGAAATACAGGAGGTTTCAAATTACAGTTTTTCAGTATTATGTCCAGCAGTACCGTCGGTACTGTCTTTTCAATAGTGAAAAGAACCACTCCGATTACATGATGGAATAGCTGTAATCTCCGCTTCTCAAATGAACTATTCTTTCGTCTACTTCTTTCGTGGGTTTTATACATTTCTTCCGGTGGTAAACACGTATTTTGATTAGGTTAACCGATATCCATAACCAGCATGAAGTTTCATATTTCAATATTTTGCGTCAACGTACCGTCCTTGAGGAAATTACCAGATCATGATTGGAAACGATCCGAAAAATTGCGAAATTGCGAAAGAATCTGATGGTCATGCCCGTTAACTGACAATTGACAAAAAACGAGGCCATTAAATCATCGTCCACACAGAAGCTCGTGAATAGTAGTGTAGTGTGCTCCAGAACAAACCGTGTCGATAAAATGTACAACAATGCTTCTGATGAAGTCTTACATCCTATTATTCTCTTCTACCCGAGCAAGAAACAACGACAGTCATTCCCTTAGATTGTAGACCCGATTAGACGGTTTCGATTTAAGCCTGAAAATGCATACCCGGAAACTGGGATATCATTTGCATAATCCAATGCTGTGGTTTAGTCAATGCGTTATCTAAGATGAAAGAAAAAAAGACTACAGCCACGAACATAACAAAATAGACTCAAACTACCAAGCTAATGGAATATCTAACCCATAATCATTCACCACCGATCTTTTTCTTTTGAAGTAAATGTTGCATGCGCGTCTGAAAGTCTCACAGGCTTTCCATAAAATGTATGTAATCCCCGCGCACACCCAGGGAACAAGTATAATTGGCCAATTTCATATGAAGAATGAGTTTTCCTAACTTGAAACGTGGGTGTTGTCAATTAAATTAATTGTGTAGGAACCAAGGCACGAGGATGGGACTCGTGTTAAAAACATCAGATAACCGTACGTTGTGTAATTGTCTCCACGTGTAATATGATTCCACAGGTGCATTTATATTTTAAAGCCAGGTTGATATCATGTTGAAATTATAATGGCTACATTTTTTCATCTTAAAAGCAGTGTACATGTAATTGTTATAAATTGTCTTTGAAGCAATGTAAAATGTAATGGCTTTATATATTGCCCCGGGCAATATATAATGCTGCTTAATCCCACCACCAGAGCCTGATGATTGAATGTTTTCAGTTGCAATGCCTTCGTTATAAGCTTTCTACTAAAGTTTTCTAAACACGTAGTACTAATTAAAGTTCTTTGGCGTACATTACACTGGATACAGCACTAGGAATGCCTCTGGAGATAGCTCTCCGATGATTTCAGCGAAAGAAATGGGGATGGGGTAGGGCTACATGCCAATTTTGCTCTATAATCGAACTACCTCAGTGGGATAATTGGCTATCTTTTCTCCACAACTCGATATGCATATCGTAAAAATGTCTGACAACTTTTTTACATGTTCCATGCGACAACGTCGCTGAAATTACACTTCAGATACGCACAAAAGGCGTAGGAGTGAGATATACGTGAACAATGGCTTTCGTCATATGCATGAAAAAAACAAGAAAGGGTCTCTTCTCAGCCAACACATTTTTCTTTCAATATTTCCCTCCGATTTTTTTCCTTACATGGAAAATAATTAAGTGGATGAAAAATGTTGATTTTCATGCGAAAGAGCTTCCAGGTTGACCATTACTTCTCAAAACACGATCGTTTCAAAAGTTATCAAAATGATTTCAGCACAGGGCATTCTACATATCAGCCACAAGTGGCGGTGCATGACGGCGATTTGGGGTATCATCCTCTTACTCGGTAAATCCATTACCAGTTGCTGGCTTTAAACAGTCAAGATAAAAATATACAATAACACTAATCGGCAATACTTCTAACAACGTAATAAAAATAACCGAAGTGACCCGCAAAGACCTTTGGATGATGCGCCCATAAAGATTTTTTGATAATCCACTACATGTATATTCACCAATGCAATATTTAGGCGATTCAGGCGTTTCTAAATAAAATCTTTTAAACAACTATTCAAAGTTATGATATAGTGAATCGTGACAGAGACCGCTGATACGTCCTCTCTCAGTCGTGCTAGCGGCTTCTCGGGGAACCGCAGATGGTAATTTAACCTTACAACAAGAAGCGCGGAGCACTTACAATGAACCACCTGCACATGATACGGAGATGAAGAAGTTACTCTTATCGTAACTTTTTTAAGATCTAATATCGATGGTACGTGACAGAGTGTTTCGCTTGAGAAGACAAAGTAGAATTCCCAGGAATCAGAATACAGGTTTGTTTAATGTAAGCTATGACGAGGAAATTACATGAAATATTACTTCAATGAAAGAAAATCAAAATTCGAATGCAGAACAAAGCAAAAGAATCTTGATTAAACCCAGCTTTGTATAAGTTGTATGGGGACTGCTCAAAAGGCTTTGGTGTTCTTAAGCCCGTAGCACGCTAGCCGCCAACTTCGGCGTTCACAGACGTTTTTTGCCGCAAGAGTCCTGAACGCCTGAAAAATCCCTAGTCTGCTACGAACGGCGTCGGCGAACGCGACTTGCCGCCACTTGCCGCAACTAAACGCCAAATATCTAACATGTTTGATTTTTGACGCGTGTCGCCGTGTTTGAACGCAAGAAGAAGCCAGGTGGGCTACGGATTGCCGCCTGAATTGGCGTCGGCGGCGAGGCTATGGCCAATCAGTATGCGTCTTGATGTCACATGATTTCAAAATGGCAGCCTAAGTGGCGGAAAGGACGCTACTGGACGCCGATTCTTGGCAGGTGTGCTCTGACCGGGATCCACTGGCCGCCAACTTCGGCGTCGAGAGGCGTCAGCTGAACGCTTCTTGTCGCCAAAGTTGGCGGCCATTGTGCTGCGGGCTTTAGGATTCTCCTTGTCACAACCAACATACGTACACTACATAAAACTGCCCTCCACATTCTGTTTAAATGGTTGTGTTAATCGATTGATCAATTAATTGGGGCCAACCATTCGCTCTGATTCTCGTATCCTTTAATTGCGTCAGTGTCCTTCTCCTCTAATCGCGGTGAAGCGTCACGTGACTTAGTAATGGTGGTCTATCTTGACACAGACACGAGCAAGTGTTGTTTGGGCAGTACAAATAAATGTGATATTTATTCACCAATAAACTCCATCTTTATTCAATACTGTGCGACGGCGCATTAAATCAAGATGATGTATCACTTCCTTGACACCTGTATCGGCAGAACGCCAGTTTTGGATGCAAGCAGGCAGCTGGCGACCTGTGGCGAATTTTCCCGCAGCATTTTTGATAAAAACACTGATTAATCTAAAGAACAGGTAGTGCCATCTTATTAGATTTGGGACAGTTGCCAAACAATGTAATCTTTTTTTTCCTCGATCATTCCAAAGCCCATGGGGTCTCGGGAAAATATCAAGTAGGATAATGCTGTGTTGAGAAAATATTAAGTGGGAAGTTGTCGCGGAAAAAAAACACTCGTGGTTGTGATTTTTCTACTGCATTGTTAACCCGATCACGAGAAGAAAGTTTTCCTCACACGAGAGATGCGCCACTACCACTCCGACATTTTCCGAGTAAATCTGACTTTCAGTCAAGAAAGTATCTTGCAGTTCTGGCCCAGGTGGCCAATCACATGAGCATATCGTGTTGTGATGCATTAACAGAGGTAGTTAAACACTATATCAATGACGTTCCTTCAAGACTCGATGCCAGATTCGTGACATCCATCCACCGACCTAAAAAATGGATGCTGTCGTCTAACGCTTTGAAGAAGAAGAAGAAGAGTACACACTTCGTTTGGCGAACTATCAACCGCTACAATTAAACAGCCATTCGTATGGGTGCGGTCACATCCATCAATCTCAGCACCTCGCCTAATTTGCTCGACCTTGATGAAAACCATTGACACAGGGTGAAAGGCGATTCAAAAACACGACAAGATGAGTGGCGACCACTGCGTGATAACCAGTGCTAATTATCTGCCACCGTCACCTTTGGTTCTGCCCTCTCATTTCCGCTCATGTCGTGTTGTTTTCTGGTGTAATTATGGCCTGATTAGCTCAAACGAACATGTCTGACCCGAGGCAAGTCCGATGGCATCTCGATCAGGACATCCCTGAAGAACTGTATTTTTCTCCAGTCGTGGTATTTTCAATCTGGCTTTACAAAGAGTATGTTTAATTTGGTTACTTAAGGAATAATGATAAGGAATCAAATAAAACAAGCCACTTTGGTGGTGGGGGAGCGCTTTAATTACGAGTCGGTCCAGGACTATCCGTGTTTTACGAGCAAGTATGAAAGAACTTCTGGAAGATCCCCGCATAGGATAACGAAGAAAGCAAAAAGGGGATCACCTCGTACTCGGAGACAGAATCAGGCGGCTGCTAACCCTGTCCAGTGTTGCTTCGAGTCCGACTTGATTGCTAGACAATTTTACGCCAGTATCAACATGGAAAAAATTGATATGACCCAGTGCCTCGAGCCAAAGACTTATTACTCCCAGACCAGCCTGGCCATGTTCTCCGTCTAACCCAGGAGCGATACAGGGCCATTTTTTACACATCAGCTCCATTAGTGATTAGCTGTTCATGTTCGGGACAGTTACAAGTGCAACTAATGATCATCACTTTTTTATATCAGGTGTATATTCGGCGAGTATTGAATGACTCAGAATTTTTTTAAATGACGCCTTGGCTTTTGTGTCATAACTATTTTTCAATGCACGGATACCCTATAGAATGAGTTCCCCAGGTTGTCTAGAATCGTATCTTAATCTCGATTATTCAAGTCAGGTCTTCCAACTTACCGAGTCAGTGTCAGTAATAGTAACACTTACCGACACCATGTATATCGTGATCGACGATCAACGAAAACAATTTACAATCGCGCAAATCGAAGTAGGGTTTTTACACATAAAAGCTTCAATAAGTGTTTCTAGTGTGGAATATATATCCCACTCAAATCAACTTGAGAACAAAGGCAATTGAGATTGAAATACTGGAGTGAGGAGACGCACACGTTTCCGCCTCTAATTTCCTTTTAACTTTCTGAATGCTACTAATGAACTCGGATTCGAATTTTGCTGAATGCTGTTACTTGAAGGATCAATTGCCTATGGCGAACTATGTAGTAACGAACGGGATCAATGTAAAACGCTTATTTGAGTAACTCGGCGACATCCTGAGTCCCGACTATGAATTTTGATGTCTTGTCACAAATATTGGTGGGTACGTCTTCTACAAAGCTCTCATTCCCGTTGAAAAAATAGGCTAAGCCGAACCTAAACCGACAGGGCATGACATGGTTTACCTGAAATCTTACGTTGAATATATCGGAAGATTCGTTTATGGCTAGTCAAAGAGAAGAAAGATGAAAGGCGGGTGCATAGAATCATAAGTTAAATAATATCGACACGTTCTTGCATTCTTTGATAAATACAGTATATAATGCAGCTTTTGGAGCTATTCAAGGCAAAAAATAAACTCCAGGTTCCAATCCTGGTATAGACTTTCTATTTCCCAGAAACGTCTCACTACTCTTAGCCTTTAGCCAAAGGTTTGGGTTGTCAAGTCTGAGTTTACTGAAGATGTCACTGCTGTGTCTTGGATTTCTCGGTGGAATATCAAAAAGGATTCCACTAGTGATTAATAGAAAGTTTGAAAGATCGTCACGTTGACGCATTTTCAATAACGCTCTAGCTGAATATTTCACTTTCTGATGATATTATATAAATACATGTACATGTAGCATGTTTTGACCGAATTTCTATCTTTCTTGACCACCAGTATTTATGAACGACATACCCCTTTAATGTTTTACACCGTTCGAAGAGGTTGGCCTAAGGTGGATACAACCAGCTGGTTGCTGTGATCTGGCGGCTGGCCAGAACCGTCATCCCTTGGTAGTTTATCCAAGTATAAATCCTATAATTCAATCTCACTATTAATTATCCTTGAAATACGAGATATCCCCAAGGACATGCGGGTGCAATGGAATATCTGGTGATGGTTGATGCTTAATTTCAATTCAATCAAACCTAACATACGAAGCAAGTCCTCACTAATTCTTGCTAATGAGCATAAAAAGAGTGCATTTCTTGACAACATTTGTTATAAAGTTTTATCCCAAGTGGCGTTGTTTACCAGACTGGTAAACGAACACAACCATTTCTTTTAAAACAACTATGGTAAATTACCCTATTAATCAGCTTAAGCCTGCTCCAGGGGGTAATAGTTCCGCCGTATAAATGTAAAACTCCCAAACTGATTTTGGACAGAAAGTATGTTCATACTACGGGTTACATAATGTTTAAGACATTTTTGAATTCGAATATTTTCTATTTGTGACAGTGAAGATGATACAATTTCAAATGTAAAGCACTGTAAATCACATCAACGAAATAAAATGCGGGCACTATAGTTGCATAACTCTGTATAGCTTTTTAACAACAGCCAAATACGCTTCTGTGCTTTTCTTTTTGTTTTTACATGTCAAACGTGAAAATAAAACTTGTCAGTATTTTATGAAACATGTAGTACATCACGCCTCGTATTTCCAAGCAGACAACAGAGACAATAGATTTCTGTTCATTGAACTTTTCTAATGGATCGCATTAGGTAAGCTTTGCCTCAAACAACATCCGAACACGTGACCGGAACAAATGAACCATGCAGACCATAATGCGTCTCGCGACCTTTGAACTTTCGATCATGAATCTAGAACAGCGCAGATCAATCGGGAGACAATACACCAATTATTGCATCGTAGACTAATGGACCATTGGGCTACTGGATATACGGCTGTCCGTGCAACTCTCCTGAATAAAAACATTGCGGCAAAAGCAATTACAGGAAAGACGTATTAATGCAAACAAAATATGGTGCTAGATCCCGAAGATGTTTTTCTTAAGCAGCATTAGGACTCGTGTCGTGTGAAGAATTCACAGTCCCAGGAAACGATCCAGTTACCGAAGGCGAATCATAAGACACTGAGAAGTAGAACATGAAATATTCAATAGCACTGGTTAGCCAGTCAATTTGAATACTGATTACAAACATCAAATATTTCCAATTCTGTAAGTGCAGCTGACACCGGCGACGCTAGTTTCTTCGTGGAACATCAATCTGGCAGTGAGTTCGGAATCAATCAACTGGTCCTGCCAAGATATCAACATGGCTAAGAGCAAACGCCCTGAAGATGATGAAATATTCATCAAATGACACCGCAGGTGTTAAGAGCATTTGCGTGGCGTCGGTCGAGATGTTTAAATGCGTTAGACGCCGATTTAAGTCCTTGAATATTCCTTTCAAGGTACACCCACAGACGACTTTGTCGCTATTACTTGTCGAGGGAATTGCGGAGGGTGAACATAAATGATAAAGAGGTTAAAATGTTCTTAGTGTGGTTGATTTTGAGGCAAACATTGACGATTCAATTTAGTCTGAAGAAGCCTTGTGACAGCTTTACTGATCAACTCGGAAGTGTTGACGGTATAACATGCTCACTGGCATGTTTAGGTGAAATAAATGACTCATCATTAAAATCTAAAACTTGATATTTAGATTATGATCATTCGAAAATCACTTTGAAAATAATTACATTGTACGTTGATATCTGCGCTAGGTCTTACACCAAGCTGCATCCAACAAAAAAAAAACGTATGAAAAACACTGTTGGCTACAAAGGCAAAGCTAGAGCGAGAAAGCACACTTTTCTCTCACATAACTTCTCAATTACGCCAAATACCACTTTAAACTGAAGGTATTAGCACCCCAGGTCGTCTCTATGATCTAAGGTATGCCATGGCTGGACCTGCTGCGCGAATAAAAAAAACCCAGTGGCAGGCAATCAACAACAGGAATACCTCTGATCATTTCTGGGCTTTACAATCAAAGGCAAGTTGTTTGCACATATTGTTATGGTGTTTTATATCGGTGCCTAAAACACTAGTAAGATCATTTTCATCAATCATGAGAACTCATGTGGTTTAAAAACAGGTAACAAAAAGAAAATCAGGTCGCCTATCATGACCAGGCGACCCCGGCTGATCCGGAGGAGTTTCGTTTACCTGACGTGTGTAGTTTTGTCGTCGCAGGTGACCGGAGATTGCATTGGAAATGATGTCTTATGCACCCAACAGGCTGTATTCAAAGATTGATGGAGGTATCCATCCGTTTGACAGTATTAGAAAAGTTGATGATATTGACGTGAATAACGACAAGCTTTTGAATTAGGAATAAAATATATATCATCACCTTTTAGAATAATGCGAAAGGCTTGAACACAATCAAGACTTTTGCAATAAAGCCAAAGATACCATAAAGCCAAAGAAATGGAGACCATCAAGTATTCATGAATGAAGACTTGATACCATCCATCGTTTGAAATCTGCCAAGTAGATGAATGATTTAAACATTTTGAATTTTGCCAATGGAATGAATATGACATTACTCCCACAGAATGCTATCTCCTTTGACCTGCGACAACAGTGTCAGAAAAAAAACTATCACACATCACTCAATTACGCCAAGTACCATTTAGAGTCCGACCATTAGCACACGAAGACGATTCTAATCCGACCAGATGGAATGATAGTTGCCGCGATCAGAGCAAACGGACGATCGCCAAGGCGGTTATTCTCCATATAAACTATTTCGATTATTGCGGTAGTTGTGCTAATGAGGAAGCCCGCGAACGATGGCCATGCCATGGGAGAATCTGTTGTTCGAATGCGGCGGCCTTGCACCTTGGAGTGGTAGCTGAAGACTATACAAGTTGGTGTCTTCAACAAAATGCCTCTCCAAAATGAACAGTGAAACTACATGTAGAGTAAGTGAATCTTCATAAAACCTATCACAACATTCGATTGCGTCGAGCACCACTTAAGAGTCTGACGATCAACGCACGCGGACAATCTCTGTGAGGGATATCCTCCTCTCACGGGCTATTTCCATTTATTGCCGCGGCTGTGGAAGGCTAGCCGACAATGAAAACGAAATTGGGCGGTGTATTTAGACAAATATGTATGAGGTTTCGTGAATAAAAAGTTGGTAGTTTGTCTTTCCTCCACTTAAGCTAAAGGGTTTGCGCAGATGTATGAGGGAAACATGTCCTGGGATATATATCGAGTATTCCGGGGAACAAGGATTGTATTAGCAGGGAAACGTCAACGTGAACGCCTATCCCATTGTTCGACATCGTTATCATGATGACATACAATAAGATAGACGTCCAAGTTGGGATTTCGGGGGATTTGCGGAAATTCCTAACGATGAGTTTCTAATCTTTGTATCGAGGGTTTTGGTCTTCTCTCTAAAGAACCATTCAATAAGTCACTATAGTATAGGTCATAACATCTTCTTTTCCAGGGAGACATTTTTAATAACTTCACCGTCTTCTAGGTTTCCTTGCCGAGTTTTTGATACTATATACGTTGTTGCCTATGTCCTAAATTCCAAAAGATTATCCTATATATAAATAGTGGGTAGTTGGGTCGTTTTGCCCCCAGCCTCGTTCCACACACACATGTATATATAAATAATGAGAAGTAATTAACTGTTTGCCCGGGAACTTAACTCGAGCTCCCGATCATGAACCTCATCCAAAGGCACCCAATTACTCCAGTACCGCTTAAATTCTATGCATTCGCACCCAATATCGACATTACGTTCACGAATGACGACCCAACCGGCTGGGCATAACAAACGCGATAGTAGGCAATCACTTTGGGAGGAAAACCTCTTATTCTTCCACAAAGCTGTTCCCATCAGCTGACCTGCGAGTCTCGGAAGCTATAGGCCATTTAGGGCTTCCTGCTAGATTGCTGCACTAAAAGGGACGGTTTTTATGTCGTGCTGAAGGTCTCCAACGTCGGGAATGAGTTTGTTTTAGATGTGGGGTACAGTTCTCTTCTGTGCACGGTAGCGATAGCCTTAGCTACAGCCTCTGATGTTTGTGATCGTGATGTGGTAAAAATATGACCTCCGAGGCAGCGGCTGACCAATAATTCATGTGATACAACTTGGCAGGTAATACCAAATTCACACAAATAATCTGGTTATTGCCTGTGTCTTCCAATCATGTCGGGTATCTATCAACCTGCGGCAATCAAGGCTGGTAGACTGGAGACAGTAACCTTGTGTCGCCGAAGTTGGATCTCATGATACAATAATGCAACAGGGAGAGCTGTCGGGAGAGAAGACAGAAACGGTCGAAATCTATTCCCGGTGTAACAGTTTTAAATGTCCCAGGATAGAGTGTCCCGTGGCCAAATGATTCGTGATTGTGCATTTGTCTTATCTGTCGTATTAGGCTTACTAGTCACAGGTAATCGATGCAAGCTGAGGCTGTAAAAACCCAGCACAATAACGCATTTTGCGTTCATTTCAATTCATCGAATCTTAAGGACAATAATTTAGTCAGAGTATGATCTCGGGACGACAATATGATTATTTCGAACAGATGGTATTCTGGTCACCGAGTGAAAGGAAATTATGGTTACCCCGCAGGTGATGATATGGTCAAGACTAGAAGCTCTGCAGTAGCAATAGCTGTGTCGCAGTGAGTGGACATATCATATATGTAAAGGTCGATGGAGATGAAATGTCCTCGCTCCTGCTCTCCCAGAGCTGGCTTATGTCCGACATCTGGTTATCACGAAACAAGGTGACAGGCGTATCTTAGGATGTGCTGGCTGTCGTGTTTTATTGTGACAAATGGCTGGAACCCAATTAGGTCGGTGACAACCTCCAGGAAATTAGCCGGCTGGACGGGGTAGCGAGGATGGCTGTCACGAAGTTCGTTAATTTTGTATAAAATTATTAATTTGTCAGCCGAATGTCGAAGCCGACAGTGCCAAAGTGAAAATGGACCTTTCTGTGTGAAGACGGCTTTTATTCAGGAACGGAAGGTCCTTTCGACACGAGGTTTTTACTATCGGAGAGCAGACAAAGTGTCCCGAAATTTTTTTAAAGCCATATGACGTTTTGTTTTTGTATTACGGGCGTTTGCAGTTGACCCATTGTAGCCAAAAATTAAACCACTGAAAATACTGGGAAATTTGCCATTAATTCTAACCGCGAAATCAGTCAGTCAAGTTGCTGCTTTGAGCTACAACTGGCAAGTCAATGATCCTCGAGTGAGTTGATCACCGACCACGCAGACAGAATGGCCAGGATAATCACAAGTCCCGTCGTCTGTTGTCTCCAATCACCACATGCCGCCTCTAATCAACGCGTTCTTACATCTTCGAGATGAATCAAGGCGAACAACCATGTGCATGTTTACCAAAATAGCGGGGAGAAAAAACCCACGAGATCAACATATACTTCGCTACTATCATCAACTTTATGATAATGCAATCTGCCACAGATTAAGGGACATGAATGTCTGTGAACACCGTCCTTGGGTATGTTTCATTATGCCTTTAGCGTTAATGGCACAATTAGGTACTCTGATCAGTGCATTGATTGATGGTACGGGGCTATTTAACTTCCAAAACAAAACATTATAACAGTAGAATCGTCCCGTTCCAAAGATTAGTCCGTACGCAGGGCCAAGACAGTGGGGACATGTGTAAAGAAATGAAACACACAGAGACAACTGCTCCAAGAGTGACCACGAAATCAAACATAATCTACCGCTAACATTGCAGTCAAAACCACCTTGGCAGTCGATTTGCTCGTACATCTCTTCTTTAATAGACGGGCCAGTGATCTCAACCAATCATTCAGCCTTTTATGCCATCGACAATCACCCAGGACAGACGCTATACAAAATAACTGTCATCCCAGTCTATAGCGTCCACACAACCTCTTCAAGCGCTAATCAACGCTTACGCACGAGTTGGCAACATTCTTAGATCTTCTCGATTGTAGGAATGACAGCTTCCTGCGACGGCGAGCTTTAGATGTTTGATATCTACTTGAAATAGAACTGTAGTCTGAGTAAGCAGAAAACTAGAATGTTGTCAATGTAGACATATGACCACTAGATACTTTTCCGTGTCCTTTGGCCATCAATATTCTGGGTGGGTGACGTGATCGTCCCAAAATCAAAAAGGATGTGTGCCCCAAACCAAAATGGGCCACGTTCGATCATTCTAGATTCTATGTGTCCAAGTCTCTATGTCCCTGGTTCTTGTGTCCCAGATGGAGTGGAAGGTTTGGTACACAAATACTTTCTGTCATATTTGGTACTTCGCAGCCGTAACCACTGAACATGTAACATTCCTCTACCAGGTTTATGAATAGAACTCAGGGATGGGGAAACAACGGGACGACCTCCAATGTTGACCAAATATTTTCACCTACATGTAGGTAACCAACTTCAGCCTATGAAAACCATCGCCTATCGCAACAAGAATCCTTCGTTTGCGGGCGTTTCAGCAACAAATGACCACACGACCAAGACACATTCGTTTTGACGCCCCCCTCACCATCTACCGAATCACCACGCATTAGCAACAATCTAGGTTACAAGTATTGTGCATTTGGGACCAGAACTCTGCAAGCCATCGAAATGATGAATGATACAACAGGGAAATTAATAGTCAATATCGACAAAATGACCATTACGTCCACCATAATCTAACATTTTTTCCCCGTCCCAATTACGCTTGGCCGTCGCTCAGATCAATGTATTTTTACATTTTCTAGATTATAGCGAACTTCGTACGTGCAATACAATGCCCTTCCGGTACCTCAGTAGGTACCAAAGCACTTGATGACCCATCAAGTCATGTCCACATGTTCATGAGGCCGAGTCTAGCTGGCGCTGGACCTATAAACAGGAAATGAGAAGGTTCATTTTCATCGCCCGAGAAAGTGTAAAATGAAGGACGAAACGTCGATCTTGCGAAGTCCCCTTTAATATGAAATTGCAATACGTTTGGCAGATTTGCAACCAGCGAAATGACCACGGAATCAAGGCTATAATCTATGCATCCTCCAACAATCACCTGGCTTTCTTAATCAATACACTGCACGCATGAATTGGCAGCCTTTCTACGAATTAAAGAAATCAACAGTCATCAAGGAAACCCGCTTCCCGCGATGAATCCATCGTTAGTTGTCGCCTTTGTTTATAAATTGGATCAGTGGGATTCGCTCGTGGCTGATGCCGACGTGACATGCTACGGTCTCATAGGCTGTTTTTAAGCGCATTTTCATCTCCAAAAGAGAGCTTATAGCGTCCTTATAAACTTAATACAAGTCCACGATTGTAGTAATGGGCAGCGCAAAATAAATTGGGCAGCCGATCGACTGTCTGTTCCTTAACACTTTACAAGTGATATACCATGTTCGCAAGGCCTGTTAGTTTGGAGGCTGCTAATGGCAAGAATGTCTTTTTCTGCACAACTTAACAAACGTTATTGCTTTCCAATATAATGGTTTTGGTGTACCGGGGGTTACATGTAAAGTATCGAACACCACCTACTCAAATTGGACTGCCGAGTGATGGTACATGTGCCCGTACCTTAGTGACCTGCATCCCAATAATCAAATAAACAGATACCAGGTTCACTAGGTTTGTCATGTTTGTTTAGCCTGTAAGATATTGTGGAGGTCTATTTAAAAGTATCTATGTTTTAAGGAACTGTACACAGTTTCGCCTGTTCCCATATCTTCATACCCTGTAAGATATTGCTCACATTTTAACTTTACATTCATTCAGGTCCTTTTTGTTGTTGTACAACCACGATGTGCAAAATATTGACCATACCGCATCAAGGGGTACGCCGTTCGTTAACATATATTTACTGTTGGTCAAACTATTTCTAGTTTTTACATCTAACAGCAGGCGACGCCAAAAAATTTCCATTAAAAAACTTCTCCGTGTTGCAATTCATCTATTAGTGTTGGCTGAAAAACGTTTTTTTTTCTTCAAAAGCTAAAAACCTTTTTTTTTGTTTGCACACTAGCAAATCTTCCGTACCTCCACCATCAGAAGAGGTCTTCCCCATGGCTGTTTAGCTCGAGTTCATGGTAGGCACCTGGGAATTTATCGTGTTTTAGGTTTGGACTTAAATTCGTTTGTTATGTTTATACAAACATATGATTTGCAAAATATTACCGATACCACCTATTCAAATCGGAATGCCGATTTATTGACTGTTGTCTATACTCAACCCCCAGGCCAGGTGCACGAATTTTGTTTAGCCTCAGTGATAGTGCACAGTGCAAATCACCCGAATTTACCGTCTTTTCCGGATCTATTTGTTTTGAGCAACCACATGAGAGGCAAAATATTGACGATACCACTCTTAAATCAAATTCCTCGACTGATTGTATGTACCTGCCGCCATGAAGGTAGGCAATGTCGCCAGGCGTGTTTATAGCCCGAGACGTATGTATGGCAGGCACTTGGACACATTCCTTTTTCTAAGGTTCAGGCTCGCGAAATTCTTTTGTATATTAACCACGTGCAAAATATGAATATACCACCTTTCCAATCCGACATGACTTGTTATTGTATGTTACCTACCTAAACAACATCAACGAACACAGACCAGGTTCAACAGGTTTGTTTTGCCTAAGTGATATGCAAACATCTCTGTACAAACCGCTTTTTAACTTCAAATACTCTTAGATTGTTTCCAGATCTCCATTGTGCCTGTTTTGGCGCGTCTATTTCACATTATAGACCGATCACTCGTCAGCTAGGTTTTTTTTAGGCGCCTCCAGATCAACCGGCTAGTTTATATATTTTTTGCACAAACATACGAGATACTGAATATTGACGATATCAAATCAGAGCTGTTGATTGATTTTCGAACTGACTTTAAATCAACTACCCCATCAGAGAACAGGTCTTGTTCGCCAAGGTTGTCTAGCCTGATATATGTGTCTGCATGCATGGCACTTGAGAACTTTCCATTCTAAGGTTGTGACACCTTATGACTGAGATGCAGAATACTGGCCAACGTCATCAATGGCGGATTTGCCTTTAATTTCGGGTGATCCTCATGGAATCGATTCACAGTTGCAGACCGGATGATTGGGAATTTACCTCTTCTTTCATTTGCCGCGGGATCAGAAGCAGATGAGGTGTAAGTGGCACTTAAGGTGCACTTCACCGAAGGGAATTTCTTCGGGTTTGTTTATCTCTTCGCCCCGATCGACAAATGTGAGGTTGCGTGGAGATCAGTTCGAAACGTTGCGATCGAGAAAAACTAACAGAGATAAAAATCCACAAAATATACCACACGATGTTCATGTAACAGATCAGGTTTGAAATATCAAACAACTTGATTTGTACAATAATACAACGATCTTCTCCCCCAAAGAGAGGTGGTTTATACTCCGATCCCCTTGACTTGCGTCTGGGGCTACCATTGTGAAGTTCACACTCTTGGCGGGGAAACCATGATCACTCGATGACCCTGCCACACTTGAAAATCGCAAAAAGTGATAGAAGATGTTCTTTGGAATATAGAACAGAGGGATTACTTTTCGTCACTTTGTTTATGATCGCTATTATGACTAACTATACCTGTCTTGAACTCCTTCTCTATTTCATTGTGCGCATTTATCATCAGTCATGTTTTTTTGCGAGGTATGTGGAAATCGAGACCACTCGTCTGAGGAACTTAATACTTTGCAAAAGCAACTGTTAAGGGGGTTCGGTGTTAGTATTTAGGAAAGTAGAAATGCAGTGGCATGTAAGCTTAAACATAATGCACTACTTTAGTCATGTTGCATGCCAGTTCTAAGAAAGTTCTGAGCACTTCCAAAAATTAATCAGTAGACACTCATCTTGCTAGATTCATTCAATGCCTTATTTAATCCACAGAACACTGTTACTGCCTCACCGTTGTTGCGAATTCGGCGAAGACAATATTTACGAGAAACAGTATTAAAAGCGTCCTTCGGGCTAGCAAAATTGGATACAGCAGTGCATACGATTAGACTCCTGTATCAAACCACATATCATTGCCTAAAAGTGGCCTTTTCTCGCACTGCAAATGTCTTTAAGCGAGTGCGTTGTTGCTTTGTAGAGCGCTCGAGATTATGCATTTTGCGTATTCCGAGCACTGAAGAAATTGGTTTTTTTCATAGGATTGGATTTGATGTTTTAACTATTCCTTCTGTGAACGAATGCAGTGCCCACGTGCTGAATGATAGTGGAAACGCCTATCGGCGACTTGAAAGATGTCTAATCGCGCAGATACACAGAGTCATTTTTAGATGACGACTAATGCATGCGATATCCAAATTGGTCGCATGCGTGAATTACGTCTAATAAAGACACCCTAAAAATTGATATAATAGGGTTTGTTTTTTTCCTACATTTGTGATTATCTTCTGGCCTGTACACACAGTGTGCAACTCGGGGAATAAAGTGGTTTTTCGGAAAAACGTTATTATGCCATCGCATGACATGGACGAAAACAATAAACGATTTTTCAAAACTGTCACATCGTCAAATAATGCTAACAGCATTGCCAACAACTCAATAATAGGAATAGTCTGATAAAAAAGCAGATAATACGAAGAAAACGCAATTTACAGGCAATGATAAGTTACCCTATCCAGTGGAAATTACAAAATTTTCGAAGACTTGAATTATAGCTGATACGATAGATTATAGAAAGCAATATTTATTTGACGAGCTGTCGGCGACGGGGGCATCTTAATCATGAAATTGTGTCATCGTGTTTGGTTTACATGTCTTGGCGAACTTGAAAGACATTCACATTAACATGTAGTTGGTGGATGGTCTTTTCAGTTCGTAACACGCTGATGATCATAATTTTTTCGATAGTGTCACAAGCAATAATATCTATTAGTCTTATGACGCTCATTGTTTAAAGCGAAATTCAAACGTGCGTACTGGCATTTGTCCATCAGTTGACGACCTTTTATCATGTTCGATCTCAAACAGCGTAGTAATTTACTCGCACCATGTCGCTTAAGTCAACTTCAACACTAATCAGCATTTGTTCTCGAGGCTTAAATGTAGGGCCTAACGTCCAGCACCTGTCTTTAGTTCTCTTCAGTCAAAAGATTAAAAGACCTAACGAGTTTTCCGAACTTTTATTGTAAAATCTATCTTTTAGCTCGTAATCTATCATCATTAATCAATCGCCTTAAACACCAGAATTGACGATTAAGTATAGGAAGAAAAGTGAACAAAAACGTGACGTGGGGCTTAATTTTACATGATCAATCTGTACAAAATGCACATTATCTCTTTACGAATTGCTCACAGGTGTTTCAGCGACAATTATTTGTTTTTAAGCGACGAAGGAGGCAGTTCCGTAAATTATCATTACGAATAAAATCCGCTGGTAAAAACCATTGCGAGTTTTTATGACGTGTAGAGCAGTGTCTGAAATATCCTCGTGCAGAGCGAGATTTTTATTTGGTTTTCTCGATCTAAACAGGTCTCCTCGAATTGGAACAGACACTTTCCGTCGTTATGTTCATTTGCCTTTGATGGCTAAGGCCTGAGGACCCCCACGAAACGTGGTCTCATGTGGGGGGGGGGGGGGGATTGCACTTGCCCTGATGACCCATGGATTAGCGGTTCGGTTTGTGCGGCTTTGGCCAGCTTTGGCAAAGGCAGAGGCCTATGGCTAGCACCTTAACAGTAATCTCCATCACCGGTCCTTTAACAGGCATCCCGGTATGAACAGACATCCACGTAGGCCTATATTCATGCTCGGGTGTGGCGTGAGTGAGGTAAGACGCATCGCTTTATCTGAACAGGAATTTTCCGTGTTGTCCAGACGTTGAAAAAATACTTCAAAAGAAACACACAGGCGGAGTCAAACGCGAGGTTTCTAATACTAGTAAGAAGAAAGTACAGTGTAGTAATCGACAAATACTTTGGTCCATCAATGCATATTAGCGGCCGGTACACTTGTGAAAGTCGGCCTTGGCCGCGCGTTGCTTTTTCTCCCTGCTTATGAATCTGCCCGGGATATATGTGTATATTTCAATGGACGCTTGTGCGTTTACCAACATCTAACACATCTATAAACCGTAGGTGTTTTTTTATGTATAGCACTTGAAGGAAGTCGCAGTTACTGCGTGAGTGTGCACTGAAGAGCAGTTTTTTTCTTCTTTAGACATGTTAGATGCAGCTAGAAAGAAGGCTGGTAATTTTTACCTACGTAGGCGTGGTGGAATGCGGTGTATATAGGTGTCTTGAAATGGGAACGCGAACAAAGAACTGTTTATAATACATCAAAACGCAGTCATATAAAGCATAAAGCATAAACTCACAGACAGTCGGCGCCCACGATGAAGGAGGATTAAGAGACTCGAAGAATCGTATCTAAAAAATGTCTGTCGGTGTTAACGAGTTTTTGCTGAAACAACAGAATACTCCTGATACCTTCTTGAGGTTTTTACTTTCCCTAATCGAGGTTATTTGCAACGTCCGCGAAAAAAGTATTGTACGCGAATATTTTGCGGTTTGTTTTAGTACGATGTCGCTTTTAGGACCAAGGCGTGGAAAGCGCACATGATACTTTACAACACGTTGTCTTGTGATGACATTGTTTTGTGTCCCACTGGATTTGAAACCCCTTCCCATCATGCAATGTAGCAATGACGTTAAGCAAATACATGTGGGGACGGCTTTCCGTTTTATTTTAATTGAGTGCGGTAAAAGATGGCCATAAAAGGCAACTACGTTGTCAGATAGAATTTAACATCCGCGCAATAAATACTTTGAATCTTTACCCTATAGAAAGTGTCTTCGATTTTCAACGTTATTAGAATTAAATTTGCATCAACCATGCCAACGGGGATCGGCTTAACCAGGATGTCTGCAACTCTCCGCCGGAAAGGAATAACTAAACAATCTGAGGAGAGCAAGCGTCAGGTTCCAGTTGGATCTGACGCCATAAACCTTAAATAAAGATAGCGACGAAGGGAGTGTTTGTAAAGCCACACTGTATTACCCTTTATGTAGATATTGAAATTAAAATCACACCACCGTATTGCACAGCATACGTGAGGGAACGCGAAAAAAACCGGAACTTAAAGTGAAAGGAATTGTAACCAATAGAGTATATTAGTTTTCAAAACGGTTATTTGAGAGATCGACCAGTCATTACCAAGCGCGTAAGGCTAAGATTTTATTTGTCACGCGATATTGCTGAATGTTTTGAAATCTGGGCATCTGTTCCGCCGCACACGTACATCCTATGCGATTGGAATGGAAGAGATATCCCATACGTCATAAAATTTCATCGGGATTCTACATGTATGTAGAGTGAACGCCAAGTATACTTGAACATGATAAAAAACATCGTCAGTTTAATAGGTGACATTGCTGCATGTTTGGAATTATCCAGATTGACTTTTAAAAGTTTAGTCACCATCTTTGAGTCATTATTGCACCTCCTACGTGTGAAAACAATCCCAACATGAATTACACCGGTAGATCATTGGGTTTCAAAGGCATTTCAATAAGAAGCCTGCAAGGTGTTAGGTAAATGCGGCTTTTGCTAAGCGATTCTCTTGAAGGTTATGCATTGTTGAAAGTTATTTCTAGATACCGTATTGCAAGACCGAGCAGGAAACGGGTAAGCTTACAGTCGTAATAGCTAAGTGCGGGTTAGCTGGAGAAGTACCTCTACAAACAGAAATTTCAATAGGACGTCCTCGGATGTCGCTTTGGCAGGCCATAGCCATAGCCACAAGCTCGACGATAGTGTATACCGAGGAATTGGAACTGCCTAAAGCCAATCATTGCTAGCGCCACTGCCGGGAGTCGATAATGGCAACAAGATTTTGAAACACATTGTTAATTTTCAAATTTAAATTATACATGTATAAGACAACAACATACTATGCGCAATTTATAAAATGTTTTCCACAATAACCTGAATCAAACACTTTTAAAAAAGGTAAAATGATACGCTTGGAATATTTTAAACAAGCAACTCACAACCCACGCTGTCCATGAAATCAATATGTCTAGTCAGGTTCCAGATTGCACAGATTTCCGATTAAACAGAGCATTGCGCGCGATTGTGCCGTTCAGATATAATCATGGTCATCAGACAGTTGATGTAGTATAGTTACCATGATGCAACAGTTTTGCTACTACTTTCTGTAAAAGATCCCTGGTTCGATCCGCATGCAAGCATGGTCTCTTCGCTTAACCGGCCAGGTCGTTGATATCAGACGATGAACCCAAAACTTGACACTACCAGCTGCAAATGCATTCGGGCTGTCTGAACTCGACTCCTGTAAACTTCAAGATCCTTTTAACAATCAAGGTTCGCTACACTTTTCGGTACAAAAAAGCTTCAAAAACGACGTCTCGTGCCGTCATAGTTGAGTCAGTTGAGTCAGATGATTTCAAACGTGAAATTGCAATTTCGACACTGAAAGCAAAGATTGTTTAAACATCGTTCAAAGATCGATTTTTCTGCTCTCGAGAATAAAACACCGCGGAAAGAAACATCGCCAGCAGATTCCGGGTCGAGATAATCAGGAATCCATCAAATTCCGCTTAATTTTGAATTTCCATTAGGCGTTGGGAAGTCATGACACTAAGCTGACGGTGAAAAAGTATCTTCGCTACTTCCCTTGAACTGCAGGATTACAATCGTACGCTTGAACTAGATTACAATGGTAGGTGTGCTCTGTGATTGTTCTGAGATTTCCGGATTGAAAGCCTTCACATTTCATTCGGATAGGGTTAAATGCACGAGCGTCTAGCTATGTTATTGAAGCAACCAAGTCACAGCTATGTGTACGACGTTTTAGAGAAAGCATATACGTTAGTACATTGTACTTGGTCTGTCATCACATATATATAATTTTTTTGTACGTGGTTGCCTAAAGTCCACCATGTACATCGCTGTGCGCCAAATGTGTCCTAAAGAAATTCTAGTGCTCTCAAGATCGGTCGTGCCGTATACATGGTATATGCCCATAAATGCCCATATAACAATGTATCCCTATATCCCGTATCAAGTACTAACTGTCGTTCTTTAGCTCTCTACAAAGTTCCGCCGATAAGTCGAGTTGTCGGTAAAGCCTCTCCATTCGACACGTCTAAAGCAGATATCAATACAAGTCCGCTGACGTTACAAGTAGTCGTTTCTCGGATTAAAAAATATTTATAACTCCAACTGACATAAAAATATATCATCACTTGCTTTCGAAATAATCTCCAAAGACGTCGTTAAAAAATTGGAAGTACTAATCTGACATCAGCCCAGTTATATATAGCATCATGTGACAACAATGCAACTCGCTTTTCCTTTGAACACGACCGCGCAATGGAACACTAAGCCCTCTTCGTAGCCAGCAAAAAGTAATCTTCGTAAAGCGTAAAAATGTCGAAAGCTTCGGCGGTTTTCTCATGGCGTCACAGGTAATCAGGTGATATGTCTGTACGAGCTCCAAGGCAGCGTAGTTTTAAATGTTCTTCCCCGGAAAAAAGTATTCTTGAATGATGACATAATATCACGGTATAGTTCTACAGAGACTCCCCTAACCGTTTCACTGGTGTCGACATTCTGCCACTAAGCAAGAAGACCCTGACTGCCACATGAATAAGTAATGCCGTTTTACAGAGAAGTACACTGGCCGTTCATTTCGTCGTACTGACACACTACTGTCCGAACTTTCGGTGCATTCTCTCCCCTGTACACGTTGCGTACGCCTGAGCCAGAACGTTCTTGATTAACAAAACCATATTCAACAGAATTAATGAAATGGAGAGAAAAATCCGGAACGTCTTCGGAACTCCTATGTCATGCATCGCACCACCATGTGATGTGCTTAACGCGTTGTCATGGTTAGTAATCATGCGTTACTTTGCATCAACGTCAAAAAGAAATGACACGGTGATATTAAGAGATGCATGGCTATTAATAGAACAGAAAGGGCTTAATAACCATAAAAGGTATTGTTGTCCTAACCGTCGCAAGGGTTTAGGAGCCATGTTTTCGCAGAGACATACCCGGAAAAGTCTTGTTAGTTTGAAGGATTTGGTATCTTCGGTAGGCCTACCGTGCAGCATGAATACTGACAATCGAAAAGTTTTAAGCTTTACAAGTTGCACACCGGAAATGTCTAACCATAAAAGAGACTCAACACCGGGCAGAAACACTCTCACCTGAGATGGAAACTATACTTATGCTCCAGGTGGAGGTATGCAGAAGCAGAATTGCAGAAGTTTGGTTAAACCTGTCGATTCTTGACCTTTCTTTCTAAAATGCAGACATGCTACACCAAAAAGCGAAATAATGATGACGCGAAGGGCGAATCGAGAGAAAAAAGTACAGGAGAAACTTTATCCACAAGGGAAAGGGTAACGGCCAACAGTCCCCGAAGACAGCGTAATACAAGTACTGTACGATTTTTTCAACCGTACCCGATGAGAGAGTTTTCGATAAAAAAATGTTTTCTACTGAAACAGGAATATCTATGAAACAGCGAGAACCGGTGTAATGTTTTTGAGTGTTTCTGTTTTTGAGTGTTTCCCCTCATTGTTTGGGAACGCTCAAAAACAGATTGACAAGTTTTTCTGTGTATCCCCCCTATTGAAAAGTCGTGGTCTCTCTAGCTGCCTATTGTTTGGAAACACTGACACATGGGAAACAACCACAGATGTTACACCGGCGGTGCAATCGATAGTTCTTTCCATTCATATATACATAAACATCTGTTTTTTAATACAATTTTATAAGCTTAAAGGGAAGGGCCCGCCAAAAAATGGGGAGTTTTGGACGGCCCGGTCAAAACCTTAGGCGGGAATAAGATTTCATTGATAAATATAAGGAGTTTCACTCAAGGCATGTTTGTTTTTATAGTTAAAAAAAACAGTTTTCGTACGAACGAACAAATATTCAATGTTTACACGCAGGAAACGTCACATTGGTCCTGGTATAAACAAGTACCAACATTCATATAATTCATAAACATTGTACCAGAAGACAATCAACCTTAAAGCAATATAAGAATCGACTTGGAAGGACTATTTCAAACAAGAATCGGCTAACCAACATTTTACGGCCTTCTATTGGGTTTACACTGCAAGGGAATGCTTCTCATCGGAAGTGACGCACATAGTCATCCACCCTGCATGAACCCAACAAGTAACTTTATCTAAGTATATCATGACGAGTAAACGACAAGCATATACCTCTGTCAATTGAAAAACTGTGTGTGAGAACAGGAGCCGTCAGTCTAGAGCATAACATGACATTCTACCTAGACGACTGACTTTGGCGTCCGCACAAGCGTTTGTCATCAAGACAGCAGTGAATCCACTAATAAGGGCACTGACATTTTGGAATGACAAGTTAGAATGACGTGCGGCGTCTGGTATACTGAATGACCTTCCTCTTGGAACGCATGCATGGGTGACAGGAGGACCAACATTAACCTTTTTGGCGGAAAGTTCCATCATTGTCAGTGGAAAATGGCAAACATTTCGAGAAACCATTCTCATATGCAAAACAATGTAAAACTTCCTGACTTGCTAGAAATGGCGTTATTTGAATCACTGTATGAATGCTCATGATAATGTACAGAAAACGAAATAACTTCTTTATTCTTAAAAAATCCGATCAGTTTTCGTATTTTTTTCAGAAGTGAATTATGATAGTGAGGGATAATTAACAACACTAGTACTTTGCAAGAAGATTTAAAAAAACTTTCTGACAGTGAAAACCGAGTTTGTAGTGCGATTATCCGCCATTTTTATTTCCCTCAAATTGAAACCGTTATTTTCCTGATATAGATGGATATTTTGTTGTTGAGTCCATTGTGTTGCCAAGTAATCTTCCGAACTCCGGAAAATAGAAGATAAGGTTGCGACACGAGATCCTCGCTGAGCTGCACAAAGAAATGGTGGAACACCCCCTCTATGATTGTTACAAAACTGGGAATGACAACAAAACGAAAATGGAATGCGCACGTGTGAAAAAAGTCTCTACCGGCCTCGCATCCGTAATCAACTCCAGTAATTTGAGGAATGTTGTTAATTTCCACTTGCAAGAGGAAACACTGGCGAATCTTTCGGCGTTCCCCGGATGACGGCGAGGTACTCGATGATCGAGTAAGATGCGATTTAGCAGCGTTTTTAAGAAATGTATAGTAACGGTGCTTAGTGTATGCAGAGCACTCGCTGAATATATTCCACGTTTAAGTAGACTACCATGGCCTGGTTGTAGTAAGCCTATAGAGCTCGTTATCCCAGATAGAGTCTGGTGTGTCAAGATGGGCCCAATCATGATAGTTTATGCGTCCTAATCTTCTTGCTTCAGTATAATTTTATTCTACTCGCGGGTACATCACTTGCGTGCTTATCTAAAATCAAATCTACTGCAAACATTAGCGGATATTCAATTAAGTGGGGCTTTAAATGCAATCAGAGTATGGATTTAAATCAGTTTAGGAAAATTGCAAATGGAGTACGGACTTTATAATTTTTACGAGACGATCTTGAAGGGTCTTAGATAGTTTCCAGTATTTTACTGTGTTGTTATTGTTCATGAGCATGCTCGGGTTGCATGCATAGCCATCTACGTAGTACATATGAAGCATGCATAGCCATCTACGTAGTACATATTTAAATGTGTATAGACAAAACCGACAAGACATTCGAACCTGGTTCAGCCGGAGCTCGTCAACGCACAGTACGGCTCACGTCGATCTGTAGCCTGGCATAAGCCTTTTTTCGGTTTGTAAAATATTCTACGAACAAGGGGATTCTGTGCCATTCGAGGCTCGGGAAAATGGTTCGAATCTGTCCATTCTATACAGGCGAAATCTTCAACATATTCCCGATACGACCATTGAAGAGCTTTCTCGCCAGGCCCGAGTTCGCGTCATTCCTTTCATTGTCAGACCCACTCAGCGCCCCTAGTTTGATAAGACAGCTATTTAATCACTATGGCATCCGTAATCTACTTTATTTGTAGAATACCACCTATACTGATCGAGACGGGAAATGATATGCGCATGATACATGAGAAGAAACGTGCCAGAGGCTTTTAGAAATGGGCGAGATGAAACGAATACTGAGAACATAGAACAGCTGTACAGTCATCCATTATCCTTTCCATCGTCATTTGCAAGAAACAATCGATTTCAATGAATCGAAACTAGCATTCCAAATGTTTTTCTGACTGGCTCTGGGTTTTAAAGCTAAACAATGAATTCTTAAGATATAAAAAACATCAATTCGGAATTCCGACTGCTGAATTAGGAGTTGATTTCAATTAAAAATGTTTTTCATCCTCGGGGCTCTTTTATAATACAGTGAGCCAATCAACAGTCAGGTTCTATATGTGGTTACTTCCAGTCGATTTTGCTTTTGGGGATGAGTGAATGCACAAATGTCTTTAAAATGTGTTAAAATCGGAATGATCATGATGGGCTGTTGAATAGCAGCTCATCAAATGGACTTAAAATACCATTTCGGATACTCTGAATAAAAAACTCGGATGGAAAAACAATATAGGCACAATGGAGTCTGTTGTTTATGTAGTAAGTGAAACCATTCATTACAGTCCCATAAAGTGATGCAGTTTCGGGCGTTTGTCCTTCTAAAAAATCACGGTAACCAATCTTACGACCGCATTCCGGTAATAGCAGATCCGCCTTATCTTCTGCGACTGGCAAACTTAAAGCTGAACTGCATGCACAAAACCAGAGCACCCCATGCGGCAATAGTAAGAAATTCAAACTACCGAAAGGCCCTTCTGAATACGGCTTGAAACCTGACAGACCTCCAATGCTTCGATGCGCTTGATTTAACAAACCAGCAAGCCGTGGGACGATGCGGACCTTCGCAGAGAATTCTGGAAGGGAAAAAATAAAAAGGTCCTCTCATCAGGACTCAAACTCCAGACCTCTGGTTTTAGTGGCCAACAGTCTTATCCTCAAGGCCACTAGGCTGCTTGAAATGCCCGTCGTTTTATACGCCTTTATAGAAGGACCCTTCGATCGTTTGAATTTCTTACTATTGCCGCATGGAACGCTCTGGTTTTGCTTACAGTTCAGCTTTAAGGTGCATGCGTAGGGAGTGCATTACGTACATCCTTCTAAAATTTGCTTGAAAAAAGATCGGGCGGGTTTGGAGTTGCCGGAAATCTATCCCCCACGCATTACGGTTGCACGATTGGGCATCGTCACTAGACTGCTTGAGTTTTTGTCAATTCATGTCAATGCATGTCAGGTTGAATTGCCATGCGCCATTTTTGCGCAGAGTCATTTTGTCTCATGATTGCCCACTTTCCTAAGAAAATGAAATGTTATTTCTCTGCAGCCTTTACAAAGAAGAAGACAGATAACAGGCATAATACAAAATCCGATACCGAGGAACATTCGATTGCCACTCAGAGGCAATTTTGTTGACAGTGGCTTACAACGACGTCACGCCCACAATATTGTAAAACTTTACCTTCCTACGTATTTTTCGTAAAAAGTCTATGAAGAATAAGATGATTATACGGAATTCATTAACTTAAAAAAACTGGTAATGACTCGGTACTTCAGTTAGTTGAAGTAAAAGGAAGAATAAAGAACCTCCTTCATAGGAGACGCATCGAGAATATGAAAACCCTCTCCGGAGAATGAAAATCGCCAAAGGCAGCAGATTTTCATTTCTTCGCTTGTCAGAATCTAATTTCATACGAGACGATTTACTTAGATTGAGCCATCTTTTGACCTTTGAAGGGGACCACTGCAAAATTAACGCAATCAGAGTACCGCATCCTCACCTTCATGCGGTTGAACTAGAGCTGAATTTTCATACGCGCGGCCGCAGTCCTCGCGGAGATACCATGTCTTCTTACGCGTGTGGTGAGATTTGACTCGAACAACGACGTCCTGTGCCTCACTTCAATTGATCTGCCACGGAAGTCAAACCCAGAAAATGACAGATATGATTATAAGTCGTTTACAGCGCATCTTCAAAAAAGGTTACGGATCCGGCAAATTCGCCTTGGATAGAGGAGTCTAATTTCAATATATAACACTCACCAAGTATATGACAAGGATCGTTTGCGGACAACGTTTACCGCTGTCTCGCTAAAACTAGATCTTAACATTACCCGTATGATGCAATAGCTAAGCCACTGCGCTTAACTTGGCATGTATGATTTTTACACCATATCAGTGGACATAACATCACTCTAACTTGATTTTATTCACCTCAATTGGAGAATCACCAGTTCAAATTCAAGTTCAAATTCCGAATTCTGGATATTGAACAAACTACGCCTCTAATGCATCTTCCAATCTGTCGACAACTTTCCATCCTGTGGGTATTTCTTTTACAGAATGAGAAATATCCTTGAAGAAACTTAGTAACACCATCCGCTTCGGATTGGTGCGGATTCTAGTCTCGATTCACCGTGAGATGCCGGATGTGACGCCAGCACTGCACTAGAAAACATTGTGCTGTAAGGCTGGTGCATCAATTAGCATCCTAGACACCCGAGTCCTTCACATTACCTCATCCGGGTCCCTCGATCGTTCATCCTAAAATGCCTTTTTGAAGTGTGAAGAAGGGAGTATTTACACCTGCTAATTCAGGATGTCAATTAAAGGAGGATCACGCGTAACGTGCGCATTATTTCTTTGCTCATCGCAGTCAAATAATCTTTTTGAATGTACCAACTTTCATCAATGATAAACTCATAAAAAGGACTGATGAAAAAAAAGTGTCCGCAAATTTTATTACAGATTCCATTAAAACTTCGGATTATCTGCCAGTTCGAGAATGAAAATCGTTCCCAGTCCGCGCGATAACACATCTGATGTATTCACCAAAAGGAACACACCATGGAAACCAACTTTCCAAACAACCACCTTTATTTGGTACTCCGTCTCCGCGTGCGGTATCTTTCATCGTTGCGTCCTCCATTACCTTCCTTCAAGAAATCACGTCATCTACACCAGCTAATAATAAAACCTAAAAAAAACCACGGCTATCATATTCAACGATCTTTAAAATATGACTTCAGGTGATGGCTTTGATGTCTGTTAATTAATATCGCTGAGACACTGACGTGGAAGCTGTCTATTAAAACAAGAGTGTGTTATATGAGTTGATATTATCGTTTAATAGGCATGGACATATGTGGTATTGTGGTGCGAATGTTTGAGAGCAGTTGGGTAAGGATGTCTGGCCACATTGCTTTCGCCTGACGACGTGTTCCAAGCCGTAAACCACGGCATGAAATGCCACTTTAGTTATAACCAACTAGTGCACTTTTACTGATTACATTTTTAAAATTTTCATTGGCAGATTTATGGAACAATCTGGACATTTTCACAAGATAAACGGTATCAAATGAATCACTCCTCATTCCACTATGGCACCACTTTGAGCTCAATACCTTCTCGTTCTTGCAGGAAAGTCAATAACCTCCTCATGTACCGTCTATCGTTAAAACGTCAATAACAACTTTCAGAGCTTTTGGACGTTGGATATTGCGTTTAAGGCATCCGATGCAGAATATCTTGGGTCAAGCTCCGTCTTTGGTCAAGGAGAGTAGCAAAGGTATCAATCCGACTCGCTGACACATTGGCAGACACTTGCCAAATGCCAGGAGGTAAGTTGAACCTAACTGAAATCCAAACTACGGGGTGTGATGACCAATACTCGCCGATCATCCTTAAGGGATAGTGCCTTTAGCTTTCATCTCACTCCGTAACTTGCGTCATCATCATTTGAAAGTTATCGATGAAGCAACTGGGATGGGACATTTTTACTACCACTCAATATGATATTGCTGTTGATTTGTCAGATTTAAACTTCAAATGACCAGATGTTTTTGTTGAAACACCTGAGCTGCTCCCGCCTACATGTATACTAGTAGCTAGGGTGATTGTCGAGTAAGAGCACAAGCAAATAATCTCTCAGAATTGGAGGGATTCCGAAATGTTAGATTGGAAGATGAAGGATAGGGAACTACGAAATGTTCGAATGAGCAATCTATGAAATGAACAGCAAAAGTCAGTTTTTAAGATTAAGCACGCCGGTTAAGTTTCAGAATGATAAACTTAGCGTGAAATATCCCTCACGTGGGACTCTGATAACCTAGAGGTAAGCTTACCGTCTTCAGGAAAACCAATCCTAAACAAGTCACTGACGATGACTTTTTAACTATGGTTCGTTTTCTCAGTTGCCGCCAGCGGAGTTCTCGGGCTTGCATAGTCGCACACTGGTGGTCGTCTTAGCTAACTTTGACGTCGATTACATGCACAAAACTAAACTTCCGAGGTTTTTCAGAATCTCACAAACCATCAGGGGGTGGGGGTCATTTTACCGAAACATTTTACCGGCATGCATATCGATGATGACCGAAAAACGTTCAAAAGTTTAGTTAGAGCTCGACAAACTTAATTTCTAAGAGTGTTAATAATACAAAACGTCACCGGAATAGAGAAAAGCACTAAACACGCAATTTTCTATTGTTTCTTGCTTATAATTGATGTGAACGGGGATTAACATTTTGCAGGAAATAACTTCGTCGAACAACAGAAAAACGAACACTTCTCGTGAGTATTTTGGCGTGTTTCTCAGATAATGCACTGTTTTATTAACACAATAACATCATCCAGTTGCATTATTTTCTAACTTCATCGCAAGCTGCATAATGTAAACATTGCAGCTATTTCGGCGAAAAACCCTTCGCTCTCGGCATTGTCTTTATAATTTCTTAGTAATAGATTACGCGGGAAAATATAGATCACGCAGGAAAATACCGTGTTTGCTGCGGTGTAGCGTTGCAGCGGAAGATTTTATAGTCGAGTTGATGTCGAACTCGATTCGTTAATGGAGAATTTGATATTATACCAGAAAGATTCCCACGTTTTGATGGCATGGTAGTGTGCTATGCAAAAAGCTGGAAACAGGTGTTTTAATGATTATAATCTCCGTGATGATGACAGATCATATCCAAGAGGGGCAAACGTCAGCCGGAAGACGTTCAGTATCGGGGAAGATTTCACGAAATGACTTGCCTTTACTCAACAACCAGTCGTGTACCAGCCGTATTTAGTAGGGCGGGAAGGCGTAGCTGCTGGCGTTAAGACAAACGAGGTGTCCTGTCCTTTGCGCCCTCCCTGACGGCCCCCTGTCTCTCTAAAGGACCAAAGTTTATAGTTAATCATTAAACCTGGCCAATTTCGTCCTGTGTACCGATTGCGAAACCTACCCACTAGTAGGAACAAAACAGAATAAAGGACGAAGATGAAAACCTACAAAAGAATCTCTTCCAGAAACGTCAGTTTAAATCAGGCTGCGAAATATGTTTTATTGACTAGTCTAGGAGCCCAATCATGCTTGGCTCTCGTATACTGAAGATAGATAAAGTATCATTTTGCTAGTTTGTGATATACTGCTAATGAAAAACTACTTTGACGTGACAACCGAACATATTATGGCGACTGCGAGAAATATTGAACGTTTAACATATCAAGCTTTCTAGTACTCAAGAAGGAACAAACATGAGCCTTTGACGATACTTATTTATTTAATGTAGATCTGATACTAGTAGCTGAAAGAATTGTAACTTGCTACTGATCTTATAAAGATGAGAATAGAGTAGCCGTTCTTCACACTAACTAGCAGTCTCAGAGTACCAAGCATAACCCAGTTGTTTGCATTGTACGTCTCAAGTCTAATCATGTCGTGAGCAACCCGCCGGCTGGGCTATCACATGTCGCGCTAACGAGTCTCACGCCGGAATACAACAATATTGCTGCCTCAAGGCGGTTACCTGTTATCCCAAATATGACCTATTAGTTCACATGCAGTAACTTACGCAGTTGAGCCAAATTAGTTTCGAGTTAATTGACACCCATATGGCGAGAGGCATGTAACGGATAAGTAGTGAGTACTATATCATATATACTATATAAACTCGATCGGTGGTGTAATGGTAAGAGTATATGACTCTCTATCGAGAGGCAGTTGGTTCGAATTTCATTTCGATTGTTCCACGTTAGAATTTCAGGGGTCACTTTGTGACCGATGAACTTGTACACTATTGTTGTGTTACAGGAAACATAAGTCTACCGGCTATTTTTTTGTTATGTATAGGAAGCAAGTGGTTAATGGAACCGCGATATATGCTTATCATGTTCTAGTGCAATTAACAACCAATGCAAACAAGATCAGGGTCAATAAACTCCTCTTTCATTGAAAAGATGAAGTGTACCGTTGTCCACAACAAAGATGAATGCCACAAGAAAATGATTATGAGAAAGAAAATATTGATATAGTATTCCACTGATAATATCATTAATCCTTTGAACCATGTCGCAATATGGCAATAATCAGCTGTTTCAGTACCACGAGGCACATTAACCGAGCTATAATTGTCCATTGGCGAAAGAATCCACTTAGCTCATTTCATTAGTTTCTCACAGTGTGCTGATACATGTAGTTATCACACACACGCAAACAAAAACTTTGCTAAAAAGAAGACTTAAGCAGATTATTGCGAATTCATAACATCCATATGGGAACGATCCATGAAGTTATTCCCTCTTCGAACATCGTCTATAGGCGTGGTACAGGCGTGCTACCACGCAATAATGGAGTCTTACAAAATCAATTTTTACATTTCAAGTAAGCTAAAAGTTATGTGATTCATTGCATCAATTTCACTTTTGCCAAACCTTATGGCTTGTTGTATGCCTATCTTGATCTATTTTTGTGTGCGATCGTGTACAAAAAACAGAACTTTTCAGATCATACAATAACGTGGTTTTTGAAAGACTGGGTCGAATGATTGCTTATTACAAGTATCCAGTATACACACCCGATTCTGTCTCCTGCTGATCTAAACAGTGCTGAGAGCGATCTTAGCTCTAGTCAATCCCTTGGGGATAATATTTGAGAAATCAGAAACTTAAGCGAAAAGTATCACAACCGTCCTTCCACTATATATTCAAATTCTTCTGAAACTGGTACAATTTGCTTTGATTTGGTACATATCTTGCTACGCGAACAATACAGAAAAACTATCTTTGCTATTACCTTTTAACGTAACGATAAAATGTCTCTTGAAGTAAGTAAAATGTAAGCGCGAAAACAGTGATGTAAGTATGTTGTCATTCATCACAACTTTTATATCCAGCAAGTAAAATATTACAATCATATACCTTGACCGGCTTCTTCAAATATTCCGTTATAAGCACGACAAAAACGCTTTACTGAGCATCACAAGATAAATAGCAAGGATAAAACTAAATTGGCTCACCTTTTATGACGTTCCAATTAGGATATCTCACGGCAATCCGTAATCAAACTCGTAATAAAATCCATGATAAATCCCGATAAAGTTATTCACGTTATATCCAACACTGGTCTCGCATTGTAACTGCTCAGCAACACCTTGCGTAGGCCGTCTGCCTCTCGACGAAGCGGTGACGTTCAACGCGTCGGCGATGCAACGCGCTAGCTTATCGACGATGAGTCTCGCGATCACTTTCAGGAGCTTGTTCTTTGCTAAAATGATACCATTCCCAGCAAAAGTCGAGAAGATTTCAGTCCTATTCTCCGTTCGTTGGCGAATGGATGACAAAGTAAACAAAATGCAGCAAAACTTCGGAGCGGATCGGTTACCAGCCCGTGCTTCTGGCAGTGTCAGTAAATAGGTTTCCTTTTTACTTTAAGGTAATCTTGAGTGGATCTTTAATTGCAGCGTTCATATGCCGTTCGAGTTCAAATCCAAGTACATACAATATAATAAAATATATTGGCAGCCCCTCCCTTTACTCGAACATCAATTTATACCCATCACGGAGGCGTCAGAATCACAAATGTTCTGCACCGTGTGGTTTTGTCTCATAGGCCATTACCACAAGTATGAGCAATAGGCCTCCTAGATTCTCCAGCTGCGCAACTATTCCGTGATTGAGTGCTGTTCCTGATGAACCTCCTCCCGCTGTCAGTCTAACTGCCTTCGTAATGGATATACTAACAAACTGTCCAAACACCTGGTCGAAATGATTGCCTCTCATGAACCAACTCAGTATGTTGTATTGGTTCTAATACAATTCCATTAAACTTCAGTAAATACTTCATCCGGATTGACTGAACGTACGTATCGGTCTTCCTGACACTTAAATCCCGAGTCAGATTAAAATAACCTTCAAAAATTCAGTTTATATACATAGTTGCATGTATCCTTCGAATGATGAACTTTTTAAATTGGACGAAAAATCACAGTATAGAAAGCGTCCACGCGTTACTATTCCGGTTTCACAGTTCCAGCTCAGGAAAAAAACATTGCACGTACGTATACTTCCTTTTAACTGTCTAGGGTAGGATACGCTTTTAATACATGGTTTCAACCAGTTTAACGGTCTATGTAATAATTACTTCCGTTTATATTCGTTTTGCATGTATGCCAAGCAGAAATCTCCAAAAATGAGTCGCATAATTAATACTTGTATCAAATTTTATTTTTTCCCTGCTACATTGTTTGACCGTTTTTCATTTCAATTTCATGATGAGATAGCTTTTTGTCCTTGTATCAAATTGCCTATTTTACTTAATCATTTCCAACTGGTCCTGACAGTATTTTTCATTTCTGTTAATTATTGGCAGATGGTGGAGGAGAATCACTCCTGTCACGATTCCGGGTTGATTTCCGTTTCTTATCTGCGTAGCACGTGACTATTACCCTACTCCTCCAGTAATTCACCTATCATCATCAGTTGTAAGTACATATGAATATCTTCCAAGACCGTACCTTGTAGAATCCTCAGCGATACGAACCATATAAAGCCACCAGTTGTCTTGAATTCACCAATTTTCGTGGTCTTTAATTTTCAAGTATCACATTTACTTGAAGTCTTCTTCATTTAAGAATATATCGTTCAGCTGTCTTCAGTGTTCAGACTAGTTCCCCTTTAATGCTAAGCTGGCATCTAAGTTGGCATAAACCCTGTTGCTATGGTCATAATCGTTAGATCCATCACTTATGGTACAGAGCTTTGGGAATCCTGAAAAGACCGATAAAACAGGATAAAAGAACATTAGGTGTGTAAGATTTAGGATTACAGCATTACGTTTGATCATGTCATTTGTATTTTCCTCATTGGGATACACGTAGTGATATTTTACATATGATTTGGCAATGTTTTACGACACTATATGAATAATCTTGCGAACAAATCTATAATTCGTGATTTATTTCATGGACGTATACAATGGACATGTACTAAAAACTTTTTCCGTGTGCTTTATTTTCGCGAATTTCACGAATTATTTCGATTCCCAAAAATAAAATTTCGATAAGTTTTTTTTGTGTGAGAAAAAACAAAAGATATTTTGTACATTGTTATCCACTAAAATAAAAATCGTTAGAATAGTATTTTTTTATTTTGCCACTTTGGCAGCTGCGAATCCCCCTCCCCATTAGCATTCTATTTTTACACTTATGACACATTTTTCTAACTCTATAATCCATGGGAACTAGTCCTTCTGTCATGTTTGTCTTACGACAATCTCCAACATAACAAAATCTTGTAGGATATGGCCATTGTAGTACCACATGTACGTGCATTATACTAGGCCTACTTCCCACTCTGGATATGAATATCCAATAAACTGTTGTTGACAAAGTAACTTTAAACAATATCTAATATTTACATATTACTATTTACTAATATTTACTATTCTCTTATCCTGATTTAAAACGAGGTAAATGTAGTACAACGGTCAGTGTACTCTCTACCTATACAGATCGATTGTAAGAATACGATTGCGAATGTCTGGAATTGGTGAAAAAGAAGAAATAGGTAGATTAATGTTGAAAACCAAGATGAGGGTTGTGAGCAGATCAAAGACACTAGGCAGTATAAGATGTTCAACGGATGACTATTTCAGTAAGACGAGTCAATTCTGAATGATCAATTTCAAACGTCATTTGTAAATGTCAAGTCTCAGTAATCAAGTCGTCTCATAGTTTATGAAATATCCTATATGCGTATGAGGTAATTTATTTTGGTAATGATCTTTGTTTGAAATGGAATATGAAAAGCAATTTCGGGAGACAAATTGGAAGGCACTGTAGGTATGTCACTGGCAGCATGGACGAGCAAAGGACAACTGGCGTTACTTCACGTAATCGAAAGCGGCATTGAGAGGGATCTGAGACTCACTCAGTAATCTTATTGACATCCTAAAGTACTGAAGATCGTTTAAAGGAAACCATTGGTAAGTGAATATCAGAGAGGTTGGCCTGACTGATCATAGGCCTGGATTGCCTCTGTATTTTTCTAAAGCTGAAGTAAACACCGGTTTGTCCTGGGATCACAATAACCCTAATGCACACAACCCGAATAAGAAAGAAACTCAAAGCTCCGGATACACGACATGCATGTACAGGTCGACAAACGGTGTGCTCTCCTGTCAATTTAAACAAGAAAAACCCTCGGGCACATTAGTATAAAGTTGAGCAACACAAGACTTTGCCAATTTCTTAACTTCGGAAACAAATAACGGATACGCCCCGAGGCTTTACTTTGTAAGTTGCTCGTTGCTTCGACTCTTGATAGCTGATGCTACGGTTGATTCATCGGCTGAGGTAATGAATGCCTGTTACATTTACCTTGTTAAGTTAGCTGGTGTAAACAAATGTTTAAAGCTTTAGTTAAAATTTAGAATTGATGAGAATACTTTGGTTCAACAGGTATAACAGCCGACACGATTGAAAAAAGCCGGAAACTGTTTCTGACGACCAATGGTATCTCTTGGTTTCATATCGAGAAATCCAGACCATTAAAGGGACGATTTTAGATATGCATTGTCTATTGACCCATTGTAATCGGCATCTAAAGAAAGATCTCGCTGGATACTGAAACCGAAGTGTTCCGGCATTGACAGTCTAGACGTGTAGGCGAAAGCTGCTTCAACCTCGGGGCTTTCAATCCTGATCATGACCGAATGTACTTTTATTATAGATAGGCACTGGTGTTATTCACTGCTTTGAGTTTTCAATCTTTTTTAGATACTTCGCCGCAACACCACAACATGGAGGTGTTATAATTCAGTTGCCATTTGGGTAGTGTTTGTGCCATTGCTTGCTTCAACCCTTGGCACACTTAACTTGAACTGCCGGTTTGGCAAGACATGTAATTTAATGTAATGTAATGTTTATATTTATATAGCGCTAAACAGTAAAGATGCGTCACAAATGGGTTTTTTGGTGTGATCAAAACCATTGCTGACCCTATCCAGTGACTACAAATGTAGGATGCAGCATGCAAAATTCAGTAAATTTGCTCACCCACTCGACCAATGCCAGAGCTCGACAAGAACTTCTCATTATACTATAATTTCATCAAGAATATACGAAGCACGTGCTCGTACATCATATCAAACATTTTCCAGTCCTTAAATCCGCCATCGATAAGACATGCATGACAGCATGTCACTTGGAGTCAATATACATGATGATGTAGGTTATGCTAAGTAAACTTCCCTTCCCCATGGCAGGAAATAGAAAATTCAAGTACGAGCACGTGATGTGACGTCAGTATAGCAGATGGTTGACACGGGCTGTCAGCCGTCAGCAAACACCACGAACATAAAACAGTCCCGACGAAAATTTAAAAAGATCTTTACAATTCTTGATTAGAACGACCCAAGAAAATATCCCGGGAAAAACTGGAATCTTATCTGGTGGTCCGTAAATTTTTGTACTTACATTAAATCGGCTTCCATCAACCTCTCATGATCTCCCAATCAGAATTGCATCGTAACCGCTGGCAAAGTCAAGAGGTTACCGTTACTAAAGCAACTGGCATTGTTAAGGTGTGTTATTGCTGAAAAGATAATGAATATGCCAGTGTGTTAGTATTGGAACCACTAAAATTACGAGAAACTTCTGGACCGAGCTCTCAGACCGTTCGCTCTGATGCGATCTCCAAGGCTGTAGTTCTATCATCACATTGATTCTGTAATTTTTTTTCCAACGACTGTGGATATCTGGAAAATGAATGGATCCACTGGGCACGCCTAATAACGAGCAAGGCTAGGCTACATCTGTCTGACGACATATAGGCTACTAGAATACAATGCCAAATTCTGACCAAGAAGATTACTATAATTGCTGTGAGAATAGAAAGTGATAATTGTGACAATATCTTGGACTTCTTTATTTTGTCGTGACATACTTGTATCATCCACAAAAGAATTTAGAAAAAGTATCCCCATGATCACTCGCAGTGTGCTGGTTCTAATTACGCAATGCGTTTTATGGACACTGTCTCATATGTTCTCTAATGCCAGCCTTGGCGAGTTAATTTGTAGTGCTATAATTAGAGGCTTCTTTCAGAAATGACATATCTTTTTGAGTGGCTCATTGTGGAATGGCGGGGTCTTTTTCAACGTTATTTTCACAAACAGACAAATCTCTATCGCTTTTTATTTGTTTAATGCAAAGAAATGCACTGGAAAAGTAACTATTGCCTTCAAAAAATATAATTTTACACCGTGTAAGGCATCGAAAAACTATTTGAGAATATTGAAGTGATTTTCAACCTGGGCCTCATCCTCAACAACTCTGTCTGCATCTGCCCCGTTGTCGGCAACCCACAAGTAGATTTAGCACTTTGGCTGCGACTCTAAGCACTCGCGTTCAACCCAAGTTCGGCCTGGATGTCAACTCCTGTACACAGCGGCAACGAATCTCGAATATTTATATTTGTTGTACTCTACCCAGGGTGATTTCTATTCAAACCACCACGATCTATGAGTTCGCCTCTACAGTTTGTGTATCTCAGTCACGCGCAAAAACTTTCCACGGCCCTTTGACCACGGGGAATAAGAAACCGCCGCATGGTCATCCTTCTTAGATCACGTATTGGTCATTCAAGTAACACTCGACGAGTGATTAGCGTCCCTTCAGGTGTCTCTGAAGCCAGATGCTTGACCACTGTCTCGAGTAGCATACTAAAGAAGTACGCGAGGTTGGTCATGTTGGTAAACCGGATTTGGTCATGAATATAAGCGTGGGATTTCGACAATGTTATGACCAGAATGATGGCCAGTCAGTGAACAGTGTATCGTTAATGTTACCAGTTGAGGAAAAAGCATTATGTTCTCGAAGTGAAAAAGGCCACAAGACGGGTTTGAGGCACTTCAAGCCCGTCAAGCTCTCTTCAAATCGTTGCTTTCAGTATTTCTTTGATTGTGTATCAGCCATTCAAGAAGCAATCCACGGGTGATTACGGCCTCTTCAGGTTTCTCCGAAGCCGATCGAGGGTTTGACCACTTCGAAGAACACGTGGAGTCGATAAACCCGTCTTTGGTAACATCCGATGCGCTTTGTGAATAATGATGATGTTGTCGACTAGGTTGTTCATGATTAATTGTAAAGCGTGGTCTGCCCGCAATTTTAGTTCTGAAATACGAAGTGCAGTACACGCCATGCCATCTTTTTCTGCACTCACTGATTATTTTAACGACACTCGTTATCATAGGGTTCTTTTGATAACACACAATTGATATACAAATCATAAATGACACCGACGTAATAAAAATCAGGCCGTCATGGTCGCTATCTTAACCGAAGTTTTCCACCTTCGTGAAAATCTTTCTGCGTATCATATAATTCATCACCTACTACTCATCAATATTTATCCTCAGTTTGCCATTCCACATCCTCTCATTATACACTCACAGATGCCGCCCGATATCCCTTAATTGCATATTTAGAGTTGTGAGCATTCCGTCCGCCCAGCTGTTCTCATTAATCAAGGAGAACTGTATTCGCTTGAGTTATAGTACCACAGTTGTGAGATAGCGTATCCGGTATCTTTGAGGCAGGCTTGAACAATTTCTGTCTGTTCCATCCAAGCGCCGCACTCGCAAGAAATCATTCTTTAGTTTAGAGTACGTTTAACTGCTGTTATCGCTTCCAGTATTGTTCAACCTTTGAGGGTTTACATAATAGCTTCACAGCCGGCGAACAATGGCCTCACTCCAAGAAACCATTGTTCACCGGCGTGTCCGAAATCTATATGTAAAGCCGGCCTCATGGACCTTTCTGGGCCTGGATATCCAAGACAAGTTTTCTCACTACCGCTGGCGTTAGCTTAACCTGGTGTTATATCGCCTTCAGTGAGCCCTTTTCGAGTCAACGCAACGCTACGTGAAAGTGACAGAGCTTGTTAATTAATTTCGGAAGAAGGTGATTTTCCATGCTCTCAATCGCCTTGTGTTGCGTTGTTCTGTAAGCAGTGTTATGTACATGATCTACAGTGCTTACTGCCTATAATCACGGATGAAGCACTACATCCGTCCTATAATGATCGGCTGGTTTATATCAAAATACGATTTGAAACATGAGGATACAAACACGTACTTCATATCGTATTTCATATGATGCGCTGCTAAACTATTTTTTACCTCACTGTTTAGAATTGTATCTGTTCTTCCAAACGCTAGTAGTTGTATATATTTGTTTGTAAAGTTCATGTTTCGAAAAAGGTAGACAAGCAGCCAGGACATAACCGGTCATAACGTCAGCTTATTAAGGAAGTACATGTACATAACTATTCATTTGAGTTTTCCGATACCATTGTTGATGCCTTATATATTACTATTTGGCAAAAACACATTTTTCATAGTCGGTTGCAATGGAAACGAGATTTTCTACAATGGGATTTTTTATTTTCCACGACGATGCCACAGCGGCACTCATCGAACACTGAATACTATACAGCCACCATTCAAATATGTAAAAACTGTAGACCCATTGCTGATATACAAAATATACCGGATTTCTGATTTACGTCCTGACGATGGCTGATGAGAGCCCACGAAACAGCACCGACGCTTTGGAGCCAGCTCATGGAGACCCTGCCATCGCCAGGATGATAGCCATTACAGAAGTTCTTGTCAAGTGGTGGCCGATCGTCACATATACCTTGGGCATCTCTGGGAATCTCATGTCCTTCCTGGTGACCACGAAGAAGGACAACCGGCTGATAAGTTGCTGTATCTACATGTCTGGTTTGAGTATTGTCGACACGCTTGTCCTTGTCGGATCGCTGTTGTACAAAACGCTGGTCTCACATGGACTGGGGAACAACCTAGACGCAAACTTGATATTTTTAAGGTTTGTCGTTTTCTTTTAAATGATAGTTTTTCTGGTAGAAAACCCATCAGTATCAAGACTAGTATGAATACGCCGACATCTCAATAATTATGTAAAATTCACGTGAAACGTAATCACATGATTATATTTCCACTGAACTGTCGTCTCCGATTATTTTTGTCCTTCTGTGACATGTTGTGAAACCAACTGTTCTCCCTAAAGGAACTGAAGGCGTCTTAATCATGTTGCCAAATTAATCAATGAAAATGGAGTGAAAGCCCAGGGAAAGAGAGGTGTTATGAGATTAAAATCGAAGGCCTCGGTCACCCTAAAAGAACCTCATCTGTCCGACATCGAATGTGCTGAACACTTATGAAGGATAGGAGTCACGGGGATCCAGGGGAAATAAATGTACTGTTACAACCAGAATATACTGGGCCAGCAGAGCAGTTCAACTACCTTTTAGATCGTCCTTTATTTCTGCTAAAATTTTGAATTGTTTTTTCTTGTCAGCTTCATCTGGTACGATACGGACACTTTTGCGATAACCTCTGGACTTTTCCTAGCCGAAATGAGCATAGACCGCGCAATCGCAGTCATGTACCCAATGAGAGTCGCCACGATCTGCACCGCCTCACGCGCGGTCAAGGTTACTGTCATCACAGCCTCGATTCAGATTATCTTCAACATCCAAGCCTTCTTTTCCTATAAGTTACCAAAACCGCCGAGCGGTGGGTTGTTACGTGACGTCCCGGAGGCCCGATGGGTGGAAAGGTTCTTGAACTTCTACCAACTTGTCATAGGAACTTTATTACCATTTTCAATCTTGATTATCTGCAATAGTGTAATAATATTCGGGGTGCGTCGAGCAGCCTCAGTCAGGAGGAAAATCGAATCAAAAGAACGCAAGTCGAACGAAGCAAACTTGACTATACTACTTTTGATGACATCATTTGCTTATTTCATTTGTTCAATTCCAAAGAGATTATATGAAGCGATGGTGAACAACGACCACCATACTGACTCCTATTTGTTAACCCGGCACATGTTGATATGGCGGATATGCACAGAACTGTGGCTCTTGAATTTCGCCATGAATTTCTATGTATATTTCCTCGGCGGAGGGACACGGTTCCGCAGGGATGCGAAGGAGGTCATCACTAAAATTGTTCGATCATTTTTGTTAATTGCCCGAAGGCTTGTTTTCTCTAAGAATTTATAAAAATGCATCGCATCCCTCAAATTGCCTCTGAAAGTATTCCTTGGCAATAGGTATGTGAATATCGTATTTTACTATACCAACAAAATATATAAATCTCATATTTTTTAGTACCGTTATTAAGGTGGGTCAACGCCAGAGCATTGTCTGACAATGCCAATGTTGTAGTGGTCAGACGTCAGTGCTGTGGTGCTTAGCTAACCTTAATACGGAACGAGCCTATTCAAGACTATGCCTGTAGGACATGTTTCGATGTTATATAGCAACAAGAGCAAATCAAACGAAATCTGTGCGTTAGAATAGCAGTAACACCTCAGTTTTATATAATAATAAGTGAAATCACGAATTTTTGCTAAAGTACATCTCGGCGCCTGTAAAGTAATTCATCTGCCTAGGAATTTTGAAGCCGTTACGTCATCTTAAGAGCATTGTTAAGTGGACAGCTGGCATGGTTTATTTACCAAGAGTGTATTTAGAGAGGTTCGTACGAACTTTTGTTGCGATATTTGTTCAGCGTATTTGAGTGTAAAAATGTATTATACCATATACATGAACAACTATCCAACATGATCTCGGTTTACAGCTTCGCTTGGTTTACAATTAGTGGCCACTCGGACATCTGCTGCACCTGTTATCAAGTATGGCTTCTTGCTAGTATGAAGGAAGCTATTTACTCTGATCGTATATGTACACGTACTATAATGTTCTTTTCGTGCGCGCATTCATCTAATCATTGATAAAAACTGCTAAGCTTACGCGTAAAAATGTCTTCAGCGCATCTCAGAGTTTTTGAAATATGTCCAATGGTAGTTCAAAGAAGCGATTGAAAAGGTAAGAAAGATTAATAAAAACAGCACGAGCTCAGATTGAGTCAACGTAAAGCTTCTAGCAGACTGACAGCAAACATTTCTCTTCCCGCCGAATTTAGCGGTCAGTGTGTTGCAAGCTTTGAACCAGACCTGTAACAAATGGCGTAGGTTGGGGAGAAACGTCATCTTGTAATTTAAGTTCTGGCTCGAAAAAATAGCGGAGAAAATATGCATTACTTGTTGTTCATGTTGTATTGATTGTTTCGAGTTGTCATTCAAGGAACGCAAGGGAAATCAGCAGGCTCTCCTTTATCCACCAACCATGTTGATTGTATTCTTACAAAAATGTGGTCATGATGGACGACACGGTCCACTGAGCGTTGTAAATCGTCTCCGGCAGCAATTCTGGAAAGTCATACGAGTTCAAAGCTTGCAAGCGGAGTATATCGGATAAACACAAAGTCCCGCTTAAAAATGTTATGTATCGTCATGCATTAACTTAAGACACAATATATCAATATAAGTCGGCACTGTCTCTTATAGTGAGGATTTGCTATACTGTTCCGAGAACCGATCAGTTCGCCATTTTCCCGAGTTCCCGATCCCGTAATAGCGGCCGAGATACAGCGCTTGACGCAAGGGCCCAACGCGCCGCGTAGTGGCAAAAAAGCGAAGCTGGCGAAACATTTATAACGGGTCACCGTCACTTATTATTGGACTTATAGCGCATTTACGGGGTTGCAACTATTTTGCTTTATAGTGTCACTAGGAAAGAAAAGCATGCGACCTAACGCCGATCTATTTGTATAAAGTGATAATTTGAAGGTATATAGTAGGAAATATCAATAAAATAATCATTCCATGTCGTCTTTTGAGGGCATTTTTGATTGTAAAAAATATATGTGTACGTCACCGTAGTCTCTGCAATGATAATTTTATCAGAGCCGTCTCGCGCAAGTAGAAGTTCTTTACCTATTAGTTCTTCACTTATTAGTCTCAACGTCTGGCGCAAAGCCAGACGTTTTCCATTACGATTTCACTACGATGTTTGACAAGAAGGAGCAGTGCGCGAGATATGCTAATGAGCAGACTTCCCTCGCTTGAGTTTCTGAAGAATGTTCCATATCGCGCTAAGCTCATCACTGCTGATTATGACAGGCGTGCAACGGTAAGTATTTGCTCCCCAACTTCCACCCTAATACGGTACAATAAGTTACCATTTGATGGGAATGGGACAATGCCCACACTGTGTATGGAGTCATAGGGATAAGAAGACATTATTCATTAGTGTTGGTACAAGTGATTTTGCCCAAAAAGCATGTGCATTCAAAAAACAAAATATGCAAGGTATCACGTACATACATGACCATGACGACGTGCAGAAAGTGCACTGGCCAGTGCATACCCTATGGCTATGTACTAGTAAACATGGTAAACATGAACAACATCATTATTCATCGGCAGTTCATTTTACTCCGAGCTTTTCCTGAAACATATAGCCATGATGATTAGGCCTACCATGTACCATGACATGACCAATAACAGCACTAGATCATGTAGATGTCAACAAGTTCACATGAACCGTATAATCCCGCATGGCGCATGTGGGGCATGCGTCTAAACCAAAGCCCCAAAATCACTTGTTTTGGTCTATTTCACTTGTGTTTCCCCCGTCTCCCAGTCCATAATACATTTACAGTTTACAATCCCCGATCATGGCCCAACAAAAGGTCATCGGTTGACTAAAGGAACACAACTGTTCAATGGATTTATAGTTGAATGCGATCAAACTACGTCTTTTCAATCGTGGATTGTAAATTTAACCCCATGGGCCTAGGGAAGGCCCTATAACAATACTTTCGACACAGTTATTATCTCCGCTGCCTCCACCATGTTACACGCAGTGCTCACTGCTGATTTTAAAAAATGCACCACCTAGTCAAAACAGGACATATGTTCTTCTAGGAATAGATCTCTTTCCAATATTTCGTCATTCCACTATCGTCATCACCTCATGATACTTTCATTGACATTACAGGCACACATCCACAGAGCACTCTTCAAATCATCTACACAGTGGTTATCCAACTAGGATTATAAAGGTAATTTCTAAGCCCCGCACAGTGGGTTTCACTCTTGATAAAGGGGCTCTATTGCTAGCAGCTAGGTAGGCAAGATAAAGTTAGACGAAGTAGCCGATAGGGGTCTCTCACCCCTCAAAGTCCGTCACAACTGTTCAAGCTTGTACAAGGAATACATGCAGCGCTGACTCTCACAAGACCCAATGGGAATGTCGCACAGTCATCTGTCAAAAACAAGACCTATGTTGTAGTATGATCTCTTGCCAATATTTAATAATTGCACTATCGTCATCACCTCATCATACTTCATTGACATTGCAGGCACACATTGGCATAGACCACTGTTGCAATGAACGACACAGTCGCTATCCAAGTAGCATTATAGAGGTAATTATCATTATCATATCTCATTAGCATGTGAACCAATCGCGTCGCGTCCTTTGCGATCACGGCAAAGCCTCATGGAATAATGTCTTTCACCGTTGAATAATTTTTCATATTCCATGCCTACAACTTCAATTTCTTCATATTCCATGGCTAGAAGTTCAATACTAATATAATATCCAAGATAAAGTTACAAGAAGTAGTCAATAGGGGTCTCTCACCTCTCACTGTATGTCCACACTATTCACGCTTGTACGAGGAATACATTCAATGCTGAATCTAACAACACCCAGTGCCCTTACTCTGTATATTATAGTCACTGGAAGATGGCCCATTTCACTCCTTGCTTCTACTTCACCTATAGTCTCATTGCATACGCCTCAGTTCTATGATATCACATTCACTTTCAGCGGTCATGCAACGCAACAACTGTGCTATCTGCCATCGCACATCAACGAAGAAGTGCAGCCGCCCACATTCCACCTCACATCTGTCCGACCAGCTGCAATCCTCGAGGACGCCCCACTGTACCACGATTTCACTACGATGTTTGACAAGAAGGAGCAGTGCGTGAGATAGGCTAATGAGCAGACTTCCCTCGCTTGAGTTTCGGAAGAATGTTCCATATCGCGCTAAGCTGACCACTGCTGACCATGACAGGCGTGCATTGGACTGGTACAGGTTGGAACTGAACATTGAATATGCTGGTGGTGACGCTTTCTGATGAGAAGTTGGTCGTGACTGATGCAGTATTGTTGGACTTGTCCACAGCATCGTTCAATCATTGCTCTCTGAGCTGCCTTGATTCTGTACTTACCCAAATACTAAGACCAAATGCCTGTTGACTGTGCTTTAAGAGAGACTGGCGCCATGCCTAGAGATATGACTGACCCCTATTGGCAAATTTGTATGACTTTATCTTGCCTACCTAGCTGCTGCCTATAGTCTCCCTTTAACTGTGGAACACTTCAAAGTCGATAAAATGCCATGTTCCACCTTTTAATGTGTTCAGACCGCCATTTTCAAAATAATCAAGTCAGGACACTGCCTTCTAGTCTCATAATAAATTTTGCTTTCCTCAATAATAACATTTCTTCTTCTTCAATGCTTTCATCATTCCAAACTTCTCCTCCTCTGACTTTTACAGGGGTACAGTCATGGCAATCAAAACCCAAATACTGAGACCAAATGCCTGTTGACTGTGCTTTAAGAGAGACTGGCGCCATGCCTAGTCTCTCTTAAAGCACAGTCAACAGACACCAACCCCCTCAGACTCAGAAACCACAAACGCCCAACCCTTCCTGCTACCTTAATACTTCTGGGTATCGGAGAACTGTCAGTGTTTTATCTTACCTTTTGTTCGATGTCACCTTGGCATCCGGCCTCGGGTGATGTTACATTTGTTGAGACAGAAATGTCACCTTACACCCGACAGTAAAGACTATATTTGATTACTCCCTTCGGAACAATAATCGCTGCCAATGTTTTATCATGATGCCAAAAAGGTTAATGGTATTTTCACTTTAAATTGCTTTCTTGGTGCGCTTGTTGCCCAAAACGCTAAATAAATGGCTTTCAGTGAATACGAGTTTCCATTACTGCAATAATTCTTTACGCAATTGTACTATAAATGACAAAGGATCGGCAAAGCAACTGTAGAATTTACGCATCAGGCGCCACGCTGAGGTAGAGCGGCAAATGTTACAGCTTAAAATCTCACTATTTATCAGAGTCTCCCACGCAATCTGTCATTTGCCGAGTACATTTATCAAGACCGCAATTTCAACAACAAGAAATCAAGTTGCACATTCAAGTTCTTCTTCGTATTCGTCATCATCTTTTCCAAAAGTGGAGTGAGGGGCCCCAACAAACTGATGTCCGGAGCCTGTCCGCTGTTAGTGTCCGGAGCCTCACCGCGACAGACTGCCGTAGAGAGCTAATATTTATAAATATGACGACCCATTCTATCAGACAACAATGATTGTAAAGCTGTCAGTCTCTTGGCATTTGACTGGTCTCATGATCACGCGGTGCGACCGATGCCGAACTCGTTTGTAACTTGACCGAGTGCGGCGTAGCTACGGGACGGATCAGATCAACTGTTTGGTAATTCCAAACGTCAGGACACAAACTACCCCTGGCATGTAATTTGGCGACCATCCCTTGGCTATTGTCTGATAACATGACTAGTGTATTCTTGGGTCATTCGTATTCGAGTCCAGTAAGGTCGCCCCTAATCTTGATGGTGGTCGACTCAGTATTCATAGGAAACTATGTTTTTCTCTGTTACCGATGCCAATCAACATTTAGGATGCATTGAAAACGGGCCACAGGTATAGTCTGGAGACCTATACATGAATGGATGGAATTGTTTTTCAACTGAACCAATATGCCGAATTGGCAGCAGACATCCATGAAAAAAAGTAGATTCGTGCGATAATCAGTGGTGGATTCAGAAATTTGTCAATCTTGAAAACAAAGGGTGGTGGTGGTGGTGAGGCTCCCCAAGATGTTGTTTTCTCTCAATATTTGCCGAATATGCGTTTTCCGTGAAAGGTCAAGGGCTTAAAGGGTATTTCCTCCCATTCACATATTCCACAATGGTATTTCAAATGGCATTTACCAAACTCCCATTCCTTCAACAGTAATGAATTAACAAATCATCCTGATCATTGCTGTGTTGCACCGAATGGTATTTAACTAATCTCCAAATTGGTCCTCTGAATGCAGTTACCTCTTCGCGCATAGCCTCCCCTATTACCTTGTGTCAACTGAAAACCCCAAATATTCGCGCCTGTTTATTTCTGCAATAAGACAATAAAATATCTAACATATGATTTTACGACTTTTCTTCTGGCTGCATACGAATTTCCACCGGCTTCACCCTCCGAAGACACATCGCTTTGCAACTTTTTTATTGCAAAGTTTGGACATTTGAAGAATACTGTGGTGTCAAACTTGAATTGTAGAACAGCAAATACGTCCAATGAATCATATGTCTAAAAAACAAAACAACTTAAAATGGTAGCTGATGCTCTTGTTTCCGCCTGTTTAGGTAAACCAGCCAGCTATTAACGCTGCTAATATGGTAAAAATGAACATGTCACAGGGGAGTCATCATGGTACTACTACGCAACTTTGGAATGGATAAGAGGTGACTCTGTCACTTCAGCTCCAAAGACTGCATTTTTCGATGTCAGAGCACTACATATCATTCATCCCAAATGCTACTCTGCATATGAATGACAATTGCTCTTTACCGTAGCGTTAAATGGAAGCAAAGGACTGCAGGTAATTGTGAGTTGCATCCATTCCATTCAACATGTCCTTATACATTTTAAAGTAAACGGTTGAATACAAAATGATAATACTAATAGTCCCCCAGGAATCATGGTAGCCACAATTAGTATCCATGACACGGTCGGATGATGTGAGTGCTGATGGCGCGATAGTCTCATATACTCATTTGAGAACTCTGAATCAATACCACTCTCGGCAGGTCGGAACAACATTTTCAGATTTTCCATCCGGTTACGCATGCGCACTGATAAGTAACCAAGGCAACCAAGTCGTAATTAAACCTGGTCAACTTATCACGCGAATGAATACAAAACCTTGACATTTTGTCTGAACTCCTGCCGACCACGGTGATGACTAAAGTCCTCAAGGGAGTATCATTCATATTGACCAGTGGCCAAACTGCACCCTCAGCTGGCGAATAATAGTCGTGTCCAAGTCGTTCAATTTTAAAAGAAGCACACTGTCCGCGCAACACATTTCTAAATAAAAGCTTCTAAATAAAGAATAATGGAAATAGTTGTGAGTTGTGTTAAATTGATATCACCCTGGTGAATCGGTACTGTATGTCTGAGTCTCTACACGCAATTCTTATATCTTCATGTGTCAGCATACTATCACTCATCCAATTCCCATCTCACTAACCTACTGAAAACTTTCAAATTATGAACTGAATACACAACGATAATATCATTTTGACCAATACCTGCATTTGACCAAATATGAGATTTTAGGAGGACGTGGCGAGATGTGACTCATCAGGTGAGATGACAGCACCTGGACTCGGGTATAGAGATGCGATTTGACTATAGGTCTTGCAATTGCTGACTTTCCAGGCAGGGAACCATGCGTTTAAAATGCAAAGGATGCGAATTGCCTTTGGTTGCGATAGGAATTATTCCTGCGTCACCTTAGCTATATGGCTACAGACATCATGAATGTCGATAACCACAACAAAAGCTGGATTTGAGTAATACATATCGGAATAAAGTTGTTAAATTCTATAGGGCAAAGGGCAAACAAATCGAGCATTGTATGTGTAATTCCCCGACAGGGGGTCGGTGCCGTGTTGACGCCTCAGGCTCACTTTGCCATATTTTAAAGGCATCCGTCATTGTCTGTTTGATACCACCATCTCAATCCAAAAGGAAACGAGTCTTTAGATTTGACTCACAGCCCAGAAGAAATAGCAATTCAAGATAAACAATGACTATACATTAACTGTATTTATCATGTTCATACGAGATTGCTGAACATATAGCCTTATTTGTAAGACTTGTGTCTGTAAGAAAAAGATATAATTGTAAAGACTCCCGCGGAAATGTCACCTACTTGAGTGGGACAATGAGACGAATGTCGATGTTAGTAATACTGGGTGTAGCGACTTTGTTCCCCATATTTCAGGATTTTCATATGATGGACAGCTATAGAGAGACCAGAAGAAGACACAGAAGAAGATCAGTGTTCCGAAACAATGAATGGAAACATTCAGGAAAGCAAACACTTCAAACGTTAAATCGGTTCTCAACACTTGTGTGGGTCGTTTCTTTTCCTCAAGGCCATCAGACATTGGGGAATAGCCAAGCGCAGTGTACATGTATACAGTTGAAAGTTATTACGCTTGTGAATCGTCATGAGTGAAGCCTCGACTATGAAGATATCTGTTTGTTCTTGGTACTCGACTCTAGGCGTCTTGTTTGTATAGTCGATACTATATTGGGCCGTTCATGAGCAGTCTTGCATGTTACATACCGACAAAACATAGAATCTAATTAAAAATCACTTCATTACACTGTCCTTGTTGTAGGGAATGTTTTTCTGACATCCATGATAGTACGTAAACAATCCAATTGTTTGCAGAGACTGTTCATGTGAGCTTACCTCTGAGGGATCAGTCGTACAGTAAAACTGCTTACAGGCCTGCTTAAGAACTTCCTGAACTTTTCTGAGCCCACTGATAAAGGGTTATTGTCAGCATTTTACTCCCGCAGGCCTTGTTGTGAGATACCATTCGTACTCACTGATTCCAGACTTAAGGAAATATTTCTTCCATAGGTTGCCGCGTTTGTTGACAAAGCAAATAAGTACTTGCCTCGGGTATATTCTTTGCCAACATCTTGGTTGAACAAAGGAAGTATACTTTTTGTTATGGTTATGTTTCTCTTCACCTTTCAGATGGATAGAAGACAAAACAGGAGATCGGGGCGTGATTTGTCGGGTAACTGTTAGGGCGTTTGAAATTGACAATAACAATATTATCAAATATTTTTATTGGTGGAAAGGTGTATCTGGATTGATAGTGATAAATGTATAAAAACTACCTATCTTCATATAATTCATATGTCCCATTTTAAGGGTTAACCACAGGCACCGTCGACTAGAACTTGTCAACTCAAAAGCAATACAAATTCTTTCAAATTGACGAAATGAACGCCAATTTCAAGAGTGAGAAAGACTCCAACCCTCTAAAATGGCATTTTGAAGGAGTGATAATTGCTATAGGATTTCAAGATCTAGCCAAAATGGTGGTGCCCACGGTCAACCCTTAATTCCATTATGTCTGATTTTATTGGAATCTTCCTTCAATTTACAGGAACTGAAATACGTTCATCCACTACACACTATTAGATGATCTATCAATGCATCAGCACTGCATGGGCGTTGGCGTTTCCTGATGTGATTACATTCAAGGGCGTTCATCCAATCTTAATATCATCAAAAGACCCAACTAAGACATTCAGAGGCAGACATATTACCTGTAATGAATTCGACCTGGACACAATGACAGACACAGTATGCACACGATTTTCTTATATCCAGATATCTCTTCTGTTCAGTAAACTTTTGTTGATCTGGCGAGCCATACTCTCTTTTCACATGAAAAGTACAAGCTACCTATTTTTTGAAACGTACCGTTTAAAACGTTCATCCTACCTTTTGCAAAAGTTCATGGCAGGTGTTTAAGTCAACCACGATCATCGCGTCAATTTAAATAGAATATTGTTTGCATAAAAAACGTTTGCAATTGCCAGTAAGCATTAGCATCATGAACGTATAAATAGCACGATATTATGTGGTCGTGCATCGATCTACAGAGATCCTTTCCGAGCATAAAGCAGCGAGAAATTCACTTGATTCAGGGGTGAACCGATTCAGGTGATTGCCAGCGTCCGTTCGATACTTATAAGAATGAAGGATAAAAAACCCTGTAAAACTGAACTTTTTCACGAGCACATGGGACCAGTGTTTGAGGTTTTGCAAAATTTAACTAGTCACAGGACTTTTCACAGAGTTAAAATCCCCCTCAGGTTGCCGAGAGAACTCTCCTTTATAGTCCAACTTGTTACACTGCAAATTGGTTTGACAGTTTCTTAAAGAGATGAACGTCTGACATTCCCAGCAGTGACCCTCCGTTCTCATTCATACGCGGACAGTAATAACAGCATATTTGTGTTATAATATACACTTTCTATGCAAACGAGGAGATATTGGTGCATATAAACATTCTTCACCACGTTTTGCTAAATCCCGGTTGAAAGGCGATAACGTCTGCTCGGAAAAAAGTAGGTACTTTACATGCTTATTTGAAAAATTAGGTGAATAAGAGCATGCTTGGGCAAGTTGCAGTGATTTCTGCCTAAATTTGAGAGGATCATTCATATACATCATGCAGCAGTGTCCATGATTTCAGTAATGATGGATTACTCGTCTATATATCATGGGCGCGAGAAATGCTTTATTTAAGCTATCGAACATGTTAACGAATACAAGTAGGGTGCTATGTTTTGGTAAGTAACATGACAAGATATTCATGGTTTCATGTACGCATTTATTGACTTTTGTTACGCCAAGATACCCCGTCTACTTCGTTGGATGAGATTTCGTCTTGATTACTTGCTCATCACGAGGACCCGAATAGAGTTACTTTTACTTTCGGAAAGTTCCACGGTCCAATAATTATGTCCTCAAAGTTGCTATCAGACACTTACCATGCTTACAGCGACATTTCCTTTCAGAAAGACGGGATGTCCCGTCTGAACATCGATACCTCTTTTACGCGAATTACTACAAGAACTTTTGACAACATCTATCAGTGGCATTTTCTGATAAACCAGCAAAACACGACTTGACAGGAAAAGCCATCACGCCACGGCCCACAGATAATCACGGTCTTCAATCAAATGCCATCAAATGATAATGTATATCTTGCCATTGATATGTCCCGAGGGGTGATGGGCATTAGCGCAAATGCTAATTTGCTTCGGCCATGTGCGTGTGGGTTCTATTCGGCTGGTTACAGCTTTACGACGGTCAATGAACTTCGAATACACATCAGCTAATGCATGTTATGGGTAGATTTCAGAACGAACAATACTTTTTAGAGCAATTTGAATCAGCACCTTGATTGGCCTGAGATGGAACAAAATATTTGTATCCGCATGAATGATCGCAGTAGAAAAATCTTGTGTAGGCGTTCGTAACCGGTTACAAAATGCAGAAATGGTGTTAAGATACTAAAAAGATACTTATTTCAAGATCATATTCAGTTTCGTGCACATATACATTGGTAACTTGATCATTTGTCAGGATATGAGCTCTGAGTCTTACAACAGCATGGTAAAGACTACATACGTTCACAAACGCCTCATTTGCATAGGCGCCGATAACCTTAATTTGGAATTGAAAAGTTCTTTCCCAATGTTCTATTATTAACACATTCTATACTCAACACATTCTCCACGCTAATTACTAGTAACTCTTAGGCTAATTTATATTTTGAAACAGATCTGAAATAATCTCGTTAACTTGTCCGCCTCATTCAAAGTGAGAAATTCCGAAGAAGATAAATACCCAACAGCTGCAAGAAAATCAATGTTTTGAAATTTTGCCAAAGTGTTCGTTCCTCTTTGCATGTCCCTAGAATTGGACAGAAGCTCAGTCAACGCCGAAGGGTGTGAATATACCTGTCCATAGCTGATTCTCTCCATAAGTGTTTTTATCTTCCTCGACCAGTTGAGATCCATCGGCGAGATACGACGCCCGGTTATTAATTACCTCCCTCCCAAACACCTTAGGGGCAAATATGCAACAATTAATGGCTATATCTCATTAGATTCATAGATTGCCAAGGGCGGAAAGCCCTATCAGTTTATTATGGCTTATTGGGACGTAGACCCAAGCGAGATTTTGCCAGCGGCTCCTAGTCCCGCCGGAAACATTTCAGGTTTGTGGGAGAGCAGATTTGAAAAAAGCAACGGAAGGAAAGAATCACTAAGCCTTTTGCAAATATTTGGTTACGTGTGAATCTCTCGCCACCATTTTTTCGATATTTTGGAAAAAGAGGTATCATATGTTACTGGGTTATTCAGAAAATACCTTTCCTAACTTAAAAATGACATATGCATCAACAAATTTACAACTCAAGTCACATTTAGGTGTGAATGACATAGATGTCGTACAAGGTATGAGTAGTATGTGGTTTACTCCTGTCTAAAATTGACCTATTTCGATTTGAACTAGTTTCATGTGACCTAGAGCACTAATGGCAGACAAAATATGTAACTAAGTAACTAGGTCGCTCGTTGGCATACTAAATAGGTCAACTGTAGACGGGAGTAAACCACATATTACTCGTATGTGATATAATTTCAGAAAATATCACAACATAAAACAAGTCCTTTAGTCAATTTAAGAGTTATAAGTGTTATACGTGACATAACCTTGAACCGTGACCATTCAGATATTAAGCATGACGTCACGTTTGTGACAGCTAATCGGATTGAAGTATCCAAATATTTCCAAAGTTCACTGCAAAGGCAATATCAAGTTCGAGTACTGATTCTCAAGGGGCTTTCTCACTGCCAAAAATGAACTGCCCAATACATTCATTAACAAATTATAATGTGGTTTCGGCGGTCGATACATTTCCCCAAGGACGTACTATTCGTGCGAATTACCAATTGTTAGCTTAGATCTCAATTCACATCTTATCATTCTGACAGCTCTAAATTTCTCCCGCTATCGTAAAGCCAGAACTTAAGCCCGTGCTTCAATTTTCCCTAGTGATATTCATAGCAAATTGATTGGAGATACGTATGAAATATCTACGTGAAATGACACGCGTAAAGATAGAATGATAGTATAGTACTTCCTACGTCCGGGTGCATCTAATCCCTTGATTGAGGCAGGGTGTTTAATTTCCCCCTTTCTTGTCTTGTTGTACGATATGGCACCCAACTGTCACACCAGCTTCAGTTTACTTTATGGCGACCATGAACGATGTCTGTCCGCAGATCCGCCAGATATTTAGTGTGAAGGCCATCTTCTCTCGACAGAGTCAGTCAAATAAAGAGTCAGGCAACTAGTGCAGGTATGGTTTCAACATCCAGGCCACCGCCAGTTTCGAAAGAGTTCTCTCGGGTCAGGCGTTGACCCAAACCAATTCCACACAACTGGAACTTGAACAAGTTCTTCGATCAGCTAATATGCGCTTTGACAAACGCTCTGTTGTTTTTGAGACTCTTCTCTCGATAAGTAGTCGCGGGTTTTCATGAATCTCCTGTCTCTCTAGATCTGTGCATATAGGTAAATTATCACTCCGCAGGCCAGGTAATGAGAATGCAATGGTCGGGAAGTTCCAAGTTGTCAAGTAAGAATTATTCTTAACAGTCACGAGCTGACAGAATATTTACTCTGCATTTTGGGGTATATGTAACAATAAAGTTCATCAGTCATCAGAGTACCAAATTTTCCCCTGGAAAATATCCGTCCCTACAACTATATTCTGATGTATTATTGTACAATGGTTCTAATTCAGAGGGCATAATACATCGTCAGAGATTAACAAGCACATAATAGATTCCTTTGTTCCTCAGACACTATTCTAAGGTCACGGTTCAACGAAAGAACTTGTTTGGCCTTAATACCTGACTTGATTGTCTTATGTTCATCAAGACCGCGCCGTGTTCTGGATCATGCACCATCATTGATCCAATGACATATACCAGTAAAATTCAGCCCGATTTCAAATAATAAAACGCTCCAGTAAACAAAGGCCTGAAAGTTCGAACAAACCAAATTTGTCTGGCGTGTTAGCGTCATCGTTTAACTTGATTACCCTCTTTACATTGCACAATCAATTTCCTTCAAACATTGCCACTGAATGAAACCAATTTGAAGGAGTTTTTTTTCTTCACAAAATATCTCGTCGACATTCAAATTATTTTCTTTCGTAGAAAATGTGGAATCGTCACTGATGCGTAGTTACGATTCGTCTATGACACAAATTGATACCGACGAATCATGACAATTTTACACTTGGGAGTTGATTTGAATCAAATACACAATATCTGGTAATTGCAATTACGATTCATTTAATGCCTCATTAAGCAGATAGAGCTGCATTTCCGCCGTTATCGCTGCATGCTGTTGTTATCAGTATAGGGTGTCACAGAAAACTATCCTGTTGGGTTTTTTCCTGAATGCTTTATTAATATCGCAGTTCAAATAATTCGATACTTACGGACTATTACAAATATCTATCATGATATTTGATATCCATATTGTCATATTTTTAGGCTGTTTCCACAGATTCTGCTAAATTGCCATGGCCCCCCACAGCATGCCATGCAGTTGTCAGCTTTACACGAGAACACTCTATACTCAGGAAGATAAATACTTTAGATATTTTTCCAAGATCACAAAAATGACCATGCTTGCGCTGACATATTGGAACATCAAAACGATAAAAACATAAAAAATATGAAGGAAAAAAAGAATCAGTTAGCGTCAGCAAGAAGCCATCCATAACAACGCCTATTCTTATTGCATTCATTTAAATACGCATCGTCGCCATCTAGTAAAGATATCACCTGTTTACAACGAGAATGCACCAATTCATTAGTGTAATATAAGCATTTAATGCTTACTCGTAGATTGTGCTGATTTGGTTTACGCACTAACGATGCCCGTGGGACTAGCCCGGCCCTTAATTCCCGCTCTTGGACGGAATAATCTCATCGCAGGGCAACACTTGGTGCTATTTTATGAGAATTGGCTGTCCAAGTTATGAGTATGGTTTAAGATGTAATTGCACATCTATAATATCTGATGAAATATGCACCAATGTAATATTGCTTCAATAAAACCTTGCTATTTTCCTGAGTAGCATTGGGGAGGTCGGGGAATCCGTGGTTGCAGTTTGGTATTATGATTTGTTACCCTGTTGACTCAAGCGGTGTAAAATGACGGACTTATCGTGATTTATTCACTTGGTAACCCTTGACCATAGCTAATTCTATGAACCCAACATGAATAAAAGATGATGTTCATCTCAACACCCTTGATTTTGCTCAATTTCGATTTACGTGACCTAATTCTCCTTTCACGAATTTGAACATAGATCATTTGCATTCTGACCAGTTTTTGTTTTCATCAAATTTCTAACACATTGTTGAACTATGAAAGTAAGTCACGGCTGCCTTGTAATCGTCTTGTTTCGAAAAGAAAAACATACACAGCAACCAAATCTCTTTGCATCAGAACGATATGATGGGTCAAAAGCCTCAATTAATTCACTGCACGACCACTTGGAAAAATAAATAAGGACGGACACATTGTCTTGTAAGAAAACGTTCCCAGGCTGTCGGATTCTTTAATTCAACGATGATGGTGCAGGTTATATTTTTCAGTTTCTAGAGCACTTGGGGACAAATCGGGTCAAGTTGCCTGTCATCCTTTGATGTATTTTGCTCATAACAATCTCGTCGACTATAAATAAAAGCAGGAAAAAACCTTTGTGGGATGCCATATAAACCAGGATATTCTTTTTTTAGTCTGACAACAAGTTTGAAAATCAGTCGATTACATAAATATAATTTATTGATGTTTCATGGCAATTGCTAATGCTAATGCTGCCAAATCAATTTGCCAACAGATGCCTTGCTTGCCGAAGTAACATGGGTTTCATATTGAATTGAAAGTTGAACCGATTTAACTCAAGTACTTCCCAGCATCCCAGTGGGTTTTACCAGTAAATTTACAAGTTATAGCCAATTAACAATTTACAATAAATATTTGCGCTTCAGGGACGACCAACAAGTCGATTCATAAAAGCGTTTGTCCGAGTTCGCGCATCGTTTGAGGAACGCTCTATCATAGTGTCCCGGATGATTAATACCCTTGAAGCAGGGTGCCGAATTTGATTGATACTCTCTAACGAGCGCGATGCCAAGGGACCTTGATAGATCAACAAACTAGTTGACAAAATGTGACTTCGTCAGAAAACTTCAGAACGATGACGTTAAATAGCCGCAGGCCACGTGTAGTGCAGTATTGGACACCCCTTGGTCGGTTTCTGTAAGACAGGGAAATAAATGCAATGGGCCTTGATACTGTTTAACAGTATACTTGTAAAGCTCTGTAACACAACTTTCATTTATTTTTGTGTGTTGAAGTTCTACGTCAAGAAACGGTCATTTCGGACAATGATTTTTTTCCGTCGTGAATTTATTTCAGGAATTCATCACAGTGAATAGCCAGCATCATACCGAGACATAGAAAACTTCGCAGTTGACAAGGCCAAATCATTGACATACGATAAATCAAAAGGGTTTCAATGAATATATAACTCGTGTGCTCAGATCTCAGTTACAAAAGACTCGAAATCGTAGTTCAAATATGAACAACACTACGTGTTACTTTCTGTTTCATCAGTTTGCAATACGTAATGCGCATTTGTCTATGTCATGTCAAACATGTGAACGTGAACTCGTCAAGGGTGATGAATGTTTATTTAAAACGTTTCAGAGTTTGACGGATTGTTGTTGAATTACTAGTGTAAGCCTTGGCAGATTTCTTACGCGATGGATGTCTTGTTCTGTGGATTTAGAATTTCATTCCATTATGTATCTCACATTGGTATTCAAGGAATTACAATTCAGATATTTCAGGAAGTAAAAAACGGTATTTCTTAACCTGTGAAAAGTCTTAAAAGCCGAAACTGGCTAATATTCTACCAATTTAATCATATCAGTTTGTTCATTTTTCGTCCCGACACTCCTCGTCGATATTATCAACAATACAATCCACGTATACATTTACAAAATACATGCGTATATAATGTTTTTGACTTGAAGCCAGTAACATTCATATCATGGCTATCCTTCAGGCAATGACCAAATCAGCCAAATCAGCCCCGGTTCAGTTTCTTGTGAAGATGTGTTACGGAGGCCTCAACGACAATACACACATCCTTCTTGTGGCCAACACAGTGGAACATTTCTTAAGCCGCATCTTCCTAAACATCAAATGATTCATAATAGTTACGCATCGACAAGTTTTATATATTACTCTGAGACTAACTACTTGCGAGCAATCTAGCAATCCCACACATAAATCTACATCGCCGAGAAAAATAACCCCGGTGACCCACAATTCTGTTCGTTCAATATTTCATTCACCAGTACATCAGGAAAATATCTTCCGCCCGGTGAATTCACCTAGGATACAAATGGTATTCAAACTAGAAATATTGAAAGCCATCCATTATAAAGTCTCGCCCAAAGCGCGGTGAAGCCTGGTGGCAGTGGCTCGTATAGCGGTCGGGGAGGTTTCGTAAATCAAGACGCAAAGGAATTTCCGGAACAGAATGGACGGACACGGAATTATCTTGGCGCAAGTGTATATTGAATAAGATACTGAGTGTATATCATTTAGTTGAGGTGTGAGTGCCTATACTGCGCGCATCTGGATATATGCCGATGGGAACTGCCTCACTGATAATTCCTTTCGGCGGTTGGGGAAGTTGCCAAATTCTTAAAGTGGTCCGACTTGGATTCGAATGAAGCGACCGGTGACACCCTCTAATACTGTGATCGGGGATGTACACTAAAATATCCAAATACACGTAGTGCAAATGAGCGCTTGCCATATTGCCAGCAAAAAGTCGTATAGGCACAACATATCTTTTCCTATAAAATCAATCATCCATTTACGGTTTCCCCATAACTCGCGAAAATCTTTAGAGTAACCAGATCATCTCGGGAGTAGCTGTGACCACTTTTACCTGGACAAAATACTGTTCATCAGTATGCAGGGCAGGTGGTAGCAATCTAGCTGCTAATGAACCTACTCCTTTAGCTGCAAATGTAGCTTTCCCCAGGGCGAGCACGATCGTGCAGAGATGTTTTTGACAAAATGATGACATGAGGTAATTCAATTTACAACAAAATTGCAGCGTTACAGGAACCATTTACACAGTTTCTGTGTTCCTTAAGGATGGGTGGGCGACCTGAGGGCCACATAACTAGAGGTTCAGGGATATTTTCAGTTGTTGGTCGTGTGACAACATTTCAAGGGCAGTGTAACAGTACTTCTATCATGATATTAAACAGACGATGACTTTTTACTCTGCCCCCGAAATGTTGTCGCGAATTCAAGAACAACGCTTTTTGGAATTTGGCCGTGTAGCCGACAAATGATAGATGTTGTCATGGAGCAGGCGAAGAAAACAGGCGAACAGAAAAGTTAAGAGTGAGGCAGACTGGGCGGAAAAGGAGGACATGATTTAATATCTAACTAGTTTTGTCTTGGATATGCGGGTCAAATAAATCCACTTCCAGAGAAAGTGCAAAGACCACTATGAGCCAAACAGAATTACTTCAAGAGGGCATCTAAGTTCAATTATTCACACGAACTAGCTTTTTGCCAATTCCATAACCTTTATTATATTCACATCAGATCTGGAGAAGGTTATATACGTGACGTAGTTTTCAAAATGTTACAAACTCGATCACGTTTTACAAGAATAGCACTTGAATGTCCACTTTTGTTTCTTTCACTTTCAAGGATTCTTACAGGATGATGTAGCCTTGTCATACCCACACGCACTGACACAATAATTCGATATCTGTGGTAAGAATTACTAAGTGTATACTCAACATGCAACATGAAAGGCATTTTCTTTCTATCAGTTCACGATAAGCTTCTCAACTCAGTTTCTGGCACTAAAGGAGATCGGATTTTTTTGCGCCAAAACGTATCATGGCATTGCGCCGATTATTCCCTGTTGGGCTGTTGGAGTGGCGCAATAGAACGCTTTTAACCATAGAAATCTAAGAAAGAACACTTTTCACGATGTTTGCTGTGATAACTGGAATTCTTTCCTTATACAAATTACTTAGCGAAAAAATAACCCAAAACAAAACCTCTCGCGAAAAGTTTGTCAGAACTTTTGTTTGTAGACGACCCAAATCTCCTTGGAGAAATTCATTTATCATCACGATCATGGCTAGCCTGGATTGTGGGGTATTGTAGATTTCCTTGTTTAACTGGGTAACATTTGCTAAAACATCGTTAAGTCCATTTGTAAATATTCTGTCCGCATCGTTTGGGGCTCTGTAACGCGAATTGCTAGAGCGTATTTGGTTCAAGTTTTGTTATTTACCTTAGATTCGCGACCAATTAGGATTATTGGGGTTTAAGCATTTCTGTGCAGAAATTAAAACATTTCTTCAGCAAAGGATGGGTATTTTGAATCCCCTGGATTGACTATAAGTTGTTTCTGGACATTTGTTATTCATACTTGGCACATGAGCATGGGTAGATGAAGACAATAGACCCAAATTATTTCAACCAGAATGGTGGAGAAGTAAACCGCTTAGAGCAAAATATGACGAACTTCAATGCACTTAGTCATGATCAATGCGCACAAAAACATACTTAAATTTTTTTCGTTACAATGGTTACTGAAACAAGACATGCCTGTTGGGTGGCAAAGCAAGGATCAATAAAAAACACAATTCAAAGAAATCCGACCAGTAGTTTATGCTTCAGAGCCCCAAATGATGCTGACAATACATCTTCGAACTAAAATGAACTTTTAATCAATAAGCTTAACGTGATTTACGACCAGAAAAAATCCTTTGGGTATGATATTTCATCCGTATATCTCGCCTCGAACCTGCTGGCTCGTACTCATGTAAATTATGCAGAACTGATCTGTCCAGAATTGATGTACAACAGAAGGGAAGTACTATCAAAGCGGTTAAGTGGAGATTCCTCGGTTCCATGTACATGTACCTGCCTTTGCCAGGGCAAGACTACAAGTAGTAAGAATACTATATGCTGTACGTCTAAAGGGAGTTTAAAATGATGAACACGTCAGTGTGATTTTTATGAGACCCTCCGTGGCATCTGACAGTTGTACGACTGACGATAGAGCACTTTCCATCAGGGACTTCAGAGTAATGACGCTCGGCGCTGAGCCGTAAGGCTGTTTAATTTCTCTACATTTACGTAGTTGTAATTCTTTTGTAAATCTTCCATGCATTACACCTTTTAATAACGTCGATGCATAAACCCACTCGCATGCAGTCAGATGCCGCAATGCAAACGATGAGCAGGATGTAAATTGGATGAGATAAAAAAACTAGCCCGGAAATCGACGTCTCGGATGCGTTTTAACAAAATTGAACATTAATTTCACGGCTTTTGAACCGAATGAGCTCATACCGGCACCGAGCGACACTTCATCATTTCAAAACCGCAGTATGCAACCCCATAGAGAATTCCGCAATGGCTCCTTCGCGGTTTTTGATTGAATTAGTTTGATGCTCCGTACCGTGAAAAACAAATGGTTTTGAGTGATGTGGGGGTTTTCTGCTTACGGATATCCGTAGCGAAATGTGAAGTTTCCTCCGACGAGTCTGATAAGGTATCTCTTCAATATCGGTGAGCCGTAATCGCCCTTGACACAAAACGCGTAAAATGTGGCTTGGTGCGGACGAATGTTTCATTCAAGCTGATATAAAAGGTGACTATTTTGAGTTCAATACGCTTACTCCAAATAAAATGTAATCGCCACGGAGAAGGCTATACAGTGTCCGTCTTTCAAGAGGGGGCAGTGGATACAGGGAGACACGGACTGTGAGCTGTTTGTTTGCTTCGTGATGATTTTGACATGCTCCCAACGTTATTTCCAGCATGACACGAAACAATTCATAGTGTGGACGCGCTCAACCCAAACATAAGCAAACTCGGTGTTCGGTTATGCTTGCAAACGAAATGTTTGGAGAAATCTTCTGGCGAAGGCCACACATTCACATAGAAGCAATAAACACTTGGGCAATCTCGTAAACATCACACCCCACAACCCACATCATCATCATCGTCATGACAAAGTGCCATGAGAGTAAATTAGTCTGGCAGTCCCTGTCCAGTCGTCAAGTGGTCTGTGAAGGGGAATGATGCATGCTAATAGAAGTTACATAAAACTCATCACTACATGTAGTAGGAGGCTTTTTCCGACTTCTTAACGGTTTCTCTATTTTTTTTCCTGATTTATCCGGTAAAAATACGACTTTTCCCGGAAAGGTCGGATATCTTAAAAGTCTCTAAAAATACCATCCCAAAATACTCCGGCAATTTAAAATTCGTGAAAATAAATTATTTTCAGAGTTTGTTGCGGATCACAAGCTTGAAGGAAAGGAAAATGTTTGATGACTTAATACAGTTCCCTGATGAAAGGCAAATGTATTGACAATAGTCTGATCAGTGGTACGTTAACAACCAAGGCCATAGTCATTGTCAGAATCATACTTCGAGGGTAAATTACTGGCTGTCCCCGACCGGTCGTCAGGTGGTCTGGATCGCAGGGTCATTAAACCATCAGTTGACAGTCAGGTTGTCGCCTGCAGGAACCCTTCGACCTCAGAAGCTACAACATCAGGAATCGCATCCCCAATTTTCTAGTCAATATACAGCTGGAGGTTAACATGTCGCTATTCGAGGCCAGTTTGGATTCTTGGAAATGAGGAGCTGACAATGGTATAGCAAGCTGATCGAGAATGCTGTGAAAAATCCGGTATCAAAGATGAGAAATCAGGACTCATATCTAATTTTCCGGTCAGCGTGGCCTGCTGGTCAGCGGTTTAAAGTGCCAGTTTACACACAAGGCCAAGATGGGATGTCCACGTCAGTATGCCTTCGAGTTTAAAGTACTGAAATCAAAATACTTCAAACATGCGTTGAGGCAAGCTGTGGTATTGCTCTATCAAATCTGTTTAGCCTTCTACAGAATCCGACCGGAGCCCGTCTGACCAGGTCCGTCTACTCATAGCTTCTCATATGCAGTCTCCCTCTCAAAAACAGGATATGAGGAACGAGAACACGGCTACTCCAAAACCCATTAATCGAATATCTATCAGAAACATCGTTCAAATAGCTATAATATTCTTGGCTTTTCAAAAACATTATAACAATTCAGTAGGAGGTTAGATCCTCGTGATTCGAGCAGGGCGACCTTGAAAGTCGCCTTACAGATATCAAATTAGATTGTATTATATTAGATAAAGAAAGAGGTTCGAAGACTGCTGGGTTATTGCCTGAGCAACCAATGCAGGCGTGAGTGTAATAACCTGTTTCTTTCTGTAGTGGAATATCTCTCCCCTTCGATCGACTGGATGTTTCCATTGCAGGTTAGATTTTTGATCCTAGCTTTGAGAAGCAACAAGAAACCTATTTGAATACTCACTTCTAATTAATAACTCGACGCTTTTAAAGAATGTCTAAAATCGTAGTTCATCTGTAGTTCACCCAACGACTAATTATATCAATTTCCGATTCGCGGCCTTAATCATAATGTCAATCAAAATGTTTTTGGAGTTTCAATTTAAACTTCAAACGCGTTATTGAGCATGAATGTAGACTATGATAGCTCGATCTGCACCAACTGAATCGACTTTGATTATGAATTAGTTCAGAGTCCAAACAGGTCGTTAGACTACGTGAACTAGATATACAGCAATTAAATAATAAAGATTGATATTCATCAATGTTACAGTCTTTTAACATATGAGTCGAATTAAAACCAATTCAAAGTCGACAATTTCTTGTCATTAGAACTGATCCGTCTTTGACTGAGGATCTTTCAAACATTCAGAAACGTGCTAAATTCTCAGCATGTGGTGTTATATGAACTTTGCCGGAAAGTATTTAGAGAATGTCACTAAGTTATAATTGACTTCGATGTCAACAATTTTGCTGTCGCGTTAAGCTGTATTGAGCAAGCAGCTGCAGCCCGGAGTGATCATAAACTGGGTCGATATGATAATATACAGTCCTCCAAGGATGAAAACACGAGATAGCAAAACAAAAATATATTGCTTGGGAGAACTTACCGATCTCAGATGAACTAAAGCTAATTTTAGGCCAAAAATATCTTGAAGCTTCAAGACTTAAACTTTTCACAATTTTGATATGCGCAATTATGAACTGTCAAGAGCAGAACAACTCCTCAATGTTAATCATTGAGGGGTGAAGATGTGCAAAAATGCATTTTATCGTGAATTAGGAAACAGGTGACATAAGAACACGCTTACCTTGAGCTAAGTTGTCACTTTTTATTCTTTTCTGTAATTAAAAGAAAGAAAAAGCGAATGTGAATTATACTTCTCATGCATAATGATAATATACACTGATAGTATAATTATCTAACCTGTGAACTCTTTGTATATTTGGGGCTTCATTACTGTTCAAATGCTAAATATTTTCAGTAGGATATGCTATAAAAACTAGTCCATCGAACCGTCCATCGACAGAGAAAAGAAAAATCTGCAGATCCAAAGTGTATCCTGGCGGTGATTGAGCGAACTGTATTTCGTCTCGCATGTTCACCTTACGGTCGGCTTTTTTGTGCGCTCTCAGGTTATTATCTCCGTTTTTTGCCTATTTCTCGCTATTTTAGATTTCTATACAGCTATCCCGTTTCTAAGTTTGTGCTCGTCCTTTTGCCAAATTTAGAGTTCGGTAAGGGCTATTATAAAGCTATAGTGAAGGTTCCAAGTTTTAGGTTACTTGGCAGTTTGGTTATTTGGTATGGCGGCCATTTCGGTTTGGTCATGTATACAGAGGTATAGGAAATGCATAGGTAAATGCATTATGGAAATAGGTCTGCTAGGGCAGCAAAACATTAGGTTTTACATTATGTAACATATCGAGGGTTGGGTGCGCACATGCGCTTTCCCGTCAAGCTCGCCGCGTGATTCGTGTTACGTGACACGCCCTTTTGTGCACGCCGGAGATCCTTTGTTAACTGGCTTTTACACCTTTCAACTGGTTTTATAATCCCATTCATAATCTCTGGGCGTGAGTTTAAATTCAGGTCTGGTGGCAATCTTGTTTCACTCCCTTCTAGGCCGTGGCTAGATTGCTTCGCTCCTAGAAGTTTTCTGTCATGGCTTCCAATAACATATTATTGCGGAAAAGGCACTCATTAGTGGGCAGAGATTTGCTGCCCATTTTGAAGCTTCTCGCCCGTTTCAAGGACGACGACCTCCCGGACCCACTTGCTCGTATACGCCTCAACCGCCCTACCGAACAATTGGACGTCCCCGACATAGCAGTAGCCTTTCAGGAACTCACGGGTGAAGATGCGGTAGATTTTTTCAGAATGTCAGGTCGAGAAGATTCGGTAGGCAACTTCCGCCTGCTGCTACATTCGGCCATTGTGGTTGCGAACGAGTATGGACAGCCCGTTGGACAACAATTGCATGAAGACGAAGCACCAGTAGCCAAAGCCCCTCGCCTCGACCGTCAAGAACAGGATGAGGAAACCGCGCCGCGTTTACGGGAACGAATTCTAGAACTAGAAAAGAGAGAAAAGAACCGAAAGGCAGAACCGGTGGAGGCAGTCCTGAGGAAGGTGAGGAATTTATCCTTACAAGTAAAGCCCAACGTTACCCTCATCCTAGCCACTTTAGACGAACTAGTGGCGTGCGCCAAGGACCAAGATCACAAAGATTTGCACCTCTTTTACGAGCTCGGCAAACAAGCTGAACGTTTCAAAGATACTGTTGATATCCCCACTTTTTGTCTTTCCGCATTGGGTGGAGGCCAGTCTGACGTAATAATGAAAGCTTTAGCCAAGTGCAAAAAGGCCAAAAAGTTGGTAAAAAAGCCGCTTCGTTCCAGGTCACAGTCTCCACCGGTTACCTCTTCTGCCGTATCCTCTTCCCCCCTTCAGCATGTTTACGCGCAGCCTCCCCCACCTCCCCAGCATCAGTTTGGCTTTGGTGGCTATGGTGCCGCTTACGGTCAGGGATATGGCGGGGGTTATGGGTACGGCAGAGGTAGAGGTCGCGGCAGGGGTTATGGCGGTTATGGTTATGCTAGAAATAACCCGGGCCCATGTAATTTTTGCGGTGAGGTTGGGCATTGGTACAAAGAATGTGAAAAGATGAAGTTGGCAAAGGCCCAATTTGACAACAAGAAATAGGTCTAAGGTAAAATAGTCCGGTACGCTAAGTGGTATAAGTGTATTGTTTAGAAAACCGTTAATAAGTAAAGCAATTTTGATTTTGAACATCTTCCTCTCTCTCAGCTCAAGGGATCTTACCCCTTGCGGACCTAGTTCGCGCGAGCTGTGAGTTAGGAGAAGTTCTCCCTTTGATAGTCTGATACGCCTGTAATGAGATGTTTCTACATTTTATTTTGGTTCTTGCAGGAATCCCCCCTACTATCTCACTGGGGCACTTTAAGCCAGAGATTCCAGAATGGGAATATGCGGTGAAATTTAATCCAATTGCTGCCGAAAAGGTCAAGAGGTTACAGGCGTCTTGGACTACCATTCGGGAAACTTCTCCTGACTTCACAGCTCAACAATTCAAACTCAATCAGGTTGTAAATGATGTATTACTTCTACAAAAAACTCCGGTGCCTTTGGACACTTTGCCTTTAAGGGACCCTGAACACTTTGTCGCTGGACAATTGCATCAAAATATTGAACTTTGGAGTTCCATAATGAACGATTTCCCAGAGAGCGAGATGGTTCACACTTGGTTGGAAAAAGGGGTTGATGTGCATTCTTTCTTTAGGCCATTTAAGGGTGAATTCAAGGGTCAGAAATACAATTCAAACGAACCCCCAGTTAGTTTTTTTCCTAACTCTGTCCATTGTCAGAAACAAGCTGCTTTTATTTCCGAAACCTTGAATGATAGAATCAAAGCAGGTTCAGTCAGAGTTTGGGGCAAAGTTGGGGAGTGTCCGCCCCCTAAAGTAGTCATGCCCTTGGTAGTTGAACCTTCAAAGCCGAGATTATGCAATGACCAGAGATTCCTTAACCTGTGGATTAAGGATTCTCCCTTCACATTAGATACATTGAAAGAAGTACCGCGATTGGTACACAAAGATGCTCTCATGTTTGCCACTGATGAGAAATCGGGGTATGACCATATTAAATTATCGCAAACTTCGCAAACGTATTTTGGCATGGAATGGGCAGGTTGGTACCTAGTTTGTACGACGCTTCCGTTCGGATGGAAATCATCGGCTTATGTTTATCAAACTGTAGGCTATGCAGCTACAACCTTCTTAAGACATTTGGGGATCCCAACCATCCAGTATATTGACGACAGATTCTACGTGGTCCCTAAGAATATTGACGCGTCAAGCATTCCTTTGCTTTGGGTCTTTTTGGTATTATATATCCTTACAGAACTAGGTTACACGTTCTCCTTGCCAAAATGTGTTTTGCAACCTATGATGGCGCTCAAGTCCTTAGGGTTTCTAGTAGATTCTAGCAGGCAGGCGTTTCTTCTGCCATCTGATAAGAAACAGAAGTTTAAGGTTTTGCGCGAGGAAATTCTTCGTCAGCCCTTCGTCAGCCTTAAAACGCTACAAAGATTCGCGGGTAAATGCATTTCTATGATGTTGGTATTTCCGGCCGCAAAACTATTTACGAGAGAGTTGTTTAGCGCAATAGCCAAAGCTTCGAAAAACAGTAAAACCATCCCAATCTCTGGCCCCCTACGGGACGAGATACAATTCTGGGCATTTTTGGATGATTGGCATGGGCATTTTTCTTGGAGACCAGAAAAACATTTACATTACGCTCTGGCTACTGATGCTTCGGGATATCGCTATGGCGCGGTCACTCTATCAGGGCCACAGGTTGGTCATACTTTAGGTGATTATTGGGCTGCAGATGATATAAGGCCGATTCATGTCAAAGAGGCCGACGCCCTCTATTCTTCCCTCTTAGCATTGAGTACAAATATAAAAGACCACCGGGTAGACGTTAAAGTCGATAACACAAGCCTAGTTTCGTCGTGGAATAACAAGGGTTGCAAGGACAACGCCTTAAATGAAATGCTCATAAAATTGTTTCATCTTACTCAGCAATTAAATATTGATTTACGTTTGCAGTACATTTTTTCGGCAGAAAACCCAGCAGATGCTCCTTCTAGGGCGATTTCAGCTCAGGACACTATGTTGGCAAGTGAAAAATGGTTCCAATTGGAGTTACTCTATGGCCCGCACGGAGTAGACCTCATGGCATGTGACTCAAATGCAATGCGTTCAATACAGGGCGATGTTTTGAGACATTTTACCCTGCACCCTTCACCTCTGTCAGCGGGTCAAAATGTTTTCGCCCAGGAAATAGCTAAGGAGCTAAATCCTTACGTTTTCCCACCTATCGCTGTCATTCTACCCCTTATTCAGTTTTTGATCCAGCAGGAAATCCCAGTTTGCACGCTTGTGCTACCCATGACGTCACCTGCGCCAATATGGTGGCCACTATTAAAGCCCAGGATAATTTCACAGGTTTGCCTTGGGGTTAAAGGAGAAAAGGGCGTAGTATATTATCCCTCCAAGCAGGGGTTCATCAGAGATAACGTCGGTTTGAGATGGCCATTAATGGCTTTTCGAATTAGCTGCACATCATAATGTGGATGACGCTCTGTGGATGACGCTTTAATCTTGATTATTTCAGAAAATCAGTGTTGACATGGGGGCAATTGACAAGCGGCTCCAGGAGTTGGATAAGGCGGCTTCCGCAACCCCCCTTATGAAGAAAAGGCAATCCCTAAAAAACGAGCTGTTGCAATTTTTGGCACAACTGCCTATGAGGCCAACCCTGGAACGGGTTTCTCCAAAAGATCTAACACGATTTTTAGTATGGAAAGACAAAGCCGGTAGGACACAGATCCAAAATGCTTCCTGTATATTCCTCGGGCATCATGGTAAATTCCACTGTGGGTGTCCTACCCGTCTTGCCTTCGGTACGTTAGAAGGATTAGTCCGGTCCCTGAAATCCATTATTTCTGAAGAAACCGACAGGGGCAGCACGTGGGATATTTTCTCCGGGGTTGGGAATCCGGCTGATTCACCTCCTGTGAAATCGTATTTGAAGTGTGTCAAACGAGAGCAAGGTTTCTCGCACGTAGTTGCCAAGCAGGCAAAACCCTTGTTCATGGATAAGCTTCAAGCTATTTCAAAATATATCGATAACCAGATTAAAAGACCAGATCTATCCCTTAGGGAGCAATTCGTTTTGTCCAGAGACCAAGCTTTTCTCAAGATGCAGTTCTTTGCCGGGGATAGGGCGAGTGATTTGGGAATTTTAAAAACACAGGAAGTTAAACGCTTACCCGATGGATCAGGTCTTGTAATCTCTCATTCCCATGGGAAATCGTTTTCGGTAAACAAAGTGAATACCTTCATTGTTAAAGAATGTCCAAATCATCTTATTTGCCCGGTAAAGGGAGTTCAGCAGTATATCTCCAAGGCACAAACCTGGGGGGTGGATCTTACGGTCGGATATTTATTCCGTCCAGTCTCAGAAGCCGGTGTAGTGTTGGATGCGCCTATTTCGTACAGTGCAATTTACGATAGATTAAATATTTATCTAAATACATTGGGGATCAACCAGGGTGAGACCCCTCACGGCTTAAGAGCCGGCTGCTCCATTACTTTGCTTCTGTCGGGGGCAGCTTCAAGCCCGGCGGAAGTAATGTCTCATGTTGGTTGGTTCACAGAGGCATCAGCAGAGTACTACAGTCGGTCAGATATTTTGGTAAAAGCGGCTAATGTGTCCGAAGCCCTGGCTGACAGTTCTCGTCGGCCAGAAGCGGTTAAAACACTTTACAGTAAGTTTGGCGATGTTGATAATTTCCCAGCAGCGTTCCCTTGAGCAGATTTCGATGTATATTTTTATGCATTTTCGTATTGTAATTATTGCATGATTGTGTTGGTTAGAGTGTGGCCTCGCCTTTTCGCTACATGCATCATCATACTAAAACCATACCGTGTAATCTTCTGTGGAATTTAAAATACAGTGTTGAGTTCTTATAATAAAGCAATGTTAGAATTTAAGTTACAATTTCTCGTTACCTTATTTTCGAATTCCGGACTAATTAGTCCCTAATTAATAATTAATTATGGCGGATTAATTAGTTAATTTTGTTTAAGTATTGGGAAAGGAGTTATGAAGTAGGGCATGTTTCTCCGGGATGGTTGAGAGCCCGGGCGTGCGCGCCTGTACATTTTCACACCCCAACACTTAAATGTGAAGATCATACACAAGCCTGGAGACACTTTGGGTATGTGCAGATCCAAAGTGTATCCTGGCGGTGATTGAGCGAACTGTATTTCGTCTCGCATGGACACCCAGAAGGAAGACAGTTTGGCGTGTACAGGTTAATGTAAACCCTGTGTACGATGGCAGGCTCTGGAGCCACTGCAGTAGATTGGCTTTCCCCTCCCTCCCCGCCCTAGTATCCGGATTGCTTTAGAGCCGTGTATGTATCTTCGCGCCATTACATTTTCACACCCCAACACTTAAATGTGAAGATCATACACAAGCCTGGAGACACTTTGGGTATGTGCATAGTGGTTTTTACGAAGTTCTTTTGTGACGCACTCCAGAATATGTTATCCTATCTTAAGTGCATCTCCTCGCAAAATAGTTCTTTTACGAGTTGCAAAATTTGCAAAACCGGATATACCAAACCAAAAACAACATGTTACCGATAAACTTCTGAATAAAGGGAAAAAATCCAAATAAAAACGTACCCGCGGCTATTAGGGTGCTTTATCACCCGGGTCAGATATCACATTTATAAATTTCATCCCAAACTGATCTGAAATCTGATATAAGATATCGCAATTTTGTAATGCGAGGTTTTTCGAACACTAAGCGATAGGATCGGAATTTTTTTAGCAACAGTAGTTTAACACAGATTAGGACGGGTGACACAAAAAATATTGATATACTTTTTGAGTTTGGGTAGGCCTAAAACGGCAAAGGCAAATTAACGTTATGCTCTGGCAACGCAGTGTTGCAAATGTTGACTGCACTGACCGACCGAGTAGGTCACGATATTACATTACAGGAACACGAAAGCCTGCTTAATAGCTTGTCCACACCTGTTCACGGAAATGAAAAATCTCTGCATCTCTTTACTCTGTTTAGTTGTAAAAATGCGGGAATCAGCTGTCATTACGAGGAAATCTGTTACCATCGTGGGCGGCTGACGAACATCCTACAACGTTCTGGTTGGGTGCAGAATGTGTTTGGGGAATTAGAAAATGAACGTAAAGGGCGTTTTACCGTCTAGATGGATGCGTTGTGTAGAGAGCAGAAAAACTAGTTAAGGTAAATCTGAAATTTTATCCGAGAAATTATTTTAAATACATTACAGGTACATAGAGCACAGAAAGCTGCGTTATGTGGAGAGTAAATAAGATTTAAAGCTGAACTGCATGCACAAAACCAGAGCACCCCATGCGGCAATAGTAAGAAATTCAAACGACCGAAAGGCCCTTCTGAATACGGCCTGAAACATGATAGACCTCCAATGCTTCGATGCGCTTGATTTCACAAACCAGGAAGCCGTGGAACGATGCGGACCTTCGCAGAGAATTCTGGAAGGACAAAAATAAACAGGTCCTCTCATCGGGATTCGAACTCGAAACCTCGGGTTTTATTTGCCAACACTCTTATCCTCGAGGCCACTGGGCTAGTTGAAATACCTGTCGTTTTATACGCCTTTATAGAATGTGCAAACATTTGTGTGTAATCTTTGTTCAACATCTTTGAGTGGCTTCCAGTGGGCAACTGCAGGAAGAAAGTTATTTTTTCTTTGCTGTGCGTGATTATGTATGCGGTGTCTACGTTTTCTCTTGGCAATGTTAACCTTTGTCTTGGTATCTTCTTCTATTAAATGTACTTGAGAAAATTTCTGGTTCATTTCTCAAAAATAAAGCATAATCGCCATTCATATAAGATATATTTGCTGGCAGTATTTAACAAGAAAGCCCCCCTATAGCTCAGACGGTTAGAGCGTTCGTATTCTGAGCCCCAGTTCCCGGGTTCAAATCCATGTAGAAGATTTTGATTTTTTCTCTTCCATAATTTTTTTAATGTGAGGTAAGGGGGCGAAAAGACGTATTGACACAATGATAAGATAACCCGCCTTCTCCTTTAATGATATTGGAATTGCTCAAATCAGCTAAAGTTTAAAAAAAAGGTTTTATCAACTTAGTGCACGCTGCTGAAGACCCCCAACTGTCCTTATTAATAATTGCTCAGGGAAATGTTCATCTGTGAAATATCAATATTTCAAAACTGCCTTTGGGAAAAAGCAAAACAAAAGTCAGGAATTTGATTAACAAAGGCGACGAGCTCTTTTCGCCGCGAGGTCAACAAACTTCCTAATTAGATGACTGTTTAAAAGATCTTTGGTAAACGGTTAAGAAGGCAAGGGAAACGAAGCGTTAGATCCAGGCCAAGAAAGTTTTAGAGAAGGATTCCCGGTTCTTACTTTTCCGGCGGTTTTACTGTGTCTCTGTGAGAAAGGAGAGCATCGATAAAACACATCGGAACAAGGCTCCGTGTTCTGTTCATTAGCAGCTGCAGTCTAAAGCAGTAGCGCTCAGAAAAATACAGTCGGTACGCCAAATTAAGAACATGCATGTTCGATGCTTTCGCTTTGAGCAATTTTCGACAACTACTAAAATGAACAGAGCCGCCTTTATTGTAGAAATCACCATTGTCAACGAGGGTCGATCATTCAGGCTCAAGGTGTATACAGGAAATACCGCCAGAAAAGAAGAACCGCAAAGGTCTGGTAGTTGTACTCTTGGACCATCAATATAATACATTTGTAATGCCCACAGGCTCATTCTCCGTGGCAGCTTCAAAGGTTACTTTATTTCATTGGATTATAAATGTAGCCAGTTGCATAAAGCAAAAAAGCACGTATAAGGCATGTCCCTATAAGGAAGCAGATTAAACTCCATCTCATATTGTTTACTCCACTAAGCTCCCCGAAGCCCCAGGCTAGTGACCTTTCTTAGAGTCATTTCCTGAGTCTGGCCTGTATAATGACGAATAAAATGGTTCATATTAACAATTGACACGACCTGGCAGTCGCCACGGGGTACTTATTTTCTCATCGTACAGTAAGTATCGCCCCGGTATTATTAGTCCATATTGAGTGATTCCTACACATCAGCGCTGACCTAAGTAGATGTCGGCCAATTTGGAATTACTTGCCAGGCTGAGATTCGGGGCAAAGATAAACTGTGGTTGGTTCATCCTGGACCAAAACAACGCAACTATGGGTTCGACCCGTGCAGAAGCACAACGAGTCATACTTGGCTTGGGGCCAACTCGCAAGACGTTGATGACATCCACTGCAAACCATTCTCAAAACAGAGACCGCTTTTGCGAGAGTAAAACACAAAATGCAGCCGAACATATACAGCGGCGTATGACCGTGACGACGTTGAGTCAGCAGGATGATATTGGTCAAAACTCGGATACTATATCAGACAAAGAGGGACGCGACAGCGGTTATTATCGAGCTACGGGATACGCGAAATGACGTTGAGACCACGCTGTGCAATTTATAACCGTATGTTTGCCAATGGTCTGTTCATGGGGCACATCCGATTGCCTCCAATCATGCTTCGTACGATACGTTCAATTCATGAGTGATTATTTGAAAGACTCTGCCGAAACCAAGTCGCAATATGAACTTAAGAAGGGGTTCTTAATTAGAGAAATACTAGGAACTGTTGACAGCTCTGCCTCGCATTTGCGGAGCGATTTTCAGCAGATGACTTCCCGGAAAGAATGCTCAAAGTATTTTTTGTTTTTCATTTGATTGACAGTCATCCAATTACACAACCTTTCAGTTACATTATTTAATTAACCAACATTCCGTGATTATTGAAATCAAACCAGGAATTTTGTAAGATGAAAGTTGATTAGACCTTTTTTATTTGCTTCGTTTTCCTGCATTGCTTCGAATCCTGTGTCTGCAAAAGATAGAAAAATATCATACCGTGCATCAGAATATAACAAATTGGTTTCATCTAAAAAAACAGGAGCCAGTTTTAGTTTTACAGGCATTCATGTTACAATCATCGCGGATGATCGATTGCATTGGGGTCCCCCTTTGCAATCCCGATTCTTCCACTTTCATTAATGCTTCGGCGCCCAATGGTCACCAAGGACTAAATAAACATGCAAAAACCAACACAATTACGTCTGTCGCGTGTCTTTAGTATCATTTCATATTGTTCCGCCCCTAAAAACGGCATGAGGGCGATCCTGATAGCGTGTCCACGTGACACCATGCTATGCTGTCATCCAAATGGCCAATCCCGGCCGATATCTATATAATTTATATGTACGAATAATTTGCTAAGATGGTACACGCTTCAAGATTGGTAGTCTCCCTTCGACAGCACTTTGTCCTTGCTACCAACAATTTCAAGTAACTGCTCATGGCATCACCATTTGCACAGCGAGCATGTCACCTTAGGAAATATCTGAAATATTTGAAAAATCTAAGTATACCAAGATGGGAAGCTGAGAACGACTCTGTATGCTTGTAGGCCTTTGGCATGAATGGGCAATGCTGCAACTAAACTATCGAAAAAGTAAGGATTTGAAGAATCATCGACCCCACGAAACAACTTGCACTGGTGTCGATAGGCCTAAATCGACGAGGGCAAATTAACGAAATGATCATTTTCCAAATGATATGATGATTATGACTTGACTCTCTCAATTTAGCCTACCACGTTTTTCCCTTGACCATCTCAGCCACGAGAAGCCACATTCCTTATCTCAGTCATGCATTGACATGTGGCCTTTTAGAGATGAAATGCATGTAAAAAGAAACCTTCAGCGAATTCCCTGCTAGTCGTGGTAACAAAATCAACGCGAGGTCAACTTTTTTCCGAGACAGTAGAGAAATATGAAAAAATATGTAGATCCAGGCTCCGAAATGCGATCAAAATTGCGTGTTCACATTGCAGAAACCGACACTCTACTACCAATTTCTTAAATGGAACTTCTTCATTATATTGCGAGACCTATACATTTCCCGCTGAAATCGATCCATTTTTCTTCTATATGATAATTAACGCGCGTGTGTTTCGGATTTCGAACCCTATATCAGATGATAAGAAGTCATGAAGATAAACGGTAAACTATTTTTCATTGACATGATTGAGGATTTGTTGATCGAGTCAGGGCGTTGTTCTCGCTAATTGACACGTGTGGCCTGAGGGGCGAACGCTCTCTTATACTTTTTGTGAAGTCAAGGTGTTCACAAAAGTGTCAAATGCAGCAAAACTGTTCAATGATAGTTTCGTTTTGCTCATTTGACGATGAGAAATACGCCAACTGTTCCATGGTACACGGCGCATATTCCTATATATTCCGCGACTCAGGACGAACTTCAGTGGCGCCAATTTTGAAACTTTTACCCGCATGACCTTATTTTTGAAAGGTTTACGACTAAAACCCTTTAATCGTTGACAAATAAACATCCGCCTTGCAGTTGGTACCAAATAACAACAAATCTCATGATCTAAAATCTCAACTCTCTAGACACTAATCAATAATGTGCAATGGACCCCGGTGCATTTAACGCGACAGTTCATAAGAATAAAATCTATTTACCGTTTTCATCCGCTCAATTAAACACACGTAAATTATTCTCAGTGATTCGTGGTGCCGACATGATTTTGATCTTTTGGAAAGATTTCGATGCAACTGCTATCTCCAAATCGACTTTCCGTGTTTTTCGATATTTGCACTCGCATCAACCCCCCAACTTGTCAAACTCAATTGAAGCGATTGAGGTTTATTTGCCGTTATGATTCTTGTTGACCTTTCGTTAATGTTGTGCGAAATTTTGTCATTGGCCTCATCAGAGAGATTAAAGCGCAGAAAAGTTCGTGTCAGGATTGTGATAGATAGATTAAAAGATAAACAGACTAACAGGAGGAAATTGATACGAGGCGAATTCCTGTTGAAGGTTTCTTTTAATCCGCATTTGTTTTTGATCCTTTGTTGACTGAACTGTTGGTAAACAGGACTGAGACGCCTTCGGATAGATTGATTTTTTGAAGCAGCATGAACAGTGACCGGTGTAGAAGTCTAAAATGTCCTCGGATAGAATGTCCGGGGAACAAAGGATTCTGTTATGCGCCTTTAATATCTGAGTGAATGGCGGTCATGGCTTCTATTGAGCCATTTGCATGATCCAGAACCATATGCATGATCCGTCAGAATACCGCGGACCCGTGACTTTTTCCAGAGAGACATTTTCCACCTTTACACCGGAGAGAAAAAGGCCCGGTTTTGCATCAACAACTTCTACGATGATCGACCTCAGCACGTATTGCCAAGTAACCACTGAACACAGTGCAACTATTGCATTGCATCATCACATAGAACATCAACACTGCTTTCTTCCGCGTCTAGTGAAAATAAATTTAATCTATAGTAACGTTTTTCCACATCGATCGCGACATTCTTCATGTTACTCTCGCGAGATCAAAGTGAATCTCGAGGTGCGAACTCTATATTAATCTACAAGAAAGCCACCGGATTTCGCTAAGATTTTTCGTTATCGTATTGGCATTTTGACTTTCATCTTTACACATATTGAAATTATTGTTCTGGTGCAGGGTCATCGTTTGCGTTCTGGCATAACACTTGTGCACGAGGTCAAAGTCTGTCTGTAGATGGTTTTGTGACTTTAACATTGATTCTCTATTCTTTTATGATTATAGTCATTTGCTATCTGTTCTTATTTTCAAACTCGACTGCTTCATCTCTTCAAATGTTAACACCACGGTTTATTCAACATTGAGGGATACACAACGGTTTGTCCTTTCTGAACTATGCGTTGATCATGTAGTAGGACAGTGTGTCTCTTCGGATCTATGCATTCCATATTGAGTGTACACAGTACAGTTTGTCATTCCTGAACTTTGCATACAACTACAGTAAAAACTATGATTCTGGATGAACATAAATATTTCCTAAGAGGGCGTACATGTCGAACATACCATATCATATCCAGGGAGCTTATGAGTACATTTTGGCTCGCGTGATAGAAAGCCGTTAACACGACGTTCCAATAAATTACGTTAACAGTCAGAGTGCTGTTGTGAACATACCACATTGTCAGTTTACTTTTCAATTATTCAATTTATCTTAATTTCTTTCTCCCGATTCAGCTGGAAGCATCGCACCCCTGGCTTGGGTACAACCAGCTTTTACGCATGTGCTGCGCTGTAAGGTGTTCTCCCCTGTTGTTCGGCTTAGTTATTTCTCAAAAGAAAATGTGCTGTTTTTAAAAACCAGCTGCCATAGTTGTGAGAGAAGTACGGTGGCCGGGAAAGGACATCATGCAATTTTAGTTTTTCAAAATAATCTCGGAATTCCGACTTTTTACGACGTCCTTCACGTCTTTTCTGTGGCTGTGCCGTCACCACACACATTTTCATTCAACTTTCCTCGTCACATTTCGTGCCAATTAAACCATGGTAAGTACTACGTTGGCTGGGAAAGGACATTATCGAGTAGAGAAGTGCAAAGAACATTCTCTCAAAATATTGCTTTTGATTTTATTCTAAAGATTTGCTGGAAAATTTAGCACTCCGGACCATATGACAGAAAAATAACCACTATTTGCAAAGTCACCCGATGTGGCTCTCCTGCCATAGAAATATAAAGCCGTTGGTATTTAATTCTTGGTAATTTATAGTCAGATATATATCTCGTCGAGTTCTCCCGGAAATGCACATCTAGAGTGTATTATGATTCGTTACGCCACGTAGTCAGCCTCGGCACATTTTTGGCCCATGGATGAGGGAATAGATACGCCGACATTCGCGCACACAGTCAGTAATTTCCCTAATGGATATGGAGTCGTGGTCATATCACATTGTCAGTTTGTTATCAGTGTCAATACTTAAGGAGCAAGAAATCTTTGATACCCCACGCACCGCAGGGGATATAAAGAAGGTGACATATTTGTTTGCGTAATGATGATGCATCTGAGCAAGGACTCAAAGGGTAAAAGTATATGGCATCTCTTTTCCTGTCTTTTTAAAAAACGTGGATGGAAGTAGTGAGACTCGTGTCTTATTTCATATACTGCGGCAAAAATAACATTAGGCAAAATTCCCAAGCTTTACGAAGAGCTAGGAACGACGAAGTAAACAGTGTATTCATGTAAATGTATTTTCACGACTTTCCCGGATTCCTCGCATAATCTAGGTCAGAGGATGGTTTGAATTACGGGTGTCGCGTTAATGAATTTCATTGCAGATGACTTGATGATACCACAGACATTCGTCAGTATTTGTCCGATCGTTTGTACGGATTGGGAGACCTGCGTTTTGCCTGCATGCAATTCATACATGTATGCTATATCTGTACGCATCTGTAGAAGCAGGTCCATTTATTTATAGTTTACCATTCCTAAAGAGGTTCTCAAAAATCCACACTCGGCTCAGACCCAAACTCAAATTTGCACGACAATGCACCAAAGCATGTCAAGCTGGATCGCCGGGCAGAATCGTAACGGGAGCAGATTGCAATTCAACACAGCAACATGGATAATGAAAATCTGATCGAGATTCATCGCAAATCTCATTCGAGTAATTGTTACAGTGACAGCCGAATTACTGCCACACAAGCAATCAAGCCGTCTCATCACCCGCTTGGAAAACGTGTCCTAGAATTGCGATTGATCTGACGATAACCAGGCGTAATTAGTCAATAAATGTCGACATTTCCTTCAACGAGGACTGCAGAAGATTAGGTCGAGGACGCCATCAAGGTGAACCAACGCCGACTCGTCTTGATAAGAGCTAGAGCATTTATCCTTGAATGCTGATACGTTCAAAGGATGTCATGGATATGTACAGGTATAAATAGCTGTTTCGAGCACATATTAGATTTACAAATTAGCTTGTCCCTCAAGGTGTTTGCTTTTATTTGTCGACAGTTAAGTTACATAATAGGAAACTTTCATCTTCTATTAGTATCAGCGGCAGGGAATTTGATGTGCGTTTTTGCACAAGAAGGCGCTAACAGTTGGTCGCTGTTAAAAACTGCGTCTTTCGTTTTTCACCAGGGGCAGTTAGCTCCGTTATTTTTATGTACATAAAGTTTATAGTTGCTTGTGGAAGATAACTTATCAAATGATACATGTCGCCAGAAGGTACTACTGTCGGTATGGACTCATTATGAATCTTAGCATACTATTCTGGTGGAAGTATCATAAAGGAGTACCAATTTTCGACAGCCGGATGTCTCGCGATCGACCAAAAGGCTCCACGGTGGATTAAATTAAGCCGAGGAAAAAATGAACAAGTCATTGTTGTCAAGAGAAACGCCCTTGGGGTATTCAGAATTCAATTCATATACATCCGCCCTCTCCGAGTTTGCCAACTCTTGAGGAATAGACAACGATCGGATAGCCGGCCTCTACTTCCCGTCCGAATGGTGAATGAAGCGGCCTGAATAGACCGCTAATAGTAGCCACTTTACAGGATATACCAACAGAGAAGCAATCAAGGCAGTCATGGCATCAACTAGTCTTAAAATCCGATAGTTCGAGGAAGCATTGCCGTCTAATTTGGGTCTAAATTGGCGTATTTATGAGTAATGGCCTCCGTGATTGGAGGCAAGGAGCTCGCATCCGTGGGAGGCGCTCTTAAAGTATCGAACAAGGCACAAATAATGGCTGGTATATTGAATTAGGAGTCCCAGGTCAATTCGCAGTGATTTCACCAAGGGTTTTTATTGGCGTATTGTTTCAAGTGGCCACTAAAGGAGTCATGGTTTTTTAGGCAATTTCTGGCTGAAGACGGGTGATCGGTATCCGAAGATACCTGATAGATGAATTCAACCACGGCTGTTGAGAGGCGAAAACAATGTTCACCGTGGCCAAAAACAGTTTTCAAGCTATATTCTAAAATACCTTGGTACCGTAAAGTCAACTTTTAAATGGAAAATGCATAAGCCTCGTTCTGAGAGTGGAGTGTTTTGGACACGCAACCAAGATGCTCTACCAAAGTTCCCTCGGGTTGCACTAAAATGTGGAACCATGCACACAGCTCACTTCAGAAGTTTGAGGCTCTCAAAACACTGCTTCAAACACAAATCAGCCAAGGAAGCATCAACCACCCTAAGTTTTTTAATGAGCACTACACATATTTGCTGAGAAAAACGCTCCAAATAGCCCATTTGCGCGGATTTTAGCGTCACTTGAGCGAGCCGATCCGGACTTCCTATACGCGCTGCCGTAACATAATGTAAACAACGGCGCTACCGGCGCTCCGGGCAGGCGATGGATGGAATTTGCCAAATTCGCACATATTCGAGTTATTTCGTGGCCTATCTTTTTAAGTTTGAGGTATTTTAGAATAGAAATTGAACCCTCGGCTTCGGACCTTGGTTGAGTTACCAAGACACTCTCGGGTGGAGCTAAAATTTCGTCCAAACCCTCGCCTGTCGGCTCGGGTTTGGACTGTATTTTAGCTCCACCCTCGAGTGTCTTGGTAACTCAACCAAGGTCCTCCGCCTCGGGTTCAATTCCTTAAGTACAGCCCTATTTTGCAGCCAGTTGGGTTAGTTTTTAACCCAGGGTTGCACTTGTGTAAAATGGAAGTCATACACACTGCATGGTGTAATGTTTTTGGCTGAAATGCATCGCAGATTACAGTGTTTTCTAACAAAAGATCGACGTAATATGACACAAGTACTTGGCCTAAAAAATATGTTCAAAGGGATATTAATTGTAACACGTCCTATATTTCTATTTCAACGAACTTAGATCTTTTTCTCATGTCATCGGATTCCTTTATCCAATTATAACAGTGGAGAAAAAAAGCATCAAAGATATTCTGATATGACTGTATATATCATTATCTTCTCATCATTCAAAGAAAGCCCCAAAGCGGTTTGTATTTCTTATCAAAACCATATATTTATTAACATTGCGTTTCAATAGGAATGCTAGTCGGGCTTCAATGTCTTAAGTAATATTTTGCATTTCCAACCCTTTATATACTATGCCAAGAACAATAAACGAAGCAAAAGTGATATTGATGAGAAAATAATCGCTCTTTAATACCTTTTGACAACGATTATTTGCTCAAGGAATATCGAATCCTTGATCATAACTGTTTGAAGTATGTAATGAGAAGAAGAAACAAAACATTAAAGCAGCACCACTGAGAACATTGCGTTGACAGATCAGTATCAGCATGTTCCATCAGTAGCATAAAGCCAGTTTAAGCAACCAGACTAAAAGCCACATTCCAATTCGATTCGCCTTACGAGCGACAAAATTCGAAGCATGCCAGTTTAAATCATCGACGACTAGTTAAAGTAGGACTATTAGGCAGGAGCAGAGAGGGGAAAAATTGGCCATCTTTGGGTGACCAATACGCACAGCATAGTGAGGACACAAGGTCATGTTTGATTCAGCACTAAATATATCCCTCGTACAAGCATGAGTAGTTTGACGTACTTAGGGATGAGAAACCCCTACACTGTATCTTGCCTACCTGTAGCTGCTGCCGAAAGAGGCCCTTTAAGATTTCTCCGATTCCTAAGTAGAGGAACACAAATGTCACGTTGATGAATTAGCAAAAGGACTTGATGTCACCACTGACATTCGTACTTAGTTAATTTCGCCGTTCGTGCAAATGACGAAACCTGCCTACTCTCTCTTACGACTTGACACAGTGATACCGGCAGAGAAATGTCACATTACTTTTTCATTTGCTAAGAAGTATTACCACTGCCTCGAGTTGCACAGCAAATCCGGTCCCTGACCTTAGCAGAGAGCTAGCGCTGCCGTTAAAAACCTCTCTGAGCCCTCCTGACGAAGCTGAGGTTGCAAAATCCGCTTAGCTACATGCAGTGCGACCTTTCCCTCGGTACGCATCACATCTTGTTGAGCATGCGCAACCCGAGGCCCCACATCCCTGAAAAACAGGACGGTCATTTGTCCATCTCTCTTGAGATTCGCATGGCATCACGCACACAAGGCGCAAATTAAAACATCGAATGGAACATCCTTCTACTGTTGTTAAACCTCCCCAATGCATATTGTAAGGAAAACATGCCCGTAATTACAGGTACTCATATCTAAAAGGTGAAGGAAGACCGACTCGAAACGTATTATTTTCTTCTCGGCATTTTAACCCTCAGGCTGTGGATATTTCTCCCATTCCCTTGCGGTTTCGAGGAAGGAAGGTAACAGTATCGTACATTTACGCATCCTCGCGCATTAGGTTATTGCTAGCATATAGCCTGTAGTTGAAATATCAGAAGTGGTTAATCGCAACCGAAGCTCGCCGTCTGGGTTAACACAGAGCGCGATTAAAAGCCACCATTACTTTGCAAGAGGTTGGGTGAAAGTGCACGATGTATATGGCGATCTCTTTCGGCGAATATGCATGTTTTGCACTAAGCCTAGCAAAAAGCTGAAAATAGTTGAAACTTGGCATGTATCATGTTTTTACATTGATGCACATGGCCAGCATTTTGAAATTTATATTCGGTTCGTGATTGAATAAGGCAGATTTCGCAACCCTAAGAAGAGCTACGAAGGTCGAAGTATGACAGATGTATTTTTTTATCGACGGTGGTCATTCCCCTACACAAAGAAAGGCTGAATGTCATCCTCAGCAGACATAGGTCAGCAGAAAATAGATAATTATATGTCAGAGGTGAAAAAAGCTTCGCAAAAGCATTTACGGTTATCTCATATTACGGAAATGGATTCAATTGGCAGATATGACAGGTTTGAGGTGTTTTTTTCTACCCTGGCCACGTCAATCATTATTGTGACGATAAGGTCAAGTACAGGTGCTGAGATGACATGCCCTATACATGCTTCCCGAAATTGGTGGCTTGCATTGGAACTAACTTTTTCCCCCTTGTCCGTCATTAAAGGCATTCAAGTGTGTTGGTCAACCATGACTATCTCCTTTGTCCCTCCACCATAAGGGCTAGTTTCCTCTAATTACATCACTATTTCGGACACTCAGCGCCCCATTTCTGGAAAGGTGTATATTTGCATGAAAGGGCTGGTCGAATAGATAGACCCAACACGTTAAGGCATAATGTCTGCTTCTAACAATCGTGTTCATGGCAATTGTGACCAAAAGTTAGATTGTGAATCACGCCTCCGGTCCAGTTGGAACGTTCTTGGTGCAAAAAGCGAAATTAACTTTTATCTAAAGCTATGCAAAAAAACAAAAACTCATGTTTGCGTTTTGTCAGTATGCAATTAGTTATAATCAGTTTACAATCTCCAGTAAACTGTTTATATATTTTATCTTTGATTTCATCTATGATAAACTAGAGGCTATACACATTCAAAGAATATCATCTCAATCTTAATTTCTTTTCAGAAATATAGATACTGGTTATAAGAGCGTTTATCATAGTTCATTTCATAGGGAAATAACAACGAGTTTTACAGTTAAGATTCATCGGTCCCTAAACGGTGTCAATTGAAGATGCGTCCCCCGATTCGAAATCGGTCTCTCGCTTCGAGAGAAGGACGCTGTAGTATCTTATCTCCCACGGGTTCCATCCATCAATCGTTATCAGCTTTGATACCCAAAGTGACCTGGAGATTTGCAGATCCTGCTATCAAATTCATATCAATAAAGCAGGCCGGTTTCCCTTTTACGTTGCAAACAAATTGAAGGGCTTATGACTGCAATGTTGAAAAAATTAACAAGACCAGAGAGACAACGTCGCCATCTAACACAAAAACAGTGCATTGGTTGTGTATTTTAGTGTCTTTTGAAGCACAAAGGACACCAGGCAAATAAACACCGATATGTGTTTTAATGCCCACTGGTTGCGATATCTATACGGGGTAGACATCAGAATATTGGCTACACCTAGGTCCCATAGCCTAAAAGCATCTTGGGGTCGTTTTGTATAAACCATAACAGACTGAAAGTTGACCTTACGTTATCAGAGAAAGAAAAGCCTACTGTCATTGAATGGCTTTGTTATTTCGTCTTTTCCAATGTCGACAAGTGACACGTTTTTGCTTTTATTTTCTTCGTTTCACGAATGTACACCGAGAAGCACCAATCTGTTTAAGGTTTTCAAACCAATCCGATCCCATAAATAAATGCTGCCCAATATAGATTGAAGGACTATTTTGCCTCTTGTGTACAGGAAAAGGAATGTAGACGCGTTCTCCAGATTTGTAGTGGGCTATTCATATCTGGGAAGAGACTAGAGAAGTCGAACGCCTTGTGGAGACGGAAAATCAATGAAAAACGCCAGGTCCCTGCATCGCCAATGCTCTAGCAAGCCGGTAGCGCCTCAATCCTAACTCTCGTGAACTAGCTAAGAAAACCAATAATCAAATATAGCATTTGCTGAACTCCGCATCTTTGAGCGAGCGGCAATCACGTTTCAATTTACGATCTCCATGCATAACAGACAGGTGGTCATTTTTTGCCAATCTCCACCTTTTTGCCATGTCGATTCCTGCTGCTCATGCCGTCTTTTCTATTCATGTGAATTGATAGCGGAAATTCAATACGATTTTGTGATCTAGCTCCCATCTTGGTGAGGCTAGCCTGGAGCTGACGGCTACAACTTTTTTTGAAGACTTTGAAGGCGTTGGTTAGTACCGTTCTGACAGCATCATCTACTTCATTTTCACATGATTGACCCGCTGGTCCCTATCTGTCGTACAGTTTGGGGCTGACAGAACAAAATATACCAAATCAGCGTGTCTCAGTGTAGTCACTTAAGTAGTGTTCACAACTAACCTTCTTGCAGGAACGTCAATATTGTTTTATATCCACCAACTTCGCCGATACATCATCTCAGAGTGGCATGTTCTTCAAAAAGTGACGTTGGGATTGGAACCTTTGTAATAGAGGCTGTTGATCTGATATAAAAAGTGTACTTGATTCCGTATTCTGTTCCGAAGGTTCAACTAGCATGGCATGCGAACCTTCAGAGGTCAACTTTAAAGACAGCTCATGCGACTTCTTCAATACTTGACTTGCCAAACTCAGCTCGACGCCGAACTGCAGCGCCACTCGCGGACAAAGATAGAACAACTCGACATTTTTTTCACCGGTTTTCTTGCTGCACATGCGTACCAGCGTCATCTTTTGTTGATTTCCGCTGGTACGCATGCGCAGCGAGAAAACCGGTGAAAAAAAATGTCGAGTTGTTCTATCTTTGTCCGCAAGTGGCGCTGCAGTTCGGCGTCGAGCTGAGTTTGGCAAGTCAAGTATTACATGTACGCATACAAGTTAATCACGATCCACGACTCCGGTCATTTTCGTGCCAGGTCATTGTATTTGCCTATTCACCTACATGAATGCTGTTTCGTGTGGTCGATTGTATCAAGATTTGCCCCGATGACCCTACGATAAGGCAGTAGAACAATGGGAATTTAGGCCTTGGTGCGATCAGGCTTTGTTCACAGAAAATATGCCGCATATCGTCCTCGGCTCGAAGTCTTTTGTGCGAAGAAGGGGCAATTAGCGTACAATGGATTTTCTGTTCAAGTGATAATCCCCACCGATCATTTGCCATTGTTAACGTGTATGGTAGGCGGGAGGGGACATAAATCAGAATATATCGGTCGATTAATTACTTGCGCCGCAAAGGCCTCCCGCGAATGATGCGCCGCAACAATGCCCCGCTAAAAACACGCCGCAAAAGAATGCGCCGTAAAAATCTCGCCGCGTGACCCAATTTAAACCAATCGGAGCCAAGGACGATTTGAATTTTTCGGCAGAGGTATTTTTGCGGGTGTCTTCTGCACGATTTGCGGGGGACTTATGCAAATTTCGACACTTTAGCGGCGCACTTCTTTAACCAATCAGAGACATCGTAACTTCGTAAACCCGCCGCCAATAAGTTGGAAAGTAACGATGTCTCTGATTGGTTAAAATTGGGTCACGCGGCGAGATTTTTACGGCGCATTCTTTTGCGGCGTGTTTTCAGCGGGGCAGTGTTGCGGCGCATCATTCGCGGGAGGCCTTTGCGGCGCAAGTGATTAATCGGCCGATATATTCTGATTTATGTCCCCTCCCACCTTTAAACGGAACGTGACGGGAGTCACCCATGTGAATAACCCACACAAAGCCAACCCGTATTACAGAGCTACTCCATTTTAGCAGCAAAATCATAGACAATGGGCTCCTTGCGAGCACAGTCGCATTAAGATTAGACCCTAGATGTGCTTTACGTGCTGACGTATTGATTACAGTCTATTTGCTAAGCAAATTCAATAGAAATTGGTATTTTATCTTGCGGCTTGGTAAGGCAAGTCAGTTGATCCTTGGGATGTCTTTTTTTGTTTTGGTCAATCAGAAGTTAATTGATAGTTTAGTGCGCCTAGACCGGCTGAGGCATCGATTCTATTGAAACTCGATGTGTTAAACGGCGGTTTGTGGAAAGCCGCTGATATACTGTTTGCGACAGTGCATTTGCAACATACAGATGTAGTAAAATTCCTAGATCATTTTTCGTGCATGCATCATTCGCATACAGTTGCAGAATACGGCTACTGAATCAACAACTCAGTAGCGGTTTATACTTGGCTCACAACGTACAGATTGGTAGATGGTGTAAAAGCTAACCTGTGTTCCCCCTTTCTCTCATCATAGTGATCATGCGTATTTTCTGAAGCAATGAATATCAATATGAAAACGCCCTTCAATTGAATTGAACCAAATATATGCGACTGTATGACTGTAATTCAGCCATGGAGATGAATTCGAAGTTGGAGTCGGAAAGGTGCGCAACCTCCCTAATATTGTCCACGATGCGTTGTAGAGCTGGCTTTTCTGATTTCTGACAATGAAATCTCTGGCTGTCGACTTTCATTGACAAGCCATACAGTCAATTAATCAGAGGGATGGTGGTCCGCCAGTGTGCTGTCAGGGGAAGGCGGTTGATGTATATAGAGACTGGACAGCTGTCATAGCCGCAACATGTTTAACGAGCAGGAAAACTTCAGATATGTCATGGATTCAAAAATCGGGGAAGCTTCTTTGTAACGCTTGGGTGGATTGCGACAGAAATGTCAAAATGTGAGGCAATTCTGCAGGAAAATATAAACTTATTTTAAGAAGCGTACGCAAAGGTAGTGACATATGGTGTCGCATCAAAGAGCAAGGGAACTTCTTTCTGACGTTTCTTTATGAAAACAATCTCCCTTAGAAAGCCACCGATGACAGGAGCAGACAAGTCAGTTTTTCACACTGCACGACATCATAGCACAAAGGGATGAGTGACCAATTGATGGTCAGACACAGACTGGAACAAGAGTCAAATTAGGTATCGATCAGTTGGCAATTACTCTTCAAGAATATTTTGGAATGGACCTCCAAAGTCACTATGAGATATTTACCTAAAAGTCTTCTTCGTTAATAAATTTTGAGTGTACAGCCAATGTATCTGCCATACTCCGATAAAATACGACCTTTGCAAATGTCGTTACCTACTTGGCGGATAATTCTAGTCACAAATTTTTCAACAGATTGTGTTCAGAAACATAACGTATGGACCCCAAAGGTGTTGTATATTTCACACCGATAATATCGATATGGGCAAAGATATACCGTCATCAGATTATGGCACCCACTGGCGTGTGGTATTGGAGGCGTGTTGCCTGAACTGCAATATTGAAAAGAGACTGCAAGAGATTTACCGAACTCATGCCACAGATCCTCGCCGTGTCCTACTGCTACGCAGTACACTATTTAAAATCACCTAATAGTAATTTCTAAATGCATTTCATCAGCTGAAACTCCAAGCACAATGATAATCATTCCTCATTTAAGTCTGATATTTGGATTTTAGAGGAAAAGACCTTAAAGACGGATCATTATACTCAATTTGGTTTCCTTTCATAGAGCGTCATCATCGTTCAACATTTCACAGACGCATGCTGCCCTTTCAGGTTCCTTTTATAATAATAATTTTAACAGCAGGAACCCCAAACCGTATTGCTGAGAGAATGTGTCTAAAACTTTTTTTTCTAAGTTTTGTAGGATGCGCACAATAATCAACAGTTGTCAGAAAGTGATGAATTAAAACTTTGTTGTTTTGAAAGATGTCGTTTACACAATCCATGTGTCAATTAAAACTACCAGTCGCAGGATGAATAACAAATAATTACAAACCATTATAAACAGAATACAAAGGTTAGGGGTGGTTAGAAACCGCGATGTGTTGTTACAAAGAAAGCAAAATCGTCATCAGCGGAACCATCAGCGAGATACACTTCACCACACATCCACATATAGAAAACCCCGGAGCGAGAACGAACCGGATGATGGGCTCAACAAAGGACTAGCCTCAGGCAGTCACAGCGAGATGAGACATACCTAAATGTCATTTCTACTTCATTTCTGGTCCTGATGTGCAATGAAAGAAAACATAATTGTTGAATGAGAGTCTTGAATTTGGTTTGAGTGATGGCCACTTTGAAGTTTCGGGATGGCTATTTATGATTAGAGATACCACCACCGCGATGGTAATTGTCCGGGCGGCATTTAAGGAATTTCAAGACGACAATAATTCTCTCCAAAGACAGTCATTTGAAGGAGAAATTCACATTCTGTAAAGGTGAATAAGATTTTATTTAGAAGTAGTACCCTAGGCTTATTCCGAATAAATCAAATGACCAAACGCGGAGTGAATAAAAGCGGCCAGACAGGTCATAATCTAAGACAAGTACTTGGTCATGTGCCAGGTATTGATGCAATCCTCAACAACCTTAGTTGAGTTCAATAGGAACCTTGACATTTGCAGGTGATCATTGGTGACTTCCTGTTGTTAAGATGGTGTGATTTCGAAGTTATCAGTTATTGTATTGTAGGGCAAATAACACAATGCCGCAACAGTGACTCAACAGCGCCCCATCGCTCAATCTTATTATGGGACTGGCAATTGAAACCCATCGGGTGTTACAGTAACAGTCACAGTGCGAGTTCAAAATCGTCACCAGGCAGCCACATTGGGCACCAGATCGATTACAAAATTGATAGGGCAACTCTTCCCAGCCCAGCCCACTCCGCCACAGAAAATCTTCGACCAATACGGTACATCATTAACTAAGGATTGTACATATAATGTACAGCTGTCTATACGCGACATTTTGCTGAAACGGCGACGCTTCCAAGCTACTGATAGGAAAAACTCCGTGCACTTTCGAATAGAAATATGATAAATTTATAAAGAAATATGATGTGTTATGAGACTAGTAAAAAATGTTTTCAATATTCAAATGATGTACGTTTTGCTATGATATCGAATGCAATGGAATAACATAACCTGCGGTGAATCCGATAAACTGATATGCACGTTTTAACTCGTTCGGTACCGGTGACCCGCAGATATCGAGTGGTAAACATATTTTCTTTGTTATCAACTATCAGTTTTTAAATAAATAACAATTTTCGCCATTTAATTTTGGCAGACTATGATATTTCATCTGGTTCTTCCAATATTTATTTGCGAATCGATATTAATCACGAAATCCGTGAAAAGATTGTTGGTTTCCAGCATTTAGTTAGCATAACGAATATTCCTATTTTGCAAAATGTCGAACGCATCATCATACATACACAGTCATTAAAGTTGAGTGAGAGAAAAAAAAAGAAGATATAAAATCATATTTTTTTGGAACTCAACAAAAATTTGACGAAATTTGCACCTCAACAAAAAATTTGCACCCGCTTGTTGAGGTTCAAGAAATATTTTCGAGGTCACCGCCGCAGCCTGTCACAAGCAGACCCCATCCTATAGGTGAAAGCGGTCTTCATACAAAAGGGCATTCTATGTTCTGCCAGGACATTATTTGGGTACGATCGGTACTATCGCTGTAAAGCAACGGTGAAGCAACTGTAAAGCATATTTTTTTGGAACTCAACTAAAATTTGACGAAATTTGCACCTCAACAAAAAATTTGCACCCGCTTGTTGAGGTTCAAGAAATATTTTTGAGGTCACCGCCGCAGCCTGTCACAAGCAGACCCCATCCTATAGGTGAAAGCGGTCTTCATACAAAAGGGCATTCTATGTTCTGCCAGGACATTATTTGGGTACGATCGGTACTATCGCTGTAAAGCGACGTTGGGCTATTGAAATGGGAAAGAAATGTATCGGAGAGGAAAACATGCCTCCCCTCTGTCATGTTGATGAACCAACGAAGCAATCCAATATGCATGAGCTGCTTTTTACAAAAGTTCCTTAATGCACTTTCATATACTAAAGAAATTGCTGGGTAACTCTCGGAATCATTCAGACTACATAATTGTACCTCGCATGTTCTATCAACGAGTGCTTATTTAGAAAATAATGGTGTTTGACGAAGTGCATGCCCACGCCATATAGACTATTATCAGTAGACCAAGCATTGGCTTTTTTATGTATTTTGTCTCCATGTCGTAGTTGATTAAGAAATTTTAGTTACTCCCCGGGCCTCTTAATGTCAATCCCTTTTCTTAGTCCCTGCAATACTCTCTAGAGTAACATTTAAGAGTATATTTGTCAATATATGAGTTATTCTTGTGTTCTCACACAAAAACAATGCTGAACTCGAGTGACCCACTGGTATCGCGCAATCGCCTTAGTCGGACAACAATACCATCTTATAAAGTACAGCAATGATGGTACTACTCCAACCAACGATGCTGCACAAGTGTACTATCAATAATACCAGTGCTACTAAGTACTCGCAATGAACAACCCTGAAGGAGTATTCGTAGGTGGAAGATTCGACTCGAGAAATCACTTGTAGAGGTCGAGAACCGTGTATACCATTTGCAGCACTACTGCCAATGCTGCCAATGCGATGAAGGCAATCATTTTAAATCAACTAACGCACCAGAACTCCTTTCTAGCTATTTTTACTTGTCAGTCGAATTCTTCCGTCGAGATCGGCAGAGAACTCAAATAGTCAGAGTGCATTCTCTTATCAAGCCATTCCTCAAACATGAAAAACAAGTGCCTCATCTCCTTCCACATTCCAGCAATGCCTAATTCCCCTCGTCGGATTGTTTTAGAAGTCAACACCCAAATGCCACAAATTCCTATCATTTGGAATACACCATGCACAGAGAAATCTTTAATCATTTTGTAAAGTTGACGATACTTCGTCTATTTCATCTAAAATTAGCAAAATCATTGTACAAGTTTTATGATATCAATGCACGTCTGTTCTAAAACGTTACAGTTGAATTAGCATTGACACGAACCAGTAGTCACAACACAAGAAAGTTGATTAGCAAGTTAGCGCTGATCTGAAATCTGTAATAAAGACAATTTCTTTAGATAATTTTTTTAATTTGGCTGGCATTTCGTCATTTTATTGACAGTAGAAATGGTTTCTGAAGTCGTAAATTAATTAGCAACATTGAAATAAGGCAATATTTTGCCCTAAATGCTACATCAACTAGAATTTTAAAAAGGTGAAGCGACATTAATCAGGTATCATCCGTAAACGCCGATGATGGCAAAAAGAACCCAAACCGATTCTCCCCGCCAAGAAAAGGGATATTAAAACCAGCAGTGTTTTCGCTGAAAACACATCTAGGGTAGCATATCGTAAAGGCCGAAAATCATTACTACAGTTTTTTCAAATTCAAAAAAACATTTTGTTCCAAGATTTTTTCACCATCATCATTTTCATGATAAACGAAGTAGCAATGCACACGAAAATTATTTTCGTAATAAACGAAGTAGCAATGCACACGAAAATCATTTTCATAATAAACGAAGTAGCAATGCACACGAAAATTATTTTCATAATAAACGAAGCAGCAATGCACACGAAAATCATTTTCATAATAAACGAAGTAGCAATGCACACGAAAATTATTTTCATAATAAACGAAGCAGCAATGCACACGAAAATCATTTTCATAATAAACGAAGTAGCAATGCACACGAAAATTATTTTCATAATAAACGAAGTAGCAATGCACACGAAAATTATTTTCATAATAAACGAAGCAGAAATGCACACGAAAAAATTTTTGGAAAAATTCGATTGGAAAAATCGAGAGAAACTTTGATGGTCAACAATACTCGGTGAGCTATACCCCAAAGACCGATGTGCATGTTATGTTACCGCCCGCAGTCGTTTAAGATGACATGGATGTAAATTTTTATGATTACATTCTGATTGACTCGGAAATGGGATACTGCCGTTGTGCTGGAATACGCGTGGGATTACCATACACGACCCTGGTTACACTCAGTACGTTTTTTTCTGGCCAGTGATCGATTAACGAATGCCCCCCCCCCTTGGTAGCCAAAAGGGTAAAGTACTGGATCATGGACAAAGGGTGTTCAGAGAGAAATTAAGAATTAGTTTCTTTTGGCTTCAGTGCATTTTGAGATGAACTTTAATAGAGAGATGGGCTTGATGTCTAACGATCATGTCTAACACTAGCATCTCAATTCGTCAGGGTGACGTTTTCTTGCGTATTAAGATACGACATATTAAAAAAAAACTGCCTGCATCTATGCACATAATGTTTGTACTGGTTCATGGTATAGGGCAAATGTGGCAATAACACGAAATATCGAACTTAAAATGATGATATTTAAAAATTACAGCAACTATGGTTATCGAATTTGAAATGTTTGAACTCATAGACAATGCGTTGAAATCAATTTCCGTTAATATTTTATCAGTTTATACCACCAACGGCAAGCGATTTGAAATAATAGCTTTTGTTTAACCTTTGTTATTCTTGTTAATAACATAGCTAATTAAACGTAATTTCCATAGCAGGAGGTGATAAATTAAAACTATGACATTTTTTATTTTACAGTTAAGATGAGAGAGATAAAAGCTATTGGTATTGCAACAAAGATGTTTGAAACAACAATTATCGATAACACACTCTAGTCGTGGATGATCAACAGCTGCATCAGATTCACTATCTCCATTCTACAAAAGCCAGGCCAATTCTTATCATGGAGATGACAGCTCGCAAACCTGGTTTGCCTCAGTCTACGTTCAAGCCATTGTTACTCAAATGTCAAAAGCGGCCTCCGTCGTTGTCTACTGCCCTTCCTACAACCCTTTATATAGTCGTATGCCCTTCCGACAGTGACACATCCTGATTTTCTCAAACAACTACTGATGGCCTGGTTGTACCTTTGGCGTTAAGCTTCATTTCCAAAGTATCGTTTTTGCTAACTCGAATATTTTGCAAAACAAAGGGGACATTGTTATCCTCAAACAATGCCCTATAGCTCTGACCGAAAAATGGTGATTATTTTATCCTCCCTTTCATGACTTTTAGTTAAAGGGTAAGACGCTGAGTAAATGCCATGTGAGAAACGAGACTACACTCGTTGATTGAGACCTCCTTGAGACACTACTAATAGGATTTTTTCCCGAAATATGTATTTTGGGTTGAAACATTACTTGGTCAATTCCCTCAAAAGACTATTCTAACTTGACGAATTGCTTTGATGAGAATAGATTCGTATTTAATATCATCAGCCATGATAGGCCTTAAGCAATGAAAGGACACGAAAATAAATCAATCCTAACCTAAATAATCAAGGCTTCATTCTTTATTTAATCCGTTTTAACGGTAATATTTGTTCGGTATTCTCTATGTTTACACTTGGTTCCGATATCCTGAATGCATTGATTTCGCCTTCGTCGGAATAAACTTTGAAAGCTATAGTCAGAAATTATTTTGCGAATGTGACATTTTATGGTATTTGTCGAAAAAGGAGTGTTGGTTTAACTACATCAGATATCGAATTGTTCCATTTGCATGTTCGAGGTAGTGGAAAAACTCATAGGCCATTGTATTTTTGTATTTGTCATTCAAGATTTCTCATCAGCAAACAGGTATAACTCCTAACAGATATTTTTTTTTGTTGAAAAAATTCGATTTCTTTAACCTCAGTCGTTGGCTGTGTTGGCGTATCATAAAGTGAAATTAAACAACCTACTTCTATCAAATCGTGCTTTTGTCGGCTACTTTTCATTTTCTACTACTCATAGACGCAGAAAGTACATTTTGGATCGATGGTGAAAAATCCACACTATTCTGTGATTTGCCTCTTTGTATTCTTGAATCGCTAAATCCTTGCCTCTCTAAACGGCATTGCATTTCCCAGCGAACTAAAAACACTCTCTCCCTTGTCAATTGTATTTGATTTGAATGCCTAATCGTAAATTAGGTATTCATGACATTGCACCATAAAGCACTTTATCCTTGATTCTTTCTGTGCAACATGAAGACGTGTGCTCGTTTCAGTTAGGACGACGGCATGTTCAATAAAAGAAGAGAGCTTGATCATTTTAAACCTCAACGGGAGTTTCTCATCATACGTGTTTCTTCCACCCCCCCCCCCCCCCAGAAAAGAAATAAATAATTCGAAAGCAATTATGGCCATGAATTATAAGGCTATCGTCTTTCTTCATGTTTTTCGTCGGGGAATTCCTTCGTTGGGTCATAATGCAAAAATAGATATGTTATAAACTAATCTGATGCATTGCAGCCGGAACCAAAATATCGCCGCACGTACTACCCACCTTCGTGCATTATCAAAATAGCAAAGACGGACGCACAGCTTTCAAATGAGAATTAAACACATCGTTGTAAATATTTACAAATTTCATGAGAATTAAAAAGTGTTGTTCCCACTTTTCTTTGTCATTTACAATGCGTCAATAACAGACGCCCTGAGCTATATATCGCAAAGGGTAAATCGGAAATCGACCATTAGGAAAATCGGGTTATCTTTTGCACCCACGTAGCGTCTAACCCAAAATATCTTCTTTTCAAACAATGCTAAGTAGTTATCGGATTTTAAATGAAACAATCACGATAACCAAAAATAGATCGCATTCGACGCCAGGTCGATCTAAATATAATTTTCGACTCATCAAAATAATCATAGGCAACATAACGATACTGGACTGGAGGGGGGGGGGGGGGTTATTCAGTCTAATCGCATAACAAGGGTATTTAGGCTTAAAAATATTACATTATGGCAGGCAAAAGTACAATTTTTTTCAATTGAGGGAAAAAAAGAAACAAAATCATACGAAATGGTAAAAAGCACTACATTTGACGGGAGCGTCAACTTTTACGAATCAAAGCACCACCGAGAAAAGGATTTCTTCAGACAAATAGTGGCACTTATTGGAAATATCACCATTACATTTTGAAGCCGCATGAGGTGGGAAAAGCAAAGTGATTTTTCAACAATTAGCACAGAGAACAATGATTAACAATTAAATGCCCCACTTACCCGAACTACAAAATCCTGAAATTACGTGTAGCCAAAGCAAGAGAGAATTCCGGAACCAACGCTTGAACACAAAACATCAAGATTCCCCATCAGTTAATGTTCATTAGGAGATAGTTGAAAATAATCGTGGCAAATCCCATCTATCAAGGCAGTACTTCCAAATCAGATTTACGATAGTTTCCAAAAAATCCAGCCGTACTCTTGTATAAATAAATTTCACGTACGTGCCTGTACTGATGATTAGTCAATCATTGCTTTAACGAAATACTTGAAAACACAAGCTTAGCTGAACAAATCATAACAAGGTGTTTCCTGGAATCAATTAAACCAATTAACAACACTGCTGAAAAGAGATATCTACGTCATAATTAGACTCTACTTCGAAATCGGATGCCCCAATGTTTCCAAAAAATTCCAACGGATAAATTTTTGGGATAAAGAAGATTCCGACATTCCCGCCGATTATCTATCAGTGTTCATATTACTTTATCGAGATGCTGGTGAACAAGCTGAGCAGATCCAGTGTCTTATCGATACTTGGTATATACTATCTGATATAGGTGTTTGGTAATCAATGATAATAGGCTGCGATCGTGTCGTTCTATTCACTGTGGTTATCACGGTTGTACCTGACGGCGACAATGTCTTCATGTCCTGGTTTGCACATCCGGATGTGACGTGTGAGGACGTGCGCCACTGATTGCCGACTTTTAAAATTGACAGGCCAACTCTATTTTAACTTTTTATAGCAGGAGCGTAGGTGGGATGGTTGAATGGTAAACAATTCCATAACTTCTTTGTTGAAATAACAGATTTGGCAGATGGCGACTTTTAATCTCGTAATAACGACTTTTAATCTCGTAATAACGACTTTCTTTCTCGTTATAACGACTTTCTTTCTCGTAATAACGACTTTTAATCTCGTAATAACGACTTTCTTTCTCGTTATAACGACTTTCTTTCTCGTAATAACGACTTTTAATCTCGTAATAACGACTTTCTTTCTCGTTATAACGACTTTCTTTCTCGTAATAACGACTTTTAATCTCGTAATAACGACTTTCTTTCTCGTTATAACGACTTTTAATCTCGTTATAACGACTTTAAATCTCGTTATAACGACTTTAAAGCTCGTAATAACGACTTTATTTCTCGTTATAACGACTTTAAATCTCGTTATAACGACTTTAAATCTCGTTATAACGACTTTTAATCTCGTAATAACGACTTTTAATCTCGTAATAACGACTTTTAATTAAAAGTCGTAATAACGAGAAAGAAAGTCGTTAATACGAGATTAAAAGTCGTTATTACGAGAAACGTTTTCTTTTTTTCTTCTTTAGTGGCACTAAAATGCTGCCGTACGGTACACATCAAGGATAGCTGATAGCTCAATTGATCAATAATTCGTTGTCCCCGGTTTTTTAAGCAGCAATATGTAATGATTGCCTTTATAAATCTTTAATCAGTCATCCGATAGATAAACTTGTCTTCGCAGCACGTTCTAGAACCACCAAGTGCTGACAGCATGAAGTCAGTTTCGCAAAATTCATCCGACGATGGATTAAATTCTCATTAATTCCTGATGTTTATCAAATATTCATCGCGAAACTTTCGCTAAGAGTCAGTTAGATGGTTGCTCGGCCTTGCACTCGCATCGCTAGGAACCCGGATGTTTGTTCAATACATCATGAACAAAAAGTATACCTTTGCTGTTGACAGATATCAAGATCTGCTAGGGAAAAAAGTATCATGAACTATACCTTGACATAATCTAGGTATCGGCATACCATTTTTTTATGTTCTTCAATTGGAGTTAGTATAGTGTTCTGCGGCCTTGACAAGCTCAAATTGAAGGGAAAATCGAAGAAAAGCTGTGGGGAACACAGCCGGACCTTCGGGCGACAAGCCGCTTCATCTCCGCCACAGGACTGAGGTTATAGTTTTACTTAGGCAGGTTGAACGCTGAAGAAGAAGAAGAAGAAGGGAAAATTCCAGAATAATCGTCGCCCATGATCATGTACGCAATTCAATCCCACAAGATGTTGACACCTAAAAGGCATTGGTCACCGGATATCATTGGTTGTAGTGGAAAATACGTTCAGCCTTCGTTCCTTAGTATCGCCACCAAGACCCACTCGCTCAGAAATCTGATGGCCTATATGATCGCTAATAGAAATTTATACCTCACTGGCGGTACTTGGCTATCTAATAAATACCGCTCGGTAGAACTTAAATTTATTTCAAAACCTTCGACTGGCGCCTCATCGCTTTTAAACGCCTCAGTTTCCGATTATCCCAAAGGTGCTATAGACAACCGAGGATTGTCAACTTGGTATTATGCTTCCTTACAAGACCCACGCAGCCACAACAAGGGCTGCTATATTTACAACATGGAGCAAGAACAAGTGAAACACTATTTGTAGACAACAGAGGATTATCAACTTGGTATTATGATTCCTTACAAGACCAACGCAGCCACAACAAGGGCTGCTATATTTACAACATGGAGCAAGAACAAGTAGAACACTATTTCAATCTATTTCGTCGCCAGATCATGATCAGCCACGAAGATGGAACACGATTTATACTCCTTCTGCTTGGTAGCCAATTATCTCAAATCCATTAGAAAATTTCAACCACGTCAATTGTACATGTTGCGACCTTGCTAAAAGCTCTATCTAGCAGACTGAAAAATATCGACCTTGAATTTTAAGTTAACATACAATCCAAAGTATCCAATGTTTTGTTTTTATATCGGCAAGAAGACTAGAGTCATCTGAGATATTGGATTTTATTTCTTTTAACTTCCAGGGTGATTTTACTAAAAGCATTCGTGTTACGATTGCGATCGCCGGCGAGAGAACTACCTCGGCCTGAGCAGTCGTTTCTGTTACCAAATTACCCGCTAATGCAGTCGAGGCGGGGCGAGGACGTATCATAATAATGCGCCACACCAATTAACCGCACCAGTCCAGTGGGTATGCCAAAATGACCGCTCGGTCGAACGTAGTTTTGTCGCGATATGATAAAAACTGGCGTTTCTCGTGCCCAAGAAAAGCACTTTAAATATCCTTTTGTTCTCTAGGTCAATCAAACAAAAATGCAGTGCAGGTTTGGTAAAGTTAGGATGAAATTGACTCTGCCTTCATAAAAACCGATGCTGCGTCTACAGGAAGTTTTTAGAAGAGAATTGCCAATCTTGACAAAAATATATTTAGAAACCTAACAAATATTCGGTGTTTACAGTATGAAAATAGGTTTTTGTTGAAGGCGTTTTTACCACTTTTGTCCTGCTTTACCTTGATAACCCTTTGAACTTAAACCATCAGTCCACGGTGGAATCAAGTATGCATAGAGACAGCTATAAACTAAGGCGAAAATATTATTGAGTTGAGATGAGTTGTACGTCAACTTGGACCTTATTAGCTCTTTGAATAATATTTAGCGATTGTTGTGTAAATGTAGGAGGAAACCAGAGAGCCCAGAGGAAACTACCCAGCCAGAGAGAATCGCCATATAAAGACGTGCACCGAGCGGGAGTCGAACCCACAACATCAGGATCCTTAGGAAATGCTTCCTGTTGGTAAATTGGGTATAAACTTCATAATATCTAAGTATGCTTTCCGATTTGACATGCTAGCACATGTACTGCTAATATAGTATAGCTCTCCTTATACGTGCTCTTAACATACTCATGCCTTTTAATATCGATGTTTATCCACAACTCGACAAGTGACAACTGCTAGCATCAGGCAAATATAACATGTTTTGAAAATTGACGTGAGGATTATTGACTGTGTCCTCAAAAACCGCTCATTAAACCAGTCAAGCTAGTACAATCTTCTGCAAGGGCAAGCACTAAAATAATAATAGGCTCGCAGGATAGCGACTCCGGAATTTCCAAGGCCCGGCAAATGTACCCCCATTAGCATGATATGACGACCATGATGCCACCACCATCAGTTCGTTTACAAAATTGAATATGGCAAATGCAAAAACTGCAACAACATTTGACAGCCTAGTTCACTGTACATTTACACACTGTATAGAGAGACAGAGCGTACCAGACGTGGTGGTCTTAGCTCTATCGATGTCGCCATCGTCACTTGTAGTACAAATAATCGCAATCAATCGTAAATAAGCAAGACGTCTGATAAAGGTAATTGTGATCCAACCTGACGCTAATCACCGTTAGGCTAATAAGTGCTGGGTCTGCCATTGATCAAGAGGAGAGTAGCATGACGCTAAGCATTTATCAAGTCTATTACCGAGTGGTATTGACGGCTCGTGCACGAGTATTGACAACTGGCCTCTCATTAGACTGGTGCTCATAGCATGACTGGAGAGGCGCATTGCCAAGGTTTGATCCCCAGGCCCTTCGTGTACAGACTGTCAGGCTATCTTGATGTTTGGAATCAAACCAAGCAAGCTGAATTAGCTGGTCCATCGAAACGATCAGAGCATACGGGATGTACTGGTATACTGCCGGATAGGTTATTAGCTTATTCTATGTTTGCCTGGTGGAGATCAGACGAATATCAGATAGCGGCTATCAGATGACTGTACTTTAGCACGGGACTGGTGCTCTACGACGTTTCATAGGAATTAAGTGAGAGGATATTGGAATGATAGATATGCATTGGGATAATGACAAACGAAGTTAGGAATACGCCTGGTTGACTCTAGGAGTCGGAGAAATAGGGAGAGTGCCCGTGTAGAGGTCCCCCCCCCCCCCCCCCTCCCCGCAGCACCCCCCCCCCGGCAAAAGTGTGTGGCCACAGGGGCTAATCACACAGAAATGTTCAATGGCGCTAGAACGAGACAGTGTGGTTGAAATCATTGTTTGAAAACAGGTGGCTATTGTTATCTGAGACTGCATGCCAGATTTTTCTTAGACCTGAACAAGATATACGCCTCCGACTACGCAAATGCTCGTTGACCAATTCTACTGAGCAATATGTTTGTTAACCATGGTAATCAATCCAGAAGTATTAGGGTAGCAGGAAGGGTTGGGCGTTTGTGGTTTCTGAGTCTGAGGGGGTTGGTGTCTGTTGACTGTGCTTTAAGAGAGACTAGGCATGGCGCCAGTCTCTCTTAAAGCACAGTCAACAGGCATTTGGTCTCAGTATTTGGGTTTTGATTGCCAGGACTGTACCCCTGTAAAAGTCAGAGGAGGAGAAGTTTGGAATGATGAAAGCATTGAAGAAGAAGAAATGTTATTATATATTGAGGAAAGCAAAATTTATTATGAGACTAGAAGGCAGTGTCCTGACTTGATTATTTTGAAAATGGCAGTCTGAACACATTAAAAGGTGGAACATGGCATTTTATCGACTTTGAAGTGTTCCGCAGTTAAAGGGAGACTATAGGCAGCAGCTAGGTAGGCAAGATAAAGTCATACAAATTTGCCAATAGGGGGTCAGTCATATCTCTAGGCATGGCGCCAGTCTCTCTTAAAGCACAGTCAACAGGCATTTGGTCTTAGTATTTGGGTACAGATTCAAGGCAGAATCAAGGCAGCTCAGAGAGCAATGATTGAACGATGCTGTGGACAAGTCCAAGGATACTGCATCAGTCACGACCAACTTCTCATCAGAAAGCGTCACCACCAGCATATTCAATGTTCAGTTCCAACCTGTACCAGTCCAATGCACGCCTGTCATGGTCAGCAGTGGTCAGCTTAGCGCGATATGGAACATTCTTCCGAAACTCAAGCGAGTGAAGTCTGCTCATTAGCCTATCTCGCGCACTGCTCCTTCTTGTCAAACATCGTAGTGAAATCGTGGTACAGTGGGGCGTCCTCGAGGATTGCAGCTGGTCGGACAGACGTGAGGTGGAATGTGGGCGGCTGCACTTCTTCGTTGATGTGCGATGGCAGATAGCACAGTTGTTGCGTTGCATGACAGCTGAAAGTGAATGTGATATCATAGAACTGAGGCGTTTGCAATGAGACTATAGGTGAAGTAGAAGCAAGGAGTGAAATGGGCCATCTTCCAGTGACTAATATAAAGAGTAAGGGCACTGGGTGTTGTTAGATTCAGCATTGAATGTATTCCTCGTACAAGCGTGAATAGTGTGGACATATAGTGAGAGGTGAGAGACCCCTATTGACTACTTCTTGTAACTTTATCTTGGATATTATATTAGTATTGAACTTCCAGCCATGGATTATGAAGAAATTGAAGTTGTAGGCATGGAATATGAAAAATTATTCAACGTTGAAAGACATTATTCCATGAGGCTTTGCCGTGATCGCAAAGGACGCGACGCGATTGGTTCACATGCTAATGAGGTATGATAATGATAATTACCTCTATAATGCTACTTGGATAGCGACTGTGTCGTTGATTGCAACAGTGGTCTATGTCAATGTGTGCCTGTAATGTCAATGAAGTATGATGAGGTGATGACGATAGTGCAATTGACCAGGTGGCGCATTTTAGAATCAGCAGTGAGCACTGTGTGTAACATGGTGGAGGCAGCAGAGATAATAACTGTGTCGAAAGTATTGTTATAGGGCCTTCCCTAGGCCCATGGGGTTAAATTTACAATCCACGATTGAAAAGACGTAGTTTGATCGCATTCAACTATAAATCCATTGAACAGTTGTGTTCCTTGGCTTTAGTCAACCGATGACCTTTTGTTGGGCCATGATCGGGGATTGTAAACTGTAAATGTATAACTGTAAATGACGGGGGAAACACAAGTGAAATAGACCAAAACAAGTGATTTTGGGGCTTTGGTTTAGACGCATGCCCCACATGCGCCATGCGGGATTATGCGGGATTATACGGTTCATGTGAACTTGTTGACATCTACATGATCTAGTGCCGTTATTGGTCATGGTACATGGTAGGCCTAATCATCATGGCAATATGTTTCAGGAAAAGCTCGGAGTAAAATGAACTGCCGATGAACAATGATGTTGTTCATGTTTACCATGTTTACTATACATAGCCATAGGGTATGCACTGGCCAGTGCACTTTCTGCATGGTCGTCATGGTCATGTACGTGATACCTTGCATATTTTGTTTTTTGAATGCGCATGCTTTTTGGGCAAAATCACTTGTACCAACACTAATGAATAATGTCTTCTTATCCCTATGACTCCATACACAGTGAGGGCATTGTCCCATTCTCATCAAATGGTAACTTATTGTACCGTATTAGGGTGGAAGTTGGGGAGCAGATACCTACCGCTGCACGCCTGTCATAATCAGCAGTGATGAGCTTAGCGCGATATGGAACATTCTTCAGAAACTCAAGCGAGGGAAGTCTGCTCATTAGCATATCTCGCGCACTGCTCCTTATTGTCAAACATCGTAGTAAAATCGTAGTGGAAAACGTCTGGCTTTGCGCCAGACGTTGAGACTAATAAGTGAAGAACTAGTAGGTAAAGAACTTCTACTTGCGCGAGACTGCTCTGATAAAATTATCATTGCAGAGACTACGGTGACGTACACATATATTTTTTACAATCAAAAATGCCCTCAAAAGACGACATGGAATGATTATTTTATTGATATTTCCTACTATATACCTTCCAATTATCACTTTATACAAATAGATCGGCGTTAGGTCGCATGCTTTTCTTTCCTGGTGACACTATAAAGCAAAATAGTTGCAACCCCGTAAATGCGCTATAAGTCCAATAATAAGTGACGGTGACCCGTGATAAATGTTTCGCCAGCTTCGCTTTTTTGCCGCTACGCGGCGCGTTGGGCCCTTGCGTCAAGGTAAAGAGAACACGTTAAGCCATGCAGCCATTAATGGAGAGTGCACATGGCCCCAATTAAAGACCACCGCGACAATTTTCATGAGGTGGTAAATTGTTCCCAATTTATTGATACGTATAAATCAAGCCATTTTTTACGAGACTATGGAAAATCGTGAAATATGGAGGAAGTCTCAGTCTGATTAATTTCTTTGTTCATCTGATAGATTATCATGTGCACCATCGAAACCAGTCATTAGTGTGGGAAAACATGTTGTTTTATTCATTGCATGGTTCGTTATTTATTGGTACAAAAACATGCTCAGATCCTGCCTTGATCATCCTGCTGAGCGCACTTCATATATCGAAATAGACCGTCATCTTCGAAAGTGTAATCGTGTGCCTATTTCACCTTCCATTCATTCATATAAAGTAGTTGTTTAGACAAAGAATGCTGTCTTTCAAATGTACAAGTGTTAAAACACAAAAACGATATCAATGTAAGTAATCGTTTTACAAAGCAGAATCCTGCATATCAAATGTCATCCCTATCTCGAAAGAAGAGCGATATCTGTATTATATTTTTAATAGGAAGGAATGAATACATCATCAGCTAGTAGTCTCATGTCAATCGCGCAGTTAAATGCACAATACGAAGTAATTAGGCTAAGAGAGAATTAATGAGATGGCATTTTTATCTCAGACCGTGACGTGCCTCGTAATCTGTTGATTATTACAAGACTAGATGGTGATTAATTGCAATTCTGTTGAGATGCTGTGCAATAACATGTGAATTTGCGTGATAACAGACAGTCGTGCATAAGCAATCGCGTTATGAAGTCTGGAGAGCGAAGTTGGATACTGCTTTTTTCTCCCCAAAAACTGTCGACAAGTTGATATGGGAGTGTCCTTAACGCATTCTTACAAGGCATGACCTGGCGACAGCGCTCGCAGTGCCAAAAATCGCGTTTTTTGTTCCAATAAACTTGGTGGGCACTAACCCTATAGGCTAGGATCAGGTTCGTGTCTTCATGGTTCCAACCACGCCTGAGATGACGTCCACATATTACCTTTGTGTTCTCTCATCCTATTGCCTACTGGTTAGAAATCAAAAAGAGGTATTTTTATCCATTCTATTATATCACAAGTACACCATTAATGGTGAACAAAAATCAATTGTCACATATTCCTACAAATCGCTAAAACCATGACCAGAAAATGCGATCCGACTCTCAGCCGCTTAAACTGTCCACAGGGATTACAGGACAGTATCAGTCAGCGGGATTATATCTGACAGAGGAGCAGAATCAAGGGGGATCGCAAAATAAATGCCATTAGCGACGTAATTGCTTTAGGTTCATCCACGGGTAAACAGACACAGTTCTACTTTTGCAATGTTTATAGTCGACATAAATGCGATATCGGCAAATAATACCGTTGGTCTTCCGGACAAAACACTTTATCGTTTAATAACACGAGCTCTTCAAATAGATATGAAGGTTACTTGTATGGAATTGTAAACATGGAGTGAGACTTAAGCAACTGTGTCCGAATCCCTTTCCGGGTTTTATGCGTCATATTCCTTTCATCATGCATTTACCTGATGAAACTGTCTATGTGTGCCAAATGCTTCATACCATGCTAGTGTTTTTGCCAAATGCTCCATAAACCAGGTTTCTAGGCAGAATATTCCATATGCTTAGTGCATTTTTCTCTACATTTTCTCAAAATATTTCTGCATAACGTTTCAGCAAGCCTTGCTGTATATTATTCATATTTTTGGTGCCACCTCATTTTATTTGAAGATTCAGGGAAAACAGACTTACACGGATATGTAAAAACACAATCAAAGACCTCGTCTTCAAATCTATGTCCCCACCCCTTCGGTTGTGTAGCTCCCCTGACATAGCCAAAAGCACTCTTTTTTATCTGTTGTCGAAAAATTTCGACTTATTAACCACTCCCTGCAGACATCGTCTACAAAAAACAGAGTGGACCTCCCCATCGATTAATTAAACGTGTCGGACCACTCTTGTGAGATGTCTGGGGTATCAAATTCCTGTTGGGCCAATGTGAAGATAGTGTGGCCTCGAACTCTTCCGGGCGTGTTCTTCTTTGTTCACGTTGCTGACTAATTACGCTAAAAGTCCCATGACCTCAAGCAAAGTCTCAACACAATTTAAAACTTCATCCTTGATCAAGAGAGAAGGACCTCCCAAGGTAACACGTTGTCGCATTAACACTCGCCCACAGCTATTTAAGCGATCTCGACAAAGTGCGCAAATTGTTTTGGCAACCCCACAGGCAAATCAACGAAGTCAGACCTCTCTAGTTAGTTGTCTGTTGTTATTGAATCCCTTTGGCTCAGCTAATTGTTATACTGGGATTTCAATTTCGCTTTTTTGTTAACCTGTTGCCCCCACTTCGGAAGCTCTACAGATGCGACGCTATTTTGCACAGCGAATCTCCAAATGGCAAAAGACATTTGACATACGACACGAATATGATTTTCCGGAATCATATTGCAGTTGCTTATTGACAAGTGCTTGGTTTAAAATGAACATGAGACTTTGAAACCCAAGCCTTAATCAAGACTATAAACCTGAACGGATGACTACTTTCGACTACCAGACAACACCCATTTTGTTCCATTATCCCTAAGTGTAGCAATTACCAGCTCAGCTATTAGCTTATTGAATGATTCAATTTAGGTGAGGTCGTATCTACTTCCGAGAGATTTTGTAGATTGCAGAATTCAATTAAACTCTTAGCATTTTCCCGAAGTGTTCTTATCTTACGCTCGGAAATGATATGGTAGCATCTTGAAAACGTCGTACAAAAATCGTATTTAAAAGGTTTCAATCGTTTCAAACGTCTTAATAATAGAAACAAAACTATCCACGGGCACCATCGATAATGATATAAAGTTTCCATCCATAATGACGTACATCCGGATCGGAGCGGTACAGGGATTTTTCATCTTGGAGGAAACCGGACCCGATGAGTTTACAACAGCACATCCTTTGTGCCACAAGATACAAATACACAATAGACCCAAAATAAACAAATCTACCTTATCAAATGTCCCTTTTGCCAATCCTAGGTTGCCACTATCTTCCTTTGTTGGAGATATTTTGTATTCAGCCGAGGAATATTCATCACCACAGCGACTACTGTGTCCATATCTCACGAGAATTATCAATATTCTTCTGGTATGTTTGTAAAAGTAAGCCTAACATTTCTGTATTAACCCTGAATTGCAAGAGTCCTGAGCCACACTTTATTACAATGACCAGGCGTCACGAAAACCTAACACGCCAACTCTCCTGAATTGAACCATGCGTTCTCTCTAAACCGACAAGTAACTATTCGATATCGTTTTTGGAGGTATGGTTTATACCTCCCTTCACACTATGTCTAGCTATCGAATATCCCAGATGTTGATCAAAGAAAAAAAATTATACCGATTGAACAAAATTATTTTGCCATTCCAAGCAATTTCGTCTGAAGTTTGAAAATTCGACGAAACTACAATGCTCACCGTCATCATCAGTAGACCGCGCAGCAGGTGGTAAAAAAACTTAATAGCAACACGAGACTCGAAGTGAGTGTTACTTTGAAACATAAGCGGTAATCAGCCTATGGCAAACTACAACCCTATATAGCCCAATGTCCTTGACGCAATTGAGACATTACTCCATCCAGTCAACAGGATGATTTGTCGAATCTGTCCAACTAGTCCGCGTCCATATGTATGAAGTATTCTTCCCTTCTGGTGTCCGATTCCGGAAAATCTTTCCAAATCAATGTTTCCAGAACAACAGCTGAAGTTTCCCAACAACATTGTGACTCACAATCAAATGAAACTATTTCATTTATTGTGTAACAAGATAAACAAATTGCATTTGGGACAAAAAATGACTCAATTGGTAAATTTTAACACATTATGCAAATATGACTGAATACAAATGAATAACAGTCACCCAATACTAATACATGTTGATCGTATTATAGAAGACTAAATATTTTTTGTTGTGATTACATTTGTGCTAATGTGATAAAGATTGTAAGAGCTGCTTGGAAAATATGCCCGTTTTCCATACCCCAGGGCGACTGCCTCCTGGCTCCTCAAGGAGACGGGAGAGTCTGTTTTTTGTGTGGTTTTTCTTACCCTCCCGACTTAACCCTCGTCGGCCAATGGTAGATCGATATCAATGTTTCATTCGTTAATATTTGGCAAAATGCAAACATGTAAGTATTTTGATATGACGATGAAACAAGAGAGGGAAGGACAAGGAGCCGCATAGCTTTAGTGGTTAACACTGCCGGCTACCAAGCAGTATGGCCCCGGGGAAAACACAGGATTGTGTTTCTGGATGACCGGCGTCGCTATCAAGGAACTTAAATACGTTCGAATGAGACTTAAAACCGAGGTCCTTTGTATCTAGTGTCCATACACGCAGTGCAAGGCAAAGACCCCACTTTGAATAGCTTGGCAATGTGTGAACTCTACCTATGGCCAAAGTCATAGTCACAAGGCCAATAAACGCAATTGGCGCGGAGGACGATTACCTCCAAGGGCAGAGCGAACGCTGAAGTAGAAAAAGAAGACTAGATAGGCATTGTATTGATCGAGTGCACCTAGAAGACTTTCCACAAACGTTCCCAGCCTGTTTGGCGCCGCAACAGCGCTATCTAGTTTCTGAAGCCTTTTGTTGCCAGGGAACAACAACTAAAGTCTTTGATATCGTATGGTGCTATTCTAGACATGCTGCCGGGCGCTTATAAGACTATCTCTGGCAATCGAGTGTCGATACAGAGGACAGATGCCGTGTCGCTTTATGATAACTTTACTGTGAAACCATAATGCTCACCACATCAGTCCATTTGTAACGTAGTGGCATTCCGTTTAGTCTGAGTTTTCACCACTCTCAGTCATTGTACTAACTCTTGTAGTGAAGAAGATCTATCAACGATGGGCGTTAGCTTTTACGACTATCATGTATTCAAAACTTTCTGTCATGTATGGAATAACGACAAAACAACAAGTAATCACACTGCCTTCTTTCCGTTAATTAAACGACTGGCGAAAAGTCGAATATATGTATATTCTAGATACGAAGAGCTTCTTTATGTGCAAATGAAGATGTACTGAAAATTCCGCCGTGGTGAAATTTGGTTAAGTGTCATGCTCAAGGCTACAAGTTATCACCTCGATCACCACAAATTGGTTGTGTGGTGAAGAAGAAGTGCCTGCGAGGTGTCATTCAAGGTAGCGAATTGAAACCTAAAGACACGGAAAGAATCAATAACATAAAATTACGGTCCATATCATCCTTTATTTGACGGAACACACCCTACATTCATGTAGTTTATCATATCCAAGTGCACATGTTTGTTCATTCAGCTTGATGTGATATGAATAATACACCAGAGCACGGTCTATGTACTTCCATCACCATCCTCTCAAGGGTAGGAAAGCACTGTGTCAATTTTCCGTTTCACTGCATTCCTTATTTTATACAAACCTGCCTGAACACAAACGATTTTTCGTTTCAGCGCATTTTGGGTTCGTGTGCGCGCATCACCGGCAACGATCCCCTCTCAGAGTGATCAAAGGCAACAACACGAGTTCGTTTCGTTGAACTTCAAAGTCTGCGAATGCGTATTTGCCCCTTCGCCCTGTGTGGATTTTGCCTGGTATTCGTCATGTTATAGTCTAACATTACATTGCATACTAGATGTTTTAGTTTTCCTGATCACCATTCTTCTGACTGCTCCGCGTGCAGCCTTGGCATTACCGAGCCATTTTGATTAAAAAACATGGCTGAGGAATGCATAAGGTGGACGCCCCCCCCCCCCCCCCCCCACTAAAAAAGAAGTTTGCGAGAAGTCCTATCCCCAATCAAAGTTCAAGTTAAGATTATATATTCGTGTACATATAGCAAAGATAAAACGTTCGTAGTGCGTTACCTATTTGTCAATCTACGCTCTAAAACAAGACAAGTATCGCAGCACCGACGAAAATCCAAATAGCGTATTGTCCGTGGAATTCAGAGTTTTGTAATGGGACACCATCTTGGAATATGGTGACATCGTTGCATGGTTAAAAAACCACTTTTTATTACTCCCAATGATGAAATCATACTCCGAAAGCGTTCCTTGCATTACACTGAACGTGGAGAGCCAATGTATGGGCATTATTGTCATGTTGGGATCCTTTTGGGACGGGGCTAGTAACGCGAGAGGCACTTCCAACTGAGCGGCAGGAGGGATTTTTGGAGGGTCATCCTGATGGCCCCGAATACGAGACTGAGAGTGGCGGGTTAAGCTGTTGGCTCCCGAGTAAAGATGGCACAAAATAGACACCACACATGAGTTTATATCACGAAAATGTATCTCCTCAGTGAAGAATGTTTACATAGTTCTTTATATATTTGTGGATGAACGTCACTCGAACCTAATAGCTAAAACGACGCGCAAATAGGGAGAGACATCAGAAGTGCTCCATCTTGCTCGTCCTCCATGTGGATTTACGGGGGTTCCAAATTGGGGTCCCTTTAGATCGCGTTATTATATCAATTAAAGAGCATGTCGCAACATGCAGCTGGAAATCTATATATTACATTATAATGCATTGTTTCACTGCAATAATCAGCCCAAACAAAGGCGACAGGGCGTAAAACAATTGCTTCATAAAGCAAAGATACACCAAATATTCACAGTGAAGTTCTATTTGAACATGTTGAAACATTACCCGTCATGCATCGTAGATGAATAGGACGTCGGCGACACTAACGTAGTTTCTTTGATCACCGTTTTTCATAACACAAAAAAATCATTGGCATCCATCTTTGTAGCATGTTGAGTGACGTTGGAACCCCAAACCATCTTCCTCTGTAATATGCTGGCGCCATTTGTGACGATTTTACACATTACCTGAATAGACGGACAACATGCACAGGAAAAACAACAGAAATATTGGCTTATCATACTCTGAAAAATCTTCGCCTGACTTTGGTTTTAAGTATTCTTAAATAAGTCTTTATTTTCTTTGCCTCACCAAGACGATATCCACCATAGCAGGAAAAGGTGTTGCACAATACCTAGTAAACGGTTGCACTGGTTCTTGTTGTATGTGTGCTACTGAGTCCTCGAAAAAATAGGTGTGGTGTGACTAATGCTTGGAACTACCACTCCAATATCTGGCAAAGTGATATTCATGTTTTTCTGTAGATTGAGGAGTTTTTCTGGTGAGGCAATGCTCGGCAAAATAACTGCTTTTACCTTTGACCGAGGCTTAATTTACACAAGCGAATGATAAAGAACATCTCCTTTCGTAATCGTGCGCATGGCAAAATATAAAAGTAAGAATTCAGGCAGAAGTTCATGCTTTCTGCAAGGATGACGAGGTTCAGAGCGAGTCGCTTTAAATGGAAGGTGTTTGCTGTTACCGGTCCTTTCCACTCCGACCAATAGGTTGAATTGACCTCATCTGGTATTTGAAATACGATGAATGCAGCAGTCACTAAAAGAGTGGCCAGAGTAATGGATGATTCGTTAGAAGTAACAATCGTCTTGCTCAGCGATTGGTTTCGTTTCCTTCTGTACAAGGCCACTAGAATTCCCAGATTGAAGAAAATTATGGCGGCCATTGGGATGTACGTGAAAATAACTCCCTCTATTGTTGAATATAGTTGATCCATTGGATGGTTAAAAGTGTAAGGACACAACCAATGTTTGTATCTTGCCTGCCAAGTTGTTTTGAGTTGAAGAAGGCTAAAACTTACGCCGAATACGAAGATGACCAACGCCGTGATCCTTGCCCTGCGCATTGTACAGAGCATGGCGACCTTCAGTGGCCAATTCACAGCAATGAACCGATCAAATACCATAAAAACTAGGGTCCAGGGGGAGAGAAAGTAACCAGCAGTAAGGCTAGCCAAATAGTAGTGGCAGAATGGATCTTTCACTTGCGAGGTTTCGAAAAGATGAGGAGCAATTACCAGGAGGTAACGCAAAAACATCCTTCCGTGGATGTAAAAGCAATCGAAGACTGCCATGCAACGCATGTAAAAACAAGTCGTACTCTTCGCGTATTTCTTTTGGCTCATCAAGAGAAAGCTGAAGAAGTTTCCAAACAGACCGACGAACACGAGAACCGGTGGGACTGGAACGGTTAGAATAAAGACAACAATATCCACAGTGTTCTTCAGTGAACCATCACCAGTCGACGCTGATTTTTCAGAGGTAGAAAGCACTGTCACTGCAGTACTTGCATTTCCAATCTCCATCTCTAGATTTTATCAACGCCTACCTAATTGTCTCTGAAGTTCCTTTTTCAGGTTGTCGCCGGGTTATCTTACGTTGCAACTGGGTGCTGAGCAGTTTTTCCGATGGTTTTGACAATTCCAAGTGATGGCCCTACATATGCCAGAAATCGGAAAAACTTGCTCTCAAAACTTTCTGGTTAATTAAAAGCCTGAAAAATTCGTTTATCTAGTTTCTTTAAAATATCAGGCTCCTCTGCTTATGAAGTAGAATTTTGAGAATTATGTTCATACGTACATGTATAATGAATGCTGCTGTAGATAGACTATCAAAGCCACTTGCCCGTGCTCTGGTTCATGTAGATATGGTTGGGAAATCAGAAAATTGCATTTCAAGGATTATGGCATCTGATATTCCCGAACGTTGAACAATTACTGCTAATGTTACATACTCAACAAACGATTCGATCATGTAACGAGCCGGACACCCATTATGAGTATTCTAAACACGTTGAAGGTGTTAAATATCACATCGTGGTCAACTATATCATTAAATCACAACTCTCGACTCTATCTGTATAAAAAATAAGTTTTGTATACGTATATGTTTGACACTCAATATGGTATGAAATGTACATCAACACTCAGGAACAAAACTTAGACTATGCGTGCAGTTGATAGATCTAATTCCGCCGTAAAATACATTTAAGAATATTGATAGGAACAACGATTGTACTACAGCATACACTCAGCTACGAAAAAGTAAGTTAGGAGGCCTGCCTTGAATATACAGGATTAAGATTGCATTCTCGGTCAGTCGGAAGAACTGATTCTCCCGGATGATGCACATAAAATGATTCCATGGTACCGAAAAAAATGATTCGACAAAAAATGTTCTGTCTTTGGATCACGATATGGTTAATAAGACAAACCCAGTTGCGATCTTCAATCTCTGCCCAAATCAATAATGCAGTCTAACTGTATGCATGGATGGACAGCTCACTGCATCCAATGAATAGCAATTTGTACATTAGGCTAGTTTTTTTAACACTCAGAAGGAAGTCGATAACCTTTTCAGTTACTGTCATCTCTTCTTTAGAGTTGAACCTGTCAAACTACGAACGTCCGTCACTGTTCGCCGGGAAACTGGCTCAGTCAGGGCGAGATCAACAGCCGCGAGCCCGACAACTCACTTGAACATCCATCCGGTAAAGTCGAAAGTTTTAATGTTTAAAAAGCAAACTACAAGCCAGTTGGGTACTGTATGTGTAAGTACACGGCATTTTTTTATCGCCGTTGATGTCACTCGAAATTCGGTTTTTAATTGAGTAGTGTCATTGGAGTAAAGCATTTGTATTTCATGTTTAAATTGCTGAAATGAAATCATCTCAACTACAGCCACCGTACTTATATAATTCTATTCGCAGTGCCTTCGTTTTTTGCGACCCACACGATATAGTGTGCGACGTATGTTTATAGAAGCTAAAGTTTGTTATTCTCTGACAAACAGACTTCGAATGTACCATGAGCTATAGACTGTAAATCAATATCGATACTTGACAAAGAATAATTCTTTACTTGATAAAGATTGACCAATAAGCAAACTGATACATTCGCTTTACCAATAAATGGTGCATTTACATTGGTGAAAAAGCAAAAGTAGTTCGTCTCATAAAGTTTAGTCTGCAGAAAAAATAGTAACTCATAACCTCATTGGCCGGATATTAATACATACCCCGCAGCTTACTGTTGGCCGTGTAAATAAAGTGCACATGATTAAAGTGTGCTGAGATGGAAAGACATCATGCAGATACTGTGAAATTATGCAATGTAACTTTGGGACATAAGGGGCTATTGCAGGTCACTGATACTGGTTGAGTAGTCGAGGTAAAGCGCCGGGCAAATGAGCAATTTCGGTTGCTGCGACCTTCAATAACAATGGCTACGATGTGCGACAAATTATCTCTCGTCAGCAGTTATACTAGTTTTCGATAGGTTTGATATGGATCGCACATGTCGCTGCGATTGCCGACTATTGTCTCAGGAATCTGCGATTACAACCGCAAAGGAGCTATTTTGGCAAGAAATACAAATGACAGCATGTCGCTGCAACATGAATCTCTCGTATGGGGCACTTAATGTCAACAGCACAGAAACAACGCTTTTGATTATTTGGTTCATCTAAAGAAATGAGTTGTCAATATGAGAGAAATACGGTGGCTGGGAAAGGACATCACATGATTTTTTTTCCACATGAAACTTTTTTTTTCAGGAAATATCTCGATCGTTTGGGTTATTATCTCGATCGCTCAATCGAGATATTTCCTAGAAAAAAAATGCCATGTTAAAAACAAATCACGTGATGTCCTTTCCCAACCATCGTAGAGAAAACACTTCTTTCGCACTGCTTTTCCTCCAGTTACTACGATAATCTGATATTAAAGGACGTATCTCCTACTGCGAAGCCATTTACAACACCATAATTATATCGTCGTCATTATTCGTACCCCATGCAAGGAGGTCACTTGTTATTTCATTTGCCGCCGGAACCGGGAACGACGACATGTTTAACATCATCCGGTCACACTAATGGCTGGTCTCCGCGATAATGTTTTTGTTTTCTATAAGCTTATTAACACGTCCTTATGGTAGAGGGCAGAACACTTCTTCCAAATAGCATCGGCATTCAAAACTGCGTCATCGGTTCTCGGAATAATCAATTTCTTTGCATTCACTGATGTACGAAGTCAAGTGTACATACAAAACATTTATACGAATATCGCACCTTAATTCTGTGTTTTGCCCCTTCCAACAGGGCAAGCACGGAATGGACCAGCATCTTCACCAAAAATGACATTGAGAAATAGGAAGGTGACGTTAACAAAATCAACACGATTACACGCGAACAGCCCGAGAGATGTTTAAACCTGACGCAGTATAACAGGTGTTTCCAACTTGACTGGTGTTTTGAATTGATGAAGGAAAAGTTGCCAATAGCGACTGGTTCAAATACCACGGCCTATACTCATGCGTTCTCATTAACAATGCATGTAGAACAGAGCTTGCACGGATTTTTAAACGCTTTTTGCAGATGCTTTATTCAATCTTACCTTTTATAGTTTTCCTTCTACGGCAAGCAATGCGGAATATGATATTCACCTGCAAATACAGTAGTTTTGAGATGGTATCAGACATTTGAAGAAATTCATTGGATGAAAGACCTTCAATGGACAACTGTGCGCACTCAAAGCAAAATCGTCGGCGGGAATCGACGAACAAAGATGTACGGCAAGCCCCACCTTGCTGTAAATGTTTTCCAGCCGGCACTCTAGATCCAGAACGTCATGCAACAAATTAAGGAAATGGATAAGGCCAGCTAAGGTAGTCCACCGTTACTTGATTATTGATGAGGTATGCTTGCAGTAATCAACCATACATCAAACTGCAACTTTGACGTGCCTAATCAGTTGGTAACATTCTTTCTGTCACGAATTATTCCGGACACATCTTCCGCATCGAGCTAATGCAGGTGATTCGCTTGTGTGCAATTTCCGCCAGCCTTGTTCAGCTCAGCGTATTATCGGTAAGAAAGCCTGACATATTGGCCGCTCAGAAGTATGGAATGGCTTAGAAAAATCAGCAGTCAAGACCTCTCGATTTTTTACGTTAAAAGAAATGAAACCAAGTCATCTTCTTTAACTGCTTTTTACTCTGAAAGACGAAAAACCTTGAAATCGTTATACTTGGAGCTTAATAAGACCCACTTGGAGAAATGCCTGATACTGACATGCACCTTCAAAGTTTCGACAATTTTACAGTAACCTAATCAACGAAGATGGAGCAAACGGCAGCTCACTTTGATGTTTTGACAACTTTCGCAGTTACCTAAGCATTGAAGACAATGCATATGGCAATATCACTTCATCATATCGGTAATTTTTGCACTGACTTTAAGCACCACCGGAATATGGTGACCTTTTTCTTCGGGATAGCGATGCAAAAAATGGGTAAATTATGATCTGTCCAGCGCAATTCACACCCATTGCAGCGCCCTCACCCAGTCCATTCTCCTCCAATGCAATTTAATACATCAGACATGACAGAAAATAACACTTGATTTGGCAATGTAATAATACACGTCACCTTCGATATATCACCCCATGTGTCTTGATACATTCCACGTCGAAGACATCATCAATGCCGGCCATTCTTCTTTGGTGCATGATGTAAGGCCGTAATCCACTTTGCCGATTCAAGCTTTTTGTTGTGTCGGTGCTCTCAAGATTTGGCCTAAAAAGACCGTTTGATAAGACTCCAGAAAGTTTGGGAATTTAGCCCGAGGTACGAGCGGGCTTCGTTTAAAGAGAGGTAAGGGTCAAAATATAACGTAATGACGTTTTTTAGATGTATTGCCTGGGGTGGCAGTTGACCCTACACCCATTACCTGCACCCTACTTCCATAAATACAACCCTAACGATGGGGTACTCGGGATTGTTTGCCATGGCCGCGCGTTTAATCATCGCCGTATTTTTTCTCGAATTGTGGTCGTTTGCGATAGTGTAGTGTTACCGATCGCCTCATCAGGAGCACTACACTTGAAACTGCAAATAGTTCATTAATCAAGCGATAAAAGCTATGATGACAAATAGCTGGGCAACCGCTCTGGATCCACATAAAAGCCACCCAAGCCAAACAGTGCATTTGATCGACCAGAATACAATCTAAACTGGAAAAATAATGCTGAAAATGAATACGAGTGCACTAAAATAATGCCCTCCAGAAAAAACTGGCAACGCATTGCTATATTTCGGGTTTATTGACTTCAGGATTTATTTATTACGGTTTTTCAGGTTTTTGTTATCTCCGCATCGACTTATATTTGCAGTTTCCGCCCCAGCTGACACTTTGGGATGACCTATCATATTTCATTGGCATTGTTATGAAAGTTATAGAGCCGCGTACAAATATTCTTGGTAGAATTCAATATCGTATTTACAATGATGAGTGTTTACTTATCGGTATGGTTTTTCAGAATTCTCCCATACAGTTGATCGTAATATTTTCGTGAAAAAAGTTATTTGGAACACTGAAGAAAAAGTCAGACGGGCCGGGGATTGGAAAAGTTGTGAGGTTAAGATTGATTTCCGAGTCTGGGTCCGACTCATGAATTGAGACGGATTTGCAATCATCTCAAGACATTTTCCATTGAACCAATTTGGTAAACAATCAACCACGACATTTACTTCAATAGGAATATCCGAGTATACTAATTGGAAACGTGCAGGCAAAGTCGCCAATGATAATGAAATCGTATTCCAAGACTTGAAAAACGACTTATTACTGGTATATCTGCCCATGTTAAGGTTGGTTCATCGATTCGATAATGTTCTTCAATTAAGTTAAGTCGAAAATCACTATATGACTGTAATTCAGTCTCTAAGTGAGTCAGACTCGAACTCAGAAATGCATCGAACCTCTCTATTAAGGAAGCTGGTCACGGTTACGTACATCCAGTGGTGATTATTATTGTTATCAAACAGGTTCAAGTAACCTGGCTGATTTCTTTGAGCGACATTTTCCACATTTGTACCGCCACTTATGATTAGTTCTATCTCTCTCTCTCTCTGATTGTTAACACTCAGCTTCAGATAAGAAGCTCCCTTTTCGAAGAAGACAATCTCTTTACGTGTCGTGCTGAAGAAAAGAAGCAATCTTCTAATCTCAGACATATAAGGATAGCAAAAAGGGTCGTTATACCAATAAAAACCAATAACCGCTCCAGTCTCAACACTAATCGCCTCTTGTGCTACTGTTTTATTGTCTTGCCCTTATAAAGACGAATATAATATAGTATTGTTATGATGAAATATTGGCTTCCTTAGCATTGATATGATAAAGCACTTTGTGTATTTATTGCGACAGAATTATTGTTAGTGTTCCAAGGGACCCGCTAAACGAATCAGTCTGCGCTCACGAGTGCTGGTCAATTATCACAAACTTGCTTTGTAATCTTATCTATCGGAAGAGAAGCGCAATGGAAGGGTTGCTTCTGTTGTCAGCAGCGGCTTTTTAGGATAGACTCTTGGCCGAAAATAAGACCTTTGTCGTGTTATAAGTTGCCCGAAATGTGATAGTTTTTGTACTACTTCATTTCAGGATTGGTCGGCACTACAAGAAAGGGTTGGATCGTTGCTATGACAGGTTTCTTCGCTTGTAAAATCGCTCATTGTAATACAATGCGTTCTCCCTGATTTAAGCAAAGTGCGTGGTTTTATAGATACTCCAAGCTGTGATCAGGCTCTGTCACTATCCTCACGTTTCGATGAATCACAAAATGCGAAGAGATTCGACACAACACATTTCCACTTCAGTTGACGATGTATCTAATTTTCCTGCATCGGCCGATTCGCAAGCCACAATGACAAATCGACAGTAGTTTGTCAAAGCACATACGCTCATAATACATTTATTCCTCGCGCATGTTTTCACCCAATCAGTTCAACCAGACTGGTTTAACCATGTTTTTCATGTTTATTGGATCACATAAACCATACAAACATCTTGTTATCGGCCGCATTTCTCTTTATTTTGAGTCTGGTGGATAATTTTATGGCTTCTCAAATTATTGTCAATATGTGTTTGTCTTCGTTGTGACATCATCAACATCAACAACAATCTTATGAAGGATTGTCCCAACTGATTGTATCATTATTTTTGCGTCACTTTTGGTTTGCGCACTGTTTTCTCAAAATACTCCAATTTGTCAGTTCTTCTTTTATCCCAGACAGGGGAAACACAAGCTATTTAATTGATTACTTCAAAAGAGTTCATTTGCGCCAACAAAGTTTCCACCTCGACATGCGCATGATTTCCACTTATAGCAACACAGAGGGCAACATAGGGCACATCGCATGCGCAACGACGCTCCAGATCTTGGCGCTGCCGAGCAGTTTTATGGACACCCCAAAGTCTAATGAGCTTGGTGAGAGCTTAGGAGCCCACGGGTCACGGGCACTAGATAGTAGGAGGCGTTTTCCGACTTCTTAACGGTTTCTCTGACATTTTCCTGATTTTTCCGACAAAAGTCCGACTTTTCCCTGAAAGGTCGAATTTCTAAAATACTACCAGGGCTTCCCATAAGGGGGCAATAAAGATATTCATGTTTCTTGAACAGGGTTAATGAGGTGGGATGTTTTTAAATCTTACGGGTAATCATTTAAAAGGATAATTAAGCAAAGTCATCCTTTATGCAAGACCACAGGCATGGGCACCACGATAGTCTGCGAGAAAGACGCAGAAATGTCTCAGCTAATCGACTATTCCCGGCACTGCCGTTAAAAAAGCAAAACGTTTCTTTTTCTCTCAATAAATGATTTAATAGATATCTGCGACATAAATCTCTCAGACATTTATTACTGTGTGTTGTCGTCAGCTATACGCCTCATCGATCAACTTTTTATGGTATCTAAAATACTCCCAGAAGAAGATGTGGGAATTTTTTTTTCAGGATTTAAACTTCACTCATGATACCAGTAGATGACCTTATTAAAACCAACTTTTCACTTCAATCCAAGACACTAAACTTTTGCGAATTGAAATAATGCTACATAGCATAGCCCATGGACCTTCAGTTTGGGATCAGATGTCGATTTGAACATATAGCAAGGCATCACAAACGAAATCTTAAGGGACAAAGAACAACCTTCAAAAGAAACAAAGCTTTGTATACATAAGTTGTAGAATTTTCTTTTTTTTCATTTGGCGAGGCAATATACAGATATCATAGAACCGAAAGCAAACTTTGGTGAAAGGCCTAGGTAAAAATTGAAAACTTGACATTTTGAGATTAAATTTTGTAATACGCATATCGGATTTCATGGATACAAACTGACATTTCTTTCAGAGTAGGAAATCTAGACGCAAGGGCCCAACGCGCCGCGTAGCGGCAAAAAAGCGAAGCTGGCAAAACATTTATAACGGGTCACCGTCACTTATTATTGGACTTATAGCGCATTTACGGGGTTGCAACTATTTTGCTTTATAGTGTCACCAGGAAAGAAAAGCATGCGACCTAACGCCGATCTATTAGTATAAAGTGATAATTGGAAGGTATATAGTAGGAAATATCAATAAAATAATCATTCCATGTCGTCTTTTGAGGGCATTTTTGATTGTAAAAAATATATGTGTACGTCACCGTAGTCTCTGCAATGATAATTTTATCAGAGCAGTCTCGCGCAAGTAGAAGTTCTTTACCTACTAGTTCTTCACTTATTAGTCTCAACGTCTGGCGCAAAGCCAGACGTTTTCCATTACGATTTCACTACGATGTTTGACAATAAGGAGCAGTGCGCGAGATATGCTAATGAGCAGACTTCCCTCGCTTGAGTTTCTGAAGAATGTTCCATATCGCGCTAAGCTCATCACTGCATGCTGATTATGACAGCCGTGCAGCGGTAGGTATCTGCTCCCCAACTTCCACCCTAATACGGTACAATAAGTTACCATTTGATGAGAATGGGACAATGCCCTCACTGTGTATGGAGTCATAGGGATAAGAAGACATTATTCATTAGTGTTGGTACAAGTGATTTTGCCCAAAAAGCATGCGCATTCAAAAAACAAAATATGCAAGGTATCACGTACATGACCATGACGACGTGCAGAAAGTGCACTGGCCAGTGCATACCCTATGGCTATGTATAGTAAACATGGTAAACATGAACAACATCATTATTCATCGGCAGTTCATTTTACTCCGAGCTTTTCCTGAAACATATTGCCATGATGATTAGGCCTACCATGTACCATGACCAATAACGGCACTAGATCATGTAGATGTCAACAAGTTCACATGAACCGTATAATCCCGCATAATCCCGCATGGCGCATGTGGGGCATGCGTCTAAACCAAAGGCCCAAAATCACTTGTTTTGGTCTATTTCACTTGTGTTTCCCCCGTCTCCCAGTCCATAATACATTTACAGTTTACAATCCCCGATCATGGCCCAACAAAAGGTCATCGGTTGACTAAAGCCAAGGAACACAACTGTTCAATGGATTTATAGTTGAATGCGATCAAACTACGTCTTTTTAATCGTGGATTGTAAATTTAACCCCATGGGCCTAGGGAAGGCCCTATAACAATACTTTCGACACAGTTATTATCTCCGCTGCCTCCACCATGTTACACACAGTGCTCACTGCTGATTCTAAAATGCGCCACCTAGTCAATTGCACTATCGTCATCACCTCATCATACTTCATTGACATTACAGGCACACATTGACATAGACCACTGTTGCAATCAACGACACAGTCGCTATCCAAGTAGCATTATAGAGGTAATTATCATTATCATACCTCATTAGCATGTGAACCAATCGCGTCGCGTCCTTTGCGATCACGGCAAAGCCTCATGGAATAATGTCTTTCAACGTTGAATAATTTTTCATATTCCATGCCTACAACTTCAATTTCTTCATAATCCATGGCTAGAAGTTCAACACTAATATAATATCCAAGATAAAGTTACAAGAAGTAGTCAATAGGGGTCTCTCACCTCTCACTGTATGTCCACACTATTCACGCTTGTACGAGGAATACATTCAATGCTGAATCTAACAACACCCAGTGCCCTTACTCTGTATATTAGTCACTGGAAGATGGCCCATTTCACTCCTTGCTTCTACTTCACCTATAGTCTCATTGCAAACGCCTCAGTTCTATGATATCACATTCACTTTCAGCTGTCATGCAACGCAACAACTGTGCTATCTGCCATCGCACATCAACGAAGAAGTGCAGCCGCCCACATTCCACCTCACGTCTGTCCGACCAGCTGCAATCCTCGAGGACGCCCCACTGTACCACGATTTCACTACGATGTTTGACAAGAAGGAGCAGTGCACGAGATAGGCTAATGAGCAGACTTCCCTCGCTTGAGTTTCGGAAGAATGTTCCATATCGCGCTAAGCTGACCACTGCTGACCATGACAGGCGTGCATTGGACTGGTACAGGTTGGAACTGAACATTGAATATGCTGGTGGTGACGCTTTCTGATGAGAAGTTGGTCGTGACTGATTCAGTATCCTTGGACTTGTCCACAGCATCGTTCAATCATTGCTCTCTGAGCTGCCTTGATTCTGCCTTGATTCTGTACCCAAATACTAAGACCAAATGCCTGTTGACTGTGCTTTAAGAGAGACTGGCGCCATGCCTAGAGATATGACTGACCCCTATTGGCAAATTTGTATGACTTTATCTTGCCTACCTAGCTGCTGCCTATAGTCTCCCTTTAACTGCGGAACACTTCAAAGTCGATAAAATGCCATGTTCCACCTTTTAATGTGTTCAGACTGCCATTTTCAAAATAATCAAGTCAGGACACTGCCTTCTAGTCTCATAATAAATTTTGCTTTCCTCAATATATAATAACATTTCTTCTTCTTCAATGCTTTCATCATTCCAAACTTCTCCTCTGACTTTTACAGGGGTACAGTCATGGCAATCAAAACCCAAATACTGAGACCAAATGCCTGTTGACTGTGCTTTAAGAGAGACTGGCGCCATGCCTAGTCTCTCTTAAAGCACAGTCAACAGACACCAACCCCCTCAGACTCAGAAACCACAAACGCCCAACCCTTCCTGCTACCCTAATACTTCTGGGTGAGAAATGTGAGTAGCTTACGATGGAGTCCTTCGCTCTCAAAGAAAGCTCATTACACATGTATGTAGTTGTTCAGTGACGCTTGGGAGTCCTCCCCGCATCTTCCAGAAGTGGCGGCAATAAAAATAGAAAAGCGGGATACGTCATTCGCTTATCCACTTGGCTTAGCACCTATTGCCCTCTCTTTACTCAAGCTTATTGTACAGACACGATAGATATGCAGGGACACGAAAACTCATCGCCGACTCATTATCAGAGCAGAAGACAGCCTCAAGGCGACTGTATTATTGATGATCGCATAGCGTACGACGACTGTTGTCGCTTTCGGAAGTAAATAAGTCTACAGCAATTTGAAATCTTGTGCGTAAAATGTTAGTCTTGGCAGATTTCTTCGAGTAGTTTTCTTTTTTTCCCTAAATAGTCAGACTTGAAAAAGATGTCATGTTTCGGGCTCGCTGATCATAGGTAACGAAATTATTGATGAACCAATGGGGATTGTTGTTAAAGAGGGAGTTTCTAAATTGCAAGTCACTTTCGTGAAAGTTAAGACCAAAACTATGACCTAAAGACCTGACCAATTCAGTCAAGAAATAAGGATTGTTAAATGGTAATATTATCAAGTTATATAATGTAGACCATCACTAAAACCTAACCATCCCATACACGAGAAATATTTCACGTTCGAACCGATCAAGTATAGTTCAGATAATTCGATTAGAAAATATTGACGAATAGTTGTGCGCAAGAGTTGGAACCCAAGGCGTGCGTTTATTTCTGGATGCGACTGTAGACTAGACTTGCTTTGACCATACTGCCGGCTAATTGAGGTCGGCTGTAGCGCGGTTAGCCGCCACTACCCATAGTAATGACATCTTATTATCTACAGTATTGTAGCTTATGGTCTCAATTACTGCGTCCCTTATTCAAAATCACCGAGATGCGCTTAGCAGAAGGGGGTCTTCTCAATATGGCATTTTCTCCAGCGTGGCACATTGTACTGAGTATTGGACACGTGGTCTTCGCCATCCATTGTATGTACTTTAAGTGTTATTGATTACATTTCGTCTAGCCCATATCATTTAGCGGACACATTAGATATCCATTGCTTCGTCTTACAACTACACTCTTAAAATATATCAGTAAAAACAAGTTATCTAGATCTTGTGTTGTAGTTCCTACTGTACAACTTGTGAACTCAGTAAATATTGTAGTGAAAATAACCATTACCTAGTTCTTCTAGCTCAAAAAATTGTAAAAAAATGAATTAGAATTAATGGTTAAGAATTTCTGTTTCGATAGTAATACAACTAATTCCTAAGTTCGTACAATAAAATCTACCGGAGCAGTAAAAAAATTACTATCAAATAGTTATCTTTACTGATTAATTTTTACAGTGTAGTGAGACGATAAGTGAGAAAGGTACCTTCTTATGCACACATGTGCTCATTCAAGTTGAACACCCCATAGGCCGAAACCGGATTCACTACTAATTATTGGTTTGGCTCAGTACAGTCGGCCGAAAGTAATGTCAGTAACAGTATCACGGATGCAACAGCATTTTGTTATGGAACCATAAGCCGTGTGGGATACGGCTGCTATGCATACCAAACTGTGGCAAAAATTGGAACACGGACACACTGACCATGTATTAAATGACCGCTTTTCTTTCCAAAATAACAAGCCATCGTTTTTCGTTTTGAATAGGTGTATCAAGTGCCTGTTATCGGAATCCTTTCCAATAGCTCGCTATTCTCGGTTCTACAGTCTTCCTCCGCACTGCGATCAGAGACCCGTAAGATGAAGCATGTCCAATATCGCCGAGTCAAATTCCTATACAAAAAAATCGAATCCTCTGCATGCGGCCGTTATCTTTTAGTGTTTACGGTTAAAAGATTTACCAATAAAACGGGTTAAGGATAATGATACTGGTCATACAGGTCCGGGTGGTAGAAAAGGTCAGTGCACTCCGTTGGTTGATTACTTTGTCGCCGGACAAAAGCTTTGGCATCTTCTTAGATGAAATATCATACCATTCATGCAAGTGGTGCAGGAACAAGGGACATCTTTCTATTGATACGCTAAAAAGAACAGAATTGTCATGACCCATCAGGCATTTGCTTACAAAACATGCTCCCTTCCAATAAACGGTAATATGATACAATTTCTGGCATATTGGATAGCTCAACCGTTAAAGAACACTCCCCAATTGATCATGTTTATCAAGCGAGTATTGGCAATTCTTTCGTGAAATCTTATGCAGTTAGGGAATTTTGAATTCGGAGCTTGTTATATCAGCTGCCTGCTTTAGGCGAGAATGATCACCACTACACTACCTAATCATATACTGTTTAAGTTGGTCCAGTAACTAGAGGTCACATCGGGAATCGATATTACAAGTTCTGCCCCATTCTCGAAATTCATCGCCTAAAACCATTATTTTGCCACGACGATCGGATAGCAAACCAAGAAAACCTAATTATAAAACTTCTCAGTCACGGAATACTTTTCGAATTGCAAGTAACCGTAAAGAGCAACATTTTAGCGCGTGTTATAGTATCATCGCAAAATGTATGTTTTTTAAACCACCGAATATAATTTTGTATTCCACCAAAAGAATTTATCGCGAATCGCGAACTAAAGAGGGCAGACATCTGGCGGGTCGCAGAATTAATACTGAATTGGGTGAACACGAACAAAAGGCCGTCCGTGGCTTGATTAACGGATAGCTGAGATGAGAGGGCTGGCGGCGACCTTCCCTAATGATCCAATCGATGAAGGAATCACGCCACTCTCGTTTCGATCTCCGTACCTAACAAACCACATCCGGTGACCGTCTCATATTGATCAGGGCACGATCAGGCCAGTGTCGAGAACCTTTCAAATTGGCTTTTTGCGACAGCTCGTCAGGACCACGCCGCAGTAGCACAATGATTTCACTGATCACCAAATTTTCGTTTAGCACTACTTCCCTAGAGGTGTTTTGCTCATCATTGAAGCATCAAATCCGCCCACGCCTGACTGATATTTTGACAGATCTGTGGAGAACTGACCGTCATTATTCTTTTTTCAACGTTGTGAATAATATGAAGATTTCCCAGCACGCGCGTGGTAATACTTCAAATAGACAGATAGGAAAACACTCGAGCTCAAAAGCTATTCCACGAGAACTCTAACAGCTGTTTGTCGAGACTTTACGTAGTGTAAGCTCTGTGGCGTTTGGTGCATGTATGATCGGAGCGCAGGATTACTATTGATCAGAGTGGGCGCACATGTGAATTCGATTTGTAATGTAGCCGGCAAGAATGTTAACTTTTCAGTAATCAAGCATTCATCCACCCAAACAAGGTTGTCTGCATCAATCCAAGATAGCTGTTTTCCCTAAAAGGAAAATAGAATAAATATTTCACCCCTGGCTACATTTTGAAAGAAAAAAAACAAAATCTGTCCAATATTATGACAAATATCGATCGTATATTATTCGACGCTACACTATGCCAATGACATGCAGCAAAAAAATTACGCACAACATTTGATACGCAACAGGAAGCGTACATCATCTAAGATCGTCATGGGTATTGACTTTGCCATATTCGGTGTTCTCAGTTGTAAATGCACCTCCCTTGATCCTATCAAAGATATTTCATACTACGGCCATTCGTGCTCAGTTCATGTCTGTATTGACCCCGGACATCCTTTGTTGGGCCATTGACACTCTTATTGGTCGATATATGCCCACATACGGTAATATTAGCGCTACATAACAAGCGATCTTCTTACGGGCTAAGTGATACGCTCAAATACCATCTATATCATGATAATTAGCGTTACTGTTCAAAGACGGACGCTGAACTCAAGGTTCCAATCAAAACAGGTTTTATTCATGAATCGTGTCCTTACGTCTTGGATATGGATTATTCGATATATTGTGTCATTGAGGTGAAGCGGTAGATCGTGTTCATACATGTGAATTTCTCGATGAAAAATCCATGACCAATTGATACTACGTTAATAGAATAATGACAAAAAGCGTGACGTGAATGTGACGTCAAACTCCGGTTAATGCCTGTTTGAGCGTGTGTGAAATATTTTCCCCTCCATGTCAGTGATGCATTGTCCCGTGTGTGTGATCACAGCGTAGATCATCAACTCGATCGCTCTTTCATCGTAAATTTAAAACACGCGACTATCACTTAGAACCGCGTTGTAATAATCATGGTAAATAACATTGATAATAAAAACCTCAGTCGTTATATTTTTGAATTTAATGTAACCAATTTCATCTCTGCAAGAATTTAATCAGCCAAACGAGTTTCATTACTGAATAAATAACTTTTTATTGTCGGAAGTTTCTGTGTTTGAACCATCGATCTTGATAATTACGTCATTACATTATGAATTTATCTTTTTTGTTGTCGTTATCGCTACAAAAAGTAAGCAAGTTATGAGTTATTGCGAATTATCTTTTAATTAACTCGACGAAATTAAATTAAACTGATAGCTCCGCCGTGTATCAAAAAGCATTTTGTACTCTTGCATTACAGAAGTGCTCAGTCAAAATGGTTAATTAATAGTCACTCAAAAAGTATGACGGACAAAATGACCCACATTGTCTGTGTGGAGAGGTTTTACATGAGATATCATATGTTCGTCCTGGTTTGATCTTTACAATGAAATCAATAAGAATAATATCATCAGAGTTCAGAGAAACTTGAGTTCTCCTTTATGAAAAAGCACACTTACAAGTTATTGACCTTTCTAAGTTCCAAATTCTCAGTCTATATTTAGATGTTATGCCTTCAATCAAACTCTGGTCGAATGCGTTTATCAAATTCTGCACGACGCGTTCGGTGATCAAAATGGCGTTACCAAGATCACGGACTTTTTTTCGAAATTAATATTGGCTAAAACACGCGTCGACGCTCTAGATGAGGATCATGACATTGACAGGTAATAACATTTTATTGCGTGACATCATGCTTTTCAACTGATTGCGTTGGTACAAATATTGTCAGCCTTTAATGCAATTCGTTCTTGGATCGATATGTTTTGTTGTTGAACGTATGCCCGATGGCGGACGTAATTCGTCAAAGACGTGTTGTATAGCAGCGGCAATTGCTCGCAGGGCCATAACATGCCCGTGAGTTAAGTACTGCAGTTAGATTTTCACGCGGCTATTCATTAGAGTGATTAGCAAATATTCGGATTTTTTCCGATCAAATTTGCATTTGCAGCTTTTAATCGAAAATCGAAATTTTTCGTGAAATCTGCGAAGATAAGACCCTTACGATATTTTTGGGGCTTTCCAGGTTGTCAGCTGAGATTAAATCAGGGTAAACGCCGAATACATGTAAAATATTGCGATATACGCCTCTAAGCATCCTTTTGGTCAAGGTGTAGAGTTCTATAGAAGTATTTGTGTTCACGGGGCCTTCGTCAAGATGGTCAAGAATAAACTCCGTGCCAAATGAATTCTTCTAAGCTATTATGCAGGCTAGCAAAAGATGCTCGGAAACTGTACGTAAGCCTGATACGACCGACCTTTTGTATAGAGATGTATAGCGACAAATCATATGCTGAGGTTAACAGAAGACAGCAACATCTTTCCATTATTCGTCAATCGATCTTTAGTTTCCCCGATAAAAACACAATACGTGACAGATCGTCTTACCTATACAGGCAGGTGAGCACGTCAGGGTATATAGGCGAAGGATCGGTGTACCCGGTAGACTGATTTTGGCTTCAACAAAAGAAAGTAACTGAGAATAAAAATGGTAGATTAACATATATACTTTTTTTTCATTGAAAAAACTGAAAACAATTTATTCGTATTTCGCCCAGTAAAGGTATTGAAACTTTTTCAAGAAATATTCTTTGATCGCATGGTATTTTCATCAAAACACACATTGATCCATGCAGGTTTCCAAACGTGACTTTTCAAATGCGCATCCTCGGTGCAAACCTTGGGCAGTGACGGCGTGTGTGTGCATCGTTCTTGGGTTATCGACGAACCGGCATGTTTAGCCGACTCTCTATCGACACGACGTTACGATATTGACATTTCTGTAGATAAACCGTTATTTGAAAACGGAATTCATCTGAAAGATATCTTCAAGGACTATCCCCGCTAACAAAGCTGCTGCCGCGCCTGAACCATGCAGCCGTATTTCTTGGTGAGTTCGCGCCTTGGCGTGGGTAGGTGATTCAGGGGTACATTAACCGCCGCATTATATGATCAAGAAACGTGATCAAACAAAGCGAACGATGGCACTTGTCAAGTAACCTACAACGCAAGCGACTCCAATGTGCGTTATTAGATCAAACCCTGTATTAGTCCTTCACTTGTGTCTTTCTAATTTTGATCTTATGCCGGTAATGCAAATCAAAATAAGGCGATCTGACGGTTTTGAATTTAAAAAGAAGGCGCTCCCCGCTCTCGTGCTTAAATTGTTCCATCTAATTTGTTAAGCGAAACGTCATGCGTGTGCTTTTTTCTTCAGCATACGTATACTAGACTGAGAAACACAAAGCAAAATCAAAAGACTCGGATTTAAGAAATCGCAAGTGGAGATTACTTTTCATGATACTGTTGAGAAGAAATGATAGGCTTATTACAATAATCTGCATCCTAGTAACCTTAGGCATATCAGAAAACTCAAAGTATTGGTAAAGTTATATATGCATGCACTTTTGAAGGCCAGTTTAATATCTCCGTCACGAAACCTCTGCTAAGGTGCTTTTGATATGTCTGAGACGACAAGTGTGGAAGTTTTGTAAAAGGCTCTGAGACACTGTTGCAGTGAAAACGGTTTCAGGGTGCGAACAATCAAAAAGCTAGGATAGCACTGAATTGACCAGTTTGCACTTTGCCCAAAGTCCTGTGCCGACATATCATATAGAGAAAAGTTCACTTCCAAACCCTAGCTATTTCATAGTTGAAACCCCAGATTAAGTTTTGTGGGACCGGTGTGACAGCGGATATAGTCCCCCTGGAGTCATAGTCCGGTAGCATTGTATTTGACCAATTAAGCAGCATGATCTATTGTACCGCTAACCCTAACCAAAACATTTAGCAATGCGGGCTATTGTTACACGGACTATCAGCCCTGGGACTACTATCCCTTGCACACCGGGATGATGATAACTGTATCGTATCCCATAAACGCTTTGCGTAGGAAATAAAATGGTATATATGAGAACTTTTTTGATAAATCATCATGTCTCTGGAACGACCTGTGCGTAATTCGTGATCGGTCCCTGATTTAATCAGCCTAGATTTTCAGTATATGTCTTCATCATTCTGTTCATATGCACATAAATATGTGACAGGGGGAAATTGGTTCGAATCTTGTTTATGGCTTTGGCGACAGGCGGCGTCAACTAGTTGCGAAATATCGGCCATATCTCATTGCTGAATCTAAGTCGTATTCAAATAGTTGGCCTTCTGGACAGCTTAAAACATCTATCAATCTTTGCTTATATTGAATGTCAATATATCATATATCGGTGCTTCAAGGTTGTGACGACTACCGCCGTCGGGACCTTAAACATCTTGGCTGCCTGGTTGCTCAATCGGCGAACATTGGCGTTAAGTCCTAACACAACTTTTGCAGTATTCGCTTTATTGAGCAAACACTGGGGTTTGTCTTTGACCCCGATTCCGCAACTGGACCAGCGCAGGAGAGAAAGCTTGAGAAATATATACGATTCAGACATCATCATTGACTTCTTTCACACGTGCGTCTCAGCACTACCAATTGCCCATCTAGCTTAGCCAGGCGCTGTCAACAATAGAAGTGCTCTGAAGAACATGTCCGCCCGTCTGATCCACGATCCGTCTTTCCTACAAAGATTGAAGAAAGATACCCTATGCTTCCAGAGCGTCTCCAGTGGATTAATCATACCCAGTATCATCACGGAGTGCGACACGTAGATAAATAAAGCGGGTCTTGATAGAGCTGTCGATAAGTAAGGGCCATTTGTACTCGTTTGATTGGTGTGTAAGTCTCGAGAAGGACAGTCTATGAAAGGCTCCTAATATCCTCCCGATGATTAACTAAAGGTACTGGTAATATAGCGAATCCAGCTGGATCAGATCGGACGATTATTATCACAGAGGTGGAGATTGTGCCATTTTTCATTACATTTACATGTACCTGCGATATAGCAGTTCGCTAAACAGCTGTTGATATACTTATTATTAGGAACATTGATCTAATATACATGTACATGTACATTGTATGTGTAGAAGACAATTTGCCTCCAATGGTTTGGAATGGTGATTAAAAAATCAATTTTTTTTGACATCTTTGAAAATATCCTCCAATTGTCAAGGTATAACAAACCCAGCTGGATCAGATCGAAAGAATATTATCACAAAGGTTGAGACAGGACCAGTTTTTATTAACCGCGTTGGCTAGCAGATGATATATGATATACATGTAGCAACACCAACCTAATATGCTTCCATTCATTTTGACTGATGATAAAATGAATAAAGGCATGTAATATGAAACTTATTGGCACGTCCAATTTTTCGGAAAAAAAATAATGCAAAAAATCTTAGATTGACCACAAAACTGATTTGTACTATATCGTTACCCCGTAAAAACTAATATATTTGGTCAAATCACATTATGGACTATCAAGAAATTTGTAAAATGAGCGATAGTTTGCTGACATAAAAATATAGAGACCTCGGCCCCGTGTCTCAAGGACTGTGTGATACTGAGGCAATCATTTTAGAGATAATTTTTCTTTTCATAATCTTGTTCATTGCCGAGGTGCTTTCAGTAATTGTCACTTATAATTTGCCTAATTTGTGAAATAAACTAAAAAATCTCGCATTTCACATAAACGAGATGATAACGAAAATTGGATTTGATCTGATAACGGTTATACGTCAAGAACAATCTTTGAGAAATTTCATTGTGAGGCAATCACAAATCATTTAGCTAAGATCATTACGACGAAAATGTCAGAAGGGTTAACATACTGGGTTAGGCGCCGGCATTACCATGATATAAGATTCCCTTCATGTCGTCTTCAGTTGCCATCCTGTGGTTGATTACACCAAAGCTTGCCGCATCATTCCGCGTTGAATGGTGCGAAGGAAGTTAGTCCGCCTTGTTAGTGGTGAAAGCAGTGGATCTAAGGGTGACTGATGCAAGGGAAGATGAGGACGGATCCATTAATAAAAGACACATTAATTGATGGATAGATAGTGACACGACGAGTCATGAGAATGCTTTCTTTACAACGATGTTTTGCCCCTTACCTCACTCGCGCGGTTCAAAGAATTTTGGCTTAGCATAATAAACGGTCTATTTTCTTTAAACAATGCCAGCTTGTACCTCGGCCATAATTCCCATTGTTTTACTGTCTTACCAAATAGTTATCAGGGAAACACTAATCCGAGAACGTCGCACATGTCTCATCTTACAGTTTTGTCCATGAGTAACAGTCACTTCTTGTTTGCATTAACTTTCATAACGACAACGCACGAACCTCTTTGTTATCAATCAAACATTTCATTCCAGAAATATGACTTGATGGTGATATGTATTTCGGTATCTAGCCCGCGACATTGATTACATTAAGTTACAATTCCGAAAATGTTATCCAATGTTTACAATGTCTATGAGCAACTTTTGCCAATCAATTTCGAATGAATATATTTTAAAGTAAAATAACCGTCGAGACCGTGGGCAAATCTTTAAATGTCAGTGCTCAATATTTACTCCCGTCGCCTATGGCAATTTAAGAACTGAAATTTGCCCCCAACTAACCAATCTTCCGTTCATAATAAAGTATATTAGCCTGGTTTGAAATATGATATAGCCATCAGCAATGATCAGTACTCTATTCTTTATCAGATTTTATACTTATATCTAGGGAAATAAGAATGATGATTGTCTCGAGGGCTATGATGAGGAAAAAAAGAATTGGCCATTTCAAATGGCGTTGTACCGGCGAGGGTTCGGATGACCGAAGCGTAGCAACCTTTCTGATTGTATCTGACATCATGATCTCATTTGAACGATACACAAAGGAATTCAAATATATAATTCGTCTTAAAATGATTGTAGCCGCATGTTGCCATTCGCGTGTTAGTATTTTTAATGCAGAGAGACACTGGCATGGCCGGATGTCTTGGGTTGAGTTAATGCGTTTGAACTATGGTAACGTTTGTTAGTGAACGCTAACTAAATAAACATATCTGCTACGTTTGCCCTTATTTTGTGTGGGTCTTTGTGAGAGTCAAAAGGAATTTAGACCAAGCTGCTAGCGGGCTTTGTTTACAGACAATAGGCCATGTATTGTATTAGATGATAAAATGGGTAAAAAATAATGCCACGGTCAATATAGAACCACGTCCTATCAGAAATAGTCCCATTTTAATTCTTCCTTGTCTGATTGCAGGGCGTAAGCAGCAACAGTCGGATTATGGTTTATTATACTAAGTTCGTGTCTGTCACTTTCTCAAATTGGCTTGAAGATCGATCGAGTCTTATTCAATCTAAATTATGTCCAAGGTCACTTCAAGAATTTGTTCTTATGGCATCATGTTAATATCGTATGCTCTGAACATGAATCCTTCATGAGACAAGTGTTGTTAGTCAATTCATGGAAAATTATGAGCCGGTGTAAAAGTTGAAAATGTCCCACTGGAAAAGGTGTCCGGGCATATATATTGTATTCAATAGGTGGATTGTGGTACATGTATATGGTTGTAAGGAGGGTAATTGATAGAATCCTTTTGTTTCCTTGATATCAGTAGCGACTTAAAAAACCAATATTTTTTAAACAGTTGAAAGTTATTGGAAAGCTCTTTCAGCATCTTAACAGAAGAGAATAGAACCAATCCGTGTTCAAGCCTCAAGTTATCCAATATATTTAAAAACAATGGCCTTTCAGCATAATCTGATGCTCGCACGATTCTATTTTCACATTACCGCCAGTTCCCATCAACACGAAGCAATTTGCGTATTTCCATTCGACACGATAGTAAACAGGAACCTCACTCGAGGCGAGTACTTATAAAAAGGAAGTCGTCTTGTCCCTGCGTTGCTGTAAGCAGTTTCCTAATTGGATACTTGGTATCTCCTTTGTTCTTTAACTAGTTCAAATGCTATCTTAAGGATTTGCTTCCCGAGCTAAGACTGAAGCCAATTACTGATATTAGGCCGCACGACGATGCAGGTAATGTATGGGCGATTCTGCAAATACGACTGCGGTCAATTTCTCTTTCGCCTGATTCCAACAATATGAACAGAATGCACAGGGAAATGTGGAGTCGGTTGGGTACTACAGATATGATGAAATATAATCTAACGTTGATGCACACTGACTTCTACAATCACCTGTTGGAAGTGGTATGGAGATCGAGAATGAGATTATTCAGAAGGACGTTACATCGTTACCAGCTAGTTAATGACACGGATGTGCAAGGGTGGCAGTACGTGAAATGAGTACGACTGCATTGTACATCCTCAACTAAGTTTTGAGGCTTTACCTTACTCAACTATACCTTAGTCAATTGTACCGAGGTGGTGCATGCCCAACCAATCCTGATATCCAATTCCATATCAGATACCATTACTCATTACAGTCGATCCCAGATGTTTGAAATGTTAGACCGTCTCATGAATCGTCTCAATTGCATGACCACCATCAGACACCAACAAACAATTGTGATATAAACTATCAGCACACACGGTCGATAACGCACCAATGGATGTCGATCTAGAGTAATTGACATTTAATTGACAGTTGTCAGAGATTAAGCGGACTAAATCAATGAGTTAGCACATTAACCGACATCACTTTCTCATATAGTCACGCGGCTTTTTTGGCGACAGGCTGTTGTGGCCGCTTTGGGGAAGCGATCGATACAGTATGCCAGTCTGGGTAATTGAGAAAATGATAAAACACCACAGATATCGAGAAATCATCCCATGGTCATTTGGAATCGCCATACGCCACTTCGGGGAAGATTTAGGGCGGCCGGGACGGCCCATGCTCTCGATGATCCTGATGCGTCTCCACCCTGACGTCACGGTGAAGGTTTAACATCAGTGCAGCGGGTCGTCATCGATCCCGCGACCCCCATACGAAAGTTATCGCTGCGCAGGAGTCTACATGGCCCGGTTGGGATGAGCGTGATAATTGAGTAAGATTTTGAACTCTTGTAATTCAATCAAGGACTGCAGCTGTAGAAATGATAACTGGGCAGATGTCAGCTTGCTTATATTACAATGGCCTTGATAATGCCATTGGTCCTATACCGATTAACAAAAGAATGATTATAAAATCGATCACACTTTTGTGCTGTCACGTTATACGTGCACTCCAATGTCATTGAGGGATTTTCTTCCAATTTGCGGTTCAAAGTGATATAAAGGACACACGAGTGTCGTACAGGCAATTTCAGAAATAGCCCTAATATATCAAATCGATTGTATTACGCGTTGGCAGTTAGCTATTATCGGAAATTATCTGTCATTCTAGTTGTAACTAATTTATTGTTGGCATCGGTACTATCATCGGGTGGGATTACCACGTCATAGAAATATATATCAACTACATTTGTGGCCTTGCATGTTCGATAACATCAACATGTACTAATTAGAAGTCCCCCCCCCCTCCCCTATTTCCACGAGGCAAGAAGGCGTGTTTTTCACCACAGACTAATTACGCTAAGCACTTGTGGTAATTTAACAATTAAAAATTACCAGCAGATTCGTCATTTGATGATGTCAGCTTCCCACCAGAGCCCTAGTGGGTACTTTTGAATTTTGACTTCCGGGGGCGGCAAAACCACTCTTAGTGGAATCAAGCCATAACGTATGTCGAATATAGGGTGTATATAGTGTCAACTGTCGATATCCTTACATCACTATACGCTTGGGCTCCAGTTCACGATGGTAACTAATATACCGTTGCCTTAACGCCTCCTATCACCAATTAATTCTCCAATAACATGAAAAGGCACTTATGAGACATGTTTATCATCATCTTTATTTCAGGAAGCGTATTTATTTTGATATAAACACGATAAATGATACAGGAAGCAGAAAATCAGGTTCGGCGATAAAAGCGTGAGTAGGAAAAATTGACGCCATATTCGTCGTTCGGATGCACTTACGATGCTATCGAACAGTGACCTACATAATCTAACACGAATTTGCTCTTGCTATGATGAAGCACGACATCGTTTCGCTTTCGTGATTTTTTTCATTTTGAGCATAGTTTTATCAAAGGTTTATTGGATTTAAACATGCTACCACCTATACACTCTCTTCCTTAAAAAAAGCAAGTATGCAGACTTGATGATAGGTCTATACTCTCATAGGGGTGTTCGGAAAAGAATTATTCACCCCGAATTGGTTTTATGAGGGCGAAGTCATAACCAAAAGAGGCGGGAGGACATCACTTTGATTAACATTGCCCTTCCTCAGTTTACCTTTTTGTTTCTAATTCAGAAAATACAGATATCACTCGGTTTTGTCGGCTAATATATACCAATTACAGTGATGGCAGACAGCATGTCTCTCTGCCCTAATTTTCATCCCCAAGCTCATCTGATATTCGAGGTCCGTCTCCTTGACACGATCAAAGGTCATCGCATGTCACTTTTACGATGTAAGCCAATACCCTCCGAATTAGTCCTTATCTTCGACGCGAGGCCACAAGATAATACTACAGCAAAATTGTGGGTAGTTCGGATAATCTGTCTAGTACGATAGTTTGCGTTGAAGGACAAGGAGAGAAGCACATTAAGGTTACACGAAAAGTAGATTATCGGTCATCTTTCTGATGACTGTTCTTGCTCAAGGCTAAGAATGGAATAGAGGTAACGCAAACTTGAACATTTTTATACCCTCTTTGATATTGCGTTTCGCAAAACTGACAGGTGCAAAAGTTTCTGATAAAATTCAAATGTTCACGATTTCTTTGAGATAGCAACCAGAGGCCAACACTACAGTAAAAATGCATGCATTCTCTTCCAAGAGAATAGGTACCTTGTTTCCTTTACCCTGTTGTTCCCTCGAGGGATATTTCTCATATGTTTCATCAAATTGACCATCTGTTACTTCTATGCCTATGCACAGGTTCTTCACTACATGCTGGCCTCCCAAAATAATTTCATGCCTTTGTCTGGCAAGAGCATGAACACAGACTGGCATGAAAACATGGCTGACAGTTTCTTTCCTGCCTCCAAAATGTTACCCCCAACTTGACTTCTTTCTGAGTAGACTTGGGTATATCGTCAATTCGAAGAGATTTTATTCTAGCTAAACCCAAGGTTAACCTTAGTCTCGGAGAGAAGATAAGATTTAGGTCATCTCGACCCTTAAGTAAATATCCGAGTGGTTTCTTTACTAACTCAAACTTGACCTATCCAATCAGTCTCCCCCCTCCCGAAATGATTGTCCCTTGTACATTTTCTGATAGCCTCACTTTCATTACGTCAGTTTAAAAATAGCACCGTCGAAGATTAGCCCCATTACTTGTATTGGATCACATGAGCTATCATCCACTTTTCGTTGCAATTACTTGGTACCGAGGACGGGTAAATCGCCTTCAGTCGTCAGTTAAGTGGGTTATTCTGCACGGAGAGGAAATAGAACGCCATATCGTCTAATAATCGTTGTCACTTTTCGTTTACAGGAATATCTTGCACTAAATTGATCATGAAGCGAAACAATCCTCTTATTGCAAATGTCATAGCAAGTATTTACTTGTTATATTATCATAGACACTGTGAAAACTTTTTTAAAACTTTATATTCCGATTATTTTTTAGGTTTTCGAAAAATGCCAAAACCTGCAGGAAACCGCTTCACCGATCTCACCACGTGAGATGATTCAGCCAATCAATAACTGTGCCAACTATCCGCCATTTTGTACCGCTTAGCAAACGTCCCGACTATTTCCGAGCATAAATAAGGACAGCGAAGGTTGCCGAATGTTTTCGTTGCCATCAAGTTGAGTTGAATATGCCACTCGCTGCGCGGAGGCTCATAAACATTGCTTGTCATGCCTTGAGATGTCATCATCGAGTGAAAAGGCGCAAGGACAGATCGAGAACAACCAGGATAAGATCGACAGATGCCAAGTTCTTCGGATTCGAGAGGATCTACGAAGACAGAGCGACCAACGACAGACAGTCAATGAATTTTGACTAAGTCACGTTTGCGGTACATACGGAGTGGCGGGGAATAAAAACAGCAGAATGATGTAGCTTAAACTATCACTCAGTGACAGTGTCAACTACTTTTTTTCTGCATTGATTATCACCATGCGCAGGTGGATGGCCATTAACTACTCAATATTTCCTTAACATTGCTAGGTGACCCGAGTTTTTTTCTCAGATCTTGCTACGAAAGGCCGATGTTGTGCCAGACGAAATGTTAACACTTTCAAAACATTATAAACATTGATTTCTTAATACGAAAACAATTACGCTCTCTTTAATCAATCAGGCGGTCGTGATTACTATTTTTCGAAAATCTAATCAACTATACAATGTCATTAGAAACCATTCAAACTAGCTATTTCACCCCTGATTGGCACGGTTCCAATCAATGCACACCGGTTAAGAATGGCATCTCAAATGTCAGTCATGTTTTTCTGGCGAATGATGACACGCGATATTGATTGACTTTCTGCGGCATAGTCGCAAAAATCATTGCTTATTTACATGCTAAAGGCGTTATGGGAAAACAGATCAGTATGTTGCAAAGAAAGTACTTTAAGGTTCTATTTGATACCACGGCATAAACACGTGGGTAATTGATTTTCCCTGTGAGAATGAGTGTCATGATTGTAGAGACCTACGTCGAATTAAGGCCAATCTCCTATTTAGCAATTCAGACACTAGATTTCACACAGACACTAGATTTCGTAAAGTAAGACAACGCTGATTGCATTTCCTACTATCTTGTAGATCAAATGCGACATCCTTCCTACGTATTCATGTTGTCCTTGCTGCATTGCTTAGGCCTATTAAGGACCCCATAAAACGTGTTTCATGGGGGTCGGTGTTGCACGCCATGGTGACCCTCTGGGATTCGCCGTTCAATTTGCGTATCTTGGGATATATTCCAGCCGACTTTAGAAATTTTTTTACAACATTCTGTCGCGATGCCTGTGGGAAGAAGACAGTTGGCGTACGTATTTATTTAACGAAAAGCTTTCTTAATTTGAAAACAAAATAACTGCAAAAGTGCTTTGTTATTTTACGCCGCACTTCACAGTGGAAAAATCACTTTTGTCGTGAAATTGTCGTAAAAGCGTCAAATCCCATTCCGCGTAAACCTGCCTAATCTTGGCATTTCTCACCAGACTAATCAAGGTGTTTCCTGATTGCTGACACGCGACATCCATCGACCTTTATCCACAACTTAATTGGTTTTTCCAGCGGGCTTGAAGAAATCGTTTCTTCTTACGATAACAGTTAGTGCAGTGTTGCAGAGAAATGGCAGAGTCACAGTTCGAAAGGTTATCATCGAAATCGTTATGGTTCCCAAGGCTATCTATCATCAGGAAACATGGTATCTAATTGACTGTTTCCTTGCGACCGAGTACGGGTGCGAGTACGATATTCTTATTTCCTGTTATTTAAGATACTTTCTGTTGGTCCATCTCCGCAGTAAGCAAATTTCAGCCAACAGTTCCCCCTGGAAATCCAACGCAATATTGTAAAGCACAAGGCAGCCCCTCACGCAAGGAGCGTTGGTCTACGACACATCGGCAACGCGGAAGCTGTTACGCTGATAAACGCAGCACGAGGTTATTGGCTCTTCCGTCACTCCATGTCTGGCAATAGGGGGACTCACTGTTTTCGATAATGGACGCACACGGGCACCAGGTGCTCGGCCCTATGCTACATAATTTCTAATAACCATGACTGATGTTGATTGCATGCATGGTAGCTTGTGCATTTCTTATCGTTATTGCAGCGAGGAAGTCACTTGTCACGATAATAGGCGAGTAATAGGATTCGCCATCGCGGAACCCTGTTAGGAGAGGAAAACCCACATCATCCTTGCAAAATACACGCGAGGCCTACTAGGGATTCTACCAAGTTAAAGTGAAATAGAATTGCAGCGTATATTTTTCACTTCCGGACTGTTCACTTGTACATGTATTTCTTTGCTCTGAATATTTGGTAAGACGGGCATGAAACTATCAAAATCATCACTCACGAGACAAGACCGCGAACATAACGACTTCAAACGCAGGTACAAATGTATACAATTAACAACCGCATGGTAAACGTACGCATTTAAAAATAGCAGAATTATATGTTAGTCAGAATTGAAAGGTGTGTTTTGATTAAATAATATTTGAGATGGTTTTCTCTTTTCGATCAACATGGATACTACCTCTTCCAAAAATTACCGACTTCCAAGGTTACATTTAAGCGGGTTTGATGCATTTGTAATTGATCATGCTGATGGCAATGCACCAACGTGAATCAACGAGCAATTGGTAGGACGTATTGTTACACAGGTAATGTCCACATACAGGGCCCCAGATACAGCCAATGCCAAAACCTCAAGAGTTGATATGGATTACCTTTGTTCTATCTCATGCTAATTTGCCTTCCAAACAAACAGAATCGATTTTGGGCGGCCACAGCCACAGCGGACAGTTTCGAGTATCAACTTAATTTCACGTGGTTTGTTTGCTGATCAAGAAAGTAAAATATTTGCCGACGCGCTTGGAACTAAAATGACGCTGTAGCCAAGCGGTGAATCAAAAACTCAAAGTGTTGACAGTAAACAGTTCGTCAAGAAGATTCCTTCACTGGCGACGTGCATGCGCTATGAAGTAATTCATAAACGAGTCTTGAGAACGGGGCTTTCATTTCGTTGGGCATTAGTGGTTGTCAAACATCCGATAGCCATAGTTTTTGCCAATTGGAAACGTTTCGTGTTAACGGCCGGTGCTATCGGTTAGAACAATCCGGCACTTCCGTGTTTTTAAGTAATAATATAAGGACCGAAGCTTTGATGATCAGGATGCACCTGGCCTTCGATAATTCTGATATTCTTTCATGTCACTGTTTCAGGCCTTCAGTCCGAAAACATGGAAAGTCCAGGTACCACATAAACGGTGATGATTGAAATGCACTAACCGCAGATGGTAGAGAATATTGGATACTTTCAGTGCATTGCAATCCCTTGCATGCAATCCATCGAACAACATCCGTTTTCATTTTAGAATTCATCCGGTTTGTTCATAAACATGATGAACATGACAATGGCGTGGGTTGCGAATTCCCTGTTTCTCTCAACAGTAATAACCACACGGAAGCGCCGGATTGTCAACCCATGATTTATACATCCTAAACATGGTCATCTGAGCTGTCTGTTTACATTTTGAACGTTTTGACATCTCTTCGCGGCGGTTATGGAGATAATTGAGGTAATTACTAAGGCTTATGGAAGCAGTGGACTTCCTTTCCGTTGAATAATGGACGAAGTGAAAACATCCGGTTTTCGTAAATATAGGAATTATCTCGGCGCTTACGGCACAGGTTTACAGGGATGACCATACGACTTAAGAGGGCGACATCATCATTTTTGCCCGCCCTGAGTATTCTAGCTATTTGAATATCAGATCAGCACTTTAGTAAGACAATTTGACCCCAGTTTGACCCTTAAGAGAAAACACTTTCCTATCTCCCGCTGTGTATCCGCCTTTGACTGATAGCAGAGAGTGATTCATGTTCAAATGTCTACATATGGTGGCAGATGGCTATTACCATGATTACAGGGTCATGACGCCCGTCAAAGACTATTTGCCAATAGGGAGCAGGGTAAAACAGTTGGTTTGTATCAAACCATCCTCATTTTAGCACAGAAATTCCTAACAACGCACGAGTCGGAGGTGCCCGTTCGAGGCAGTTGGCATGAACAAATGATCGAGCTTGTATTCGTAGAATTCTTTATAACCGCAGTTAGAGACGTCAGATAAGTCAGGTATGCACGACACTGCGCAATCGAAGTGCGTATTCGCATCACTCGTGTCTGTTTCAGTCTCATTTCTCCCTCCCTTGTGGTGTCTAAACCAATCATGTCAAATACAAGTAGTTCCATTTTACTGCCTGTTTATTAGTGACAAGGCAAATACATACGACAGCCGCATTGTTTACTTTTTCATGATATGCAAATATACTGAGTCACACATTTGACGTATATACCATGAGGGTTGATTCGGCCACTGTATTGTTGATTACATCCCACGCGCCTATAGGAAAAATTGTGGTACCTCTGCTCCTCTTCGCGATTACCGTGTACGATAGATCACTGGTGCGCAGGTATTGTCTGTCAAATGGCATATATGAGGCAACAGTCAAAATAACATGTGACATGCCAAGGGTTTTTTAATGAGGCCGATTTTCCGATTTTCTAACCTTTCAAGACCATACTGTGTGTATTTTTCTAATGTTATAAGATAGTTTTGTCAACTGTATGATAGGTATTCACAAAGCAACATTTCCACCGTTTTTTTTTGTATCGGTTTAAAAATCCGAGACTCGCGTTACATCAATAGATTCCGCTGACTTTCTGTCGCGTTCGGTTCGACGACCTTGTTTATAACTTTATCAACAAGTTAAATGCAAGTAAAGTAACTTTCTTCTTTCAAAACTCTAGCGAAATCATCGCACTCATGACCTTTACATGTGCGTCTAAATTAATGTGCGCTCTCGAATTTCCTAGAGTGAGAGTTCGGAGCATCGAAGGGCTTTTAACACTGTTTTGCATAACTTTTTTTCCTTCTTAACCCTCGAGCCCAATTTTCGCACGCCTTTTAGTCTCGAAATACTGTAAGTGATGGCAAATCCGGCGTAAGAAGCTTTCACAAATCAAAGACACGCAGCATACTTTTCACTAATTCAGTGTATTTTCTCTAGTAAAAATATTAGGTTCGCGTTACAACCTTTGATCAACCAAAGCTGAATTCCTCTGACACGTCTAAACTTCCCGTCACGTTCGGTTGAAAGAATTCGCGAGATTTTTCAACACGCTTTGAATATGTTGAGCATATTGAAAAGGAGGGATTAAAATAACAGAATGATGCCAAACGGCTTCCGACTGACGTTTAGCTGAACCTGTACCTGCGAGAGAGACGTCTGATGACACTGACAAACGGATATAGGCTTCCAAGTTGCCATGTCTATTATCATCAGCTGTCTGTATACGTTATTTTTATCAATACCATGTCACAGATTTCTTTATTTCAATTTTTTCCGTGTAAGGACTTTTAGCGATATAGAGAGTTTAAAAGATTGTCACACTCAAGTAAAAGTGATATCAATACACTTCCTAAACGATTGAATTGCGGTGACTGATCGGAAAAGTATGTTAACGCTAGCAAAAGTGTCACGATCTCCTAAATGAACTTTCCGAAAATGTGCCAGGGATTCATATGCATCAGCCAGTCGCTTGCATGTTGAGTCAAGTAAAACATAATTGGAGTATGAATTTCTCAGATATTAAAATTTTCAGCTAAAAATCTCATATAAATATAAATAAATAGATAAATATCTCATGTAAAAAAAGTTATGCCATTAAAATCATACAAAAGAACTTTGCGGCCGTGACAAAGTCCCTTACAGCAAACACCAGCGTGACGTAAACGTCCAACAATACATGCAATCTGCCGAAGAGTTTCCAGTCTTCTTACGTTATATCAAAATCAAATTTGAATGAAAAATACGCCCTCCGAGAAATGTATATTATGCCACAATGTCTAGGAAAGAGACAAATGAGTTTTGCCTTCAGCATGATTGGAATATGTATTTCAAAAACCAATACTCTCTGCTCGAAGAAAAATTAATCGAAAAGAACGACGTTATCCGAGTTGATTTAATACAAAAGCCACTCAAGCACAAATGAAACTTGATAAATTGGATTGATAAAGAATATAATATCCTGCTGTAAAATCGGTGTCTTTTGAAACTGTCTCATTTATCCGTGTAATCACGAGGATGAAATATATGTGGAGGACGTGACGTACATAGGGCTTGGCATTAAAGGAGGGCGCTCCACATCAAAGGAACCCTGACCGGGCGGCAGTTCTAGGCGTAATGAAACGGGTTTCTGAACAGAATGGAGCGAAAACAATGTTTATTACAATAAATCTGCAGACACCGCACAAGCAAGCAGGTAGTGCACTGCCTATAGTGGATCACTGCCTGACATTTGTAAAACACATGGGCAGCTGTAGACCCTCTTTTCAACGAATAAGACACATTCGACAAAACAATTATGCAGAGTCACCCAGTGCACATGAGTGTTAATACTAAAAGCCAACCAAAAACTCTTGACGATGACGTCTTAAAAGTGCTGGTTTGGGGTTCAGTTAAATCGTCGACTGTACCGCACTCATGCATCCGGATACACCATCATGGATGGACTCTACTGTCTTCCTCATCATCACACAGACTGGCGAAGAACGCTCTGGTTAGTCGACCTCTTAGAGTTGCGTGAGAGTTGGACATAATAACATAGTGAATTCTTTCTGCTGGACAGTGATAAAGTAATGGTGAAAATTAACAGTGACGTCAATTTCGAAATTTGCCGGCAGAAAGACAGGAATGATGAAACCTCAGTCAAATGAGGTTCAGTCGTGTAACGGAAATAAGACAGAAATATATGCGTTACTGACATTCTTCTTAATGCTGGTGTAAGCACTAGAATCACTTACGGGATTGATATGAGACATTCGCCTTGAACGAATATGCGACGCAAGCATGTTTTACACGCGGGAGATAATTCTGTCTCCTAAACTGCATCAAAGACCGACAATGCGCCAATATATTGCGTGATAAATTTCAATAAAGCATTACAAAGAACCAATCGAAAGAGATAACTGGCTTGCCGCGGATCTTCATCATCGCCATATGTTGCAGTCTTCAATCTGCTTGTGCGGATCAACACGCCTGATGCATCATCGACAAAAGACCCATAAAGGAATTGTGAAATACGGTAAATCGACACATTTCGCAGACGTTTTGTCTCTGCGAATTTCGCGATCATGTTACAGAACATGTCATTCAGCACCATGGCCATTCTTTGTAATAAAATAATTCAACTCTGATCCTATACACGATCTATTGTCTTTAAACAAACCAAGCTCACACCTTGAGGTCTAAATTCCCATTGTTCTACAATCTTATCAAAGGGTCATTGGCACAAATGTTATCTGCACCCGCGAAACAGCTTCAAGGGGGTCGATTGGACTTAACTGGCAAAGGAAAATAAACGTAACATTACAATGTAGATTCAAAAAAAATAAAAACCGAGAAAATATCGTAATCCGCCAAAAGTTTTTTCAGAAATCTTCGCAACTCGAAACAATAAGTGGTGCGAAAGTTTTCAGTCAATAACTAAGATGTTTTCCATTTCAGCAGTATTGTAACGAAAAGCATATATGGTATTTCACCTTTGCACACCCTTCCTCTTCAGCTGTTTCTCTTCATCGGATTTCGTTTTCTTGCTTTAGGTAGTTTCCCTGTATTGAAGACCATAATCTCAAAGCGGAGGCAGATGTCCATAAATCGCATGAATATTACCACTGATTAGATTCATTTTGGTATCGCTACATCTCCATTAAAGTAATATTTCTATGGGAAATCGCCCCATTTTACGACGGCTGTTATAAGATAGGACTACAACAATGGCGTGGCGGTGTATCAGCACGTTTTCTTCGCAGCGTTTCAGGAACAGGATAAAAGATTGCAAGAATACGCCTCTGGTCACTGAGGTGGTCAAGGCATAAGCTTATTATGACGCAAACAGGAACGTCGTACTGGTTACTAAGCGAATACTTTCATCACCATTATAAAATGATAACGTGATATTACTTTGTGTTTAGTTGCAGAAACAATTAAGTATGTGATGGTTTCAGCCCTTTATTTTGTTTATATATTACCATTTACGGTATAGTAGTTCCAGCGAGACCAACCTCTGAAGTTGATTGCTTAAGCGTACAGTTGTGCCATATTACAGCTCATCTCAACTGTCAGGCCTTGTTATTGACGACCGTCCTTCTTAATTGAAGACCACTGATATTGTCTTGCCAAACGATTTGCGCGACAATGCACTAGCCCAATGGAAACATCAGCGCGGGTCACCTCTGATGTCCTGTTTTGATGTTCGGTCGATCTCGGTCAAATCACGTGATATTGTAGCTTCGGCGGCGTCCAGGTTTCCTTCGGGATCCCTGGCTTCCTCTTGTGAAATGTAAAATGTTTACTGGAATAGTATTGTCCTAAAGGTTTCAATTCCAAGGGGGATTAAAATAAAAACGTCCCTGCAGTAAAACGACAACCGTCTCCGAGCGATTAAAGAGACATTTGAACAAGGCATGGAGGCGTTCTCATGTATCTAAAATCCCAATTGACATTTTAGCCCATTATTCTAAACCCTACCTCATCTCAAATGCATCAAGCAGAATAAAGACTACACATTTGGAGTGTCTTTGAAATTGACTTATGCTCGGTTCAATTGCGCTGAAGTAATAAACTTGAGAGAACCATTCCTACGTATTTGTCTGTGTGTATTAGTGTCTCGCGCCATCATCAACTCCTCGCCCTGATATGGCGCTGAGATGAAGCAGTCTCAAAACTGTACTGAGACTTCGTTATTATTTCAATAGCTCTTTTTTCTCTACTTCTGCGCTTACTATGTGGCGCGAATTCGCCTTCAGCCAGGGCAGTATTCCAAGGCGCTTATCACAAACAACACCTATTTTTTTCTTTCTCTGTCATTTGGCTGCAAGGAGCTCTGTTTGCCTTGTAACCCACATCCGGAGTTACACGGTTCCGGTGCATTGGTAGCGCTCGAAGAGCATCCCTCTAAAATTTGCTCTCCGATGGTACAGAATAAACAGTGATACCCCACTGACGGTATTGGTTGTCTAAACGAACACACCTCGGGTGGAGCTGTTACTTTCGCCAAAACCTTCCGTCGGCGAGGCGCCTAGGTTGTGGCTTGCCTTTTATAGCTTCAACCGCAACGTTTGATGAGGCAATTAATGTATCAATTGTATCAATTCCTTAAGCAAGCTCCTCCTCTTTTATGTCCGATCAGTAACACTCAGCCTGGCTAGAGGTACTGAGTCTTTCGTCATTCTTCATACTTCTATACTATTAAGATTGAGACGTGAATCAGATGGTAAGCCGGTGTAGAAGTTTAAAATGTCCTGGGATAAAATGTCCGGGAACAAAGGATTCTATTATGCGCTTCAATCTCTGAGCTATTGACTGTCAGGGTCTCTATAGAACCATATTGCAGAATACAATAGGGCCGGACACTTTTTCCAGGGGGGACACTTTTTACTTTTACACCGGCAAAGCTCAGGAACGAAGTATCTGAATTTTCCATTCTGAGTACCGACATACACTTGATCCATGTATTATTAAAGCTCATAATTGTCGAGATCACAAGACTAGTATCGTCGTAAGGAAAAATCACTGCAAAATGTCAGAGCCGAAATTAGAAACATGGAGGCCCCGACAAGAGGGATTTCACTTGACATCTATAGTCACCTGATAAAAAGAGAAAGAACACAAAAAGCACGCTTCGCATGTTCCATGGGATTCACAAAGCTACTCCCACGTGGGCTTATAAAGAGATGCGATATTCCATTATCAAAAAAATGTTATTCTATAATTCGCATTCCACTATGTCCGACTCGATGTATAGTTACCTTCATATCCTAAGAAAGTGTTTACATCTTAAGGCTCCGATATCACAAAGTTCTCAAGGGGAGCTTGATCAATATGGCGACTTGGCTGTCAGAGTGGTGCAGTGGTAAGTAACATCGGCGCCTGGCATGCCTGTCACATCTGAGACCCCGAGTTCGATTCTCGGTTGGTCCCGCTAGAGTGACTCTCTTCGAGAGCGTATGTTTCCTCCGGCTTGGTCGGTGTCCTCAAACAGCACAACTGGCCAAAATATTATCGAAAGAGCCAATAGCAATGATGATATCGAAGAGGCCAAACGTATATCGATACGTTTACGCCTGAGCTGGATGGCGATTGGGTAAGATGAACCTGTGTATGCACATGTGCCACGCCCATCCAGATATACGTCACTATGGATGGAAACGTTTCCATAAGGTGGATGTTCCGTTTCAAAGCGTTTAGGATATGTTTTTTACGAAAATATTGTAAAAACATCGGTTAACATGATCAGAATAACTTTAATTACCCGAAAGACGAAAAATTCCCAAAGTGATTGTTTGCTCTAAGTTAAAAACAGCATATCACTCGTGAGAGTTGCGGCAAGTAGAAAAAATATCGTTCGTATTCTCCATAGAGCTTGTTAGGACTGATATAAAAACAAAACAATACCTCGCTCTCGCGTCTACAATGGCTTCAGAACATCCCTGGGGCTTAGGGCCTATAACTTTTATAGGGTTGGAAATTTCTCTGCCATTTTGTCATATATACGTCGGTATGTCTAATTGAATTGCATCAAGTAAGATGCAGCGAAGCTAATTAAAATACTTTCCTCTGTTGTGTGTTTTTACGTCGATAAAGCTTGTTCGTTAAGATATTTCGTACGTCTCTTTATTTGTTGGCCTCGCTAAACATATCAGCATACGGTATTTCCTACAATGCCTTTGTCATAAACAATCTAAGAGAACACAAGGGAACTATCCCTTGAGGGCATGATACTTCAGCCTCCGAGGACGTTCTAAAGTGGCAGTGGCTTTCCTGACGGCTTTGGGGTTGCCTTTGTGAAGAGACCTCTTTGCCTGAGGGTACAGTGTTGCTTTTGAATATTTGTACTTACAGAAATCACATGCGAATAATGCTATACCAAGATATGGAATGTCTTGCTTGAGTTGGCCTTATTTTGATAACTTCGTCTCTATTAGTTTTTTCTATCCGAGTGGGCCTTTTTCTATTCATTAGGCTGGTTTCGCAGTCCCTGATAAAAAAAGCTTCGAACGATGACGAACGAAGTACTATGTAAATTCAATGTACGTATTGACGATGAGTTTTAAAGAGTTCTCTGCATGATTCCTCGTGCTAGAATAAACCGATTTATGAGTGTCAGGTAAATAACTTCGCGCACGACTAAAACGACGAAACGTAAGTTATATTTGCTTGATCATGAGGAGACAAGCGAAGTTGTTTTTCTTCAACTAATATGACGTACTGGCAGATATCATAAATTGCTAAATTATACCGACATGAAATGTGATTCCTGCAAAAACGTCGCCGCGTTGATCACGGGGAAGATCACATGCCTCTGCCTCTCCAGTCGAAGAGTAATCATTACTGTGTGTTTGTGTCAGTTATCTTTGAATGACGTGGTGGCCGTGTCAAAAACGACGGGGTAACCATTGGTTATGACCGATCCGTCATGCCCGCGCTTAAACCAGTGCCTTCTGACCAAAAGTTTCAAAATGTTTTGGGAGGGACAAATCGATGTGAAGAATGCTTTTCGTAATTTTGTCCGTCTTGGGCTCGGCAGCACGAGTCAAACATGTTTTTTCCCTCGATAAGCCTTAAACAAAATCGTGGAAGATTGCTCCAACAGACTCTCTTATCAAATATACAATAAACATCGACGGCAAAAAAATCAATGAGAGATTTCAATTATTAATCTTTCAACAAGACATTGTTGCCGATACCGCCTATACCACATGCAATAACATCATTATTCAACAATGTTGCACAAATTACACAGGAAGGAAAAAGAGAAAGAAAAGAAAAGAAAAACAAACAAAAAGTCGTTGTTATTAATGGCATGACATATATTTTTCACCGATTGAAAAAATCATACGCAATGCAGATGTAATGAATACGGCAGATCACACGCAAACCTTTCTTGATTACTGCTTTCTTTATTGCATTGAAGAAGGGAATACAAGTAAGCCCAAGGCAATTGTATTCAATTTATTCTTCTCGTGATAGAATACAATGTAGTCCTTTCATGTTCTGATATGAGCGGCATTTAAAAGCCCCGTAAGGCCTTATTAGGACATCTGTGCCGTGAATATCATGAATTAAAAAAGGATCACGCTAAATGTTCGCATTATTAACGAAATGCTCTGCGTCCTGAACTAGTCTTTTAGAATGTGTCAACAGTTTTATCAATGATAAAACCAAAAAAGGAAAATATCAGTTTGTGTCAACTTACCCAATGTCACCCGCTCGACATCTCTCTGGCACAGGAAACGTCGCGATTCTCCAGCACTGTACTGCAGTATAGTTTTTGACTCGCGATGGCGGTTACGCGGTTCAGCAACGCAGGAAAAAGAGAGAAATTTTCCACTTTTGGAAAAAAGTATTTGCCATCCGGTATGATAATGTGAGCTGATAGAGTTAATACCCTTGACCAATATTTTTAAGAGCTATGTGACACAGCACACCAGCGTTCCTGAATATCCTAAGCCGCATATATCTATGTTGTTTTTAAGAGGTGGACCACCATTTAATCGGATCAGGACGAAACACTTAGGAAGGAGATGTAATAAGGAATGAAAGAAGATGAAAGAAAAGGAGAAAAGAAACCAATAAAAGGACAATGGAATAAGACAAATTACATTTAAGCGCGGAGAACGTATTGAAACCCCTTTCGAGTTAAAGTACACGAATGCAATTGATATTACATGTACCTCTTCGCCTCCTACAACAGCCAAAACCGGAGAAGAAAAAAAAACATGACTCGTTCATGCAAAAAAACACAGACTGTAGACACACCTGTCTGAGAGATTGAATATAAAGCCCTTCCTCGTCTGGTAAAGAAAAACCCATAGTGGCTTAGTAGAAGATATTTTGTTGTCTTTGGATATACGTTATTGCTCCGAGGATACTTTGCCCAGCAGGCAAATAATAATTGCGCTGTCCGATCTTTAGGCGAATATTATACTCCATTGAGTGTTGACGAAAACAGTCTCAACCTAACCTTTTTAGAAGATTACGATGTTTCTTTTTATTTCCGCTGCTTTACCATATTGTCTATAAATTACTTTTCGTAAATTTGGATTATGTTTAAGTCGAATAGTCACGGAGTTGGCCCGCCTACAAGCCTACTGCTTGTGAGCCTGAGGAATTCCTAATCAGTCTGGGTCTTGCTCGATATGCGTAGGGTATGTATGCTCCGGGCTTACACACAGCTAAGGCAATCAGTAACTCTAAGTGACTTTGATGAATTGAATTGAAATTAGGGATGCTTGGCCTACCGTAAATTTAATCTAATATGACAGGTATAAATGGCTTGGACATCCTTACCATAATTAATATTTGCGATATTGGATGAAATCTCGAAATGCTTCTCCTTAGACATGGTTAAGTTCGAACATTTGATACATGCCATACTGAGGGAATGTCTGGCCAATCATCGACCTGGCATCGCGAGTTTAGGCCAGCCACGGGTACCGTGAGGTAAAGTAATAATTTGAGTCGTATGCTAATATTAGACGACGAAGATCGTTGTATGTCGATCCTTCTCTCTGTCGTTTTAAACCCATCCACCTGACACTGCTTAGAAGACGCTGTGACAGTGTACGGGTCGGCCAGCCTTACTGAACCTTAATTCGCATCCGTACGTAAAAGGTCAAGAAGACGAATTAGACTCTATCAAGCCACGATCGTTTTAAACTCGTTCTTCATTTCGAAAGATTCGCATCTTGGTCGTGATACAAATCACCAGCGTGCATGACACTATTAACCTCATTGATCGGAAATTCAAATGGCGAGCAAGCACGCATTTGCGTCTTTTCTTGAAATTTTACCAAATGAACATTCAGTGTACGAGGAAGCGGTATAGAGTTGAGAGGTAAAGTTTTCGCCAAAAATAGCTTTCATACATGAGGATTCACCTGGTTACCTTCTGATATACATGAATGAAGGTGATTACAAGATTCCCAGGAAGTAAAGGTGAGTTTCTACTAAATCGATGATAATTTAACGTGTTTAAAAAAAATTCTTCTTCCATAAAAGTTCCTGCGAATGTTGCCGAATGCTCTTTCCCATCAGCATTTCGATTAAACGTCGCTGCATTTTGGCTGCATTATTAGCGTTTAATTATCTCACCATATCGAATATCAATACATTAGCCATGAACTGGTAACAGCATAACGACTAATCTATTATGGTAAATGCAACCAGGTTTAGCAAATAGTTATATTCATCTGATAATAATAAAAGGTGATTTCTGAAATTAATAATGGCACAAAGGCTGACAACACCTGGCTGGCCATGAGAATTTGTCATAATGCGACAATATTTTCATTAGCGTCCAACGATCATTTACGGACTGAACGGATGATAAATCTACTGCTATATACCTCATTACACAGAATGCATTTCGACCCCATTACTAAGTTTGCTTTCATGCGATATTCTATCAGCTTGATAAAGGAGAAAGTCAAATGTGGAATGGCGTTCGATTCAACCTTATCCCACTAGCATCAATGTTTGTCACTGAATACTTCATGGCCTTTATCTCTTTATGTGCCGCTTTATAGGAACATCGAGATGTCCATTACGGAGACCTTGTTTGCGCACATATCAATACGGACCAATTCTATGGTATTTTATTGGCATTATCTAGCATTTAATGGGAATTGAACTGTGTGCAGATTCGATAGGACGTTCCAGCCGTTACCCAGATATCCCCAGTAAATTAACCCGATCACATTCTGTTGTGTACAAGTTAAACGATAAGTGAAATCTGACATTCATGTTAATTTTTTTTCTCCAAAAATGCCAATAGATGACTGACAAAACGTTCGATTCTTATTCAATGAACCAGCCTGCGGCCCGCTATATAAACCTGTCAATTTTCCGTCGTTTTGCACAACTCTAGATGAACCTAACATATCTCATATTGGAATCCACTTTTTAAGTTAGAAACACGTTTCCGCTGTGGCGCAAAGGTGTGAAATGATTAAAATTATCCTACCTCACAGTTTCTGTAAAAGTTATCCAATGTCTCGATATGTCCTGTAAAAAGAAAAAGAAGACGATCCAAATGAAGTCACAAAGAGAATGTCCAAATAACTATGAGCAATAATTTTATTTATTATTGTCAGTGTGTATTGCCTATCATCGGAAACGTCTTCATAAACACCATTGTCACGACAGTGTCGGCAACGAAGGATCATCGCTGACGAGAGATTGTCCTCGCGCGGGGCAGCGCGGTAGTGACGTCATATGGACGCATACTGTTGCTGCTTTGCAAGCCAGGTGAGGATTGAGTGCGTTGATCAGATTGTACGGAGATTGCCTCTTTTTGTGGAACTGTTGAAAGCCAGATTAGGCCTGGGAGTACACCCACGACAGCAGGCTAATCAATGTAATACAGATGGCATATTGAAATAGAAATTGTCAATGCATAGCTGTAACGAACGGATGTCATTTGCACACGTAGGTTACAAATACATTGGTATCAAATCAATGGCAAAATCCTTAAAGAAATACGGATGTACAGAATGTGCTGATTATCAATTGACTTGATATCTGTGCACGGCAAATCGTATGAGGATTTCAGGACAGCTGTAATAAAGCCTGGCTTGATAGACGGGCGAGACAAAGCGCCAGGTTACTTGTATACGAATAAAGACGATCCTATTACTCCTTCTTCGTAAATCACACATTTGTATAAAACTCTAGATGAACTCTAAGCATCAAGTTGATCGAAGTTCAGCTCGGTTACGAATACCAGCTATATATGTAAGATCCAGGTACCAGCAAAGCTAAAACAACTGCCCAAGGGCATATATTTTCCAATATCGCCAAGTTATTATTTCTGATAGGACATCATCTCAAGTAAAAACATCAACAGCTGTTAAAGTAAGAAAGCTGCTGTAATCAATGTGTTTCTTATGAGTGAGATGCCAGCGGTAATTGGCATGATTTACTGTTATTGATGAGGGAACCATGGAAATTGAAGATGGTTACAAATTTGCTTGCTGAAATACATGAAGTGGCAGTGCTTTGTTTGGGAAAGTCGGATGAGATTGACAAATCAAAACAAGGAACAAGTAGGCTAGTTTCCATTGTCAACTTCGTTTATCAATTTATTGTATTATTGACAACAACTACTGTCAACCCTCAATGTGTCTTAACTTCGCTGAAAAACCTCTGTTTGAGTTCCGAAAACCATCAAATATCGTTCAAAACCTCAAAAGCCTTTGTTATTTCTAAGAGTGCACCGCTTTCTCCCAAATCAAATGTCTCTCTTATCGTTCTCAGTGTTTCTTAATTCCATTCAATACGATCGCCTTTACATCATAAACTCCTGGTACAATCATCTCAAACCGCCACATCAGTTGCGACCGTGAAAATTGGCATTAATGACAATTCCATTTGCTATTCCCTCAGAACATCGCTCCAGCGTCAAAGTGACAAAAGAATGCATCTGAAATGAAGTTAATGCACCATCAGCATCAAAGAAGCGCATCATTGGATTGAGTTATGCTGAAGTATGTCAGATCCATCCCTCCATTGATTAAGAGTAATTGGAGCTGATAAGCCACTTGCTAAAAAGCAAAAAAAACGTGTTATTGTCTTTTGCAACGGATCGAGTGCTTCTTTTTCAACGCGGCTTTTTTGCTGAAATGTTACTTGCTAAGTGCTGTCATTAGAGGAATGAGACACCAACATTTTGGTTTTATATGGGTAGCTTTTAGGACATTTCTTTAACATAAAAATTGAACATGTACGACTTGACTTAATGTCTGTTTCACAAAGCCATCAGAGGCGGGCATAAACCCATATTTCAGGCGAATCGCGTCACCGGTGTAGCAGTGATCTTGAGAGAACGTTCAGGAAATACAATATTTTGTTGCATGCGTATAGGCTATACGACTTGTCTCTCGCCCCTTTGAATTAATTCATACGGGTCTTCTGTCCGCTTCCTTCGATTACTATTGCGTCTCACGGTAAGCCCGTATTTTTCGCGTAAGCCGAGCATTTCTCCATCGTGAAGGATTCAGATGTTCCGACTAATATGGCCAGTGCGCGGCTATTCTCGCTCACGGAAGCAGTTAATCTTTCAATACAACAACAACACGAGAGAACACTAAACACGATTGCCGCAATCACGACCGTGGAGAATCCGATTTTGAGAGGCGTCATCGCGAGATCCGAGAGCTTAGCGGAGATCAGCAGTGACCTCGGGGACCAGGACCACTTTGCTAATCAAACGGATGACCCATATCAGAAGGAATCGCCTCCGCCTTAAAATTGCGTTTCATTTGATGGGAGCTAATGGTTGTGCATCATCTTGATCGGAAATTGAATTTTAGCTCAACTGGTTGCGTGTCATGCAATCTGTGATGCAAGGAAGGTAAGGTGCCCTGGAGACATGGGACTTCCACTCCAGTATCAAAGTGAACGAGATGGCTTTGGAAAAGAATCTCTTCATTAGAGATCAGTAATCGCCTTACGTGGCTTGTTGCTAATTTACACATCAGGTGGGTATTACCGTTTCTGAGTTTCCCGCGTGCACTTTTTGCGTCATGCCGGAATGGCATTCAAAACACTGTCTTAAAATAGTGTGATCAGTTGAATTTGGAACGGTTTTTCGCGATTGGTGGAATTCGCTTGATATCGCACGTTGATGTCAAACACTGTCGTGCATTTTACCGCTTACCGTGTCAGTTGATGACATTGATATCGATCAGGCAGTTCCCCAGAAGGACACGCGTGGCAGGAGAATCCTCGTGCGATGTATAAGCTTACTTCTCGAGTAATAGTCTTTTTACTCATAATCTTTCAAATCGACTGACAAGTATCATCGGCAGTCAGTCCTACCCTTTCTGTTCTAATGTTACCGTAAACCCCCAGCGTCATAGTTCTCCAAAACAGCATACGAACCTCTGGAGGTACGGCTCACAAGATCAAAACGACGCGACACTCCTCGACCTCTCGGATTCCGACGCAACACCGAACGTAGCACTTTCCGCATCGACCTTCCTTGAATCCTCGTGTTCAGACGTTAAACACTCCGACAGAAAGTCGTACCAATTAGCAACAACGCTAAGTAATGACCCCTTCTCCTCCGGGAACCGTGCCAAGAAATACAGCCGACGCCCAGTCAGCTTCAACATCTCCACACACAGTGGAACAGTGACCACTTACATCAAACGGGTTTTGAGTTCACACAGGAGTCATCACCACACCAGAAAGACGTATCTGGTTCCTCCAGAGTCAAGCCGTGAAAGGCACCACCTTCCAACGCTTCCCAAAGCATCGTCGACATCCATATTATAATTCTTCAACTGACATAAAAACTTTGTTATGGGGTTGACAAGACGACAAGGTCATCCGTTCAAAAGGGATGCGAAATGTAGGTCAGAGGTCCGAAACCAAGGGTTGATTACGAGCTATCGATTCAGTTGATATATGGCGCCGTCGATTTTCATTCGCAAAAAGTCGTTTCGTCTAACTCCAACCACTCATCGGATTTTCTGATATGTTTATTGATGACTTTCTCGCTATGAATCTTCTTGTCACATTTATGTTGAACAAAACTCCAGACCTCAATTAGTGGATGATGGATGCGCTTTTGATGTGGTAGATACTTGTGAGAAAGGAAGTTGGGGGATCTGGGTGCTAGCCTTGCACACACGTTGGAGGCGGTGCAAAGCTAAGGATATAAATCATATCAACGGGCATGATTTTCCCGATAGCATTGTCACGATAACGTAGCCTATTGGGAAAGAAGGACGGGTATCATATGATTTTTACAATGATGCACGACTATAGACCCGAACATTTTACCTTAACTGACAGTTTGCTGTTTGCAGATCCAATTCAACAACCAAAAGCCAAGTTAGGTCAATAGCACAGAAGCTGGGAATCCACGGTCTTATGATGTGCGCTTGTCGCAACGATCCACAGAGTTGAAGTCGAAGCAGCCGATCCGGACAGACAAAATTCCATTTTGGAGCGTGCCGAGCCATCGTCGTTGTGCGTATATCCATCCTTCACTTTAGGACTGATGTTCACCGCCGATGAATCGACATGATTAGGAGCCTCAAACCTGTAGAGAACAGTTCGCCAACGAATTTGCTACGACGCAATAGTCACTATAGCAGCGATAATGGCTACTGGGAAAATAATGACCCTATCTGATCCCAAGTTTGCCCAATTCGCAGTGGCAGAGAAGTCCAATAAGACGTTTTTTTAAGACGCGGTAAAAAATACGCCAACCCTGGGCCATAGATCAAAATGAAGCAATAATCGATTTTCTGAACCACAAGACTCGCCCTTCAACCAACGTCAACAAATTAGCCGAGTTCTAAGCGTTATTAATTCATTTCGATAGTCTGACAGTCGATAATTTATCTTTGCGGTATCGTCCTCGAAGGCACCTTATCAGGACCCCCGGGTACCCCAACCGGCGCCGGCCACCTCATCATTCATGCGTAATCATCGTGATATAGGAATACCTCAATTATCTTATATTAACTCAGAGATTGTATATAAGTGATCGATAAGCAACTAATTGTTTTGATGTTGATGTTCTCTCTATTAAAGGAAGAATCTAAAATATCTAGGGCCGAAATTGGTCAGATTATTTCAAGGACGATGTCTTGCTCAACTGGCAAAGCGGCTTGTCCAGAACACACTCAAGGAAACCCGTCGCAAAACACTTATTATAATTGTATTGTATAGCAAACAACTGGGCTTGTCCAGAACACACTCAAGGAAACCCGTCGCAAAACACTTATTATAATTGTATTGTATAGCAAACAACTGGGCTTGTCCAGAACACACTCAAGGAAACCCGTCGCAAAACACTTATTATAATTGTATTGTATAGCAAACAACTGGGCTTGTCCAGAACACACTCAAGGAAACCCGTCGCAAAACGCTTATTATCAATGTATTGTATAGCAAACAACTGGATTAACCAAGATCCCGGCTGCACATGGCATTTCGTCCACATTGCTGTTTATGCTCTCTTGCTACCCTTGCATGGCAGGACCTCTTTAGCAGATACCGGATTTAAGCTATATATTTTGGATGCATAACATTCCCATGTTAACTCGTCATATCAAACTCCCCAATTCGTAAACAATCATTACCCAAAGACGAACGGACCCAAGGGTTTCAAGACACAGAAGCCTGCCTCAAATCCTGCTCTGCACAAAAGGCTTCAGTCGCGGCTTCAATTTGTCAGATGCTACTAATAAATCGCCCTAAGTCTCTAATTCTACATTAAGTTAATTAAGAGAGTCACCCTTTGATGATAGCGCGGCGCTGATCAAAGCCTTCACGGAGACAACTGGCGTTCACTGCTTAAAGCTGAAAGGTCATCAACGTCAGGTGCACACGATATGGAAAGGGCCTCGGGGACCTTTTTGTAATTTTCTGATAAAATGTGGAAGACATTAAAGCAGGTTGGCTCATACCTGTAAAGTAACCCTGAATTAGTTGATTTTTTTATCAGAGATCAGGTTTTTTAAAGATTTATTGTTGCTTTGCTTGCAGAGAAAATACTAGAACATAATTAGCATGTTCAGTGCCTCGATTTGCAACGAAGTCATCATTCTCGCATTGGCTGGCTTCAAGTTGAAGTAACTATAGGTAACTTACATTTGTAAGCTACAAAATTCAGGTTCGATTTTCACGTGTCAACTACGTACATCGCCTTGAAACAAAGGTTTTGCACCGATGTTCGCTGTTGCGTTTTTTACCTGCATTTGGTCTTTTGTGTTCATAAACTGAAAACAACGCAGTGTCAGAATTCTACGTCTGTGGATGTCTTAACTTATGCATGATTCACAGTTTTAAGTTCAATGCTCGGGCACTCGATCAAGTATCGGGTGGTCGACTTCTGCCCCTCTCCGTTGTCATTTCTCGTCTCCAGGATATTGAAATATCAGTCTGGCGCGTGTCGCCAAATATGATTGTGACGACGTCAAAATAATCGTACAAGACATCTATCCATTTCTTGTATTTACATAACTCACTGATTACGTCATCATGGTCATCAATAGCTGGTTTATACTGACGTTCGGGTCGACCTCCTTGGAATCGATCCGAAATTACTCATGAAGCCAAGAGAGTAAACAGACACAGTACCAGTAAGTAAACCTCAAACTAGGGAAACACCCGACGTACTGGAATAAATTCTCAATTTGTATTCCACAAAGGACAGCCTGCTCACAGCGATCCGGCCATGCGGTAACGTTCAGTGTTTAGTTACTCCAATATCCGGTAACCGCAATCGCTGCCTTGAATTTAAATTTGAGGACGAGAACGTTGATTTTTAAATGAATGTCCACAACATTGAGTTAACCCTAACGTTGACGAGGAGACCGATAGTTAACATTGTACAACTTCGAACCTTCATACCCCCGGCATGTAGGGTCTGTACGTATACGTATATATATATCCAATCGATGGGTGTTTTAATGGTTAAGGGTAAGCCGACCATGTTCATTGTATTTACCGATGCCACATGGAAATAATGTAGCTATTATGCATACAAAGTCGCCGAAACATAATATTCATAGTATTTTCATACATGTATCTTTACAAATGTGCTGCTAAAAGGTATATTCTGGTGAGGCTGGAACTAAGAATTTGATTTGTTTATTTGAGCGACAGCTATGGCATGTTTGTCCAGGATGCGCTCTTAGGCTATCACCTCACACCAAACCACGTCTCCCTTGGATCCCATTTGTTCCCGCCATTGTCATTTTAATACAAACAGAGATGGAAAATGGGGTGGATTTCGGGTGAGCCTTGATTGGTATCTTAAGCTGCTCGCCATCATTATCTAGTCTGAACCTGAAGTAGTTCAATTTAAATTCCATCAAACGATGAGCGCTCTTCAACGATCGCGATATGCGATGAGATTGTTGGGGAGATGGTTCAGTGATAAAAGCAATGGGGCTACAGATTTACCAGCGGAATCCCCGCGTGACTCTAGAAGGCACTTCGGCTCTGTAATAAGCTTTTGGATGAGGCGATATTCTTTATCTATAAGCTCATCCCTGTGGTTCATACTTACAATGCATCGTATAGTTGTTAGATGACCAACTCAACGAGATTTCTGGCGTGGGGTTCCCATCACGCTAATGTCAAGTCCAAGTGGCAACACTGTCGGTGCCATATGAACATTCGGGCACAATATCAAACATATCGTGTTGCCGTAAACTCTCCCCAGAATATGTCTCCGCACTTATTGGACGGGTACACCTAATTCCTTAATCAGATATCAGTCTCGTCTGACCATTAGTTAATAGAATCATCCATCTCAAAGGACCACTATCTGATAGCCTCATGACCATAACTGCATGAGTTCATGTGTCGGATGATGGAGAAACAATGGTTTTGTAATTACGGTTTGCGTCTCAGGGTTCCTGCTGATGGGAATCTTTTAAAATGGGGCCCCAGTCTGAGGCTAGCTAATGCCAAAGACAGATTCACTAGACAAATACACCGATTGGTTCGCAAAAAATGCGTTTCAAGTACAGATGGTGCGATACTCACTCATTTGGTAATGATGCGTCCAGCTGAGAACCAGCGGGGAGGGAGGCAATGCAGAGACGATGACGCTGGGACCACGACAAGAGGCGTCGAAGGAATCTACGGTGGGTGAACTTAGTGACCTACACACGTTTTCCAACATAAGTTTTACACGTGGAACATTCCACTCCCACTTCGGTCGTGAACTCATGATGTCTATGATTTGAAAATGCGTCGCGAATTGACCCCGGCAATTTCACCCTTGATATTTCGGCTCCATCGGGAGTGACAGTATGAGCGATTGCTGTTTGTATGTTAGTCCATGTAATTCGGATGATTAATGGGGTCTCAGGAGAATTCGGTATATGTTTAAATTGTTTCTCTTCGACATGAGGGTCCGTACACCCAAAGCCAAATATCAGGCTGTGTCTAAGCCTGGTAGGGCGCGTGTAAAATTTGTGTCTTTTACCTATGATCGACACAGCATACAACCAACATTATCCTTATCCGTCCTCCACCTCGAGATGATATCGAATCAAACTGTTTTCATAAAAAAAGCTCAGAAAGTCGTGCTTCTTAACCTGGCGTTATCTACTTCAGTCAGCCCATTAGTCTAGTAAACGCCAGCGTTGATAACAAATCTCGTTTTAAACATTCGGGCACAGGATGACAACATTATTACGTTACTGATGAGAAAAACGTGATTTGAAAGAAGCTGTTTTTCCTTGACTTGGACCTGTCTCATTGCAGTCCGAAAATGCCAATAACATTTTATCTTATATCATGATAGTCCAGAATCAAACTCTTTTCGAGTACAGAGATATAGCAAATACCTTATGCTTTGATATACTTGGCTAATTACCCAACCCCTGGGCGTGAGATCAAAGAGATAATACTGAATACTAATAATGAGCGTTGAAAAAAAGAAAGAATCTGATATGGTTAATAGGAAAAGGTAATCTATATTATTCTGTCTGGGCATGGGTAATCTAGATTGCAAAAGCTTTCTATACAGGTAGGCACTGCAGGCAGTCACGAAATCAAGTCTGCGTATTCTCATTTCGCATTTCTATCATTCTCACTTTTATTCATACCTGTGCACGATTACTAATCCACACAATCTCCTCCTGCAAACTACATTTAGTGTTCGACGCAGATATCGCAACCGACTCAACTGTCAACTCTCCTCAATCTGCTGAGGCTGGAAAAATTTTTGGAAAATATATTTTAACGACCTTACCAGGTTTTGACACTCTTAAATCACAATCGTAATATATACGCATGTTCCTAATTGCGACACGTATACTCTGATTTTACGTTTATTTTCTAAAAACTCGACGAAATCAAAACTCTTCAATGTTCTCAAAAGACTGAAGTGTATTTCCAATTTTGATGTGGGGTAATTTGCACAATGTTCAAGAACCAATGTCGGCGCGTAGCTCAATCCATTTTTGATACGTGAGCACTAATTAATCCACCTAAAGTTGCTACTGCCAGCAGTGTTCCGCAGCTTTGGCGATGGTAACGCCTCGATCGAACAACTTCATCCAAAAGAAGACCTGGTTTATACATCCGAGGACCTTTTTTTCGTCTTCCTGCAAGTTAGCAAAATTTCCTACATTTTTATTCCGAGATAACTAACCTACATGTATAACGATGTCATAAAACAACGTCATAGTGACGTAAAAAACAGCAGGTTATTGTATTGTAAGGATACGCGTTTTTTTTGAGCTGATGCAACTTTATGACTCCAATCGGGGACGTATTACCTCCTACCTCCAATCAGCAAATACGGCACTTTTTGTCAATTTTGCTGTAGGTTGGCCACAGCCGGACTTGTCGCATTCGCCAGTCATTACCAATCAGTAATGGGGAACCTGCGTTGTTTCCTTTACGTTAGGAAGCAGTCTGATGAGGCACATGTAGTTTTCTTTTCGAAGTGCGTCCCTGCCTAGCATTACAGATCGTCTAAAAAATGGATGTGTGTTTTTTCATTGGGTTTCTTTGGGTGATATTTCCATTCCTCGTGGGGAAAGTGCAGCTGGTTAGGACAAAAAATTACAGTCGGATGCTAGTAGCTTAGTTCATTGGAAAATTTCTTGATTATTATGAAATCAGAAGACCAACGTCCATGTATGCGATGAATTCAAACACATCCAGAGAAAGAGTTAAGTCGTGGAACAGGAGAAGAAAAAAACATATTGAAATGAAAATCCACCCACTCCTTTGAGAAAGCGATGTAATTGGATACGTTCCCCCAACTGAGGTGCGTGACTAAAACGCTCTATAAACTGTTCTGTCTTGCAAACTGATCCGTTAGGCGTTAGCGAATGGGCTGTTGATAAGCTTATTCATGTCACTGATGGGTCTAGAATCTGAATATCAAGGTAACTCGTTAGTAATTCTATACATTAATGCACCATTGGGATTAGAATAACACAAATAAGGTCTTCACTGACAAATCTGTCTGCCGAAAACCGAACTCGGCAATCCCTTGGTAATATTTTCGATATTGAGGGCGGAAAGATTTTAATAGAAAGTTACTTGTAATCAGTGAAACATGCCAGGAAAATGAATTAGTTGATTTCGCCTAGGCCGTGCCATATAACATAATATCACTGCTGTGATACATGTCTTTCTTCTACAATATGTGACATTAATACGTAATTTGAAACCACTATGACATCAGTCAAACAAAGGCCAATATTTCTTCACAACTGTGCTTTCCCACGCGCATAATGACTCGGCTCCCTTGTGAAGGTTCCGGTGGTAACATGAAATGCAACAAGACAAACCGAAGTAACCATGGTCATTTCCTTTGACAAGTTTGCTTGAGTAGGTCATGATATCTGTAATATCTGGGTTGACACACGCTCGGTAACCTGTCAATTAGTCACACTATCGCACCTGTTGACCTGTAGTCCTGTTGACCTGTCAACTTGTCAACCTATCAACCCCTTCCGAACATACGCACACGCTTATTACCTATCTTCTTCAGAACATGCGCACACGCTACATTATTACGCAGCGTGTTTCCAGTGTTGTAAGCATGCGCACTTGTAACCGGGGTAGTGAAAGTAGTCCTTCGAAGGTGAAGGGGGATTGTCAACTCGTTCCGGTATAGGAGATAATACGCCTTCGATTGGAGTCATATAGTATTGCATCAGCTCAAAAAATAGGCGTACCCTTCAATATAATAACCTGCTCGTGTTTATGGCAATGTTGTTTTTTTCTCCGTTGGATTGCTCGAATGGAGATCGATGAGATAATAAAAATCCTCACTCATATCTATTTTTGTCTTTCAACCCTATGTGATGTATGCCACCGACGGTCGGTTGTACGACTGTACGTTGCGTATAAGCACTGTCTTGTAGTTTTCTCCGCACCATTCTACATCAGACGGACCCGCGCCAGTCAAGCTTACCATCAAATGATGATGGATCACTATCCATTATCAAGATATCAGAAGCAATGTATTATATATCTTGACAACCAGCATGTGGAAATAAACCCCATTGTGCAGGGTGTCCATACTGACGGGCACGTTACGCGATACACGCTAAGATATTAAAAGACAATGGTGCAGTGATGGCCGAGATTGACGGTTCGTCTGAGAGTGTTTGCAGATCGATTGTTGAACAAGGCTGAAGACGCGAGTGGGAAATGGAGAGGAATGTTTGTCAGAGATAAGGTAGCAGGCAAAAGATGTGACAGTTGACAGAAGGTACCACAGGCTCGCCTCACTTGTCTGTGTACTTCACATTTTGTGTTGAATTTGCTGAAGAGACGAGTGGGGGTGTCGTTCCGAGATATCATGGGGGTTGGCAGGGGGCGAAGGATGTGCTGCATGGGGAGCTGGCTAGAGAGGCTATAGGGAGGCGACTGCCTTTCGGTACGGTACCAACCGCGACAGATTTCAATGGGCACCGTGAACATGACCAGGGAGATACCAAGATACTGTACCGAAGCAAACTACTGACAATGTTGATTACTCTTTGAGCAAAATGGTGTCTGAAAAGTTATCGGATGTCCCATAACATTCTTACCTTGCTCTCAAATGTTGAGAACTACTCTCAAGATCTACTCTCAAGTCTATTTGCCCTGGCCGGTATATGCCAAGCGAACACCACGATAGCTGAATCGTGGGGGTCGATACTATCAAGACTGGCCATGATAATATTTGATAAGAAAGTCGAACAATGGGTATTTAGGCCTGGGTGCGCAATGATTCAAGACAATAGACCGGGCTAGGTCGGAGTTCTTTTAACTGCGAGGTGAAGGGACAAAATAACGTAATGATGTCATTTTATACTTTCATCTTCCTCTAGCCTGTGTTTGTCACGAACTACATCCACGTTTATTATCAGCTGCTGTTCTGAAACCTTTTTATTAGTAAAGCCACAACGACTGAATTAGATAGAATGAAGGAAATGAACAAGCCCGACATTTATTGACGGGTGATAACCGCTTCCTGATTGAATAGATTTCATTCATCAGATTCGATATTTTGGATTGGTATGGTTGAGAGTCTGTTCATCACACTGACATTTTTCTTTCAACTCAGTGTCATAACTATGCGTGAACAACACAAATGCCTTATTGCTCCGACGGAAGAACCGGTAAGCTTTATTATAGACAATTGAGCGGGTCATTTTTCTATAGGCAAGAGAATCGTTTGACAACTTTTCAGAACTAAGGACAATAAAGCTGCATCTCATTTCCCCTTGCTTGATTGGCAACCAGTGGAGACTCTCAAACACCGGGGTGATGTTGTCATATTTCTGGACACGCGTAACGAGCCTGGCAGGTGTACGCGGCATCAGTAAGGCCGAACAGCAAGATGTTAGGGTTGACCACAGGCTCAACCCTTTTGGCTGGAACTTACAATCCAATAGCAATCAGAACTCTTTCGAAACGAAGCGAATGCCAATTTCAAGGGTGCAGGGGAGTATGTTCTTTGTTTTCCAGAGTATCCGTCGTTCGCATCAGATGTATCAGTGAAAGCTACCACGCAAACGAATTTTCTACCGGGCCGTTAAAATTGTCCAATCTAGAAGTGTCTCGTGTTTGGTTGACTTTAATTGGCCATCATACGGAGAACAATCAAATTACAATAATTGCAACAATTGACTTGCGAGTACTTGTAGTTGAACAGGAAAATTGAAAGATAATATCTGTATGAATATTTCAGAACAATGAATTGTAGACAAGAGGAACCCTTCGAAGTCCACTTCAAACATTGTTCTGACGATTACAATGAAATTGCCGGTAAAATCGAGACAGTTTCTAACTCAAAACGGCGACACGCATATTGATTTCCATGAATGGCAGTCTAACGCCATTAACGCCACATATATACATGCTTTATATCGCATCCTCGTGGAAAGCTCAATATTCCATCTTCACTTGCGTATAAAGTTCATTAGCACATATTTTTGAATTTTTACCTCCATTATTCATGGTCTTTCTGCATGCAAGTATTACGGAAGATACTAGCGTTCCACTAATCCGAGGCCAGTCGATTAATTTGTACCAAAAGAGGAGAAAACAGGTTCAAATGGGACACGACGTTGAGACCACAGGGCGATCACTGAGTTAAGTAGCACCGAACAACCTTTTTTAGTTTGGCCCACGACCTGTACAGGCATTTTGTTGCTTTTATAGAGATTTGTGGAAGTACCGTGCAACTTCTCTGTTAAACAATAAGAATATCATAAAATAAAACCGTGTACTTACTGTTCTTTTGTATGTGGTACGGTCGTAACTAAATCGGTGACTTAATCGCTGAGTAGAAGTCCACGATACTATCGTGCATGACCATCTCAATTGCGTAAATAAAATTTAAAAAGCCGCATTTGCTCGGCTCAATAACTCCAACGTTAATATCACCTGTTTTAATGCGTGGGTTTCGGAGACAAATTGAACAAACTTGATCTAAATTCAATCGATCGTCCCAGTTGTTAGTAATGTGCAAATCCAGGTTAAGAGACTATCATGCACTCAGACAGAAATCCTCGTTTTGCGAGTTGTCCCCAATTCGGGTGAAAACCCCTCGAAACTCCGCGAGTCGACTATATACCATGAAGATATCACAACGTAGCCAAAGTTTCACGGAAATAGCTAGATCTAGCTGTGCCGACGCGTGTTCAATTTTACACCATTTTACCCACATATTGTGCGATATTTCGCTTAATCTACCGATTGTTATGAAGTGCTGTTGCACCAATGAGAGTTAATCGATGATGCGCAGGTGTGCGCTCTTTTGCGCAATACTTTTATTTTGAAAACGCACTGCCAGCTAAATCTAGGCACAACTCGTATAGATACATAGCCAAGGCGGGGACCAATTGGACATGAGCGGCATTAAAGGGTAACTCGTGTCAAATTTCACCATATAATGTTTTAGCTGTTTTTGACAAATGACTACGTCACTTTCTCCTAAATCGGTAAGGTTTTCGAATCGAAATGAACATTTTCTAGAAATTGATGGTTTAATCCCGCCCAGACGGCTCGCTTCGAAGCCGTTTTCGTTGATGACGTCACAACATGAACATTTTCGCGGTCGCGGTGGTTTACATTCAGCGATTTTATAATAAATCTAATCAAAAATCGAAAATTTGAGCTTTACATTATGTGATCAACAATTAAAAACGGACGTATTTCCGCAAAGTTGTAAATCACATCATAGTATCACTTGAAGTAAATTCTACGGGTGTGAGCGAAACTCCCCGATTTGGCAACATACATATATTGAAAAATGGGTCTCACTTTGCCTGACTGCTCACACCGGTTGAAACATAAGTGGCACATGTGAACCCCAACAGTGTAATTGAGACGAATTAGATGGAACGAGTTCAGTTCGAAATGGGATGGACGTGAACACGAACTAGAATCAACGCTCTACAAGAAAAACATTTGGTTGAGAGCGCATGGTAGAGATCATTTGTATACTCTCAAATTCTAAACTGAACAACGATGTACTGCGAATAGCATTCCGCGAAGATGACGTCACTGCAGCTGCTGCCCTGTATTTCCCCATCGCTGAATTACAGGCAATGTCGGACAAACATGCGGTTTCGTAATGGATTCAGGCTTTCTAACTAGGTCAGTTAGATTCAATCTGGCACATGTCCGAGTGTTGGAAATACTACATAATTGTTCTGAATATTTCGCTATCTGACTCTATGGTATCATTCATGCTAAAAACAATGCAGGGTCAAAGATAATTGACTTTGAAATAAGCTCAAATGCGTAGAAATAAGTGTCAATGTCCGACTGTCACGTGACTAAAACGTCATCAATATCTTATGCAAATGACCTTGTGAGCTATAAATAGTAACTTTGCGGAATGCTATTCATGACAGAACACAGAACTTGCGGATAGCTATATGTTCGGGCAATCTCCTACTTACGTATTTAGTATGGCGATTAAGTAGAATCTGCAAAAACTGCAGAATCAGCGAAAATTTGCTGGAAACCTATTAGGAGTATGAGAATATCAATATATATAATAAAGATTTGTAATATTTTCGTTACGTTTTTTCTCCTCACAATGCACCGCGGCCGATGTACGTTACTTTGTCCCATACACTGCAGCTGAAAGAATTCAGGCCTATTGTCTTAAAACAGATCCCACTTGCACCTCGTCCTAAATTCCCGCATTATTCCGCTCTGTACTCTTTTCAAAGGGTCATCTAAGCAAATCTTGACTACATTGACTCCCACGAGGGTAAATAAACGAGATGCTGGGGAAATGTTCCGAGAAAAAATGCAAACCATTTTTATTTGCTTTCGTGTTGGTTTTCCCAAAATGCTTGATGAATATCGCGGTTTTTTATACTTACCGAGATATTGCAAATAGATGTACATGTACATGTATGTACATTTATCAATTCTCATACTGTGTTCCGCCCAGATTCCGCTAAAACACCTGGACCATGATTTGTTTTTCGGCCGATATTGTCAATAACATGCGGAATGACTCTAAGTGCGTTTTTATTATGCACACTGCCATCTAGCACTGCAGAAATATTGGCTGTGCATGATACCACACCGAGTCAGGATCACAAAATGATGTGAAATATGATGATGTTTAAATGCAGGCGTTGACAGTCATTGCCCCCTCCACCCTCCCCCGTTCCACGCTTCCCCATTCACCCCCCCCCCCCCCACACACACACACACCCGCACACAGCATGCCTAAGGGCGCTCATATCAAAATTGGCGTAAACATGGCGTATATCAGGGGCCAATTCGAGCGTCCCTGTAAACGGAAGCAGCATCTTTCCTACTTTGAACCATGTATCAGACAAAGGAACAAGAAAAACCGAGGAGACATCTGACTAGAAATTATCTACCACTAAAAAGGAAGAAATATGTCTAAGAGTCATTCGGAAAGGAAATACGTTCTTCCTTGTTTGATAAAACATCGAACCAAATTAGCTTCGTTTTCCGCAGTCGTGTCTTCTGATAAAAAGTGCACATAGTATTTCTGATGTTTACTTTGTGAACATAAAGCCAATGATGATAAAGGGACCGCAATGTTTTTTCACCATTAAGCATCATTATGACTTCATTAAGTTATGTTCGTTTCTTCCCTATGTAGTCATCAGACATCCATTCGTGGAATTCAACGTAAATTATACTGAAAGCCACAGTGTATGTTACAGACTTGGATGAAATGCTGATCCGAAGAGGAAATTCCTGGCAATCAGTCTAATTATGAATTAGCAGTTCGTGTACTTAATCAATCTACAACGGAAATTGTGCATTGATTGTGACAGTTCTCCAGGGGCAGGAAATCACCCCCTCCCACTCCTCAAGTCATTTACCTTAGGGGAGAGGATGTGTATGAGGTAATTCGTTGCAAAAAGCCCCCAGAAGGGTGTCAACATGAAGATCCACTATGGGGGCCATTTTCGATTACTCGCACGAGCATGGCAGCCTTTGCTTTGTCGAGCGGGGGACCGAGTTCAAAACACTCCCTCCAAATGTCGCTGCACGTGTTATTCGTCGTCGATGATACGGTAATTAGTTTATGGCGTGTGGTACTTGTCACCCGTGGTTTGAGCAACCCTGGTGGCTATGCTAAAAATCAGATATGTCGGAAATTAGGTGTCAGAGATCATCTTACCTGAAGATTTAATTTAATTTCATATAAGTTTATTGAGCACCAATTTACAAGAGTATAGAACATAAACAATACAAATACAAAAAAACGAAGGAACACAATGATCGCACTCAATAGGGACACCCAGAGGGATCATAGACCCATAATAGGGGTCCCCTAGAAAGATACATCAAGTCCTCGCATTTCTTTGACAAACGACCACCACTCTTCGTCCTCTCTGGAAATCCAGATAGACTTCCCGCAAGTCTAGACTTACCATGCTCGTTGGTCGATCAACACAGCAGTAAACTACTGGACCCCTAGGTCTTAAAGGCAACCGCGTTGTCACATTATTAACAGAACCATTGTCTATCTACTTATTGAAAAATCTGCCAAAAGTGAGGCAGTCATATCAATTTCGTCGTCTACCGTTGTCTTCTTCGCATATCACTTTCCAAACAATTGATTTCCGATATAAAGCTAACTGAAACGCGGGCAAGGTAATCAGCTAGAAACTACTCTCTCCTGTCAATTTAGCAAGACCAACTGTTTGTTTTGTCGAGATATGTTTCTCTTGAACTGATGAAATATTTAATTATCGGTTTATTGAATATCTAACCCCGTAGAAGCGGGATGTGACTGCAGTCGATTCATCCCTAACTAACTCTATTGGGATGTGAGCGGGAGTGGGGGGGGGGGGGGGGGGGGGGGAAAAAATGCTGATGTAAAAATCTCGGTCTTTGTGAGTTTATAGTCTCTGGCTTAATGGGAATTCGATTGAAACATGCATTCAAGATTGTTTCAGAGTCAGAAACTGAGAAAAAATCTCTATTAAAACTCCCTTTATTTGCTGTATTATGATGCTATCAATGCGCAGTGAAATGCACTTGAGACTCAAAAACTGGAATAAAACGAAAATTGTTTTTTAAAAGTCGTTTACATTACAATTCAGCACGCCATTTAAATACTATTTTGTAAACTTGCTGCAGTTTAAAGGGGTATCGAGTCCACAGTGTGGGAATATTTTGTCAGGAATAAAACAAAATCTCTTTGAAGCTGCATTACACATTCTAGAAAGGTATTTCTCTCACTCAATAGTTTCGTGCAATCAACACTTTTGGCAAATGACGTCATAAGGTGTGACAAAATTAGTGTTTAGACGACATCTGTTACATGTCGTCGCGAGGAAAAGTGATATGTTGGTAATAAGTCCATTCGTTATATATCTCACGGAACTTGAAAGACCTAGTTAATCAGGGAAAAGGCGTTTGCGGGGGCTATCGTAGGAATGGTATGGTGATAACATAAGGACCCGGGTCATGTTAGGGGAACATACAGGAGATTTCTTTCTTTGAATTTGCTCTACGTGGGGTCGATGGTTCAAAGGGACACCTGTCATATGTTTGATGCCCGACCCCGTATGAGGTCACACGCTACGCTGACCCCCTCCCCCACCACGATCTTGGGCTCAAGGTATCATTTAAGGGCAGGACTCCGCATGCCCTGCCATTGCATATCGAAGATGCCGATCGAAGCGCTCTCACGCTAAACACGCAGAAGAAGAAGATTCAGCTGCGAATAAAACTTGCTGAAGTAATCATTCGTTCTCATTAACAGAGAGCGATTTCAAACCAACTTGAATCAAGTCGAGAGGTGGCATTTTTTTCACAGGTGGAAAATTGCTCAAGAACAACATCGCCGCCAACGATGAATTCATCAGTTGACGTAAATGCCACGAATGGAACATTACTGCTGGCCGCCCAGCCCAGCCTTGAGTTATCCCACACCCTTTTAGTATTCACGACAATTGGCTTGGCATTCGCTCTAACAGCTCTGTCACTTATTGTAGTGCTGCTTTTAAAGAGCGTCCGGGAATCGGAAATCTCCATAGGTAAGACAATAAAGGTCTTTGAAGTCGTGATTGCTAAAAAAACTTGTGTCAGAAAACACGACAGACTTTATAGATTCACTGATTTTGTGACTTGAAATTTTTCAAATATTTCGGATAAGGCCTTTGAAAAAAGAGTGCAGTTAAAATTGTGATAATGAGTTATAACATTGCGGTTTTTTTTAAATCCAGAAATATTCTTGCTGAACTACAGTGCATCTGGACTCCTACAGATGATGAACGTGGCAGTTTTCAGTCTTATCACCATGCTATACAGAGAGTGGATATTCGGGGGCGCCCCATGCGTGGCATCGGGCTTTCTGAATGCATTACTGCGTTATTCAACCCTGTTTCAGCTGAGCATACTACTCTTCGATAGGTAAGTAAACTAACTGTTTCATCAAGAAAGTTGCATGTTTTAAATGAACGAACTCAAATGACGTAAATACTGCCTAAAAAGACCAATTTCAGTCAATACTACAAGCATTCGACAGGCATTTTGGTAAATATTGATGACAAATGCAATGAAGACCTACACCATGTGTTAAAAATATTGTCTAACATTAACGCATCTATTTTTTCTTTTAGGTACGTTTGCGTGAAGTACTTTAAGGTATACGAAGATGTCATAACAAGATCACGAACCATTCTCGGCGTCATAATACCATGGGTTATCGGAGGTAAGCACCGTACTCAACCTTTAGGCATGGATCTGTTAAAAAGAGCTGAAATAATGTTTTTGTCACGTATAAACCACACTATTTTATGCGAATGAGTTAAAAGAGAGCGTGGGCGGACGACTGTTCCGCGCCAATACGGAAGAAATATCTCTCATATCTTGTGCACCAAGCTTGGCCCTGTCGTGTCCGCAGATCGGAGATAACCAACTTGGCTGTATAAAAATAAATTCTTATGGCTAACCCTATAGTTCACTATTTTTCAGCATGCACCGCAACCATCCACGCAGCTTCTCAAAACGGAATAATCTACCACCCAGGTGCCTACCGCTGTGACATCACCGACGACAGCATCATGTCCATATTAGTCCAATCAGAAGCTCGGCTTTCTGGCTCCTTGACTGTCATCATCGTTCTGATAATCTTGTGCAGCATTGAACTGTACGACAAGAAGACCATCATAACGGCGACCTTCTCCAATCGCTTTCGAAACATCCGTTCGGGAAAGAATCTCCGTCTTGAAGGGCAGCTCTTCGCCGCCAGGTCTGTGGCTCTCATTGCAGTTCTACGGCTTCCTGGGGAGCTCTTCTCAATGTGTGTGTCGATTGCCAAATTTGCCAGCGGGACGACCAAATCGGACGCAAGCACCGCCATATTCTGTGTCGAGACGCTGACTCTGTTCTTGATACCTCTGCCATTCTACCTGATCAGTCAAAGATTCCGAGCAGCTACACTGAACGCGATTTCGTGTTGCAAAACGGAGAAGGTTAGGAAGTCGGAATTCAGGTGTATTCAACACGGTCGAGAATTGGTCGAATCAAAGTGTGCATTTCGAACAAGCCAAGTTGTGTTGAATATGGACGATGAATTTCCACACCACATTGATCACGACGGTATAATAGAAGATATAGAAACTTGTAACGACATCTTAGAACAACCAAGTCAAACAGCGGCCGATCATACATCTTGTAAACAACACAGCCAAGGATATATCAAGCCGTACACACCAAATAAAAGGTCCCCGCGATTTGAAATTGCCACCAACTTATCAAGGACACCTGAAACTCCGAAGACACCGCAGACACCAACGACTCGCCGAGTTTCTGTTTTTGATAGTGTAGAGGACACCTCGATGCGCTCCCCTCCTTCACGAGTTGTCTTCAAGAAGCTGACTTACGCCTTTCAGAGTCCAGTTTCTCTTGTCGGCAACATACGCACCCGTGTGAGCCCGCTCACAAATACTTCAATAGCGAGAATGTCGGTCATTTCACAAACCAGTGGCGCCGGTGTGGCGCGCTGGTCAAGGTTCAGCCGGCAGATGTCTCAGGGTAGCTTGGGGAGTGTACCGGGCACTCAATCCATCACAGCCGCTGATATTGACTTATCTGACGTTTTAAAGTCGTCGCGTCGAAATCTGAACTTAACACGTTCTACCTTGTACAAGAAACGTATCATGGAATAGGCTTTGTGCATTTCTTTGTACAGCATTACCCTGATATGTGTATAAATATATAAATCAGTTGACAAAAGCCCAATACTTAAAAGATTATGAGATAAAGACCACTAATTACACATGATTTAGAAGATGACGACCGCCTTGCAGTAACCAAGCGTATGTCAATATTACACGCCAACTGTCAAATTGGCTTTATTGCTAAATAAAAGTTAAAACTGTCAATTGGTTTTTGCTTTATTGGAAACATCAGAATTTTTTAGTTAATGTGAAGTTAAGGCTAACAACCTCTCTGACCTAATTCAGCGTCAGATGTGGACCGTGCCTTTAACTTATTCTACAACTCCTCATTGTAGCCAGGCTATGCCAGGCCACCAAAGCGCCTTGTTCAGGTTTTGAAACTAATCTTGCTTCAGAGTTTGAACGTGGCGCGTGGACGGTACCAATCAACGAATACATCACAACTGTAGATACTTTCGGCAAGTTCAAAATGCATCCCCGTGTTGTGTATCCGTATCATTGTTACGTATGGTGTTTTCACTACTTGCACATTTTCGATGCGTGTTATACGATAGCTGCAGAGATTTACATGATTGGAAATCATACTCCGTCGATTTAGAGCGCGCTATAGACCCATCGTGGACCAGAAACCCAAAAACTTGAAAGACTTTCATGCACAGGACGTCAGTCACAACTGACGAAGACCGAAGACAGAATGTATTCGTCGGGATATTGCGTCGCCATCTATGTTTCAAGAGTTTGGTCTCAAACTTATCAGCGGATGCATGTTCGCTGCAGTACCTTCCTTTGTGCAAGCACCTCACGAATCAAAAGACACATTGAATTATTCGTCGAAAAATGGTATTATATGTTGATGAATTTTCATAGGTAATTTTATTCGGCAAACCGCGGTATTACAAAGAATCAATAGTTAGACGGTTGTGACATAAACCTGGTAATTTACCGTATACAGGGTTGAGTACGACTGACTGAATCAAATTGGCATATATCCCACTTGCCACATAGATTGCAACGCTATACCACGACGAATAAATGAATGTATTCCTCATCTTCTTGCTGTGACTGACGCCGGAGAATGTACATGGGGTTTGTCTATCTTCAGGAGGACGGTAGCAGTATGATGTAACTATCGTAACATAGATGGCGACGTCATATTCTGCATGCTACATGTAGCATCAACATGTCTCCAGCCTTTGACTTGATCGTAAACCCTCGGCATAAGCTGTCCTACATAAGCTGTCGACGATTTTGAAGTTGACCACTTTAACCTTTTTAGTGTTCTCTTTTCGTCGATCTTCCTGTGCAACTTTAATGCCACCTGGATTTTGCCACAAGGCCTTGACAACGGTTGCAAAATTCAGCGGCCAGCTCAACACATCGTTCAAGTGTTGGGGTCACTGGTTGCCAGTCGCGCGACAAGATGAACATTCGCACTTCGCGCGCCCTACTGGTTTATTTGGCTCCTAAATTTTCTTAGCCGGTTAGTGTGATGCGGTCATCCGAAACTGTTCAGATAGTTTTGCAAATAACCGCTGTCCCAACTCACGGGAAAGGGCTCACGCGGTGGCCGCTATATGAAACAAACTAAATGTACCATTCGCCGCTGAGGTCGCGCACTTACCTTCTGTCTGTAAGTATCTCCAATGAGACACGCATTTTGGGGTTGTGTTATCGGTGAATATAACAAACGAAGTCGGTCAATCACTTTGGTGGAATAAATAGTGAAGACGGTGACTGTTATTCTGTAGGTGAAATCAATAGTAATGCGGTCTCACGACAGATTACAGAAATGTTGTGCATTCTGTCGTCTGGATGTGACTCAAGCCGCCGTGCATGATGAGCTGCGTATACGTTAAAACAAGAACAAGACAGTAGTGTTTTGAAAAATCATTTATTATATTAACTTTTTACATTTCATTTAGCTGACAAAGTGCAGTGATGTACCCGCACATACACACTGTATTATATGAAGATATGTTGTTATGGCGATCTTATCCCGTCCTATCGATGTGAATCCTTCATCAAAATACAGACGCAGGGTGAGTGGAATAAAGGAAATTGAAACGCGACGGAATCTCGCTCTGAAGAGTTATCCGGATGATTTGTGTTTGACACAACTCTCCGTATCTACCTGCCCTATGAGCACGTGCAGAAAGACCTGATTGTCGGATCATAAGAGAAGCTATACATCGCCCAGGCTCAAGTGCAACTGACACTCTGCCGTCACTCAATTTCCGGATATTACGTCATCAGTGATGTCGTCCTTTTCCGTCCTTCTCTGTATTAAAAGCTTTGAAGCCCACTTAGTATAAGCGTCCCGTCATTTCAAGTCAATATTCTCGAGCGGCCTGATTTACCTCGTCACTTTTTTTTTTAAAGCGACTCCCGAGTTTAGCTTAAAAGTGTGAGGGGGAGTCGGAAAGGCACGCAACCTCTCTACAAGGAAACCTTTGTCAAGCAACTTCGGTTATGTGTTGCTAGTGGGAGGAATGCACTCAAACACTTTAGCGTAACTTAAGGTATTTAAGAGATCTTTAACAAGTCACTTCAGAAGACAAAGAGAAGTATCTGCGAGATCATAATCGGTTTTTGAAATCCTTTATGAAAGAAATGCCAGTTTAGATTACACAATGCACTTTGGCGTCAACGAAACGATAGTTTTATCCAAGATTTTAAAGACTCGTGCGAAACTATGTCGCCGATGTTCACCTTTTTGTGCGCCCGATGTGGGATTTTTGTGATGCCTTCAACTGTCTGTAGCTATAACATTGACTCGGTGGCGCGGCTCCTCTTGCCCAACATATACGGTTGTTTTTTATGGTAGTGGCAAAAACAGCAGATAATATCAATAAAGTGATCACGAAAACTCTTACTCATTGAACAATACAAAACAAAGTTAATACTATTGTTGATGAGCGCAACCGCATCCATCAAGTCACCGAGGGGCGTATAAACCTCTAGAAAGAAGGAACTCTTTTTTATGCTGATTACCAGCAATATACCTTGCGGTAATTCGGTCACTAGAAATAACAAAATGACTGCCACCAACATCCGGGTAGTTCGTGAGTGCTCGCGCATCCTGTTCCGGAACGAATCGCTGACTCTGTTATGTTTATGCAACAGTGCTCCTTTTCTTTTAGCGAGGTGTAGCGTGAAAAGAAGTATCCCACCAAAAATGCACATTAAAAGACATGGGACTATTTTCGCAAGAATTGCATAGGTCCACAGGTTTATGTTCATCAACATATGAGAGGCTTCGTTTGTCTTGTTGACGGATTTCAACATGTAAAACGTCCTATTTGTATTCCTATCAGTCATTTCTACAAGAGTTAAGGAACAGTAGTTAGGTATACAAATTATTATCGAACACAGATATACAGTGATGACGGCAATTTTCGCTCTTGGCATGCTACACTTGATGTAGCCTTCAGTGGCCAGACGGATATAGATATATCTAAAGATAGCTAGGACCACACCTATCCATATTGAAATCGTATGTGTCGTGGCTGTGAATAAGGCATTGAACATCATGAAAGCCATCCAGCCGAATTCATTTTTTTCCGGGTTAGTTACAGGGCCTGGAAACATCACATAAAAATGATATGCGAACGGCAAATACGAGGACATCGTCATTAGGTCCGATACAGCTAAACCCGTGAGGATGCAATTCGTGGAGGTCTGCATGTTCTTTTTAGTCAGGATCACAATGTTGAGAATATTTGCCAAGACTCCGAATGAACAAACAATCATCGCAACATATCCGTGGTAGTTCCCATACCAGCAAGACCATAACTCAAGTCTGCTTGGCTCACGGTCGTGTCCCCAGTGCGGCGAGCAAGGATTGACTGAGTGGTTGAACCCATCATCATCATTTTCATATTCGGCCATATTTTGCCCATTCTGTACCAGCTAATCCGATATTAAGAATTCCCTCGTGAATTGAACACCATATTAGACTGACACTGTGCATGTGCAAACGTTATATTTCATGTATCCTTCAGCTATATTTTGACCTCCTGTTTTCGCCCTACTATGACAAATAAAACGTCGATGCTTTGAATTATTGATTCCTCAAGAAATATGGAGTCGGAACCAATGCACTCTAGAAAGTCTAGGTCGTCTCGTTATCTCCATACAATAGCTATCTATAGTTGTAACTTTACCGTCGATACGTTATCCTAGAGAAATGCAATTTCAGTTTCCATTTTAAAACGGAATAGATACGAAGAAACTCTCATGTTGAGTTGGTTGTGCGTGTACGTCACTTTTGTACTCACATATGTTCTTTGGCTTCCACACGCTACACTTTCCTTGCCACTATCGTTTTGTAGACGGGCACGACGACTCCCTTGTACTACTAACTGAAAAGAGAAACTATAAGATCACTAAAAGCGACATTATAACACATTAGACATTATAACACATTAGACATTATAACACATTAGAAACAGTGTTTTATTTTATAATGGTTTATGTGTTGGCCGCTTTTTGACCACAGAGGTTTTGGTGAGACAACCATTATTTGGGTTGGTGTATCTCAATGGACTATGCCGAAAATAACATGATTGCGGTGATATAGAAAAGCAATTAATAACACTCATTGTCAATACCGTTTGTCTCACCAATCCCCGCTCGGATAGAGCAGTCATTTCGCTCAAAATGTTGAAACTGTAGACCTTTGCAGTTTGCGAACGTATCATATATACGTATGCCCATGATTTCCGTGCTTGAGGAAGCGTAAAAGAGAGCCTTCTTTGTGTTCAGAAATTATTCTCTAATTATTTCCATGTGAAACAAGGCACGTTCGACTACGATGAAACAACATGTTCCCTGTTGTGTGCATCAATTATGTCGCTCATCTTGGCTTTGAAGCGGAAGCATTAGCCTTATATCTTGACAATGGCTTTTAGAGGTTGCCCTTCCCGTATACCTCAAAAGATACCAAAGTTGTCTTCAGTATATTCATAACATACGACCAAGGAAACCTTCGAAGAGTTGCATTTAATTGTCTCGTAAGATACTTTAAGTTTGATAAATAGCAGGTTGTTTGAACGTGGGCGAGGCTTAGATACTGCTATACATTCCGGTCTGTGAAGCATCAAAGCCTTTTCACAAGAAGAGCATACTCAGCACCTTGTTGGGAAGAATGCCGAAAGGAACAATTGAGAGCATGATCCTTTCAAAAGGGACGTGGCGTTATCAGGCTCAGCAATTCTTAGCAAAGCATTGTCACTGCATCCGATCACGTCCGCGACGAAACATGCTGAAAGCCTAATTCTATGAAATAGCTACACAAAGCTTATCGCGCAGGATCATAAAGGACAACTATCTACTTTGTGAGAGGCAGGTCTTATACTGCTCAAGTTTGAAATCTTCCAAAGAAATGAATAGGTCGCTATTCCTACGAGCTAACGCCTCTGGGGTGTCTTCCATTTTATTCATGTATATTTTCTAAGGTCGAAAATCCCGATGTTGACTCGTTCCAAGAACATGCAGTGTCTCAAGACGCTGACTAATTGTAAGGCATCATCGGCCAAATATGGGACATTTATTGCACGCTTTCATAAACCTTCGTCAGACTATTGGAAAACAAAACTCAGTATACCTGACCACAATCCTGTCTCATCATAAACAGTCGCCAGAAGCCATGATCATTAATCCCCCATTAGCAGCGCCTTACTGACCTCTTACGTGTAATGCCGCTATTTTGGATCCGATATATGGGTTTATAGTTCTCATCGGTCAATGACAGCCGTTAGACATCTCCATCAGGCCTGTCCCCGCCAGGTATCGACTCCGCACTGGGTCATTAGCCCCCGAATCACCGGCTCGTTTTGTAGTTGTCTCGTGCTATGGGTAATTAACACGGGATTATGTCCTCGTTATTTTCCCTAAGTAGACTCTGTCTTCCTTCAGGCAACATTCCGGGGTGCTGATGGTGGATTAATTAGTGTCATTGTGTCTGGCGTGATGTCCTTGAAGTTGATGAGGCGGTGTCGAGGGTATCGTGCTGTCGAATTTATAGCTGCTCTGAAACGATAGATGATGGAACGTTGTTATAAACTCACAGGGATGGTATAATTTAACTTTACTAGCACTCTTCATTTTATCTTATACATACATACATACATACAATAGATCATTTTTAGGGCGCTTCTCAGAACGGAAAAAGCTGTTAAAAGCGCCACCTGGATTTATAAAAAAAAATTTCCAAAGAGCCAAGTCTTCAGCTGGCCTCTGAATGACACATAGTCCTCAGCTGATCTCAGAGAGCCGGGCAGGCCATTCCACAGCCTTGCAGCGCAGACAGAGAAACTCCTGTCCCCATAATTGCTTCTGGTGCGTCGCACTGCAAGACTGCATCCTGATGATGTAGCACGCGTAGTGCGGGAATGAACAAATGGACTGACCAGCTCCCTGAGATAGAGAGGTGAACTGTTCCCATAGACGGCCTTATGCGCCATGCAGATGATCTTAAACTGCGATCGCAGGTGCACTGGAAGCCAGTGTAACCGCTTCAATACTGGAGTCACATGGTGGCGTTTCCGTGTCTTTGTTATTAACCTGGCCGCAGAGTTTTGCACTTTTTGCAATGGGGCAATAGTCTTCTTGGGAAGACCGTGGATGAGACCATTATTATAGTCAAGGCGGGAGATCACAAGCGCTTGGACAAGTCGCTGTGTACTGGCGGTGTCGAGGTACTTTCTAATTCGGCCAATATTGTGCAAATTAGAGAATGCGCTTTGACAAATCTTTCTCACATGGACGTTCATGTCCATGTGTTGGTCGAACCAAGCGCCCAGGCCTCGCACAGCATCACAGCGGCTTATAACGGTCCCGTCAACATTAAGTTGAGTCACTGACGGACTTCTACGAGAAGAAGTTATTGCCAAAAACGCTGTCTTTGAGCCATTGCAGCATAGATCGTTCACAAGAAGCCATAGCCCCACACTCCGAATGCAACATTCCACTCGTGCAACAGTTAAACTTCCAAGTCCTAGATTACCATATGGAAAAATACCAAGTAGCTGATTGTCGTCAGCATACATTTCAAATGAATTTACATTTTCGCTTCTCATCACGTCACCGAGAGGTCTCGTGTAGATGTTGAAAAGTACTGGCCCTAACACAGAGCCCTGAGGGACACCATGTGATAACACCACTTTATCGGAGACATCTTGGAACATGGAGTCAGCTACTTTCCTACCACGCCGGTGTAGAAGTTTAAAATGTCCTGGGATAGAATGTCCGGGAAACAATGGATTCTATTATGCGCTTTAATCTCTGAGCTATTGGCGGTCATGGCCTCTATAGAACCAGATAGCGGAATACAATAGGGCCGGACACTTTTTCCAGGGGGACATTTTCTTCTTTTACACCGGCGCACACACATGTACGTAACAAGTTTAAACCAACTTCTGTATAAAAAGAAAGCTGAATATACGAGGCAAGGCTCCAGTATTGGGAAACGATTTTGAAACATGCTTTATTTAGCTGACCAGTCTATTTTGCGTGTCCATGACGAGCTCGAAACCATTACTGCTCACATGCTGGTATCAATCGCCACTGTTATCAACAACTACCGCAGGAGATGTCTATGAATACCGCCTTACTGTTTTTGCTACCTATATAACATGCCTAAGGCTGCCGACACACGTTTGCGGCATGGCCTCCCAGGACGCTTTCACGTCACTTCCAGAGGAACGTGTCGTCTCTGGGGATGGCGACCACTCAATTATCGGGTGGTCATTGAGACGAAGCCTTCCACTTGAAAGGTAAGTCAAGAGACCAAGAAGATTGGTTCGGTCATGCTGATCGAGATGTTGTGGTTAGCAAATTGAGCGTACTTCATATTTTCAAGTGATGGGTTAGCCAACGGATGGACTATTAAGCCGGTCAGACATCACGAGGATCAAAAGGAAAATGTTGAATTGACAATGGATCCGTGGTTCTGACACCAGCTCGTTGTGAGCGAGGTGGGTCGGATAAGGTTACACAAAATCAACAATAGGTGTCTTTACTCTCTTACAGTACACACAGGAGATATTCACTCTTGTACGAGGAAGAATGAGTTTATCAATGAGTCGAACCAGACCCAGTTCTCTATAACTTTTGCGTATATGCATGAGCCTGCCACCCGAAGACAACCATTGGGATCAGCCATATCCTGTCTATAGTCTCCCTTCAAAAGAAATCGTCTACCATGACGGAGAAAAATTTATGTGACAGTAATATTGCTGTTTTTATGCTTATCAAGAAGTTATGGTCAGCACGACGTGGATCGAGTCATTGCACGACACAGGGATGGGAATCAATGTATAGCAGCGCTTTGCCTCAATATGCAAGAGCTTGGTGCAAAACGATGGCAAATGACCATACATTTAGTAACTTTAGGGAGATGGTTGGACACCAAGACTTTTGATCCGTCGTCTACATGTTTGACTGATCATACATTGGTTTACAGAAATAGCTGATGTGATAAAGTTCATACTCGCCAAGTAGGCTGTGAAGCAGGAGTAATTTCGTTAAACTTTGTCAAAAACGAGCTCTGTCAAGAAATGCCTAGAAACGGGTAGTTCTGAACGGTTTGGGCGAAAGCCTTAGGCAGGATAAGCAGGGAGAGCCTCGAAACGTCATCGCGAACGTAAACCCCAGATCTGATCAGCAATAGGATCAACAATTTCGAATGATGGGATATAGGAGTTCCGTTGGTCATGCTGGCGTTTGCGGAAACTTATTTCCATTCTCCCCTTGATCTCCACGAGGCACCGGAAGCTTCTGCAATCATGACTCGTCCTGTGACATCAAATAGCACAGGTAACGATGGAGTTAATATACGAAGAATGAGGCTGTTTAAATACTTAAAAAATTTAAGGTATTTTTGGTTATTGACATCTTGACCCTAAATGTATTGACATTGCTCAGCTTCCAGACAACGCGGGGATGGGCGGAGTCTGCGGAGGCAATACCGCTGGAAGTTCAGTATAGGTTGTGGTGAACAAGTCCCAGAACTACCCACGGCGTCCTTGCGCAGGTCTTTCAAGTTTAAACATAGAACGGGTTATCTATTGCCGAAGTTTCCATACAAGTTGTTGCTAACGAAATAACTCAGGCTGATGATTGATTACAATGATAATCACTCCCAGTGAAAGCTATTCCAACTATATCAAAACCACACTAAAAACTGACACTAATTGCAATTTAATAACGCCTTTCACGCAGTGAAACCCATTTACACATATTAGTCGCATCGAATAAATGATGCTGTTTTGATTACACCTTTCAGTGTTATAATGCCACCATATAACGAGCAAATAACGTCGTAATCGATAAGTATCGGCAAATATTTTGTACACTAACAGATTGGGGCCGTATCAATATAGACCGCTCGTTTGATGACACGCTTAGGACAACTCATGGCGCCATGATATACGACCAAAAAAGCCAAACAACATGGTTGCAACTATGCAGACGGATTTGCATTTTGTGCAATGTTTGGACACACATTTGTTACCCAAGAATTAATTACCAAATGACCTTGACCATCTTGTTGACCGAGCTGTACGATATATTAAATGGGAAATCAGCCAACACAGACGAATATCACAACAAATTTTTCGCGAACTGTTAGTTTCTCTGTGGTTACACTAGTACATACAAAATATATGCGTCAAAAAGCTTTCGTATACCATAGTAATGCTATTGTGAATGACGGTTCTGCACTCACCTGACTGCAACGGCGGCACCTTGTTCCCAAGGTACCGTTGCTACCGTATGCCACCATTGACATATATGCCTCAACAAGATTTCGTATACCGTAGTAATACGATAATGAAATGACATTACTACACTCGATCACCATACTTCAAGGGCGCAACTTTGCTTCTAAGTTGAGGATGAGTTTCAGGCGTTATTAATACGCGTATTTTCGTTATTTTATATGGTTTCGCTTCGTTTTGATGATTCCATTTTAATATTTAATTCCTTCCGAGTTTCACCCGTAGCAGATTATTGCTTTCTTCACGAACATATAATCATCTCAACAATCACCACGCGCACATCTGAACAGAATTAAAAAGAACATTTCTTTTCATTAACGTAGAAAACAAAAAATCTTCTAACGAAATTCTGCAATTTTAGATTAATCTCCTCTTTAGAAACTTTAATCACGCATGTTGAATATTATCTCATAAAACTTGTCAAAGTGCTCCCAAAGCTGTCGCTTTCGTTTACATTTCCTGAACACGTGTTTTTTCATGCAAAAAAATGCGATACGATTTTCACGGCATGCGCTTAGTTTTCATAAGACGACAGAAGTCAGATTCTGCGTGATGATTTTGACACACATTAAGATATGGCGTGGGTTTCGATACGCCTTTGATCTGAATTGGTGAGATGTCCTGATTAAGGTCGTAATCGCGTAGATAATATAGAGTATAATGTATGTGACAAATATAGCTATCATTGTTGTCTTAAACGTTTCTTTTGATAGTGAAAATTTTAATTAAAAGACCTACCTTTAGATCATCCCGTGAGAACACGAACAAAAGGCCAGCATGAAATTAACCCATTAATTGCAGACAATGAACACATATGGTATCTTCTAATTTCTAATCCTCCTAGTCAAGCTCGGCATCAACAAGTAGCTGGGGTATCAGGCAAACTGACGTTTTATACTGACCTGGTCAGCCGCGGGAGACAAACCCCAGATTATTGTGTTACTTGTTACGAGAGCTAAGTAATCATAAGCTTTTGTCCGGCAGCCGCATCTTAATTGGATAACGGGTCAGGTCAATGCTGTGTTGGCTCAATTACTCACAAATAAAACATGAACTTTTGACTTTATATATCTTGTTTACAGGCAAACATATCGTGTATAGTAATGATCATAAACTGGTTCTCATTTTTAGGACAGGAAGTTCAGTCATAAATGGGGAACAATCCACCTTGTAATGTAATACCTTGTTTCGCTAACCAATTTGTACGTATAACCGTAATTTCTTTTTGATTTATCGCATAAGATGAAAAAAGGTCGGTTGCGTTATTTGTTTCGTGCGAGTTTCATAAAACTAATCGCCGCCAATGATTCATCTCCGTAACCCTTCGCATGCGATGTTGAGACCTTCTAGAAGCCTGGGCCTTTGTTACTGACTCGGACTTGTTGCAGCTGCAGGTCTGAGATTGACTGGGATTCAAACCACATATCTTAAGTCGGTTCACTGCTCTACCGATTTAACATGACATTGAATTTAACATGACATTGAATAACTGATGCTCGGATTAAAATTCGCTCTGGGGAGGCCTTGCGCTAGCATTGAAGATGTTGCTGGAAAGAAAAATGAATAGAAAGGGAACACGTCATGATAAACCCCCGACCAAGCTCATCGCCTTCAGCTATTCAGGTAGTATAGCGTGCCTGGATGCCAATGTCTCATGTTTCCTTTTACGTGTCCAAGAAAAATACTGTTACTCGAGTCTTTGCATAACCTGACCTGACTACATGTTGCTTCATTGGATGATATTAATTTCAACATATACTAGTCGAGATGGACAGATAATAGAAGTGTATCATTGCCGAGAAGATTGAGATGCAAACCACTGTCAGATTAGTTTCATTATTAGCTGCCTTCAAAGTGTAGACCGCCAAATTTAAGCGCCTAGTGTGTCATTTCTGCGATTAGGCGAAAATTTTGTGAAAACTGATATATCACGATATCATTGTTCGGCAAAAACGGAAATGTGTTCAACATATTATGAGCTTTACATTCCATCTTTAGTTACCGAAGACGATTTTTATGAACGGCGCTTCAAATAAAGCCCTAAGCGTACCAGATACATATCAGTCCCTCACACATTGCAGTGGAGAGCCCCTAGTTATGCTATAGGATTTAACAATAATTCAGACGTAACAGCAACGTATTAACCTAGTACCATGTCCCAAAGTAATCCAATGTAACGTGAAATAGGGAAGCCCTTGCTGGATCGGATTCTGTAATAATTAATCTAGGCCACCATATTGTCACCCGTCTGTAAAGTTTCAACTTCGCATGAGGTTAGACGATGATATCTTTATATTGAACGTTTATGTTGCTAAAGCCGACAAGACGACAATTTCGATACTATCCAGAATTGTGTTTGTGAAGTAATTGTGCCTTTGGTTGCCAATACGTGCCTTTGGCTTCGAACTATTACCCACTCTCAGCACGATTGGAGATGTTTTATTGGCATGTATCCAATTCTCCTGATAATCCCTCAAGAACGGGTATTCGAAAAAGCTGGATTCACTGGACTGTGACTCATGGATCACCACCGCCTGGATCGACCCCCATGAAGGCTGTTGGTGAGGGTGGATGTTATCAGGACCTGCTCAGACGACAGTAAAACAATGTGAATTCAGGCATAGGTGTGACTGGGCTTAGTTTGAAGGCAATAGAACGTATAGAATTATATGTATTTCAACTGCGATGAAATTGGCACAAAATCGTTATACCATCATTAACGTGCATCAACAAGCACGATTATGTTACGTAGAACCACTGACACTAAAATGCACTATGATATTTAGTAGAATTATTTACATTACCTCGTCACGACACCCAATACGTATAGCAGACGATCAGGATATGGCGTATCATTGGATATGGAATCGATTAAGATTTATCATAAGTGCTGCTACATGAATACTATAATTCCGCTGAGAGCAGAATCAAATTTGGTACAAATGTTATCCATTCAAACTACATTGTAGATTGATTTCAATATTCATCGCGGAAGTTGAGCATCGTACGAATACCAGGAAAATCATGAAATGAAGATTTAATGTTTGAGAATGAAATGTACCAAAAAGCATGCGACTTGACTGGTTAAAAAAAGAACTTATCATGAGCACCAAAACCTTTCTATTTATGATAAAACCCCATTTTCGGCCGGCGCCGTATGCGTGGCAAATTGTTCATCAGGCCGCATCAAGCTAACTGATCTGCGCTCGAGTTTTAAAGCAGGAAATGAGACACCTGCATAAATCTTATGCCCGACTAAGACTGACAAACCACCATGCATGGTTGTAGTAGTTATCCATGATGATAGGACTTTGTATGGCGATGACTTCTCAAGACATAGGCTCCTGATAGGGACGCCTCTTGTGTCATTTCAAAGCTTAGGTCTTGGCTTGCCGATGCAAATCTGATATAGATAGAAACCAGAGGAAAAATGTATGAACAAACCACAGTAGCAAACCGCAGTAGCGCACAATAGAACGGAAATTTGTCATAATGGACTACATCATGTAATCATAGATAAGTCGAAGCAAATCAACCACATCATCTGGCTTTCTATTTCCTCGTCTATGATTATCCTAATGGTAGGCTATAACGCTTTATCTTGAACATGTAGAATCCAATTACTAAACCCATTGTGGACACCACTAAGACTTAATCTCTTGAAGGAAACCATGAATGCACATTTAAATGACAAAGGGGGAAACTATGCTACAGGAATCAATGGCTTGGCTGACCCTTGTCACTTCAAGTAGCCCACATTTTAAAAGACTTGCTGTCTTTGGCAACTGTAATGGAGGCGGGGGGCGGGGGAAATCACAATATCGAGTCTTCCCTTGGACGCTCATGCCCCTTGAGTGCATTCCTCTCCCCGAGTGCCAAACTAAGACAGTTTTAGCTAGGTTTTCGTTAGCAATCTTATCACCGCTTCTCCCGAATGAATTGCAAGTCTTTGAGCTAGCTTTCATTAATCTCCACTTGTTCTCAATGTAATTACCGGTTTGTCCTGAACAACGATTGAAGTTGATCTTGTCAGGACAAATAATCTGAGTCGCTCACCTTATTCGTGATGAAGAAGTGAGCGCACTACCAATACCGTAGAGATGAATAGAACCCTTTGTTCCCGGACTTTCTATCCTATGACATTTTAAACTTATACACCAGCACATGATCCGGCGTGATGAGAAATTTCCTTGGCTGATTAATCCTTTACAAGCTTTTTATACACCTTTATCCTTCAACGAACACAAGAACAGGACAGCAATTCTGGGGGACAGTTGTATCCATTACACGATAACGCAATGTATAATGTTGAGTCGGGTGACGGCGTTAGTTTTCAACTTTTTGTCCTTCCCCAGGCTGATGTTGTCATTGAAAGGCAGATCGCGTACTAGATCTTTCGCAACTGATATCTATTATAGTATCATTGATTTGGGACTCGGAGACAATTGGCTATTATTTATAGGGATCGCAAGACCAGACAGTCTGCATCTAATCTGTTCATCTATCCAGTACTAGTGCTCGATGGCTTAAACTCATCACAACAATGCCATTTGCGTAGATGTCGGAACGATTCCGAGATAAGCAAAATAAGTTTAGCTGACCAGGCGTAGAGAAGGAATGTGTTTCAATGAGATCACGACGCCATCTTGACTTATCTACGTCAGCGGTCATCACTTTGCCAACTGGACTTCAACCCCCCCCCCCCTTGATGGAGCGAACCCGAATGACATATAGTAACTGCACAATTTGATAGGACGAGAGGTAAGTTACTCAGACAAAATAGAATCAAATGACATAAAACTGCATATAGCTTTTTTCATCGTCACTGGCGGCATCAGGCGTCGCCCCAAGATCAGGCGTCGATGTATAATCGAAATATTCAGCTTGACACGAGTTATCATCTCATACTAAAAGTATATCTCTGAAATCGGAGCTTCAAGGCAGTTGATATATGGAGCTCTTGTCATATGGCAACATATGCTATTTATTGAATGGATGGGCCGATATGATTATCAGGGAAAGATATCTACTATTCATTTATATGATACCAAACAGCATGTGTCTCATTGAAAGTAATAGGAGTGTCTTGTACGTGCAATCGATCCTTTAGGCTATATTAGATGAAAAATATCGATAATGAAGGTAGGTGACCAGGACAGAATACGAATGATGTATGAATCCTGGTGCGTTTTAAAATTTTTGTTCGCGATCCTTTCGTGAAAAATACAGAATCTTGGCTATTTGCGAAATCTGCGCAAATAAAACGCCGCGAAGATTTAGCGGGTTGTAGTATACCAGGCCACCAAATGACTGTCCAAAAAATACAGCGTGCATCAAATCTGAGCAGAGAATTGACTTCGCCACCGCCAAGCATCTCAACAGAGAAATACTTACCCAATACAAGAAGATGAAGTATGCGAGCTGCACGTAGTCCAGCCCTTTCTCAATCAATTAATCTAAAATTATAAAAATGAGTGCACTAATTAGAACACAGTGAGAAAGGAAGGTTTTATTTGGGTAGCAGCCGATGCACGATATAGATTTTCTGAAGAAAAAGCTGCAACAGCATATTAAGCTATATGCTGTGATATTATGAGGACTAGAAAAACCCTCCAAAACATCATCGGATCTACGACGCACACAACCAAAACCTCGAATGCACTATATTTACCATACTTTATGCCTGAAGTTGTTTTTATGTTATTCCAGAAGAATTATATAGAATTGCTGCATACGACAATATCATAAACCTCTCGCGGCTAGTTCATTGACGAAGTATGCGATTCACCACGACGGGAAGTCCATATAATCAAAGAAGAAATAATAATCCTGTGCGTTGAAAAAAGTTATTGACTATGTATTCGTATGTTAAATGACGAACGGCAGACTTTGCAGAGATTTCATCAGGTTTATGAGAAGGATTGTCAGTGATATAAAGACGATTAATGGCATATGTTTGAATAGATCTTGCGTTAGAGAAGGAACCCTGGAGTATCACGACATTGTCGTAAGTAATGATGGTTTATCGCCCATAGAATTCTAACTGTAATGTAAATGCATCATAAAGAATCGCCGATTGTAGTCTTAATGGTTTTATGCGCGCAGCTTCATCAAATTGAATATGCCAGATGGGCGATGAATTTGAGGGATGGAAGGAACCCATTAGAAATCCTATATAGCGCTTTTCATATAGTTCTAGGCCAAAGTTACATGTATAGCTAGTTGAACTCAGGAATGTGACCAGATCACATTAACCAAATGATAGTGGTGTTGCACAACATTCGATAATCCGAGGCGTAACTGAATGTTCTTTCTCGGTGTCAACAAAAAACCGCATGCCCAAGGCTAAGTATTTTATCGAGACTTTCGACCTATTATGATAACATCCGTTGTTGTCCCGTCACAACAGCACTTTTGGTTCTTTGAGAGACGATAATGTCTTTGTCAGCAAACAAATTAAGGGTTGTTTTATTAGCCCATCTAGTTCTTATGGTCGTACTGGGTGTTAACGAAGAGCTAAATACGAAAAGTAGTAATGGCTCCGATAAATTTCCATTTCACTGAAGGCTTTACTGACTCGAAGGCGTGAGGTTCCGATTTTAGTAGAGAATTTACATGTTCATAATAAAACAGAGTTTTACGTGCGAAACGAATTTCCGCAGCGCCACATCTATCAATGTGCATCAAACCGCACTCAGTTTGCTTCAGAAAGACAACATCACGTCATTTTGCCCTTTACCACGCAGTTAAAGCTCAACTGTCTCCATAAAAGACGCCACTCTTAGGTTTAAAAGACACAGTGGTCGACCGAAATGTTTTAAACGCCCTCGAATATGATAGACTACCAGTCTCAGGAGTGGCACTACTGCATTCACTAACTCTGACACCGGAAACGAAGCATCGATATGAGAATCATTTCACACATGTTCAGCAAAATGACCCGTGCACGCTCACGCGACAAATAGTTGAGACCAAAGACCTCCCCGCACGGAAACTAAAGCTTTGCAGCTCAAGTACTAGTACACTGTAGATATGGCTAAAATCTCAATCCCTCAAATATGATAGACTACCAGTCTCAGGAGTGGCACTACTGCATTTACTAACTCTGGCACCGGAAACGAAGCATCGATATGAGCATCAGTTCACACATGTTCAGCAAAATGACCCGCCGTGCACGCTCACGCGACAAATAGTTGTGACCAAAGACCTCCCCGCACGGAAACTAAAGCTTTGCAGCTCAAGTACTAGTACACTGTAGATATGGCTAAAATCTCAATCCCTCAAATATGATAGACTACCAGTCTCAGGAGTGGCACTACTGCATTTACTAACTCTGGCACCGGAAACGAAGCATCGATATGAGCATCAGTTCACACATGTTCAGCAAAATGACCCGTGCACGCTCACGCGACAAATAGTTGAGACCAAAGACCTCCCCGTACGGAAACTAAAGCTTTGCAGCTCAGGAAGGTACTAGTACACTGTAGATATGGCTACGAAGGAATAACTATCGATTCGATTTCAAGCGAAACAGCGACAGTGTCCAAGGTTAATCAAGTGCTGGGGAAAATATCAATGGCTTAGTCAGCGACACTTTATATCCAGGTGGTTTAGTCCATCCTGGCAATTACGATGGGGGAACCTCCAGCAAAGCAACGATAAACGGCCTAACTAGTCATTATCGCTTTTTCTTTTCTTATCCCGGGATCAAGTGCGGACCGCAATTGTCAATGTGATGAAGTCACAGTCAACAACATTCACTTCGGTGGTTAGCTCATCCTAGCAGTTGGTGTAATAGACGCAAAACGATACATAGCTCTTATCAACAGATGAAAAAAATGTGAATGGCCCTGTACCGTAATTTACACACTTTTTCCCCATCAGGGAAATCACCTTTCTCGACATGGAGCTTTCCTCTAGTTATCTTTTAAACATTACTCGCGAAAGGCACTCAGTAAGAAGACGAAGGACCGAAAATACAGGATTTATAACCGGCTGCAGCTTTCTTTCAGCTAACCCAACTTGCGAAAGGATATTCTAGCTAGAAGGAGGATAAGAGGATTATGGCCTTTATACGAAACTATATTGATAGGTTTATACCCGTTCGTGCCGCAAGCGATGAAACCGTAGGATGTTTCACCATCATGACAATAACACAGCTCCCCCATTAATTAAAGCCGCAGAGAGCTGCGACGAATTACTGACAGGGATGTGTTATCGACGAAATCATGTTGCTTCGCACCAGTTTTCAACTATTATCTCAGATATTGCAGTATCCCATGCTTTTTGTACGCGATATCTATACACTCCATCTATATAAGAAGCCATTCATTTTGTTAGTGACTGGGAAGATGCTATATGATTATGACCTCGTTAACGCGAAAAGAATTACTCGGTTCGAACTAATCGTGCTATTCATAGGCCGACGGAACTTGCCGTATCGCGTGCGCTTCATCTCGTCTGTGAGTAAAAAACAACATAACCGCTGTTTTTTTTTATATTGCATGTTGTTCGAAATCACATGCTCAACATTTATCATGCAGCTTTTTTATTGCGCAATGGCACTATATATCGTACTTTCAATAATACATCGACGCTAAGTTTCTGAGACAATGTTGACAGACTAAAGAGTATTCGCCGCAAGCTGATACAGAATGAGCACCGCGAAAAAAAATCAGCAATATCATGATACTGCTTTTAAAATATGATAAACTTAACCTCTCGTCTGTACGGAATGCAAATCATTGTGATTGACAGCTATGTGAACTGCGACTTTCACAAATTATTGACTATGTTTAATCGCAATCACATTAATGATTGAACATCATTTATTAATTTGATACGTGCTTTCGACAACATTTCTCATTACTCCGAGCTTACTCTGATCTGGAACGGAATCAAGGTCATTGCCAACATTGCCTCCAGGGTGGCAGCACGTATTTGCGGCTTTGTATGTCTCGTCCGTGACGGTTGCTACACGACATTAACGCCTTTTGTTAGAAATGATGGATATTAATGACGTTTTCCGCACAGAAAGTATCAAACTTGTCACAGACATTTTAGGTGTCAACGAATTTAAGTGATCGTATTTCGGACATCATTTTGTAACTTCGTCCGAAGGCTGACCTTGGATGAATTAAGTAATTAAACACTATTCATTCTCTCCCAGGGCAACAGAGCCATAAAATCAATAATATTATGTGCTTTCAGCAGATCATGACTGATACAGCAGGCTTATAACGGATTTTACATAATGTACCGTAGGGATTTCCCTTCATGACACACAAAAATAATGTTGGTCAATTCTTGCAATCTGGGAATAGGACCATTTTTAAGACTCCAGTCGCGTGAGAAAGGTAGCTGAACCCAGACCCGCCATCCATTCCCTCGTTGAGCACCATAGGAAAGATTGGCGTGATTGTGGTACTACGTATTAACAAGTTTCCTGCGTGTCTCATAGCGGTGCCATCAGGCAGCTGTCTTTAATAATGACGTGTCGACTCCACGTGCAATTTCAATTAATGCTTTGGCATCCAAAAAAAAGTTGGCAATTATCACTGATGGCTATATTTTCCTTCAGATGGTAAATTACTGTTATAGCGCTGCTTTCATTCAACATAGGCAATTATGACACCAAATTCTTCCATTTCTAAACTCTTCATCAGAAACTGCGGCTGATATAATTGCAACGTAAATCTCCCTTTACGACTAGTGTCCTTGGAGAATATTCGGATGTAAAATTACAAAGACGGTTTGTCTATAGATAGTGCTGAATAGCTGTTTAAAGGACAATAAGCGTCAGAGAGAATGGCGAGGAAACTAATTTAATTTACGCTCATCGTATTTCACTTTCTTCTTATTTTGCCAATATCTCGTACAATTTTAATTGGAAGGCACTTTCTAATTAATGGGCAGCAGATGGAAAATCCGAAGCTCGTCCAATTTTGTTGGTGTCGATCGCGTAAATCAAATTAGCCAATGCAGTTACGCAATTTAAGCTGGTTTCGAGATTAGTAAAGATGGCAGACTAAAGTCAGCAGATCAGTCGCCATTTTGAACTTCGCCCGAAAAAAACCGCAGTTTATTTGCGAAAATAAGACGTTGCGAAGTTGCATTAAAATGTGGTACATGTATAGCAACGACACCTGGGTAAGTACGACAAAGCCTAGATACGTCCGGCGAGGTCTGACAAAATGTAAATTTGTGGCCGCCTGTCAACAGTTCTGACAAAGGTAGGCACACAGCAGATTTGAGTTATCAATATGGGCTATAATTCACAAAATTACATTAAAATGATACGACGTGCAGTCGGTTGAGAAGCGATTCAGATATTCAGATATCAGATATCTTTTTCATCCTGCAATAATTCAAGTTTGTATTTGGAGAAAAACACCTCGACAGATTAGTTACTCAATGAGAAAGCCATTAAGGGCATCACATTATCTGACATTGTACTTATCTTACCTAGCCAGTAGACAGCTTAAGAACAACTTAAATGAAAAACAAATGACGAAAAGGTGTTTTTTCCGCAGTCATTTTTCTCTCAATGCCACAAGCGGCTCGAAAAGGGAAAGTTACCGCAAAGCGATTGATTGCACGCATGCAAACAACTCATCAAAAACACCGTCAGATGAAACAAAGCTTATCTGTTTAGCCTTCGGGCTAACTTTGATATCAACTTCAACTGGAAACGCATTTATGAATTAGATATCAAACGTAACAATTAATGAAGGAATTACAGAGAATGGGGGACATATATCAAATTAAATTAGCATTGTATCGTGAGTTCAACCGATCAGCGATAAAAAAAGTTTCACGAGAGAAACGCGACTCAACTAACAGACAAATAAAATAATTTAAAATACTATTACCATAAAAATAGCGTGATTCAAGAAGACCACGGGAACAATATATGCATTACATTTCTTGTATTTGTCTCGACCTTCGAAACACTGGAAACATTAGTGATCTCTCACCAATCATCGTGTGGGCTAAGTAGTAAAATGTACGGTTGGTGCATCGCCGAGTCCAGGCGTTCTACTTATTTGGTAGTGTACATGGGTCGGAAGATAAGGCGAGGTTCATGACAGAAGCGACTGTCACCACCTGCATCTGTGCCTAAATCACCACAGACGTAGGCGTCACAATCATAACACTTGCGTGATGTTGGCAACCTCAATATTAAATAGATACCATTTTGCGGACCACAACCATTATCTCCAGCAATTATTTCGGAGTGTATTGAACGGTGAACACGGCGCGTACTTCAAACATGCGATATCGGTGTTCGATGAATTAAGCTAGAAATTCATATAACTCCCTGCCAACAAAGTCCTTTGTTTTACAGACACACACAATAAAGTTGGGATTGTGAAAGTAATTGGTTTAAAAGTGACAAGAATACTTATGAATTCCGAAATGAATATTGAAACGGATTTAGAATGATGTTTATGACTTAAGGCGATGACGAGTGGGGCCTCTACGAATGTATTCTTTGAAAGATAATTTTTAAAACCAATTATGACTTTTAGAAAACGTTTTAAATATTTTTTTCCTAATTTCCGAAAAAACCAATACCATATATGCACGATATTGTTTTATTGGCTGGTTTATCCTTTTATTTTGTTTTACAAACAAAAATATACAAGGGCTTCTCAGTTATGTTTGGTACCTAATTTTTAAACGATTTTCCCCAATAAATACAACAAATAAATAATACTTTCCAGATAAATGGAATTGGCTTATTTTCGCAGGTATATCGACCGAGAGTGTTCTGCAGACTTTTTTCTCAGTAAATTCCCGATAAGTAGATTGCAGGAATCTATTTTCTGCCTTATTTCACTTGAACGAAATATTGTTTTTATTCAGAGGAACTCAAATTCATCTTGATGGATTGCGAGAAAGTTTAGCCAACTAACTAGTTTCAGACTGCTATACCACTGTATCGGGTCAGTTGTTTCTTGAATGGCATGTTAGAAAATTCGGACTATTTCTTATGGTTAGACGACTTTTGCTATTTACGATGACAGAAGAGATCGACGTGATATTGACGCAAAAAAGTGCGTTATAATAATTGTCATTAGTTCTACAAATATTGTAATTCCACATTTCCGTCTTGCCCGTCTCAGACGATATCTTTCGTTCACTGTCTTCAAAACAGAGCGCAGTCTTGTGCACAGCTTATTCTTCGTGTCCACATGGGGACTGTGAAATGTATAATGTCATCACTCAGTATTCACCTCAGGTGGCTGCACTAAAATATTTTGCGAAAGCTGTAGATGGTTGTTTCGTAGGGGCCCAAATGGTGTTTGTATACTCCTGTGCTGCTCGTGCCAGGATGGTTTTTTCTCAATTTGTCCTTTGTCTATCAACACTTCCCTGCCCGGAACGCAGCAGTGTTTTCAAAAGCTCAAATGTTCCCAGTAAGGCGTTGGAAGCCAGTTGGCAAGTTATGTTGATGATAAGGTGTAGAACTTGGCTGTACCATTACTTAGCCACAAGCCAATTACCCCAAAACTATTTGCTAACCCGCAGTAGGCAATAAAAAATAGGCGTAAAAAACACTGCGAGGAGTCACGGCATGCATCGATCATTATAATGGCATCGTAAGCGGTTCGACGACCTATGTGGTCGTCGGTTGACGAAGAAAATTGGGTGCGTATCTAGCTCCCGGGTTCTACGTTCTGTAGCAACCAGAGTCTTTTAGTAAAGACTCTGGCCTTCCTCAATATATGACGAATCGGTGTATTATGTGGTAACCTGCGGCTATAACACCAGACCAGGCAAGCATATAATGCCGATCATAATGTGTCTCCGATCAGCAACTCAATAATCACACCTCATCAACCAGCCAACGACGAAATGTGGTCATTAGGTCAGTATATAATAGCTCGACACCTTCTCGATCTAATGATGGCGATCGAGCCCAAGGCATGTTTTACGGCATTAGCCTAACGAATACCGGTTTGGTCAAATAACCCCTGGCAAATAACTGGAGATTTATTCCTGCACAACTCGATGACATTATTCTCATTCACGAATTCTGATATTTCTGATATTCTGACATTTGACACGATAAGCCAGTGAGAGGTTAACTTTGGCTTTTACCAGATTCGCCAAGTCTTTCAATATGTCCTATCCGATTGGCGACCTCATATAAACCAGGCAGCGACAGAAATGCGGTCATTAGCTAGATCAGTATCATAGTATCCGATCAACGACAAAATTATGTTATTCGTACGCGATTTCGCTCATGCATGACTAATCGCAGTGAATACTTTTGCAGTTGTTCAGGCAGGCAGCAGGGGTAACAGCGTATTATGAAATCACCCGCCACCCCTTTAATCTACCAGATTAACTGCGAATACGACAACCCAAGTTAGTTATGCATGAGCAATATCGTGTACGAATACAATACTTTAGTCTTTAATCGGACACCGTGAGTAGATTAAGCTAAGCCTGCTGTACTGATTTGGTGATCGCTGTAGCCTGTAATACGACATTAGCCTAAACAAAACACGTTTTGGTCAAGTGAGCCCGGACCAATCAAGCCAGATTTATTGCCTATCGGCAGCACTATTGTCACTATTACCATTATATATAATTAACAACCGTAACCTGCTACTTTTACATGAAATCAATCAGTCAGCCAATGAAAGCTCTTAGACGTGTTATAGATGGCAAGAAATTAGCCAGGAGAGGCCATTGGATGCTCTTGATAATAAATCAAGGAGAACCACTAACTGATACGGATGCGATTTTAGGATCCCGGTGAAAGAAAATATTTCCCTCATTATTTCTCACTTGGCCGGGTTTCTTTTGTTATACACGACGCCATTAATACAACAAGAAGTTATACACCGTGGAATTATTGCTAGTGCATGTACATGTACATAGCTGTATTCATGTTTGTAGATGATATAACAGCAAGAGACAAATAATGAAATAGTATAGCGATGCTTTAACAATGGTAGCGTGACTGAACGAATAAAGACATACATAATGGCAAACAGCATATTAGTATAGCATTACTTTACAGTAACATGAGGCATTTTATAGAAGTGATTGGTACAAAGAGTTTTGAAAAAATAGAGATATCTAGAGACTACGTGTGTCGATAACGCTGGTGAATCTAGCGTAAGTGTGAATGTTGTACGTGTCGACACAGAAGCTAAATGCGAGTAAAGGCAACCACTGAAATGAACTTGAAAGTGATATAATTCTAATCATTACTGTTTTTTCTCAAGAAATACACATTTTTTGTGGCAGCCCAAAATGCAAAAGATTTCGATTCAGACGGAAAGCCGCAGCTCAGGTAAACAAAGGAATTTGCAAAAAGAGTTTACTGAAAAATATTGTCATGGGACTCTCGGTACACAACTTCATCACAACTTGCTGTATCAATACAGCTTACTCACGACTGTTTGTTATTGGTTGAAGCAAGAGAGATTTATCAATACAATTTCCTTGATTAAACCACTTGCTTCAAACAATAACAAACACACATCGAGTAGGTCAACAAGTTACCTACTAATAAAGCGTGCCGCCAGAAGCTTATTCTAAATGGCTTCTTTCGTTGTTACGGTCGTGGGGTTGGGCGTAAACGCCTTTTTGGGGAGGGAAACAACATCGGCCACAACTTGCATGAAAATCACCTTTTTGTAACCATTAGCGATCGCCTCAACCTCTAGCCACAGAACTGTTTCGTCATTTTTTCGATCAGCGGACGGTACACAGTCACAACGGAGACCTAACTGATATAAATGTAGATTTTAAAAATCATATCAAAGCGGCGCAGTGCTAAGTAAACACAATTACCGATGACATTGTCACCAGAAGCTCTTCGGCTAATGACCACTTCAAAGCTAGAATGATCGATGATCGCTGGTTCCCTGTTGATGTTGGTTGCTAATTTCATTTTGCGTGAGACAAATTCAGAGAAAAAAGAAAACAGCACATGCGGTATGATGGTGTCCCTTGGGTTGGAAACCGGTGTTACGATGCACGACACCGATTATCATGCTGAGATGAATCACCTGTACCGACAACCATCCGGATATACACCAATAGCGACTGAGACTCTCGCATATGGATCATGCCGTCATAATGAGTTTTCTCACCAATGGCAAAATACCTTTTCAAAGAAAATTCCTTCAAACAAAGTACATGTACATGTATTAGTTTTGTTGTTTCTCATTTTGCATGTATCTACGAGAGCAACAACAAGACATGTCTGAAGCAAACATGTCTGAAGCAATAACTTCGAGTATGTGATTACAAATGACGAATCATGTCATGCAAGTCCCGGCAAACTCCGAAAATACAGGAATAAAAGAAGAACAAGAGAGACGGCAGCAGTTCCCAGACGTTCTAATCGCATAATGGCTTTTGTTTTCCAGACTAGCAATAACGGAATTGAAACATCAAAGAGGTTAAAAATCGTCTTTAAAGAGTCAGTAGATTGGAAATGCACTTTTCATTAGCGTGGTAACATGCAGTGAGCATTTATAACGACCTAAAAACATTTTGGAAGTATTTCTGCTCGCATTTTAAACGCCACCGGATATGGAGGCCGCCCTTTCCTGAGACACAAGTTCGTCTAGCTTTATAAGAGTCATTGGATATTTTCGACATTGGTTCTTCTTTTGTGGCGGGGTGCATCATTACGAAATGCGCTGATGTATTTTGTAAATTCTATTAAGTAATCAGGATGCGGCAGTGCTGTCTGTGACTGTGTTTGTTTGATGGACTGCCCGACTAACTCTACCCAGGCTAGCCAATGAGGAGTGCTCTTCAGAAAGAAAAAAGTTAGTATCTTGCTTCATGTTGCCTTATTGTAAATTAAGGTCGTTATTTTAGATTGGCTCCCGTTTGTCACTCTAGTTATATTTAATTATAGTTATTAGTGATAATGGAACATATCCATCGCACAGAAGCAATACATTAAGTGAGTGCCGCGCTTTTTTCTTCTGGAGCCATCTGGAACTATTAACTGTTGCTTTAAACTATTACACCACTCCGGTGGAACAGTCATTTCGTCCAAAACCCCTAACTGCAAATGAATTAGGAGTCATCCTTTGTGAAGTTCGTTGAGACAACTAATTCCTCCAGCTTCGTATGAACTACATAAACCAAGAAAGAAAGCCACGACCCAGCTATGACCGAACCACGGTAAGTCAAGGTTTGCTTCGGCAACATTCCCCAGTCACCGTGACCGAAAAACAATGCGCGTGTTCGAGTCAAAGATCATGATGAGGCTAATTTGACTGACGTGGGCATCTAGCATTGCCCTCATCAATGTGAATGTTGTCCTACACAATTGATGGCGATGATAATGGTTGCTTTTCGCTATGCGTCACACAGACCGGAGACCGGAAAACCTCAGCAACAGTCAATCAGCTAACCGTTTTCCCGGGCATGACCTCTTGCGATTGACTCAACTTAGTCATTGGAAGTGTCCCCCTCGGAACAATTATTCATTCCGAAATCAGAGACCAGTAATGTACTGCTGCGGGTCTTGCATTTACCAGGCTCGATTTAAATAGCATGCAGCTAAAATCTAGTGCGCCGTTGCATAACACAGCGTGGAACATCCGCATTTTTTGTTGTTGACACAAATGCAATGAACCATCGGTACATTTACATGTATATGTACTAGGGGCAGAGAGTGCCCTGCCTATAAATGCCATAGATGTCAGCTATTAATGCGATAAAAGCTATAAAAGTCAAGAGATTTCAAAGACTACGTTGTTTAAAGCCGACAAATTATAAACACAACAAAAGAGGGATCAGCAATGCTTGCATATCAGCATGAACGAGTTACAGGGCAATAAAGGCAGATATATATGAATTTAAAATGTAGGTTATTGCGGATGAAGTATCAAAATGATGCAATACACATGGAGAGAGAATCCCTAAACCTACCTAAGGACACGTATTATCCGTTGATTATATTGTCACAGTAATCCAAGAACTGAAAGACATAAAAATAGAGCATGTTTTCAGAACACAAAAAAGATTTAACATAAACGTAAAGCGATAATACGGGGACAATGTCACAACCACGTCCTCGTGAGACAAGGTAATCCGTCAAGCATTGATGTAAACAGCATCCTCTTATAGCTGCTGGTATCTCGGTGTGCCAATACGAGACCAGCGGACTGTGATAACTCTTTACGTACCACAGGTACTAAGTGATCATATGGGGACAATATCACAATCGCGTCCTCAGGAGACACGCTATCGGTTAATTGCGTGAATGACTGCCAATATGTTGACATTGCCAGCAGCTCGACGTCACGCTTATCGAGACTGGCGAACAGTTATAATGCTATACGTGCTAAGCGATCCCCAGGAACACTGTCAAGTGAGTGCATGAGCGACTAATTCCAACATATCATCAGAAAGCAGTTTGTTGACGGCAATGATTCGTAGCATAACCAACTGAGGATAATATAGATTAAACAAGGAGTATCCATTCAAAATCCCTACATCAGAGGAGGCATGACCTATAGGGGATTCATGGTGGCCTCTCGGTGACTAGTATGGACAGGCCAGGAAACTCGCATCCATTGTAAAGACGTGAATAGTTCAGATGAGATGAGTACAGACACATTGTTAGCTTCGTGAAACTTAATCGGGCCGGCGTAGCTTATGTCATCAATTTACATGCTCGTTTGACGTTATCGTTGAGAAAATAACATTAGCAGACGAGTGTATATTCTCTTCTTTATCATGCTGTTGATTCAGACCGATCGATCAATTACGATCTCTATCAAACGTGTCGAAAGTGTCCAACCTGTTACAATAGGAATTCTAAAGATAATCAATTTTCTGTGACATGCATGTCCACCAACTCCAGACAATCGGTTCCGCGGTAAGGATGCGAAACGGATTGCTCTGTCATCTATTTCATCACGTTTTGAATCTCTTGAAATTCAAAACCGCCTGTAATCAGTGTCTGCTAAGTCGAATCGGAAGCACGTGACAGTCAATACTAATACAAATGTGATTGACAGCCAATGAAAATGGAATTTGTTTCTCTCCAATTACATGCTTCTCGTTATCCCAGTGTCGCTGTCATGAAAAATTAAAGCCGTGACACTTTCCATGTGAAATTTGAATGGTTTGAAAAAGCTTAACGGAAGATTATGTCATTAGTGGTGAATGAATGACAAATATTAAATGAAATACAAAGTCATATCATTCTTCCTGTTTGCACCACGTCTCATCTGATATTCAAGCGATGCAATTGTTTACGTTATCTATTTTCTATTAAAGGGGATTTCATACGACCAGCGTTTTCGCCCACTTTTTACATGCTCATCGCCGCCCGAGAAAATGTGCTTTCCCATTTCTTGTTAAAAAAGTAAGCTTGTTAGCTTGATCAGTTGGCTAGATTCGGCCTGATGAAAATGTGGACAACAGGACACACAGCAGGGTTCCATACAGAAACACGTGTATGTATTAATGATGCAAAGTTTTGACGATCTGTTACCCTTTGCAAGAAAAAGCTCTAAGTAGCCTTAGCTTGTTACCAAGTCTGACGTGCGTGTAACAACCATCCTAACATCATAGTGACAGTCATCAGCTGACTACGGTGGCTGGGAAGGGACATCATGCAATTTTATTTTTTCCAAATAATCTCGGAATTCCGACTTTTTATCTAATAATGCAATTTTATTTTTTCAAAATAATCTCGGAATTCCAAATTTTTATCTATGATGCAATTTTTTTTTCTTCAAAATAATCTCGGAATTCCGACTTTTAACGACGTTCTTCACGTCTTGTCAGTGGCTGTGCCGTCAATAATAAAATTGCATGATGAGACAAAAAGTCGGAATTCCGAGATTATTTTGAAAAAATAAAATTGCATTATGTCCTTTCCCAGCCACCGTAACTGACCAACTTTCCGTCAACAAACAGAAATTCTAGACTGTTGTCTGCGTGGAGATCCTGTCTGAAATACGGACTGCGAAAGCAACACCAGTCGGGCACTAACCCTGACTCTTATCCTAACTCAAACGTTATATCGATCAGACTTTGTCTGTAACCAAGGTCCAATACAATCCCTGTCATTTTCCATACATAGCAGTTAATATGACTTCCAGGTAAATGTCGATGAAGCTACTCATGATAAGAACTCACTGATACTACAAACCGCTTAACTTTCCCCTTTTTTTCGCGGGTTTATTGAATAACCTAGATTCACGAAAATCGTAAAAAGTCGTTAAAGTCGCAAAAGTCGTAAAAATGCTTTTGGGTTGAAAAAACGAAAGAGAAGTGGTTTTCCGTCAAAAAAGTTTAAATCGTGAAAGTTTTATTCTTTTGCGAAATTTTCGCGAAACGTGAACATTTTGTGGTTTGCAGTCGTAACCGCATTCCAAGAAACTAGACCAGCCTAAAAAACATGCTATAAAATATAGAAAGGCACGCGCACTATCATCCTAATTGTACAGCTGGGCATTCCCCTGGGTAATTTTGGATCTCCATTTGTAGCGACCTCGTAAGTCTAAGAACGTTGAATTCGTAAAAAGGCTAATCACGCAAGGAAAAATATTTGCCGGACAGTGTAGGAAGAAAAAAAGTCATCTTAGGCAAGTAATCAACCAGATAATTAGGTGAGATGCTTGGAAAGGTTTGATTAGTTTTTTCTATTCGAAACCACAAACACCGTTAAACAAAACGACATCGAATGCTGATATTTATTGATAGTAACATGAACGATTCCTGGTCAGATGAAGAGGTCTGGCCCATTGGCCAAAAAAATATTGCAAGTAATGGAATTAGCTTGTCAGTGTGGAGCTGTTTGGAATAATAACGCAGTGAGTATCCTTAATGGTATATATGAAAATGGTCAGAGTACGTGCAACGAATACAACACGTGTGTTTCGCAAGAAGTGCGAAGTATGTTACTGTATACTAATACAGACAATTATTTTTGAGAAAGTCCTCGATTCCTCCTTATACGGCGAAGTACGAAGTGCAAAGTGTTTCGTACGGATTGCATTATCTGCCTATTAGCTGCCACACGCGTTCATGGGCATCGCAATTCCTAACTATTTACAACAACAAAACACTGTTTTATGATTTTTACAGGAACAACGCTTTATTGCATCAAAAACGAAACATTATACCTTGATGAACACAGCAAAGTGATTGTCAAATATCGGTTTTTACTCCTAGCAGAATCGGTCGGAGTGCTGATCAAATAATTCGAATTGATGTGTTATCAGCACAGCTATTGACTATCCAATTTGGACCTTTTTGCTTGCAAATGATATTTCCGCAATATCAGCAACAAGCTGGTGGCATTACTTAGAATAAAGGGGTTAGTCAACAATAGTTAACACAATCAAAAGGTCATCGGGCCACGAGAATTAGTTTTCATCATCTGTATAGTCATTAGCGAGAGAATCTGTGTTGAAACTATAGGCTACATTAACGACTATTGTAGACGCTGGTTATTAACCACGATTATAGCTCCTGTAGCCTTGATCATTGCAAAAAAACTTTATTCAGCCTACTGTTCAACTTTCATTGAACCCTACATATCCCCCGAGGTTAGGTTTTCATAACCACCGCAGCTATACGGTCACCGAGGTAGTTTTCGGTTACATTTAGCATTGGGTTAAAATAACAATAGTATGATGTCATGCATTACAAATTTCTCATCCTTTGCCGTGGGAATTTTTTATTTGATTAATATGTTCTATTGACCTCACGATGACCAGACCTGGAAGGGGGGGGGGGGGTTACATTGCATGGCGAAACAGAAAGACTGCGGGTACCAATAGTTACCTGAAGGAGCCAAGTTGACTCGTAAAGTACACTTAAGGCAAAGAGCAACAGACGCGTAAACAAGGCACTTTGCATGTTTTAAGAGCAGAACTTTAGCAATAGTTGTCATCCCAAGGAGTATTTTTAGTATCCAGGAGTAGCTTACCAGGAAGTGAGATAGCCAATTTTGTCAGTTATGACAGTTTCTTCAAAGAGCATTGTCATACATATAATAGTCATTATTTCACCAAAGAAGAAGCAGCCCCACGCAATATCCAGGGTAGACTCACTAAACCAGAATCCGTACGTCATATTAGAGATGCTAACTACATGTACCATAGTTTGTTCGTTTTCAGACTTGCTGGAACTGTGACTGCACATTTCATCCTAAGTGCAGAATCCGAACATACTATTTTTCACTTTAATACGTTGTAAGATCAAAACTGGAAATTCAGGCTAATTCTCATGTTCCACAACATCTCTGAGTATAAACCGACAAATTTTCGCTTTCTTTTTTTAGCGATTTTGGGAACAACCTTTTCCAAACCAAAAGATGACGACAATATTTGTGAGATGACTTGGCACTCAGTGGCGTTGTAATTTGCCAAAAAATATCAAACGAACCAGAAAGCTTTGGATAGTAGTTTGGCATATGGACTTAGCAGTGGTCAAACAAATGACCAACACCTCAAAAGAAATAGCGAAGTCTTTCCAATTGTAGTTTACTCCAGAATGAGAAAGAATTAATGGAGAAGACTGAAAAGGCTAGGGAGAATAAGTCGGGACAGAACACCATTGTCTCGTCATTATCATTCAGAAAAATGATTACTAATGATACAGAAAAAAACCCTTGAACACACTGAAAAGAAAATACGCCCACACATTTAATGGAACGGAATATCTTACCCGTCATTACCACAACACAATTTGAGAGAGAATATAAAGCACTTGTACCTTAAAATGGCTGCTAATTGAATATGCCTGTCATATCCTCCCAAATAATTCCTTTATCACACAAATAAAAAACAGAATTAAAGTGAAAAGCCATTTGCTTCAAATTGAGCTCGAATAATGCATCGCTTTTTAACCACCCTATCGGATGATCTCTGCTTAATTTTGAAACTAATGGGAAAAAAATATTCACGTGATGAGAAGAGTTTGCTTTCATTTGATTGTGAATTACGATGTAATACCTTTTGATTAATTTCCGACATCGTTTTCGGATGAGATGTGCGTATAATCGAGGCTGTAAAGGACACGACACTATCATGGATATCCACATCGCTTTCTAAAGATTCGGCTAAAAAACGGAATACACGCAAGAAAAAAATGCTTTGTTTTTCGAGTAAGAATGTCTCCCACCAGAGATGGCCTTCAAATTATTGAAACAAGATACATACCGATAATGGTCTACTACAACTTACTTATTGGGTGATATGAATAAAGACTAGCAAATGCTTTTATTCCGGTTTTGTACAGGAAGGCCTAGTGTAAATGTACATGGAGTTTTAGATAAAAGCATTTGCTAGTCTTTATTCATATCACCCATTGACTTACTCATTTAAGCAGTTTTTGGCTTTCAATAGCAATTCAAGAATTGTGTTTGTGTCTCGATATCCAATGTGTGGCTGCGGGAAGATGGACCGTGAACAACTTCATGCAAGAAAGGAATCGTCGATCTTGGACGCCGGCAAAATCAAATTCTAATTCCATATACGTGTAATTGTACACAATCAGATAAACGCAACGGGTGAATCAATACGGAAGAAGACTTACGGACAAGAGACGAGAGGCTGATTTCAGTTGATTGTGTTACACCAAGTAAACACGCTAACCGTAACTCTGCCTTCTCTGATGATTGATATTTCGTGATGCCTCCCGAGTAGGCGGGAAACGTGAAAGACTTAACAGTAAATGGAAGTGCCACGTTGTTCTGTACACACTTTCTGTTGACTTGGCGCAAATACGCTACGAGTTGTGACAACATATCGAAGACTCTGGTCAAACACGTTTAATTACTTTAAACTGATTCGCATTTGCTTGTAAGGGAAAGAGTACATCTTTGCGGCTTAGTCGGTAAACGTGGACGTAAACAGCAGAGGGACCACTTGAAACGATCGTCAAGGTGAGGATTGCTCGGATGTAAACAACGGATGTCTAACTCAGTTCAAATTCATTGAAGATGTTAGCTCCGAGCTAACACGCTTCCTAGCATCCAGACCCACAGACATTCGTTATACGTCGTAAATTTGTTCAACCGCACAGTCAAGATTGAGGGGTAGCTTTCTCAAAACCTTGCTAGTCAATAAGTGCTCACATGAATACACCCTGTTCTTTCTTTCCGATAATCTACAATGTGTTTCTTGTGTGTCTACATGCAAACAAGACCGATCATCGAGTATTTTATCCAAGGGGCTACACCAAAATTCTTGCAAATTCAAGAATAATGAAATAAACGTGAATTCATTCCTTTGTCACTTTAGCCAGACTCTAGATTTCCTTAAGTTACCGAGTGTTATTTAAACAACGCTAATTTTCTTTCATTGAGAATTATTTCAATTTATTATCCTTCTACTCATCTTCGACGTCTCCTTCGTAGTGTTCGACGACAGCGTTAAATCATTAAGTCTGTGGATGTGGCCTTCAGGGCGTCTTTCTCCAGTCGCCAGTGTTTCATAATCATTCGGCAAGGTCGTTCTTCGCTCGCTTCAAACAGAGAGCAGTCTTTGGTAGAGGATCGTGGTTCTTGTGAATAGCTGTAAAGAGTTTCCAATCACCGATTCTTCCTGAAGGTGGCTGCGTGGATTCAAAATGTCCTGCGCGAGAAGGCGTTTGATGGTGGCGCTTTCCCTTTGGCAGATTTTAGAGCAGCCTGAACATCATGGTCTATACCCCCTTTGAATGTAGCCGTGTATATAATCTTGATAAGATGCAAAAACCTTTGTGGTCCAGATGATTGTAAAATGGGATCCAGATGATGTTTTCATATCCCATAACCATGCATACAAGTAGCAGAAGACCTGTATAGCAGTGTCGGAGACCGATGGCGAGCTATTTCTGTAACCAACCATACTTAAACTACTCGGCCAACTTTTAAGTAACATGACCAGATCTCACTCATGTTCAGATATAAGTAGATATCCGTTTACTCTGCGGAACCATGTTAAGTGATGTCAGCCGATCTACTTAAAGGGAGTTTATCCCGGTCATCCATATATTTCACCAAAGTGCATTCTCGTGGGCTTTGGTAGTGAATAAAACAACTGCGTCATGTTCCTTCAGCAATTGGCCGAGAGGAAATTGATGACCAGTGTTTATATCGAGAGAGACATAGCAAATTACCCAAAAAACCTGATACTGCTGCTGCAGTCACGGTTGGTAACGGTCAGTTTGCCCTCAACACGCACATGTATACTGCACTAACCCGCGGCACCGTTTGCAAATGTGAAGAGCTGGATGTCGAAGTGTTTCTCATCGACAGGAATAGATAACCATGATAACTGATTACGCTGACAGGGAATTGTCAGCGTCCATGGCAGTGACCTACAAACATTTGACTTGTGGCAAGGCCGTGAATGGGATTGGGTCGAATTTCAAAAGGAATCCGCATCTACTGGTGTATATATTGTATGTTGAAAATACATTACACACTCAGACGTTTTGAAGTTATTTCTCCTCGGTGGTCGACCAAAACTGGTTTCTCATGACACGCCATCGAAAGGCCTGAGATCAGAAAAAATGAAAATTATATGGGTATAACTTGAGACGAGATGACGACACAAACGACACCAAAAAAAACAAAGACTGACATTTGTCCATTTTGAGGGGCGTACATTAAGCCCCGCATTTCTTCTTTTTGTCCGATTAACTGTCACCAAGGGCCTTGTTTCCATTGCGTTGAAAAGGATAACTAAAAACTGATAACTTACCCACCACGACTATTGTTTATTGCAATATCGAATTTAATAAAAAGTAATTTCATTTCATCCGAAAGTAAGAAGCAATCGATATTATATTGGACTGACTAAGGGAAACATCTATTGAAGCAACGCTAAATTTATTGGTTTTCAGAGTGAGACATTCATCGACTGTCCTTGGAAGAATTGCACACCTATAAATCGTCGTAGTCGGAAAGTTGCTATAGATTATATGTGCATGTCTGGTGTCTGTTCGGCTGGCTAAAGGTACAAGTACTCTCTATACACCAGCGGATAGTTAAAGGTAATTGGCAGTGTTGTAAAGATAATTGTACACTGTCACTTGGGTGTCTGAACAAATCATATGGTATTAGATTCTCCCTTTTAATTTACACTAATGTCTCTGGAGAAATGCGCTCTCTTAGAGTACCGGGCTAAGACAGTTTTAGTAACATGTAGTAATCGCATTATCATTTCTCGCGAAGGACGCCGAATACTTTGACATCATTTAACGCCATATAGTATTTTACCATCAATTTCTTTGCTTTAAGAGAGTCACAAGAAAAGCTTAACGGGAAAGCGTTATGTCGTGTTCTTCTTCTGGTGCAAGAAAGTCCATTTAGCCGCCTAACATGTCCAAATTGAGGGCTCCAGGGTATTAACAAGTGCAGTTGTGATAGATGAAACCCTTTCCTGTCATGTCAAGACTTTTTCTCCTCTGAATTCGTAGGGGATGAGACTAATAGAGATGAGGCGTATGAGATTGAATTGGATAGCAATAGCTTTGTTATAGAAGACCCGAAGATGCACGCCTGGCGCCATTAGCAGTACCAGTAGATGAGCTAGTGCTAGCTGAATGGACCCATCAATATTGCACACGAGGATTTTATTGGTAACTAATCAATTAATAAGTAATTATTTCATGAGGCTGATGTACACAATCAGAAAATTTTCGTTCATTAATACAATTAATAACGAATGCGTATTACTGCCTAATTAAATCGTCCCAAGGCTGACATCTATTTCCTAACAAACCGGATAGACTGAGCTAAGGTAATAATATTCGAAGATTTGTCAAGACGCGGGCGCTGTCTCGTCTATCCGATTATAGCTCAGCTGTACTTTTGGGCTGGACATAAGGCAGATTAGTCAGTAATCCCATCACTGCTCCTTAGGAACGAATTACAAGACGCTGAGCAAGATTTGGCTCATCTTTACTTGTCATCGATGCGATTATCGAGAAATATACGATGTGAGTAGACATGATTCGTGTCTCGCCATAACAGGCTGATGAAGTGGCCGCTCATTGTTACGACCGATAGTGACGTTGAGGGAGTAAATTTAGTCCCCCCGGAAGAATCAGTTCTCAGCACTTAATTGAATGTAGGATAAAGGTATTGTGGAATTACAATACCGGGACTGATACAGCTCAAGATAACCTGGTTTTTCTATTATGCGAATTTCCGTCGTAAAGTCGGATACAAATGGCTTAATATATCGATAGGTTCGGCGAACGATTCTCTGTGATCCTATTATATATTATAGTTTCCGTGAGATTTAGAGTTAAATTTATCCCAAACTCTTCTCCGTGACGTCTTATCAAGCGAATGCAAATAGGTGACTTCAGCTGCGATTAAAGCCCGGTCCAGTAACTATAGTTTGCGCTCACTCCTCTTCTATTGTAAGAGAATGACGCGAATTATTTATTCACGTGATTTACTTGACTTTATCCCTCTTACTCCAAGTGGCGCATCACAAATACGATTCCTCCACTTCCTCTAGCATGTCCTGTGCAATTCTCTCAACCTAGATCCAGTTCACAAGTCCCTTTCCTTACGTAGCAAAACAACGTTTTGCATGTATATATTGAGGCAAAATCGTAAAAAAGTCGTTCTGATGTCGATAACAGCCGTTTCACAGAAAAAAACTTGCGTGCCGGATATTTTCGCTTACTGACAAGTAAACATGGTTTAGTCCTATACTCCCGTGAACGGAACGTTATCGTTTATACGCAGCATCACTCAGGTGATTTGAGAAACGTATAATGGATAATCTAATAAAAAATAGTGGCCACCATGGATTATGTTACACAACACTTGATGCATAATGCATCTAATCTCGGATTTCTACTCCGATGCATTAGACACCAGCGATCGCATGATACATTACTGTGCGTAATGTATTTGGCGACAACTGCAGTAAACGTGTTTGATTGGTCGAACATTATCGTTACGCGAATTGAGAAATGGAGGATCTATTTAAGTTGTACAGGACCCTTGGGGCATGTTACACGACACTTGACATGCTTGAAGCACAATGCATGTATACTTGACTTTCTATATCGCTGTTCGGTGCATCAGGGCTTTTCAGTCAAGGAATCGGTCGACATAGATTTTAATGGTGAAAACTGCGTTTTAATTATAGCCCGCAAGACTTCTGCCTGAAGCAGTAACATGTTTGTTTGCTCTGCGGCCCGGTAATCAAGCAGCTCAGCTGTCGACGAGGGTTTGCTTCAGTCATTTCGAGGACTCTCACGAGACGTGTTGAAAATATGTTATTTACATTAATGAGGCGATAACCTCAATTACCGAGTAGAGTACGTTGATTGTCAGACGTCAGATTCTGGCCCCAGGCAATGAGTGATACATGTAGAAATAAACCTCAAGGCATATAAAATGACAAGTTGGAAAACAATATAAAAATGACCTGAAGTCATGATGGCCAACCAGGCGGTCGGCTGATCAAACAATGAAAGCGTTTATTTTTCTAAAACGTACGTTATATTTTGTTATCGTTAGACCTAACTAGCCTACACTGCGTAGCGGTTGTCTGCTTATAAACGCGATCATGAAGTTTTAAAAACATAGTTTGTCTCAAAACGTGCCATGTGGGCCAGACTACTTTGCTTCTTAACATCACCGCCTGCACAGTTCACAGAACCGTTTCATCTCTTGGCTAATCCTCAAATACTCGAACAGACACAGAGGAATAAGAAGATCAAATTGACACAGCTTCGATAAGTACGGAACAAGGCGATTAAATCGGCACACGCCATTTATACTGCAAAACAAGGCATTTTTACCGAAGTCGCCTCGATTTGCTCCCACTTGCGTGAGGAGACTTTGAAGCGAGTGTTGCTCAACGATTTAAGATGTATCCGGGCAATATGTCGCCGGATCAGTCATCTATGCAACACGATATATATTGGTTTTGATCCTTGCTCACATCTTATACACGAGACTCGGAGATCGCGAAATAAAATCCATTTAACAAATTCTGTCAGCAAGTAAATGCCTGTTATTAGTTTGGGATTGGACTTATCGGGGGAAAGATGCTTCGTCAATTGCTTCCCTGTTTTTCTTGATATGCTCTTGTCGTAAGGACAAAATTCCATCGGCTGGATCCATTCACGATTCGCCAGTGTTCAAGATTCGTCAACTCCTTCCCCTGATGAGACCAGGCAAGGTCATTCAATGTCGACAAGACTATTCCGAGAGATCACACGGTCGGACAGACAACGCACAGAACTGTATAATCAAGGGCCGGGTCTATGAGCGAAATTACAGCTTTTATCAAGGTCACTGACTTGCTGTAGAAGATCCGGTAGGTTATATAATTAACGACACGTAAAGGTCAGTTAGGCTTGAAAAATATGATAATTCGATAAAACGACTTGCCACAGAAGATCTGGTAGGTATAATCAACGAGACGTAAAGCTCAATTAGGTTTGAAAAACATGATAATTTGGAACTGCGACCATGATGTTGTTGACAGAGATTTTCAACTGTTTCCACATTTCCAAAAGTGTCACCATATCGTCCATCATGTCTCTGTAGTGCAAGCAATGTGCTAAGTGCGAGCCTTGTTATCAGAACTGATGATTATCTAGTCGCTAATTCTTTTATTGCAATTTATCTTCGCTTTGATGCTTTAAAACACCCGAAAGACCAAGAAAATAACTTGGGAAAATGTGCTGTACGAACAGGCTTCGCCGACCAACTGATTGAATACTATAGGTTGGCCAATAATGTTCACAAGCCCCATGAAAAATGTGTGCAAAAATTAAAAACCCCTCAATGATCATGCATGATGTGTAATGAAATTCGCCGAAAGACATTCAAGACGCTGCTATAGCCTTGATCTATTCTTGCTCAGGCTCCTTTGAAGAAAAAACAGCAAGAAATGTTTGACATCCTCTCTGATCCAAGGCACTCAAGGTCGCGCGCAGATGTTTCCCAGAGCGCTGAATTATTTTATGCTCTCCGGAATCTTTATCATAATGATGGTCATGGAAAATACAATCATGACATGATAAAGACTCGGACAAGGTTAAATCCGTTTCACCCAATTTGTTTGATGAAAGACAAATTTGATAGCATGTAGATTGCATGTAATCATGCAATACAGATCGTGACTTCACCAATCAAGTCAATTTTAGATCACTTCGGTTTCAACTTACTGCCTTCTAAGCCCGGGACCCTCGGGACCTCTCCTGAGGTCTATACAGCAAAAGAAAAAAAGGTACATTCGGAAAGTAAATGTAGATGACTTACGTGTTCATTTCATCTGTCATGTATGATTTGATAGGTTGGCCTTTAAAGCTCAAATGATATGCCTCACAACACAAGGAGGAAAGCATACTAGTTCATTCCAGTGTCTAACCGGTGTCTGCAACCTGCAAATAAAAGTACCTATCAGCTAATGGGAGGCCACTTGAGCTTATTGTCTCTTCCAACCGACTATTGTACTCTCACATGTGTTTTTCCTTTGTGTTTGGGTGACAATAGAACCTAAAATAAGGATTCATTACATAGCCTTTTGTGCAGAGCACGGCTATTTGCCAGTGAAACTACATGTATATTGTCCTTTGTGAGGTAAGCACCTTACGTATCTCCATAAGAGCATTATTTTTCACTCTGCCACCAAATATTGACAAACTGTTGTAAGAGCTAAACTCCTCTTTGAATTTGGCCAAGGGCCTCACTGCATGTATAAGCTTATAGCAGGTTTTAAAGGCATACGCCGTTCATTAAAAAACTTCAAAATGTGTTTGAATTTGAAAAATTCAAATTGCGTAAATACATACTATAAACATGAATTTCAGCATATTCGTTGTGTAGACAGATAGTTTCAGATAATTCGCATGCATTTTAATACTGCACTACGGCATTGTGTATACATTTATAACTGCACTTCTATTTTTTCTGGCCACCAGTAATTGTGAACGACGTCCTTTAAAAGTAGGACAAGTAGGAAACTAAAACACAGAAATTCACCTGTCTTTCGATGAACAGGTGACAACCTTATCCCCTATGTTCACCCTTAATCAATAGCATGTTCACCCTCCCCGAGGACATGACAAGCAATTAGGAGCTTGTCACTTATTTATCCGAGCGTCTTTGAGCATTGTTACTAAGGAGAACATTGGTTCTTAAGTGGTTGTATCTATCAGAGGAGGGCATGAACTCGTCGCAAGATGTGTCGAACGAAAAGTTTAGTCGATGTGTCGATAGAATTTCACTGCGTTACGTACCCTTGATTTTTCGAGAGCGTTTATAGATTTGGTCTGGGGGAATGTAGGGCGTTTTCATGACAAACCACAAGGAGGCACCAATCTTGAGAAACATATCTTTCAATAGCGCATCGATCACCCGCATGGGATGCATTTTGGCTATACCGCAATCAACTCACCGTCTAGCCGGGAAACGGAAAAAAGTCAGGCAGAAAACGAACAGCTCATTTTGTGATTGATGAGCTTGGACAGCGGTGCGTCAGACAATCATGTGGTTTGCTGGACATCGTCGAACCATAGGGTGGAAATACCAGACACTTATTGGTATTAGTCAAACAAAAGTTTCTTTGTTTGGGTTGATCGTCTACCTTTTGCTTTCCTCGTCTAAAAGTTGGAAAGTTTCTAGAATGCAGCCAGGCGCTTCGTGACGTCTCTTTCATTGTAATGAAGGGGAAAGGACCCAGGGTGGCTCTAGCAAACATGTCAACCAACACGACATGACCGAGCCAATTTGTGCACGCTTGGTAAATCCTCGACTAGCTCGATGGGGATCCGGATGAAGCTATTTAGCTTTGACTTTGTTGACTCGACCTACGCGCAGTTCTCTTGGTCACTTAAAGGCTCATTTTCTACTGTCTTAGGAAAGGGTTCAGGGAAAGTCTTGATAACATCGACCCCGGCCACGAAATAGCTTTCATGAAGGTTAAAAACCTGGTGCTTTTTAATTAGGAGGCAGGAAGAATGGCTAGTGCCTTGGTCTGTCGGCTGATGGCCGATTTACCGGTCAGGTATCACGAGACAGTATGATGACTGTCATATTTTTCTCCTCGATGCGTATTAGAACAATATTGGGCCTGGTCCACTCTAGAAGTACACTTCGAAATGACCATTCGTATCATTACCAAACTGTCGCCTGTCCAGTCACCTTTTTGTGCGGATTGATGCAAGGTGACGCGCTGCGCGGGGACGAATATCTACACCACGACGTCACTCTGTAGGCGCTCGATTACCAATCTTGACACCAAATGTATTGACATTGCTAAGCTTTACAGACTACGCGCGTTGTATGGGCGGAGGTAACGGAGGCAATACCGCTGGAAGTTCAGTATGTCGATTACCCCGCTACTGCTACTTTCTAATAGTTTATATAGATTATTCTCACCATGCATGGGCTTATTGGAATTCCAATGGTCCTAGGAAACAGGATATTGCCACTAGTATATCACAACTGTAATGAACGTAAGTAGCAATATTTTGTAGCCTCACTTCACCTAGTTCGCACAGCCATTTTCGAGGAAACTTTGTCCACTGGTCCAGGTCGACATCAAGTATGCCCTTAATTCAGTGAATCATTGGTCTGGTTTATGGGGTGTCCCTTCGAGAAGACCAATAAAAGGAAACTCCTGAGCTGGTAAAAGTGTGATAGGGAAACCTAACCTGCACCACTTGCTCTGATTTTTGCATGGTAGGTTTTGGTGAAATATACGAAACCGACTCCAAAATGCATATTTTCTTACAAATATGATTTATGACTAAGCTAATTAAATCAAATGTACTTCTTGAGGGTTACACCTGTTGAAGAAGAAATTGCTCTCAGATACCGACTGACCACTAACTATCGTTCCTGTATAACCATACTATAAATCTCGTTAGGCTGCTGAGACATCAAAAGTGATTCCCGAGGCGATGAAACCAGCGGCAAGTGAAGATATTTACGTTATTATGTTGCTATGTTCCATCCAATAATCGTGGGTCGTAACGTACTAAGCCATGAAATGTGGTCATTAGGCTAACAGATTATGGGCCGAGCAATAGTTCATAAGTTTGGCCGGCATTTGTTTGTTACCGATTGATACAAGATTTATGAGTCTCGTTGTGGCATTAACCAAATGATAACACGATATCCCCTAAATCCATTGAACCACATGCTTGTTCTCTTATGTTCCGTTTGCTTATTTAGTAACCATCACACTGTCATCACGCTATCAAAATATAATTTGAAGACAATTTGTCTGACTGGTTGTTAGTTAAACCTTACCCAGAGGGATCCTCGGCCCGTTGGTCACGCAACTTTATAAGCATAATGTAGTCTGACACGCAGATTACCTTTGAGAGGTCAAAGGTCAAGGTCATACGTTTAAAAGTCAAGGTAATACAGTCCCAATCCCATCTGGCATCCTTTTGTGCTTTTATGTGCGCGACATGTGCGTGCACACTTTCAGGTTACGCGAATCATCACGTCGTGATCTGCATAACTTTCGAGTAAGTTGCGCGAACATGTATGTCATCTTCATTGTTTACAAAATTTGACAGGGATACACTAGTTAAAAGATAGTTGAAAGCAATCTTATTTCCACGTTTCTTATCAAAACGCATACCAATGGAAAAGCAATTGCCCAATGATTATGGTATGGCTTCATTTGTTAACCGAAGTGTACATGTAGGAAACAGCGAACAGCAATTTCCCTCGGAAAATTATCTCGAATGGCCGCTTATGATATAGTCCCTGAGCATGCTGATCAATCGCCCCGCTTGTGTGATAGTGTCTCGCGTCGGGTAAGCTAGTCTTGTCTGTCCTGATGAGGCGACTGTCAGCTGGCACTGCACATATTAGTCTGCTAGCTAATGGTCGCCTTTTGATGTCATTGTTTTCAGAAAAACAGAATGTAATAACATCATTTTCTGTACAAATACTATTATTTGTACTATTTGACACTCCCGTCTCGTTGTCAGGTCTAATTGGTAGTATCGAGAGCTATTCAGTAACATCGTTATTAAGATGTACATGTAGTTACATGATTGTACTTTTTTAGCTATTATTTAACTCGATCAACGATCGCAATTTCCCATTCTCATATTTGTCTTCATTGTTTTGGTTAATCGAAAAAAATCTCCTCCGGGCTGCATGTAAACAATTTATTCTCTCATGCGCTTTTTATTCCCGATACTCAGTCAAGCGCCCCCGCCCGATCTCTAGTTATGTCACATTGTGCATGCATCACTCATCTGGCGCCATCCCCATCAATTTAATCTGTTTTAGGGGGAAAAATGCTGGACAGTTTAACAATGCATGAACTGTGTCTGGCCGGATTCAATTAGTCTGATTTTGCTGTTGCAATATTCATTTCTCGTCTAGTTGATAAACAACTCACTTACATTCTTTAGTCTATCTCCTGATGGTAGATATACATTGCGGACGATTTTACACAATTCCGGATGCATTTTGCAAAGTATGCAATTTTCACCTTAATTGTGGTAGCACGGTTATTATGGTCATGGTTCCACTCAATGCGATTTGGCATGAATCGCACAGCGCATGCGGAATCGCAGAGCAAAGAGAAGCCTGTGTTAGTTTGCTAGTTTGGGTGCAGGCAGCGAAGCGAAAAAATAACAAATCCTTATGACATGAGAGTTCATGATATCGCATTCAGCTAAATCCTTCCCTTGCCCTCACAGAAAACACATCGTTAAATGAGGTCATAAAATAGCATGCTGGCAAAAGTCGAGTACTGTCAAAAAGAGAGTGCGAAATAAAAAAAGGTGTTTATGACACCTTAAGTGGAATGCAACAAAGAGTGCGTTCATTACGCAAGATGTCCCTTTATTTACATTGTATTGTCACTAAAGGCATTTGTGGTGCCTAGGAGTCGTCTTATCCCATCACAACTAGGGATCAAACATTCAAATGCGAACTTTCTGAAGAGATATTGTTTCATCTTCAAATCTGCTAATGGATATTGGTGGTACATTATCTTGATAATGCCCAAAGCACACAAAGTTTCGATTCTTTGAAAGTCGTGGAAATGTGCTAATTCCATACAGAAAGTGGAGGAATCTTAATATCAGTCAGACTAACTTCTAATGCCTTTGATATGTTATTTCTATTGATTAGATAATGGCTACACTATTTTCTTTGCAATCACAATGTTTGTGAAATCAAAACACCAATACTGCCATCGCATTAGCTATTCATATGTTTTCTTAAAGCATATCCAGACAGTTCGATGGTAATTCAGTATATCCATTAATGCTGAAGAAACAACTCACGTTTCATGTTAAAGAGTATAAGGGAGTTTTTTGTCAATCCCCGAAGCACCAACGTAAACGCCTGTCGCATATTGTCCGACCTCCCGATAACAATGTCGAGCAACGGGACAGGTGTTCCCGTTGACGTTTCGGGGATTTGCGAAAACTCCTTGAATGAAGCTGTAGCGTACAATGTATATTATCTCAGACTGTTTCAAAGTGTCATGGATTTGCTTTTATACGGGAGTTCATCTAATGTGGTACAAGTTTATGTTAATGTCTATTCGCCACTGTCTCAGTCCAATTATAGTGTTTTTCATATCGTCTTCGCCAAAGGTACTCAGTTGAACTCATGAATCTGACCATGCAGATCACATTTCAATACCAATTTCTATCATCCTCCATTATTTCAACACCGTGTATCAACGACCATATTATTGATGACCTTTTGGGTTTTCATAACCGGTAAAGTGTCCAGGGTCCTGATGAAGAGCTTGATCGGATATCGAAATCCATACCCAATCTCCCCTCAATATGCCCATGTACGTTTGACATAGATATACGAGAACAGTGCATCATGGGTTACCAAGAAGGGGATATTAATGGTAGTCACTTTGATCGGAATAGAATAGTAAACCCGCGAAGGTTGCCCTCACATGTACCTCGGAATACAATTTCATCCGGTCAATATCTATTCAATTGTTGTTGTGACTATCCTAAGTAGTAAAATTATATCCTACGCAGTAAACATAGGATTACAATAGAAAAAGCCGTTTCCCCAAGTATTTCTTGTGCCACGTTCTATCATAAATCGAGGCAAATCGCCTCCAGACAAAAGGGATGATAGCTGTATGTAGGCCGTATGTGCACCCTCAGAGGATGACAGGAGTCAAACATCCGATTTGCTTTGAGACTGCTAGATAAATCGTGAGGAGTCATATACTCAAACAAACTAAGTTAAACTAACATGATCAAACGAGTGACGCACAGATATTGTTCACCTCAAAGGATGCAATTCTTGGGCAAATCTGGAGTAAGTTGATCTCTATCATAATCTTGATAAAGAATGCCAACATTTGTAATCCACCTTTGTTTTGTACTTTGTCGTGTCACTAGCTAGAACCCTGTTACAAAGTCGGAACCGATGCAAATTGGCGAAGAATTTACTATGTGCAAACTTTCATCATATATATGTTCAACAACCGAGCACGAGTGTCCAATCCTTGATAATTTACAAACCCATTTTATGACCACTTGCAAGGTCACATCGAGAGAAAAAAATTGGCGCCAAAATCGGGAGGTTTACAGTCTATCTGGCGCCTAAATTTGGCAGAAGCGTTTCCTCTCACGGTTGCCAATGCAATAGTTAGCGAACCATGATATCAAGCAACGGAACGATCAATCATCCCAGCAAAACACGCCAGTCGTCAGCTTGTAATTGATTTGCTTGTTTCGTTTTAATTTCTCAGTTCACATTGTGATCACTTCAAGGCTGTGGATTTTATCGAATGAGAGATTGACTTGTCAATCAAAATTAACGAATGATAAATTGAGTTGTCAATCAAAAACAATGTCAGGAGGTAATCAATCGAAAAGTGCACACTGTGAAATGGTGCATTGTTCTCTCCCGAATATACAATGGTTTGAAAAACTCTATGATTGCTGCATTCTATTAAAAAATCTTACCTTCATAGATGCAGTAAGTGGTGAGATATTTAAAGCTGAACTGCATGCACAAAACCAGAGCGTCCCATGCGGCAATAGTAAGACTCCGCATACATAATCACGCACAGCAAAGAAAAAATGACTTTCTTACCGCAGTTGCCCACTGGAAGTCGCTCAAAGATGTTTAACAGAGATTACACACACATGTTTGAACATTCTATAAAGGCGTATCAAACGACAGGCATTCCAAGAAGCCCAGTGGCCTTGAGGATAAGAGTGTTGACATATAAAACCAGAGGTCTCGAGTTCGAGTCCCGATGAGAGGACATTTTCATTTTTTTCCTTCCAGAATTCTCTGCGAAGGTCCGCATCGTCCCACGGCTTGCTGGTTTGTGAAATCAAGCGCATCGAAGCATTTGAGGTTTATTATGTTTCAGGCCGTATTCAGAAGGGCCTTACTGTCGTTTGAATTTCTTACTATTCCCGCATGGAGTGCTCTGGTTTTGTGCATGCAGTTCAGCTTTAAGTTAAATACGGCCCAACTGGTGGTATCCCTAAGATAGCTGATTTTGATGAGGTGTAATAGTTTTAAATGTCCTTGGATCGAGAGAGCCGCATGGTTGCAAACGATATGCACTTTTAATCTCTTTGTGCTGATATCTGAATTCGTGACCTTACAACAGTAGAGGACACCAACCATTTCGAGGGGGCATGTGATGTAATGGTAGACTTTCGTACTCTTCACGGTCATTGGTCCTTATTCACCACGCGATATCCGATGGCAAAACGAGATTAAACATTTTTGTTAACCGTTGAGCGCTTCCCAATACTGAGTTTTTGCGACTGCAATTGCTATCGTCGTTTTTGTGAAAACTGTTTACTCCAACGCATGCTGTGACAAATAATACGAAATGGCATCAGCATGGCTAAGGCCTTGGAAAGCTACCAGCTCGACACGATCGATTCTTAATGAGGCAAATCTGCTTACCAATCTTTTGCTCTGATAGTTGTCGGAAACCGCTCACCATGGCCTTAAAATATTACCAACTTTTAAATGCTGATTTCTTCTGCATCTTAGATATTAAGACTGCACTGCCGTGCTTATCATCTTTCATCCCGCTAATAGCCAGTTTATCTGCACGTTATTTTTATATCAATGCTAAAGTCTGTTATCACCATCGACCCATCCTTAAGGCATTTACCAATCAGCGGTTTATCTTTTTTTAGATTCCATCAATTGCCAATAAAAATATCGAGACAGCCGTCCCAAATCAGGCTCCGGTATAGTGCTATTATATATGTCAATTTGTTTCATTTTTCGCACTTACGGTCCATGTTCGCGAAGCTACAAAACATCTCTTTTCATTATGATTCTGATTTGGCCTAAAAGCTTCTTCTTTCGACCTGTGATATAACCATTCTTATTTTCATCTCGATCTATCCTCTACCATCGGGTGTAGTACAGGGTACACCGATATAGTCTATTTAATGAGGAGTCTTCCGCACTAAACCACTATTAAAAGGCAAGAAACTCGACACTGATTTAATTGGTTCTTGACGATGCGGAGTAATTACTAAATGGCAATAGCATTCCGCGAAGATGACGTCACTGCAGCTGCTGCCCTCTTTTTCCCCAACGCTGAATTACAGACAATGTCGGACAAACATGCGGTAGTAATGGATTCAGGCTTTCTAACTAGGGCAGTTGGATTCAATCTGGCACATGTCCGAGTGTTGGAAATACTAAATAATTGTTCTGAATATTTCTCTCTCTGACTCTATGGTATCATTCATGCTAAAAACAATGCAGGGTCAAAGATAATTGACTTTGAAATAAGCTCAAATGCGTAGAAATAAGTGTCGATGTCGGACTGTCACGTGACTAAAACGTCATCAATATCTTATGCAAATGACCTTGTGAGCTATAAATAGTAACTTCGCGGGATGCTATTAAGGATATTGTCACTGTATTTTGACTGATCCGCCCCTAAGTTTCATGGATATTGGTCTCAGTCGTCATCAAACTTGAGGGACCAAGAGGTCAGTCACAGGTGGAAAAGGCTTGCACCGAGAGTGAAAGGGATTGACTGTTGGTTTAGGTATGACTTTCATAATTATACAACTACTCCATCCTTAAGACGAAGACCACTTCATTTGAACAAATCTATTCTGTCGTCTAATTGATATGGGGCTTAGGGCCACCATAAAACCATCGTGTTGAAGTCAGATATCTAACATCCTTGTATAGAGGCATTAGATGCTACTGTTGCCTGTCACCGTTGTGATAACCCGTTAACTGACAGAGAATGATGGATTTGCCAATGGGGAATCATCATCAGGTCAGATCGTGTTATGGTTTCGCCTGCGAGTCTGTCTGCCTGCGCAGGTGCGAAAGCTCCGGAGTATTTCTGTCATATTTAATGATAAAACATGACCAGCGGTGTTGCTACAACATTTCCAACGTACGCTTAAAAGTTTACAAGGCCTAACAACATATCCGAGGCCTCGTATTCCGCGAGTTTCTCAGTTCTGAGCCACAAACCTTGTTAGTCAGCCTACATGGCTTGTTGAAATATTTGTACCTTCTCATTGCAAAGCGGACAATGCCCTTTATAAAAGAAAGCAGCGTCCTTTTTTACAGGGCTTTGTTTTACCATCGGATTTTGCCTGGCAACTTTATGATTATGCAGCAAAAGGAACAACACACAACACGTACAGCTATCATTTAAACAATGAAAGTTTCATACCTAGAGGGCAACAAATACAAACTTTATATCAATGATACGTGACATTAGCTAGTTCATCCTGAAGCTGTGACAGCGGAATCGTACAACACAAAAATAACCGGCAACTCTCATCGCGGAGGAATCCGCTAATACGCACGGCAGCAATGCTCTTGTGGGTGACTATCTTTACATAAATTAAGAAGGGTTGAATGAAATATTTCGTCTAGCAGATCATAGGACCTGCGGTATGTTTTAATGATGACATGTAAGCCACTTTTCCACGCCTAATTGATGCCTTCTGCAGATTCACAAGGTACGGATACAATAATCGGCATTTTCAAAAGTCACTCTATCATAATCGTCGTAGATGACTTCGATAACGAATAGACTGCGGGAAATGTACGGCGAGTTTCAATCTGTGGATTGTATTGTGTAGAATTAGCTAGCTGTATCCAAAGGCTACGAAGTCCAAACAAGCAGAATGAGCCAGGAAAGAACATAACGAATAAATGCATTTCCTGAGGACACCAATATCCAATCCATTAGTTTGCTTCTTTGATGGCCATAATAATCTATTACGCGAGTCAATTTCTTTTCTTTGTTCTTCAGATATCCGAGCGCAGTCAAGTGGGATTCAGCAACCATGCCTGCAGAATATACGCGCAGTATTCTTCAGCTAATCTTCAATATTGAAAACCTTAGGCCAGGTAAAGTTGAAAAGAACCAACAACCACACCGAAAAATCATATTTAGTATTTCATATATTCCCATCACTTTATGATGTTTAACATCAGACCAAACATGCGTAGCCCCTGCTGATAGCACTTCCATCATATGAGTTTGATTTCTGATCAGTGCTTATTAATCATTTCATTTTGGCTACTGTATTTTAAAGTGGTTGGCATTGTGTTCTTTGGTCGTAGTAAGGACGTTTTTCCCTTGAAATGTGTCAAATCTGAAGTCTACCATCGATAAAAAAGTGCCCCAGCCCTGATTTCAACTACACTTTCGAATAAAAATCATTTTCTATACTGTACCTGGCCTACAGGTTTAGTTCAATTTAGGCGTTTTCCCGCTGTTGCCACTGCCACAGTAAAACTACGTTCAGCAAAAGCGGCTTCTTTATTTTGAGTGACCTGCTCCTAAGTTTGTTGGACATGGGCCTCAGAGGAACACCAAGTGTCAGAGAGATAGACCGTAGCTTTAGGTAAGACCTTCCGTAAATTTCGAGTGATCTTTTCCTAAGTTTGATTGATATGGAGCTAAGTACCTCCATAAACCACCGTGTGGGAGACAGACATTATCAAACATCCCAGAATAAGTAAATTAGCTGCTACAGTTGCCTATCGCAGTTGTGATAACCCATTAACCGACAGAGATTGATAGATTTGCCAATGGGGAGTTCATTAGGTCAGATCGTGTGATGGTTTCGCCTGTCAGTCTATCTCAAGGTGCAAACGTATTTCCTTCATAGTTCAGGATAAAATATGCCCATAGGTTATAAAACAACATAACAACGTCACGCTGAAGGTATCCAATACCTAACAATGCATCCAAGGCTTCGAGTCCCGCAAGTTTCTCAAAAATAATCATTAGCAACAAAGCTAATTAAAAAGTCACCCCGGCCTATTGTATATTTCCTGTTTTATTTCCCACAGGCCAGGCACATCATGTTCGTCTTTAATCTAATGGTAAAGCGGAAAATGCCCTTTATAAAACAGTGCAGTGCCAATCCCATTGGCAGTAAAAGTTTCTAATTCAATGGGTATAAAAGTTGGCAACAAATACAAACTTCCCACTAATGACGAAACGGGTTTAATTCGTCCCGAAGCCACCTCACAGCGCCAAATTTTACCGCTATCACTGCCGCGGCAATAATCAAGTTCGGAAGTATCATAACATTTTGTCGGCAGCACAGGTGGATAATCCTTTACTGCCGAATACAATAATACAATACGGCAGCTTGAGCGGATCGTATTTCTGTGTCTGTCTTGGAGACAGGCTTGTTTGCAGACTCGAGTCCTGATGGCCCCTGTAAGACTATAATGGAAAGATTACACGCGACTTGGCATGCTGTTTGATCCCTCGCGTTCAATTCAATGATCAGGCTGGTGTGAATGTAATCTTCGATCCCGGGGAATTCATACCATGATAAAATGGGGGGGGGGGGGGGGGGAGGGGGATTAGCTAAACACTATCATTGTTTTCGAGGCCATTGGTTACCATGGATTACCATTAACACGGTTGGACTAATTCCCACGTGGCAACGAACCAGGTTTTTACAACTACATGTACCACTAAACCGTATTCGAAAACTTGCGCCGCCAAGGAAGCGGCGATGCTTACGTGATCGGAATGGGATAAACTCATTCAAGTAACTGATGATAGAACACTAAATTGTACAAATCAATAAGACGTTCGAAGAAAAAAATACGCTCCTAAAGATGAACTAGTCCTGAGTAAACAATAGTAAATAGCAGACATATGCAGTTGGTGAGATATTTATCTGAAATTCGTCTAACAATGGAGAAGCCACAGAGTTCGTCAAGAAGAATGGTATTTCATTATCTCTTCGCGTTCTTTGTCATCATTGCTGCCTAACAATTCTCACAATAAATCCTGAAGGATTTTACATTCTTGAATAATTGTTTCAAATGATGTTGACAGCATTCCCAAGCGGAAGACTATTACGCAACAGCACGAAATAAAACTGTCTGGGGTTTTGATTAGTAAATTGAACACGTCTAGAAGGCAAGAGCAGACGATGCAACGGTTGAATACGAAGTGTTGATAACTTTTTTTCGTGAGAAAAGCAAAGCAACTGGCTTATTATCGTCTGGAAAGATGACATACCTCTCCCCTTTTACCGCAGAAGTAGAAGAATCCACTTGATGTTCATGTATAAAGGAATTTTGTTGAATATTAAGAAACAATTGGCCTAAGATTATAATCTTGTGCATCTTTATATTTCATTATTCCTTGAACTATCATTATTGCAGTTTGACATTAATCCTTGCCAATATCAGTGCGCGAATCACGAAAGACTATAACATTTGTCAAAGAAGTTGCACCTGGGAAATTAAACAGTTCACAAATATTTGTCAAAGAGGACATCTAAACGAGGAACAGTTCAAGCGATAAATGAACTTACCGCTTCGACTCAACTATCAGCGGTCTCTTTTGGCATTGTTGATAATGGGGAAAAAAAATCGCCTGAAAGTAACTGAATGCAAGCAAGATACTACAGCTAGCGGCGGTTAAAATGTTAGAAAACTTACGTAAATATTTCGAACTTTTATTGACTCTGTCGAACTAAGATCGACAGATTGAATTACTCTCACTAACCGAAAGCACTGCCACTGGGAGTGATGTTCAAAGCTGCCTTTGATCAAAGCAAATGTCTTCGGCACAATCGAATTAAATATGGTTTAGAAGCCTACTCATCAAGGCATTCATACGGCTTGTAAAGATATTCTGTTTGTATTATCAATCACAAAGGCTTCAAATATTGACATGTTAACCCTAATGGAGTTTCTGGTTTCGATAACCGATTTACAGATGTAGCTGATCAATACTGAGGCTTTGATAGATGTCGGCCAGATGTAGCGCGGTTCATCACAATCAATTTACACCGGACATTTGAAGATTCAATTTGCCTTTTGAAGTGCGAAGCAAGCATGGCTTGTCATCAATCTCAAATAGCCGTTGTTACAGCGAAGTATTAAAGGGATACACCGTTCGTGTACTAGCGGTCCAGTAAAATAGAAATGCAGTTACAAACAATACCGTAGTGCAGTTATCTTGGATACAAATTTGCTGAAATTTTACATCGAAAAAAGCGGAAAAGGGTTAATGACAATTCCAGAAATAAGAAATACAATGAAAAAATATGCCTACCTCAACAAAGCGAATGTCGCATCCAAGGACTCAGTACTTTATCCGTCAATATCCCGATATCTGAACCGATACTGAGCTTACATTAGCAGTATTCCAGGTACGCCGTAACTAGGAGCGCGCGGCAGCTAGAAGCATGTCGTCACATCGATGCCGATAAGACAACTGGATGCAACGATGTAATCGCATCGGTTTTAATGCTCACGCGTATGGTAGGCGGGAGGGGACTGAGGGAGAGTGTCAGTATGACAGCATTGCTAAACATCAGTTTTAACACTCGAGTTGTCTGAAATATAACTCTGAGACTATAGCTAGAGGTACACTTTATCAGGACACGAATTACCATTCAAACTAAATGATATACTCCTGTTCAAGAGAACATGTCACTCCACTCAATTTGAAGTAAAATACTGAACACTTATCCCAGCCTTTTATTAAGCTCTTTTTTCCTGCAGAGTGCTCTTTTCCCTTGAAATTACCGGTACCATACATATCAAGTAGAAAACATGCCAACGCGTCAAATCGAATCGATGCTCAATATGATAGTTGGAGAGCAACAAATGTTATCGTATGATACTTAATGCGTCTAGGGGCAGTGTCAGTGTTGCGGTTAAGACTGAAGCACTGATGGCAGTGCCACAACTAGTGTTAGTGCCAGCATCAGTGTAACAGTTAGGAGCCAGATGTGTACGTGATAAAGAGATTTTACTCTCTTACTGGCTGTTTTATATTTTGACCGACGTAAACACGTCTCTGGGTTTTATATAGCTCACAGTTATAATAGAACGCAGCTAAAAAACACAAGCACAAAAAATATATGAACGGCCTGGCACCATGTTGCTCGAGATTATTAAACCCGAAGGTGAATGGTTTCGTCGTTGATTGCTGCATTTTCAAACATTTTTCTCTTCCGCTACAGCCGTTGGATGCAATGGATAATTTCCGCAACCTTATTACGTGACGGATGCAGAGATCTACTCACTCGGGGTAGTACGTGTAGGACAATCCTACTTCAAAGCCATTAAGAGGTTTTCCATGCAGGATTGGCGCAGGCGGCAGGAGTGGTGATGAGCCTTAAGGGAGGAAGCAATCAGCATGCGGTATTCCAACATGACATTAAGTGTTTTTCAGAAAGATCCAGTGAAAGGTACTTGGCAGACGACGGCTAAACTGTAATAGTGTGATCACAAATAGTAAAGTTACACAGTGGCATAGTTGACCGGCTGTAGTTGACTCTGTGAAAGAGTATTGGCGAGTCCTACCCGAAGGATAAACCTGTGTTTTGCAACTTATGGAGTTTTGCAATTCTGTTTGGACTATACTTCATTGAATGACCATCTCCCTTTGAATTAAAGGGCAGCAGCACTCAAGCGCCAATAGACGAATGTAACTGCTAGACTATATGCGGCTGATTCGCCCATTTCTGAAAGCATCTTAAAATTGACCGGAACTAACCAAATAGAGCATTCAAGATCGACTCATTGCAAATGAACACGCTGGATATGCATTCCCTTTTGTTTCGACAGTGCAACCGGAGTCTGGTCCAAATACTGGTTCCGGAAATCCGCCGGGAGAGGCTGTAGAATGTCACTTCTTAACTGTAGTTCTGTTTGAAAGCATGGTTTCGAATTGTCTGATTTTTTGAAGTGGATGCACGGATGGAGCAACCAACTGGTTATGTGCTCAAGCTGAAACTAACCCAGGGGAGTTGTTAAAAGTTGCTGAGTACCGCGCCCACGTGTGCCGCATTCACAATCGCCAAAAAAGAGATGTACTGAGTGCTTATATTGTCGAAACGATGGTTAGCAGCGCTAAGGGAATACAATAACAGTTTGACACCAGGCTAAATTTTAGCGGAAATACTTTTGTTAGACTTTCTCAGCTACCAGCGGGAGGGCCAAAAAGTGATGGAAACTCTTCAACAGACACATGTGGAAGGTTTTTATTTCTATTATCAAGACTAATAAGACACTTTAATTCTCATCAAAACCCACTTAATATTTGTTTATACAGCATATTTTATGGGTATAGTCATAAACACTTAACAAGCTTTAAGCAGAATCCCGACAACTGAGTTTTGGTGTAAGATCACGTTCACCACCCCAAGATGCCTTCATTGAAATTGTGATCATTTGTTGATAACGGCAAACAATTAAGCCAAAACTTCTAATGGAATTGCTCATAAAAAATACTCAGATCCGTGACAGGTCAGTGACAGATCAGGGCCGTCCATACGGAGACCATCAACATGGGAGAGATGTCGTCGTATCGATGAATATCTGAATGGGTGCGGTACAGGGGCCTTATCGAAACACGCTCACCACGCCTTGGAAGAGAATGAAGAAACAGATCCAATTGCAAAACGAACGCTGACGACAAAGAAGAAAAGAAAACACACTCCTGCAGTTGGTTGATCGCTTAAGAGTGCACCACAGTCACGTTTTGTGTTTTTGCGAATATCCGCAGCATCATAACAACAAGGTTTATGAAAAACACATCGGCATTTTCGAGTAGGTTGTTCCCGACTCAAGTAGGTTTAGATTGCGACTGATCAAAGATCAGAGGATCAACAAAAATCAACAAACGAAACAACACGCAATCAGTGTAACGATGAAAGGTTTTGGGGGAAATCTGTGCAATATGGCGTGTACCAGGGAGGGCACATTAACAGAAAATAAGTCGAATTCGAGCCGTTCGAAGCATTCAAGTAAATTTTAGTAAAGAATCAACTATCGTTATTTTTAGGCAAGGGCAATATACTTTATTCATCAAATATGAATCAAGTGCAATTTGAAGACAGTATAAAGTGCACAAAGTCAGGTTTCTTGTTTCTTTTACCAACTGGAGGAATTAGTGCATGAGAGTGCTTTAGATAATTCAAAAGTTAAGGAAAGTCCTTCTTTACGAGAAAGTTTGGCAGCATGTGGCCTACAGAAGTTGTGAAGACACTGCAGAAAGAAAATGATTTGAGCAAATTGAAGAAACGTCATCGATCATTTTGATCGTTAATACAATACCTCGAAAAGCTTGCACGTACGATGCAATCTTTCATTCAGAAGGAAAATCGAACCGATCTCTCACGTTTACTAATTAAAACGCATCTCATCCGTCGTTTTATAACGACAACGAAAACGCATCATCACTAATTTACGGAAACATTTGACAACGATTGGGACGGATTATCAATAGGCAAAGACAAGTTGTTCTTTCCTGCTGAAAAAAATACGGCGATCCTACCATTTACCTGGTCGACAAAGCATCATACTGGGTTTCTGTTTTTTGGATGCGATTATTCCTAATAATAGATGTCTCCGAAACAGCAATCAGAATGAATTATGTAGCAATTTTACGGAAGTAGAGTTACCAATAAATTATCTGCGAGTCTGATCAACAATATGTAGTTTTTAGTCAGCTCGTAAAAACGCTTTGTTTCATATTATTGCCATAGTCGATGGTCGCTGAGACAACACTAATTTTACCGTATGCCTATTCATATGGACAATGTGGCTAATAGGTATCGGTTTGCCTAAGAAAATACGTGATTACCACAAGAAACATACAAAATATTAGTTCATTTTGAGGAGCGTAATGCCCGCATTTATTATTTTTATCCGATTGCACCTCTTCAACACTGTGGGAGTGCATTGTTTCTATTGTGTTGCAAAGGTAAACCAATACCTTTACCCACCGTGTTCATGAAGGAAGACGAGAATCCAGTCCCTATAAGCACACTTCCCATAATAGGTCGCAATCGACTGATGAACAAATGCTTCCGTATCTTCTTCCACTCGATAGGTCTTGGTAGATTAATATCTTTAATACGTGCGTCTTTGTTGTTCGACAAACTGCTGCCTGAATGATCTCAAAGGAAGTCGATTTATTGATGAAGACGGAGCAGCGAACTACAGTAGCAACTGATACCAGACGGTCGATCTGGTCGGGGAGGAGGGGGGATTCATTGTATGTGGCTGACGGGAAACAAATTTAAACTAATGATCAATAATTCAGCACTTACATCGACTGCACATGCAGAGGCAACGCTCCTCTCTCTGGATCAACGCGCCTACCAGTCGAGTCAATCTTTGAAAATAACGACCTTACCACTTTTTTGTTTAACTACTGCTGATTTGACCCAAAGGAACATTGTTTCAAAGGTTTAATAAAATCCAAACAGGGAAACTGCCCCAAAGCATCATCCTTCATGAATGTCCGTTCCGATATTATTGCCGTTTTATTTCGAAAATCTGCAATGCGCGAAAATTTCGGAAAAACTGTAAAACTCTTTTTTTTACGGATTTCCTTCGGTTTTCAATGAAAACGTATTTTTGGGCGATTTAAAATATTTTCGTTAATCAATTGATATTGTTAAGTTAGCGTTAGCTCATTTTGTTATTGAAGCAAATGTCGAAGTTTTTTACTAATAGACCTTAGTTGGGTGTGGTGACGATGTGTGTCGGCTTGCGCTGGCGTTGTCACTTGATATAAGTTAAATCTGGACGTTCTATAACATTTAGCAATAATCGATAAAAAAAATACAATAGCTCATCCCCTAGGTTAGAAAAATAAGGTGTGACATATATTTTGTAAGCAATATTTTTTGCTTCAATTTGTTGCCTCATAAAACACAAAGAGTGGCACATTCTCCGCGCCTTTTTGCGTTGTAAAAACAAATGCCTTGTACTTCTTTCGCATGTACTCTTATCCGTTTGATCCTAAAGTTCACCGATATAAATAACAAAAGGACACCAAGAAGATGCGACATTCTATCTAATCTATGTTTTTTCTTCATCATCTTTTCATGTATCAGGCTGCTCGCGATGTATTCGTGCAGGAAAACGATTGTTGCTTGTAAAAGGTGCTCCGATCCGGTGTAACTGTGTTAAAATGCGAAGGCGTCGTGCAAGTAGGTTTTCTCTGGATAAGTGATTGCTCTGCGGTATCAAAGTGCATGAAAAAGTTTCTAAGAAGGTAGGTACTTGATATACCATCACTATGTTATCTTTTTCAGCTCTATTGAGATTGCTTGGAGCGGATCGCGGAATGATCTCCAGAAAAAATGATGAAAAATACCCGTTATTCCCTTATTCGTGAAAATACAGTACTTTCCATTTCTTCCACAACCGCCGGAGTCAAACGCGACAGACTTCACCTACATAGTCATATTAGTCATTCTTTAGATATTGATATGATAATGACATGTCTTTTTGTTATTGACAAACCTGACAGGCGACAGCTAATGTGTGAAACAAAATACTTGCTTGTTTGTCATCGATCGATGCAAGCAAAACCCTGGTACCAACACAGTAGATCTTATATATAATATCCATAAAAATATCCGCGGTGACCGAGACAAACCTCGTGTTTGTACATGTACATGTAGCATTTGGAAAGTATCATTGACCTCCCATCATGTGGCGAAGGTAGGCGTTCTTTGATGCATCTGTTCTCTAGCAAATAAATAGTACATTGAGGTAAATCATTGATCAGATCTATCTGAAAAACACGTGAATCACAGAATATGCAGGCTTTATAACTGTTTGAATCAAACCTGAAAACAACGCGTTAGGTCTTAACAAACCTTTGCAAATTATTCATAATTAGTCTCCGCCATCGGCTGAGACTTTTGTATTAGGGTATTATTCTCTTCAAGAAATTATTCCAGCAAACTCTCGTCCCCTGGTGAAAGCTTCATATGTACATGGACACGGCAATGCATTGCAAAACATCGATAAAACGAGGGTGTCCATGAACTAAGAAATCAATCTGGGTAACAGCCGCGAAAGTGCCATGGGCATGCATAGCGCAATACATGTAAATTTTTAACAAATAAACCTCGCCATACCGGCACGATGACAGGTGCCCCGCGTTATGTGTATTACATATTGGCTGCACATATGGAGGAACGCAATGGATAAAGCCCAGGGACTGGTCTACACCATCGAAGCATTTTTCGATAAAACCAAATATTTGGAGTTTATGGGCTGTGAAATAAGAAAACCGCAGTGAATTAAAGCAGCTGAGTTTCAAGAATGTGTTCTTCCCTTCTGGACACTTTATGTTGCCTTGATCAGTCGTATTTTGCACATAAACCATCGCTCCGCTGAAGTGAAAGTGCGATGTTTTTGTTTTGTTTTTGTCAACATGCATGGCTGTGTGCATATGAGGCGGAGACTCCAGAGTCTGCTAAGACTCAACTGACAATTCTAGTTGTTAGTTCATTTTCAACGAAACTGTTTCAACCCAATATCAATACCAAATAACAGCATGCACCAGTGATTCAATGACAATACCAATTACTCATCAAACAAAACTTTCAACCTTTTGCAATTGATGCTAGTTTATGCTCGAGGCAAACTATTATACTTGTCAACTAGATCTGATGAAAAACGAAACCGCTCTCTGCCCCAGCAGAATAATATATCAATACAAACGAATTATCAATGTGAATCAATGCTGGACTGACGTTTATAACCTTATGAACTGGATCTGACAACAAACTGTAAGGTCATGTTATGAGTAACACAAATTTTTTTTGAAAGGTTGTTTGTTATTCAGTGTCATGAAACCAACGTATTGTACTCTTATCAAATGCGAAGACGCGAGATTCAATATTTTGACAAAAGCAATTACTCATCTAACATTAATTTCATTCTTTATTTCAGCTCGTGACAAGAGTATTCATGTAGTTATCCTTGAGGAAAACTATTAACCTTGTGACCTGGATTCTACAAAAGAATCAAGCGGACCGCCAGCATATTGTTTGAAAACTCCAATTCATAGTTAATCGAAGTATTTTCTGAAATTAATAAAATCGCCAGTTGTTTTATCTTTCGGATAGATGATACGTCTATAAACTCACAATTTTGATGGCGTGTACCATCATGTCGCAGTTAATTAAGTATGAGACGATATGGGATCCCTAGTTTAGCCTTAAGGCGAGCGTTTAACTTAGTGGCTGGGTCGCGATATGACTCATATTCTAGTTGGCTTAACTATAATTTTAGTTGAAACCAGCCGTATCAAAATGATCGATTTGATAACAAGGTTTTATAATGTCGTAGTCGCCACCGACTTGTATCCTAAACGCAAACAATCGAAATTCCAAGATGGAAAGCTTTTCCTGACACATTTACCGATGCGGATATTCTCGTGACTCGGTTACCAAACAGTAATATAGTGCTACAATCCACCTGTTTCACCCACGTTATGTCAATATATTGATTTGATATCTCATCAGCATGAAAGAGATGCCACTGCAGACATGAATCATAGTGTGAAAGCAATTATCGTGTAGTTATTTTTTGTTCTTGAAAAAAAACAAGTTAATCGTCTAGACATATTTTTTTGGCAGGCTTCTCATAAAGGTTACATCAACACGTTTCTGTTTTCACTCAGGCAGGTGTGATTCAAATTCGTAGGGTCTTCGTGTTGTTGGGTGTGATGCAGATACACCCACGTTAAGTTCACTGATCTAAATATTTCATTACTTTTTATTTTTTTATACAAATGTCTACTAAAACCGAATCAGTTTGATAACAAAATGTAAGGTCGTCTGATCATACATTGTACATCTTTGATAAACGCCTTTAGATATTTCTGACTAATTGTTAATCACTGTACTAAGCAACTTGCCCTTTACTCACCTGTCCCTCAGGGTAAAATGAATAAATAATTTTGACTAGACCAGTTTAATTACACAGCCTTGCATTATTTATTTCTGACCTTTATTGGAGATGACGGGATATCAATCAAAGCCTATCACAATCACATCAATCTGGTCTTCGGGGAGTCTTGCTTGGTTTTTTTATCCACCCAGGCCACGTTTTATTTGAGTTAATTAATTCGTATCGTACCGGAGGCTAGAAATGTACTTCTTTAAAGAGCAGCGCAATAAATTTATAAGAAAATGTGAAACGAGATGATTTGAATTCACCTGTACCATTTAACCTGTCTGCGACTGCAGCCAGGTCAAAAGTCCAGGTAATTATTCAGTTTCGTGCATGCACATGGTGCATGCGCCATCACGTGCATGCAGCATCACATGATTATTGGTTAAAATGGTTAAGATTGACTGTATAGACATGTACTCGTACAAGCACACGAAACTGAATACGATGGAATAACTGCGAAGCTTACGAGAATCCATGGGTTCTCAAACCGGCACGTCGGGTAGATAAAGGAAAGTCATGACAGATCAAAACTCATTTGAATTGAAATACTGCATTTTCCACTCATCCAGTCATAACATCAAATTGACTTTCTGAGATGCCTTTAAGCAAAGGCGAGTGTATCGATAAGGTAACGTTGATATATCTGAACTGTACTTTGATATATAAAATTATATCGATTATCGTCTAAATCCCTGTGGCTGGGAATAAGTCATTGTGCAGAGACAAAGGGGATCAAACGAAATCAGTCACCCTTGGAGTATTTGCTTTTAAATCAACACCGAATCCGTTGATGTGTTGAACAAAATCTATAAAACGTATAAAGTATCGGAATTGACATTTTCCCATCAAGAGTGATTAAATGATAGCTTTATTTTACTTGATTGCAGATATTTCAATGTCGAATTTCCTTTCCTTCACACTTTGACAGTCTTCAATATTTTTCAAACATATCTCTTGATAAAAAGGCAAGTAGATTTGATTCTGACGACAGTTTGATGATTAATAGGTGATTTCCAATACATTGCAGTAGCAAACTTTGCTTTCTAGTTTGAAATGGTAAACTTTAATTGGGGTAAATCACGTTTTCATCAAATGGCGCGGCTTGCAGGTTTGGTTTTTTAGGAATGTCGATTAAGAAATACGTGAATTGTCAGTAGGTTTTGCTGGGTGTCTTTGACAGTGTCTGAACGACAGCGCTCAGAAATTTGCGATAACATCTAGCAGTTTATAGTAGGATGAAGCAGGTCTTGTTATTCAAAATACGATGGATTGTTCGTGTAATGCAAACATAGGAATCCCTACCCATAAAGGCAAATGTGTCTCTCTCCACAACTATGGAATCGAACATGTACATGTACATATAAATAGCGTTACGTTATTACATGATAACATTCATGATGTTCGTTTTTTGAGCATTCTATTCCAAATGTCGATGTTGTTACTGGATACCGAATTGTTATATCTAGCTACACATGTCTTTTTATAATAGTATGCTATCTGATAACCGGGATGTCAGAATTATTTATATGAAAACATCGATATCAAAATATTTGTGTATGAATTCATAATATGTAATATTAGCAGGTCGCGATTCGTTGTTGATCGAATGCAAGATACACCTGTCAAATGATCACTACACTCTTTGAAAAAAGGGTTCCACATTGAACCCTTAGTATGAGGTGCTTACAGCACCCTATCATAGGGTGCTCCCACAGCGGCGAAAGGTGCTTTAAAGAACCTTCTCAATGGGTGCTTCCAAGCACCCTTAATTAGGGATGCTCCATAGGGTGCCCCACAGCAGCGAAAGGTGCTACGTAGAACCCAACACGAGGGTGCTTTCAAGCACCTTAATTTAGGTGTCCTTCGATAAGGTGCACCCACAGCGATAGTGTGATATGCAAAGGGTGCTAGGAAGAACCTTATTTGAAAAACCGACCGCTACAACAACGCAAAATCCATTCTAACATGAGAGGGGCTACTGGAGACGGCGAGGTTAGGGGAAGGACGTAGTCCCTCTAATGCCATTCGGCGCAACAGCTTTTTTATTTTCCTGGACGAACAGTAATAAAGAGCAGCTACCTCTTTAAAGACCACAAAATCATGTTGCAAACGTTGAGGACATTCACCTCTGTCTGTGTGCTGCGATGTATGCCTGCTTAAAAAACGATTAAAAACAGTAGTCACGCAATATACTAAGTAGCAAAACTGCAGCAGCTTTCATCTGGTGTTACCCTCGTCACATATCAAATGGAACCAAGACGTATTTTCTTATTAGAAGGAATGACAACAAACATGGCGAAGAGTATACTAAAATTGCCAATTTTCTTCCCATTTTACAACCGTTTGTGATGTACAGGCCGATGCAGCACTGTTTTGGGAAAAAAGAATTATAGCTATTGACCGTTTGTGTGAGAAATACAGCGAGTAATTGATTTCCCGACAGTTTACGTCTTGTTTGATAAAAACCTAGCAATATCGGTATTTTTGCTAACGCCCAGGTTCTTTTTTCTTCATAAGACAACGGAATGTAGTTAAGGTGAAACACCAACAAATGATGATATAACATCAATTGCGTGATGACAATCAACAGAACTGAAAAAGAATCCAAAGCCATTTGATCAAATGGATTTCTCTGGATTTATTGCATATTTCTGCTTATAAAGAACATTATTTAGATATCGCATGACAACACATCTCAATGTTGTCAGTAGCAAAACGAATGAACCATTGTTGGTATATTTCGTTGCGAATAAATCACCAACATACGTTGTATTCTGGCATAGACCTGCATGCAATGCCACGACTTTCCAATAACTGTCGTTCATTATCACATTGGCTGATAGAACGAACGACAGATCTTGGTCAAAAACTCTCTCTTGTGTGTTATCAGAACATTCTACTCGAGAAGGGAAGGAGCAGGTGCGCGTGAAGTATCGGAGATGTACTTGTCAGCTGAGCTGATGGAATGATGGTGACCGGATGAACTATAGACTATTCCATTAGTAAAACGTACTTTTGGGCCACTGTGCTACTGGGGCGATTTCTTGAAATTTTGACTCTCTGAAATCTACATTTTGTACCCCAGAGGGGTTTAACATTTCAGTTACCATGGTTACGAAATTATTATTGTATGTATCCGTGTACATTGACGTAGTGCACTGATTTTGGTATTTTCCGGTCCGTATAATACTTCTTGCTGAATTTGATGAAATCGTCTGGTTATTGTTGTTGTTGGTTACTAGCTCTTGAAATTCGCCAAGTTATATTTCATTTAGAATTAGCACCAGGAACAGCAGATCAACAACTTCTTGATGATTTTACTCGTTAGCTATATTTTTTATATTAAGTAAGAGCATATTCTTGAAGACCCTGGTAAGAGGTTATACTGAAACAGCCACAATCACCCAAACCTATCGTCCGGCCGAGGTTTTACTCCAAGAAAATCGTCACGTTCAGGTTCACAATCTCAGAGTATTACTCACTCGGGTATGTGTTCATCATCCTTTATACCTTAACCTCTGGTCTGATCAATCGCGGTACTGCCAAGTTGACGATTTATATAATGCTCAAGCGGTCTTATTTGATTGATAACAACAAATAATTGATGATCCATTTCCTTGGAAAAGACCCCTTCTGTCAATGTCAATAGTGATGCCCATGGTTACATTGCCTTCATGTGGCGAGCTTGAGGATCACGGGCAACGGTTGTTATCAATAATTCAGACCTATGATAAGGTGTGGAAGAAATCACAGAAGTCCGTTCTTACACCCGCGGCGTATGAATCCAAACAAAGTTACATTTCGAAGTGCATTCGAGGCGAATTAAGGTAGCCTTGTCTCGAATTTTGCCGTCCCGTCACTATGAAGTTCATTAATTATATAAAGAGGGCACTTCTTGGAGCTATCAGAACATGTTAACCAATGTCATATATAAGTAACCCGTTGCGAACACTTTCGAATTATATCGTTATTGTAAGCGCGACCATCAAGATACGCCTCCGTTAATTCTTCTTCAACGACCTCCATTGACTAACGCTATTCAGCATTAGCACAACTCCGTTTTATTACTCTGATATATTCATAGTAGCTGTACGGTTTTTTAATAAGTGCGAGTGCAATTGAGCACAACTAATCAACCATGTTCCTATACGGTGTCTACTGTGTTTTTCTTATTACCCAGGACGCAATCAGTCAGTTCTCAAGGTGCTTGGCACGGCAAACCTTTCTACCCGCCTCAAAGAAGCAATTAGGATGTTGTCAAGAAATATTGTGCGTATTATTAGTCCATGCAGGTCATGATAAATACGAACTCAAGAGTAGCACTTTTACATATAAAAAATAACCGTTGCGGGTCGAGATATTATGTCTTCATCCTAATGAATGAATGAATAAATTGTTCGTATCGTATTACTTGCACTTGTATAACAACCGTCAGTCACTCGTGCCTTAGTAGCTGCGGTGATCTTAGAAAGTGCAGAAGTCATACGAACGACATCTGCTACGAGTCGGATAATTTGGTAATGAATCCATCAGCCCAGACAAATACTATGAGTCTTGCGTCGTGCACGGACTCTGATCGAGATCGGCAACGCTCGCACCCACAGGCATGGTCATGTAGGTGAAATTATAACAATTACACAACGCTTGTGCAACGTCTGTTGTTATGTTCCCTATATTTCAGTGTTTCCAATCACCAGGCAGCTACATGTGTACACCAATACTATTCAATAAGGGAAAACACTGAAAAACGTGACTACCTATCGATCAGCGTTCCTAATTGATGAGGGCGAACACTCAAAAGCGGAAACGCACAAAACGTTACAGTGGAATCAGACATGTCGATCAAAAGTATCGCGTGCCCAGGTGACACTACGTTTAGACGAATTTCCCACCAACACGCCAACAACCGCAAAGTCAAAAAAAATTCTGTGCCATGTTGTGCGCGATATAATGTGATGAGGCTTTTTACCTTTTCCGTGTTTTTTCCGAATATACACCCCGACATATAATCACCTAAAAGGGTAGGTGACGTCAGAAGAGGTTGGAAGAAATGGGTATGTCTGATAGTCACCATGTTGATGGGTGATATTTTTAGCACTAAAAGTATTAGCACTGGAGAACCAACGTATTGATCAAAGGCTTTTTTCTCTATGCAAGACAATGCGGTATAATTTTCTGTATGGAACTAAAACTAAACACCCATTCCTTAAACAACAAATAGATGTTTTGCGCTCCCACTTGGCACTGATTCTTCAATAATGTTGGTTACGTACAGTTTCTCATAAAGCACTGCAAGCCATTTAATCCATGATAAGACACTAAGGAGTATCTGATTCAATAACCGATCAATTCTTTTGCGGCAAAGAGCACTGTCGTTGGCATCTGCTGATTGTTGAGGGACAGTGCTGAGCCATTATGGTATTGTAGTGGTGAAGCCGTGTAGTACTGGTGACTGATGAACGGGTCAAACTGCAAGCAAGTGGAGGGTGCAGAGCACAGATCCCCACAAATTACTATACAGTTGGACTAAGCCCTTACTGAGCCAGGTATCCGACATCAGGGAAATGGCAAATTAAAACTTTCGTCACGAAACGGGTTCGTCTTGTCTTATTCGCGGCAAATTGAGCTTATGATATATCTCAAACGAATTTCAAATTCTATTACTGACACTTTTCAAAACGGATTAGAGTTGGCCACAAGCGACGCGCCTCGAATTCCTGACCGATCGCGAGATAACATTAAACTTGGTTTGGAACCTTCTTGAACAGAGCGTGAATGCACATCCACGGCTTGGTATTAAGTCATGCCGAAGCATCAAAATGGTGCCGTGATCGTCGCTCCTCCGAGCTAAAGAGTCGCCCTGCCGATAGCAACAGCATTTGCAGTCTCAGTGGCAAGAAACTGCAAGATGCTAAGACTCATGCGAAACCAGCCTGAAAAAAGCACTTCCATCTCAAGCTGCCGGAAATTATGTTTGCCACGCTCTAGGCCGACGTGGCTGCTGAGGTGTGCCGTGAGCTCAAAAAGAGCGAAATCTCAATCTTCCTCCGGGGCACGTGAGAAACTAGAAATGCCGGATACAAGTCTTGCTTAAATGGTTCGTGACGTTCAAGAGCTGAATCAAGCCTGCAGCAAGTCATGCGGATATTTTAAGGAGCCTAGAGGACGCCAACATTATCGAACTACCAATGTTTCTTTCAATATTGACCCATTCAACTGCTTTAACCTCAAGAATTGATTCAGGTCGTTGAGATCGAGTACCACTCCAAATTAAGGAAACCATTTTTCCGTAAGTGGTCTTACCAATTGATACTGCTAATGGTTTTACTATTGATATTCGTTGTAACACGCACTTACACTGCCGGACGGAGTGAGAAAATTCCGTGACAGCCGGAGTGATCGATGAATCGTGGAAGGATATTGTTGTTAGGGTAAGAAGTAGCCGTGAAAGTATAAAACCAAGGAAGTAAGGAGAGAGGTATGCGCCAGGAGAAGCGTTTGGCACAGGCGTATCAAAGTATATAGAATATCATGAACAATGTGTACAATAATATTATTTGTGACTTGAGATTAATATTTCGCCCGATTACACCTCTACACGTAGCAGAACCAGGAAACACCCAAGGATGGGAAGGAAAACATTCATCCAACGCGATCCTTTGTTGCCCACACAGAAATATAACACTCTTCAATTACATTGGCTGAAAGGAAGAAATACACCTTTTACATCCATGATAACGGCTTGAGATTTCTGTGGGTTTTTTCGCCAACAAGACCTACTACTTTCGAAAACTCGCGTTACATCACCTTGTACTGCGCACAAGGCAATCATTGGATACACTGCTGATACCACTATGATTTAAAAAGTACGCCTTCTACACCGTGGCTAATGGCGATCTTCCATACGTCTTTTTTCTTCTCGATGATGCCGCTTCCTGGAGTTTCCATTGCGTCTTCACTTGAAGCAAAATTACCTTATATAAGCTGTACAAAAAACACGTTTTTTAGTCATGTTCGCGAGGCTGCTGCGGTTTCCGGAAACTTCGGCTAATATTACACATTTTCTTGAAGCAAAGATAACAAGAATATAAGCTCGGCCAAGTTCACCGTATGATCATCAGTTATCCGTATCGGTTTACATAAGTGCAATGGTATAATAATCTCCGTCGAAAAAGCTATCGGAGTTTTTAGGGAGCAAAAATTGGATTTTAATCAGTCATTACATGTATGTTTAAAATTTGGATGAAAACAAAATTCGGTTGTATCCAACATTTTATACGAGTAATCATGTAAAATCAGCGTGATATTTAAGAGTTCAATCTGCAGATCGGAACGGAAATTAAACTCTAAGTAGGAATTGAAAATCGTACAAGTACACCAGAGTTTGCGCTTGGCAATTTCCTCGAATTAATTAATCCGCTGATCAGATAGGCTTCGAGGGAGGGACCACTTCTATTATCACTTCTCGCTACACGACATTAGGTTTATTTGCCATTGCTCGCTTAGGGCCGACCCCCATGAACGCGTTCCATGGGGGTCGACGGGGGCCGTGGGAAGCGCATCATATTGATCGTACGAAATTCGTTTTGATATTAAAGTTTTTTTTCTGTTCCAATTTAATATCAAATCAATTTTATCATTATGATCAATGATTAAAGCTCCACGACGAAAATATAGATGTCATAGGGCAAACAGAAACTTCCTTGAAAGATGAGACGTTACTAAATCTTTGAAACAAAATCGATAACTTTCCTCACCTTTAATCTCACAGATGAATGTGTGAAATCGATTCGTGAAGTATCTGGCAGCTTAGGTCGAACACTTGATTAACTAGGAGATATATCAAACATAGTCAAAATGTTAGACCATGCCAGCGAAATAGAGATAACCATTCACAGTTCGATGTGAACCTGTCTGACCATGCAGGGGCCTAGCCAGCATTTTTGGTCTGGGTGGTGGTTATCAATTTTATGATAATCATATTACGCGGCACACCAATTATTCTGCAAGAAACTTTTAACGACCTGACGCATATTCCTCGTTTAGATGATGTGGAATGCCTACGCACGTAGATTAGATGACAAATTGATAACAAGCTGATCCAGCGAATCCTATAGAAAGATGGCCTAATTGAAGTTTAAACATTCCCAACTTTGCGTATTCAAGACCATGTTCGCAGCACTAATGAGATATATTTTCATAAAAGCAGATGTTTTTATACTTGCAGAACGTCATCTCGCTCAAATGCATCATTATAAGTAAACTATAGAGCTGTACATGTATGTTAATGAAATCAGATTGAAAAAAGTCAATCATGTAATAGTTTCGTATGTGGTATTGACAATTTCAAAATGCGAAACGTCCGCTTGTAGCTGAAACGACTTGTTGCTGATAATAAAAATGTTGAAACTGACAGGCACCGTTATTGTTTTCAAGTAGAGTTGTCAACGAATTCCTGGTAGGCTGTTTATGGCTTCTTAAATATTCAAGTGTTTATATAATTTTTTGGATGACAGTTGCACTAAAGGCACTGTCCCGTTAGTAACATTTTGCACCCAATAAATAAAGTGTTATAGTTGGTTCCATCAGGATGTCGTCATTATACCTCATTTTATCAAATATTTACCTACAAAACTGTCAATTATGAAAATCAATGGAGCTGCATTGAGTGCACGTCGCAACTAACTTTGTCAAGCGCAGGCAATCCTCAACAAGTCCGTACAGGTAATTGACAACGTGCCAGAAAGAGGACTGGTGAAATACATACACTCATGTCAGACGGTATAGAAAATGAAGTTATAAAACGCGGAATTCGTCCGGGTTATATTTTTTAAACAACTTGGCTACCTGGTGCCCTTCCTCGTCATCAGTTGAGGGGTTTTCGTCATATCAGTGTGCGAGAAGAGATCCTGGTGTCCCAAAAAATAACCTGGTTGCAAACTATGCACTCCTATGTCCCCTTTGCGTGAGCCATCTACTCTTTGTTTTGCATGCTTTGCAAAGTTTTTAGTTTCTTTGTGTGAAACAGATGAGGAAGCCGAACGAAATATTGCATGGACATCCACTTTATATTCTTGTCTTCATGTCTTCCGCGGGGTATCACACCTCACATTACTTTCCCAGACTGGATTAAAAATGTTCCTCTCTGAGAACACATGACACCACTGCAAGCTGTACAAAAGTGGACTATCTGGTTCGCGGTGTTTCTTTTTTCTCATTGTGTTTTATCAATCATCCCGGAAGCATGAGCAGAAAACTGTATGAGAAGATGAGAGGCTTAATAAATGCGATGCATTAAAGAAATACTAACGAAAGGAGCACCCGTCCGGTATTCGGTGTTGAAACAGCTACGTGTAGCGCTAGCGGAGCCAGTCTAATTTTGGATTACGTCACATTGGGACACCATGGTTATAGAAACCAACAATAAAGGCGATAAGATCAACAATAATCTTGTTGAACCGTTGACACCTGACAACCCATACGACATCAGTTAAATTCGTGACCATTTGATCGACTAAGATTTATTTTTAGTGTGCGTAAATATGCTTTTTAATCGTTTAAAATGTGGCGACCAAAAAGGAGCAACAAACCTAAAGACTATAGAATATGACGAGCTAAAACAACGTGTCAATAGACGAGTACGTGGTGTCGTTGATAAAAAATAAAGGAAGTGACTACTTGGCAGGCCCGGCTTACCAAACAGCGACTTTTTTCTTGTCCTGAATGGAGAGCCGAACTCATTAATATTAAAGTAAAGTCTCCAGCTCGCCAAACAGGGTAGATTTTTTACCTGTTTGGCAAGCCCGGCTGGCCGAACAGGGTGGCTTTTTAGTACTGTTTGGCAAACGGCTCTCCAAACAGGACAAAAAAGATGCCTGTTCGGCGAGCGGCTTGCCAAATAGACCCGGCCAAAAATAAAATACCACAAGTTGACATTCCATTTGCCGGAATCATTTGTTGAATGTTAAAATTGATGGGCAAAATGTTTAAAAGGCACATCAGTTCTGACTATCGATAGTTTCTTTCGCCTTTAGATTACCAAACCTACAAAGATTCCGGCGAGTCGATAGCCAATTTCTGGCGGCCCGTACACCGTATATCAGTTTTAAACAACACACTGACAGTGCCTTGTCTTCGATGCCATTAACAATGTACTTTCGTTTCGCATCCTTAGCATAGTTTTTATTTATTTGCACAAAACTGACGATAACTAAGCGGTTCTTTTCGTGCTTCGGGGCTTTGACAACATTGAGCAGAAAGAAAAGATTGCGTGGACAGTCACTTTATTTTCTTCTCTGATTGGTGTCTTCTTCGAGATGTAAATCACACCAATCTAAAAAGTCCGCCTTCCTTGCACAAACATGACACCCTCACCAACTGGTGAAGAACCATCGCAGAAAGGAGGATATCCCATTTGCTCCGTTTTACTTTCTTCTCGTGATGTTTCGAGGCAAAACGGGGAACCATTGACGCTAGTTTCGCAACTACAATACTTTGCATGGCTCTCTCATTCTTGTAACAAAACGGGAACCAAATTGCCGAGGTTAGTTACATCAAGAGTTTTATGTTTCAACCTCAAAGAGAGTTGCATCAACAATATCAGTTTTTTTCTGACTGAGGTGTATTCACTGAGATGGAAAGTGCTCTTCCGGGCAAACTCTTCCAAGAGAACTTAAAACTGATTGCTTACAGTGCGTCTTTCGGCAGTTATCCATTCTGCTTTTTCTCGGCATCATGGTGGAAAACCTACAAAGTGCCAGTTTGGCAATAAATTCAAGTCAGGTGTAAATCATTTGTGAAAGTAATACAAATCAAGTTACCCAAATAAATACTGAGGAGCAAACTTTATCGGATGTTGAAACAGATATGATAGGTCTAGTAAAAAAAGTCCGCTGTTCTTGAAACTCGCTGAAGCGTTTTGAGGCAGCGCCGTGTCGTGCTTGCAGCTCGATGGGCCGTTGGGAATGAGTTTCAGTGTTGGTGCAATCGGTATTTTATCAATCTTTTTCTTCTTGCAGAAGTTTTATGACCTATCAGCTACATGAAATCGAAGAGGCAAAAACGTGTCAACACTGAATCTACTGCGCCTCGATTCAAACTATTCTGTTTTCCTTTAGCGTTCGAGTAATCGCAACTTCTAGTTTTTTTTTACGATTCTATCATGCCGAACTGCTTGTCGCCATTATCGACACCAGAATTGTTTTGATAAAAAACCTCGTGGCTTTATACCCGCTTGTTAAAGATCCCAAACAAGGGTTGTTTTAACATGCTCGACGCCAGACATAGTGAAATCGAATCCATCATCAGCAGATTTCAAATTACCAACAAATCCCCATAAAATTTTTCATACATAATGCAGTGGGCAATAGATGTCCTCCAGCAACGTTTATAACGACGATTTATTGATGTTAAGTTATTCCGTCCGATATTCTAGCAGCCATATTGCATGGTTATCGAATATTTGCGATAGACCGTGATAAAAATATGATATAACTTCGTTTTAATTCAGTCCAGGTCATTTTGTTAAGCCATGGTAGGTTTATCATTTTCTCTATGACCGTAAAATGACGATTTAGCACTTCATCAGTGAGATGACGATGTAGAGGATGAAAGAAAAAATACATAAAAATGTCGATAGTCCACCTCGAACCGCACTTAATTCAGCCCCACCCTCGAACCATGCATTGTGATTAGATCATATCTTCATATATTTCCTTCGGAATCCGATCAACAACGCAGCAAACTTTCGGATAGACGTTTGACAGATTTTTCAATCGGAAGTACTGATAGCAAGCTAGCGAACTAATCATTGTAGGTGAAGAACCCATACAATAGTTCTTTCTCTGACACACTTGAAGTTTTTTCTTCTAGCAGATGGAATCTGCTTTCAGCACACTTTATACCAAACCAATAGAGTAATAATATAATGTAAGTCTGGCAAAGTGCTAGCAACCGGTTTATGGTTAAGGCGATTACCGAGGCAAGAAAAAGCGCCGAGTGTACTTCCAATACTTGATAAGCTGCCTAGACAATGCTTTGTGACATTTATACTCTGTATACTAAGGCGATGATGGACACGGTGAAAGGTTTGAATACAAAGATTGCACAAGGCTTGCGCTAGCATAAGGTGAAAGGTGATGGACTAAGCTGGTTATTAATTGTTCCCAGCATGATTACCTTATAACTTCATCGAAGGCGTCGTGATGATGACAGGTGATGTTTACGCGGATAATGTGAAGCGCTTTGAGCGATGAAACCGCATCAGTTTTAGCACTATGGACCGAAGTCGCATCAGTTTTGTTTTAACAATACATGTACTGTGGTTGGTTCCATTGCAAGCTGAAAAGCTCACTGTCGTTTAAGGTCTATACATGTACCTGCGTTATACATGTTCGCGTGCCTAAATTGGTATTTGAGGCCATGTTGACCACAAATTGAAAAACCTTGTGCGCCAAACACCCTTAAAAATTGAAAATTCAAGGACCGCTACATTGTTGGATACTAGCATCATCACACACAAAGCTCCAATATCGCAAACCCCCTAATAACGAGAAGTATAGGGACTGCCTGTTACATGTATCAAAGTTGGGATGGATTTCGGGTGAAGCTGGAACTAAAAATTCGAGTTGTTTATTGTAGCGACCTGTTAGTCCAGGATGCCCCTATCACCTCAGGACATCCAATGATTTTTTTCAACGTGAAATTTTTTTTTCAGGAATTATCTCGATTGATGGACTTATTATCTCGAGCAATCGAGTTATTTATCTCGAGCGATCGAGATAATAAGTCCATCGATCGAGATATTTCTTGAAAATTTGTTTTTAATGTGATGTCCTTTCCCACCCACCGTAAGATAAAAAGACCACAATACAGAACCATGCAACTGGTCATTTTCAAAAGCAAGAAAGAATAAAATAAACCGGAGAGGTTCTAAATGTCAGAGCGATACAACAACCCATTCCACCTAACGAACGCCAGGGGGAAAAAACACTATTCATAACGGTGATTGGTCAACATTTTTGAAACTGTGCATAATGGTGACAACTCCTACGTCAACCATATGAAAAAATCATTGGACGCTTTTACATCTTTTTTAAACGCATGTCGTTTATCATTATTGGACAGGTACCATTCCTGAACAAACTCTCTTTATCTTCAGACTTGCCCGCAAGCTGCCCAAACGACCTCTCTGGTCATCTATTACAGTAACTTTTTTACCTCTTTGACAGTAATTGATGCGCCGTCATTCCGTGTCACTAATTAAATACGGTTTGCAGGCATATGGACGCATATTGCTGCCACCGACTCGCCGGCGGGCGGAGAGTCCCGCCAGTTTAAGATCCCTGCTGCCGCATGATCGAGTGCAGTGACGGCGCCATAGGGAACCGAAGATGAGAGCGATTGGCTTCAGGGCGGGATGATCTATAATTTCAAACTGATCAGTATAACATGTGGTGACACAACTGAAAATCGCCTTTAGGCCTACTGAAAAAGGTCGACGTGCTCTCTCTTACCTTGAATACCAAACCCACAAGTCTGGCTGGACATCCTTATCACGATCCTTTTCATTTCTGCATTCAACTCAGAATTTACGACAAAGATCATTGAGATCACTGAGAATGTAATTTTGATGACTGTTATCGAATTCTTGGAACCTCACAATCATTAAAGAGACCAGACACTGTGATTATATCGACCGTCAGGATAGAAGATGGCGGCTGGATCGATTGTGTCTAGCCGATACCAGTCTATGCAGATATTGAGTGGATTTGGTCAAATTGGTGCCCTAACTCGATATCGTTAACCACAAGGCATCATCAAACGTCTGTTCGAAAGCAGCTATACGATCACAATATTAAACATTGATTCGATTGTGCAAAGGATCGTGACGCGTTGACTCTAATGAACGTGTGGTGTATGACCGCTTGTCACTGGCACATACAGATGATGGACATTTGTCTCTTTTCGATTTCGCTTTTTTAAAACTATACCTACAAATTTAAAGGTAATCCTTGCACCCTCACTTATTTTTTACTATGAGTTTGAATGAAGACTGTATAGTTTTACCCAATGCACTGCAGACAACACTAATATGGGCGATTTTCAAAAATACTGCACTTTATTCTTATCAGACACACTGTGACCCAAAAAAACCCGGGTTCTAGTTTATTTGTCATGATACCTATATCATTCTATACACAGGCGAGCCATGCATCGATCACTCGTGTGGAATATAGGCCATTGCGAGTTCGAGGAAACAGTCTGTTGATATCTTGGTTCGCAGCTGTAAGTTCTGTGTGACGATTTTGGCATTCATTCTGGTCAGTTGCGATTCATAGTTCTCATCTTCAGAGTTCTCATCTTCAGTTGTGACCAAATTGCCACGAGGCTCGGCAAGAGAGAAGTTAAAAGAGCAGGTTTGTGAAGCCCAATCGTAGCCTTGTACATGTACATGTACATTCATGTATAGTGCATAGCAAGCGGCTGTAGCAGGTAATGATGTTTACTGTTTTTCGCTCATAGCTGAGAATGGTTAGGTGAATATGAAGATGGTATTCATAATACCAGTGTACGATAACAAACAAACTCATGAATAATGTAGGTCTTTGGAAAACATTAGTGATTATGACATACTCATGGCATCGGTCAGAATGCCAGAGGCAAGTAGCGAGGCTTGCGGATGGTGATGCAACAAGACACAATACTTGTGGATTGAATACTCGAGAACACTGGGCCCTCTCAACCCATGCTTGTTTGTCTTTCAGACCATCCACTTCAACATATCAAAGATGGCGTCAAATGGACAACATCAGGCATGTGAACCTGCTTGCCCAATATGTCTAGATACACAAACAGTTCTGAAGGTCATCTCGACATGCAAGCACGCTTTCTGTAGGGGATGTCTTCGAAACTGCCTCGAAAAACAGGACCTTGCTTCAGGATGTATTGGCTTTAAGTGCCCAACATGCCTCATTGAGTGTCCTTTACCGTCCGGTGGCGTTGATGGGCTGATGGACAGTACGGAAGTTGGTCATGCTGATACCGATGAACTTGGTATTCTGGTGCCGGGTTCATCAGGTGTGCAAGAAAATGATGAGTGTTGTGAAGAAGAAAATGTTTCGTGTGACCGTTGTCTATATAAATCTGGCGCAGTTGTTGAGGCTGGCAATTTTTGTGAAGAATGTGGTAACCTGTATTTCTGTGCTGACTGTATCCACACTCATCGTCGGGCCAAAGCCACGAAAGACCACGTGGTGGTCACCCTCGAGAAGGGTGCAAGAGGACGCAAATGCATACCACACAAGAAGTGGATTAAACATTACTGCATTACCTGTTCCACAGCTGTGTGCCAACTTTGCATTGTCCTAGACCATGGTGACCACGAACTCAAGGAATTCGAGGAGGCTTTTCAAACCTTTTTAGAAGATGTCATCAGTGCTAAGAAGGAGATTGAGAGCAGGGCAAATTACTTAAAGGACTGCGCAAATGAATTGAAAGGTATGCAGCAAACAGCAGCAACGATGAAGACCACTCTTGTCAACAAAATAGAGAGTCGTGCTGAAAGGTGTGTTGAGGAAATTATGATACAAAAAGAAGCGTTGAAGGAAACGGTAAAGAATGATTTCAAGGAGGTTGCATGTGCCGAAGAGAATTTGGATAAAATCCCGGGTTTGGTCGAGACCATGGAGAAGTACGTGGCAAAGGCTGACCGCTTGTTACAGCAGGCCAAGGACGAAAGATACCCACAGTATATGCAGGCCTTGTCGAAAATGTCGTGGGAGCTGAAGGATGCGTCTAGATCTTCTGCTGGAATCGACAGAGAGGCCTACCTGACCTCGTATACGTCGTATTGGCAGTCTTGTCTTGAATTTGTTCCAGGAAAAGTAGATTTCAGTATTGGGACATTGAGTCAAAGAAAAGCTCTGAAGCCCTTGGATATCAAGCATTGTCAACTCGTCTTTGAACAGAAACTGGTAGTGGATGATGAAGCGAAGTATATACCGTGTGTTGCCAATCTTGGAAATGATTTCTTTGCCGTTGCACATCCAACTCTTTCGGGTAAACAGTCTGAGGCGATCAACATCTACAAGGTTCCCGGAGTGCTGCATCGAACGCTCAAATACAATGTGCGTCCACTGTATGACATGGCCGCCACCCCTGAGGGTAAGTTGGCGACGCTTGCGGATGGAGAAAACTCGCAATGCATTCAGGTATTTGATCCGGAGACCGGGTACCTGATCAGGACAACCAAAGATTTACCAAATCAGGGCCATTTTGCGATTGCTATCAACATGAGCCAACAGTTCGTCACTTTGCGCGAAGACCTAGGGAGGAAGATCATAACGGCTTATAAGGAAGACGGTTCAGTTGTACTCTCACACATAATTGATGTATCCACTGTCGTTAAAGATGCCAGTAGAATTGCCTGCAGTGCAGGATATATCTACGTTATGGGAGCTAACGCAATAAGTGCCTATGAACAGAGGGGACAGCAGTTGGTCCGTGTCACAACAAGTGAAGGTGTGCACAGCAGAAAGATAGAACTCACAGACATTTCGACGATCGCCTTTGGTGAAATTTACTTTGGTTTCAATTTCCAAGCTGAAAACAGGCGATTATTCTTCGGTCAGCTGACCATTAGAGATGCGAAAATCTCTGGCTTCAGATCTATACGTGTTAGTGAGATGAATGCACAAGGGGCAGAAAGGGTATCGAGGATTAGTGTGAGGGAGAATTACAATATAAACTCACAGGGACAGACAATTCGAGTATATAAATTGAATGAATAATGGAGTGCACCTGATAGGGAATACTTTTCTAATTTACTTAGATAAGGATCATTTTGCATTCAGTTTAAACCCTGTACCCCCGTACTGAGGAGTCAACGGTTGACCATGCATGGTATGAGGAAGCTATTCACCTCCGAGTGAAGTATAGCATCCTCGCGAAATAATCACGCCACCAAATTATTGATCTCGGAGGACACTTGTTAGTGATGAGATGACTGGGTTCCTTGCCTTGTCAGTCGTTGCCTCCACGAAAGAATTAATAGCCGTCGTGATCAACAGGTGGAAATATTAATTGTTTGATCTTTCCGAGTCACCAGTGAATCCTTTTGTGGATAACTCCTTTTTTAGTGCGTATTGGAGTGGACCTCTTGGAAATCATGAGAAGAACGCTTCTGTTGCCAGACTTGCTCGGGAATGATGTGGCGACTGAATGTCACATTTGGCTCTGAGCTGGACGAGGTGGAAACAACGCAGATAAAAATATCTTGGTTCTGTTGTGACCAAGACAAGCATTGCATGATTGGGATCAGTTTTGGTGAGATCATCATGGTATCCGAGTGTTAGGAAGTGTAAATAACTGCGCGATGTTCCAGTTCGGAAACCATTTGGCAAGGTGCAATACTGTTTTCGTGAGGTTGTTAAAAACTATTCGAAAGGTGGTCCGCACTATCATCATGCGAGAAGAATGCGAGGTGCTGACGACACCTCGATCAGTTATAACTACATTGTATGAGGGTGAAGAATTATTGGAACTCTACACAAGAGACTATTTCTTGTTTCCTGCGCTGAATACAAATATAGTTGGCTGTGCAATCCTGATCAGGGCCATCCCTGCGCTGAAGTACTATGCCCACAGGTAAAACTAGGTCTCACCTACAGATAAACATGAATCGAACAGTGTTAGAGACAGTTGAACCTGTCACCCTTTCGAAGTCACTCTGGACGCATATTTCGTTTACCGAATGATAAGCACCGGTAAGTTATAGCCATGGCGCAAACCTGACAATATGTCGGAATTACTTCTTTGCAGACCAGCCAATCGTCGCCGATAGGTGACCTGAAGAGCATTCGAGGTGGGACAACGTCTATTATGTCATTCCCTATTGCATTTCAAGTAGTAACTATCGGACGTAGAAGCTTTACGACGCCAACCGGGTATCCTAATAATGAATGACATCGCATTTGAAAGGTTCAGGTGACAGTCTTGGGGTTACGTGGTAGCACTGTTCATATACCGCCGATAGCTAACATGTGACAAATCCTAGGCGGGATCAAGTCAATGATAATTCCCTAGGGACTGCCAGCGTGATCTCTCTGGTACCTAAGTGAGTTTATCACAAGGCACCGGAACCAAGATAAATGGCTGTTCGAATCCGACTGAAATCACAAATCCGACGGTGAAAATACACGCAGCATTACAGGGAGTTGATGACTGTTTTTTATCGCTCGATTCCGGAACACTCATGTGAAAGAGCGGGCGACCCTTTTCGAGACGTTTTAGTACGATGCGACGAATTTTATAACTATTGGCAAAATGCCTCTCGCATATTGCAGCAGGAAAAAAGGGAACTACGAGAAATAATTTCGCAATTTCATTGTCGATTATTTTGAAAAACCGCTCACATTCAGAAATAAAACATCGACAACGAAAATAGGAAGTGGACTTTGTTTGATACGGCACTTTGCATGTTGTTAACTACCCAATTACGATCCAGCTTAGAAAAGCTAGTAGCAAACTTTTTTTTAAAATTTGGTGCGAATTGTGGAAATACTGACAGATGGCAGTTTTCTTTTAAATCACATAAGAACTGCTTTCTACGCAAACACTGACAGCAAAATAGCAGCCTTTTTCGCACAAAGTGGTCTCGTGCAGCTAAGTAATGGCAGTTGATACAACCATGGGTGTTTTTTCTCAGGTTGGCTGTCATTCGATTTCTTTGGAATAACATTCAAGCAGCACGCTATATGAGCGTCGTGGACAAGAGAATGGACGCCTGTCAAGTGATACATGTATGGTGTTTAAAGTAACTCGCAAATGAATAGGGAGGCAATGAACGACTCGAGTTTCATTGAGATGCGAGGAAGTGACAATGTTCAGGTTTTTACAGTTCATGCACATCCGGGCTTCTGCACACAAATGACGTCATTGACAACTTTCAATGATAAAATTGTGGCAATCTATGTGACAGTTAAGTATGGAAATGTGTCATCGTCGTTTCCGTACCCTAGATTATTTGTATGGTGAAGCATGTATCATGTGACATCGATTCCAAAGCGAGGGCAAATGTTGGGACCGCCGACATCATAACGCAAAATCAGTCTGAATGTATTGCCAAAGATATGTTGTGCACAATCAACCCATATCAATAGCTGATTTATTTCGCCTACAGTGCCCACTAATGTCCACGATTCGCTAAAATGTGGCAGTATGACGATATTGAGTTATATGATGGCGACCTTTCCTGAAGACGTACCGAGATGTTGAATCAGAAGCGCCCCGTACATGTTCAATGACTTGGGTTCCAATTCCTCAACAAATTTGCTCTGATACTTACAAGCTACGATCTTGCGACGACTATCGTCCTGAATGAATGGTGTCAATATTTGCTCCTTGTATTACACGCCGTTGGTATTTACATTTGCAATATACTGCGGAGTGCCGAGTTGTTTAAATATCTCTTGATCAAGGAATAGTGTGTTTGTCATCGTAGTCTTAAGTTTTTTGATAGTTATCATTTATTAATGCCCACCTCAGATACTGGTGGCGAATACCTACGAAATCGCCAATACGTACGCATTTTTCTTTCCTCATATCACCAATGATATTTAGTGTAGGTTTCACCAAGTGCGAATGCAGTAACGCACGCGTATCAAAATCGCCAATCGCGTCAATGCATTGTTATTTCATGCTTCATTGCACCAAATTGAACTAACAATAACATTTGCTTTGCAATGTTGAATGCACAGTGCGATTCAAGCAAAATCGCATTCACTGGGAAACCTACCCTCGACTGAATGCGATTGCAACAATGCAAGCTTTGTGATTGCACACCAGACGACACATCAACAATGCAAATATAACTAATTTCGCAGCGCATATTTTCCCAACAAATACCGTAGTTCGTCACGTTCTCAAAGTTGAAAGTTGACCTTGCTTTTCAATGTAATTTCCAGTGGCAGAGAAAGTCGATAGATCGCAGTCGACGTGACTTGACTTCCTGACCCATCGGCATCGTTAATCATACTTTTGTTGTGTTTCCATCACCTAGATCACACAATACCTTATCAATCTTTAATACAGCATCATACCCCAACGCCCAAGCGGCCGGAGTTAACTTCATCACGGACTTAAATAATATTAGATGTCCGTGACTTCATTACACGGGGGTGCTGTTCCATTAGCTAAATAAATGTCTGAATGGAATACCAGAGTCTCAGGCTAACACTATTGTGTTCTTTAATCCACAATACATCTTAGGGCAATTCTTGCCAGTCAAATTCGCACTCAGCAGGCAGATATCGTTGCGATATTTATGCATTTTGCGCCAATATGCACCATCTTGATTACCTTTTGCTTTAGATTTGTCTTGAAACCTTTCAACATGACTACGAAAAGAAACACAGTACAATCTTGACCTTTTGCACAAAAGCGAAACCCATCAGTAATCCCTTGATGAAAATCATTTAAGGATCAGTACCAGCTTTCGGAAGGTGACACTCGGGCTTCGGAGCGACTCGACCAGGTATGATTCTTATCTAAAGACCCGCGAATGGTAACAGTCCTGGAGTTGATCAGTTATCGACTGCATGGTCAATGAATGAGCAACTCCCGGAAGAGAACTGGTTCTCTCGATCAAGGGAGATTTAAACGAAAAGGAGATTACGGGAGACTACGAGGAAGAGAATGACTAGAACATCATATGACTTGACTTGGCTGAGGATAATTTATCTTTGAAGTTATTTAACGAAAATATCCAGGCTTAGAACTCCAATTAATTGTAAATTAATAATTGCTAGACCATAAGTCTAGAATTTATTATCATCAATTAAAAGTTGATTTTTTAACTAAAGTCCTTAAGCTTTGAAACCGCGGCAGATGAGCCCAGTCACATCGTATTCGTAATCAATCTACCTCAATCCTTATCAGCAGTGAAGTCAGCCTTCTTTGTCAACTTTTGAAGTAACGGCTTAATTTAAAGTTGGTCTTGATGAATCTTCTTACAGATTTAATTAATCTACAATCTTGATTAACTGATGTCATGTCATTCCTGAGTGAAAGTTCAAGATATTGATTTCAACTCTTCTTTTGGCTTGTTTTTGTCATTAGATTAGCAACAGATGGATTTGTTTCTTAAAGGACCAATGGCATTATCACTAAGGACCAGATGTACGAAATTTTGGTATGTTATGCACATAATACCATCATATAAAAACTTCCGTCGACCTTTTACCCTTGATTTTACTTCAGGATGCTTATGCGAGAAGTCCTGCTTTAATAAACTAAAGTCGGCCTCGTCTTCGTGATGGTTCGCTCCTTCGAAGTCACGGTTCGTGAGGATTTTCGGTGAAAGATAATCCATCCCCTGTGGAAAATGTCCATGCAACCCGAGTCTTCATTTGAAAGACTCTGAATAGAACCAAAGGCTTTCAATTCTAACGAGTCTGATCAAGGCCATTCGTTTCTAAAGCTTAATCTCTAATCAAAGCGTAGTAAAGTTAATGGTTTAGCATTACACATAACAGACACAGATACCTGATATTGAAGCCATCCGGGGAATATCGCGTATATATACCGGGGTATATCGCGTATATATACCATTGTCACTTGAGTCAAGGTTGTTAAACACGTTGAAGTAAATCTCATCGAACGACCTTGTGTTCGCTGCGTCCCTCCCATTAGGGCACGATTAAGCGTTTGGAGTGGAGATTGCTGTCTGGCAGTTTCCTTGTCATTATCTGTCGCGATATACAGCAAGTTGAGTGTAAACCCATAGTGATCTCCTCTTGTTGTTTTTCTGCTCGAACTTTTCGAAAGGTCGTTGGCGTTAAACTTAACAATTTCTCGAATGAAAGACAATATATATAATATGCTTCCTGGCACGATGTTTACGCGGAAGTCAGTGAAAGCGAGCGAACAAAAGAGGTGAATGACTGGCAATGATAGTTCGCGTGATCGGTTCTTTATATCGCATGGATAAAAATAAAACGCCGAAATTTAAGGGTTAATAACTACTGCCGATATCCAGTCTATTGCAATGAGATTTAGTGAACTACTAGTCCTGATTTTTCTGCACATGTCGGCTAGATAATTCTAGATTCATTGCTGCAATGTATATGTTGGCCGACCCAAGGACTGGAAACCCGATGTAAACATTTCCCAAATAAGCTAAAACCTGCCGATACAGACTACTTGGTGTCATTTCCAATGTCAATTCGTAGCAGCTAAAATCGGCGAAATCTCAAGTAGCCAGAGGAAATATGAGAGATTTGAAAGTTAATCGATTCCATCTTCAGATTTCAGATGCCAATAATATTCCGATAACGCAAGGCATGTTATGATGCTCGGATAGATATTGCTTCGAGCATGTCAAATTAAAAACTCAAAATTGGAGTTCGATAACATAAACATGTCCAGGATTCAAACACTTTCAAACATTTTCAAACAATGCATACTATATTTACATGTATTTAGATCAAATTTAGGTTTGATATGTTTAGCCTTGCGTTGTTTTGAGGATAATGTACAATCATGTACGTATACAATCATGTACATGTAATTATCCTATAAACGCTACTTGTATATAAGAAATCGCTTAGATGTGAAAATTACAGTTTATACGCACTAGTTAATTAATATTCAATCCTTTCGATATCAATTTCGGAAGTACATGAGTGCACATGCGCAATTTCAAACCGTTGTCCCATATGAAGGATGGAGGGCAGTTGATAGCGCCATCGTACAGGTTGAGACTTGGCAGACTTATCTAGTCAGCACCCGACATGTAAAGCGGTCTGCACTTCACTGCCGATATTCACTTCCACCTTATAATGCCATATTACACCATACGCCAACTTCTCCGACGAGTACCTGTCAACACCATACTCATCACTCGGCCACGCAAACTGAAACAAGGTTCAGCTGCCATCAACATTACCAACGTTTTTCCCTGACCTGTTAAACGGTTCACCCGCCTCCCGACGATCATATTAGCTAGCTGAGAGGTTTGTAGCGTGCCTATCGTTTTCTTTCCCAATATCCTCACGATACTGGCCAGGATAGTCTACGTACCCATAGACATTATTAATAGATACCTCAGCGCACGATCTCCTTTACTCGATGGCCATTGCAAGAAGTGAAATAGCTTTCCAATAGTTTCCGGTGACTTATCATCGAACGTGTCTGAGTTTCATCTCTTAGCCTAGTGAACTCGTCCGAGTTCACGACGCTGTCTGATTTTGAGCCGTCGATATAAGTGCCAAAAAGACTTGTTCATGTCTTGATGAGCCTACTAGTTTACAGTCTAAACTTGTACTTGCACTAGTCTAAACTTGTACTTTAAATAAGCAACTACTCAGGGGTAGTAGCATTGTTGTTACTTGAAACAAGTTTACCTTGTGATAACGTGTGAAAGCAATGCTTATGCTGTCTCTCTAAATTGCATTTGCTACACTAATAAAAAAAAAACACTCGCCTAATTTGTAATGCTCGTGCAGGTCTGGTGAAAGTACTCCAATACATATTTTATACCTTGTGGTAAGACACATATCCCTGCCCACTTTAAAGCGAACGCCATGATGTGCGTGAGCGGGTTTTGACAGCAACCATATCAACTATCCGCTAGTCACATCGAACTTCACCCTTTACCTTAATTATCAAGGTCTCGACCAAATTTGCCTCGTTGGTTCATGTTTCGTCATGATTGGCATCCGTATTGGTTATTCAATTAATACCTTTAACCACATGACGGCTACATGTACCACATGTCGCCTAATTCGATTTCCCAGACCACACCAGGCCCCCTTTCACCTGTCGTGTATCACCAGATTAGATCAATTTGTCCGAAGCGAATGCAAATACAATTAACGTAATTCTCGTATTACTTTGTACTTAACACGGCCTTCGCAAAGAGATGCTTCAGGTAAGTAAGGTTGATAATTTCATTCATTTACTCATTAAGGTTTCATATCACGGAGGATGAACGGATCAGATAACTTTTTTAATACTTCAAACTTGTTAGATCTTCCACTTAACCCACAGAGCAAATCTGATTTCGACACACTTACCCGAGACTAGGTCATGGTTGTCTCAGCAAAATCTTTGTGGCCAAACCTATTATGAAATGAATCTTTGCATGAGGTGTTTTAGAATGCGTCCTCGAAGCGTATTCAAAAGGTTAACATCATCTCGTGCGACCATCTATCAATTCCGTTTATCCTTTATTTGTTGAATCAGTGACAGGCTATCTTTGAAGGTTAGCTAAATTAGCCATGACATTCTCACAACAAGACCGCTGCACGAGTTTTTACCGAGAACGATATTTTTGTTTAGCCACTTGGAAACGAGGTCTTGCAAGAACGATTTATTTCGTCGCAAATGGTATATTCATGCAACTTTCGAATTTGGTTTACGACTAATTGTGTTGAAGATACTTCGATGTCATGAATACCAAGCTCTTCGCTGATGCGATAAATTAAAAGAAACACAATCAAGTTTTATGGCAGGGACTTGCTAATTGCATTTGTTCTGCAAACTCGACAAGAGGTTTTAATGCTTTAATGTCAGTACATGGACTGGTTACAAGGCGGTGAAATTAAAGCAATTACCTCCTTATTTGGAATGGCTTGACTCTTACTAAATCACTAATTTTCCGCTACGTGTACGAAGAAACCGTTGGAGGAGTAAGCGAAACCAACGATCGTTGGAACTAAGGCTTTAGTATTGTGATTTCAAAGGCTACTTCCCAACCAACCATGTATAACATAATGATTGTCAGTCACTTGTAATACAAACGTTTTGAGATCCTTGAGATGGTAAAGAGATCCTTTGTCATCAATATAGATACCTTTCAGTGCCAAATCCTCTTGGTTGTATCAACCAGTAGCTACCTCTTGATTTATACATGAAAGCCATGAAGCATCTGCAACAGCCCACAGAAACGCCACGAAAGTGAAGAGAAAACCCTAGAGAATGCATCCTCCTATAGGATATGAACAGAGGAAAGCAGCCACCATCAGGCCACTGCATTCTCGGGGCGCACCTCAAGAGGATATGAGTGTGGCCGAATCCGAGGTGCCAGTGCAACGCCCGATTAAACACCAGAATAATGAGCTCCAGAACATGCCCACTCTGGGACACAGAGAGCCTGGCCACATGTCCGAACGGTTCATCACCAATGACAAAGCTCTGGGGATCAGAGGAACAAGATGAGATGACAACCAGATTTATAAGAGACATGCAGGAAGGCCTGGTTTGGAATAGACATGAAAAGAAAATCTCGCGCAGAAGAAGCAGAAGAATTGGGAGTAAATCCCCTTTAAAGCCGCATCTTCTGCGGCACTATCAAGACATGATACCGCAGCCCAGCTCGATTAACAGTCACTGGTGGCTATGACCGGAACTCTTCGGATACGTTTTCCTATTCAGACACGGCAGAACGGACGCAGCGCCATGTTGCGATCTGGCCATATCCGGTAGGTGCCCGCGGATCCACTTGACACTGGTGAGATGCGGAAACTCGCCAGACAAATTTTGGCCATCATATATATGTCATATCAAACACAGTCCAGGAAATTGCCAGGCGCATATATATTTCAACTGTCTTTTGTGCTCTGGAAAGTAATTTGCGATCATTAATTCCCGTGATGGTAGATCATCTGAGGCAGAGCCACATTTCGATGGTACGATTCGTTTCTGGTGCATCATGACAATAGCTTCTATTCAGAAGCAGCTTGAAAGGCTGAACATCATCTGCTCTTCTCTGGGGTAGTATGATTCACTGGCATGAGTTGGCTGGTGGTTCCAACAAAGGAAAGGGCACTTACCCCCCAAAAAAGCTCTGTCATCTTTGTACTCGGTCTTTGTTGGCTATGAAAAGGAATTGCTTGACGCAAACGCGAGGCTTGAAGCAGATATAGATGACCGAGTTAGGCGTGATTGATAAAGGGAACCAAGTGGCATCAACCATGCAGAATCCAATAGGTATAGTTGTCGGGAGACTGGTTAAATATGATCGTACATGTATTTACGCATTTTGTTAACCGAATTCGTCAAATTTTTAAATGGCATGCTGTAGGTATCCTAATATCCAAAACAAATTTCACATCTTAAGCAAAATATTCCTCCAATTACCACAGAATCTATTTGAAAATAAACATGACTAACATCAAGTTGCCTATAGTCGACGCCCAAAGCTGATTTCGATCTGAAAGCAACCTATTATACCAGGAAACCTTAGGAGTATTTCATGTTTCGATTTTATAATTTGGACAAGCTTTGATAGAATTGTTGTTAAAGGCAACAGAAAAAGTCATGGGGATGTATCATTAATATTTCAAAGGTCACACTAGCTTTGATTGCTGTTTATCGTCTCTCGGCCTTGCTGGAGGACTACGAACAAACACACTCGCTGATCACGTGAACCATCCTCACGATCAGTGCATGATTAAGCTCAAAAATAGGTTAACTTCCATCTCGTTAACTCCGAGTTTCTTTCGAAAATGAAATCTCTTGGAAATGTCTTCCGCCGAAACGCACTGTGAGATATGCGTCATGCGTTTTTGAGCAACGTGTATTATTTTAGAACGTATAACTAGGGATAACTGTACGAATTACACATTCTATTGTTAATAGGAAGTGTTAACGATTTTGGCTGAATTGTCTTTGTACACTAAAAAGCGCCACAAATGAGAAATCTTCGTCACTGTGACATGCGAGAATGATCACGGCGGTGAGCGATAAAACGATCGCTCGCTCGGGAGAATCCTGTAATTGCAGGGTTATATATTTATCGCAGGTTGAAGTGATCACCAGTTTTGATTGTAGGTAGGCCTACACCTGCAAAGACCACTGCAAACCAGAGATTTTTGTGAAATGCTGAGCACGTGCAAGAAGTCGATGAACGCAGCGTAAAAATGAGTTCAACTCGCCCGAATGAGTTCAACTTCAGTTGTCAACCGTCAGTCTTGCACCAGGCAGAGCAAAACGGCTAAAAACTACATCTCCTCATTACATTTAGTGATAACGGTGATGTCACCAATATGAAAGGATCGATAGCTTCTGAAAATGGAATGTCAGCACCTTTGACAGAACGTGCTAATCATTCAGCTCATATTAACTTCGCTTGTCAACAGTAAGTCGAATCCGTTAGAGGTTTCCTACAATCACAAAAACTATTTGGGGTTTTTCATTTTACCAACGAAATCCCCACGGAGTGCATATTTTTGTTGGCCGATAAACCTTTAATAGTTTTTGTTTAAAGCTCAAAAACTTTATTCGGAGTAAAATAACATGGCAGATGGTATTTTAGGATTATAATGCTAATCGTTTCAATCCCACTTGTCAGTTGTTTGTCCTGATAGTTCAAAATGGATAAAACATGCATCACGATCTGAACGATTGGCTGATATTTGGGTATCATTGAAGTTATGTTACAAACTTGACAAGGATGCCTTGTGGCAAATGGGATGTCAGCACCTTTGACAGAAAACGTCATTCAGTTCACATCAACTTTGCTGTCATGCATCAGTCGAGACCTAAACACGATGACACTTGCATTTTGCGCCAAGTGAATCGCCTAATGAAGGGTTCGGAAAATATATTACAAACATGACAATAAAATGGTAATAACATAATATCAGCTGCTATGGCAGGTTCATCAACTACACGTTAGTGGGTAATTTCAGTCTCAGCTGTCAGATGTACGACATAAAAGTCAAAACCGAAACGGCTAAAAGAATATACTGTTGGCTCAATATCATAAAACCAACATGATAATGAACAATTCTGAAAAATGGTTTGTCAGTGCCTTTTGACATAACTTGCTAATCTGTCAGCTCTATCAACTGCGCTTGTCAACATACGTCATGCATCCGTCAAGAACAGAAATGGATCCAACTTGTATCATTATAGTTAATTGTCTGCTATGAATGGATCGGGAAACTGATCATACGACCAGGAGAAGGATGCCTTCTGAAAAATGGCACTGAAAAACATGTCAGCTGCTACTGCAGGATTCATCTACGAAGTAGGTAGTTTCAATCCGATGAATTTTAAAATGTAGTCTACGTCATGAATCAGACGATCAAAATGGTTAAAAAGATATTCCATCACAAAAGTAAATGGCCCAATATAAGGATAGCCGTGAATGGATCATGACACCAATGACAAGGATGCCTTCTGCGAAGCGGCCTGTCAGTATCTTAAAAGAACATGTTAATTATTTAAACTCATTTTCCCTCTCGTCAACTGTAAGTCATGCATCAGTCAAGACCAAAAGAGGATAACAGTTGCATCTTGAGATAATTAAATGGTGTGCTACGAAGAGGATCGGCAAATGGTAAAACAAGTCAGCCACTATGGCAGTTTCAGTATCAGCTGTCAGTTGCACTTCATGCATCAGTCGCGACTAAAACGGCATAAAAGTACATCGTGCAATAATAAGTGAACGGCTCAATATCAGCGAAGAGATGACACCTTCATTTGGCTAGTATGCCTTTTAAAAACGGCACCGAGAATGACAGAACATATCAAAACATTATAAACGACTTTTCAATCAGTGGCACTGAACAAGAGCCAAGCAGTGCTTTCCAATGCATTAACCATTAAGGTATGCCAAGGTATGGCAGCTTTTGGAACTTGGAAATGTAAAAAAAGCTTAATACTTACCATTGGTTTCGTTATACACCATCCCCAATAACGTATTCCACTCTCATTATCTTAACTGGAATGATATTAGAAAATTCAAATCAATGATATTCCGAAGTATCGTGGAAGTAAGAGCTGAGCGATGTCAATGCTTCGACGCTTGACACGACGACTGCCTGATCACCCTGCGATCGTTCATGTTATAGCGCAACACGACTATAGAGTCTGTGGCAGTGTGGAGGAGATGGGTCAACCAAGGAGCCGAACGCTCGGTATTTGCTCAGGTTTGTGAGTAGGCCCTACACGGAGGTTGATTAACGAGACCCCTTTAGTGATGGCAGTCGCTGACAAAGTAACTGTTATCGGAGTTAACTTTATGCAGTTCGACTTTTCCAAGCCGTTTCTCATGATACTTGTTCGGATAATCCCAATATGATCTTAGCCAAGAACCTTATCCGGATAACCAACTCGTTTGGAGAGCATCGCAGTACATGTAAGTTGACGCTTGTATATGAAGCAAGCCCGTAGCTTACAAGACATTCAAATTATTGACAACAGTCATCTTGACCTACCAGGCGATATCTAGTGTCGGTAGTGATACTGTATACTGTTCTTAATCCATCAGAAAATTTACGAAGGGAGGAATTATGCTGTGAGATCATGTATGTGAGGAAGTGGTCATGCCGTGGTCACACTGGGGTTTTAACACGAATTGAATTCGAATTAAAACGTTGATACGTATTGGGGCGTCACACTCAATTCGGTTCATACCGATCTCAATCCGCTTTAACCAACACGGTTCTTAAACCGAATTGAATGCGAATCAGCTAATCCGAATCAACGAAACCGTATTGAGATTTCAAGTGTGACGCGCTTGATACGAATTAAGGTTTTCGATCGCACTGCGCATGCGCCCGGCGCATGGAAAGTGACCTTTGACCGCGGGAACTAGTGCTCCGAACTAGTTAACTGATGTATTTAAATGATCTCATTAACTCAAATCGTTTTTCGTTATGCCATAGAATAGGGAAAAATCAACTCCCTTGCACGTGACTTGCATTTCCATTTCCTGGCAAGGTATGTTGCCGCCGGTTCGTTGGTCAAAGGTACGCTGGTCAGCAACATCGTCGCGGCGGGGTTTTCCCCGGTTTTGGCCTCGTTTTCGAGGGCGAGGCCGGGATTCACAGCATTTAGCGACGGTGGTGTTGACTCGCTGAGGACACTCCTCTTTGACCCGAACTTTGGCAATAGGCATGGCCGGGAGATGGAAATGGTCAAGCACCTTACGCGATTTTAACTTGTTAATAATGACTGTGTGATACTGTGATATTATATACTTATATGTTTTGTACTTGTAAATTTTATTCTCCCATATGGGAGGTTAATAAATAATAATAATAATAATAATAGATGGCGCGTCGTTAGTATGCATTGAGTGTGGCGCGTTTTAAACCGATTTGAATGCGTATTCGGGCCAGTGTGACGCGACCGTTCTGAAACTGGATTAACCAATTCGTATTCCGGAGAGCGCTCTACGGAATTCGGTTTCAATTCGCATCCAGTGTGAACACTAACGTCATCGGGTCAGAATACCATGTGCAGTGGCCAGCATTTGTTACAACTGATTATCAAAGCTGAGTATAAGCTAAAGAATGCTGAAGCTGATACGACGGCACTTATCCATTGCCTCATTCTGATAATCACATGACCGACGCAAAAAAGCAGGCTGATTCGTTCAAGGCACCTCAAGTTTGAAAGAGGCCATCGGAAGTTAATTGCAACATAAAACGGCGAAACACTCCAATCATGAAATCAGTGCAAGCCGTTTTTATGCTAAGAGCGCTCCTACTAAAACAAATTATTTTCCTCCTCCCCACGGCTTATTTCCATGTTATTGTCACATTTATTGCACTGCACTGAAAATGGTTATTCAAAACTATACATCAAAAAAGTTGTTCGGTGATAACAAAAGTCATCCGATGATCGCCAGTGCAACGAAATCGAGATAAAGAAGGTAAGCAGGTCATTCCATTGCAACTGCATGTAATTCATTTGTCGCAATTGGTTTTCTTTGTTGCGTTAGGCACGTTTGGCATAACCATGCAATCTAACTGTTAATTTTTGTTTTGGCTTATAGCTATAATGAGCCCAATAACAGCTAGGATAACACTTATCTCCTCTGGAGTACGATACTGTATTTTTATTCAATCTGACAGTTAGATGATTGAGATATCTAAAGTACAGTTCTTAGTACCAAGTGCCACTCTTAAAAAAGGTCTATGCGCAGATAAAAAACCTCAGTGAGGTGTTTCGGCCAATATAAACATGTACCCTTCGAAGGTGTTCAGGTCTCAAGACGAAAGTACCAATAAAGGTATTCGAGATTCTTAAAAAAACACTATGGTTTTTCATTTCGCTAAAAAATATATTCATAGCACTTGCATCCGCGGTTAAATTAAGTACGAAACGGTTGCCTCGCCACAGACTAAATTACATCTCTCTCAACTCAACTTGGATGATGGTGAATTCTAGCCACGTATATATGCTGAATGAACCTGTTATCAGGCCATGGGCCAGATGCGTGATCCGTATACACATGCTTCTATCGTTAAATAATCATTTACAACAAGACCAGTTGCTTCGGAGATTTATTAGATGTCTTCAGATAGATTTTTTTCCATTGTACACTCTTGTATGTATTCAAGAGAGCATGCAGTAACAGATTGAAGGATTACTTGAAAGAACTGTCGAGCTGTTTAACGCTTTTGCACCTTAGTGCCGCTTAAAATTACCCCATTTACATACAAGGTCAGGTGTTAGGCATGTACACACCGTTATAAGGATGCACTGCATCGATCACAGACAAGCCGCCAGGGCAATAAGTCTACATGTAGTTCTATCTCGACCAATCTATCTGTTTATGTAGAACATGTAGAAAGACATTGATCTGGGCAAGTAATGAATATTTGCCACTGACCCTATGACAGTAAAGAGAAATTAATTCCACAGAAAGAAAAAGAGGATCATTGGAAATGTAGGCTAATGTTGTGGCCCCAAAAAGCATCCTATGTAGTCAAATATAATCAATTATTTGCACAGCAAGGATAAACCGCTCTCTTTGCAGTGTCTCCCATAAGATTCTCTTGGCTAGAACTGGATTGTGGGCAAAGCAGAAATAATTGTCTGTAGGGCACGACTTTTGTGTTCAGATTCTTGCGTTCGGGTTCCTAAGCGTTGAACAAATCATTGATATTTATCAAAAGATAAGAATTTCCCATCAGTTAATCTCTGAACGTTGAACTGCCAAAAACCATGGAGGTATTATAATACCTCCATGCAAAAACCAAATACCTTGCATCGGTTCGTTAAGTTGGAAAGCCCATGACGAAACACCTTTACTGATGCATTGATGTTTGAGATCCTCTGACAAAACACCTAAACTGGTTCCATCTTAAAGTTTGAAAGTAGTCTATGACAAGATATCTGAACTAGTTCGTTAAGTCGGAAACCCCATGGCAAAACACCTTAACTGGTCCGTTATTAAGTTGGAAAGCCCATAGCAAAACACTTTGACTGGTTTGTGAAGTTGGAAATAAAGCCCACGACAAAACACCTTCACTGGTCCGTTAAGTTTTACAAGTCTATGACAAAATATCAGAACTGGTTGGCAAAGTTAGAAAGTGTTTAGACTGGTTCGATTCTATAATGGTAAATTTCTAGTCACGTAGTTCGTGTTTATTTTTTGGTGACATCAGCCAACTTAAGTTAACTCAATACCTGTTGATTGAAAATCTGAAATTGAATTCGCGCGATCGATGGTATAATGAAGCGTTGCCACTGAAACCTGCGGAAACTTGAAACGACTCGACAAAGCGCTTAAACAAATATCGTGCCCACGTTGAACTCATTCATGCATTGGAAAGAGCGCGCCGTAATGACTAATTGGGGTATCCTTTGAAGATCCACGATAATTGACATCAAATTAATAGAGCAGATGGAATTGCTGCCAGGCTTGGTTCAATCAGATTTAGGTGGTGTGCGCTAGTGGGCAACTGATACATTATCGGGGAATGTTTGTTGTATCTTGAACGCTGGGTGGTAGATCAAGGGATGATCCGAGCCCTAAATTCGATGAATTGGCAGGATATGATTTGAGAGTAGGTCCGCGGGTTATTGGTAGCGCTCCAAGTGAATAGTTCCAAACTGTACTGCCATGGCGCTTGAGGGACCTGATAGAAGTTCATGAAGGCTTCAGAGACAGAATGTCGAGCTAGTAGTAAGGAAAGTCGAGAGCAGTCATTCCAGTGTGCCGTGCCCTTCCTGCTCGAATTGGCCGCCATTACCGCAGAAGTGATAATTTTTTATTACTTGTAGAAGGCTTTCAACTGATGTCTAATGGCAAAAGTTTGAGCCATGGTTAGAATTCGGTAGTCCCCTTAACACATTTCATGTGAAATCAGGTCAGTTGCTGATCGAATATGGCAGAAGTGGATACTCTTCCCAAAGCAAAAGTCGACTCATTACTCATCAAAAAGCTATCCGGAAAAAAAGACTCAAGACAAGCCACTTCGGTCAATTCGTTCCGTACTTTCCTTTGAATTTTCAGTCAGTAATTTCCTTTAATGGTTGTGTGGTGAGCAGTTTTATAACTGACTTCGCTGCACCTGGACTTTCCCGCTATACCCGCGCGAGATGAAAGACGTTTTTCTTGGCTGAAGGCAAGGCTACAACTCGTAAAGATATAAGACAAAATCTCGGTGAAATGGCATGAGGTCGTTCCGTGTCCAACATCAGTCGTTGGTAATAAGTTGTAAAAATACGAGGGTAGCACAGATTAGGCTAATGGTATTTACTTAGGCTTCAGGCAAAGTAATCAAATCATGCAGTCGGTGATACGGCTGGTGTAAATGGGTTTTAGAGTGATATGGGGGATATTGAATTAGGTAAGGGTCGCATTGCGTACGTACGGATCGGATGGGCTACTGCTATTTGACCTAATCATGACACGGCGCGAGGTTTCGACCGGATAACACAATTGACAACCTCGTCTGTCTGTTTGTCATGTGTCTGGTTGTGATCTGTGAAATTAAATTGCGAAATAAAACGGAGCATATCTCACTCCCAGTCTGATCTTTACCTCAACGACGCAATGAGATACGAATATGGAATCCTCTAAATTTGTTGTGCAGAAAGATGACATTGCTATACGATCAGCAACCGGTAGGGTTTTCTCTGCTTGATCGGAACCACAGGCGCCCGTTTTTACAGATGCATATAGGAAGCCGTTAGTTGTGCATCTAACGAAGCCATCGTTACAAAAATAATCGGTGCATGTCGAGAAAACGTGGTTTGGAAATGACAAGTACACACGGATAACTTTTTCAACCTGCCGTCATCAGCAATGAACATTCGAGAACCACTCGTTGGGATAGGCATTGGTCAGGGTAACGCCCTGCTGGTGGTCATCGTGTCTTTAGCGGTTCATTAGTTCTGAAGTGGATACTCGACAGGAGATATGCTTTGTATGTAGCTGGAGATGCGTGCAGTATAAATTTTCCGAGTACAATGTACATACCGATGTATTATAAATCGCAATGACACACCCTAGGTACCAAGGTACACTGCAAGGCGAAGATATCGCGTTGGCGAGTCCTCACTACCAAAGAAGGATACCGCCCGAGGTATGATTTTTTACATCAATGTAACTCCAGTTAAAAACGCATTTCGTCATACAGTGGAAGATATAAGATTCCTCTACTCACCACTGACATAAAGTCAATAACAAAACTTTTAAAACTACTGAACTTTTGTCAAAAGCCTTGGTTCGTTTGAGACAGCTTCTTGCACTTTAATCTGTACTGAAAAAATGTATAACTTTATTTTAAATAGAGGTTTCAGTAACATAGCTTCTTCTGTCCCCATGGCTTTGATGACATCGAGTGAAAGCCATTACTAGTATCTTCCTTAGTTTCCTTATGGGGAAAAAACTTTGAATCGCGACTTAATGTATATCAACAAAGCAACTATGGCAAAATCATTAGAAAAAATAAAATATCGAACCCGGATAGTTTTGTTGAGATCAAATGCTCTTGGGCATAATACGAAATACAGCCAATCCTTAACTGAGTATTAAAAATCATTTCGCTGAACATACTGCGATTATGAGCTCCTCACATAAAACCTGACACAATTAACCCCCGAGTATTTGTGCTCTGACACAACACCAAGATATTTCTGGTGATATCGCCAACCAAACTGACAACTTAACTACAGTTTAAATTGACACTTGTACAACATATCGAGTAGCTAATGGTAGAATCCGATTCAGATTCAACAGATACTTCAGCAAATTAATACTCTGCCATTCGCCGGCTGCCAATATGCGTCAAATATAACCTGACAATTAGTCTTGCAAATGCACGTATTGCCCTGAGCGAAAATTGATTTAAACTGATCTATAGATATTGGGTTGGTGTTGGTGATCTAGTTGATACATAGACAAGTAGTATGGATTTTTTTCGTGTGGTATTAAAAAGGTATTAGATATTATGTGCGTATCTCTTTCTTGCAGTTTCTGCTTCTTCTCCTACCCCTTCTTCTCCTTCTCCCCCTCCCCCCTCCTGTCCGCCTTTTTCATCCAGTTTTTCTTCTTCACCTTCTTCCCAATACCTCCTACAGTCAAGTATGTAAATGGTCATTTTACAAAATCTACTGAAGTCCATGCGTGTACTACGAAATACGAAGTATGCATTATGCATTTCAGCGACGACCATAAAAAATCCCCTATCCCTCCTGCAGCCAAGTGTAAATGACAGTTTACGATGTTCTCGTAAATAAATAGCACAGGAGTTGATGACACTACAATACTTATATTACCTTGTAATTCATAGTTCTTACTGTTTGTCAAACCTCCCATTTGAATACTAACACGAACTGATTATATCTCACGGCAATACGACTTCCTTATAAAAAGATCGATTTCAATTTAGAGGTCCCAACCTGAATATAGATTCCAATTTGAGCTTATTCAAATTTGATATATACGTCTTTTATATATAGTCAATTGCAAAGCTACAGACTACCATCTTTTTCATTAACACCTACTACTGGAGAGATGCGGCGATATGATTCAGTTAGGCCGTGATCGTCGAGCCTCGTGGTGCGGCGATTGACGATGAAGTATTGTTAAGTGTTTTCCTCGCTTCGCAACTCTCCTTCAAAATATATATTTCCATACACCGGTGCAGTAATAGTAGTCTGTGGTGAGGAGGTCTTACTGTAACTTCTTGAATAATTTATTGGCCGCCAGCGCAATCTAAATGTGCTGAAATCGCTCAAACACGACTTTTGTGCCTTTTTTTGTTTGTGGTGGTAATGCGGGAGGCCTATGCACAAAATAAGAACATAAGTCAAGTATGGACTAATCAATGGCATATTAGCACGTTATACTTTAGTCTGATAAAAATGAGTAAACGATAACAACGCTTTTCATCTAAGACCTCCTGGATCATCCGAAAACATCGTGTTTTTCTCTCTTTTTACACCCATGTGTTTTCCACCTGTATCCTGTATGAGCAATAGGCCAAAGGTTTCCCGCTTGGAAGTTCTGATTACTCAGCTCTTACCGGGTCAAGATAAGTGTTGTTTTAGTCGTCCAGACAATGTGTCTGAATGTCGATACATAAAAAGACATTAATTCTGACATCGAGTTTTCCTCTAAAGATTGAGTTCAATCCCATAACACCGCAGCTTTCGACCTGTGTAACCAGGATCGATGTTTCCTCAGTGAAATACACTCATTCGATCGTCGACGAATAGTGCAAAGCTCTGTAGCCTTGGGTTCTAGGTGAAGCCAAAATCATCACTCGTGACTGACCACGTTAAAACGACGTTGGTGTAACGGCGGATCTTGCGATCGTGTATTATACTTGAAATAACCCCAGCCGTCCCAGATCTAGGGCGACATCCGTATTTTCAAGATTACTTGTAAATCAACCCGGAGCTGATGGGAATTCCCGTATATTTAGGTCAGGTCAGTAATCGTGGTCAGATTAATAATTTCCATAAGGACTAGCTCGGCCACAACAATGGCCTAGAACTTGAGATAGTAAAATAGTTTGAATTAAGTGATCACTTCATGAGAAATATTTGACTCACAATCATAAGAAGAATGGAATCTCTGTGCTCACACTGATGACACTTGTGCCTGCCATCCTGGTTCAAGTAAGGGTGGATACGATATCTGGTCATAGCAAATATAAACCGAGGCCAGGAGCGGGGTTGACACACACAGAAGACGAAGACCACCACGACAACACTATCTAGACGAAGAAGACGATACACTACCATCAAACCATGAATACGTCTGTGATTGTCCTACTCTTGGTCGGAGTCTCCACAAGTTTTGCTATGCCCACCAGTACTGCTACTCCTACGAAAACCATGAAGGTAAGAGTTCAGACCACATACTAGTATTCTCGGTTTCATACACCGCTTTTCTTAATCGAGCATCAGCTAAAACGCCTCGAATACATTTCCAAATGCAAGATATGACGACATGTAGCAGGTAAGAATTGATGCCTGCAGACATTACTTCATCCCGAATGCACGACGCGAATGTCATTGCCAGTGCACCTGGCTCTGTGTGTGGTAGAGTTGTCAGCTTCACATTTAACTTATGAAGATACGGCCCCGTTTGTTTCAGTTGTTACTGGTATTTGTCCCTCCATATCAATGTCCTATGTTCCATTTTCCAGGATGCAGTCCGAATGTTACTAGAGTCGACTGAACTTCTTCAGAACTGGGGCAATACAGTCATCGATGCCTCCCAGACCGGTCTCACTGCTGCCAATGTCCAGAGTCTCATGTCATCAGGAGCTAGTGCCAGGCAGAGATTCCACGAGAGTGTCGAGGAAGTCAGCGAGATGATGAAGGAGAACGGTCAAGAGGGAGCTCCCCCATCATTTCACAAGGACATGGCTGATAGCGCTGTCGATATGTTAAAAGAAGAAGCACGATTGGAAGATCTTACTGAGGATGAAAAGCTCGCGCTTATTGCTGGAGACAAACTTTCCACCGACACCATGCGTCTGCGCATCAACATGCATCTGTTTACCCGCAGTATGGAAATCTTGGACAGCAGCGTATTGGCACTTGAGAGTCTCCTCGGCGACGAGGTCACTGGTAAGTTGGTTTTTGCATTATTTAAGAGTTTGGAACCGAGGGACAATTGTTCTCAGATGTTCAAGCAATGAACGCCTCAAAATATAATATAGTAAAAGGATTTTACTAACTTCTGTTTTTACCCCACCCCACCCACAGAAGTGAAATATTGGCATACGCGTTGATTAGATTAACCAAGCACTTGGAGCCACTTATAGGATGTATTCTAAACTTCACTGTATATTACTGCATTGTTGATGATGGTCTTTGAATAGCTGGTTGACGATGTAGGAGTCATTAATCTCCCTCCAGGACGGCTAAGTTGGGATCTTTATTCGAACTTCGTGAGACATTTCCCAAAATGTCTTCCTCCACCTTTCAGATGATGACATCGTGAAAGTCCTCCCAGAATTGGTTGAGGAACTCGGCAGCGAGGGCACTGCCCTGAGTATTGTGTTCAAGGCTATCGAGGAGAATTTTGAAGATGCCGCCTACCTGATGGAGCCACTGATCGAAGAAGAGATGAAACAGTTAAAAGAGGAAAAGGAGGAAGACAAAGGCACCCCTAGGTAGGTAAAGGTTATTCACTGACCCTGTCTCTTCCTGCTGTGAATAGTTGTAGGAGAGACAGCTTGGCAGGCTCTGTACACACTCTCCTGCAGCGCTTTTGATAGTGCTACTTGGAACCCAAATAACCAAAAAAAAACCCAAACAAATCTCCTGGTCGTATAAGGTAAATGCTAGGATGGTATACAGCCTTATCGAGGGCCGTCGAACCTAGGTGCTGCCATCGGCTCTAATATACAATGTACAAGGTTGGTGCTGTCATCAGCTTGTATGTGATATATGGGGGCTATTGTTATAACGACGGAATTATTCAATCTGTTGGATTTTGTATTTACATACTCAACCTTGCTCTGTTAATGAGACTAGAGAGTGACCAGTCTCGTTGAGATACTTGGTTTCCCTAAAACATGCCAGTAAAAAGCGGTTATATGTAGCTGAACTCTTAATCATTTCCTTACAGCCGCCAGCGCCGTAGCCCACCAGGCGGATGGAGCGTTGGGTTAGGTGGTGTCAGCTGGTCGAACAGACGCGGCAATGTCCACTTCAACGCCACACCAACCTTCGGCAAAGGTGGATTCGGTGCGAGCGCTGGATTCAGGATAGAGTTCTAAGAAGGACGACGTACCGAAAGCCATATTGTATCACTGCCAAGACTTTGAGGTTGTTGTCTTATACTCAAATGTGATATCAGACATTCGGAGAAAAGTACTATGTTCTTTCAAACGGTTAAAAAATCATTGCTTTCGGCTTCCGTCTTGAGGCGTGGTGATCTGTACTTAATACGTTTTATCTCCTCACTGTTTAAAATGCTAATGTGATGTAATACAATGTATAATATGTACCTGGTAATATAACTTTATACAAAGTACTTTATTTTCTACAAGTATCTACTAAATTAGAGGCAATGTCTATTCGGATATTTCATTTAACGATGATAGTTTTGCAAAGTAGTTAAAAAACTCATGAAAACGTTTGACCTTGGATCAACGTTAAACATATCACACGGAAAGACGTGGGCCTAAAGTGTCAGTTTGGTTGTGATGTGCACCTATTTGATTATAAAATTCACTTGTACCAATCGTTCTCTTTTACACTTTACACGCTTTTGTAAAATAGGTTTTGTGAGCCCATGAACAGTCTGTGAAAATGATAATTAAAATCTTTTGGAACAAATTACTGTTTTTGCGTTGGATATCTATATTCTTTAACCCCTCCCATCCCAATAGAAAGTGCCTAAAAGAGCGGTCCCGTTTTACAACGCATGGCACGAGGACTCTATCTAATACACTAGGTTGGATAGGTTGTCAGTTAGCCGATGTAAAAATTAAAATGTTCTAGGATCGAAAGTCCGGGGATAACAAAGAATTGCCATGTGCGCTTTTAATCGCTAATGAAGGCTGTATGTGTCCTTACGTCCATCAGAAAGACTGGATACCGGACCTTGACTTGTTTACACAAATGATAGTTGGGTGAAAATAGCTCTCACATACTGTTAGCTGAAGGAACAAGAAACTAATGGAGTAGGAACTTTTGGTCATTCATCCCGCAATGATGCCACCACCTGCTGCTGAGACTGGTATGGCACCATGGGCAAAAAGGCTTGAATTTGAATTTATAATACATCAATCACAACCATTAAGCTTTACTCCACGATTGATCAAATTGGCGATCATTTCATAATCAATCATCCGCATCGAAAATTTCATCCCCTTAGCAGCACTTAAAATGCGCTAAAATGTTATCTTCAGCGAACAGTGATACAAAATGCTTGTAACCACCGCCAAACCTACTTCTTCAACTCCGCTTTCGACATCATTTAGCGGAATTAAATGCGTTCAGACCCCGAGGTTGGCAGCCCTAATCCCGATATTCAGTATTTTATACAACAGTCGAAAGTCTTTTTGGGGTTAACACATTAATCTGTTCGGTTCTTTGGTTGGCAATATCACGACTGGATGGCGATGAACCAATAACGTGCCGTGAGTTATTGTTAAGTAATGGACGGGCTTCCCTTTCAAAGGAATGGTTTAAATCTCCATTTTTGTCAATTTGCGCTAGGGGAAGTGTGGTGAAATATTGACCCTTTGAAAGTAGAGGAGAGAGTGGCAGCCGATACGTATTATGTATCGTGTGAGTACTCTTAATGTATTGTGAACAATCCCTCATATCCTGGTCAACGAATTTTGCGATAGGCCGGTACAAAAAGGATGAATTTCAATTGCCCATCGATGAAATAACGCTTGTTGCACCACCAAAATGCGCAATTTTAATCGCTGTCACACAATCGGCTGTCAGTGTTCGTAAAATACAAAGAATTAGTGTACTTTGTCTGCTGGCATGATTAAGACGGATCAACAGTGTCCACATACGAAATGGCCGCCATCTTCCTCTCTTTAAGGAACAGGAACCAATAGAATACGCTATTACAGTATATACCGATGACGTCACTATTACCCAGAATGCAATTTATTGCATATAAAACATTCTTCGCAAATAAAAATTTGTCACCCAGTCTTAATGCATAAGAAATTATTATTGCATAAAAATAAAAACATTGAACATACGAAAATATTATTGCATATACATGTATAAAAATATTATTGCATAAATAAAAATATTATTGCATATATAAAAATATTATTGCATAAAAAATAGTATTGCATATATAAAAATATTATTGCATATATAAAGATACTATTGCATATATATACATATTATTATTGCATATATAAAAATATTATTGCATACATAAAAATATTATTGCATATATAAATTGATTTTGGAATAAAGCAACACCTCTGAGAACTTCCAGCTTTCGATAAAAAACTCACCGTCAGTTCACGCAAAGACAATCATTGTGGGTTTTTTTAGCCAGAAGAGTTTCATTTGGCTAAAAAGCTTCTCGTTCTCTCGACATTTGGTCTTACCGTTCCCGGTGACTTGTCTTCAACATTGTCTATTGTCTAGTGATTTATAGTTGGGCGGATCGTTGGCTCCTATTAGATGAAACTGATCGCTCGATTTAGCCAATTATTCTTAGTTTTTCTCCTTGATTGCCTGTGAATGGTGATGGTGTTGGAGGATTGTGTGATTAAGTGCCCAGTTTGATCCAGCACGGCCAGTCGATTTAGTGGTATGAAATCTGAGGTGTTGAACGACATGGGTCTCTATAGAACAGAACCTCAATCCGCCACGATACAATAATCAATGATAAGGAGGAACACTCTTTTCAAATAGGAATACAATGGTTTATATTTATATAACGTTGGTGACTTAAATAAACTAGCCTTGAGTTTAAGTGTTTCATCTAAGACGGCCCCGTTCGAGCGGATTTTGGTGAGACAACCAATACCGACAGTGAGGTATCAATCTATCCAAAACATCTCAAACTTGATAACGGCAAATTCCCCCGGGAATCACTGCTTTCGACACATTTTATCCCCGCCCAAGATGTTATGGTTATCTCAACAAAACTAAAACATACGATCCATCACAAAAATGAAACTCACATGTACATTGTAACGCGCTTGTTTTAAAATTAATTCGATTATTGATATCATAATTTCTATTGATAAAAAGCATATTTTACGATAGTGTGCTTCGTTCATCGAATCAAGATTGGTTTACAGTATAAGGCCGTTTTTATTGCACAGAATGATTTTCTCGCAATCAGCTCTTTTTCTTCATTCATAATGAATCCCTTGGAACAGCCAAATGTCGCCTGTAAATTGAATGACAAGCAACAATCTGAAGTTGAAGTACCTCCGCTCGATCTCAACTCCAGAAAATCATTTATTAATCAAGCCAGCGAATTGACGGAGGCTAAAGTCGTTGATTCTTCATTGAGACCCCATTAAAACCATGACATTAGGCAAGGCGTAAAAGGATGAACTGTCAGCACAAATGGAACGTTGAAGAAAAAATAAACCCCATCATGATCTACAAATCATCCATTGCATTACCTTTTGTCAACTGCCGCATACGCGGCATCGAAAATTAATGGAAGTTTTGCATGTTTGCCTTCTATAAACCTTGATGATCGAAGTTATCAAGAAGAATTGCAATAACTGACAATGAATTAAGATGGATGAAAATATTTCCTTCCGATTTGGATCAATATCACGGTATTGTGAGGTTTTGTTTGATGTCTGACTTTCTCCCAATATTTCGAAATGTATCGACCAAATTGACCGTTTCTCTTGCGTGAAAGGAATAGATAACATTCCCGATGATGAGTGATGTCATCCTTAATGGGCTGTTCGCGACCGGTACAAAAGGGTCTGGAGCCATCATCTCAATCTCCAAAGAAAACGCAATGTCCAAGAATAATTATTCTCTCTGCCAGTATTAGCATCCATGTTTTATTAGCCACTGTAAATCATACATTGCTATAGCCCGAAGTAATCGTACTGAAAATGGCCACGACCACAAGGATTCGTACTGATTAGAAAAACCTATATGTCTTAAAAAATAAAACAATACCAAGATATTTCAATCGTGGCCAATACAAACAGGAACGGAAAGACGTCATCAATAACGAGAGTTGCGGTCATGCGCAAAGGAGGATGCGATCATTTATAACTTGATCAAATGTGGCCGAATGTGATCTGGGTCACGATGTAGCATCGATCATCTATAGCGTTGACCATGTTGACAATGATTTGAATACGAACTTAGAATTGATTTGAATACGTAAGATTATCTCCATTACAAAGCGATTATGTCAGTGGTATCTAGTTTGCCAGATGACTGATTTGCATTCAATTCTCCTTCTCCTCTGCTTGCGCTGAGTGATAGACAGCAAATTAGTATTATTCAAATGTGAATAGTATTTTCATCTTTTTCATTTGTCCTTTGAGCCAGTATTCATAATTTCGCAAAGTTTTGAGAAGGCAAGCAGGACCTTATGTAACATTTTGGACCTGGGTAGCAATAGGCTTTCTTGAGGGAAGAGGGAGTAAGTACACCACTGTTCGATCTGGGGATTCAACATGGTCACGTAATAATTACGTTAGGATTGAAAATGTGTTGAAAACATACAAATCATTCATTTCTTGAATCCTGTTATGCATGAATTTAAATGTGTATGAATCACACACAATAACAGTCCTTGATAAGTTGTCTATCAAGCCCGTTTTCCGAAGTGATTATATTTAAGTGTAACGATGGCCCCTCGAGGAGGAGGCTCCCGATCCCTAACCCACGTCGCCATCATCCTCAGGCACCATCCGAGTGAATGATACAGGAGGCAAGTTACTTGACGTGTCAACACGAGATGGAACCAATTATCGAGATAAAGTAACCCTAAGATATATAGATTGCTCCAGGACTCGGATATAACGTACGGTTAACCACATTACAACAATTCTGACAAATGGACAGGTGTTGTATTGGAACGTAAAGTCCAGCAATGGAGCACGCTAGGATGCTGAAGCGGGATGCCGATACGCTCGGGGTTGACTTGGATATAAAGGCGCCATATGGATGCCAAACTTAACTTATAAATTCATTTCCCACTCCGATAAGCCATATGAACGCCAATCTTCTACTTATAGTCCACTCTCTTAGCGTGCTCGTTGCCCAGTGTGGCAGAGATTAATGTCCCTTTGGAATCTCCAAACCAATAAATTTGATTTCCTTAGAAAATTACTAGCCCTATCAATTTTGGATGCTGCTAGCCCGGACTGTGCTCGATCGAAAAAAGACGGGTTATAGCAGATGACTGTGTACTGCTCCATAGAGAGTATCTATATTCCCCTGGTTAGAAAATGGGTTCGATATGTTTTGTGTATTCGTCCGACTGAAAGAATCACATATATATACATGTAGCTCTCGTGGCCTATACCATCTCAGGAACAAACGACCAAATGAATTATCAAAATTTGAAACCTCACCGACATTACCGTACACCCAGAGGCAGTAGGCTACTTGATTTGAATTGACATGGCGCGACGAGAGACTCCCTCGGTATTCATATGATGATCTAGGCTTCGAATGACTTGTTCGGATTTTATATTAGGGTCGGGGGAGAAAAGCTATTCTTTCGCTGATTCCAATGATCTGCTAACGGCGCGGTGCAGCGATATCGTGACACTGTTCCGAGTATTGGCTAAGATCCAATATGATGCGATAGAACTTTGGTCAGAATGCATCTCGATCGATATGACAAAAAAGGAAAATATGATAATATCTAATTGCATTGCAGCGTTCAACACATTTTTTGAAAGTTCCTTAGACGCTCATCGTATGTAGCGCTCTTTCAAGGAATCCACACTTTAAGCGCTTCAGCATCCCAGCGCACTGAGTCTGTGCACCGTCACTGTACGTACTAACCCCAGAACTGACCATGGCCATAACAGTTGCAGATAGAAAAAAATGTATGAGTCTGAACTCGGTCTCCCGTAACACTCTTCCTTTCTCCGCATCTGTATTGAAGAATCGAGGAAGACAGCGAATGACATATTTTGCTATTTCGTAGAAAGCTGTAGTTATTCGCTTGGAAGAAGGTTGCGTGTCGATGTATCCGTTCCCTGTTTTTGTCTCGGACCTTAATTTGCGAATCTGGCAGGGATTGCCAGGTGGTGTTTTCTAATTGCAAACATTGACCCTTTGATGACATATAATAAAGGGTCTCGGCATTCCAATAGGCGGCACTGGTTTTTACTAGGATATGTGTCAAAATGACGTCAAAAGTGAGATCAAGTCTTTCTCTTAACAATGCATTGCCGTAAAACATGATGCAACTATATGGATATCTGCAGACGGAGCCCATATCTAAGAATAAGACCTTTGACTTGTCGACATTACCACTTCCTTACCGGACATGCCTCCTGATCTGGACTGCCGCTTTTCCTGCAAAATCGCCGCGGCCAACCAGAGGTTACTACGTTCTATCTTTGGTTTGATCTTGGGCAATTCCATCCCATTTTTCTTGTGACTTACTCATGTCATGCATCAGTAATTGGTCTGATTGACCCGTCGAATCGAGTAAATCTAATTTGTCCTGTCTGCTGTATGTTGTCCCTTAAGATGTCGGCGGGCATGTACTTAAAGGGTAAGTGCATAGAAATCGGCAACTAATTATGTTCTTCGATGTCTGATAGATTGAAGGTATTTGGCTGTTGAAACCAGTGACCCCCAGACTAAACATATCGATGTATAACAGAGGTCTCGTACTCTGAATTAAGCAAAGTGCTTATTTACATTAAACTTTCGATTTCCGATTTTCTGGTGAAGTGCATAACTGACATGACTTATATTCTAGGATGCCAGACCGATTGACAAAAGGTTCTAACCTATTTGGCGTCACATAAAAGTATATTTTCAGTCGATCTATCCTTAGTTTCGCTGACTGTATATATCACACTAATGCATGTCCGCGTGAGGAATCTATAGGTCGACTCGTCAGACGTCGACTAAGTTAATAAGTAGAGCATGCAAACACTTTAATTGCACGCTTGCGTGACTTGTCATCCTTGGTAGCCCGAATACTCAGCTGGAATGCTGGCTTCGATCAGCGGGTTGAAAGAAAGTAGCAACCTGTCAGTATAGTTACAGTGATCCTACGGATCTCGGCTAAGCAACGTAAGCAATTTCAACTGCTAGGATTGTGACATGTAGCCATGCATCATCGGTCTCGCTATAGAGTATGCCAGTATTGGAGTGCAATGATGTTCAGATGGCATCATGGTAGCCATGATAATACCGTACGTGTTTACAACATCCACTATTAGACTTTTATTGGCTTGGTCATATACTGTCCGCATGTTAGTCAGGCCGTATCTCTCTAACTGATCTGCGCCGGACTCCTAAACAGGAAATGAGAAGGTTAATTCCAGTAACAACAGTCATGACAAGATGCCTTCGATGCTTTGCCGAACATGTACCGAGATAGCATGATACTTCACTGCCGGAGATCTCGAATTAGCCGATGGCATTAGCTTATATTGTCATACAGTATCAGAAGCATACTTCCAACATGTCTCAATGAGAAGTTTCCCCTTTGTGAATCCGGAGCTTCGTTCCCGAGTCACGTACTCATAAAAAATCACGTACCATTTACGGAGTGACGCTTGTAGGCGAGGGAGATACACGAATAGAGGCGAACTAATTAGATATATTGACGCCTTTATTGTGTTGGATTCACGCTTGAATGTGCCAATTGAGCTCTGGGTTATTCTCCCAAGTTCCCTCGAGGCTTATCATTTTAAAAAGGTTAGTGACCAGCATCAGACTCAATCAGTACAGCAAGGTATTCAACTTGAGTTTCAGTGGCTTTATTCTAGTATAGTTGGAGTTGCGGAGGAGTGGAAGTAATTTTCGTAGCAATCTCGCAAATAAACGCCTTCTGATTTAACTCTTATTTATGACTTTTGCGTATTTTATTTTTTTATTGTGATTATAATGTTATAAAACACAATTGATCGTGATTTTGCTCTGGGTCAATTATACTAAATCGTCTGATTGATGAAAGTTATCTACATGATAAAGAAATGGAACGATAGGGCCCCAACATTTTTTCGTCATCCATTCAACAACCATTTGCGAAAATGCCCACTGTTCGTTTCTCTACAACACTCAATGTCCGTCACCTCTGATCGACATGACCAAGGGGAAATTTGTTTCAGCGAGTCTCATTCAAAAACAAGGTCTGTCCCATCTGGTGGCCGCCACAATTTCCAGATGATTCTCTGGTATCAGTCACCTCCGATATAACCGAGAGGAAATTTGTTTCTCGAGTGTTATTCCACAACAAGATAAACATGTATGTCCCATCTGGTGACTGCAAGTATTTAATGATGATTCAATCGCCGCGAGGACTTGAGGTAGACCCTCAAGCATGTCAAGATTGTGTGAATACTTGGTCACCTGATGTCCGGCGCATCACACCTTTATGGTCACACCGCGGCTGCAATTTGGTTTGTCTGGGAATTGCCGGTATATCAGTGATATTCGATATAGGTTGTCCATGGAACTCCCTGGTTTGCCGGAGGGGGGGGGGGCGGGGTTGCTATACGTTTTATCCCCCCTTGCCGGTTAAGGCCTGTCATGAAAGATGTTTCGCTGGGTCAATGTTATCAAGATTTGCCGGTATATCAGTGATATTTGATATAGTTTGTCCATAGAACTCCCTGGTTTGCCGGGGGGGGGGGGGGGGGGGGGTTGCTATACGTTTTATCCCCCCTTGCCGGTTAAGGCCTGTCATGAAAGATGTTTCGCTGGGTCAATGTTATCAAGATTTGCCCTGATAACCCTTTGATAAGACAGTAGAACAATGAGAATCAAGGCATTGTACAAAACGGTTATCTCTTTCCTCTTATGAACCCGACTCCCCATTTTATAATTAATTCGCGATCGGCTCCAGATGAAAAGACAACATAATTGTTGTTTCGAATCTCATCATTTGTGCGATGTTACGGCGGCTGTCACTGGTACTCAAGATTCCCACTGTTGAAACCTTGAATAGCTTTGATACCGACCGAGGAGAAATCCGCTGAAATTGCCATCGATACTCAGCTATGAACCGCAACATTTTGTGCCGAAAATAGCTAAGTTACTCCAATGTTAATCAACGGCGAGACATCAAGGCCGAGCATAGAGCGATTATCGTTGAAACACTTAAAGTTTTCTATAACCTAAAACTCTCTTCCATCAGTTAGGATCATAAAAGCATTAAAAAAAACACTCGCGGTGAAATATGTATGAACATTCTCGAGGGATGAACCAATACGTTAACGTCTGTTACCTAATCCAGATGGTGGCAAAACCATTTGTTCAAACACGAATTAATGAGGGAAGAAAATATATAGCTGGATCAGCATTTAGGAAAAGCCAAACCTATGTGTTATAAAAATATCTTTCGGCAATATTCTTTTTTTCTTCACAATTTTGTATAATACTTTGTCATTTTTGTGATGATATGCAAGCTATGGATGAGTACCATAGCCATAGGATAGGGTATTAAAATGAATGCAACTACAGGTCATGTCGTGATAGAAGGCGCAAATGTAAAAAAAAACCTCGCTCCAAGGCACATCAATTTTGACAGGTTTACATGATATTATGAGATTGTTGTGAAAAAGCTGGAGGGTCACAGTAAAACGATACACCGGAACAAGAACATAAGTACACGCCAAATTGATATACGGGTAGCAGTGTTGGCAGCTCAAGTGCAACTTTATTTCGAAGAAATACTGATGTGCAAATGAAAAGTTTATCACTAGTTCACACTGTTGACCTGTCAGATTCACACATTGAAAATGGCTTCATCACAATGATTTATTATAACTTATCTGCCAAGGAATTTGATGTATCACGAAATGATTGAATAGTAGTGGTTTTTCGTGTCAGAATGGGTTATACATGTACCTGGCGATGACATTAATTACTTTTCAACGTTTGCATGTTGCGCCGGTTTATATGTTTGATATGTCTTGGGAAGAAATGTCCGTGGAGCAAAGGATCTGTGCTTTAATCTCTGAGCTATTGACGGTCATCGCCTCTGTGGAACTAGTTCATGATCAGTTAAAAAAAAACTAGTGCCGGACACGTATTCCAGGAGGAGAAGTTCTGCTTAAACACGGATGGGTTTGTTTGTGTTTTATACCAGTCACATGGGTACTGTTTTCGCCTATCTCCGTCAAACCGCACTTTTATATATCGGTAATCGCTCCGCACTGAATCTCGAACGACTGCATATTCGACAATAAAGTCCCAAACACTAACAGTTATTCGATCAGATATGTATCTAAACTCGATACTGAATGTAATGGCATCTTAAAACTTCCCCGCGATGCAAGTTGCGTTGATTTCTATATTAGCGACGCCGCCGGGTTAGAGATACAGTAGAAGCAGCAAGCTTGCGCTCAGCTGGCCAACAACGAAAAAAAATCGCATCGAAAGTAATTGTGGGTTTTTTTACATTTATTTGCTTGAAGCGAAGGGGAAGGATCAGCTGTTTCGAAAGTCGGCTTTAATTACGAATACGTTGGAATATAATTCCGATACGAAACTTAATGAACATCGAATCGATATCATTATTGTTAATATCTTTTTCACTCTCAGTGTTCATGGTGTTGATAGTCGAGCGCGTTGACTCAGTGAAAGAGCGCCCGACTTGTAATGGATAGGTCGTGGGTTTGAGGTTTGCCCAGTGCGCGGCCTGCACCACTTTGAAAATGAGAGATAAACGGTAAAGCCCTCGACTAACATGTATTACCATTTAGCATTTTGGCTGAGGGGCCGTCAATCATTGTTAATTTTCACGAGCGTACAAATCGAATGATTGGGGAGGGGGGTCGAAAGTGTCTGTGAAAATGTTACAAATTATGGACGGCCCCTGACATATTGACACTGAAGCTTTTCTGGAGTCGAGGCCAGATGGCCTTTTCCTGACCAGCTTAGCATTAGGGTAACTGGACACCTGATCAACTTCACTAAATGATAGAATTGGTTAGTGGAAATCGATGTGGCTAGGGTAATCATTGTAATGGCTGAAAAGGATCCAATGGTCAAAGATTGAACCCGCAGATTGTCTCCATTTCAGGACAGAGATCCCGTCAGTACAGCGTTAATGCCTTAAACTCTAATTTAGAAACATTGTATAACGTGGGCATGAATGACGAAGGAAAACGTTTGGAGCCCCCCCCCCCCCCCCCCCCCCCATTTAACATGCTGAATGCTTAATTATACCGTCAACTGATAATGAACGGTGAAAGAAGAAACAAATAACTCAGGTCCGGCCAGTATCTCCTGTGACCTGTAGTCATTCGCGCTGCCGATTCTGGGGAGCTGAAAAACGTATCAATTTATCATGGACCAAATGAGATTGTGTATTTTGTTAACATTTATCTTTGAAGAACTTTATTGGTTTTGTGCTGAATAGGAAGCTGTTTGCAGAGCATTTGATGGCTATATTATTGCATCTCCGGTGTCGAACTTCCTTCTCGGATATACTCTAAATCTAACAGGACTTGTACAAAATATATTCTGTTGTAGAATCCGATTTTTTTCCGGGTGTTTTTTTATCCTGAACATATCATACGACCTCCTTGCATTCGTTGTCTCTTTTGAAATGATGAAAAGGATTTGTGTTCTCTCGTAAAAGTAGTGTTAGTTTATAGTGTCAATCCCACTGAAAGGCCCAGCCAAAATTTACTAATGAGACACTTTTTTTGTCAAACTCCTATCCCTATGCCAGACGCCTGCTCGAATTTACCCCAATCAGCCATGCACTCTCCATACCCGTACTAAATTGAATCAAGCTTTATACTGATTTTATACAAATTGTATACAGACCATAAATGTATCAAAGTTTAAACTTCCAACCTGCTTCTCCCGAACAATTTATTAGCAATCGCTTTGATACATATGTCGGTGTCAAATTGATCAAGCGCAAATTTCAGGTAGCTATATGGCCCTTGCGAAATAGTCCATTTATCATCATAATTGTCTTAGCGAATGACCTAGAAGATCAAGTCAAAGTATTGTGGCGTAAATTATATAAGACATAAGACATGGGTAACGATGATGGAACTCCCTAACGGCGGGGTCGGCATTCTAGAGAGTTACCAACCAATCACGCCTACGTATTGTATGTCAAACAGTGGCCACTGCCCTTACAGGTCAGATCCAATTTGTCATCGCGTGACCGAGAGAAGTACATCAAGCTGCCTCTTACGCATATTATAGTTGCCAGCATCCTGGTGTTACAATGTAATTATTTAAGACAAAGGCCACCACATACGTATGAAGAAAATCCCCTTACGGAGAAGTCACTCCCAGGAGATTAATCTGATGAAGCCAACATGAAGAGAAACGGAAGTGCGTCATCTTGGTGTGTTGCTGATGATGCCCATTTCGTCTCCTATATACGTGTATTGTGTTGGCAGGTGATTTCATTTCATTTACTGTGATTTGAAGTTGCTATTAAAGAACAGCTGATCAGCCATCATTTAAGTGTGTTTTGGAGTAGAGTTTTTTCGAATCAAGCCCATTGTGTAATACTAGAGTTCTTTCATGCACTATTTGTAACGGTGTCCTTTTTCCTACGTTCATATAAACAGCCCCAATGATCCTTTGTCGATGCCCAAATTGTAATTGTTTAATTGGAAAATGAAAATAAAAACTTATTTAAAGTACATTACAGTACAGAACACAGGGGTAACTTCAGTATCCCCAGGAGCAAGATATGTCAAAAAAGACGAAGACGACAGAAATGTCAAATTCCAGCTACATGAACGAAAATTAATTTGTAATCTATAGTTCAGTTTGTCTTGAGAGCTTTGTGCGTATAGTTTGGGGCTTTGGAGCACGAGCTATTGGTCTGACTTCTATTACGCATAATAATCGGTGACCGATGCAGCTTTCAAGCCTTCTGTAAGACTTCAGTCAGTGACAATGAATTTTGAAGTCAAAGAAGAGCATAGTTCAAATTCAAAGTTCAATATTAGTTTTCTTTGTAAACAAAATGCGAACCAAAAAACCAACAGCTCTGACAATATTTGGGTTTCATATGTATTTTATTTCGCCAACTTTATACAGATAATTAACTACATGTACAAGAAAAAGAGAACAAGTAGTGGCCGGGGACGCAGCCAAGATCAACAGTTAGAAAAAACTAACAGCACTGACAATATTTGGGTTTCATATGCATTTTATTTGGCCAACTTTATACAGATAATTAACTACAAGTACACGAAAAAGAGAACAAGTAGTGGCCAGGGACACAGCCAAGATCAACAGTTAGATCCCATACGGCTGTGCTCTGCTCCACAGTTCTCAACATACTGCCAGCTCAGCCACAAAACCCAATCTGCATTCATACTTGTAATACCCATACACTGCACCAGACCGCGTCCCAATCATGCAATTACATCACAATCCCAACAAAGAATGACCACAAAACAAAGGATTAAAATATTGTGTGTATACATATACAGAAAGACTGTAAAGTCACAGCCTATTCAGAGAGATCACACATGAATGGCCTATTTAAAGCATGGCTACTACAAGTATACTAATGCGGCGCGCTTATTTGTCAATCGCCGCACGTGACTAATTACCGTGGTGGCCTTTAGGAGATTACGAAAGTAGGGTTTTTCTGGTGATGTCCGCAGTGAAGCAATTTCCTTCTCCTCCTGCGTCATGGCTCATGCAAACTTTAGTAGCTCCAATTCATCATCATAATGTCTCACCCACTGACACAGAAAATAGCCAAAATTACTCTCATGTATATTGCATACGCACCACTGTGACATAACTAATATATAAATATAACAAATCGCCCCTGACGGCGTCATAAGGAATTACTTGATACAACCGCCAATAAATCGTCATTTGAACCGTAAACTGGAGACAGGTATTGCTCACTGAATTATGTATGACGCAATTTCCTGAAGGACTTGCGGTTTTCTTGAAAGCTGGGATAAATGGTTCATTTGATTTCACTCTGCCGGGTTTATACCTGTCAACTGCCGACAATGCAAGATAAAAATTTATATTTATTCATTCAGAATCGATGGGGGCATTAATTACACACATGCGACTGGGCAATGATGCAGATTATTGAACGATGAAAAACTTGGTTCTTAGTGGGCATTTTACGACACGACATTAGATGTTGGTTGGTTTTTATTTCTTATCACATCAGTACCTGCCAACCTCTTCTCGGAAGAGTGTTTGAGGACTAGATTAAGATGGGACATTACGGGCAAATTTTGAAGTCCTGAAGTATTTTTCTCTGTCTATTTCAGCGGTTTTTCCAAAAAGAGGAATGTGTCGCACTCAGACCCCTCTGGCTCTGGCTTCGCCTACGCATTTATGAGAATAGTTTTGTCACAATAAGAGTTCCTGCCTCCGACTGGATAACGCAAATATATTGTACAATTAAGTCTTCTCCACGGGTTCCCTGGTAGACGGTCTCGTCCTGACATGCCAGATCAGCCATATCAGTCTCCATCGGTTCTTAGGCAGGAAAACTCGACATGGCCGGTTCAACGCTATCGATAAAGCAAATTAAGGATCAGAATCCCTCGACACAAAAAGATCAAAGAAAATAACAAATATCCATTCCGCTCTCAAGAAAAACAAGGCTGGTCTAAGCAGCCGAGCGAAAACCTCTGAGATCAACAAACAGACTTTTGCCTTCGTAATTGGACAAGTAACGGTTTTTGCATTGTCACTTGGTTTCTTTACAAGAAGTAAATGGATTTTGTAATAATGTTCCGGGAAGAAAAGCTCGATCGGACGTCCGTTGTGAGTCTATTCAATCATGCGATCGGGCCTGTTTTTTTCTCAGGGTGCCGTTTCTTGTCCGTTACTGATTATATAACTGGTCAAAGGTCAGGACGAATTGATTCGTTTTTATACGAAGGGTGTACAAGGAACAATGCTTAATTCGAATTATCTCTTTTTTCTCAATATGGGTTGACGATTTTATCGTGACCTCTGCCCACTTTTACTAATCAATAAAGTATCGTTGACCACATATGGCGGCTAATCTAGCCTACCAAGATTTTGTGAGCAATTACTTAGGCGGATGAAAATCTCGAAGATACTTTTTTGATTGGAAGGCTCGTATATACATGTTGCCTGCCAAGATAAAAATCATGAAAAACAAATTTTGATTATTCGCAAAAATAAGGAGAAGCAAAAATATGCTGTTTATTGGGGATTGTCCCAAAGACACTTTGACAAATGCATACTTGGGCAGTTTAATAATGGTAACAGCCATGTTTATGTTCCACTCGATTGACAAGATGCGCACACTTAATCTGGCGATCTCGTTTCTTGGATATATCATCGTGAACTGCGGCACTTACACTACACGGTGAGCAGTTCAATCGATCCATGTTTTTTTTTTAATTTCAAAGAATTTGCTCATTTCTGGAAATGCGAGCTATGCTCTGACTACCCGGCCGGTTTACCTAAAATGGATGTATGGGGTAGTCGGGTAACTGTACTCAGCAAAAAGCCATTAAGTGCTCTGAATACTGGGCACTGCCTTATTTTGCGAGCGTTTTAATTTCGCGTCGTGAAAATACTTTCCAATACTTAGGAAAAACAGAGTGAAATTTCAAAAGCCAGCAAATAAAGGTCGTCAACAAAACATTTACTCTTATTCATTGCGAGTTTCTGCTCACGTCTACTTTTAAATAAGTCAAACCATGGCCGGGGCCATGTCAATGATCTGCGGGTTGCAGGGAGAAATAAAGTAAAATCCTTAAGGCACTGCAAAGAATGAGTGCAAAGGAGTACAAGAATGTGGAAAGCACAAGTGTACTTCAAGCAAATCCAACAGAAAGTTGGTTTCCGAAAATAACAAAGCCAGGTTTCTAACTGTTCTACAAGCTATACAAATACTAAGCCGTGCGGTCAGTTCTTATCCGAGTCCATGATGGATGCGTCTGGAAGCTATAAGGCATCCATCTTGCGATGGCACCATTTAAATCTTTAAGGATTACGCTCAAACTTTTCCAACCTAAGATGATGATATACGATCACCTCGAGATTCCTAAATAAATAAGACGTTGTTGTCAAGTAATTAACCAGTAGAGGAGTCTTAGTCAGGCTCTAGGGATGTTTTTTACCAAGGGTCATTTGTTCCAATTTGATTAATTTGATGTCCACTCCTACCAATCATTCTTCTTTCCATTGCTAAAAAACGTTGTTAAAGGAACTGACACCGCAATGAGTGTCGCTGAACTAAAACCGAGACCGGGAAGGATGATTTCAAATGTCGGGCCGAACCAAAGGCTTTGGATAGGAATTGGAGCTGTAGGCCTACCCAACGGTCTTGATTCTAGTGCAGAGACCCAACAGTGCAGTGTTAATTTCAATTCTACCCCGCCTAAAGAATAACGAGTTGTCGGCACAAACCATCCTGAACATATCTTTTGGGGGCCGTTGCGAGTTCCATTCCGTTTAATATAACACAGCGCGTGTAACTCATCGCACCGCCCATGACTTCATCGAATATTCTGTATTGCTGCCGTCGAAACGATGCGCTCCCTTTCATACATGTACATGTACATGCAAATGAACACTATACACGGCAGTCACGAGGTGTATTCACGTCAATCGATATTGATATCAATCTTATAAGCTGTCACAAATCTCCAACTATAAACGTCACTTTTGCCGATTTGTCCCGAGAGTCCAACGAGAGTTTGATCCCTCGATCACCCAAGGCATATCACATGGTAACATGTGAATTGATTTGTTTCAATTTAATTTAGCCACTCTCTCAGGATTTCAATTTCCTTGAGCTGTTGTCGGGTGACTACAAGGTTGGCTTAGGCGTGGGTTGTATCATGGAGAGTCACAGCTGTTATAACCGACCAACGGAGTTATCGAGGGCATGATTACCAAGCAGTCAGCTGCCCTATCACCTTCAATGCTACAGTTAGTAGCTCCCAATATCTAATTACACAAACTAAATCTGACTGATTTATCGCTTTTCAAGTATTTTCCAGTGCCAAAGTTTTCGCAACGATTATTTTAGAGAATATCAGCGTCACCTTCGGACTTGTTCGCCAAGTATAATCACGAATTGGCTTCAATTACCCCTATAGATAATGAAAATCTTTCTCTCGCCCGAAGGATAAACGCCTACCTTTCCTGGGGCTACAAGGTTACCATATTGTTCCGGATGTGTCAGGCAAGAACGAAATTGATGTCAGCGTATACTCCAATAATCAAACTGATTCATCAGAACTGTCATGCATGTACGTCACGTCAGCAACAACAGATCCAAAGAGTGACAGTTCATACAAAGCTTGATCACAGTCCATCGGTTCGAATAATGTCAAGACCAGGTGTTGATGGGCTGGGTGCGACAATAGAAGCACTCCACGCCCCGCTGGAATCAGTGAATGTCACAGCCAGGACGGGTTCAAGGAACCTCACAATAAATCGATCAGTGACGCGTGGATCTCTCTAGGAATGATGCTGACATACTGTAAACGCGGTTTTGTGTCGTCCATCGAGCGTTTTTTTGCCCTTATGATTTTTTATGATGAAATACCGCTCTGTGCCGTCTATGCAGCTTATTATTTTGATAGGACAGAAGAGCGAACGAGCGAACGAGCGGGCGAGCGGGCTTTGTTTAAAGACCAAAGACCGTGTGCTGGGACGGCTTCATTTGATTTTTTTAACTGCCAGGTAACGGGCAAAATAACATTATGACTGCATCGTCTTTGCGGGGAAAACGGTATCGTTATACGCAAGTTTAAAAATAGCCCAGCATAAAACGTTTCTTAGAAACCGAACGCTATCAATTTGATTTCTCCATACACCTTTTTATTCAAAATAGTTTTAAAATTTCCTCAGTGAAAACCATTTGCGTGGCACACCCGATATTCTGACACATTGCCAGTTTTGCTCAGCGTCCGTGTTTTGGTGTTAGTTACCTGCATTTATTCAGATTCCTCTGACAGATCGAAAGAGTGAGTCAACGCAAACATCGCTCTTTATGTCAGTTGATATGAAAAATTGTCAATTTCAATCAGCGGAAGTTGATGCTTATTGGATTAGTAGTGTATGTGGAAGCCATCCGATTGCAATGAAAAAAAAGTCAGGCAAACTTGGATGAAAAAAACTCCCCGCATAAGTATATTTTGTATTACATGTATTTCGTCCAATCTTTTTTTTTCTCGATTCTGGTAAATACTGTTTGATTGGAATATTGCATGATGGTGGTTTAAGTTTTTTAGCGGGCAAAAATAGTTTCCTCGTTTTCGGTGGAGAGTGCACCCGCATGATTGATTAAATTGAGTAATACGAAATCGATGGGCCGATTTTTTCGATTTCAGTTTAATTTCCGATCGTTCAAATCTAATACCGCGGTGCCCAATCGATACGACCGCTTTGCTTGGGGAATAGATTTCCGGTGACAATACTCAAGCCCGACATTAGTTACTGGTGAAAGTGTATTCTATCACTTACAAAATACCTTTGGGACAAGATTCGGGCTGCAACTGGCCATATTCGGTCGAGTGGGCACCGTGAATACGAAAAGCTGTGGTTCCAGTGCCGTTAGATGTTGTTATCAACTGCATGCTAATTTTATTAACCTTGTAATACAGAAACATAGAAATAGTAGTAGCCCTGAGCTGGCGATCATCAAATGCAGAAATAGGCTTTTTAGTTTTCTTTTTAAAAAAATCTTAAAAAGAAATAAAGCCAAACCTTGAGCAGCAATTCAAGATTAACTTTTACAAATACTTCTTGCTTAAGAAGACGGAAAAAGGGCTTTCGTTCTTTTATGATAAAAATATCCTGTCAATTTCTCGTTGAAATGGCTTGATCGCATGATGATTTATTCACCTCAATAGCAGCTGGTGTATGTCGTTAGCACTCACTGCGCAGCCGGCAACTATAGGTAATACCGAATGGCCTTTCCTGTTGGTCCTCAAAGTCATTAAATATTTGTCAGTCATTTCCCTTAAATTCAAATTTAAGCTTATTTTAATTGGAAACGTCAACAACTTTATCGAGGTCATCTATTAACAACTTGCTTGTCAGTTTTCGACACTTTTTATCAGAGAATACTAATATAGTTGGAGGGATGCTCTCAGGAAGTCTGTTTTAAATATTTAAAGTTAGAAGTTAATATGAGTTTTAACAGCTTTTAAATTGCTTTTAAATTGCTTAATCCCAGCGTGCATGTAATGAATGTATACCTCACCTTATTCTGTCAGTAGTTTACATAGTAGAATATTCATGGCCAAACTGAAAATTCAGAGGCGATAAAAAAGAATTTCAAAGTCTCTTGTACTTCACAACTGAGCCAATTTTTTTTAAAAACATAGTGATAGTGTCAATTAATTTGACTGTTATTCAAAAGAAAAGCTGCGAATAGAATCTCAGTAGTGAATTTAGACAAATAGAAGTGGAACCGTTTTGACTTGATGCCGTTTCGGGCCTGGTAGACAAAAAGACGTTTGCCACTAATGCTGGCGTTAGTTTAACATCTCCTCCAGTTAAGTCCATTAGACTTAGTGCTAAGGTAAGTTTCACTAATGCTGGTGTTAACTTAATCTGTCGTTCTCTCCTTCGGTTATTTCCATTATACTTGCCTTATCATATACAGGCCAAGGTCCAGAGGTATTTTTAGTACCGCAAAGGCTCTGAACTAATCTGTCCTCTGTACAATTAGGATTACCGTTACTGTATAGCGAGGATAACAGGACAAACACTTCGCGACACGCGAAATACATATATTGTTATTACTAATGGTCGTCACAATTACAAGTTAGTTTGAGGAATGACACACAGAAGGGTGTTATCATCACCGCGCAGACCAAGGCCGACGGGTTGTCTGAAGACGGCTTACCCAAAACAATTACTCAAATACAACATACAGGATATTGCTCACTATCATATATATATTAGTTTATATCCAGGTTATAGACCAAGACGAGACGAAACGTGATTAATTTTTGCCCACCCAAGTCGAAATTGTATCTAGTTGAAAGATTCTTGTTACAAATGTACAACATGACTGATTGTACTTGTACCCGAAACTAGATATATGGGATTTTGATGTACACGATGTACACGATGTAAACTAAATATAATAGCTTTTTTAACTAAGTTTCTTAGAGGAATCTTTTCTACATTTGCGAACAGGGTATATGACAGGACGCCGCGTGATCTACCGGTATTATACGACCCTCAGCAACTATATTTGCAATTATTTTCCATTTTGGTCGCTGAACTTTTTAATCTGGCTTCCGTCGATCCATTTGGGATAATGGGCTGTTTTATTTTTTTCGTCTTCCATGATAATCTTTCGAAACACGTATCACACTGGTTTTTGTTAATTTGATTTGGGAATTGGACACGGACACCGACAAGTAATATAAAAACAAGACTAGATCATCAACCTCATTCGCAACGATGGTTGGAGATACGTCGCTGTTGGTGTCATCGTGGCTAATGACAGCCCCAGAGGGCATCTTGTCAATCTCGGCCAATGACAGCTATAGAAGTCTTATCAATCTTAGCCCAGCATGAAAATTACTAGGCTGGTGGTTGTGTGGGGCGGTTTGAGTGGCGCGACAGTGGAAGCATCAGGCATAACTCTGAGGTCACGGGTTCGATTCCCGGTTGGTCCCGGTGTAGAAGTTTGAAAAGTCCTAGGAAATTGATAAAGATTAGTTTTTATTAAATCTTGATTTAAATCATCACACATTTCACAAGATCCTTCGCTAGAATCAAAATACACCAACTGGGGTTTAGCCATTTGATTCACGCAGTCAATATAGCCTACTAGTAATTTGAAACGCCCGAGGATCTTGTGATCCGTTGAACAATTTCAAAGAGCAAATTACCTCAAGACCATTAAACAGGGGCATAGTTATATACTTTACTAACTTGAAAAACGTGCCACTTTTTCATCATGGGGAACTTTGAAAAGTAATTGAAGTAGAAGAATGGAGTAAGTAATTGGCAAGGGCATTCACCATGTACATGTCAATTTCATACAGCTAATGATCACTGCAAAAGACATATAACTGTCAAAGCGTATCGAAATGATTAATTTACGTTCACTGTACGAGCTGCTACTCTCAGTTTCTAGTTTCAATTTCCGTTTTAATTTTAAAGTTAAAATTCAAAGTGGTTTATGTGCGGATTTCTTTGCTTGTTTGGCCAGGTGTTCATGAGCTATGAAACAAAAATAATCATAGCAGCAGCCAACTGTTTTCTCATTTTCTTTGGTTATTGGCTTTGCTGAATCTACAAGGTACACGACTGTAATTATTTTTCCAAATGACAACGTTACAGAGCAAACGAGGGGTATTGTCTCAGTGGTTTGTGTGCAGGGCCGGAGAAGGAGACATTAACCCCGGATTTCCTCAAGATGGTCTGCACCTATCTTCCATCGTTCTTCATTCATGGTGGGAGTTCACTATTATCAACGAGTCATGGCGCGTAGTTGCCCCCCGGGCAGCACACAGCGCGTGTAACTTAGTTATGGTGTCTTGGACTGGTTTAACACAATTAACCTGAAGGACGTGAGGTTATCACAGTCGACCAGGCCAAGATCGGTACCAGGCTCGAGACAAGCTAGCTAATCCCATCACGATCTGCATTGTGGCCAAGGTTCATATCTTCTATACGTATACTAGGTGACACAAAAATATGTTGTTCACTTTTTATTAGAAATTACTCCAACAATATCAATCATCAATCGACCAAACTACGGCAAAATATAATCGACTGAGATTGACACGTTTTGTTTTCCAGTTTCTTTTATCTCATTACGTGCATGCGTTAGGCCTACTGTGCAATAGACATTTACATTTTCCGACACATCGTTTTTAAACTCTCAGACCACAGCGATAATGATTTCATGTTCGAACCATTTACTTGACTCGTTTAGTTTGAGTCGTTTATTTCGAAACATTTCAATGTTTAGATACTGGCCACTTAACCGCTCTACAAAACATCTCTACTTAATTACGAAACCCTTTTCGTTCATGACTTGTGGTAACTGTGAAGCCCGGTGACAGCGAAAGTTGCACCGGAACCTTGAGCTTGTTTGCACTTCCCGATAGGCAGGTCACCCAGAGGCAATTACATGTACATGTCGAAGCCTGATATGTACGTTGACATCTGTGTAATTAGTTTAGAAGACGACGCGACTAAGAATGGCTCGGCAGTAACCCTTCGTGGCGAGGACTCGAGTATTTTACTAGAATATCCCGAAGGCGAGTCAATGCTGGTGGTGAAGGCACTTATATATAGGTGTGGAATCTGTAAGCACTTCTGCCAAGAAATTTGAAGGGAAAATCATCAATAATATTGTGGGGCAGTTATGGATTGACAGGAGGACTGAGGTTGGGACAATTTTTCTGTCCTGTCCTGTAGTAGATTGGCTGGGAAATTTCGGCACACTCTTGACACTATCAGAAATCTTACATAAAGAAAAAGTTTGTGGGACCAATGATATCAGACGCTAAGCGAAAACAGAGAAATTTCATCTTCAAAGAAAAGATAGGAAAGCGAACATCACGGAACTAATTAAGATGCCTCTATCGTCAAATAAAACACGCTAGACGAAACCAATAAACGAGCCCACAGAAAAATGCCTTTCTTTGTGAATTCGACATGATATAAGATAACAAAGACCCCTATTCGACTAAGTTCTCATTTTTGCGCTACGTGATTTGTTCAGATATTCAAGGTGCGTCAAAGATGGTCAGCCGCAATCAGTTACCAACACTGTCGGTAATGGAGTTTGCAATCAGTTGGAGAGTCCGTACGCCCGATTTGCTGTGAATTGACTGGAAAGAACCACGTTCTGTGACCACTATTTTGATTGCGGTGCCCTCGATTTTTGCATCCCTGCTTGAAGAGTGACTGGGATTTTGGTCTGCAGCCTTACGACACTTCGCCAAAATTGACGGATGACTTCGTTTTTTGACCATTCCCTGGCGCTGAATGACCAGCTCACCGAAGATCTGCCTAAAGGTTACATGGTAGACCTGGGTTAAGATGCTGAGAGGAGTGCCACGTATGGGCGGTTGAAGGGAAATTCAGATAATACCTCCACCGCAGTTGATATCAGACTATAAAACCAAACTTTAACTTCTGAAGCCGCTTCTGCGATGGTCCCTAAACGCGCTTAATATGTCGGTGTAAGACCTTGACAAACCATAATGAACACGACCGGGGTAACAGTGAAAACATAGCAGTGTTTCTAAAGGAGTCGGAAGTCCCAAGAGATGTACATAATGAATTTCTCGTGTACATGGGCTATTTGTTGTCGTCATACATTCAGTGACCTTAGGCCAATCATCCATCAATTGGGATGGAGAAGTCACGCTACAATGAACAGTTGCAACATGTGTGATCAGGTCGAGGACATGCTAAGAATTTAAAGACAGTTCTCGAGGTTGAAGGTGATTTCAACTTCTTGATAAACTTTGATAAATATTTCAACGACATTTCGTCTTACTATACATGTACATGGGCTATTTGTTGTCGTCGTACATTCAGTGACCTTAGGCCAATCATCCATCAATTGGGATGGAGAAGTCACGCTACAATGAATAGTTGCAACATGTGTGATCAGGTCGAGGACATGCTAAGAATTTAAAGACAGTTCTCAAGGTTGAAGGTGATTTCAACTTCTTGATAAACTTTGATAAATATTTCAACGACATTTCGTCTTACTATACATGTACATGGGCTATTTGTTGTCGTCGTACATTCAGTGACCTTAGGCCAATCATCCATCAATTGGGATGGAGAAGTCACGCTACAATGAACAGTTGCAACATGTGTGATCAGGTCGAGGACATGCTAAGAATTTAAAGACAGTTCTCAAGGTTGAAGGTGATTTCAACTTCTTGATAAACTTTGATAAATATTTCAACGACATTTCGTCTTACTATACATGTACATGGGCTATTTGTTGTCGTCGTACATTCAGTGACCTTAGGCCAATCATCCATCAATTGGGATGGAGAAGTCACGCTACAATGAATAGTTGCAACATGTGTGATCAGGTCGAGGACATGCTAAGAATTTAAAGACAGTTCTCAAGGTTGAAGGTGATTTCAACTTCTTGATAAACTTTGATAAATATTTCAACGACATTTCGTCTTACTATACATGTACATGGGCTATTTGTTGTCGTCGTACATTCAGTGACCTTAGGCCAATCATCCATCAATTGGGATGGAGAAGTCACGCCACAATGAACAGTTGCAACATGTGTGATCAGGTCGAGGACATGCTAAGAATTTAAAGACAGTTCTCAAGGTTGAAGGTGATTTCAACTTCTTGATAAACTTCGATAAATATTTCCACGGCATTTCGTCTTACTATAGAACTCTCGGTTCGGATGATATATACTGGGCAAAACATTTTGTACATGTACATTGCGAATACTTTTTTGTTCTAATTCTTGATACTGTTACTGTATTAAGAAAAGCCAGTTCCTAAATTTCTGGATCCGCGACTGTTGACTATTTGGGTGATCCAAATTTGACGCCAGAACACCAAACAATCAGTGACCAGCTTTACAACCAACATCGTCGAGTTGCCACTATGTCGGGTTAACCCTAAGCCAGAGACTCCCGTAAAACAAAAAGCTATTAACTAACTACCAGGCATGGATATATACTGCACTCGAGCCATCTTAGAACGAAAGGAGGAACTTTGCCTTAAGGTTTGTAGTGTTTCTGCTTTCAAGCTGAAAAACTGATTGAAACGTTTTTTATCTGTTTCCCATATAAAAGAATCATGGTCTCTCAAGATGTCTATTGTTTAAAACACAGAAACAGGTGGTACAACCAAAATTGTTATATTGGTACACGTATATCTTTTGAGATGTGACTATCTTTCTTGCGACGTCCAGTTGTGGCAGCATGCAACATGACAAGTACATGGATCGTGGTTTCTGACGTCTACCTGGCCATAAGATTGATAACATTCCCGAGGTCAGGTGACGCATGATACACAACGACTCTACTGTAGGTATAGAAAGAACCTCTCTAAAAATGCTTCTTTCCAATGAACATGTGGTCGCAAGCACGAAAGCAAATCAAATAAACAAGGTACGCAAGACAGATGAGGAAACAAACAAGAGGCTTCCAGCTGCAAAGAAGAAATTGTTACAGGTGTCGTTATTGGCTTCGGGGAAATCGAAATGATTGTGGCAGATGTTTTACTGCGTCGACAATGTTTTTTTTTCAGATGTGATTATTGAACAGATATACACATGTTTTCGTCATGTAATGCTTGGTGCCATCACTTATATTTGTATCACTAGTCTTCATTGAGGGATGGAGGTTAACATTTTAGTCGACGACTTGAAACAGAAAAGCCTCAATGAAATTGATGACGTCGCGTACAATAAAAAGGGAATTACAGGACCGATCTCAACTTGACTACCGTGGACCATGGGTTAATGGCTGAAGAAACAACCTGAGTATGGTGCCGGACGGATTCTGAGACGGATGAATGACCTCTCGTCTTTTTACCCCTAGTGATTCACCTACAAAGAAATTCTGTCAATTATTTCTGACTTCAGCAAAGCGCACTTTTGCGCCACCTGATTCATAAGTTGTTTTACTTGTCATCATCAATCAATCAGATGCAGTTTTATGTCCGCCTAAGCAATCCATTAATCAGTAAGTTGAGACCAACAAAGGTATTTGAGATATCAATCTGCCAAGACCCGTCGAATTGGAAGACGAGCGAGCAATTTTTGGGTGACAACTCTGACCGAAAAACAGACGTGCCTATCATTAGTCCTTTCAAAAATTCAATCCTCAGTGTTGTTTTTAGACTCGCGTCGAGTCTTGAACTGAGGTGCGAATTAATAGCTTCCACTAATTCACTTAACCCGACTCTGACTTGATAATTGCTGTCTCTATCCATCATTCTCGATAGAAAATCGTCAATAAATCACCCTTAGATAACAGAGGTGTTTGAGATAGCAATCTGTGAAGACCTATCAAGTGGTAAGAAAAGGTAATACCAGCTGTTGATCAATCGTGTGGGACCCGTGACGTGCAAACCATTATGTTTTATTTCGTCTCAAAATGCACTCGTTCTAGACAATGTGCTATTAAGGTACACCCAGTGGATGTATATATGTATATGTACATTGCACCGACTGCGTCTTGGGTCCACCTTTCTCGCACATGACCGGAACACTTACGGTAAGACCAGTTCATTAAAATTTCTTCTCTCTGCTACTGGTGGTGTGGTTTAAATCAAATCCACCAAGATACAAGCAAGAGGTAGAAAGGAACACAAACCGACTACAGTTTCTAAAACATCTTGCTTCGTTTCTTTTTATCATAAAATCCTAGCACTATTTGTTGTGATGCTACCAGAGAAAGGCGCAGGTAATAATAAACACATATGTATACGTTTATGGATTACACTGATGAATGAAAATGTACGTATCACCCCAACAGAGACACCATGGGACGAATAACACTATGCCCCGTTTTAGTTACTGCCCAAGCAAAGCTACACCAACACTTGACTCGCGCAGTGGCGACCGAAGCGGCAAATCGCTCAGCCTGTTGGAGTCGGTGTTTTTGTGAAAAATAATGACATATAAGCATGTAAGCTTATAGCAAACCAAGTAAACGACAAGCTTACACCAGTCGAGAGGCTCTTCTTCCACATAAACGACTATTACAATTGAAAATGGCCCTACAGGCATATGTCGACTGGCGTAAACCAGTTGACACAGCATATCAACGTGTTTGTTAGTGAGGTGTACTTACCACTTCTCCCAGCTTACGATGATTCCAAGCAGCAATCCCTTGATTCCAAACGCCAAAATCACAACTTGATAAAGAGAAGTCAAAGGAAATCCCGAAATCGATTGTTTTTCGATTTATCGAATGAAACGATTACAATGACAAAATGACAATGATAGAACTGATTTCTAGAAAAACGTGAGAGTTCGTCCTTCGCAAGCCGGCCATGTTCGCGAAATGCTGCCACTGTAGGTCAACGTGCAATTCAACGCACTGTAATCAGTAACCGATCTACCTTTAATAGCCATGAATAAAATGTAATCTGTTCACGATAGAGTTGATTACAAAATGTGAAAGTTCGTCATTCTAATTCTGGCGAAGCTTTCGCGTAATGTGGCCTCACAAGCTGAAACTATTAAGCAACATCTGTAAAGAGTGGCATTCGCTTCGACAATAGATCCCTTGGTCGTATTAAAAGTCAAAGTAAAATTCAATGCAATATAATCAGAACCGATCCACCTTAGCCATAAATAAAATGTCTGTTTTCACGATTAAATAAGAGTTGATTTTAAAGTGCGACACGAAAATTCATCGATATCAACGTCGACCTCACCCAACATGCGTGATGATCTTAATGCGCTTAAAATCATGTTGAGTACTACCAACAAGCGTAAGTAAGCATACCATGGCGCACTAACGATCTAAATCTTTAAAGTCCGTATTACATAATACAAGTAAATCCGCCGACATCCTCCTATAGCAACATTGCAAAGAAATTAAATGTCAGCCATCGAATTAAAATATTTGAAATGCTATGAATGCAAGTCGAAGTCGATCGGTTGAATCCCAGTCTTAATATCCTTAGGCACCTTGGCAGCTGCGTACGCATCAATGGTTACCAATTAAGCGTTCTTGCATTCGAGCAGCAAATCCACCGCCGAAAGCTTCCAGCCCAGGCGGCTCCTGCCAACTCGGTCACAGATGACTGATTAGCAGTCAAAGTGATCGATATAGATCGATTGGGTGGGTAGTACCGAATCGGATGAATAAGCCATCTACGGACCTCAACAGACTCCCCCGTTCCTTTCTCAAACGATTTTTGGAGGGGTGTAAAGCATTGCTTACAGCTTTCCTCAATTTCACCAGACAGACAAGATTGGGTGGGTCTAATTACCGGATATCTACACACCTCAATACTTAACAGTCAATCGATCAGGCACCGTCGTATTCACTGTCAGTGGACAAGCACGTTATTAGCATCCCCTGCTATACAGACAGAAAAATCAGTCCACTGATTACGCCGTTCAGGGTGAAAAAGTGCACATTTTAATGCCGCCGTTGTACAGCCGATGATAGGACAAGGGCTCGCTATAGCGCCACTGAAGTCACATAAAAATGATTGACCGTGCGTTATTTTGGCCGAAATATTGCAAAAAGTGTTATCCCCGCCCGACCAAAAAGCTAGCTACGCCCTGCACGAACACTTATTGAAGGGAACAAATTAGATCAGGTACACATTGAGAAAAAACGCCATCCATGCAACATCACCCACCAAGCTTTGCCATGGAACCCAGGGCCGGGGAAAAGGAATACGGGAAGACCGGAGAACAGCTTCCGAGGGACCTTGAGAGTGACATAAGGCCACGGCAGGAACTTGACACAATCGCCAGGAACAGAAAACGAGGAACGAAAGTTGTTGGCGGCCAATGCCCTCACAGGGCTTTACGTCATCTCTTACATCCTGTCCTGTCATGCTCATCGTTCGTGTCGTTGGGATCCACTATTTATGACATAGTGGGGGCGGGCCATCCCACTTAATCTAATTAACTGAAAATACCATTTCTAAATAATTCAAACTGATATCCATTTTAATTCCATGATTGCCAGTTTCGGCTTCATGAACATGAAAAAATCTATATCAACTTGCAATTTAAAAACAATGACAATTAAAAAGTGATGAATGGTAAATTTAATTGTGGGTTGAGATCTGGCCATATCCTACGTACGTTTATAAGGCTGGCTCTTCACCGTCAATAAGCAGTGGAGTTCGTTTTGCTGCTTTGACGGCATTTGTTCTTCGAAATGGGATTTTGTTCCAGGATGAAATCTTATTTTATCATCATCTCACTGAGTTTGGTTTTTCTCCAAGAGGCTGCAGGTAGGAAGCATTAATCTATGAAAGCCTTGTTCATTTTTGTAAACGGAAAGGTGTTTTTGTGACCGAATTGTTTTTAAATTTCTTCGAAGAAGAGAATAATGTAACACACTAAAGTTGCAAAATAAAAAGCTCTTCTATCTAACGTGTCAAGAATAAGAAACACTCTTGCCTTCATGTTTTAAACCAAGATCACAGTTAAGCAACGCGATATTGGCATATATTAATTAAATTCATGGAGTGTCCGAGTTACAAATAAAAGCTAATTTATTGTCACTTTTCTTTCATTTTTCATTCAAGATGCCTTAAATTTCTGTTATACCGTCCAAGATGGAGACTGCGAGGGGCATGACATTGAACCCGTAATAACAAATTCAGAGGTTCGAAACTGCATGAAGGAATGTGACGAAAAGCCGGAATGCAAGTCCTTCTTTTATCAGGCCGCCGAGAAGAAATGTTGGTTAAAACATTACAGATGTACGAAAGATGAACAAAAATCTTTGGGATCTGATCCCATTGGTCAATACAATAGTAAGTTAATTCAATGTGCTAGATGTCTTTAAATTTTGCACCTCAAGGGCGAAAGTAGGATTTTCTAACCTCTAAATAACTTTTCAATAATCTTTTGTAATGGTCATAACTTTTGTCCTGCTTGGATGCACCGTCTTCATCGCACAAACCTGGAACATAAGGAATTGACATCAGGGTGCTTCCACCTCAAATAGGAGGCATTTTCCAACATCTTAACGGTTTTTCCAACTTTTTCCTGATTTATCCGACAAAAGTCCGACATTGTCCGACTTTTCCTCAAAGGTTAGATTTCTAGAAAACCCATGAAAATATTTGGGCTTCCAAAAATGAAGATTAAAGGCCTATTTAAATGGAGTTAATGAGGTCTTAACAAAACACCCAGAGTGACCCTAAATATGCATACTAATAAACTCACTCAATTAGGTCACTCTGAATGTTTGGCGTACACCTCATTTACCCCATTCTGAAAAAGTCGGACAATGTAGGACTTTTGTCAGATAAATCAGGAAAAAGTTAGAGAAACCGTTAAAAAGTCGGAAAAAGCCTCCTATGTGCATATAAATGTCCACTGCCAGCGGTTTTCTACAGTGAAGGAGTTGTAATTACGTGTATATTGGGGAGCCCTATAATTGCAATATTTTGCCTTGACAGTGGCGCATGCTACATCAATTAAGTCATATTCTTAAAATCATCTAATTCACTATTTTTGCATCAACTGTTTCAGTATTGACATTCGAATTCATTTCTTTATTTTATCAGAAATAGCATGCGGAAATCCGAAAAGTAAGTCGTTGTTTTTCATTTTCTCCTTTTTTTTACAATCCTGCAAGAAGGAATCATATTCCGAGGAGTGTTACAACATCCGGGAGTGTCTGTCTGCTTCTACGATGAAGCGCCTTTTTGAGTTTATTGGCGCCGTTTTTCCCTCTGCGGCAATTTTTTTAGAAATTGCAAAAACTAATTAACTAATTCTTAAGTGAAGTTGTCATGGCAGGGCCCTTACTGTGTATATAAGTCACCTGAGATTGCAAAATAACCCCCTCTGCTCCTGCCTATAGTCCCCCTTTCAGATAAAAGGGAGATAAAGACGAATTTTACGATTCCGACTCATCTTTGAAATTTAATTCCTGTAATGGAGTGACATTACTGAATTGAAATACAAACATTCAAGTCGATAAACGAAATCTTTATATTTAAAAATCTAATCCGGACCGATGACTTTTATTAGCGGCAAATGTTGAAGTCTTATTCCAAAGTCGTGGGCCACCGCAGGATGCCTGTTATTCAGTCTCAAAGGTGAGTCGGGGTCGGAGTCATCAAAATTCCTCTCAACCTCTCGAATCACAAACCTATCGCAAACAGCGCAATGACATTTTGCAATATCATGTTTTTGTTCGCTGTAGCGAGTGTAACGTATTGGTATCGGTTTAGCCAATGTATTGAGCCATTCGAAGCCAGACAGAATATTTAGATAATTAATTTAGTATTTTTATATCATTCGTTGCTGGCAATCAATGTACTACATTATACGTGTAGCAATTATCTAATAGTTGTACCAATAAATTATTTCTAATACTGATTGAGATATAAATCATTCGATGTAATGATACACAAAAATGGTCCCCTACAAAGTGCACTTTATACTGTTAGAAATAAAGGTTCTTGAGCTCTTGAAACACCTTCCAGACTTTCCCCGAGGTTTGCACCAAGCAAGAGTTTATAAAGCATGACTAGCTTTTCTGCTTAAAAATTAAATCTGCCGAGTGGGGCGTAACCGCCACTGACATATCGTATTTATTTGTATCCACCACAGGGTCACCCATCCCGTTAGGTAACTGGCCTCTGAACCCGAAGACGTACGAGACCCGAGATATATCCGACAACAGCGCCGAGACAATACCACACAACATTGCACCCAGTGATGGACCATGCGGCATTCCAAACACAGGCTATCGATTCGACCCACATTTAAAGTCAAAGATAAAGATAAGGAACACAGGAAAATTGGCTGTACAATCCCTGACAATCGCGATGTATGTCAAGCCTACAAAAGGTGGTGTACCTTTTTTTGAATACATCGAACCAGGTCACTATGGGGTTCACTTCTGGACGTTTCCAAAGGAAAATCTTTTCTCCAACTTAGTAACAAAGAAAGACGCTGCAAAAACCAAACCTAACGGCAACGCTATAAATGACCATGATAGACATAACGCGTTTAAATCAATCTTGTCAGTGCCCAACAACGCTTGGTCATTTGTGGCCATGACCTTTGACAGCCAGCTGACAGTAGACGATAAACAAACTGCGACACTAATCGTGAATGATGTCATTCAAGTCGCCACATTTGCACCAATCGATGCTCTTTCGACATCAGGCGATGTCCTGATTGGCTCGAGGAAGGACAAGACTTTTTATTCAGGTAGTATGGCCGCTGTAATGCTATTTGACAAGGCGCTGAACGTAGATGAGGTGATGAGTCTGCGAATGAACTGCAGCAGTAAGTATCAAAATTTATCATTTATTTGGTCTTGCTGGCCTAGTTTTTTAGAGAGGCAAGGTCTATTTTAATACACATCGCCTCTGTAACAAATTAGGTCGTTTCATAACAAAATAGGCGTAAAAAATCTAAGATGTTTAAAACTTATTACATATCTTCTTTTTTTGTTTTATGGTACATTTTGCGCGCCTAGTCGATTGCATTTTCATGAGTCAGAGTGTAATATAAATTTATGACGGTTGTAATAAATATGCTTTGATTGAGTGCAAGAACATAGCCTGCTTAGCTGTGACGATTAAGGGCATTGCAACAGACGTTTTATGGATAGACTGTACAGTGAGACGATTTTCATTTTATTCACAATATAATGCCTTTTAGCAGATGTATCGGTCGGTGGCGTATGTTTGTAGCAAGTTTCCCCTTTTTCATACAAAGCGAATTTAAAAGTCTCTTGATAAGTATTGCATACACACAGAGCGACATCACGGAGTCAATGATGAAGCTCTAGTAGCATTGGAGAACAGCAGTCATGGGATTTAACTTATGATATCTGAAAACTATTGTGGTGATGATATAATCGAAAAGCTCAGCGCTTTGTACAGCGAAGCATGGAAAAGCGCTATAACTCAATGCTGTCGTTTATTATCAATATCAGTATTATTGATATATCCTCAAGTATTAGAAAAAATGAGTTTTTCGCTTACAGGTACACTGAACCCAATTGGTTTCTGGCCTCTTAACCCACGGACCTTCGGAATAGAAGATGCATTCAGCAAGTTTCCCACAAACGGGCACCATCTTGCCGAGAGCAAAGGCCCATGTGGTATCCAAGAAACAGCCTATGGGTTCGATCCCCGCGTTAAATCGCACGTGACGGTTTCGAAGATGGGAAAATTGGAAGTTCAGAGTTTCACGGTTGTTGTCTACATGTACATTCGCCCAGAAGGAGCTGATATCGTCCCGATTTTCGAGTATAGAGGCGACCCGTATTACCAACAACCGAATGGTTTGGGATGCTGGCTAGCTCTGCCAAATACTTTCAACTGCAACTTAACGAGTATAGAGGGCGGACAGAGGAAAGCGGAGCTTGTGAAGTCGAGCTTGAATATTCCACTCAGAACTTGGTCACTTGTTGCAGTCAGTTTCGATAAATTCTCAAATACCATCTTGTTGAAGGTGAACGATGCGACTTCCAATCAAACAGTCAAACCGATCAGCGGTAAACTCAGCGCGGATGGGGAACTACTTTTTGGTGCAAGGAATGTAGCAGGCAATTATGTCTACTTCGCCGGAAAGATGGCGAATTTCTATTTGTTCGAAAGAGCGCTGGCGGATATGGAAATAGATGGCTTTAGGGTGAAGTGTCCAAGAGGTAAGACCACTGAGCAATTTGTAAGAAGATAGTTAGTTGTCGCACATAATACGTCGGCTGCCAGCATCAAACTGTGTAAAGCTTTTAAGCCATTTTGTCAGGAGTTCTTACCTCTCGCGCTTTGCTAACACAGTAAAATCATTCACTTGACTCTAAGGAATTCGTCTATGATGACATACATGAAAATCGTGTTCGCAAAATTAAAATACATAAGTCTAGTTACACCATCTCCTACATATTGTTTTTAGGAAGTGACTACTTGGCAAGCCCGGCTCACCAAACAGCGACTTTTTCTTGTCCTGAATGGAGAGCCGAACTCATTAATATTAAAGTAAAGTGTCCAGCTCGCCAAACAGGGTAGATTTTTTACCTGTTTGGCAAGCCCGGCTGGCCGAACAGGGTGGCTTTTTAGTGCTGTTTGGCAAGCGGCTCTCCAAACAGGACAAAAAAAGATGCCTGTTCGGCGAGCGGCTTGCCAAATAGACCCGGCCATTATTTTAATTGTCGCAGGGTTACAGCGTTAAATACGAGTGGCGTTCACGAGTGATACTAACACACTGGAGGATGACAAGAGATAAGTTGGTGCACACGCATCGTGATCGTGTCCCAAAAACCCTTTGTAGAGTTTCCATGCCAGTATTCATTCTTCGTAGGCGTGTTAAAACCAGTTGAGACGCATCTGCTATACACATACGCCTTAGTTACAAAATGGCTTAAACACGTCGGCACATTGTGATTTCTTTCGATGACGCGTAAGCCCCGGAGTATATTTTGTAGCCTGTATACGTATAAGTTTAATGACTATTATTTCAGAATGGCTTAGCATTTAGCGATGCACAGTACCGGGGTTTCTGATTTTTTTCTTGTTTCTCCTCAGCATTTTGGCCAATGGAACCAGTCAAGTCGGGAGTCGACGACATCTCGCCAAATCGTTTTCAGACAGAGAAAAAAAATTGGCTGCTGAGTCCGACTGTCGGTCCGTGTGGCTACCCTAACACCGCCTACAGGTTTCATGAAGACAAGAAATCGTCTCTACACGTGAAGAAACTGAAACTGAAAGGGAGTTTTACATTTGCAATGTTGATACGCATTAACTCATCAGTAGCAATGTCCTTGATTGAATATAATGATGGCATTTCTCTTAAATTACGTTTTTCGATCTCTCCCAAAAGTACCGTGGTGGCTAACTTCACGCAAGGCAACGCCGTCTATCATGGGACGATCTCTGTAGTCGTGGGTCGTCAGTGGATTCTGCTCGCCGCCAGCTACAACGCTTCCAGTGGGAAAATTCTATTCGTCGTTGACAAGTATACGCGCAGCATAGTCGAAATTGATCTTCCTGCCACTGAATACCAACTTTATATTGGCGGCAGGGAGACAGGCCCAAATTATTTCAGTGGTGAAATATCATCGGTGATGATTTTTGATGACGCACTTACGCCACTTGAGATACAGCATCAAATGCCCGGATGTCCGAAAGGTAATGTGGGGGTTCATAGCGTCATCAGAAACCATTGGGGTAGCTAGCGGGGGGGGGGGGGGGGAGGGGGGAAATGCCCCCTCCCAAAAAAGAAAACGTGTTTTTGGCCGAAAAAAATCAAAAAGTATCATTTTGCCCCCCTCCCCCTCAGAGACCAAAGAGCTGGCTACGCCTGGTAGTTGTTGCTATTAAAGTGGTCAACTGGAACAGTTTACAGTCTATATGGTCGAATAGGTCGAATCCTCTCTTTGGGAGGTTGAGCAGACAGCGACACTCTTGGGTAATAATAATGGTGATCCGTTTTATAAGAAAAATGAACTCGCGACGTATATACACGTAATCTGACACGTTGTGTAACCATTCTAATGTTCTCCTGTTAGACAACGGTCACGGTTTGTATGCCCATTAAATGTATGTATCTCTGTCAGGCGAAACTTCCAATCGCCTACCAAACTTCCGACGTTTTTCTGATTTTGTTTCAACTCGGAGATACTAAAAAACGCAGTCACCATTATCAAGTCTGTCGTATTTTTATTTTTAGGTGTTCTTCAACCACTGGGACAATGGCCTCTCAATCCGAACACATACGGTATTTCCGATGTTTACGATACGTTTGCTACTACCGCTTCCGGCCTGACGGCAGACGTTGGCCCGTGCGGCTTGCAAAACGCGTCGTACGCTTTTTCCAGGAATAATAAGTCACACCTATTCATCAAAGCCGCAAATTTTTCATTGGGTGGCACCTTTACACTCATGTTGTTTATCAAGGCAACTGAAGGCAATTGTTCTTTAATTGCATTTGGTGAGGATGGTATTAAGTTCGGACTATTTCCGGACTTCACACTGTCAGTTAAACTTGCCTACCGCGGCCCTGACGGCACGACGAAGAAAATTCGCGTGACGTCAACATTGCGAGTAACACCAAGCCAATGGACATTCGTCGCAGTGACGTACAGTAGTTCAGAGGGATTACTGACATTTCAGAAGGATACTGCGGCCGAACAATTATTTCCCTGCATCGGAACGATTACCGACTTCGTGACATCTGGTGACGTCATCTTTGGAGGCCGCCTGAAGGGTTCGGCTGTTGATTCGGCGTTCGGGTTGACCGGAGCGATGTCTGGCGTGATGATATTCAACAACGTGGTTTCCGCAGAGGAAATGCGCAGGGTTCGTTCGAGTTGTCCAAGATGTAAGTATGGATTTGATGCATCGAGTTCACGGTTCCCAATCAAATAAAGATATCATTTCTATCAGACGCAATATCGCTCATGGCAACAAAATGTGACTAATTGCGCTCGTCGCATGTGCAGTTGATCTAGTATATGGAAGGGGTGACAGGTAATAACATAATAAGCTGTCATCCCTTCTATTTCCCTTAACAACTGTTAAGGTTGTCGACACAAGTAGTTAAGCATAAGCGAAATCGCGTTCGAGAGAGGATTTTTTAGGTTTGAATGGAGATCTGGAGTTGGAGAAACCGAAGAATCCACATGCGCTGTGAATGCGGCAAGGTTGCGTCTAATTCGCGGTTGTTCTGTCTCTAGTTGCCAAGTCGGCCGGGAACATACAGTATGCGTGTTTTTATGTATTGCTGCTCGAGACTTGCCAAAACCGGTACTCAACCCGCCTCAGTGACAGGCGCTAACAGAAATCGGATAGAGGCCACCGATCATAGCCCCCGATTCTACTGATCCACGGAATAACAAACAATTCTCGAGAGTGTGAACATGTGGCCTCTTTCCAAACTTTTTTCGACATGAAAACCCGTCAATGAAACCAAAATTTTCTATTTCGCTGATTAAGGTTTTTATGTACATGTCTTAGATAGTCCATCCGTCCCAACAGGCGAATGATGTTGACAGAGAAAAGCAGGCGTTCCCTTGCATAACATTTAACCGCGTTTGCTTACAGATGTTGGACCGAACAGCGAGGTTAAGGACGACGCAACGTCAAATGTAGATTGTCCTGATAAACGGATTGGCCTAACATGCCTGTGCAGCGCATATCAAAATTGTGACGGTTCGTACTTTGTTAAAAACGCTCATAGGTGTAACGCATCCCATGCCAACACCGTATCTCCAGGATCGAAGGTAAGAGGTCATCTACTCGGATAAATAACCATGCATTCCATCTATACAATCGAGACACCGGGCTTGACAAAATGGACGTCCAAGAAATAACTCATATATTTAATTTTACAAAGGTTTTCAGTACATCTATATTCCTTTTTAATTTAGCCCGTGGTAACGTGTTCCTACCAGGCGGATCTCGATTACAAGCGGTTGCAGAGCGACAACTGGACATACGCCCCGACCATTTCTTGCCCAGATGGTTTTCAGGTCTATGGATGCTCTGCGCACACTGCGTAAGTTTCATCATCAAGCAGCGTGGCTCCAGGTCCAAATTTATCAACACTCCCTCGCAGATATTTACCTCTGTAAGCAAAAACCTGAAGATTACGAGCCCAATACATGTACATTTGAGTCTATTAGGCCGCGTCGCCCACTCAATCATAAACAGGTCAGTTTCGAGAACAAGGTGTTTTTTGTTTCAGATGGGGAAATTCTTCCTTTGACTTTGTACCAGATATTCGGATGGAGGATACCACTTGTAGCGTCATCGATGAATCGTATCGAGGGAAAATACAAGCCCAGTGCATAAAAGGTAAGAAAGTACGTCCCTCCAAGGCAGAGAAAGGATTTTTTAAAAAGCATTCCGCAAACTAGCGATTTAAATCTACACATCGCCTCTGTAACAAATTAGGTCGTTTCATAACAAAATAGGCGTAAACAATCTAAGATGTTTAAAACTTATTACATTTCTTCTTTTTTTGTTTTATGGTACATTTTGCCTAGTCGATTGCATTTTCATGAGTCAGAGTGTAATATAAATTTATGACGGTTGTAATAAATATGCTTTGATTGAGTGCAAGAACATAGCCTGCTTAGCTGTGACGGGAAAATACAAGCCCAGTGCATAAAAGGTAAGAAAGTACGTCCCTCCAAGGCAGAGAAAGGATTTAAAGGCATTCCGCAAACTAGCGATTAAAATCGCTGGTACCTGTCATATAAATATCAACACCAACTTGTAAACCCTGCAGGACAGCTGTGATAACGAAACAAGCCACACTTGCCGACTGATTTTATTTATTGTCCGTGGAATTTAAGAAAGTAAGTTATATTTCTTTGTCATCCCCTCATGTGAGTGATGGTTGAGAGTGAGCGTATGTGTTGATAGCAATGGTGTGCGATGAATGGAGAGAGCAATTTTGAATGCAAAGTTCTGGAAGACGTTGTGACAAGGATCCCTGATGAGCTGTGATAACGAAAAAAGCCACACTTGCCGACTGATTTATTTATTGTCCGTGGAATTCAAGAAAGTAAGTATATTTCTTTGTCATCCCCTCATGTGAGTGATGGTTGAGAGCGAGCGTATGTGTTGATAGCAACGGTGTGCGATGAATGGAGAGAGCAATTTTGAATGCAAAGTTCTGGAAGACGTTGTGACAAGTATCCCTGATGATGTAATATAACATCGGTATACGCATGCACGCAGCTGGGAGCCCCGTACATCAATGTACAAAAAAAACTCACATCACAGTACAATTATAGCCCTAGCCAGTATGATTATCCCCTGGAGTGTTGAGGAGAGCTAGTAGAACTATACACAGTAATACACACTCAGGCTAAAATAGTACCGGCGCTATTAATGAACCTCCTTACCTTAGTAGTTGCACAACCATGCACTGCTATGACCCACCCCTAGCTAAGATTAAATCATATGGTCTCAACTTTCAGTACTGCAAAATTTGTGCTTTAAAGCAAAAAAATTATAACATTTAGTGCAACTCCCGCACAATTTTTTTCTGAAGACATTTCCGGTTCTTAACCCCACGGAGTGCACAGAAAATTTTCATTCTCTAATTTATACTAGTCGCACAGCCATGCACAGCTATGATAAGTACACACACGGTTGCAACTTTCCGTTTTGCAACATTTGTGAATAAATGTACTTAGCCCATCTCTTAACATTTTGTTCCGAATTCATTTCTGTATTCTTAACCTACGGACTTGAGGGAGTATACTATTCTGTTGTTGTTATCCAATTTGCATAAATCATCCAGTCTATGCCTGGCTTTAAATCTCATGAAAAGCTCGGATTATCAACAATGTCAACTTCCTATCGGGTTTTATAGCCGTTTTAAACTTACATCAGCATTTAACGAGAGTGTAAATTGAGCAATGCTTCAAACAAATTGATGAAAATGATGATGGTTGTGATGACTAATGATACGCTAACACGCTAGCTATTACAGGCTTTAAAAGAATTGAAGAAAAAGACGGAATTCCGAATTTTGTATCTGCGTTCGGTATTGTATACCCTCTGGAGCCACGCAATGCGTTTTATGGAGGCCGCACAAATGCTTCCTGTCTGTACTATGAGGCGGGTCAGGATGAATCTATAAAATATGCAGATGTACGTTCTTTGTACCCTACTGCCCCCCCCCCAAAAAAATACTCACAGATAATTTGAGCACCAATGTAAAAAAATATGAAGGGCTAATTAAATGCACCGTCCTACCGCCGCGTAAATTATTTCATCCGGTCTTGCCGCACAGGAGTAATGGCAAACTGCTGTTTCCACTGTGCTTACCTGCGCCGATACCCTACAGCAGACCAATTGCACACAATTCAAATTCGGAGCGTGCTTTATACGGCACCTGGGTATCGGTGGAATTACAGAAGGCCGTGGAAATGGGCTATGTCGTGATGGCGGTGCATGAGGTCTGGCACTTCAAAAACACTTCCACCACTCTGTTCAGTGAATATATCAATACTTTTTTGAAGCTGAAGAAACAGGCTTCCGCTTGGCCTCGCGGCTGTGATTCAGAAGAGGCCATTCAAGAATACTTTGCCGATTATGAGGCGCATGAAGGGATCGCCCTTGATCCAAAACAAATCAAACACAACCCCGGTCTGCGCTCACTGACTAAGACCATGTTAAATGGATTTTGGGGAAAACTTGGTCAGCGTGCTAATTTAGGGCAGACCATGTATATCACTGAGCCTGGCACTATGTTTGATTTACTTTTGGACCCTGCATCCATGGTAAAAGACGTTTATTTCGTGAACGACGAGATGGTGAGGGTACTTCGGAGGATTTTGTAGAGCCGCTCAAAACAGCGAATATTGTGATTGCATGTTATACAACTGCGCATGCAAGGTTGAAATTGCTCAGCACCTTGCAGCCATTAGGGGAAAGGGTTCTGTACTATGATACAGACAGTTGTATGTATGTTCATTCGGAGGACGAGTGGAATCCTAAATGTGGTCGGTATCTGGGCGATCTCAGTGATGAATTGGATGGTGATACCATCGCTACATTTGTCAGTGGAGGACCCAAAAATTATGCTTTCAAAACCAAAAAGGGTAAGGTAACATGCAAAGTCAAAAGGTTTACCCTTAACCATGCAGCATCGGAAATAATAAATTTCCGTACAATGGCTGAAATGGTCAAAACAAATTCAACAGACCGGGTGGCGATTACATACCCTGACAAAATTGTGAGGAAAAGAAATGCCACTTTAGCATCTGTTAAACAAACAAAGCACTATGGGCTTGTCTACAACAAGCGCAGGATTGTTGGGAATTATAATACACTACCTTATGGCTATTGACCAGTTGTAATTTAAACTACCTTGTCTTAAATGTTCTATCATTATTTCATCATGCTTCAGACAGTGAACGTCGTTCTAACTGCAAAATTAAACTGTGAATTGAATTTAACAACCCTGGCAAATACACTGTCAAACATTGTATATAATCCCCATGTATCAGTGGGGCGATATTGAAATCTAAGAAGATTTTCTCATCCTGTCTGTTATTTAGAACTGGTAATATAGTTTGTTGAGGGGCTAGGTCTGAATCATTGTCCAGGCAATCCGTGCGTCAGTGGGCCAGAATGCTTCAGAAATTGGAGTGTGGGGTTCGACTCAGCCACGTGAAATTGCAAACCATGACCCACACATAAATAGCATTGGGTGTAGCATTAATTTACTTGATTTCTGTGCTTTACAAGACCACCTGTCATATGAACAAGAAATATTCCCGGCCGCACTGGTGAAATTGAATAATATGAACTTGGCAATTTTCCGAAGTGGTAAAGTTATTACCAGCAGCGGAAAAGATATAAAAGATGCAGAAAATTCATTTTTACCCATCCTATTGTATTTTATACTGGATTTCTCTGTATTTTACTTCAGATAGATCGGGTTATCTGTTTGATAGTTTTGGCCTTGGCCCGCAATTTTATGGACTAGAAATGTATATGAACAGGAATTGTAAAATATGGAGTTATAATGATAAGCCATAACAGAGTCCACTGTCTTCTGTCTGCGGTGCGTATTGTATATATTTTCTGTTAATGAGAAATGCCCAGGTCATTGAGTGGGCTAACCCTTTTGGTTGTAATTTACCAATGAATGATTGTATTGTACTTGATTTTGTAAAATGATTCGTCGATGTTGCATAGAAATAAATTCTTTAGTGTTCTTTCTTTTAGTTAAACTAAATGAGTCTTTTCTATTTTTTTAAAGAAAGAACACTAAAAAAATAGAAAAGACTCATTTAGTTAAACTAAATGAGTCTTTTCTATTTTTTTTTAAAGAAAGAACACTAAAGCAAGGTATAGAAAAAACACAACCATGATTTTGAAAGGTGATTTTTTTTCATACCCTCATGTGTTTTAAGTCAATTATAAAAGAATGGTACGACAATATTGATCAATCATGAGAAAAATCTTGATTGCCCCTGCTAAGCCATGCATCTGAGATTATCCCACCCGGCCACTTACCTCGTCGTGGGGGCAAGCTTTTCAGGCAAGACAACATTAACAAGACGGCTTATAGAGGAAAATATGTTTGAGCCTTCTCCAGAGCACATTATCTGGTGTTACGGAGAATATCAGCCGCTTTATGATGAAATGCGACCATTGGGTATTGAGTTTGTGGAGGGGTTACCAACCGACCTCTATGATCAGCTAGACCCCTCAAGGCGACACTTGATTGTCATTGACGACCTAATGGATGAAGCTAAGGACGACATGATGTTGTCAAAACTATTTACTAAAGGGGCACACCAAATAGCGCGGAAGGCGTGAAGATGGAAGATATACATGGACAGCAATGGGCGCGGGGGTGCGAACGACACTGCCCTTTCTGGGAAAATCTCTGACTCGGAATTGGAGCGTGAAAATCACATTTAAATGACCTCGAAACTCACAAAAATTTGTGCGCACCTTCGGGATTTCCTCAGGCAAGTCATGGCAGTTGTTAGCCCGGGTATATGATCTTGAGAGCGATCGGAGTGCGTGAATATGCGTATAATTACGGTCAGTTAAACAAATAAAGTCTCGGAAGGTGCACAAGTTCATGATCAACTGATCATTTTCTGGAGTTAATTGGCTAGATGCATATCAAATCTTTACTGGCGTGACTTCTCCGTTATATGAAGCAGGCATGCGGGTGGAAGAACAAGTGTATTGACTTGCGAGAGTAGCTGATTTGAGATGAACATCATCTGACCAGTTCTGGTCATATATCTTGACTCATTGTCTGATGTCAGTTCAGGTCGAGTCCTACGGAGCCGTCGCTTAGTAAGTATTTTGCACAACGTCAGCCAATTTTCCGATAAAATCAATACCCTGGTGTTAGATTTCCAAATAAACCGATAGAAGTTGATTTGGACCAGACCTTCATGCCAGGAGAGACGTAAGCTTATTGCTTTGAAGCGTACGCACATGACTGAGATTCAGAAAAACGTGTCTAAAAATGTATCTTTCAGCGCTCCTAAACAATAGAGGAAACACTAAAGACAGGTACACTGGTCGTAATTTAGTGATTTGGTGATTTTTATTTAGTGACTTACGGGGCCCCTGGCTTTTCACGATTAATTCTGATGAAATATTCCACCTCACGTCCTTGAAAACAATAGAAAGGCAGACTTATACGTCCTTATCACCTTCATTGTGCACTTATCTCAAACAAATCGGGATGGATTACAATACTGATGAAATGATGGTAATACAATGTACATGTATATTGAAATTACACAAGCGAGAAAAACTTCTCATATTCCTCTGCCTCAGACACTCAGGTCTGCAGGAATCGACGCCAGTTCGCTCTACAGATCTTGGATCATCTAGAGACCCTGTTTGTTATCCGGCAGACATGGCTTGCTAAAGACTTGTTGGTTGTAGGCAAACCAAAGGTTGGCGACTGAAAAGACACGGTAAAGGTGTAAAAGTAATATTCGAGTGTGAACATCTTTGCGAGAAAAAGAAGAAGCCGAAATTCATGGGCTTGGTTGTTGTTTGTCTGCTCAACGGCTCTCGAGTGGGAGAATAATCCTAAAAGTCAATACGATTGTTTTCCCGGGACTGACTTGTAGTGATAATGCCGTTAAATAAGGTGATCTATGTCGTTAACACGACAAGGGTTTTCAATTTTCAATATAGAATCTGTCTTAAACGACTATAGTTGCATCGCCTTTTCAACAATCGAAGATGCTACTCCAACAATTTTTTTAGGTGCCATTTTTTCCAGGGAAACACAATATGACTGAATGAAAAATGCATTAGGACAGCCAAGTCGACTGCGCGTTATCCGAAGCAGTGCTTCAAGAGAGGGTCTGGTCATTATTATCGAGAAATTTATAAGGGAATTCATTGTTTCACTTACTCCATTTCGACCCGATAGCCACCGGGCAACCGGCGTGCAGTGTTAGCCTGTCGGGTGTGCCGTCTCTGTTCAAGTTGTACCACAGGGCAGCACTCCCCTTCAGATTGGGGACGCGGACACCCAGATGTGGGAAGACAGTGGCGCCACCGTATTCGACGTCACTCAGCTGAAAGGAATAAGATGTCTGATGGACATAATTGTGCCAAGGATTAACATGCAAAGGCTCTCTCATCCTATATTATGTCCATATGTATCCTATACGCAATAGATGAGGGCACGGGGTTACTTCTGTCGTGACTCAACTTGATTTTCAACGGAGCTGATTTTGGAGCCGTTGTTAACTAGTGGCACCGAGAATTCCTAAAGCCTAGGCTTTATTTATTCTTGGTGGCACGGATTCACGGCTTGCGGTCAAGAGGTCCCTGGTTCGAACCCCACAGACAGCGTGATAGACAGAACGCTAAGTCTAACTTGGCTTACAACCCATATGGATACCGGACCGAAATGCTTAGATTGTAGCCACCTTGGATTGTAGCGCTGAATTAGCCACTCATCTAATGTCCATATAAGTAAAAGGCGAATGACACCTCTACCGCAGTTGATAAAAGACAATAAAACCAAACATTAACTTTTGATTCATTGCCTGTGTACCACTTAAACTGGTACATGTATTTTGTTCTACTTTTCAGTCATGTTGTAAGCTTCTCGGACCCGGTTTTTTGCATGCATGTTGGACCCTGATATTTTTATAGGTCTAAACTTGACAATCATGTAATGGTGGATTCGATCCGTCTGGTGATTATTTTACTCACATATAATAGCCATGTGGCGATTCTGTCTCCAAGTGGGCTCAGATTATTCACATCATATTCGTCATCTTTATATGTACCCTGGAGAGGAACGTAACAATGATAAATAAAGGGTAGCCTACATTGGACAAACTGCATGGTGGTAATTGTAGACGGTTTTGCCCGCCCCACTACAAGGAGGACGGTAATCGCCCTCGAATGGTGGCGTTTCTTTCGCCAGGCCGAAAGTAAACAATTTTATCGTAATGATTATTTCCACAAGTCACCCTACGCACAGTGATTGGCCAATTGGTCCCAAATTGGTTGTTTCCATTCCATTTGTCAATGGCCTCTCTCATCAGGACACCTCTCTACTAAGGACAAAACTTGTCAGTTCCCAGGGTCCAGCATAGAGAGGTTCCATGGTAATTTGAATAAAGTGGAATCGCAGAACCAAACACTAATTGAGAAAAATATACATGACATAATTTCGACATCGTTTTATCTCTTGCGCCGCTGAAATAGCAGGTTGTTCCACTTACTATAATGTCTACGTGTGGTCCATACATGCCTCCGATACCATAGTTGAGAACCTAGAAAAATTAGCAGAAGGATACTCAATTGAAGTGAAAACCAAAATCTGGCCAATACCAAGCTTGTAAGTGCTAATATTTGATGAAATAAAAAGTGTCGGACGGGTATTTTACTCAACCAGAAGAGGAAGTTGTTGGTTTGTTCCACAGAAACTCTTCTAAGCATTCCGCACCAGATTGTATGCAACTTGCACCGCACCGGATTGTCAGGTCATGACCGTCGGAGAACTTGATGTCACTCGACTGCCTCGAACAACCACGTGAGCTGGCCTGGCTTGAAAGTAAAAAGTATTGTCTCAGAGTAACAGAGTGGGGGTTAGAGTTTTGGTGTATAATGTACAAGTGTGTGAGTGTGCGTGTGTTTATTTATTCCAGTGGTTCTGAGAGAGGCGTCGCACTAGCATGGCCTTTACCTGCATGCCACTGAAGCCTGGCAATCCATCCACTAACTCAATTTTCAGTCCTGAGAGCTGCTGGGCTCGTTTGTACACTCTGGGGAGTACGTCGCCAGCGTCCGGGTCTAACCCATATAACCAGGAACTGAAAAAGTGAGCAAGTGTTCTATGTTTTGTCGATAGGAAATGCTTTTGTGGCAATTCACAGCGCAGTGAATCCTTTTGATAGACCTGCTGTACTATTCTATTGATCCTTGCCTCAAAATCAATGAGGGTTTTGTGGTGTCAGCATTCTCAGTACAGAAATACAAACCCTTCTTCAGCGAAGTCCAATGGTCATTCTTAGAGTCCCCCGGATAAGCCATATTTTGTTTCTGGGTGGTTCTCATTCATTCTTGGCACATGAGTAGATGGAGGCTTATTATAAACCGCGAGATGAGAAATCGCGAGATGAGTAATCATTATTTTCTGACAATAACCATTTCTAACACTGCATGTTCACTTCTCCGTTCAATGAAAGAAGGCAGAAGACAATACAAAGGTTATATGCAACAGCATGTTCATCTTGACCACAAAGGTTTTTGCAACTTATAAAGAGATACTGTGAGTATAATACAACGAGGTTCAGGATGCTGCATGTATCAAGATTATTTTCACGTTACGCCTGGCGGCACAAGTCACCATACACAAGATTCACCGTAAGATTTACCGATAACTCAGGGCATGTACCTGGTGAACGTCTGGTTATCCCTAAAAATAGCGCGGGATAGTCTGACAATCGAAACTAGACTATAGATTAGGTTAAATTCCACACATCGCAACCGCATTAATTAGGCAGTCAAGCGAACACCTGCCCCTTCATCGTGCCTCTTGCTACCAGTCTTGCGATATCGGGGATACGGATTTTTGTTGTTGTAAATGTTTAGTGTCTGGTAAACCGCAAACGACTTGCCATTTTTCTATGGATGACACTTAAACATGTTAAACAAATAATGAAATAGATAAAAATGAAATAAATAATAAGGAGGAGGGTAAGGATCAGTTAGGACAAGGCTTGCATTAGCATTGGTATGACAATAACAAAGTCATCGTTTAAGCTGTAGCCTAGAATAATGATGATAGAAAAACCGGTTTCCGCTGCAGAATTTATTAAACAACAGAAATGACTAAGACGCGACTGTTGAAGCCAACACAAAATCATTCCGTGGCTTGTCCTTATATATCATGTGTCACCTCCACCTGTTAGTACATTCCCGGTGTTGATATTTCAGTATCAGGACTATACTGCCCACCCAATAAATAGCAACAGTCTGAATGACAAGAGGAAACTGAAAGTAATTATATTGGCAGCTGTGAAACTAACCTGCAATATGAACATCAAGAATAAATCCTAAAGTGGGCTTAATATGCATTATAATAAAGGATGGCCCCTTTTGAAGCATTTTTCTGGCAGTTTAGATTTTCAACATCGTGTTTAATCCGGATTTATTATTTACATGGTTTCTCCAAATGTTTGCCTCATCAAGTTGTTAAGTTTTATTTGACAAATAAGAGTATTTTTTTATGGGGAAAAATAGTTTTTTTACTAAGTGCAGAAATTAGACGAATTTAAAAAAGCTCTCTGCAACGCCATCGACAATTGTATACGGATATGCATGCTGCTGAAAATACACCAAGGGCGATTCTCGCAAAAGAGCGAAATTACACATACATGTACTGACATACATGTACACATTGAATGGCGTTAGTTCGTCAAAAGTACTATGACAATTGATTTCGGTTTTGAAACGTGCACAAAGGCTTGAAGTACAGTGCATGTATTTCCTTCTTAAATGTCGTCTGTCGCAGAATTCGTTTCAAGAAATTAATCATCAAAGTCAGGTGGTGCGATTTATATCCTGAGACAGCCACCTAACGATCAATATTGAAATAATCAGTAAGTTACATGACCAGTACTAAATGTCTAATTATTATATTTACGTTCTGCTAATGCGGAATTCCCCAGTGTTAGGATAGCCCTCAAGATGAGTTATCGTCGATCTCTCCAACTGAAATACAAAAAGCGAGTAACTATATTCGGCGACCTTGACTGCCGCAGCTGCGTGCGTGCGAAATCAACAATTGGGCTGAAGACGAGTGGTGCAAAAACTTAATGGTTGGCGTGAGACAGAAATTCGGATACTAAACCAAGGGAACTAAGGGGTAACCTAAAATTGATTGGTGCCTTGAGAGATGAAATCAATCTTCACAATTTTCTTCTCTTCGTTTTCCCCCAAACCTCTGGAGGAGTCATTCAATCAAAATAGGGCGCTGATTGCAGACGTCAGTGATAGACTTAGAAGCGGGCATAACAGGATGCAATACCACCCAGCTATTCCACAAGTTCAGAATGGGAGACAAAGACCAATGCTCTTGCAATACGGGGCCGATGACAACAACTCACGTGCTACAGGACCGCCATCTGCCTAAAGTCCACAGACAAGAAATCTGGCCAAATGGTGCTAACATGCAGGATGAACTGTGTGGAGACTGGCGAAATCGCGGAGAACGACTGTGTATACACCCGACGAACATGATTGTCGTATGAGGTGGAAATGAACACCAGCGCTAGTAACAAAATTTGAAGATATATCTTTTGGGCAGTTACAAGTATTTGCAAGGCAGTTCCAACGTCATCAGCATACGAACAATTCCTGAAATATTTTGCGGGCGAAACCTCCGGTATCTTTGCTGAATGTTCAGACATACCCCGCGACTAACACTGTGCGTGCTTGTGGATAATTTTTTTAACCAAATACATGTACTAAATATTATCATAGTAAGATGCCTACTTACGTTCTTTCTCGCAAGTTTCCGAATTTCGTTTTGCTCGCCCTCGTACACGACATCGTGAAATATGTAGATGTTAGGGTTGACGTGGAGGACCTCGATCTTGGCGAGATGATAAGGAATGGCCGAGGGTTTTGTGAAGCAGCGAAGATGCCTGATAACATTCGCTGGCTGTAAGAATTATGTTGTATGACCATGAAATGCTAAACCATTTGTAATAGCTGATATGAATAAAACACTAGCAACTCCTTTTATCTTAAACACTGTATGTATATAGATGCACACATGGCCCTTCTGTACAAAATCATAGCAAAAGCATTTTCTAGACCATTGTGTAAGTTAATACAACAGATAGATAAGAAGAGAGATTTTACCGCCGTTCGTTCCCTACCCCTTTTTACTTGATTCTCCTGTTGATGGTGTGGGGTCCATTTTTCTGGTAATTTCACTTCCTTCATATTTAAAAACACCATATTCAATTTTGTTAAAGGGCAGGGGTTCAAATTGGTCGTCCTCATGTGACTATATGCACGGTTATTGGACAGGGCCGTGTTAAATTTAAGGATTAAGAAAGTAATTCCTCGTGCCAAAATGAATAGTTTCGGTTAAGTGTCAAATGGAAGAGACGCAGATGAGCCACGGTGGTGTAGGGGCTCGGGGCTCTTACTAGCGGTCATGACGTACCTGGTTCGATCCCCACTATGGCACGAGTCTTTGCCTGACAGGCCCTACTCCACCCAGGTGTATAAATGGATGTAAAATTATCTAGCTAATTGCTAACGATTTGTCATTAGCCTAGAATGGTACCGCGATATTTAAACGTGCAGATTACACGTCCGTTTTCCCAACTTCTCTATTTACCTTCTCAGGAACTTCCCCTCTACAAAGACTTTCATATTGATCCTGATCCAAGTGAAATTGCTTGTGTGGTACGATCTCCCTGGATGGATAGGTGGCGTTTTTCTCTTTGTAGTATCCCAATAAGTCCTGGAAATATTCGCTCTGTGGTTCCATTCGAGCAACGGTTTCCGCCGTAAACGCTGCCAAGTGGTGGTCTCCGAACTATAATAGAATCCGGGGTTCAGAAATTGTGACAGTTTGGAGAAACATCTTTGTTATGCAGTCTGCACTATGCAACGAGAACTGGAACCGGAACGTATTGGGCATCAGCCTCAGACACCCAGATGAGAACCGACAACACACTGAAACATTCGGTAACCTTCTGTCCTCGGTTCAAAACATTCACAAAACGCACACGCGCACCCTTCAATGCATACATACTAAATAAACGGTCCTTGTTAGTTTCATGAAAGAGCTTTTCACTCCGGGACGTCGGGACTGGCACCCCTCAACCCTAATCGTATATACCTTGTCGTAAACCTCCGCAAGTTTCAACGCCACCTTTGCATAACTCGTCGCACCTGGTCCTCCGACCTCACCCATCCAGAGGCGAGTGGCCGCCTCCTCTAACCACTTGACAGCTGACCAGGGTCGCCAGTTTTCCACTCCAATCATGGCTATATCATACATATCTTCAACTGTCAGCGGCTCAGAGGGAATCCCCTGTATGCTTCCTGGAAAAACAAATTTATTAAAAAGCTACCAGGAAGACTGTGGAATACAGATCTTAATCAATCTAGCAATTTTACCTCCCTATGAAATGCAGAGAGCCTCCGTGTGTTCTCGCTGAAGCTTTCAATCCATTTATAAGGTCTAGCATTGCAACTTTCCTCTGAAAATTAGAGAACTTTCGCGCTGAAGCTTTCAATGTGTCACCCATATTGATAGGCTTTCACTTCGTCGCCAACAGGTGTCTATTCATTGACAGCCTTTAATTTCGACACCTATATTAATAAGCCTTTAACTTAGTCACCTATATTAATAAGCCTTTAACTTAGTCACCTATATTAATAAGCCTTTAACTTAGTCACCTATATTAATAAGCCTTTAATTTCGTCACCTATATTAATAAGCCTTTAACTTCGTCACCTATATTAATAAGCCTTTAACTTAGTCACCTATATTAATAAGCCTTTAACTTAGTCACCTATATTAATAAGCCTTTAACTTAGTCACCTATATTAATGAGCTCTCACTTCGTCACCTATATTAATAAGCCTTTTACTTAGTCACCTGTATCAATAAGCTTTCACTTCGTCGCCTATACTAACAAGCTTCGTCACCTATATTGATAAGACCTATATTAATTAGCTGTCACCTCGGTACCTATATTGATAAAGCTTTCACTTCGTCGCCAACTACAGTAGTTTCTACTCATTGATAGCCTTTAACTTCGTCACCTATATTGATAAGCTTTCACTTCGTCACTCACATACTGATCAACGTTCACTTCGTCACATAAATTGATACATGTAAGCTTCCATTTCGCTATCCATTTGAATATATTGATATCTACGGTAATTAAAAAAAGGAGTGATAAGAAAGGGACCGGAGCTGAATAGAGTATGGCTTTAATAAACGATACCTGTTGCCCAATAGTTTCGCTTACCCAAGTGAACCTCTAAGAATATTTCAAACGTAGCAACTTTCTAAGCCGAAGCAAATTTAATGTTGATAGTTCGACCTGCTATTATAAACTGCTCCAAGCTACATACCGTTTGCAATCTCTTGAAAGCTCAATTGGTAGAATTTATCTAACCGTAGGAACCCCAAGGAAGCAGCAGTCAGGTCGGTGCGACTCGGCCAAAGGAGGTACTCATCGAACAAGTCGACAAGCATACCTGCATATTCTGAAGAGAAGGTTACAAATATGACAATGAAATCTAAATCAAAACGAAAGAACAAGCACGCTTGCTGGATATGTCGTGATTTATGATATAATCGCTAAATACTTCATACTGGTGTTGCACATCAAAGATAAGGTGGCCGTTCATGCTATGCAATGACTGTGTGTGTGTGAGGGGTAGGGTATTTTGAGAATATAGGACCCATTTACAGCTTCATCAAGGCTAACGCACATGATTTAATTTTCTTATTCGTTGTATACATGTACATGCAAAAACATGTCACTAAAAGTATAAAAAAAGATGAGACGAACAAACGTTAAGGTTAACGTAATGAGGAACCGGAGGAACTAAAACTACAGACGGCGCTGAGGCACAACTCAGTTTTGACACTAGAGGCGCCGCGATCGCTCCAACAGGAAAGTCGCTTCATTTCGTGACATTTGCTGGTCCCCGACTGACAAAACATAAGCTTTTTCTCCGTAATGCCTTCAAATTGTTGTGTTGATGGTTGCCCAAATGAAGGAGGGCATACCTTCCCAAAAGATCATGAAAGGAGAAGGTTGTGCAGTGCGCCGAATTGACAATGACAGATATTGGCAGCCCGTCATGAAATCTACTGTCGTCTGCTACGCCCATTTCGATGAATCTGATTATGTTGAACACACTTGGACAGGTTTGTAAGCCTAAATACCTACGTCATGCATGTATGTGATGAATAAGGTGATGGACCCGATTTTAGTTTAAAAATGAACCTGATAACCCCGGTGCTGAACTGAATTTGAAGCCTCATCATAACATTGTTTACAACCACATACTGTAACAGTAGCCTACATTACACTACATGCATGCATGATCCATCATCATCATGCACCATGCATGATGATGCATGTGATGTTAGGCCTGCTTTGCAGTACCTGCACCTGTAAACTATCTCTCGACTCAGTGAATCAATGTAGAATATTATTTCAAGTTTCCCTTCAATTTCAGGTACTGTTCCACTACAGAGAAAGCTGAAAAGCACTGCTGTGCCCCATATTTTTCCACCAGGACACCGAAATACATACAATACATACCAAACGCCGATACTATAGGACTAACATACCACACGTCTGCATGGTCTACCACACAGGTGGCATAACCAAAGATTATTACCTCTCAATAAGCTCCTTCTTGCGACCTAACAACTTGGCCCCCAGTTTCTTTAGTTCTATTTTCATATCACGCAATGAACATGATGAAAGCTGATCACTGCAGCTCGGTTGGCAAAGATTCACGGCCATGTTTACTTTAGAAGCGATCGCGGCGCCTCCAGTGTCAAAACTGAGTTGTGCCTCAGCGCCGCCTATAATCTTAGTTCTCACGCCGGTTCCTAATTGAATCACTATTTTACATGTACGTGTATGAGCTTATGTATATATAGTTACACTAACAGCTTAACTTAATTACTCGTAGGCGTATCCCTTACCGATCATGTCTTCCCCTAAGTAATAAAAGTGTTGAGTATGAAATCTCCAATCCACCACGCAGCGCTTGATGAAGTGATAGATATGGATGGGATGTTGGAGATACACCGCCAGGGCATCTTCGTCATCATATTTTTGATGGAGTTCGTTTGTTTTTGCGAGAAAACTGAAGTATGAGATGGGATAGTTTCTTTATCAAAATGTGCAGGGCATTTGAAAATGAAGTGAACATGATAAACCCATAAAAACATCAAAGTGTATTTCGTTTCCCCCGCCGTGGACTAAAAAAACCATCTGTCCAGACGATTTTTTGAGGCACCGCATTGAAGCAAATTTTTGGATTTTGTGGTATCCAAGTGTAAGTTTCATTCATTCATTCAACATAGCTTTTTAGATGTTTTCTAGATATTCGACCTTTCAGAGAACGTCTATACCATGTCGAACAATGGGATAGGCGTTCACATCGACGTTTTGGGTGGTGGGGGGGGGGGGGGGGGGGATGCGAAAACTCCCTTATATTTAGACACCCGGATACTCATAATGTATATACAGATCTCACCAGAGAATATATTCTTATGAACAGATGATGCACCCGTGCTATATCCGAAAATTACAAATTCATAATATAAAACTTTACGTCGATAATACAACAAAATCGTTCAAAACGTTAGAAGGGTGCTGACATATTCTATTGCCTACCTTTTAAACTCGTCGAGCGAGTGGATGTCGTACGGATAGCTGATAGTGCTCGTGTTAAAGTCTTTCAAGACCTCATCCGCATCTTTGAGCACCTCTCTCTCCAGTCCCCACGCATCTTGGACAGATTGGATCGAACTGTAAATCTCGGAGAAAACTTGCGGAAAGGAAATCACCAGAAAACACAGGATTGTTAAACGTAGCATATTGTCTAATCATGCATATACTGTATACGTGGGAGACAATCGCAATCGATTGAACTCAGACTGAAGTTGTCAGGAGGATAATATGTGATTTAAACAGATTGATGTTCTACAGTAAAAGGACAAGCAAATGAGGTTTTAGTTTCTGACAGGTCTAAAGAATGACTTGTTTTCGGTTGGAATAGAGGGAGATTTCGCGAAGCCCCTATCCCATTGCATTCCAGATCGTAAACAATGGAATAGGCGTGAGTGTTAACGTTTCGGCGGCTTTGCAAAAACTCCCTTGGCAATCTTACACCAGAAAATATTTATTTTAGAACGACTTTTTAAGATACGACAAGACTGAATATGTCATCCATTTTCCCGTTATTAAGTAGTCAATTTTTTTTTTGTTTTCGTTTAACAAAGTGATTTTAATACGAAATTCATGACGCCGTTTTTTGGGGGTCGCGTTTTTTTCTACCTCTTGTCTTCTTCTTCTTCCGCGTTCAAACCGCAGTAACCATCACACCCTGAGGTCGTGTGCGGGCTCAGGCCATATGTTCCACCTTCAGTTTATAAGAGGACAGAATGTAGTCGGCGAGCATTTAGTCCCCGTGACTATATTCACAATAAGGAGTTAGATACCGCGCCTTACGATCTTGCATCAAGTGTTGTCGGAGTATGCATTGCATTGTACGGAGTTAGTCAATTTACGTAAATATCAATATATATGTAAATACACATCAAGACTTTCACTCCAAAATATTAAGGACACTCAGCCGGTAGATTTAACAAAATCAAAAAATGTGCAGACTGCAGTCTCCCCCCAGGCTAGAGGAAGGACGAACTTTGATAAAGAAACGAACTATTCAGAGTATGATGATGATGATGATGACAATGACGATGACGATGACAACGATGACGACGACGACGACGACGAAGCCAATGGATCGGGGGGGGGGGGGGGATAACGGAAGTACAGTATCATCCAGAAGTAATACATGTGTATCGCTTAACGCGCGTATTAAACAATGCCGTAACGGCCTTTTTCCACATTGTAGGCGTCATCGTGACCGCGATAACGCGATAACGCGAAACACGTGCGTAGTGCGCCGCTTATTACAATAACATATTCCACATAAGCGTACATGTACATGTAGGCGTCGAGCGGATCGCTATTTGTTTCACTCTTTACCTGTCAACTCAATCCCGCAGATGATTTTGACCAATCGCAAAGCATCAGACAGCCAATTCTATTATAAACGACGTGTTTTTTATTGATAAAAATGAACTTATTTTAACTCAATGTCATTATATGTCAACTGTAATACCTGGTCAAAAAGTGACCAGTATGAGTAATTGCTAGTCGTTATAATCATGATTTATTCTAAAAGTCCGTTGTCCAATTTACTTCCAATTTGTGTCCATGTTTCAGAACAATTAAGCTTACATAGTTCCCCTCAACTTCATTTCAAGTTTACGACGTCACCAACACCGGACGCGTCAGCTTTATTAAATGTTGAATTATACTTCAACTCACCTGTCACATGTATATATTATTCGATGCAGACGCGTCTGTAATTGACAATATCTAGCTTAACCTAGCAGCATGTTGGCTCGTGGTACCCTATGTCTCGTCTTGCTTTCTCTTCCTGCGGCTTTCTCCGAGATCTACAGTTCAATTGAATCGGTGAAAAATGCCTGGGTACGGGAGAAAGTGGCACTCCAAGACGCGCTCGATTTCTTGAACGGATTCGATGTATCCAGTATTCCCACTCCGTACAACATCCATTCGCTTGACGGGTTCAAACGGTAGGTAAAGATTTCGACAAATGTCAGAAATTGATTACCTGATACATGTACGGCTGCTCAGAAAAAACGTTAGGTTATTGTTCGTTATGGAGCCGGGGAACGGGCCGGTTTGACTAGTATTGCCCCATTGGTGTTAAACATATGCTTGGTACCAGTGTAATTACTATAACTGTGCACCTACTACTCTCAAGTTTGCATTTGAAAATTTTCTATTTACATGTACGGTATGTCTTACCTACAACATGCAGGTCACGCACCCTCGTCTATGGTAGGCCGTAGGGGACATTAATGCCGATTTAAGTTCTAGAACATAATTATTTATTGTCTAGCACGTAAATCAGCCTATCACAGAGCATGAATTTAGTTCTAGCACGTTAATCAACCAATCGGTGACCAGGAATAATGGTCTAGCACGTAAATCAGCCTATCACAGAGCAGGAATTTAGTTCTAGCACGTTAATCAACCAATCGGTGACCAGGAATAATGGTCTAGCACATAAATCAGCCTATCACAGTGCAGGAATTAAGTTCTAGCACGTTAATCAACCAATCGCTGACCAGGAATAATGGTCTAGCACATAAATAGCTATGGTGATTGGCATGAGGGCCGTGTTGGACATAAATTCATTACGGTCTAGAACATAAATCAGCCAATGGCAACCATCGTTTCAAACATTTCATATTTCCCGCGTGCCAAAAAAGTATCACAGGCAGCTCAGTTTACTTTACAACAAGCATTCACGCTGCTTCGAAAATTATCGTAAAATTTGTGAACATCATTCAGGCGGCGCGCCATTTCATAATTTACAGGCTGAGATTTGGTTAACTGAAAAGTTTTGACAATTCAATCCAATATGGCCACAGATAACACACCACGAGTGCGCCCGGAAAATCACGAAGATATCCGAAGTAGACAATTTTTTGAAACGATGGTTGCAATTGGCTGATTTATGTTCTAGACCGTAATGAATTTATGTCCAACACGGCCCTCATGCCAATCACCATAGCTATTTATGTGCTAGACCATTATTCCTGGTCAGCGATTGGTTGATTAACGTGCTAGAACTTAATTCCTGCACTGTGATAGGCTGATTTATGTGCTAGACCATTATTCCTGGTCAGCAATTGGTTGATTAACGTGCTAGAACTAAATTTCTGCACTGTGATAGGCTGATTAATGTTCTAGACCATTATTCCTGGTCAGCGATTGGTTGATTAACGTGCAAGAACTAAATTCCTGCACTGTGATAGGCTGATTTAAGTGCTAGACCATTATTCCTGGTCACCGATTGGTTGATTAACGTGCTAGAACTAAATTCCTGCTCTGTGATAGGCTGATTTACGTGCTAGACCATTATTCCTGGTCAGCGATTGGTTGATTAACGTGCTAGAACTTAATTCCTGCACTGTGATAGGCTGATTTATGTGCTAGACCATTATTCCTGGTCACCGATTGGTTGATTAACGTGCTAGAACTAAATTCCTGCTCTGTGATAGGCTGATTTACGTGCTAGACCGCCATTATTCCTGGTCACCGATTGGTTGATTAACGTGCTAGAACTAAATTCCTGCACTGTGATAGGCTGATTTACGTGCTAGACCATTATTCCTGGTCACCGATTGGTTGATTAACGTGCTAGAACTAAATTCCTGCACTGTGATAGGCTGATTTACGTGCAAGACAATAAATGATTATGTTCTAGAACTTAAATCGGCATTAATGTCCCCTACGGCCTGACATACTCGTCCGCCCCGTCCTGGCATGCTGCGACACAAAAATAATAATAAAAACATCGAGCTTGAATAACTCCTAAATTATCTTGATAAATGTATTTATCAATTTTCTGCCACATGTACAAAATGTACATGTAGCTGAGGTCAATACTTTCTGCTTTCGATGTGTTTGACCTTATGAGCAGCATTAGTTATTGCCGAATGAGCCGATTTACGTATTTTTACACTACTGCACCCGAGCGGATTTATGGAGGAGCCACCCATGGTCACTAATCGAATTCGGCTTCCTTTTAACCAAACTGCAAAGTCGCCTGTCCACTTAGTACATGTATATGATTTCAGCTTCATCGCAGAAACAAATGAAACCCACATGACATATGACGAGGAAGACTCCATGGAGGCGTATCTAAGACACCCCATTCATATCTATCACTTCATCAAGCGCTGTGTGGACGATTGGAGATTTCATACCCAGCACTTGTTATACATCTCAGAAGAAAAACATGGTAAGAAAAAAGTACATGTGATAAAAGAACTTCTGACAGATGTTGTCCTTTCACGGTCGCGTGTACAACTCCAGGGCCCGGTTGTTCAAAAGAAGTTAAATTTCATTGATGTTAAGTTAAATATCAACGTTAAATTCCTTAACTTGGCGTTAGCTAACTTGGCGTTAAATTTGGGTTGTTCAAAACAACGTTGGGGTAAACTAACGCTAATGTTAGTAAATATTGCATCTTGGTTCACTGATGTTAGTTGCCATGGTAGGTATAGGTAATCAAGTTAAAGATAACGTTAGATTTAACTTAGGGTTTTAGGTAAGTTAAATCTAACGTTAAAGATAACGCCAATGTTAGGCTAATATTGTTTGAACAACTCAAAATAAAACTTGACGTTATCTTAACGCAAAGTCAGGAATTTTAACGTTAAGTTATCTTTAAAAATGTATTTCTTCTTTTGAACAACCGGGCCCAGGACTGGTAGTGCTTATATCGGCAGCCATACACTCGTACAGTCACGAAACATAAATGTTTACAATTCCAGACGTCTATGTAACTGTGCGTAATGATGTCGGCATTGTAGTACGGTATTCACCTGACGATAATTAATCAGCTTCTGTCACGAACAGCACAGGGACTCGAAATAAGCTGATGAATAAAACTTAATATTCATTAGGACATTGTTGGATGTACATAGTATATGTATATGATGAGTACCAAATGTTATAATGTGATGACAAAAGAGACATCAACCAGACGGCACACTAAAAGCTATACGAAACTGGGGGAAACAGCTGCGGGCATATCATTTCAAGACTGCTCTCGGCGAATAGAACGTAGATCTGCATAATAAAAAGAGCCAAACAGCATGCAGTATATGATGATATTTCTTCATTGTGAGCAGAAAAAAAACAAGTGAAAAAAATATTTTGGGCTTAGAAATGTTTTCTTCCTTCAGAGTTGAATTTTTTCATAAGTTAAAAATTCAGAAAAATTTTCAAAGCCAAATATTTTATTGGACTGATGATGTTTCTTCATTTTGAGCAGAAAAAAAAACAAGTGAAAAAAGTATTTGGACTTGAAAATTTGCCCTAATCCATTTCTTAACAGAAATCATGGCAGCATTAGTCTTTTCACAGCAATTAGGCCCTTTAGTCGGATTTGAGGGGTGAATTTGGTCATTGGGACCGTCCAATCCAGTGGTCATGGTCTGGGTACCGGGGTGGTCGTGTTACCGGGGGCCTTGTAATGGTAATGAGAGAGGAAACCATTCGGGACCGGCGATTCTCGGTCGTCATAGCGGGATGGTCGCGTTACCGGGGTGGTCGCCGACCGGGGTTCCACTGTACTTGCTTTTGACTTCAAAGTTCTACCCAAAAAAGGGCGGTTGTAAAGTAACGTTAGAATCACATTTGTAATTTTCTCTTTTTCCTCCATTTCTCTGACAGTAATGGATTACGTGGATAGACTCAATGATATGTTCGAACAGGACAACCTCTGGCCAAGAAGGGGCGACTTGACTGCTGCTTCCTTGGGTTTGATACGGTTACATCGGACCTACGAGTTCAGCTTTGACGAGATGGCTGGCGGTATGTAACACACATGAGCAATACGGTATATAGAGTGCCCGCGCTAAATCTTTTTTTGTGATAGGATAGGACTATCTTGGCATACATGTATAGCTCAAAGGCCTAAACGTCGTTTGCTAGGACCTCAAATTTGTAAAAAAAATTAAGATGCCTGAAATCTTTGTTGCGGTTTGAAAACTTTTTTTCTAACAGGAAACATAAATGGGATTCCATCGGAGCCCCTTACGGTTGAGGATATGTATAACATAGCCTTGGTTGGGGTGGACAACTGGAGGCCCTGGTCAGCTTTGAAGTGGATCCTCGCGGTGTCTCAACGACTGAGGGCGGGTGAGGTCGGTGGACCGAGCGCGACCAGTTATGAAAAGGTGCGGCTGAAGTTGGCGGAACTTTTCGATAAGGTAGGGGAAACAAACACGTGTTGTGGATAACTTTGGAAATGACCACAACCTTACAACAATGATTATGCAAATATGAAACCCTCCTACCCGAAGAAATATATACCTTCTAGCTGATCAACGATTGTTGAAGAATTCGCTCCAGGAGATATACCAAAACCTTTAAGACTACCCTTGTTTACAGCAAAAAAATGGTTTTCCCCATGTCTCCGACAACACGGGCCTGAAATACATGTTACAGCGAAGTCAGGTTGTTAGCTCTGTTTTGTCCTCGCTGCCTCTCCACATGACCAAAGCCTTCAAGAGCATAACCAGACCTAAATGGAGAAGACATTTCCTATAGTAAAATGTCTCGATAAGTCCAGCATCAGTGGCAGATTGGTGAGAGCGCCGGGCTGATAACCAGGAGGTCGTATAGGTTCGATATTCGAAAGGATCGACACTGTTTCACCTTTGTTTCCTTGGGCACGGCGCTTAACCCTATTTGCTTCTCTCCACCCAGGAGTAAATGGGTAGCAGGCTTGCCTGGGAAGTTAACCTGCGATAGACCATGGAGGTATTATTGCATCCTGTCCAGGGGGAGTAATACCCTCAGTCGCTATGCTACGTAAACCGGGATAAGCTCTGGCTCTTCGCGGCTCGGACAATAGCCCAGCCGACTTTAACTTTCTTAAGTCCAGCATGAATATTTATCGATATTGGTAGCCCTTTGTTAACTCTTTACTCTTTCAGGACGCCAATTGGCTGGATGATTATTTACGACTAAGAAGTGCTTGAATATTGATTACAGTGGCTGGATGGTTATTTTCCGACTAAAAAGTCCTTAAATATTGATTTCAGTTTGGTAACTACCACTTGGCCGCACGGGCAGCGGAAACAATACCTAGGACAGACGCAGAGAGGGAATTCTTCAAAGAGTTAATAACATACTATAAGAACAGGAACGCTACGAACTCGTCAAACAATATCGTACCTCATAAGCAGTTTTCCACCGTACACAGCACTTATGAAAGGTATTGCAGAGGAGACATTCCGGAGAAGGTAATGCTTCATACCAATCACTAATCACTCCAGAGAGTTTTTACTAATCTTTTTAGTTGGAACATCTAATTAATGGTTAGTTTTTACAAATTTCATAGTTGGTACAATAGGAACTACCAAATTGGTTGTTATTACTAATAAATTTTAAGAGTGTAAAGAGAGGTTTTAAGATAATGGACTTGTTGCCTTAGGGATTCAGCAAAGGCCTGTTACAAACGCAGGAGTGCTGCGTATCCGTCTAATGATATCGCACTTTGTCGTTTTCCGACGTCCAGGATTGAGGCTTCGGGTCCGCCCGACACGTGACTTGTACTAATTTACCAGAGAAGAGGAGCATCTTTGATCGCCATAAATGTAACTACTTTTTCAGTTTTGCGCACACGCGCGTATGAAAAAAACTTCATGTGTGTTTTCAGAAAATTTGTTTTGGCCAGGGTAAAATTTGGATTGACGGTTGATTAAAAAGGTAACGTGTCGTAATCTTTACAGCCAGCGAATGTCACCCAGCATCTCCGCTGCTTCACCAGACCCTCGGCCGTTCCTTATCATTTGGCCAAGATCGAGGTCCTCCACATCAACCCTAACATCTACATGTTTCACGATGTCGTATACGAGGGCGAGCAACAGGAAATAAAGCAAATGGCCAAAGAACGTGTAAGGCACCGGATCCGGCTGGAAATATCTAGACCCCAAAGCAGTGTACAGTAGTCAAATGACATCCCACAGCCGCAATCAGCCTCATTTGCGAGTGTCCTCGCTCACTTGACCCTATCAAGACTCTGACATTATCATTATCATCCGCAGACAATGGAGTTGTTTCTCCATACAGATGCGTCCGAGTCCGGCCTACTGTTTTATGTCAGCACGCATCGCGCCGAGTGAGTTTGCGCAGTGCAGTCCTCGTCCTGGTTTATAGGCTTGCGAACCAGTAATGGCAAAGTCCAGTGCCCTCTGAGCAGGTGTGTCGGTTTCCACACACAGGACACCGACCAAACCTGCTCCAAGGGCGTTGACTGTCAAAATATGTTGAGCATCATAGTAGTCATTGTCTTGTTTTGAGAAAATGTTGAAATCTTAATTCATCACCCATTAAGCTAATGCACTTCAAAACCACAATTGCTAATCAACAGCCCTCTAACTTTCAGCTCGTGCGATCCACAGTGGCTGCGGCAGAAGGATTTTCAAGAATTGCGGATTACCGGATAAGCGAAACGTAAGCATTTCTTTCTTTGTTGACCTTTATCTCGTTCGCGTTGACGTTTCGGGGGCTATGCGAAAAGTCCCTATTGAACGAGGCACCCGATACCAAATAATGATTGAATCGAATCGATCTTTTTCTAGTGCCTGGCTGGACAAGGAAGAAGATACAGTCCTCCCTAAAGTGTTCAAACGAGTCCAGCAGCTTTCGGGATTTAGAGTAGATGAGCTGGACGGAAAACCTGGCTCAGAGAACCTGCAGGTAAGGCCAACTGTAACCATGGTTACTTATCTCCTTCAGCTGAGTCCATTATCAGACTCAACGCACTAGTGACGAAACTTGTTTGAAACCGGCGTTACAACTTTTGAATGCATGAATACATACTTGTAGTCTGTCAGGTGGACTCACCTCACTACATGTAGCTTCTCCCAACAGGTTCTCAACTATGGTATCGGAGGCATGTACGGCCCACACGCAGATTTCTTGGTAAGTGTTGAAATGAATAATTCCATTAAGAAAAATATGGATCTCGGCCCGACGCGGTCTCTTTGAGGAGGATTGGTGTGTTGAATAGAAAACAAGGCTGTTCTTTATAGAGACAATCAATACATTTATTTTGAAGGCCACGAAGAATTGACAGATTTGGCAGATTGCTTTGTAAGGTCCGAGGAAAATGTGCAAATTGTACGAAGTTCACTCTTTAGAATTGTTGTTGTTGTTGTTGTTGTTTTTCAGCGAAAATACCCTGATGAGAAATTCTATCTCAATAAAGGCGAGGGGGACGATGAGATGAGTCAAATTGGAGACAGAATTGCCACGTGGATGTTCTACGTAAGTGCCCTAAAATGATATCATCCCGGCCTTTATCTCAGGTATTATTTCTGATGTGAGTAGACCAACTGTGGAAAGGATACTGATCGAAAGGCAGTGTAGATAAATAGCAAAGAAATTAATCTGTATAAATCGGCCTACGACTTCATGAAAGGAGTGGCCACGCAAATAAAAATCAATTTATATCAATACAATGTAGCTGATATTTATTGATTTCAGCTAAACGACGTCGAGTATGGTGGCGCCACTGTCTTCCCAATTGCGGGTGCACGCGTCTTGCCTGTGAAGGGGAGCGCAACACTCTGGTACAACCTTAACAGAGATGGCGACCCTGATGTACGGACACTCCACGCTGGTTGCCCGGTGGCTATAGGGTCCAAATGGCGTAAGTTGACAGCTGAATATCCTTTGTGTCTTCTCCTAAAGCAATGCATTTAATGAAGTTTATAGAATTGTGTGTCGAGCGCTTCGATCAAAACCCCACTCGGGACACTGCCGTCCGTTGTCGGAATAAGCTTTGCCAATGGGGGGGGGGAGTATCCTTATATTTTTTTTATGTTATGACCCCTTACATACCGAGCAACATGGTCAACGAATTATTTTGTATGATTTCTTTGCTCGACTAATAATATTCAGTTTGAGCTTGTCCAAAAAAAGAAAGATCATTCCCATGGTTAACAGGAAACAATAGCAGTTAAGGCATTTAACATCATACTGTCTTTCGTTTCTTTTCAGTTGGAAATATATGGTTTCGATATAATCAACAAGCCTTCAATAAGCGTTGCCTGCCGGGTAATGAACATGCTCTCTAGTCTAGGGTCTCAGCAGGTGGACTGACGATGCCGAAGAAAGATTACAATTCTAAAGATGAAGCAAAAACACTCATATGTTTAATAATAAAATCGAATTTCCCTGACTAACGATATGGTGTACGTCGTGATTTATTTTTCCCGCATGTACGGCTGCGAAAGAGAGCGTTAGAGATACGGACGCACAGTTCGTGGCAGCATGTTATGGTATGGTTGTTGCAGTCAATGATGTATCTGATGTCTCTTCAGGTCTCGTGTTCTGATATCATGGTGAAAATGAGACACATTTTTCCTAAGAGTGGAGACAAGGTCCACCCTGTAGAAACATGGTGCACTACGTTGGGATAGTACACATCTAGAACAGACAAAGCACGCATAGTGAAGGGACATGGCACATCCAGCAAAGACTTGGTACACTCTCTGGTAACATGGCGAGCTATGAAGGGGGGCACATCCAGAAGAGATAATGGTGAACTACTGCCTCATTGGAGCGACGGTAAAATACACAAGCCCGTTGCGGTGGAAAAAAGAAATGTCCTCGTTTTTCACTTTCGCTCCGATGTCTTTGAACAGGGTGAACAGGCTAGCGCCATCTGAGCTAAAAAAAGTGGAACTACCCAACAGCTTAGAGGTTGAATAGCACCTCCAGAAGCAAGCAACAGCGCCACCCGTAGCAGAAACAAGAACTGCTTAGTGACGTCATGGTTTCCATATACGGCACTCACTTGCATATTTTTACAACCTTATTTACTCCGAGTTATAAATATGCCAGTAGCACGTGGATCATGCCGGTGTGACAGCGGATATAGTCCCCCTGGAGTCATAGTCCGGAAGCATTGTATTTGACCAATTAAGCAGCATGATCTATTGTACCGTTAACCCTAACCAAAACATTTAGCAATGCGGGCTATTGTTATACGGACTATCAGCCCTAGGACTACTATCCCCGCCACACCGGGCGGCGCTGTCAGGTGTTTCCACTATGGGTTACATAATCGGCTACAAAGAGGTCAATGTTCTAGTAAATGAAGTTAGCAATGATAGCGAAAGAATGTTAGTGTATGTTACGCAGTCAATAGCGATAGAAGTGAGTTGGAGAGAGAATAAAATGGAAAATGGAAAATGGAGAGAATAGTAGTATGGATTTTGAGTCGCCGGTGGATTCTGGGCCGATGGAGAGCGAGGCCCCTGATCCGAACAGTACAGAAGAAATGGAGCAGCATATTATCCAAGACTTGTTTGACAACCATGACGACTCAAGATATTTGCCAGAATTGCGGGCAATGAACATGAGTGAAGAGGCGATGGGGCCATTCCAGCCAAGTGACCTGTCACTGCTGATGGGGAATGTCGGAACCCCTAGAGACGCTGGTCTCGTCAGTACGCCAACGGTATGGTACCTTACAGATCCGCAAGGGACGCGTTACCGAAAATGTTGCAAAAATCAATAACGCGATCGTAAATATTGTCATATTTTTCAACATGAGAGTATGTAAATGATACGCAAACGGTAAACCAATGAAAGGCCAGTATCTATTGAACCATACAAGTGATTTGGGGGCCTTGAAACTCCTTATATTTTATCAATGAAACCTTATTCCCGCCTAAGGTTTTTACCGGGCCGTGCAAAACTCCCCTTTTTTTCCGGGCACTTCCCTTTAAAATTAAAAAATGCCCAGTTTTGGGTGGAAATTCCCCCCTTTAACGGGGAACGAGTTATTTCATAAACCCCAAACATGATACTCACGACTGTTAGATCACAGCTTATCTTTATCAAAACTTACATACTTTCCACGACCTTTATATATATTGCAAATTCTCGGCATTAATCTTATGGTTTTAACGCCACACGTTTCAGCTACGTTCCAGGTCAACTGTCTCATGCTGCCACCTCTTAGTGAGGAGAATAACTAATATTCCCGGCAATGTGGAAATGTACATCGAGGATGTAACAAATCGCTTGTTTGATTTTGCTTTTATCATCGTTTTCCTCGACTAATAATATGCATATGCATAACCGTTCGACTAGCAATATCTCATTTACATTCAGGATTATAGAGTTAGTTGATTGCATTGGATGCTTTCTGTAGATCGCTGTATTTTGATTGCAAATTTGTGACCAAATTTACAGTCGATTCACAGTACAGTAGTATACAGGGTGTATACGAAAAAACGAAAAGGACAATCTGACCACAGGTTGTGACGCGCCTATCTCTCTGTTTCGCGTGTATTACGCGCTCCCCACATGCTGGAGAGTGTGCCTATGACACAATTTAAGGGATGTCAATCATAATTTGGACTGATGCCTCTTATTATTTTTCAGTTCATCACTAACCAATATAACATTAACAAGGATGATGTTGCAACTACTGTCTGTCGCAAGCCTTTGAGGACCACACAAAATGAGGACAATAATGTGTTCATGGACATTGGCGAAGCTCACCAAGACAAGATGGCAGACTATTCTTGTTATAATTGTTTTCCTTATCATCCTAATGAATCTTAGTAAGTATATTGAAGACTAACAAAGCGAGACAACAGCTGGTTGGAGAGATAAAAATCTAAATCAATCTCAAAATGTCCTGCAGTTACACAAATCTACATCACTTACCTATAATTTATCATTATAATTATTGATCTTGGTGGCTGATAATAATAGTAGTTTCTGGTTTTCACCAAGAAAACCTAAAAAGGCATATTGTTTTCCAATTGTATGGTAACGATATTGAGTTGTTTATCTATTCACTCTCATTTGCAGTGCGGGTTTTAGTTACAAGCAACAAGTCTAGGCGGCGCTTCGTTGCAGGGAGTAGCTCCAAGTTTATCTGGGACCAAGGGTCATTGAAGGGACCAGTGCCATATGCGGTACCATCTCGACCATGGCAGTATTGTAACTCGCCCTATCTGCCTGTACATGGAGAGGAAGGTGAGAACATTCGAATTTTGAAATTCAATTTTTTGTCATTTTCAAAATCGTTCACCAAGATGAAATCAAAATGTGGTATCACTCAGCAGAAAAAATAAATAGACAATTTTCAAAACGGTCTTCTTTAGTTACTATGGTACTTGAAGATATGAAATTGGCGAATATTTTCAAGTTTATATTGTACCGGTAGAAACTTTCTATATGATTTGTATACGTTCTCTTTTCAGGCAATGTTCCCACCGGCTTTAAACTAAAGTCAGTGTACATCCTCATCAGGCATGGCGACAGAACACCAATGACCACATTTCCACAGCTCGCACGTCATAACTTCGATTGCCGTTTGAAGCCGAGCATGTTCCCGAATCATACAAATTTTCAGGGATTCGTCAATGATCTCCGGAAACAGCAGGACCAACGCCGAGCAAACGATCCATTCAAAAGTTTTCCTGTTTACCCAATGGTGAAACACTGCGATAATGCGCAATTAACGGGTCATGGTGTTGCACAACATCTTGGAATCGGGGAATACCTTGGTGAAATTTACAATGAAAAACTCGGCCTTTTAAAAGAGGATTTTAAACCTAAACAGATTCTTTTACGAAGCACAAAGTATACACGAACATATCAGAGCGCTTTAGCATTTCTCTACGGATTCTTACCGAAGTTTCAACTGTCACATTTAAAATTTGAACCAGGTATCATAACGTTTTGCAACCCGAGGTTTATCACTGGCGGTTGTAATTGTCGCTTTCATAATGTGATACACCGAAATGTACCCATGGAAGTGAAGATACTAGGGGGTGATCAGTGGACAGATGGATTCAAAGATGCATGTGATAGCTTGGGGTTGAATGTCAAGCCGCATATGGCACCTAACATCATGGACACATTAAACGGGAGATTCTGTCACGGGGCACCTTTACCATGCATTGACGGTAAACCGTGCGATGCGGATGAAATAATGAAGGGAGTATGGGATATAATTGACCGGAATGGCCGGCTTCAAATCCAGAGCGACTCCTACCAGAAATCACAACGTTTATTGATGCACCCAATGTTGAAAGAAATTGCCACTATGATGAACGACAGAATAAATTCTCCAGCAAAAAATCGGACAAAATTTGTCTTATTTTCTGGCCATGACATCACTATTACTGCACTGAATACAGCGTTAGGCGTGCACGAAGGTTTCTGGCCTCCTTACGCCTCCAGAATTGTTTTTGAACTCTACAGCTCCAAAGGATCACATGATGTCAAATACTTTATAAAGGTTCTATTTAATGGGAGGGATGTAACGAAATTTGTTCGGTTCTGTAAGGAGAAACTCCTCGGTGGGCTTTGCCCGTTTGAGCGCTTTATGGAGTTTGTCCAGGTGGAGAATCTAAAAGAAATGTTTGGGGTAGAAAAATATGCTGAGGCCTGTGCTCTTCATAAGCCATAAAGAGGGCTCTAGGCAGGAATTGTGGAGTAGAGGATCCAAAGGATTGAATTATTTTGTCGGATGAATGGGTTTTGAGATTTTTCCACTGCAGTGACGAATGCGGGAAACTGCACAGCTTTCACAGGCATCGGATTAATTTTCAAGTTGTTCGTTGGCTCGGCGATTTTTTAAACTGACCACAAAGCAGGCGAAAATGGCTAAACCAAGGCAGGAAACCACCCTAGTGGAGAACAAACCTTTTTATTTTTAAGGGTCTTTTATGGTTGAGGGCATTCCCTGTCGTTTAATTTCATCAATTATTTTTTACATCTTTTGCTAATGTTTTGTGTGCCTGATTCTGTGTGGGTATCGTACCAGTGTTTCAGCAAGAAATCTTAAGAGGCAGGGCAGGAAAGAACACAGCCTGAAAAAGTTGAGGTACAGCGCTCTGCTTTAAATGAAATAAATTAGTCACTTGTCATGCTTGTGAAAAGACTGGGTGCTGCACCCTGCTAAAATTCTTTAGCTGCAACACATTGTACTTTAAAGAGGTAATTTTCTTCATCTTCTCTAAAGTTTTAACGTGTTGTATCATCAATATGTAGTTGTTTTTTTCTGTTAAAAGTGGTTTCATAATCAGAACTGGCTCAACAATGGGGCAACAGTTTTTTTGGCTGTTGACTTGGGTGATGTGCACCAGAAACCCCAAATTGATGTTTTGAAGGTATTAAGAAAGTAGTTACGAATATGTAAGGGGATCAAAAATCTCAGAATTCATGCATGGGCAGTTGCAGATAATTATTGGTGCCATAAACACTGCCCGTAGCTGGTGCTTTCCCCTTAACAAAATACAGCAGAATTTTTCCGACTTGTTCACTGTTGGTAATTGTTTTGTTAAAAGGACCAAAAATCAGTCTGTTTTGACCCGATTGCTGTTGACCAATTTTACAACGATATACCGAACAAAACTCTAATTGTTATAACAAAGATGTGCTGGATGCTTTATTTTATCTTTTAATCTGCAGGACTGCATTTGTCCCAAGACTGTCCTTCATTAGTTTTAACTGTACTGCATGTACCAAGTAATTTGCATATCTAATTCGGTCTTATACTTTATTCTTATTGGTGCTGCATGCTGTGAGACATTAGATGGCATCATGCTATATTTTTGTCATTAAAAGCTTACTGGTATTTTCGTTTTTAAGGGATAAACATTTTCTCCCAGTTCAATTTTAAGTTCATGTTGAAAATGTGTAATGTTTTACTGGTAAATGGGATATAAACATGTTAAAAGCAAAGTTTTATCTATTCATGTATTTTAAGATATTTAAAATATTTTTGTGTGAAATAGATGAGAAGTTTTCTTGATCTTCATGTATTTTTCGAGGAGAAACAATATGATACTGATCTCGTTCTCACGTGTATATCTGGTAAAATCTTAATTGGTATGCACCACAGAAACAAGCCATTTAATCACTGCGACCTGCTATCTTAATTGCTGACAAGAAAATCTCATGTCTGCGAGGAACCCAGTAGTCGTTGGGTTTGATATTCATTTGTGGGGCACACACATTTTCCCAGGCACTCTACTGGGCAGGCTGCTCAGGAAGTTGGAAGGCCTGCCTTGCTTGCAAATAGAACTAAGATAAGATTCTCGACTAGTTCGGGAACTGATTCTCGGGGATGCAGCAAAGCAATAGTATTTTCAAACAGTTCTGTCAATTTTATAATGTGCAATGCAGAATTAGGAAAGATAAAAAATTCATATATCTCGGCCATAATCCTAACAATCAGTTATTAGAGCATTTTGAATATATGTACTAAGGGTTGTTGATTAATAAATTCTACATGTGAAATAATATTTCTTTGTTTTGTATTTTTGATATTGATTAACACTGCCTTCTCCCCCTTTCACTGTGGGTGGCATACATAGCATGTCCCCATGATATGTGCATCACATGCATAGGCTAGCATGTTCAGCCCAACTGGAGTTTAAATTCATCATCACTTTCCTACAGCCTCTCTAAATATGCCAAACGGACTCTGGAAACAATAGCCTGCTCCGAATACCATGCCCTACTTGCTGAAGCCTATCAGAGAGCCTATCAGATTGATTTGGAGATTCAAATGGACATGATTTGGTGATAATATCATTTCGACCAATATTTTACCTTAACAGCGGGCAGTAAAGATGGCAACATTTTGAAATATCATTTGCCCTTGCAGAGAAAAAAAGGAAGCAGTGTTCAGCATTACCATCAATTGAAGTGCATGGGCTGACTTCCGCAGTGCAGCAAAAGGATTGAAATGAATTTTTAACTCCTCTCAACACTCCATGGAAATGATAAAGAAATCCTACTAAGCCTGCACACCACAATTTCGGAAAGAAGATGCTGATTCGGTAGAGCGCTAAGAGGGAGCTGGCCTGTATGCCCCCCAGGGAGTTGAGCTTGAAGAAGAATGCGCAGGCCGATAGCTAGGGAAATATAATGTCAAAGTGCTCGCAATCACAACCCCCATTGTCGCATCAAGTCTCAACCTGAGGAAAGTGTGGGGGTGAGGGCGAGACAATCACAAACCCTAAGTCAAAGACCAATGGATGCCCTTGTTCTCAGATGTCAACAGGCATCGAAATGAAAGACTTCGGCAGCAACTACGCACATAAATACAACTGGAATGAAATACAGCCTCATGCACCTGTAGTCAGAAGTTCTACTTCCTGCAATTCCACAAAGTCTGAATCTGAATATTTGACAAATTATCTTTAGTCCATGCTGTTGAATAAACAATAGAGAATGTGATATTTCATTATTTATATTTATTTTTTGATGCAATGCAGCTGAGTACTTACAATATTCTATCAATGACAAGGCTACAATGCAAAGTTCAAGGTCAAATGTCAAGGTCATCATCTGGGTCCTCTTCATCAAAGTCGTCCTCCTTATCCGGATGGTAGAATATTTTTCCAGTTTCTTGTGGGTTGCCAAGCAGTTGTTCTTTCCTGAAACACAAACCCAAATCACACATATAAACAATCTCATACAGGGCGAGGAGAAAAGATGCAAATCCTATTCCTGGTTTTGCCAGTCAGAAGCTAGTCATGAGATCTTGCCAGGAGCACCAACAGGCCTATATACACATCAGCAAGCTACAGCAGAAGGTAGAAGACAGTCAGAAGTACATGCAGGCAGTAGCCTTTTAACTAAATTGATTTACATGTACATGTAGTTTTTATTGTAAGTAATTTTTTTATTAAGTAATTTTGCAGAGAATTTATTAAACGTAGAAAGTGTGTCATGTGTCATGTTTTTTGAGACACCACGTATAAAAGAGAGTAACATAGCCTACCTTTCCTCATGATGAGTGTAGGGCAGTTTGACTTGGCTCCTGGCTTCCTTTTCATCACTGGTTAGCCTCAAGTTGAATGTCAAATTGGCAGCTGGGTCAGGCTGGAATGATTTGAATACATTTATCTTTGTCACTTTTTTGTGACATGACATTGTACCTTCAAAACTACAATATATAACTTCATACCAGTCAAAGGCAGCTGCTGAAGACAACAACAATACAGTAATAGAGTATAAAGTGTCAGATGAAGTCTAACTGAAAGAAAAAAGAACAATTCAGTTAGTCGTCCAAATCCTACCTCTTTACTTTCAGTGGCTAATTTTTCCACTGCTATCACCATGGACGCCTCCTGGCTGTGGGAAAGCTGACAACTGGCATCTAAGGAGAAGTATTCTTTCTGAAAGATGGATAACACATCCTGAATGAAGAGTTTTAGTAAACTTCCAAAACCCTGTGGTAGTGAAAGGGCCACAAAAATCTGAGCTCATCAAAAGAAAATTGAGTGGCAAACACTGTAACCGGAGCCACTATTCATCAACAGAACACACCTTTTTCGTTATTTTTCCAGAACCCTTCTTTTGCGTCACATGGCAGGTCCCTGTGAAGTTCGAATGCTCCGGCTGACCAACATTAAGAATTGTAGTAGCTGTATGCTCAAGCAGTGCAAGAATTGAAGAATCGTGGAGGTCGCGATGGACAAGGCCAACCAGGTGCTTTACAGTTATACCTGAAATATGAATTTTGGATATTATTGTATGTTCCCCAAGGTCCTTCAGGGTCCAAAACAGGTGGTTGACAGAAGAAAATGCCCGATACAAAATCATAATACCTTTCTTTACATTCCTGTATGCCAATGAATTGATGGTCTGACAAGTATACTGTGCTGTCCTGTGAAGTAGAAGAGGGCTTAGAGAATCGAAGACGATAGCGACCGTCTCTACGCCAGGACCGATCCTCTTTGACACAAGGGCCATAAGGTCGGTGTCCAAGTTCAACGTTCCTCCATTCCAGCCATGGGCATCACTGCAGAGGTCATGGGTCACAATCCTGGGGGAAAAACACGATTTAAGTAATGTACAGCTTTACTGAATCGACCAAGTAGTTTTAGGTCACACCAATCTAAATGAAACATGACAGGTATTTCATTCTAAATTCCGAATTCATTTATCAAGAATTGAAAATACTGTTCTAGATGCCAGTCTCAACTGCTGGGATGACCAGATAAATGACTCAATAAACAAGTCTCATCTCTCCTCAACACCAATCTTACCTCGATTGTACGCATTGTTCAAGGCGACCAATTATCGCTTCTGGAGGAATATCATAGCCGATATAATGAACCTCATCCACCCTGAAAGCAATATAGTCATAGATAAAGAACTGACTCTTTGTGTTGATGATTTCTGGCTAATTTGGATTATATTTTCTCTCTCCAACTCTAGGTTTACTATTAAGTCGCCAGTAATTATCAAGAAAGATTGCTCTCACACACACCTTGAAGCCAGCTGCTGGATGAATGCTTTCAACAAGCCTCGACCAGAAAGGTGGATAGAATCTGAAAACAAAACACATTCAAAAGTAAACCCTTCCTCATTAATGCTTTTCTGATGAACTTGGCTTAAAAATATAATTTGTCATTAGCAAGAGCGACTGTAAGACCGTAAGAATGACATCTTGGCGACACAGTACGGATTGATAATGAATTATGAAATCAACAACCTTGAACTAGAAATTTTGTGGCACACCCAGTACACTCATTATCTGGCAAAGGCAAAGCAAAGGCCCGTTTCAAAGGGCCTATGCATTGGTGCCAATCGACAGGAAACACACCCGACGGTGACTTTAGGACTAGGCCAGGCAGGGGTAGACAGGGTGTGCTACTCTATGTCACCAATCAATTGGGAGAGGGCTATCGAGTTGAGCTCTTCTTATTTTCACGTGCCTGTGAGGGATTGAATATAGACAGTTGGTACCATTGCTGATTGCACTGGCCACTGCAGCATTGCTGCATTGGCATGACAAGTTGGCACTGAAGTGTAAACTGTGCGCGAGGCTCGCCTGTAGGGCCTATTCATACCTTCCACAAGAAGTATTCTAAAGTCTTCTTTACTGTTAACTAATTCAGTTAGCATCATAAACAGTTAAAATAAGCCGTGGTATTTGGCAGAAATTTAAAAAAAATTGGCAAAATTTCACAAATTTCTACCGGAAGCACGTGTGTTTGTTTACAAAAATCGTTCCATCACGGGCCTGACGGGGTGAATGGAAATAATTTTTCCAAAATTTCACTCAATTTCATTACCTAATAAATTTACATCATTTATGTTTTTTTCATAATTTAAAATAAACGTGATAAAGGTTAACTTCGACTTCCTATTTCAGTTGCTGGTGGACCTTTACTGTCCAATTAAAACGGAGCAAAAATTTTGTTACCTCGGTGAAAAACGTAAACAACATGGCCGACTCTGGTCGCGCTGGTGCTGTTACTGGCATCAGACAAAAGTACAATTCTGGTCGTCAGACAGTCGGCACACGGCCTGGTGCGGCTCCTACAACATCCAAGGGTAATCAACCGAAAGCTGGTGCCTCTATCTCAACAAATTACAAGGAATTCGCCGGTATATTGACTTATTGAGTGACAAATAAATAGGCCTAGAAGAATTTGTTTGTCCCAAGTCCGAGTCCTCTACTGACTAAGTCACTAAGTGACTTCGTCTAGTACTAGGCCTAGGGCCTAGGCCTACTGCCTCTCTCTCCCAGTCCTGTCGACACAGGAAGTATTTCATGGATCAATTTTGAGTTGGTTCTTTCTGTTTCAGGCAAGGATGAGTATGGTTATATCAAGAACAGGTCAAGTGAAGCTGGTCAGCCTGCAGTCGACATCCCAGAGCGCCCTAAGACAGGTCATGGGCGTCATCGGGGGCATCCTCAACCAGCAGGTCAAGGAGTTGGACATGTGACCCAATCATTGGGGACTAAGCCAGTGCCACAACAACGGTCTCAGGCTACTGGGGCCGTTGGTGTTGGCACCAAGCAAAATGTCCCAGCCAGGGCATCACAATATGTTGGGCAGAGAGCTGCCCCTCAGCCATCACCTCGGACGAACCTACAATCAAAAGCAAACATTCTTACACTAACAAACAATCGCTCTACTTCCAATTCAAATGCTGCTGTAAATGTTTCACAAAAGACTTTGTCAGCTTCTCAATCTGCTGCCCCAGCGTCACAAGCAGTGCCTTCAAGACGTATGTCACAAGACAGCGTGGTTAGTACAGCTTCTATGTCATCTGGACCCCAGGTCCCCAGCAACGTCCAGGAGCAATCCTGGGATATGATGGAGGCCCGCATGAGCACTAATCAAGTTGTGGAGGCTGATACAGAAATGGATGGAAGACCAAGGACAAGTCGTGGGAGACGTCGCCGACCTGAAGCACCAGCTGTAGCTGAAGCCCAGGTCGAGCCACCTGCTCCGCCAGCGTTTACTGCTGATATTCCGGAGCGCCCAAAAACTAGCCATGGACGAAGAGGGAGACAAGAGGCACAGAGCATGGAGTTTCAAGAGTCAGTTGGGTGGGTAAAATATATGATATCTCGTGCTACTTTTGATTAAGTTTAAGCCCTTGATTGTGGCCTTCAGCTTCCTTGACTGTGTTAAGAGAGTCTGTTCATTAGTGTATCTTTTTGGAAAGTCTTCCACTCCTTTCAACAGCACCTTATACACTGTCTTGTTCACAGGATGTGTTTAAATTCTTGTCTGAACTGTGCGACTCGGTTGACCATGGAGACTATGTCATCAGTCCTATCTTTGACACAACTAATGCTCTTTCTTCTGGCTTCCGGTATTCAAATAAGGACTCAACTTTGCCAATTTCAGTCCTCATGATCACAGTTCATTAGCTCAAGATGTCAGTCAGCCGATCGGCCCGTCGCCTCCTCCCTACCCACCTCCAGCCAAACGACAGAATTCAGCTAACAGGCACCCCAGCTTGGCCTCGAGGAAGTCTTCCATAGATGCAACCCCAGGTATGCAACCCAAAATTGATGGAGGTCTGTCGAATGAGACTATAGTAAAAGCTGTGGTCCCTGAGTGTCTATGCCAGGGCAATAAAAAATCTTGCAGAGGCGAGCAGTAGCCTATTTGGACTCCATTCCTCAAGCATCACCCAACCATTGTGTAAATGTTGCTTAATCATCAACAATTTTTTCTTTGTTTACAGCTGATATTGTCCAACAATTACCTGATGTCCGACCTACCTCTGCTGCGCTCCAGAGATACAAGCGCCTCCCTAGTATCGGGGACAAGACGGCCAGTGATAACCTAACTGGTGTAACACAACCTTTGAGAAAGATGTCCCTTGAACAAACGCCAGGCCAGGTGCCGCAAGTCACCGCAGTGAAAAAGGAACTGCACCGTCATTATACCCCGCCGCAAGTTCTTACAATTGCCGATATGGATCAGAGCAATGAACTTATTCCAGTTTCCATCCAAGCTGTTGTTGAACCCGCTACATCACCGTTGCCCGGGGAACCCATGGAAGGAGAACGCAGGGTGCTCTTGGCGATACGCTTGCCAAGCGGTGAACGCCTACAGCGCTATTTTCATATTTCGGACACACTAGGTGTAGTGCTGAAGTTTGCTGAACAAATCGCAGAGAAAAAGTTCACTGGTTATTCGTTTGTGTGCTCAGTTCCGAGGAAGGTGTTCAATGATATGGAGCAAGAAATTAAGGACACTGGTCTGCAAGATAGGACAGTTTTATTACTGCAGGCACCAGATTAGGTTCAATTTGTGATTTGTTTCTTCTGCTGTGTAATATATTTTGTTGTTTGCGGATTGCTGTGATGCTAAGGAGAAAGAAGAGAATCTTCTTTTGGGTGGTACCCCCAACCACAAGGACAGGCCAGTAGGCTTAAAGGAGAAATAACACGAGTAGCGAAATCTCTTTACCATGTAAAACAGTAGTGGCAAAACATGATGCACCAAATTGCAGCTCTGACCTTTTGACCCTTGGAGCTGAATCTCGGAGACATATGAAATATTTCAAGTGTTAATTTTATCCAGGCTGTAGATCTTTTAAGGGGCCAAATCATATGCATTATAGCACTTCAGTACTTTCAATTTAGTACAATTTCAATTATTCTATATTTCGAAGCAAAGCTAAATTATTTTTAAAGAATTATTTTACTGACTGTATTTTAGTGTAAATATGTATGAGATTAGTGTTGTAGACTACATGTATGTCTAATGTTGTTAAGTTTACGTTACCAATTTACCTGCAGACAAGTGATATTTTGTTGCACAAAGCGGCGAATCTAATCATAGATTGCAGTTATTTAAATGGCGTTTTAATGCAAGTGCCAGCTCTGGCTTGTATGAAATTGCGTAAACGTTGTTCTGTGAATGTTTTTCAAATTGTTTAAAAGGTGTTGAAGAAAATATCTAACCGGAGTGGGAACTTTGATGCTAGGCATTTTCGTTATAATAGAGAGTGCCTTGAATTGATGTTCAGATTTTTATACAGTTCCACATCTGTAGCTATAAGGTAAATAGCTAGTGTACAACTGATCATATAAACTAAAAGGGGATTAGCCAGAATTACTACTGGGTCTTACATATGTAGCAAAAACTTATACTTCAAGAAATAATTGGAATTGGCATAAAACATCAAGTTATACATCTAAAGTCTCATGTTTCTGCCTAAAAAATGGCCACTTTTTGGTGCAAAAGACCAATGGTCTGCACAAACATGATGAAATTAAGATGAAATCAGCACGAATTTATGAAAGATTGAAAGCAAGGTGTCTCCCAAATGATGCTATTGAGAGACCTGTATAGATATTTTGGATGTAGAAGTCCACTGGTGTATCAAAGACGGTTCAACAGTAACCATTATACCTCCTAACCTCCTTTTTTGCTTCGATAAAACATTGTAATAATCCACCTACCCCAGTCCATAACTGTTTTTGTATGTAAAGGGGATGTTGAAATTGTTGAAACCCTATTCTTTTGTACTCCAGAATCTACATCAGTGTAAAGACTGCTTAATTTGACCACATTCCACCATCCTTGTAAACAATGTACATTCCATTGAAAGTAAAATAAATTATTTACTGTTACCCAATCCTGTGTCAGTTTCCAATTTATCCGAGAATTGCAGGTATTCGAGTACAGAGTGGTGTGCAAGACTGTTATTGCAATGTGTCTACAGGGTTGATTCAGGAATCTCTGCGGCCCACACACAACCAGTTGTATGATCCATTTGCAAATCGAGTCCACATGAGGACTCTCAGTCAACTCAATTGAACCATCGCCACAACACGCTTAGTGTGTTATCAGTGGAGAGGGGGAGGGGGTTGTTAGTCAGTCGATTGGGAGGCTATTGAGCTCTTAATTTCACGTGTCTGTGGTTGAACATGCTGAATCTACTAAATCCCAACTGAGTTGACATTGCTGGTTATTGCTGAGCGGAACTGAAATGACTTTGGAGTCGAGTGTCCAGGCGCTTAGGCAGACATTGTGGGGCTAAGAGCTGACTTCATACAATAACAAGCATTGAAACCATTTACAATTAGAACTGTCAGTGGAGTCTGCTGGCAGACTCTGGAGTCTCTGTTGAACCATAGCCACAAAACACGTAGTGTGTTGTCAGTGGAGAGGGGAAGGGGGTTGTTAGTCAGTCGATGGGGCGGCTAGCTGTCAGTGGAGTCTGCTGGTAGACTGGAATCTTTGCAAGCCATGAACCCACACAGTATGGTTACATTGTACAAAATATCCAGCTATCTGCACACAAGCGCCAATCCACACTTCCATGAGCTTCTACTATTGGATCTGTTATGTTTTTGCTAAAAACTTATGAAACTCCACACTGCACACCTTCAGTATCCTCAATACAGAAGTATACATGTATTGACAGCTCGATTTCTCAAAACTTTTAGGACAAGATGACACCTAGCAATGGTCAGCACCATTATCTCTGCAATAGATTGGAAAAGCTCTGGTCACCTCAGTGGTTCCAACTACATGTAGTTCTAGCTATACTAAAAGTCCCCTGCCAAATTCACTTTGTAGTTGGTGGAACTAATCTCATGTGGTGTGTCCTGGATGCATCTTTGAATGAAAGTTGGGATCGAGAAAATCAGTTTGAATGGAGAGTTGACCAATAAGCATGATAAGTGAGCTAGAATTTCGTATCTACCAAGGTGACACCCAAGCTCCTTGCCTTTATTTATTACAGACTGAGAAACCAAGGCAACAAATTCATTTTTCAAGGTATAACAACTTTATTCATTAGGGAACACTAAAGATGAATTCATTCAGAAATTTACATGTTTTATGGCCTGAGTAAAAGAAGTCAATATTCGAAAGGGAGCCACAAAACTTTTTAGCCAAGTGACTGTCACTTTTAGCCAAATTGAGTCAGCTCTAGCCATTGCCGATTGTTTGTCCATCTTGGGGCTGACCCAGCCCACAGTACATGCAGTAGCAACTACGTGTGATAGCGCGGCCGCCCGCAAATATGATAAAGTTGGACTGACCATGGAGATATTTATACCTCCATGGACTGACTAACGATAGTTCCCTGGTGCATTTGGTGTGGAAGTGGATCTTTTTGGTAGACTTTGATCAATTTTCGCACAACACTTACTCTCTCGCCAAATCATGACAATTCAAATTGAATTCGAAAATTTTTTAGCCAGACATTGTTTTACATTCGCCACTCATGTGCAGCATTCACAAGTGGGGAAAATGTGAACGGGCGCACCAACCCTGCGGACACATGTATGCTGTAAAGATTTTTCCATAAATACATGGGATAATTAGTGCGGTAACCCTCATCCCAACAAGGGCCACTGTTCTTAGCTGAACTGTCCACCTTTCTGAGCTGAACAGACCTTATTGCACCATGATCATGATAAGAAAGACATGCAACCACATCAATATGACCACATCTAATATCTCTCCTCCCAAAGGATGAACACATTTTTCTTTACAATAGAAAAGTGGAGTACAAGTACATTACTTTTTCACACGTATATAGATCATAATTATTAAAATATTGGACTTTGAAAACAAATATCCACAATTTGACCTTTGTCTGTTTCTTGGAGGGGGGATAGGTTCACTCAACCAATCTGAAGTGAATTGAGAAAAAGCTCCAATTATGAAAGAAAACAGCACACTCGCAATTTAACATTGCACTGCAGCAAGACAGACTGGGTCTGGCTTGAAGATGCTCCCTGTCAACGCATGCCTGCAGAAGAGGCTTTATGAAATCAACATGGACACTGATGAGCATACCCCTTCTTTTGGATTAACCCCCCACTCTCCCAGCCGGCTACTTCATGATGAAAGCACATATATACAGTCACACCAGCCAAAACCTGGTGGCAAACTGCCCAAAAGCTAGCGTAGCACAATGAATATTTTTCAATTTCACTTCTATGATTTTGAATTCTGAACTGTTAATGGCAATCGCTAAAGTACAAAATGGTTTTAACCATTTCACGAGTCCAATATTGCCAAGGAGCAGAACCATCCTTTAGTTTACCAAGCATTGAACTATTCGATTATTCCAGTCCAACACATTTTTATCTTAAGCTTTTTGTAGGACAAATATACAGCTGGCTGAGGAAAAAAGGTCCGGTGGCAGTCCGCTATCCAGGATATCCAGTTGGTGTCACATTGGACTCTTATGTAGGTCCATACCAAGTACTTGCTTGGCGAATAATTTTTCACATTTCCATGCGGCAACAGAATACTTATACTCTTAATAATAGTCCTTGGGTAGAAATATGCAGCCCTGCCGTCGGCAAACGTATTTTGTATTTTCCTAAAACAAGCTCTGCCTCAGTACTGAACGCCAGTGTCTTTAAGCCAGCATTACTCCGATCACAACATTTGACGAATATAAATTCTATGGTGCCAAAGCCTGGATTTGATCCACATCGTCACTGTCAAGGTGGTTAATTTTTCGTCCTGAAATGAAAGAAAACATGAAGCTATAACAATTTATACGTAACACCTTGGAATTTACTGTACTTTGCTTCTACCAAGGGAAATAGGGCAAATTGCAAGCCGACTGCCTTCTTACCAAAGTGCTCCTCTATAGCTTTGAGGTTGGCCATTGATCGGCGTCCGTCCACCATGTTGATTGCCAGGCCGTTCTTGCCAAACCGACCCGTCCGGCCAATACGATGCAGATATGTTTCGAAGTCCGCTTTATAGAACTGGTCAACGGGAAGATCGAAGTTTACTACGACTGTGACCTGCTCGATGTCAATACCTGAAATTTGGAAGACATGTTTGTAACATTGATATTTGGTGCTTTACGAAGACGGTAGCGATTGCAGCAATTACACTCATTTTCGTGGCCGTAATTCGGCCTTTGGCTGAAAAAGCACGAGGACAGCATGTGAACCCAGCCAGTTTTACCTGCCCTGGGGTACACACACTGCTACAGAGGATCGGTGAAGAATAACAGTTGCTTACCTCTAGATGACACATTGGTCGTAATCAGCACCTTCTCTTTGCCCTCACGGAAACGACTGATCACAGCTGCTCGCTGCTCAACAGCAAGTTCGCCACTAAGGAGTGCCACCGAGTGGCCTTCTTCCACCATCTTCGTTGCCAACCAATTGGCTTTCTTCTTTGTCTGCAAGTGGAAGAGTACAACAGGCTTAGGAAAGAGTCAACATCAGGCCACAGGACCACTGAAAGAAGGACTATATGCAAAACTAAGGGCAGCGCAAGTCAGGTTGGTACTATTGTAGAGTTAAAAGCTGATCATGGTGCCCTAAATGATCTGGCATAGCTTCCGCACAGAAAGGAAGCAGCCAGCCAGATGAACAGACCAAACAAGGACTTCGTTTACAGAGAGAGAGGTGGCTGGCCATTACTTGGAGAGGTTGCAGCTGATTCCACAGGGGACTGATCATGTTGATACAGCCAAGAACTATTGATGGTGTCAGAGATAGCTGTACCGATGACGACAACATACAAAATCATTTAACAAACAGGTACTCACATGACAAAATATCATAGCTTGTCCTATTGATAACACACCATAGATATTGGATAATGCCTCGAACTTTTCTTGGTCATCTTGGCACGTGATATAGACCTGTTTAATGTTGTCTAAACTCTCTTCTTCTCGACGAAGACTTATCGTGACAGGATTGGGAATAATCGACTGAGCAAACTTCATCACCTCGCCTTCATAAGTTGCAGAAAACAACAACATCTGACAGTTTCTCTTGTCTAGTTGTCTGAAATACAACAATTTTGATACGAGTATGTTTACATATCCTCAATCCCAATTTATCAGAATTGACTCTAAGCAGCAGAATGAGGAACTTGGGCCAGTTTTTTCTTCAGAACATGAGGAATCGCGAAGCACCATGCTACAGTGGAAGAGCGTGCAACTTGCGATTGGAAAGTTGTAGCTTTGAGACTACAGAATGACTTCTGAAAAAGCCTGGGGAACGAATGTTAAGGCTCCGAGACAGTACAGTTGTACAGGAGTTACTCTGACACTGATGGACGCTAACTTACTTCTGCAGTCTTATGGATTGATCTTTATGGCCTTGCGTGGCTATCATCACGTCTGCTTCATCTAGCACAAAAACAGTGATTTTCTTCAAGTCTATTACTTTGAATTTTAAACACCAATCTAGCACCGTTCCAGGAGTACCGATGATGATGTGATATGGCGCTAAACCACCTCTTGTAGCTAGAAGACAAAGTATAACAGTTAGGAATTGTGACAGAATAATACTCAATAGCCCCATTAGTGCAGTGTTTTCCATAAGGTCATTTATCAGGGAGCCCCAGCCTACCCTGGCAGCCTATCACCCTACTTCGGAACCAGACACCTTACCTTGGGGGCCACCCTACCTTAAATTGCTGGCCACCATACCTTGTGTTGCACACTGGCAAAACTCCTCTTATATATTTTAAGGGTACAGCCATACCACGAGGAAACCCTGTTGAGGACCCTGTTAGTGACCCCACAAATACCTTTCCAGGCCTTGTGACTTAAAATTCCACATTCTACATCTGCAAGGTGGAGACAATGAATCAGGGTGTTGCTGAAAACATTTTCTCACCTTTTTGTCCCCTTACGGCTTGGCCAATTTTGACATCAGGCATAAACCTTCCCATCCTCTCCACCACTTCACTACTCTGTAAAGCTAATTCATATGTCGGCGACAGACACAGGCACTGGAAGAAATAAGACACCTCATTGTTTTAAACTTTGGACATAGATCCTGATGGCCTAACAAACAAACCTTATGTAAGATGTACACACAATACTGAGCATTAACTGCGTTTTTCTATACTATTATCAAATAGATTTTATCCTTTTTAGTTCTCAGGCCGGAACTAAAGCCTACCTGTGGATAATTTTTTGTTGGGTCAACCCGACTCAACATGGTCAAAACAAATGCAGCTGTTTTTCCTGTACCACTCTGTGACTGTGCTATCATATTCATTGGACTGAAATAGTAAGTCAAAACATTTTTCAAAACATGCCCCATCTCATCCAAAATAATAGACATCGTACTTGTTCTTGTAATCAGATTTTTCATTTTGTTGGCAAGTCATGCATCAAATTCAAATGACCAGCCTGCATACAGTAGAAGAACCTCTCTACAACTGAGGCTCGAGGGGTTGACAAAGGCTTTCCTTGATTGAGAGGTGTCCTGATTACCGAGGTCAAATTCAATGAAAAAGACCAATGTTAGACCAATGGGGTGTACTTATATAGAGAGGGTGTCCTTTTTATTGGGGTGTCTGCTAAGGGAGGTTCTTCACATATGGCTTTTAAAAATCAACTATGATCAGTAATCAGTAGATTTCATCCTCAAGTACATATACACTTGTTCACCATTACAGTTAGATTTCTTGAGAAGACTTTAAAAAATTGAAAATAATTGTCGATACTCACGGATCACAGAGTAAAGTGGGCAAGGCAGTCTCCTGAATTTTGGAAGGGGCATTGAATCCCATGTCGTAGACACCTTTCAGTAATTCTGGTTTGCTGGAGATAAAATGATAAAACTTATCACAGGAATATAATTAGCCCCAACCCGGATGATCCCTCATTCCCTGTTTCACTGGTCACAAGACTCGATCATTTGTTTGTCTTTGTCAAGTGGTTACAGGTATAGAGATCTTACCAGAATCACCTTGGAAAGCTATTCTTAGGGTAAAATAATAGCACTATTATTGAAGTGAGCCAATCTACAATCTGAAGGTTTAGAGAGGCAACTTGGGGACAAGATTGATCAATGGAAGTGGTCCCCCGATTTGAAAAAGATATATTACATATCGCTCGATGTACTTTTATTTTCCACTTCCAATCTCAAACGTTGAAAAAGTCCCAAGAATCCAAAGTCCAGTAAAACTTACAGTTTTAACTCCTCAAATGACTTTGCCGAATAAAGCGGTGACAGTGGGTCTTTCTGCTGGGCTGTTAGATCTGCTTTTGTCGTGACCAATTTGGAACGGACTAACTTTCTCAAAAGGGAAGCATCAGCAGGTGACAATTCTGAAAGGGAGAGATGGTACTGTAAAGAAGACAGACTCAATCTTCTTACTCACAATGCATCACAACAGCAGTGTTCCCCACAAGGCCATGTGTCATGGCCTTCCATCCTAAAGCTTAACACCCTACCTTGCGTTAGAATTTCGTGGAGGGCAAATGTTAACGTATCTATTGATCAGGCAGAACCTATATAGCCAACCTTTTATTTTGCAAATGTTTCAGTCACAAACCTTTTTCTTCTCCCTCAGCTGTTGTTCCGACACGGGCTATAGCAGCCTGAGCAGCATCACCACCACCAGATGTCGCTTGACCATTGGCATTGGAAGATGGTGGCATTGTAATCTGGACTTGATTCTCTCCCGCACTGGCACTGCCACTGGCAGTACCAGTCTTGTCAAGTTTCAGTTCTTCCATCTGAAAATATAAAGTAATGTCAAATCTGGCGTGACCAAAGTCGTCCCCCTAACTCAGACTAATCTCCCTGAATAAATGGCGAAAAAATGATGTAGACCTAGTTTGATCGCATTGAACTATAAATCCATTGAATTTGAAGAACAAGGACACTTATTTCGTCAATTGATGACCTTTTTTTGGGCCATGATCGGGGACTGTAAACTCGTTCCCACCATACATACATAGTAATAGTATGTAGAGCCTAGGCCTAGTGTATTATCGTAGTGTACAATACACAAATGGTGTATTCGCGTGCATCGAATGCACCAAATGACTAATAATTTTACTTTTTAGGCCTTGATCATACAGTAGATAAGGTAGATATCAGGAAAACACACACCTTCGAGAACAATTTACTCTCCTGTTCGTTGACAGCGAGTGCCCAATCATCATCTGCTGCAGCCATTTTGCGTTGTTATGAGTGTTTTAGGGAATGATTCAGTGGATTCACCGAATTTCGAAACCAAAAATCGGAACTGTGCAAGGCGAAATGACCATACTTCGAAATACTGCTTGTGGCATGTTGGCTGATCATACTTGGTCCCCCAATTCTGTGGTGAGACCTCGTTTTGGGATTTGTCGTAAATACGTCACTGAGGCTGAATTCTATTAATAGATGGGGATGACCACCGCGTACATCAGCTGCGCATTATGTGCATAGTGTATGGGTGGTGTAAAGTGAAAGATAGTCCCTCAAATCATAGAGTCCTTCACAAATATCTTTGATTGTTTATTGCTTCTCAGGACCTGTAGCATCTTGACGAGATAAACCATTCAATGTGAACTCAAATGATTGTGGCCATCTGAACTTGGCGATATGAATTCATAGTCATACTGGTGAAAAACCATTCGATGTGAAAGTGATTGAGGTGATCTGAGAAATATGGATTCATACTCATGTACTAAAACTAATGAATAAATGATCGTAAACCATTCAATGTGAATTCGAAGTAAACCATACAACGATTGTGGTCATCTAATAGATTTGGATTCATACTGGTGATAACCCATTCAATGTATCACATGCTGAACATCCCATCAGGGTCACCAGGTTGTTGGTTTAAATGCATGACAATATTTAAAACAATACTAGCTGAAGTGTCGGAGCACCAGCAGGCAAGTAAAGATGAAAAGCATTTTCTTTTGAAAATTATTTTTTTTGCACATTCCAAGAATTATCCTCACAATTGGCAACTTGGAAAGTCAGTGTAGGAGGAAAACCTTTTTTAAACGGGAGAAAACCTACGCAATCGGACAAGGCAATCGGAGGGAGTCGTCAACTCCATCACACAAGTGACAGGCACAGCGCTTACGACCATATGACTTCATACACCCCTTTATGAAAATGGTGCAGGGACGGAGAGGCGAACATTAACCCTGGTTTCCTCGTGATGCAACACATGACGATATTTTATAATTATGAATAAATACACCGAGCAGAGACGATCGAAAATCTTTTCTTTCATGCATGGCAGTCGGGACCAACACGAAAAAACGTGAATTGTTCCTTTGTCGCGTTTCATCCTGATTGCTTATCACATAAAAACATGATTGTGTAAATTCACACAAAAACGTGATTGCCGGATCACATGAAAACAGGATTAATAGTTTATTTGTTTATTTGTTTCCTTTGTTTCAAAGAAATGGGCGGCTTTTTACTGCAGTATGTTTTTTCTTCTTCTGGTTCATCAGTCCTGGCGCAAAAAAACCTTGCCCGCCGCGCGAATGCCCGAGCTCGCGTCACTCCGCTATAACGACGCAACTTCATTTGATTATAGGAATTTCTTCAACGTTGGAGCATCGATATCCGAGTGCGCATCGTCATTGGTTGTTATCCTGCCGACGGAAAAGCACTAAAGCCTGCAGCACACTGGCCGCCAACTTCGGCGTTCACAGGCGTTTTTTTGCCGCAAGAGTCCTGAACGCCTGAAAAATCACTAGTCTGCTACGAACGGCGTCGGCGAACGCAACTTGAAGCCACTTGCCGCAAATAAACGTCAAATATCTAACATGTTTGATTTTTGACGCGTGTCGCCGCGCTTGAACGCAAGAAGAAGCCAGGTGTGCTACGGATGGCCGCCTGACTTGGCGTCGGCGGCGAGGCTATGGCCAATCAGCTTGCGTCTTGATGTCACATGATTTCAAAATGGCAGCCTAAAGTGGCGGAAAAGACGCTACTGGACGCCAATTCTGGGCAGATGTGCTCTGACCTGGATCCACTGTCGCCAACTTTGGCGTCGAGAGGCGTCAGTCGAAAGCTTATGTGTCGCCAAAGTTGGCGGCTTGTGTGCTGCAGGCACTGAACACCTTGATTTGTCTCACTGTTCAATTCTTTTACTGCATAGTATTTTGAAAATATATATCGCGTCGCGTCGGAACTTTCGTCCACCGCCCAGAAAATACAGATAAAAGTTAATGGCAAAATTCAAAAGCCATAACTCGTTACAAACCCACCACTGCAGCCAGTATCTCGCCGACCAATACGCATTAGTCAAATCATACCCGGTCAAATTATCGTAAATTCGTTTAGGACACGAGCATGCAAGGTAAAACGATGACGTCATCAAAAGCATGGTGGTGAGATTGGGTTCTTTTGCTGTTTTGGTCGGCATGGACTTCATTCTCCTCCTCTCTTTCGCTGCTTTGCGGATGCCGAATATGATGACAGTGTTGCAGACGACAAGGATGGAAAACGGGGCAATTGTACCAAAGATTAAGAGATAAACGTTATAATATGTCTCGACCCACCTGGCATTAGGGTAGTCCAGTATGATGACTCCGTTTGGTATGTCGGGTAATTTGTAATAAAAGAATGTTTGAATGTGGAAACACATTTCAAAAATGCAACTTACAATGGTGATCTTGGCCGCTCTTGATGCGGTGCATATTGATGAAGCCTTCATGGGGTAGGTAACCGCGATTGCCCGGTCGATGCTCATTTGTGCCAGGATCAGACCAGAGGAGATTGCGAACACATCAGCGAAATACCATGAACAGCTATATAACCGAAGGGAAAGCAGACCATGAACATGAAGTGCTAACTCGTCGCTGCCCCGTTCATCCATCTTGCACCTCATGATATTTTGCTCCCTTTAAATGTAGCCGTGTTAAATCTTGATAAGATGGCAAAACGCTTGATGGTCAAGTTGGGGAGTTCCATAGTTCCCTTTCACAACTTTCAGTGTAAACGATTATCTTTAGGATTATGTCCTAGGAACAGCCATCCTGGTATAACAAGTGGTTTTCATTCAAAATACTCCCCCCTCATGATATTTCAATATATTTGTTCATGACGTAGGAAAAACTCGGAAGTCCTCCATTCTGTTACAACTAAAACAAGCTCCCCTTGAAAGGGATCCACTTCTATATGGCCATATTTTGAACCACATGATGGACGCCAGGACAGAGCCGAGTTCGCAGTAATTGATAATCAGTAGGCCTACAGGACGATCAGAAGTAGGGCCGACATGTAAATCGCTAAATCACGTATTTAATGTAGGTCCGTGCTTCAATTTAAAACGATGTTGACGATAGGCCTATGTGCAATATACTCTGATGTCTTTTGACCAGAACTGTAGATATTTACCCTAGATATACCCAACTTGATTCCATGACTTTCCAAACATCAGGAAATTTTGAAAGAATTGCGTGTACAAATTCGTTGATAAGCACAACAGTATCGACAGAGGCTAAAGCTGTCATGTACACGCACGTGCTGATGCGGCGGTTGTCCTTCTTGGTTGTGATGAGTAGGGACATGGTGTTTCCCACGATGCCGATGGCGACGATGAAAAAAGAGGCCCACTTGCTGAGGACCTCTGTGGCGAATTCCATGAAGGGGTAGGTCACAGGGGGGACTGGAGTCTCCTCGGGTTCATTCGTGAACATTTCCATGGTCGACTTGCCAGTGCGTAACGCTCGGGACGGTTAACTTGTTGATTCAATCCAGTCCCAGGATAACGCATTGACTACCACTGGCTCAACAACCTTCCTTCACTCGCCGTTTCAGTCGTTATGCGCGGCCCCAAGAGCGCCAAGGCAATAGTTTTGAAAACACCCTGCTACATGTATATGCAGTATAATGTACATGTACATTGTACAAAAACGCGTAAAACTTTTGCAACAATATCAGCTGGATTCCATATCAACAATGAATAAATACGCAAGGAATTCGATATGTTATCGAACAACTCGACTTTGAGAACCTGATCACATCGCTGAATGTACGACGAAGGAGTGCTTTTTTTCAAACTGAGTACATACATGTATCGGGTGGTCAAAAAACGTATCGAATTTTCTGGATCAAAAGGTCAGGAAATGTGTAATCAATTGAAACATTGGGCATCTACTTAAAAAAAGGTATCGATAAGTGGGTAAGAAATTTCACGTGTTTGATTATCCTATTTTTCTTGTACATAAATAGCGAAAAAAGCACTAAAGAAAGTCCATGTCGAAAATGCAACAAACCGTATTTTAAAAATATGCTGATGGTTGGCAAGCCCCTGATTATCATAGGGGTGAACTGAAGTTACGGCCCATGCAGTGATAAGGTGGCCCATTTAATTTATGCTTGGTGACTTGCCAAATGTCCAATCACAAAGACCTTGGTTTGTCTCACTGTTCAATTCCTTTACAGCACAGTATTTTGAAAATATATATCGCGTCGCGTCGGAACTTTCGTCCACCGCCCAGAAAATACAGATAAAAGTTAATGGCAAAATTCAAAAGCCATAACTCGTTACAAACCCACCACTGCAGCCAGTATCTCGCCGACCAATACGCATCAGTCAAATCATACCCGGTCAAATTATCGTAAATTCGTTTAGGACACGAGCATGCAAGGTAAAACGATGACGTCATCAAAAGCATGGTGGTGAGATTGGGTTCTTTTGCTGTTTTGGTCGGCATGGACTTCATTCTCCTCCTCTCTTTCGCTGCTTTGCGGATGCCGAATATGATGACAGTGTTGCAGACGACAAGGATGGAAAACGGGGCAATTGTACCAAAGATTAAGAGATAAACGTTATAATATGTCTCGACCCACCTGGCATTAGGGTAGTCCAGTATGATGACTCCGTTTGGTATGTCGGGTAATTTGTAATAAAAGAATGTTTGAATGTGGAAACACATTGCAAAAATGCAACTTACAATGGTGATCTTGGCCGCTCTTGATGCGGTGCATATTGATGAAGCCTTCATGGGGTAGGTAACCGCGATTGCCCGGTCGATGCTCATTTGTGCCAGGATCAGACCAGAGGAGATTGCGAACACATCAGCGAAATACCACATACTGCTGTATAAGCGAAGGGAAGGCGGATCATGAACATGAAGTGCTAACTCGTCACTGCCCCGTTCATCCATCCTGAACCTCGTGGTATTTTACTCCCTTTAAATGTAGCCGTGTGAAATTTTGATAAGATGGCAAAAAAAATGCCAAGTTGGGGAGTTCCAGGCGTCAAGTACCCCTTTCACAACTGTCAGTGTACATGTAACCGAATCAGCCATCCTGGCATAACCAGTGGTTTTCAATATACATGTACTCCGCCTCTCTATATTTCGCTCTATTTGTATACATTGTATGACGTAGCGGAAGTAACAAAACCTGAATCTCAGGATGAGGAACTACGGTGGCTGTAAAAGGCCACGCAAAATCTTTTTTTTAGAATGCCCGAATTTATTTTTTATAACTCGAGCGCTCGACTTATATCTCGAGCGCTCGACTTATATCTCGAGCGCTCGACTTACGTAAAGGTCACGCAAAATCTTTTTTAGAATGCCCGAGTTTATTTTTCATAACTCGAGCGCTCGAGTTATGAAAAATAAACTAAAAAAGATTTTGCGTGACCTTTACGTAAGTCGAGCGCTCGAGATATAAGTCGAGCGCTCGAGATATAAGTCGAGCGCTCGAGTTATAAAAAATAAATTCGGACATTCTAAAAAAAGATTTCGCGTGGCCTTTTACAGCCACCGTAAGGAACAGCAGGACTGTAGGGATTTGATACAGCAATATCAACTAAGTCAGCTCATTGATACTGATGCAATCTATTACATTCTTAAAATCAATAAGTTTAATTTGTTACTATTCTGGTAGTTCGTATTGCACCGACAGTGAAATTAATGTAGTTGTTTCAACGATCAAAATAGTAATTCTACTACTAAGTTAATGGTTAGTTTTTATACTACTATTTTTTACTAATTTCAGTTGGGGCATCAGGAACTACATGTACCAGGTCCGTACTTCAATTTAAGACGATGTTGACGATATGTGCAATATACAGCACAACCTCTCTATTGCGGACACCCATGGGACTGGGCGTTGGTGTCCGTAATGTAGAGGTGTCCTTAATAGGGAGGTTATGCCATTATTGTCCAAAAAGTGGATTCATGTGTATGAACACGGGGGTCGTGAAGCTAAGTCTACGTACCGAGGTATTACATATTCCATTTAATTTTGAATATTAACTACATTGTACTGTGATGTCTTTTGACTAGAACTGTCGATATTTACCATAGTTATACCCAGCTTGATTTCGTATTTAATGTAGGTCCGTGCTTCAATTTAAAACGATGTTGACGATAGGCCTATGTGCAATATACTATGATGTCTTTTGACCAGAACTGTAGATATTTACCATAGATATACCCAACTTGATCCCATGACTTTCCAAACATCAGGAAATGTCGAAAGAATTGCGTATACAAATTCGTTGATAAGCACAACAGTATCGACTGAGGCTAAAGCTGCCATGTACACGCACGTGCTGATGCGGCGATTGTCCTTCTTGGTTGTGATGAGAAGGGACATGATGTTGCCCACGATGCCGATTGCGACGATGAAAAAAGAGGCCCACTTCCTGAGGACCTCTGTGGCGAATTCCATGAAGGGGTAGGTCACAGGGGGGACTGGAGTCTCCTCGGATTCATTCGTGAACATTTCCTTGGATTACCTGGCTTGCCAGTGCGTTAACACCTGGGACGGCTGTTGATTCCAGGATAATGCATTGACTACCACTGGCTGAACAACCTTCCTTCACTCGCCGTTTCGGCCTTTATGCGCGATCCCAAGAGTGTCAAGACACCCTGCTACATGTCTAATACATCGTACAAATACGCGTCAAACTTTGGCTATCACTCAGCTGGATTCCATATCAACATTGAAATAATACTCAAGGAATTCGATATGTTACAGAACAACTCGACTTTGAATCCTGATCACTTCTCGGAACGTATGTCGAAGGAGCTCAATTTTGTTCAAACTCGGGGGGATCTCTACTTTCAAACTCGATCGAAGTTGTGGGATGAATACGTGAGTATCGGTTGGGCAAAAAACGCATCGAACTTTCTGAACCAAAATCTACCGGCGCTGTGGCATTTTTGAAATGAGGAAACTTTAGGATTGACATCCACCGTCTTACTAGACCTGTGGTTGAAATAATTGACCGAGTGGCTATTTGTCCTATGTTAAATTATTTTCGCGTAATAATCGTCCTGGGGTCTAACAGCTCCCTTTAAATTTGACGCACAATTTATTATTTATTATTAAAGCGTCGTCAGGATGGTGCCGTTGTAATCTGATGTAACGTTGCGCTCAATTTTTTTATTTTAATACTGACCGCATTGTCAAGTTCCTATGGTATTCCTCAAGACAATCAAGTGCAAGAGGTTGGAAACTGAGGTGAAGTTTATTGATAAACAATCCATTGCTTTTCATTGCCTTGTGGAGATCACCAACTCCCGCCACACAGACTTCCCGCACCCACTTTCCCGCGCAGACGTTTTTCCCGCGTTGCCACACAAGATATCGGAAGTCGAATTCGATTGGACCACGTGGAGAAGCTGAAATGACAATGATACATTACGTTTACAGGCCCTTAGAACCAAATTCGAACAATTCAGGCGTACGTCTTAAATGCAGAACTTGTTCTTCTTTTTCTTACCTGGGTGGCACCTAGGAGCTTTGAGATGTTTGTTGTATTGTAAAGAAGCAAAAAACGTCTCTTCCGGTCCCCACGTGTCTTCCAACCATTTCAGGAACTGAAGCGATACGGCGTTATTGATGACGTAGTGCACAAAATCTCGTGTGAGGAAATTGTGGAGCGAGCCTTTCATGATGACTATGTTATAAGGCGGCTTCCCTTTCTTCATATTCGTCCGGCGGTTGTTTCTCCATCTGTATTTCGTTCTCAAAAGGAATTCTTCGCGTCTAACAACCGAAAAAGAAAGAAAAGAGAACATTTGCACTCACTGATGTAACAAGATATTTAGTTCGATGTAACAATGATTTGGTACAGAACACAATAGAATCTTTATATCTGGATCCTTTTTTAATATATATATTCATTCTAAAGTACATGTAAGTGCCCGAAGGACTACATACATATAATTTATGAATGTAATTTATTTTTACATCGGCTGAAGCAAACAGCAAAATGAGGAAAGCTGCTCCGTTCAGGAGTGTCATATATATCCTGTCATGCCTGTGAATGGAAAACGATGGCGGGGAGGGGCAAGTGTATGACATTGCTCAGCTTCCAGACAACGCCCGTCAGTATGGACGGAGGTTACGGAGGCAAAACCGCTTAAGTATATATGACCTAAGCGAGCAGACAAATCACTTTCTGGTTCCTTTTTGGGGACTTCTACATGTACCTTGTGGTCATAGGCCCTACACGAAAATACACTTACTACCTCAAGATCCAGGTTTACTGGTTTGGGTACCATTTCTACAACTTACGTTTCCCGCCAACTGGGAATAAAATTAGTGTTGTTCAATTTCTTGAGATCTTTCACGAGTTCGGGATTTGAGACCAAGGGGAATTCCTGGCCTGTGAGATTGATGAAATAACGCCAGTCATCATATCGTAGCAAGTCCTTCATGCAGTTGAAATCCGCTTGCAGCATTGAAAACATTCCCCACCTGACGTCAACCAAACGTGTTGCTATGAACACATTGGGAAAACACTGGGCAATGTTCCTCATCGCCCTGTGGACAGCACTGGGTGATTTTCGGTCAACGTGAATGCAGTAATAGTTCTGCGGCATGTAAATCGCCCTGAGTAGTCTTTCAACTTGTTCGACATCCTTGTGCATCATGATGCTATACGCTAGTGGAAATCTGGCTTCCTTTTCTGATAAAGGTCGATGAGCATATCCACTTGCTTGTCGAAATACTTCACAGTCTGTCTTTTCCATTTGAGCGAAATTCGCTGTAGGGATGAACACCTTTGCGTTATTTTTCATGTATTTCAATGCATTTTTTATGTCAAACTTTTTTTTTAGCATCCCGTGGCAAAATGGTACTGCTGTTTCCCTCCTTTCGCGTAATCGTTTCCAAAAGAAGGTGAAGGGTCTAACACGGGCGTCCCACAGGTGATAAGGTTCATTGGCCATTTGCGACAAGATTAAGATTGCGACGAGGAATGCACAACACCCCACTAGAAGGCCAAACGTCCTTCTGTTGATGAGGTTCGCAAGTAAGAGTTCTCGTGTACTTGTCATGGGTGTTGCTTTCCTGAAATTGAAAGTAGGAATGAATTCTTCGGAAGCGACGTGTTGACAAGAGAGTATAAAAGTGTAAAAAAAATCCGGACTAACATTTTCATCACCCTTAGACTAAAAGCACAAGTACCACTGGATGGATAATCTTTCCAGAAAGAAATGAGACAAAGATACATGTATCTTGATTCGGTTCAGAAGTTGTTGCCCCAGAGCCAATTTTGTGAAGCGAAGTCGGGAGAAATTTGCGGTAAAAGAAGAACTGTTTGTAAAAATGGAAAATTATTTCCAACTTTACTGTTTTTTGAGCATTCGCAACAAAATAAGCATCCTGTAAACGGGGTTCTCGAATCCGTGTAGCGGCTTTTCACAAGCTATCTTTACAGTGCATCTTACCAAAAGCAGCAGTTTGCTCAATCTGCTGCCACGATACACGAGGCAGATAGAAAGAGCACATCATCAACGTACCTTCCTTTGCTTCCCGGTTGTGTCCTCCAACGCTGTATTTTGGCCTTTGTAGGAAGGCTGTCGCTTAGCTTGGCTACCATTTCGGAGTCAAGTGAAAATCATAACTTCTCATAGAGGCGGAAAACTTTATCTTAAAACACTCGTTACGACGCCTCTTGTGAAGCTTTGGTCCACACGTTGTTAGGGAAAATTGTTTCAAACACTGCTTCTATGATCATCACCATGCACCGTCAACGTCGAACACGACACCCCCGATACGTCATGCCCGACCAATCAGGTACTCGAGAAGCCATCACTAGGGTCGTCAGAAGCATCTGTGACCATGGCCAATTGTCCCGACGAACCCAAATGGAGACATCAAGCCCGAACCAGCGCAACAGCTGTGTACTTGTGAAAAAAACACCTTTCGATAGCCTGACCTGATCCAACTCTCTCTCAAGTGATGTATAAAACATTTCTAATATTATAACCATTCCTGTTTAAGGTTCGCTAAGAAATTAAAGTGATGTCAAACAACCCGGGAAGGTACAGCTTGGGTCCACGACCAAACAGTCACAACAACCTACAGCCAATTTGAAGACAATCAGTGACGCCTCAATTATTCTCAAAGGGAGAGCATCACCTTTATAGGTGATCTGAACGCCTAACTTGAGTCAACTAATTCCAACACAATCTCTGACTGTTCCGTCAAGAACCCAACCCGTACCTTACCGTACGTGAAGGTTGAAATCAAAACCGCTTATATCTAATCATCTTTTTCAGATTGAGTCTATCCATATTTGAACTGGGGCGATTCCCCTTTAAGTCCCTCTTATACTCATAGTTCAACTGGGGTAATGCCCCTTTAAGCTTACCACTATCTCGGCTCATTTACGTTATCTACTATTTTAAAGGAAGTGACTATTTGGCAAGCCCGGCTCACCAAACAGCGCCTTTTTTCTGCCCGAGATGGAGAGCCGAACTCATGCATATTCAACCATCCAGGAGCTTATTATCATTCGTGGCAACACGGTCAGCAACACTGGAGTTACAGTGAAACGCCTTTAGAAATGCACACTAATGCATTTAACATGCTTATCAGTTAAATCACGTTTATGACTTTTTTTGTAGATCCATACAGTCATGTACATGTACATGCTTCTTCATGGATTATTGACCAAAACCCGAGTTTAGTAACAGAAATTGAATCGAGAGCGGGAAGTCGGCCATTGTTAAATATGCGCATATAAATTCGAATATGACGTCACTGCTCTCTGATTGGCCAACATGTTGTAACCTCTCCGGCTCGCCAAAGAGGGTAGTATTAATTTTTTGCCCTGTTTGGCAAGCCCGGCTTGCCGAACAGGGTGGCTTTTTAGTGCTGTTTGGCAAGCGGCTCTCCAAACAGGACAAAAAAAGATGCCTGTTCGGCGAGCGGCTTGCCAAATAGACCCGGCCTATTTTAAATCATTTTCGGACTGAACCACATTCGGCCCAAAGACAGTTAAGTCATTATACATGTAATTTGTTTTAAATACGCGTCATGAAATGAAACGTTCTTATCTAAAGTGTATAGTTTTCGGACATCACGATTTCAATTTGTATCTTCTAATGTATTTCGATAAAATGTTCACCAATCCTGGCAACAACTGAAGGATACTTGTACTGATGATTCTAATGCTTCCTATAGTTTTGTACACGGCCCTTACATAAAAGATATCAGCAGGTGTCACCCCAGAGCGAGTGTGTGACGGTAATAATTATATCGATCATCCACAGAAGAGAAATCATATGTAATATGCCTGTGATGATTGTCAAAATAATTCAAGTTTTGATGAAGCCTCAAGACCAGGATAATTATTCACAATGTGATCTTATTTCTGTTCCTAAAAATTTGTTTTCAGTGTATTTTCTCCTTGAAATCTATCACTTCAGGTACTATTACTGTGCATACCTAGCTAAATTAGTGTCTAGTTTCGTCTCTAATGACATTTATTTCGTAAAAATCGCTGGTTTTTTCTAAAAAGGTGTTTTTGTGGTCATTTTGGCAGTTTATTTCGAGGGTACGGTAGGAGGTCATTGTTTACTCGATAACTCTTTTTAAAATGAAATAAAAGCGTTTTAAGATATACGATATGAATTGATATTAATATTCGTCAAGTGGGATTGTCGGTGGACGTTCATTGTTGAATAGTAGTGCTGGAATTACGAAAATATATCGATATCGTTGAGAATTTATTCATTAGGGGCCTACTCTCAATTTTTTCAACGCCTCTAGCACTGGTAAATTGCCACCATCTCGAAAAGCAGTGCCGCGGATGTGGAAATGTAAAAAGGCTATCGCATCGCCACTACGCCTGAGAACGATGGCTGCCCTGCGCTGCATTGATAGTTCGTAATAAATTCACATAAAAACACACCAGAAGATCTCCGATTTTATTTACAAAGATCATATTTTGTTATTTATTGATAAAAAAAGCCATTTTACCACAGCAGGTGACACATATTAGGCCTGAATAAGACTTTAGAATTTGAAGTGGTGGTGACGATGCCGATATCCAAGATGGCGGAATTATACCAGTGGTCAAATCTCATCTATTTTGGGTAATTGCATCATTATTTCTTTTTGTGATTGGTGATTTGTAAAATTTTGACAATTATATTTAGCAATATTTCGATAAATGCGGACCTGCTTCTTCCTCTTTTCGTAATCCGTTCGAATTGTAAAATTTTGACAATTATATTAGCAATATTTCGATAAATGCGGACCTGCTTCTTCCTCTTTTCGTAATCCGTTCGAAGGGGTGACGGTGTTTCGATAACAGCGGGGCGCAAGCCGTCATGGGGGATGTACACTACAATGCACGTGATGATGGTTGAACATTCACTCTCGTTGGCAGTGTATTATTGAAATATTTGATTGTGATGATGGTGTATTGTACTAGGCCTTGCATGCTCCCAACGTGTGGCATATTTCATATTAGAACCTTGTAGGTCAACACTGCTGAATACTACATACCTCATTTATGATCACCAATCTTCTCCCACTCTTTCTTCTTACCGAATGTGTCCACACTGCACTTATGGTCATTGTACTTTCATCTTATGTAAAATGTAACTTTTTACACGGTTTCAATAAACGATTTGTAATTTGTAATTTGTAAATTATAAATTTCACTAATAATTTGACGCCGCCAATTCCACTGGTCTTCGAAATACGTAAGCTACACTGTTGACGACTATGACACTCCTCACAAACCACATTGTGAATCAAACGCCGATAGGCTTGTTTATAATAAAGTGGGTCAACTTCTTATTAACCATTTATCGTAGAAATTTAAGCCGTCTGTTACATATACACAAGGTAAAGACACTTAAGACCCAAAACCGAATGATCGATATGTTTCCCTGATACACTGGGTTTGCGTCTAGGGACCGTATGAATTAGCACAGTAACGTTATTGACATCAGCTGTATTTACAAATAATATGCATGTATGTACAGGTGGAGGCTCCACCGCACAGATAACGATTATTCCGACAAAAGCATGTCCTCAAAATAGTACCATTGAGCGTCGAGTTTGATAACAAACTATCGGATATTCAAATGCCGGCTGATTAATAATTCTCTGGTATATCAGTAAACAGTTGCTAGTGCTCTCAGCCCTCGAGGGGAAAATGGCGACATGCTCCTCATCTAGGCTAGTTGGATATTACGGCGATTAAACGGCCAAACATATCTCGGCACTGGGGCCGCCTATGATATTTTGTTTTAGCCATACACCCTAAGCGAGATCTCGCGAGAATACATTTCTCTCGGCCATTTCGATCTTAGACGGTAGACGGAGTTGCAAGTTTCTGGTGCAGACCCCTTTCAAATGGATCACCCCAGATTTCGTTCTGTCTACGTTCGGGTGGTTGTCTCGACCCCCCCCCCCCCTCCCACCCCAACTGATAAGAGTTTTGTCTCCATTCATTTGCTTCTTCGGCATTCTGCTCGTTTCCCCCCAATACTCTATGCCGTGAAGTAATGGATGATTAGAGATCTCACTCAGGGTAGCCATACAGCCAATACTACTTTGCCTATTCGTGCAATAGTCATGAATAGAGCAGTCGCTTTATCTTGAAAGATCCCCTATATACAGAATCCGGAAGGTTGATGATAGAGCACTGCTAGGCATTCTTACTCAATAGAGTAGTGGAGTAATTGAAAATATTCCATATCGCCAGAAGCTTGAATATAGTCTAAGAGTCAAGCTATTTGAGAGAATGGACTGTTCACGGGGAATATGAGCAAATTCTCTTTGGTCTTGAGGCGGACATAAAGGAATTGACATCATGTGATTTAAATTAAACCTAATTTATTCCTTTCTCCGAACATTCAAAAGCACCTGTTTTCTGATGAATAGATTGATCTTAACAAACTAGTCGTTGACTGTCTCATCCTATATTATACATTTATATGCACATGCTCAAAGATTATTTCGCGCTGCAGTCCGAAGAGTCTTATTCCTATGGTATTCCTCGAGACAGTCGAGGGTAAGGGGTTGGAAATTTAAGTATATTTTATTGAGGAATAGCCCACTGCTCGACACGACCTTGGGAAGGTCACCAACTCCGGTCACACACACATCCCGAACCCATTTTCCTGCGCACACGTTTTTGGCGTTATCACCTCCTGTGTGCCACAAGCAGTAACGGTAGGTGAATCCTGGTTCGGGTAGCCAACCTGAAAATGAATGTACACGAATTGGTTATTTACCTGAATTTTTAATTTGGGTCGTGTATCGAACGCAGAATTACCAGTAACCAGCTTGCGTCCATGACCAACACCCGAAAGTTCCTTTCACCACAGACTGTTGCACTGCCTGTCGGTGTGATTTCACTAACGGAATAGCTGTAATATACTTATTTCGTCTTCATTCCAAAACTAAACACGAATTGTCGCAGTTCTGGTAAACCGATGGACATGTCAGTATATATGTGACACTTTTCAGCTTTTGGGATATTCAACTTTGAAATTTGGCCATATTATTGAGTTCATGGCCTGTGGAAATCACGAGTCATGAAAAATGGCGGCGAGAAACGCTAAGCCTTATAAGTCAGAACGCTCATTGAACAGCCCATCAAGGAAAATCACTGATTGATAAATTTTTCATGCAGGCGCCACATCAAAAACTATCCATTGGCTAACTCGAAAGGGTTGTTATACTGGTAACAGTTAATTGCTAAGTACAAGACCTTTCTTTCCACAGAGACATGAGCCTAACTGTTTCACAAGCAACTTGAGACTTACCAGTGTGAGATCCGGGTACATTGAGATGCTTATTACCAGTATGATGTAAAGAAGCAAAGAATGACTCTTCTGGGGCCCACGTGTCGTTTAACCACGTTAGAAAATGACGTGGCACCTCATCGTTGATGACATACTCCACAAATTCTCGTGTGAAGAAGTTGTGTAGATTTCCTTTGTAAATGGTGATGTTGTATGGTGGAGTCGAGTTCTGCACCCACTTGACCTTTGTCCTTGATACAAACTCTGCACTCCTAGAACGCAAATCAAAACGTATTTTAGGTTGGAGAACAAGATGTAGATGATGAAATGTGACCCCCCCCCCTAAAATACTTTGGGAGCCATTCACCCGATAATTAAAAAGTTAACTATCTGTATGTGCAGACAGCGTTCATATTATAACTCTGGTCAATTCCGCACCATCTCCTGTTGCTGTACCAAAAAGGGTCATTAAATATACTTTGGAACTTAAAAAACTACTAAGTATCGATTTGAAATGGTGGTCGGGTCATAGTTAATCAGTGTGATTTTTGTAAGTTTGCAGCTGTTGCGTTCGCTTCAGAGTCGTTATTGCAGTTTGGGGACCGCCGGGATGATAGTTCTCGGTCACAGATGCTTGTTTGCATAAGGGCCAGACAGGGTCACATTTTTCTGAATATGATTGGGTTATATTGACGATTCGTGCTATCTTGTGCCACGGAGTATGCGTGATAGGAATAGAGATTAGGGACATCTAAGATTTAGAGAGAATCGGGGAGAGTTGACCTATATATAATATGGGTGATAAACGATTTCTCGTGCAAACGTGTCAAGTCATTTATAGCGATGCACTGGGATATGGTATAGAGTGACGCATGACTATTGTTTACTTGGCCAACATGATCACATTTACAGCCACCTCGTCTTAATTGACGCAGAACCATCTTACGTTTCTTTAAAGCTGTCTATCACATTGGTGTTGTTGAGTCTCTTTAAATCGTCCACTAGTTCGCGATTCGACACCAGGGGAAATTCCTGTCCTGTCAAATTAATGAAGTAAAGCCAGTTTTTATACTGAAGCAAATCCTTCATGCAGTTGATGTCCGCTTGTAACATAGTTTGTTCACCCCATCTCACGTCTTCTAACTTGGAGGTTATAAAAACATTAGAAAAGCAGTCAGCAATTTTCGTCAAGGAAGTATGTATTTCTTTTGGTGATTTTTTGTCGACGTGAATGCAGTAATAGTTCTGAGGCATGTAAATCGCCCTCAGTAACCTTTCGACTTGTTCGACATCTTTGAACACGACGATACTATAAGCCAGGGGAAACTTTGCTTCTTTTTCTGATAGGGGTTTGGCAAAATATCTCCGTGCGGCTTTAAATCGCTCACACTCCGTAATATTTGTCAAATGCTCGAACATTTGCGTTGGTATATATTCCCATTTAGAACGGCTCATATACTCCAAAGCATTTTTTACATCTATTTGATTATTTTGAATGACTCCGCGACAATATGGCACCGCTGTATTCCTCCGCTGACGCCGTAAATATTGTTCCCATAATGTCAAGGATGGAAGGCCGGCGTACTTCCGTTTGTCTTGTTCGGAGTACGTCATGGAGAGAATTGAGAATATCACAAGTACACCGCAACAGGCGAGAAACACACCGAATATTCGTTTGTTTCGTAAGCCTAATCTTTGCTTAATGAATAGCATAACTCCCCAGGTATAGGTGGCCAGTCTGAAAAGTGAAATTAAACATACAATAATATGCAAGTGTGATGTATACAGCGCGGAAGGCGTACGCAATAGCCGCCGCGATCTAGACTATTTTGCGTAGGTGGAATTTTAACGGTGGAGGATTCTCTGGTATTTCTCCAAACAAATATTTGGAATGCGATAATCGGCGTCAGTAGGAGGGGGCATGCCAGCTGCCAGCTTCAAATAGACATTTTCAATAAATCACGAATAACAACTGTGACGAGACGATGTTCAGCTGCCTCAAATTTGCATGACAGTTTTAAAGCAGCGAAACTATTTCGGATCACATTCGGCCGAATATGGAGCTTTTTAATTCGTTTTATGATCTGATAGGTTATTCCATACTCGTCATGTCATACTTACGGTGGCCCATAGAGGACATGCGTTTATTTTCAATATAATAGAAAAATTTTCTTTTTACAATGCGTTTTTTTTCTCTCGAATTACAACCGCCGTCGGATTTATTTCCCACAGCCGAAAAAATAATTTCCACCGCCGGGTAAAAAATAATAATTCCCACCACCGCGGAGGAAATTAATATCGACCGCGGTGGAAATTAATATCGACCGCGGTGGAAATAATATTCACCGTGGGAGCTAATTCGTTATTGACACCGGGTGGATATTATTTCCACCGCGGTGGATATTATTTCCACCGCGGTGGATATTAATTTCCACCGCGGTCGATATTAATTTCCACCGCGGTCGATATTAATTTCCACCGCAGTGGTGGGAATTATTATTTTTTACCCGGCGGTGGAAATTATTTTTTCGGCGGTGAGAAATAAATCCGACGGCGGTTGTAATTTGAGAGAAAAAAAACGCATTGTAAAAAGAAAAATTTTCTATTATATTGAAAATAAACGCATGTCATCTATGGGCCACCGTACATACTGAACTTCTAGCGGTATTGTCTCCGTTACCTCCGCCCATACCACTGAACAAATACGTGTCATTTTTCTGACGCGCGATGTCTGTAAAGCTGTCAGCAGTGTCAATACATTGAGGATCAAGATGTACAATACCAGTTATTAGTGCATCCGTGAGTGTGCGATATCGGCAGACACAATCGACCTGGGGGCAAGGCATTAAAAGTCGGGTCAACCAATGTCACAGTGGCGAAGGTACACAATTAACGTGACCGTATTTACTATACATGCTTCCCGAAATTGGTGGCTTGCATTTGAACTAACTTTTTCCCCCTTGTCCGTCATTAAAGGCATTCAAGTGTGTTGGTAAACCATGACTATCTCCTTTGTCCCTCCACCATAAAGCCTAGTTTCCCCTTATGACTGTGACATCCCTTTTTCGTACACTAAGCGCCCCATTTCTGGAAAGGTGTATAAACAACATTTCCTTGTTGATGCGGGTACGGCGACTTGTATTTTTTGGACACTTTATGGTAAATTTCTTCGTACTTCAAATTGATTGAGACAAAATGTTAAACCTATAAGTGGGACAATATGTCCGTGAACAGATTCGGCATGCCTGGGATTGCGAACAAGTTGCAATGTTCTGATAAACATTGATAATTCGGGCATTTTCGATACCCCTTTGAAAAGCTTTAATATTACAGTGTCCAGAGTACATGAAGGACCTCTTTTAATAGTCGGAGGAATCGTCAGGCCTTCGTCTTCTCTTATGTTAGTAGTACATGTAGTTGTCAAACATGTCTTCGATTGGTGAGATAATTAGGTTCAAATCTCGATTCGGGAGTTTTCGCAAAGTCCTCGAAACTCTAACGCGAACGCCTATCCTATTGTTCGACATAGTTATAAGGAGGTCAGACAATGGAATAGACGTTCGTGTTGACGTTTCGGGGGCTTTGCGAAAACTCTCTAACCAATCACAACGAAAGTGCACTTCACTTGGCATTAATAACAAAAATAGAAAATCCGTTTGAAGGGTTTATTCTTTGGGAAAATAATGTTATTTCTACCTGAAATGTCAACCAGATGATCGTTTCCGGTATCGAGTTGCACTCCGAAAAATGAGAACCAATCTGTGGCTGGAATGGTGGCAACGGTTCAATGTCGGTCGATTTCTGTTCCAGCCGCCAGTAAATTTTCGTGAATTTACTGTATTGTCTCCTCTAAGCCAGGTGAGCACAGTAATGATGTGACAAACTGTTTGTCAATGCGCTATGAGTTAACTAATCAAAACGACCAGTCCTCCTCTCGCAGGCAGCCCGACGCATTACGAAGAGCGGCTGGTAACCTCCGGATGGCTAATGAGATACCCGCACCTTCAAAATGAACCATTGACTTACTAAAAGTATACCAGGGTTGATTTGAGGGAAACCGATAATTTTGTCAGTAAAGTTAAGTCTATGATAAGGCATGCAAATACGCTAGTTGAAAAAATAGTTCACCATAGTTTTACCTGCTAGAAGTGAGAGAATTATCCCATTTCATTGTTAATGCGTATTCCCAAATATGGTTTGCGCGTATCATTGGAATACGGCCTTACGAGTCATACATCGTCTGCTGTAGGAAATCCTGTGTCAAGTTAATGGTGTACCGTTCTCCACTGTGAATGTGGAGCAGTGCGCCCTAATATGTATTGTTTGTTAAGTTGACAAAGATACCGAAATGAGGACACGGCCTGGATGTATGACATGCGAGCATTGACAATTCACAGTGTACAATGGACAACGGGTCATGATGTAGACCATGATACAGATTACAAATCGACGATGTCACACATGTTTCCCTCCAAACTCGAATTGGAACAAACTGAGTTGGCACAGATAAAGAAAACTGTCTGCTCTCTGTGAACACGCCGGCGCAGACTGATGTAACGTGAATTGATACAGTTGAATAAAATGCAGTTTAAATGATGTATTACCTGCATGCATGATAGACATTGAGTGTGAGAAGGACTTTTCATTGTGTACATGTAGAAGATAAGTCGTCCACTCCCAGAACTGATGTCGTAATTCTAAGGCAAACATGTACCAAGCAAGTTGGTAAGGTTGGTCCAGAAGTATTAAGGTAGCAGGAAGGGGTTGGCGTTGGTGGTTTCTGAGTGTGAGGGGTATAGTGGTGTCTGTTGACTGTGCTTTAATGATGCCAGTATCTTTTAAAGCACAGTCAACAGACATGTGGTTTCATTATTAGGTCTTTCATTGTAGCAATGCGAAAATGTAAGCAATTTTGGTTAGGTCCGTCATTTGTTATCACCAAGTAGCTTCTAGAGTGACTCAACCACACTCTTGATTACAGCGGCCGCCTCAGCGCCACCACGCGGGGCTTAATCGTATTAGGCTGAGTGGCTTCGCGCGATATGCACCATTCTGGGAGAACTCAATGAGGAAGTATGCTCTCGAGTGATTAGCATAATCTAATCTTAACTCCAGCTCGAGGTAATCTTGCGCAGTGTTTCTTCGGCCCACTTTACATTGTGGTAGAAAACCTCTAGTACAAAGAACGCTTGGCTTGTGCCAGACTAATAAGTGAAGAAGGTCTGGCTGCGCGAGACTTCTGTGATAAAAATGAACATTGCAGATACTCTGTGACGTAGGCATATACTTTTTACAATTAAAAATGCTCTCAAAAGACGATAAGGAATGATTATTTATTAACATTTCCATAACTATATACCTTCTAATTATCACTTTACATAAATAGATTGGCGTTAGGTCGCGTGTTTTTCTTTCCCCGTGACAATATACAGCAAAATAGTAACAACCCCATAACCGCGCTATAAGTCCGTAATGAGATCACGGTGACCAGTTATAAGTTTCGCCAGCTTCGCTATTTGCCGCTACGCGGCGCGTTGGGTCCTTGCGTCGAGCGAGCAATGTTAGAAATGACCAAGTGGGTTAATCAAGCTGAACCTACCAAATTATTTCAGTCAACTGGCCAAATTCAATTCGTAAACTCTGACAAATCTTGATGGGAAGTTGACTTCAAATTTTGTCAACTGACCTGGTTGACTTACCATATAGAATTCCCTATAAGGTCGTAGCTACGACGCATGCAGCAACTGGCAATGATACATACCTTTTAGCATAAAAGTAGACACCCCGTACATCACCAGTAAATAATCTTCTCGGCCGATATGCGAACGCCATTGCAGTGTACTACAGACGCGTTACGCCTCCGAGTATCTGTGCAGTGGAGCAATAGCCATTAAATATTGAAAATATCCCATATCGCCAGAAGTGATAGTGTCCAAAAGCCAAGCTATTTGAGAGAATGGACAGGGGGGTCACGGGGAAAATGAGCAATTCTCTTTGGTCTTGATGCGGACCTAAAGGAATTAACATCATGTAATTTAAATTGAACCTAATTTATTCCTTTCTCCGAAGATTCAAAACCACCTGTTTTCTGATGAATATATGCATATGCTCAAAGATTATTTCGCGCTCCAGTCCGAAGAGTCTTATTTCTATGGTATTCCTCGAGACAGTCGAGGGTAAGGGGTTGGAAATTCAAGTATAGTTTATTAAGGAATAGCCCACTGCTCGACACGACCTTGGGAAGGTCACCAACTCCGGTCACACACACATCCCGAACCCATTTTCCTGCGCACACGTTTTTGGCGTTATCACCTCCTGTGTGCCACAAGCAGTAACGGTAGGTGAATCCTGGTTCGGGTAGCCAACCTGAAAATGAATGTACACGAATTGGTTATTTACCTGAATTTTTAATTTGGGTCGTGTATCGAACGCAGAACTAACCAGCTTGCGTCCATGACCACCACCCGAATGTTACAAGCGAAGTGGCTTTCACAACAGACTGTTGTTCTGCCTGTGCTTTCACTAACGGAATAGCTGTAATATAGATTTATTTCGTCTTCATTCCAAAACTAAACACGAATTGTCGCAGTTCTGGTAAACCGATGAACATGTATATATGTGACACTTTTCAGCTTTTGGGATATTCGACGACTTTGAAATTTGGCCATATTATTGAGTCCATGGCCTATGGAAATCACGAGTCATGAAAAATGGCGGCGAGAAACGCTAAGCCTTATGAGTCAGAACGCTCGTTGAACAGCCCATCAAGGAAAATCACTGATTGATAAATTTTTCATGCAGGCGCCACATCAAAAACTATCCATTGGCTAACTCGAAAGGGTTGTTATACTGGTAACAGTTGATTGCTAAGTACAAGACCTTTCTTTCCACAGAGACATGAGCCTAACTGTTTCACAAGCAACTTGAAACCTACCAGTGTGAGATCCGGGTACATTGAGATGCTTATTACCAGTATGATGTAAAGAAGCAAAGAATGACTCTTCTGGGGCCCACGTGTCGTTTAACCACGTTAGAAAATGACGTGGCACCTCATCGTTGATGACGTACTCCACAAATTCTCGTGTGAAGAAGTTGTGTAGATTTCCTTTGTAAATGGTGATGTTGTATGGTGGAGCACTCTTTTTCTTATTTGTAGCCGAGTTCTGCACCCACTTGACCTTTGTCCTTGATACAAACTCTGCACTCCTAAAACGCAAACCAAAACGTATTTCAAGGTTGGAGAACAAGATGTAGCTGAAGAAATGTGACCCCCCCCTAAAATACTTTGGGCGCCACTTACTCGATAATCAAAAAGTTATCTATCTGTATGTTTTGCAGACAGCGTTCATATTATAACTCTGGTCAATTTCGCACCATCTGCAGTTGCTGTACCAAAAAGGGTCATAAAATGTACTTTTGAACTTAAAAAAATACTAAGTATCGATTTGAAATGGTGGTCGGGTCATAGTTAATCAGTTTGATTTTTGTAAGTTTGCAGCTGTTGCGTTCGCTTCAGAGTTCTCGGTCACAGATGCTTGTTTGCATAAGGGCCAGACAGGGTCACATTTTTTCTGAATATGATTGGGTTATATTGACGATTCGTGCTATCTTGTGCCACGGAGCATGCGTGATAGGAACATAGAGATTAGGGACGTCTAAGATTTAGAGAGATTCGGGGGAGTTGACCAATATTATAATATGGGTGATAAACGAATCTCGTGCAAACGTGACAAGTCATTTATAGCGATGCACTGCGATATGGTATAGAGTGACGCATGACTATTGTTTACTTGGCCAACATGAACACATTTACAGCCACCTCGTCTTAATTGACGCAGAACCATCTTACGTTTCTTTAAAGCTGTCTATCACATTGGTGTTGTTGAGTCTCTTTAAATCGTCCACTAGTTCGCGATTCGACACCAGGGGAAATTCCTGTCCTGTCAAATTAATGAAGTAAAGCCAGTTTTTATACTGAAGCAAATCCTTCATGCAGTTGATGTCCGCTTGTAACATAGTTAGTTTACCCCATCTGACATCTTCTAACTTGGAGGTTATAAAAACATTAGAAAAGCAGTCAGCAATTTTCGTCAAGGAAGTATGTATTTCTTTTGGTGATTTTTTGTCGACGTGAATGCAGTAATAGTTCTGAGGCATGTAAATCGCCCTCAGTAACCTTTCGACTTGTTCGACATCTTTGAACACGACGATACTATAAGCCAGTGGAAACTTTGCTTCTTTTTCTGATAGAGGTTTGTCAAAATATCTCCGTGCGGCTTTAAATCGCTCACACTCCGTAATATTTGTCAAATGCTCGAACATTCGCGTTGGTATATATTCCCATTTAGAACGGCTCATATACTCTAAAGCATTTTTTACATCTGTTTGATTATTTTGAATGACTCCGCGACAATATGGCACCGCTGTATTCCTCCGCTGACGCCGTAAATATTGTTCCCATAATGTCAAGGATGGAAGGCCGGCGTACTTCCGTTTGTCTTGTTCGGAGTACGTCATGGAGAGAATTGAGAATATCACAAGTACACCGCAACAGGCGAGAAACACACCGAATATTCGTTTGTTTCGTAAGCCTAATCTTTGCTTAATGAATAGCATAACTCCCCGGGTATAGGTGGCCAGTCTGAAAAAAGAAAATAAACATACCGTTAAAGGGGGACAATAACATGCAAGTGTGATGTGTATACGGTGTATTCCTGTTTCGCCTATTCCTGTTTCGCCTATTCCTGTTTCGCCTAATTCCTGTTTCGCCTAATTCCTGTTTCGCCTATTCCTGTTTCGCCTAATTCCTGTTTCGCCTATTCCTGTTTCGCCTAATTCCTGTTTAGCCTATTCCTGTTTCGCCTATTCAAATGTACTGCTAACCTCCCCACAGACGTAGGAATATGAACCGTCCCTTACTGACCGACCAAACCCGAGGAGAGCTACATATGTACGCATTGACGAACGCATGTTACGCCTCAAAGAACAATACGTCAATGGAGAGAGGGACATAATGAGTTACGTTGATGCCATCAGTTACCTTGTCTGACATAATATCATGATATGTATTTTCCACCTTGTTTGACTTTATATGTGCTGTACCTACATGTATATTATGACATGGGTTTTACAGCTGATTTTGATCAAATAATTATGAGAATGTACAATATTATGTATTTTTATCAAAAACTCATGAATTCAGTTTTCATAAAATAAACGACTGCTTTACTCAACTTAATCTATTAGTTTTTACTGTGTGTCAGTATGGTCCTATGGTCCTATGGTCAAATAGGCATGGTTTGTTAACAAAGTTGATGGCATTTGATTAGTCAAATTGTCATCACATCGTTAACATCATCCAATTGTCCCCTCACATTTTCCCCATAAAATGGACATGCATCCCTAAGGTTCCCCGTGGGAGAGTCGATTTATTGTAGGGGTACTGGAAAGTAGGCGAAGCAGGAATAGGCGAAACAGGAAATAGGCCAAACAGGAAATAGGCCAAACAGGTAATAGGCGAAAAAGGAATAGGCGGAACAGGAATAGGCGGAACAGGAATAGGCGAATCAGGAATAGGCGAAACAGGAATTTTGTAGGCGAAACAGGAATAGGCGAAACAGGAATAGGCGAAACAGGAATAGGCGAAACAGGCATTAACCGTGTATACAATGCGGTAGGCGTCCGTGAGTGTGCGATATCGGCAGAAACAATCGGCCTTGGGGCAAGGCACTGAAACTCGGGTCAACCAATGTCACTGGGTTGATTTGATGGAAACTGATACTTTTGTCAGTAGAGTTAGATTATATGGGCAGAGACATGTATTCATCAACAGGCGGAAGTGTGGCACTCTGGTAGATTCTTAATCTACAGAGCCAGGCCATAACAGGGATATACTTTTTGATAATTAATTTAAGGAAATATTGTGTCAGTGGCCAGTTTAGAACTTGTATTCTAATTGGCCCATATCAGTCCGCAAGTGACGATTTGATGGCAATCCTGTACACAAATCAATTTTTCTCAGGCAATCGGTATTGGAATGTTTTGAATTTTTACTATTATTTTGATAAAAGCCTCTTCATAACACATGGTGGGAATTAAAGCACCCTTGGTGTACTTTTTTCACCAACCTATGTTCATTAAATGTACACAGAATGTACACAGAATGTACACGCTGGCTAATGGAGGTCTCTGGCCATATGTATGGTTACGACGCATGCAGCAACTGGCAATGATACATACCTTTTAGCATAAAAATAGACACCCCGTACATCACCAGTAAATACTCCTCTCAGCCGATATGCGAACGCCATTGTAGTGCACTACAGACGCGTTACGCCTCTGAGTATCCGCTACTGCACTGTCGGTGAACACACGCTTTTGTAAATGTCAAGGAAAATAAAGCGCCAGTCTCTATTGCTTCCTTGTATCGATCGCATGCGCTGCATGCACCGCCTGTGCATAATTAATTAATAGAATAGGCGATCCATTGATTCTCAGTCGAGCCAGAAAGGTTATTTTCCTGTGGCATTGCTTTTCTGACATCGACTTGCGACAGTGAATGTCAATCCTAAAGTCTCCTCCTTACAAGGAAGGATGGATTATACGTACAACGTCGGTTGATCGGCATGGCTTACATCCTACATTTTCATATCAATTGAGGCTTTCTACCAAGTTGCGGCAGTGCACTATGCATTGCAACGCATCGCCGCGGCAGGTCAAGATACGACGCCTTGAAGTACTACAATGTACATTCTCCGGCAAAGGCCAATATCATGTAGGCCTAGTATCAGCCCCAGAACTGGGACTGCTGACGGCAGGGCCTATTTACAAACAAATGTGGGCATGTGTTTATGAATATTTACATCAACTCCATGTCAAAATTTTCGGAACAATTAAGTTTAAATCTAATGGATTACTGTGTAAATATTAATGGGTTTCAGAAATAATTCCTGTTATGCATTGAACATGGCCATTAGCTTTATAAAACATTATTTCGGCAATAGATTTTACAAAGACTAAAGTCGAAAAGAAAGTACACGTACAGTCATTCCCCGAAGTAAAACCTTTCATATCTTCTATCACGATAAGTAGTCCATCATGTCCTTCAGTCTTATGAGTATAACAATTTGATGCCAATGTCGATATCATTGGGAATGAAAACGATTTCAAAAAATTTGCTTCATCAATTTTACTTTTTTGAAACAAAGTACATGTATAGCTAAATATGTATAATGGCAAATTCTAAGACCTTGTGAAGAAAACATAATTTTATATTTCTTGAAATGTTATACATGTATCGATGTTAATCACCATAGATTACATGTACGCAGCCTACAAAGAGCATCAAAATTAGATTCAGAAAGAAAGATAATTTTACCGATTTTATATAAGTGCATGGTCTTAAATTTTCGGAAAAGAACTGTATTAATTGGCCAGGTCAAGGTTGTTTACGCTCTCAAGAGCACGCGTTACTTATCAGTTTTAAGTTATTTCAAACCGGAATGAGGTGAATGAGATAAGAGTTTTTTTCTGTGGCAATTTTATATGTTCGAATATAACGCTGTGTATACGTAGGTATTTTGTTTGGAGAAAGTGCTGACAGAATGTATGTCGGCTGTATCCGGGTTTTCCTCGTGATATTCACAACGGAAACACTTCTAGGCTAGAGTGTTTTGTAGACCTGGGATGACCGGGGACAACCATTCGCTGTGTGAGGGGTTGGCAGCAACCCGGAGATAGCCAAATGTATTGTAGAAGAGAACCTGTACGGATCTGGAAAAAACTTCGCAAAACTCCGCAACTGCTGGGGTGTAAGTTACATGTATAAGCGAATGGAATAAAAAAGCAGCGTTCTTAATGAAATCAACTCCCGGAGTTAACATAGGATAGCCAACGTTCGTGGAATATGTTAAAACTGGATGTAATAAACAGACAACGTTCGTGGAATAAGTTATAACTCGATGTAATAATCAGACAATGTTCTGTGGAATAAGTTATAACTGGATGTAATAAGCATATACAACGTTCTGTGGAATAAGTTATAACTGGATGTAATAAACATAATCGACGTTCTGTGAAATGAGTCATTAATGGATGTGATAAACATAGCCAACGTTCTGTGAAATGAGTCATTAATGGATGTGATAAACATAGCCAACGTTTGGTGAAATGAGTCATTAATGGATGTGATAAACATAGCCAACGTTTGGTGAAATGAGTCATTAATGGATGTAATAAACATAGTCAACGTTCGGTGAAATGAGTCATTAATGGATGTAATAAACATAGTCAACGTTCGGTGAAATGAGTCATTAATGGATGTAATAAACAGTCAACTTTCCGTGTATATAATGCGTGTGGAATTCGAAAAACCGTTGTGAAGGGATAGAAAACGAATGTCAATAAACACATCGAAAGCTCTGTCGGAGTTAGATTAGATAAAAGAGCCAACTTTCTGCGGTGTAACTGAGTTATAGTATAAGAAGTCGTAGCAAAACCTAGTTCATTCCTATCGCAGTTATGTTCAGAATTTTCCGCCTCCTGTCGGTTCTTATGACCTTTGTAGGAGTATTTCAAGCAAGGAACGTCCCACCGAGTGGTAATGAGGTTTGGTTAACAGAGTTGGAGGAAAAGGTCAGTTCAGTCTTGGAATAGTCCAAGGAGTCTTGGAGTAGTTCAAGCAGTCTTGGAGTAATAAGTGTCGGAGTAGTCCAATCAGTCGTGGCGTAGTCAAAGCAGTCTTGTTGACGACCAAGGAGTCCAAATTATCAGAAGGCCCAAAAAACATATATATCGTATTCTTTTACTAAACTCTATACTCCAACAATCGGAATCGGTGAAAAAGTGTTTTTGTCGGCTATGACAACATGGCACAAAAATACGCCATTTTGTCAAGCTTGAAGGTGAACCAAAAAAATATAAATATGTCCACTAACAAAAACGGCTTCATGGCATTGTGGATAAGACGGTAAGGATCAAGTGCCGAAAGTCTCGAGCTCGAACCCGCTAAAGGCCCAGGGATATTTTTCAGTTTTCTATTTATGAAAGCGCCACAACGAACTTGTTGTCTGAGACCAGTCGCTGGGTGTCTATCATGTCGGTCGTTGGTCGTTTGGTGGACGGGCGGTAATGTTTTCTCATTTGGTCGCTAAAGGTTTTTCTGCATGCATGTCAGCTTTAAACTAACTTCGGTGAATGTTTTCCCGTTTTGTTCCATTACCCAGGCATGGTGGCATGATAATTATTGTATGAAGAGTAAAACGTTTCGTCATACTATAATTGTTATTCGTACACATGCGGTACATCGTACATACACGATAAGGAGTAATGAATATTATCTGAATATATTAATAGTATCATATACAGGCAAACCTCCATTATATCCATGGGCTGTGGATGATATTTTCAACATTTCGTCCTACCTATTAGCTGAAACAATGCACTTCCTGACCCACAATCATCAAGCATTATACAACACCTTCAGTCTCGTCCCTAGTCTATTATTGTAAAGACTCCTGAAAACAGTGTAAACTGAATAGGGTCAGAAAAATGAATTCTATTTCACGCTTATTATACGTCGTTCCAAGTCTCTGTTCCTCCGCCATTTTTGACGCAAGGTTGGATTGTAGCTGCTACGTGCGAGCGATCGACCACCCAAATCTCGACTTATAACAGGAAATGAGAAGTTACGTTTTCTCGGTCGCTGAAAATGTAAAAAGTAGGTCGCTGAAGCGCTAAAGCTGTCATCCAAGTTGAGATGACGTAATGACAACGCCAAAAGCGGATTTCAAAACATGAAAACCATCCTGAGATTAAGTCTTTGATACTCCTACCTCGTATAGGCCTACAAATGAAATATCGAGAGACGGAGTTTATTTAAAACCACTGGTTTATGTCAGGATGCATGAAAACATACAAAAGCTGTCACGAGCCTTGATTCCAGTTGCTAATGTGACACCGCCCTTTTATTATGATTACGGAATTAGGAAAGAGAATCATGCTCGACATTGTAGGTGGAGCGGTCCGCTGCCATGCCGATCCACCGTCGTTGTGGGTATATCCATCCTTCTGAAAGGATGTGACTTTAGGACTGATATTAACCGCCGATAAGTCGGCATGTCCGCTGCAGACGGGATAGCGAAAACTCGCCCCGAAACTCACTTGTGACACCGAGCATGCTACTGACTTACCAGTTATACGGGTATATCCTTGAAATTAAGAATCCGGTAATATCGTCACCGTATTATGTACACAAGCGACCCACATGAGGTAAGAGAACGTCATCCACAAACCGCTGCGGAGGGATCGATCTGCACACGCCTGTACTTGCTACAACCCTATAGCATCTCCTTCATAGCTAGCTAGCTTTGTGCATGTCGTTATCGTGAGCTGTATATCCCCAATGGTTTCCATCGCAACCGAGATGCAGGGTTATCGTGTAATTAGCCAGTATAGCTCGTGGTAGACGACTGTCTGTTGTGCTGGTCCCGGATATTACCGATGAATGTCTGTGCTATATGCAAATTAGTCTGGCATGCTGTTTTATTCATGCACTATGCAGACCCAGCAATTACAGTGTTCAGCCTTGTATACAATGGTAAATAAATCGTAAATAATGTAAAGCTCAGATGAAAACTACGAAAAGATACGCATGTATCGATATTTCTCAGCAGGTACAACTTTTAGATTGGTACGCATGACTGTCTGATAACATTGTACGCTCGTGGCGCGCTGGTCCACAGTGATAGTAGCTGATGGATACATGGGGCTGCTACGTTCGATTAACTTATTTGTCAGCCATGCCATGTTTAAAATATCTATTGATTATGTATAATCCATGTCGAAGCTTGATGAACCTGCCGTTCGTCATGGGTTATTTAACTCTATGGTTATTATAATCAATTAATCAGACATGTGGCTATAAAGCTCGATATCGATTAAGGATGAAACATCAATAACGAGACAAGACCACAATTGATTTTTTAAGCCTTTTAGCAGTTAAATTGTCAATGTTTGACCGCGACGCATCAAAGAACGCGTGGTGTTGTGAATCTGAAATTTAGATTATGTTATTCCGGACAGTCGGGCAAGTAAATGGTGAAAAATAAAATGGTGATTGACCACGGAAATTTTTTTTTAATCGACAAATTAGACAGACTTTGATATTTCCACTCTTTTCAGCCAACTGGCAGAAAAAACTCAAAACACGCCCCCTATTACCCAATTAGCAAAATTCGAAATTAATTTTTTCATCAAATAATTTCTTTATATCTGTAGACTTGCCACAACAAATATTTTTTCAATACCTCTCCAAATATGTACTTGAGAGTAAAAAACATGCACTCGTCTAATAGATAGGCCTGGACCCTCCAACCTATGAATATTCATTAGTGGTCTTGTCTCAATGAAGGTACATTTCAGGGGTTAACATTTTGAGATTTTTTTCAAACTAATGTACATGACATCCCACAACTCTCCAACAAAGGAAAGTCATATCTGGACATTTTTGGAGAAATGAGAGACATTTCAAAGAGTGGTACAACTGTGCCAAAGCGACGAAAGAGGACAAAATCGACAAAAAGTCATGATTTTGCACCCAACAGCACCAAATTCAAAGACCTGCCCTGGCCAGAATAAGCAAGCTATGGAGCTGAAACTTTAGGATGTGATTTAGTAATATCTTTGCTGCTTAGGGCACAACTTTCAGAATCAAGGCCTAAGTAGTTTCAAAGAAATTACAAAATGAATGGCAACACAACAAGACTTGTAAAAATGAAACCGAACTTAGACCGGGGTTAGGTTGACTCTTATTTGGGTCAAATTAAGTTTTTTTCTCATTATTTTAGCTTGTTTTGACCTTAAATCATCAGCAATACAATATTCTAAATGAATTAGAGTGATTTGAGCACATTCAAATTTTTCACTATATTGACCCAAAATGTAGTGTAAATAGAGACAAGACCACAATTGATTTTTTAAGCCTTTTAGCAGTTAAATTGTCAATGTTTGACCGCGACGCATCAAAGAACGCGTGGTGTTGTGAATCTGAAATTTAGATTATGTTATTCCGGACAGTCGGGCAAGTAAATGGTGAAAAATAAAATGGTGATTGACCACGGAAATTTTTTTTTAATCGACAAATTAGACAGACTTTGATATTTCCACTCTTTTCAGCCAACTGGCAGAAAAAACTCAAAACACGCCCCCTATTACCCAATTAGCAAAATTCGAAATTAATTTTTTCATCAAATAATTTCTTTATATCTGTAGACTTGCCACAACAAATATTTTTTCAATACCTCTCCAAATATGTACTTGAGAGTAAAAAACATGCACTCGTCTAATAGATAGGCCTGGACCCTCCAACCTATGAATATTCATTAGTGGTCTTGTCTCTAACGTGATCATGACCAAGGGCGCGGCCATTTCTTCCACATCCTCCACATCAGGGGTTTGGGACCTCATTAAAATACCACAACAGCGTAAGAAGCACTGGCTAAATTGCTATCCCACCGAACGTGTTCTGAAGGAAAATATAGATTTGGTATACCCTTGTCCATGCTGGTGTTATAGTCTGGGCGTCCGACCGTTTGTTCGTCAGCCTGAGGCAATTACTTGCAACAGCGGGTCGGATTTATTTCATATACACGTAACTGATGTGGGGGCTAAATCGGTACCTTGCGATTTTCGGCCAGATCCGATATCCATGCCAGTATGGCCGCCAGTCGGTCATCTAGGATTTCGCCATCTGGACTGTAACTGCTGAACGAGTCGCTCGATGGGCTTGGATTTCCTGTGGCATGATAGATGTTTCGATACTTGAAAAGGGTTCATATCTAATATTCAAGGCCATTTTCTCTAAATCTGTATTTTCAGGTCCGCACGAGCGGAATTCAAGCAGACTCGGCGAGTTTAGCGGCACATCGGTCTGTGTCTTCAAAATGTCCTGGTCTTATTGTTGACGATTTCCATGGATACGACTGCAGTCAACCGCCATGCCGCACTGATGGCGACTGTTCCGGTCCTGCGCAGATGTGCTGTCCGAATGGCTGTGTGCAAACCTGTATCAATAAGTCTAACCCTCCATTACGTAAGTAGGCAAGAGCAGCGTCTGGTTACATGAATGGGTACAGTGGCGTTATTTGCCTCGTACGGACTACTAGCCTACGTACAATTCTAGATCGAGAAAATACAAATTCTAAAGGTCTTCTGGAAAATAGCCTATGTGCCGACATCTTACAAAGTCAAGACGGCCCAGCTATAGCTCACCTGCGCACTGTACATGTAGCGGAAGAAGGAGAAAAGCGTGGCAGGGACGGGGAGGAAGCAGCCAAATACCCCGTACCGTGGCAGATGGTGTACATGTCGTTTACGTCACGCTGATTCCGACAAAATGTCTTTCTCTGTAATTATAGTCATGAACTTTTCATAGATGATCAATAAGTAAACTATTTAACTATCTCGTTTCAGTGATAGACTGGGTTCTTTATCCTGGAAAACCAGCATCAGGTAATAAGTCAGAAATAATTCAAACAAAGAAAGACGAAATTCGCCTTTTGCTGAAAAGTCAGTGGTGTCTCACCACACGTTCAAGTTTAAGTTGTTATATGCCATGAGGAAGCGCCTGATTCATCCCAGCAACCATTTGTCGGATGAAACCCCTCCGCAAAGATGACAATCCATCCACCTAGCTGTTGCTCAGTCGCCATCTTGGAGGCATTTTTCAACATTTGGGTTCTTAATATTATCATATTCGATTCATAAAAATATTCTTCCCAGTTTCCCTGTTTCTTTTTCACCACCACCCCATTGCTTTCTCTGCTGTTGTTCTTTTAGGCAATACGTGGTTGATATCAGCGCCGAAACCAGCTGCTGCCAATGGTATGACAAATCCATCCGGCGGAATCCGCTTCCTCCGACCATGCACACTCACCCCTGAGTCATTATCCTTTTGTGAAGTTCTTACGCCAAAGAAATCGTGCCCAATCAGAGCGCTGCTAGCATTTGAGTCTAGAAATCCCAACAGTGTTGTAGCAACAATATCCAAAGTTGCATTTTCACTGTTTTATCCTGAGAAATCAAGGGGTTGATGTCTGCTTCTCCGACCCAGCATTGCAGCACATAAAGCTAGTTTGTGTGCATGAGGGCTGGAAAAGCGAACATAAATCCCTGATTTCCTCAGGGTGTTAAACACCCTTTTCTAGTACCTATAATCTACCTTTAACAATTTTCAGATGATTACTGCAGCACATCCCATCTCCACGAGAACTCCTCCCCGCTGCTCTGTCCCGATGGTTACGTCTGCCACATCGAAGATAGGGGCAATCCCAAGAAGAACATTCCCAATAGAGGGCGTTGTCTGCTCCTGGAACATCTGAAAACATTCGGTAAGCATACACAACGATCAGTAAAACATGCCTTTAGTCTGTTGGTATGCGATTCAGAGAGCCTTAGGCGTTAACATCAAAGGTCTTGGGCGTTGCCGCGCTCTCTAAATCGTGCATGTGGGTATGGGTTAAAGGCGCACGTCAAGGGTGTGTGCATGGGTGAGCTTGCGCCTGACCACAGTGACTATACCACCTTTTCAGATCGGGAACCATTACAATCCAAGCCCCATGGGAAGAGGCTTTATCAGTATTGCATGTTTTTCCCATCCCTTTCAATGGTGTCTTGGCAATTTGAGCGAGGCGCTGTCTGGTGGCAGAGATTGGAACCAAATTCAGATGGACCTTCGAAATCACCAGGCCTGCAATTATAGAGAAATTTTATTCATTCATTTTGCTTTTAGGATTTTTTAACTGCCTTATACAGAAAAGAGCCACCTGTGATGACCACCGCAATTGTTAACTCGTGCATGATGATCCTTCTTATATGTTTTTTCAGATACAGATAGGTTTGTCGGGCAAGACGTCTCATCCGAGGGAAAGGTTTTGGTTGAAAAGAGGATCTGCACCATGGATTCTACTATCTATGCAGACAACACCAGATTCTATAAAGATGGCCGGCCATGCGTCTGCAGAAATGGGATGATAACTTGTTACAAGAGGGTGGCTAGCCAAATGTATAAACTGCCATGACTGCAAGACTGACATCTTTGTGCTCCAAGGACCCGGAGACTTAAAAAAACTGATTGCCCGCTCGAAATTGACATGTAGACAAACATCAGGAATTCACTACTTAACTGCATAATGAAGTCGACTTAGCTTGGCAATCACTCATCCCAATCGCGGCATGAACTTAACTTACTCTGAATACGGACATGAACATAGTCAAAAATGGCACAGTTGACTGAGGTTGGTCAAATGTTCTTGACCAAACTCCTTGGTCCTTCACAAACTTTGAAGTCCATCAATGAGGCGGAAACATTTACTCATTGGCTCATTAATAGCCGGGCGGAATCTTTTGCCTGAGCACAGTACTCCGCAATGTATAACGCAATGTTTTACAAAGCTCTCGTTTGATGATGAGAAATAAGAAATAAAGACGTTTTTGCAGCAATTATATAGTCAATTATGATTTATTCATGACTACATGTATGTCTCTTGAAAAACGGATTTAAGTCCATCATGGAAGAAATACCACATGAAAAGGTGTGCAGAGGAAAATATGTACAGAGGAATTTGCGGCAGAGAGGGAGGCCGCAACGACGAAAACCGGCACGATGTCGGTAAACCGATGTACATTAACATGTAGCACACCTCGGCTAAGGCGACTGGAAATACGTATTGTAAGATGTTCCGCTTTGACTTGACAGATGTCTTGGGCCATGCTAATAACTATTATGTAGTATATGTTAGGAAAAGAGTTGTTGGACGAGACTGGGTTGAAGTCCCTATTCCATTAAAGTGACCGGCAATAAAGCAGATTTCCAACCCCAATGGTCCTACACACTCTTAGAAAAAAGGCTTGTTTGAACTAAATCGTCTAAAACGAATATGCGTCCCGTAGAGATTTTTCAGCGACTGATGTGAAAAGCCCTGAGAGGTTTTTTAGAATCTCCAAAACCATTCGGGGTTTACCGACACACTTCTATTCGGGGCGAACATTATTGTGTTGGCCGAAAAAGTTTAAGGGTTTTTCGATTCCTAAGAGTGAGTGAACGCCCGGCCACATAGGCCTAATTCTCTAGTTAAATTGTACATGTTACGTTTCAATCAAAGAAAATAGAATCATTGAAGTGGGTCCGAGTATATCACAAACTACATTTTACACTCGGATTCCATCATAATTCTATGATGATGGGTCATCATACATTCTATGGTGACCTAGGTTGTATGGTTTATTCCATGAACGAATTCGTCGTATTATATGCATTCCAGCAACGCAGAGTTGATTTAAAGTTAAATTGAGAACAATTGTCTAATAACATGTTTTAGGGCGTTGTTCAAGTGTAGACCTCGACTTGGTATCGTCACACATTGTCCTATCGATATCGTGACCTCCCCGCAAGACGAATGGTTCCGTCCGTGTCCTAGAAATTATTGTCGCGCGCTTTGAAATAGCCTAGACTGAAGCATCCCTTGGGAAGAATAGCAAGGCCTGTGGCTGCTGAAGGTGAGTCGTGTTTCAAAGGTAGGTCGCGTTCAATTTCCGCATAGTGTTTTATGCCGGTACGTACATGTAGTATTTTAGTTCAAGCTTGTTTAGAACTTTTATTTAAAAAAAGAAGGGAGGAAAGTTTACCAGCTCACATTTCTTTGAAAAATGATGTGATGTGTTTTTTTAATATGCCTTGCAATACTTTCACCGGGTACTTTCGTAGCTTCTATAAACTGTTAATATAATGCTTGATTCTATATCTTTGCTACTGCTTGGACACGTGTTGCAAATATGGTGTAGCTAGGTGTAGCTAGGTGTAGCTTGAGTAGAGGAAATTATTGAATCGGTCAATGACCTGGTTACATTTTACGCAGCAAGTGAGCATAAAACGGACTCTAAGTGAGAAAGGGTGAGGGTGATCTACATTTTGTACATGGTGCTAATAAATGAGATATTGGTGACCCTCAAAGCCTATCAAATTGGTGAGCCCTCTACATATGGATCAGACATCTTCTGTTAATGAATACTGCAAGTCAGTGTTTATTCTTTTGTGTCAGTTCATTTCATGACAATCTGACCTTGCATAAGACACCATCTCGAAACTGTTCATTCAAAGACATTAAACACCTGTTACCGCTAGTGACCCCTGCTGTCAACTCATTTCAAGACATCAAACACCTTTTGTGTTCTACACAGTTTAACCATTTCCAACAGTTAAAAAAACCAGAATGGTTCACAGCTACATATAGATTCACATATATAGAATATAATCATCTGTAGCCCTGTACAGCTTATATTCCTCCTTTTGTTGTGGTCTCTATACCTTCACTACTGCTTTGATGGTCATTCCATGCATTGTATGGTCCTTTGAAGTACGCTGTGCCTTTGTGCCTAATCCAGGGCTGCTGTATGTATGAACTGCAAAATTTACACGCCTCATAATTTTTGCAATTTGTCAAAATTTCTAAAAGCCTGTATAAAAATGTACCAAATTCATGATTTCAATTTTGGCGGATTGCATAATTCCTTCCAGTTTTTCTAATGAAACATAAAATAAATAAAACTGGGGATATTTACAAAGTTATAAAATTAGACACCCACAGAAATTTGATGGTTTAAAATACCTAATGCATGTAACACAGGCATCCACCATGTCAGTTACTTTCCCAGGTGAGCCATGTGTCCAACAACCATTTCATTTCATTGGTTCGTCTGATATCTATGTTCAACATGAAATGTTGAGGTAAAATGAGGCGGGGGGGGGGGGGGGGGGAACCCCTGTAACTCGACCATTCATGGGACTGAGGTTGAATGGTTGAGTTACCGGGCTGGTTGCGTTAGTGAAGTTGAAAATTCGTTGACAAAATGCATGATTAGGTTTTCCTGCCATAATTGTTTTATAAGTTCAAAATTCTAAAAAAAAATTTCAAAGCCAAAATTTTTTTGGAGTGATGATGTTTCTTCCTTTTGAGCAGAAAAAAAAACAAGTGAAAAACACATTTTAACTTAACATTTTTTTCATCTTTCAGAGTTTAAAATTAGAAAAAAATTTCGAAGTGAAAACATTTTTGGGACTGGTGATGTTTGTTCAATTTGAGGCAAAAAAAACAAGCGAAAAAAATATTTGGACCCAGAAATGTTTTCGTCTTTCAGGGTTGAATTTTTTCATAAATTTACACACAAATATTAACTTCTTTGGAGCAATCTTCTAAAAAATGGCATAAGTTATAAGTTGTGGACATAATACTGGAGACTTTGACTGAAAGAGAAACAGCATTGTCTATAGCCAATGATGGTTTGGTGAGTCATAGTAACAATAGGGGGTGTGTACACAATTAGTCACATTCTCAGTTTACCTGATCAAAACCAGCCAAAACTCGTTCAAAAGTGAATGCTATCAAAATTGGTACTCCAGTAAGCAGTTCATAATCTCATTTATAGGGAGCAGCACACATGTCTTCAATAGCGATCATTGATGCTCTCAACTGACTATCATTATTTTCTGTACCATTGTTTTATTGGGCTGGGATATTAAGGGTGCTGAGCAACTCAAACTTGTCGATGGTAGTTTCTATATTTCTATTACATGTAGGTTAGACAATGCAACATGTGCAGTTTCCACTGTTTGTGGTAGAGAGCAATTGTAGGAGCGTTATGCCCAAGGTTAACACCAGGGGGTAACGGATTGCTTTGGTACTGGCCATGGGCTTTAGCGCATTAGCAGGCATGATTTCAGGTGGCTTTTGTAGGCATGCTTTCAGGGGGAAATGACTGGGGCCCCTCCCAATGATAAGGCTAGGCTGAGGCAAAGGTCCAGTTCTGGACCATGAGGCCTAATTGATGATAATGATGATGATGATAACTTTATCTAGGTGCTCCAGGGGGTATTAAGGGATTGCCTTGGTAATAGTCATGGGCAGGCCTGATTTCAGGTGGCTTTTGTAGGCATGCTTTCAGGGGGATATGGCTGGGGCCCCTCCCAATGATAAGGCAAGGCTAAGGCAAAGGTCCAGTTCTGGACCATGAGGCCTAATTGATGATGATGATAATGATGATGATGATAACTTTATCTAGGTGCTCCAGGGGGTATTAAGGGATTGCCTTGGTAGTAGTCATGGGCAGGCCTGATTTCAGGTGGCTTTTGTAGGCATGCTTTCAGGGGGATATGGCTGGGGCCCCTCCCAATGATAAGGCAAGGCTAAGGCAAAGGTCCAGTTCTGGACCATGAGGCCTAATTGATGATGATGATGATGATGATAACTTTATCTAAGTGCTCTAGGTTAACACCAGGGGGTAAGGGATTGCCTTGGTACTAGTCATGGGCAGGCATGATTTCAGGTGGCTTTTGTAGGCATGCTTTCAGGGGGATATGGCTGGGGCCCCTCCCAATGATAAGGTAAGGCTAAGGCCAAGGTCCAATTCTGGACCATGAGGCCTATCAATTGATGATGATGATAACTTTATCTAGGTGCTCTAAAATGTGATTTTAGACTATTTCTAATGATAAAATCACTGATAATTACAGCATCCCCTAGCTCATAGCTCTGCTTTAATCAGTATGTAAGAGTCATCGAAACAAAATTTCCTTAAAATCTACGGGATTTTTGAAAAAAAATTCTGTCACCTTGCTGGAAGTGCGAAGTCATATGTTGGAAGTTTAGTAACCTCGGGACTCCTCATGCATTCATGCATTAATCAATCGCTGAGAGTGTGCAGATGGACGCTTCAGCTACATTATTGACTGATTGGCAGTATAAATATTAGATGCTTCAAATCATCTGCTGTAGTAAATGTAATTGATTTTTCTGTCAGTCAATAACTCCCTTATACTGAAAGAGATGTGATACTAGGCCTATCAGTGTATTTTCACAAGAGGCATTTAATGCATGAGTCTTCAGGAGTTCCTGTTATTGAAAAAGCATATGATTTCTTTGCCATTTGAAAGACAAATTTGTTTTAAATATCTAATAATTCAAGATTGAAGGATGCTTTTGGACTGAAGTATCAATGGATTCCAGTGTTGAATAAGTTAGGGCTGTAGAGAGAGGATTTCAATGTCGTGTTTTGATGTGTGTGGAGTACCAGTACTGCAAACGGTGAGTGACTCAGAATTGTAAAGTGCTATGCCACTGTGACAAATTGATATGTTGTTAATATGTTGATATGTTGGCCGGACTTCATTATACTGACCTCCTTGGTCGGATGATATGATGAAGATTCTCAGGTCTGGCCTTGGTTGGATGATATGATGATGATTCTCAGTTCAAGTCCAAAAGGGCCACACTGAACAATGAAATAATCAGAAACTACCAGGTTTTGGACCCAATAATACATAGGTCAGCATTGGCCATGAGGACCGATATATACTGCAGACCGGCACATTTTTGTGAATCATTGATAATATTTTCATGATAATCATTTTGGCAAATAAAGAAACATCTTTCCAATCGAAAGATATTTTTTGCGAATTTTATTTTTGTGGCTCAAGATTGTTTGCGAAATTCGAGAATAACTGCTATTTACAGTAAAGCATATTTTCTTTTACTTTATTTATTTCCAGATAATAATATGTATCCAACAAGACAGTACATAGATGAACACCCTAAATACCCCAAATACAACAGACCACCTTTGAAACCCATGGTGGTGAAACCCCGCCCCGTTCCATGGCGTTTTCCCGCAGAACCTGGTCGACGACGACTCGTGCCACAGCGGAGCCCTTCATGGCAGATCATGCCGGAACAATCATTCTATCCGAAGAGTCTCTACACAAATCCGCTTGCCACTAGGGGGCAGTATTGCCAGATCATAAGGCAGACATCAGCCCCTGCAAGTTGTAGCGAAGGTAAGTCCTTTACTCCTTGTTTGTGATGGTTTAGTTTACGCAGTTGAACTTTCTTTTTCTTTATAATCGTCTAATATGGATTTTTAGACATGAAATCACAATTGAAAAATATTCAAATATTGTTTTTCAGATGCGAAATCACAATTGAGAAATATGAGACTGCTATAAAAGCAATGGTCCCTTAAAGGTCTGCATAATTCGTCAAAAGTTGAAATTTGTTATTGAATTTGAAACTTTCCAATTGCATAAATATGTTGGATTTGTGTCAGTTACAACTGCTTTGGGTAAAAAAACCCCACTGAAGTAGGCACATTTCCAATCAAATATCTACCAGTCTACAGCCTTCAATATATGAAGCCTTAATTATGATTATTTCTTTATTGGAAATGTTTGTTTATTTCCTCACTTGACATGCTTGTCAACTCCTTACCCTGCCCTTGGCTCGAGGAACCTTCACACGTTTTAATTACCTTGTAGCGACCACTTACCCAACCGCTCGTAATAATTGCCACTGCCGCTCGGCAACAATATCATAATGACTAATGGTGGGTAATAGTCCCAGCACTCGGTACTGGAGTCGTTATATCATTGCTACTGGGAAAATGTTCAGGCGATGAACTCTTGGATATGAGTATCATGTGCAGGATAGCCTACAAGAGCAATTGCATGTTTTGGAATTTTTCATGAAGCGGATATTTTTTGTATGTTCTGGTTTGATGTGAATTTTTTTACAATTTAGACCCAATTCTATATGAGGCTATGCTGATTGATGTTGGGCCAGATAAGGCATTTGCATAATGGAGATAGACTCGATATATCATTGCTGCAAATCTATAGTGACATGCTCAAGAAGGTCAGAGAGCATCTTCTGCTTCAGTGTTGCCCATCAATTTACAGGCAAATGGAACCTATGCAAATTTTATGTAAATCCTACAGTTACACTCCTCAAGGTTGGGAGATCCGTGTTTGATAAAATCGATTGTTTAAAGACGCTTGTCACCTCATAAAGGTCCACTGCTTTCGTTCCAAAAATTTTAAATTGAACTTGAATTTGAAAAGATTTAATTGATTGTGTTATATTCACGAAATAAAAATTTCAGTGTGTAGACTGATATTTGAATATCGTAAGTGCCAAGTTTGCCAATGAACACAGATATAACTCCTCTGGTAAAACCTTTGAACATTGTGATTGATGCTGATCGCAGGTTGCTTTGATCACTGATTCTTGTCACAGGCATCTGCGATGACCATGGCAAACAGGCAATTTTTAGCTCACCTGCGGGAGCTTATGTCTGTCATCCGTCCTCTGTAATCCGTCCGTCATCCGTTGTCCGTCCGTCATTCGTCGTCCGTCCGTCATTCGTCGTCCGTCCGTCTTCCATTGTCTGACAGTCTTCTGTCCGTCGTTCGTCTTCCGTCCGTTGTCAATTGTCTGACAGTCGTCTGTCCGTCGTCCATCGTCTGTCCATCTTCGGTCCGTCCGCCGACCGCTGTCCAGGGTCAATCCGTCCGTCCATTCCTTCATCCATCCGTCCATCCTTCTGTCAACAATGGTGGCACAATTGCTCACCATTGAGTCTAGAAAGTTTAAACCTGTAAGGATGTGGGGTTTTTACTAGTTTTTGTGCGTACACCAATTGCCATCATACTCCTTTCAAAAATAGGCATGTTGGGGTTTCTTCTTTCCAGCAAGGGTTAAAAGTCAATTTCTGGTTGAATTGCTGTTTCTTGTGCATGTTAAGATCACCACTTCACGGGGTGATTCAGACTTGGTTTTGAAAGACAACATTTCAACATTAACCACTCTGGATGAGGCAGCTTTCGAAAGATGAGATTTCAATAGCAGCAATTGATAGGGATTGGCTAGCAATTCATTAAGAGTACACTTCTCTTGGGATTCTCAACTGATCTGAGGAGTTCTGTCTCTGCAGAGGTGTGTGCTCTCTTGATCTGTGTTGTGTATTATCGTATCCCACAGTGCTTAATTCTGCAATATTCTTGGATATTTTGAAAAGACTAGTGTTTGTATTTGACGTGATTCTGCAATTTCAATAGCAGGAATGGTGATAAGCTAGCAATTCATTTAGAGGCCATATAAGATTCTCTTGGGATTATAAATCTGGTGTCAGTGGTATATCTAGCTTGTATCTCTTCCTATGCAGAATTCCATAATACCCACGGATATTCGGAAGAGTGCTGCATTTGACATTCTGCAATTCCAATAGCAAAAAATGATGGTGAAAGGACAGCAATTTGTTTATATCTGCTTTTAATTCTCAAGTTATGAGTTAATTAATAAATTAATAAGGACTAGCCTTAATTAATTCTTGACGTAATGTATATAATGTCATCTAGACCCTTAAAGGGGCAGCTTGGGCATGAGATATGTTGGTTTTTCCTGCAAAAATTGCTTCTACAGCAGAACCGTGACTTCTCCACACAGGATAATTGAAAAGTCATTATCCTCCTGTGCAGGTAACTACCCAACCCAAGTTGTCCCTATAAGATTTTAGTCCTGTCTGCTGACCCGGACTCCGAACTCCGTTACACTTACGAATGGAGTACCTTTAATGTAGGCTTTAGCCGTAAGCTTTAAGCTCCATCTCTTCTCAGTTTTCTCTGTGTTTCTTCTTTTTCTCAAAAGGTTAATCTCCAGCTCTTCTTCTGCAAGTCAAGAGCGCCACTATATTGGGTGATTCATACTAAGTTTTGAAAGACATTTCAATATAAACCACACTGATGAGGCCAGTTTATGAAATACCAGATTTAAATAGCAGCTACTATGATGAGAATAGCAATTCATGAAGAATATATTGCTAATATGGTCACCGTGTCTTCTGTCTGTATAGAGACTCATACAACTGCTCAGGATCTTATGGTTTAGTTGTGTTTCATGCCCTTGTGTTACAAAGTTCTTTGATACAAACTTTGGATATTTTGGAAATTGAATTCTGCAACACATTCTGGATAAAAAAATGTTTTCAGGTTAACTGGCTTCTTTTGGATATCACAGTAACCTTGGGGTGTGGAGTTTTCTGTGTTTAGTGTTGCATTTACTGTCTCTAGAACGGCACTGGATTGCATCTAGTTGACGAAAACTATTCCACATCTCCAACTGATCCACATCGAACCCTACTACTAGGTGGTGTGAAAAAGATCTCAATCGAATGTAGCTTGATTTTGTGGGCTGGCTGTGTCCAGACTTTTTTGATTTGATATGGGTATGATGTCTATCGAAGGTCACTTTCTTCGTGCCGTTTTATATTGCACTCTTGCCAGTTTCTTGGAGAATCACTGCCGAGTTCACTTGTCCATCCTCTTCTTCTTCAACTTCTTCAACATTTGCACTGGACTTGGATTTGAGGTGTTACCAAGGTGTTTTCCTCCTCCAAGACAGAATGAGTGTTTTTATGTGCCACTACTGATATGGGCCCGTTGGGTTTATTGGCCGAGTGACTCAGTCTTCGACCAGAGGTAGAGTCCAACACAAGCGACTCAGTTTCTCATTTGGCACTGCTTCGAGGGGTCGTTTGCTTACTCTGGCCTCAACACCAGATACAAGGAACCTTGGTTTTATATCTCATTCGAAGGACTGATTTACTAATCCATCAGCTAATTGTTTTAGAGGACCGTTACATTCTGAGCTGAAACCCGATGGGCGATATCGATAACAGCATCAAATAATCATATGGATTGTGCTGTGGTTCCCTTGGGAGATTTTGTTGTGGACATTTTCCACAGTATTCTGATGCATATAATGGTTATGTGGATGTTACACTGGATCTCTAGTTAATGAAGACTATTGTATGCAAGATGTGTTCTCAAATTGGTATATAACATTGTTGGAAAGTCTCATTTGGAGGTTTGTTGTTCATTGGCTTCATACTGAATTTGAAGGTTTCTCGAGTTTCTTGGCAATCAAAGTCACTGCAAAATGTTGCAAATCAATCGTAAAATGCCTATGCCTACACTCGGCGTAAACGACCAAGCTTACGTGTGCGAGGGGAGGAGGATACGACTGACTCTGGTATTCGAGGATGCATGTGAATAGGTTAGTTCAGGGAGCTTTCGTAGGTTGGATGACATCCTATTTTATTCATGGATCACAAGGGTTAATTTTGCATCTAGTACACTTGTACACTGTAGTATATGCATTCATCGGCACAACTAAAATCCGATAACTTCCGCAATGGGCTGCCCAATAATTGGTTTAGGGTTGACTCATATTGTCATTGGCGGTGGAGTACATCGATAATATTTCCTTCAAGAGTGGTTTTGATCAATATCCGCCGTCAAAACAGTCTCAGATATTGTTCCGATAGTCTAGTGAGGTGAATTTGTAGTAAACACGGTTCTTATCATTGTCATGCGCTGTCATCATCACATTTGATAGCACTGAACTTTCTCTGAAAGGGCTATTGAGGTCATAGAGGGTGGCCCCCTTATTTCCTGTGCGACAAAAGAATTGCTTGTCTGCAAGTAAAACCGGTCATCTGGGTTTGATATTGACTCGCAGAGCGATGACCACTACAAACTAGCGATTATTGTCGCGAGCGATTTAAATCCCAGGTCATTGTAATTTGACTTGTTTGTTAGTGGGCGCTTAAGACAAATGGCATTCGGATTACTAGTAAGCTTTACAATCAGATTTCGGTATACTTTTTGCTGAAATGGCTACTGCTACATTGTCATGCATGCAGCAAAGAAGGTTACTGAAAGACAGTACTGTTCCGTGAAGACTTAGGTACATGTATTGCAAGTGTTAACCTTGTAAGTCATCACTGGTGGATTGGCTAGCAATGGTTTTCTTTGAGAGTATGGAGTGTTTAGATTGTCCATTACGCAACATTATCTGTGAGGAGATGATGGTTTTCTGATAACCTGCAGGCCTAGGAATATACTGTCTCAAATTTGGCATACCTACAGATTTCATGCCATTAGGTTTCCTCAGAGGATTAATGAGTATGTAAATAAGTATTCCAAGGGTGATAGACCAAATTAAATCGCTTTCTCTTCGAGGTAGGAAGATTTTGGATACATTGAATAGCCTTGATTAAGGAAATGGTTCCTGTTCGGATTTACCTCTAGTTCGTGATGAGGATTTTTGAGCTGTCAGTGGTTCAATCAAAGCAACACGAAAGCAGCAGTGTTTATTCAGGACTGGATCCAGGTTGTCTGAGAAAGGGGCTATAGCCAATAATACTCAAAGGTTAGTAAAATTGTAGGTGTAAGAGCTGAAAAACAGAGAAAAAAATATCTTCAATTCGTACTATTTTCACATGAGAAATAGTTGAATTTGCATTTTTGTGTCTGCTCTATTGACTATCCCCTATGTGACTATGTGTCACACAGAATCCTTATATCTGAATATTACAGGTGAAAGGTTAGCAGCACGTGCAATTGCAATGGTTGCCTTTAAAACCAAATTCATGCGAATATACAGTCAGTGAGTATAAGGAACAAAAAAGCATATTTTGTTGTATTTTCATAGCCAACAACCAGAAAATATTGATGTTGCATTCCTGATAACTTTCAAAGATACCATTGAATGTGCATGTTGAATATTCGTATAGCCCAAAAAAACCCAAAGCATTATATCTTTTCAAATTGGTTTTTACCTTTCAAGCTGTCATTCGAAATGAGGCAATATGTGAGGTATGGGCTCGGCAAAATAATGACATATGTACGCGGACACTCTTGGTCGAAAGTAAATAATGTACAAAATGAGAAGCTAGTTGTTTCAAATATTGTACACTAAAAGGTGCTATAGCTCCAAGAGCCGAACTTTACCTTAAGCTTGGTTAACCACGTTGCCACGGATATGCTGTTTTCACATTTTATACTGTTTGGGATGGGTTCAATATTTGCCAAACGAAAATTTGACCAGGATTGTACATGTTCATGTAACTCAGCACACCTTGGTCGGGCACTGGTCTGGGCTCTCGATGGAAAGGAGCCATTTGTGATGTGGCATTTGTGGTGATTTCTGGAAATTTTGTTCAAACAACTGCAGCTTCAATTCCTGAAGGATTATTGGCTTTAACTGAGGAAAGTAAACATAACATTCTTGACCTCTGCAACCTTCCTTCAGGCATTGTTTATTCTGGCTCTGTCTGCTCAATAATCCAGAAAAATCAACGAGTTATTCTCATGCCTTGGGTGATAATTCTATCCGTCTTGCAGTCTGTGGGTTGCGTAAAAGTCATGATAATGTTTGCAAAAACATGGCTGATTAAAGATTCTACAGAATAATGTTGTTTGTGTGCACTCGGAGCATTAGCACAGACTGTGGTTGTTGGCTGGAGCATCTTGGTTGCATTTTTGGCTCACATCGAGAGGCTATGCGATGACGTGGCGTCTGTCGTCGTTGTCGTACCCTGGTTAGCGTTCCGTTGAACTGTTAAACTGATGATAAATTAAGCTGAGCAATTCATCAGTCATGTCTCCCGAGGCCATCCTTTGTGCATTAGACATCTGAATACTTCAAAGTATTCATGTGTCTGGGTCACCGATAAGGTCAATTCTGGTCATCCGGTTTTGGAAATCGATTCCTTTGAGAATTGTTGAGGTGATAACCCTGGTCCCCATTAGTAAAAAAATTTGGACTTAGAAATTTTTTCATAAGTTCTAAATTCTGAAAAATTTGCAGTTGCCACGACAAGAAAACTACTACTAAATATAACCACTTGGAGTGAGCATTGTTTCCTGCGGTAATAATCACAGAGGGTAAATGCCGACTGCACCAGCTGGTACATATCTAATATGTCTCCTCTTGGTGATACTTCCACTTCTCACCATCCCGGCTAGTGGGTAATTAGAAAACCCATAAATTTCCCCCTTGGGCCGAATCATGCCGTAGGGTTTGGAGGGGAATGCACAAACAGTCATTTGGCATAAGGAGTCTTTTTTTAGGGTCAAGTTCTCAGCATTGACATTCTCTGAATTTTGTTCTGATTGTTTTTCTCTCAATAGGTTGCATAAAAGTCATGAAAACATTTTTCCTGGACCCTGTGATTAAAAATTCAGCAAGTTCTTGTTTGATTGTTGATACATGCAGTGAAAACATGTTATAAATACTGTAACCACAAATTTTTGCTAACGTTTTATTTTTGGCGAATTCATACATGTATGCAATAAACCTACTCGGTGAAAATAAAAATTTTGAAAAAATATGTTTTTGATTGAAAAACCAAAAGTGATTTCAAAATCTGTCAAAATAAAAATTGTAATTTTTTTCACAATTGCAAAAAAAAGTGGCACAAAAATTTGTTGGTTCACAGTATATTTCCGTAATCAGTCTCTAAAAGAATTGATCAGTACCTCCTACTGTCTTTGTCTTAGTTGTTTTCAATTGATGGACTATCGCTAGCGTCTAAAAATGTGTACCATTGGGATTCATCATTGTTAAAATATCCTTAATTTACCATACAAGGAAAGTTGGTTCTTCTTCTGCTGGATTTCTAGGGGTATTGGATTTGATTTGATGTGTTTGCTGGATTTGAATCTGCTGACCGGTAATACATGCCGACTGCAGATGGCAGACTTACTGCATGGACTGTGTCTATCAAAGTATGTGGTGTTGCGTTTCAATTGCTCGGGTTCAGGCTGCATGACCTCCAAAATTTTAAACAGGATTGTGCTTCAATGAGTGTCATTCTTCAAGACAGGAATGGACAATAGGAACACCTCAGTTTACACCGAAAGTGACTTTGGGACATACATGTACATTCATTTGAATTATATATATATTAGGAAAAAAAGGTTCTAACTCGTGCATGTGACACACAGTTGAAAAGACTATTTCCAGGAGGCAAATTAACTCTGTCCACACCCAAACAGCCTCGCTTCCTTATATTCAGTGAGCCCAGACAATTTCAGAATATATATATATTTTTTTGTGAAAAAATATTTTACACAACGTCAAAATGCCGAATTGGAGGAAGGCGTGGCACAAATTTACCTGTTGCGTGATTGGGCCAGAAAAAGAGGACTCATGGGAAAATATATTCATCTATTCGTCACAGGCGTCAATGCAGCGGATAAAATTCAGCAAATGTGGTGAGTATCAATTATATTTAGTGATTGTTTTTCCATTAACCATGTAAATAATTAACTAATTAACATGATTAACTATTTTTGCGTGCTAATTACATGTACAACTCCTCTAATTTTTGTGATGCCTGTTGTTCGTACTTTTTGTTAAGGGTTGTAGCCTAGGGTGTTGGTCTTCTGCCCGAGAGAGATCCCAATCGCAACTAAAAAGTGCAACAAGTTCACCACCCTAGTTGCACTACATTAGTTCACCAGTGCACTATCTGTCAATTTCATCAATGAATGCAATATTTAGTCTGACAATAGTAAACGATCAAATTTGCCGATTTTCGTTTGACATTTTGCAGTTGTCAGTTCCAGAAAACGTAGGCACGTAGCCACAGGAAAGGTTAATGTAGTGTAGCAATGAACATTTCAGTTGATACATGTAGATATGTCAGTATCGTATACCTGCAATGGCTAACAGCAAATACCATAGACTTTTGACACGGAATAACTTAAGGCTGCAATCCACATTAGAAGGCTGGCCTGGGATTTTGATGAATGTACCATAAAAACATCTTCTCTATTCTCGACCATCTTTTCAATAACCTAATGGATTTTCCTACTTAGCGTGCTGTACAGTATGGTTCTGACCTATTGTCTTCACCCGTTGATCGCAGTCCAGCATTGTCAGGCGGTGACCATCGGCTATGTCACACCATGGGACATGACATTTAATATGGGACTCTGTCACTGCGCAAAATTCCTCTGTACAATATTTACGTACATTTGTTTTTTCTCAATGGATTTAAACCCTTTCTTCCAGAGATAAGGCATGAAATTTTCCCAGATAAATAAATGCTTCATGACCGGCATAAAAATTCCTTATGTTTTAAAAAAAAGTAGTCTTGTGTACATTGCGTATGTGTGAGTAATGTATGTCTCTGATACAATGTGGTAGCATACCTGAGGATGAAAAAACCTATACTGAACCCAACTTTTACAGGTGGGTTAAATCAACTCACTTGCCAGTAGATACAATTTGAGCTACTATGAACTTACTGGGGCAAATAATTTGATAGCTTCTAGCGATAAGGTTGAATTAAATAACGCATGATTGGAGAAAACTTTTCAAATCAAATTTTCAAACAGTTATAGGTTGTCTGTTTTCCCTGGTTCGATAACAGGGGCCATGTTTAGCGGGGACCTAGATTTTGAGTGTGACTTGGCACCATGGGGCACGACTAGCCTCTCTTTATCAGATTCCTGGAATCCCAGACCACTCAGCCCATTGGTCTACATTGATACAGCACATCTTTTTCATAGCTCCACCGAGATAAACATCTAGTTCTAGGGAAAAACTCAAGTATTTCCATCTATCTAATGATGTACAAACCACTCATTTTGTGAGACTGTTCGTCTCGGTCCAAACGACCATGCACTACGTAAATATGTACTCAATATAAATTTCATTATTGCCGTTGTGTAGACACCCATATAAATGCTGTATGTACCAAGTTTCATGCATGACAACTGCACTTATAGCACTGCAGTTCTTTTTTCCTGACCCACGATGGAATATGAATGATGAACAGTGTACTCCCCCTTTAATCTGGGTGGAGCCCTGTCGCAGTTTCTGAATCATTTAATTGTTTTTAATACAGTGACAATTATGTCTACATGTCCTGAAAAAATAATCGATGACCTGACCAGCTAACCAAATAAATCAATTTCTGATGAACAGTCAATGCACAAAATCTAATTATGAGTCTGAGAATTAAGAGGCTTTATTTTTTATCCCAAATTAATGAAATAACTAATCATTGGTTTGCAGGGAAAGACAACAAAAGAATGGATAGCTTCTCAGTGAGCTGATTATTTTCATCTTGATGTCCACAGGGTGGTGCAAAAAGTGGATACATTTTATCTTTGTTATCAACTTTTTATAGTTGGCAGATCAGAATTCTTGAAAAGACTACGAAAAAAGCTGAACCATACCCTTGCTAGAGTTCATTATATTACAATTGCCCAATATTTTTTATCACTGAAGCTAATATAGTACCATCTTGATGCTCAGCTCAATATTTTCTTACATGATGTGCTCTGAAGGTCGCCCGCAGCGAAAGGGTACACTTTCTTGCACCCTTCTACATGTACCTATTACCCTCCTATACCAGCTACCATGTCAACTGTACCTATCTGCCTTGGTATAGCTATTCATCTATCATCTCGACCTCCCGCTATTTTAAGCACAGTATCATACTAAAAGTCGCCACGACGACCACTGACATGACTGAGTACGCAAATTTCGATCGGGTGGCAGTTGCATGTGATTTCGAGACTATTCATTTCCTCAATTGATTTGATATACATTGTATAATCGAAAAATTAGATTCACACTCAGTGACTTATGCCGAGTCTATTATTGTATCATGGTATCAGAAGGTGTAGCGTGATCACGTCATAACCAGATGAACAACCCGAACCTCACTGCAAATGAGATATTCTTATTGCTGCGACCTGCCATACTTATCTTATGAAACAAAAATCTGTCGTTTGCGGGGGGGGGGGTCATGCTAATCTCAGGTGCCTGATACAAGAATAGGTCAGGTGTAACCTGTATCAAACCCAGGAATCGCCAGTGTAACCCGCGGAGCAGCAATCTTTCTGTCACACGTTGCAGTGATAAAATCTTCTGTCAATGTTATGTGTGACCCTACACATTTACCCCTCACGTCCTCCCTTCCATGTGCGTAATCTTTTGCTTTGACAAATTCCTTGGCAAAGACACTCAACATTTAGTGCGAGGAATCAACAAATATCAGTGTTAGCTTTATTGCAAATGTTGAGACTATAGAAGTGCATCCTTGACACGACCATGGTCACAAGCACTGTGAGAATAAATAGTCATACGCATAAAATCGATAGACTAGACCCCCCTCCCCACTTGAGCACATACCAAGAACAGCTGTTACACTGGCTGGATGTGATAACAATTTTTTGCATTGAATAAGTAGGGATCAATATGACCATCATATCCAACAGTTTTAACCCTCTTGCTGCGGAAGCCAAAGGTACTTGTGATATTGAGTAAATCACTGCACTGACTTAATGCCATGGTGTCTTTCAAAAAACCATGATTCCTTCCTTGTGTAGAGGATGAAGAGAAGACACAATCCATCTAATAAACACAAAGGTATGGTGAATTCGGCCTCTATTGGCAAAGATGGAGTCATGATATTATGGCACTTGAGTGAATAAGCTTGAAAGTAGCAGTTCGGTATTGCCCTAGCCACCAAAGACTTATTAGACTGTCCAGGTTTTGGTAGCATATGGCAAATAGGAGTATCACTACCCTTGACAGGAAACGATATGACATAGATTCTGAAGGGTTAAAGAAGCTGGGATTCAATATTGACATCACTACATTGATTTCTTACATAGAGTACATTGAACGCTGATCGAAGAAAAAATAGATCTCATTATGACAGCACAGCAGTTGCGTTATACTGTGTGTCAAATAAAACAGGTCTTACTTTTGATTATAAATGGGTTCCTTGTTTCTGACTGAAAATGTATGATAATGTGTGTTGCTCTTGTTTACATGACAAATAAATCAAGTTAAGGTTTTATCACAAATGAAAGAGTTGAAAGAGCCGTTAAAAATTAAAAATTATTACTTATTTCATTTGACACATAGTAGTACTGCAAAGTGTTGGAAAAACAAACAATTCAGAGCTGTGCTGATAAGGAAATCACAGAATTCATACAAAAATGTTTTTCCAAACTTTTGTTTATCATTCATTCATTTATTTGGGCTAGATAGTGTTCTTCAAATCTGACACTGTTAAAATCCATCCTGGTATTTATGGTGTTTACATGATGAAGGAGTCTAGTTAAATTCCATTCAGGTACAAAAAAACTGTAAGGATATGTTTTTTGACACACAGTAGTATATGAACCAGTGTTCGGTGTCAGGCGACCTCAATACTGCAGCATCGATGAATAAATCTCAGAATACCATTGGCACGCTTTCCATACTTTGTTTTTGCTTATTCATTCGCTGCTAAATGGTCTTATTCATTTCGTTATAATAGCATCACCACTCATAGTTATCCACAGGGATAGGTAGCACATTTTGTGGAATATGGAACGGGCTGGCAACGGAAATACATCATTTAATACATTCTTTGATTGGGAATGAGGAATAGACTAATAAGTTAACATTGGAAAAATTGGAGCAATATTGTTCTGTCGGGAGTTCATTCGATAACATTATATGAATTTTGTCCGTTCTTAACTTGGAATTAGGAAGACTGGGACTAAAGAACAATTTGAAGGAATTTTCGAGGAATTTGCTTATAAATTGAAAACAGCGTGATTTCTATTATTTGGATACTTCTCTCACAAGTTCAATTACAGCCTGGAATTACCTTTCAATCTTTTTTCGCTTTCTCCGTATCCTTTGGCCAGATAGGGTCGGGGACAAATAGGTAAGCAAAAAACTTACTGATTAATTTGTAATGTCTTGCACAAACTGGTGTACAATTAACTGTAAACTGATACATATATCTTTATTATATTTAATTAAAAGTTTGCATCTTGACAGCCCTGTTACTATGATTTCAATAAAATTCTGTATTCCACAGCATTTCCTTTCAGAAATTTGTGAATAATGTAAAAATGCACATAAAAGTTTCACTGTTGACAATGGTTTGACAAAATTGCTTGAATCTCTCATTTGGGCTGTTAAGGTCATACAATGCCAGCCTTCTTTATTAAGGGAACTACTTATTGTGAGATATATGTCAAGTGTTCACACTAAATTAGGAGTCATGGGTCTATGTTCTTCAAAATCTGCTAAAAGGTCGCTGTGGCAGTGACCAGTGTTCTCACTATTACGGAGACATCGATATATTAGGAAGAGGAATGAAATGATGGGTTTTAAGGGTTTTCTGAGGATGACTGAAGTGAAGTTTTCGAGAGGGAAAACCTAGGCCATATTAAAAAAATTGTAGGGGTGCATTTAAAAAACTGGTACCCCACAGTCGCAGGGCTCAAGCTAGACTTACTTGATCAGGAGTCAAACTAAAGTCTTGACAAAATCTCAGGAGTCCTGTAACATATTTTTAAGTTGACAGTTTCGAATGTGAGGGTCCTGGATCAAGTTTCATGCTTCAAAAGACACTTTTCGGGGGTTATCTGAAGCCCAAATTAACAGACATTAAAACAAATATGCCAGAGGGAAGAATCTGGGGTAGAAGAAACTATGTGCGTTCGGTGATGTAACAAGCGCCAAGTGATGATAGGCGGGTAAAGTGAAAGACCATTCTTTGTCATGTCATTATACCATTATCTTTAATGGATAATTTCCCAACAGAATCCGCCTGCAAACTTCCTGTCATTGACAGCAAACCATTTTCTGCGGAAAACATCGTTTCATGTTATTTTTGCTGACAATTTTAGAAATTAGGTTGGAATGATATGGACCGATGGTTTAGAATATAGCAGGTCATGAATTGTTTTCTTTGGGGAAATACTGGCAAAGCAAAGATAAATGTACATGTATCTTGGATGACAGAAAAGAAGGCATTGTTATTATCCAGTTCTCCACAGGCCAAACTAAAACAGTTCCCAGATTCTCTTGTGTTAATAGAGGTAGTCTTTGGTGTAGGTTTTTTAGGGAGATGATGTCTGGTTTGTCCAATATGATTTACCAGTTCATATTTGACAACAGATTTTTATCTGAAAGATACATGTACTAACAAATATTTACATAGACTTGTTTGGATAGCTGGGAGATTTATTCATCCAAATATCCTTGATAAAATAATAGGTCTTTTCCTGTCACTCTGAGAAAACATTATCCAAGATAATAGCATAATGACATGATAAAGGCAGTTGTGCAGATGCATGCTTGATGTATGTGACATGACCAGAGGGCATGATGTACCCCTGATCTTTCTATCGGCACGGCACGGGGCATGACAGCTATTTTAGGATACCAGCTGGAGGGGAAGATCTTTTCTTCTTTTATACATTAGCGAGAATCCATACGACGTTGTGTCACTTGCTATGAAATATACTTTAAAATGATAATACAGTATAACCTCTCTTTTAGGGACACCCGTGGGACTGTCACATACTGTCTGCAACAGGGAGGTCAACTTGAACAGCAGTGGCCTATTTTGGACCAAAATCAGTGTCCTTTTAGCCATGGTATCCTGCTTACAGGCATCCATTAAAGGAGGTTCCACTGTGACAATATCTGCATCAATCTATATTATTGGCCTTACTAGTGCCAAATAGAAGATAATTACTTAATTAACAGCCGTAAATGAATAAGGAAATAGAAAATTAGGTTGGGTCAAATATAGAAGGAAAAGTTTCCAGGAATGATAATTAGGATGCTAGTTTACAGTCTATAGCATGTACCCAAGTTCTAGGGTTCATAAAGGTTGACATGAATTTCATACCATCTCATGCAAATTTTACATTATGTGGGTGCAGTTGTCAGATGGTCATGACGTCTTGTTCCAGCGAGGCCATTTTGTCGATTTCATGGTCATAAATGAAGCGATTTTAGATCACCGAAACTAGAGTAAGTCAAATAATGGCGGACCTACTGAGATGAAAATGCACATTAGAACAAGCACTATCATCCACAACTTCTAGGAATTCCCTGTCATTGGCTTCAGTGTAAACTAAGCATGATCCATCCCATTCGAAGGCTTCCAGAATCAAGTGCACACTCATTGAATTTGCCAGGTCAATGTACAGATACCCAAGTTCAACCTAGGGTGAAACAATGAAGTCTCAATATCACATTCAGTTGACTGGCATCCTGTATCGGAAAATGTACGGTTTTTTGTGTCATTATATGTCATTATTGCACTTTCTGACTTGACATAGATTCTAAAACTTCATTTCAACGTAATTGCCCGTATTTCTGTCGAATTGCCCGTGTAAAATGCTTAGGTCATCGAGTAAAGTTGACCTGGCATGTTCTCACCTTTGTAGAATTATACTCATGGTACATATAATTGTAGCGATGACTTGGCCAACTTGGCATGACACAGACTCAGGTGAATGAAGCAGTGATAAGTTCAGTAGAACACGCAGATTTTACTTGTCATCCAGATACTTGGGTACAACATGTTCAAGGTTTCTGAACAGTGCCGTGATCAAAACCAGGATTTTATTTGACTTATTCATTGTTTTCTTTGAAAAGCAACTTTGTGGATCAGGAATCTCTCTTGAATACCAGTTGAGGCAGGGACTAACTTGTAGAAGATCGATCCATTTGACACTCTTTGACAATTGGATATTCTAAAAATTCCGGAACTGGAGTAGTTAAATTCATAATGTCGAAGTCGACGTTTTATATCAGTAAGTGAGGATTGCAGGGGCAAAAGACTTGGAGAAAATGATGGGTAGCAGGGCTTTATCAGATTAATATCTCAAATTCAGAGTTTTCTGAATTTAGCGTGGGAAGTCTGGGCCAGGAGTGTCCCCTTGGATCTGGATGTTAAAGGTTGACTCTGTTCAAATTGAACTTGAAAATTTACAATTCTGTAAATGCGTACTGAGTATAGATTTCAACATCATTGTAATGATGTTTGAAATTTAGCCTATTAGTGCCTGATATCTTATCTGTTTGGTTTTGATTCAAGATCCCTTCCTTGCCTAATAACTACAAGGCATGGACACACCTACAATATGGCTTGTTCCTCTTGAGTGGCCTTGGGGGAGATTTTGTTCCACTTTTGGCAAGGCCTGGTTTGATGGATGCACTGGCACAAGTGGGGTCCGTTACACACCCGACGCAGCGGAATCGACCTAGTCCCTTGGGATGAGGGTTGAAAGCCCCTTCCCCCAATCCTATCAACTCGGCTTCAAACGTGAAAGCTTTTTGCTGAAACGTGTGGGCTGTCATGAAGAATTCTCAATTGGTTCCTGTGGTGGCTTTTATGATTGTAAATCATTGCAAGTGAATCACAGGTATAATTGCTATCGTACTCCCACGTCTGTCTAACTGTAGGCTACATGACTACTGAAAGAGAAAGTGCTTAATTCAAGGGCTTAATTCCTCCATAATAGAAAGTGAGCTCTCTAGAAACTTTCAAGAAGCGCCATATATTGAGATTGGAAACCGTCTTAACACTATTGAAGGGGATTTTGCATGACTACCTTTCACTGCACAGGGAAATTGCACCTTTTCAGAAACTCGGGTAGAACTTTGGAATGGCATTGTATTGCATGCAGAAAAGTTTTCTTCTAGCCTAATAGTGAAGAGAAAAATTGGTGCGGATGTAGATTACCACCATAAAATGTTACAATTTATTTCTTTAATATGGTAACTATACTGATGTTGGGCTTGGCAGCCCTTGGGGAGCGACTGGAGCTGCAACACCAGCACAAGGCTTCACCTCCTACCTAGTTCCATCCTCATGATCTGGAACATGTATACAAGATTAACTCTATTGTCATATGATAGCGAGATAATGGTTCGTGTGGGATGATATCACAAAATGGCCTTAGAGACTGGGAGCAGTTTTTGAGGCATGGTTCAAGCCGTTGAACCTCTGTATTTTGTGACATCATGATATCCGCACAATGAGCTGGCAGTCATTGACATCTTTGTGTTTCTTTCTGATTGGTAAACTGAAAGAAATAATACATAATCCACCATTATAGAAATCATGACTTTTTTTTTTTTCCGAAATTTTTGCAGATTGTTAAAAAAGAGGTTTGAATTAGTAGTCAAAGGAATGTAACATGTAACGTGGTGGACAGGCGTGAAAATTCCCCATTTTACTTTCAGGCACTCTTGACACCCAGGGTTCAGGTGGGGAGGACAACCTTGGTAGTACCTGCACAGACCTCAACATGAACGGACTCAGTAAACCCCAGCGGTCGAAGTCGTTCATGTATCGGACAAAAAATGAGCCGAAGCGGTCAAACTCCATGCCGTTGGTCAGGCGGAGGAGTTTCAAAATGGCTGAGCAGGACAAGTGCGCTGGATGTGGATTTAATGTTGGTGTCGATCGTGTCTCAGTCAAGAAGGCGATTTATCATTCGACGTGCTTCAAGTGCTCAAGGTAAGGATTAATATTTTATTTGAAAATTCCGTCATGCATTGCCATCTTGTGATCTATGCAGATGGAGACATGTGACGTTGTGTACATTGTACTATGCATATCACCCGCATCAAAAGGGTTAACACAAATATTTTGATTATAAGTATAACTGCGAAGTTTATTTTTTGAAAAGCTGGCCTTTGCTTCTCAGGCGACATCGCAGAATTTATTGCCATTATGATGTCTATCCTGCACTTTCACAGAATGATTTGTGTAGAGTATGTTTTTTACTTTATTTTTATAGAGTATATAAAAGGTATAAAAAAGGTACATCTTTGTGTCTGTAGAAATCTTCGGTAATGAGGCAGTTAGCTACCGTTTTTATTTAATGGTTTTATTTCACTGAATAACAAATGTCTGGTAGAAGACGACAGTTTTTACACTTTTCTTTGAAGCATAATTGCTGGATTATTTTGATGGATAGCAAGTTCTGCACATTATGGAGGTTGGAAATATGGTGTGGAAGAATCCATGACATATCTCAGCTAATAACTCTATGAAAATAAGATGCACTTTGACAGCTATGTGATGTTAATTGTATAGTTGTGAGTAGTACAGTATAGCACACTTAATGACTGCAGCTGCTGTTAGAAAGGTGGCCCGATTACAGAGGAGGAATTAAATGCAAATAACTCATTTGGGATGGGGAAAAGCCTTCGTATTTTTTGAAAAATGAGCATTTGATATCCTGGAGAGGCCCATATGGGGCCTGTATCAATAAAAGCCAGTGACAAAGTCCGACTGAAGATGTTTAATGTGCCTCTGTGAGCCAAAAAACTGTAAAGTTCTGTTAGGAAAATTAACTCTGACTATAGTAGGTTGACTTCAGCTATTAGTAGTCAGGAAGCAGCAACTTCATTTTTCAAATTGGTCAAATTAGTCGTCATTCAGTTCAACATCAAAGTAGGGGTTAGAGTATTTTTTTATCAATTAGTGTTTCCCAGGTCAACTTGGTAGTAAATTGCCAGCAGATCTTTGTACTATTAAATTTGTCCTCTTTTCACTTTTTCAAAACCTAAACAACCAGTACTTCTGGTTTAAATTTCATGTTTTGTTGATTACAAGGTTCTTTGTATACTCTACTTTCAATGTTTGAATATTTGAAATGTTTGACAATGTTTGAATATTCAAGAAACAGAAGATATGATGCTCGTGGTCTTCCGATGCCATTCAGAATATTCAATTTGGACAAAGAATGGGTTGGCAACACCAACTTATCCAGTGGTCATGCCTTTTGTTGATTTCATCGAAATTTATGAAAAGTTCTTAGGTCGGTGAAGCTATAGTGTAAAGAGTATGATCAACTGAAATTGCATCACACATCCAGGTGTGGATCCAGGAATCTGAAACTGGTGGACATAGGCCTGCCTACTCAGTGTCTTACATTTCAACATAGGACAATGCCATTTCACAAGGCACTTGCAGCATGATGATTTGTAAAGCATTGATGCTCTGGCAAAACGACATGTTTTAGCCGATGCTGCGGCACCCACATGAGAGATGGGCTTGTGTTCAAGAGAATAATATCAACTTGTGCAGACAAAGTAATCTGATGCGAGGAATCTCTTATATCATCATTTGTTGACACCCAGGAGGATGCCATCTATCAGTGACAGATCACAGAACACAGAACACTGGATCACTTCATCAAGTATCACAGTTCAAGAGGATGGGTGATGCCTTGATGAAAACATAGATGCACTCTTCTCTGACGATATGGAGGACAACTCACTTTCGCCTTCCACTGGGTCTCTCAAAGTCTAGTTCAGCAACGTTAAAGTAGATGGCTATAGTGTAGATGTTCGATATCAATTTTTCCTTGGTTTGATGAAGCTTGGCAATAATATTATTACCAACTATGGAACAAATATGATACATACAGTGGAATCCCGGTCGCCGACCTGCCTGGTAACATGACCACCCCGCTATGACGACCAAGAATCGCCAGTCTCAAAGCCCCATTACACGACCATTCAACCACGGTCCCATGAGTGGTCGTGTTACCGGGGTTCCACTGTATATGAAAACAGAAGTATACTAGTACATGAGTGGTTCCAGTTTATTCAATTAACAAATATATAAATTTGCTGGTCCACTACAATATTATTACCACTTATCTTTTCTAGCCATTAGGATTCATAATGGTTTGGATTCCTACGGGAAAAGCATCATTCACTCTTGTGTGATATATTGTTGATGCTATCCCTCGGAATAAAATGCAATGATGTGCTGCAGAATAACAAAACAGAGGGGGTATTCATATGAAAAAAACAGGTCATATTTTAAAGGCTTTCACCTAAAACCCTTTGAAGTTATGGTCACATTCTTGAAATGATGCAGTTACAGTAAAAAGGGTGCATGGACACTACTGCTTTATGGCGTCAAGAGTCAATATGGTCGAGATGGCTTGTTTGTCACTTAATGAGCAAGAGTCAGGATTAAAAAGATGGTGGGGCTTTGATTAGGGTCCTCGACTGCTTATCTTGCCAGAAACAAAATACAACTACAAAAACGTCTGAATTTTTTTCCCGAACAGACTATTATAGATATCGGATTGCCACTAATTTTGTATGTAAAAGGACTTGATGAGCGTAATTGGTCATCAAGTGCCATTTGATAGATTCCCATGTGATTTTATAGCCGGGGTGTTAGCCAAAGACAACTGGGAAAACATAAATGGGACATTATTTTATGCTGGTATGTCAATTGTTTGATGAATTGAGCAAAGTGCTCTTTTTGGCTCACCTGTGAGCCTTTACCATCCGTGCCTTTACCACCAGTGTCCGTCGTCGTCGTCGTTAGACATGGGTAGCACATTTTGTAACCGCTCAAGTTTTTGAACTATAACTTGGTACACATGTACCCCTAGGCGACCGCTACTCAGAGACCGAATCGCGGTCTCATAAGATACATGGTTTTGCCACCAGGGGCCCAGACGTCAAAAATAGAAAAATTGTGTTTTCTCCCTTATTACCGGTCCGAAAAATTTGAAAAAAATATGGTAGGTACTTCTACAAATAGGACATCAAATATCCTCCGGGTTTTTGATTTTACCTACTTTTGAAGGTCACCGAGGTCAAAGTTTGTCGGCAGCAACGCCGTTAGTCGGTGGTGGCACGTTTCGTAACCACTTTAGCCAGAGATCTTAAACTTTGTACAAATGTACCCCTGGGTGACCCCCACTCAAGAGACCGAAACTTGGCGCAATACAATTCACGGTTTATCCAATAGGAGGCCAAACATTAAAAGTGAAAATATGCGATTACTTGCCTAATACTGGACAATAGTGGCACGTTTTGTGACTGCTGAAGCTGTTGAACTCTAACTTGGTACACATGTACCCCTGGGTGATCGCTACTCAGAGGCAAAATTGCGGTCTCATTGTCATAAAGGTTTCTTGAGTGATATTTCCATCTGACTTTCTTGTGATTGTCCCAATCTTATGATGAATTAATTAAAACTTGGCCACTAGCAAATCCTTATTATGTCATTTTGTACTCATTGGCTCACTGTCTACACAACACCGCTGTGTCCGTTGTCATCGTCGTCATTGTCTATATCCTGTTTCAAAAACAGTGGCATGTTTCTTAACCGCTGGAGCTATGAACTTGAAACTTTCTACACAGGACCCCTCAGGTCAGGTGACCTTTGACAATGAATTTTGGTCCGATTTGATTCTTGACTTAATTACATGCTTACTAAAGAGTAGAATGTATTTAGGACAGTCGAGATAGTTTCTACAAGTGTGTCATGTGTGGAATAGTAAGGGGGCATCTTCGTAAGGAGCAAGGATATCAGGTTCAAAAGCTGAATCGACACTGAATGTTAACACCTTGCGTGTATATAGATGTACATGGTGGCCCAGAATTATTTTCCCTCACACAATGAATACACAATAGAATTCTATTGTCCAAAGGAAAATAATTCTTGGCCTCCCTGTAGATATATCTACGTCTATTACACCCAACCATTCAGTGCCCAATGACGCTATTCTACGTTGTTGAACAGGGGGTCCCATTGACTGCGCCAATCCTCTCTTTGAAACAATGTCAACTACACAAGCGGCATCTGATGTGCTGGTCCTGAACCGAAGTTCTTTACATCATATTATCTAACGAAATGAATGTCGAGTCTATTATAGCAGTGAACAATGAAGATGAAGAATATCAATCTACCTCTGTCTTCTTTACTTTGTCTGGTGACAGCATCAAGAGGAATCAATGGAGAAATGAAATTCTGTCTCTTTCACAGTATCAGTCTGGGCGGCCGTAAATCATGCCCAGATCCTTGATGCTCGCATTATTGCATTTCCTTATTTACCTATGATAATGTCACTATTCTAATTCTTGTACTTACAATGCCTTTCTTCTTTTAATAAAACTACTTGTCATGGATGATGATTAGATTATTTTTCTCAAAGGAGGAATATGTCATCATTATTGCATCTTGACCATCAAGATTTTTGCATCTTGCTCTATTTGCATTTGGCTCTATACTATAGAGCATGAATTCTTGACCTCCAAATATCTATATGGTGAGCGCAATGGCCCCTGGCCTTTTCATTGAAGCTAGTGGTTGTACGAAGAGTGACAAATTTTTTATGGTGGGTGTATCTAATAAGGTTAAATGACATATCACCCGGGTTTTTGATTTGACCTTCTTTCAAGGTCACAGAGGTCAAAGTTCACTAAATCACCGATAGGTGGCACGTTTCATTTCTATTTGAGCAAGAAGGTTCTAAATTTGTGAGGACATATATCTAGCGACCCTCTATTCTTCCACAAATTTTTTCCCGCTCGGACTTCAAATATGGCCGCAAGGCTGCCATCTTGGAAATTCAACGAAGTCCTATTACTCCTAAACTGTTGAACTGATATCAACCAATTTCCATGTGACATGTACACTCTTCAATAACCCTGAAATTCAGTCAACTTTATAACCAAAATGCTATACTTAGATGGTACTGGTAATTTTCTTTCTGATATTATTAATGGAATCAAAACTGGTGAAACTAGCCAGAAACTGTTCTCCCCATATCCACTGCAAATGACATGCATCACATTACCCGAGGTGAGCATAAGGTCCTTGGACCATTTCATTCTAGTATCAATCTTCTAGCAAAAAATTAAAGTGCAGTTATTCTGTGATCAACTTTGTTTTTTGGGCAACATTAGCAAAAGCATGAATGAAACAGAAAAGTCATTCAGTACAACAAATTTTGACAGGAAGTGTATGGTGTCCCCACAAAACCATGTCCATCTTGCAGGGTGGATCCAAGGGTCTTTCTGGCCTGCCAAAAGTTTGTGAAAGATTTACATAATTGTGGCTATGATGTCCAATAATTCAAGTCCACTTTGTCCCATTCATTGACTTTTGATAGTTTGTTGATGAAGACTGAGGAGACCAATGAGTACTCTTATTGTGTTACTTGGAAATATTACTTAGTAAATTCTTGACAAATCACACTATCCATATGGGCACCATCCATATTGGTGAGTATCCATATCTGGACAGGCGCAGCACAAGCTATACAGCCATGTGCATTACACAATGTTACATGAAAGTGCCATATCCATATGGGCACCATCCATATTGGTGAGTTTCCATATCTGGACAGGCGCAGCACAAGCTATACAGCCATGTGCATTACACAATGTTACATGAAAGTGCCAGGTCCATGTATCATTTGGAGATTCATTAAATAGCAACAGTTTGCCATCGATTTAGTGTTTGTAATTTTTTGTGAGCAGATGCTCAAAATAATAGACAGGAAATTAGCGATTCTGTGTAAACAGCTAATGTGCATGACAGACACAATGATGAAATGATTGGAAAATAATGGCAATTTTCACCAGGATGTCAAGTCTTGGCAAATAACGGCATTTCTTGATTACCGATAGAGGAGTGATGTTTTTATGGGAAAAATCGTTGGTGCTTTGTAACATAGTGTTTGTTTCATCATTTGTGACATTTTTAAAAGCATCATGAACCATTCAACTGGATGTTTCACAATGAAAGGAGTTTGTTTAACCCTTTCGATACGGGGGACATGCATAGCACGTCCTGTACATGGCCTCATTACGTGTGGGTGACATGCATAGCATGACATGCACACTGAAATTTCAATTCACCAGCACTTGGTTGCACTCCCACTACGGCACACCCTCTAAGCATCCCTAACTCATGGATATATAGTTTCATCCTGATAGTAAAGATTGCGATACTTTGAAAAGTTTCTTACGTTCCGATGAAAGTAAGCTTGAATGTTCAGTATTGATATTCACTGTCAGCACAAGATGGTGCCAACCGAAAGTGGCTGATGCAGCAAAGGGTTAAGTTAGATTTGCAAACTTCTTGTCCTGGATTGTGGATCAACCAGTCAACCATGCAGTTTCAGGACGACCTATAGTCCAGGCGCAAGAAGCTTCTAACCGCTTTCTGATCGAAGTCTGATTATGACCACCCATCCACCAATTTCAGGACGGCCTATAGTGAACATGCAGGCAATGAACATCCCTGGCCCAACTTTCATCACTTGGTTAATGTTCAACACGTGATTCGCTCCATGGGATAGATGCATATTCCACAACTATCTATTTTCCGGGAGCCTTTAGGTTCATTTTGAATTCATCTTTGAAATGTGGAGGATTTGCTGAGGAGGCACACAGAGTTGTCACAACAGCTTGAACTTTCGCTCTTGGATTATTTCAAGTGCTTTCATTTAAGGTGGATACATTATGTAGGATTTGTGTCACTGATCAAATGATATGGAAGGAATATCACAGTTTTATGACTTTTACATCTAAATTCATCGGTTGCAAACAAATTTCAAACCAAAGTTTCACTTGCTACTATCAGTAAGAAATCTTTGCAGATACGTATAGTCACATTTGAAATGGACTCTTGATAGTGCTATTGCATTTTGTAAGCCAGATGGTTGCTAACTAATGTTGCCTGCAACAAGGCATGTTACTTGGCCAGAATTGTATTGGAGCACTGACTGAGTTGTGGGAGTTGTTAGAGAGAAGGAAAGGGTGAGGCTATATAGCCCCTGAGGGCAAATTGTTGATAGGATTAGCTAGGCTAGACTAACATTTTGATCCAGCATATCAACAATATTTCAGTAAGCCCATAATATTGTGGTGTAGAGGGATCCTACCATGTCTGTACTTAGTTTCATGATAATGACATTCAAAGGTAGCCTGCCTGCAAGTAGGCCTACTGCTAGTGTGTTGTCACTTTCATGAAGAACGGTTTTATCATTGCCAGTTGGGGGTGAGTAATCTTCTGTTTATTCGCTTCAATAACAAGGCTGGGAGGAGCTCACTCCCAACAATTTTTGTCCCAAAGGAGCCAAAACTCCATTAAAACTTCATAAATCTGCATGAAAAATGTGATTTTAAGATGTCTAGGGGAAGTGCCCCTCTCCCCCCCCCCCCCCGCACCCAAAATAACAACAAATGTACCTAACATACTAAATGTCACCAGCTTTGTGCTGAAAATGCTGACGAGTGGATCTGCTTATAAACTCATTGACCTGTTGGATCAAAGTGTTGTTGATTGCAATCCAGTTATCTTTGGCTGGATTTTGCCTCGGCACAACACTAAAAGGTCAATATTTTCCTTGCCTTGCCATCAATCTGCTGCTGTTCCATAAAACAGTGACTGATTCAACTCCGCATTCTTTTGTTTTGTAATTCAAATCTAAAGATAGTTATTGGCAAAAACATGCTTCCAAACAAATTAGCTAGCACACATGGAAATTAGTGTAAATATTGAGTCAGAGAAGTGGCAGACTGCCAGGTACTTGTTAATAGTTTGCACAAAACTTTTCCTATTAAAAAACCCCGAATGTTTTGCTATTTTTTGTGGCATTCCAAAAACATGCCTTCAGCTTGAATTTACCTGAGACGAGTTGTTGCACACTGATATGTCCAATCTGTTTATAGTAGAGTCAATTTATGAAAAATAAGGCCTAACCTCAAAAAAATTGCAAGCAAACGTTTTATGGTTGTTTATTGTAGTATTGGGTCTTGTAAACAACATATCAAAAGTTTACAAAAATTTATGCCCGGGAAAGGGTCAAAAAGTGACGTCAAAAACAAGATGGCCGCCAAATCATAAAAGTGGCTATATCTCACTTCATATTTGACATAGAGTGAAAATATTGGTGCCTAGGTATAGGTTTTAGGGGTCAAGGAATCCATTAAGCCTATTTATGAGGTTGTAGGAGAATTGCATAATGGGAAATCCAAGATGGCCGCCACGACGGCCCCAGATTATGTCTTTGGCCACAACTCAGTTCATACTAAACGAAACTGACAGTTGTGTGGTGTCTTTTCATAGGTTTTAGGGGTCAAGGAATCCATTAAGACTATTTATGAGGTTGTAGAAGAAGTGCATCATTGCAAATCGATGCTGACCGCAATACACCCAAGACTTAAAAATAGCTCAGTTTATGTTATTGGTCATCAAGCGACAAAACATGCATTTTCTCCACGTTGGAGTACGTATGCAACCTAGCCGCTAAGCAAAACATTCCACCAATCGTTACATTCGACCAGCCGCTCTTCTGGAAGGCATCGGAGATCGTAAATGAAGTACCAGACAATTGTCTGATTAGAAATGTTGTGTTGTTACTAGGCAGTTTCCATACCTTCATGAATCTTCTGGGGGCAATAGGAACATTAATGGATGGGAGTGGGCTGAGACAGATCCTAGAAACAGTCTATGGAGAAAACGCGGTTGTGCATATGATGAATGGTAAATCTGTACAACGTGCATTTCGTGGACATCTTCTTGTGGATCAATGCCTTACGCATCAGATAGTGGCTAAAATCATCAAGGACGAGCCTGGTTTTGAAAACGTCTTGAAAGAGCTTGAAACGCTCTACGCTCTTACGGAAACTGGTGAACGAGAGATGGAGTCGTTGCTGAAGTCGGATTGCATCGCAACAATCGCTGATCAGCTCAAATCGAAAGAATGTGAACTATCCAATGATTCAAAGACAAGTAAACTGTGGATAAACTATCAGAAAATGTTGGGAGTTGCACGCGAGCTCATTGAGGCTGATCGCACTGGGTCATGGGAGATGCACCTCCATGCCATCGCAGATTGTTTGCCAATATTTGCAGCAGCTGGACACCCTAACTATCTCAAGTCGGGTTATCTGTATCTACAGAAGATGAACAGCTTAGAAGCTGAAAACCCTACTGTTCATCAGAAGTTTATGAATGGCTTCCATGTCATACGCCGCAGCAACCAATACTGGGCTGGCCTAAGCTCTGATCTTGTTATAGAGCAGACGCTCATGCGTTCTCTTAAAAGCACAGGCGGGCTAACAAGAGGAAGTGGCTTCAGTGAACACCAAAGAACACTTTGGACCATGTCTCGCCCTGTAACCTCAGCCTACAACTATGCCATGCAAGAGTTCAGCCAGATGGTATACACAACAAGTGAACAGCACAAAGAGGCTACGCCTTCAAGGATGAACAGAGATAAAGCAGACGGAGAAAAGCTAATAGAAAAACTTGCAGACTTTTCTCCCTTTACAGGGGATGCCACCTTGCGCAACATTATAACAGGGATAAATGCTAATGAAGATGTGAACGTGCATGATCTTTTCACGGTTGGCAAAAGCGTAGTAAAAGCAATGGAAGGACAGTCTATATTTTCGTATTCGCACAAGAGAAATACTAGAGTGAAGACATTAGCTACTGCCCGGGCCATCAAAATAACTGGCGATCGAACCATCGACCCAGCTCTGTTGTTTCAGAGGTTCTTGGTTGTGTCACAGTCAGGAGAAGATCTTAGTCTAAGTGAGGTGATGGACTATGAACTCAGCCCTCATCCTCCATCGTTATTTGAAGCAAAGCACTGCTTGCGCTAACCAGACAAGGCACAACTGATGGAAGCTATAAGAAACCATGTCACTCCTAAATCCGAGGATGCCGTGCTCGATACAATCCCAGTCACTGATCACTACGTTTTAGACGGGGGCTCACGTTTGCATAGAACGAAATGGACCGAAGGGTCCACATACAGCTCGATCGCCGAGGCATATGCAAAGCTCACTGGTGATTTATACGGACATGCCACAGTTGTATTTGATGGGTACAGCGGAGGGCCAGGAATTAAGGATAATACTCATCAGCGACGAGGTGCTAACAAGACTGCAAACAAGGTCGATATATCAGATGCTACCAAGTTCGTTGGAAAAAAGGAAGACTTCCTCTCAAATGTGGAAAACAAACAGGCTATGATTGATCTAATCGCAAACTGTTTGCGACAGAAAGGCTGCGATGTCATTCAAGCTGAGGGAGATGCAGACGTGGACATTGTAAAAGCAGCAGTTTCGATGTCTAGGTACAAATCTACAACGCTCATTGGTGAAGATACCGACCTGTTGATTCTCCTCTTGTATCATGCGACAGTTGAGGACAGCCATGAGCTGTACTTCCGTTCAGACAAAAGTGGTGATAAAACAAAACATGTGTACAACATCAGTGTTCTGAAACATATATTAGGTGATGACATATGCACTGATCTGCTGTTTTTGCACGCATTCACGGGTTGTGATACGACTTCAAGAATCTTTGGCATTGGAAAGAAATCCGTGTTTGAAAAGATTCTGAAGGGAGACACCGTGTTACGCTCATGTTCAAAGGTGTTTTGTTCCCCTGACAGAGACAAAAAAACTATCGAAGGTGCTGGCTCTAAAGCAATGATTTCATTGTTTAATGGGAATCAAAGCGAATCTCTTGCAGCCCTTAGGTACAGTTTGCTCCGTAAGAAAGTTTCAAGAGCCAAGGCATTTGTGACACCTGAACGACTTCCACCAACTGCTTCTGCCACCAGATTTCACTCACTTAGGGTGCATTACCAAGTGCTTGTCTGGATGGGCATGAGTGAGGACATGGTTCCAACTGACTGGGTCCAAAGTCCAAGGGGATACACTCATTCCAATCATGATGGATAATGACCTTGCTCCCGAGGCTCTCCTCAAAATGATCCACTGCAACTGCTCCGCTACATGTAACAAACTAAGGTGTACCTGCAAAAAGCATGGGCTTGAGTGCACGAATGCATGCGGATCTTGTCAAGAGGGGAACTGTGATAACATGACTCTGGACCCAATACCAGACGAAGAAGACGTTGATGAAGAACAATGAGATACAGAGGCTATTTCCACAGTGACTAAAAATAAAATATTACTATGTACATATAGTCGTTGCTAAATATAGTTCTTTAATATTCCCAACTTACGCACCATATCTGGTGGCCATCTTGGATTCCCTATTATGCACTTCTTCTACAACCTCATAAATAGTCTTAATGGATTCCTTGACCCCTAAAACCTATGAAAAGACACCACACAACTGTCAGTTTCGTTTAGTATGAACTGAGTTGTGGCCAAAGACATAATCTGGGGCCGTCGTGGCGGCCATCTTGGATTTCCCATTATGCAATTCTCCTACAACCTCATAAATAGGCTTAATGGATTCCTTGACCCCTAAAACCTATACCTAGACACCAATATTTTCACTCTATGTCAAATATGAAGTGAGATATAGCCACTTTTATGATTTGGCGGCCATCTTGTTTTTGACGTCACTTTTTGACCCTTTCCCGGACTTAAATTTTTGTAAACTTTTGATATGTTGTTCACAAGACCCAATACTACAATAAACAATCATAAAACGTTTGCTTGCAATTTTTTTGGGGTCAGGTGCTATATTGACTCTACTATTAAAGACTAGTAGAGTTCTGCTGGTCAGAAGAAGAATTCTGATCAGAAGTAGAATGTCGACGAAAATTGCTTCTTTGCACTTTGATAAAAGACCAATAATGAAGAGGACTTCACTAGCAAAAATTTGTTTCATAATACAACTGAATTGAAGCAACAATAAATACCCTAAAATAATGTGTTATCAACACTGTAAAACCCCCTTTATTGGACCAAAAATCTGGTTGCAAAATAATTACCAACTATCGATTATGATAATCTGGGTCTTAATTAGGATGACATGAAGTTTTTGTCGTACATTTAGTTCATCAATTGCATATATGGAAATGAAATTGCTTTCCTGTCATGCCATCTCAGTGACCATCTCAAAGATTGAAAACGATCCGTGGTTGTTTGGTAAAGCTACAATTGTGTAAAGTTCCTGAATGATGGAGTGCAGTGATCACCAGAAGTCCTCAATAGGGTTTTGAGATGCTCTTTTGCATATTTTAATATGCTTTGTCAGGCTGATGGCCACCCATGAAGTGTTTTGTTTTACTATGGAAGTGGTGTGAAATTAATTGATATCAAATGACATATTGTGTAGGCCTATAATTGGGAAGAAAATGGAACAGTTCCGTGTGATGATACGAGGAGAACTTATTTCCTGGATGTCAGCACATAATTGCATGTGAACATGATATAGCTAGCTTATTTTAGCAGGCCTACTGGAAGTAAGTCATTTATAAAGTTTAGGCCTATTATGTCATGTGGTCGTTTCAGATATTCTGAGTTTTCATCACTTGAACGAAAGAAAAGGAAATTCAAAAACAAGAAATTCAAAATTTGCGACCAACAGTAATCTAACACTATGATTAGTTCTAAGAAAGGAAGCTATGCAGTGAGTGAGGTTCAGAGTCGGGAGGTCGTGGAGGTCATAAAGGTCACTAAGGTCAAGGCCAGGAAATCATCATCATCATCGAGTGTTTCGAGTCTTTCTGATGCTGAGGAGTAAGTTGAAGTTTGAAGTTTCTGTATGGCCTGACTTTGATAAAGATGTCTCTGCATTTCAGCAGCTTTCAATATTATACAGACCACAGGGTTTCCCAAGTATTTGTCAACCAGTTTTCCATGGACCAATATTTTCCCAATTTCTTGTAGATGTACATAGATAGTTTGGTCATCAGATGATAGATGGAACTTCATATGCCTCGGTGAAGATGGTTTCTGTAATGACTAATCAGAGTTGTCGGTTGCCGACCCGGGCTAAAGAGGCCTCTCTAGAATGTTGATGCCTTCTTTTGGAATATTTACTAGGACACTGACTGGAACATCCTGTTTCTGATGTTCCTGACCATATCCACAATGTTCGACATGTTCAACTAAAGAGTTTCTTCGAGAATCATGGCATCCTTGTAAAGCTTCTGCAAGGTCAGATAATTAGAAAATCTGGCTTTAGCATCAATAATTACCACAATTATCGGCACCGATATTTACCCAAGTGGCCTATATAGTTGTTAATAGCATGAAAAGGTATCATCATCTTTAATCACAAGGTTCACCTTTGTACAAGTAAGGTAAGGTGGTACAATTATAGCCACCGTGTGCATTAACTCTTCTGCTACCGTACCCAGTACAGCACTGCACACAACTCAATGCACAACAAGATTTTGGCAAATCTTGTCAAGATCCATCCTGAAAATCCTTGCAGTTTTTTTTGGGGCCCATCCCGGCATCCGGAAAAAGACCATTTCCCCTCCACTTATTGATTTTGTCTTTTGTGTTTTCAGATGCAATTCTCCACTTACACTCAAGTCATACAGGTAAGAATTCTGAAATAATTCGCAAGTAAATGCATGTCATCTTAAAGGGTTTTTTTAGGCAGGAGCTAGGGGTCCCCATTGATACTGCAGGAGTCTTCAATTTGACATGTCATCATCAGATGGAACTACTGAACTTATTCATGTAATTGCCTGTACACAGTTAAGCAAGGAAATTCCTTTGATATCCAGGACAGGCTGATGCATATTCATTGGATTAATATCCATTGGTCACCCAGTTGAGCTCCAAGGACAGTTATCCAATAATTGGGTATATATATCACATTCCTTTTGGAACCAGCCCATTCAAAACAACATCAGACCATATTCATGTCTGTCCCCCCAAGGTATTTCATTTTGAATTATTCATCTTCTTCTGATCAGCATTCAGATCAACCTCGCATTGCTGGGGTGATTGGTTTCATTACAGGAAGATAGGAACTGAAAACAAGTGCGTTCCATTTGTATCTTTCCTGCTCAGACATCGTGCCGATAATGACAATCTTTTCCATTTGTCTTTTTCTCGCCCAGATGCAGTGCCAATAATGACCATCTTTCCTTTGTCTGTTCCCTGCCCAGAAATAGTGCCGATAATGACAATCTTTTCCACTTGTCTATGATGCCGATAATGACAATCTTTTCAATTTGTCTGTACCCTGCCCAGACATATTTGTGCCTATACTTCTTTTCATTTGTCTTTCCTGCCCAGACATCAAAAGCAATGATCTTGATTAGGCCAGTGCATGATATTTCAGGCTATGCTAGCCAGCTAACCAACCAGAAAACTCATTTCCTAGAGCTAGCCTTTCTGGCCTGACGAGATTTGATTGTCATAGCCGATGTATATTGACGACATGAACCTGGCAAATATTGTCTTAATTAATGTTTGGTTCATGAGCTGTCACCCGCGTTATTTGTCTTTTTCACCTTGATTCACAGCCTGAGGTGTGTGTCTGGCGTTAGCGGATAAAGTGTACCAGGAATCAATTACAGAAAGGATATTCAGCAGCAAGTTCTCTGAGGGTCTCCCACCTCTCTGAGTCAAGGCTAACCACATCCCTGAGCAAATCCAATGCCTCAGACTGAAGGCGACTTCTAAACTGCACCCTTGTATGAACCGTACTTTCAAAGACTGAGGACAGTGTGAGTTTGGATTCTCTTGGAGAGGTGGTTGACTGCGACTCAGAGAAGTAGAGACCCCCCCCCCCCCTCGAGAGGGTGTTGACATTCTATTATAGGTTTAAAGATTTTTCTGAAATGGGAGGAGGGGAATGCCCTCTTGGATCTGCACCTGAAAATATGGGCATATATCCTAAATTTTGCTTGCGATTTTCGACCCATCTTGGTGTCCTGAAAAAGGCCATATTTCCCCCTTCTCAAGCCACAGAAACTATTGTTGATAAAAAATCTGCAAGAAGATCGGGAAGTACAGTGGAACCTTCCTTAGAAGACATCTCTCTATTAAGGACACTAGTTGTGGTCCCAAGTTGGTTGTTCCATTTGATTTTACCTCTCTAATCAGTTAACAGAGAGGTTCTACTGTACACAGTTTTCTGTTTGGTGAACAAGGAAAAAAATCATAACAGTCCTATCACAGGACAAACATCTAATATCTGAGGAGCATTTTGACGTGTCATTCTCCAAGAGCTGCTCCTGGCTAGATCAATATTTCTAGCAAGCACCAAAGCGATCCAAGATGCTATCATTAGTACTCACTATCGTACGGTAGCACGCCGATTGTCTCCTCTCTGAGAATATCTCCAAATACGTTAGCAGTGTTACATCCTTGGAACGATTGCACTTGGACTTTTTCTGGTACTTATGGATTGAGTGATGTCATAGTGTGGTAAGACATTTACCCGTGACTGTCGTGCTATGGATGTATAACTCTAATAGACTAGGGCACCCGGGTGAACATTGAGCACATTTAGTCTGAATTTTGTTCAGTATATTCAGTTATTTCAGTGAGACAGGATGAGTTTGAGGGGCGAAATGGATGCAGATCACTTATAGTTAAGGTAGTGCGGTGAGAACATCTTCAAATCTTTCAGAGATATTGGCTGTCAAATCTTTCTCCGAAGATATCAGGAGTTGTGTGGTGGTGCGAATGTGTGCTAAGTCATCAACCTCATACTGTCGGTGCTAAGTGGGTGGTGTAGCATTCAGAGTGCAGGGTGTGTAGGGAGAACAAGTCTTCGAATATAGCATAAAGTGCATTTGAAAATGTATGAAAGGACATTGACCTGGGACTGTCTGTCGTAAATGGATCTGTTGCACTTGTTATTCAGGGCGGATAATTTGTGTTCTGGTCTCAAAGGAGTGCAGTCTGTGGATGTGGAGGTGCCTTAGATGTTTAGAGCATCCACACGATACAATCCATCAGCGGCATATTTCAGGACTTTCTTGTTGTGGTTCTGTAGTCCTTTGAGATTTGCAGAACTACAAATATTCAAAATTGATGGAACACAAAAGTTGGCATGGGAATTTGCTGGTATTTTTTCATCATGTTCATTCGAACACAATAAATGAACGTAGACAACCTTTTTTTCTTGCAAGATTGGAGCAACATTTACAATTTAAAATGGGTGAAACACCAAGAAAATAGCAGGAGACACTGATGGCACTGGATGATTCAGACAGAAAGAAAATTGCATGGTGTGACAATTTTGAGATGATGTTAGCGCCCTTAAACATGACAATAGCAGTTTAGGACTGCTTCTCAGAATATGACGTGGCACGCTTTAGACAAATTGGGCTCAGATGTTTAGGCTGGACGAGACCAATCAAGTTCTAATGAAGTGAGAATTTCAGTTACAGATTCTGCATGATAGTGTGAATCTCCCGGAGGATAATTGGGAAAATGACCTTCAGGGCTGATTCTGTGACTCAATGGAATATTTTGTAAGAAGTACATTGCAGAAGGATTATTGTGATACTTGAATCTGTTATCGTTAGAATCAGAAGATTATTATGTCACTTTTGAATCTGTTGTCATAAAAAGTAGAAAAGTTACTACGACACTTTTGAATCTGCTATCATAAGAACTAGAAGGATTATTATGATATTTTGAATATGTTACCGTAAAAAGTATATGACACATTTGAATCTGTTTTTATAAGCTGAAGCAGGATTATCATGACACCTTTGAATTGGTTATCATAAGAAGGACAAGTAGATAGATTATCATTACAATTTTGAATCTGTTATCATACAAACTACATGTAGAAGGATTATGACGACACTTTTAAATATTGTGTAATGAAACAGAACGATTATTGATACTTTTTAAATCATCATCCAAGTGGACTATCATGTGATTCATGTGATTACAGGACTACAACAGCTTTGAAAATATCAAAAAACAAAACGAGTCTGGCCTTGGATTCTGTATCAGCGGAAGTTAATCACAGCTGTGTATCTGATTGGTTGGAATATCTTGAATCATTCATCAAATCAGTGGCAGTTCAAATCCCAACAGATTGTCAAAGCATAATAGATGTAATGCGCCGTCTTTACAGTTGCTGAGCTCTTTAGTTACATACAACTTGAATAGTCGACGTACGACTTGAAAGTTTTGGAGGAATTTTCGTTGTACAGTATTGCAGTGACAATATTGCAGTGACAGTGACAAGACAGTTTGACGTCGAATGTGGTTGCTATCGCAGCCGGTTTTTCAGAAGCTATTGAGACAATCAACATGGTTACTGACGTTGGTGCCAGTGATCAGCTGAATTAGATCATCGCACTTCTTTGACAGCACAGTATTGCACTCAAAAATTCCTCTGGCATGGTTGGATTTTTAAGTTGTTGGTATTCTTGTGGACAGTCAGGATTATTTCTGAATGTACCAACCCTTGCTACCTGGGATACAACTAATGCTAAATAATCTGGTGCACATCTCTTATTCAAATATTTACGGACATGCTAGAAGCACGGCAAGGAGCTAAATTTCACTGAAATAAAATCTGGATTTAATTGGATTTGCAATGGACAGTACCAAAGTGGTGGTGTCTCATTTTGCGAGTCTGATGTGGTTATGAAAATGGTTGGGAACAGGTCTGAGTGACATATTGCCTTGGATACTTCTAAGAATTAATCCATTTGAATACGTAAGGACAGACAGAGACTTTTAGGATAAGTATGACAATGTATGACATCATGGAATTCGCAATCGTATTGGATAATTTGCAAACCCTTTGATAGTTTGCGCTATCGTATTTGAAGTGTTTGTGTTTGTGTCGATACTGTGTACTGCTAAAGTTTCATATTTAGTAAATAATGGCTTGTAGACCAAATTCGATAGCTTGTAGACCCAATACCATAGTGGGTAGAGATAACACCATTGTGAGAACTCCAGAAACCATTATGAAAGGAGAGAGCTCAATTGCGAGCAGACCAAACACCCTTGCAAGTAGGCAAAATATGTTTGCGAGCAGACCAAACACCATTGCGGGTAGACCAGACACCAGTGCAAGTAGGCAAAACATAGTCGCGAGGAGACCAAACACTATTGCGAGTAGACCCACCACCATGGCAAGTCCGAGCCGGAAACCTTGGAGGAAGTTCTATGTCGTGGCAAACACTGTGAGGACTTTCCGGCCTTTTGCAAAGTAGGTAATTTTTCTATAACAATGATAATACAGCAGGTTTCTGTTCACTGGTGCTGTGATGGTGAAACCCATTAGGGTTTCTTATTATACATTGTAGTGTTACTCTTAAACCAAAACTGGCACATTAGTGTCAGGAACGTACTGTAAACTCATAAATCTCTTCTTTGCGGTTTCGTGAATTTGGGGGACAACTCTGCTGCAACTATTTTCTTTTTTCTTGGGCGATACATCTTCTTCTGTCACTTGATTTGTGATATTGCCCTCGGCAAAAGAGTCGCACACGGTAATCAATCAATCTTACTTTAGAACAGAACTGTTACCCAACAAGAGCCCCCTTTGATGTTTTCTGTGGTCTTTAATCAGAAAACTAATGATTACACTCCAGTCATAACACCTCTCGAAAGTTTCGTCTTCGCTCATCAAAATATTTTACCAAGCGGCATTTTTTTTCGTATGCGGGAGGAAAGATCCAAGTTGATTGAAATGTTCAGGGTTGTTATTTGAGTACGCCAAGAAATTTAAATTGGTTTTGTTGTTTTTTATGTTTTCTCGATAAATTGTTTCGAAGGAGAGCTTTACAGTACTGTTTGATTATTTTTGTGAAGATCATTCTTTAGGAAGGGCAGAGATGAGCACATGAATATGAGAGAAATTGAAAGAAATTTGCCTTGTTACAAATGCATCAGTAATATCTTTTATTTTTATCAACTTAGTTCGTAATCGACAATTATTCATCCAATTAATAAGGGATTACTAATGGCTTGATCTGTTCGTGCAGGTCAATGTTTACAGGACATAATGAAAAAATGTTGAGGACGGAGAACATTATCAGTGGCCACATTATTGCTGTGGACAAAACATGAGGTGCCTTTGCTTTGAGTTCCAGTATGCCTCTCTCCTTGCCCTTATGGCTTGTACTGAAACCCGCAAGTTTAAAAAAAGGCTGACATTGATGCTGATTGGATCTTCCGACATGCCACGGTAACATGAGATTTAATTGAATAAAAACCAGCCCTTGACTTCCTTTCCTCTTCACGAACAGCCCTCAGATTGTGATGCACATTGATGTTTCTGATGGGCCCTAAAAAAGGATGACATCTACTCTAATAGGCTTCCAACTCCTGTAGCGTTGTGCAGTAAATCTTCCAACATGCCATGGTAACGGGATATTTAATTGGAAGGAAAAACACAGCCCCACTAACAAATAACAGCAAACAGGTTTAATTACCAATGAAATAGATTAGACTAGATTTAAATGTTGAAAAATGACATAAAGTAGGACATTATTAGGTCTCATTAAACTGTGTTTTGGTTAAGATGGAAGCAGATATCCTGGATGAATCCTTCATTGCCTGATGTACTTTAAACCAAGAAATACTCGCAAGCATTTTATTTTCTCAATTTAAATTTTACGGAATGTAAGAATGATGTTTTTTTAAATGATAAGCTTTTCATAGCTAAGACTTGTAACTTGCACTCAATTGCTGACCTAGCACTGAAGAGCTGACTATCATGTTTTCTGACCATCGCATGTTCGTGAACAGTAACTAGGCTATGAAAGCTATTACATGTATTATATGTTTTAATTGGGTGATATTTTAATCAAGATATATTTTTAATCATGTTTGATACGATCTTGACCACCAAGGTTTTTGCATCTGATCAAGATCTTCCGGGCTACATTTAAAGGGAGTATAAGACCAAGAGGGTCATAATGGTCTGACACCAGCTTTAGAATAGATCTGTACTGCTGGCACTTCTTTACCCATCCGGGTGGAATCGCCCTTTCTCACTTACTTACTCAGGACACCCCCTGCAGTCATAATCAACACTGGCTTGGCGATGTAGGAATCAAGTTAGTCATTCACACCCCCTCAAGGATGGTGTTGCTAGACTACTAAATAATGACGATGATGATGCAGAGTTTCACTCAATCCAATTACCATGATAGATACAGAGGGCTGAATCAACAAGTAATATTGTCACCTATTGCGGTGTATCAATATGTGGCAACAATCCCCTGTTTCTTGGTAATTCCTTATCAATTATGCTATACCTAAACATGCTCAAGCATTTCCATATACCTCTTGTCCTTAACCAATTTTAAAAGTATGTTTCCATTGTGTAGAATAAATGGGGGACTTCTAAATCATACGCAGTTTAAGCAACATTGTATTTCAATGTATTTTGTCCAAATCGCAGATGCATCATCCAGTGTCATTACTTATTTGATCTGACAGATGTTCAGGCAGATTTTCAGCAATGCTTTAATCGACATTCTCAAAGCAGCACAAAGGATATTCTCTCAGTCAATATCTCTCTGCCAGCACACACTTCCATTACAGAATATTATCACAGGTGCATGAAAATACCAGAATTAATCAATCAATTAGCAATCGATCAGTCCCCAATCAGTTGACATACAATCTACTGACAATCTACTTAGGCTAGTACTATTTGTTTTGTCTATTCACAGGTTTGTTTATTCAGTTAATTTGGGATTGATCAATCATTATTTTCAGGCGCCTGAGATCTACTCAAAGTTTCTTGGAAAGGTGAAAGAAAATTGCGATCTGTGTTGGCAGTCACGAAACGTTGTCATCAATAAATCATGTTCCAGCGCCATGCAGAAGTTTAATTAATTGAAAAAACCTTCTAAGGATTATAAATGAATCATTACAGAAAGAAGTCACGCCTATCACCTCTGCTGGGAACCCATGAAAACCATTTCTTACTTGAAATTAACAAACTTTGTGAAATCGCACACACCTATTATCATCTCAAATAACTACTACCATTTCCTACATGAGGATGTCTTGAATTCAACTCGGTTGTAATTAGGATCAAATTATCGCTGTATCTTCTCAGCCTCCCTCAGGCATCCTGTTTGTCGCAGTGAAATGTCACCTTATATGTTGATGTCAGGACAGGGTAACACAATGGTATTTTAAATTTGTTCTCATTTTAAAAGGCCCAGTTATGTCTATTACTTTATTTTCAATGTTGAAATGTTGTGCTTTTGCCGAAGCCAAGTGTAGAAATCACTTGCAGCTGCAATGTCCTGGGATTGCCTGAATAATGGACATTATCTCACTCTCTCAAGTTGAGGTCATTACCATGGTAAAGTCCACAATTTGCCAATGGTAAATTAACTGCAAATTCACCATGGTATTTTGGAACTGTCTCAAACCAGCTTTTGCTGTGGTAAAGTTTGGTATGGTAATTTGGAGGGGACATGAAAGATCAGCAGTGCACCCAAACTGTCTGTCTACGTATTGCTCTCCTTCAATTCATTACCTCCCCGAGCTTTGCGTGATGTACCATGCCATTGCTCTCGGAATTGTATATTCCTTCAAACCACACTTGCCTCCTCCAGGACACATTTATCGACAATTTCTTCTGACAGTGGCATTGATTGGCCATAAGTTGTGTACCCCGTCATCATGTGCACAATGAAGATGTCGATAACAAGTCACAATTTGCACGCGAGATGCAACAATTCCGCTTAACGACTCCGAGATGTTTTGAAGAATTATTGGATGCTGCATGAGAGTGGCTGGAGATTTTCTCATGAAAGGCGTATCATCGATGCATTATCAAAACAAGTACATCCATGGATAAGCAGTTTTTTTTACGTGCCTGTTTGGTTAGGTGGTTAGGTGCGAATTGAGTTTATTTGCCGAGAGACACTGTCTTCTTTGGCCTTCAAACACTAAACCAGGCTGAACACTCTAGATTAGGAGAAAACTTGGCTGCCTTGACACCAGTGCCAATGCAGACTTGAAGGCCACATCTAGTTGTGCGTTTCCTGCCCCCTTTATGACAAACTGTTGCTACTGGCAGAGATGAGAACACATCCATCACAAAACACATCTCGAGACGCAGCTGGTCTTCGTTCCAAAGACATATCCGAACCAAATGCGCTTCAAATTACAGTAGATGAGCAATATACTGATGGGAAATATAAGAGATTTTTATGGATGCAAAATTCATCTATCCTCGGTCATGCAATTTCCATTCGAAATCAGTCCTGATCCCCCAGCTTTCCATATGACAAATATGCCAATTTATCATAGTGTTGTAAAGGCAAATGGTACAGTTTGGTCCAACTATCAGTGATGGGCAATTATTCACTAATGCCCTGCTAACTTAGCCACTACTGAATGTTTGACTTGTGATTCGAATGTTATGAAAGAGGTTCTAGGTTAACTCTCTTGCTCTCAGTCTCTTCCCCACTGCCTAGACTACGCAGCCTTGCTCATGCAGCAAAAAATCATCTCAGAATTCTGCCATAAATAGAAGGGAACATAGAACTTAGTGTATAGCTTTTATTGTCCCTTTAAAGTAAAAAGAAGCATGTACGCCAAGATTTGTACCTGCAGAGGCATTTTTTGGCATTTTTAGACAAACTTATTCTTTTTAGTAGTAGTCTCCAAAATTTCCAACATGACTTGTGTGACAGGTCCAAGAAATGTAGGATCAATGCATGATTTCATTACAGCAGAACTGATCATGTTATCGGTTATTCGCTCCCACTGCTCAACTCAGGTAAATTGGATTCGAAACAAATTAGGAGCCCTTTTTCGCGGATAATCTCGTTTTTATTGTTGACAACAAAAATTTAGGCTTGAACATTTATTATCAATTTCAGCTCGCTCTTCAGACGGCTATTCGTACTGTTCAAAGAAAGTCAGCCAGTGTTCAAAGTCTGCATTACTATTCTTCGGAAATAAACAAAATCTCAAGAGACAAATCAATAACATAAACAAGATTGAAAAATCAATGCGTTGCTTTATCTTGGAATGGCATTCTGTACAGATGACGTCAGTCTGTCTGTCATGCTACCCTGGAGAATCAAAATCCTAAACTCCGGGCATTTTGTGGCAAAATCCGGTTCTACGTTATCTCGTATTCCTGAATTCCAAGCTCCTCGATGCTGCGTCTAGAGGTGTAATATACTTTTCCTAACTATAGAGATCAATGCGATGAAATGTACCATGCCAATATGCACTCTCTTCTTGTTCACTATGATTGCGAATTGCTAGACTATGCCTGTATTATGGCAAGAAATTAGGGCTGAAAACAGATATCCCGCCAATGTGAACCCTGGTAATCAAATGAAGCCCCTCATCTCATACCCTCTCTCCACTGTCTCCATGTTGTCAACATAGTAACGAGCCAATTATGGAACCTTAACCCATCAGTCTCCAAGGTAAGGACGTAACAATCCCTCTGACAGAATGACAGGTTTGTCTAAGCGGTATGCCGGTCGTCATTACTAGTAGCCCAGGGAAGTAGATGCAGTTGTACACGATGCCATGTAGTGCAAGTTCAATTGCAAATTTCTAATTTTTAATGAACGGCATAGGCCTTTAAAGACAATTTCTTTATGTACAATTGGTAGGCTGTTAACTGTCCTAGTTAGAAGACCTGAAATGAGATTGCTCCCGAATCATCATGACCTCCGTTGAATGTTGGAGACTATTTCCTGGCTAGCACCTGCTAGGATAGATTTCACCATCACAAGGTTGTTCTTCTCGAGCTCTGCGCTTGGAGGAATTTTTCCCCATTCCTCCATGGCATGATGAGCGTGTTTCCATGCCACTAATGTTTATGCAAATTAAGGTTTTTTGCCTAGTGACTCCAAATTGGGCTGATGCAGAAGACAGAAGCCATTGCTAGATGTTGCCCATTTGGATGGGGTCTTTTGCTCATCACACAACATGACGAGGTGCCAAAAGCAGTATTACAAGTCGGTACACGCCTTTATCCGCTCAATCCACTTCTGACACTGATATGGCAACCCAGTCTTAATTGCCAAGCTCAACAAGCATGATTAATTACCCATCGTGAATACTGATGAGAAGAAGCCATTGATCGTTTTTTAAAACAAAGTTGCAAATAATGCCGGCCGTATCTGGGAGTTCTTTTATGCGCATGTGTAACCAGCATACAGATCTGAAAATTTCATCCCAGCTTCCGCTGATCGTGCTGGTGATTTATAAGGAGTCAAAACAGTCCATTTTGGTTGTTAGTACAAATCAGACTTGGCGCTTCACAATTTTAAGCTCTTTTTGGCCACAACTTCTTCCTGCCCTTTTCCCTCACTATGAAATATGAAATGGTGTTTATCCCGAATGGGAGGAAACATGAGCATTTCTCTGCATCAGCAACGAAGAGCTGGACCAAGAGGCCTTATCCAGATGCTGTGTTCCCACATCATGTTGGTCAGGTTACATTCCTCCTGGGCTCATCCAGTCTTTGATGCAATCCCCGTAATTCTGATGAGGTGCTCGTCCTCAGATCTCTCTGGAGAGACGAGGTCATTTATACTTCGGTTTCCACCATGGTTGGTGTTTACCGTGTGGAAGACGATGTGGAATTTGTTTCTTTCAATATTGGTACTCCTTCTGTAATATTTTTCTGTCTTTGGATCTGGTGACATCCCTGTTACTCTAACGAGGTGCACATCCTCACATCTCTCAGGAGAGAAGGTGTCCTTTATATTTCAGTTTCCACCATACCTGGTTGCCTTACCTCTGTGGAAGAAAAAATGGAATTAGTACTGGTACTGCTTGTATAATGTTATTCAGTCTTGGGATCTGGTGACATCCCTGTAATTCTAACGAGGTGACAATCATTGTCTGATCATCTCTCTGGAGAAAGGTGGTATTCTCTCTTCCTGTATTCGCCATCATGGATTGGTCTGCCCTTGACCATAGGACGTGGAATGAATGGGATGCTTTTAGTACAGCTTGTGTAATGCTATTCACAGTTGTTGATAATTGTGGAGAACAGAGAGGAAGTGATACAATGTTTGAATTCTGCTTTATAGAACGTGGAAGGATTCAACTGAACCCTAGAAGCAGAGTGAATACACAATCACTGCTGACCCGCACTTCCTTCAGCTTCTGACCCCTTCAGCTCAAGTGGCCTCATATCATATACCCGGCACATTCATATAAGATCAATCAATTATTGATATGCTGTATATCAAGACCCATGATTCCTATGTCTGGTGCGTCATGGGTGATTGATAAGGCGAACTGGGCTTCATTCAGCTCGTGTCGGAGACTATTGCCAAGCAATTTATCAACTGTGGCAATAATGCCAATGGACCCATGTCGTGCTTGCTGGCTATGAGTTCTTGCGTTTGTACTCGGGCTTTGTGAGGTGGCCAACACAGTCTGATAGTTCAAGCTTTCTGTTACAGTTGTTGTGAATAAATCGATTTCATCTTATTTTGCTTCTTCTTCAGCAGTTCTTTATAGATAATCACCTGCATCATTGTAGTTTTATACAGCTTCATAGCTACTGCAGGAGGTTTCTTTTTTTCTTCAAGTTCTATATTCCCTTTGTTCTATATCATCGGGTCCAATGTTCCCCTTGGTGAGTTTTGGTCTGCAAAGTCCATTTTCAACAAACTTTTCAACAAACTTTTCAACAAACTTTTGATAGCTGACCATTCAGTGGCAGAAGAAAGGATAGAAGACAACCTGGCCCGCCCCGGTGACCCTGTATATAACAACCCTGACAATCTATATCATTCCTGCTTCCTACCCTGACCTGCCTCAACCCTAGCTGATATGCCAGATGTTACCCTAACTCAAGCTAGATATAGATTAGCCTCTGTCTGTAAAGATGGCCCGACATCTCCCCGGTCATTTTCCGAAGCAATAACCGCGTACAGGTGGAACATTGAACCCTGAAAACAAAGAACCCAGGGAACATTGATTCTGGGGAACAGAGGGATGCCCTCCTTCTTCACCTTCAACCTATTGCTCCTTGTCGTTCAGGAGAACCATCTCTTGACGAGGCTGGAAGCGTGAATGCAAAATATTTGTAAAAAGTACATTCCAAAAAGTCATATTAGATGCTATGTTTAGATGGTTATTCCAGGAGCTTTGTGACTTCGCTGCAGCCTCCGTTTGAAGTGAATTTATTCGCAAATGAAGCCATATTTCACATATCTGATAAAAACAATTCAATTCAAAGAGTAGGGTGTCCTCTGTTGTCTGAACATCTTCTGGTATCGGTGCAAAATTTGAATGTAGAAGCCGTGTTAAGGCATCCGGATCTATCACAGAATTAGAAAAAATATTACAGCAAACCGATTTGAAAGGGGCAGGCCGTCAGTATACACTGCTGCTGTTAGTAATTACTGGTGGTCCAGGAATATAGAGATGCAAATTTGTGTCATTCACTGTCGACTAAAACATCTAAAATTCCAGCTCCATTTAGCATATCGACAGCAAACATCGTGTTTACAAGATTGTGTTAATGATTGCTACAATCAAATTTGATAAGTCGATCTTTTGTGCGCTGAATTGGAGTAGGTAATGACTCGACAATTAATGGCGTGGAACAAAATGATTTATCGGAAGTAGTTGTGCCGGGAAATCGATAAAATGGGGCTACATGCATCCTATTTAGCTAAAGTTATAAAGCTTAGCCAGCCAAGTATCTTGATTTTGTTGGCGAGAATATAAACTATACATGTATACGTGTATACATGTACATGTATATCTATGCATTTCCAAGAGCAAATTTCCAAACTTTGAATCAAATTTTTCAAATTTGAATTTTTCAACATCACTCTATACAATACTTAAAGGGTTACGCCATTCATAACTACTGGTGGTCCAGGAAAATAGAAATGCAGTGATACACAATGCCGTAGTGAAGTTCGTATGCCTAATAATTAGCTGAAACTAGGTACTTGTATTTATAGTATTTGTATCTCTCTCTTCGCAACAGCAATGGTGACATTTATATTTGGTATGTATGCTACTGGAAATTTTCAAATTCAGTTACAAATTTTTAAATGTTCACGAATGGCATAGGCCTTTCAAGTCACTGTTTGGCACAGAACAATCTATTTTTAGTTGCACAGTCATAATAAAGTTATATTTGATGATCAATTCTCAAGATACAAGATAAGAAATGACAAGATATAAGGATGAGTCATTAAAAACAAATGTCCAATTGTCAGGTTAATTCTAGTATGTGATTCAGGAAATCACGTGTCAAAAACAGGGATGAAGTTCAAGATGTATTGATTTTGGAGGCACGTGGGTCATCTTTGGACATGTTGGCCTGAGGAAGGCCTGTTAAAGGCGTACAAAACTAATTACTGTACGTCCAGGAAAATAGATATACAGTTATACAGTTATTATGCATACATGTGAAGTTATTATGCATACAATCTGCTGAAGCTTGGTATTTGCAGTATTTGTGTATCTGTCTACACCTGGCTTTGTTCAAATTCATGTTTAGAATGTATTTATACAAAATTTGAAATTTTCCAATTCAATTATGAATTTCAAATATTTAATGAACGGCGTATGCCCTTAACACTTTCAGCGCCCAGCCATATTTAGCGTACTTCCCCAGGGGCCAAGGTTACGCCCCTTTTTACCCTTTTTCAAAATTATGAAAACAATAGAAGGAATAAAGATAATTACATGAAATTTTCTGTGTTGGTTCTTCTTTGTTAGATCTCTTTACAATGCTAATTTGGAATGATAGTCAGCAAAGCACTTGATTTTGCACAATGGTACCCCACACATAGAACAGTAATATCTGGTGTCTTTCCGAATACCCACTTTTTGGCATACTCTCGGCTACATCTGCCCCCGTCATCAATCTTCGACCCGCCATTGCGCCTATTCGAATGCAGACAATCTTGGCTATAAATAGCACATTGGCTGAACATCATACTATCACTTCAAGCGCTGTATAGTTAAATTGTTTTCCCCTATACTGCGCTGCTAGTCGCCTCGAAGACAAAGCGGGAAATTTAAAAACGCGACGTAATATTACGTCGGATGGCTCAACCGTGTGAACTTGCAAGACGTAAAATTACGTCAGATGGCGCTGAAAGTGTTAATGTATGACGAGTAAGTAAGTTTTCGTTTACCTTTGTTTAATGTATGACACTCATCTGATATACATGGATAAAGTTAAAATGTATTGGTATTGGTGAAACATTTATTCCTAAAACATCCTCAGTCTGAGGTGGACCTGTCTTCATCGGTTGCTTTCGTCAACTAGAGTTAAGGTTGCTTAGTCAGGCCTTAGTCGACATTTCCATGGTTATCGTTGGAAACTAAGGAAACATTCATAACCGGCTGTGGTATTCTGGGATACAATATTATCAGAAAAACATACGATTCAAGATATTTGGAAATATTTCACAAAATGACACGGAAATGGTGTGGATTGTCTTCAAAATGGAAGTTACATTTTTGCAGGTCAAAAAGGTAGGATTATCCGACTGAAATTAAAGATTTCTCTTGCTAATAATCGGTCCAAATAGCTTGTTTTTCTATTTCATTCTTAGATGCCGAGAAATTTCTATCATGGCCATTGGTTCCCATGCCAACTTCCTCCTGCTCCACAGCTTTGTATGTGTAGGCCTAGTGTTTGAATGTCTTGGCCTAACATGATAATAGTGTTAACCTTTATTCTTAGAGATCTGTTTTCTGGGTGTTCTTCGTCCGCTTAAGTGTTGGCAATATGCTTTACATACCCTAGATGGAAACACCCTGAAAGAAATTTCAAACAAAAATTTACAAAATTTACAAAATTTACAAAAAAGTGCTGCTGTTTACAGAATCTGATACTTAGAACTCCTTTCTAAAATGCTATTCAAAGACAGTTCAGTCCATCTCCTTATATAAGTTCTTTTGATTTCCGTCATCGTGTTGAACTTTGATAATTTCCGCAGCAGGCTGGTCGACAACAGTAACCATGGAATTTGCTTGTCTCTGTGGCTTCTGGGGTTTAGCATTATCTTATCTGGTCCATTCTTGTTAACTTTCGCGGTATCCAAGACACCCGTGTTATTTCTATACAGTCGCTACAGCTTTAGGAAGAAAAGCTTGGGCGGTGATACCAATGTAATCTGGATTATGGTGCAGTTAGTTCGTCTTCTAAAGATACAGACACTGACAGAATATAGTACCATTTTAACCCTTTGGCGCAGTTTGATAGAAAATTATAAATTCCAGGGGTCGCCCAGACGATGCGACAATACTTCTTGACTGGTATTAAGGGGAGACAGACAGCCACCTTTATCATCATTTCCTAATGATATCATGGCAGGCAGAGAGTGCAACAATATTTGCCACATCACATGAAAGTCAGCAATATTCACATTGCTATCTTCATGTGCAAGGGCTAGCATATACTAAAAACAAAGATTTCCGCAGAGAATGGGAACTTTAAATCCTCCTTCGAATATAGAGGACCTTCAAAATGCCAGAATGCCAAAATGCCAAATGTCATATCAGTCATGCCGTCGAAGTTTTTCAGCACGTCTCTATGTCTTGAGTGATGATTGACTTTTACATTAATTAACACCAGTTAATTAGTATGTCGTTAAGTGTCTCCTTCAAAATACTTGTGGCCTCTTCCGTTAATAAGACAATCGTGACAGCTACATTTTTTCTGTATTAAGTCATGACTCATTTACTCCTTTGGATGATGATCACTTTTAACCATGTGTGATGAAGTATTGTCCAAGAGCATATTTATATGATCATATTTCTCCTCGAATATCATTGAAACGGTATGAAAGAAATGGCTTTTTCTGATAAAAATGTATGGATTAATGCCTGTGATATTTACGTTCAAGATACATTTTGAAAACGTTTTATACAGGCAGGAGCTACTGGGTCGAATTGGTGGTTTTCATTTGGCTAATATGCACAGTACAATGTAGGTGACTGGATCATGTTTTAACGATGAATATATTCCTGGTTCAATCGGAACAGACAGTTTCGATGTACGTGTACTGTGAGATAGGAGAGACCCTGATGGTGATTTCTTGCAACTTCATCTTGCCTACCTGGTTGTTACCTGATAGACTTCCTTTAGACATAGACATGGGAATTTAACGGGATACTTCAGGCAAGTTGCAGGTAGACCAGATGAACTGACATGAAGCCACTGATAAATCTCACAGAATACATGGGCACTTATCATCGATGCTGCGAGCAGTCATCATTTGCCACCATACTGCCATCTATGATAACCAAATGTAACCACAGATTGATGATATAGTTTTGTGGCTTACTTTATTTAAAGCTGTTTTATGATGACAACTTGCTATCGGACCCTTGACTGGGTTTTCAGAAGAGGGAGGGGAGCCATTAATCTTCTCTCGGGAATCAAAAATTATTTGAGTTGAATTGAATTCAGGCCTGACAGGTGCAGTCTGAGCAATATTTGGTTCCTCAAAATTCTGGTAGGTGGCAACAGTGTGATCTTCAGTGCATTTGCAGCAGCAACAGGTTATAGTTTGTTGTCTTGGGCAAGTCACTTTATCTTTTCTGTTTGCTGGTTGAGACATTGCAAGCAAGAGGAGTTGTGCTATTTGTTTGGTCAGTTCATGGTCAGTTACTTGGGAGGCCTACCATCAATGAAAATAATCTAAGCATCTCCCCCAGGAAATATGTGCAATTTAGATGCTCCGAGATGTGATTTCAGACCATTTTCGACATCAAAACTCCCCTCATTATGAAATTTTTGAAAAAAGTTAAACATGTTACATTGAATTTTAAAAGTGATTTAAGTTTAAATTGGATAATAAGTAGGGTATATTTGTGAATCTAGAAAATATGTTGGAGGTGAAAAGTTGAATATGTCACCAAAACATATAATTCACTCTTTAAACCTTTTTTATTATAGAGAAAAGTCTATAAAGCATGCTGAGAATTCCCATCGTATAAACCTGGTTGGTGGTCTGTATATGCAATCAAAATCAGTATATAACAAGGACAACAAAGGCCTAGGATTCCAAAAGTGTGAAAAGTTAATGTGACATTTCATTAGCATAACGGCTTTTGAAAATATGATTTCAATCTTTGGGAAGAATTTTAGGCGCTAAGCTGAGTGGGCCTAATCATCCATGGAAGTACAGTTAATCTTAATCTGCTAATATTTTCATTGGCCTTGTTTGGCTGTGAAATTATTTTGTTTTGTGCCGGACTTGGTCGGTCAATATGTCCGTATATTTTTCAACCCTTTATAATGAGATTAACATTTTTGCGGGGACTAGACTGACCCTCCCACTTGGTAATCTTGATGGCGCGTCGGCCTATCCACCTGAATGAAGCCGGTGGTCTATAATTAGTATGATATTATGTTTAGCCGCTAATGGACTTATTTGTGACAATAATAGGATTGGATTCCTCAAGATAGCAATTTAAAAAGACCCTCTTGGTGATGGCTCATGCTACCCATAAAAGATAAGCATCTTCTGTTGCAATTGACACAGTGGGTTGTGATGCTAATCAAGTCCCTGTGTCCCCCAATTGATTTAGATAAAGAACAGTAGGAGGTAAGGTAAAGGGGCACAATTATAGCCCCAGTACAATTACAGCCCCTTTTATGGTTGTTCCCAAAGACCATCGCTCCAGTTTTGGTTATGATGAAGTAAACCACAGTTCTGGGGACCAAATGAACCCCTCCTCCTGTCTCTAATCCCCCTTTAAGAATTTATATAGAATAGACATGGTATTTCCTTTTAGCGAGCAGAATCTTCTCAATGACAAGTTCAACTTTTCTGGCTTCCTGCTCTAAGCTAATTAGCCCACTAATTGGTTGTCAAACACTCGTTGACATAACTGCCCTCTTGTAAATGGTTTCGGTAATTGAATTAACACATTATTAACGCTTGCCTTGGTGTCTGGGATTCCCTCTATTTCTTTGATGATATATATCGGATGTGAAGGTTGAACTAGGTCCATATATGATCAATAAGTGGAACCTTTCTTAGCAAACACCTCTGTATTAAGGACATCCTGTCTATACAGGACACTAGTTTGGGACCCAAATTGGTTGTTTCCATACAATTTGAACTCCCTTATCAGGACAGTGACCTCTCTATTAAAGACAGTACTTGTCAGTCTCGAGATTATCCTTATGGTATTTGTTTTCATATGTCGAAATTTGTGTTCAACATGTTTTGATGCAGTTGTCAAATTCAATTACAAATTTCAAATTTGTTACAAACGGCCAAGGCTTTTAAAGTTTGTCTTGAAACTGATGTTTCATGTTTACAAACTTTCTGTATCATCTTAATCCTTGTCACTTTCATGCCTCCGGTCACAAAACGTGTGTCAGAAATGGATTGGATTGCAAAAAAACGTTATTTTGTGTCAAAACAGACAGCTACATCATAGATGATGGTAGACATTACAAAATTGAGAGAAAAACACAACACTGTGATGTGGATACTGATATTTCCATAAATTCTTCATCCCTGCTGGCGTTTTTCGTCTAATGACCTTCGTTAGATTGAAAACGACATCCTGTTTAGAATTCTATACCTTTAGCTCCAGGCAACCTCATTATTCCATGAAATGATGCCATTAATTCATTAACTTTTGTATGATTTCCTGTGTTTTATAATAAATGTGATATATTACAGATTGAATAATTCCATAATATTGCTCAGGCAGTTCCAGGGTTGAGGCAGATGGAAGAATTAAAATTTCTTGGAAGTCTGCATTTTTTCCTGCTCGTTTTTTTGACTATGTGTTCTTTTGACTGGAGATACTTATGTTGAGATACCAGTTGGCCTTCAAAATATACCCTTTCCACCTCTGACAGCCCACCATCCACCTGATGTACCCATTGCCGATGACAGTTTTAGACGCACACCACCTGGGCCCAACCCACCCCTTCTCTCAAAAAAGGTGTCCTTCTGTATTGTTTGGTGACAGTTAACTTATGTATTGTTGGAGTACGAAGACATTTGGTCAACACCTTAGAAATCTAATGTACAAAACAGAATCCTTTCTCCTCGGGGAAACTCTATCTGGGGACATATTTTCCTGCCACATCCTTTTCCAGGGCCTGGGCACAAAAAGATATTGGAATTTAAAGTCGGAGATAGATATCTATATGGTAAAGGCCTTGTTGCTTCAGTGGTACTCTTACAGTTAATCAGCCACTTCAGTTCTAATTTCCAAGAGAATTACTAAAACATCATTAGTTGGTCATTTTTGTTCGGACTAAATGGACCGCTTAAATTTACATGTCAACAATTTCACGCTTTTTGGCGTCGCAATGGTGAAAGTCAAAACTTAGGGCCTCGTTGCCAAAGGCCTACTTGTACACCTTCTTTATTGATGGAAAAATTTAACAAGGCATATGCAAACTAACATAGTTTAATTGGCTGCGTTCCATTCAAAATACAGGCCTATTACCAATTATTGATTCAAGTCGTGGCTGTGTATTTTTGTGCTTACTCATAAACTTTGCCATTTTGGATAGACGATTGTCGGGGCTAAGGGGGATTTTACCGTCATTTTACGCTTTCAAAACATCATAAGAGGATTCGTTGTGTACCTTGTCCGTTTAACAATCTTTTAATGGTTGTTCAAAGCGTGGCTTTAGGGCCCTTGTGCGAGTTGACACCTTGTCTAAGTTGTGTCCATGATCTTGGATGGTAGTATACATGACTTAATTTGTGTCGTTATGATATAAGGGTACGAAATATATCTGTGATATCTCAAACGAGTTCTCGTCATTGTTAGCGCAAGACAAGATTTGACCCTACCAGTGAGGATGTAGGATTCCTGGTAAAAGATGCATTAAGTAGTTTCTTTTTGAATGGGAATGTTCATGGATTTCTGGTCCCATCCTAACTGAAATTTGTATCTTGAATTGTTGGAACAAAAAAGTTTGATTTGAATTTAGAGGTTCTATGAAAGGAGGAAGTCATGTGAATCGTCTGCTGATGTTATTTTAATGGATTTCAAGTGTTCATGACATCCTAACATATCAATTGTGACACTTGTTGATATGCCTGATTTATTAAGGCCTGCTTGTGTTTGATATGTCATCAAAATCAGTTGAGTTCTCACAGGTTCATCAAAATAACAATCGCTTCTGGAAGGCTTGGGCTCTCTGAATCGTAGTTTGATGCGATTGTGGTATACAGTGTTGCATGAATGTTGCGAGCGACAGGCAGGGCAACTTATGGACACTACTGTAATTAAACCATTACTGTAACTTCATATGTAGATTCATGAGGTGAAATCCTCCAGAAGATGTAGGCGGCAAGAAAAGGGTTAAATTCATTTCCTTCTCGTCTCCAAGAGATATTTATTATGGGATTACTCGAGCAATATAACTATTGGATAGATTTTATTCACCATAATTGGATTATTTTGTGATGTGCCCAGAAAGCCGATTTTTGGAGGTTTGAAACAGGTGCAGAGTACTCATGATGAAGCCGAGGAAACTCAGTACGGGCCGAAGGTAAGACTGTTCGCATTCTTGGGCAGAGCACTTTATATGTTTTACCTGTAATAAAACTATACTTGCAACATATTAAAATTGTTCTGATTCAATAATAAATTATTGTGAAACATCTCTGAACAGTGCAGCTCGCTGATGAACATAAATGGGAGCAATAATTGTTGCAAGTCTTTGCAATAAATATCTTTTGTTTGCGGGCACTTCAGGTTTAGAGTAAAACCCCTGTGAATGAATTTAAGGGTTGACCATAGGTATACCACCATTCTGGCAGGAACATGTAGAACTTGAAATCCTCGAGCTCGTGAATTGTAGAATTGTGTTGCCTTTGGTCAACCCTAAAAAGTGTCTTAAGGGTTGGTTGAGCAGACATCAATTTGTGAGCAATATTACAGACATCCTTGTTAATCTGATGTTATCTTTTCCAGACATTTCCTGTCCGGTTAACATGACAAGTTGTTTTGTACTGTTGTCTTTAAAAATTGGTCAACAATCACCATGACACATGATAGTGAAAGACCATGGGGCAGGTTTCACAAACAGTTCCGTGATTGTTCTCACCACTCCAAGTAATGTACATATAGTTCAGGCCATAAGTGTTTACTTCATAGCCCTTTACCCCATTAACTTCAAAGTCAAGAGTACTCTCCACAATTTTTATCGATCTAAGCTTTCGGTTGCATTTTCGTTTCAGCAATGTGCATTGTTCACATTATAATGTATGTAATCGGGTGGTTACTGTCGGTTAAAATTATCATTCTAATCCTAATTTCATGAATAAAAGTAGCTTACAGTGATTGATCTCAGCATGCAATTTCGGAATTTCACAGGAACTATAACATAAATTTACTGGCAACTTGACAGCTGCACACCAGTAGTCCCTAAATTGTGTTGAAGGTCCCAAAGCAGGCTGCGCGTCAAAAAGTTGACGACATCAAAACATGTCAATATGGGTATCAAAGCAAAGGTCTATGAGAGTACTTTAACACAGTGAGTGCTCTGGGTAGCCAAAGTGTAACTGATATCCAAAGTGACCCAGTTGCTGGCAGATTATAGCCTCGGTTTGGTATACCTGGTTAGCATAAACTTGGCTGCCCACTGACATAGATTCATGCATAATATGTCCTAGTTTACCTATATTAGGAATGTAAACAATAATAGTGCCATGCATGGAAAGTGGAGTTTGTCCATCTGAAATGTGCATTGAATTCACTATTGCAGTACAATAAATAAAATCACCCTCCCAACATCCCTAATCCATTGAATCAAGAATATCCAAATATCCAAACAATTATTTCATTCCATATTCCTTTTTTGGTCGAAAAATATAAATCAAAGTAAGGGTCACTGAATGAATATAGGCCTACACATGTGAAACATTAATAATCCAAAAGAAGTAAGAATATAATCCACCAAAGGAACAACAAAATAAGTTTAACCTGTTCAGAAGAACTGGAACCAGGAAAGATGTAACAAAATTGACAAGGCAGGAAGCACTTGATCTTCACCACCACGTGTTTCATCATGGTTACTAGGCCAATATGCTAATGAGCGGCTGATAATGAGCTGGACAAGCAACATCAAAAATGTGATAGCCACTTCGTTGATGACCAGAAAGGGTGTAAATTGTACTCATTCACTACAGTAAGACATGGTCAACACCATGGAATTGACCTTCTGCACTTGAAGTATCAGAAACAAAATCTATCCCTATTACAAGATCAAAGGAATATGCCGCCTTGCAAACAAGCAGCCTGCTGAGTTTGAGAGATTATAGCAGACAAGTGTATAAACAAATTAACCCAATTGTGTGTAATTAATCAAGCAGAAAGGTCCATGTACCAGGCTGTATCATGATACCATACACAAGTTGACCACCAAGAATGTTATTGACAGTTTAGTTGAGGGGGAGGGGGCTGTGCTGGGTGGACTCCAGCCATTCATAAGCCTTATACATCAAGGGGTGTGCATATTCATTGAGAAAAGTGGTTGAATTCCACAGCCAAGATGTCAATCAAAGGTCTCCCACCAATGGTCTCTTGTTTTAGACATAGAAACTTTTTCTATCCCAATTAGAAGTTGGGGGTGGGGTGTGTGTTGGACAGTACTCACAATGAAATGCATTTTATGCTCTCAAAAGTGCTTATATGGAATACATGTTGCATTAGGATTGTAGTGTGGTATGTATCTTACAATAATAAGCATGTTTATTGAGGTAAAAAACGATTTGGGCTGTGTCAGAGTCATTTCAAATAATGACCCCAGCTATCAAAGCACTATCTGAGATCATAGTGCATTGAAACTGGAATGCACTAGATAGTACACAAACTAGGTCAATCCAGAACGAGGCTGACTTTGGCCTATTTTGTATAAGTTTTGACCCAGGTTGTACACTGACAGGGCATAGTTTTTGGCCCCCTTGACAAACCCTGGAACACCCCAGGAAGGGTCAAATGGCAAAAGTGGTACCCCTACTCGATGGTCATGACATTTGGTTTTGGCTTGGCCTATTGTTTCAATTTTCAGAGTAATTAATCGACCTGTCTCAGATCGGCGAAACTCGGGTACATTTGAAATTGATCATGAGATCTTTTCTTGGAGTTCTGTGTTCCCTCACTTGATACTTTACTCCCGGTATAAGTCTGACCCTAATTTCCAAATAGGCCTGAGGTGATGTGTTTAGACTCTGATTCAGGGGGGCCTCCTCTGGAATGCAATCTCACCCATGCAAATAGACCTAATATGATGTCACCATGGTTACCAAGACACTGATCCTCGGAATCTTGTTGGGGAGAATAGGGTTTCCGCGCAGAAAATGAGGGAGCCATTGACTGTACTTGAAGTGCACTTGTATTGACTTCATTTTACTTTCTAAGTGAATGTCTTGAATTACTTGCGTGATTGAGATTGAATTATTGAAATATCAGGAATATTATAAGTGTCACAGTGGAGCTGACTGTTGCTGAACCGACCTCCATGTTACGAGTTTAAAATGCATGGGAGCCTCTCTTAGTGGACACCTCTCCAAGAAGAACAACTTCTTTATTAAGGACACTAGTTTGGTTGTTTCCATTCGATTTGACCTCTCCTAATCAGGACATCTCCCTATCAAGGACAGTACTTGTCAGTCCTAAGGGTGTCCTCAATAGAGATGTTCCGCTGTGCTTCATAGTCCAACAGAAGTTCATGAGTCGAATTGAATTCTGGAGCCATGTTGACTCCGTTCTCCTCACCCTAAAGATTGGAAGGACACAACTGGCCCAATCTGCCTAAACTCAAAAAGTCCTAACTCTGGCTCCAAATCCATAAACCAATCTGCAGCTATTACACTTTACCTATCAATGCATGCAACATGTGAAATCAGTATATCTCACTCGCAGTAGGGGCATGCCAAGATGATGGAAAACCTGGACCAAGTCTGAAGAAATGAGGAGGGGATTTGTTGCCAGTTTATGGTCAAGTCATCCCGATTATGACCTGCTGAATACGGATGACTGCTCTGAAGCTTAATACAATCATTAGCGGCTGTTCCGCAGCTATCGACGAATCTGGACATTAATGGCAGTGTAGGCCGTTTAACCCATAGTCATTGACAGCTTAATGAGTTATTACTTCACCCCAGATCTATTGAAATCTTGATTCTATTTTTCAGGATTTATCATTTGGTCATATTGACTAGTTGGAAATCCGATTCTTTTACCCAGATTTCTGACTTAATTTGTCATGTTACTAGACTTGCAATTCTTCCTTTCATCGCCTGTTAATTTAGCAAGGCTGATTACCTCTGGACATGTTAGCAATAATCTGATATCAAGCAGACTTGTTAGAGAACAGGCAGACAATTTTCTGGTTAAGCAAATCTGATAATGATCTGTTTTCTAGATGGCTGAGCTGCACCCTATTGTGCTCTCATCAGTGGTTGCTGTAGGCTACTCATGAAAGGGGTAAAGGTTTTTTCGGGTCACCATGATTGCCCAAAAATGATTACCAGGATTCTGGATATTAAGAAAACCTCTGGGAAAATCCAGTTGAGGGAACATAATTTGCAGAATATGACAAACTGGGTTAAGGATTTTCCCTTCCAACCATCAAGAAATTGCTATAAGTGGTCTTTGCAGTGGTTCACATTTTCCTGCCGTTCCAAGCCTAAAGTGCAAAACTGATGAGATTAAAATGTGTTACCGCCATTTGAAAGGTTTCAATACAAGAAAGATGTCAAGTCATTTGCAGTTTGTTGTCTTCAGCAGCGTGGTTGCAGTTAATCATTGGTATTACATTGAGGGTGACTGAACTGTGCTCTTATACTGTAAACCGCCAACATTTTCGTGATTGCTTTATTTTGGCGTTGATGATCTTGATTCATGAAACAAAAAACCAGAAGAGAATCATGAATATTTTGATTCGCGTTTTCCGAAATTTTCGCGAATTTCCAAAATAATGAGGTATGAAAATTTGGGAGTTTGCATTTGTTGATGGAGCTTGCTTATCAATGTAGATCCTGTAAGATGCCAATTATTGCCCAAGGATTCAGTAACATGGCAAAAAATGAGGCCTTTGTGTACAAATTATTAAGAAGAGTCCATATCCTTTGTTAGTTTGTCCTGGTCCACATTTTAGTACTCATCCCCCCTCTCCCCAAATAGTACCGTCCGTTCCATTAGTCTTTACTTTCAAGCTGAGAAATTACGTTGTGCATTATTTATCCATTTCTTCTGCCGACTTCTGGAATGGTCACAGGAGGCGTTTGAAGGTGGAAGGCAAAACTAAAAGCTTTGCCACTTAGGGGTTTCCTGTTAAATGCCAACGCTGTTCGTTAAAAATTTTGGATTCGTTGTAGAATTTGAATGTTTCCGATTGCGTAAATATGTAAGGAATATACTATTCAACATTGCCGTTGTGTAGCCAGATATACAAATACCATATAGTTCAGCAAATTTACATCCATGATACTTGTAACTGTACTCACTGGAACTCAACAAATTTTGGTACCATACGGATAAAAAATCTATAAATTGTTGAATCAAAATTTTTAAATATTTTCACATCTCGACTTCAACTCTTTACCAACTCTTGACTGAAATGTCGCCAAATCACAATCTTGACAAAATGATTAATATCAGCGACCGAACACCACGGGAGGCACAGGTAAACGCAACTAAAACAAACTCTGGTTCCAAGTCAATAAAGATACTTCCTCAATATCAATAAAGTCTAATTCATATTTTAATTCACCACCCCACCCCCACTTTTATACCCACGCTGTGCTGAAAATGTTGGAAAATTACAATATTGACAATATTTGTTAATATCTGTGACCAAGCTCTACGGGAGCCACAGGTGGTAGCGTAACTAAGACGAGTCTTGAACGCCGTACTAGCGCTTACCGCTAGAACGCGAGTAGTCGACAACGATGCCTCACCGGCTCAGCACTGTCTCGGAAAAATCATTGATCAATATTGTGGAGTACCTCGGAAACGTGTGTGTTATTCTTGATTCAATGTTATGGATGATATCTACGAAATTTTAGGGTAAGCTTGATTGATTTTTTGAAAATTATTGATTTATTTGACCTCGGGTTGTTGCGTGTGAAATGTTGGTCTGATATTTCAATTCAGCTATTGGTATGTCTAAAATGATAATCACATATGGTGATTCGTATCATGTTACATTTACACAATCAAAGGGTAAAGTCGGTTGTTTTTTTGAAAATTATTGATTTATTTGACCACAGGTTGTTACGTTTATAAGGTTAATCTAATATTACCATTCATCTGCGATTGGTATGTTTTCTACGATAATCACATATGGCATTTCAGTTTGAATGCTTAGATTTCTTAGGTTTGCCTATCATGTTACATCTACAGAATTGAAGGATAAAGTCAATTGATGTTATAAGAAATATTATTTTGACCTCTGTGGATGGGTCTCCGGTTTCCTCCTACTTTCAATGCAATTGCCCAATATTTTTTATAGAGCTAGTTATGCCCTAGGTGTCGCTCAGCTCTCACTCAATATTATGTTCAATCACTAAACCTAACATAAGAGTTAGTAAATCAGACTTATATCTTCTAAAATTTTACAATAAACTACATGTACGACGCAAAACATCTCATTTGTTTAAAATCAGACATTCTCGGCATGAGGGAAATTATCGAATGATCTGATCAAATATTGTGCTGGCGGCTTATACCGCATATGAATTTTCTTTCCGTGTTTCCGCGAGGGACGATTTGTTCTGTCAACATGTGGCAGGGCTGGAAAGCGCTGGTGTTGATGCAATGAGATCCATTACGTTTAAGCCTCTTGAAGATAAAACCATTCGTACAGCTCTAAAATGCCTTTTGGAGTGGTATGAATCATTAAGATTCTGTCTTATAATTGTCAGATAAGCAAATCGGTTGTGTGATCGTCCACTCACGAAAGAAAAAAAAGGGTACAACATTTTGCTTCGATGCTTTTGAAAAATAGACAGTTCGTCTACAAAATGTATTTACGCTCTCCATCTTTGGATCTAACCCGAACATTGTCCGAGAGCTGATACCCCATTGTAATGCTCCACTATCTGTTCAGGGATTAGGCTCGCGGAACAATAGGCCCAATCTTGGGAGGATTTTTTTTTCTTCTGATTTTTGGTTGGCAGCGAACCATTGCAAACACAGGCGTTGGAATAATTTTGATTCAAATCATTGCCTGGGCATTTGTAACTGCCCACAAAGTCTGTGAAATTGGGCAAGCAGGTTTCCCCTGTCTTCATTGAATAGTTGGTGGCTACCCTATTGGTTATTGTCAAAATATTCCCTTTCTTTTTTAGAAAAAAAAGATTTAAAAACTATTTGTAGATAAATCTTGTCATGATTTTGACTTCCCCATATCTTTTTGTCCTCATCTTTTTCCTTTTGGCGATTTTTGCCATTTTTCATCCATGAACATGATGAAGCCTTGTTGATATCAGTCCTCTGTCTGTTTGAAAAAGAGCAAGGTATTTTTCATCCTTTTTATGAAAACATTCTGCCGTGGCGTAAAATCTAAACGCTTCTCCGGGCTTGTTCAGATCCATTTCATTCCAGTCTCTACTGGTTTCAACATCGGGGATTCTTCTATAAATCATGGCAGTCTGTTCAACAACGATTGTCGCTGCCATATGTCCCATTTATCTGTCTGCCTGTTGAGAAATAATGGTTCATGTTTTATTTTCATGTTTTCATGATTTTTGTGAATCCCCTGGCAAATGTGAACTTTATCATGGGCATAGCTTATTGGGGTGAGGGGCAAGGGGGCGAATAACCCTCAAGAAAAACGCAAATTTGGGGATTAATATTGTGATTTGGACTGTATTGGTTGACAGTCATGGAAGTTGACTATGAATGTTGGGAACTTGACCAAAATTGACTGTAAAAACCACCAGTGAGCGGTCCTTTTCTTACATTTCTCGATCCACCCCCATAATTCATCATCAATTCATAGTGTGCTGCCATCAAAGATACACAATAAAAGGTAAATAGAGTGAAGTCGCCAGCCATATTGGTCAACGTTAGATCTTCCACATCGCCTGCAATTATTACGGTCGTAAGTGCAGAAAGAGGGCCTGGGGGGAATGGTACCGGATGCCTATATATGGCACAGATGAAGATGGGGCTAAAAGCGATGTGTAAGATAAAGTCCACCCTAGAGCAGTGGCGACTTCACCTGTGGCCGTTCGGGAATTTCTCGATTTGCTACAAACCCTAATTGCCAATCTAGTTCATATCCGCGTCACCTGGCGACATGGTTAGAATTTAGCGCCTGGTTGGAATGCTAGATTGGATAGGAGATATGTGACATTTTCAGACCGGTTGATGGAGTACAATAATAATGAAGGAAATTAAACACGATATAAACAATAAGGCTCTAGGCAAGTGGTCATCATAACTCACCATCTTCTTTTTCTGTGCGTGTGACCATGTGTTGGCCTTTTAGAAACCAATGAAAATTTGGTTTTGCACAGTACATTTCATTAATGTAGAGTTTTAAGCCGTCTAGTCATGCTACACAGCATGACATGAGTGTGAAATCGTTCCAGCAGTGAAAAGGTTAATAAAGCAAAACCAGCAGTGTTAAAATCAACTGGCGTTTAGGAGGTTGTTGCTACTCGGACGAAATTGACAAGCTTTGCCTACGCAACGCGAGGGCGAAATCATCAATCACAGACACAAACATGGAGATCAAAGTTTGCCAAAAAAGGTGAACAGTTAAACTAATCCACAAATGGAGGAAGTCTTCACGAATAAAGAGCAGAGTGTTGAATTGATTAAGAAAAAAGTTAAGTGCTTCAGACGTTTTTGAAGGCATGCGTATATATTCCAAAGGATTGACGTTGTAAATATTTGCAACTTTTCCATTTGTCTGTGGATTACTTACAAGGAGGTTCAAAGAGAGATACATTCCGCCGTGACAAGCTAATCAGAGTGCGTATTACGATCTCATGTCTCCTTCCCGCCAACACCTGGGTCGAAAAGATGCGATTTTGTAAAGGAACATCACAATCCACTTTGCAGGGCTTCACGACAAAAGGTGCCAAAACAAGGGGATAAAGAACTCGTAGACAAAAACCTCAGGATATATCGAGATATCGGATAAAGATAATGGCGTATTAGCTTCAAAGTGGCGTTCTCGTTTGTGTGGCATGATCGCAGAAAAGATATGCTATGGCATCTGCTAATTTAGATGACTCGTGAGGACAGCAGCATTTGTAAGGATTGCCTTGTTAGCTAAAGGATGGCTTCACTAACTGATTTTATCATTCTTTTTGGTTGGTTTTCTGTTCCCAAACAATGTTTCCACAATACATTGCAATTTTTTAATATTTTTTACCCAGGACCAGAAATAGAAGTTTTTTTATCCAAACCATCAAAAGAGTTTGCAGTCACCAACAACGTTCCCACCTTGAAATGCGCTTTCCTCTTTTGTCAACACAAGGGCAAATTGGTGTGTCTTGCGGTATGATGGGCCATCATGTCAGCATGGCCAAGCAGTCCCACGGTCACGCCGTGATCCAATCGGCTTGGGAAAAAAATGGTTGGTTCATTCTAAAAGATTACTTCACGACTGAAAGCGTATGTGACCCTTCACAGCAAAACCAGGCACATCTTGCTTCAGGCTTATTAGTTTGAGTCGGACTGGTTGGTTTGTAACATATAGTAATTACATTCAGGAAAGTCATCCTTTTTTGAAGCTGTCCAGTTGATGCCTAATAACAAATGGGGGCTAAGGGAGAAAAGTATGAAAAACCAACATATCGCATGCCCAAGTTGTTACTTTAAGACGGTCTGCTATTATTCATATACTCCTGCAACTTCTGTCTGACCCACCTTAATTAACTCGGATAATGACCGACATTCGTAATATCCATGGCGAGGTTGTCCCTATTATCTGATGGAGACGGAAATTACCAAGGTGATATGACCATCGCTCTCAAGACAATCGGACGTCATCACCATTGGTGAAAGATTTGTGTCACCAGAGATGTTTTCAAAACTAGTAAGGCATCAGTTGGATTTCGCATTCCGAGATTTTTCGGTGGCTAATTGGCAGGGGTTGGAGAGGTACCCTATCCATTTTGGGCCGGATCTGATATCCAGTATCGCTAAGCCCCAATTCTTGGCCATGATGCCTAAATGATGGTGATGAATATGGCTGCCTGGTGGCCATTTTGGATTTCACATTCTGGTCCTTGTTGGGCTACACTTTTCTCTGGCATTATGGGGTAGGCTCGGAGAGAAGTGCCCTATCGATTTCGGGCAAGATCAAGTATCCAATATGGCACCCATGGTGGGAGAGATGTTGATTCTGGCCCCGATTTCAGAGGTGCCTGATCAATCTTGGGCTTGATCCCATGTCTAGTATGTGTCTTACCAGTGGAGCACAATAATTGCTATCATCTATTCTGTCTGTGGTAAAAGGGCCCATAATATTTCTACTAGTATTGATTTAACCTTACTAAACCAAGAGTAAAACATGATAACCATTTCATCAATTCTCATCACCTTTTTTATTACTTTTCTAAAAAATAGTCAAACATCATTCAGTGCAAGACACCCAAATCTTTAGCATTCAATCATCCTTACCTCCAGACGCATCTCCTAGCATTGTGTGAGACTGATTGTTCCCCACAATTACAATCACACCTACGATTATGGCGGCTTGTGAACACAGCATCGCTCTTAGCAGCTGCCAAGACTTATTGGGTCAAATTTACAAAATAATCGCAGTTGATAGGATAATGACAGGTGTGATGATATTGCAAATCTGACGCTGCGACTTGATTATGGAATGGACTGCTTTGATTCGTAATCTTTTTATGTTGATTTCATGTATAGTTTGTCCCAAAAATTATCTATCAAGTACTTCTCAAACGCTCTCAGATCCACAAATCACATACCAAACCCACCAAATCTGATGGTGCGGCGCTTTCATTATATGGAATGGGCTGCTTTAAAAAAAATTTCAATATACCATATTTGATTTAGTGTATGCATGAAGTGTGTTTCAAAAATTGTTCATGGGACTCCCACCCTTAAAATTAGCCTTCACTTTGTTGTGAAAGAGTGCTGATTCCTTAAAGGACCTGTGCAACCTTGGAGCCTTGTGTGTCATGATGTCTGATAATCTCTCTTGCAACTCACTACACAGCTGTTAGTGAAATCTGCACTCATATAACTCCTTTTGAATTTGAATTAAATTCTAGTCATTGAGTTGGAGATTGACCAGCTTTGATCAGAAATCAAACATAATGCTCGGCATACAAACGAAGCTGTCACCATGGAAATTTTAAGTTTAACATGCCTACCATTGCCACCCCAGAAAGTGATGGATTCGTTCATCAGCGATTTCTTCACAGATCTGTTGGGCACTGTCAAGGTGTATTTTATTGTATTGTGGGGCAGAATAAAAGAAAAACCAAAAAAGACTATATAACCGTGAAAATAAAAGACAAAGATATAGAAGAAAATATCTCTGGGTTCACAGCATATGAGATATCTATGTATCACACACAGACTCCTGGGGTCTGACTTCTGATATTGAATTACCGTATTCTAAATTCTGTTGGAAGATCATATTATTATAAGTTAATTACGAGGATAAGAAATTTAATTATCTTCTCCTATATTGAATTAAAGAGTACCATTAATTGTCACTGCGGTCATTAAACACAGATGTCTTAAAACTGTAAAATTGAACATACAAAATGTATTAAGTTGTGAAAGAGTTTAAGATGACATTGAACTAGCTCATTGGTAAGATTTATGTGTCATAACCATTTTTTTCTTAAACCAGCACAATTATCGTAATTGCTAAATCGTACCGTTAATTAGTCCAATAATTAGCTCATGATCATGTCGAATTAACTCCAGGTGGAACTGCGGGGTCTGATTTTCCAGGAATACGCAGTAAAATCCGGAAGGTCGCCAACCTGGCTAATTCTTCTGTTGTGTGTCTCGTGATCAGAATCAGGAGGCGAAGGAGAAAATACGCAGGAACAAGCAATCAGAAAAAAAGATGGGAAGGTACAGTCTGTTGTCTCAGAGAAAACGTAGGCTGCTGAAAAAACAGGGCTGGTCTGATTGCGATTAGTGTCGGCGGTAGCAGTGTGCTAAACAGAGCACATGAGGTTGTTCGAAACGCTGGCATTGATTGGTGGTAAAGTTCAAGATGTTCGTTTCCGCCTTCATCAGCAGCTAATTAGAGAAGCAGTATTCATCTGGCCTAAACCTGCACATCTGCATCATCACTATCTTCATTGTTACATTGAAAGTTTAGCATCCTCACATGGTTTCTCACTCTGCCTCCTTGACGTAGGTTTTCTCCCACATCACATTGCATGTTCCTCAACTATGATTACTTGTAGAACTGGTAGAGCTAATGATTCTAACTGCTTGGCATTTACATGATTTTGCAATATATTGCATTTTCGAGCTTATAACCTTTAGCCTTGGCGACGGCGAAACACCATATCAAAATATTGTGTTTAGTTGAGCATCAATGTAACTATGACATTATCAGCTCTTTAAAACAATAAGCTGTGACTTGAAATGGTACTGTTGGATTTGGTGTGTGCGGCAGTTTCCGTTATTTATTATAGGTACGCCAGCCACGTTCTCTCTGTAAACAGTTACAAATTACGATTTGCAAATATTTCTCAAAAAATATTTTTGTGATTTTGTTTTCAGTAAATTCCATGTCTTCTTAGATTTAAGTACCTGCAGTCTGAGTCACATTATAGCATTTCATATGCTGTGTGAAATATACCATACTCATTGCATACTTAGTCGCAGGTTGCAAATGCAAATTCCGCTGTACACCAAGGTAATCACATCGGCACTTAATAAAACCATTCCAAATAAGCCAATTCATTTTTGCAGGCATCATAATGAACGTCATGCTACGCCGCGCATTAAACGAGTTGTCAGGATAACGACACCCGTCATTGATGAAATTTTCGCAAATGTCAAAGCCTCTTTCTGATGAATATGCTCACCCATAGTTAAAGGCAGGATCCGTTGTGAATTTCTGTTACCAAGTGGCTCGCTGAAAATTTAAGTCAATATTGCTGCACTGTAGTATTACATATGCCAGCATGATAAAACTTGATGAAAGTCAGCAGAGCTGGGAAAGACTATTCAGAATGGCATCTGTCCCTGTATCCGTCAACATGGGTGCACATTTCGTAACCGTATGACCCAGGCATTTCCATTTTTCCATGCAGGGTCAACTACCTCTCCAAATTTGATCAGTTACTCGTTCAACTGTCCAGAATATCATATCCAGATATGGCAGTTGATATTGTCAAATTAACTGCTAAATTGCTTAAAAATTCAATGGTCGTCTTGCCTCATATAGCAAAAATGATTTGTCTGTGCTCATGTCGGCCTGAATGAGTTAATGCATCAAAAAACGCTCCACTACAGTAGACACAGCCTGCAAAACAAAAGATATCTTGATACTTTGATCCAGCTGCCTGACCTCTAAAAATAGCGTTTGCGCACCGAGTGTGATAATTACGACACAAAAATATCGGGCGATGCCTAATGAGTCGGCGTCATCAGCGTACCTCAATGAACCGTTGCTTTGAAGACAACGACTACCCTTCAGCATTACGAAATATAATTTTCTGCTGGCTTACGTTGGTCGCGGACGTACAGATAATGGGATTGCTGTCGCTTTGTGATGGATAATCCCGTGCCTTTGTGGATTATTCGGCCACAGATTTGGGTTGCCTCCAGAGTTGTCAGTCAATGTCACATAATTTGCCAAGGGCGTTCTATGTTGGAGATCAAGATAAATGTAGTGATGTACATATACGACAATACAAAAAGAGAATGTCCGGTTTTTGTGGCAAAATCCAAGATGGCCTCAAATGCAATATGGCTGAAAAAAATGCATTGTTAAAATTTTTGTGCGTTTTGTCATCTTGCAACCAAACTTGTAAACTTTCTAGGCAGCTATAGAAGTTCAGTGAAAATACAAGGTGGCTGTTAATTCAAAATTGACTGCCATAGAAAGTTGCTGCATTTTGCGGCCATCAATTCTGCAGCTGATGTAAGATAAGTTCAACTGAGAAGCGCTCACTTTTGTGAATAATAAGGTTTGACCTATCACCATTCTCATTTACTGACTGCCTGTTGCTAGCCTAGCATTGTTTGTAAGGTAAACATGATATTCTGTGAGCCTGGGATTAAGTATTTACTTGGTGATCAGGCCCACAATCTGCCAGCTTATGATCGATGCCATGGTAGTGGGGTATAGTTTAAAGGGGCACGCCGTTTGTAATTATTGGTGGTCCAGGAAAATAGAAATTCAGTTGTACACAATGCTATTGTGCGGGTACTATGCATACGACTTTGCTGAAACTTGTATAAGTTTCAGAATATACAGAAATTTGTATATCTGTCTACACAACGGAAATGCTAGAATTTATACAGGATGTCAAGTGTGCCACAAACAAGTGTTTTTCGTCTCAACAGATGTTGACATTGCATGCAACAATAGTCTCCATCCTGCCTGGGTCATTGAAAGTGCCGAGGACTAGAGTCATTGACGCAAACATAAATTTAAAAGTTAAAAAGTTGCAATTTTACAAAACAGTGGAATAAAATGGCCTTTAATATTTCCGTATTTACAGAAACAGTAAAGTGATAGCTTCAAGAGCATGGACATCCCATGCTAGTGTTAGGCGATCAGTCAGTCTGTACCACAAATCTTGATACTCTCTTCTTATTCTTCCCACGATAGATCCCAACTTGCAACTCTCATTTTTCATGTCGTAACTCTAATAAAAGAAACCCTCAGAGTAGACAAAAGCAATTTCACCAATTCTTCAAATCATGATGATTTTCCCAAGTAGCTTGTTAAAATCCCTTTGCTACAGTTCATCAAACCAAGAACACATGTTATAACATCGTGTGGGGATTTTTCCAATATTGTGTTGTGTTCCATCGTATACTTCGAAAATTATGTTACACTTTCATGTGTGGTTAGATGTTTCACCTCACAGATGCACACTCTAAAAAGGTCACATCCTCGGAAATACAATTGGTGTATGGACAGCGTGTTTCGGTTCATCGCCTCATGAATACTGCGGGAAATTGGATCTGTACCCTCGGCGGGAAAAGAAGAGAGGAGTGACTGGCGTTCAATATTAGCTGTGTGGTCTCGTCGCTCCTCTGCAAAAGAGATATTGGCTGATGCTTCTTCACAATAGCTTTTTGTTGAAAATAACATGAGTGGTAAAATATTGGTTAGCGATGAGGGCAAAAACTTACTGCATTAGTTATTTGTTACCTGACTGACTGTATTGGCTTACCTTGACCTGTGCTTGTTAAAAAGTATGTATTTCTTCAATGAAGTTGAGTATAAAAAATTGGAAAAAGTGGTAAGAATGTGTCTTGTTTAAACATGTTAAAGAAGTTTTGTCAATTTTGACCTTTTTTTCACCGCTGCAGCTTTCTTGAAGACGATGTTTCAAGAAGATTTTTAAGAATAAAAAAATCATAATTTGACCATATGAGAGCAAAATGATTTGCATGATTTGAAAAATTCTGATTTCTGATTTGTAACGTACATCTTTCAAAACTCCTTCTCCTTGAGAAATCCACCATCAAGAATATACAGCTCAGATACCCACTGAATAAAAGAGAAATAAGAAAGGCAATAGCTGTCAATTCCAGTGGGCATTCCAACATAAGTAAATTTAGATATATATCACTCCGGGGATGTTAGCCGGATGCAAGAACTATCGGAAAGTAGTAGTATTGGTAGTGACTTTGAATGGTTGGTGTGATTACTAGATAGCATGGCGAGGGGGGGGGGGGATAGCAGCTGGATGCCAGTATTGTGTCAGTGTCAGTGTCTTAAGTCACTGGTGCCACTCCCAATTGTTGTACCCAGATTCACTTCACAATGCCTGTGTCATCAAATTGTGATACATACACATCCTTCCGAGCTCTCATCCCTCAGAAATCCACCAACGAGAATAAACAGGGTTCCTGCTGAATAAAAGAAGCACAAGACATGTAAGAATGGCAATAAAGATGTTAATTCCAGTGTGCATTCACACATATCTATATTTAGATACATCACTCCGGGGATGTTAGCCGGATGCAAGAACTATCGGAAAAAGTATCGGTAGTGACTTTGAGTGGTTGGTGCGATTACCCGATCGCGTGTTGGATAAGAAGATCAATAGTTATCGGGGGGGGGGGGGGGGGGGGGGGGATTGCTTGGCAGTAACAAAATTCATTTAGTTTATGATGAAGAAAAACCGCATGGCGTCCTTGAAAATCAAGGAAAACGGGAGTGTCTGATTCTCCACACTTACTAATCTTCCGCAACAATGATATGAGCAATGAAAAAAACTAAAACTTACCTTTATTGTGGCAAGATAACCATTCACACATGATTCAAGTGTTAAATATGCTCTTCACCTTCTTCTGTTCTCCCGCACAACTTTATTAGTCTGATGAAAAACACAGTCATCTTCTGCACGTTATGTCTTTGTTATGACCAATCTTCCGAGGCACCCTGAATGTCAACATGGGTTTAACGCCATTCCGTCACCTTCTTGATTGGACTGACAAGGAAAAAATCCCATGATGTCCGGTGCGCTATCACCTGGAGCGTTGTTTATGTGGCTCTTCACAACAAAGGAGGCAATAAAGTTGCCAAGGTTCCATGTGGATTATGTACAGCCGGACGCTGATGAGATTTGGATTCTTGCAACGAAGTACGGATCACAAACCTTTAAGACGGTTTGCAAATGTATATATTGAGTTGTGTGGGTACCTACTCATAATGGGAGACGTTCCTTTGGCGTTTCCACTAAAATATAAAAGAGTTGTTGTGAAATATTCATTTTTTTGCGAATTGAGGGTCTTCACTAACATCTTTCTTTCAATATGACTTTGACTGCTTGGTATTATATACCAAATCAAAAGCGCTTATGGCTGCAACCAGAAAAGTGTAAGGTGTTTCACATAGAGAGTGAAACTGCATTTCAACCAATGTTCTTTAGAATATTATCCCTCAACATCCAGCGCTACCCTACGATGCTGTGACATTTACAGAAATACATTTCGCTTGAAAGCCACTAAAATTATTCCAATTAGTACCACATGAAATCTGCTCAAAGTCTGAATCTAATCAAGTCTACCAGAAGATAGAGATAATGCATTGCTAATTAGTGCCTTGATTGAAAAAATATGCATTAAGAGCTTTCATTTTAATCCGATTATGCTGTTGCATTATGATCCCAATTCAACCGAGTTAATCTTTTGAAATAGAGCAGTGAAATTTTTAAAGGAGGATTAGCATAGCCAGGTTTTCCAAATATGGGCTATTTTCCGAAAAAATTTGGGAAATTCAAGATGATGTTTGAAAAATGAATTTTCGCTCAGGGACGTAAACTGCTCAATTTCAAAAAATGTTCCTCAAGATGGCGTCAGTCACACCCCTAAACCTATCGAGTTGCACCTATACTGATGTAGTTCCTAGAGGGTGACTGTCGGTTACATCAGGTGCCTCGGCTTTTTTCCGTCCCGAGGAACGCAACCAGGGAACCACAATGCTCGAAGGATTGCAACATCTGTACAAGACCACTCATTTATGAAGACATAAAGATTTGTTTGCACCAATCATATAGTGTACATCATTTATTTATCTATAAAAATTTGTCACGAGATCTCCAGAAAGAAGAGCCAACTTTACTGGACCATGTACTGCCATAAGAATAGAGTAACAGATGGGAGGTGAGCCGATTTGTGATTCCCCTGAGGTAGCCACAACACCAATGGTCAATTTGCTCTGTCAGCATCATTTTGCACTGCCAGCATCGTTTACAGAGCAAATCAAATTTATCTTCACCAGTAATCAGGGGCATCAAACAAACTAAAGGATGGTCAATTAAGCAAGTATTCAAATACCCAAGATACTATACACTGGACACTGGAGAGGGTCATCGTTCTGGAGTCAAGAATATTGCAAGAAGAAGTCCAAATTAACAACGAATTCGATTATTTGCGTCCTCAAAGTCAATTTTCTCGAAATTCAAGAAAAAAAGTAAGAGTACTGCAGTTCTATCAATGGATTCCTTCATGCTCTTCCTTGCAATCTAAACAGCAAGCCAATGATGTAGTCTCGTCCTTTGCCCAAAATGACCAGGGTCACAGTTGGCACTCGTTCGCAGTTGGCAGTGAACACTTGGCGAAAGGGTTAAATTCTTTGGTTTTGCCTGCTTTCATAGAAAAAGCCCTTGGTAAACCCAAAATCATGCTTTGCTCTATTAGCATGGCTATCATTAGCGTAATCCTGGCCATAAGATGTCATTTAGCAATCTCAGTGAGTGCATGATTATACCATTAATATTCTGTATGTGTACCACTAATCTAGACCATTTATTTTATGACAGTACTTACACTCTCAGTTGTTTCTTTTAGAGGAGAGGGCACTATTTTTGTACGTGTGCAGTGGGATATTAGGAAGCTCTTTATTCTTTCCACTTTTGATGAACATTAAGGAAGCTTTTTGTGTTTGATACAATGTATGAGATGTAGAGTGAATCAGGCATCACTAAGACTGTTCTGTGAAAGTTTTCAGTGGAGGGGACAATCTCACTTACGGGGGATGCAAGGCACCATTATGACATTGAACGGATGTAAGCAACCACATGTGATATGTCACCGCAAAACCAGACGCACAGAAGATAAGCCTAAATGACACCAGAAAATAATGGAAAAAGTTGATGTACACACATTTTACAACAGACAGACAACAGTGAAATGAACTAGCAGCCCTTCTCGACCTGTCAAGTTTGTTTGAAGATTTGCCAGGTTTTGCCATGACAGGTCACAAATATTTGACTCAATAGTGACCAAAGGGGAATCAGCCTGATCACTTTTACCTTAAAACTGCTAAAACTACAATCGAAAGGCACCATATCGAAGGACCTGGTTCTGTTAAGATGCTGCACTAATTTGCTAGCTTGAGTGATAACGAACCTAACCAGTTTCTGCATCACGTACAGCAAACGTGTCTTCTTCCACAATTGGTTCGAATGATCGCTGCCATAGTGTGCTTTTTTTGGCGAAAGACACACAATGTTGTTGCCTGGTATACTGGGGATGAGGAAGGATATTATAGGCTAAGGGAGTTCTTGAAGGTCAACAATGAAATATCACCACCAACTAGGAATTAATAAGGCTTACATAGCCATAAATAAAAGGAAAAATATGATCATGAGCGACTAATCACTTGATATATTGTGAGGAAAGATTGTAGAGGTATGCATTAGCCAGAAATACTGTGGAGATAAAGTTGTTTTACTAATTATACATCACACGGACTCTTCTGTCATGTCAACGACCAAGCATCATCTTACCAATAATGTCACTATTGCCAAATAGGTTTAGTCTCATCTGACTTTCTGTGAAAACAATAGTGAGTGGGTTGCAGTGTTAACAATGGCGGTACCCTTGAGTCAGTCTCGGGTGACACCGGAGGACTTTGTTTGTCTTCTTGTCTTAGCGGAAAAATTGGCGGACGCAAAGGTCTTACAAGAGCGAAGCAATAGTGTTGACATAGCTCCACTTCTGTAGACTACATTGACCTGTCGACTAATATCTGTATCACTGTGGTAAAGATATATACCAGTTATGGCCAACAGCCCGATGAACTCTTTTGTGGCTGGTGAAAATGAGGGGTAGATTGAGTGCATTTCACCCCTTGCCACCACTTTCATTTTGAAAAAATGTTCAGGCGATTCGAGTCTAGACATGCTAGATCTGGTGTGCCTCGTAATGCCATGCCACCTGTTCGGCCCTAGACATCACTATCCCTTTATTGGCATGTAATAACTGTGATAACTTGCCAACTACATAATAAAAACATGAATAAGTATCGCCCAATATATGATTGACAAACTCTCACCGCCAGATCTATTGGTTGTAAGAGTCTCCAGGAACACATGTTGGAGAGCAAAGGTCATCGTTTTTATTGACGTCGCACAGAAAGTTTCTATCGGGAGGATATTGATCGGTTGAGAACAGCGGCATATTATTGGCCAATCATATCCTTGAGTTAACGCGGAACAGATGTTTGACACGTGGGATAGTGTTGGGGATGCCAAAACGGATGATCTGTCTGAATATGGAATGAAACTGTTAACCCTCTGTATTGGGACTTCTTTCAGAAAATGTTTTTGAATATGCATCATTTACCCAAAAGAGTTGAGATGGTCATCTTTAGACAAATGATACACATGATTATAGTCCTAATTGTTGCCCATATCGGGAAACTTTCTTGTTAATTGGTCCTGGAACTGTCCCTATAAAAGCAGCGATGACGGGAGATCATAAAATATTGCGAGCATGGCGTTGATAATAATATCCACCGGATAAGATCGTCCTTCATCCTGTCATTGTGATGGTAAAATATGATACCGCGTCTAGTCCCCACCGGTAATCAATGTTGTAATTCACAGGATATCTAATACCGGTTTCCTGATTGTATGCACGATGCGGAAGCCATTGTATTGGTTACATGAGTGAGATTTTAGTTATGAAAAAAACCTGTGTCACGGAAGAATCGCCTTAAGTGTAAACCCTTTTATTTTTGCAGCCCATCATGATTGCGTAAATTTACTTTTACAGATTTTGCTTTCATTTATTTCTATGAATGGGTGCATTTTTCAATGATAAAACCGCTAAGATAAACATTTTTGCGACTGTACCCCCTCTTCCCCAAAGGTCTTGAAAAATTTTTGTCCATCCTGCCATCCCAAAAAGGCCATTCCTCCTCAACCTTTTGGCCTATGGAAACTTCCTGGTGCACAGTGAATGTCGCTGTGCCCACTCACATGCTCCTGATATTCGTCTATTTCTTCTACCAATTCCCTCTCCATCAGTCTACATCAGCCAATCTATCCACGTTACAGAAAATGATTCCTAACCTATTATGCCAGCGATGATTGCAGAAATTAAATTAGTTTTGCGACATCAATCAATTTATTGTTTTGATCAAGAAGCCGGGGGAGGTAGGAAGAGTGATGGTTATCTTTCTTTGCCTTGGGAGGGGGGGGGGGGTCGGTGAACGTCAGAGGCTTTAGGTCCTGTGCACTTTAGAGGGTGGTTTTCCTTTATATTGTCGAGGTCGTGTTGCTTTGCATCCTGAACCTCATGGTGTTATATCCCTTTCAAACAGAGCCAGGGTATTATAAAAATCCATAAGATGCAAAAACCTTGGTGATCAAGATGGTTGCTTTGTTGATGATGTGCAATTTAGTTACTAAATGGCAGTGGGTACCCTCTGCCAAAGAGTAAATACATGCCTTTTGAGGGTGTATGGCCCGTTCCTACAAAATATGACTGCCTCCATAGTCCCAAGGCTTTTTCAGTGTTGTGCCCCAATGGGTGATATGAATAAAGACTAGCAAATGCTTTTGCTAGTCTTTATTCATATCACCCAATATGGAACAAGCTCTTGAAACTGTGCATGTGCAACACTGATGAAAGCACATCGGATAATGTGTGAAAGCTTCGACATTTTCTGTGAGCTAATAGAGTAAGCATATATCATTACAAGGCTTAAAACTGGACTAATGCAAAACTGGACCTATATAATACTGGACTAATGCAAAACTGAACCTATATAATACTGGACTAATGTAAAACTGGGCGATGTTTTAAATGTAGAAGCTAGGATTTACAGTATTCTCAAGGTGATTCGTGCCTTTAAACAAAACAGCATCTTGTACCTTTCATGGTCCGATAAACAAATGTTGGCATGATGCAGTAATTGGTAGCAAAGGCTGTGCATCACTACTCAGCATGAACCATCGCCGGAGGAAATACGCAAATGTCGTCATTTTGTGGAAGCATAAAGTGGCCATAACATCCATAAAAAATCACGTTCCCTATTTGGAAACGCTGCAGGGACTGGTATAATGGGAATGGCGTATCGCGAGAAAAATGTGCTTGTGTTCCGTTTGGTGCTATTAGCATTGTGACGAGGATACAAATAATCTGGTTCTGAATTAAATTTTCTGTGCACCTCATGTTCTCTGCTTCAGCTGCAGTTGTGCATTTGTATTGCCAGTTTTTTTTATAGGGACAGTTTCTGGGGGGTGTGTTACTTATCCCAAATCCTACCTAAATGACGGTATTTATCTCAAATTCCAACTATGATTATTGACTCAATCCCACATCCCCAAAAACACCATTCCTGGACATTTGTGACCACCCCCTGCAATAAGTCATGTATCACAATATCACGTCCCAGCAATCACCGCTCGATCTCGGGGTAAAATCGATAATGACTAAACAGCATATCAATCATGATGATAAATCACCCGGTAACCGGTTTTTCTCATAAGCAAGTATATATTTACTTGCCACAAGTCTGTAGTTGTGTTTGATCAATTGCCTTGAAGACGTTTTGACCTACAGGCTATGTGATGAAGTTGTGTAGGAGTGCAGAAGATGTTTTGATCAACAGGCATTGGGTGTAGGGGCATTGAAGACACTTTGACTTACACATGTTACAGGCAAAGAGCATTGAAGAGGAATTGACCTACAGGCTCAAAAGGTAACTTATCCAGGGTTAAGTAAAAATCGGAGTGACAAAAAAATCACAAAAAGTAAATTATCTATTATAGAAACATGGCCTCGACTTGCTTTCATCAATTCATCGCTGATCTCTGCTTGTCTCTTTATCCTATCTTCAATCGGATGCCACGCCATTATCACCCCTTGATGGGGATTCACTTCCATCACATGATGAAAATAAACGAATGTGACCTGCCCAGGTGTCCGCTAATGTCGGCTAATGCTGGCAACACTGCCCAATCAATCAGCGGGCGCCCGAGCTGGCGTGCAATCTTGTTGTGATGGGAGGAAAATAGTTTGTAGCACGCAGGTGATCGGTTATTGTCGTTTTCCTGACAACGTCCGCATGTTGTGGCTGATGCAATTTGCCTGTTGCGCTAAGCTATCATTGAACTACATGTATTGCATCTTGCAATGATCAACAAATTTCAAAGCTGTAAAATATCACTTCGAAAATTCATTTCTTAATGGACAGAATCTCGTTATTTCATGTAGAAAAAGCACAAAGTGCGTAAAAATATCTTTGAAGCGAGAAATTGATTCCATTTCAAGCACCTGGCCTTGATGACCATGTACACTTCTATATCGTAATTCACTAAGATTTCTATCACTTTTATATTGAAACCAACTCATCAATTCAATCACCTGTGCTGTAACCATCCATTCCCATCACCGGTGATGTAATATCGTTGCTGAGGCATGAAATTGCTCAAGTTGGTCCTCACGGTTCATGAACAGAATTGACGTGGCTGTGGAAATCTCTCCGTGTTTTTGAGTGCTACTGCATCATCAAACGGTGCTCGTTGAGCTACAAGTTTGGTAAAAAGCTCATAAATGAACAGCGTAGCCATCGATGTGACAATGTAAGGTCGTCCAATCAACTTCAAAAGAGCTATGAGTTATTCTTGGAGATGGTTGTTGAATCAGAAAGATTGCTGGCCGTGGTTTTCTAGAAATCGTCAATGTTTGTCACCATGTCACTATGCACTGTCACAAAAATGCTGGACAGGTCTATAATGATATTGATTTTCGTTAGTGTTGTGAGGCAGTTTTGGACGTGTCATTTGAATTTCAGGCCAGTTTATGGTTACACCCCATTTAGTGCCTTGTTTATTGCAGTTCAATGACTTTTCAATATCATGTATGGCGAAGTCATGCTGGAAGCTAACTTTTCGAATGAAAAACAAACTTATCTCATTTCCAAGTTGTCTCGTTAAGATCACACTTTGAAATCTTATGCAAAGTTCTGTTTTTCACTTGGAGTTATATATACAGGATGATGCGAATGAAGATGCAGGAACACACAAATTTGGTTGTCTGATTTGGAGTTGGGAAATTGACTCAAAGTGGTCCAATTCGATATCTTCCTCTCTGAAAGTCTTGAAAACCATCTCAGACAGTTCAATTAAACTTAAATTTCACCAAAATTGAGTGTTCATATTTATATAGTTTACTTGTTGAAACGTCGAAGTAATTCTTATAAAATCCAAGTGAAATGATCTACCCAATGGGTCTGTTTAATCTTAACACATTTACTTTCCAATTTAACTTGAACTGTGCATTGTAAGCATTTTACCCATGGAAAGTACAGTCCATGATGCAGACATATATTGATACCAATTACTGATGGCCCAGAGCCTCTCTATCTCTATCAATAACAGGCGAGTCCTTTCAAGCAGATTTTGCGAAATTTATGGTGTTATTCTCCTTTTTGCCTGAAGCATGCAATACATCCTTCTCGTCAAGTCGTGCATATTCAATTATGGTCATCACCAGCAATTTTCAAGACCTTTGAAGCTGAAATTGATCAGAGTGCGTCGCTCAAAACGGAAACTGAGGTAGTCTCGCACATCCTGTACTAATGGCAGTATAAGAGTCTTTCTCGCTTCAGAACCATTTATTTTTGTCTGATGTGAGAATTGGGTAGGCGAAATTTGCTTATGATCACTTTTTGTCTTCCTTTAAAATAAGGTATCCATTTCATGTTTAGCTTTTAATGGGCAGCTAAGTAAACCTTTTTAGAGCAAGAACCACACAGTCTATAGTTCTTCACAAATGTAACGAAATTGCAAAAAAATACATCCTTTCCAGCACCCCAACCCCCTAAAGACTTGGCAAAGTCAGAATAGCTCAAAATTTGGATCGATCAGTGAAATGGTTTCAGTTCCTATCTTTCCCTGAAAATGGTGTTTGTGTAGTTTTGGTAAACAAATTGAGAAAATACCCCTTTTCCAGCATTCCCAGACCCAAAATAGTTTCCAAAGTCAGAAGCCTTAAGAACAAGCATTACCGGCTGGAAGAAGGGGTCATTTGTTGTTAACTTTTCTCAAAAAGGCTCCCACCAAGGGTTAACCTTATATTCATATGAAAAAATTTTCTTGCTAAAAGGGGGGTTTCATCCATACGTTTAGTTAAAAGAGAGATGAGTGTTACTTAAACATGTGTTAGGTGTGATTCTCTGAACGCATTAACCTCTGGTGAAAATAAAGGCTCAAAATAAAACATTTCCAGAGAAGCTTTTCTGGCACTGTCATATCCGCTTACTGCAAAGGTCATAAAAAAGTAAGGTTCAGGGTTAGCTGTCTAGGTTATTGGCCAAGATGTTGTTTTGAAATGAACAAACTGTAAAATACACTCTCATTTTAATTCTTTTACATTGGATTCTGAGCCTGCAGAAGTCTGATAAAAATATTGGTAAAAGTTAAAGTTAAAAGTTTTGGGTTTATAGTCTGATATCAAGTAGGCCTACATTTTGTACGATATTGGTTATCATCCGACTTCACACTTGCACATGTTTAACCCCAGCGCTACATGGCTGCAGAGAAGCATGTCAGACAAAGAGACCTGCCAGCAGTCTCACACCGACAGTGTTGATTGAACCAGGGATCTCTTTACCGCTAGTCGAGAGTCCCAGCCACCACAGCGACTCCTGAAAGATGTGATCACCAACATCGCAATCTAACACTGCCCAGCACTAACATAACTGATGCAGAATGTAAATATATGACCACCAACATCACTTCTTTCATGGGGCACCTCCCCCTTATCTACAGCATGCCCTCACTTTAATATCAACACCGCAGCCTTTCGACCAGAAGCTATTTTTCATCCATTCTGTTCAAAGCAGGAAATTAAATGCTTGCAACTTCAACGTTTATTGTTATCTGGTTCTTCCGCCACTAAAAGCTGTCTCTTCTCTAACGCAAATCTGTCTCTTTCGTGGCAGATTGGCTAAGCCACATATTCTTGAGTGATGAATTCCGATCCAATAGCCATTGAAATGATGACGTTGTCAACAACATTCTCTATCACCATCATTTGATATCAATTCTACAGAGCCTTGATTTTCAAGTTTTGAATTGTAATGCGAAAGGGATTATAATTCTCTGAAAATCACAGTGAAGGTAGGATTACGAAAAACCGACCCTTTGGAAAACAATTATAAAATACTAATCGGCTTACCGTTCTGTGTGGAACATTGGCTTAGAGGAATTCTTTGAAGTGGGCAATACCTTTAACCATGATTGTTAAAGCTATGCTGTCTAACTGAGTCACCCGCTCTTTCACAAATATAGAATAGATGGCTTTCTAGTTACATTAGAAATTGACGTGAAAATAAAATTTCCGTCCCACGAAGTCATTAGTGTACTTCATGCTAGAAAATCATCATCCAGTATAAAATATTGGCTGATTTATTTTTTTTTTGAAAACTGTTATGGGTTTATCTTGTTGAGGGTAATAAACTGCACTAAGATGACAGATGGCTTTATAGTCCATTAATAATTGTGAGAAAGTGATTTTTGTGAAAAAATGGCTCAAATAGATATTACGTAGATGCATTTGCGTATTGTAGAACACATTTGAAAATAAAATTAATCTGTTTTCGCTTTTCCAAATATCCTCGCAAAGGTTTTGGAGTTTGCAATACACTTATGCCAACCTGTTGAATGCTTTGATATGTTTGACAATATCTCATCATAAAATTGGTGTAGGCCGAACAAAACCTTTAAAAAAATTTGGTTCAAAAAGAAAATTTGGTAAATTGTGTACTGAAGTCACTAAACAAACTCCAAAAATGATAATAAATATTTTGGTCACAGAAGTGTTCTGTATTTGAATTATGATCAACAATTTGAAGGAAGAGATGAATGCACTGTTGTTTTTATTATAAACAAAGGGCTTTTTGTGATAGAGTAAGAACTACCAGCCATTTTACTTGTAAATATGTCAATACCTTTAAAAATTGTTGCTACCAGAAAATCTGTCATCTCCAAAGTTACAAGTAGACATACTGAGCAGGACTGAAGGAGTAGTGACCTAAAAAAATGATGTTATTCCCTTGTTAAACTTTCTTTTTCAGCGTTTGCTCTGCACTTCGAGGTGATTTTCTCCAGGGTGTATTCCTCCTCCAAGGCAGGATGAGTGTGGTTCTAATTGTGAATGGTGGGTTATTTAACCAGAACCTGAATAACACCATTCTTTAAACATGTAGTTCCAAATATGTTTGTTATTTTGATGAGTTATGGCTTGATTTGGATATTTTATTTATATGGCGATGATTTCATTCTATCACGAAACCAGCTGATTGTTTATTTCCTCAATGAAATAGAAGTTACTTAGAATTTAAAAACAACAGGACATCACTGGTTGACCTCGATTCTTTAGTTCCGGGGTCACATGGCTCCATTGCAAGCCAAGCGTCAATTATGCCACCGTTTTTACAAATCGGGCAGCAGATTTCTGGAATTCCTGTAGCGGTTTTTCTGCTGGAAGTACTACTGTCAGTTTCATGTGCATTGGATGAAAATTCGATGTACATTTATGTGAGTTTGTGTTGTAAAATGTACAGTGAGTGGTCCAACTCTGCATGGAATAGCAGCAAACTTGATTTCATCGTTGTTGACCAATAAACCTTGTGTGCATTTATACGGCATTCCCATATGAAATGTATAATAATGTCCAACAAGGTTAAAACGGAATGGACATGTTCACGACTGCGAGGTTGATTTTGTCCTTGTTTTGACTCATTCTGGGCAATGTACATGTAATTGATAATTTGTTGCTGAAAGCATATTTTTCATTGAAAGTCGCACATACAAGTTACTTCTGATGTCAGCAGTTATTCGTGTATTCATCTTTCTGAAAGGAAGGAATAGCACTGCAGAGTTAAATAGCTTGTCGGATTTTTGAGAGGGGTGACAGCATTGCAGAGTTAATTAACTCATCGGTTTTGATCCAATCAATATTCAAGACATTTGTTGAGTTGGATTCGTTTGGATTCTCTTGTTGTGTGGCCAGTAGCGTGATTCTGAGTTTGTCATGAAATGGGGGTAAGTTCTTAACCCATTGAAAGAAGAGGGTGACGACAGTATGGTACATGAAGTGAACATGATTCTCAATTTTTTGTGCTTGCACCAGTAAATGTGAATTTAAAAAGCTTGAAAACTTCAACTCTTCACCATAATTTAAATTTTGACAGCAAACACAATATTAAGTCTGTCACCAAGGTAAAATGAGCGAATTCGTCAAATTTTAGCGTCACGATAATTTCACGGTTTTCGATTGAGCAGACATGGCCAAACTCCAAGTTCTCATTTTCAGGTGGTAATTACATCTTTGTCTTTTCATTCCACAAATTTCCTCGCCCTCAGCTTTATATTGATAGAAATTACTTCCCACACTCGGTGTTTGAATTATTAATGAATTCGTGTCGTACTTGTCGTTTCAGAAAACAGAAAATGGACAGCCAATTATTTTGTGAGGCGCACCTCCCACCACCATCCCCTGATGAGACAGACGGAGAAAAGGTATGTCAGCATTTTAGAAAGGTTTAGTTAATCAGTTGTGAAGAATATATGACCTGTCCACCGGCTGCAACATTTTTTTCCTTATTGCAGTCAGGCTTAGCCTTTCCACTCCTATTCCCATTATCCTTTCTTAGGCAGGGACGTGAAAGGGGGGGGGCCAAATCTCTCAAACACAAGACTTGTTGACCAGATGCAATATGAGTCATCTTGTAAGACATCACAAATCTAAATGGTGGCATTTTACGGCTCTTTTATCCTTATTCCTCCTCTAAAATGGACAATATCTACGGAAATCGACATGATCTCCCAATATCGACAGACATCACCACTTTTATGGTCGCCATGGAAATGAAACAAATGAGCGCGAGAAATTGGACAATAATCTTGGCCAATGTGAATAACCATCAGTCTGGTGTAATGAAGACAAGGTCAGGCCACAAATGACTCTCTGGTGATCATTTGTTTGAATGAATAGGTCCAGCATTGACCACTATAAACGACCCTTTAGATGATTGTCTAGGGTGTGATTAAGAGTGTGGTTTGAATTTGCAGTTTCGTCTCTCTTTACTTGAAACATGATAGACACCAAGTCTCACTTGACCGCACAGGCAAGGAGTCGTTAGTCTTGGTCTGGCATTTACAAAACCCTTTAAGAGATGGTCTTGATGTTGTTAGGGGTGTTGTTTGAATTTGGTGAGAACCACCTTTTGAGAATCTACCAGCAGGAGCTAGGGGGTCAAACTGGTGCTTCTCTGGTACATGATATGCACAGTTCCTGGACATGGTTGTGCTTGATTCAGTGATTGATATACTCCTCGTACAAGCCTGACTAGTTCTGATGTCCTGTGAGATAGGAGAGACCCCTATTGGCGACTTAGTGTAATTTTATCTTGACTACCTCGTCCTGCCTATAGTCTCCCTTTAGACATGTTAAATTGAGATGCACTATAGACATGAGTTTTTTACACTGGGTACTTCTCCAAAGAAACATTGTCAAAGTTTCAAATAACATCTTTGGAACTGCATCCTGTTAGAGGCGAATCAAATTTGAGTCCCAAAAAACATGACGTATATAATTATTTTCTGTTTCTAATTATACATTTCAATTTGTGTTCAATCTTTGTATTGCGCTATATCAAAGGTTATTCAAAGATTCAGCTCAAAGAACAAACTTATACCACAAGGGTAAAATGAAATGTTGGTTTTGCTAATTTCCTTTGATTATTTTTATGTGACATTTGGTATTGTTTCACATCAAGATTACTTTGTTGTATATATATATTGGTTTGTTTGTGTCTCTGATCGTTGTTGAGAAAGTTTGTATCTTTTAACCACCCACGTCAGCAAGACAATGTCAATTAAAAGCTTTTATATGTATTCCAAAGGCTTATACCCATGTGGCCCTTTGATACTTTCAAAGGGGGACTGTAGGCAGGAGCCTGGGGGTAGAATTGATGGTCTTCAGGTGACTAATGCACAGTTTGGGATCTGAGATCGGTTTGACATCGAGTGATGAAAATATACCCTTTGAGCATGATTGGTGCCTTTCTACTGAGAGATCGTAGTGACGTCTATCCGTGACCTTGTGTAACTTATACCAGACATACCTTGCTCCCTTTAAGCACTACAATCTTCTTCTTCTATTGCCAAAGGGCTTCCGCTTAGCATATTTTGGTTTTATTGTCCAATGCAATCCCCCTCAGTCTACAGCATTTCCTGTCTTTAACTATTTTCTTAAGCGTGACCTTTGTATTTTGCAGCACGGTGATCTCTTTGAGATGCTGGAGAAGATCCAGAGCTCACGTCTTGATGACCAGAGGTGTGACATGAAAGTGTTCTTCCAGGTAAAAGCAATTTATCAGTGTTGGATTCGCCTTCACCTTGGGAATCATTTCCCCAATTTGATATGTGCGTATTCAGGCAGGCCTCCCAACTCATCCATGTTATCGAGCTAGCTTGCCTTATAGCGGAGTACTCTATTAGCCACGATTGACAGAAGTTTGAACAACATTTTCTTGACACATGCACATACCAGATTTTGCTGCAGTTATCATTCAATAAAAAATCTGGGTATTTTGTTTCAACGTTTGCCAATTGTTAAAATTTTCTTGATTTTTAAAAAAGGCTCATTCCGAGCACATTCATCTCATGGGACTATCTGGATTCTGTGAGTGCCTGCCAAAAATTAGTTGATGTTAATTAATTGTACGACTGTGTGCAATCCATAAAACAAACTGGCAGTGCTTTTTTGCTCTGTACACCTGCAGCATGCATGCTTGAAGAACATCTTTGAACATGCCAGAAGCATGTTTTTTTCCTAATTTTATTGAACAAGAACAACTTTTTCCTTTCCTAGGATCCTCCAGTGCCGGCGAGTTCGGTAAGTTCAGGGATGCATGCCTGATCCTCAGCATGTTGGGAAATCGAGTCTCATATCAAGAGTTCCTGCTCTTCTTCTTCTTCATTTAGAGAATCTGTGAGATGCAAACTTAGACAGTCAAGTCCAATTTTCACCATCAAAGTTGCCTGTCCTGAAGAGTTCTGCCATCGAGTCCCAAAAAGATGGTGTATTTCGATCCTAAAACTCACGATCATAAGCATGCGTAATGATCAGCATGAAGTGTATTTTTCTCAAGGAAAGGGTTAAGGCCTTTCTTGATGAGCCACTTATACATGACCTGGTAAGGAAATCATTACAACGACCATTACTCAAAATGGCTACGATCACAACCAATCACGTCACCATGACAACCCGACAAATACCTCTTAAAAGTTCCTGCTGACCTACTAAGTCGTTAAGATTGGTAGATTTGTGGTATGGAGGATAGAGGAGTAAATACCCTCAATAATGGCAAGATTAGGTGCAATGATATCCATAGAGATTGCTGCAAAAGCCACAGGCTACTTCTCACTGCTGTATTATGGTGGCCTGCCTACAAACTGATGTCAAAGATGTTTGGGATAGTAGAGATTGCTGCAAAAGCCACGGGCAACTTCTCACTGCTGTATTATGGTGGCCTGCCTACAAACTGATGTCAAAGATGTTTGGGATAGTAGAGATTGCTGCAAAAGCCACGGGCTACTTCTCACTGCTGTATTATGGTGGCCTGCCTACAAACTGATGTCAAAGATGTTTGGGATAGTAGAGATTGCTGCAAAAGCCACGGGCTACTTCTCACTGCTGTATTATGGTGGCCTGCCTACAAACTGATGTCAAAGATGTTTGGGATAGTAGAGATTGCTGCAAAAGCCACGGGCTACTTCTCACTGCTGTATTATGGTGGCCTGCCTACAAACTGATGTCAAAGATGTTTGGGATAGTTTTAGGTCCAGAGACTAATTGACCATTCAAGTATTATAGCTGCATGGGTGTTCGTATTTCAAGGCTAAAAGTTCATTTAAAATTTGAAATTTGATTTTGAGGTTTGATTTGTGATTTCTCAATTAGACGTATATCTCAAGCTCTCTACTGGCTATTCAAAGATGGTTTACCTGCCATGAACTCACAATTAAGTGGTTTTCATCCCTGGTCAGGGTTTTCACTTCGGGTAATCTGCGAGAGAATCTGCGATACCACTCTGCAATCCAGCCATCTGTTTGCCAGTCCTATTCTTGCTTGTCAGGTCTCTCCCAATTGGTAAGTTGGGACGTGATTGTTCAGCACTATGGTCTGTTGCTTAAAGAAAAGACCAAAGGCCTTTTGCCAACATCTTGACATCTTTATGGCAACGCTGAATATGATAAAGGAAGAGAAATGGTCGCCCACCCCAAGGCGACCTGATCATCTAATCACGAGTCCGTATTATTCTCCATCAGGCCTCGCCTTATGTCCTGCTATAAGCAATTAACTGTGTACGTGATCGGTCAGAGTAGCGGCCAATTCTCATCTCCCAGTCGTGCAGATACCCTGTCTCTGGCACACTTTCGTGGATTTAAGGGACTCTTTATAGTGCCCACTGACTTTTATAGCAGGGATGTTGGTTAGAAATAGCCTGAGATGCACAGATTTTGATCAGTAAATTCTGAATGTTACTTGGTAACAGCTGCAGATGAACAGATGTTTGTTGCTAAACCTGCAGAAGAACATATGTTAGTCAGCAACAGCGTTAGATACACTGTTGTTGGTCAGTAAAAGCTACAGATAAACAGATGATGATGGCAAAAGTGGCAGATGAACGGATTGTGGAAGTAACATCGGCAGATGAAGAGCCGGTGGTAGGAAAATCTGCAAATTGGCAGATATCGATGGTAATAAAGGCTGAAGATGATCAGATATCTGTTCATAAAAGATGCAGATAAAAATATGATTTTGGCAGCTTATCTTTGGATTGACCCAAAAATTGTCTTGACGAAAAGGCAGCATTTATTGTCACCATTCCCAGCAACGTGAAAAAATTGGCCTAATTCTCTGTCAATCTGAGAGTAGCTTTTGTGGTATCTGCCAATCCTATCCTGATTTTTTCTGGTCTGAGCATGTCATGGTCAGATTGGCTTGGCTGGTCAGTATCGCTGATAGATGTGGCAGTGTGTAATAAACGATGGCTTCACTGCAACATGGTCGCTTTGAGGCTCCAAAGATTTGTGGTCTATGGTTGTAGGCATTTGATGTCACGGCCAAACAAAAAGAAAAGCAAGCAGTTCTCTCGGATAAGAATGAGTGAGGTGACTTACGCACATAATTTTGTATTTCGTGGGCCAAAATAGTCACTCCTGCTGAGAAATGAATGTGGCTAAAAACTGCTTTATGGGTATCATTTTTCCTCTATCTTGTATCCTGATAGTCATTTTTGAGTAGTCCTGCACGACGTCTCGAAAAAGTTTATTCCCCATTACAGGCTCAAGTATAATGACATTCTGTGGTCGATGCTTGGGAGGAAATCCATTCAATCGTGTTGTAGCATTTTTTGCAAAGATGAATTTGTAGGTTGCATGTCAGTAGGGTCTATTGAGATTGTCCCGGATATCCCCGGAATTGGATAATGATTTTCATTATTTTGTGGAGAGCAGCCCAGTGATGAAGCGATGGATTGCATGTTATGGTTTTGTAAGTGGTCCTTGAGGAAATTGGGCCATATTTTGTTAATAGCAAACTACTTCACTTTAAATTCACCATTTCAGACTAAGATGCCATCAGTAAGCACTGAACAGGGAAGTGTTATTTCCCAGGACATATCCAGAAGTGATCCAGAAAGTTATTTCACAACCTCCTCATCATGAGCCCAGCATTCTGACAATTCCTTCTGATCTTGCTAGCACTGCTACCAAGTATTAACATTAGGAACAGCCACTGAGCTATAATCACTACTCAAAAATATATACTGTTTTACTGATAATATCTGTACAAAATGAATGGAGTAGGCAATATTTCCCCAGGCGACATTGATCGTCCCGTTGCCATCCCACGCTGTTTTCTTCAATATGCAATTTGGAGAAGATATCAACTTTGGGAAAAAAAGTCTGTCGCATATTCTTCTGCTTGCTGACATACATGTTCCAGACCCGTCTTTTATAAGCACAGTTTAGATATATTCTGATTAATATCACGCTCATGATTGGACAGCTGATGTCAGGTTTGGCGGCGGCAATTGATTTGGGGCTTTGGTGGGCTTAGATTGTCTCCGTTAATGTAGTGTCCCACGATTTGATGGCTTACTTGTGCAGCATCGTGGACGATAGTCATCCTTGTATCATTTAAACAACAGGAGGTATCTTCAGTGGCTACTTGAATTTTACGAATTTTTCGCGGATTCATCTGGATGGGAAAACTTTCAGCAATCTACCTGTGGAATTGTGATTTTTCATGTGTTGGAGGAGATTTCTCAGACAGGGATGATGTTACAATGTACATATCAGCATTTGTTGTGAACATTACCAAATTTTACACGTGTTTTTCTTATCATCAGGCATTGACAACTGGTGGCATACAAGTGATGATGTATTGGGACGATCAACAATTGTTTCTACATTGAGGGGTGTCCACAGAGGCCATATTGAATTGAAGTGATCAATTGATTTCTGACCTCTTCTGTGAGTGGCCTGATCATGATTATCTGGAATCCTGGCTCCCGACTCTAGGCCTTAGCTAAGATTATTCAGCTGAACATAAACATGCACCCGATCCAGCTTTTTCAGAATCTCAAAAATTGTCCTTTCACAGAAAGGCCTCTCAGTCGTTCGTAAAATCAGCTAAAAAAGCACCCCCCCCAAAATTAACATTTAACAGTATTCCTCCTGAAGCTAGCCTGATTTCCTTGCAGCAGCATCCAGTGCAGCCTTCATGTAGCTGGTAATCTTGACATTCTTGTTGAGGGTTGGCTCTAAACTCAATATCCATAAAAGATTTCAATATCGTCAAACTTGGTTGTGCAACGTGAAACCATAACTGCACTCTGCTGTCACAGCCGTTTCTCACCCCAAAATCTCCTCATTTGTGTGCTCGTGTTTCCCTGTCATTCAATAAGTTAATGGGTTGATGACATCCATTAGGGGGGGGCAGTGTTTTTCACTAGACATGTACTGAAGCTTGGAATGATCTGTTGGAGTTGGCGGGTGGATTTTTCTCTTCATGTTTGTTCTTCTCCTGTTTCATGGTAAACTGTTTTTCTGACAGATTTTGAAGCATCATAATACATCTTCAAAAACAGTCAAAATCTTGAATACTTGCAAACTGTTCAACCTCTTCAACATATTGACTTATACTTTAGTGGGTAGTGTAAATTGTGATGCTTGGATCAAATACTAGTACATTGTAATAAAAAGCTCTGCATGAATATTGCAGTAGTCATTCAATTCCACCTCTGTAATCTGGACACCTCTTTAAAGGCACAAGGCTGTTCTTTTGGTAGATATGTTCTACTGTACAGAAGCATCAGGAAATTGATTTTAAACTGGATTAGAACCTGTGATGATCTCTACCACAAACTTTCCACCGAACTGTTGATATCAGTTCTTCAAATTTTCACGGATACTTTTGAAATTCAATTAGAAATGGCGGAATTTAGCAGATACAGAACCTTTTTCAGGAAGTTGATGGTAAGCTTTCTTCTGGCTTGCAGGGGCGTAGCAAGCTGTTTGGTCTAAGGGTTGCAAAATGGCACCTTTTGAAATTTTTCGACCAAAATTACATTTTTGGTGACGTCTGGGGGCATTTGCCCCCAATTTGCCCCCCAGCTAGCTACATCCCTGCTAACTGAACTTAATGAATTGAGTCTCGGGCAGACAGCCATGTTTACTCCCCAGAACACAGCTTGGCAATCACAAATGCATTGTCCTAAGACAGCTGGATCCATTGACCTCCTAATGTAATGAACTAATTGACTAATTAGTAGATTGCTGTGCACTCGCTAACCCAGCGTGTCTGTTGATATACCAAAGCTGTGAATATGATCTGATTTGTGGTAATAATAACTGATCTGAACTGCAATTAATCTGTGTGCGATCGGGTTATCAGTTTTCGTCATTGATTTGTGAGCCGATTTGTGAGAGAGATTTGTGAGCTAGACTGGGTAATGTCTAGAAGAAAACATTGTTTCCTTCGAATGAAGATGGACTCACAGGCCCAGGTTAAGTTATATATATGGACCATGTGCAAAGTCCATCATGTTCTACCACGCCATCTATCAAAATTAGCAGTTAATACCAAGCCAACAATGTGTTTTCGTCATTTCTCCATTTGTCAAATGAGGTCGGAGTCATTGGCAAGCCTTGTTCGACCTGAGTAGCAGTTGGCAGCAAAAGGGTTGATAGAGATGTTCAAAGATTGTCTGTCAGTCTAACAAACTCAATTAACCCTAAGCAGGATTCTCACTGTATGACTTCATTGTCACTCATTGCTGTCACTGATATCTGAGTGTCATTTCCTGAGTTAAGTACTATTAGGCCTACAGCAAGATCATGATCAGCAGTTTCCTGTTCGTTAGAACTTAAGTTTCAAATCATACAGACAGGCCTAGTCATCGCGTGCAGGGCTTTCTGTTCACAAGTATTTTGTGTTGTGGTCATGGATACTCCTGGAAAGAAGGGTTCTCCGGTCGTGAGGAGATCGTCGAGGAAGTCCCCGAAGCAGGGGCCCGACGGGTTGTCCCCAGGGGTGAGGAGTGAGGCGAAGTGGTCCCCTAGTATATTCCGGAGGAATTCCAAGAGATTCTCATTGAAGAGAGGCCAGACCCTCTCCCCTGGTCAGGATACCCAGGATCAGTCCGAAGTGGTGATAAGGGAGTCTACTGGCAGGAAAAAGCATGTACCTCGTCGAGCAAGTATTTCTTTAACTTTTTGGTTTCAGAGAATGTAGATTTCTGATGGCCTTGATGATATTTACTAGGTCTGCCAACCTGTCGGGCCGAATTTAGCTTGGGGGGGGGGGGGGGGGGGGGGCTGTAGGATCTCTGGCGGAGAAAATGTGCTAAAATCTGCATGAAAAATACACTTTTTGGACATCTAGGGCACAGTTTTGCCCCCCCCCCCCTCCCCCCTGAGGACAAATATGGCCCTGCCTCTCCTTTGCATGATAAATCATTCTTTCTTACCAACGACCACCGAGCCCTCCTCCATCCCCCCATCAATTCTCTCACGCATATCCATATCTACTTTTTCAGGGGGCAGACTTCCTTGATGCCCTGGCGAAATTCCAAGGTCGTAGACTCGAGGACCAACGATGTGAAATGCCAAGTCCTAAGGTATGTTTTATCACCAGATTTAAAAGGGGGACTATGAGCAATTTAAGGTTCTCATTTTAGCAAAAGCTAGAAAAACTAGAAAACTCAAATTGACTAGCAGTGGTGGCATATTTTGATTTCAACGGATAACTTAATCTAACCGAGGTTTGCTGGTGTGTTCTCCCTTTTCAGCCCCCTTTATCAGCAAATGTCTACAATCTAGTTGCCATTCCTTTGGCCAGCTCATTAAACTCCATCAAGTTTCTAATTAACATGCTTGATGGGGCCCCCCCCCCCCCCAAAAAAAAATCCCGATTCCCGATTTTGAACATCCTCTTTCAATTTCTTTATTTTGCCAAATCCGTGATTAATGCCCCAAAAGACCCCTCAAAATCCACTCTTTAAATCTGAAAACACCAAATTCTGTTTATGTTTTGGACAAATTCCGTGCCAGTTTGCGGATTTTCGGGGGCCCTCAACATTCCATCATCAGCTGATATTATGATTTAATGTAGAGGGAATGCCATCACGCAGGATGGAAGTCAAGTCTTTGCCTGTTTCAGTGTTATCTAAGTGGGACTGGTGACGGGTCATGTTAGTATTAGTTTGTTTCCTTATATAACTCTTTTACATGTACAGTAGTTCTCAATAACAATGAAATTTTCTCAAGACCTGGGCTGGGTGCATGAAATTTCATTTATACTCTATTTGTTTATTACACAACGGCAATAATGAAACTCATTCAGTACATGTACATAGTTATGCCTTTTGAAATTTTCAAATTCAATTCAAATTTTTAAAGAACAGGGTAGATTTGCATGTGCTTTGATATCATAAGATTTACATCTGCCATGATATTAAGATTTACATCTTTCATTCCAGGCCAAGGCCACTGCCAAAAAACCTGAATTAAACTTAGCTGAAGAGGTAAGATCATTATTTCAATCATCGCAGAGAAGCACGAAAATACTCATTATTCTATCCTGATCTACCAAGTTTTTCGATATCGACCCAGAAGGTCTATCCTAGTGTTTGAAATACGAGTTTATTGCAGAAAACACCTGTGGCATTTTCAGCCTTCTGTCGGTGTCCGGTGGCAACCTAAAATCCTGTCTTTGTGATATCAAAGGACAAATAATCTTTAACAGCTGCTTTCGAGCTCCGTCTCATATTTGACACTTACGGTTGCAGAATAGAGGATGTGTTGCGGCTGACATATTGGAACATTCCAGACCGATAAGCCCCTAGCAATGTGGCGTGCTTTTGAATTATTTATTTCTAATGATTAGTCGATTTCGACTTGCATTACGCTGCCACAGCTGTACATAAAACATGACAATCGCTACATTTCTGTCTAAGATGATTCAGGCATCAAAAAGCCATGCAGTATTTTTCTCAAGATCAAAATAAACGCTACATGAAGATGGGGAATTTTCGAAGAAATCTTAGTTGCTCTCGATCCTACTTCTCTCAATATCTTAGTTGCTCTCCTACTCCTCCAAAAATCTTTGTTGCTCGCCTCTTTCTTATTTTGTGATTGTCCTACCAAATGTGTCCACCATCAGAGCCAGCTGTTTTGCTCCCAGAGGCAATTCTTTCTGATCAATAGAAATGAAGATAGATTGTTGGAATGCGAGTCTATCCAAGCGCAAGATTGCATTTAGTGGCCAGTGAAATCCTGACAGCTGAATTTGAGTGAAAGAGGCCTGGGATCTGGTGTGGCAGACCCTGACTTTGTGAAGAAACGAAACGAATGGATTTCGAGACAAGTTTGTTCAGCCCTTATGATCAAGATCATTGAGGACCTTGTTTTCTTGCATCTACTACCATTACTGATGGCGGAATGGTCTTACCGGTACAGCCAAAAAAGGGATATCATGATTGACACCAATATTTTCCATCCCTTATTACCATATCATTATCTACAGTGCCACTGTGATTCATATTTTGTCTGGTTCATACCATTTCAAAGTTGTGGTCAGTCAGTGACTGCCTCTCTATGATATGAGTCAGAAGAGACTGATACCATCTCCCCTAAAGAGAAGTAAGAGCTAATAAACACTGATCTTTATCGATTCTTGATACATGTTATGCATGTAGGAACAACAGCAAAATAGAAATACTTGTAATGATGGTTATACTAATCAATTTCTACCAAACTCTGTCCTTGCGATGATTTCTTAATCACCAACATCAACAGTTTTGATGGGGAAAAAATTGCTTGAACATTTCCTGAGGCACCTAATCAGATTCACAGCGGCTTGTGCTAAAAGTGTCATCGAAGATGAATTTGTTGAAAGACTCCCCCAGGCTCTGAATATTTCTGGTTCTGTTTGCCATCAAAATTTTTTTCTTCGTTGCTTCGTTTTATCCTGGTCTCTTTCTGTAAAGTTTTTGTTAGCATTCATCTACATCATGTTTCCAGCCAAAACGATACCACAAGGAGGATATTTGTAGTCATTACATGTACTTATGTTTTCCTGTTCCTTTCAGATTTTGAAAAAAGAGGGACCTTATCCCATGGTAGCAGTGCCCCCTGGTGGTGGTTACTGGTTAGATGGTGCTGATCACGTATGTGAGACGGACGATGAGGGTAATCCCGTCGCGGCCGCCGGTAATGACAATAGTGCTCAAAAAGCTAAACTTGAAATAGACGAAACTGCCAAATGTTACCGACGATACTTCCTGGGAAAGGTAAGGATGATTTTCTTGCCTTTTTATCGACTGCTAGTTGGCAACCGGATGCTTAAGGATTATCAGTTACCTGTGTCTTCACCGTTTGTAAAAGTCGTAGTACCTAAGTAGATCTCATCAATGATAATGATAACATTAATATGTCATTGATTTTCCAGGAGCATTTTAACTTCTATGGTATGGATGAAACTCTGGGTCCGTTGGTGATGTCGGTGAAATATGAGACGATATCATCACAAGACCATATTAGGATAATACTAAGGTAAGCACAGCAGAGAAAAGTCGTATCTTTTACATGAAATTTAGGACCAGGGCCTCGGGGCTGTCGGGGGACATCACCATATACCAGTGGTTTACAATATTTTCATTGGTTGTTATCTTGTCTGTGGAGGAAAAAAAAGAAGCTTTCTCCACGATTGGCATTGTCACTTCATGGGATTACCAAATGTCCTTCCCTGCTACTGCACAATAAATAGTTAGAACCTCAAATAATCACATTAAATTCTTGAAGGTCTTGATAAATTCTTGGTTAGAATTCCGATTTATTTTCTGAGTGTTCTACTAGAGCCACACGATAAATAAATTCTCTTCGCTTCCTACATTGCAGAACTAAAGCGCGCACGATTCACGAGATCGTGAAATCAAGTAGCCTTGGAGATTTACCGACCCCGGGGCGAATGGCTAAATTGATCTGTGATGACGTCATGACTGAGAAATTTCACCCGGTGCTCTTTTCAAAGGTATGTTGATCGTGACTATAGGCAGAAGCTGCAGGGGGGGGGGTCAAATTGGCGGTCTTTGGGTGACCATGGGCAGTTGCCCCAACTGTATACTCTACTGGTCAAGAATGAAATTCTCTCAGTTTATCCATATTCTTATTATTAAGTCCATCCACATTAAAAATGTTTGAAATGACATTTAAACTTTGAAATGACAGCTATGAATTTGAATTCTTTATCTTCTCCAGGGCTCTGACATTGTCGTGAAATACGACGAACACGTGTTGATTAACACATTCAAGTTTGGAATCATTTATCAAAAGTTCCAGCAGACGCGAGAGGAGGACATCTTTGCCAACGTCGGCCATAGTGACTCAATGGAAGAGTTCCTGGACCTTTTGGGAGATAGGGTCTCACTCAAAGATTTCAAAGGGTAAGTTTTAGTAAAAAGATTCAGGGGAACTACTAACAATCCCAAAATAGTTGTTGCCTGATTTCCTCGGGGACAAATAGGGTTTGTGATACAGACAATGGCAATGACCTCGATTTTTAAATCATTTCAGATGATAATCTTTAGATCTTAAGATGCTATTCCCCTTTATATGAAATATCTTTCAAACCTTTACAGGTTCCGTGGTGGACTGGACACACAGCATGGACAAACAGGTGCCGAGTCAGTCTATACAGTTTTCAAAGAGCGGGAAATCATGTTCCACGTCTCAACGCTATTACCGTTCACTGATGGGGACCCACAACAGCTACAGGTAGGTGAATGATTCGAGGATTAAACCGAGTAGCCTACAGAGTAGGAATTTGAAAATTGAAGTGTCACATTTTCCAAGCATCTGAGAATATAAATCATCAATCAACCATGAAACTTGACTAGAAATCCAGTAGGTAACTGTTTGCAGTTTTTTAGCTGTAATGGCAAGGACTGTCTACATGAAAACCCTGCTGTAGCGTAGGTTCAAAAAATATCTGATCTCATTGATTTTTCAGCGGAAGAGACATATCGGTAACGACATAATCGCCATAGTTTTCCAAGAAGAGAACACCCCCTTTGTGCCAGACGTGATTGCCTCGCATTTCCTCCACACCTACATCATCGTGCAACCTGTCACATTCCCATCGGGTTGCACCATGTACAAGGTGGCAGTGGCCGCCAGAGACGACGTGCCATTCTTCGGGCCGACGTTGCCCAATCCTGCTTTATTCAAAAAGGTGTGTAACTATTTAGAAAGCTGTATAAGATAACCCAGTGCATCATTAGACACCCATACACGCAAGTGCATCTTGACTCCCATGGCCATTTCTGCTCTTATCCAACTATAAAGGTTGCTTGAAATGTGTTTGCATTTACAAGATATGACGGCTTAAATATCTGTGAGAGCTTAAATATCCCAAATTCAACGAAATTAAGAAAGAAATTGGGAACATTGGGAATCGATGCACTGTGTAGACGTCTAGCATCTTCTCCAGGCAACATGAGGACTGGAAATAAACATTGGATATGAATCGTCGCTATAGTGACAATTGGGGGGCGAAAAGGTTTTATAATGATGGTGTGTATGCCTTAGGTGCACCTAGATGTGAGACAGACCAGTTCGTATTATATGTTTAAAATCAATTTGATTCATCATCTGTTTCCGATACGATATGAGTACTTGTTGTTATTTTTTGAGTATATTTTCGATCAAATTTTCAGGGTGCTGATTTCAGAGAGTTCCTGCTCACCAAAGCCATAAATGCTGAGAACGCATGTTACAAGTCGGAACGATTCTCAAAACTCGGGGCAAGTCACGTACTAAGTCTACAATATTTGTTCAACTTGTTGGAGTTTTTATGATTGTTTGGAGGCTTTTTATTGCAAAGTTGGTCCTTTCACCAAGTCTAGTCCTCGAGGGTTTAAAAAGTCAGTCGCTTACTTCACAAACCTCTATCAGGAAGGAGCCTCTTTCTAGCTGCCTATTACATGTATTATGACATAAAAAACTGCTGCATCTCCGAAAATCCGAGGGACAGTTTTTCGTGAAATGGGGTTTAGTTACCATAGTTTAGGTTCTTGAGACACCATTGGGTGTCATCCTCCATCAATGATATCAAATCTCATAAAATGTTACTTCTAATACAGGGACGAACGCGGGCTGCGCTGTTAGAAACCTTACACGAAGATCTGCAGAGGAAAAACCTACAGATGTTTGGGATATCGCCATCATCGTTGGATTTAAAACCTGAAAGTAGCGGCTTCATGGACTTATTGAAACGGTCGTTAGGAAGTCGGAGCCGGGGACAGACATTTGATCAAGGGGGCGCCACACCCAAGAGGACTAATGGCATGATTTCTCCAATCAACCCTCTTCCGACGCTAGGAGAGGACGAACGTACACCAACACCGGTCAGTACCTATTTCCAAAAAGGTTTCCATGCCCTTACTCCAGACTCTGCAAACAATAAAAATAAATGGAATTTTCTGCATTGGAAGCCAGTTGTCCAATGCAGAAAATTCCTCCTTGCAGAAAATTCCTTAAAGCAATGTCTGCGAAATTGGTCGATGTATTTTTATCAAAAGGTTCAAAAAATTTAATCTGAATTTGAAGTTGGTCTTCATTCCTCTAATCAGTCAGTTGTTATACAGTCCAAATCACAATTGACATCCAGTAATGCACGTGAAACATGGAGAGATAAGCATGCACAACACGCACGTAGGTTGCACAACTCGCACGTAGGTTGCACAACTCGCACGTAGGTTGCAGGTCACTAATGCGAAGCAGGAAGAATGTCATGGATGTCAACTGTGACTTGGATTGGATTGAAGTAGTGACTAGCAGGCTATGCAGGTTGCTCCTAGATTACCTCAGATTTTCAAATGATTGTTCCTCTTATTTTTAGGTTAAAAAGCATCACCGAGGGAAACACATGTTGAAACAACATACGACTAGTTCAGAGAAAAAAGAGGCAGCTGAACGAAAGATGCTTGCAGATAGCCAGAGCTCAGGGAGTATCACTCACTCGTCATCGTATAAGACGGTGAATAGTCCACCACCTAGTCCCGAGTCTAGTCCAGATAGCACCAATGGCAAGAAAAGGTAGGGGAAAAGGTCTGATATCTTTCTGTCTGCCCACATTCTATGTGGCATAGATTTAGTTGTGTTGTACAATAAATGAACACCATGGCACTATAAATTGTCTTTTTTCTCTCCAGAATATGCCAACAAGGCTCAGCCAATCAGAGCTCACCTTCCAACTCGCGGAGTAGCAGTTTTAACAGCCTGGACGACTGTGGCGTCGAAGTTTATGTCAATCAGAATACTCAAGAACACAATGAAGATTCAGACACGGGCATGGTGAGTAAAGTCCTTTGACCAAGAGCACAAATTCTGCCCTAAAACATTGAGGAAACTTATAAATCTTTGTGTGAATCTGATTGAAAATTTGATTTTAATTCATTTTCCAGGAAAGCATGTCTTCGGCTGAGACGCCCAGCACGAATAAGTTGATCTCACTCTCCAATAGCTTTAGTGAAGATGTCGGGTGTATACTCATGACAGACCAAGAAGGTCAGTTACTACTTTAAGGATTACCTTCAGAATATTCCTGAACTCCGGGCAATTCGTGCCAACTGCCCAGGTTCCAAGTCATCTGGTGTTCCTGAATTCTGGGTCCCTCGATAGTTCCTTGCAAAAATGGCTTTCCCATGGCATACCGAAATGCGCTAGTATTCAGCTGATGCATGCATTCGGATCTAGAGATACTGATGGGCCTCCTAATGGACTGATTTCAAGCACCATATCAATGCTAAGGCGGCATGACAAAGCAAAAGATCATATATAAAGCAAGCATGGACAACAAAAGGTTTTCACTTATTGCAGCCTATCACTACTGTTGATGTGTCACTTCAACTATCGTGTTTCCCTAAGATCCTAAGATCCAAGCGCACAAGTTTCATCCTTACTTTTCAGAAGCAACATCACGGCAGCTGGACACATATAAGTTGGAAATCAACAAACTCAAAAGTGAAAAACTCGAATTATTAAAACAGAATTTGGTAAGTGTAAGGATTTTGACTTGTAATTTTTGTGACAAGGGTGTGTTTGGTGCCAAAATTTCAGCGACTTGCAGCAGCTATTTAAAAGACCTTATAAAAGCAAAAGGAGTCCGAGTAACTTGCGAAAATCTTCTAAGTTTAATACTGATCTTGTTTATTTACCCTTTTCAGGCAAGTCAAAAAGACATCAAGCGACTTAAAGATCGAGAGGTAAAACTTGTGGGAGAATTACAAAATTCCTCGCGAGAAATTCAGCGATTGCGGATTGCTATGATTGAAATTACACCGGAGTACTCAGTATAGCTGACACGTGAACATTGACTTGTACAGGGAGTGTCACGTGAACAGTGACATCACGTGTGTGCCAAAGTTTGATGTGATCAGTTATGACAATATCAGCCACTCAGTATAGCTGAGATGTGGACAGTGGACAGTTGGTATGAAGAGTGCTATCGTTCAACTAGGGAATTTGAAAGCTGCGACTGTTACGTGGACAGTGACATCACGTGTGTGCCAAAGTTTGACATGATGATCCGCAATGACATCAGCCACTACCCAGTATAGCTGAGATGTGGACAGTTGGTGTGAACAGTGGTTTTGTACAGGGATTTGAAAGCAGTGAGTGTTACCTGAGCAGTGACACAGAACAGGATCGGCTGATGTGTAACAATAAGGGCATGAGCTGTTATAATGAGAAGAGTGACTACTGGCTAAAGTTTGGGCTTGAGCTGTTAAAGTGAACAGGCAAATCTGCTGTGTCACGTGGACAAGAGCTGTTAGTGAAGAGTGACTAAGTCATGAGGGTTGGAGCTGTAAACAGTGACTACGTTGTTGGGTTGGGTATGCATGAACAGTGACTATGTCAGTATGAGTATAGAGACTAGGTAAAAGCAGAAGCTGTTATGTTAACAGGAAATAGTCACATGGCCCGTGGAGCTGTTATATACACATGTAAACAGGTTAGAACTGCTGATGTGAACAGTGACTATATGTCACAAGCATTGAGCTGTTACGTGAACATGACTACATAACAGGGGCTGAAGCTGTATATGAATGTAGATGAATAGTGACACAATTAAGATGAGGTTGTGAACAAGAAAGAGTGGTGCCATCTAGAAGAATTAAACGGCATGCATTATTCCTTTGAATTCAACCAAAGTGACCCAAACTTGTGATAATTATCTATGTGAACTGTAAATATGTGACCATATGTGAGCTGTATACCCAAAGGCCTGTCAGCATGTTTACATGGGCAGTGAATGTAATTTGAAAATGTGATATCGGTCTTTGTTATAAGCTGAACAGCTAGTGGACGACTAGTCAAGCTTTAACCGTGAACGTGATTATGAACATATGAACAGTCGTGAAGACCATTAATCATTAAATGAAGTTATGTTACAAAATGATACAATGTCCTTTCACAGTAAACATTTCCTAAAAAGAGTAGAAGCTGGAACCCTATTTTACATCAGGCTTACGTTCTGTAGACGTTCATTTTTTGAATACACGCAATACTTCTTTAGTGGTGTTGAAGGAAAAATATCATAGGCTGGTTGTCAGGAGAACATTGTATTAACACTCAGTTGGTATCATTCTGTTCTGTGCCATTCATTAACACTTGGATGTTCCATCAAAACGTTTTTTTGGGGGGGCAAGGCTCTTGTTTTCATGTCAAGAGTCGGCTATCAAGGAGATTATTGACCCCTCGACCTGTGGAGCCTTTTGTCCTCCTAGGAATTTCAACTCAAATAGTACCAGTAGTTAATTTCGTCACTGAATCATTTTGTAATAAGGCTTGTCGTTATAAACATGTGAACAGTGCTGTGATGTGAACCACATATACCCCGTCAGCCTCCTAGTACCGGTGCTGCTTCGTTAACCCTTCAAGAGCTAAATTTGGATGAACAGATAAACACAAATCTTTTTCTTTACTTTAATTAATTCGCATGTGTCAATTGGAAATTTGGCCCCTATTAGGCAAAAAACAACTTCAATCTCCCTCTACAATCCAAATTACAATCGACAACCCTTAATTCGCATCATTGGCACGTACTTTGCACGTAATTGACGTGAAAGCAGGTTAGGAAGGATATGTCCATTCTGACTTGGACTGTATATGCACTATAGACTGAAGTAGTAACCTAGTAACTCCACCTGGTGCATTAGTCAAGTTTCGTAAAAATTTTGGAATTTGGTTTTTGCTAAACTCAAGATTTTTGGTCGAGGGAAAAATATTTTGAGATGAATTTTGAACTCTTGAAGGGTTGATCTGCAATATGTTGATATAAACTTTGCCTGTGCTTTGATCATGTACATGTTTGTCTTCACTAAAGTTGTGTTCATTTACATGTATGGAGGAGCATTAACTCTTTATCCTGCCATAAAGATTAATCCAAGCATTGCACAATTTCACTCGCAGATGATCGATCGTTTTATTTCTCGTCACAGCATTAAAACTTGTGCAGTGGTATAGTTTATAAGTTGGACATCAATCGGGACCAGTTCGTTCTGGTTTCGAATCGATTACAAGTAAATTATGTAAAAGGTCGAAGTGAATAATTCTAGATTCTACTGACCCTAACTTCAACTAAAACACTCGTTGATGCTAAACAGTGACCCTTGAAGAAGTGCTTTGGATGAAGGATTATTGCTCGGTGCTACATGCATGTATATATATATTTTATATATAAAAAGAAAGTTTTGACCATTATGTAAAGATCTAGTCATTAATGATTATTAATGAGATGTGCTTCTATTGTATGGTATTTAATATCAATATTTACTTTCATACCGAGGAAGCAGACGTCACAGAGAGGAAAATAAAGAAAAATTCCTTTACATGATTGGAGCAACAGAAAGTAAGGGTTTTTGGTTCCCAAAATCAGGTCGCTAAAAGAAATGTATATCAGATAGTCATTATTCTCTATGTGCAAGACATTCAACTCAATAACCAGAGTAAATGCATTTAAAATGTGCCATTTGTACATAGCAAATGTTTGTAAAAGCTTTTGGGTTTGCTAATGTTATGGATACACATTCATGTCAAGTTTATATTTTGTGGCAAGCCAGCTTTTCCAGTCTACCTAGTTTTTGGTGGGAGAGGTCGTAGAAAATGTTGATATCATGATGACAGTCCGAGTGAACTCGCCATCACAAGATCACTTTAAATGAAGGTGAGTCAGAGTTCACCATCATTTAAAGTGATCTTACCCCGGGCTTCTATTTGTGAGGTTGTCCTCACAGTACCAGTTTAGGCCAACGGAATCCTGCATGGGTCTGGGTAGTAATAATGTGTTGTCCTGAGGAAAACATGTTTGTCTGTAAGATATGTCATTGTACAGTTCAATCCAACGTTCTCTCTGTGCAAATATATATTTTTTTCAAAACTGCGTGTTATGTGGTTATAGGCCTGGATGAAGCCTGTCTTGTGTATCTTTATATATGTCTCTATAGTTTTGAAAGTACAACAAATCATTAGTGGCTGCTTTTCAAGTTGATGGCGCAGTTATTAGCACGTGAAAATAGAGATAAAAATGAAATGATTGTATAGTCTTTTTGGTCAGTCAATTTAGGCTGAAATTAGACAATTTCCCCAATAAAACTTGTCAAAATTGCCTATATCTCAATTTAGGATTGTATCATACACATTGTATTTGAAATTGGGCCCTGAGTATTTTTTCTTGAGAGATAAATCCACTGGTGCTATATTTATTTTAAGTGATCAGGATAATTTCATTGTTATTGGGTGACTGTCATTCGTGCATATTAATTGGTATGTGCACTCTGCGTTGTAATTAAGGTTGGGTCAATATGTAGTCAAAGGTTCGGATGGCGATCGTCCTTTGAGGACTTTGAATCAGTGCTGCGGCAGATATTTCCAGTATGTTCAGTTAAACAGAGGATCTGCAGGAAAGACTAGTCCAAAATAAACTTTCTATTCCACTAAGCATATTGTTAACTTTCTTTTGTAATTCGCTAGTGCATTGCATGTCTGTTGCCCTTGCCAAGATATGTCCCGTTAATTGGAAGCAAATAAAGACTGCTGTGTAAACAACTCATTGAACCATGAACTGTCTTTTGCCCGTCTGTCAACCAAAGATTGGACCAGTTGGACATGAGGGCTTGTTGTAGTCTCCCTTGCCCTACATAGGATGTTTCAGAAAAGAATTTGAAAGGTCCTTGCAAAACTGGGCTTGAACTGGAGACATAGTCACAACCTTCCTTTCTCTGACCAGCTGGACCCGCAGGGACTGTTGAATTGTCCCTTGCTGTACTTTTTCACATCTTTGGAGCACAGTAGCAAATGGAGGAAGAATGTCCTGGTTCTAAGGAGGAGGATGTTGTGTCATGCAATACAGCATTTCTTGACAGATAGTATAGTAGAGACAATCAGCCCAGATGGGGTTCATATCGCCATAAAAGTTAATTACATGTGTTCTCCAAAACGATGAAAATTCCTATAAAAAAAAAATATTCCCACAGTCTGAGCCAAACTAATAATCAACATTGTACCCTCGGGAGTCGAAGGCGTCTAGTCATCCGAGTGGTTGCCCTTGTCTCAGATCCATACAGTAGGGATGAGATTACTACCGAGTTGTAGATGCGAACCTTCGTCCGGATGCTGGTGTTGCTCTTCCATATTCTCCGAAGCTGCCCAAAGGCTGCACTGAGAAGCTCGGCTTCCTATCCTGAATCAGATTTCTGCGCCCACTCGATTGTCTGTTGTGACATGCGAGCCTAAGTGCTTGAATTTGTCAACCGTCTCCACATCGTCCTCCTCGATTTTGATTTGGGCGACCGTTTCCCCAATTCCCCTTGCTTTGGTCATAGGTCTGGAGGCCGTTAAACCGACTTCATCCCCGGCTTTTCCAAGGTTTTTGAGTGTCCCGTTGGCTCTACTAATGTGCATTCTGGGATTGAGTAGGCCCCTATGAATCTGTTATATTCTGTTTTATTGCATGATATGCCGCTTTAAAAGTTGCTCGGATGTAGTAGTATACTGTTAAAATACTGACCCAGTATTACAAATGGAACTTTAACACCGTTTGATTCGTCTGCTCGGTTGTCTATTTGCCAGAAGATACCAGTGCGATCGCCTAGAGCGTGAAGACATGAAGACAGACAGGATTAGGTCTACTAATGGCACTGAACGACAATGGTGTTGGGGACAGTTTGCACCTTCAAATAGAGACTCTGGATGTGTAAGATCGGACAGAGTTCCCTGGAGTTTTACATATTTCGTATGGCAAGTGACCTGTCCGAGACATCATTGGTGTCTCTCTCCGACAAGCTGATGCGTCGGTTGGTTTACTGCCTGTCCTGGCACGGCATTCTCGTGGCGGTCTGCGCTGGAGCTAGCACTTTGAGAAGGTAAAGTGGCCGTGGGTGGTCCAATTGTAGGCACTTGAAGGAACGAGGGGCTCCTACTGGGAGGTAGAAAAGAATTCCAACTGCGTAGGATTTCTACTGCTGAAGCATCCCTTACTGCCCGTCGCTAGCCCCCGCCGTCTCCGGCCTGAACGTTGTCTTCCGACATAGTTCCTGACAAAAAGAATTGGGGTAAATTCACTAAGGGTGGATCAAGGCCTCTCAATGGAGTGCTGAAGAGAATACTGTGGTCCTGGATAGATCATAGAAAAGGATCTGTGAAGCCCGAAGGACTGTACATGATGACATAGTAACAATATCCGATGCACCAGTTGGCCAAACTGTTTCAAGTTTTCCTTGTCCTATACCGGATGTCTCAGAAAACAATCTGTCCGTTGATCATAAAGACAAGGACTGGACAACATGAGGACATCGTCACAACCTTTCTCTGTCTGGAACATTAGTTGGACACGCTGTTGAATTCTCCCTTACTACACATAGGACATCTCAGAAAAGTACATTTAGAACCTCAAAGGCCAGGTATGAAGACATAGTCACAACCTATCTCTCTCACACCAGTTATGCAAATGAAACTGCTGCCAAAGATTAGTTGGACGAGTAGAAATTGATACCTCGCTGTTGGTACTGGATTCTCACCAAACACCTTCCGGGTGGCGCTATCATACAAAAACTCGACAAGGTACCACAGTTTATATGGCCAACATTTTAGCTCCATCTTTGTAGTGTTTTCTGAGACAACCAATACCTTTAGTTTGATATCAAACTTGTCTTCATACATTTGGAAAAATACCCGAAAAAAGCATATCTGTTTTAGCACATCTTTATTAACATCTAGCACTGTATTTTCATACCATTTACATTTAGAACTGTCAATATTATCAGTCACAACCACAGACCTGCCAACTCAAAAATACCCCAACTGTAATTTGGAATATTTTCAGCCACATTCTCCTAATTTCGGAGGATTGTAGTGACTTCTACCAACATCCAAAGCATCCTCCTGATGCATTTTCCATTTCAAGTAGACAAGGAGTATTATTTTTATAAAGTATTACTACTCCAAAGGGGTACTCGTTGGCAGGTCTGTGTACATGAGAATTGAGATGACTTACAATATTTTATTCCAGGAACAATCTGCCAACATGGCCGAGCACCCGCTTGTTGAATGATGAACTAGAATAATCACTAAACAATATTCATTCTAGAATACTACCAGGACCCAAAGCTACGACTGAAATGATTTGGTAGGAAATGCCAAATGCTTTACTCTTGTTGCTAGGACCTAAAACTAGAAGTAAGGATGCACTGCTATCATTTAACTGTTTTATATACATGTACATGTAACTCTCGAGGACAGAGTTACACCCGAGGACAGAGTTACACCCCTCTGCAACCCGAGTTGCCTGGATGTCTCAAATTCTACCTGCTGAGAGTAAGGAAAGCCAATTTTATTGCTGACATAATACTAGAGATGGGACAACCTTTTCTTTAGAATTCTTGTAATTTCAAGACGAAGCAAATTCGATTGTGTGTGAAAAGCTCCTTATGAGCTATCAATGGTGTACAGCACAAAGTTAAGAACTACATGTAGATGAATATATTTCCAAATGTACAGATTAACATGTATTAGCAAAAACTTATTAAAGTTTCCGATACCAGTGATGTCTAGAACACAATATACCAAATATTCAACATATCTTCATTGTCAATATACAAATTTTGTACAATTTAAGTACACTTGAAGGAAAGAGATGAAACGTTATGGAAAATTCTCACAACTAGACATATCAAGTGCAAAAGTCATTGCAAAGATCTCCTAAAGAACTTTCAAATGTATCACACAAGAAATGTTTTGATCAACTGAGAGGATTTCCAAGAGATACAGTTTATTTCATTAGTTTTTACAACAACAGAATAAATACAGCTGTGAAACCAAGAGCCTGAACACATCAAAAAGTTTCTTTTATAAAGCGAATTCGGTCCGACACAAACAGTTTTAAGAAGAATTTTTTTGATTTTAAAGTCGTCGAATTCAGATCACACAAGAGTACAGGTCATAAAGTGTCTTACAGAACAGCTTTGCTATACCATGTATACGGAATTCACTATAAGCTGTAAACATATTGGCTGTTTCTATTTGATTTTGGAGGCTGAATGCAGCTTCCTAAATGATCATACATCAGTTTTTTTATGTCCCTTGCAAGCACATATTTGTCGACCTCATTTACTTTTTACAAATGCTTTCAACAAAACTGGGTTTGTGTCGCAGCACATACATGTAACCTGCAATAAATTCTATCCAAAAATATGACTTACCGCTGAACATAAATAGCCAACAAGAAAGGGGCCAAGCAATAATTAACTAATTCCATGGCACTAATCAAACCTAATAAGCATAATTGTTCATGGCGAAATGAATTCTATACCACTCACAACAGTCTAGTTTTATTGATAAGTAATTGATTAGGCCGATGGTTTTCTGAAATTCTCTCCGGCGTAAACCGCCTGGGCTCCTAGTTCCTCCTCTATGCGAAGAATCTGATTGTACTTGGCAGTACGTTCCGATCGGCATGGAGCACCGGTCTTGATCTGTAAACGGAATTCAAAGGGTTAAAGAAAATTGTTCATGAAACTGAGAAGTAACGTTGTGGAGTCCCTGGAACTTTGCGATGGAGCACTCCAGCATCAATTGGTCTTGAAAATGCCAACCCTGTTCCCTGTCCAAGGGCTTCATCCAGATTGCAGCTACCTGCCCATTTGCAGAGAGTCTAACAGCTCAAAATATTTGATTCCGAAACTTACTTGCCCTGTGGAGACCAACAGCAGGTCCTACAGGGGAACCGGCCCAGGCTCGGGCCAACCCCGAGAAAGCCAAGAAACAGCATCACAAGGCACGCATTGACAGAGTTGAATGTCCTAAACATACCTGTCCTGTGCAGAGGCCAACTACCAGGTCAGCAATGAATGTATCTTCAGTCTCTCCACTTCTGTGCGACACCATCACGCCCCATCCGCTCTGCTGGGACAACTTGCAGCTGAAAAGTTGCAACATATTAATCATCGCTCCAACATATCCCAACAAAGTTTCAACAGACATTTGCAAACTAAGTCATCAAATTGAGCAATATCACGCTACTATAAACTTACGCCCGAATTGATTCGGTAACTGATCCAATCTGGTTGACCTTCAGCAGCAAGCAGTTACACGCCTTCTTCTCAATAGCTGTTTGGATTCGTGTTGGGTTTGTTACCGTCAAATCATCTCTACAATAACAAAATATTACTTATATTTTATTTGAAACACACTACAGGCCTGCCCGAAAGGAAAGTTCCCACATACCTGCCCGAAAGGCAAGTTCCTACAGGCCTGCATGAAAGTCAATTTCTTACAGGCTTGCCTGAAAAGAATGTTCCTAAAGGCCTTTCAATTGTTAATTTTGGGCTTTAAAAGCGGCTGAGCAGAGATCCCCTATCATTCATTCTTGGAGCAAGCAGCGATTCTGTCCTTTAAAAACATTTCATTGAGTTCCACTGTTTACATTATTTATATGAATTACATACCCTACAATCTGAATATCAGTTTCACCAGTGAGCTTGGACCACGCTGACCAGTCATCCTGGTCGAAAGCATCCTCAATCGATACCACGGGGTAGCCATTGATGAATTCATGGTAAAGTTTTCCAAGCTCATCAGAGCTCAACTGGAAAAGAGAGAATTCTTTTTGGGTCATTTTGCCATACTGAGAAAATTTAAAAGAAAAAGAGTTGAAAGTCAACTCGAGGTCTCTCCCATTACATTCTAGAAGTGATCTGGGGCTGTGAGTGGGATTGGACAAGCCAGCTGTAAGAGAGATCTGTGATACAGATTTGGAGAGACCGCGTAATGGCCGCCTTAAGGCAAATGTGATAAAACTTTTGTTTTATCTTCTTCATTCTTGTTCCATCTGGAACAGTTTCACATTCAATACTAAGATAAGATGTACATGTAGGACAGTGCCTTACCCAATCAGCTTGATTAGAGTTGGGGTTCTTGAAATCAAGATCGTACTTGGGCCCTGGCTTGCAGAACTCAGAGGCTGCAACATCCATTCCAATCTTGATTTTACCAGTATAACCAGCTTTCTCAATGGCAACTTTTATCAATTCAAGACCTGAAAGCAAATGACCCATAAATTATATAAGGACAAACGGATTTTCGTCAAGTTAAGGATGCAGGTCATCTGACTGTAAAAAGTCAATGGTATTGCCAATGATCTATCATTGGACTGGGAATCAAATTTAGTCAGCAATGGGTACAATCACCTTCTTTGTTGTCCTGGATGTTGGGCGCAAATCCACCCTCGTCCCCAACATTGCAGGCATCCTGACCGTACTTGCTCTTGATCACAGCCTTCAGATGATGATAGACTTCGGTACCCATGCGCATGGCCTCCTTGAACGAGGATGCTCCCGTTGGCAAGATCATGAATTCCTGCATGGCAAGTTTGTTCCCGGCATGGCTCCCGCCGTTTACAACGTTGAATGCTGGGACCGGGAGGATGACCTTTGGATTGCCGGCCAAGTCGGCGATGTGACGGTACAAAGGTACACCCTGGAGCAAGAGAAATGTGTCAGTCCAAATGCTGTCCACATTAGAGAGGTAGATGCACTACATTTCCCCACCAAAAAACAAGTCTATGAATCAAGGTCATTTTTCCTTCTCAACAATGTTTTCACAGACTGCCAGCTGTTGTTGGCTACAGACAAGGTATCAAATATCTTCAAGGTAACGGTACCTGCTAAGTTTAGCATGGAATTCAGACAATTAGGTGAATACATCACTACAGGCCCTAGCGCATAGCATCGCTAGGGCCTACCTTCAGAGATTGTTTCAATACAGTGAAAGTGTGTACTGACTATAACTACTACATGTAGTACCAGTATCAGGGGGGGGGGGGGTAACATTAACATGACTATCGCAGTAATGCAAGCCATGCATAAAAACTGATATCAGGAACAAATTGCAAGACATTATCAGCATTTTTGCCTGAACTTTTTAGTACTTTTCAGCATAATTTTTGTTAAGTGACCTTCGGTTTTCCAAATGGATTATTTATTGAAGGGAAAAAGTCAATGACTTCAGTATTCATATAATATAATTTTTCAGATTTCTACAAAATTTAAGGCCCGACAAGATGGGTTGGTCGTCCTGTTGCTGTCTCCAAATTTGACCCGCTACATATCAAACTGTATACAACAATACAAGTCAAGAATACAAACCTTTGCTGCTGCTCCAGCCTTGCAGGCGGCCAGGGAAATTCCAAGAATGGCATTGGCTCCAAATTTCGCTGCAATTATCAAGAAAGCATAAATATACCTGAGGCTGAATACAGTACAATACCAAGGAATATTTACTTCAGTAATCAGCGAACATGACTCCCAAATACCCCAATTTTACATTTACATCTCAAATCATGATAAAATTAGGGCATGTGTTCTTCATGACAAAAAAATAGTTGATTTTCAATAATATCCTTGATAATACTCCTACCAAGTCGATATCATCCGGGCCAGTAGTGAGATTTGTCATTCTGACCCCAAACTAACCTTTGTTGTCTGTGCCGTCCAATTTCAACATCTTATTGTCCAGTTCAGTTTGCTTGATCACGTCACAACCAATGACAGCTGGGCCGAGGACGTTGTTGACATTGGCGACAGCCAGGTTTACACCTGTATGGAACAGGACGAGCAAATGATACATTATCATGCAAAAAGGCCAGGCAAATTTAATTGACCAAGACATACATGACACACAGCATGGACACACTGCCATTAAAATAAGAGCCACAATTTTATCGACGATACTGAACTATGAAAATGTTAATCAACAACCTGTAAATTAAAATGAGGTTCAACCATCCTATCTGTGAGTGGGTGCAGTGGAATTTCCGACCTACCTTTTCCATGATGGACCCCCTTTTCCTTGTCACGGAGTTCCAGAGCCTCATAGATACCGGTCGAGGCACCGCTAGGGACGGCTGCCCGGAACACACCTAAAACGACATTTTTGAATTGATTTTAAAACACTTTAGAAAGAAGCCAAATTCGTACAATATCGACAGTGGATTTCTTTCACCAAAAATCTATGTAGGCCTATTTGACTTGGGACCGGGTCTCTTTCCACAATTTTGACTGAATGACTCACCTAACAAGGGCCAAGACATGGAAATATTTGCTCGCCTTTGCATAGCGTGGATTCCAAAGGAAAACAGATGGGACACTTTTCCTTATTATCTTGACTTGCCTCCAATCAAGTCAGAGATGGAGGACGGGGGGGGGGGGGGGGGGCAAAAAAGACTTACCATTTCCAGTTGTGACCTCAACCTCCACAGTCGGGTTACCTCGGCTGTCGTAAATCTGCCTGGCGTGAACCTTGGTGATGTTAGAAGCCATGTTGCCTGAATGATATCAAACATGTCAAAAGAGTCACACAATGAATTCAATGATAGGCCTACCCAACTGAGACCTGTCAGTTATGACTTTCAATTCAAGGTCATCCATCAACTCCAGCCGGTTTGGATTTGTCCACATTCCACGCCGGATGTCTCTAAACACAGCGCGAGTCAGATAAATCTTTTGAACTGTGCACATCCCACGAAATATAAAGATCAAAGAGATTACCTCACTTTACCTAATTGCACTTTAGTATTTGTATGCTTACCTGCTTTTCGATGGACAAACTTGCCGACCTTTGAAATCTGGGAAAGCCAAATGGGCGAAAGCAACCTTGTTCCTAGGTATTTCAGGCTTTCAGCTTATCCTGGCGGAAAATTCGTACACTAAAGAGGTCTCGTTAGGGAGTTTTTCCCGAAAGCGTTTCCAATGTGACCTATTTGTGTCGTATATCACTGGAAACGCCTGATTCCCCTCTTTCTGCAGGATGTTGAATCCGGCGTTTTATTTCTTCAAATAAATCATAAGCGTCGCATTCATGCATTGGCTCCTAACTCTATTGAATTGGCAATCTGACAATCACAGAAAAACGCAAAAAACAGTGGCCATTCTCCCGTGAAAGAAAGTTGCTTACGCTACGCAAATTTATTTTTTAAATCGAGGGTCAACAACATGAGCTTTAGGCCATGGGAATTATTAATCCTGTTTACCGTCCACCTCCCGCATGGGTTCTGAGCGAACATGAAATATTTTCATTATTTTTCTTTAAATCTATTTATTTTATTGTTGCCATCATTTTTTTATTTAAATAATCTTTCCAGTGGTTCATCTTTACCTTAAATTATTGAAAAACACAATAAAAACTTGGCAGGGTGGGCTGACTTCATCATAATAATGACATTTTTTCAATGCCTCATGTTGATGGCCGACCTGATTTCCATTTACTGGAACTTGCTGAATCGCGTGTTTTGACCAGTAAATCAGACTGTAAACCGATAATGAATAATGAAAAATGAAAAAAAGCCTCATCATCTTTTTAAATCACTCGGACGGTAAACAGGATTAATAATTCCTATGGCCTTAGAGATATATTGAATTTTGCACAAATCAGCGAAAAACGCACCAACTGGCACTGGACGGGATTCGACATGATCGGATTCGAAGACAGGCCCGACGCACATACCAAGTACAGTGTACGCATACGTCGGCAACAGCAGTAAAAAGCGTAGTTTCTTGTTATCAACCTGTTGAGCAGCGCTCCAGATTTCAGAAACTCTCAATAGCATGTATTTGCCAAAACTATCGCTAAATCAACACTGGCCTACTGAAGACGATTTTTTAGGAACTATCATGCTGGAGACCTGAGTCGCGCGGGACGCTAGCCCGAAAATGACGTTCCGCCCACGACAGAATTTTCATCCAATCAAATCGATCCAGTCCTCTGCGAATTTTTATTTCGCTTCGGGTTCAAAGTCAGAGAGCAATGTCAGCTTCATTTCAGCATATAATCTTCGAAATGGCGTTCGGCGACATTTTGAATTCTTTTACAGCAAAGGTAAATCTGCCTAAGTCCCAAGCTTGGCCTAGGCAGTTTTACATCTGTTTGATTTAGGCATAAGGTAAATCTACCAAAGTCCCAAGCTTGACTTAGGCAGTTATTCCATTGACCTTCCTACACACCAGACAAAGGAAAGGGCAAAAACTTGTTGTAAAGAGTTTCCAACTTACCACTTGAGAGTTTATCTCCAATCAAAGAAATAACTGCATTAATTGAGAGGTTTTTCTTGACCGAGTGTGCTGTTTCTGGTCTTGGGACAACGTTTAATTAAAAACGAGTAGGCCCTATTATTTATTGCTGGCAAAATCATGATGATCTGAAGCGTGTGTGAAATAAAAACTCGCTCTATTTCACACGAGGTTCATAGCGCCATATAGCCTGGCTATCAGTTACAGGCGAAGAAAATCTCCACTCCAACCTGAAAACCTCTGTGGTCTAACGGTTAGAATGCTGGACTTCAGATCTGGAGGACACGGGTTCGACTCTCCGTGCATCCACAACATTTTTTTCTCTTCATTCACTTTTTTTATTAATTTTTGTACATATAGTATTATTATCATCATTTCTATTATCAATATCGTTTTTATCTTGAAAACCCCTGAACCCGAACTTTACAAACTCACACACTGATTTCAGACTGCAATGACTATCTCACCAAAACTGAATGTAAATGTAGAAATTCTTAGACATGTCCAAAACCACCCCACAACACTTGTGAAAATCATTATTAGTGATCGTCTGTTGCTACATCGAGGAGGCACATGGAGGCGAATAGGTGTTTTTTCCTCCTGGTCACCTAAATCCTACACCCAAATTCTCCCTCTAAATAACGGTGAGCTATATCAATCAATTCAATACGATGACTTGACTCCAAGAGAATCGACTCGAACTTTAGTGCAAATCCGCGATTGCTGACATCGTTGGTGCCACAAACGTTATCTTTATGTAAGTTTTCTATTAGCGTCAAGAGTGTACCGACATCTCCCAGCCAATCTACTACAGGACAGGACAGGAAAAGTGTCCCATCCTCGGTCCTCCCTGTCAATCCATAACTGCCCCACAATGTTATATTGATCAACTGTTGGTTGATGCAGTCAAAACCCACTTAGTCTAGATGCTCTTGACTGGACAACATCCAATCAATAGCACACTCTATTAATAGGTTTCTCCAAAATTGTATTTGTCTGTTTGGCTTGTCTCCTTCAGCCCTGTCAGTAGCTTTTCTGATGGAAATTCAAAGAGAGTGACAAGAACAAGGGTATTGTTGTTCATGAAAATGTGGAAATCATTTATTAAACCAACAGACAAAGGTAATAATTAATGACAACAAAAGACAACTGTTCGAGAATATTGGGAGAGAAAACGAAACTAACAGATAAAAAAACACTAGCACCTCCTTACAGATTACAGGCCAAAATGCATTATTGTTTGAACACATGCTCGATCACATCAAGACATTTTAAACAAATAGAGTTTGTAAATTTCAATCAGGCAAAATTGACAAAAACCTCACAGCTTTGCTTCTAATTCTATTCCCCCTGCAAAATTCACCAAATATTTTCCTCAGAAAAATTACCAAGATGAGAGAGCTGTTTGCTCAAATGTACGTCCCGAGCATCTACAAGCACAGCCGGCCGACCATCTCCAGGAGTCGACTTGGAAGACGTGCTGTGGCTTTCAATGTTGCTGGACGCTTGTGATTTCAGACAACAAACTCATTTTCTTATACCCAGATGTCATGAAATTTGGGAAGTGTGTAAAGATGGCACACTTATTTTCTTTATGAATACTAAATATTTGTTTTGATAACTTTAAACCTGGTGTACTCTGATAAACGTTGTTTAGGATAACCGTTAATGAATTCCCCCAGCTAATCTTACAAATTCAGTATCTAATTCTTACGGTAACTGATACTAGGTAATTTGAAATATCCCTTAAATTGGGAATTAATCGAGTAAAAATGAATAAAATTTTGGCACAAATTATGCAAATTTCGAAAGGAAAAAATCTTTTAGTGACTCGTGATTTTTGGCAAACATTGAATAATCGCAGCAAAATAATTTGGTATCAGGTACAAAACATTGTGTAAACAAATACAGTTAATTTCCACATACATGAACATTTTCGATTTTTTTTTAAAGCTGATAACAATATAACCGTTCAGTTAATCTGGACAAATTCTGTTGACATTCATGGTAGATTGGTAGGAATGTCTACGTCTTGAGGAAATTGTCACAATCATGTAATTTATGAAAACAAACTGCTAGGTAAACAAATGTGGTATTTTCATATTCATTTCAAATGTTTTTCTAATTCAATTTCTGTGTGTCCATTTTATCATTTTCAACATCATACGACTAGGTGCATCCTTTCTTAAGTTTCCTTCATAACCAAAATACATGTAAAGAGTTCAGGCCATGCAAAAGTTGTTTAAGCCATTGCAAAATAAATTAGACAATTATCATAATAAAAAATTATTAAGGGAATTTAGTCGAGTTTGTCTTGTTCAATATACATGTATATTAAAAACAGACATTTTTCTTTCAAAACATGTTGCAACAGAATTGCCCAGTTGACATTGCAGCCTGTTCACTATGTTATATATATCGACAGCATTTCATGCTATTGCTAAATGAAAAACCTCTGTACAAAATATAAAACCTGGCAGGTGGGGATTAGTTATGACTTTCGAAAATTCCTTTAGTTTTATGCTTAGTTAAGTAGCAGGAATTTCGAATGCTTGTTTTAATATTGCACTGAAACCAATTTTGAAATGAATCAAATTTTCCCCATTTTTGTTCATTACTCATGTTACTAGTAAATATTATTTAAAAATATTATTATTCAAAATATCCTGTCCCACCATGTTATTGAAATGGTTTCTTCATTTAGCTTATTATAGAAATGTATAAACATGAAAAAGGACATAAATACATATGTACAGGTTTTGCATATCTACAATAAATATCTGATCATATCAGATCATTTTAAAAAAATATACAAATATTTTCTGGTTCGAGATTCATTGCAAAACGCGACATGCGCCATATCCAACATTTTGGAGTTAACCAATTTGACCAATGCCAATTTGAAATCTAATTAGTCCTCATAATTTTAGAGCAGTTGGTAATCAAAAAAAATTTACGATAAAAAATGTCCATGCATTTTCAGCTAATTCCAAACTTTAAAATAATTTTTCCCAAAACGGCAGAAACAGATATCGCGTATTGCGATGAAACTCGTGGAATGATGATGTGTGATAAAGATAATTATATACTGGAATACTGGAATACTGCCGTATAACATCCTCTAAGGCCTCTTGGATGGGGATTAAGGCAGCCAGCCCTTTCCAAAAAATATTCAACTTGACTATGGAATTTGAAAAAATCTCGAAAACATGAGTGTGAAATGCTGGGGTCAAATGTCAAATGTTAGAAGTTAGAGGATGTTATACGAGAGGACATTCAGTATAACTTTTTCCTGACTTCATCCATGAATGGATTATTAAGAAAGGCTACTGTTGGATTCAAAACTGTACGTAGATATTATTTTATAAGATAAACTTACAGGTTCAAATCTTACACAAATTCGAACAGTAGCAACTGACACTGAAATTCATCAGAAATTCAGATCATATCAAAAACCGAAATTCAACAATTGATATAATATATATAATGTAATATAATGTAATCAAGCGCAGCCGCAAACTGAATTCAGTTTTGACTTTCAAGGTGAATCTGGAAATAGTGAACTCCTACAAATATCTCGGGCTTGAAATATATTATTCGTTAGATTTTACGCAATGCTCCACGACGCTGGCAGCGTCCGCCGGGAAAGCACTTGGTGGTCTGGTTAGCGAAACATTATTCCACGGGAGGATTTTCATATAAGACGTACTCTAAGCTTTACGACGCTACAGTGATTCCAATAATGGATTACGCGACCGGCGTATGGGGGTTCAAAAGTTACCAAAAGACAAACGTAGTTCATTTCCGCGCTATGCGTACTTTCCCTGGTACAGGCAAGCTCTCAGCGCTCCCAAGCATCGAAGGTGATATGGGTTGGACGCCAGTCAATGTTCGACACCATCTCGAAATGGTTAGATTATGGTTTAGATTGGCAAATATGACAGAAGAGAGGCTAACTTAACGTGTATTCGGATGGGATTATAAACTTAGTAGAGGAAAATAGACATGGTGCAAATCCATGAAAACTATTTTCTCCTCTGTTAATATGGACTACTTCCAGAACTTAGCGAGAAGTGTGATGACAGTGCCAAATGTCAAAAGGATTTTGAGTGACGTTAAAAAAGAACTATTAATCGCGTATAATATGACCTGGAAGGAAAATGTGTCAAAAATGCCCAAATTAAGGACATACAAACTCTTGAAGGATAATTTCGCCGCCGAGGACTATCTACTGAAACCGTTAAACGGTGCTGAACGGTCAACTTTAGTTAAACTGCGCAATGGAACTTTCCCAATCAACTTGGAACTTGGACGATACCGCGGTTTTCCGGTAGAGCAAAGGACGTGTTCAAAATGTGATAATGATAAAGTAGAAGATGAGGTGCATTTCCTGTGCCACTGCCCCGCATATTGTACACAACGTACAATAATGTACGAAATGATTTCAACTATAGTAAAAGACTTAAAAGGACTAGCAGACAATGAGAAAATAAAAGTTATGCTGAGTAATCCAAACGTAATGAAATATGTTGCGAACTATGGTATCAAAGCGCTTGCGATAAGAAATATACATGTATAATATATTGTAGGTAGAAGCAAATTTAAAGTAAACTTTTGGTCCGTAAACTACTATGTAAGCTTATATAATGTGTCTTATAAGCCTAAATAAGGCTGGCTGTATCGTGAAACAGATGACACTTGAATAAAATATATATACTATATATACTATACTTTTTAAATATAATTAGTATCAATATTTATAAATGATATAACTTTAATATGAAATTTCTATTACTCACAATTTCTATTATTTAGCTGTTTACAATTTTGAGCAATGATTGATGCTGAAAAGCATTATGAATTTTGCTTTTTTGTAGCTTTGAGGACACTTTTTTGTTATTTTTGGTACATATTATACATGTGTATTTGTTTATGTATTTTTTTTGTATAGTAACACAGGAAGTCATTTGATACCGGTATCACTCTAAACGGTAGAAACGAATTGCTCTGGTTCACCCACACACAGTAGATTTTCACTCCCCCTAATTGGTGTCTTAACTTCATCATAGTCTTTCACCCCCAAGAGCCCACCAGTGCTGCTTATGTATTCACTTCCATCGTCGTCATGATATTTCAAGCATGGAAACCTAAACGTGACACAATTATTGCAATTATAATTGTTGGGGAGTGTAACTGCAACTCCAATCGTTGTCCCATACTCTTTCTCAATGTCATCAATCACAGCTTTGAATTTATAGATCTCCCTTGTTTTTTTACTGTACATTGACTTGAACAGAAATTCGAGATCTGGACCTTCTGTTTGACATCGTTCCTTCCATTCGCCAAGCATCTCCCTCATTTTTTCTGAATCGGAGATATCGTTCCCTGAAAATACAAATGTAATGATAATTTGATAAAATAGTGTGTTTGTGTGCCAGACACACCTGGGTAGTAGATATCTGTGTTGAATCACACCCACTACTTCGGCCAGTTCTCAAGAAAGAAGAACACTCACATTGGGTTTCAACAGGAGAAAAGTGACAAAAATAGATACTCCAAAAGAGCATATATGTCCAGCATTGTAGTCGAACTATGAGAAACAAGTTGGTGAACAAATCTAATACATGTATATCTGTTGCTTGATAGAAAACCCAAAAAATAATGAAATCCGCTCTTATTGCTAAAAACTGGTGATGAAAACCTCTTGGACATAGAATCCGAACGGCATGATTAGCAGTATATTGAGGGATAGGGATACACAAAAAAGGAAATAAAACCAAATATTCCCAATGGATGTTTTGATTTTTTCACTGAGTTGTTAATAATTGCACAGGCTACAATGCTGTACAGGTCGACTTTGCGTATCGTTTTTTGACTTTTCTGTGGTTGAAACCCAGCGGGCACTTTGTGTGTATAAAGAGGTCCATTTCTAACACTCGTGACCTGATGAAATCGAAAATCTTAATCTAAATTTTAGATATTGCTTGTTGGTAGGATTTGAAAAAAAGGGATTATGTGGATCGATCTCATCAGAACTATTGAATGGAAAATTAGTTACATTCATTGAATAGTAAAAATTATTTGTTTGCCATTGTAAAATGATATCAACTCACCGCTTATCTCATCCCTTTTCTCATCAAAGGCGTTCCCAAGAAGGAGGCCTCCAAGAGTTACCCACTGATCAGGAGCAGTTTCTGCCAAGAAGTCTTCAACAATCTGGAAGACTGGAATTCGAAAAAGTAAATGAAAATGTCATTTACATGCACATTGTTATGTTATGTTTTGTCATATTGCACTGTATCTGGTGTCCAATGGTTTTATAATACATATGTGATCACTCAGTCAAGAATGGTCTTGCTTTTGAATATCAAAGCTGGGATCTGTGTTCCCCACTTTGCTACAACAGGAAGACTGAGGACCAATCAGTAGTCTTTTGGTAGACGCCTTTAGACAATTTTACCCACCACAATAATCAAATAGTTAAAAAACCCATTTCAACATACATGCATGTACTTTCCTTCAAAATAAAGAGGGTTGGGTTACAGAAACTGGTGATGAATAAAAATTTCATGCGTACCTCCTTCTTTGATTGGTTTGACTTGGACATCTGCAACCTTCGAAATCTTTTCCGCGTAATTTACATGTAGGGCTTGGAGACTAAGATTCTTGCTTTTCCTTCTTTTAACAGAGTACACAACAAAAAACACTAAAATTGCTATAAGTATAAGGCCTCCTAAAACTGCGAAAACAATTATGGTCGTGTTTTCTGTTGATAATATCTTTGGATTGGTGGACAAGGGTTTTGTCGGACGACCTGTTGTACTCTGATTATATGGCTCTGTTGATTTCGTTGGCTTTTGGGTAATCTGGCAACGTCTTAGATCTGAAGATAAGAAAAAAAATATTATGAAGAAATTAATTCCCTGTGCGTGGTTTGTATCAATAATATTCCGTAATAATTACAGTAATTTCAACATGTCGAAGCCTTTGGGGGTCAAGATGCTTAATTTTGGAGGGTGTCATATATGGAATGCTAAAGCAGAATTTATTCAAGATAATTGATATATATTCAAGATATTTTATATATATTCAAGATAATTTTATATGTTCAAGATATATTTTATATATATTCAAGATAATTTATATATATTCAAGATAATTTATATATATTCAAGATAATTTATATATATTCAAGATAATTTATATATATTCAAGATAATTTATATATATTCAAGATATGGTTTTTTTTATTCAAGATATGTTTTTTTTTATATTCAAGATAAAGAATGTGTTCAAAATATTTTATTTTCATTCAAGATATTTTATTCACATCCAACATAAAATGTTTTTTACTAAGAATTACCAGAATATGTTGCATCAAAAAATATATATATATACAAAAAATAACGTTATTCTTGAAGCAAAATTTAAAAGGTCTCGCATATAAATTCAACATCTTGAACATAATTTATTCAAGTTTGAAAATATTCATGCAAGATTCACGTGACCATTCAAGACTCACGTGACCACACAAATTGATATATATATGTAAAATATCTTGAATATATATATAAATTATCTTGAATAAATTCCGCTTTAGCATTCCATAGTCATGAAGAATAAAACCGGTATATCAACTTACCGATGGTTTTAGTACCGCACACACTATCTGACTCAATGGTTGCAGTGGTCAGCGTACATCGACCCTTAGCCTCGCAACTGTAATCAGAGATATATCGTATGCATGAACATGGAACGTGCTCCTCGATTATGTTGCTGTGATTGACCGAATTCAGTTTATTCTTTGTTAAAAGAGAAATCCATTCGAATGATCATTTAGAACCAACATCATATAAGATGTGAGACAAGTCATTGTTCAACGAAAAAAAAGAGCGATCGATTTCCAACGAGGAGGCATTGCACCTACCACTGTTGCCGTTGATTAACTTTGCTTTCATTACAGATAACAAGGAAATCAAAACCGGACAAAAAAGCATCAGTCAGTGGTACAAAAATCTAAATTTTGAGTACAAATGTACGACTAAACTTAAGATACGCGATGTACAGATAGGCCTATAGAAACTCATCAAAGCATTTACTTAAAATACATCGATGACTCAGCTCATTGAATAACCCATTTGTCATGTTTGTATGGGATCATCCATGAATATCTGTTAGGATTGGGTTTGATTCCCGCTCCCACAATGAAAACATAAACATCAAGAAGATTGAAAATATTGATGTTAGAGACCATAAAGTCCTCACGGCCAGACCGCAATGTTTTTACCTCAAAGGCAATCTGAACATTTATGTAGCCTTTACCTCCTCTCCTCTTTCAGGAATGTCAGTGAATTGCTATTTGAAAAATCCAAGTTTTACCTAAAAATCAATCCATTTACAAACAAACCCTTCAATCCACCCTCTTCCAAAATATGTTCGTATTGTGATAAATTTATGGGCGACCACAAAAGGAAAGGTATGATTATACAGGCTTTCAGTTTATACAAACTGAAATTTCAATTTATTTTCAAAGCCATTCAGACCTACAATGTACTCACTTTGTCACAACCTTGCAGTTTGCTGTGTTGCTGTTTTCATCTGAGTACGTTGTCCCATCCGTACATCTCTCGCAGACACCTGAAGTAGTTTGGCCGTATCCTGGTGAGCAGAATGGTCTGGGGAAACACATACCGTCTCCGGAATCCCACTTATCCGGGGGACAGCCGCACTTCGCATCTCTGTAGGGGGTTCCTTTGTCGATTGGGAAGTCGCATGCTTTTCTGGAATTATGATGATTAAATATGTGAAATATTGGTCGATCCGTCGGGAGGGGGGGGGGGATTTGCCTGGAATGATAAATGTGGTGACAACTGAGACTGGTAGCCTACATGTTGCTTACACTCCGGACGCATTGGACCTGCGTTCTTTTCGGTTATGAAATTAAGTATCAGCTAAACCATTTTAAAAATCCAATTATATAATCCGGGCCTGATCACTTTTGTCATCTTAAGTGCATGGTAGTTCCACCTATCCAGTCCCGGGGTTTTTCGACACCCGTGCCTTCGCCGTGTGTAAGAAAAACCCGGCGAGCGCTTCCACCTATAAGATCAGCTTAAGATATTGTTAGTCGATCTGGTGACAGGTGCCGCTGCAGTTAGTACCTCTCTGTTTTGCAAATGTTGGAGGTTAGAAAGTGTGCATCACGCATGCGCCCTAGGGACAGCAACGATAGAAATCGAACGCGCCATCTGTCGCCGTGCTAAGGAACTACAAACTGCCGTGTTTCTTGTGCTTCCACATATTAGAAAACCCCGTGTCAAACCCGTGTTTAAATTAGTCCCATCGAGCTCGATGGGGCTAATAGACACGAGGTTTTCTCGCACGGGTCTATTTAAGCACGGCAATTCAAAGGTGGAAGCGCAAAAAACAAGGGGATGTACTAAGTGGAAACGCAACTATTAACTATCGACTAACTGAACTGATTTATCCTCAATAAGGCCTACCAGGACTGAAAATCGGCTGAGAGTTCATATCCTACTGCGCAATACATGTTTATCGAGATAGCTTTGACCTCTACTTTGCATGGGACATTTTCAATCTCAGTATGTGGGCGTGGGATAAATATTCACATACTGTATAGGGAAAGTTTTCATAATAATCATGCTATATCCTGACGCTCTACTTGTTTATGAATGGGACAATACATAAGTGTTTGAAAAGATAACTAGAAGACTAGATCATGATCGATCCAAATGTCGGACAGTGATTATACCGAGACATTTCAGCCTTCATTCATAATATACTGAAAATAAAATCGATAAAAGCACAAGTTACCCTCATTTACCCTTACTTCAATTCATGTAGCATATTTTTTTCACACTCCCGTCAGAAACACGAACAAGAAGTTTAAACTCACTTCATGCGGCAGTTGCTGTAGGTTCTGTCACTCAATAATCTTCCTAGTGGCTGATAAGTGCCTTCAGGGCAGGGACGGCAGCTTGGGGTGGTCGATGACAGGTCACAAGGTTCTGGCTGCTCCCCTTGAATAAAGTGATATGGAGGGTAGGCCATTATCAAATAGGGAATTTGGAGTGTTTGGCGGATTACACATTGAAATTAACTCGAAATAGCTGATTTAGGTCTGTGATCACAGACCTGAAATATTAGTATCAAGGTCCATGTTCACATGCTCAGGCCAGGCACAAATAAATCAGAGCCGTTAGAATTAAAACTAGAACTGCTACAAAGGCCGAAAGATTTTTAGGATATCTGTATTTAACCCCGTCACAGAATGACGTAACGTTCAGATGTATACATGTATACCGGTATTTTATTTCATTCAACTTTACATGTAATTAGTACATTGAGGAAATTAAAATTATCGATGTTTATATAGGCCTACTAGCTGCTAATCGAAATTACTTACCACGATGGCAATGAATATCCATGCAACACACCTCTTTGTCGATTTTCTGGTTGTAATATCGCTTTGTACCAGGGGGGCAAACTGGACCTGCTTCTACTAGGCATGCAGTGGCCACCAAAAACGGTATGATGGAGATGTAATGCATGGTCAATGCTATGAATAGTCTCTTTGTTTGTCTCAACCTGAAGTGATAAATGTAGAGAAGAATCAAGGAGTGATCAGAGGAATACCAATGATATCAGCAGTGCATGCTGTCAGAAGAGAGCACGGAATGCCCCTTAATGTGGACGCAGCGCGCGCGGCAACCTGTGGACGTAGCCTTTCTGGACGCTTGAGGCGGGTCAAGACTGAGGGGGACTCTATAGCTGGGGGATCAATTTTTGCGGGGAACGGAAAGGATGGGTCTGGCTGGGGGTAGGCCTGGTCGGTCTGGAGAACCACTTACACAGAGTTCAAATAATGTCATGCACTATGTATATACTCGACGACACTAAATGGTGCTACCCTAAAAGTAACTCTATGATAGCCGTTCTCAGCAGCTGGACCTGATGATATGCTGATGACTGGTGACTTCCAAGAATGTTGTTTATGTAGATTTACACAGGCCTCCGTCAGTAATCGTTAGAAAAGATCAAACCAGGCCTACGTCAGTCGAACCAAGCCTACGGGGATTCCCATCGGTAATCCCGATGTGTAAAGGCCTACTCACTTCACACGTGGCCTCGTGATAGTTAATTGCGTGTTAATTTAAACGTACATGTAATTATGACTGTTTCCATACATATTAATGGATACTTCGATGATTTTATGAGGCCCATCTTCTGTGAACTTCGGACCGGGTCACTGCCCTCAGAGGTGGACGCAGTCACTCTATAAGTGTCTGAAACATGTATAAAAGGCCACTACACGGTGATTGTCACGAGGTCGCGCAGGTGGCAGGGAGAGATGGCCATAAGTTCTCCTCAAAATCATTTACATTGATATTTGTGGAGTGTTTTCCAATTATATCGTATCAAGCATGGATTCTGTACTTGATCGTATTTACATAGCTATGTGAGCAATGTAAGTTGGCAAAAAAGGTTTTGTAGCTGATTTTAACGTAAGTTTTTTGAAAAAAAGAGTTTTTCAAATCGAGCTCGATGGATAGCGCCGATACACTTTTAACTGGATATATTTGCGATGACGTTATGAAATCACGTCACTTGTAGCCTTGGCCGGATTATTGGCCGATCCCTGGTTGAGACATCCTCTAATACCAGAGCCTGTCGTATGGTCCTCCACTCCCACACGTTCCACTGAAGTTCAGGAGGGTTGGTTCAAGATACCTGGCACTGGTATTGAACCAACCCAGTTCAAGATGTTGTTCAGAGAGCCTCGCCGTTGGATGATAGTTCAAATCGGCGCATTTGAGATCGAAGCTATACTCACTGCGCAGTGATAGCAGTGTGATGAGGCGCCGTCCTACTACATGGCCTCAACTAGACGCAAGGGCCCAACGCGCCGCGTAGCGGCAAAAAAGCGAAGCTGGCGAAACATTTATAACGGGTCACCGTCACTTCTTATTGGACTTATAGCGCATTTACGGGGTTGCAACTATTTTGCTTTATAGTGTCACCAGGAAAGAAAAGCATGCGACCTAACGCCGATCTATTTGTATAAAGTGATAATCGGAAGGTATATAGTAGGAAATATCAATAAAATAATCATTCCATTTCGTCTTTTGAGGGCATTTTTGATTGTAAAAAATACATGTGTACGTCACCGTAGTCTCTGCAATGATAATTTTATCAGATCAGTCTCGCGCAAGTACAAGTTCTTTACCTGTTAGTTCTTCACTTATTAGTCTCAACGTCTGGCGCAAAGCCAGACGTTTTCCATTACGATTTCACTACGATGTTTGACAAGAAGGAGCAGTGCGCGAGATATGCTGATGAGCAGACTTCCCTCGCTTGAGTTTCTGAAGAATGTTCCATATCGCGCTAAGCTCATCACTACTGATTATGACAGGCGTGCAACGGTAGGTATCTGCTCCCCAACTTCCACCCTAATACGGTACAATAAGTTACCATTTGATGGGAATGGGACAATGCCCTCACTGTGTATGGAGTCATAGGGATAAGAAGACATTATTCATTAGTGTTGGTACAAGTGATTTTGCCCAAAAAGCATGCGCATTCAAAAAACAAAATATGCAAGGTAATCACGTACATGACCATGACGACGTGCAGAAAGTGCACTGGCCAGTGCATACCCTATGGCTATGTACTAGCAAACATGGTAAACATGAACAACATCATTATTCATCGGCAGTTCATTTTACTCCGAGCTTTTCCTGAAACATATAGCCATGATGATTAGGCCTACCATGTACCATGACCAATAACAGCACTAGATCATGTAGATGTCAACAAGTTCACATGAACCGTATAATCCCGCATGGCGCATGTGGGGCATGCGTCTAAACCAAAGCCCCAAAATCACTTGTTTTGGTCTATTTCAGTTTCACTTGTGTTTCCCCCGTCTCCCAGTCCATAATACATTTACAGTTTACAATCCCCGATCATGGCCCAACAAAAGGTCATCGGTTGACTAAAGGAACACAACTGTTCAATGTATTTATAGTTGAATGCGATCAAACTACGTCTTTTCAATCGTGGATTGTAAATTTAACCCCATGGGCCTAGGGAAGGCCCTATAACAATACTTTCGACACAGTTATTATCTCCGCTGCCTCCACCATGTTACACACAGTGCTCACTGCTGATTCTAAAATGCGCCACCTAGTCAAAACAGGACATATGTTCTTCTAGGAATAGATCTCTTTCCAATATTTCGTCATTCCACTATCGTCATCACCTCATCATACTTTCATTGACATTACAGGCACACATCCACAGAGCACTCTTCAAATCATCTACACAGTGGTTATCCAACTAGGATTATAAAGGTAATTTCTTAGCCCCGCACAGTGGGTTTCAGTCTTGATAAAGGGGCACTATCCAAGATAAAGTTACAAGAAGTAGTCAATAGGGGTCTCTCACCTCTCACTGTATGTCCACACTATTCACGCTTGTACGAGGAATACATTCAATGCTGAATCTAACAACACCCAGTGCCCTTACTCTGTATATTAGTCACTGGAAGATGGCCCATTTCACTCCTTCCTTCTACTTCACCTATAGTCTCATTGCAAACGCCTCAGTTCTATGATATCACATTCACTTTCAGCTGTCATGCAACGCAACAACTGTGCTATCTGCCATCGCACATCAACGAAGAAGTGCAGCCGCCCACATTCCACCTCACGTCTGTCCGACCAGCTGCAATCCTCGAGGACGCCCCACTGTACCACGATTTCACTACGATGTTTGACAAGAAGGAGCAGTGCGCGAGATAGGCTAATGAGCAGACTTCCCTCGCTTGAGTTTCGGAAGAATGTTCCATATCGCGCTAAGCTGACCACTGCTGACCATGACAGGCGTGCATTGGACTGGTACAGGTTGGAATTGAACATTGAATATGCTGGTGGTGACGCTTTCTGATGAGAAGTTGGTCGTGACTGATGCAGTATCCTTGGACTTGTCCACAGCATCGTTCAATCATTGCTCTCTGAGCTGCCTTGATTCTGTACTTACCCAAATACTAAGACCAAACGCCTGTTGACTGTCCTTTAAGAGAGACTGGCACCATGCCTAGAGATATGACTGACCCCTATTGGCAAATTTGTATGACTTTATCTTGCCTACCTAGCTGCTGCCTATAGTCTCCCTTTAACTGCGGAACACTTCAAAGTCGATAAAATGCCATGTTCCACCTTTTAATGTGTTCAGACCGCCATTTTCAAAATAATCAAGTCAGGACACTGCCTTCTAGTCTCATAATAAATTTTGCTTTCCTCAATAATAACATTTCTTCTTCTTCAATGCTTTCATCATTCCAAACTTCTCCTCCTCGGACTTTTACAGGGGTACAGTCATGGCAATCAAAACCCAAATACTGAGACCAAATGCCTGTTGACTGTGCTTTAAGAGAGTCTGGCGCCATGCCTAGTCTCTCTTAAAGCACAGTCAACAGACACCAACCCCCTCAGACTCAGAAACCACAAACGCCCAACCCTTCCTGCTACCTTAATACTTCTGGGTCATTTCATTTCCCTAAGACGTCACACGAAATACAACATGGAAGCTTATACTGGCTGAGATTGCTTGGACCAGGTGCTAGGGATTCCCCAGTTTCGGTTTCATTTCTGATACTACATGTACACCAAATCCATGAAGGCCAAAGAGAAAGGAATTTAAATGTCCAGCAAATGCAGTTAAGGTGCGATATTATATTTCTCCAACTAGCATCACGGTATTATTATATACATCACAACGTAGACAATTTGGAAACATGTATCCTACTCCTTCCCACCATCGGACTGTGAAACGTTTTGCTCAAAAAAAACAATCGTGGAGGCCTGCCGCCTGTAGCTCTTGTTCCAAGTGCAGGTTGGAGGGGGAGGGGTCTAGGTAGTGCTATGCCCATCAAATTGCCCATCAATATCCGGTCATACACTGCTGATATATCCGATTATTTCCTGCTCTCAAGTTAAAACTCTATATACAATGGATATTAATCGGTACGTTGCTATTCAATTTTATTTGGTGTCAAGCCGTGGCTGAAAGAAAAAAAGGGTCATCCTGGTAAGGTCAGATAGCCTAAACAGACCGCCCCGATTTCCCCCTCGTTTCTATCAGGTTCCGATTTCATGCCAGCTATAAAACATGTGCATACACAGTAAATTGTCCGGAACATGTTGTCATCAAAATTACGTACTTACCAGTGTCGCGCAATTAAATACCTGTTATCAGGGTGGATCGATGTTATGACAAATCCAGACTCGAAAGAGAAATGCCATAAACTACGTCACCGTTATTTTCATAATGTCTTGTCTTACCGAATGTTTTATCTTTAAAACCATTGTGTAGTTGGACTGTTGCCAATTCGTATCAAAATATTTCATCACGAGACTGAATGGCAGAATGGGGCTCGTGCCAATGATAGTAAATATATTGATCATAAGTGCTCGCAGGAGTGTAACCTGGCTAGACTGCCGTTCCTTCCGGTTTACTGTTTTGATATGTGTACATCCCCCATTATTTATAGCAGGCCTTTTGATCGTCACACAAAATATTTGACCGAGCTACCCGGGATGTTCTAGAAGGTGCAGCTACACATAATGATAATAAAGGAACATTTTCATCTGATTGACGCTATCAAATAGCAATTCGTCAATATTTTTTCACAATTGGGAATCACGTGCGCTTTTCGTGCCAAAAACGATTGGCTTTTTCTGCATATCTTGGCCTGGTGTCATGAGATTGATTTGGGCTTCTGCCAAAGGAAAGGCCGTATATGAATGATAAAATGAGAAACAATGTTTGTCTTTGAAGGTATGTTTGTCTGGACATTTCCTCATTCACAAAAACAGGGAAGTCTACTGGCAGAAGCCCAACGAAAATATTCAGGCTTCTTGCCAAGTGCCACAGCCTAACGTAACATGAACCATCGCTTTCTCTCTTTGTATGGTCGGCCCTTCCTATCAAAAACGTCAAAAATTGTTGACAAATATCGTTTCCAATGAAATAGCGCCCAATGTCAGAATAAGAGGTCGGAAGTATTCAGTTCAAAAGGGTTTTTCACTGACTTCTGACAACACGTTAACTCTAAAGATGCAACTTCCATAAGCACATCTGTTTAAAATTACAAGCCGCTCGCCGAACAGGCATCTTTTTTTGTCTTGTTTGGAGAGCCGCTTGCCAAACAGCACTAAAAAGCCACCCTGTTCGGCAAGCCGGGCTTGCCAAACAGGGCAAAAATACTACCCTCTTTGGCGAGCCGGAGAGGTTACAACATGTTGGCCAATCAGAGAGCAGTGACGTCATATTCGAATTTATATGCGCATATTTAACAATGGCCGACTTCCCGCTCTCGATTCAATTTCGGTTACTAAACTCTGGTTTTGGTCAATAATCCATGAAGAAGCATGTACATGTACATGACTGTATGGATTTACAAAAAAAAGTCATAAACGTGATTTAACTGATAAGCATGTTAAATGCATTAGTGTGCATTTCTAAAGGCGTTTCACTGTAACTCCAGTGTTGCTGACCGTGTTGCCACGAATGATAATGAGCTCCTGGATGGTTGAATATGCATGAGTTCGGCTCTCAATCTGGGGCAGAAAAAAGACGCTGTTTGGTGAGCCGGGCTTGCCAAATAGTCACTTCCTTAAAATTATCCCCAGTAGCCCCTCTAACGTTAGAATGCATGTGACCGTTTTAGAATTCACATATCTGTGCATCAAAATTTATGTAACAGGCCATGGTAATGATAAAACATCAGGTGCCATTTTTACAGATGCACCATCGCCTCACTCGCAACTTCGACTGTCCCCAGTAGCAACGTTGTCACGTGTCAAAACAACTCTGGAATATTCCATGAAATCAGCTCTTCCAAGAAATAAACACATCCTACAAAGGTAGCGTTAGTGGCCATTGAGAGTCATCAGAAGGCCTGATCTGAAAAAGCATGGGCCCTATAACAATATTTACATTATTGCGTAAATATAAAAAATGAAAAATTCGAGTATAATTAAGTCATATTGTCTTTCTCTCGTCGTGATGTCAGGCCGGTGGCGGGGTACGTTCAAGGATTTTACGCGCAGGCGTAGTGACGATTATTGCGACACGCTTTTTTACGTTCGGTTGTGCTTTTAGATGACTTTTGGGGCAGAATCACCACAGATCTAATGAGGCATGGTACATCTCGCATACTGTTGCAATTGCGGTAAAAGCTTAGCAAATGCCAACGTGTTCAGATCATAAAGCAAGATATACCCGTGGATATATATTATATATCATTGAGGGCAAGCAGACGACTCTCGATTCTCGGCTGTCAAACAATCAACTGACTTAGTAAAAACAGTGAGAAATTGGTGAAAATGGAAAGTTAACCTACCTAGTTCGTTCTTTTATACGCAATAATATTCCAATGTGAGACTGATTTAAGAATCGAGCTCCGTGATCACGCAAATTATGTCTTTCTTCCAAAGAAGCTTTAGTTTTGACTTTCAGTGTCCTCCAGCTCCAAAGATGACCACACACCGTTTCTATCCAATTATTCTGAATTCCTTTTTATTTCTCCCACAAATTGACAACAGTTTCAGGTCAACTGGATTTCACACCTTATTGGATTGATTACTCATAACCGATCTTCAAGACAATTTTATGTGATATGAATGAAGAATTGGATATCACAGTAATCAGACTATACAGAATATGAATGAAATGAATTGCTCTGATTGGTAGATATTACAGTTGAATATAGCACGAGCTTACACCTCGTTTCCATCTCAACTGCGGTTCTAATAACACAGCCTGATATATGGGGCCGATTTCATGTTTGTGGCTGCGGGCGAGATTGATAGTGCCGCTCGCTTCTAGAAAATTCTTATTCATACGCTCGTCATCATTCATAAATCTAGGACAAGCATGTTGACATGAATGTAATACCTACTGTTAGTTGACGAGTTTAGTGCGAATAGCAGTGCCATCTTTATTTAGACTATAGTCCCATTTACACCGTTCGGATTCGATCCGGATAGAGACCTGTTCGGTTCAACACGCACCATCTAAATGGGATTTCACTCCAGATGAACTGACCTAGTCGGAACCGACCCGGTGTGCAAGGGATAGTAGTCCTAGGGCTGATAGTCCGTGTAACAATAGCCCGCATTGCTAAATGTTTTGGTTAGGGTTAGCGGTACGATACATCATGCTGCTTAATTGGTCAAATATAATGCTACCGGACTATGACTCCAGGGGGACTATATCCGCTGTCACACCGGTGTGGGTTTCGGCCGGTTCGGTTTAACACGCACCGTGTAAAAAGGCCTAATGTTAAAAACGATACATATATGCATAACAGCAAGATTTAATTTCAATCAGCCTTATATTAATTTCCTCGGCTGTAAATCGTAAATCAGCACTGTATCTCTCATTGTCAATAGCCGTTCAGCCGCATTTCCGTAACCATCCAGATTTTCCCATATTTTCATTACGTTTTTTTGCCGCTTACCTCGCAGTTAAACTAATTCCTGCCTAGCCCAATATTCAGTATACCTAGCCCATTATATAGCCTCGATCCGCTACGCTGTAAATTTGGGGACGAAGTATTGGTCTGCAGTATACCATGCATGATTGAAAGATTGGGAGAAACACTACGTTATTTTGCAAAATACAGCACACGGTATATTGTCTTTGAAAGCCCGCTGGCTGTTACCGAGGCCTAACTTCCAATTGATCTACAGTCTTATCAAGGAGTTATCAGGGATAATCTTGATAACATCGATCTCGTCGAAACACTTTTCATGGGATTCGATATGCTTAAGTCAGGATGCCCTATCCAGATAAATCAGAACTCATATCCTATATGATATTATCTAACAGAGCATGCAGCCACGCATTCGTGACTATAAAAGGTAAAACGTGTACTTGATCTCTATTCCAGGAGTAATAGTGCTGCATGTGATCCTCGGATGTGAATGTTAGTCTATGAAAAATATTGACAGAATGGATGAGAGCTTCCATCAAACTAAAACATGTAGTTCATGGAGCGTCTAATAGATCAGTTTGGTCCCTGTTAAATGGCCCTATATTCTGCATTGCTGTAGAATCCAGAAGTATTAAGGTAGCAGGAAGGGTTGGGCGTTTGTGGTTTCTGAGTCTGAGGGGGTTGGTGTCTGTTGACTGTGCTTTAAGAGAGACTAGGCATGGCGCCAGTCTCTCTTAAAGCACAGTCAACAGGCATTTGGTCTCAGTATTTGGGTAAGTACAGAATGAAGCCAGCTCAGAGAGCAATGATTGAACGATGCTGTGGACAAGTCCAAGGATACTGCATCAGTCACGACCAACTTCTCATCAGAAAGCGTCACCACCAGCATATTCAATGTTCAGTTCCAACCTGTACCAGTCCAATGCACGCCTGTCATGGTCAGCAGTGGTCAGCTTAGCGCGATATGGAACATTCTTCCGAAACTCAAGCGAGGGAAGTCTGCTCATTAGCATATCTCGCGCACTGCTCCTTCTTGTCAAACATCGTAGTGAAATCGTAATGGAAAACGTCTGGCTTTGCGCCAGACATTCAGACTAATAAGTGAAGAACTAATAGGTAAATAACTTATACTTGCGCGAGACTGCTGTGATAAAATTGTCATTGCAGAGACTCCGGTGACGTACACATATATTTTTTACAATCAAAAATGCCCTCAAAAGACGACATGGAATGATTATTTTATTGATATTTCCTACTATATACCTTCCAATTATCACTTGATACAAATAGATCGGCGTTAGGTCGCATGCTTTTCTTTCCTGGTGACACTATAAAGCAAAATAGTTGCAACCCCGTAAATGCGCTATAAGTCCAATAATAAGTGACGGTGACCCGTTATAAATGTTTCGCCAGCTTTGCTTTTTTGCCGCTACACGGCGCTTTGGGCCCTTGCGTCAAGACGTTCCTAACCCTGTCGATTGAAAGATTTCGGGAGAGCTGGTACTGAGGAATGATTTTCCCCGTTCTTTGGGTTTATAATCATGAATAAAAGTGCGTACATGTACATGAGAAAATCGGACGTGGACTTGCCTCATCAGACTCGTGAGCGCTACTTCCCTATAAGGACTGCGGCAGTAACGAGCTTTATGTGCATTAGAATAGTAGAAAATCACGGCACCGCGATATATAAACAGGGGATTTTTTCCTCGTGTGGCGCAATGAAACATCAGCGCCTGTCACCTCTTAGGTCCCGGTGTAGAAGTAGAAAATATCCCCTTGAAAAAGTGTCCGCCCTATTGAATTCTGAAGGATTATGGTATTTTGGGTCTAAAGATAATTATCCTAATTGCATGACAATGGTACGTGTACGTGACTCTTAAAGTATTACACAACGCCTTGAGAGTAACACCACTATTGAAATCACCACGCCCTGCCATAACGTGCTATAACATAACAATAAACAGGGCCCTGGTAAAAGGTGGTACATTTTTAATTATTTTTTTCATGACATAGCGTGCATGTAATCATATGAGGCGTGCGAAAGTTGCAACTTGGGGCATGAATGTAAACATGCCCCCCCCCCGAAAAAAAATGTAAAAAGTAACAGATTTTGCACGATATATCGGAATTTACTTTCAAATTTGATTGTGTACATATCATCAACTACAAAGCTGCTATGCCCAATGCGAAAACTTTCGACAAACTGGATTAGGGCCCGAGCCGGAACGAAGAAGAGGGCCTGTATGAATTTGAATTTCATTAATGCGTACGTGCGTACAGGTGGAGGGGAAAAAGATGTTTCGAAGACCTGTTTCGTCGTAGAGATGAGACGCCGCGTTCCGGATAGAATTTTTAACAGTTTATTGATTTTGATTGTTTGAAAATTACACATGCATGTACAAAGCGAGCCTCATTTTGATTTATTATGTAGCATGACGATATCAACTGTGTGATAGACTGGCGATGTTTTTTTTCGTACGGACGTAGGTGGTGGTCTTGCCTCTAGCGTGCGTGCAAGGGGGGGGGAGAACAGAAAAATCGGCACAAATTGTGCGTATAGTACATTTCTTCAATAGGTTTTCTTTCCTATGCATTAACGGCAGTTGGCGAACGTAGTAATCGACAACCCATCAAATAATTTGCCTTTTGAAAAATCAAATCATTATGCCTATTCACGGCTAATATTTCTCAATACAACCCCAGGTCCGCTGTTATTGGTGCGGCGGAGAAAAAAATCGATAACAACAAACGAACTCTTAAAAAAAGCGTTGGCAGATCGGTCCTAATTATACGGCCGTTTGCAGAGAGTCGCCTATTTGGTGGACGCCTCCACCGACTGAAAGCGCCGCAGTGTCTCTTGGTAAATAACCAAATTTGGTGCCCATGGCATGGCACGCAGCTTTAAGAGCGAACTTTGAAAATGTCAAGATGACGACAGATGTGTTGTTGCTGCTTTCGGAATGGGCGGAGAGGTTCGTTTCAGCAAGTCATAAAGCGATTTATGATGAGTTCGGGCGGGCTGGGCTTTATAACATATGGATTATTCTTCCGAGCGATTCATTTCCCGATCGAACAGAACAGACTGAACATCACGGGACATTATTGGAAATTTAGTTTGAGAAAGAAGGGAGGACATTACATTGTATTAACATTATATTGTGAGGAAGCGTTGGACTTTTGATTTTGATTTGATATTCGGAGAATTTGAGTTTGGTGGCAAGACTGGAGCATGTTTCCGCCGGCAGAGTAGAGAGATAGCGCACTGACCAGCCTGGACTTTCTGTCCCTTCCAGTGCAGGATCCATGATTCACTCATTATGTCGACAACACGGATTTTTGCGCTCTTGTTCACGATGCTTCTTCAGAATGGACTGAATGTCAGGCCCCAGAAAGTTATAGGTAGGTCATTTGTTTTTATTATGTCTCATATTTTTCAATGTTGATGTTTCCGAGAACCTTTCGACATGTTTGATAGCACACGTAAAGATAAACCGTATGGAAAAAAAAGGCGAACTTTACCGTGTAATATAATATCGTAAGATATCAACCAGGCCGATTGCATGCAACTATACCTACGTGTATGTGTGTAAAAAGCAGTTGTCCGATAGTGCTGAAAATGTCATGACCGTGTCTCAAAAACCTGATAGAAAAATACCTGAGAGCAAAAGAAAATTTCATCTTGAAAAATTTCCTGGCATAATTTCAAAAGCTCCTTACAGCTAACTAAATAAATGCCAATATGACGCCGTTTTATTCTCCAAATAAGAGGTTATGATGACGTATGTGTCATTTCGTGCCATTACGCACTTGGATCCGGGAAATTGCGGGACATTTCGAGTAGCCTCTCACCCAATCTGCATAGCCTGGGAGACTGTGCGCTGCTCCCTTCAAGTAGCCTCCAACTCGTAATTACTGGGGCGAGTAAAACATGAATTGGAGAAGATGAATTGTTTGCTGAATAGTCGATGAAGTGCAAACAAATAACCGTCCTAATTGATTTATTGTTCTAATGAGTTTGGCGTCCTGGGTCATGCATATCATTCACGGGATTTGCCGCTATGAGAGTTGCATGCAGCTAAAATCGTTATCTGCTCATTGTACCATTCCCGGCCCATGTCAGAATTAGACAAAGCCCGTGTTACTATGACAATGGAGTCTTCATCCGACATAGCTATCAGTTCGCAATTAAAAGAAAACATTGCTTCCCTTTCACCAAAAGGTCAGTTGATAAAAGCATGAACGCGCATCGTAACTGTTGATTGCTCAATCATCAACACTTGAACCTATTCTTATCTCTCGTCTCGTCGACTCGCAGGTCGATGCGACATATGATGACCAGCACAAACGAGCGATTATCGTCGCATGCGATTTTTTAAATTGCTGGTCGCATCGATTTAAATCGCCCGTTTGCGCGGCGCTTTGTGAGTTCTTTGCATGTCTTGGTTTTTCCTTGGCATTTTTTCCTGGGACATTTCAAACTTCTACACCGGCAACAACCTGACCATATCAGTAACGTCGTTGTCGTAACACAATTTGAATTATTGACCGTTCCCCACTATCGTATTACAGTGCTAATAATATATACCAGTGGACGCTCAGCTCCCAACTGCAAAGAAATATTCTTAATACCTATACTCAACATGGCAAAACATATATACCCCATTTGTTTAACATACATGTCGCGGTTTCGACTCTGTCAGTGTTCACAGGAGCCATTATTTACTTGGAGGCAAGGGCAAAGTGGAATCTCATCAGCCACTGAACTCTTCTTAAATATTTGTTCAGGGTTTGTCCAAATAGAAATAGCGGGAGGAAGATGCATGTTGAAATGGTTGGGAGATTTCATCATCGATTGTTATTGTAAGCCTATATTGGTGAGCAGTTTCCAATTGTTAATACATGTACATTGATCAAAATTGAAAGTAAATACGCTCTAACATCTCGTAGCAACGCGGTCACTACTGAAACTGATCACCGCATCTGACACACAATTCTATTCGCTGTTATTTCGTACTCTGGGGCGCAAACTGCGAAAATGTTTGTAATTAGGCGATCTTGTAAGATATTGAATGAGAACTGCTTAAATCTCTTCTCCCTGCGGTCAGAACAATCGTTGGTTAATACCACAAAGCAGCATTTACGCTCCGGAACCCAACATTATAAATTTTCGACAACACAGGTGTCCTGTCTAACGACGAAGACTTATGGACTGATGCCAGTGTGATAAAGCGACTGATGCTGATGAATTAGAATGAAAGCACAGTATATTACGAGCAATATGCTAGGGAAAATGAATAATTAACTCTTTTTTCAGCGGAGTGTGACCCCGATAAAGGAGTCTGTGATTGGTGGATTCGTCCACTCGCTGTTAACCAATCAATTGAGACGTGGTCGAACGCAAGCAGCGTTGGCTTGAAAGTTCCCAATCAAGCCCAGGAGCCTTTCTGGGATTCACAAAACTCAGGTATGAACAAAAATCTATGTCGTTTATATCATTGTCTAATAATATACTCGGGCCTGTACGCGTCATTATCGAGAGGCGCATATGACAATGACGGCGTAATTTTCCTTCTTCAGTACCTACCATTACTCTTAATAATTTGCGATCGCTGCAATCTTGGACTTCGGAATAATATACATGTACACAGAAAATAAAGGTTTGAAAAAGAGTTGCTACATGCCGCTGTACCTGGTATAAATTTCCTCCTGTCCAACCATATTCTTCACGACGGATAGCAGTGGCTATAGCGGCAAATGATCCTATATCTGCTTCTCTTTTGCAGATGGGAGATTTTTCCTTCTGATCAGCAAATCGGGCACGGAGGGTGTGGCTAGTATGACAGCAAAGATTACAACGACGGTCACAGGCATTCAAAGGTAGGTTTTCCGCGTCCTGTGTTCTGTGAAGACCGGTGAGTATAGGTGTGATTTTTGTTGCAGATTCTGCAACAAATAAACGGACTACTTTTTCCCAATGCAGGTACTGCATCCAGTTTCACTACTGGTTGTACGGGGTTAGAGACCCTGGGCCTCGTGCTGCACCGAGTCTGACAGTCAGGGTATCAGAAACTGGCGGCATGCACAAGATATGGTATGACAAATGGAACAGGGGACGAGACTGGTTGTTTACAGAGGCAGAATGGATGTCCGCCGCAACTGAATTCAATGTAAGTGCAAAATTCCATTATTAATTTTCACGAGAGAAACAGTTCTAGTAGTTCAGGGGCGTGAATATATCCGAAAATGTCCCAAAAACCTTTTTTTGCGCGCGCACTGGAAAGGAAGAACACCTGAATATTGATATTTTGCCCACTTTCTTCAGGTGACCATTGATGGCCGGCGTGGCAAACAAGGAGCCGTTGCCGTCGACAACATTCGCCTCATAGAGGGTAAATGCCCTGGCCCAGCCGAAGGTAAATTTCATAGTTGGATAAGAAATTTCCTTGCGAAAGCAGCTGAGGGAGTTGAAATGTTAATGGTCACAAATGAAGCAATCGATTTTGCATCATAAGGATATATCAAAAGTATAGGTAGGCCCAAAGCGCATAGTGAGGCGCCAGGTGCCAAACGATTGTTCGTTTGGCTGATGGGTATATAGAGCATTAGCACTGGGGGATGGACTATTGGTTAGCAACCAAAAGTTAGTGACCATGAAAATTTGAACCAGAACATATCGAGCAAATGTGAGTTCATTTCTGCCAAAATTCAACAGACACTTTCTTCATCTTGTTCTTAGGGATTCGAAAAGCCACCTTAGGGGAAGATGTCACAGTACAATACAATCATGTTAGTTATACAGTCAGCCTTAACTTCTCTTCTCCGTCAACCGGTTGCGAGGCTATATGCAAGAGAAGGCGCATGGACGTTGCCACGCTCAGCCACGCGAGGACAATGTTCAAGAGCAGCGCAAATTACGGTAGGATTGCTTGCGGTTCCCGTTGTCGGCATTCACTTGCCTGTAGCATCGACTTGTCACAAAACCATCCCTGCCGATTTTGCCAGAATGATTTCCTCTCAAACATATTATTAGTGACCTACTTGCATAAGCCAAAATGCAAACAGTCCTACTTCTGTTTTCAAAAATAAAGATCCGACTTTTCGCTTCAGCTCCGAACTGTTACGACATGGCTGAAAAATGCAAGGAAGAGGCCCCCGATGGGGGATGCGATGGGTCGAGGTACAAGGATTGGACCAGGCAACAGATCGGAAACAACTGCTCAATTTCTTGCGAACATTGCGAATCAAAGAGTAAGAATTGTCACATCAACTACAAATTTGTAGTGCGGACCTAATGTCTTTTGCTTAGAATTTTGTGTGGGAAGTGTAGTTGGAAAAAAAACCGTATTGGGTATTATTGGCCTAGGAACGAAAATCAGGGGCGTTGCTTTGGATGGTTTTCGTTGACGGGTTTCATTGCGAATCGCAGACTGCGGACGGAACTGTCAAGGTTGGTCACACATAATATATATGTCAAAATGACCTATTAAAGTGCATGATAAAACAACCCATTATTCTGATGCAGATTATGTAACTGCAGTCATCTCTGACCTTGAGTGGCTTTTCAATTTTGAGTTATATACCTTCATTTGAAGGCCTTACAATTTCTACCAAACACTATTGACATCTCTGCAACAGGATCTTCGCCGGGACAGATATATTCTAACCGCGAAACTAGTACGTTTAATTAGTTTATGTGGTAGTTCAGTTCCTGCTACCGCTGAGGGCAACGGCTGGCAGACCAATTCCATTGATTGCGTTCAAAATGCTGTTTTTTAGGACAAAAGTTTATTATGTCATCGTTAATGCTCTATTTTTCTTTTTTATGAAGTCTTTAGATATGATACATGTGGATGGAATGTCTACAGGCTGTGCATCTTTTATTCGGAAGCAGGGGAATGTAACAAAAACCCTGAATGGAATTTAAAGTTTTGTCCAAGATCATGTGACTCATGTGGTTTCCTCGGAACATCCAACAGAATATTTAGTAAGTAGAATAGACCAGGTAAAAACAAAAACTTGTCTCGTCCACACCCTCCCCAATTTTAGCCACCGCCCGATAATAAAAGTTATCTTTTATGCTAATGTACAATTTAATACCACTTCGATTACGTTTTGGATCAAACAACACGTGCACAAACCGCACTGACAGTGCTTACGTTATACGAGTAGGATTTCTGATGATATAAATCATGTTTCAGCGGATTTCCTTTTTTCCTTCTAGTGTGTACTTTTATGTGAACTAGATAGATAGAAAAATATTTATGCCTCGTCACGTCTGATGCTGTAGCAGCAGTTAAAGGAGTGGGCGGCTTTTTTACTTCAATTGGTTTATTCTTCTCCTTGTTTTCGTTGTTTGGGGGGCTGAAGCCCTGCAAATTACGCCTTTTCTTCACCATTTTTCTTATTGTTTGAAGCCACGTAAGGAAAAGACGACGAATGCGCGCAGTGTATTTTTAGGTGTTCAAACAATAAATAACGTCATCCGTCGCCGAGGTTGATTGGGGCTCTCCCCGATTCGCCAAGCAACAACGAAAAATCGGTGTCTACAGCAAGACGTCACAGCGTAGATACATGGCTCCATGCACCACCACACAAGTGCATCGGTCGACTTGAAAAGAATCGACGCATGGAGGGGTAACTCGGCTCAAATCGGAGTCACAATCGGAAAAGCATGATAATTCAGAAAAGGCGCTTGTCGTTCAACACAAGTTTTGTCCCCAACGCTGGCGTTTACTTAACTTGGCGATAAGTCTAAGGGCGTAACTTAAGGAGATACGCCAAATTAACTTAACGCCGGCGTTGGTGGCAAAATTTGTTATAAACAACCGGGCCCTGACCTTTTTTCTAGCATCAAGTTTTTGGATGAAGGAGGACAATGCTATCACTGGACTGAAGGAAATGGCGTGGGAGGGCTTGGATGCTGCTTTGACGGGCCTATGCCCCGCCTACAACATTCACCTTGGCTTTATCAGGCAGCCCTGTAATGCACTCATTCCCTGCTTATGTGCGGACTATGAAGGTGAGTTATGATACATTGAGAAATCGTTTTCAATGAGAAGAGTAAAGTACATGATTGAATATCGGTGCCATCTTCATCAAATTTTACCATGACCATTAATTTTTGGTCAAGAAGACAATTTTAGACACTGTATAACAAGACCAAACTCAGTAAGTTCACAATTTACTATCAACCAATGAAAAGGAGTTGCTTTACTTTTCGGGCTGCTTTCCTTTGATGGCCTCCGGTATTTTGATGATAATGCATGTCTGATCAGTGTGCGTAAGTTGCGTAAAATAAATATCAGGATATCTGGCACACTTCAGTTCGTGAATTTCAAACTTGGTGTGGAATATTTTCCTCTGGGCTGGATTACTTACACCTTATGTTACCCAAGTGACCAATAAGACGCCTTTACGATGAGATATGTAGTCAATAGGCGTACCGCATGAAGAATCAAAACGAAATATTGGAATATTATTATACATGTGCACTTGTCCTGTTGCATCTCACTATGCTGTAAAACAGTGATTATTCACTAAAACTGTGCCAATCCAAACATCTCCCATGCTACCCTTTATTTCTAGTGCCTGTATACACTGATGTTATTTCGGAAGTTTCAATTGACAAGAAACCCACAATAGAAAACACATCAGACGCAGCTTGTGAGGCTACTGATGGACGTCAACAGGTCAAGGTCATCAACCTCGATCTGGGAAAGGAACATCATGTGACATCGGTGATGGTCTCAATTGAAAAAGGTGAAAATTTTCATCTAATCTATTCTGCCTGTTGGGCTACTCTTTGGTTATCCGCAAATGTACCAGCGTATGTGAAGCAAAGATTTTAGTCTGTTGCAATTTGCTCGGGCTATGGAAGTTACATATTGGATCAGGTGTCGAGACTAGGCTCTGCCTTTCCTTTTTTTGATACGCACACATTGTTGGCGCAGAGGACAAAGCAGAAGAAATATGATAATGCTTTATTTGGTACACTACAGTCCCGTAAATTAGCATTGAAAATGCATCAACTTACATTGTACATTAATCGACAGATTATAATCGTTCTTTTCAGAGAAGACAACACCTGTTGGTTACTTTGGCCCCCTTGCGGAACCGCCCACATCACCCCTTGCGCGGGATCCATGTAGGTATACAGCAGTTAATTCGTGATGTTCTACCTTTTTGATGAAACCTCGGTAATTGACTACGGCTTCAGGTATTGCGATCTTTGGTGAAAAAGATCGTGTAGTGCTTTGTGACGTTCGTCCCAAGTATGCCTACTGCGTATCCACACTTATCTGCACTTACATTTATAAATCACTTTTCGGCAATGGAATTCTAGTAAAAAAATCCAGATGTCATTAAGTTTAATCCTTTAGGTCAGACAATAGTATTTAGTGTTCACTTTATATCTTTTGGACTTCCTACATGTATTTCTTAATGTTTTCAAGGTCTCGATCCTTTCATCTACATGTAGCTATGAGTTAAATGTTCGCCCTCCTCAAAGATTTCAGCGTTGCAGTCGGCCGACCGTCCTATGTGAGTTCGCTCATACCGGACGACTGGGAAGGCCCAGCACCAGTTGCGAACGACGGTAGTCGGGACAACTTGCATGAAAAAAAGGTCCCGCAGTGCACCTATACGGCAACGGGTGCGACGAAGGGGGTGCATTGGTGGTATGTCGACCTTCAAGGTCTATACGAGGTACATGCGGTGACGGTCACTAGGCGCTACGCCACCGGTAAGTACAATGTACACATATTCCTTCTGCCCCATTGAGCCCGCTGTGTTTTATCATATTCGACAGAAATATTCTCGAAATTTTCAACGAAAATGATCCTGCCATTCGTACATCACGATATATGTAGTATAACATGACCATCGCGAATCCCCACACCTCATTCGACAAACAGCCCCATGTTAGCTGTTATTGTTTGTTAATTGCTTGGGGTGATACTTGGTACTGCTGGACTGATTTACAATAATCGACAATGTTTCTTAGATATCCCAATACCAAACAAATAACATTGGCTATGATCATTCCTCGCCACAGAAAGCAGGCGACTTGATACCAGTGTTGTCAAGGTCACCAACTGGAGAAACAGTGAACTATCCACCAAAGTGAATCTATGTTTGCCAAATGGCTTAATTTTCTATTAGTTGCTTGACCAGCCAGAAAAGAGCAACAAGTTAGAAATATTTCATTTCATTCTTGTTTTATTTTCAACAGAAGACTCAGATTTCACTGATTTCCGAATCGTGGTTAGCAACTCTTCGCTAGTAGGCAAAAACATGACTGAATACTTCCAGAAATCTCCGGGCCTTTGCCATAATGGGACAGTCATTCCAGTGAAGACCCCGACCTTGACATTTCAATGTGAACAGGAGATAATTGGGCGTTACGTTGTGATTATGAAATCCCAACTTGATAAAGGTATTGCTCTTGTCGTGTGCGAGATGGAGGTGCATGGTCAGCCGGTCAGTAGATCCCAAGGTAAGCATAGCAGATACTCAATATAACACCTTGTTTAAAGCCATTAGGATACTCCAGAGCTATTCGCAAGCTACTGAATGTGAACCGCTAGGAAGAATCCCTTCACATACTAACTAATTTGTCCAATGCAACCCTTCTGCACATTATATAATATTAGCGTTAAAAGGATTGAAATAGAGCACATTCTTTTTATAGCTGACAGATGCAAATACAAGGCGCTTTTGCAAAGTAGGAAAAAGCCCCTTAAAATCTCGAGATTTTTATTTTTAGATGCAGTTCTTGGACTCCCATTCTGTCCCGATGATGCAGCCCGTCTAATCGGAGGCAACTGCTACAAGTCCATCGGCCGTGCCGAGTCGTACGTCCAGCAGGTTGTCAACTGCCGGCGCTGGGACCCGCCCTTCTCGCATATTGTGCCCTTTGAGGATCTAAGTCAAGTCGAAAAGGACGCATTGCGGGTGTGGCTGTTTAACCGTTTTATTTTTGGAAAGGTCTGGACAAAAAGCCACAGTAGTGACGGTGGGTATTTGTTTCTACAAAGGAAGAAAAAACTACACCTGGTTGTCCAGTCTCTTGCCTTATAGCTACATGAAGGACCCTATATGTGCCGTGACCACGTGCTATCAGGAATAGGCTACATTAGTGTATGAAAGCCTTGTATGTCACGATGAGGTTTCTGAAAATCTTTTCACGGCACCTTCACTTGATGTGAAAATGTGGCTGGCTATTACTTCTTGCTTTTTTGACGCCAAATATAACCATCTCGTTCATTTCAGGAGTTCAATGCAACCAGCTAGATATTCAGTTCAAGACATACACTATTGTCCTAACTCCCTGCATAAGAATGCTTGGCGCACTATGTCGGAGCAAGGCACGAAGTGAGTTTGGCCGCCGTTTTAATTGTCATTCTTCCTCTCTTGACTGAACAAAGACTGTAGCTCATTTGATGGTCGTTTCTAACAAACAAAATCTACGTTTTGTGTCACAAAAATAACGATGTTTTTATATCAAGATCATTAAATCATTACTACCTCTGAGGAATATAGCCTACCACAAATGCTAAGGAGGCAAACTTCGAGTGCTCTAAAAATGCACCGTTATGAGAGAAAAATAAAATTCTTTTGACTTAGTATAGCTCCTCGTTAAATGTAAGATCGATACAGTAAAGTATGGCGTTTTGTTTCTCTACAGATGTCTACCCAACTCCATTGGTCGGACTACCTGTTCCCGAATCAGGGCCCAACCTGGAGGTCACATACGACAAGGTCACGTTCCCGAAGGTCAAGGTCACGGAGGACTCCTTCCTCCTTCTATGGGAGATGTCCTTAGCAACGATGATAAAAAGCACCACCAACATATCCCTTCTAGTTCTTCAGGAGGACAACAATAACGCCACCGAGTTAACTCGACTACAGCTGAAACCATTCATTAAGCCGGGGATAAATTTCGGTGGCTTCTATCTCAATAAGAATGAGTATTTAAAACTCCCCAAAGGAAGTTACGTTGGCTTGGAGGCGGCGGGGGAAAACCTGACTGACCTGTTGCCCATTCCGAAGGTGCCGGGTAATGCTGCGACGGCCACGGAGGTGGATTATTATGATGGCGAAGAGTATCAAGGCAGCGTGAAAGTTAATTTTCCGTTCAGGATTTGGGTTCTGCCGGAGACGCTGGGTATGTCGATTAAAAGCTATACTGTCAATACATATACCACGATCGTTTTATGAGTTGCATTATCGAGACGTCAATCAAAAGGTTACAACCAATTTCGTTGCACGAAGCATGTCAACGTCCTTACCGTGAAGTTTTGCAGTACATGAACGGTAATGATTTGTAAGGCAAATGGAATCCGAAATAGAGCTAACAGCACAGCACAGCTAACAAATTGAAAAAGAAATCCTTTTTATTGGGAATTGGAATGAAAAATATGTAGCAATTCCATAAATATTACAGCATTGTCCCAAGTGATTCCTAAACAACGAAGTTCCTTCTTAAATTGAAGATATTTGTTGTACATTTAGGTCGCATACCACAACGTTGCCAAACTACCCGAGGGGCTGATCCGAAATTTAACCCAAACAATTATGGAGAATACCGAAAGTCTGTTTTGAGGAAAACTGACATTGTGACAGTTGCTGGTGTCCACGCTAAGCAGTATCCTTGCCACGACCGTTGTGTCAATGACGATCTCTGCAACTTGGGTATCGAGTACCAACATTGCTATCACTTGACTGGAAAAGAGGTAATGGTTGGCTGGTGGAGCCTGAATGGCGCATTTAGGAAGACTTGTGACCCATATTATGATCCTGGTAAGTTGGTGGCATGGTGATATGCGGTGAATCCACCATTTGATAGCGACCTTTGTTTCAGACTCTGATGCGATGAATTTGTTGCCATACCATTACCTATATTGTTCGCTGCTCTCCAACGGGATGTATTACGTCTTGGTAGCAACACCAATAAATGAAAACCTGCTGACATGTTTGGCTTCACGTCACGCTCATCTGTAGCTATCTACTTCGCGCATCTTTCAGCGGTCATGGCAATTCATCATGAATCGGTCATTCTTTTTGTTGCCGTCATGGCGTCAAAGTATCAGAGAGCGATATCTCATTTGATTAATCGGTAGTAATGCTAGTATCATATGACAATGCAGAACCCCAAACAAAAAGTTATATATACACAAAAGGTCTCCCACATTAACTTATCAAAACCCTTTACAGATATATATCCGGTGGCGCATTCTCTCAAGTCGGCCATTACTGTGAAAACCGGAAGTGTGGACTGCACCCGCGTGACGTCATCCTTGAATAGAGATGGCAAACTGTTGTTTTATTGCGATAGCAAGGCGTCTTCTCTTCAAATATCTGTCGAGAAGGCCGAGGCAAAGATTTGCAAAATATGGGCATTCGGAGAAATAGGTATGTGTTGACAGTTGCAAACGATTATCCCGTCCAGAGTATCCGAAAACATTTTCAGGGCGATTGGAAGCGATATATTCGACGAGAAATGTTCTTTAAGTGTACACATACTTTGGAAATGAACGACACCTACAGATCAGAGTGTACCTGACAGTCCTTCGGTGAGGATGCTAGGTATTTAAAACGCAACACAGATTAGGCCATACCTAATAACTAAACGTATATAGATGGAGTCCCTGATCATCTTAAAGAGGGTGCTTTGTCGAATTTTATCTTCTTTTTTTCAGTTACCAAATATCCATCCACTGATTTGATTCCAAAGACGTCCACGATGGTGCGCGGAAACATTTGGCCCCCTGGTGGCAACACCAACTGCGCCCCGATTGGATTCAGCCGAGCCGAGATGCAGTGGCTCCAAGTGGATCTGTTAGTGACCTACAACGGAGTGACAGGTTTGTGTAACCGTACCCGTGCATATAATACGAAGGCAAGGGAAACTGTCAGCCACTAGCTCTTTAATCGCGTTCCTCCATACACTCAGAAATGGAAACGCTTAAAATATTTCTCATTTGATTGACGATGTGGGACTGGCCCCGACACAATTTACTTGACCCCATTAAAATTATCATTCCACAGCCAAAGCGTACTACAGAGATGTACCAGGGACGATGGCCGTATCCCCCAAGTTCCACCTGTTTGTGACTCCAACATCGGACTGGAGTGCAGCCGACCCATATTACGTGGGACTGATGGGCAAGGTCGACCGGATTATTTCCTTTCCATGTTCAGAGTGCCACAGTGGTCGGTTTGTCACATTAAAGGAGGTCGGGAATGCCAAGGGGATTGAGCTGTGTCAGTTTGACGTTTATGGTGACCGTGAGTAAAATATCGTATTAAACTCTGGCCCGTACTTCTAATGTATACGGCATGCTCTTTGTTTTAAACACTCAACAAACAGAAAATCGTCACTCCCTGATACAAAAGTTACACCCGGCTGAACTCTGCAGGTGTTCATTGGTGAAGGCGAAATCCAATTCGCCATATGACATGTATGAGGACAGACACTAAGGTATACATGCTTCCCGAAATTGGTGGCTTGCATTGGAACTAACTTTTTCCCCCTTGTCCGTCATTAAGGCATTCAAGTGTGTTGGTCAACCATGATTATCTCCTTTGTCCCTCCACCATAAGGCCTAGTTTCCCCTTATGACATCACTATTTCGGACACTCAGCGCCCCATTTCTGGAAAGGTGTAAAGGAAATAATTTCCACCATTGCAAATAAATCGTAGGAAAGATGGGAGGTAGCTACATGTTTCAACTGATGATATCTTCGGAGACCTCCGGTCGTTCTCGTTGGTGGAAACTCAGTGCACGTATGCTCTGTGTAGTTAGTCATAATTGTTGTTTGTCGCACCGATGTCTTCATCATCGCCATGGACAATTGTTGCACGTGTATAGCTAACCAGGCCTGCTTCTTTATCTCAAGGTGGTCGTGAACGTCGTTTAGGGATGGCAAGCGGCTATATCGTGGATAAGCAAATAACGGCAAACCATCACATCAAGGGAGGGGAGCCGCACAGAGCCCGCCTCAACGGCGTGGGTGCTTGGTGTACCCCGTTTGATGACTTCGACAAGCCTTACTTACAGGTAAAAATATCGTCGAGACTCAATTTTGGGATCTGACGAGGAGCGCGTGATGTGCCAAGATGCGGGAGTGTACTTTGGTACGAAGGAAATTAGATATAGCCTGGCGCAGAGCAGACTGAATCTTTAGTGATCACGCTGAACATTTGTGTCATTGTTATACGCTTTTATTATATTTCGAGCTTTTATCTAGATATATTACACTTCTCAGTTTAGACTGTCCCATTTTTCTCTCTCCTGCAGGTTTCACTGACTGAAATTTCTGTAATTAGTGCCATAGAAACGCAGGCAGGGAACGGCAAAGATGGCGTCACTGGGTATACTATAAAATATGGAATGAGGGAACTGGACCTAAAATGGTACACCGACATACTTGGAACAGTTAAGGTAGGCCAACAATGTCTTTTTAAGCCGTGAAGATCTTGCAATGACCGCAATGGTGAGTGTGTTGCCGCTGTCCCACGTTCACTGCTTGAGATTGGCTGGCATGATTGAAAGCAAATACGCCAAAATACCTTATTCACCTCAAAAATTTTACAGGCAGGATATAATACTTGAGATCAATGATGATGATGATGATGATGATGAAGAACTCAATATCTGTCTTCTACCCCAGATGCTCTCTTTTGCCAGAGAAGGTTGCATATTTTTTCGTTGTCTAGGTGTTTTTCACAGAGAATATCGGCAGGGACAGTACAGTACATCGCCTTGTGACGCCATTCCAATGCAAGGTCATCAGAATACAGGTGGAAAAATTTCTCAACGCGGCTTGTCTCAGGCTCGAGCTCCTTGGCTATCAAAAAGACGGTGGGTACATGTTAGTAGGAGACGTTCATAGTTTGTACGCATAATTACCCGATTTCTTCGTACTCCCTTCCCCCCGTTTGCGTGCATACGCTGAAGGCCAGGCTCCTCACATGCGTACATACGCAAGATAATCTTCAGTCGATACAGTTGCACATGTTCGTAGTCAGTGGCACAGTTGACGCCGTCATCTGACTTGAAACTTTTTTTGTACGCTACCAGAACGTCTCATCATTTCATACATACTTACGGAGAATACAGTAGGCCTATGTGCAACGTCATCTTATCCATCCCCCAACCGCGCCTATACGCACGCGTACGCAAATAAACCTAACATTACAAAATGCCTTATCCCATTGTTGCGTAGGTACTACATGTATATAAATGATCCTGTTAGTGATAAAGTATGCGTTGATTTTGAGATTTATACCCCTCCGACTCGAACTATTTGTTGATTGATTTCCATAGAGGATGATCTGGTGGGGTCATAAAATGCGGCGATCTTAAATTACCCTTTGAACACTTCTTTATGATCCAATATTTTCTTTACTATGTAGTGCCAGTTGACACGGAATACAAGATCACACAACCAATGACCTTCACGAGTCCAGGCAGCCCGAACTTTTACGGAAACGACCGAACGATCACTTGGACAATTACACCTCCGATAGGGAAGTTTGTCAGGTTGATCAACATGACGTTGAACGTTGCGCCTAATGTTGCAGCAGAAGTAGGTATCACACTTCTCGCTCTAGTCCGCCGAGGCTGACGAAACGAGCTGACATTTACCTTGCAGTGGGGCGGGCCAGTGCCGGTCTGTTATCGCTCGACCTTATTTTATAGAAGAGCGAATAAAGGAATAATAAACTACGTTATGCTTGTTGAAAGCAGGGCAACAGAGTTTATTTATGTTGTATCAATTAATTCTATGCCCTTCGTAATCATTTCTAAATCAGCTTGTCTGGACTATTTCGATTTCTAAAGAGCTCTTTTCCATGGTCACGCCCTTGCTCAAAGCACTCGGTCATCTTTGACAATTGCAGATGAAAATCGAAGACTGGAAGTTACAATCGGTCAAGGTCTGCCAAGACGAATACATCCTCTACCGGAATGACTCGGCACCGATTATTACAGATGCTGGCTACTATGTCCATGATGTCTCTGAACCCCTTCAGTTGAAGCTACATGCCTGCATGGCCACCGCCTACCGCTCAATGGGCTATCTTGAAGCAAGGGTTGACTTCGTCGGTGAGTCTTTCTAAAGTACTCACTTCAAACCGGGCCATGCTATCATGTAATGTTTCAAGCCTGCAAAGGTTGCCAGCCGGGATTGCTTCACTGTAAAGGTACCGGGCCCCTTGGATAATTTAAATTGCTTTCGCTCAAGTTTTTTTTTTTGCTTTACCCGCTGATGCGAGTGGCGTCTTCTGATGGAACCGACCAAAGCGGCAACCATTCTAGTGGAGTTAGTCCCATACACAGTGGAAACATTACACTTTAAAAAGGTTTTTCTTTTATATTCCAGATTGTCCAGGCTATGCCTTTAATGCCAGGTCATGTGACCGAACATTTGGCCCAATCACAACTCACTGTGGATACATCGGCTCACCTAGATTCCCCGCGGCGTATCCGGACACAAAAACTTGCAGGTGGTTTATAAAAACGAAACCAGCGAACTACATCAGTGTGGAGTTCGAAAATTTTGACATTACTGGTGACGGAATGACATGCACTGGGGATAAACTATCTTTCGTATATGTGGACAATGGCAAAAAGGTATGCCAGTCGCCTTAAAATTCCGACACTTTTCTTTTAAACCTGTTTAAACCTGCGAGCATGAGTTCGTTTTGCCGATGAATTGTTCACCCCTGCAACATGCTTTGCAACCCTGCAATATGCTATTTTTCAGTCACAAAATTGAGAATCCTTCTATTTGTTGTATAGGTTATATTAAGTCACCACTGCAATGGTTACCGGGAGGCACAAACTAGGTCGGACTGGAACACCCTGCTGCTTGAATACAATCGGGTTCGGACACCAGTTGAGGCCGGCAAGGGATTCATCGCCAAGTTCACCAGCATCGACCCAATCAAGGAGCAAGTGTTAAACTATACTGAAGGTGTGTGAGATTAAGTTTTAAAAAGCTGGCTGGTGTGGTAGGAAATTTGTCTCAGGATAGAGTGTCCTCAGGACAACGATTCTTTTTGCACTTTAAATCTCAATGTGTTGAAGGTCCTAGGTCTCTATAAAATCACTCTAATCAGACACAAAATAGGGAATGACTCTTTTGCCAAAGGGACGCCGGACACGTAGCAGATTAACCGCCAGTCGGATTCAACTGATCTGGATGGAACTGTTTTTATTCCTTTGCAAATCTTGCGGCCAATCTTTGCATCTGAGCATGTTATTATTCAAAGGCTAGGTCCATTTCTGTTGACCTTTTGTGGTTGATATGGCGGGCGGGGCACCGTGGGATTTGCAGAAATGAGCTGACGCGATTCAACATGTGCTTGTTCTGTATCGTGAGTTTGTGACGTTGTAGAGATGAGTTCTGTGAAACACTAGATCCATTGAACAGAAACGCTTCCCATCTAATCTTTCTTTCACCTGCAGGGCACTGTGAAGATGGATGGCTACGCTTCATGTCCGGCTGCTACAAATATGTCAACAATAACAACGTGACCTTGACCTGGACCCAGGCGGAGGAGAAGTGCAAATCATTAGCCGCCGATTCGCACTTGACTAGTATCGAAGATGACTACCAACGTGACTTTATTTTGCACAGTCTGTTCTTTAAGTGGCCGTTTATTTCTGAAAATAAAGATATTTATATTGGTAAGCCTAATGTTACATGAACACGTATCCCAATGAACGTCTGTACAATAATCGACGAAGATTAGAAATGCATTATAATAGTGCTTTGCTTTAGTATACGAGTTTTTTGCTTACAAGGATTGGAAAAAAACACATATTATTCAACACGTGCGGAAATGGAGCCCCCCCCCCAAAGATGTAAACCGTCCTGTGTTGCTTTCATATTTCGATTGTTGCAAAATTACCATTTGAATACTCTTTAACAGGCCTGACCGACCAAGGGCATGAAGGGAGGTTTAGTTGGACCGATGGTTCACCTTTTTCTTACTCCAACTGGTAAGCGCAAACACAGTCGTACATGTACATGTAGCACTAACACCACCAGACACAGAACAGAACAGAAAAATTTCCCACTATAGTATTATTGCACTTCAACCAACACGAGTATATCAGACAAGGTAGCGGATCTCCTTTTGCCCTTCAAGACAAGGTCGCTGGCTGCACGGCAAGATTTGCGTCAATTATCTGGAATTTCCGTTGCTGAGAATAAAAACGGTCATTCATATACAAGGCTGAAGATAGTTGTCATATGCGTGCAGCCAGATCAACAAATAGACGCCGCAGAGTTGCATGCAAGGTTACTCTCGGACATGCTTGAGACTAGCTCTTACATGTATCTTTGACCAGAAACAGATAGCGGACACTCGCCTCTGTTTCTGCTGTGACCAAAGTGGCGGTTGCGATCATTGCCGATAACATCATCGTATCATCTTGCAGGGACGATGGCCAGCCCGATGGGAGTGCCCTAGAGGGGTGCAGTCTACTGAAGATTGATAGCCTAAACAATCGCCGTTACTGGAATGATATCCCTTGCGCGATTAAGATGACATCACAGTACATTTGCAAGACACCAGCTAAATGTAAATTAACATGATGGGTAGAATGTAAAAGGGAACGAAAGATGACAACAAATTTACTTCCTGATAACCATGTAACGCGATATGCTTCGTAAATCTTAACATCTCATTATGATGCTGTGATTACCAATAACTAATACAGTTTTTAGTTACTGTTCAGATTGTTTGGTTCGTCGCGCTGGTAAACAGAACTTGAGCGAAATTGTGAGACGCCTATATCTTATGTGTTATTCTTATTTATGTTTCCTTCTTCAGCTGTCACTCAGTACTCAATCACAGATTTGAGTGGCGTAATTGGCGCATGGAAACAATCTTGTGACCTTCATCGCCAATTCAAGTGCACAAACGGCAACTGCATACAAAACTTCCTAGTCTGTAATGCGCATGACGACTGTGGTGACGGAAGTGACGAAATCAGCTGTCAAACCATCAAAGACGTCTGTCCTCTCAATCGATTCCGTTGTGAAAATGGCAACTGTATCTTGATTTCGAAGTATTGTGACCACGTGTTTGATTGTGCTGGGGGCGAGGATGAGGCTGGTTGTGGTAAGTGTATAGAACTGACACAATTTGCATGTTTTTTTCCATCTACATTAGGGTCGTTTCATTCCTACATACAAAACCTTACCTAAAATCAGTAAAATCCACACCACAAAGAGGCTGTAACGATTACTTGACACACATATACATATGTTTTGTGATAAAGAAGATATTTTAGGTAAATTTGATAAATTTCAAACACCAAATGACTACAACTGATCATTTATTAAGTGGTTTCCCCAGCGAATTCCCAATTCTCACTTTCCCCGTTTTCAGTCTGGGTCGACTGCAACCCCGGAGAGTTCCGCTGCGCTAATGGCCAATGCATCAAGAACACAACATTGGCTAGGAACTTCGTCAAAGACTGTGTCGATGGATCTGATGAAAATATCATAGGTAGGTATGGAAAAAAGCTTATGAAAACACCTTGCCGTTGTACTTCTGATGAATTAGTACTATGCTCCTGCATTTGACATCCTCTGAACTGATATGATGAAAATGATACCTTTTTGACGCAAACAAATTAGAAATTCACTTTTTTTCTAATTATTAATCACTTTCATTACTTGACAACTAGTTTATAAGAAGTTTGCTGTTAATATCATTGTTAATATTATTATAACCAAGTATAGATACGTGTTATAACTGACAAACGCAGTCGGCCACAGTTACGTTCATAAAGCCAGGTATTTTCAGGTTGTCCAGGGTTTCAGTGTTACAGTGGTGAATGTATCCCACAGAAACTACATTGTGACGGCATCGTAGACTGCATGGGGATCTACAAAGAGGATGAGACGGGCTGTGCAGGGCTTAATGAAAAGAAACGAGGTACTAAAGTTAACTGGCAAGACATCTAAAAAAGCACTTCGGCGAAGTACTATGAAATGCTCAGCAGTGCACAGTTTTCCAGCCGTGCAGTTCAAGGGCTGGGCAAAAATAAAGTTTACGAAAGTTTGGTTTTGCTTTACGCCCCCTTTCCGACCCCTCTGAAACGAAGTGTGAAATGTCCTAGGATAGTGTCGAGGGGGGGGATTCTATTATGTACTTTCCCTCTGTAAGGATAGTCATGTGTAAGGTGTTATGTGATAGCTCTGTGTATAACCATGTACATGTACCTTAATCGGCAACCATATCGTATTGAGGGGGTACATTTAATACTGATATACCAATCTGACGAATTTGCCGCAATAACATCATGTTGATTAATGAACTTTTGTCAATAAAGTAGTTATGCTATAAAATGAAGACACAAGTAAGTCTCTACATATCGTCCTGTGTCTTCTCCAGCAAAGTTACATTGCATCCACTCGTTAGCAGTTACGTTAGGCTCATGATGGTGAATTTTATTGCAGGAGATGGGTACTTGAACTGCTCGAGCACCGGCCTGCCCTACAACGCCACCCAAAGATGCATCTATGATAAAGACATGTTCGGCTATTCCACGGCATGCAGAGATCAATCGCACCTTCAGAGATGTGGTATGTTCAAAAGGTCTTATTCCCGTCTGTTCTGGTTGTGAATTTGTCCTCTCGCGAGAGTTGGAAACGAAAGTAATAATCAAAGGCAGGCTCCTTGCAATGGTCCATATACCACGTCTGCATGTGTCTTGACGAGGTCGCAGAACGGTTTCACTCCGACAACCAGCTTCTTTGCCTCTGGCAGGGATCTGCAGGGTGATTGCAATCCCGCTATTGCGCTACGTTCTTAAACGCCGACTCTTCATGCAAAGTCGTTTCCAATCGTCCTTTCTGAATTCCAGAAGATTTCCAGTGTCCGAATGACCACATGAAATGTCCAGACCACTATTGTATCCCAGTAAAAATGATCTGCGATGACGTCATCGATTGTCCCTCTGGTGAGGACGAAAGGAAGTGCAGTGAGTTTTTTTCATTCTACAGTGTACATAAGATCGTTACTTTACATGTAGTAGGTTGTCTTTGTTCCTATGCTTATTCCGTAACTACTATTGAAATATTAATATAATAATTATGTACCTTTGTTAACTTGTCATTTTATGTTGGTAAATGTAGCAAATGGTCAATTACAAGATACTTTTTGCAATGAGAATTAAATTGACAAAACACCATAGTTTGTCAGAACCTTTTCAAAGTCTAACATAACTCTAAAGTACCGCTAATACAGGATGTCTTCGTTTTTGCACGTAACTCTCATCATCATTTCGCTACAAGAGTAACACGACAGACTCCAGTGATCGTTTAATGGAAAAGTTTTAAGTTTGTCACTGCACTAGCTCCAAATACATGTAGATATTTTGTTAACTAGAATGCATGTCCCCTGCATGTTTTACAACCATAATCATGTAGATCGTCCAAACTATTTAACTAAGGTTGAATTATTTCTTCAGATGACTACACTTGCCCCGGCATGTTCAAGTGCAGTAACTCCAAGAATTGTATCCCACAGTCGGCTGTGTGTGATGGTATCAAGACCTGTCGGGATGGAGATGACGAGCTCAGCTGCTCACCCTGTCCGGCGGAGTGCGGATGTGTCGGCGACTCCTACCAATGCTCGGGAAAGGGCTCAGTGTCGCTTCCGAAGATTCCCAGTGGAGCAAGGGAAATAAACATGTCTGGCAACACACTCACATCCCTTTCCGAGACTTTCCACTTTCCATTCCTTGCAAAGCTGGTTTTGAGCAGCAACAACATTTCCCACATCGCAGAGAACGTGTTTAGCAAACTAGTCAATCTTTTCCATTTGGATTTAAGATTTAATAAGCTGCAAGTGATTTCTTCAAACTTATTCAATGGATTGGCAAGGCTGAAAGTTTTAATGTTGACAGGAAATCCCGCGGTAAATGCAATTGAAGGTAGTGCTTTTGTCGTAAACAAAGATGGCGGCGGGATGGCAGTGACCCGGATGAACCTATCCAATATGGCGATCGAGGAACTTTACAACATGTCACTGGCAGGTTTAGAAGAAGCAGTAACTCTCGACCTGGCGAATAACAAGTTGCACACTATCTCCACAAGCGCTTTCGCGAAAAAACCAAAGCTTCAAACTTTGAATATTTCTGGGAATGATGTGACGAATTTCAATGGCAGGGAAGCTTTCCAATCGTTGCCAAATTTGCAAAATTTGAAATCGGACCATTTTCGGTTCTGTTGCCAAGCCCCACAGGTTGCAGAGGAGAATTGTTTCCCCCAGAAAGACGCATTTTCATCTTGTACAGATCTTGTCCGTCTGGATGTGTTAAGAATCTTTCTGTGGTTATTGGGAAGCGTGGCAGTCCTTGGTAACATTTTGGTACTTCTACTCCGTTTCCTGGCACGAGAACCTGTCACCGCGAACACCAGTATCATTATAAGTCTGGCCCTTGCGGATTTTCTGATGGGGGTGTACCTTTTCATCATCGCCGGGGCAGACATGGCGTTTAGAGGATTCTACATCGAAGTGGACGAGGCATGGCGGACTGGCCCAGGGTGCGCGATCGCAGGATTTCTCTCAGTCCTCTCAAGTGAGGTATCGGTCTTTACCCTCGCTATCATGTCCGTGGACAGATTCCTCGTGGTCGTATTCCCCTTCAGTAAGCAAAAAATCAACCTCCGAAAGGCGAGAATCCTCATCGGCCTGTCCTGGCTCGTCGGCGCAATCCTCGCGGGGATCCCTCTTATTCCGAACGACTATTTTCAAGGGAAGTTCTACTCCAGGTCCGGTGTATGTCTGTCTCTGCACCTCACGAGTGATACAACTCCAGGCTGGGAGTACTCGGTCGCGGTGAACCTCGGTCTGAATCTCGCTGCCTTCGTCATCATTGCCGTGACCTATGGATGGATGTATTTAGTCATCAGGAGGTCTGCCGAGATGATGAAGGGCAAAGCAACCCGGAAGAAGGGAGAAAACCAGGAGATGGCTATTGCCCGAAAGATGGCGCTGATTATTTTGACCGATTTTGCCTGTTGGATGCCGATTATCATCTTAGGTGAGGAAAAGCAGGTGGAATGATTATACAATTTGAAGATCACACTTACGTTTCATAACGTACTGGTGCACTAGTAGGGATGGTAGTTTAGACTGTTCCCATTGTAAACGCGCATACTTAACAAGATACATGTACATGCAACGTGATATGATTGCATGACCACCACGAATGCCCGTACCTCAATGAATCGATGGTTGGCGTCGTGCCCGCGGACAAAAACGTTGCAGCAGGTAAACTAGGATAATCTTAATTTTCATTTAAGGACTGGCCGCCATGTCGGGAAATGTAGTCATTCCAGGTGATGTCTACGCCTGGATCGCTGTTTTCGTACTACCCATCAACAGCGCCGCCAACCCTGTTTTATACACACTATCATCTTTTGACACACTCAAGTAAGTTAAATGCAAGCACGGTGGTCGTGGGTTCGAATCCCGGTTCGGTTGCTGATGGGTCAGTTACAGGTCGGTCGTGCACAAGTGATTGCTTAATTGTCGCCAATTAAGTTATTGTGATACTTACCTGTGATAGTTGCAGCTGTTTTAAAGCGCTTTAGATACTGACCTTAGGAACTGTAAACTCCTTTATTTCACGAATTTCGCGAAAAGTTATCAAAACGAAAGGATTATTTGGCGTGAAAATTACTGATATGTTTAATGATATAATCATTGGAAATCCCATCCATTTGCGGAATTTAATGGTAATCTATAAAGGAAATTTCGATAAAATCTAGAACTATTTAGCAGTGGGGGATACATGAACTATTCTTATGTGACGGTATAAAGCAAATGATGGTTTTCCTAACACTATGGCAATGAGCACGTGGAAATATTAAGCCAATGTTTATAGCGCAAAATCGTGAGCTATCTTGTACTTATTTGTTATTTCAGGAAAATCCTTTTCAAAAAGGACCCAAAAGCAGAAGCTATGAGCAAAACAAGTATGTCTTACGGTGAGAGGTGATGGGTTGTTAAAAAATACCCTTGGTAGTTTCAATGTGGAATTAACGTCTTTAAAAGCAACATTTTCAAATGCAGATTTACTTGTCATACTGAGCCATTCAAAAGTGCATGTCGTTTCTGTTGTGAAAGTTTTTGTGTCGAACGGTACATGTAGTTTATTGCTTGTCCTATGAATTCAACCAGTGGAATATTTAGGTAACGTTAGATTGGGTGACATTGGTCCTAAGTGGATTGAAGTTGTCCGGCCCATACTTTTTCCACCCTACAGCTTGGAATACTTGGTAAATCTTCTATTCCATCTGAATCACTGTGCAAAAAGATGTGAAAAGATAACTTAATAAGCTAAACTTAAAACAGTTTTGCCAAAGCTCGATTTTGGAAGTTGGGGGCAATTACGTTATCACGGCCTATTCCAGCCCACTTTACGGTACCCTTACAATCTTTTAAATGAATCTCCATGACATATTTTCCTTCCCATTGCTGATGCTAATTATGTTAGTGCTAGATATGATTAGGAACCCAAAACCAATGTTACCAGAAGGAAACACGGGAACCAGAGATGACCAGACATGTGTATCCTTTCAGTCGACACCCAAGATGATGACGATGATTCGACCGTCAAGTTAGTGAACTGTTACCGAGACGGCAGCCAGTTGTTACCTTACGTGCCCGACAACCCTCAGATGAAGACACTGGGCGTAACGCTCAAGGAAGGCGCCGAGAATATCACCTTAAAGGATATGGTCGTCGTCCTGAGATATTTGGGCAAGGCTATGATGGCACTGCATTCCGGTGGCCTGACCGCTGTCAGTATTACAGTGGATGATGTTGGTCTTTTCTTTGAAGAAAAGGTACTGTGCTGCTTTATTCATTTATTGTAGCTTAAAGCTCAAGATACGGTATACTTTTAATGGAACAAAGTTTGATAAAATCTCGCTCCTTAAAAATGCATTATTTCTGAATTTATGGGGAGCGAGTATAGAAGAGTATACATGTTTATGTATGAATATATTCATGATATTGCACGACAATGCGGTGATTTTTAAATAAAAACATGAAAAAATGAAAAATGATTGCCGCCAAAACATTCATTGTGTCTCCTCAAACTAGTGGTTTTGTAATACATTACGTACATTTGAGCATTGTAGTTCTCTAGTACCAACATGGTTCGTGCGTAACCGACGGTCATTACAGAAACAATTGCACAGCCACCCTCAGCGTGCTTCTGAATGGCACTGCGTCTTATCGTCAGTTGAGCAACGAGAGGGGGACATGTATAGAGAAGTATTGGAATTTCACCTCAATTAATTGATTAATACACATTCTCTTGCAGTGGAAGCCTGGCGGCATGATTCACTCCGCTTACCTCTGCTCAGGGGTGAAGCAGGCCTCAACTGAGAGAGACCTCAAGGAAAACATTGAGGAGTATGGCAGTCTGTGCAAGAAACTGCTCCGGCATCATGCGGCACACAAGAAGGGGACTTAATCAATGAATTAAGCTCATTCAAGCTCTTACATTTAGTTCGTTAAAGTGTTTTTACATGTATATCGTTCTGTTATCAGTTGAACTCAAGAATATGACCGGATTACATTTACCAAAATATAGTACAAAACTAGATTATCCTCAGGGTAGGCCTCACCAATACTCTTTCACTGTGTAAACTAATGTCTGTCAACGTTGACACCGGCAGCCTAGTGCTATTACAGTTTAGTAATCTGAAAAACACTTCACATATGAGTCTTACATGAATTGTGTAACGAATGGAATCTGAATATCTGATCTTAGGAATTTGACAAGAATCTTGCAACGAATGTACATGTACATGTACACGAAACTAATTATGATATTATCTAATTATTTAAGTTACTTTTTTGGATTTCAGAACTGGGATCTTACTTTGCTCACCTGTAAAGACCATACTTACTTATTATAGACGGAGTAAGGGGTCTTTGTGGCGTCAAGTTGGCTTAATCTGCAGTGTATTGTGTGAAAGCGTTGTTTTACTCTTCTATATGTTCACTTATAATTTGGTATTATAAGCGATCAGATACTGTAAACCTGAAATGTTTTGTCTCTACATAAATATTTTAACGTTTTTTTGGCAGTTTACGAAACAGCTCCTGTTTTTTTTTAAATCTAAAGATACATAGAGGACCACAATTTATCGTTCCTGTGCAATTTATGTTTTGCTGGCACTGCACGCGATAAAACCTCGTGTTTGGAGGTGGACCATAGGTACCACCATTTCGGCTAAAATTTGAAATCCTAAAGCAATTGGAACTCATTCCAAATACAGTGAATGCACATTTAAAACTTGGGAGGCTGTTCTATTGAAAACAAATAACAGACTCCCAGCCTTGAAATTGAGACACTGTTGAAATCGTCCATGCACACGGGTTTGCTTAAAACTTTATGTGTTTTTTCGTATTTTCGCACCAAACTATGATGTCCGAAATTATCCGAATCTGAAACTCAGACTAACTGAGGGTAAGTCTTGATTCAGATACAGGTAATGTCGTCGCAAGAACGATTTAAACTGTGACAATTTGGGCACTGAAAGTGCATTTGATTCTTAAAGTCGGCTACATTTTCACAAACTGCAAGGTATTTTCTTAAAATGTCACATTTTTGGTTTTCTTGTTGGGTAATTGAAACGAATTATTTGCAATGCAAATATTCTGTGGCGCCATCAACATGGACGCCAGGTGTGTGAATGCATCTCTATGGTATCTATTGGTGATCCATCTAAACATTGCTAAAAAATCATGACGAGAGCTGCATTATTGGTCATGGCAACTCAGGATACCAATAGTTCTAGATTTATGAAGGGACATGAATTTTTTGTGCAATAAATAAAAATGTGTAGAACGCCTTCTCTCATATGCCTTTTATTTTAGTCTAATCCTTTAGCAATTAAACTGGTGAAGTTGACATATTTTTCGTTTCAAGCTGAATTATTTGTTCTGCTTCGTAATGATGCATTGCACAGTACATCCAGCGCATCCTTCCAGAAGGCATTTGAAAAATTAAAAATAATTTCCAAATTCTCTCCATGACTTTGTGTTCTGATCAAAAACTAGGAATCGCTCTTGGTTATGTTTGAAAGTGTGTGCTAATCGATATGATTTACCCAAATGTTTACAAATTAGTTAGTTCTGGTGCCACCCATAGATATACCGATAATGAGAGAATTAACTCGTCATCGCGGAGGGACTACTTTCATCTTTTGGTGTCGAGGAGTTTGTCACGTGACTGGTAAGGCTTCCAAAGATAAGATTTCCAAATTGTAACTCCCGAATATCCTAGTCATGTTGCCAGTGTAGATATTCAGTCGATTAAAACAGCGAAATTGATCAATCCATGTATTCTGAAGCATGCATGCTGTGTACTGTGTGTCACCGAAAGCGTTATGGTCATGTATATGTGGTTCATCATTGCAGCCATCCTGACAATATCAGGCCATTTCACTCGATACATACTTACTCCCTCAAGTCGTGTTGTAGGTCATGGTTTGCAAGATAATGTAGGCCTATTCTAGCCTGAAAAATAACAAATTGGATCAATAACTTCTGAAGCATGCATGATGTACACTTTGTCACCAAAAACGTTATGTACCGGTATGTGTGCATCATCTTTGTAACCCGAAAAAATAGTTACCCCTTGTCGGCGACTATTTTTAATTGACGGATTGTTTTATCTGACCTACTGACATTTTAACATCGTGTGACAGCTTGTTCTGCGGCATATTTAACCCCCTAAAGTCATGTCTAGTACAGGCACACAGAAATCACAGATAAGCCCCGATAGTGAAAGTTGCCGATAGTCCATCTGTGACCCAAATTAATGCCATGCCAGGAGTGAGGTTGGTCGTAAATAGATGTGGTCATGTGAAGAATTCGTACTTCCCTATTACATGTAGGTTAAAATTATAAGTGCGTAGTAGAAGACGTTTGGTGATATTCATCCGAAACGGTACGTTAGCTCGTGGCCGATTAGTCATTTTGAAGATGCTTTCAATCCTTCTTTGCCCTTCCTGCGTTGACCGAAATTATGTTGCCATTTCCTTTATTAAAGTGGGTTATTTTTGCGAATAACCACAGTTTTATTTCACTGCAGAAAATCCGAAGCCTATGGCAGATAGATGGATGTTGTTGGGAACGAACAACTTCACTGATGAAAGCGATTGCCACCTGACAAGATGGGTGGCAATAATTCAAAACCGGATGAAGGTTAGTATCCAACTACATGTATGTTATGATAATGTGATATATGATTTCATTTCATGTTTAGCGAAATTCATTGGTAATCTAACGCCACGATCAGTGATATAGAGTTAAGAGATCATCACACTGATCACGTTTAAAAATTGAATATAGAAAGAGAACTTATGTTAGGATTTATAGCCTTGCGATAACGTCAATTTCTTAAACTCTTGTTATACGATTACACATTTTAGACGAATAGTAACCGCCGAATAACCTTGGCGAGCAGGGCTGATATTCGTAGGACCTAAAAATCAAGGCCATCTTCGAAGTGCGCTGCTGCACTCGCCATTCAGCATGTAGACTGTGATTTGTTTCACATTCAGTAACCATGGTTCCTATTCATGGTGTACATGCATTGATAATGTAGTTCTTTTGGTCATTAACTTGGGGAAAGATATACTTTTCTATAAATAAACGACATCAATTGATTAGTTCGATCGGCAAGCATTATATCAAGAGTAGGTCAAGAGCGTTAAGTACATGTACATGTATATACATGTCATACATCCTAAGAAATACATTTTTTCCGCTTTTGAAAAACTCAACACAATTATGCACCCTGAAAAGGTTTTTCAGCGAATTGAAAAATAACCTTTGAGTCTTTTCGTGTTTTCCTAACCCCAGAGAGCACCAGTACAGCTCGTATGAAACCCGAGTTAAGGACGAAACGAAAGGAGCCCTGGAAGGACAAATTGAAGCAACTGAGGCCAATATTGCTTGAAAGTCTGGATCAGTTGGACAGCCTCCTTGATTTGGTCGAGGAAAAAGATGTTTTAGCAGGTGACGCAGTCAGGTGCATTAAAGTAAGCAACCGTCCCCCCCCCCCCCATTCCCCTTAACATCACGCATGTTCCTTAAAAACGTTCGCTTTCTGCGATTAATACAGTGTTATGTATGCTCGAACTTGTGTTTACTGGCATACAGCTGCATCGTTCGATAATTACAAACAACAATGTTTGGAGACAAGAGCTTTAAGACTTATGCAGAATTTATCGACCTCATGTGAATGGTTAGGAAAAAAAATTGAGAACTTTCTTTATGATAAAATAATTGCGAAGTGTACAAAGGTGGACGGACCCACATATGTAATGCTCTTGTTATTATTACTCGGTATCACAACTTCAAGAAACTCTATACAATGTACTCAACAAGCGTAGGGAATGCCTGCAAATGGAACCTCTAAACGATAAAACCTAGCTCGAGTATTCGACTCTCAAAACTTTTGTACACATTTCGTTTTTTAGGATGAGCCCACTAGAGATGGCAAGATAAGGTTGCTTGTTGAAAAGCTGTCGAGGCGAACGAGGGAGGACTGGCGTGAATTTAAAAAATGTTTGGAAGAGACGGAAAATGGCCACTTGATTCGAGATTTTGAAAATTCATACGAAGAAAACCAAGGTAAGCTAAGACATGTAAGAAGGTATTGTAAGCTAATATGAAAATGTACATGTAATGTCTGCACTGACATATGTAAGGTTAACCTTTGTCGCTGCCTTGGCCCAGGCTACTTCAAAGGACAGCTGAGATAGTCCAAACAGACAAACATGTTACAGATTAAAAATTCGTGCTGTAACTTACTGCGTGAAAGCATTTTTAAAACTTCTTTGTACTACTCGGTAAAACTGTAATCCGTTTTCTCATTGCAGCCATCGAAGAACCAAAGGTTGTTCGGGCAAAGGAACACCACGGCAAATCTGGTGTTGGAACTTTTGAAGCAACTGCCATGGCACGCATTCCAGTGTCTAAGTCAAAAAACAATGTCAACGGTTCGTCTCCATTGTTAGTATATCGGGTGGGCCACCGTCTTCGAAAACCAGGGTCAGTCCTGTGCTCCTACTCTCGCACGCAATCCTAACCCTGATATAAACCGATGGTAATTCGCGGGATTAGGCGAAAATGTTCACTCTGCTTATTCCTAGCGACAAGAAATGTTTATCATCCGCCTGCAATCGGAAATACCACAAATCAACAGTTTAAGTGAATAGGGAAGCAGGAAATCAATAAAACAACCAGCAATTTTGCAGGAGCATAAAACTCGGTAAATGCCGAATGAAAGACCCTGCTGCTTAGGATGGTGGGCCAAAGAAAACACTACGAAAAATTTAATCAGAATATATAAAATTTATGGATATCATAATTGAAATGGTATTTTCACCCGGTATTGAATTAATTTCTGCCACACGGAGTACAAATCTCAGGCAAATAGGTCGAACATTGTCGATACATGTGGCAATATTTTCGAAAAGGAAAGGAAGAAAGGGTTGTTACTTTAAGAATGTTGTATCTATGAGCCCAGAATTGTCACTAAATGTGGCTGAGATCCATACTATAATGTAACTGAAAAAAATAATTGAGTACAATTCTAATACATGTAGCATTCGTACAATTCACCATTTGGTGGTGTGGTGATTTATTGTGGCCCACCCCGATATATAGGAATCTTGCCAGCACTTGTAAATGCGTTTTCTGTACCGTTTTATCAGGAGAAGAAATTTAGATACAGGTTACCGTCAAGATAGTGTCAGTCATAGTCTCAAAATGGTTTAATCTTTACCAATGCAGTTAAGTAGGCATGTCAGGACGCTGTCCTAATCCGAGATTTAACAACGATTTGGTGTACTGTAATTCATTTTTAAGATGTGTTGATGACTAAAATGAAATACTAGTTTAAATTATGCATTGTCCATATTCACATTATAATTTTTTAGGTTCATTTCAGATCCTAGAATTATAAGGTCGGCTTCTCTATATCCAACTAGTGTCTCCCCACAACAGTTGCCACACAGACGATATTCCGAAGCATTTTTAAGATGTGTTGATGACTAAAATGAAATACTAGTTTAAATTATGCATTGTCCATATTCACATTATAATTTTTAAAGTTAATTTCAGATCCTAGAATTATACAGTCGGCTTCTCGATTTCCAACTGGTGTCTCCCCACAACAGTTGCCACACAGACGATATTCCGAAGCATTCACCAATGCTGATCAAGTTTCTATTGCCAGATTGTCACAAATGTCAGGTAGGTCGAAAGGCCCAATTAACAATGCGATCAGAATATTCGTCACAATATACATGTAACCAGTAGATATGGCATCTTTTGATGATGTACTGGAGTTTGCGTGTGATGTATGAGTCGTCAAGGTTTTTTATTTCTGATTCTACAAATTCGTCGAATTTAGTCGTTGGTTCTCCACTGTGCAATATAGTCCTCAGAAGTCTATCTTTGTGGGCTGTAAAAACGATACGCCCAACACACCACACACCAGCACATTTCATGTTCACAGCCCCGCTCAGAGGTGAGCCATGCGTGACCTCTGTTTGGAGAGAAAAACTCCTTACAAAATCATCATTATCATTTATACTGAGAGAAACGCTATAGTGTTGATTGTAATTTTTACTCATCCCATCTCAACAAGTTTTACAGAGACTAAAGTAGTAATTTTTACCCTAGTTCCTTACGAAATTCGCTATAATGACTCATAACTCCTTCTATCGCTTATTGAAAACGTTTATAACCAAGCACTATTTATCTCTCAGGCTCCCCTGCTTACTCCCCGAGCCCTCCTCTGGGAATGGACAGAGGCTACGAGTCCGACAACTTTGATATGGGTATGTAAATGACTTAACGCGCCCTTACAGTATTATGACATATAATCCAATCTGTCAATGATCGATCCACAGGTTTTCCGTTTAGATTCTGGGCTAAGAGTGTGAGAGCACTTATTCTATCAGACATTCGACCGGACTACGTATCAAAATGAATGCACTTAGCACAACATTTTTTCTGGCGAAAGGATCGAGTACCTATTTAGCAAAGTTCCTGTCAGCCCTTGGTCCCTTTCCGCCATGTGCATTGTAGTTATTGAATAACTCTATCAAATTTTATGTCAGTCCGATCAGCAGTCACTCTCCTCAACTCTAAGGCTGGTTTTGATTTCACTTTCAGACGAAAAGGATGTCATTGGTCTGATGACAAAGGTGCTAAAGAAGCGCTATCTTTGGGACTACAAAACTATCTTGTTGCTGCCTTGGCAGAAGTACCGTGATATCCCCATCTCCCAGATAAACCGTAACTTTGAGATGAGGAAACCAAATGGTGAATATTGTGACGTTACACTGGATGATGTTTTGATTAAAGCAGCCGAAGACAAGAAAGACAGGTGATTGTCCATTGATGCTGTACTAATGATATTGAAATTAACTCAAATGTGATTTACCGCCGTGTATTGAAATTTAAGGGAGTATCCAGTGAATACTAAATGTTAAATAATTCATTTCACTCATATAACAGGCCATGCGCATCGTATTTGTAATCGGAACTAAGAAGTTTCTATGTGTGTTCAACCGAGACGAAAAGAAAAACTTCGCGTGAAACTGGCAGAGTCATTAGATGACGTATTTGGCCGCGAATTCTGTAACTCTTAAGGCCAATAAATATTCTCTTTTATGTAGGTTTATTTTGGAGGCACCAGCAGGGTACGGAAAGACATCATACCTGAAGAAGTTAGCTTACTTGTGGGCAAACGACTATCAGAGCTTCAGTCACTTCGAGTTCCTCTTTCATATATGCACCGACAAGTTCATCGAATACCAAAGAGACAATGACGAAAAAAATGGATTGTCTGATTACATTACTTCTGATGACTTCTTCACCAGCCAGAGCCTAAAGAAATGTCCTCCCAAAACCTTGATCGAATACCTCGATCAACACAGCGATAGGGTCATCTTCATCATTGACAACAATTACAAGCCTGAATTACCTGAGGACATCGACAAAATATTCCAGCGAAAGAGCATGGCCGAGAGTACCGTCATCTTCACGTGCAGAAGCAACCATGTCCCAGCCTTGTATCTCGATACCGTGAATAGGTACACCTCTCTTCGAATTACCAAGCATCACCCCGACACCATCCCCAAGCACATAACTGAATACTTCAAGTGGAAACACATGGAAGACAGCGGGAAATCCCTTCTCCGTAACCTGGGCATTGAGGATGACGGAACGATTGGTGACGCGTCGAGGCTGGGATGGCTGACTGTCCCATTGATCCTGGTCATCGTGACGCTGTTATGGGAGAACATGTGCACCGATCCAGAAGCGGCACACGAGAAGAAGACATTCACTCTAGATGAACCTTACATCTACCAGAAGGTACTCAAGAACATCATCAAGAAGTATGAATGTCATGAAAAAGGGCTTCAATCCCGTGTGGGCGCTACAGGAAATCCGGAATACGACGATGAAATGCTCGCCCTTGGAAAGGTCGCGTTGCAACTGATTCTTGACGAACGAACAAACATTCCTGCAGAAAAACTTGAAGATACCAAATTTGAAGACGATACAGCATACTTCCTAAGAAACGTTGGTTTACTGGAGCCATATACTCGACGCCACGACCTAATCGACCACAAGGAGTACAGATTCGTTGATGATATTTGGAGGTTTTTCCTGGCTGCTCGATACTTAAAGAACAACCAGGAACAGGGGATGATGGGTGAGGAGGATATTGCGAGTTACGTTAAGAAGGTGAAGCGCCTGAAAGCCGTTAGCTATAAAAACATTGATGAACTGTTCACCAAGTTTATTGCCCTGTAACTTACAGGAAGAACTAAGTGTATGTTGACCTCGATTGTGCCATGATATGACTATGGGTTGGTGCAAAATGTTTAAGAAATCGAAGTCTCATCGATTACGGTGTTTAGTTTGAGGTATTTGAGAATAGAAATTGATACAGCACTGTCGGAATTGGTCATCTAACCAGACACCGCTTAGGTGGAGCTCTCAAATATAGCAAAAGAGCCATATTCCCCGGAATACTTGTACGTGTACATGTACATGTACCTCCAGTTTGGTATCAGTTCCGGCCTAGTCGCGAGATGTTTTTCCCTTTGAGAATATTTTATCCCAGTCGGTCTTGTATGATGTCTTTAAAATGTATCTCGTGCATTAGTTATGTTCGTCTTCTTTCATATGATGTTAATACAGTCAAAATCACAATTGGCATCCCTTAATTCGCTTCATTGGCGCGTCAATGTCGCGCTACCCAGTGCGCAGGTCGCGCGTAAGCCGCGCGTAAGCCGCGCGAAATATAGAGTGATAGACGCGTCACTGGCACGTACTACTTGCTGCGCGTAACTGACGCGAAGCAGGGAGGATGTCAATTGTGACTGGGATTGTACGTGGTTTAATTGTATGTAATCAACGTCACATTGAACATGAGGCAGTGAAGAGTTGAGATGCAAGAGCTACTAAACATGCTTAATCCACTTCATGGGATTTCAAGTCAATACAATGGTTTTGCTGTAACTCTAATGGTTTTGCTGTAACTCTAATGGTTTTGCTGTAACTCTAATGGTTTTGCTGTAACTCTAATGGTGTTGCTGTAACTCTAATGGTTTTGCTGTAACTCTAATGGTTTTGCTGTAACTCTAATGGTTTTGCTGTAACTCTAATGGTTTTGCTGTAACTCTAATGGTGTTGCTGTAACTCTAATGGTTTTGCTGTAACTCTAATGGTTTTTGCAGTAGAAGTGAATTCTCATTACCTGAGTTTCTATTTGGGGTTGGCAATTTACATCTGAACTCTTCAGTTATTGAATTAACAATAAATTAATTAAGCAATAAGTGATTATTAAGAAGTTACATGTATCCAGTGGTACTGTTGAAACACTGTCACAAGTGTAGCCATGGAGTTCCTGATGATGAGCAATGCAGATGTCACACTCAGTACAGTATCCTCGACACCAACGGAGAATGAGAGGTCACGACAAGGTCAGGAGTCGATGAGACAAGCCTTCTGTTAACTCATACTCAACTTCCAGCGGTATTGCCTGCGTAGCCTCCGCGTTGTATGGATCCTGAGCAATGTCAATACATTGAGGGTCAAGCTAAGATGCTGTAAACTCCTGGAGAACATACATGTAGATGAGATGTTTCAAGAACACATTTACTATGATAAATCTTTCTTCTTGGAATATCACCAATTGACTGGACTCTGACGATGCAAAGCTGCACTTTCTGCATTATTATTGGTTTTTTTCTATCATTAAGGTGGTACATTTGCCAATCCCCCCCCCTTCCCCACCACCACCACCACTGCCCATCACCCCACAAACACACACACTTGCACTTTCTTTCACGAGAAAAAAAGAAGAGCTTCCGAGTTATTTTTCTAGCGCAGTTTCCCACACTCTGTGAACACTAGCAGTGCATAATCCATCCTTGGGAACTGGACAAATCTCCACCGGAACGTGGCGTGACGCAACGCCTCCCAAAATACAAATCTTCCTAAGTCCTTCCAACCTTTCTCTGCAATAATCTCATGACAATGAAATTACTTTAATTAACTCTCCAGTCTGCACGTGTGGGTTTTCGGGCGTTTATTTCCCCCCGCCCCTGGGTGTTTTTTGCCCGGTTGGCTGCACGAATTCTTGCGGACGCGCTTCTTTGTCCCTTGAGCGTGTCCTGCCCATTGTCAGCTTTCTCGCGTCAGGGCCTGAAGAGGATGTTTAGGTTAAAAAGTGCAAGTGTCAAGAAAAATATTTGAGAAGTGGATAAGTCCTCCAAGTTTATATTTGAAGAGGAAAGCAAATACATGCAGTATTGCGGTATTTTGGTTGTGATTTTTTGTTTGTGAGAGGAAGACTGTGATTGCACGAAAGCGCCCTGCAAACCAAGTAATTTGTCGCTGCAGACAACCTACTACAATGATCGCTGCGAACAATAAAATATTGCTCGTCAGTCTGCGGGTATTCGACCAAATAAGTAGGTTTGGATCTCGTGGGCTCTCTACCCGACAAAATGGGCTGTGTCGACATCCAACCCATTGCCAAAAGAAAATTAGAAATGCATTTGAGCCTTTCACATGCCGACCCCGTCATCGCCGACCTCGCGGCGTGATAATGACCCTCACTTCCTAAAGAAGATTGTGCTCCGCCCTAGATTGTCAGGTCACGCGTAACTAGGTTTAAATTTCAGACCCTTCCTGTCATAATTACACCCTTAGAAGATTTATGCCCCTCCAGTTGTAAATTAATCATATTTTACGTAATATAGTGATGATGTAGCCCCGTAGTGCTTTCTGGCTGCAGGCTACCTTCTCGTTGTAGATAAAATGGCCGCCATTGTCGTTTGACAGCATCCGTGGTCATTCCTGGCCACAAACTATCAGTTTTGGTGAAATTAGGATGGGGGTAGGGATTATCTCCAAATCTGCTCACAATATTGGCCCAGAGGTGCGTCGGCCATCACTGCCCATGTCCAGAACGCGCCAGGATGTCTGCAACACACGTGTGAAATATTCATTGAAATCAATGGACCAAAATACTCTCCGGCCGCTTCAAATGTACCATATGTTAGGCAATATTATAACTCATATTGAACCATTAAGGCCTGGCATTTACGAAGTTTTCTGCTCATGGGCACATCAAAATTGCGTGAATCGGCCATGTGAAGTAAAAGTCCAGCCTGAGTCCTTTCTTGGTAGTTCCAAAGTCAGAGATATGGTTTTAAAACAAGAACGAAAATGAGAGTTTTACAATGTGATAACAAGATATAGTACTACATGTAAGTCACACTCCGGGGATAGGCCTTAAGTGTAATTCAAAAACGCCAAGGAAACATCGTGATTTTAACTAATTTGGCAAAAACAAAGAAAACGAGTTAAATATTTCTGAACTCATGATTTTAACTGGAATAGGCCAGTCGGAACAAATATGAGGCCCAGTGCGGTGCTTTTAGCAGATTATAGTATGGTTTGTAAATAGGCTATCTGATTTTTTAAGGGCGTAGGCTTAATCAGGATTCCAAGTAGTGTTCATTAATCTTGTTTTCGACCCAACTAAGCCTTGGGGCGACGATGTTATAGGATTTGCTCCCCGGATTTACCATGAGCCAACGATGTGTCCGCATATTAAGCCTCGGAATAATCTGCACATCCGATTGAAGTTTTTGAAGGGTCATTACTTAAAATCACAGATCCCTGCGGTTCGTTTTTGGTTGAGCGTAGGATTATCCTATTTGTTCTAATCACCTATTGTGGTCCCTTCATGAGGGGCGGGTCAAGTGGACCTGCCAAGGGCACCTGCGGTCAAAGTGGACACCTGTGCCCCAAAACCGGATGGTTTTGGAATAAAAAAGGTAACGATTCGTTTCCTCTTTTAAAGATTTCGGCGACGCTTTCAACACCAAATCAGCGAAATCCTCCTTGACACGACTTCCGAGAACACTCTGGTGTAAAGATGCTATTCGCCTGGGGGATAATCCTGCCGAATTCCTCCAAAAGGTTTGGGAGAATACTCGAAAGTCCTTCTCCGTACTTCCTCTTGGCCTCAATGTATTTGACGTTGCAATGTTCATGCAGTCTTGTACGGAATTTTAACGAAAAGATACAAACCACGGGAATAATTATTGGTTGATGAGTGTTTCAATCGATTAATGAACTGACTGGTTCTGGATCTCGCTTGCGGCAGCAGTCATGGCCGTCGGACAGTAAATACAACTTGTGACTTATGCGACAGACGCCAACAAAAATCGGATACGGTTAATTGGCTATAATCATTAATACTGCGATGCACGGACAGAGGTTCCGTTGTGTTAGATTCAATTTCTTGTCCCAAACGCGTCTTTTGAGGACAAAGTCACAACCAAGATGCAGGGATAAATGGAGTTTACAAGACAACAAAAACAAAACAATTAGTTATACTATAACAATTCATATTTAATCACAGAATTTCATATAAAAATATTTCTTTGTTTAACTACATGTATGTACCAACACGCATCACCTTGGTTCAGACTGGCTTTCATCATCTGTAGAAAGTCACGCCATATAATCTCTCCTCATTCCACACTGTGGCTCCACTGTCCTAGCAGTATACCAAGCTACCATTTGATAGCGACTATGAGATGGAAACAATTCGGTTCTGCATCAAGTTAAAGCATGATTATTTCTCATATTTGCGACAGTTTTTCAAACCGCTTTCGAACACAGTCTGCCGTAAATGCCTGTGACAGTATAAATGCAGTGCCTGAAAAAAAATTTATGTAGTTCGGAGACCTTAACAATTGAATTAAGTAACTTTGCCTAAAATACCACTTATCAAGATAAATCAACAATATACTAAAGTATGGTTTCTTCTAACTGAGGAGAAAAAGAATTGTACAGCCCTGAACACAAAATAACATCAAATGCATAGTCCTATTAGACAGCGACATATCCGAGGGCACTCCTGATTATACTGACGTCAAGATGGCATAAATGAACACATACAATGTATATCGCAAACACTCAGTTATCCCGTCGCCAGTGGTTTTCAATATACATTGTACTCCGCCTCTCGATATTTCCTTTCGTATTATGACGTAGGAGCAGCCAAAACCTTAATCTCAGGATGACACCTACCATGTGTAAACACACTGTGCTCGCTCACTTTAAATCGGTAGAAAAGTATTATTCAAAGACCTGCGCCGTTCGTTCAAAATTTGACATTCGGAATTTGCAATCAAATTCTAAGTCTATCATTTATGTAAATATTCACTGAATATTGATATAAACAGTGTTGTCGTGTACATGTACACCTCCGACATATTGAGGTAATATTTTCATCAGTGTTTATTTCTAATGCTTGTGGCCATAAAAAACAATGTACACGAACGGCGTATAGGCCTTTGAACGTAGTATAAAGCACTCCAGAATGAAAGGCCGGGGTAGAAGAAGAAAATATCCCCCGGACATTCAAATCTAGGACATTTCCAACTTCTACACCGGGCCTAATTAGCTAGCACCAATGTCCTCGCATATTTTGAGGAAAGTTCAATTTCAATTTAGCTGAGAATACTCCCTCTAAGACAGACATACAGGTATTTACAATTAAATGCATTCTTGCATGCAACGTGTGTCAGTATAAAATCGAATGGATGGTAAATAAATGCAATTCTTGAAGTAAACTCTCGTACTTCACCCCGAATCGGGGTCATCCAAATTAAATGCCCATAAGTTTCAGACCAAAAACTGTCTCAATCTTCAATTATTTACAGGAAGCACACAAACGTCCATTCAATATCACTGAGTCTTTGCTATCACAGGAAGTATACGTCGCCATGGTAACGCATCAAATAGTTGCCATGGTTACCAAGGCCGCCATACTGGATCCTCCTGTTTCACTGCAATATCCGATATCGGTTTGAAAGTTGCTCGAGAATGTCCTAAGCTTGCAGAGGCGTACTGTGGGTATCTCATAGTATTGATGGGACTTCCGTGAATATCTGTGGCGAGATTTGGCGGGCTGCTGCGTAGTGAGTCCGGGGAAGAACTTGTCGAAGGAGCTTCGGATCCGGTTAGTGGCGTCCGCACGAGATGAGCCTGTCTTACGTAAGATGAAGACGCAAGAGAAACGGGGGTTACACCTGAATGCGCCATGGGAATCTGACCTTGACCTTGGGAAATGTTCGTGTGGCCTTGACCCTGTGGAACAAAGTACGCCACTTCTCCGCTAGGTAGCGCGCCAGGGATCAGCTGGACCGTGCCTATTTTAGATAAATCCGGTGACGGAACGAGGAAAGTCGACGGCGAACTCACAGCGGTTGCAGGCTGTAGAAGTTCTCTCGGTTGCTGCTGTTGCCCCATCGAGACAGGTGGGATCTGTATCCGGAGAGGCTGCATGGACTGGTGGGTCATCGACTGCTGCTGGTGGACGCTCTGCCCCTGGAGGCAGTTGGCGAGGTGACCGAGAAGATGTGCCCGGACTTCTGGTTCGACGCCCGAGATGGTGTTGAGATATCTGGTCACTTCCTTGGCGCACTCGTTGAAACCGGCACGGTACTTGCTCACCACTGACGGGTCGTTCGCCATGGCAACTAAAATGTAAATAATGAAGATATTAACACTGGGAAAGTCGTTCAAATACAAATGGACCTAAATTGTACAATGCAAATCACTAAACCAGGAAAATATTGAAAACATACTACCCTTCTCTCCCAGTTTTCTTTTAAGGTGTTGTGTTATAAGAAGAAAAGCCTTGATACCAGGCCCGATAGAACACCTTTGAATCCGGACTAGCCAACATGAGTATCGATTAGTTTCCGTTTACAGGAGAAAAGTTACAACAAATTCGAATTATATCGGCTCGAATAGTCTGGTTACTTTAAGCTCGAATTGAGGCTTTTCTTGTCGTTATAACAGCCAAAAACTTTTTTTTATAATATTTACCTGACATCTGCTGCCTGTGCATCGCTTTAAGATGTTTGACTGTCATATCAAGGATGTCTGCCTTCTCTAGCTTGGAATATCTGGAGGTCTGGAAAAGAAGAAATTATACTGTAAACCCGAAGTTTTCGAAACAGATTATTTTTGCCGATTTCGCGAATAATATTGATTCGCGAAAAAATGTTGATTGGAAAAACCAAAAGAAATTTCTTTATCCGCCAAAAATGAAAATCATGAATGACCTCTCTCCTGTGCCATTTGCCAGAGAATGGCATTTAGGTTCATAATATCATCATTCACGTAGGCCCGATTGTTTAAAAAAAGTTAAATCACTGACTTATCAAGTCAAGTTGACTGACTTGTTCTTGATAACCAGGCTGAGATAAATCCCGTGTACCGTTTTTAAGAATGATTTTGCCCCAACAACGACGATAATTAAACATAACGAATAAACAATAAAAAGTGGCCACTTGGAAGTCACAAGTAGCCTATGTGAGACAACCACACCGTGGGAATATCACTTGACAACAATTGGCGATATTTCTATCTTCCGACCTGCGCTAAGAACTCGCGAGAATTCGGAAGCCACTTTCCGGCGCTCCAGACAAGTGGTAATTTTTTTGACCCGTGCAACGAGCCAAGTACTTGTAACCTTCCTGCTGCCTTCCCGATACAGCTGGGAACGAGTGATAGCCAGGAACTAACATGGTAAACTTCACAGGTAACCGAGGCAGTGGAAACGGACCTGATTAAAAATCTAACTGATATTGTTGTGACATATTTGACATTTAAAACAACAGTGTTAAGTAGGAAGCACATGGCGTGTACCCTCCGACATGTAGTCTTCAGTTATAGCACGGAAATGAGTATAGATTTCAGCCTCTTTGTTGGAGATTTTAATCCACTCAGTCTGCGATTTCGTAACTTGTGATATCCGTGTCAGGCACGTACAATGTGAGGGTTGGTGGTCCAGGTCTTTGATAAAACTAGTTGCCAGGCAAACATCTGGTTACCGAGACTGTGGATACCATGGTTTAAAGGAAAGGCGCATCTGTATCTAACACTTTAGTTAGTTCCAGAACCTACCACCAGGGATATAAATTAGCTTCAATAGATTGGTTTCTGATCGGCTGATCGCAGGCTGTCGAACTACAGAGAACTGGTCCACAGCGTCATATCATTTGTTCCAGAATCCTCTATATAAATGGCATTGTACAAACTCCCCAGCCCTTTTGTAAATAGAGAAAGGAGTCTGAATGTTCCCTAGCGGAATTTTAGAGAACTACTCAAGGCTATCGTCATGGTGACGACGTGTCACATGATGATACTTACATCTTTCTTCATAGCCTCTAGCACCAAGCCCTTCAACTGTGTGAGGCTTGCATTGATCCGGGCACGCCGCCTCTTTTCCATCAGTGGCTTGTTACTCTGGAAAAAACAATGGTACATTAGGCCTCGGATGAATAGCAGTGCGTACGTATACTTGCGGTAATTTGCTATTGTTCAGAGATTAACGAATGGGGACGGTCTTTTTTACTGTCGTTACTCTCTTGTCAGTCCTACGATACATATTTTAATATTTTCTTTAGTGGAAATTTGAAATTTGACAGACTGGCTGAAGGAATAGATAGGGCAAGTCAAGTAGGCAGACAATAAAGACTACTGGAAAGCCTACGTGGAATGACTGCACGGTAGAGTCCAGTGAACGCCCCTCTCCACTTAGAAATCAATACACGTTTCGCAGTCAACTTGATATTACGCCCAGGTCCGCAACATACAAATTAACAACCCTATAATCATATAATAATAACTCTTAATTGGAAAATAATATAAAATGCCATCATAGGACAATTTCATGCATATATAACACCATAATAATTAACAAAGTCTTCAAAATGACATAAATGGCAAAAACGTTTTGAAATGATAGCAAAATTGCGCTACAGTCATTGAAACTTTGACCCATATCGCACGATACGTGTCCGAAAGTTAATTTTAATTGCGAATATTTGCAAGTGTCGTTTCATGATACAAATTATCTAATAGGATACTGCAAAATTGATACCCAATTGCTCGTTTAGGAAAATGACGGAAGGCCCGAGCGCGGGAGAGGCCCCCGTTCTCACGACCTCAGTGGCAAATTGGCGTCATTATCGCCGTTATCTTCCTGGCTGGGTATGTCGTAGTTGTTAGGTGGAGAGTGGCAAGAAAATAAATCATCATCGTTTGATATTTTGTTATGGCGCATTTTGCCGATGCAGTACAGTACTTGATCTCGATTCAGCTTTGGTATCGGGCCTGGGATATGGTATATCATAGAATACCATACAATGTAGGCATATTCATTTTGTCTGATTTGGTGATTGCATAACCTTCCTAAAAACCTAGCTAACAGACAAGGAATGACATTATGATAGTGCGGAGTTCTGTTTGAAATATATACTCTGTCACCATATCCACACAGACAAGTGCTACGAAAAGAGCGTGTGGGTGTGTCATGACAGTTAAGGCAGCACATTACTATTTATCAAAACATGACAGCAGGGCCATATGATGAATGCTCAGATGCTGGGCCGTGTACCAGTAGGTCTCCGGATGTTATAAACAATGGCAATGCCTTTGGCACAAAAACATGGAAAACATTGGATTTCTAAAATCCAATCAATAAGCTTTTAAAAGGAGAAGCAAAGAAAAGACCAACGGGAACAAGCCACGTCTGTGCGTGATCGTGACCACGTGCTCCAGTGACACGGCCTGTGAGTTGGTGAGTAACAGGTGCACACACGAAAAATCCCGGGTAAATACGAGAAAAAACAAAAAATAGGAGAATTTCCACATTCATACCTTTCGCAGTTCTGCCCTACTTTCCGACATTGCAGGCGACGGGGGAGACATTGCATAAACTCCTAGTGTGAATTTTATTCGATATAATGTCCAGAAGAACGTGTACACTTGCTCACTGTGGAGATAAATGGCAAGGATTTACACCGAGAACTATTTATACAACGGGCGCATGCCGATACAGTCGGCCATGCATCGGAATCCCGATGTAATCAGGCGTACCGCTCTACCGACCAATCGCGTGTCGGGAGACTTCGCGAGTTCGCCGCACGCGCTGCCGTGATTGGCTGTACGCGACGTTTGATTGGTTTAGCCGGCATTCGTGCTTGGAGAGTGACGGGATACTTCTGTCGACACGTGCCAGGCCTATTGTCCGCCACTGTGGGAAAACTCCGCCTATGGTCTGACCGTTGGCAAACTAGTGGAAGCGGTAATGTCAATATCACCCGAGATAAGGGAAGCACTGCCTGAAATCTTCACTCCAAAGTCGTGATTTTTATCAAACACAATCTTACCTTCAAGTCTTGGTCAGCAAATAAAAGTCTCAAACATTTAACCAGACACTACATTGTCTCTTTTATATCCTACTGATCACCTCGCATACCTCGATACTCATCAATTTCAACATTTTCTCTGGGGCCCAGCAGGAAAATGTAGGCTAACACCCCGGGACTGACTGACAGCATGGACCTACATATGAAAATACCGTGGGTCCACACATAAATTATCTAGCATGAAGCCAATCGGTGGTCTATAAACATGGATGAAAACACCGGATTGAATGAGGTACAATTTTCGCGAAACAATTTCGGTTTTTAGAAGACATCTTTCCCTTAGATGGCATTATTATGATTACGCAGCCGAAAAGATAATAAACGTCACATTAAAATGAAGCATCGACTGAAAATAATGTCCGCGTCCAAACACTGGCCTATCGCCTCCATAAGTCAGCAAATTACCCAAAATATGTTTTGACGTCTGGCGAAACATTACCCCCAATCCAACTACGGTACTAAATCAGTTTCTCTGACAACTAGGGAAATATCTGTTGTTACAATAACACGGGGAGACGTGGTAGAAACCTGTTTCAGGGCTCTTCTTTTATGATTATCGTGATCCGAAATACAGCTTTAAACCACTGCCCATCTCTTTTTTACAACCACTGATTTATCGGCATCACTTGCTTCTTTTGATAGCATTTTCATATTATACATTGCATTTGTTCATTGTTGGGGAGAAGCCGTGATCGTCCTGTCGTAATCGGTATTCCCAGGCGTCACGGTCTGATGGCGGCCATGCGATGCCCAAGGTCGCTCAGGTCACTTCCGGTGGGGCAGCGTGCTTGGGAGCGTCTCATGGCAACTGATTTTCAACTCGATCACATTCTGCCCTTGCTGAACTGCTTTTAAACGGATGCAGCTTTAAAAAAAACCACTTTCAATCCATGAAATATAATTAGGTGCGCAGTCAGTCTCAAAATAGGTATCGGTGTGTGGCGTGTTGTGTTTGAAGGAAGAAATACCTGTTGGCTCTCAAATTGGTACACAGTTTCGGCTCTTTTGCTATCATATTATACTCTTTAGGATACACTACATGTACGTCATTTTTGGATTTGATTCGTGTTTTTTCATTTCATTATCTTCAACCGACGATGCTTTGACAAATGAAAGTGTATAATCTTAGACACTTTTACACCATGATACTCGAGTCAGCCTTGGACCCTGAGCACCCTGGCCTTGGACCCTGGGCTGGATCCTTTCTCGTGCCATCGCGGTCAAATTAATTGCCAACCACGCGACAAAAAAGACGCACCCCAGACACAAAACCCATTCATAAAATACAAAGTGTACTACGCGCATTCTTAGTGAATGAACGAAAAGCTCTTCTTATGAATAGGCAAAATGTATTTCATGAATGGATAAAAGTATTCAATGAAAAAAAAACACAAATCCTATGATTTGATTTTTCTTCTTTCATGGTCATCGAACCATGAAACCGCAAACCCCCAGACAAATCAGCGAAATTCAACAGTTTTGTTTATTTGACGCGCAGGTCCTATTATCAAGTTGAAGCAGCGCCTAATTCTTCAAACATTCTATTCAATAAAAAGACTATTAGGAATGTGATGTCCGTTTACAACTGACAACTTTGAAGTGGCACACCCAAATATTTTGACCCCACGCAGGAGTTTTTTGAATGCTTTTCCGGTGGGGACAACCTATCACGTGACGCGTTGCTAGGCTGCGTATTGAGAATTTTTCTTTGGTAAACGGATTAAAAAATCTAGCTGAATTGTATATAAGACAATAAAATAAATATCCGATCGAATCTGAATGCGGATTTTTGTTGCGTCTGGGAACGGCCCTTTTTTGTATCTTTCAGCCTTCCGAAAAACTCTCAAAAACGCGACGATGCGAATGAATGATGGGCCCTCGTTTCGTTTATCCCTCAGGGCACTTCATGTAGCATGCGTCCTGTCAGTGTATCTCATCACCGGGTGCTAATTTCTACCAGAACACCTCAAATACGCGTAATAATAAATAACCCCGCCACACCACCGCACAGAAATAAACACAGACTTCCGCTAGCGATTTAGTCTCGTCTCCAGTATGCCTTAGTCAGAATCCTCGTACATTAAGCATTTGATTTATTGTTGTGATATGACTGTTGGTGAGGTTGCAAGCTACTGAAATTAGCTGTCTCGTGTCAATGTCTTTATCACCTGTAGAGTTACATAATTCTACCGTTCGACGTCGTCGCTGCACCCCGGTGAAAAATATCAAGATCTGCTGTTGCATAAGAGACTAAAATAAAGATAAAACTGCAAGTTGCAGTGAGAAAAGTCTAGCCTGCCTGGTCATTTCACATCCTCGAATGCCAGGGTCAGTCGTGTGCTCCTCCCCTCGCACACATAACTGAGGGTAAGTGCCGAGTGAAAAGCCCTCGAAGCTCAGGATTTCACATCGACGTTGAGAAAAAAAGGACATTTCCAAAAGACTTGCATGGACCACTCCGGGAGCCATTGTACAGTAAAATCGTAATTATAGGGCTTATGGTCTCTGTAGTCATAAGTCAGCCCCAATTTATATGGGAGGGGGGGGCTCTACATATATACGACGAGTTTAACGATATTGTCATCGTATCGGATTCGGCAAGTCGCCACCTGTGACCCCTTAGGACCAGCAAGGGTCCTCTCCTGTCCAACCAATATTTAGTCACGGCTGATGATGACAGGGAAGCTGTCCTCTTTTATTACGAAGGGCATCAAACCCATATTGTCTACCCCATCCACAGCCATGTCAACCGTGGGAAACCACTGCGAAGTTGCGTAACCGGTTCTTGTTTGAGTCCACACAACAGGTCCTCACGGAGGAAAGTACCAAACACCTGAAAGATGATGTAATGGGGTCCTCTAGAAAGGATTTGAGGGCACAAAGACGATAATTTTAGGGATGAGGGTCCATATCGCTCAGAATAGTTGAGTTTATGTAGCAAGTGATTTCGAAAATGAGAAGATGAGAGAGATTTTGGGGACGTGTATGTGACAAACGTATACGTGTACACCAACGTGTACGTGAAGGTAGTGTGCCTACATGAAGCATCATGTTCTATGCAAATGATAATAATATCTATCATAAAGTTATATTTGATTAGGAGTTGTCATTATGCAGAGCGTCATGGGCACTTCTTTTCGCGCCTTCTCTCATACGCGTGGACAAAATATTTATTTTGATAATTAGTGGCTCGTTTACCGAGCGTTTATTGAACAAATATTAGCCATACTGAGAAAGCCCACGGGAAATGTTCTCACGTTTGCAAATACTAGAAATACTTATCTTGTAATCGATGGATAATAATCTCTGCGTGAAATGCACAACTACATCGTGCTTACTCGTGATGTTGCTGCCTTTCGCCACGCGAGGCCCGAGCAGAGCCCTTGGCACCTGCCCCCCCCCTGGCCCCATACCTGAGGAATATTGCTTGCGGTCGTAATCTTCAAATGTAATTAATATTACTGGATTATGTTTTGACTTAGCAACGATTTCATGCAGCGTTATTATAATCCCGGAATGCTGAAAGGCGTCTGACGTGGAATAAAGATTTGGCGCCATTTTGGATAGAATTTGGTTAATCAAAACTCCCCTCAAAATCAAAACCGCAATCCCGCAGCCTGTTATCAGCACTCACCCCTGCCCTAGAGAAAAGCAATATCAGTCCTTGAACCTGCCAAATTTAAAATCTTTCTGCATAAAGCTAAATATTAGGGCCAATATTTGCACCATAAGCTCCGATAAAATTCGAATTTTACGGCGGTGGCGGTCACTTGCTCCTTTCAAGCGGAATATTCGCTTTATAGCGGAAGTAAAACTTCAATAAAACAAGAGTTAATGTTGCAGCCCCTTTTGTGTGCAGTCATTGGAGCCCTTTTACTCTGATAGTTCAAAATCGTAAAATTTTGCCGCCTGATTTTAGTTTTGGTAGTAAAACTCGTCATTCCATTACTGGTGATCATAAGGTGTTGTAAAAGTTTACCGCGCACATTATTATGATGACCCACCCCTGTCCAACTTTGCCATCCGAAATTGGCCATACATTCAACAGATTCTTTTCTCTTGGGGTAATTGCAAGAGTAATATGTCCAAAGAATTCGCAAAATATTTTAACTTAAGCTGACAGTCGAGAGCAAAGCCCCGAATTCTGACGAAACTTGTAACCTGCCTTTGTGCAAGCGTAGAGTACCCTAAGGTACAAGACATCAATGCATGATACATGTTGTATGTACTGCGGCCGCACCAACGGCGTCTTCACTGAAATGACTGATGACTGGCGGCTCTGCCTTATTTTAGTGAGAGTTTTCATGATCTTTGGCAACACATGAACAGGCCAGGGCGGCGGGGTGAGATTGAAAGGGATAACCCCACGTCCTCGATATTGTTGTAGACAGTAATCGTGTCAACTGATTCGATAGTTTGATACAAGCCGAGTCCTATTACATAACTGTGCGTAGTAACATACTTCATGATAGTAAACATTAACCGGATAAATCACCTTTCCTGAGGGGTAAATGGTTTACCTGGCCCCTTTTCACAGTAGGAAATAGATCTCTTGCATACAGGTGCATTACTGCCAGGATCACTTGATCCACTAAAAAGGGCGCGAAAAGCTCCCTGCCTCTTCCGATAATCTGACCTGCAGATCCAACAGCGTATTGAACATAATTATAATCCCTAAAGAAAGTTTCCCACGGCTATGGTGCAGCCCCGTGCCCTTTCTGTATTTTAGACTGTGGTCCAGGTTTACGCTGAATTCGCAAACTGATCCTCTCATTTTCTTACGTTCAAGATATTTCAATGGGGGCATACATCGATTTCTTTCGAACAATCTGCACGTTTTGCAATACCCCACATCACAGAGCGGCCATGATGCCTCACAAAATGATAACTTGGTGCCCAACCCACCCACAAAATGCCATGACAAAGTAAACTGATCGGACATGCCCGCCATTTTAAACTTCTCTTGACCAATCGGCGTGCTTCCTTTTTCGTCTGGAATCGGACGAAGTGTAAGCCCTGGCGATTCGATCAGAAATGAATCTGTAATTGCCTCGTTGAATCTAGCACGTACTCACTTCACTTTTGGAAAAGTAAGTGTGTGACACCATTCGGTTAAAGCGATCAAACTGTTGTGTCAGCATTCCTATTGTTTATTCGTGTACATTAAATGTTTTTTCAAGCTCTTAATTAAAGTCATTCTCATTGCATTTGTAAGATATCAAGAAGGTCGTCTGATGGTTGTAGTCTCTTTCATTTCATTGAGTTCCATGTGTTCACCAGATTCTTTTTGGGCGATTTAACTGGGGCTCACTAACCAAATACTGGGGGCTCTTTTCAAGAGGTACGATGGGCATCTCGGAAAGCACAGTATTAAACAACACGTAGGCCAAATAAAAATGGACAATTTGGTATTTTGTTAGCGCGGAATTATTACATCCTGTCACCAAATGGCCCGATTGGTCTTGGCAGCATTGACATTTTTATAATCTGAGTAGGGTAAATTGGGGTATGTGGACCCCGGTTTAATTGTAGCCCCTGCCTATGATATTGATTGATATCCCGATGCATCAAACAATGCAGGGGCTACAAATACCCCATTCTACCTTACACATAAGCGGACCCGCTCCCCCTCCCCAATTTGACACTATCCTGGTTGATGCAGGTTATCATGAATTATATCAAATCTCGGGCCATTTCTGAACTGTTTCCCGAGAGTTGTAGTAATCGGTAGTAATCTGTACTCACTCCGCCAGCATTTTCTCCTAGTTTACAGACAGATCGACACACGTGCCTCCGAAATATTTGGTGTTCAGCCTATCATCAGAGACTTATGTCAATGTATCAACATCGGCGACACTTAACGGGTCCAAATGGTAACCAGCCTGGCGCCAGCACGACACGATTTCGTAACTAATTAGTTCCAATTACTATCCTCCTTATCTGGATGGAAAGTCACTGGAGGCAACTTTTGTAATGACTTAAATATGTAACCCGTTCGGAAAATCTGACCGCATTGAAGACTTTCATTGAAAATAATTCTATGAGCATGCAACAACTGTAAACGGAAATGTTGTCTCCATCAAATGGTTATCGTTGTGAAAGAAGAGATTCTCTGATCAGATTTCACCCACTATACTGCGCATCAGTCGCGTACCTATGTCGTTTATGTGACAGCCGAGACGCTACTCCAGTTTAAGGCGGTATTCGCAAAGATATACATGTAATGCACTTTCTGCCCTATATTCTTTCTCCAAAGCAAGAACCAACTTGGCAACCTGGCATGGCCTTCAGACGTAGGAAGTCTGAGACGCGAGAGTTTGTTTTGAGAGGAACCCAGATCCGAGATCGCGAAGATGAATCTCATCTCAAGTAGCCTGCAAAAGGATCAGGAATTTTTTACGTAAACTTAAAATGGTGGGATAGGAAATGGTCACTTTCGTTGATCAACATTGGTCCGCATTCCGCCGCGATGGAATGGGGTGGTGACGCGGTTGGGGTGCTGGGCAAATATCAGGGCCAACTTATCATCATAGTGTTCCAGTCGCCACTGAGGTCAAACGCAACTCCTCAACTTTGATCGAATGCCTTGATCATAATAATCGTCCAGTCGGACGAGTTGCAGTTCGTGCTTTGCCAGCAATAGACTGGCAAGCCAGCGATGCCTTTATACGATTACTAAATGGGTGTAGGCTATGTCATGACGAAACACTCGTGCCTACAGCTGGAATAATAAATTAGGTGGTCTTTCTGACCTTTAAATACTTAAGCATTTGATGCGAGAGTTACAAGTTGCCTTTTTTCAAGTACGCGACTAATTGTCGCCGAAAGGCTTGTCTGACGGCCCCGTCAATCGCGTTGGTAAGCCAGCACTTATCAAAACTGGGCGGGCCTTGGTGGTTCAGGAAGAGCGATTGTGTATCCAAATGTTATCTCGACAACATCGCACGTATCAGAATGAACCTCAGTAATTGAACAGAGACGGTCTCCGTCCATAAATACATGTGTCTCCGTTCTTACGATTCATGCCAAAAGTAAAATGGACCTTGATGGGTGACTTTGCAAGGACATTTACGAAGTCTGCGACCTTTCTGCTGATTCCAGAGTCTCCAACTCGTGTGATCGGCGGCCAGTCGAACTGCAATCCAATTAATCGGCCGCCGGCCCCCGATGTCCTGGTATCTCCGCATCAACCTGTCGTGTGAAAAGTTTGATTCAATGAAACTTGATCGAGCAATCAGGCCTCTTTCACACGACTCTCATATCTTATTATCATACTTTGTCGACTAATTGCCGATTGCTACGAGGCGTTGAGAGGGAGAGCCTGCAGCGCCTTTCCGGCGCTACGCAATTGACTCGAGAATAAGATCAAAACTCCACTCGCAAATTAAAGGGAAACTTTCCTCAACAAATTTCATACTTCAATTCGAATGCGAAGTCTGGCGAATTTCTTGCGATCGTCGGAGTATTTTTTGAGTGAAGCAATGTGCACTGTGAAAGAACCAATTCGAATTTGTCAATTTATTCTAATTGGTAGCCAGTGTAAATGTTTAAAATGTCCTAGAATAGAATGTCCGGTGAACCATGGGTTATATTATGTGCTTACAATCTCCGAGGTATTGATGGTCATGTTCTCTATAAAGCCATCCGTCTGAAAACAATAGGAACAAATACTTTTCCAGAGGACATTTTCAACTGCTACATCGGGACACCAACATGCATCCTTAGGTTACGTTCACGTTTAGTTCGTTCCGTTTCGTTCCGCTAATTATATTTGGCCTATTTGAGCAATTCGTATCGGAATTTCATTGACCGGAATCGTTGTTTTTCTTATATCATTTCATCGGTGACCTTATGAATTATAAGGTAATCTTACTCCACGTAGAGTAGTATGTGACGCGTGCCGGCAAATTGTTCCCATGACTCTGTTGACCTCCTCCCTTGTTTAACATGCATTCACGATAAGCTTGGTTAACTTTCTCATGCCTTGATTGGGGAATTAATTAGAATATAAAGAGAAATTGCGGTACGCTACGCAACGATTTGCAGGTTTAAAGGCAAAGTGATCCGAGTTGTAGTTGCACGATTGCAACATGAATAACCGTCTCCCCAAGTCCGCGACAGGGGCGCTGCTGTCGCAATGGCTGTTGTTGCTTCTGTTGTTTTGTTGTTGCTGCTGCTGCTGCTGCTGCTGCTGCTGCCGCTTAAGAATTTCTAGTTATATGCTGCAAATGACCTTATACAGTGTTTTGAAGCTCGGCTCCTTATTCTGGGGGTGTCATGCCAGTCTTCAACACCGACTCTTGTTAATTGCATACATGCCGAACAGGCCCAACTACTCGCTATTTTTGACCAATCATCGAAGCATATTTCTTGGGCTCCCGATGTCCTATTAATTTTGTTTGTCCATCATTACAGTGTTCTGGCAACGTTCCTCATAATAACCCGCGGTCATTTCCAAAGTGGACATGTAAATTCCACTGACCCACGTCTAGGGCGAGACCAATCTTCTAATCCACGCGAGAGCATGAGAATTCGACTCTCCCCATCAGAGGTGCACAAAGGCTACACCTCGATTATTGTTCCATTACATCACGAGTGAAACAGCATCACCGCGGGTCCCAGATGTTCACATGCAAGTTAAATACGCCACCAAAAGCCACTTGAAGGCTAATCGTAGCGCGTACATTACCCGATTCAATTTTACAACATATCACCGCAACCCCAGTGACGTAATACACAGACTCCAATGACGTAATCGCGGCCATGTGCTTTCAACGCGTGCTATTTAGAGTCGATAACCAGACGTGCGTTGTGTTCAGTTTTCGTATTCAATTCCGTATCATGGCTGTTCGCGCTATATTTGTCACCAAATCTTGTCACCTGGACAATGTATGTCTTGACAGCCGCTCTGTTGGTACTGGGGCAGATTATGGAAACTGCTTCGCGTCCGTGATATGATCTATTTGGTCAGCAGCACAGATAAATCATCCTGAGATCAGGCTTAGGTGGATGATATAGAAAACAACTGGTGCCATGATGAATTAAATCGATACTAAAAGAATCATGGAGATCTAGTCGGCTGCTTTTGATTGGATGATTTCGATTATTTATTTGAATTTGAAATTACACCATTCGTAAAACTCCCGCCACATTTTCCAGAGAGACACGTACAATACTTACAGTTCCACCGGTAATTACTATGGCCATCCACGTGTCAAGCATGATGATCAATGTAAGACGTGTCAGTGTGGAAAATTAGGTTTCCTCGGCTAATTCTTGAGAATCATGGTATTCTTGAAATTCTTGGGAAAATCTTGGTTAGAATGGTCCTTTCGTGGCTCAATAGGGGTTACTTTTGAAGAAGACCAGTCATGACTCGGTCGGGATTTCTTTATCCTGCCGGCGCCTAAGGACCATCCTCGCACAACAGGGTAAGTTGCATGCTCCTCTCCTTGCCCACACTACTGACGAACTAGTACCGTATGAAAGGCCAGGAAGAACAGCATTTCCATGGACAGAGCATGACCTTAAAAAAAGTCCACGAGAGAGAACAGTAATGGCGCGTGCAACGATGAAAATTCCCATTCCAACTCTTGTTGACTGAAGAAAATCAGCACATATACTTATATTCGTATTTCAATCTTGAGTCAACAGGATTTGAAATCGACTCATGGCAACAATAAACCTCACCCCAGGTCAGTATTTCCTGACCAAATGTGTGACGCGTCACTGAAACAGTTTCCTGGGGACTGATTACCTCGTGTCATGTGTGACTTTTCCGCCGTGACACCATTCCCAGGGTTATATTCAAACTCTTGTCATTATAAATACTAAATTGAATGACATTATCAAGATATCCTGTGTCGGTTGTATTTCCTGAAACTCACGAGCAGCAATTTTAGTTTGATTTCAGGGCCGGTACTTGAAGTGTCTGAAGTGTTATGCCGGGATATGGGCAATGCCAGGACACATCACAAAACTTCGACGGCTAGTAAACCGCTGTCCCGTATCAAAAACAATGCAACAATTGTGCCCCAATTTGAACCCGGCAATTGAGGCAATTAAATTTGCTGTGACCTGATATCTCCATGGACATGGCGACACTACGTCACAAGGACATCCCGAAAGTTATCTATATAGTCTCCGCGCGGCTCTCGGTATTTCAAATTTCATATTTTTTTGTAATGACGAAGGACTGTGAAAAAACCTGAATATCAGGATGTGATAATGGGTCCTCGTGAACGGTACAAGAGATGGTTACTCCGTTGTGGCCCACATCACACGTGAGAACTGAGGCGATTGACATTGCATGAACAGCAAAATCAAACAGAAACCGAGGACCCATGTGATTCATACATTTGGGACTGGACGGCAGTCTGCTGACTGACATTGCACATCCTTGGTATTTTAAAACGGTATGCTCAAATATGATAATGGAACGTGGTCAATTAAATAATTAACCCACCTATAGGGCTAATTAACTCACGTACCTTTCAATCCTAGGGCGCCACTCAAGTGTTGGAAAACGGGATATGTGGAAAGGGGCTAAATAAACTTAAACAAGAAGAAGGTGAAACCATTGTCAGGTAGGCCCTGATCGAATGTACCCCTTTGTCTCAACCCTTTCAATATGCACGTGCACAACCAACAGAGTAATCAAGTCGCCTAATTAGGATTTGGGAGGACCCAAAGTGGTTGCAGTTTCCTTTTATTTGACGATGACGATGAGGAACGCAGTGGTAATTGCTCGCCTTCTGGCTAATTTCCTGTTTATTTGTTTGGCCGATCTTTTTTGAAGAGTATTTTTAAATGACGCTTGGCATCGCACTTTATGCAGTAGCCAGTGCCCGTCGGCGCCGGGCCGGCCGTATTAATTCCAACGATCGGTCGATTTTTGGACATTCAATGGTTTTGATATCAGCTCTGACGAAAATCAGTGACATCCCGGCATGCCCGGTTGGACTTGCCTCTCGGTAATGCCGTCCAGCACGTTATATTTGGTAAAAGCGCGTCCCAATTGCGGCATTTGTCACATACGTGTACGGCACCGGCTCATAGTCAGTCGATGTGACCACAATCTGTCCGACACAGGAAACCAAACCGGATTGCGCATCAGAAAATCTCCGGGGGACAAAGGCCTCCGGTGGACCCGGACTCCGACACGTGCAGTCATGGCAGGACGGAGCGTCTACTGCAGGTGTCTCGCGTTTCCGTTCCTCCTTGTGCTCTTTATACAGTTCCAAAAATCGTTGGCTTTGTGGTGTCTTTCAAAGACTCTGCTCAAAGCAAAGAAGTTTTATTGAAAAATCCCTTGGTCAAACTGAAGGGGACAACCGTATCCGCAAGTCAAAAGAATTGAGTATTGTTTTTGTTATCTTAAACATCCTGAACAAACTTTCTTTCTTCACTCACGTCACTTGGGTACGTCATGTAACTGTATTCTGAGAATTGGAAAGCTCTTTTTGTCATCCAGATTTCGGGCAAGAATGGGTAATTTTTCAGCTTTGATCAGTGTCATCTCTTTAACCTTGCGGTGGTCGCGTGCACTGAAGTAAAAGAAGTCTTATTTTCCCATAATTACACAACATTGTAGAATACACAACGCAATCCTTGATAACAAGGCCGCCCCCAATTTGTAAGAATTAAGTCCCAAAAAGCCGTGTGTACACACCGACAAAGCGTAACCACGCAACCGAATCAATAAGATGACGAACAAATTGTTTTCCTTCAAATAAGATGACGTTTGGCTTTGTGCGGTAGCGTGGGGTTTAAACCGCGTCCATTGTAGCCGAGATTTTTCGTTTGCTAATCACGGCGGTATCTAAGTACTTGTGAAAACAAGTCGCGTAATGTCACATAAGCTTATGTGGTTTTACTAATTGAGGAAGGGTTTGATATGAAAGGCCTTCCCTGGATGCGGCGTCCGTGACCTGCGGGCCGCACGCTTCCCCGTCCACCCCGCCCCTTTAGGGGTAGTTGCACGTGCAGACAGGGGCTTTGGCGGGAACGTCTGAGGCCATGAGGTGGTGGGTGCAAAAAGCAACCATTCGCAACACACCGAAAATATCATTCTCTATTATCAGAACATTCTTGCTGCAACTGATTCCTTTTTCTTTGGTTAGAAAAACAAATGAGAGGAATTGAAAGAAAATGTGAAATTCTCTCTAAACCAGATCATCTTCAAGATAAAGAAAATCCTGCTTTATCCGAACGGAAACGAGTTCATTGAAACTTTTGCAGGGTTGCAGACACATACAAAACTACCTGTTGCCGAACCTGTTCCCCAGCGTCCAAAAAAGTGTGCCGCCATTGTCTCGGGGCCGTGGGAACGTGCGCTCTCTCGCCCGGTCGCCCTACCTTCTTACCGAATCTTGTCATTAATGTCCATTGTCAGGTCGCGTAGCCTTTCTTCGGTATGTCACCCCACCTGAATGCATCTTTCCTCAAAGAAAGCGAGACAATCAAAGGGCAACAAATCTGGGTGCTTGGGATGAATGCGATTTGGACAATGTCCTCAGATTTGATTCCTTGCGACCCGGGCCACGGTCAGATTCTTCTTTGGTTCGCGGGGCCTAATCGCGTGGATACATTTTTTTATGAAGGACTGTACGATGATTGCATGTAGCCTTAAAGAGTAATAGGTAGGAAGATGGGGGCACCCCGTCTGGATCTAGAAGGTACAACTCTAGGAAGCGTAATTTAGGTGCTCGTTTGACGTGCCCCAATGCACTTGTTGCCAAGCCACCAAGTTCCCATTAAACTTGGCCAGGAGGCGATCCCATTTTGATGTTATACTGCTTTCAGTCATTGTCAACGTGATTTGAGACGGGGGACGCTGTTCGAGCAAACGTGTCGGCCCAAACTCTCGCCGCTAATATAGCGACCACCAGAAGAACCAAAAGGTGCCTGCGGCCCGTGCACTGGCGAATCGTACGCATGGCCTAATTCGGCTCAGAATTCCTCTAAATCACAGATTACGAGACGATGCCGGCCAAGGTTTTCGCCTCAGAAAATCATGTCAGCAAGAAACAGGGCAAACCGGGTGATTGGAGTAATCTAAGCAAAATGAAATAATCCATGTTAAACTTTACTCAAACTCAAATCCGTACTAAAAACAGAATGCTGTGGATGTAAACCAATCAAAAGCTCCAATAAATCCTTAATTTCTTCCGTTAAATTATGTTTTTCTTACAGCTTATGAATGTGATCGCTATGTCATCCTATTATGCGAGAAAAATGAAGGAATTTTGCTATCACTCAAGACTTGGTGCAGGAAAAATACGATTTAGTTCAAAATTCCTCGTTATTGTCGAGGAATTCAACTAGGTCACAAAACAGGCAAACAGAGCCAATCATGCCAATGGTAGTTTAGTGGTAGAGGGTCTCAACTGCCTGATGTCCATTGGTCAGTGTGTCCGCTCTCACGCTTGCAACAACATTCTCACGGACACCAACCGCGCACGCCGGGAAGAAGTTGTCGAATCTTCCCATCCTCTCCGTGAAGAACCGTATGGAAGAGCCACCAAACCAGACACATACCGCGTCAAGTACCTCTCGAAGCCGCGACAACGGCCAAATGACGGATGTTTTCACGCTGAGTAGGGAGTTAAGGGTGTTACTGAGAGGGTCAGTGGATGGCCGGGGACAAGGGCTCCTAAACCATCCCTAATTGAGCCCAGGCTTCACAATGTGGACGCACTTGACGTCAACCGTCGCTCTTTTTGGATCGCGGTCGTTACATTTATAGCCCTCGATCTTTCGTCAATGAGAATATTGTCGGTGAATAGGAAACCCGACCTGATGGACCACGCCACCTGAAACCGGGGTGCACTCTCTGATCCGAATCTGACACCACTCTGCCTTTGAAACTGTCCAAAAAGATGCAACATCGTGTCAAAATAAGTCAGAAATGTCAAAGAGCGCAATCGAGACACTCCAGTCATATCTGAATTTCCCAGTAAGTGCGAAGCTAAACTCATTCATGTCATTGAGCACAACACCACTCGTGTCTCACTTTTCGTCAAAAACATTTACTGTACCCGCTTGCAGTATACTTGTGTCGGAATATTCGAAAAATTACATGTACCATATCACCGTACACATTGCCTTATATGCCGGTGTAATGTTTTTGAGTGTTTCTGTTTTTGAGTGTTTCCCCTCATTGTTTGGGAACGCTCAAAAATAGATTGACGAGTTTTTCTGTGTATCCCCCCTATTGAAAAGTCATGGTCTCTCTAGCTGCCTATTGTTTGGAAACACTGAAACATGGGGAACAACCACAGATGTTACACCGGTTTGATACATTGTAAGCACAGCTCGCTCGTCTTACACATTATGATCTGACCATGAGTTGGAAGGAAGTTTTGGAAAATAACCGTAAACCCACTGGAAGATTGTCCACATTAAACTAAAATCTGCGATATTTGATGATCGGCCCCATACGTCATTTCAAGCAGACGATAAAGACTTTACGACATGCCGCAAATCTAAGATGGCGGCCAAAATTAATGACATTAACGCAAATAATATACGGGTGACTTTTGTTAAACCTTCATGAAAAAGTCATCATTTACCCGCAAATAGCACCTGTTTGAGGCGAGACGGATTTAATGAGATCTTTTATCAATCTTCTATCAATAAATCTGGAGTAATCCATCTTTCTCAGGTTGCATACCTCGTTTTGGACGCGGACGCCTTGTCCGCTCCACCCTCCGCTGATCATGAGATCACGGAACATGATGGAACCACCTCTCAATATGCCCAGCCTCCAAATATACCCTCACGGACCCTTTGTGAGGCAGCCCTCTTTAGAAATCACGCTGGTGTTTATCTGCTATTCGATCGCAAGGTGAACTATCATTTCTCGGAGTTGCATAATCCGGGATGGGACGGGGATTTGTCGGGTGTTGATGGCCAGGGAGGCACGTACGAAGGAACAAATGACGAAAACCGCCCAAAGAAACGATTCAAAATTTGGTTTCACCGACTCGGGCATCACAATATGTAATCCTACAATAAGTATATATATAAGTGCTGTGGAGTCCTCAAATTGTACTAAGATTTTCTTTTAACGCCACATTTCGAGAAGTGGATTGGATTGCTGGGCTGCATTGAATCGTCTTCGTTTGTTTAACCTCTGACCTTTACTGTCATAATTCCATCGGTACACAACCGGCCCGATTGGCCAGCATTACGTCAGGTCGCTAACCGGACACAGAGCTGGCCCTCTTCGACACGGGACCCGATGAGATAGGTCAACAAAACAGATATGGACACTTCGCCATATTTACCAAAGGGTTTTTGCGGGAGAGAGATAGGTCGAAAATCATGGGAAAAATCAACAGTAGGCGTTGAAGAAGGAGAATCTGGTCAAAAATGGCAGGCGAATGTTTGGCGATATAATCTTGAAGTGGTTTAAGTTGTTTGACGGATTTTATTGCCAATTTTGATGATCTAATAAAATCCCTGATTAGCCTTGTAAACAGTGAATTGATAGGAATTGGTGGGAAAATGCGATTCTCAGACGAGTTGACTTTCACGACTTCTTCTTCTTCTTCTTCTTCTTCTTCTTCTTCTTCTTCTTCCTCTTCTCCATCGACCTCTCAGCGTTCGACGACTGAAATTCTTAGGATGGTTGATGCGAGGAATTGGGCCGGTTTACCACTCATATTAGTCTCCTTACAGTTCCTTCCAGGGCTGGAAAAAAGACCTCGAGGAAAGTCGATTTCCACTGCAATCCCAATTATCAGACCCCAAAAAGATGGCCATGCCGATCTACCTAACCGTCGTTGTGCGCATATCCATCTAATCCGTCCTTGAAAGGAGGAGACTTTAGGATTGACATTCAACTGGTAAGTCGGCACTCAATTTTCGAATCTTCGAGCGAAAGGAGAAGGCGTCGGTTAATGAGAGTTGCTAATTAAGCTACCTTCGAGAGAAAATATCCCGCAGTTGGTGACCCAGCGCGGTGAGCCTGATAGGGGAATACGGGCAAGGCGAAGACATTGAAAGCATGGTTCATACGCGCTCTCCGCGATAAGCTTTGAGATTAGTGACGTCATTGGCGGTGATCTTTCGTCCAATCGCAGTCTGATTCCTCCACACGTCGATAGTACACAACCCATTGTATACCTTCCCGCCATACTGCAATAAAAGCGTGTCTGCCTCTCTCTGTTCGCTGCTTAATTTTTGATAATCCTGTTTTAAACCGGTCTGCAGGTGTAGGAATCAGGCGAGGGACAGTTCACAACCGGATCATCTTCGTGCAGGCCTGTGAAAACGGCAGACGGAAGGTGAATCGCATAAACTACCACATCGCCATCTGAAGGCTACAAAAAGAACTGAGATAATCCAGCCAAATCGACGGCCGTGTCATGAGTTGTGGCCATGGTCTCCACCAGAATACAGAATGTCTTGTCACTTGCATTCGGGGGGGGGGGGATTCCTGTAAACCCCACTTTCCCTATGCAGTCTGAAAGTAATCGTCTGTTTTTAACCGGTCTGTAGGTGTAGGGAATCAGGCGAGGGACAGTTCACAACCGGATCATCTTCGTTGAGGCCTGTGAAAACGGCAGGCGGACGGTGATGCTCATAAACTACCACATCGCCATCTGAAGGCTACAAAACGAACTGAGATAATCCAGCCAAATCGACGGCCGTGACATGAGTTGTGGGCATGGGTCTCCACCAGAATACAGATGTCTTGTCACTTGCATTCGGCTTCTTCTCCCGTTCTCCTTCTCCTTCCGTATAGGATGCAGTCAGTAACGGCCATTATAACCTTCGGCCAATGAGGGGGGGGGGGGGTCCACCGCAAGCTACCAACTCGCCACACATCTTAATGACAGAATGCCAACACTTTCACCTATCCAGCTTTTCATGTAGCGGGCCTACCGGTAAGATCGGCATGCTATTTGATACATCACCGGCTTACGCGGTCATGATATTCATGTGCATACAAGTGGGCCAATAGATCAGGCATATGACTCGCATTATTTATCGACCTCGATTATATTGAACGAGGGCACCAATTGTTCAATTTTTTCAGGCACGTCTGGCGTATGACTAGCATTTCACAATATCCCCAGACAAAATCCTATCATTTCAGACGTACTAAACAGTGTAAAGCAAACTGCGCCAGGATATTTTCTACAATCTGGACCATGTCGCTGCCACCGGGCCCAAGAAGCTGGCCACTGATTGGCTGCATACCGTCTCTCGGTAAGTCCAGGGTTTCATTACGCTTCGCCGATATTTATTTAAGGTTGTACGCCTAACAAAACTTGATGAGCTATACCGTTATTTTTTATGAGCAACTGTTGCTCTTTGATATGCGATATCACATTACCTGATGAACACAACTGTTGCTTTTCATATTAAGTCTTAAAATATGACACTGATAAAACCTGATGAGCGACTGTTGCTCTTCGACTTGTGATGTCACCTAACCTGATCGGCGACTGTCTTTGATTTGAGATGTCGCCTCACCTGATAACCTGTATTGTTGTTCTTTGATATTTGAGATATCACATAACCTGATGAGCAACTGTTGTTCGTTGATATAAGCTCATAAGCTACAGTTAGTTGCTCTTAAATATTTGAGACGTCGCATAAACGAGATCTACTGTATTGTTCACTATATTTAGAGATGTCGCATAATCTTATGACCTGCGTCATGCTCTTTTGTTATCAGCTGCGGCTTGCTCAGCTTGTTTATTTGGATTGTCCCGAAACGAGTTGAGAAATAGTCCTCAGTCAAGTACTAATGTAAGCCAATACTTAGGAATAGGGGGTCCAACTGTGTTTTTTTATCATAGAGGCTACAGGTCAGATGCCAAGGAACTGTAATTCCTGCTACACCGTCCATAAGTACATAAGTATGTCAACAGCAGTTTTCTGGAACACTGCCCGGTGCAGCTGGCAGAAAATGGTCACACTCCTCACTTCATATATATGCATGCTTGCTTTCAGGGCGAGACCTACCAAGGGATGCCATGCGATTTTCGAAAGAGCTGAACTCTGACATCATCCACATAAAAGTTGGCCCTAAAATCATCATCTTTTTGAATTCCATCGAGGCAGTGGAGGAGGCGTTTTCGGGAGACCAGCTCTTAGACCGACCGGAGGGATCGCTTTTTTTCATGATACAAGATCTTGGTAAGAAGAATTGTGCTTGAATGTACGCAATGATATATGACATTATGACAAGACTGCTTATGAAGACTAGAGTAATTGTTTGCGCTACACAATGGCTGGGCATGTAGTTTACGAATCGTTTATTCATCTGTTAAAGTTTCATGCCGCTGTCTCGAGAAGAAATGGTTTAAATCCACCGAGAAAGAAATTCTGTATCTTAAAAGGTACAGAGGAAACTAGCGCCGATATTTGGCGATATAATGTACAGCATGTGGTGATACATGTACACCGCCATGCGGCAAAAGTAACATTATCCCGCCCCCCTCCCCTCCAAAATGTGCAAGTACAAACGCATTGCTTGAGTACATCCGTAGTAATGGCGTGCAAAACGAAGGCAAGAGAAGATATTTGGCAGGATTTCTCATACAACGCGGCCATAACTTACCAAGATGGCTACTGCTTGCCACAAAACATTTATGTGCTTATTTTCTCTGCTAAAGGTATCGTTAATCAAAATGGGAAGACTTGGCTTCAACATCGCGTGTTCCTCGAGCATTTCCTCAAAGAAAATGGCGAAGGCTACGATTGCCAAGTACGGGAAGAATTTCCTCATCTCAAGAAAGAAATCGCCAACAGGGGGCAGGAGAGAATAGATTTGACGTCACTATTTAGAATCGCCACCGCAAATGTCGCCTCGAAGAAACTATTCTCAAAGAGGTTTGAATATTCTGATGAAGACTTCCACAGCGTGGCTTCAACAATGGCGACTGCTTTAGAGCTACTCTCGAAAATGACGATCAGCGGAATGTTCCCTTGGCTGCGATATCTATCGGGAAGCTGGGGAGCTATACAGAGCTCTATGAAAACTTGCCATGACTTCATTCAGAAACAAATCGACGAACACCGAGACAAGTTTGACCCAAATAACATCAGTGATTTCGTCGATGCGTATCTGGCCGAGAAGGATCGCGAAGACCCCGAGAAAATTCCTTTCTCAGGTAAGCTATGTCTATAACGTAGTGTCAATTCTATCACTACCGCCTCCATTTAATATACCAGTGTACGGTGGTCGTGTCAGTTAAGACCAACATTCATTCTAAAGCAGGTTTTTTCAAAAATATTGACACCTGGTAGCAAGTAATGGCAACTATTGTGCATTCTCAAGTTCGTTCTCAGGTCGCTTATTTACCGACACTACAGGTATTCCTTTATGGTAAAAATTAAAGGTAGGCTTACGTGTAGAGTGGCGTCTAATTCACGTTTTACTTTCAGAAAAACAAATCGGGGATGCTATTGCCGACGTCATGTTCCCAGCCCAAGATTTGGCCACGACACTACAATGGGCCGTCCTCTACTTGATCACACATCCGGATGTACAGAAAAAGGTCCAGACCGAAATCGACGAAAACGTCGGCAAATCTGAACTCCCCTCTTTCAAGGACAGGACAAAACTTCCATACACCGCTGCAACGATTTTAGAAGTCCAACGTGTTAGTTCCGTGGCGCCCCTGGGTCTCCCCCGGGCGAATCTGAGCCATGACGTCACGATCCGCAGTTTTAACATACCCATAGGCACACCTGTTCTCCCGAACTGCTTTGCCATACATCGGGATCCGAAGTTATGGAAGTACCCGGATGACTTTAATCCCGAGAATTTCCTAAGCGAGGGGGAGATCGAGGGCGAGGTTTTGGAACAGAAACGAGGTTTCATACCACAATCATTCGGTGAGCATAGCCGACTGCAGTGCCCCCATGCGACGGTTGACAGTACTGTTTGATCCCGGGTCGTCACATGGAGATCTACGTACAAACAGTACAATTTTTCTTCTCAACCCGATGAACCCTTTGGGAACTTTGAGTCAGGGAAACGATGGACAGAAAGTTGGGAACAAGATTGTTTCGAGATTTTGTATCTCGGTACCCATCCGACACCAGATTTTATGCGCTAATCATTCATGCGCATGCGCAGCCGGTTACAAAATCAACTTCTGCCAATCGTTGCGCTCAATGATGTACTCAACGGACGAGTATTGGTCAATCTTTGAGCCAACTCTTGGCCATGATGAAAAATGCGCATAGCACTTAAATACTGTCCTGGTGCATGCAGCCTGATTTCAAAACAATGCTTCGGATTAAAGTGAAGTTGCTGAAAACTGTATAAAAAAATCACCTGATTTCTTCCTGTTTTAAAATGCCCTTTTCATTTCCCTTCCAGGTCGACGCAGGTGTCCAGGTCTCCACGTCGCACAGGTGGAGCTTTTCGTCTTCTTCGCGTCTCTTCTCCAGTCGTTCGAGTTTTCGATACCAGAAGGCTTTCCTGAGCCAAGCCAGGAGGCCCTCCTCCAGGGCACGCGGTGCCCACATCCTTTTGAGGTTTGCGCTAAAGCACGAACCGCCGACTAAGATTGGATGGCGGTCCAGGACAAGGACGACGTATATCGTCATTGCATAAACGCTTAGCTTTGTTCGTCAGCAAAATAAACTTGTCTTAGTGGGAATGGAGTGATCTGTTCTTGATATCGGCGGTTAAGTCGGTGATTAAAACCGTGATGCCTGTATGTTGTCGTATTTGAGAATCATTGTATAGACATTCGACAATGACTGAACAAACCAGAGCATGTCCGGATATGATATGAGAATGAGATGCACAGCTACAATGTACATTACCTATAGTAAATAGTTGGGGCGTGCGATGTGCCAAATGCATGTATTCCAGAATAGTTTTTTTTAAATATCCCAGGATAGAATATCTAGGGAATCATTTATAATGTAGATATTCGACAATGACTGAACAAACCAGAGCATGTCCGTATATGATATGAGAATAAGATGCACAGCTACAATGTACATAACCTTGCAAATAGTTGGGGCGTGCGATGATCCCAAATGCATGTATGCCAGAATAGAAGTTTTAAATATCCGAGGATAGAATATCCAGGGAAAATGATTCTTTTGTTTTCTATGCAGGACAGGGTCGGTATATTTTCTATCCTGGAGAAATCAGGGGTTAATGTTCGCTTCTCCGCCGGGCCCTGCAAAATAACCCCTGATTTCCTCAGGTTGGGTTATCTAGGTCTCATCATGAGATCCCCATGTCCATTTATATATTGGTACCTTGTTAGTTTCACGCCTTATAAGGGGACGGGCGCTGCAGTCGGTGTAAGCGAGACAGCATTATGTCCCTTTAATTCCATTTATGCCCCTTTCTATAAATAATGTATATACCGGTGTGGATCATAAACATGTATGCGTCATAAAAAGGCGGAGCACATTTCACATCAGTGTTAACAGTGGCTGGGTACGTTGACTGGGAAAGACATCACATGATTATTTTACCAGTTACCAATCATACCCAAGATTCACTGATCTAAGAATTAATTACGATGGAATCGACATTGTAAAGGTTGACGTCATTAAAACAATATTCAACTTTTGAACGAACGGAGTCGGCCTTTAAAAAAATAAACCAAATCCCAGCGAGAAGGAAAAATGTTCAGCACCAGAGTAATTTTTCATGAATTATCATCTTAGTTCTATCAAATGTTCCAGTGTAGCGCTGCAGTCAATTCGTGTCTCAGAATCATGAGAGTTCTCATGTATGTCCTATTCATATAAACATGTCTATGTATGAAAAAGGCGGGCCATTTTTATAGGCTAGGTTATTTCAAATAAACCGTACGCCTATGACTCAGAATCAGGGAAATTTCGGTTCAGTTCGATAGTCTTCCAGTACTGCTATGTTATGGTAATAATTTGGATTCAATTTTATTCTGGATATTCACAAGTTCGATGCGATTTTCCCCCGAATAATATCCAGTCTCTTATTTCCATCTGCGCCGGATGGGGATCGCGTAAGCAGTGATTCAATCACAAATCGTACCCACATTTTCATGAAAGTAATGAGGAAAAGCGGCTGAATTCTCGCTTAATTGTCATGTGTACAGAAGAATGCATTATATTTTAATTATAAAAACACAAACTATTTCTTCACTTATTCAATCTGTAGATAATTCAGAATCCCGGGTAATCCATATAAATAATTTAGAATCCCTGGCAATCCATTTCATCATCCTGTTGATACATGTATACCTATCAAGGCGGAGACGGGGTGGTCCACTGCGAGTGAAGACAACCCTTCCAATCGAACGACGCAGTGAGAAGCACGAGGGTTTATAGTGTCATCATTTTAAAGGCCTGCGCGATATCAAGTCATTTACGAAACTCTCGTCAATCGGCTTTTCGTGCTTATACATGTAATAAGTAGCACAAGGAATCGGGGAATTTCAAAACCGTTTCGTCGAAAAAATCCATAAAAGTATTTCGTACTTCTAGGCTTGTGAAGGTTGCCAAAATGACTTGAATCGTGTTACAGATATGCCTAAATGTATTTTCATTTTATTTCAACAATTAATGGTCTATATTTTCTGTTGCGTCAGGCCTATTGTTACAATGTTCTTCATGACATAATTTGTTTCCGCGGAACCCGCGCCGAACATCCCCTCGCGCAGGTCACCAGTGTGCGACACGACGGTCCGCAACACCGTATCCCTGAGTGATTGATAAAAATGATGACTTGATTCAAATTAACTTCAGGACTCTTAGGTGAGTACAAAGACATTCATAGAGGAATTACAAGATGGCTAAGGGCACAAAGGGTATAGATGAAGAGTGAAGGGAATACCTGATAGAATGATAGAATGATAGATGTATAAGGTAGGGGGGGCCTAAGGATATAGAACGTATAACCCAACTTTCGATGATACATTTATATCAAGTTTTCAGAAGGAAGACCCGGCTTTTCTGCTTTTCCTAAAGGAAGTCAATTGCCCTGGGATACATCGTAGGCCTACTTTAAATTAGTTTCGTTTAATAGCACAATTTTAATGCTAACAAATTAAAATGTGTATGTTGTACACAGTATACTATATGACCACATATTAAGTTTTTTGAAAGATGCCGCATTACAATGGTTTTATGTGAATATCTGGGATTTTGGTGTATATATCTTTCGACACAACGGCATTGTTGACAGTTCTATTCAATTTTTAATTTAAATTCACTTCTCACTTCTCACAGATTTCTATTTTTAGCGAAAGGTGTAGGGCGTTATTATAAAACTAATCCATGCCAAGAAGACTTTCAATTTTGTAATAAATGCACCGGACTAGGTCACTGGAACGACCGCGTCCTAGTAGAGACGGTGACAAACTCAAACGCCAATCTTTTCTCACGCTCTCGCATAAAATTGACTAACGTCTGCGTAGGCTGGCGTAGGAGTGTAACCATTCAGGAACCGTACGTTAGCGCCCTCTAGGGAGCTGCTGAGAAACGTTGCCTAGTAATGTTCGCTGCAGCCTCCCGTCGTGGCTATTTCTCCCCGCCTTTTCTGTTAGTTGATTGAAGGTAAGGTAAAAACCAATATGAGTTACGCTTCGAAAGTAAGTTATGTCGTACATGTACATCATATAATACGTGTGATGACCCGGGAGTGATGACATTACATGACCGCAATAGATCACTCGGACTATCACGTGTAGTGGACTGTGGTCAATATGGGGTGGATGAAGGGATATGCATATGATTTACACGTGTAGGACGACAGCATGCACTAAACAGAAACTACATTAAAGTCCTGGATCAATGACTCCTCGTAAACTTCAATACTGATATTATATGATATTTTTTCAAAATTATTTTGATTGTAAAATTTTGTTGAGGATGCAGCCCCCATGATTTATTAGGTGAATATTGAACATGCATAGATACAAAGGGGATCCAATCCTCTGCAATAGGCATGATTAGTATATAGATAGCCAACTAATTTAAGGAAACTTGACTATGTAATCAGGATAGGCCACTTCTCTATTAAAAGGACAGCATTTGTCAGCTACAAAGGTGTATTTTCCCTTATAATGCCCTCAGTACTAACGCAAAGTTATTTTTGGTTCCTTGACTATAGATAACCAATATTGGACAGTTTGCGATAAATGTCATTAATCCTGGCAGCATCTATTTTCCGTGCCTCTGGCATTGCCCATCAATATCAGCCCTACGCAGATTGTCGCAAACTGAATATTTCATTACTAGCGCCAGTGGTCACTTTTAAAAATGTGCCGATGGAAAAAAAGGAAATAGATGTGTTAAACGTTAATGCTCTTGAGGCTGATGGTGTCCAAGGTGTAAGATAAGTATTAAAGGCCTTACCAAAAATTGGTTGTCGAAATTTGGGCCAGGATTGATCTGAAGTGTTGAAGTGGTGTACTGGTTGTAAGGTGTCTCTCTCATTTCTGTTGACAAAAGCATATTCCTGGGATTGCCTGGGTCTGTGGATTTAGAATCCACCAGAGATTGAAGACTTAATCCTATTTCACCCATCATAGGCATATATTTACAACGGCTTGACATTTTAGTATGCCCACCAGCCAGACTTCTGGTGAGGATGAACACCGCACTCTGCCCAGCATGAAAACTGCATTTTATTGTATTTTATTACATTTCTGAGGTTCCCTTCCATTTTCTTAGGGGTTGACCATAGGCACCATCATTTGAACTTGAAATTCTAAAAGCAATGAGAACACTTCTAAAACAAATTGCAGCAGAACCTCTCTATCAAGGACACCCTTGGGACTGACAAGTGCTGTCCTTAATAGATAGGTGTCATGATTAGAGAGGTCAAATTGAATGGAAACAACCACTTTGGGAAGAAAACTAGTGTCCTGAATAGAGAGGTTGTCCTTAATAGAGAGGTGTCCGCTAAGGGAGGTTCCACTGTATATGCCCATTTCAAGGGGGTAGTTCGTTCTTTCTTTCCAGAGAACAGCCTCCCATGTTTTAAATATGCATTCGCTTCATTTTAAAGGAGTTCGAATTGCTTTAGGATTTCAAGTTTGAGCCTTAAACAGGTCAACCCTTAAACACCCTTTAGGTGGCAGTTGTTGTACAGTGGAACCTCCCTTGGCGGACACCTCTCTATTAAGGACACTAGTTTCGGTCCCAAATTGGTTGTTTCCATTCAATTTGACCTCGCTAATCAGGACACCTCTCTATTAAGGACAGCACTTGCCAGTCCCGAGGGTGTCCTTAATAGAGAGGTTCTACTGTACTTCCTGATAAAACACCAAATGTACAAAAATTTCAAGAGAAAATTAGTCAAAAATGATTATTAGTGTCATGCCTTGATTCGCCAGGGAAAACCTTAATGAACGAGGTGTGCGCCTTTGTGACAGGATCTTGGTTTTGATGCAATCCTTTGTAAAACTCAGGCAAGAGTGTAATAAACGGGAGATAAAGGCTTGGAACTTTACGTTTGTTTTACGCCTTCATATGAAATCTAGACAAAATTGTTAGCTAAATATAAAGAATAAAAGAATAAAAAATGTAAACTGCTTTTTGTAGTAGTCTGAAACAGTTTCTTGGGACACCCAGTAGCAGGCATAAGCATTATTTTAGCAGTTTAATTCCGTCGATGTGGGATGTTAAGCATTGATTTCATTTCCTTGGACTCCCAGGAATTCCCAGGCCCCTCGATGATTGATGCAAGGTTGATCACTCGTTATCAATTGCTAATTAGCCTTTGATCTCTAATTGATTCAAAGCTATTGTGATCATCTTTAAATTGGCGACAATTTTAGTCTTGTCTTTTGAGAATCTTTTTGAAATTTGTGTTTTGTAAATGAGCCCAGCTGCTGGATTTCTTAGAGATCTTGCAAACAAGTGATTGAAATCGTTGCAACCTACAATTATAGTCACTGCTATCGACGACAAATGTCGTTGGCGTGTAAAACTGTTATTGGGCTTGATATTGATTGCAGGTGGCTCTGATCTCCTACTCCTATCACAGAGATCTGATGTTCACTGTAAACAAGCAATATTTATTGCGTGCGATCATGAAAGCTAGTCGCTACCACCCCACTATGATGACCAAGAATCGCCGGATTAGAGGTATTGTCTAGTCTACAGATGCCTTGAGTTCATAGGTCACTGTAGGCCTCCTAATTTAGCCCTTTGGGAGTATAAATAGTTACATTTAAAAGTACCTAATGTTATGATACTAACATTCTTTAGGTTTTGATATCGAAATGATCTCCCTAAAATGCTGTTTTGATCTGCTGGATTCCTATGGGTACAAGGAGACATTTATCGCCATTTGATGACTTCATAGAAGCCACTTCTCTTTGAGTCATCCTCATCCCCATTATGCTATACTTTATTCCCGGAAGTGTAAAAATTAATGCAAAATGGGAAGTTAAGGTACCTGGGACAGGGTTGATAAAAGAGCAGATGTCATTGTCATCCGTTTAGTACTCTCTGAGCCGAAGAGGTGTGACTTTTTTTATGAAGCGTGGCTGTCTGACGTTGATAGAGTAGGAAGAGCTTACCTATATTGTTGTCGTCATTTGAAATAAAAAAATATTACGTAAAAATGTGATGTCTATGGATCATATCAGCATTTAAAGCTCAGATTAATTTGTGCCATGTTTTAAGCTTCGTCATTTATGTCAACGGCACATTTTTCAAGCTTGTCAAATTGTCAAATCTGGTCAAGTTCATCGTAATGTTTTTCAGCCGCGATGACAGCAGGGATTGAAAAATGTTGCCTTATCGTTCGGAATGACAGGTCGCATCTACTTAAATCACATCATCTTATACTTGTATGTTTTCCAGATCTGTAACCGTCAAAATCCATTTGAGAGAGACCTTGAAACATCCGTTCTAAAGAACTTGATCTTCATCCGTTTACAAAATGGCCTCCGCCTTTCTCAAACGTGCTATTTTCTGATCAGAATAATACCCATAATTCCTTACTGCTCAAGCTCGTATGATTTGTCGGATCTCATAATCCGCCAATGCCATCTCTGCATTTCATATCTGGCCGCAGAGCCATGAAATTACGATACCGCGAGTCTGTTCGGATGCCGTTTGCGTTTTTTAACAATCTCTCCCACGATGGTCATTTGTCCATTTCTGCTTAATCACCAAACCTCTGCAGAAACTTGCATGTTAAGTTTTGCTTTAATGGGCTTGTGGCACGAAATACCTCTGTCACTGACAGTCTGCAGGAATGGGAAATGCATAATAATGGTGATGATGGTGATGATAAGTGTCTTGGAGTCTGCAGCAGTTGGACAATTCGCTCCAATGTTTCTTAAAATCTGCAGCATTTTCAGACAATCGTCTTCGAAGTTTCTTGAAATGTGCAGTTTTAAGACAATTTGCTCCAACGTTTTTAGAAATCTGGAGCATTTAGACAATTTGACTATCTGCTTTTCATGGTGACATTTAGGACCATTCATTAATTCAATCCAGTCTCATCTGAGCAAAATGTCCCAAGGACAAAGGACGTTTCATTTAAAAGGTACTTTGAAAGCTCTCGTGAAGCCCTTCAGGTTTTATTCTGGATTTTCTGAAAGCGTTTCAAAACGGCCTTGACCATATAGACTTGAGACACCACTGTGTTGAAAATGACACATCCGCTTGTCGCAGAACACTTGATGAGCCTCGTGATGTAGTAATAGTACAAAGATGACAAAACTGCAATCGTAATATCACCTATTCGTGGTCGATGACATCAAATTTCATATTGGCGAGTGAAAGGATTATTTATGACGATGGTGTGCCTTTCCCTCTTGCGCGATAGAAAGTCATGTTACCGTGGTAACAATATGCCAACTAAAGTTGACGAGGAGGTTCAAAGAGTTTTAGGAGACATTGAACTTCATGAATTATTTCTTGTGCACAAATTGATATCATGAGGCTACATGTACTATTCCACCTGAGTGTTATTTGGTGAGGCAACCAATTCCTACCATGAGATATTGGTTTCTATTCAAAAACACCTCAAAATAATCATCAAAATTAGTGGTTTTGACTGCTTCAGTATTGCTGCACCAGCCCAAGCGGTTGTAGTTGCCTGACCTTATCTGCTGCTGCCAAAGCTGGGGACATACATGTAGTATCATGTAATCTATTTGTGGTGCGCTTTGTTATCTAGGTGGTTTAGAATCTGTTATCAAAAGCAGCCGTTACCCTTGAATCGTATGAACCTTAGTCCAAAAGTCCTTGTAACGCTAGTCCTCACTCTGCCTTCACAACTCATCACAGCTTCCTATCCTCTAAAGTTCCTTTCGCGGCGTTCCCAGGCTTTTATTATTGTGCAATAACCATCTAACTCATCGGGGAGGCTGTGAGTCCTCTGACTCACGATTCCCGGGGCTCAAAAAATCCGCCTGATTAAGATGTACTCTGAAGATTATATGGTCCGGTATTGTATTAAAAAATACAGGTTATTGCAATATGTACTTACTCTGGCCAACATTTCGCGTGTAATATAAAGCTATAAATTTAGTTAATCGGTTGATTTTGCCTTGGGATGAATTGATGTTTTTGATTTTAATTTCGTTGATATCATTAACGCTTTGTGGTCTTGCCCTGAGGTACATTTGGCTCTCATCCAAAAGACCCAAGTTGTGAATAGGCTGGATGGTATACCGGTATATTTGGACTGCAGGGGGGGGGGGATGGGGTCAGGTTAGTTTTGAAAACATCACCTGTGCCCAGAACTTGCCATTAAAGTGTTCTTACCCCAGCCAATCAGGAATCATGAATCAGTAAAAACAGAACCTTCTACCTTATAGTTTTTTTGTGGAAACTTTCTCTGGTGGGGAAAGAACATTTTATCTATTGATTTTCCCTATGACATTTGTTGAATCATCGTTGCATAAGCAGCCGCTGAAGAGATCGAGTCTGGGACACCATCAGCATCTGAAGTAGGCTGGGAACGATTGCTGCAATTACGCCAGTGAGGACGATGTAAATTGAATAGTTCAGGATATTTCATACAGGTGGCAGCAAGTGTTTTGGGTTTTTTTGAGGGGGGGTAACTTGATATTTCAGGAGTTAATATTTACATGATTCTCTAGTGCTCATTATATCAGAAATGGTGATGGCTGATTCTTGATAGAACAAAAAGAAACTTCATAACACTTCATAAAAAGGTCCTTCAAAACATAGACTTGTACATTATTGGACCTCTATAATTTTGCAACTTAACGATTTATATTTTTGCAGATTAAGTCATTTCTTTCGAGCTTTCCAGTCAGAAATTCTTCTAAATTGAGGTTATTCATATAATCCCTGAAAATAAAATGCAAAAATTTGGTGTACAATTACAAGAAAAAGTTTACAAGAATCGTCATGTCGCCATGACTCTGTTGCAGGTTGCAGCAACTAAAATTGCTTGTGTACGGGGCGCTTTAGGCCAGCAAGACCCGGCCAGTTGCTAAACTGTGCATATTAGTTACCTGAAGAATGCAATTGAGATCCCCCAGTTCCTGCTCATCCTCCTTTACCTTGAGAGAAACATATTCCACTCTCAATGAAATGATTGATACCACAAAACATCCAATTTGAAACTGACCTGCGATTTCTCTTCCAAGTGTTAGCTTATGGCTAAAACATTGAGTGAAAAATGCCAAGCAATGTGGTTAGCGGTATTTTGGCATTTTCACCACGCACCTGATCTGGTCATTGCAAGGTTTTGAGTCAGATGGCTTGTGACCAGGTGATGTCCTCTGGGATGCAGACAATACGGAAAGCACATGGTCCCTGATCCTACAATGATTTTATAATTTCCATTTGCTTTTGTCTTCAGCTGATGATATTAAGTACACGAAGAAGACTTCAGGTGGGAGCAACTTTTCTTGATGGCAATGCGCAGAGGTGAGCAAAGAGCTAGGTCACTGTGACCTACTTTCCGGTGGCACATAAGCCGCACTTACACCACCTGAAAATGGACCACCAATCTTGGTTCGGGAACCAATGCCGCACCATCGAAAATCCACCAAGCGCTTACACCAGCGCTGCAGCTAGTTATAAAATCCGGCTACAGATGGCGCGCAAACAATAAGCAGAACGCGGAAAGCCTTGGCAGAAAGCGCCATTTCGAAAGCGCCGCCTGGAGCCGAACCATCTAACTAGCTAATTGCCGAACCATTTGCGCGTACACCACGACAAAGCCGAGCTTTTAACAAGCCGGGCGAATTTGGACCATCAAGCTTGGTGGGACAAATTCGCTCGGCAATTTGTATCGGCAATGGATTGCCGAACCAATTTGTCGCGGCAATGTGGTGGTGTAAGTGCAATTGGTCCACCAATATTTCGTGGTGTAAGCGCAGCTATTGTCTCTGATCCTAGCGATACTAAGTTCCAATCACTTCTTTCATTAGCTGATATGAAGAACATGAACAAAGGCTTCTGGTCTAACTAGGAGCATCTTTTTTTGTTTCTGGGTTTTGTTGATGGCAATGCGGCAGAAGATGAATTTAAGTCTCTAACAGTTATATATATATTACAGGTCTTATGATACGACATGAATGACATAGAGTGACAACTCCATTGAGTCGACTTGGAGCTAAAAGGATGGGTACGCTAATTGTCCATCCAAAAGCTAAGGTAAGGCACATGGAGCAAAAATAAGGTAAGTGGACATAGAGCAAAAAGGTAAGGTAAAGTGGTACAATTATAACCCTGGCACAATCATAGCCCATACAGTGTAGAAAACAACTTGCAGAAGGTATTGATGCACACAGTGGCTGCATGTACATGTGACATGATGTAGTTTTAAAAAGTAATTGTCGTCACCGCCGCTGCCGTCGTCACCACCGCTGCCGTCGTCACCACCGCTGCCGTCGTCACCACCGCTGCCGTCGTCACCACCGCTGCCTTTGCCACCGCTGCCGTCGTCTTCACCACCGCTGTTGTCGTCACCGCCGCTGCCGTCACCATCGTCGCCGCCGTTGTCGTCACCGCCACTGCCGTCACCACCGCCGCCATCGCCGCTGCTGTCGTCGTCACCGTTGCCGTCGCCACCACCACTGCCTTCGCCACTGCTGCCATCGCCGTCGCCGCTGCCGTCGTCGTCACCCCGCTGCCGTCGCCAGCGTCGCCATCGCCGCTGCCGTCGTCGTTACCACCGCCGCTACCACCGCCGCTACCACTGCCGCTCCCGTAGTCGTCGTCGTCACTGCCGCCGCTATTACCGCCGCTGCCGCCGCTATTACCGCCGCTGCCATCGCCGCCGCCGCCATCGCCATCACCATCACCGCCGCTGCCATCGCCGCCGCCGCCATCACCGCCGCTGCCATCGCCATAACCGCCGCTGCCATCGCCGCCGCCGCCATCGCCATAACCGCCGCTGCCATCGCCGCCGCCGCCATCGCCGCCGCTGCCATCGTCGCCATCGCCGCCGCCGCCATCGCCGCCATCGCCATCGCCGCTGCCGTCGTCATCACCACCGCTGCCATCGCCGCCCTCGCCGCTGCTGTCGTTATCATCGTAATTGTTGTCGTTGTCGTCATCATTCAGGGCTTTTTCCCAGTTGACAAACTTTCCCAATCTTCTCCTGGCACTTCACACCGTGCCTTCAACAGTTTGCACCTTACTAGGTAGAAGATGGCAGAAGATGAATTTAAGTCTCTAACGGTTTTATATATATTACAGGTCTTATGATACGACATGAATGACGTAGAGTGACAACTCCATGGAGTCGACTTGGAGCTATAGGGATAGGGAAGCTAATTGTCCAGCCAAAAGTTAAGGTAAAGCACTTGGAGCAAAAATAAGGTAAGTGGACATGCAGCAAAAAGGTAAGGTAAAGTGGTACAATTATAAGCCTGGCACAATCATAGCCCATGCAGTGTAGAAAACAACTTGCAGAAGGTATTGACGCACACAGTGGCTGCATGTACATGTGACATGATGCAGTTTTAAGAAGTAATTGTCGTCGTCGTCGCCGCCGCCATAACCGCCATCGCCGCCGCCACTGCTGTCGTTATCATCGTTGTTGTTGTCGTCATCATTTGTCGTCATCATTTAGGGCTATTCTTCAATTGACAAAGTTTCCCCATCTTCTCCTGGCTCTTTACACCGTGCCTTCAACAGTTTACACCTTGGAACAATAGTAAGGTGAAGCGTGTACTTTTTCGTTTGATAAATAGCTGAAACGGCATATTTTGTTTGCCCGAGACAAAGAAACCACAAATTGCACATCGGTACAACAATGAGGTCTATGGAAATGTATCGTAATTTGTCTGGCAACATAAGATGGAAATTGTCATGGAGTTACAGTGTAAGACATGTGTAACTTTTCTATCACAGAAACAAGAAAGTTTACCTTACATTTTACCTTCTTTACCTGCACTGACTTGCAAAATACCAGACACCGTGAATTTTTCAGCACCGCTACAGAGAAAGTGTCACCTCAGAGCAGATCCTGCTGCCGTCAACTTCATTGCTTCTCATGAATGATCCTAATGAAAAATGCGGGCGGTGGCAATCCAGTTTATTTGAAGTGGGATTACGGATTTTGCAAGTGGCGGCAAATCCCCTTAACTTTCTTTAGATTATATTTCAACATTGAGGAAAGTGGTGGAAATTTACGCAGACACTGCAGACGAGTTGAAAATGAGATCAGAATGAGAAAAACAATTGCTGCAAGATTTAAAGGCAGACTTTCACCTGTAATTTTGAAGTGGGCATAAATTCCTATCGACTGTAGTTCACATGCCCCAATGAGGATCTAATGTATAGAAATCGTTCCGAATATTAAGTTTGGTCAATCTGTATTTTTGACCTTTTTCGAAACATTCCGTTCTAATTCTGGTATGAAATCATGCGATGATGAGGTTTGGCACACCTTTAAGGTGAAGTACATGTAGTGATTTTATGCAAAGTTTGAATTTATGTTTGGTGTTGACATTTTGAAATTATTGACAAGATTGTGATTCATAAGTAGATTATTCTGGTAAACTTTTTATTTCAGTTCAACGTGTTTTTGAAGCTATCTCATGAAGTGTAAATTGGCAGAAAATTACCTCAACTGGCGGTATATTTATGTTCTTCTGTATTGCTTGTTTGCATTCCTTATTTTGCAATGCAATACAAAACAAGACAATACAGCCACACTGTACCAATTGTGGTCTCAACCAATGTGTTCCAGAATGTACAAGGTTCAGGCTAGGCCCCTTATTTAGCCCTTTAAGAGTATGTGTGGTGTTTCCTAATAGCATGTTCACACTGCTCTGACACTGGTTTTAGTGGTTCACTTTGATCTTCAAGCCTCAAATACTGTATAAGAGAAGAGTCTGTCTTACTCCTGAAGATCAAAGCAGTACAGTGTGTATCAAAAAGGTATGGAATATCATTCAAAAGTTAAAACACTTCATAACATGTGGAGTTTTTAAGTCATCGTGAAAACTTAGTTACCATTTTCCAACTCGGCAAGTGAGGAAATGGCGCCTCTCAGCTTTTGGGTGTTCTGACGAAAAAGGCGGGGCCAATTTTGAGGGGGTATTGGAAATGAAGGACTGTCACTTTGTAGTCTTTTCATGCCACAGACGTATTGTTGACATTATTATAAAGGACTCTCAAATTGTGAAATATACAAAAAAATCTTTTCTTTTTGAGTGACATTTGGACTAGACAGGCACAGGGAACATCAGAATTGTGGAGGCAATAATTGATTGCGCAGAACCTCCTGTTTTCATGTCATATGCATACTATCGACTTGAGACCACAGCAATTTGTGAAATATATAAGAGAATCTATTCTTTTTGAGTGACATTTGAACCAGAAGGGCTCAAGTGTCACTGTCTGAGTGAAGACGTATTCATATTAATGAAGAGAGAACCGCAAAGAATATGTGCAGTGTGACATTAAGGATTATACTCGAACATGAATAATGAAGCACCGCATGGCCCCATATGGCTACTTTTCTCCCCGATCTATCCCTAGTCATTATTTTGTCCATGTCGGCTTGACGTGGTGTGCATATAGGAGTGTGGCCTGTACGTACGATTAAAGACTGGATAGGCTGAGTGCGGAGCGCTGAGACATTGGTCTTGCTTGCGAAGGGTAAACGGAGTCCGTGTAATACTAGTAGAAAACTACTGAGTGTTTAAATAATATCCATGGCCTCGTGTCTCAAGAACTGACGAACTGACGAACGATGAATATCAGCGACAACATGTAAGTTATATTTTTCCATCTCTTTGACCTTGAGGAACGGTATTTCCTTTAATGTTGTCTTCTTACTCAGCCTACGAGTTTTATAATAATTACCCGTCATAAGAATCCTCCGCTATTGAAATGTGATGCTCATTTTTTAGAGCGTGTGTTTGTTCTCTCAGTGCGTTAACACGTGTCGACGCTAAATGGACACGTCGGAAAAGAAAATGATTTTTCTCACTCAGACGTTGTGTCACAGCGTTTTTAAAAGTTTATTTTTAATCCGTGTCTGCTCGTAAATGATGGTGACGTTATGAGTCGACACTGCCTCGTAAATGAAGTTCATCAAATCGAAAAATTGATGTCATCGCGATGGGTGTTTTTATTTTGGTGTTCAGCTGTCAGTAATTGAATGTTCTTTTGTTTGATTATAGTGTCAAAGTTGAAAGAGCTTGCGGTATTAGATAAAAAGGCGGGGTTGCTTCTTAGGTGTAATTTTTGAGATATGGCAGAATTTTATAAGAATTGTTAAGAATAGACTGCATCTTTTTCCACTGCATTTAAAAAGCGAGAAGGGAAAGCCATAGAATTTTTAAATGGCACATTTGAAGTTCTTTAATTTTTTTATCATCCCGTAATTGATTATAAATAGCACCGGAAATTCTGTTTATTTTTAGGTTTTGTTGCCAATTTGAGATTTAAAGTTCACTTTCAGTTAATTGAATGATTCATTCATTTATCCATTTATCAATTCTATCAATTCATTTTGAGATAGAATTTAAATAAATTTGAGTGGCATTTGATTATTGAGTTTTTAGTGTTGAATTTTAAAACAAGTGATTATTTTATCTTTAATTCTCTTTTTGCATGTTTCAAATTGAGGTTTATGTTTTAGATTAAGTTTTAAAAGGGTACTTGTTTGTTTTTACTGTTGGCTAAGGAAAATCATGCAGTGATACACAGTGCTGTAGTTCAGTAATCATGCATGCAAATTTGCTGAAACTTGGTATTTGTGATATTTTTAGATCTACCTACACAAGGGCAATGTTTAAATATTATATTCAGTTTGCATTGACGGAATAGGAAATGTTCAAATTCAGTTATAAATTTCAAATTTCTGACGACTGGCTTAGACCTTTAGGGATTTGAATGATATCTTCAAATTTGATATCTTATTAGCATGTGAATGTTCATTGATACTTAAATGCCAAGTGGATGATGTAGAAAGAGGAAAATTGTGATTGTCTGTCTTTTATTTTTAAAGCGTTGCAAAAGTGCAGTTCTTGTTGCAGTGACATATATAACTATAAATGGGTGTCATTCTACTCAACTTTCATTGATAGATATGTTTGATATGTCTCGGGTGTTAGTTGAAAAGAGATAACCGGTGCAAGATTGTAACATTGCTCAGTGGCTGTTATTTGCTCACAGGGATTGACTCTGTTGTATTTCATATCATCCTTTTGCCTTAGGGTTTAATTTCCTAGTATTTTGAACAATGATGTGACATGAAATTTGCTGGGCAGAGTCCCCTTTTAAACTCTATTGATATGTGTCCAATAATTACAATAATCGCTAATAATCTCTTGCAGCAGGTGTATGCCGAAACTGTAATGAAAATGCCACACGCAATAGCTTTTGCTTAGCCAATATCGGCCGGGAAAGTAGCTTATTTTTCATGTCTTCCATGCAATACGGATACCAATCAACTGCTGTAGTCCGATCTTGACCAGTATTTTGTTGGTTTTGGGCAATTTTGTCTTATCTTCCATCACTTTGTTACGTGAACTTCAGTCATTTGTTTGAAAACATTGATGAAAATACAAGAGCAAGTTGCCTTGAACTGTGATTTGAAATTGTCAGTCCACTGCTTTGCCATCAAGCTATCAAGGTTCTTTGACTAGGATTCAAAACTTCAGATCTTTGGACTGCAGGACCTCAGCTCTATTACAGAGCTTTCAAGGTCCTTAGACTAGGATTTGAACCGGTGTAGAAACGCCTCCATAAGCACTATGACAAACTTCATATTATCCCTCTCGAAAACCTTCTTTTCTGTAGAGCCTTGGCAAAGATATTATCAAAGAGTAAGTATTGCTTTGTCTCTTAAATTAGAAATGTCTACTGTCTACTGACAGAATGAAACTGAGCAATATTTGCCATAGTGGTGTCGCTGTGTCTGACCAGGGACGGTTGAGTGACCATAACGGGTCACAACATCTCCCGATAGAACGCTTACATGCTTTCGTAAGCAAGGATCTTGATTGGCTGACGCCTAATGCACGATATTGATCCTTTGACAGAAAACAATTGGACCCGATTGATCCTGCCCGTCGTAGCTAAGTTTAGACGACGGCGAAGATGGGATCAAAATCAACCCAGTACACTCCAATTTACTTTAACCCTGCAGAGGAGCTGGGTAAGTTTAGCATTGGCCTCAATGTCAGGCAAGAACTTTTATTATCCAAGTTTGTATTCCACTTAGACCCAAAGGCTGTTTGAACCTCTACCTCCTCTGGACTCTGGACAACCCCCGGGCAAAACTGCCATTAAATCTTCTTTTCAAAACCTTGCTCATTCAAAATTAAGGAAAATGACCTGTATCATCGATTTGAATTGACTTCGCAATGGTATTCAAATTTGAGATTTCCCTAAGGTTCTAGTCGACCTGAAATGATGTGCTGAAACCGCAGGGAAATTATGTCACCATGTGATGCCATGTTTTAATCGTCAAATGATGTGAATGCTACATTTACCTCAGATATTGGTTATAGTGCATATATGATGCGAGAGGCAGTTGTTGGCTTTCGATTGTTGGAGTATCAACGTGGCTTAGACCAGTCGAAAAATAACTACAGTGAAACCCCAGTAACACGACCACTCATGGGACCGAGGTTGAATGGTAGCATTACCGGGGTGGTCGCATTAGTGAAGTTGAAAATCTGGAGACAAAATGCATGATTAGGTTTTCCCCGCATTACCGAGGCGGTCGCCGACCGGGGTTCCACTATATTTGATGTCATTATAATACAGCCAATTATTGGATAGAGAAAGTCCAAAGGACAGTTCATTCGATGTCATTAAAATACAGCCAATTATTGGATAGAGAAAGTCCAAAGGACAGTTCATGTGCCAGGTCATTAAACTGGTCACTTGTTCACTTAAGGACATTCAGGACATATGTCAGGTTATTAAAATATCCCCAATTGTTCTGATTAAAAAAAGTGAAGTAAGTAGTAGGACATTGAAAACAGGATAATTTGTCGTATTGGGAAGGAAAGTTTTCTTTTCAGATGATACATTTTGTATGGTACAACTGTCCTAGAAAATGCTGTCTTGTTGGTTGAAGAGAGGTTGAGACATCGAACATAGAATTCTCGCCGCCCCTTTTCACATGAATAAAACTTATAAAAAATTCAGCAATATGTGTCGCCACTGAGCAAAATGGTTCCAACACCTAATATCTCGCCATCAACAAGTTAGAAAGACGAGAACCAGTTTTTTTTCTGTCCTTAGAATGTGCTCAGCGTCTTGGGTCTCTCGAGGTAATTCTTTTGTAAACACGGAGGGTTTAGGTATTCCCCAATGTTGAACAATTATGTTCGCTGCATGGTTACTTCGGAGCAACCAAGCTCAGCACATACAGAATTATACGCCAGAGAAAAAGTTTGATGTAGACATCGATGTTGATCGAATTCCTTACAGAGGGAAATCTGGCCTTATCGTTTGTCTGCAAGTCCCCCAGGAAAGGCAAATAATCCACTAAGCTGATAGGCTGGCTATTCAAGGAGTTTGTCTTAGTCTGTCACAGCACTTGCATCAGATGGAGGAAAATCGTGATTTTATCTTTTCAGCTTGCACCAATCCTTATTGCAACAACTTCTGTCTGAAGTAGAAGTCATTGTAGCTTGTCTTTTGCTTATGGACAACTGAATGATGTCTTTTGTTTGTCTATATATGGTCCATTTCCTCTAACTTGGCCGCAATAAGTACTCACCAGCTTCATGTCAATTAAGTCTGAAGTGATCAAAAGCACAGGAACAAGGTTACACCCTGCTGAAAGAGCTGGGTGTAATAAAGTTAGGGCCACCAAAGAGTTCTCCACTGGCGTGATTGGTACAGACTAAGTTTGATTGAAATTACTATTGTTTGGGAACTGATGAAAACCAACAAGGAATGAATTTTTGGGCAGGCTCAAGTCCCAAGCCTTGCAGACTCTTGGCTGCAGTCACACCGGCTTTAGACTCTTGGCAGGTTGCTTTGTCTTAAGTGCTTTACTCCACCCAGATGTTTAAATGGGTCAGAAATGCACTGGTTATTGTGCTGATTGAGTTCAAGTTCCCCTGAAAGGTTTCAAGGTAAACTTGGGTTAAAGTGAGAAGTCTGATGATAACCTCTACCATTACTTCTATCAGACTATAAACTCAAACTTTGACCTTTAACTTTAGGAAGGCAGAGGTTGTGTTTATTAACAATACTGTACTTCTTGAATATCTGATGATTTTTTTGACAGGGAAGACGTCACAGAGTAAGCTCTACACTGCACACCATTCCTCATCTCTTTTTCTGGAATCAGACGCAACCCCCTCAGCATATCTACCCAACCTCCCCCAGATATTGCTATTATCCCCATGCTCAAACACTCCACCATCTTCTCGATCGTGCCCCCAAGATATATGTCGAACCTTTTTGAGCGCTGGTGCCTGGTGACCAAATAAGGTGCGTGTAATTTCGCCTTCAGTACTTACGACCATCTCTGACATGCATTGCACTCTTTCTGCTCTATTAGCTGTGATCAATGAAGCAAGTAACCCCTTTGTCCGTAAAATTTTGTCATGATTTGAAAGATGACGAGGGGTTGCATTTTTGTCTTGATTTTGCAGGACGGCATTGCATGGCAAGGTCATTAAACCAACATCAGTCTACATGTAGCAAACTATTTTCTGTGTTGTACATTCCAAAAGCAAGTATAAACTATGAAGCCTAAAAGATGTCAGTTCTTTTGAAGTTATTCACAGAAGTATTTCAGTGGGCTAAATCGGATGGTTGAATTCCGCTTTGGTGCTTGAGCTGCACCCGTGGTCTTAGCATGAACCTTTATTATCTAACTTCTTTGATGTTCATTTGAACAATCGTGGTCAAAGTATGGCCCTAACTTTCTTGGAAGAATTTCAATTTGACGTCTGTATCTTGTTGTATAGAAATGTCTACAGATCCGTACCTAAAATACTTCTTTGGCTCTAAACATCAAACCTGGCGGATGGTGCGTTTGAAGTCATGCAGAACAATAACATCACAGATGTCAGAATAATTGCATAAAGGGCTCAGAATATTCTTGGAAAGTATTGTTGCTTTCTTTAGGAGATAAAGCCACAATCAAAATACTACAAACTGTGGTCAAAATCAAAGTGCTCGGCCATGATCAAAGTAGAAAAAGTTGAATATGACTACCCTGTGATGAAAAGAAGACAATTTGTCTTAACTGACGCAAGCATTTGATGCAAAACCATCAAAGGGTAACTCGAAAGAGTCTGGATGTTGGGCCCTTTGATCTGTAAGTCCACACAGAATTGATGGACATCAGCGCACTGCGCTCTCTTTAGCCAGCAGCCAGCAGCCATTAGAAATTGAATTTGAATTTTCGAATTAGGGCCTATGTGTTTGGTCTTGTGGACATTAATGTGATGCACAGCTCGCCATTAGAAATTGAATTTGAACTAGATGTAACTGATTAGAGCTTCACGTACCTTATATGATTGATGTAAAAGTGCCAAGGGTCCCTTTTCAGCTAATCAGCCAATAGAAACAGAAGTTGAATTGTCAAATTAAGGATGGCTTTTAAATAAAAGCAACTTTTTTGATAAACGTGTGCTCAGCCTGGTAGACACTGACTGCCAAGATGATTTTAGCTCGGGTAATAAAAGCTAGCTGAGCTTATAATATGGGTCTGAATGGTCTCCGTCCTTCCTTCTGTCCTTCCATCCTGTTGTTCTTCCTCTGTCCCCACATCATGCCCACATCAATTCAATAGCAGGGCACCATATACCCAGTGCCTCAGTCTTTTCTGAGATTTTAGCCCATATCTAGTTTGAAAAGTTTTTATGTGAGGTGGGGAAAATCGTAAAGTCACCTTCAAAGAATTGACCATACATTGCTTCAATGAAACACTTGTATTGTGATTCATTCAGAAGTAGAATAGTCTATGGTTAAACTTAATTCAGACATTGGCCCTGCAGCATGGTAGACCAACATTTTTACCCAGTTGGGCTGTGTGGCACCTTTGACGTTTTTATTGCAATGAAAAAGGAATACCAAAACTACGACTAAGATTGCTTGATGCCAGTGCCCAAAATGTTAATTGTGGCAGATTATCAATTCTTAGCTAGAAGATCAAGTCTCGTTTTGTTCTTATCTTTTTTCCATGCGTGTCTTGGGTCTTGTTTTTTAAGGAATCCCTTGATAACTCTGAACTGCAGTGTACACAAGGACTGCAAATCCGACATCTTCCTTAACAGATTCGCGCATCGAACACAAACGAATGACATGAATGCATCGCAGTCGGCAAAGAACCTAAGCAGCTTTTCACGGTGGGTTTTTTGTGCGGTATGTCTTGATGGAATTCCTAGCTGGGCAGCTATTCTACACTTGCGTTGCCTGGTAGCTAGCTTTGAGGGTCTTTGACCGTGTCTTAAGCGCTTACGCCTAGGGGGAGATCTTCTCGGCAAAGGTATTATAGTTACCATGGTTTTTAACGCATTCTTGTCCAATGGATTGATTATCTTGCCCAAAACAAGCAAATCTTTACGCAATTGCCCAGCTAGTTTTGGTTGAGACATGAATTTTTCAGGGGAAGTAGCATTTTTAAATGGAGGAGACCAATTCTAATTTCTCACATGGCTGTAGAATTCCTAGTTGTAGGTTCTCTGTAAAAAGGGGGTAGATGGTGTCTATGTGATACTATTCATGGTATTCACATACATTTTGGGGAACAGTGTCCTCAGCAATTGGTACCCAAGTGTGTTCAAAGTTCAGTCTTTAAAGTTGGACTATTCAGTTGGACTGTTTAGGCAGGAGCTAGGGTGTCCAAATGGTAGTCTCCAGGTGTCTAAACAATTCTTTATAAATTTTTGCTAATATTCACAGTCAAGGGACTCGGTCAGTTTGACCGGGTATATTGTGTGGATATTCTGTAAAATAGTAGAGACACCTATCAGTGACTTTGTGTAACTTAATCTGGCCAACCTGTCTCCTACCATGGTGTCCTTTTTGAGGCAGCAAACAACAATGGCTTAATAATGAAGTTGCTCTTTTTTATAGTGTAATTACTTAGAAAGTGGACACGAAAACCTCGCAATCGTGATGGCAGGGACTTCATCTTGCTAAATGAATAGCTAGGGTAGTGAGTTCTATAAATCTTATTGCCTTGTCCAGTCCAGCGTGTGGTCATGCGCCTCTTAGGGACAAGCTTCTTACAGTCACAGTGATTTCTTCATCATCTTAGCATGAAGGAGGGATCATTGCCTTTTGAAAGACAGGGGAGGGGGTTGGAGTTATGCTCTCTGGCAGAAGCTATTATGATATTGTTCCCAACATGTGGTTGTGTTACATATGTACAAGTAAACGGAAGCTTCCAAAGGAAAGTTTTGTCAAAAAGGTCACTGTTCGTTACTGCGTCAACAACGCTTTAATTTGATATTAGAAACTCATAATTTAACGAGTCATAAGAAACCCCTTCTCATTGAATCTAACTTATAGTGTCACACAACTCCTGTTATTGTGAAGATCATTAACAATAACGAGATGTACTTATATTCAACTGATTAATTGAATTAAGCGCTCTGCGGAAAGATGTTATGCCCAGGGAAGAAGTTCGCATTCGCTGGGGACTGTCAGCATTATCACTTTTACTCCTCATGCTATGATGGTCATGGCAACTGAAATGAGCTGAGATTAGCAGTAATTAGGCCCAACTCCCACCTGGTGACAACGAGTCACTGTCCTCCATTTTTGCCCGTATCCAATCGGTTGCGTTGGGTGACAAGCATACGCTCCTTTCCCAGCTAAAAACACGGAGATGTTCCTGTGCTGATTGGGATCCCGTGGAAGTTGTTCGACAGGCTTAGAGCTTCTTGGCATTGTGTGGCTTCCGGGTTTCATTTTCAGAGTCGTTGTAGAATCTAAATAAGCTTGTTGTCAGTCAGGCCACAGGAAAAAGATTCCAAGTTTTTGTCATAAGATTTCGATTTTTTGTGCCAAGTTGAAAGAAATGTACTGCTTGAACAATGGAGGTTGCATTAAGCAGTCAAACTGTGTCTGTGTAAGAGATTCAGAACAGCCACACTGTTAATAATTGAAGCAGCAAAGTATTTTCACTTTTGGGCAAGGACTAGGTACAAATTTCACCTTTTGCTGACATTGACTTTCAGAGATACTTTCTATGCCCCATTGAAGATATTACAAGTCATTGTGCCCTTTCCTGATACAACTCTCCTGGTATACCAAATAGTTTTAATTTCCCGTCAGCTAATTTCTGGACTGAGCGACCTCTCCACCCTGGCTGGTACAAGGAGGGATTAGGTGCACTGTGAAAGCTCTGCCCAGTAGTGCCCCTACATGCCAATTGGGTCTCCTCTCCTCTTGCAATGCTACGCAACTCTTAGCATACAAAACGGTTTTCATTAATTAATCCATCTGCTACATTCCCTCCAAACAACCCTTTTCTGTGTCTCCCCTCCCACCCTTTTAGCATCCTCATCTCCACCCTCATCATTCTATTAAGACGCTAATTCTCCACCCTGCCTCCTGCCACGTCTCTCTCCCTCACTATTGTTGCGTAGCATCTTGATTGGCACCCTGTAGTTTGATGCGCCCGTCCCTCCTTTGTCTCCATTATCATATCTTCAGACCCTCATCGCAGCCTCCGGCAAGGGACGGAACTTCTACTTGACTCCTTAACAAATAGGATTACATCCCTTTGTGTTTGAGGGCTCTGGCTCCAGGGGAAAAGGGTTGTTAAACATACACTAACAGGGCAAATCTGAACCCTTATCTGTAAATCTTATTTTTGAATAAGATTTGAATAGGATTTTTGGGTAAAGATTCAACTTGATATGAGCTTGTATCTGAATAGGTGAATTAGATGGTTGGGAATTATCAAAATAACTTATCTTGATAGAAATGAAGGTTGGTGCCCAGATGTAGTGGCACGCAAAACTGCTCGAGATGCTGTAATAGGTTCTGTAAAATATTCCTTCATACAAGATTGAATGCAGAAGATGGGATGTAATGCCTCGGTGTGGTGGTACCATCTTCCAAACGAGCATGCGGGAAGATGAATTATTGAGTTGTCAGATTACTTTATCACGCAAATTCACGTAATTTCTGTTCCATGTCCCAAAAATGCATGCAACTGGAAATTTGCTATTCTCAATGAAATCAACAAATATTCCAAGCGTGTGGATCCCGCATAAAAAACGCTTTCGGTAAATAACAATTGTTTGATTATTTGATACTGCTCAGCAATTGGTTAACCCATCAATTTCTATTCATGACTGTCTTCATGACGATGTTAAATCTTAGATTTCTCAGATACTTTGCGAAGAAAACCTTGTGGACAAGTTTAGTTGAAGTCATGTGACATGTAAATGGCAATGGGACTAAAATGCGTCTACCCAATGAGTCTTAGCAGTGCTTGAAGTCGATATTATTGTCATGCTCACATTTTTAGCCAGAAGTACATTCTTATATATAAGGAGAATGCATGATGTGTCACCTGACTGTTACTGCTGATTCGATGACTGAAAAAAGATAGATTTGTTTTGCGACTGACATGAATGAAGAAAAACCTTCTTGAAAAAATTGGGTTTCCTTTTTGTGTTGTTAGTGAGCCTACACGGTAAAGTAATTAGCTTAAAAAAATAATTTCAAAAGATGCTAACTATTTTGTGGATGAAACATTCAAGTGAAGGCAAGGTATTTTTCTCTTCAGGTTTTTTACCCCTTCCCAGCCCCAGCAACTTATTCTGCACTTGGACGTGTTATTTGCCAGTGATCACTGCTCTCAATGGCAAGATGAGCCTTTTTGTGTACACAACAGTTAGGCGCATGTTTGGTTTATTCCGCGTATTCGTCCATTGATCCAGAATCTAGAGTCCATGCAAGTCACTCATGTTTCTAACATAGGGGGGTCACAAGGAACCTCCTCTTTTTGATCTCATTCATGTGACAAAACAGTTTAGGGTAAAGTATCTTGCTCAAGGTCACAAAGACAAAATAGCTTGTGATGGACTCCTATGGCCAAAGTCGGAGTCACTGGGTCAATAACCCCAGTTGGCATAACTGTAGTAGCTCACAAAAGCCCTCATCCGCGCCATGTATAGGTGGAACACTCTTTGGAGAATAACTCCTCAAAGTGCAAAGCAAAAGCTGAAGAAGAAAGTGGAAAACACCCCTGCCCTGACAGAAACCATAGTTGTCAGGAAAGTCAAAACGCGGAAACAAGAAGTCCTAGGTATTCACCAAATGCTTTCATTATCCAAGACAACCACATTGCAAATGATCCCAATTTTTTTCCATTCAACAAATAGCAGCTCATTATTTCTGCCGTTTTTTCGCCATCACCATTCTCTCGCAGCAGTGAGCTTTGTTGTTGTCGCACGGTGGCCGGCGTGGCGGCGCTCTGATGAGGGGACTGTCACCAGGTTTGTGCGAGATCAAACACTCGGGGAAATTATACTTCAAAGTTGGTGTAAAAAGCGGAACGGGATGATGCGATTTGATCGGGCAGGTGTCATTAGTAATTGAACTCCGTTGCAACGATATGCTTCGCGGGAGTTCAGGATCATTTGCCGCAATGCAGGGATTGCAATCGAACGTGCGGCAATGCCTTGTGAAGTGCTGCAGATACTTTTTGTTGAGTCCGCAAATAACCCACCTCCTTGGGTGCTGCTTATTGAGATATCTTTAGTGTTGGCTCTAGCTAACATTTCTGCTTCGTACTGGAGACAGAGTTATTATTATGCATAGTTGGTCTTTGCTAGAAACTGCAGTGATATGCTGCACTGCCAATGAGTGAACACAGACAAAAAAGTGCATCAGAGCCAAAAAAAGGCAGAAAGGAAGCCGGCATGGCCCAGGAAAAGTTGTTAAAAAGATTTTCAATCACATCCCCAAACTTTTTATGGTATTTTTTGTGCAAAAACCTTCAGAAATATGAGATTAGAAACAGTCTCGTAGATTTCACCGGGTCCCGCTATACCACATTCAGATATGAATTAAACTTTTTTCTATTTGCATTAAATCAGGATGATGACAATCATCGGGATCACATCCCTGGTATGCTTGACTGCCTTCACAGATCTCGTTTCTTTTCCCTCGTGCAAAGAAAAAAATTCCTAGAAATAGAGCCGAAAGTCATTGGTCAGTTGCGTTGACATCCGGTGCCTTTCTTTTGTGAACTATGTCATAAATCTACGCACAAGTGACCAAAGTAATTAAGAAAGTTTCCATAATTACCACCAGGTGGCTGATTAGTCAAAACGAATTGTCAAAAGTCGACAAGAATGGTCTCTGATGGATTGTCGAAATTATGCGCCAGCGTTATGAACAATCGCAACCAGTGAATCATTGGTTGAAGATTGGTTGGGGCCGTTAACTCGCCAAACCTGCTAACAATAATTAGTATTGTTCTTTTGTTTCAGTGCGGACATTCCGAATGTGAACATTGTTTGAGTGAACTATTCATCACCAAAAGTTTCGGCCATTGGATTCAGTTTAGATTATTGCACCCTAATAGCAGTCACTCGGGGTAACGGTCAGTGTTAAATTGGGTGTCTAGAATGCAAAATTACACTGGAATGTCTTTTTGCTGAATTGATGTTTCTCTAAGTGAAATTCCTTGTGGATGTTTTGTCATCTGGTGACTATGGCTAGACATGCTACACCGACCTTTTTCACACCAACATGTGGTTGGTTTAGAACTCTTGAAGTAGTAATTGCAAATATTTTGGCCAAGTGCATGGTCATCAGGCATATTCACAGAATGTCTTTTGTTTTCTGCTAGACATCTCGATATTTTTTTCATCGTTTGATACCCAGTGCATCCCATCCATCCACGGTCATCCTTTTATCAAGTTTATTCTTATTTCCTCTGGGAGGTATCATGGTATTCACAATTCTTAGCTGCTGTGGCCCTCCCGGAACATTTTGTCTTTGCCTTTACAAAACCATAGTCAGTCATAAATACTGTTACTTCATAAATAGTTAATTACTTCAGCAACTTTCCATAAACGGTCGCCAAGCTGACACTTGCCGAGTGAGGGGCTTGGACCAGCTGAATTGGTTTAAGACAGTATTGTGGATTTTTTCCAGATGCTCATTAATCCATGCTAAAAGAATTTCTCACCCCTGTGTCCAAAAAAAAAATTTTCACTTGTTTTTTTCCTGCTCTAAATGAAGAAACATCTTCAGCCCCCAAAAAATTTGGCTTTGAAATTTTTCAGAATTTTGAACTTATGAATAAGTTCAACAATTTTGGTTGGAAAACCTAATCATGCATTTTGTCAGAAAAAATTCAACTCTGAAGGATGAAAAAATTTCTGAGTCCAAATATTATTTCACTTGTTTTTTTTCCTGCTCAAAATAAAGAAAAATCATCAGCCCCCCAAAAAATTGTGGCTTTTTCATGAATGTTCCGTGAAAAACGAATTTGAAATGCAGGAAATATCAACCCTATATGCATTTTCCATTAAATTGCAGCAAATATGTAATTTCATCTAAAGCCAATAAAAGTAGCAAATTTTCCATTTTATAGCTTCACAAATATTTATGGACTTACAGTATAGCACATTGTTGTTCTGTGGCATCACCCAAGAGGAGCAAATCGAGAAAAGAAAACCGCAATTTAACACCAAGATCAGTATACCAGGTTGAGATTATCTTAGGGCGATCAACTTGCTCTAATGACGATGCCATCCTCATCACTGGATGATCAAATCGTGGCTGGTGACAGAAAACTCATTATTAGAATATTAAACGAGCGTATCGCTGCCGCACAGACACTCTTAGCTGACGTCTTCAGCATTGGCTTCGGGTGTTGTTTTTCTGTGATGAAGTTAGATCACCAATTGACATCATTACTGGTGTTAGGTTGAAAAGAACACATTGTCGAGTAAATGCCAGTTGTAAAAATTCAAAGTAAATGAGACCATGTAGGAAATGCTTTTGAAACTAGAGTGAAGCAAAGATAAACCAACAATTGAAGAGGTCCATGCAAGAAACCAGTTCCACAAGTTATCTATGCAGATTACTGTTCTTTTAAAAAAGATGTGACATTGCGGAAATTTGAATTTCTTATTTGTAACTTCAGGACCCCCTCCCTCACCAAAGCTCTCTCTTTAGTTTGGTAGACTGAGTCAAACCTTGGTCTGTCTCGTCTTTTTTATGGTATGAATTAATCTCCAATTACGTGGTCTCTCTTCTTTTTCTTCCAAATTCGATTCAGCTCCATACTCTCCGTTCCTGAGTCGTCAAAAATGCTTCAATCTGGGAGAGTTCAGGGATCACCTTAGCTTGGACTTTACTACTTAGTCGTTGAGCTAAGAGTTTTGGGCAACCATTTGTCGTACACTCCCGCACTGGCACAATTCTGTGTCCACCACAGCATTTAAAGTGTTCTCATAGACCATGCGTCCCTCCGATTGTCTCCTAGTCCTGGTTGTGACTCTGTCGCCTGTCTCCTGTCTCTCTGTAATGTGGTACCTACTGGTCCTCATTCTTGCTGACAATCAAGGCTGAATACATATTTCCTTTGTGCCTAACCAATTCGATAATGAGGCCCAGCTATTCACCTTTCCCCCAGAACACCCAGCGACCAGCATGAAATATCACCTGTTGTTCACAATATGATGGGTATTTTATAGTCTTGTGCCTTTTTATTTTTCCTTCCATCAACAAAGAAAACGGTTGCCTCCTTGCCCACATACAAGGTATTAAAGTACTGAGTCAATTTGCTTTGTGCTTCTATCAAAAAAATCAATTGGTTTGACATTTGATTTTAGCTCTTGATCAGAAAGGAAAATGTGAAATTTGCTTTAATTTGCTAACTATCAATTTTTTTAATCTAATGGTCTGCTAAGTTTGGAATATATACTTCAGATCATTTTCGAATTCCTGTTATTAGGCTTTGCTTTAGTTCAAATAGGCTTAAGTCTGCTGATTGTTCTAAAAATGTTCTGTTCTGATATTGCCATCCCCACGTCTTTGTCTTGTAATATTTCCATTCATTCCTCAGTGATGCTGTGCACAGCACCCCCTGGCTCTTCTTCCTTCTCATCTGCCGAGAAACAAAGCCTGCTGGATCAATAAAAGAGGCCTTGAGATTTTGACATAAAATGCCAGAAGATTTTTGGAGACATAGGTTATGGTGGTACGTAATATCATGCTCCATTCTCCGATATCCTCCGGCTTGGGCGCCCCTACACAGAATGGTTCCATCCTTGCTTTTAACATATGCCATTCAATATCTAGACAGAGAACTAGGTCGACTGTGTTTTTTGGACTGTACCAGTTCTGCCGAGTGCTTGGGTTGCCTGTGTCGGGTCAGACATTTGCAGGGAAATTTGCATATTTTAAGCTGGGTGCTCTGACTCTTTGGGTCTTTGTGCAGCTGGTGTAGAAATGAGGTCGACTGTGTTTTTTCGGTTTGCAAACTATGTAGTGTAATAATCGAGAATGAGTGTGGGCATGACGTGAGCCAGTATCTTTGGACTGAGAGGTACGGCAGCGAGCCATCTGCATAACTTATAGCAGAGGTTTCTGAGCAATGTGGCTTTTCCAAAAACTCAGTAATAAATAAAGCTTTGTTTTTGTTTGTAATTTACAAAGAGTTGCATTACATTTGGCATGGTCACTAGGGCATCATGGGGTGTTCTTAATTTGCATAATTGGATGCAATTGACAGCCGTACAATAGATCAGAGCTGCAGAGGAAACTAGGTCAGGGTCTGTTTTTTAGGTATGCGGTGTGATGAATAAAAGGTTAGATGTGTGTTTGGCCTGCTGTAGCCAGGAGCAGGTAGACACAGTGATCGTACCAATGAGAAAATACTTATAGTAAAAGCTGTGAGATATTCTTGTGTCGGTTCCAGTCTTGTTTTCCCAAACAAGATGCACGGAGGGCGCAATCTTAATGAGTGAGTACAAACTTTTTATCTGCGTACAAAACTTATTATCTCCCATTGTATTTTTATTCAGAGGAGCGAGTTTTTCACCCATCATTATGATGTGTCATGTCATTTTTTTCCGCGGCAGGTTTTATTGGGTCACATTACCTTGGTTTGATTTCAATTGTGTCGGCACGATTAAAAAGGAATTGTGGGCATGGAAAAAAATTGGGTCGGGATGTTTATAGGTTTATTCAGAGAATTGCTTTATATTGTGTCATTTTGAAATACGCTGTCGCGTCGTTGACAATCTATTATCAGTCGCCATGTGCGTTTTCTTCTGTAATTTCTTGGATTATCACATGTTTGTTCTAGAGCTGCCAGATCGGTATTTAATGATCTTGTTCATGCGGTTTTATTGATTTCTCAATTGAGAGGATTTTTTTGTCGAGGTCGAGGTTGCGCTAGGTATTCTTTGATTTGTCAAGGACGTCGCGTTGAGTTGCAGTGGGTGGAAAGTGCCATGCTCGTCAGCTTGCTATCTGTCTGACTGCCGTTGCACAGGTGCAGTGTACATTTCATTGTTCTGTGGCAGATGGATGGGGGATGGGGACATTTAGGAGGATGGGTCTGTTTGTGAAGAATAGATTTGAGTTTTCAGATATTGTTTGACTGAAGCAATTTTTGGGTTTACTTCAATAATAATTTGGTAAAATATTTATATCATGAGGTTGATGTTTGAATGGGGGGGGGGGGGGGCTATTGTACAGTGGTAAAAACCCTTTAGTACAGTTTCAAAATAATTCATATGCAGAAGCAACTAAAGTCACTTCAGGTCTTTTCCAAGCAACCTCAGGTCTTTTCAAATAGCGTTTGTGCTGTGACTCTGAATGGTTTTGCTTTAAAAGGGACATCTTGTTACATTATTTTCGATTAAATCTTGTTAGTTTTTTTACGTGGAAATGTTGGTATTCAGATCCAATGTACTCGCAGCTTAACTTTATCAGGCATGGAATTGTTCTAATTTTTTCGGGGTGGCTTTTGCGTCCATTCGATTCACATCAGTACTGATGTACTTTTTGTTGGATTTAACCATTTTGTAACATTGAATTTACGAATCAATGAAGGCACTTACCAACTTTAGTACATCCGGAACACTTTTTTTCCTTTAAAGAAAAGATGACTTGGATCAAAACATCCATGCCCTTATTATTGACATGATGATATATATTTTCTCTGACTGTTTGTAGCTAAGATATTTTCCTGATATTCTCAGCTCTGAAAGTTAGCGTTTTTGTAGTGGAAAAAAGGTCACTTTAACGGGAGTAGGGAGTAAAATAAATTCACTTCCCGGTTCAACAATGGCCACAGTGCTCACCCCCAAACTTAGGGCTTGATTTAATCCTCACTCTTGATATGATCCATAGCAAAATCATTTTACAAAAATACATGTTTCTCTCAAGAGAGGCAAAATCACAAAAGTGATACAGGCTAATGATGAACATCATTACTTTCAGGAAATGAGTGCGGTTTTTCCTGCACCATTCAACTTTAATCATAAGGAAAACCATGATCACAAATTCTGAAAACGTTAAAAATTAGTGACGCAGTAGAAAGTTTTCATCATCTGGGATTAAACCTCCCCCTTTACACTTTTAAGTGTTGTTTTTCTCTTTCTCTGGCCCTATCCACTCATCTTGTAATTATTGATTATTATGCTAAAAGGTTGGTGAGTGTGGCCGCGGAACACTCATTACATCAACTTTCAGTGGCCGAAAGATGAATATATTCTCATAGCTTTTGTTACACTATCATGTTATCATATATCGAGGGCATTTCAAAACAGTAGAAATCTTTATTTGAAATCATCATCAGCAATGACCAATGCAGCATAGAACTGTATACAGGAATAGATGAAGTCTTTGGCCTTTGGCAAGTTCCATAGATGATCAAGTTGGTTTTCTTTGCCATTTGAATTGAGGAGTCGTTGTGTGTCATACATTCAAGTTTTGTCGTCTCTCAACATAATCATAGGCCAGGTTTACATATGTCTGTGGCTTATTCATTTTAACCATGCTGTTGATGATCGAGGCAAAAAATTAAAGTGGCTTAATCAAATTCAGATGAGTCGTTTCTTGACCTGATTCTGACAATATTGTTGAGAATAGGCCGATCCAGTTGTGTGTATGGTGGTACAGATAATGTTTGCTGCTTACACACTGTATTTTGTAGGCCTATTGAATATCTGTCTGGCTTGAATGAATGAATGGCCAGGTGTTCAGTGTCAGTGTGGTGGTACAGTGACAGACTGCGCATTGTAAGTTGTCCTAGTAAACTTTGGTAATAGGGACTTCAGGTTGTCATTTCACCCATATCACCGCTAAATTCCATTGTGTTCCGATGAAGCAGAACCAAGTGGAACAACTTACAATAGTAGTCTGACACACCCAATTCCATTGTGTTCTGATGAAGCAGAACCAAGGGGAACAACTTACAATAGTAGTCTGACACAACCAATGCCATTGTGTTCTGATGAAGCAGAACCAAGGGGAACAACTTACAATAGTAGTCTGACACACCCAATTCCATTGTGTTCTGATGAAGCAGAACCAAGGGGAACAACTTACAATAGTAGTCTGACACACCCAATTCCATTGTGTTCTGATGAAGCAGAACCAAGGGGAACAACTTACAATAGTAGTCTGACACACCCAATTCCATTGTGTTCTGATGAAGCAGAACCAAGGGGAACAACTTACAATAGTAGTCTGACACACCCAATTCCATTGTGTTCTGATGAAGCAGAACCAAGGGGAACAACTTACAATAGTAGTCTGACACACCCAATTCCATTGTGTTCTGATGAAGCAGAACCAAGGGGAACAACTTACAATAGTAGTCTGACACGACCCAATTCCATTGTGTTCTGATGAAGCAGAACCAAGGGGAACAACTTACAATAGTAGTCTGACACACCCAATTCCATTGTGTTCTGATGAAGCAGAACCAAGGGGAACAACTTACAATAGTAGTCTGACACGACCCAATTCCATTGTGTTCTGATGAAGCAGAACCAAGGGGAACAACTTACAATAGTAGTCTGACACGACCCAATTCCATTGTGTTCTGATGAAGCAGAACCAAGGGGAACAACTTACAATAGTAGTCTGACACGACCCAATTCCATTGTGTCCTGATAAAGCAGAACCAAGTGGAACAACTTACTATAGTAGTCTGACACAGCCCAATTCCATTGTGTTCTGATGAAGCAGAATCAAGTGGAACAACTTACTATAGTAGTCTGACACAGCCCAATTCTTTTGTGTTCTGATGAAGCAGAATCAAGTGGAACAACTTACTATAGTAGTCTGACACAGCCCAATTCTTTTGTGTTCTGATGAAGCAGAACTATGTGGAACAACTTACAATCCGTAGTTTGACACGGCCCAATTCCATTGTGTCCCGATAAAGCAGAACCTAGTGGAACAACTTACAATCTGTAGTCTGACATGGCCCAATTCCATTGCGTTCCTGATAAAGCAGCACCAGCACATAACTCATCATGTTGATGTGCACTCCTTGATTTCTTCATAAAGTTTCTGGATTATGCTGGGGAATGAAACAGTACAGTTGTACATTATAAAAGCACCAGATGTAAAAACTTGCATTTCATTTTTTCATTTTTTCATTTTTATGAGAGCACTTTTGAAATTTTTATATTGTATATTTTATTAGAAACTCTCAAATTCATGTTTAAATTGTGGATGAACCAACTTAGCCTTTAAATGTGGTCTCACTAGCTAGACTCCCTGCTGTCGACTCCTAGCTCGTGTTGTGTAACCCCTCCATGCCAAGGATACCATAGAAGTTAATCACAATATGTGATCAGTCCTTTCAAATATTTGATATAGTTAATGTCAATAAATTGCCAGATAATGGCTTAGTTCTTGTGAAAAGTTATAGGTGTGCTGCCTTCTAGGAATTTCCTTAAGTTGTGTAAAGTCTTGGACAGTTAAAGGGAATTACGCACGACCAACATTTCAGCCAACTTTTTACATTTTCTCGGGTGATGAAAATGAACCTTCTCATTCCCTGTTTATAAGTCCATTGTAGATCAGTAGCTAGACTTGGCCTGATGAACATGTGGACAATAGGGCCTGTAATGGGGTTCCATTCAGAAATACTTTGATACTGACTGAGGCTCGATAAGGGCATTATATTGCTTGTATGAAGTTCGCTTTAAGTTCACTTGATGGAATTATCGGCATCATTTTACCAATGCTCACCATAGTTACCTTATTTTTTAATGTCTTTTCGATCTGAACTCTTCACATGACGATAGTCAGATGTAAAAGCTGCCAAACACCATTCTGAAAAAATTGAGATAACTATGGTAAAATAAACGCTCACAGTACCCCAGATCTTAACCTTTTTCTTTGCAAACCCTGCAAAATCATTTAAAGTCAAGTCATTTTACATCACTTTTAATGCAAATACCATTAGAGTTATGGCGGAAAATTTGCGTTTACTCAAAAAGACGTGGCTTTTGTTCTGAACTCTACACATGGAGACATGTCCAGGACACGGAGACTGAAACCATACATTGACCTGATGATTGCAAACATTTGTGCGAACCAGGATAGGAGGTTATCATTCAATTACCAATGACACGCATCAACCTATTTATTAACCATTAATGACAAATATCATCGACAGTAAGTGTTTCACTCTTAAATTCCCAACACTGACTATTCATTCATCCAAATTCCAACGTAATTCACTGCTCCCCCCACCCATCTTATCAGAGGTCTGAAAGATTTGAGAGGTATCAAGTCCCTAATCAGGTACCCATACGCTTGTTTGCACTACGCAACCGTAACTGTATCCAGGAAACGTATTTTGTAAAAAAGCCAGGAATCCAGGCGGCCTTATCTCTTGTAAAAAAGATTACACTAGGTGCTCTGTGCATATTCATCAAAGCTCATCAATTGAGACAATTAGCAATTTTTACACCCAATTGGTATGTTATTGTCTAATTAACAGCGATCATACAAAAATTATATTGTTAATTAATTTTGATTGAGTCCTTCGTGAGATCAATGATAAAAAATGATAGAGAAACCTTTCTTAATACCTGTTTGATGAAAGTCCTTGAAGGTGTCTGTGTGATTAGTGCATAATTTTCTTCTTCATCAAGAAAACGGGTCACTTTTTAGCTCACTCGTTGGTGGAGAGCTCATGTAATATTCTTCTGTGTCTTGTCTTTCGTTGCCATTTCTTAGCTGCCTGGGCTATTGACTTGAGCTTTGTACACATTCAACCCCTATGTAAGATGACATCTGGCGCTCTGCTTTGTTATAATACTCGGTCTGCATTGATTCTTCGCTTGGCCACAAGGGGGCCAAAAGTATCAAACATCCTGAATTGATTGCCGTATGGTACTGATTTTGAGATGATATCATTGGTACATGTAATAATGATACTGACTGGTACTTTTCAAGGTCATAGAGGTGGAATGGCATGAACTACATTTTAGTGCCATTCTTATCTTTGCACTCCAGTCATTAACATGCTACCCCCTAATCTCAAAAGATCATGTTTTAGTCAAGGACCTACTGTGCTGTCTGAGAAGGTATATGTGACAGTTTATTTTAAAACTGCAGCAGTATTTTGAAAAGTTGAACAAAACCAGTGTCCTAATAAACAATAAAAGTTTTCATTTCCCACCAAATATAGAGCCTAGCATGACTCCTGTTGACATGGAAACACAAAACAAATCATCCTCAAAATGGCTCCATTGAAGTTTTTTTACTTTACCTGCCCTTCCCTTCATCCCAAATCAGTCTTATGAGGACATCACTTTAACGGACCTTTGCATTGCTTAATAAGATACAATATTCAACATCTGCAACATATTACTCAGGTCCTAATTAGAGGGACAGGGGTTAATGGGTGACTGGAGGTGCATGTCCTCTGATTGGTTGCTCACTTGTTTAGCCTAATGAATTTGTGTAATTCAATTCAGAGGTATTGAGGCCATTGTCAACGAGTCATTTTCACTTCTTATCTGGGTTAGACTGTGTTATGAAATCATTTGAACTGTCTGCAAGGATGGAGAAGCTGCGAAGGACAAATTTGGCCAAAAAGTTGATCTGTGATGGGCAACATGGTGATGGGTGGGCCTAAACTTCAAATTTCAAAACTGCAGTCCTGTGCAAGCAGCCTTTGAGCATGTACATAAGAGATTCCACTTGCCTGTAAGACCTCTCCTCTGGGGTGGATATTTGTGTTGGCCAAAAATTCGATGTGTGTATTTCCATAACTGGAATATATCTCAAATTAAACTCTTAAATTAAACTCTTCCTTTTAGGAGCCCATTGGGTAGTTTTACCTTTGGTGATCCTCTGTCACGGCCTAAGCATATCAAGGCACGTTTTCCAACCCATCGGGAGGACTCGCAGTGAGTCACAAACCTCGTAATTGATCCGATTCCGTCCCCCTCCGATCATGCATCTTTACGACAGACGCTAATATGTTTATTCGCAGCTGCAGGTGACTTTTTTGCCATCATAACTTTAGTCTGTGCATGTGTCCAAATTACGTCATTATCATATTGGAGGATTACTGGTTTATTTGGTTATAGGGTGACATCACCTTAGTTTCGTGTAGGTTGGTGACTTGATATTTTCTAAGTTTGGAAAAATTTTGGCATAGTTAGTTGGCCAGTGAGGAGAGCTTTGGTATGGTTTGGATGTCGCATGTCTGGGAAATGTTCTGGAAGTCACATGTCTCAGAAAAGATATGAACATCACATGTCTTGGAAATGGTCTGCACTTCACATGGCTAGAAACTGGTCAGAAAGTCACAAAGCTTGAAAATGGTCTGCACGCTACTTGGCATCACAAACCACTTTACTCTAGTTTCACTGATCTAAGACTATCATTTGATGCCATTCAACATGTTAAATATGAATAAACAATGGGCAGACAACACCAATTTGTCAAATAGTCATGAAGTCATGTTCCAACTCGTCATTGTATTGATTTCGTAGTAAGTTAATGAAGCGGAATCGTTAAAACTAAGAGATACACTGTCATCCCAATTGTGGCTTATTTTTTCTGCTGAGTATCTTTCATCTTTATTGCATGACTGTAGTTCAAATTCATAACAAGTCTGTCTGGCTTTAGTTGGTTTTTGTTTAAGTTCACGTTTTCTTTGGATGGTGGAATCCAGTGGCATTTTCCACACAATGTTTCTTGGAAAATGAGTTCATCATCAATCAGTGTTCAGCAGCTTACCATAGCTCTAAGCCAGACTTACAGTATGGACTGCATTGCCATCAGGAAGGCTCGGTTTACATTTTCCCAGTTAGTCTAGTCTTGTGGAAATTTCTTGATGAAAACAATTCTTCTAGAAGCTTGAGGTTGAGCCTGCCTGAGCTGAATAAGGTTGCGCTTCCATGTCCTGTGGTGGCCAAGCTGGTTTCTGCTGAGTCAGCAGCTAAGGTCTAACCCGTGAGATTGGCTTATGGCTTTTCTTAAATTCTTAGTTGCCATCCTTAACCTAGTGATATTGGCTCTTTGCTATTCCTATTGGTTGCTGTGTCTAACCTAGTGAGATCAGCTATTGGTTATTCTTGAATTCTTGGATGCCATGTTTGATGAACTATTTAATTCCAATGAACTTAAGTGAAAGAGTTAACGCTGAGTTAAGTTTTAGTGACACAACTTGTTTTGAACAACTGGGCACTACTGGTTAATTTGGCTAAAATGCATGGTCAGTTTTAAAGAGCCATTTTGCCTGATAACAAAACCAGTCTCATCTATCGCTTATAAATTTCCAAACAGCACCGCCCCTGTTTTTGTATCAGTGCCACAATTGAGAGAAGTAGGGACAAAATAGCCTGATTTTGTAACCCATTCTGTATGCGTATTCCAGATATTGCTACGGTACGTATTCCTGTGCATGCACAAGTGGATACAAAATCTAAAAGTTTCGTTCCAAATTCTGCCAATAGTAGTGCCAATTCAAAGGAGTATAACACACAAGATATCTTCAGTCGCCAACACTGCTACTTGTAAAAGGGTTAAACGTGCTAAATCATAATTACATGATAGAGTTGTGATATTGTAGAAATTATCCCACTTGAGTTGTTCAGGCGGTAAACTTTGAATATTTTATTTGAATTATTGTAATTGGTATTAAATGCGGCAGAAATTTTAAACACTGCTATTAGACTGGGTTATTTATAGCTGTTTAAACATTTCCGCGATGTCCTCGCCTGACGCTTGATCGAATTGGGAACAATTGAGAACATGATGCCTTAAAGGTGTTGTGGTTCTTTTGGGGTGCGTAGAAAAATTTGAGAGAAAATTGTGGGCGATTCTTAAGATGAATAATTTGTCCGTGTGCTTTGTTATAAAGTTGATGGGGGAGGATTGCCTTTTAGTGATGCATTTCAGAAAGGGGAGAGTTATTTTCATATCATTTTCTCAGAAAAATGCATGTCAGGATCCTCTGATATCCACTTTGAAATTTTGTGCAGTCTTATATGTAATCTTTCAAGCAAGTGTAAGTGTAGCACGAAGTGAACTTCTTGGGATATTCAAGTTTTTACCCGGACCACTGAGCATTAAATGTGATCTAAAAGAAGAAAGGAGCAGATGTGTTGGTGGGGAAGGTCCGTCAATTCTACGAGCGTGACAAGCATGCTTGATAACTTCATGAGTGGGTGTTGGCGGTAGACCGAGGTGGTTACACGTTTTTGGTTGGTAAGATTTATGTCTTGGCAAACAGAAAGTAAAGGCATGAAATGTTGCATAATGTGCTCCCACCAGAAATGGAATGATATCCAGGTAGACTTGAACAAAATTAGATCAAATAATAATTTTGTCTTTGTTCTATTTATTTCAGAAATTTTCGGGCATCGCAAAAATAAAGTAGCCCAAAATATTATCTGTTACAGTTGGTGTTTATCAGATGACATGTATTAGTTACCAAACTTTTCCTGTTGTGCCTTCATGGCCCCTTGTATTGCCCATCTACTTTCATCTGTATGTTCACTCGTCAATGCTGAGAAATTGGTAAATTCGCCGAATGTCCTGAAAGCAGTAAATTTGCCTGATGCTCGGATATCGTTGAATTCATCACCCAAACAGCGAATATCTCCTCGCCAATTCTGTCTGCCAACAATTTTTCATCATCACAAATAGATTTAACCGGTTGTAAATTGTTTTTGTGATCCGAGTTGTCATTGGCTGCCGTCATAATTGTTTGATATGCCGTTTTACATGTGTTGATCATAAATCGCGGGGATCTTCCATTACAGTTATGAAGTTGGCAATTCAGTTTTATGGTTTCCGTATTTTGACATTGGTCAGTTATGTCGCACATTATGATTAACCCTTGCCCTTAGCGTCAGATATCACAACCTGTGTCTGCAATTTTATTTCTTACAAGTTTTAAACATGGGGGAGGTTGGGGGGGGGGGCAAGGATTAAGCAATATACAGATGTTCTGAATGTTAACTGGCATTTGATGGGTCAAGATGTGATTTAGGGTAGACAAGGGGTTTCGTTGACAGATTTCTGTTTCTTAAAGTTCCATGTCACAACTTTCTTAGATGACCTGACCTTCAAAAATATGTCTATTATTAAAAAAGAAATTTTGTTTTTCGCCACAAAAAGAAAGAAATTCTTGCATATCGTAAAAAGACATCGTAAATATTTGGTGGGGTGGGGTATACATTCCATTTCAATCTCAAATAAAGATGTTCACTATGAAAAGGGTAGTTTTCAAAACACTTGCAGTGCTGGTCTCAATATAGGAAAACTTTAGATAGGCCTATATTGACCCTCTGATGAACATTCTGGACTTTTATCATTGTCTCTATCTCTACGTATACTGTGCACAATGACTTCTAATTAAGTATTTGCATAAATCATGATTCATAGACAGCATTTAGGCTTGAAAAAATGACCACATTTCTAGTTGGCTAAGACTAATTTTCTAAGGATTAAGGCAGAATAAGAAAGCAATAAAATGCATGAAAAAAGAGCTCTTTCAAGACTTTTTTAGTTTGCAATAAATGCTGCTGCGACTAAATACCAGTGATAATGATGATACCAATGATTGAGTAACAGTTTCAGCTAATGAGAATTGTAAGTTTTTTCCAAAATATGATGCAAGATTATGAAAATTTGGCGACAGATTGGTATGTCTTTCTTAACAGGTCATAAAGATGTCACATTTCTTGAAAAATTATGTGTTTTGTCCAAGAAAAGATCCTTTTTGTTTGAGAAGAAAATGCGGTTTTTCAAACCTTTCCTTATCTTTTACCGATATCGCGAAAATGTTTGAATAAATTATGATAAGTAGACAGAACAATGTACTCCATATCTTCATGTTTATACAAAGCACTTCTGACGGCTATAAATCTTTGACTTCATATGATATTTTATGACCTGTCTTCATAACTAACCCATTTGGGAGGACGGAGGAGTTTTAAAAATCTTGATTTATTCTCCCATAGTCTAAATGCCTTAAACCTATCTACTGTCTGAATAATTAATTTTATGGGTCGGTGGATATAAAAATGTCAACGCCAGCTTCCTCCCTTGTTAGTGATGTCTTGAACATATTCATCTTTTCAGATGATGAGGAGGACGATTTAAATAATGTCATTAATTTTCAATTTGTTCAAAATGTCTGTCATCGTTTGCTCAAGAGTGCCGTGATAATATTTTACCAGATTTGGAAAAGATATGTCTTGGCTTCTTCAGGGTTTGTTTCTCCAGGGGGCCACTCTCAATCACATGTGTAGTACATTCTTGTACGCAGAGTTTTTTATTGGCCCTCTCCAGTGGGTACAAGAATCTTAAAGCCTCACCCCTTTGAACGCATATTTTTGACCTCACCCACTTTTTGCAATTTGACTGCATTGGGGGCCGTGGTATCTGTGGTCGTCACAATACAAGATAGTGTTGAACAATAGTCAATGAGGTATCAACGAATTGCACACTTTTGCTGGAGACTTCCCAATGAAAAAATAAGGACGAGAAGTGTTCCACCTTGTTGTTTAGAATACTGATTCCCTTTATCTTTCGTTTGAATAATTTCCATGAAAGTAGAGGTTTGCCCGTCAACAAACTTGTCTAACAATGCGTTGTTTGTGTTTTGTCTTTGAAATCGGCCTGACACCTAGGGTTCTATCGTAATCAGGAAGGCTCCATGGAAGTTTAACGATTTGGTAGTGTTTTTATCGTGGTTCAAAGGTCTTTGCTTGCTGTTCCATCAAAGAGAACCACCTGGGTTGCTTAGCAAAGGCTCCACCCAAGTGCTGTGATTTTGATAAAGTCATATTGTTTTTTTCTTTTGTTAAAATTTGCATACTGTGCCGTTTTGTTTTTGGGAAATGGGGAAAGTCTGTTTTATTTCGATGTTGTTTTTGAATCATTTTGAAAATAGATGCATGATTTCTTGCCGTATTTCCAGAACCGCAGTGAGTTAAAGTAATTAGTCATTCTGCATGTATCTCATGCATGTTATTGATAATCACTCAATCACTCCGCTCACTTATGTCAATCAAGTGGATGATTGATTCATTGATTGGTTGATTGACAGGCGCGTGTATTTGACCGTTCAATCTCGGCGTGTAATGGCAAGCGGAGATAACGACACCTGTGACTGATCGCGTGCCATTTGTTCAAGGTTCAAGATGATCATGCCGATACTTGGGGTGGTGAAAAATAATCATTCCATAATTGCCTAGCTTGACTTGATGTCAGTTGAAGATGGTGTTATTCTCACCTTTTTGTGATGAAGCACGTAAGACATTCTGTTATTTAACCGCTTGAATATGATCTCTAAAAACGAGAGATTTCAATCACTGCCACCTTCGTCAGTTATTGTAACGAAAAGCGATAAAAAGATAGGTAATTTGCAAGCGCTTAGTTTCAGATTTATTGTACCCTCCATGATGCCTAATTCTTGTTACAGGTAACTGCCAAAGGATTTTGTCTTGTGGGATAATTGTCAGAGGTTGCTGCTGCAGTAATCTCTTGTTGGCAGGTTACTTCATGCCCCCGTAACCAACAGATGCCCAGCAGTCATCCAAATGTAGATATCCTTCGACCTTTGATTATATCCATTTGATATCGAAAAGATATCGATAGGACACGCAGTTTTCTAAAATTACCATAAATGATTTTGATTGTCTTGATATATATTGGACATCTGTGCTATGTATAGCTGGATTGTCATCACTAGCATGACCCACTGGGTCATGAAACGTTAGAAATTGAGCACTTTCTTATTCTGATTTTGGTTATTGGTTAAAGAGGACATTTATATATGAAATCAAACACTGATGTAACTGAAGTCCAAATATTTTTTTCACTTGTTTTTTTCTGCTCAAAATGAAGCAACATCATCAGTCCCAAAACTTTCGTGGCTTTGAAAATTGTTCTGAATTTTGAACTGACTCTGAAAGATGAAAAAAGTCCAAATATTTTTTTCACTTGTTTTTTTCTGCTCAAACCAGTAAGAAATTGGAGTTTGCAATGACCATTCGATTATTTGCTTGCATCGGCACTCTGACTAACCAAGGATAAGAGGGATGAGATTAAGGAGGTCAATGTTTGCTTCGCGGGCAACCCTGATGTTTTTTCAATCAGATGGACCGAGCAAAGCTCCTCTTTTTCTGTTAAATTGGCAAGCGGCCATCTTGGAAACCATTTTTAGCTCAGTTTTGTGACGGAATATTGATATAAACTGCTCCAGGAAAGAAAGCTGCACTACCACACCACTTTCTCTAAGATCGCAAAATTAACATCAATGACCAAAACTGTTCTCCCCATATCCCCTGCAAATGACATGCATTAACTTTATCTGAGGTGAGCACATGGTCCCTGGACCATTTCATTTTAAAATATTGCAGACATGAAACAACTCCTAACTTTACTGGCCTTATATTAACCAGACTCTCATCTTACCTCGAGCCATCCCGCGTCCAGCGGCTGGAGCCTTTCCCCCTAGGCCACATCAAATCCACCATCACCCCGGCACGAACATTACATTCGCAATGACCAAACACCCATAAACTACCCAATATTCATAACAGCATTAGGTCAGAATTGAAAAATTCATTTCATTACGAAATAATGATGCGCCCGCGAGATAGAAAGGCTGGTGCGCTGTAGTGGACATTGGATTTCAGCAAGAGCGGTCTATCGCATTGGTTTGACGGGCGAGAAAAAATGAGACGGATTTCGTCAGAATGTGCTACTCTCATGAATTACAATTCATGACCTTGTATTTGTAATCTTTAATAAAACATGTATTGTTAGCAAATCAGATATCTTTTTGATTATGGTATTCAGGATTTGTCATGTGATAAATTATAATGTTGTTTCTTACTTAAAAGTTGATGCCAAATGATAACAGCGTTTATTGTCCTCGTTCACAAAATTTTTCAAGCTGCATGACAAGTTCACACAGGAATTGCGTAGAAACTTTTAGGGATTTAGTTTCAGATTATATTGCCTGTCAGTCAGATTTCACTTGGTTTCGAGAGGGTTTTCTATTGTACCAAGTGACATTTTCAATATCAGCCAATTAAATTTGAATATGTGTATATTTTAGACCACAATTTTGTACCTGCAAGACCTTTATATTGACCAAAGCCTGCGTCAGATAAAAAACCAATTCATCTGCTCATGTACCTTGGCAATGTGACGCGAATTCTTGATACAGTTACAGCGGATTAGGGCATTCATCTTCAGAGAGTGATACCCTGACATCCAATCGAAGGACACAATGGCGTAAGGAGGCATCACGGACATGATCGAAATCGTGCAGTCGTTATTATGAACGATTCTTGAGTGCTCAGGTCCAAGTCGGACAATCGTGCTCGACTGTCGCTTCTCTCTTGGCAGAAGAAGAGAGGAGAACGTTTCTTTTGCGCGATGTGAACATCACGCCAAGTTTCGTCTTTTCCATTACTTAATGGGTTGACTGTGTGCAGTGAATGGTCAATTTGCCCACTCCGTACCATTGGTGAAATAACACTTGAGTCATCTGCACGAGTCGTCCAAAGAAAGTTTCAGCACTAATGCACATTGTCCAGGGTTTCGCACATCCCGTGAAATGGACAGCATATTGATTGGAGGACTTCTTCCCAGAGAAAATACCTTCTTGCATCACAAGTGTCTGGGTCGTGTCAGTGTCTTTTTGACAAAAAGGGCATTAGTATTTGTACAGGTTGACCATGTGAGATAAAAATATAGAAAAGTTTGGCCATCAATTCTAGACTTTTTCTGAGGAAAAAATGTATTACTGGTACTCTTTTCCAATTTTGACGCTTTGATACTTTTACTTTTTTTGCAAATATCAAAGGTCACACCTGTAGGTTTATAATGTTTATAATTAATTTTTTACTGCATTTTTCAAGACGATGAAAATATGGTATTATGCTTGTAAGGAAAAGTTAAGAAAGTTGGCAACATAATGGAACATTTTCTCGGTCCCTTACAATCAAAGGGAGACATTGCTTTACAATAGGCCTTTGTCGTGACTGGTGAAGTTAGTATACACAAACCCTGCTACTAGAAAAAGTTTATGAGTAACTTATAGGTAGATGGAATACAGTTATGGAAATTTGACAAAGGGAGCATACCGCTTGGCCTAAACCATGAAGTTCAAACAAAGAAGCGTAGATAGACAGTGATAGAGGTGCCATAGGATGAACTTTTTCTACATCCCAAGACAAACAAGAGAATTTATTGAGGTTTACATCCGAAGCGTTATAATCTCTGGTTGGCCAATGGCGTTGTTTTGGAGATGTCAGCACGAATTTGCGTGTGAAAAAAAATGCAGATGTTGACGGTTTGAGATGTGCGATGGAAACGGAGTGTTGTAGAAACAATGATGACATTTTGGACTGAATAGCAGGAACCGGTAGCCCTCCAGGCGCATTCCTGATCGTTCTGTTGGCCTTCCTGATCAATTTTTTTGGGGGTAAAACTTCTAGGATAGGATCATCCCTGTTCTTCAATAGCATGTTTTTGTTACATTAGGCCCTTTGGTAATTCTAGTAAGATGGTGATTCAATATATGAAATTTTTAACTTTTTTGTTTCCTTTCGAAATAATTGTAGGCAAGAAACTGAGAGAAAATAATAGAAGCACACAATGTAAGAAATCCTATTCAGCCTTTTCTTGTGGAAATAATTGTAAGTAAGAAACCTGATAAATAATTTGTGTGGGGTGAAAGGGGGTTCCTATTGCGACGTCCCATTATAACAGAAAAATGCATACAAAGAGGACCATTCTTAAGAGTGAGAGTGTGCTCATCACATCATTATCAACTACATTAGAGAAGCAGTTAAGCCGAGATAAGAAGTTGGACATCCTTCCAATGTGGCCAAAGAGGCAATGAATTAAAACTAAACACATGTCACCAATCAGTTTGGGACCGACATTGTTATGATTAAGCACTTGGCATTCTGCCAGAAAATCTTTTGGACCTATGTCCCTTTAAGCTATTACAAGATATAGACTTGTTATGCAGACTGCTATCTGAGGATACATGACAAATCTTTAGCCCCATTCGAGAGATTCGGAAGCAATTTTGGAAAACCACTTCATAATCTTAAGCTTCGCACTGTCCATGCAAGATCCTGAAACTGACAGAGGATTGGGTAAAACACATCATTTTTCACATCAGCTGACAAATTTGGCATGAAATGCTCAGATTGCAAATCTATTCAACGGTTGCTGCATGCCGCCAATAATCTTTCTTCGGAGCCAGGGATAGGGAAACTGATCACTTGGATGCGGGTACGATTATACCGGAGGAAAAAAGTCACTTTTTTTGACTGATGGACAATTTAAAACTGGTGGGCATTATTTACTTAGAAATCTCACCGAAATGTCAGCTTGATGCCCATAAGCTAAATGTAGATAGGTTCTTGGTTGACGATTTGAACATCACTGTTGGTCAAATTTCAAATCTTTGACATCAGTGAATTTCTTTCATGGTCATGGTATCCTCTATAATGCAGTGGCACATGTGGTTTGGAGTTCGGGGAGCTTTCGAGATCACTCCTGTTTTAAATGACATGATCCTTAAGATATGTCTTGCTTAATATAACAGAGTCTCAATAAAGAAATATTAACAAGCCAAGGAAGATATCAGGTGGATTGCTGTGATTTGTGCCGCCACCTGGAGGGAATGCGGGTGGCAATCTCTTCACAGCAGTGCCCATGTGGACCCGACGGACAAACCCTTACACCACATCCTCAAGATTGTGTTCTGTGGGGAAGAATGACCTGGCCAGTGGATCAAAATTTCGCGAAGAAACTGTGGGGAAAGGAGGAAGATCTATGAGGCCACCAACCTCTGAATTTGATGGTTTCGTTGAACACTTAAAAGGAAAAGAAGAACACAATTACAATAATATACCTTCCGATGCTACAAATGCATGAGCAGTTAGTTAAAAAGGTCGTGTTTTATTGTCGGACTAACACGATTAAGTCCAAGTGCGTCTATCATGTCTATCGGGGTCAAATAACACCCCAAAAAGGACCAACACTGATACAACACCATGCTAAAAACACTGGCTATATCCCTGATCGGGCATTCTCTTTGAACAGTGACCAAAAGGTAGCGAACATTGTTATTATTCCGGTCACAGAGTCGTTGTGTTTTGCATCTGTTAATGGCTCTTCATGAACATCAGCCCTGAGAGTCCAACAGTTGAATCTTGGCAACATTTGTATGCGTGGGATGCACACTGGCGAAAATCTGTGCACATTTACACAATGTCTGTGTGGGGTTTTTTGCGAATTTTTCGCAGCACGCAAAATGTGAATTGAATTATTTGACACTAGACAAATGTTTGATGGTCGGGAGCTGACGAAACATGCAGCAATTAACATGTTTGGTTTTGTCGATCGATTCCCTTCTTGGGGAGCTGAGTTTATTCTGACATTTGAATGTCGTCCCCTTTCTTGACAGAAAAACTCTGGTTTCACTGATCAAAGACCAGTTTTTAATAGTCAACTCATTCTAGTTAGCATTCACATGGTTTTACAATGCCATTCAGCAAGTACAATTTGGATAGAAGATGGGTTGATGTCACAAAAATTATCCTGTGGCCATGACGGCATCTTCCGGCTTGGCCAGAATGAGCATATTTCATTGTAATTTTATGATGTGGTCATAGATCAGTGAAATTGGAGTATTTTTGTACAAATTCTTAGGACAATGGCTATTGCTACAATTGTATGTACTGATTGAGATTGACAGTGAATATTGACATGAATCAGGATGTTGGGAGTAAAGGGTGATGAATATCCTGTTGGAAGAGACAATTGTGAAGAAAAGCTGTCAATGGTTTGTAAAACCTTTAAAAACAACTTTGGTGCAGTATTTTATTTGAGGTATGAGCTGAAATTAAGAAGTAGAAATTGAGCCAGCATCGCCTCTTTAATAAAGTTCAATAGTCACTGGACATTCACTGAGCATTATCTTGGGTACTGCTACATCTGGTTGCGGTTGGTATTTTCAAATTGGGACAAAGAACAAACTGAGCAACTCTATGTTTGTCTGGCACACTGGTCACTCAAGATCTAACCCGATCATGCGAACCATGTCAGGTTTTCCAATACTTTCTCGAACATGTCGAATAGCCCACACAATGCCCTAAGATTAGGAAATCCATTCGCATTTTCATCGGTAGGTTGGTCATGGCCGCAAACTTTTTATTACTTAGCAAATCCGATGCTACATCAATAGCAACTTGAAGCCTCAGTAAATCTGCTCCAACATCCATACCAACTCTCAGGGCAAGTGGGGTGATAGGGCTGTCAATTTGTTTTGCGATTTAAACCCTTTGATCCCAACAACTTTTAGAATTGCAATTAATCTTGAACTGATCTCATAAAAGAAACATATGACAATTGTAAATGTGGCATACACTCATAAATCAGGATGCTTAATTTGCCCTTTTATCGCTTGACCTCGAAAATAGTGGTGTTCCAATTGGGTATATTTTTTTGAAGAGCTGTTAAAGCCACAGTTTCATAATGTAAAAAAATTCCTAAAAAATCAACCCTGACCACATTTCAGACACACACTTTGTTGTGGGTCTTGATGCAATCGCTTCCACGCCCCACTTCTTTGAAATGTCAGAAGATGGGCGAGAAAATGACAATGTCAATGGGCCACATCTTTTGTTGGAGTATCATGTAATTGGTCAGTTATTGATTTTTGTGTCCAAATCAGCATCATGTTCGTTGGAAAGTCCCAAGAAATGAATGGACGAATTCAGCGGATTAGTTTGCCGCGGAAATATCGAAGATAAAACGCGTTGTTAGATTCTGAGTCATACAGAGGTGACCAATGTGGATTATTCTGTTTGGCTGGTGCCGGGGTCTCACGAGTCGTGGTCAGCGCAGGCTGAGTGACAAGTAACATTATGCGGATAGATAAATCGTTGAGATGATTTGATGTGGCCTTCCTATAGTTCTGTGCTTTAGCCCTCTTAGTGAGCTCATCACCCTATCCTATAGCACAGCAGAGGGTCTACTCTTCTATGACCTTCACCAGCATTGGTCACTTTGCAGAAAAAATATTTACAAATTTCTTAAAGAGTGACACTGATGACACTACACCTCGTGCATTACGCTGATCACCCTATCCTCTCAGCCTCCACACGCAGCAAAGCAGCGACCGAAATTATCAGATTCGACTTGTACAACATCCTCAATGATATCCCAGAGGTCATTAGCGATGTTTGCATAGGCGATGTTACCGAGTGTTCCGCGTTGTCATGTCCGAAATTATTAGCCTCGATGGTCTCGGTGGATTATCCAATCGCCAGTGATCCCCATGTTGCCCGTGTAATACACTGCTTGTCTGCCGATGCGGTTTATTGTTTTGTTATGCTAAAAATGTGCAGAGGGATTAACATAGTGTGACCTCTTAACTAGGATGAGGGGATTTGGGGAACATCTGTATTTTTGTAATTTCTTGTCAGAAACAGTTTTTTTAACATCTAAGGTGCTGAGCAGAGAAATTGTCCTCGCAATGAAGTGTTCACTGCCAACCCTGTATCTCCTTTTAATTCAACACTGATTCATCCAAGACTTGAAATGAAATCATCAGGCATTTTCAACACATCGTTTCTCGAAAGTCATAATGAAGTAGGCGGTAACTGGTTTTCGACACTATCATTTTTCTAACCAACAGAATTTTTACAGTTGGGGAATTTTGACATACACAGCAAAAAGTCACCCCAGACGTCTGGGGACTTGAATCTCCTTGACACATAACCAACAGTTTAAGTAAACTTACAAGTCATTTTGTCATTCAAGGTGCTGTTTTGGCACCTGAGCATTTAACCTCAGACAAGCCTTTTTAAAACACCATTGGTTGGCATTGCCTTTATTTTCATTGCTGTGGTTCAAGAGGGCTGCAACAAATGTGTCAATAAAACTGAAAACGCCCAAGTGCCCTTATCCAATTAACTGCACACATTTAGCCTAAACAAATGGAATTGAATTTGGACTACCGAGTGTCACCAAGGTCAAATCATTGAGACGATTCACCTCTCTTGGGATGAGCACCTCTTTCGGTGGAATGGCCAACTTTGCCAAGTTATGGAGTCAGCCTCTATCAATTTGACATCTTGACCAATGTGATGTCAGAAACACTGGTCTAAACCCATCAGTCGACCATTTGTGTCTTTTGTTCTCTAGTCTAAAAAATTATTTTTTTGGATTATTTTCACCGATCTTGGTCATTCATTTAATTTGCGAGCATAAAATGCCAAGGTAAATTTACTGGCTTGAAGTGTCAGCACGATACTAAAATGACTGTTGACGCTGGCACAAGGGTTTTAAATAGAAATTATGGAGTTTTGGAAAAAACTGCTGCTCCTGACCAAGACCTAATTCCGAGGTCCACTCTGATACGACGACCTATCGTTCTCCAATTCTTTCTGACAAGACAATTGCATACAAACGAGACAGCTTGGTATCGAGCGCTTCTTTGCGAGTGCATTACTCACAAGAGACAGGTGCCATCGACACTTAGCGAGCGGGTGTTTTATGTTCGATGCCAACACCTACTTCTACAACAATAGAGGGGGCTGTGCAAGAGCATCTTATAGAACGAACGTGGTGTGAATACCGATGTGAAGCTATCTGGCTACTGTGAGATGAGGGATGTCATTTTTGCTATATCGTACCATTCATATTACAATTACGGCCTAGGAATGTCTAGACTGATGCGAGCCTCTCAAACCAAAATGGTTAAACTTCCATCATGGTAAGGAAAGTGTTCACACAATAGGAAGGGTGGGGCACCCCTATCCACATCACCCAAGGACAATACACCAGGCATACTTACATTGTCATGTGTCTCGAGTATCGTCCTCTGTGCATTGTCGAGATAAGCATCCTCGTATCACACTTAGCAAGATAGTTGTAGTGTTTATCACTAGATGCTGCTGTGCTGTGTTTGTGTTCCGAGACTCATAATTAGCTTGTGTGATGTGTGCAGGGTGTGAAAGGGGTGCCTCAACAGAGTTGGGTGTGACACTGTGTGGGTGGTTGGTGGGCGGATGATCATTTTTATACTCGCCCATTCAAAAATCTCATTAAGTGATAATTATAGAAAACATAGTCCCAAAACACTGAACAATTAATCTCTCAAATGTGAAAGAAGACAATATGTGAGAAATGAGAATAATTGTTGAATAGTTCTCCTTTTATTTTGTGCTATTTGCCCCCTTTTCCAATACATGTATCATCGGAGACACCACTACTCAGCCTACCTATTTTTCTATAATTTGTGGGGGAGGGCAGAAAAAAGGGATAAAATCATTGTCATTATCATCGACAAAAGATGATGTCACAAAGAGAATTGCTGTAACCCCCCCCCTCCCCCCAACATTTATTGCTGCGACCTGACAGTTCACTGTGATGAGCATTGAAAAGATCCTGCGTCTGAGATTCCTCTAGAATTGGACACAAGAATGAGCAACTGTCTTTATAATTTACATACATTTCATAGTCACTAAAACCACATTTCATTCTGATCTGTCTTGATTAATCCAAGGGGACAGTTATTCCCTCCCCCTTCCTATGAATTACCGGACTGCAAACTATTTCTGCCTCCTGAATGATGCAAAAGATTACCTTCACAATGGATGATAAGCACATCGCCCGAGGTCGAACATGAACACTGCATCCGAACAATGACCTGAGATAATGACAAATTGTGAATATATTCTGTCAGATTATGCGCAATTGTTATGAGTCATTTGGTGACTTTTAGCGACTTGTTGAATGATTGACATCTGCGCAGGTGATAGCTAACATGAGCCGCACTTACACCACCTGAAAATGGACCACCAATCTTGGTTCGGGAACCAATGCCGCACCATCGAAAATCCACCAAGCGCTTACACCAGCGCTGCAGCTAGTTATAAAATCCGGCTACAGATGGCGCGCAAACAATAAGCAGAACGCGGAAAGCCTTGGCAGAAAGCGCCATTTCGAAAGCGCCGCCTGGAGCCGAACCATCTAACTAGCTAATTGCCGATCCATTTGCGCTTACACCACGACAAAGCCGAACTTTTAACAAGCCGGGCGAATTTGGACCATCAAGCTTGGTGGGACAAATATGCTCGGCAATTTGTATCGGCAATGGATTGCCGAACCAATTTGTCGCGGCAATGTGGTGGTGTAAGTGCAATTGGTCCACCAATATTTCGTGGTGTAAGCGCAGCTATGGCCAAGGGCAAAAGCCACCGTCCTGTGAAATAACATTAGCATCAGTTAAAGAGTTACGGCTGTTCCCAGATGCACAGATGAAACATGTTTGGATATGACATGACTTGTACTGACCATCATATTATATTCGTTTTATACAAAATCCTGTCCGTTATATGACTTGTACTGACCATCATGTTATGTTCGTCCTATATAAAATCCTGTTCGTTATATGATTTGTACTGACCATCATGTTATGTTCGTCCTATACAAAATCCTGTCCGTTATATGACTTGTACTGACCATTATGTTATGTTCGTCCTATACAAAATCCTGTCCGTTACATGTGAGTTTCCTGTTTTTGCGAGGCCAATATGAGTTATGCTACAGTTGCACCATTTTAACTGATGGTACTAAGAACCATGATCTGGTAGTAGGCTAGAAACCACCACTAACCTGAATTGAGGTCAAAAGAAGTAGTTTTTGGTACCAATGACAACGTCAATAAGGGATTTGCACTGAAGTTTCAGGCAGGCAGTTCTCTTCTATTGATCTTCTTCTCTTCATGATCCGAAGTTGAGGGTGGTTGTTATACGTGGTTCCATGCAACCCAAGGCATTAACAGAGGCTATTTAGGAGACGAAAGAAAATATAATTTTTGCCAGATTTCTTTATTTGGTTCTTTGAAGCAATGAACACTTGGCCACATAACAATTACCCAGTGCCTGAATTTGTGATGGAGCCCTTTCCCTCGGAGCAGTCAACTGATGTCAAAGATCAACAGTTAAACCCTTTTGTAAAGAGCAAGGGCGCTGAACCCTCCTGCGGCTGTGGTAACTATCTAGTCTCTAGTCTGTTTGTTCAGGTTTTGAACCCTTGTTCGATGTGTTTGCAAGGGTTTTCAAAATCATCAGTTTGGTCTGAAGTGCTTCTGGAGTGTTTACCTTAAATCCGAATTGTGAATTGAATAATAAATGGTATCATGATCGCCTTAGTGATGGTAAGATTTTTCCCAAACACTGTGGTTCTTTGAACTTGATGATCTGCTGCACCACTGTCTTGTCTGTTGGTTCTTGTGAGCAATTTGCAGTCTACTGAAACACTCTGCACTGCAACACTGAACAAGAAACTCCTTGTAATATGTTTAACAACAATTCCTTTTATAATATTTTCTGCTCGAAACCCGGTTCAAACTTCTTCTATAGTAGTTGAAAGCATTTTCCAATGATGTACAGATCTCTCTCTTCTGCAATGGCTTCTGTTGATGAGTTAGATCGCAGTATCAGACAAAATTTCCTGCTGAAACCCATCTAATGGTAAAAAAACGTCAAAGGAGCTCTTTAAAAAAACTTCTATGGCTGTTGATAGCATTTTCCATAGCTTGCTGCAACATCATTTCTATGTGTACAACTATCTTACGCAATAGCTTTTATGAGTAACACTTTTGCGCACAATTCCTTTCTATGAGACCGTAATATTCTCCTTAGACCCCTCTGATGCTAAAAAAGACATTCAAAGAAGCTCTTTGAAATCTTTTCTATAGCAATTGATATCAACCTCCATAGCCTGCTATAACACTGGTTCTGTGTGGATAAAATGTTTTACGTAACGGCTTCTACATATATTGGTAACACTTTGACCACAGTTCCGTCTCTGAGACCACAGCTTTCTAATAAAACCCATATTATCATAAAAAAACGTTCAAAGCAACTCTTTGAAAATCTTGTCTATAGTGGTTGTGACATCTTTCCAGTGCCTCTTACGACGGCGGTTTAGATGTGCACAGATTCAAAGCAGAATCACCTGAAGCTCCACGAGGCCATATCTCCGGCTCCTAGTCGATCCAATTGATGTATCACTACTGGGTTTATTAAGTTAGCTTCATTTACCTGTGTGTCATGTCTATTGATGTAGATTGCTCTCATTGATGCGATGATGTCATATCGCGATCCTTCAGGCGACGTGCGGATCGAGTGCAGAGAACTAGTTGTCCTACGTGATTACGCTGCAACCTCAGAGTCGTTTTCTGGGGCTGTCATCAGTATGTGTGTTAATGAGTTGCAGGTACCGCGGGTGATTTTCAGGAGAAGCTTCATTTGACTCTTCTGCCTTGGAATATGATTCATCATTGTACTATGGGGCCTTCTAATGACAGTTCTAGTTCCACAGGGCTGGGAACCATCAGTAATTCATGGGTTGACCTCAGGAACAGCTCCTTGATATTCAAGAGCATGCCCAAATGCCTTCTTCATGCCATCTGCAAAACAGGGCAGTTTTTGATGGAGAGAATTTGCAGACGGCACAACCACCATCTTGGGAATAGCAGATACTCTTTGATAGAGACTGTATGGGGTGAAGGAGGCAGAAATCGAATCTTGGGCCAAGGAAGACCAACAAAGACACAACTACTGATGGGCCAGGTCACACAAAGCACAATTAAAGATCTATTTGAGATGGGAGAGGGGAGTTGACAAAACCACCACATAGCACTGCCACAGCAGCACCAAACCTTGAGCCACTCTCAGTTAGACAAATACATTTCACTTCTGAGTGCTCTCAATGTTGCGATGTTGGTGCACACTCACTTGACCAGCCCTGAGTTTTCTATTGTCCAATAGCCTATTGTTCGTAAAAAGATAGGAAGGGAGGTTCTAATTTCACGGTCACTTATGTCTTTGTGCGATGGATCAAGCCTTGATATTGTAGCCAAGGGGCATGACCGTGCTCGCTTTTTATTGGGGGAAGGTGAAGGCCATTTTTGGTCAATCTACTGTTAAGAAACTTACTTTTTGGAGCCATTTTTTTAGGTTCTGTTCTGATGGTCTTGAAGATGATTAAAGTTAATATTGCCCTTTTCCTCTGTTTGGATGGAAGTTACGTGATAAGAGTATCAGGTACTTGGGGCAAAGAACCATTAGAATTTACAGCATACTGATCGAACGATACTGTGTCTTATTTTCTTCCCTTATCATTTCCCTGGCATGGCTTTCCATACCACCCTTGAACTTGTGCTGCTGGTTTTGCTCAATATATTGTAAATAGTGTGGCCGAGGTTCAAATTGTAGAATAATGTAACAGTTTAAGAGCTAGTAGTATCCTGGTAGATGCTCAGGTCTCAACTCAATATTTTGACTTACCAAGGAAGATACACAAAGGCTGTGCCAGAATATAATCCTCCAACAAAACAAATAGAGCTACAAAAAAACGTAAAACCTTCCATTATTGTGATGTGTTTCACACTGGTCACTCATGTACAGCAAGACTAAAACAGATGGGCAGCGTGGAGCCATCGGCCCAAGGCACCACTGTAGCCAACATAAGCCTTTCACAGGCTCCATTCCCGACAATGAAAACAATGGAAACCGCCATCCAAAGACTGAAGGTTGCCCTTGGCAAGGACGTGTTGTCCGTGTCATAAAAAATGAAGTGGACATGTTCGTTTATATGATTACCGAACACCATGTAGCAGCATCTGCTATGTTTCAGAGCTTGGTCTTTAACAACCAACATGGCTCATGTGTGCAATTGATCTTTGAGTACTGAGTTATATGATGCTTAGGTGGATGGTCCAAATGCTAGGTATTACTCTAAAGACTGATGTTGTAGTCGCTTATTGTGAAAATGTCAAATTTGCTTCACCACTTTGACAAATCTTCACGGAAATGACAAGCAGCAATTATTTCACATGAATGTAGGTTACAGTCAACTCCCTGTACACTGTTTGTGTACACTATGTGCATGATGGTCTGCAACAGCATACCATGTTACAAAGGATGCCCGAAAAGTGCTGCTTCTCCTCTCGAGATTTGATTTTCCTTCATCTTCGTATATCAAAGCGAAAACGTGCAAAAGATACAAACATTAGTTGCTGATGGTGCAAGCGAGGTGCATATCATGGTTTCCATTAATGTGGGTAAATGGGAAATAAGTCCTACCTTCAGTTAAGGACAGAATGATTGTGTTGTGTTGTGTAATAGTGTAAGAGGAATTGCTTCCTATAGCTGAGTGTTTGTGCAAGGTTCTTATAGTTTGCTCTAGATCCTATTGAGAGGTTATATATGCAACCTTTTGTGGATTACCTTGATCATAATTGGCATCAAATAGAAACCATCTTGCACAACTTCATGTACATAGGGAAGCATGTGGAAGATAATACAATGTGGTAAGTTACAGAAGAAAAATCTCTTTCCATCAACATGGAGAATCGGCACCACATGTAAAGAAGGTATACATCAGTTTGGTTTGGTTCAAGGTAGGATTACCTGGGAATGATCTCGGTGACCAACAGAAAATGCTGAAAAAACCTTCTGCCCTAGGAACCAAATCAGCCTCATTATCAAGACTAATCTTATTAAGACCAATCTTGTTTTCGAAACCAACTAGCTTTAATTCCATGAGAAGATATTTGCTTGGAGATGTACCTAATTTACGGTGTTTCAGGGATTGATTTTTAACCATAACTGCTGTCTCAAAAACGAGGCACAGTGCTGCATACACTGTAGATAGTGCTGTTCTGTGAGGTGTTTCAGGATATGTCCCCTTGCTCATTGCTAAAAGTGTCTTGTTAGCGAGGTTCTGTTTACATCACATTGATTATTGATTATTGCCCTAAATATGCCTAATGTCATCAAACACGTTCCTTTATATGCATATTTTTAAAGCTGACAATATTTTCCGGCAACTTGTCCACGTTTCTACGACAACCCAATGACGCCACCTCATTCACATTTCATTCCGATGATTGTTCTTGAAACGAAGAATCATTCATTCTTATAATCTTAATCTCGATGTTATCTCAGGGAACGATTTTTACACATCCCTTCAAAAGTCGTTCTTTTTGAAAAAAAACCTACACGATCCAATCATAATCATCAGAATAACTGAAGTGGAGCACAGCTCTCAGAAACAAAACCTTTGTTGCAGAATTAAACGCTCGCGATTACAATTTTTTTCATTTTTACTACGTTGTTGCTATGGTAACAATTCATATTGAAAGATAAATTCATCTTTGATCTATGTAAGCAGTTAAAATTTCATTTTCCGTGATGTTGGTGTAAGATTTACCCAAAACAATGGCGGGGACATCCTCCTCCTCTTCCTCATGGCTTTGTGGCCTCCTGGACCAGATTGCTTTGAATAGGTAAGACGAAATACTCTACTCTTTACTTGTCTTATTGTCGTCCCGTTCAAACCCAACATCCCATTGCGCTAATCAGCTATAGGCGAAAGCCTCTAGTGTATTAACTACTCGAGTGCTGCAATGTATCGATGCAGCAGCTAGCGTGTTAGCATAGATTGCATGCCATAGCTTCTACCGTAAGAACGCAATTGGAAAGACGAGCATAACATTCTGTTTTGTCCTGTGTCCCCACCGCTTTAGTTACCCTGTGCGTGGTGAATATACATATAGACTGTCGTTAAGAGGCTAGAGGTCATGTGACTAGAACGTGCCCCACGGGATCACATCACGTTTTTTGCCGCATAAGTAGAGACTGTAATCACATACTTACGGGATTAGCGTAATGATGTCATGTCCTGTCATGTCCGTTTAACCTTCTACAGAGCAGGATGTGTTTTGGGAGTGTGGAAAAGAATGAGCTACTCTGTAGGCACCCGTCTCCCTCCCCAAGTAAAGGTATCTTGGTATCTTTTGAAATGGTGATCAGATCAGAGACTAAGTGTCCATGATTTTATGTGAGACTATCAGCTGGTCTTCTTCTGTAATCGCTTTTGTGTTGTTCTGTGTTCTACTACTTCTGGCGGTTATTTGGATTGGTACCCTGTAAGGGTTTCTGGGATATGAGACTCAGCAGAATCATCTTTTGAGACACCTCAGATGTGGGACCCTCTCTAAGGACAAAGAGGTTGTGTCGCACAAAAAGAAAATCTTATCTCTCTGGGGATGATGAGTTGGGCCCCCTCAGGTAGTAGTTGGTCCTTCTTTAAAGACACCTCTCATCACGGGACCCTCTTTAAGAAAACTTTTTTCTCGGGAGGTGATTAATTGGGTCCCCCTATGGTATTAGTCTGTTCTGGTCCTCGGCCAACTAATGAGCTGAAGATTGTGTGCTTGAGCGTCGGCCAGTGGAAGGCGACTGAAGTAAAATTGAGGTTGCTGACGACATCCCTTGGAATAGCCAAGGGGTTAGGCCTATGATATCTATCATAGAAGGCTGTTTTTGTGAAAAATTACTGTCGGTGACATTTTTTGTCACGCGGGAAACAAGTGGTTTTGTGCGAGAAATAAACCCTGCCACCAGTCTTATCCCATCTTACCACCGTCCCAAGGCTAATAGCCGTAAGATTACCGATAATGCCCTTGGCAAAAATCAGCTTTCCGTGCTGCAGCAGATTGGAGATTATTGGTGTAAATAGTTTGTGTGACCCGCTACATCCAACAAATTGTTTCTGAGTTTTTTATGGCGGGATTGATTGTTGGTTAGATATTATAGTTTGCTGACATCTCTTATTAATATGGTCTGTTAACTCTTATCTGAAAGTCAACTTCATTTAAGTATAATTCGGGCAGTTCTAAAACGTTTTCTTGTTGACATGCAAGATGGAAACAAATGATGACGAATGCGAGGATTTAATGTGAATTGATTGCCCAACTTTTCTGCAATTGAACTTTCTTGTTCAGTGAAAGTTCTTCAGTGACAGAATAACTCTCTTCGAAATCTGTGCATTAATATTGAAGAGACATGCAATATTTATCACTTTAGTGGGCAATAATAAGATTGCTAGTCTACAGGCAAAACCATTTGACGCAGCACTGTGCGATAAAATCAAGCTGGCTTTAGAATTATAGTAGATCGTAGCTTTGTCTGCAGGTATGACCTGCTGGTAGGCTTGCTCAGTCAAAATGCTGTCCACTCTCATCGCAGAGTTGTTGCATCCTTTGAACCCTAGTAACAGTGGGAAAAGGCCAGTATGTTCCCTGCCGCGGAATTCATCTCCCAGTTACTTATTCTCACTTTTCCATTGATCAGTCTCCAGATTCACCAAGCCCCTTGTGATTGAGGTTTCTTGGACCGTTTAATACAAGCCACCATTAGGGGCACCAAAGTAATTGATCCTACTTGATGACTAGATTGATGCTGGTAGTACCAGGTTGAGGTAATGGTTGAATAAGTGGGTATCAGCTAACGTTGATACGGGAGGGCTGATTTATATCACCAACTGTTTGGGAAGATTGTTTTATATTTGGTTGAAAATCGTATATTTTTGTAGTAGTGTACGGAGGACAACATTTTGATGTCATGTCCTTTCATCACTGGGGATATCGCTGGTTTTTGAATAGTATTCAGTGTGGAGTAACCTTCAGCTTCTGATGGTGTGACTGAAACTCTGAAGTGCCTTGGAGCTGTTACACTATACAACTATGTTTAAGGTCTAAAGCACTTTGCAAACAAGCAATTTTTGTCAGTCTAATCTGCAACCTAGCCATGACAACATGACCATTGATTGCAACACCAATCTCTCCCCCCTCGAGATATCCTGGCTGTTCATGCAATACCCACAACATTGACATTGCACAACTTGTATTTTTGTGGGGTGCATTGTTGACGGGACACGTTAGCTCTGCTAAACCATTTAAGAAAATAAGCACGACCATTATATAATTTCATTTGCAATACGCGATTGGAGCTTACGATGAAATTATCAGAGCTAAGAGATTCTAGAAATGTACACACACTCGTTATCGAGAAAAAATCCAATTTCTGCGGTAATTAATCTGATTTGTGAAATAGGGATGGAAAAAATGCTTCTGAAGCTGAGGATGGATTTGGTGGTTGTGATGAGGCAAGAATGCTAGTCTCTTGGTTGAGAGTGTTTTGTGATCAGAGAGTGGTTGTCATTGGAGTAACGGGCATCAATCTCATAACCTGAAGGTCTTGGGTTCGACTGCTGGTGGACTCCGGACCCTGAAAAGGAATCATGAGATAGATTTAGAAATAATTTTTAAGGGAACGTGTTCATGCATACATGTAGGTGTAAGTGTATTGTTGGTGTGTTATGCGCCATCTCAGGGTATTTGTGAAACATACTTGTGTACTCCTGTAGCAAAATAGAGTCTATGACGAATGTCAGAAACTTGGTGGTGTAGATGGTGATGGCCTGTCATGCCTGTTGAACCAAAATAGAAATTCATGCATACTCTACAGCATCAAATACAAAAAAAATGTGCCCTATAAAGTAAACACAATCTGTGGGACATATCCCTGAAGGTATACAGTGTTACCCGCAATGATTTCCCTAATATAATTCCATGCAATGAAATTAACCTCAGGGCTATGGGAGTTGCATACAATGCAAATTAGAACTGGAAGCTAGGCTAGGCGCTAGTGAATTAATATAATACACTAAATGAATAATAAAGTTGGTGGAGATTGGGAATCCCTGTCAGTCAGTTGATCCCTTGGTGCGACACAGGAATGATATTTTCATAATCTGAAGGCAGCAACTGAGGGGCTAACTCTTTATGGACTAAGCGTAAGATGTTGTTACATAAATTTACAATTTAAATCACCTTCTAAAAATGTTTCGACTTATAGGTTCCAAGAACAGGGATCCGCCTTCTAGTCCTCAATTTATTTGTCAGTAACCTAGTGTTACAGTCATGTCAGCCAACACAAATGCTTTCAGAGCTAAATAGATTTGGCCTGGCACAGTCCAACACCTATGTATCCTTCTACTTGGGCGTCCCAGTCAATCCTACTTCACCAACCTTTTGCATAAATTTCCCTAGTGACAAACTAACTGATGCTGCCACTCACAAATCAGACTCTCATTATTGTATCCCTTATTTTATTATCCCAGTGTTGATGAGTGATATGTCTGAGGATGACTACTGCCTCCAGTGAAAAGGGCTGATAATATTTTCAACTTTCCTATTGAATACGCCCTTCTGAATAGGGGAGGTCCTTGTCCTGAGAGACTGAAACCCTTTTTCTCTTAAAAGGGCCATCGGTAACTCATCATATCGCATTTCGGCATCAGTCAGTGCCATGATTGGGTGACATCTGACCGTTAGATTCCTGTCAATCTGTCTGTCATAAAGAGCATTTTTAACAACCCCTGCTGAAGGCAAACAGTCTGTTTACCAACTTTTGACCACATCCACTTGGCCCCTCTTCCCATTTTGCCCCTCTCCCTAGGGCGAGAACATTACCATAATTATCAATAACTGCTGAGCACTTAGAGGCAATTATTCTATTTGCAAACCTGATATCACCCTGGACCCTTTGTGTCCCTTTCTAAGGGTATTGTCAAGGTGCTATCACAAAGTGTGGCCCCTTATCAAAAGGGGGTGATAACCACATTAGGGACCATTAGCCTTAGAAATGAAAATTTGCCAGGTCTGTATCATTTCAAGTTATCAGTTATAATATTTAATTGTGCATTCAGGTGTTGATACACCCTAGAAGGGTTTTATTCATTGCATCCTTATTGTCATTCCTATTCTGTATTCTAAAGAGGCATTTTGGGACAGCATCCCCTCCAACAGAAACCGTACAGCGGTGTTAGTTGGATATTAATTTTGCACATTTAGTCTATGCCCTTGTCCTTGCTGAAGTTGTGAACAAAGCCTGGCTCAAAATCCTCGAAACACACTAAAGGAATACTTTCCCCTGGTTGCAATTTTTGCAAATTCTGATTCATATCGTCTTATTATTTTACTGGATGTCTGCAGCAGAGACATTCCTCAGGGGACGATGGCGTCTGACTGGCCATCATATTTCGTGAGGAAATCTGCAGAAAATGAGGCAGAAAATAATCAATTGGTTCTATGCTGTCATTGTGGAACCTACATATCAAGGTCACCTTGGTGGTTCTGACCAACACAGCCTTTTCTTGGTCATATTTAATATCTTATTGTTTTTGTTTTTGTTTTTCGTCATGTCATTACCATTCATTGTCTATGCATATTACTTCAGTTTCTAAAGCGCTGTAAGGTCCAGGGCAGCTGCATCTACATGGAACTTCTTGGTCATATTTAATATCTTATTGTTTTTGTTTTTGTTTTTCGTCATGTCATTACCATTCATTGTCTATGCATATTACTTCGGTTTCTAAAGCGCTGTAAGGTCCAGGGCAGCTGCATCTACATGGAACTTCTGTTATTGAGATTACCTTGGAGAATAGAGTGATCAAACTATCCTTTTTGTACCGCCGAACCTTTCTTCAAGGATGCTCCTATGTCTAGAGGACATGTACTGTTTATCTAAAAGTCATTTCATTGCAAGGGTTTTTATTGAGGACACTTTCCATGATTTTAGAGGAGTTTGTACATAATTTTTGTGGTAAATTTCGATGGTTTTCACAGCATGCCTTGAGGGATCAGTACATTTTCGGTGTACGATAAAGAGTAATAATGTCATCGAAAAATCCAATCATGATTGGCTTGTATACCATCTAACCACGCTCACATCTCGACTCGTACATCACACGATGACTAAGCGCTAAAAAGGTCACTTGACCTTATGGAAAAGATATTCCTACGACCTCTCTCAATGACCGGCGTAATCCTTGAGGTTTTTTTGTGGACGACTTTGAAAATCGAGGAAGCCGATTCAAGAATGACCAGTCTTATATTTCTAATGGACAAGAATTAGTCTGAGTTTTGTTTTCAAAGCATTCAGTGTTTGGATGATCAGGCTGCATAGAAACATTTTATGTTTCACATGGTGGTATAAGGAAAATATCACCATGCCTAATCCTAGCAATGGAAACAACCAACATAACAGAGACCCAGTTGGATCTTGTTGCCTGAATAGACCCACTGTTACCCAAAACTGACTCTGTGTTATAAAATGTTTCCAGTGTTGTCTGATATTTACCCATGGGCCGAGTTTTGCTCAATATAAATAGAGCGTTACCGAATGAGCACCCAGTCTCTCTCGTATCTGGTTTTTGCCAATTTAAATATGTGTTTTACCCAATACAGAACCAGTCGGCATCGCATCCCAGTGTTGCTAATTTCCTGCTGTTTTGCCTACATCCAGTGTTGCCCAATACAGATCCAGTGTTGCCCAATACAGACCCAGTGTTGCCCAATACAGATCCAGTGTTGCCCAATACAGACCCAGTGTTGCCCAATACAGATCCAGTGTTGCCCAATACAGATCCAGTGTTGCCCAATACAGACCCAGTGTTGCCCAATACAGATCCAGTGTTGCCCATTACAGATCCAGTGTTGCCCAATACAGATCCAGTGTTGCCCAATACAGATCCAGTGTTGCCCAATACAGACCCAGTGTTGCCCAATACAGATCTAGTGTTGCTCAATAGATACAGTGTTTTGCCATATATCCGAATGTCACTCAATATTCACCTTTCCCTTGTGCTACCAAATAAAGATACAGTGGTGCTCAATATACACCCAGTGTTGCCACCAGATAAACCAACATCAGCCCATTGATATTGTCTAATGTCATCAACACTGAACCAGTGTGCACCCAGTGTTACTCATTATGCACCCAGTGTTACCCAGTGTGCACCCAGTGTTACTCATTTTTCAACCATTGTTACTCATTATTCACCAAGTGTTACTCAGTATGCACCCAATGGTACTCATTATGCACCCAGTGTTACCCAGTATGCACCCAGTGTAACTCATTATGCACCCAGTGTTACTCATTTTTCGCCCAGTGTTACTCATTATTCACCCAGTGTTACTCAGTATGCACCCAGTGTAACTCATTATGCACCCAGTGTTACTCATTTTTCGCCCAGTGTTACTCATTATGCACCCAGAATATAGATTCAATGGAACCAGTGCACTGAGGATAATGCTCAGGCAGCCTGACAGGTGTCCTTACCAACGGCCACTAGGCAAACTATTGGAAAAACCATGTCTCGGAGATTGACCAAGAAAAACGGTGCCGCCTTTCCACAACCGAGTATGGTGTGACCTGGCTTTTGAAATATACTATGTTGCGTTTTATTCACACTTGTTGTATCATTCACTAACGGGAAACCTGGAATAGGTTGTCAATCAAAACATAAAAACATATAACGATATATATTGGATAAAGATCATTTATCGGATAGCAACCATAGACTAAAGTTGATACTTCATAAAAAAGTTGTTGCGCTCCTTTCTTTGAGCAACATGTACAGTTTTACCCTCCCATAGAACGTAGTCATATCCATAAAATGCCTTGAATATTTCTTTAGCGCAAAAGAGAATGACATGTCTCATGAATAAAATTCATTTGTAGTTCCCCTTTCTGCCACTAGGGCAATAAAGGGGCTGTTTCATTAATAGTGATATAAAATAGACTAGTTTGCCGCTCCACCGTTAAGGCATTAAAGGGGTTGTCTTATGAATATGATAAAAAGACTAGTTCACAATTCTACCATTCACTCTCTCACTCGCAGTTGCAATTTAACATTTCTATATCAACTGTGCCACACAATTCTACCATAAGGGGGTATTTATATGCAGAGAATAAAGTTTGTGAGATTCACCAATACATAAATAATGCAACATATTCCACCAAGTAACCAATTTCACCAGTATTCCTACTTTCTTCATGTAAGTGGGACTCTCATCCTTCATGTGTTTCATGAGACATCTTCTTTAAGAAGTGGGTACCAATTGGCGTAGAAAAATACGACATAATATCGGATAAGATTCTTTATCAAATAATTAGCAAGTTAAAGCCGACACCGACAAAAAATTGGCCATATCTTTTTTTCCTGCTAAACAATGCACAGCGACGTGTAGTAGCTTCCGATAAGGGTGTCAACCAAGTATGCCGTAATCTTGAATAAAAACAAGTTATCGAAGATTTTCTGTTATTTCATCCATCGTCGTCTTTTTATCAGCGTAATTTTTCTGCCGGCACCCTTGACATGGGATACATGAGCAGAGGAATGTGGCACAGAGCATGTGTTTTTTTCACCGAGGTTGTGTTGGGCGTATTTTTTCTTACCAGGTATTGTCAATATGAGAGAAAAACTTTAGGCCCTGGGGGTTGATCCTAAAAAAAGCTTGCAAGTTGTATTTGTAACTTCTTTTGGTGAAATGACACCTCTGTTGCAAGGCAACCTCTCTATTAAGGACACTGATAGTGATCAGGAGTTTGTCAAGTTCCATTGGCTTTGACCTCTGTGATATTGACACCTCCTTGTTATGGACAGCACTTGTCAAATCAAAAAAGTTTCCACTACATAAATGTAGAATTTGAATGTACAGAGAGAATTTTGAACTTATGAATAAGTTCAACAATTTTGGTGGGAAAACCTAATCATGCATTTTGTCCCCGGATTTAATGCGAGTACCCCGGTAATGCGACCATTCAGCCTCGGTCACATGAGTGGTCGTGTTACCGGGGTTCCACTGTATAAGGTTATTGCCTAGCCAAAATTGTAAGAATATGCTCGAGGATACTTTCAAAATCAACTTGAGCCAAATTGTGATGTATATTTTTTAGTTTGTTTATAATAATAATAATAATAATAAAGGAATTTATATAGCGCCGCTTTAAATTAAATTGTCAGCGGCGCTTTACAATACATACATAGATATAAAACAATTTAACCATAAAACACATTGAATAAAACACTATCTAGTGGAAATATAGGTTAAAAAGGTGTTTAAAAAGAGTATAATCAGTTTGCATGGAGAAATATTAGGATTAAGGGGGTATAATTGAGGCAAAAAAAGGTGGAAGTTATCGAAGTTGTGTCAACCCTAATTACTCACTGTGAAGCCTTATGTGCTCGGTAGAGATTTTGTCATTTTCATCATTAGTTTGTTTCATTTTTGTTTTATCATTTTTGGCTCACCGTAGGTGAGTCTATATAATACCGCAGTGTCCGGCGTTCGTTGTCGTCCGTTGTCTGTCTTCTGTCGTCTGTTGTCCTTTGTCTGTCGTCTGTCTTCTGTCATCCATTGTCCGTCGTCCGTCTTTGTCGTCTGTATCATGTTTTTTCACAGTGACACGTTTCTGATCTGCTAGGGCCAAGAACTTGAACGTTTTTACTCAAGATTCTCCCAGACAGGTGACCTCTCACACTGAATTTCGGTCTTATCTGATTCTCAACTTGGCCTACAGGGGGCCAAAAGTGATAACCTAAAAAGTGTGATGTCTCACTTGTATTGAAGTGGCTCATTTTCGATATCAATCTGATGGTAGGTTCTCTTAGCAAGGATATATCACATAAAGGTTTTTGATTTGACCTACTTTTCAAGGTCACAGTGGTCAAATGGCCATTTGAGTATTAAGTATGGCACGTTTCTTAACCGCTAAAGCTATGAACTTGAAACTTGGTACACATGACCCCCTACGTCAGATAACCTCTTGACGCCAAATTTCGGTCCAGTCTGATTCTTGATTTGGCCACCAGTCATATGCTCCATGTAAATCCTTAACAAATGACTAGTAATGACATTGTTTTAGTATCTTGGTGAACATGTTGCTTGGGATCCAGCAAAACAACTAAAGAAATATAAATTTATTTTGAGAAATTTTTTTCAGGGGTGTCGATGTCACGTTTATGCTAGGCTACATTCAACCGTTCATCGTTATGTTATTTATCATTTCATTTGTGGTCTCCATGGGTAGATTTGCAGTGAATATTTAATTAGAACAGGCTGGTGGCAATTTCGATGACTCCTCTCGACCTGTGAACTATTTATTTTCAGTTTCAGAAAAAGACTTTTCTTGCATTTGCAGTGACAATTCGAAGATCCCTGCTGCGATAAGATAATCACCCTTAGGAACTTCTTTGAACTTTGATTGTGAAAAACTATGTCCTGGAGAGTTTTATGTGAGGTTAGTTTTATAGAGATTTTCTGTTGAAAATGCAACAAAATTACTAGTCTTCAGCGGACAATCAATAAGACACTTGTCGAATGCACTTACTAAATTTACCTATCTTTTCTTTCAGGTAAGTAACACCTGTGATGTAACGAGATAAGTAAGGTAGGACTCTGAGTGTTAAGGGGGAGGGCAGATAACAGTGGTACAAAATTGATGTACAGACAATCTGTTGTCAGTTTAAAGTTAGGACTATGAACTTTAGGAACATTTTTTCGAAAATCTTGAATTAGTACCATCTAGTTTCGCCACAGTTGCTTCTGGGAAATTTTCCGTCTTCAATATCCATGAAAACGCATCAAGCTTCACAGCATCCAAAACCAGAATTTCATGCCGATCTTTTTTAATGATGGCCGGTAAGGAAGCTTCACTTCAAAGAGAAATTCAGTGAAAGAATCGAACGGCCGTTCATCTTTGCCGCGATGGTGTTAGGCGGTGTATTTGTGATAAGAGTAGCTAGGAGAGGTGGGAATTTGGTTTTACTTTGATAAGATATTTCACAAAAGTTTCTCTGTTCTTGCGGAAAGTTTGCCACAGGGACGAACTGATGTCAGCGGCGACGACATTGATTCAAACTGATGCCTCGGATTTGTTAATCAATGTGATCAGCAGGGCCACATTCAGATGGGACAGGGAGCGTTGTGACCTCCTTTCATGCAGATGTGGGACAAAAAAACAAAAGGTGTTTTCTAACCTTTCCCCTAAGAGCCTACTGCACCTACTGAAAACTCGATCATTGACACTTTTTGGAACACCCTGACTATCAGCTGCAATATGAACCAATCCACGAACCACTATCAACTCGTGAAGGAGCATCATGTCCCACTGCCCTCTATGGGCCAATAAAACATCCCCTCCGGGCTAAAAACAACTATCTGGAGAATTGTAATGGGCGTACGGCACGAGATACCGCGCGGGGAGAAGGATAATGAATATGAACTGTTTTGTTGATCCGGTCATTGGTGAAAGATGGGCCAGGATTCTGTGCGGTAGCATCCGTTTAGATGTTGGATTGAACTAGCATTGTCTGCATAATGTATTGGGTATAGTTTACTGATTATGGTAATTCTTTATTTCTATCATACCGTAAAGTGGGGTGAAAAGCTGGCCCTTGCGGTGAAATTGCCCAAACTCCCAAAGTCTAATTTCACCCCACTTTCGGCGAGTTCCGGCACCAGCCATCCCATTTTAAAAAGGCCCCGTCCAGATTATCAAAAGACAGATAGACATTGCCTCTACATCCCACTATAAAGCCACTTTCATTCAATTTCATTAAAATTAATTTAAAATAACTAATGATGTTCTTTAAAAAAACTCTTGAGCCTTTGTCATTTTAAATCCACCAATGAATTAAAACCCTTAAACGAAACCACACTCCATCCCTAATTTGCATAATTTGATCTAAAGGTGATATGAGCATGTTTTGCGGTGGCCCGGTATTGGGAAAATGCTGTTTTATGTGGTCATAAATAAATGAAGGCTGAGCTTGAGCTTGCTGCAATGGTGGATTGGATGAATTTTCTAGTAGATGTTCTCAGGTGAGTGTCTCCTTAATAGCTGCTACATGTAGTATGACTTGGAACCACAATGGGAACCTGTACAAGTGGGTGTCCCTCTCATCATTCAGTGTACATGTATGTATCAAATAAATTCCTTGACAATTTTGTAACTTTTGACATTTTTGCTCCATTCCTTCTAATTTTTTTTCTGACATCCATCATCAAATCATAGTTAAACAATTTCTGCAGTGATTTGGAAACACTGACCACCACAAAAATATTTATCTCAATAGCATCAGCCACCTATACCCCCTCTGTGCCAAAAGAATTGCAACTACGAATTTCTCATGGCCATCAGAAGTAAAGTCTCCTTCAGATAAGAGCTTATTTGTTGGTAACCAATGGTCTTATTGTCCTTGTACAAGAATTGTGGGGAAGTTTTCCACGTAGAATGAACAATCCTTTGTCAGACCTCCACTGCGCAGTATAGAATATTTAATGTCTTTTTTACCAAGGTTCCGGGTCTTTTATAGCAGACATTCTAGAGTATTGTTGTTACATTTTTGTTTTTCCTTCAAGATGCAGCAATAGTTGGGATTAAGTGCGCAATCCTAAAGGATATTGGTGGTTACTACGGTAACACTGGTGTGGAACAAGAAATATTATCATCAATTCATGAAACTTATAACTTTGTGTGGTAAAATGGGAAGATTTTCTAAAATCGATTTCTTTGACTTGACCAGCTTATTTTTTCTTAAGCTTTTTCTCAACTTTACTATTTGTAATGACCGACATCACAAGATCAGAAAAAGTAGATCCTAAAAACTTTTGCTGCCAACTTTAACCTTCTTGCTGCATTGGGAGGTTGGATCATATCATGTACCAAATCTCACTGACCCCCCCCCCCCCCCTCCTCATCAACCCCACCCCGGTATGAATTCCTCAAGTATCACATGATATGCGAAATGTTTGCTTGGATGAGATGTAGCCAGGACAACTAAAACAAAAACAGCAGTAATATGCCCCACAACTAAACCACTGGATTGACAATGTAGCTACCTCCTTTATTTCTGCAATTCACAAAGTTCTTAAATCGTGAATCAAGATTATTAGCAATTGCATAAATTTGGCAGTTTGCAGTAGATGAATGGGCAATAATAACATTTGATCAAAAACAGCACTGTTATTAGACGAATGCATCACTGAATCAAGAAGTAACAATAATTGTTTCGGACTTAACAACGGAGATTTCAAATTGACACATTTAATTGAGCCGAAGTGGCGATCCAGCACTAACAATCCCTTTTAACGAGGCTGTGTAAATTAATTACATTACTCACTACAAAAGGAGACGGCTTGGTTTTTGTGACGGACTATACTTAAGGGTCCTGTAAATCTCAATGGGAATTTGAAAAAGAGCATGAAGTGAAATGAATGGATTTCTAGGATTTTATTTGTTGTTCAAATGAGAGTGGCATTTTTACATAAAACACAGAAATAAACATGTGTTCCGCTATAAGAGATTCAATTTTTTTTCTTATGAGGGGGGGGGGGGTGTATACTTTTGTGGCAAAATTTCCTTCTATTAATTTTTGAAAATATGAGGACTTTTTCTCAATTTTCAAAAATGGGTGTTGGGCGCTGAAAGAAGATCTTTCAAATGAGTCGGAATATGTTCTAATGACCGTCGTTTGGTCTCTATTCAACTTTTACTGGGTTTTGGAAGTACATATAATATGGGAATGCTGTCACGGGAACGGAATTATTTGGTAGTGTGTTGATCAGAAAAAACAATCTGACAAGTGAGTGGCTTATGAAAGACCGTTCCTCATTTGAGAGACTGTCTCTCTATCATAACACCTGCTGAAGCATGTACTGAATATTCTTAATCTGAATTGCTATTTTTGATATTTTACCAATTTCAAAGACAGTATCAGAATATTAAAACATCACTAGATGTATATTGTAATATTAATGATTTATAACGAAAATATGCATATTTTGTAACTATTACCATGTTTATTAATTTTGGGCCCACATGTGACTATATATTCTTGTCCCTATCAATAACTTTATTTTACATTCATATCTGATATGTATAATTTTGGCCTGTTATACTTTTTAAACATGATGCAAGACAGCTAGTATAAAATCACCTTCAGACCTTAAAGGGGGACTATAGTCAGGAGCAGAGGGGCTAATTTGGCCATCTTGAGGTGACATATATACGCAGTAAGAGCCCTGGGTCATGTAAGATTCAGCACTAAATATATTCCTCGTACAAGCGTGAATAATTTCGACGTACTGTGAGATGTGAGAGACCCCTATTAGCGACATTGTATAACTTCATCTTGCCTGCCTAGCTGCTGCCTATATTGTCCCTCTAAAATGCCTGTTTGCTTCAGGATTTTAAAAGCATTTGCGGAAACCATCTAAAAATTATACATGTAATGCCTGGAGAATCAATTCCGAAACAACCTGTATAATGGCAGGTGTTTTATGTATGAGGGTGCTTACTAATAGGATGTGAGTTGGCCAGAAACTGTTTTATTTTAAATGAAGCAGCTTTTAGACCATCGTCACCATCATTTCAGCTTGAACTTGAAATCCTCAAGCTATTAGAACTCTTTCAAAATGAAGTGAATGCCAAGTTTGAAGGTGGGAGCCAGTTCGTTGCCTTGCCAAAATGGTGGTGCCAATGGCCAACCTTTAAAACTGCCTTCTATCCTTTAAATAGTCAAAGACATATTTTTTGTCCTACTAGTTCTCATTTTTTTCATCAAAGTCAAAAGTTAGCTTTGTTTATATTGTGATAGACTGTTCATCCATTTTGGACTTATTCATTTTTGTTGACTCTTGCTGTGGTCACTATTAGGCTACGACTCAGACTTGCCCAGGCATTTGATTTTGCATCAGTTTGGTAACATAGGCCCTTTAAATGGGGTCCACTTTAACTTTAATGTTTATATTTGCCAATTAATTTCTCCTCCCAATTAATTGAAAGAATAACTAGAAATAAAACATGCATGGTACTGTAGTTTTACTGCTCCCAGAAGGCAGCAAAAATGAGGCAGAATATTTTGAAATTTCTTATGATCTGCAATTCTTTGGTTGCCATGGCAGCAAACGATGCTTGTTTTAATCACTAGATAGGACGAAAGAATCTCATGATTACCTTTTTATACGAAATCTTTTCAAACATTGTAAAATTTGCACCAGAGTCGAAATTCTTTCATGCAAATGGCTGGTGACAATTTTTATAGATTTATTGTGTTTATTTTTTAACTTTAAAAAAACATCTGCCTAGTCTGTGGCACAGAATACATGCATAATGATAATGCCAGCATAGAATCTAGTCTGCTTTTTCATTATCTCTTACGAGTGTTGCGCCATATTGTATAACTGGGGCAGTCCCATTTTTCGTGTCTGGGGTAGTTTGAGTACGGATCTTCTGGCCAATTCGAGGGGCTCCGGCTGACCCGATGTATGGCGTTACTGATTATTTGCTACGGTAAGTCCGTCATTTTACAAATCTTCAGTTGCAGAAGTCCCAATCTAGTGATTTCCACGCTGTGACAGTGCAGAGCTCGTCTAGAGAATCGATCTATGTTAACATTTTTCATTAGTTTTTTATGCATTTCTCGATGCAAGCCATGCTGCATGCAGTATAATTGCAATAGTGTAGTTTGGTTGTTGTGTGTTTCGGTGGTTATGCACGGCTTTTTGTACTGTTTTTTTGCAATTGGGTCATGATGTTTTCAAGTCATATATACACTTAATTAAGTGTTTATTAGGATTAAAATGTCACCACATGATGTAAGACAAAGTTTGGATTCCATTGGATTTCCTGACTTCATGAACTTTCAAAACTAATTCGTGGGACATTTTGTCAGTTTTACTATCCCGTCGTAAAATCATGAAAATTTTTCAATATAATCGCTAAATCGTCCATTAAGCAGTACATATTGTTACTTTCTTATTATTATCTTTATAGATTTATACTTTTATTGTCTGTTACTTCTTACATTTATATGCTGAGATTGTTGCTTCAAATTTTATGAAAACATGAAATTCTTATGAAAAGTTTTGTGAAAAATGGCGAGAAAAAGAATTTTGCAAGTTTAGACATGGAGTTGTCTGGCTGGTGGCGCATGCGCCATCGACGTCATCACCAAAAACCATTGACTCAAAATTATGATCGTACACAATTTTGGTACCCAACTTGAAGTATCTGCGAGGAATAAAAATATATTCATGTATACATAACACATAAAAAGTCAAATGAAAATAGTGAATTGGGGGAAGGAATGTCAGTATTCCTGCTCATCACAGTTCAATTTTTTGTATATACAATGTACGAATATTACATTTTTTTGCAGTTGCATATTCAACTTTTTTTTAAAATTTGGGCGTGAAAAAAATGGAAAAAAGAATTTATGTCCCCAATTTGACTACTTGTGGACTATTATACAAGTTTATGAACATGATGAAGGACCTTTGCCAATTTTTCATTGACATTGCACCAACTTTGTGCCTACATGGTTTACAACAGGCTCAGGGCCCCGGTTGTTCAAAATCGCAGAATTCAAGTTATCCCTAACGGTTACGTTAAGTATCATTAAAGACGTTATCTCTTTCAGTTAATCACATTAAAATTTTCACGTTAAGACTTAACGACTCCGTTACAGTTAACATGATTTTGAACAACCCAGCCCAGGACTACAAAATGAACGTGAAGATGATGATTAAAATACCGGTGCTTATAAATGATAAACTAACATTATCAGTATGAAACTTATGAATTGAATATCTCCACTGATGCCAAATTTGAAAATTTAATGTCTTTTAGTCAAGATTGATGAAGTGACCCATCTCTGACCTGAGGCATACATAACCCTCTTCCAAGAGCCCAGGCTGTTGTCCCCTGGTGCAGCTTGGCGTGACAACAGTTGGAAAGTCCAGTTGACAACAAATGGTAGATGGTTTGGTAGTGCTAATCTAATTCTGTTGACCGCCAAATTTTTGCAGCATTTTTTTTCTCGCCAATTTCCCAAAATACTTAGAATACACAAATTCTCTTGTTTTTTGATTGGAAAATATTTTTTACAATTTTTTTTTCTTGTTTTAATTTTTGTGAATCAATATTATTCATGAAATCTGCGGCTAAAAAATATAGGTTATGTGTGTATTGATATAACATATTTGAATATAGAAAAAACGTAGATTATGTGTATATTGACATAATGTATTAGAATATAGAGATGTCAATTGTGATGGTGCCTGTAGGGTACCTGCAGCTACAGGATTACTTCTGCAGTCACAGAGTCACTTTTCCAGTTACAGGATTACCTTTGCAGTCACAATTGTTGCTGTCACTGGGTTACAATGGTACCTGTTGATCTGTTGATTCGGATATCATCACACGCCCGTGTCACATCTGGGACCCCCACCCCCACGGTGTAATGAAAGTTACTTCTGGCAGAGAGATCTTGATCTGCCTGAAGAGTGCTTGATAGGGATGAAAGTTCGCCACCTATTGGTAGATAACCACTCTTTTTCAGCTCGGGTTTTCCAATAATGGTCATGCAAAATATTTTCTGTCCAGATACCTTCCTGATTTATTGCTCAAAGTTTTTTTCAAATTGTCTTCCCTTTCACCGTTATGCACAATGGCTACAGGAGCGCATGGCCCACGACATTTCATTTTTTCTCATCTTTTTTATTTTTGACTGATTTAAATTGACTTGTTTGTTTTGAAACGTTTCAATATTTAGACACTACTGTCTGCAGTGCCATTTAACCGGAACTGTGTGCAAATCAAATAATGATAGCTGTCATTGTATTCCATTTGGTGCCCAATAATCTAGATCTGTGTCTATCACGTTTAACTGTTCGGTGCCCAACAGTGTTAATCTACGTCATTTGAGAGGGTGTCCCATGCATCCATTAAAGCAATCGTTTCCTTGAAACAATGTAAACTACAATAACTCCATCTGATGGGCAGTTCTGAAAAATAGCAATTCTGCTGTTTGTGCACTGTATGTTTGGGTTCTTGACCTTGGGTTGGGTTAAAATGGTCTTTGGGTGAGAAGCACTGTAGGGATATTGGTAAAAACCCTCAGGCACCCAGGGTATCTATTCTGGCTACTTTCCCTTTAAAGATATATATTTCTACAGTTTACACTATACAGTGGAACTCCAGTCGGCGACCACCCCGGTAACGCGACCACCCCGCTATGATGACCACAAGTCGTCGGTCCCGAATGGATTCCTGTCTAATTACCTGTACAAGGCCCCTGGTAACAAGACCACCCTGGTACCCAGACCACGACCACTGGATTGGGCGGTCCCAATGACCAAGTTCACCCCTTCAACCCGATCAAAGGGCCCAATTGCCATAATCGGTCGTGACCGCGTCTCCAATTTACCCAGCAATTAACACCTCGGCACAAAGCTCTCTCTTGATTATTATAACACCACAAACAGTGGCTATCATGAGAATCTATATGAAAACTTTTGTACGAGCAGTTACTATCAGTTGAAAACTAATAAACTGTGTATTACTAATGTTTTTTGAATCAATTTATCCGTGTTTTTTTCATCATTCAGCCCTGTCAGTGTTTTTTGGCTTTGAACATTTTTCAGAATCAGAAGAAAGAAAGAATTTCTGAGTCCGAATATTTTTTTCACTTGTTGTTTTGCTGCTGAGGAATGAGGAAACATCATCAGCCCCAAAAAGAAATTTTATTTTCAGAACTTTGAACTAATGAAAACATTTAAATCTGAAGGATGAAAAAATTGAAATGAAAATGAAATGAAAAAAGTCCAAATATTTTTTTCACTTGTTTGTTTTTTATTTTGGGCTGTTAATCGAGTTCACAAACCAATTAAACGCAATTCTTAAAAACATTTCTAGTTTCAGTAATGAATGGGAACTTGAAAATTGATGCAAAATAACATGAGTCTGCTAACTTTATACCAGGTTGAATATTTGAATATTTGAATTGTTATACGATATTATTGTGATATCATTTTGGCTGGTTTTCCGTCAACAGAGTTCTTAGTCTGGGAAAAGATGTCGACGGAAATTGTTCACTGATTAGGAAAAAATGTTAATTTTCCTAATGGAAGAAGAATCTGGAATTACATGTAGGTACATGGGAACTGATTAGGAAATGGACCCATGCCTAAAGAGTGGAGCGATGAAATCATCTTAAGAAATCACACGCAGAAAACTATCGTGGAAAAACTCCTGATTACGCCACGCTTCAGTGATTGTGAAAAGACCTATGCAAGACGTTTTTATTCAGGTTTATTTTTCGTGTGTCAATTATTTTCATTTCATTACAAGATGCTGGAAGAAAGGGTTCCCGCAAAGAATGTGTCGGGAATTACGCTGCCTCTCCGTTTTCTACATAGATGCTGCCATCGTGCATGCCCTGATCCTCGGAGTTAAGCTGGTATCCATGGAAATGCATCATTTTGCATACCGTTTTTTTTGCTCGCCTCATTAGCCAGATAAATTCTACAATCGTCAAGAGGGTTAAAGATGTAAGACCTAATTAGAGTAATTAGTGAAGTTTGTTTAAAACTTTCATGTTAATTAAAACGACCGTGTCATGTCATTTTAACCCGTCATTAGCTGAAGACATAATACGAGATACTCCTACACTCGTCCTCCTCGATGATATCGATGCACTGAACATTTCTCCGCAACGCCCGAGGATGAAAAAATTTCCTGGCCTTTGCATGAGAGCAGGTGTGTGGTAGATAAAATGGTGTTGATGCCACATCGATGGTCACTAGCACCAGCAGCCTGCCTTCATTTTTTGTGGGAATCGTAGAAAGTTCATAATCTTCCACATGAACTAGTCCTTGTCCATATTTGTCTGCAGGCTGTGCAATCATGCTTGTGTGTGTGTGTGGGGGGGGGGGGGGTAGCATAAGGCTGTGTCAATTAATGTCACGCTGTCTATCATGAGATAACCTTTGATATTTTTTACAGTCTAAAGCTTGTGCCCCTTACCGCCCTAAAGAAATTCACTTCTTGTGAGTGAGTAACATGTATAAGCAAAAATGAGGCCCTCCATCATACTTTTCGTGCGAAGACGAAGCCTGGAAAGAAAATTGGCAAGAAATTGCAAAGGCCTTTCATGGCATAAAGTTAGACCATTGAATCGAGGCAATGATAAACACCCTGGCTGATATAAGGTATAACATCTGACAATATCTGAGAGCTTTCGGCAATGATAATTGTACATGTATGATACAGACATTAGGCTTAGTTCAATAGACAAATTGTTATACCTAGCATGGACACTAAAATTAACCTGAAAAGGTTTGTCAAATGTATGTGTGCATCCATGTTCCTTTACAGTAGAACACCTCATAACCTTAACCTTGTATTATATATTGCAGGGAGCAGACAGTGTCTGACATTTTTGAAAGTGTTTCTATTATACTATGATTTTCTTCTCTCGAAGCCTTAAAGGCCCAGGCCATGTTTAAAAGATTTGTAATTGTATTTGAAAATTTCCAATTGCACAAATACCAGTTGAATATATAATTGTGAGTGTGCCCTACTCAAGTTATGGAGTACAGGCCACCATGTTTAAGGCAGATCTGATAATAAGATGTCACCCATGTCTAGGGAGGAGGTAGATACAATCAGTATTCTCAGGGGGCCAATTGATTTAAACGTCGTACCTCCGCATTAAGGAGATGACAGTCACTAAATACACAATAAGATTATTACAATGCTACAATGTATCTATAATCTTCCAGTATACCTCTAAACCTTGCATAATGACATGACCACATCCACAGAAGATCTTTTCATGTCATTCCCCAGGGGTTGGGTTAATATGAGAGAGTACCTGCCCACTGATGGCCCCAAATCACTAGAATACGCCAAAAAGTTGGATATATTTCAAATAATCTCCCCGATTGTCATATGATAACTCTGATCTGAACATAATGAGATTTGTTCTGTAATCCGCATTGTATTATGATCAGATAGAAGGTAAGACTCTTACATCAACAACTGAACAACCTGCCTCGCTCAACAAAGGTTTGTTTTGTTTTGAGCATAGTAGCGGATTGTTTTCATTTTGATAAGAGTCTCTATTTCTCGGGATTGGGCATCTGTAAAACATGAATAAGGAATAGGTGAAATGAAACAGAAATGAAATATCAGTAGTATTAGCAGTTTTCTTATTTTTGGTTTTTATTGTTTTGGGCTGTGACGATGTGACCCATTAGAAATTGCAGAAAAGTTTATTTGGAAGGAAAAATCTTTTGCCGACTCCAACTTCGGCTGAATCTTGGGACTTGGCTACTCTTTCATCTTCAGGAGAGATCAGTGGGTTCAAAGGTCTGACCTGCCCTGAAATCAGCCCTAAGGGAATAGATGTGATAATTTCCTATAAATGTATCCTCGTGACTGCCAGGTTCAGTTTATCTTCATTTCTTGTTTCAAATGAATAAGGTAAAATAGGTCAAGGGCTAAACAGGTCTGTCTTGCGCCTAGTTCAGCCCTTGATAATAGGCATGGTGTTTCCCTGAATAGTTCATTTACCTAACCAGCCTGTTTTGGGAGCACAAAATTTCTGACTTTCTTGATTTTTTTATATGCAAAAAGTACTTCTCACCTCACGGTTCACAAATTAGAGATAACCATGCATTTGATAGATGAACACAGCACCAACACTGACAACTACGGCCAATGCAGCGTTTTTCCAAATCTAAAGAAAAGTTGGCCATTTCGTTATATGCAAATAAAACGATATTGTTCCAGTTCTTTTGGAGTGAAGAAGGTGCGATAAGTAAGTTTATGTAATCCCCTCGAAGTTTTTTTTGACTGCCTAAATTGTTGCTGGTCATCATGTTGAAAACATAGGAGTGTTCTAGAAATAGCCTTGGTTGTATTATTCAATCCCTCAAGGTTCTGTAGGATTTTGTGAATCATACAAAAAATGCCTCGTTTTCTGCTATAAAGTTTTCTTCTTGTTTTAAAATATTTTTGTTAAGTTTGGTCACATGACAGTTAATTAAGGATAATTGAATCGAGGACAATACTAATTCAATGAGATAAAAAAATTAATTTGATACTAGCATTTTTGACCAGAAATTTACTTGTTTGTGAAAATATAAAAATATAAAAATGTCACAATGTCAATGAATATTTGTCTCATTATAGTTATCATTTATCATTGTCTCAACGTTCTTAGCAAGACTTACTGAGTTGCAAAAAAGTGGTTACATCACTAAGAGCCCAACACAACAAACAAATTTTCGAATCCTTTCTGCCTGTTTGGATGGATCTACGGTAACCATGGCGACAGCTTCGTGCTGCAGCAAACGATGCATGGGAGGCTGGGAGTAGCATGTGGCAGGAAGATTGCACAGCATCTTAAAAAACGCTGCGAATATTGAACTAGCGCTGCTGAGGTTAAGGATAAGGTGAACTTTGGTGATCACGTGATTTCAAAAAATGTTCTTTTTACAGTTTTAAACTTTTATAATGTCTGTCGCTCTGTGATTTGTATTGTTTATTCCTGGATAATACAATGTACAATTAAGGCCTGATAAGATTCATTAAATAACTATAGATTCGTTCAAAAATTCTTTTTAAGATATTTTGAGGATATTTTTAGGGTACTGTACATCAATTTTGATATGGACAGTAAAGTGCAAAAAGAAAATACGTTTCATTAACAAAAGATTAACTTGTGTGAATCAACTGATAATAGTCAAACAGTCTTAAGTAAATGCCGTGTTCTGCCTGTTCCTTGGTTTTAATTTGTGATTAGTGCTGCACGGTTATCTGATGTTTTACTTTGTGTGTCAGATGAGGCAACCACAACCTGTCTTTTGTGGTCGCATACATTGGGCTAGTCATGACAATCACAAACGAGATGTCAGCAATGCACAAAGTAATCTAAAACTCTGTCTGCAAGTGCAAAATGAGAAGTAACACAAGGAGTTGTTGGTGTAAATCTCTATTCAGGGTCTCTGCCAGAAGGTTCGTTGGGTACGTTTCATGTCCCACTGATGAGAATTCTTACAAATTACCTGACGGGTCCTCAAAAATCTTCGAGATATGAGTTTTCATTTAGCATTTAAATCAATTAACGACTGGATGTTTGCCCGTGAAGTATTTCCATTTCCTGATGATTTCTCTTCAATTGACCAATGAGAAGTGACCAATGCTGTAAAAGTGCAAAGTGACTTGGAAAAAGTATAAAATGGTCAAAAATAATTAAAAATCAATAGCATGGCCATGCCCCTCAATTGTTCAATCCAGCATCAATTGCTCAACTACTCCTGTTTCCGCAGCCATGGCCAGAATCCTCCCAATTCAGTCTTGCAGCAGTAATTCCGCAGAAAATGCTTCCATGCGAAGTGCCGGGGGGCTAAATGTGCATTTTCCATGCCAAGATACCATTTCCTGTGTAAAAAATGCACTAGCTGGCGATTATGGTTTGTAGTATCTCCTTGTGCTGTGTATCTCTGTGCATTGCACGATAGGTACGCAATTTTTTGCGTCCACGGTCACGAATTGATAAGTTGATTGATTTGGTATTACATGCCTGGAGCAAGGGCCATTATATAGCCACGTTTTTTCTGCTGTTAAGGGCTCTCTGGTGAAAACAGATCTCGATAAGGAGGAATGTTATTGGGTTTATTTCGTGCTAGATTGAACAGAGAGTATTGTACACAATCTTCAGACTGCTATGTACAAGTCTTTTTGGCACGGAAGTACAGTAAAATCTCTCTAAAGGAGACACCATTGGGTCTTGAAAAAGCTGTCCTTAATAGCGAGGTGTCCTGATTACATAGGTCAATGGAGGTCAAATTGAATGCAAATGACAAATTAAGAACGTTAATCAGTGTCCTTATATGAGAGGGTGTCCTACTAAGGGAGGTTTCATGCTATCAGTACTCTCAAGCTCAGCACAAAAAACGGGTCTCGTCTGTGTTACTGTTAACGGATTCTTGGCTCACATAGACATAGCATCACGTACTGGACTTGAGTATTTGGCAGGAGTGATATCTATTATTGATCATTAGTTACCTAATTATTGATGTCAGTAACAAAAAAATTGTGTCTTGGTTTGTGAAAAATATATTATCTGAAGTACCTAATTTTATAGTCGACATCTATTTATACCCCTAACATTCCCTTGTTTTGGCAGTAGAGGGATAAGAGAGAAAATGCTGGGTTTCAAAATTTATATTTAGGACTTTGCAGAGTACCTGTGAAGGTGCGTCCAAGAATATTGATGAATATTGATTCCACCAGCATTTGGTGTAACTTTTGGAGGTACATTTAACGCATCTGCATTGCAATCAAAACTCGAACTGAAAACTATACAATTATCCATGGGGTCTTGCAATGTTTCCAACCAGCTCTCCTTGGAAATACAGATTAATGTAGATTTAGGATTAGAACAATATTTTGATCCGTGGAAATGTTTCTGGATTGTCATTACCAGATGACAGCATAATCGTAAAACAATCTTTTTCCGTTAGTTTCATTCTGTCTTTGGGCATTTTCTTCTTGAAGCTCATCTCCTCTGTGATCAGTGTTACCAGTTGTGGCATGCATTTTTGCCATGGACAGGCATCCATATTCTAAGTCTAGCATGCTGTCTGCCTGTGGACAGACTTGCCTATCCTTGATATGGCAAGCATTGTGTCTTTGAACAGGCAGGTCTTTTGTCTAGTCTAAGTTGTAAATTTCTTTAGCTATTATATATCATTTCTTGACTTTCTCAATATTCCTCCTTATATATTGCCAATTAAAGTAATTTGGATGTTGAACTGATGATTTCTGTATACAATGTTTTGTAATCGATGGTCGACGAGAGACTAATAGACGTCTCTATAACCAAGTAATTTTGCTTGAGATTTGGACATCACTGCAGTGATCCTGTTGTGAGAAGTCACGGTCGAACTGGAAGCCATTTTTGCATGAAAACCCCACATATATCTCATGCCAGAGTTGTCCCTGAGTTAAATAGTTCAGCGTAGCGACCATCTGTATTGACAGAGTCTCAATAGGAAGGGTTGATGATTCCCGCCTAAAGGGAACATGGTAAAACGCTTATGAATGAGCAGGGATAAAGCTGCATGGCATATTCTAGGGTTTGTTAAAGTTGGAGAAGAATGATGTAGGTTTTGTGTACATTTGTGTACATTGATGTATGTTGCATTTGGTCTGCTTGATTTTACATAGACTTGCACAGGGAAAGGGCTTTTGGCAATGTTAGGACCCTTGGTGTCAGCGACATGAATGCATTTATGCAAATAGGATCATTAAAAATGACTCTGACCTGTCTGATGTTGCTGATAGCAAGAGTTTAGCAGGAAAGAGATTCAGGGTTGTTCAACTAGAGTTGGTGAATATGTTTATGCAAATAGGGTAATTGAGAATGACTCTGCGCCTGCTTGTTAAGGATGGTTTTTATGAAAAAGGGACTTAGTGCTGTTCAGCTTAGTCAGTAAGCGCAATGATTATGCTGATTGGGAAGGATGTTGAAAATGACTCCCTTCTGCCTCAAGCATGGGTTTAAAATCTTGGGTTAACATAAGGGCCGACTTCAGATGATGTTGGGGCCCTTGTAAAGATGAACACTGCATCGGCGTAAACATAAACATTTAATCATGATCACTGTCTTCAGCAATCTGTTCTTTCCATCCCCTGGAAAAACACTGATATCCAAGCTGTTTTTTTTCATTAGCTTTCAGTTCCATCCCATGTTCATGGGAAATCCTTCTACCAGTGAGATACTACCTTGACCTTGATCTACGCAAAAGTTTGGTCCATTTATGGTGGTATCATTGTTGACCTTCGAGATCACGGTCATATCCTGGCAAAATCTAAAGGACCTTAAGTAGAAATACGAGAGTCGTGCAGTGTATTAAAGCATGAAGAAAAAAATTGTGAATGAGCGATAAAAAATGGTGGTGTCCTTCAGATTGGTTTTATGAGGCTTCAGTTGGCGTGATTTATGTTGGATGATTACTACAATTGATTACAAACATTCTTTTGCACTGTTGTGGTGATTGATGCTCTTGACATGAATACAACCCTAAAAACAGAAAGAAATCCGAAAAGGTTAAAAAAAGGGCATTTTTTTCTCCCTAATGTTCTATGCTTACTTTCTCCTGCTGCCGGAATGACCTTCACCCCAGTGACCTTGCCCCTGCCAGTCTAGCCCAGTATACCATTGCTAAGTTCCAATCCATTTGACCTTGACCCCTCTCTGCCTCTGCACACCATCACCAACGTTCCCTCCCTGCCTCACTTGCTGCAAACATGGATCTCTCAGAGTCACTTGGCCCTATAAGAGCAGTGCTGAACCTGCATGCAGTGACGTGCATTACCACCTCAGTGCAAGTGCAAGAGAAGATGGTGCTGTAGTGACCATGACCCCTCAGCCTGTGCGCACTCTCACCAACTTTCCCTCCCCGCAACATTTTGCTGCCACAATCACCTTCACCTGAACTGAGTCGACAACCTCAGCTCACATCATCTTTGACTTGCTTCCTGCACCGTAGATTAGACATCCGATGATTAGATGAATATTTTACAACCATCATTGTCATTTAGGGTGACATGGAGAAAGTGTAATTATGGTGGAGGCATTTTCAGCTACAGTGAATAAAGGTGATGGACTTCAACTTGAGGGGTGTTTTTGTTTTTGAGATATCAAACACATATTTTACAACTTGATGTTGAAAAATTTAATTCATCAGCATCAGTTTTTGTTTCGGAAACATTATCATGGAGAAAGTGTTATTTTGCTGACTCATCATAAATATGAATGCAATGTGAGAGAAAATTTCAAGAAAAACCCAATGACTTGCTGCAAATGACTTCCTGCTATTCGCAGCTAGCGGAAACAATAATTTAAAGCGTGACACAGATAACAGACAATAATTTCGAGATCCGGTGATCGTACTCTGCTATTGTTTAATGGGTAAGTTAATTAATTGTGGATAATTATTGCAATCTTTAAGACATTTGTTGGCAAGTTACCATCAAGGAGTAGTAGGCCTGTTATATTGATATCAAGCATGCCGATCCACCGTCGTTGTGCGTATATCCATCCTTCAGAACCTATTTTCTCTGCAAGGAAATTTTTTGTCATGTCCCACGTTCCACGTCGGCATGTACCAGATGATGATCACCTCCTCCGAGAAGCCGCCAGTTCTTGTCCTAATCTTAATTATTTCCTGCGCGCTAATCACAAGTAGCGTTCATTTGGTGCTAATTGGTAAACCTGACCTAGCGTCAATCGGATCACAGCAGGATCACAGCAGAGTCGGCAGCGAAAAAATACTACATTTCCTATGAAACAGTGAAACCTCCTTTTCCAGGGAACCCCCTTCTACTGAGGACCACCTCTCTATTGAGGGTAATGCATTTGGTCCAAAATATCTTGTTTCAATTAAGGTTTACCTCTCCATATCAGGACATCTCTCAATTAAGTATAGCATCTGGCAGTACGTCTCACGGGTGTCCTTAATAGAGAGGTTCTACTGTATGCTGAACCTGTCTAGGATAGGTGGCAACCTCCTCTTCCAAGATAGGAGGGCAGAAATTGTAAAAAAATGGTTCAATGTGATCCCATGGAAGAATAAACGCCCTCCAAATGAATTTTTGTTCTTGTAGCTGCCTGTGATACCTTTCACATGAGACAGAACTATCATGTGTGCCGGGGTTCATCTTGGGTGCTTGCAACAAGAAAAGTCATCATTGCTATCTACAATAAATATTAAACCCAGCGATAACTTGTTTAATACACTGACATGCATTCTTTTGGTCACTCATAGCAGCGATAATGGTTGCATGTTGCAGCAATTAAAACATCTCATTTGCTAGGAAATTGACAAAGCGAGGAAAACTTCTGGGTGCCACTTATTTGTGATAAGCATACTTCTTGATATCCGGTCAACCCACTATGCAAAGCATTGATATTGGAAGCTGACATTTTCTTTGAAATCGGCTTACAATTCTTGGTAAAATGAGGTAAACAACCAGGATGCAAAATGCCTCTTGCCTCGGATGAACTATTTCATTCAAAGGGTAGACCATTCATATTTACTGGTGGCTCAGGAAAATAAAAATGCAGTTGTACACAATGCCATATGCAGTTCTGTATGCAAATTTTCTAAAACCTGGTATTCCATAGTATTTGTATATTGGTCTTGACAACAGCATTGTTGAAATGTAATCAGTTCAGTATGTGTTCACACAATTTGGCATTTTCAAATTCAATTATTTTATTATTTTAAGGAATGTGACCTTTAAGTGTGTGCAAAATGTAAAAAAGCGGATGCAACAAGCACTATTGAAAATGCTATTATTATAGAATTTGGACAAGGAAGTTATTCCTATTGATAAAAAAGAAGTAGAACAGTAAATCGTATCAGTTACCTGGAATGTTGACTCTTGAATAACAAAAGCACACTAGAATATGCAAATCCCGGGGTCCAGGTGCACAGATCCTGCTAATTAATTGACCTGGGTTAGAGGTTTAATGAGGGACGAATCTTGCCGATCACGTAAGACGAACAGGCGTGCAGTAATATGAATGACGTTATTTTGCAACGAAATAAGCTTCGCTCGAATGATCGAATGGCTAAATGCGAGATTTTTGGCTCACGATGTAATCACTTGACCGTGATGTGATGGTGATGACAAGTTGAAAAAATAATGCTGTTATCTGCTGTGTTACAGAAACTCACCAGAGATAGGCAAAGTTCGATCAGACATAAATTGGAAGCCTTAGGTAGAGCTGCTATTGGTGATCGGTGTGGCTCATAGATGGCTTTGAACACAGAAATCACTGATAATGATAATGATAATAAAGTTCTTTATCTATTAGTGCCCCTCAGAAAATTCTGTTGAAAGTGCTTGAAACCTGACTTGATTTCATGTACTAAAATCTTAGAAGACTATTCGACAGCTTGGCTGCTGCTGCAGCAAAGGTGAAAACCATTGCTCCTTGTGGCTCTTGTAGTCCATAAAAGTCGAACTATGCATCCTTGAGCATCTAAGAACTTCCCACCCCACAACATTGTTGAATTAGCTCTTAGTTCCTGGAGGCTCTCAGTCGATGCAGGTTGCATAAAAACTGAGCCCCCCCCTTTCACTTTTCCGATAACCCTAGCTCCTTACGATTTTCCTCAGTATACCTCTTGAGCATCTACGGCTCCAGCATTCCTTGTAACCAATCCGACCCCTTGACACCAGTGGCATCGTTTGTGACCACCGATTTTACTTCGTTTATTGATCAACCATCCTGTATTCTGGAGGTGCCGCCTCATCTTCACGTCATCGAGAATTCTTTGCAATGCGCCAAAATATGCGTATGGTCAGTTTGGGTCAGGTTGGTAGACGTGACAAAAATATCCGCATAGGAAGAATATTGTTACTAAGGATAGCTCGGCTGAAGGACAGTATTCATGGCTATGCTTGCAGTACTACTACTAGCCTATAGTTCTATTCTCTCACTGCAGGGCTTTGTTTTGTTAAGCAGATTTTAGAAACAATCAAAAGGACTGTTTTAGGAGAATGAAAAGTCCTGATTCCTTTTTGCAAATAAAACAACCCAAGAAGCTACTAAGGTCTAGTGGCTCAAGCTCATGGTTAGCAGTCTGGAGGTCCTTGGTTCGTACCCCACAGTCTGTATGGGAGTCTTGGCAAGTCTCTTTGGCTACTTTGCCTTACTTCACCTGAGTGTATAGATAATGGGAAGAAATGCTTAGGATGCAGCGCTGATTGAGCAGGTCATCTGAGGTCAGAAATGTTTTGGGATAGACCAGGGTTAACGTGTGAAGTCTGCCGCAGTTGGTGTCGGACCATTAGCCTAAAACTTTAACTGGAAAAATATTTCTGTCAATTCTGAAGTTAAAGGTCATAATACAGTTTTTCTGTTCTGGGCCGAGCTTTAGTCATGACAAAATAAAGCCAGTCCTTATAACATTGTTAAATGTTCAAATGTTCATTAAGTTTGATTTTGATACTGAAAAACATTTCCTCCTCAGAGGCAGTCAGAGTGCAATGGGTCAAGGATAGCTTTGACCGATGCATGATCATCCTATTGTTGAGAAATCCAAAGGGGACAGTAAAAATACAGAACAAAGAAAGAAAATCAAAAATAGGTGCGAAAATCCCCAGATTATTTTCACTCGATTTAACAAATGATATAAAAAGTCAATTTTTATGAAATCGTTAACAATATTTGACAACGCATTCCCTGTATTTGTTCAGTGAAATTTTCAATTGTGTTTGGACATTGCCATGAGGGTTTTCGTCTTGAAATAGCTGGACTCAGTGTCACCCTGATTTCATTAAACCCAGGGAGACCCATGGGTTCTTTTTTGCCCGTACCCCGTCAGGCCCGACCCTCTCACTTTAGAAGTTAGAAGGGGTGAGGAAAGCTTGGTGGTGTCCAGTGTTTCTCTGTAGTCATGACATACTCACTTTGCGAATACATCTCATATTTTTGGATATAACACTTTTTGGATTGAAGTGGATTAACCTAGATCATTGACAAAAAAAGTAGGTATGCAACTTTTTGCTGTTTTAGAAAAATTTATGAATTTTTAAAGAGGTTTTTAACATTTTTGAAAAAAAAACTTCCTTGGCAGCAGCACCTCCAATTCAGAAAAATGGGATTGGGATGTTGAAAAAATCTCATAAAAATCTCGAAAGATTCTACCACGCCCGGCTATTTGATTTAGGAAGAGTCGTATAATAGGGTGTATTTGTATTTGTTTGTAGAATTTGTCCGCGTTTCACAGGAATTGGCTTCACCATCAGCAAGATCAGAGATGCGATAAAAAAATTTAACGACCATTCAAAATTAGAAAAAGGGACAATTCCTTCTTCAGTTTGTTCAGGTTTTTAGTTCAGGTATTGTCGATTGTAAAGAAGGAAGCACTTCTAAATTTATATGTATCCTGCCCCCTTTTACCTTTGGTTTATGTAGAAATTACCGCCTTCAACTGAACAGGGGATTTTTTATGGCATATTATGTTTTTCAGGTGAAAATTTGGATCACGTTTGAGAGGCAATAACCAGTGACCCCCATCTTTTACAGGGACAGACTCCATGAAAAGCTGTGCATTTTTCTCATTTTTCATATTTCTCATTTGCATGGTGTTGGTACTTGGTTTCACTACATAGGCACCAGGTACAAATACCACAATTTATTATGGGCATGCATGCTTCCCCTACCTTGCCCTTTCTTTCTTTATCCTAGTTGTAAAACCTGTTGGCTGATTTTCAATTTTCAGTTGATGACCACTATTGTTTTTTAAGCACTCCATTTGATCTTTGGGGGAAAACTACTGAGAACTGAATTTTGGGTTAAAACTTTTCCCACTCTATCATCATAGGCCAGTGTTCTATCCCAGGAATATAATGGTTGCCTGGATGTAAAACTTTGCCTTTTCCTTCTTTAAGATCAGATACTTTGGCCACATTGTCTGGTTCTCCCTGACAACAGGTTGTCCCTCCAAACGGAGAAAAACTCGCCAATGTCGAACTTGATGTATAACTATTGTCTACCCAAAGATAGGATAGGATATGTCCCCAATCAGCTCAGCTCGAATTGTTTCCTTGTTTAATATCAGCGGAACTCTATCTTTATTATTCTGATAAGTAACACAAATCTCGCGGCGACGACGTTGGCCTTTCACACATTTTACACTTTTTTTGGAGAGATGCGGGCGCAGATTGACGGTTCGAATCATATATACGCCGATGAAACCCTAATGGGTTTTTTCTGACTTTCTATCCAACAACTGTAATTATTCTGTTGTTTTCTAAAGCCGCCACAAGATTCCTCGCACCATGTCCTGGATTCTTTGGCAAATTCGCCCATTATTCGCTTGGAGAATAAAGATTTACATAAAGAGGCTGGGTCTGTCTTTGTTACAGTGGAATATGCCTAAAGGGCTATTGGAGCCCGCAAAGGAAGGCCTTAAAGTGAACTTAACTCATCCGATGATGTTTCGAGTCGTGCATTAATGGATTGATGACATCCACGTGGGTCGTCGTCTTTCTCAGCAGGTGTAAGAGCCCGTGAAGGTACTGTTACATTTCAGAGCTTCTTTTAATTGTCATTTGATCGTTCACCGACCAAGTCGCAGCAACACGTCTGAAGTTTTCCTACCTATACCCAGGATGCACTCTGAATGCTATTACAATACGCATCCAGGTTGGAAACCAGGGTAAGACAACATTTTTATTCACACTTTTGCAAAAATTTCATTGCGCTGTTAAAAAAAGGAGCTGTTTTTTACTCGGTGTGTCCGATATTTCTGAAAAACTTGGCAGTGGTTATAGTGTTCTTTTATAACCTTCTGAAAAACTATGTAATCAGTTTTTCTCTCATTTAATGGAACAGCTCTTGTTTCTCATTGTTGACAAATATTTGAAGAATAACTCGACAAAAATGTTCTAGCTTTTTGTAAATTTTGTACTGATTTTTTGTTGCACAAAAGAGGTTGTAAGTTTTATTTCTGTTATAGAATGTTGACAATTTTTTTTATTGGGATTTTATGTACCATTTAAAATTTTCTCTGATTTGGAAAAGATTTCAACAAGACTCATTGAAATGAAATATTTGTGAATTTTATGCATAGCTCTTCTGCAGCTCAGCTTTGAAATAATTATTTAGCATGTACAATGGTACCTGCTAATGGTGAATAAGCAGCTTGCTTGATTGAAAAATATTCACTGCAGGGCCTACTGCAATGACCTTTGTTGTTCTTATATCTGATGATAAGGTACTGAAAGAAATTGCTTCTTCCCCGACTCATTTCTAAGCTAATTTTGTTCAATCATTGAAGGGAAATTGACTGACTTGTCCTGCTGAAGGCTTATACAAGAATGTCTGTAACTGTGTCAGTATTTTATAGCTTTTGGCACATTTTAACTGAGTTTTTCCAAATAATTTGTCATTACTTTGGGGGAAATGTGCTCTTGGAACATTCATGTTGAAAGTTGAGCGAATTTGTTTGCATCAAACTTTAATGGTCTAATCCTGCTTTGATGATAACTCTTGTCATGTCTGTGTTGAAGAATGAAAACTTATCTATCTTACACCTATAGTGCTATTAAGACCCCTCCAACTTAAAACACTGGTTTGTGGATGAGGAGGGAATTTCATCTTCATCACAGGAAGACGAAAACACAAAAAATCTCAGAAGGCTTTTGTGGACACTTCCCAATTTCTGTATTATGACCTATTTTATGGAAGCAAGACAAGGTTAAGCAATTGTCTATATACTTCGTTTTCATTTGTGTCAACAGATGATACTCGATGATACTGGTCCGTTTGTGTTTCTTCCACATCGGGGACACAGGCTTGTTGGCCCACTGTCCAAGCTATTAAATTGGTGTAGCCTTAGGATCAGGTTGAGGATGTCTGCTCATGAAGTACAAACACACAAAAAATTACATAAACATTGGGGTCAAGATTTGATTGAAATTTTATCTCAAATTGTATGGATCATTTCTCTGATTCGTTTTATTGAAATATTTTATTTAGTTGACCAATGAAACGGAATCTACTGTCATCTGTGTCAGCACTTTTTACCAAGTCTAGAAAAATTTATAATTCACAAATGAAATTTTTCAAATACTGTTAGTGATTGCTCTGTTCTTTGCCCGGTAAGTTGCTGATATGATAGGTCACCAATAGCAGTTAATATTAATAATAATAGTTAGTATCTGCCCCAAAAATTGAGTACGAGTTGCATTTTCTACTTTCTATCTAAACATCATATAAGTTGCTACGGTGCATTTTTCATGAAAGACAAATTGCACGTATCAGAACCCAGGGCGTTACATCACCATCAGCGTTTTGAATCAGCCTAGTCACTTTTATTCATTTTAACACAATTAAGTTAATGCACTTTTTATGCCCAGGGTGGGCTAAGCCTAATGAAACGTTTCATAGCAGTATCGTAGTTTTTTTTAGTTGCACAATTCAGCTTCTTAACTCTTTGAGTCCTCGAGGCGTTTTGAGTCACTGAATTCTGAATGGGAGGCTGTGGGATTCATCAGTCGAAAGTAAATTTTTCCATGTGAAATTTTTTCTGTGACCTTGCTGTCTTGTTTTGTATGAACTATCTTTTCAGTTGCGGGCGTGAGCTTATATTACAATGATTCCACCAAAAATTTGACTCAGATTCTGTGCAATTTTACTTAGTTTTATTTCAAAATTGTGCGAGCCAACCGGTGAGCTTATATTGAAACTAAAAAAGTTCTGTTTCAAACTAACTTAACCAGGTCATTTATGCATTCTTAATGCATATCAAATGCAATTGTTTTTCAATTTGTGTTGGACTGACGATCATTTGCCAGCGCAGTCCGTGCTCCCCAAGGCCTTTTTCTTTCTTTCTTCGATAATGTTAATAGCCGAGGGGATGTTTGGACATTATTTCATGCATGATAATGTAACGAGAAATGAACTGTCATTTTAGGTCATGTGTGCAAAGATGATTGGCCTCCTGTGTCATGGAATGCACCAGTTGCATAATCTTTGTGAGAATACGCTATATAAAAAAGGGCTTTAATTCATGAAGAAGTGTGTGTTGATATGTTACCCCTCCTGCTTCCGGTAAAGAAACGCAGTCACGTGACTAATTAATTAGGAGTGCATGAAAATATTTGTATAACAAAAATATGTAATGGTGTAATTTTCGTACAGTAAAGCACACTGTTGGATATCTATCCAAAGTTCAGGTAGATTGGAGTCACAGCCTGTCTCTCCATAGTGACATCCAATACTTGTATGTTGTCATTTCACAAAAAACCTCTCTGTTATAGTGGGTAACTCTGATGCAACACATAATGGCTCATACAGGCTACCGTAACATTCCAAGCCAGGACGAGTCCACGGTAAACTTGAACATTGTTGAAGAAAATGATAAACCAGGTTGTGTCAAGATTGGTTTCCTCCTGGGGCTAAGACAAACAAATTCAAGGTCGTGGAAGATACTCATCCAGCTTCCCACCCAGCATCTTATTCTTCAAATTAGGGCATTTTGAATTTTGCATGACTACTCCATCAATTTAAAGTGTTTTGGCGACTAGCGATTTTATTGCATGCGGCAAACATCTCTAGACTTGGGGGGTCACTGCCGGTGCAAGTGACAAAAATCAACCACTGCTGAGACTTGGAATAAATATTGTCAGCAAAGAGAGGTAGTGCATGCCTCTGCGATAGTCAAAGCTATTTTTCAGATAGGGACCCAGGGGTTATAACCAGGGGGTGAAGCAATCATTTTGTTCGAGCAGTGAAAATCAGTTGAATTGCTGTAGTTTACAATATGTCCATTGACATAATCTTCAATTAAGTGTAGGAAGAAACCTACCATAAAATAGCTTACATAATAGAAGAAGCAGGTTCAGCTGAGGAGGCATTTTAACCTTTTCCCAAATAGAATTGCGATAGACCCCTTGAATCAGTACCTTGGGTGGTCATCCCTGAATCATTTGGAGACAGAGGTCTTACGGAGCGACACGTGGGAATCTGCACAATCTCCTAAGACATACAGTATTTGCTTAAAGTTCAAACGCCTCTGGCAAAAGATGCCCAGTATTCCATGAAGATACGCAACAGCTCCATATAATACGAAAACTGAAAACTGCCATAGGCTCGTTGTCTTTTAGCGACAAATATCCCGACTTGAACTGTGGATTAGCCCAGCGGCAAGGTAATGGTTCCACTCGTCTTTTCATTTTCTTGCGCCAGAGAATGATTACCGTTAATCTGGTTTGTTTTGAGGCAACAGTTAGCAAAAACTTCACTGGTATAGAGTTCAATCTTCAACAAATGGATCGCTATTTTCATGACAACAGAACCTTTGGTGAGTTTACTTATCTTCAGTTTTGTAGTTTTGGACCATTTTTGATAAAGGGTCAAACTCAGAACTCTCTCAAGATGAAGGTCCTGTTTATGCCCTCCTGCGGCACACCTAGAAGGAGGCATTGAGAAGCGATTGCCTGCTTTGATGAAGAATCTTTTGAATCGACCAAGAATTTCGGTATATATATATATATTTGAAAAGTTGAGATGCAAAAACTACCAAACCCACTTCAGGTCTTTCTGGCTACAGTTTGGTATTCAGATCGGAATACTGCCAGCTTCACTTTACCATTGGCTATCTCAATTTATTTCGGAATGGTTTCTAACAACTTTTGGATTCGAACCATAGACCCTAAAAACTATTGGTCCTCCTCTTTCCCAGTGCACCAGTTAACCTTTCCCAGACTCCTCGATCCACCCATGTGACCTCCCTCGTTGATTTCAATCCTTAGATGGTCCACCCGCTATCTTCGATTAGAACCTTGGGTTCTACACCGTGAACTGGTTCGGTACATGATGGTACTTCTGTCTCCAAGTGAAAGGTCTTGCTTGTCTTTACCTGGCAGTGTTTCCTAAAGTTGAAAAGGCCAGCTTGGGTCAGGAATGTTGGTGCCACTGTCATGAGTTTAGCTACTCAAGGTTAAAATGACACCTAACAGAAGCTATCAAGCAGCCCACAAGCGAGCAATTTAAATTGGTCCAGCCACGTTTTGTCGCACAAAGCACCAACTTAAATTGCAAGTCGCAGAAATTTAAATTGCTCATTTGCATGGTGCTTTTATAACATATAGGGTGTCTTCAAAACGTTGGTGGTTTCGTTGATTGTTATGAGTTAGTTTTTTTGCCAGTCCATTCTTTGATCGTCCACCCATTTGCACCGAATCAACCTGGAAATATAAAAATGTGTTGTAAGAATCTTTCTATGGATGAAAAATGATTTGAAATTACATTAGGCATGTTATGGGGTAAACTGTTATCTATAAATAACCCCTTGGTGTGTTGTGAATTTGAGTTAGCTGAGCAAATTGTTCCAGCACTGTATTGAATGTTTTTTTTACAATACAAGGATGACCCATCTAGTAGGCCCTTTAATTTCAAAATTAAAATCCAAATCATTTGTATTCAATTTAAGGGGTTAAAATTACACTATTTTTTCTTTGCAAACCCCTTGGCGTGTTCTGTGATCATTTGTTAAAACATGTGTGAATTTGAGTGTTAAAGTTCAGCTGAGACCTTGATGATTTATTGATTCATGTTAAAGTTGCAGGTGCATGACAACTAACAAGCTCATAAGATTGTTACATCATTAACCCATCAGAGGGGCAATTTTGGGAACATTTAAAAAACGATTTATATCTGCGAAGGATGTCAGGTCAAAGGTGTACTTTAAAGAATTATATACATGCAAGGTGTTCAGCAATCATGATTAAAGTTTTGGGATAATTTTTAAAAAAACTCATTTATGAGACATTTTCTTTTCCCAACTAATGTTTGAATATAGACATGTCATCCACACTTTCTACTACCAACTCAAGTTTAAAAAATTGACTTTGTTATCCACATTTTCTACCACCAACTAATGTTTGAAAATTAAATTTGTCATCCGTACTACCAGCTGATGTTGAAAAAATGAACTATGTACTGTCATCAATATTTTTTACCAGCATTCTGGTCAGACCGATGGTGCTGCTCTGACCCTCGCATCATCATGGACATATCGAAGGAGCTTAGCATCAGTGCCATTGCACATGTCTAAAGCCGCCAGCCTGTTATCTCATGTGATGCAAGTAGCTGCGTATGCGCCGAGTATAACCAAGCACATCTGCTCGTCGATGGTGTTTTTTACCGATGCTGTGATGCTGCTCAATATATTTAGGTACAGTGATCATACATGATGTGACCGTGGATAGGACGTGGATAGCATTCTTATAAAACAGCTGAGAATTTTTCATTATTTTTTGGATTCTGTGTCATGTGAGTATGGTGTTGTTTCTGAAATTCCGACTTCTTTATTGTGACAAAATCTTTTTGTCATGTGTTTTTACAGCGCTGTAATGTTTCTTGATGACGATACGAGCTTTGACTCTACACTAAGAACTGTCAATGCATTCATTTGGTTTACAAAATTTTTCGAGGGAACCAGCAGGGTTCTTTTCCTTGTTAACTTTATCACCTTTTTATCTTCATTTCTAAAATATCCAAAGACCTCTTTGATAAAAAAATCAACTGATTCTTAGCCAGCATGTACAATTGTGTTCTATCCCTGTGTATCTAAGGCAGTTACCATGGGAAACGAAAAAATGCCAAGCGAAACGAAATTTTTCTTCAAACTACCACTCAGTAAGTGGGCGTCGTTCGCCTTTTTCTAAAAAATCTGTGTGTCTTGTTAGAAAAATGCATTTCTTGATAGTTTTAAAAGTTCATGTGCTTTGGGAAATGTATCGGGGATTTGGTAGCATTTCCAGCCAATCAACCATATAACGGGAATTCAGCAGCATTTCCAATCTTGATCAAAATTACGGCAAAGAAACCAAAACGAATTCGGAGAGACAATTTGAGAAATAGGAAAATGTTCAGAGTAGTTCATCGATGGCTGGAATAAGACAATATGTGTACTCTCCGCACATCGTGTGCTGTACTGTGCAGTATATTATTGCTATTGTCTTCAGTGTACAGGATGTCCTTGTTTGGAGAGTATTTCAGTTGCACAAACGGGATATAATTATCTAGGTGAAATCCAGTAATATTTTTAGACATGTTAAAGCGATTGAACTCAATACATTTGAGTAGAGACAGTTTTCAGTGGATTACATTGAACTTAAAAACCAGCATCGTGGGTGTTGTGTGCTCAGGTAATCAAAATAAACATTGCTGTAGTGCAGTTCTTATGCATGCAAATCGCTAAAAAATTGGCATTTATAGTATTGTGTATATCAGTCTAAATGACATTGTTGAATGTTATATATATATAGTACGTATTTACAGAATTAAAAATATTCAAATTAAAGGTCAATTTTCGAACAGAGCAGGCCTAAAATCTAGGAAGAGTAAAAGCCTTGTTTATATAAGTTTGTCTTTATATTTGTTTACTTTTTCGATGCAACAAAGTAACCATTGTTGGTAGTTAGGACGGAAGAGTCAAAACTATAGTAGCAATAACAATTTCCCGGTTTACAGTAAATAAAACTATCCTTTATCAATTCTTGGTAGTATTCATGCTAATGGATGATTTTGATACCAGCAGCTTATTCCAGGACAAAGTCCACGTATGACGTGATAATTTTTTTCTGAATCATCATGCAAGGCATTGTATGCACAAAATTCCTCTGGCGATGACAGATTTTTCACTGTTGTTTCACACAGGTTTGGGTTTGCGGCAATCTTCAGGGTATAATAGTCATTTATGTAACATCTCTGTTTGTTCTTGATGCTGTTTCCCTCTTGGTATGATAAGAACAATGGTAGGGAGTTCTGTTATCGTGTGTGGTATTGTCCTGCGTTGTCAAGTCATATTTTTTTCTTGGTGTCAGTCGGTCTTGGTTCTTTTATAGTTGCTCTACCTAAAGATACAGAAGCATTTCTACCCAGTTGTTTCAACAGAGGCTAAACGCCGGAGACAAATTAGGTGGTAGAGATTCAGGTTTGTACACACTAATGTTTGTTAAAAATGAAAACATTTTGATTGAAATTTGAAAACTTCTGCTTATTAATTACAGACTGAATGTTCAATTCAACATTGCCCTCGTGTAGAGAGATTTACAAATACCATGTATACCAATGTCAGTGAAGTTCGGGCATGATAACTGCACAAAGATATTGTGATTTAACTGCATTTTGATTTTCCTGACTCACGATTTAATATGAACAACATACACCTTTGAAGGACATAAAACCAAGTTTTCGGCTGGTAACCTAAAAGTCCAACTAAAATACCCATACCTTAAATAAAATAAATACTTCCCCCGATTGATAGCTGCTGTCCTCCAACCTCATAAATATCTAAATGGTACTGACCTCTCTCTTATCAATACCGAGGCGACACCCTTCTCAGGGACAGTTTTTCTGTGCCATGCTATAGAGTTAGACAGCCTTTCTTGCATATAATACCCTCTACTACAACTAAATTCACCAAGATAATGCAGGAGTCAGTCGAAAACCAAGAACCCTTATCTTATTCTTATTTGAACCCAGATAGCTATCTTACATACATTACTTCATCAAATCATGAGTACTCATGGTTAAAAAAATGCCTCTCATTTGAAAACCTGGAACACCCAAATTTATCAGCTTGAGTGAACCTTCCAATAAAAGGAACCCCAAATGTATCCAATGCCTCCACGCCCAAGCTTGATGTGATCAGCTAGACATTGCATCCTTATGGGACGTCAGACTTTAATGAACTCCGCTATCAGGCCAACATCAAACCTCCTATCTGACAGGCGTCATCCGAAAACCAGAATTATCTCGGATCTATGCAGCAAAAATCACGTCGAAGTACAAATTCTGGCGCGATCATCTCAGCCTATCTATCCCAAGGTTTATGTGTGGATTAGTTCGTGAATACCCCGTCATTTTTATTTTCTATTAGTGCCGGTTGATGTGCTGCTGATTCAATTGTTTCCTCGCCATGAAATCAATGGGCTGCTGCGATTTACGATCATAGGGTTCTTCCGACTCCCTTGAAATTGGGTGGGACGAGTTGGCATATGATGACATTTTGAATTTGGATGTTCAGGTTATATTTACCTGTTGAAAGAAAAGAATTTTACTAGAATTATACTAATCAAGTCTTATTGTGGTGGATCATGTTATAAAATATTTTGAAATGCTTCATTTCGTTGTTTCTCTTTTTTCAAAGACACCTGTCATCCGAAAACCAGAATTATCTCGGATCTATGCAGCAAAAATCACGTCGAAGTACAAATTCTGGCGCGATCATCTCAGCCTATCTATCCCAAGGTTTATGTGTGGATTAGTTCGTGAATACCCCGTCATTTTTATTTTCTATTAGTGCCGGTTGATGTGCTGCTGATTCAATTGTTTCCTCGCCATGAAATCAATGGGCTGCTGCGATTTACGATCATAGGGTTCTTCCGACTCCCTTGAAATTGGGTGGGACGAGTTGGCATATGATGACATTTTGAATTTGGATGTTCAGGTTATATTTACCTGTTGAAAGAAAAGAATTTTACTAGAATTATACTAATCAAGTCTTATTGTGGTGGATCATGTTATAAAATATTTTGAAATGCTTCATTTCGTTGTTTCTCTTTTTTCAAAGACACCTGTTTGCCCTATCTGTCTCCACACGTGTACTTGACCCTAGGTGAAAAATATCCCCAGAACACTCGTTTATTTTTATAGGATGAACAAGGGAAATAGCGTGGTGTGTTGTGATCACAGCACCACTGGCCCTCCTCCTAGTTCCCGTAATGACAGAATCAATCTTGCATGACATCGCTGATCAGCCCAGCATGCCCTGTGGCGATCGCGATGCCGCTGGCCATCGTGGGGTGGCCAGGACTGATAACACTAACCGCAGCATCATTAGACAAGCATGATTACACTACCCATACTTAAATGGACTCCGTACAAACCGTAATTGGTCTGTGGGCAGTTTGAATACAACCGTGAAAATCTAATGTCGAGGGAAAAACTAAGCCCAGTACATAAGTTAGATGGTACAATTTGCATAGTTTACCAAGTTCACGTACCAAAGGCCTATGCATACCTTTGGATGCCTACCTGTTGTTTCATCTGCAATGCAACTCAGTAAGAATCATCTCTGCGCCCTGGCATTGTCTTAAGAAAAACCTGTGGGACAACTTAGTTGCAGCTTTTAGGTGGCCAGGAGGATTATGTGCCTACTCACCACCACGTACCAGCTTATGTAACGTCTGGTCACTCTTATCTCTAAATAATGATATTCGCTATGGACATGGCTTTCAGACTTCGTGTAGGCCTATCATTGAATTTTGTTCTGATGAAGTGTAACTTATTGTAACAATATAGTTTCATGATTTTTCAATGATCCTTTTTGGAGAAGTAACTGGCAGCCATTTTGGTGTGATAAACTAACATACCTCATACCCAAGTTGTGCATTTAAAGAAAATGTTGTTTAGGGTTGCACCCTTGGCTATAGGTTGTTACCATCGGCGCTCATAGGGTTAAGGTGAAACCTGCTGAATGAACAGCAGTGTCTGTGTCAACCACAGTAAATTAGAATGCGTAAAAAATGGCTGACGCAGAGACGACGTTGTATCTTGTGCTAATGACGAGGAAGGATGGTGTAGGAGATAGCAGTGTCATGTTAGGATCCAGTTAGCACGTTAGCAGGTCTTTGAGATAGCATCTTGCGTTGCTAGGTCCAAAATTGTGTTTTTACATATGGTGCTTCTGTGAGGGGGGGGGGGGGGGAGGGGGGATAGAGGTCACTGTCTCACAGTATCGTATGTTGAGAGGACATTGGATGAGGGAATAAGGACATTTTATCCTTGCATTAAAAGTAATCTGTCATGAAGGATATTTTGATGACAGAGTATAAAATTGTTTTTGTTTCTCATCTGTCTCTTGTGTGTTGATAAAGTCGTAGAAAGTTTGATTGTGATGTGACAATGCATGGTGGTATGGATATGCCAAGTGGATAGAATTGGCTTGGGCTTTTCACAATCTTCATTTCAGGCATTAAGGCTTGACTTGTTTATTTCCACCGCTATTGGTAGACACACACCCACCTTAATTGCAGCATTTTGGGGCACAGTATGAGAATCCTTTTGTTTTGGCCAACCTGTCATTAGTAGTCTGTTTTTGGATCACATTACAATGATTCCAGCACAATCTACATCAAATAATCACCAGCTCTTCATCTGACAGCTGCACAGAAGCTTGAATTAAAGTAATCAATAGGTCAAACTCTCAGTTGTTGCTGCAGCAAACAAGCAGGCAATGAGTTGGGAGCAACAATCAGGTTGAAGCATCCCTATTAAGAGAGGAGAGTGATGTTTCAAGTCATTCAATTTGGAAGCTGTAGAATTTATTCATCGTGTCATCAGCAGTCCACTTTCAGGGCTGTATTTACACTGATTCAAGCACAATCTGTACCATATAAACACCAGACTGATTAATTCTACATGGTAGCTGGATACTGGAATTAAGGGAATCGACGCACGCACAGACCAGAATCTTGGTCCTTGCAGCAAATAATGCGAGGAGAACTAGCAGCGAGTTCAGAAAGGCGGACGAGTGAGAAATCAATAACATATCGATGCGACAAATCTCAGAAGTGCATCAGCGTATGCACGACATCGACTGCATACCCAATGATGCGACGCTAAAAAACGCGCTGAAGTGCCGAGGCGCTTCCGTCAACTCTTCGCCATCATTTCCAGGTGGGATCTTTGATTTTTGATGTAGCGGATGCATTGATTGAAAAGGTAGATCCGAGGTCAAGTGATGCTTGGATGGTATTGGGTGTAAATATTGGCAGTACCTGGTGGTAATTAATTTTAACTATAGGACATCGAAACATCGTATTATGGTGTGGCTATTCACAGTTTCTGTATTCCTGTGTTTGTATATGTACTGTTGAAAGACCCCTGTCTATCCAGAAATGAGGAAATTGCCCTTTCTGTATTTCTGCAATCATTATCTGATCATTTCTCACTGTCTACTTGTCATAGCATTTAACAATTCATTGAAAAAACAATATATGTGCCCTATTCAACATTTTGAAGTTAACCATAATAACTCATCTGACCACAAAATTGCTACACATGGCCAAAAGTAAAACTTTATGGATCAAAAGTGTCAAAAAAATCCAAAGTATATTCAGTTAAATTCTAACATTTGAACCAACTTTTATAAAAAACAGATATCTTATTTTGCATTCAGACCCTTTAAATATGCATCGGAAGCCAACTGAACACTTAACTTTGACCTTTACTGGGGTCAAACATCATGAATAATTCATGTTGAGCTGACTGCAATGATGATTAATTCAGCCTCATTTATAGCTGCTTGGCAGAGGCAAGAACAGGGACAAAAAGAAAATTTTTAGGGCAAAACCCTGGGTTTTCAACATGAAAACTTGAGTGACTACTGCGTGATCTGATTTTTTGACGTGATTTTGTGTCGTTCGCACCTTGTGTGTTTGGGGAAACTATCCTAGTGATTATATGGAAGATAATGACAAAAGTCATGCCATTTCTTTGCACGGGCAAGATTGGTCTGTGAAATGGCTATCAGAACTTATCAAATGTGCTGTAGGCCTATATAAATTACATATATTCCTATAATGACAAACAATAACATGATGGCAAATGGTTTTTAGCAGATTTTAGCACCATTCTAGGGATAACATATACGAAGGTTAAAGTGCGGATCCATGCAGCCTAGGGGTGGCACACGATGACCATGAATTTTCTTAAATAATGCGCAAACTCTCTCGGAATCCTGGATCCCCAGAATGTTTGTCATGTTCGTGTACTAATGAAGACACTATCAGAGCAGTGCACCAAACTTGTCTCTCCATCTCTGCTCTGTCACATCACATGACCGGAAATCTTCACTAAGACGAGTCAGATGCCATTGGTAAACAACTTATTGAGGACTTAGAGCAAGAAGACCTTGAAATGCTGTGGCACTGAGAGGTTGTAAGCTGATGAGAGTGCAGTAATGTCCCGGTAATGAGGACAGTGGCAAGCATGCCGTTGCTCAGGCATAATTAGGGTGTAACCCAAGAGGACTGGTAACTGTGGTGTACTCAGATGAATTCTGTTCAGATCTCAGTAATACTGTATATGTATATAGATGCAGAAATAAAAATACAAAATGCCGTATTGCAGTTATCATGAAAGCAAATTTGCTGAAAGTTGCTTTTTATCATGTTTGTGTATCTGTCAACACAGTCAACAGCATTGTTGAAACTTATTATCCAACTCCACTTAAATCACAAGGCACAGGTGCGAATGAATTCTACTCTACTTGTGACTTGTGTGAAATGATTGTTCTAGGGCCTATGAGATGAATTCACTCAATAATTCATCATGAGGTGAATCGACCTAGTATTTACACTCATCAGTGCCACATTGTGCCATGTGTTGCAACAGGTGAAACCAGAGGTCAGAAAGACCAAAATGTGATAACAAATTGCTTAAATGCTCTGAACCTTTGTGTGTTTACAGCTGAAAACTTCATGAAAAGTCATAAATTTTCCAGAAATAGAGATAATAGAGATAATAGATGTGAGTGTGTAGACACTACTGTGTGCGCGTGTGTGGGGGGGGGGCTAGCTTAAGGGGTGAATGTCATTCTTTGGGATAGTCATCCAACCAGATTGAACCAGATCCAAATCAGAAACTTGAGAATCAATCGTTCTGTGTTTAATCCATCTGTCCCCAGGGAACCAGTCTACAGAGGAATTTAGGTCAAGGTAAAAGGGCCCCCTGGTGGGCAACAAATGAGTTCAACCTGCAGAATATCTTCATTGCCGAGTGAAGACGGAGGAAATGTGCTTTTTACAGTTGAGATCACAAGCTCATTTTCATTTGGATTTAAAGTTTGGTGTGAACACCGAAGTTCTGTGTTCAAAAGTTCTTGTTTTGCTCTTACTATGAATTTTTGCTTTATATAACCAGTGATACCACTGAAACATTGTGAAAAATATATCTGATGATGTTATAGCTGCACATTGAGGCTAGTGAACACAGAATTTGTCAAGCTTTATCGTTCTAAGGTTCGTTTAGAATGCTGAAGGAGGTGGATTAAGTTGTTCCTCTTTTTTGGGCAGGCTAGTCTTCAAGATTTCTTGAGAGAAAAAGCACTGTGCTAATTGACGTTTAGAATTGGGAATTCATTATCAACACATACAGATGTCCACTTCATATGAAGCAATAAAGCATATGGCGTCATAAAAAGATTGTCGACAGGATCTGTTTTGGCTTCATCTGGTCCTAGTCCAGCCAAAATGACCCAAGTTGGGTTTTAAGCCCAGTTTTAAGCGAAAATATTGTGATTCATATGGTTGTTTGTGATTTGCCTTTATAAAGAAATGCAGACAGCTAGTACGCCCCAAACTCTGTGGTCTAGCCATGGCCATAGTAGTCGAGGCACAGTTAAATAAAGGACAGGTTTTTTATTTTCATTTTCATTCTATATTCCATCTGAATATTCCATCAAAATATATGTAAGAAAATACTCAGCAAGGGAGAAATAGCATAATTTATGCCCCAGAGGAAAAATTGAACCAAGTCTAAAATATCCACATTCAAATTGATAATTTTTCATAATCAATTTTAGGATGAATTGGAGCCGTTAATATGATGATGAAAATCGTAATTAACATCTGAGGTGGTTTGTGTTGTCATTGTCAGGAACAAAATAAGACGCCCTGGTCTTGTGATGATGATAGCCAACCTCCCTCTATGTATGATATATACATTCAAGGGCTGGCCTTACTCATTTAAAACCCTCCTCCATATTATCACAGATATCCAATAGCAACCACATCCTCTCTACTATTGATGTATATTCTTATGTATGTTCCCCTCTGACAGAAAGATATATTGAGATAATGCACTGGTGCTGCTACCTGCCAATGGAAAAACTTACTATTCAATTAACGGTGTGATATATTGACATTTGCTATGTGAGCCTCCTTGGACTTGGATGAGTGTTCTCCACTCAATTTTGTTACAGCTCTGAAGTATCAAGCTTAGATTTTCCAGAAAGTAGGCCTACATTTATTTCTTAATCAGGCTGAACGGGCAGTGAATGCTTGTGACATTTGAACACAACTGTCAACAAAGGCCTTGGAGGCAAGGGGTTCTAGACTTGGGTATGGCCAGTAGGTCACAAACACCAAATTCTGGGCATGGATCCGAAACACTGTGGGTTGTCCAGCCTCATACTCCCCATGTGATGGCAAGGATTTGGAACATAGGAGGGGGTCAAATCTCCAACTCGTATGATGCACAAGGATTCGGAGGAGGGCTGAAGACTCCCAACAAAAAATTTTGGCACGGTCATAGGATTGGTCAAGTGCCCCGCCCAATATTTTGTGCAAGGCTTCTGAACATAGGAGGGGTCAAGCTGCCCACTCATGTTTATGGGCAAGGTTAGTGAGGAGGGTCAAGTTTCTGATACAAATTTGGGGCCAGCATTCTTAATATAGGAGGGGTCAAGTTTCCCACTCCCAGGTTTTGGCCAGGATTCTGATCACAGGAGGGATCAAGTCTCCAACTTTCAATTTTATGGGCAAGGAGTCTGAACATAGGAGGAGTCAGGTCCCCCCCTGCAAATTTGGGCCAGCATTCTGGATATACTTGTAAGAGGGCTCAAGTTTCCCTGTCCCAGATTTGGGCCAGGATTCTGATCATAGGAGGGGTGAAGTTGCCCTGTCACGATTTTGGGCTTGTTTGACTTTGTAGTAGGGAGCTGTATCATCAGAGATTGTTTCTGGACATATTACTGAAAAAAGCTCCGACTCACATCACCCAATTTCACATTCTTTTGCCTTGTCTTTGAAATGGCTGTTTGTGTTGTTTTTCCGCTGCCTAATAGCTGGTTAGGGACAGTTAAAAACTATTTACCAAACCTGAACCAAGCCCAGAATAACTTACATGAATTCATATGATGAGGTGTGAATAATATCGCAGTATCCTTACAGTCATTTAGTTAAATTAGAGTTCATCAGAATAGTGTTATTGGTTTATAAATAGCTAATATGCTTGGGGAAATATTGAAGGCTCTCCTCTGAATTAATTTCATGCTTTCATTGATCGAGAATTATGACTATCGGTCATCCAGATAAGAAAATATTTTTTGTAATTTATTTAAAAGAGCGTCCAAGGTAACATTTTTGCAGCTTCCAAAATAAGAGCACAGAAGCGCAATTTACAGATGGTTAGAAAGTCGACTTCGGAATAGTTCGGAGAAAATTTGGTAGTTTGGGGAAACTAGGGAATTGAGACGTATTATTTTTACAGCGAGGTAAAAAATGCTGTTGGTTTTCATTAGCAAATTGGTTATGGAATTGATACAAATAATTGACCAGGTAAAAATTTTGTGCAAATGAAAATAAATGCCCTCAGATATATTATTCCCTGCTTTGTTTTGTAAAAGTCTTGCAGGATTCCATAAAGTTAATTGCAATTTTTATGTTGAAAAATGCATAGCTATTCTTTACAGCGTCGTCTCATTCTGCATGAATATGCAATTTTGAAGATTCTTTAGAAGTATGTTTTTTCTTCCTATCTCGCTGGTTTCGTGTCCTTCGCATTTCCTGAATTGTTTGAAATGAAAGCTACAAATGTATCCAACAGAAGTTTGTTATTTATTTGTCATGTACATTGCATAGGTTGCCTAAGGCGATGGGTTACATTTATCCCAATTGGTACTTAAGAATTTATGACCTATGTTCCCGATTGTCAGTGGTCTGTTAGTGTGGAAAGGAACTTCATCCTGGTGCAAGATGGCCACGAAAACATTTTTCGACAGCGGACAAGTCCGGACATCTTCAAACATAATATCGCTGGATAGTGATTAGCTATACTTGTAAATAGTTGTCAGAAATAGTTGAAACAGTTTATGGAACACGGCTAAGACCTACAGGTTTTCTTTTACAACATCTATGTACTGTTTTGTGTAGCTGCTACAGGTGACAGTGCATGGTTGAGAACAGGGGTACTATCGTTGTGGCCACTCATTCTCGTGCCTAGTTGTCCATTTAAATGATCCATTGGGAATTTAGAGGGCCCCAAGGCCTTTTATTCAAAAGTAGGCCTACTGGTATTCACAATTATATACTAATTCAGTCCTATGATTATCAAATAACTTCAAGTCTAATCCAAAGTGTCTCAGTTCACCCCGAGGAGAAACGCATGCAGATATCAACTCTTCTAAATGCCTAGACTTTGTTTGGGTTCTAGGCCTAATTATCCCATGCTTCTAATTCTATACCCTGTGTTGGCAAGGTCTATATATTAACATAAGTTCATTGTTAGGTGAACCAATTGGCCTAGTTTTCAGCCCTCTGCCAACATTTGAAGCAGAGGTTGTATTTGTTTACTTATGATAATCGCTCGTTGGCGAGTCACTCTTGAGACTCACAACGCAATTTCCGAATCTGAAGTTGTCAAGATTTCATGTTGATTTATCAGTCGATTCTTCTGTCTGCAGTTTAATTGTTTGTGAATAGTCCACTTATGTGCTGTGCACTATGAGGTCCCAGAGTGAATGATTGATCCTGCTGGTGTAAATGTTGATATCGGACTACCCAACACCCATGTTGCCGAATGGTATAGCCCAGTCACCTCACATTGTCCTGATGATAAATGATTTAGTACACTAACACAGTAACACACATTTGACAGCATGCTGCGGCATCCTGCATAAAACCGCCTGATTAATATCATTGAAAATACTACTCAACAACCATACTGCCGATCAAACTACCCACTGACTACTTCCCTATATACAACACGTGACCCTGTCGTAATGTACCCATACATACTTAAGTCGCACATGCAACATTAGGTTAAACCTCAAAGTAAAAAAACCATGTAAAAAATCGTATGTGCATGTATATGCATTGGTGCATGACCTTCACCTTGAGTATGTTAATAGCACTGGTCTGGGGCTTTCAGTAGGTCTAGACACCGTCTAGACACACTAGCTTCACAACCTGATTGGGAAACCGTCCCAATAGAGATTTTTTCCTCCGGCTGGTAGACCCAGAGCCAAGGCCGCTGTATTTTTCATCGCTGTGAAAAAATGTAAATATACCAATTTTTTGCCTTAAGCAGGTCAGTATATGCATTTTAATAGTGATATTTGGGTCAGTTTAACCTCGGGTTTTCTTCGTGATCTTTGAATGGGAGATCTTCTGATTTTCAGGCCCAACGATCGAAAATAATCTTTAGGTGAACTATGCTGTGTATACGACTGGTAAAAAATGACTGGCGCTCTAAAAAACGGTTGAGCATACAATGTATGGTACTACACAGGAGTAGTGTAGGTGCATGTATGCAGTTTTGTATGTTGCTACTTAGCTCGTGGCATTGTTGGCGGGTCGATATATACCCTTTTTGGCTTGATTCTGAAGGGTATCAGTATCATAATGTATATCAAGGACGTACTGATAAATGAGTGTAAAGGGCCTCCAAGGGGTCATATTGAATATTTTTTCCCCAATGACGTGGATACTAATTGTGTTATCCCATGTACTAATTGGGTCGATGGAGACCCTGGTGTGATCTGGAAGGGTGTCAATCTGAGGTATTGTGAATCAAGGGCCGTACAGATAATTTGGTGTAAAAGGGTCTTGCAGATGCGCCATGTTGATTATTTTTTTCCAGTGACATGGTGCTTTTAGAGCATTAATTACTTCAATACCCCAGTCTGTTCTTTTGTTTGAAAATTGATAAATTTTTAAAATGCTGCATGTGTCACTTTTTAATGAGAACATTCTCAAAACAATTACTGATTATAGTTTAAAAATAGCCCTCCAGTAACAAAAACTCGAGGTTAACAAGAACATTTTTTACTATCTTTGCTATATTTGTGCACTAATATATTCCAATGGAGATAAATTTGTAAACTTGACAGGATGAGATCTTACGAGAAGATGTGATCAATAATTTTCTATTGATTTATAGTGTTAGATGGCATAGTAGCGGGATTGCTATGATATTTGAGATTTATCTTGATAATGTCCCGTCTTTATTGAATGAACAGAGTCATGAATGAATTGAGTGTTTTTTTCAAGGTTGCAATGAATGAAGTTTTTATTTATTGGCTTTTGAGACCATTACTTTTACTTTCCGTATGGTGGGTGTAGACTGGATAGTGTTTCATGTTTTTATTTTATCATTTGTTTATTTAAGAGTATTTTCATTTTGTCTGAGTCTGTATTAGGCCTGAATACAGATTAAAATCTGGTAGTTTTTACATGGTTCAATGTGTTTTTAAAGGTGCACATTTTGGCATCCCTAGTTGAAGAATTGGTCTACCCAAAAGAATAGAAAAAAGGTGTATGATGTGGGAATTTTTTGATGAAATAATTATTCATTGGCTTTTGAGAATGATACTTTTGTGTGTTTTGTGTATAATAAAATGTTTCCAATGAATATGGATAGTGTTTTTATATACATGTAGGGCATGTTTGTTTTTTTCCTTCTTTTTTTTCTTCTGATGAATCATTTACTTTTCTTAGGACTTAAAGAAAGTTTGTTTGTTATTCTAAATAATTATTCGGCTTCTGTGATATTTCAATACATGAAACATATTCTACTCTAAAACTCAGGGAACCTTTGTGCGTGGTTTTTTTTGCAAACCGTCTATTAAAACTGTTAGACCTACTAAAATATTTTGTTACGCCTGCTGTATCCAATTTTTGTATTTATCTGAGTACTGTCTACAGCTGTGCATAAAATTGCCATTTATAGAATCATAATATTGTTCAGAATGCTGGGATCAATAAACTGATAAAAATATGAAGAAAGTATCAATAAATGCATTCTGTCTAGTCAGAAGTTATTACAGTTAATAAAGCAGAGAATCAGGTCCAGGGGTTTGAGCTAGATGGGGTGTTTTGCTGTTTCTATTGAGAGTCAGGGCCTACAACTTAATAAAAATTCATGGCAAATTTACAAACTCGGGTTCTACTTCATTGTTCAGCCATGAGTCCTCTGGGCACTTGGATCGTTTTAAAAATATCCTTACACAAAGAGAATACAACTGCAGTGATAAGCACAAGCATGAAAGGAAAGAAGTGCTTAGCTTAAGTCATTAAAGGGGTACACCGTTCGTTGTTAGTGGTGGTACAGGAAAATAGAAAAGGAGTTGTAAAACACATAACCATAATGCATTTATTATGCATACGAATTTGCAGAAACTGTGTGTTTATAATATTTGTATGTCTGTCTGCACAGTGGCGTTGCTGAAATTTGCATCAAAGCGTATTTCCTACGATAAATACTATGCCCTTCCCTCGCTTCAGTAGGTATCAAAGCATCATCAAGTCATACGCAGGTTACTCAATGGAACCCTATTGCAGACCCTATTGTCCCTATGTTCAGCAGGCCTATAATCTAGCTAACTGATCTGCACCAGACTTATGGATAGGAAATGAGACGGTTCATTTTCACAACCCGAGAAAATGTAAAAAGTAGGCGGAATCGTTGGTGTGCGAAATCCCCTTTAAGTATAGTTCACAATTTGATATTTCCAAATTCAATTACAAATTTCAGATAGTAAACAAATGGTGTAGGCCATTAAAAGGACATTGTATGTGCGATGACTATAGTCCATAACCCCTGTGATGTGCTGGCTAACCAGTTGATGCTGAGCAATGAATTTATGTCATCCTTTCGTGTCACCTCGCTGACCCAGCGCTTTGATTGTCGGCAGAATTATGTAAAGTTGTGCAATGGTCATGGTATGCGTCGCATCAGTTGACCAATCAATAACTGGCCAGCAGGCTGCATACATCGGCTGCTGTGATCTTTTCTATCTCGTTCTGGTGTGATCGATATCTCTTATTGATGTACTGGTCGAGGGGCAAGTAGATAGAGCGGGAATCATTGGAGGGGGTGGGGCCGGAACACTCTCTAAAAAAAGACGAGGTTTTTGTATGCCGACTGCTTTTATCTACGTAAAACTGCTGCAGATGAACTTCTGTAATGATTTTAACAATAACAACCATCTAAAACTTAATTTTTCTCCTCATCAACATTTTGTTATGATAATATAAGTTGATTTTTATTCAAATCTTGCATCAAAACAGCCTTTGAGCGCATTGTTTCTAGATTCTATTTCATATCATGTCACTATGCGTATGCAGGCAGATGTGCATGTGTACATTTTGAACATGTAGTAAAGGTGTTAAGAGGTGCCTCAGGTCTGTCTGAATATCAGTCATGTGCCAGGTGGACCTTGAGCCTAAATGATTTCGAATCGATTCTTGAAGAGAATCGACTCGAACTCCAGTGCAAATCTCCCATTGGTGACGTCACTGGCGCCAAAAAACTATTTCTCTTGACCTCGATTCAAAAGGGCCATTCAAATGATAAAATCAGCTACAACTCTTTTTATCAACTTTTTGAACTATATAAAACGATACATGGAGAAAAGACATTACAAATATCGAAATATCATAATGGTGACGTCGAATGGCATAAGAGTGACTATGTCTGTCCCCTGCCAGACATTACAAATATCGAAATATCATAATGGTGACGTCGAATGGCATAAGAGTGACTATGTCTGTCCCCTGCCAGACATTACAAATATCGAAATATCATAATGGTGACGTCGAATGGCATAAGAGTGACTATGTCTGTCCCCTGCCCCTAGCCGTCCCCAGTAGCCCCTCTAATGTTAAGAGTGATGAGTTGCCAGAAATATGAGTCAGTCGCCGGTCTAAAGCAGTGATAACAGCCTGTCATCTGCTGTCCTCTTCATGCCATGTTGGTTACTGTTGTGCTATTATGTTCAGTGCTCGAGAAATATCAGCGATTGAATGATGAGGAAAAAACATGAAGGTCAGGGCTACTTGGACACAGGTGTACGTTGTTATTAACCAATATATCAGCTGCGAGTGAGCGGATTTCTGCACCTGTAGACCCTAAACATATCGCAATCCTTTAGGGGTGAAAGAAGGGACATGCACTGCATTTTTCATCAGATTTCCTGGTGGGGTCCAAAATTTCACGTTCAATGTCTTAAGATTTTCATGAAATATGGGGTGTGCATCTGGTGTGTCACCTCTTGGATGCGAAAAGTTCAAAACTATCTAGCTGCTAATGGGATGACCTGAAGATTGAAATGGCAAGAGTACGTTTCATACTAGATTCAGGACATGTTCTGTTTATAAGTTTCAGGTGGCAACCAAATAAAACCTGGAGGAAAAAAAACCACCCAGGTTCATTTATTTTTTCTATCTCTTAGTCTTTCCTGCCTTGGTGATTCTGGATGTTGTTGGGCTTCAAATTTACCTCCAGTCTGGTTTTGTTTGTTTTCTTTTTGTTTGTCTTGATTAGTAATTGTAGTTGCTGGAGGCCGGAACTGAATGTCACAAAAAATTAGATGCATATTAACCCTAGGGTGCTGTCAGGAGTCTGAGAGAAAGGGTGGATGAAATTGACAAAGTGGAGTGCTCTGGTGGATTTGAGAGTAAATTACCTAAGTTCATGGTCAATTCTAATGTTTTTTTCCGAAAAGGGGAAACTTGCCCCTCTGGGCGCAATGTATATTGTACAGTGACTATATACAACATGGAAGCTAATACTGGTAGAGTAATATGCTTGAATGTGATGTTTACAATGGAGAGTCAGTGAGTTAGGCTGTTTCTATGTCTTGCTTATACTATTGTTTTCTAGGCCACAACATAGAGTTGGAAGACGTGATGCTGTGATCATGTGTGATAAGAACAAAGTCGCTTCACTTCTGTTCTTTGACCAGTGCTTTCCAGACTGCTGCAGCCAATGGGTTTGTTTGTTTTTCATGTATGCTGCTCCCACACCAACCTGCACCAAGTGACCTGGCAAATTTTATTGCCCAGTATAAATCGGCCGAAGGGCCTATCTATTGATACTGAGGCTTCACATGAGTCAGCTCATAAACCATGATATGGCCACCTAATTGATTTATGATGAAAACATCAAGAACAAAAATTTCCAACCACTGCGTGATTTGTTACTTTGATTTGTGAATTGTGCTACAACATGATAGCAAGCATGGTTTTTGGACTGACATAAGCCGCACTTACACCACCTGAAAATGGACCACCAATCTTGGTTCGGGAACCAATGCCGCACCATCGAAAATCCACCAAGCGCTTACACCAGCGCTGCAGCTAGTTATAAAATCCGGCTACAGATGGCGCGCAAACAATAAGCAGAACGCGGAAAGCCTTGGCAGAAAGCGCCATTTCGAAAGCGCCGCCTGGAGCCGAACCATCTAACTAGCTAATTGCCGATCCATTTGCGCTTACACCACGACAAAGCCGAGCTTTTAACAAGCCGGGCGAATTTGGACCATCAAGCTTGGTGGGACAAATTCGCTCGGCAATTTGTATCGGCAATGGATTGCCGAACCAATTTGTCGCGGCAATGTGGTGGTGTAAGTGCAATTGGTCCACCAATATTTCGTGGTGTAAGCGCAGCTTGAGAAGACACAAAGCCACACAGATAATAAACAATAACCCCCCCCCTCCACCCATCACCAATGTGACCACACCGATAGTATTTCAAAATAATCGGTGTGTGTGGGGGGAGGGGGCTATTGCCATAGGCTGACATCGTAATTCAAAGTCCAATTTCAAAAGAGGTGGGGAGTGGGAGGTTGCTTGCACATGGAGATTATAACTTGCAAAAGAGGGTGATTTTAGCCGTGAATGAAGACTGTTTGAACTGTTGGCGCCAATAGGAAACAGAGCAGGCTATGTGGCGTTCTTCATAGAGCTTTTATAGGACTTTGTACACATTCACTGGACTTCATTTTCCGTTCAAGAAATCTTTTGCTTGCGTTTGCAACTAGGAGCATGCATTCTTGAAATCCCCAGACGAGCTGAAGCATGCATATTTGAATTCTCCAGGCGCTGAGCTGCCTGTGGCCTGAAGGAAGCTCAGGTATCCCCTGCTCCTCTGCCTGACTGCAGGTGCCATGGATCCACAGCCTACCTAGAGCTAGCCTGGTGAGGTGACTAGTCAGCACACTCATCTCAGATCCAGTCAAAACAAAGCAGAAGCCAGGTATAGGCTGTTTAAATCGTCAGAGATTGTGGTTCTTGTTGCATTGATTCACATCTAGGGGGCAGGGTAGTGCATACAATAACCGTTATTTAAGTATTTTTGGTTCCCAATGTATTTCTTCATTAAGAGGGTGCATGAAGACATACTCTTTCATTGACAAGACACAGCTTGAAAGCACCAAGACCCTTCAATATTCTGACACCATTCTGACTTCTCAGGAGTAGACCTGTGAGTCTGTGACTAGGCACAGCCTGAAGGTGTGACTAGGCAGTGAACCAGCAGTCTCAAGACTTGGAAAGCTGTAGCTTTGTCCAAGCACAATCTGAAAGTTACAGGACCTGACATTTACCTTGTCCTATCATTGAGAGGTATGAGAGTCTGCCCATCCACATATGCACAGCATGAGCTTAGCTACAAACTGCACATGTACCATTTACTTCGAGATTACCATGACATGTCGTCCCTCCCCTTCTGTTGTTAACTGCAATGCAACCCATCTTATCACTTTGTCATAAGGCCCACACTGGCAATGTCTGGTATCAGGGCTCTCTCCAGTATACTGTTTCTACCTGCTTGAGGTTTACATAACAGCCTCCCTTTATTTTGATTTAAACCAATCTTAATCCCTTCTCCAGCAGCAATGTGTGCTAACCATTGTTCTTACAGAGTGCAGCTTTGCAAAAGGGCCATATCACATTGGACAATCTTACAAAACCATCCTCCTTTTGACAGGCAGAAAACAGCCCTTCTCTTCTATTGGTTAATAACCCCTTCTCCCAGAGGCATGCTAAAGAGAATCCCCACCCCTGCTGCCCAATTTCAAGTCCCAATAATCCTGCCTTGTTCAATTGGTTGAAAATATCAAGTTTTCTCCGAGGGCAAAAGGAAGACAATTGTTGACACCACCCCTTAAAGGGTCAGATTACTCCCCTTTTTCCTCCATTGGTTGATAAAGAGTTCTAGATCTCATGGGTATATGACATTAGCCATCTCACAGACGCGTCGTGGGCGATTATCAACTAACATTAAAAGGTTTATTAGATGAAAGGCCGGATGGTCCGTTCCACCGCCCCTACCCTCGGGTCACTTCCTATCCTTTGGATAGGGTATCTGAATCATTTAATCTAAATCAGTGGTGTCACTCAGGGAGAGTGACAGGGGAGGGCCGAGGTAGCACTAGATCGTCTTTGTGAGGGTTGGGTGGCACATCTGATGAGTGAAATCGGAAGTAGCTAAGGTCACTCTTCTCTCACTGGGATTCAAGGAATAAGGGCATTGCACACTTCTCAAAAGAGTTTCCGCAGACACTCAGTAATGCCCGAAATCTTACCGAGTGAAACGAAACTTATTTCTTTGAATTCTGGGTTTTACCAATAAATTAAGGTTTTAAGCTGTGACCTGGTCACCATTTTTCTGTGATATGCCCGATGTAAAGGATAGCATTGCTGCCACTTGTGTAGGCTTGGTATGCCAGCTGAGGTTGAGGCCAAGAATGCCATTTTCAAGGTTAAAAATATGTGTTGCGATCATCACCTCTGTCAAGATATTGGTTAAATTTTCTCAAAAATATCCAGTGTCTTGATTAAGAAAAGAACATCAGCTTCTTCCCCATCGGTCATCCAGTTTTCATCGGATTGGCACGTATTTTCTCCACGGTCAGACACAATGCCTGTTGTTCGGCCCCTGCCTCCGGCACTGACCTTGGGGATGACATGGAGGACCCTCAATAGATTGAAAGGCTGATAAAAGAAATGAGCTTGACCATGAAAGTGACAGCTCGGACCAGCGGGAGAGTGATAGGCTCCCCAAGTGACGAACCATTGTCAGTCTGACCTGGCACTTTTCGATTTGGTCATGAGCTAATCTATTTGGATGGATCAACGTCGTTGATATGGCGTGTTGGTATCGAATCTTAACCCTTGCAGTAGTTCTGTTTTAAAGTCAGCCGAATTCATGTTTTCATGGTGAGGTGAAAACCAGAGTTCAGTTCTGTGTTTGACCTGGTTGGTACAATGGTTGAAAAATTGTATTTGTCATGTCTAACTTTTTAGTAAAACAGCTAAGTGATCCACCGATACCTCCAAAATAGAAGTTCCTTTGGCATTCCTTCTTAGCTCATGATTAATGCGGCTACGTGAAAAAAATCGGGGCTAATAGCTAATGTAGCGCCACTAGTTTTTGGAGGTACAGTGATACAGTGTGGATAATGGTACATTAGACTATCATCTTATTTTTGCACTGATGGCTGTGTCTTCATACCTTTTAATGAATGACACGGAGTTGGTGATTGTTTTAGTTTTTGCAATCTTAGTGACTTTGTAATGTTTCAAAAGATTTTTGAACCTCGTCAAGTAGATGAAATAGAATCAAATAGAAGAAAATAGATGTGTGTAAGTATGCATGTCATATAGTACTTTGATTTTAAGACTGTCTTTCCTTATTATTGAAGGGGAGAGGGGTACTTGGACTGATGTTTTGTAATAAAAATGGCCAAACCCTTATTCCCTTGCTGTTTTTAAGGCTATAGTTAGAGCATAGCAATATGTATACCGCTATGGGGAATATGGCTGTATCAATGATAAAAAAACTGTCTGGATTATTGTCAAAGTATACATGACATCATGTTGTGCCTTAGGAGGCCCCTCCTAATTCCAAACTAAACCCAATAATTACCCTATCTTGGGGGATTTCAGAAGGGGATGGATTGTGAGGATCGGCAGGCAAATAGGGCAAAGGTTCATATAGCAATGACTGAAAAGGGCAGACTGTTGCGATGGGGGAACATTCTCAATGTTAAAAGTAGTTACCATTGCAATTGTAGTTGGATAAGAAAGATTTTACAGAATTAAATATGTACTTCATTTTAAAGTTTTTTTAAACAATTTTTTGCAATCAAGTTAAAAAAACGTTTCTGTGGCTGCCTTATTAAACATGGTATCTCATAAGTTTCTCACAAACATACAATCAATTTAGAAACCTCATCTCAGGATATGGACTCGGAGGTGCCGAACCAAGGATAATCAGCTTTCAGTTTGTTCATTGATGACCCCTTCCGCGTAATACCTGCTTAAGATGGCGGACAACATCACCATTGTTGCCGCGGCGCTGTTTGCATTAGTAGATTGCATAATACGACCTGCGCCAGGATGACCTGCGAAATATGGCGAGGAATATATCATGGCAAGGTTCCTGTCTATTGTCCGAGGTTGATACAGAATGAAATCGAGCTCTCTCAGACAATGCCAAACTTCCATTGGATTGTTCATCAACAATGGTTCTCCATCCTATAATATCACTGCTGTGCAATATATTCCAGGGTTCTTTCACTGGCATATAATCTAGTGTCCGTACTGTTAACAAATTAAACAAGTCCTATTGGTTTATTTCTGAACGTGAGGTAGCCTTCCAAACTTTTTGCCTAGCACCATGTTTTTTTCGAGGATGTACCACTTCTTTGTGGATTTTTTTTATAGGTTCAGGAAATATCAAGCCTGTAGTATGTATTGAGGATGTGTGTCTGATGGTATATGGAGTTTGGAAATGAGGATTAGGTAGAAAAAATATGTCATTCAAAATATTAAACCAAAAGAATGCACAGCCTTCATGTAGTGTCCAAGTTTTGTGTATGGAAGAGGGATCTTTTTGTACTTTTTTCTCATAGCGAAATATGCCTCTTTTGGGATAAACAAGATCCCTAATTTGTTAGATGATTTTGCTACGAAAAAGCTCAGAAGGAACACGGGGCATTAGTAGAATATTTTTTCAATATCTAATTTGCAAATTGGCCTACAGATACACATACTTGTCATCTGCTATTCTTCCTTGGAAATTCTTCGAGATACAAATAGCAAAAAACTGAAGCTGACAGTCAGTACTTTTGTTGGTTTTAACCTTCAACTATTGGTTGAACCCACATGTATTGTATCGGCAAATTTGTAATGGAAAGTTTGAGCCCAATTCAATATTTCTTGATATCCAACGAAAATTGCTTTGAAATAACCCAACCGAGTGCCGAATAGCTAATTTGTTCGGAGAATGTTCCATAAGTCCTGAATTAAAAGACAGCATTTGACATTTGCTAATCTGTCAAGTCTCGAGACTGAAATCGGCCCTCCTCAAAACTTGCACTGAATAAGTTCGAAGGTGCAACACAGTAATCGCCTGCCTCCTCAAAAGCAATTGACCTTCCTTACTTTTCTTTGAAATCCTTCCATCTCGCAAAATTTCCACAAAGTGTTCTTATTAGTGCATCTGTTTCATGATTCAGCAACATCAAATTTCACCCCATGCAAGACTTGACAAAACGAAAAGACCCTGTTAAATAGAACAGCATGGAATAACTGAATACAGTGTCGCATTATTTGCAGAAATCATATCAGGTCAGGGTTTGTTTCCAGTTATGCCCTGTTCACCAGTTTTCGAGTAAAGTGATATCACAATGGTGATCGTTGAAAATTGCTAAAAACACTTTTGGTAATATGTTTTCTTAGTTTTTCTGTAGAATGTTTTTGATGATGGAAGTGCGGAGGTAATAGTGATCATCAACATAAAAATGCCTGAATATTGGTCAGCTATGATCAGTTGGATTGGACACCCTAGCTCCTGCTTAGCTAGTCCCCATTTAAAGGTTTTGCTACAAAAGAAACCATTCTTTAAACCTATCAAAGGACCCTTAAATGATTATTTTCCTTTGGGAGTGGAAATGATCCACACAATTGTGCAAGTGTGTTTAAATGTAAACCCTATAGACCTTCCCCTTTACCATTTCTCATGACCTGGGGCCTGGTGTAAAGTTACTTGGTCTGGAAGAAAATACATCATCTTGAGTATAAAACACCCTCAACGATGCAATTCATACCTCTACACTTGTAACTGTATACTTTACTGGGTTTTGTTAGTCTTTGAGGACCTTTGCAGCACAAAGGGGATGGCTCTTGTTGTACTAGCTAAGCCTTGGTCCCCCTAGTAACCCTTGCTACACCAAACGGCGATCCTACATGTCCTTGGGGAATAACGCAAGAGAAAACTTTTTTTTCAGGAATGTTTTGATTCGCCAAAACATTACACTTTTTGCTACTTGCAGAAAACCAAGTTATGAAAAACTTCACTTGCTTAAGATTAACTTATTAATAGTGCTTTCTATTAGCTTGCTGTCTGTGTACAAAGTCAAACAACTTGATTTAATTGAGATGTGCTAATTTAAGTCGTGAGGTTTCTTTTCGGTCTAACCTATAGAAACCTTATCTGATATACATGTATTTAATAAGCCAGTGACACATGATTTTATACTAGCCATGTACTTTATCGTGAATATGATATTTTGTCTATATACTATTTGGTCTTCTAAGCCAGCTAAAAATGAATATTCACAAACCTTTAGGACTGCAAACATTTTACAGTTTGCTGTAAATCATACTCAAAGGTAATAATACATTGGGTGGAGTTGTTGACAAATATATCAATCAAGACCATTTCTGCCTTCCATTTTTTACGTGGGCGACAGTGAACAAGGTTTGCTGTCTCTAGGGTTTTGTTTTACTTAGAAGAAATATACTAAATTGTCGCAAGATGGTGTCCCTATGGGAATTTGCTGAGATGAGATAAATATCACAACATTTAGGAGAACTGGTTGAGTAATTGCACTAAAGACTTCAGGCCTTGTAACAAAAGCTATAAAATTTGTAGTAACTCTTGCCAAATGAATGATTATAAATGTGATGCCTTAACATTTGCAGCAAATTTTTCCTAATTACTCCAAGTGTGATGTATGGTAGTGGACAGATCTGGAATGCATCTGTAAATGTACTATCACCAAACATGTATTTTGCTTATGATGATTCGCAAAGATAAAATTATGGGCTTTAATAGAGGCCATACATTTTGCTGCTATTTTGGACATCAAATTTAAATCATTCACACTGACACTTGTTGTCAGAGGCATAACAATGGAAGAGGTGGTGTGTGGCGATGTCCAAGGGTCAAGGATATAGATTGGTGTCTAAAATGGCCATCGAAATGATGTAACTAGATAGCCTTTGAAGGCCGGTCAGCCTCTGCTTTTGCCAATCAAAGATGGTCAGTTGGTTAACAGGAGACCTTGTAATTAAGGATGAATTGTATATATGATGTCTTAATTGTCTATATCAGCAAAGATATTGATATTAGTCAAGAGATATGTACAGAAAGGACAGACAAAATAAAAAAAGCTTTTTCCTGCATCAAAACAGAACAGCAACGAAAATAACTCGCCCCATGATATTCCCTTCATTCTGTACTTCTGGATTGAAAATAGGGAATAATTTTGTTTCTTATCATATGGTATCAATTTGTACCGATAAGATCACATGTCATAATCAAACCTGGTCACCCGACATGCCCTTCGTCGCATCTAATTCCATTTTTCACCAGGATGTTATCTCCGACTTAAAAGGCTTTTGTAATTGTGTATTTTTTATCCATTCTTATATCTCTTAAAAGTAAATTATCTATGGTCTTTTAGTCGGTCCTGACTAGTCTTACAATCCTGAAGGTGCATTTGTCTCCAAACGTTTGATCTCTGCCCAATCGCCGATACCTGGTCAGAAGATTTTTTGTGATATTTACAGATCTTTCTTGGATCCAATCAGATGTCTTTGTGGGTATTTTCTAATTGGTCAGTTTCTGATTGATGTGGTTTGTTAGTTTGTTATAGTTGTTTCATTTGGTCATTATCTTTGAAGCTTGGTCTCCGATTCTGAGGGAAAATGGTTTAAGCGGGTTCACTGCAGTCGTGGTTAGTCTTTTGAACTTTATGCTTTACTCCCAAAGATTCATATGCATTTTTAAAATAATCTACATTTTTGTGCCACAATTGATATGTTCAATAAGTAAAATAGGACTTTTTCGAATCTTTTTTCAACGTTTTAGACGAAAGGAGGTCTGTATGTCAGGACGACTGAGCAAAATGAATTACATTTGTTCCTGGTCTGCATTAATTAGATCTATCATGAGGTAAATATACTACTGCTCCGCCAATGAGAAAAAGATATTTTGATAGGGAGACACTGGGTCACTTGGATCTCAGTCGCCATGTGCATATTGATCTATACATCTAAATGATGACACAGTTCTGATCATCTTGAGGCAAACCAAAACAATATAACAACTTGAAAATTTCTATAAATGATTCCAAAAACATTTTGATTTTCTCCTATTTCATAGTAAAATTTTCCGTTTGTTTGATATTTAGGTGCATATGTTTCAACTTGAGGTTATTTCTTTACCAGGCAAGTTAGAGGCGAGCATTGTTAGGTGCTGGAGGTCATCAACATGCATCCAGCTGTGGTTCAAATGTGAAAATAGCAGTGGGATTTTTCCAGGGACTCTTGGGCAGGGAGTGGAGAACCATGCAGAGGAACTAAAAAAAGTACCACCAAATTTCCAGATCTCTTTATTTTTGCATTTTGGGAAAATTTCTGAAAAACAAATTGAGAAGGAAATGTTGAACTTAATTGATGATTGTATTAATATGATTGTAGCTGATTATTTCAAAAATTATTCGGCACTCCCGGGGCCCGTAAAAGATGCATACCCATTTGGTGGCAATCCGTGTGTCAGTTTAGGAAAAAAACGCAGACAAAAAAATCAACAATTCTCGAATTCAGTAAGGATGTGGATCATCTGTGATTTTTTTCAAAGTTATCAAAGGTGAGGCCTTGCATCACTTACGAAGTTTTATGTCTGGTATTCCTCCCATAAAATTAGGAACATCATACATGTACATAAATTTTTTACAACTTTCGCTGTGTTTTCTTGCCATCAGAAAACACGCTACATACAGAATCACTATTAGTGAGGCTTACGGGAGATTAGGCGTGCCAATTTTTCTAGGAGGGATGACAGGTTGGAAAATTGAAGAAAAAATAATGAAGAATATGAAGAATTTGTTCCTGTTTGCAGGAAATTTATAAAATATTACATCCTGAGAAGCATGTGAAATATATCAGATGCTGAAAGCCGTGATTTTGAATGATTATGGTCATCGTTAGCACAGCCAACCCCCAGGTGACAAAATGGATCGCTCCGGTAGCTTGCTAGTCCACTGGTTTCGCTAGCACATGTGCACATGACTCTACTTAATTACCTTAGCGATGAGAATCTATATGATACCTTATACAAATTTGGCCCTTGTTCCCTTGGCGTGTTTTTGCATGACTAGCAGAATACAAGGTGGGTCGCAGGGATTCTGCGCCGAACCCTTATTCATGTACAAGGAGTAACAATATTCATTCAACACGGAGACTACTTGTAATAGGTAATGTAATTTTTTCACCCTCTTTACATCAATACTTAATTGTTGAAAAAAAATTTCAGATCAATATTTACCTTAGAATCTTCGCGTGCTGCGAATTTTTTTCAGCGGCTGCCGTGAGCGAGTCTTTTGTTGGCGCTCTTTTTATCACGCCATATTAAGTGACGGCACAAAGGGATCTTGACAATCGCAGCCAAACCCTGAGTTCTTTTTAAAGTTTTTTTTGCATGTGTAACGCTTTGTAGTTTCGCCGGCAGCATCTTCTCAAGGCCATTGAGTGCATTCTTGACATCAAGTCTGATAGCATTAACATTCAAACCTAATTTTACCATGCTCTCTTAAAAATGTTCAAAAAAAATATTTTGATTTTTTTTACTGACGATCTTTTAGCATTTGAAAAAGTATTTGTTTGTAAGAGTTCCTTTTAACTAAGCTGAATTAGCAATTGTATTTCTTATTTTTGTTGCATATTTTTATGCATTGGATGTCGAGAATTTTTGCAGTAATTTTCATGTTTCAGGTTAAATTGACTAGCCTGCAGTGATTCTTTCATAAAAATGGAGTTAAGCGCTTGTTAATTTCAGTTCTCATTATTGATTTGATGCGCATGAAGTTTTGGCGGTTTGCTATATTAGTTAGTTGCAGTGACCAATGCAGTTCATATTTGCGCAAGGCATGCTTTTTTCATAAAATTTAACAGACCTTACAATAGTGAGCACAGAGTATTCACAGCAAAGCCAGCCCATCTTCTATAAAGGATAATTATTGATTTGGATTGCACTTCAAATATTTGTTTCAAATTCAATAATTTTTTTCATGGAATATTACACGATGATCGGTGTTCAGGTTTGTTATTACATTAAACTCATAAACATTGCATGTGTTTTTGTTTGGTGAATCTGTGGGGACATTGGCAGATATTCCGAGCTCAATTGGTAGGATTCCCTTAACTTAAGGCAGAAAATGCACACAAATTCCAAGTATCCTAAAGTTGAAATAACATTGAGGTGCAAAATTATCTTATTTCTGTTGGGATCTTCTTCTGAAATTTCATCAAATTGAAGAAATCAAATTATATATTTAATACCCATGGCGAATATTTGTAATATATGCGCAACCTTCGTATATTGCAATCAGAAAAATGATTTTTTAGATTTACACGTAAACCTCAGACTCTAAAAAAGTCCTAACAATGCTGTCCTTCGTTGCGGCACTGAAATAACCTCAACCATCTTTAGAAACATCTGAATATAAAAAATAACTGAAATGAATATTTTTAAATGAATACACATAAACCTCAGACTCCAAAAAAACACACTGAACTGGCCTTGGATGTTTTAGAAAGATGATATGTGTACCGTGAAGTCATCGGTGGCCATCTTTCCCTGACAGTTCATCTCGGATGCCACCTTTGAAATCGTGATCCGCACGTATTGGCATCAGTTCGTTGCATCCTCGGCGTCCTTTTGGGGGTAACATGTAAAGTCAGCTTCGCCGCGGTGAGATACCGGTCTTTAGAGGGTCATGTGACCATTTGATCTTTTCATCGGAGTATTGCGGTGTCAGTTTCATGTTGATAAGTTGTAATTCCTTGAACATTTTGGTTAGATAACCATATGACAATGCATATAAATTACAAATTTTTCAGGTGCAACCAAAGTTGGCCAGGATTCACCAAAAAATTATAAATGTCGAAATTACTATTAGCAAGTATACATCAATCTATATTTGCTATTAGTGGTAATATCGCTATTAATTGCAATATCACAATAAGTTACGTAATCACTAGATTACTGGCAGTATTAATGGCAATATCTCTTAAAATGGCAATATCACTGTTAGTGACAAGATCACTTCAAAACTGTGGCAATATCACTATTAGTGGCTATATCACTATAAATGCCTTACTAGGAATATCAATGATGGTGATGTTCTCAATACATTGATAATACATTTCTCATCACATCATATCACTGATCTCTTGTCACAGAAATTAACACTGAAACACAGACAATAAAATGCCTGCCAGTTGTTTATAATACCCAGCTCGAAAATCAAGCCATTTTTTCTGTTCACAGTAATTAACTCTCAGAGTTATCCTCGGTGATTCCGTGATATCAGCCAAAGGGTTGACAATGAATCGTGTATGATTGTTCGCATTAGGGCGGCCATTTTTGGCCCACAGCAACTCTAGTAGTTTGCTAAGATAATAGGTATTACTATAACTATATTTAGTGTCATGTTACTTTGAAACAAGATACAACATATATTATGTGGTCGTAGTATTGCTCGAGGGTACACAGACAGAAGTTTCCGTCATCGAGTATATGACAGAGATTAATCATAGTCGATTCAACCATGGGCCATCAATGATTCTATGATGGACAATATCAGGACAGTAGACATCCCAGAACTGACATCACTGTGCTGTTAGTTAGTGTTATATCAGTCTGTCTGATCTGTAAATCAAACACCCATGTACTGAATATTGGTTGGACACCAAATTCGCAAACCCCATAAAACGTTTTTTTCAATAACAAAATCTATTGAGCTCTCCAACACAAAAAAATACTTTGTTAGTGTTGTCAGGCTCTTTGGGGTTAAAACTTTGATATCTGTCTTTTGCACAATGTGATCCTTGATAGATCTTCCAGAGACAGTTTTCAAAGATTGCAGTTGGACATGTTGAACAGATTTTTCGGTTATTTACTAAAGTGAAGAGTAAAAGTGTCGGAAGTTCACTTTCTGAAACTTGACCACTGTCTCTTTCCAAAGGCCCACTTTCCTCTGAATGCCCTAAATTGCCAACCAGCTGCCTACAAGTAGTCCTGAAGTGATGTTTGATCATTCGTGCGTTGTTTAATTTTTTTCACTTGAATAAGTCATTCAGGACTATCCGCATTACTATAAATGTAGGGAAAAAAATCCTACTGGATTTAAACACCACAGCTGTCAATTGCAGCAGTAATCGGTAACAGTTTATGTGTGGCGTCTTATTTATCTATTCAAGTCTTGGGGGAAAAAAACTGCTTCAGAAAAAAACCTGTGTTTTCTCGTACTTTTCTGAGATTGACAGTGGATGGCGATGGTTAGCGATGTGAGTTAACGGGTTTGATGGGAACGCGTATGTCCTCGTGCTGATGACAACCGGATAGTAGTGTGCGGTTATGTGGTCTGAGCGCCGCCCGGATGCAAGTGACAACGTTTCAGATATGTCTCAATGATCAAACGTTGCGTCAGAGAGCTGCTTCTGAATAGAAGAGCAAAAAAAATAAACATGGTTGCCCTTATGACTTCGGCAAACTTTTTATGCTTTTTACCAGTTCATCTGAAGGAGCAAAATACTGAACTATCAGATTTAGGGGGTGGCTGCCCTCTTTGTTCCCCCCCCCCCCCCCCACCACCATTACCAATTTCTCTACCAAATAAATTATCGCAGTGAAGGAAAGTTCAATGAAATTATGAGATACAGCATAATTTGTGAAAATTTGGTATAATTATTGAACCCTTTGTCTCAAAAAAGGACTAACCTCACAATGACTCAAAAATCAGTTTTTGCTATTTTGCTATTAGATGGACCCTTTTTCTTTTCCAAAGTTTAGTTTGCACTTTGTCTAACAACATGATAAGGTCGATACTGATATTTCCCAACTGATCCCAAACGTGTTAAAATCCATTTCCGTTATTCGAAAACTGTTGGTTAACCAGGAAACCATCTGGTGAACCACAACCTTGTCCTAGGGCTAGATATTCTGATCCCTTACTAAAAAAAGGTGTGAAAAAAATCACAATTCCTGCCCTGCAGAGTTCTGACTGGATATCACAGAGCATTGGCTGAATTCGATTCTGAACTGTGTAAATAAACCCAGTGTAGATTCTTTGAACAAATATAAGATTTTTTTGACAAGGACGCAAAGCAGATGGTCGCAGAATACTGTTTGAAATGACACAGATATAATGTAGCTGAACAGTAAACAAGCTTGTCAATGATCTGCGTTGAAATACACTCTTAAACTGTTATGAATCAAAATATTGATCTGTGCAACCATTCTGTAACATTTTGCTACAAATCTCTTCAGTCAAATGGCTTTTGAGGTTACCTTCGAATCCGTTGTAGGGTCTCTTGGTGTCTTTAGGTCTCGGTCGCCTCCTGGTGAGCTCAGACACATCATTGGATCATCTCTCGGTGGAAATGCATATGTCCTTCGTTTCTTGACTCAAGTCCCTGTTGTAATCCTTTGCTTCAGTATCCAATTGCGATTGCTAAAGGTGATGTAGAGACTCGTTTCGGTTTGTAACTTCCCTTCGTTGTCTTTTCTTCCTCACACGCTTGACCCGTTGTCCTGATTCCTTCTACAATCAAGACTGTTATAATCCATCAGATTTTCCTAAGTTTTCAAATATTCGAATATTTTCCACATAAAGGCGAACCCTAAATTTTGAAAGTTCGTTTGATAGATTTTGCAGTAAATTTTCAAATTTGAAGGCCTCAGTTGTGTATTTCAGCACTTTTTACAATCATCACAAGATACTGCGAGAATTTGTTTTGGTAGTTTTTCAAAATCATCCTGGCATGGTCACATTCAGAAATGTATGAAATTGTAGCAGGTTATGGTTCAGAAAATTGTTTCTCAACCTCTGCAGTTGCCCCCAGAATAACCTATCCAATCAAAATCTCTGCACTTTATAAGGTGGGTCCCAGGGAGGTTTTGATTGCCCAGCCGCCCTGGCCAGCCCACCGGACTCCCAAGGCCAAAATCGGACCAAAGGGGGCAGCAACCACATCAAAAGAGGAGTTCAAGGCTAGATTTTATACAGCGCACGCTTTTTGACGACCGTTCAAATCTGTCGGGACCGTCTTCAAGAATAGGGCACAACTTGGTAGAATGGGGGTGTTGCGCTCTTCTGACAAAAATAGGTCACTTACACAGCAAGTGATTTCATAAGGAGTTGCCATGTGTTGTGATTATGAAAATGTTTTCTGCCCCTTGGGTTCAATTTTGAAAACATTTTCGTCTTTTGTTGCGGAGTTTATTAGTCATGAATAGGGCAGTGTCTTTTCTTCGTTGGCACTACCGTGGAGGTTAAGGTCAGGGAATTGTGGTTTTGTATCTCTGGGTAGTTTGTGTTTGGACCAGTGAAAGAAACAATGCTTTTGAATTTAGCTGTTGTCTTGATTTTCCTTTTTGTTCCTGTTAAAAAGTGGTTTGAAATGGCAGCCAAACGTAATATTTCTAAATAATATTGTTTCTGATAATGGTGGTGTAATCAGTTTTGCATTCCACTGATGTATTTTAGAAAATTTAACAAAAGAAAATTGCAAATTCTTGGGTTCCAGAAATCACAAATGTTGTTAACAAATTTGTTTCAAATTGATGACAATATTGTGAGAAATTCCCTACAATTCAACAACAATAGGAACGAACCAAATACCCCACACATCATCGCAAAAAAGGGAACAATGTCTGCATTTGTGGACATTTGGGAAGAAATTCCTTATATATCAACAGTACATTTATTACTACCCCAAAATTAATCATGTATTTGATGGCTTATTCTGATAGAAACCCTCTCAAAATTGTTGAAGGTATATTGACATTATCAGGGAAAATTCCTTGAATTCCAAAAGAAGCTAACAAATTGGTTTCAAATGGTTGACAACATGGTGTGAAATTTCCTAAATTTCAACGCTTTCACATCTCATGTTTCAGAAATTAAGAAAACAAAGTTTCAAATTGGTGACAGAATTCCCCAGATTTTAACAGTATCACAAAACTCGGAAATCCATCTCATGTTTCACCAGCACATTCAAGCCTGCGCTCTCGAATCCAACGAGGTGTGTACAAACAGACTCCCGATGACGATTAGACAAAAGAGAACATGATACCCTCGTTTGAATTTGTTGGTTTGTCCCCGCCAGAACAACGGCTGCAACTCCTTCTTTCTTCTCGTGCAATTGTCGGTGAAACGTGCCCGCAGCAAAACAAGGGGACCTCACCTGCCGTGGACTTCGACGTTACTGGATTGTCAAATTGTATATTGTCTTGGCCGCCATGTTTGGGTGTGACCTGCGGTAGGGGTATCAATCTCCGTGGCAGATTTGCTGGGATGGTTGTTGCGATTATACTTGCCACTGCTGCTGAGGTGTGCCCATGTTGCCATTATGAGTTAGCTCCATCAAACTTTTTGTGCTATTGTAATTCTTTGTACTCTTATTCAATATTTTTTGTGATCAGTAAGTGATACATTGTAAGAACAAAATATGCCGCAATTGGGCAGTTAACTCTTTGATGGTGACATTATGCTTAGTACCAGACACAAAATCTGCCGAAAAGTAAGGAATCGTTAAATCTCAATGATATGACAAGTCATTGACAAGTATGTTATGTGGTATCCATCATATGCATATAATGATTTTGTTGTGTATTGACCTCTTTGGCAGAATCCATAAAGTCAGTTGATATATCCGTCTGAGATCTTAAGTCCCTTCTATTCCCTTCGTCAGTAGACCCGAAACGGAGCCATATTATGGCGTAAGGAAGGTTTCAAGTGGCGTGATTACGGCTTAATAGTTAGTCTTCTGATTGGTTGGTCAGTTTCATGTTCGAGGTCATTCATTGGTTTCTCTTTTTGCCAGAATAAAGTCTCATATTGAGTTTTCTCTTCCGATGATCAACTATCGTTTCTTTTTGTCTCAGTTTTGAATAATCTCTCATGGTATAGCTGATCTTTGTGTAAAGGGTGCAGCCATTATGTAGTGTAATCTGGTCCCGTGGAGAGGAAACCTATGTACATGAAATGTATTGTTCAGGTTTGGAAGAGCATATACTTAGAACTACTGTACAGTGAGGTTTCACACTTTGACCAATGAAAAATGACAAGCTTATTGCTAAATTATGGAAGTTGATATCCATGCCATGACTGCATAATGAGTATGTGATTCTGTTCAGTGCGGTTATCAGAGGGTCACTATGTGTAATCCATACTTGAGCAGAGGTACTTTGCCTTTAAGAGATACCGAATGAAAAAGATTTGTATGGTGATGTTCCTACCGATTATTAGGGGAGGTTTATTGTAAAACTAGACTAGGGACTGTGTAACTTTAGATTGTGCCTCCTAGATGGACAAGATTGTAGTCGCTCCTAGACAGCCGAGAATGTGGCTCGTAGATTGGCAATACAAATGGTTTAACGTTAATCTAGGTGCGTTATTACAACTTTGGGTCATTGTAAATGTAGAACCTGGTAAATTGTAAAATAAGACTATGGAAAAAAGCTCAGTGTGCACTGGGATGTTGTTGGTTTTGTATTGAGATGAGTAACTTTGAGATGGGAATAAGACTCCTCCCATCGGGGTGACGAGATTGCTGGTCGTTGGTAGATCTGATGATAAAGGGATCGAAACAAGAATACTATAAATCTCTTTATTTCTGGTTACCTAATATTATCACGATTCTAATTTCTTGACTTTCTTGAACCGTACACAAGGCTAATAACGACAACCTTTCTTTAGGCAAACAAGTTATGACACCATTTTTTGAAGGTGATAAGGTCTCGCTGGGCAGCTTGCATGAATTACAAATTCCCGGTTTCTGCAGTGATATTTGTTATTGTATTGTTTCTTATCAATCACAAAACATCGACATTGTCAGTTTACCATTAAACCCTCCGCTGGCATAGGAAACCCAAACTCTACACCAAAATGTGATTGTGGTTTCCTTTGATTATTTTCTAGGAATTTTGTGTGGAGCAAAATGAGGGGCGAAGAATATGATCCTGACAACTGGTAAAGAATGACATCTTCTATACAGGGTGGCCCAAAAAACATTTGTGCTGAATTCTTTTTAGATTTTCAGTTGAAGTTCCTGATTTAGAAGTTTTATGTCTCCTGTAAGATGTTTTCCACAAAGGCTGAGAATTTAACTGATTAAAGGGTCCACTAACTTAGAAATTAAGGCTGAGGCTTTTGTCCTTTTCGCCAATTTATCTCTGAGAAATGAGCAAGATTACTTCTAGCGATGGGACATTTTTGGGCCACCCTGAAAAAAACTTAATTTCAACCATATAATTTTGTTCTACTTTTCTGCTTTTAATTGGTTTGATTGTGTTTTATTGGCGTTTGTGTAAAAAGCGTGCAAAATCTTCGTGTATTTCTCAGATTTTTATCCTGCTCCGTTGTTATATGTGTAACCTGAGAAAAAAGGTGAAATCCTGTGATGAATGTTTGTGTGTCTTATTCGATGTAGGGTCCCAAATTGTCTTTTTCATTCAGATCATGGTGTCGAAGGTTTTTTCTCAATATCCAAAACTTTACAGTTGTATATAAATTTGTTCTGGAAAATAATGTCAAATGAGGAACAGACCAACCACCCAGCAAGCGAGAGAATTATATTGCTGCAACCTGTGATTTGATTGCTTGTCTGTACATTAAAGTGTTGAGTTGAGTACATTAAAGTGTTGTTATTTTTCTCATGTAGCGGCGATTGCCAATTCTTATTTGTGGTACCAGCAGTGACCATCCATAATGAAAGACTTTTATCAAACTCAGTAATTATCAGTTGCTACAACAACGAAACCCACTAATGACCTCCTCAGTGAAGAACTTGTCAGCAGACATCATTATAACGTAAAGGTTACTACAACAAAATATACCCCCTCAATGTCCTCATGACCCTCCTCAGTGTTAGGAAGGTAATGCAGAAATTACAAAGTGTCTTGTTCCATGTTGGTCCATTTGTCATGTTTGTGAGTGTTTCGAACTTGTTACTTGTAAACTATAGTTCTTTCATATTTTGATGTACTGTTTTGTGCGATTTTGTATGATACAGTTTGAAGTTGTCATTGATGTTTATGTCAGTGTGGTTTCTAGAAATGAATTATCTTTTCATATAAAAGTTAGGGTCGCCAAAATCAAAGAAGCTTGCAGGATTTCGCAACCAAGTAAAATATCCAATGATAAGAGTTTATGTATTTACAGAAGTTACAATTAGAATTACCAGAACACGTTAAAGGCTGTAGTTATTCTTAATAATTATGGGTAAAAGTGGATGAAACTTTCTGCCATTTTTTGGCTGCAATATTGTCATGGGGGGGGGGCAATCCTGTCACAAATAGAATGGCTGTTGCATGCAGATTTTTGTCTTGTCTTCTATAAAAACAATTGCTTTTGACCTCTCAGAGGCATGGCCCCTCTGACTAAAAATGGGTTTAACCAACTAGTTGTTGTTTATGAACTTGTCATTTGTCATCTAATGCTTCTCACTTACAAACATAGGTGGCGCTTATGTTCAGTGGCTGATGCAACTCTCTCCTTCTCGTTTAGGTGGAACCTCTACAGCATCATGGCCGAGAGACGAGACCTGTACCTGTGGGACAGCCCGGACTCGGTGAGTGGACAATTTGAGTTTGAATTTTATTCAACAGAAAACCAGTTTACGTTTGTAGATTGCTTCTGGAAAACTAGATATAAAGCTATGTCCATAGGTGTCAGCTAAATCTTGTGACCAGTTTGATAAAACTGTCTCATTCTTTGAGGTTATGCATGATCACAGCTGGTTGCAGACTGCAAACTTCATCCTTTTCTGATCACAGCTCCATTTAGTGGAGACTGCTTCCTTGTGCTGAGTGCAGACTGCAGACTGCATTCATTTGCTGATCACAGCCCTCTTTAGTGAAGTCGCTTCCCTTTTGCTGAGTGCAGGCTGCAGACTGCATTCATTTTACCGATCACAGCTGCATTCATGTACCGATCACAGCTCCATTTAGTGGAGAGTGCATCCCTTTGCTGAGAGCAGACTGCAGACTGCATTCATTGGCTGATCAAAGCACCATTTAGTGCAGACTGCTTCATTTTGCTGAGTGCAGACTGCAGGCTGCATTCATTTACTGATCACAGCCCCCTTTAGTGCAGACTGCTTCCCTTTTTTGCGGAGTGCTGACTGCAGACTTGGTTCATTTGCTGATCACAGCTCTGCTTGTTTTTGCTGACATTTGCCAATCACAGCTTCATTTAGTGCAGACTGCTTCCTTTTGCTGAGTGGAGACTGCAGTTTTCAGACTGCATCGCTGCAGCTTCGCTGCTCTGTAAATAAAGGATCCTTGTTCTTGTTTTAGAAAATGGTGACAAATGGCGGCAACCATCCAGGCTCCGCCCCCAGTTTGCACACCGGCCAGGTTAGTCTTCTTACGGCGCATATTTTTTATCTTGTTGTGGTGTCTGTTCTTTTCCTCCTTTCTCTACTAGTGTCGGCATATACTTAATATTCCCTTTAAACATGCTAAAGGGGCGGGTTACAGGCAGGAGCGAGGGGGTCTGACTGTTGCTTGTTAGGTGGGAAGCCGGTGATTTGGGTTCTCTTAGACATGTTTAGTTTCACTGATCTGAGACCTTTTCTGAATTTTCAAGAAACAGGTGAATTGTGCGCAATGCCTTTTGAAATGTTCAATTGGATGGACCGTGGGTTGGTGACACCACGCTGTCTAAAAGTCATGATGACACATTTCGGCTTGGCCGTTGTGTCAGTTTCTCAGTAACTATTAGGTGGTCTTGTATTGGTGAAACTAGAGTAGAACATTTCCTCCTGTAGATTCTGCATCCACCTTCTATGGAAAAAATTACAATAAAAAATGTATTCTATACAATGTAGTGTTTTCACTTCTTGAAAAATAATTTACATTTTGCATGTTTAACACTGTAAAAAGCCGGCGGTTACATTATAAAATTTCCTTTTTACAGCAGCACTGTACTCCTCTACAGGTAATGTTGTTCTTAGCATTTTCCTGGTTAACAACACAGTATGTCCCCAAAAAACTATTCAATTCAACATATATGTTTAAAGTACTTTGTATTATTTCAATGAATTTTGCAATGATCAACATGGAGGGCTCAGAACTCCTGATTATTATGAAGAATATTTGCAGGATGGATGCTTTTTGGGACATGCTGTTTGATTGCATTTCCTATTAATTGCCTGCAGATTTTGTAAGGTGAATTCTGTGAAAATTTCTAAGCTTTTTCCAAGTACATATGGTGTGCTCTCTGATTGTTTGTCATATGATGATTGTTTGATATATTTTTGCGCATGATTTGATTCTATTCCTAAATGGAGAGGGTAAGCTAGCTGGGAAATGAGCTGACAGCTGCATCAAGGCCCCCAAGAGGTCACTAAAGGAAGTGTATGATATCAACTCATTTAACAGGGTCATTCTGAGAAACTTCTCGCCTACCATTACCAACAATTTGCACTCTTTGCAACAACAGACAGATATGGGGATGCAAAGTAAACAAAACATCTGCATGTCATATTGACAATAACAGCATCCTCAGAAAGCAGGGAGTGTATAGACGGGAGCCAGTTATGTCAGATTAGACTGCCGAAGTAGCCAAAAGGGGGCTATCCTATCTCACAGTATTTCGAAACTTTTTGCAAGATTTCCCAGGGTTTTGGGGATGATTTTTCCTAAATGCGCCATCAGGATAATTATGGTAAGACTTCTCCTGTTCACTTTTTGTTTCTGATAGTTCGTCCAAAGTTATTCTTCTATACTCGTATTTCTTGCCTTGAGATCAATCACAGTTGGTTCATTGGTGTCTCATGTCATTATCACAGTGTTAGTGTTTTTGATGTCAGTTGATACATGTATTATGCCGTTTTGTGGTTAATTGTCGATTGATGTTTCAGTAACAATCAAAATTGACATCCCAAAAAACTTGTGTATGTTGTGTGCAATATACTTGTAAAATACATGCTACCTACGCACAACCCAGCACGTAGGTGGCACAAGTGCTCCAGTCATGATGCATGTACCCCTTACGTGAGCTTCAAACAACTAACCCTGCCCCTTCCGCACCGTAGGATTGTCATATGTTCATGTATCTCTATGCATAACATATGCAAAACCTTCATGGTGAAATTATGCTTCAAGCCCGGGATGTAGGTTGTGTGCAGCTTACATGAAACAGGGAATATATGTCAGTTGTGATGGGTACTTCATTTCACTTCATCAGAAGAATATGCTGTGCAAAGGTATTTTCAAGATTTGTTATACCGGTATGTGATTATCCGGTTCATACAAGTCAGATGTATGTAAGTTTTACTGTATCTCTTTAAAATGAAATGAAATTTATTATCAGTAAAACGAAATACAAGTACAAAGACAAGAAATATATACGAAATTACCACAAAGTCCACTTCCACAAGTAGAAACATCACATTGGATCAAAAGTCTAAAAGCACTCTTTATGATTAAGGAATTGAACCCGAGGCGGAGGACCTTGGTTGAGTTACCAAGACACTCGAGGGTGGAGCTAAAATACAGTCCAAACCCGAGCCGACAGGCGAGGGTTTGGACGAAATTTTAGCTCCACCCGAGAGTGTCTTGGTAACTCAACCAAGGTCCGAAGCCGAGGGTTCAATTTCTATTCTAAAATACCTCAAACTTAAAAAGATAGGCCACGAAATAACTTGAATATGTGCGAATTTGGCAAATTCCATCCATCGCCTGCCCGGAGCGCCGGTAGCGCCGTTGTTTACATTATGTTACGGCAGCCCGTATAGGAAGTCCGGATCGGCTCGCTCAAGTGACGCTAAAATCCGCGCAAATGGGCTATTTGGAGCGTTTTTCTCAGCAAATATGTGTAGTGCTCATTAAAAAACTTAGGGTGGTTGATGCTTCCTTGGCTGATTTGTGTTTGAAGCAGTGTTTTGAGAGCCTCAAACTTCTGAAGTGAGCTGTGTGCATGGTTCCACATTTTAGTGCAACCCGAGGGAACTTTGGTAGAGCATCTTGGTTGCGTGTCCAAAACACTCCACTCTCAGAACGAGGCTTATGCATTTTCCATTTAAAAGTTGACTTTACGGTACCAAGGTATTTTAGAATACCCGAATTGACAGCTTTCTGTATCATTTTAATGAGCCAAACAATTCTAGCAGCTCTTAGCGTGATGTGGCACAAGGTGATCTTTCATTTTGTCGGTGGACTGAGCACAAACTTCCCCAGTTGGTCGTGTTGGTAGTCGTTTGAAGATGCAGCACCATCTTGGTGTTCGTTGCTTTCGTGCAATTGGTCAGCACTCAGCCGATTAAGCGGCCATCTTGGTTGTTATGACATCACCCTACTTATTCCCGCGGTGTCCATTCGCTGCATTCATTACTATAGAAGCTCATCAGGGCCTCTAGGGTCTCATAGCGCTTACGTCAGCTTATGTCAGCCAGAATGGATTAAGTCCGATTTTCACCTGTCATTACGAGATGAGCTGATGTCCCTTATCATGCTCGGATGGCTTAACACAGGCAACTAGAGTGGACGGAATTAAACACATGAGCATGGGAGGGCCAAGATTACATGTGGTAACTGGCCTCTGGTGTGATGAGGTGGCTTGGTGATCAGGTTCGGGTAATGACGACATGGCCCAGTTGTTAGGCTAGGCAAGAATATACATGTGGTTCCAGCGACAAAATAAAAAAAATATTAAAACAAGGCAACATTGAAAATCTGCTTCATTGAAAATAAGGGTTGGTTCAAAAATTAGCGAATGTTTCAATGTGGATGTTACTATTGACTGGGATATGCACTTCTAAATTTTGACCAAAAAAATGCTTACAACTTTCTGTAAAGCAAGAGAGTGGCTAGGGCCCGTAATACAAAAAAAAACAACACCAGAAGCAAGTGCTCTTAAAATGTTGGTGTATCTCGTTATCCTGTGTCAATGTGGGGCTTGATACCAGAGAAGGGTGATTCACAGCAATTTTTTTCATCCACCTGAGACGTATTGTCGGCCTGGTTTCCTTTTTAGGTGAGGGATTTTCTTCTGTCCCTGGGTAGCCCAAACCAACAATACATCTGACTCATAAAAATACAAGGCTCACTGGAGGAACTTGAGAAACTCTCTTGCCCATACCACAAGAGGCCTTGAAATAACTGCCAGTCGATTGTGACGTTTTTGTACAATGTTGAGTACAAGCAAGAGAGATAGAGCTGTATATAAACCATCAAATTCTCGCTATGTGTTTTATTTTTCCTGGATTTAATGAATATCATTTATTCGTCAAAGTGAATATTGCAAGAATAAACTGCAAATTACGAAAATAACGAGCCATACAAATTTGGTGGTTTTATAGTAGTTGGTGACATTTTTGCACAACGCTGAATGCAAGGCAGAGGGGTAGAGCTGTTTCTTCAATATTCAACAATGGAGGTGTGATTGTGCTCAAACTAAGGTTAACTTATCAGCAATGTCAGCCGAGAGAACAGGCACTTCCATATTGAGGTGGAGGTTCATACTCCATATACAGGGGCAGAAATATTCTATTTGTTGAAAAATCTGGAAAAAAACTTTGACGTCTGCGAAAATAAAATTGTAATTCAATTATGATTACTTCGCAGATTAAAGGTGTGAGACTTTTTGTTGGAGGACAGTGGCTCTTTTTTGTCTTTTTACCAAGGCAACATATGTAAATATAAGCCCTTCACACTGGGAGAGTATATGCCAAAATGACATCACGACCTTGACCAAAAATCGACAACTGTGTTGCACAAAGCAGAATTTTGTCACTACTTCAGTCACCAGGAGTCAAGAATCACATGGTCAAAGGTGTGGCTCTTGAAGTCTGATGTTGTCTTTTTACCAAGGCAACACATGTAAATATTAGCCCTTCACACTGGGAGAGCTAGTAAGCCAAAATGACATCACGATCTTGACAAAATTAGACATTTGTGTTAATGCACTTAAAAGCAGAATTTTTTCGGTACTTCATTCACCGATGTTTTATATTTGAAGATTTTTTGGGCACTGTTAATTCACGAAAATAAAAATGGCAAAGATTTATTTGTTTGCAAAAACTAAAAGAAACATCGGTGTCACAGCTGTATAGGTCGCCTAGATTTTCTCACCTTCTGATTGATCAGTAAATATTTTGCTTAATATTGTGCCCATAGCAACTACATCAAGGCCTATTTTCTGATTCTCCGAACCAAAAACATAGTTACGGTCTGGATATTTTATTTAATTATTACGAATAATTTCACTTGGTGTTCAAGTTTTGAAGAAGGTCTATCATCAGCGACCATGAAATCTATTTTGGTCCCTATCCTGCATCAAAAGGACACTTTTCGTATCATCAAACTTGACATTTTATATCCTCAATGATGTCATGGTATACATGTATTGCGGTAAGTTAAAGTTTTCGTGTTTCAAGTTGCCATTAGAAAGTATTGAAGTCCTTAGTTTTCCAACACCACAAAATTTCAGATGATTTCAGAATCTTCCAACACTCATCTGTCAGAGATGCTGCGGTCGTAAACATCGTCTCCAAGATGTTCTGATAAAAATCCCGACCAATCAGAAGTTGCATAGATTATGTGAGCTGCGTTGTCATCTCTAATCCTGATGTTCAGTATCATATTGATTCTGGCATGCAGCTTGGCAGCATCAGCAGCTACAGGCAGTAGTGACATCTGGTGGTTTGGCGTGAAACTAATATTTCATTCCATGCTACGGTTCCAAAATGATAGGCTTGGAACACTAACTGTCTGGTTTGAGTAGATGGCCTCTGACTGAGAGGCCATGGGTCTGAATCCCCTTCAAGGTCTAAAGTGATTGCTTATAGTAGCTGCTTCTTGTCATTCTTTAAAAGCTCTTGGTTAATGATGCTCTTTGAGCAAGGATCTCTCCATGGAAAATCATTATTCCTGTATAAGAAAGTGTTCAGCCAACAGCAATCATGTTAAACTGAGAAAACTGTTTTCCCTTTATAAGCTAACAGATCCTTATAGTCATCCTGGGGGTGATCCTAGCTGTCATTCCGAAAAAGACCATTACCAGGTGCGGATCCAAGGATGACACCAGATGCACGCCCCTCCCCCCTATTTCATGAAGATCTTTGAAATGGACCATGAAATTTTGGAACACGCCAGGAGTTTTGATGAAAAATGCTTCGCCCCTCACGCTTTCCGGCTTCTTGATATGCTCCTGGTTACTCCACAACTTACTTTTTCGCCAGTAAATGCCTCCAAATACCACTAGAGGCCAAACTTCCACGGCAAAATAAATTTGGAACTAACTTAACAAGTGGCCCAGTTCGGTTTTTTTTAAAGTATCGTCTGCTGTGGTTAATAGACGATTAAAAAAACACATTCTATTGCCAAGCACTGTCTATATGGTATGTATAGGTCTATGTATTCTACTTGGTATTACCATGTACAGGCTGTGTACATGGTGAGTCTACCTTGTATTTTTTAATGCTAGTACTTTTTTAATGAAGTGCTTAGACTAGGCTCTGTTCTGCTTTCCTTGTATCTAGATGAATCATTGGAAATTCCAAGTCTGAAGAACAGGCAATGTGATTGGTTAGTATCAATCAGGTGATACGAAACCAACCAATCACAATAGCGTTGTTTGGTATTCCTGAAGAACAGGCAGTGTGATTGGTCTATATCAAACAGACGATGCAGAATGCACCAATCAGGAACTTGGTTGTCCAACTGGCCTAAAGAAAAGGCATTGTGATTGGTCAGTATCCAACAGATGATTCAAAGTTCATAAGCAAGGCCCACAAAACCAGAATATATGCCAGCTGCATATGATTCGCCAAACATTCTAAAGTTGAGCCGTTGTGGGATGACTTTTTCTGGACAGGACTATAAAAAAAGACTCCAAACTTGTTTTTAATTCTCCATACAATCCTGGGTTCTCCCCTCGATCGAACCCAGCCCCCATTGCATGGTCAGCAGTGTCACTTGGCTACGAGACTTCAAAAACAAGAATCACAAGTAGCTTCTTCTGGTCTCCTCCCCTTTGCTAAATACATAGTCCGTCAAGACCGCCAACCAAAATGTGAGCCCAACTGTAGTTGCATAAACAACAGCACACAACAAATGGTATCAAAAAAAGCGGAAAGGGCGGAAATTGCTAAATGAGAATATGAGATGCATCACACCTCCCCTTATCTGACTCAATACCTCCTGTCAGTCATCATGATAATGCTGATAGTATATATGTCATTATTGATGATATATATCTCCTATCATGATAATTAGGTGGTTATGAGTAAACCTGCTGTTTAAGAAGCTTCGTCCAATGCAGCGCAACTTAAAATCAGAATACACAATAGTGAGCTGAGGTTTTTAATAGCGTGAATTTTTTTCCACGACCTATATAGTTAGGTCTGTGTGATGGACATGTTATATACATTTTCTAGTTCTGGTTACGTGTAGGTTTGCATCGTATTAAGGGTACTATAACGTGGAATTAGGCAATTTGAAGAAATCTTAATTGTGACTTAGAAAAATGCTGCAAAACGTTTTTTTGGTAACCATGGCAGCAGACTATGTGCAGTGCATTAGTTATGTCTGGTGCTGTGTGGTGTAGATGCTGCAGCGAGGAGCGCGACTACTTGGTTGGATTGGCCTGTATGCCGGCATAGTGAGTTGATGCCGTGCATTTGATGCTGGATTGCTGCAGCAGCAGAACCGGGCTGCATATAATTTATGCGGCACTGTGACAGTACTGCAAAAAAATATCTGCAGTGAGGCTGTGCGCTGTGTGTTGAGTAATAACGCAGGAAAACGATGCAAAGTGACATGGAGGGTGGTACATGGTAGGAAAATGATGTAGTTGAACGTGTTCAGTTTTGAATAACAGGTGGTTGTTTAGACGAACTTTACGGGACGTCAGAGACTTGAGAAACGTACGATGTGTTGCTCCTGGTGAATAAGACGGATAATTTTCATTCGGAGTCTTACGGTTCAGTGCTATGAATGCTTACAAGATGCTGGAGGGACATGGCCTTATGGATTTTAAGAATTACCCCTTCAATGGCATCGATGCAGAATCGCTGCATCGGGCTCGGTCCATGCTGCAGACACCGATTAAAGTTGAGCCCGGGACGGAGCAAGATCCATGTGGTTACGCTTCATCATTTTTCTGGAACCTGGCTTACGTAAATATCTTCTATATTCTTATCACACATCATTTCTTTTTTTGTATTTCATGTCATCTTTTTGTTCTTTCCCCTCCTTCATCCTTTCTTACTCAAATCAATTGAAGTATAGTTTTAATAGAAGAAATCCTATCTCATTATTTGCCTACACACAAAAACAATTCATGAATATATTGATCCGCTCTATCTGTGATATATGTTGAGTGCATTTCCAATCAAGAAAAAAGTATTTGTATAATCAATCGATAAGTTTGAGAAAACTTTTGAGTGTTCCTCTAGTGTATTATTCTTTTTGAATTTTTTCTTTTTGAATGATGCAGTCATGAAAAACAAAAACGAAAACATGTCCAGATATAGATACTGCCGTTTTCTGTCGTCTCTTTCACACATACAACCTTCTTCCTTCCCAATGATGCCACATTCGTACATTTGCGATATCATTTATCTATTGGCTCATTTTAATTGAGCGCGTCATGTCCTCATGCGACCATTTTAGTCACTGTTGAGTTAAAGTGGTGTGTTAGCGCATTCCGATGCATGTACAGTGAGTAACGCAAGCACGGAATAATCGATACCTTATATTGACCAGTTTTTACAACAGCTATTGTCTGTTCACTCAATCCAAATGTTTTCGTTGCTGTAAGAAATAGCATAACGCCTTTCTGTGTGTCTGTGTGGTACTAAGTATGCATTGTCCCACACAATGAACTTTTTTAGACTCTAAATAACTTCATCATTCTTTTTGTAATTTTTTTTATCAGTTCTTAGCTCGTTCTTGTCCACATTCATGCTTCCTATGATTTGATGATATTGGTATTCCTCAGGCAAGTACAAGTAGTGTTGTCTTTTGTATTACTGGAATTAGCAAAGGCTATGACAGACCTAAAGGGGTGTCCGTAATATAGAGGTTTTACTGCACTTTCGGTTCATGAACATTGGATGAGCATCTACACAAAAAAGCAGAGAAAAAAATGGTTCAGTATTCCTTACAATAGAGGAATGTTTTCTTGTAGGCCTACATGTCAAACATACTAGAACATGATATTCCTCTTTAACCCATTCTTGGCTGATTCTGATATATGACACTTTGGAAATTATTACTGCGCATGTCGAACAGTTTTAATTTTGCAATTCTCTTCATTTCAGAGCCAACATTTAAGTACATGACCATTCATCGGAAAGCTTTTTTAGGCCATGCACGCTGTTCATAAATAAATTTCAAATTTGTAATTGAATTTTGAAAATTTCCATTTGCGTCAATACAAACTACATTTGTATAGATAAATTTCAGCATGTGTAGACTGATATACAAATGCAGATATGTACCAAGTTTCAGCAAATTCATATGCATAATAACTGCACCACAGCATGACCTTTCTCTTTTCCTGAACCACCAGTAAAAACTTTTAATGTGCAGGTTGTTGAAATTTGCGGTGTAGTTGGGGAGAAAAAAACACATTTGTGATAAAAAAAGACATGAGATAAAATTTCTTAAAATGATCAACTAACATTAAATTCTCGTGTTAGTTTGAACTTTTTCAGAGGCCTGTCAGAATAACAGGTTTTTGTAGCCTAAGAAATGTATGAAAGTAGAAAAAAAATTATAATAAAGTAGAGAAGGTGGGTATTCATAGCCAAAGAACAGAATAGGAATAAAAATGTTACAAATTTGATAACAAATTAAAAGGTGAATACAATGTAGGCTATTAATGAGTCATTCTTTACCAGTACTCGTATCTTTTAATAGTTTTTGAGGGGGTTGAAGACAACCAGCATTGTTTATTTGGTCTGACTGTATCTTCCTGGCTCATACCCCAGTGTGGAGGTAACTCTTATGTGTTGAAGAGAGTTAAGACAGGTGATCTTTTTTGAAACTTTTTTACATTCACCCATCTATTGTTGGTCTATGTATGAAAACTATTCCCTTCATATCTTTGATAATGAGTTAACTTATAAGTTTGGAAAAAAGACACCAATGATTTCTAAAAAGGTACTGGTTTATTTATTATTACACAAATGAAATAGTATACTGAAGAAAAAAAAAAGATTGGTCAGTTTATATTATTACATCATAAAACACAAAAAAGAATAGTTTCTTATCAAATTCATTTCTGTCAATGTAACATGTTTTATCTTTGCTCATGATCCTGATAAAGAATGGAAAAAAAACGTGTAAAGGTTTTTTTTCTTCGAAATCATAGAGGAAATGTCATGGTCCGGCAAAATGAAAATCGAAAATTTTTTCAAATTTCCAAAAAGTTGGTAGTTTACAGTTCCTCGTAAAAAAATTCATGAAAAACCTTGGATAGGAATGACCATGATGACTTTGTTTTGTACAATGCACTTGATTAAATGAAAAAAAATACATGTTCTTCATCAAATAAAATACAACCACATTTCTTAAACTTGAACTTTGTAAATAGTAAATTAATTTTAGATAATCTAATGAATTACATTACTTCATAAACAAAATGAACTTCCATGATTATGTCCTTGCCCTGAATTCCACTGGCCAAGGTTCATATTGATTCCCCGAATCTGTATTCAGTAATTGTGCAGGCCATGCCTAGTTGTTATTTCACACCAGGAAGGGAAAAGTGGAAAACAATTCCTGTGAAAGATCTAACCTTCAATGTTTTTTTTCTGGAAGCTATCTTACATAAACTTAGAAAGATATATTCCGATTCCTACTAAAATATAATGAAGAAATTTGAAAGAAACCGAATGTGACCTCCTCCAGCAAACGAGTTGCTTGCCGCATAGAGAAAAGGGAGAAAAAGTTTTCACTTTTTTCTTGAGGAAAATGATTGTATACATCTTTTGAACTTCCTTAGTTATTTTAGTGCTGCCAGGAGTCTGATAGTTGAGTAAAACATCAGATACGTTGATGCCGTAAATGGTTTTCTTATGGAGTAAATAATCTTTAGACATGTTAGGTGAGTTTTTCTTGAAATAAAAACTTGAATGAATGATATGTTCTGAAAACCATATCTCAATTCACAAGTGTCATATATCATTTTATAGGTAATTTTGTGCAAAATTAGCCCATGTCAACACCTCAATATCTATCTTTGGCCTTAATGCCTTACTTTTGCGATTCCAGATCACATATATAACCTGTCACCCCAATTATTTGTCACATTGCACGCTGCCCATACCCCTAAAGGGTTAATTCCACCAACATCCACATTTTTCCACCACTCTAATTAACATAACAAATTAGAGGACATACCCAATTAATAATGCAACACTCTCATTGGACGGGCCACAACACATGACTAACGATGAGGTAACTTCTTTTGCTCGCTTCTGTGCGAGTTTTTCTCATAAATGTCAGCATTTTTAACGATGCTGCGCGGATTTTTGCTTTTCTCACTTGGTACTGCGGTGCTTTTTCTGAAAGTTTGCGGTTTTTGTCAATCTATTTTCCGCTCTTCGTCGCAAATGTCAAACAAGACTTGTTTTCCGGACATGTCGTGAAGAACCGGCTTTTAATGATTTTAAACCAAGTCTTGACTAATGTAGGTGCAGTTTTGTACCCCCGAAAAATGTCATTGAGTATTTGCAATGATGCTGAATAGTCTGAAGGCGTTGTCTGGCTGGGTTTAAGTTTGTCCCCCCTCCTGAACAGGTGACTTCAGGGGTCTCTATCTGTTGATCTGATATTCAAATCTTTCAGATCATCATGTTGGTCTTAAAAATGAAATTTTCTTGAGAATGTGTTCATGAATTTACATGTCTTGGTGTGTCAGCTAGAGGCCTGACTGCCTTTTCTGGATTCTGTAGTATTTAGCGACGAGGAGTATCACTTCCCCTGGATGGGATGTTGGTCTATCACGGGTTAACTTCCCTGGCAGGCATCGTACCCATTCATACTGATTGGATAAGATGTCTTCGCACAAGGAAAAGAGATGAAGCAGAGGTGATTCTTATGAGAGTCGAACCCATGACCTCAAGATTGCATATTATGAGCCTGGCGCTGTTAGCACTGAGTTTTCAAATAAGCTAAAAATAAGCTACTGCCCTGCATGTATCTTCAAAAGGGTTTGACCAATCATTGAGTAGTTCTGGGGGTGTGTCGAAGAAGCACCCACTGCCCCGAGGGACACGTGCCCGCATTGTGCAGCAGATCACCCAGGCATCAAAGCACCGTGCAAGATCACAGCTCTGACCACTCGAGTGATTTCCAGCGACCGCAGAATCTCTTGTTGCAAAGGATTGGAGGGAGTTAGGGGCCAGATGCAATTAGGCCGACAATTGGATCTTTGATGGCTTAATTAGGGCTCAAGGTAGCGAGGTAATGAGATGATGTTGGTGAAGGGAAGGGCATGAATCATGAAGGACTGCATATTTCAGTCCCAAGGGTGTCCTTAATAGAGAGTTTCTACCGTACATCAAAAGTAAAAACAAGGGTTAAATTGGGTTGCATGACTTGTGACCCAACTCGACATAAATTATCCTGTATCCGAGCAGTAGAATGTCATGACAGAACTTCCACGATGACTGTACCAATATTGCGCCGTTATTTGCTCCTTCCAGTTCTACTACGCTGCCTCCAATGCAGCGGCATGAGGCAACGTTATTGATTCTTCCTTCATCTTATTGGTTCTCCGGCATCAATTTGCTGGAGAGTTCAACTCCATGCTGCATGGTTGCTTCTTTGACGTCAGAATTGACTTGGTTTGGAGTCACTTGGTCGAATTCTGCAAGTAAATGTTAAAGTTAGGTTGGCCATGCAGATTATGTCACATGAAGTTTTTGTTTGAGGTCTGCTATCTGTACATAGATTGTCTCTTTTTAGGTACAGGGAATCTGTATCACTAGTCTTTGACGTCAGAATTTACTTGGTTTGGAGTCACTTGGTCAAATTCTGCAAGTAAATGTTAAAGTTAGGTTGGCAATGCAGATTATGTCACATGAAGTTTTTGTTTGAGGTCTGCTATCTGTACATAGATTGTCTCTTTTTAGGAACAGGGTATCTGTATCACTAGTCTTTGACGTCAGAATTTACTTGGTTTGGAGTCACTTGGTCAAATTCTGCAAGTAAATGTTAAAGTTAGGTTGGCCATGCAGATTATGTCACATGAAGTTTTTGTTTGAGGTCTGCTATCTGTACATAGATTGTCTCTTTTTAGGAACAGGGTATCTGTATCACTAGTCTTTGACATCAGAATTGACTTGGTTTGGAGTCACTTGGTCAAATTCTGCAAGTAAATGTTAAAGTTAGGTTGGCCATGCAGATTATGTCACATGAAGTTTTTGTTTGAGGTCTGCTATCTGTACATAGATTCTCTCTTTTTAGGAACAGGGTATCTGTATCACTAGTCTTTGTATAATTATCAATTCTTTCAGTCTTCCCTACATATTGCAGGCACTATGAAATGTTGATTACCTTCATAACCAACAGAATATATGCACTAAGAAATATACTATGCTTTTATCTAATAAAACGTGATTATAAATCATATTTAATATTGTGTAGTTATTTCATTAGGTCAGGGCTGTGCTGACTCAAGGGGTAGGATCAGATTATCATAAAAATTGTCCGATATTTTCGATTTTTGTATCTTCTTAGGATTACGTTTTCTCCTAATCACATGACTACACTTCTGCATGAACGGACGGAGAATATTGTTGCATCTAGCAACGGTTTGCCTCCGTGGCATGGCACAGAATGAGTTGCCATGGAAACGTGTTTGCTGTTTTCTCAGAACCTGTTCGGCAACGCTGGGATCAAAGGTGGCATGTTCCCAATGCATTTTGAATGAATCGACTGCTGGTGCAACGCAACCTGTGTACAGCACGCATTATCCTCGTGGATTATTTTCCTGACTAAAAAACAACATTAATAAAGATCAGAATGGGGCTACCCCTCTAATACAATGTTTCATGCCATATTTCTTTTAGAAAATAAGGTATGAAACTATGCAAATTTGATGCTGAATATACATGTGTACATTGCATAGCCTCATTTCAATTAATTAATGAAAATTGTAATCGAGATGGTTTATTCCTCTCTTGACATTACTATTGATGATATATTCATATCGACACATGTCTGATTGGCCCGATAATGGCCCAATAAATTCTGCTCAATAAGTTCTCACCAACAGGGAGATATTTTGCCCCTCAACCCTTTCCCTCCCCCTGATGGCTGTGATGAGTTACATGTAGGCATGAACAACTTTCATTTTGAATCCGATGTTTTGTGAGTATTTGCATATAAAAGAAGTATTCTTGTTCAGAAACACCATCCTTTTATACCTGCATTCGAGAATAAAATTGAAAAAAGGAACGGGATAAAGAAATTAAGAAAAAATTACCAGAGCGTATTGGTGTTCCCCTGAGGGAACATCCACATTCTGTGATTGAAATCATGTTTTAAGGAGAAAAGAATTTATATGGGATTCATTTTTTGTTGTGATTAAAACCATTTTTTGTCACTGATGACTGTGCAAAAGCGAATTGTATGCATTCCCTAGACGCGTTATCACTTAATGAAAAGTTATTCAATGCTGTGAAAACAATGAACCCGCAAGAAGAATAAATTTGAATAGTGCATGCGGTACTGTGATTTGCCAGTGTGAATAGTTCATTCCAGACATTGCCTTTTCATTCAATTGGGGCATCTTAATCAGTAATTTCTGATGGCGAAAATGATAAAATTGCAAAATTACAAAAAATTACAAAAAATTACAACAAATTACAAAAAATTACAAAAAATCAAAAGATGCTGTATGCTATATGCTATGCTATATTCCATTTAATGTCCATGGAGTTTAAATGTAAGTTACCTATAACTGAATTAAAACAAAACATCAAAAAGAGCTAATGGACAAATTTGACAAATAGTTAATTCTTTTCTCACAGTGTGGTTTGTACCTACTATGCAATATTATGTTTTACCTCCACAAGGTAAGTTGGTGCAATTATAACCTGTAACGTTTTAGCCTATTTTTGTATACAGCCAGCTCTTTTCACTTATAATTGTACCTCTTTTACCTTATATTGTGATTTATGAGGTTGCGTTGACATAAATTTTGTGAGGTGAGGTCCTGTAAATATTTTCGTGACAGTTTTGTTTATGCATAAATCTCGTTTTGACGCCTTGTTTTTGGTTCATATTGGTGCAAGAAGTCACCCAGTTCGATCCAGTAAAAAAATTGTAAAAAATTCAGGTACATGTATTCCTTTTTATCAGGAGAAATTTATGATGCGACTGATATGTTTTCAAGTGCAATTACCTAAAGCTTCTGCGTCTTGCCTTAAAGGTCTATTCCCGCATACTTGATTAGGAGAACGCTCGAAAAGTCGATAGATCACATTTAAAATTGCTTGAAGTACAAGACCCCATCAAGATAAAACTGGGGGGGGGGGGGCTACAGACCTTCCCAAAGAACACAGTAGATGCAGTCATGGAATCGAGGGGGAGATAAAATCGAGAAATTAAAGTGCCAAATATGTGCTTTTCGGGCATCGCGAGGGTTAAACTTATAAAAACTTTTCTGCCTCATGGGAGGTACCCTGAATCGTTGCGTCAAGAAATTGGGGCAGGGGACAAGGATGGGTGCGCACGACTCATGCGCCAACCCTAAATCCACCGCTGTTCATGCTGCATTTTGTACGCAATTAAGATGTAGACCACAGAGTAATGACAACATGAATTAGTAATAGTTCCATAATGTGTAGCATAATTCGCAACTTTTTAATTTCATCTCGAACATGCCAGTGTACAAGGAGACATGTTTTTTTATCTCTCGATCCCATGCATAAGTAATATCATGAGTCCTCCGCTGTGCTACTGGGACTTAAATAGGAAAATAGAGCTGAAATGTTAGTTGTGGTCGACACTTATTGGCATCAGAGAAACAAAATCGAGGCTTCAACCTTTCCTATATTTTCTATACTTTGGAGGTCAGCTCAGGATATTTCGTAATTCTATATTTTCTGTATTTCCATCAAAATCAAGGATATTTCCAATATTTTCACCTAATTTTGACCAACACTTTTATCTTTCATCAATGAAAGTTGGGCACTTACATGTACAGGCATGAATGGTGCATGTAACTTTTCGACTGCTTGGAGAGGGAGGAGGGTGGGCTGTATAACATGTATGATCAAGCAATGAACCATGTTTCCCCAAGCTTGTGTCATACATCACATACCTGTTGATATCCCATACCAAGATTCACCTTTCTAAATAGGTTGGTGTGGCTCATTTGCCCAACTTGTATTTTAGATTTAGGAAATCCCTGGCTGAGATGGGACGTTTCTGGTCTTTCTCATGGTTGTGTCAAATCTGCCATGCCAGGGATGGGAGTTTCCCAGACCTGGGACATGTGAATCACTCCAGAGTTTCTCTACATTATTTACTCTCCGTCCAAGAGTGATTTATCTCCATGATGCGATGAGGTAATTCTATTGCCATTAATTAGTCTGGGGCTATGAGCCGACAGGATAAGATTGCGATTGTGAGACGATCGAGCGCAGATCGTATGGATCATGTGATCAAGGTGTTTACTAATCACAGATCTCAATGCGATGCATGACATGAGTCACTTAACCAGAGACAACATAACCATGCACCAGATGACTTGTTGTTGCTTGCTAATTACCTTGGGAAAATCCCTTATTCCAAACTGCTGCTGAGAACAGAGGACAGATAAGTGACTTCACCCTTTGAATCTGGGCATGTTGCAGGCACCCATCCTTTCTTTGGGGCAGATCCTAGGAGGCACCCTATAAAAAGAGGGGCATCCTTGTCTTTTTTGGGAAACTCCTGCCAAAGCGAAGGAAGACCAATCCGGTCACAACCCATGGATTCCTAGGGCATGATATTTTGGGGACATCTGCTGAAATTGCTAAATTGGAATCGGGATGGCACCTTTCATTAAAGAGAACAGTACAGGACAGAGATAGCCTCTCAGACATGAGTTCAGTGGCCAAGCACAACAAATCTGTATTTCTGTGGTTGCTAGTGGTATATTAACCTGATAAACAAAACTGGGAAGTGACAACCTTTTATGTTCTATTTGGTTGCTAGTAGAACTAAAACATAACTGAGAAATGATTTGCCAATCCCAGGGATATTGAGGTGAGATTTGTAGAAAATGACAAAAACAACACTGATATTTCGGTGTTAATGTTTATGCTGTGGTGTCTTGGCGACCAAAGGAACTAAATGGTGATGAAAAAGGGACGGTGATCATTGTGACTCGTGGGAGCCACACCGTACAGTCGTGTAGAGAATTGCTCAGCACTGGGGTTGACAGTATAGTAAGTATGCCCATGCCGTTCCAAACATTCCTTATTTGGTCACAAAAAATCTCTTACTCGTATGTCAGCCGTAATCGGCAGTGTCATGTGATAGCTACCCTCCCTGTGATTGGCTGGCATTTTTCTTGATGGACGATGTCTTGAGCATCGTTGCAGAACATTGGATTACGCGGGGAAGCTCTGACTGACCGCTGCATCACAGGATGGATGGCGTCTTCTTGACAATGGTCATGTGACCCCGAAATCAATATTCAATTTGTTTATGCGATGGCTACTGGGAATGGTAAAGAATTTTGATATGATCTGATGTCGCGCAGGACACACCAAATTTTATCTTGATTTATTTGCTACAGGTTGTAGTTTCTTGCATTTTGATAAAAGATAAGACTGAAAAAGATGGTTTATGGACTCTACCTGAAGGTACATTTGGTACAGAGTTGCATTTCAAACCTAGAAATGTTCTAAAAATGTGTCATCCTGCTGTTTATTAGAATAAAAATCACTGGCAAAACGTAGATATTCATTTAGGTTTGAAACCAAAATTTAAATGAAGTTTTAAAATCTTTGAAATTAAAATAATGAGGTGTGAAAATTTCAGATTTACAAAAACCATTTACTCGCAGTTTCTGTAGCAAATTTTGAAGATAGAAGCAGGCTTTTGGCCAAGTGACTTTATTTGGCTCGTAGTTGTATTAAAAAGTCCCCTGCGCAATCAAACCTTCAGTTTGTTTCACCTAAGGAGACAATAAATAGTAGTGCATAGATATACATAAGATAGCTAAAATGTACAGGGAAATCAACTCCACTTGAATTGAGCTCAACTGCATCTAGTATTGATTTTTATCACAGCAGTATTTTTTTAAATCTCGATATTGGAAGTTCGTTGCGTGACTACTAGAGACACCTGGTTGTTGTGCTCAAATCAATTACTTCGTGAAATCCCATTTATGATGTGTGCAAAAGTTCTAGTTGCTCTTACGATGGACCTGCATGGTACAGCTTTCAATGCTGTATATCAGCAACAGTTGAGGCTATAACTGGCTCGTTTTCAGAAAATCGCACCATCAAACGAAAATGTCAGGTCCATGCGAAGTGTTGGACCCAAGGGACCTTATAGGTTGTTGGTACCACTCCTATTCAAGCCTTCCATACAGTTCTGAGGACCGTTTCCTTAGATGTGGCCGCCCACACTTTCTATGAATCTAATAAACAGAAAATTGTGTTAATTCTCCAATTTGGCTGAAAGGACAGATTCCGAGGGTTAGGGCAAATTGCTCCACCTGTGTAATTTTTACACCACTCGGCACAGTCGTTATTACTTGATGAGGAAAGAAACACACATTCTTTTGATGATTTCAATTAGGTCTTTCATCTCCCTGCCAGCCAATCAGATTCGTTGTTACATCCAAAGTAGGGCTCGCATCTTTTGAAACTCGATATAAACACAATGGGGGGAATTGTAGAAAAATTATGTGCGGATTATGTTTTCCATTAAAAGATATGCGGATTCTGTGCCGCTTTTGAATCCGAGCTTTTATAAGATGTTATTTTGCAAAAATGCCCTCTGTTCGTTCGCTTTTATCTGTTTTTTAGCCGACCTAAGGTACAGTTAAAAAGGGTATGGACTTGTAACTCAGGAAATGTGGCTAAAAACGGGAATGCCTTTTATTTGGAACCTGGACTTGACTGCTGTAAACTGCAAAACATCCATGCATTGTAATTTTGCAATTCGCAAAAAAATCTGTTAAAAAATCGAATATGACCTCATTACGAGCTACATGTTAAAACCCTGGCCTCATGCATAGCCTGATAATACCCCTGGCCTCATTACAAGTTCATGCTCACCCTGGCCTCATTACAATCCTCGAGTTTACCCTTGCCTCATTACAAGCCTCAGGTTAACCCTGGCCTCGTTACAAGCCTCATGTTAACCCTGGCCTAATTACAAGCCTCCTATTCACTTTGGCCTCGCTCACTCTGTAGATTCTAACGACTTCAAAAGTGAAAGGATTGTCTATATTTCACAAAACTCAATGTGGTTGCACATTGAATTGTACTCAATTTTCCAAAGATTTGACTATAAAATTAAACCTCAGTGAACGTTTGTAGTAAATGTTCTTCGAACTCTTCAAAAGATCTTTGAAGAATTTGTTTATTTTCTCTGTGCTCTCAATCGGCTTACAATATCGTGCACAAAGTTACGATCTGAATTTAGCCTCCTCCCAAGGGTGGAATCATCCTTTGAAACGAGACGACTTCTTTAGGGGAAGAATTTGAAAAGTTTGAAATAATCCCATCTCATTACAAAAGCTTTAACCCTTGGGACTTTTCACTTGTAGATAATGCTTCATTTTTCCAGGGGTCCGCAACTCGGCAAAAAAATCGAAATATGCATGACATTCTAGTATTTTGACTCCTCAGCTGGTTATCCATTCTAAATAGTTGTGGCTCTTCTATGGTCTTTAGGTCATTGCTGCTCAGAACATGGCACTCTTGTTGATTTCCTTCATGTAAAAAATATCTTTGCAACCTCTCTAAGTTTCAGATCACAGGCCTAAGCCTACTGTATGTACCCCCTCCCCCTCCATTATTGACTGTTGGGAGGGATTCAAACACTGTCAAACCCACTAGATCTTAATATCTTCATTCTGACACTCCAGCTACTCCACCCTATACCTAAAGCAATGACGTGACCATTATCTTGAAATCCTCCGCACGAAGTAGCTCGCTGCACCATTCTGGTCCGTCCTCCAAGTGCGACTATAACAAGTTTGCAAACTCCTCACACTTCTACTGAAGATGAAGAGGACATGTGACCACTGATTGCAACCATGGACAATGTATCCAAGTGGACTCGGGACAACACATCAGAGCTTCGGGTGTCTGCAGAACAGAATATTTGCACATCATGAACGCTGGCAGGACAAACTCGAACTCAGCGCAAAGTGGTACTTGACAGATCGAGAAACAGACTGAGGTGTCTGACTGCTGGAGATGAGGTACAGGGACACTGAGGGAAGGGGTCCTGAGGGGAGAAAACATTCACTATTAGTGAGAATGTTGGACTGGGTGCACTTCAAGGAGTGTATTCGATCGGCACCAATTATGTCTGGTTTGTTGTCAGTTTCTCACTTGTAATATGAGGACCTGTCCAGAAGTAGCTGAACAAGCGACCACCAGGTTCTTAATTCCATCACTTCACTGCACCATCAAAGTAAATTTCAATATTTTTCATAATTGAATTTTTCCGTTTTTGCAATTAAAATCAATAACTGTTGTCATGAAATGTTCGTAACAATTGATTCATCAAAAACACGTATCGATACCCATAGGACATCTTCATTTTGTACCCCTCCACAACCAATAGAAAACCTTCCCCGCCAATTTACCACATGAATAATTCACAAATTCTTGGCTAAACATGCCAAACTGATTATTGTTCAATGGGTAAAGAAAATGATCAATTTAATCAATAATGTATACATTGATTTTTAAAGATCGTGGTCATTCATTCAAAGTTTAAAATTTGAACTGGATTTGTGGTATTCCAAGTATTACATACTTGTACTGATTATAGCTCATAACAGTGCTATGTAAAACTAATAACGAACTATTGTCTCATTTTGGTGCACAACAGCTGCACTCTGTCTATTTCTGATTACATGTATCTGTGGTATTGATGTAAAAAATCGACACGAATATAACACATCTTTAAGAATGGCATGTTAGCTTGTCATATAACTATTTGTGTTATGCTTTGCATTTTTCCCCCCAATTTTTTTTCTCTCGTCAAATATTGGTTTAATTGTCAGTTGATAATACAAAATTTGTGTTGTATAGAAATATGTTTTACATGAAATAACCTTTTTTGAATTAAATCAGAAAAAGGTTTCTTAAAGCTGACAAGACAAATTAACCCTCCGAAGTTCAAGGGTCATCGTAAACATGCGCAAGGATTAGTAGACCAAACTGTGTGTAACTTAAATTATCTGTCATTAAAAAGTTTTAAAGCAATTTCATTGCAATTATTACATTGCATACAGGGAAGACCTCGGGCCCTGTATTTAGTAATTGAAGATCTCTTTTTAAAACAATATTTGTGTACATTTTCATGATAAACAATTTCAAATCAATACTTCCTTGGTTACATGTATATTTTATGATAAACAATTTCAAATCGATACTTTCTTGGTTAATTGTTCTTTTCAAACTGTTAAGAATTTCCTTGATATATATCGGGTGGGCGACGAAATATGAGTAAATGTACGCAGTACCAAAATGTTGTGTAAAACATAAGCGAATTGGAATGAAGATATTTCTCATGCAAGATTGTATATCCGCACTTGGTTACAAATCTTGTGCCAATAATGTACATCGCTTATTCTTGATCTGGCAAGACTTATGAGAAGAAAAGTGAAATAAAGTGGCCCCGACGCAAAGTGAAATTTGTGTGACTCCTGATAACCTACACCACTAAAACAGAACTGTGTACAAAAAAATAGAGACTGAAGATTTGATATTTTATATACACCCAGTTCTACAAGTACATATGGATATTTGCCACATAATATTAAAAATTGTCATGCATAAGGAATATCAGGTAGTGTACTAGTTTTTTGTGCCACCCTATATATCTGATGTTTATTGCTTTCATCAAGTTTGTTTATTCTGAGTGTAGTCTCTGTTGACACCAGATATTGAACAATTGAAAGACCTTCTATGAGGTCATTGAACTCTTTGCAAAGTAAATCATTAGGAAAAGCATCGTGCCTCTTTCTTAGGGCTGGAGTAGGAGGCTTCTGGTACCTTTGAACATGTGTTGATTTGGATTGGTCAAAATCTAAATATTTTAGGGTGTTGTTTTGTTGACTCTTCTTGCAAATTTTGTCGCTGTGACTGACATACTTGATTTTGTTGCCCTTGTGCTTTTGAGAGCACTGAAGAGATTGTTTCTCCTATCGAGGCCATGTTAAAGGAAAATGACAATATCTTTCCTTCATTTTAAGCATCGAATAAGCTTTTTGGAATTTGATGAGTCACATGTCCCATTGTTATATGCCAATAGTACATACCAAAAACAGTGATTTAAAACATTAATATCATCAATATTAAACGCTCAATTCATTTGTCAAAGATTAATAGACAGCACAAATTGACTATTGGTTTTTGTATCCAATTAACAAGGAGAAAAATACGTACTGTCTATATCCACCAAGAGGATCAAACCCTATGATCTCGGAATTGCACAATATTTGAAATTTAAGATCCGTACAAATCTTTAACATCTGATTGGCTGTGAGGCAACGATCTGATGTTTCACAAATGTGCAATGTGAAACTGACTAATTCTTTTCTGTTACAGAAAAAAATTCAATTTTGATAATATTTCACAAAATGGCATAAACACACTGGTTTATTTTTTCCACTCACTCTATTTACCCCTTTTGTTCTTATCGTCATCGGTTAACAACAAAAGATATGTTTAATTCCACTGTGGGTTTATGTTAAATTTAAACACTAGAAGTCGATGGAAACCCTGTGTATGTTCAAGGGTATTTTTGAAACAAAACTTTTTCAAAAACGTGTGTCCTTTGTCACAAGATACTCCAAACATAATCTGCAGAATGAATTTTTGATTACTGAAAGTTTAATGTTCAGAGCAGTGTAAATGTTGCTTTGAAACGACACAAAAATAGCAGCTCAATACGAAAGTTTTTATATTGTTTTAAGTAGGTGTGTGTTTTAGATTCGCTTCCAACTATAAACTAAAAGCCCTGGGTATACTTTGTAGTTTTTAATTTTTTTTATATTTAAATGCCTTTATAGCTGTTGATATTCGCTGAATCTACCAGTTGAAGAAAGACTATCTAAGGGATGTGAGCTAGGCAGCTGCATGAACTTATCTACATCTCGGATGATTATGTGAATACACGATTTGACGTTTACATTTTAATAATTTCACTGTTAAAAACCGCTGTAAAAATTCATGCAGAAATTGGATGCATAGTCGAAGACTCATCGCTTCTACCGCAATAGAATTTAATTTATTTTTTTACTCAGTTGATTGTGTGCAAAGTTGGATGCCGTTGATGGAATTCTGCATGCAGCTAAAAGTGGAATTACAAAATATTGCAAAACGTTTTGTGCGCATAATTGTGTGTGCTGTCAGCGGATATGCGTTGTGTAAAACGTGGCTTGGTATAAGATGAAGTCTTGCTGAGTTTGTTGAAATATGGCGGAATACCAGCTGTGTTTGAGTTTTGTGCGGATTTTGATCTTTAAGGATTATCCCGAATATTTCGGTTTCTTCGTAACCAGTCAATAGCGGATGATAACGTATGAGACATTTTCCAAAAGTGTTCACTTCTGTCTTATCTCGTTGCTAGGGAATCACCATTTTGACCAGTTTCTGTTCCCATTATTGCCGGGGTCTTCCCCGATCAGTTCAAAGGTCAAGGCTGAATTGATTTTGTTCAGATCGTGCTGTTGGCTCGTTTGATTTAGTAGCTTAATTGTGTTGTTGCTCTGGGATATATGGAGTTCATTTCTGAAAAACAGTCTCAAATATTGGAAAATTTAAGAAAAATATTATGTTTATTCCTGCTAATGTGTCTAATTAGCAAGTCAGTTCACCAGGGTGTTGTTGGTAATGCTTGCACGGTGTTTCTCTATTGTTGGTAGTCTCATGTACATCTAAGATGGGTCTAAAGGGTGAAATGTAAAATGAAAGTTCTAATATGGCACTATATATCGTGCTGTCTCAAAGTACTTTCCGAACATTCCCCAGCCTTATGCAGAAACCTTTCTGTAGAAACCAAGGACTGTGGGTACTGTGCTATAGTGTCCATTTCATGCCAGTTGAAAGTCTGAGTTGAACTGGGCAGGCATCGAACCAACAACTTCCGACCACAAGTCGGGCACTGTTCCACTGTGCCACCACACTTCCTTTAAGGGTCATAAACCACGACATCTCCCATCCACATCAACTTCCAAGACCCTTTTGTGTCCCTCTTAACCTTATTTGCTTCCCAAATGTATTCTTTGAGATACCAATAGACACAAGAACAGTACCTGACTATCATTATCATCAGAGGGGTTGACCCTTCTTTTGTGGTCAAAATGTGGTGAAGGGTCAAAATTGCATGGGTCATGAGTCGGGTTCCTCCCATGATCACCTAATATCAGCCTATTGTGTCCCTTTTGAGACACTTATTTGCTACCTTTGGGTAAGGAACCCTAGTACCAAACCTGATATTATCACAAGAGGGCTGGTCCTTCTTTTGTTGTCAAATATGGTGAAGTTTGGTCATAAGCCATGCAGGCTCCTCCCATCGTTGTCACAGAGGATGAGCTTATTGTGTCCCTTTTGAGACCCTTATTTGCTACCCTTGGGTATTTGTTGACACAAGGGCCAAACCTGATATTATCACTGGTGGGGCTGACCCTTCTTTGTGGTCCCAATGGTCTAAGGGTCATAAGCCAAAACTTCTCATCTCCTGATCTCATACAATGACACTGCTGTGTCCCTTTTGATACTCTTATTTGCTACCCTGGAGGTATCAATGGAAATAAGGGACAAATTTGATATCATTCCCTTCAGGGTTGAACCTTCTTTTGTGGTCAATTTGTCACGGGTTTAAATCTCACTTAGGGACAATATTGGTAAGGGTCTCAATCATTTTCAATTTGGGTTTGTTGTCTATGCAAACAGGAAGCCATGGCATGCGGCTCAACCCCAACTGACATTCTTTGGTGTGGCCCCTGCATTGTGTGGTCAGCTAGGAGGATGCCAGGCACAATCGGCTTTTGGTTGTGGGAATAAATGAAACACTTGTTGCACCTTCTTTTTGTTGAAGGAGGTTGTTGATTTTGCACTGATCCTGATGCCCTATTGGTTGGGGTGTCTGCCTTGTGTACACAAGATCAAATCACAGGTCAATTGACTTGCCTGCGATTTAAAACAATATATTCCATCATGTTTCATTAACTTAAGTTGTGATACTATTTTCAAGAAAACTTGAAAGTCACTAGTTTTATCAATATAATGGTATAGGACTTGACGTGACTTCCATTTTTCTTTTTGATGAAGCACGCATCAATACTTTTGGTTATTACTGGGTTGATAATGACAGGGATGTGACAGTAGAATGGGTATTAACAACATTGTAGGCTATTTTAGATAATTCTTACCATTAGGGCTAAATGCATTTTAAAGGGATTCTTTGTAACATCAGTGTGTGAGGCATCTGAATCCTAGTTCTCTATCACATGGGGAAGCACTCGAAATGGTAATTGAACCCATGGCCACTGAGATGCAGGCACTGTTATGAATAGCCTAGTTTTGGTCTCATTCACTGCCCCAATCTCTAACTAGTCCAATACCAGTCAGGTTGAGACAGAGTCGATATGGCTAAGGAATTTGTAATAATAATAGAATGGTTATGAGACTTGCAGTCCCAGCTAATTAGTCAGCAGTCGTGGTAAACTTTCTGTATCAGCCAGTAAGGTACCCATTTATACTCATCAACGGTGGGAAGTAAGTTTGGTCCAGGACACATGATCAGATAGTACCATGTGAGCCTTCCAGGAGTTAAACCTATGACCTCTGGATTATGAGTCTGGCACACAAACCACTATGCCACTGATTTCACACATTTCTTCAAAACACATCTTTCACCATCTCTGATGCAACACTATATTTTCCATTTTACCAGTGCACACAAACTCGCTACACCACAAAGAGAGAGAAAAAATAGCTTTATTTTCAAAGCTCGCAAAATGCTCAAAGTGTCTTGTGAATGGTTGGAATTAAAATGTGGATTAAAATTCCTTTTTGAACATAAATGACAGCTGCCTCACAAGATGTGTTGTAGCAGCAAATGCTATGATCTGTTCCCAATGTGTCTCTGACTAAGCAGCATATGCTATATGCTGTTCCCAAATTGTTGGTACAAGCAGCTTGGATCTGTTGGAAGCTGGATATGTTGGAACTGTTGGATCAGCTTGGATCTGTTGGATCTGTTGGAAGCTTTGATGTGTTAACTTGGTGACAAGTATAAGACAGTGAAGAAAAAGCTCAGATGTACATACTAAACTGGTCATTTGGATAAGAAATTTCCATATTTCATTAATGCAGTCAAGAAAAAAGGACGTCTACTATCGTCAACAACAAACATCATATAGAACCCATTGTCTATATCTAAAGTTTGTCCCACAAATTCCCCGCAACGCCATTAGTGAAATCTTCAAAATGTTATCAAAGTTTCTGTTTAAGTCCTCTAGGTCTACCTACCCCTTGCGTGAGTTTTTGAAGATGATAGCCCTTTGATTTTTGTCACTTCCATTTTCTTAATGGGGCGAAAAGTTCGCTTCGGGTCAGACTCCAAGCAGCTTACTTGGTGCATCCCCGATCGTTTATGTTCTTCACTTCTAAGAGCAATCTCCATGCTAAGATCTTGTTGTGCAAGTTTTTAAGGCATACATTTTGTTTGATCCTCCGTATCAAAGTTAAAACAACAACGAAAAATGTTGCCGGCATGATGCGTAAAAGAGTTGCCTAGCCACAGATTAACTTTCTCGTTTCAAGTAACTTTGCCAAGAGCATGATCGTAGGTTTTTTTTACGTTTAACTTCGTGGTGCGTTTTTGAAAGTCATAAAGTGCTTCAAGATATTTTACATGTTTCGCAGTGTTGTCGAAATGGAAACATATCATATCGAACTTCTTTTATATTTTTTGGAGGGAAAAAAATATGGAAATATTAATATTTTCGTGTTTTGGTGAATCGTACAATAGTCACATGTTATGAGTGTTATTCTTAAATGTTCTCTTGCACTTCTTAAAGTAAGGCAAGAATTTAAGAAATCATTGCACTTTAAAAGCGGAAACAGCATCAGTTATTCCCATTCTGTAACTTCAGAAACTCGGATGATGTTTCTGAACAGAAAGCAATGGAAACAGGCAGGTTTGAGACAATGTGGTTTTCCTCTGCAGTTGGGCGATTTCTGTTTTAACACATACTCAAAAGTCTTCTTTCCTTCACCCTGTGAATTGAATTCATCAGGATCATAACATGGTACAGGCACCTTTCTCATTGTCGCTTGCACAAATTGATTGTGAACCTTGTCTTTGAATTCTAATACATTTCAGTGCAGTTTCTGGTCATGACCAATTATGCTGATATATCTGAAAAACAGTTTTGGAAACATCGAGCATGGAAACTTTGTTTAACCTTGGATACTAAACGATATCAATTATGAACATTGGATTATAAATATTCGGATTGAGGATTGCTTTTTATGACTCTTGTCTCAACTCTGGGGTGTCCAGCAGGCCCTGATGATGATCTATGATTAAGCTTCGAGTAGGAGTTGATAATCTGGCCAAGTTTAGCTGATATTTCTAGACTGTAAGCAGAGACAATCAGAAATTATGCCTCAGCCAGACTTACTGTAATCAAACATTGCAGTGTTCCCAATGTTCCCACCTGATTCGGCCATGTTGGATGACCAAGACCTTGACACGATGGAGTCTCTCCATTCAGCACCGATGGACAATTTTTACAGCGTGCCCGAGTTATATTTGTATCACATGGCGAGGTGTTACGACACCAACTGGGTCCGACAGTATTGGTACCATTGGCTAATGGAACAGGTAACTATAACACTGTGTTTTGGTGCTGCATAAAGATAGTGTGACTTATTAAAACAAACTTGTATCACGTTACCATCATGAAATGTATAGTGATTCAGGCAATGAGACACAGTTCATAAGGTGCCTATGTGCATTCAACTGAGGTGCCTCTGTGTACTCAAATTAGTTGCCTTTGTACATTAAAGTTAGTTGCCTGACTTTACTCAGTTTAGTCACCTGTATGTTCTTACTCTAGTTGCCCATGTCCACGTATTAGTTGCATATGGTGCACTCTTCAAGGTTGAAAAGAATCTTCACTTTTCTGTTGCACTCTAAACCACAAATTGGTGCACCGGTTTACTTTTACAATTCGCCAACATTTCAGAAAAACTAAATAAAATTTTTTGGCAGATGATGACATTTTGTTCGGTTTTCCCAATTCAAAAAAGGTGGCAATTTTTATTTATGCCAATCGTCGTTATTTTCAAATCTCCGATGAAGTTTTGCCAGTTCACAGTATTGAAAGCATCTATTTGGACTCAGCTGTTGATGAAATACGAAGTTGAAACATGATTTTATGGATTAAATTAGAAATGGTGTGAATCCTTTGTTTCTGGTGATATTTTTGCCACAATGAAATGCAATACTTATGAATATTACATTTGGTTTCACAAAAGATTCGTTAAAATCAGTTTGAAACATTACCTTTGGTTTGAGATTTCGGGGCCCTCACAAAAATAGATTCTTTTTTCGCTGAACTTGGAATAAGCACAATAAAAACTTCAGTGTGGGGGAGCAACTCATTTTTGTTCGACCAAAAGCTATCAGCATTGACCGGGTTTAAAGTGTAAAGTTGGATCATGATAACCTCCACTGTTGTTGATATCAGACTATAAACCCAAAACTTGAACTTGTTTTAGTATGCAAGATTCCTTTTATGGTTGAGTCCATTCCTCAACTTGGTTTTAGTATCCTGCTTCATACAGCATCTCCAAGTGGATAACCCACAGAAGTTCACCATCCACTAAGTGTACTCAATGTTTTAAGTAAACACAGTTAGTTTACTCATTTTTCTCCAGGTAGCAGCATAAGATTTAAACAATTTTCCATCCTTTGAGAGATGTCGCATCAAATATCGGTTGTTATGGTGAATGTTTCCATCACTGTCATTGAAGTCGCTGGAGGCAATATTCCGTATCCAAGGAAAGATACATTACAACTGGGAGGAGCAGACATGTGAATCTAATTGGTTCTCACTCTTCTAGATAGCTGTCAATCATTTACCGTTTAATTGACATGTCATGTGACCTCCAATTAAATCAAAGCATTTTCTAATCACTGTTGAAGAAGGATGATATGACGATTTCACAAATGTGATAATTGATGTGTGGTGTCATTGGTTTTATGAGTTTGCTTACGAGCCACAGATGTTGGTCTTATAATTCTTGCTCTTAGGTCACGAGTCGAGCCATGTTGCATCAGCGCTTGTTTGCGGACACGTTTATGATTTGTTCCATATCAATCATATTGTGTCTTTTAATTATTCATGGTTCATTTTTTGTAACACACGTTGTACAATTATGTCCAGAGAGTTGTCGCTATCTTCAGAAAATTAAACAAAATGTTTTTCTAGAATACTTTAGCGGTTTAAGCATAGTCAATTTCACCTGTATCATTGTAACAAAATGCAGTCTTATCAGTTATGGAATTTGATAACTTCTACATTATTCTACCAACAATGAATTCTAATTAATATTTTTCCAAACATCACAAATTGATTTTAGATTATGACTGTCATACATGTAAACCAGTCCTTTTTCGTGTGAAGAATTTTAGGAAAAAAATTTAAATGAATACGAATTACTGCATGTTTTTTGTGGAACAAATGAATATTTTTTAAACGTTGTAATTCGAATTACTGCACATTTCAAGCATGGATGTATTTCTTCTGGAATTATCTCTAGAAATATACCCATAAATTATAAAATAGGCCCATTCTAGGGCCTATTGAACTGTTTCAAATATCCAATAAAAAAACCCAACTCAATCAAAAGGACAAATCCTTCAAACCAAGTTTTTCTCTCCGACAATTCGCAAATAAAACATGTTTGACAAAAAAGTTGACGAGGCAGTTTTTGTGTTATTACAGGTAATTTTAGCCGTGTCATTTAGCAATTCAGTTTCGCTCTCTCGGTGTTAGAGGCTAGAAAACACAGGTTTTCAAGCACCCGATCACTATAATCATATTCTATCGATTGATTTATTTCGTTTATGCAGTCGTCGCTAATGCTAAGGTTGCCTTTTGAGATCTGTGATCATGCCTAACGGCACCCCCCTTAGGCTATCGTATGCGTTTATTGTGCTCTGCCAAGAATTGAAGCTTACATGCCCGAGGGGCAGTTTGCAGATCTGGTTTAGCCGTTGTGTTGAGTTGCTCAAAGAGAGAGAAAAAACTTGTACATTTATGCTGTAAATATAGTTGCACAATGTTCGTGAGCATAGTAACAAGCCTATATTATGTAAACTTTGCCTTGGTTGCATTTCAGAGACATGCATGTAAGGCCACTGATGCTTATTTCTTTGGATATTGGTTGTGACATTAGAAAAGCATGCGCGACTAAAATTACCTGTAATAACTCAAAAACTGCCTCATCAACTTTTTTGTCAAACATGTTTTATTTGCGAATTGTCGGAGAGAAAAACTTGGTTTAAAGGATTTGTCCTTTTACGGGTGTAAAATTGTGACTGGTGTGGTAATTTCAAAGTTTCAAGGGATAATTGGGGTTTGAGAATTTCAGTCTTCAAGGGTTAACTCCCATTGAAACTTGAGTTGAAATGAATTTTGTGACAGTGGATTCAGTGCAGCCAGCTAGAAATATGGTGGACACCTGGTACTTATCGCCTGTTCGATGCTCCAGCATTCTAATTGTCATAAACTTGCCTACACAAGCTAATGAGAGATTTTCTTTCCTGTGCTTGCTGGAATCATTTGTGTAATTATCGCTGCAACATGTGCAATGAGCAACAGAAGGGTTACTTGTCTGTGGGTAAAACCTGTCACAGCTGAGTTAGACATTCATTTATCTCTAGTTGCGTTGATTACCGATTCTTGTTGCATGCTCCTGCAATGACCCCCCCCCCCCCCCCCCCCCGAGTTCCTGGTTACTTTCCTAATCTATTTCCTAATCTACAGAGACCTAAACCTGAGTTAAATCGATTAGAATAATTTTAACAATAAGACATCTCAGTTTACAGTTTTAAAACCAATAATGTGGTTGGATTAACCTTTTTGAACCACTGATTTCCTGTCTGTTTCATCCAGATTACATTTTTCTCATTCGTTGAAACAAAAAAAGTTGTCACAGTTTGACGTGGCATTAAAAACCAATCCCTATAGAAAAATACAAAAGACCATTTGTATCTTGAACATCATTTCCATTGTGCCTATTATCTCCAACAACTATCACAAAAAAGACACAGGGAAAAAGTGTAATTTTTTTATGTGGATGTTTTGTTGATGATATAGACCTATATTAGTTCTAGCCCTGACAATAGTAACGTTGCGTTTGACAATGCCGGTTAACATATGAGCCTGAAATGGTTTAATTGCTTCATTTATATAAATACAATGGAATTGCAAAATCTGGAAAATCGTTAAAAAAGGTGTAACAATGCGAATTTTATAACTATGAGGGTATTTTAAACCTTATCTAAAAAATTGTCATTTGAGTCAATATTATCTATATGTAATCTTTGAAAATCCCCAAGTTTTCAGGCCTCTTGTGGGGAGGCTCCGTAAAAAATCTGACGACTCCGTCACTGATTTGTGTGAAAAAGTCGCGAGATGCATTACATGCATGTAATACCCTTAATACCCAGTTACAAACAAAAATAGAAGTAAAATGTGTCCAAAAACCAAATCAAAACGAAACTTTCCCTACGCACACACACACTCGCACCAAAAAAAATTGACGGAGGAATATCATAACATTATGAGAAAGGATTAAATAGTCATTAATTTGGGAAAATGCAGTTAGTAGACGAGAAAAAATGGCAAAGGCAGGTGATCACAAAAAATCGGGAGTGGACACCGGTAATCTTGTTATCTAGATTAAACAGGAAGTACAGAGGCGGAAAAAAATGATCCTCAACTCTACGCCATGTATCCTTTGTTTGTGTTGGGAGGATGGTAAAAAATAGAAAGAATAGCCATCAGAATTTTGTAAAGAGCGGACAATACCGCTCCGAAAATGGGTTGTTCTGCATTGTGTGTGCCGTTTAGTATGGATTACACACGTTGATTTGCTGTGGCAGATATCATGAGATGTGAAAATGAAAATGCGCATCGAATCACGTTTTCTTTTTCTCTGTGCAGCATTGTCAGATAATGCTAATGTTACCTACCAGGTACAGAATCATATGTTGTTCTTCTTTCTCTCGGTTGTATTTTTACGTTAGCGGATAAAAGTTGTGGCTTGTGCGATGGATAGCGTTAGCATTGGTGTTAGCCTGGGGGTGTATTGCATCATGGATGATACGCAGTTCTATTGTCATAGTTGCTAAGGAGCGGCAAATCAGAGCGAGCGTATGTGGAATACACTTTCAGGAAAGTTCACAGAGTTTTTATCTGCGTACACAACATCAATGTTGATAACTTATCTATGTGGCGAAGTGTGGAAATCACCGGTGTTTTAACGTGTGTTAACGTGAGGTGACGGCGAAGGACTTATTAGTGGTGGGGTGTATTTTTGAAACATGATGGACGCTCTTGATTGCTCGTATCTACATGTGAACGGAGGCCACGGATGCGGCCGCAAAATTGGGGATAATTTTCTTAATTATCGTGACATTCATCCCCAGAGTCATGCTGGATTGGCTAGTCTATGGTGGTACATGCACCAAAACTCTCAGGTAAAATCTAGTCTTTTTATCGAATTATTTGTAATCGGAACACGATCGACATCAAAACGACCCCTTTGTTGTTTTAACGAGTTTTTAAATATCGTGCTTGCTGTATAATTAGCTGACATCATTAATGCTGTCGTCTCAAAGTAATTTTATATTGAGTTATCGAGAAATATTGTCTTTGAAGCTAGGCCTATGCATATTTTTTTCCTACATAAATAGAGGGGAAGTTTTTCAGAAAGGTTCTTGAAAAATATGTGGTTACTTTGTAAATTTCATAGCCTTTTTTCAATGTTTTTTTCATCATTCTGTTTGCTGGATTTACATGTAGCCTATTTTTACTTGTTGTTGTCTAGTTCTGATCATATTTTTTTAAATCCACTGTTCTTGTAATGATTTCTGTGTGGTGGGTTTAATTTTCTCGGCTGAATATTTTAGATCATACAAATATTTACAGGAACTGTTCAAAGGCTATTGCCGTCTCGACAAGTACTGGTATATATATTTCTTTTCTCTTTAACTCTTTACCTACCTTTTTTGAGTTGCATTATCGATAATATAGTCAGTGTGCAACTTTTTTGGTGAAAACAACAGAGGAATCTTTTTTCTAGATATAAAAATGAATACTTTAACCAATACTCTGCGCACTAACTCCAGATTTGAAAAAAAAATTTACTTTTAAAATCAGAATATGAATTTTTTGGGCACATTCGAAAACTTTCGAGAGCACTTCGTTTTTACTTCTTTTGGAAAATGGAGCGGATGGGCTCTTAGACTACTGGTATGCTATAACATTGTCATGAATTTCTTATGAGTTTTGATAAAGCTGCAAGTTTTAATACCTGAACCAGGTATGATAAAGTGACTCAACTTTATACTCATCTGTTGGAAAAGCAGGCAACAACTTGTATATACAGGATGCATAAAAAATGAGACAAATATTTTTACACGCATCGTTGATGAGGAAAAACAGCAACGAGGTAACAAGAAATTATTTCGTTGAAAAATATTTACATCCCAAATGCGCATCATGAAAATACTACAACCTAAAATAGACAAGAAAAAAAGTTGCAAATGCATTGATATGTCCAGAGAAATAAACGAAATTCTTACTATGGAAAAATCTCGAAAAATTTTCATGACCCACGGGGAAAATTAGCACGATTCTGGTGTTACCATCTTGACAGTTGGATTAGCCTTGACAATGGCCATTACACGACACCTGGAGTGTTTTATTCCGTGTTATATCTTCTTGCCCCGAAAACCCTGAAGTTTTTAGTGGAATTTGAGCAGAAGATAGCATTAAGGAATTCTACTCCTAATCGTGATGCGGAGACCTCATACCTTGGGGTGTGTATCTAATGCTGGTGATTAGGGCGCTTAGAGTAAGACCTGGGGATGAGGTAGGCTGGTCGTCTTTGAAGATTTGTGCAGCTCGCATGGACTGCCCCAAGAGAGTTGCGAAAACGAGATTTCTTAACAAGATTATCTGGACACGGTGGAAAAATGTCCTAAAAAATTGTCGGAGAGGATTGGAGACGTAGTTGCTTGACGCAATGCAGTGTGAAATCTGATTGAGTGAGGTCGTTTAGGACCGAGGGTCGCGGCCGTAATTGGTAATTAATACGCTCGCTGGGATCACATCCAATGGCCTTGACCTTTAACCCTTTAGCACTCCAGCATTATAATTTTTTTCTCCGTCTATTCCTGAGTATTGGTAAAAACGAGCAATTTCAACATAAAACAAAAAAATGTGTAGTTATTACTGGTCAGTAAATGGATAACTCCGTGGTGGAAGTCTGGCTCCGAACATAGGCTCGAGAAGAACGATGTTTTGATTCAGGACTTTCATGTCAGATGTCAGCTAAATCATGGATGTCCACAGGCATTTGAATGAAAGAGCTGTGGGCGTTTGGACTCGGGCTAAAGGGTAAGCGCCCACGCTACGATGAGGTACGCTAGTTCCAGTATACTAATTTGATATTAGAATGAATTGTGAGGCAGAGGACAAAAACTTTTTTTTTTCTAAAAAATTGCAAATGAATAATTCAGGAACAAAAATTACGTGTTCACGATAAACTGTTAAATAATAATAATAGATCAACTGGGGTTTATGACATATACCTGACATATCACCGAATCAGCTTGATTAAATTAGTCTACCCACTTTCAGATGAATTTGGAAAAGCTTCAACAATTTCACAAATTGTCAAACTATGAAAATTTCCCCCATAAACTTTATTTTATCTCAAGTACTTCAAAGGCCATCAGAGTCAGTCTATAAATGAAAGTAGACCAACTTTTCTCACTCAAAAGAGCATTTTGTAAGGTTTCCTCCATCTGGGCTATAAAAACTCAAGAGCATGTCAGTGGAGAAAGTTTCATCGCACAGATTTTCCTGTGCGATCATGCGAGGAAAGTTTGCTGCAATGTATCTTGGGTATTTTAGCATGTTTGAATCATTGTTAAGTTTTCGCATGCTAGTTTTCATGTTCCTGATTAGTTGCATAGAATGTATTGCATTAAGGATGAGAGCTTTTGCAAATCATCAACGTTTTTTGGTCTCATATCATGCTCATTAAAGAAAATATTTTTTTAACATTTGCCTAAACATGCTAAAATGTTGGTACTTTTGATTCACGAATAACTAGGAAGAACATATGGCATGGAAGTGAGATTTGCCTGCTAATAATTTCTGTGAAAAGCTGAATTTTTTTCAAATAGGAAAACCAGGGGACTTAATTTTTAATTTTTGCGCCATTAAATGGGTATACCGCTCCTATGTACTGGTGGATCCGGAAAATAGAAATGTCGTGAAGTTTATACACAATGCCGTAGTGCATTTATCATCGATGGAAATTTGCTGAAAATTATTGTCTCTAGTTTTTGTATGTCTGTCTACACTACGGCAGTGTTGAAAATTCTATTCAGTATTTATTGACGCCTTTTGAGATATATTCAACTTGAATTACAAATTTGACATTTTTTACAAACGGAAAGGCTCATTTCATAAAGGTGCAGTGTACCAGAGGTGGTTTTATTGCATGTGTTCAGTTTAAACGTCGAAGTTGTTCAAAACAGTGAATAATGATAAAAATAGTTTTGAGGTTAAGTTTGTCAAAGAATTACATATTCCTTAGGGAGTTTGTTTAAAACCAATTTAGAAATCGACAACATAGCCGTTTTTCTTAAGAGGGGGTAGGATTACTTGTCTGAAAAGCCCCTTAATGTTATCCTTGCTGTAACAACCATGTATCTCGGTCAAATGAACCACTCAAAAACTATGTCAGCTCTCATACTAAAGCAATGACAACGCTGCTAAAAAATGCATATTGGCAAAAATGCGCATTATCGGGCTGGGAAGTAATAGTACTCGCAACGATGGGAATTTTTGCACATCGCGCTTTTATTGATTGAGACTCTTGAGTTCATTTTCTTGGCCGAAATATTGTATATATGTTTCAATGAATCAGCGTGAAGTGCTTGCTAACTGAGGTTGATGCGGTACACTATGGGCTGTCGTCACATGACGCAAAAGGGCTCTTGCCAGCGGTCCCGGTTTTGCTTTTTGAACATTGTTTGACTTGATCATGTTGATGGTAAAACATGTACTTGACACCTCTTCTGTGACCACTTGAATTTGGTATAATAGATGTTAGGACTGCATTATATAACCGACATAAAAGAACCTGGCAACTGGGCAAACTTGCTTGCACATATTTTGGTTCTAAAGTTCCTTAAAGGTGGCCAGCGTGTAGCGTAGCCACTATTTCATATTGTCACAGGGCAGACACCTTAAGTCTACACGAGTCTGCATTCGGGCCACTAACTCACGCAGAAAACTTTGATGCACAAATGTAAAAATATGTGAAAATTGAAAATAGGCAACATTTCTGAAACGTCTTAACTTTTGGTTGGATCTTTCTTTTTCCCGAGTATAAAAGCTTAACGATGAAAGTTATGAAAATTTTTCCGCGTTTACGCAAAACGGTCGAGCACTGCTGCCTGTTGTCTGAGCCTTGACCTTCATGCAAGATCAGCCATTGTTCGCCTGTGATACCCAGAGTGTGACAGAGTGGGGTGAGGTTTCATCAACCTGCCAACGATCTCCTCATCAGATCGAGTGCTTATTGCTAGATTGAGTGACAGGTTTGTTCCATTATGGTTAAGAGATATGATGGCTTGGATATATTCACGTATATATGAAAGTTGCTGTAGTGTGTAATGTACCCCCCCCCCTCCCCGATATAAGAGGGTTTCGTGGATGTGATACATGTAGATTTACTCAGACAAAGTCTTATAAGATTGGAACAAATGGTAAACAAGTAAGGACCGGTGTGGATTTATCACATTGTGATTTTCATGCATTCTGGAGTCAATTACTTGATGTTCTGGAGGATTCCTTGTAATCGAGATTCCCTTTAAAACTATATGTCATGTTTATGCCCTAGCTGTTTGCTGGGAAAAAACACTGTTTGTCTCCATCACTTGATACACTGTTGATACGCTGCTAAGACAAAACAAGGACTGCGAAGGTTGTAACTCTTGTGTAAAGCAGGTCAATAAACGTAAACAGCCGTGCATGGTGTATATTCTCATGTCTGTGCCAACTCACTTGAAAAAAAGCAATTTTTTCCATCATTTGATCCCGTATTTGAACATCAAACGCTTCTCTCTTGTCTCTTTGACAGATGAGCTGATCAGGGTAGTTTCATTGTCGTCGCATCATGTGCATATATGTCGGCGCATATAACGGTGAATTCTGGGTCTCGACGGGCCGTATTAGCGCCGATCTAACATGATCCGATCATGTTCTGTACATTGCACCAGGTAATGCCGACATTGTCATGTGCCTTTCAAAATTATTGAACTCACATATATTGCCTTTATAGGGGAGACTGCTTTGTTGATTAGATGGGGGCTTCCTGTCCTCACACTGTCGATACCTGAGATTACTGATCGAAGGAAGATATAGGAATTATCACTTATCTCTCTATTTCAATACCCCCCCCCCCCCCACAACAGACCCATGTAAGACTGCAACTAAAAAGCTATATGAATATTCAGTCAAGACAAGTAAAAATTTTGAAAAAAACAAGTAAAATATGTAAACTGTGACCTTGACTATTCTAAAAAGGCTGCAGTGAAAAATTTGCATTAACAAGTATTGGGTTGGCAATACTCCGCTGTCTGAAGGCCAGCGTCATGAACCGGTCTTAGAACAGTGAATCTAGAGTACATGTATTTTTGGACAAAGACACTACCGGAAAAATCGATATGAATTGTCTCAAGTTTTACTAGCCGAGCTACGATTACTGGATGCTCTGGGAAAGGAACACTTGTTTTCATTCTCACTTTTCAGCCCTTGTTGGGTTAACCCTTTCACTGTGGATGACGTGTACAGCATGTCTTGTCGCATGTCCCTATCACGTGCAGGTGTTGTGCATAGCATGTCATGCCCTACTATAATTCTCATTCATTAGCACTCGACCAAAGCCTCTCTAAACATCCTGTCTGCACTCGAAAACATTAGTGTGGTCCATATGCTATAGATGGCGGCACTTTTGAATATGATATACCCCTTCAGCTAAAAGTAAGCACGGTTCAGCATTGCTGTCCACTGCTGTACACGGGCTATTTAACCCTTTTGCTGCGGAGGCTATTTTCCCGCCTCTGCCAGTACGTTGCCAGGGCTTGTCAAATATGGCATGTTGATGCAGCATGGATCTGCCAGCACTGATTTGCTGTCTGAGATGTCAGAAACGACATGATTGGTCTGTCAGAAACGGGAGATAGTCATGTCGGAGTGCGCCTGAATTAACGTCAAATAATATTGGATAATCTTGGCACTGGTTCTATGCGGTATTCTCAGTCATCAGATGTCAGAGAAGGATTTACCATACATTGTAAATTTGGTTATTTTTGTGAGTTTAAAGGGAGAATACACATGTATGCATAAGACTTCATCTTATTTCAATGAAATAGCATGAACAATCCAAAGCTGGCTCACAAAATGTAAAGTGTGACACAAACAAGATGTTTTTATGACTACAACCCGGGATCATAATTGCAATGCAACAAAAATAGCTTGTTTGCGTTGTGCCTGTGACAAGAAGACAAGAAGCGCTGATCTCACTGACCTGTGATCAATATATAACCCAGCAATTACCAGTTATAACTGCAGACGATATATCTTTTTGTGCCACAAAACAGCAATTATTACTACACGTTGCAGTGACAAAAATCGCTTGTTTGCTTGTTAAGAGGCATGGAATGGTTCAGTCATTTGATGAAAGTCAAAAAGCATTGCATTTGTGCTGAACAAACTTTTCTTCTTTTTTTTCTGAAGTGTAATCTATTTCATTGTCTCTAAAAATGGGTTATGGTCACTGGAACATGATACAACCACTTGGCCATGGACCAAGCCTCAGAAAAACTCGTAAACTATGGACCAAGGTAAATCCTTTAAAGGGGAAGAGCTCGGTTCTGCAATATGCGATGAAAGATGAAAGTTGAAGGAAGACCTTACTCATTTCCTAAAGGTTGCGGACAAGAACCGGGAATCAAATTCCTTCGGCCTATAATGTCTAAGCCAGCATCTGTTGCCGCTGACATTTAAATGCCACTGTTAGTATAATTATTGGAGTAATCATTATGTTATGACTGTGATCAGGCCTACTTCATTTGTTAACAAAGTGAAGTTGAAGCTGAAAATTTCCAATTGTGTAAATGCGCACTGAATGGTAATTTCAATTAGACTTTTGTGTAGACGGATAAAAACACTATAAATACTAAGTTTCAACAAATATGCATGCGTACATACACTGCAATGTTTACATGTATCTCTTAAATTATCTGAGCCACCAGAATATACAATGACTATATGAATGGAGCAGGCCTTAAAGGACAGTTTAATAAAACTTTTTTGGACCGTCCTTTATCTCTAAAAAGATTCTGATCAAGATTCTGAACCAATCGCATCTTGTTCGTTCTTCACTTCCTCAGGTATTCAGGCTACTGCGTGCTTTCAGTCACTTTTTTAGCGCTTTCTGGATAGATCTAGCCGGCCATTTTAAGATTACGCTGTTCTCTGTCATGTCTATGGTGAAAATTACAGTGCTTTAACTTTGCTATCGGTAGGTACAACATCCCCCTGTCAAAAAATGAGATCAACTCATATTGCTCATTGTGAGTTGGTGCTCATAAAAAAACAGCGCCATTCCTTGGCTGGGTCACCCATATATTGTATGTTAAAAACGTAACGCAGAAAGTAGTATTCAACGGGAACTAGGTCAGTCGAAGTGACTGGTTAGTGAGACCAGTAGTGCCGTAATGTACGTAAAGGAGGACTTTATGCGAGGTGGCGACTTTTTTTCAAGTTGAAATTTTAAAAAATAACGGAATAGATACAAAAAATCTCCCTAAAACAAATACTCAAGGATTTGAGGTATGTATTTGATACGTTTTTGGGGCCATTGTAGACTTTGTTGATTGTTTTGTGTTTTTTTTATTCTACGCACCAAAGTTTCTTTATTCATTATGGTGGGTATACAGGATATTGCATAGGTATTGTACAATTAGGTGTTCAGTTCCTCCGGCTGGTAACCCGTGCACGGAGACCTACACACAGGTATAGGACCTACACGAATAGATTTTACCATGTGCATTGCGTCTGTCTGGTTGGTGTTTTGGTCTGCATCTTTTTCACTTTCATAGTAAGTAGATATCGTTTCTGAATTATGTCAGTCAAGTAGATTTCTTCTTTTTGAGCCTGCTTGCTCAAGAAAATAGAAATTTTTTGAATGGTCTTTAGAGCACTGGGTCAGCGGTTCCAAATGCTTCAAAACTTCCTTAAAAATTGCAGGAAAACATCTGAGGTCTCACTGTAGAATCGTGGTTGTTTAAGGTCTCTCATTCTGGCTTTTTCGGATTCAATTAACACATGGATTAGTTTGTAAGTTTGGTTAATTAGCAAAGTCACTTTTTTATCTCTATCCTTTGTGTGTGCATGATAATAATCAAGACTCTCTCAAAAATGGGCGGTTGATCCGTTTTCTTAAAATGGCTGTCCACATTCTTTGTCAGGTCTATCATCTGTGCCTGCAGGTCCTATAATTCTGATAAAATCCAAAATTTACAATGTAGAATATTTCGTACATGCTTGATTTTATTGCTGTTTGAAATGAAATATGGTAAAAAAATTTAAAAGAACATGCATTTTGTTGTTGTGTAAAGGAAGTAGGCCGTTATGTCACACTAACATTAGTGCGCGATTAAAATCAAAATTAAACATTTATGCAAATCTTCTGCAAAATGAAAAAAATATTAAAAATCAAATCGGTGTATCAATATCTAGTTACTTTTCTGTTTAATGACTAGCAGACAATGACTTGATTACCTACGCCATTTTTTTAAAATTTGAACATTTGTAATTGCACAAATAGGCACTTAATATAAATGTCACCATTGCCGTTGTGTAGTCAGATACACAAATACTATAAACCAAAAATTTCAGCAAATTCGTATTCAAAAAACTGCACTACTTTTATTTTCCTGCAATCAGTATAAATTATCAACAGGGTACCCCAATCACAATTAAAAATGTACTTCGCCTACTGATTATCTTTGTCCAGCTGCTGGCTAGACAGTTCATGGGGGATATTCAATGCATTGTATGCAAGGGATTATAATAACAACTCCAGCTTCAAATATCTAAGACCAGTTAAATCTAAACTAAGGTCAAGCGAGAACATGATGTAATGCTCATCGCCCAACTTTGTGTTGCCAACCTCGCTGAACATACCTTATTGATTGGAATCAAACGACCAGATGCATAATATCTAGTATCGATCAAATATTCACAACTGGTCTTAGATCTGTGAAACTAGAGTATAAAGGACTATATGAAATTCCACAATATTTAATTCACCAGGTGTTGAGAGCTCAGTGGCCTGGTTCGTGGACAACTTTTTTTGCTGTTGTTATACCAGCGTTTGAACAAATGTGGTTATCAAAGCTAAAATAGTTCAATTCATCGATGATTTCATAAAACCGCCAATCTGTAAAATTTTCATTTCTACAGACCCTGCAACTGGCAGCTTGGGAAGATTCCCCCTTGGTTCTGATTTGTTTCATCATATATTTTACTGAATACAATACAATACAATACAATAAAAACTTGTAAGGTGCTCAAATCCAGCAATTAAACTGTTCGAGTGCGCCCAATGGGTTGAGTGAATGTCCCCAATTCTGGACAAGGCTCTTCTTCAAATCAATTGCCTCCACGTTGAATTTGGTGTCCGGGATCTAGTGCGATTGAGACTTTTCCCATTTCATCCATAGAGATCTTTTTTCCATTTGCCAACAGAAGGGTAGTTAACTGCAAACAATCATTATCACCTAGCCATGGTACCACCAGAGGTTGTAAATCCTTCTTCTTCTTCTTCTTAGTCTTGGATTTTTCCTATACACGTAAATATGATTATTCACTCGATAACAATTTGAAAAGTATGATTGAAAAAATAGGTTATCATAGGATCTTGTTGAAAAAAACAGCGTTCTGTGTATACTGTGACCTTGACCTTACAAAAGGAAAGTACACCTACCCAGCTACCGTTAGGGGGATGTGAAACCTGATGGCCTACTTCCTGGATGCAAAAACGTTGACATCACCTCCAGATTTTCTCGTTTCCAGGCCACAACCTTTACTTTTCAAGTTGTTTTCAAGTTATTTTTGTCTCCAGTTGTCCTGGAGTCAATCAGTAGAGTTCTTTACATTTTGTCACCCTTGGAGAAGTCTTGACATCCCAAAAGTCTACTTTCATTGCAGAAATCTTTCTTGGAAACACAAAACTTCAGGTATTGTAGTATTTGGCTGGCAATTGAATCCCTTTTTGCCAATGGTTTTTCCTGCTGATTCAGCATAAAGTCTGATTTCAAGTTTCGTCTCTCCTTGCCTTCTTCTAAGCACCAAGTCCTCCAAAATTTATAGGTCTGTCCAAAAATAGACCACTCCAGTTTAAAGGGGTATGCCGTTCATAATTACTGGTAGTCCAGGAATGCTGTTTAATATTCACAAGGCCATAGTGCAGTTATTATGCATACTAACTTGCTAAAACTTAGTTTATTTAGTATTTGTATATCTGCCTTCACACCAGCAATGCTTTAATTTATGTTTAGTATGTCTTAACACAATTGGAAATTTTCAAATTCAATTACAATTTTTTACGTACGGCACCGGCCTTTAAAAATCACTGGTCAGACACTTCAGACAAGTCCACTCGATCAATGGTTGTTGTGACGCGTCTCTAACATTGTAATGCATGTAGCAGTTTGTAACATGCCCCTCAAACTGCTTTTAAGTCACCCTGATTTGCCATTTTGTGATAATGTCGAATGAAAAAGTCTCAACACCCTACATGCCCTAGATGACATAATAAAGTGGTTTTAAAAATGTCAGAAGGGGGTCAAGGGGTCTACTGATGTCAGAGAACTACACAAATATGTTGAGTCTGTGAAAAGTGGACTGTACATGTGCAGGGTATGTCGAAATTAGTGCTCTATTATTAATTTTGTGATGGCAGATTGAGCAGCTTTTAGCCCTACTTCAAGATGAACTTGCTGACAATTATCAAAGTCCTGCTGCCACATGATGCTCATGAATGACATTCAGTGTTACCCATCCCTGCCAACTGGCTGCCGATTAACACTTTGGTGCGGCAGAGGAGCAGTTACAGTAGGGCAAGGTTCCTTACTCCATTTTGAGCAAGCTGTTGTCCTTCCAAGACTGGTAGAACTTTTTGATGCCACCGCAAGTCTCCTTCCACACTCGTGGTCCTATGGTCCCACTCAACTACCTTGATACTGGTGTCTCCGATGGCTTCTTCGTTTATGCACCCAACTCACTCATATCATAAAGTCAGGTATATGATAAACAATCAATAAATATTCCAGTTATTCCCTATCTACAGCTAAGATGATTTTTTTATTGGTTTATTGACCATTCCAGGAATAGAACAACTGTTTCGACATGTTTGTTAGAAACAATTATCGATATTGTCGATTTTTTTCTTCATTTTTTAAAAAAAGGATGCAGATAAAATATGCTTCAAACAGGTTGTCCAATAATGGTGTTTTTGCATTGATGTTTCTGCATTGATGCAAAAACTTAAAAAGTCATATCCTAATATAGATAAATGTCCAGATACATAAATCTTACGTAGGTGTTGGATGCAATATATTGGTCGTCCGAGACCATGTTTATCGGACGTAATTACATCTATGTGTCATAAATACTAATTTTTCATCTTTTCTACATTTCCAGCATTGACAACGATAGTAATGATATAACTTCGCATTCATATTTTACTTTATTTTCAGGCTTTGTCAGATGTACATGCATATTTTGCCAAAAAAATGTTATTTATCATCATGATCATGTCGTAAAAGATGGTTGCACTATAAATCAAACATGTTAAAAGTAGAATTTGTACAAAATGTTATATTTTGGAATATTTTATCTCTTCAGGGTTCTGGGCACACGGGACACACCAGCCACAACCACAATATGTCCTCACCACCGTCACAGACGAGTAACGGAAATGCAGCAAGTAAGTACTGCCCCCTGTTGGTCTGTATCAGTATTGTTGTAAAAAAACATCGAAATGAGAATGTAAAATTCTGCTATACACTTCTTGCTTGAGATTTATATGCATCATTCCGGGCTGTTGTGACATTTCAGACAGGGTTCTGGAAGTTGTATTAGTTTGAATTGATTAATCCCTCCAAAGACTCCTTAAGAGACTGCTTCGTTGTAAGGGATTTCAAATTGCCTAGGAAATAGTTCATCACCTCCTTTAAACATGTTTAAAGGGAGACTATAGGCAGATGTCAGTTGGAATTGATTAATATCTCCAAAGACAACTTCAAAGACAGCTTCTCTCCCATTAAGTTGTTTGTGGTTTCAAATTACCAAGGAAATATTTTATTTCCTCCTTTAAACATGTTAAAGGGAGTCTATAGGCAGATGTTTGGTAGGTCAGATTAAGTTACGCAAAGTCGTCAATAGGGGCCTCTCCTTACTCACAGTACATCAAAACTACTCAAGCTTGTACGAAGAATACATTCATCACTCAAATAAACATAACCCAGTCTCCTAACTGTGACTGTTAGTCAGATGAATTCCAGAACTTGGGCCCCCAAATTCCTATCTATATCTCCCTTTAAGACCCAGCACTGGTGTGTTTAAATGATGAACAACTTTCATTAAGAGTACTAATCTTTAAGAGATTTCTTTAAGAGATGATACTTAAGTACTGTGTGTCCCCAAAAAAGAAACCGAGGTTAAAAGAACTAATCCTAAAAAACCAAGAAATTTTAAGAAATTAACCCTTGCACGTTTTTTACATCTGAATGTTTTTGATGAAAATCCAAGATCGTACTGTTGTAATTTATACTTTTTCAACTGTTTGTTTTGTGGTTTATGTGTGGTGATTAGAAGTGGCGACGGTAAACTTGCATAATCTCGGTTTCTTTTTCTTCGGACAGTCAGAGGCGCCACCTATCCATCCACGAATGGCAACAGTAAATGGTCATATCCAGGTAAAGCACCCATCTAATATATCAACCAGGCGAGGGTGTTTTGTGCGATGTATGGTGTTGGTGTGCGCAAACGGTGGGCACAAACCTAGCTGTTTTCGTGTGCTCAAACATAATTTCAGTCTTTAAGTGCATTGGTGGACGGTGTGGAAGCATATTTTTGATATTCATCGTTAGATGGCACTGCAAGTCTGGTACCTTTCCTAGGCCTTTGCTCGTTATAAAAAGACAGCAACGAACCAGTCCATGACAGTGCCTACAGCAGTTCCCATGTTGCAGACATCACAACTTGATATGAAAACACATGCAAAACAACTGCTAGATCAAAGATGACATCGTGCCATGTGATGTCGCTCCCCCACTGCCAAAGTCTAAGAAAGGTACCACAGTGACAGTGCTTCCGATAGGAATGAGGACACCATTTGGGACTGACCAATGCCATTTTAACCGACAAGTGTCCGGATAACAGTGTTTGATATGAATGTAAATTTGTGCCAAAACTGGTGTCCTCAACCTTCCCATGCAGAATTTCTCGCTTAGGAAGGTTTCAATGTATGCGTACAGTATGTATTTGTTGAAATAAATCCAGGGTGTAGATGAAATTTCGCCACTGCAGTTTTGCCTGTATCTGAATGGACTTCAAACAGACTAAGGCCCAATATGAGCATGGTCATTCGACACCATTCAACATGTTTGATTTCAATAGACAATCCATGGCTTGGCAATACCATTCAGCTTGACCTTTGTGTCAATTTAATAGTCATTACGAAATGAAGCAGTCTTAAATTAGTGAAACTAGAGTGAGTAACAGTGACATCCCTCGGAGGATGCGAGATTAAAATCAACCAGAACACTGTACAGGCAAAATTTGGTGGTGCTTTTTCTGCGACGCCCTGTATAAGTCTGTTGTCTAACACATATTTCTCTTACTCTAGATTGTGATTCCATCTTTCCAGTGCCTGGTGCTTTCCACTCACGACTCCAAGGGTGCAAAGGTAATTGTTGAAATATTTTGTACAAAAATTCCACAGACAAGTAATTATAAGAGAAATATCATTACATGTAGGCTTGTTAGAAATGAAGCTGCATTGCACGAAAAGAAAGTTCAGAGTTTGCTTTGGACGAAAAGAAAATTTACAAGGCAATGTCTTCATGGATCCATGATAGCAGCTTGTCTGAGGTCGCAGTCACATGGCTCTCAACTACACACAGCATAGAATTGTTATCTGACTTTAACTTTTGAAATATTACTTGAAATTAAGCTACGTCGGGACCCAAAAGAAAGTTAGATTTTGCTTGGGACCAAAAGTGATATAAAAGGCCATTGCCCTATGGATTTATACTCTAAACATCTATTGAAATGAATCTGCAATCCGCATCAAAAATGCTACAAAAGCCCAAAAAATCATACAACCTGGTTCTGTGCATGAAAAAGCAAAAGGAAAGATTTTTCCAATCAGAGCAGGATAAAGTTTCAAAAGCTCTTGAGGAAGTAGGGGGTATTAGAAAAATCTGCACTAAAGCAACAATATGATGCTGGTTCATTTGATGTGCCAGTATAAAAGGTCATTACGTAAACAATTCCATTAAGCAGCAATATTTTTTATCAAAACAATCAAATGAGCTTGTTTCTCCAAGTTTGGATTGGAACAAAAAGAATGATCTGGACTCCATTTCAGTCTAACAAGGACATACACTGATATGCATTAGTGTACATTTTATGCATAGTGCATAGCCTGTCAATTTTTGATGCAAAACCAACCTTTCAGGAGAAAAGTCTTTGAAAAAATTGAATTCATCCATTCTTGCTTGGCATGGTCAGTTTGCAAGAAAGTTGTAAAAAGTGTTCACTTTGTCCTCAAAGCAACTTTGGCTTGGTATTGTATGGGTTTTTGGCCTTCGAAAAATGAAAATGGTTTGTTTTGAACTGGCCACTGCGTAAAGGCCAGATTCCATTTCAAGAATTTCGCATTGTGGTTGCATGCTGCTGTGGAAAAACCATGAGTGGCCCCAATGGGTATTTGGTGTTTTAAATTAAATCTGTCTCAAGTTTTGGCACCGGCATTTTATTTTCTCTTGAAATATTTGTGCTCTGATATCTACCATCAATAAAAAATTAAAATAAAAAGTACTCCTCCCGCCCTGATTTTGAAGCAAGGTTCAGAAAAAGAAGCAATTTTTTAATTTTCACTTGGCCTTAAACACAATCATGACAATAGAGCATAACTTGGATATTCCGGACTCCAATTTCACAGTACCGTAACTTTATACCATTATTACAATAGTGTGGTCTCTCTTCATCTCAGATGCATCAGCAATATTTTCACGCCTTTTTTAGCTGCGTCGTATGATTTCATATATCTAACTAACAAAAACTTTGAGAGGTGTACATGATGACTAATGATTAGTTTTAAAAACAAAACTTGAGCACTGTTGAAAAAAATGAATAATGTACTTTTATGTTCTGTGTGACTCTTTCTGTTCCGTGGCATAACACATGTTCTATTGTCTTTGTTGAAATGATGATTGATCGATGATGATCGATTGTTAATTTTTTTATAGCTATTTTTATGTGAGTATTGGTACACTTTGTTTTTTAGCAAGGATTAGGGTTAAGGCGAGGGGTCAAAACTGAAATGAAGACTCGCGTAAAAATAGCCAATTTAGTAAAGTAAATGCATTACAGGACTGATGTAAAAGTATAATAATGAGTCTTTTATATAGCGCAATTCCGTGACACTATAGTTCTCGCTCAAAGCGCTTTGGGATATCATATTATTATATTAAAGTAACCACTGAGTCTTATTTCAAGACTGATATGTTCTCTTTCTTGCCATCTCTTGCAGACCCCATGCCAAATCGGGTACAAGACTTGCAGTGCGGGCCGAACCAAGGCCTGCCGAACAGTTTCAGCCCACCGTCGTCGATTCAGAACAATCACAATCAGCTAGTTGTACCACAGCCGCTAAAACCAATAAAGACTAAGAAATCCTACCAGTGTAAAATGTGTGATCAGGTAAGCAGATAATTTCAAAAATTTTCATCAAAAATTCAGCAGATTTCGCTATACTTTGGAAGTTGTGTTGGCCTGCAATTTGAATCTACATCACTAACACACATGACACTTAGGTCCAGCCTCGAGATTGTTTTGGTCATTTTGACTTAACCCAACCTGTGAACAAGAACAGGAGAGAAACATAGAAAACTGAATGCAGGCTGTGGGATGTCATAATGGCGACTTCACTTTGAAGAAGTCCCCATCGTGTTTTGAAAATAAAAATTGTCCAATGGATGTACATGTATTGAGTCAGTCTGTAGACATCACCATTTCCAACGTACAGCGTTGAACTCTCATTTTTCGAGTTGCTATGGTCTAGGGTTAATGAACTGAAGAACAGGGTGTAGTATTTGTTATTATGTACTTTAGTCACAGCTGGGTGTGGCAATGGTGCCTCTTGTTGTTGTATCTCGTATGCAACAAGTCACCTGGGCCGGAAGAGAAAAACAGTTTTGTATGTGTTCTTTAAAATATTACACTGCTGAAAAGCTTCCTGGGCAGATTCTAACTTTTTTTCTCAGTTCACAAGCCCTGGATTCCTCATCATAAACAGTGTACAGTCCTACTTGGTGTCACAAAAAAATCTACTCAATTAGATGTGAAACTAAAGCTTCATTCAACTGAATGATTTCAAGTTGATTAACATGACATTCTATAAATTTCAGCGTAAAATTTGTGATTTTGTGTTGGTTTTTTTGTGCCGCCACGTAGATCAAGTCACTTATCATCAGCGCATGAATACTTTGCCTTTTGTTTCAGCTACACTTCCGTTCAAAAGTAACATCCTTTGTGCTGCACAACATCCTTGAAAATTTCATCAGTTGCATTGGGCTTGATATGTAGTTTCTGGTGGATCCTCTGTTTGGAATTGTTAGCTAGGGTCCCCTTAATCCTGAAAAAGGGTGTCAAAGTCTGCAGGCCACTATCGACCCATTTTCAAAACATTGTGCATCATTTTACTTCTGAACTGTGCAGTATTGTTAAAGTTCTTATAAACTCGTCTTGATACATGATAACCATGGATATAATAATATAACACTACCTCAGCTGGAAGTTCTTGTCCTCGGCCAGTTTCAGTCTTGTTTACATTGCGGATGTTCCAAATCTACATTTTATGGGATGATAGAGTCCAATAGTACATCCTATCAATATATATATGATGATACTGGAGTAATGCATCGAAAACCTTCCACCTCGGCAGCCTATTGAATGAACAAGAAGCAGTGGGTATCGTTTTCACAGCCCACAAAAAACAGACGTTTTAGGAATATTGGGTGACGGAAAAAGAACACTTTAAGAAGTTGTCTGTGACTGTGTTACAAGACATGCACAACTGTCTCTCAAGACCTAGTGCGTGACAAGTTACTGAGGACAGTTTCATTATGACTGCATCAGGTGGCGCACAAAAAACTCCTTCCTGTCAACATTGGAGTCGACTGGATGTGTGGAAAACAACTCGAGTTTGAATCTGTGAAGGAACCATTGTTGCATTGACGTAATGTTGCGTTAGATATTGCTTTTGATGAGACTTTGTTCCATCAACACTTAGTCGAACTAAAGTGTGCAAATCATAAAACTGAACATAAAAGACGACTTCTTTGTGGCCTTCTTAGGGAGAAACTTATCAACGTCTTTTCCATTGTACATTGATGTACTATGTCAATAGCATCTTCTACACCGACCAACTTCATGGAATCGAAACCATTATGGGCCTACATGTAGAAGTAAATGCATTTAAGCGACAATGTGGTGTACAGTTCCAAAGACATCCCATTATACTGGTCCATTATGGGAGGAAGAATTGACAAAAAGCTGTGCACGCCATTCTCCTACTGGCACAGAATCTACCTTGAGAGCTTTGAAATGTATTCCGTAGAAATGTTGGCAAAACCTTCAAAGGTTGTTGCGGATGTTATTTTTTGCATTCTATCTTAAAAGAAAAATTGGCCAGGGAAGAAATGATATTCTGTAGATATCAGCCGAATACCCCATTACAAATTTCCCTACAATTATCTGTAATCAATTGCAGGGCGGCTCTCAATATGAATCGGTGAAGAAAATACTGATGATACAGGGTAGATCAGAATATACGTAATGACCCACTTTTGACTTTAGGATACAAAACTTGTGACAAAATTCATTAAATCGCAATGTTATTGCAGAAAAAAGGGCCGGTAATGACCGCTATATCTATTTCTTTTTCTGATTTTTTTTTTTTATATTACACAACGAGCTGCTGGCCAGCCATATTTAGGCGTTTCCGAACCTGAGAGTTAAAGAGTTAAATTTGAAATCGTGCCTTGGTCCAAAAATAACTTTGGAACTTGTTCTAAAATAAATGTTTATAAATGTAGGCAATAAAAATCTACATCGTAGTTTTTAGCCCATTTATCAATCAATTCTACATGTCTGTCCTCTAATATCTCAATCGGAGATTACATTATCTCAGGCTGAACTAGATTAGTCACAAATGAGATAAAACAGCCTCATCTGGTCACATCTAAAGTTAAGATAAATCCTGAGTTACACATGTGATAGTTGTATTTGGGATACCCTGTACACACCTTATATTTATGTACTGTAAAAAGAGGGGCCCAGTAAATTTCTGGCAAATACAAATGGAACGGAATCTTGACTGACAGACACTTCACTAACAATTTTGTAGTCAGTCATGTTTAACAAGATTTCTTGTCAGAAAAGTGTAATCGCAGTTTCAAAAGTGCTGCACCTTCTCAATAGGTGTCTCGCATCAGAAACCCATGTTCGCCTAATTGCTTGTCAAAATGATGAATTCGTATTGTGCCATTGGTCGTGTTTTGTGATCACCGTCTGATGAGAAAAATAAAAGAATCTAGAAATGTACAATCATCAAAATGTGATGATCGTTATAAAAACCTAATATGCATTGGACAATGCCTTTGCTTACCCTTGCTGCAAATTCTCCAGCAACTGTCCCATTCTGTGTTCACTTTTGACGACAAATATTGGGAATATTCGAAGAAGTTAAAAAATTTGAGTTAATGTGTTATTGTAAAAAATATGATCATGAGAATAGCACCTGTCTTATGCTAAAGAACAGCATGTGAAGCATTGATGCAGCGCAAATGCAAATAGATAAAAATACCAAGATGACACCTTTCTTTTTATGGCATGACTCCTTTCTTTTTGTGACATGTTTTTCCTGCTGAGAAAACATGGCAAGATGATGTAGCAATGTGCCTGTCTTCATGAAGCAGCTGCAGCGCATGGTCACATGCTGCCATCAAGAGGTGATTGTCTCATCGTTTTCTAACAAGTCAAGGTTGAGGAAACTTTCCATTGCCGTGAACTTTAGTCTTTAGTTAAAAGTGGAAATAAAAGTGGGGTGAGACGCATTACAATGAAACTATGACATTCCTTCCAATCGCATGACACAGTTACCCCATTACATTCCGTTCCCTTCACTTCCACGCTCCATCCCATCTTTGAAGATTCCGAGTATCTATTAGCATGAAAAAACATCCTACTCCAACTCGTTTTGTATCTCAGTGCTCTGACAAGAAATGTCGGTTCACCGTGTACGCGATACGTTCTTTGATCAAATGAAACATCTCCTTTATAGTCATGCCCGTCCTTCCGTTGAAAGCGACACCCTCGCTGCGTAATGCATTCATGTCGTAGCGACGTGAGATGCCTTGTCATAGAAAGTTGCATTTTTTCCACAAAAATGTCAATGCTACACAGATTATACCGATCATATGAGTCTCGATCGTGTTACAAAGGATTCAGATGCATTGAGCAAGATTTTACTTCAAGCAAAGGTATTGACCTAAGCCGTACACAGAACTTCACCACATTATACTTACTAGCATATACCCGTGGCGCGGGCTGTTCGAGGTATAAAAATCGGATTGTGTGGGTGCTGGTATGTTGTGGGTTTGGTGTAAATGGGGTGCTGGTTTGTGAGTATTATACTTATAGGACAATCTCATCTTGGCTTTACTGATATTGGTGTATGCGGAAAATATGCGTGATGTACAACAGGATTATGTAAGGTGTAGCCTTTATTAACCCGAGCTCTGGTCGGATCTACATTCCCAGTTTTCAGACTTGCAGAACACTAAAAACAATGTGACGAAGAAAACAATTTATTGAAGATACTTTTCCAATCATATGCTATTGGGTTTTCTTCCTGAGGCTCAAAGTAACTAGTTTGGAACAGCTTAGCAAACTGCAAAAATTTGTGTGCCTTTTGTTCGTGCGATTCATGAACATTTTTCATTCAAACAGCCAATTGAACTCAATGAATTTCCATTGAAATTTCTTATCAAAACAGATTTGATATTTTCATCAAAGCAACCAAACTGAACTAGATAATTTTCCATTAAAACTTCTAATAATTCAAAAACTATTTTTCTTTGACTCTGTAGCCCTTCTGCCTCTGTGGTTCTCTGACCTCCAAAACAGCAATGGAAAAGGTCAGTTTTTGCTTAGTATTTACAATGTATCAAACCTAGGAAAATGAGATAACTTCTATGTTTTATATAGAAGAAGAATAATGGAAGAAAAAGGAAAAACTTAGAATAAACATAGAACAAAAAATATGATGGCAAGCATTGATGTGCAAATACATAATGTAATGCAGTATTTTGACACGCAAGGCTTCAATATCGCGAAATCCCTTGATTGAGCTTGGTGAAAGGACATTAGGGCAGCAAATACATGTAGTTTCTATTTTGGTCATATTCCACATGATATTTAAACATAACAGAAACAGATCTCAGCGTGTACTAATATCCTTTCTGACTAAACTCACCTAAGGTCACATTACAAGAAGGATGACTGTGCCAGTGTCAAGATTTCATGTCCTTTAGTAAGGTCAACTCTCTCTTGATTCTTGTGGTAGGGGTTTTCTCTCAGATGGGTTAAATATCATCTAAGGTCAATTCTTTTGGGTTTCTGTGCCAACTATTCGTTTGGTTCTGCCTTCATATTCTTGATAACTCAGTGCTTTTATAAAACTTTTGTATTTGGGATGGTTTTCAGTCATTGGTGATTCTTTTGGTTTTGACCGCAAAAGGATTTTGTTGGTTTTGATATGTTAAAGGTCTTGTCCTAATGCATTTACCTGGCGGGGGAGGGGGGGCAGGCAAAATGACACTTTTTGAAAACTTTTGGCCAAAATCACAGTCGCCGCCCCCGCCCCCGCCCCCGCCCCTGCCCCGCTAGCTGTAACACCCCTGATGATAAAGGTGTTCCGATGCCTAATGTCCTCTTTTGACATAATCGAGACAAGTACGGAAACACTTCACAAAAACACTGGAAAAAGTCTTGTCAGTGCAAATGCAATCCATCGTGAATGTTTTCCCATAATTGCGCAAATAAGTTGTTTTAGATTCTAATGATGTATATTTGAAAGGGGTGCTGACCCTTTAAAGTTCTTGTTCACTTCAAACACTTGTGTAAAGTTTCTGTTAGTGCTGGTGTTTTGTCATACTAAAATGACACTGACTGCAGATTGATTTCATTATTTGTAAATAGGTGGGGAACAAATTATCAATTGCATATATTTCATTCACAACTCGTCTCCAGATTATCTCATGTACAGGTGACTCACTAGGTACAAGGTTGCACAGGTTTTGGATCTGTCAATGATGTGTAGCACTATTTTTTAATCCGCTGGACCAAGAGAGTTTTCCGTCATCCCCTGTTTTGTTGGACCTTGTTTTACAATGCGTCTCTACTTTTACGATGCGTCTATCTACTTGGGCTAAGGATGATGCACATCATGTACTGTACTGTGGGCATATTCTTGGTTCTTAGTGTGAAATGTACTGTACTGTGCATTTCACACTAAGACATCATGTACTGTCAATGTACACATTCTGCTCAAGTAGGTGAAAGACTTTTGTACATCATGTACACTGCAATATACACTCTCTTGGTCGTAGTAGCACCATCACATCTAATGGTATTTTTCATGGTAGGTATTTTGACTGTATAATATTTACTAACCTTGACCTTGACTTTTGATGAGGCTTCGGGTCTTTTTGTTGCACCTGAACTGGGGTGTCCAGTGGTCAAACTCACCTCCGCATGCACTAAACCTTGATACTCAACACCCATATAACTACAACAGGAGCCTCAGTGTTTGGCATGCTTCATATTTTGGTAACAGAATTTGCTTCGAATTGTTTCGATAGTGCACCACTCTCAGTTTTGTTTAAGAATTGGCCTACCTCAATTACAACCCAGTTCAACCCAGTCCTATGTACTGTCCAAAAATCAAATTTATACTCGTCCTTCTTAAATGAATATACACCAAAAATTTGGAATGACAGATTTGAGGAAAAAAACAACTGGCATATGATAAATATTGAGTCTTTTGAGATATTGCTGGACCCATTTATTGTTCAGCTGTATAACTTGAGTGCTTTCACTGACTTAGACTTGTAAAATTGGTTTTACAGAACTTCTAGACTGTTTATATTTCAGAACTTATTTCTGAAGCCTGGCAGCAAAAACAGAAAAAATATCTGTATGGACAGATATGAATATAAAAGATTGCCATTCGGACTACTGAAGGCATCTACAACTTATAAATAATTCTTAAAATTGAGTGACACATTTCAGAATATAAAAAGCACAGTGTCTCAATACCTGTGGTATTGAAATAGGAGATCTAAAGACCTGATAAATAAGGTCATAGCTCCTTTTCTTAGCATAAGATTAACATAAGGAATGCGAGATTGGACAGTTCTGAAACAAAACTGAGGGTGAAGCCAAGAATGTTCTGATTCATAATGGCTAACCCTGATTTTTCCTATCTGTCGTTCCAGATGTATGAATGCAAGTCGGATCTCATGGTGCATACTCAACAGGTACACAAACAAGACCCGAAGCCTTACAAATGTCCCACCTGCTCAAAATGTTTCGCTAATTCGTCGTACCTGTCGCAGCATGCACGGATCCATTCGGGAATTAAGCCATACCAGTGCAACTTCTGCGAGCGCCGTTTCACGCAGTTGTCGCACCTCCAGCAGCACCGCCGGACCCATACCGGCGAAAAGCCGTACAAATGTCAACATCCGGGTTGCGGCAAGGCTTTCACGCAGTTGTCGAATCTCCAAACGCACTCGCGCAGTCACATGACCGACAAGCCGTATCGCTGTAATAGCTGTTATAAATGCTTCGTCGATGAGATTGGGCTTCGAGAACACATCCCCAAACACTCTGACACCAAACACCTGAAGACGCATATCTGTCGAATATGCGGGAAGTCGTACACCCAGGAGACGTACTTGACACGCCATATGGCGAAGCATCAGATGGACGGAGGAAGTCCCAGGATTCGGATCCCGAAACACGAACCGTTGAATCGTCCGATTAAGCAGGAGCCAGGAACACCGATCGAGTCTTGCAGTAGCGCAAGCACCCCCAAGACTCCCATCGATTCAGCGATGAACGGGAAATCTTCTTCGGCATTTATCCCTATCACGCATCCATACTCGCACGTGCAGCCAAGTATCAGCAACTCGCAAGCTGCCGGAAGTAGCTTCCCGTTTCCTCCAACACTCCAGAATTCTCCACTAAGTTCTTCTCTTCCACACATCTCGTGTGTGACGTCACCCCGTTACTTCCCGGCGTACGACCCAATCAGTTCGCATCGTACGGATTCGCTCGATCGCGACCTGCAGTCGCGCGATAGCAGCTCAATGATCGCAAGAAGTCTCCTTAGTCTCCAACACATAAAGAGTTACTCTAACTTTGCTCAATGCAATAGCGGCTCAACTTAGTCATAGACATTTTCTTATTCGGAATCTCACGTGAATTCATGTAATGTACACTATATTAACAAATGTGGAATTTAGAGGAAAGATAGGTGGCAGCACCCTACACTTACATGTTCAAAGCTGCCCAGGGCAGGACCAAAAGCATCCTGTGTGGGTTTGGAGAGAGAACTTTATACAAGGGTGTGGTGAAAGATTTTCACACGTCCGTTGTCTCGGCCAGAGGACAATCCATTATATCCAATAGCAGCAGAGTTTAACTCCTCGCTCTTTTGGCAGCAGCCGGAGACTGGCACCCCCTATGGGGAGTTCTTCTAACCAATTGTATATTTAGCAGCTAGAGCTGCCTCGGTTTTGAACTAGGGTTTAAATTGCTTTAACGACAGTCAGATGTTTGCTAACACCACCTAGTGGTTTGGCTACGTCTGGGCAACATACTCAATGTATCGCTGAGCAACCTCTAAGGTTGGCAGTACTCTAAGGTATGGAATGGTTATACTATATTATATATTCACTATAGTTTTATATCAAAATGGTTTTCCTCTGAATTCCACAAAAATCGTTTTATTGTGCCTTATTCCAGGAGTAGACTTATTATGAAATGCGTACAAAGGGTAATTTTCTTGGCTGCAACGGTCATACATCATGTGGCGCTGACCTTAGTGACCTTGAACTTTGGCGTCTGCTTACAAGGTCATAAGAAGCATTGGTGAGTTGCTGACCTTGACCTGACAGACTGTAGCATGGCACCATGGAGTCATACGGTGCATCATCGTAACTGTGACCTTGAAAAAGGTCAGATGTGCTTTTGAACTCTTCGAGGTCGCTGGGGCACATAATGTGCCCTGGAGGTCATAGGAGTGTGTCGGATACAGAAATAGCACGGACTAGGAGGCACTTTTCTCGCAGAAGGCATCAGAAGGTGGAATCAGCTTTAATCGACGCAGCCACAAACATTGAAAATAAGGCATTGAATTCGACGAATGTAAAAATCTGTAAAGATTACAATTATGATTATTCACCCATGATTGACATTATCACATTATTGCTCTTTTCTACGATTGTTGTGTATAATGCCACTGGTCTTTGTTCAAAGTCTAATAATTCTGTTTTCTTAAATTGACCTTTTTGAGCGTGTTTTTCGGTTTACCGACAAACGTGGTCATTTCTGTCTTGTTCCTCTGTTGGGTTTTTGTATAAATTTGTGTTTTTAATACTATGTAAGTGTATTATCTGTTAACACAAGTTCACGTTTCGTAACTGTTAATGTTGTGGCGTCTGTGACGACATGTTGAGATTTGGGAAGGGGAAGAAATGGACAACTCCAATCTCTACACAGTTTGATCAAATAACACGCTTGCAAAAGTCCAATTGACAATTAGAAAACACATAATGAAATTTGAAATTTGAATTTCAAGATTTGCAAATTCAACGAACACAGACTGAATATAATTTTCTTTAACAATTCCGTTGTGTACACTGACATAGGAATGCTCTGCCAATTTTCACCACCTTGTTTGTCCAGCTACAACACTATTGCCATGATTATTACTTATCATCAAGAGGCATATAAACAGTGTACATGGATGTACTTAGCCTTTAAGATCTCAATATGTGTTCATTTGGTAGAGATAGGAGTTGTTCGTTTCATGCCTTGACAAGGGACACTGTTGATAGCCATAATTTTGGCACCGAAATCTTAGGTAAGAATTGAGGTTAAGAGAACGTCCCGGGGACCTCCTCCAGTACATCCAAGTATACCACGATCCTTGTACATTTTGTAGGACATCTATAGATAATGTACTGGTGTCATTGGTAAGCTATACTTGAACTTGGGCACTAGGCGACAAGTAGGCGTTTTCATGCAAGATTTTAATTACTTTAATGAGAATTATTGTAAAGATTTTATCTCAGTTTTAAATTCTATCAAATTTTTAATTTGATGTTTGTGTTTCTTGTTGTGGAGACAACATTGTACTATATATATAAGATATATAAATAGTAGTTGATAGAAGGGTTGCATTAGGCCGCCCAGGAAGTGCCATATTTGTTTTATTGCGTTATCTTTAGATGCAAATATAATGCAAGATTTTATCATACAAGTAGGATTCGATGCTTTAGATCATGTGTAGTAAGCCAGAAAGGGAAAGGGAAAAAAGATTATTTGTTGAAAAGTTGAATAAGAACATTGCCAACCTGCAACTATTCATACACGTTTTGAGAAGAAAAAAACAAATTTCAAACTTGCAGTTTTCATATTCAGACTTGCAGTTTGACATCCAAGCTTGCAATTAAAACATTCAGGCTTGAACCCAAGACATTTGAACTGTAAACAGTAAAGTGTGCAGTATAAATACCATTCACTTTATTCCCCAAAGGGTTTAGTCCTCGGGTCGTTCTCTTAACCTTAATTCTCAATGGTGCTGGTCCTTGTTATATTCTATCACTTTTGTGTCTTTCTGTAGATAACTAGACGGGGGTTGAAATCCCTGCGCCCGAGGTTTGTGGGCATATGCAGTATACATTAGGTGTTGCCCACAGCTTAGGATGCGGGCTTGACTGTTGTGGTATATCACGTTTTGAATACACTAAAGATGCTTCTCCTTATCCTCATAGGACTTCTCATGATATCTTGTCATCACAAAACATGGTTGATTCTAAAGCCTACAATCAGGTCTAATTATCTCTGTACTTCAGGTCAAAGATATAACATTCATAGTTCGAGTTATAACATCCAAATTTACAGTTATAACATTCAGATTGTAGTTGTAGCATCCAGGTTTGCAGTCATATGCAGCAGATATGACATTCAAGCTTAGAGTTACAACATTCAAACTCACAGTTATCACATTAAAATTTACAAATCAGTTCAAAAGCAGCAGCGTGAACCCCAGAATGTAGCACAGATCAAAAATGGTAAAAGTGAATTTAAAGATAAAATGCAACCATATTGGATTCCAAGATGGGTGCTTGATAAAGGAAAAGTAATTGCTACATCTTCCTAGTTGCTGCAATCGTGGCTATAGTTTCTGGTTGACTGATGTGACCTGAATGTAGGCTGTAGTGTCAAAAAACTTCACATTTTGAATCAAGCTGCTCCAATAACTCAATAATTCAAAAAAATCCAACAATTAAGCAAAGTACCTTGTGAGAAATGATGTGTAAGGTTACATGTACTCTAGCCCTGCCAGGCGAGTCTTAAGTTCTTCCAAATGTGTTTCAACATCAAAATCTTCCATTTTAGCACTTCAGTTGAAATATTTAAATCCAGATTTACAAATGAAAATGATCATCATATTTTGCCAATTTTGTCTCAAAGCACTTAAACATTTTGTTTCATTGATGCACTTCACCCTTTGTGGTTAGTCTTTGTATTGACTGACATTATACATTTCTAGTTAGAATCTTGACTGTGCATGATTCCTGGTAAGGTTACATATTCCATATGAGTGCCTGGCAGGGCTGAATGAGGTATACCCTATCGTCCTTTCTCCCCAAAATGGAACTTTCTTCAAATCTTGTGACTGTATCTTGTGTGTTTGTGTACAGTTCTGTCTGTGACGGTAATACCTGTTATGAGGATGGTCATAAGTGTGTAACAGCTGTTATTTCTTAAAGAACTGTAACTGTTTATTAAAAGTAGTCACCATGACTTTGGCAGAAATGTTACAAACACAGCAGCTGCTATCATGGTAATAGTTGTACCATACTGACAGCTGTTGTCATGGCACAGCCATAGTAAGGTAACCTGTGGCAGTGGCATTAGTATCATCTATGGTAACAGCGCACTGCTGGTAACTTGGTCAACAATACCAATAGCAACTGTTACACATCATACACTAGTAACAGCTGTTATAGTAACAGATTTAGTGTTACATGGTAATATCTGCTGCCTTGACAGATATGACTCAATGTGGCTTAAGCAGCATAATATTTCCAGGGACAAAAAACATGTGTTTTGTACTTGGGGAGACCAGTAGCATGCGTGTGAATGTATTGTTTAAACTCCAGTGCAACTCGTCTTAATATAAGAGTGTTACGAGCGGTAGCATCTGAGCAACCATCTTGTAGTTTTTTCACGTCTTGTAGCGTCCCCTTTGGGGAGTCGATTTGTGTTTTCCTTGGTCAAATAGTTGTCAGTTGTGACTGTGATAAACGTGACAAGATATAACCGTAGCTAGAGAAGTGTGTTAAATTAAGCCGGTTTCTAAATACTGGGTGTCTAATTATGAAATGATATAACAATTTTATCCGATTTGCGTCTTTGTGTTAACGACTTCAGTGTCATGTATACAATTCTATTTGAATGAGTGCCACCTATAATCATGTTGTTGAATCACTCGTCTTCAAAATGGTGGCTGTGTAGTGGACCTTGAACCTTGCTCGTCATTTGTGTTGTCGCTAAATTTTTCGTAGTCGTCACTAAGTGTTTAATGGTAATCAACGTAGGAGAATTCACATATAGTATAAATCGCTGAACCAAAGTTAAAACAAGTATTCAAAATTACATTATAGGGGCATTGATTAACGGATGAGGTCACAACTTGGCGAATCTGTCTTGGATATTTGACGGCTGTTGACGAGTTTGTTCGGGAGTACTGATGGCGTTTTGTGGAGACTGTTTGGAAAAAGACAAATGTTATTGGGCATGTGGGCATTAATCTGTTCAGTACTTAAAGCGGCTGACACATGATGAAGGCTTTGCCGTTTAAAGTACAAGTGGATAGGAAAATAGTGGCTTTAATTTTGGATTGTGGATTTTTGGTGTAACTTAAATTGTGATTATCTGCCAGAAAGAATCTTCTCTTGAATATCAATGCGCTTGGTACTTTATTGTCTCTGTAGATGGCAGCACTCCAATGTTCATATCCAGATTCGTGAAGTTACGACCTAATTCCTTTTTTTTTTAAACGTTACTTACATTGTACGTCTTTCTTAGAACTGCTTTAAAAATAGGAGACTTGATAATGCCATGAGTGTGTAAAATATATTGTGTTTAATAAACATGTAAACCAGTGGATAGGTGGCCCCACCCTTGGGCTCCTGCGGGTATGTTTGTCAACTCGGTATATGTTCTGTATAGCAGAACATCGGAGGGCCTACTTGTGATATTCAGTTCTGTAATATGCTAGCTCTGCCCGCAAACCGAAGGTGGCGCTGCCTACTTTTAGGTGGGCTGTTTGTACAATAATTCAGCCGTCGTATATGCAATATATTTCAAAATTTGCTCACTAAGTATTTTTTCTGGCTATATGTACTATAGCTAAACTAAAGTTACAATCAAGGCCTTGGCCTCAATATGAAAATCTTGATATTATGCTGGTTTTATTTCTGGTTAACGTGGTCCAAAGTAAAGATTTTAGCCATACCCTTTCCATCTTATTTCTGCCTTGACTGGTTTGTAACATGATGTTTGATTGGATCTCTGTCCATCCTGTGTCTGCCTTGACTCATTTGTAACAAGGTCTCTGATAAGATGGTCAACAAATACACTGAAATAGGAACACAAAGCATAGGAAGCAACAACTTTGATAAAAGATATCTTTTTGAAATGGTTTAATTTGAGTCAGGGTTTGGAATAGTTAAACATTTTTGTGCACAGCCGAAATTCAAACACACACACACAAATATCAACACAGTATATAATTGCCTGAAAATTTCTTTCAAAAATCTCCCTAGTATCTTTCACCTTGTTTGAATAATTTGTGATGAGTCTCAAGATTTTATGAAGCAATTAACCCAAATTAGAAAAGTTGTGAGGAAAAGTGTCTCAAGACAGTGCCAGGCCAGTGCTAAAGAAGTTGTATATCTTGACAGTTGGTATATCTTGACAGGTGGCCCAGTTAATTATCTTGAGACGCTTCCCCTTTGAAAAGCCAACCAATCCCAACACAAACACCCAAAATGCTCAAGACTATCATTGTATGCAAACGAATTTACTCGGGCCTCGAGTTTATGCTGTTTGTTTTGGTGTTCAATTGTGTGCACCTAAGGCCACTAGGTGGTGCATTTCATGAGCTGTGCGGGCGCCACCCGGTGCCAAGTGTGTGCACTAAATGAGCTGAATACGCGCCGAACGGAGACAAAAAATCTCAGCTCTTTATCCCTGTTCCTTCCATTAATGTCATTGGCAGCATCTGTATTGAATCGTAAAGCTCAGGGCAGCATTGCACCACTGGTGGCCTCAGGTCGCCCCTATTGAACAAAATCTCAAATACATCACTAAAATTGCTCAGAAACTCACTGAATGCAGCTCCTTTAAAAACAATCAGACTGTAAGATAACTTAAACTTGTGAATATGCAAATTGTCAGTCCCCTATATCAATGACAAACAGTTGTCTAGTCATCCCCTTGTGCCTTGAAACGTCGGACATTGATGTCGAAAAGTACTTTAAAAATTCAGAATGCTAAATTTTACATCATGTAGGCTACTATAATCTAAAAACGTCCTAATTAAAACTGGGACGTTTGTGAATGTTTTGACAATTTTCTTGCGATATAAGTACGACATTAGGTCTGGCGTAGTTCAGATTCTAGTCACCAGAGTGCATTACCGGTTATAAGAATTTGAAATGCATCAATGATTAGTTGAAAATAATTGATTCAAGTTGGAAGTTCTTACAATTCACTTTGAAATTCACATGGAGTTCTCTTGAAATTCACATGAAGCTCCCTTTAAATTCACATACAGTTGCCTTGAATTCACATTGAGCTCCCTTGAAATTCACATAGAGTTGCCTTCCCTTGTAATTCACATGTAGCTTCCTTGAAATTCACATTCTTGTAATTCACATGGAGTTCCTCTTTGAATTCTCAATTTGCTTTGGGATTCCCTTTCAACTTGAAGGTGACAAAGAATTGCTCTTCGAATAGATACCAGTGACATTACTTATAATATGGATTTAAATGAATGATATGATTCAATACAATACATCATGATAGTAGAATATATCTTCGCATACACAGTAGTTAACTAAATCTTTTTGTCAATATTTTTGGAGAAGACAGTGAAATGCATTACAGTAGAATACACAGTAGGTTTTATGAATACATCGTGAATGCCCGGTATAACAAGGTTATGTAAACTTAAGTTTCCTTTTCTTAAAAACTCGTTTCAAAAATACAAAAAAATGGCACGTTTTTCTATTATGTGTATCAGATGAGTGTGATGGTCAGTCAGCAGTTCAGACCACTGTTCTAAGAGATAGAATGCAGAAATCTAAGACTTAATTTGGCTTCTAATAATATAACATCACTTCATTCACCCAGGAAAATTAGCACCACATTTACCAAGGTTATTCTTCGAAAGAGGGGAGGATTTCCGGGAAATGTTGTTCCTTTCCTCAAGAATATCTTGAGAACCCAGAGAACATGGTAAAATCCTGCATCAAAATTAGATGACTCGAAAGTGCTTACATTTGGTGATCTGATATTTTTGTTCTAACTTTTTCTGGCATTTGAATAGCTATACAGTTCTGCAGACACTTTTATTTGTGACAGTTTTAATTGGATCACCAAATACAAGTATTTTTGCCCATCCAATTCTAATTTTGAAACAAAACTAAAACATTTCCTTGGGTAATTCAGGTGACCTCATGAAAAGGAAGACATTTCAGAGGAATACCCTTGATCAGAGGAATACCTTCGGGAAATGTGGTGCTGATTTTCCGGCATGACATTTGGCTTCAAGTTTTCAGTTTGACGCCACAGGCTCTTGCCGAGACCAGAGATTTTAGTGGGGCATAATTTCTAAATTTCAAACTTAATTTTATATGAAGTTTCTCTTGACTATTTTCATCTGTAATTAACGAAGTTCACAGTGGCATTGTTTGATTGGTTATAATTGTGACGAATGTTAATACTCACTTAACAAGCTGTAATTAACGAGTTTTAAGATTTTGCTAGATATTTACCCCTCTGGTGTCCGTTGTGAATATATTATTATGCCGTTAAAATGACGAAGTGATTTTGACAACTGATTCTGGCGTTGTTACCAAAAATGTGAAACACTTTGACATTTTTTTCTCTTTTTGTGCGTACCTCAATCTGAATAATTAGAGCAGGTCGGTTTCATGTCTAGTTGAGCGTAATACTTGTGTGCATTGTGTATGATTCGTGAACACTCATAATCAAAGTGACGCACTCCGTGAAGGGTGGGTATAGGGTTATTGGATAAAGGGCAAACATGAAAGTTATTTTTGAAATTATCTGAAATTTGTGGGCCGACAGAGACACAATCTCTCTAAAAATTGTCTCCATACCGGTTTGAGCAAGTTTAAAGACATAATTACACGTGCATGAGGCATTTAAACTTTCAATATTGTAGAATAGTCCATTTTAACCTACTGTACATTATTTTTGGTTGAATAGTTTTTGTCACCTATATTTAGAATATAAATAGTATCGGGTAGTGCCTGGTAGTCTGGGGTGGTTGCGTGAACTTGGGCACTTTTCACTTACAATGCAGCTCCCTCAACAACACAAACCAGGAACCACTGTCAGTTTGCCTGTGATGCTCTGCAATAGTCCAGCTTAAGGACTGTTACAGTGATACAATAGCGCCACCTTTACCAGTGACAGGAGAACAAAGATGTGTTTACATCTTGTAACAGTGTATATACATCTGATGTACTAGTGCTCTTGGTCAACTACACTTAATTGACATTCAGCAAATCTTGCCAAGAGATAAAATGAACGATTCTGATTTTTTGTGACACTCTGTATGATACAGGAATGTATTGATTAGGAATACTCACTTTTGAAGCTGAATTGAAGAAAAATAATTCCTGGTACGTGCCTCATCCAAATTCTCCGCCAAAAAATATCCCACTCTTCATCAGATACTATTCTCACTTTAAAACACTTATAACCCTAGCGTAATTTAACTGGCTCCAAGCCAAAGCCTGGTTTTAGAAACGACTATATGAACCCTGTAAAGCACTAATAGCCGTGTATAGGTTATTCTTTTCTGAGCAAGTTGCATATAATGTAAGTTCGAAAGAAACAGAATTGAGTCTTGTCAATTGCTATTTTGGTGCCGGTAATATAAAAGTGCCGCACGTACATGTATGTGTATAGATATTAAATCATATTATATAGAAGGGGTCTACCCTGGACAGTTTCAGTCTGCCTGTACGTCATGCTATAGCGACACCTTGGATGTAGTTTTAGTCACTGTGTATAGGTGGCGCTGTGTTGAACCGACTATTTAGCAGGGTGAGCCACGTAGTATTGAATGTGTCAAAGAGGCTTCACTGCTGCGCTCGAGAAATCCAGTCGATGTAGTGAGTGCAGATAATTAAAAACCCAAGAATATCCATGTGCTGATTTCGTGCATGTTGACCGAGTCATGAGTTCGTCTTGTAACAGTGTAAATACATCCGATGTACTAGTGCTCTTGGTTAACTAGCCGGAACCGACATTTAGCGAATCTTGCCAAAGATAACTTGACCTCGCATTTACGATTACGGGGTACACTCGCCAAAGTACCCTATAGCTTTCAGGGTATGAAACTAAGCATAATAACTCTGTATTATCATATACAGGAGAACTGATCGAGGTAAAGTTGCCTGATTTTTGTTATTTCCAATTTGACCTGTCTTTATTTTTTAGTACCGTTTCTGAATACGCTTAAAGCTGAACCAAATTCTACGAAACGGCTTAAGCTGTGTCGACAAGGCATTGAAACAAAAGTTTTAAAATTGCGAGGAAATCTGTGATAATGATTGCACATTCTGCAGTGCTACCAATTGTGCTGAGGACTACCTACGACCTTTAAACATGTCGAAAATTCTCAAGTAAAATCCTATCAAAGTGAATTTTGTGTGGGTCTAAAAATTATCTGTCCCCTTTGGAGACAAATGGAATAGGTGTTGTGTTGAAATCTCAAAGTTTTTTGTATCCTCAGTATGGGCAGTGTTTAAAACGTACATCCTTGGTGTCGCTTTTTCGGTAAGGAGCTTCAAGATGCGTTATGTAATGCGCTTTGGCATTTATACAAACTTTTTGTTAAATCCGATTTGACTAAGACCAGTTTGGTCAATTTTTAATGTATGTGCTTCATGAACATTTGTGGGTCAAAATGTGCTATGTGCGTATCGGAGTAATAGTTTATTGTTGACAGGCTTAAAAGAACTGTCATTCAAAAATGTTCTCAACACAGGTTTGGTTTGGAAAAGAGCCTTTAGGATTTGAAAGAAATTTGCATCTCCTTTTTTCAACTTCAAATGAATTTTCATCCATTGATAATTTGCCCTTTCGCTTTTACAGATCGACTTAGTCATGTTATTAACAATTAACCCTTTCCATCACGATTAAAGATGAACTATCATCTGATTTTTCATGCAGAGTATTAAGCCGAGGATAAGTCCATGGTTCTACAGTTTCACCAAGTGGTGACTAACATGAACCATTCCTCATTTTCATTGGCTACTTTGAAATCACATGACCACATTCCACCAATCACAAACCAAACTACTTTCTCAGCTCAAAATCAGTATGAACTATTATTCAAAATCTGAAAAGTAATTTGAAAATCTGGAAGCGAATTTCTCTCCTTGCTTCAGAAACGCCAAGAATTCTTCTTTTTTCATTTTTACGAATGGTAAGGCCGTTTTCATGCAAGGCAATCTGTTTGGTCTGACCAATCTGAAAGCAGGTGTAGTATGGCAGAAATACAGCAGTAAAATACCCTGATGGCAGCTGGGTAATATTTGCCAATTTTTCCGCAGTTTCAGTATAGACCATGAGCCGATTTCAGGACATGACTATTTGTATATTGCAGATGTTAAAGTGAGAATATTTCATCGCCAGCAAATGTTATCATCTTTCTAGGAGGTTTCATCAATTTCATCTTGGCTAAACCTCTTTATGAACGATAAGACAAAAATACATTCTTTGTTGCACAATGTTCTGTTGGAAATACAGAAAAATTTGAAGATGTTTTTGGCCTTTTGTGGTAAACTTTCGCAAAGCCATCTGTTGAAGTGTTAAAAATGTAATGATATAGTCAAGGTCCAGTTTTTAGACGCAGAGTACCTGTTCAGTTTGTTTTTCCATAGATTGTGAACGCCTTTCATTGGCCGGTCCAAAACCGTGGGCATTGATTTGATTATTTGCAGATGTAGATAAAAATTTATCATGTTTTTTTTGTGAAATGTACAAGCATATCAAAAAGGTGTTATAACTAAATAATTGGTGTGTAAGCCAGATGTAATTGACATATTTCTAATACAACTATTTTCAACTTCTGATGTCAAAAGGTCTCATAATTCTCGGTATTGCTAAATTTCAAAATACAGTGTTACTTTGTGATGGTCATGTGACTAAGGTTGATATTGTCAAAATTTATAGCCTATCACTCTATTGTACCAACAGAATAGACTATTCCGGTGTCTTATTTCAATATTGGGAGAGTCCATGTCATTTCAAAGGGTGTATACGCCTTTAATATACATCAAACTTCTGCTCTTTTGTTTCATTCATTAGAATTTTTTATTTCGCCAAATACCTGAACAAACACATCTCCTGGTCTGAACAAAACATAACCCTTCCCATTTTTATTTTTTACCATTATCAATAGATCTAAGGGTCCCAAGGAAGAAACCGTTCCATTGCGTAAAAAAAAAAGTTATACTGCTTTTCATGATTTTTGGAGGAAATTTGCCGACTTTTCAGTGGGATACCCTCAGCTCCATGATATCCTATGTGACCATTGTGTTCCTTTTGCATGCCACTTACATGTGTAACTAATTTTGTAGCTTTTTGTGCACCACTTTGCATTTCTCTTTAGAAATCAGAATTTGCCTAGTCTTATCAGCATAACGACGCTTGATCGCTTCTAAAATGTATCTCATTCAAATTCACTTTGTCGTTCTACTTTTATACGTACCCATAAAAATGGCTGCCGGCTTTTTTAGATGTTTAGGCAGAAAGTATTTTTATGGACACTTTTATCGTGTGCAACCCGGTGATGTTTTTCTCCTTTTGTTTCTTCGGCTGCTGTCGGGCGAGCAGATCATTCAATTAATTAATTAATTACCGAATAACAATGGTTAATTAACGAGAACTATTGTCATTATTGAATTACGTTGGAAAATCACTTTAGCATTTTACATGCGTTTTGGTGCAAAGAGGGGTTGAACTGTTTCAAAAGTAGCAATGGTATTGACCTACAATCTCAAATTCAATTTCAATTTCAATCCCATGTACATTTCAGCCTTAAGCAATTGAGAACTGTAGGATCTGAAAAATTTGGGAGAAAATTTAAGAAAACTTTTTCAGTTTTGAATTTTATAAAGTTTTTACAAACTTACAAACGAATGTATATGCAACTTTATTGGATGGGACTCACAGTGCCTATGAAAAGGATGTTAAATGTTGGGTAGGTCAGTCTGGATCTAGCAAAGTATACTGCATCCCTGGACTTGCAACTTGTGGTGCCATTGGTTAGTAATGTGGCTTACCATAAAATCTTTTATTAGAAACAGAGCATTTACTGCGTTTTAAAATCAATGCAGTACATCACAACAACCAGAGAGGTGAAGGTCACAGTTTCTTGAAAGGTGAAGGTCACCATAATCACCTGAAAGGTGAAATGTTCCTCAGTTTCCTGAAAGGTGAAGATCACCATAATTACAAGCACCTGAAAGATTAAGGTCGCCACAATTACCAGAGAGGTAAAGGTCACCATAATCATGTAAAGGTCAAAGTTAGCATAATTCTTGAAAGGTGAAGGTCACCATAATCACGTAAAGGTCATGGTCACCATTGCTACATTTGAAGTACCCCTGTATGTCATATTATACTCTAGTCCATATGAATGGTAAACTGATCAAGGAGCAGTCGGTTAAAAAGCATTTCAGGCACATTCCAAATAATTAGTTAAAAGTAATGAAGTTTTACCTAAGCGAACTTAAATTTTCCCATTAGTTCATCAGTTAAAATTGTCATTTAGGTAACAGAACATGACCCACCTGTGTAAGGTTTTTCGAATTACTCTTTTCGTGAGAAGTTCAACTGAAAAGGAATGAAAGCAGCCCATATGCAGGGTTGGAGTTTGGTCCCATCCAGTCTCACCGAAGTAAATTTCTCTTGACGAGAAAACTTGTGCTTGTTTTGATTTTAATTCGGCGCGTCCATTTTTTGCATACAATGCAGGCATTAAACACATTCCTCATGGCAAAAGACTTTGGTCAACATTTGGCCGGTGAAAGATTTTATTTGTATTTTTAACCTGGCCGCTTCCAAGACGTTTTGTGTTTTTTCGTACTATCTGAGAACTACTAATTCTTGCTTTCGTAAACTAACATTTTCCAAAATCCTTATTCTGTTTGAAACGGAAGATACTCCCAACAGAGGATGAGTCATTTTGATCTTTTAATTAGCGTAATCAACTGGCATTTGAGGGGATTTAATTGCAGAGGAATTTTCCTGCCATCTTTTGAAAAAGATAACAAGACGCACTCCCGAAATCAAACAATTTTTATTTGAAATTGAGTTATCCAAAAAATTTTCCAAGATGTTCCCTCTTCCGCTTGATGTTTGAAAGAAAACATTTAATTGTTCATTCGGCTGGGGAAAATTGAAAAGTGGTTGCTGGTATCTTCCAATTTTTGAAACTTTCAAAATTCAGTTTGTTTAGTTTCTGTCTCGGATATGTTAGACCAAGGTTTAAAGTCAAATCTACGAACCAACTTTAGAGATGTCAGAATCCAACAATGACTGGAAAATTATCGTTAGGATATGATGCTTTAATTTCTTTGACTAACTAGTTTTGGAATGTGCGTGTCATGCATCTTGCACTGTAGCTAAACCTGAGTAAACAATCTCTGTTCGCTTCTAGTTTATTTTTGCACTAAGTTGTGTTTTGTGTGCATTGCTGCCTAGTTTTTCACAGTCTTTCTTTCTCTTGCATGCCTTTTGAGTTCTGAGAGTTGCCATTTTCAAGGGGGCCGATAAGCCATTTTCAAGATGGCAGACATTCTAGTAAAATGTTTACTTTATAGTTGTCATTGTGTGTCATTTCTCATGTCTCTCCCACCATTTTGTTATGTGAGGTCGGAGCATGATTTGAGCAGATTCAAGAAAGTCAGAAAAAAATTAAAATGTGCTGTGTTTTGTGAAAGTCATTTTGGTTCATAAAACATTGAAATGAAACCATCGTTTGATGTGGTTTCGTTTTAATTTTTGAAGAAGCTCAAATTTGCCTCTGCACTTTTTGGTCTTAAACTTAAACTTGTTACTGTAAGATAAAAGTGTAAATCATTATAATGCCACCTAGTGGCAACAATTGCGCCACCTAGCGGTAATTTGGTGAACTATATTATGTTGGCACTTTTGCACATAGCTCAGTATGTAATGAAACTTTCAAAATGCTAATGTACAGATGGCGATCAAAAGCATTTTGAATACCACTTTCTTCCGAAAAGTCGATTATAACGTTGCAAGCTTCTCGTGTATTCATACTTACCCTTTAACCTAATATTTGTGGGATGAAGGGGTACCCACGTTTTCTTCCTAACTGAACTGGGCAGCCGACCAAGTGTAATTTGGTGTGTATTTGTCTAGATTCTGCCGGCTCCCCGACAAGTTTATGTTTCTACTACTACGTGTAATCCTGGTATGTATTACTCGGCCTCGCACCAAACATACTTTTCTGATCGCAGAAAGTTTTTGAATATCGGCGGATTATTTTTCTCTGAACTCTACGCAGGTGTTGTACGTGGTAATATTAAGTAGATAACGTCTTGTTTCACGATAATCGAGTCTATATATGAGTGAGGCGTCCGTACAGTAAATTAGCTCATTCTATCCGGAGGGAGAAAAAACGACATCTCAAAAAATTCGAAAAATGAATAATGCTTCCATTTGACATATGAGGGTTATGTCAATCTATACCTAAAACAACCGGCCTTGAAAACCTGGAAAAATGGCATTCTAAATGCTTGTCAAGATTGTTAATAAATTTGTGTGATATTTTCTGAAATTCAGATGAAAAGTTAAGGAAAAGTTGTTTTGACATAAAGGTTAGACGTGTTCTTCAAAATATAAAATTGGAACTGGAACTTTTTGATTTGGGATTTTCCAGTTAAGCATTTTGTAAATACATGCACATTGAATATGAATTTCAACAAAACTGTTGTGTAGACTATAAAGAAACACTTCTCAAGCCAATTTTCATTGTGCTCTGCACAATAGCCATTACCTACAGGGCATCTGTAAACAATGTACAGAAATGAACCATGTCTTTAAACTTGTTAAAGTTTTTTTAAATGTGAAAACAGGGTGAGAATTTATCTTCTTTGTCAACACTTGTAAAGTGTAATATCAAAGGTGCACTATTTTTCATGAATTACTCGCAAATATCGCACCGAGAATCGAGACTAGAGACAATACCCCGTTCTTGCGCAGATTGCTGATTGAGGATAATCTATTTGGTTTCGAAGGAGACAAGAACTATTCTTTATTTTCAAATTTGTACGGCATTTAATGCCAACATTTTTACATTCACACTATACATGTACAAAGATAGGGTATAATATTCGGTGAAATTTTTGGAGTTGAGAAATTTCCTTGGTGTTGAAAAATTGGAGCTAAAACTATTTGGAGAAAACTTATTGTAAAATCTCGCACAAGCTAAAAGATTGAAGTATCTTCGCGAGGAAGGTGTCTAATAATATTGCGCACTTATAAAAATTCAAGCAATCAGGATGGGTTTCAAATTAGGAGGAAGGGTAGCACATAATATCATAAAAAGGGCGGTGGCTGACTGAATTGTGCACATATAATCAATGCATCAGTGCACTCTCTGCTGATATGGGTAAAAACAAAAGTTTCAGAAGTCGCAAAATGCTTATTAATATTTTATTTCTATATGCATAATATAAGATATATATATATATATAAATGATCTGGTGGGTGTCTTTCTGAAATGCACCAGTCAGGTTGATGCCTTATTTTCATAAATGTTTCATCGTCATGAAATGGCGTTAGAGCGACCATGAGCACAGCTCATTTCGGCAATCTGCGTAAAACGTTGGAAATTCACAGGTTTTCATCGCCGGTTGAAAAATCACGACGTCCAGATCCAGTACGACAATTTGAAGATCCTTTTGCATTTTGCAAATATTGGAAAAAATCTCGGTGTAAATCATAATTGAAACAAAACTAATGTTCAATTAGGTGGCTTTCAGGAGGAATGGGTTAACTGTTATGTGTAAATGTGAAACAGTGGCATAAATTTGACAGTTTTTTAATTGGTAGGTTGTCTGTCGACAAATTGTTGGATGTATGCAATAAAAATATTAATATTCATATGCTTGTTCGTTTTATTCTTTGATAGGTAGTGTGTGAATGCTGATCCTGCAGGATCATGAAATTCAACAAACAGGCTACTCTGACTCTGTAATCACTCCTGTAACACACAATGGAAGGAGCATGTGAATAGCCCAGTTGAGCTTGTACCTTAGCCAGCCAAGAAAATATGTGTCCCCACATTCAGCTGATGGTCCAACTTGCCGTTGTTGCAAGAGTCAGACTCCCGGCACGGAAATCAGAATGGGTTAGCTTATGTTGACTTGGAGACCAACTCTTTACATGGATACATGCTTTCCTTATGATTATACAACATCTGTTTATATGGATACGTCGCCATGACAACAAGCTTTTCCCGTTGTTTTTTTGAGAAAGTTCGTCAGTTTTTTGAGAAGTCGGCCAGTGGCAATATCATTATTGTTGGAGCATTATGCAGGTATTGTTGTGTGGTATAACTAAACACTTGCCTTGTATATTGAAAAATATCCCCACCTATGCAATGTTATATGTTGGGGGAGGCATATCAAGGGATTTGTTGATTTAAGTATTTGAAGTTATTTTTATTTAACGTATATCAAAAGTCACAGAAATATGTTTTAAGACTCCAGAAATGGAAGAAAAAAATCAGGATTGTGTTCGAGCCTGTTCCCTTTACCTCGGGACGTGATTTTGTTTGTTGTCGCAAAAACAAATGGAGGTATTAGCGTCAGAAATATTATACCATACATGAACAGAAAATCGTGAAATGATATTCTATTTATAAAAATCGCAGAGAGCTACTTTGAGTTTTATGAAAAACAACGTATGGTGACACTGAAATACAATCGTAAATTTTTTATCGCAAAATATCCATGAAATGATTCGAATTATGTTTGAAATGTTTGTGCAATGTAAAAGTGATATTTTTCTGGTAGGTTAAAAGTGGCGGTCTTGTGCTAAAAAATATCACCATCGTTCTGTTATTACAGGCGTTAAAGTCCCAATCGATATTCGTTTGATCGGTTATAATACGTACATGATGTGTTTATTGCATCATCATTCTGTACAGTGAGTCACGTGTTGTTATAGTAAGGACCCCGGCTAGGTGGTAGTGGAATTAGCGGGGTCCAGGCAAAATAGCTTGTTTGGGTGACAACTCACTGTTCAGGTATCCTTGCCTGTCTGGTGAGGCGCCCCCTCTTTCTTGATCTCCAGGTTCTACCCCTGGGTCACGTGGTGAATTGTGATGTTTGATTTTAGCCCAGTTGGGGAGTGTTGTTAGGACTCGGTGTTGGGTGTATTTGAATCCCTCTTCTAGCCAACCTGGGGAGTGTGGTTAGGACTCAGTGTTGGGTGCATTTGAATCCTCTTCCAGCCAACCTGGGGAGTGTGGTTTGGACTCGGTGTAAGGTGCATCCGAATCTTTCTTCTCTTCAACTTAGAGAACTTTTTTTCTGAAAAAGTTTGATAAACTCATGAGCATTCCCTCAGGATCAAATTTCAATTAAAAAGAACATCGTCATTCTAATGTCACATCATATGGCCTTCATGTAGTTGACGTTACAATAAGAAGATTTAGTATCCTACATGTGTGACTGATTTTTTGAAGTTCTTACAATCATATAATGGTAAGAAAAGCATTTTACTTAACCCCCTTAACTAAGGGCACTCATGAGCCAGCCTACACCCTTGATGGCTATAATGCACATACGTTGCGTGAGTAAAATAAAAGCTGCAAACTGCGGCACATTCCCGAGCATTTCTGAACGGCTTATACCCTCCAAAGGGCCAGGTGCGATATCCTAACATCACGGACAGTTCTCTAATTGCCCCGACATCTTGCCGTGATGGTGTTTGTGTCCGCACGATTATTACCCCACGTCTGTGCGGATGATGACGCGGTAATGGCCAGGATGTTCTCCGAGGGCCGCGGAGATGGAAAATTAATAATACCCTCAAACGTTGGTCTCAGTTGGGGTCCGATGACCAAACAAACGACCTTGGCTGGGTCATTAGTGGTCAGCAACGTCACAAGTAATTATGGCTTGATGACTTTGGAGCAGTTTTGTAGCATTACGCGACTAGATAATTTGCATTTACATAGCTAAATCTGATACTAGTGTACCTTCAGGGTATGGGAATGATACCTGGTTAGCGTGAGCTATTTTTGCACCAAGGGCAAAAAAATGTCATTTTTAGCAAGGTTTTTGTGTCCTTTCCGGCTTCGGGGGTAAATTGCTATCATTGATGGTGTGGATCATGCGTGTTATCTCAAAAGTTGTACTTAATACCTTTGTGAGTTGTCATCATCAGGCTATTTTTTACACAAAAAGCAGTGTTTCTAATTTAATCATTTAACTTAAAGCTCTACCTACAAAAAATGAACTTTGTAATTGAGTTAGAAAGCTGAACACTGGGTCCTTCCGAATTTTCTTACTCCAGTCTATTACATCATCTAGAGAGCTAGATGCCAGTCTCCTTCAATTGCCTCATGCTGTCAAACATGTCTGTACCAGGGAAATGGATTCAAACCCTTCTCTGCTCACCCAGGCAAGTTATTCCGACATCAGAAACATGTGCAACTCCGCAAAAAAGTCAGAACAGCATCTGGCCGTATCTCAGCGAATAATTAAATTAGCGTATGTGCGCCTAATTTACTTTGTCGGTATCTGGTGATATTTTCTGCACGTCTGTGTGCAGGAAAATGTGTCATGAACAGTACAGTTAAGGTTTTACTGTGAGTGTGTGATGGCATCTCTCGATATCATTTCCATATAAAAAGGCATTGACGACAACCTGTTATGTTTTCTATGAAAGTAGTGCACCTTGGAGTGCAATATGTCAATAGGGCATCATGTGAAGTAAATATGAACGGTCAGTGCACATGGTTTGGAAAATGTTGTTGTGGTACTTTCGCAATTGCATTTTTCTTGGGTCAAGCAGTCATTTACCCTGACTGCAGCTGTCTCTAACATTTTTCAAATGCCTGTGATTTTTGCATCCTCGCACGTTTCCTCTTCCTGTCGTTCAACAGAAATGTTCTTTCGTCATTGGCATCCTCCATAAAGTACGACCTTTCCAAGGAGGAGCTGCAAGGTGTCCATAGCATTTGCCCCAGGAAATGCCAGGCCCAAAAATTTCCTTCTACCACATTTTTAAAGTGCCTGTAATTTTTGCATCTTTGCACGTTGTCTCTTTCTATTGTTCAACAAAAATGTCATTTTCGATTTGCGTCTTCTATACAGATTGTACCAAAAAGAAGTGGTGGGGTGTCTATACCACATGCCCTAGGGTGAAGAAGTTCCCTCTCCCTTGCATTTTTAAGTTGTGTCTCCATAAATGTTTGTGACTCACGAAAGTTTTCTCAAGAAAGTTTCATGTGAAAGTAAAATTTGAAAAAGTTCATAAACGAGGCAGACCATAATGGCCTCGGGTGGTGGTGTCAGTCGATGGGTCCAGTATAATGGCTCTTATTAGGCCCTCGGAACTTGTTTTCTGAGTAAAGTGGATTGTTCGTTTTCCCTGTATTTTCTTCCTTTTAAAATCTTTGGTTCTGCTAGCCTAAGGCTACCAACGCTAAATAATACCATCAAGGGAAAACCTTGAAAAAGTAACTCATGGTCGGAGAGAAATTGTTGACAGTCGACTTCGATTTCAAACAGATAGAGATCTTTTCACATCTTTTGTCCAAAACGTGGACAAAACATGAGTAAAGCATCATGCCAAGAAATGTGGTCAAAATATCTCTGACTGCCCTTCGAGCAAATCTGAGGCTCTACAAGGTAAAAACGATTATTGCATTTCAAGCTCTGTGATTTCCCGCGGAGCGTCTGTTCATTGTTTTCAATCGCCTAGCATTAATTAGTCCTTTCTTTCATCGTCTGTCAGTCTCATCTTAGATCATCGAAAGATTCTCCTGCCGATCATCAAAGCATGCACTTTTTTTCAACATCAGGAAATAAATCGTGTGTTTTCAAAAACAGATGTTACAAAGATGAAACCGATTCGGGAAAACGCTTTGCGCAAACCGCGTCAAACGTGCGTCCTTCCAGGGATATATGAAAACAACAGTTGTAAGATTTCTGCAAAATCAAAGAATTTTGTATTTTTTCTGCCGGACCGGGCATCAAAGTGATGCTGTTTTCCTCATCATTGAGGTCTTTTGGGAAGAACTTCTGTCTTCTTTACGCTGGTTGTAGAAAAGATTGGAGAAGGTATTATGCGAAAGTTTTCTCGTATATGCTGTAAGAAATCAGGAGATTCTTTCAAAGTTTCTGCAAGAAGAAGAAAGTTACTCTTTAGGCAAGTGCACGAAAATAACTTTTTATCGAGTTTACGTACCATGCAATATGCTGTTGTATAGTTTTCATTTTTGTCCAAGATATCTCCTACAGCATGTACAGGGAATTGTTAACTTGAGAAAGGTTAGAGTGGTTGAGTGAGACCACACAATATTTACTTTTAGATTCACTAGACTTTGCCTCCGGCCCAATGCTATTTTGTAGTTCTTCCAAAAAGTGTGTTAGGAGAAAAAACTAGAAGTTCAGTTAGGCCATACTTATGCCCGAGATGGTGTTTTGGCAGGAAGAAGTGGCCACGATATCAATTTTTTAGAATATGAGCTTAAACATATAAATTCATTTCTCTACCACATTCAATTACTAATTGACTAAAGGGTTAACTTTTAGTTGGTTAGAGAACAAGCCAGTTCATTGAATTTGCCAAAATCCTATTACGGATGTTTTTGGCATCTGCTCTTGAAAAATCTGTTCAGCATTGTGTGTTATCTCGATAATTTGAGAGAACTTTCCTGCACTAAAGTTTTTAAATCTGAACAATTGCTTTACTTGATGCCGCATAAAACCGCATAAGGTTGCATGCAGTACGCAATAAAATGCTGCCTGCGATCGCGCTACCACAGCGCCGCGCTCATGTTTAAAATCCCGCGGGTAACAAGGTGTCAGAGTTTTGCTGGAGTATCATATTCCTATAATGGCGTATCATTTCCCATTTTAGCGGCAACGTGAAAATAATCAAAAATCAAAAAATGGTATCGTATCAAACTGCTGCATGATGCAGTAATATTATTCCATTAAGGGTGGGATTGAGAAAATTTCTAAAGTTGCACTTTTCACCGAAATGCAATTCACGTCATGATGAAAGACGTGTCATGGCTAAATGCTGAACGGAATTGCCTGCAGTTTACCTCATTAATTAATTAATTGAGTTTTCAAGTCGATGTGCCCAGTTTGGAAAAGTGTTGCTTGGTAAAAAAAATGGGGGAAAGATTAGCAAATCACACAATGAAAGGACAATCTTTCCCCATTTACCTTATCATTTTAGTAAGATGTACCTGATGTGTCCAGTGATGGATTCCTAATCTGCAGTTTGTTAAACAGCAATTGGAAAGTCACCACAAAAAAAGACCGAACCTTACCTCGTGTAACATCACTTTTTTGCACAAATAAAACAGAAAAGAACAAATACATATTGTATTACTTAAATCATTGTCTCAGAAAAAGCGTATATGAAAAACAGTCACTCAAAAGAATAACTATTGTATAATGTTACCTAAATCTCTTGCGATCAAAAAATGTGTGAAAAAAATAAATAACATATTCAGCAGAACAGGAGTTCACCTTCGGGTCCCTCGATGCCGGATTACCATCGAATGTAGACAAGGCGGACATTTTTCTGTCATGTTTGGCAAAAACGAGCAGGTTGCCTGACACTTACAACTTTTTGGTGAAAAAATAACATCGCGGAAATAGAAAAAAGCTTTCATATAATGGCTTAAGCCAGTGCAATGTCTAAGTATTGTTGAAGAAGTGGGCTTTTTTGGTTAGTGGACTCGCAGAATGTGGCGGGGACTGGTCATAGAATCAATACTGTCCGTTTTAGATAACCTTAAAGAAGTTAAAGGCATACTTGAATTTGACTAAGATTGGAAAATGTTTAGTTTTGTAAATGCGCAACGAATATAAATTTCAATAATCCCACTATTGATACCAAGTTTGAGTAAAATTTAGAAACATCACAACTGCACTATGGCATGTGTGTATTTCTATTTTCCTGAGCCACCTGTAAATGCAACGAATGCAGACAGCACACCCCTTTATATAGGAACCCCTATTATATTGGATACCTCTCTTCATTTTAATCGCTCTCTTTCTTCATTTTAGACTACGATTTTCATATTCATTCTGGATGACTATAAGTTATCAGGACATCTCTCTGTGATAGGCAGTATTTGTTGGTCCATAGGGTGTCCAATATAAAAAGGTTATGCTGTATTTTGTTCAAAAATTTAGCCACCTTTTGTGTAGGTTGGAAGAAGATTGAAAAGCCATTTTTGAAATAAAAAAGCTCGGGGAAAATGATAAAGGCTTTATTCAAATGAAAACATATTGTAGTAAATATAAAGGAAACAGTAAACTGTGTTCCAGCTTAGCATTTTTTACTTAATCTCCTTATCATCAATATCTTTGAAATAGAAGATATTCACTTCATTTTTCTATGTATGAAATGAAAGTAGGTCCAAGGTTTTATACCATTGCTTTTGCACTTGACACTCCAAGGATTATCTAATCAAAAATAGTGCCATTACTTCTTTCTATAGTTTGAACCTTTAAAAGTAGCAATGACCTTATTTAACCACATTTTTTGACCAGAATTAGAAAACGCCATTATCCTTGCTAAGCTTGTGTGGTATTCTTCTGAGTTTTGTGGTATTAAAAGCTCCTTTTAGTTCTCAGGATTTAAAAACGCTGATCAGTATTTCTAGCTGATTTGATATCGCCATTGTTCAACAGGATCCGGAGATAAAAATTCTGGTTTATTTCCTTCCGTCCACTAGATAAGGGAGGTGCAACAAAAGCTCGGAAAAGATTGTTGAATATTAGAGAGAGAAAAATCATCCAGATTATTGGTAAAAGATATTACGACTTTTTCCAACGTTTTCCTCAGTATTTTGTGATTATTTGAACATGTTTAAGCAATTGCGTGGTGTTGTTTGCGGGAAAATATTCAAAACAATTTGAAAATGGACAGTGTCAGCTTATGAAAACAGTGTGACAAAGATCTGAGAGCACTGGTGAAAAAATCTTTGGGGATATTTTAGGATTATCGTTGGAATGAAATGGATCTCAAAATTTTTGGATTCTTCTGATCATTTTAAGGTTGTGCTCTGTGAGAAAAGAGAAAACTTGATTAAGCAGGCAATGTTGAACCCGTGTCAACTCAAACATTTTTCAGATCTCTAAAAAAAAGAGAGTATAATCCACAGCTTCTTGATCATGTTTATGTGGAGAAGTGTTCACCAGTTTGTGAAATGATTTTTTCCCCCATTTTCTGATGCGTCCTCATCGTAATCCCTCCTAGAACGCCAATATACAAGAGATGCTGTTCCTTGTGAAAAGCTTAGTAATAGTCATATCATATAATTATTGCTAAGGATTGTTGTGAATTATTGGTATTGCCCCGTAGTTACCAAATCAATTAACGATTGTTTACCCCCTACTGACAAGACAACACTCTGCAATCACCCTAGAGAATAAGCACCACATTTTTCGAGGAAACTCCTCACTTTGGCTCTGTCCTTGAAATGTCACCCATGTTCCCTGTGGGTTTTTGCGATTACCTCGGAAATAGGGATGACATGGTCTGAAAATCCGACCTCAAGAAATGTGTTGCCGACGTCAAGCCGAGGAATATCCTCGAGAAGTGTGGCGCTGATTCTCCAGGGTGGCAATATGACAGGTATGTAAACAGCTATTGATTGTAATCGTATACATTCATTGATAATGATATTTGTAGACAATTTAATTGATTTGAAGAAATTGATGAGGCATTTACTCTTACCTAGGATTATTGAATTTTCTCACTGTTTTTAATGTCATTACAATGTATTGATCGTTCCCTGTCTGTGTCTATGAGCTGTTTCTTCTTCATCTTCTGTTTCTTCTGCATTTTGAGAACTTATTCTTCAGAGAGTATTCTTCTTCCAAGGCCAGATTAATATTTTGGCAAAGTTGGCCTCTTGCAGTTGTCCCAGGGGTTACTCGATCCACTCAATCCGAATTTCTAAATGTCAGCCACCAAAGTCTTTCATCAACACATTCTATAAATGACAAAATAACTCATGAACTCGGCCTTTAAGGGATTTTTTTACCCAACACATGTTTCTGCCTGTCACCTGGCACAAGATAAAAACAAACCAATTAGGAGCAGGGTTTTTTCCTCGGAATTCTATAAATCGATAATCCAGTAGGATTCTGTCTTCTGTGCTGCAGCTGCTGATTTGGTTGCAATTGGCTCTGTTGAGGACTCATTCTTTATCATTGCTTCTTCAGCGTTAGCTCTGCACTTAGAGGTGGGATTTTCCAGGGTGTATTCCTCCTTCTGGGTGGGATGAGCATATTTTACATGCCTCTACGGTCAGGTGCCAACTGGGTTTATTGGCCTGGTGACTCCGGCTTCGGCCAGAGTTTTAGAGTCAAACTGTGCCTATTCAAGTTGGTTACATTGTTGGGTTATTTTGCTTGCCGTGGCATAAGACATCAGATACAAGAAAACATACAAGTAGGTTTTAAGTCTCATTTGAAGGACTGTAGTCCCTAGAAAGCCGCCATGATATTCATCCAGAAATACAATCCTGTTTTCTCACTGGGATTGAAACTGGGCCATATTGCACTGTAACCAGCGTTGCATAAAACTGTCTTATATGTGTGAGATCCCAGTATGTCTAAAAGTTCATTGCAGTTTATACTCTTTAACCTTATCATTAGAAATGCATCAGAAAATGTTATTGCAGTCGCATCTTCTAACTTTCATTTTTTGTGCCCACCTTATTGTATCTGCGGTTTGTCTATTTCACCTGTGTCGAACAACAACAACGACGACGTCTTATGATTCAGCCACTGTTAGGAATATTACACAATAGTTAGTCATACCTTCTATACAAAAGCATCGTGGATAGAACGCGCACATTATCCGTGTTTTTATCTCGAGTGATGACTCACTGCTTGTTTATTAGGGTATTCCGAAAGGAGAGACATTTTTCTGCAATCTTCTTAAGTTTTATTAGCCTGGTAACCGCATCACGTTTTGAACGTATTCTCAATAGAATCGGCCCCCACTTGCAAAACGATCGTCGAGCGCTTTCTTGTCAATATGTACGATTTGGTCATTTTCATAAACAGTCCCTAGGGGGCATGGTTCGTCTCGTATCCAAAGTCATTTTTGGCCAGAATTTTACAATAGTGTCCCGCCTCTGTTTTTGATTTGTCTCTGGGTGTGTTTTTAACAGCGGCTATATGCAAAATTATGCTCATGGTACTATATGACACATTCATTAGTCATCTTAAAGGTTCAGGTTACTTCTGTCTTGAAACTTTCTGGGCAGTTTAGCTTTTTTCCAATATTGTTTGTCCTCAGACAGAATTGTTCATATTCATATATTAGTCACTGTTTATATGAAAATAAAGTCTGATTTGTTTGTGGATAATAATAATTTTTTTACTCATATTTTGCTTTGCTGAGTTGCGCACAACTGTGGTGCAGTATGATACAGGATTGGCCAGTATGTTTACAAAAGATATTTGAGATTCCCCCTGGATATGAGGTTGGGGTTCCGCATAGTCTCGTGGCAAAATTTGTTTTGATGCCTTAAATTTGTTTCATGCACCAGATGAATTGTGCATTTTGACTCAACGCATAATCTCTGTACCCTGGAGCCAAGCAACTCATAACACAGTGGGCATGAAATTATTATGATTTTTACAAAAATAGCTTTGCTGGGGGCCAGATTCCGAAAGGAATAAAAAGGTCCAATGGATTAAAAACGTAATGATTTTTTGCCTTTTATTTGAAAAATGTTGCCTTGTTTCTCTTGCTGGGCTAATAATGAACAGAGAATTGGCTTTTGAACCCTTGGCCAGGGGGCTTTTAGAAAAGGGACTCCCTGGCCTTAGCGTGGCAATCTAATAACGTTTCTTTTGAGAAGATAACCAAATTTCAAATAACAATTGGTTTTTGGTAAAAACCTGCAATTTTCAGAACGAAGTACAGGTTTTTCTTCTCGTATCAGATTGTTTGGCACAAATACTTAGTTTTTAACGCACTTAAGCTTTTGACAAATTGCGTGTCCTCTGTAAGCTGACTAGGTATATCAGGTTTCTGCTACTTGCTGTGCATCGAGGGTATCAATGGTCATATCGCGTGAAGGAACGCTGCAAATTGTTCCGGCAATGAAAAATGTGGCATGTGCCATTTCCTACATGAACTGACTTTTACTCTCACTTACTTTTGGTACTGTCTCTCAATAAGTGGAGTTCTGTGAAAGGCTATACGCTGTTCATTCAAAATTTGAAAATTAAAGAGGAATTTGAAAATGTCAATTGAGTTATTACTGTACCTCCGCTACATGTAAAAACTTTGCAGTGTGATGAAATAAAATCTCAAACTAGTTTGCTGTTGATCAGATGTGTCACAGGCCTGTTTTAAAAACTGATCAACAAAAATAACAAAACATAATACCAAGAAATGATAAAGATATTCTTTATTTTATTTATTCTTCATAATGTAGATGACATTTATCATGAAATTTTTCTAGGCATTGCCGAATTTTTGACAATTACATTACAACACCCCTTCTGCAGTTGTCGATGCAGGTTTATGCTGAAAGCATCAGAAACCACCAAAGTTGAGCAGGAGCATTTGTTGGAGATAATTGACAAAAAGTGTGCATTGAAAACATGCGTTTCCATGGCAACATGCAACCATTTACATGTAAAACCCAAGGAAAGTAACACCTCCTGAAATTTCAGATGATTCCAAGTTGGGAAAAATTTATCTTGTTGTGGAGAGATTCCACATCGGCATTGATTGTTGCCCTGCATTGCTACAATGCGTGACATAGAAGAAAAAAAATAAAGTAATTCCTTAAAAAATCTCCAATCCAACAATCGTATTTCTGCAGAAACTTCTTTTGGTCATAAAAACAGTTGGTGATTTTGTTTGCGGATGTAGCTCCTCCGAGTCCTGGCGTACAATGGCGACTTGTGCGTTACGGCACACAGTAATCTGACGCAACTAGAAAAGTAGTTAGATTTTTGGGCGAACAAATTACCTTTTTTTAAGCAAGATGTTTCTCTGCAGGATAATGCAGGACCGGCACAAGTTTCCAGTTCCAGTACATAGCTTAGTTCTCAGCTGAATCAGAAATGGACACAGACATTCTGCTCACATTTGACCCAAATTTTACATGGTGTACATTACACAGTACCGGGGATGGGTAAGCTGTTGGTATGAAAATAACCACAGATTCCAATACACCAGTAGATGAAATTGACAAATCAGAAAAAAAACAATCAGACACAAAAAGTCATGCGGGTTCAACCTGATTTTTTAAATGACCAATCTCAACACTCCCCGCAAAAACTCAAAGTTTGCTCATGAATTAACGAAGAAATAATTTCACTTCCTTTGCCCAAGGGAGCTTGGGAGATTTTCTGGAATTTGAAAACGCTGATATTCCATCAATGAGTTGCGTTTCAATTCAACGAGCACAATAGCCATGCATGGCTTTTGTTGCCGGGAGACTTCCTGTGGTTGGGGTTTGATGCAGATTAAAATTTGACGCCACCGACTGAAAAACAACTGCTAGCAGGAAAAATGGTTTCTGGCTTGGTTTCTGGCAAGAGCGTGAATGTGGCAGTTTTAACGCTCTTGTTCGAAATAAGTCCAAGTGTGGTGTCTGAGTCTGCTGTCTGATGCCGAATGAAAGAACTGTTCTTGTGCTCATCTTGCTGACTTTTTAATAGCGAGGTGTCCTGATTAGAGAGGTAAAATTGAATTGAAATAGCCAATATAGGTCAAGAACTAGTGTCCTTAATAGAGAGGGTGTCCTTAATAAAGAGGTGTCCGCCACCGCCAAGGGAGGCTCCACTGTTGTTTGTCGAGTTCCAGATCCCTGACCAAACCTCATTCCCTTCCACACTCAGCCCAGAAATACTTTTCTTGTAATAACTGTATATCTTTTTGTTTCATTGCAGAAATTCTGCAATAAATCAGACGTGTATCGACACGGTAAAGAGACGCATGGCCTCGAGGACAAAGCCCACCCCTGCCCGCATTGCTACAAGTCGTTCAGCAGCCCTTCGCAGCTCCACCAGCACTCCCTGGTTCACACCGGAGAGAGGAAATACCACTGCAAATACTGCAACAAGGCCTTTAAGCAGCTGTCACACCTACAGCAGCATACACGAATCCATACAGGTAAGACGCATGTCCCCGGCCCTTTGTCAGATATTGCCTCTGATGCCAAATTTGGGTCAATCTGATTCCCGACTTGGCCACCAGGGGGCCAAAACTGAAATATAAAGTGCAGTATCTCGTTTTTTGTGACTTGTATTCAGTGATATTCTTTACATATCTTCTTCTTCAAATTTAATATTTGTATGTTGTGTCTTTCCAGGAGAAAAGCCTTATAAGTGTTCAATTCCGAATTGTAACAAAGCATTTGCCCAGCTGTCAAATCTGCAGCATCATCAACGAAACCATGACCAGAACAAAGCAAAGTCGTCAAGAAAAAGCTTCTACTGCACCGTGTGCCAACGTGGATTCGTGACCGAGTCAAGTCTTGATAAGCACATTGCTAGGGTGAGTTCATCTTCTAAAGATGTTTACTACTGCAACTTGCAAACTTTAAAGGAGTACGCCGTTTGTAATTACTGGTGGTCCAGGAAAATAGAAATGTTGTACACACAATGCCGTTGTGCACTTATTATCACTTACTTAAGCCTTTCACTTCTCTGAGAGCATCCCGCTTACAACTTCCCCCTTCTTTTGTTGTTAGCGTTTCTGTAAAAAGAGTCAGATTTATGGGTTGAGGTTACTAGTCTCATGCCTAACCCTCCTCTTTTAACGTCCGGCAATTGCCCAGTTTGTTGATTAATGTAGCAGAGGTTTTTAATTGAGAGTTACTGGTACTTGTTAACTTCCGGGTTAGAAAAAAGGGATGTGTCACTATTACAGGTACATGTACCAATAGTCTAATTACGCAATCTTTGCAGACTGCATGTGCAATATGTTGTCTCTCCAGTACGAAAGTTCTTTTGTCTGACACTTTTTGTATCAAGTCTGGTCTGATGTTCTTGCCATTCTCAATAGCAAATCATGCCAATTAAGGACTTCATTGTTGCATCTTTTACAGAAGTGTAAAAAGAATCCAATTTTTTTAACAGAAGTCACACCCAAGTGCTAGATGGTGGCAATTACTTTTTCATTTCATATTTGCGGTTAAAAATCATACAAGAATCTTTGAAATTTGCTTAAAAGTACATGTGGTGTTGTTGCAGTTGCAGATGTACACGTCATTTTGAACTCATATTTCTTTGTGGAACTCACCCCTTGGACATTTATCATGTTTATACACTTTGTCATGAATAGTAAACATTTGGCCGTTTTCAAATTTTCTTTAAAACCCACAGAGTGTGCAAATGAAAGTGTTCCAAATATTGTTAGCCATTTCAAGATCAAACGGCTCCGAATAAAAATCAATGCTTCATTCTTTCTTGCCAAAATTGATTAAAAACTCTTTGCATTTCTTTGGTGACCTGAGAGCAAAACTCATTTTATCCTTTTCTGACTCAGAAAAATCATTAACACTTTTTGGGAAGCAACATACTGTGTGGGCAATATCTAAAAATGCTAATCTGAGGTTTCAGAGCAAAGGGTACAAGCGGGCAGTTTTCAATTTCCGAGAAATCACGTTCTTGTATTTTTCTTTAAAATGTGATTCATGATAATTTTAGACCCCGGCGGAAATTGGCCTTCATTCTTTTACTTCGTTGCTGGATTTGGATTTGAAATCAAAGAACATTTATATTATTTGATCTTTTGATTTTTTATTATCGGTTGCTCTTTCGCTTAAAGGGGTATGCGATTTGTAAATACTAGTGGCTCAGAAAAAAAGAAATACGGTTGTACATGATGCTGTAGTGCAGTTTTTATGCATTTTGATAATAAAGTGATGTTTTTATGTCTTTTCAGCTTCATGCCCACTTGTCATCACATTCCATGAGCAGCCATGTGAGTTCTCCTGTCAAGGTCACTGCCAGTATGCCAATGAGCCCGAGCACCAGTAGCGGGCAAAAGAGCAGCCCGCACAGCCCGCCTGTCATGTCGCCGGAACCAAACAACGGGCAGATCAACCCGCACCTTCATCAAATGGTCGCACAAGGCATGCAGAACCTTCAGAGTCATGGGAGCCTAACAAGCCCCCTGCCGCACAGACATATGTCGGCATCGGCGAATAATTTAATGGACGATGGTGGCCTTTCCGATCCGATGGCACCACTACGCTCACCGGTGGACCAGGATAACCGCATGCAGAACTCGCAGATCCAGGCGGCGCATTCCGGACAACGTGGTCACCACCACCACCATCACCAGCAGCAACAGAACATGCTGTCAAGTATGGGTGTCGGAACTCACACCGGATTGCCCCCGATTTCCCGCCTGTCGGATCGTTGCTTCCCGCTGGCGCCCCCACTCCCTGCTGCTGCGCTGGCGGCAGTTCGTGCTCAAGCCTTGTCATCGCTGAACTACGGCTCACCTGGTGCACGTGCATCGCTCACGAGCATGCACCGCAGCACAAGCCCAAACGGACACCAGACATGAAGGAAGAAAACAGTAGGTAACTTAGAATGGATGTTGATTCGTTAAATATGTGAAGATTTGTTGATTTGTGGGTTTGTGACTTCATTGTTACTGTGTAAAGTGACTTTTTATGTAATCAAGCATCTCCGAACATTGTATGCTATAAGCATGACCTCAAAGGTCGAGGACATGGCAATGGGGTCAAGCTTTGACCTTGATATATAACTTATAACAGGTCAAGGTCACCGGTGGAATCTTGAAGGTTAATATTTGACCTTGACCTTGAGTTCAAGGTCTGACCCCTAAAGCGCAAGGCCTCAAAGGTCAATCTTGTTTAAAACGGGATGTGTACATGCTTTCTTCGCTTTTAATGAAACTGTTTAACAGTGATAGGATTCGCTCTGTTCGGAAGTGACTTGATGACATCATAGCCGCATTTGACGTCTATCGATGGCATTGAGATATACTAGTATTGTGATATATACTTTCAAGTATCATTTATAGGTGGCGATTGTTTCGTCAGCTTCTGTAACTAAAATGGGCGCTGCTTTTTCAGCCGATTTCATTTCTTAAACAACCAACTAAATCTTCACAACAAAAACTGCATGTATTTATGAAATGAATACAACGGCAACAAGGAGAAGTAGATACAGGGAGTCGTGCATTTTCACAAGCCCCTCTTGACTGCCCATAGGTCTTCTATCTGCGCTCCTTTTGAGATTTGATTTTGGCCATAGGTGGCGCCCCTGCTATGCCATTTCAATGCTTTCGCCTCTACTTTTTTAAACAAGTATGAATCCATTGCACCTTTGACCGTTTGTGTTCAGCCAAGGATTTCTGCCATTTGAGTTGATGTTGGAAGTCGAGAACCTATTACAGGATGTCCTAGAGAAAACTGAAAAACATAGTTATACAGTGTGATCCATAATAGTTGACACAATGTGTAATATATGCATTATCTGACATGTCTGATAAGTGTTTATGTGCATGTTGACATGCAACTTTACAAAAATATCAATATTTTCCAACCAATCTTGAGATATCAAATTACCAAATAGGGGTCGTTGCTAACTGGTTAATTAGTTATGAGAAAACAATTCTCATTAATTAATTTATTTGTGATGATGTGTATGCTGGTTGCAGGTGCAGACATGATCGGTTACTACATATATCTGAAACTACATGAAGAGCGAGTGCTTTGCAATATAAATACAAAAAATAAAGCACTTTGAGATTACTAAAAGCAGATTGAATTGAAACAGCAAAATAAAGATATAAAGCTGGCTTTGATATGACAAATATAAAACAGAGCACTCCAGGATAGCAGAAGCACTTTTAGATGAGGGTCTTTGCAAAAACATGAACAAAATTGATACTAAAAAGTGCTTGGCAACAGAAGGTCTAAAGGTGCTTTGATACGAAGAAAATCGCTGATGCAAAGTATACTATTTACATTATGGCAAGTATACTTGATTTATGGTGATTTTCCTGAAATTTTCCTTTTCCTGATTTACTTTGTAATTATTGAGATGATCACAATTTTGACTATTCACCCGTTTCCCACCTGTCTGCACCTTAGACAACCAATCACAGGAATTCAAAACCACTTAAGTTGTCTAGAAGTTTCTGTATCTTTAAAGTAGAAAATATACACAACTTCTAGTCAACTTGGCACGAACTACTCGAAATACACTCTTTTTAAGTCGAGCACATTTTCTCAAATATATTTCGCTGTAAACTATAATTGGTGTGTTTTTCATTGTGAGTATAGAGTAAAAGTATATTTCGAGGTCCCCGAAACAGATTTGCCGGCATGCCGTATAACGTACACTTATTTGAATATGTATAATATATATAGATTTATGTCCGTGTATAAAATCCTAGGTCCGTGTTGATTCTATATACATATATATACACGAAATCCTCCATATATAAATGACAATTGCTGCAACAAATGGCGGAAGTTCCCTACTATATTATTGTGAACTTATTATTGCTATACTGTGATTGGCCAAGCGAAAATTTGGCGTACAATGAGAAAATTTATTCAGCGATATAAATTGTGGTTATTTGAGGAATAACTGAACTTGTCAAATTTTTCTGTGCACCAATTTTAAATGCACTCTTTTCTGTTGTACTGCAACTTCGAAATGAGCATGGTTGCTGGTTTTTGTTCGACGTTCTCTGCAAGAGGTGTGAGAATGATGCTTTAATGATTTTCGAAATTATCTCAAAAGACGTTCTAGTTTAGTTTTTATGATGTAACTTTGAGGAGACATTTCTTATCTGATTTTCAGACTTATCACGAACAACCGGTGTTTTTCTCGTCATTGCACATCACGTCCATATTTAGTCATATTCATGCCAACCTCGTCTCTATTACTACATGCCATATACACTATTGGTGCCAAGCACAACGATTATGTCGCATAGGTCAAGGTTGGCAGCAGCGTTTTTCACATAATTTTTCATCCATGTATAACACAAAGTGGTCATGGGTGTTATTGCTCGTAGGGAAACAATTTTACTGGAATATCAATCAAGAGCTGTTGTGACTGACTAGGTGGCAGCACTTGTCTTGTACGGTACTTTTTAGTAAATCACTAGGAAATCACAACGGCTCTTGATAAATATTGCAGTACTCTGATACACATAAGATCTTTTATGACTGGTGCTTATCTTGGAAAAACCTAAGGATGGAAGTGCTTTTTTGTTGCCCTATAGATACTGAGATTGTTTTGTATTGTTTTTCTGTGCCAAGCACTTTATTTTTTATTATTTCATTTATTGCTTTTAGAGGGATGGAACAGGATAAAAACAAACACTCTTGTACTCGTGCCATTCTACTTGTTATTGTTGTCAAGATCTATGAGGCATGAACTTGCAGTTGCAAAATAGCTGACCTCACCTTTAATCAAGAGAAACTTTGAATTAACAGTCAATGTAATCGTTAAATTCATGGTATCTCCCCTTTAAATCAAATGGTGAATTTACCCTTTAAATGGAATTGCTTAACAGACTCAAAATTTGATGGCATGGCCCCTTTAAATAAAATGGTGAATTTACCCTTTAAATTCAATGGTAAATATACCCTTTTAATTCAATGGTAAATGTACCCTTTAAATTTAATGGTAAATGTACCCTTTAAATTCAATGGTAAATGTACCCTTTAAATTTAATGGTAAATGTACCCTTTAAATTTAATGGTAAATGTACCCTTTAAATTTAATGGTAAATGTACCCTTTAGATTCAATGCTGAATTTACCCTTTGAGTGCCGCTATATATAATGGTTAATGGACCCTTGTAAGGAATAACATTTGCTCAAATCTCAGTGCCTTCAAGTCAATATGCAATAATAAATTCTCTTTATTTTCAAATGCGCAAATGATCAGAAAAGGCAGCTTTTAATCCATCCTACTGATTGCAGCTCTTAACGACTATTCTTTAACAAAGTTAACCTAAATTCTCTGGTTGCACTAGCCTCGTTATCTGTAAGAACAAAATGAAATTATGGTTAACTATAAAACCTATGGTTAATTCCAAAAGTTGTGATCAACTTTAAAGCTATAGTTGATAATAAAACTTATATTTACTATAAAAGCCATGGCTCAATCCAAGCAATAGTTAATTATAAATCTATAGTTACATGTATGAATGCTATAGTTGATTTTAAAAGCTCTTGTTGATTTCAACTTGCAAAAGCTATGGTAATGCTCTCGAGAAGCAAAAAAAGTAATTGTGGTAACTCTGAACAAAGTGAACAACACTCATTTTATGTTGAAAATGTGTAAAAAAATGTATAATTTTGATTATATGAGATGTTTGTTTTTATTCTGTTCATCATGTTCCCTTATTTCTTGTGTCCAGACTCTTTTTGACATTGGTTTGAAAAATTTGGTAAATGATTTAAACCTTAGCAGAATCTGACAAGAGACTTCTTTTGCTTTCTAGGTCTGCTGAGCATTTTGTCCTATATCTTCACTTCAGGTTGTGTCTTAGAGGATTCTTCTATCTTGATGTGGGCTCTTTCTTATCCAGTTTCAGTGTATTCAGCATATTCGATCCTACTCAATCAGGCAGCATAACTTCAAGTAGATTTCACATTAAACTTACCGGTCCGTACGTTAACAGTAAACTGTACTTCAATGTACAGGTCGTCCTGGTGAATTTATGTTGAAATCGACATGATGAATAGTATCTCCTTTTCAATCCATCTTAAAGTCAAGGTCAAGAGTAGACTCAGTTATTCTAGTTAGAGATGTGACCCCAGGTATGCTGTGGGCCAGGAGCACTTTTTTGCAGTTTCTGGGTCAAAAGCCAGTGATTACCTAACCCAATTGGTAGTTGAAACTCAAACTAGTAGTTCTTGAAACTCAAATCCGTAGTTCTTGGAACTCAGAGTAGTTCTTGAAACTCAAATCCGTAGTTCTTGGAACTCTGAGTAGTAGTTCTTGGAATCCAGTCAGTTGATTTGGTATCTTGGATCTGACTATAAAAACAGTGACCCCCAATCAGAATAGGGATGCTGTGCAGCTAACCGCATATCCCTGCATGATTTTCAAAAAGTGCTTCCTGGCCCTCTAGGCATTGACGAAGGCAAAACTAAAATGTGTCTCTCTGGCTAGAAATCTGGGGCTTAACAAATGACCTTATAATATTTCCCGGTGTAGAGATCATGCTATGCAACATCACCTTTTCCATCTCAACCTAAGATGAGACCAGCCACCTGTACATGAATGTGTGCATCACTTGTAAGATTTCTGCTTAAAAATCTGGTTGACTTTGTTTGGACAGACATATTGACTTCACATCCTTGTTCATTTAACATCTTAACGGCTAAACCACGTAGAGCGATGTTTGCAAACACCCCATAGGGCCAGACCAACACATCATTCTTTATAGGCCCCGCCCAAAAAGACTCATAAGATCTAGTAGCTTACTTGTAAAGTTTTTCGCAATAACTTCTGCAAAATGAGCTTCCCATACAATTGAGAAATATAGCTTCATCCCTTTATTTTTCGGTTGAAAAATTTCCAGCAACCGACCTCCTAAACAAATTCACACTGTTGTGTTGAAAATTTTCGAAAAATCCAAAATTTTGCTTTTGGTGTCCATTCCAAGTTCACCAGGCCTTGACAGTACAATCACATGTTCACGCACATACATGTACATGTGGTCAGGCCTTCTTAGGTTGAGACCGTTATGATCTGTCATTTCATTCTATTAACAGATCGTGAAGGTGAAGAACGTGTGACACATATTGCCTATTGTTTTATGAACACCTCCTGGGAGGTATCCTTGAACCTTCATTACCCTCGCAGAAAACGACATCTGTTTCGAGGTGAAATTTGCTCCCTCGAGGTGAAATTTGTTCCCTTGTGTACCAGTTTGTAAGACCAGAATGCCACGGGCACCGTTTATGAAATCTGTTTAGTCTTGAATGAATTGATTTAGGATTTAATCATCTGGATTTGATTGTATGGGCTTGACGTTTTAGGCAATAGTGCATATCACTGCAATTTCTGGCACTATAACGTATTTCAGCATTGGCGGGTGATTTCAACATCATACCGGTATCACTGGTGACTCCAACGTTATTGTTATAGCAAATGTGACCTGCTTTGGCAATGTACGTAAGTACTTTTGCCAAGTCCCTGAAATCATTATACATTTTAGTTTTGATGCCGATGGTAATGCTTCAATTTATTTTGATACCCTCGCATGATATTGCAGATGAGGCCCCTCAACAGACAATAATTCTGGTAATGATATGTTGAAAACGTCTTTCACCTTCACAAATTTCATTTTCTTCCAGCAAGACTTGTTGCAGCTGACCAAGATCGAAGTATCAAATCTGTAAATTGCACAATAGTCGTCCGATATCTTGTCCTTGGGGAAGGGTAAACTACAGACCACAACAACCACATACTATTTTTGAATGTGAAAACTGGCTTTAGTCTGCATGTTACCCCTATCCATTATATTTTATGGCAGGTTACGGCGTTTTGTCGCAAATCATGATTTGTACATATAAGTCTTTGCATGGGGATGTATCGACTCTGGACAGGCAGCATTCATGAGAACACTGGTAGTTTCAAACACCAACAGTTTGAAACATTGGTAGTTTGAATCTTAAATTTGATTTTGATAAGGATGGAGCTTCATAATATCATCTGGTAATGAAAAAAAATCTATCCACATTTAATGGTGGGCTTGATAATTAACATCTTTCCTGATCTACTTCAGACTCTTCTTTAGAATCACAGAATATGATTGGATGGGCAGTTAATCATGTGACCTTTGAACACTCTAATTGGCCATCAAACATCACCTGAATGCATTTTCAGTTTGATAGGACCAGCAATAGCGTGGTCACATGATCAATATACTTCAAACTGATTTGACAGGGTAATCATCACTTGACTTTGTTTCAGTCTGATTGGATCAGGGAACAATCTTGTGACTTTCTTTCAATTTGATTGGGTCAGAGAACAATCACGTGACTTCTTACTAATCTGATTGGACAATAAAATGGTCACACGATTCTTCTGGTCAAATCATAGCCAGTCTGTTCCAAACGACAAGATGTACAAGTGTCTGAACCGGCAATAACTATATATAGTATTAAAATAATTTCACTTTCAGATTAGGTTTTCCCAATCAAGAGACAATTATTCCCTTTCCCGAGTCCCTACTCAACCGGTGATCTTTAGTGGAGGTGTCGTAGTATTATTTGCCAAGTATCAAAGCAAATTTTCATTCAGAAACATTCCATGGTCTTTTTGAATAACCCGGTACCGTTCATGTAGACTTTATAGTCAACGTGTATGGATTGAATTCCTCTTAAAAACATAATCCCCTGATCTGAGTCCACAGTGCTGTTGCTTTCTGTTAAAGGGGGTCTATAGGCAAGGGCTAAGGAGTCAAATTTGTTGTCTTCAGCTGACAAGTAAGCACAGTTAGGGGTCCGGGTTGTGTGCTATTCAGCTATAATCATATTCCTCATACAAGTGTGAATAGTTTAGATGTACTGTGAGATAGGAGAGACCCCTTTCGCGACAAGTTAATCTGACCTACCTGACTCCTGCCAATAGTCTCCCTTATTCTTTTTTATTTTCTAATTGGTCTTCTGAGCTTGCATGGGCCTTTGACATGTTTGAAGATGACTCTTAGCCTCGATGCATCAGTTTGATACCACAGACACTAAAATCACGTCCCTTATTGTATTGAAATTAATTTGGTGTATTTTTAATTTTGGGCAATACGTGTATCTTTGAATTAAAGGAAGATATCTTGTCTAATGTTGATCTCAGAGTTCTTCAAAAGAACTAACAGGAGTTTTCTCTTTTCTATTTAGCCAATAGTTTCTTTAAAAATGGACTATTTAACTGCCATGTTTATTCTTTCTAAAAGAAAACTGTAATTTTATTGGGTTTGAAGAACTTGGATTATATCTTATAACAATAAATTGACCTGCAAAATTTTGGCAAAAAATATATAAAAACCAGATTGCTTACCTTGCATCTGCCATCTTAGGCCGATAAAAGTTAATTTTATGGTTCTCATCAGCCACTTCAAATTCTTTCAAAATCTTTCGTCAGTAGTAAAATGTGAATTTTTGTTCTGATGACAAACCGAAAATTATTTCATCTGCCAGAAAAAGAAAGATGAAAAAATGGTGAGGAATTGGAAAATGGTCTTCATCAGGGGTTTATCTCAGGTAAGAGCAGTGATGAGAACCATTTCATCAACTTTTGTTGGCCTTATTGGTTTTGGTTATTTGGAACAGGTTTTATATTCTTGTGTCCGAAACAAATTATCAAGAAGATTTTTGATGTCATTGAAAATAAGGTGATTTTTAGTGAATGTTTTGTGGGAAAAATATGTCTCAAAATAATTTCACAATAAACAGATATTTTCCAAGTTCTTTAAACCAATGTCTTTCAAAAAGACTAAAATTTAACTTAACTTTATCAAACAATTTACATAATTCTTGAAAAGAATTCCTCAGAAAACCACCGTTAATATTAAATGAAAAACAATGTTAATAGTAAAATACCCTGGACGAAGGTCCACATGCACCCAATAGCCCAGTCGTTAAATGTTTAGAGTTGTTAATTTTTTTGTATTTGTATTAAATTGCTGATACTGTCAGAAATTCACCCGATCGTCACAATTGCTAAAACTGGTACTGTCTTTGATCTATCTGCTGAAAGTGCCAAATGCTACAATTCATATGTAAACCATCCTATCCTGCAACTCAAAAACTTTATGAAAACATGGAAAAATTTGTGCATGATGTCATTGTCACCATTGTGTGACCAAGTAAAAGCAGATGAAATGAATAAATTGACATTTTGTCCAAATGTTCATAATGTTGGTTGCAGGGTTCTTGCAGGGCAGTCTTCTCTAATGAATAGCTACGGGTAGCTTGGTATTCTTCACTTTGTGTGATTGTTAAAGCGCAGCGTGAACGGGCGATTAAAATTCCAGCGACCTGCGATTATAATCGCTACTATGTGTGGCAACAGGATTCTTGTCTGCGGGTAAAATAGTAATCGCCAGGTTTGACTCGCAAATCGCTGCGACATGTGATGTCCACCGCCAATGAGTGATTATCCTTGCGGGTGCATAAGGGGCAAAAACTGACAATTTACATGTATCAGCAAAAGATATAGCAAAAAATATTCGGTCATCTTTTATTTTATACCCAGCCATTTGAATTTTACCAAATAAGTTTAAGTGTCTGATCGAGTCTATAACAAATGAATGATGCACTTCCAGATTTCTGTATTTTGTTGTGTTGATAAATCTATAGAAATGATGTGTTGGCATTTTTAAAAATTCCCACCATAAAATGTTCTGTTGTAAGTATACTGAGCACCTTTCTTAAATAACTGTCTAAAACTGTCAAGGACCTAGGGTCAATTTCACCCATTTTGTCTAAAAATATTGTCCAAAACTATTAATGAAGTCCTGCACTCAATCACAGGACCTTTCCTCAAAACAGTCGAAAACTATTGAAGTCCTGCGCTCAATCTCAATTTCCCTACAGTTTGCTACAGTTATGCTGTTTGGTGAATTTCCATAAAATCTTCGAAATACCCCTGAACCTTTAGGTACGGAAACGATTTCCATCAAAGTCATCAATTAGAATAATCATCTATTCATCTAAGCAACTAGTGGCCTTATAGATATATATGTAAATTAATCATACATGCCCTCAAATTGCTACATATTGAGAGTAGGAAAAAAATGTTTTTATGCCTTGCTCAATTTGGCCCTGGACTTTGCCTCGGCCTTGAAGACAAATTCACCGGTTGTCCATCTGGTTTTCTTCTCAGCTTCTGAATTTCTTTCATAGCTATGCTACGGAACCAGCCTATATCTTTGATAAACCTTGCTGGCTCTTGTCCTCTCTTGATCCCAGGGCTTTGTCTCAAATGACTGTTTGGCCATGTGGCCAGTTTCTTGTCAAATTTGGCATTTAAACTGCTTGTGCTTTGTGAGTTCGAGACTCCTAGTCGTTCAAGATATGATTTTGGAAATTTTTTGTGGCAATTCGAGGACATGTGTTATAGTGTTTAATCTTATATTGTGTAATGGCCAGTAAGAAATGTTTCATAAGTGTTTGTTTTACCTCCAACTCAAAAACGTGTGTTTACTTTTTAGATTTTAGAGAAAAAGCAAGGATTTTTTTAAGGTGGAATGGGGGAAGCTATACATGCCCCAGGGAAAAGGCAAGCTTTACCCCATTTTACCTTATTACAAAGAACAAAATGGAGGGAAACATAAAAATTTGGATATTTCTTTCCGGCCTCGGTGTGATAAATACTACACAACAGGCGAATCGCACTCAATGAAAAATGGTGCTTCAATGTCATTAAAATCTTGTCTCTTTCCGTTCAAAGGGGGCGCTACCATACCTGAACGCTGACGGATTGGTCAAGTCCATCTTCGAATAACATTTGATGTTTCATTACTAGTATATATAATTATTATATATGTATGTCGTTCAAGTTTTCACTGGCTTACATTGAATGTAAAAAGTAGGTTTAGTCGTTTTCTGATAAAGATTGTGAAACAGAATAAATGCTGTTGTGATTGTTGTTCTAACCATGTACAGTGACGTTATAAACGTGATTATATACAAAAATTATTATCCGTAGTTTTAAAAATGCATGCATGTAGACTTTTATAGAGCGATGCTGAATCAATATTGGTGGATTCCAATTTTCATGGTTCGTGAAGGTGGGATTTTCGGCTAAAAAAATGATGAAATGGCCATACTATTGTCTGTCATGGTTGGATGAGTTCTTCTCTCCTGGTGGTTCGAAGTTAACTTTCAGCATGGATTATTTGCCTCTCCAGAAAACGCTTAACTGCTTGCACAAAGCGAAATTGGCATCGCAAATCTATCACAAAATAATATTTGCTCTTTTATAGACAATGATAGACACAATGATTAATATTGCTTCCCGGTATAAAATTGTTCCCAAGCCCTAAAGGGTGAACATAAATCGCCCACAATGACATGATAACTGCTAAATGTTGCATAAAAGGTGCTAATTAAGCGTTACAATGACTTGGTAATCCTAAATATCAGCCCACCGTCACAACTGACCCCACGGGTGTCATCTTTCAAGGTTGTGCCATTCAAATGATAGCCTTGAATCAGATAAGAGGATATTGTTGCATTTTGATAAGTCATAATTCAGCCATTTTGCTATTGTTATATGACAATTATCGCAAATTTTGACGATTCTTATTCCATTTCGACTTATTAATTTGCTATTATCACAGCTTATGGTTAATTTGCCAAACCAATTTTGATATTTCACCAGTTTTTATCAAGATCATTTTGTCATGCATTCGACAGTCTGACATTCTATATAGGCGGCAACGTTGCTATCGTCAGGGTGGTATTGGATGCCAATTTTTTTTCCTAAAGCTTAAACATCCTGTGAGTCTTGCTCCCTGCACCTGCATTGGATGATAAGATTTGTTGTTATATGATACAAAGCTACCTTCCCCTTTAGGCAAGAGCTTCATTGATCTTTGTGATTTTTTTTACGGGTCTTGGCCACAGGAAACTTAGAGATTCTGATCATACTGCAGTGTGAATTGGTTGAGAAAGTTTGTTTTACAGATGCTTCGTCGTCTTACACACTAGATTGGGCAAAGCATGATGAAACTGCCTCATGAGTTAATAAAATCTTGCATTGCATATTTTTTATGACAATAATTTTAAAACAAACACATATTAAGGGGTGGATGCAGTCTAAAAAAATGGATGGAGTCTAAAAAAAGAGGGGATGCATTGGTTTTAAGAGTAATTTTCCCAAAATTCTTGGTTAGTTTAAAGGTATTTTCTTTCATAAGGGAGGGGTGCTCCCCTCTGTATCTGATATGATCAGTTTCAGCCTGATCCTGGTTGACTATATATCACCTTGGCTATATGAGGAAAGAACACTACAAATAAATGATGGTTCCACCACATTATCCTAATGACCATCTAATTAATTAACAACACGTAGGGTGAGGCAATAAATGCTCTAATCATTTGAAAACCAACAATCAGTGTCCACTCGAGCCTTAAGAAGGGGCTGCTCTTTTCCCACCCGATTGACCACAACCCGTCCTTACGGCCATCCCTCAATCTCACAAATTGGACATCAGGATGATGATAATAATAATAGTTCTTTATCGGTGGGGCTACTTTCGAAATACGACACCGCAATGTGCTTGAAGGAGACTGGAGGATATATGACCCTACGATTATCCGCCATAACCTGCAGCACGGGAATCAAAATGCAGATTTGCAAACTTTGATGTGCCGGGTCAACAATGCACGGGTTTACATCCTGTTTTGCGTGTAATTTATTAGCATCAGCGCCCGAGGCTAACCTCCGATACCACAGTCGACAAGCCCATTGTGTGGGGAACTCTTCTTCATACGCTTTACACTCAACTTCTGATGTGGTTTAGATGATGCCACAAGATATAAAATTGGATTTTAATGAAGAATTTTCAAATCTTTTTGTTCCTGTTGTCATGAACATCCTGGAAGGTCGTCAAGCTAGTATTGGTCTGCAATACCTTCAGCATGATATGTCGAACAAATATTCACAGCACCAAGTTATAAATAACTGTAAGTTTCCTTCAGAAATAATCTCCTAAAACATAATTTCTGCATCTGGCAACCCTCAAATTATGGTTATTTGACAGAAACATTGAATCCCTGCATTAAATCCAACCACAGCGTGTGCAAAGTTCAACCACCTCAATCGATTTGCTTTCAAGACAACAGCATCATGATAGCAAAGTCTTGTTGCATCATTTTCCAATATGGTTGCCATATAGATTGAGAATGAAATGAATGTTCAATTCTTTAATAGCTGTCTATTCATTGTCAGATAATTTAATCATGGAATTGAGGGGCAGATAGTCTAGCTAGTCATAGTAAAATTTAGAGGCAGATAGTCCAACCTTGCACTTTTGAGGCAAATAGTCCAGTCATGAAATTTTAAAGCAGATAGTCCAGTCATGGAATTTTGAGACAGGTCCAGTCATTGTAACAATTATAGGCATGGATGAAAGTCACAGTAAGTCTGTGGAGTCCAGTGGTGGTTAAGTTCAATCGAAAAATTTCCCGAGGATTTGGAAGAGAAATAAGCTTATATCAAATGACAGACATTAGGGTGGCATAATCATGTTTTGACTTGACTAAAACCCTCTCTTCATTAGCTGGGAAAATTAGAATACATTACAGTGTTGTTAATTAGCATAATTAGTAATCCATTTGATTGTTTGATTAGCACAAATAACTATGTACATGGTGCCAGTTTAGCTGAGCTGATACTGTAAGTCTAATCTCCTTGGTCTTAAACGATCGATAGCAAACATATTTACAATTTCAATGGCAATGGTTCGTTAAGAAATGACACTACGTGATTTGGCATGTTGGGGCAGGGTTCCAGCATCTAGAATTTGGTCTTTTTGGTATTTGGTCAAAGATTGGAACAATTGGATTGATGCTTATTGCACATGTTGGTTAGCACTAATCACACAGATTAATTAGTACAATTTCAAACGTAAGTTGAGCACTAATTATAATTTTTCTTTTCAGGGAATGGAAAAAGTCAATGCTAAATTATGCTTAGCAAGTTGATTAGATGTTTATTTGCCTGCCACTATATACCAATCATATTTAAAAATGAGTTATAATTTTTTTGATGTTTCATTTGCAGTTGTGTCTTCTGTGCAAAATGCCTTGTCTAATTAATTCTGGCTACTTTCCGTTAATTTTTAGGGCCTTCATGCTGCTTCATGGAAGGGATACTACATCTATATGTTTCATTGTGACAACTTAGCTCTAAACAGTTTAAAGTGTGCTAAGGCGACCATTGAATAAGTTGTAAATATCAAGTATACTTATTATATTCTATAATATTCAGTCAAACTGAGATATATAACCAGAATACTTTTGTGTTGACAAATAAATATTGAGAAAGATAACTGAACTTTGCATTACAGACCATTTACCCATTTCTGCTTGATTTGTGAATTGAGTTACCTAATTATCAAATCAAAATTTCAAACGTTAAATTAGTTAAATTTGATTATCAGCTGTTCAATAAATGTAGCAGTTGTTAATACATGTGCCTTCTACAGATTTTGTTCAAATATTTGATAATTAGTCTCAAGTTCATGAAGTTGATAAATGATGACGGTTTCAATGAATTATACCAATACCCATTATTTTCAGATTTTGGTTGACACTGTCCACTGTATTCCCTGTACACTCAAAAACTTTTAATCAATTTTCATGGATTTTCAAATGATTTGCATGGATTTTCGAATGAATTTTCATGGATTTTCAAATAAATTTTCATGGATTTTCAAATGGATTTTCATGGATTTTCAAATGAATTTTCATGGATTTTCGAATGAATTTTCAGATAAATTTTCATAGCTTTATCCAGTATCTATGTACCCGTTACTGAATATCATGGATTTTCCATGAATTTTCATGGATTTACAGATGGCTAGGCTACAATGTACATCAATACAGACAGCAGCATTTGGCGATATTTTATACATAGACCGTGCTATCTTCCCCTAGGGACCTATATTATACTAGCTGATGATAATTATGCACTGTAGTTTATCTTTACAATGTAATCGTGCTGATGAAGAGAGGACCAAATATCTGAAGGGCATTCAAGCTTTATCTGTCCATGCAAGCAAGTTTCACGCAGCAGTTTTATCTAGGGTTTGGTGCTGGGTCAAGTAATCCACAGAACCAGTGCATTCTCTTAACTATATCTGTAGGCCAACGAATAAAAAATTGGCTCGAGCAAATTTCGGATTAATTAGCGATAAACTGATTTTTTATAAAAAGGTTTAAAAGAAAATTATTTCTTCACTTGAAATGTGCAAAGTTCTGAAGAACAGATGGACAGACCAATGCATAGTGTCTTTCAAAGGCCTACATGTATACTGTTCGTAAAAAATTCAAAATCAAATTGAATTAGAAGAAGTGGTTAACTTGTTCATCAACAAACCTTGCAACATGTAATAATTTTTGGGACACTATCGTAAATTTTTCTGCTCGATGCCAATAGAGAAATCATGGTGTACTCGCACAAAATTCTAGTTTACCTGACCCAAACTGACCCTTTATAACATCTTAACTTTTTACAGAGGGCTAATATCTGCTCCTTTTAATCAATATTCTCTGCAAATCTATTAAACCCGGTTACAGGTTGATCGAAACATTTTTACTATTCAACTCGATAATAATGAAGAATCAACCCTGGTATAAATTTTCATGTATTTCAAGTCATTTTCACCCGGTTATATTTTTTGTTTGTTGCTACATTGTACATCTTGTACGGTATAAAGGTTTTAGTGTACATACAATACGGCAAATGCATCCGGCATTAGTACATCTGTTTAACACCTGGTCGTAAGTCACATAATTTTAACCCGGTCAGCCCATTTTGTGGTGTTTTAAAACCTAATTCTAATTTCACTCATGTAAGTTCATTATTAACAGAGATTTACAGTTTCAATTAAGGTTTTAACATTGACTGTTAATTATTACATGTATATGCATATTCATTGTAGATACCCCGGTTAAAGATTGTCATCAACTTAATAAAATGAACCTGGTGAAAATATTTTCAATACATTTCGATATGTTTTTCACATGCTTGCATATGCCGATATTACAGACTTGACATCTGCATGCAAATATACCCAGTGACAATGATTTGTTAATAGTGTGAACCCGGTAAAATGATTTTTTTTACATATGTTACATAATGAACCCCCCCCCGGTACGACTATTTGCATATGCTAATGGTTCCAGTTAAACTGATTTGCATATGTTAATGAACCCGGTTAAACACAATACAAGGCGAAGATATTTGTAGCAAATCTAAGGCAGCATTTACAAGTTCATGCAAGTAGACTTTACTGTTGATGAAAATGTACAGTGAACCCTAAAAATTTGTGCACCATTAATTTTTGTGATTTGCAAAAATTTCTAAAACAATCTCAATTCCGATGAGGTTTTATTTTGGCAGATTGGGAAATTTCTTCTGGTTTTTTCCCATTGAAAATAAGTTTTTGCAGTTTTTATTTTCGCAAATCGATATTATTCGCAAGATCGGCAAAAATCAAATGCCCACAAAAATTTGGTGCCTTACTGTAGAGTTTTTTCCACCTTAAGTCGCTCCAGCCAGAAAATGTGTGTGGTCGATGAAAAATAATGGCTGTGTCACACACTTCAGGAATTGTGAGCAATTTCCTTTTAAAGCCCCACAGTAATGAAATATATCCTGCACAATCATGCATGTGGCTCTGTTAGCAGCAATTTATATGCATTACTGCATACCATTTTAACATTGGCCAATGAAAGCTTTGGATATGCCTATTTGATATTGTGGGGCTTTAACCAAGCCAAGTCACTTTTTAAATTGTCTCCAAATGTTAGCAGAATTGGTTTCTTGATCATTTCTGAAGAGCTGAGGTGGAAAAAATTTGATGAAATTGACACAGGGTGCTCTTGGTCCAGCCAATCCTATTTACAGTCCAGTGCTTGTGTTCAAATAAATTTCCCGGTAATTCTATGTGTATAACGCAACATAATTAATTAGCATCGAAGTTACAGGGTGCTTTTCTCAATGCTTTGTTTTTTGGGGGTTTTTCGACACGGTGCATATAGGGCCTAAATCTAATGTCAAACATTTCGAATATTGCTGTCCAACTTTCAACATCTCTGTAACATGTGTAAGATTAGGTGTCAATACATTTTTCAAATATTGCCTTAAAAGTTGATTTCTGATATATTGTACGCTTGTCGATTATTTCAATTCGCCTAGATGGGGTGTACTTTTAAAGCCGATTAGTTTAAGAAGAAGGGTCTGTTTAAGTTAACCCTCTGTCACTTTACTGGTGTATTTCCTATCAGCTACCTTCAGACCACAAGATTTTGAAGCGGGTACCTTCATGCAGGTATGAGTTTGAGAAGGTATGAGGCTGACTCAGGCATACTAGTAAAAGGTTAAAGGTGAATATCGCGACCTGTACCAAATGGTCAGATACAATATCAAATGAGCATAAAGCCACTGCCAAACTGTATGAGGCTCAGTAAGCCAATGTTGCTTAACTGTACATGTACATGTAGTCCCAATATACATTTTATAATGTGTGTGCAATTTCTTAACAATTGTGTTATTTTACATAAAGTTATTTCACGCTATTTATGATTTTTGAAGTTAATTGAGTAATGACAGCAAACTGGTAGCACATGATTTCTTCGATGATTATCTCACTCAGTTCTTTATTTTTCTCATCACGTTTATTGACACCAGTTTGGTTGATATGCATGAAGGTCTGATCTTTCACACATTTGTTTCGTCTGGGATGATAATCTGTGCAAAAATTACTATTAATTATCATATACTAGTTCAAACAAAAGGCGGTGTTAGCGTATGATAAAGCACTCCCAATGGTGGGCATCTGTCAAACAAGAAATATCGAAATTAAGACATAAAACAGAAATGACAAAGAAATTAAATTGTGTTTATAAAGGTGGAACTGTAGAATTGGCGGCACCTGAAGTCGAAATATCGACTCACATAAGTATAACCATTCACCAATAGGTGGCACCAGCATCTTAAATATATATATGAATAAAAACAAATGTGTATCTGCTGACCAGAATTAGTCACATGTCACATGGGTTCTTTTTTTTCTTATTTCTATTTCATTTCAGTTTATTTCTTTATTTCTTGTTTTACTGACGCCCTGCAGTGGCTTTGAAATTTTTACTGCATACAGATTTCGTCATGGAACTTAATGCCAGTTCAGACTAAGTCCAAAACTTCCATCCTTTAATCCCAACAACAGATTATTCAAGAATGTCTTATCAATTTGATTTAGACATCCTTCCACAACCGATAGCAAAAACCATGTCTTTACAAGTTTGAATGATAGTTTTGTTGACGTTTGTCTGCATTTCTGCAGTTTTTGGTTGTCTTTTTGTGGTGTGGCTAGCAAGCATCTACACTACTGGCGCCATTGAGGTCTTTTTATAACCGACTATGGGCATTGCCTTGCACAGTGTATAAAGTGGAGTGAAATTCTTCGATTTGTATTTGCATATCAAGTGAGGCATTCTAAGTTTAAGGCAAATTAGGCAAAAAAATTTATTGATTTTTAAATGATAAACCATTGTTTTATTTCCTGTTATATTTTGACAGTGTTCCTGTTGTATTTTGTTTGCAAACTATTTTTTTCTTGTTTTTTAACTTGTACATTGTCAAAGTGATTTTATTTGCTGCCATATTAACCATTTAGGCCTTTGGCTTGTTAAGTGCAGGAGCTGTCGTGTAGAAACATCTCTTTTATGACGATAATGCAATGTTTAGACCCAATAAAAGACAAAATTAACTTGGCACATGTTCCAATATGACCTGCTCTCAAATGACTGTCCCGTTTAGGAAAAGAAAATGTGTGACATGTTCCTTAATAGAATTTTCAACACTGCTGTTGTGAAGACAGATACATATACAAATACTATACATACCAAGTTTCTGCAAAATTGCATGCAGGATAAGTTTGCTGCGGCATTGCGTATAACTATTTCCTGACCTACCAATAAAAACGAATGGCATACTCCTTTAACAAGTTGAAAATAAAGGGATACATCTATGAGGCCCTTTTATCTGTGCATTATGTCAAGTAAATTTTGTCACATGCACATGTTCGATTGAATATTAGCACAACGACCGAAAATCTGAATTTTTCTCCAATTTTATTCATATTCTATAGTTGATCTTTTGAACAAAAGGGTTAAATTCTTTGTTGTGATTGTAATTATGAAAAAGTGGGTGGTTCAAGCAAGGTCATTTTATAAATAGTACTCCATTGTTCAAGTGTGTGTGTTTAAACTTTTAGCCGATGGATATGTATTAAGAAAATTCCCAAAATCGAATAACGTGTATAATTTACTTTTTTGCTATTTTACATGTTCATATATTATGTACATGAACATACTTATTCAGGCATGACTTTTAACTCCTAGCTGATATCAAAGCACTGGGTCGGTCTTTGAGCGATAACCAATATCTTTTCCGATTGATTTTGCATACAATACTGCGGGTATTGCGCGATGATTCTTCCCCAACAATGCCCAAAAAGCACAGTTGAGATTAACACCAGGATTCTGCAAATAATGAATGCTCCCCAAAAGCTGTCTGAAGCTGGCCTCTTTTATGTTATCACGATTGACAACAACCCCCCACATACAATACTTCTATGATATACTATAGAATCTATGTGATATTGAGGCTGTAGTGCACTGTCTATATAATTTACAAGTAATCCCAAAAAACACAATAATCAATGTATTATACACAATATTCCTTCTAAATATTACACACCCAGATATATGAAGATTATATGTAAAAGTATCAGTAAATGTTTATGTTGTGCATGCACATTTTTTGCACATGATATAAGAACTGAGCTATATTGAACTCAGTAATAACTTACGATCCAGAGTCTTCAAACTACACAACAAATAATTTAAAAGTAGGCCACCCTTCTAAAATCCAGATAGAATTATTAAAGAGCTTTGAATTTTCCTTTTCCCCAAACAAACTATTTGACCAAATATCTAACCAAAGCAACTGGCAACTAAGGCTGAGTGTGCACCGGTAGTTTTCGTTAAAATCGAAAACGTATTATTTTTCACATCCAATACAAATTTTGACAACTCCTAATAATTGTTTTGGATCCATAAAGTAATAGCATCATTGATACTCTGCCCTGCAGGTTGTACTGTAAACTGTGTAATTGTTCGCGAACAATTTATTTTCATGCTTTGGGAGGCAATCGCGAACAATTTCAACTTGCTGAAGATTTCACTCTAATGCATTAACTATTAAATTTTGTCATTTAACGCAGAATTTAGTCTGGTGTATGTGATTTGTAAACTTTTGGTTTGAGAACGTTATCAAGGTTTACACTATTTGCTACAATATTGCTGAATCTTGGCAAAAATGAGTCTGGCGAAAATGAGTCTATCGAAAAGCGGCGTTAATAACATTTTAACCTCATGTTCAATTATTCTTCGATACAATTTTTTGAGACTGAATCAGCATATTATGCTACTAGGTTCATTATATTCCATTTAATTGAGCACTTGTTTCTCCCGTGATTACATTTATTTGGTGTTGTTTTTTTCTTCAGATCAGACTGTAGATCATTTATTGATGATAAAAATCGGCATATTTAGTCTTTCTACTTTGTTGTTATATTTCATTGGAGTTGTATTACACTGTTAACCTTTTCTCGCACTGGCTTTGCCCTTGGCCGTGGTCAATGTGAGTAACTATCGCCGACATATTTCGTAAACTGACTGCACCCGGCACATTCAAATATAACCAATCACAGAAAAGGACGCATCAATTCACAGAATAGGAATATTTCCCCTCCATCAGAGGCAAATAAACGTTTTAACTTTTAACGCTATTATATAAATGTTTGTGCGTTTTGTCGTCAAATTTACTGATTTTTGCTGACTGGTTTTTGATGATTTGACTGGCTGTACTTCGTTAACCATTGAAGGATTGAAAAGCATTTTTATTTGTACGTTTTTGTGCTGACCTGTATGAGTCTATGTTGCATCTCCTCAGATCCACACTTTCCTGCAATTGGCACAGAAATAATTGCTCAATTTTGACAAAATGACAAAATTATTGTTTTCATCAAGGACAACACATGCATAGATTTTCATTCAACAGTAAGTTGAATACATGTTGAAATCAGCCATGAATACTCTACAAAATAAAGGTTTTTGAGCTTCTAAAAAACCTTAAAGGTTTTTCGATAACACAAATTTGCACCCCTAAGAGGATCTTTGGTAAAACGAAAAGCCTCAAGTCGGACACCCAAACTAAGTTAGTTAACATGGTTTTTGGCTGATGTGATGTTTTAAGCAGTATAGGACTATTCACCAAACAAAATGATCCCCCAAGGTGTTTAGCAAGAAAAAATATCCAAGTGGTTCCTTGAAATCTTTTTTCTTTTGCTATTTGTTTTTCGTCAGCTTTCACTACGTGTTTTTTGTCTTTTCACCTATTAAGCATTTTTTCGCTTTGGATTTTGGTATTTTTTGTTTCTCTTCGTTGCGTTCCCAGCATATGACAAACGTTTTACCCTGAACTCAGCATGGCATGTAGCATAAACGTCTTCAGAAAGTTATGGCATTGTCCAAGTAATAATCAAGTAGATTTTATTTGATTATTAATCAATATCGGTATAAACTAATTAACGACATGTAATGCCAAATAATTGAAAAAATCTTTTCTTGATTATGTCAATTTATATATTTGATCGAAACCTGATTTACAATTATAAGGCAAACATTTCCCTTATTGAAAACCTGATTTATTAAGTATTGATTAATAATCGTTTAACTAATTATTGATGGTTTTTACAAATAATGAATAATTAATTTGATTATTATGAGGTCTAAAATGTTTTATATGATGCACATCTTTTGTGCATTTATATTTGAACAAGTGATATGGTTTTTTTTGGAGTTGAGGGGAGCCTGGCCTACTTGCATGTAGTTAACAACTTACTTAGCAACAAGTAAATAATCAACAAGTAAACAATTAACAAAACATGTGTAGCTTGATTGTGAGCCAGTTAATAAACAGACCTTTGAATAACAAATCTGAAAATAGCTCCTTTAGATATTATAACAACAAATAGAGTTGCTGACTGGCTGTTTTTATTTTTTTTGATTTGGGAATGGCTGACTTGCTTATTACATTTTGCAAAACTCTTTTCGATGAAATAGGTGTTGAACCATCAGAATACGACGGAACAAAGATGGTCTGCTGTAGGACTTGTGTGTATTTGGATTATGTTTGATACACTCTGAACATACATAGATACATGTAAGCAATGCAGCTTGAATGGACAATAAAAACCAGCTCACACCTATAATATTCAAAAGCACGTACATGCAATTTTCACCGTCACTTCTTGACCAATAATCTACGAGACATGATTTTCACCAATGGTGCATATTTTTACCACGAGGTTCCCCTCGAGTTCAAAACTACATGTACTTGTCTTTTAGCCAGCCTAACTTTAAAACCTCCCTTTTAAATACGTATAAAACCGGCATTGTTTATTTCCCCCGTTAATGTATTAGACTTTTCAGGTGTTAATTTTAACTTATTTTACCTTGATTATTCCCCAAGAAATTGTCAGCGAGGGCAGATTTCTTAGCAAGCGAGGCAAACACTCTTCTATGATATACTGACTCACTTTTTGATAATTTATTTTTTATATTCGTTTATTCGTTGATGATTTCTTCTGTATTATTGATCTAAACAATAAACCCCAAAAACTCAAAAGAGCATTAAGCTTCTAAATCCTTTAGAGTTGTATAAAGTAAATTGGTATACTTATTGCCACAGTACAATTATAACCCCTTCAGTGCAGAAATTAACAAGCAGTACACATAAATGCACTCAAAGGCTTGAATTGTACCACTTTTACTTAAAACTCCTTGATTATGTCACCAGGCGTAGAACACCAAAGGTATTATTGAACAGCGGGTTAAGATTGTCCTGATGAATTTCATGATGCAGTGATGCCCAAAATGAAGGTCGGAACCAAAACTTAATCCTTTATGATTGGTAGATTGTTTTGTCCTATAACGTGTAGATATGTAAGATCTGTCATTTCCCCCAAAAAGTGTCCGATCCAAGTTTTGGTGCTTGACTGCAATGACAAACTCAACTGTTTATGGAGAGAAAATATTTCCTCACTACCTTAGGGGGTTTACCAGTGAGCTTCAACCTATTGGAAATTCTGTTAACCGTGGATTTAGATGTTAGCATGGTTTGAAACACATCAGCTTTACCAGAGATGATGTATCAATGAGGAGCCAGTCATGGGTCTCTTAAGTCTAAATCCTTAATCCATATCCTTTCTGTAATCCATACTTGGTGAGCCTGTATAAGGCGTTAAACTGCTGGTAATATAGGGTGTTGATGAAAACATTGTACAGTTGAATATCTTTTGTTTGAAATGACCTACTGCTCTGAGAATTGGTTCCATGTCATCTCCTGGACTCCTGGACTAACACGTCATTTGAAACAACAAACAATTCAAACTTGCAAGTGTGCCATGTTTTGAGAAACACCCGTACTAGTAAAACCCTGTACTAGTAAAACCCTGTACTAGTAAAACCCAATACGGTCTAAAATATTCAATGTGATGTTTTTTTTTCAAAAGTTTTAAGTAAAATGAATCTGTTAATTATCAACCAACAAAGTAGCAGCTTAATTAGGTGATTATACTTTAATGGTCATTCGTTAGGATGGAGTGCTAATCAACTGACTGAAACTGAAACAAAACATTTTACTCAGCAAACATTCCTCATCTTCCGGTCTTGATAAGTTGATTATTAATTTCATTAATTGCCACTGGTAATTAGCAATTGATAATTAGCAATGATGTATTCTGTGGTGTCTACTTGTTTTTGATGGTGATCATAATATACAGTTATATAACCTGGTGGACGTATGCTTACAGAGGCAGTGCATGTTTTTATATCGTAGAGTGGGTGTGATGTAACTCAATAGGTGGCACTCAAAAAGGTTCCATAATTTCTGTTCAGCAGTTCTTGGTAAATATCAGTCCATTGTGGAGGATGTGGCCTTTGTATTACCCGCTATCCAGAAGGCTACTGTATACCCTGAAGGTATGTGGCACCCAGGTAACTAAAATTGGTTTGAAATTGTCAGTGTAGATTTTTTTTTAAGGGGAGGGAACTGACTACTCAAACAAACAGAGGAACGAATCTGTTGTAGTTGCGACCGTTGCTTTAGATTTAGTTGCCCGTATGCCAATCTCTAGGCAAGATGAAGATAAAAGCTCAAAAGCTTCTGGCACATGACAGAGAAAGGGATGAAAAATATTGTTTTGTGTCATTTTGACTGTCCTGTGCCAGTGACGCTGAAGACATTTGAAATTGTTCTGAAAACAACCTTTTCGTTTTCATGGTTATTCTGTTCGTCGTGTCGCATAAGAGACATTAACTCTTTTATCAGTATCTCCAGAAATGTTAAGTATTTAGAAGCCGACAATATGTGACGGGCCAGGAACCTTGAGCTCAGCGCCACCTATGTGTAGTCACGTCATGCTTCATTTTGTTCATATTGTGTGGCATGTGTGTTGTGGTCTGTGGATGTTATCGTTCTGAAGTACGGAGTTGTAAAATGTATCGTAGGGTGACATGTGACAGGAGTACAAAACCGTGCGTGAAATATTTGGAATTTAACATCATCTAGAAATTTGTAAGAATGTACATAGTGCGTTTTACGTAAACTAAACAAATGGAATTACCAATTAATAATTTTAAGTAAAATAGGTTTGACGATGTGAAGCTAAATGTATTGACCAAACAGAATTAGTTGCATTATATTGGTTTTTAGAGAAAAAGCGGCGTTCCCTTAACTGTTGCAATTTCTTCTGTTAGAAAGAAAATACAGACTGTAATTAAGAAAATACAGACTGTAATTAAGAAAATACAGACTGTAATTAAGAAAATACAGACTGTAATTAAGAAAATACAGCCTGTAATCAAGCATATATGGGCTGTAATTTTGATGTTCTATTTATAACATTGTTAACCCTTTGTTTGACTGTCAACAAGAAATTCATACCCGGTGTTTTGGAGGCAGAAATATTCGCAAATAATGCACTTCTTTATGCATATACCAATGCGTGACTTGTACAGCCCCTAAAATGTGAAGTCGAATGACCTGATTTTGACTTGCTGTCCCTGATAGGAAAGTGTCCGGACTGCAGAGGTATAACACTGTCTCTAATAGAGAGAAGTGTCCTGCTATCATACAGAACCCCAAAGCGATGAGAGTTTTGCAGTGCATTGTTTCGGTCATTAGCTTGAGGAGGGGTAGTACAAGTCATGCATTGATCGTTGCATTGAATTGGAGATTAAGGTACCTTTGTACGAACTTTATCTGCTACATTCAGAGGCGATGTCAGAGTGTAAGCATTTTTCTACATTTTACAAGAATTCACCCCATGACAGAGATCTATTATTATATAATTTCTGCTTTCTTTAGGAACGATGGTCGCTTTGAATTTGAAAATTGTACTTGTAATGAAAAGTTTGTGACAGATGCCATTAGAATTGATGAAACTGCACAAAACGGTAAGGCTTAATTGTGATGAAAAGAGCAATGAATTTGCTAATTTAGAATGATATGAGCAATGAATTTGCTTATTTCTGATGAAAAAACAATAAATTGTAAGCTTATTTCTGATGAAATGAACAATGAACCTTGTTTAAATTAAGTGTTCAGCTCAGATAATGAGTAGTCATTTTGAAACTGAATATTCGTCTCAAATGAGTCTTTCACATCAAGTGAGTATTTCAATATGAAATGAGTTTTGATTGAGGTAACAAATTTCAGGCCAAATATTTCGAAACCAAAAGCCCCATCGGTCCCCAGGAAAAGTTAGGATATTTTCACGATATTTCATGTATTAAAGGAGACCAGAATTATAAGCATTTTCATAACTTTCTATCAAAAAAATTGAAGCATGCATTTCAAATTTCCATTTTCTTATGACGAGTTCTGTCAGTCACCGTCATCACATAAAAAGGTGTATGAACTATACCTATAAACACATCAAACTCGTCCCAAGGTATTTCGTAAAAAGTGTACACTATTCAAACCACAACGTAGTGTACGGAACAAGCCATGGGAATGAGGTAACAGGAGACGAAGACAGTCATTTTCTTATCTATATTCTAAAGAACTAATGCAAAGAAAAACCCGGTCATACAGTCTTATATTCGTTAATGTTTTATCTATTTGGAAGCTATTTTCAGCAAATATCTCAGCTTCAGGAAAACCAGGGGACTCCTTGACATAGCTTCTTACTTCACTTTGCATTTTATTTAATTAGGCAACACAAATGTATTTGGCTAAATTTGATTTCACATGAAGGGTCAATGGTATTGTTCAAAAATTCTTTTCAAAAAGATTACATTGTTCCATGCAAGTTCTGTTCCAGGGGACATGAACTAAGACAATTCCACACTGGTCAAATTACTTTAGACTTTAAGGCAACTACTTTTTCTACCAAATTAAAGTTAATTAGTCATCTGAACGAGTTAATTATATGTACCCATCACCATGATGATATGCCATAATGTCATTATCAAGGAATGAAAAGAAATGAGATGCGTTAATTAATTAGCATTAATAGAGAAGTAATGAAGCAATCAATCTGAAACCCGGTGAGCTAATTAGTTGCTAATTAGCCAATTAACCCAGATCGACTCCCCTGGTTTTCTAACAATATTATCAAACATAACTTAAAACACACGGCAATCAAATTGCCTTTGTGTGCACAGTACATTTTAGAATATTATATTTATGTATATTAATGTATATGTCAGTCTGGTGTATGAGGCTTAGTCCTTCCCCAAGTGGCAGATAATGGTACCAAACCTGTCACTATAAAAATAAAAATTGTGATGAGAGTTTAAAATGTAGAATATATCTTGAGGTTATTGTATTGTTTACTACTGTAGTATATGAACCTGTGGCTTGTTACTGTCTCATGATCTTAACCCTTTCACGTCCCTGGGGATACGCTTGTAATGAAAATTTCATTTGCATAGAATGAACAGCTAAAATTACCAATATGATGGTACAGAAGGAGAATTTTGTGCTGGTCTTGCCGATATTCTTATGCTGCATATGAATGAACTGACTTTAAGTTCATTGCGATTTCCTCGGACGTGAGAGCGCCTGCTTGTATTGCTTGTAAAGTCCTTCGGTCATTTAATGCTTTTGGAGGCAGCTGACATTAACCCAGTCATTAATTGAGAAGTGGTTGGAATGCCATCCAGTGGAGAAATGACTAAAAGGCTGAAATTTGGGTACATTAGCATTCAGTTTTAACTGGAACGTGTGAATTTCAATCCTAGTGAATTTCAATCCAAAGGATAAATAGTCGGCAGATTTCACTGGATGTTGCTCTAGCCTCTTCTGCCGGTCATGCAACCGCTTACAGTGAGGATCGGTTGTTATTTTCTTACTTCAAGGCTTGTTCTCCATTTACTTAAATTGTATCTATGGAATGCAATAAATGTTCACAATGAAATATCCTGCGTTGACTTCGCCTTTTACTTTCAATCTCTGGTAGCTGTGTTGTATTACGCGAAATATCTTAAAGTCCAATACTCAAGGTATTTTGCCATTTCATTCTTTTAATGGATGGTGATTCGTTCCAGATACTTAACAGCGGAAGTCGCTACGTTTAGGCCCTGTTCTAAGCGTGGGAGATTGGTAGTCTTCCTCAAACCAGACTTTTCCAACCAATGCACAATCAGACAAACCCGTTGTTTTGGCTGGAGTTTGGAGGAATTAAATTCCTCCAAGGCTGGAGGATGGAACGGCATTCAATGTATTCGTCTGAAAGAAAAAGGAATTTAAATATGTTACATGCAGCTATGCAGGACAGAACAAATTGTACTGTAACCTTGACTACGCACAGTCCTATATCACAAAGAATAGTTATGCCACCCAGGATGATGAAGTAATGGACCAAGGATGGACTAAAGCTAATAAATACCATGTATTACCGGTAATGGAATAATTGTCACGCAGGCACTCTGGTTACAGTCTCATCAGTATAGATTTATAATTGTCTTGAACTTGTCTAAGCACTCCAAAAATACATAGGTCATATTATTCGGCTGTCTCAGTCACTTTCAACAGAAATGAGCAGTTTTGACAAGACCATGCTGCGCATCTTGAATGGAGACAATCAAATAGAGCTCAAATTGATTACAATAGTTCTGGGCCTCCAACCGGAGCCGAGTATATCGTTTTTTCTTCGTGATATCCTTTTCTGAGTCCTACGATGGTCTATGAAAAAGAAGGTGCAAACTAAAAAAGTGCAAAACGAGCCACATTCTTGACCATGGCCGAAAGAAAAAACGACCCGGACCTCTCCGGCCACAATGAACAAATCCTGGGTACTCAAGCGCCCGCGCAACAGAGGACACAAGGCACTCCCGTATCCATCACGACAATGATCGGTTGTCACAACAGAAGTCGGCAGTGCAGACATCAGTAATAGGTATTAAATTGCCTTATATGTGGTGCCCGAATCAGTTTTATGGGTTGACTTCTTTCACTTTCACAAATCAGAAATGATTCAAAAACTTCATGATTCAACATCATAATTAAATTATTTTATGAAATACTCTATTTCATTGAGTACTAAGAAATTTCTAGTGCAGTTACTTTCTTAAATTGCAATCAGATCATATGAAAATATGAAAATATGCGAAAAGTGGAACAATTTTCACAGCAAGTTATGTTTTTTTTACTCCAGCGCCTCAGCCGTACACATGCACAGATGCCTTATAGGAATGACATATGTCGGAAAATATCACCTCAAAACAAAGCGTAACCGACAAGGAATATTCCTACTGAATGATATTCACATGATACTTCCAAAACAACATATTCCTTCCTTAATCCAGATATCTAAACTATGTAATCCATCAAGAAAAGTTTGAGAATTTCAAAACGTAGTAGTGGTTCTCCACGATAACAGTCTCGTCAGTGCTCGATTCCGCATCGCATTGATTGTGCATCGGTTGAAAAAGTCTTGTTAGAGGAAGACTACTGTTAGAGGAAGATCTCCCGCGCTTAGAACAGGGCCTACTGTACAATCGGCAAGGAAACGTGGCAACATCCGGCCGGAACGAAAAATGTATCACCTCTTTTATCCGTCAAGATCAACAATTCATTAAAAATGAAAATAGTATCATATGTTTTTTAAGGGGCTGACGCTGAGGACCAAAAAACGGCCGATACCCATATTTCAGGGGATTCGGGTGCGTCCGCCAGGTTGATTTGCCGAAATTAGAAAGATCGTGCACCCATCCGACTCCCGTTTCATATTCGTAGATATTCCACCTGTATCTTTACAATGATATTTGGCCTGGTGCAATTAAAGAAATAACGAAGTTCTTATCAGAGTCATCACCATGACTCAGTTGCAATACGACTTGGTCGACATATTGTCACAACCTAGCTCACACATCAGTTGGCCGTATGAAGGCCGTTTGACATACATTTGTATTGTTGCAATCTTTTGTTCAGCTCAGCTTTCATCGTCCTTCTTCGAGTGGTCCAGAAAATGTTCTATAAAGCATTCTAAACCAAGGGCCCGACATGAAGACATAGTCACAACCACGGATATACGCAGCCACTACACTGCTGTAATATGCCTTGCTTTTATGTCTCAGAAAAGGATTTAAAAGGCCTTGTAGCGAAGGGCCACACATGGAGACATTGTCACAACCTATCTCTCCCGCAAACTTTTTTGCAAAGGAGCAGATGGATTTTATTTTCAAATGCCCCAGCTGTCAGACTTGTGGGATTTCAAGTCAAACTTTCAAAGATTATCTACCTTGAGAAGATTGCTCTGGAGGTCAACCTGATACGCAGAATCCGCAATCGTGGTCCATAATCTGTCTCCCTTTTCACGTGGTGGCCTTCCATCTGCCAACGATGCGCCTGGGAAGAAATATGATGGGATGTCAGATAATTTACAGGTATCATAAAAAAGCGCCATCAAGCTTCCACATGATGCGACGCGAAATATCGAGGGGGTCTTCGCATTAAAAGAAAGGGACATCCTTCTATAAAGTGCGTCAGGTGCCGTCACTCCTTGAGTTGAGCTGTAAGATAAACAATTGAGGCACCAGCTGTCGTCATGCTGCGACAGAGCTAGCTTGTGCCGATGTCTTCTTCATGTCTGATCCTCGATGGTCTACACATCATTTTCTATGACATCCTGAGTTGTGCGTGAGAGCCAGGTTGTTGCGTTGTCTTTATGGCAAAACGTAAACATTGAGACAAAGTATTGCGGGGACAACGCTACGTCCTACAGGATAAAGCTGCTTTCTCAATGTGCTATTGAAGACAGTCACCAGCTGGCCATAGAGACAACGGGGCCACCAGCACCAGGGCCTACAGTAATTGTTAGAGCTGCTTTCTCAATGTACCATTAAGGACATTCACAACTCGACCGACCATAAAGACAACGCCGCGTGCATTGGGACAACACCAAGACCTTCTGCCATAGCTATGTAGCCGCTGTGTCAATGCGCTCTTGAAGAACGTCACATCCTGACTATCTTGACGAATGAAAAATATGATGTCTCTTCGAAATCTCCTTGAAGACGGTCACCACCAGACCAGGGAGACAACGTCACTTTTACTGGGACCAACACCAGGGCGTACTGTAATTGATAGAGCTGCTGTCCTATTGAAATCCTTTTGAAGACAGCCACAGCTCAGCCATAAAGATAATGACCAAATAGACGTCGGAGAGACGTCTGCTGTTCGCGGTTTCGTTTGGCGGTCGAAGGGGATTATCCCCATCAATTAAATGGCACAATCGGGAGAGGGAAAAATGGCCACAACGATCACATCTTAAGATATTATGGTTATTTTTATTTAAGGGAGCAAGGTATCTAGATCGAAGACGTATCGATTACCATTAGACATGATAGATATGTCAACGGTCGTATTGCTCATAGACGGTGGAGCTCTTAGGGACCATCTCAAATGTAGGGCCTACCTGTCTTCCAAAAAGACGTAGCTGTTTATGTCACTCCCCTGATATCCCTTCATAAAAATTATGTTACGGTATATTGATATATTGGTATATGACATCGCCTGACCTCATCACTACTATATGGTTGTGACTTCGTCGTCATGCGAAGACCAATAGCCAAGGAAAGTTCTTTTTTTAATCGAATCCAAAAATTCTTTACATACATGTATATTTATCTTATCATTGATCGTGTTGATGTCATACTAATAGCACTGTGAGGCCTTGATCTGTGAAACTCTTCCACTATAGTTTCATCTTTTCGGTCATCAAGTAAAGGGTTGATATCAGGCACCGACATTTTGGCTAGAATTTGAAATCCTAAAGCAATTGGAACTTCTTGAAAATGACGATAATGCCAATTTCGAGGATGGTAGTCTGTTCTCTGGAAATCAAAGATCTGACTCCCACCCTTGAAATTGGCATTCACTTCATTTTGAAAGATTTTTAAAGCTTTAGGATTTAAAGTTCTTGTCAAAATGGTGTCCCTGTGGTCAACACTTGACTACATGTATGTGATGGTCCCTAAGTAAACAAAAAAGAAAAATTATCCGCTAATGGTCATCGCGATTGTGGCCGTCTTGTAAAGTGGTCGCAAAATGGCGACTTCAAGTCGTCATGATATCAAAGACAAGCACTGCCTGGAGTAACGGACTCATCCGTTCTCTCCTTCTAATGGACGCCGGGCGGCACTTTTGAGATCCTGCTCGGGATAAAAATCTCTGGCGGTTACACCGTTACTTAGCCCACTGTTCAAAGGGCACCAAAGAACTAGAGGAAGATCTATCGGCTGTAAATAAGAATGATAGATAGGGTACGGTACTTTGTGGGAATTAGCGGCAAAAAATGAATGTTCATGAAATCCCGTGTCTGCGTCAGAGTCTGGATCGGATGATCTCTCCGCAATCCTTCCACTCTCATGGTCGTTCTTGCCCGGAAGGGTTATTCTCCAAGGCTAGTCAGGACTGGTGACTGGATTCTTCATCTCATGCCACTTCAGTTGGGTGCCAGTAGCTTTATTTCCCTGGTGGTTCCATCTTTGGCCAGTAAGAAGAACCCATCTCAAGCTACGTCTATTTGGATGAGGTTCTGCTTGTAAGAAAGTATTTTTTCTTCAAATCACTGATAAGTACAATTTCAATTTCAATTTCAATTTATTCTGTATTAATTACATATGGTTATTACAGAGGTGAATAAGCAAGGTAAGCAATGTACAGTGTGAGGTGTATGTAAATAAACATAGATAAAAGTACATTGTATGTTATTGTGGTAAGGGAACCCATCTTTGGTAACCTTGGTATTGCATCTCTGATACCCTGGGTATCACATTGTTGGTTCATTAAAGAAAAAACGAACACTTCGAAGAAATCGACCCAAGAGTTTTGCACAACAGCCCAAAAGGACAGTGACATTTGCTTCCGTAATGTCTGAAGCCGACTATAGGCTCAAAGAGAATTCTTTTTTCGTGAACTGTGTCAGTGTAGGCGGATAGATGATAGGTGCATGTAGATAGATGTAGGTATATGGTACGCTAACACAAAGGGAAGGTAGCTCGGAAGAAAAATTATCAATGGATAATTTGATATCGAAAATGTAATCCATATCGAGAAATATAAACATTGCCGTTCGATAAAGGCAAATAAACGGCTCATTTAAGTAAACACAGTGTATTAAAGTATTTTTTGAATCAAGTGAAATTTGATCTGGCGTATTGAAATAAATTTGATCTAGAGTGACATTAATGTTAAAGATGTTATTATGTAATATTTGGCAAAATCACAAAAGAGATATGGAGCTTGTGTAGTTAAAGTGATTATGATGATGTACTGTAAAACGCAAATTTTTCGGTTGAATAACAGTTATCTAATGATATTATCGATATAAGGGTTGACCATAGGTACCACCGTTTTGGCTAGAACGTGAAAGCGGGAGAAATCAAAACTATTTCAAAACGAAATAAATGCGGATTTCAACTCACCATCCTCCGCAATTCCACCCTTTAATACTGTACAGTTTGACAACACATGGCCATATTTCTTGGCTTTACATGGGCTTCATGAGTGGGCAGTCCTATAGTCAGTTCACGGTTCGTTGTCATGGAGGCTTTTGATTATATAATACCGTTTTTAATTTTGAAATTTGTAATAAAATCTTACGTCAGTACCCGATTGACAATATCATAAAGTAATAACAACCAAAATGTATGACAACAACTTGCAGGCCTGCTGCAAAACATGGTTCTTATTTTTTTTAACTTTGAAAAATAAGAACTTTCTGGTATTGGAGTCATGAGGGAACTGATGGCAGCTGGTGCCCGGCAAAACACAAATGTCCCAAAAATTATAGAAAGTACATTTTGATGTCGGTAATGTTCCACAAATATCATCAACAAAAAGTTGAATAATTTATCAGTGAAACAAAGACACAAACTTTTGAAGAAAAAAAGTGACATGTTCTTAAACCCTACAATAATGTTTGCCAGTAAAACCGCAAACAAAAATGAAAATAGAAAAGATGATATTTTTTCAGCAAGCATTGCTGTAGGCAAATCTGTTTACATTGCAAGTTTGAGGAAGATTTTCTTTTGTGGTGTCCTGACAATAGAAGCTTACAGCAAAGACGCATGTTAGTTGTGCAAGAAAAACTTAAAACAAATGTCCATTGCGGTATTTTCTTTCATACACTTTCTAGATTCTGTCACGAGTGTTGCATCTTTTGGTTGCTTTTGGTTACTTTTGCAACAAACATTCATTATTACTCAAACCATGTAAGAAAATAAAAACTGTTGTTCGGAAACATTCAGTTGATATTCCCAGTTCCTAAATGCCTTAGGCCAACTCTGCCAAAAGCCCGGCGTTAAAAACGACCAATAGTTTCCAACAATCATGACAATGTTGTACAAGTTGCATGTGCTAACCATTACTCATCTACTGTTAACTGTATGTAACAAACCCTATCTTAAGATGCCTCATATTTCAGCAAAGATGTGTCATTAGTTGCAGTTTTTCTCCATTGCGCAAAGATTATGATAAAACAAATGGAGAAGGATTCTTAATGGCAAAAGTGGGCTTGGGCCTAGTTAATAGGCGTTTCTTTTTATTGAGCTTTTAGTTTGGAAAGATTTTCTTGCAAACATGGCATGAATTGTCAGTAAAAGCTCTGTCTCGGATTTTATTTGCCTAATTGTGACCATTCTGTGGAGTAATGATGAAACCAATCTTGGGTTTTTTATGACATATTTGGTTCGATTTCTGCCAAAAATGTCTCTCTCTTGCATTGTTTTTTGCATGCCAACACTCGGAGAATCTCAAGTAATGTGCAAAGAATGTGTGCATACACGCTTTGGGGCTAGATGTTGCTTTTGGTTTTGCGTTTGAAAGGCCCTGCATATTCCAGCAGATGCTCCAGAATTGACATATCTTTTTGTGGATGATGCTTGGAGAAGTCACAGACCTGCTTGAAGCAATTTCTAAATGAAAATTGATATCCTTACTCCCCCTCATGTTCATTTCATAATCGATGAGAATTAACCCACATAACTCCCAACAAATATTTTTCGGATTTTTATATCATCTCCAAATAACAAGAGAACTTAAAGGGTTACACCAATCGTGCTCATTGGTTTTGCACGAGGAGCAGGAAAATAGAGATACACAATGCTGTAATGCAGTTTTTGTGCATACAAATTTGCTGAAACTTGGTATTTATTGTGTTGGTGTGTCTGTATATAATAACAGCATTGGTGAAATATGTATTCAGAGCCTACCGGGTATTTCCATAAGTAGAAATTTTCAAATTTGAGTTCAGTTTTTAAATCTTTTTGAACAAACTATGGAGGCCTCTAAATCAAATTATCATTTTTTTCATTTGGAAACAAACTGTATAGCAAATATTCCTCAGGGCATCTGAATTCATTACAATGTTCTTCACCCTATCAAAAACCCTCACAAAACAACTTGATTTTTTTTAAAGAAAAAAGCCATGAAGGTTATTAAGAGGGAAAAAACCTCGTTAATATTTTAAAGTAATGTTCAAGGTAGTTCGACATAAATCCTTCAAAATAGACATCATCAATCGTTTATAGATACATGTATACAATATCGCAACATAGGGAGCCTCTGGCACTTATACACAGCCTACTCCAGTTTTAATGTTATTTGAATTTTCACACCTAATTTTTAAAATCTCTTTTGAAAGCGAACAAATTACCCTTTATTCAGGCTTGTAATTTATCTTACACAGTATGTGTATCCAGATTATTCAAAACCTGAGGCAAGCTGCTACCAAGTCTAAGAACAGCAATATCATATTACAAACCTCTCCTTGATATGTAATTCACACAATCCAAGGCAATATATGAAAAATTTTGCATTTTTGTTGTTGTGTAAGTGTACACTGTTACCAAGCATCCATCTATCTGTTTGAAGGAAAACAAACATATTTATTTTACTTTTAAGCACCTACAAATTAGCAATTTTTGTTGCTGTGACCTGTACCAATTAACATTGCAAGAAAGGATAAAGAGAACGCTTGTCTGCCAGTAAAAATGGTATTCTCTGGCTTTGAAAATTAAAACAAAAAAGTTTAATTCCTTCAAGATAGTAAAGAGTCCCCAGTCTTTATTCCTGACAAAATGGATGTGAATCATTGATTTTTTTGTTTGGCCTTAACGACACAAAGATAGACCAGGAATATCAGCGCTGCCCAAGGCCCATCTCCCATATGACAATAACAGAGCTTAGTTTGCATCCCCGCAGGCACAGTTCAAAAACCCTATCGAGTTACTGAAAAATTCATGTTGAAGAGTATTTTAAACTTTAGTTAGCGGCCAAGTTTAGTACTGTAAACCGCTAGATTAGTGTGCCATTTTATCATTGCGATTTGGAATCTTACTTATTTATGTACTCCTTGCGCAGTACGTACAACCATTAGCTTCAGAAACTCAAAAAAACAATTTCCAAGATGGCCGCCTAGAGGCCAGAAAGTAGGTTATATCGTGAAAAGGAAAAATAATCTGGGCAAATTGCCAAAAGCTACCATCACACAAAGTTTTAGCCATCTAGCCCTAGCGGTGATGAAACGTGCTCCGCCAACGGACGCCCCCAACGATGGACGCCGACAACGACGGACGCCACAAGCCAATAGACGACAGACGCCACGGTATCGTATAAGCTCCCCAGAGGTGAGCAAATAATCTGATTGATGCTAAAGTGAAATATCAATATCAATGCTAATTAACCATTTATTCTTCCAAATATCACGAAACGATAACTTGGACATGTTCTCAAAATATCAATATTTTTGGAAAATGTTCTTGATGTCATGGAAGACAGCGTCAGTCTGAGTACTGAACCAAGATTTGGGGTGAAAACATCAAAGTCTAGTTGATTGAGAGGGAATATCGTTTTCGTGATATTTTAAAGAATTACTGCCAAACCACCATTGATATGAAAATTTCGCTTTAACATCTATCAGATTATCTATCTAGCTTGAAGATGCAGACCACTTTAAAAATACCTTGTACCCAGGTTTTACAGGCTTTTCAGTCCTATACATTCATGGTCATGGATGGTCATATGGGCCCTGGATCCAAGGCCCATTTTTGAGTTTGATGGCCAAATTTGCAAAAATTTACCAAATGTTTGAAAAACCATGAAGCGGTTGGAATTTTAAGCTGATTTTTGCATGCAACAGAGGACGATGGTTGACGAACGCAACGGTATCGTATAAGCTCCCCAGAGGTGAGCTAAAAAGTATAATTTTTATCCATCTTTTTTTATCCCCATTCTTTATTCTTAGAAATGTGAATCCCTGACTCATTTTCACAGGTCTGTTTTGGGGAACTGATTTCAACGGTGGTCAGAGAAAACGTAACTGATTAACACACGTGAAGATCTTGTGGTGAATTTGCTGAAATTGCAGAAGAAATTCTACTCGCTGTATAGAATCGAATGGGTTAGGGAGAAGAAGAGTTACAGCAGACAGCAAATACAATTTCTCAGAATAAAAGCAAGCTTCTTCATAATTCATGTTTGATAAAAAGTGGCCGATGGCAGTTTTCTTTTATCAAAAATCAATCAGAAAAATCAATTCTTATATCTGAAAAAAATTCCTTAAAATAGCAAGCTCAGGTAAAAAATATAAAGAAAGGTTCATTTACAATACATGCACCTATCAGTCGAATAGTAATGGTGTCTCCTACTTATTAATTCATAGTTCAAATGTTTTTTGCAAACCCTATTGCTAAAACTGGTCTACTTTTTGGCATGCTGAAATTCCTAAAGAGATTTCTGAGCCAAATTAGGTTTCTTCTCGGTGAATTATTCAGTTAGATTCACTTGATTCTGGCAAATTTTATTCCAGACTGATAATAATTGCCTGGAAACAAGCCAACACAAATTTTTCAAATTACTTGTTTTGATAATTTTGGTGCTTGAAAAATAAATTGGATAAAGATATTGGAAAGGCTACTGCGTGTTAAAATCATAATACCTCAGCGCACAAATGAAATGGATACGGTCATTGGTCTCACCTGTGACAATGACAACCATTGATTGTCATGTGCAATTTCTGCCAAAATTTAGGACTCACTGAGAGCCCTAACTTTTCAGAAGCTCATGATTCATCTGAATTTGACAAAGCTTCCTCTGGGGTCTCCAGTTTCCTCCTACTTTATGTTTCAAATATCATCACCCAATTTTATTTATAGAGCTAATAAGGTCCTAGTTGATGCTCAGCTCTCAACTCAAGTTTTCGCGATTTGAAGTTGTAAGTCCAGGATAGATCAGTATTCCACTAATTTGCAGTGTTTTGTTTTTTAGGTGGGCCAATTCTATGAATAAGGATGATCGTACTAGTTCTGCAAAACATGGTTACGTGGCTAGCAGGAGTTCGCTGGCAACACCAAGACCTGGGCAACCAGGAGCCAGGATTGCCCCAGAAATAATTGAAAAATCTAATATTTTGATCCAAATATGATATTTACCTGGTTACATTTGATAAAACAATCATTGCCTTAAGGCTTGTTATCGATTAATTGTTTAAATCCATTGATAAATAGTCATATATTCGAGAATATTGACATTAATCATATGTCAAATTACCGTTATCTAACTTAGAAAAATAAGCTTCTCGGATATTACAAAATATATGTGTATAGTACATGTAGGCGCAGGTCTAGCGGTGTTGTACAGGAACGTTTCTGCCAAAATTTGGATTATTCGTCCTCAAACGCGGGATGAGCGCTTCTACATGCCACAACGGTTGGGCACCAATTGGTTTTTGTTTTATTGTTTGAATACAAAGCCAGCATTTACCATCCTCTCAACATCACTGGCTCATATTCACCGTCATTTCCACCATATGGCACAAAGGATTGGTGCTTTGTTTGTTTGCCACAAGAAACTGCTTAAAACGGAAAGGAAAACAGACAATTTGCAATCGATGCAGGTGGCTTCGGTAATAATCTGTTTTTTCATAGGTCTCATATCCTGTGTCATTTCACTACAAAGTGTTCAACAACCTTTAAAGGCTGCCACCACAATTGTGCAGATTTTTATCCCTTTTGGCCCATGGCATGCTTTTTGTCCAGTCTGTCGCAAGTAGGTTGGGTAAACCTGCTGGCACATTTGTTTCGGGATGATGGGTGTTTTCTTAATATAAATTAAAGTGACTGATGGTTCACTTTATAGCAATCATTATGCTAGAAGTATATATCATGATGAAGCTGTTACCTCATTCCTCTTGACTGCATAATCGCCACAGATTTACCCCGATCCCATGCCCCCTGATATCAAAACAAAGCCAAGTTGAGAATTATGATCTGCAATGGAAGAAACTGGCTTAACACCACAGCTGCGGGAAAGAAAATCAAGCTCCTTCTTTATTTGACAGGGAACATGTGCAACTTTTGTCCCTGATTATTGGCCTTGAAAATGTGATAACAGTGAACATGTTGAACGACTGACCCTTTTGTCAAGGCGCTTGGTTCCCTGAAAACACGCAAGCCCTGCCAGTTATTTTGCGATCATTTGAGAAAGCTTGCAATGATTAGAAATTTTTGCCGAATCACAAAAAAAAAGTAAAAATTTGTGGTTTACAGTAATGATTATCATATACACGTTTTTGCATTACAAATCAACAGCAATATGAAAACATTTCTAAACAAGCACATGATGACATGTATGAGGATGTTTGTTCAAACTACGTGGTTTTATTACTAACCTCGAATGTTTTTCTGACAAGCTGTCCACCTTGTTCACAGACAACTTTGACCTTGAGTTGGCAATTACCCGGTAGGCCAAGGTCGGTGGCTAGAGTCTTGTTCAGTTTCTCCTTCCTCCTCACAAAGTAACGGAGTCAGTAGGGAGTCCCCATCTATTGTCTCAATTCAGTTTTGCATTGAATCATCAAAAATTTGGATGATAATAATAATAAAACTTAAAATCTAAATACTGCTGCTGTTTGAAGAAATATTTAAAATTTCTCTATTACAGGTAACTTACACAACTTGTGAATTCTTCGAAGCACAGTTTAAGGTATACATCAAATATCACAGTTATGGATTATCACTTTTTACAAACAAAATGACAAATACGCAGATAGATTTTAAAAAATCTTTTCCTTATCTCCAATTCAATATCTTTTCAACATAAATTTATACAACAGGAATTGATGTGTTACAATTTCAAATAATAAGATACAATCTTTACTACAACACATCATGGTAATGCTTGATGATAACAATATGAGAATGCATTGCAAGTAGGCATATGTCATAAACTTTTTACATTTAGATATTTTTCACGCAACCCCTAACATTTTCATTAACAGAAATTTAAGCTACTCTGCATATCTACTCCCCTCACAACACAAATAGTTTCCCAATTTTTCAGCAACAGAAATTCAAAGCACTCCACAACAAAAGTTACATCAAAACATTTCAAATTTCTGAAAAAATGTTGAAATCTCATTATCAAATCGCTGGCGTGCCCTTGTCGTTAAGGAAGAGATCAAAGCCACCCGATGTCAAACCCATTCATAACAAAGTCAAGCTAACCTTTCAGGCAGTGCAGAATACAGGTTTGCCATTTAGAAAGTGCGTTTTTTCTCAATGGGATCTCCTAATGAATACCTTTGAGTAGGAAATCATACACGTCTTTGAAAGGTTAGACGTTTGAACCTGATTCATTCAGGAGGGGAGCTGGTGGGGATGCAGCAAGCAACCTCTTGCACTGACTGACGAGAACTGGCATTGGTACATGACAGGATTGGAATCCAGAACTGGATTGTGTTCCACGACTACTTTCTAGTAACCACCGGGAAAACCAACCTCTGCCACAGGGGCGCTGTAGTTTGGTTTTCTATAGGAAACAACCACTGCCGACGATGATATAAAACGAGCGATGTCAAAACTCTGTAACGGAGACTGAGGTAAAACAGGATAAATTTTGTCAGCAGGACCCGAGACATGACTGAGACAACTTGTGGTGACCAGAAATAGGGCTTCCTACAACTTTCTAACCAGCTTATTGCAGCATTGGATTCCCACATTAATTTTAAGGATCTTTCTTGGCAGTAAACAGTGTCTTTATCACGTCGAACAACAAACACCATAGTCTCGGCCTGACAGACAATTGGCCCAAATTCATAAAGGGTGTTTAAGGGTTAGACATGTACAACTTCTCTCTAATCAGTTTCAGGGCCTATTCATATTCTGTGAAGATTCACATCAAGGGCCAGAATCTGTCTATTCAGTAGTTAAATGCTGTTTTAAGCTAAACACCCTTTATGAATTTGGCCCAAAATGTTTTGCTTTGGGCAGGCATGTATGTACTTCCAAAGATTTCAAAAAGAGAGTGATACCATTTTTCTGATACATGTACATGTATAAACTGTAACGGATGTGTATGGTACATGTACATGATGTAATATACCGGTTGCATCATTGCATTCATAGTTCAGAACATTTCTCAAAATCATGTTCTTGCCTCCTCACTAATGATATCTTGTACAAGGATGGCAGCAAAATCCAGAATGTCATCTTGGGGAATTTTCGTGATCTTTACCAACTGTTTAATCACCTGAAGGTAGAAACAATATGAGAGAGTGATAAGATTTACAAGTTATATTAGATGCAACTGGAAAATGCAATATGATTGATTTGATGACTCAAAAAATACCCCAGGGCAGAAAAACATGAAAACAAACATCGTGGCAATGTTTTGATTCATCCAATTGCACAGGAAGACACCGTGGAATGATATACCTACATGTAGCACCGTCAAAATATTTTGTAATAACTTTGCCACCCCTTGGACCTTGTGCATTACATCGAAAAATATTTCCATTTATCAGTTTATCACAATATAAATAGTTTTTGACAACACTCTCGTCCTTCGGAAGATATTTTGACGGGTGATAAAAGTTCAGGTAACAGGTGTGACCATCACTCCCCCAACTTTCCGAGAATTAAGCCTCATAGGATATTTTTGTAATGTAAGAATATTAAATACGTGTAAAGTCTGCCAGTCTACATGTATGTTTACGATATTGGCAATGATCAATTACATGCTGAATGCCTTTACTTTAAAGAGGAATATTGAATATCATATTCTTGTAGACAGCCAGACTTTATTGATATTCTTCGTTAATGAAGTATAGGTCTTCGATCTAGTATCATATATAACATTGGCTAGATCAATGACATTGGCTATGATCAAATGATCATAGCCAATATCATAATATATGTAGACAGACAGACTATATTCAATTATAGGTCTTCGTCATGTTCAGTTTGAAAGTTAAAGACACTATTTGTTTTACAAAATATCTACATGTACAAACATGCAGGCTCTCTACATTACCATTCCACAAAAGATTTTTTGATCAATCATTGATTGAAACACAATAATAGTAATCGATGATATACTGCCCCAAGTTGTACATCGTAATAAACGGTCATTATTCACACCTCAGTTTTTGTAATATTTATAAAACTTTGAAAAGCAACTTCAGCGCTCCTATGATTGCCAGAGTATTGAATTGTGGTTTTTCAGATTCGCGTATCAAAGCCTCAGAGACTGTGCAGGGGTCGTGTAATGTTACAGATCTATTCAGTATGATCAAATACACTATTGATTCACTCTTAAAGCAATATCTAATCATTATTCATGCAATGATAGAAATAATTTTTCATAAATATCTGAAGGATAGAAATGTACATTCAGATAATTATTAACCCTCAGATTTGGAAAGCATTTTCAGATTGGCTGCAAACTCTGCAAAGCCGACCCCAAGCTCAGATGAAAAGAGGGGGTCAGGCATAAGGCTAGTGACCCTCACCCAATAAAACAAACCCTTCTTGTATAGAAATACAAAAAACAAAGCACAGTTAAAAGAAAATTTGGAAACAACAATAGGCATCTGGGGCCACGAGTCAGAAGATCCTCGGGCCTCTATTTGTATCAGTTCCTACGTGCAATCAACCACGGGTACCTGAAGACACCCCAAAGATTAATCACAGACCAGAGCAGCAGGTGGCGTTCATGAAGCAGGTGGCGTTTATGGACGAATTGCACCTTCTTTATCAGGTGAAATGAATGAATCATCTCATTGGGGAGGTATCAGGACCGGTCACAGGTGGCCAACGGTGAACCTTTCCTGTGTCACAACATTTTCTCCTTACTTACAATCAGCAGTCATATTTTGACTAATCGAGGTGAGCAGTCAGAAATTTTTTGAGGGGGTTCAGCCGGGGTAGCAGATGTGGTCAGGTAGTTCAATTGTTTCTGTTCGAGTATTATGGCCATGACTTTGAATCACCAATAACCAGACCATGCAAGATGTTTGTGATTGTGCTGTTCAGTCATATCACTAATATCAGTCTCTTTTTCTTTTCTAACGCCACCAAAATTTTAGGTCAAGCAAATATTGTCACGATTTGAGCAAGAGGCACAAAGGCCATTTTGGAGGGCACCGACTGCCATCGCAGCTGAGCCATGGTTAGTGAAATTCGAGACCGGCAGGCCCAATTCACTGATACTGATACCGATAGCCACAACTTGTTAAAAAGAGCCCATGAGAGCATTTAGCTGCAATATTCCTGAAAAACTGCCAACGTTGCTTGCGAGACTGAAAAAGATTTACCACAGACATGGTGGCTCTACGTGCATATCAAGACGGAGAAAAGTAAGAATCATCATTCATACCCTGCCACCTAGCAAATGTGCAAGGAACTTAGCCTTACTGGCCTTGCCTCTTACATACTAGATTTCATTACATAATATATGTTCATCACATGTATTGGAAAAATGAGCAAATGGAAGCCACGGTCTCAAGCTAGACGATAAAAATAGGCAACGACCAACATGAGTGACAGCTCATGAGCATGCAAGAAATATGCCATTTTTTAATGATATGGGTCCAAAATACATCTCAACAGGTTTTCTCACACAAGTGTCAAGAAAATTGTGTAATTTTTCATTGGTTTTTTCGAAAGGAATGACAAATGTCGATACTGACATGGCAGGATGGATTCAATTTCCATCACAGCCCTTTGCACATACAACGACATAGGTATAATTTGGGGATTTCTGATGGAAAATACGAAATTAACATTTTTGTAATGATATGTTGTTGCCTGTTGAATAATTATGAAATTGTAAAATTGTTGCAGACCCACCATAAAGCCAGTTGAAAATCACAAAATTTAAAGAAAAAATATTTTTCGATAATACAATTCATTGTACAGATAGCTGTTACTAATTTTCACATCTCTCAATTTCATCTAAGATTCGACGAGGTTGGCAGCAATTTTGATAAAATTATTCAATGCATGTCCTATCATAATTGCCTCTGTGCTGGAGAATCAATTCCCAAGCTTGCCATGAATTAGGCGTGCTTCCAACTTGCTGAGTTGGTCCATTCTGGTGGGGGATAAAGTGTTTCAAAAATGTTGAGAAAACCGTGTTGTTGGTGTCTTCCTACCATTGAAATAATGCTGTGTTTATCAGGTGGTAAGATTTGCATCACAAATGGAGAAAATGCACACTGACTTGTTTTGTGGATACCAGCAAACAAGTGGCAAAATAAGAACTGATGTTGTGCCAGCTTTGCTGAGTAAGTTGTTTTAGTTAATTTTCCAGTGAGTTCATATTTCGATTGTTTTTCTTGTGATGTGCACATTTTCCCAGGCCTCGCCAGCTAGTGTAGGCTGCTTAGGTAAGTTAGAAGGCCCGCCTTCAGTAGGGTACCGAGTCTCTGGGGTGAAAAAGATCAAAAATATTATTTACCAGATGAAATAGAAAACAAAACGTAAGAAGATATTACGTGTATTAATTTCAGCTGATAAAAGCTATTCACAATCACTTTTTAGACAACCTACTACCCCGAAGAGGACAAAACAGTGCAGAAAAAAATGTACATCTATTCTATAAAACGTGCAGTCATTTCCCACTAACAAATGAGACTTTTCCACTAATAAACGAGAAGTAAAAGAAAGCATGCAGTAAAAACCAAAATACAACCTCTTCACAAAAGGGACAACACCAATTTTTTGCTACATGTACCATCGAATGTCGTAATGCGTCACTTTTGCCAGCAAACTAATGAAAATTATCCCGGGAAAAAATGTTGGTTGCGCAAAAAGTATAACAAAAGTATCAGCATGATCAGGTGAGACGGTGATCAAGAAATGCGATGGAACGTTTTTAGGAAGTATTACGTTACAGAATCATCTTGGGAGAGATTTGGAGACAATAAGAGCTTCTTATTTCCGGTTGAGGCAACCAAGAAAAGTTTTGCCACTCCAAGTAATAATTTTGTACGGATTGCAATAAAAAGTGTTTTTTAACCCTTCAGCAAACATTTCAGATTTGGCGCCAGTTATCGCAAAGTGTTTGCGCGTTGTAAATTTTGAGAATTACGAAAATTTAAGAAAATTATTATTAACAATTTGTATTTTTGGATTGCGGATTTTCCTTGTTTTTCATGTAATTGTTTTTACCTTATCACTATCCTGCTGATCAATGATGTAGGAAGAGGCTGCTATCACTGCCACAGCCAACAACATGAAGTCGTTCTCAACTGCTACGAAATTTAACCTGAAGCCGAGAAAACAGAGTTTGAGAAAAAATATAGAGTTTTACGCAAATCAATCAATGGAGATAATCTTGAGAAAATTTCAAATTACTCCACAACATTTTATGTTGCAATAGGGCCACATCAACATATTGTCTGTGACATCATCAACTTCTGACAAAGGACTTCAGATATCAAGCCTCTTACATTAAACAAAAAGCTATGTTTCCCCAACACTGGTCATTTTGGAATTTAAATTTAAATTTTACCACTACACTACGACACAGTCCAATCCGGTTTTGCCAAAAAAGTGCCAGACTGACAAGTTTTCACCTGCTCAGAGCCAGAATGCAGCCTAAATTTCTTGCAGCTTATATAAACAGATAAAATGACAAGGAATTCATCCATGCAGCTTTTATAAAATGGGTAAAATGACTTGGATATGATCGATATATAATCCAACAGTTCAAATGTAGATAAACACATATGATTTGTTCAATGTCCTGAACACTGAATGAAATAAAAATTCATCAGTCCAGGAAAAAAGAATATCAACTTGTCCCATAGCAACAGATGAAAGTGTTGGTTCTAATTCTAAAATCTGCACATGAAACATAAAGAGCTATTGTCTTCGCAGAGCAGCAAACACTCTAATCCTTAAATTCAAGACTGTGGACAAAACACCCCAAATTGCCATTCAGAACTGATATTAGTCACATGCCCCAGGCCAGGTCTCATTATGGTTTGATTTTGGGTTTGTGAGAAAAAGTAGGTGGAAAACTGTTCATATATATGGAGCTGTTCATTTGCAATAGAAAGGGGAGAACATATGTAAATTTGAGGTAGCCAGCAGTGTTAACCACTAGGCTATGAGGCTCCTCGTAATCTGATCAGTATCAAATAAGCCAGACACCCACCTGTCTTGTCCGGACATAACCGATGAGCCTGTTGCCATCTGGTACAACTGTGAATACATCTTTTGCCGTCTAAGATAGAACATGTCGAGAACCTTGAGGGAGATCCCGTGGATGATTTTTACCTCACAGTCACTACCAGCAATGCCACCTAGATGGAGAGAAAATGAAAACTTACTCCCAAATGATAACCAGGAAAATGTTCACTGAGGCATTTGCTTGGTCTTAGAATTTGTGTCACAGGTCTAATTTATATTCAAAAATGGCATATTCAATTTACATGTAGGTGCACGATCATGCCAACTTTTAAACCCGCAGACACAGTATGACGTGAGATACATCAGATATCTGTCACCTAAGGACTTTCCAATTAGGATTTCATGATTCATGATGGTGGAACAAGAAATTACAGTAACTACAGTGAATGCAGAAAACAAAGTTACTTTACCCATGATTTCCAGTATTGTCTCCAAGTAGACAATAGGTGTTCTTATCGCCACTCTGTATTCAAGCGTCTTTAAAATGCGCAGCTCCGACTGTAAGATGCTATCTTCGTAATACCGATGTCCAGCATTGGTAAGGAAAACCCTTGCCTTATGTGGCGTGATCACCTGAAATGTGGTTAGATTTATATTACATATTAAATAGGACAACCAGTACATGTACTCAAATTGTAGTCTTTTTTCATCACTGTTTAACACAGAAAAAGTAGCCCTTTGAACATCAGGCATCCAAATGGCAAAGCACAAGAGTAAGTGACTGCAGGCAGTATCAAAGGTGCAAGAAGGCACAGCTAAGGGAATAGCAAAATGCCCACCTCAGCTCCCCATTATTTGACTCTTGAGAACATTCTATGAAATCCACTTTTCACACTTACAATTCACTGCAATCATGGTTACAAGCAGAGAAAAGTCACTGCAGGCACTTGTAACAAGGACCTGAGATCGCTGCGACCTACAATCAACCCAGCAATTACTAGTTTGACCCGCAGACATTAGTAATCGTTTTGCCAAGCACTGCAGCGATAATTGTCAGAGGTTATGGCAACAATGATTGGTTGTTTGCTGGGTGCTATCAAATTTACCTTGTAGTGAGATGTCAACTTTGATGCCAGCTGACAACATGAGACGATTCGAAGTGTGATCTGCTTGCGTATTCTCTCCTGGATTGCTGCCCAATCTTTACTCTTCGTTTTACTTTTCGACTTCTTCACACACTGATAGAGATCTTGGATATGTTGCACCATGAATCTGGAATCGTAATTGTGAAGCTAGTGCCTTAGTCGCAAAGACTTCATTTGACATGTTTTACACCTTGAAGGAAATTTCTCATTGAGAATAATATCAAAGTCCATCAAGCAAGTAGTGGTTCAGCTAGTTTTTGCAGGGCCTGTGAGCACACCCTGCCTTCTCTCAATTTTCTAGTTTTGCCCTGCCTGTTTTCAGGAGTAGCCATTTCATTTTTAAACTGAAGGAGGGCACTGCACCCTGCCTTTTTTAGACTGTGTCCTTTTGTGCCTTGCCTTTTTTGTTTTCCAGCTGAAACCCTATCAATCTTGGAGTCTTGAGGTTTGTGTTTGTTGGAGACCTCCTGCATGGAAGTTTTTGAAAACTGTGGTCTTACCTATCGAAAAGTTCTACAGCTAGATACTTGGTCTCTGGCCGCAATCGAAATTTATCACATGTCAGAAAGACAAACTCGGCTGAAGTTGAATTTTTAAAGAAACCCTGAAAGAAGATAATTTGGGAGGAATTAGAATTCAAAGTGTGCAGACAATTCAATATAATGATCGCTGAACAATGCATTATCAGCAACCTGAACTAAGTCAAAAAAACTTCAGTGACGAGTGTGAGACTACAGACTACTAAACTAACAGTAACACAGAACTCTGATGTCAGCCAAACACCTATATCACTATCAGTAAGCTCTCCTGAATCTTAATTTACTACTCAATTCACTTATGCCTATGGTATATCACTATCAGAAGAAAAAAAGAAGCCTTCAACGAGAGGGAAGTCTGGGACAACATTTCAAATAAACTGCATTCCCAAAGGTCAACTTTTAGGCTACCTGTTTGTGACAAGTTGATCTCATAGCACCTTTATTTTCTTCTGCCAAGATACAAAAGGAATCTTCCAACAAATCAAGAGGTAGGCTACATGTTTGCTCATTGAAGATCGGCTCTGGTGGCGTGCCAAATATTCCATCTCTTTTACTTTTCACCATTTTGATAGGCCTTCACTCAGCTCAGGAACGAGCATGCACAGCAAGTATTTGTATCACCTGTATTATTATAAAGTTAGAAAACAGTATAAAAATAAACGAAGTGACTATTGACACGACCGTCGTGTCACGACCGTCGTGTCTGCAGTGATGCAGGGTAAGACTTGCAGCCACGACCGCCGTGCCACGGTACGGTTGGGTCCGCAATACTAAGTTTCATCGCTGCTTGCACGACGGTCGGTAAGCCGTATTCAGGTTGTTCCGGTCCATGTTTTATATTCACGCACGGTCGGGTACGCAACACCAAATTTCGTTCTTGTTGGCACGACGTCGTCGTTTCCGCAATGAAGGGAGCCTGCATTGCGGAAACGACGGTCGGGTCCGCAGTGCTAACAATAACCATTCGGGGCACGACCGTCGTGTCAATAACAGCTTCCAAAAATAAAACTTAAAGCAAGAATTAAGAAGACTTGAGACCTCTTTCTTTGTATTTCTTGCTCCCTCTTCTACCTCAGTAGCTGAACCCTTTACAATGATTTGACCCCTTAATGACACTTGACTCAGTGGTCTGTGGTCACTAGACTCCCAGGGCAGCCCATTGCGTCTCCTTAGGGTAGGAACGAGGCCGGTCCACTGCGTCCGGAGTGTAGGCCTACTGTACTTTTTATCAAATAATCAATAAAATCATGAATGAATGTTCGATTTACACGGAAAAAAGTGTGTTCTGTTCTTCAAACTCCTTGTAATCTAACTTTATTTCAAACTCTAATACATATTGTTTAATTCAGACGGATTAAGCATCAAATTAAAAGTCTCATAGCGCGGTAAAAATGGTTTATTTGGGAAGTCCTGTCAAATTCGAATTTAAAAGTACCGCGCGCTGAACTCACTGATTGACCTCTGACCTATATTTCAGACGCATGCGCAAAACAATCAAAAATGGTGGACAGCTTTCACAATTTGTGAAAAATGACCAGAAAAGTGGTTCTAATTACTAATGATGATAAATTGTTCTGTTGTAAGTAGTACAACGTGAATGTATATGGTGATACCTCGTTAAGGAACATCAGATGTGAGCGTAGAAATTTGTAAACAGTTTATAATGCACATATTTGTTTATCAACAAGTCATGAAATTAAGACATTAGTCCACTCAGACCACTGTACTGTAGTAATAGCCAGAAGACTAGAAGAAAGCGCTTGGTCAGTGAATAAGCACCTTATGATATGATTTCTAATGGCCTGTGTTTCAAGTGCTAATCCTCAGTATGAGTATTCAAGCACATACAGGTGACATACAAATCACTAACCTTTTGGCAAATTATTGTTATTGACTGATAGTCATGATAGTGATATTTTTCTTTCATCTTCAGGATCTGACGGAACAGAAAGTTGGCCACTGGGCACTACTCATCATGGTGACTGCTGCTGCTAATCATCCCAATGAATTATAATTGCCGCCACCATGTTTGCCCTGGATCAATTTGATGAGTGATTCTGCTGATAAGGAAATGCAAGAGGAGGAGAGTCTTAATATATTCAGCATCCAATATCTAAGTGCAATCTATTCATCACTAATTGCAACAATGAGAAGCCGGAACAGTTTGATTATCATGACACTGCTGTCATCAGCACTGGTGATGTTATGGCTAGCATACATCCCACTGCCAAACTTACACGTTGTGATGATCAGTGCTAGCGATGCTACACATCGGACGCTACACCGCCTAGCACCCAGCACTATTCATAAAGATTCACTTCGAGAATTAGACATTGATAAACAGTATCTTAACCAGCTCGGATTCGTTGGCACACCGAATATGTTTGGAGTGTCGCCGATCAATTCATCTTTCCCACCACCAGTGTTTGTCAGCGCCATCTACTGGAAGAACGTGCAATATACTCGTGAATTCATCTCGTCTCTTCAGCAGTATCTTCCAGAGCGGAGGGTTGTGATATACGATCTTGGTCTCAGTTACTATGATAAAAAAGAGGTGGGTAAATGATAAAAAAGTTGTATAACAAAATCGTTTACATGACGCCAAGATGAATCCAAATTAGAAAGATGAATCATGTTGAAAAATATCAGGCTGGAAGACCACATAGATTTTTTTTTGATAGATCAGGCATATGCGACCTGAAATATCTCTTTCATTTTTTGAATCTGGGTTCAAATCACTATACCAAGGAATTCTTACTATGTCATGGCCGGAACCTGTAGAAGGTTGGAAAATGTGAAAAATACACATCGGAAATAGAAATACTCAGGTTGTTGTTGTGTACTTGCACACCGTTAACTAAGCAATTTAGAAGTGGTCCTTGTTATTAAAAATTTGTGTCCTTCATTTCAGTTCAGCGCATCATGCAACATCACGATGGGGTGTATTTTTAGATCATTTGACTACAGTAAATATCCATACCACATACAGAGCATGGAGACGAGAGCATATTTACCCGTGATATTACAGGTGAGTAGTACAGCACAAAATCATCTTGAGACACAAGGCTCCCAGATCGCACATTCCCTTTAACATGCTCTGTGGACTGCCTGTTCTAAAGGTGGGGATTGGAATTATTGGGATAAGATGCATAAAGGAGGAGTTGGACAGTTCAGCCCACTTAATTGGGGACTACTGTGGGGGTAGGTCTCCGTCTCTGAACTACAAGTATGTACAGTGGAACCCCGGTCGGCGACCACCTCAGTAACGCGACCACCCCGCGAACACGACCAAAATTCTCCGGTCCCGAATGGTTTTCTCTCTAATTCTCATTAACTGGCCCTCGCTAACACGACCACCCCGGTACCCAGACCGCGACCACCAGCTTGGTCGGTCCCAATCTGCAAATTAACCCCGCTAACGCGACCATGAGGCCTAATTGCCGTAATCAACCATGACCGCATCGTATCAATTGGCACCTTCTCGCAAATCCGTGTTGATAGTTAGCACCTCGAACACAATGACCATGGGAATCCATATGAAAATAAATGATGTGTAAGTGAGTTTGATCAAATGTAAGCGCAAATAAAATGAAGAATAAACTTTCTTTTCGACTCACGGTTTGTTTTTCATCATTTAGTATTAAATGATGTCAAGAGGCATGCACACGTAGTTTTTAGGACAAATAAATTATGTTGATTAGTAAGAGTACCGATACTCAAAGTAAAGAATGCTTACTACGTCGTAATATTGATAAAATACGTTTTTAAAAAGATGATTTAATCAGTACCAGTTCAAATTGGCTGAAGTTAAAGCAGGAAGACATCAGGAATAATTCTCAACATCTTCTCACATCACCTCTCTCAATGTTAGCGGGAATATTAGCTTGACATCAAGAAGGGCAGCTGCCGATGGTGTGAATGACATGCTTGCTCTAATTAGCATGCTCAAGTTTTAATGTAATGTTTGGTCTAATTAGCTCTCGTCAGTTTATTTACTCATTTACATAAGTTGTAAATTAAACGCAAAACACTCAAGAAAATGATTTTTTATTCGTGATATACACACAAATTATCGAATCACCCGGTGGCGTAGTCATTAATGCATGTCAATGTACACACAGCATATCTGCTAGGACGATGTTTTGGCGGGAAAACCTACTTATGATTCTTAAATTCACTAACGCGACCACCCCGGTAACACGACCTCTTCGGCTTAGTCCCTTGGGAGGTCGTGTTACCGGGGTTCCACTGTATTTTGAAATTGTTGACATCTTTTTTCATAACTTTTACTTTTCCTTGCATTTGCAGCAAGCCTTGAATGACTTTGGCGGTATAATCTGGGTCGACACATCAAAGGAGGCAAAATACCTTATCACAGGGGACCTGAAAGAAATACTTAAAAAAGCTCAAAAGGTTGGGTTGGTCGGCTGGACAGTGGACGAACCAACCTCTGCACTCAGCCACCCCAAAATGTTCTCATATTTCAAAACAAAACAAGATCACTATTATTTTCACCGCATGATCTCGACAGAAACTCTTGTCTTGTTTAATACGAAGATGCTTCATTATGATGTTATGGAGCCTTGGGTGCGGTGCGCCCTCATTGAGGAGTGCGTGCGCCCGACAGGCGCCAAGAACACCGCCTGTAATTACAACCGTAAACCGCTATACCGTTACTCGGGTTGCCATAGGTATGAAATGTCGGCCATGAATATTATACTAGGATTAGTATTTAATTTTGACTGCGGAGAATATACAACAAAAATTCCCATTCTGTCGTCGGTCGCACCAAATTCGACTGATGTGACATCAGCTGCACAGGTGACGACGAAGGCTCAGCATGTGACACGGATGTGATCATGTGACACAAAGATCATGTGACGTCTGCTGACCTTCAGGTTTTTCTTGTCATGCATTTGCACTGCAGACACCATACAAAGCTATATTACCAAACAAAACCATTTCATTCGACTTCTTTTGTCCTACGGGCTGCACCAAAAGATATTGTTCCAAAGTGACATATTTTAGTTTTGTCGACATACCCCCAGTCAAAAGATCATAGAGCGGGTTGGTTTCATTCTAAAATATAGCTTTGTATGCCTGTACTTGTCCGCTGTGATTTTATTAGCTTAGCCACTGTGAAGAAACATACAGGCTTAACCTTTGAATGGAATCATTCCTCTTCTGATTCATAATGTCCAAAATTCTCATTTTTTGTCCTAGTCTGATGGCTGAAACTTAATACTCAGGACTGCACGGACACATCCTTAGGCAGGAATGAAACAGTATTCTTTGTATCAATGTAGTTGGCCATATAGGAACACAAACATTGACATCACCTCCTTGCGCACAACATTCTATGATTGGTTGCATAGTTTATGTGCAGTGGAACCTCCCTAAGCGGACACCCTCTCTGTTAAGGACACTGGCTTTGGTCCCAAATTGGTTATTCCCATTCGTTTTGATCTCTTTAATCAGGACACCTTTCTATTACAGACAGCTTGTGTCAGTCCCGAGTGTTTCCTTAATAGAGAGGTTCTCTTGTATTTTGTGTTGTTTTGCATTTAAATGTACATGTAGCTTGTTAATGATTACTGTGTCGATGCTTATAAGCTGGCTTTGGGGCATCTGTTTTACATCTGTCTATTACATACTCATTGCTGTACAAAAACAGACTTCATATATTCTCAATTTCATAGTCTGTTTTGAAGGTATACATTCTTTGTGAACATTTAGGTGAGGGAATTGTGATAACAATAGGCCAATAATACATGTAATAGACCAAAAATCTAGGGCTTTCTTTTTGTATATTTTTACAACCTTGACTGCTTAGTATTCCAAGAGCATTTACTTGAAACTGCTTGATATATATGATAATGTGGTAGTTAGATAAATGATAGATGTTGTCCATTTGTGCACAGTAGACAAATGCACGTCTCTATACAATTAGATTCCCTCAGAGAAAGTATCTTTTAAAAGAAAGATAGCAGGGGTTAAGAAGTAACATTGCCTTACAGTTATAAGAAAATCTTGCCAGGTCATGGACCAAGAAGCAGCAGTTTCAGAAAGTTAACCCAGTAACAGTAATATTTCACCTTCAAATCATATACCATGACATGTGAAAGTTTTCGGTACTGTACATATTTAAATAATGGTTAACTCATTCCTTCAAACTTTCATAATATTGTCATAAGAATCAAGCATTGAAAGCTGGTGTGATCCTTATTATACTTTTGAAGTTTACAATAAACTTTCTTTCATAATATGACGTTTTCATTTATATGTTGAAATCTGAGAGGAAAACAAGAGTCGTTTTGTTAAAACCTTGCCTCTATAACTTGGCTGGTGCAACAGAGGCGCTATCAGGAAATGGTGGACTCCTTTGAAACTTGGCTTGGGCAACAGAACGTTCTAGGAAGGTCTAACCGATTGGAACTAGACAATGCGACAAAACCTTGCCAAGACCATACGAACTAAGACTGCTGATACTAGACACATGGTTTCAATTTCATGTCCTGAAACCAGGCATGGACAATTGACAAAGACGAACTGTCACAACCTGCCTTATATCTGTAATCTTGGTTACAGCTTGGTATTGATGCTCTGTCACAACCTGCCACAATCAATGGGTGATATGAATAAAGACTAGCAAATGCTTTTATCTAAAACTCCATGTACATTTACACTAGGCCTTTCTGTACAAAATTGAAGTAAAAGCATTTTCTAGTCTATTCATATCACCCAATGATGTGACGAAAGACTACTGAATGTGTTTACTTTACTTGGAAAAGAATGGCCAGGCGTGAGTTTTCAGTAAAAGCATTTACTCTTGTCTTTATTCATACCAACCAGTATCTTGGGAACTACTAGACTGAGATAATAGAGACATGCGGTCGCAAGCTGACCAATATCTTGGGAACACATCACAAGACACAGCTCGTCACTCAGTCACAACCTGTCCCAGTATCTTAGGATCAAGTTGTGGATCAGACCATGGCCTAAGGACTAGACATCATCACATCAGTAGGAGGAAGCCATTGAAGGCGGCAACAAACCAGCAGCGATCAGTCAAAAGTCGTTTACCACATGCTATTTGTTTGTTGTGTCTATGTTAAGGTTTGATTTGGCTTTGAACAATCACCTTTGACCAGTGCGATGATGTCTTTTTGCCGAGTAATTGAAGAGACACTGTTACAGCCTATAGCCTATGTCCCAGGGACGGGCTACAGACAGGTCATATCAACCTGATGATATATTGTATCTTGTGGACAGACATAAACCAGAGCAATATCTCTGAAACATTGCTTGGGAATCATTGTAATCCTGAACCTACTTTGGGGGAATAGTCAAACTGTCTTGCTGGCAAGAATTACAAGAAGAACTATGCCCTTGAATAGTCCCCATCTCGCTCATTTTATTCAGGCTGAACCATTGGCGTTGTGTGTCTATATATGTGACCCGCCACAGCAAAAGCAGGCAAATGTCACTCTGAGCTTGGCAGGTTGAGACAGACTGTTTGTTCATTTCTGTGTTGTCTGCCTTTGGTGAAATATGAACACATCATTTTCTTCTGGTTTCATTTAGGCTCATCTTCTGTGCGACATGCGCCTGGTTTTGCTGTGACGGGTCACATATTTCTCCTCCAAAAAGACAGACTTTAGGATTTTTAGACATACATCAGCGATGCCCAGCTTAAGGACAATGTCCATGCTCTCTTAACCATATGTCATAGGTTGGGTTGACAGAGACATTGTCACAACCTATATTCCCCTCGAACGATGTTGGGACAGTGATGATGTCCAAGCCTAAGCAAAAATGTTTATCACAGACTATGAACTGAGGCTGGATATAAGAAATGCACTGTACCTTTTCAACTGCATCCTTGCCCGTCTTGGTTCAGATTTCAGTGCTTAACGAATGTTTTGCTTCGGAAGGGACCCTGACTTCCTCCAATGGAGATGGACATTACCTTGTGTGCAGAAGTCTTGTACCTAGCTTTATACCAGCATGCCCAGGTTGTCTATTAGATAAGGTCACTCACAAGGAATGTTCATTGCATAAGGTTATTCTACCAGTCATTAATGATCCCCTTTTCACGAGTTGTTGCCAATTCAAGGAGTTTTGCACTTGCCACCTGCATAATCTACTGCGCCCTGCATGCCCACGTTGTGTCCTCCTTCGCTCGATTAATGGGTTCTACCAGCGTAATTTATAAAGATAGCTTTGAACAAAGAGTGCATTCTGCATATATCCTTGTTGATTTCAACGACAAATTCCCGATGATCTCTGTATATACATGTATTAGTTCAACACCACTTGCTATCGGCAAGATTCAGCAAAATATCCGACATCTTTTTATACGGTGTAAAAGCCTGTGCACATCAGCACATGTCAGCGCAGCTAGTTCTAGTGTATTTCTGTGAAACTCTCCATGGCAGAGTCCTAACGGGGAGTTTTGAGGGCCCTGTTGCCCGAATTGCCAACAACTCACCTAAATAGCATCAGCACACAAATAGAGGATCCTTGCCTGACGAGTGTCCTTAGTAGAGAGAGAGTCCTACCAACAGAGGACCAGTGTTCATAAAGGAGATTTCACATTAAGAGTATTTTCCGCAGGAGAAATAGTAAAGGATGAATTTAAATAAATGGATGAGACTTGTCTGATAGCAAAAAGCTTTAATTTACTTTTTAAAGGAACACAAAAAATTACAGCTAATAGTCACTTTATTATTTTACATAATTTTCAAATTATCCATTGCCGAGTTCATCTGTTACCAACAAAGTTTGTTTAAAACCTTGCAAAACATTAAACTAAATACAGTCCCAATCACAACTGACCTCCTTAAAGGAGATTTTGCACAACCAAAGTTTCGGCCTACTATATACATCTTTTTACGCCCAGGCCAAACACAGGCTCCGACCACAATCTACTTATCCTAAGCATGCTAAGTGAGAACTGTGCAAACTAACACACATTTTCTACCAAATCAAATGAGAGCCAAAACTCTTCTGTCTGCAGAGAAATTACAGCACTGTCCCTTCACCGGTTTCGCATTACATGTGCTATATATCTCGAAATTGTTCAATTCACTTTTAGTCAGCTTGAAGAGCATACAAAGCTTCCATGATATCATCAAAATCTAACCGCGACAAGAAAAGATGCTTCATTTGAAGCTCGATGTTATCCGAAATAGTTGTCCTCCTGAACAAGACTTTGGCTGCCATGACGACCAACCAGTCAACAACGTCCGTCTTGTGTGGTATAGATTCCAGCCAATGTTTCGGACCCCACAAAACAATCTGCATCATGTTGGCAGCTGTTTTTGCATCAGGACGCTGAAATAATGAATAGAAACAAATGTTATTGAGGGCTGATTTGATCATGTTGGTGTGACATCTTAGAGCAAACGCAAAATATTGTATTGAAAAGGTCCTGCCATGCTGCAGAAAAAGGAACACAATCAGCGCTTGAATGAAATGTTGTGTTAGAAATACTATGGAATGTTTGACGTCATCAGACAGGATATTTCTTGATGGTCGGATTTAGATTGTTCGATACAATGTGGATTTTGCACGACAAGCCATTCAGCCAACTATTTACATTTTCTGTATAAAAGTCTGGCGAAAATCAGCTGGCTATATTCGGCCTGATGAGCATGTGGAGGGTTCCATTCATGGCTTAATTCAACATGAAATCAATTCAGTGAATGTCTCAAGTCTTACCTCCTCTTGGTCTCTCATAAGAAGTTTTCGCACAATTCTCTGGACAGGTTCTGGAGCTGAAAGAATATACAAAACAACATCAGTAATATGAAGCACCTCCCCCCACAGGGATTTGAAGCAAACATGGCTGGCTCAGAAATTTCAATTACTTGCCCTAATTAGCACTATTTGATTCCAATCCCCAGGTATTATGATATCCGAATATAATGTCGTTGGTCACTCTCAACTATGAGAGAAAGGAAGGTGGAAAGGGGTTTACCTGGGGAAATAACTGAGTTCTTATTCTCTCGCTCACGTTTTTTTAAATATTTCCAGCCAGCAACAACTGAATAAGTAAATGCAGAAACAGGGTCAAGGAACAATTTGCAATTTAAAGCCTGTATGGGTTTAAATAAACAGAGGCAACGACTCCAGTCTATTCAGACGTTTCGTATAATTGGTACTTTTTCAATTTAAAGCCTGTAACCTTACCATTGTAAAGAGGTGGAAGGTCCTCCTCGTCATAGCTGTAGCTATTGAGTCGTAAACCATCTGCAGATCTGTAAAACGGGTTCGTCTGACCAAATATTTCATACGCCAAAGTCCCAGCCGACCAAACGTCAGTCTTGCTGTAGTCGAGATCCGACCCGACCCCTGGTGATGCTGTCACAATCTCCGGCGCCATTAGAGTAAGGTTGCCTCCTATGCTGATTTCATCTGTCGAGTATGGCAGTCTGAGATTATCAGAGGCCAGACAACAGCCGAAGTCACTTACAACAAGCCGTGGACAACCTGGAATGATAAAGAATTATCTAATGTTAGTTTAAAGGACAAAAACATTATGTCTTTTGATAGTCAGTTTATTTTGAGATGTCAACTTACCACAAGAGTGTTTGACATTGAGAGTTTATTTGTATCGACCTACCAGCTGAGTCCTTGACATCGAGGAGTATGTTATCCCCTTTTAGATCCCGATGAGCAATTCTATGGTCTGACATGTGAAGAACACCCTCTAGCAGCTGGAGGAGAAGCAAACAGGAAGATTCGGACGAAAGTTGTCTGCTCTCTACGAAATTGCTCAACGTTGTCTCATACCTGAAAATGACATTTTGAGGGAGAGTTAAAATGATAAAACCTTCCTGTAAACTCAAATTTAAGTGTCTCTTTATTCAGCCAAAAATTTCTCAAAAATTACAAAATTTCTTTCAGATTTCCCAAAAAAGTTTTTTTTGGCAATTTGTATATACAGTGTACATGTCAACATGCTGTTACATGTGCATTAATGTAGATGAAATGACATTTCAGCATGATACGAGCTCACATGCCTTTAACAACCTGGCCCTAGCCCAGCCCAGGTGTCTCCGGAGGAAAAACTCTGGTTACTATAAAATTTTGACACATATCTGATCAGCACTTACAAGTACATGTAGTAAAGTTTTAAATAACGTCATAAGTCGAGTTTCAACTCCCAATTCTTCCATGTTCAAAATATCAAACAAGAACTAACTTTTTCATGACAAGAAACATGGTCTTGTTTCTTCCACATCCATCGGGATTGAGACGGGCTGGCAGCGCCATGGGGTAGGCAATCAACGCCTCTGCCAACAGAGGGAAATCCCCAACGAATACTGTGTGCATGTCGACGATGTTTGGATGTGGTGGAATATTTGGTAATTTCATCTTTGCAGGATGGCTGTGAAAAAGAAACAGTCATGAATGAGTTATTTTGAAAAAAGTGGGGTCTGGTTTTAATATCCTTAAAAGGATGGTACATCTGAAACCAGCAGGAATGTTTACAGTCTAAAAAGGCAAGTCTTGTGAAGTTTACAGTCTAGATAAAGCAGGTCTTTCGAGGTATACAGCCCAGACAAAGCAAGCCTTTTGAGGTTTACAGTCTAGACAAAGCAGGTTTTTTATGTCTACAGTCTAGACACAGCAAGTCTTTTGAGGTCTACAGTTTGGACAAAGCAACTCTTTTGAGGTTATCATTCTCTTCTGAATGATTTCCACCAACCTCACTCACCCGTTTTCCCACATCCCGTTCACAGCGTTCTGAGACACCATCTTTGCCGGAATCGCCTCCTTCTTGAAATTTTGCATAATCTGATGACTGTTTGATGCAGCACCATAGTTGAACGTAATCTTTATCGCTAGATCAAATTTCTTCTCGTCATCAATGTTTGCTTCGACACAGGTTGGTGCCTCCGACAGATCATCATTTTCTTTATCAGAAATGATTTCGAAGGAAGCGAATTTTTCAGACTCAAACACATCAGGGATGGAAGAGGCGAGGTCAATCCTAGTGATCGTATCTTCCTCAACCTGGAACGAAATTGGGGCATCTGCATTCAAGTCCTCTTCCGACTCTGGGATAACTTCAAAACTGTCATCGTCATCTGACTGGATCTGCCTTCTTATGAGGGCTGTGGCATCCTGGTTCGACGCAACTTTTATCGTCAGGTTGTATTCTTGCTGGTGTTCAATGTCCAGTGGTGCATCAGACAGATTATCATCTTCTTCGCCAGAAATTATTTCGAAGGAAGCTGATTCTTCCGACACTGAAACATCTTCCCTCGAAGAGACATCATACCCAGTGACCCCATCTTCTTCAACAGGGAAGGTCTTTGGGGCATCCGTATCAAAATCTTCCTCCGACTCTGCGATAACTTCAATACCGTCATCATCATCATCCTCATCGTCACAAGGCGCTGAAACAAAAGGGAATCTGAACTCATTTGTCATTGGTTTTCTACCTACATTTGCCCTCAAACCAAAAGACCACCAAAGTAAATAAACAGCCAAAGCTGTGAACTGTTCCTTACCATTTGCCTTTAATTTCGCTTCATACACAGCTGCATTGCACCCCTGTCCAATCATCTTTCCAACCTCATAGTCGGCAAACCGGGCGCCAAACTCTGACGGAATGATGTCGTCCTCTAACTCTGCCTTGAATGAGGTGTTGTCGATCATGAGATTCTGAAAAGTTGAAATATCTTTCGAATCAAATATCCCAATGAATTGGGCCTTAAAATCATAAAAGCACGCTTTTTCTGTTGCAACTGAACTGCACTTTGAGAAAATTTGTAAAAAGTTATGCAGAATTTGGGAATGGAATTAAGCCTATGGAATTACAATGCGTGAGGCACAAAAAATTAACAAATTGACATCAGATATTTAAGTTGAAACCTTGGTTGGATGGGAGCTAAGGGTGACATCCTTAAACTTTTTGGCTAAAAATCATTGACAACAGAAATATCTTACACCAAAATTACATACAACTCACCTGAATGGTCCTGCATACGCTGTCATACCCATGCACGTCGACATCTCCTCTCGAACCATTTGCCAGTACGACCCCAACGAAACCATAGGCTGGGACACCTCTTGCAAGCAATGAACCCATCAACCGAAGAGTTGGTGAGTAGAGCCGTTGACATCTTGCGACCAACGAATTTTCATGACATTTCTGTCGCCGAATTATTTCGTCAAGCCTCCGTTTCCACTCACATTCACTCTGCCTCTGTTCAAATGGTTTGTTCCGACTCCTCGCCTCAAATCGGTGACTCTCGCCATTCGGACGTCCATTTTTGTGGATGGTTTCCACCGGTTTTCCCGACTTTCGTCCCACGAATTGAACCCATGTTCTCCTTGCATACTGGGCAACCTGGGTCGAGGCCCAGCGGAGAGCCATTTCTTACTCAATACAGTACGGTACACGTCAAGCCAGCCCTGGGCTCTCTATACAGTTTATGAGACCCCTAGAGCCTATATATTTACTGCTCTTCCATCCTTACAAATACTAGAGGAAATTTGTGCCCCGGGTAGGCTCATCAACTGCTTCTCTTCCCAGCTTTTATGTTGCAATGTGTCACCTGATGCAATGAAGTGAATGAGGCAAAATGGGAATTCATTGAATGGCTCCATCAGCCACAGATCAACACATTCAGCCATTCTTTCTATTGATAGCACCCATTTGGTTCACATATTGATCTCACTGACAAGATCTTGGAGTAACTTGGTCTTGTTACTCTAAGACAAGACTTGACACTTTGCCCAAGTATATCTATTACACATTACACATTAATTAACAGCAAATTAAGTGTCTCACCCAAGGTTTCACATACCTAAACATTTGACAGACAAGTAGTTTACCCAAGGTTATCAATGCAAGCTGGTGAATACATCACCAACGAATTGCCGGACCCTGTTTCACATTCCAACTCACACTTTCCTCTCTGGCATGTTTCAGGAGAGATAAGGTGACAAGAAGCCAAATAAGTAGGGTTAGGACACACAAAAACCATAACGTGTGGCCTTAGGAAGGGAAAATACTAATTCCACCCATAAAGATGTTGTTCACATTCCAACTTTAAGAGATATTTCTCCTTTTCGGGCTTTAAGCAGACTAATAACACCACTTTCATGAATTTCTCAGTAGAAAACCTGAAAATAACCCCTATTTATAGCATTTCTTGGGCATTTTCTTTCCAAGAAGTGTACTCAAAACAGACCCCTTTCCCCCCAACATCCAGTTCGGTCAATATCGATCCGAAGAAGGTGACTGGGTGACTGAATTAAAGGATGAATGGGGTAATAAATCATCGAAAGACAATAAACAGACACAGTGTTGAAAAATTAAATGAATTCATGTCGACAACATGATTTAAGGTTCAAGGTTATACACAACGCAAATCTAGTTTCTCTGCATTGCCAACCTCGCCTCAGTTCCAATTAACAGCGGGGTGCATATCCATTGTTGGAACAGCAATAACGATCAGAACGGCGACCAATACAGTGAAAATAACTGTGCACTTGGGCAACAATACCCAATAGGACAACCTTTGTATTCTAAAAATAAATTATCAACAAACGTACTTCGGAGCCATCTGTTCACGACCTACAGAACCAATATACCTTTGGTGTGTATCCTTGGTCAAGACACTTATCCATCAAAAAGTATAAACGTCCCGATTCAGTCATAAATACTTTGCAGGGCAGCTTAAGACTTTGATCAAAAATAGTTTACATTCATGTGTATCGATATATTTTGAAACTAAATGCTAAAGATTTGAAAAACATACATGTATAATCATAAACTTCAGTTTATTCAATATAAAATATGACTCCCATTACATATAATCAATGTAGTTAAGGCACTTTAAATGCATCACAGTCACCGTATGACTTTTACAATGGCTATTTACAATGTAGAGTGAGGTCCATCAGATTTCTTAGTACCAGGGAAGGGGGGCAATATTGGGGCATTACCAACAGACTTGGAACAATAGACTTGAGAGGACAATGTCTTTATCAGTTCTCGACAAGTCTTAATTCAAAATAGTTTCAGATAATTGTAAGATCATCATTAGTAGCAATCTATACCAGTAAGGTCATAAATTAGATAAAACGGGCATCTTTTGTAGTTTCACAAAAAATTTAAAATAAATTTTAAAGCCAATACTGACTAGAAGTACCAACATTCAAATAAAATGCCATGGTAAATGACAGTATAAAACAGCAAGTTCAAAAATGTTTCTAAGTATATTCTAGTTTCACCGATCTTCGACCGTTTTTGAATAATAAAGTCAGGCACAAAAATACACACATTGCCGTTCGATGCCATTTGTTTAGTTTTATGCCGAGAGACAATTTAGGCGACAAGTTGGCAGGAGGCAAATGAACCCACTAGTCTTTTTAAAATGTGTTTCTAACCATGATTTAAGGTGAAACTTATTACAAAAAGTGTCCTAATACATGAAGATCACCCTGTAAAATTCAGCCGGAAGTTAAAGAAGTATGAGTCTTTGAAGTTACCCTAAAGGTTTGTCATGATATAATCCAAATTTCATCCTGTTCATAGACAGTTTCATAAATGCAATGAGTAAATATAATAGTATTATAGACAATCTAACAGGGGCTAAAATTCAGCAACATATAGATATAGAGTTTTATCTATATCAGGAGCACTTCACTAGCAATACAAACCATTATGGAAACCAAAACGTTATTTTCATTCCACAATGTCGCGCACAATCCCATTTTTTGTTGTCCACATTCATCCAATTTGCTCAATGAGTGGCCAAAATGATCACATTAGATTACTCGGTCCAAGGTTGCAACATCAACAGCAGCTAGAGCTGAGTGACCCATATGATAAACGTTTACAGGTTGGACAATATCTCCTCTTTGAACATGAAGTGGCACCTATGAATGGCCAATATGGTCAAAAATTTGTTTTGTAACTGTCCTATTAAAGTTGCTACATCAGGCTGCAGCCACATGTACACTTCATTGGTGACCAAGAAGTGATCACCATTCATATTCTAGTTTCACCCATCTAAGACAGTGTCATAAATTACTATGACAAAGAATATTCAGAACTCAGTCTTAGATCAGTGAAACTAGAGTAAATTTCACAGTGTCCAAAGTTTTGACATAAACGGCAGCTATGAAGGACCAATATTGTGGTCGCCGTTTAAAACAAGAGGTTGTGTACTGTCCAATGCTCCATAAGAACCTGCAAATGTAAACAAGATGTGGTCAATGTTTTATGCTCATCAAAATGAGGTGAAGGCCTATCGAACTTCTCAACCCCAGAAGATATATGATTAAGGAATTGAACCCGAGGCGGAGGACCTTGGTTGAGTTACCAAGACACTCTCGGGTGGAGCTAAAATACAGTCCAAACCCGAGCCGACAGGCGAGGGTTTGGACGAAATTCTTAATAATATCTTAATAATACCTCCATGCTCCATTCTTAATAAATTCTTAATAATATCTTAATAATACCTCCATGCTCAACCAAGGTCCGAAGCCGAGGGTTCAATTTCTATTCTAAAATACCTCAAACTTAAAAAGATAGGCCACGAAAATAACTTGAATATGTGCGAATTTGGCAAATTCCATCCATCGCCGGCCCGGCCGGAGCGCCGGTAGCGCCATTGTTTACATTATATTACGGCAACGTTACAGAAAATGAGACATGTACATTTTGTACAGCGCGCATAGGAAGTCCGCATCGGCTCGCTCAAGTGATGCTAAAATCCGCGCAAATGGGCTATTTGGAGCGTTTTTCTCGGCAAATATGTGTAGTGCTCATTAAAAAACTTAGGGTGGTTGATGCTTCCTTGACTGATTTGTGTTTGAAGCAGTGTTTTGAGCGCCTCAAACTTCTGAAGTGAGCCGAAATTCCATTGACGTGACGTGTGCATGGTTTCCACATTTTAGTGCAACCCGAGGGAACTTTGGTAGAGCATCTTGGTTGCGTGTCCAAAACACTCCGCTCTCAGAAAAAGGCTTATGCATTTTCCATTTAAAAGTTGACTTTACGGTACCAAGGTATTTTAGAATGGTCATTTAAAAAATAAATAACTTATAAAAGGTCTTATACTTCAATCAAACTATGCGTTTTGAACAATTCCGAAATATTTTTACAGACAGAACCTCATTGCTCTGTGACTATCATTTGCACAGACAGATTAGCGCAAGTGAATATACTGTTTTTTCCCCTTATTTCAAACACGGTCCACTACATTATAACTTTTCTTACCAGCAGTTAATTGACTTGCTTGACTATCCATCGACGGCCGTCTGCGCCGGACGGTTGTGGGAGGTCTCCTTGCCGAATGATAACCTGGCCCATTACTATGGCTAAACATCTGACCAAGAATGGAAGCAAAGGCCACAAAACTCAGAATCATCTGAAATTGAAACGAAAAAGTTATCATATAAAGCCAAGGGGTAATGTTATTCGTTCACATATAATTAGGTTGTTCCAACAAATCTAGTTCCTACATGTATTTCATATACCAGGCAATGCCAATAGTCAGTCAGAATGCATTCTACATGCATGTTTGTTTGTGCAATGTGTATGCAACCAGTGTGTAACCTGCACTATACAAACCACCATTACTATTGAAAGAAGCATAGCTTACCTGAAGGCCCATTAACGAATAATTGTACCATTCCCTTGGCGTGATGACAGAAGAACCTACAAATGATGCAGTATTATCAATTACAGAGAACGATTTTCATGTAAGCAGATCACACAAGTGATTTGACTTTGCCCAGGACACACCCATAACCACCGAGCGGTTTTGCATTTATCATACACCAAAAAATGACGTACAGACATTTTTGGCTATTTCTGACTGAAAATTCTCAGACCTGCGACAGCGTGACAGGAGTGACACCACTGACTTGCTGTTTATGGATGTTTCACCAAAACCTCTGCGATCAAAAAACAAGGCTGATACATACTCCAAGAAACATTGTAAACAAGGTGTTTTCCATGAAGAATTTCTAGCACGTACCTACGACTGGAAGCAAATGCCAAAGAAGACGATGAAGGCAAAGTCGAAGAAGCTGTGCTTACCACATAAAGTAGCCGTAGACACTGAAAGATACAACATCTTGAGGAAGACAAACACGATAATCAGTGGTTTGGGGCTGACGACGTTATACTCATCAACGAATCGCCAACTTTTGTGCTGAAAAGAAAATCACACAAATGGACAACACTGCAGAAAAGTTTGCAAAAGGGATCAAGACTTACCAAGGGCCACATGCATTTGGCAGATTATGATATTTCTCTCAGTTTTTCCGATAACTTTTTCGCAATTTATTTTTGGGAATCATGGTTATTTGTGGACGAAGATGAAATTCTGGTGAACATTTGGCAGTTTTCAGTATTATTTTCGCAGCCCATGAAAGTAGACTTCAAAGAAATATTTGCAAGGTGGGAAAAAAACATGTTAAAAGAAGCATAATTCACTTACATCTAGCCTAAAGGTTAATGCATAGAGACCAGTGAACAGCAGAATAGAGGAGAGATAGCACTGAGCAAGAAAATAGCCATTCACTCGCCGATGGAACATTTGCTGCCCAAGTTTTACTGGAAGAAAGCAGAGGATGATGCATTTAGATATTGTAAGTTTATAGGAAGGTCTGAGATATCTCCCGGTATCAGAACTCTACATTGGAAAGGAATGATAAATGAAACGGCCAGGGGCCATTGTGCTCACCGTAAGTATTTTTAGTAGACAGTTACAGAAAGTGCTACAGTATGACAATGGTGAATATATTTTTAACTTTGACCTCAGTGACCCTGACAGGTAGGTCAAATAACAAACCAGGGTGATATGTGATGTAGACACATCCACCTGACCATAACAATTTCATCACTCGTTACACTACAGCAATCGGCAAAAAACGATTTCCAAGATGGCCGCCAAATTAAATCTATGGCACCAAATGAATAAAAAAATGAAGAAAATGTAAGATAGAACTCAGAAAAGAAAAAAGGAAAAGATGAAAAATAAAAATATTTTTGGCTGTCCTTGACCGGGGTTTGAACTCACGACCTTTTGATTGCCACAATACGAGGAAAAACCCACAAAAGATGCAATTTCGGCCATATTTGAATTCCGATCTGGCTGAAACTTGGCATACAAATAGTGGCTTCTTAGATTCATCATTACACAAAATTAAAACTCTTTACATTGAACAACGACAAAACGTACCAAGAACGGTAAAGTTTTCAACTTTGACCTCTGTGAACTTGAAAGGTGGGTCAAATCAAAAACCTGTAAGATATGTGATGTATCCTTGCTGGGAGTACCTACCATGAAACTTTTATCAAAAACAAATCAGTAATAAGCGAGAAATCACACTTTTTGAGTTTTGAGTTTGGGCCCCCTGGTGGCCAAGTCAATAATCAGAACGAACCAAAATTCAGTGTAAAAGGTCAACTGACCTAGGGGGTCATTTGTTCAAAGTTTCAAGTTCATTACTGTTGCGGTTGAGAAACGTGCCATAGTTACACTCAAACGGCCAATTTACGCCATTTGACCTCTGCGACCTTAAAAAGTACGTCAAATCCGAAAAATCGTGCAACATCTGAGGTAACCTTGCTAGGGGTCCCTGCCATAAAAATTTCATTAAAAACAATTTGCTAATAAACAGGCTATTGCACTTCTTACTTTTTCAGTTTTGGCCCCCTGGTGGCAAAGTCAAGAATCAGATCAGGCTGAAATTCAGCACCAGAGGTTATCTGATATAGGGGGTTATATGTACCAAGTTTCAAGCTCATAGCTTTGGTGGTTGAGAAACGTGCCATAGTTACACTCAAACGGCCAATTCACGCCATTTGACCTCTGCGACCTTGAAAAGTAGATCAAATTAAAAACCCGTAAGACATATGATGTATCCTTGATATGAGTACCTACCACAAAAGTTTTATCGAAAACAAGACACTAATAAGCGAGATATCACACTTTTTAGATATCCACATTTGGCCCCCTGGTGGCCAAGTAGAGAATCAGATCGGACAGAAATTTAGTGTCACGGGTCATCTGACCTAGGGGGTCATGTGTACAAAGTTTTAAGTTCATAGGCCTAGCGGTTAAAAAACGTGCCACTGTTTTTGAACTAGGATACGACGGACAACGACGACGACGACGACGACGACGACGACGACGACGACGACGACGGACGACGACGGACGACGGACACTGCGGTGTTGTATAGACTCCCCTACGGTGAGCCAAAAATCTCTTAAAGGGACACCCTGGGCGTGAGCTTATGTTAGTTTTTCATATAAATATGGCTTCCAGCACCACCGTGTGCAAAACATCATCAGTTTATGAAAGACTTGATGGCAACCATGTGCAATATGTCATTGGTTTGTGAGTGCCATGTGCAATTGAAAGCTTGCAAGTTATTGTTGACATGGACGACTTCCAAGGATTGGGTTGTGCGATTGAGAACTTGAGATAAAACTGTAAAATCGAACACTGTGCAGTATACAACTCTTACTACAACAAGCAATTTAAATTGCAGCTGCTTGCAATTATAATTGCTGCTCTGCGCAAAAAAGAATCTCTCATCTGTGGGAAAACAGGAATTCTCTGGGTTTGATATTGAATCGAAGGGTGCTGCGACCTGTAATGACCACCGCCAACGAGCGATGAGCATCGCATGCAATTTAAATCGCTTGTTTGCATGGCGCTTGAGAAAGAAGACACGCTGGAGGTACTTACTGGATGTAAAAACAACTAGCACCAGATTTAATAATTCTATTATCAACATAACAACTTCACCCTGAAAATACAGAGAAAAAATGGGTCGAAAACGAATCATCTAAGAAATCTACCTGCCAATGTGGTGTGTTCCTTCATCGAGCTTGACACTGTTGCAATTTACCAATAGCATTCCGCGAAGATGAGGTCACTGCAGCTGCTGCCCTCTATTTCCCCATCGCTGAATTACAGGCAATGTCGGACAAACATGCGGTTTCGTAATGGATTCAGGCTTTCTAACTAGGGCAGTTAGATTCAATCTGGCACATGTCCGAGTGTTGGAAATACTACATAATTGTTCTGAATATTTCTCTTTCTGACTCTATGGGGTCAAAAATAATTGACTTTGAAATAAGCTCAAATGCGTAGAAATAAGTGTCGATGTCCGACTGTCACGTGACTAAAACGTCATCAATATCTTATGCAAATGACCTTGTGAGCTATAAATAGTAACTTCGCGGAATGCTATTTATCACAACTTTTGGACATGATACAAATAACATACCCATCCTTACAATAGAGCAACACTTCTGTCAGACCGAAATATCCTACCAAAGGTTCCAGTCTTTTGATGCAATGCACTACAATGCATGGCGTTACACCATTGCCGCAAAAGATGCTGCAGTGAATGTAATAGTGTAACTGTCCATATATATTTGTGTGATCATCTGTCATTGTCAAGCGAACAGAGCAAAAATAAAAGACTCACAAACAGTTCCAGGTTTATCGTCCTGGGTGTTTTCTCCACCTACCTCTGCCACTGTTGGGTTCGTCTTTGGCTTCTTCAAGTAATAATCCAGAAGAGTGATTATGATGATGTTTGCTATCTGAAAGGAAACATGAATATACAAGCTATAGCATTTGTGGGCCTGACTGAATAATTCACCGCCATTTTTTACTCTAATGATAAACGCCTCCTTTTTCATCACTCAAGAGAACGATAGTTCAGCGATATCTCTTGAGAAGAAAATTGCAATATTATAGAATATAGTCATGCCCTTAAAAAAGTAAATTATCTGCCACACATGTAGAAATCCTTAACGCCTCACCTGCAAAAGTAATGTCAAAAGGAACGAACACCTTTCAAAGAAGCCCAAGGCAGCTTTGCACCGTGAACATCGAGTTCCTTGAACTTCAGCGTTGTCATTTGGAGCTGGTTCTACCAGGAGCTGACTTCTGATGAGTGCTGCACCATCTTCAAATGTCCGCAAAATGTACTCTGCTTGTCGTTTTGTAAGTTTTTGTGAGTTGGGATGGTTACCAGGGAATGAGTCTTGTCTGCTGAAACTAGAAAGAATGGTATTTAGAGATAATGATCATCAATTCTGTCAGAAAGAGAGAATTGTCCAGATTCACTAACGAGTGAATCTAATGAATGTTGGACAGTTTACCACGTACATCAATGTGGAGATCCAATGAAACAAATTTTTGTCACCTAAATGTCATGATGAGAATTCAAGTTAAAGTTTGGGGTTTAAAGAATGATCACAAACCGAGCAGTTGTAGCCTACGTGAAAGAGTCCTTGATTCAAGACTGAGCGGCCCTCCAATAAAACTAACATTATAAAGGATGAAAACAAATGATTGGAGACTGTAGTCACTACAGGCAATGGCTTGTACAAAATTGGAATGGAATCAGCGAGTAAATAAGGAGCTGTATGTATAAGTATGTAGCAGGTAAAACCCTTCCTCAGCTAGGTCAGCTAGGCATAAAAGCTGCCAAGTTCTTAGTTACTCATAATGGAAAGGAAAGAATACCTGTATCATACCCCTGGGAGCTACATGTTTTGAATGAAGGGGTAACTAAAAGTGTTCTACTAAATCATTAAGATCCAAGTGATACTTACTTCGATGAAGTTCCAAGAATGCATGCAGCAGAAGAAAAAAGAGAGAGATTTTAAAAATTGGTTTGGAATTGAAGGGAACTGCTCAATGTTTCCAAGGGAGCATTACATCTTTCAGTCAATGTCCTACAACATTACAATAGTGAGTCCAACAACCAAAGAAAAAATTGTGTTTAAAGAATAGCGCTATAAGCGGCTTACAAATGAATGAATGATCAAATGAACAAATGTACTTTGTAGCCAATTATTCACACCATGTGGACATCACACTTGCAGGAAGAGTAAAGACTATGTCTGTCCACAGACTTAATCTAATCGAAATCGAAATTGTGTTTTCCCGAGTGTCGCGTGAACCGCATCAGTGCCTAGGGGGAATGACGTAGCCTCCAAGTGCCGTACTTCAAGTCTCAGTCTGTCGAACCAATGATCGAGATAAAACTGAGTTGACTAGATTGGAGCTGCTCAGGTACGAACTGAATGAATGAAGGTAATTAGCAATCACAAGCATGCAAGCTCTGGTTCTACTGCTCACAGTTCTTAAGTCTTATTCTTAAAACGGTACTGTAGCCAAGGCGTCTGAGCAATAGCGTTATACCCGTTCACACTAATTTCTCCAGCATAGACCTACATAATGCATTAATCCTTTGTGATTGTATTTCGTACACAAAAATGTATGTAACAATGTAGGCCCCCTATATTAATTTATTGTATGTGCACAAAACAGCCCGAGATAAACAAGGTCATTTCACTGCAATGACAGCTCGCCTTTTGCAATGTTTACGCAACAGGTACTTAGAACTGGACTTACTTATAAAAATACGAGCCATCGTGAGGACTTTGATCATCTAGCAAGGGCGAATCGTCCAAATGTTCACCAGTGTGATCCCAAACATAATCGTCATGTGTGTCTGCCATTTTGACACATCACGTGCGCCAGTTCCGCGTCACATGATCAACTATGCGATGGCAAGGGGGCCGTCTCAAGAATAATGCGCGGTAAATTCAAATTTAACGAGGGGTATATCACAATAGTGGACGGGAATTAAAAGATTAAAGTCATCCTTTGTAATAACAGACCACGACTTGATAATAAACTTGTTCACAGGTCAGTCAATTCATCGACCTTAACAAAGATGATCGCTGCACGGATGGATCACTGCTGAGTAGAGTTGCATGACATCGGAATCTATATCATAATACTATAAGGCGGCTCGATAAAGTGCCATTTGGGGGTCGTGTTTCGTCTCGAAATTTTGCACGTTTGCAAGTGATATGGTATCCTGATGCAACGTTATGTTTATTTTCGGAAATTTACTTCAGCGGAGCAGTAATGAGGGATTTTTTAATCGGACACTGTCAATTCTCTTTACCACTCACAGAAGCCAAGTCATTGCTGTTTAGTTATGCAGGGGCTTAATCAATCACCTGCACTCCCTGTGGGGTGACTAACATTACCTGTTGAACGGCTGGCTGTAAGGGGATGATTGGAACAGCCTGTACCTGTTGACCTGCTGAACCCAGGTTAATGTTATTTTCAATCCACGATTGCAGGTCACCTGATCTTCGAGATTTCGCGGGGAAAGAAATTGTAAACAAACGCATGTGTGCAGTTCAAATGTAAACAAAAACGTATTTTTGGTACTTTGGGTTTTCCCGCAGTAAGGAGCTGGGGTCAAATTGATGGTCTATTGTATATTGGTACTGTATTAGCCAGAGCTAGCCCTTGATTATGAAGGGATTTTCAAATTAAGGTTACAATGGTATGTTTATGTACTCACCACAGCTTTCAAAACTTGATGTATCTGAAGAGGCACTCTCGAACTTGGTGCTGGATGGTGCTGAACTTCTAGCTTGCCTGTCGACTAAGTGCCTTGCCCGAGATCATGCTACATGTAGGAGGAGTACGCATTTTAAAGTTATAGTAGTGATAGTGCAATTGGTCCGAGCCATTTGGAGGCCAACATGTGAAGGCCTATCTGGGTTCTCCTTCTTCTCCGTATAAAAGGGGCATATTGCTGACTGAGGAATGAGGCATATTCACATTAATTTGTCTCTTCGATATTGCTCCTTCAGATATTGCATTAGATTTTCATTGCAATTCAATCTATTCAAGGTATAGCCCATTTGAACCTGCCTGCGCCACGGGTACAATGCTAGTAGTTCATAATTCAGTCAGCCATCCGCCATTCGAGTCGCTTCTCTTGAGTCGGGTCTGCATACTTAGTTTATCGTATTTATATAGCTCACTGTGATTTAAATGGAAACTTTGGTGTGGGATTTTGGAGACCACATGCAGAGGGTAGAACGACACTTGAGACAAACAAACTTCTGACTAGGTTTATTATGGATTATCATAGAAATCCACATCTTTTATTAAACTTTAAAAAGAGGAGTCAAAAATCTCGATTGCAATAGTTCAACTTGAAAAATGAAATCGTAGCATATTGAAAATGGCATTTACAAGTAGAGCAGCGTACTTAATACAGCTTAGGGTATACAAATTATAGATTTTAGGGTCGTACAGGGTAAAACTTCAAGATTGTATTGACTTTAAATTATTGGCTCGCGTTTTGCTAGATTTCAAACATAATACGTGTAATAATAACGTTACATGCAATTAATCTTCATTGTCCCTTTCGTTATAGAATTACAAGGTTTTTAAAAACTTCTAATTGCTTTTCCCTTTGAGTTCAAGATTGTATTGACCTTATAATTTGATGTTTCGTGAGATAAGTCTCACGTCAGAGAGGCTACTATTTTGCCTGTATAGAGAAAGCCAATAAATATAAAAGTCAATAGGCAGTTTTCGCAAAACTTACGTTAGTTCAACATCGTGATTAAGAGGTCGAACAACGGGATAGGCGTTGGCGTTAGCGTTCCGGGAGCTTTGCGAAAAATCCCTAATGGTCAGTTACCCTTTACGTGCATATGTAAATACATTATACTTGAGGATTATCTGTATAATAATTGTTACATATTATATTACACCGAGAGAGATGGATGAAGAAAAGTGCGAAAATTTACAACAGGAGCTGTAAAACGACTTAGATTATTTTCGCACACTATATAAAACGATAAGTAGGCTATATTCGGGCATCGTCTGTTCTCTGCCCATCCTTGCAGGACTAGACACCCGAGGCAGTCCATTGCGTCATCTTAATTGGGTTTTCTTATGGTGAGGAACGAGGCCGGTCCACTGCGTCCGGAGTGTATGCAGGACAAATGGGGATGGAACCAAGACTAATTCGCATACACTAACTTTTAGAAATAAAGGTTTTTGAGCATCTGAAAAATCGGTTAACACAATAATACACCCCGTATATAATAGAGATTTTTCAGCGATGTGAAAAAACCCTCACAATCTGAAAAACCATTTGAGGTATTTCATTTCACCAAAAAACCACTCCTACTTTCAGAAGCTCAAAAAACGTTATTCTAAGACTATACCTGCCGATTTCGCCTGGGCTTTCAGTTAGGTCAAACCAAAAAATGTTTCTTGCATTTTTTAATTTTCTCAGACATTTCAGTTTTCGACCTGCAAGCAGTCAGTGGAATAGGTTCATTTTATTCAGAATTGACTAACTTATGTATTCCTTAATATCCGAAACAAGGTTTTTTTGTGACAAGTCGATCAGTGCCAGGTTACCCCAATCTAATCACCAGCCCGAGTCTAACAGTAGCCTACTTACACGTTTCTACCATTCAATAATAAATATTATTTATTATTGACTTCATATTTACTAGTATACTGGACTGCTATCAGAGCAACGATGACGTGCTTGACAACTCTGGCTTGACGCATCTCAAGTGACCACCATGTTTTACATCTTATCAAATCTTCAGAATAACCTTAGCTGTTAGTCAGGATGGGCTTGACGCGGGTATTAACCACGGATGTCTAAGAAAATGCACATTCTCCGAGATTTTTCCGAGGTTTGCCTGATCCGTTCCAAGGTAGACTCCCGGGGCAGTCCATTGCGTCATCCTAATTGGATCTACCCGGCCACAGGACGAGGCCGGTCCAATGCGTCCGGAGCGTACTTCCAGGAGGCAGACAATGCACCGCGCTCTGGGTTTGAACCTTAATTCGAACACCCTTGTGAAAATGAGATTTTTTGTGGGCATCACTGAAGCATCGTTCACAATCAGCCAGTCGTGCAAACTGAAGCGCCACCTATTTTACACTATCGAAGTCAAAAGGAAGTTGATTTACATCAAAATGTGAATCTATGTATAAATGCATAGTTTAAAAGTGCCGCGTGTAAAAGGCAAGCGATTTGTATTGGTGAATGATTTATACACTAGGTGGGAAACGAACACCAACAGCGGAAGCATTGTTTAAAACAGCGCACACTCCGCAAAGCCTTTGCATAAACCGTTAAAAGAGGTCGCTAAGAGGAAACTTGACGCAAGGGCCCAACGCGCCGCGTAGCGGCAAAAAAGCGAAGCTGGCGAAACATTTATAACGGGTCACCGTCACTTATTATTGGACTTATAGCGCATTTACGGGGTTGCAACTATTTTGCTTTATAGTGTCACCAGGAAAGAAAAGCATGCGACCTAACGCCGATCTATTTGTATAAAGTGATAATTGGAAGGTATATAGTAGGAAATATCAATAAAATAATCATTCCATTTCGTCTTTTGAGGGCATTTTTGATTGTAAAAAATATATGTGTACGTCACCGTAGTCTCTGCAATGATAATTTTATCAGAGCAGTCTCGCGCAAGTAGAAGTTCTTCACCTGTTAGTTCTTCACTTATTAGTCTCAACGTCTGGCGCAAAGCCAGACGTTTTCCATTACGATTTCACTACAATGTTTGACAAGAAGGAGCAGTGCGCGAGATATGCTAATGAGCAGACTTCCCTCGCTTGAGTTTCTGAAGAATGTTCCATATCGCGCTAAGCTCATCACTACTGATTATGACAGGCGTGCAACGGTAGGTATCTGCTCCCCAACTTCCACCCTAATACGGTACAATAAGTTACCATTTGATGGGAATGGGACAATGCCCTCACTGTGTATGGAGTCATAGGGATAAGAAGACATTATTCATTAGTGTTGGTACAAGTGATTTTGCCCAAAAAGCATGCGCATTCAAAAAACAAAATATGCAAGGTATCACGTACATGACCATGACGACGTGCAGAAAGTGCACTGGCCAGTGCATACCCTATGGCTATGTACTAGTAAACATTGTAAACATGAACAACATCATTATTCATCGGCAGTTCATTTTACTCCGAGCTTTTCCTGAAACATATAGCCATGATAATTAGGCCTACCATGTACCATGACCAATATCAGCACTAGATCATGTAGATGTCAACAAGTTCACATGAACCGTATATAATAATCCCATGTGGGGCATGCGTCTAAACCAAAGCCCCAAAATCACTTGTTTTGGTCTATTTCAGTTTCACTTGTGTTTCCCCCGTCTCCCAGTCCATAATACATTTACAGTTTACAATCCCCGATCATGGCCCAACAAAAGGTCATCGGTTGACTAAAGGAACACAACTGTTCAATGTATTTATTGTTGAATGCGATCAAACTACGTCTTTTCAATCGTGGATTGTAAATTTAACCCCATGGGCCTAGGGAAGGCCCTATAACAATACTTTCGACACAGTTATTATCTCCGCTGCCTCCACCATGTTACACACAGTGCTCACTGCTGATTCTAAAATGCGCCACCTAGTCAAAACAGGACATATGTTCTTCTAGGAATAGATCTCTTTCCAATATTTCGTCATTCCACTATCGTCATCACCTCATCATACTTTCATTGACATTACAGGCACACATCCACAGAGCACTCTTCAAATCATCTACACAGTGGTTATCCAACTAGGATTATAAAGGTAATTTCTTAGCCCCGCACAGTGGGTTTCAGTCTTGATAAAGGGGCACTATCCAAGATAAAGTTACAAGAAGTAGTCAATAGGGGTCTCTCACCTCTCACTGTATGTCCACACTATTCACGCTTGTACGAGGAATACATTCAATGCTGAATCTAACAACACCCAGTGCCCTTACTCTGTATATTAGTCACTGGAAGATGGCCCATTTCACTCCTTCCTTCTACTTCACCTATAGTCTCATTGCAAACGCCTCAGTTCTATGATATCACATTCACTTTCAGCTGTCATGCAACGCAACAACTGTGCTATCTGCCATCGCACATCAACGAAGAAGTGCAGCCGCCCAAATTCCACCTCACGTCTGTCCGACCAGCTGCAATCCTCGAGGACGCCCCACTGCACCACGATTTCACTACGATGTTTGACAAGAAGGAGCAGTGCGCGAGATAGGCTAATGAGCAGACTTCCCTCGCTTGAGTTTCGGAAGAATGTTCCATATCGCGCTAAGCTGACCACTGCTGACCATGACAGGCGTGCATTGGACTGGTACAGGTTGGAACTGAACATTGAATATGCTGGTGGTGACGCTTTCTGATGAGAAGTTGGTCGTGACTGATGCAGTATCCTTGGACTTGTCCACAGCATCGTTCAATCATTGCTCTCTGAGCTGCCTTGATTCTGTACTTACCCAAATACTAAGACCAAATGCCTGTTGACTGTGCTTTAAGAGAGACTAGCGCCATGCCTAGAGATATGACTGACCCCTATTGGCCAATGTATGACTTTATCTTGCCAACCTAGCTGCTGCCTATAGTCTCCCTTTAACTGCGGAACACTTCAAAGTCGATAAAATGCCATGTTCCACCTTTTAATGTGTTCAGACCGCCATTTTCAAAATAATCAAGTCAGGACACTGCCTTCTAGTCTCATAATAAATTTTGCTTTCCTCAATAATAACATTTCTTCTTCTTCAATGCTTTCATCATTCCAAACTTCTCCTCCTCTGACTTTTACAGGGGTACAGTCATGGCAATCAAAACCCAAATACTGAGACCAAATGCCTGTTGACTGTGCTTTAAGAGAGACTGGCCCCATGCCTAGTCTCTCTTAAAGCACAGTCAACAGACACCAACCCCCTCAGACTCAGAAACCACAAACGCCCAACCCTTCCTGCTACCTTAATACTTCTGGGTGGCTATCTCTCGTGTATCGGCAGGTCGCGCTCATGTGACAACCCATTTTTTGTTAACAGCCATCATCTTAGGCATACATTTTTCAACCCGAAATATAATCATTTTGTTTTGATAATGTAAAGTGAGTTTGATTCAAAGCCTGACTTGAAATAGCCTCCTAGCTCCATTATTTCAGGATATATTTCGAATATCACTACGCGTGTGCAAGGTGATGCGGATGTGCACAGCATAGAGACATGAGTAATTGTGGTTAATGTGCCTCATATCCGTCCGAGGCGCATTATACATTTAATAGTCGATTGATTCTACCTACTATAGTACAATTATTGACTAGTTTCCCTCTGAAATGTTGATTGGTACACAATCCACTCACTTGATGGCAGGACAATATCTGAAACAGTAGGGTGGCGGGCATGACCAATCGACTCATTACGTCCTTCCATCGAGTGAGAAGATCTCGTACCATTTTTACCGAACCGGTGAGAAATTGCATTTACATAATGATCGTGTATTTCAACGATTGGACGAATAGAAAATTTACATTTCAAAACTCGATAAATTTGCATAAGAGGAATAACACAACAATGATAATAATGATAACGTTATACATGTATCTGGTGTTACATTGTCGAACTCCAATTTAATAACGGATACATGGTCGTACTGAACCTTATCCATAACTGGCATAATACACGTGTATCAAGTTGTAGTTAGGTAACCATGGTGATAGCAGCTACTTAACACGTGATTCTTCCAACAAAACAGAACAAAAACAGCAGATAATGTATCCATGACGTTATGAAATGTAATGCAATATATTCAATGCTGATGAAGAGGTTTAAAAAGTACATGTACACGCATCCGGACATATTGTCGGTAATTGAAAATTTGAGCGTCGGCAGGTAAATAAAGTTCCTGTCATATTACAGCGAAATGTTGTCAATACATGTATCTGAATCAGACTAAACTTTTCATCCCTGTATCTTATCCCCACAGTTTAATTTAAGCAATTTGTTCTGTCTTTAAGGTCCATCGCAAATCGCTTTGACAATCAATCCGACTTGGTGAATCATTTCCTTTTTCCCTGCACTCAATAATTTCCTACGCAATTTTTTCGTTATGAGTAACAAGCATTTGGTAATACGTAATTTTTCTCTAAACTGGAACGATATTTCCGATCAGACTATACGATATTTCGATACAAACATATGACAATCCTTTCACACGCAATGAACGTTCTCAGTTCCAAATAAATTACGATATTTCCGAACAGATTACGATCATTCCCAAGAGAATGAGTTCTTTCCGTACCGATTACGATCTTTCCTAGTTGATGAATAACGATCTTTCTGAACAGTTCACGACCTTTCTAAACAGATTACTATCTTTCCGAATGGATTAGTAAAGATATCTCTGAACTGTTTGCGATCTATATGTATCTGCAGTTATGATAGTTTAGAACAATTCAAGTTCTTTACCCAATCGATTACAATATCTCTCGTCGATTACATCTGATACACCATTTTCCAGTATAGGTCAACTACTACCACATTCGCGATCATTCCGTTCACAGGGGCGATACTTTTCCACACAGATTCCCATTGTTCTACTTGGGTTCCAATAGGTTATCCTTTCAAAAGATACCATATTTTTTAGACCAAATCTTATCCAAAAAGATAGGCTACCATATTTGACAGGGCAAATAATAGAAGCATATTGATATTGGAAAGTTTTTTCTAATCATTCTAAGCACCATAGCTATGAGTTCAACTGTCTTCTCGGAACAGACAATTTATGTGTAATTTGCTTGGTTTTTGTATTTACGATATTTACGTTTTTGTAATTTCGATATCAATTCCATCACCATAGACTTGGCACTCATTGCAAGGTTTTCCCCGCAAATATATAACTCAAAACGGCAGACTTTGGAAGAAAGAGTCAATGCATTGGCGGCGTTTGTTTTCGAGCAGGGATCGACTGACATGGCAACCTCGCATCCTGGAAGAAGTGGTCTTCGTCGACCGGATTGTCATAGTCCTCTCACCACATTGTGCATTTTGGCTGCACATTCATCTGCGATTTATGCGAACAGTCGAACGCTGTTGCGAAGTCTTTGGAATGGGACACAGCAGCTCGAACCCTAGAATACAAAAACAGAGGTTAGGGGTGACCAGTAATTAACATTTAAAGAAGGTACCGCAATTGCTATTGCCTCATTCTGTGTTGAAAATGCCATTTCGGTTGGTTCCTCGACCTAAGGTAACATAGACTAGCCAACACAGAAAGCGGGTGAAATGTGCAAGTTCAAATTTAATTGATCAATTGCAGCCAAAGTGTGTACATTAGGGGGCTAAACATTCATAGAAACACCCCGAAGTATAATGCTTATAAGTCTTGGAACCCAAAGAGTTTCAAACCTAGCTATATACAGCTCAATGATAACCCTTCTGTCCGCATCGGGTGAAACACCTCTGCCGCCAGGCTTGTCAGCTGGCAAACTGTTAAATTTGCATCTATCATCCTCAGCAATTTTGAACATTACCTGAGGTCAGATGGAATGTTCCCATTTGATACACCTTTTCTGCCCTCTGGTGACGTGGACTCGCACCATGACTGAAGAAAAGGAGAAAAACATTCATAAGCTTCAAGAGAAGCACACTCCTTCACAAGACACTTAAAAACACCAAAACGCCTTAGTTTCCAACATGGCGAAATACATGACAGCAGGGTACATTATTGGTCTTAGCTTTATGAACTAATGTTCATCTAAATGTATCAAAACCTTCATCAATTCAACTAAATCGGAATGTAACAAAAGACTTCTGTAATCTAGTGGCAAAGTTGAAGTCGCACAGAGCATCTCTAATATCAGAGCACGTCATAGGATACTGACCTGAGCATAAGATATGAAGAACAGCTGATCAGCAGTTTTTTGCATCCCTGGTAGTACCTTCTCACCTCCTTGCTTCCACGACCAAGAACGGTAAGCCTGCAAACAATAGAGAGGTTAAAATTTTGATACGAGGACAGGAATGAGGTACGCTTTCCTCCCAGCAGTACAGCCGTACAGCCTTCAGGGGGCATAGCATTCTGTTCCCTGCTTTGGGTCGAGAATTGTTTCATTGCTGTTTCGGCTTACCCTAAATGCCGTAGCAAGTCCATCAAGATCCGCCATCTCCTCCTGAAGGATATGCGCCTTGGCCTGGTTGCTATCTTTGATGCCCTGGCGGGTCAGGTAGCCGGTGAGACACGTCTTCTTGGCGTCATATGCTTCCGTGTAGTTACTGCTTCCCCAGACTTCCGCCATTGATAGATCACCTAAAGGCAAACGATGTGAAGGTGGGGTATGATTACGAAGCTAGACACATTCGGAGTGGCGGATAGGGCTGGATCTATAGTGAAGTTCGACGGGAAAGGGCCACGGCACCATCCAGCGCCGCCATTACGTTCATTTACCATTGCTGGTTTTGGGCTATCAACCCCTTTGAGAGCTGTTTCGTGGGGATCGATGATATCAAGATTTGCCCTGATAACCGTTTTATAATTAGATAGTAGCGCAAAGGGAATTTAGGCCATCGATGCGAGCGGGCTTTGATTAAAGACACTAGACCGTGTATTGGGCAAGGCCTGAACTCTTTTAACTGCGAGGTAAGGGCAAAAAAACGTAAAGGTTATTTTCCTGTTGGTCCAAGCAATTCACAAGGCAAGTAGATAGGGAAGGCAAGGCAAGAAAAATCTAGCCTCGGTGGAATAAATCGACTTCGTGAAGGGGATTAGCCTACCTTTGTTGTCAAAAGCGTGCATGAGTTCATGTCCAATAACAAAACCAGTTCCCGCATAGTTGATGAACCTGTAAACACATCAAGGACAACAATTACTCAGATCATACCACACCTCTGCAAGAAAAATGGCAACGACTCGACGTTAGAGACCCCGACTTTTTTTCTATCTCAAAGCAATTCGTGTAAGGAGTGATCGAGAGGTTGATGTATCAAACCAATACCGATGGCCTTGAGGTCTAGGCGTCCGCTTCGTAAACTGAAGGACTGAGGTTTAGGCGCGCCGGTAGCTCGTTCTCATCCGGTAAGTAGATAGCCGCCATGCAGCTGATAATAAACATTGGGTGCAAACTGCGCCGAGCATTCAAGACAGCAGCTAGGAAGCAGTGTCTCATGATTGATTTTGACTGGCCCTTTCATTGGTGACACTATTTTAATTAAAACACAATTTTGTACTCTACGTATTGGCTAACAAGGGACAAGCTCACAAGATTGGAATACATGTCTACACTGCAAACACTTCAAGCCAAGATTAAGACAATTAGTACAATCAGGAATTGATAAAGACTAAGATTGTGGAGGTAATGCGACATGTACATCATCATATCGGGCACTATAAAATACCAATTTCGGTTAATAGGGGGCTATTTTCGCCCTCAGGTCAATCTCTTCCTGGCCATCGCTCTTATCGGCTGGGTGTTGCTTGATTTTGTTTTTTTTGTTCTGAAATGGTTTGACTAATTTAGTGGTGCTTGATCAATTGATAAGAAAATGGTATTTTAGTTAGCCTCAAAGACAAGCGAGAACCCAATAACACGCCGTAGCAAAGCCTTTTGGCAGTTCCAAATTCTTAGTCTTTATAAATTCTTGTTACAAGAGCGCAATGAGGTTAACTAAGCTAGAGTGCTTTCAGGCAACAGAACGAAGCTCGAGTTGTAACTGCAGAAATGACATCAGACTCATCCGTCAAGAGAGTGGCTTTTTAATGGTTCGCTGCAAAGGTTCCATCGACAGAGCGAAGTTAGGGAAATCAGGAGGAAATCTTCACGTTTTTGGAGTCAACTTAACTCAGTCGTTTGGACCTGAGAGGAAATCGCGCTCATCTCTCGGAAAAATCGTTATCAGAGGTCAAGATTAGTGTGATACTAGAGGCGGCACATTGTGGCAGGCAGGGATATTCCTCCTGGCCAGGTCAATCCCACGCCCAAGTTGTCTCTTTAAGGTGAAACTGCATTTCTCTTGGTAATGCTTCGACAATTCTAGCGTGATTGGTCACCACGACTTAGCTGAATTATGGCAAATGTGCCGTTTCGGCCTTGAGTATGACGTCAATTACTGCGGTAACGGTGTATGCGGGGTACATCAAACGTGACTAACGTTCTACTTCCATGCAAGAATGAAGAGAAGCCTTTCCTTCAAAACTTGTATCAGCCTCGATCTGGTATTCTCCTGGTCGTCTGCTACGCAAGACGGAAGCGTCGCCATCTTTGATTTCCCGTTCAGTGATAGAAACTGACGAATGCAAAATGACAAAAAGTGAAGACAAAAAATAATTTAGAAAGAGCATGTTGGTTCCCGATACTCCCACGTGGACATGAGAACGTCGGTAGTAGCTGCCATTTTACCTCTTTGTGTATACTATAGCTTGCTTTTTCCCTTTTGCGTAGCTTAAACCCCGCTAGAACCGCCCACGTGCATCCGCAACGTAACGATGACCTATTTGGCTGGTCTAGCTAGTCTTCTCCAGCTGACAACCCAGCCAGAAAATGTTTGTTGGCTTTTGAGATGCGGTACGTTTAGACAGTCAGTTCATTTACAGTCATTTACGCTAACGAAGTCGGCTGTCCTAGAGAGTTCCGCCCCAGACCAAGAGTCTTGGTCAGGGTTGTGTCGTGTGGCCAGTATCCTCTCCGTTCTGAATGAGGAGCAGGTCTGAAGCAGGTGTGATCGAGTCTGGTCCCCAGATTTACATTGTTCACGTCAAGCTGTTCTCGTGATTCTGTCGGTAAAGATGTTTCTTTTAGCGGAAGTGCCCTGTTTATTTCGAAGTCTGTAAATCATCACCTGATGCTATTGTCCAGCTAGTTGATGCTGTGAGTTGAAGGCATGAGCACAAATCATATCGTGTCACTGTGTGAGCCGTCAGCCAAATTTTGGTACAGCACGTTTTTTTCTACAATAAACCGATACTCTCCTTCCTTTATTGAGCGTTTCGTGAACCAACACGTTAGAAGTAGTAGAAATTGAGAAAAGCAAGGGTGTTGAAACATGTAATTTTCCAGTGCAGAGTTATCATCGCAAAGCAAACGTATACGTCTCGTGCAAGACAAGAGAGTTTGTAAATATCCGGAATACTTCGGGAAATTCCGAGGTTTCCCGATTGCATTCGGAGAATAAGATGAAAAAAGACAGTTTCCATGAATGAGATTGTGACTTACTGTAGATTGTTTTCATCGAAGAAAGGAAGGGTTAGGAGCCCAGCTGGAAGAACTGAAATATCAACGATGATCATAAATCTCTGCGACATTATCTTTACTAGTACTCGGTCCCAGTTTTAAATGAAAAAGTAGTCAAGTATAGCCCATAGCCATACCTCGAGTTTATCATGTTTAAAGACTAGTTGCTTCTCGTCATGTGTAGGAGTTGACGGTTTGCAAAGTGAGAGTCAAAACCATTCCGATCCAAGTACAATACACGATATTCTGATCCACCCTAATTACCGACCATAACAGACCAAACGAGACCATGTGTCCCACCGACCAAACCACATGATTTCCGCGCACAGAATTTAAATGCAAGTCCCGGCCGTGCATTTACATGCAATTTTATAGGAAACCTACATTTTAGCGCACCTAAATAAAGATTTTCGAAATCTGAAAGTCCGACTACAAAATTTCAAGGTCAGTGCGCCGTCATCTTGCCGTGGCATCGGAAACAAAAATGTCCGTCCCCTGTCTTACCTATTTCGTTTGCGATGGCGGAGTAGTAGGCGTTGGTGCTGTGCAACCCGATTGCCCACCTGAAAACGAAAGATGAGAGAGCTATTTCTGCAGGAACTTATATGTGATTTATTGTAGACTTCGTTCATGTTTGGCCAACCGACCCTAAAGAAATTGGTATGGTGATTTATTGTAGACTTCGTTCATGTTGGGTTGAAGAAAATGATATGTTTTAATGTAGACTTACTCGTCGGGGTCGACTGGCTCATGAAGGAGTTGTATCATCTTGTTCGTTTGACCTTGCATAATGTTGGTGAGAATCTTCGAGTAGGCATCACCAAACCATATATTAATCTGCAAAATTGAAGAAGGCCATATTATTTGTTGTTTTGACCAGTCATTGCTTCAGCAAAATAGAGAAGCGAATACATGTATTAACCTCTAATTTCCTAACGATACTCTTGACCTGACGAAGCGATTCCTAAAATACCAGAACAGGATACCATAAAGCAGTCGTGCTACTATTGTCGATTTAACCGTTTTTAAGGGCGTAGAACACTTTTGTTATTTTTACTTTATATTTGCACAAGAACGCATTTAAAAATAAAGCACTTTTATCAACAGTCCCTGACGAACTTTGCGTGAAGGGACCACAAAACTCTCAATGACACCTAAGATAAGCTCCCTGTCTAACCCCAACATTTTCCACTCACATATTTGTAATAATCATCTAATTTTGCTTCGCTTTCCAATATTTTTGGATATCCTATCTTTTTCACCAATGAATCAATCTGAAAGTAGAAATGGTGTCGCTATAACTTCATTGGTTTGCTTCATGAAGTATCGATAGCACCAAAAATTGATAAAGACTCCAAAAATTACTTAGCGACGCTAAGATGCTGAAAATTTTGGAACGTAATGATAGTGCCAATACATTGTAATCGTGATACGTATCTTAATAATTTTACGATATTGATCATAAATGTTATTGCCCAAGGTCTCCTTTTTTGGAGGTTTTAATAAATAAATAAATAAATATGAATTTAATTGAGAAGACTCAAAAAATTGTAATTTCACCATAGATTTTTTACCTTAGAAGATGATTTTTCCTTAGCACTTTCCTCTAACCAATCAGAATTCTCGATGGTTTCTTTCATCGTCGCCTGGAATTCGTCGACCATCCACGTGACCTGTTCCTTCGTTTTATTCCGGAAATGGTGTTTGATGTAGACTGCCCCGAGCGCCAGGCCCATGTAGCTGTCTACGGAGTTGAAGCAGTATTCCCATCGGGGTTTTGGCGTTGTGGTACCTGGTGAGCAAGAAAAATAATTGTAAGTAAACTAAGTAAGCGATCCGGCCAAGCATGGAATTTTGTTTGGACAGCGACCTGATGACCTGTCATGCTACAGATGAAAACATTTTCAAGTCCAAATATTTTTTCCATCCGTTTTTTTTCTGCTCAAAATCATCAACCCCAAAAAAGTTTTGGCTTTGAAAAATTTTCCGAATTTTGAACTTATGAAAAAATTCAACTCTGAAAGATGAAAAAATTTCTGAGTCCAAATATTTTTTCACTTGTTTGTTTTCTGGCCAAATTGAAGAAACATCATCAGTCCCAAAACCACATATATGACAATATCCGCAATAGGTGTTCGACACAATCATGGCCATGAAATCGAAGCTTTTCTTTCTTGTCATCAGCCAATCTCAAGTTAATGCATTCGCAATATTCTAATAACACCTGCGACAACCTCCAGGGATTACCAAGAACATTTCGTCCTAGATTGGCGTACTCCCATATCAGTGTCTTCGGACGTCACCCCTCACCCATCAATCACCGTGATACAATTCTGGATAATTATGAGATAGCGGACGCGCCAAACTCGCCCCAAAGGAAATAAGCATTGCTGTGCATACTAATACGGTACTGTAGTATTGATTAGACAAAGGAACGAGGTTTTGATGAGCAAGCTGTCTCAAGGATATAGAAAGGCTATGAGCCTTGGACATCACCCCACAGAACCGCACCAACACTTTTTTACTCTGGCAAAATTCTCACTGGATATGGCCAATCAATAAAGCAATCAAACATGCCAATAGTGAAAGCCCACTACCGGGCAATAAGCTCTAAATTCATTAAAAATATAATTTGGCAGCCAAAAACAAAGTAAGTATGCTATTGATACTTGAAATTCCAATGTCAATGGTTCTAAGATAAGTGGATTGTTGTATAAAATCACATGCATCAAGTTATTGGGAAAGCCTATCATCTACTCCAAGTCGAATCCATGATGGCCGCTACTGACATAGGCTGGTGGACGCGTGTGGACAGCTGGATGTCGCTCTTTAGGTTGACCTATACATTGTAGAATCTCATGTATCAACTCTTGGTCGGTTATATGTATCATTTGGAGTTCCGGTACTATCAACAGGTTTATTTTGAGTTGATTGTGCTAAAAGAAGGGAGCCTAAATGAAAGCTGATAGCATTTACTAGAATTCAATGGATTCGAAACTGGTATTCGTTTTGGCGGCTGCGTTTTTGAAGCTATACTAACCTGACATGGCCATGACATAAGTTGACGCTGCATCACGGAACTCCTTCGGTAAGTCCATAGCGAGGCTCATGGCCAGCTTCCAGACGAAATAGTTGTTAAGTTTACTGCAGATGAAGAACATTATAAATCATGGTGTCAGTCATTGCAACCTCGAATGAAACTGGTGTACCATAAATGTCATTAGTCTAACAACTTTGCCTTAGTTGTATTGTCTCTGGATTGGACAAATTTCTCCAAACTGCGCATGATAGGTCTCAAACATCAAATAAACGCTTGACTCTATGTACCACCGCGGAAAAGGGCATGATATCACAAGACAACATCTTTCTTTTACCATTTAAAAACAACCACGGATAAACAGCAAATTTACCTTTTTTCAACACGTGATACCATACTGAAAACTCGCTTGAGATATTCTTTGGATGCCACCAAAACCTTAGTATTCTTGTTCACAGCAAACCCAGCTGCTGTGAAATACTTTATCCATTCTATCTGTTAATGAAGAAAAAGCTTGATTGAAAGAGATGAATCACTTTCGTTTTGATTTAAAGCAGGTAGAAGCAAAAAGAAATAACTAAAAACGTATCATTGGGATTATCTGGGGATTGATCTGATATCACTGCTCCAATCTAAGAAATAAAAAGAAAATGTTGTCGCCCTTCCGGCTGTACATTTTTAACATTTCCTGTTTTCAAAAATGAAGAAAACCAGTTAATTGTGAGCTGGATTCATCCTCTCAAAAACCGAATCTAGAACGTTATATTTCGCAGTACAAAGGTTATATTAATTATTATTAAGCTATTGAAGGGCGTTCGTGCTTACTTGTCCTGCGATTGTTTGAAGTTCCTCTATTGTCGTATTTTCATAACCACCCTGATTCGTGTCCGTCAACGTAATGATCTGAATTAAAAAAATCATTACCAATGTGTGAAAATATCATTGATAATAGATTTTCGTTGGCCATTCTGCAATTAATGAATCAGTATATGTATAGGCTCGTTTTATCTTGCGTTTGCTTTTTTGGCTTCTCACGACATCGTTCATTGTTTGATTCTGGTCGGTAGTTCTTCTCAGACTAATCTAAGTGTGGACGCTTTCGGGAAGGATTCGTTAGATATATATTTCATCGATCAATTCGAAATGCTCTTGTGCTGACCAATCAAAATACTTGTTACATGATACATCTTTCTTACCTCCGACAGGTCCTTCTCCACTTCGAACACTTGTTGAGCAAACGTGACCCTATTCGGGTCACCCTGGCCTAGCTCTCGGGCCACCGTCATCATGTACTCCTTGTATGCTTGCACTATAGACTTGTTGGGGTCTGAATAATCGGCTGCGTTAGGGATACCAAGACCAGACTTTGCTATCTGAAAATAGACAACTCTTGTGGAATAATCTGTACGGCTAACAGTTGATAAGTACATAGGTAAAATCATACACTATTTCGAATTTTTCGCCCGGAATGGGGCCTTCCTTAACATGTTTAAGCATCAACACCAGAACAGCTTACGCTACAAAATACGACGTATACTTGTGGTGGAAAAACATTTAAAAGGAGAGGGTCCTTGCGATATTGGTGGGCCACCTCTCATGCAAGTTTACAGCGTTGCTGTATAGATGGCATTTTAGAGATTTCTTCGATCACGAAATGTAATGTAAAAGCTGTAATTCGTCAAGAAAAACGCTATATGAGAACTCAATGTTATTATTAACATAACTATAATATGAGGCCTAATGATTTATTTGAGGTATCACATTGAGAGGAAGAGGACATTAAGTTTTTATGCCCACGACTGTGCAAGCAAACAAATACAATTTATTCCAAAATATGCAATATGTATATACAGGCTGTAATTAATCACACTGCTCATTAATGTGTAAATATATCAATTTTAATTCATAGTGACAGGCGCCTGCAGAGTGAAATGCCCATCACTCACTTTAATTTCATTACTGTACATTCATCATAATGGGCATTTGTATTGGGGTTTCAGAAACCTGGCTGACGGCACGCATATGACAAGCAGAAAATAGCGAATTTGCTAAAGGTTTATATTATACTTTAAGTCGGCCCATGCGGTTTCTGTACACTGAATTCTAAGTTTAGTACCAATACGGGGGTCTACAGTTTCACCAATGCCTGACTCTACCATATGTCATGGCAAAACTATTAACGCTAACGTGATAGGCACTCATTAAGATGCAGTTATCGCTCCTCATCTATTCAAAAAGTGGACAATGTGATTTTTACGAGCTGCAAGCTGCTTTTCCGGATGATGGATGTCGTCAAAACGCGGCAAAGATGTCACATGTGTTCTGAAAGTTATGATTCAACGTTTCGCTTTATGTTGCGGGAAATTAGCGCGCACTCAAGTTCAAGAATGTTGTTCCAAATGTTGTTTCACGTCAGTCGCTTGACCTTTACCGTACCTTTGCCATAGCAATCGTAACCTTGGTTATATTGCCATCAGTGATATTGAATGTAACCTTGGCCGGGTTGCCATCAGTGGTATTGCAAGAAACCTTGGTCGTATTGCCATCAGTGGTATATTGCACGAATTCTTGGCCGTGGTACCATCTAGGTGTTGCATGTAACCTTGGCCATGTTGCCATCATTGATATTGCACGAAACCTTGGCCTTGTTGCCATCAGTGGCTTTCATAACACGCACCGTGCGAAGTGAATTATTTAAGCGATACCGATCGTCTCATCTGTGTTTGACGATCTTGGGCTGACTTACCTGGATAACGTATTTTTTCCGGTCATAAGGATTGGGGGCTACGAAGGGATAAAACAAGGCATCGGATGAATAGGAGAAGTGTAATTTGCTGAGGCCGTCGGTGATATCCCAATTGCTCCTCCCGCCTGCAACGAGAAAGGTCAAGGTTAAGTTAAGAGGCGGCCAACAAAAAAGGGTTTCTGAAGACTAAGCTAAAAGGGAAAGGGCAAAGAACAGAAGACGTGAGAAAAACCTAAACCTGTGGTATACGTCTGAAATTAGTGTTCATTGATAAACAAGCAGTGACAGGAGAGGGTTTATTGGAGGCAGACATTGCACGAAAGCTCTCTGGGAAAAACTTGTTTAACATTTCGAAGATGGCGGCAGGCCTTTTGTTGGGTCGAAAGAGATGTTGTTATAGACAACAATAATGACGTTTCTTAACTGATCGTGTGCACACGCGATACTCATCAACCTCCATGCCAAACAATATTGCTCTAAGTGTTTTTTTATCCACTGGTATGTTGTACTATTCTGCGTAGTTGCCAACCAGTCCGACTTGACCACTTGAAACTTTTGATAGCTTACTCTGCTGACTAAGATCGAATCGACCGCTTGTCTACTTGTGGTGCAGACAGCGACTTTCATACGAATTGGTTACATAAAATCGATTCGCCCTGTGGACTGCATTGCAGTTAGTGTTGGTAACGTTGTAAACATGTGCGTATATGATTTTCAGGTTAATACAGTAAAGCAAGATGGTATATTACTATGAAGGTAAAATATTAGAAAACAAAACGTTACAAGCACATGTAAATTATAATTTACGTTCAACGTAAAATGTAAAATCTGTAATGTACGTTCGTTGAATGTATGATCGGGGTATAATCCGCGCGCCAATTATAGATAGCATAGGTAACAATGATAAATGTATGCTCTTAATCCAACTGCATCCAGCGAACCATCTAATGAGGCCTCGAGTCCTCCGGGATCAAAGCAAAGATATTTGAAAACAAGAAGAGACTATTCGCAGAAGGAGAAGGTCATTGGGTCAATTCGTATTCTAAAAAAGGCTTCACCTTTTAATGATCCAAGGAGAGTTGTCCCTATTTTCAACCCTTTGTGCTCAAGAAGTACCTTGGGGGACATCTAGGGTAATCTAACACGGTGAAGACAAAGTAACCCAAATTCAGTCTCTGGCGGTGGTGGCCTGGGGATCTGGAAAAAGACTGAACCATTTCGTCTTGTTTGGCTTCACATAATTTTGCTACAGCAGCCACTCCCTAGCTTTATTGGAAAACATAAATAGGGATTATCTTCGGAATCGGCTTGACATCCTCACGGACATACATGTATTATACGTGTCCGCCCCGTTTAGGAAATGAGATGGTTTAAAAGTCTGGGTTAAGTTGACAAAAGGAGCGTCGGGAGAGAACTTTGGATTTATGTAGGTATTACAGCACGGTTTGGGAATTCGCCTCATGTTCCATTGCCATGATCGAGTTCTTTAATAAAGAACTGATTCATGTAAGCTACATATGTATCGCTGTGAGATGATGTGACCAGGCGATCTTTCATAGCATAAAAATGTGATTCATCCGCAAGCAAGGTTTTTGCAAAGTGCTATCCGGATATGAAACCAAAGATGGCTGCCGTAACAGCCATGTTCGTAAACTAACGGCGCCGACTTTTGAAAAAAACGTTCCTCTTGTAACCCCCAATGAATAACAAACCTGGAAACAATTCGTCCGCGGTGTTTATAAGTAAATGGGAGGACCCTGAAACTTTTGCCTGGGCCTCGACGAAATGCCCCTCACAATATTGCCTGGCCGTACAGACTATACAGTTGTCCAGCACCTCATCTCTTCGTTTCCCAGTCGAGTACATATTGAGCCATATATCACAAAGTAAGAGCGTCCTCCAAACAAGACGCCGAGAGATGGCCGAGTTAATCATGATAGCTTCCGAGGAAAAAATATATTTCTCACTAAATAAGCCGTTATCGCGTGTCCGAGGACCGATGCGGCTGAGAATGCCATCACTTCTTTTCAACTGACATACATTCCATAGTGATCTTTTCTGTAACTTTAGGCAAAGCCACTCTTTTTCACAAAACACCCTTTCCGAAAAAAAAAGCTATTTCGGTAATGTTTGAGCGAATAGGTAGGCCTTTCTAGCATGACGTTCATGCCGAGACCAGTGGTGTCGGCTTCTTCGGAAGCAATGATGAAAATGACCATGATGATGGGTATTCCTGGCGTTACATGTATACGCATCACCAATTCTGATTAAGCAATAACAGGATACGTTTTCATGAATTTCATACAATCGCCAGAAAGGAAATCAATGTCAGGTAGCCTAACTACAAGCAAAAATATCGAGAGTTAATCACCAGACGCAGCAGCTCGGTAAAGCTAGCTCAAGAAGAGCCTTCGGGAGAATACCGAAAGTGCGTAACTGCAAAGTTCATATGGCGCTTGGAGAGGTAAAAAACAAAATAATTCATCGTGTCCTCTTTTCAGGCAGGTCATTGGTTAGATCCAGTTCTCGTTCATTGAAAAACAAACATATCTCACGCCAAAGTTGCCCCTTCAACAAAGTGAAATTACATCTTAATTCCTTTTGCATTCTTAAGCAACTTCAGCTGTACGCCATAGGGATACCAATCTTGCGATACTGGCTGTGTTTTCAATTAGCTCTCCTCAGAAGAAAGGAGATGTGATTACTTATTCATGGCGACTTCAGCCATTACTTCACCAGTCGTCCCCATCGACAACAAGCCAGTGCCCGTAATATCTGTTTGAAATAACGCACACTGGCGGAGACCATATAATGAGTAAGTAAGTAAGTAAGTAAGTAAGTCTTAAGGAAGTACAGGTAAGTCTATGCCCATGTCAAAGAGGATGTTGCTTGTAAGGTTAATTCCCTCTTCTCTTGCCAGGTACTTCCTTGAGCTTGTTTCAGGTGGTTTTGCTTCCCTGTAAAAGAGGAGCTGGATTCCTCCTGATGCTGTTGGCTTCCATCTTTGTCAAGTCGGTCAGCTCTGTCGTTTCCTTGGATGCGATGCAGAATAATAAGGCTGCTGGTACATGAATACTCCATTTCACGAAAAAGTGCCATTTAGGCTTGTTTTGCGCACAGTGCCATTTTTTCGTGAAATGGAGCATTTCCATCCTAACCTGTATCCCGCTTTTGTCTAATGTAGTAGCTATTGCATGCGATTCTAACAAGTTCGAGTCTCAGGAGTAATGGCGTTGAAGAACATAGCACGTAACACGTAATTAGGTGTACTGTCCCCTGGGTTCAGCAATAGGTCTACGGTGTCACAGGTGTACGCACGCAAGGCTGAAAAAAACACGACACTTAAATGTGCGTACACAGCCTATACTGAGAGCCACTACTATAATGAGAATCACTAATTTAGTGCGAAAAAGGAACTTAAATATTCATTAATGGATTCTCTAGTGATATTTTGCTTTTGCATGGCGGAAGACCGATAGGCTGTTCGTAAATGAAGCTATATTGTGACTCCGTTTTGTCAATCTTAGGAACACCAGAACTCTTTCAAACACCAAAAATAGGACAAGAAATTGTTCGGAAGCCATGCAGACCAAAGGTGACAATGTTCTCCCAGCAAAACGTTTACAATATTTTTGGTTTTGGATGAGTTCTGGTGTTTCTTGATTGTTTAATGGAGTCTCTATAGTATCGAACTGAACGAGAGAGTTGTTTATTATCTGGGCCAATCAGTGCCATTCTTTCAACGGACCAATCACATCCACCAGCCTTGTCTAAAATGCATTTTATGTCACTGTTTAGTGAGGTATCAATTTCTATTCAACATCTCAAATCAAACGATAAATAAATGTTATTTTGAATGTTTTATGACTGCTTTTACATTTTGCCCCAACCAATCGGTTTCGGTTGCCTAACGATAAGCTACATGTACCGAACATAACAGTTCTTTTATGTACACATGTACTTTGTAAAATCTCCCATGCCACTCCCTTGACAGGCTTCTCCTTTCCCCTTTTCCCTTGTGCACCATAGTCAACTTCCAAATACGAAATAGTTTTATGGTAGTGGGAATAATTGTTTAATGAAACATGGGATAAATCAACTCGTTGCCCAAGGGATCAAAGATGAACATGCATGCAAAGCATTCATGGAACTAATTTATGTTAAAACTCTTGAAATGAGAGCAGAATATTCTAATGGCATACTTATGTTCCCAAATGAACAATGAGTGTCGTCAGCGAGAGGCACAATGAAAAGTGGGCTTGGTAAAGAGGCTAACGTTACTTTTCTATGCACTATCACGATCATTTGCAACACGAAATTGATGTGATAGATTTACGAAGGATATCTAGTGCTTGGTGAATTTCTATAATCCTCCAACCTTGTTTAAGTAGAGGCGTATGAAATATCGTTTTGATCACTGAGACACAAGTAATATTTACAATGTTTTAGTCCAAATGATGTTAAGGGTTGACGATAAGTATCACCATGGTGCCTAGAACTTGAAATCCTAAAGCAATTAACAATCTTACAAAACGAAGTGAATGCCAGTGTGGGAGTCAGTTCATTTTTTCCAGAGGTGACAAACCCCACCCTCGAAATTGGCATTCACTTCATTCTGATGGAGTTCTCATAGCTTCAGGATTTCAAGTTCTAGCCAGTCTTAAATTAGTGCTTTATATGGAACAGTGTGTTCGTCACCTTTGGTTGTGTCGGATCAGCGCGGTCTCCACATAAGACATGAGTATTCTGTATTGAAAAAGGTAGCAAAACTTCATGTCAATGACAATGGTGTTAAGTATCGCCGTCCTTTTTTGAACATGGCCGCTACGGCAGCCATTTTGATTTCGTCTACGCTCACGATCATATCAGCAATGACCGTGGTATACTGTTCGTATATATTACATAGTTCAGAAATTTACTCCCAGCTCCTTCCGTCTGATCGAGCCAAAAACACCAACGGTACATTACTTGCCAATTATTTGCCAATATTGCGGCGGATTCAAGTTACATTAGTCAAACATCCGATGACAGGGCCCGTCCGAGCCAACTCAGAAACATGCTGGTGATATTTATTTGATGGAGTCTACTGGCGATCGAGATAGCCCGCCTCATCAATAATCAGTTTTCGAATCTAATCACGGTCTTAGAAATAAAGGTTTTTCAGTTTTCGAAAAACCTCTTATGGTCAAATATGCACCCCGTTGAAAATTTTCAGCAATGTCTTATTATATATTACCCTAAAACCTCTACGGGGTTGTATTGACCGAATACCAAAGACATTTTTTGTACCATACTTTTACCCACATGCCCTTTACTAAATAAGTTTCCGCGACGATTCACAAGGACGAGCAACAAAATTCTCGGTAATTCGGCCAAGCCAACAGGGAAGGCAAGATTGAGTTACCCCACAACTGTAATTTGTCCCTGAGCGCTATCAAGTTGCCATTTGGCGCATGTTGGATATTTCCCCAAGGCTAGACCTGTATACCGAATACAATTGGGCCTTCCCTCGGGCCAGCAATTCGGTGAGTGTGTTACCAGTCCCCTCTCAAATAAGATCCGGTTACAAAACCAATTATCGCATGATGGAACCATATTGACTTAACAGTATCGGTCGTAACCTCCGAAATGATGTTGTCGACGAACCTGATGTTCCTTCCACAACAACTCGTTCTTAGAATGTGGTGAAATATCTATGTGTAATTACCAAACTGTGCCGGTAAAGGGAAAAATTCAATTTGAACCAATCACAATATGACGTCATACAAAATACATCCTACAATGCGCAAGCAAATGATAAGGATGATGAATAATGCAATTTTAAAAGATGAAATCAAGTTGAATATTCAAATGAGTAATAGGTCATACGGGAACTTTTTTTTACAAAATTAGAAACACATAATATTGAAAAAGAAACAATGGCTATCAAACGTATAAAATACATAGTGTCTGTGGAAATGAGGAATAGAATTTGTCAATTGACACAGGTAAAATATATATGAAACTGAATTTGATTTTTATCTAGCTATCAAGCGGATATTATGATAAAATGGTCAATGGACCATGTGCTCACCTGGAGCTGCTTGGAAAATAGAATGAAAATATGATTAATGATATGATAAACAGGTCGAAGATTATGAATATACACTGTCAAGCATTATTAAATTTAAGGAATTAAACTACACTTCTTTTGTTTTCGGTTGTGGCCCTCTTGTGGCCAAACGAAAAAAAAATTGGACCAATCTGGGGGTAATATCTGGTTTTGGGGTAGACGTGCACAAAATTTTCACTAGCACATACGGCTACAAAACGTGCCCTGCCAACGAATATTAGGAACGACCATATGAAGTTGTTGCAACTTTTTTGCCAGAATCTTCTTTCTAAACTTTCATCCATCAAAACACATGAACCTAATAGACTAGAGTCAGAAAATGTAGAGTACGATCAAGTGTTATATTCCATGTGAAACCATCGTAATCAACACATCTGACCCTCTGCTACGACTACATGGTGACCAAATTGCTGGTGCCTCAAATTAATCCTCTATCTAGAAGAGTGCCCGAATTGTACTAGGTGTTTCAAAATGTACCCAACACTTTTAATGTGCAAGATGCTTTTCCCAACACGAGACAAACCAAATAACTATACATGTATTTTCATAACGCAGCATCCTAGATGTCAGTTGCATTACTATAACTTGGTCATGTTTGTTGTTTTGTTTTGCGTCCAGAGATATCACTGTCTCGTGTTGGGAAAAGCATCTTGACCCTTGGGTTTTGAATCCACTCCGCCGACCCGGACTCCTTCATACCAACATGAGGGGAGGTTATAGACGGGGTACATCTCATGGTTCACAATGAGAAAACGTTACCTGGAAAGTATTTCGATATCTTTGAAACCTTTTTGAGATACGAAACCATGTTTTTAGAAGAACATTTCTTGGAAGCATAATCACACCTGATATTTATAACAATCAAAAGTGGCATACGTATATTTGAAAACACATTGTAATCGCTAGTCTGACATGGTTGCTTCTAATGTAATTACGGGCTACATAGGCTACATGGAGCAGTTAGATCCCCATAACAACCCATCATGAATTATTCACGCAACTTTAATAGACTCGTACATGTTGAGAAACAAAAACGCAGCACCCATGATGAATCATCCGGTAGGAAGATAAATGTTTTCGCTGGCGAGTAACAATGTTTTAAAATAATTCGGTGGATGGATAAATGTTGTCGTGGCAGTTACGTAGACTTCGGTAAAACAGGAAAGTTATGGAAAATACGATTCTTGGCGATGAACATGCATAACAAAACAGCAGCGGTTAGGGGTAAATGATGACCCATTGCGCGCATGCCATCTGATTCTTGAATCTCCCACCCGAAGTGTTCAACATGGATCCAGTCATGTCGTCATCGCGAGAGTGACATGAGAAATAGACCAACCGCCAGGAGGAAAGCATTTGCTGCCCAACATTTTCTTTGTGGCATCCTGTATTTCATGATATTCTGAGAACCATTTCTTTTGCAATAAACTAAGTACAGCTGACCATATTTGCGTAGTTAACTTCCATGTACAAGTATCAACATGGTATTTAACGACATGTTGACAAAGTCATCAAAAATGCAATATCTTTCTTATCAGAATACAAGAGAGAACTTAGAGTAAGTTAAGGACGCTGAGCCTGAAAATGTGGTGGGAACACTGAAAATGGGTTTCGTACATTTCAAAAATGATATCAAGTCCTTTTTCGATGTCACATGTGCTAGTGTGAGTGGGTGTCAAGTTGGTCATTTTCAGTTCCCAGCATGTTTGCCACAGAATTCGCCACCGGATTTTCCAGCGATGTACCCACTCAATGACTCATTCGAATCTTTTACAGCATGTATTTCCTGGCTCTCTGTAGCTAGTTTTATTGGCGGCGGTATTTGGAGAGCATGCAATTTGTTAAATGCATTAGTATTTCATATGATACAGTCTGGCGGATGAAAGGCGATCCCTAAATATGATTATTGTCACTCTGAATATTAGGCAAAGCAGTCAGATTGCCATTAAGGCAAGACCAATGCATTTCCCTTCATGATGGCCATAAAAGGCAGCCAGTTGGTCATAATAAGAGCGAGGACACTTCACCTCGCAGTCAGATCATTGCCCATTATCCAGAGCTGATATATAAGCCAGAAAATACTACTGGTAAAAGACAATTACACATTGCCTCTTTGTACAGTGCATCTCGACTTTTTTGCCGACGGGCTCGACTTGCTAGGGTTACTTGCAACAGGACATCTTCGTGTTAGTTGGCGGCGATACCAAATGCTATCTTGATCAACATGTTCGAAGGGTAAAATGGTTCTATGCTAATGTATTGCTAATGATATTATTGTTCGTATTTTAGACACGGAGATGCTAGTCTAACGACTTATTGCCCCGGCCCCTGTAGCGGATATATGGACGTTTGATTACTTAGCCATGCTATGTTTACAACTAGTCAAACGGCTACATCATGCAATACACATAAATACGACCATCAGAATCAGATAAATTGCATATCTCCCACTCTAAAGGCTGATTATTTATGTCAAATGAGCGACAAGGGTCCTACACTCGGTATGCTTGGGATAGCTTTCCAATTCGACAAGGAAATCATCATAATGCAGACGCTGACTCGATGCTGCAGACATGAATTACATACATGTACTGTAATAAATGTACGAGCGTTTTCTTTTCGCGAATAGTTAGCGAATAACCTTGAAATTCGCAATTATTTCGTTAATTTCGTTATCAAGTTAATGCATCGAGAAATAACGCGAAACAAACTATTAATTACCATTTTCCTTGCAACCATCGATTGGGGAACACTTTTTCAAGCATCCACAGCAAGTTATTTTCATGATTAAATAGCTTTATCAATGGTCCGTTGTTTGGCAAGACGCACCCAGGCGCCGTATTAACGGCGGTACTGTTCGCGTCGCCAGCTACTTAGGAACGAAGTAACTGTCTTTTTCATTCTCGAGTAAGAACAAATTGACAAGCATGTGGAGACCATGCCGAACTTGGTTTTGCATCTGTAAGCTGAGCACGCCTGCGCTGCTGAGAGAGACTAATTTATGCTTTACACGGTTTACAATTCAAACACCTCAATGTTGAGTGATTAAAATTGTTTGTTTATAACTCATGTTACCGGAAGTGGTCTGATTGGCACAAAGATATTGTGTGCAGACTGGTGTGGTTTTATCAAATCAACGAGCTAAAGGGAAGTAGCCATTTTGGGATTTTTGGAGGCCATTTTGGATTTGAGGCAAATCTAGGATGTTCAAAAGCTTATTCTGAAGAATCAAAAGATATGAGAAAGCACTTCCTGCGAGAAACGAAACATTATCTTATGTTATGAGCTGCCTCCTCTCAGAAAAAAGTAAAAAACAACCGCTTAGATCTAACCAATAAGATATATTTTCAAGATACATTCAATCCAGTTCTCTAACGCTACACGGATTGCGCAGAATAACACACGGCACCATAGCTGATTGATGATGGAAATTTGGTCAACCAATCCGCAAGTAAATAATTTCCCACAATGGAGTGTTATTAAAATTCTGGTTTTGATATTGAGCGTTATTGAGAACACCACGCTGCCTTGAAATTCGAAACTACCTGTAACGTAATTAATTTTCTCTGATTATTAACCCATTTTCAATTTTTTTATTTCTGATTAGGACTGTACGAGGTACTGTGATGGACTCGTCTTAATTTGCTTTGGCAGTCTCCTGTCTGCTAATTTGCTCCAGCAGCCGCGTGTCTCTTGGGAACTGGTGGATTCTGTGTGCCAGATACTTAATGCTGCCGTGGTCAGTCATCCGGACGTGACGAGACTTCTGAGCGCACTCGTTTGCGTTCGTCAGTGGCACAAACCCAAGAGCGTAATGGCAGAGGCCGCTGGCAGTTGGTGTAAGCCCCTTAGCAAGTTCCTTTACCAAACCTATGGGGATTGAATGTGTTGCCAACATATTGCCCTGTGTAACAGTTTTAAATGTCATAGGATAGAGTTTTCCGGGGACAATGACTCTAAAATGTGCTTTTAACATCTGATGTATTGAAGTTCACGGATCTCTATAGAACGATCTTAATCGGTCATTAGACAATAGGGAAGGACCTTTTTTTAGTGAGGACACCTTACTCTGTACAAAACATGTAACGATTGTCAACAATTCGTGCTGCTCATCATTAAGAGTGTCATCTGACAAAATATGTTTGACGAAAAAACAATCCAAGCGTCTTCTGAGCACACTTCTCCACGAATTCCTTTTGGAAAGCCGGCTGACTGTTTGATGTGTAATTCTGGCACTATACCAGAATTCCATCGGGACGCCAATACAATTTCCCTCGCCAAGAGCTTTTCTACAGCGGGGTGATACAATTAACCACACATTACTGATTCATATCCTCCCTGATTAGTCATCCAAAGGACGCGATTTTGTTGCTCTATGATAGCTTTCCCCACCTCGTTTATTCAACAGGAGAGTGCAGCAGTGACGCTTTGGCGAGAAATGGGACACACTGGGGTTTATTAAAGATTTCAGAAAGCCGACTTCGGAGCTACTTCCGGTCGGTTTGTCCAATAAAAACTGCAAGTTTAGCAAATCACCAATGAGGTTGGTCCACCCGCCACATAACTGGTTCTGGCCTGGTTCTGGTGGTCCACGGAGGGGAGTTTAACGCGAACGTGACTCAGCTGGTATTGGACAGACCAGAGGTACCTTGGCCGGGCGCAGTATCTCTTTTTCCATGTTGTACGCAAGCGCATCTCCGTACACATGCGTATGTACCTGACTTGGATATGAGGGCTGAAGGTGGTGTGGAGAGGGGCAATCCTCACAATTGGCGACAACTCGCAAGATGGGGATTCATGCCTGACTGTTGACTGTAGCATCGTAAAGTTACATAATACTGATTGCAAATCGATGGACTTGACGTGAATAAGCCCGTAAGGTAAAAATGTAGTAATGTATGCTTAAAGCCACCGCTAGCACTTTCGGCTAATATGTAACACTATATCTTTATCACTGTTACCAACTGTAGCAGGCTATAACCTATGCACTTTATAACTCGTTCTGCCGTAATGACTTGATGATAACATATACATGTACATCACAAGCAAAAAGACGACATTGCGCCTTGTAAATGTATCAAGTATTATACTCCATATCCTCCGTATGTGCGGGTGTTGTTAAGTTGATATTGTTATTGAGGAGGCTGGCGCTATAGCTTTGTTGAGTGTCTGGATATACTACACGGTTGTAATACCAAGTGGGCTATGGCTGACTTGAAACAGTATCCAACTCGTTGGGGAATAGAGCAGAAATATACCATTCTAAAAGGCCATTCCGTTCCAAGGGAAAAACGGTTCAAGACTATCAGACGCAGAGTTACGCCGTTCGTAATACATTATAATGACTTATACTTTACCATATGGTTGCTTTCTTGTGAAAATGAACATTTGCGATCCTTAGTTATCATGTAACCTGGACCTAGTGGCGTATGTGCGTCATACATTCAAGGAAAACATACAATGTATATGAAACTGTCTATTAAGACGTTGAAATTTGTAACCCCCCTGAGGCAACCATGAACCCATTCAATGACGACTGAAAACTCGAAAACTGCCGTCGCATGTTGCAATATCCGACCGAGTACCAGTCAGACCATATAATAATATGCTTTTGTTGTGCAACTCTAAAGTACATGTATTCCCTATTCTATATCAACTGTTGCTCGCAGCCTCGGCTAAGACTGACGTAGCCAATATACGCAACGACCACTGGAGAGCGAACGAAATGGGACGGGAATTATTTTGAAGTGTGCTACTTCGTGCTGGGAAATCATAAGAAAAGCAAGCCATAGCATGTGCATATATAGAAGTGTTCTGAGCGCAGTTTTTTCTCGGCAGTGTAAAGATGTGTCTAGATCTAGATGCAGCATCGGATGTAACAAAAAGCTCTTTGCAGCCATTTTCCAATATTTGGTAAATGATAGGTTTTGCAAAGTACATGTAGCTCTTCAAATATTTGCAAGTTTTATTTATATGAAAGCAGTAGAACGCTTCCGTTATAGTTGCATCACACTACCAACAGAACATGCACTTTACATTGGGAATGCAGGTTGTCCAAAAATCACTTTAGTTCTTACAGCTTGGCGTTAACTGGAGGAGATGGCGCCAAACGCCAACATTAGTGACAAAAGATATATTTTGAACAACCACGCCCAGCTTACATGCTATTTCCCCAAAAAATATCGTAGTAATCTGCTACAGAACAATTGAAATACACTGCTTTTGAAAAAAGTTCTACGTACATTGTATCATGAGTGTGCGTGTACATTTACATAGCTTTACCAATAACTGTATGTCATGAGTACACACCGCCAATACGAGTTGAAGTGGTCCCGAATATTTAAATGTTCAATAAAGTTGGCGTATATTACATGTTTATTCATAGCTGTGTTATAGATTTTACATTGCGTACAATGTACATTTCACATTTACTCAGCGCAATGTATAGATAGATAAATACACTGTGACTTTTGAAATATTTGTGATATGTTAATGCATTTTGGATAAAGGTAGCAACATCAATCAACAAGCATGCACTTACCAACTTATGTAAATTTTCTGACCATACTATAGTTAGCAAGCTTACAGAATGCCGTTGCCAGCTTACAAAATTAAACGATTTGATGCGATTTGAAGCAAAGAGGATATTGTCCAAACTATTTTCTGAGATTCACGATCGCCAAGCGGGTCGAATAATCGGCAGACATCAGGATGGCATTCACAAATGGAGGCATCAACTCAATAAGACATTCGAAATCACTGAGCGCGCCAATGCATCTTACTCCCAATTCTTAACATTGCAAGGAGTCCCTAGCGATACAAACAGCAGGAGGAGCCTTAATTGATCCAAGGTCCGGGCGCATGAATGAAGGAACTATTGATTAAGTTATCAACTTGATGAATCGGGCGATCTCTGGATTAGTTAATTGAATGTTCTACAAGCATGAGTATTTGCTGGCACCTCCCAAGATTATCGTAAAATGTCTTGGAGGAGCTTAGTACCTGTACATTGTGTTCTAAATCATTGATACATTAATTTACATCTATTCAATGTTTACCTTGATTTACATTACATGTAGTTTTAACTGCGTTCTCATAGTTTTCAGCTCGGTACTGGGGTCACAGGCCGGCTTACTGAGTGGTGGATTATTAGTAAGCAACTTTGATAAAGATTTTCGTGAAGATGGAACTTATTTGACGTATTCGAGACGTCAATGAAGGCTACTCGCGTGGCCTTCAGCGTCTGATATGCATGATATAAATTAGGAACGAAATGGGAAAAATCGTTGCCTTTAGGGAATGAGGTAAAACAATCACGTTGGTTGCTGACGTCATTGCAATTAGTACGCAGACACCATTGTACGATTCATCTTCACGTTCCTCCCGGTCAGGGACGGAATGTGATGAAATAAACTACATGCACGTGTATACATGTTCACTATCACGAATATTCTGGGCACTATGTGGGCAATAGGGATGATATTGTGAATAATGGTATGCTTGTATACAAGGACCCCATATAGCATTGCTATAAAAGCAGCCGCAGCCGCAGCTGCTCAGTAACGAGGGGACATTCAAAAGCCATTGCGAAAAGGAAATGTAGCTGCCCGGCGCACGAGATGTTTATAAGGATTGACCATAGGCACAGCCATTTTGGCCAGAACTTGAAATCCTGAAGCAATGAGAACTCTTTCAAAACGATGTGAATGCCAATTACAAGGATGGGACTCATTTTCTTGTTTTCCAGATATATAAATGGGCATTCACTTCATTGTAAAGGCTGGGGTTCTAATTGTCTTAGGATTCCAATTTCTCGCCAAAATGGTGGTGCCTATAAGCAACCCTCAAACTGTTCAGCCTTTTGTGCGAGTTATGGCACCATTGGACGTAAATACCTTGCTTATCATTATATAATTTTTTCCATAACATTAGTACACGCTGTTTTGATTATTCAAAACATCTCTGATCGTCATAAAGAAAACCAAGCGAACAGGACACTTCTAATTGGTCAATCTGCTGACCCAAATCATGTGCCCCTGTGAAAGACGTAAAGGGCATTATTGCCGAAGAGGATTATACCAATGACGTCATCGAAACATACTTACTTCCCGTCTGTCGGCATAAAAGTAAACAAATTCATCCATTATGGAAGTCATGACAAAACAAATGACAATCGGGTGTCATTGCCACAATAAAGCGCCATGGCTACGCCGGTCATGGCGGGCTACCTGGAGTGTTGAGTGTAAGAGTAGGGAATCATGCTAAAATGGGATGGGTTGGTTTAATAATTCATGTTGTGAAGCATGAACGCGTACGCCGGTCTTCTTGAAATAGCTTTTGGACTCGATCGTTTTCCATGATCAATTTTAAGTATGTAGAGCGAGATGCGCATGTGGACAACATCCGCGAAAAAAGGAGTAACGGTGCTATGTGCGGTAAAAGGATTCTTGGACTTTTGTAAGAGCGTTGGCAGGGGACGGGTTGGCAAGGGGCATACACTTATTTACTCTCAACAACATCAACAACAATAGCGTGTGCCGCGCCCCCGTGCGGAGGTTGCAATAAGTTTATGCCGATAACCGAATCGATGATCCCCCATCCGTACAGACGTCCGTTCATGGCATACGCGTGCGCAATGACCCATAGGTATTTTAACTCCACATTATCTCGCTGACACTCGGAGTCCAGCGCTAATTACATCTAAATGCGTATCCTATGCGGCCATTGTTAACATACGCAGCACGTAATGGAGTTTCTATTTGATGTATCACCTGAAGCGTCCCAGGAAACATAAACCTCGTTAGAATGTTCCTTAGTTACCATTATTTCAGTATACAACAACAATAATATTCTTGTGGTTTTGTAGTAAATAACCATTTGGACGAGGTTGCAACTGATCAACAACAACCTCGATACCTGTGTCCTTAGTTGGCATATAATGTACATGCATTAGTATGGGGATAAGAACCCATGAGACCAGGTCGCAATCATACTTTGTGCGATATACTGGCGATTAGGCTCCATGGAACTATTTCATTTAATCCACGGATTCAATATATTGCAGTAATTGCTTGTATGTTTCGAAAGATGCATTCAAATGGGGACATAGCATGGTGTTTACACATAAAGCTATCCGGACCAGTCATTTTTGCAGCGGATCTCCTTGTTTGTCCATCAGCTTAATTATCATGGTCTGAATCAATTTGTATTTTACAAGTCACTGCGCATACATGGGCTCAGTGTTGGCGGCATCAATATTTGAAATAGGCTATACCCAGACCAGCAAAATCTACAGATGCGTGAAATCCACGCATCTGACGGAAAATGCCAAACAATACGAACGATTCCGAATTCCTGCAAACGTTAAAACAGGAACATTGTCTCCGTAAAACATACATAAGCACACTGGCACGCACGTACACACATTGCTTTTCATCTTACCGGACTTCTTCTGGCTGAAATTCGATGCGTTGGTCACAACCTACGACAACATTGAAGGAGGGCTTTGACGACGAAAATGCCAGTAAGCTTGGATCTGGATGTACAACCAGGGTCATAAAAACCAATGATTCATTCTTTGCTAAACCGTTTTGAGTTTTACATGTTTCATGTATCTATGTTAAATAAGCACTTGAAGTATGGGTGATGCCGTCCAAGGCCTTCGATCACCATTCGAACCCTTTTTTGCGACGGTGAATGTGCTATTTTCAAGCCTGTCAGTTTTACTCTGTGTGTTGGTAGCTATCATCAAACACATCAACTTCGCCAAATGTGTGTCTTGAACCTATTTATTCCCTGACATTGCTGAATCAGACCATTAAACAGAATGTTCGGGGCAAGATATCAGTCCGACTATCAGCTGCGTAGACACGTATTCCGTGACGCTATACCAGCCCGCCCGCTTAGCGGATCAATTCCGTTGCCTAATGCTCCAAGGCAGTTTATTGCGCTGCGTTCATCCATTTTTAATTTGATGGAAAAAGATCACCATCAATTTTGGATGCGTTATTATAACTGGATAGGCCAGGCAGAAATTCTGTTGTATAACTTCAGCCAGTAGCACACTGACGCTTACGCTCCACGAGACTAGAGCATGTAGCCTCACGATTGGGTGTTGCTCAAAACCTATAGCTCCATCCAGCGCAATTGTATCTTAACATGCAACTGTCGGGAGACGAATAACATCATTGCCATAGCTGATGAGCGAGGCAATAGATAGCATGTCTGGCTTGAAGCTTTCACCAACAGTTGATTACACAATATCGTTTTGACTCCCATCCAAAACAGCCCAATCGCTTCGACTCGGCTACCCTGGCGTCCAGAAGCGCGGACGACTGTGAGTGTCGGGTCAAATACCAACTCCAATTATAAGTCCGTATGGAGAGATAAACAGAGAACATTCCAAATCAGTGGACAAGATAACAGACAGCATTAATTATTGAGAGTTTTCGGGCCAGAACCGGAGGGAACCAAGTCGATGGAGATAGAAGAAGCCCATTCTGCCAACTGGTAATCCTGTTATGTGCGGCTTGGAATGTAAATCGGATGCAATATAGGCAGTTGAGTCATTGACAACTTGAATTCGGATACAAAACTAGAATTTGTCAATAAGAAGTCAATAATTTTGGAGCTATAGCAAACATCGGGTCAAGGACGACCAGTGAACTATAGCTAAACTCCTTTCCTGTAGAAATTTGAGTTTTTTACTGGATGCAAGCGTTGTGTATCCACTGCAATGTAGAAGTACATGTAGGTCTGAATAAGCTTTGTTGAAATCAGGTATACAGCCAGTGACACAGCTGGTCGGAGGAAATTTTTGGTGTCAAGGTCACGGAGTTAAGGTCACAGTGTCAAGGTTATATTTCTTTACGCGGGAGGCGTGGTGCGTAACACACCTTTGAATTCCTTTCTCCATTTAACATTTCGCGCAGCTGATAAATCACCAAGAATACTATACGATCACGTTCGTCCGGTCAAAACATCTCGGTCTGAAATTCCTGCCACTCTACAAGGTATTCATTTTCAACAACTCGATATCGATAAAATGTGCTTTATTGATAATACGTGTATTCATCAATAACTGGGATACTTGAAGCAAGTCAACCAATTGAAATACGTGATTTACAATTCGCAATATTTTCCAATTATTTTAGGCCCTTACCACTGCAGGCGCGTGCAGATTAAAATGTGAAATAAAAATTCGCTGAGGACTGGATCGATTTGATTGGATGAAAATTGTCGTGGAGGGAACATCATTTTCGGGCTTGCATCCCCGACTCAGTCGTGGAAATAACCACTTTGTTCTGCAATGACCTTCGGGATTAAGGCGAGAATTTGCTACACATAACATCATCTTGATCATAATAATTAGGCAAATACCGCATGCGATAAAACTTGTCGAAATGAATATTCTGATTAATGCATCAAACTCTCGGTCTGAATATAAAGTTGCCGAATACCGGAGAAAGGATTTAAGGAAAAATGAAGAAAGCAATTGAGAACAGGACGTCTTAAGAAGTCGGATTTCAGCTTCTGAAAGACCATTAAAGATTTTTCGGCCAACACAAATACGCACCCGGTAGAGGTTTTTTTTGAAAAATAAAAACCCGAAACGGTTGCTGAGGAACCTCTACGGGGAGCATACTTGTGTTTTCAAAAGCCGAAAAACCTTTATTTCTACGAGTGTAGGTGGTTTGGAGACCGACCGGATTTGGAACACGATACGAGAAGCCCTGAGGGACCTTTCAAAATTTGATATTGAGCCAATGCATCGGCTGTATTTAGACTAATTAGAGCACCGAGTATCGAATGAAAGGTATTTTCTCAAAGTGATTCATATAAAATTCGATGACATCTCAACACTTGCTTTTGAAATGCGGCAAGATAGGCAGGAATAAATGCGCCATTTTAGCCACGGCACAATCTTGCGCCGAGGGGAGTGATGAAATATAGATAGATCAATTACTCATTGTCAATGATGGATGGTGACAGCATCATCCATATGGGTGTTCCGTTAACATATTGATACGTGTCGTTGCCTAGACGAGCAGAAGACGGCATCAACAAAAGAACATCGACAAAATGAATAGCGGCTGCCGTAGATCACCCGAGGTTAGCTCAAGGCGTACATCTACATGGCGGCCAGCGTAAACCACGCGAGGTTGTCTGAAAGAGCTGATGACAGTGTAATGCAAAATGCCAGGAGCAAAATGAAAGAACAATCATGAAGAAGCTCGAGTTCAGGAAGAAAGTGGATGCAGCCATCAAGCTGCAGAGGTGGTTGTGTTTGAAATTGTTGATTAAAAATGCACCAAGAACATGAAGGAAAATCAAAATGCGTTTAAGAAACAAAATGGCGCCCAATATGGGATGAGAACTGCCACTGGCAAAAATGTAAATAATGCATCTTCAGAATATGGGGCAGATGGCGCAAAAGGGTAAGCGAATTTCTGTGGGACAGCTGCTACCACATGTAACTTACCGGACATCGTCCAACCGCCTATTGTACTAATACCAGTATAGACCAACGACTTCCCAGCTTTATCAATTGCATTCGTATTGGAGCAACTTTGGTACAGAACTTTCATTTTCTTAATTGCAGATTGGTCATTTTCCTCTTTGGTGATAGGCTCCTTCAATGTCTTTAGAATCTGTTTTCTTATATCTAATTCGATTTTTTCCTTGACGCCCCATGGCGATTGGTCTGGTGGTTGCGGATTCGAACCCTGCCAGCCTCCGCAGGCATATTTGTAAAAATCATCACATGGTTTCACAGAGGTGTCTAAGACCGTCAGCATTCTTGCTGCAGTGTGAACACAAGTGTCCTTTAGGCACAGGTTACGCACAAAAAAGTCTTTATCCGCGGTCTCCAAACGATTGGAGACATTTTGCAATTCGGCGTAACATTTGTCACGCTCTTTCATGACGTCACCGGAAATCATACCAAGCGTCACGACCACAACAACAACAAAGAAGACCATCACCAAGATGAGAGCCTCCCGCGGGCTCAGCTGTTCCTGCTCACATTTTACAATGGAGGGGCTCTTCTGGAACATAAGCTGTAATTCTTCAGTGTCTATGCAGGTTTCGTGGTGTTCCTCGGCCCCGGCGGCTGGCTGCTCGGTGGCGTCGCCATCAGGTAGTGGCTCCTTTGGCTGGGGTTGGTCATCTACCACGTCCATCTTCAATATAGCAGATTACTCCTCGAATTTCTGGAAGACAACACGCCTTTATGTAGGTTCTAGACCTTCAAATTAGCACGAGTAACAGTCATTTTGTTATCCACAATGGAAATGTAGTCCTCTTATTGTTGGCCGTGATGATACAAAGCTCAAAATCAAAATGTTGTCGCCGATTTGTCGATGAACTATCCTAAGTTAGAGCATCCAAAACAGGTGGTGACTCATGTGTGACAATGAATCCGGCGAAAAACCCCGCGAAAACGACGCTATCTGGACTATGAGCACATGAAACAGACTCACAACCCAGCAGCGTTATTACAGTCAAGTCAACACAATGTCACCACGGCGAAGATGTAATGCTCGGCGCTGAGCAGAAATTCCTATAAATATATATGGCACGTCGACATTTCAGCTTGGTGACTGTCACTTTATGATACGCCGGATCACGTCTCTCTGGCACGGTTTAACCGCACATCCACAGAATACCACATTCATGTACATCCACTCCGTACGTTGGCAACTCAATAAAAAGCTTTGGGTCCGAGAGCCTGCTATACCAAACCATGTACCATCAGGACGATGAGAATTGGATCAATATACGCCGCCATGATTCTACGGCTCTGGTAGAGCAACGCACACACAGCATAGAGCAATATTAAGCCAGATCGTCGAAGAGTTTAGCAGAGCGACTGGATGCAAAATTTCGTATGGTATTCTCCGTTGGTGTTATCAGAATCGGCGCAAACGCAAGAACGATTGGTATGACATCCACGATCTGAATTCTCTAGACCAGTTGCATCTGACTCTACACGATAGCAAGTGGTTGGACTCGCTGCATACTTGCTAATAATTTAATTACTGGTACTCTGAGCTAATGGTTTAGCAGTCAGCACACACCCGGCCAATCATTTTAACGTCCCAAGCTAGCACAGAGTATACAATAATTTGCCGGGTGTCAAAATAAAAAATGACATTTTGTCCGGTACTCAATATTGCAGCAGAGCAAGGGAATATATTGGCATCACGCGAGGGTAACTGCATAAGTAACAGACCTCCAAGTGCGTCCAGTATCCCAGGGGTATCATCAACATTCCAGACAAAACCTCGGAAAAAAACTTAGCTGTCTATATTCATAATAAAACGAAAACATGTGAAGGAACTGTATGTAATAAATATCGATTCGTCTGCAAAAAACACTTCTGTATTTGCTTTAGATCATATTCGATCGAGGACAGTATTTCTGTGATGACTGAAGTCTTAATGTCGACCAAAGCGAAAGAACCGTCCTTTCGGATTACGCTGAAAACACGAATGGTCAAATGGGATGGTAGAGATAGAGTGCAGCCATTATGATGATGATGATGATGATGATGATGATGATGATGATGATGATGATGACCCTAAAACTAAAAGTCTCAGGAAACTGATCTTTGCCTGATAGAAAACGTAGTCTCAAAAAGTGAATGGTAGACTTGCCTCTGGTTGGCTACAACGAATAGGTCAACAATAAGTGCCTACCTTGCATAGCCCAACCTCCTATTTTAGTGATGGCGTCCCATATCATGGAAGTACCCGCCTTGTCAATTGTCTCTTCATCCATGCATGACTTGTAGAGGACGGTCATCTTCCGGACAGCAGAATCTAGACGGTTTGCAAGAGTTCTGTCTAGAGGACTCTCAAGACGCGCGCGGATCTTATCTCTTATCGCGTACTCCACTTTCTGCCTAACACCCCAGACCTTCTGGTCTGTGGGTACAGGGTTCGAATTCACCCAACCGCCGCATGCATATTTGTAGAAATTTGTACAAGGTGTCACTGACGTATCGAGGTCGTACATCATCTGTGATGCCTTTCTTACACACACGTCCTCAAGGCAGATCTCTCGGACGTACATGTCCATTTCAGCCGCATTCATCCGCGTCGTGACATTTTCGTTAAATATCAGACAGTCATCCCGTTCCTTCATAATGTCACCCACGATCAAGCCCACAGACACAGCAGTTGCCCCAATTATGAAAATAATCACCAAAAGCACAGCCTCCCTTTTACTGAGTTTTTCCTGGTCGAAGCAATCTACGATCACCTCGAATTTGCCCATGAGATTCTTCCTTATTTCGTCAAGGTCCAGACACTTATCTTCCTTGGTCTCCTCCACCGAGCCGTTCTCCGGTTCCGGCATCTTGTAGTTGGATTCCGATTTATCTGGAGATATCTAAATAACAATTAACCTGAATATACCCTATCTTGTTTCCAATTAACCTGCCTGGATATATCCCGCAGCTAGGTTTCCATTAAACTAGAGTTATATTTTCACTCGTTTCCAATTAATCTGGATATGTATCTTGCAGCTTAACTCCAATTAAACTGGATGTACCCTATCCTGTTTCCAGTTAACTTGGATACATCCCGCAGATTTAATCTGGAGATATGTTATCTTGTAGCTTGATCAAAATTAACCTTTATAGATGTATATACATGTACCATGTATAATCATGCAACTTGATAAACTTGAGTTATAACGTACATGCATGTGGCTCGATTCCAAATAAGCTGGAGATACTATATCCTCTGTCAGTGTAGCTTGATTCAAATTAATCGGGACTCGATATTGTACTTTGATTCAAAATAATCTAGCGATTATCTTCAGCCACGATTCGAAATAACAAGGAGCAGTTACAAATGTATAGTTGAATTCGCCATTTAAGGAGACATGTGCTAAAATGTACCATGTTCGTAATTATGCATAAGAGACATATATTGCATAGTTCTTCTTTCTGCCGATAGGTCGCGGTATTCAAAAATTGTTTTGTTGTTGCGTACCTCTTCAAAACACTTCAGCACAACACACTTTACAAATGCATATGTTCAATACCGGTGCCGCAAGGCTTAATGGTCGATTGATCAATATGAAAGTAGGCTTACTATCGAATAATCAATCTTGATGAAACCCCGTAACTACGCCGCCGCCGATCACAGCATCAGTACCACGATTTAGTTATTCTTGGTGTAACACTACACAAACTTTTCTTATTTCTTGTTCGCTTTTCGCTTTCCCTTTATTCTCCGCGTTCGCTTGGCTTCAAACTTGATTCTTTGACTATCACTTCATGGGCAGATATTGTATTTGCTTCATGCAAATACAACTTGCATCCCTTGCGTTCAAATTTCTAGCAGAGAAAACCATTTGAATAACACTTCTGAACACATTGAATCGCACTTAGTTCAAATTCTAAAAACACCGAATCACACTTAGTTGATATTCTGAACACATTGCCTGCACACTTAGTTCAAATTTTGAATCACAACCACAAACGATTCAATTTGGATGATGAACACATCAAATGCGGCAATTCAAATCTCGGACACATTCAACCGAATACTGAACACATTGAATCACTTTCGTCGGAATCATCAGCACATCAGCTCAACAATACAAACATATATCTCCTCCTCTTAAACGAATCCGATCCTGCGTAGTCCAATGAATATGCCATCGAAAGTCTGTCAACAGCCACAGCTTCAGCAGTAAGCCTGCTCCAGTGGCCTAAGCCGGGCGCTTCTCGTTCCACTCAGGATCCCACAACACTGACATGTGCCAACTACGCTTGGTAATCATCGGCCATTTCTCACCGACCAGCCATCTTTAGTAGGTATCGTGTGAAGTCAGTCCGTGGCGCTGGTGTCCGGACCGGAGTTCCAACCGTCTACAGCCATTAAGCTGGTTACAGGAAAGCATCGGGGTCCCACCGCAACACACAGCAGATGCATCCAACTCTTAGTAACGCCAATGATTAAAAAGCTTTGGGTCCGAGCCTGCGATATCTACCACCATGTATTATCAAACGTTGGATGACAGGAGTGGGATCGATATGAAGCCAGTTGCGCTGCTCCGTCTGTGAGATCGCTCGCATGGATTCGGATAGGAACCAGCAACATGGTAGGCGCAAACAGATGTGGTAGAATTAAGTACATCAGGAAGAATGAAGTGTGTACTTCATCATGTCCACTGCAGTGTTCAGTTAGTTGAAAAGCGGTATCCGTCGAGGCAGTATAGGGAAAGAAGTGAACATACAGTATCGAGTTGTAAACCCGTTGCCAACTATGTATCATGGGTGGGAGTTCATAGATGAAATCAAGACGATATGCAAACGTTTTTTACCGCGAAAAGATGCTGCTCGATTTACGAGTAACTCGCAAACCGAGCTGCTGCTGACGAATCGACTTGGAGAACGACTCAACTATTGGAGATGAGGGACCTAGTAGATTCTGGGCGTGTGAAGGGCGAATCAAATTGACGACAACTCGTAAAAAAGGGATCTTTACCCGACTGGTGTACTGGAATGACGGGTTCGCTTACCTAGTAGTCAAAAAGCCCGGGGTAATTTATTTAACTAGACGTACCGACGGTATCTAGTAAGACATCCTCTGCTCTATCCAGGGATGACTTGTCTCTAATTACTGTCGCTGTGGGAATTCAGTGCTATTGGAGAAAGCACATTTGGTTCAGTGACAATCTCTGGGGGGTTTAGGAAGGCCGCCCTGGCCACCTTGGAATAATTTTGTGTCTACTTGCTTCGCAGCCACTGGGAGAAGTGATATACAGAGCAAATACACTCCTTATATGCGGGGATGACTTGACCCTCATAACTGTAGCTGCGGGAAGTTTTTGGAGAAAGCACATTGGCTTTAGTTACGTTCTCTCGGGTGTTGAGGAAGGCCGCACGGCCGGGCCACCTTGGAATGATTTTGTGTCAACTTGCTACGCAGCCACTGCGAGAAATTCTCCTCCCGATTTTGGTTGGGACATTATTCGAAACACACCATGCAGTGGCTTTTCCTTCTACATTGTGTGCTTCTTCTGCTGTACTATTTCTCAGCACAATATCGGGACATCATATAGAATTAAGAATTGATATGATCGGGGAGGAGGGTCCACAAATAAATTAGAGGTGACAAAGGCAGCATCAATTTACATGTCCAAGGACTCCATAGGCAGACTACCATCTCATTGATAAAGCATCGGAAAATGTTTGAAGATAAATGTGATATCAGCATGAAAAAATCCTCTGGCTGCACCTTCCTCATGCATTTCGATTATTTGTGGATGTCACATAAACACAGAGACTTTCTTATCTTGGAATGGTTTTATTTACATCATTATCTGTACAGTTTTAAGGACAGCTGGTATGATTTAACATGATTACAAAAGGCTAAGTGTTTCAACTACAGTGTATAAAAACATCAAGATTTTAAACACAACCTCGATTCTCGAAAATGAAAAACACGAAAAAACACTTTTTGATTTGATAAACGAAAAGAAGTTTTGTTTTCACCAACCCATTTTCTTTTCTAGAAATGTTAGCGAATCACGAAGATAAAGACACACAAAAAAATTTCAGAGTTGTCATATTCATGCGGGTAATAGCATTCATGATATGCGTTTGTAGTATCAACAAGAACTCTGCAGAAAATTTCACGAAAGCCACAAACATTTTAAGTGGTCTTATTTCTTAAGTATTTTTCAAATTTATATAATCGTCCATGCAAAGCATTTACAACTCATTTTGACAGCATCAAATCTTCACCAGTGAATGATATGAGTTGACCGTGTTGGTGGACTTCAGGCCATGACTTACACAACTTAAATCATCTTCTTACTTCTTCATACATCTTTATCTTCATTTGTGTCAATAGAAAAATTTTTTCACTGCTAACCACAAAATATTTGCGAGGATTTTATTTTTGCGGATTTAGTGAACAACCTCGATTCGCAACAAAACAATGTGTCACTTACATATCACTTCGAGTATTTTTGTTGACACAAAGGGCCCACTCATTTTATTTAAGGTCAATCATGACACTTAAAATATCAATATCAATAGAAGATTAAGTCTTGGTTCCATCACAAACTAACCATATATATAACCATCTTGACATCTTCCGTTAAGACTAGAAAAAGGCATAGCATCATCTAAAAGAACTAGTTTATTAGTTACATAAATATACATAGGAACTCACAGAATTTATTATCACTAAAATGTTATTCGATTATTTCATATGTAGATCAACAGTTATTCACCATGTTGAAACTTTAAAAATTTCACTGACATGGAATACTGTTACAAACCACAGTGCTTATATCGGATACCCTGTGATGAACTATTCTAGCTATTTTTAAAAGCAAGGCAAAAGGCTTAACTTTTTTGTGTAGCCCAATGAGGACAATGAAAGTTCATCACATCTGCATGCCTTATTTATTTATTTCGTAAAACTTCTGACACTACTATCATGGTTCTAAGCATGTACAAAACGATTTGCCACAAAACATGAAAATAGTTGGAAGAAGAAAAGTTACACAGTGTGTCAAACAACTGACCGGCAAATACATACACACACACACGCACACACGAGGAATAAACAAATTCTTGATTTCGATTGAATCTGGATTTCTATCGTGAGCAGATGAGTAGGTCAATTTGGCAGTGTGGCCCCTAATTATTTCATAAACCATACCAGACCTATATATACAATGAGATGAAGATTATTTCCCCAATAAAATATAACAATATTCAACATAATACTTTCTTTTACAATAACTGATTAAGCATCCCCAACAGCAGAAGAATGACCGAGATCGCACCAGGCCTTGCCTGCCACATCTTCATGAACCACATGAATGAAATGCCAATGAAATCATGGAGACACAAATCAAAATAATCAGAACAGTGTTATTGCAGCAGAAAGTTGTTTCCCTTGGAACCAGTGATTTGATTTTGATTTCCTCCAATGCATCCAATTGATAGACTTCTAAAACATCTTTTTAAGTTTGCTCATGTATAACAAATTATACATGACCATGACTATACAATACATGTACACAAGATGAAGAATTTCAATGCAAAATACTACCGGTAAGTTAACGTCATCAAACTGCTTGGCCTTAGCAAAGCAAGAATTCAAGATTAACAGAAAAACTGCAGAAAGGTACGCGTGGTGCACTTCTTATTTGACTAAGAAATGTATTCCACCAATACTTCTCATCAATTCTTTTACCAATAACTGAACAGTGAACCTTGGAGTTGTCAAAAGTCAGTCAGGCCTCCCAAGTTTCCAACCTGACCTGGCCTGCTTTTACTGGTAAAGAATGAAAGTTGGGTTGACTTTTGTTGCACTCTTTTCCCCATTTGAGATCATTTTTCAACTGCTGGTGAGTTGATCAGTGGATGTAGTCATCTTTTTCCTCTTCTTTATCGTCTTCATTTTTATCATCGTCTCCCTCATCCTCACCTTCTGAAAGAAAACATGCATACTGTTAACTTTTTTTTACTAACCGGCCGGTTTAAAAAATGGAAGTTTTACAGCACTGGGATTTTTTTACAAACAAAAAAAAAAGCAAAGGCAGCTATTACCCACCTTCATTTTGATAAACTGCCTTTTCCATATTTATTTCTCGATCTTCATTATTTATGGGGATTGGTACCTGGAAAGAAGATTTACATTTTAAATATTTTTCAAGTATTTTGCATACATGTTTGCATGTAGGGCAAGGATGACCCTGTTCTCATATGAACCCGAAATCGGTGACTTTTAATTCTGATAGATTACCAACCCCAATGTGAATTAAAGAACTTTGAAAAATATAAAAAGAGACCGTAAAAATACGCAAGTATACCAAAAAAATTGCTAAGTTTAAGGGAATAATTTTACAGATGACCTATGCCAATTAAGACTGATAGGAAAATATACCCACCTGATTTTCGTGCTGTTGTGCCTGAACCGGTAGATTATCATGGGGCGCCTGCATCTGGCCCTCATGCTCATTCTCGTAATTGCCACCATCAACCTTCGCTATAATTTTTCTAGAATCGTCATCAGCAACCGGCAGAGGGCGATTAATTTGCATATTATCATCTAGTTTATTATTGTCTATATTATGGAAGTCCTCTCCTTTATATTGGTTTAAACTTTGGTCATTTTCTAGATTAGTTTCTTGTTGCATTTGTACTGGTGGATTAAGCGCAGCATTTTCAATCTGCAAATAGAAAAATTAAATTTTGATGCAAATGAAATCTAAAAGGTTTTAAGTTTGTAAAGTTCATGTTGTCTGCCTTATTCCCATTACCTGAAAATTGTCTTGAACTGAAATCTTCGCTGTAAAGCTGAAGTTGTTTTCGTGCAAAAATAAAAACTGAAGAATTAATGAGCGTTCTTTGCATTTTAAAGGTGTTAAACGTCTGATATTTAATTTCGGAAAGACTTGCAATGCACATTCGTATAGTTACAAGTGTTGAGTTCAGAGCAGTGACATCTATTTAGTAGAATTTTAACAGGTACCAGTCTTACCCGGTGTCAAAAACCAAACTAGGTCGGGTTAGTCTAATCACTCCAATTTGGTTAGAATTCTACAGTAATATTTTGTCTTTTAACCCAACCTCAAAGAATCAAAACTAATACCACTTCTACTATGTACCACCACTAAAACTACAAAATTTGCCATAAAAATTTGAGACTCTATAGACTGAAAACTGCTTTCCAGGAGGAGCAGGACAGGAGAAATGCCAATGAAAAATCCACCATGCGCTATACCGCAGAAATTTCCCAATAACATTCTTGAAATGCAGCATGCAACAATTTTTTTCAAGGAAATTTGAGATAAGGACTTCCTGTTCACAAAACTGCATGACAATGGAGGGCAATGGACCTTAAAGGTGGACAAAATATGCCAAAACAGCAAAGGTAGGCTCTTCATCTAATTTTGTTGGCCATTTTACTAACAGAGATTACAATGCAGCTTTTCAGTTTCAGCATGTTAAAAAATATTTGACTTAATCAAACTGTCACATTTTCGAGTAAATACAAAGCTAGCAATAAAAGATCGACCTCCTTTTGTATCCCAGCAAAGACCTACAGCCTTTGTTGCGATGAAATCTATGATCTACCCCAAATGTTTAAAGTGCACACTATGAAAAGCAACTGAAAGCACAAGAAACAGTTCGTTATGTTCAAGAAAAACTTTTACTTTGTACGAAAGAGGAGTGCCACCATAGCCTCAAACCAATTATAGTGTAGGGATGTACTAGAACCCAAGAATTATGTGTATACTCACTTTAGTGTTCAGAAAATACAGGAATAGCTCTTCAACTCTCCTAACAATTCTAGACAATCTTTGTTAAGTAGCCAACTTTCTTATAACCCTTAAGCTCCCGGACATTTTTGTCACTAAGATACGGGAATGACCCAGCGGACCTGTCTTACTTCAGCTTTCTATCCACACTTTGAAGCTTTAAAACATCTGGTAAAACCAGGGACATCAACATTTATTGCGAGCATCCTTGGAAGATGGCAGCACTGGACTGCATATTGAGTTATAAGTAAAAAAGTGTATGCGCCACTCTATAGGTCAGTGGTGCTGTAGGAGTATCATGCTATGTCCTGCTCTGCGGGTCAAGGGTAGCAAAAGGGTTACAAGGACAGAAATCAGTAGTGCAAAAAGCCCTAAATATTTCCACTCTTAAAAAATTTGAAAAGCAAGATATTGTCCAAGCGTATTTTTGCACTAAAGAATAAAGCTATGAAATTGTACCCTATAACAAAAATAATCTCACCTTCGAACAACAGATGATATCATTTAAAGGCCCTTCAGTTTTCACGCCAGGTCATGCAATGAGGGCTGAAAGAATCTTTCACGTCCACTTGAATTTGTTCAGCAGTTGATTGGAAAGACTTATCAGCAGATACGCATTATGGAATACATTACTGGTTGCATGGGGTTGGTTTAACTTAGCACTACTTACAGTGTATAAAGCAGTGTGCTTTGTTCTGGGGGCAGTGCAAAATACTGATCAACAGAGGCAGTCAGAATCATATTTCAGGAATTGATATCTCACTCTCGGTACTGGTTGTCTCACTAAGCACCGCACGGATGGAGTTGTCATTTTGGCAAACAATCACGCCTGCCGCCCTGGTTTTGGCCTTTTTTTAAGCTCCACCTTCACAGTGTTTGACAAGACAACCTAAACCTATAAGTCAGTCGTTTCAATGGACTAGTACTAATCTGGTCAAGCATGAGCCAGACTTCAATGTAAACCACCTACCCTCCTTGGTCAAGGGTCACCATTATTTAAGTGTCGAATATAAAGTGTCTTGAGCAAACAGTTTTTTTCTTCCCATCGACTATGTCGATAAGGAAAATATCGAGACTGAGGAAACCTCAAATGTTCTTTCTGATCTCCAAAATGCTTCGAAAACAGACCAAAGATTATCAAACAATAAATCTATCAAACAAAGCCCGAAGTTTATTTCTTCTATACTATTGTGGAAATACTGATGATAATCAACAAACTATATACAGAAGTTTCTTTGGAAAAGTGACAATTTTTTACCATGCACAGCCTTTTGCGAAGAGAAAATTTGGGCCAAAATTGCATCACAGGTTGATGTTTCAAGCAAGACAAACATAAACAACACAACCGATTCTCTTCTGATAGAGCAGGTTACTGAAATCCCATGGGTGCAATGACTTCACCGAAACCAATGCAATAGCAATCTTTTTCGAGAAATTTGAATTGTGTCACAAGACACGGCCGTAGCTGGCCCATGTCCTCTATGAAAAAGACTATGGAGCAACAGTGGTCATTGCAGGGACCTGCAACAAAAAATGTTTCACGCATTGCCAACGCTCAAACATCAAAATAAAGGAAACTACAATTTACATATCAAATATTGTTCTCTGTCAATTGTTTACAATAACTTATCCATTGTCTAGACTAAAACCATCACCACTACCATACATTGACAGTTCTCTTTCTTCAGCAGTTTAACAAGAAACTAAAGAGGAGGAGCAGGACCAACACAAAAAAGAATAATTAGGTAAGACAGTATCTTAAGTTAGTGATTTATGTTAGCCATATTGCTGGCAGAACAGGACCTAGCCCTCCTCCTCCTTTTTAAAGTTCCTCAGAAGTGTGATTTGATATTTTTAAGTTAGTAGCCACAATATTGCAAACTGACTATGTACAAGTTCTACAAAATGTTGTCAAATTGGCCTAGAGAGATTTATACACAAAATCTACATGCAGCATAATACCGTACTGCTTAGACTCCAAGTCAACCTCATTTTTTAACTAAACGGTACATGTAGACCCAGTAATATTTGCATCATTTTATCTCACGGTGTCCCGAACTAATCAGCTCTATATACAATATTGGGTGATTTTCAAAATAAAGTAGGAGGAAACTTCCACCCCGTAACATTAATTTCAATTACGTTTTCTTTTTTTCGTGGCCGTACATTTTGACGATTTTCTGTAACATGGGAAATGTGGAAATAGAAGGCATGCAACCATATCTGGGTTTACAGTTGATTATGCTAGGCAAAGGTGAGATATTTGAAGCTCACTATATATATATATATACTAGTATACTGTAATAAGGAATATTGGTAACCATTCCAGCTACCCTGACCCTAGTGAGATCCCGGTCTAATAGGAGTCGAAGGAATACCACATACATGACACGCAAGACTGGAATGTATAGTGCTATTGACCGACAAGATATCGACTAATACATTTCCCTACTTATCACGATAGACGATCACAATGACCCACCCTCACAAGTTGTTCCCTATCACCATGATATGTCACTCGCCAAAAAATGAACAATACATCATCCATTTTGAGGCGAGTGGTCAACACGCTTTCAACCAATCAACATAACTTACTTAACAGCCAAGTACCATTACACCTTGGCCAGATTTCGCACAGCGTAGTAAGTTTATTGTCTAAGCTGAACTGGGATGTTTCAAAATTTTCCAACTGGTTTACATGAATTATAAGAGACTATTGGCAGGAGCTAGCAGGTCAAACAGGTCTTCTTCAGGCAACTTATATGCACAGTAAGGGGACTCCTAGGTAATTTTAATATAGCATTAGTTAATTATCCTCATGTGTGAACAGTTTTGTTGCACGGTCTGATGAGAGAGACCCCTAATTGCGACTTTGTGCTAATTAGCCTGACCTACCTGGCTCTTGCCTGTGATCTCTCATTTGACAATAAAACTATCATTCTAAAACAACAATAGTCCTTCCAATAACAGAATGCCCTATGCAGAATTCTGCTCTAAGCACTTAGCCTCTCAGTTATACACATAGTGTCCCCCTCCCCTCTTTATAAGGTAACCACAGCAAACTCAAGAAGCCCTTTTTAATTTGAATTCAATAGACATGCCTTCTTAATAACACATCCTACATGTAGATACTTCCAAACCAGAAAACCCATGCTAAACTTTATTTCCAGCCCAAACTTGTTCTTTATGATCAACCACTCTCTGTTGCATAACAAGCCGATTTTTCTCTTCAATCGGTTGTACATGTTCGACCCCACCTTCCTTTGGCTTTTCCTTATCATCCTTAATGTCCACATTTTCTTCTTTTCCAGTGTCCTGTGCCTTTATAGCAGCCTCCTCTTTAACATCCGACTTTTGTTCAATTTGATGAGAATCTGCTGGTCTAACTTCAGCCTTTTTGGCCATGTTCAAGTGATTCCCTTGGTCTTGGCCTGCCACAGCATTATCACCATCTCTCAGCTTCACCTTTGACTTGTCCTCATCAGCCTAGGTCAGGATGGGAGTGGTGATGTTGGATATACGGAAGGTGATATTGGAGGTATGGATAAGGTGTTTATATAAGTGATACAGGAAGTGTTTGGAAGGAGGGACAAAACGAAAGAACACTTTTGTTAGATTTTCAGCAGCAACAACTGTGCTGCAAGTTGGTTGAACTTGTTTACGTTGTTCAAAGGGTTTTGCTTCTTTTAAAGGAAAGGTGCAACACACAAATTTACTTGTACAACTTAGGGCTGCTTTGGAAAAGCCATATGTTGTAGTTGCCAAACTGAGTTTGTTGAAAACACTTGACTCGGAGAAGCACTATTTACAAGTCACAAATCTGAAGAACAGAGGCATGTTCTCGAACCAATGATATGTTGAATTCAGCGGGGGTTGGCCTGTCAAAATGGCAGCAAGCAATTATATTGGAGCAAGGTAGGCCTAGAGTTTGTGGGAACACGCATTTGTTCGTTTTATATAAAATTGAAGCACACGCAAACCAGGGCTCATCTGTAGAACCACATAAAGTTTTACTCAGAATCATGTATCTTCAAATATTTGCTGAAGTTGAGCCATTCTGGCTGTGTCGTCAGAAAGAGAAAAGAGTGCAGGAGAGTAAAGTAACTTTGGAGTTTGCCAAGTTATAATGTTTTTGGTCGTTGTTCCATGGCATTTCATCCATGCTCATAGTGGTTTAGTACTGAAATAGGAAAATTAACACAATTCAGCAAAAAAATTTTTTTACAGTGATGCATTCAACAACCTTTTTGTGCCTATCACTAATCAGTAAAGCCAAAAGTCAATCACAATATTGACAAGATGGAATACCTTTTGACATAGCATCAAATACACTAAGAAGCAAGGCTCAAACCATTTGGAATAATAGCAAATCTGACTCCTTGGCAAAATCTAATGCACGTGTACATGTAGTTACCAAACGAAATTAACACAGTCTGAATATAGTTTGAAAGCAAAAGTCACACTATGTGACAATGAATATGTGTTGAAAATATTTTGGGGTAAAACCTAAAGGCTGTGTAATGTACCAAGCAGATGGCCAAATAAAAAGGGTTCCTTCTCAGTCAGCTTCTAATCAGCAATGTCAATGAAAGTTCAAAACGTTTTGAATGGGTTTGTTTCTCATAACGGAATGCCATCTACTTTTCAAACATTCTGATGAGTTTGTTTCTCATAAGGAATGAAACAGAACTTTCAAAACATTTTGAGTGAGTTGGTTTCTCCTCACCTTCTCCACAACAGGCAGATGAGAACTTTTTTGTAATTTCATATCAGTCCCTTAACCTTAGCAAAGCTGATACGTAAAAGTTCTCGCTACGAAAATATATACCGATGTACAAAGAATCTTGAGGCATTGGAAGCAAACAATGGTAAGAGAAAAACAAACAAAATGTACCTCTAGAACTTATCAATCTGAGTGATTCGAACGACTCCATCGGTATTGATATCATCTTTTTTATGATCGAGCTGATAGAGAAAAACACAAAGGGTAAAGGTGGCACAAATATAACTACAGTAAAACCTCTCTATAGGACAACCTCGGGACGGACAAGTATTGTCCTTGGTTGAGAGGCGTCCTGATAAAAGAGCTCAAATATAATGGGAACATTCAATCTTAGACCAAAACTAGTGTTCTTGATAGAGAAGGAGAACTTGTGAGACAAGTTAGAGAGGTGTCCGCTAAGGGAGGTTCCACTGTATTTAAAAGGGACTACTATAAAATGCTTCACTTTTGACATAAATGGCGGTTTTAACTTTATGCAAATTAATGTGTAGCTGGGGAAAAACTACATTGATCATTCTATAAAGGATCGCAAGCATATTAATTTCGAAAGCAAATAAAATTTGACGGTTGACTAAGAAACCCAGAGAACGACACCTTTTCAATCCTTTTTACACATTGTGAGACATGTTACTTTCTTAGACACAAATGTGCCAGAAACTTAGTTCACCAACATACATAGGGTTCACACTCAACATCACCCATCTATTATTATGACTTTTTGTGACCAATGCCAATTGATCTTCACACTATTCTTCAGGATTTTCAGCATTCTTCACAGTCACTGATTTTGATTTTAGCAGGAAAACAAACTATATGACTTTATTCATATAAAGTTCTTTCAGATATTTCCGAACTCCAGACTACTTTAGGCCTTATTTTTCATCAATTCTGTCACAGCTTTTTATTTTCTAGGAAGTCTGATACAGAGAGAGCTCTCATAAAGCAGCCTATTTTTAAAAGCAAGGAAAAGAACTGTTGGAGCATTTCATTTTTAATTTTACATCAACTAAATTATTTTTCAAGGCATCAAAAACCCTTTAGTAAAAACTCGAGGAGTCTTGAGAAATATGAGAATGTATGAACAGACCAAATTTGGTCACTGATAGTCAAGTCTCTAATGAACACTGAAACAAAGCCACACCAATTTTTGGAGGATGGCAGAGTGAGCAACTGCATTCACATTCACAAACACATGTACATGGCCACAGAATCTATTAATCTTATGACGTTAACTTTTCTGTCGAGTTGTACTTTCTGCACAAGACCCTTGGCCTAATCTATAGATCTCACCTGTCCTGGCTGCTGAACCTGGCCTACTCCCGCTCCTTGGCCTTCCTGGGCTCCTGCTGCAGAGAAAAAAAGTCAAAGGAAAATTGAAACCTTACAGCCAACAAATGGGTTATATCAATTCTTCACAGTAGGTGTTAATTGATTTACTAAGCTAACAACCTGAAATCACCATCAGAAACAAACCTCACCTGCTTGGTTTGGCTGCACCACTTGCTGAGCCCCTTGATCAGGTGCTTGGCCCTGCTGCTGATTGGCATCCTGGGGCTGCTGTGGCTGTGCAACCTGTTGTGCTTGTTGGTCCCCGGCGCCGGGAACCTGCGGTTGCATTTGTTGCTGCTGCTGCTGCTGGCCCTGCGGCTGCATGGGTGCCACCTGTTGTCCTTGCTGTTGGTTCATTTGCACCTGGTCCGCCGGTTGCTGGAAGTGGAACACGACCAAATTTTACAATCACTGTGAATATATTTGATAACAAATAACATCAGCCTAATCACAACAGACAAAAACAACTAGAACTTTTTGTCACGGGTGATAAATCTTTTAGCATGAAAAGAATTGATTGTACCTGAACCACTTGTTGCTGATGCTGCTGGTTTGGATCATACTGCAGGTTCTGTTGTTGTTGTTGTTGTTGTTGTTGTTGTTGTTGACCCTCCTGTGCCACAGCCTGTTGTTGTGCAACATTCTGCTGTTGGGCAACATTCTGTTGTTGTGCAACATTCTGCTGTTGTGCAACATTCTGCTGTTGTGCACCTGCTGATTGTTGAATCTGTTGTTGTAACCTTACCACTTGCCCTTGTTGGTCTTGTAATTGTTGCTGAAGTAGAAACTTTAAAATTGATATGAAGCCGGGGACTCATATTAGGCAGAATACGCTGGGAACATTGATATCTTGTAACACTGCCCCATCCCCAAAAAGCAGGTGATAAAGTTTGGTAAAATATTGGCTCATTTAGGAAGTCTTAACCTTCCTGTGATCTATATTTGTATGGTAAAAGCAATAATATAATCTTCTGAATTCCAACCATGCAAACTTCAAACAAAGTATACAATTTACTACAAAAATAAATTAACTCTTCTTCAGGGAATCTGCCAAGGTTGTGGTAGTGCAATCAGAGAAAAAAGACGGAAGGAATACGAGAAATCAGAGGAATTTGTGATGATGGCGAAAGTGCAACAGCCTACGGGGTTCAGGGAGGGTGTTCATAATGGTACCAAGTGCATCTACTGAAAAACGAGATTTTCAAAACCTGTTGCATTTTTATACTCCTTGCGATAAAGCTGTTTTAAAGAACTATAGTGAAACCTTCCAAAGAGGACACCTCTCTAGGACATCCTCTCTATTATGGACACTACCTTTGGACCCTAATTGGCTGTTTCTTATCAATTTACCCCCTGTAATCAGGGCACCTCTCTATCAGTATCAGGGGCAGCACTATCAGTCCCAAAGGTGTCCTTTAAAATATTGGAGAGGTTACACTGTATAACATAACACAAAAGATGGAACAGACTGATGGAACACAACGGTAGAACAAGCAGCAGCAGCAGCAGCAGCAGCAGCCTCCACGATGTAATTACCTTCATTAATGCCTGTCACCTTAATTAATGCCTTCTTCAGTATGTTTGTAATTGGATAATTTGATGTCAGTCTAATATCATGAATATGCATAATCTGTCTCTCTCTACGAAAGGGAAGATTCTTTTGAAGTCAATGATCAGTCGGACTGTGCTTGAATTGAAACACAATCTGTCAACCAACCAGGAAAGTTTGTCCCGTGTGTCACATGTGGTGCACTATCGAACCGAAAGGCAACCAGGATTGCCCCCTGCTACAACCACACGTTTTTTCACTTAACCAGGAGCACTCCATACTCCATGCAACTATGTAGTGCACTGTCAAACCAAAAGGCAAGTAGGGTTACCCCCTGCTCCTAACAAATGCTGCGCCTTTTTACCAGAAGGAAAGAGGAAGACTCCCTACAACCATCTGATGCACCAGCAACCCAAAGGCAACCAGGGTTGTCTCCTGCTACTACCACCACATGATATGTCACTTAACTAGAAGGGACTTGGAAGACTCCCTACAACCATATGGTGCACCATCAAACCCAAAGGCAATCGGGTTGCCCCCTTCTACCACCACATGCCACACCAGGAACACTCAATACTCCATGCCACCATGTGTGTACCATCAAACCCAGACAACCAAGATTCCCTGTTACCGCGTGCAGGACCTGTACACACCTCAACCTGACCATAACTATACACTTCATCATCTGGAGTTATGTCCTCATCATCAGGGGAGTCAATGTGACCCATATCAAACTGTCCCCAACCACCTGACAAGGGTGTAAATTGAGCAAATTTGGCAACTGCTGCCTCTTTAAGAGAAGCATATTGCTGCTCCGAGAAATAATCTGAAGAATCTAAGCTGTCATAAGCTGGAGCATGATCTGGATCGAACGACGTTGTAGGTGAAGTTTGACCATTAGTCATTTCGGACACTATGTGTATAGCGTGAACATAATCTGTAGACTTGTCAGGTTCTACCAATGTCTTTTCATTAGTGTCAGCCCGGACTTCCAGATGAGCCTGATTTGCATCATGTGTAGTTTCAATGTTTGTTTGAACTTGCAATGGGGCCTTGTTTGCACTCTGTGCAGTGCCAATATTTGTTTGAACTTGCAATGGGGCCTGGTTTGCACTTGGAGCTGTGTCAATATTTGTTTGAACTTGCAACTGGGCCTGGTTTGCACTTTGAGCTGTGTCAAGTCCTGTCTGAACTTGGTAAGGCTGAGCGACAGGGGTAGTGACATTAGATTGAGCTGGGGTATGGTCATACTAGAAATATAAAGGATTGTAGCAGTTACAAGTTTTGCGGATATGAAGAGATTTATGATAGAAGCTAAAAATCATACTTAAGAGGCTGAAAATGGTTGTAAAATGAGCAACAAATAAAACAGTTTTTAAACACAACGGAACAGACTGCACTATAGTCCTGAGTGTCTTCCATGAATTAATATGGAGACCAAAAGCCCAGACAAAGCTTTTGTTTTCCATCCCAATTCCAAACAGATGAGATCTGTGATGGCTAGGGTGGCCCCAATTTGTAAGTTATTTCAAAAACAGATGATTTGCTTGTAAGAGTTTTCAAGATGTTGCTATTTTACAAGCTGGCCTACCAATACTGCAACAGAGAGCTTGCAAAATCTTGAAAGCGAAACCAGTGTTCTCCACTATTGTAAAGACTTGATAGGAAGGCAAAACCGAATTGGTCAGCTGGATCACACTATATGAAATATTCATTTTGGTCTACAACAGTAGCTGTGTCCCACCGCAACCTCATCAATGGTGGAGAACACTGAAAGCGAGGTTAGAAGTGGATTAGGACGAAGAGCAAATTGTGATTAGGTCTACGACTCAACAAGGAACCAGAAGGAACTGCGTCTGTTTAGATTCAAGATTCATGTGAATAATGACGGTACCATTATACCACTCCATCAGTCAATTTAAATGGGTGGGGTCCGGGGGGGATATGTATATGAATGTCAACCTTACGTGTGTCATACTTTAGAAGAATGGTGTTAGCTAACTAATGAGTGCACTTCTAGGAAAGATCATGAATAGAATCTATGCTAGGGAAGAATATTTGAATGAAAACTGAAGAAGGTAAAAAGTATTCGTATTTTCTTGTCATGCCCTAAAACGCTGTAGGATGCAAAACGTTCAGAGCCCCTCGCATACCATTTAAGGTAATCAACTCTAGCGCCCACCAACCATATTCCATGCTTATTTGTATAAAATCGGACAAACCAAACCAACACGTTTTCCATTCTGAGGCAACTTGCAATGAGGAATTTGTGCAAAAGTAACCACATCTGATTTAGGGCACATGCTCGATCGAAGTTGGAAGCCTCCCACCACCACCAGCATTTGATCAGGAGATCATTCATTTTTACAACATATGGCAGGGGACATGCAAGAGGGAATTGGTTTTTTCATCTCGTGGTACCTGCAGGTGCTATTGCTTCCAGGTGTCTACATGTCCTTTTTTATTCGAATGCCACAACAACTAACAATTCCATCACGAGGCAACTACCGATACATTTATCATGTAGCAACTACTGACATGTTAATCATGTGGCAACTACCGATATGTTAATCATGTGGCAACTACCGACATGTCCATCAAGTGGCAACTATTAATATGTTAATCAATGTGACAACACTGACATGTCCATCACGTGGCAAATACTGACATGTTTATCATGTGGTAACTACTCACATGTTTATCAAGTGGCAACTACTCACATGTTTATCAAGTGGCAACTACTGCTATGTTCAGTAATGTGGCAACTACCGATATGTTAATCAAGGTGGCAACTACCGACATGTTTATCACATGGCAAATACTCACATGTTTATCACGTGGCAACTACCGGTATGTTCATCAATGGGGAAACTACTGATATGTTCATTACGTGGCAACTACTGACATGTTCTTCACGTACACAGTATTAGTACGCTGAACAGATGAACACACTTAAAGAAGTGAACATGAACACTCCGATAACACTATTTGTTATGTGTTAGTGAACGACGACACAACTGTTCATGTTTCATCAAGTAGAGACAGGCTTTGAGGGAGACAACATAAGCATTGCGACCAATAGTGTAAAGGGACATAAAGCAAGCAAGCTCTAGAACTGCAGGTATTTTCTCAGTTACTTTATAAACTTACAGCAGAACTTTCCAGGGACTGGGGACTGGTTTCGGCCGTTCCAAATTTTGTCACAGTGTTCTCTCCTGTTTGTGAATCTTTGTTCTTAGACAGGGTCGTTTTGTTAGCAAGTTCTTTTGTGTCGAGGGATGCATGAGACTCATTGGGTGTTGCTAATGTCGTGTCTGCTTTAAAACTCGGCGTCGTGGAGTCTGATGTTCTGTTTTTTACATCAACAGACCTTTCATCAGTCAAGCTAGCAGGTGATGTTGGGTTTGTAAGAGATCTCTCTGCCATAGCAGAACTTTCAGAAGACAGTGAGGTATCGTTTAAACTGGAAGTGTTATCTGTTCCTGGTGTTTGAACAGACTGGGTCACAGTCCATGTACTGTTTGAGAGGCTCACACCAGAGTTTGGTGATGTTTCATTACTATTCGTAGTTTCAGCAGTTGTGATATTCAGCTTAGAGTTATTCAAGGTTGAGTTCGTGCCAACATCTGTGTCAAAATTCAGACCGGATTCGTTAGATTTTGAATCTAAATTGTCAACAGTTCCCATCTGGTTGGTGAAAGGGGGAGAAACATTGCTCACTGATGTCGCATTGGCGTTTAATGTTAAATTATAGGCATTGTCACTGCTGTTGGCTGCTGCCGCTTGATCCTCTGAACCGGCGCCTTCCTTTGGGGAAAGTTTATTCTGTGGAAAGAAATGGAAATGGACGTTGGTTTAAGCAGAGGTAAGGAGACAAAACACACTTCAATTCAAACGAAATAAAAAACTTCCATAACTGACATCCCAGAGACCCCAGACCGTGATGGTGTCTGGGGGATGTTCAAGGAGATGGCAGGCTAGCTAGCAGTAGTGCCCAGCATTTAAGCCATGCAAAGTCCAAAAACAGTAAAAATGACTTTTTTCAAGGTATCGAATAACACAATTGGTGTCCACGCAAAAAACAGGCCAAGTAAAACACCAGAACGTATGAGACATCAAAATCAAAAGTCAGGGAAAACACAATACAAATGTGGGTGAGGAGGGGGTGTCTGTGGTAACTTGAGGGAAGCAAACCAAAAACACCTTTTGGCGGTGATACAGTGTGTTCAGCTGCGTGCGAGTTTGTTCACTGATGACGAGTTGGTGCTACAATGGACAAAAGCAAGGCAAAACATCAAATTTTACAACTTATACAGCAATGGAGAGCAGCACTCTAGTAACATGTAAAGAAGGATACATGTATGTCAACAATGGTGTCTTGTCATCCATCTACCCCCAGATCTACCAGTACCCCAAAACATACAGTTTAACTCTAAAATTAAAGCGAAAGCCTATCATCAGCATTGGAAAAGATGGAATTTATCAACTGCCAATGCATGCTGATGCCCCATGAATTGTGCTCTACGAAAATATAAAGAAAGGAAACGACCATAACCTTGCGATGGTGTGTTATCTAAAGAGAGAAAAGCAAGGAATGCAATGTACATGTAAGTAGCCATTGATAAATTCTTCAATTCAACCGCAGTCCTACAACCGCGCCAACTTAGGATTTCCGATCAATTCATGAAATATTCAAGCAATGAATCTACTGACAAGGTATGTACATTCATCATGCATAGGTTCAGTTCTCACGTGCAGTGACTGCATGCACCCATTCTTAAACATCAGTACATGTACTGTCAGTACTCTACCAGGACAACATATACCAGTAACTGCTTTATGCCAAGTGGAGGCTACATTCTTTCTAAAATCAAGAATGGCGTGTAGGCAGTTTGTGTAATACATCAGTCTCCTGCCTCATACATTTTCATAGCTTTGTGAAAAGCTATTTTTTGCTTTTTACTTAAAAATGAATACCTCCCTTTGCCTTATTTAGTGTTTTGGTAAGAAAGTGTACCTAAACTTAATGTGGCTAAGTTCTAGACTGATTCGAGAAAGGCGACGGTGCCCGAAAAATGAAGTTACACAAACTAAGTTACTGTTTATTCATTAGACAGCAGACAGCCTGTTAGACATTACAGTATTATAAGTAGAGAAACTCCTATTCAAAAGAATTTGCGACAGAGAGCGAGATTATCAGAAAGCTGGGAGTTAAGGTATAAAACACCTACCTGGCTCTTTTGGTAATTAGCAGCAACATTTTCAAGTTGAGTTTGCAGCTGTTTATTTGTCCGATCACAATTTGCATTGACATCTGAAAAATTTACAGTCACTTTTAAAAGTTTACACTGTAACTGAACAATTTTGTTGGCCGGGTGGCAGACATCAGTCAGACAAATCAATCATACCTTCCTTGTTAGTAGCCGGCAGCAAACTCTGCCTCTGGTGTCCAAGGGTTTCAGAGGGACATAAACTTTGCAATTTTCATTTCTGCGAATTGATATCATTTGTTAAACTTGCAAAATTATACGTCACAAAGGGTGGCACTTTAAAATTTATGCACTGCCATGTCACCTTCGTGTACCAGTAGAGTGAACCAAATTTAAGAGCCGATAAAGTTTTGAATCTCTCTTTGTCCTACCTTTAAGTTTTGCTATTTCATTTTCCTTCTCCTGTTTCAGCTGCAAAAACTCCATACTATTCTGTTCAACGATTTTTTGATGATCGTCCGCATTCTTCTTGAGATTCGCCTGTAACTTCTGTAACTCTCGTTCCATGTCTTCATATTGCACCTGGAAATGAAACTTGTGGTGAGGAAATTGACACACCAAAATCACAACAGCGGCAGTTTGAAGGAAAGTTAGTGAACCCCTCTCTTCCCGTAATGGCTAGTATTTCTGTTGCAAACAAATGATGAAATTTTCTAATTGTCTGATGTTGATGAAATGACTGTGACTTGTAGCAACTACATGACCAGCTAAAAGCTACGTAAAAAAGTAATTTCTTTCTGAAAAATAAAATGCTTTTTCTGAACATTTGTTCATAGTCTGAATATTACTTTGTAACATAAAGGGCATTAATACTGCCATGGTCACAAAATTTCTGACTAACAAGCTGAAAACCACTTTCGAATTGGTACAGCAACCACTCTTTTCTTGCAGTGTTGTGAAATTGCTTTGGTGTACCTTTAATTTTAAGCCTATTTAAAAGTATTTCAATAGATTTTCTTTTTTGAAGAGATATATCATTGCAACTATCTGCCACATGTGCAATGCGGGGGAAAAAAGGCACACAAACATTTCATTTTTACAAAACATGTAATTTGGGAGATATTGTCCTAAAGTTATATAGAATGGATAGGACTGTACATGGTATTGGTGATGACAAGACATGTATGACAGGATGTAAGGACACAAGGTCAGATCATATTTGAATACAAGGGCAGAGCTGTACAAGTGGCTGACTGAGACATTAGCTTGCCTGGGCAAGGACAGCTCCTATCGGATTATCTGGTCTCCGGACGTTTTTCACAATATTTACACATGCTTCCATCACACAACTACATACCTTTAACATTTTGTGCTGCTGTTGCAAAGTATTAAACTGTGTAAGGAGATCTTGCTGTAAGAAAAGATGAGGATAAAAGTGCCCATGGCCATCCAAAAAGAAGAGGAGTGGAGCAAGCAAATGAAACTCTTTAGGGACTCAAAGCATTTTTACAATTTCAGCTCCAGTCTGCTGCTGTAAGTGTAAGCCAATTTTGGCAATAAGCAAACCAAAATCATTGTAACTTTCCCTCATACGACCGAGTTCACAAAGGAGTCACACTGTCACATGATTGATTGATAGTGACAGGATTGATTAATCTGCAACCTTCGAGAGTCCTATTTCTGCTCGGTAATTGTCAGAACAACTCAAGCTTAGCTGTAGGTTGCTCTTGGATGGGTATAGCCAGCATAATCATTAGCTGAAACATCATAATGTTAGGAAGCGGTTTCCCGCAGTTCCTTAGGTCTTAAATACACTCTGACTTAGTGAACCCAAACCAAAACAATTTCAACATCTTTCAGTTTTCCTTTACATACAGTGTAATAGCAAATGCTCTTGAGAAACCGAATGCATCCTCTAACTCAGTCCCGAAAGAGTTAGGATTAGGGGATGTATTGCAAAGAAAGAACTCAGTCCCGAAAGAGTTATGAGTAGGGGATGTATTGCAAAGAAACAATTTTAAAGAAATATTTAGAAATAAGTATTGAAAGTAAGCAATGTTTCCAGAAGAGCTGTTTTGCTACATCTGAAATTTTCCAAATTAAAAAATCATAACTTGGTGACTCTTATATATTTGATCAAGAATCTGAAGTAGTATGTGCGCTGGTGCATAGTTTTTCAATAACTTTCCAGAGGCACTTTTATCATGTTTATGGTGATGAGATGTTCATGCACATGGACGGTGAAGGCACAGTATCTACAGATGAATGCACTGCATGGCCAATGTACTATTACATGACAATTTACAGTATACACTCGATTTCACAAACTCAGCGACAGCAAAAAATACTGAAACAGGACAAAAAAATACTGAAACAACTCCAGAGAACAGCTATTGCAACCATTATACAGTCAGACACAAGTTCGGCACCACTGCCACTGATCATTATCAGGATAACTAACCCCTCCTGATAAGTTTCTCCAAGAGGTGGTGGAGAGTGATTCGAAGCCCCAACTTACCAGGTGAACAGAAAAAGAAAGTAATTGATGATAGATGAGAAATCTCATTTTTGTCCCAATGCTCCTCCCTCTACATGTATCTTTGAACACTCACCTTCTCCTTCGCACATTTTTCCTCTAAAGTAGTTTTATCTTTTATTAAATCTGAAACAAGGCAATAATAGTTAATATTGAACACATTGAAAAACACAAGACTCGGAACGGGGGAAGACAGGACAATGTACATTTTGTACTTTCCTAAAAAATCTGCAGATTCAATGTTTAAGATTGTTCTGAAAATCTACCAAATGCAAAAACATGTATTGTATTAAGACCTTTTCATGAGATGACCACAGGACAGGATAGCAGTTGAATAGTCTTTTATTAAGGGACAATATAGGCAACAGCTAGGCAGGCAAGATAAAGTTACACAAAGTTACCAATGGGGGTCTCTCACATCTCACAGTATGTTGAAATGATTCGTTTTTGTACGAGGAATATATTAAGTGCTGAATCTGACACGACAAAGGTTGCTCCCTTACTGTGTATATTAGTCACAATTGATTCCCATTACATGAATGAACGAGTGAAAAAAACCTAACACTATAAAATTTGGCAAACTATTTTCACGCAGGTTGATTTCAAAGTGGTTGGCAGCTGTGCAGAAAACCTAAATATTGACCACTGTTCTCAGCAAACAACCTACCATCTCTCATTTTTTTACTATCACTTTTCTCCTGTTGCAAAGCTTTTTCTAATCTGGATTTGTGTTCATAAACAACTGCAAAGAAAGAAGAGGACAGGATTCACTCAAAACACCTAGGCAAGCAAGAAAGAGGAGATTTAGTATGCAAATGAACACATTGAATGACTGCCCCTAACCAAGTTTAAAAAGTTGAAGATGCGACAACAAGCAATAAGTATGTTATTCTTCTAAAGATCAAATATTTCAAAGTACGTGTACAGGCCAGTAGGCCTACATGAGAACTGTACTACCGATAAAACTAAAATTGTTGTTCAAAATAAATCTGTTGACTCTGTCTATGAATGCTAGAGTAGAACATCAAGCAGATTGTACTCATGATGTGGTATAACATCTGACACCAAAAGTCAGCTGCGACACATGGCTCAACTAGTCGATAACGACTCAGGCAGTCATATACTCACACTGTACACGATTCTAATTATGTAGGCCTAGAGAGTATATTTTTTTCAATGTGCATAGATTCTTCTTCCTGACTTCTGTTCTGCATTTGACTGGTTAAACTTTCATTAACATGTACAATAGTTCAATTTTAACGTTTTAGGAATACTGACAGAGAAATGACTGCCTCTGTTCCCCCATTCTGTGCCACTTTCAGAAAGCACAGATTGTTACAATTTTACCATAGCATTTTGATTCAGGCCTACTTGCTCGTCTATACTGTACTGTCCATCAATCATATTAAAAAAGACTGTTCTTCACTTAGGTTCTTTATACCAGATATGCCTGTAGCTAAGCTAAGGTCAGGTAAACAAAGCATCTTTACAATAGGCTTCCAGTTTCAAGGTCATCGCCGCCAGACAGACAGTGCCTCTCGAGCCATTGTCAGGCACCTTTGAAGATCTATTGGAAAGATAGTTTGTTTTCCAAGCCCACGGACGAGGTAGGCTAGGTACAGGCAAGGGCCTATAGCCTAATTGTAGATCAGATTACAGATAGTGCATGGGCGGTATAACAATCAAAGAAAGAAAGCAAACCTTTACAAAAAGACATGGTCTCTCAGCCCATGACATTTTCCTCAAGGGAAAACTTTCCTTCTACACCAATCCGTCCGAAATGACACTAAGACGTTGGCCCAGAAGTGGCGATGGTACGTTAAGACAATGACAATAATGGGGGACTGCTAAAATGCGGAATCTGCCAACCGAGGATGCGATCATCCCCGATTAATCCACATTTTAGCAGTCTCCCATTGTCTAAACCGTACCTTCGCCACTTCCCAGCCAACTTCTTATGTGTCGTATGACATGTCGTCATGTCCAACACAAGACGGGCCTAAACGCGAATTCAAGTTGAAGCTTTGTCTTCTCTTGTCTACACTGCTAGTTGACTAAATGTACTCATTTTGCACTAAAATGAAATAGCGACAGCATACCACCACCTCACAGGACCACCACCACACAATAATTCTGTCAAGGTACCTTGTAACTGGGCGGAAACTGAATCGTGTTGTTGTCGCAATCTCTCAGATTTTTCGTCAGACTTTTTCAGTCGTGTTTGGACATCGTGATACAAATATACGCCATAAACAAAACAAATGGCCACCGATATAAAAATGACGACTCGCACAACCGAGCCCTCTCTTCTATGCATCTTGAACGCTTATTGTTAGTTATATCTGCTCCTTAGAAATGTTCTAAATCTCAATTTTCATCACCGCGAAATCGAAAATCTGAAGTCTTGTCCACCATTGCAAACAAACATGGCGACGTGTCACTCGCGTTGCATTATGGGAAAATACCAATTTAGCAGACGCTTTTCGACATTTTCAACATTAAATGACACGAGATAAATTCTCAAGGAAGGAATAGTTGAATTGAAATGTCCGATGCACTTTATTAGACATTTTGGGACATATTTTTGATAACGTTTTATTTATAGGTCTACATTGTTTCCCAATACAACGAACTACTGGGTGTTCCCAAAAAGTAAAGCTGCAAATATATAATATCCCCCATGCAAGTGTTATATATTTAAAGAATCCACTCCTACCTCGTGTACAGGATGGTATGAAAGTAAATCTAGTCCGAAGGTCCTAAAACTGAAACCGGGGTAATAAGATGCAATTAAAAACCTTGGTGGTCAAGAAGCTTGATCAGCTATGGGTCACGTATATCATAATCATCAAGTTACACCATTTAGTGGCGCGACTAGTCTAGTAAAATACGTCTATGCGACATTTTTTCAAGGGGTACCGGCCGGCAAAGCCTAGACTCCCTGGGCAGCCCATTGCGTCATCCTAGTTTGGTTAGGGTGAGGAACGAGGCCGGTCCTCTGCGTCCGGAGTGTAGCAAAGCCTCGCTGATTAGGATGACGCAATGGACTGCCCCGGAGGTCTAATACGCCTAGGATGCGAGACGAAATGTTGCTTCCTCCAAAAAGGGGCGTGCGCAGATTAGGGAGAATGAAGAACTTTAAACGAAATATATATTGTACTAAAAATATGTTTTGTCAATTGCAACTTTGCAACTTTTTATCCGATAGTTATCTTCCGACAAAATATTATATACATTACTCCCATCAGCCACACACCTCAGGAAGAAAAGAATCCCTGCTGAAAAGCATCAGATGGCGTTCAGATCTAGCCACAATTTTCAAGCGTCCTAAGTGGTCACGTGACGTGGACGGGATGTTGAGTAGCCTAAAGTTTGCTGATAGCCGATCAGCAGACTAATTGATACGGAAAGAGCCTTATGAATATATATTGTAATATTGGGAACGCCAGCTTTCGAATATTGTACATTTTTCCTGCAAAGCATTATTTTCACGGATTTACATAAGATTTGGATCGATAACGGATTAACTAAACAGAAGTGAAACGAGATACAAATTATCGAAAGGTAGGAGTTTCATATTTTCATACTCTGATGTTAAATAAAAGGCCTACGTCGTACCTTTAATATTCAAAATTTGTAATTGAATTTGAAAATTTCAAATTGTGGAAATGCAACAATGCCGTTGTGTATACAATTATGTATAAATACCTAGTTTCGGCAAATTCGTATGCATAATAACTGCATTAAGCATTGTGTGTACGTACCCCTTTAACTGGCGGGAACTCCTGAAGTTCAGCATCAAAATATGAAATGAAGTCCTATCTCCACATAAGCGTTTCACACCGATATCATCGCGTATCACAAGGCCTATCTTATAATACCTACCACGCATTGCCAATGAAACAACATGAGCTGATACGCGGCGTACCCTGTAAGTGGAAAACTCCCGAGGCAGTCAACACGTCCCTTCATTTGGAGAGGGACGAGACTATAGCCCACTGCGTCCGGAGTGTACTGTATCACTGTGAACGAGCGTACCAGGCTATACACTCACGGACAAGAATCAATTCATGATCATATTTTTGTTATGTAGAGTATTTCAGGACACTCTGGCACATCTTTTTATATCGACTATACACCGGTAGCATTAAGATATGCATTGTGCAATGTGGACAGGACTTTTGATGACAAGACAGTCGTAGTTCGTACTTCGTCGTTCGTACGGGTTGCGAAACCTGCCTATTGTTTTCAAGTAAATCTATGTTTAAATTCACTTCTATATGATGACTTCAACGCCCCTAACCTAACGTAGTCATCAACGTACACGATCATAACCACGCTAATACACTTCGGAATTGATAACATTAATGAAATGACAATGTCATTTGAAAAAAGCATCGATTCTCGCCAAACGTCTGCGCCGCGGTTCTTCTCGGTCTGACGATTTTAATGAATCTAGGCAATTAACCAATTCGTCCAAGAATAACCAAATTAAAAAACAAGATGAGATGAAAAAGTCAAATTTACATTCAACATGGACGTTGAAAACGTATGATCGAGCTGGTTGAAGAAAAAGAAGTTCATGCGGAATAACGGAACGCGATACTGCCGAAAGCCGTATTTTTTTGCGCCAAAAGGGATGCAGTATATCAAATATTCCTAATTTTCCTAGACGGGAAGCATGAGATGGAAAAGTTCTCTCCTTGAGAGTATTTCTGTCTTGGCGTGTTGTATGCGAGTTGTTTCACGTGGACAGGTCGCGGGCGGGTCGTATGAGAAAGTAACAAAGCCAGGTCTCCTGAAAAGCTACTACGTACCACGATTCGGACGGTTCGCTGTGTTTGTATCGTGTGGGTGAATAATGGTGATAAAACCTTTGTAATAAAAGCGTTACAAAGTGTGTCAAGTGGCATTTGGAGTAGATCAACTGGGTATAGCATGTCTTCCCGTTATCAAGGTATACCAAACATCTTAATTAACTGAATCAAACGATATTGTTGATTTCTTTCGCTTACTATCCCCAACCTACGCATAAAACACTACGCACCATTCAATTTTTCTATTTCTAAGCGGCTATACATTGCATATCCGAGTTGGATAACCTCGGATTCTTTAGCGGCGTTTTTGAGAGAAAATTTGGCCTGACTCGCGGAAAGTGTGGGAGGTACTCTTGGTCAAGTGAACATTTCACAGGTGAATAACTATCTAAATTAGCCAAATAAAAGGTAATGAACAAATTGCAGAATGGCTTGGCTGCTGAGTCAAGGTGACTGTATACTGTTTTGGGAGGCAGGGTGTGCTACAGGCAGGTATTGGTTAAAGATTTTAGAAGAGAACAAACCACTACCGTTAACGTGGAAATATTCGCGGCCGCCATTGCATTTCGCGGTTTTGTGAAATTGCAACTTTTGGGTTTGACAACACTTGTAACAGTACTTTCAATTATCCTTCAATTATAGACTAATTTTCGTGGCCACATATTTTCTGTAAACGCAAATAAAGTGCACGCGAATGTTTCCGGGTTTAGAGTAGGTAACTTCCGGTCGGCTCGGACATAAAGTCCCATCAACACAGCCTCGTCCCAAGTTAAGGTCAAGGTGCGCCTCCGCCAATTCTTTGACGCAAGGTTGTATTGAAGCTGTACGTTTTAAAAAAACAGCGTTTATGTTTAAGGTTCTTTAGTGGATATAAATCAGCAGCAGGCCGGGCGTAGCTATACGAAATCCCAAATCGCAGCATATAGTATACTAAGTTCCGCTTCATTTCCAAAGCACAAGGGTGAAAAGGTTGAGATGTCTACAGAAATCCCTCATGTTTCTGCTGGTTGTACAGTGTTGCTGGCATTCTAACGAGCTTTCCCTCTCATCTGCTTCTGGGAAAACAACAGTCCCGACTGACCGACCATACGGGTTGATGCCATCGGTGATATTTATTACTGCAGATTTCGCTGGCGCCTTTTCACCAAGTGCAGTTAACAACAGGGGGTACAAAGAATTCATCTGATAGTGAAAAATACATAAAGCCTTCTTTTCGTTCGCTACACAGTCATTCCTGATCTGTTGATAAACGCATGTTGTTATTCGGAGCTGTTATTTGTCTCAATGAAGCTGTATGCAGGCAAGTTTCTTCAGGCCAAATGTCGTTTCCAATAGAATATTCTATTGAAGGGGATTTCACACGACCAACGTTGCATGCGGCCTGCCTTTTACATCATACTTGCGACAAGAATCGGTGCCGGTGTAAAAGTAAAAAGTGTCCCCCCTGGAAAAAGTGTCCGGGCCTATTGTATTCTGACAGATTATGGCATATGGTTCTATAGAGGCAATGACCGTCAATAGCTCAGCGCATTATAGAATCCTTTGTTCCCGGACATTTTATCCTAGGACATTTTAAACTTCTACACCGGTATAGCTGCGACTGGGAGAGACGGACCATCTAACCCAGCTATGAGCGGTATTCTTTCAGACAAGTGATCTTTTTATCGCCTGTTGTAACGGTGATCATTGTCGGAGGTTGATGTGACAAAGAGCTTTGAGAGGTTAACCTATTAGTTTTACTGCAGGATATATACCACCCAGACACCATTAGTATTTCGTCGGCTTCTTACTGGACGAGCCGAAGGAAAGAACAAGTTTAGGCAAAGAAAGACGAAATATTCCTTTGGCGGTCGGATCCAAAGCTTTCAGAGCTCAAAGGGAAGAAGAGCTAAAACTGTGATAAGGGTCAAGACAGACATAAGAACCGCATATTTCCACTATCATACGTCGACAGGACCCGTCCCGGCCTATACCTCCATCGATATGATGTCTTGTTTATATTTTCAGCCACACTAGACTCAAGCAAAGCAATCATTTTCCGCTTTTTAAAAACGATAAGGAGGTTTAGACAGGTTATTCTGACACCAGATTGAGATCGCCGCCGGCAAGTAAGGAAAGGTTACCTTCGCTTTGCATGTGCAACAACAGTTTTCGGCGGAAATCAGTTTTTCTCTCTCACATGATTGCCGCATCTTCAGCTGAGCAAAGATAGCACTCGGGCTGTATGTCAGTTGGTTTTTGCAGCAAGCAAAAAGCATCATTTCCTTCACTCAGTGAGAAAATGTGTCCTCCTTATAGGCCGACCAGGCGAACCAAACAAAAGATGAACTACCTGTTTCCATGATGCTCATTACTTATGACGCCTCGCAAGGCTCGCAAATAATTTTATTTTGATGCTTTAAGGCAGCAAGAACTAAAATAATTTGATTTTCAAGATGTGGTTTTGAATATTGATATGTCCATTCATCTCCGGCTTGCCCCGCAAGAATTCCACTTCTAACATTTGATTTGAAACATGACTCCACCCGCCGCAGACTAGCTGTCGACCCATCTGTAGGAGCGGGTGGGATCAGTCGCACTGCACCGCGCCATAGACACGATTGAACACAAGCAGAAACCAATCTCTATCCGAAGGAACAGTTTAATCAAGAAATTAAGCAAATAATCCCCGTATCGGTATTAGTAAAGTGGGCAATTAAGAGAGGTTGATGTAATGACTCGACCTTGGTGCCACTTAATGTCCATAATGCATGCTCGCTTTTTCGGGGAATTCTTAAACCCACGTCAAGGATGTACTTTTTCATGACGACAAGACAGTCTGATTTGTCGAAGGCGAAATCACTGGTCGAATTGACGGATCAGATATCTCCTGTCCTAGACACCTGTACAGTCCATTTCGTCATGGATCCTGATCGTCTTCCGGGCTACAGGACGAGGCCGGTCGACTGCACCTGGAGTGTATCCCTTGAGCCACTCGGGCCATGACAGTGAGTGGCGGTAGCATAACTCGTGATGTCCACATCGAAAAGCTCAGAAGATTTTGTATAAACCTTTTTCTCTATCAATGAAAGAGTTCAAACCCGTAGTTTCCATCGTATAGCATTCTACGGGACATGTGAAAGTGCGCGATCACTAAGCCCCTCGAAACAACATTTTACTCACGAAAAGCCGATATGAACGATACGGCGTTTACCGTACTCCCACAAGAGATTGTCTTTTAATATTACCAAAGTAGAAATGGAACATTTAATTGATTAGTTTGACCTTGATTGATTCAAAATGTCAAAATCGAGGAGTGGGATCTGAACAAATCTCCAACGCATGGTCAATGGCATTCGTCCAGTTCTGTTCGATATTCTCTAACCTCTGGTGCTGGAGAGTTGTTCCATTTTTCGTTCAGCTCTACCTACGAGGGTGGGAGCTCTCAACAATGTTTAACAAACACTCTGAGAACATACGGAGGTGCAGTCAACACCTTAGCCATGTAATATTGTACAGGATGCTGTGTGTCTTATAATACTGACCGTTTCGAACCCATAGTGAACGTGATTGATTGATAACCATTTAACCCTAAACGGTTTTCATGTCAAATATTGTGAGAAACACAAGAATCTAAGATCGTGTGTTTACCATTAAAGAATACGTGCTTACCTAGAGTCTAATGACGACACATAGTTTATTTCGAGGGGCGTATGGCCAGGACCAGCTTATCATTAAAGTCTAAGATTATACCCATCAGACACTATAGTTGTAAAGGTTAAGTGATACTTTACCTCTATCGACCATGAAAAGCAGTCTCTCACCCACCAAATGACGTTATTAAGCCCTCTTGCGTCATCCCGCGGAACGCCTCCATCATTACCCCGACAATTTCAGTCCAAGAAATCATAATTAATGAGTCATTCTTTCCCCGTTTAAGTTCTTTTGGCACTGAAGGAAACCATCAACGAACACGAACACTTCGCTGAGTAACCTTACAACATCAAATCTGACCTTGTACCAGACTTGTTGTGACTAATTTCTTCGATTTTCGTGACAGACACTCATGACATTGTAACTTGTCAATTTCAACTATATCTTTAATAATGAGTAGCCTACTGTAATATATATGACTGTTTACACATTCAACAATCAACATAGCGAATGACACATTTCAATATTATATGCACATGCTTTTGATTAATCAATTTTAAGCAGTGTAACATTGACTTCGGTGCTGACGATAGTCGGCTTCATAAGTAAATGTCACTGTCCTTTTGGGTTGCTGTGCGAAAACGATTGGGTCTTTTTCTTCAAAATTTGGTTTTTCTTAAAAATCTAAATCCGCATAAAGCATATCAAGGGAAATTTTACCTTTTCCGTAACAGAACAAATCTCGTCTTGGTTCCGTTTCTCAAAGTACAGCAGTAGCCTTCCAAAGAGATATGTTGCAAACTTTGATTATCAACTTGCCCTCTGCCTATTCTAGATTGATTAACATACAACACGTAATTAAAAGGAAAGACTGAAGTGTGTTTTCAAGAGTATGCTATTTTATTGAAATTGGTCGACAACTGATCAACATGCTAGTCCAAGGCCACTTTTTGTGAGAGTTAAGTTAGTAACATATTTGAAAACTATACGTTGCCCTCCTTGATTGATGCAGAGTCTTTCAAGTGACTCTGGATGAACCAATAACGTCTTATCAAAAATTCCGCAACTCTTCTAAACCTAATGAGTTTTTTTTCTCTTCAGTTAAAAAACTATTTGCCTCTGATATATCGTTCAGTAGAGTTAGCTGGCTAGGTCGATCAAGTTGGTGCTTTTTGATAGTGAGGTTTCGCAAATCTCACGAATAATGAATTACGAGTTACTAACCTTTAGTTCTAAAGTAACTCACGTTCCATTTAATACATGTAGTCAGTTGCATTTAAAGGTGACGGACGTGCGGATATGCATGCTTTCGTCCAGCTCTGCGCTTGTTGAACGGACGCTGGAACAATGTAAAGAACTTCGTGACAACTCGGTGTGTTCGTCTCCACGAATACAGAATTCGCTGCGTCTAAGACAGTTCAATGGCTTGGCAAACTAACTTTGCATTTCAAATGACCCTTCTAAGAGGAACAGACGTTAATCAGCTAATAAAATTATAATCATATCGTTAATTTTTCAGATAACGATTCGGGATTCGGAATTCGTGAAATTTGCAAAACCTCACCACTGTACGAAACTCCTTATACATGTATACTGATATCCTGATCTTAGGGCGTTTCACTCGGCACTTACCAAGCTCATGTAATTTGTTCGAGGGGAGGAGCATGTAACTGACCCAGGTATGCGAGGATGGTATATTGACTTACATCATGGCATTGAAAGTGTTGGTAATATTTGTCAAAATATCAGGTAAAACCATGGTAAAACTAAACAGAGCTTGATAAGAATGCAAACAAGATTCCTTTGGCACTTTTTTAGCAAAGCAGTTCACTGCATGCGTGCTATCGCTCGGAAAACATAGAATTTTGGGAACTGGGACATTAGTAGCCAACAATATTCAATTGTCTCTTTGTAATACTTTTGAAATTGACAAGCCATGAATCCTCATGAGCCATGGCAGACATTCACCACAAGCTAAGTTGATAAAAAATAGTAATATATTTCATGCAATTGGCTGTTCAATTTGTACATGTAAATAAAACCATGCTGCCTTCTGCAGAGGCGCTGCGATGAAATAACAATGAAGCATCTCTCGTGGTGACTGCAGTGGTTTCATAGTTACATGTAGCTGGTCTCCATCAGATTGCCGCAAGCATATTGCGTCAACACCCGCTTACATATTGAGCAAATCATCAGCCACTGGCACCTTTGTCATGCATGGCTGAGGAATGGTTAGTCTATCATTGATAGATATCCCGGTCTTGGGCCGTAATCCTAACACTGAAGGGGTCGTCGAAAAAATTGACTTGCCAAGGATGACAATCGACTTGACAGCATGAGCCTTCCAACACCAACAACAACACGAAAGCAACGGAGAACAACACGAAAATCGAACATTGCATCAGTGCACTGCCTTTCAGAATTTTCGGTAATTCTTTGGTGGTGTTTTACTTTAATTGGGGCAAGATATCTGTTGACTCTGAAGTTTTCATCAACTACCAATTAAAATCACCTTGGCACGTACTGAGTCTGCTGCCTGTATGTGCCATAACAGTACATGCGAAGTGGAGTAGATCTCTTGAGGAAGTAGCACTCTCTCACTTTGTCTGTTTGTAGAGGTTATCAATATAAATTTCCTTCCGACAGATCTTCCGTAAAAAGGGAAATTTTCCGCTAGGGTGTTTTATTGACTTGCACTGTACGGACGTGGAGGCCGTTATCATGCAGGGTAATAGCGTTTGTTGTGGCGAGTCAGTTTTGATCTCAAGTGCTATGTACTGGGAAGCATCTTTCGCGAAAACCTCCGATGACTTTTGATTTGTTATCTTGAAGTTTTCCACGTGCGCCACTGAGCTCACCTAGCTTTTAACAGCGCCATAAATCTCGAGATATACCCTACACCAGTTCCCTGAGAGGCTAAATGCCTGTTCTGTTCCGGTGAGCAAGCCTATAAGTCATTTTACAGGCCCGGCATGTTGCTGGAAACAGTTTTGATAAATTATATCAATTAAAGTAGTACTTCAGTCAGCGAATGACCCCTCCCATGACGTCCAATACAATAAACAACTCCAATTTTTAGTTCCAGCCTCACCCGAAATCCACCCCATTTTCCATCTTTGTTCGTTTTAAAATGACAGTGGCGGGATAAAAAAAACGAGATCTAAGGGGGACGTGGTTGGTGTGAGGTGATGGGGGCATCCTGGACTAACATGCCATACCAGTCGCTACAATAAACAACTCGGATTTTTAGTACCTCAAAGCTTTGTATATATTATCATCTCGGTAATCGTGGTGGTCGTGTAGGTGGTCTATTCTCGGACAAAAACATACATTTGCCGGCAACAATAAGAACAGAACAACAATATTTATTCAAGTTATCCATGAGATCGGAGAAGGCAAGGAGATATGGAGAAGGCAATAACTTATCCGTAGCCTTTCGGTTCTTGTTCGAGTCAGTTTATCATCTGATGCGCATCATCCGAGAAAAGCGCTCGATACGTTATGATGAATATTCCTGTGTTTTAGTGCATGCAGTTAACGCCATGGCGTGGACCATGAAGATTTCATAATCGCTAAAATTGCAATCATCCACAGTCTTAATCTTTCATACACAGTCGGCATTTCCGTATTCGCATTATAATAAAGTATGTTTTGAGAGTGCGTATCAAACACGAACTGTTTCCTAGACAAAAAAGAGAAAATGTTAAGCGACTTTCTGTGTTGTCTTACACACACGCACGTGGTAACAATGATGGAAACATAATCACCACAAGAAGAATGAACGTATATCAAAAAATGTTGATTTACGATTGAGTGAGTATAAACTGTTGATATCGATACGCATGGCTATCATCTAAAGCGGAATTTCTGAAAAGCTGCCAACAAGTTGTAATATCATTCATTTGTCGTACCTGCTTGTTGAAGATTCCAGGAACTTTCCAAAACTGCAGATTAAGTGTGATTTTCCGTAGTGTTTTATACGGCGATCAGATAGTCAGCATAAGGGTTTGCGTGACAGATCATTGAGAGCAAGCACTATATATCTTTGCGCCGACATGCACGGAAGGGCTGCTGAAGCAACATGTTGTAAGAACTATAGTACTTATATTCATTTGTACCAACATTCGCCATCAAATTTCCAGGTGCATGAATGATTAGATTGTTGCTCCAACAAAACGGTGGGATCAATACACCGGGTGTCGCTCAAGGAGCTCCAGTCCACTCAACTCTATGTTGGTTCGCCAAGACTACAGTTTATTAGAGGCTGTATCCGTCCTCCTATACCTACCGATCTGCTTCGAGCTGCACTCTACCTGACCAGACAGTCTCTTCCGCTCAGTTGATCTAATAAAGTGCACGAAGCAGTGCTCCATATTCAAACAACAGTATTTATATGAAACGTGCAGTGGGGGAGAGTCACCGGGTAAACCTATGTAATAATTGTGATTCAGAAGGATGTACATGGGTAAACTACGGGTATTGGACTTGAATACAGCCTATAAACTGCTAACCAAAACTATATCATTCATCATGCGATGGGTCCGTGAGTCAGCGATTCGTCATCTCTCCATCTTTGAAGTAAATAGGAATGCTTCAGCATCAAGGTCACTATTAAATGATAGTTGTGAGGCACTTGATGATACATTAAATGCAAAGGAATGTTTTGCATCAATTTATCTCCTATTGAACATATTCAAGCATCTCCAGGTGCAAAATACACACACTGCTCTGATGGCCATTCCAGATAGCCCGATCGACCAAGGGATTGCTGGTTCCATATAAATAGCGTGCTCCAGTGGTTAAGGGTTAACCATACGCACCGCCATTTTGGCTAGGACTTGAAATCCTAAAGCAATTAGAACTCTTTAAGAACGAAACTAAGAATATCAATTTCAAAACATCTAGTTGGTAAGATCACTGTCGTAACTGTAAACTAGCACCAGATTTAGCAAGTGTCCAAAAATAAACGATAAACAGCAATCTTTATGGTGCATCATTTTTAATGATACACTCTGTACAACAAAGGTCATCCATTACAGAATGTGACAGGGACTTCATTTGCTATATTAAAGAGTATCAATTAAAAGTGCAGCGCAGGAAATAATTTGAATAAGCAAACAATGCTGCTATTGCCGTCAAAATAGCATTCACGATTGGCATAACCTCATTTATTACAACCAGTAGCATCAACCTGATCATATATTTTCACGAAAAGAATCCTACAAGCCATTATAGTTAGTGTTGTGATAGCAGTGAGTAATTATCATTCATTGCAAGCATAGCAAGCATTGCAACTTGAGAGAAAAATATCTTTAGAGCAGTTTATTATCCTTTTACTAAAATTAGGTGCTATGAGATTTCAACATTTCGCACAGCTGTCAAGGTGAATAAAGAACTTCGTACGACGAGAGGGGGCTTTAAAATAAAACATAGTCCACTGCACGTTCACGGATCGATATCTATATATACAAGGTGCGTTTGCTTACTCACAAGTTGTTGCACCAGAGCAACCAGTCAAAGTACTTGCAGGACTTTCTCACCATCTACCAACCTGGGCGTGAACTTCGATCATCGGACAGTTCAAGCTTGTGATCCCCAGTTCGCGTGGGAATGTCGGTGATCGAAGTGTCCAGGTTTATGCACCCCGGTTATGGAACAGCCTGCCGCAAGAGATGCGCTGTCTTACAGTCGCTGGTGCTTTTGCCTCAAAGACTATTTTGTCGTCTGATTTTATCTTCTCACTTATGTTTTACTTCAAATACTTATGTTTTATCATCACATGTTTTAAAAATGCTCATGTCTTATTTCATGTCCTATAATGCTTATGTTTCATTTCACGGCCATTTTTATTCATGTTTGAACAGTGCATAGAAAACTTTCATGTTAACCTTGCACTTTAATATAAATAAATAATAATAATAATTATTATTATTATTATTATTATATACTATCAGTGGCTCGTAGGAGGGTCAATACCATTTTTATCTGAAGAGGAGGCTATGCATACACTCCTAAAATTTCTTAGTAAAATCGACTTATCTGGTAGTTTCTACTGCACCAAGCCGTCAGCGTTCACTGTAAATGCAGGTTCATTTTTTTTCAATTGACAGGTTAGTTGCCTGTAACCTGTTGCAAACACTGCTGATATATTGCCTATTTGGTTATGCACGCCGATATTGATAACACTTAACTGATCAGGAACCACGAGGCACTGCATATCCTATTTCCCAGGACCGGCGTGATCCATTCTCCAAGCAGATATTGAAAGGATATTCTCTCTCTGCCAACACAGGTCTCCATTACAACATAAGGGCTACGTGTACTGCGTCCATCTACCTATCCATCACAATTTTCAAGTATTTCAGGAATTTTCAAGTTCACTTTTAGAACCCCTCCCCTCCACTTTCTCAATCGTCAAGACATAGATAGGGCGGCGGTCAGCAGCGGGACTTGGCCTTATCACTTCCAGCCACTGATCGATCCACGGAACTTTACCTTCATGTATCTGTCAGAGATATTGATTAAACAATTAATCAAGAAGAAACTGATTCTATAGATGTCGAAAAGCATTCAGAGTGAACTGTGTTTGAAAATTGCACTTTCGTGGGGTGACGTCGAAAGATTCATCGGACTTTGGTTGGATTGCAGTCAATGTCATCAGGTATCGCTGTGTTCGAAAACTAGAGTAGACACACAATCTCGCGAGTATGTCATCTCGCCATGCATCAAATTCGTACTAGATAAGCCAGAAACTAGGTATACCATCCAATCACCATACCCGATAACTCCGAGCGCTATAAATCTGAAAACAAGGTAACGCTGAACCTTTCTGTTGTAATCGGATTTTCGAGAGTTGCTAGACCTGGTAAGGTAGGAAATTACCATCTTACGGTTGGTCTGCAGGCCATTTATTGAGACGAGAAAAACAAATTTGAAAAAATTGAAACTGCATCACACAAGACTTCACCTGCTGGCATTGTAATGATCATGAATGTCTTTATTGCATATTTTCGATAAAAACGTTACAATTATAATAAAGTCTTTGAAGACATTATTTTAGCCGAGTTCGTTGAATCCATTATTTCCACGTTTTGAGGTGGTTCAAATCTTGCCATGTACAGTGAAAGATGTCAAATATCATCAAATGAAAGATAGTCATACTAATCATGCTGATATGTGCCGAGATCTCAACGGTACATCCCACGTGGATTTCGACTGAGAGAGCATTCCTGGAATGAACTGAGTCAACTTCCAAAGTTGTAAGATGATCACCTCTCTTCAATGAAGAGGCAAATGTTCGACGAGAAATTGTTTGTCATGATAACAGCAGTGTATGACCGGTCATACACGGCTGATGATAATGATGGTGTTTGCTCTGGTGAAATGCTGTGTTTTGTCTTGCAGTGCCTGATGGATCATATTTGCGCACAAGATGACGACGTAGCTAGGACCAAATACATTTATTTGAATGACTCTGCTAGGCCGAAATACATTCAAAACCGTCGTCGAACTCGATACTGACCGTTATGTTATGATCCAAACTGCAACTCACAGGTTACGAATTATTCTTGCTTTGAACATTAGCTGATCAAATCTCTGCGAATGTTGACGGACTTTAAATATGTATTCCCGTCAATAAAACGTGCCGCCTTCACACACCATTCACACACACAAACCACTGCAAGGTACTGTAGCTCGTGGAGAAAACGCCACAATTTGCGTCCGTTGTTGATACTTAGCCGTTCTTTCACCAAAGAAAGAACTTTAAAGCACACTGCTTCTGTATAGGCATTTCTTTATATTGACCTATCATATCGACAATGCTGAGCTTACAAGTCGTATAATGCATCAGTGACATACATGTATCCAGTGGAATGGGTGATTAGAAACTAAACGTTCGTACGGAAAGTCCTATTGTAAGTGAACAGGACGGTCTCAGTAAAAGCTTTCATTGGTCTTTATTCATACCAACCAATATGTTAGCCTGACATGAATCATTATTGCATATTTCAGTTCGGCAATTGCTTTGTTTTATCTTGTACAAGATGTTGCGGAGTGTGTGTGATTTCAAATTTTCGTTGTTGCGTCGTTCATTCTCGCACATTCCGTTGATACCGTCGAGTAACACCACATCTCTTGTAAGATTTTGGTAGCTGTAGCTCGTCGGTGTACCTTTGGCACGTTACAGTTATAAAAAAAGATCTAGACCGTCGGCATTCTTAACAATTTGTCCAGCGCCGTCACATACCTAAATTGGAGCCTGCAAACCCACCAATAGCTAACAAGATCGCGCTCTGTAACTTCAACCATCATGGCAGTCGAGTTGGGAAAAATGACAAAGTGGCTCTTAGATAAGGACCCAAATATTTTAACAGCGTCTATGGATTACATTGCGACGCTGAACACGTCAGGTCAGACGATTTCTCTCACTTGAAGAATATCCATAGGTTCTACCGCCGAGTCGCAGTGAATAGTAATTAGGAATTTTCATGTGTTGATTGTTTACTTTTAATCTATTCATGTTGACATCTGTATTGTTGAGTATTTGATTGCTATGTATATTTTTGATTGGGTCATTGACATAATGGAGATTTCTGAGCATCGTTTCGCTACATAAACTGACACCGTTAACTTCGAAGATATACTCTTATTAAAAGGGGTACGCCGTCGGTAATAACTTGTGGTCCAGGAACATGGAAATATACAATGATGCCGTGCAGTTATTATGCATACGAATTTGGCGAAAGTTGATATCAATAGGATATTTGTAGGCCAGCAGTCAGAGGGCCAGGGCTGTGCCCCTTTCCGCAATAAATATATACCTGAACAAATTCTTTCTTGTCCGTACGAGCATTTCACTCAAGCTATTCTTTCACGTCAGCATGAGTTTATAAGGAATCACTACCACTATAAAAAAATGTAAATGCATCTGCCAATAATAGTAGAACTAAAACCACGCATCTTGGGAGGTTGAACGTGGGCACCTGAAGATTTTTCAGCTTTTGCTGAAATAGTACTTAACCTTGGCCTCTTTAAAAAAGGAGTTGATGGATAATCACTTGGAATTGGTTTTTATACTTGTGTGTAATCATCTGCACGACAACCAGTCAGGGGTCGGTCTTGATCTTTGGATCCAAATAGTTTTAACGTTATGAGTAGCATCTTGTCTATGAATCTCCACAGCAAAATTGTATTGTTTGAAATGCTTCAGAGTCATCATGCAACGGACATGCATGACATGCCGTTGATGCCCTTTGAAGTCATGTACGGTATGTAAATGAAGTGGATTTATTCGTCTTTGATTAGTATCATATCAAACTTTTATATAGTGCGTTAAAGTGATCCAATCAGAGCTTTATCATTTTCTGACAAGGATCAACGTAACGATATCAGAACGCATGATGAAGATACGATTTTGTCTTAGTGATTCACCCGTACTTGTTCAGTAAGAAAACACATTTAAGAAATGGATTTCTACAATGTTTCTGAAATTCGACTAAATTTCATAAACGTATAAAAATCAATCAGAAAATGTGCAATATGGTTCAAATTTGACATTACTCTGCCGATAAATCACTAATAAATCGGCGTTTTGGGCTGCTGGAAATCACTGAAGTTATTTCAATGAACGTTTTCTAGTGCAAGAGTTTTACCGAAACCAATGTGACAGAATCGTGCCTTGGACTCATACTAGAAACAACCGGATACTACATGTATACTTACAAAAATATATAAGCGAGCCATATATTTTTAACGCATAATCTCTAATTTCAGTTTTATTGATATTTTCCAGATTCTTCCTTTGTCCAAATGGGGAGATGGGATGTCTGAATCTTTTCCGGGCAGTCTTCGTTCGGTTGATCTTCTCCTGCCATGGCCTCATTGCAATATGGCGGCTGGTCATCGTTGCCAAGGACGACCGCTATTGGTACCTGACAGCGGCACTAGGTGGCCTTTTCATCGAGTCGCTCATCACTATATGTAAGAAGAAAGGGAGAGAATGGAAATGGTTAGGACACTTGTATACTAAGTATATATAGCCCCCCCTCCCCCCGTTCTTTTTGGCAACTGCGTCTTATCTCGCGTCAGGCTGACGTGAGCTATCTTCGAAGCGGGTTACTTCGGAAGGTTTTGCTGCTGTGCTTAATCGTTGGGCGATGGATGCTCTTACGACGCCACGAATCGAACGTATTTATCATTGCATATATAACTGTTTTTCAGGTTTTGTCCAAGTGTGCTTTTCTATCTGCTGAGTGTGGTACCAGCAATATGGTTCCTTGAACTTGACGAGCTGCACAAGCGAATCAAACTAAAAAACCGGTTCAACTCAACGTCGGAAAAGACGTTTAACGAATCATCGGAGGAACTCCATGCCTCGCTCGAAACCTTTGGGGTCAGTATGTCCAGAATCTGTCAACAGAAAAGTCGTTTCTATAATCTCTGCAGTTTGGTATCCGACTTCTGCCAACCGTGGTGCTAACTACCAAGTCCTCAATAAAAGTAGAACTGTTCCCGTTGACACCAGTGTAAAGTTCCCTTATTTCCGATAGATATATATGTCGGTTCTGGTAAAGTCACTGACCGCTGACCCTGTTAAGAAGGACTGGATGAACGGTTGAGAAACTGGTGTTAAGGACCACTGATTACGAGAGCGAAGTACCCTAAGTTATTAACAGAAAATCGGGAATATTAGGGAATGTGACGTGTAATGTTTTCTATAACACCCAATATAGCGTCCCTCTCTCCTCACTAAAAGTAATAGATGCTATAAAAATTTAAAAACAGGGAGGTCTTTGCGGTTCACAGAAAGTACTACAACTCTTTTAAAACTTATTATATGATCTATCTCACACCTTCAGCTGGAATTCGAAATCCGCATCCCGCTCGTCCTCTCCTCCGACCAGTGGATCAAGACAATCGAACAGGTTTTGCTGCTGTGTTTGATCGTCGGGCGATGGATGCTACCAAAAGGGAAGCTGACACATGACCAGTTGTCGCAGTTGTTGTTGGTCTATATCGGGACTGCTGCTGACATTGTGGAGTTCTTTGACGCTTTTAAGGAGGACCAGGTAAATTATTTTGAAGGAAAGAGTACGGTGGGAAATGAGTGCAATTGCAAGTTTGAAGAAAAAATTAGTTGCTGAAGAGAGCAGTAGACAGTTCCGCCATCTCTCTCAGGAATGATGAATTGACGGTGTACTGATGTCCTTCAAGCTTGAAGCCTTTCAACTATCAGTTCTTATTAGAGATAGCGTCACCGTGGTATTTTATGTTCTGACTGGTGTATACAGAATAAGATTGGTACCTGGTTACCTAATCACAAGATGACGGGGCGAAATGAGTAGATCGATCATGTTCGCCATTTTGAACTTCTCTTGGGCATTTTGCGCACTTTCTTTCTAGACCCTTTGGTCGGGTTAGAGGGGTGAATTTGATCATTTGGACCGCCCTATCCAGTTGTCTTGTTCTAGGTACCGGGGTTGCCGTGTTACCGGAGGCCTTGTAATGGTAATAAGAGAGGACACCATTCGGGACCGGCGATTCTAGGTCATCGTAGCATGGTGGTCGCCGACCGGGGTTCCACTGTAATATAAATCTCAATTTCAGGTGAAATATAACGAGATGTTATGCGTGATAATTTTGAGCATCTGGTCCTGGAGTTTGCTTCAGTTCACTATGGTCTTGACAGCGACCCGAGCGCGTAAGGATCAATCAGGCCTTGTTTCAAAGGTCGCGGTCGACCCCAACCAAAGGTGAGAATAGATCGGTTCCAGATAGTATCACAGATTGCTGCGCAGAGGTCAAATGAGGCAGTCGGCCATGTCTGCCCTGTTTCATATATAAATGGTCGAGGTCACATCATGCATGTCACATGCCACAGCCGCAGACGCTGATTGGCCGAGAGAATCTGTTATGATCACACGTGAGATGTCCACTTTGCGCCAATCGCGTTCATTTGACATCACAGAAACTTGGCACACATGAATGATCGTTTCATTTCCTCGTGCTGACATCTCGTGAGACAATGCGTGAGAAGAAATCTGCATCGTCATCAATGACGTTGGGTTGAGGACAGATTTTGATCGACTATGTGAGGACTGAATTTTGCTTGAGGTTCGTTTATAGAGTGCCGACCTCCTGACCTCGGTAATGGGTTCGAATCCCTTCCGTGGTGTATAGTTCTCTCTGAGCTCGTTAGTGTTCGAAGGTTAGATTAACGCTCAGTAACTGCTCCTGAACATCCCTCTAAAGACCTGAGGTGTCAAAGTTCTTCGAGCAGGGACCTAGCGCTTTAACTTCACTCCCGCCATCATATGCTATTTTTTCTATTCTAGCTGTTGCACCCCTGATGTCTACGGTATAATCATCTCAATCTTCATGCAAGACGCGCCCTTCCTTGTCCTCAGGCTCCTTCTTATCTTCCGCTACGACGTGGTCAGCTACACCAACATGTTCTTTACCTCCAAAAACACACTTGTGATATTGCTTCTCATGTACAGACTCATAGTCGTACAGTGTACGATACGGAAGGAGGTACAAAAGTTGAAACGGAACAGTAAAGTCGTACACGAGAGTACGAGTCGACAAAGATTATTATTACATAGTTACGAGAACCACTGCGGAGGGCGCTCGCCGAATGGATACAAATATTACGCTCCGAGCAATTTGGCGACGAGTTACACTTACGACGAGTTGCAAGTTTACCCGACTAAGAAAAATAAGCATTCGCGTGATAAAAAACGACGACAGTCGTCGAAGAACTCGCCAGTCGTACCTCAAAAATCACCTCGACCGGAGTTTCGGCCGCGGTTGGATTTACCTAATAATGTAGAGCGCGACGGTTCCGGCTCCAGCGGAAATACGCCATTTTTGACGCCCATGATTCTGCGTCATGATGACTTTGTGACGCCCGATTCGACGCCTGGGACACCCAAAGGGCATAAAATGTGGGATCCCCAGGTGGAAAGATGCCCCAAAAGCCTCCTGCAGACGCCCAAGGCGCAAACTTTAGGCCCCGTTCGGCCGACTAGTCTAACACACACGTGCACGAACTCTCATAAAAATGCTTCCGCGCAAAAACCAATGCGGTCGAAATCATGTGAAGCTCTGAGCACTGGGAACCGGAAGAAGAAAGGATGTCCCAAGAAGCCCGGACCTAAAGTTAAAAAGAAATGAATTTTGTCGTCGTTGTTAATAGGCTTGATCATCTTTGGATCGAAAGGAGGTGTCCTTTTTGCTCATGAAATGTCAAATGACCCCAGAGACACTGTCTGTTGGTTGATACCGTACATACATGTTACATTCATTCAGCTGCAGCGCAATAATCGCGAGCAGGTGATGATAGCCCGGATGTAGAAACAATGTTGCACAATTGTAGTCTAGAATGCATTTTGAAAAAAAAATTCTCTGCGAAGGAGGAAAATGATTTTTAAGACAGACAGAACGCTTTATTATAAAGGATTATGGATAGCAAGTAACATCCGTTGACACTCATTTGAATGTTTTCTCTCAATATGGTGGAAAGGGCCGCAATGACGCAATTCTAAGCTCTGGCTATGGCATAGTTGCCACGGCTACAATCAATAGTCAAGGAGAATAGTTTGTCTGTTAAAAATGTGAGGTGGACATTTAAAAGCGATATAAAAACACTCATCCCAAGTTTCATCCTGCCGGCTTTTCTAGTTGCTACACTGTGGCTATGTTTATTTCAAAACACCTATAACCATTGGACCAGATTAAAACGATAGGAAGGTTTCTCAAGCCTTGCTAAGAGCTACGAAGTACGAGGCGTGTAAATACATTTTACGGGACGATATGAAAATCTCACCGATTCCGTTCCTAAATGACTATTTATGAAAAATGATTTACGAGTGTCGCGTAAATGAATATTAACACAGGACATTCGTTTAATAATTTAATAATTGGACGGGCACATGCTCTGGATCTTTCCTTGGAACCATCCCAAATCGTCTTGGGTGACCTTGGTGAAGGCCAATGGTTGGAATATGGAGCTTTAGTACATCTGAATGTATTAGATGCATGCACTATGGAGTTGTACTCTGGTGCACGCCGGCCACTATTCTCCATAATACTTTAACTGAAATGCTGTATAAGTTCTGCATGTTTCTATTTGTGTTGTTTAATTGCCAGTCTGTTTTGCTTCCACCTATGTTGAAAATTCCAAACAATGTCGATCTCTTTTTAATACTGTCTTCCTTTTACTTTTTGTAAACAACGTTGTCCTAGGTAGAAGAGTTCATATTGGATTTTATGGAACCTGTAAACGTTTCTTGTACGAAACGTTTCCCTGCAAGCTTCGTGCAGCTTTTTCAGTCGAATTGATTATATAATACTAGAGTGTTTTTACAAGAATGTTTTACAGATATCGTAAAATCCAAAGAAGACGCTACAATCGTCATCAAGGACATGAAAATGGCCTTCAAAGACTACGTTGTCTTAGGAGATCGAGTGAGGTGCACGATTTGATTTAAAGATGTCCTGCCACGCCAGCTGGTGTACTCGATACTGCCCAGCCGGAACTTCTCTATTCCAGACTCATTTTTCATCGGGACGTTCACTACACCCCGTTTTTTAAAGCGTTTCGTGACAGGTTTCCTTTAAGTTGTTGGGGCGTTGCGATCCCAGTCTAGTGTGAGAAGATGACGCCAGTGTAGTCTACACCATCCATTCTGAATTCGTTTTGAGAACGAAACAAACTCAACATACTTACATGTATTATGCCTATTTTGTCTTCATGCCGGCTTGAATGAGACGATGATGATATTCTATGGCCTGAATCAAATATCAATTAAAAGTCATGCAAGGAGAATACACGAGTTACGTGTCATATCTGTCGGGGAAACATTCGACGTACGCCTCATCACACTACTGTCCAGTCATTGCGCCGGATAATGGAACATTCGAGTATTGCACCTAAAAGATTTGCGCGAGACTCGATATCGGAGCGACACGGGAGGTTTCTCATCCACCATTCCAGTATCAGCCGGTATATTTACTTCCGAAGATAACTCATTTCAAAGTTCACCTAACTGATGACAATCAGCTATTCCATTCATCACGACAGTGTTTCGAGTTCTCATTTCTTGAGAACACTTTTGGAGAATGGATTACAAAGCTGCTTTATTTTATTTCATTTTATCGGCAGTAACATCAGGAGGGAACGGAGCGCCAAAATCACGAAAACTGGAACGTAAGTCACGTTCTTTTATAAGTTCAGCAAAAGCGATCGTCATTTTTATTGTTCGGGGGTGTTCTTTAACCAGGCAGGTTGTGAAATTAAGTAGTTCAGAATTTTCGTCCGTAAACTACGAGACTTCATAATCAACAGGAGTGAATGAAGCACATTTACGTTTCGGAGAGAATTGTTATCTTCGGGTATATAGTGAAATCTAAGCTGAGAGGTACATCCATTGCGTTGCTAAGAAGCCTATATATCAAGTATTCTTGCATAGATATCACTATTGGTCATGACCTTCCCTGTCGGGCGTTTCTTGCAGCCCTAAAGATGTACTAAAAGGCTCGAGTCAAATATTATGTTTATTTTGCCTTTGGCACATTATTTATCTTTCAGTTTTCAATATTTTAAATGTTCATTTGCAGATATTTCGTGTATTGTGCAATCTTAAAATACCTTCAGAATATCCGTAGGATAAAACGTGGCTAAAGGGGAAAACCAGTTGTTTGTTGGATTTCCGCTTTCTCTAAAATGTTTTCGTCACAGAAAGAAGTCAGTCCAGAATCAAATAGGCCAATGCCATGGATGCGGTAATTAGGCGTGTTAGCTTTTTTCCCCAAAATGTAATTTAAAAATATCATACAGACATGTAGGTCTTGGCCCGGCACGGGGTCTAAGTTAACATTTTAATGCATCTCGAAACCCAACCCTTTGAATGATTTTAGATTGAGTCATGCTTTCTTTCTTGTATTTTGTTTTTAAGAAAACTTAACCGTCACAATGGAATACGTGCTTATGGTATGAGGTCAATGTCAGCACGCTTTTCTGCTTTTTGGTTACTCCGTATAGTTTTGTACTTTAAGGTTGAGGTTCACTTATGACAGAACTACTGTGCGCTTCCAACAAAAAGATCTATAGCATACTTATCACAAAATGGTACCTATTTATTTCAATTTATGTTTTAGTTCCAACCTTTATCTTCCCACTCTGCATAAAAAATTATCAATTTTGATCTGAGAATAGAGTTAATCAGAGGTCATAATATGAATTTTTGACAATCCTGCAGGCTGCGACATGTGCAGGTGCTAACGATCCGCAATTTTTTATAAAAATACATCCCATGTAATTGGTATAAACAAATTAATGCCCTATAAGGCATCGATTTACAATTTTCTGAATATTGCCTTTTTCCGGCCAAATTAGGCAAATATTTAAAAAAGCGATCGTTAGCGTATGCACAGATGGCTATATTGTACAAAAAGGATTTTTCAAATATATCCGCATAAGAGAAATTTTGTAACCAACGTAATGGATAACAAGCCAAAGAATATATAGCGGATGGGATCTACACGGTAGTGGTCAACAACCTCTTGGACCTTGGAAGTGCTATCTTACACTCGGGCAGAAATAGAATGCATATGATATATGAGAGTGCATGTAAATTGTTACGACTGCAAATAAATATTTCTGTTGACAACAAATGCACAATTAAATATGATGTGCATTTTTTTCTGACACTGCCTGATCTATATACCCAGGGTCAGTTTGGAAACAATCACCCCATATAGTTAGCCCCATATCGCCTCATTAGACAAACAATCTGTAAATCTACCAGCATCATCCGCAAACAAGATGTGATAATGAGGTCATAATAGTTCATTAAGAGAGCAAAAATTAGCCAAAATTAGTGTTTTATGTAAATGCAACAGAATTCCCAGCAGATTATAGAATACTGATATACAGAAGGCTGTCATATATATAAATCAAACAGCCTCCATACTGAACTGATTCTACTAGATTGGTTTCCTACTTTGCCGCTGCTGCGGCAAAACTACACGTGGCTCCAGCGGGTAGTTTGTAGTTTATATTAACCGCAAGCACAGTTGGTTGGGGGTGGGATTATCTACACCAATTATTTATCACCACATAATCTGCCGCCATTCTGCGTTTTTTGCCCTCACCGATTTAAGCCTATAGACCATCCTGAAATGTTTCATGGGGCTCTTTGAAATCAAGGTTTTCCCCGATAGACTGTAAAACATTTGGAATTTAGACCGAGGTGCAAGCGGGCCAAAGACAATAGACAGTGTATTGGACTCGACCTCAATTCTTTTACATTGTAACTGCGAGGTGAGGGACCAGTTAACCATGTTAGCACACACGCAATCGCTACGTTGACTGCAACATTCAGAAGCAAGTACTCGGCAAGTGAGTTTTCACCGACCCTAAGACTATAAAAGCCGTTTTATCCAGACTTCCAGGTCACCTTTATATATAAGAAAATATTGAAATGTTGTGGGTAATGGTATTTCCCGATAGATCCCGCGGGTCACACACCCGGGTCAGGGCCGTGATAATCTCTTAAAGAGAATTTCGCACGAGCAATACCATGCCCTTCCCTCGCCTCTGTCGGTATCAAAAGCACTTGATGCATCGTCAATCTGATAAAACCCTATAGCGGGCGCTCGTGTCGACATGTTCATCAGGCCGAATCAGGCTACTGATCTGTGTCGGACTTAAAAACAGGAAATGAGAAGGAAAATTTCACCGCTCGAGAAAAGTGAAGAGTAGGCTGAATCGCTGGTCGCACTGAATCCCCTTTAATGATGAGTGCAGAGATATAGATTCTTCAAGTAGTTGACCGCCCATAAACCTATCACCGTAGACAAGTGCGGAGACAAATATTGTCCTACTTGAGAGGGCTAAGTTGTAAATCATCTTATACATTTCACAGTTGCTCTAAAATCATTTGGTGGACTGTATGCGAATGGAATTTCGGTTTCATTGTGCTTGCCCAAAATTAGCGCCGGGGTTCAATACACATACCACCTCTGGGTCGAGGGTCTAGACACGGTCGAGTGTGGTAATAAATCTGTAATAATATCAGAAAAAATTATAACATTGGAGTAAATATAAATATGATGAATCCGGTCATAGACTATGATTTATTAGGTTGCAAATTCAATGGCAGACTTGGTTTTTTTGGCATGATCATGGAGAAAGTACCGGTATATACACCAAGTTGCATGCATAACTATTTTTTACAAACTACCGTTACGTTGCAATACAAGTACAAATTTGGCGTCGTTTAATTTCAACATTCAGAGGATTAAACGATTGATGGGGGACGCCCGGGGTGTCTATAAACCGAAGACCAAAGACCGAAGACCGAAGATCGAAGATGGAAGACCCCCCCAAAACTATAAAACGAAGATCCCCCCAACTATAAAAGGAAGACCCTGATGTCAACTATAAAACGAAGATCCCCCCAACTAGAAAAGGAAGACCCTAATGTCAACTATAAAACGAAGATCCCCCCAACTAGAAAAGGAAGACCCTGATGTCAACTATAAAACGAAGATCCCCCCAACTATAAAAGGAATACCCTGATGTCAACTATAAAACGAAGATCCCCCCAACTATAAAAGGAAGACCCTAATGTCAACTATAAAACGAAGATCCCCCCAACTATAAAAGGAAGACCCTAATGTCAACTATAAAACGAAGATCCCCCAACTATAAAAGGAAGACCCTAATGTCAACTATAAAACGAAGATCCCCCAATCTATAAAAGGAAGACCCTAATGTCAACTATAAAACGAAGATCCCCCCAACTAGAAAAGGAAGACCCTAATGTCAACTATAAAACGAAGATCCCCCCATCTATAAAAGGAAGACCCTGGTGGTTTTAGACCCTCAAGTTCAGTTACTGCAGACTTGCACGTCATAACACGTGACTGAGCATCTGTATTTCAACAAGCAAGCTAGCCTGAGTGCGGCGTAGTGACATAGGAGATCAGATCATACACACACATGCACATAGAAACAGCTTCTGGACGAAGCTGAGGGCTGGCTATGATGAGTACAGTGAGAAACTAGGTCATATTGGAGCACGGCTGCATGGTAACAGGTACGGGGCTCCCCGCCTTATGTAAACTGTGCCACTAAGCTGCTAAGGCTAGACACGACTGGTGTAGTACCCGGTACACTTACTTTCTCAAATCATTAATGTAGCATGGACCGAAAATGAAAACAAACTGTGCAGTAACTGAACATGAGAATGAAAACCATCAGGGTCTTCCTTTTATAGATGGGGGGATCTTCGTTTTATAGTTGACATTAGGGTCTTCCTTTTATAGTTGGGGGATCTTCGTTTTATAGTTGACATCAGGGTCTTCCTTTTATAGTTGGGGGGATCTTCGTTTTATAGTTGACATTAGGGTCTTCCTTTTATAGATGGGGGGATCTTCGTTTTATAGTTGACATCAGGGTCTTCCTTTTATAGTTGGGGGATCTTCGTTTTATAGTTGACATTAGGGTCTTCCTTTTATAGATGGGGGGATCTTCGTTTTATAGTTGACATTAGGGTCTTCCTTTTATAGATTGGGGGATCTTCGTTTTATAGTTGACATTAGGGTCTTCCTTTTCTAGTTGGGGGGATCTTCGTTTTATAGTTGACATTAGGGTCTTCCTTTTATAGTTGGGGGATCTTCGTTTTATAGTTGACATTAGGGTCTTCCTTTTATAGTTGGGGGGATCTTCGTTTTATAGTTGACATTAGGGTCTTCCTTTTATAGATGGGGGGATCTTCGTTTTATAGTTGACATCAGGGTCTTCCTTTTATAGTTGGGGGGATCTTCGTTTTATAGTTTTGGGGGGGTCTTCCATCTTCGATCTTCGGTCTTCGGTCTTTGGTCTTCGGTTTATAGACACCCGGGACGCCCTGGTGTTTGCAGCCCAATTCCTGCAGCAGAAGGGACTAAAATGCAACGTAAGCACCAACACATCGTACAATTAGGTCAGCCGGTCAACACTTCGCACAAAACACCTTTTTTTTCGTAGAGACCTTCATCGGTGCTCGTATGAATCACTCGTAACTAGATGGTAGAGAACAAAACACTTAAACAAATGGAAACTTTTTCAAAACCTCACGTTCTCAGGCACTCGACCAGCACTTTCACGGTCACATTCACCCCGCGCTCTTCAGCTTTATTCAAATCCCTGTTCTCAAGTCTTCCGAGACAGGCCGAGAAGATGTTAATGCAATACTGAATCAAGGAGGGCACGAGAAGTGCGAAACGATTGAGTTCATACGGGCGTACGAAGAGGTTAAAAGGATGTCCAGGCCATATTACTCCCAAACACATCTCCTATATCATAAAGAAGGTGCGCGTTTAATCGGCTAAATTCGCGCGTGGTGAGTGTAATATACTGATTTCCCCTCGAATTAAGTTATTAGTAGTAAACCGTTGCTAAAGCTGCCCCTACATGGGCTTGGCAAAGTTCTAAAGGTTAAGAAAAAATGTAATGGAGAAACAGCTTAGAAAATAGATCCGGTCCTCGCTTTCTAATCACGGTCTGAGACCAGTTTTTCATCGCAAGATACGTATCCATTGGAAATGCGTGGGCCAATCGAAGGAACATTGATCGTCCACAAATGTCGCTGCACCGGAAGTGCCGCAAAAATGGCTACGGAACTATCTAGTTCGATACTTTTCAAAGGCCTAACCTCTAGCAAGTGGTTCTATTTCATTGTACGACGAACAGTTATCCAATACCAATACATTTGTAGGTTGTCACGACTTCCGAAACGAGATGACCAGAAATATCCACCTACGAATGGAAAGGGACCGTGCGAATAATCCAACACCCAACGTGTGATTCCTCTATCTGTATTTTTATAAAGGCCGGGTGTATTTGGCAAGCCGCTCGCCGAACAGGCATCTTTTTTTTGTCCTGTTTGGAGAGCCGCTTGCCAAACAGCACTAAAAATCAACTCTGTTCGGCAAGCCGGGCTTGCCAAACAGGGCAAAAATACTACCCTCTTTGGCGAGCCGGAGAGGTTACAACATGTTGGCCAATCAGAGAGCAGTGACGTCATATTCGAATTTATATGCGCATATTTATCAATGGCCGACTTCCCGCTCTCGATTCAATTTCTGTTACTAAACTCGGGTTTTGGTCAATAATCCATGAAGAAGCATGTACATGGACATGACTGTATGGATCTACAAAAAAAGTCATAAACGTGATTTAACTGATAAGCATGTTAAATGCATTAGTGTGCATTTCTAAAGGCGTTTCACTGTAACTCCAGTGTTGCTGACCGTGTTGCCACGAATGATAATGAGCTCCTGGATGGTTGAATATGCATGAGTTCGGCTCTCCATCTTGGGCAGAAAAAAGGCGCTGTTTGGTGAGTCGGGCTTGCCAAATAGTCACTTCCTTTTATAAAAGGCAATACACACCGCCCAATGTCCGTTAACATTTTGCTTCAGTTAATAATAATAATATTGTTTATCTTGTTGGCATTTTGATGAAAACGGGGAGTAGTTAAAGAGGACACGACATTGGCGCCACAAGCTTTTGCGAAAAAAGCCACATTTTAGTTTTGCTCAAGGCCGCTTTACACATGAAACTTTTTCCAATGAAACATGAAGAAACCTTACCTTTGACGTTTACACAATGAAACACTATGAAAATTTTGAGCTGATTTGGTTTCTCAAGGTTTCCTTGGTGTTTCAAGGCAGTTGGTGATATTTCTGGCGGGAGTCTGTCATAATTTTGAGGAAAATCATGAGTGCAAAGATGGACGAGAATGAAGCTGGTTGTGTTGCGGCTTCCCTGGTTATGATCTTAGTAGGCAAAAAACGATTACTCGATAGCGGGTGCAATTGAAAGAGATTTAAATCTTTGTGTCGATGCCGAATCGGCTTGGAGCGAAAGAGTTAAAAACATATCGTATCATATGATAATATTCGCGAATGAACGTGGTGGTGAGTTTCACAGATCCCCGAAACGTCAAAGAGAACGTCTATCCCATTGTTCGACACCGTCATCAGGAGGTCGAACAATGGGATAGACGTTCGCGTTGACGTTTCGGGGATTGGCGAAAACTCCCTAAAGCGGTGGGAAATCGCGGCAACAATTGATTACAACGCAGCCAAAAAAACCTGAACATCAAATCAGGTCAGTGAATGTACAAAGATTAAGTATATCCACTTGTAAATAAACATGGTTTACATACAATTAAGATGACACGGAAACTTGCTTTGATAACTAAACACTGTTTGGATAGATACCAGGATGGCCTAATTTGATAATGCACCCTGCTGTCGCAAATTAAGTAAATAAAGTGCTTATTTGACGCTGGTGCTGTTCGTATGGTGACCTCGGCGTACTTAGTATCGGTTGTCGGAACATGTTGGCTCCGCGTCCGATTGGAACAAAGTCCTTCCTTGACATAGAACAATTTTATCGATGGAAATGCTTGCACAATAAAACAAGGTTTATAATGAAATGCATTGGCAACACCAATGGTTCACCTTGGTGTTGCCAATGGAAAAATGTTTTAAAACATTTAAAACCCACCGTCAACTGCAAAATAAGATATTGAAACCAAACAGATGTCAGATACCAAGCAGAGATATCTAGTATGTTCTCAGATACTCAAAAAGTAATTTCATTTCATTACGCAGATTAATTACGCGTATATCTTCTATGTTTCTCATTTGTCGAATATGTTATAATTATGTGGGAGTTTGAAGTGACGCACAAGCCCAACATATATTGTGTATCGCACTTGTTACCATGATAAATAAATGAAACTTGAATTATATAATCTTGTGCTCCATCGATCGCATGAGAAGACGAGAGTCTCGTCAAATACTAAATTCTTGAATTAATATTTCAGTTCGTGATGTATGGAACAAGCGGGCATCAGAAGAACTGAATAAACGACTAAACTTACAACAAAATAACAATGTTGCCAAAAACATCGTGATGTTCATGGGGGACGGTATGGGTATTCCCACGGTCACGGGGGCCAGGATTTACAAGGGGCAAATGGCTGGAAACTCGGGAGAGGAGACCGTACTCAGTTTTGAGGAGTTTCCTTATGTTGGCCTGGCGAAGGTTTGTATTCCGCATTCACCCTTTGACTGTCTCCTGCGCTTGCTCCGCTCATTTCTAACGTGTGGGTAAGGGTACACACCTAAACCTTTCTAGAATTTTCAAAAGCTCAAAAGCCTATGCATATGTCTCAGAGTGTAGAATCCCAAGTCAGTCTGCAGTGCGTGTGAACATTTGACGAGCGGAAATGTAATGTCACCGTTCCGGTACTTCAGCATAGGAAATAGCCTGTGGCAGTATTATGGCCCTGATGAAGTAAATTGTCGGAAGCGATAGATACACAAGGGGAGGGTGCACGCAAATATCAAGAATGGAAAGAATATTACACCCCTTCAAACTTACCAAAACTAAACAAGGTCTATAGATATCTTTTCGAAATGTGTTGTCGTTAATGTTTCAGACTTACAACACAGATCGTCAAGTACCCGACTCTGCCGCAACAGCCACGGCCATATTTACCGGCGTCAAAACGAGGTTCGGGCTTGTTGGTGTCGATGACAGGGTAATCAGGGGTGACTGCGACTCCTACCGGCCAGAAATGGATTTAAAAACAATTTTCTTTATCGCAAAAGAGGCAGGTGAGTAAAATACAACAAATGAGCGGGGCCCAACCGTTTGAATGCAAAGACTCCGGGAGAAGGCGATGTGATCTGTTTGTTTGTCGCCTATAATCATCCCAACGTTGTCATTGGGATCCAACAGAAAACATATATGTTAAAATAATAAAATGTTGAATGGGGTATCCACAAAAAAAAATGTCTGGGGAAGTTCCCTGGGAAAGTGAGGAAACAAAAAATATATACAAAAAATATTCCCAAATTTCGTAGCCATTCGCACGCATGTCATTCCGAGCCAATTGGCAAGTCTTCGAGACAGATAAACGGCCATGCGTCACCTCATCGCCGCTGCCTCATGCTTCAGCCCTTCCTCCCCCGGTGATGAATGCCTCCCTATTTAATACCGTGGTGGGCAACGGGCTATCGATATCCTTTCTTTCTTCAGGCAAGTCAGTTGCACTGGTGACCACGTCGCGCCTAACCCATGCAACCCCTTCCGCAGCGTATGCGCACAGCCCAGAGCGCTGGTGGGAGAAGGACGACAAAGTGCCGAAGGCATGCAGAGGAAGGGTAGCTGATGTTGCTAGTCAGTTTGTAACCAATGCAAAGGATTTCGACGTAAGTTGTGGTCAACCATCCCGAGAGTCATTAAGGATATCCATGGTCTTTTAAGTACCTTTCGAACACATTTTACCCTCATCATGCCATCTACCATATTCTGAACTGAGTAAATCGACTACCAATCTAAGCTAAAAAATTAATCCATCAACCCCTGCTTGCATGCTCATTTGTTATTTTCAGGTGGTTTTTGCAGGTGGCAGAAAGTATTTCATTCCAAACTCCGAATCGGACCCAGAGTATCCAGAAAAGATTGGTGGCCGGACTGATGGACGGAATCTAATCAAAGAATGGGAGGCAGACAAAGCGGGGAGGAATCTCACTTATAAATACGTTTGGAGGAAGAAAGAATTCGATCAACTTGAGGCTGGAAATTATGATCGCGTGTTAGGTAGGTTAAGTCAGCTGACCAGTCTTTCGATCGATTTCAGCTACAGTAAAACCGGAATTACTGAAAATCCAAAACGATGTGCCTCGTATGACCTTCATGTATAAGCTCCTGGCATCTATTTCTTTATGACATTATATAAAATGTGTCGCTTGTCATTGCATCCGCCGAGTTCCAGTTGATACCCGTGTTTCAATTGGTTTTTCGTGTTAAGGGGTAATTTTAACAGCCCCTGGATCGTGGCATGCTACTGCACTGGCGCATGGTTTCCCTGCATGACAAACGCATGAAAGAATCCGAAACCCGGCACAAGGATCATTAAGGTATGTGTTCATCCATATTTTACATCAATGCTGTCACCATTTCCACGCTTCCGTGAGTCCCGTTTCTTCTTGAACAAGCGCCAAGCCCACCTGAACACTGCCACGTGTCTTTCTTCTTGGCTATATGTTGGTGCCTGTTGCATGTGTACACCTAGACTAACGCACTGAATCTCACTGGATAGCCCTGCCAAATATTGCATGATCACTCCTCTTGCGCCTCCTTTATTCCATGAAAAATCACGCTTCCTTTCGTATTATTTCCATCTTCATTATTTTGTAGGATTATTCGACTATGATCATATGAATTATGAAGGTGACAGGGCCACAGATAAGGCAGGCGAACCAAGTCTGGTAGAGATGACCGAGTATGCGGTCAAGCAGTTGGAAAGGAATCCAAATGGGTATTTTCTCTTTGTTGAAGGTAAAGTTAAACGTTAACTTATTTGTCACTCGTGTTCTTCGCTTTTTACGACATAAGGCTTGTTTCGAAGCCTACTGACGAATCGAAATCCACCTTGGCGCGTAACTCGGGGGTAACTCGCAAGTTTTTATCCAGCACATATAAATAACTGCAGATCGTGATATGATATGACTATCTTCATGAATTCCTGTAACATTGTTAATCTTCAGGTGCAAGGATTGACCACGGGCACCACATGAACTTGGGCAAGCATGCCCTCAACGAGATGGTCATGATGGAACGGTCAGCAGAGCTGGCACTGAGCCGAGCAAGCGTAGATGACACGCTTTTCCTCGTCACTGGAGACCACGGGCATGTGATGACCGTAGGAGGATGGGCGTCTCGAGGAAATCCCTTGTTCGGTACGTTTGCTCCCGAGAGCCGGGATCCATATTAAGAAAAGAGGTCGCAGTTGACATGCGGCTATAAGATGAGACGACTCTAATTCAGGTCCTCACCCAATCTCTTCTGACGGGTCGCATACAAAGAAACAACATTCTAGAACACTCATTTTATGATATCTATTATCTATTTATTTCTTAAAAGACTGGTGGAAGACAGTTTTCGGTCCAGGCAAGCTGACTTTGGCTTGAGACCGCGCATTTTTCCTACTGATAATGTACCAGCAATAGAACATGCAAACATGTATAAGGTCAATTACGGAATGAAGGAATTGCAGAGTAATTAATTTGTAAACTGACAATTAGCCATTAAGTAATTTCACGTCGATAGTAGTCAACGAAAAATGCTAAGCAAATTACCATACAACACTTAACAGGTATAGATGACTATCAATTCGGCCAGGATAACATGCCCTACACGACGATAATGTACCAGAATGGGCCGTCAGGTATCTCCCCTGGTACCAGGAAGAACCTCTCGGGCGTCGATACAGGTAGGTAGTGTTTTTCTTAAACCCATCTTGACGTCGACGGTTTTTGCTCCTCTCAATATTATTCTACATTTAAAGGGAGTACAAGATCAGAGATCAGAGATCATTCCTACCCCTCTGGCGACGCTTCACCCAAAACAGCCAATCAGAGCTCATATATTATGTGACCTTGACCTGGATCAATCTGACCTTAACCTTGACTTATTATTTTCCATTTCAGAATCCTTCTCCTTCAGACAGCAGTCGATGGTCCCCCTAAACGTAGCGGCACATGGCGCAGATGATGTCCCGGTCTACGCGCACGGACCCATGGCCCACCTGTTTCACGGCGTGTATGAACAAAACTACATCCTCCATGCTATGACCTACGCCTCGTGTATGGACAATAGCAAAAAGCATTGTAAAGAAAGAGCAAAAGAAGCCAAGTTAATGACTTCTGGTGGCGCCACTCTATATGTGACTCTGACGTCACATTGCCTTGTTCTTCTATTTCTCAGCGCATTTCATTGATGAAGATTACCTGTTAGGCCATAAAATTGTGGTTCCGGTGTAACGCTTTTGAGTGTTCCTCATCTTTGTTTGGTAACGCTGCACGAGATGACAGACAGACAGGCTATTATTTTGTTTCCTTTTTTGTAAGAACTGATTTCTTTAAGCTATCTATTGTATGGCAGCACTGATTTTTTGGGGGGACCAAACACGTTACATCAGGCCACTGTCAATCATCACCAACGTTACATCAATATTAAATATATCGCTTACGCTATTATTGAAAACGTACAATTATCATGAAGGACCATCACTTCAGGATCTAGCCTGACAGCTGCCTATCGGCAATCTGTATTACATTAAATAAGAAATAATGAAATTTTTGTTATGAATCTTATTTTGTTATTTCTAAAACAGTGTCTTTTCGATGAAGAGGGCGAACCACTTTGACACTGTAGTTTCCTCGAGTATCCCCGGTTTCCTCCTTCAAATCAACCTATATTGTTCAGTTATATTAAGGGTCAACCAATGCATGGATTTATCTTGCATGTGCATCTTTTCAGGCTTGTTTGACGAATATGCCATGGAGTATGAAACCGACCGGAATGGTCGAATTATATCTCATCTCCTCTCTGTTGTCTAATTGAGAGACCCTGCGTTAACAGTGGTGGTAGTGGTGTGTGGGGGGGGGGGGGTGGGGGTGCGGTTGAAGAGGGCGTTAGTTAAGTGGAACAACCCCTCCTCCATTTGGAGAGCAATCGTTGCACTGATAAAGCCCTTGAGCAGAAATACGTTTTCTAAACGGACATGATTTCGACGTGTAATTCTGGGTAACGACCCTCTCATTTGAAAATACGTGAATTGGAAGCTTGATTGGAAAGGTTAACTTGATGCATGATGTCATCTTGCATGTGCATGTTTTCAGGCTTGTTTGACGAAGATGCCATGCAGTTCGAGGCATACCGGAATAACGATGGCGCCGGTGAGCCGAGTTTACACGAAATGACGGAAATGGCCATTAAACTGCTGAAGAGGAATAAGAATGGATTCTTTCTCTTTGTAGAAAGTAAGTTATTTGTCTCGAACTGACTGGAGAATGATCGTGTAGATTTTACAAATAGATTGGGAAACCCTACCGGATCTAACTTTCATGATGCATGGAGAAAGGTCTCAAGAAATGCAACAGAGCCACGTCGTTTGCGACCAGAAACAAATATGGCCTAGCCTGGTGTCCCCCAAAATCACCATTGCGCTTTGCCGAAGAATGTTTTCTTTTTTGCACTGATAACCCTGTCCCTTTAAAATCCTGTTTAGTTTGGAAGCCACGATATATAAAAAAAAAAAATTAAATCCGATGCGGACATAACATTTACGAATGGACTTATTTCCTGTCTGAATCAATAATACGATCAATACGAAATTTTACTGAAAAGTTCGTTCACAATTCTGCAACTTTTCATGCTGTGCACCTTTCTTTCCCAGGTGCGCTCATTGACTTGGCACACCATAAAAAACACGCGAAGCTAGCCTTCCACGAGACGGTCGAAATGGACCGGGCGATATCAGCAGCATCCAGGATGACCGATGAGAAGGATACGTTAACTGTGGTCACGGCCGATCATAGTCACGTCATGACCATATCAGGGTATCCTTTCAGGGGCAACTCCATTTTAGGTATGTGAAGGTAAACAAAGGACTCCAATGAAGAAAAAATGTGTTTATTTGAAATGCAAATCTCTAAACTGGAAAATTCTTTGAGTCCAAAAATAAGATTCGAGAAAAAACAAACCGAATTAAGGACGTGGAAATATGCTTCTGTGAAATGTCATCATTTTGCCTCCCATGACCTAGGACCACCTGTTTGCCATCCAGTATGGCGGGGATAAGGTCATCTTCACATATAATAGTATAAGTCACATACATTTCGCCTTCTTGTATTCAAAGTTGATAAATGTTTGACTCAATCTCGGCCGCCAAATTCACTGTGCATTTCTACATACATGACCCTACGAACTTCAAATGTTATCAACCCGTTCCATATGTTCCATGCAGGTATCTCAGGGCCGGCCAAGGCGGGGGACGGCAAGCACTACACGACACTCTTCTACGCCAATGGAGACAGCAATAATCACCACAGGAAGGATCCAATGCACGATAACACGGGTAAAGCGATACACTCTTAAAAATAGAGGTTTTTCAGCCAACACAGTTATACACACCGTAGAGGTTTTTCAGTCAGAACCCGATTATAGCGGTTTTTCATTATACCGAAAAACCTCTACTGGGTTATAATCAGTGTTGGCGACAAGTTTTTCAAAAACTCAAAAACCCTTTTTCCCAAGAGAATAGTTCGCATGATAGGTAGCGCAACTTCATGTTGAGCGGCATTGTTGATGACCTGCATGATTACTTTTTTACTTTATAACACCTTTTAATGAGGGGGCATCACTTCTGTGTGTATAATGTTCTCTACCATCTGGATTCTTACTTCTAATATGCGACTCATAGGAGATTAAAAAGACTTATAGATGTCGCAAGCCACAGCCAGAATGGGTTAGATTCAATATGGCGTCTAAGATGGCTGCCGCTACTCTGCGAATTCTTTTCTTTCAGAGGCATTTTCGTACTCTTTCCAATCAGGGATTCCACGTAGCGGAGAGACCCATGGTGGGGAGGATGTATCCGTCCATGCCAGAGGTCCGTGCTCTCACCTCCTCTCTGGGGTGTATGAGCAGAATTATATACAACACGCCATAATATATGCAGCGGGATTAGGAAGAACTACGTATATAAAAACAGTTGAGGCTGCCTCCTCCGTCTCCGCTGCCGCTGACTTTATTATTGTCCACAGCGGATTATTACTGATAAGCCATTTAATGGCGAAGATATTATTTTGAAATGTCTTGGAAGAAATACGGGTCAAGGAAAGGTCTGATGACCTTACCATGGATGGGATCTGTGTGGGCCAGTCCGCCATTGTGGATGGAAGAATACTCAAAGAAGCCGAGCGCAAAAAGCGGTGCATCCTTGCATTCTAAGCATCGTATCAATTCTTGGAAGGATGACGAAATTCAACAGAATGGTGTTTCAGAGGCACTTACCTCAAATACCAATAGTTTACAGGGACTATCTAGCCCAATACTTGCAGTCGGTTCCAATTGATGTCACGTAGTTGCAACCATAGGGCCGCACAAAGAACGGCCATTTTGAAGCAGTGTACTGGTGGTTCGTCCGAGTTTCAGTGACTGAGACGAAATAGGATGCACACTGATTGGCTGAGAGAACATTAAAATGCTGGTATCATTTTTGTAAGGTTTGCTGCAGGTAACATATCAGTTGACCACGATGTGGCATGATTGTATTCCAATATCAAAAATACATTTGTACACGTGCAAAGACCATACATGTCTTGTCATTATTTGAAGCACACGAACTCCAAATTAGTTTGTTATCTCCCCTTCACCATTGTATTGTACGCGCCGGTCACCGATCCAAAGGTTGACCGCGTTGCATAACGTTGCATAACTTCCACTCTGGGGCCAACGCGCCAACCACTGGGCCATAAAGGAATTCCCTCATGGCCGGCGGGTTAAGCCGTGCCATATACCTGGGGGTACCATACAACCATACACGTCCTCTTTTGATTACTCACTTGACTACCATGGCTATTGTTCGAGACATTTACAGCAAAGTTGTGCAGTTAATGACCAATCAAAATTGACTACATTTGCATAGTGAATCGAAGACTGGTCCACATTGACTTTGGTTGGCAGTTGTTCATCGAAAAATCAATCAAGACTTATGTTTCAGATGTGCCATCTGTCAGGGGCCGTTTCAAAATGCTGTAGTTGTGAAAAACAAAACTCGTGTTTTATTGCCCCTAGAACAGATTGGTCATCTTTAAGACGAAAGGGATACCAAAGTTAGGCAACAACGTAAAGATCAGAGCGCGCTTCCACACTTGTGAATTACACAATGGCTGGCGAATAACAATGGACTGTAATGTCCATGCAGTAAAACCATTCATGCGGGGCTGACACTTTCTCCAGGGGAACATTTTAGACTATACTACACCTGTGTATTTTTTTCCCGACAGACTAAAGGTTTGTATTATATCACCCCATCGATTTGAATTGGTGATATTGATCGTCCCTAACAATTCGGTTCATGACAGCTTGTGCTCGGTGCATATATGGCTATCATTTCACTGTAACATGTATTAACCAATGTTATATATCACGAAGTCAAATATGAACACATTACGGTTTATTTTAAAACATCATCGTATTTTACTCATGATAAATCTGGTATTGTTTATTTTTCTGTTTTGGCGAGTGAAAAAAACGGGCCGTAAATCGAATGACCACGGAATTTTTCCTAGGAATACCGATTTCTCCTGCCCCGATTTATGGCAGTCCGGTTCTTCGGGAAAGATGGCGGTCCAAAGGGCAACGGAATTCATTAAGACACATCATCGACACATGATTTCGAATTCACAGTATTCAGATTTAACTAAGGACTGCGCAACTTTTCAAAAGGAACGTGGTTACGTCATGGGTTCGATGACGTCAGAGGAAGAGGATTATCCAATCGCGTATTCAATAGTCATGTACAAAGATGTAGAGCAAGTAGAGCGTCTCCTGCGCGCAATCTATCGGCCTCAAAACGTTTATTGCATCCACGTGGATGCAAAAACGTCCAATGAAACCTACGAGACTGTCACAAAGATCATCAACTGCTTCCCGAATGTTTTTCATGCTCCGATACGAGTTAATGTAACATGGGGGAAACCCAGCATGATGATGCCCGATTTGATATGCATGGCGGCGCTCCTCAAGCACAGTACAAAATGGCGATATTTCATCAACTTGACTGGCCAGGAGTTTCCCTTGAAGACAAATGGTGAGCTGGTGCGGATCTTAAAGGCTCTTCGCGGGGCCAACGATCTGGAGGGAACTCTCAAAAGGTAAGTAGATTGGAAAGCATGTACCATCCCCATAATATATTAGGTGTAAAAAAGGCACACTTGAAATTGAATAGCTTCAAATTCATATCGCGCGGTGCGTTCTCGCAATCACACTCAGTGAAAACTTACCCTTGACCACACAATAGAAACAAGGCCCTCCCATTTCAGTGTTGGGAGGGGTACAATCGGATAAAAAATGCGGGCCTTACGCCCCTCAAAATGAACTAATCTTTTGTATGTTTCTTTTGTGTCGTCATTTCCTCTCCAGGTAAGCACGTATTTTTCTTCGGCAAACTGATACCTTTACCCACCGTGGACCAGCTTGCCAAGTATTAGGTTTTCATTGAAATACGATTTCGCTGGATTTTTTACACAACGCACGCGATCTCTTGGGTGCAGTGCTGCCATACATACTATACGCGTGGTCACAATCGCATTCAGCGCGAACCTACCCACTATGGTTTGATCGAATTTCTTTCCAGGAGAAGCACCCACCGGTTCCGATATTCCTACAAGACGAAGAAGCGTAAGCCTCCGCCACCCCTTCAGATTGTTCCGTATAAGGGAAACATGCACATGACAGCCAGCAGGGGCTTTGTTGACTTCATCGTCAATGACCCCAAGGCGCACACATTCTATAAATGGGTGGAGGACACGCGTTATCCCGAGGAGACGTATTTCTCTACGCTGCAGCACAATGCACATCTTGGGGCACCAGGGGCGTACACAGGTATGTAACAAGTCTTCATGTATGGCTTACACGAGTCTTCATGTAAGCTTTACACGAGTCTTCACGAAAAAAAGAGGTACGTAACGTAAACGACGGTCACCACCTATAACCGGGCAAGAAAATGTGTCATATTCATGTTTTGATTTCAGGCAATTTACCGGAAACCAACATCAACTCCAGGAAGCCATTTCTCTCCCGATATATGGTGTGGCTCCCCGACACGGACTGTCAGGGGAGATTTGTCCGCCAGGTCTGCGTCATGGGCGTTGGGGATTTGCAAACTTTGACCACAAGAAAAGAACTTTTTGTAAATAAGTTGCATTTAGACTTTCAGTTCTTGGCCCTGGATTGTCTAGAGGAATGGATATTTCAGAAGATGCGAGAGGAGTATGCAACAGGAAGAAAGTTGGATACAACGTATTATGAGGGGTTGGAATTCGTAAGGAATTGTAACTGCAACATCACAGACAAATAGCTGAAAGCACATGCTTGTTATCTGTTCAAAGAATAAAACATTATCAACTCCTTCGCACCCAAGACATTTTGTGTTGCTTTTCTTTAAAAGAGGTATTCAACTCAACATGATTGTCTTTTTGAAATTCGTCCCGAGCCCCAGTTGATGCACATGAATGTATGCAAACCAGCTTTCAAAAATGGCCAAAACTGCACCCGACAAAAGCGTCCATTTTATAGAGTGTTCTTGCCATCAGAGGTACAACACTGGTCATTAGCGTTTGTACAGATCCTACAGATTCAAAAACAAGAAGGATATGTCCTATAGGATGACAAGAGAGAAATATGTATAGGGAGAGCGCTTGCGAGTAGATGCATGAATCCGTGTACGCATGAACTTCTGGAAAAAACCTCGCTGTTGATGACGTAGAACGCAAAAAGGGAATCACCTCGAGTATTACACACTAATGTACATCGAACAAAAGAAAGTATGCTGGACTATGATATTACTGAAAATTCAGAAAGAAGCCTTGGTTAACCTTTCTTAATAATTCACACTTTATTTGATAACATCAAAACAATATAATAAGACACAAAATCACTCGACTTCCACGTAGCGGAAATCAAGAACCAGCACACTGAGTGACAACTATAGTACTTCGCGTCACAGAAATTCCTTGAAACCAAACGAGAAGTGTGCTTTGCCACTTCGGCACTGACCTCAGGCCTCGTGAGACATGTCAGCAAATAATTATAAACACAGGCGACATTTTTCGGCGAGGACTTAAGGGTTGACCAATAGGTACCGCCATTTTTGCTAGAAATTGAACATAAAGCAATAACAACCTCTTCAAAATGAAGTGAATGCCCATTTAAAACATTGGAGGCTGTCCTTTAGAAAACAAAGAACAGACTCCCATCCTTGAAATTGGCATTTTATTTGCTTTAGGATTTCAAATTCTAGCCAAAATGGCGGTGCCTACGGTCAACTCTTAAGCCTGTTTTTGTGATTTCAAAATCAGCAAGCCTCTCCAGATATGGTTCAGAATATTTCTGCGACGCCCCATCTGCATGTCCAATAGATGTCTATTGCCTCTTCTTCAACGAGTCATCTTACCACCAAGTCCAATCCCAGCCTTAATAACAGCAGTCTTTCAAATGAATATTATTTGAAAGACTCTGATAAAAGGCAGCCAAATGGAACTTTGCATTATTAGACCATTGTGTGTCAAGATGTCTATCAGTAAGTTTCGGGCCTTACATAAACCTCTTCAGAGTATGTAATTAAACCGGCATCAACATCGAATTTCGTAGTTCAAAGTAACGTGATTTTACAACACGATATATGTAAAATATCTTTCAGCTAACACTAGTACGAAAAGATGTTGTGCCAGCACAAGACTTTGAAGCTTGAAAAATATCAAGAGGGTGCATAACGGTTGTAACGAGCCAAATGAGCCAAACTAAACGAACCAAATAAACCAAATAAACATTCCAAACATGAAATTGAAGATCACGTTTAGATGCAATATGATTGCAAGCGTTAGGTTGATATTTACCTGAAATGAAAAAGCACTTTTATTCACTCAGGCCCACTTAATTTGGCTCGTTTAAGTTTTAAACACGCCAAAATAAACGAGTAAACGAAACGTTCCATGGTGCACCCATGCATAACTGAAAATGAACCAAATCGAAAGAGACTATGTGAATGATATTATATGTTATGCCATAAACATACTTGACCGAATCCTGCAAATGATATTACATGTAAATTTGATCTTTCAGTTCAGGTTTAAAACGTTTATTGATACAAAAATATATGGAAACCGTTTTTAATGCAAATGTTACAGCACATCAACATGAATGAAATGTTTCTAAAGACCGCCACTAATGTTGCAAAAACTGTTCTCCCACTGCCAAATATTTACATAATAGTTAGAATCGCTTGGGCATGTTGGATGGGTATGCAGCAGGAATGCTTCCGGCGCTCTAGCCGCCACTTTGAAAAAGATTCCAGATCATTCAATTTGCTCAGCTCTTGCGTTATGGCGTCAGTATTAGCCATTGCACATGAAGGATAGGGGGTAGCAGACTGAATACAAAGGTATATCCTCGCTGTTGTGCTACATTTTGCCGGGGAGGAACAAACGAAAACGACCTGAGACTCAAAATGGGTGACAGAGATCAAGGATGGACTGTACCCAGCGAATTCATGCTTCGACGGAGTCTGACGATTGATGCACATAATATTATAGTCCCACTGGCGATATTTTCTGCTGTCAATCACAAAATTGGACAAAGTTGCTTCGTCATATTGGTGAACCTCTCTCTAAGCTAACGCATGAATCTATTTCCTTTCCGCCGTCCCTTGCGTTCAAAAAACATAAAATCCTGAAATGTATTAACAAACGTCAGTTCGGTATTCATCACATAGTTAATTTATTTTAAAACTAATAAAAAGGAATTCAAGTATCATCTTAATTTTATGGTGCGCGAGTGGATCAGTCAACTAAAGCAAATGTAATGTAAAAATGCGCGATGCACGTGCGTGCACGGCAAGGTGCACTGTCAAGATGTATACAAAAATGTATACCAATGCCCGCTGGCCGGCTTTCGAAAGTCGCCCATTAAAACGTAATGGGAATATGTATACTTTCAAACCAATTAATACTTACAAGAAGAAACAGTGATCCCAGCAGACCCGCCTTCAGTCTTACGTCAAGATCCAGTGGAACTGAAAGAAAATGAAATATTATTACTTCCAGGTTCATTATTCAGATCGAATTCATGTTTTACTCAAAGGGGTGAAACTTAATCCTTCACAAAACCAAATCAGAAATATTACCCAAAAATGACAGTGACAGACAGTGAGTTTGACAATGCAACACTTACATGAAACAGATAACGAGTCCGCATCCGAGAAAATCTCCGACAGCCCTGCCCACTGTTTACAAATTTTACCAACTTCCTGTCCTTCCGGTGATTTAATCTGGAACAATAGGACATATCAACAGCTATTTCAAAGGCCGAGTCGAGTCTGGTTTGGGCAGTCTTCCACATGGGAACCTTTCATAAGTCAGGAGCGAGTCAGAATTAGCGGTATCTATCAGTGAAAGTGAAAGGACGAAATCTAACATGTTTCCAGTAGGAGGACCCAGCACTATCAAGACACGACAGCGAACATTTATTTGATACTTCAAATTTAGGTAGGCTTTCTTCACATCTTTATCTTACTCTGAATGATATATGCTCAGGGCAACATATTTTCTGCATAATACAACAATACGGTGGTCCCTTTATGCTAAATATCGTGTGATGGTTGAAGTCCAAGACCCGGAATTCTGGATCACACCAGGTTTTTCTGAAACGAAGAAAGAAGGAACGTAGAGATTATCAAGTCGTGTCAGAAAGTAGGTTGAGTGAAATAGGCTTCTCTGCTCTCTGTCAATAAAAAAAATCAAGACCCATTCCCAACGCCAACCAGTGTAAAATCATTCATACTTATATCACCCGGCGATGTTTACTTTCTCCTGTCTGTATTAAGCGTACTTACATTTGCTTGATATACGCAGCCAGTTGTCCTGGAGGGCTCTCCACCCTGATTTCGTGCGCACAGAGCGTGTCCTGCGCGCAACAACAGCAGTGGGCGCAGCATTTCATTGGACGAGCAACGCGGATTACTTCCTGTAACATTGAAAAAGGAGATTTAAAAAGTTCGGAATAGATACATTTATTACTGGCTTAGCGGAATATTGGTGACATTTCCAGAAGAGGCGGTATAAGTACGCATTAAACATGTCATAAGTCGTGGTTATTGCTCCAGATTCGAATATTTGCTGGTGTGTACGGCATTACGTGGCGCTCTTCCCATCACATTTTGTTGATTTTCCATTAGTCCCCTACATCATTGATAAACCGTGCGGCCGTAGACAGGCCGAGAATACGTCCACGACAACATCACATGCTGTTCATTGAATATTTATGAGGGAGTGGGAGTCAGTTCTTTGTTTTTCAGGGAACAGACTCCTTTCCTGGATATTAGCATTCACTTCGTTTCGAAAGAGTTCTCATTGCTTTTAGGATTTCCAGCTCTGGTCAAAATGGTGGTACCTATATGGTCAGCCTTTTATTAATGGAAATAAGTTATTATGAAATCTAAATATTCCATCCACGGCATGCATCATTCGAGGAGAGAGATGTATGATTGGATTGGAAATGAGACTATTGATCAATGGCGCAGTCGGAGACAGGCGGTGGGTGTCAATGATATAATATGTCGGTAAACAAACAGATCGATAAATTCATTACCATCAACAAACAGAGAAAACATGTTTACATCATTGCGTCTTGTGCTAATTCACTTAATGTTTGCGAAGCGTGCAAGGTTACCAACCACACTTTTTGTCGAGGGTATGACTAGAGGATACGGTGCGTGTGCAAAAAGTACGTCCTGTACAAAAAGTACATGTACGTCTAGCGGTATTGCCTCCGTAGCCTCCGCTATTGAAGCGCGTTGTCTGGAAACTGAGCAATGTCAATACATTGATCCAAAGCCTCAACATGTCCCCATTCCTTTCTGGCCCGCTAGAGGCGGAACCAAGTGGGTGTTTAGTCACGTAAATCCCCGGTCCATGTGATTCCAGCTCGCATGATGCCAGTTTCAAGCGCACCAAAGATGGACTTGGATACGATTCATATGACAGTGAGAGGGAAACTTTCAGTTACATATTTTGATCACGTCGTTTAAAACTTCTAATTTTGCAAGTGTTTCTTTACTATACTTCCCAACATAATGAGTAAGCTATACCTTGCCGGTTGAGTCTGTGATGCCCATCATGAAGCCACGGTGAGCCCCAAATGTAATCCGAGAGCATGCATCCGATTCTGAAAAGCAGAATTTTTTTTTATTCATCAATAAGCACTGTTACACAATGACATGAACGATGTTCGATCTTATATACATGTGTTCTACACCGAAGTCACGTTTTGTCGGATTCAAACAAAACTATCCCACAAAACCAGCCAAATGTGGCGTAAGTGTATCCTGCAACGGTTTCCGAATCACAAATGAAAATTTATGGTAGTCACAACGCTATTGATTGCATGTAGGCAAAAAACGACGAGAGAAATCAAACCCAAGCATTTTTGTTGTTGTGCTCATCATGCAATTTTTATGGTACCAACAATAAGGTTGTACATGTTGTACAGTTATAGCTAGGATAGAATAGCATTCCGCGAAGTTACTATTCATAGCTCACAAGGTCATTTGCATAAGATATTGATGACGTTTTAGTCGCGTGACAGTCGGACAACGCATTTGAGCTTATTTCAAAGTCAATTATCTTTGACCCTGCATTGTTTTTAGCATGAATGATACCATAGAGTCAGAGAGAGAAATATTCAGAACAATTATGTAGTATTTCCAACACTCGGACATGTGCCAGATTGAATCTAATTGCCCTAGTTAGAAAGCCTGAAACCATTACGAAACCGCATGTTTGTCCGACATTGCCTGTAATTCAGCGATGGGGAAATAGAGGGCAGCAGCTGCAGTGACGTCATCTTCGCGGAATGCTATTATAGCCTGTATGTGCATTAACGTGTACTGCCAGCTATTTTCTACACTGCGCGGCTATTCTAACGATGTTAAACTCTGGGACCACTTTGGGGAAAAATTAACCAACGTCTTGAACAATCGTAACGTATGTGATTCGAACTTACCCTCTGTGGCTGTGAATAGCTGCTGTTGTGAACTGTTGCATATCTTGTACTTATTGCTGTTTTCCCAACGAACAGATTCTGAAGGAAAAAATGCATCAAAGAGTGAAGAATATCCCTTTTAATCTATCAACATCCGTTTTTAATCGATCCATTTATCTGATATGCATCTGAGTCATATCTAATTCATGGCCAAAAAATGTACTATATTATTTAAGGCTTCAATTTGATTAAAATATCTCTGTTCACCCAAGTAGTAAGCAGTTAGAACAGGCAATGATATCACACAGAGGACCCATCCTCGTATAAGCAGGTCCTACAACACGACTTCTCCGTACGCAGGGAGTAAGTATATATCGAGTGAAATGCCCTGATATTGTCAGGATGCAGAGGACCCGATGCAACAATATGCCACATGGCCTTGAAGATGATTATACGTGGTGCTTGATATGAAACAAAACATTTTCTGGTGCCTACTTAAAGCTGGCGGAAAGCTAAAGCAAAACATAGTTATGTAGCGACCGTCATTGGCACATAAATAATTTCTGGGGGATAGAGAAACAATTGAACAATTCAAACACTAGAGGAATTGCACAGTATTGGTCTGGAGACAAACTCATTCCTACTTACTGTCCACAGATAACTGCTGGAGAATAATTAGTTGGTCTGTGTCCATGAGGTGCTCCAGTCCCGGGGGGCACCCCGCAAGGGTCAGACTGGCCGGGAGTTGAGCCCAGTGGACGTGTACAGATGAAACGCCTGCAATCAAGAGGATAACGAATACTAACTGTAAAACCGCCGCGTTAATTTTTTTTAGCCTGAAGGTATTCAAGCTTTTGAAAAATCTCGAGTGCCTTTGAGTGCATATTGCTGTTGGTCGAAAACCCTGGTTAGTAGAGGCAAAACCACAAAATGAAATTTTCAAATCATTTAATGGCAGAGACCAGCATCTTCCACAAAGCTCCACACCTGGTTATGGTAGATGTCAAGCGTGATTTTTCCAAAAGGGGTAAAAATGTTGGAGTTTTGAAAAAAAATTACCAAAAAATCTGTATTTTTAAGGATTGTACAGTAAATTGAATTATTTTTAATTCACAAAATGACTCACTTGCTTTCTTTGTTGGAGACCCATCAGGTGTTTCAGCGGACGGCTCTTCCTCGGATTGTTCATTATCTGGTGGTAGTGATGGTAGAGGCTGGTCGGTTACCGGGTTCGCCATGCAGGACGGAGACACTTCTGCCACTAAAAGGATCGGACGGAATTCATGGTTGCTGTAACAAATTGGTCAAAAAATAATGATGACTTTATACACAGGTAAATTTTGGCGAGTAAAATACACATAAATTTGTATAAAAATTATATTTAGATTTAGATTTACATAAAATTTATAAAACATAAATTTTATATAAAATTCTCGATATAGTTTAGTTTTTTTTGGAAATTTACATATAAAAATGGATATATTAAATCTCTGATATATAAGCTATATAGAAGTTTTTATATAAATTTATGTTTTATAAATATTATTTAAAATCTACATAAAAAATCTCAATCAAATTTATAACAGATATTTTGGTCAAATTTTATATCATTTTTATAAAGCATTATTAGATATAAAATTTACATAAAATTTTATGGTAATTTTATAGAAGAAAATTTTTCCCTGTTAAGAGCTTCATTTTATGCTATGTTATAGAAGCATTTCCGCTGGATGAGACAAACCTTAAACCTTGACTCCCCATTACCGGTGTTGATGACGTCACAAAATTGATACATTTATCGTATCACATTTGAGATACATAATATTCTAATGCCTGTCAATACGTCAAAGCAATCTATAAATATCGAAACATCTCTCCGAGTTCAACACGCGAACATGGAGGTGACGGTTGACTAATGATATATTGGGTTACAAAATCAGTCGACAGTTACACCTTAATATACTCTTTGTGAGCTCTTCGAAATGAGTCCCTTTGTGTTTCCATGACAACTGAAGGTGGACTGCAATTAAGTCTATTTGTGTCTCAGTTGTTTTATAACGCTAGCATATTGTCTTATGTTTTATGTACATGTGCCGATAATGCACGGTGTCTAGTCTGGTATTTTTTATAAAGCGGTCTAGCTCAATGAAACTACTATGTCATCTGTTTGATAAATTATTTCCTGTCAAACGTCACTGACTAATTAATAAATGAAGCGACGCGCTTTCAATTTCATTTATCGCCAATCAATATGATAATTAAGTATGTTTTTTATTCATGCATCAATTGATCAAGTTTAAAACTGCAGAAAAACCAAACAGTATTAACATCCTAACAGCTCAACGGCGGGCGGGCGGGCGATAAAAAAGATGAGGTTACTGCTGCATCCCTCTGCTACATGTACGTCTTTTGGCGACCTGGGCCCGGTTGTTCAAAAGAAGTTAAATTTCATTGATGTTAAGTTAAATATCAACGTTAAATTCCTTAACTTGGCGTTAGCTAACTTGGCGTTAAATTTGGGTTGTTCAAAACAACGTTAGGGTAAACTAACGCTAATGTTAGTAAATATTGCATCTTGGTTCACTGATGTTAGTTGCCATGGTAGGTATAGGTAATCAAGTTAAAGATAACGTTAGATTTAACTTAGGGTTTTAGGTAAGTTAAATCTAACGTTAAATTTAACTTAGGGTTCTAGGTAAGTTAAATCTAACGTTAAAGATAACGCCAATGTTAGGCTAATATTGTTTGAACAACTCAAAATAAAACTTGACGTTATCTTAACGCCAAGTCAGGAATTTTAACGTTAAGTTATCTTTAAAAATGTATTTCTTCTTTTGAACAACCGGGCCCTGATACCAATCGATCTGTGAAGCAGCCCCATACCAATTATTAATCCGTCAATTAAGCTAACGCCACGAAGCATCACTGCAGAAAGGCAGGAGAGCTACGACTGTTGACATTATTGATGGATTTCTACAGCCTCACATGTGGTTATACAATACCGATTGCACGCTTGATTGCATGAAGGCACTATCATTAAATCGTTGATAGTTCTTGATCACTAGAATATGATTCAACAGCACGTATCAAATCAATAGTGACCTCAATCGTGGTTTGAGCTGCTGTTAGAGTTTTCGGCTTGGTCATGACTATTCAAGAACAGGAGAACGTAAAATTAGCCATCATCACCTGAATTTCGAGTAAAATCGGCCTAACTATAAAAATCCAGTATGTCATAAAATTTCTTCTACTTTTAATCAAACTCGTCAACTCATTCATCCTCTGCCTCCTATAATGGCAGCACAAAAGTGACTCACATGTATTTTCAAAACAATTTTACTAGACCGACCGACCTAGGATCCGGACAGCACCTTCGTACTATTCGTAGATGTATGCACAAGCATTGTTGGTTGTACATTGTGCGAATGAAGATGACAATGATGTATGTTTTGCTGCCCGGTTTTGTTGCTGCCTGCAGAAATAGAAAATTGATCAAAGGCTAATCAGCCTCACAAGCTAATCACCAACTCAAGACGATTATCGGCTCATTCAATTAACCTCAAGTTAACCTTGGAACGACAGCATTGATCAGGGTGGGACCAAAAAGGGGGCAAACATATCTGCACATCCACCGGTAGCAGTGGATGGAGAATCTTTTTGAATGGAACAATGAGAGCAAAATATTTCGATTCGAAACTTTACAGTAGTTTTTGCGCCGGAGCCATTTTGAGAAGCAAAGTCGGGGGTGACTTGAGCCGAGAGAAGAACTTACCATGAATTGTAAGAGCTGCAAAATTGCTCCCAACTTTGCTTCTAATAATTGACTCCGGAACTAAACCGATTCGATATTTATTTCATGGTCTCGTTCTTCTTCTAGAAAGAAACTCGAATCATCCGAAAAGGTGGCTTGGGTCTTTGTGGTGAAGGTATGGTCGTCCCTTTTTTGGGCCATCCTGTCTATGATGGCCTTGCCTTGCGATATGCATGCGCAAGGGTGTGGTCCTTTAGGTCTTCAAAGGAAGATCTATTTATCATGTCTATTGATCTTCATGATTGCTGTCACATAGATAGTGGATTGGCTAGGTAATGGAGTTGAAACCGCCTACTAAATTTACCCAGTATAGTTATGATCACGAAGTAGAGCAATACGGTTTCACATAAAAATTGATTATTCGAACAACATCATTTCTGGGTATATATTGCATCATTGCAAAAAGCAGACAGAGTGGATTTCCGGTCATTTTTTGAATTTCTAACATTGACACAAAAGAAACTTAAATTACCGATGCACCGCCAAGAATAAGTAAAGACTAGGCTTCATTCGTTTTTTATGCCATCACACAAGAAATAAATTTACCTTCAATGTTTTGGGTAAGATCTTAAGAACGCGATATTCATACATGGCCAAGTGTCAAAGGTACACAAAATTCGTAAGGTTAAGTAAGTAATGGTTAAGAGTGTTAACTTTGTCAAAGAAAGGTCTTGACATGATGTACATGTGGCTAGCACTACCTAGAATGGTATACCAGTATATAGGTAATGCTGGGGCCGTCCATTCACTTTTCGTGTTGGCCTACACCCCCCCCCCCCCCGCACATACGCATGCACTGATAGCTCAGTCCTTCTGCGTACGTACGTCGTCGCGCCGGTGGTCTACTGCGAACGCACACGTACGCGCGCATAGGTAAAATTACCTTAAATTCGCAAATGCACTCCCCTCCCCGATACATATACATCCTGCGTGCTTTCGAAATGTACGGCCGCGGCCATTAGCATTACCATGGATGCCCATAAGCCTACGTGTATAGATGTCCCTAGTATTATCATACTGCACGATCATTTGGGAGGTTCAAATAAATGACATGTCCATAAAGGGGAAATAATGAAATCGTATTTGAAGTCTAGGCCAAATGGGAGTCGTAAACATATCAAAATGCAGTCATTTTAATTTTTTATTGTTACACGGGCTTTAATGTTCAGACAATTTCTAGTTACCTGCTAAACGCACCTACCTGTAGAGTTAGTAGTCCAGTAGTCCAGCGTTCGTCGTTAAATGCCACCCGCGAGCGAATGGCGTCCAGAGAAACACTTAGCAGTGACGCCCTTGGCAACGGTTTCTAATGGAAGTAGCATTGACGAGTGAGCGTATCGAAGAGAAATAACGTGAAACAAACTTGAGCATTGTGATTCAACACGCATTTTTCCATGCTGTTGACGATGTCCGCCTCGAGACAGACATTCTAGAGGGAAAACAACATGTAATCTCGGATACCAGAGCGCTCGGTATGACAGTGCATCCACTGTATGCACTGACAATGTATGGCTCGCCTCGAGTAAATCAACGAGGCCTCCTCGACCCTCCGCTGCCCGGCGGATAGGGTCGAGGTTACCTGGACTAGTGTCCCGGGAGGCAACCACAGCGCCGAACGAAACTCCAACAGGAAACGAGGACGAGAACCGACGGATAACCTGGTCGGAGTGGAAGGGAACTGGACATTCGAGCGCAGTTCACAGTGGGACTCGAACTTGTACTCGGGAGTCAGGCGGCGGAGCTGCCCCTGTCTGATTATCCACTAGAGCCGAGAGGAGCCCACCCGTGGCTTTGACCTGAACGCAGCAACGGGGCAAGGCCCTTGGGGACTCGAGCCTTTCTAGGGTAACAGATAACATGAAGACATCACTAATAAGCATGCGGTAGTTTATAAAACTCTACATGAGAACAAGACAAGTTAATGAGAATAAAAGCAACAGACAAAATGGCAACAAAATTAGTGCCAAGAATAAATGCGGCGAAAATTAACATGGAAAGGAAATATTATTCTAAATCCCGTGCAAACAAAACATTATCTCTCATTGATTGTTTTAGAGTTGTGAGTGTACCGGGCAAGTAAAGATTATACACTGTTTCTTGTCAGACTACGGAACCCTTTCATTTCATAAAATCCGGACGGCGCCGCGGGGGAGACTTTTATATCATTCTTTCTTGGTGGCGAAAGTCAGAGTCCAAACATTACAAGGGGAATTACTGTACTGAGGAAATCAGGGGCTAAAGATTGCGTTCAACATCGACCCCTGATTTCCTAAGGATGACTGTACACTGCAGGAATTAGAACAGCTATAAAATTACTAAGATGATAAAAACAACGAAAATGATTGGAAAGTTCACCCAATGAACATGATAAAATACAACGATAATAATAATGCGAGCTTTAAGCAATTCTGTTTGGTTTATACAGTTTCTACTTTTTGAGTAGCCTACTGTACTCACCAAAAAGAACTTCAATTCAACTATTGCTGAGTACACCCGCCGTGACAATTCAAAAAAAAAAACGCTCAAGTCATTTAGATGCCAATCACATGACCAAAATAAGCTTAATAAAAACGTTAACATATTTTTCATGATCAACTTGAGTTTTTTTACTCCAAAGGTAAAAACTCAAGTTGATCATGAAAAAAGGTTCAATGGTTTTATAAGAATGTATTTCATTCTGATCAATACGGCATCCAACATATACCGAAGATTGTATAAATGCAAACTAACTACCAAAATAATAAACTGAACACAATGCATGTAGACGTTCGTAGTCGAAAAGAAAGATTATGATCGAGTTTGTATATGTATAAAGACTAAACATACAATTACTTGCTATGATGAAATAACAATGTGTCTTACACTGAAATGTGATAATTACTAAGAAATGACGATTATATCAATATACATGTATTAGGTACGGCAGCAGATTAGTGCCATGAAAAATAAAATATTATCTCGTTATTACGAGATCTTTTCTCGTTATTACGAGATGTTATCTCGTTATTACGCGATGATGGTATATGGGTCTATAAAGTACGGACCTTTTCCGCGCTTGATCCTGAGCTTTAATCCACGATGTTGCGTGCACTTTCGCATCTCGTAATAACGAGAAAAGATCGCGTAATAACGGGAAAGATCTCGTAATAACGAGATAACATCGCGTAATAACGAGAAAAGATCTCATGATAACGAGAAAAGATCTCGTAATAACGAGAAAAGATCTCGTAATAACGAGATAATATTTCATTTTTTATGGCACTAATCTGCTGCCGTAATTAGGTGTAGTGATGACGCAGTGATTTTCTTGGTCTTCTTTTAATCATGAAGCGACCCAACCATAGCTCAACAAACATTTTATCGCTTCACACGAAGAATAATTAGACTGAGTCTGCTGATCACTAGAGCAATAAAAATAAGACATCGGAAAAATAAAAAAAGCTTCGACAAGATGATTTTTTGATGAATCCCAAAATATCATCAAGGCATTACGACCCTGGACACGCCCGTCACAATTAATCTTGGACAGCAGGAGCCATCGCATCAACGAACCTTTGGGGACGTCGCTGCAGTTTGTTGGTTAGCCTCTCGCGGAAGAGTTGCTGCTGATTCGGATCCTCGGACCAAGAGAGATGGTCGCCTTCTTCGAAGATTCGGCGAAGCCCGTTCGGGATCCTGTTGGGCGGGATCTCTTCAAGTTCGATTACAATCAAGCCGAAAGCGCGCAGGTTTGCCTCTTTTAAGAGCAGATGGAGCTCGAAGTCTTGGAAGTGATCCTGGATGTATTGCAGGCTCAGTACGATCAAACCGCGCTGGCTCTGGCTCATGTTTTCTGTCACATTGGTTAGGTCGTATTCTCCGGGCACGAAGTCGCGCTCATTAAAGCATAATCGAAACCCACCATTGTAACCATTGCCATTGTCGTAGTTCTGAAGTAGTTCATCCAAGACAAACCGCCTGTCATCTCTGTGGTTTGAGATATAGGCGTCAAATCTGAGGTCATCGCCAGGAATCGGTTCATACCCAGGTGCTCGGGTGTGCCTTGCGACAGCTTTAGCGATTCTGTAGGCGCGAAGCTTTATAAACCACCGATAGCGGTACATCACGAGCGAAATGACCAAAATGAGTATCACAAAGCCTCCTAGCGACCCACCGAGGATGTACGGGAATAGATCCTTGCATGTCAGGGAATCTGGATCGAACTTTAGTAGAGGGATTCCGGCCATGTTCACAGGAGAGTTGCAGGTGTACAACTCGAGTTCGGGGAAGGTGACATTGGTTGAGTTGATCCATCGCCGGAACCACACCAATCCGCAGTCACACGAGAAGGGGTTCGCAGTCAAGGTCAAAGTCGTTAGCAATTTCAAATCTGCCAAAGACGGTTCATTGATAGTTGCAATGCGATTTCTGCTGAGGTTTAGGTGTTTCAATGTACTGTTCTGAGACAAGAAAGTGGATGTTCCCCATTGGGAGATCGCGTTCTCTCCCAATTCAAGCATTTTCGCGCCCTTCAAATGACGAAACACATCACCAGTGAGCTCCTGGATGTCGTTCTTCTCAATGTACAGTTCCTCCAGATTTTCCAAGCCAGCAAATAGTTCCCCCTTTGTATCCTTACGCAACTGCGGTCCCAGATCATTATTCGTCAGTCTCAGGATTTTCAGCCGCTTCAGGTTTTGAAAGACGAGGGCGGGAAGGGCTGAACAACGATTGTCCGAAAGATCCAAATACTCCAAACTCGCAAGCTTCTCAAAGATACGCGGGTTTTTTATTATCTTTGTTATTTTGTTACTCTTCAGAGACAAACTCCGTAGCTTTCTGAGCGGACTGAACACTTGTACACCCGCGCCATCTATGTGGTTACCAGAGAGGTTCAGATACCTGAGGTGCTCGAGTCCAGCGAATGCGTGAGGGTCTAGTTTCAGAATGTTATTGTTCTTGAGATTCAACACCCAGAGATTCTTCATCCCCGCAAAGAAATTATCAGAGATCTTCGAGATCGAGTTATCCTGCAGATTCACAATTTTCAAAGATATCGGCAAACTGTGCGGTAGGCCACTTATTTCATTCTGATTCAGAATCAACTCTTCAAGGCTCTCAAGACCCCTGAAAGCCATCGGAGCGATCTGCTGTATCTTACTGTAGCCGATGTCTAATCTGTATAATTTCGGTAGATACACAAATGTCCCTTCTTCGAGTTTCTCAATGCTATCAGTGTGGCGGAAGCTCAACTGCCGGAGGGAACTATTTGCAAACCCGCGGAAGGTATCGGCAGGTAGGTCTCTGAAGTGGCTCATGCCGTCAAAGTTCAATGAAGTAAACTGCTTCCCTTTCCCCAAATCATCACAAAGATTCCGAATGTCCTCGCCGCTTAAGGAATTGTAAGAGATCTTCAAGGACGTCAATGTGTCGCTGATGTAATGAAAGCTGCCAGCTTCAATCGAGCTCAACCTATCACGAGATAGCGATATTTTTGTGATTGGCGAATTGAGCAGAGGAGCGAAATCGTCCTTGGCGATAGCCCCAAGGTCATTGTTACTCAACCCAACGCTTTTTAGCTTCGTTAAACTGTGGAAACTGTCGGGAAACTTAGGGCTTGTTAAAGCGTTCAGCTCGAGGAGTAAAGTCTTGAGGTCTCTACACTTTCCCAGATCAGGTATTACCGAGAGTTTATTCTGCCCGAGATATAGATCCTGGAGCATGGGCAGATCATCACATATGCTCGGCTCAATTCTTGGCAGTGAATTTCTTGTCAAAAACAGTATCTTCAAATTAACAAGCCCGTGGAAAGCGCCAACTGTTATCGTCCGCAACTGACTCCCCCGGAGATCTAATTGGGTTAGATTTTTCAGCTTAACAAATGGCCCTCTTTGGATGACACTGAAACTGTTCCTTCCGAGATTCAGCGTCTCTGCGGGCTCTGGGATGTTATCTGGGATGTCAACCAAGCCCACATTTTCGCAATTGATGTTCTTAAAGTCTTTACTGCACTTGCAGGGCCTGCCACCTGGGGTCGATGGGCATGTGTACGAAGTGTCGATAGTTCCAAATCTAGTCGCTAAGAGGAGTGTTGCAAGGAGGTACAAAGTTGACCTGAAAGAAAAAAAACCTAACTGATTAGTTCTCCGAAGCAGCTATAAAATTGAAATTTCGCGGCACTTTTTTGTTCACGAGGGAAAGGCTCGTTAAGAAGTAAATGCCCACGTCAGGTCCTTTTGATAAGAAACTACAAGCCGGGCCTATTTCTTCAAAAGTTGGGTTTTCTTCAATCTATTTGTTGGACCAAACACAAATCACGGGCCAACAGATTTGCAAAACTTATCATTAATTGCTCTTCGATTTTTGGGGTCAGGACAGGGCCACTTTTTTTCTAATAGGTGTTTGGAAATCTGTGGTTGATTCTAAATCTCCAGAGTCAAGCCATCACAGAAATATGCTTTTTGATATTTAATATATTTAAGAAAATGTGGTCTCACTGCTCAGTTTAGAAATTGTATTTTAAGAGAGCCATATCAATGCGCGAGTGACGATTTGACGGCAATTGGCATTGAGATGTTGTAAAATTTTATTATGATATTGGTGAGGCGTATAAAATTTCGCGAGTATTGATTGCCCCTATATATATATAGGGGCACTTTTTTACCAAAACCTACATGCATGTGTAGCAGTGTACACGTAATTTACACCATTGTACACGTAATGTACACAGTGTCTAAGGCTTTGGCTCTGGCCTTATTTAAAACTAAACAAAAAAAATTAGCTTTAAGAAAAACTAACTTAAAATCCGCTTAAGGGTTGCTCACTAGCTAAATGATCTAAATTTGCAAAAATAGTTTTTTTTAACAGCATATATATATCATGTACATCTATACTATAATGCGCGTTGTGGCCGCTAAATAGGAGGCGATTTTTGTTTCAAAATTGGGCCTCGGAAATGCGTCGAATTCTTGCAACTTTTGGCTTCGTAGGTGTGGATCATAAGTAAGAGTGTCACTGAGGGTGTCATACGTCGAATATCTTGGTGGTTTTGGAATAAATAACAACTTTTCAGAGAGCACGTCGACTGGAGAGCTCCGCTCATTCTCAAAAGCATACACAAACTTCACGCATATTCTCCCTGCCACATCAATATTAGCTTCCAGCACGTATGTAGTGCTATACAACCTGGTCCATGGTGCAGGGTATTAGCAGGGAGATTAATGATTAGCCTATTCTATTTTAGTTCTATTCGAGAAACACTGACCGGAGTGATAAGGCAAATTCTGCAGGGTGGCCTACCGGAACATGCAGTCAGGGTATCAATAAACAGTTATGCCAGGATGGACAAAATATGTACAGTGGCCAGCGCTTGCTCTTTGATTTATTCTTTACTGATTGATGTTGTCAGTTTGAATTGCGTTCTGCATCTCTCCATGCGCCTTGCTTTGGTCCGACAGTGGCATTGGGTACGGGAGTGGGTAGGTGATATGCCTAATATGTGAGGCCCTTATTTGGAACAGGACCTGCTGTCACTGGTCTCAATGCATTGTGCAAAATAGCGTACTCCAATCAATCTATTGGGGGTTGCATGTTGATAGCAGCAATAAGTCCCTAAATGCAGTTCATTTCGTGTTTGACCTTTAATAAAACTTAAGTAACGTTAGAAATTTAATGTAGTTCAATCATCGTGCCCATTTAACTAATGTATATTACATTTCAACTTTGCCCGCTCCATGGGTATATGCTAGTGTATGGCTTAAATTCCCAGGTGTCCGGTCCTGTAATATTAAATACTAGCATTGTACCCGTGGCGCAGGCAGGTTCAAATGGGCTATACCTCGAATAGATTGAATTGCAATGAAAATCTAATGCAATATCAAAGGAGCCATATCGAAGAGACAAATTAAACCAACCATTTGTCCACAGACTCGGACCTAGCTGTGGCGTGCTGTATGCGTGCATATAAAAGTACATGTATATCAGTTGGTCCGATAGAGATGATGAGGCAATGCCTCGTTTCTTAGTCAGCAATGCCCCTTTTTATACGGAGAAGAAGAAGTACCCAGATAGGCCTTCACATGTCGGCCTCCAAATGGCTCGAACCAATTGCACTATCACTACTATAACTTTAAAATGCGCGCTCCTCCTATATTAGCCAGGTCTCGGGCAAGGCACTTACTCGACAGGCAAGCTAGAAGTTCAGCACCGTGAGCAGCTCCTTGATAAGGCCATTTCAGGTTCAGCGCGCCTCTTCAGATCAAGTATTGAAAGCTGTGGTGAGCACATAAACAGACCATGGTAACCTTCATTATCAAGGGCTAGCTCTGGCTAACACAGCACCCATAAACAATAGACCACCAATTTGACCTCAGCTTCTTACTGTGGGGAAACCCAAGTCCAGCAACCGAAAGTACCAAAAATACATTTTTGTTTACATTTGAACTGCACACATACGTTTGTTTACAATTTCTTTCCCCGCGAAATCTCGAACATCAGGTGACCTGCAATCGTGGATTGAAAATAACATTAATCTTAGTTCAGCAGGTCAACAGGTACAGGCTGTTCCAATCATCCCCTTACAGCCAGCTGTTCAACAGGTAATGTTAGCCACCCCACAGGGAGTGCAGGTGATTGATTAAGCCCCTGCATAACTAAACAGCAATGACTTGGCTTCTGTGAGTGGTAAGGAGAATTGACAGTGTTCGATTAAAAATCCCGATCATTACTGCTCCGCTGAAGTAAATTTCCTAAAATAAACATGACGTTGCATCAGGATAACATATCACCTGCAAACGTGCAAAATTTCGAGACGAAACACTACCCCCAAATGGCACTTTATCGAGCCGCCTTATAGTATTATGATATAGATGCCAGTGTGCATCCATGTATTTTATCATGATAGCAAAAACCTTTTTCATGTTGATAAACCTCATGCACTGGTACGCGGTAATAGCATTCCGCGAAGTTACTATTTATAGCTCACAATGTCATTTGCATAAGATATTGATGACGTTTTAGTCACGTGACAGTCGGACATCGACACTTATTTCCACGCATTTGAGCTTATTTCAAAGTCAATTATCTTTGATCCTGCATTGTTTTTAGCATGAATGATACCATAGAGTCAGAGAGAGAAATATTCAGAACAATTATGTAGTATTTCCAACTCGGACATGTGCCAGATTGAATCTTAATGCCCAAGTTAGAAAGCCTGAATCCATTACGAAACCGCATGTTTGTCCGACATTGCCTGTAATTCAGCGATGGGGAAATAGAGGGCAGCAGCTGCAGCGACCTCATCGTCGCGGAATGCTATTGATCCATTTACATTGATTATGCTGGGTGTCTGTGATTATCCATTTCTGAACAATAACAATGAATCATGTCTAAAAATGGGTGCCCCACTCGGGAGTTTGCCAATATGATAATGATTTTCTTGCGTTTAATAATGATAATAATAACAATAGGGCCTATTGTTTCCCTGTAGGGGACGTCAAGTTGTCCCAACTATAAATGGTCGCGACTTATACAAGTAGTCCTGGCTTGGCCTTTATTTCGATATTTGCATTGCACCGGTTTTGATATTACATGTATACAAGAAGCTGAGACTCAATCAATGAATCATAGCGTCGAGGACTTCTTTCTAACTAAATCTAGGCCTTATCTAGGCCAATGTTTTGTGAATATTTTAGGCCTATCCAGTGTACGATTGGACTTTAGATTTCTAATTTTGTAAATACGCTCTGAACACAGATTTTAACAATTGCCGTTGTGTATACAGATTATGAATACAGTAGGACCTCTCTATTAAGGACACCCACGGGTCTGACAAGTGCTGTCCTTAATAGAGAGGTGTCCTGATTAGAGAGGTCAAATTGAATGGAAACAACCAATTTGGGACGATAACTAGTGTCCTTAATAGAGAGGTTGTCCTTAATGGAGAGGTCTCCGCTAACAGAGGTTCCACTGTACTATGAATACAGAATTTCAACGAACCTGAATGCATGATATTCACACTACGACATCGCAGTGTACATGTACTTCTATTTTTCTGACACACCAAAAACGACAGGATTACCGGCGTATCCGTTAGCTTTAGGGACTATACCAACACGGTTATATTGAGCTAGGCCTACTTGGTGACTCACCGAATCATTGTTTTCCCGGAAAGGTTGTCACGAAATGGCCCGGAGATGACTTAACCTGTTTTCACTTTCCTACTCCGAAGAATGGCATATATTATTTGCAATTCACAGCTTGTAGCCTACGTTTTCCATGTCGGCCAATGTACTGATTGATACCGATACGGAATCTGTAACCAATACTGGGAAAGTGGTACGATTTCCCGGTATGATTCGGGGAATTCCTCCCCTCGCTGCGACAGGGGAGACATCAGGTGAGCGTATGAGGAACTTCTTATGTCTATAGAGTCATGCACTTGATTGGGAACAACTTTTACGAAGACGTTATTTATGGCAAGCGGAGTGTCCAGTTATTGAAACAACCTATATTTCTTCAATAACGATAAACTAAGTTTATTTGAAAGAAATATTATAGGTTTTTTAAAACTCCTAATAAACCAGGTTGTTTGAAAAAGATAAGTTTATCTGTAAAAAAAACAATATTCTTTCCTCATTAAGTAAGCTTTTTTCCATAAACCTATATTTTATGATAAAAATACTGGTTTTTCAGCACAAAACCTGTAAATATTGCAAATGTTACAAATTACAATGGACACTGCACGGTATCAAAGTAATATCAACCATAGTAGCGGTATATATTCATACTGCATGGATACTTACATAAAGTTCAGGAAATGTCAATTGCTAAATCTTGATTTGGATCATTAAATCTGAATTCAGAAAAAAAAATTATTTTGAGATTTCAATAAACCTTATGAACGAACTCCAAATCGTCCGTGGTGGGACCCGAAGACACATTGTGCAGGAATGTGTGTTGGGCGCGCAGAAACGCACGGGCAGAAGGCGGTTGTAGTGTTGGAGTGGCATTGTACTGGCGAATGCATTGTGTGTTGTACGCGGATGTGCGGTCGTCATATGGGACATGTGGGACCGAAGATAGAATTTTTTGGACTCCTTCAGCGTTCGATTGCCTGTAATGTATAGGTTGACTGCTTAGTGGATCATATTCGAAAGCCGGCCATATGACATGTGTTTTGTTTTTTTAGACTTTAGTAATAATGTTCCATCGACGGTTAAAATGGATATAATCCCGAATTAATCAAGCAAAAACCGAGCAGGCGTTTCGAGAAAAATATTTATTTTGAGATTCAAATAAACCTTTTGAACGGATTCCACATTGGCCGTGGTGGGACTCGAAGACACCTTATGGAGGAATGTATGGTTTTTATGGGGCACCATTAATTTTGAAGATCTTCTGGTTTTTCCTAAAGAATAATCAATATTCGCTAGCAGGATTGTTATGCTCCCAGATATGAAGAGGGTTCTATGTTCCTCAGGTTCTTTGTTCATCAGTCTGGTGTTCCTCAAGAGTCAAGTGTCTTCCAGTCTCTTTGCCTGCAAAACCCTTTTCCAACCAATTTTTTATGCATTTACCATTCGGCAACATGTTGGTGGGGAAAAAACCTGATCCCTGACCCCTTGAATTGGTTGCCCAGGTACAACCACATGCAACTGTCTCAAGGAAGCCACCAGTACCACCTCTTGGCAGTCTTCTTGCCACTATCATGCCAGTGAAAAGGAAGGGTAATGATGGTTGAGGGTTGGGGGTAAGGGTACCATCAAAGGGGTACCCCTTCCTCGCCCTGGGTTAAACGTGTCACAGGACTGTGCCATCATGAAGGACTTATTGAGAGGCCAATGGGGGGGGGGGGGGGTTGCCCCCCCCCCCCAATGCACTGGCTAAAACATGTCAGAAGAATTCAATTCCCATTCAACGGGAAAGAAATAGCGTTGAACGGGAATAGGGTTATTGTGACCGCATTGGTACGCCATACCAACATCTCTTGTGGAGGTATGGGCTTGTCGATGTATCAATAATGTGTTGGCGGGGTGTTAAGTCATACATAGCCCAGGGGCGGATACCAGGTTCGAAATCGACTGGACAATAAGCACCGTGGGTGCCATTACACTAGACAAAAAGCACCCAGCTTCTTCTTCTACACTTTTCTATACAACCGAGGTTGGCCCCACGCTCACGGAGGTCACGTGTCACGATAACCATCAGCTTTAGCATACCGACGCAGCCATATCGATTGTCAAGAAAAATACGCAGCAAATCCATTCATTTTGTCATCACATAATTTTTCATTCTCTGAAGATATCCCTCCTACATACCTTTTCTGAATAAATCATCCGAAATGTGCTTTCAAAGACCTACAGACCTAAACGCGTTTTTTTCTGTTTATCTGTTCTTTTTATTTCGCTCACCGCTAATGCCGCAAGTACCACAGCGCGAGATAAAACGAGATTGCAAGAAACGTCCTCGTCCCCAAGATCCGTAAGCCAGGCAAAAAGAAGCTGGGTGCTGTTTGTCTAGTGTAATGATCAGGGTTCGCCAGTCTACCTCTCTGGCTGGGCACCACCTCCACAGCTAGGAACCTCTCTGACCAGGCACCACGGATGCGCATGCTCCGTTTGGATCTATTCCGTTTCCGTTTTGATCACTTCCGGTAACGCAGGCGCATTGAAGTTAAGGAAAATATGGTGGTGCCTGGCTGTGGAGGTAACCTGCTCTCGACCATTTCAAGAGAAAAGACTATGAAATGTTCTGTTATTAACACAGTTTACCCAATATTGAACAGACTCAAAGTTTTATTTGTTCAAGTAATCAAATGTATAAGGCCAGGGACACATACAATGCTTTTTTCACTTGGTGGTGCCTGGCTGTGGAGGTAACCTGCTCTCTACCATTTCAAGAGAAATGACTATATTATTGTTCGATTATTAAGGCAGTTTGCCCAATATTGAACAGATTCAAAGTTTTATTTATCAAAGTTATCAATTGTATAAGGCCAGGGAAACATACACTGCTTTTTTCACTTGGTGGTGCCTGGCTGTGGAGGTAACCTGCTCACGACCATTTCAAGTGAAATGACTGTGAAATGTTCTGTAATTAACACAGTTTGCCCAATATTGAACAGATTCAAAGTTTTATTTATCCAAGTATTCAATTGTATAAGGCCAGGGACACATAGACTGCTGTTTTCACTTGGTGGTGCCTGGCTGTGGAGGTAACCTGCTCTCGACCATTTCAAGTGAAATGACTATGAAATGTTCTGTAATTAACACAGTTTGCCCAATATTGAACAGATTGGGTTATTGATCAGTTTGGAAGAAACTTCTTTGAAATATTTAATATTGGGTGGATTGTGGTAATAACTTTATAGTCATTTTACTTAAAAAAGTCAAGAGTGGTATTCATTGATTGTAGTCACAGTGTAAAATGTTCAATTCTCATCAGGAGGTTTTTTATTAATAGATATGCGAATGTGTCCACTGAACAAAACTGTTGTAATTCAAATGATGTCTATTGATTGATTAATAAATACATCTTTAAAACTAAATCGTGTGGTCATTTCATTACTTGGACCCTCAGCCTGGAAATTCTTCTTCTTTGTGTTCATTTCCATCTAACAGACTCTCCAGACTTACTAGTAATCAGAAGCGGAGTTGGTGTTCGTCAGCCGGTCAAGTCTCCCTCCTCAACGCTGCAAGCGTTGGGCATCTTCCCAGGATGTGCTCGACAGTCATTGGCTCGATCTGGGGGGTGTCGCTATCTCCTTACTCCTAGACATGCAGAAGCCTGGAACAAGCTGGACATCGGGCAGCAAACCCAATATTAATGTGCTCAGAACACTTCTCAAGTAATTAGTGTTTCAGAGTGATCTATAGCCTATACCTAATACAATAGTGATTATTTCGGGCAGGGCTTAGAGGAGGCTTAGAGTAACGAGACTAGTATATAGCAGGCCCGGGAAAGCAGGGGCGTAGGTAGCAGAGGGGGGGGGGGGCAAATGCCCCCTCCCCCCGAGGTCACCAAAATATGTGTTTTTGGCCAAAAGATTTCATAAAGGGTCATTTTGTCCCCCAGAGAGCCTTTTGCCCCCCCCCCCGCCAGACCAAAAAGCTAGCTACGCCCCTGGCCCTGTAGGTGTATAGTATAATTTACTCTAAGTAAGGGCAGGGCAATAAGGAAAGGTGCTATGCTGCATGTAGGCCCTATTATATTCTATAACAAAGAAACCCAACATATGATTTAAAGGTGCCGGTGTAATAGAATCAGATGCCCCCTGATATTAAATGCCCTCAACAATAGAACACCGGCACCATTCAATAGGACTCTAAAGAGGCCAAGACCCTTCATCCGAAGAAGAACAATACAGGCGGGCATCAGGAAAGGGAGGGCATTTGATTCTATCACAGCGGAACAATATATCTCCCTTTTCCCACAAGAACTAATATTCCTCACAAAGGAATTCTAGACTGGACTTAGATTCATGGGGACCAGCATTTCTTTTACACCCGCACGCGGAGCATGAGCTGAGCTGCTGCTGCACGCCAACATATCAACCAACAGCACCGCCATTTCTTCAAACGGTTGGAAGTGATACTACCAGTCACGTGTGGTTCCTGGTCAGAGAGGTTCCTAGCTGTGGAGGTGGTGCCCAGCCAGAGAGGTAGGCTGGCGGAGGGTGTTGAGTGTAATGGCACCCAGGGTGCTCAGGTCTCACTAGCCAGTGCAATAGCCGGGCCTACCTGGCTCCACAAATGGCGCGACGTCATTTCATGCATACCCCTGTTCAAGTGGCTGTCGACCTTGCAGTATATCACTCTCACACATAAACCTATACATTTCTGAATAGCTTGTCGCTTCTAGAATACATCTGGCCAGCTTTCATTGTTATCAAGTAATTCAGTCATGAGAACACGGGGGCAGCACAATACATGAGACACCCTGTACATCGATGAAAATTTTGAAAATTTCACCTTGCCGCCTTATAACTTCACAATTAACATGGATGGTGAAATAATATTTTTATAAACTTCTACCTATCACCTTGAGAAAGCCAAATAATAACAATTTTAAATTTTGATACCAAAATAGGGTGCCGTTGCGGCTTTTCTTTGAGCATTTTGACCGCGAAGTCTCACCTTGAGAACATGTGCACTCTGACAGGAACCAGTTCATGTCAACATCCGATTGAGCTATAAATAGCATGCGAGGCCTGGTCACTGCGGACGTGCACAGAAGAAGCTGATATTTTCCTCAAATAATCGTCAGAGCTACCTCTTCCCAAAATACCCAGGACACCGACATTTGAACATGCAGCAATAGCGATATGATAGGCTTATCTGTATCCATGGTAATCGCCTGAGATTGAAGAACTTTTTTTTTAGGGGGGGACCAATGTTGACCTGATCACCACTGGCTAGTGAGACCTCATTGTCCAGTCGATCTCGAACCTGGGTACCATTTGTCGGGGGGACTGCACGATTTCCGCAGTGACAGTATATTGTACTGTTTATTATCATCATGATATCAAATTACAAAACGTTAAAAATGTCAGTTCATCACTGACGTCAGGTTGAACTTTACGCCGCGTCACTGGCTTTTTAAAGCCAAACGACCTGACGTCGCTTCGACACGACGTAGGCGTCACGTCACGTTATTTATGTTGCCGCCATTTTGACTGCTAAGTATTACGAGCACGAGGCGTGAGGGGACAACTTGCTGACCAAACATACCTAAAAGACGAACTGAAAGGGAAAGCTGGGACTGGTAGCGGCTATAGGTAGGCACACGAATAAACACCTCATTTTTAAGAATTTGAAACACATTTTTATCATGCCTGCATGCTCCAAGTCCAAGACTAAGTTCCAAGTCCAAGAACAATGTTGAGAATCAGAGCATGAAAAACGAATGTACATTGACGTCATTCTTCAAAAAGTTATCAACGTTAAAGGACCATTGGGATATTGCAGTATGCTTGTTCTTCTAGTGTTGGTTCATCAGTAAACTATTTTTCTGAACGTGTTTGATGTTTTATCAATTTTGTTTCAGCTCTTAGATAGTAGAAAAACGCGTTATTCGTTATTTTCAGTCAGTGGGTACGCGAAAAACCTTTTCCGCCACGTTAGTGCACGCCGAGTTCTCGTCACCCCGCTATTAAGACGCAACGTCATTTCCATTTATTGTCGCAGTTGTGGGGTCATCATGCGCCATCACTGGCATCAGCGTGATGTCGGAAAAGTCGATACCAGCACCATGTCCATGAGTGACATCAAGGGGTAGTTCCTAGCTCCAGGAAACGCCTCACTATGAAAGAGTCGATGCGTGGAGACTGAGCTTAATATTTTTTAGTTAATCGGGTCAAATCGGAGTCAGCGTCGGAAAAGCGCGATAATTCAGTAATATTTTGAATTTTTCCTTTTTTGTGCAATTTGTTAAAGGGAACTACATGTACTTATGACTATGTACAGGAGGTGACTGGGCAGCCGATAGCCGGGTAATATTCCCCTTAATAATGCCAATGGTCCTGGAAAGTGGAATAATGTACGAAAAACATGCAGGAATTGTGCGGTCATGCTGGAGAGTCCCGCTGGAAAGACCCGCCAGGCTGAGTTTTGTAGCCATCAAATTTGATTGCATGAGTTGTGTCAGTTGGGCTGGAGTTTTGATCTTCGTTTCGTTGCGCATGCTCACATATCACAGTCCGGCCAGTGACTGAGTGAGCCCACGGCTATGCAGAAACGCACGAGCAAATGGCGGTTGATAGTGTTGGAGTGGCATTGTACTGGCGAATGCATTAGTTGCTTATGCTTGGTATAGAAGACGAGTTGTGGATCGTGCACGAGTTGTGGGTCGTTATACCGATATACAACGTATAAATAGCATAGTTTTAATCGATAATTCTGTGCCGGATTTGACGTCAGACTATCGTGGAAAAAGAATTATTCTTCTATTGAGTCGGCATTACAGGAAGTAAAGCTAACAAATCTGGTAAGACTAAGACTCAACGAAATTTTGGACTCCTTCAGCGTTCGATTGGTTCGATTTGATATACCTATAAATGTACAGGTTAGTGCTTAGTGGATCGTATTCGAAAGCCGGCCAGCGGGTCATAACAAATGCTTAATACATGTATATATACTTCGACGTATATATATCCGGCCTTTTTGCACTGGACTGTAGTATTGAGCATTTATAGGTTTGCTCGCTGGCCGACTTTCGAGTGTGGCCAAGGCGGAGGGCATCTCTGGAGACGTTTTCCATCGTAATAACGCCAGGGTTAGGGCCTTGGAGGGGGGGTCTACCTTTTTGCAAGTGACGTAAATATTAATGCATAATCAAGTGCGCATTGAAGGAGATCTCTATACATGCTTCCCGAAATTGGTGGCCGCTTGCATTGGAACTAACTTTTTCCCCCCTTTGTCCGTCATTAAAGGCATTCAAGTGTGTTGATCAACCATGACTAGGGAGTTTCAGAATCCAAACGATAAACGTAAACTTTACGACATTGAGGTGGCCATAATATTCCACTAGGGTTTGAACGTTTTCTGCTAACGTGCGATAAACCAGGTAATATGCCATTGTGAATGTTTCACTCTCCCGTACCGATTTACATGAGTCAATTGTATTGAATTCTATTCGGGAGAAGATTATGGTGAACTTGGCCAAACGCCTTGACCCCAAGCATTAAGTTACATCATAATTAAGTCATGTAATGTCGTCTACACTGGCATTGTACCCGTGGCGCACCAAACAGCTTACCGGACGGTGAAACCTCATAATTATGGGGCCTTTTGTAGTGAAGTTAACGCTGAACATTGGTGTCGGGATATATAAAAGACTTCGCTTACTTAGGCCTACACATGACCTACATAGGCCTACATAGGCCTACATATGAATCCCCAACAGCGCGGGAGAGGCGCACCATGTCCACTGATTGCGTCTGCGTAGGTTTGGAGGTGCTCGGCATGTAGCCACCACTGCTCCAAATTTGGGACAAGACCACGATAGTTGTTATTAACGTGGTCAACAGATGAATTGAAAATCATGCTGAGTTCGGGCGTACTCCTGTGAAATGTTTCTCTCAGGTCGCACAGACGATTAGGATAAGACAATCGCCTTAGTAAAATACACAAAGCTTCTTCACTTTCTACTACAGTCCCATTTTTGCGGGAAGTTCAGTGCATCTCGCAGCCTGATAAGCGAGTTTCTATCGAATCGAAACATCTCCACACAATTTTCATTGGATATATCCATTAATCTGAATCGCTGTGGAGCGTCCCTCCTCGGTCCTAAAGGACCCCGTCTAGGCCCAAGGGCATCGTACAGGAGTAAGAGCTCGATGTCATCCTCTGCGAAAAGAAGTGCATCCATTCGCCTAGTTTCCCCTTATGACATCACTATTTCGGACACTCAGCGCCCCATTTCTGGAAAGGTGTATACGATAACGTCCAGCCCCCTGCCTGGGTCCTCTATCTTCTGATACCTCTGTTTCGACGTGGCGCTCAAGCGGGGAACGATAACTCCCACTAATTCCAACCCACTGATACTAGTGATAGTGACAGCGCTGCCCTTATAGACATGTTAGAGTAACCAACTTAAAAGTAAAAGACATGGTTGACTCGGGTAAATATTTTACACCTGATTTTGTGGCCGACCTGTTTGTTCATTGACTTTACAATACATATGCATATCATTATGAATTATTGGTATGGTAGATCCCGCCAAAACACTTGTACATGTATTTGGCCAACACATATTAAATATTTATTTATTTCTGTATTGCTTCAGGTTGAGTTAGGTAACATTATACACACGTAAATGGCGGAGCAAGCGTCAGAAGGTAAGTCTTGTGTATGTAGGACTAAGATTCAGAGCAGAGCCAAGAGAAAGAAGCATGTGAAAGTGAGAGACAACTTGCTTGCCTGGAATAAATGATTATGCCATAAGATTGATAAATTGGACCAGGATAATTGGACTTTTGGTGAACATTTAAGCCGCTCTGAAGTAAGGCAGCCTCTCTTACTATAGTCCATGTCTGACAACTGCGTGTAGGTGTACATTTTAATTGTGTAGGCTCACTACGTCACGTTTACAGGCGTCCGGGATTACATTCTTAAATAAAGGGCTTTTGAGCTTTTGCAATACCTTTTTTACAAGGGTTTTTTAGCCAACACTAATAAGCACCCCATAGAGCAGCCTTGACACTAGTGGCGCTGATTTCGTTCCTTAAAACGCCTTTAGTATTTTATTAGTAAGTTGCCACCATCTTGAAAAGCAGTACCGCGGATATAGAAAAGAAAAGAATTTTAAATGTATGATTGTCTGAGCAGACTGGTCCTAGTTACCAGATACTGTGATAGACACAAGGTACTTTTAGTAAATTTACTAAATGAGCGCAATTTTACACTTACAGCTGTTTTTGTTGTTGCATACTTCACCCATTTTTCCATGTCTCGATTGGACCTGCCTTGAATACGCAAGTCTCGATCAGTATATAAATTACGGAACTGATTATCCAGGGTGATACAGTTGAATTATAGAGACGGGCACTTTTTCCATAGGGGAGACACTTTTAAGATTGCTACACCGGCCATGCCCCCGATAATAGCTTTTTATTTTCGTTTCCAGTGGCATTCGCCCCAGGTCCCGTGGCTCAGCAGCCAGGATACCAGCAACAGGACACAAAGGGTCAGCAGCAGACGCAGTATGGCACCAAAGGGCAGCCGGGACCTCCCCTGCCTCCAGGATTTCAACCGCAGGTAAAAATGGTCATTTCATATCACCCGTTGTAACAGTCACGGTTAAGTCCTTGGTAAATATGAGTGTTCAGGCGACAAATAAATATATTATGCGCATTTACACTCGCAACTTGAAGAGAGTCGACTCGATTCGAACTCCAGTGCAAATCCGCCATTGGCGACGTCATTGGTGCCAAAAACTATTTCTCTTGACCTCGATTTATAAAGCTTTTCCAAAAAATGCTATTCAAACCGATAACATCAGCTATAAACATTCTTTATCAACTTATTGAATTATATAAAAATGATATATGGAGAAAAGACTGCACAAATATCGAACTGTAAGATTATTTTGAAGAGAACTATTTAGGCCGATTCAATCTACCACTTCACAATTGTCATGTGGTGACGATTTTTGACTGATACAGTGGGACACACTCAACGTGCTGTGTATGCACCTACCAAATCATTGGTGTTACAGGAGACAAAATGCTTTATATTCAAAAATATCTTTCTAATTTTTTTCCCCAAAAGCAAGTTGAAGTGCAAACAGTGCCAGCGATTCCCCCGATACCAGGGTGTCCGCCGGGTTTGGAGTACCTCACCCAACTAGACCAGGTCCTCATGCGGCAGCTCATTGAAATTGTTGAGCGTAAGTTCAACTTAGCATCTGCAAAATCAAAGCGTGCAGGTGACGAAGTCTTTAATTGCGAAGTGAAAGGCACAGAACTTGCCCAAAAAATGTTACAAATTACTCTCAAAACCATTTGATGACCAGTTATGGCATTTCCTCTTTTGGCTCCTTTTTGACCCCTAGCCTTGTTCCACACACCTCCATTTCCTTGGCTCCTTTGTTAATTTTAATTTAAAGGGGGGTTATAGGCATGAGCTGGTGGTTGCCGATTGTGTTAATGATTCAGTGAAAATTATATTCCTCTCACAAGCGTGCACTATGTATGAGATAGGACTGAGAGGTCCCCATCGGCGACTTCGTGTAACTTTTAACTCAATGGCTTCTACATAATCTCCCTTCTTTAAATTGATATCATTTGTCCAGTATTTATTATTTCCTTCGAATTCTTATATAGTTTTCACTGGCTGGGAGATGAACAATAAGTACACTATTAACAATACCATGGGGCAACAGATTTTCTACGTCAAGGAAGGTAAGTTAATCCAATCATCATTAATACATGTAAACGTATTTTTCTGCAGGAGAGACACTGAGTGACTGACTGTGTGTCCAACCCAAAAACGGAACACTAGAATAATTGATTTTCCCGGACACTCTTTTCATGAAACAGAATTCTCTTTACATGGGTCTCGAAACCAATTTCACATTTGTGACCCGATCTACCAAAACTAGGCGCTTGTCGCATCTGAACTTGACAGGTTGATACGGACTTGTTGTTCATTTCCCTTGTAGACCTTTGGTGAAATGTAACCAAATCAGTTTGTAATAGATTTCACAAAAGGTCTACAATTATAGGGAAATGAACAACAAGTCCGTATCAACCTGTCAAGTTCAGATGCGACAAGCGCCTAGTTTTGGTAGAGCGAGTCACATTTTTTCTTGACCGTAATCTTAATGATTGGCGTAGCGATGTCACTGGCAGAACAATAAGGATCAGTCCTCCAAACCATGTTTATTCATGTCTTTTCTCCAGATACCGACTGCATGGAACGGCAATGTTGCGGGCCAAACAGGGGCTTCACTATGAACGTGACTGATAACATGGGCAGAGTAAGTTCCGAATGATCGGTGTATACGTGATCCAACTTGTGGTTGGACGGGAAAACGAATCTATACGTCGATTACGATCGTAATTCCGTAGCTATGATTTTAAAATCTGGTATTGACATGGTTGGATTTTGAATTTACAGGGACTTTTTCATCTGCCGTCTTTCTCCTAATTTGTGTAACAAGAACTTTCACCATTTTTCCAGGAAGTGATGCGAATTGTCCGCGATTTCAAATGCTTCGCCGGGCCCGCGTGTTCATGTTGCAAATCCTGCGACAGCTGTCGCTATGACATGCAGGTTGAAGCGCCGCCTGGTGAGGTCATCGGTTATGTCAAACAGGGGTATGTACAATTGGATGGTTAATTCTGTCATGCTCCGAAAGATCACCCAACTCATCTTGTGGCATCGAGCAGTAAATTACATAGTCAATGCTTAGTCATCTACCGTGTAGAAGTTTTCATCACCAGTTAACACTGAAAATTAAAAGGGTATTCGGACGAATTTTTCGAAGGCAAACCTTTTTGAAAGTGTAGTATGACATGGCTCTCCATGGCGGTTCTGATATCATGGATTTTTCTTCTTCTGCTTTCGGATGCACGCTACTTGCTAGACAGTCGGTCCGTTTTTGGTGACAAAGTCGGCTAAGAGAGTTCCACCACAGTGCCCCTGAGCCTTGTGGTAAGGGTGGTGTCATCTCTATTCTTCACAAGGGACTGATATCATGGATATCGTTCTAAATATTATTCCGAGACCCTTTGCTAGTAAAGTAGTATAGTACATGTATCATGGGAGATTGTTATGAAACCTTCCCCGGCAATACCTTGACCAAGCAACAACTTATTCAGAGAGAAAAATAAATAAAATTACCATCTTCTTTCCAGGCAATATTTTCTTGCCTCAATATTCACCGTAATGGATGCCCAGAGGCACCCAGTATTCACGATGAAGGGCCCCACTTGCCCAATTCAAACCGTATGCTGCACGGAAGACATCAACTTTCATGTAAGGAAATTCAGTTTACTCTTCCACTTTCCGGGTTTAATATTGTCAATCATCAGCTGTACACCTCAGAAGTGAACCTCGTCGGAAAGGTACTAGCTCCTGCCGTTAAAAAAAAACCGTGACAGAGCTATTTTCTCCACCTTAACCATACAGTCCAGACAATTTCCCAAAAGGGTAACACTTCCAACGAGACAGCTAATTCTTCAACAGATTTCCCAAAGCTGCGCTTAATTCCCTATACTGGCCTTACATCGTAACAGGCTTCATGACAAAGTAACGAATCTCGTGCAGTCTAGCAATCGAAGACCGTTGGAGTATCTTCTGATGGGGGTTTTGTTGCCGTCGTGGGAGAGGGAAGAAAACGACTAATGCTCATGTTGCATTAATTTCCAGGTAACTACCATAGACGGCAACCAGGAAATCGGCGTCCTCCGAAAGCAGTGGGCTGGGGTGCTGAGAGAGATGATTTCTGATGCGGATAAATTTGGTGTCAGTTGTAAGTTTCATTCTTATTCGTCTTTTTTAAACGCTTCTCAGTCGCCCCTTAACGCAAGATGATGTTATAGAAAATTGTTAGCCTCTGAAATCTAGCCCCTAACATTATTCTTTATTCAGATCGAGAACACCAAGTAGAACACATTCGAAGGGATAGCTTTCCGATTTTGCCTTTAACTCCCATCTGCTCTATCGGTATAGGTTCTTCTTGTAGCTTGACTTCATTTTAATATGTATGTTTTACCTGCACTACTAGTAAACCTTATTAGTTTATTTTATAGATTTCGATGAATTAAAATTGAAGTTAAAATTGCGTCATGTTCCATCCATTCAATGAATACTTCGAATGTGTTTCCTTGCTATCAGGCGAGGAGTTCCCATCACTTCGTTTGAAAGTTTCCATCTTGCTTTCCAGTCCCTGTTGATCTCGATGTGAAATTGAAGGCAACTTTGATCGGATTGATGTTCATGATTGTAAGTATTTTTTTGTCGAGAGGTGAAAAGGCCTGCTCTGTTCGTTCGAAAAATTTAAATTCGTTGAAAAACTTTAAAAGTTTACTGGTGTTTCATAACTTCCAATTGTGTGAGGTACTCAATAACAACTATGACGATGGGTAGACTGTTTAAGTCCATTTGACTTACTGAAGGGAGTAACGACAGTTTAAGGTCTATGCTGTTAGTTACTTACGGGTAACATTTTTGAACAACCGCACCCGGGCCCAGAACTACAGGACAGAGTTGAGTTGACTGTAATTTAACTTATTCATGACTTTCGTTTCTTGCAGGATTTCTGCTTTTTCGAGAGGAAGCAGAAGTAGACAGAAGTATTATCAAATTGTGAGAGGAAAGCTTGCATGACGCATATAATATCGTATCTTTCAGACTAACGTTATAAAGTAGATGTCTTTGTATTTCCAAATTAGTCAAAATATAAAATCTTCATATCGATTGAGTTGAGAGAATACTTAGTATTTTGCCATTTGGGTCTTTTTCGCCTCGTGGAAGAGTCTTGAGGGGGCGCCCATATTGGTAGGCCAACGTGAACGAACGTATTGTGAAATACATTATGAATAGATTCAGGTTTCTTTTATAACAGAGATTTTAGCGGAACGGAACTTAGCGATCGACAATGTTCAAAATATCTCAAAATTTAGAAAGCTTGATAAAATGCGACGACATCTACCGGTACGACTTATTTTTACTTTATTAAGCATGACATCAGAGATGAGGTCGTCATTTTATGTGACTTCAATTTACATGTATACTCAGTGGTGATTATCGGCTACGTCACGTCATGTTATTCCATCCCCAGGTACTCTTCCAGTGAACCACGATGCTCGAGTGTACGCAAAGACATAGGGCATTTTATAATTTCTTCATCTGTGACTACAGAAAAAAGGGTTTAAATGCACCGATGAAGAAATTCTGTATGTAAAAATGTACAGAGGAATTTTGCGCCGTGACGGAGGGTCCTATTAACTGATGTAACGTAGCCGACGGTCAACGCTCGGTGTTATTTTAATTTCTTACCTTGCCTTATGGGGTGACAGAGTTACGTCTGGTACATGCCTCGTAAAAACTGAACATGGCACACAATACATGTACATTGTAGTGATTTTATTATACATGTACGTTTTACAGCAATACTGGTGTAGCATCTCTCAGTGATTTCCTTATTCCCGGAATATGGCGACCACTAACACAACAACAACCATTCGAGATCTACTACACCTTAATTTTTTACCAATGATTCATCAGGGAATGGTTTTATTCATATATCGTTAGTCAACATTTCGTATGCTGTTGCGAATAAATGTACACAGCTATTGATGCATTGCTTTTAGTACTGTTTAACATGGAATTGTGTGTATCTGGTCCCCGTATCTGGTCAGTGCAATGTTTTTGTGTGTCATGACAATGAGATCTATCTGTATTGGACCACCTCAATTATCTGAATATCGGCTGATTGCCAAAATCATCTAATGAATATTAGCCAAATGTCACCTTTAGTATTAAGAGCACGCTGGCATCAGAATGAATTCTGGGAGTGGGGGATACGAATAGAAGTTAAAAAAGGACAAGTATTTCTTTCTAAAAATGTATCACTGTATCACTGCCCGATTTGAATGCCCTAGAATCGTCCATTTCTCGGCTGAATGGCAAAATAAGGCAAGGCCCTCTACAATGACGAGATAATTGATGTGGCCTCAATGCAAGGACAGGTATTTAATTTGTAGAGAATATTGTATTATGCAGAAAATGTTCAAATGAAATAAAATTATCAGATATATCTCGTTAGTCTCTTTGGTTCGTTTGTTATGGTTCGAGCCGCGCTACATGGTCAACGTTTTTTTTTTAATAGCGTCCTCGGGGCCGATGGATGACCTGCATCATGCATGTTAATGTGAAACCTGAATCCGTGTATAGACCGAAATTTATTTAGCTACATGTAGCTGGGACACCAAATACTGGACACATACCCTTTTGATTTTGGGACCTCCTAAAGTATACAGGGTGTATCAGAAAAAATTAGACTGTCGAAAAAATCATCATAAAATGAACATAGGGAGGAGTTTTGAAAAACTGGCTACACCCCTTTGTAGAAGGTGTGATTCTGCATCGTATTATACCAGTGTCATCGTTAACACTTTACGTTCCAATGAGCATGGACAATTTGAATTTTGAAAAATTAAAGTCCTTTGCGCACGGGAATGTGAGGGTTAAAATTGGATGTGTCAAAGTGAATGAAAAATTTAGATGGAGTTTTACTCGCATGCCAAAGCGTTTTTGAAATAATTAACCCTCTAATCCTGAAACAAAACTATCTCATTTCTGAGTGTAGATCTTCATCAAGGGGTTAACACAATGGCATGAAGTGGTTGTGACCATAATAACCATAAGTCCTATCTTGTCAATTTCATATTTTCTTCAAATAGCTACCTTATGTTGGTTAGATAATTGGCCTAACGTAATTCCTGGCCATAAATCTGTGAGCATCTGTGCATTTTGTCCTCACTGTTTGGCTTGTGTCCTGTGGTATGGATGCAAAATGGTCAGGCCACAGTACACCCCTTATCAGAGGTCTTTTCTGGTTACTGAATATCTCCAAACCAAAAGTGTCCCTACTGTTCTTGAGCAGTTCCAACGTCAATTTCCAAATGTGAGAGTTCCAAGTCGTGCCACTGTCTTCAATAACGTCAATAAGTACCGTACTTCTGGAACCAGCCACAATCTCAACAAAGGGAGGTCGGGCCGACGAAGGACGGCACGTACTCCAGCCAACATTGAAGCAGTGAGGACCCTCCTCGACGAACACCATGTCGGACAAGAGAGAGAGGAGACCATCAGCTGCAGAAGGAACGGTCTTGGCATGTCGTCAACCACACTCAATCGTATCACGCGCCTTGACCTGCGATTCCACCCGTTCCAAATGATTAAGAGGCATCAACTTCTTCCCGGCGATTTGGCACGTCGCCTACGATTCTGCCAGTGGTTGCTTGGACAGCGGCAACGTTTCCTCGATGACTTTATCATCGGAGATGAGTCTGGCTTCGCCATGAATGCTTTTGTGAACAGCCATAACGTAAGGGAATATCGCCCGAGGGGAGAGCAGCCACTTGATTTTGCATACGAGCGCAATGACGCCCGGCACAAGGTAACGGTCTGGATTGGCTCAGTCAGCAACAGAGCCATCGTCGGACCTCTCTTCTTTCGCCAAAACCTGAATGGCGAGAACTACCTCCAAATGATCAATGAACGTGTGGTTCCCGCTATCAACAGAATGCACAGGTTTAGGCCACAAGGAAGTGATGCCATCGAATTCCGGCGCGCTTGGTGGGCGCAGGATGGCGCGCCACCCCACAGACGGAGGGTTGTTACCGAGCGGCTGACAGAACTGTTCGGAGACAGAGTTGTTGCGTTGAACAGACCAGTGGAATGGCCTCCGCGGTCTCCCGACCTTACACCACTCGACTACTTCCTGTGGGGCCACCTTAAATCAAAGGTTTATGTCACACCCCCTGCCAACCTGGATGATCTTGAGAGAAGGATCACAGCCGAAGTTGAGATCTTAAGGGAAGACGGAGCGGTGATAAGGCGTGCTGTTGGGCACATGTTGCAAAGGGCACAAATCTGCGTTCAAAGAAACGGTGCCCACGTGGAGGACTAAGGAACTTTTGATTGTCCCATTGCACCATGACAGGAAATTCCAGAAAGTACGAGAACTTCGTAAGGAGAATTGTGTGATTTGACAGTTTGATTCATTGTACATTTACATGTACATGTACATTGTGAATGCTTTGTTAAAAATGCCAATGGGCTACTGTACAATTAGGTTATTTTTTCTTTTAAGTGATCTTCCTCAGCCGAACAATGACGGTGTACGCTTACATTCATGTAAACCTAACAGTCAGTACATGTAAAACAGTTTAAGTTTCTTGACTCCGTGATGAAGATCTACACTCAGAAATGAGATAGTTTTGTTTCAGGATTAGAGGGTGAAAGGGTTAATTATTTCAAAAACGCTTTGGCACGCGAGTAAAACTCCATCTAAACTTTTCATTCACTTTGACACATCCAATTTTAACCCTCACATTCCCGTGCGCAAAGGACTTTAATTTTTCAAAATTCAAACTGTCCATGCTCATTGTAACGTAAAGTGTTAACGATGACACTGGTATTATTCGATGCAAAATCACACCCTCTACAGAGGGGTGTAGCCAGTTTTTCAAAACTCCTCCCTATGTTAATTTTATGATGATTTTTTCGACAGTCTAATTTTTTCTGATACACCCTGTAGAACACGGGACACATAGAACCCACAACATTTTATCTCACTGTTATAGGGAGGATTCCCTTAATTGTTCTTCTTGTGCTCAAAGAACATGAAGTCTGAAAAATAAAAACGAACTGGTTTAACTACATGGCATTTGACATGCAAAAGAAGTCTTCATTACCTCAACACTAACCGTTGTGAGAAATTCGATTGAAAATAATAGAATGAAAGCGATTTTGGTTCTCACGGCAGTATCTTGTCAAATATAAAGGAGTAGTGTTCACTAGCCGTGATGTATACATATACGAGCCTAAAATTGCAGGCATAACCGATCATTTCATTCAACCTCCACGTCCGCCATCCTTTGAGAGGACCTGGTACCAATCTAGTTTTATGTTTACTTACGATCATGAACATGAGCCCAACAAGAGTAGCTTTCATTCGGACGTCGAGGTTTATTCATCGGCTTGCCAAACAGGAATGAAATTTTGCTCTGTTTGGCAAGCCCGGCTGGCCGAACAGGGTGGCATTTTAGTGCTGTTTGGCAAGCGGCTCTCCAAACAGGACAAATAAAGTCTGTTCGGCGAGCGGCTTGCCAAATAGACCCGGCCTATATAAATAGCAGTATTTTAATCGATAATTCTGTGCCAGATTTGACGTCAGACTATCGTGGAAAAAGAATTATTCTTCTTGGCGTGGGCCTATTGAGTCGGCATTACTACCAGGAAGTAACTCAACGAAATTTTGGACTCCTTCAGCGTTCGATTGGTTCGATTTGATATCCCTATAAATGTACAGGTTAGTGCTTAGTGGATCGTATTCGAAAGCCGGCCAGCGGGTAATAACAAATGCTTAATACATGTATAATTATTGTCCGGCCTTTTTGCACTGGACTGTAGTATTGAGCATTTATAGGCCTACTCGCTTGCCGACCTTCGAGTGTGGCCGAGGCGGAGGGCATCTTTGGAGACGTTTTCCATCGTAATAATGCCAGGGTTAGGGCCTTGGGGAGGGGGGGGGGTCTACCTTTTTGCAAGTGACGTAAATAATGCATAATCAAGTGCGCATTGAAGGAAATCTCTATACATGCTTCCCAAAATTGGTGGCTTGCATTGGAACTAACTTTTTCCCCCTTTGTCCGTCATTAAAGGCATTCAAGTGTGTTGATCAACCATGACTATCTCCTTTGTCCCTCCATAAGGCCTAGTTTCCCCTTATGACATAACTATTTCGGACACTCAGCGCCTCATTTCTGGAAAGGTGTATACGATAACGTCCAGCCCTCTGCATGGGTCCTCTCTCTTCTGAGCTTTGTTTCGACGTGGCGCTTATGATGAACCGTTCTCCAAAGCGGGGAACGATAACTCCCACTAATTCCAACCCACTGATAGTGGCAGCGCTGCCCTTATAGACATGTTAGAGTAACCAACTTAAAACTAAAAGACATGGTTGACTCGGGTATTTGACACCTGATTTTGTGGCCGACCTGTTTGTTCATTGACTTTACAGTACATATGTATATCATTATGAATTATTGGTAGATCCCGCCAAAACACTTGTACATGTATTTGGCCAACACATATTAAATATATTTTTGTTTCTGTATTGCTTCAGGTTGAGTTAGATAACATTATACACACGTAAATGGCGGAGCAAGCGTCAGAAGGTAAGTCTTGTGTATGTAGGACTAAGATTCAGAGCAGAGCCAAGAGAAAGAAGCATGTGAAAGTGAGAGACAACTTGCTTGCCTGGAATAAATGATTATGCCATAAGATTGATAAATTGGACCAGGATAATTGGACTTTTGGTGAACATTTAAGCCGCTCTGAAGTAAGGCAGCCTCTCTTACTATAGTCCATGTCTGACAACTATGTGTAGGTGTACATTTTAATTGTGTAGGCTCACTACGTCACGTGTACAGGCGTCCGGGGTTACATTCTTAAATAAAGGGGTTTTGAGCTTTTGCAATTCCTTTTTTACTAGGGTTTTTTAGCCAACACTAATAAGCACCCCATAGAGCAGCCTTGACACTAGTGGCGCTGATTTCGTTCCTTGAAAAGCAGTACCGCGGATATGGAAAAGAAAAGAATTTTAAATGTATGATTGTCTGAGCAGACTGGTCCTAGTTACCAGATACTGTGATAGACACAAGGTACTTTTAGTAAATTTACTAAATGAGCGCAATTTTACACTTACAGCTGTTTTTGTTGTTGCGTACTTCACCCATTTTTCCATGTCTCGATTGGACCTGCCTTGAATACGCAAGTCTCGATCAGTATATGAATTACGGAACTGATTCTCCAGGGTGATACAGTTGAATTAATAGAGACGACGGGCACTTTTTCCACAGGGGAGACACTTTTAAGATTGCTACACCGGCCATGCCCCCGATAATAGCCTTTTATTTTCGTTTCTAGTGGCATTCGCATCAGGTCCCGTGGCTCAGCAGCCAGGATACCAGCAACAGGACACAAAGGGTCAGCAGCAGACGCAGTATGGCACCAATGGGAAGACAGAACCTCCCCTGCCTCCAGGATTTCAACCGCAGGTAAGAATGGTCATTTAATATTACCCGTTGTAACAGTCACGGTTAAGTCCTTGGTAAATATGAGTGTTCAGGCGACAAATAAATGTATTATGCGCATTTACACTCGCAACTTGAAGAGAGTCGACTCGACTCGAAATCCAGTGCAAATCCGCCATTGGTGACGTCATTGGGGCCAAAAACTATTTCTCTTGACCTCGATTCATAAAGATTTTTCAAAAAATACTATTCAAACCGATAACATCAGCTATAAACATTCTTTATCAACTTATTGAAGTACATGTATATAAAAACGATATATGGAGAAAAAACTGCACAAATATCGAACTGTAAGATTATTTCAAGGAGAACTATTTAGGCCGATTCAATCTACCACTTCACAATTGTCATGTGGTGACGATTTTGGACTGATACACTGGGACACACTCAACGTGCTGTGTCTGCACCTACCAAATCATTGGTGTTACAACAGACAAAATGCTTTATATTCAAAAATATCTTTCTCATTTTTTCCCCAAAAGCAAGTTGAAGTGCAAACAGTGCCAGGGTGTCCGCCGGGTTTGGAGTACCTCACCCAACTAGACCAGGTCCTCATGCGGCAGCACCTTGAAGTTGTTGAGCGTAAGTTCAACTTAGCATCTGCAAAATCAAAGCGTCCAGGTGACGAAATCTTTAATTGCGAAGTGAAAGGCACAGAACTTGTCCAAAAAATGTTACAAATTACTCTCAAAACCATTTGATGACCAGTTATGGCATTTTCTCTTTTGGCTCGTTTTTGACCCCTAGCCTTGTTCCACACACCTCCATTTCCGAGGCTCCTTTGTTAATTTTGATATAAAGGGGGTTATAGGCATGAGCTGGGGGTGGCCGATTGTGTTAATGATTCAGGGAAAATTATATTCCTCTCACAAGCGTGTAGGCCTACTATGTATGAGATAGGACTGAGAGGCCCCCATCGGCGACTTCGTGTAACTTTTAACTCAATGGCTTCTGCATCATCTCCCTTCTTTAAATTGATGTCATTTGTCCAGTATTTATCATTTCCATCGAATTCTTATATAGTTTTCACTGGCTGTGAGATGAACAATAAGTACGCTATTAATAATACCATGGGGCAACAGATTTTCTGCGTCAAGGAAGGTAAGTTAATCCAATCATCAGTAATACGTAATTTTCTGCAGGACAGACACTGACTGTGTGATTTTCCCGGACACTCTTTTCATGGAACAGAATTCTTTACATGGGTCTCGAAACCAATTTCACAGTTTTTCTTGACCGTAATCTTAATGATTGGCGTAGCGATGTCACTGGCAGAACAATAAGGATCAGTCCTCCAAACTATGTTAATTCATGTCTTTTCTCCAGATACTGACTGCATTGAACGGCAATGTTGCGGGCCAAACAGAGGCTTCACTATGAACGTGACTGATATCATGGGCAGAGTAAGTTCCGAATGATCGGTGTATACGTGATCTAACTTGTGGTTGGACGGGAAAACGAATCTATATGTCGATTACGATCGTAATTCCGTAGCTTTGATTTTAAAATCTGGTATTGACATGGTTGTATTTTGAATTCATATGGACTTTTTCATCCGCCGTCATTCTCCTAATTTGTGTAACCAGAACTTTCACCACTTTTCCAGGAAGTGATGCGAATTGGCCGCGATTTCAAATGCTTCGCCGGGCCCTCGTGTTCATGTTGCAAATGCTGCGACTGCTGTCTCTTTGACATGGAGGTTGAAGCGCCGCCTGGTGAGGTCATCGGTTATGTCAAACAGGGGTATGTACAATTGGATGGTTGATTCTGTAATGCTCCGAAGGATCATCCAACTCATTTAGTAACATCGAGCAGGAAATTGCATAGTCAATGCTTAGTCATCTACCGTGTAGAAGTTTTCATTACCAGTTTAACACTGAAAATTAAAATGGTATTCGGACGAATTTTTCGAAGGCAAACCTCTTTGAAAGTGTAGTATGACCTGGCTCTCCATGGCGGTTCTGATATCATGGATTTTTCTTCTTCTACGTTCGGATGCACGCTACTTGCTAGACAGTCGGTCCGTTTTCGGTGACAAAGTCGGCTGTCCAAGAGAGTTCCACCACAGTGCCCCAGAGCTTTGTGGTAAGGGTGGTGTCTTCTCTATTCTTCACAAGGGACTGATATCATGGATATCGTTCTAAATATTATTCCGAGACCCTTTGCTAGTAAAGTAGTATAGTACATGTATCATGGGAGATTGTTATGAAACCTTCCCCGGCAATACCCTGACCAAGCAACAACTCATTCAGAGAGAAAATTAGATAAAATTACCATCTTCTTCTCAGGCAATATTTTCTTGCCCCCATATTCACCGTAATGGATGCCGAGAAGCGGCCAGTATTCATGATGAAGGGCCCCACTTGCCCAATGCAAACCGTATGCTGCACGGAAGACGTCAACTTTCATGTAAGGAAATTCAGTTTACTGTTCCACTTTCCGGGTTTAATATTGTCAATCATCAGCTGCAGTGAACCTCGTCGGAAAGGTACTAGCTCCTGCCGTTAAATAAAAAAAAACAGTTACAGAGCTATTTTCTCCGCCTTAACCTTATAGTCCAGACAATTTCTCAAAAGGGTAACGCTTCCAACGAGACAGCGAATTCATCAACAGATTTCCCAAAGATGCGCTGAATTTCCTATACTGGCCTTACATCGTAACAGGTTTCATGAAAGTAACGAATCTCGTGCAGTCTAGCAATCGAAGACCGTTGGAGTATCCTCTGATGGGGGTTTTGTTGCCGTCGTGGGAGAGGGAAGAAAACGACTAATGGTCATATATTGCATTAATTTCCAGCTAACTACCTCAGACGGCAACCAGGAAATCGGCGTCCTCCGAAAGCAGTGGGCTGGGTTGGTGAACGAGACGATTTCTGATGCGGATAAATTTGGTGTCAGTTGTAAGGTTCATTCTTATTCGTCTTTTTTCAACGCTTCTCAGCCGCCCCTTAACGCAAGATGATGTTATAGAAAATTGTTAGCCTCTGAAATCTAGCCCCTAACATTATTCTCTATTCAGATCGAGAATACCAAGGAGAACACATTCGAAGGGATAGCTTTCCGATTTTGCCTTTAACTCCCATCTGCTCTATCGGTATAGGTTCTTCTTGTAGCTTGACCTCATTTTAATATGTATGTTTTACCTGCACTACTAGTAAACCTTATTAGTTTCTTATATAGATTTCGATGAATTAAAATTGAAGAGTGTTCCATTCAATGAATACTTCGAATGTGTTTCCTTGCTGTCAGGCGAGGAGTTCCCATCACTTCGTTTGAAAGTTTCAATCTTGCTTTCCAGTCCCTGTTGATCTCGATGTGAAATTGAAGGCAACTTTGATCGGATTGATGTTCATGATTGTAAGTATTTTTTTTGTCGAGAGGTGAAAAGGCCTGGTCTGTTCGTTCGAAAAATTTTAATTCGTTGAAAAACTTTAAAAGTTTACTGGTGTTTCATAACTTCCAATTGTGTGAGGTACTCAATAACAACTATGACGATGGGTAGACTGTTTAAGTCCATTTGACTTACTGAAGGGAGTAACGACAGTTTAAGGTCTATGCTGTTAGTTACTTACGGGTAACATTTTTAAACAACCGCACCCGGGCCCAGAACTACAGGGCAGAGTTGAGTTGACTGTAATTTAACTTATTCATGACTTTCGTTTCTTGCAGGATTTCTGCTTTTTCGCGAGGAAGCAGAAGTACTACTAAGTAGACAGAAGTATTATCAAATTGTGAGAGAAAAGCTTGCATGACGTATATAATATCGTATCTTTCAGACTAAAACGTTATAAAGTAGATGTCTTTGTACTTCCAAATTAGTCAAAATATAAAATCTTCATATCGATTGAGTTGAGAGAATACTTAGTATTTTGCCATTTGGGTCTTTTTCGCCTCGTGGAAGAGTCTTGAGGGGGCGCCCATATTGGTAGGCCAACGTGAACGAACGTATTGTGAAATACATTATGAATAGATTCAGGTTTCTTTTATAACAGAGATTTTAGCGGAACGGAACTTAGCGATCGACAATGTTCAAAAGATCTCAAAATTTAGAAAGCTTGATAAAATGCGACGACATCTACCGGTACGACTTATTTTTACTTTATTAAGCATGACATCAGAGATGAGGTCGTCATTTTATGTGACTTCAATTTACATGTATACTCAGTGGTGATTATCGGCTACGTCACGTCATGTTATTCCATCCCCAGGTACTCTTCCAGTGAACCACGATGCTCGAGTGTACGCAAAGACATAGGGCATTTTATAATTTCTTCATCTGTGACTACAGAAAAAAGGGTTTAAATGCACCGATGAAGAAATTCTGTATGTAAAAATGTACAGAGGAATTTTGCGCCGTGACGGAGGGTCCTATTAACTGATGTAACGTAGCCGACGGTCAACGCTCGGTGTTATTTTAATTTCTTACCTTGCCTTATGGGGTGACAGAGTTACGTCTGGTACATGCCTCGTAAAAACTGAACATGGCACACAATACATGTACATTGTAGTGATTTTATTATACATGTACGTTTTACAGCAATACTGGTGTAGCATCTCTCAGTGATTTCCTTATTCCCGGAATATGGCGACCACTAACACAACAACAACCATTCGAGATCTACTACACCTTAATTTTTTACCAATGATTCATCAGGGAATGGTTTTATTCATATATCGTTAGTCAACATTTCGTATGCTGTTGCGAATAAATGTACACAGCTATTGATGCATTGCTTTTAGTACTGTTTAACATGGAATTGTGTGTATCTGGTCCCCGTATCTGGTCAGTGCAATGTTTTTGTGTGTCATGACAATGAGATCTATCTGTATTGGACCACCTCAATTATCTGAATATCGGCTGATTGCCAAAATCAACTAAAGAATATTAGCCAAATGTCACCTTTAGTATTAAGAGCACGCTGGCATCAGAATGAATTCTGGGAGTGGGGGATACGAATAGAAGTTAAAAAAGGACAAGTATTTCTTTCTAAAAATGTATCACTGTATCACTGCCCGATTTGAATGCCCTAGAATCGTCCATTTCTCGGCTGAATGGCAAAATAAGGCAAGGCCCTCTACAATGACGAGATAATTGATGTGGCCTCAATGCAAGGACAGGTTTTTAATTTGTAGAGAATATTGTATTATGCAGAAAATGTTCAAATGAAATAAAATTATCAGATATATCTCGTTAGTCTCTTTTGTTCGTTTGTTATGGTTCGAGCCGCGCTACATGGTCAACGTTTTTTTTTTAATAGCGTCCTCGGGGCCGATGGATGACCTGCATCATGCATGTTAATGTGAAACCTGAATCCGTGTATAGACCGAAATTTATTTAGCTACATGTAGCTGGGACACCTAATACTGGACACATACCCTTTTGATTTTGGGACCTCCTAAAGTATAGAACACGGGACACATAGAACCCACAACATTTTATCTCACTGTTATAGGGAGGATTCCCTTAATTGTTCTTCTTGTGCTCAAAGAACATGAAGTCCTGAAAAATAAAAACGAACTGGTTTAACTACATGGTATTTGACATGCAAAAGAAGTCTTCATTACCTCAACACTAACCGTTGTGAGAAATTCGATTGAAAATAATGGAATGAAAGCGATTTTGGTTCTCACGGCAGTATCTTGTAAAATGAGGAGTAGTGTTCACTAGCCGTGATGTACCAATCTAGTTTTATGTTTACTTACGATCATGAACATGAGGCCAACAAGAGTAGCTTTCATTCGGACGTCGAGGTCAACCGGAACTGAAAAGAAAACATTTTGTCAGTTAGTCCAACTTCTTCCCTTCAGGCATGTTAAAAATAACCTACATGCTAAAAGGAGTGCTTGGCCTACCCCAGGGACCACCCATTACTATCATAATTACATACCAATGCCTTTAGCCAAAAAACCATTGGTTTTATACATGCTGAATGGTATACAGTCGACACACTCTGTTATAACCTGATTGATTGATACATGTAGTCTGGCGACGACGACGCGATATTGATGATGAAAGTCACTTACAGTGTATTCCAAACTTGTCGGCATCCGACACCATTTCTCTAAACACTCCTGCCCACTGCTTGCTTACTTTACCAATTTCGTGCTGTTGATCCAAAGAGGAGATCTGAAATAAAGTTCTAGATCTTATAACAATAACTCTTCATACTTTTGATAGTGTGACTTGGTTGTGCGTACAGTCTCATCAATCTCATGTTGATATCGCCACCTAAAACCTTTAATATCTTCAAAAATACTGCACGGACCGTTTTTTGATTTCTCGCTGTACGTTCTTTATAGCAGTGGTGATGTGTGTGGGCTTTCCCCCTCACACAAACCTTTTTTGCTTCACGGCTTATTCGGGCGGAGTCAATCCCGGAACCTGAGGAAATTAAAAATGATGCAACGTACCACCCAGTCAAGATCGCTCGTGCAACATATCGTCTGCACTGGGCAGCACGGACCTTTCGCTGTGAGCACATCTTTCTTATTCGCATCCATGATGATGTATTCAGATGTCCAACAATAATTGCTGCAAAGGATATTTTCGAAATTCAGGTTCTGGGGCAGTTTTACAGTAACATGAAAAAGGTTTGCAATATTTAGACACAAAGGACACAACTGTAAATGGCATCGTGAGAATTTTCTGGATTTTTTGCACTGAGAATGCCGAAGCCCTAAAAGCAAGTTTGGTTTTGAGGTAGGGATCACTAAAAACCAAACGTCTAAGAAATCCAACCAGTACATGTAGATATTACTCGCACTAAGACAGACAAGACAAAGAAGAACAACAAAATTTCCCGCTAGCCCTTCCTATAGCGTCCGTTAAGCAAACTTCCAAGCGGAATACTGTCAAGCACTCACCCTTGCCGCACGTAGCCCACCACCTCTCCGGGTGGAGCTTCCACTTGTAACTCTAAAGCACAGGTATCACAGTCCCGCGTGGCGCACCAGCAACACCCTGCTAGGCATTTACATGGGCGTACTATCCGCATCACTTCCTGAAGAAGAAAAAGTAGAGATCTTTTAAATCTGGTTTTAGTATGTTATTGTGATGGTTGAGAACAGCAACTTATTACGGATACGGATACGGATAAAAATACGTAGAAAGAGGACGAATTTGTGTACATTTCGACCCGTACCTATAAGATTCCGTGATTCGTCACTGAGCAGATGTAAATCTCCTCACCCTGACGCCTGATCGGGCGCCAGACAGCCGGGTGCAACAATCACACAAAGGCCATGCCCGAATGTGAATCATGCGGAATGCAATCGAATCTAAGAGCACCCCTCGTCTGAATGACTTAGTACATTATACATACATGTATGTGATCATGCATTACGTTTATTAATACCCTCATGTAAGCTGTTTCGTGGAGGTTGATGTTTTCAATATTTGCTATGATAACCCTTTAAATCGGACTTTGTTTAGAGACAAAAAAACGTATACCGAATTTGGCACACGCCTGAATTGTTTTAACTGCGAGGAATGGGCAAAACAATACGTAATGTGAGTGAACTGGTTAAGATAGACCCATAGGCCCTCCTTAGATGCCGACTGGAGATATTTTGTTAAGTATTAGACGGTTTACCGCGCCTAAGTTGTCCGTGACGTGCATGGTGAAGCCTCTCATTGGACCCATGAACTGACGCTCGCAACACTCCGTCTCTGGAGAGGAAATAAGAGAGTAATCTGAAAACGCCCCATCGAAATTCAATGCTATTCAGTATGCATTGATAAAACTTCAAATTCATCTTGATCCTCAATGTTTTTACATTGCAACGGCTTCGGACTGCGTCAAATCCGCAAGTAAAATCCTGGCAATTCGGTATGGATTGATTTAAGCTCATTTCAAAAGGCCGTAAGACAACACCGTTTTCATGATATGAGGCTAGGTACTGACAGAAGGACACACACTCGAGAACACTGTTACCCTCCGTGCCAAGACGACTTTCAACAACTCAGTGCACAGTACCAAAGAGTGAGGAGACTGAGCAAGATGACATACCTTCCTTCACGAAGTAGATCTGTTGTCCCATGGAGTTGTTGATCCTGTACTTGTTGTTCATCTCCCAACCAGTAAACACTGAAACAGTGGGAAACTGCGCTTAATGGAAGAGATACATACCCTAGTCCAACTCACGCGAAAATAGCACTCTGAATTTTGGTGATTTCACAGAAAATGAAACTTCAACGCCTTTCTGCAGCTGGATTTAAGTGAGGGTTGTTTCCCCTTCGTGATTTCACAGAAAATACAGCAGTTGAAGAATGTTGTAGAATTCTGGAACTTCAAAGCCTTTCTTAAGTGAGGGCTGTTTCCCCTTCGTGACAAAATTGATGCCTGTGACAGGTGTATGAAACGACTAGGTTACATGTATGGACAATTCGTCGGTGTTGCTTTGATCTGGCTTATGCTCCATCCCCAAAATGCAAAGGGAAGAAGTGAATTGATAGGAATAACTTACACTCTACTAGCTCAATCAACTGCGCGACCAAAAGTTGGTCAAGTTGAGTGAGGTATTCCAAACCCGGCGGACAACCTGGAATCGGTGCCATGGGCGCTACGATCGCTACTTGCCCTTGGGGCGCGCCGGGTATGGGGGCCATTTGAACCTGCTGTCCAGGCTGTCCCATCTGATTTTGAAATCCATACTGCATTTGTTGGCCTTGCATGCCATATGGCTGTTGTCCATACTGAGGTGGTGGTTGTCCATACTGTGCGGGAGGCGGCTGTGGAGTCATTCCGTATTGTTGAGGTTGGCTTGAAACCGGGCCTGGGGCATCTGCAGTATGAAAAATCCTAGTCAACCATTTAGAAAGTGATGGTCAAACAAAACGTGACAAATGATTATTTCGTTGGCGAAATGATCTGGAAACCTTTATTTTTAAACTATCATCAATGATTGAAATTTCCATCGCACTGGGAATATTTATTAAGCCTGTATAAGCCATTCGGGAGAAAACAAATAATAGATTTTTAAAGATTAAAAAATATCTGAAGAAAATCCAGGTTGTCCTCGATCTATGGGCAACATAATCAGAACTATTCGTCCATTACGCCATTGCCTTCTACCAGAACAAATTGTATCTCACTAGCTTACATTGTACAGGTTCGCAACCCCTACGAACGACGAAGTATAAGTCCATCGTGTCTCCAAGTCATGTGCCAGGCTAATTAATTTTCAACGCGATATGCACACAAGTACATGTAGCACGAGGAATCGCAGATATTTATTTTGAAGTCCTCGATTAAGTACATTAACAAACTAAGTAGTTGGTTGTTCGAACTCTTTGTAGGGGTTGCGAAACCTGTCTAATCTGGAATAAAATCTAGCAGAAATATTTACCTTCAGGATTACCCTTAGTGTCCGCCATTTTTGTTGGTGACGTGAGTATCTAAGTCATTCAACTGCAAGAGAACAAACTAAACCAATAAACGATCACCACCCAGTTTATTTGGTACGTACGCAATAGGGTGGGGATTTTTTCAATTTAAGATCCCGGCCATTTTGCGTACGCGTGAGAACAGGTGGGAATGAGTTTGAATTTATAAGGCGGAAATGCCTGCGTACGAGGGGAAGGGTTGGACTGAAAAATCGGAAAATTGCGCGTAATTTTCAAACTGAAAGAACAGCCATAAACCGACATACGCATCCAGTTAAAAATTAGGAATATACACAACATCTAGTCTTCTCCGGTCAACTTGCGAGTAAAATCTTTTTCATACTCTAAAGACGGATATCCTTGTTTACGAAATTATTGGCAGCAGCGTGCATTTTGTGGTATACAGACTTAATTCTTTGAAATTCCTCCAACTATCTGCTGAGAGAATGGAATCCGCTCAAATCAAGATGACTTCACGGCTTGCTGTGTCTCGATTTGCAATCAAAGACAACACCCAAGAAAGATCCAGCAATTTCCATTGCAACCAAACAAGATAAATTACATGGTTACTATGGAAATAGAATTGGTTTCATCATCGGACAACCGGTTCCATGTATGTAGCGATGGTGTTTTGTAGCCTTGCTGTTATGATTCTGAGTAAAATAATCGAAAATAGGAACCAAGGACGTTCCATCATTTTTTGAAGATAGAAAACATCTCCTGCAATAATATGTTTGATTTAACAAGGTGTTAAATAAAACAGGCGTTGTCTTGACTACACCCACACCCCAAGCACACAATGCATATGTGGAGAGCTTCAGAGAAACAACATAACATGTGAAGTTTGCTTCCTCCTATTCTCTGCTCAATGTCATGGTTATCGATCAATAAGTATAGTCGGACTAGTGTGTATAGATTTCAGGCGTCTTTTTTATCGAAATGGGGTCGACTACAGACTATATTAATGATATTCGTTTATTCTTTGTCCGCAACGTTTTGGATTACGATTTTTTTCTAATTTTTCCAAACAAAACATGTTTTCTCCTGATTTTTAGTTTAACTGATCTTGTTTTTGGCGAAATCCGCGGAGAAATTGTGGTTTACGGTGAATAGCTGAGCCTATACAAGACAGTCATACTGTTAAGGACTTAATACTCACGGAAATAAAGGAGCCAACTTAACGATACCAACACGTTGCTAACATACCGTCCATGGCCGAAGCCTGCAGGCAACTATCAATAATGTACCGATATGATATATGTAGTAGCGAAATGAGATTTATGTATATATATCACCAGATCAGCAAACGCCGACTGATAGACGATAAATGGAGATCAAGCTCATCAATCATCAAACACACGCAGCATGATACACGCACATCGCGTTGACTGTTCATGAGAAACCAATGTACACCTTGCAAGACTATATCAATACGCTAAAGCACGAATTGAAACCACTGATATATAACCATGGTTACTGTGGATACAACATTTACCTTAAAAATCAAATAGAGGCAAACTGAGATCTTTGACATAAATGTATCTGGAAACGCCAACATGGCCAACTTAATGTACACATATCAACCTCACTGCTGATTTACTCAAACAGGAATATACGATACCTTGCTTGTAAACGAAACTTATCCCTGGCAACATCAATACGCCATCAATACCAACACAACCATGGCTACAGCGCTACAGCACATAAAGACGAACAACCAACCATGCACTCATCCTGAGGAAATCGGGGGTTAATGTTCGCTTGTGCGCAGGGCCGGAGAAGCGAACATTAACCCCTGATTTCCTCAGGATGCATCATATATGCCTACCTACACTTAAGTATCAATGAATATGAATAGATCGCAATTCTCATGAGGGCACACAGAGCTATCCCTGACCAAACACTAGCTGTGTCAGACGTGTCAGATCACACCACCAATCACATGCTAATCGCTCCTTCTACAAAAAGGCGTTGCTTCAACAATATAATTTCTCCATCGATCCATCCGTTATTGATCAGCGTAGCTAACCTCTGAGGTGTGGTGTACTTTTACTGGTGTATGTATAAGGCAGGTATGGGCAAGATTACGTTACACCGGCGAAATCGTCAATAGGGTCCTTCCTATAGGCCTATATGCTATACCAGTCGCTACAAAGATGGAAAATTGGGTGGATTTCGGGTGAGGCTGGAACTATAAATTCGAGTTGTTTATTTTAGCGAATGGTATGGCATGTTAGAGCACCTTGAACCCAACACGTCCCCCATAGATCTCGTTTTTCCCGCCATTGTCATTTTAAAACGAACAAAGATGGAAAATGGGGTGGATTTCGGGTGAGGCGGGAACTACAAAGTCGAGTTGTTTATTGTATTGGCCGTCATGGGAGGGGTCATTCGCTGACTGAAGAACTACATATCAAAACTGTTTCCAGCAACATGCCGGAGTGCACCTCCCCCCCCCCCCCCCCGTCAGGGTTGCCAAACCTGCCTGTTAATGTCTTTGGCTTTACGGGACCCTAGGTTTGACAGTGGTCACGAACATTAGGCTGTTGGTGCGAACAGGGTGTGTCTGGACTTGGACCAATTCTCTTCTGACATAAAAGATACTTCTTTAGGCTGGGAAGTATTAGGACTTAACTACAGCCCCGGGTTAGAGCTATTTAGTCTTTTGCGGACTGACAAGCTCAGCTGAAGAGTACTCAGCTGGTTCGGAGAGATAGATCAAGTTGGACTGGAAAGAGATTGTACGAATGCTGAGCTGGTCTCGCGTAAGTTGGCCAAACGTCTGTGCTGCCAACTGTTTTATCGGATAGATAATTTGTGACAATTTATCATTGCATTGGCCTTCACAGGACCCCAGGCGTGTCCGGTGTCCCTGAAATGAGACATCAGAGGATAAGACTGTGTCTTTTGACAAAAAAGATACTTCTAGTAGGCGAGACAGTGTCCACTGGGGTTGTCCTCTAAAATTTCTAACGAATTTTAGGAACAGTTTTCTTCAGAAGACAGCTCTACTCAGATACATTGAGTGCTCGCAGCTGGTCGTGGACGCGCACGTCATAAGTCACTGATATGGATCTGGTGTCTCAAACACGAGACAGAGCGAGGACTGTGTTAGGTCTTGGACGGACAGTCGTAATAGTGACGATAGGTGGGCAGTTTGATTGCAAGTGTACGGATGCTTAGTTGGTCAGTTGGGCTCATGATGTCTTTCAAATAGCGTTTTGGTATGAAAAAGTCTTGTTTAGCAACGGGTCAATAGTCTTGGCCCATACAGGTTGTGACAGTGTCGGCTTGGGTGATGTCTCAAACATGGTAAGTGTTAGGACTTGCCTTCTGGTCTTGAACTGTGAAAGTTGTGACATTGTCTTCAGCTATTGAAAACGCCCTATTGTGAAAACTTATATGTCTCAAATATTGGGCAAGTTGCAGCAGTGGAGACCATGCAGAAACGAGAAGTCCAGGGTGTATCCATCATGACATCATGACATGGGAAGTGTTCGGTCTTATAGCTGGTCCTGAAGTGGCAAGCTTGTTGTGATGATTCTGCTAGCTGTTGTGACAATCTTGTGGCAGTTTGTTTCGAATATAGGGAGAGAACGCAGATCGGACAGGTTTCTAACAGAGTGATACTGGGCCATCACTTGGGACAACGGTCTCTTTCAAGGACGTACGACCGATTTCTTGTCTTTGACTGACAAGTCAGTCATGTTTTGGGTTTTGCTGAGAAGTTACAGGTGTGTCACAGATGTGTCAAGGGTTGTGATATCATCCACAGTGGAAGACATGGTAGATGATGCAACAGGAGGGATCCACGAGATCAGCATCTTAAAACAAATCTCTCAAGTAAGATTCCAAGACATTTTGCCCAATGATTTCGAGACATAGTCACAATCTACTGTATCACCGACAGCAAAATGTCCCATGTCCTCTTACAAATCCAAGTAACAGTCAGAACTTGTCAAGTCTTTTTATTAAAAGTACAGTACAACACCCATAGGACTGACAAAGGGAGGTGACCTGATTAAAGAGGTCAAACTGAATGGAAATTACGAATTTGGGGCAAAAATTACTGTCTGGGTTCCTGCTTATTGTGATGTATGTTAATGTTAGTTGCACTGGATCCAAAGTCTGTGTCTGACACATTGGGGTTGAGATGGCAGGATGAAAAGACAACAACATGCAGCTTGAACTTATTTTGCCAACTAATTATATTTATACAAATTCTTACCAGATGAATATCACACAACAACAAAGCACAATCATTTTCTTGTCAACAGCAGCAAAGGAGTCATCAATGTTAACATTATTTTAGCATACACATGACATGGATGACATGCAGTTCCGCCAGACTGGATACCAAACTGACGGTGATGTGTCATGGTCTTGCCACCAAAGACCACAAGTTTCCTGTCCACTATGGAAATGATGACTTCATCTGCATGTCGTAGCGAATACCGACGGCCAGTTTTCTCAACAGCCCAATTTGGTGTGGCGGGCCACCAGACTTCTATAAAACACATACAACCATATTATGGCATACAAGTCCTATGGTATCCACATCACTGTTGACAAATTCACTATAAATGTCTATGCACATTATGAATCATTGGCAGGACTTCCATTATCAGCTTGCTGAAAAATAAAATGAAACTTTGTTAAAGAACAAGCTTGGAACAAGTTTCTTCACCACATTTACCAAAATAGTGTTTGTAGGGTAATTTCCATTGGTAATCATCCAATTGATGAATATATTAGTTTCTTTACATTGAAGGTGATATCACACACCAACTATTCAGCCTATTCTTTACATTTTAGAAAGAAGTGACGCATTTCAATAGCGTAGGTTTCTGCCTTCTTGACATTTTAAATCATCCAACATTGTTTATCAAGGTAAATAATTTCCGAGTTGACACTCGGCTCTCAAGACAATACGTTTTCTGAGTGCACATCTTGACCAATAAATTTCATGATCATAGAATACTTTTGCAAATACTGGTATGTATACTTACAACTTTCTTAAATCCCCTTGGATATACATTACTGTTGAAGTCATTTTGACAATTAGCATAACCCATCCCTAAACCAATTCCAGTGCCAAATGCCACTGGCCAAGGTCGTCCTGGAATGAAAATTACATGACATGAGTGGTCACTAAAGCATGTATGTAGTCATGATGGATAAGGCATATGTCTCTCGCTCCATGAGGCATTGGTTAAGATTGCGGTCAGGCCACTTTGTCCTTCACAGGTCTAGCTCAAAAGAGCACAGTTAGAGCAGCTTGATCAGTAAAGAAGAGTGAAATTTCATAAGATATAATAATTTTCTTCTCCTAAGTCAGCAATCAATTTGAGTTTCCTCCGTAACTACATGAAGCAGCAATCTTTAATTTATCTTACAGGATTAGGCAACGTAAAGTAAAATCACTATGTCTTTACTTTCCATTTTCAATCTACCAGCATGAATCTAACGATCTTCACAGGTTTAAGTCTAGTTTATTCTAGTGACCAGCACCATCTCAGAGTGTTTTTTTATTGATTGAGGACAGGTTAATGTCCAGGGCCAGGCAGGGTCAACACAGGCCATCAGAGAAAGAAACCTGATGTGTAGAAAGTGCATAGTATTAGAAAATAGAAGTTAAAAGAACTAGTTGCAGTTCAAGTCTATACCTACTTTTGAAGAAGATGACAGAAAAAACAATTCCCAGTCCCAATCCACTGACTGAAAGAAACAAATAGAGGACATGAATGTACTTGCAATAGATAACTTCGGCATACAATCCTACAATCCAATACATTACAGTGGCTTATGGCATTGCCCGAAGTTGGCTTAGGCCTTCTGATGTGTTTCGAGTATGCTGTAGTGCACATGACATTTGTTTCGAATAGCAAGGCCTTTGCTGCCTCCCGAATGCGTGTTCATGCAGATTTGTGACAAAAATGTGAAGCTAGCCCTGGAGTACAAATTATTTTGACCGTTTTTGCGTTCCATGTGTGAAGCCCTTTCGCAAAGACAGTCGGCTCACATGAAAGTAGGCAGCCGAATCGGCTTAAAATTGACTTTCTCCAGTAAATAAGAATATGGGCTACAATTCTGCTACCACTAACCTATTTTTATTCCCGTGTCTGAGAGACAACGGTCCCATTTTTTGCCAAGATCGTCTTCAGTTCGATTCGTGTTCGCCATTTTAAGGTCATAGAGAAAAACAAAAGAAAAATTAATGACTTTTACAAAATTGGCTGAAATTGAGAAAACGGCCCTCTTTTGTCATTATAATTTTTCTGAGCTGATTTAGTATTTTATTCTTTGCGTTATATGTTGCTTTATTGACGCCAACCAATTTTAGAAATAGTTTTGAATAAGGTCACATGACAGAGTAAAACATCACATGACTTGATGACAGATGAAAATCTCATGATCTGACATTTCAATCATGATTTGAGACAGATTTTGCCAATGTTTCCCGATCTTTGACAAATCACAATCTTTACTCGTGCTGAAAACAACGTGCTCTGGACATGGCTTGGTCAAACTATCAGATAATTCTAGCATTCACCATGCTGATTACTGGTTCAATCAACACTTTGGCAACAAAGTAAGTGATTTTCTTCCTTCTTTCATGATTTTTCAGTCCAGCAATGCATCATGCACATGTGCATGCGCATGTCTGCATGCTTCAATCAAGGTGACGTTGACGTACCAGCCCTCTCTAGGCCTAGGCCTAGTCCATGTTGAAGGTGCCTGCCAGAGGGCAGAAATCATTGAGTCATAATGTGACAAGATCAGTGATGTAGAACCTGTCGGGATATGTAACGTAATTTGACAACACTTCACTACTCACTTGATAAGATATTCACTGCCTTGTCTTAATATTCTCATTCTGTCCATTACACGCATTACAGTAATGTTACAGGATTTCCTGGATGTTGCTGCATCGAAAATAAATCATAGACGGCTTGTCATAAAGGGCCTGTCTGATGCGATTATGTAAGGCTTTTATGGAAAGTTTCTTTTATCACTTTTTTTAGATGGGCAGATCGAACGTCTTCTATTGGAATTGATGGAACATTGAGACAGTTTGATCATCCATACTTCCAGGTAAATTCATTATTCATGAAGTGGACACTCTCAAGTCACTAATCTCACCATACTCTTAGTAACTTGTATTTTGCATGATTTTCTTTCTGTCTGACAAGCCCTTTATAACCCCTGGTTTTGGCCTCATCCCTAGATGGGCAGTCGTCTAGGTTTACTTTGTGGAAGAGCGTATCCATAACTAAAACATTATTTTTGTTCCAGGCATGTGGTATGTTCCTGGGAGAATTCTTCTGTCTGGTCGTGTTTTACCTGAACAGAATAAGATGTGGTAGAGGTGAAACCGAGCCTCTTCCGAAATTCAACCCGCTGATATTCTGGCCGGCAGCGCTGCTGGACATGTGTGGCACTTCCCTCATGTATGTCGGATTGAACATGACGTTTGCGTCCAGTTTCCAAATGTTGAGAGGTAGGTCAAAGATGTTTAGACTAGCAAGGAATCTGAAAAAGAGGGGGACTCGGCTTTTACACTAACAAATTTCACTTGGGGTAAATTTCAGGTATGAATAAAATTGATGTAACTGCAGATGGACACCTGATATAGACCATAACAATAAAAATTAAATGCCGACGTAATATTTGTTTAATCATGGGATAATTTTTTCAGGTGCTATAATGATTTTCACAGCCCTACTCTCAGTTGCATTCCTTGGACGGCAGATTCGTAATCATATGTGGTTTGGTATTTTTGTCGTCCTTGTTGGCCTGGTCATCGTCGGTCTTGCCGATTTCCTCTTTGGAAGTGAAGATACATCTGATATCAATGGAATCATCGCAGGTTCGTACGATTTAAAGCCTACGATATTCAAATCAAATATTCCATTGTACCATCGCCGAAACATGCCTTATTGAGGAAAACATCCGAAGAATTTGACTCTAAACTGTCAATGGCAGTGTATAAAAACCATGGAAGTCAGGCTGGTAAAACATGGACCTCCTCAAATGCGCAATCCCACCTGACAAAACAAACATGAGTTGTTCTGCTAAAGGGGAGGAACATCCAGTCTAGCAAGGATCCCCAAGCAGGTTGCTGTCATCAAAAAGAGTGATTTTGGCTAGACTCCCGCAGATTCGACAAACTCGGGGCCCTATTTTGTGGTAGTCAGCGGTGTTAACCACTAGGCTATGAGGCTCCTCATCTATGCCAAAGAAAAACAGAGACAATTTGCTCTGCTAAACAATACCTTGTTTATAGTTACGGAAAACTTATGTCCTTGGAAAATAAGCCAAAACAAAACTTTCATCAGTGGCCATCTTATTCTTAGTCAGGAGTATACTTTCCATTTCTTTTGTTTACAGGAGATGAAATCATCGTTCTTGCCCAGGTGATATCAGCTGCACAGATGGTGTACGAGGAGAAATTTGTGTCAAAATATGAAGTGCCTCCATTGCAAGCAGTGGGCTTAGAAGGTAGGATTGTAAATTTGAAAAACCTGCCATAAAAATTGCGAAGGTTCTCATTTCTGTAACTTTGTATGCCCACGCAATGAGTTATTTGCCCATAGCCGCCTGGTAAGTGTGGAGGGGCTGTCTCCTTGAAGCATCATCACCAACCCTTGGAAAAAAATTGATCTGCTACTTCGTCTGAGACCTGTCTGGTATGTTTGGACCTGACAGGAGACTTACCTTTAACTTTCCCTAACCACAGACAGAGGGCAAAACAATCACCAAAACTTTCAAAAATTCACACGTATGTAAATATTTTGTTCCCTTTTCAGGATTATTTGGCTTCTTGACATTGGCTGTTCTGCAGGTACCGTTCTATTTCATCAACGCAGGCAGCTTTAGTAAATTACCTGAGCATCGATTGGAAGATGCGTTAGATGGATTCGTCCAGTTGAGTAATAGCTGGATTATATGTCTTGCAACTGTAGGTAAGATCAAACTCTTCTTCTTCTTCTGTCTCCGAAGACTTATAACACAAATCAAAACAAGGGGAGCTACACATTAAAGTCATGTGTTGGCCACTTCACCTTTTTGTCAAATTCGGAACTCACGAGGAAAGATCGGAAACTGTCAGTTGGTTGGCAGTTTCTTCCTACATTTCATTATAAAATTACTAATTATTTTCTATAGAGCTACACGGTGTACTAATATCATACAATATCCTCCTAGTTTCTCAGCTCTCAACTTGTTATTTATTCATTTACAGGTAACATTGTCAGTATAGCTTTCTTCAACTTCGCTGGAATCGGAGTGACCAAGGAAATGAGCGCCATGACACGTATGGTTCTCGACAGTGGACGGACACTAATTATTTGGATAGTAACTCTTGCGTTAGGCTGGCAGTCATTCTTTGCATTACAAGTCCTTGGTTTTGTCCTCCTCATTGTGGGAATGTGTGTCTATAACGACATAATATTCCGTCCGTTATTGAGGAAGTACAATTTGTGCGGGTATAAACGAGAGCTCCACGAGTATCCAACTGATGACGAACGACGCAAACTCATCAACGATGATCTCCCAGACTACAGTGAGTAGTGCGACGTAAGGCTTGTTTTCATTATGTTTAGGGCGTTGGAAATGCTGCATCATAGTTCAGTTGACTTTGTGCAAATTATAGTACAGGCAGACTCAAGAATTTTTGATATTCTAAGCAATTTCTCTTCATAGAAATGAAAACTAATAACCAAAAAGCAGCATTTCTGATAGCCTGTTGTAGTTATAGAAAATTAGATTTTAGTTTTGGCATCTGTTCAGTTAATTTTGTTGTTTTTTAAAATATTTTCTGTTGTGTTTCATGTGGGTTGTCCCAAATGACCAAATGAAATAAATATGGTGGTATCAATGTGCCATTTCTTTGTTGTCACCAAAATTTTACCATGCCCTCATTTGCTTGCGTGGCTAAGTTTGAAATAGGTGTGCCAGTGTCTGCATTAGCCACCAAGTTCTGTTGCCAACCTAAGGACACATCTTTCGTTACGACACCTTGATGCCCTTGACCACTGGAGGATAACCAAGCTGCACGGAAAAAGGTTCTCCAAGACGAGGGTTTTCCAGGAAAGTGCTTTCCGGGTAAAAGGTTTTCTTTCATTCTGTTTTAAACTGAACGTATAAATTATACATGCATCCACTTCCAGGTGTTCATAATGCGGCAACAGGGAGTGAAGATACGGAATACGAAGAAACTTCGACGAAAGCTTCCCACAGGAAAAGTCTAAAGCCGGACATTGTCATCTAATGGTGACAAAGGCCTTCTGATAGACATTTTTGACTGAATATTGACTAGGTCCAATTTCTGTCTGGTTTGAAACTAGGTCAACAACTTGGTCAGCTGCTTGTACTACTATAAGTGTATTGAGCATTTCATCATGTTCTTGGATTGGTGATAAGTTTGCCATATCCGTCTGGTTTGAAACTAGGTCAAAATACAGTTAGTTGCTTGTTCTACGATCTGTATGAACACTACAGATAGTATTATTACTCAAGATTACACTATTGAGTATTTCATCATGTTCATTGATTGTTTGTAAAGCTAAAAGTTAGCAAATTTACTCTTCATTCATTTTCAATTGTTAGTTTATAATGGTAATAGTATTAGGGTTGAAACTTTTGTGCTTTTTGAGTTTGAACTTGAAATCCTAAAGCCTTTAGAACTCTTTCAAGAAGAAGTGAATGCCATTTTGAAGGTGTTCTAATTGCTTTAGGATTTCAAGTTCCAGCCAAAATGGTGGTGCCTATAGTCAACCCTTAATACTGTCTTATTTAAGGTACAAGTTATGGTTCTTTTTGCCGAGGTTGACATGAGGTGCACATTTAAGTACAGTAAAACCTCTTTATCAAGGACACCCTTGGGACTGAGAGCTCCTGTACTTAATAGACAAAAGCAGTGTCTTTAATAGGGAGGGTGTCTTACTGAAAGAGATGTCCGCCAAGGGAGGTTCTTCTGTGAAACCTGGCAATTATTTCAAATGGTGCTCTTCGTGATTTTTTTTAGTTTATGTCAAACAACTTGCCAGATTTGCTCTGATTGAATATTTTTAATGTAGTCAAATTGTCAGAATAAATAAGCTGACAAGGCTTTGAATGTATGTATTAATGCAAATTTATCAAAACAATTTGGTAACGCACATCAACTGTGGTTTGAAACTTGAACTTAGTGGTCAAACTGCTCAAAGTTAACTCCATGACATCCTAGACTTTGAGCACCTGAATTTTAGTTCATTAGAGGGTTACATAATTATGTACTTAGAATATTATGTGCATGACTGTAAATGCTTATATTTTTCCTTAAATAATATTTTTGTGAGTTTCACACAGGAGGTCAGCATTCGTGGCTAATATTATAATAATGATTAGAAAATACAATTTTTTAAATTAAAGGTGACAAAATAAAGGGGTGTACAGACGACTTCTTCACCTTTCAGTATTAAAAAATGCAAGTTGATTCCAGTGATTTGAACATTGTATTGTGCTTAGGTATTGATTACATGTGCTGGTACATGACTGCTGCTTTAGTGTAAAGCTGTGATTTGATATTAAAAATTGATTACTTTTGAAACTATCTGCTTTGGTCCGTTTTGTTATCAGTGTTTGGTGAAAGAAACATGTTGAATGTATGAATATTTCACCTGGGCATACTGAGCAAAAGATGCCTAATACCTTCAAGGAAGGACTGCCCCCATCATTTCCCACGCCTCGATATCAAAGTGATGAACGAAACTCCCAAATTGATGCACAAGCTTCTGCGTCTGAGCTCTTCATGTTCAGACACAATAAATTGCCAAAAGGAGCAAGCTACTGTCTGCTGGACAGGTCTTATCCCTCATCTAACTTACTGGCTGCTATCCCTCATACAATGATGATTCAAAAGTCTCAAAAAGAGAGTCAACTCACGTCAGAATGTTTTTGTCTGATGTTTGGCAAAACAGCACAACAATAAATTTTGATAACAATTTCATTTATTTATTTACATATAAGTTATATTGTACAACTAGCATACAATGATGACATAATACATTTGATTTACCGGGATATCACTGCAAGAGTAAAGGGACTGTAGCATTATTTGATAATCTTTTCGAAGAAAATCCTTTGAAAACTCGAAAAATCAAGTGATAACCCCTTGTAACGTCCACAACAAAGGAAATTGAGAATTTGGATCATATAGTTCACATTACATGTATTATTATAAGCACATTTAAATGAACTCTATGGCAATTTGTCGAAAGCACCGTACAGCCTAATTATAACTAACGAAATTGGCAACTAACAAATTTCAGCATTGACTCAGTCTGTCTGCCTACCACCCCGAACAGAAGATATGAATTATATGCCAAACGCTGCCACTATAATCAGGCAGCCAATCAGAATCATCAGAGCGATTCGATTGGTGAATGACGCCACCTAACTGACACTAACATAATAAAGCTTCGTCTGCTATCTGTACATCAAGTGCTGCATCGTGGTCATAAACAACTTTGTTGGCAAAGTTAGTTGGAGTGATCACAATTGTCTTCATCATAACTGAGCCTCGCCACCCAGTATTGCTTCTTAACTTCACTGGCTATCACATATGGTGGGTTGTACTGCTATTGGCTGCTTCAACCTAGAGGTGAGGATCAAAATTGCTGGTCTCAATAACTGACTGCCACAGAATCCGAGTGTTATCCTCAACATTTTGTCATGAATAAACACTAGGGCAGGCTCCCAGGGCAAACATGAGTCACAGACACAAGATACCTATCTGCAGTCTGATTTTTAATCGCAGGGCGAACAGTGAATCATCTTGTCAATGAAATGTCGATTGTGGCAAAAGACATAATGCTTACAGAATGCTAAATGTCCAACATTCATTTTGCCTGTATCCTGACAATAACTTCTGGTCACACAGATCTTAAGAAAGTCACTTAGCTGTATCCATATATCAGGTGTGCCAATGCCAAGTGCTTTTTTCACCAATCTCAAAATCATCAGTATTCAGTATTCACTACGTCAGCAATCTCCTTATTCCACCTGCCATTCTTTGAAGAAATCATTGCCTTTGTCGTCTACAACAATGAACGCAGGGAAGTTTTCCACCTCGACTTTCCATATGGCCTCCATACCTAATAATAAGAAGAATGCATTGACGCAGTATCATAATATTTGCAGCTTTTATAATTCTGATTTGAATATAACTACAAACGTGGGTCTCTTTAAAAGTCCTTAGGGCAAATCTTATCAAGTTCTTGGTCTTAAGACAGACACTTGAGGATATCAGAGGTAAAAAAATGCTTCACTCGAAGCTCCCTGCAAATGAGCATGCTAAATCGCTGCTACGTCAAAAGATGACCGATCTTTTCTGGTGTTATTAGATAAGTTGATAAACAAAGAGACAAGCATAATGTGATTAAAGACAATTTCATCCAGCTATACTCACCTAATTCTGGGTATTCTAGAACTTCGACTTTCTTGATGCTGTTTTTTGCTAAAATGGCAGCTGGGCCTCCAATTGACCCCAGGTAGAAACCACCATGTGTTTTACAAGCCTTCGTCACCTGAAGAAAAAGAGAGGGTGAGAATTGGAAACGAGTTTTGCTTACTAAATGTCCAATGGATAATACTATTAAACATGTTCAAGACTGATTCGAGTTTTTCCCGCTCTAGTTGCCACAATGCAACACTTAATTAGGCTCCAGTATTTTCTTTGGGAACATTTACATAAATAAAGAGTCCACGAAGTACCACTTCTGGGCCCGAATAAGACTAAAAAAACCCTCTATCATTCTTGCCTCTAATGAACACTCTGCAATTTAGAGATTTACAATTGACAAAGTATTGGTTTCGCTACCTGTTTGCTCCTGTTCCCCTTGGCTAACATGATTTTACTACCGCCATTTGCTTGAAGTTGATCAACGTAAGAGTCCATGCGGCCAGCCGTCGTGGGTCCAAATGAGCCGCTAGCGTACCCCTGTAAGCAAGGGAAGAACGACGATATAGACACGGAATTTGCTGTGATCTACATGTAGTTTGCATGGGGAGAACAAAATGCCAGTCAACTTTCCTTGCAGCATCGTATGAACTTTAAAAGCAACCAAACATGATAAACGTGGTTTAAGAGAAAATCAACAAATGTGGCAGACTTACATACACACACGCGGAAAATCTACCAGGAATGAATAATAACTTGTGTAATACTTATATCACGACTTAAGTAGTCCATGGTACACATATGTTGTCCTAACAGAAACAAATGCACGCTGGGCAAACTGTTACCTCTGGGGTCTTTGCAGGCCCAGCATAGTAGACCGGGTGATCCTTGACATACTGTGGCAGTTCTTCCCCCTTGTCCAGTCTCTCCTTCAGTTTGGAGTGGGCGATATCTCGCGCAACCACTAACGTCCCCGTCAGACTCAGCCTCGTTTTGATTGGATAATTTGTCAGCTCTTTCAGGACAGCGTCCATGCCCTTGTTGAGATCAACCTATAGATAGTTCACACTTTAAGATTAAGGCCTAACAAAATCAAAGTCTTAACCCTCACTTCTCCCATGCATAAACTAGCTCTCAGCACTGCTCTCATATACCCTGGTGCAGGTGACAGTCTTGTAGTATACACCCTATTGTCTGTACTGGTACAACGGGATAAAATGATGAGGAAATTTTTTCTGAAGCCAAATGTCAACAAAGTCTACCAGAGAAAAAATACTGGCTTACCTGAAGTACTTCACCTCCAAATGATTCGACATCTATATCTGGTAAATATTTTGATGGGTCTGTTTCCAGTTGCTCCAAGAACACACCATCTGCTGTAATCTTACCAAGGGCCTAAAAGAAACAAAACAACAAGTCAAAGCGTTATCAGAAAAATGGCCTTTGGACTGTGGGGCTGCTCAAAATTAGAAATGTATATGATTGAAGGGTAGAGCTGCACAAAACCAACACAATGAAACTTGGCATGAATACCGCTTTTGTACCTCAGGTTCACGGCCATTGGTTCATGACGGCATTGTTAAAGTTTAGGTGGAATACAGTAGAACCTCTCTATTAAGAGCACCCCAGGGATGGACAAGGTCGGCTTTAATGGGGAAGTGTCCTGATTACAGAGGTGAGGACCTTTGAATTCCTGAAACCTCACCTGTCTATCGGCAGAACAAGACACTCCAATTCCAACAGGACAAGACGCACCATGTCTCGGCAGGCGAATCACACGCACGTCATGACAGAAATATTTCCCACCAAACTGTGCACCAATCCCTATCGATCTCGTCATGGCATGGACTTGTTCCTCGAGTTCTACGTCTCTGAAACCCCTTCCGAGATCATTACCTGGAAAAACAAGATCATATATCGTCTCACTAACTACCAAGTCCTGTGACTGCTTATTCGAGGTGATTTAGCAGAGCTACAGGTATGGTATTTCTGATCCTGATCCCAGGTTGCAGTGATTAAGATCACACGTTTGCGTGGCACTAAAGGGAAGGTAACAATTCTTACCAGATGTGTTTATATGATCCAAATATCTTGCTGAGGCTAGTTTGACGGTTTTAAGACAAGTCTCCGCGGATGTCCCACCGATTACGATGGCCAAATGATATGGTGGACAGGCTGAAGTTCCCAGGGTCTGAAAAAAGATATACAACAATGACCATCAAGGGGGAATCAAATCAGATGTTCCCAAAATCAAAGCATGATATGTGGGAGTCACTACAGATAGTTTGATGCAGTAGTTTGCCGTAGCTCCTACCTTAATCTTTTCATTCAAGAAGGTCATGAGTTTCTCAGGGTTCAGTAGTGCCTTGGTCTGCTGGTAGAGGAACGTCTTATTTGCCGAGCCGCCACCTTTTGCCATGTACAGGAAATGATACTCGTCACCCTGTGTTGCGAAGATGTCAATCTGTGCCGGGAGGTTTGTGCCTGTGTTCTTCTCTGTGAACATATCAGTCGGGGCGACCTTAAATCAGATTTTGAGCATTAAAACTTTTACAATATCACATTCAAGAATTAAGTGCAAATGATATACGGTACTCAGTGATGAGCATGAACCCTCAAAAACATTTTACTTGAAGAATTTCTTGAGCAGAGAAATCTGGAAACTCATATAGAGTAGAGGTGAAGGAAAAATCTGAAAATACTGCATAAATCAGATTGTGTCATATTCACATACCTGTGAATACCTCAAGTTCTTGCTTGTGTAAGTGTTATAAACACCTCGTGATATGGCTTCAGCATCATTACCATCCGTCCACACATACTGGCCCTTCTTTCCTGAAAAAAGTTTTGAAGACACCTGGTGACAAATTATCTCTTCTGTCTGCGTGACCTCATTAAGCCCGAGGGCCTGGGGCTCAGCTGAAATACCCGCAAAGTGTAAACGGGCCTGACCATGTGTAAAATTTCCCCCAAATGTGTAAGGATTGGCAGCCCTGCAACTGGAGTAGAAGGTGGCATGTCTTACCCATGCAAATAGCAGTTCCTGTATCCTGACACCCAGGCAAGACCATGTTGGCTGCTATGTTGGCATTCTTCAAGAATTCGAGAGCAACATATTTGTCATTGTTCGAGGCTTCAGGATCCTTCAGGATGTTCGAAAGTTGCTGGAAACAAATGGAAATTTACTACAATTTGAAATATATCTAACCAAATGTTTTATTGTCAACATGATACACCTTGGAGTTTCTCACTGGTGTACAAACTTCAAACACTTTTTGGCATGGTTTGGTGTTCAATCAGACTCTATTGCAAGATACTCCCTACAAAGAAAAGGCCTCATCTATCTCATAAAGTTCCCAGGATACAGAACAATTCAACAATCTAAATTTTTACTCCATCTTGTTTCCTTCCAAAATTCAACTGAGAAATAATCCAATGAAGTTCAATAACTTTCTAAATAGGCCTACATGTATTAAACAAGGATAAAAATATTTCCAAATTAACAAGAAACTAAAATATTACCTGCAGATGGCCTGGCCTCAATAGGTGAGCAATGTCTATCATGGCCTGCTCGGTAAGGAGAGTAAGGGCCTCAGGCTGGACATGTAGTACCCTCTTGCCCTTGACATCGAAAGTCGAAACATAATCACCTGAAACACAACAGAACAGACACTTTGGGTAAGTAACTTTACTTTCACTGCCATGACACACCCAAATTCTTTGTATCTGGTGCCAGTGTCTGTGAGGTCTAATAAGGGAAGACCTATCCAAGTGTCAGACAAGTCAGAGGTTAACCAAGACATACAAGACCATAATTTGATGATCTGAATGTATTGTTCTGCACACATAATGTTTTACCTGTGAGTTTTTTGTACGGTTCCGAATGTGGTGCAGTGGTTTCAAAGATATCTTGGTATCGGAATTGTTTAGGAGGCACAGCTGTTGCATATAAAGCTTTCTGTTTTGCCACGCTGTGAGAGATCAGGCGGCCAAATCGTTGGCAAAGTGATGCCCTTCCCAACATCTGAAAAAGAAATAATTAGATAGTGAATGAGTTGGAGAAAAAAGGCATCGCCACAATGGAATTTATAATAATTTAGACCTTGATGGCATGATGCCTTAATCATCATCATCAACAACTCATGGCGCATAACTGAATCAATGAATGAAGGGCCAGCCAGGCCGAACCAAAGGAGAATATGCGGAGGCATACACTACACCTACGCCGGCTACACCGGCTAGGCTAAGCTGGCTAGTATAACCAAGTAGGGCCTACCCTCTCCACTCAGGTGGCTCGAACTATATTCTCATGACCACTGCAAACAAGAGGTAAACTTTTGTGTGTACCACATGTGGTTGTTCTGTAATGCAGTGAGCAGTTAAAAACATAAAATATGATAAATGTCAAAATGTGTCAAAGAAATTGTTTTTGAGACACCCTGTGTACGTGTATGGAAAGAACAAAATCAACACTTCTAATTGCAATTAAAACACCAAACCGGAACGCTCTCCTCATGAAACTGACACAGTACATGCAGATAGTTGAAATTAATCATAATATGCAATTACCTTGATCGATTATCGTCTTATAACAAATATATCCAAGAATTTAGGAGTAAATTTCCTTCCAAAATCTTTCACTTCTGCTTGACCTTGCTCGCCCCCTATCGTCGAAATTAAGCTGTCGGTCCCTGTCGACCAATGAAAATGGATGTGACAACGAAACTCAGCCAATCCAAATCACTGAGAGCCTCCACAGTGGGAAATACAATTTTGCTTATTTTCTAATTTTCCGCAAATGCTGCTGATTTTCACCGAAATATTCATCCAAACCTTCAAAAGTGAAGAGAAAAATGTCTACTAAACGAGGCCAAATGATTAAGATTTTATTCGTGCTCCTATTGGTGCAAGCACAGGGCACATCAGCATTTTTATCATGGTTTTTCGGGTCAAAACAAACAGAAAACTCTGGATCAGCTGATCCTCAGCAGAATGAAAATGAAGTTGTTGGCAGTTCGTTTATGGCAGAGTTGCGGGCAAAGAAAATGAATTTCGATGTTAAGACTACGGATGAAAAGTTTATTTCTGATATGACGGTGAAGGAAATGAAGAGTCTGTCCCCATTGGATGGTTGTTATCATCAGGTAAGATCATAAATAGTGATAAATGACTTGTTACTTTTTGTATTAAACGTGCAGTGTCCAGAGCCAGAGGTATGAGAGTCGTATCCCTAGGTCAAAATGCTGAAGGTACAGGAGTTCTTTTGCACATGCCCAAATCGTTTTTTTCTCAACTGCGCTGGCCCAAGTCGCAGCTTAGAGTTCATTTTGGTTCAAATCAAAAGATTTGCAATTCGTTCTATTCCTCGTTCCCTGATCTTTCTTTCGCAATATTTTCAGGTGATGACCAGACTAAGGAGAACATGTAGCAACTTGAATGAAGAACAAGTCTCCAAAATCGCTGTCCAACTCCTCAACTGTCAACTGGAGACTGAGAAGAGACCCACCTTCACATGCAATGATGACATGACGCTGGCAGAGTGTACGAAGAGCATGGATCCCACGGTGTGGAACTCCTACCAGATTGTCAGCAACCGAGCGCGGGCGGTGTGCTATTCAATCAGACAGCAGCAGTTCCGATGGAAGAGCGAAATGGCTGTCAATCAGTTGATGCACTCGACTGTTGAACAGCTCAATGCAATGAAAGATCTCAAGGTGATTGTTTTTTGACATTGAAATACTTTTGGTAAAATATTACAAAAATCTTGGTCAATGATATGTGGAAAGTGTATGTAGTTTCACATTGCAAGAAAATTGAGGTGTGCCCTTGTTAATTTCAGGATGGACAAGAGACAGTTGCTCAAGCCACCTCAAGTGTATTGCGCAAGATGTACGAGGGCCAACAAGACTTGATGGTTGGGCACCAGTCGCTGAAGGAGGCCCACAGCGACGTGCATCAATATGTAGCCGACAACCTCAAAGAGCTCACCAGAGAGAAGGCACTGATTGCTACAGGGAATAAGGAACTTGCTGAGCTGATTGATCAGATTAGAACCAAAATGGGTGCATCCTTTTGAGCTTCGTCATTCGTTAATTCAAAAAGATGGGTTGAGAACACAAACTGCTTAGTAAATTTTGCTCATGATTATTGACTCTTCAGACAATATTTCTGCAATAAATTGTTGGAGGAAAGAGGCTGGCAACCCCCATGTTTTACATGAAATGCAATCTGTCCCGGCATGAAAATGAATATGCAACCTGTTTTTGTTAATACATGTAATTGTCTTGTCCTTAGATGATGCAACTCACCAACTCTTGGAGCAGCAGGAAGACACGCAACAGAACCATGAGGAGGTCCTGAAAGACCTGTCGGAAATCAGATCCAAGGCAAGAGAGGTCTGGGAGAAAATAGGTAAGGTATTGTTTAGCTAAGTTGAAGTGTTTTATTCTTGCCTTGAAGACTTGCTCTTCACAGTTAATGATTTTTTATGCGTTTCCATCAAAACAGGGGTCTTGTTAGGCTCCACCAATGTTTATTATTGAGCAAACACAAAGTACGGGGGGGTTCTGTTTCACAGCCGTCAAAAAAGACTTGATTATATTTACATGATAGAAAAATAAAGCTCGAATTTAAACAAACCTAAGAAGGACTCCATCAAAAACTTACGCATCGCTGTCTTTCTTTCAGATAAAAGTAGCAGACATGTTCTCCACTTCCATAATGAAACCACCGAGCAGTATAAACGGACACTGGACAACCTCGAGAAGGTGAACAATACCATCAATTACGTGCTGAGCTCGGTCAATTCCATGCAGTCTGGAATTGACACCAAACTGAAGTGGTTGACAGAGCTCCTTGGAGGAACTGGTGAGTGGCCAAGGTTTTTTTTCATCGATTCTTTGTTAATTTTCTTCTACTGTGACTTAGAGGCAAGAATCGGTAACTAAACTTCTCATCAGACTAAAAAATGTTTATCGTCTTTTTCAGATGATAAACTTGCTTTCTTGTCTGTTGGAGCCATCCACATGGTCTACTTCCTCCTGGCCGCGCTGTCTGCTTCCTTCCTCCAGACTCCTTGGATCACAAGACTTATTGTCATGATTGTCGTTCCCCTCAATGCCCTCTCTGAAATCCGTCAGGGCGTCAGTCTAGACTTCAGTGCGATGACGCTCTTCATATTGTTCTCAGGTGCAGGTAAGTCCTGTTTGAAATGTCCCACTTCGGCAAGAGCCTGAAACACATGGCAATTATTGATGCCAAATAGACACTCTCACACAGAGGAAAAGGAATGTGTGTCCCTGAAACCTGCCTGCAAGTACACAGTTTAGATTGCATGCACATGTCCAGTACTTGGCCAACCTGCAAAGTACCCTACATGTATATGTCAGGTTGGTATGAGTCTAGTACCTGGCCAAATGATTGAAATATTATGTCTCATTACAGCAAGTTGGTTCAGCCAGTACCTCGCCAGAGCAACAAGACCGCGACTACATATAGGTTTGATCAAGCCAGGAGATGACATGGCCGCGCCATCTACTCCCTACCGTGCTCCTCATACATCGCCAACTTCTCCTATTTTCACTCAAATGTAAGTAAGGCCAAAAGGAGTTTGGAGCAGGGTAAAGAAATGTTTCAATTTGAGGGCTTTGTGGGCAGAAAATAAAGGTTACCGGGTTCTTGCATGCTGTTTTTCAATTATCTAGAGCTTCTATTCTGTATCTATCTCAGCTACTTGCACCCCACCCAAGTATATTCTGTTCTCTTTTCACCAGGGTTCCCCCAGTGGTTGAGCAACCAGGACTGTCGGACTCAGACTTGAAAAAACTTGCCAGGACATTGAAAGGTTACTTGAAAGATAGTCGTGGTATGTATTTGGCACTCAAACGCTGGTTTCCCCCAAAAATATATAAGCGAGCCTTATGTACTTTGGTTGAGACAAAAAATTATCGTATTCATCTCATTCTACCCATTTAGGAGAGAAATGTATTGTTATTATTTTCCAGCCAGCAGTACCTGTGCGTCCACTCCCCTCAATCTCAGTCGCATCTCAACCGACTCGGCAATCGGCACGCCAAACCAGTTGGATGACACAACGTGCACTGACGCCTCGAAGTTGGAAATTACGCAGGATGTTCATCTGCCAAAGGCGAATGAGGTCAGCGGAGACATGACCGAGAGTATATCGTGCCTGGATGGGACAGAGGACTTGTCAACCTCGAGGATGACTGAAGGCAACATGACGCAGGATGTACTGGAGAGGACCGATATTATGGATATAAGGGTAAACTGGAAGCTGCCACATTTTTGTGGGTGTTTTGTTTTGGGGGTATTAACGAATAACTGAGATTTGCACAAAAAAATCACAAAAAGGTATCCTTTGATTGAAAAAACCAAGAGAAATTTCAAAATGCAAAGTCGTGAAAACTGATGATCTTGATCAGTTGAAGAAGATTTAGTAAAACGCTTGAAAATGTTGCTCACATAAAATCGATGAGAAATTGTATAGGTAAATCTTTCTTCCAGCCTGAACTTGACATTGTGCGTCGTCAGTTAATGCAGACTCTTACCGGGGGTGAACCACCCAGCCATGCTAGCAGATCAAGGAATGTGAACAAGTCGCTGCCCTCAAGCCGCACCGCCACACCCACACGAAGCAGCCGCAATGCTACACCCGTCCGTGGTCAGGGTAGTCGTAGCCATACACCGGTCAGGTGTCAAACTCCAATCAATTCTTCAAGGTACACATATCCACTTTCGTCTATGTTTCATTACATGTAGTGTTATGTGCCACACTCATTCATCTTTTCAAGTCTTATTTTTTGCGATGAATCCCAGGTGATTTGTAAGTGATCAATGTACGAGTACCAGTACAGTAGAACCTCTCTATTAGGGACACCCTTCGGACTGATAAGTGCTGTCCTCAATAGAGAGGTGTTCTGATTAGAGAGGTCAAATTGAATGGAAACACCCAATTTGGGACCAAAACGTGGGTCCTTAATAGAGAGGATGTCCTTAATAGAGAGGTGTCCGCTAAGGGAGGTTCTACTGTACTTGTACATACTTATGGTATTTATTATACATAGACTGCTTACCGGCACCACAATCCTTGGTTGACCGAAGCCAGCCATGGGTCGATCACTATCAATGGCATGAATGCTGTGCAAGAATACATGCACAGTTCTTGAATGAAAGTTTCTGCTGTGTTCTTACCATCAGTTTATCACTTCATGTATTCTCGTTCCATTTCAGAGTCTCTAGTCGTCCTGGAACTCCCTCCAAACCTTTCTGCCAGGCCCTAACCAATGCCGGGCAGCCGTGCAAGAATCGCTGTACCAGTACGGAGAGTTACTGCCATGTTCACATCGTCAAAAACTCTGACAGCCGACCAACAATTAATCAAACGAGAAATATATCTACCTTGAATACGAGCAACCTTACCAAGAGCTTCACAACCTTGAACCAAGGTAGTTTTTCCAAGAGTACCTCTGGTTTGGAAACTACGCAAGATTTCAACGAGACGGAGGTCAATGTGACACATTAGTGATTGACAGTGGTGCTCCATGTATATCAAAGTGAAGCTTTGATGTTCAAAGGAATTTACATTATGTAAACAATTGATGATTTATTAAGGAAGCGGTGTCATGGCAACAAGCAATGCTGTTGTTGTCATGGCAATGGCAGTACATGTACATGAATTAGGCTGTTAGTGTTAGATGTGCACTTCTTCAAAATAACCTTTCTTTTAAACTTTGGTTCTATTTTATTTCAACAAATCATTGTTTTCACATTGTCTCGGTGTGATATTAACATTTGGTGCAAATTATATTGTATTCACATCTTTAAATTGAATAAAACGTATGTTTTATAAAGCACTTCTGTTTCAAGTTTTATCTATCAAGGTTAATCATCTGTATTTGTGTCCCTCACTCTAAATACCCCACCCCAAACCCCTACAACCAGACATTGATCAGAGGCTATGATGATCCCAACCACTGGGCAAAAGTGTCACACACAAACATTTACGCTGCAACACAGACTGGAAGATCAGGGTGCACCTTTAAATGCCAACTGTAAAACCTTTCAAAAACGTGTCTAAGTGGCATTACCAGAGGTATGGGGTCCACTTGCCATGGCATGCATGTATACACTCTGGTACAAGGACCACGGCTTTCATTCTAATCCGACAGACCCTCTTTAATGTACCTCATTGATCGAGCTGGACGAGTAGTTCTCTAAGATTGGACCCTCCAACAGTGACAGTTGCCGAGCTGTACCAACTGATCAATCAAGCCTTTTGTTTGAACAGGCCGTCCTCGTTTTCTCCTCATATTGGTCTTCTCCATCCATATATTACTGTCCTTTTGTTGTGAAGTTCTGATCACAGAAGTCAGATAGAATACACATCTAGGAAGAGACAACCATTCCGATATCCAATTTCAAGTGTGCAACTGTGAACTACTGACGACAGCCAGAAGCTCGGAGTAATCCAACAGCATCAATAATGAACATGGGCATCACACTAATTTTATGTAAGGACATTTTTAATCATCAATCTAGGATTGAATGCGATAATAATACAGTGGTAACGTCTCTTATAATTACAACATTGTACGGTAAATAATCAATTAAGTCACAAGTACTGTTTCTTGCTAATTAGACCAAGTTACGATGCTTATGTTTGTGTACCCTGAACTTCCAAAAGGTATTCCATTCAGCAGACCCATATCTACACCATAAACAAAGTTCTAAAATAAGTAACGCAGAAGTTTAAGTCAGTTGGCACTTGTTTTAAAGCTGGAACTTTCCAGTTCAATCTTGATTCAGACATGAGTGGTGACCACCAAGTCAAGTGCACATGGGTATAGTTACATTTTGAATGCATGTAGTAACCTTTCTGTCCAGTTTTAGTAACATTTCTGTCCAAACTTAATCAGAGTTCATAAACAAAATAAATAGAATAATAGCACATGATATTAAACTCTCCCTCTTCAACATAAGCACTAAAGTAGCCGCAAAAAAAACTCCTAGTAGTGAGTCCCAGTAATTAGGGACACAGTTCAGATTGTACATGTGATGAAACCCCTCAACTAATCACTATCCCCATTTAAACTCACACAACATGCATGAGTTAGAGTAAAACTGTTCAATCACAAAAGCGGAGAAATGCAACCTACAGCCTAAATCTACAGCAAGTACAATACATAAAATTCTGTCCTCGAAAAATTATTGTTTGCTGAAACCCAACTTTCATTTTGACTTTGAGACAACGTTTGGGCGGTAAAGAAATATCTTTTTGACATGCATGTACATGTATTTGTCCATCAAGAAAAATATTTTGAGTCGATAAAGAGTAGTAAAGTTACAGCAAACAATTGTAATTTTTCAGATGGTTTAATTAATCTACGACAATGGCAGGAGCCTGCGTCTTCCTTCCCTGAACCCTGATATTGATAGGATATTGTCTTAAGCTTGATTTTTTCCGGACTTGATAATTTCGATGAATTCGGGTTTCAGAGCTGCACCACCGACTAGGAAGCCATCCACGTCTGGCTTAGCTGCTAGTTCGTTGCAGTTTTTGGCGTTGACAGAACCTGTGAAAGAACAGATGCAATTTTTAATGTGGCACAAGTGTAACTGGTGGTATGCAAATCACAATCCAGTACTTTTTTAAAGATTATGCAGACTGTCTGTAGTTTAAATCACAAAGTCGGAAACAATTTTCAGCAGGCTGCCTAAGCTTTGAATATCCCATTTTTGTCACGTCCTTGGCCCTATTATAAAACTTCAGCAAATTTCATCAGCAGTCCTTACCTCCATAAAGAATCCTAAGATTAGCCGATACCTCAGCTGAGATGTTATCTGCCAACCATTTCCTGAGCTGGGCATGTACCTCCTGAGCTTGCTCTGGGGTCGCTGTCAGCCCTGTGCCAATAGCCCACACAGGTTCATAGGCCAGGACTACTCTGCTCCAGTCGTTAACATTAGCTGCAAGTGAAACACATTTATTTATTTAGAACCAAAATAAATAGGAATAAGTACCAGCATGATAACAGAACTTACCGAGACCATTTTTTATCAAAAACTGCTTGGGGGGGGGTCGAAAACCATTGTTATTTTGATCTACCCCCTAATTTGGGCGCACTCTGTTGATTAAAGTTGTGACAGTGTATTGGATGTCTTTGAGAAACCTGGCCACAAGATTGTGCTAAAATTGGATTAGGGGTATTATATCTTGATGAGCTTACCCTTAATTGCTTCTAGCTGCCTGAAGCAAACCTCCTCAGTCTTTCCAGCTTCTCTCTCCTCTTTTTTCTCTCCAATACATGGGATGATTTTGAGACCAGCTTTAAGAGCGTAGGCACATTTCTCACCGATCAACTGTAAGAACAGAAAGAAATTAGCATCAGTTATTTTAGCTTTCATTATAAAGAGAGAAAAGGCAGGGGCTGAGCTACAATTCCAGTGGGACCTAAAATAAATGTAATGGAATGCAATTGTTAACGGCATCACTGTTTAGTAGCATATCAGCATAATAACTAGTGCTACATGTATTTTGGCTTGATTTCCTCAATGTTTTCCCCTACCTGGTCCGACTCTCCAAAGACGTGTCTCCTCTCCGAGTGTCCCAAGATGACCCACTCACAGCCACAGTCTTTGATCATCTCTGGGCTGATGTCCCCAGTGAATGCTCCCGACGCACATTTGTAGCAGTTCTGCGCCGCTACTCCGAAGGCTTTGTTGAGTTTCTCTCTTGTAAAATCAAGATAGACTGGTGGTGGTGCCACAACAACCTCTGAAAAGGAGTAATGATAGAGGAATAGCTCCAGTAAAGAAAATAGAAACTGTGCCACTACGCCACCACGGCTTCTCATGCACAAAATTATTATTAATCTGAGACTAATGTCCAAAATATATCACTGATTCTAATCTGTTTACAAAATTGCCATTGAGGCTGCAGTTATGATCATATGATGGTACACATGATGGTCATCTGCCTCATCTTTCGAGATGGACTAGAGAATCTCAGAATGTTGTTGGGCTTTGACATATAATCATGCAACTCAAATGATTTCATCTGTAAAATGAGACAATTCTTCATTTAAGGCGACTGTCCGATCGGTCATCATTTGATCAAATCAAATCAAATCAAATCAAATCAAAAATATGACAGACTCGTTTTTGGGACACCCTGTCTGTGTCTACTATCGGATATCCTCCCAGTTTTGCAAAAGGCACTTTGAAAATCACCTGTTGTCTCCACTACGCCATTCTTATTTAAATTGTCAACAAGTGCACTGATGGAGGCTTTAGAGCCGTTCATCTTCCAGTTACCACCGACGAAAAATTTCCTGCCCATTTTGTTGCTTTTGGGAGAGAAAACAGGGTAAGAAAGCCGAAATCTGAAACCGGTTTTGACCTTGAAGTATCGGTACGCAACGCGCACTTTTGTCGGAGAAAATATGTGTACAAGGCAGTGCTACTGACAATGTTAAATTTTGATGTGCGTGAGAATAGCGGCTTATTATATTTGCCAGAACGAATGACGGGGTGCGAATGGGAAAGGCTTATTTTACTTAGCAGAACATTGGAGCCACATTACGATGGTACCCGGTTGACAGATTGAGACGGACTGTTGTTCATTTCACTGTTGTCTGCCTTTTGTGACATCTGAGTACATCAATTTCTTCTATTATGTCCTGGTGCCATTTAAGGCTCATCTTGGGTGCGACATGGGACTCATTTTGTCACAGTCGTGGTGGGTCACATATAATGACCTGAGACAAAGTCACAACCAATCCCAATACATGTACTTCACATTCTGTTCTAAACTTGTGGTTCTATTGAATTGTATTCTTGCAGTTACAAGAGACTCTATGATCTTTTGTGTACCACTGTCCAGCAATTATGACCAAGCTTAATTATATGTAGGCCTAACGAGTGCGAGGGGAGGAGCATTCGGCTGATCTCGAGGATAACGTCCATGCTTTGAGTAACCAGAGGTCCATGGGATCGGTCGATTGTGTGTGGGGGGGGGGGGGGGGTAAATTGTGTTGCTTTCTCTCTTTGCTTAGGGAATACAAGCAAGAAAAAGTCATTGACTCGCTAGTTGTCTAGTGTGTTGTTCGAAAAAAGACTAGGTATATATGAGGATCATCAAACACGTTACACAAGCTCAGGCCCGGAGTCTTGAGAGTGCATAATATGATGGCATATTGACCCACAGTAGGCAAATTCACAATAACATGTACAAAGAACACTAAAAACCAATTTAATGATCATGTCGTTGTTAAATATCAGCTTTTTCAAGCGAGGAGATAGCACGCTCTTTTTACATCCAAAATTGGCATAACAGTCCTGATATCCAAGATCATCAATTTGCACCATGACCCTAAAAGAAACAAAATTTCACCTTCGAGGCGAACACAAGATGTGATGTGTATCATGAATCAGTGGTATAATGTTCTAATAATTCTTGATGATAGGGTATCATTTTCAATTAAACCGAGAAAATATTAGACGCCAGTCATTTTCTCACAGCGCGCACTCACAGCCGGCTGACTTCTCATGGGGACAATGGCGCCAATTATTACATCTGTTGAGCCCGTCAACGACTTGTGAAATGATTGTCTTTATGCCCCCGCCACGTGCCACGCTCCCATTGTTATCAAATCCTTGTTTTATCGTCAACCTGTTGATTGGTCAAGGCTAGTCACGTGCCAGGCGGCTGATAACGGGAGAGTGTCGGCAGGAGTAAGTCAAGTGAGTTACACGAAGTCGCCAATAGAGGTCCCTCCCATCTCACAGTACATCGACGCTATTCATGCTTAGTTACTTAATCTTTCTTAAGAGGTGACAGATCAGACAAGAATGTTTAATCCTGAATCTAACACGACCCGGTCCTCTAATTGCGCATATTAGATTTAGACACCTGAAGATGACCAATTTGACCCTCTAGTTTCTGCTTTTAGTTCATGGCACTTTCGTCACCGTTTAATAGCAAAGAAAACATGGAAAGCCACTCTAAAAAGGACGCGTCCTGTGAACGACTAGAGATGATTTTTGTTTTGTGAATAATGTTTTTATGCCTTTGTGGCAAGTGCGTCTAGCCATATTGATAATAATATAGTATCGATGCATGTCATACTTAAGAACAGACAAATTATTTGACTTTCGTACTTACAGCTGCTTCCTTATCCGGACCCGGGTGTCCTAAAACAGGATAGAGGAACAAATCTAGCAGAAAATCTTTCATTTCTAAAACAATCTCAATTAGTCTAATACTAGTACCGATGCATGTCATACTTAAGAATAGGCAAATTATTTGACTTAGGTACCAAAGCTGCTTCCTTATCCGCGTGTCTCCTTAGACAGGTAGAGGAACAAGAATTTAAAGCAGAACCGGTCATTTCTAAAACAATGCCCAATTAGACTCGAATTCGACGTCCAGGCCATGTCACATTCTACATGTATTAGTCCATCTCTGCTTTGTTCTTAGCACGAGACAGCGCCGAGACGATCATTTCACGGTTTTCGCGTCCTTTGGGAGTGACAACGCAACACTATGGGAGCTTGGCGGTTAAGTTCCAAGTGGCTTGAGACAAACAATAACAAACTTTCATCAAAGCTCAAATGCTATTGTTGGAATTAAGCCCGACCCGCCACGCGCCTTGGTAACGTAATCGCCTAGCGCGTGCCCCGGACCCTCGTGATTGTCGAATTGCCATCTGATTGGTTCACACCGTGGCAACAACACAGGTGGTTCGGTGGTCCGTATAAAAGGTTGGAGAAAGTGTGCGAAATTCAAACCTATTCTAACATTCATTGGAACTTGACAATTGTTGATAGCATGACTTTACAAGGAAGAGAGAACGACAATGATATCATGTATGACTTCGACAGGGCGGTATCTCCAACTGACAGTTTGGGAGAGAACAGAAAGGTACGCATGATATTATTATTCCGCATTTCAATTTTCTATCTGATAGTGTTAGTTTCTTACCGCGTTTCCGTTCCTTTTAAAGGGAGGCTATAGGCATGAGGTAGGTGCATGGTCTAGTTTCGATGTATTGTAAGATGTGGAGAGAACCCTATCGGCGAATTCGTGTAACTCAAACTGACGACTTGCCTGTTTGATATAACCTCTTCTTCTATACTTTACCTGGAAACCGTGGATTGAACCGCATTCCTTTATCAAAGTCATTCAATGTTCTTGTAAAGCAAAATCTCACATTTCATCTTGTCTTACCAGGCAACAGCAGGTTAAACATCCTCATTTCTATGGGTTTTTTTCATTGTGTAGCCTAGGTGTGTTCACATTTTTAATGTTTCTGGCCAATGTTGGTGTTTTATCACAGGACTTACAAATTCCGTTCTTACATGGAAATTATCTTTTCAATTATTTCTCAATGTCAAGTCAATCTTTACAACTATGGTACCCTCATAAAAACAGGTGTTTTCTTAACATTTTGCATTCAACAGCTGACTCGCGCCTTGGTGACTTTGTATTTGTCCCTCACAAACTTGGCAAAAAACACAAAAAAGATGTCAAAACACTCTTGAGTTTATTTATGGGCTAGCCAGCTGTCACGTTCTAAGCCGCTAATCTTTAAGCGCGTGTTAACCGCTCGTGGCTAATACGCTCATTCTGAATGGCGCTAAATTGGAAAGAAACAATATTACGTCACCACGCCACATGGCGCCGGGCGTTGACAAAAAAAGTTACGTCAAGGTGGCGCGAAACGATTTTTTTCTTAATTTTTGCGCCAAAATGGCAAATGACCCCACTTGTTTTTTTGGTCTTTTTATTCAGGTAAGGAGTTTAACTCCCCGGTTCAAGGATTTTTGTATACAAAATTTCGAAAATTGTTCATGTAGTTATAACACCCTGTCCACATATTATAATTGCAGATGAACAAACCGTTGATAGAGAAACGACGCCGAGCGCGCATAAATAACAGTCTGAGTCAACTCAAGATGCTTGTCGTTGGTGTCTTGAATAAACAGGTAAGATCCTTTTCTACTAATCATACTAATTGATCAATTATGTGAACAAGACAAAAAGGATATTTTTAAATATTCTGCAACTGACCGGAAAATTTTCAAAAGCGAAATGATATCAGCACATAGCAGGCGGAATTAAAGGAAAACATTAAATTCAGTACTTTCCTTAGACCTAAACTTTGTATACCGGTTAATAATTGAGCTTTCGACTTGCACGATGTCTGTTCAACTGTTGATACCGGGATCAATAACAGACAAGAGGGATAAAGTCCGCCGATTGCCCGCGTTCTAAGTCATCATTTGCGGGTCCCGAACCTGTTGAATGGCATCATCGTCCTGTTTGACATTTATCTTCTGAAAAAGCACAGAATAATGCCGTGTTTCATGGCAGCATGCAGACAAGAGCACAGATACTCAGTAAAACAACTAAAGTGGCTGTCGGTGACAACTCTACAATCTTCCCTCCGACCAAATTCCCATTTCATGATCACATCCGAGTTCTTAACTTTATACATCTTAAACAAAACAGCAACGGACCGCATACTTGTTGAGCACATGTGGACCATTCGCATTGAATTTTCATCACTACTTGTGCTGTGGGGTCCTTTGTCGATGGCACGCACCAGCCGATCTTTGACACACTTCAAATTGGTCGGATTCAATTGTGACATCAATGAAACACTTAATTTCCACATACCGCACCAGAACAACCCTTCAAAATTGTTCAGCTCATCCTCTTCAGCTAGTTGTGGTTGATCATTTTCATTGAGAAGGCTCCCGTCAGCTGCTTCATAATTTCTTCGACTAGGAAAGAGTATCAAACTTTTAGTCCGTATCCAACTGCATATGGGCGTTTTTCAAAAGTAGTCATCACCCCAACATTTGGCCAACATCAAGCTTTTTGAAGAAATCTAATTCACTTCTTGAAACTCGTCCATCTGACCATTATATTCTTTTTGCAGACGTCGCCAAAGAACAAGCTGGAGAAAGCAGACGTGTTGGAGATGACGGTCAAGTACATCAGGAATATCCAAAAACAACAAGTCACAGGTGAGCAGACGATATATGACGTCAAACTCAAAATCAAATGTTTTGTTTATGTTTTTGAAATATTGATGAAAAATTGGATTGTCAGCGGCGGCCTGCATAATGTCAGATAAGAATATATTGTTGAGGGTGAAATTAAAGATATACCCGTTTTCAATACAAGACTTTGTCCAGTTTTCGACTGCTGACTGTGTCATGGCGTCACCGACTTCAAGCTGTACAGCCTATGATTTTGCAATTCATTTTATATTGGTCCTATCCCGAAGTTTTTCCTTCTCTGCATTTATCATTAAATCAACAAATGTCTTATGCTACCCTTTCTTGTGTTTCAGCTGCCGCTACAACAGACTCTGACGTCATCAACAAGTATAAGAGTGGATTTTACACATGCGCACAGGAAGTGACATCATTCCTGACAAAGGAGAACGAATGCATCGACGAGTCAACGAAACTTAAGCTCCTTGACCACCTCGCCAACTGTATGCAGTCATCGAGTTGTAGAGAGGGTGCTGACAAAGGAACGAAACGGACCCAACGGGAAGGAAAAGTTCACCTGGCGTCACCGCAACAGAAACTGTCAAAGTCAATAGCGTCATCACCTTACCAGATGACCACCAGAGGTCTTCATCAAACTCCCCCTGGGCAAGAGAACGCGCCGCTGCGAAGACACCCGCTCCGCCAGGCGGCGTCACCTCTGTCGACAATCAACCAGAATTGTCTCTCGTTGACGCCGCCACCTTCAGTCAGCTCACCGAAACTCCACCCTTCAAACAGTTACGCAGACGACTACTCGCCCCGCTCCTCACCCGTCTTACTCTCAAACCAAGGAGGATCATGGACCAGAGTATCATATCCAGGTGGCGCTGCTAGCTTCAACAGGAACAACACTTCCGCAGTTGACATCCCCGTGTCCTCCTTGTCATCGCCCGCGGACGGTTACCAGGTGTGTTCGCCCGAAGGACAATTCGCACAAAAGACGAGTCCGCTCCAGGGCGAGGTTCCATCACCTCTCTTTTATCACGACAACGGTTTTGGGCTGAATGTCAGACAGCCCGATGGTGGCGACGTCTGGAGGCCGTGGTGAACACGTTCTATGCCACTGTACATGTGCTTGTAGACTCTTACCATAAATTAATAACACATAAAGGTGTCACAGATTTCCATCATTCATTCGAATTTTTAATGTTATTGTTCTCTGACATGTACGAATATCTTTACAGTCGATGGGCGTAGGGAAATGGCATCATTTAGATTTTCCTGTGTGACCTTTTAGAGTTATAGATTTATGGTAGACCTATTATAATTAGGAGAATTAGAATGCCTCCTGTGTGCTATCCTATGGGACGTAATAATGATTGTAAGATGAGAGAAAATACCTTTCTGAAATAAACTGGTCGATTGAAGTGATTTATTTGAAAAATAGCCGGAAAACAAACTGAAGCATCGAAACAAACCTCTTTGCTTTTAGTTCAGTGAATGCATGCATGGTCATGGCATAATGATTTTTATGTGAAACTGAGATGTATTAAAAAAACAAAAGTAAAATTCTACTGATACTCTGCACTGTGCTTATAACGGTATCTATACCTTTGTGCACATGTTGATTTGTCAAATTGATTGCTGATGTCGTTGATTTTGTAAATAAAACTAGTTGTTATCAAATCCCATCGCAGAGTTTTCTATCATTGAGTGTAATGCTTATCAGATGTGCCTATTGAATATGAAAATTAGGACGTATTCAACGTATTAACTGAGATACAGGCAGTATTGCCGTGACAATGGTAAAATGCAGTATCTCCATGTTGCCTTAAACTTCTAATCGTGGTTATAAAGATGATATTCAAAGCAAAAACATGCCGACTTATCGGCGGTGAATATCAGTCCTAAAGTCTCCTCTTTTCACCACCGATAACTCCCGCCAGGTAATCTGTCGGACGCCTCATCATAAACGGGTGGCCAATCAAATTGCTCGACACGAGTAATTGAATGACGGCCTGAATCGATAGTGCCAACCTTCGGATCAGGTTACACTTCTTATATACAAAATGCACTGTGCATTTGGGTCAGGTCAGGATCCCTGGAACTGTTACTCATTGAACACGTGGTCTTCAATTATGATGGCTTTCAGTGCGTCTCTCGTGCGACAACCACGAGTGAGTGTAATGTTAGTGTTGTCGCGACAGAGGAGGCGTGAGAAAGGAAGGGAATGCAGGGAGACTACCGATAAAGTAACAGCCCGTAACGGCCGATGGGCGGTGAAGGATAGTGTACGCACAACGACGGTGGATCGGCATGAGCAAAAATATATTTAAAGAAGTGTTTGAACACCTTTGTGTTGAGGTCAAACATGGTGGTCTTTTTCCAAATCAGAGTGAAGTTACTGTTTTTACAATTGTCGGGTTGAACCAAACATTTGAAGATATATAAAGAAAACGGACATCTGTGACAAGTGTATGCGTATGAATGAAGATAAAATGATGTGAATGTGACATGTTGACATGCAATTATTGTGAGATAAAGGTCGAATGTTGATGAACTAACTCGCGACACCATCATAATCGTCAAGAGCAGTTTACGAAGAGTCCTTCTCGCAAAGGTACTTTCAGTTTCCCCATCAGTCGGCCTCAGCAAGTTTAACCAAGCTAGTCCAATCAATAAAGCTATTGCTCAGGATACATACTGAAGGACAAGAATCTCTTGACTGTAGATGGAACAGGAAGTGCCTGAATCCGCCAGAGCTGTAGGCTACGTTCTGGAGTTCGACGCTTTAAAAAATGCGGGAACTTCTGCAGCAGACGATGAAAAGGGCCGCGGGTTCCATTCTCCGATTTCCCCAAATCCACATTTTGAACAGCCAAAAGCAGACGTCTGACCGTCAGTCTGCACATATCTTTCAAGTTAAGGACTTCAGCGTCAACAATTTCTACTAAACCGGCATCTTTGATGTTGCGGAGCTCCTTCCGCTTGAAGCTTCTGAAACCGCACACCCGGACGTGACGTAACATATCAATATGGCGACAATAACACAGTTCCTGGATTAATTTTTTATCTATGGTGTCGTAGGTTCCGCAAGCGATACCGAGGAGTAGTATTGTCAGGTGATGACCGATCTTGTCCCTGTTTTCCTTGCAGTAAACATCGAAGATTAGATCCGTGACGTGAATGGTGGGGTTCTTCTGATAAACTGCCAAAAGTGAACTGGACAGGAGGCAGCCATGATTGGCTAAACTCATCAGAGGCGCAGCGTATTTTGCTTTGTTGTACGTCCTCGGAGAAGAGGGCTCGGCCTGGACGAAATCATAAACAATTGTCAAAAATGTGGTGAGGCCATTTACGTCTGCTGCATCCATGATTGTCAAGTGGTTCTCCAATAAGTTATCGATTTGGGCCATGTTATCGCTTTTCCACGCAAGATGTAAGATGGTGTATTTATTCCACCGCTCCCGGATGTCGATATTTGCGCCGTGTGCCAAGAGAAGTTCAACAACATCATTAGCATTGTTGATGACAGCGGAGTGGATAGGGGTGTGGCCTCTGTATGAGTCAATGACGTCTGTCTCAGCCCCTTTCATTAACAATTTCTTGACGATATCTCTGTGTTTACCTCTGATGGCTAGGTGCAATGGCGTCACATCCCTGTCCGTCAAAACATTCACAGATGCACCACTGTCCAGTAAAAACTTTACAAGGCGCTCACTACCCCTGTCGCATGCAAAATGAAGGGCTGTTTTCCCTTCAATAGTTGTGATGTCATCAATACAGGACCTATCATGACCGACCAGGAGCTTTGCAAGGGAAAAGTCACTGGCGTCTGCTGCTCGGTGAAGGAGGCTATAGCCCCGAGTATCTCTTTCACGTTTGATGTCAGCTTTTTCCAACATGAGCTTGATGAAACTCATGTAGCCATTCGACATACACATGATGACGTCTTTTGATTCCTTGTCTAAGTATGTCTTGTATGGAGGGGTAATCTGATGATTGTCTACCAGCGGAGGGTTTGAGCTGAGGATGTTGGATTTCTTGGGCGTGCCAATCAGACTTCGCGGCCTCGTCTCAACCGGAGGGGGCGGCTTTTCGTTCTCCTCAACATCTGTCTTGAATATCTGCTTGATTCTGTGCTCGACCACAAAATCAAGCGGGGTTCTCCCGCCTCTATCGAATACATTCACTGCGCACGCATCTGGTTGAAGCAATTTGCTAGCAACGCTAAAAAGGCCATGTTTTGCTGCCACGTGGAGAGGTGTCTTTTCGTCATAATCCCGTACATTCACGTCTGTAGTTTCGCGTTTCAAAATGGCGTCAACGTTGTCTAATTCAGAGAACAAGACAGCCAAATGCAACTCCGTAATCTGTTTGTTCATTTTTGCCCCGAGTTGCATCAATCTTTTCAGAATATGCTTGTGGCCAAATATATACGCGATATACAACGGACACATTCCTTCTCTTTCCGGGTCAAATGTCAAAGCATTCGGATCCGCGCCACCTTCGATGAGAGCTTCAATAATTTGTAAGTTTCCGGTTTCGCATGCGCAGTGCAGTGGTGTCTTTCCCGGTGTCATGTAATTGGGATCTGCGCCATCACCCAGTAGTTGTTTCAGCCGGCAGAGGTCTCCGTAGGCGGAGGCGAAATGGAGGGGTGACCAGCCCTGGTACTGGAGATCTGGGCTAAAGAGATTGGTCATCTCGGCGGAGGCGCCGACCTTTTCTGGGGAGGCCAGTCTGAAACGACAGGAAAACAACAAATATTAAGAGATACATTTAAGGGGAACTCTTTAAGACAGTTTAGCCTTAATGTAAGAATCACACTGATCGACATCACCAGCGGCATACTCTCTCTAGTGACAGGGCTGACTGAATAGCCGGACTGATAGTAAAACAAGACAAAAAGGGTACCAAGAGTAGACAAGACGACCACGAGAGGTCATTAAGGAGACTTTCAGTTTGGCGCCCAATCTTCACCTTCATGGTCGAGAACTGACCAACAACAAGAGTAAAGTGAAATTGTGTTTCTCCAATGATAATTTTCTAACATCTCGGTTCCAAAAAATCATGGAATACCAGAACACTGTAGTTTGTGATAACAAAGAAAGCCATTTCGTCAAAGAAGACCTTTATTCAAATTTTATCAACGCGTGTAAATGTGCACTGTACGAAAGACGTTACAAGCATGCAAAATAACCTATCTATCCAGTACCATGAGTGAATATATCACAATTAGCCTACTTCAAATGACAATCGTTTGGTGGAATTTCAGTCGAACCCACTCACTCTATCCATAAACGGCACCATGAGATAATGATCTATCCAGAGGTCACCAATGATGCAGAGAAGACCCGACAGCCAGTCGGCTAAATCACAATTACTACCATCGACTATTGAGCTATTATAATATTTTTACTATCCTTACAAGAGGCACATTTTTAATGTTTTCCTCGCCAGTCGCCGAAGAAAGCAATACGACTAATTATCATCCCTATACTGTACGGTGGCGGATTACGGTATGTGGTATAGAGACCCGTGGTTACGATGTATAGTTTACAGTGTATGAGCACTGTGCCTCGTTCTGGTGGCAGTGATTGTCGTTAGGCAACCGTAACCGCAGTTGGTTGGTGAAAAATACTAAAGCAATAAAAAAACCACTTCAGTGTTTAGGTGAGGTGTTTAGAATAGAAATTGATAAGACGCTGGAGGTATTGGTTGTTTCACCAAAAACCCTGCTCACAACTAATGATTGTAATCCGCGCTGTCCTATCATAGCATTTCTTGTTTGAAATGGGGTAAAAGACATAATTACCACTAACAGTAGCCTACCGAATTTGACACGCTCGATATTTTTGAAATTACTCGAACCCAGTGCTATTCGATTCGGATGTTTAAAACAAGTTACGTCACTTTTGACGTTTGTGCTATCTTGGCGTTTTCATCTTTAGTTAATCCGCAAGAACGCCAAGATACATGTAACCTTACACCAATATGCATGTACCTTCTTCCTTGGTTGCGTTTACTTGGCATTACTGATTGTATTTTCACGGCACTGACTCTATTTTCACGGTAAACTCCGGGCAAATATGCTTCATCTATGACATGTGTATGGCATGATATACATTTTATTTCAATATATTCCTGAAGTGAATACCGGTTACTAGTATAATCCAGGACAATTATTGAAATGCCACATAGTTTTTCACATCATCGGTCAGAACCGGAAGTTCCTGTACTCTTCGGAACTGCAGACTTCGCGCATGCCCAATTCGCTTCTTTCGGGGATGGAAAGCATTTACAAAACGTTTGAATGACCTTCTGGCGTGTTCCTCTTCTTTTTCCATTTCTATGTCCTGAACACTAAACAACACCCGTCGTACCTCCAGCCGACATTGCTCCTTGAGCGTCCTGGGCTTCCGATCAACAACAGCGACTAACTCTGAATCCCTGGCGTTTGTTTTGTGCAGGTTATACCCACATGACAGACAGAACTTGAGCAGGTCGACGTTCCTGAAGAAGCAGAGATCGATGAGAAATTTCTCATCCAGAGACTCGAACCTTCCCGATGCTGCCCCGAGGAGGAACCGAGTGACGTCATGACCGAGGTTATCGTGGTTCTCTTGATTGTACACGTCAGATATTACGTTCATGACGTTCAGCCTGCACCTATGTTGTTTCGGGCTCAGTAATAGGCAGCCGTGGTTTATAAGCTCTCTGAGTGGAGTGAGGTAGCGTTCTGTGATTGTCGATTGATGAAATCTACCCTGAATGAAATCGGTGAGGACGTATAGAAATGTCGTCTGCCCCTGTTTGTTTGTTTTGTCCATGATTCCTTGGTGATTGTCGAGAAGGTTGTCAAACAAGGCCATGTTGTTGTGTTTCCATGCCAAGTGTAGAATTGTCTCTTTGTCAAATTTGCTGCGGATGTCAAGCGATGCCCCTCGCGTCAATAACAACTCAACAATGTCATTTGATTGGTTGATAACGGCCACATGGATGGGGGCGTTCCCGTCATCTGGATCAAATACGTCAGTTTTTGCGCCACTACTAAGCAGCATTTCAACCATCGAATACTGATTCCTGCGCACAGCGACGTCTAGCGGGTAAATGTGTAAGCGGCCATATTTGTCAAATTTTGGATTCGGGTTGGCGCCCTTTTCCAACAAGGCTCGAACGATGTCCTCATGGCCACTCTCACATGCGCAATACAGAGCCGTTTTTTCAAGCATATTCGCTGCACTTTCAAGTGTCGTCGTGTCATATTCAAGAAGTAACTTTACTAATTCTATGTCCCCGCTCTCACCGGCCTTGTGTAATAGACCGAAGCCCTGGTCATCCAATTCCAAGCCAACATCAGCACCATTATCCAACAATAATTTCAGAAATGTGATATATCCATCCTCTTTGCACATCCTGACGTCATTGGCACCCCTGCCCATCAGTTCCTCATAACTCGGGAGCTCCCTGGGCGCATCGCTGTCACTTGCAGCTTCCGCAGCTGCAGTCCTCTTTCGAAGCAGGCGTTCCCTGGCGTTGATGACGTAAGAAAATGCTGTCATGCCATCGCAGTCGTAGGCATTCACCGTATGGTGACAGACGTTAGTTTGAAGAAGTTTTCTCGCCAATGTGATAAAGCCCTGCTTTGCAACGACATGCAATGACGTCTGATTGTAACAGTCCCGCAGATTGACATCACGTTTCCACTCTCGTAGAATCTCGTCAACCGTAGTTACGTCATACAACAACAAACTAAGATGGAGTAGCGATATCCGTTCGACAGATGCTCCAAGCTGAATGAGTTTCCGGACGACTTCGGTGTGGCCGTGCCTGTAGGCAATCTGCAGGGCGTTTCGGCCCGGCCCATGCGACTCGATGGTGAGAGATCTGATGTTCGCGCCGGCGCCGAGAAGAGCTTCGACGATGTCGAGGTTCCCGGTCTCGGAGGCATAGTGGAGGGCGGTTCTTCCGATCCCGATGTAATTGACGTCCGACCCCGTTTCGAGCAGGTCGTTGACGCGGGCGAGGTCCCCGTTTGAGACCGCGTAGTGAAGCGGGGAGAGGAAGATCCGGGCGTCCTCGAAGGCTGCTTGGGACCTACAAAGAAGAAGATATAAAGATACAGGCTCCGACATGACTCAGTCGACCATCAATGACCAACCTCTTTGATGAATATTTGTTTGTATTGAAATGGGCTAGGTGCACTAAACAGCTCACTTTTTCGAAGAATGTACACTCTCAGTCAAAAGTAATAGCCACTCGGTCAGCCTAGTCTTTTCGATTGGAAGAGTATGCAATGCCTATGGGCG